>NC_141457.1:25685000-35685000 GCF_015680905.1 Coptis chinensis
TTCAAACCTATGAATTATTTTCCGCTAGTCGCCCCTCTAAGCCTTTCTTTAGCCTTTCATAAACCACAATTCCTTTACCCTGTTATAAAAACAAAACAAAATAAAAAATTCAACTTACCCAATCTAGAATAAGTCTGAGAATAGAATGAGTGAAGAAAGAAGAAGAGAAAAACCTGTGTAAACAAAAGTTAGTTAATTGCTTCAGAAAATAAAGAAAAGAAGTTTCCATCCAAAGAAAAGAAAAATAAAAATAGAAATAAAATAGAAACTCCAAAAAAATAGAATAAAAGGAGTCAAAAGCTAAAGAAAAGAAAAAGAAAATATGGCTAAGGATGGAAACAAAGTATAGAAAAAAAGAAAATAACAAGGTTTTCTAAGTTACATAATATGAAAACTCTATTATCTCGGACTTGTCCTTTTGAATATCCATTTCTTTCCTTCTTAAACCATCTCCTAATCCCCCCGCAACACCTAATAAAGACCTCTAGCTCAATTAGGAATAGGTTAGTGTGATAGTAAGTGGCAGATGTGTTTGATCGACTCGGCTTCCTTGTCGTCATTGAGATTGTAAGGTAAAGTGTGCCCACCGCCTAATCGGAGTAAATGAACTTGAGTGGAAAAATCGAGTGTTGTATCTTGACTATTATTGTGAGAACCTACTTAAGGACGCTTATTCGAAGTTTTTAAAACTAACCTCGCTAGGCATTTCATAGTATTACTCATTGTATATATGTTTATTGTAGATGATTGATTATTATGCATATATTAGCTTAAGTTTCGACTTGATTACTCTATATGTATTGCTAGTGAGAGGAATAGTTAATTTAGAGCATGAATAAGGAAATAATAGTTTTAATTCTTAGTCGTTGTAGTATAGATGAAGTTTGTGAGTACCTTCACTGGAAAACTCTCACGAGGCTATAACTCGTCCACTAGGGAATTCCTAGTGGTTTAAGGCCTTGTTGCATATGGTCAATGCAATCACACTTAGCGAAACGAGAGTAGATAAAACTCCATTTTTGGTCACTTATTCTAATTTCTCATCTTTGCTTGAGGACAAGCAAAATGCTGTTTGGGGGTGGTTTGATAAGAGCCCAAAACTGTAGTTTTAACCCTCGAATGTGATCATACTTTTAGACCAATTATGTGAGTAATAATTAAGAGTTAACACTGATTACGTGTTTTTATGTATTTCAGGCTTCAAAGTCTATTATGTGCAGAAATGTGCCACTTTAGCGAGATAAAGGAGCAAAGGTCGGTTGCTAAGGAGTTCTGTGAATAAAGGCCAAGATTCAAGGAGACAAAGCCTTTGTAAAGCCCGGTCAAAAGCTGAAAAGTCAACACGGGCAGAAACAGTACAAGTCAGTAGAACTTCCGAAGGCCGTATCTTTGGACTAAGACCTCGGAATTGGGCCTACCTTACGTCAAAATGATCGGCTCGGAAAGAGCTTTCCAATGGTCCAAGCTTTGGCCCAATCAGAGGAGCAGAAGTGGACAAACAGTCTGTCAAAGTCAACTGCAGTTGAAGAGGCCTTTTTGGACTGAAAGTATTGGGTTTTGGGCCTAATTCTCTGGCCCAAAACGTGGCTCCAAGCCCATGCACAATTTTTGGATATGAACATATAAAAACAAAAGCTTAGCTCTTTGTTAATGGTAGCTAGTTAGACCTAAAACAATATAGATAATTCTAGATCTAGTTTTCAGTAGATTAATTAAGTTTTAGTTCCATTTTCAATTATTGTTTTAGATTAAGTCTTTGAATCATTGTTCTTGATTGATTAGATAAATAAAATAGTTATTTTGTCAATTTCTATTCTTGTCATTTACATTGTGTTAGATTTGATTTCATTTATTACTTGGTATTCAATTCTTAGTTATTAATTCGATTTTAATTATTGTTTAATTTAGATTAGTAAATTTCAATTCTTTGTATCATGTTTAGTTTTAATTTAATCGAAATGATTGCGTAATGATTCTCGGCTAAACCTCCATTAGAGGGGTTGAGAAGCCTTGATGAAAGCTTGATTCGATTATAAATTAGAGTCGTCGTAATTTCCCTTCCCACTCTAGAAACGATTAGTTCACCATGAGAATGGGTTTGATCGTTCACATGCTAGTTATGAATTGGTAGGAATGCGAGGTGTAATTAGGGATTAGGAAGAACCAATTGTTCTGCGATTCAATTCGGATTACGATGATTCGTCGTTAATAGGATTAAGTCGAGTTACGGTGGAATCAATCCCCCTCTAACTCCTTATCATCGAATCAACGTAGCATTCCCATAGTTGTTCTGATAATCGACTAGTTGCATCTTATGGGTAGTTGCATCGTAGTCTAGTTGCCCTTTTCGTAAATCTCTCATTAGACTTAGAGTAGAGTAATTAGACTTGAAAACACAACATGCGGAAGGACTAGGAGTGGAACGAACTTCCTACTCCATTATATCTCATAGGATTGAGAGTAGAAACTTTGATAAAAAAATAGACACGTAGATAATTTTAGTTTACTTACGTTTTGAGTTCATCGTTCATTTCGTAGGTAAACTATTCAATTTTATTTTATCATACAGATTCCTTCTATAATCAACAACACATGTTACATACAATGTCATTACCCAATCCATCGAGTTTGTTGATTCACAAATGAATCTCACTCATTGATGATTTAAAGCAATGTACAATGCATGTAAGTGCCTGTTATTATATCCGGATTAGGAGGACAAGCATCCATAATAACATAGGCGTTTGTTCTCTTATATAGTCAGTATAAGGAGAAACAACCTCACTTGGTCCTGTTCAATACACACAAAGTGTACTAGTGTAATCCTATAGTCAAGATAGACTAATACCAGATTATACTACAACCGTACTAATGGCTTGTCCAAATCCATCTCGGTTGTGAACGATTACTTATACTTTATAAGGTACTGATGATATGATCTTCTGTGTGTTCACACCATATCATCTACAACATAAAGTATTAGACACATACATATAACTAATAACATATATAATATGCATAACATTTGCCCATATGATTCTCATTCGAAATATAAAGAATTAGAGTTAATACAAAAGTAATGTTTTTAGTATATAACCCTATCACTCCACTCACCACCTCCTTGGTGAGCTCGCTGCCATCCTTAACAACCGTAATGCGGTCATCCACTCCCCTAAGCATGCAGTTATAAAATGAAAGAGTAAGAGAGGGAGAATAAATCGCACCTTCCAACTCAACAAAGGGTTCCCATCCTCTTCTTCTGATCTCAGCCCTGAAGTGCACTTCCAATAGATCGGAATAGAAGAGGTCTTGAAAATTTTGCTCCGACACGATTTTAAGAACTCAAACCATTTGGAGTAGGAATTGATGAAATTGGGGTTTCTTGTTGGAATGGGGTTGCAAATGGGATAAGCTATAAAAATTTGGAGTGGTACGGTGTGTTGTGGTGAGGTCGCGATCGCAAGCTAGAAGGGGGTGAGCATAAGCTGAATTAGGTGGCTAGGGTTATGGATTTTCATGAGGAAGAAGAAGGAAAGTGGGCAGTCGCATGGGTTAAATAGTTTGATGGCACGTGCCTCTTTAAAGAAATTGAAATTTTGACCCAAGCTCAAATGAAATTAGGAAATTCCGACCTTGTCCTCAATGCCTTGCCAACTTCAAAAGCCGATCCGTGCTTCGTTACTCGTCCGATCTTGACCAGTGAGGTGCCAAAACGATCAGCATCCAAAATACAACGTAAAGGTGTATGGTACACTCACATCCAACGGTGAATGAAAAGCAAATGATGGAAAAAACTGTACAGGAACTGTAGGGAAATATGTACAGATAATAGAAGAATAATTTTAATTAATTTTTTTTTGGTTTTGAATAAGTTTGACAAATTTTTTAAAAAGGTGGGTCGTTTTAAGTAAGATCTCCAAGACTTGGAAGTTTTTGAAAACTTGAGTCAATCCCAACCAGATGGTTGGATTACTCTCTTAGACCGAGTGTAATGCACTGGGGGATAACACATGTAGACTTTATAAATAGAATTATTTTGAGGTTGAAGACTGGGGAAATTTGGTGTTCGACAATTCAAGCACCAACCTTCTCTCATAGCTCGTCTCTTACGTGCGTATGAACTCTTACCTAAACTAGGAATAATTTTCGGTATGTGTGTCCATATCTTAAGCTATAGTTCTCTAGGAAGTGCTTGCACACGATCATTGAAACTGATCCATCTAGTCTTGTTAGGTGGAGGGTTTTTGTTTACTACAAAAGACATTTTTGAAAAGTTTTTCAGAAACGAGAGAGATTTAGAAGGGGAAAAGATTTAAACGAGAGGGGAAAGATTTTTAAGAAAGGAAAATTTTGAAATTTTGGAAATTTTGGAGTCTTTTAACATCAAATTCTCGAGACAAAATAGAGAGGTGGAGGCAAAAGATAGAATTAAATAGAAAATAGTATCACTTTGGGTTACTCTATTTGTGGAGACGACTCGTTTTTTTTTTTTTAGTTGGTTTTCTCATTCAAAATATATCTCTATCCATATAGAGGTTTTGTCAAGAAGAGAAAATTATACGTTAATCCGGTATCATTTTGGTTACTCCGGGCATATAACTTTTATTTTTTATATCCTCTGGGTTTGAAAACTATAGAGAGATATTTTAAGAAACTCGTTCTCAAAAGCTGTTATTTTAGATGGTGCTACTTGAAAACAAATCATAACAGATAATCTTAGGCAACTTTCGTGTTGGCTATATGGTGAATCCATTCTAAGCAGACAGAGCTTCAGCTACACGAGTTGAGGGATTTACTGCGCAAGACAGAGAATGCCTGTCCCAAGCGAATAGCTTGGTGATATAGGTGACCCTTAGTAAGCAAAGTTGATCTCAAACTACCCCTAGATTGGGTTATGGTCTGTGTAAAATCCATTGCCCGTTTCGAAAAATCACTTAACTATTGATGTATCAAGAATCTATCATTTATAAGCATGGTGAAAAACAACAATTTTATTAAAGAAAGAAAGAAATATTTGTTTTTGGTTTTCTGGTTTTTATGTTCCTAAATTACTATGACAGAAAAATATAAACTATAAAACTACTAAGAAAAATCACTATGACGAAAGTGATCTTCCCAATAGAAGGTGCTTGAAATTAAGTGATTCTAATTGCAAACCATCCCATGGTTTGACCTCCTTAGATCTTCCACCTTTTGTTTTACAAGTAAGCAAATCTACTGAAGATGACTAGCTTTATTTCTAGATAATCTAGTCTTTCCTCTCCTACTCTCTAGATAGCCCTAGTTAAAGTCATTCTAACCAGAGAGAAAGACGAGGAAGCTCGAAACAATTAGAAATCACCTATAGAAGGAAAAAGTTTTCAAAATCTAGGGCTCCAGCTCCTAACCATCCTACGGTATGGCATTCCTATGGAAGACGAGACATGTTAAACAACCATGAGAGACAATTGTAAGACACCTTCACTCAATCCCCATTGCCCTTTGCTTTATGTCACATCTCTTATTTGTAGAGGAAAGACTACTCAGCGTCAAAGGTGAGATTGAAAGAAAAATGCTTATGTAAAAACAAAAAACAGGTAAATGAAAATAAAGACATGAATTGTAAATGACAAGAATAGAAAAACTATTCTAAAAAGAAGTGTAAAATAAAGAAAAGAAAAATTGTATACTTGCTCCATAGGGGTACACTACTCAAACGATGAGTAAAAGTGCTAATGTGGAATGCGAATGATATATTGTGGACTCAAGGCTCCGGCACTTACAACCACACCTTCCAAGTGGAGAGGTCTAGTTACCTTATTGATGTATCTCTTTAAAGATGGAATGGAATAGGAAAGGAATACATCGGAAAAGAAGAGTCAATCCTTGTAGATGGGATGATTAAGAAAGAGTTTTTAGCACTTTAGCTTCATTCATGTTACTTGTTGCTTCAAAGGCTGTGTTTGTCGGTTTAGGATTAAGAATAACTTGACTTGGGAACACACCTTTCTGGGTTTTATCTTGGGCTAACAAGTTCAGAGATTGTTGCATGGATGCTAGGATTTGGGTTTGCTATTGCATGACAGATAACATTATTTCAGTAGGCTTATCTGTTTGGACACTAGTTAATGGTGTAATGGAAACTAGGTCTCTTTGGTTGTTGATAGGTGGGTTTTGATAGTTCTAGTTAAACTGGGATGGAACCAATGCTCTATTCTGATTATTATAGGTACCTTGTCCTTGTCTGAATGTATTTGTTGGTTTGTTGAAACCTGGTGGTGTTTGGTTTTGTGGAATGTTGATCCATGCGAAGTTTGGATGTTGTCTCCATAGTGCATTTGGTATATTGAAAGCACATACTTCTTCTGGCTGAAGTGATGATAGGTTTGTGATCAAGGGACAGGTGGCATCTATTTGATTTAAGCTTAGACATAAATTGCATGGTGAGGTATTTACGTTCATGATAAGATGAGGGGTTTGGTCTTTTTGTTTAGTTGTGAGGCCATCTATCTTTCATGTGAGGGTTTCGATTAAGGTTTTGATTTCTGGATCTGATTTCACCTAAAAAATACCACTAGCCTTAGATGTACTGGGTTGGGCTGTTCTAGAATTGTTTATGTTGCCCCAATGGGTACTCTTTTCAACTTGGTTCTCAAGAAAGGTTAAGGCTTCAGTTGCACCTCTATCCAAAAAATTACCATTACTCATGATGTCGAGGGTTACTTTATGTTATGGGAGAAGGCCTTTGAAGAAATATTGAACAAGAGTGGATTTTTCTAGTTTATAGTGAGGACATGAATGGAGTAGGTCAGAGAATCTATCCCATGCTTTAGAAAATGTCTCACTTGGAATATGTCTGAAGAACTGTATCTTGCTTCTTATCTCTTCTATTTTCTTCAGCGGAAAGTACTTCTTCATGAAGGAGAACACAACATTTTCCCATGTATCGAAAGAGTCGACCTTCTGTGAGAGAAGCCAAGCGTGACTCTTACCAGCTAGAGTGAAAGGAAACACTCGTAGCTTAACCTGATCGTCGGTGATGCCCGGATGATGAAAGGTATTACATATTTCATGTATCCGGCGTAGATGCTCGTACGGTAACTCGTGTTCTAACCCGTGGAAGATGGGTAGAATATTGAACACATTTGGTGTAATACGAAAATCGCTCATGAGCGGTGTGAGTCGTATACAAGATGGAGGCCTATCTTGCAACGGTGTGTAGAAGTTGGAGAGAGGCTATTTAGCTTGCACTACTTCGTCAGCCATCTTATGAGATGGAAGACTAGAAATAGGAGATTGTCTAGGGCGACGAGCTCTCCTACGTGAGTAAGTTTTATTCTTGCTAATACTAGAAGTGCCTGAACGCAGTATCATACACTTTTAGCAAGATCCCAAAACTATCCTAACATGCGCAAACGGTGCAATATATGCTCAAGAATTCAAAATTCGTTTTTGCAAGTATGGAGTTTTGAAAAGTGTTTATGACTATTTAGTACCACGTACTTTGTTTCTCGCCTATTAGTACCACGAACTCTTAATTTGGTTCAATTTAGTACCTCCGTCTATTTTCTATCCTAATCTGTCAAATTTGTCTAACAGGGACCTCACGTGTTTAACCACGTGCCAAAGTAAAGATGATACATACTATGTATCATTCTTACTTTGGCAGGCCAAAACTTCTAGTAAGAATGGTGAAAACCAAGTGATAATGGGGCTCAACAGGATGTTATATAGTATGTATCATCCTTAAAATGCTATACTACATAGTATGTATCATCCTTACTTTGGCAGACCAAAACTTCCAGTAAGAATGGTGAGAACCAAGTGATAATGGGGCTCAACAGGATGCTATATAGTATGTATCATTCAGAAAATGGTATGCTACATAGTATGTATCATCCTTACTTTGGCACGTGGTTAAACACGTGAGGTCCCCATGTAGGAACCGTTATTTCATAATGTAAATTTCTACAAACCGTGAAAACCATGCGCAACGGAATTAATGGGTTCTCACGATTTTGGATAGAAAATTTACCTTTAGATCGACTAAGATAACTCTAAGAATCCAATAGCTATGAAATCAACAACCTCTTGATCTTCTATTGTATTTCTATCAATAGATTGGACGTTGTGTGGGCAACGATCTACCAACCCCCTTCTTTCTCTCTTGGCCTATCTCACTCACAAAGCAAGAAACGAATTCAGATCTACTTTTCTTGCCTCTCTTTTTCAACCAAAATGAATAGTGAATTCGGCCAGGAGAGAAGGGTTTGTTTTTATAGGCTACAATAGGGACCACGAGGAGAAATTAGGGTTGGGCCTCCTAACGGGGTTGGGCTTCCCATGTTTGCCCAGAACACACAACCCAAGTCCGTCAACAAATGACTTATTCCACTAAAGGTCATTGTTGCACTACCGCCCTAATCCCAAATTACGTGTCAGCGTTTATGGGCTCCATATTATATGCTTGTTGATCTCCCCGTGTTTAAGATATCGAATGCTTGTTGATTAAGTCAAGTTACTGACAACTACATCAATCAACTTCTTACGTCCTTGAGTAGTACCACTCAACCTCATTGTCATGTCAGAATAAATCCACCTGCAGAGTTTACATGACAATCCTTATGAGCTCCTCAAGGGGACATCATCAACCCGACTTCTTGCGGGTCACTGATTCCTTCTATAATCAACAGCACACCTTACATACAATGTCATTACCCAATCCATCGAGTTTGTTGATTCATAAATGAATCTCACTCATTGATGATTTAAAGCAATGTACAATGCACGTAAGTGCGCGCTATTATATCCGGATTAAGAGGACAAGCATCCATAATAACAGAGGTGTTTGTTCTCTTATATAGTCATTATAAAGAGAAATAACCTCACTTGGTCCTGTTCAATACACACAAAGTGTACTAGTGTAATCATATAGTCAAGATAGACTAATACCAGATTATACTACAACCGTACCAATGGTTTGTCCAAATCCATCTAGGTTGTGAGCATTTACTTATACTTTATAAGGTACTGATGATATGATCTTCTGTGTGTCACCACACACCATATCATCTACAACATAAAGTATTAGACACATGCATATAACTAATAACATATATAATATGCATAACATTTGCCCATATGATTCTCATTCAAAAAATAAAGAATTAGAGTTATTACAAAAGTAGTGCTTTTAGTATATAACCCTATCACCCCATTAGACAAATTTAACAGATTGGGATGGAAAATAGATGGAGGTACTAAATTGAACCAAATTAAGAGTTTGTGGTACTAATAGGCGAGAAACAAAGTACAGGTGCCATTTAGGAAAAAAAAATTAAAGTACGTGGTACTAAATAGTCATAAACTCTTTTGAAAACTTTGCTTTTGGTCTATATTTTATTATGCCCTGTTCAAAAGAACAACTGGGCGCGAGACTAGGATGGCTCTACTACACGTCTCAGAAGAGTAGGCAGTCCCTTCACTAAGTGTTGTGCTACCAAGAATCTCGCTCACGAGGAATTTGGGGGAGGGGAGTGAGGAAGGTAGTTGGTCCACCGGAATTTGGTAACTAATTACTCTAAATCCTTGTCGCTATATTTTTATCTTTTTCTGGAGGAGCGTGACTACTATACGTTAGGCTCTAGTTGATTGATTTTAATTAATTTTTTCAGTCTTGGGCTTTCAAGAATCAAGCAACGTCCGATTTACCTGCATTGGGTAATGTCTTCCCAATAGTTGTTATGTGGCTCGAGTAGCCTTATTATGCTTGAATGTAAATTGCAGTGCAGAAAGTAAATTTCAAACAATCACATAAACATGCTTGAACACACAAGGTATCCTTTTAGTTGGGCTTCGAGGAGGTTTAGAATTTACCTCTCAAGCCTTGCTTACATGCTGCTTGAGGAGAAGGCGACGTCGGTTGGCGCGTGATCTGATAATCAGGCCCAACCTTTCGAGCTTTACCCTGTTTTAAGTTACAATAAAGGTCCACTTAAAAAGCCCACAAGTCGGATTTTTGACAATTTATACAATTTTGCCTTCAAGGGCCCAAACTTAAAACTAAACTAATATTATACTAATATAATTACCTAGTTGTAGATTGATAAGCTAGATTAACTAGAGTCAAATGGACTTAGAGTGTTGATTCATAGTGTGTGAGCTATGATGCACAACTTGCCTCACACACTTGAACTTCCTAACGTAATTAAAACTCTAATCCCTTGGTAAGTATATAACTTAAACCAAGTTTAACTCATGTTCATCATAGAGAATCAATAAAAAACTAATTTTTCCTAATTTTTTTCGTTTTTCGTTTTATCCCTAACTATTACAAACAGGTTCCACTGACTTCTCCTACTCTATTACAAAATCTGGGCTCGAAGTACAACTATTCATAAAAAACCAACGGAGCTGCCAAAAAATTGGACCCACATTTCTAGAGGTGACTAGGCGGTCGCCCCCTACCTAACTCGCGGTCACCCGCCAGCGCTAGTGAACTTCGATCATCTTTTGGCTGTGTCTTCAGCTCCTTTTCAACTTTGTTGTCCCGCAACCTGATTTGTAAGAAAGTAGATCAATACTGAGAAACAATAAAATAAAATGACAAAAAATTGAAAAAAATAAAAATTGAGGGATGAGAATGATGCTCCCTTCTTAAATTCTCACCCAATCACTCTCACTCCTTCAATCCATGACGGCGGCGCCATTTAAAGCTTTAGATAGTGGTAATAACTTCAAAAGAGTTTGTTTTAGAAGTGAGGTTCATCCTAAATTGTTTAGAGTTTGAGTGTGGGAGATGTGAAGAAGAAAGGTAGTCTCTTATATGGATTAGATTGGTTCTAAGCTAATGAAAACATTGAAAGCTTTAGTTGTTGGTATTGAAATGACTTGAAAACATGGAAGGAAAGATTGATTAAAACTTGAAATAAGATCAACAAGATGAGATTGAAGATTGAAGTAAGAACAAGTAAATAACAAGTGAAGATTGAAATAAAACAAGTAAATAACAAGTTTTGATTAAAGGGAAATAAAACAACAATAAAGTAAAAACATGAATTGAAAAAACTAGACAAGAAATTAAACAAACCAAATGGTTTGGATCCTAAGAAAATTGATGGCTTCTCTCTCCCTTACTTTTGGGTTATATACCCCTAGTTTTGCTTTTTACAGATTTGCCCTTCTCCATTACAAATTAGACACCTCACACTTCACTTTTGCTTTTGCTTTTTGGTTTCTTCTTGATCAAGGTAGGTTTTGGGAGAATGTCATATTTTGAGATAAGGGCCTCCATCTCTGGTCTTCTGATATGAGTGTTTTGACCTTTGACTTTGACTATTTGACTTTGACTTTTTTAGCACTTTTCCATAGCAGCTTCTGGTTTTCATAATAAGCATGACTAAGACTACTTTTGGTGTTAAGACGCAACTTTTATGATAAGTGTTCTGAAATACTCCACAACCAGAAAAAGGTAGTAAAAGTTATGAGTTGTCTTTTCGTTAAGCATAACCTGAAATACATAAAATGCACATTTGGGAGCTGATTAATAATAAATAAGAGTTAGTATTGCTTACGTGTTTTTGTGTATTTCAGGTCTTGAAGTTGTTTATGTACTTAAAGACGCCATTTTGCTTAAAAAATGAGTCAAGATGATTGCTGAGAGAGTTCTATGTTTAAAGGACAAGAATGAAGAAAAAAAAAAGCATTTTCAAGCCTAGTCAAAGCTAGGAAGTCAAAGTCAATTCAGGTAGAAAAAGGACAAAAAGGCAAAAAGCCATCAGAACTTTAATAGGGTGTATCTTTGTACTTGGGCCTCGGAATTAGGCCTACTTTATGTCAAAACAACTAGATCAGAATAAGCTTTCTAATGGACCCAATTTTGCCCCAATTAGAGTTGTAAAAGTGGATGAAAATGTTACTAAAGTAAATTCTACCAGCAGTGGCCTCTTTAGACTTAACCTAATGGACTTTGGGCACACAATAGAGGCCCAAAGTCCCCCTTTTTTGCCCATGCATGAAAATGTAACCCTAACTCTCTCCTATATAAAGAGGGTTAAGGCTAAAATCTATACTCCTCTTCTAGCCCCCCTTTCTTTAGTGTAGAGTAGGTTAGTGTAGTTTAGGGTTAAGTTTTGTAGTGTAGCCACCTCCATTAAACCTTTCAATAAAAGCTTTAGTATTTATTCAATTATTTATTTCTTATATGTCTTATTATTATTATTATTATTTAGTTAGTATGAATCCGATGACATAAGGCTAGAACCACCATTAGAGGGTGGTTTATGAAGTCATGTGAGGATGATTGGTAATTAGAATTGTTGTTATTTTAAATAGTGTTTCAAGTTTGATTCTTATGATTGTTTAGAGATAAAAATCATAAGAGTTGAACTAGACTTTAGAGCCACCATCAAAGAGATTTCTGGTGGAGCTAAACTCTCATGCTAGTGAAACCATGATCAGAGATGACTTGGTGTTCACTAGGGATCAAACAAGCAATTCGATAACTAATTTAATAGTCAATCGAATTGCATGGTGGATTTTCCCCTCTTTCTACCTCTTTCTCATTAATTCAATTAACTGTTTTAGCATAAATATTTACTGTTTTCATAGCATAAGACTACTCCAATTAGTGAATAGTTTTGTTTATTCGAATTTACTATAAGTACGTGACTACAAGAGTGGATCGAACACGATTACTCTCATATATTGTATGATTTAGAGAGTAGTACAAATATAACTTGATTAGCATGAATTTTAGAACTGTTTAAACACTATTTTCACATCTACTTTTCTTCACTTATCAATGGCGTCGCTGGCCATCTTTTTTTTTAAAGATAAGCTAGGGTTAGGCTGACCCTCACCTGCATTAATTAACCAAATCTTACATAGGTGGTACCTAGTGCATCCTCCTCTATTAGTCTATGTAATTCTCTATCTAGAGGAGGTATAAGCACTAACAAATCATTACAAAGAGAAGGCTTAAGTCCTACAAGTAAGTCTGCCGGCTTATTAGCTTCCCTAAAAACATGCGAGAAAGAACAAAAGCTAAATTTCGCAACTAATTTTGAAATCAGAAACTCCAAATCTGAACATATCCATGGTGGTTTTGCAATCTTAGTGATAATTTTCACTACTGTAAGGGAGTTAGATTCAACTTCCACTTTTTGATATCCTAGCTCATAGCATAACTCAAGCCCGATCGCAATTGCTTTTACCTCCTGGCCATCTTGTTTGCTCACATATTATGAATTTAGAATAGAAAAAATTGTTCACTGTTTTCTGGTTTCTTTACTGTCTTCACTGTTCATGTTTTTCCAAAAAAATTTTGCTACTATTTTATTGCATACGAGTTGAGAATTCAACTCCTTGCATCCCCGTGACCTAACCCTAAAAAGTTCAACCTCCTGTTTTCACTTGAGAGCGCGCCCGCACCATCATTTTGCAAGTCTAGAGCATGCCTCGCGCTCCTTTAAATTTAGGAAAAAATAAATAAAATAAAAAAAAAGTAACAAAGCACGCCCTGCACCATCATTAAGCTATTCATAAGCGCACCCGCACCCTAGTTTAAGTAAATTAAATTAAATTTTTTTACAGTTAGTACAATATTACCTCACGAGTACAGTACAATACTCGTATGCCTAACAAATTTAGTAATTCAAAATTAATTTTTCGTACTATACGGTGTCTAGAAATCTTAAAGAATTGAGGTTCTCTAATTAAGGAACGTGCACGGATGGACAACCTCCCTCAATTCTTAAGTGGCCTTGCCGTTGGTTTGATACAAAAATAAAAAATTAATATAAGTTAAATTAGTAAGCCCACCCACTACCAAAGCCTGTTTCACAAGCCTGACATCCAGGCCCAACACGAAGCCCATAATAATAAGCCATAACCTTATTCTTAAAACTTTAGCACTAATCAGGTTAAACTTTTTACAGGACTTCACCATCCACCTCTTAGACCTGGACCAATAGTCGTATAAGTGTTCCAATAGCACAATAATGTGCTTCAAGGCTTTTGAAGGCACTAGTAAGCTTAGCTTGGAGGCAATACAAGTTCCATCTTTCTACCTGTCCTAGAATCCCCAACTAGAGGAGTATTTGGGCATTGTTTTTCTCATAAATTTTATAGTTAGAATTTTTGTATATTAATTAACATATAATATATCTTTAAAACCAATATGGCTTATCAATATGTAGACCAACAATCATGGGATTATTATGCAAACCCTTCACTATGTTCATCAATAAACACCCAAAAGTGTAGTTTAAACTCCTTAATAGTATTAATTTAGGCCAATTTTGTCTATAGTAAATAAGAGTTAGTAATGTTTACGTGTTTTTGTGTATTTCAGGTCTTGAAGCTGTTTATGTTCTTAAAGATATCATTTTGCGTGGAAAGCTAGTGAAGATGATTGATAGAAGCGTTCTATGTTTAAAGCCTAAGAATCAAGAAGAAAAAACATTTTCAAGCCCAGTCAAAGCTGGGAAGTCAAAGTCAATTCGGGTAGAAAAAGAATATAAAAGTCAACATAACTTCAAATAGGCGTATCTTTGGACTCGGGCCTCAAAATTGGGCTTACTTTATGTCAAAATGACCGGCTCGAAATAAACTTTCCAATGGCTTAAGTCTTGCCCCGATCAAAGCTATAAAAGTAGATGAAAAAGGCAATAAAATAATTTCTAACAGAATTGGCACTTTTATACTTGACATAATGGACTTTGGGTTCACATTAGAGGCCCAGAGTCTAGCCTCCAAGCCCATGCACAAAAATGTAACCCTAACCCTCTCCTATATAAAAAGAGTTAAAGCTAAACAAAACTTGGCTACTCCCTCTTTAGTTTAATTGTAAATTAGGGTTCTCTCTCTCATTCCCTATTTAGTTTAGTTATAAATTAGGGTTCTCTCTCTCTCTTCCTCTTTAGTTTAGTTTAGGTTTAGTTAATTAATTAGTTTATAGTGTAGCCTCCATTAATTCTCCATCAATAAAAGCTTAGTATTTATTCAATTCTTATTTACATTATGTATTTATTCTATTGTTTAGTTAATTTCAATTATTATCTTTACATTATTATGTCTTCTTCTTCTTGTCTTAGTTAATTCCAATCCGATGACACAAGGTTAAACCTCCATTAGAGGGGGTTTATGAAGCCACGTGAGGATGGTTAACATTTCGTTTCATATTATTTTGCAAAGAACTTCAAGTTCTTTGTTGTGAGCGTGTAGACACCCCATTTTTGCACCCCAGGCATAATTCATTCACGATTTTGCCTTGAATTAAATTTAATCATATAAGGTGATTTGCTTTCTAGAGTCTTTATTTCTATATCAATCTTCTTTCTTTTCATCTTATTTTAGTTTCTTTAGGCTCTCCCCATCATGTTCTAGCTATGGCTGAAGTTTCGTTGCTTTCTAAGTTTTGAGCTAAAAATTACCAAAATGCCCTTATAACCACTCTTTCCTTGGATGAGATTATTTAATATTTGAATTCCCCTTGAAAAATCCTTTGAAATGAGTACAATCTTGCCTAGGTTCCTTTTGGATTTCAGAAACCCTAATCTTGCCCTATCACGTTTCAGCTCGTTGTGCGCACTGTTGAGTGCAACGATTTTTTGGAGTAAGATTTCAACCCAAGAGTATTTTTAAGAGTTCATGGGCCTTTCTATTGGATTAAGGATCATATTTTGTGAATAAGAGTTTGCCTAATTTTGAACCGGTCAAAGGAAATTTGCAGTATTGAAAAAATGGTCAGAATAAGCCTTTTTTGTTGGATTTGGACATATGCTCATGGGCTGTGGATCCAGCTAGAGTTGGACCTTTTAATTAGGGTTTCTAGCCCATTTTCAAGCCTCTAAAAGACCTAGAGGACCTTCCTTATTTGTTTGATTTGATTTGATCCCTAAAATCAAGAATATTCTAGAGAATATGCCATTTTAGAGACATGTTTGGAAACCTTAGATTATGGGCTCATTGAGAACGTGTAGGGATTGATTTATTTGCCCTAATCCATCTAAAATATCCAAAAACCAAGGGCCAAGATCGCACCCCTTATCCCACCTCTTGAATCAAGGGCCAGATTTAGGAGGTGCAACCAAAAAGATATCAAGCCATTGGATTTTTCTTCATCAATACTCAGCCATTGGATCAAACTCATTACCATATTTGAATCCATGCCCAAAAGCTATAAATATAGGTCTCATTCACCCACAAAAAACATCTAGAGCTAGGAATTCGAAGTTAATAATCTGGACCTAGCTATTCAGAGCTAATAGCTTAGTAGTTTTCTTTTCTTGAGTGTTCTTCTTTTTTTTTTCTTTTCTAGTTCATCATTCTAGAGTAGAATTTCTTTAGTTTAATCTGGATTTGAAGGTAAAATTTTGACTTTGAGGTTTTTCTAGTGAAGTTCTTTGTGTTCTTCGTCTTTAGCCTCATTTTCCCCTCTTTCGATCTTGAGTAGAAACTTCTTTTCACCAAAAGTCATTTTTTTCTCAAATTACCTATTTCAATCCAAAATTCATAGTTTTCAATTCTAAATCAAGTATATCATCATCATTCATCAACAATCAATCAAGATCATCAATCAATCAATCAATCTACAATCAAGTATGAGGCAACATTCCAAACAAGGTGACATCTTTCTTTTCTCTTTTATTTTAACTAGTATTGCATATTAGGATTATTTGTTTTTTTTAGTTTTACTATAGCATATAGTCATTTTCTTTTAAATAATTTAGTGAAGATCATCCAATTTGGTAATAAAATTTCAAGCTTTCTTCATTCACCTATCTTAATACATTGCACCTCAATAGAAATAAGGCTAGTTTTACTAGGCGAGCATGGGTGCCTAACACCTTCCCACATCGTACCTTGACTCCTGAACCCAATAATCATCTAGTTTCGAGGGCTAGTCCTTTACATAGGTTTTACTCAACTTTTCCTTAATAAAGTTAGTGGCGACTCTAAAATCAATTGCATAGACCTAGGTACACATTTTTGTGCGTATAGAATGTCTAGAGATAGAGCTCATAACGTAAAACTAGAGTTTAGAACCACCATCAAAGAGATTTGTGGTGGAGCTAAACTATCATGCTAGTGAAGCCTTGATCCGAGAGGACTTGGTGTTCTCTAGGGATCAAACAAACGATTCGATAACTAACTAATAGTCAATCAAATCGCGTGATGGAATTTCCCCTCTCTAATCTCTTTTATCATCATTATATCTACTATTTTAGCACTTATTTCTACTGTTTTCACATCATATTACTCTCACTAGTAAATGCATCTATCTAATCTAGACTTGCATTTAAGTAGTGTACGACTAGAGTGGTACGAACACAACGACACCTCCCTCTATCACATGATTTAGATAGTTTCACATCTTGATAAGTATTGTTTCTCCCTCTCCATATCTACCGTTTTCTAGTCTATCAATATATTATCTTATCAATGATCCACCAAAGTGGGTAGCCTTAATCAGGCGTGGTAACAGGTAAGCCCGAAGGCTGTTCCCGTCCCTGTCAGGGGAGATGCCAACTGTCTCTCCTGTCACATGAGGGAATTTTTTTGGTAGGAAAAATAGAAAATGGGGACCAGGTGTTGGGCGACTGGTTGTGAAATAACATAAGCTATTTTAAATGATCCTGTACTCCAATATTTTGCTACTTTTAGTTAAAAAGTTTGGTGAGATACTATTATCTTCTACATCCTCATTCTTCCTTCCTTTTCGGGTAAAATCCCCCATTGATTAACAGTGTGGGTTCTGCAAAGGGGGGAGGGTGATCTTTCTCCATTTCTTTAGGGTAAAATCCTCCACTGATACACAGTGTGAGTTTTGAAATTTGGAGACTTTCTCAATCCTCACGTTGCATTCCTATTTGGGTAAAATCTTATACTGCGAGAATATGGATCTCTTAGAGTTTGAATGTCCTAATGAAAGGGTGGTAGTTGAACCCCAACAACAAACATATGAAGTGCAACAGGTTGTAGCCACAACACGTACAACGGTCACAAACCAAGCAGGTTCAGTTGGTGGTATAGTAGCACACAAACCTACATGTGCCGAGAAAGCAAAGAATAGTATGACTCAAACAATTGATCTGGCGTCCCTACCTATACCAAGCAAACGAGGTGACATTCCCTCCATAAGACTTCTAGCAAGGGCTGTTGAGAAGGGACTTGAAGCGTGCAAATATGCACTAGTTGCTTGGTTGGATATGGAGAACATCGTGCTGGAAAGCATAAGGCAAGAAGCTAACGCTAAGTGGGGCTTGAAAAATGCAGTAAAAATCTCTCCATTAGGTAAGGGATACATCATTTTACGGTTTTCAAATGAAGATGACCTCAAAAGAGTTAGTTTTGGGGGTCCTTGGTACCTTGGTAACCAGTTACTTAGGCTGTCTAATTGGACTCCAAATTTCTCACCATAAAGCCATAGAAATTCTGTTGCTCAGGTTTGGGTTAAATTCCCAGGATTCAGTCTGGAATATTGGGAGGTGGAAACCTTAATGGCGATGGGTCCTACTCTTGGGTGTCCACAGAGAGTCGACAAGAATTCCTTGGAAAGGGACAATGGCTATTATGCGAGCGTCCTAGTTGATATAGATCTCTCAAAAAACATTCATGATAAAATTCTAGTGGAGGTTAATGATTTGTATGAATTCTGGCAAGAGATAAAACTTGGTAAGATACCCAAGTTTTGCAATCACTACAAGATTGTGGGTCATCTTCTCACTAAGTGTCGACAGTTGAAGAAGGACCTAACTGGAGCTCCTAGCACAAAATAATCAAACAAAGACCAGGAGGGAGAACTGACTACAAAAGAAACAGCAGAGGCATCAAAACAGCAGAAGAAAAGGTGGAGACAAAAGAACAAACAAGCGGAGACTTCAAACACAATAGCGGCAGGTACTACTAGTGTGACCAGGGAAATCCAAGCTCAAAACGAAGCTGCTAGTATAGGTGTGGAGTTAATGGAAGAATCAGTAACAAATGTTATGGCAGACTTCGACATAATCCTTTCGAATGCAGAAAATGATGTCTTTTATGATGTGGACAAGGTTGGGGATAATGAAATGCATGATGAAGGTTTTGATTTGGATGATGAAGAGCCTGCAAGAGTAGAAGGTTTTGAATTAGTAGTGGTACAGGAGGAAGTTCAGGTAGTGGCCATTACTGAACATGGCCAGCATACACTCAGTAACCAGCGCACAGTTGAGCTTCGAAATTCTTTTGTGCCACTAGATTGTGAACAGGGATATGAGGAAATGGAGATTGTTGCAACAACACTTGCTCCCAGTGTACAAGTACAAATTCTTAAAGAAGTTAAGCAGGTGTCGAAGAGTTGGGCCAACATGACTGAACAAGAACAAGAGGAGGGTACAAGAAGAATTGGAAGACCCACTGGCAGTAAGAACAGAAAGTACATTAGCACTTGTGAGCATTGCACTAGAGCCAAAGTACAGGTATCAAATCCTACAAAAATTCCTTATGAAGATAATATATTGGAACGTGAGGGGAATTAGGAAGGAGAGAACTTTAATAAGAATAAAGAACATGATTCAAAAAGTGTGTCTAGATGTCTTTTGTGTAGCAGAACCCAAGACTAAGCCTACTAGTAGTACATTGCTAAGTCTTGGACTAGCATATTTTGATTATCAGTTTTTCCACAATGATTCTGATAGTAAAATAGGAAATATTTGGTTCTTATGGAGAAGGGGCATCAATGCAACTCTAATTCAGGCATCCTCGCAACACATAATTGTTATGGTAGAAGATTGTGCTATCTCAGGTGTTCATGCCAATTGCCTGATGGTTAACAGAAGAGCTTTATGGCAGGAACTATCATCTCTAATCCCCTCTGCTCCTTGGGTTGTGGCAGGTGACTTTAACGTGGTTCTACAATATGCAGAAAAGAAAGGGGGATTGATTCTAAGAAGAGACGCAATGGCCGAATTTTATGATTGGTACAATGTTTGTAACCTTCAGGAAAGTTCCTTTATGGGCTCGAGGTATACATGGTGCAACAATCAGCATGGACAGGGAAGGATCGTGTCTAAACTGGATAGAATCTTCTTTAACCAAGCATGGCTACACAAGTTTCCAGAGTGGAGATACAAGGTGAATAGTAGGTCAGGGTCAGATCACTCGCCTTTAATTAGAGGTATGGTAAAGATTCCAAGACCTTGTAATGTTCCTTTTAGATTTAACAAGGCTTGGATCATGCATGAAAGTTTTTTTGGATCTTATGAAGATGAGTTGGCCGCAATATATAAAAGGTACACCTATCTTCAGGGTAGGTAAAAAACTTAAGATGTTTAAAGAGGTGCTAAAAGGCTGGAATACTTTTGTTTTTGGGAATATAGAGGATAACATCAGGAAAGCTAAAGAAAATTTTGCGCTAGCCCAAGAAGCAGCTGATAATAACCCTACGGATTTGAATATCCTGGATGAAATGGGAAGTAAGGAACAAGCTTTGGACCAGGCCTACAAGACCAAGAGTGTTCATTGGAAGTTGAAAAGTAAAGTTTCCTGGCTCTCCGATAGTGAAAGGAACTCGTCTTTTTTTCACAGGGTATGCAATATCAAGCAAGCCAAGTTTATGATAACAGAGATGAAAACAGAAGATGGAAATGTCTTGTACACCCAGCAAGATATAGCCCAGCACATTGTTCAATACTACACAGAGAAGTTCCAATACAAAGAAGTAATGATGAATGATGCCTTAATGAATCTCATACCTTTGAGAGTCACTACTGATATGAATGAGTTGCTATGTTCGATCCCTTGTGATACAGAGATCTTCGAATCTATTAAGCGTAGTAATGCAGATAGCTCCCTAGGCCCAGATGGTTACCAAGGTTGTTTTTATGTGCACTGCTAGGATATCATAAGAAAAGATGTTTGTATAGCAGTCAAATCCTTTTTCAGAGAGGCCATCATTCCAAATGGTGCGAATGCAAGTTTCATTGCCCTCATTCCAAAAGATAAAAATGCAAGTAAGTTGTCCCATTATCAACCTATATGCATGAGTAACTTCCTCATAAAAAAAAATCAAAGATTATGCAGATTAGGCTAAATAACTTCATCGAGGTTTTGGTTTCAAAAGAGCAAAGTGGTTTCATCAAGGGGAGAGAGCCACAATCCAGTATTGGTTTTGCTTCTAAGATGATGAATGTGTTAGACAAGAAAGTATTTGGTGGGAGTTTTGCTTTGAAAGTTGACATATCTCAAGCCTATGATACTTTGAGCTGGGAGTTCTTAGTTGTCGTGCTTGAGAGATTTGGGTTTGCAGAGAAATGGATAAATATGGTGATGGCATTGTTGAAAACTGCTAGACTATCCATGCTTCTAAATGGTGGGCCAGTTGGTTACATACCAGTTGGTAGGGGCTTGAGGCAAGGGGATCCCTTATCCCCACTCCTGTTTGCTTTAGCGGAGGACACACTAAGTAGGGGCTTGAACAAACTCAGAGAGATAAGGAAAACTGTGCCTCTAACTAGTGTTAAAGGAGTGAGTGCACCAACTCACTTACTGTATGTAGATGATATCATTATTTTCTCAAGAGGGGATCACAGAAGTGTGGCTAGCATAACAGAATTACTGGAAAGGTACCAAGAATTTTCAGGACAGATAATCAACAAGACAAAAAGAAAGTTGTTTCTAGGTGGTATGACTCAAGAAAGGTAGGAACAACTCTATCAAATGTTGAACATTCAAATAGGTACTTTACCGGAAAAGTACTTAGGTGTGCCGCTGACAGTAGGTAGAATCACTAGGACAGCAGTGACTCCTTTACTGGATAAAATTAGGAAAAGGATTACCTCATGGAAAGGCAAGTTTCTCTCCTTTCAAGGGAGATGCGTGCTTATACAGTTGGTTCTTTCTAGTATCCCAGTATACAATATGGGGGTTTACAAGTGCCCTTCTAGCGTCATTAAAGAAATAGAAGCAATACTCATAAACTTTCTATGGTCAGGTAATCCTGCGATCAAAAAATGTGTAACTGTCTCTTGGGATAAAGTTTGCAAACCGAAGGAGGAAGGAGGGCTGGGCATTAGAAGGTTACGGGAGCTCAATTTGGCATTGTTGATGAAGTTGGCTTGGCATGTCAAGTACAAAGAAGATGATTTTGCTGTGTTTATGTGAAGTAAATACTATACTAGAGACAATGAACCCATCGAATACTACACAAAGTCATCTATATGGCCAGGCATCAGATGGGCTCTACACGAAGTTACTTCAAGATCTCAGTAGCTTATAGGGGATGGGACCAAAGTGGACCTATGGAGAGATGCTTGGGTTGGTGAGCAGTCGATCCAACAAGCTTTATAGCTTTCTACAACCCAACTAAAGAATTGCAGGGCAAAACTCAGTTCGATTATTCATAATGGTGAATGGGAGTGGACACAGAGAACCTACCTGTCATAATGCAAGATGAAAGAGATTGTAGTGTATGGAAGGAGGACTTAAGGGTAACTTTTCAGTCTCTTCAGCATTTCAAGTCATCCGAGGAAAAACCACGAAAGTGGACTGGCAGCAACAAGTTTGGAATGAGTATGTGCATCCTCGAACTGTAGGTATTGCTTGGAAACTGTGTCGAAAGTGTGCGGCAACAGACGTTTCCATGAAATGCAGAGGCTTTCAGATGGCTTCCAAATGTTATTTAGGTTGTCAGGCAGAAGAAAACCTCCAGCAAATTATATGGGATTGCAGTTTCGCAAAGGAATTATGGGAGTGGGTGGCAGGGCTTTTTGGATTCCAAAACTTTACAAACTTAAAGGAGGCAATATCGAGATGTAATCACAGAAGCACAATCATTGTTCATTTGTGGACTGCAGCCGTAATGGAAGGAATGGTGCTCCTTTGGAAACACAGGAACCTGGTAGTCTTTGACAACAAAAGACCACACGTAATGCAGTGCAAGATAAAGCTCCAAATCCTCATCCACAATGCCTACTTCCTTTCTAAAGGAAGTATGTATGGTGCGGCATATATGAGGATACTGGTAAAATGGGGATTACATGCAAGACATCCGAGAGCCCAAAAAATCAGAAACTGTAAGTGGTATCCACCTAACCTTGACATCATTAAGATCAACACAGATGGTGCGTCCAAAGGAAATCCCGGTGAAACTAGTTATGGTGCAATTTTTAGGAATTCAAACTGCGAAATCCTACAAGTTTTGTGTAGAAAGATCAGTTTTAACACTTGCTATATAGCTGAAATCATGGGTATTCTTGAGGGTATTGAGGAGGCCGTAAGCAAGGGGTGGAATAAAATATGGGTGGAATCAGACTATACAGCAGCAGTCATGGCCTTTGGAGAGGATCAACTTCCCTGGTTTCTCAAACAAATTAAGGTGGAAGAGAGTTCAAAGAAGCTTGTCTCATTGTCAGATTACTAGCATTTGGTGGGAAGCAAACTTTGCAGTTGACTTAGCCGCAAATCATGCACTTTCACTCAATTGCCCGAATGAAGTATTGTATGAAGGAAGACCAGACTGGCTTACTAGATGAGAATCTCCCTCGGCGACCTACTATAGGTTTGTTTAAAGGTGGTTAGGGGCTGTACAAACCCAAACCAACTCCTACAATGTAACTTGTACCTCCCTTTCACATACTAATATATTTTTGCTAACTTAGAAAAAAAAAATTTTATCAATGACGCCGTTTGGAATAATATATCTTATCAATAATATCATTCACACTATTAAAACTTTACTTATCAAATGGCACCGCTTGCCATTTTGCTTTGTTTCGTATAGCGTGTTTAGAATAAGCAAAACTGTTTTCAATATTCATACACCAAAACACTGTTTTCACTATTCACATTTTTTCGAAAATTTTATGCTACTGCCTGAGTGCATACGAGTTGCGTAACCAACTCTTTGCACTCCAGTGACCTGACCCTAAAAATTTCACGCCTAGTTATTCACCTGTGAGTGCGCACACGCCTTACTTTTGCCTTCAGAGAGTGCAACCCGCGCCCGCGCTCCTTTAAATTTACGAAAAAAAAATTAAAAAAAAATACCAAAATGCGACCCACACCAAATTTAGCCTATTTTTTTAGCGCGCGCGCCCTAGGTTAAGTAGAATAAATTTATTTTTTATATTAATTGCAATATTACCTCATGAGTACAGTACAGTACTCGTATGCCCAACCACTCCAGTAATTGCATAAATTTTTTTTCATACTTTACGGTGTTTAGAAAACTCAAAGAATTTGGGTTATCTAATTAAGGAACGTGCACGCACGGACAACCTCCCTCAATTCTTAATTGGCCTGGCCATTGGTTTGAAAAGTTTTTAGTAGACGTGCTTCAAGGCTATTGAAGGCGCTATTTATACGCGTAGCAAGGACACTCCAGGTAACACCTCTCTACATCCTCGAATCTACTGTAAGAGGATTCTATTTCTAGTAATAATCATGCTATTTTTGCATGCTCGTTAGGAATTGCCTATTAGACTTAAAACTTGTTTGAGATTAAGATCTGGTACGCATAAACCTGCCATAATAGTTTATCATAGACGCAGAAATAATCACCTATCTAGAAATTCACCAATCACCACACACACACCACCTACACCCACCAACACTACAATTGTAGCAATGGGTGAAGAAATAGCAGAGAGACCCTTCTCTGATTTCTATAAGCCTTTAAATAATGGACCTGAGTCTTGCATCATTCTTGTAGATACTACGGTAGATTTTACAATCCCCCCAACCCCCAATATATTTAATCTGCTACCTATTTTCCATGGGTTAGACCATGAGAATCATTATCAACACTTACGTAAGATACAACAAGTTATTACTACATTCCATCATCCTAACGTCACACCTGAACAAATAAAGCTAAGGGTGTTTTCTTTCACCCTAGCTGAAAAAGCGGCTGCTTGGCTAACAGCACAAAAGCCAAACTCTGTCGACACATGGGAAAAACTAGTTGAATTATTTATGGAACAATTTCACCTACCACAGAAGATTGATGAGATGTTATCACATATTCATTTCTTTCGCCAAAAGCCTCAAGAATCCTTTTCTGAGGCTTGGAATCATTTCACTAATCTTCTAGTAGAATGTCCCGATCATAATCTTGGTAAAGACATACTAGTTCATGCCTTCTTCTAAGGCCTATCCCACCACCATAAGGAGACTTTAGATATCATGAATGGAGGTAATTTTTTAAGTAAAGGAGCCACATATACATATAACTTCTTAGATAATCAATCCAAGAAAAGTAACAACTAGGGAGGTAACGATTACTCCCGCTCCAATACTTTTTCTTCAACAGTTAAGGTAACCAGTATGTTTGAGGTAAAATCAGATCCTGGACTTAGAACTTTAATTGAATCCCTTACACAAAAAGTCAATGCCCTCTCTGTCCATAAACAAGAAGTGAAACCCACTCCTGCCATGAACATAAACTCTCCTCGTTGTAATTTCTATTTTAGTTTTGAGCATTCCAACTTCTATTGTCCTCTTGTTTATGAACAACCACCACCACAGCTAGACAATGCCTGCGCTTTTAATAACAACCCTAACACACAATGGAGGAAAAACACTAATTATAATCCATAACAACAAGCTACACCTTCAGTTATTAATAATCAAAATATTAGGCCCACTACAGACTTCCACCATTTTAACCAACATCTAGGACAAGGAGATTTAGGTGACCAAAACATAAGTTTAGTGCACGTACCTTAGTACTATCAAAATCATAACATAAACACTCAACAAATCTTAGTTCCAGTCACCCCTCCTATTACCTCACAACCGGCTAACCCATCAAAAGATGACTTATTATTAACCATGATACAAAACCAACAACAACAAAATAATATGATACAGACATTATGCCAAAAGGAACTTGAGTTGTCTCCTAACCAAAATAATAACCAAACAGACGTGTTTCCAGGTCAAACAGTGCCTAATCCTAAGTCAACAAACAATGTCTTCGAAGTAAACAGTATTCAGTGTAATGGTAATATAAACCAAGGGGACTACAGTGATCACTACCCCGCCGTTACGGGAGAGTAGTTGATAACCAACTGACTATGCCTAAAGATTGCTCGCAAACTAAGAATGAAACCATACCAAATACTATCATAGAAACTGAAGACCCTATAACTGTAGAAGTTCCAGTCCAACCACAACCAAAAGGGAAAACCTTACAATACCCAATAATAGAAATTGATGATCCTACACCTGTAGAGGTTATAATATGGAAACCTAGTTGGAAAATCGCAAAAGATTAAAACAAGGTTAATACTACTATTGACCCTTATGCTAAATATAGAGAAAAACCACCGTTTCCCCAGAGACTAGTTATGTCTAAAAAGGACGAGAATTTTGATGAGATTTGGGAAGTGTCTAAAAATTTGACTATAAACCTACCTTTTTTAGATGCTATAAAAAGTCTACCTGAACACGCTAAGCTTCTAAAAGAGATATGCACCACGGAGAGGAAAACCAACATACCTAAAGAAGCCTTCTTAATTTAACAATATCTCTATTTATCTGAACATAACGGAATCGTTAAGTACAAAAACATTGGTCGTCCTACTATACAATGCACCTTAGGCAATAATTTCATAACAACTGCACTATTAAACCTTGGGGCGATTGTTAACTTACTCCCTTTTTATTTATATAAACAATTAGGTCTCCATGAACTTAAACCGACTAAAATGACTTTGTAGTTAGCCAATCGTTAGTTCAATTAAGAATCCCAAAGGCGTAGTTGAAAACATTCTAGTTAAAGTTCAGGATTTTTACTACCCAACCGACTTCGTTATTCTTGACATAGAAGTTGCTCATGATTTTATTCCCATCATCTTAGGGCGTTCTTTCTTGGCAACTGCCAATGCCCAAATTAATTGTCGGGATGGATCAATGACTCTTTCCTTTGGAAATCTTTCTATGGAGATTAACATGTTTAGACTCAGGCATGGACAACAAGGTTTGCCTGTAGATGGAGAAGTAAAGTCCATTAAAAGTTTTGTATATCACATTAGTGCAGTCGACGCCTTAGTCCCCACACTAGTAGATACCCCTCTTAGAGAAGAAGACAAAGATCACAATTTTGACTCCCTACCCATAACTAAAATAGAAGAATAATTTTCCAACCTGCCTTCTGACCCTATGGGAGATAGAGTTAATCTCACAATGGACGAGATAGATGAATTCCTCAAAGATGCAGATGACTACCATAACTATATAGATGCGAACAACCTAGATGAGGAATTCTACGAGTTTTTAAAACCATGTGATGATCCACCCTCTAAAGAACTACCTAAAACACCACCCGACCATCATCCACATGAGCTAATCCCTAATAAATACCAATCATTTACCACCACCTCGATTCTCCTCCCTCTACCTTTTCAAAGACACCTTCAGTTTGCACTAAACCTTCTTGTTTCTCTTGTGCTTCATGACTTTCTAAACCCATCTGGTGAAGAAGTAATACCCAAGGACAAGCCACCTGACACTTTCTCATTTTTTCCATCCCTTCCTTCTAAAACATATCCATATCCCAAGTATTTTCCACAACCATTCTTTTTCTCACGATTATTTACTTGGAGACTGTTTCGTTGGAGGAAAAAGAAGAAAGTGCATGCTAGATTAGGTTCTAGGTCCATTAGACTTCACTTTATCTCATTCCGCTAAGCCACGTCGTAGAAAATCATGGTGTCTAATTCTGTTTGGGGGTTCCTTATGTGATAATTATTTATGGAAAAGCCCACAACTCTTTAGATTGTTGATATATGGTAAACTACATATTAATATATATTAGATAAAGTCTCGGGTATCTTACTATAAAAGACTCATAGTATTCTTCGGTGTACTCCATTCCAATCTTATATTATGGGAGTACACCATGAGTTCTATTTTTATTTCTTCATCGTAATTTTGTTTTTCTAAAAATAAAACCTATAAAAAAATTAAAACATAAACATGTATTATTAAGTCTAGGGAATCTGACTTCAAAAGACCCAAGTTTTTGTAACATACCACCTTAATGGAGTATAAGCCACAAAATTCTTCAAACTTGAAAAGAGTTTTCAAATTTTGTTTGGGGGTGGCGTATTTTGGTCTTTCATTTCCAAACTTTTTACCACCTTTTGCCTATAATGTTTACTCCAATAGAGTCTAGGTTAGTTAGTTAAGTAATTTAATTGTGTTATTGAATTATTTCATGAACACCCTTCTCCCAAATTGTTTGGGGGTGGTATATTTAATTTTAGCACATTGTACGTTCACGTATCAAAATTGTATGTATAAATATCAAAATATTGATGCATAATGTAATTAGGTACCTTAATTTCGTGAAATTTCACTATTTTGCTGAATTTCGAAAGTTAATCCTATAGGAGGCATGATATGAGCATGCTTGATTTGTTAACATATGGTATTATTATTTTATTTATGTTAGAGTCCACTTATGTCCCAAACGCTATTTATTATTTCATGTTATCCCATAACGGGAGGAACTCATATAGGAGTTGCGTATGTTTTTATTTCTTTATATTAGTATAGATTAACGTTCTTTTTCAGGTGCTCCCATTTATATGCACGTTTATATGGTACTCTCTATCCTTTATTTTCAATCCATACTTTGGGGACTGATAAGCACCCAAAAGTGTAGTTTAAACCCCTTAATATTACTCTATTTAGGCCAATTATATTTATAATAAATAAGAGTTAGTAATGTTTATGTGTTTTTGTGCATTTCAGGACTTAAAGTTGATTAGGTGACTAAAAACACCACTTTTGCATGGAAAACGAGTCAAGATGATTGCCAAGGAAGTTCTACATTTAAAGCCCAAGAATCATGGAGAAAGGCCTTTTTCAAGCCCAGTTAAAGTCAATCCAGGTAGAAAAAAGACAGAAAAGTTAATAGAACTTCAACAGGCCGTATCTTTGTACTCGGACCTCAGAATTGGTCCTACTTTATGTCAAAACGACCAGCTCGGAATCAGCTTTCTAATGGACCTACCCTTGCCCCAATCAAAGCTATAAAATGGGACAAAATGGCACAAAAGTAATTTTCAACATCTGTGGCCCTTTTAGACTTAACCTAATGGACTTTGGGTTCACTTTAAAGGCCTAAAGTCTCCCTTTTTGACCCATGCACGAAAATGTAACCCTAACCCTCTCATATATAATTAGGGTTAAGGCTAAACACTACTCCTCCTTCTTCACCTTTTCTAGCTTAGCCTCTTAATAATTACTTTAGTTTAGTTTTAATTAGTTTTACTTTTATTAGGGTTAATATTATAGCCTCCATTAGAACCTATCAATAAAAATCTTAGTTCTTTAATATTCAATTCAATTCTCCTTACATTATGTCTTCTTATTATTGCCTTTATGTAATAATTCCTATGACACTAGGCTAAACCTCCATTAGAGGAGGTTTACGAAGTCATGTGAGGATGATTAATCTTTAAGATTTATTGTTTTGCAAATAAAAACTTCAAGTTCTTCATTATAAGTAACTAAAGATATAGCTCATAATGGAGAACTAGAGTATGTATAGAGCCACCACCAAAGAGATTTGTGGTGGAGCTATACTATCTTACTAGTGAAACCTCGATCCGAGAGGACTTGGTCTTCACTAGAGACACTAGGGATTAACAAAGAAATTCAATACTAACTAATAGTAAATCGAATCGCATGGCGGATTAAACCCCTTCTAATACCTTTATTCATTCTCTAAATTTAATGTTTTCATATCATATCTACTGTTTTGACTCTTATTAGTGAAGCATATTTACAATCTAGATTTGCATCCAAGTAGTATACGAATTAGAGTTTGGCAAACACGACTACTCTCCTATTTATCACATGATTTTGATGAGTTTTATCTACTATTTTTCCACCATAATTTACTGTTCACGACATCATATTTCTACTATGCATCAATCCATTTTTAATTATATATTATCAATGGCACCGCTTGCCATCTAGTTTGCTTACATTACGCGTGTTTAGATTACAAAACACTATTTTCACTATTCACAAAACACACACTAAAACATTATTCGTAGTTTCTTTGAAACTTTCTGCTACTGTAAGAGAGCATACGAGTTGCTCAGCCAACTCCCTGCCCTCCGGTGACCTGACTTTGAAAATTTGAAACCTTAGTTTTAAGTCACGAGCGCGCGCGCCCTAAAATTGCCTTCACTGAGCGCGACCCACCTTCTACATATCAAGCGTGACACGCACCCAACATAACAAGATTCTAAGCGCACACGTGTCATAGGTTAATTAGCTTAAATTAATTTTTGAATATTAATTGCAATCTTATCTCAAGAGTACAGTACAGTACTCGTATCCTAAAAATTACTAAATTTTAAAAAATTATTTTTCTTCATTCTAAACGTTATCCAGCAAACTAAAAGAATTTAGAGTTATCTAATTAAGGAAAGTGCACACACGGACAACCTCCCTCAAATTCCTAAGTGACCTGGCCATTGGTTTGATTAAAAAACATAATTAATTAAATATTACCTAGAAATTCCACCCACTACCAAAAGCCTATTTTCACAGGCCTGACATCCAAGCCCAACACAAAGCCCATAGTAAAAAACCTTTCCTAATTCATAAAAATTTAAAAACTAATAAGGTTAATCTTTTTACAGGACTTCACAATCCACACCGTGTACCAGGACCAGTACTTGTATGATTGTTCAAGTAACATAGACGTGTTTTAAGGCTGTTGAAGATGCTATTTATACGCATAGCAAGGACGCTCCAGGTAACACCTCTATACATCCTCGAATCTACTGTCAGAGGATTCTATTTCTAGTAATAATCCGGCTATTTTTGCATGCTCGTTAAGACTTGCCTATTAGATTTAAACCTTGCATGAGATTAAGATCTGGTATGCATAAACCTGCTATATGTGTTTATCGTAGATGTAGAAATAATCGCCTATCTAGAAATTCACCAATCACCACACACATATCACCTACACTACATTTGTAGCAATGGGTGAAGAAATAGCAAAGAGACCCCTCTCTGATTTCTATAAGGCTTTAAACGATGGACCTAAGTCCTGCATAATTCTTGCATATACTACGGGAGGTTTTAAAATCCCCCCTAATATATTTAATCTGCTACCTGTTTTCCATGGCTTAGACCAATTTTGTGACAAAAGGTGGTCTTTCCACGCTCCATACAAATTCATCATGTTCTAAAGTGGCTTCATGCTTTGCCGCAGCATCCACGCTAAGGTTGGCTTCCCTCCAGGCTTGCGATATCCTACAGTAGAAGAGCGCAGCAGTAGCTCTCGCCCACCTCAATTTTAGGACCCAGGGAATATGGCCATGAGAGAAGGGTAGTGCAACGGACTGTGAATCTGTTTCTACCCAAACTCTTGTCCAGTTTCTTGCTGCCACACCTTCCACTACCAAAGTTAGTGCTAGACACTCCGCGTCATAGTTAGTATGCTATGCTAAAGAAGGATGATAATTTTGAAAAGATTAGGGAAGTTTTCAAAAATTTAACTATAAACCGACCTTTCCTCGAAGCTATATAATGTCTTCCAACACACACTAAGTTTCTTAAAGATTTTTACACCACAAAAAGGAAAACAAACATACCTAAAGAAGCCTTCTTAACATAACAGTTTCCCCCTTTATCTGAGCACAACAAAATCGTTAAGTATAAGGACCCTGGTCATCCCACTGTACAATGCGCCTTAAGTGATACTTTCACAACAACTGCACTTCTAGATCTAGGGGCGAGTGTTAACTTACTCCCATTTTACCTTTATAAACAACTAGGTATACATGATCTAAAATCGACTTAAATGACTTTGCAGTTAGCCGATCATTCGATTAAGTATCCTAAGGGCGTAGTTGAAAATATTCTTGTTAAAGTACAAGACTTTTATTATCCAACCGATTTTGTCATTCTAGACACAGAAGTCGCCCATGACTCTGTTCCTATCAACTTAGGGCATCCTTTCTTGGCAACTGCCAATGCCCTCATTAATTGCCACGATGGTTCGATGTCCATTTCCTTTGGAAATCTTGCTATTAAGGTAAATGTTTTTAAAATGATGCAATAGACACCAAACACAACTATAGATGGCGAAATTAGCATGATAGAGAGCCTCACTCAAGATTATTTTAACAAAACTTTTCCAGATAATCAGATGAACCAATTTTTTTTCCTTTGGCAGTACTGAGGATTCTTACATCCAAAATGTACATGCACTCTTAGAATCTACTCCTATCCATGATATAGCTCCTGAGTTTGAAGAACTCATTCCTGAACAAATCTGCGTTTTAGAGGAGGAAAACCCTCCTGATTCCCTCATTCCCACTCCTCCCACCCCTGAGCTTAAATCTCTTCCCGTTGAGTTATAATACATTCATCTTTATCCGGATGGCACTCATCCGATTATTATATCATCTCAATTATCTGCTACTGAAGAGGTAAATTTGATTAGGGTTATTTGTGAACATCGTTCTGCGATTGGTTGGTCTTTAGACAATATTAATGGTATTAACCCTAGCGTATGCAAACATCACATACATTTGTAAGATAATGTGAAAACCTCCCGTGAGCCACAATGTCATTTGAATCCTGCCATGAAGGAGGTAGTTAGAGCAGAAGTTTTGAGATTACTTGACGCTGGCATTATATACCTCATTTCAGATAGTAAATGGGTGAGCCCAATTCATGTAGTCCCTAAGAAATCAGGTGTTACAGTCATACGTAATGCTGATGGAGAGTTAGTTTCCACCCAAATTCCTATAATGTGGCGGATTTGTATTGATTATAGGAAGCTTAATGCTATGACACGTAAGGATCACTTTCCTTTACCCTTTGTCGACCAAATACTTGAACGCACAGCCGGCCATTTACTTTTAGGTCATATTACTTCTAAAAATAGAATAGAAGTAGATAAAGCTAAAATAGATAAAATATTGTCTCTGCCTATACCACGAACTGTCCGTGAGATTAGGGCCTTTCTAGGCCATGCAGGTTTCTATAGACGTTTCATAAAAGATTTTTCAAAAATAGCTAAGCCTTTAACACAATTACTTTTAAAAGATGCCATTTTTTTTTAATCATGGCTGCAAACAGGCTTTTGAATCTTTGAAAGCCGCTTTAACCTCTGCCATTTTTTATTTGTATCGTTTAACTTTTTTTTTCAGGTGCTACCATTTACAAACACGTTTCTATGGTACTCTCTATCCTTTATTTTCATTCCATACTTTGGGGACAAAATATAATTCTGTTTGGGGATGGTATAGAAACACGCTAAAAATGTTTAAGCACATATTAGGTTGTATATTACGTATTGTTTGTCGTATAAAAATATAAAAAGCATAAAAATAGTTTATACCATGCACTTAGGATAATGGTATTATTTCCTTTTCTATGCTGATATTAATCTAGAAATCTCAAATAGCAATAGAATTAAGCGTAGCTCTTAGAAACTTAGGTTAATATGTAGGTAATAGTCATTGCATCTTTTCATTAACATCTTGCATGAGCATGTATGAGTGTACTTGGTAGTATTTTTCTGAAACCTAGGTTAGACTACTTAATTTTATATATCCTATGAGATTCTAGCCTAAAAGCCTCATATGAGTGAGTATCTGAGTGATGACACAAAGGAGACATATAATCTAAGTAGAGAAATCACACATCCACTTGTTTGATCACCATACCAAATCCTAAGCGAGAATTTAGGCCCTCTTTGGATCGATATAGCTAAAAATTCATACCCATAAGTAATTATCCGCTAGTCACTCCTCTTAGCCTTTCATTAGTCTTTTTGCAACCACAAATTCTTTACCCATCTTTTAAACCAATAAAAATAAAAATAAACCTACCCATTTTTGAATGAGTCTGAGAATAGGATGAGTAAAGAAAATAAAGAGAAAAATCTGTGGAAAACCAAAAATTAGTTAGTTGCTTCAGAAAAGAAAAAAAATAATAATAAAAGAAGTTTCCATCCAAAGAATAAAAGGAAAACAAAAAAACTCCAAAAATATAATAAAAGGAGTCAAAAAGCCAAAATAAAAAGGCTAAGGATGGAAACTAAGTAAGTATAGAAGCAAAGTAAGAACAAGGTTTTCTCTATATACATATAATTGAAAACCCTATGATCTCAAACTTGTTTATTTGAATATTCATAATCAGACTTTTTATAGGTTTGTTATTTTTGAGTCCAAAGTCTGTAAAATGTCTGACTAGTCAAGTTACCTTACTCACGTGGGTCGATAGCATAAATCGAGTAAGGGATCGTCCAAACCTTAGGATTATGCAAAGTTCAGAACTAAAATTTACAGCTTCAAGGGAATTACTGAGTAGGATTTTAGATTATTTCTTATTTTGCTAAAGATATTCTCAATTAAAACTTGGAATGCAAGTTAACGTAGAACTACAAAGATTAATTTCTTAGTAAACTAGATAGAGAGAGAGATACAGGAAGAGGGTCAATCATAATCACGCAAGATCAGTTACAAACTTTTAGAGCACCTTATCACTACATCTCTAATCCGTCTCAAGCTCATAAACAAACCCGAAACGGCATCGAGTATCGATCCCTAGTAAGTTGTACTCATCTCTGAGTTCATCAGACTCAGTCATTTTGGGACCAGATGTATAACAAAACCTATTTTCCTAAGTAGTGATTCTAGACTACTAAAACACAACCTGATCCTCACATGAGCATCATTAACCCTCCCCTTGGGAGGATTTTAGCTCATGGTCCTTGGATGGATTTGATGTTTTTGATGTACGAAATGAAAAAGTAAGAAAAGGCAAAGCAAGAACTGGAAATTTACTTTTAAGAAAACAGATCTTATTAGAAGTTAAAAATACTTCTTGTATCAACACTAGTTTTAAAGCTTAAAATAGAAAAATACAATACATGAAATGCAGAACAGCCTAAATGGAATGCCTTTTATTCTCCAACATTCTAAAAGATATATCAAGTCCTCTCACGTGAAGCCTTCCCACCTTTACTATAAGCTTGTCTTTTTCTTCACAAATCATCCAGATTTTAGCACACCTTTTCTAATCAAAAGTCTAGTCATGCATTTAATTTCTTGTCTTATCTTGTTTTGCAAGGTGTCCAAGAGTGTCCATAACTTCCCACTTGTCCATGCATGATGACTCATCACTTTTTGTAGGCCCGTAGAGTGGGTCCATGTGCTGTGTCCAGTGGCAGCCTGGGATGTTGGTGTTTTTACAACTTTCTGTCTTTGCGTAAAGCTCGTCACCATGGTCGTTCTGGCAGTTCACTTGTCGAAATCGGAGTCCAGGTTTGAAAGATATAAGCTTCAAAAGTTTGTTGCTTTTTTGCACGTGATCTCGTTCTACACTGGTTTTGTCTCGTTAGAATCTTCAGCTTTAGTCAAGCTTTGTTAGGCTTCACTGGGGCTGAGTGGGAAAACTTCAAGTATGCACAGAATTCCCGTGCTTTGATGCAGGTTTTATCATCATATTCACATTAACTGTGAAAACCTGCAAAAGTATGAAAATATAATTATTTTATGATTATTAAACACATAATTAACAAAAACGATATATCTCTACAGGGTTTGGGTGCTTATCACACCACCCTCAAACAATACTTTTCTTGTCCTCAAGCAAAGAAGAGACATTAAAACAATAAGTGGCCAAAAATGTGTTGTCCTAAACTAAGTCTCATTTTGCAGAGTATGGTTGCATTAACCGTATACAACAAGGCCTTAAACTACTAGGATTTCCCTAGTAGATGAGTTATAGTCTCATGAGAGTTTTCCAGAGAAGATACTCACAAACTTCATCTATACTATAACGACTCAGTAACAAAGGCCTGTACCCTTAATTAATCTCAGATATCTATACATCTCACTAGCGGGGGAACGAGGATTAATTCCTTTGAAATTCAAGTTAATATACATACAATAATCAAAACATACATCTACATGTGAGCATGCATGCATTGGGCTTTACAATGAAGTGTATAAACAGGGCTGTTTATGGATCCTTTGGATAGCGTCTTTAAGTAGGTTCTCACAGGCATGTGTCGAAACACAAATTCTCTCATATTTTTCTACTCAAGTTTTGCTAACTCCAGTGTGTAGTGGGCACACATTTCCTCACATACTCAATGATAGTCAGAGGAGACGAGGTCGAGAATTCATATCTACTACTTATTATCACACCATCTTACTCCTAATTGAGCTAGAGGTTTTTATTAGGTGTTATGGGGCTTAGGTGGTAGTTTAGAAGAAAATGGAATGGAAAAATCAAAAATTATAAGTATGAGAAAATAAGGTCTTCGAGATATTTACATTAGAGAAATCTTTATTTTCTTTCATGCTTCTAACATGAGTTTCCATACTTAGCTCTTTTAAGCTTTTGTATTCCCTTTTGATTTGATTTTGGGGAAAGTTCTAACTTTGATTTTTTTTTTGAATTTTGGAAACATATTTCTATTTTTCTTTTTCTTTTCTTTCTGAAGCAAGTAACTGATTTTGATTTGTGACAAGCTTTCTCTTTATTTTTCCACACTTCATCTTATTTCTCATACTCATCATCTAGGTGGGATTATTTATTTATGGTTAATAAATGGGTAAGAACTTTTTGGTGAAAATGAAAGGTCTGCTAAAGGATTCAGTGGGGTGACTAGCTGTAAAATTTGTACATGTATAGATTTTTGGCTATGTCGATCCAAAGAAGGTCTAAATTCTCGCCTAGGATTCGGGTAGTGATCAAGTAAGTAGACCCGTGAACCTCTCTATTCGAAAAAGCTACTCCTCTGTGGCATTACTCATATATCACACATGTTGATGCTTTTTTATTAGATTCTCACAGGATATGGAAATTAAGGTGTCTGACCATGGGTCACAAAAACTTACTGCTATGTACATTCAATGACAGTCAGTGATGAATGCTCATGAAAAGATGTAAAAACTATTGCATACGTATTAACTTAAGTTTCTAAGAACAAATCCTAATTCTAATGGTAGGGTGAGATTTCTAGATATTTTTCATCACAGAAAAGGAAATGAGACTTTGTTACTAAATACACTTATTTAGACATAAAATAAAGTTATATACAACCTAGAAATGCTTAATTTTTGCGAAAGGTTCTAACCACCCCCAAGCAGTAGGACGCTATATCCTCAAAGTGTCAAGAGGAAGAAAGAATACCTAAGAGGCTTGAGAAAAAATAGAGTTGATATCTACAATAGAAAATTATGCTAACACAACATATAATATACAAAAACAAAAGGGAAAGGGCACATCAAGAACTAAAACAACAAATATGTACATAAACTTACACTGCCCTAATTAAGAATTAGGAGTATGTCCATTCTAGCTTCATTTCTATCGAAGTGCCATTATTTGGCGTCACGCCAGTTTATCATGGACTGCCAAACTTCGCTACACTTTCTCTTTTTAGAAGCATCCAAATGAGCTATCATGTCTTTGTCTTTGGGGAAGCAACGAACGTACTTCAGGTACCTTGAAGAGTGCCGACACCTGACCCAAAATCTCAAAAAATGAATTATCATGTTCACTAGACACATAGAATCTACTCGTACCCAATCATGAAAAGTGGCCGAAACTGTGGGAAGAATGCCCTCATTATCCAGCATGCGGTAACGGGCAAGGTGATATAATGGTGTCGAAAATCATGAGCCTTTTTCAGGTTCTTAATTAAAAGGTTTGTGATGTTGAAGAGGGTGTGTTGCTAAGTAATAACATGAAAAGCCTTGCAAGCTGATTTAGTGGTAGTAGAAAAATGCCAATCCCCTATGATGTTCAGAAAGATAAACAACATGGAAGTCCCAACATTCATTGTCATACTTGCTAGGGGAATTGTTTTGTCCGGCCATTAGCCAGCTCCCTCACATTCAACGACTCGGGTGAGGCCATCGCCGTAGAGGCTGGCAAAATCTTCCCAAAAGTAGTGATTAAAGAAATTATGTATGATGTATTGAATGGTGGGGGTGGGCTCGTGATAGGGAAGGTCCAAAGTCATAGCAATTGTTGGCTTGTGAAAGATATGTCTGGTGTCACCCATACGGATTGCGAATCCGTTCAAAAAGAAACCACGTGCACCATTAAATGTTATTGTATCCTCCATATGATCATAAAAATATGCCGCTAAACATGGAGAGTATGTCTACTCAGGTTGCAGAACGAGGGAGGACTAACTGACTTGGGTGATAAGGTATCTTAATTGAAGTCCATACGAAAGAGAATCCAACATAGCCTGAAAGGATTGTTTAGGGATGATCTTTGGAGGTTCCATTATTGGAGATGCAGATAGGAAGGCAGGAAATGGATGAAAGAAGACGTGTGATGAAAGACACCACCTGAGTGTGGCATGAGTAATGATGTCGAATAGAAAGGTCACAATGCAGAAGTTTCCCTTTCGCTCCTGGAGGACTCAGAGTAGGTGGAGAAATGTCTTATTAATGTCAGATGGCTTAGAGGTGCCAATGACATTCTGACCCAGCCATTAAGTCATTGCAAGTTGGTCAAGTTGGTTTCGACGCAGAGAACGTTGATAAATGCATTTCCCATCAATATTATAACCACCCTTGATTAACGTGTCGAGCATTAGGTTGTAAGTCCATGGATACACGGACTGCTGCTAAGTCAGCACATGGTTGACCAGAGGTATGCCAGTGATCCCAGAGATCAAGGTGGGTGTGACTTGGTGGGGTACGTCGTTGATGGTGACCCAAAAATGGTCACCATTAAAATTGCCATTGTTGTAGAACTTCAACACCAAATCCGTCAAATAGAGACTGCCATTGGCATACAACAGATACTCCCAACCTTGAGATTGAATTTCAGTATCAAAAAATGGGAAAAACATCCCATTCTCAAAGAGTGATCCAAAATTCCTTTCAACTGAAATTCGCCTGTTTCCGGCCATTTGGGGATCTGAGGAAGAGGATGGCAACTGTTTTGAGATTAGAGGAAGAATTTGAAGTTGGTGGCGAAATAGAATTTGAACTGGGGTTGTGGTGGTCTCGTGCAAGACTGGAATTGAATTGGGGGCTGTCTCGTGCGAGACTAGAATGGAGGGGAGCGAGATCTGGTTTCTGCAGGAGAAGAAATGAAGGAATAGTGACACGTGGTGAGGTGTCTCGGGTTATAAATGGTCCGAGAATCATGAGATTTGGTCGGGCCCAATTTTTTTTCCCAAGCCGAAATCAAAACTGAAAAATGTAAACGCGCACACATGACTCGTTTGGACTCCAAATTGGATAAATGAGCTGCTAAATTGATCGGCATGAAAAATGTCATCCAATTTGAGGTGGCATGCTCAAAGGCCAAAGGAATTTCTGAAAAGAAGGAGGGATGTTTTATTTATAAAAAATGGTTTTATATATATATGGTTTTATTTCTATACAAGGGAGATTAATGTGAACAACACTGGATAGCCAAAAGACTCTCCATCTAAACTCTCAGGCAACTATCATGTCGGCTTTGGAGTGAACCCAATCCAGCCAGATTGTGGCTTCACCTTTATGTTTTGGGGCCTAGGGTGCAGGACGGTACCATCCTTGACCGTGCTCGCTACGGTCTAATAATATTACCCCTATTACATATGGTTAGCCTCAAACCACCCCAAAGGGAACTCAAAGTAACCAACATCTAGGGTTGGCATGGTGGAATCAATTGCTCGTGTCCCAAGTAGGCAACATCCGAGGTTGAACACGAATCTCTTTGTGCACAGCGTTAATGCAAGGGGAATTTTAAAAGATATCAATATATACATATATACAAGGTGAGTCTTTTAATGTCAGATCCTCAAGACGAATCCCAACCTGTAGGAGGAACGACCTGGCAAAGTTGATCTCAAGCTGCTAGTGTCAAACAAGTGTATACATTATAATAAGCACCTTCACCAAGGGGCTGAAGACCAGGGCAGTTAGGGGTTTGACAATGCATACACCACCCCATTCTGCGCGCACGTCGTCGACGAGCAAAAGTACTGCGACCTTGTCCAATTCGAGATGTGTGAGACTTTGTCCAAATGACGATTTGAACGTGGGCAGGAAGAGAGTAGAAAAGAGGGGAGAAAGAAAAGGGAGAAATTTTTGGAACCCATCATTTACCAGTAGGAACGCTTGCTCACATTTAAGAAGACATTTATACTCAATTCTGAAATAGAGTCTCCGGCGCTTGCAACCACACACTTCAAAATAATTTTGAGATCATAAAATAGAAGATGGCTCGGCTACCAAAATGACGTATCCTCTACAGAAAAACAAGATTGAGTACGTCAAATGAAACATCTAGTCTATGTAGACCAGATCCTGAAGAAGAGTCTGTTCAACAGTTGGGGAGCGTAACTCATGGTAATGTTTGAGGTGTTGGCCACTTACTTGAAATTTGCTGTTATCTTGTTGATTAAGCAAAGAGATTGCCCATAATAGGTCACAGCTGACACAATGAAAGGACCAGACCATCGTGTTTTCAATTTACCAGGAAAAATGTGTAATATGGAGTTGTAAAGTAAAACTTTTTGGCTAATTTTAAAATCTTTACGCAAAATGTGCTTGTCGTGCACTATTTTCATATTAGCTTTGTAGGATTTCGAGAGATCATATGCATCACTCTGAATCTCCTCAAGCTCATTTAATTATAGTTTTTGCTTCTCGTCTGCCGCGTTGATATTATAATTGAGGCTTTTGATGGCCCATAGAGCACGATGCTCAAGTTCAACCGGTAGATGATAAGGTTTTCCAAAAATGATGCGGTAAGGAGACATCCCTATAGGTGTCTTAAAGGTCGTTCGGTATGCACACAAGGCATTCGATAAGCGGAGAGACTAGTCTTTCCTTGAAGGATTGACAGTTTTCTCCAGAATGGACTTTATCTTTCTGTTAGAGACTTCCACTTGGCCTCTCGTCTGTGGGTGATACATAGTAGCAACTTTGTAAGTAACTCCATATTTCTTCATTAAAAACCCAAAAATTTTATTACAAAAATGTGTATCCCCATCACTAATGATAGCTTTGGGGACACCAAAATGAGAGAAAATATTTTCTTTTACAAATTTCACGACTGTCTTATGGTCATTTGAGCGACATGCGAGTGCCTCAATCCATTTAGACACATAGTCCACAACGACTAGAATGTAGAGAAAACCTAGAGAAATAGGGAAGGGTCCCATAAAATCAATGCCCCAAACATAAAAAAAAATCACGATTAGAATGGGATTTAAGGGCATTATATTTCGTTGAGTAATGCAACCCAGGTGCTGACAATGAACACAAGCTTTGCAATGTTCGTGCACATCGTGAAAAAGGGTAGGCCAGTAAAAACCACATTGTAAAACCTTGGCCACAGTTTTCTTCCCACCGAAATGACCACCACAAGATTGTTCATGACAAAAGGATAACACGTTGGTGTGTTCCCAGTCGGGAATGCAACGATGAATGAGTTGGTCGGAACAATACTTGAAGAGGTAGGGGTCATCCCAAAAATAATATTTTATAGTGGATAAGAGCTTTTTACGATCATGGCGTGACCAAGAGGAAGGAACTTCCTCAGTAACTAGGTAGTTAACGATATTCGCATACCATGGAAAGGAGAAAATGGAGTACAAATGCTCATCTGGGAAGGAATCACAGATGGCATCAGAATCACTATCAACATCACCAACTAGCCTTGATAAATGGTTGGCCACCACATTTTCTGTTCCTTTCTTGTCTTTGATTTCCAGGGTGAATTTTTGCAAGAGAAGAATCCAGCGGATCAATCTTTGTTTCGCATCCTTTTTCGCGAATAGGTACCGAAGTGAGGCATGGTCAGTATATACGATGGTTGAAGATCCGACCAGGTAAGGGCGAAACTTATCCAAAGCATAGACAACAGCTAGGAACTCTTTCTCAGTTGTCGTGTAGTTACGTGGAGCGTCATTAAGAGTTTTACTAGCATAGTAAATGACAACGGGTCTGTTATCACATTGTTGGCCTAGAACGGCGCTAATAGCAAACTCACTAGCGTCACATATCAGTTCGAATGGTTGAGACCAATCAGGGGGTTGAATTATAGGAGCAGTAGTCAGGGCAATTTTTAGAGTTTCAAAAGCTTGTTTGCAATTGAAATTAAAGTTGAAGACTGCATCCTTAAGCAGGAGATTGGTTAAGGGTCGAGCAACTTTAGAAAAATCCTAAATGAATCACCTGTAAATCCCAGCGTGGCCTAAAAAGGTACGGATATCGTGAATTGTTCGGGGGATAGGTAGAGAAGCAATTTTAACAATTTTAGCTTTATCAACCTCTATCCCATCTTTCGAAACAATATGACCTAGAACAATTCCTTTGGTAACCATGAAATGACACTTCTCCCAATTAAGTACCAGATGTTTCTCTTCACACCTTAGAAAGGTTGGATAGGCAGTCATCAAAGGAGTTTCCATAAATGGAAAAGTCGTCTATGAAGACTTCCATATAACGTTCCACCATATCACTAAAAATGTGAAGCATGCAGCATTGGAAAGTACTAGGGGCATTACAAAGACCGAAAGGCATTCGTTTGTATGCAAAGGTGCCAAAGGGACATGTGAAAGTTTTCTTTTCTTGATCAGCTGGATCGATGGAAATTTGGAAGTAGCCAGAATAGCAGTCAAGAAAGCAGTAGTAAGCATGACCGGCTAAACGTTCTACCATTTAGTCAATTAATGGAAAAAGGAAGTGATCTTTACGTGTTACGGTATTAAGTTTGCGCTAGTCAATGCAAATTCTCTATTTCACTGGAATACGAGTGGAGATGCATTCATCATTTTCATTTTCCACAACTGTAATACCGGACTTCTTTGGAACAACATGGACAGGACTAACCCAAACACTATCAGAGATAAGGTATATGATACCCGCATCAAGTAAGTGTAACACTTCCTCCCCACCACCTTCTTCATGGTGGGTTTAAGACGATGTTGCGGTTCCTATGATGTATTTACGCCGTCATTTAGATGTATGCGATGAGTGTACACACTAGGGTCTATTCCTTTGATATCATCTAAGGACCAACCGATAGTGGAGCAGTGTTCACGAATGATATGAATCAAACGCGCTTCTTCGTCGGTAGTCAAGTAGGAAGAAATTATTATAGTGTGACTACCATCGGGATCGAGATACACATACTTCAAATCAGAGGGTAGAGGTTTTAAATCCAGAGTTGGAGGAGTGAGGATCAAGGATTCGTGAGGGACCACCTCTTTAATGGAAAAGGGTTAGTCAAGTTCCTTTGAATCAGTTGCTAACGCAGTAGTAGAGTCAAATAGTGGTACTGACTCTAATAATGCGTGGACATCCTTAATGTACGAATCAATGTCAAACTCGAGATTATCAAAAGTAAGAAATTGATGCACCTCTCTGTGGGAAAAGAGTTTGTGAAATATTCCTACGCCAAACTATCAACCATGCTAATCTCACCCTCAATGTCAGGATTGGGAAGTTGTTTCATTAATTTGAACACATTGACTTCTACAGAAAGGTTCCCGAAAGACATTGTCATTGAACCATCCCGACAATTGATGAGAGCGTTAGCAGTTGCAAGAAATGGACGCCCTAAAATGATAGGAATGGAGTCACAGGCAACTTCGGTATTTAGAATGACAAAATCAACTGGGTAGTAAAAATCTTGGATCTTGACTAAGACGTTTTCTATAATGCCCTTTGGGTACTTGATGGAGCGATCTGCAAGTTGTAGGGTCATGCTGGTAGGTTTTAATTCATGGAGACCTAACTACTTGAATAAGTAGTAAGGAAGTAAGTTAACACTCGCACCTAGGTTTAAGAGTGCGGTAGCGGTATACTTGTCACCCAATGTGCATGGCACGGTTGGTCGACCTGGGTCCTTGTATTTAACCACACCATTGGTAGTAGTAATGGAGGAAAACTACTCAGTGAGGAACACTTGTTGAGGAACATTCGTTCGTCGTTTGGTGGTGCACATGTCCTTCAAAAACTTGGTATGCTTGGGCAAATGCTTAAGTGCATCGAGAAAATGTAGGTTTATGGTCAAATTTTTGAAGGTTTCTTGGATCTCATTGAAATGCTCGTCAGGTTTGTTCTTTACCAAACGGGCAGGGAACAGAGCTTTTGGGCGAAATCACGTATATGGATCAGCGGCATTTTTCCCCAAGGACGTGGGTGCAGATTTGGAAAGAAGAACTTCGTCCGGTATAGGTTGCGAGGTATGAGTTAGAATAACGTCAGCCGCGGCTTCCGTCAATTGAATGTCTGGCATACGTATGTGATTATCAACAGTTCGGCCAGAACGAAGGGTGGTGATGGCATTCACCTCACCTTGGCTAGGATTACTAGATCCTAGTGCATTGGTGAGTTCAAAAGCAATATTTATTGGCTTAGGGTTGGGAACTGCTTGGCCAGGAAAAATGCCCTTTTGACTTTTATCCTGTGCTAACAGCTGAAGATATTGTTGGATAGATATGATGCTAGGATTTGAGATTGTTGATTCATGTAAGTCAGTAAAGTTTTAGCCGCTTTATCGGCAGTGGATTGCACCAGTGGGGTAGCAGGAACGAGTTCACAGTTATTGTTTACGGGTTGATATTAGTAGCCATAACCTGGAGTAGCGGAAACAAGGCTGCAGTTGTTTTGGTACCCTATATTGGCGGTGTTGGGAAACTGACTTTGCCCTTGCGGGATCTTCTGAGGATTCCCTTGACGGTAGGAATTATAGTTCGTGGATGGCCGTACAGGAGGATTGTTGAAACCCAGAGGAGCTGGCTGTTGGGCAGGGGTACACCAAGTGAAATTTGGATGTTGTCGCCAAGGTGTATTAGGGATGTTGAAAGCACAAGCCTCTTCAAATAGTTGGGGAAGGCACTCGTATGCCAAAGGGCAATATGAATCGAACTGCTCAGGACTTAAGCAAAGAAGACATGGGGAAGCGTTGGCAGCCATGGCTTGTATGGATTTTTGATCATTCACTTGAACAGAAAGAGTATCGACCTTTTTGGTTAGGGACTTGCTCATAGTTTTTAATTCCGGATAGGGTTTGACCTCGAACATAGACGTAACTTTGGTAGGAGTATCTTTAGAAGATCTGGATGAATCAGTGTTACCCTAATGGGTGTTTCGTGAAGCTTGTTTCTCGAGAAAAGTGTATACTTCAATAGCGCTTTTGTCCATGAAATAGCCACCGTTCATGATATCTAGTGTTTCTTTTTCATGGTCAGAGAGACTATTAAAGAATGACCTGACTAAGACAGCGGTGTCGAGTTGATGATGGGGACATTTGAGAAGCAGATCCGTAAATCTGCTTCATGCTTCCGTAAAGGATTCATGGGGATGCTAGCGAAAGAATTGAATCTTCTTAAGCATCTATGTAGTTTTCTTCTGAGTATAGAACTTTATCATGAATGCTTGTACGAGCTTGGCCCTTGTGTCAAGGGATTGTGGCGCTTCGCTAAGAGCCAAACTGAAACTTTATCAGCTAAGGTGAAAGGAAACAACCTAAGCAAGACTTGTTCGTTGGTAACGATCGGATGATGGAAAGTGGTTGCCACTTGCTGAATCCGACGAAGGTGATTGTATGGTTTTTCATGATCTAGACCGTGGTAAACAGGTAACAATCCGAAAACGTTTGGCGGAATGCGAAAATCACCTGCAATCTCATCGAGTTTAATGTAAGAAGCAAGTCTTTCCTGTAAGGCAGTATAGAAGTCCGGAAGGCGTTTCTCTACTATGAGATTTTCCTGGGCCATAACTATTGGAGATAATGGCAACTGAGATACTTGATGAGGTTGATTTACGAAGGAAGAATTATGTCCAGGGGATAACTTATGCAGTTGTTTTCGTATTTGTGACGACGATATATGTATGTTCTAATTCCTTATTAGTACCAGACCATAGTCTCATGCAAACACAAATTTTAATTATAGGCTCATAAAGAACGAATTATGACATGAGGATTAGTAATTACGAAAGGAGGGAGGTGAACCACGTCCTCCTGAGCTGTTGCTAACGTGAGCAGGTAAACTAAGATAACGTGTGAATATTCCAACAGCCAGGTCACATGAGAGAATTGAGGGAGGTTATCCGTGCTAGCACGTTCCTGAATTAGAGAACCTCAATCTTTCAAGTTTCTTAGACACTGATGGAATAGGATGATGATTGATTATGGTATATTATGTGATTATTATTAATATGATTATGATGAAATTTTATTATTAGGATTTTTTTTTTTTGAAGTTTAAGTAATTAATATATTATGGAGAAGGGGGAAAAACACAGGTAATATATTCGCGCAACCGTATATGTAGCCTAAACATGTGATTAGATTACAAAACATGCAAATAAAGACGAGAAATGCCAAAATAGATTACTAACCATGCAATTAATATTCTAATCACGTAATAAGTACATGATAGTTATACATAGGAAAGCTACACATGCAACCTTATATTACTCATACGTGAATAGAAACACACCCCACGCATGCAATAATATATAGCTACACATACATAAAATACAACTTACATGTGCAACTAGATGCGAGGTAGAGGAATATCGAGAATGAACTCATGCACAGTAATGTCGCGTATGTAAATGGATGTAACATACACATACAAAAATAATCTAAGCAAGCGGGTTGAAATCACGCAGACATTCAAATATATTTGAATCATATTAACTGTATTAACGTCAATATGCAATGACGAACCACACATACTCAGGAAAAATTCTATACATGCAAAGAGTTCTTATTGAGCATGCCAGCATACAAATACGCGGTGTAAAATGGGTTATAGTAATCAACCAAACAAACTCTTCGACAAAGTTTGACGAGGAGTGGAAGAATGTGAAACCTGGAGCGTCCCGCAACTCCACCTATTAGAATTAAGCGACCGAATTAACTCCTGAAATGAATTGAACTCATGAACGTACTGGAACATAGCTAAACATGTCCAAAGAGTCCAATATAACACTGAGAAGAGAAGTGATTTGGGCCTGAAAAATGGAGGGTTGGACTCCAAGGCAGTCTCGCTCGCAACCCGTGAAAGTCTCGCCCGAGACTTGGAGAAACTTTCAGTACTTCAATTTAATACAACATGCTTAGCAAGTCCTAAGAGTGATGATTCTAATCTAGATCACAAGTTCCTATAAGCATAAAAACAAAAATCAGTACGAGTATTAAGAAAAATGGTAGAATCACAAAATAAATGAAAGATCGAAAAGAGGAGAGTGTAGGAGGGGGGGGGGGGGGGGGTTCCCCAGTGATGTATTCCAGTTGTTATATTAAGTGTCTGTAGTCCTTAGGCGTGCAGCGGCACCATTTGATAATCAAACTTTTTATAGGTTTGTTATTTTTGAGTCCAAAGTCCGTAAAACGTCCGACTAGTCAAGTTACCTTACTCACATGGGTCGATAGCATAGATCGAGTAAGGGATCGTCCAAACCTTAGGACTAGGCAAAGTTCACAACTGAAATTTACAGCTTCAAGGGAATTAGTCAGTAGGATTTTAGGTTATTTCTTCTGTTGCTAAAGATATTCTCAATTAAAACTTGGAATGCAAGTTAACATAGAACTACAAAGATTAATTTCTTAGTAAACTGGATAGAGAGAGAGAGATATAGGAAGAGGGTCAATCATAATCACGCAAGATCAGTTACAAACTTTTAGAGCATCTTATCACTACTAGCTTAGCCTCTTAATAATTAGTTTAGTTTAGTTTTAATTAGTTTTACTTTTATTAGGGTTGTTGTAGCCTCCATTAGAACCTATCAATAAAAAGCTTAGTTCTTTAATATTCAATTCAATTCTCCTTACATTATGTCTTCTTATTATTGCCTTTATGTAATGATTCCTATGACACTAAGCTAAACCTCCATTAGATGAGGTTTATGAAGCCATGTGTATGATTAATCTGTAAGATTTATTGTTTTGCAAATAAGAACTTTAAGTTCTTCATTATGAGTAACAAGAGATAGAGCTCATAATGGATAACTAGAGTATAGAGCCACCACCTAAGAGATTTGTGGTGGAGTTATACTCTCTTGCTAGTGAAACCTCAATCCGAGAGGACTTGGTCTTCACTAGGAATTGACAAAGTGATTCAATACTAACTAATAGTAAATCGAATCGCATGACGGATTAAACCACTTCTAATACCTTTATTCATTCTCTAAATTTACTGTTTTTACATCAAATCTACTGTTTTGACTCTTATTAGTGAAGCATATTTGTAATCTAGATTCGCATCTAAGTAGTGTACGAATTAGAGTTTGGTGAACACGATAACTCTCCTCTTTATCACATGATTTTGATGAGTTTTATCTACTATTTTTCCACCATAATTTATTGTTCACGACATCATATTTCTACTATGCATCAATCCATTTATAATTATATATTATCAAGGATAAAACATGATTCTATTTGGGGGTGGGATAGAAACATGTTGTAAATGTTTAAACACATATTAGGTTGTATATTACGTATTATTATTTGTCATATAAAATTTAGAAAAGTATCAAAATCATAAATATAGTTTATACTATGCACTTATTGATAATGGTATTGCTCTCTTCTCTATGATGATATTAGTCTAGAAATCTCACGTAGTACTTGAATTAGGATTTAATTTTTTAAACTTAGATTAATATGTTGGTAATAGTCATTGCATATTTTCATGAACATCTTACATGAGCATCTATGATTGTACTTGACAGTATTTTTCTTAGACCTAGGTTAGAGTACTTAATGCATATCCTGTGAGCATCTAGCTTAAAAAGCCTCATAAGAGTGAAATATCTGAGTAATGACACAAGGGAGAAGTTAAATCCGAGTAGAGAAATCACACATCCACTTGCTTGATCACCATACTATCCTAAATGAGAATTTAGGCCATCTTTGGATCGATATAGCCAGAAATTCATACCTAAATATATTTTCCGCTAGTCACCCCACTGAGTCTTTTTATTATCCTTTTCACAAACCACAAATCTTTTACCCAATAAAATAAAATAAAAAATAAAATTAGCCTACCTATCTGGATAAGTCTAAGAAATAGGATGAGTGAAGAAAAGAGAAGAGAAAAATATGTGGAAAACCAAAATTAGTTAGTTGCTTCAAAAGAAAAAGAAAAAGAAAAAGAAAATAAAGAAAGTTTCCATTTTAAAGAAAAGAAAAAATAAAATAAAAAGTTAGAACTCCAAAAACATAATCAAATAAGTCAAAGGCCAAAACAAAAGGGCTAATAATATAAACAAAATATAGAAGCAAAGTAAGAACAAGGTTTTTAGTAGTTACATATTATGAAGACCCTATTATCTCAGACTTGTCTATTTAAATATCCATTTTCTTCATTCTTTAACTAACACCTACGCCCCGTATCATCTAATAAAGACCTTTAGCTCAATTAGGAATAGGTTGGGGTGATAGTAAGTGGTAGATGTGTTTGATCAACCTCAGCTTTCTTAGATTGTCATTGAGATTGTGAGGAAATGTGTGCCCACTACACACTGGAGTTAGTAAACTTGAGTGGAAAAATCAGATTGTTATTTGTCTTGACACATTCCTTGTGAGAACCTACTTAAGGCACGCTACCCAAAAGTTTCATAAATGGACCTGCCATTTCATTTCATAGCATAGTTCATTGTATAGTTGTTTGTCTTAAGATGATTTAATTATTATACATGTATTAATTTAGGAGTTAGATTGATGATCCTTGTTTAAATGCTAGTGAGATGTATAGATATCTGAGATAAATTAGGGGACAATTACTTTTATTTCTTAGTAGTTGTAGTATAAATGAAGTTTGTGAGTATCTTCTCTAGAAAACTCTCAAGAGGCTATAACTCATCCACTAGGGAATTCCTAATGGTTTAAGGCCTTATTACATATGATCAATACAATCGCACTCTGCAAAACGAGATTAATTAGGACCACATTTTTTGCCACTTATCTGTTTTTATTTCTCATCTTTGCTTGAGGACAAGCAAAATGCTATTTGGGGGTGGTGTGATAAGCACCCGAAAGTGTAGTTTAAACCCCTTAATAATATTATATTTAGGCCAATTATGTCTATAATAAATAAGAGTTAGTAGTGTTTACGTGTTTTTGTGTATTTCAGGTCTTGAAGTTGTTTATGTGCTAAAAGATGTCATTTTGCGTGGAAAGCGAGTCAAGATGATTGATATAAGAGTTCTATGTTTAAAGCCCAAGAATCAAGAAGAAAAAACATTTTCAAGTCCAGTCAAAGCTGAGAAGTCAAAGTCAATTCGGATAGAAAAAGAACAGAAAAGTGAACAGAACTTCAAATGGGTGTATCTTTGGACTCGGCCTCGGAATTGTGCCTACTTTATGTCAAAATGACTGGCTTGAAATAAACTTTCCAATGGATCCAGTGTTGCCCCGATTGGAGCTGAAAATGTAGATGAAAAGGGTATTGAAGTAATTTCCAGCAAAATTGACCCTTTTATACTTTACCTAATGAACTTTAGGCTCATATTAGAGGCCCAAAGTCTAGCCTCCATGCCCATACACAAAAATGTAACCCTAACTCTCCTATATAAAAAGGGTTAAGGCTAAACAAACTTGGCTACTCCCTCTTTAGTTTATCTTTAAATTAAGGTTATCTCTCTCACTCCTTTTTTAGTTTAGTTGTAAATTAGGGTTCTCTCTCTCTCTCCTTCTTTAGTTTAGTTTAGGTTTAGTTAATTAATTAGTTTATAGTGTAGCCTCCATTAATTCTCTATCAATAAAAGCTTAGTATTTATTTAATTCTTATTTACATTACATCTTTATTCTATTGTTTAATTAGTTAATTTCAATTATTGTCTTTACATTATTATGTCTTCTTCTTCTTGTTTTAATTTAATTAATCCAATGATATTAAATGATATTAGGCTAATCCCCCCCATTAGAGAGAGTGATTATGAAACCTAATGAAGAATAAATTGTTAAGTAGAATTATTTAATTATGTATGTGTTTTAATGGATTTAGTTTATTGTATGACTTCGAAAATAAGCATATAGTAAATTAAACTAGGGATTGTTATGATTAAGTCGAGAGATTTGGTTGTAACAATCCTACATACTAGTAATAATTGCTATAGAGATGTAGGTTGTTGCTAGGGATGATAAAGTTTGAGGCTTTAAGTTGGATCATTGCGTAAAAACCTAAAGACGATATCTTTTCAATAAATAATTCGATTCTTGCATGAAACTAATTATTATGTGGATTTATTACTATCTCTATCTCTTTTATCATCTTATAAATCACTGTTTTAGCATATTTATTTACTATTTTCATAGTCTAAAATATTACTCCCTCATTAGTGAATTAGTTTAGTTAGTCTAAATTCGTATTAAGCGCGTGCAAACAAGAGTGGAGAACACGATTGCTCCTCTATATCAACATGTTTAGAGAGTATTATAATAACTTGATATGCATGATTTAGTATTGTTTTAACTACTGTTTTTACATTATTAAAATTTACTTATCATTCATGATGTGGTAGTCCTTACCATTGGGCTTCTCAGTGCCAATCATAACAAGAGTTTGGGCCTACTATAGGAAATAATTATAATTATGAGCCTCAATTTTCAAACTTTCATAGTAACTCATACAATCAAGAGTTTTCTAGTCATCCAAACTATTCATGGAGCTCCACCAAAAACAATCAACAGCCATTCAGCCTCAACCTAACCCATCACAGTACGAGATCAACCAGAGTCACTCAAATGCCATTTCGCAAGAGGGATTCATATTGTATCTATTCACCAATAACTATGACTATTAAACACCATACCAACAAGAACCACACAACCAAGCTTCCCCTCCGCTTACAACATTTGAGGAAATAATGGCCCAAAACAAAATAATACTTTAAAACCTAGAACAGACAATATTTATGCTAAACTCAACTCCGCCACACCTTTCCACCATGCCAGAAATTAACCACCCACCTAGTTCGCCACCCTTCCCAGACCGAATTTCCCAACTAGTAGCCGACTCAACAAAAACATTTAGGGAACAAATGGCCAACAATGGAAAAACATTTAGGGAACAAATGGCCCAGAAAAACAAAATGCTTCAGAACGAGCATAGCCCAGTTGATTTACATGATCCCTTCACCTAACACAGAACTTTCAACCTTGCCAGAGATCGACACACAAGTAGAACAACCTACCTAGTTGAAACCTACCCTAAATTTTATAAACCATTACATTCCCATGACCCTCCCATTAACCATTGTATTGACTCTGCACCCTACCTAGATGAGGAAATTCTTGAGGATGACTCTTTAGGACTTGTTTTGGATAACCACTCAATAAATTTGAACAATGCTATTGAGGAACCTTATATTGTTTTAGAGGATGAGAGTGAGGAAATAGAAATCAACAATTCTAATCTAAGGCATGAACAAGTTAATGTGCAAGAATTAAAGGAAGTAACTTTTTTAGCGCAATGTGAATCTCAATTTAGTTTGGCAGCTGAAGGAATAATGATGGAAGAAATAGATGAATTTCTTAAAGATGAAGTCAAGAACCACAACTTTATGGATTCAGCTAAGCTAGATGTTGAATTCTATGAGTTCTTAAGAGCGTGTGAGGATCCACCAACTGATGAACCACCGACCACTATCCACCAGTGTTAACACCTCCTAAAACCCAACCATCTACCACAACCATTGCTCCATTCCATCGTCCATTTCAACGAAACCTCAAATTTGCACTTGAGCCTTTTACCTCAGAGATCCTCTATAATTTTTTCAACCCTCACAGTGAAGAGTTTTTGCCTAGCACATAATCTCATGAGTACACCATTCCTGTAGTTGAGAGCTAAGCTTTGACTGAGTGTAGTGAGAAACCTAGTTTGTCTTATTTTTCATTATCTGAGCCTCATGAAAGACATCAAGATCCATACTCCATTCCTTTCTCACCTAAAGTATCACTAGTTTATCTTTTGGGTCATTCTAACTCTTTAAAATAGCTACAACATGATGGTTTGCATATGTTCTTTGATGGGTTGCATAAGTTTTCATTTATTCTTCTACATGATTACTTCCAATTATACCACTTCATTCTGTTTGGGGGTGCATTTAGTATCATGTTTTTATGGCTAGACCCCCAACTCTTTCGACTATTAGTTTATAGTTGATCACGTATCATCCATCTTGTGCCACCCCAGTTTCATGTTTGTTTGGGGGTGTGCACAGTCTTGGGGAATCTGACTTAAAACATCCCCACATTAAGTCTAGGAATCTAACTTTAAAATACCCATATAATTTTTTGTAACATACCACCTTTCTGGAGTGTAAGCCATAAAAAATTTCAAACTTACAAAGAGTTTTCAAATTTTGTTTGGGGGTGGAGTATTTTGGTCTTTTATTTCAAAACTTTTTGCCACCATTTTGCTTATCATGTTTACTCTAGTAGAGTTTATGTTAGTTAGTTATGTAATTTAATTGTGCTATTGATTTATTTCATGAATCCCCTTGTCCCAAATTATTTAGGGGTGGTATATTTAATGTTAGCACATTGTACGTTCACATATTAAAATTGCATGTATAAATATGTAACCCATGGGCCTTGCTGATTTAATTGGGATGCATAATGTAATTAGGTACCTTAATTTCGTGAAATTTCACTATTTCACAAAATTTCAAAAGTTAATCTTATAGGAGCCACGATATGCACATGCTTTATTTGTGAACTTATGGTATTATTTTATTTCTATTAGAGTCCGCTTATGTCCCAATCGCTATTTATTATTTTATGTTATCCCAACAACATGAGGAACTCATATAGGAGTTATGTATGTTTTTATTTCTTTATATTAGTATAGATTAACATTCCTTTTTAGGTGCTCCTATTTACAAGCACGTTTCTATAGTACTCTCTATCCTTTATTTTTATTCCATACTTTGGGGACAAAAAATGATTCTGTTTGAGGGTAGTATAGAAACATGTTGTAAATGTTTAAGCACATATTCGGTTCTATATTACGTATTAATTGTCATATAAAAATTAGAAAAGTATAAAAATCATAAAAATAGTTTATACTATGTACTTAGTGATAATAGTATTGTTCTCTTCTCTATGATGATATTAGTCTAGAAATCTCACGTAGTACTTGAATTTAGGATTTAATTTTTGAAACTTAGATTAATATGTAGGTAATAGTCATTGCATCTTTTCATGGACAACTTGCATGAGCATCTATGATTATACTTGGCAGTATTTTTCTGAGACCTAGGTTAGAATACTTAATACATATCCTGTGAGCATCTAGCCTAAAAGGCTCATAAGAGTGAAATATCTGAGTGATGACACAAGGGAGAAGTCAAATCCAAGTAGAGAAATCACACATCCACTTGCTTTATCACCATACCATATCCTAAGCGAGAATTTAGGCCCTCTTTGGATCGATATAGCTAGAAATTCTAACCTAAGTATATTTTCTGCTAGCTAGTCGCCCCCACTGAGCCTTTTCATTAGCCTTTTCACAAGCCACAGATCCTTTACCCAATAAAACAAAATAAAAAATAAAATCAGCCTACCTATCTGGATAAGTCTAAGAAATAGGATGAGTGAAGAAAAGATAAGAGAAAAACATGTGTAAACAAAAATTAGTTAGTTGCTTCAAAAGAAAAAGAAATGGAAAAAAGAAAAAAAAAAAAAAATATATATATATATATATATATATATATAAGTTCAAATGAAAAAAAAAAAAAAAAAAAAAAAAAAAAAAAATCAAGTTAGAACTCCAAAAATAGAATCAAAATGAGTCAAAAGCCAAAATAAGGGCAAAGTATGGAACAAAAAGTGTAGAAGCAAAGTAAGAACAAGTTTTTCTCTAATTACATAATTTGAAGATCCTATTATCTATTAGAGCTATAAAAGTGGACAAAAAGGTCACTGGAGTAAATTCCAGTAATAGTGGTCTCTTTAGACTTAACCTAATGGACTTTGGGCTCACAATAGAGGCCCAAAGTCCCCCTTTTTGGCACATGTACGAAAATGTAACCCTAACCCTCTCCTATATAAAGGGCGTTAAGCTAGGCTAAATTTTATACTCCTCTTCTAGCTCCCCTTTCTTTAGTGTAGAGTAGGTTAGTGTAGTTTAGGGTTAAGTTTTGTAGTGTAGCCACCTCCATTAAACCTTTCAATAAAAGTAGTACAAATATTGAACACGATTACAATAGTGGATCGAACACGATTACTCTCATATATTGCATGATTTAGAGAGTAGTACAAATATAACTTAATTAGCATGAATTTTAGAATTGTTTAAACACTGTTTTCACATCTACTTTTCTTCACTTATCAATAATCATGATTGAACTATTAACTATGTGATTATGAAAAGATAACAAAAATTGTCAAAGATTGAATGTTTAATCCCTAGTTAATTTGTAATGAGCAAGCGTTTTGTTATATGACTTCGCCGCGTGCATTCAAATATCCCAAGGTGATCAAATCTTCAACACTTGGTAAGTTTGTCAAACTGTAACCAAAAGACAATTACTTCCTATTTTAAGCCTAAGTTTGTTATTATCCTAAACCTTATCTTTAAGCTAGTTGGTATTATCCTAATTTTTTGAATTAACCATAATTCATAATGATAAAACAAAATATGATATTATCCAAAAAAAAATCTAACATTTATCTAATAATGATAATAAACTAAGTTGTTTTTCTTTTCTTTTGTTTATGTCTATTTTTTTTTTTTTTTTAGATTTTAAAGAACACTAAATATTGAAAATCTAAGTAATTTCAAAACACTAACAGTTTAATAAAAAAGGGCTAAGGAGAGTGATCTACTGAACAAGGACTACGATATGAGCCAAGGGTTTTCCAGGTGGTGCAACTCGAGGGGCGGATCACGGGCGGTACGGTCGCGAGTCGAGCAAGAGGAGATCGCCCTTCTCGTTTCAGCAGCTTTTGACCGGCTTCCTTCTGTGGCTTCACAAAGTTGTTTTTAACCCAAAGGGATACCTGAAATCATTACGAAACTGGATCAGTAAGATTCAAACAAAAGATAAAACTTGAAAATAAGAAAAACAAGTTGAAAAGTATTAAGAAAAGATAAAATTACTCCCCTTTTGATTCACCCTTCTTCTCATATCATCAGATCCATTACGGCAGCGCCATTTGAAGTAGATATACAGTGGTGGGTAGTAGGTTTTGAATTTGTTCATATTAGATCTTTGAAGAGTAGAAGTATGATGGAGAAAAACTAAACATTTTCTTAACTTTTCATCTATTTTTAGTAAGCTTTTAGTGTTTGAAGATGTAGACAACAACTAGTTATTAAGGTTTTTGAGGATTAAAATATGAATACTTGAGTTGGTTCTGTATAAAATATGTAGATTTTGATATGTAAAGATAGCTTGGTTAGCAAGTTATACTTATTTGATTGATTCAAATGAGTATAACTAACTTTGATGTGTTGAATAATTAATGAATAAGAACATGTTTTGAAGAACTATTTTGATGAAAGACAAGATTAAACACTTTGAATGAAAGAAAACTAACTTGATTCAATAAAGCTTGAAACTTTAAAACAATGAAAATGGAAAACAATAATAATAGAAAAAAATTATTGATTTGGGTACTGAACTATAGTGGATTTTACAAAATGGGTACTGTATTATTTTTTTGCAAAATAGGGTACCGTATTTTTCAAATATTGCAAAAATGGGTACCGTCTATATATACTATAATGTATGTATACATATTTGATGATTTGGCATACGGATTTGATGATTTGGCATAATTTGGTAGCATAATGCGCACACATGGCAACATAATGCGTACACATACCCACCCTTTCTCTTCTTCCTTTTCTTAGGGGAACCGACGAGTTTCTACCAACCCAAATTAATATCCTCACTTCAAAATCCGTTTCATTTACAAACCAAACCTTCATTTCCAATAGTTTCCTTGTTTTTTCTCAATAGCCATGGAAAATCATTTCCATGTCTATGTCTTCACCTTTTTCCTTATCTCCATCTTCATTTCTACCTCAGCATTGTCGGAAAATTCTTCTAATTCAACAAAAACCTCAAATTCCACAACCCAGATAAACTCAAACTTAGTTCTGGTGGCGTTACTGGATTCACATTACACTGAACTAGCTGATGAGCTCGTTGAGAAAGCTCTTCTTTTATAGACCTTAGAAGATGTTGTAGGTAAACATAACATTACAATATTTGTACCAAGGAATGAAGCATTCGAAAGAGATCTTGATCCTGAATTCAAAAGATTTCTACTAGAACCTGGGAATGTTAAATCTCTACAAACTTTGTTAATGTATCATATCATTCCTAAGTGAATTTCTTCAAATGGCTGGCAACTAGAACCAAAAAAGCCCCATCGTCGTGAGACAACTCTTATTAGAGAGAATGTTCAGCTTACTGTAATGAAAGATTCAAGAAAATGAGTAGAGTTCGCAAGGGTAATTCACCCAGATGATATAATCCGACCTGATGGAGTTATTCATGGGATTGAAAAGCTTTTAGTGCCAAGATCTGTTCAAGAAGATTTTAATCATCGACGTAGTTTACCATTTCAGCTATTTTACCTGAGGGAGGCCCTGAAGTCGATCCATGCGTACAGATGATTTTGCATCTCGAAAACTAGTTCAAGTTTCCCAATTCGCTTTCTTTTCTTGTTCCAGTAGTATGGATATTTTTAAGCCATTAGCAGACTATTAAAATCGTGAAGGGGTGTTTAAATCATTGTGTTACCATAATATTTCTCTTCTTTATTGATAATCGTAAAAATTAAATAGTTTTAATAATGAATAAAGCGATGAAACTCTAAACGCAAGTAAAACTATAACTGGGTTTATACTAGACTTATCAAAGATTTCTACTCTCGATACTATTGAAGTAGAGATGGAATAGAAGATTCGTTCCACTCCTAGTTCTTTAGTATTCAAGTTTCCTACGACTATCAATCCTACCAAAGTCAATGAGAGAATTATGAATTATACTACGAAATGCTACGGAATACTAAGGTTTGAATCTAGAATAAGAATTAGGGAGGAATTGAATCCACCTTGAATCCAACTTAAGAAACTAGCATAGATTGTTGTAATCCAATTCTTACGTTCTTACGGTAAGAATTGGTCGTTCTAATCCCTAATTATACATAGCATCTCTACCAATTCATAACTAGCATGTGAGGACGTCCACCCATTCTCATGGCGAATCAACGACCTTCTAGAGTGGAATAGACTCTTACAACCATTCTAAGCTAACAAAATCAAGTTTTCAGCAAGGCTTCATCAAACCCCTCTAATGGAGGTTTAGCCTCGATTCATCAAACTATTATTTCCAAATGAAATTGAATAAGACATAATATAAAAATTCTAACTTTATTAAATTTAACCAAACAATAATTGAAATCTAATTTAACACTAAGAAATCATTAAATAACAATAATCTAAATTAATCTAAACAATCATTAAATAACAAGATCGAATTTAACAAGAACTAACTATTTTATTTATCTAATGAATGATATTCAATGATTCAAATAACTAATCTAAAACAAGGAATGAAACTAATTAATGGAATGGAAACTAATTAATTAAATCCAAAAAAACTAGATCTAGAACTAAGGTTTAATGGCTACTCTAATGGCTACTTTCTATCCTAAGCTAATTTTTTCTTAAGAGCTAAGTCTTGTGTGTGGAAATGGAGGAGACCAGATCCACATTTTCGTGCATGGGCTGAGGGTCCATGTTTTGGGCCGGAAAATCAAGCCCAAAGCCCAATTTCTTCAGTCCACAGGCCCCTTTCCAACTGGATTTGACTTCAACAGACTTTTTGTCCACTTTTGCTCTTCTGATTGGGTCAATGTTTGGACTATTGGAAAGCTCTTTCCGAGCCAGTTGTTTTGACATAAGGTACGCCCAATTCCGAGGCCTGAGTCCAAAGATACGATCTTCGGAAGTTCTGCTGACTTTTGTGTGTTGTTTCTGCCCGTCTTGACCTTTAATCCCAGAACTTCTTAGCAACCAACCCTTTCCTCCTTTATATCACCAAAGTGGCACATTTCTGCACATAATTGACTTCAACGCCTAAAATACATAAAAGCACGTAATTAGCATTAACTCTTATTTATTACTCGCATAATTGGTCTAAAAGTATTATTGTTAAGGGGTTAAAACTACAGTTTTGGGCTCTTATCAAACCGCCCCCAAACAGCATTTTGCTTGTCCTCAAGAAAATATGAGAAATTAGCATAAGTGACCAAAAATAGAGTTCTAACTAATCTCATTTTGCCGAGTGCGATTGTATTGACCATATGCAACAAGGCCTTAAACAACTAGGAATTCCCTAGTGGACGAGTTATAGCCTCGTGAGAGTTTTCCAGAGAAGGTACTCACAAACTTCATCTATACTACAACGACTTAAAAATAAAACTATTGTTTCCTTATCTATGTCTCAATTATCTATACATTTCACTAGCAATGAATACAGAATAATCAAGTCGAAACCTAAGCTAATATATGCATAATAATCAATCATCTATGAATAAACATATATACAATGAGTAATACTATGAGATGAACTAGCAGGTCCGTTTCTGAAAACTCGGAATAGCGTCCTTAAGTAGGTCCTCACATAAATGTCAAGACAAAAACCACTCTGATTTTTCCGCTCAAGTTTCGCTACTCCAGTGCGTAGTGGGCACACTTTACCTTACAATCTTAATGACACACAAGGAAGCCGGAGTCGATCAAACACATCTGCCACTTACTATCACACTAACATATTCCTAATTGAGCTAGAGGTCTTTATTAGGTGTTGCGGGGATTAGGAGATGGTTTAAGAAGGAAGGAAATGGATATTAAAAGAGGACAAGTCTAAGATAATAGAGGCTTCATATTATGCAACTAGAGAAAACCTTATTATTTACTTTTGCTTCTGCACTTTGTTTCCATCCTTAGCCATATTTTTTTCTTTTTCTTTAGCTTTTGACTCCTTGATTCTATTTTTGGAGTTCTAACTCTTTATTTCCTTTTTTTTTTTATTATTTTTTTTTTGGATGGAAACTTACTTTTTTCCTCTGAAGCGACTAACGAATTCTTGATTTCAAAGGTTCTTCTCTTTTCTATTCTTCATCTCTATTCAAAGAATTGGGTAGGTTGATTTTTTATTTTGTTTTATTTTGTAACAGGGTAAAGGATTTGACGTTTATGAAAGGCTCAAGAAAGGCTCAAAGGGGCGACTCAGCGGAAAATAATTCATTGGGTTGAATTTCTGGCTATATCGATCCAAAGAGGGCCTAAATTCTCGCTTAAGATATGGTATAGTGATCAAGCAAGTGGACGTGTGATTTCTCTATCCGGATTTTACTTCTCCCTTGTGTCATTTCTCAAATGTTCACTCATATAAGGCTTTAGGCTATATTCTCACAGGATTTGTAGAATAAGTACTCTAGCCTAGATTTCAGAAACTTACTGCCAACAATCATAGAGACTCATGTAACATATTTATAGATAGATGCAAGGATTATTACCTACATATTAGCCTAAGTTTCTAAAAACTATTTTAATGCAAAAGCTACGTGAGACTTCTAGATTATTGAGAGCATAGAAAAAGAAAACAATACCAATATTCCTAAGTGTATAGCATACTTATATATATATATATATATATATATATATATATATATATATATATATATATATATATATATCGCCTTGGCTAGAGTGACATCCTTATAATGACATCCTTATTGTACATCCTATCAAAAAGTGTATTTCAACAATGAATTAGTGGCTGATTTTTTGTAGATATATTCTACCCACCATGGATTATATCCCTACAAAAAATTAGCTCAATCCAATATGTGGAACTTTGTCAAAATTAGTGTTTTAAGTTTGCAATTTTATCTAACGGTCTAGAAATAATTTTAAGTTTGACAAGGCTAGAAATATCGAATTGAGCTAATTTTTTGAAGGGATATAATCCATGGTGGGTAGAATATATCTACAAAAAATCAGCCACTAATTCATTGTTGATATATATATATATATATATATATATATATATATATATATATATATATATTTGAATTGTTTAACTAGAAAACAAGTGCATATTATACATATCTATATCCTAACAGATGCCTTAATTACACGTGTTTCTATGCCCCCCAAAACAAAAAGCATGCTTTGTCCTCAAAGTATTTAAATAACTAGGGTAGAGAAATACCATTGAAACGCGGGAAATTCTGGAGCATCTACAAAATAAGGTTAAACATACTAATATAGAAAGGAAAAATTGACGCAACTCTATAAGAGTTCCACCCGTTATGGGGTTAATGAGAAATAGATTGCTTGGGACATAAGCAGACACTAACTGAAATAAAAACTAACCTTAACTCCCGTTTAAGCATTTTCCTCATTTCCCTCTCCAAAGAGAGGAGGTTCCTTCGCATCCTGCCATGCCATGATAACTTGCCAAGCCCACCGCCGTGTGTCGTCAACTTGTGCTAGCCTGTCTAGTGTTACTATGTCTTATGGGGTGTAAGGAGCAACAAATGAGGTTGCACCTGCCATCCTAGCCAAGTCGTTACTCGAAATGAGCAAACCACCCAATTGGTGGGTCTCATGACTTCAACCCTTTTACAATCCGTGAACTGGGTACAAAATTCAGGTAGACAACTGAGCATGATGCGGTAAACCAAAACAGGCATAAGAAGATACTTATATCGCATGCTTTGGGCTCTCTTAAGACTAGCCACTAATACTCGGGGAATGTCATATCGCGACATCTCTCAGCTAAAGCAAGGAAAACGTCACCAGCAGTACTATTTACAGAGCTAAACTGCCAATCCCCTAAAATATTCATCAGGATGAATAACATAGTGGTGCCTACATTTAGGGACAGGCTACCAAGGGCTATGTTGTAACGCCCTTGGTCCATTATACGAAATACCCCTCCCCCATAATACTCATGGAAATATGTATAGTCATAGAGGTATGCATTATCGGTCATATATCCCCACGTGTGAATAGGATCAGGTATTGGTATTCCCGAAACTAATGCTACTACATACTTATTGAATTCTAGTGGTGTGTCATCGACCGTGACAGAGAATTCTTGTTCTCCATCTTGGTTACAATAGAACTTAACATTATTGTAAAAAAATTCAGTAAGCTTAGGTGAATACGAGTCGTCTTCACTTACTAGAAGATACCTCCATCCGAACTGCATGATCCTTTCACGGAACCAATGTCCATAAGTCTCGCTCCCCAACAAGTGTTCGAAAGACTGCTCCGGTATTACAATAAGAGAAGTCATCACAAAACTACTGTTTAGAATAGCTGCAACGATCCTGGAACAACCCACAGAAAATTGGAATTTTTCTTGCCCACAGGGTTCTGGGCGCGGGGTGCGCTCCACCTATGCCTGGATAGGGCGCGGGGTGTGCCTTGCTGATTTTCGAGTTCCAGACTATTGGGCGCAGGGCGCGCTCACTTTGTGCCTAGGATGGGCGCAGGTCGCGCTCAGGATGGAAACTAGAATTCCAGTGTTGTGGGCGCAAGTCGTGCTTTCACTCGATGAAATTCTGTCGTCGAGAGTGTCTAGGGCGCGTGTCGCGACTCCATCTGGGCGACTAGAACTCGAGCTGGCGATAGTGCTAAAATGGATAAGAATATGGGAATCGTGGGAGTGAAAGGTGAGAGATGAAAATAAGGTGTAGTGTGGGTTGTGAGTGTAGAATGAATAAAGTTTTTATAGGTTTTAAGTTGCTAAAACGAATCGGGAAGTTACCAAAAAGTTTTAAGGCAATTGCCGAAAACAAAAAAATTTCCAAACCCGAAAACGGAAACAACACATATTCTCGATTCCAAAACAAACCTAATATCTTTTAGGGTGACTTTAGGATAGATACTACCTAATTCATCGAGATTTCATCCTATCACATTATCTATTCATAGTGATGCCCATATCGGCAATATTCTCAACCCTCATGATAAAATGAAATTGAATAGTCTACCTACGAAATGAACGATGAACTCAAAACGTAAGTAAACTAAAACTTATTTACGAGTCTATTTTTTATCAAAGTTTCTACTCTCAATCCTATGAGATATAATGGAGTAGGAAGTTCGTTCCACTCCTAGTCCTTCCGCATGTTGTGTTTTCAAGTCTAATTACTCTACTCTAAGTCTAATGAGAGATTTACGAAAAGGGCAACTAGACTACGATGCAACTACCCACAAGATGCAACTAGTCGATTATCAGAACAACTATGGGAATGCTACGTTGATTCGATGATAAGGAGTTAGAGGGGGATTGATTCCACCGTAACTCGACTTAATCCTATTAACCATTTAATCATCGTAATCCAAATTGAATCGCCATGAAAACAATTGGTTCTTCCTAATCCCTAATTACACCGGCATTCCTACCAATTCATAACTAGCATGTGAGCGATCAAACCCATTCTCATGGTGAACTAATCGTTTCTAGAGTGGAAGGGAAATTACAACGACTCTCACGATAATCGAATCAAGCTTTCATTAAGGCTTCTCAACCCCCTCTAATGGAGGTTTAGCCGAGAATCATTACTTAATCATTTCGATTAAATTAAAACTAAACATGATATAAAAGAATTGAAATTTACAAATCTAAATTAAACAATAATTAAAATCGAATTAATAACTAAGAATTGAATACCAAGTAATAAATGAAATCAAATCTAACACAATGTAAATGACAAGAATAGAAATTGACAAAATAACTATTTTATTTATCTAATCAATCAAGAACAATGATTCAAAGACTTAATCTAAAACAAGAATTGAAAATGGAACTAAAACTTAATTAATCTACTGAAAACTAGATCTAGAATTACCTATATTGTTTTAGGTCTAACTAGCTACCATTAACAAAAAGCTAAGCTTTGGTTTTTATACTTTCAGATCCAAAAATCGTGCATGGGCTTGGAGCCATGTTTTGGGCCAGAGAATCAGCCCCAAAACCCAATACTTTCAGTCCAAAAAGGCCTCTACAGCTGTAGTTGACTTCGATAGACTTTTTGTCAACTTCTTCTCCTCTGATTGGGTAAAGGCTTGGAATTCCGAGGTCTGAGTCCAAAGATACGGCCTTCGGAAGTTCTGCTGACTTGTACTGTTTCTGCCCGTGTTGACTTTTCAATTTTTGACCGGGCTTTACAAATGCTTTGTCTCCTTGAATCTTGGCCTTTATTCACAGAACTCCTTAGCAACCGACCTTTGCTCCTTTATCTCGCTAAAGTGGCACATTTCTGCACATAATAGACTTTGAAGCCTGAAATACATAAAAACACGTAATCAGTGTTAACTCTTAATTATTACTCACATAATTGGTCTAAAAGTATGACTATTCTCATAAATGTTAAAACTAGTTTTGGGCTCTTATCAAACCACCCCCAAACAGCATTTTGTTTGTCCTCAAGCAAAGATGAGAAATTAGAATAAGTGACCAAAAATGGAGTTTTATCTACTCTCGTTTCGCTGAGTGCGGTTGCATTGACCATATGCAACAAGGCCTTAAACCACTAGGAATTCCCTAGTGGACGAGTTATAGTCTCGTGAGAGTTTTCCAGTGAAGGTACTCACAAACTTCATCTATACTATAACGACTAAGAAATAAAACTATTGTTTCCTTATTCATGCTCTAAATTAACTATTCCTCTCACTAGCAATGCATATAGAGTAATCAAGTCGAAACCTAAGCTAATATATGCATAATAATTAATCATCTACAATAAACATATATACAATACTATGAAATGCCTAGCAGGTTCGTTTCTAAAACTCGGAATAGCGTCCTTAAGTAGGTTCTCACAATAATAGTCAAGATACAACACTCTGATTTTTCCACTCAAGTTCCATTTTACTCCGATTGTGCAGTGGGCACACTTTACCTTACAATCTCAATGACGACAAGGAAGCCGGAGTCGATCAAACACATCTGCCACTTACTATCACACTAACCTATTCCTAATTGAGCTAGATGTCTTTATTAGGTGTTGCGGGGATTAGGAGATGGTTTAAGAAGGAAAGAAATGGATATTCAAAAAGGACAAGTATGAGATAATAGAGTTTTCATATTATGTAACTTAGAGAAAACCTTGTTATTTTCTTTTGCTTCTATACTTTGTTTCCATCCTTAGCCATATTTTCGTTTTCTTTTCTTTGGCTTTTGACTCCTTTTATTCTATTTTTTGGAGTTTCTATTTTATTTCTATTTTTATTTTTCTTTTCTTTGGATGGAAACTTCTTTTCTTTATTTTCTGAAGCAATTAACTAACTTTTGTTTACACAGGTTTTTCTCTTCTTCTTTCTTCACTCATTCTATTCTCAGACTTATTCTAGATTGGGTAAGTTGAATTTTTTATTTTGTTTTGTTTTTTGTAACGAGGGTAAAGGAATTGTGGTTTATGAAAGGCTAAAGAAAGGCTCAGAGGGGCGACTAGCGGAAAATAATTCATAGGTTTGAATTTCTGGCTATATCGATCCGAAGAGGGCCTAAATTCTCGCTTAGGATATGGCATAGTGATCAAGCAAGTGGACGTGTGATTTCTCTATCCGGATTTACTTCTCCCTTGTGTCATTTCTCAAATGTTCCGCTCATATAAGGCTTTAGGCTATATTCTCACAGGATTTGTAGAATAAGTACTCTAGCCTAGATTTCATAAACTTACTGCTAACAATCATCGATACTCATGTAATATATTTATAGATAGATGCAAAGATTATTACCTATATATTAACCTAAGTTTCTAAAAATAATTATAATGCAAAATCTACGTGAGACTTCTAGATTGTTAAGAGCATAGAGAAAGAAAACAATACCACTATTCCTAAGTGTATAGCATAACTTATTTATTTATATTTTTGAATTTTTTGAAATTTTAACTAGAAAACAAATGCATATTATACATATCTATATCCTAACAGATGCCTTAATTACACGTGTTTCTATGCCCCCAAACAAGAAGCATGCTTTGTCCTCAAAGTATTGTAAATAAAAAGGGTTGGAAAAATACCATTGAAACCTGTGAAATTCAGGAACATCTGCAAAACAAAGTTAGAACGTATTAATATAGGAAATAAAAGCGACGCGAACTCTATAATGAAGTTCTACCCATTATGGGGTTAACAAGAATGAAATTGCTTGGGACATAAGCAGACACTAACTAGAATGAAAACTTACCTTATCTCCCGTATTACTCATTATCTTCCTCATCCTCTTCTTCCAAAAAGAAGAGAGGTTCCTTTAGATCTGCCATGCCATGATAATTTGCCGGGCTTCCGCCATTTATCATCTATTATTGCTAACCTATTAAGAGCCACTTGGTCCGACGGGGTGTAGGGTGCAACTCGACGAGGTTGTATCCTCCACCCTTGCCAAGTCATTGCGGAAGGATCGAATAATACTATTTGTGGGTCGCATGACGGTGTCAACCGTAATCCAAATCCGTGAAAGCGTGTACAAAAACAGGAAAGAAACATAGCATAATACGGGGAAACTAGAATAGGCATAAGAAGGAACTTATGCCTCATGCTATGGGATCGAGCTAAACTAGACATCAAGGTTCGGGGAAGGTCATGACACATACGTCCCGTGGCTAAAGCAAGGAAAATGCTGCAAGTGGCATCATTCACAGAAGAAAAACGTCATTCCCCTAAAATGTTTAGCATGATCCAAAACATAACAGTTCCTATGTTCATGGACAGGCTACCAAAAGCGACGTTATATTCCCCTTGGTCCTCGATACGGAAAATGCCCGCCCCATACGACTCATGCAAAAACTCATAAGTGTAGACATACATATTATCTACCCAATAACACCATGGGTCTTGTATTTCAGCGGGCATAGCAAGTCCAAGAACAAATGCTAGCAAGAACCTGGTAATTTCCATTGGTTCATTATCAATGTTGATGGACTGGTCTTTCAAAGAAAATGCAGTTATCGTAAAAATAAGATGCTAGTGTTGGAGAATAAAGTGCATCAGGTCTTACCATAAGCGGCTCCCAAATTAACGTATGTGATCGCCACAAAACCAAGCACCATAAGTAGTGCTTTGGAACAAATCTTCGAAAGACTGTTCTGGTATCAATGTTGGATATGTCATCTCAAAATTACGCTCTGGAATAGCTGCGAATGATCCGGAAACTACCCGCATAAAACTGGAATTTTTCTGGTCCACGGAAGTCAGGGCGCGAGTGCGCTCTCTTAGGGCGCGAGTGCGCTCTGAAGATTTGGAAATCCAGTGTTTGAGCATGGGTCGCGCTCAACTTGGGCGCGAGTGCGCTCTGACAAAAAACCTGAAAAAATTGCAGAGCGCAAGTGCGGCTCTGTAGAAGCGAGCGCTTCGGAGTTCTTGAAACTTCGGAAAATGAGACGAAATGTGGGATTCGTGGGAGTGAATGGTGAGTGATGGGGGTTAGGTGCATTGTGAGTTGTGAGTGTAGAATGTATGAAGTTTATATAGGTTTTAAGTTGCTAAAACGGATCGGGAAGTTGCCAAAAGGTTTTTACGGTAGTTTCCGAAAATACCAAAATTTCCAAACCCAAAAACGGAAACAACTCATTTTCTTGATTCTAAAACAAACCTAGTATCTTTTAGGTTGAATTTATGATAGAATCTACCTATTTAATCGATATTTCATCCTACCATGATACTTATTCATAGATATGCCTAAACGGCCATATTTTCACCTTGACTCCGTAATAAATTCTAAGACAAGGGTCATATAAAAATCATGCTGGAATAGATAAAACCACCCCCAAACAATTTAGGAAGGTGGGATCAATATTAAACAACCATGCATAATGAAAATAACCACATTATATTAAAATTTTCATTCGAAGTACATTTCACTACAAAATTCAAATTACGGAAATAAAACTTACATGAAAATAAATGACAATAATGAAACTACAAATAAAAATAGAACATCAAACAATACTATCCCTAACCACTCCTGTACTGGTAGCGGAGGGCACACGGTCGGAGATGGCTCCCGAGCTCCGATGGGCCAAGACCATCCCGCCCTTCGGCGGCGGCGACGCTCGTGCCTCGATGGTGTGTCCTCGGAAGGAGAATCCCGTGAGGTGGGAATTGTGCAAGCATGTCGGTCCGAATCGGGCGCCGAAGCTTCTAGCTCGGCCCTCATCTGTTCCCACCTCTCATCCTCTCTCGGAGTGCGGATCTCGGTTATGATGGATTGTTGCCGTCGATTCCGGAGGTCTTCGCAGATAGTGTTGAGCGAACGCATGCCACGATGAATCACAGCCATGCATTCTGCTTCTGACCAACACCTCTCCAAGGCATCCGCATCAAAACAAGTCAAATCCTCCTCATCTTCCAAGGCATTCTCGTTTCCCCCATCCTCCTCGGCATTCTCATCTCCACCATCCTCCTCGTCTTCTTCTCTATCCTCAGGCAACCTCCAAACATGTTGGACACACTCCTTATAGATGCAAGGGTTTCGGTGTAGGCTGATGTAAGACCTATCAGACGCCTGAGCTCCTCTCAACTTCAGCATGATCTTGGTTATCAACACAGGGAGAGGTGCAACAGACTTCTCTACTCCCCTAATCATGCTAAGTAAAAACTCTAAGATAGAGAACTCGTCCTTCTGCTCCTGGAGTATCCATAAGATGTGGAGGCAGTTCAGGCCGATGTCGCTGACCTTCTCCTTCCCCAGACGGGCGACCAATCCATCGAAGCTGCACCCGGTGGTTGGTCCTTAGGGATGCTGGCGAACACAATGCGATCTCGCATTGTAGTTCCCCTTCAGAATATCACGCGTTCATTAATGGCTCTACCCCATTATATTGGGACTCTGTAGCGTGACATCGGATGGATTCTAGGCGGAATGCCTAGAATCTCGACCAACAACCCAATGAGTCACTTCCTTCCTCCTCTTCGCCACCACAACAAAATCCTAGTCCCTTCCAACTCCCTCGTGATTGTACAAACCGCCCGACTAAGTCTTCGTGGTAATAGGCTTCGGTCGAAAGTACCACAAGCTATTCCAGTCTCATCGATCATTTTCGTCACCGTAAAAGCGGGCGAAGTGGTCGCCCGATAAAAGCTTGCTCGGTAAAATTCGGCGTTGTTGAGCCATTGGAAGTTTGAATACGGTTTGAGGTTTGTAGAAGGTAAGGGGAAGCAATGAGGGACACCTCACTAAAAAAACGATGGTGGTGGTGGTGTGGGTGGGCAAAGCACCAAAATTTTATTTTATTTTGATTTTCCAGTGGTTTTTGTTGATGTAAATTGGTGGAGGTTGTGGGGCGGTGCGGTTGGAGTCGATTTGGGTTGGGTCTTGATTGTGGGCGTGGGTTAATTAGGTTTTCTTTTTATTTTTATTTTTTTTAGGTTTTGTTTGAAGCTTTGTTAATGGCGGTTTGTAAAAAAAAACAATGAACTGATGGTGAAGGTAAGGGCGCGGGTGCGCTGTTGGTGGGCGCGGGTTGGGCCCAAGCCCAAATCGAAATTTGTGAATTTTTCGATTTTTTCGCGAAACTTCAAATCAAAATTGTCGCTTCGTTACCGGTCCGATTTTTGCGAATGAGATATGGAAATGATCAGGAGAGAATTTCCAATCCAATGATCTATAAAACACTCTATCCCGACCGTGGATGACATATAAGATAGTGGAAAATGTCTCAAAGTGCGTGCATGACGTACGTTATGCGAACGACTGAACTCTAAATTCATAGATTATGTCAACCCGAATCGGACTACAATTAAACGGCCTAAGCAATTCTAATGGGACATAAAACATTTTAGGATGGAAACACGAACACCCCACCCCCAAAAAAAAATTTACAACAAAGTTTCCAAAATTTGTTTTTTAACAGTGGGTCTTTTAAAGTCAGATTCCCGAGACTTCCTAGATTACTATGTTTATTCTTTAATATATATATATATATATATATATATATATATAGTCTTTCTTGTTTATTGTTTTTCTTTTTAAAAGTATATATATATATATATATATATATATATATATATATATATATATATATATATATATATATATATATATATATACTTTTAAAAAAAGAAAACAATAAACAAGAAAGACATAATTCACCCCATAGAGAAACATGACTCAAAAAATCCGAGAAAAACATGCAAGAGTGGAAAACGTGAATTATGTTAAACGTGGACTTAGGATCCGGTACTTACGACCCACACACTCCATAGGGAGGGCCGGTTACCTTAATGGTGCACTCACCAATATATGGAAATGAAAGGAAATGCACCAAACACAAAAGTTGAGTCGTTTATAGTCGGATACTTTCGAGACTTTATCTAAACATATGTATGAATATGCAGTTTATCATATATCAACAACCGAAATAGTTGTGGATCATTCCATAAATAAATATCACAGAAAACATATCCAAACACAATCAAGCACCAAGATTTCCTATGACGCAACCTAGTGAAATGAAAGCGAAGTCGGATCACCCTATTATGTAACCTAGCATGCACCTTCTTTTTCATTTTTGAACGAGTGGGTGTTCTAGTAAATAAGTGTGGAAAAGTGAATGGTTGTGGAGAATATGGTGGATATGGATAAGTTGTAGAAGGATAGCATGTAAAAAATGAGGATGTGGGTTTAGCACAAAACTCATTCATGGTGTGTGTAGGGACTGTCTCAAGTCTGAAAATAAAGGTGTCAAACGCTTTTGTCTTCTGAAGTATTTGTTTACTAGGTGGATTTAAAACTTATGAAGCCTGAAGAAACAAAAGGATCGAGTGCAAACTCGAGATTCCTTTGAAAGGGTGGAAGGAGGGAAGTCAAGGTGGATGTTGTGCAAAGTAGTTCTTGATAGGGTGAATCATCACCTGCTCTAAGAAACTCATCGAATTGCTCATCTAGATTGGTCATATCCTCATTACTATGATAGTCCTCTACATCTTTGAGAAAGTCATCTATCTTATCCTCATCCGTAATATGTGTATCGACTAGAGTAGGGATGGAAATGTTGGAGTCTGAACTTCCAAAGGAAAGAAATTTGGGCATATGATTATCAGGGAACGTGTTGTTGAAATAATCTCGAGCAAAGCTTTCGATCATGCTAACCTCTCCATCCATAGACGAATTGGGTAACTGTGTCTTCGTTTTAAAAACATTGACTTCAACAGCAAGATGGCCAAAAGACATGGACATTGAACCATCGCGACAATTAATGAGCGCATTGGCAGTTGCTAGGAAAGGACGCCCTAAGATGATCGGGACAGAGTCGTTAACGACTTCTGTATCGAGGATGACAAAATTAGCCGGATAGTAAAAATCTTGAACTTTTACCAGAACATTTTCGACCACATCCTTAGGATACTTAATAGACCGATCAGCTAATTGCAACGTCATTTTAGTAGGTTGCATCTCGTCTAGACCTATTTGTCTATACAAATAAAACGGGAGTAAGTTAACACTAGCCCCCAAGTCTAATAATGCGGTCGTCGTATAAGAATCTCCTAAAGTGCATTGTATAGTAGGACGACCAGGGTCCTTGTACTTAACAATTTCATTATGTTCAGATAGAGTTGGGAATTGTTCTATTAAAGAGGCGTCTTTTGGTATATTGGTCTTACGCCTAGTAGTACACAATTCCTTAAGAAACTTAGCATGGTGTGGTAGCTTTTTAATAGCTTCGAGGAAGGGAAGGTTTATAGTTAGATTCTTGAAAACATCCCTAATCTCCTCATAATATGTATCCCTAGTTAACACAGCTAATTTTTGTGGAAACAGTGGTTTCTGTCTATATTTAGCAATGGTATCACCTGGATGTTTAACCGTGGTTTTCTGTTTCTTAGGTTGTGTTGTAACTGGTACCTCTACAGTGGTAGGCTCTTCAGTTTCTATTTGATTATCTAGTAAAATAGCGGTCGCGGGGGGCTCTTGGGGGTAACTATAGGCATAGTTACTTTGTTATCAACCACTCTGCCGAGCGGAGTGGTGATGGCCTTTAGCTCACCTACATTTTCATATTCATTACTAGTATTATCGGTTACCTCAAAGGCTGTATTTGTTGTTTTAGGATTAGGTATTTCGTGACGGAAACACACCTTTGGGTTGGGCTTTATCTTGAGCCAACTGTTGGGTTAAATTATTAACGGATTGTAGAATCATTTGGCTGGTTAGATTGAGCCATGGTTTGGAAAAGTTTTTGGCTCACTTGTATGAAGGTGTCAAGACGATCCGGTTGTGTAGGTGTAGTAGTCACGGGTGGTGTGACTGGAACTATTTCACGTGAATTATTTATGGGTGGATTTTGATAGTTATTATTTACCGGAACGATACCTCTATTAGCATTATAATTATTATAAATACCTTGACTTTGTGCTTGACCTTGTCGAGGTTGCATTTGGTTGTTATAATTATTAAAATTACCCTGACCCTGTCCTTGTCGTGGTGGAGCTTGGTTAAAACTTTGTGTTGGCCTAACATATTGATTATTGTACCCTGGAGGTGTGACGTGTTGGTTATTTCTCCAACCGAAGTTGGGATTTTGTCTATTAATGGAACAAGCCTGTTCATAGGCAATAGGACAGTGGGAGTCGGGATGCTCAGGGCTCTAACAGAAACTACATGGATTTGAATTTACGTTCATGACGGGGATAGGCTTTTGTTGAACGTAAATGGCCTCTACCTTTTTAGTGAGTGATTCGATTAGAGTTTTAAGCTCGTAATCGTGTTTAACTTCAAACATACCGTGGCCTTAATCTGTATTTGATGAACTAGCGGGCGGTGGATATCATCACTACCCCAGTTGTTATTTTCGCTTTAGTTTGATCCTCTAAAAATTTATAAGCCCTCGAGGCTCCTTTGCTTCTGAAACTACCCCATTCATTATGTCTAGGACTTCTTTATGGTGGTGTAGAAGTCCTTTGAAAAGGCACGAACTAACGTGTCTTTTCGCTAAGTTATGATGTGGACACTCTATAAGGAGATCGGTGAAACGATTCCAAGCCTCACGAAAATGTTTCATGAGGATTTTATCGAAAAGAAATGAATCTTGGAAAGCATCTCATCTGTCTTTAGGGGTGGGTAAAATGTTCCATAAACAATTTGAACAAGTTTAGCCCACGAGTCCACGAGAATTAGGCGTTTGGGCGTTAACCAAAGACGCCTTTATCGGCTAAAGTGAAAGGGAATACCCGAGTTTAATTTGTTCCGCACCAACCGCACGATGGTGGAATGTTGTTAGGACTTGTTCAATCCTACGCGTATGCCGATAAGGTTTTTCATGGTCTAATCCATGAAAACGGGTAACAAATTAAAATATTTGGGGATTCGAAATCCCCCATCGGGTCCGCTAGAACGATGCAAGATTTGGGGCTATCGCTCAAGGCTTTGTAGAAGTCGAGAGAGGAGTCTCTTCTTCGTTGGGCATCAGGTCGGGTGATGTGTGTGAAATTGTAGCTAGAGGTGTAGTGGGTGGTATACTAGATAGACTTGTTTGTTGGCGTTGTTGTGTAATTACGTTCGGTGTTTTGTTGGCCGGACCTTAATCTCTCATACAAGGCTAAAACCAAACTTAGCTAAACACATCAAAACTCCAAACAATTTCGATATACTAGTATAAACCTCTAACGGGGAGATGCGAGGTGTGGAAGAAAGGAATACCTGACGTCCCCTTGCTTCGCTTTATGAATAGCGTTTTGTTTCTGGCGTGTTCAGTGTATATAACAAGTTAGAACACTGAAAAACTTGAAAAATCAAAGTTCGAGTCAAAACTGTTGAATTCCGGAAAAATTAGCAAAGGGCGCGGGTGCGCTCTCATAGGGTGCGGTCGCGCTCCGTGTAATTTTCAAATTACAGTGTTTTTAGGACGGGTCGCGCTCATGTTTCAGGCTATAGGGCGCAGGTGCGCTCCTTATAGGCGCAGTCGCGCTCAGTGTATTTTTGTCCGGAACTTTTCAACACTGAATCGGAAAACCACAGTAGGAATCAAACAAGGGTGAGTGGGTGAAATGGGACTTAAAGAAAAGTACTTACACTATGAAAACAATGCAAAAGTGAAACTAAGACGGTAGCGGCGCCATTTGATAAAATAAAATTGAATAGTTTACCTACGAAATGAACGATGAACTCAAAACGTAAGTAAACTAAAACTATCTACGTGTCTATTTTTTATCAAAGTTTCTACTCTCAATCCTATGGGATATAATGGAGTAGGAAGTTCATTCCACTCCTAGTCCTTCCGCATGTTGTGTTTTCAAGACTAATTACTCTACTCTAAGTCTAATGAGAGATTTACGAAAAGGGCAACTAGACTACGATGCAACTACCCACAAGATGCAACTAATCGATTATCAGAACAACTATGGGAATGCTACGTTGATTCGATGATAAGGAGTTAGAGGGGGATTGATTCCACCGTAACTCGACTTAATCCTATTAACGACGAATCGTCATAATCCAGATTGAACCGCTTCACGCAGAACAATTGGTTCTTCCTAATCCCTAATTACACCGCATTCCTACCAATTCATAACTAGCATGTGAGCGATCAAACCCATTCTCATGGTGAACTAATCGTTTCTAGAGTGGAAGGGAAATTACGACGACTCTACGATAATCGAATCAAGCTTTCATCAAGGCTTCTCAACCCCTCTAATGGAGGTTTAGCTGAGAATCATTACGCTAAATCATTTCGATTAAATTAAAACTAAACATGATATAAAGAATTGAAATTTACTAATCTAAATTAAACAATAATTAAAATCGAATTAATAACTAAGAATTGAATACCAAGTAATAAATGAAATCAAATCTAACACAATGTAAATTACAAGAATAGAAATTGACAAAATAACTATTTTATTTATCTAATCAATCAAGAACAATGATTCAAAGACTTAATCTAAAACAAGAATTGAAAATGGAACTAAAACTTAATTAATCTACTGAAAACTAGATCTAGAATTATCTATATTGTTTTAGGTCTAACTAGCTACCATTAACAAAGAGCTAAGCTTTGGTTTTTATACTTTCAGATCCAAAAATCGTGCATGGGCTTGGAGCCATGTTTTGGGCCAGAGAATCAGGCCCAAAACCCAATACTTTCAATCCAAAAAGGCCTCTTCAACTGCAGTTGACTTCGACAGATATTTTGTCCACTTTTGCTCCTCTGATTGGGCCAAGGCTTAGACCATTGGAAAGCTCTTTCCGAGTCGGTCGTTTTGACGTAAGGTAGGCCCAATTCCGAAGTCTGAGTCCAAAGATACGGCCTTTGGAAGTTCTGCTGACTTGTATTATTTCTGCCCGTGTTGACTTTTCAGCTTTTGACCGGGCTTTACAAAGGCTTTGTCTCCTTGAATCTTGGCCTTTATTCACAGAACTCCTTAGCAACCGACCTTTGCTCCTTTATCTCGCTAAAGTGGCACATTTCTGCACATAATAGACTTTGAAGCCTGAAATACATAAAAACACGTAATCAGTGTTAACTCTTAATTATTACTCACATAATTGGTCTAAAAGTATGACTGTTACAGGGTTAAAACTACAGTTTTGGGCTCTTATCACCTCACTCCAACACAAATTCTAAACCGGAGGATCATATAAAAAATCATGCTAGAATACATAATACCACCCCCAAACAATTCGGGAAGGTGGGATTAATGATAAAAACAGTGCACAATTTTAAAAGAACCGGATTATACTAAAACGGAAATTCAAATACAATTAACTACCGAATTTAAATTTAACTACTGAATTTAAACAACTTAATATCTGAACTAAGGAAAACAATAAAAACAACTAAATAACCTCGAAACCACATATTTTTAGAAAACCTAGCCACGTGATGAAGATGGACCCTGAGATGGAGATTGGGCCTGGGATGAAGAAGGGCCCGAGCCATCCGTCCTTTGACGACGACGCTCATGCCTCTCAAACTCATCTAAAACAGAAACCTCCAGGGGTGGCATGCGTCGTAGAATCTCTACTCGGAACTGGCGTTGTGCTTCCATTTCTCCCTTCATCTCTGTAAAATGCGCAACCTGGCGCTGTAGGACTGTCTCCATGTTATAATGGAGATCCGACTGGCTCTTGTCGAGCATTTCAAAATTCGTCTGAATGTTTTGTTCAAATTTTAATCTGCTTATCTCATATATCTTCACAAATATCATAAATGCAACGCACGCCAGTATGTAACACTGACATGCATTTTGAATCAGACGTAGACCTCTCCAAGGCATCTTCATCCAAACATGTCATATCCTCCTTTTCCTCATCCGAATCAACCATCCTGTCCTCCGACAATATCCAAGTCTTTTGGATACACTTCGTATAAATAATTTCATTTGAATGCAATTTCGACATAGTCCTCTCAGTTCTTGGTCCCCCAAAGACAACATTATCTTCGTAATTAAAGCAGGGAATGGTGCAATACTCTTCCCAACTCCTCTAATCATATTTATCAAGAACTCGAGGATACATAATTCATACCTCTTCTCTTGCAATATCCAGATAACGTGTAGACATGTCAAACTGATGTCGCTCACTTTCTCTTTCCCAATGGCGTTCTTACCAATCCACTGAGCTACAGCCAGTTGGTTGGTTCGCAGAGATGACTGTCGAGCATAATGAGAATTCGTATTGTATTGACCTTCCATGAGAGTGTCGTTCATCAATGTAGGAACTCCAGTATACTGGGATTCCTGCACGGTGGCGTCGAGGTGGCTTTCAGGCGTAATGTCTAGAATCTCAGTGATAAATGATAAAAATGATAGTTTACCTACGAAATGAATGATGAAACTCAAAACGTAAGTAAACTAAGACTTTAACGTGTCTATATTTATCAAGTTTTCTACTCTCAATTCTATCGAAATAGAGTGGAGTAACAAATTCGTTCCACTCCTAGTTCTCTAGCATGAAATGCTTTCGTAGTTAACTAATCGGTCTTAAGTCCAATGAGAGCTTTACGAAGGGTGTTATACTACGATACAATATGAAATTGATTATGTTGAATTTAAACTACGAATGCTATGAAAATATGATTATTTTTTAATCTAGATAAAGGATTAGAGGGGAATTGAATCCACCTCGAATCCAACTTAATAACCTAGCATAGATTCTTGTATCTCGATTCTTACGTTCTTACGACAAGAAGAATTTGAAGTTCTAATCCCTAGTGTTCATGGCATTTCTACCAAATACTAACTAGCATGTGAGGTCGTCCACCCATTCTCATGGCTTAATCATGACCTTCTAGAGTGGAATAGATTCTACAACGCTTCTACACTATACCACTAAGTTTTCATCAAAGCTTCATCAACCCCTCTAATGGAGGTTTTAGCCTTGAGTCATCAACCCATCATTTCCCATTGAATTATAACTACACATCATATTAAAATTCTAACTTAACTAATTTAACTAACAATGTTTCAATCTACTTAAACTACGAAATGATAATCAACAAGAATTAAAACTAGATCTATAAATTGGAATGACAAAAATCGAAATTGACAAAATAACTATTTTATTTATCTAATCAATCAAGAACAATGATTCAAAGACTTAATCTAAAACAAGAATTGAAAATGGAACTTAAACTTAATTCCTCTACTGAAAACTAGATCTAGAATTATATATAGTTTTAGGTCTAACTAGCTACCATTAACAAAGAGCTAAGCTTTTGTTTTTATATGTTTTCAGATCCAAAAATCGTGCATGGGCTTGGAGCCATGTTTTGGGCCAGAGAATCAGGCCCAAAACCCAATTCTTTCTGTCCAAAAAGGCCTCTTCAGCTGCAGTTGGCTTCAACATACTTTTCGTCCACTTCTGCTCCTCTGATTGGGTCAAGGCTTAGACCATTGGAAATCTCTTTCCGAGCCGGTCGTTTTGACATAAGGTAGGCCTAATTCCGAGGTCTGAGTCTAAAGATACGGCCTTCGGAAGTTCTGCTGATTTTGAGTGCTATTTCTGCCCACGTTGACTTTGACTTTTCATCTTTTGACCGGGCTTTACAGAGGCTTTGTCTTCTTGAATCTTGGGCTTTAATCACCAAACTCCTTAGCAACCAACCATTTCTCCTTTATCTCATCAAAGTGGCATATTTCTGCACATAATTGACTTTGAAGCCTGAAACGCATAAAAACACGTAATAAGTATTAACTCTTAATTATTACTCACATAATTGGTCTAAAAGTATGACTGTTACAGGGTTAAAACTACAGTTTTGGGCTCTTATCACTCATCCAACTTCTCTCTCGATAATTCTCTCCTAATCCCAGCCATCTTCATGAAAACTTTCCGACCATCCAACTCTCTCTTCTTATAGAATTGTTCGACCAAATCAGAGTGGTAGAAATTATTTATCAAGTACCACAACCTATTCCAATTCCTCCTAATCATCTCATCATGAAAAAATGGCGCGAAGCGATCGGCCGTAAAAGCTTGTTCCGGCAGAATTCTTCGTCTTAGTGCCATTAAAAGTTTTGAACTGATTTGGGGGTTTGTATGTGGTGTAGGTAACGATGTGAAACAACCCTACTTAATAATTAAAAAAAAAAAAAAAACGATGGTGGTAGGACAGCTGTGGCGCGGCAGTTCAAATATTTTTCGGTTTTTCTGTAATTTCCGGTGTTGGGGATGGTGGTGGGAGTGTTTGGTTAAGGTTTTGAATTAGGGCGTGGTTGTATTTAGGTTTCCTTTTTTTTTTTTTTTTTTTTTTTTGGTTTTGAATTTGGTAATGGCGGTTTTGGAAGAGGAACGTGCCTGTTGTGTTGAGGATGGAGACGCACGTGCATTGCACGTGTGTGCGAGATTGGGCCCAAGCCCAATTTGATTTTTCGAATTTTTCATTTTTTTATGCAATTTCAAACTAAATTTGCCGCTTCGTTACTGGTCCGATTTTTGCGAATGACTATGGAAATGATCAGGAGAAAATTTCCAATCCAATGATCTATAAAACACTCTATTCCGACTATGGATGACATATAAAAAGATAAAAAATACTTCGAAGTGCGTGCATGACGTAAGTTATGCGAATGAATGAATTCTAATTTCATAGATAAAGTCAACCCGAATCAAAATACAATTAAACAGCCTAAGCAACACAAATGAAAAATTGAACAATCCAGTACAAAAACGAACACTCTACCCCCAAACAAATTTTTGGTAACGAAGTTAGAAAATTTGTTTTAAAAACGGGTCTTTTAAAGTCAGATTCCCGAGACTTCCTAAATTACTATTTTGTATGATTTTAACAATTTTTATTTTTTTATGAATAAGGTTTAATATAAGAAAAACAATAAAGCAATAAGTGCATAATTCACACCATAGAAGAACATGACTCCTTATCTGAGAAAACATTTTTTTTTTGCTAAAGGTAATTGATTAATAAAAGAATAAGAGTTACATGGAATCTAAAGGGACAAGACAGAAAAAGAAAAAGGAATACAAGGTCATTACTAGATTATGTTTATCTAGTTAACAAAACGAAAATATGTAGTATAGTGGTTCTCCAATTTTTTCATGAAAGAGGGTCTAGATTCCCACCATATACTATCTCCCTGAGATAGAGCAGCCCCCTGTTTGGCACAGCTGTCTGCTCCCAGATTAGTCTCTCTCCAAGATGGAGTGACATTTATCCATTCTGCCTGTCCCATCAGAGATTTCCATATTTCCTTCATGTGGACTTAGGATCCGGTATCCATATGTTTTCTCAGATATTTCCATATCTGAGAAAACATGCAAGAGTAGAAAACATGAATTATGTTTAAAGTGGACTTAGGATCCGGTATTTATAGTCACACACTCCATAAGGAGGGCCCGGTTACCTAAATGGTGCACTTGCCAATATATGAAAATAAAAGGAAGTACACCAAACAACAAAATGAGTCGTTTATAGTCAGATACTCGAGACTTTAACAAATAACTGGAAATATATATATATATATATATATACCCTTCAGTTTTTCATATATCAATAGTCTAAAGAGTTGGGGGTCTTTTCATAAATAAATAACATGGAATGCACCACCAAACATAATCAAGCACCAAGATTCTCTACTAAGCAACTTATTGAAATGAAAGCGAAATCTGATGGATCTAGAATGTAACCGCGCATGCACCTTCTTTTTCGCCTTTGAACGAAAGGGTGTCCAAGTGAATGATCGTGAGAAAATGGATGTTTGTGGAAGATATGGTGGATATGGATGAATTTTAGACGTAAGGAATGGAAGGAATAAGAATGTAGGTTTGGCACAAAACTCATTCATCGTGTAGGTGGGAACTGTCTCAATTCTGAAAATGAAGGTGTCAAGTGTGTTTCCCTGGGGAATTATTTCTGTATTAAGAGGATTTAAAAAATCATGAAGTACAGAAGAAACAAAAGGGTCAAGTGCAAACTCTAGGTTCCTTTTAAAGGGTGGAAGATGGCTAATATTGGTGAGGGAAGATGAATGAGTGTCAGCTAGAGCTCTCAGGTCTAAATCATTAGATGCCTTGAGATATGCCAGACAATCCTCAATAGGTGGGTCAAAAGAATCACTGGGATAGAGGGTGAAAAATTCATCTTCCGTCATAGCGTCACGGGATAAATGGATATTGGCAGGGTGGGACTCGCGAGGTGGCAGAGAAGAGTTGCAAAAGAGTTGAAGGAAATCTTCCTTAATTTCCTCTACGTCCAAGGAGTATTTGTCGAAGTTGGAACTTCCAAAGGAAAGGAATTTGTGCATCTGGTCATTCGGAAACGTGGTTTTGAAATAATCATGAGCTAAGCTCTCGATCATGCTAATCTCTCCATCGATATTTGTATAAGGCAACTGTTTGATCGTTTTAAAAACGTTAACCGTAATAGAAAGATGGCCAAAAGACAAGGACATCGAACCATCGCGACAGTTTATAAGCGCGTTGGCAGTTGCCAAGAAAGGGCGTCCTAAAATAATCGGAACAGAATCATTAACGACTTCTGTATCGAGGATAACAAAATCTGCAGGATAATAGAAATCCTGAACCTTAACCAGCAAGTTTTCTACTACACCCTTAGGATACTTGATAGACCTATCAGCTAGTTGCAACGTCATTGTTGTAGGTTGCATTTCATGTAGACCTATTTGTTTATATAAATAATAAGAAAGTAAATTAACACTCTCCCCGAGGTCTAATAAAGCAGTGGTCGTGTGAGTATCCCCTAAGGTGCATTGTACAGTAAGACGACCAGGGTCCTTCTACTTAACTATTCCATTGTGTTCCGTTAAAGTTGGAAACTGTTCCGTTAAAAAGGTGTCTTTAGGAATCTTTGTCTTACGCCTAGTAGTGCACAACTCTTTAAGAAACTTAGCATGGTGAGGTAACTTTTTAATCGCTTCAAGAAAAGGTAAGTTTATCGTTAGATTTTTAAAAACTTCCCTAATCTCGTCAAAATTTGTATCCTTGTTTAACATAGCTAATTTCTGAGGAAACGATGGTTTCTCTCTATATTTAGTGTATGGATCAACTGGATGTCTAACCTTTACTTTATGTTTCTTAGGTTGTGGTTTAACTGGTACCTCTATAGGGGTAGGATCTTCAGTTCCTGTTTCGGTATCTAGTGTAATATCTATTATAGGGACTACTGGTGGGGTAACTATAGACATATTTACTTTGTTATCCACCACTTTGCTTGAACGGAGAGTGGTGATGGAATTTATCTCACCTACGTTTTCATTTTCGTTACTAGTATTACCGTTTACCTCAAAGGCTGTGTTTGGTGTTTTAGGATTAGGTATCGCTTGTCCTGGAAACACACTTTTGGGTTGCACTTTCTCTTGAGCTAACTGATGTAAGGAAAGTTGGATGGCTTGTAAAATCTGGTTTTGAGATTGCATAAAGGTATCAAAACGATCCGGTTGTGGAGTAGTATTTGCTACTGGTTGTGTGACAGGAACTATGTCACGTTGATTATTAATAGGTGGATTTTGGTAGTTATTATTTACCGGAACGATACCTCTATTAGTATTATAATTATTATTGTTATAATTATTATAATTACCCTGACCTTGTCCTTGTCGTGGTTGAGCTTGGTTGTTATAATTATAATTACCCTGACTTTGTCCTTGCCTTGGTGGACCTTGGTTGTAATTGTTTGTTGGCCTAACATTTGGGTTAAACAACCTTGGAGGTTGTTGATTATTTCGCCAACCGAAGTTGAGGTTTTGTGGCCAAGCTACGTTAGGTTTGCTATTAATGGAACAAATGTTATCTTGTTGTGATTGTTGTTGTTCATAGGCGAAAGGACAATAGGAGTCGGGATGCTCTGGACTCAAACATAAATTATATGGATTGGAGTTGACATTTATGACGAGGATAAGCGTTTGTTGAACAGAAATAGCCTCTACCTTTTTAGTTAGAGATTCGATTAAATTTTTAAGTTCCGGATCGGGTTTCATCTCAAACATACCGGCGGCCTTTACTGTTGTAGAAGAACTAGCATTGCGGGAGATATCGTCACTACCCCCTTATTATTATTACGCTTATTTTGATCTTCTAAAAATTTATAAGCCTCTGAGTCTCCCTTACTTAAGAAACTAACCCCATTCATTATGTCAAGCACCTCCTTGTGGTGATGTAACAATCCCTTGAAAAAGGCACGAACTAGCGTATTTTTCGCGAGGTTATGGTGTGGACATTCTATAAGTAGATTGGTGAAACAATTCCAAGCCTCTGAAAATAATTCATGAGGATTCTGTCGAAAGAAATGAATCTTGGAAAGCATTTCATCGGTCTTCAATGGTGGGTAAAAATGTTCCATAAATAGTTGAACAAGTTTAGCCCACGAGTCCACAGAATTTGGCTCTTGGGTAGTTAACCAAGACGCCGCCTTATCGGCTAAAGTGAAGGGAAATACCCTCAGTTTAATTTGTTCAGCACCAACTGTAGGATGGTGGAATGTAGTAAGGACTTAGTCAATCCTACGCATGTGCTGATAAGGCTTTTCATGGTCTAACCCATGAAAAACGGGTAACAAATTAAATATATTTGGGGGGATTCGGAAATCCCCCACTGGGTCTGATAGAACAATGCAAGATTTAGGGCTATTGTTCAAGGCTTTGTAAAAGTCAGAGAGAGGAGACTCTCTTTCTTCAGCCATTACTTCAGGTGGTGTGTGTGGTATTCTAGTTAGAGGTGTAGTCGATGGTATACTAGAAAGGCGTGTTTGTTTACGTTGCCAGTTGATTACGTTAGGCATTTTTCTTTGGCCTGACCTTAATCTCATGCAAGGCTAAGCCAATCTTAACGAACACAACAACACTCCAAACAATCCTGATATGCAAGTATGAACCTCTAACAGGAGATGTGAGGTGTGGAAGAAAAGAGTACCTGAATGCCTCCTTGCTTCGCTTATAAATAGCGTCTTGTTTCTGGCGTGCTTTCGGTGTATAACAATTTAAAAAACACTGAAAACTATGAAGAAATGGAAATTTGAAACAAACCCGTGGAAATCAAGCGGTTTCAGCAGAGGGTAGTGTATCGCTTCGAGAATAGGCCTAAGTAGGTAAGTAGTGGTGGTGTTCGATTTGGAGTTTCAAGCTCTCTTGGGTGCAAGCGCTCTAATTTAGCCTTGGTGGGGGGCGCAGTAGGTGGCTTCGAGGGAAAACCTCGAGGTCCAGCGTCCATTGTGGGGGCTTTCGTGTTTTGTGTTTTTGGCAAGGCGCAGGTCGCGCTTAGCCAAAGAGTGGAGTTTTCAGCGCTTTGGCCGGTCGGCTCAATTATGCCTACCTAGGGCTGGTCGCCTTCGATTGTAATTTTTGCAGAAAAATTTTCGCTTAAATGGACAACCACAGTGAGAATCAAACAAAGGTGGGTGGGTTATGGGACTTTGGAAAATTAACAATTCTAAAGAAAACAATGCTAAAGGCAACTAAGATGGCAGCGACGCCATTTGATAATCGTAAAAATTGAATAGTTTTACTAATGAATAAAGCGATGGAACTCTAAACGCAAATAAAACTATAACTGGGTTTATACTAGACTTATCAAAGATTTCTACTCTCGCTACTATTGAAGTAGAGATAGAATAGAAGATTCGTTCCACTCCTAGTTCTTTAGCATTCAAGTTTCCTACGACTATCAATCTTACCAAAGTCAATGAGAGAATTACGAATTATACTACGAAATACTACGGAATACTAAGGTTTGAATCTAGAATAAGAATTAGGGGGGAATTGAATTCACCTTGAATCCAACTTAAGAAACTAGCATAGATTGTTGTAATCCAATTCTTACGTTCATACGGTAAGAATTGGTTGTTCTAATCCCTAATTATACATGGCATCTCTACCAATTCATAACTAGCATGTGAGGACGTCCACCCATTCTCATGGCGAATCAACGACCTTCTAGAGTGGAATAGACTCTTACAACCATTCTAAACTAGCAAAATCAAGTTTTCAGCAAGGCTTCATCAAAACCCCTCTAATGGAGGTTTAGCCTCGATTCATCAAACTATCATTTCCAAATGAAATTGAATAAGACATAATATAAAAATTCTAACTTTATTAAATTTAACCAAACAATAATTGAAATCTAATTTAACACTAAGAAATCATTAAATAACAATAATCTAAATTAATCTAAACAATTATTAAATAACAAGATCGAATTTAACAAGAACTAACTATTTTATTTATCTAATGAATGATATTCAATGATTCAAATAACTAATCTAAAACAAGGAATGAAACTAATTAATGGAATGGAAACTAATTAATTAAATCCAAAAAAACTAGATCTAGAACTAAGGTTTAATGGCTACTCTAATGGCTACTTTCTATCCTAAGCTAATTTTTTCTTAAGAGCTAAGTCTTGTGTGTGGAAATGGAGGAGACCAGATCCACATTTTCATGCATGGGCTGAGGGTCCATGTTTTGGTCTGGAAAATCGAGCCCAAAGCCCAATTTCTTCAGTCCACATGCCCTTTTTCAGCTGGCTTTGACTTCAACAGGGTTTTCGTCCACTTCTACTCCTCTTATTAGGTCAAGCTTTGAACCATTGGAAAGCTCTTTCCGATCCGGTCGTTTTGACATAAGGTACGCCCAATTCCAAGGCTTGAGTCCAAAGATAAGATCTTCGGAAGTTCTGCTAACTTTTGTGTGCTGTTTCTGCCTGTCTTGGCCTTTAATCCCAGAACTTCTTAGCAACCAACCCTTTGCTCTTTTATATCTCCAAAGTGGCACATTTCTACACATAATTGACTTCAATGCCTGAAATACATAAAAGCACGTAATTAGCATTAACTTTTATTTATTACTCGCATAATTCGTCTAAAAGTATTATTGTTAAGGGGTTAAAACTACAGTTTTGGACTCTTATCATTTATCCTCTGTGATGTTGGTGGTGGATGGTATTCGTGATGCTGATGATGAAGCTGACGTCGCCGCCATTTTCTTCTTCCCCCTTCTTTTTCCCATTTCGTTAGGTAGATGATTCTCAGAGTAACTGTGACACATGATAAAATTCTCATAAAATGTTATAGGGTTTTTTATTTGGATTAAAATCAATGGGGTTGGGGTGGATAAAGATTGGTGTTTGATGGTGGCTGATCGGTGGAGGTTTTGTGCTGTTGGGGGAGATGAAGGTGATGAGGATACCATGCTCCCCACAACAAGTTAGAAAGGTGCACCCGATTTTATCTGATCTGGATCGGGTTAAAAGTTAGTTGGGTTGGGCCTGTTTGAATGTTATAAAGTTTGGGATGGTTTGATTTGTTATCAGTGGGCTTTAGTTAACTTTTGGGCTTAGGCCTTTGATTTTGTGCATGCCTACTTACGTGGAGACTGAGTTGCCATGCGTACGCATTATGTATACCAAATCATCAAATACGTATACATACATTACAGTATATATAGACGGTATCCATTTTTGCAATATTTGAAAAATACGGTACCCTATTTTGCAAAAAAAATAATACAATACCCATTTTGTAAAATCTACTATAGTTCAGTACCCAAATCAATATTTTTTTCATAATAATAAAACGAAATAAAAACTATTAACTAATTATCATATCCTACTCCTACCAGAGTCTAGTTATTAATTAACTAGCTCCCTTATTTTGTGGGCATCTCTACACTTCTATATGTGTAAAGATGTACAAATTTGTCCCTCTCATATCTTATCCATCAAGCAACCTAATCTAGAATTTTCTTGTGCGTTCTAAATTTGAGTGGATATCCCAAGTCTTTTGGGCCTAAGCCCATGTCTTTGGGAATTTGAGCCTTTGGTCTTTTGAAACTTTAGGTGCTTAGTCATTGTCTTGAAAATGGTTGAGCCCTTAGTCTTTGAAATCTTGGAGTGTTTCATGAACTTTTGAGTTTTTAGATTATTGAGTTGACTTTGATCGTTGACTTTGACATTGACCATTAACTTTGACCATTGACTTTTTGGCATTGTAAATGTTACGTAACCAAATTTCTTCAATGGTGGGGGTTTGGAAATGGATAGGAGGTTCGATTTAGTATAGGTATCCTATCTGTTGTGAATATATAAGTGCGGAAACAACGTTACCCACAACAAACGGATCAATCCTACACAAAGATCGATCCTTCACACTAGACAAGACTTCAACACCCTCTAAGCAATATCCCAACACTTCTCAATATCAAATAACAAGCATATAAAGTAAAACAATTAATGTAAAGGAAGAACAAACCACAAGACGAGATATATCGTGGTTCGCAATTTGCCTACTTCCACTTCGCGAGTTCCAAGCTTTACTGGATGTCCTGAGTAACAGATTACAAGTCTCTCAATTCACTCACAAAGAATGAACACTCAACTCACAAAGAATTGCTCTCTTATAATCTCTCTCTTTCTTGGTTTTGGAAAAAGTTAGGTTTTCCAAAAAACTGATTTTGTTTTTATACCAAAAAACCAAAATCGCGATTCTTATGTGAAGCCCACAAAAAAAAGGACTGAAGGCTGGCGCCGCTTCCGGCGGCTGGTCGCCAAAAACACCGGAGCCATGAGCTGGTCGCGCCTTCACTCTGAAGCAGGCTATTTCTGACGCGTGAAAAATAGAAAAAACTTTTTTTTCTCTACATTCTCCACCTCGGTGAGGTTTTAACACATAAAACCAAGCCGAACACATCCAAAGAAGATCACATCATCGGTAGGAACACCTCCGAAGGGAAGACTCGCGATCAATCGCCCCCGGCTATGCCCACACTGGGGCTCTTTCAAACATGTAGGATTTGGAGCAAGTCCAAACGGTGTTGGAACTTAACTCCGGTGACAACTTTTCGTCGAAGATATCAGCAGGATTGTCATGGGTGTCTACTTTCTCAAGTGCTACATCACCATCCTCAACGACATCCCGTATAAAGTGATAACGGACATCAATATGCTTTGTCCGACCATGATGAACTTGGTTCTTCGCCAAATGAATAGCACTCTGACTATCACAATACAAAGCAACACTGTTCTGCTCAATACCCAAATCATCTAGAAGACCTCGAAGCCATAGTGCCTCTTTCACTGCCTCTACCACTGCCATATACTCTGCCTCAATAGTAGATAGAGCAACTGTAGTCTGTAGCATAGACCTCCAACTAACCGGTGCACCATGCATCATAAACACATAACCAGTAGTCGATCGTCGTCTATCTAGATCACCTGCATAATCAGAATCCACAAACCCACTGACATAACAAGTGCCTCCAACATAAGCTAATCCCACATCCAAGGTACCCTTCAAGTACCTTAGTACCCATTTCACTGCCTCCCAATGCTGATTCCCAGGATTTGCCATATACCTGCTGACAACACTAACTGCCTATGAAATGTCTGGGCGTGTGCACACCATAGCATACATCAAACTGCCTACGGCACTTGCATAAGGAACATTTGCCATATGCTTTTGTTCCTCCACCGAACTAGGAGAGAACTTAGCTGAAAGCCTAAAATGCCCAACTAAAGGTGTAGAAACCGACTTTGCATTCTCCATACCAAATCGAGAAATTACTTTCTGAATGTATTTCTTCTGAGATACAACTATCCGTCGCTTCTTCCTATCTCTGTCAATCTCTATGCCCAGTATTTTCTTGGCTCCACCTAAGTCTTTCATCTCAAACTCAGAGCTAAGTTGAGATTTCAACTTGTCTATCTCCACCATGCTTTTGGAAGCAATAAGCATGTCATCCACATAAAGCAAGAGATAGATGAAGTCATTACCACGAAGCCTTCTAAAGTACCGCCAGTCATACTTACTTCGGGTGTACTCATGTTGCATCATGAATGTGTCAAAGCGCTTGTACCATTGCCTGGGCGATTGCTTTAACCCGTACAGTGACCGATTCAATTTGCATACATAATCTTCTTTCTCAGCAACGACAAACCCTTCAGGTTGTCTTATATAGATCTCTTCTTCCAAGTCCCCATGCAAGAAAGCAGTTTTCACATCAAGTTGCTCTAACTCCAAGTTGAAGTGAGCAACTAAACTTAATAACACACGAATGGACGTATGTTTGACCACCGGGGAAAATACCTCATTGTAGTCAACTCCTTCCTTCTGTGAAAAACCCTTTGCTACCACTCTTGCCTTGTACCCGATCTTTGTCGGTTCGGGGAAGGACCTCTTTCTTTCGAACACCCATTTCTTTGCCGATAGTCCTTTTGCCCTTTGGCAATAAAACTAGGTCCCATGTGTGATTTTTATCAAGAGATTCCATCTCTGCTTGCATAGCTACCAACCAATCTCTGTAATGAGCATCTCTAACAGCTTCCTTGAAGCTATCTGGCTCATCATCTTCGATATTCAGTGCATATGCCACTAAATCCACCTGACCATAGTGTTTCGGCTTCGTCGTGCCCATACTTGTGCACTTCTTTAACTTCTCTCTCGTGGCCTAGGGTCAGCCACTACAAGTTCGCGGATGCTCTTGCTCTTCTTCCCTGTTCTTTGTGTGGTTCCATGATTTGGTACCTCATCATGATCTAACCGATCATCTGGCTGATCGAACAACTCAAGCTCATTAGCGAAACTCTATGACTCACCATTCTCGCCTACTTACTTCCAACTTCAAAGATAACACGAAAGTCTCATCAAAGGTAACATCTCTGCTGACCAGGAACTTGTGGTCTTCTAGACACCACAATCTATATCCTTTTACCCCATTTGCGAAGCCTAAGAATATGGCCTTCTTAGCTCTAGGATCTAGCTTGATGTCCCTCACATGGTAGTAAGCTGTCGATCCAAACACTCGCAAAATACTATAATCAGTTGGGTTACCTGACCACACCTCATAAGGTGTCCTGCAATCTATAGCCGGTAATCGGTGACATATTTATGCGTGTAACACGCCATGGACCGCATCGCCCAATACTCTTTTTGCCTAGGCGGCATTAGATAATAAACATCTTGCTCTTTCAAGCAAAGTTCTATTCATCCTCTCGCCATTCCATTCTCACGTGGCGTGCCCCGATCGATTAAAGCAATTCCAATTTCCCCGTACAAGAACTAACTTGGAAAGGTCCATAGGTATACTCAGTACCATTGTCAGACTATAATGTCTTTACCTTCCTATCTGTGCGATTCTTAACCATTGCCTTCCACTTCTTAAATGTCTCAAACACTTCATCTTTCGATTTCATCATATACACCCACACATAGCGAGTATGATCATCAATGAATGAGACATAATAGCGGTTACCTCCCTTGGAAGCCACCCTGGAGGGTCCCCAAACATCCGTATGCACATAATCAAGGATGTCTGTTGTCGTGGTGCTTGCTTGACTTGAACTTGACTCTCAGATCGCTTCCCATAGACGCAATGCTCACGTAACCCCATACTTGGCTTCTTCAAGTTCTTCAAGAACCTCGCCAAAGCACAACTCGGACAAACCCTTTTCACTCATATGTCCTAAACGATATGCCATATCTTAGTGCACTCAAAATCATTACTACATGCACCCATCGCTACATCGCGCCTATCACCGTACTACCTATCGAGTATACAAGGTTCCATATTTTGACCCTTCATAACAACTAAAGAGCCATTAACAATATTTAGGACTCCACCGCCCACAAACTTGTGGGCCTTTGGAATCCAAGGTACCAAGAGAAATAAGACTTTTTTTTAGCTCAGGAACATGTCTCACATCGGTTAAAGTCCTCACTACACCATCATACATCTTGACCCGTATAGTTCCAATTCCTACCGTCTTACAAGCAACGTCATTACCCATTAAAACGGAACTACCATCAATGCTCTCATAAGAAGTAAACCACTTTCTATTCGGGCACATATGATAGGAACATCCGGAATCAAGAATCCACTTTTCGGTCATATAGTCTTGTGTGGACACACAGAGACTGAACTCATCCTCTTCAGAGCCTGAAGTATAATTTGCCTTAATTTTTGCCTTACCTTTCTTCTGACCATCTCTCTTGTTCTCTTTCTTCGGGTGAGGACAATTACTTGCATAATGTCCCTTTTCATTGCAATTGTAGCACTGTACATATTTTAAAGGCTTCTTTGACTTGGACCTAGAATTCTCATTACTTGAATAATTCTGTTCATACGAATTTCCTCTTGCCACTAGCCCCTGACCTGCATCAATGTTATTCTCTACACGTGTCTTCTTCATCAACTCATAAGAAAGAAGTGCACTTTGAACTTCGTCAAGATCTACGGCTTCTCTATTCATGAATGTAGTCATTAGATGCTCATAGCTTTCTGGCAAGGAGAATATTAAACATGCCGCTTGATCCTCATCATCCATCTTCATACCAACATTCAAATAATTCGCTAGACGTCGACGGAACTTACTAACGTGCTCTTGCATCGTTGAACCATCGACCATCATGTACCGATAAAGACGCTTCTTAAGGTACATCTTGTTCGTCATGCTCTTGGTCATATACATAGACTCTAGTTTGAGCCAAATACCGGCAGCGGTATTTTCTCACATCACACTATACATAACCTCATTAGCAAGACATAACCGGATTGATGAACAAGCTTGATGATCGAACTCTTCCCAATCATCATTACTCATACTCGCCGCCTTAGATTTAATCCCCTTTAAAGTCTTGTGCAAACCTTGTTGGATGAGGATGTCCTTTACTTGGACTTGCCAAATCCCAAAGTTATTTTTCCCATTAAACTTCTCTACTTCAAACCTTGCGTTTGACATCTTGGGAGCCATCTTTCAAGTTACACACAATAACTCAAAAGAAACAGTTTCACCTCGGAATTTAATCGAACACCTTGTCTACATAAATTTTGAGCACTGTTTCGACCCCCACATACATGGCAAACGTCCATTATTAGGGGTCTCCATTTTATTCGTTTAATCGACAGGGCTAAAGCCCAATTCGCAATATCATGGATCAATGTACAGGTCCATTAACTCATGTGTCTAAGGCTGAACCTTAGCCACATGGCTTGCCACTAATGTACATTGATTTATGTCCAGATTCATTTCTTATCAAAAAGATAATTATCAGTTGAGAGTTATATTCTATCATAATTGCTCAAGCAACAAGATTACTTGAGCTACAAGGACTTTCTACTCTACCTATATAAATACCACATCCTTTTTCATAAGGAACTACGTTGAAACTTGATCCCTAGAGAATAGATCTTGGGTACGTAGGCAGCCATTATTTGGTTCAGTTTTATCTCCCCCAACATCAAATTCCTCTGTTTCTTAGTGCGTTCTTTACCATTGCTCTCGTTGTGTTGAAGCAGTTTACTGTCGAAACATAATTGGCCCCGTCTGTGGGTTTTTTGAATCCATTATCACATAAAACAATCAAGATGGTAAGCACAAGAAGTAGACCGAACAGACAACATATTCCTCCTGCCAATAGGATCGGAATCGCAACCCTCGAAATTCAAGTCAGGCAATGCAAGAACCGTTGAACAATCGAGTTGCTCCTAGTGGTAGGATCAATTCTCAACATCCAACCGCAGTAAAGACGCTGCCGCCGCTTAACGCGAACGGCGATACAAACGCCCGAAAGAAGGCATCACGGAAGAAAGTATAAGGAAAACCTTCATCCCGTGATTTGGACCGACGGGGGGAAGGCCGACCTCGCAGATTTGAGAAAAATTGCCATCCTAGACAGGTTCGACCAGATAGGAAAAGAAGGCGTCACGGAAGAAAGTATAAGGAAAACCTTCATCCCAAACTGGACCGACATGACAGGAAAGGCCAACCTCACAGATTTGAGAAAAATCGCCATCCTAGACAGGTCCAACCAGGCAGGGAAAGAAGGCGTCACGGAAGAAAGTATAAAGAAAACCTTCATCCTAGACTTAACTGACCTGACAGGGAAGGCCAACCTCGCAAATTTGAGAAAAATTGCCATCCCAGACAGGTCCGACCAGACAGGGAAAGAAGGTGTCACAGAAGAAAATATAAGGAATACCAATATCCCAAACGAGACTGACCTGACAGGGAAGACCACAATCCCAGGCAAACTACCGACCTAGATAGGTTGGTTACACGCAAAGAAAAAGACAATCTCCAATCGGACCCGAAAGTGTGTACCGCCTAAAATCTCCAACTCTTGTAAGAGGTAATGGCAGGTGTCATCTTCCACATAGGCTCGACCGGGGGCATCTGTCTGTTTAAATCTTCTGGGTGAAATGGATTTCACTCTTCAATACAATTTTTTCCGATCTGCTGGGAAAAATAATGGAGGCTTATATCGATGATATAGTCGTTAAATCAAAGGATACGGGTTATCATCTTTCCGATCTTTAACTTGTTTTTTATAGGCTTAACAATTATAACATGTGACTCAATCCCGCCAAATGTTCTTTTGGGCCTCTCTTCTGGAAAATTTCTGGGATACCTCATGACTCGTAGAGGTATTGAGGCTAATCGATCGATACTGTATTTGTTATTGATATGCCATCACCCAAAACAAGAAGGAAATTCAACGACTTCTTCGGGTCGGCTTGCGCTTTCTTCATAGATTTATTTCTAAATATTTCAATCGTTGTCATCCCTTCTTCCAGACTTTAAAGAAGGCGGCAACTTGGAACATTGATTGTGAGATAACGAAGCCGAGTATGAGGCTGCCATTTGTGCCTTAAGAACGACTTTTAATGATCGGGGGCGAAAAGCTCCGGTTATACACGGATTCTCGCCTTGTTGCAAATCAGTTTGGTGGGTCTTTTGAAGCAAGAGATGAGCGTATGACAGCTTATCTTAGTTTGATACATAGTCTTGCTCGACAATTTGATAGCATCTCTATCACTCAAAGACCCCGAAATGACTTACGTCATGCAGATTCATTGACTTATCTCTCCGCCGCCGTTAGAAACGAAGGGTTTGACACATCACTTTTGCAGTCATCTTTTCGTCAGTCTAAGTTTGAACGTTTTAACGCTCACTTAGTTCATTACTATCATTACGAAAAAAATCTGACGAAGTTACCACATTTAGCTTTGTCAGTCTAAGTTTGAACGTTTTAACGCTCACTTAGTTCATTACTATCATTACGAAAAAATCTGACGAAGTTACCACATTTAGCTTTGTCAGTCTAAGTTTGAACGCTTATTTACGCTCGCTTAGTCATTACTATCGTTACGACAAAATCTGACGAAGTTACCATATTTAGCTTTGTCAGTCTAAGTTTGAACGCTTTTTACGCTTGCTTAGTTATTACTATCGCTACAACAAAATCTGACGAAGTTACTACGTTTAACTTCGCCAGTCTAAGTTTGAACGCTTTTACGCTCCCTTAGTTCGTTACTATCACTATAACAAATCTGACAAAGTTACCACGTTTAGCTTTATCAGTCTAAGTTTGAATGCTTTTACACTCGCTTAGTCCGTTACTATCACTACGACAATATCCGACTAAGTCACCGCGTTTCGTTTTGACAATCGAAGTTCTAACATTTTCACACTTGCTTAGTCTAATTTTGCCGAGTTAAGTTAGCATTGGGGGCATTTTTCTCTACATGGGGGAGTCTCGTTCTATTTCATTTCAATTGCATAAATCTACAACATTGTCAGTTTTCTGCAGGTATGTTATCTGACACAACAACAATATTCAATAACAAACTCATCTTTATTTTTATTTTTCATTAAAAGAAGTTTTAGCTCTATGGTATTACATTCACATAATTACCTAATCAATTGTCTCTGTCAATTGTCTTACGACTGTTCGATTAAATCTTCATTTTCTTCTTCGAAATCTGCATTCCCTTCGCTTAGCGCTTTCGGTTAACTATTTTCCGCAGTCATTCTTTTTTCTAAGGCATTTTGCCACTCTTTCTCAACGAAACTTCTGTCAGCTTCTTTAATTCTTCTACGACATTAATTGACGTCTTTCTATGCAAAAAATTTCTCCGTCGACTCTTTTTTAATATAATTTGCTTTCGTAATACCGCCCGTTTTCTCCGTCGGCGGGCGAATTCGCGATTACGCCACCTTTCTTCGTGAAAACTTTCTCCGGCTTCATTATTTTTTATAAGGCATTAAGCCCGAACTTTTCGAAGCGAACTTTTTGAGGCTCATTATAACTGTCGTTTCTCCGTATGCGGCAAAATTCGCGATTACGTTAACTTTATGGGCTTAAAACTTTATTCAAACTTCTTTATTATTATTTTTTTTTTTTCTACGGCATTGTGATCTTTCCGTTCGAAACTTTTCGTCAATATCTTTTGCTCGTAATTCCGCCGTTTCAACCTGCGACGCAAATACAAATCTTTTCGTTAGCCTTTCAGACTTAACCAAAATTTGAAGCTAACTGGTAAAAAAATATTGGCATACCTGTTTCATGCTGTCGAATTTTTTTGCCACCGCTTTGTCATAGTCTCCGAACTTATCTTTCTACGAAAAAAATTTCCGAGCGAAAATTTTCGTCAGCTTCATTATTTTTTCTAAGGCATTGTGCCGATCTTTCTACGAAAAAAAATTCGACGAAAATTTTCGTCAACGTCGTTATTTTTTCTAAAGCATTGTGCCGATCTTTCTACGAAAAATTTTCCGAGCGAAAATTTTCGTCAGCTTCATTATTTTTTTCTAAGGCATTGTGCGATCTTTTTCTCTGAAAAATTTTCCGGCGAAAATTTTTCGCCGCCTTCATTATTTTTTTCTAAGGCATTGTGCCGATCTTTCTACGAAAAAATTTGACGAAAATTTTCGTCAACATCGTTATTTTTTCTAAAGCATTGTGCCGATCTTTCTACGAAAACTTTTCCAAAAGAAAATTTTCGTCAGCTTCATTATTTTTTCTAAGGCATTGTGCCGATCTTTCTAAGAAAAAAATTTCAACGAAAATTTTCGTCAACGTCGTTATTTTTTCTAAAGAATTGTGTCGATCTTTCTACGAAAAATTTTTCGAGCGAAAATTTTCATCAGCTTCATTATTTTTTCTAAGGCATTGTGCCGATCTTTCTACAAAAAAATTTCCGAGCGAAAATTTTCGTCAGCTTCATTATTTTTTCTAAGGCATTGTGCCGATCTTTCTGAAAAAATTTTCGACGAAAATTTTTTCGTCAACGTCGTTATTTTTTCTAAAGCATTGTGCCGATATTTCTACGAAAAATTTTCCAAGCGAAAATTTTCGTCAGCTTCATTATTTTTTCTAAGGCATTGTGCCGATCTTTCTACGAAAAATTTTCCGAGCGAAAATTTTAGTCAGCTTCATTATTTTTTCTAAGGCATTGTGCCGATCTTTCTACGAAAAATTCTCCGAGCAAAAATTTTCGTCAGCGTCATTATTTTTTCGAAGGTATTCTGCCGATCTTTCTACGAGAATTTTTCCGAACAAAAATTTTCATCAGCTTCATTATTTTTTTTTTTCCTTCGCGAGTTATGTTTTTGTTGTGTTCGTCCACTGTTCCAAGTTACGGAGCTTATCACTTCCTAATCTTCATTATTTTTTATCACTTCCTAATCTTCATTATTTTTTTTCCCTTCGCGATTTTGTTATGTTCGTCCACTGTTCCAAGTTACGGAGTTTATCACTTCTTAATCCAGATTTTGTTGTGTTTGTCCACTGTTCCAAGTTACGGAGCTTATCACTTCTTAATCCAAATTTAAATTCGTGCTTATCACTTCCTAATCCGGATTTAAATTCGTGCTTATCACTTCCTACCTTTGTTTTATCTCTTTATCTCCTTCTTGCCTCAACCACCGACTTAGTAGTGGAGACTCGAACATTGTTCACCCCTCTCACCAACTAGTGGGTGTGCCACTACAGCCCAACCACTTTCTTGAAAGGAATCTAGTTTCTTCCATACTTTTATTAATACTAGATCTGCCAATCCGGATTAAAAATTGGTTTTCGATTTTTTGTCACCTATTTTACTTCTTGCTTCCCCCTCTATCAATTAATTACATTGCAGCCTCATATAAATTAGTTTAAAATTATTTAACACACAATAATTCGGGCATTTTTTCGACATTCCATTTTTCTATCATTTCCTTTTCGCATGATGCCGTTATACACTATGCTCACTTTTTTCTTATTCCATTTTTTTTCCTTTCTTTTTTCTTCTCTTCTTTGCCATGTGAACTTTGTTCGCATGACAATAAAGGGCGATGTTCGACCCCACATACATGGCAAACGCCCATTATTAGGGGTCTCCATTTTATTCGTTTGACCGACGGGGCTAAAGCCCGATTCGCGATATCATGGATCAATGTACGGGCCCATTAACTCATGTGTCTCTAAAGGCTGAACCTTAGCCACATGGCTTGCCACTAATGTACATTGATTTATGTCCAGATTCATTTCTTATCAAAAATATAATTATCAGTTGAGAGTTATATTCTATCACAATTGCTCAAGCAACAAGATTACTTGAGCTACAAGGACTTTCTACTCTACTTATATAAATACCACATCCTTTTTCATAAGGAACTACGTTGAAACTTGATCCCTAGATAATAGATCTTGGGTACGTAGGCAGCCATTATTTGGTTCAGTTTCATCTCCCCCAACATCAAATTCCTCTGTTTCTTAGTGCGTTCTTTACCATTACTCTCGTTGTGTTGAAGCAGTTTACTGTCGAAACAAGCACTAAACTCAAAATCCTAGGTCGTATATCTACGCTCTGATACCAATTGTTGTGAATATATAAGTGCGGAAACAACGTTACCCACAACAAACGGATCAATCCTACACAAATATCGATCATTCACACTAGACAAGACTTCAACACCCTCCAAGCAATATCCCAACACTTCTCAATATCAAATAATAAGCATATAAAGTAAAACAAGTAATGTAAAGGAAGAACAAACCACAAGACGAGATATATCGTGGTTCGGTAATTTGCCTACTTCCACACTGCGAGTTCCAAGCTTTACTGGATGTCCTGAGTAACAGATTACAAGTCTCTCAATTCACTCACAAAGAATGAACACTCAACTCACAAGGAATTGCTCTCTTATAATCTCTCTTTCTTGGTTTTGGAAAAAGTTAGGTTTTTCAAAAACGATTTTGTTTTTTATACCAAAACCAAAATCGTGGTTATCAGAAATGGAAGCCCACAAAAAAAGACGGCGAAGATGGTCAGCCAAAACACTGGAGCCATGGCGTGTGGTGGCCCGCTGGTGGCTCGAAAGCACTCGAACATGAAAAAACAGAAAAAACTCTTTTTTCTCTACACTATCCTACATTAATACTTAAACATTAGTGAAGATGGAGAAAAATGCACGGTAAGTCAGTATTGTTTCGTCCGATTTGATTTTGACACTTTTAGTTTTTTAGCACTTAGTCGGTGAAATTTCTTAAAACACTACAATAGGGTTAACAATTTATCGAAAAAAAAAATGTAATTATAGCTGGTTCTAGTGGATATGTATTTAGCCGGATTGTTTTTGCTATTGAAAAAGGGTTTGCAGCACAATTTGTAGTACACTTGTCTGCTATAATTATCTTTGTATGATTGATATATCCAATAAAATATATTCTTATTGAAAAAAATAATAATAAATAACACCTTAAGAATCGTAGAGGCCTATTGCCCTATTCCCTATAGGGTACTAGCTAGCAGATTCCAAAAGAAGACGATTTAAGTGAAAGCGAAAGGAGTACAACTTAGGTTGGTGTATCCTAAACTTGCCTCCATCTATGTGAGGGGCCTATTCCCATTGTCGCCATCTAGCCTCCTGAAGCAAAAGCCTTTACGGCGTCAAGGGAATCAGACTGGAGCCATATATAAATATATTGTAGTTTCCTAATTACGAGCTCAGTAGTCTCCACAATAGCTAAGCTAGCTTTCATCTGTCTTTGTGAGCCCCATTCGACCATTTCCATCCCCATTCGGCCATTTCCATAAGTGTGGATTGCGTCTTATGTCAGCACCAGTGTCTAAAGCGCGCCTCGGCTCCTATAAATCTGCCTTGATCTTTCATTTTTTTATTTGTTTTAGACTTTTAGAATTGATCGTCTCCTCGAAATCCATAATGAACCGGATTTAATATTGTTAAATTCAATTTTTTCAAAAGCATATATGTGGCACCATATCACCAATGTTTTTTTATTATGTTGCAATACCACAGGCTTAACAGTTCTTGTCAGATTAGTACATTGGCACTAATTCTACCTACAACATTACTGAGAATAAAAGAAATCCCAGTCCATCAAGATTCAGAAATACACTCTCAGAATCTGAAATTACCATTGGAATCCTAGAATTATTCTTTTTTCTTCTTATTCTTTTTAAAAGACTCGACATGAGGTGAATGCTGGTCTCATGGAGTCTGCGTTCATAAACAAAAGATAATCCTAGTGTTAATCTGCACTCATAAATAAGATCCTACTGCTAGTCTGGCTCCATCGTCGCCATCCTGTCTCCTAAAGCGAAAGCCTTTCGGCATCAAACTGCACTCATATATTTTAGTTTACTAATTACGAGTTCATTATTTTCCACAGTAATTAAGCTAGCATTCATCTGTACCTCTTTGTTGAGCACCATTCAAAAATTTCCATCCCCATTCGGCCATTTCCACAAGTAGTGTATCCTATCACTCTTGGATTGCGTCTTGCCATCCTTTCGTTTTATCTTCACATTCCAGTTAGAAGAAGCAATTCACATTCCATTGTTTTTAGGTGAAACTCTTGTTTTGATATTTGCCCCCCATCTTCCATGAACACATACTCCTAGGAGTTAAAGATGGTGCTTCTATACAACACAATCCAGGCATTGTATCGTAGATTCCTAGGCGCAAATGTCTCAGCAATTAGAATTCCCTTTGTAAGACCAGTACAAACAGGACTAGTGTCTAAAGGGCACCTCGGCTTCTATAAATCTGCCTTTATCTATCATTTTTATTTGTCTTAGAATTGACCAGCCGTCAGCACGAAATCTATTATAGACCGGATTTTTGTTAAATTCAATAGGGTTAACTAGTATTACCCGGGGGGGGGGCAATATTTTTAATTATGTTGCAATACCACAGGCTTAACAGTTCTGCAGTAGGATTAGGTTGCAGTAAACATAAAACTAATACAAAGTATATCATTTCAAAAAGTGAAAATAATAAAAGCTACACTCTCACAAATTTTACTTACAACAGTACTGAGAATAAAAAGAACCCATCAAAATGCCTCATTGAGTGGACTCCGGTTTGTTGGTTTTGCCATTGCTACTGAAGTGTGGTTGGGTCAGGCACGGGATTTTCTGGTATCAAATTGTCGCAACAGAAAAGGTTCAAGTGTGATGCCATTTGGTACAGTTCACAGCTGTAAATTGTTACTGACAAGTCCTTGATTCCCATGCCTCTTCTCAGTTCTCAACTCTTTTGGAGCCTTCTAGTTTGGCAGCAAATGCATGAATTGAAGTCCTTCAACAATCACCATCCCAGCATCCCTTGCCCCACCTGCTGTTCCCCTTCCCAAAGCGCACAGGGCATATAAACAAGCACTAGAGATAAACTGGTGTCTCAACTCTTAACAATTAAGATCGTATCAAGAATCGAGATTGTTATGCAACTATGCAAGCTAGAAATTAATTCCGTATTCCCTTAACATAACAAGAATACCTATTCTTAAAATTGATACTGAGATTATTAAAATATATATATAGAGAACAAGCAAACCTTGACCCCTATATCAAATCAGATGAACAAAGAAGACTTGCACTGGTGTTCTTTGACCTCTATATCAAATCAAATGAACAAAGATGTCTTGCACTGCACACCATATGCTTCCGCAATTTATGCATAGACAGATAAACAGTGCAGTAGCTGCTGCACAAAGAGAGCTGCATCTTTTCTTCATCTCATTCACCACTGTAGAGAAAAAGGTATTTTTTTTCTCTCTCACGACGTGTAGGGCACAACCCGAGCTCACTTTCGCCTTGGCAAGGGCGCGCCCTGCGCTCATGTTTTTTGTGACCTTCATGCGCTTAAGCGCGTCCCGCGCTCAGTTTTGCTTAGCCGAGGGCGCGACTCGTGCTCCACCCGTTTTCAGCACGAAATTTACTGTTTCGGAAGTTTTTCTGAAATAGTATAAATATAGATTTTTTCTGTAGAAACCTAACTTTTCCAAAACCAAGAAAGAGAAAGATTATAAGAGAGCAATTCTTTGTGAGTTGAGTGTTCATTCTTTGTGAGTGGATTGAGAGACTTGTAATCTGTTACTCCGGACATCTAGTAAAACTTGGAACTCGCAGTGTGGAAGTAGGCAAATTACCGAACCACGATAAATCTCGTCTTGTGGTTTGTTCTTCTTTTATATTAATTGTTTTACTTTATATGCTTGTTATTTAATATTGAGAAGTGTTGGGATATTGCTTGGAGGGTGTTGAAGTCTTGTCTAGTAAGAAGGATTGATCCTTGTGTAGGATTGATCTATTGTAGTAGGTAATGTTGTTTCTGCAGTGTTATATTCACAACAATTGGTATCAGAGCGTAGGTTTACGACCTAAGATTTTGAGTTTAGTGCTCGAAATTTGTGTAGACAAGGTGTTCGATTAAATTCTGAAGCGAAATTATTTGTTGGGTTATTGTGTGTAACTTAAAATATGGCTCCCAAGATGTCAAACGCAAGGTTTGAAGTAGAGAAGTTTAATGGGAAGAATAACTTTGGGATTTGGCAAGTCCAAGTAAAAGACATCCTCATCCAACAAAGTTTGCACAAGACTTTAAAGGGGATTAAATCTAAGGCGACAAATATGAGTAATGATGATTGGGAAGAGTTTAATATTCAGGCTTGTTCATCAATCCGGTTATGTCTTGCTAATGAGGTCATGTATAGTGTGATGGAAGAAAATACCGCTGCCGGTATTTGGCTCAAACTAGAGTCTATGTATATGACTAAGAGCATGACGAATAAGACGTATCTTAAGAAGCGTCTTTATCGGTACATGATGGTCAATGGTTCAACGATGCAAGAGCACGTTAGTGAGTTCCGTCAACGTCTAGCGGATTATTTGAATGTTGGTATAAAGATGGATGATGAGGATCAAGCGGCATGCTTAATATTCTCCTTCCCATAAAGCTATAAGCATCTAATGACTACATTTATGAACAGAGAAGTCGTCGATCTTGATGAAGTTCAGAGTGCACTTCTTTCTTATGAGTTGATGAAGAAGACACGTGTAGAGAATAGCATTGATGCAGGTCATGGGCTAGTGGCAAGAGGAAATTCATATGAACAGAATTCTACAAGTAATGAGAATTCTAGGTTCAAGTCAAAGAAGCATTTAAAATATGTACAATGCTACAATTACAATGAAAATGGACATTACGTAAGTAATTGTCCTCACCCGAAGAAAGAGAACAAGAGAAATGGTCAAAAGAAAGGTAAGGCAAAAATTGAGGCAAGTTATGCTTCAGGCTCTGGAGATGATAAGTTCAGTCTGTATGTGTCCACACAATACTATATGACCAAAAGGTGGATTCTTGATTTCGGATATTCCTATCATATGTGCCTGAATAGAAAGTGGTTTACTTCTTATGAGAGCATTGATGGTGGTTCCATTTTGATGGGTAATGATGTTGCTTATAAGACGGTAGGAATTAGAACTATATGAGTCAAGATGTATGATGGTGTAGTGAGGACTTTAACCGATGTGAGACATGTTCCTGAGCTTGGTACCTTGAATTCCAAAGGCCACAAGTTTGTAGGCGAAGGTGGAGTCCTAAATATTGTTAATCGCTCTTTAGTTGTTATGAATGGTCAAAAATATGGAACCTTGTATACTCTGATAGCTAGTACGGTGATAGGCAATGTAGCAATGGGTGCATGTAGTAATGATTCTAAGTGCACTAAGATATGGCGTATGCGTTTATGGCATATGAGTGAAAAGGGTTTGTCTGAGTTGTGCAAGCGAGTGTTCTTGAAGAATTTGAAGAAGCCAAGTATGGGGTTCTGTGAGTATTGCGTCTATGGGAAGCAGTGCAAAGTCAAGTTCAAGTCAAGCAAGCACACGACAACAGGCATCCTTGACTACGTGCATACGGATGTTTGGAGACCCTCCAGGGTGGCTTCAAAGGGAGGTAACCGCTATTATGTCTCATTCATTGATGATCATACTCGCTATGTGTGGGTGTATATGATGAAATCGAAAGATGAAGTGTTTGAGATATTTAAGAAGTGGAAGGCAAAGGTTGAGAATTGCACAGATAGGAAGGTAAAGACATTACGGTCTGACAATGGTACTGAGTATACCTATGGACCTTTCCAATTTTTTTGTGCAAAAGGGAATTGTCGGACAATCGATATCGAGGGCACGCCTACAATGAGAATGAAATGGCGAGATGATGAATAGAACCTTGCTTGAAAGAGCGAGATGTTTGTTGTCTAATGCCGTCTAGGCAAAGAGTATTGGGGCGGAATCACGGTGTCCATGGCGGTTGTTACATCTAATAGGTCACCAATACCAAACTATAGATTGCGGGACACCTTATGAGGTGTGGTCGGGTAATCCGGTGATTATAGTATTTTTATGAAAGTGTTTGGATCGGCGACTTACTACCATGTGAGAGAAAGCAAGCTAGATCCTAGAGCTAAGAAGGCCATATTCTTAGGCTTCGCAAATGGGATAAAGGGATACATATTGTGGTGTCTAGAAGACCACAAGTTCCTAGTCAGCAGAGATGTTACCTTTGATGAGACTTCCGTGTTATTGTTCAGTAAGCCGGAAGTAGTTGGGCAGAATGGTGAGTCTATAGAAGTTCAAGCTACTGAGTTTGAGTTGTCTGATGCAGCAGATGACTGGTTAGATCATGATGAGGTACCAAATCATGCAACCACACAGCAACAGGAAGAAGGGCAAGAGCATCCACAACTTGTAGTGGAGTGCACAAGTTTGAGCATGAGAAGTCAGTGAAACACTATAGTCAGGTGGATATGCACTGAATATCGAAGATTATGAGCCAGATAGCTTCAAGGAAATTGTCAGAGATGCTCATTACAGAGATTGGTTGGTAGCTATGCAAGCAGAGATGGAATCTCTTGATAAAAATCACACATGGGACCTAGTTTTATTGTCAAAGGGCAAAAGGACTATCGGCAGTAAATGGGTGTTCAGAAAGAAAGAGGTCCTTCCTGAGTCTGACAGTACTGGGTAAAAGGCAAGAGTTGTAGCAAAGAGTTTTTCACAGAAAGAAGGAGTTGACTACAATGAGGTATTTTCCCCGGTGGTCAAACATACGTCCATTCGTGTGTTATTGAGTTTAGTTGCTCACTTCGACTTGGAGTTAGAGCAACTTGATGTGAAAACTGCTTTCTTGCATGGGGACTTAGAGAAAGAGATCTATATGAGACAACCTGAAGGGTTTGTCGTTGCTGAGAAAGAAGATCATGTATGCAAATTAAATCGGTCACTGTACGGGTTAAAGCAATTGCCCAGGCAATGGTACAAGCGCTTTGACACGTTCATGATGCAACATGAGTATACCCGAAGTAAGTATGATTGTTGTGTTTACTTTCATAGACTTCGTGGTAATGACTTCATCTATCTCCTGATTTATGTGGATGACATGCTTATTGCTTCCAAAAGCATGGTGGAGATAAACAAGTTGAAATCTCAACTTAGCTCTGAGTTTGAAATGAAAAACTTAGGTGGAGCCAAGAAGATACTGAGCATGGAGATTGACAAAGATAGGAAGAAGCGACGGATAGTTGTATCTCAGAAGAAATACCTTCAAAAAGTAATTTCGCGATTTGGTATGGAGAATGCAAAGTCGGTTTCCACACCTTTAGTTGGGCATTTTAGGCTTTCAGCTAAGTTCTTTCCTAGTTCGGTGGAGGAACAAAAGTATATGGCTAATGTTCCTTATGCAAGTGTCGTGGGCAGTTTGATATATGCTATGGTGTGCACACGCCTAGACATTTCACAAGCAGTTAGTGTTGTAAGCAGGTATATGGCAAATCCTGGGAAGCAGCATTGGGAGGCAGTGAAATGGGTACTAAGGTACTTGAAGGGTACCTTGGATGTGGGATTAGTTTATGGTGGAGGCACTTGTTATGTCAGTAGGTATGTGGATTCAGATTATACGGGTGATCTAGATAGACGACGATCGACTACTGGTTATGTGTTTATGATGCATGGTGCATCGGTTAGTTGGAGGTCTATGCTACGTGCTACACGGTTGTTTTATCTTATCTAATCGGGCGAGTATATGGAAAGCAAGCAGAGGCGATTGAAAGAGGCACTATGACTTCAAGGTCTTATAGATGATATGGGTATTGAGCAGAACAGTGTTGCTTTGTATTGTGATAGTCAGAGTGCTATTCATTTGGCAAAGAACCAGGTTCATCATGCTCGGACCAAGCATATTGATGTCCGCTATCACTTTATACGGGATGTCGTTGAGGATGGTAATGTAACACTTGATTAAGTGAACACCCATGACAATCCTGCTGATATGTTGACAAAGGTTGTCACCGGAGTTAAGTTCCAATACTGTTTGGACTTGCTCCAAATCCTACATACTTGAATAAGCCCTTTGTGGCATGGCCCTTCGGGGCAGTTGACTACGAGACTTTCTTGCTGGATGTGTTCCTACTGGATGTGTTATTACTGGATGTGTTCGGCTCGGTTTTATATGTTAAAACCTCACCGAGGTGGAGAATGTAGAGAAAAAGGTATTTTTTTTTCTCTCACGACGTGTAGGGAGCGACCCGCGCTCACTTTTGCATTGGCAAGGGCGCGCCTGCGCTCATGTTTTTCGTGACCTCTAGGCGCTTAAGCGCGACCTGCGCTCAGTTTTGCTTAGTCGAGAGCGCGACCCGCGCTCCACCCATTTTCAGCACGAAATTCACTGTTTCATAAGTTTTTCTGGAATAGTATAAATATAGGTTTTTTCTGTAGAAACCTAACTTTTCCAAAACTAAGAAAGAGAAAGATTATAAGAGAGCAATTCTTTGTAAGTTGAGTGTCCATTCTTTGTGAGTGAATTGAGAGACTTGTAATATATTACTCCGGACATCTAGTAAAACTTGAAACTCGCAGTGTGAAAGTAGGCAAATTGCCGAATCACGATATATCTCATTTTGTAGTTTGTTATTCTTTTACATTAATTATTTTACTTTAGATACTTATTATTTGATATTGAAAAATATTGGAATATTGCTTTGAGAGTGTTGAAGTCTGTCTAGTAAGAAAAATTAATCATTGTGTAGGATTGATCTATTGTAGTGAATAACGTTGTTTCTGCAATATTATATTCACAACAACCACACCTACAGGTTTACTCGGAAACAAGCAAAGAATTGATATACTTTCGTAATACTAAGTAAGTTCTGTGAATATCTGGCATTTAATTGGCAAATTTGTTCACAATTAATAAAAACACCCGCGCAACCCCACCATAAGCAAACGAATTTTTGACACTACTCATGCAGAGCTCTTCCCATAGCCGACCTTAAGGCTCTGTTTGGCAGTAACAACTTATGCTGTAGTAGGTGGTACTTAGCCAAATTTGGAGTATCCAATTCTCGTGGTTCATGTCCCAGAGATGATCAATAACACAAGTTGTTTGGTTCTTGCCTACTCTTCCTCAAAACTTATTGCACCAGAAACACACAAAATAATCATGAAAAACTTCAAATAGAAAACCCAATACAATGTAATCTTAAAACATATTGTTAATCAAACTCCCAAATTAATATACCAAAACAACCACATATATATTTCTATTTTCTTGAAAGAAATTTACAAAGAAATATTACATAAACTTCTTTAGTAGCAACAATTTGGAAATCGCAAAAATCAAGTGGGTTTCATTTTGTATCTTCAAAATTGGAGAAATCAAGAGATGATATGAGTAGAGAGATGTTCAAATTTGAGAAAATAGAGATTTTGTGTGATGAAAACGGTGGGTTTTGCTTTGAGATATTGCACTTTTCTTTTTTGTTTAAGTAAGAGAAACAAGGTGTGGAGAGAAGATGGTGGTGGGGGGGGGAATAAATTGTTGAAGTGGTGAAGAAGAAGAGAGTACGGCTGTGTTTTCTCATTTTTTTTTTTTATTTGTCGGTCCTTTTCTTATTTAGTATGATGTAGATTGAAATCCAACCTTTTCCAATGGATACCGTTATTCATACTTTTGTGGTTGGGCCAACCAACTAGTAGCTTAAGGTCTACAGGCTTGGGCTCAAAAAATAGGAACCAAACATAAAAATCGGGATAGTGCACCCTAACCCATGAATGGGTTGGGCAATACAGGCTACCAAACAGGGCCTAATTGAACTCTCGAGTAATTTGAGGATGAGAGGTCCTCCCATAACTAACTTCCTTCACATGTAATTTTTGTACAACGTAACACTACAAGACCCCAGTCAAATTTCAAAAAACATCAAAATCTTTTTTACAAACTAGCAAATAGCCATGACGACCATCGCTCGCAGATTAGCCATGAACACTAAGGCCATGAAATGGCAATAGGAAACTGTAAATCAATCCAAACTTTTCAGGAGAGGACAGTCACTATATGCATTCCCTTCAAAAGCTGTTTAGCTGGGTGAGCATGGGAACGAGTTCATCACTGGAAGGCCGGTCAGCAGGTAAATCTGACAGGCACACACCAGCAATTCTCACTGCCATTAGCATTTCATCCTCCTCTACTTCTTCCCCCATAATACTTTTGTCCAGCGCTTCTCTCGTCTCCCCAGCTTGCTGCAAATGGCGGAGCCAGCGACCCAAACTTCCACCACGTGAAGCCTCCCCAAAGAATGGTTCCAAAGGGTCTCTCCCAGTTAGCAGAACAGCTAAGATCATCCCAAAACTGAAGATATCACTCTTCTCTGTATATCTGTTCATGGAGACAAACCCAATCTAATTCAAAGACGTAGAAGATAGACAAGAGAACTCAAAAGCACACAATGCTCATAATCTACCATCGACTCCAATGCAGAGTAAAGATACAAGAAAAGTCAAGACCGCATAAGAGTTTAGCAGCTGATGTAAAAGCATGTAAACGTCGATAATAACACTAGAAATCAAGAAAACTTCAGCTGCCACTGATTTCAACTAATTTAAAATTATTTAATCAACTGGAAAGAAGTCTCAGTAATTCTTATCTTTTTCCCTTTGAAATATTTATCGGAATCTCCCTGTACAGGAAATTTGACAAACATCGTGCAAAATACCAATTTCACATTGTCTATACCATCTTTCAGCTACAAAAGTCATAACACAACGAAGCATATGTGCTTGTGAACTGAACAGGATTCACAAATACACTCTCAGTATCTGAAATTACTTTATGATCAATACAAAATCAATGGTCTCAACCAATTGAATTTCAACTAAATACTAGTGTTGAAATTTTGCTAATTTTCTTGCTAATGTAACCATTTAATATGCTCTTAACAGCGTTAAGCTAACAAAAATAAACAGCAATAACGAACATGTAGTCAATCTAGAGCATTATAAAATTAAAACCACAATTTCACAACTCAAAGTTGCAGAACAGCCAATTGTACATATTATAATTCAGAATCCATTGAACAATACCTGCAATTTTGGAAACACTCTGGAGCGGTGTAGCTAGACGCCGCTCTACCCCAATTAGGCATGAGATGAGCCAATCCACAATCAGCCAACCTCGGCTCAAATTCCGCATCCAACATTACATTTGACGGCTTCAAATTATAATGCAAAATCCTTGGACTAGAATTGAAATGAAGATACTGAAGCCCCTTAATCACACCAATAGCAATTCTTTGCCGCGCTTCCCAATTAAGCTGCAACTGATTTTCCCTCACTCTATTCATAACATCTTCAAGACTACCACTTGGTACATAATCATAAACAAGAGAAAACCTCCCCGACTCACGAACGTAAGCTCGCAAACTCATCAAATTCCTGTGTCTTACACTAGCCAGCATTTCAAGCTCACGCTGAATTCGCCTCTTAACTGACTTATTCTGCATTTCTTGAGTAGCATTGTCGAATGGGTCAAGCCGCTTAACGGCAACTGTAAGCCCATTATCAAGAACAGTTCTATAGTACTTCCCATTAGGACTAGAACCAAGTAATTGTGTTTGATTAGAAAGGGCTAATTGTAGTGTTGTTGATGCAATTTTTGGTGAGAAAATTACTGGGCCTTTAAGAATTGGAGTTCTGTTCATGTAACGAATAACGAATCGGATTACAAAGGCGAAGAGAATAGCAGCAAGTAGTCCAGTTACACAACCAAGTAAAACTCCAATAACAATTCTTTGCAACTGAAACTTAAACTCAGGAATCTTTGGAGGTGATGAAGGTGTTTGAGCATTTATATGTTCATCTGGTATGGGTTGTCCATAACTTGGGTATGTGAAAAGTAGGAAAACGAGTGTTAGAGTATTGAAACAGGTGGAATAATTGGTAAGCTTCATTGAAGTCGTAGCATAATAAATAAAAATCTAGACATAAACCCAACTAAAGTACATACACTCCCTTCAACTTCACATTTTCTGTACTGTAAATCTGTAATTCAAAGTGTTGGAGAAAGAAGGAGAGAGGTGAGAAACAAAGGTGGCGTGTGAAGAAGGAAGTTGGTATGTCTTCTCACTCACTTCACTTTCACTTTCACTTTTTCTCTCTCTGTGACTTCTGTGGGTGTGTCTGTTTTCTTGTTCCCGCCTTTTTATTCCCGTACATTTTGGAAGGACCTACTGCCATGTCAGCTAAAGTGATAATTGTGTATATGTCCCAGGTCTCAATGTCACGAGGCCGAAAGCGATGTTTCGAAAAGTGTGAAAGAAGCTAGTACACTACCCCTACTCTCATACACGGATTCGATCTCCACTTACCACTGCGACACTGGGTTTATAAAATTTGGGAATTTATGCCTTCGATTATCTTTAAGTAGAAGTTATTTATTGATTGGAGGGAATAATAATAGTCTTTTAAGGCTGAGTCCAACAGCTCTTTATCCTTTTAAAAATAATGTTAAAGTCAATATATTTTATTCTTTATCATTAGTTTTTTATGTATATATATATAAAATTTTACTCTCTATCTCTATTTTACTTTCTATGAATAGAGATAGAGAATAGAATTCTTTGTATATATAAAAAAAAATTAATAATAAAAAATAAAATCTATTGACTTTAGCTCTATTTTTAAAAGAATAGGAAACCATTAGACTCAGCCTTAAAAGATAAAAAGACTTTTAAGTAGAGAGTGATGGATAAGAATATTCGTTTCCTTTTGCATAGGGGAAGGTGTAGGAAAGTAGTTGCGCATGCGCCGTGCTTTTTACCAGGAGGGTGCAGACCCTGGCTTTGCTCACCAGCACGGCTGCACTCAAATTTATAGAGATCCTTACTCCAAAATTTGTCTACTGATATATTGAACGTGTTAGGCCATTATGAACCAATTGTATTCGAAGTTGTGTTTTTTTTTTGGAAATGATCTCTATGGTGATTGCTGAAAAGATCATTCCCACTAAAACACAGTTGGTCCAATCAACCAACCCCACGGAAACACACATGTTGGCCTGTTATAATTTATAAACCAATACTATTACAACAGGATTTTTAGTGGAAATGATCTATGTGGTGATTACTGAGAATCTCATTTCACTAAATCATAGCTGGTACAAACGGCTTCATCTTCGGCTCTTTATATATGAACAAATATGACCAGAACCAACTCAATGGAAGCCCAATTTTGAAAATGTTAGTTTTAATTGAAAACTAGAGCCCTACTTTTCGTATTATGTTAGAGAAAGAAAAAGAGCAACCGACCTATAAGCAGCCCAATGTAATGTTTTGATATTACTATACTAGGCTGAATTGTATTAGTGAGGAGTGAGGACGATATTAAAGTGTGTTTTCGTACAATATGGTGCGCCGGTGCAGTCTGCTAAGTAGAAATTTAAACATCTTACATACTTTGAAACGTTATTGATACATTCACTGAACCAAAAAAAACGAAAAACACGCGTAAAATGATCTGGGGTTCACCCATTAGCTTCGAGTTTTTGGTTTTTCAGATTTCAGAGTGCCTGAAAATTGTCTTCAGGGGCTAATTTTGCGTGTAAAGAGAATACAGAATGGAACACCTCAGGTTCTTTTTTACTTTTACACCGCACACATACTGGGAAAAATACAGAAAACAAAAAAATATCCATACCCGCAGTTGTCTTCAGACATCAAATATGCAAGCAGCATTTTAAACCATTAGTAGAAGCCCCGCTTCTCAAGCTTTCCAAAGGATCGAAATTATAGCAACTAACCACTCCATAGCCATGTCCAGAAAGTGTCAGCAACTAAAAATACTCAACATCATATTATGAGCACAATGGATGTATAGAAGTTCATACAAAATGTCGAGAGAAATTTATGCACAACAGGCAAAAAAAAATTCAGCACCAAAAAGGGTAATGATTTTCATATATTTGACAACGATCCCAGTCAAACACCCAATACATGGACCAAGACTACAAAACTAGTGTACAATCACGAAACAAGCTGAAACTTCAAACCCCCTAAAAACCTTTCAGAGAGAAATTAACATACCACATATACAGTGAAAGACCATGCATTTGAGCTTGGATGAAGAGAGACACGGCAGGATGCTTGAATTGAGGGATACGAGTCCTCTAAGTTACTCCCAAAGCAACCTTGAAAAGCGGAAGCATAGGGCAGCACTGCCAACCTGCAAACTCTTAACCAGAAAACCACTTGGCTATGCTCAACAATCAGCCTCATAATCATCAGTACATGGTCTCGTATAAAATACCATACAACACATAGATGTGCCTGTCCCACTGAAGATGATTTTCAATAGTTTCATCTATTTGTGCCTGCTAAAAGAGCCAGGAACTCTTCTTCTTTTAAGGTTGAATCTGAAGCATCCAGTAAAGGGGTCTTCCCATCCCTATCAACAGCCCGGTGGTCAGCTCCCCTGCAATCAGTTAGTGAACCACTTAGAGTTTTTCAATGGATGAGGAAAATATTTCCAATGTACTTAAATTGCAAATTAATCCATTTGTAAAAAATAAAATAAAATAATAATAATAATAATAATAAAATACAAGATTTTAAGTTGACCCGATAATAACTCTACAGCTAAAAATATTCATGCTAGTACATTGAAAGATTGGATTCACCATCCAGAATGCCTAGGTGGAGATCAAATTTTTGTGAACCAAATTGGATCAAATTCAAAAAATCGTTTAGAATAAGAAAAAACGAAACATATCAATTACTAATGAATAAATGATCATATACCTTTTTAGGCTGAATTAAAAGTAAAGACCAATGGCATCTAATGCAAACATGGAAAAGCTGGTGCAAGCGGAAACCCTAATTCACAACCAAGGAGAGAGAGGACGAGAAAAGTCACCTAGAGAGAAGCAGCTTTGCAAGAACAGTTCTGCCTCTAAAAATACAATGGTGGAGCGGTGTCTGTCCTCTTGAATCCGTAGCATTTATATTGGCACCATATTGTAAAAGAAGTTCTACCATGCCTATGTCTGAAGTTTGACAAGCAAGGTGAAGCAAGGAACAACCTTCTAGACAATCGTCTACATTCGGGTCTTCTTCAATCGTACTTGCTGAGTTCAAAGTGCTTGCCTGCAAAGACTCCCCTGGCAGGCAAGTAGAGTGGCAACTAGAATTTGGCTGCTCTTGCAACATCATTACCTTGGCTAGCGTCAAAGAAGCATTAAAAGAAGCTTCTCCATGCACCGCATTGAGGTCTACATCAGAGTTAACAATACAGCGGTACACGGCTTTCTTGTCATTTATACGAATACTGTCCCACATATGATTGGCCAAAGAAAGAAGATGTTGCTCTTCTGGCTTGCACACAAAAAGCTTTTCTGCATACTGCAAGAAGAGAACAAACTTAAATTTGAGAATCCTGAATGACTATTCAAGCCTACAACCAGGGGAAAGACCTTATATGTCTGCAAAGGATTAGGCGTTTATTGTAATAAAGCTTTTAACGTGAGTTACATTGACACGGATAGGTGTCCATATCGAACACGGATATGAAGTATCTGACACGGCAAAATATTAAAATTTGAGGTAAATCACATACAACAAGTGTCTGATATGTGTCTGACACGGACACGTGGAAACGTATCCGACACGGATTTTTTTCAAAATATGGTGTGTCCATTTAACATATTTTGACCTAAAATGTTTTTCAGAGTGAAATGTCATTGTTCCATACCTCTAATGTGCGTTGACATTCTTTCAGCATGCTATCAATCATTGTGTATGTTGTCTGCCAGAGGCAGATAACGGCGTGCCTTTGGCATGTCGTTTGTTAGATGTCTCAGATAAAACTAATTCTTCTGTAGTATAGGATATGTTATTTATCTCCACATTTGTGGTATGGATGTCTAAGACAAATTGTAATTGGATTACGAGCAATGGTATTTCATGTAAATACAGAGAAGGGTACATAATTATGAGCCAAAATACAAATATGTGGTGGGGACGTGGGGTATACCACGGACATGTGGTGGAGAGAGAAACGTTTCTGCGATTTGATTTTATAAATTGTAACATTAATGGATAATATAAGTGCAAAATGAACTTAACTTAAAAAACCTTTCTCGAAACGCACACTATTATTAGTCTTCAACTCTGACCATGGCCAATGGCTTACAACTCAATTTATAACTCTCTACAACCTTAAAATTCGAAACCTATTCCAAAAACAACTCAAATTGGAATAGAAACATGAAATTTAGTAATAATATATAATTAGAAATATCCAAAAACACCCTAAAACACTAACTAGACTAATTTCCTAAAAATCTCTAAAGATACATAGCTAAGTTACATTGACACGGACACGTGTGTCCATATCCGACATGGATACGGAGTGTCTGACATGGCGAAATATCAAAAACTAAGGTATATCACACACAATGTGTCCGTGTGTCCGATACGGACACGTGGATACGTATCCGACACAGATTATTTTTGAAATATGCTGTGTCCATGTAACATAGATACATAGTAATAGGAATTAATTTGGGGATGATCAAGGATTGTAAACCCTAAGATACATCAAATCCTATTTGGATGGGTATAATTCTTGGGCCCTAGGCACTATTTAGACTACTACAGTTTCTCGAAATTGTAGATAAATAAGCAAAAGAGGATATTCTCAATATATGAAAACACATTTCCCAATTGCAAGGGAGTTGCAGGACCGGACGCCTGACTGACTGCCTGAGGCATGATAGAACTTGGATAATTCCAAAGACACAATGACTTGTGTCATAGACATTTATTTACTTGTGGATTTGAATGGGAAATATGCAGGGCCGAATCATTTCACTCCAAACCAAAAGTGAAGGGAAAAAATAAAATAAAGAATATGCTGACATTTATTTACTTGTGGGTTTGACAGGGAATACCAAATATGCAGGGCCAAATCATATCACTCCAAACCCCAAGTGAAGGGAAAAAATAAAATAAACAGTATGCTTGTGCAGACCAAGACCTTTGCATGAATAAACTTCTCTTTTATCGAAATAGGATCAGAATGACTTGGTTTACTGATATGCGGATCAGACAAAGAAAATCTGCACCAAAACAAAAGCATGTCAGTCTTAGAAAATCTTTTGAAATAGCTAGTAGGTATGAAATATATCCACCCATGCATCTTTTACCTTGCGAGGGAGTCGTCAAATGACGTTGTATCTCTTTCGTGCAATAATTCTTCCCAAACAGAGTTAACATATGAATTTCCCAGTGACTGAAACAATGTTATAACAGAAGGCTCCCAAACTTTCACATCAAGCGTTAGTGACCTTACCTACACAAGTCAGTGCAATTATTATGCATCAAACGTTGACTAAAGGTGCATACATTGTGCACTGGATACAGTAAATAAACAGAGTCAACTTGAGATTCTTTTTTATGATGTCATCATTTTGCATGCTTTGCTGCACGGACTCCATTGGAAGATTAAATACCAGATAAGGTCTAAGAAAACAGTTGGATACAAATATTTTTTGAAAGATATTGATTCGCCGTTGTAAGAGATTGAATCATGCTAGAGAGATATTACATGTGGTTTGTTCCCTAAAACCTATGACAGACGAGTTAATCAGCATATCATCCCATTTCATCTTAACAAAATATAATACTTTCGACTGGTAGAAATTAACTTGGGGACCGCAATAGTTGAACTTGCAAATTCAAAACTTATATCATGTCATACTTTGACACCTTAATACCCCTTTCAACTCAATATAGTGTAGAATACACTACGTCAAAACAAGACCAAGTGACAAGGCTATGTATTGATGGAAGTACCCAGTTGCTACGAAATAACTATCGTTCTTCGGAATTCAGTGTAGTCATGCAGCAGGTGAGGAAAATGAAGATTTTCTTTCTTTTTGATCCATGGACTTTCTTACTTATTTCAATGAAACTCCAAAATATTTTCAAGAAAACCTTTACCAAAACAGAAGTACCATAGACAGTCACTGGAGTAACCAAAGCAATAAAGTGAATGTAAAAAGTGATAGTAAAGTTTTCAAGTCTAATATCCAAAAGAAACAATAATAATTAGAGCGGAAAATTGGAACAGCAATAGCTGATCTATGACATTCACTCCCTCATATGGGAACATTTAGTTTGGAAAGATAACAAATTAAAATTTTACCTTTGAAATATGTACACCAAGATTACGATGAACACCCGAACACTCAATGCAGATTAGAATGCCGAGGTTCAAAGACGCCCAGTCTGGGTCAAGAGCGCCACAATCAGCACATACATCGTTTCCACAAACTCTCCTCAAGACATCAATAGGTTTCTCACTCTTCACATTTAGTCGTTGCTGATGTGAATTTCTACATGATCGTTCATGATGGCCTGCAATGAAAATCTTCTCTGATCCACACTCTTCAGTTGCTGGATTATCAAAACTAGATGGACTCTCAAACGAACTACTCTCACTTGGAGAGCTATAGCGACCAGTGCCCATGGGACTAACAGGTAAACACTGTCACATGATACTAATAGTTTAAGTAAAAGGGAAACAATATGTTACGTACTCAAATTAGAGAACCTAGGTGTTGAAATCTACAAAGTATGACACAACCAAGCAGAAACTTAAAAAACTTACTTGCAAAGGAGTTTGTGAACTGAGCAGTGAAGCAATAACTCCTGTTATCTTTTCAATCCAGTCCATTTGGTCCAAAGCACTTTCTGCCTATATCAACAAACAACCATATATACTCAAGATTAACTAGATGTGAGAGGAGGGGTTGGTTGGTTGGTTGGTTAGCGGTTCAAATATATACACATAAACAATACCATAGCCAAATGCAGACTTTTTTCTGAAATGTTGAATCTTTGTCATTTTAGATGAGGAACATGTTTTGTTTTAGTAAAACTCAATATCATTCATCCAATTTTGTCATTTGAGATGAGGAACACGTTTAATTTTATTTTTGTTATATTAAAATTCAATGTCATTCATCCAATTTTAAAATAATACATATTGCAAGTTACATATAATGATCTTAGGGAGCAAGAACCTACTCGATCCTACCACCCATGGCCTTAAGTTACAAGAGTATCCTAATTACAAATAAAATAAATAAAAACCCTACTCCTAGAAACCTTGGACCCAGAACCCAAACCCCCCCCCCCCCCCCCAATTGAACAAGACTTCTTTGATCTTTGACCTTTTCCACAATTTGAAGTTTTTCTCTCTCCTTATGCTCGAAGATCCTCAAGTTTATCTTCTTCCATAAAGTTCTTACAGTCACACTAGGCATATGATCCACTAGCCACTTGGACTCGAGCTTGGTAGACAAAGAACCCACAGTCAAATTCTTTCACCAAGGCTTCTCTAACATTTAATGGTAGAAGCCAAGGTTTATGGAACGAGAATAATAAAATATTTTAAATATTATTTGCAAGTGGGCAAGGGACAAGAAGGTGATCAATACTTTCCTCCACCCCTTTAAAGGCGAACAAATGTTTGGTAGATTCATACTTCTTCGACTAAAATTATCAAACCTCTTGATCCCTCCCAAGTAAGCAAGGCAACATTATTGATATTTTCTAATACCTAATATCTCAAACAATACTAAAAGATCAACACTGCAAAAAAAGTATATTCTATCCTCGATATCCTATCTTGCACATCAAAGATCAAAAGGTAAATACCCACTAATTCATTCTTAGATTCTCTTTTTGTTATTTTTTTTCGTTGTTGTTATGTGTTGCTATATTCGGACCTGGTTTTATGGTGTTTAGTCAGTGACAGGAACATGCAAGTGTGACCGACTTGACTTACATGCTTAATCAAGTGCATATTTGAGAAAGTAATGATAGAAGGATAAGGGGAATAACTGTTTGGCGGGTCTAGTCCCACATGGGATAGAAAACCATCTTGGGCCCTGGATAACTTATAAGACAAACCACTTACTTGTGTCGTGGCCTTTTAAGAAAACCCCACTTACATGATGGGTAAAATTTGGGCTTGGGTCTTTGGGTGGCTAAGTGGGGACAATATATAAACTAAAAGTACATGGTGAGCTGTCAAATGTATCAGGGTATGAAGACCTCATGTTGAGGTAAACTATAAGTACATGGTAAGCTGTCAAATGTATCAGGGTATGAAGACCTCATGTTGAGGTGATATAACGCAATTTTGTCATAGTTTGTATCCGTGTTGCACTTTGACCTTCTCCATCACAATACTAAATGTCTAGATCTATAAAATCTTGTTTTATCAGCCACAAAAGAATAATCATTATTATAACAATAACAATAACAATAATAATTGTTTGATCATTTTCTTAATCAAGAAACACAGATAATTTTGTTGATGATCAAAGAACAAAGAAGCTTATTGTATCAATGGAAAGGAAGAAGATAGGTTGAACCACCTTTTAATGGTTGCCTTGTATCGTATGAAGAGAATCAAACTCAAAACGTAGTTCAAGAGATCTATTAAAAAAAATAGATTAGGGTTTCCCATCATTACTTGTGAGCCAAGTAATTATTGTATAACAAGGAAACCAACTCTTACCAAATCTTATCCAAATCCTTCTCGAAACATCTTTCCCAAATCAATAGGTTTTCTTACGTGTAAGAACTCCTACATTTACTTAAGCATTAAGGAAGCAATATTTGGTTTAGATCTAGAGTTGTTAGAGTCCCGAACTAGGCAGTATTCCGGAATTCCTGACTAGGAAGTGGTCTTTCGGAATCGCACTTCCTGACTAATAAGTGGACTTTCAAAGTTGGACTTCCTGACTAGATAGGAAATGGAGTTCTTGACTAACTAGGAAGTGGACTTTCAGAGTTGGACTTCATGACTAACTAGGAAGTGGAGTTCAAAAACTAAACTTTTCAAGGAAGTGAAGTTCCTGATTTGCTAGGGAGTGGGCTCCTGACTTAGACCTCCGTCAAGGAAGTGGAGTTCTCGACTTGGAGTTCGTGACTAGGGTTGAGGCCTCTGAACTGACCACCACCTCCTCTGGAGTTCTCAACTTGGAGTTCCAAAAATTTAGCACCTCCTCTTGTTTCACTTCTGTACATGGCTAGTCAGGACTTAGACTCAAAGTGTGTTCTGGTCCTTCCTAGTTCCTACCCACACTAGGACCACATCCGAGCATGTATAAGATGTTGTCACTTGTCACATTTCCATTTCTAAAATATTTACATAATAATAATAATAATAATAATAATAAAGAGTGTGAAATAGGAACAATAGATGTCAGAATGTAAAAGCTCTTCTCTTTAGTAATGAAAAGGGGTAGGGGACCTCTTAACAACCTCGCTTGCCTATCAAAATAATAATAATAATCAAAAGCACACAAAATGGAAAGATTCTAGGCTTTTACATGTGAGAACAAAATCATTCTTTTAGGGTTTGGGCAGGCCACCAATTCTCTCGCCCGCAAGCCCCATGGATTTCACTAGCACCAACGTTTATCCTCACTTAACCACCCACTGGTTTGGGCCACCACAACAGGGTCCATGAGTTTTGAATTATATCCTGACAAGGCCACACTAGTTGGGATGAGATCAATCCTAACCTCCTTGTTGTTTACGTCACTCGTCCCATACTCCCATGTGAGACTATTAGACATCCGTCCGGAATCCAAGAGTCTTCAATCACTCATGATTACACGGTTAACATGTCACTGACATCCCGAGGTACACTCCTCTCAAGGAAATATGAACAACAAATGAGCAGCGCCAATGAACTTGGACAGACTAGTCAACATCAAACCCTGAAGATCACTCCATGTTGTTGGGATCCCCGAGGGTTACCCTCTCAAGCTTCCACAACTCAATTTGTGCCACATCCTTGGTGTACAAAGACATTTCGTTAAGCCACTCACCTGGCTTGCAACCTTTAATGACTTTGTCTCTGAACTTTGACATGATCAGTTGCATTACATCCTAGTCAAACTCTCACACATAGGCATGCTCTTCCAAGTAAGGGTACATGCTCAAGAAGGCTCATCAAGAAACATTGGGGAGCTAAAGTAGGATTTTCCTAATGTTAGGAGTCATGAATTTGTCCCAAAATCCACCAATCTTATACAACATTGGAGATTCTCATACCTCATTACCAAAATTGATCCACTGTAAGTCTCATTTGGAGTACACATTTCATCAAAAGAGGGACAGCATTATACGGATCCACACCTTATTGAACAAAGAGGAAGCTTAGTTATTACGCAACATCTTGCTTATAAATGAGACTATGGATATCACACCATGACCTTTTTGTGTGAATTACAAGTCCAAAATTTAACATATTCTTTAACAGTGGGATATGAACTCAGTTGTGCATCATGAGATCTCACCATGCGTATTCCAAGTCCAAAATAGATCCTATTTCTTTAACCAGGATTTTGGGAATCAGTTGTTTTGGACTTTGGTTACTACAATATTGTGGGGAGACCTGGTTCAGAATCAAGAATGTGTTAATAATGCTATAGATTTTAAAGTATTAATTGTAAGATTTCACTCCCATTTTCCATAGAGACCTAAACTCGTGTTTCATTCTCCAAATAATTACTCTCTATATACCTTTATGACATTTAATCCCTACTTTCTTCTGAAAGGCTCTTCCATGTTTAAACAGTGATAACCTCACGGCCCTTCCCTCTCCCCAATCAAAAGAGACTATTGAGATGTTAATGTTCCATCTCTCCAAAAGAGTGCATCCTAGTATTTACTGAAGTTTTATTAAACCAATTCATCCACAACAGTACCGTAGTTGCACATAGTAGAGTATGTAAATGTTTCAAAGAAAGCTTTCGCTTTTCAAGAGATCAAATTTCTTTAACACCAAAGATCAGGATTTGCCACTACTAACCATAGCCATCAAATAAAGCAAACAGAATATTTATGCATTCAATTGAAAACCTAAACTGTACCTGCAAAGTGTAATTCTTCGATGGCGAAATAATCCTGAAACAAAATCTCAAATCTGACTGCTCTGCATCAGCTTTTATTGTTGATGTAAGCAAATTTACTGTGTGATGAGCAACAGATTTCTCATCATGTGCTCCACCATGATAATGAGACGACAACCACCTACTCAGTAAACCAGAACTAAGTTCAGAGGAATTACTCCTCTGATTCGAAAGCTGACTCCCAGATCCCTAAAACAACAGGAAAAGCCTTGAGCACAAAGATCCACAGGTATATCTGAAGAAGAAAATAAAATAAAAGCACAATAAGTTCCAAATTATTTCCAGAGTAATGACTTACAGATGGTTTTGTCCACTGCTTGCGATAGTAATATAGCATTCCTCGACTATCAAGAACAAAAAACCTTCTCTTCCAGTCGCCTCTCAAGTTTGAGGACCGCTTTGAAAGGTACCCTTGTCGGATAGTTTGAACCTAAAACATCAATGTTCTTAGATATGCAAGCATTGGTGTGGAAGGAACATCTCTTACGGGTATCAACTTTTTAATACAGCTGTAGAGGCACAAACTCTTCATGGACAACTTTTACGCGTTTAAATTTGAACATAAAATTCATATTTGCTATTACCTTCCCCTTCCCAGCGGATTGCATAACTGCCTCTATCATTTTATGTGAACTCCTACCAATGGCTTGTATTCCATCCCCATTTGGAGACCCCTGTGAGCCATTTGCAGACCACCGGCTTTCTCGGTCAATCTGCCTCTTGTAATCTTGCATTCTTTCGGTAAGAGCTGCCTGCTCATAGTTTGACCTTTCTCTTGACTGCTGTGCATAAGTCAATACCTTCAAAATGATATGAAAAAATAATATCACTGCATTCAAGTGTTTCTCAGCTTTCAAATAGACATTAAATAAATCATATATATAAAGGTGTATCTTTGAACCATACAAAAGTGTATCCAAGAACTTCTTAGGCAGATATGAGAAATGGAAGTACAATATTTGCAACCAATTCTTATCAAAAAATAAATAAAAAAATAAAAAGAAAAAACAGTAGACATTGTTGCTTACAAGTTACAACCCAAGGAACAGGTATTAAACAAGAAACATGACATGCCATTATCATGTGTGTTGTCCCATCACATCACACGAGCTACCACCTCTATAAAGATAAACTTTGTTCCACATAACCACATAAGCATCCACATCATAGTCAACCTGGCTGGAGGACTAACATCACCAACCCCGCAGGGTAACTGACCATAACTCCATACATGACTCTTGAGAAACCAGGGCTGATCCCATAGAACCAAATAATCATGAGTGATAACTATCAAGGCGACGCTAACGATTTTTGGACCTCAACCTCCCCACATGTGGGGATGTGCAAAACCGTTCATGCTTAATATTAGATACATACGGATGTTTTTGTGAGCTTAAACGAGTCTTGCTGTGTCCGTGCAAGCCTACTGAGTGCATTCAGTATCACAATATCATGTAATCTGCTGCTGGTTCGAGTAAGACAAGTAGCAACTGGTCGAACGCTTCAGTAAACTTATGTAAATTGATGATATAGCACTGTTACTGGAGTTGAAAGAACTTATAAAGCTGGTATCATCACCTTGGTAAGACCAACTTAGTTGTGTCATCTTCAAGAATTGAGCTCAGATTATAGGTTTCCAAGTAATACAATAACAAGCATGCCAAACAAAATGATCGAATAAGACAATAGCAACAATAACAATGATGGTGACGATAACAACAATGAACAAAAGTGATCATGGTGTGAATCCAAATTATAATTGCAACCAAACTGAACCAAGTAGCTAGTAAGGAAGCATAACAAACCTGGTTAATATATGGCTCCATTTGATGTAATAACTCGTAACCCTGAGTACACAACCAAGGTCGAAGGTTCAATAGCCTAAACGTGTTGAAGCTTGCTTACAGTAGAATGCAACAGCACTAAATCACCTACCTGTTTGAAGTATCGAAGATGAGCATCCATTGTCCCACTAACAGACTCCAAAAATTCGAATCTTTTTTTCGCTTCAACATTAGAAAGAGTAGTAATCTGGACAAAGAAAAACATGACAACTTGGTACAAATTGCTGAAACTTTGTTGATGTTTCATCTTATTCAATCATATCATCAGAAAAGATTGTTACTAGGCTTCGAAGTAGAGAAATGGCCAGATGGGTAAGAGAAGTTTACATACCAAACTGAATCGAGCTTGCTCAAATGTAGACCTTGCAATATGAAGTTCCTGCACTCAGGTAGATTAGAAGTTCAAGATCATTTTGAAGAACAGAAGAAAGAAACCACTGTTCTTGTATACAAACCCAAAAAAAGCATACATTCCTGACAGACACACACACACATAGAAGAAATTACCTCTTCTAACATGGTAGCTATATCCATCTTTGTGCCTTTCCGCAATGACAAAAACTTCTCACGAGCCTGTTACACAAACGTAAAGTACATTTCACTATCAAAAAGTAGTTTGGTTAAGATATTATCATATTCACGACCATATATTGCAAACTTGGTTTGTGCAAGTGTTTTAATGATTAGCAGATTAGTGCTTTAGCATTCCTTATGGCTTGGTTTGATGAGGCATCCAACATGCAGGACCTCAGAAGAAAATATGGATTACATATGCAATAAATAGAGCTTCTCAAATCAGTTACTCGGGTTCCTCTTTAAGTCACTTTGCCCCAAAACCTAATTCCCTAGAGCCGAGAATTTGGGGCTCTAAGAGCATCTCTAGGTAAATATAAAACATGTAGGAAATCACCAAATTGCAGAAAAAACGCAAAAAACCCTCTCTACATGGATATCAAACAGGTAGAATCCACATTGTAGTAGCAAATTTGCTACCAATTTTGCAGGTGGAGAGCGACAAATCAGGTGTAGCGTGCCAACCCAACTGTCATCTGACTTTTTTGTTTACTTTTTAATGTCTTGCACACCATACCAACTGTCGGCGCGACAGATGGAGTGCAGCATGCTACAAGTTATTTGTTGTTTTGCTACAGTATTACACTACCATTCTGATTGTCGCGCTGCACTTGGGTTATCACGCTGCAAGTTATTTGTTGCCTGGGTAGGGCCCCCTATTTTTCTGCTAGCAGCTTTGCTACCCACCTGGAGATCGCAAAATGTGCCATGAGGAATTCTTCAAGTTGTGTAGCAAGTTTAAAGAATTCTTGCTAACCACCTAGAAATGCTCTAAAGATCCTTCTAAGATTCTCATTTCGTTTTTTAAGTTTTTTCCGACTGATGACGTACTCAATAGCTACACATTACCTTTTCTAGCCTTGGTACTATTGATAACCTTTATCTTTTCATAAAAAGATAAGAGATATAATGTGTATGAAAATACTTTTTTCTTTGTTTCCAAGGGATTGGAAATCAATCAATCATGTATTGTTACTCTGCTCATTTCCTTGGAGAATCTAGTCTACTATTCATTTGGTTTCTACGTTGTTTTGAGTTACTCCTGAGAGTGTACTCGATCTCCCAACTGTAAGGCACAAAGGCCCAATCTCTGCCTTATAGTGCATTCACGTTTGGTGTCCTTGTGGAGACCATATGGAGAGAACAGCACAAGCTTCACTTTGTCGCAAGGTCATCAGGAAATTTTGGATCAATATATTCAAGGAATTCAGAGAAATTCCTTGTGATCATTTTTTCACCAAATGAGCATTGACTTGTATCATGAATCAGTTAAGAAGAAATGGTAGGAGACTTGGAGAGCGTTGTAGGTTACCTCAATCTACTGCCTCTTATTCAAGCAATTTCATTTTCTTTTTACTGGTAAAGATAAAAGGCTCGCATACAACAAATAACGAGCCTATTCAAATGTAAGACAAGATGACCTACAATACAACGGATGCCAAACAGAAAAACACAAACACGAAAACATAAGTTACAAAGGTCTCATGGCTCGATAAAGAAAATAATGTTAAAATTTCATTCAGCAGCTGGCAATCATTCTTCCAAATTCCAATTATATTAAGAGGTATTGTTTCTAATAGAATAATACCTCACATCACCATCTTTAAACTTGTTGCAAGAATTGTAGCGACGATCTTCTACAATGAACCAAGAAGACTATCGGTCTATAATCTTTTAACTCCTCGGCTCTTTTCTTTACGATTAGAGTAAGTGCCCGTTTTTATTTTGATGTAAATTGTTAGCTCGTTGTTTTGAAGACATAGGCGTGCGCCCATGTTTTCTTCTCATATTATAGACGTGCGCCTATAGTTCAAGTCCAAGCCCAATGGGTCGAGAGTCCCCTAGTTTAGTTATTCTATTTTGGTTGTTGCCTACATGGCGTGTTACTATTGGTCTATTGTTTTTAGGGTTGTTATAAATAAGGGCTTATGGTTAGAGTTTCAGTCAGTTGTTTTAGTTATGTTTGTGTTTATGAATTATTGAGTGAGATTTAATAAAATGTTTTCTTCTCATATTATAGACGTGCGCCTATAGTTCAAGTCCAAGCCCAATGGGTCGAGAGTCCACTAGTTTAGTTATTCTACTTTGGTTGTTGCCTACATGGCGTGTTACTATTGGTCTATTGTTTTTAGGGTTGTTATAAATAAGGGCTTATGGTTAGAGTTTCAGTCAGTTGTTTTAGTTATGTTTGTGTTTATGAATTATTAAGTGAGATTTAATAAAATGTGAGACTTTTAAGGTTCTATAAAGTGTAGATTTTGATTAAGTGTTGTTTCCGCCACTTCAATCTACATTAGATTTTTTTTTTTCTTTTTTTAAAAAAAAATAATAATAATAATAATGTAGAGAAAACTGACTTTTAAAAAGTGGTGTGTTTGGAATATAACGTGAAAAGTTTGTTTGGCGATTATTTTCTTTTTCAAAGTAAGAAAAAAAAGTATGTGTCATCATGTGCACACATTATAATCAAATTCACTAAAAAAATTCAAAACTAAAAATCCCTTATACCCATCCACATAAGTACTACTACAAAGTAAACTATGAATTAGGTCGATGGGTAATGGGCAGAATTTGCCCACATATATGATTTATAAGATTTCCTATTTCTTGTTGTCTCTGTGTTACATCTATATTGTAGATGTCTGATCCACTTCATTATCACCTTAATCAGAAATAACCATATCATAATGAATCGAATATGTCATCAATAAGAGCGTGTTTACTAATAAAGTTATAAATAGCACGCAATAATATTTTGTCGTTCCTCTTTACCACAATGATTGGCTAACTTCAAATAGACATAAGATGGTTCAAACATTATAGACCAAATATTATGTAATTCACATACAAAAAGTTGCGAAATGTAGGTTTCGAAAAATTCTCTTTTATGTTAACTACCAAGTCAAGCGCTCATTTGGTTAGGATGTAAAAGTGAACTTTTTCACTTTTGAAAGTGAAAAAATGTATTTGGTTGGTACCATAGAAAGTCATTTTTTAAAAGCAAATATCACACTTTTCAACAAGTTCCAAAATACTAGTTTTTCACTTTTCCTTTCTTTCTTTCTTTTGGCGTTGAATTTGGACTTGGTAATTAACATAAAAGAAAAAATTTCAAAATCACCTACGACTATTTGTATTTGAATTACCTAGTCATTGGTCTAGGATCAATATACCACATTATCCCTATTTGAAGTTACAAAAAATTGTTGTGGAAAATCAGAGCAACAAAATATTATTATCGCTGCATGTGATATTTATAACTTTATTAGAATACACGCTCTTGGTGATGACATGTATGATGCATAATAACACGGTTAATCAGATTTAGGTGATGATGAAATGGGTTAGACATCTACATATATAGCACGGAGCAACAAGAAACGGGAACTTGAGAGACGATATATGCGGGCAAACGTCTGTCCATTACTGTCTATCTATTTCATAGTTTACTAATTGTTTTTATTAATACTTCTGTGTATGGGTAATTAGGATTCTAATTTGTAATTTTTAATAATTTTGTTATGATGATTTGATTATAATGTGGCGTCTGACATACACATGCTTCTTTTTTACTTTCAAAAAGAAAGTAATTGCCAAAACAAACCTTTTCACTTCATATCTAAACACACCACTTTTGAAAAGGTAATAAAAATGAAGTCACTTTTCCACTACAATTACTTCTAATAAAAAAATGCTAGTAAAATCCACTCGGGAGATGTCCTCCTAGAACTCTCTGACAATGCTAATTACAATGATGGATGGAACTTAGGTTTAGAAATCCACATTAGTTGACCAATAACATGCAATGTATTCTCTAATTAATTCTCATTTTATGTAACTCGAAATAAACACACGCAGGTCATATTTGTTCCAGAAGGGTGAACTACGCAACAATTATCGGTTAATTGTGAAATATGGACAATTTGAATATATCTTAGATGTTCTCACTTTATTCTTATCATGTTTAAACCTCGGCAGGATTCTTCTATTTCAAAAACAAACTCTAAATTTCCTTGAGGTATCAACAGATCTTGCTGAGTTTCACCAGACTCAGCCATGTGAGCAACATCCATATTTATGCATACAATACCAGCACAGCACAAAGGTAAAGAATCTTTCGGTTCTCAATAACACAACATTCATGGAATTATGATGGATTATGGTGTAGGAACTCAATAAAAAAAATTCCAGTCAAGCTCATGATACATGTATTACATATGAGTTTACGAGGGATTATTGTATATTAGAAAAATCATGATATTATCTCTCTTTTGAATAATCTCAATTCTTGAAATATCTATTAATGTCACTGTCAAAGGCGGAAGGTGGGGAGGTAGACCAGCTTCGACCCATCCTGGCCGCCTAAGTACTGCCTGGGCAGCGCCTTTGACCAGTCAACATATTAAAAACCTATGTTTTTACAGTAGCATATACACGTCTACATCTCAAAAAAATTGTTTCTTGCAGTTTTGTTTACTCTTGTTTGCAGTAATAAATTGTATTTCACCTGTGTTGCATGGGTACGGGTACGAGTGTCGAGTTTGGGCACGGGTATGGCGATTCGGACACGGCGAGTTTTGAAAATCAAGACACGGGGACACGGCTAATATTATAATTTATTTATTTTATTTTGTTTAATAAATAAATTATTTTAATTCTAAAACATTGAATCTCGAAAAACACAAGGAAGGCATTTGGATTTTGGATTATAAATGATAATGTTTGAAATTGTGGTAAAAAATTTGGTTGTATCCCCAGGACAAGGCCCATTGGGCACTGAAAGTTTGAACCAATTATTAATTACTAGTTTGAAGTTTGAACACCCATTCTAAAAAAGCCTAGTCCATATTATTTGTTTCAAGACTGGCCCGCCCATTTCCACCCAATTTAAGTTGCTTACATCAGCAACTTAACTACATCTTCTTCCTTTTGTCTTGCATAACCCTAGATTTTGCCGCCATGAAAAAAAACAAGGTAGAGAGAGAAGAATGAAGACCAAAGCAAGAGAATAACTTTGCGCAAGGGAGACTCTCCAATCAATATTTCTACCTCTCCTCTCTATTTCTCTGAAAAAGTTTTTTTTTTTTTTCCTTCTACTCAGATCACGAATCTGTATCGTGTCGGTGTCGACACGACACGACAAGGGACACAGAGGAAATATTGGCGTCCCATGCAATACAGTATTTCACAAACATTTAAAAACTAAAAGTGTAGGAGTGTCATACAAATTACATAGTGATAAATCATATTTAAATTAGAATAGAAGGTCGAGAGTTTTTACTACACTGTGGGTTCCTTTTTTGGCTCAACAGTTTTGGGCTTTTTTGTAAGTTTTCTATTAGGCTTTACTTTTCTTTAAATTGCTGATGGTATCAACCGCCTTTCCCAAATTATAAACCGCCCCGTCTTGCCGAAGGCGCCTGCCCACTGATGTTGGGCAGGTCATGGGCGGACTTTGAAGCAGGCGAGGCATTGATGTGAAAAACATGCCCAAGCACCCGCATATCTTTGAAAAAGTCAAAGGAATCTAGTTCCGAACAAGATATGAAGACTATGGTTTTAAAAAATAGTAATAAAAAATAAACAAAATAATAAAAACCGGAAATAAACATGTGGCTAGGTGGACAGTGAACTAATTAACCATCTTTATAACTACTCAGAAGCACCAGAGTAATAGATTATTTGAAGAGTTGTCAGTACAGTAAGCTTGAAAAGAAAAGAAAAGGATGTTCTTCACATTCTTTTGAAAGAATCCATTATGATTAATCATTAGTTCATAACTAGTATCTTTGCTACTTGTTGAAATGTAGATCCATTCAATTCAGAGAATAACATTGTAAAATTACAGTGTCCTTAATAACTATATAAAAGAGAAGTAATAACTAATAAGTAACCTATAATTTCAATATTATTCATAAAAAGAGCACATAACGTCAAAGTCAGGTAAGCAATTGTTAGAATACCTGGTCATAGAGAAGGCTGGCCTTGTCAAAACGCTTCCGAGCTTCCTGCAAAACCCAAAACTTCCATACTAAGGTTCTTGAGTAAGTTGAGAACCACATCCATGGAAAGATCAGTACTATGTTGAATTGTCGACTAGGAGTGCAAATTAATGGGTAACATATTGGAGAGTAAGACTTATCAAGAGGTAGAAGTCTCAACTTAATGATTCACCTATAGAACATGTCCACATAACCTCAAAGTGTAATACAAAGCACATTGATAACAACAAAAAATCGGTTTGATAATGCTTCAATCATCAGGAAACCGATTTATGCAGACAGAGAATGGAAAGAGGAAGTTCTGCAAGCGGTTTCAAAGACTTGGACCATGTCAATGGTCAGTTTTAAATGAAAAGGAAGGGAGTTGTAATAAGCTATTTAACAAAGGGTTAAAAGGGATGACCACCCGTTATTAGTTGCAATTAAGCAAACCCACCCCATTTTCAACTTTTCAAATAATGGGGGATTTTCCTTCGTTAATTAGATAATAGGGGACCATCCCTAACTAACCCTTTAACAAACAATTAGCGTGGTATCAAAAGTAATATCGAGTGGTCATGAAACGGTATTTCTTCATTTTGACATGCAACTCCTCCAAGTAATCAGGTGGCCCTGTTTTTGTGTCCTAGGATATCTTAAAACATATTTCTTTCTCTTTCTTACAAGGAAAAGGGCCTGTATACATAATTACAGATACTCAACCAGTACCAAAAATTGGAAACTCAAAGAACATGTCTAAGAGCTCATGTATGCCCTATCTAATCATTGATAATGTGGGGTACATCTTTCGCGATATAAACATAACAGGTCATCATCACAAGATTATTTCACACTTCCCATACAGTACTATTCAAGTATTATTCCCATTGAAAGCACATGTTAAAAACTATAAGCAGGCAAAGGCATAATCCTACAGACAAATTGGATAAAAAGTTTCTAAGGCTTTTCCTTTGAGTCGGGAGTCATTACTTTATGACGTGGGGAATGTATACACAAGGCCAATCAAAGTTTCAAGCATCATAGCTTTTGCATCAAAAGAATCTCAGATTCGGCAGAAACATAAAGTACCTTGACATCTTGCAAATCAATATTGACAAAGTGAACTAATCTGTCATTTAGCATATGCTCGACCTAAAGAAACCAAATACAAAATGTCAAAAGATGGAAATAATTCAAATAACTAGAGCATTGCCAAATACAACTTTAGAAGAAAAGCATCTCAAACACTAACATAAAGAACTAGCAAGTACAAATTTTAGGAATTTGCCTTGTTTGATACATAGGCCTATTATTTTGTTGAAGAGAGAGGGAAAGGGGGCGGGGTAGTGCGGTCCCTCAGTTTGTCATATCCCTTAACGTATCAAGGCTATACAAAAAAAAAAAAAAAAAAAAAAAAAAATCCAACAAAGAAAACGTTGTGGTCCTTACATAGGGTGTAGAGAATTATCAGACATTACACCAATTCCATGATAATCAACATACACTAGGTAACATGTTACTGCCAAACAAAAGTGGAAAGACAGCAATAAATCACCTGTTTCATGATGCAAAGTATCAAATTAATGGATACGTCCAATTATGTTCATTGCAAGAAAGTTTCAAAATTATTTCCCTCTTTAACTTGAGGGAGGAAAGAACTTAAAGTATAACATGACTATCCTGGATTGTGCCTTTGTGGTTAACTGAGCTAATACATTTCCTCAAGTCAATTTTATCCAAAGCCATGCATTTATAATTTAGACTATTCCACCTGTGTTCGACCTCAGCTAATTTTTCTTTGGAATTCTGCTCTCACTTTAAAAACTCTACAATCTCAACATGTAAATTCCTTCTAGCCATAATTTAATGTCTCAGTTTCAGGGAAAAAAAAGGTAGCAAAAGTTCAATCTCAGCGCATGGAGAATATATTCATCACCAATCAATGTACAACACGTGTTGTTGACTGTTGTAACCTAACTTGTGACCAGCCTACTCAATCTGATGTAGAGCGTAACCACCGAACATCGCAACTGACAAAGTGACAATTATTAATTCTATAGTTACCAGAAGACAATGAGCTACGGCCTAGCTTGATTCCTAGTTTCTTAGACTCAGATACGTAGGCACCTTCTTTTGCAGCCAATTCACTATCAAACCCACATCTAGTTTATGTAAAAAGTCCAGAAACTACCCTTTACATTGGCACCGTCTGTGGGGATAACGATTGAGATGTCATTCTCAAACCACGAAGCACTACCCAAAAGCCCTGCTCGACAGCACCACGACAGTTCATAACCTCCAACAAAAACAATACTTCTACACTACTTGATGAAAAACTAGCAGTGGGTTAGATAAGTATTCTTTACTATAGATCTTACATATTGTTCCTTGCATACCAATTTCTAATTTCATGGATTCCCTGAAGTAATTAGACATTGAACACATGTTTGAAACAAAATATGTTACTGCAGTAGCAGTAAATTTTGTATGAACAAAACTGTTACTTGCTTGAGACTTGCTAACTCGTGAACAACAAGCTATGACAATGCACGGCCTAATTTACTAATGGTTCTTACCACCACCATGGCTCATGCCAACAATAGCCACACCCTAGCTCTTGCCTACACTCGGCCACATAGCTCCAATTATCATAAGAGTCGAAAGAGGTTATACCACTGTGTCACAAACCCTCATAGCTCTCAACGTAAAAATAACGAACTGATATTCATAAAAAGATCATTTGTTTAAATACACAGAGATGTCCAATACCAGATTGTTTCAGATCGTTTTCAAATGCATATTGGGGCTATGATAAGCATCTTGCCCCATCAGCTATTACACAACACCATATGTACCATAGTTTTTTTTATCATGGTTAGAAGAATTGAGACTCTTGTAAAGTTAATTCTCTACCATAAAATGGTTCACACCTCGAAAATGCTACATAGCTCAGAAGGTTCACACCTCTACAATGGGTACAGGAGTTTTATACTCTCATAAAGCTCATATATTGATCAGTTCCTCTACAGAACAATATTTAGAAGATACATAGCTGTGGACGTAGGCAACAATAAAGCCGAACCACGCAGCCCAAAACAAAACAAAACATAAAAAAAAACTATCATCACAATTTCTAATTCATTGCTACAAACTCTATTGGTTCTTACCTACATAATGGCTATTCGAAATTGAGTCTCTTATAAAGTTCAGTACGACCACCATGGCTCATGCCAACACTACGCTACTTAGCTTCAATGGTTCTTACCTTACATATATAATGGTTCAAATTCAGACTCTTATGAAGTTCAATTCCAGCATAAATCATGCTGACGATATGCTACTTAGCTCCAATGGTCCTTACCTACTTCACGGCTCTTTGCCACATTCAGCTCATAGCTCCAATTATCCATAGTACAGTTGGAAACATGTATAAAGTTCAACTTTTATACATACAATGGCTACACTGTCAAAGGCGCCACTTGGGCAGGTTTTCAACACTATCGCCTTGTCTGCTTCAAAGTCGGCCCATGACCTGTCCAGCAGCGGTGGTGCCACCTTTCGGCAGCTTGTAAGGCGATAAAGGTGTTTAAAATTAAAAGCAACTTAAAAAATATAGAAGCCCAAGACCTTCCGGACAACCAACTGGACTGTGAAAGCTATGCATGATTTATCTCTCTGTACTTTGTATGACACTCCAATAAAGGTTTATGAAATATGATTTATTACTATAACGTGTTCATAATAAGATTTCAACTGCTACAGAAATGTATTATTTTGAGATGTAGACATGTATATGTTACTGTTAAACATAAGATTTGTGTTGGCTGGTAAGGCTTCCAAGGCAGTTTGAAACTGGTCTACCACCCCGCCCCGCCTTACGTCTTTGACAGCATAGTACAATGGTTGTGTCACGGACAGCTTCACAACTCTCAAACTAAAATCATAGACAACTTGATATTTTATAGACAAATTGTTTACACACAAAAGAAACATCTTCTACCAGATGGTTTTCAAAAGCACAACGAACAGGGGTAACGATTAATATTTTACATCATCAGCTAGCTATTAAATGACACCACATGTACCATAATATGGTGTGCGAGATGTTCAAATACCATTCCTTCTTCCAAATGGATCATGATCTAAAGTGAAGAGGCTTTCGAAGGAGAATATATTCATCACAAATCCACGCACTACACGTGTAATCAACGGTTATCACTTAACTTAGTGACCGACCTAATCAATCCAGATTGTAACTACCGAACAGACTAATGTCAATTCTAAGGTTACAAATAGTTCCCATTCCATATGAAACATCAAGAACCACCATTTGGAGCACCAAGAGTCAAGTATTGAATATCTACTAAAGACAATGAACTACGGCCTGACTTGCTTACATAGGCACTTCTTAGAAGTGCAGGAAATTTACTATCAAACCCACGTCTAGTTAGTGTAAAAGAGTAATCCAGGAAATACCCTTTACTCGGTGTAGTTAAATTGCCCATTTTTGGCATTTTTATAAGATCATAAAAAAGTCTAGGGTATCTGATTACACAAGGGAAATTTCCCAGGGGACTCTTGTGACAGAAAATTTCAAAGAGATGAGAGTATATGGAGAACTTTCCCCTACTCCTCAAGAACAATTATGATGGGAAACATTACATAGGGAAGGCATAAGCTAATATTTTGGTAGAATTTTTCATGAAATGTTCTAAAAGTGGTGATCATTGCAATTTTTTAGGTACTGAAAATTTTCCACTCAAAAGTACAATCAAATCTTACTTTCGTCCTTCCAATTTTTCGCGTCATATTCCTTCTATTTTCTATCTGGTCTTCCACTCGCCCTTCAAGAACTCTTTAAGTCTCAACATGAAGATTCCTTTTAGCAATACTTGTTTTGTTTTGTTTGATAACCATGTTTAACAGCTATAATCTCCACTTTTAGTGGAGAATCTTGATTGAGCCACAAAGGGGACAGAAGAATCCTACGCCCTTACACAAGCTTAACAGCTAATCTTAACGGAGGAGTTTTAAACACAATGAATTTGACCGTCTAGGGACTTAACTGGGAGCAGAAGTGAATCAGAATTCAGGACACGTAGTAAGAACTTGACTAGTGAATCAGGACTATTGTAGAGAATATCTTGGTGAATTATCATGTGGTTCTCAACTCTGTAAGTAAAAAGCTTCAGCAAGTGCAGCTAAAAACAGTACCACATACATCTACAGCCAAGATCCATTGTTTAAGACTAAAGAGCAATACATCTTACCTGGGATCTTAGAACTTCTTTATACGTTCCGATTTCTCTCAAAGCAATCGTAAACTTTGTCATAACGGGGCCTAAATAAACAGAAATTTTGTTAGCACTCCATAGCAAAAATTTCACTTGTATGTGCAATTCACAGATAAGGTGACTATCCACATCTACGAATAATTCTTTTGAAGACATAGTATTAGTTGAATATACTAGCAAAAAAAGGTGTAACCAAAAAATGTTATATTTCGACTTAGGAGAATTGGTTTAGAGTATAAGTGAAAAGTAAGAGAGTCTAAAGTGCAAAGTTAGTAGGAAAGCTTGTAGATGCATTATATTGGTAAAACTGATGAACAAGAGTATTATACTTGTGCATCTAGCTCAAAACCAATTGGCAATGAGTGAAGAGGCCCAAGAACTTAAACACTGCTATGTAAAACTTTCAATGTCGCATGCGGGACTAAACTAAACATCTCGACGCGCCCTCACCTGTGGTGTTTCTTGAGCCTAAAACACATACTTGGGTGGTGAGGAGTAAACAGGGTCTTTGGGTATATAACAGTAGGGGATCCATGCACTTAAATGATAAAAGTTAATATTAGTCCTAATTAACTTAGAATTTCTAAACAGGAAATAACTCAAAATTAAAAATGAAAAAGAAAGGACAGCCAAGTTATTAAAAAGAAAGGACACCCATGTGATGAGGCCAACATGACGCCATATCCGCCTGAATCATTTTTGGCATCTGTTAGAGTTCTTTGTGAGTCATTAGATAGGTGGGACACTTCGCCCACCCACGCAACAGAGACATGCCTTTCTCTCAAGAAAACTCTAACTAAGAATATGTTTGGGCACAATATTGTTTCATTGATGAAGTGGTAATGTACAAATATAGAGCCACTACAAATCCAAGTTCACAAACGTACAATTAAAAGAAATTGATGCTATCCCTCCCATCTCACCATGAGATCATTAAAACAATGACCCCTCACCGGGATGCCCAAGCCCACATTGATGTTTTTACAATACATACAATTTACTTGAAGTTTTCAAAAAGACACCCAACAAATGACGTGGAATATAACATTCCAAAATATATAAGAGAAAATAATATATTACAGTATCCATGTTGTGAAATGAACTCTCTTCACTAGAAATTTATGGAAAAAAATTTAAATAACTGTAAATATTACCTCCAAAAGCAACACTAATAGGATCATTATGCCCTCCTCCAAACGCCTCAAGCGCGCTTGCAAAAGCAATGTCCCCGTCATAACCCTCTCCAAGGCCTTCTCTGTTTAAAGCAAATAAGAGGTGAATATGTATTCAACGTTATGAGCATCCAACTTAACACCAACTGGTGATAACTGGAGATGCCCAGGACATTTATACTATACTTCAAGGCTCTTGACATCCCATGTGGAACTATAACACACATATACACATTATGAAATATCCATACACACAAACAGACACGTGTGTGTGCAAAATTATTTGCGGCTAGACATAACAATTATAACAACAATGATAATGTTTGTAACTTGTGGCATGTTAAACAAGAAACTTTGGGGAAGTCACTGAAGCTAGCATTTCAAGATATATTGAAACAATGGAGTAGCACAATGCTGACGGTGTAATTATTTATATAGATTAAAAAAAACACATATACATAGAAAGACATACGTGTACTTTCGGCATCCTTTGTAAAACTTTAGACTTCTTTCCCTCAACGATTCGGCACTTTCCTCTAGAGATTCTATCTGTTTGACCAAAGACAAAAGTACAGAGAATATTAGCACATCAGTAATCAACTAGACCACAATATTAGCACATCAGTAATCAACTAGACCAGACAGCACTGAGGTTCCAAAATGCCAGACTAAATTTTCACACGTATGATTGGCACAGGATGAGGAATTTTTGAAGTTCTATTAGTAGAAAACTGTGTTGCATGGGTACGGGATGGAGTGTCTGGTTTGGACACGGGTACGACGACTTGGACATGGCGAGATCTGAGAATTAGGGTACTGTTTTGCTTGTGTCCGGGTGTCCGTATCCGTGTCCGCATCCGTGTCCGCACGACACGGGTACGTGATACAGAGGAAATTAGGGCGTACCCATGCAACAAAGGTAGAAAACTAGGAAGGATTCACTGATAATCCAGGCTGGGACCAATTTTTTAGATCAGGAAGTATATTACTTCAGAGAGCATGAACTAGTTTGTGTACACTCGATGAGAGCATTCCTTAAAACTGTCCTCAGTGAATATTTATAAAGGTAAGTACACTAGGTTCTCATAAATGCTATGAACAATTACTACTAGTTTATAATTCCATGTTTTAATGACCTAGGAAATATATCTCTAGTAGTAACTAAAATAGAGAACACTAATCAGGTGCTCTTCTCTGTCCACAATGTTTGACTTTTGTTAGAGTTCTAAGAGAATATATAAAGATGTGTGAGAGAAGACCGGAATTTATCTAGGCCGCACTCTGTTTTCTCTTTTTCTCTCCAAAAATTTTCTTCATTAGCAATGACATAGTTTTACTACTTTGCCTTGACATTTGAAAGTGCATTAGAGAAGAGATTGAATCACTGACATTGAGTTGATTTCTTGTATATTAACAACTTAGCAAGTATTGCAATAGTGTGCTGGAAACGACAAAACGTCACTTGATCCGTTGCAAAACACCAAATAGGCTCTTTACATTTTTGAGATGAGCGACAGATTTATTTGCGCTTTCAGAATAGTTCAACCAAAGAGCCTAGATACTAGCACACCAGTGAGCATTCTCTAAATATACAAGCTTTTAGTTAAGCAGCTCACTGGTGAAGTTGACGACTAGCTAGAAGCTAACCACATGCTAATTCAATAAACAACTTAATCTTTTATTCATTTTTAAAGCTAAAACTAATACAGAATGTAGCGTCTATCAACCTGCAATTACAAAACCTAACTGATCATCCTAGTTCACATTTTGTATTAAAATATTGTGAATTAAATGAAAATTTGCACCAAGTTCACCTGTTTCCGGAACATAGGAGAATCGTCGAGCTTAGCGAATAGCATGATTGATTGATGCTTCTACTCAATCTTCCAGCATTCAACTGAATTATACCACCCAACCCTAGCTGGTAACTCAAATTATTATTATTATTATTATTATTGCAGCATTGATTGATATGTCAAAAAAAAAATTTGTTAATGAATGAGAGAGAGAAAACGTTTTTGCTGCTTTTGAATTTAATGGCCCGGATTTGGCGGTGTTAAAAATGAAAACAACATTGGAAGTCGGAAAACTCTTTCTCTCTCTCTCTCTCTCTCTTTTTCTCTTCTGTTGGTGTTGTGTTTTAAATTGGTTTGTTTTTGTGTAATGAAAAATGAAATCAATGATGACACTCACTTACTAAAACTGTCCCTACCACCACCCTGACAGATGGTGACTTGTTTTGGAAATAAAGATAAACTGTGTCCAATAACAGAATAACTAATCTACTCCTTTTCTGGACCAAATATCCATATATGGATATGGATATTTTCCCCACCCCGGGAGTAGAGAATACACGTGTATGGTGGGAGCATATTGGTGGGAATAGTTGCGATGGTGTTGGGAATAGCGGATCTATCACTATGGCAGTATGCACTGTGCAAAACGCTTTGGGTAGGGTCAAATGAAGAATAGTCTTCCTTAAAAAGGCCGACAGTGAAATCATTCACTTTGGAAACCCTAATAAGCGTCAAGGACAATTATCTCAACTTGTCTTATATTAATACACACTTATCTTAAAACTTGGGTCACACTGTTTAGCTTTTACTCTTGCACTCATAAAAGACTTAAAATCGGTTTTCGAAACTAATCAGTCAAGTAGGAATATATGATTAATTGGTGATTAATAGGTGATTTAATCGGTTATATCGGATGTATATATTTGATGTTTTCAAAATATATATCTCAATTAGTAGAGTATACCATAATTAACATGGACATTTAAATTGAACCAGCCTTTTTTTTACCACTAAATGTCCTTGATAAAATATTCAAACTAATTATTCAATGCCTTTAAGGACTATTTTGTCATTTCAAAATTTACTATCATTTATACCCTTAAAATTACATAGTATTTTAAGAACGCATGTGTAAATTCAAGACGAAAATCAACTGCACGCCAACTATTCAATTGTTCGCGACTTAGGCCTCACATTAATTGTCAATTTATTACTATTTATACCGAAATTAAATGCAATAAACCAGTCGTCTCTTTTCTTCTTCTCTTTCTTCTTATACGCCCTTTCACTCTCCCAAATCTCCCATAATTTGAATTGCTCTCCCTTTAAAAAAAAAATTAAACTGAAAGCCACAAAAAAAAAAAAAAAAACATATATCTTTAATTGATTGTCTCTCTACGGCCGATTCTAACGCCGATTATTGTTAGAAGTAAAGCAAAAAAAAATCTGAGTCAAAAGGTAATATATTCTCCTGTATCTGAGTCAAAAGGTAATATATTTATCCTTTTTTTCAAGAATCGGAGTTTGAAACTTGTGATATATGATGAAATTCTCTGAACATGTTGGCTCTCAAAGGTCAGAGATGAAGATGGTACCACTAGATGGAGGGTTTTCTTGGAAGTCGTACAATGAAGAACATGTTCCGTATGATGACAATTCAAACACAGTGATAGAACTGTTGGAGCAAATAAATATCACAAGAGATGCCTCGAACTATCTGTGGTACTCAACAGAGTGAGTAATTATGACAAACCATTGTCGTCTTTCTGTTTCTGAGACATTAATTGATAAAAGAAAAAGGTCATTTATCTAATATATTATTCTACTTGGATTGTCCTGATTTGAACTCATGGTCTCAAGTTAGACTTGGAAAAACTGAGACCGCCTGTTGAGCGATACATTGTGACACGGATCAAATATCAAATGTAATTTCTGGTTTGGTCACTCCGAAAATAGAGATGTTGGCTCACATTTTTCTAAGAGAATGCAAGTTTGAACTTGATTTGTTATCTTATGTAGCTGTTTTTTTTTTATTGATTCTTTTCTCTCAACATTCAGTGTTAAGATAGATCCAGATGAAGCCTTCTTGAATAATGAACAATATCATGTACTCATGGTGTTGTCAGCAGGTCATGCTTTGCATGTCTTTCTTAATGAACAATTATCAGGTAAGCAAGGTCTGTTTTACCTTTTATGGAAACTAATTACACAAACAAAGAGATCATTACTATAGCTTATATTCTTAATTTTTCATTGCTTTCGGTCTTCTTGGTGAGGCGTGTATGGGAGTTTAGAAAACCACAAACTGACATTCATTAGTAGCTAGAAGCTGGCATTAACAAGATTTCCTTACTTAGTATAGTTGTTGGCCTCCGGTTTGTTCTTACTCTTTCACTGAATTTTCCTTATACTTTGTGAAGCACGTTTGTTGCAAGGAATATTATCGTTGTTGTTGTTGTTGTTTCTTTTTTTTTTTTTTTTTTTTTTTTTTTTTTTTAAAGAATAGTGGTCCACATTTTGAGACATGGAATGCTGGGGTTCTTGGCCCTGTCATGTTAAATGGTCTTAATGAGGGGAGATGAGACTTGTCATGGCAAAAATGGTCTTACAAGGTCTGTCTTGCTATTAGTTCCTTTAAATTTCCATTGTTACCACCAAATAGAGGCTGACTCTTTAGATTTTTACCCAGATTGGTTTAGAAGGAGAAGTGTTGAGTCTTCATTCACTTTCGGTGGAAGTTCCTCTGTTAAGTGGGTACAAGGATCTTTTGTGGCTCAAAAGCAACCGCTAACATGGTAAAAGGTGAGAATTTTCAACATTATTAGTGCCACTTCTTTTTTAAGGATTTCAAAGCCTATATCAACCATCCTTTTCTAATGGCCTGATATGATGTATTTTCCTTTGTTGTGATGCTTTTAGACTACATTCAATTTAACATATGGGAATGATCCCTTGGCTTTAGATATGGGTAGCATGGGTAAAGGTCAGGTATGGATAAATGAGCAGAGCATTGGGCGTTACTGGCCTGCATACTGATAAGTGCTCAAAAAGTGCTATTTAACCCTCGATTATGCCTCTTGTTTAGCCATCTTAGTGGACTAATACTGTTTATAAGTTGTGTTTTAAGATTCTACAGGTGAAAAAGAGAGTTTTGTAGAATATTAGAGAAAATGGGGTAAAACGAAGCAATTCGGAGCATTAAGGATCACATGGGAGGCCCGTGGACAATCATGGAGAAGGCAAAGGAATTGGAGCTGTTAAAGATGCGACTTGGACCTATTTTAAAGTCTATTTGGAAGCCCAAGGCCAAAGAATTCGTTGTTTGGACCAAAGCCCGCAAAAGATGACAGAAGGATAGAAGCGTAAGAGAAAAATCGGCTTATCGTCTGCGGACGATGTATCGGCGCCCAGACGCATTGAGTGCATCTGGGACGCATAAATCGAGCGTCCAGACGCATTGATTAAGTCTGGGACGCATGAATAATGCGTCCAGACGCATGAATCAACACTGTAGCCAATTCCTTTTTAGTTTTGAAGACGAAGTCGGACTCTGGAAGAAGTCTATTTGTATTAGGAAACAAATGATGGTTTGGAATGCTTCTAGAGCTCATTGTAACCCCTATAAATAGAGGACCTAAGTGCCTCATGTAGAGAGCCAATTCACTTATATTCTTGTCTCCAGAACTTGAGGCAGAGAGAGATTAATAATAAAAGATCGGTTTTAACTAGCTGAGTCTTAATAAATTAGTCTTTCTAGTCTTATGTTCTTCGACTCTTCTTCTTCTCGTTCTTCGTGTTCTTCCTTCTATATGGAAGGCTAATCTTCTCCTTCAAGGGAGGAGATGAAGCCCGGTGCTTAAGGTTTAATGATTTTTTCTCGGTTTATGGTGTTCTTCAATCAAAGTTAGTTCTTTATGTTTTTAGTTATTAGTTCCATTGCCCACACCGGGGGATGGAAGTATAGATTAAGGTTTTATTTATTACAATTGAATATCATGCTAGTTTAGGGTTTTATTTATTGCAATTGAATATTTGCTAGTAACATGCTTTTATTTATTGCAATTGAATATAATGCTAGAATAGAGTTTTATTTATTGTAATTGAATATTATACTATTATTCTCTACTTTTCTTCTAATTGTGTAGTGTTTTAGAGTAAGGGAAGTATTCCTTGTGTTTGCCTTAGATGGTGATTCATTGAATAGCTGCCAAGCTCGCATAAAAGGAAAGAAGATACTAGTAATATGAACATAGGAACAACCTTAAGTAGAGTTAATTGTTAACGATGTTTCATCCAAGAGGCATCGGCGACTCACTTGATTGCCCGACAGAGTCTACTTGGAGAACAACATGAAGCAAAAGGTCATGAATCAAAAGCATTGGTGGATTTGAATCTCTTGAATCTATCTCTCTCATATTCTCTCCCTATTTCCAATTCTTAGTTTTTGTATAAGTTTAGTTAGTTAGTTTAGTTTAGTTTAGTTTAACATTAGAATCTACAATATCTATAATAATAGTTTTAATCCCTCAAACCCCCTTTCCAATCATGTCCTTCATATAAACATACACTTAAAAGTGGAACGATACCCTACTCATCCTTTACTTATTGAGGGATAATTAGGTTTTGATACGCTTCTTTTTGTTCAAACGACCATCATCTATCTACATCATCCATATACCACATCATACATACACAAAAAGAGGCTGGTCAAATGGCGCCGCTGCCGTTTTAAGTTGTTTATGTTTAATGTTTTCTTTCAAGATTAGAAGTTTGGATCTTAAGGTAATTTTAGCCGTATCATCCATCTTTTTGAGAAAGAGAGAAGCTTGAAGGACATCTCGAAGACAAGATCTACCATCCAGGTTAGTCGAATCTTCATTCTTTTTATTTCATTCTTAGTTTAGTTGCATCATAATTAGTTTAGTTTTATTACTTTCTAGTATAATTGCATTTAGGATCTTTTCAACAATTGAAGTTGTAAGTCAACACAGTGAAATATCAAACTCTAGTGTTTCTTGTCTGAATCTTGACAAACGGACTATCGTCTGTAGGATGTGGTACTTAAGCAATCAAAGTGATTCACCATAACCCTAGAAGAGACAGCTTTAGACAACGGGCGAGATACTAGCTGCAAAGCCCAACCAAGTTGAAGGAAAGTAGTTTTTCATATTAGTATAATTTATAATAGTTGCATATTAGTTTAAATGCATTCAAGCATAATAGGATAGTTTTCATCATCTTCGCATAGCAAGAATACTAGACAGGATTGATATAATGCACGCACGCAATGATGGAGGTGTTTTGGATACCAATAATCCTGAAGCTATCCCACCCATGCAAGCACAACAGAGGAAGAAGTTAAGCGATTTCTATTCGCCAATCATTGGAGACCCACCCAGCAGTATTGTTTTTCCAGAAACAGAAGCTAACCAGTTTGAGCTTAGAGCATCAGTAATCTCTATGCTTCCAAAGTTCAACGGTTCGCATAATGTTGACTTTTATGTTCACATGAACAAATTTCTATCAGTCCTCAGAACTTTCAAGAACCAGAATATCAGGGATGAGAGTATCAAAATCATTCTGTTCCCACTCTCACTCGAAGGTAAAACATCTGAATGGTTAACTGCACAGCCGATCAATTCAATAGACAACTGGGAGAAGTTGAGAACAAAGTTTATGAACAAGTTCTACCCACCCCAGAAGACAGATGCCATGCAAAGAAACCATCAACAATTTCAAAGGGAAGGTGACTGAAGAATATCATCAAAGCTGGGAGAAATTCAATAATCTGCTAGTCTCATGTCCACATCATGGATACGATAAGAGCACACTTGCTCATTTTTTCTATCGAGGACTCTCGATGATGAACAAGCAGATGATATAGTCAATGCACAAAGGCAAGTTTACATCGATGGATGGAGAGGAAGCTTACAACTTTCTCGAGAATTTAGCTGAAGAAACACAATAGTGGACTACTAGCAGCGAGGATGTCGCTAGCATGGAGGGGGAGCCAAAGCAATTTGGCTACCAAGCACATGAACAATCAAATCAAGAACTGAAGTCTACATTGGCCAGCCTGGCCACCAGCATTGAAACTCGAGTAAGAAATTTAATCGGGTTCTCTATGAATCCCTCCAAGTTCAACAAGTCTCAAGCTAAATCTCTCCCGGTCATGCAAGCTAGCCAATCTGCGAAGTCCGTTTGGGACACTTCTCATGCAACTCTAGAATGTCCTAGTTACTATCAACATGCATTAGTTGGAGCGTACAATATAAACTCATTTCAGAGGCCCAACCAAGGTGGTAATAACTTTCAAGGTAATTATTAGAGACAGAATGCTGGACCCCTAGGTTCTCAAGATCAAAGTTATATTCCACAGACAAGTCAAGTTTCACAGTTGGTCCCTCAACAACAATTATACTCTCAACAAAATTCCAATACAAGTGGAGAGTTAGTGCCTGATCCTAGGAGAAATTATGCCACACCTGCCAACCTGGAGAATGCAATTACTTTGCTATCATAGAAAAATCAGAAGTTTGAAAGTGTTCTAGAGCTTCTTGCACAGTCTCAGCTCAATCTCCAGCAATCTCAGGCAACTAAATGTTCTAGAATGGAGTCTCTAGAGGCTAAGGTCGACCAACTCACCACTGCTTTGTCTGTAAAGACACAAGCCCACTCAACCTAGCTTATTGGAACCAATATTGAAGAGTGAAGATGTATGCCACATTGGGACAACTTCTAGTATTGATCACCTCCATGATCATGTTAGCTCGATTATTACTACTCGGATCGGGGATTGAAGATAGACAACAAGGTTGACTTACCTTCTCATGATGACATTGCTACAGAGCAATCGGTCAAGATTTCAAATGAAGTTCAAAAGGAAGTGGGGGAAATCCTTTCCACTCCCATTTGTCAAGATGACCAAGACAAGATATTCAAGAATGCCAAAGAGAAAGAAGAGCGCACACATCTTTGATGTGTTTGTACCGAAGGCACCTTTTCCTATATTTTTTGCTCAAAGCAAAAAGGACAAGCAATTTTTAGAGATGAAGGAGGCATTTGAGAAAGATAACATCAATATCCCCTTTCTCAAAGTGATCAAGCAGTTGCCATCATATGCCAAATTCTTGAAGGATGCATGCAACATAAAGAGAAGTACTCATGTTCCAAAGCGGCGTTTCTAATTTGGACAAACAACATCTATTATCCATCAACAAGCTCCAGTCAAGCTCAAAGATCCAGGAAGTCCTACAATATCATGCAAGATAGGAGAAAAATTCACGGGTAATGCTCTTTTAGACCTTAGTGTTAATCTCTTGCCTTATCATGTGTACCAAGCGTTGGGCCTGGAAAACCTAAAGCCTACACAAGTCAAATTGAAGTTAGCTGACCGTTCTACCAAGATTCCCAGAGGCATAGTTGAGGATGTTCTTGTTCAAGTAGCCGATTTCTACTATCCAGTGGATTTCATTGTAATAGACACCAAGGAGGCCTTTGATAAAATTCCAATTATTCTAGGCCGACCTTTCCTCGCTACCGCAAAAGCTTTGATAAATTGTCACAATGGTGAAATGAAGATCAACTTTGGTAAGATGTCCATGGACATAAATATCTTTCAATTGCCAGATAAGGATTATGATGAAGTGAAGGTGGAGAGGTGTACTTCCTTGATAGCATGATACAAGAATTCGTCCCATTCGAAGATACAATTGAGAGTGCTCAATCTACGAAAACCTGCGGATGAACCCGGAACCCCACCACGAGGTGTTGCTAGCCATATTCTTAGAATCTCTGCAGAAAATTCAGGATTTAAGTGAGCAGAATGGAAAATTGGCAGAGAAAGTATCATACCTTGAGAAAATGAACTCTACATTTCAGGATGAACAACAGACTTCTGCCTAGAAAAATCAGTTACTAGAGAATCAGCTTTAAAGAAGTTTTTGGAAAACAAATGTAATCTAGAAACCTGAAATGAGTCTTCTAAAGCAGAAAGTGAACCATATTGATAAGGAGAATTGCGCTGTTGAAGCTTCTTCTACACCATCATTGTCTGAACAAGAGAAGTATGTGAACCAGTCTACTACCCACCCTGAACGTAGTCAGTCAAACATCCATTATCATCACTGTGGTGGTAAAGGGCATATCAGATATTATTGTCCTGTTAGAAAGAAAGATTTTCGTCAATCTTCTACACAGAGGAACCACAAGGCCTATCACAAAATCATCAGACCTGAAATAGTTCAAGGTAGAGAAGCAACTTCACCATCAATCTTTCCGACATATCAAGGAGTATTTTTGACAACCCACAAGGTGAGACCTCCTCGTCCTCCAAACATTCGTCAGATTTGGGTAAGAAAATCTGATCTCCTCACTCCAAATTGATAATGCATGATATACTAGTCTTGAGGATCTGACTATAAAGGACTCAAAAGTCTTGAGAATCTGACTTTAAAAGACTCACATTACGTCTTAGGGATCTGACGTAAAAAGACCTAAAAATTCGACATCAATGGTAACATCTTCCCTTTTTCTCATTCATTTCATTTACTTAATTTCTATACATTGAGGACAATGCATATGTTAAGTTGGGGGAGGGTGTACTTGTGAAATGAACTTTGAAAATTAGTTTTCACAAACAAAAATATTTTGTTTCTATATCAAAGATGAGAAAAATGAATTTTAATGATGAGTCTGGGATATATATTCTATACTGCTTAGTGTTGAGTTTGATAGATAGTTGATATTATTGATTTCATTACCGCTTAGACTATTTATTATGCTCGGACATAGTTCTTGTTGATAAAATTCTTTATCAAGGCATCACCATAGTACTTGGTCAGTTTTGTGTACTTTTGCTAGAAGAGAGATTTAAACCCCTAGTAAACTGGAAGTAGAGTTTTTAGACTTAGCCTGTGAGACTTAAGCTTTATACCCATTTTTTGGAGAGTTCTTATGAGAAAAATCCGAGTCTTAGTGACTCAACATCTTTCAGTTCTTTATGTCGTTGTAATATAGTCTCATTATTTTGTTGATTTGGTTAATCACGAAGTGACATCAACTGGGGAGATAGCCATTTAGGTCTTGTAGTCTATTCAAACAGAGTATCATAATCTTGATAAAGTCAAGTAGTAAACCCATTCAGCCTTTATCCCACCTAGTAGGACCATCATGTTAAACCCTTTTGCTTTATAATAAGCCATTTTCTTTCATAAAACCCTCTACCCTTTACCCAACTCGGACAAGGAGTATAGCCAAAATCTTTATCACCCATACCCATATGTTTTCGAGAATACGAGGCACAAGGAGGAAGAAAGAGCACAAAAAAGGAAGATTACAAGGAAATATCATAGAGATACAATGAAGACCATCATTCGTTTCAAAGTGAAAGAAGCTAGTGGAAAACAAGTATATCCAAGATTAATCAAGGATATACCCATCGAAGTCTTAAAAAAAAAAAAAAAAAAAGTTGTTGCGAGAATGGATGGAACGGAAAAAGACAAAGGAAGAATTTTTTCTCTGCAATACGTAATTTAAAGAAATCTTCCAAAGAAAGAAGCAAAACCCTTAGTGTTTTTCTTTAAACAACCTTAGAATCCTTTTACCTTTCCTTCATAAACCAATACCCAAGCCAAGTTACAACCCATGACTTATCACTACAGTATGGTACGAAGTCTAGAATAGGTGAGAAGATGCTAAAGTGAAGGACCCGACACTTCATATGTGATTGACATTCTTTCCATGAGACTACTTTTATTCAGAAGTTTGTTTTTCAAAGTAGTATGTGGGATGTTCATATGCATTATTCTTTTCCCCACATACATGAGGTAAAATAGTAGACCATCTTCTGAGAGATTCTTTTCTGAGAGTATGACCGGTGAGGATTGAAAGTCGAGATTATCTACCTATGGTAAACTAGGGATTCCGTTTCTTGGATAGGAGAGTATAGGAGATTAAGTAAGTACACACATAAGCCTTGATTGAGAATTTTGTCAATTTTTACTATCCCCCATCATAATCTATGAGTCTTTGCAGCAATGTAGTTAGTAATGGAGACTGTCTATTGGAGTAAGCACTAAGTAGGTAAGGAATTTCTCTCTCTGAAAAATATCATCATTCTTGAACATGCTATTGATTGATTTTGTGGGTATATCACCTGAAAACCCTCACGAGACTATAACTCGTCCTTTTTGGGGAACATAAAGGTTTAAAGCCTTGTTGCATATGGTAAATGCAATCGCGATGCCTGCGAAAATGAGTTAGGATTTTATTTTTGTTATTAGGATGTGATTTTGATCACTTATCTATTTTTTATCTTATTTGCTAAGAGACTAGCAAAAGGCTAGTTGGGAGTTGTGATAAGTGCTCAAAAAGTGCTATTTAACCCTCGATTATGCCTCTTGTTTAGCCATCTTAGTGGACTAATACTGTTTATAAGTTGTGTTTTAAGATTCTACAGGTGAAAAAGAGAGTTTTCTAGAATATTAGAGAAAATGGGGTAAAATGAAGCAATTCGGAGCATTAAGGATCACATGGGAGGCCCGTGGACAATCATGGAGAAGGCCAAGGAATTGGAGCTGTTAAAGATGCGACTTGGACCTATTTTAAAGTCTATTTGGAAGCCCAAGGCCAAAGGATTCGTTGTTTGGACCAAAGCCCACAAAAGATGATGAAGGATAGAAGCGTAAGAGAGAAAAATCGGCTTACGCTGTGGGGGACGATGTATCGGGCGCCAGACGCATTGAGTGCATCTGGGACGATAAATCGAAAGGCCCGTCGGACGCATTGATTAAGTTTGGGACACATGAATAATGCGCCCGTGACGCATGAATCGAATCGTAGCCAATTCCTTTTCAGTTTTGAAGACGAAAGCCGGACTCGGAAGAAGTCTATTTGTATTAGGAAACAAATGATGGTTTGGAATGCTTCTAGAGCTCATTGTAACCCCTATAAATAGAGGACCTAAGTGCCTCATGTAGAGAGCCAATTCACTTATATTCTTGTCTCCAGAACTTGAGGCAGAGAGAGATTAATAATAAAAGATCGGTTTTAACTAGCTGAGTCTTAATAAATTAGTCTTTCTAGTCTTATGTTCTTCGACTCTTCTTCTTCTCGTTCTTCGTGTTCTTCCTTCTATATGGAAGGCTAATCTTCTCCTTCAAGGGAGGAGATGAAGCCGGTGCTTAAGGTTTAATGATTTTTCTGGTTTATGGTGTTCTTTATGTTTTTAGTTATTAGTTCCATTGCCCACACCAGGGGATGGAAGTATAGATTAAGGTTTTTATTTATTACAATTGAATATCATGCTAGTTTAGGGTTTTATTTATTGCAATTGAATATTTGCTAGTAACATGCTTTTATTTATTGCAATTGAATATAATGCTAGAATAGAGTTTTATTTATTGTAATTGAATATTATACTATTATTCTCTACTTTTCTTCTAATTGTGTAGTGCTTTAGAGTAAGGGAAGTATTCCTTGTGTTTGCCTTAGATGGTGATTCATTGAATAGCTGCCCAAGTTCGCATAAAAGGAAAGAAGATACTAATAATATGAACATAGGAACAACCTTAAGTAGAGTTAATTGTTAACGATGTTTCATCCAAGAGGGCATCGACACTCGCTTGATTGCCTGGACAGTAGTCTACTTGGAGAACAACATGAAGCAAAAGGTCATTGAATCAAAAGTATTGGTGGATTTGAATCTCTTGAATCTATCTCTCTCATATTCTCTCCCTATTTCCAATTCTTAGTTTTAGTATAAGTTTAGTTAGTTAGTTTAGTTTAGTTTAGTTTAACATTAGAATCTACAATATCTATAATAATAGTTTTAATCCCTCAAACCCCCTTTCCAATCATGTCCTTCATATAAACATACACTTAAAAGTGGAACGATACCCTACTCATCCTTTACTTATTGAGGGATAATTAGGTTTTGATACGCTTCTTTTTGTTCAAACGACCATCATCTATCTACATCATCCATATACCACATCATACATACACAAAAAGAGAAAGTGTCACATACAAAGCATCTAGTACTTGTGGTAGTTGCAGTTATACTGGAACATATGACGAGAAGAAATGCCTAAGCAATTGCGGAGATGCCTCCCAGAGATGGTGAGGCAAAGGTGACCTTTCCTAATTACATAGTTTATGTTAATCAATGTTACCTAATCAATCTTTTATGTTCGATGCAGGTATCATGTCCCCCGCTCATGGCTGAATCCAAGCGGTAACCTTTTAGTCATATTTGAAGAATGGGGCGGTGACCCAAATGGAATTTCTTTGGTTATCCGAACCATTGACAGTGTTTGTGCTGATATATTTGAATTGCAACCGACGTTGTTAAGTTATCAGAGGCAAGTCTCTGGAACAATCAACCAGCCATTAAGGCCCAAAGCTCATTTAAGGTGTTCTTCTGGGCAGAAAATTTCGTCTATAAAGTTTGCTAGCTTTGGAACTCCCCAAGGGGTCTGCGGCAGCTTCAAGGAGGGGAGCTGTCATGCCCATAAGTCATATGATGCTTTTGAAAAGGTAGAAAATTCGCATGAGAATGCCCTACTCACCACTTTTTTTTTTCTTTGTTTGAGTAGTCTATTTTTTTCATGGTTACTTTTTATGTTATAATTGTATGAAAAGCTAATATTTTTGTTTCTTCATCTAGATTATAGTTACTGATTTCATCCCATTGGTTGGAGTTCATTTTATGACGATTCATAGGTAATGGATTCACCATAAAATTACTATTCTCAATATCTCCCCCTATAATTTCTTGAAGTCCTTGGTATCAAATCGATACTTCTCAATTTGTTTGGAGTTCGTCTTCATTCCAGGCGTATGATTTTTGTATTTATGTTGAAACAATTTAAGATGTAATGAAGCATTTTTTTCCTGCTTAATTTATAAAGCGGTAGTATAAATTTATTAAGCACGCTTTACATTAAAATTAAGTATTTTTGTTAATATTAGTGTCATAATTAAATAATTATAATATGAAGGCCTCTAATTAAATATTGATAAGGTTCAAAAATGATCTACAAAAGCTACTATATGAGATGAGAATTTGGTTGTCTCATCTCACAAGTAGTGCTTCTACGGCTAACCTTGTGCATTGAAATTTATAAATTTCTTTTTGTATGGTAGCATGAGTCTGAGGACAATGTAGAAATGACATACCCAAATATTCACTTTGTATTTACTTCCCTTCCTACTTGCTAATTGATTTGTATTAGAAGCTGTTTTTGTTTCAAACATGCCAGGACTAATTAGGGGTATAAGATCTTATGGGAAACATATATTTTATCTGAATGTTGTGAAGTTCTGATATCCTTTCCATCTAAACTTTCTATGTATCTATTGTATATATATGTTGTAGTAAAATCAGGAACTGACATGAAATGCCCCTGTTCTTATTTGTGAGGGAGATACTATGCTTATGCAGAAAGTTTTCCTTGATTAACTTCTTCACTAACAATTTTGCAGGTTGACACAACACTTTTTGTTAATCTGACATTGATATATGATTTTGTATATGCACTTAAACGTTAATAGTATTATTTGACTGTTTGTTTTCTAGTTGATTTAAGCGCATGCGCTGCACATGTTGACAAGTCAAAATGTGTATTCTTGAGTACATTCAAATACCAATAAAAGATTGACCAAATGTAATTTTACACGTTTCCTATGGAGCACAATTAAGAAAATTTTCAGTGATGAAGATGGGAAGACCTTTACCTTGCTGATGACAAGGCTGTAGTACTTCAACTTACACAATGAAGGAGCCTGTAGGACGAACGTAATTGTGGGCTATTAGATAACCTATAGCATAAAATAAACCTTACTGACTAGCCTTCCTGACCATCGTCCTATTTTTTTTGTACTGTTTAAATGTTTCTTTCTGCAACATAATTACTTGGATACATATGCCTCTTCTTTTTGTTGTCACAGTACTTACTCCTATCCTTCTTCATATGGTTAGGTGAAACCTCTTAAGCACTCTTCAGATTTGCCACCTCCAGGAAACAAAAGGTCGTACTTATATTTGCGGTACATGACGATTTTCCTGCGCCCCACTAGTGGAGCCGAAGCAAGTAATGAAGAAGTGGATTGAAGAACTCGTGGTCAGCCATGGTCGGAAAAGCCAAGTCTAACGACCAACCCGCTTTCAACTGGGCTTTGAATAAAACCGTTGGGATGTGTACTCAATTTTTTTTCTCTTGCTATTTTCCCACATTTTATATTTTTGCTGTATAGTGTGTTTGATTTGAATTGGAATGGGAGAAATGTTTGATGGAGTGAGTATACGATAGTTGTCCATTTATTATAAATAAACCATTCTGTTTTTAGGATAACGAAAAGGAAATAACATCTCTTAAAATAGAAATGTTATTCCTCATTCTCGACTGGAGTTCAAGATGAAAAATGATATACTTGAGATGGATCCTTGGGATTGTTCAGTCTGTGTAACCGGTAGCTGATTTACAATTTGAACCACTTTATTTATGAGTTCATGATGCTAGAATTACAAAAGGAAAATGGAGATAAATAACTGGAGAGCAAATTCGGTCCTTATGGCGCTACTATTCATTAGAATGAATAAATAGAGAAGCAAAAATTCTCCCAAACTCATGAGGTGAAAGTGATATACTTAGGTTCATCATTTGGCTGATCGTCAAGAAAGTCAGTCAAATCGGGATGATCTGGATCACATCATTAGCAAACAACTTCTGAAACTGTCACCTTTGTGGCTTTGCCTCATCTGTTTCTCCTTGAATAGTGCGTGATTTTTTATGTTTACTTTTCCGGGTGCCGGGTCGATTCAGTATTTGCTGCCACAAGTGGCATTCCCTTCGAGGAGGGTTGTACTTTAAGAATCGGACATGGGTCCAGAAACCAAGGGGCAGCATGTTATCATCCATAATAATTACATTATTGGTTCCGACAAGAAAATAAAGCATTTTCATGATTTTGGACTCGTTGGTGGATGATCGGCACAAGAATCCCCCTTGGCAGAGTATAGAATGACCTTATTCACCAAACAAAGTACATTTTTTTTTGTCCACTAAGCCAATTGCCGTGTCACCGGGTTTTTGATGTTAAAAGGGTCCAATTTGCATACCTTTGAAAATTCAGTAGATAATAGGCAATTATATTCATCATTGGTCCTGTGGTGTCTTATTTGCTATTTCCTTCCGTGCTTATGAGAGATACAAGGTGTGAATGTTAACCTGGAAGGAATTGAAGCAGCTTTCTCTTGCAGATCAAGTAGGAGTTAGTTCCTTTTTTAACCAGTATATAATTATACTTGCTGGACTTCATTAAAAGAGGCCGTCTATGCCAATGCATCCAAAACCCTTTAACAACTCCATAACCCAATACATCTAGGAATAACACCATGTGAAATGTTTAGAATTGATTCCAATGTTGTAGATTCATTGATTTGGAAGTATGGGGTTATGGAGTTGTTAACTGTATGCCTTGCTTATAAGAATGATATTGAAGGACGAAGCAAGGTCTGAAATCTGAAGTATGGACTGAAACAAAATTTAAATGTCGTAATACGTACTCTTAAGTTTAATTATTATTTAGGTTGACTATTAATTAAGTTTAATAAATATTGAGCTTGCTCTCTTTCTTTCATTGCAGCATTGTGATGGGACGGAGAAAGAAATGGGCTATAGAGTTTCATAGAGACAACAAAGCAAATTTGTAGAGGCACGTATCCTTTGCTACCTTTTTTTTTTTTTTTTTTTTTTTTTTTTTTTTGTAAAAAAAAATAATCTTAAAGAAAAAAAGGTCATCGGGTTAGTTGTAGGCGATTGATTATGCGGTGTAGACATATTACCATAGGTCTAAACTTTTTAATTGGTTTTTCTTTGGAATTTTCCTGCTTTTGGTAAAATCATATCCATTAACACAAAGCCTGTGAGAGGCCTTCATGTATAGGCTTCTTTCATCCAAGCATTTTGAAATATGTGTAATTGCAAGCAAGCTCTTTGTAAATTTAGAAAAACCTTATAAATATGTCAATTCCACTTTTTCCTGGTTTATTTTCATGAGAAATAAATTAACTTTCTTCTTTGTTAACACTTTAGATTGTGTTTGATCGGTGAGAACAAATATATCTGACCGTTTATTTTTAAACATTTCCTCTTCTATAAGCATGAAATGTTGGTAGGCCATTACCATAGGTTTCTTGAGTTGATCCAAGCGCTAACGTAGATCAAGCTCTTTGGGCTATAAAAGCAAGAAAGCGAACAACCGGCAATCGAAAGTGTTACACTTCACCTCATCAAGCTAGCGTCATCATCCCACCATATTCTATCATGTTGAGAGGCGGCTCCTTTATTGCCATATTTATTTTCTCCGAAGTTCAACCCTCTCCATGTTGTGAGAGACGTCGAATTGTTGATACTTTGACCGACAAAGAGGCTCGTCTTCTTAGATCTTGGCTCCTAAGGCAAATTGCCAGAATTTTAGCGTGTTTGTAAAGCGTTAGGACAAGTTCTTGATGTGTATGGGCAATGCAGCCATATCAATTGACTTCACTTGTGAAGGTGGTTACAATGAGCAGATGGTTGTAGCTTCTTCATTTACCAACTAGACAACACCATCATTGTTACTGCATAAGAGAACTCACGCAACATTGTCATTGCTACTGAGACGAGGATGTCAGAGTGACTAACGCATGCACTCATTCTTATTGTTGTAATCTCCTCTGTGAATTCAGTATGACCCTTTGTAATACATAGAAATGTTGCATAGATGCTAATATGCTATTGTAATATATTCTTTGCAGTTTGCATGAATGGTTGACAAACCAACTATATGTAGTGGAGTTTGCATCCTCTTTAATTTGCTTTATTTATTATCCATGTGCAAAGCACGTGCATTTTGGCTAGTTAGTATAATCATACCAAATATTTCTAAACAGTGATCCGAGATACAACAAAAAATATCAAATTCTCATAATCACATCTAACTAGCTCAATTTTGGAGTACTACAGATATGTCAACTATAAAAATTACGTTAAATATTTAAAGAAATAAGGAGATTGAGAAGCGATAATATTTATTAGAGAGATAATATAATAATTTGTATATTTAACTTTCGTTAAGGAAGAAAAAATAAGTAAACTCTTAGCTTTTTGTATTGATTGAGTTCTATTATTATTAATACGGTTTAAGAATCTAATTCGTTAATTTTATGTATTTTTTTGGATGGGAAACCAATATTTTTAATATTTTTTTTTCTTGATTTAGCGAGAAATCGGTCAATTCGGTGATTAAATCGGTTCAGTGAGAAAAATTAAAAAATCGATAAAAATTAATCGGTTTACGAGCGATACGCGATTAATCGGCGATTAATCCGATATTGATAACATAGCTCCATAGCAGAGTACAAAATATTGCAATATTTATCGAGATTATATATAAATATCACAATATATTTAGAAATATATAAGATTGCAAATATTGATGATATTTGTGATATTTAGAGACATATGTTGATATTTGGTTTAGATAACAATTTTATTTAATATTTACCATTGTATTTCAAATAAATATAAATGATGTATCGTGATATATCAAAAAATATATGTGATATTTGTCAATATTTTAAATATACCCACGATATTTTAGATATATCCACGATATTTGCATATGAAACAATGTAAAATATCTTCAAAAAATAGATATATCCACAATACATATCAAAAAATTGAGTATCGATAAATACACATATCCCGATATTTTATATTATGCTCCAAAATACTTTCATCATGTTGATGCCAAAGTAGGACTAAGGTGTGGCCTCTTTTTTTTTTTTCTAAGTTCATTGGTATTGAAATACACTTTGAGGTTAGGGCATGCATCCCAGAGGTTAGTTAGATATTGCAACTTCAAGGATACATCCACTTTGAACAATTCTTAATTTCAAATACATTTAATAGTATGCATAAGAGACTTGAATTTCGAGATGGCCAAAATTTCACACTTGTATGTTCAACTAAAACTAAATGTTCAGACTCAATATTGGCAAAAAAAAAAAAAAATTAAAACAAAAAAATAAATAATAACAATAATGATAATAATAAAAATGCTGGCGTTCAAGTTTGAGAGCAACGTTTTTGTGATTAACTGATAGGTAAGAAGCCTAAAAGGTGTATGGTAGTCCGAGAAATTGGTTCACTGGTTGCCACCTCTTTTCTTCTAGTAGCTTGCTATCCATGCGACCATGCTACAAACCACCAATTTCATTCTCTTTATGCTAATCAGTTAACACAACACTTGAATTGAGTCCTCTTAATTGGTTCAGCCACTCATCTCGAGCTCTAATTTTCTTTTGTCTACTTGTAGCTTTTGAGTCCTCATTGCACCAAATAATGTACACGTGCACCACTATTCACTACCCTCTCCAGTTACTGATCTCGCTTAATTTCAACACTTGTAACACTTTCACGCACGAATATCCATTACTGTAAAGATCAATACAAATGAAATAAGTTAAATCAAACCATTAAAATAAACAGACTAACAAATATAAAATTGACCATAAATATGTATCATTTACGTGTTTATCATTTATCTAACAATAGTTATTAATAAAGAATATATTCTTACTGATTATATTGTTCTAATTGACATATATGAACTGCATTCAAGAAGGATTAATACCTACAAAATATTTTGAAAAAATAATTCAAAATCTTTCAAATGCTAGTGGTGTTAAAATGCATATTGTATATAAATTAGCAAGATGTGCACGGGAGCAAGTCGCTCCAAGAGCTTATAGCGATTAATCGGCGATTAATCGGGGATTAATCGCTTTAGTTAATCTATAATACATATGTCGCATAATCATAATACAACAAAGTGAATAGCTTGTAAACCGTTTAATGTATCAAATATCAGGTTGTTAGGCAAGATAATTTTGTTCAATTTTTTCAATTATCAAATATTTGGAAAAGATTAGTTTGTTGAATTTTTTTCCCCTTCGTTTAGCATACCACTTAATGAATTTATACTGCAATGATAAATATCAGTGGCGGTTTTGATTGTGTTTTCCTCGGTGAGCGAAACGTTTTCAGTATGGATTTGTGGGTTTTTCTGTTTTGGGTTTTTTTGTAGACTTAAATTTAAAAAACAAGCATACAAAACTGGCACAACTATTAAGCGATACTTTTGTTATGCCGATTTATCGGAAATTGGCCGATTAAGCGAAACAAATTGCCCTATTTGTGGCACCCGCTCAGACCTCTAATTTTTTGTTCCGGATCGGTCGAGTGGCGCATAGCTCTTATGCACTGATTAAACGATGATTAATAGGCGTTTAAACTGCCCAGTTAACAAGTGTATTAATTTGCATATCTTAAACTTTCCTTATTGTAAAAGATTTTACTCAGCAAATTATGAAAAAACTCTTTCCGACTAAGGCAAGACCTAATCAAATGAAAGCAGATTATCTAGAACTGTGTCAGAAAGAAATCCAAAATCTATTGGATCGAAAACTAATTACTAAAAGTAAATTACAATGGAGTTGTACATCATTTTATATAAATAAAACAGCTGAAAAGGAAGGAAAGAGGAGTTCCTAGATTGGTTATAAATTACAAACCATTAAATGATGCTTTAAAAATGGATTACGTATCCCATTCCTAACAAGAAAGATCTTTTAGATCGTTTATTTTAGAGGTAATATTTTCTAAATTTGACCTTAAATCAGGATGACGAATGCTAGTGAGCCTGTCAAGTTTGTGATGGGCTTCGAAACATGAGATGCCACAACACAAAAAAAAAAATGATCTCTCTCTCTCTCTCTCATGGCATCAATTGTGGCTCGCACCATCATGGTTTTGCTAACCTAAGAGCTCATCTTCTTCCCCATCTTTCATTCTCACTCCCATTACCAATTCTCTCTTTATCTTTATACCATAGAAAATTAGATACACCAATTGTCATTCTCGACAATTTAGACAACAATCCATCCATATTGTGGTGAACTTCAATCAAGTGAGAATTTCATCAAAAATCAATTACGTGCCACTAAATATCAAATATGGATATATGTTTGAGCGTAAATTTTTTGTATTGGCATGTTGTGTTTCACTTCTTGATATATTATTGTGGGTTGTTTTTCTTCTAATTATATTATCTGCCTTCTAATAATAATTGGAATTAATATTCTTTTAGAGACAGATTTGATACTAGGAAAAACTGAGGGTAAAGAAGAAAATCCAATGCACAGATCTGATCATTAAATTAAAGAAATCTATGACTTTAAATTGAAGCAGAAAAACCAGGTAAAAAGGCAAACTTTACCCATAGCTTATGATTGGAAATTTAGAATAATGTGGGGGAGCAAAATTTGAGATAGTTGGGGTGAAGAAAATTATAAAGGAAGTGAATATAGAAGGAGCTGATGTGGTACGTAATGAAGCTCCGTACTTTGTTTGAGTTGGATTTTGGAAGAGCGGAAAGAAATAAAAGGGGGATGAGAGAGAATAAGGGATTGTGTGTAAAAGATTGAGGCCGGTATTCAGTCTGTTTTGTTTGTCATTTTTTAGAGAGTTTCGGGGCTCGCTAGCATTCCTCAATCAGGATATTGGCAAATACAAAAAATAACATGATAAAATTTAGGATCTCTGTTAGCTTTAATTGGGCATGTGGTATAAGAATTTCAAATAGGAGTAATGACAGAAGAACCTACTTTAGTTAAGGAACTGATGAATCAAAACAGAGTTTCAGTTTTTGAGCTAATTTCACTGGGAAGAAAACACTCAATGACAAGTACAAATTTAATACTTTTATAATAGTTATTTACCAAGTCATTTAATATAATTGTGAGTACTTAGCTTGAATAAAATTATTCTTTCAATAGCAACTAAAATTATTCAAAATACTGCAGCTAAACCACATGAATAACATAGATGTTGACGGAAAAAATTGCGGATCGATGAATGTTGGAATGATGATTAGTCAAAAATTAACTAATGCGTGGAATACAATTGAGCAAAATAGACTTTGTTACTACAGGATAAACAAGAATATTATTTCTTATGAAGACTACAAGGGATTGACAGATAAGGTGAGTTGATGTGTGGTATAAGAATTTCAAATAAGAATTGAGTTATTCTATAAATTATGACTAAAATTGACAAGAAATAATGCAGGTCAATTACATGGAAAGCCTAGATAATGATGGAGACTGTTACGAAAACACAATCATCAATAGTGATTCACCACTACGACATTATTCAATGATACTTGAACAAAAAAAATTGATATATCTGTTAATATAGAGCATAATCGATTGTGCTACATTGACTTCCCAAATCGTTATATTTAGAACAAGAAGAAGAAGGTATTTCGTTTTTTTTTTTGAAAATAATTTTTATCTATAGTTTAATTTTTATTTATAGTTACGTATTAGGAACGGATTTGAAAAGACACAGAGAAGATAAGTAGTTCAACAAAGTATTTTTGTCAACTATCATAGTTTTATTTTTAATTTTATTTATGTATTAGGAATAGATTCAAAAAGAAACAAACAAGATCAGTAGCACTGATTATTCAACGCTGACAATCGAAGATAAAATATTAAAAGAATACATGAATGAAGATATACAAATCACTCAATGGGCATAATGTACAACATACTATACATGTTTTTGCAATTTAGACTATGACTCAATTCTAGTTGATCAATGCTGATGTGGCCATCGTAATACACAACATGTCCGTTCATTTCATAATATTAAAAGAACTGTAGTGCTCTGTACAATTAGTTTTTTTGCACTTTTAGACTATGACTCAATTCTAGTCGATCAATGCTGATGTGGCCACCATAATACACAACGTGTCCGTTCATTTCATTAGGCGGCATTAATAAAGCATGTGAGAAACACATTTTTTTTTCTTAAAAACTGAAAAAAGAAATTAAATACCAAATTCACAACTTCTTATTCTCCACGAAACCAGTTCACATAAACCCTATTGCATAAACGAAACAAACATGACACACAAAAACTAAACATGACACTTGCACAAAAGAAAACAACCATAATAAGTCTTGACTGTTAAATTAAAACATGACACATTTGATGATAAGCACCCAAAATTGTAATATTAAACCCTATTGAGACATATCAATTTGGTTAATTATGTGTTTCATAATCATGAAATAATTATATTTTTGTACTTTTGCAGGTGTTCGTAGTGGACATGAAAATAATGGTTAAACCTACATTAAAGCACGGGAATGATGTATATCTGAAGTCTTCCAAATCAGCCGTGGGAAGCTCAATGAGGACGAGGAAGAAAAGCGTCAACTTTCGAAACTCATATCTCTTGAACCTGGACTCAGATTTCGGCAAGTAAGCTGTCCAGATGATTAGTACGACTAGCTCTATCTCAGGCCAGAATTTATAGAAATCGACATCTAGGCCCACTAATGGACATAGAAAATTAATAGACCTATATTTCGGGCCCACAAGAAGAGATGAGTCATCAATCATGGAGCATGTCAAGACAAAAGTGTCAAATTATTAGCACAAATGGACACCTTGCATGTGGTTAAATGTATGGTTATCCCAAATAGTGATTTTTTTTTGCATGATTTGGTTTAAGATAGGTTTGTAATAAATGTAATAAAGAGGGGGGAGGTGATTTCACGTGGGAGAAAGGAGAGAAAACTTAAGTGTGGGTGGATTTTGGAATTAACTCCTTAGACCACATTTCATGATTCTCTCATTTTTTCACTTTTGAACTTATATTTTTCTTCTCTTTTCTAAGTTTAGTAGTTTTCTTGTAATGGTGAAACACTTGTGTTCTTCCAAATAAATCAACATTTTCCTTAAGGCAAGGTTAGTTTTTTCTTTCATTCTTCATCTTTCACTTTTATAATATCATAAAACATATTATATGATCATTATAATCATATGATCATGAGCTAAACCCTCCGTTTGTGGAGGGTTAATGATGCTCATGTGAGGAATAACTTTTGTAATTGATTCTAGTTAGTTGTTTAGGACCATAAGCTAGGCTTTATATCCTACTCCAAAATGGTAGTTAGTGTAGAGTTTAGTTAGGAATTAAGGTGATGACTTAGAGATAGGTCATTGCTTTGGTTTCTCATGCTAGCAATATGATCGTAGAGATGAGTTATATTGTTAGGGGTCAAAAATATAATATTTATTAAAGTTTGTATAGGAATTTTAAGAAAGATTAAGATGCAATAAACTAGAGTAAAGCAATAGAGGTTTTTCTTAACATGAGTAGATTTACTCCCTCCACACCTTTCCATATATCAATTTTTACTTTGTTTTAGTGTGCATGTTTACGTAACCTTAAGAATCTAAAAATAAGTTAAGTAGTTTTAGTATAACTAAATCATAAAAAGAACTTACTCACTAGTTTCCTAAAGAGCATAATCAAGTTATATGTTGTCCTAGACTTTAGGTGGAACGAATCCCTACTCGAACTAAACACATGAAGACACGTGAGTAAGGAACTTGAATTTTGATACGAAAATGGATATAGAAACCAACCAATTCTAAAGCCCGTAATAGTGGTAAGATCAAATGGCGCCACTGCCATTCTAAAGACCCAAGGACCATTGCATACAAACTGGAATTGCTCCAAGGGGAAACCTCCCACTCTCATTCCTTTCCTTCATTTCATTTTCTTTCGTTTTCATCATTTTTTTTTTGAAATTTCCCGCGTTTCGGTACTGATCCGAGATTTGATTTTTCGTGGCACATACAAGAACCAAAAGTTAGGACCTAGAGCATAATCTATACATTGACACAAGACTTCTATGAAAAAATTGGCCGATTGTACACGATTCTTGCGCGTGCGCGATACCTGACTCGCGTCCGCCAGCTCCACCTCGCGTGTGTTGGTGATTTGTCTATGTTTTTGATCATTTTTCAACGGAAGCACCTCCTGTTCTATCTGGTTCTAGTACTAGGCCTAATTCTCTGCACCTGTTAAAAATACTTTAACTATCTTCTGAATTCAGGACGTTTGCGGGTTGAAACGACAGTTTCATTTCTTTGGCGGATTTGCGGGACACTGTAGGTTCCAAATTTGATAATACGTTTGCATGATTCACATGTATGTAGTTATTATGTCGTAGGTAATAGACTATTATTTGTGTATTAGGTTAGAAATATGCATGAATCATGTGAATACACTGGTTAATAGATATATACGGTTAAGTGATTATGAATTGTATCTAAATGTATATGTACATGTCCGTGGTACTGTTTTGCATGGTTATATCTATATATATATGTATAAGTAACTGTTGTTGCATGCTTAGTATTTATCTACGTATAAGTAAACTGTCTTGTTTAATAATTAAGTCGATTTTGTCATGAAAGAGGAGAACATTCCAACGAGGGTTAACATCTAAGTTGGGTAAGTTGTTTCTAAACCCTGCGGGGCGAAGCTGCTCTTTATATGACATCGCAATCTCAATGAGTATTGATGAAATCGAATTATTATGCAAAACACGAGTAGTATATTAGTATTTGCATAATACGTTGCCTGTTTAGTTTTTACGTATCTGTTACGTCTTTGCCTATTAGTATATATGCGCGTACGTATAGTATCTTCGCATGCTACCGTATCTAGATACATATGAGTAATTACAATTTGCCTGTTAGTGTAGATATACGTATATGTAATATATATCTACCTATTAGCATACATATACGTATTACTGATGTGTATTTGCTTGTACGTAGTATCGAAGTATTTATTGATGATACAACCTTGCCTATTCGTATTTCTATACGTATGAGTAGAGTATCTTCACATGCCGTTGTATCTAGTAATGTATGAGTAGGTTAAAATTGCATGATTGTACTTAAATTCTATTCGTATGAGTTGTATTTGCATAATTGCATGATTGTACTTTATCCCTTGCATAAATTTTAATTAAAAAAAAATAGTAGGATCTTGCATAAATTTTAAATAATAATAATAATAATATTAATCTGTAGTGGCTTTATCCTTTGCATAAAAAAAAATAAAAAATCATCAAATAAATCTTAATTATATTCCAACAGTGTCTAGGAAACTTGAAAGATTGATGTTACTTAATTAGAACCGTGCTTGCACGAAAATCTTCTATCATATCTTTTTTGTGACTTGGCTATTGGTTTATGTACACGTATTCCTAGCTTTACTGCTATGTTAGCAGCAGCTTAGGCCTACGTTGTTCACTTCTAATACTTCAAAAAATAATGAAATTTAAGTAATAATAAGCTCCATCTGTGCATTAGATCTAATTTTATGCTTGCATGAGATTAATGTCTGGTATTAATAAAGAATTTGAACATACCTATCATAGGAGAAAATACGATAAGCAATTACGTAAGTTCTCACCTCAGCAAAGTTCTTCATATGTTAATAAAACTCATAAAGATCCCCTGTCACCATTAACTTCATTCGTTATGGCTGACAAAACTCCACCAGCTGAGAAGCCCCTTTTGGACTTCTATACTGCATTACAGGAAGGACCTTCTTCCTGCATCAAACTCAAGGATATTGCTGGCGATTTTTGAATCCCGCCTAACGTTTTTGGATTGTTACCCGTTTATCACGGTTTAGATCATGAGAAACCGTACAATCACCTCCATAGGATTCAACAAGTAGCCACCACATTTCACCATCCCGCAGTCTCTACCGAACAAATCTTGTTAAGGTTGTTTCCTTTTACTTTAGCTGATAAAGCGTCAGTTTGGCTAGCAGGCCAACCGCCACAATCCATAGACACATGGAATAAACTTGTGCAAGCTTTCATGCTACAATTTTATACTCAGAAGAAAACTATTGAAATGCTTTAGAAAATCCAATTCTTTCGTCAAAATCCTCATGAATCTTTTACGGAAGCATGGAGTCGATTTACTGATCTTCTTTTAGAATATCCTCATCATCAACTCGACACCATTGTCCTTGTTCGTTCATTCTTTAATGGGCTTTCCGATCAGCAAAAATAAACACTTGATATAATGAATGGCGGTTGCTTCATGGACAAAGGAGTGAATGAAGCATATACTTTTCTTGAAAAACAAGCAACAAGAGGTACACATTGGGGTAGCACTGATTCTTCTAGGTCATCTAAGGATACTGCTACAAATGCTACATCTATTTTTGAGGTAAAACCTGATCCCGAAATAAAAACTCTAATAGAATCCCTCACTAAAAAAGTAGATGCCCTCGCAGTTCAAGTAAATGATCAACTCCCAAAACAGGTCATGAACGTTAACACCTCCCAGTGTGTTCTTTGTCTCAGTCCTGACCATCCTGATATTTATTGTCCCTTGTTATATGCTTCCCCTTCCCAACCATTGGAAGAGGCATGTGCATTCAACATTCCTAATGCACCTTGGAGACAACATTGGAATTTCGCTTGGCGCCCGAATACACAACAGATGGCTCCCCCAGGTTTCGCCAATCCACCTGTTCGACCACCTAATAACTTCATTCCATACCGCTAATGAAATAATTAGCAATACCAACAAAGTCAAAATCAGTTTCAAAGTAATTCAAATGCTAACTACCAGAACAATCGCATCCTTGTTCCAGTCAATCCCAATTCTGGCTACTCCAAACCAAGGTGAGGTGCACACAATCACTACTCTTCGACCTGGCAAAACTGTAGACAATCAAATAAAAATGCCAGATGAGCGCCCAAAGGTATCCGAAGGTTCCAATGAATCTGTTCCTGATAATAAACCTCCGATGGAAACACCAAGTCCATCTAAGTCACCGAATCAAAAAGTGGGAAATGAGCAAGCGGATCCTTATGCCAAATTCCGTCCTAAGGCATCGTTTCCTGCCCGTTTGGCAAAGAATAAACCTGACAAAAATTTTGATGAAATTCGAGAAACTTTTAAGAATTTGACAATCAACTTACCTTTTCTAGCTAAATACCTTCAAACTATTGCCAAAACAAGCAAAGTTTCTGAAAGATATGTGCATCACAAAAAGGAGAACCAATGTTCCTAAACAAGCATTCCTCACCGAACAGTTTTCATCCATCACCGAACACAATGGTATAGTCAAATACAAGGACCCCAGTAGACCAACGATAAGTGCTCAAAAAGTGCATTTTAACCCTCGATTATACCTCTTGTTTAGCCATCTTAGTGGACTAATAGTGTTTGTAAGTTATGTTTTATGATTCTACAGGTGAAAAAGAGAGTTTTGTGGAATATTAGAGAAAAAAGGGTAAAACGGCGCAATTCGGAGTATTATGGATCACATGGGAAGCCCATGGACAATCATGGAGAAGGCCAAGGAATTGAAGCTATTGAAGATGCGACTTGGACCTATTTTAAAGCCTATTTGGAAGCCCAAGGCAAAAGGATTCGTTGCTTGGACAAAAGCCTACAAAAGAGAAAAGTAGGATAGAGCAAAAGAGGGAAAACAGACTCTCGCATTTGGGATGCAAGGATCGTGCGTCCAGACGCAACGCTCGCATCTGAGACGCAAGGATCATGCATCCAGATGCAACGCTCGCGTCTAAGACGCAAGGATCGTGCGTCCAGACGCATGAACCGACACTGTAGCCACTTCCTTCTCAGTTTTGGAGACGAAGTTGGACTATAAAAAAAGTTGATTTGTATTAGGAAACAAATGGCGGTTTGGAATGCTTCTAGAACTCATTGTAACCCCTATAAATAGAGGACCTAAGTACCTCATGAAACTTGCCAATTTACTTACATTCTTGTCTCCAAAACTTGAGGCAGAGAAAGATTAATAATAAAAGATTCGGTTTTAACTAGTCGAGTCTTAATAAATTAGTCTTTCTAGTCTTATGTTCTTCGACTCTGCTTCTTCTCGTTCTTCGTGTTCTTCCTTCTTTATGGAAGGCTAATCTTCTTTTTCAAGGGAGAAGATGAAGCCGGTGCTTAAGGTTCGTTGATTCTTTTGGTTCATGGTATTCTCCAATCAGGTTAATTCTTTATGTTTTTAGTTATTAGTTCCATTGCCCAGACCAGGGGATGGAAGTATAGATTAAGGTTTTTATTTATTGTAATCGAATATCATACTAGTTTAGGGTTTTATTTATTGCAATTGAATATTTGCTAGTGACATGCTTTTATTTATTGCAATTGAATATAATGCTAGAATAGGGTTTTATTTATTGTAATTGAATATTATACTATTATTATATACTTTTCTTCTAGTTGTGTAGTGTTTTAGAGTAAGAGAAGTATTCATTTTTTTTTTGGTTGGTAAGGGAAGTATTCCTTGTGTTTGCCTTACTCCAAAATTGATAATGCATGATGTAATATATAGTCTTAGGGATCTGACTTAAAAAGACCAAACTAAAAAAAAAAATCTTGGTAAAAGGAAATGTTCTTATTTTTTGGATTAATTTTGATTTGGACTAATTATACATGATTTTCTCTATTTTTGTGAGCTTAACCTTTATTTGATAGAGAAAGAATCATGTAATGATATTCGGTATCAATGGTAACATCTTCCCTTTTTCTCATTCATTTCATTTACTTAATTTTTATACATTAAGGACAATGCATATGTTAAGTTGGGGGAGGGTGTACTTGATAAATGAATTTCGAAAATTGGTTTTGAAAATAAAAATCTTTTTGTTTTCTTTTATATCATTAGCATGAGAAAAATGATGAGTATGTGATATATATTCTATACTGCTTAGTGTTGAGTTTGATAGATAATTGATATTATTGATTTCATTACCACTTAGACTATTTATTATGCTCATACATAGTTCTTGTTGATAGAATTCTTTATCAAGGCACCACCATAGTACTTGGTCAATTTTGTGTACGTTTGTTAGAAGAGAGATTTAAACCCTAGTAAACTGGAAGTAGATTTTTTAGACTTAGCCCATGAGACTTGAGCTTTATACCCATTCTTTGGAGAGTTCTTACAAAAAATCCGAGTCTGCATGACTCAACCTCTTTCAGTTCTTTATGTCGTTGTAATATAGTCTCATTATTCGTTGATTTGGTTAATCATGAAGTGACATCAACTGGGGATATAGCCATTAGTTCTTGTAGTCTATTCAAAATAGAGTATCATACTGATAAGTCAAGTAGTGAACCCATTCAGCCATTATCCCACCTAGTAAGACCATCATGTTAAACCCTTTTGAGCCTTATAATAAGTCGTTTTCTTTCATAAAACCCTTTACCCTTTACCCAACTCCAGACAAGGAGTATAGCCAAAAACCTTTATCAGCCATACCCATATATTTATGAAGACCATCATTCTGCTCTAAGTGAAAGAAGCTAGTGGAAAACAAGCATATCCAGTACTAATTAAGGATATACCACCGAGCTAAAGAAAAAAAAAAGAAAAAAGAAAAAAAAAAGAATAAGTTGAACAGAATATATGGAAAAGCCAAGACAAAGGAAGAATTTTCTTTGCAATATAGAATTTGAAGAAATCTTCCAAAGAAAGAAGCAAAACCCTTAGTGTTTTCAGAAACAACCTTTGAATCATTTTTATCTTTCCTTCATAAACCAATACCCAAGCCAAGTTATAACCCATGACTTATCACTACAGTATGGTACGAAGTCTAGAATAGGTGAGAGGATGCTAAAGTGATGGACCCGACACTTCATATGTGATTGAAATTCTTTCCATGAGACTACTGTCATCTAGAAGTTCGTTTTTCAAGGTAGTATGTGGGATGTTCGTATTTATTATTCTTTTCCCCACATACATGAGGTAAATTAGTAGACCATCTTATGAGAGATTCTTTTATGAGAGTATGACCGATGAGGATTGAAAGTCGAGATTATCTGTCTAAAGGTAAACTAGGATAGGAGAGTATATGAGATTGACTAAGTACACACATAAGCCTTGATTGAGAATTTTATCAATTTTTACTATCTCTTATCATAATCTATGAGTCTTTGCAGCAATGTAGTTAGCAATGGAGACCGTCTATTGGAATAAGCACTAAGTGGGTAAGGAATTTCTCTCTCTGAAAAATATTATCATTCTTGAACATGATATTGATTGATTTTGTGGGTATATCACCTGAAAACCCTCACGAGACTATAACTCATCCTTTTTGGGGAACTTAAAGGTTTAAAGCCTAGTTGCATATGGTAAATGAAATCGCGATACCTGCGAAAGTGAGTTAGGATTTTATTTTTGTTATTAGGATGTGATTTTGATCACTTATCTATTTTTTATCTTATTTGCTAAGAGACTAGCAAAAGGCTAGTTGGGGGTTGTGATAAGTGCTCAAAAAGTGCATTTTAACTTTCGATTATACCTCTTGTTTAGCCATCTTAGTGGACTAATAGTGTTTGTAAGTTATGTTTTATGATTCTATAGGTGAAAAAGAGAATTTTGTGGAATATTAGAGAAAAAAGGGTAAAACGGAGCAATTCGGAGTATTATGGATCACATGGGAAGCCCGTGGACAACCATGGAGAAAGCCAAGGAATTGAAGCTATTGAAGATGCGACTTGGACCTATTTTAAAGTCTATTTGGAAACCCAATACAAAAAGATTCATTGCTTGGACAAAAGCCCGCAAAAGAGGAAAGAAGGATAGAGCAAAAGAGGGAAAACAGACTCTCGTGTCTGGGATGCAAGGATCATGCGTCCAGATGCAACGCTCGTGTCTGCGACGCAAGGATCGTGCGTCCAGACGCATGAACCGACACTGTAGCCATATCCTTCTCAGTTTTGGAGACGAAGTTGGACTCTGAAAGAAGTTGATTTGTATTAGGAAACAAATGGCGGTTTGGAATGCTTATAGAACTCATTGTAATCCCTATAAATAGAGGACCTAAGTGCCTCATGAAACTTGCCAATTTACTTACATTCTTGTCTCCAGAACTTGAGGCAAAGAGAGATTAATAATAAAAGATTTGGTTTTAACTAGTCGAGTCTTAATAAATTAGTCTTTTTAGTCTTATGTTCTTCGACTCTTATTCTTCTCGTTCTTCGTGTTCTTCCTTCTTTATGGAAGGCTAATCTTTTTCTTCAAGAGAGAATATAGCCGATGCTTAGGGTTCGTTGATTCTTTTGGTTCATGGTATTCTCCAATCAAGTTAGTTCTTTATGTTTTTAGTTATTAATTCCATTGCCCATACCAGGGGATGAAAGTATAGATTAAGATTTTTATTTATTGCAATCGAATATCATGCTAGTTTAGGGTTTTATTTATTGCAATTGAATATTTGCTAGTGACATGCTTTTATTTATTACAATTGAATATAATGCTAGAATAGGGTTTTATTTATTGTAATTGAATATTATACTATTATTCTCTACTTTTCTTCTAGTTGTGTAGTGTTTTAGAGTAAAAAAAGTATTCCTTATGTTTGCCTTAAATGGTGATTCATTGAATAGCTGCCCAAGCTTACATAAAAAGAATGAATATATTAGTAACATAAACTTAGGAACAACCTTGAGTAGAGTTAATTGTTAACGATATTTCATCCAAGAAGGCATCGGCACTCACTTGATTGCCTAATTGTAGTCTACTAGTGAGAACAACCATGAAGCAGAAAGTCATAGATCTAAGGTATCGGTGGATTCTAATATCTTGAATTCCCTCTCTTATAAATTCTTAATAGTTTAGTTAGTTTAGTTTAGTTTAGCATTAGAATCTAAAATCTCTACAATCATAGTTTTTAATCCCTCAAACCCCCTTTCCAGTCCTGTCCTTCACGTAACATACACTTAAAAGTGGAACGATACCCTACTCATCCTTTACTTATTGAGGGATAATTAGGTTTTGATACGCTTCTGTTTTATTTAACGACCATCATCCATCATTCATCTACACATTCCATATAACATCCTATTCATCTCATACACACAAAAAGGCTACGTGTCAACCAACATACAGTTCCATGCACCTTAGGTGACAAATATACGACTACTGCGCTACTAGACCTTGGAGGTAGTGTGAACATACTTCCATATTACTTGTTCAAACAACTAGGTCTTCATGAGCTTAAATCTACCACCACGACTCTGCAGTTAGCTGATCGTTCCATTAATTATCTGATAAGAGCCCAAAACTATAGTTTTAACTCAACAATAATACTTTTAGACCAATTATGCGAGTAATAAATAAGAGTTAATGCTAATTACTTGATTTTATATATTTCAGGCATTGAAGTCAATTATGTGCAGAAATGGGCCACTTTGGCGATATAAAGGAGTAAGGGTTGGTTGCTAAGAAGTTATGTGATTAAAGGCCAAGACGGGCAGAAACAACACATAAAAGTTAGCAGAACTTCCGAAGATCGTATCTTTGGACTCAGGCCTCGGAATTGGGCATACCTTATGTCAAAACGAATGGCTTGGAAAGAGCTTTCCAATAGTCTAACCCTTGACCTAATCAGAGGAGCAAAAGTGGATGAAAATCCTATTGATGTCAAAGCTAGCTGAAAAAGGCCCTGTGGATTGAAGAAATTGGGCTTTGGGCTCGATTTTTCGGCCCAAAACATGGACTCTCAGCTCATGCACGAAAATGTGGATCTGGTCTCCTCCATTTCAACACACAAGACTTAGCTCTAAAATATCAATTAGCGGAGGATAAAGAGTAGCCATTAGATTAGCCATTAAACCTTAGTTCTAGATCTAGTTTTTCAATTAATTAATTAGTTGTTATTCTTGTTTTAATTTCAGTTTTGAATGATTGTTATTTAGTTGTTAGATCAATAAAGTATTTAGTTCTTGATAATCTAATTTTGTTTTCCATTAATTATTAGTTTCAATTCTTAGATTTACTTATTTGTCATTATTAGTTTAAATCAATTATTGCATGAGTAGTTTCCATTTGAGTTTAAATAAGCAAAGTTCCACTCTTTTTATGATGTCTAGTGTTAAATCATATGAAAATAATAGTTTGATGAATCAAGGCTAAACCTCCATTAGAGGGGTTTAATGAAAACTTGATTGTGTAGTGCAGAATCGTTGTAAGAGTCTATTCCACTCTAGAAGGTCGTTGATTCGCCATGAGAATGGGTGGACGTCCTCACATACTAGTTATGAATTGGTAGAGATGCCATGTATAATTAGGGATTAGAACGATCCAATTCTTATCGTAAGAACGTGAGAATTGGATTACAACAATCTATGCTAGTCTATTAAGTTGGATTCAGGGTGGATTCAATTCCCCCTTAATTCTTATTCTAGATTCAAACCTTAGTATCCCGTAGCATTTCGTAGTTGAATCATTATAGTTAGTATCTTGTTCTTAGAATTCACTTCGTAAAACTCTCGTTAGACTTTGGATAGATTCGCAATTATAGAAAACTTTAATGCTAAAGAACTAGGAGTGGAACGAATCTTCTATTCCAACTCTACTTCAATAGTATCGAGAGTAGAAATCTTTGATAATCACGAGTATAGTACAGTTTTAGTTTTACTTGCGTTTAGAGTTTCATCGCTTTATTCATTAGTAAAACTATATCAATTTTACGTTTATCAAATGGTGTCGCTGCCATCTTAGTTCCCTTTAGTATTGTTTTCTTTAGAATTTATAGTTTTCCAAAGTCCCATAACCCACCCACCCTTGTTTGATTCTCACTGTGGTTGTCCGTTTCAGCACTAAAAAATTTTCTTCGAAGAATTACATGGAGCGACCCACAGGCAAGCTAAATTGAGCTACACCGCGCCCAAGCTGGAACTCAACTTTTTGGCTGAGCGCGACCCGTGCCTTGCCAAGGCAAAATACGAGCCCCCCCGCGCTGAAGCGCCTGGACCTCGAGGTTTTCCTTGAGCGCGACCCGCACCCTACCAAGGCTTAATTGGAGCGCGACCTGCTCCCAAATGCCTGGAACTCCAGCTTGAACCTGAGCGCTACCTGCGCCCTACCTAGGCCTATTATGAGCGCGACCTGCGCCCTCTGCTGAAACTGCCCGATTTCCATAGGTTTGTTTCAAATTTCCATTTCTTCATAGTTTTCAGTGTTTTAACTTGTTATACACACTGAGCACGCATAAACAAGACGCTATTCATAAGCGAAGCAAGGAGGCATTCAGGTACTCTTCTCTTCCACACCTCGCATCTTCTGTTAGAGGTTCATACTAGTATATCAGGATTATTTGGAGTGTTGTTGTGTTTCGTTAAAATTGACTTAGCCTTGCATGAGATTAAGGTCAGGCCGAAGAAAAACGCCTAACGTAATCAACTGGCAACGTCAACAAACACGCCTTTCTAGTATACCATTCACTACACCTCTAGCTAATATACCACACACACCACCAGAAGTAATGGCTGAAGAAAGAGAGTCTCCTCTCTCTGACTTTTACAAAGCCTTGAACGATAGCCCTAAATCTTGCATTGTTCTATCAGACCCAGTGGGGGATTTCCGAATCCCCCCAAATATATTTAATTTGTTACCCGTTTTTCATGGGTTAGGCCATGAAAAGCCTTATCAGCACATACATAGGATTGACCAAGTCCTTACTACATTCCACCATCCTACGGTTGGTGCTGAACAAATTAAACTAAGGGTATTTCCTTTCACTTTAGCCGATAAGGCGGCGTCTTGGTTAATTGCCTAAGCGCCTAATTTTGTGGACTCGTGGGCTAAACTTGTTCAACTATTTATAGAACATTTTTACCCACCATTTCGACAGAATTCTCATGAATCATTTTCAGAGGCTTGGAATTGTTTCACCGATCTTCTTATAGAGTGTCCACACCATAACCTCGCGAAAGACACGCTAGTTCGTGCCTTTTCAAAGGAATTCTACACCACCATAAAGAAGTCATTGACATAATGAATGGGGGTAGTTTCCTAAGTAAGGGAGCCTCAGAGGCTTATAAATTTTTAGAAGATCAAACTAAGCGTAATAATAACTGGGGGGGGGGGGGGGGAGGTAGTGACGATTTCTCCCGTTCCGCTAGTTTTTCTACAATAGTTAAAGCCGCCGGTATGTTTGAGATGAAACCCGATCTGGAACTTAAAAATTTAATCGAATCTCTAACTAAAAAGGTAGAGGCTATTTCTGTTTAACAAATGCCTATCCCCGTCATGAATGTCAACTCCAATCCATGTAATTTCTGTTTGAGTCTAGAGCATCCTGACTCCTATTGTCCTCTCGCCTATGAACAACAACAGTCACAATATGATAATGTTTGCTCGATTAATAGTTTTCCTATTCCTAACGCCCCTTGGAGCCAACATCCTAACTTCAGTTGGAGAAATAATCAACAAGTAACACCTCTAGGGTTTAATAATCAAAATGTTAGGCCAACAAACAATTATAACTAAGGCCCACCACGACAAGGTCAATGACAAGGTCAGGGTAATTATAATTATAGCAACCAAGCTCAACCACGACAAGGACAAGGTCAGGGTAATTATAGTAATTTTAACAATAATAATTATAATACTAATAGAGGTATCGTTCCGGTCAATAATAACTATCAAAATCCACCAATTAATAATAAACGTGACATAGTTCCTATCACACAACTTATAGCTAACACTCCGCCACAACTGGATCGTTTCGATACCTTTATGCAATCTCAACAACAGATTTTACAAGCCATCCAACTTTCCTTACAGCAGTTAGCTCAAGAGAAAGTACAACCTAAAGGTGTGTTTCCAGGTCCAGCGATAGCTAATCTTAAAACAACAAACACAGCCTTTGAGGTAAATGGCAATACTAATACGGAAAATGAAAACATAGGTGAGCTAAATGCCATCTCCACTCTCCGTTCTGGGAGAGTGGTTGATACCAAAGTAACTATGCTTATAGTTACCCCACCAGTTATCCCTACACTGGAGATTGTACTAGATACCGTAATAGAAACTGAATAGCCTACCCCTGTAGAGGTACCAGTTAAACCACAACCTAAGAAACCGAAAGCAAAGGTTAGACATCCAGTTGATCCATACACTAAATATAGAGAGAAACCACCGTTTCCCCATAAATTAGCTATGTTAAACAGGGATACAAACTTCGACGAGATTAGGGAAGTTTTAAAAAATCTAACGATAAACTTACCTTTTCTGGACGTAATTAAAAAATTACCTCACCATGCTAAGTTTCTCAAAGAGTTGTGCACTAAAAGGTGTAAGACAAATATTCCTAAAGACGCCTTTTTAACTGAACAGTTTCCAACTTTAACGGAACACAATGGAATCGTTAAGTACAAGGACCCTGGTTGTCCTACTGTACAATGCACCTTAGGAGATTCCCACACGACGACCGCTTTATTAGACCTGGGGGCAAGTGTTAACTTACTCTCGTATTATATATACAGACAAATAGGTCTACAAGAGATGCAACCTACTAAAATGACGTTGCAATTAGCGGATCGATCTATTAAGTACCCTAAGGGTGTGGTTGAAAACGTGCTTGTTAAGGTCTAGGATTTCTACTATCCTGCTGATTTTGTTATCCTCGATACAGAAGTCGCTAACGACTCTGTTCCAATCATCTTAGGGCGTCCTTTCTTGGCGACTGCCAACGCGCTTATAAACTGCCGTGATGGTTCGATGTCCTTGTCTTTTGGCCATCTTTTGGTTGAGGTAAATGTTTTTAAAATGATGAAACAGTTACCAGATTTGTCTATAGATGGAGAGGTTAGCATGATCGAGAGCTTAGCTCAAGATTACTTTAATAACACGTTTCCAGAAAAACCATATGCATAAATTCCTTTCTTTTGGAAGTTCAGATTTTGTCGATGACTCCTACGTAGAGGAAGCCAACACCATCTTCGAGTCTACACAAATCGTAGACCCTTCGATTGCTCCATATACAGAGTTTGAAGACTTGCTGCCTAAGCAAATATTCATTACTCAAGATGAGGACCCTCCAGAAGCATTTATCGATATTCTTTTCACCCCGGTGCTTAAACCTCTTCCTCCTGAGTTAAAGTATATTCAACTTGATCCGGATGGTAGTCATCCGGTAATTATATCTTCTCTATTATCTAAGAAGGAAGAGACACGGTTGATCAGGGTGATTAGGGAACATCGTTCTGCGATTGGTTGGTCCCTAGCCGACATTAAGGGAATTGACCCTAATTGTGCACTCATCGTATCCATTTAGAGGATAACGCAATGAATTCTCGTGAACCTCAGCGTCGTTTAAACCCTGCTATGAAAGAAGTGGTCAGGGAAGAGGTCTTACAGTTACTCGATGCGGGTATCATACACCCAATCTCTGATAGCGAATGGGTAAGTCCCATTCATGTAGTTCCAAAGAAATTAGGGATTACCATGGCACGTAATGCCAAAGGTGAATATGTTGCCACGCATGGTCCTATGAAACGGAGGATCTGTATTGATTACAGACGTTTAAATGCCATGACACGAAAGGATCATTTTCCTTTACCCTTTATAGATTAGATGCTTGAACGTCTAGCTGGTCATGTTTTTTATTGTTTTTTGGATGGCTACTCTGGCTATTTCCAAATTATTATTGATATTGATGACCAAGAAAATACTGCCTTCACATGTTCTTTTGGAACATACGCCTATAAACGAATGCCTTTTGGCCTTTGTAATGCTCCTGGTACCTTCCAGCGGTGTATGCTTCATATATTTAGTGACATAGTAGAGCGTTTCATGGTAGTGTTCATGGATGATTTTTCTATCTATGGAGACTCTTTCACTGAATGCCTGTCTAACCTGTCTAAAGTTTTAACACGATGTGAAGAGAAGAGTCTCGTTTTAAATTGGGAAAAATGTCACTTCATAGTGAAAAAAGGCATAGTACTAGGCCACATCGTATTTAGTGATGGCATCGAAGTAGATAAGGCCAAACTAGATAAGATAGCGACTCTACCTATACCACAGACTGTTCGTGATATTAGAGCCTTTCTAGGTCATGCAGGTTTTTATAGGCGCTTTATCAAAGAGTTTTCGAAAATAGCTAGGCCTTTAACTAATCTACTTTCAAAGGATGCCATCTTTGAATTTAATTTTAACTGTAAATAGGCTTTTGAAACTTTAAAAGCTGCCTTAACTTCTGCACCCATTATACAGCCTCCCGATTGGTCTAAACCTTTCGAACTCATGTGTGATGCTAGTGATTATGCAGTTGGTCTTTGTCTTTGGGACGTAAACTAGATAATAAATCCTTTGTTATTTATTATGCTAGTAAAACTCTAAACGATGCTCAAAGGAATTATACAACTACTGAAAAAGAATTCTTAGCTATCGTTTATGCTTTAGATAAGTTTCGTCCTTATTTGGTTAGTTCTAAGACTCTAGTTTACACGAACCATGCAGCCCTTAGGTACCTTCTCGCAAAGAAGGATGCTAAGCAGAGACTAATCCAATGGATTCTTCTCCTACAAGAATTCACATTAGAAATAAAGGACAAATGAGGGGTCAAAAACGTAGTTGTCGACTACTTATCTAGACTTACAAACGACGATGATAGTGATTCTGACTCCATACCGGACTCTTTTCCGGATGAGCATCTGTATGCTATTTTTTCTGCACTATGGTATGCTGACATTGTAAATTATTTAGCATCTGATGTTATTCCTTATGATTGGTCAAGAAATGAACGTAAGAAATTCTTGGCCAGAGTTAAGCTATACTATTGAGATGAGCCCTACCTTTTCAAGTATAGTGCGGATCAGATTATTCGTCGTTGTATTCCCCAATGAGAATATAATGAGGTTCTCTCATTCTGCCATGACAAAGAGTGTGGTGGCCATTTTAGTGGTATGAAAACAGTTGCTAAAATTCTTCAATGTGGGTTTTATTGGCCTACTCTCTTTAAAGATGCCCAAGTGCATTGCAAGATGTGCATTCGTTGCCAACAACTTGCTCGAATCACGAAGCGTAATATGATGCCATTGAATCCAATCATGGTGGTAGACATTTTTGACTTATGGGGCATTGATTTCATGGGTCCCTTTCCAGTTTCCCATGGTTTCATTTATATTCTAGTCACCATGGACTACGTGTCTAAATAGATAGAAGTCATGACTTGCCGTAGCAATGACCATAAGACAGTTGTGTTTTTTGTTAAAGAATATATTTTTTGTCGATTTGGCATTCCCAAATCCATCATTAGTGATGCTGGAACACATTTTTGCAACAGAGTTGTTGCATATCTAGTGAAAAAGTATGGAGTTACATATAAAGTAGCAACTCCGTATCATCCACAAACTAGCGGACAAGTAGAAGTTTATAATAGGAAATCAAAAAAAAGAAATTAGAAACTGTGAAATCGATAGGAGGGGTCAAAGCGTCTATCTGATGCCTTATGGGCATATAGGACGGCTTTCAAAACTCCTATAGGTATGTCTCCCTTTAGACTTGTATTTGGGAAACCTCGTCATTTGCCCGTTGAATTGGAGCACCATGCTATGTGGGCTATAAAAAGCCTTAACTTCAATGTTGATGAGGCGGGTGTCAAGCACAAGTTGCAATTGAATGAGCTTGAAAAAATCCGTAGCGATTCTTATGATCTCGCGAAGGATTATAAAGCTAACATGAAATGTGTTCATGATAAGCAAATCTTGCGCAAAGAGTTTGTGGTAGGTCAAAAAGTCTTACTTTACAACTCCCGTCTACATATTTTTCCAGGGAAATTAAAAACCCGTTGGTCTGGTCCTTTTAAGTTCTTGAAGTCACCCCTCATGGGGCAATCACCTTGGTAAATCCCAAGGACAACAATACCTTTCAAGTCAATGGCCAACGGTTGAAACATTTTCATGAGCTATTGTCCCCTGATGTAGAGGAAGTCCTTTTACAGGACCCTATCTATGAGGACTGACCTTTTTCATTAGTGTACTTCCTTTCATTTCCATATATTGGTAAGTGCACCATTCAGGTAACTGGGCCCTCCTTATGGAGTGTGTGGATGTAAGTACTGGATCCTAAGTTCACGTTAAACATAATTCACGTTTTCCACTCTTGCATATTTTCTCGGATTTTGAGTCATGTTCTTCTATGGTGTGAATTATGCATTTATTGCTTTATTGTTTTTCTTATATTAAATCTTATTCATAAAAAATAAAAATTGTTAAAATCATAAAAATAGTAATTTAGGAAGTCTCGGGAATCTGACTTTAAAAGACCCATTTTTAAAACAAATTTTCTAAACTTCGTTGCCAAAAATTTGTTTGGGGGTGGGGTGTTCATTTATGTACTGGATTGTTCAACTTTCCATTTGTGTTACTTAGGCCGTTTAATTATATTTTGATTCGGGTTGACATTATCTATGAAATTAGAGTTCATTCGTTCGCATAACTTACGTCATGCACGTACTTCAAGGCATTTTCTACCTTCTTATATGTCATCCATGGTCAGAATAGAATGTTTTATGGATAATTAGATTGGAAATTCTCTTCTGATCATTTCCATAGCTCATTCATAAAAATCGGACCGCTAATGAAGCAACAAATTTAGTTTGAAGTTGTGCGAAAAATCGAAAAATCAAATTGGGCTTGGCCCCAATCTCGCGCACACGTGCAACGCACGTGCGTCTCCATCTTCAACATAACAGTCGCGATTTCACCTTCCAAAACCGCCATTAACAACCATTAAGCTTAAAAACCTAACCTAAAAAAAAAGAAAAGAAAAGAAACCTAACTACACCCACGCCAAACATTTAAATCAATCCTAATTCCTCTCCAAATCATTCCCCCATCAATTGCCACCACCAAAACATTAGAAAAAACAAAAAAAATTTGAGGAATTTGAACTGCCGCACCACCACCAACATTTGGTTAGTGAGGTTGTCTCAAACTCCATCCCCACATTCCATTTAAACCCCCAAATCGTTCCAAAGTCTCAATGGCTCAAAGACATCGGATTTTGCCAGAGCACGCATTTACTGCCGACCACTTTGCGCCGTTTTACGGTGACGAGATGGTTAGGAGAGATTGGAGTGGTTTGTGGTACTCGACAGACGATTTTTACCATGAAGATTTGGTCCTACAGTTTTATAGGACGAGGGAGTTGGATGGAAATATGATTTTTGTTAAGGTGGCTGGGAGGAGGAGAGAAGTATCTAATGGGTTGTTAGCTGAGATTTTAGGCATTCTGCCTAGACGCCATCTCGATGCCACATTATAGGATTCCCAATTTACTGGGGTCGAGCCTTTGATGAATGTGACTGTTTCGGAAGGGAACTACAATGTGAGCTCGCATTGTGTTCACCAGTCGTCTCTCAGAACCAACCAGCTGGCTGTAGCTCAGTGGATTGGTAGGAATGTCATAGGGAAGGAGAAAGTCAGTGACATCGGTCTGAACTGCCTTCACATTCTATGGATACTCCAGGAGCAGAAGTATGAGTTCTGTATTTTGGAGTTTTTGAGTAACATGATTAGGGGAGTTGGGAAGAGTATTGCACCTTTCCCTGTTTTGATAACGAAGATTATGATGACCTTGAGAGCGACTCCGACGTCTGATAGGATTTGCCTGAAAGAGCACCGAAATCTTCATATTTATACGGAGTGTATCCAAAGAGTTTGGAGGTTGCCTGAAGAGAGGGTAGTCGAAGAGGATGACTCGGAGGATGAGGAGGACACCACATGTTTTGATGCTGATGCCTTGGAGAGGTGTAGGTCGGATGCAGAACGCATGGCTGTGATTCATCGTGGCATGCGTTCTCTCAATACTATTTGCGTAGACCTCCGGACTCGGCAGGCTACCATGCATCATAACCGAGACTTCGTGCCAGTAGCGAGGATGAGTGGGGAATGCAGACGAGGGCGAGATGGAAGCTTCGGTATGAAATTTCGAGACGATATGCTTGCACGTTTTCCACCCTAGGGGGGTGCTTTTTCTGAGGAGCAGTCTGTGAGGCACGAGCGTCATCGCCGCAGGACGGATGACTCTGGCCCATCAGGAGCTCAGGAGCCATCACCTTCCATGTCCCTTCTACTACCAGCAAAGACTGGTTTAGGAATATTATGAGTTGATGTTGTTTTGTATTTGCTTTTTATTTAGTTTGGATGTTAATTTATAAATTTCGTATTTAAATTTGAATTTGGTTGTTAAATGTTGTTTGAATTTCAGTTTTAATATAATATGGTTCTTTTCAAATTATGCATTGTTTTTATCGTTAATCCCACCTTCCTGAATTGTTTGGGGGTGGTATTATTTACTCTAGCATGATTTTTGGTATGATCCTCCAGTTTAGAATTTGTGTTGGAGTGAGGGTTGAGAATATTGTCGATATGGGCATGGCTATGAAAAGATATTGTGGTAGGATGCAATCTCGGTGAGTTAGGCAGTTTTTATCCTAAGTTCACTCTAAACGATATTAGAGTTGTTTTAGAATCAATAATATGAGTTGTTTCCATTTTCGGTTTTGGAATTTTTTTGTTTTTGGCAATTGCCTTAAAACTTTTTGGCAACTTCCCGATTCATTTTAGCAACTTAAAACCTATAAAAACTTCATTCATTCTACACTCAAAACCCACACTACACCTCACTTTCATCTCTCACCTTTCACTCCCACGGTTCCCATATTTCTTATCAATTTTGGATACTCAGCAGCTCGAAGTGCGCCTGCGCCCTAGTGGAGCGCTACCTGTGCTTTAGGCACTGTTTGACAGAATTTCATCAGAGCGCGACTCGCGCCCTACCAAGCCCTGAGCTGAGCGCGATCTACACCCACAACACTGGAATTCCAGTTTTCATCCTTAGCACGACCCGCGCCCATCCTAAGCACAAAGTGAGCGCGCCCTACACCCAAGTGCCTGAAACTCAAAAATCACCAAGGCGCACCCCGATCCCTACCCAGGCATAGGTGGAGGGCACCCCGCGCCCAGAACCCTGTGGCCGAGAAAAATTTCAATTTTTTGTGGGTTATTCCAGGATCGTTGCAGCTGTTCTAGAGAGTAGTTTTGTGATGACTTCTCCTATAGTAATACCGGAGCAGTCTTTCAAACACTTGTTGGGGAGCGAGTCTTATGGACATTGGTTCCGCGAGAGGATCATGCAGTTCGGATGGAGGCATCTTCTGGTAAGTGAAGACGACTCGTATTCACCTAAGCTTACTGAATTTATTTACAATAATGTTAAGTTCTATTGTAACCAGGATGGAGAACAAGAATTCTCCATCACGATTGATGACACACCCCTAGAATTCAATAAGTATGTGGTATCATTACTTTCGGGAATACCAATACCTGATCCTATTCACACGTGGGGATATATGACTGATAATGCATACCTCTATGACTATACATATTTCCATGAGTATTATGGGGGAGGGGTATTTCGTATAATGGACCAAGGGCGTTACAACATAGCCCTTGGTAGCCTGTCCCTAAATGTAGGCACCACTATGTTATTCATCTTGATGAATATTTTAGGGGATTGGCAATTTACCTCTGCAAATAGTACCACTGGTAATGTTTTCCTTGCTTTAGCTGAGGGATGTTGCTGATATGACATTCCCCGAGTATTAATGGCTAGTCTTAAGAGAGCCCAAAGCATGCGACATAAGTATCTTCTTATGCCTATTTTGGTTTGCCGCATCATGCTCAGTTGTCTACCTAAATTCTATACCCAGTTCACGGATTGGAAAAGGGTTCAAGTCATGAGACCCACCAATTGGGTGATTCGCTCATTTCGAGTAATGACTTGGCCGGGATGGCAGGATGCGAAGGAACCTCCTCTCTTTGGAAAGGGAAATGAGGAAAATGCTTAAACGGGAGTTAAGGTTAGTTTTAATTTCTGTTAGTGTCTGCTTATGTCCCAAGCAATTTGTTTCCAATTAACCCCATTACGGGTGGAACTCTTATAGAGTTGCGTCAGTTTTTCTTTTCTATATTAGTATGTTTAACCTTATTTTGCAGATGTTCCAGAATTTCACGCGTTTCAATGGTATTTCTCTAACCTATTTATTTAAATACTTTGAGGACAAAGCATGCTTCTTGTTTGGGGGCATAGAAAACACGTGTAATTAAGGTATCTGTTAGGATATAGATATGTATAATATGCACTTGTTTTCTAGTTAAAAAAAATAATAATAATTCAAATTTTTTAAAAATATAAATAAAAAGTATGCTATATACTTAGGAATATTGGTATTGTTTTCTTTCTCTATGCTCTCAATAATCTAGAAGTCTCACGTAGCTTTCGCATTAGAATAGTTTTTAGAAACTTAGGCTAATATGTAGGTAATAATCCTTGCATCTATCTATAAATATGTTACATAAGTATCTATGATTTTTGGCAGTAAGTTTATGAAATCTAGGCTAGAGTACTTATTCTACAAATCCTGTGAGAATATAGCCTGAAGCCTTATATGAGTGAACATTTGAGAAATGACACAAGGGAGAAGTAAACTCCGGATAGAGAAATCACATGTCCACTTGCTTGATTACTATACCATATCCTAAGCGAGAATTTAGGCCCTCTTTGGATCGATATAGCTAGAAATTCAAACCTATGAATTATTTTCTTCTAGTCGCCCCTCTGAGCCTTTCATAAACCGCAAATCCTTTACCTTGTTACAAAACAAAACAAAATTAAAAATCAACCTACCCATTCATTGAATAAATCTGAGAATAGAGATGAAGAATAGAAAAGAGAACGACCTTTGAAATCAAGAATTTGTTAGTCGCTTCAGATAAGGAAAGGAAGTTTCCATCCAAATAAATAAATAAATAAATAAAAGAAAATAAAGAGTTAGAACTCCAAAAATAGAATCAAGGAGTCAAAAGCCAAAGAAAAAAAAAATGGCTTAGGATGGAAACAAAGTGTAGAAGCAAAAGTAAAAAACAAGGGTTTCTCTAGTTGCATAATATGAAGCCTCTATTATCTCAGACTTGTCCTTTTTGAATATCCATTTTCTTCCTTCTTAAACCATCTCCTAATCCCCACAACACGTAATAAAGACCTCTAGCTCAATTAGGAATAGGTTAGTGTGATAGTAAGTGGCAGATGTGTTTGATCGACTCCGGCTTTCTTGTGTGTCATTGAGATTGTAAGGTAAAGTGTGCCCACTACACACTGGAGTAGCGAAACTTGAGCGGAAAAATCTTATGTGAGGACCTACTTAAGGACGCTAATCCGAGTTTCAGAAATGGACCTGCTAGTACATCTCATAGTATTACTCATTATATATATGTTATTCATAGATGATCGATTATTATGCATATATTAGCTTAGGTTTCGACTTGATTATTCTGTATTCATTGCTAGTGAGATGTATAGATAATTGAGACATAGATAGGGAAACAATAGTTTTATTTCTGAGTCGTTGTAGTATAGATGAAGTTTGTGAGTACCTTCACTAGAAAATTCTCACGAGGCTACAACTCGTCCACTAGGGAATTCTTAGTGGTTTAAGGCCTTGTTGCATATGGTCAATGTAATCACACTCGGCGAAACGAGATTAGTTAGGACTTCATTTTTTGTCACTTATGCTAATTTCTCATATTTGCTTGAGGACAAGCAAAATGCTGTTTGGGGGTGGTTTGATAAGAGCCCAAAACTATAGTTTTAACCCCTTAACAATAATACTTTTAGACCAATTATGCGAGTAATAAATAAGAGTTAATGCTAATTACGTGCTTTTATGTATTTCAGGCATTGAAGTCAATTATGTGCAGAAATGTCCCACTTTGGTGATATAAAGGAGTAAGGGTTGGTTGCTAAGAAGTTCTGTGATTAAAGGCCAAAACGGGAAGAAACAATATACAAAAGTCAGCAGAACTTTTGAAGATCGTATCTTTGGACTCAGGCCTCGGAATTGGGCGTATCTTATGTTAAAACGACTAACTCATAAAGAGCTTTCCAATGGTTCAAACCTTGACCCAATCAAAGGAGCAAAAGTGGACAAAAAACCTGTTGAAGTCAAAGCCAGCTGAAAAGGGCCCTGTGGACTGAAGAAATTGGGCTTTGGGCTCGATTTTCCGACCCAAAATATGGACCCTCAGCCCATGCACGAAAATGTGGATCTGGTCTCCTCCATTTCCACACACAAGACTTAGCTCTAAAATATCAATTAGCGAAGGATAGAGAGTAGCCATTAAAGCTTAGTTCTAGATCTAGTTTTTCAATTAATTAATTAGTTGTTATTCTTGTTTTAATTTTAGTATTGAATGATTGTTATTTAGTTGTTAGATCAATAAAATATTTAGTTCTTGATAATCTAATTTCGTTTTCCATTAATTATTAGTTTCAATTCTTAGATTTACTTATTTGTCATCATTAGTTTAAATCAATTATTGCATGAGTAGTTTCCATTTGAGTTTAAATAAGCAAAGTTCCAATCTTTTTATAATGTCTAGTGTTAATTCATATGGAAATGATAGTTTGATGAATCAAGGCTAAACCTCCATTAGAGGGGTTTGATGAAACCTTGATGAAAACTTGATTGTGTAGTGTAGAATCGTTGTAAGAGTCTATTCCACTCTAGAAGGTCGTTGATTTGTCATTAGAATGGGAGGACGTCCTCACATGCTAGTTATGAATTAGTAGAGATGCCATGTATAATTAGGGATTAGAACGATCCAATTCTTACCGTAAGAATGTGAGAATTGGATTACAACAATCTATACTAGTTTATTAAGTTGGATTAAGGGTGGATTCAATTCCCCCCTAATTCTTATTCTAGATTCAAACCTTAGTATCCCATAGCATTTCGTAGTTGAATCATTATAGTTAGTATCTTGTTCTTAGAATTCCCTTCGTAAAACTCTCGTTAGACTTTGGATAGATTCGCAATTATAGAAAACTTTAATGCTAAAGAACTAGGAGTGAAACGAATCTTCTATTCCAACTCTACTTCAATAGTATCGAGAGTAGAAATCTTTGATAATCATGAGTATAGTTCAGTTTTAGTTTTACTTGCGTTTAGAGTTTCATCGCTTTATTCATTAGTAAAACTATATCAATTTTACGTTTATCAGTATCCAAAAGGCATTGTGGAAAACGTCTTTGTAAAAGTCCAAGACTTTTACTATCCCATCGATTTTGTCATTTTGGATACAGAAGTTGCCTATAACTCCATTCCTATCATCTTAGGGCATCCATTCTTAGCAACTGCTAATGCTCTCATAAACTGTAGTGATGGTTCCATGACCATGTCCTTCGGTAATCTTTTGGTCGAGGTGAATGTGTTCAAGTTGATGAAACAAATTCCAGAGGCTAACATTGATGGTGAGGTTAACATGGTTGACAGCCTTGTGTAAGAATATTTAACAAACTCTTTTCCTGACGAGAAAGTACACTAATTTATTTCCTTTGGCGATTCTGAATTTGATGTCGATGATTATACACAGGAAGTAAACGCGTTATTAGAGTCAATACCACTATTTGACCCTATTACTGTGTTGTCCAGCGACTTGGATGAACATCAATATGCTTTCTCCATGGAAGACGACTTCCCTCAAGAATCTTTAATACCCACTCTTCTCACCCCTGACTTAAAGCCTCTTCCTTTGGATTTAAAATACGTACATCTTGATCCAGATGGTAGTCACCCAATTATCATATCATCACAATTGACTGACGATCAGGAATCTCGTTTAATCAATGTCATGCAAAAACACCATTGTGCTATTGGATGGTCTCTCGATGACATTAAAGGTATTGACCCTAGTGTGTGCACCCATCACATATATCTTGAAGAAAATGCAAAGACGTCGCGTGAACTGCAACGTCGTCTAAACCCAACCATGAAGGATATGGTACGGGAGGAAATTTTAAGGTTACTCGATGTGGGTATTATTTACCATATCTCTGATAATGTTTGGCTGAGTCCAGTACACATTGTTCCCAAAAAGTCTGGCATTACAGTTGTGCGAAATGACAAAGATGAATGCATCTCTGCTCGTATTCCAGTGAAATGGCGAATATGCATTGACTATCGCAAACTTAACACAGTCACTCGTAAGGATCACTTCCCACTTCCCTTCATTGACCAGATGCTTGAACGGTTAGCGGGTCATGCATATTACTGTTTTCATGATGGTTATTCAGGATATTTTCAAATAGTCATAGATCTTGCTGATCAAGAAAAAACAACGTTCACCTGTCCATTTGGTACATTTGCGTATAAACGAATGCCTTTCGGCCTTTGCAATGCCCCTGGCACATTCCAATGCTATATGCTTTACATTTTCAGTGATATGGTTGAACATTTTATGGATGTCTTCATGGACGATTTCTCAATATATGGTGAATTTTTCGATAGCTGTCTATCAAATCTTGAAAAGGTTTTTACAAGTTGTGAAGAGAAAAATCTCGTTCGTAATTGGGAAAAATGTCATTTCATGGTTACAAAAGGAATAGTTCTAGGGCATATTGTTTCAAAGGACAGAATCGAAGTCGATAAAGCTAAGATTGAAAAGATTGCTTCCCTTCCTATACCAAAAATAGTTCACGACATTTGTGCATTTTTAGGACACACAGGGTTTTATAGGAGATTTATTCAAGATTTCTTAAAAGTTGCTCGACCTTTAACCAATCTCCTACTTAAAGATGTCGTATTTGACTTCACTTTCAATTGCAAACAAGCTTTTGAGACCTTAAAATCCACCCTAACTACTGCTCCTATAATTTAACCACCTGATTGGTCTAAACTTTTTGAATTAATATGTGACGCGAGTGACTACGTTATTGGAGCTTTCCTAGGGAAACGCTGAGAGGATAAGCCAATTGTCATTTACTACGCTAGTAAAACTCTCAATGAAGCTCAACGTAACTATACCACCACTGAGAAAGAGTTTCTCGCTGTGGTATATGCCTTGGATAAGTTTCGTCCTTACTTAGTTGGTTCTTCCACAATAGTCTATACTGACTATGCGGCGCTTCGTTACCTATTAGTGAAAAAAGATGCAAAATAGCGGTTGATCCGATGGACTCTCCTCTTGCAAGAGTTTACTCTAGAAATTAGAGATAAAAAAGGTTACGAGAATGTGGTTGCGGACCATTTATCGCGACTCGTTAGTGATGTCGATAATGATACCGAACCCATCTATGATTCCTTTCCAGATGAACACTTGTATTCCTTATTTTCGTCCCCTTGGTATGCTGATATAGTAAATTACCTAGTTACCGAGGAAGTCCCTTCATCTTGGTCTTGTAATGACAGAAAAAAGTTCTTATCCACTGCGAAATTTTATTTTTGGGATGATCCCTACCTTCAAGTATTGTTCCAACCAACTAATCCGCCGTTGCATTCCCGACTGGGAACACAATGACATGTTATCCTTTTACCATGAACAATCTTGCGGTGGTCATTTCAGTGGTAAGAAAACTATGGCCAAGGTTTTACAATGTGGGTTTTATCGGCCAACACTATTTAGAGATGCACATGAACATTGCAAAGCATGCACCCGCTGCCAGCAGCTAGGACGCATTACTCAACGCAATATGATGCCCTTAAATCTAATTTTGATTGTAGAAATTTTTGATGTGTGGGGCATTGATTTCATGGGTCCCTTTCCAAATTCTCATGGCTTTCTCTACATACTGGTAGCTGTTAACTACGTGTCAAAATGGATTGAGGCAATGGCATGCCGTGCGAATGATCATAAGACTATCATGTTGTTCGTAAAAGAAAATATTTTCTCTCGTTTTGGTGTTCCCAAAGCTATCATTAGTGATGTGGGAAAACATTTTTGTAATAAAATATTTGAGTTGTTAGTAAAGAAATATGGAGTCACTCACAAGGTGGCCACTCCGTATCATCCTCATACCAGTGACCAAGTAGAACTCTCTAATAGAGAGATTAAATCCATCTATTAGAACGGCCTTGTGGGCTTATAGTTAATCCATCTAGGAAAGACTAGTCTCTCCGATTATCTGATGCCTTGTGGGCTTATAGAACGGCCTTTAAGACACCTATAGGCATGTCTCCTTACCGCCTCATTTTTGGAAAACCTTGTCACCTACCGGTTGAACTAGAGCATCATGCTTTATGGGCCATCAAAAGCCTAAATTATAATACCAATGCGGCCGGCGAGAAGCAAAAATTGCAGTTAAATGAGCTTGAGGAGATTTGGAGTGATGCCTATGATCTCTCGAAATCCTATAAAGCCAACATGAAAAGAGTGCATGATAAGCACATATTGAGAAAAGATTTCAAAATTGGTCAAAAAGTTTTGTTGTACAACTTAAGATTACACATTTTTCTAGAAAAATAAAAAAACTCGATGGTCTGGTCCTTTCATTGTCTCTGTTGTTACCCCTTATGGGGTTATCTCTTTGAAACATTTAAATGATAACATCGAATTTCAAGTAAATGGCCAACACCTTAAACATTATTATGAGTTGCTCTCTCAAGATGTCGAAAAGTCTCTTCTCCAAGATCCAGTCTACAGAGACTAATAGATTCGCTGGTGTACTTTCTTCCATGTGTTTAAAACAGAGGACATACGCCATTAGGGTAGCCGGGCCCTCTTATATTTTCTTCTCTCAAATCTCATAGAGTGTGTGGTTGCAAGCACCGGAACCTTAGTCCACAAAAACTCTATTTCATAAATGAGTATAAATGTCTTCTGATAATCGAGCAAACGTGTCTTCTGGTAAACAATGGGTACCAAAAATTTCCCCTAGTCTCCTTCCTTTTCTTTTCTTTTCTATTCTCTTCCTCACGAACTTCAGCTCATCATTTGGTGTAAATCTCACCCATCTCGAATAGGTAATGGTCGTAGTACTTTTGCTCGTAAGTGACGTGCGTGAAGGATGGGATGGTGTATGCATTGTCAAACACCCTTCTATTCGGGTCTTAAATTTCTATCCGATAATTGTCAGTATAAGGCATATTTTTGTCTGACACCAGCTGAGCAGGATAAACTTTGTCGTTGCCCCGTTGCTCCCACAGGTTGGGATTCATCTTGAGGATCTAACGTTAAAAGACTCACATTCGTCTTGAGGATTTGATGTTAAAAGACTCACATTCGTCTTGAGGATCTGATGTTAAAAGACTCACATTCGTCTTGAGGATCTGACGTTAAAAGACTCAACATGTATATACTCGTGTCTTTTATTTTTCCCTTTGCACTAAGCATTGTGCACAAAGAGAGTCGTGATATGCAACATCGGATGTTCTCTAATTCGTACGGGCAATGGATTTCACCAAACCAACCCCTAGCAGTTTTCTATTTTACTGCATTACGGGGTAGTTTGAGGCTATACCATATGTACTAAGGGTAATATCATTACTAGACCATTGCACATTGGTCAGGGATGGTACCGTCCTAAACTTTAGGCCCCCAAAACATAAAGGTTAAGCCACAGTCTGGTTAGATTGGGTTCGCTCCAGAGTCGACATGATAGTTGCCTGATTTTACTGTTTGTGGTGATTCTTCTAGACTTCCGGTGTTGTTGACACGTTCATCTCCCCTTGTACATTTATATATATATAAGGGTTGTGTTATGTTTTTACAATGCTCAACCCCCAAAATAAAAAAAAAAAAAAAAAAGGTTCGAATGTGCCTTTTCCATATTCCATTGGATGACATTTTTAATGCCGATCGTTTTGGCACCTCATTCGTTCTATTTGGAGTTGAAACAAATCGAGATTTCAATTTGGAAATTTCAGGACATAAGGGGAATTTCCGGATTTCATATGGGCTTGGGCCAAAAATTCCAAACCGACCCAAGTCACGTGCCCAGCACATAAAGCCTTCACGCGAGACACACCATGCGCCAGCCCCTCACATTTCTTCCTCCTTCAAATCCGGATCTTGCTCCCCTCACAAAACCTCGCGCACGTGGCACCTGTAGCCTGAATTTGACTCGCACACGCTATCGATTCTACACCAAATCAAAAGCTTCTCCTACACCCTCTTCCCCTCACTTCATGCAACCCTTATAAACCCTCAGAAACTCATTTCGATCTCTCTATGGCCGGAAATCGAAGAATCACAGCCGAGAGAAATTTCAAAAATCTCTATGATTCCGGCATGTTTCACCCATTTTTTGATGGGGTAATTGCAAGTAGGGAGTGGGAATATATGTTGCGCCTAATCCAGGAATACTACTCCGAAGATTTAGTTTTAAAGTTCTACAACAATGGTGGTTTCCGGGGAAATGAATTTTGGATTACGACGGATGGGATGGAACGTGAACTCACGTTGGAGTTGGTGTCCATTATCACAAATATTCTGATCAACTCTGATAGTCCGACACTGCTGATATCGGAGTATCCGAATACAATGGAATTGATATTCGACCCGTTACTCGAGGGATAATACAACGATGGCTCGAGATGCGTGTACCAACACTCCCTCAGAAGGAACCAACTGGCGGTCACTCAATGGTTGGCCTACAATGTGATTGGTACATCGAAGACATCCGACGTCAACAAGACGTTCTTGCATTTGCTGTGGATCCTCCAAGAAAAGAAGGATACATTATGTATGGTCCATTTCCTTGGCCATGTCCTTATGACTGCTTCTTACAGGTCAGCCCCTCTAGATGTACTTGTTACACATATTATGATTAATTTAGGGTTCCAGTTTGCTACTCCATTAATTCAAACAAGGTCCTTCGAAAATTTTGGGATTTTGGAGACTTGTGTCATGGATCACTGGGAACCTATAACAAGAGATAATGTTGAGCATGATAATGTGCCTCCTCATCCTCCTTCACCTCCCAATTGTTTTAATGAGGATACCATGCGTCAAATCAGCACTCCCATGGAAGCTTTGAGACAAATGAACACTGGCATGCGTTGCATGTTAATTTGCCAGGAAGAGATGCGTACTTCCATGGGTGAATTTTAGCAAGAGATGCGTACTTCCATGGGTGGATTTCAGCAAGAGATGTGTAATCATCAGGGCCGTTTCTAGCACATGATGATGGCTAATCAGCAGCAATTTTAGGACCAAATGGTTCAGTCCATAGGCAACATTCAGGACCAGTTATCTCACTCAGGAGTTCGCAGTGCCCATCATCGTCAGAACCCTGGTTCATCTTCAGCTAACCCTGAAGATTCACAATAGCAGCTTTCTTCTCTAAGTTTGAAAATGACTATGTCATTTCTTTCCCTTATGTATTGCACTTTATTTTCTAGTGATGTAAAATGGTATAACGATTAATTTCTCATAATTTTGTATCTCCAGATAGATTAAATGAGAAATTATTTATGTTATGAGATTATTGTCTTCCTAATATATTAGTTTGTTCCTTTATGCATTGGGCCTACTCTTTAGGCCTAACGGACTGATTTAAATAGCAACTCCATCAGATTTATTCACTATACCCAACGATCAGATATCCAAACGGTCATATTTTTGCCTATAAAATCTGACACTCCTCATCAAACTTCACTCATCTTATTCTCTCACTCTCCACAACTTAATATTCACAAATTCTCATTTTCTTCAACATAATAGATCCGATCGAGAAATTCGAAAAGGAGCAATGTGATGGGGCATTCACAGTCATCCTGATAACAGTATATATCGTTGTGATACTGTTAATCATGCATAACATCATTCAGAGTATCTAGATCTATGTAACCTACATCTCTCTTTTCCTTTGTCGTTTTATATATTAGTATGATGTGTTAAATAATTCTCAAACATTTGTACGGGTTGCGTATTAAATGGAGAAGTTTCATATTTAATATCTGTGTGTATTAGTTGTATTTTTACCTTATCATAAACTTAAAAAAATTATCAAACCCATAACAAAGAAGCAAAATCAATAACTCACAAAAATAATTCAATCTCAACTCATTGTGTTCTTAGAAGATCGTGCACGCTACACGGTACGCCTAAACCTTGTCGCACACTCAGCTCGATTATTCTATCCATTTTCTATTATTGAAGTATGATCATCAATTCAGAAATTACCCGTAGGTCTAACTGCCATGTGAAACCTTCATCCGTATTTTCTACCATTGGAACACCTCATTAATTGTTTTTGGAAATCTGACATGAAAAGACATACTATGGATACCCATAGTTGCTGTTACATAATTATGTGAAACAACATCACATGGTTCACTTGTGTTTTCACAGTTTAATTCTGGATCTAACTGCACTTGGCATCCTAATTCGTACAAACTCATATATTGGCTATAAATCACTTCTTTTCATCCATTTTCATTTCACGCATTCTTCACTATCCTTCCCTCACCTATACTTTCAAATGGATCAATCAAGAAAGATAATGCCCGAGAAAAACTACCTGATTTTTTTTTATGATGACCGGTTTTCTCCTTATTTTGACACAGAAATTGAATGTCGAGGATGGATACATCTTCTATATCATTCAGAAGTTGTTTATTCCTGAGAATTGGTTTTGATGTTCTACCAATTTAGCAGACCTGAAAATGGAAAATTCTATTTCAATGCCTATGGACAACGATTTGAATTAACTAGGGAAATTATCTTCGACATACTTCAAATTCCAATGAATAACCCGGAGTTCCATCTTCCAGAGTCAACATTTGATTCCGTCAAAACTTTACTATGGGCCACCGTTTCTCGTGGCGAAGTGGGAAATAGACATCACGTTGTTCTTCAATGCTGTTTGAAACAGAATCAACGAGCTGTGCTCCACTGGTTGGGACACAATGTGGTAGGCACATCACAACAATCTGAAGTGACAAAGCCTCAACTCCACCTACTTTGGATTATGCAGAATCAAAAGGATGATTTTTGCATAATCTAACACCTCTGGAACGCGATCACCAGGCCTAAAAAAAGGTTAGCACCTCTGCCTACTTTAGTCACGAAAATTATGATGCGTTGGGGTTATCCAGCCATTTCTCCAGAAATACCTCTTCAAAGAGCGGCCATTACTGTACTTCACATAGACTGCGCCGCTAGTTTTTGGACTCCAAATACTCTGACAGATGAACAAGACAACCAAAGCTCAAACTCTGAGCATTTCTTTGATGAAAATGTCATGCAGAACATTTTTAATCCCATAGAAGGCATTCAATTTTTCATCAAGGCATGTGGGAACTACACGCACGTCAGGAAATCATCATCAAAACTCTTATGGATTTTCAAGAACATCAAGCAATGCACGATGTTGAACAAGAGGCAATCTTAGAAAATCACTCTCAGTCATTGGAAAATCACGCTCTCCTAATGGAAAATCAAACTACGCTCTCTGCCAGCCAGGGGGCCATTCAATTTCAATCAACTCAGCAAACAAATTGATGAACTAAACAGTGTTGTGCAAGATATGCATCCCCATCACCATCACCATCATAATCATGATCCATGATTTTGTTTTGCGCTTAAAAAAATAAAAATAAAAGAAAAGAAAAAATTATTAATTAAGTTTTCGTCATGTGCTCTAATAATTAAAAATTGTTGTTATCTTTGTGTCTTCTTTTGTAAGCTAGGCCTACTAGGATTGTCATAATTCAAGTTGTTATTATCCAATAATCAAAGTTTAACCTGTTATTTTAAATTTGATTACAGGAGGGGTCTATCTTCTGCCATACTCTGTCATCCATCCAATCATACTTTATTGGACTCTTTTCTTCATACATATCCTGATCCATCAGGCGTGGGCGACATACTTGATTTCCTCCTGATAGGACTCTCACGTTGCTATATGCAACATGGCTACTTCATTTTAGACGTTTCCTCACATATACTGATTGATAGTATGCAGGAATCTTTGCCTTACACATCGCTCTAATCCATCACACATGGCATCTTCATCAAGCATGGCATCTCCGAAAATAATTCCTGACTAATCCTTCCTGGCTATGATGGATTCCAATGCTTATGGCCTTCATTTCCGTGATTACATCACTAACATCGGGTGGTCTTCCCTTGTTCTTCACCCTGACCAAACTTATTCTCCAAGTTTTGCGGCCTACTTTTATGCCAATATGGGAGAAACACCTGCATTCAACCATGCTCACGACTTTTTCTTAGACGGTTTCACAATCCAAGTTGGTGGCACACACTATATCTTTTCTGAGCCAACGTTTGCCCTAACTTTGGATCTTCTATATCACGAGTCGGCAGCAACATGGCCATACATCTTTCACAACTATACTCGTTCTTTTTCATGGCCTGCTTTTCGCGCAGCATACGGTGATCGTCTTGAAATGAAAGAAGAAGGAGCTAAACTTGGCAGATGGCCAGACATCACCATTCCCTTAGCCAGCATGACCATGAACGTGGGGAATGCAATGTTGTTTGTCCTTTTGAACATCATGGGAGATTGACATTTTTCGACTGCCAATGATGCTGCCTATGTAATATTCAATGCGCTTGCTCAAGGTCATACATTCTTTGATATCTTAAACTGTGTTATCTCTAATCTGAAAAAAACTTGCACAGTTCGGCATCAGTATATACTTTTACCTGTAACCGCTTGCCGAATTATGAAGACACATTTCCCACAGTTTTCAACTACTTTTCATGACTGGGTCAAGGTAGATTCGATGTGTCCAGCAAACAAAATCATTCATTCATTAATGTTTAGGTAATGGAGACGTCCTGCATGGTACTTGAGCCATGTTCGTTGTTATCCGAACGATGAAAAAATGTTAGAACATTTGAACGAATCTGGTGAACAAAAATGGGCCACCATTTGGCAAACCATTATCTTTTGGCGCGATGCTAAGGAAATGCATTTCACTCATGAAGTCGCTAGACCATCACAACATCCTGGATGGTAAATTTGGGTAGGGCATTGTACATATATCTAACTGTAAATAGTTATGTTTCATGTGCTATTATTTTTCGTTGTTTTTCTCTGTATAATATATTATGTTCTCACAACTTTCTGTTCCTGCAATCCAGCCCTAATTTTGCTCACGGTTCTCAGGTAATTTCTTTCTTTATCTATTGATACTTCGAGGACTAAGCATCATTCAATTTGGGGGTGCTTTAAACCTTTAGCAAAAATTAGGCAACTTGTAGGCTGTATATAGTTTTTACTTTTTTGTTGTTAGTGAATGTACTTAGTGACAAAGTCTTGTTTCCTTTTTCAATGATGAAAATTGTCTAGAAATCTCACATTAGTATTCGAATTAGGATTTGCATGTTTTTAAGAAACTTAAGATAATACGTACGCAATAGTTTTTACATATTTTCATGAGTATTCATACACTGAGTATCATTGATGGTACATATCATCGATGGTACATAGCAGTAAGTTTCTGGAACCCACGGTTAGTTTACTTAAACTATCAATCCTGTGAGAATCTAACTAAAAAGCCTCAATATGTGTGATATATGAGTAATGACACAGAGGAATAGTTGTTCTGAGTAGAGAAAATCACGCGTCTACTTACTTAATCACCACCCGAACCCTAGGTGAGAATTTAGGCAATCTTTGGATCGACATAGCCAAAAATTCATACCTGTTACAAATTATATACCGCTAGTCACTCCACTGAACTTTTCATCAAACCTTTCATTTTCACCAAAAATTCCTTACCCATCTATTGACCCCAAATAAAATAAACCTACCTAAATTATGAGTATGAGAAGTAGGATGAAATGTAGAAAAATAAAGAGAAAGACTTGTCCCAAATAAAAGTCAGTTACTTGCTTCAGGAAAGAAAAATAGAATCATGTTCATAAGCCTTTAAAAAAATATATATTAAAATTAAAAAAAATAAAAATCAAAATCAAAGTCCAAAGGCTTAAGAGCAAAGTAGGAAAACTCAGGTAGAAGCAGGAAAAGAAAACAATGATTTCTCTAGTGTAAATAGCTTGAAGACCCTATTATCTCATACTTGTCATTTTTTATTTTCCATTTCCATTTTCTTCTGCACCACCACCTAAGCCATACGATACCTAATAAAGACCTCTAGCTCAATTAGGAGTAGGATGATGTGATTTTAAGTAGTAGATGTGATCGATCGACCTCGGCTCCTATGTTGTCATCGAGTATGTGAGGAAAAGTGTGCCCACTGCACACTGGAGTTAGCAAAACCTGAGTGGAAAAATTATGAGTGAATTTGTGTTTCAACACATACTTGTGAGAACCCATTTAGGGATGCTCTCCAAATGATTCAGAAACGGCCCTGCTTGTACATTTCAATATAAAGTTCACTATATGCATGTTCATATGTAGATGTTTTAATTATTGTATGCATATTAACTTGAGTTTCAAAGGAATTAATTCTCGTTCCCTGCTAAGGAGATGTATAGATATTTGAGATTAATTTAGGAAACAAGCTTTTGTTACCGAGTCATTGTAGTATAGATAAAGTTTGTGAGTATCTTCTCTGGAAAACTCTCACGAGGCTCTAACTCGTCCACTAGGGAATTCCTAGTGGTTTAAAGCCTTGTTGCATACGGTCAATGCAACCGTACTCTGCGAAATGAGAATTAGTTAGGATTACACATTTTTGTCCACTTATCTGTTTTAATGTCTCTTCTTTGCTTGAGGACAAGCAAATTGTTGTTTGGAGGTAGTGTGATAAGCACCCAAAACTGTAATATTAAACCCCATTGAGACATATCAATTTGGTTAATTATGTGTTTAATAATCATGAAATAATTATATTTTTGTACTTTTGCAGGTATTCGCAGTAAACATGAAAATATTGGTTAAACCTGCGTTAAAGCACGGGAACGATGTATATCTGAACTCCTCCAAATCAGCTGTGGGAAGCTCAATGAAGATGGGAAGAAAAGCGTCAACTTTCGAAACTCATATCTCTTGAACCTGGACTCCGGTTTCAGCAAGTAAGCTGTCCAGATGATCAGTACGACTAGCTCTATCTCAGGCAAGAATTTGCAGAAATCGACATCCAGGCCCACCAATGGACATAGCAAATGGACCTACCTTCAGGCGCACAAGAAAAGATGAGTCATCAATCATGGAGCATGTCAAGACAAAAGTGCCAAATTATTGACACAAATGGACACCTTGCATGTGGTTAAATGCATGGTTATCCAAAATAGTGAATTTTTTTGCATGATTTGGTTTAAGATAGGTTTGTAATAAATAGGGGGGAGGTGATTTCACATGGGAGAAAGGAGAGAATGTAGGAACTATTATTTAAGAATGTAAATTTCTACAAACCGCGAAAACCCAAGCGCAGCGGAATTAATGGGGTTCACGGTTTTGGAATGGAAAACATACCTTTTAGAATCAACTAAGATGTAATCTCTGAGAATCCAATAGCTATATGAAATCCGAAATCAACCCCTTGATCTTCTGTTGTATTCCTTTCAATAGATTGGACGTTGTGTGGGCAACAATCTACCAACCCCTTTCTTTCTCACAAAGCTAGAACCGATTTGGATCTATCTTTCCTTGCCTCTCTTTTCTATCAAGATAAATTGTGAATTTTGGCCAAGAAGAAAGGATTCTATTTATAGGCTACAACAGGGATCATGAGGAGAAATTATGGTTGGGCCTCCTGACGGGCTTGGGCTTCCCATGTTCGCCCAGAACACACCGTCCAAGTCTGCCAACAAATGATTTATTCTACTAAAGGCCATTGTTGCACTACCGCCCTAATCCCAAATTACGTGTCAGCGTTTATGGGCTCCATATTATATGCTTGTGGATCTCCCTGTGTTTAAGATATCGAATGTCCATTGATTAAGTCAAGTTACTGACAACTACATTAATCAAGTTCTTATGTCCTTGAGTAGTACCACTAAACCTCATTGTCATGTCGGATCAAATCCACCTGCAGGATTTACATGACAATCCTTATGAGCTCCTCAAGGGGACATCATCAGCCCGACTTCTTGCGGGACACGGATTCCTTCTATAATCAACATCACACCTTACATACAATGTCATTACCCAATCCACCGAGTTTGTTGATTCACAAATGAATCTCACTCAATGATGATTTAAAGCAATGTACAATGCACATAAGTGCTTGTTATTATATCCGGATTAGGAGGACAAGCATTTATAATAACAGAGGCGTTTGTTCTCTTATATAGTCAGTATAAAGAGAAACAACCTCACTTAGTCCTGTTCAATGCACACAAAGTGTACTAGTGTAATCCTATAGTCAAGATAGACTAATACCAGATTATACTACAACCGTACCAATGGTTTGTCCAAATCCATCTAGGTTGTGAACGATTACTTATACTTTATAAGGTACTGATGATATGATCTTCTGTGTGTTCACACCATATCATCTACAACATAAAGTATTAGACACATGCATATAACTAATAACATATATAATATACATAATATTTGCCCATATGATTCTCATTCAAAATATAAAGAATTAGAGTTAATACAAAAGTAATGCTTGTAGTATATAACTATATCAGAGAAAGCTTAAGTGTGGGTGGATTTTGGAATTAACTTTTTAGATCACATTTCATGATTCTCTTATTTTTTCACTTTTGAATTTATATTTTTCTTTTCTTTTCTAAGCTTAGTAGTTTTCTTGTAATGGTGAAACACTTGTGTTCTTCCAAACAAATCAACATTTTCCTTAAGGCAAAGTTAGTTTCTTCTTTCACTTTTATAATATCATAAAACATATTATATGATCATTGTAATCCTATGATCATGAGCTAAACCCTCCCTTTGTGGAGGGTTAATGATGTTCATGTGAGATATAACTTTTGTAATTGATTCTAGTTAGTTGTTTAGGACCATAAGCTATGCTTTATATCCTACCCCAAAATGGTAGTTAGTGTAGAGTTTAGTTTGGAATTAAGGTGATGACTTAGAGATAGATCATTGTTTTGGTTTCTCATGCTAGCAATATGATCTTAGAGATGAGTTATATTGTTAGGGATAAAAAATAAAATCTTTATTAAAATTTGTATAGGAATTTTAAGAAAGATTAAGATGCAATAAACTAGAGTCATGCAATAGAGGTTTTTCTTAACATTAGTGGATTTACTCCCTCCACACCTTTCCATATATCGATTTCTACTTTGTTTTAGTGTGCCTGTTTACGTAGCCTTAAGAATCTAAAAATAAGCTAAGTAGTTTTAGTGTAACTAAATCATAAAAAGAACTTACTCACTAGTTTCCTAAAGAGCATAATCAAGTTATATGTTGTCCTAGACTTTAGGTAGAACGGATCCCTACTCGAACTAAACGCACGAAGACACATGAGTAAGGAACTTGAATTTTGGTACGAAAACGGATATAGAAACCAACCGATTCTAAAGCTCGTAATAGTGCTAAGATCACTTGACTGTGAAATTAAAACAAACTTAACACACAAAAACTAAACCTAGAACACCAGCAAACACCACAACAACACTTCAATCAACACAACCTCTTCTTCGTCATGCTCGTCATGCATACACTAACAACATTTAGAACCAACACAACCTCTTTAACTTGCTACCTAGATGGCCCTGCTGCTGTTGGTGTTGGTGTTGGTGTTGCTAATTGTGTTGTTGATGATACTGCTGCTGCTTTTGCTAGCCTGGGTAATCTTCTAAGGCATCTCTCAAATCCTGGTGGAACTTATGGACTTGGTTCTAGTTCTCTTCGAGCTTCACTTCCCTCTCCATTCTCCTCCATCATTTCAATACAACAAATTCTACCACAGTCAGTACAAACTCTCAAACATATCTCATCATCTTCCGTCGCAATCCCCATAAATATCCTCATACCATTATTTGTTTGCATCATTTTTTGAACTACTTCAACTGATTTCTCAAATTGTTTATTGTCTCCCTGAATTTCAAATACCTTTCCCTTCACCATTATTTGTTTTCACTAAATAAACCTAACTATAGTCTGTTTGAGTTCTTACCCAGCAAAAAAAAAGTCTGTTTGAGTTTTTATAGCAATTTAAGCTAATAAATACATCTAACTGATTAATCCGTTTCTCAATCCTCACACATAGTCAAATTTCAAATAATTTCAATTTACAAAACAACATTTATGCATGGTTTATTAGGTGTTGATACTTGTTAGTTGATGTTTTTTCAGCCATACCCATTTTTAATTTTCAAACAAGGTTAAATGGGCGAGAAAAAATGGGAAAGGAGAGTAAAATGGGTTCCGTGCCTTTCATGTGTTGTTTTCAGCTGTTGTGGCATATCAAACAGTGATATGACACTACAATAGCAAAAAAAATGACATGTTAGCATTTTTTTACCGGAATTTGGCCCATAGTTGTTACCTAAAAGAAAAACCATTGTACAAAGTACTGCAGTGCAAAAAAAAAAGAGTAAAGTATCTAAATTGCAAGAAGATGTAAAGTACATTGTACAGTATGCCCATTGAGTGATATACAAATTGAGATTATCAGAGGTGCAAAGAGATACACACTACGAAAAGTTATGAGATTTTGTTTACAAACATTGTCCTGCATATCTAGATTTAATTTATTTTATTTCTTATGAAAAAGCCAATCTTAAGCATCGCAGTGTATGGTATAGATTTCACTATGTACCTTAACTAATTAACTTTCTCATTTTGATTCCTATGCATTTGTTTATATATCTACCTTAGCTAGCTTGTTATATATCTCTTTGATTATTTGTTGCATAAATATCATAAGGACAACAAGAAGAAATAATTAATGTTCGATAGACATACCTGTGAAAAGTCAACTCCACGATTTATGTGACTTCGTACTATTCTCAAACTCCACATAAAGTTTTTCTATTAATGAACAAGTGAAGTAAATTACCCCTGACATATTTGAAAAAATAATAGAAGATCAGGGAGAACGTTCAGGAAAAAGAAAAAAGAAAAATACTTTATAAGAAGAATATAGAAATAAGAATATGAAATATTGCAGGCATACTTACCAGTAAATTAGACCATAACAAAGTAAAGTACACTATATTTGTCACCAATCCATTCCTGCGACGTCCGGTTCTCATCCTAGATACAAACAATATAGTCAACACAAAATTTCTAATATTGATATATTTAATTGAATATATGATGGTTAAATGGGATAATGTCCAAAAATATGCATGGGATTTGTACAAAAATGTCAAATAAAATTAATATGAATTAAAAGGAAATTGGGCTTATATAATAGCCAATAAATAAGTCTATAACTTAAGTCTTTTAATACTCGAAAGATAACTTCTAATTAAAAATATTACTAATTTAAATCTATGTAAGTTTCCAAATATTCATGTCTACAATACAACTTCTAAATATACTAAACTTCTTAAAATAAACAGACAAAAAAATCTATAAATAAAACACAACCATAACCAACCAATATGTTCTCTACACTCATAAAGAAACAAAAAAACTCTACCATTCAACAATAAAAGGCACGTTATTATTTTTCCTTTTAAATTGACTTGGGAATCAGTTTAAACACTGTATTACATAACAGAGAAACTCACAAGACATTCAATACACATGAATTAAATTAGTTTATATGAAGATTTTACTTTGCATCTTTGGGTTTTTTTTCATAAATTTTATTCGTCTAACTTTTGTTTATCACTTACACAGATCCTCCATACACAAAACACTGAACAAAGGTATGTAATTAAGTCACTAGAAAGATTCTAACTTTATATGCATCAAGAATCGACTAGGAACACTCTTTATATCGTTACCTCTTTGAAGGGTTGTGTTCCAAAGACCGATCCCCATAGTCTTCCAATACACCTCTTATTCAAGTTGGTAATAGAAACCCGACTAATTAAACTAATACAGACGTCACCCAAAAAGCTATGGCAAGTCGATTCCTAAGAAAGTATAAATCGGTGAATCCGAATCAACATATTTTAAACTCACCCAAAACTGTTTTCCCCTTCTAAACTTTATCAGCAACAAATAAGAAACGCCGCCAATATATACTGTAATAAGGCAATTATTTATGAACTTTCACATCTAAAACAAATTATAACAAGGACGTACAAGGAAAAATCTAAACTTTAACAATTTGTAATGTTCATATAAATATATGTTATGACACTAACTCTTGATTAAGTCATTTTTTTGTTACTTTTTTATATGATCTAACGTAGATTCTACCATAAACATTAGATATCCAATATAATTCTAAACTAATACATACTGCTAATTTATTTGAAATGTAGTGAACTAACATTAAAGAAGAATAATTATCGGAAAATTGGTTCATTTTCATTTATTTTAGATAAGAGTTGTACAACTGCATTGAACTAATAACTTCAAAGAATAATTAATTGGAAATTCAGAGGATTCAAATGCATTGAACTACCCTCGAAGAATAATTAATTGAAAATCTGAAAGTAGATGCAAATGTATTGAACTAACTTGAAAGAATAATTTACGGAAAATTAAAAACTTGATGCAAATGTATTGAAGTAACCTCAAAGAATAATTAACGGGAAATCGGAAACTGGATGAAAATGCATTGAACTAATCTCAAAACATAGTTGTATTATATGTAAACTCGACAAGTATAGTTTGCATTTAAAATGAAATTCATCACATCTCTTTTCGTATGATTGAGAATGTCTTGCTATTCAAGTAACTTCAATATAATCTTTACTTCATTGGGTATTCTCACATAACTTCGATCAAACTTTTATTATTAAACAACAAAAATATGTCGAATGGTTTTATCAAAGTCGGGTTATTTCTTTTTATGGAGAGTGAGTAATCAGTATAATATTCATATCTCATAACTATGCATAGTTGTTAACATATTTAAAAATAATTTAATATAAAGCGAAAACAAGTTATGCTACTAGAGAAAACAATGAGGATTGCTGTCAGGTTATCAATTGATGAAAACTATTGCTCAAAGAGATTGGGTCCGAAAGGTGATTTAATTGGGCACTCATCAAATTGGATTGGACAACACCACCAAAAAAAAAAGAAATTTTACAAGTTTGTCATCAAAGCCCAGGCCCAACAACCAATTCAACCGGTCTCGCCATAATGAAACCTCCGGGTCGTTTGAGTGTACACTCAAATAGTTTCACCATGTCGTTTGAGCATACACTCGAACGGCTTGAACATATCGTTTTGTATCACATACAAGCGGTATGACTGGGTCGTTTGGGGCTACTATGGGGCAACCTGTGTGAGTCGTTTGGACTAAAATAATTGATTAGCCCGATTAACCAAGGAGATTCCTGATTAACCAATGATTAACCCGATTAACCAATAAAAATTAATTACATAAACACTACTTACACTTTTCTTATACATAAACACCGAACACTTTTCTTATAATACAAAATCATTAATCGATCATAATTGTACAATAATTTATTTAAATAATGATCTGCAAATTTGAATTAGTAATAATCAATTATCAACACATCCTAATTGAATTAGCAAAATTGAGATCTGATTTAAAAAATTGGGTTAGGAACAACACAATTAGTTGCACCAACACAATTACATGTACTCATCACTCTTTATCTGTTATGACATAGTATCTATATAACCAAGTTAAAACATGTAATCAAACATGCCAAAATCTAAAATAATGTAATCAAACATGCTAAAATCTAAAATAATAATTTGTTTTATATCTAAACTTGTTATTTTTCATTTTTTTTCAATTGTGAATTATAAACTAGTTTGGGGTTTGGGTTTGGGGTTTAGGGTTTAGGGTTCATGGTTTACAAATTTCGTACCAACATATTTCACTTAATTATTCGAAATAATAATTTGTTTTATATCTAAACTTGTTATTTTTTATTTTCTTTTTCAAATTGTGAATCATAAACTAGTTTAGGGGTTTGGGGTTTAGGGTTTAGGGTTTACAAATTTCGTACCGACATAAAAAAATTTTAATTTCAAACATATTTCACTCAATTATCCAAATCTAAAATAATAATTTGTTTTATATCTAAACTTATTATTTTCCATCTTTTTTTCAATTGTGAATAATAAACTAGTTTGGGGTTTAGGGTTTACAAACATATTTCACTCAATTATTCGAAATATATCAAAATTTCAAATATCTCCTAATAGAATACTCAAGTTTCTCATTTACTCCTTACTCATTTTTTCATCAAAATCGTTACTCCTTACATAGAATACTCAAGTTTCTCTACATAGAATACCCAATCAAAATCTTAAATGGAACACGAAGATGAAAATAAGCATTTGAGGTAATGCTTGAGGTGCAACAACAAATTAGAGAAGGAGAAAATAGAAGAAATGTTGAAAGTGAAGAAGTGGCACAAAATGTTGAAGGTGAAGGTGAAGAAGTTGAAGAAATAGAAGATGCGACTAGTCGAGCAAATGAGATGCCGAGAAATCATCGACGACAAAGGCAAGCAAACCTAAATAATTAGGTATACCTTGATTAGAATGAATACAAAACACTTGATTGATTGAATTAATGAATGAATGAATCTACAAGAGAGCATTGATTAGAATGAATGCAAAACACTTGATTGATTGAATGAATGAATGAATGCAAAACACTTGAATGAATGAATCAACAACATTTAGAACCCAAGCCTAAACGACACCTCTGGGTCGTTTGGGGACTCGATGGAACTACATGGCTGGCTCGTTTGGGGACTCTATAGAACTACATGGCTGGGTCATTTGGGGACCCTATGGAACTACATGGATGGGTCATTTGGACCCTCTATAGAACTACATGGCTGGGTCGTTTGGACCCTCTATAGAACTACATGGTTGGGTCGTTTGGACCCTCTATAGAACTACATGGTTTGGTCGTTTGGACTAAATTTAGTGAGAAGTTCATTTTGTTTTGTGACTTTGAAATCTCTCATTACACAAATTATTTTAGACTCTTGTTTTATTCTATATGTAGGATTTTTTGCCGCTATCCGAGAACTGATTCTCTGTAAACTCAAATAACGTGGATTGTCAACCGATTTTAAGTGATACAACAGAACTTTTTACTACGGAAGAGGTATGATTGAGTAGGCATTGATTTCATTTTTTAAAAAAAAATTCTAAATGTAATTTTATTAGTGTATTAATAATAGTTGTTGTTTTTTATGTGTTTAGGTCTTTCATACACGTAGCGATGCAATTAGTTGGGCAACCGCTAGAGGAAAACAAGTTAATGTGGTTGTGGTCATTGAAAAGTCAAAGTATGCTAAGGGAAATCGAGTAGCAAGATTGAATTTGGCTTGCGAGTGCTAGGGTGTGTATCGGTCACACAAGAAGGAAGGTGAAGGGAGGGCTAATAAGAGAAGGTCGGGAACCAAGAAATCGGGATGTCCATTTAAGTCAAAAGGTGTTTTTCAACGCGGCACTGTCGATAGTTGAAAAATAGAAATTAGAAATGGTATTCACAACCATGTATTGGCGAAGACCCTTGGAGGACATGCATTTGCTACTCGTCTGACCGTTCCAGAGTTCGAGTACTTGTCAGAGATGAGTAAGTGCCGAATAAATCTTAAACAAATTTTGGATTCTATCAAGAATAGGTATCATGAAAACATATCTAATATATCCTAAGTCTACACTACAAGGCAGAAGGTGAGGATATTGGATATGAATGGTCTCACACAATTACAGAGATTGCGTGAGTTGTTAGAAAAAGAATATTATTTTGAGGAGTTGAGAGAGGATGAGAATACCGAGGAAATAACGAGGTTGTTATGGGCCCATCTAGAAGGTGTTAAGTTGGCTCGGACTTTTCCAATATTTTTCATGTTAGACGCTACCTTCAAAACTAACAGGTCCTGTTTTAGTCTAAAACAACAGTTGACTATGAGTAGGCCCTGCGTTAGTTTAGTGGCATGCTTTGTGACATAAGCCCATCTGTGATCGTGTCTGACAAGGACTTGGCCCTGATGAGTGCCGCTAACAAAGTTTTCTCTAACGCACACAAGTATCTATGTAGATGGCATATCGCTACGTGCGTCCTTTCAAACTGTTACGATATTTTTCCAACCACAGAACTTGTAGAGAAGGCCCAGTTTTCGCGGAACACTGTAGTCAAATCAAAGACAGAGGTTATTTTTCAGTGTAGATGGGATGCTTTGGAAAAATATTACAGGGTTGAGTACTCTAATTTTGTTAGTTATTTGCGAGAGACTTGGTTTCCTCACAGAGATCGATTCGTATGTTGTTGGACTGACCAACACATTCACTTTGAGAGTACAACGACCAATAGAGTTGAAGGGTCTCATGTTCAGGTGAAGCGTGTACTAGGAAATGCAAACTATCATGATTTTTTGAGTATGCTTAGCTTAATCCCCCCCAATTCTAGAGATCTAGATGTCCGAGATTAGAGCTACCTTCGAGAGGAGTATGATTGTAACTCAACACCACCACTAAATTCCTTTGTTTCATGAACTCAGAGGCCTTGTCTCACGCAAGTGTTTGGACTTGCTATTTGAAGATAGATACCCGCGTAAAACATGTTAAAGATGGAGAGATCAGGTGTTGGTGTTATTTGCGCACGAACCATGGACTGCCATGTGCTCATGAATTAATTGAGTTTGAAGAGAAAAAGCGGTCTATCCCTTTGACTGTTGTCGACCCCTTTTGGAAAACATTGTCTACTTCTCCCAATGTGTCAGTGGGTGTTGGTCCCGATATTACACCTTCGATAGACTTGTTCATGAAAAGGTTTGCAATGGTTTTTGAAGAAGAGCAGAGGGTTATGAATAGGAAGTTTATGGAGATTGCCGTACCAGAAAGTACATGGTTAGTATCGCCTCGTGAGAAAGCAAAAACCAAAGGTCGGCCGAAAGGTAGCTGTAGGAGAAAGCTTCCAACTGGAGATGAGAACTCTTCAAAGCAAGATCCATCTCATTTTGAACATTCTCAACGTGACCATGAAGAGTGGGTCTCGTCACAACCAAACACTAGTACTACGCCCACCCAAAACACCCACACCACACCAAGAAAGAAGCCTTCTCCAAAAACACCAACTGAAAACACCCACACCACACTAAGAAATAAGGCTTCTCCAAAAACACTAAAAACAACCATACCAAGAAAGAAGTCTTCTCCAAAAATACCAAAAACAACCACACCAAGAAATAAGGCTTCTCCAAAAACAGCCACACCACAAAATGTGAAAGATGGGGTAGACTTTGGAAAGACGAGGGGTCCTAAGGATTATGGGTTAGATATTCCTGAAGAAATGCACAAATACATTGTTAGAGTCGATGACCCTGTTAGTGATGGCAACTGCGGTTATAGAGCTTTGTGCATTGCATTAGGAAGAAGTTAAGAAGATTGGCTGCAGATGAGAAAGAACTTGTACCAAGAGCTTATTGACCACCTCCCCCTTTATTGTACTTTGTACACTCAAATGAGGTTGTTTATGTGATGAAAACAATCCTACATGAAGAAGGTTACGCACCCTTAAATAAGTGGATGAGCATACCCTTTGTTGGATACATATTTGCTTCAAGATTTAATGTTGTCCTCCTGCATTTAGGAGCTCGTCGGTGCTTCCTTATCATGCCGCTGAGAACCCAGGCAAATCCTGAGAGAGTGAAAAAAGTGTTGGGTAGCGCACATGTTGGTGGAAATTATTTTGTCAATGTTGAACTTGTTGAAGATTGTTCGATTCCTCTAGTAATGCGCCAATGGCTTAGAGCTCGATATGATATTGCTGAAAGTTGGAATTTGGCAGTCACAGTAAGGCAATTGCAAATTATGGTATTGAACATTCCCAATCTAATATGGAAAGACGAGCCCGTTGAAAACCTAACAATACATGTTATCGACTAAGTTGTTCGTATGTTGTCGATATGATATTTTGATGTAATTTGTAAATTCATTTTGACATATTATTTTGATGTAATTTGGAATAAGTGTAATTTGATTTTATTTTTATATTATTTGGAAATAATGTTAGGGCTTTTATTTGATTTGATTTGGAAATCGAGTGATCAACTAAGTTGATTCAGACGGCAATCGAGTGATTTAGAATAAGTGTAATTTGATTTGATTTGATTTGATTTTACTTGATTTTATCCCAAACGACATGGTCAATTCGTTTTACCTTTGAACCAAACGATGTGGGCTGGTCGTTTGACCTTTAAACCAAACGGTCTGAGTTGGTCGTTTGAGAAAAGTTGTCTATTTTTTTAGCCAAATGATCTGAGATGGTCGTTTGACCTTTATACCAAATAATGTGGCTGGGTCATTTGACATTTGAGCCAAACGGTTGATAAAAGGTAAAAAGATAGTTTTACCTACGAATACAATTATGAATAGGTAAGTAAAACTAAAACTAATTTCTGCTTAATTATCAAAATTCTCTACTCTCGATGCTAATGCAATATAATTGGAATAGAAAGTTCGTTCCACTCCTAGTTCTTTAGAATTTACGTTAATTAACTTAGATTATCAGTTCTATCAAAGTCAATGAGAGTATGGATTATATAATTATGCTAACAACGATGGTAATTCAACTAATCAAGACACGATAATTCAACTACGGAAATACTAAATTGATAATATGATAATAAATTAAGGGGATTTGATTCCACCTTAATTTGACTTAATTAACTTGCGAGGAATTGTCGTAATCCGAATTGTAATGCTTCCGCATAACAATTGGGTGTATCTAATCCCTAATTGTTCATGGTAATCTCTACCAACTAACAACTAGCATGTGAAGCATTCAAACCCATTCTCATGGTGAACTAATTACTTTCTAGAATGGAATAGAATATTATGACTATTCTACCCTAAAAACAATCAAGTTTTCATCAGGGCTTCTTCAAACCCCTCTAATGGAGGTTTTAGCCTTGATTCATTAACTATCATTTATATATAAACAATAACAAGACATGATAAAAGAATGTAAATTTACTTATTTTATTTAAAATGAAAGTCTAATCATGCAAGAATGAATTAAAACTAGTAATGATTATTAACTAAATCTACGAATTAATGCTACAATGATTTAATGAAATGAAAATAGAATTATCAATAGCTAACTAACTTTATTGATCTAATGAATAATAACAATAAACTGATTCAAAACTGAATTCAAAACAAGGTAATAAAACTAATTAATGGAGTCTAAAACTAATTTTTCTAATCTAGATCTAGTTATCTATTGGAATGGAAAAACAAATTCTATGAAGTAAAAACTAGATCTAAAACAAATTATTGGATAATCGCTAAGTAAAAAAAAACTAGATGCTTAAGAGCCAAGTCTTGTGTCCTCAAATGGAGGAGACAAGATCCAAAATTTCGTGCATGGGCTGAGGAGCCATGTTTTGGGCTGGAAAATCGAGCCCAAAACCTTATTACTTCAGTTCACAAAGGGCTTTTCAGTTGGATTTAACTTCAATAGCCTCTTCATCCACTTCTGCTCCTCTGATTGGGTTAAGGCTTGGACAATTGAAAATCTCTTTCCAAGTCGGTCGTTTTGACATAAGGTAGGCCCAATTCTGAGGTCTAAGTCCAAATATACAGCTTTCGGAAGTTCTGTTGACTTTTGTGCGCTATTTCTGCTCGCGTTGACTTTGACTTTTCAGCTTTGACCGGGCTTTAAAAATGCTTTTTCTCCTTGAATCTTGGCCTTTTATCATAGAACTTCTTAACAACCAACATTTGCTTCTTTATCTCGCAAAAGGGACGCATTTTTGCACATATTCGACTCCAATGCCTGAAATACATAAGAACACGATAACAGTACTAACTCTTACTTATTAATCACATAATTGGTCAAAAGTGAGATTGTTAAAGGGGTTAAAACTAAAGTTTTGGGCTCTTATCAATCCAACCCAAAACAACATTTTGCTTGTCCTCAAGTAAATATAAGAAATTAGAATAAGTGACCAAAAATGGAGTTTTAACTAATCTCGTTTCGCTGAGTGCAATTGCATTGACCATATGCAACAAGGCCTTAAACCACTAGGAATTCCCTAGTGGACGAGTTATAGCCTCGTGAGAGTTTTCCAGTGAAGGTACTCACACACTTCATCTATACTACAACGACTAAGAAATAAAACTAGTGTTTCCTTATTTATGTCTTAATTATCTATATATATTCATCTCACTAGCGATGAATACAAAATAATCAAGTCAAAACCTAAGCTAATACATACATAATAATCAATCATCTATGAAGAAACATATATACAATGAGTGATACTATGAAACTTTGGAATAACGTCCTTAAGTAGGTCCTCACATAAATGTCAAGACAAAAACACTCTGATTTTTCCGCTCAAGTTTCACTACTCCAGTGTTCAGTTGGCACACTTTACCTTACAATCTCAATGACACACAAGGAAGCTGAAGTCGATCAAACACATCTGCGACTTACTATCACACTAACCTATTCCTAATTGAGCTAGATGTCTTTATTAGGTATTGTGGGGATTAGGTGATGGTTTAAGAATGAAGGAAATGAATATTCAAAAAGAACCAGTCTGAGATAATAGAATCTTCATATTCTGTAAGGCTTAAATAGAGAAATATGCAACGTACTTAGGTCCTATTAACACTTGTATCAACATAGAATTTTTTTTTTCACAAACGTATCAATGTACTATGCTCGATTTAACAAAAATAGCAATCCGTTAGGTTCCGTCAGTTAAGTGATGATGTGTCATTATTTTTTCAATTTCGTTTTATTTGTATTTTCCACTTGGCATGCCACATCAGCATTTTTTACCAACTCAACATTTCCACCTCAGCATTGCCAACTCAGCACTACCAACTCAGCATTTTCGTTTTTTTTAAGTGACTGAAAAATAAATTAATAAATTTTTTTGAATTAATAAATATATAAAAAAGAATAAATTAATAATTATATAATAACAATAAAATAATTATATAAAAAATAAAGAAATATATAAATAATATATTATTTTATTTATTATATATATTTGAAAATTATAAAAAAAACTACAAATAATAATAAAAAAGATTATAATATAAAATATATATTATTTTATAATAAAAAAATATATAAAAATATATTATTTTATTTATTATATATATTTGAAAATTATAAAAAAACTATAAATTATAAAATTATAAAAAAAAAAAAAGATTATAATATAAAAAAAGAAATAAAAAAAAAATATATATAAGTAAAGAAATATATAAAAATATATTATTTTATTTATTATATATATTTGAAAATTATAAAAAACTATAAATAATAAAAAAATTATATTATAATATAATATAATATAATATAATATATATATATATATATATATATATATATATATATATATATATATATAATAAAAATATATTATTTATATATTTCTTTATTTTTTATATAATTATTTTATTATTATTATATAATTATTAATTTATTTTTTTATATATATTTATTAATTCAAAAAAAAAATTTAATTTATTTTTCAATCACTTAAAAAAAACGAAAATGCTGAGTTGGCAGTGCTGAGTTGGCAATGCTGAGGTGGAAATGCTTAGTTGGTAAAAAAAAAATGCTGATGTGGCATGCCAAGTGGAAAATACAAATAAAACGAAATTGAAAAAATAATGACACATCATCACTTAACTGACGGAACTTAACGAATTACTATTTTTGTTAAATCGGGCATAGTACATTGATACGTTTGTGAAAAAAAATTCTATGTTGATACAAGTGTTAATTGGACCTAAGTACGTTGCATATTTCTGTATTTAAGCCTATTCTGTAACTAGAGAAAACCTGTTCTTTTGTTTCTACACTTTGTTTCCATCCTTAGCCTTTTTATTTTGGCTTTTTGACTCATTTTATTCTATTTTTGGAGTCTTTATTTTGTTTCTATTTTTATTTTTCTTTTCTTTTCTTTTCTTTTCTTTGGATGGAAACATCTTTTCTTTTTCTTTTCGGAAGCAACTAACTAATTTTTATTTACACAAGTTCTTCTCTTTTCTTTTCTTCACTCATCCTATTCTCAGACTCGTTCTAAAATGGGTAGGTTGATTTTTTCTTTTCACTTCAACATAAATGGCATTTCCCATCACTTAAAAAGTGATGCCAAAAGTATAAGACATCACTTTTGAGAGTGATGTGAATGGTGGCGACATGAAAAGTCAGGGTTTTCCACATCACTTTTTAAAAGATGTCCACAAGTGATGTTACTTCACATCACTTGTTAATTGATGTCCACAAGTGATGTTATAATTTTGCATCATTTTTTAATCGATGTCCACAAGTAATGTTATAACGTTTAACATAACTTTTTAAGTGAAATCAATAAGGCCGATTAACATCACTTAGGAAGTGACGTTTCATTCATATTCCAAATTACTTGTAAAGTGATTTGAAATAACTCTATAAATCACTTTAAAAGTGATGTCCCATTTATCAAAATAATAATAAAAAAAATAAAATTGCCAATATCATCCCAATATAATACCATTTTTTTTGGTCATTTATCATCAAATAAAGATGAAATGTATCTTAAAATCACATTCATTATACAAATATCATCTCCAATTATAAATATTACACTATATACAAAAAATTGTAACGAACCAACATATACCAACAAAATCTAATCTGCAGTACCGAAATGAGCCAAAGAGAACCACAATCACCCAACCAAGAACCTATCATAGCCTGGCTTGATGCAATCAATTTAATCCAAGAACCTATCACAGCTTAACAAATCACTTTTTTTTTTTTTTTTTTTTTTTTTCTGCAGTATGAAACATTGTACTAGAAAATCAATGCAAATTTTTTAAAAGGAAAATAAACAAACGGAACATCCGTATAATATAGTACCTGAATAACAAAGGAAGTTCTACAAAGCATGAAGCCAGTCACTCTCATTACAAAAAATAATGTAAGAATGCATGTATATGATGCGTTAAGCATGTACTATCAGATACTAATAACCTAATAAAATTGGTATCAAACGGCCTTTGAAGTAAAAGCATTTTTCAAAATAAGATATTTTTTTTTTGTTGATTTGCAGATTTTTTTAACTCCTAAGAGCGGCATTCGAAATAAAATACCTTTTATCAATAAGCCATACTTTCATTGTAAAAAGGAAATTTAAGCAAGGACATAAATCCACGTACCTGGACCATAATAATGGGACCCTCATTGCTATAAAGAAGAGAGGCTATCTTTGGAAGCAGCATTCCCCACCACCGGTTAACCTTCGAAAGATCATGACAGTTGTGATGTATGTATTAGAAAATAGAAACTGATCAGACACACACACACACACACACACACACACACAAATACCATATATTAGGGTTGCAAAAATTCTACCATAAGAGGTAAATCGAATGATCAGCATCACAAAAAATAAAAATCGTGTCCGATACGTATCCGTGTCGGACACAAAGACCCCACATTATGCATACAATTTCAAACTAGTGTTTCTTTTAACCAAGACTAAGAAATCAATCTATTAACAAAGTCATAATTCCATGATATCCTACTCGCATAGGAATTTACTTATAAGGAGGGACTTTGTAAGTTCTTGGGCCCAAGAAGTAGTTGTGCAACTAAAGAATACTAATAGTGTCTTTTTCACTTAGTTGTGTCCCCATGTCCCAATCCATACAGGTCACAGTGTTGGATACCGACACCCGTGTCCGTGTCAATGTAACTTCAGAAATATCATGAACAAACACCATAACTCCAACTGCCAAAGTCAACCAAACAAATCATGCTCAGTATTTTAAATAAGTTTGCTCAAAATGAACGACAACTGACAAGCAGTACAACAAAGATAAACAATGAATTTAATAGGTACCACCAATCCACCATATATCACAATACTATAAGTATTTTGAGATTAGGGTGTGTATTACAATTTTTCATTCATGTTTCTGCAATATTTGAGTACTCTTGACAATCTGTCTTTCATTCATTCCTTTTTCTTTTCTTTTTTTTGAAACATTTAGAGCCTTAGATGTTATGGCAGACCTCAATCTATATTATGAAATTCTAACATACAAAGTTCCAAAATGATCCTCCTCCACAATATGACTAAGGCTAGGATCTAGGGGAGGATAAAAGAAGCGAAATAGTCACCATGTGACTTACACATTTTAGCTAAGTAATCAACTTCCTGATTACCTTCTCTAAAGGTATGATAGACATCAAAGCTTTCAAAATAACCTTTCCAAAATACAATAGCTGCTACCAAATCTAAACAATACTAAGGTGACCTCTTTGAACAGTACTAAGGTGACCTCTCTAAACACTGACTTTAATATGTTGCACAGTTGTTCATTCTAAATAAGCAAAAAAAAATTGAGTCACACAAGCATTTTGATGCAACGAAAACCGATGAGACATTTTGATTGTTTAATACTTTAATACTACTGATTGTGGCGGTGTGGCCTCATTCCTCTCTTCTAGTGAGCTTAGTCATCCAAACGGTAATCATAAACACATGGGACACATCCAAACAGTAATACTAAAAGTAAAGAAAGACATTAAAACACAAACCCGGTGAAGAAGCAGGATCGAGGAAGATCTTAGTCTAAGAGCTGGTTCAATGAAAAACATCCAAGCGGGATACCCTCTAAAATCCCATTCTACAACAAAAATTCAGACATTAGAAGGAACTGCGGACCAAAAAAAAAAAGGAAGCAAATTTAGTCACCAAGAACTCGACAAATTATTCACAGTAGCTTATCTAATAAAGGCCAAACCAAATTGGTGTTGATTCCACATATATTTCTTACATAACTTAAATTAATAACTACAGCAATGCAATATCAACTATCATGTTCTGTACTGATTCTAAGGATGCAACTATTTATACAAGATGCAGTCTATCTAACACAAAAAAAGTAATGGAAAGTCAACTTTCAATACCCAACTTGTAAAATCAATCTCAACTAAAGGTCAAGTCAGATTGAAGGTCGATCAACAATTAACAATCAACTAAAGACAATGGCCACTGCAACCATAAAATTAATTGCTAAGCCTTAATTAATTGCTCACCTGCGCATATGTATGGTCCAGGGTGAAGCATCACAAGGAAACCTAGTTTTTGACACATCTTGAGAAATGATTCTAAGTCCGCAATACCCTCAAACAATAACCTAATCACATAGAAAATTATCAAATTTCCCATGGTTAATTTCTATATTAAAACAAGCTCATCTCACATCAAAATAAGAAAAAAGAAAAAAAACAGATATGAGAATGAAATCGAAAATCGGACCTAGTCCTTGTTAGTAAATGAGAGAGAGGCAATAAGAGGGCAAAAATAAATGCTTGGCCTCGATCTTCAGTTCTTAACCCTTGGGGTAAGTGATAAGAGCCCAAAACTGTAATTTTAACCCCTTAACAATAATACTTTTAGCCCAATTATGCGAATAATAAATAAGAGTTAATGCTAATTACGTGTTTTTATGTATTTCAGGCATTGAAGTCAATTATGTGCAGAAATGTGCCACTTTGGCAAGATAAATGAGCAAGGATTGGTTGCTAAGAAGTTCTGTGATTAAAGGCCAAGATTCAAGGAGAAAACGCCTTTGTAAAGTCCAGTCAAAAGTTGAAAAGTCAAAGTCAACGCGGGTAGAAACAAAGCACAAAAGTCAGCAGAACTTCCGAAGATCGTATCTTTGAACTCAGGCCTCGGAATTGGGCATACCTTATGCCATAACGACCGGCTCGAAAAGAAATTTCCAATGGTCCAAACCTTGACCCAATCAGAGGAGCAGAAGTGGACGAAAAGCCTATTGAAATAAAAGCCAGCTGAAAAGGGCCCTGTGGACTGAAGAAATTGGGCTTTGGGCTCGATTTTCCGGCCCAAAACATGGCTCCTCAACCCATCCACGAAAATGTGGATTTGGTCTCCTCCATTTCCACACACAAAACTTAGCTCTTAAGTATCAATTAGGTTAGGATAGAAAGTAGCCATTAGAGAATAATCTAGATCTAGTTTTGAGTTTTTGTTAATTAATTAGTTTTCATTTCATTAATTAGTTTCATTCCTTATTTTAGATTAGTTATTGGAATCATATTTATCATTCATTAGATAAATAAAATAGTTAGTTCTTGATAATTTCGATTTTGTTATTTAAAATTGCTTAGATCTAATTTCAATTCTTGTTATTTAATGATTTCTTAGTTGTTAATTTAGATTTCAATTATTGTTTAGTTGAATTTAATAAAGTTAGAATCTTTATATTATGTGTAATTCAATTTCATATGGAAATGATAACATAATGATTCAAAGCTAAACCTCCATTAGAGGGGTTTGAGAAAGCTTTAATGAAAACTTGATTGTATAGTGTAGAAATAGTTGTAAAATTCTATTCCACTCTAGATGGTAGTTGATTCGCCGTGAGAATGGGTTGAACTTCCTCACATGCTAGTTATTATTTGGTGGAGCTTGCCATGAATAATTAGTGATTAGAACGACCAAATCTTTATGTGAGAACGTAAAGAATTGGATTACAACAATCTATGCTAAGTTATTGAGTTGAATTCAAGGTGGAATCAAATTCCCCTAATTCTTTATCCATATTTGATTCATCTATATTTAATTACTTTAGTTAATATTAGTATAAGATCAATTGATAGTATTATCTCGTAGAATAAATTCACATCCATAATTATTGCTCTCACCATTGTTCCTTGTGTTTGTTCAATTGAATTTGTTTAAGTCTTGAGAGTTAAGAGTGGAACGAATCCGTACTCTATATATATTGCATGAATCTATATGTGAGAGTAGGAAATAAATAATTGATACCGTAAGAATAAGGTTAGAGTAATCTAATTGAGTTTTTACGGATTATCAGTAAGAGAGAGAGAGGTCAAGAGAACACCGCACTGAATCAGGATCTTTAGTTCTTATTTCTACAGTTAAGTTATCGACTTTGAAGAGAAACAAGAGTAGTAGACTGTTACCTTTTTTATGAAGGATTTTACATCATGATATAAAATTGATTCTAGAATTCGAATAGGAAGAGAGTAGTAGCGGCTAAGAGAAAAAGAGAGGTTTTCTATTTCGATGATATGATTTTGTTTTTTTGTTTCCCTCTTTTTGAAATCTCAAAGCTGTTTTGATTTTTAAGATTTGCAACACTTATCACACGGTTTCAAGTGTTAGAAATTAATTCTTCAAATTCATCCGAATTTAAGTAACAATTTACAACATTCCCAATGTTTACAAAGCGTAGGCAACTTACCAACGACAAAAAAGTGTTACAAAGCAAAAAAAGTGTGTGTTACAAATATCTTGTTATGGTGTAGTGCAACCTAATTTTTTAGATGGGTCTTTTTCTAACTAATTAACTTAATTAAGAGGTATATTAATAATAATACTTCTGGAAGTCATATTATAAGTGATTTTAAAAATTTGGCAAATTCACTTTTAAAGTGATGTTGAATATATAGATATTACATCACTTTATAAGTGACATGGTGAGTGACAACACCTTTAAAGTGATGTTGAATACATAGATATTACATCACTTTATAAGTGACACAGCGAGTGACGTAAAAAAGTGTTACTACATCACTATCTCGATATCACTATTTAAAATGATGTTGTACAACTCTACTACATCAGCTTCTGAAATAAGTGATGTCAAAAAAAAATTGTGATAATTATTACATCACATCCTAATAAAAGTGATGCCATAGTTTTCTTATGATATCACTTTGTTGAAAGTGATGTAAAATTAGCAATGTCATATGTCATATTTGTTGTAGTGTTTGTTTTGTTTTTGTAAAATGGTAAAAGAATTGTGGTTTATGAAAGGCTAAAGAAGGGTTCAAAGGGGCGACTAGCTGAAAATAATTTCATAAGGTTTGAATTTCTGGCTATATCGATCCAAAGAGGGCCTAAATTCTCGCTTAGGATATGGTATAGTAATCAAGCAAGTGGATGTGTGATTTCTCTATCCGGAATTTACTTCTCCCTTGTGTCATTTATCAAATATTTCACTCGTATAAGGCTTTAGGCTATATTCTCACAGGATTTGTAGAATAAGTATACTAGCCTAGATTTCAGAAACTTACTACCAATACAACATAGACACTCATGCAATATATTTATAGAAAGATGCAAAGATTATTACCTACTTATTAACCTAAGTTTCTAAAAACTATTCTAAAGAAAAAGCTAACGTGAAACTTCTAGATTATTAAGAGTATAGAAAGAAAACAATACCACTATTCCTAAATGTATAGCATAAACTTTTTATTTATATTTTTGAATTTTTGAAATTTTTACTAGAAAACAAGTGCATGGTATACATATCTATATCCAAACAGATGCTTTAAATTACGCGTGTTTCTATGCCACTTCCAAACAAAAATATGTTTTGCCCTCAAAGTAAAGAATTTAAGGAGGATAGGAGTTACCATTGAAACGTGTGAAAATTTAGAGCATCTTCAAAACAAAGTTAAAACATACTAATATAGATAAAGAAAAACAGACGCAACTCTATATGAGTTCCACCCGTTATGGGGATAACAAGAATCAAATTGCTTGGGACATAAGCAGACACGAACACAAATAAAAACTTACCTCCTATCCACGATTAAGCGTCATCCTCATCTTCTATAAAGAAGTGAGGTTCCTTCGCATCCTGCCATGCCATTATAACTTTCTAAGCCCTTCGCCGTATATCATCAACCTGTGCTAACATGTCAAGTGTTACTTGGTCTGATGGGGTGTAAGGAGCAACCAAATGAGGTTGCACCTGCCATCTCGGCTAAGTCATAACTCAAAATGAACGAACCACATAATTGGTGGGTCTCATGATTTCAACTGTAACCCAATCCGTGAACTGGGTACAGAATTCAGGTAAACAACCGCGTATAATGCGGCAAACCAAAACAAGCATAAGAAGATACTTATGCCTCATGCTATGGCTCTCTTTAGACTTGCCACTAAAACTCTGGGAATATCATATAGGCGACGTCCCTAAGCTAAAGCAAGGAAAATGTCACCAGCGGTACTATTTGCAGAAGTAAACTGCCACTCCCCTAAAATATTCATCAAGATGAATAACATGGTGGTGCCTACATTCAGGGACAGACTACCAATGGCTATGTTATATCGCATTTGGTCCATTATACGAAACACCCCTCCCCCATAATACTCGTAGAAATATGCATAGTCATAGAGGTATGCATTATCAGTCATATATCCCCACGTGTGTGTAGGATTAGGCAAAGGCAATCCCGAATTCCATTGTCGTGTCATTAACTATGACGGAGAATTTTTGTTCTCCATTAGGTTGACAAAAGAAATTAACATTATTGTAGAATTATACAGTAAGCTGAGGTGAATACGAGTCGTCATCATTTACCAGTAGATATTGCCATCCTAACTACAAGATCATGTCGCGGAACCAACCTCCATAGGTCTCACTTCCCAATAAGTTTTCGAAAGACTGCCCATGTATGACTGTAGAAGATGCCATCACAATAACTACTCTCTAGAAGAGCTGCAAATGACCCGGGAAAACTGTAAAAAAAACAAAAAAAATTTAGGGTTTGTGGAGGTCAGGGCGCGGGGCGCGCTCCGAAATGGCCTTTGAGGGGCCCGGGTCGCGCTCAGGTCCAAATTGAGTTATAGGTGTTTCAGTGCTAGGCGCGCTCAGAATTGGTCTTGCTAGGGCGCGAGGCGCGCTCCGTGTGTGAAGAACAGGATGAAGTGAAAAATAAAAGGAAAAATGTAGAGGTTCAGGGTGAGAGATGAAAGTAAGATGTGTGGGTTTTGTGTGTAGAATGAATCAAGTATATATAGGGTTTTAGTTTCTAAAATGTCAACAAGTTGCCAAAAAATTGTAAGGAAATTGTCGGAAACAAAATATTTCCAAAACCCATATTCCTTATTCCAAAACAAACCTAATATCTTTTAGATTGAATTTAGAATAGCAACTTCCTAACTCATTGAAATTTCATCCTACCACAATATCTAATCCTAACCACACCAATATTGGCAACATTCTTAACCAATTCATTGCAAAATTACTTCTAAAATGGTGGATCAGATAAAAGCAATGCTAAAAATAATAATACCACCCCCAAACAATTCGGGAAGGTGGGATTTACGCAAAAAACATCACATGTTTAGACAAAACCCAATTTAAATTAAAATAGAAATTTAAATAACAATTAACTACATAATTCAAATTTAACTACTGAAGTTAACAACTTAACATCTAATCTACTAAAAACAATAAAAATAACATCAAAACAGCAAAGTGAGTCTTTTATAGTCAGATACTCAAGACTATATCTAAAACATATGTATATAATGAACATGCAGTTTACCATATATCAACAACTGAAATAGTTGTGGATCTTGCCATAAATAATTAACATGGAATGCCCCCCTAAACATAATCAAGCACCCACATTTTCTATGACGCAACTTAGTGAAATGAAAGCGAAGTCTGATAGACTTAGAATGTAACTGAGCATACACCTTCTTCTTCATATTTGAACGAAAGGGTGTCCAAGTGAATGATCGTGAGAAAATGGATGTTTGTGGAAGATATGTTGGATATGTATAAGTTTTAGAAAGAAAGAATGGGAAAAATGGGAATGTAGGTTTAGCACAAAACTCATTCATGGTGTAGGTAGGAATTGTCTCAATTCTGAAAATGAAGGTGTCAAGTACCTTTTTCTTGGGAATTATTTCTGTAGTAGGAGGATTTAGAAAATCATGAAGCACAAGAGAAACAAGAGGGTCAAGTGCAAACTTAAAGTTCCTTTGAAAAGGTAGAAAGTGGGGAAAATTGGTGATGGAAGATGAATGAGTGACAGGATGATGTGAGGTGGATGAATGGGGCTTGGCTAGAGCTCTCAGGTCTAGATAATCAGAAGCCTTGAGATATGCAAGACATTCCTCAATAGGTGGGTCAAAAGAATCACTGGGATAGAGGGTGAAAAATTCATCTTCCGTTATAGCGTCAAGGGATGAATGGATGTTGACAGGGAGGAACTCGCGAGGTGGCAAGGAAGAGTTGCAAAAGAGTCGAAGGAAATCTTCCTTGACTTCCAGGGAGTTCTCTACAAAGTTGGAACTTCCAAAGGAAAGGAATTTGTGCATCTGATTATCAGGTGTAGTGTGTGGTATACTAGATAGGGTTATGTGTTGACGTTCACGATAGATTACGTTAATCATTTTTTCTCTACCTGACCTTAATCTCATGCAAGGCTAAGTCCAATATTAAAGAAATATGACAACAGTCAAAACAACCCTGATATGCTAGTGTAAATCCTTTAACAGGAGATGCGAGGAGTGGAAGAAAGAAGTACCTGAATGCCTCCTTGCTTCGCTTATGAATAGCGTCTTGTATACGCGAGTTCAGTGTATTTTACAAGTTAGAAACACTAAATAACTTTAAGAAATGGGACTTTGTACTAACCGTCAAAAATTGGGCTGCTCAGAAGAGGGCACGGGTCATGCTCAGAAATAGCCTAGATAAGGCGCGGGTCGCGCTTAAGTCCAACTCGAGTTCCAGGCGCTTAAGCGCAGGGCGTGCTCAAACTTAGCCTTGGATGGGCACGGGGAGCGCTCAGGATTTTCCTAGGAAATTTTTTTAGTTTCTGAACCAGACAATCACGGTTAGAACCAAACAAGGGTGGGTGGGTTTAATGGGACTTTGGGAAGACTAACAATACTAATGTAAACAATTCTAAATAGAACTAAGATGGCAGGGGCGCCATTTGATAATAGTGAAAAAATATAGTTGTACCTACGAATTAATACAATTACGAATACGCAAGTAAAACAAAAACTAATTGCAACGACACTATTTGATAAAATATAAAATGATAGTTTTACCTACGATCTCTACTCTCGATTCTATTGCAATATGGTTGGAATAGTTTTACCTACGATTTCTGCTTAATTATCAAAGTTTTCCACTCTCGATTCTATTGCAATATGGTTGGAATAGAAAATTTGTTCCACTCCTAGTTCTTTAGAATTCACGTTCACTAAGATTTTCAGTTCTATCAAAGTCAATGAGAGTACGAATTATATAATTATGCTAACAACGATGGTAATTCAACTAATCAAGATACAATAATTCAACTACGGAAATACTAAATTGACAATATGATAATGAATTAGGGGGATTTGATTCCACCTTAATTCGACTTAATCAACTAGCGAGGAATTGTCATAATTCGAAATGTAATGCTTCCGCATAACAATTGGGTGTATCTAATCCCTAATTGTCCATAGTAATCTTTACCGACTAACAACTAGCATGTGAAGCAGTCAAACCCATTCTCATGGTGAACTAATTACTTTCTAGAATGGAATAGAATATTACGACTATTCTACTCTAACAACAATCAAGTTTTCATCAAGGCTTCTTCAAACCCCTCTAATGGAGGTTTTAGCCTTGATTCATTAAACTATCATTTATATATAAACAATAACAAGACATGATAAAAGAATATAAATTTACTTATTTGATTTAAAATGAAAGTCTAATCATGCAAGATTGAATTAAAACTAGTAATGATTATTAACTAAATCTACGAATTAAAGCTACAATGATTTAATGAAATGAAACTAGAATTATCAATAGCTAACTAACTTTATTGATCTAATGAATAATAACAATAAACTAATTCAAAACTGGATTCAAAACAAGGTAATAAAGCTAATTAATGGAGTCTTAAACTAATTTTTCTAATCTAGATCTAGTTATCTATTGGAATGGAAAAACTAATTCTATGAAGAAAAAACTAGATCTCAAACAAGTTATTAGATAATTCTAAGTTAAAAACAACTAGATGCTTAAGAGCTAAGTTTTGTGTCTTCAAATGGAGGAGACAAGATCAACTTTTTCGTGCATGGGTTGAGGAGCCATGTTTTGGGCCAAAAAATTGAGCCCAAAACCTCATTACTTTAGTCCACAACGGGGTTTTCAGTCGGATTTGACTTCAATAGCCTTTTCATCTACTTCTACTCCTCTGATTGGGTCAAAGCTTAGACCATTATAAAGCTCTTTCCGAGTTGGTCCTTTTGACATAAAGTAGGACCAATTTCGAGGTCTGACTTCGGAAGTTCTGCTGACTTTTGCGCACTATTTCTGCCCACGTTGACTTTGACTTTTCAGCTTTGATCGGGCTTTAAAATGGTTTTTTCTCCTTAAATCTTGGCCTTTGATTATAGAACTTCTTGGCAACCAACCTTTGCTCCATTATCTCGCGAAAGGGGCGCATTTCTACACATATTCGACTCCAATGCCTGAAATACTTAAGAACACAATAATAATACTAACTCTTACTTATTAATCACATAATTGGTCAAAAGCAATATTGTTAAAGGGGTTAAAACTACAGTTTTGGGCTCTTATCAAACCACCCCCAAACAACATTTTACTTGTCCTCAAGCAAATATGAGAAATTAGAATAAGTGACCAAAAATAGAGTTCTAACTAATCTCGTTTCGTCGAGTGCAATTGCATTGACCATATGCAACAAGGCCTTAAACCACTAGGAATTCCCTAGTAGACGAGTTATAGCCTCATAAGAGTTTTCCAGTGAAGGTACTCACAAACTTCATCTATACTACAACGACTAAGAAATTAAACTATTGTTTCCATATTTATTGTCTCAATTATCTATACATCTCACTAGCAATGAATACAAAATAATCAAGACGAAACCTAAGCTAATATATGCATAATAATCAATCATTTACGAATAAACATAGATACAATGAGTAATACTATGAAATGTACTAATAGGTCCATTTCTGAAACTTTGGAATAACGTCCTTAACTAGGTCCTCACATAAAAGTCAAGACAAAAACACTCTGATTTTTCTGCTCAAGTTTTGCACTCCAGTGTGGAGTGGGCACACTTTACCTTACAAACTCAATGACACACAAGGAAGCCGAAGTCGACATATCTGCCACTTACTATCACACTAACCTATTCCTAATTGAGCTAGACGTCTTTATTAGGTGTTGCGGGGATTAGGTGATGGTTTAAGAATGAAGGAAATGGATATTAAAAAAGAACCAGTTTGAGATAACAGAGTCTTCGTATTATATAACTAGAGAAAACCTTGTTCTTTACTTTTGCTTCTACACTTTGTTTCCATTGTTAGCAATTTTTTTCTTTTTCTTTGGCTTTTGACTCATTTGATTTTGTTTTTGGAGTTCTATCTCTTTATTTATTTATTTTATTTTATTTTATTTGGATGGAAACTTTATGTTCTTATTTGAAGCGACTAACAAATTCTTGATTTCAAAGGTCTTTCCCTTTTCTATTCTTCATCTCTATTCTCAGACTCATTCAAAGATGGGTAGGCTGATTTTTTTTTATTTGTTTTGTATAAAAGGGTAAAGGATTTGCGGTTTATGGAAGGCTAAAGAAAGGCTTAGAGGGGCGACTAGCGGAAATAATTTCATATAAGTTTGAATTTCTGGCTATATTGATCCAAAGAGGGCTTAAATTCTCGCTTAGGATATGGTATAGTGATAAAACAAGTGGACGTGTGATTTCTCTATCCGAAATTTACTTCTCCCTTGTGTCATTTCTCAAATGTTTCACTCATATAAGGCTTTAGGCTATATTCTCACAGGATTTGTAGAATAAGTACTCTAGCCTAGATTTCAGAAACTTACTGCCAACAATCATAGATACTCATGCAATATATTTATAGAAAGATGCAAAAATTATTATCTATATATTAACCTAAGTTTCTAAAAACTATTATAATGCAAAAGCTAACTTGAAACTTTTACATTATTAAGAGCAGAGAGAAAAAAAATAATACCAATATTCCTAAGTGTATATCATCACTTTTTATTTATTTTTGAAATTTTTGATTTTTTTTTTAGAAAACAAGTGCATATTGTACATATCTATATCCTAACAGATGCCTTAAATTACGCATGTTTCTATGCCACCCCAAAACAAGAAGCATGTTTTGTCCTCAAAGTATTAAAATAAAAAGGGTAGAAAAATACCATGGAAATGCGTAAAATTTTAGAACATCTGCAAAACAAAGTTAAAACATACTAATATTGATAAAGAAAAACAGACGCAACTCTATATGAGTTCCACTCGTTATGGGGTTACAAGAAGTAAAGTGCTTGGGACATAAGCAGACACGAACTGAAACTAAAAACTTACCTTAACTCCAGCGTTTAAACGTCATCCTCCTCCTCTTCTATAAAGAAATGAGATTCCTTCGCATCCTGCCATGCCATGATGGTTTGTCATGCTTCACGCCATTTATCATCTACAATTGCTAACCTGTTAAGCGCCACTTGGTCGGATGGGGTGTAAGGTGCAACCTGATGAGGTTGTATCCTCCACCTTGCCAAGTCATTGCATAAAAAGATCGAATAATATAATTGGTGGGTCTCACAATGTCGACCCCAACCCAATCCGTGAAGTGGGCACAAAAAACAGGGAAGAAACATAGCATAATATGACAAACTAAAACAGACTTAAGAAGGTACTTATGCCTCATGCTATGGGATCGTGCTAAGCTAAACATTAGGGTCTGGGGAATATCATAGAGTATACGTCCCCCAGCTAAAGCAAGGAAAATATCACAAGTTTCGTCATTCACAGAAGAATAACGTCATTCCCCTCTAATATTTAGCATGATCGAGAGCTTAGCTCAAGATTATTTCAAAACCACGTTTCCTGATAATCAGATGCCCAAATTTCTTTCCTTTGGAAGTTCCAACTTCGATGAGAACTCCTTGGAAGTCGAGAAAGATTTCCTTCGACTCTTTTGCAACTCTTCCTTGCCACCTCGCGAGTCCCTCCCTATCAACATCCATTCATCCCTTGACGCTATGACGGAAGATGAATTTTTCACCCTCTATCCCAGTGATTCTTTTGACCCACCTATTGAGGGATGTCTTGCATATCTCAAGGCTTCTGATGATCTAGACCTGAGAGCTCTAGCCAAGCCCCATTCATCCACCTCACATCATCCTGTCACTTATTCATCTTCCATCACCAATTTTCCCCACATTCCACCTTTTCAAAGGAACCTTGAGTTTGCACTTGACCCTCTTGTTTCTCCTATGCTCCATGATTTTCTAAATCCTCCTAATACGGACATAATTCCCAAGGAAAAGGCACTTGACACCTTTATTTTCAGAATTGAGACAGTTCCTATACCTACACCATGAATGAGTTTTGTGCTAAACCCACATTCCCATTTTTTCCATTCTTTCCTTCTAAAACTTATACATATCCAACATATCTTCCACAAACATCCATTTTCTCACGATCATTCACTTGGATACCCTTTTGTTCAAAGATAAAGAAGAAGGTGTATGCTCGATTACGTTCTAGGTATATCAGACTTCGCTTTCATTTCACTAAGTTGCGTCGTAAAAAATCTTGGTGCTTGATTCTGTTTGGGGGTGCATTCCATGTTAATTATTTATGGCAAGATTCACAACTATTTAGGTTGTTGATATATGGTAAACTGCATGTTCATTATATACATATGTTAGAGATGAAGTCTTGGGAATCTGACTTTAAAAGACCCACATTTAAAACAAATTTTTTGAACTCTTTTCTATAAAATTTGTTTGGGGGTGGGGTGTTGGTATTTCCATCCTAAACTCTGTTTTATAAATTTGTTGTTTTAATGTTATTTTTTATTGTTTTTATTAGTTTGGATGTTAAGTTGTTGAATTCAATGGTTAAATTTGAATTCGGTAGTTAATTGTTATTTGAATTTCGATTTTAATTTAATTTGGTTCTTTTCAACGCATGCGATGATTTTTGCGTTAATCCCACCTTCCTGAATTGTTTGGGGGTGGTATTATTTCTTTTAGCATTGTTTTTATATGATCCACCATTTTAGAAGTAATCTTGCGATGAGTGTTGGGAATGTTGTCGATATTGGCATGGCTATGATTAGATATTGTGGTAGGTTGAAATTTCAATGAGTTAGGAAGTTACTATTCTAAATTCAATCTAAAAGATATTAGGTTTGTTTTGGAATAAGGAATAAGGATTGTTTCTGTTTTAGGTTTTGGAAATATTTTGTTTCCGGCAATTGCCTTAAATTTTTTTTGGCAACTTGTCCATTCATTTTTGAAACTAAAACCCTATATGTACTTGCTTCATTCTACACACCAAACCCACACATCTCACTTTCATCTCTCACCCTAAACCTCTACCTTTTTCCTTTTTGTTTTTTCTTTCGTCCTGCTCCTCACACACGGGAGCCCGCCTCTATCAAGACCAGTTCCGAGCGCCTAAGCTGAAACTCAATGTAACTTCGATTTAGAATGGAGGCTGACCAGCGCCCCTTCAAAAAGCCATTTCGGGCGCACCCCAGCATACGACTTCATAAACACTATAATCTTCTGATTTTTTGAGAGTTTTCTAGGGTGGTCATTTGCAGCTCTTCTAGAGAGTAGTTATTGTGATGGCATCTCTTACAGTCATACCTGAGCAGCCTTTCGAAGACTTGTTGGGAAGCGACATATGAGAAAATGTAAGAAGTCATTTTGCTTCTAAACGGCGCCGTTAAGAATTTACGTAAACTAACTATCTATGTGTAAACATAAATAATCAATTAACTAAATAAGTACTTAGATCAATATTCCTACTCTCAATTCATTATACAGTATATAAATAGTACGGATTCGTTCCACTCATAAACTATCAAGACATAAATAGAATTCAACTAATCAAACAAAAGGAACAATAATGAAAGTAATGATTTGAATAAGAAATTAGCTATTATGATGATACTACGAATTTATACCAAATTAACTAATAATATAATGATGTGAATCAAAGATATAGAATGTTAGATAGAGAATTAAATCTACTTTTCAATTCCTAGAAGTGTTAGAATAAATTATTAAGAAACCCTAATCTTTATATTCTCACTAAAAAGTTAAATATAAATCTTAGACTTTTATGATTCCTAATTCAATTATACCATCTCTAGTCATAATCAAATTAGCATGAGAGGAAGGTTTGTTTTCCATTCTCATGACAAAACTCACAATCCTCTAGTTTAGATTTTTCTCTTCTTATCTCTAAGTCAAGAAAAATCCAAACTTTAAACCTTAATCAACAAATCTATGCTAAACAAATCAAGTCCTCTCAAGGCTTCATTAACCTCCCTCTAATGGGAGTTTAGCTTTGATTCATTAGACTGAAATTACTAACACAAGAACAAATAGAACAATTCATTTGATATAAGTAATTTAAACTTAATAAATCTAAATTTGAACAATAGTCTAAGATTCAAAATGAATTAAAACTGAATTTAAAACTAATTTAGAACTAAGATTGTGAATAACTAATTATCAATTTAAGACAAACTAAATCTATGAATCAAATATTGAATTAGAAACTAAAACTTGAAATACAAACTAATTATTGATTCTAAAAACTAAATCTTGTTCTAAATACTAATTTGATGCTAATTAACTAGATCTAAAACTAACTATTGGATCTAGACTAAGTAAAGCTAAGTAAAAAACTAACTATTTGATTATTGACTAACTAAAAACTAAGTAACTTAAGAGCTAAGTCTTTCTCTCTTCAAATAGAGGAGACAAGATCCACAAATTCGTGCATGGGCTGAGAAGCCATATTTTGGGCCGGAAAATCGAGACCAAAACCTCAGTACTTCAGTCCACAAAGGGCTTTTCAGCTAGATTTGACTTCAATAGCGTTTTCGTCCACTTCTGCTCCTCTGATTGGGTCAAGGCTGGGACCATTGGAAAGATCTTTCCAAGATGGTCGTTTTGACATAAGGTAGGCCCAATTCCAAGGTCTGAATCTAAAGATATGGCCTTCGGAAGTTCTACTAACTTTTTTGTGTTGTTTATGCCCGCGTTGACTTTGACTTTTCAGCTTTGACCGGGCTTTAAAAAGGCTTTTTCTCCTTGAATCTTGGCCTTTTATCATAGAACTTCTTAGCAACCAACCCTTACTCCTTTATCTCATAAAAGGGGGCATTTCTGCACATATTTGACTCCAATGCTTGAAATACATAAGAACACGATAAACGTACTAACTCTTACTTATTAATCACATAATTGGTCAAAAGTGATATTGTTAAAGGGGTTAAAACTACAGTTTTGGGCTCTTATCAAACCACCCCCAAACAGCATTTTGCTTGTCTTCAGGCAAATATGAGAAATTAGAATAAGTGACCAAAAATAGAGTTCTAACTAATCTCGTTTCGCCGAGTGCGATTACATTGACCATATCCAACAAGGCCTTAAACCACTAGGAATTCTCTAGTGGACGAGTTATAGCCTCGTGAGAGTTTTCCAGTGAAGGTACTCACAAACTTTATCTATACTACAATGACTAATAAATAAAAGTAATTGTTCCTTAATTTTATCTCGGAATCTATACATCTCACTAGTATTTAAACAAGGATGATCATTCTAAAACTTAAACTAATACATGCATAATAATCAAATCATCATAACATAAACAACTATACAATAAACTTTGATATGAATTGCAATGGCAGGTCCGTTTCTGAAACTTTTGGGTAGCGTGCCTAAGTAGGTTCTCACAAGAAATGTGTCAAAACACATAACACTCTGATTTTTCCACTCAAGTTTGCTAACTCTAGTGTGCAGTGGGCACACGTTTCCTCACAATCACAATGACAATCTAAGGAAGCCGAGGTCGATCAAACACATCTACCACTTACTATCACACCAACCTATTCCTAATTGAGCTAGATGTCTTTATTAGGTCATACGGGGCATAGGTATTGCTTAAAGAAGGAAGGAAATGGATATTCAAAAGACAAGTCTGAGGAAATAGAGTCTTCATATTATGTAATTAGAGAAAACCTTGTTCTTTTTCTTCTACACTTTGTTTCCATCATTAGCCTTTTTATTTTGGCTTTTTGACTCTTTTTATTCCATTTTTGGAGTTTTTATTTTATTTCTATTTTTATTTTATTTTTCTTTTCTTTTCTTTGGATGCAAACTTTTTTTCTTTTTCTTTTCTGAAGCAACTAACTAATTTTTGTTTACACAGGTTTTTCTCTTTTCTTTTCTTCACTCATTCTATTTCTTATACTTATCCAGATAGGTAAGCTGATTTTATTTTTTATTTTGTTTTATTGGGTAAAGGATTTGTGGTTTGTGAAAAGGCTAATAAAAGGCTCAGTGGGGCGACTAGCGGATAATAAATTTCATATAGGTGTGAATTTCTGGCTATATCGATCCAAAGAGGGCCTAAATTCTCGCTTAGGATATGGTGTGGTGATCAAGCAAGTGGATGTGTGATTTTTCTACTCGGATTTGACTTCTCCCGTGTGTCATTACTCAGATATTTCACTCTTATGAGGCTTTTAGGCTAGATGCTCACATGATATGTATTAAGTACTCTAACCTAAGTCTCAGAAAAATATTGCCAAGTACAATCAAAGATGCTCATGCAAGATGTTCGTGAAAAGATGCAATGACTATTACCTATATATTAATCTAAGTTTCAAAAATTTAATCCTAATTCAAGTACTACGTGAGATTTCTAAACTAATATCATTATGGAGAAGGGAACAATACCATTATCACTAAGTGCCTAGTATAAACAATATTTATGATTTTTAATTTTTTATAAAGAAAAGTGCGTAATTTACATCCTAAAAGTGCCTAATATTTGTAAATGTTTCTATCCTACCCCCAAACAATCGAACGCTTTGTCCTCAAAGTGTAAAGAGATAAGGAAAGAATTTACCATAGAAACGTGGCAATAATTGGCAGTACCTGTAACAGAAATATTGTAAAGATGATATGATAACATGAAGCACAATTAAACTGTTACGTACTAACTAACACAAACTCTACTGGACTAAACATGACAGGCAAAGGGTGGCAAAAATATTTGAAATGAAATACCACAATACGCCATCCCCAAATAAAATTGGAAAACACTTTTTAAGTTTGAAAATGTTTGTTTGGCCTATACTCCAGAAAGGTAGTATGTTACAAAAAAATTATATGGGTCTTTTTAAGTCAGATTCCCTAGACTTAATATGATATATATGTATTAGCATGCAGTTTACCATACATCAATAATCTAAATAATTATGGATCTTTCCATAAATAGTTAACACGGAATGCACCACCAAACAGAATCAAACACTAAGACTTTCTACGACACAACTTAGTGGAATGAGAGCGAGATCTGATGGACCTAGAACCTAATTGAGCATGTACTATCTTCTTTTTTGAACGAAAAGGTATTCAAGTGAATGATCGTGAAAAAAAATATGGTTGTGGAAAATACTTGGAATGTGGATAAGTGTTAGAAGAAAAGGGTGGAAAGAATGATTGGATTCTATGAGGGATTAGCTCAGGTGGATGGTAGTCAGGTGGTGCTCTAGGTAGTTTTTGAGAAGGTGGATCATCACAGGCTCTTAAAAACTCATAGAATTCCTCATCTAGCTTGGTAGCATCGACATAATTATAGTATTCATCTACATCATTAAAAAAGTCATCAATCTCGTCCAAGGAGTCGAAATTGTGATCTTTGTCTTTTTCCATAAGAGGGGCATTTACTAGTGTGGGGAGGAAAGAGTCGGCCACACTAATGTGAGATACAAAACTATCAATGGACTTCACTTCTCCTTCGACAGGAAAACCTAGTTGTCCCTGCTTTTGTCTAAACATGTTAACCTCCACAAAAAGATTTCCAAAAGAAAGAGTCATTGAGCCATCCCGGCAATTCATTTGGGCATTGGCAGTTGCCAAGAAAGGACGCCCTAAGATGATGGGAATAGAATCATGAACAGTTTCTGTGTCGAGAATAACGAAGTCAACTAGGTAGTAAAAATCCTGAACTTTAACGAGAATGTTTTCAACTACGCCTTTGGGATACTTAATAGAACGATCGGCTAACTGCAAAGTCATTTTGGTTGGTTGAAGTTTTGTTAGACCTAGTTGTTTATATAAATAAAAAGGGAGTAAGTTAACACTCGCCCTTAGGTCTAATAAAACAGTTGTTATGAAGGTATCACCTAAGGTGCATTGTACAGTAGGACGACTAGGGTCCTTGTACTTAACAATTTCGTTATGTTCAGATAAAGAGAGATATTGTTCAGTTAAGAAGGCTTCATAGAGTATGTTAGTTTTCATCTTCTTGGTGCACAACTCTTTTAGAAACTTAGCGTGTCCAGGTAGACTTTTTATATTATCTAGAAAAGGTAGGTTTATAGTCAGATTTTTAAACACTTCCTTAATCTCATCAAAATTCTCGTCTTTTTTAGACACAATTAGTCTTTGGGGATACGGTGGTTTATCTCTATATTTAGCATAAGGGCCAACAATATTATTAGACTTTGCTTTATCTTTAGCCGTTTTCCATCTTTGTGTCCATATTGGAACCTCTACAGGTGTAGGGTCTTCAATTTCTATTATTGGGTCTTGTAAGGTTTTCCCTTTTGGTTGTGGTTTAACTGGTACTTCTACAGTTGTAGGGTCTTCAGTTTCTATTATAGTATTTGGTATGGTATCATTTTTAGTTTACGGGTGATCTTTAGGCATAGTCACTTGGTTATCAACTACTCGCCCTAAACGAATGGTAGTGACTGCCTGTAGGTCCCCTGGGGTTATGTTACCATTACACTGAATACTTTTTATTTCGAATGCGGTGTTTGTTGACTTAGGATTAGGCACTACTTGACCTGGAAACACACCTGTTTGGTTATTATTTTGGTTAGGAGACATGTCAATAGCACAAAGACTGCATCATTTGCATCATTTGTTTCATCATATTAGAGTTTTGATTATGCTGATCTTTCATCAAGTTGGAGTTTTGTTGCATAATTTGATTTTGTTTTTCCAACAAGGTCACTACTACTACTTCTGTAGATGGTTGAACTGGAATTAAGGTTTGTTGAACATTCATGTCTTGATGTTGATAGTTCTGGGTCATGGGCACTAAACCTCTATTCTTATCACCTAAGTTTCCTTGTCCTTGAGGTTGAGTTAACTGGTTGAAGTTTGATGGTTGTAGTGGTGGTTGTGCATAAACAAGAGGACAATAGAAGTTGGAATGCTCAAGACTAAAACAGACATTACAACGAGTAGATTTCATGTTCATGACAGGAGTGGGTTGTTGTTTAATAGAGATGGCATCTACCTTTTTAGTAAGGACATCGATAAAAGTTTTAAGCTCGGGATTAGGTTTAACCTCAGAAGAAGGAGTGGAGCGGGAAGAGTCGTTACTTCCCCAATTGTTGTTCCTCTTAGATTGATCTTCTAAGAATTTATAAGCCTCCAAGGCTCCTTTACTAAGAAAACTACCCCTAGTCATGATATCTAGAACCTCTTTATGATAATGTGGAAGCCCCTTGAAGAAAGCACGAACAAGCGTGTCTTTTGCAAGGTTATGATGCGGACATTCTATGAGAAGATCAGTGAAACGGTTCCAGGCCTCTGAAAAGGATTCATGAGGGTTCTGGTGGAAGAAATGAATCTTTTGAAGCATTTCATCGATCTTCAATGGTGGGTAAAACTGTTCCATGAACAATTGAACAAGATTAGCCCATGAGTCCACAGAGTTTGGCGTTTGGGCAGTTAACCAAGACGCCGCCTTGTCGGCTAGGGTGAATGGAAACACCCTAAGTTTAACTTGATCCGGACTTACGCTAGGATGATGGAATGTAGTGAGAACTTGTTCTATCCTACGCATGTGTTGATAAGGCTTCTCGTGGGCTAAACCATGGAAAACCGGTATCAAGTTAAATATATTCGGGGGAATTCGAAAATCCCCCACTAGGTCTGCAAGAATGATGCATGACTTAGGGCTATCGTTTAGTGCTTTATAAAAATCAGAGAGAGGTGTCTCTAGCTCTTTAGCCATTGATGCAGGTGTAGTGTGTGAAATTCTAGATAGGCGTGTGATATTGCGTCTACAAAAAAACAAGCCTGATTATACTAGAATTGAAACTTCTCTGACAGAAGAGGCGAGAAGTGTAAGAAGGAGTACCTGAATGCCTCCTTGCTATGCTTATGAATAGCATCTTGTATACGCGAACTCAGTGTATTTAACAAGTTAGAAACACTGAATAACTTGAAGAAATGGAAGTTTGTACTAACCTGTGAAGATCGGGCTGTTCAAAAGAGGGCGAGGGATGCACTCATAATTTGACTGTGAAGGGCGTAGGTCGCGCTCGAGCCTGAGGTGATTTCTAGTGAGTTGAGCACGGGGGGCACTCAGAATTTGCATGTGAAGGGCGCAGTCGCTCGTGCGTGAAAGCGATTTCCGGTGAGAGTTGAGCGGGGGCTTCGAATTTGTTCGACACGGGCGGCGGCGCTTTTCCTTTGCAATGTCCAATAAGTTTAACGTGCTCCAAAAAATTTGAAATTTTTACAGTAGTTTGCTAAGACATTTATCAAGTAGCCTGTAAAATGTCAGATCAATTGGAGTTATGAAAGTCCTTCTACTGCCCTTCAAAGTTTGTAATAGTTTTCGGACACAATACAAACAACTGAATGGTTAACCAATCAAAACAGAGCCAAAAATCTCCAAACGTTTACTGGAGACTCCTGAAAGATCCTACGTGTTACTGTAAATGTTTTTAAGCAATTGAAGTTCTACAAACCCTCCTTATTGACTGGTGTTCCAGAAATTAAGTGTTTGCAAAACTGCAGAAACACACTGAAAACAATCCACTAGTTAGGTGATCAAAACAAATAAAAAACTCGTCAAATTTTTACTGAAACCTTTTGACTTATGATAGATACTCCTGTAAAAAATTTAAATTTTTTGGAACTTCCTAAGTAACCCTACATGTCTGTTTTTCAAGAACTTATGGTTTGAAAACTGAAATGCAGCACTATAAAGATAGTATTAGTTCACTAAGTAAAATAACTAGGAAAAATCTGAAACAATTACAGTAAATCAATACCACCTTAAGGATTACGCCTGTAAATTTTCAGAATTTTTTGAAATTTACAAATACCTTTACAGCAGTGTTTTCCTCTGTGAATCCGCAGCCCCTATGCCTAAAACAGTGAACAGTACTGAAAATACAAGAAATAAGAATGAAAAATTAAAAGGGTGGGTGGGTTGAGAATGGGGGATTGCCCCTTGGATTCAAGCAATTAAATTCTTGTCCTAAAAGAGTTTAAGATGGTAGCGGCGCCATTTGATAAAAGGTAAAAAGATAGTTTTACCTACGAATACAATTACGAATAGGTAAGTAAAACTAAAACTAATTTCTGCTTAATTATCAAAATTCTCTACTCTCGATGCTCTTGTAATATAGTTGGAATAGAAAGTTCTTTCCACTCCTAGTTCTTTAGAATTCACGTTAACTAAGATTATTAGTTCTATCAAAGTCAATGAGAGTACGAATTATATAATTATGCTAACAACGATGGTAATTCAACTAATCAAGATACGATAATTCAACTACGGAAATACTAAATTGATAATATGATAATGAATTAGAAGGATTTGATTCTACCTTAATTCAACTTAATCAACTAGCGAGGAATTTTCGTAATCCGAATTGTAATGCTTCCGCATAACAATTGGGTGTATATAATCCCTAATTGTTCATGGTAATCTCTACCAACTAACAACTAGCATGTGAAGCAATCAAACCCATTCTCATGGTGAACTGATTACTTTCTATAATGGAATAGAATATTACGACTATTCTACGTTAACAACAATCAAGTTTTCATCAAGACTTCTTCAAACCCCTCTAATAGAGGTTTTAACCTTGATTCATTAAACTATCATTTATATATAAACAATAACAAGACATGATAAAAGAATGTAAATTTACTTATTTGATTTAAAATGAAAGTCTAATCATGCAAGATTAAATTAAAACTAGTAATGATTACTAACTAAATCTACGAATTAAAGCTACAATGATTTAATTAAATGAAACTAGAATTATCAATAGCTAACTAACTTTATTGATCTAATGAATAATAACAATAAACTAATTCAAAACTGAATTCAAAACAAGTTAATAAAACTAATTAATGGAGTTTAAAACTAATTTTTCTAATCTAGATCTAGTTATCTATTATATTGGAATGGAAAAACTAATTCTATGAAGTAAAAACTAGATCTAAAACAAGTTATTGGATAATCGCTAAGTAAAAAAAAAAACTAGATGCTTAAGAGCTAAGTCTTCGTCTCTCATATGGAGGAGACCAAATCCAAAATTTTGTATATGGGTTGAGGAGCCATGTTTTGGGCCGGAAAATCGAGCCCAAAACCTTATTACTTCAGTCCATAAAGGGCTTTTCAGCTGGAAATGACTTCAATACCCTTTTTGTCTACTTTTGCTCCTCTAATTAGGTCAAGGCTTGGACCATTGGAAAGTGGTTTCCAAGCCGGTCGTTCTGACATAAGGTAGGCCCAATTTCGAGGTCTGAGTCCAAAGATACAGCTTTCGAAAGTTCTGTTGATTTTTGTGCACTATTTCTGCCCGTATTGACTTTGACTTTTAAGCTTTGACTGGGCTTTAAAAAGGCTTTTTCTCCTTGAATCTTGGACTTTTATCATAGAACTTCTTAACAACCAACCTTTGCTTCTTTATCTCGCAAAAGAGATGCATTTCTGCACATATTCGACTCAAATGCCTGAAATACACAAGAACACGATAACAGTACTAACTCTTATTTATTAATCACATAATTGGTCAAAAGTGATATTGTTAAAGGGGTTACAACTACAGTTTTGGGCTCTTATCAATGGTCTGAGTTGGTCGTTTGAGAAAAGTTCTCTGTTTTTTTGGCCAAACGATCTGAAGTGGCCGTTTGACCTTTATACCAAACGATGTGGCTGGGTCGTTTGAGAATACAAGAGGACGACATGGCTGGGTCATTTGGACAAAAAAAATTTAGAATTTCATTTTGTTTTTACAACATTTTCATATCCATACAACCACACAAATATCCATTCATTCCAAAATTCATTCATTCAAATAACAACAAATTCCACTTATTCATTCAAAATCAAACAACCATCATTCATTCAAAATCAAACATCCATTCATTCCAAAATCTAACATCCATTCATTCCAAAATCCAACATCATTCATTCAAAATCAAACATCATTCATTCAAAATCAAACATCCATCCATTCTTTACAAATTACAAATTCATTCATTATAACGCCCACCACTGTACTTGCACCTAGTCAAGTTGTACGCCTATTCGAAGGAGGACCTTGCTTCCTCTGAAATATTATTCACAGCCAATTGTAGACCTCTCTCTAACATGTGACTAGTTTCATCGATGACGTTGTTTTGTTGAAAAAAAGGAAATCAAGATAAGTTACCAATCGAATGCAAAAAATCACAATTAGAGAAACTCAATTAAAAATCACAATACTCACAATCGGTGTACAGTTAGGAAGTGTCCTTAGGGATAAATGAATAGGAAGACGCTCAGGGTTCACCAATCGAATGTGAGAATTCCTTGTATAAGAAGTCATGTAGTTTGGATGACACTCCCATGGATAAGATGAGATAGGTCCTCAATTGCAGGGTTGGATCACGCGATTCTGCCATGACTCCTAGTAAGTTGGCCCATAGGTCCTCAATTGCAGGGTTGGATCACGTGATTATTCTGCCATGACTCCTAGTAAGTTGGCCCAATATTGGTCAATTTCACCTCATACCTGCGTCCTGCTACAGTTCTTGTCCTCCAATTTGTTGTTGGAGGATCTACGAGTATAAGATGCATGTGACCCAACTGACGCACAACCCTTGCGACAGCGTAATGCTCGACAATGTTGAAAAAACATATCAATCCCTCAAAAAATGCAATGTCATCGATCGGGCTTGTAGCTCTGACATATTATAGGGATGCCAATCAACCTGAAACAAAATCAAATGTGTCATTAACAACTCCAATGATCAATTACTATATATATATATATATATATATATATATATATATATATATATATATATATATATATATATATATATATATATATATATAAACATCAAGTATATATATATAAACAAACTTAAATACTTACATTGAAACAATTCATATCATCAAGTATCGCTCAATAATACTGCAATGCATGCGTTGTATCGTCATAGTGCAGAGCGACTATTGTGTGTTTATGAGCATGCGCCTGAGACAAGCTATTGTCTATGTTTGGGATTGGTCTGAATACCGGGAAGTACTCATAGATCTACGCCTAGATATATATATACACATCCAAAGAAAAACATGATAAAAGCTCTGACAGCCCGTTGGACTTCCTGCAAACTCGAGGCCTTCTCCACCACCTTCCCAGCAGCGTCACATATGGGGTTATCATGAACCTTGTTAGCAAAATACTTCTGGAGGAATTCTAGCCTTACTTTTAAAGTGAACTTGCTAGCTTCTATCTTTGCCTTAATCAAAGAAATGGGGAGAACCAGAGCACGGTGTAGGAGATTTATCGATTGTTGTAAGTTCAACTCACTATCCTTTTGCACCGTTGTTCCTCTAACTGTGACTCCACAGATTTGCACAACATCGTCCAAAGTCACAGTCATCTCCCCAAATGGCATATGGAAGGTGTTGGTCTCCAGATGCCACCTCTCCACAAACGTAGAGACCAATGGTGGATCCATATGCTCGTGATAACTTAACACGATATCATACAACCCAGTCCTTCTCAGCTCATGGAAAAATCTCGAAGACCTTCTAAATCCATTCATGAAATCCCATTGGCAGAACTTCGCTAAGTGTGAAACCCACTTCAACGCTCCGCGATCCTCCTCAAACAACTAAACACGCATTAGATATATATGAGCAGAAATAAAAGATTTTGTAAAAGAAAATCAAAGTACTAAAGAAAATCAAAATATTGCCCTCTTCTCCCAAACATCGCAAGCGACATGCACCGCATAGTCATACAATACCTCTGACTCATACGGGCCACCCCCATACTCACCTCTTTTGAACTCCAAATCATCATTGGATTTTCTCACAAAATCCAATACCAGAGGTGCTTCTTCTACTGGTGATACGACTTCTACCACATTTTCTTCCACATCACATTTTCTTCATCCTGCTCCTCCTCCTTATTCCTATTGTCATCCTCTTCATCACCTTCCTCTTCCCCCTCCTAACCCTCCTCACTTTTCTCTTCCACTATACTCTTCTCACGGTCCATATTTACATCTAAACCTACATTGTTATCACTATCTACAGTATTTACACTATCTTTACTCGATGAATGAACTTCAGGAACCTATTTTTCTTTATGGTCCCCTCTACGCGCTGATGCCGTTAAGCCCTCTGCCCTTTGTCTCTTTCTTTCAACTGCGTCACCACTAGAGGAATCGCCACCTAACAACTTCTTCACACTCTTGAATGTAGTTTTCGCTACATTTTTCACATTCTTTGATCGAGGACCCATTGCTACAAAGAAAAATAAAACAAGTATTAGTAACTATAATAAGTTTAATCAAATTTAAATCATATTCTGATTTTTAACACTACTGTTACAATTCCAAAACTTCCAAACTTCCAAAAATCCCAACAAGAATTACTTCGCAACGAAACAAATGCCATAATTGGTATACCACTAAGATTATGACAAATGCCTCACAAACCAATCACTACTAACTCCTAGACCTTTCAACTTTTCAAGAACTCTGACAAAATCCTCATTAACAACACTAACCAATAGTGATGGACAACAACTTACTAACTTAACAACAATAGGTGCACTCAAACCCAATTTTTCATAACCCCGAAGTTTCAAAGCCAAGACTCCCTCACTGTACCCAAAAAATATCTCTCACCTCTTTATACATTCTACCGATTTTATTATTCATCTTGCATTGTATAATAATCAACAATAGAAACCACAAATTGCATTGTATAATTTGTCATTTTGGAGTCCACACAACTTGCAATGTATAATAATCAACAATAGAAACCACAAATTATTCAACAATACAAAGAATATTTAAGAATATTTAAAAAAACAACAACATTCAAACGACCTCACTTGAGCCATTTCCAAAACGACCTCACTGAGTCATTTGGTGCTTCTGATAAGAGCCCAAAACTGTAGTTTTAACCCTTTAACAATATTGCTTTTTGACCAATTATGTGATTAATAAGTAAGAGTTAGTACTGTTATCGTGTTCTTATGTATTTCAGGCATTGGAGTCGAATATGTGCAGAAATGTGCCCTTTTTACGAGATAATGGAGCAAGGGTTGGTTATTAAGAAGTTCTATGATTAAAGGCCAAGATCCAAGGAGAAAAAGCCCATTTAAAGCCTGATCAAAGCTAAAAAGTCAAAGTCAACGCGGGTATAAATAGTGCACAAAAGTCAGCAGAACTTTTGGAAGTTGTATCTTTGGACTCAGACCTCGGAATTGGGCCTACCTTATGTCAAAACGACCGGCTCGGAACGAGCTTTCTAATGGTCCAAGCCTAGACCCAATCAGAGGATCAAAAGTGGATGAAAAGTCTGTTGAAGTCAAATCCAACTGAAAACCCCTCTATAGACTGAAGAAATTAGGTTTTGGGCTCGATACCTTCATTTTCAGAATTGATACAATTCCTACCTACACCCTGAATGAGTTTTATGCTAAACCCACATTCCCATTCTTTCCTTCTAAAACTTATACATATCCAACATATCTTCCACAAACATCTATTTTCTCACAATCATTCACTTGGACACCCTTTCATTCAAAGATGAAGAAGAAGGTGTATGCTCGATTACGTTCTACGTCTATCAAACTTCGCTTTCATTTCACTAAGTTGCGTCGTAGAAAATCATGGTGCTTGATTCTGTTTGGGGGTGCATTCCATGTTAATTATTTATGACAAGATCCACAACTATTTCAGTTGTTGATATATGGTAAACTGCATGTTCATTATATACTTATGTTAGAGATGAAGTCTCGGGAATCTGACTTTAAAAGACCCATGTTTAAAACAAATTTTCTAAACTCTGTTCTATAAAATTTGTTTCGGGGTGGGGTGTTGGTATTTCCATCCTAAACTCTGTTCTATAAATTTGTTGTTTTTATTGTTTTTAGTAGATTGCATGTTAAGTTGTTAAATTCAGTAGTTAAATTTAAATTATGTAGTTAATTGTTATTTGAATTTCTATTTTAATTTAACTTTGGGTTTATCTAAGCATGCGATGATTTTTGCGTAAATCCCACCTTCCCGAATTATTTGGGGTGGTATTATTATTTTTAGCATTGCTCTTATCTGATCCACTATTTTAGAAGTAATTTTGCAATGAGTTGGTTGAGAATATTGCCATTATTGGTGTGGTTATGATTATATATTGTGGTAGGATGAAATTTCAATGAGTTAGGAAGTTGCTATTCTGAATTCAATCTAAAAGATATTAGGTTGGTTTTGGAATAATGAATCTAGGTTGTTTCCGTTTTAGGTTTTGGAAATATTTTGTTTCCGGCAATTGCCTTAAATTTTTTGGCAACTTGTTAATTCGTTTTAGAAACTAAAACTCTATATATACTTGATTCATTCTACACACAAAACCCACACATCTCACTTTCATCTCTCACCCTGAACCTTTACATTTTTCCTTTTATTTTTCACTTCATCCTGCTCTTCACACACGGAGCGCGCCCCGTGCCTAACACACCCCATTTCTGAGCGCACCCTGCGCTGAAAACATCAGAACTTCGAATTTGATAGAGCTGACCGCCCTACCAAGGCCATTTTCGAAGCATCTCTATGCTTTGACCTTCGTAACCCTATAAATTTTTTGATTTTTTGTGAATTTTCCAGGGTCGTTTGCAGCTCTTCTAGAGAGTAGTTATTGTGATAACATCTCTTACAGTCATACCTGAGTAGTCTTTCGAAGATTTGTTGGGAAGCAACACCTATGGTCCTTGGTTTTGCAAGGTGATCATACACGTAGGCTGGTAACCGCTAATGGTAAGACCTGATGAAGTTTATTCTCCTGCACTTACATCTTATTTTTATGATAATTGTAAGTTCTTTGATAGACCGGATGGAGAACAAGTGTTCTCTATCACCATTAACGATGAACAAATGTAAATTACCAGGTTCTTGATAGCCTTTGTTCTTGGACTTGCTATGTCCGCTGAAATACAAGACTCACAGGCCTATTTGGTCGATAATATGTACCTTTATAACTATGAGGATTTACATGAGCATTACGGGGCAGGAATATTTAGGATAGAGGACCAAGGGGAATATAACGTCGCCCTTGGTAGCTTGTCCATGAACGTGGGCACTGTTATGTTTTGGATCATGCTAAACATTAGAGGGGAATGACGTTATTCTTCTGTGAATGACGAAACTTGTGATATTTTCCTTGCTTTAGCTGGGGGACATATACTCTATGATATTCTCCAGACCCTAATGTCTAGTTTAGCACGAGCCCATAGCATGAGACATAAGTACATTCTTAGGCCTGTTTTAGTTTGCCGTTTATGCTATGTTTCTTCCCTATTTTTCATGCCCGCTTCACGGATTGGGTTGGGGTCGACATTGTAAGACCCACCAATTGTATTATTCGATCTTTCCGTGCAATGACTTGGCAAGGGTGGAGGATACAACCTCATCAGGTTGCACCTTACACCCCATCCGACCAAGTGGCGCTTGACATGTTAGCTATAGTAGATGATAAATGGTGTGAAGCCTGACAAATTATAATGGCATGGCAGGATGCGAAGGAACCTCACTTCTTCCTATAAAGAGGAGGAGGATGACGCTTAAACGTTGGAGATAAGGTAAGTTTTTTTTTTTAGTTTCAGTTAGTGTCTGCTTATGTCCCAAGCAATTTGATTCTTGTTATCCCCATAACGGGTGGAACTCATATAGAGTTGCGTCTGTTTTTCTTTATCTATATTAGTATATTTTAACTTTGTTTTGCAGATGCGCTAAATTTTTACGCGTTTCAATGGTAACTCCTATCCTCCTTAATTCTTTACTTTGAGGACAAAGCATGTTTTTGTTTAGGGGTGGCATAGAAACACGTGTAATTAAGGTATCTGTTAGGATATAAATATGTACAATATGCACTTGTTTTCTAGCAAAAATTTCAAAAATAAATAAAAATAAATAAAAAGTGATGTTATACACTTAGGAGTATTGGTATTGTTTTCTTTCTCTCTGCTCTTAATAATCTAGAAGTTTTACGTTAGCTTTTGCATTATAATAGTTTTTAGAAACTTAGGTTAATATATAGATAATTATTAATATTTGTATCTTTCTATAAATATATTACATGAGTATCTATGATTGTTTGGCAGTAATAAGTTTCTAAAATCTAGGCTAGAGTACTTATTTTACAAATCCTGTGAGAATATAGCCTAAAACCTTATATGAGTGAAACGTTTGAGAAATGACACAAGGGAGAAGTGAAATTTGGATAGAGAAATCATACATTCACTTGCTTAATCACTATACCATATCCTAAGAGAGAATTTAGGCCCTCTTTGGATCGATATAGCCAGAAATTCAAACCTATGAATTATTTTCCGCTAGTCGCCCCTCTGAGCCTTTCTTTAGCCTTTCATAAACCGCAAATCCTTTAACCTTTTACAAAACAAAATAAAAATAAAAATCAACCTACCCATTCTTTGAATGAGTCTGAGAATAGAGATGAAGAATAGAAAAAAGAAAGACCTTTGAAATCAAGAATTTGTTAGTCGCTTCAAATAAGAAAAAAAAAGTTTCCATCCAAATAAAAAAAATAATAATAATAAATAAATAAATAAAACAAATAAATAAAGAGATAGAACTTCAAAAACATAATCAAAGGTGTCAAAAGCCAAAGAAAAAGAAAAAAAAATGGCTAAGGATGGAAACAAAGGGTAGAAGCAAAAGTAAAGAACAAGGTTTTCTCTAGTTACATAATATGAAGACTCTATTATCTCAGACTTGTCCTTTTTGAATATCCATTTCCTTCCTTCTTAAACCATCTCCTGATCCCCGCAACACCTAAATAAGACCTCTAACTCAATTAGGAATAGATTAGTGTGATAGTAAGTGGCAGATGTGTTTGATCAACTTCAGTTTCCTTGTGTGTCATTGAGATTGTAAGGTAAATTGTGCCCACTGCACACTGGAGTAGTGAAACTTGAGCAGAAAAATTAGAGTGTTTTTGTCTTGATATTTATGTGAGGACCTACTTAAGGACGCTATTCCAAAGTCTCAGAAACGGACCTGTGAGTGCATTTCATAATATTACTCATTGTATATATGTTTATTCGTAGATGATTGATTATTATGCATATATTATCTTAGGTTTCGACTTGATTATTCTGTATTCATTGCTAGTGAGATGTATAGATAATTGAGACAATAAATAAGGAAACAATAGTTTTATTTCTTAGTCATTGTAGTATAGATGAAGTTTGTGAGTACCTTCACTAGAAAACTCTCACGAGGCTATAACTCGTCCACTAGGGAATTCCTAGTGGTTTAAGGCCTTGTTACATATGGTCAATGCAATCGCACTCGGTGAAACGAGATTAGTTAGAACTCCATTTTTGGCCACTTATTCTAATTTCTCATATTTTCTTGAGGACAAGCAAAATACTGTTTGAGGGTGGCTTGATAAGAGCCCAAAACTGTAGTTTTAACCCTTTAACAATATTGTTTTTTGACCAATTATGTGATTAATAAGTAAGAGTTAGTACTGTTATCGTATATTTATGTATTTCAGGCATTGGAGTCGAATATGTGCAGAAATGCGCCCTTTTTGCGAGATAATAGAGCAAGGGTTGGTTGTTAAGAAGTTTTATGATTAAAGGCCAAGATCCAAGGAGAAAAAGCCCATTTAAAGCTTGGTCAAAGCTAAAAAGTCAAAGTCAACGCGGGCAGAAATAGCGCACAAAAGTTAGCAGAACTTTCGGAAGCCATATCTTTGGACTCAGACCACGAAATTGGGCCTACCTTATGTCAAAACGACCGGCTCGAAACGAGCTTTCTAATGGTTCAAGCTTTGATCCAATCAGGGGAGCAGAAGTGGATGAAAAGGCTGTTGAAGTCAAATCTAACTGAAAACCCTTCTGTGGACTGAAGAAATTGGGTTTTGGGCTCGATTTTTCGGCCCAAAACATGGCTCCTCAGCCCATGCACGATTTTGTGGATCTGGTTTCCTCCATTTAACAAACAAAGACTTAGCTCTTAAGATAACTAGACCTAGATTAGAAAAAAAAAATTAGTTTTTAGACACCATTAATTAGTTGTATTACCTTGTTTTGAATTCAGTTTTGAATCAGTTTATTGTTATTATTCATTAGATCAATAAAGTTAGTTAGCTATTGATAATTTTAGTTTCATTTCATTAAATCATTTTAGCTTTAATTCATAGATTTAGTTAATAATCATTACTAGTTTTAATTCAATCTTGCATGATTAGACTTTCATTTTAAATCAAATAAGTAAATTTATATTCTTTTATCATGTCTTGTTATTGTTTATATATAAATGATAGTTTAATGAATCAAGGCTAAAACCTCCATTAGAGGGGTTTGAAGAAGCCTTGATGAAACTTGATTGCGATTAGCGTAGAATAGTTCGTAATATTCTATTCTATTTTAGAAAGTAATTAGTTCATCATGAGAATGAGTTTGATTGCTTCACATGCTAGTTGTTAGTTGGTAGAGATTACCATAAACAATTATGGATTAGAAACACCCAATTGTTATGCGGAAGCATTGCAGTTCGGATTACAATAATTCTTCGTTAGTAAATTAAGTCGAGTTAAGGTGGAATCAAATTTTCCTAATTCTTTATCTAGATTCGAACCTTAGTATTTTAATTGCCATCTTATTATTTAGAACATTTCGATTATGTTATTTCCCATCGTTGTTAGCATAATTATATAATCCATACTCTCATTGACTTTGATAGAACTGATAATCTTAGTTAACGTGAATTCTAAAGAACTAGGAGTGGAACGAATTCTCTATTCCAACTATATTGCAATAGCATCAAGAGTAGAAAACTTTGATAATTAAGCAGAAATTAGTTTTAGTTTTATTTGCGTTTGAGTTTCATCGTTTATTCGTAGGTAAAACTATCGTTTTTACTTTTATCAGCTTCTTCAAAACGATCTCACCGCGTAGTTTCAAGTTTTCTCAAGTAATAGTTCGTTATGTATAATTAAATCACCATAATCAACATACCACAAATTATTCAACAATAACATAACAAGTTATATAATTGATTTACAAAATACCTGTGGTAAACAAGTGCTGCCCAAGAGAGAAAACGAGTGTTGCCCAAACTCAAAGAGATGAGAGCAGACGATGGTTGCCCAAACTCAAACTGAATTGCCCAAACTCGAATGGTAGTTGCCCAAACTTGGATTGGTGAGAAAAGGTACGGTTTTTGGTTTTTGATCTTTGGTTTTTTTGTGAGTGAGTGCGCGAGAGAGATGATACCGGTTGAAAAGGTTTTCCCGGTTTTCACGATTTAGGTGGGGGTGTACTAGGCTTTCTTTTGGAGTTCGGTGTTTGGGCTTGGACTGGAGGCTGTCCAATCCAATTCGTGTGGCGCTCAATACAGGACTCGGTCCAAAACCATGGTCCAAGCCCGATGTCTACCTTATACCCGGTGTACGCTAGAAGGACTTTCACGTAAATAACCAAAATAAATAAAAAGAATTCAGGGTTGTCAAAACAAATATTTCCCCCAACTTTAAATTCCACTTCAACACTGAAAAAACTTCCGAACTCCACATTTCCCCAAACAAAAAACAGGAAGCCCCTGGAAAGACATCAGGTAAAATTCCCTTTCCTCAAAATCTTCTTTCAATTCCTATATTTACGGCTTTACAAAAAAAAATGAGTCAGCAGCAGCAGCAGCAGCAGCAGCAACAAAATAGATTAGAAGCATTACGATGCAAAGAAACAGCAGAAAAATTAATAATAACTAATTCAGATTACATGTCAGCAAGAGATAAATTAATACAAGCTAAAAAACTAATACCATCATTAGAAAACATAGAATCAATGCTAACAGTTTGCGACATTTTATCCGCCGCGAGTTTAGAATTCCCCGGTTGTAATATTGACTTTTATTGGATACTACAATTAAAACCATCAGCTAATGAGACTGATTTACGTACACGGTCACAAAAACTTGTGTCGTTAATGCAACCGATTAAGAAGAGTTTTCCTGGGACGGAGTTGGCGTTGCAGTTGGTTAAGTCTGCGTTTGTTATGTTGTCGGATAAGGAGAAACGGGCTGCGTTTGATTTGAAGAGAGTTGAAGGGTGGGATAGTTTTGCTGCATTGTATGGTAGGGAGGTTTTTGATGGTGTTGTTAGTGGACAGAGTTCTTCGGGGAATAAACGGGTTTGTATGAGTGAGTTATCGGATGGGAGTAATGGGCATGATGTTGTTAAGAAGGTTAGGTTGAGTGGTGATGAAATAAAGGAGGGTGGTGTTGAAGTTGATAGAATTGAGAATAGTACGAGTTCTCAGATAGTAAATGATACTATGGATGTGAAGTGTACAAAAGATGCAAGTGAGGAGAAGACTAGTTGTGCATTTTATGATTTTGAGAATGACAGAAAACAAGATGTTTTTGAAGTAGGACAGATTTGGGCTGGTCATCATCAGTCAAGACTGCCTCTTAGATATGGTAGGATTAATTCGAAGACAGAGGCTGAATTGAGTGTTACGTGGTTGAAACCGGTTCCGTTTATGGAAGACGAGAGGAGATGGTGTGAGGCAGGGTTTCCGGTTGCTTGTGGCTCCTTTGAGCTGGATCCAGATATGAGTGAGGAGAAAGTAAGTGGAACAAAGGTGTTTTCGCAAATATGTTCTTGGGTTCATGGTGTAACGGATGAACAGTTTGAGGTTTACCCTAAGGAAGGGGAAGTTTGGGCAGTGTTTGAGGACTGGAATTTAGCTGAGTGGTCATCGAATCCTGAAATGATAAGTGGATGTAAGTTCAAGATAGTGGAAATCCTTTCAGATTTTTCGAAATATAGGGGTGCTCTTGTTACATCTTTGGTGAAAGTTGAGGGTTTCAGTAGCATTTTTGGAAGAGATTCAGTTGAAGGAAACAGATTCCATATACTTCCAAACAGTTTGTACATGTTCTCTCACAAAATTCCAGCATTCAGGTTTAAAGGTGGAGAGATGGATAGAGTGGAGGATGGGATGTTTGAACTGGATCCCTTGGCCTTGTCTGACTATCCTGTGATAGTCAGTTCCCTTGATGAACACAGTTCAAGCAGCATATCTAGTCTGAACCGTGTCCCTGAGAGCATACCTCCCATGAGATCGTATTCAGCTAAGTCCTTGAGACTTAATTGGTGTGCAAATGATTTTTCAGTTGCTCAGATATGGGCTATATACAGTAGTAACGATGCCATGCCACGTAGATATGCCATAATAAACAAAGTGCTTTCAAACAGCCAAGTACAGGTAACAGTTTTGGAGCCACATCCTGTTCTTGACTACGAGATTTGCTGGGAAAAAGAGAACCTACCTAGTGTTTGCGGAATATATAGAGTTGGTAAATCTGTACTCAATTTGGAAATGTCCTTGTTCTCGCATTCAGTGAAGTGCCAGCGTAGCAAGAATCAGCTTTATTACAGGATTTACCCCAAGAAAGGTGAAATTTGGGCTATGTATACAAATTGGAATAAGAACTGGAAGCAGTCTGACTATAAGAACTACCAATATCGGGTTGTTGAGATCCTTGAGGATTTCTCTGAAGCAAGTGGGGTGAGAGTAGCCAGGTTGGTTGAGGTTAAAGGTTGTATGACCTTCTTCCAAAGACATCGACATGATGGCTTCGAGTTGACTCGTGCAGTTTCGAAAGACGAGATGCTTAGTTTTTCTCACCGGATTCCAGCATTCATAGTTCCAGGAATTGAGCGCTACGGCATTCCTGAGAGCTCGATACACCTGGAACCTAATGCATTGCCCCCAAGATCAAGGAACTAAATTTCTCACTTGCTGTTGTGGGCTAATAATAGCATACACTTGTTTCAACCAAAGTAATCTGTTGTACTTCGCTGCTGCTTTGTACATGCTATAAACAACAGTGGTACTGTACTCGACTCCTGCTTTGTCATTACGAATGGTGCTATTTCAAAGCACTTCAAATGCAAAATGTTTTTGGTTTATGAAGTGTTCTTGATGGATTTGTTGCATAAATGGTTATCTAGATATCAGATGTTTAGATGCCTGACATAAGATTGTTTTGTTGTTTTCATTGCTTTCATGATTTAACTACAATGTTTTTCATTTCTCTTGGTTGATTTGTTCTCTATTGGCTTTCACCCTTTTAGGTTTGACCTTGTATCTTAGTTGTGAATAATGAGTTGTTTATTTAAATGGCATCTGCGGTTACTTGATTAAATGTGCTGTTAGTGCTGATTATTGCGTTAGATTGGTTTTTAAATTGGTTTATAATCCCTTTCAATTGGTCTACTCATTGTAAAGAATCCCTGTTTTCGAAATCGTTATTTCATCCATTAATAATGTTTTTTATTGGTCTCATATTTCTAAAGTATCCTTGTGAGGTTTTCTTTTAAGTAGTTAGTTCAATCCTTCATTCCCTCTCGGTGATTGGCTGTACATTAGAATCGGCCTTCATATCAATGCCTTGTGAGGTTTTCTTCTAGGTAATTGGCTCTATCCTTCATCATTGATCATTTGGCTGTACATTAGAATTCTCACCAATGAATCTGTGCTGTATTATATCATTTTAGATGTATCTCTCATGTGACTTTGGGAACTTGTCAGCTTGTCAGAACTTGAGTTTGATTGAAGAAATGCATCGCCTGCTGGTAAAGTTTATAGGTTTCTTCCATTAATAAGTGCTCTTTTCAGTTTATATGAACTTCTGGTCATGGTATAAGACTTACTTGGGACACTTGCTCCCCTTTTTTTTATGGAATTTTCTGTCGCTGTGAAGTTCAAAATGCATCTTTTGTGGAAGTTACTATCTTTCTTTTCAGTGTTTCTACAGGTTATTGAGGACTTAGTAGCAAGCAATGACAGGTTGACAGCCCCGCCCAAACCCAAATTGACATCAATGAACTGGCACCACATAAGAACAACCTTGGAGCAGTAATCGAAATTATTTATTTTGCGATAATCTGCAATCTAAAGTCTAAACATCCTCCAACCGTGATATTGAATGGTCACCTATCACCGATGAGTGATGACTGAACAGATTTGGCGCTTCACTTAACATCCCCTCTTTACAAAGGCTATCACTACGGTATACACCCTGCTATTGCTTTGCAATTGTATCTGCAGATCGTAAAAAAGCTTTCCAGCCTCATTTACTTTTCCCGCTTTACACATGCAATATAATATCAACTTCAGCCTTGATTCCGTTCTTCCCATCAGATCAAGCAGTTGTTTTGCTGCTTCAGCAAAAAGGCTGTTTACTGGAAAATCTTTGGAAGCTCTTCTGCACAACTGAACTTGAATCGCCTGTCCTTGCAATAGGCATCGATCAAAACGTTATAGGTGGCCGTGGTTGGAGGAGCAATCATATATTTAAACACTATGATCTTCTGTCATTGCATTCTACATTTCTACGTAGTCCTATGGAGAAGTACCGTGTGCCCATCAACAGAAAGAGTGAATATGGCATTAGTAGTATGCAAATGGCCTCTTCTAATCATTTTAAGCCCCCCCGCTCAAAATGGGTTCCATATATTACAAAATGCCAGCGATAAATCACGACATCTAGGTGTCGATATTTCGTAACAATATCAGCTTTTCTATCAAAACGTGTCGTCTAGTTAGATTGCACGGAAGCAACACTTCTGTAGCATCTTTCTCCACTGTCCTCACTCCCCAGTCCCCACACTTCTGTAGCACGGAAGCAAAAGCTCATTTTTTTATTCCACCAGCTCATCTTCCTCCCAACTCTCTCTCTCAAGTGAACTTCTTCACCATGCAGCAGAACATAATGCACTAGAGAAGTTCCAAAAAGACCCAAGTAAGTTCTCTTTGTTGATAATTTTTGTGTATGGAATAATGGGCACTGTTTTATTTTTCATTTATTTAACAAGGATATCTTTTTTTCTTTCAGAAAAATAGAAGCAGCACTAAAAGAAAAGAGGTTGGCAGAAACACTAGTGAAAATAAAAGACTACAATGGAGCTAGAACAAAATTACTAAAAGCCCAAAAACTATTTCCAAAACTTGATTATATTACTGACATGATAAAAGTTTGTAACATATTATGTGCTGCTATTGTTTATGGTTGTTTTAAGGATTGGTACTGCATTCTTGAGATAAGTGTTGATGCTGATGAGTCTCGAATTCGGTCCAAGTATGAAATGCTAGTTAAGTCTTTGGAACCGATAAGGAATGTGTTTCCGGGTACTGATTCTGCACTTACAGTTGTTAAAAACGCATTCGATGTGCTTTGTGATAAGAAAAAACGACTTATATTTGACTCTGAGAGAGAGCGTGCTTGCAACCCTTTGTGTATTGTGGAAGGCTTTATGCAGAATTGTTCAGGGGGTAAAAGTGTTGGGAATGATCCAAAGAGGTTAAAAAAAATTCAGTGGAAATGGTTTTGGTTCTGGGAATGCTGTAACTGAAAGGGAAGTGGGTTTGGAGAGAGTGGAGAGGAAGAAAAGGGATATCGTTCATGAACTGAATCGGGTAAGTTGTGGTAAGAAGCCTGATTCTAACCATTATGACTTTGGTAGTAATAGAAAGGCTGAGTTGTTTGCAGTAGGACAGATTTGGGCTGCTTATGATGAGGAAAGAATGCCTAGATGCTATGCTCGAATTGATAAAGTTGGACATTTGCCTTTTAGATTGGGTGTTACATGGTTGAAACCCGCCCCCGGTACAGACAATGAGAAAAGATGGTGTGAAGCGGGATTGCCTGTTGTTTGTGGGGCTTTTGATCCGAAAAGAAGTAATACTGTGGTGTGCCAACCGACTGTGTTTTCACATTTGGTTTGTCGGGTTCAATGCTTAAATTTTGAGCAAGTTGAAATTTGCCCAAAAAAGGGAGAAGTCTGGGCACTTTTTAAAGATTGGAGACCATTTGATTGGTGTTCTAACACCCAAAAAAGGAAAGGATGTGGACATGTGATGGTAGAAATCCTTGTGGGTTTACTCAAAGGAGGCAGACATCACTGTTGCACCTTTGGCAAAGGTAGCTGGATTTAGAAGTGTTTTTAAAAGGTCCGTGGAAGTAGATGGTGGTTCTACTTTTACTATTCCTGCAATTTACTTGCTGAGATTTTCTCATAACGTGCCAGCGTTTAGATTCAAGGATGGAGAGATAGCTGGAGTTTCAAACGGGATGTTGGAACTGGACCCATTGGCTGTGCCTAATGATTTGGTTGAAAGCGTGGCTAAACCATCGGGGAAAACAAATTCCAGCTACTCTTCTAGTTTGAGTGACCATCCTGGTCCAGTTTCTTCTTCCATCATTTTGGATCCAGAGAACACATCAATGGAGGGTAAATGGTGCATAAAAGATTTTACCTCAGGTCAGGTATGGGCTGTATATGATGGTTCAGATTCCATGCCTCGGCATTATGTCCTTGTAAACAGTGTAATTTCTGTGGTTGGAGTTTTTGGAGCCTGATCCAGTGCTCTATGATGAGATACATTGGGTAGAAGAGAATCTACCCTTTGTCTGTGGATTATTCAGAACTGGGAAAACCACAGTTAACTTGGGAATGTCACAATTCTCGCATTTAGTTGATTATGAATGGAGCGAAACGGATTCTTTCTACAAAATTTACCCAAAGAAAGGTGAAGTTTGGGCCATGTATAAGAACTGGAAACACATATGGAAGAGTTGTGATTATAATTGTCATCAGTGCCAGGTGGTTGAAGTCCTTTCAGATATTTCTGAAGGCACTGAAATGAAGATAACCAGTCTGGGTGAGGTGGACTGTTGTAACACTTTCTTTCAGAGGCAATACTGTGATGGTTTTGAGTTGATTCGCACCATTCCGAAGAGGGAGATGCTTAGTTTCTCACACCAGATACCATGTTTTAATGTGCCAGGTATCGAAAGCTATGGTATCCCTGAAGGCTCTTTGCACTTAGAACCTGATGCATTACCTTCCATACTTGTTGTTTAGCTCATGTAAGAAAGCCTTCAGGTGCAAGTCTGACCTTGTATTGGTCTTGTTTTATATCAAATGTGAATGTCTCCCTATACTTTAAATCTAGGTTACATTGACACGGGCACACGTGTCGGTGTCCGACATGGATACGGCGAGCAGTTGAAGATCGACACGGGCACACGGATAGGAATAATTAATTAATTTTTTAATAATTATAAATTTATTAAATTAGATGGTAAATCAGAAATTCGAGGTAAATTAAATACAATATGTGTCCGACACAGACACGTATCCGACACAGATTTTTTTTGCAAAATATGGCGTGTCCATATAACCTAGCTTTAAATATAGCTTGTGTAAACTCTTTTGACATAGACGTGTGTGCGTGAACTATAACTTTTGTAGTGTCTTTATTCCTTTTCATTGATACATACTGTTTGTAAGTAGAAATAATTTATACAGTTGAATGACAAAATGATATTGCATTGCCAAACCATTAGTTCTGATACAAGAAACACAACTACAATGATGACACTTTTAGCATCACTCCTTTGTTACGTTTCCGTTCCATTCATAAGTTCTAGTATTGATTAGTACATATTTGAAATGTCTTATGTATATAAAGCACTCATTCGGGATCCTCCAATCTTAGAATGTTCACAAGAAATTGCTTATGAGGAATAGGAGGGGGATGCCACGAGTTGATGGATTGGAAGGAGACAAGGCGAGGTAGGGTGACGAACAAAGCAGGAGGCTTGTCAATGGTGCTTCAATGGTGGTTGGTGGTCCCGGCTTCGTGGAATGTGTTGGGGTTCTATCAGTTTTCTTTTTTGCTTTTTTGGCTTTCATTTTTTTCCCCCTGTTTTTTGATTGTGTAAGGAATTGTTCTAATAGGGTATTGGGTGTATGGGTCTTGGGTATTGAGTCCTGGTGGGTATTAGCTGCTGGCTAATTTTAGGTGTTGACGTAATTTCTTAACTATATCAATATTGAATTTTACTGGGGTGCAGGGAAGAAAATATATATATATATTGGTTAGCTTTTCTGATTGAAAGTTACATTGGAGATAGTAATAAAATAGTAATGGCGCTGCTAGTGCCTAGGTCTTAAGTGCTTACGGCATTATGTTTTGGTAAATTCAGTTTTGGCTGCTCATCATCAATCAAGACTGCCCCTTCCATATGGTAGGAAACTCCAAATTGAGTTTTACCTGGTTTAAAACAGTCCCATGGATGATGAGAAGAGATGGTGTGAGGCAGGTTTTCGGGTTGCTTGTGGCTTATTTGAGCTGAATCAAAAGATGAACGAAGAGAAATCCGCAGAACAAATGTACTTTTATAGACATGTTTTTGGGTTCAGGATGTAAGTGTAACAGACAACACTTTGAGATTTACCCAAAGGAAGGGGAAGTTTGGGCAGTGTTGGGGGATTGGAAGTTAGTTAAGCGGTCGTCAATAGAGTTTGTTAAACTGTAATCGATTTTGAAATGTTTTGGCTATCTCATTCAGTGAAGTACTGGAGTAGCTAGAATCAGTTCTATTACAGGATTAGTCCCAAGAAAGGAAATTTGAGCTATATACACAATTGAAATAAGAACTGGAAGCAGTCGACTATAACAATGACCAATATCTGGTTTTTGAGATCCTTGAAGAGTTCTCTGAAGCAAGTTGGATGTGAGTTGCCCGATTGGTTGAGGTTAGGTTGTATGACCTTCCAAAGACATTATTGACATGGCGGCTTTGAGTTGCCAGTGCAGATAAAAAATTAGAGTCAAGCGCTGTATCACATTGTGGTTGTTAGTTTGTTCTAAAGCCTCTCTACTTTACTGTTCCAAAATAAGCGCATTCCAGAATTTACTGTTCCAGGAATCAAGTGCTACTGCATTCCAGATAGCTCGATACGCTGGAAGCTTTTGCATTGCCCAAGGTCAAGGAACTTATTTTCTTCTTTCTTGCTGCCGAGGATTTCAATTATGATTGGGTGTAAGACCATACACTTAGTATGATCACAGTAATTTGCTGTACTTCGCTGCTGTTTTGTTAGTAACAAACTAACAACCACGATGTGGTACAGTGCTTGGCTCGTCCTTTGTACTTGCGAAGAGTTCTATTGCAATGCACTTCAAAGTAAAGACATTCTTGGTTTATCGAGTTCTATCGGTGGATTTGTCGCATAAATGCGTATTTAGATATCAGATATTTGTACTATCAAGGAAAAAGATATCAGATATTTGTATCTATCTCATAGGGATTTTGTGTCAGTTTTCATTGTTTTCATGATTTAAGTACATTTTTCCTTTTTGTTTTGGTTGATCTGTTCCTAATCGACTTTTATCCTTTTTACGGTTTTTATGTTCAACCTTGTAGTTTAATTGTTTGAGAAATGAATAAGTCTTGAAAATGTATCTGCGCACTTTATTAGTTATGTCGGTAGTACTGATTGTATTTAGTTTCCTTTAGCTAGGTTCTTAAATTGGGAAATGATAGCCACACTCATTTGGTCAGGTAGTCAGTGAATGCTTTTTCTTTTGGACTTCGATATCTACTTTTTCATGCATGTCCTATGTGTAATAACATGGCGTAGTTGTTTGAGAGTGCATTGTTGGTGACTTGGTGCCTCTAATTTTCGTTTCACCAGTGATGCTCAATTCGGTTAGTATTCATTCTTCTGTGCACATTTGTCTTGATCTGTTATCTTCCTTGTGAGGTTTTCTTGTAGTACTTGATTCAATCCTTTACCCACCCCGCCATATGTATGTATATATATTTATACATACACTGTACATCTGTAGAAATAAGTTCTTTCATTTGTGTATGCGACTGTGATTGGTTAGCATTCTTGTTGAAGTATTTTTGGTTGTTTTGTTTAACAGCTGGCCCACACGGCCACACCTCTCTCTCTCTCTCTCTAAAATTTTCTTTTGTATTACCTATTTGTTAGAAGTTCTGTGACGTTGTGGACTTGTCAGACGTCAGCACTTAATTTTGTATCAGGGATTGCCTGCCTGTTAGTATATAGGTTTTTCCATTAGTAGGAGCCTCTTTTAGCCTTTTAGTTTATAGAATTTTGTCTGATCGTGTTTTAGCTGACAAAATCAACTTCTCAATCATACTTTCCTTGAGCTAAGTTTAAACTTGGGCTGCGTCTATAGGGAGGGTTTTGTTTAATTTCCCCTCTTCTCCCCCTCTGAAGTTCAGAGTGCTTGTTGAGTTGAGTCTACATGTTACTAAGGACTCTCTCTCTCTCTCGAATAAGAGATGGGAAAGTTTTAGTCAGTTATTGTCCACAAATATAGACGGCTGGGTTTGATGAGCCAATCTAATTTATAGCTTTTCAAAGTGCTGTATCTTTGTTTTTTGCTGACAAGATTGTTCATGGAGTTGCATGGAAATGTCAGGGAAAAAGGACCATCTCTTCCGTCATAACTGATGGCAATAGGATAGCGTTTGCATTGAAGTAATTTTTTGCTCACTTTTACTAGATACCGGCAATCTGATGCAGTCCAAGTAATGAGAAGCCATCAACCCATCACTGCTGATCTTCCAAATATTTTAAAATGACTGGTTCATACATGAGTAGGAGCTTCCATTGTTGAATTCAAAAGTGTAATGAATTTCATATGCAACAAATTCATGAATTACTGGTTATAGTGCTAATATATATATGTTTGGGAGTATGGGATATTAACATATTTTTAGTTAACAGAAATTACTTTTTATGTTGTTTAATAAAGGGTCAACCAATATTATCCCCACTAGATGAGCCAATTAGGAGATTTCCCCACTAAATGAGAAATTAGGATCTCCCCTCTAAATACACAAAAAAAAAAAAGTCAAATTAAGTTGACAAATTTTTTTTTGTGTATTTGGAGAGGAGACCCTAATTTCTCATTTAGTAAGAGATCCTAATTGGCTCATTTAATGGGAGTAACACTAGTTCACCCTTTAATAAATAGTAGCATTAGATGTCATATAAGGTGTTCTTGTTGCAATATTAATTTGGTCAGAAAACCTATGATTTTCACACATCAGTGATTTTTGGATTTTGTGAGTGGGTGCCTTCAGTGTTCAGTTCAAGGAGATGTACATGACAAATAGGATGAGGGAGAAGTTAACTCTGCAGTTGACTCGCTGGAGTCCGCCATGTATGCCAGGGAACCCAAGTATTGACAAATGTGAGGACCTTAGTAGCGTGTAGTTTAGATTCGATGATACAACTAGGTGCCTACTAGTAGGGATGTCACATTGGGCTCCCAAACGCGTAGTTTTATACTTTTTATACCTTCTTAATTTTACCTTTTCCATATGTTTAGCATCACCTCCAATATGATTGCAACACCATTTGTTCCCCACGCTAGATGCTACCGTTACCGTCTTTTAGCTACATCAATCATCATCAAGCCCCATTAATCGGCATCGACTGCATGTAGAATCATTTTAATGCGCGTGGAGAAAGTTCGTGTTCCTCCCTCCCCATCGAGTGAAACAAATTCATGGCAAAAGGATCAACGAGCCATCAATGAAGTCGACATGAAATTCATCCAAAAAATACACATAGCATCAGAACCATCTTCCCATAAACTGGTCGATCTCCGGACTACCGATGTCATAACCTACAGCAGTTCAGTGAATGGATGTGAATATAATGCACAAGCAAACAGAAAACACAAACGAGTGAGTGCATGACACTTGAATGCTTGATTGATCAAATGAAAGCACAAGTGAACCTACAGATGAATGAGCGCTGATCACTTCAACGAATGCCACAACATTTCTGTATGTACCAGATTGTTCTAGCTAAGACTATTATATTATGAATACGGCTACATTAAATTGTATTCATTGAGATTAATCCTAAACTATTACAATCATTCTATATATATCTCTACACTAACATTACACTATAATAACTGCATAATAGTGGGGTGTGAGTGAAGAGAGAGAATAGACATTTTTGACCGTCACTCCCTTACACCCAAAAACGTTCGCTCTGCTGACTCGATTATGTGTGTAGAATGTAGTTTGTTGGTCTTGTATTGTATATGGCCATGACATGTAGGTAAAGAGTCGGTTGATAAATAAAGGCAATGACATTAAGTCTCTGAAATACAGTGATGGCTGGCATTGTGTTGGTACTTGGAAGTGATGTTATCATTAGCAACTGCTCGTTTCTCCTTCAGTCCCCACGTAAGGGGGGCTAGCAAATTGAAGTTCCATGAATGTCTAACATCAAAGAGTCCGGTTCCTCTATAACCGGGTACGATCTCTGTACCACACACACACATCTCGTATTTCGGCGCACACACACAGGTATCAAGACACACACACACATTTCGGATTCGGATCAACGGCGAGATAAGACGGTTACAGAGATGATCTCTGTACCCGGTTGTAGAGATCTCGAGTCCAACATCAAATGGCGAAAGAAAAAAATCAACAAGAAGAAATTCGTTTATGAATCAATAATCGATGCAAACAACAAATTGATAAAATTATTATTATTATTATTATTATTTTGGTCAGAAAGCTGGGTTTTTATAGAGGTCCCTTTCCCCTTTTTAATAGAAATAAAATGAAAAAGCTGGTTACATTCTAAGGTATAGAATACCATTTGCATCATTGTTTACAATTTTCCTAATGTCTTCATTGAAAGATGTAAAGTCAATATCAATACAAGCTTGTGTTGGTATAGGGATGTCCATTCTGCCCGAAACCCGAAACCCGCCCAAAACCCGAAAAAAAAACCCGCACCGAACCCTGCCCGAGCCCGACAAAACCCGAACCCAACCCGGACCCGAAATACATAGGGTCGGGTTTGGTCACACTATCTAAACCGGACCGACCGAACCCGACCCGATAATTTGGCCCTAAACCCGTTAAAAGGGTTAAAAGCCGAAACCATATCCAGACCGAACCCGAACCCAAAACCCAGTTATATAGGGTAAAAATGCCCGACCAAAACCCGAACCCGAACCAGACCATAATTCCCAACAACTATATTTTCATTTATTATCTATTTATCTTCAACAAATTTTTAGTCTTTTGCTCATTACTATTTACTTTTGGTCTTCAAGACAAATTACCTTTGACCGTACCCTTACTACTCTTCTCTCTCTTCCCTCCAACAACTCTCCAAGAACAAGACAACCCAATCACACGTTCATGATGAAGAGATTGGTGGGTTTGATGGTGCTACTAAGTTTGCATTCACTCAGAAAATTTGCAGCACCTCCTCAAATATCTCTTTCTAAATGTGGTCACAATTGGCGCCGAAAGCAAATCAACAGGTCGGATTCACACCACCACAAGAAACTGAAACTCCCAAAAAGCCATCAATCTTATTGTCAAATCAACAGGTCAGATTCACACCACCACAAGAAGTCGAAACTCCCAAAAAAACCATCAATCTTATTGAGTTATTGCCTTGGAATTGCTTGCTTTTGATTGGTCTACTTTTCTCTTCTTTTGCTTTTCAAAAATGCAATCGTGTGTTTTGAATCTTTGATGATTGTTGGGTGCTTTTTACGATGTTAAAGTTAAAACAGATCAAATCCATTAAAAGAAGATGGCTTTTGATTAATTAGATGAAAAAGAGGTTTTTTCTTGAGATCTTGAGATCTAATAACTGAAAATGACGTTCCTGATGAAGAGATTTAATATTATTTTATTTCATATATTTCGGGTTTTACCATACTCGAAACCCGAACCCGAACCCGACGGGTACCCGAAATATAGGGTTAGGGTAGGGTTTGGTCACATGTATCCAACAAATACCCGAACCCGAACCCGACCTGCAAAGAATAGGGTCGGGCCCGGGTAACCCGATACCCGTTCAAAACCCGAAAAATCGGGTTCGGCCCGGGTCGGGTACCCGTTTGGACATCCCTATGTTGGTATGTCATGCACAAGTGCATCAGCTAGATGATTTGCTTCCTTATAAGTGTGCTTCACTTCAAACTCCTCCATTTGGTCTTTCATTGTCCTAATATTGCTCAATATGTACCTGAGCTGCCATGGAGCTTTCCCTATCCCATTGATGGACACCGCGTTCGTAGAATCTGTTCAAACACAATCAGGCTGAATTCGGTGAAGATTTAATTGGGCTGGCTTCAATAGACGAGTGGAAAGGCCAGAGTATGCTTTGTTTAAACAACCCAAATTTTGTGCAACTCAAATTTTATGTACTAATGGATGTATAACTTAGAAACATAAAACCTATTAGCACAGGCTATGCTTAATTATGCACAACAAATAAGTAACATTTAAGCAACAAGGCATGTTTTGAAATAAAAAAGGGCGGTTACAGTTGTGTCAGAAAAATGCAGATGACAGGTGAAATTTTGCAATTTTGAATCTGTAGAAAGGCTTTTCAGTGCATTGACATATCTTTTTTGGTCAAACTGTAGTGGTGAAAACAAGGCATAGCGAGTTTGAGACTTAAAGACATCACTTATCCTAGCAAGTTCAAGTTTTCCAGTGAACGAAACTTTCCACTACATACATAATGGCTGTGTTTGGTTCAAGGAAAATTGAGAAAAAGAAAGTGTTTTCAAGGAAATTGAAAACTTTTGAATGTTTGGTTCACAATGGAAAATGAAAAACTAGAAAACAGATTCTTCAAATGTGTTCAAAAGGAGGAAAACACCCCTTCATTTTAACACAGAGGAAGTTATTTTCTATTTTTGATGGTCGAGGCTCGCACAAAAGAGAGAGGAAGAGATTTTAGAGATTGAAGGTTTCAAAAGGTTTTGATTCCCTTCTTCGTGCAAGTTTCACAAGCCTTGATCCAGTACTCCCAAACTACACTCAACTACAACAAACTTTTCCATTTCCAACCAAATAGACAAAATCTAAATTCTTGGAATAACATGGAAAACCAAATCAAAGAATATGTTTTCTTTTAGAATCAGATTTATGTGAATCAAACATAGCCCATGTATCCCAATATATACGCAAAGGACTTTGGTGTTTCTGCCTGCTACTTTCCTAGAGTGAAACGTTAAAGGAGGGTAATATTTTTTTAGGCTAGCCATTTTGCCCGGCCAATGGCCGGACTTGCTACATTGATAGCTAATCATTTAAATGCCCACTGTCTATTTGAATAAATAATATATTTATTAGAGGGCATACTACATTGATAGCTAATCATTTAAAAGCCCAGAGTCCACTATAAATTACGGGTTTAACATTTTTACTATTTATTAACTTCTATTATACAGTTTGTGATGTTAATTTGGTTTGTTCAATTCAACCAACATCCATTTGATATAAAGCCTATAGTGCATACAATCTTTACAAAACCAAATAACGTTTGCTAACATGAATTTGTTTTTTACACCAATTACAATCACAAGCAAACCAATGTATAGTATTATGCAAATAACACTTCTATACTTCATTGCAATATCAAATGCCCAATATTTTATGTGTTGCATAATTCATAAAACTTGAGCAGTTAGATGCCACGACATGTTAAATGCAGATTAAATTGCAACTCAACTAATGCTTCACATACTGAAATTGAGACTAAGCAAGCCTTAGTTTAATGTTTCATTTAGTAAGCTAGAAACACTAAATTTCTATATAATGCATGACATTCTAATAATACCGAAGCAAAAAATTTGCCATTCTTTTATTCAGTTTTACAACATTTTTGTACTAAATTTGACAGAGTTGTACGTAACTAACCAAACATTGCTAATAACATCAATTTCAAAGTTAAAAAAATTTCACAAACAGTCATGTGACAAAAACAATGAAACAAATAGCTAAAGTTGCACCAAACACCCAATTTCACAATCATCAAAATCATATTGTTTGTGATCACATCTTACACTCCATAAAATAAATAATCAACCTGAAAACTTATTTACTTAATTCAGTCTAATTCAAAGTTTCAGTCTTTACTAACATAGTTTGGGACAAACTAATAGAATATTGCATAAAACAACAACTCTATACTGGATCTTTCCCAATCCAACGACAAAGCTCAAGCATCAGCCCTTTGGATGATGTGCGGACATTTTGGTCTTGGTGATCAAAAAGTTCAGGAAGCATCTTCAAAATTCTTTTCGATGGGACAACTTTTGCTCCAAAGTCACTACACAAACACACACAAAATGTCAAGTGGCAAAAAGAAAGTATTAAGTGTCTTCCAATCAGTTCACATATTGATAGGTACATATGTAAAGTACATATTCAACAATGAAAACACAACAAACTGTGAACCTTAATGCCTGAAACATGACATCGATACCTAGCACAACTGTTTTGGCAACTTTGTTCTTGATTGCCTACTCCATAACATCCTCCTGAAGTTCCAAAACCCAAAAGAATATTTAAAAATAATGTATTTTGCAAAAAAAAAAACATTACTAACAGTAAAAAAAGGCCAGCAGAAAATGTCTGCATTTATGATAACCAAAAGAGCCAAATCCAAATAACTAAGTTCAACTAATAAGCTAAAAAAAATTGTCACTCGATTGTCTCCCTCAAAGCAGTACTCCATGGTTTTTGAGTTTGATTAATCGATAACGCATATCTTTACGCTTACAGTAGAGCCTACTGCCACACATCATACTGTACATAAAAGAAACTGCAGTTTTTTTTTCCCACAACAACATAAATTTTCTTCTTAACAAAGCCTAAATCCAGAAATATGTCGTTCTTTATAATGAAAGGAGTGAGTAGTGCGACTGCAGACAAACTTAGATAATTGTATAGCTCATGTGTAGGTTACCATCTGGTATTACCTTCAATCTAGTGACATGAGACTGGTATTTGAGGTACTACAATGAATCAATCACTTGAAGCAGATCAATCTGCCCTTGTACTTTTTTCATCACCAAAACAAAATTTCCTTCATTTTTCATTGATTTCCGAATGGGTCAATTGGACCATTGGGATCAACCAAGTCCGCATACTTATTAGCCAGCGTTGGTCTTTCTTTTCTTCTCCTTCTTGAGTTCAAGTTTATCTATCGGGGACTGACTTTAGTATTTGATTTGTCAACCCCTTTGAAACTAACCAATGATCTCCTTACAGAGATACACTAACGTTAGGCATACAAAGAAAAATCTCCTTTCTAAACAATCTGCTTGATCCAACAGATATGATACATGTCGCTCCATCTTACGATGTGCAATTTTGACTACTCTTCCTCCACTCCCCAAAGAAATCTTTGTTTAGGCTTCCAAAGTTGCTTCACTGCCCCTTCTAGAATGGGACATAAGAATAAGTAGTAGAAGAACTGCTAAGTGTAGACTGTGAAAGAGCTCCTTCCACCGTTTTAAAGGCACATAGCCTTTTACAACTCAACCCCGTTTCAACCTTTCCCATCCAATCTAAGTAAACTTAATAAACATGGATAAAATATTGACCAATAAATCATTAACAACTTTATAAACCAACACAGTTAGACGTCCTCACTCAATTATTAATCCATAGTTTAAACCTAAGCGTGATTAGGAGATATTTAGGATATCTAAGCCTGCTAAGACACTTGTACCTAAAGCTCGGATACCACTTTGTAACTCCCCAAATCTAAAACAATTATATACCTAAGAAAATTCGACATAGTCTCCTCTGTATTTTCGACATTTCATAAATATAAAACCTGTCATAACCTAAAAATTTAATAAGAATACATCTAAACCAAATATAAAACCTCATACCTCAGTCGTAAATTCAACTACTAAAAGATATACTGATTCGTAGAATCAGCTACTTAACTATCTCGATCGATGCCAGTTAAGTTAAGTAACCAATCCTCGAATAAGAAGAAAACTATAAATATACAAACCACATTCCAGAAACCCTAATACACGACTTATACAATGCAACTAACATACATACATCTCCTATGTTACCAGAACAACCTCAACAAAACTATCTAACCCTACATATTCATGTAGCAATTGCTTATATACTACTACAGAATGACACTTATACCACTATTTTTAAATGTGGTATAAATATATTTACCACTGTTATGCAACCGTGACAATAGGTGGTGTGGTATATAATAATAGCAAAATTGTGGTATATATGTTTAACGGATACCACGGTTTTTCAAAGAACCCTGGTTTGTATGCCCATGATATACCACAGTTGTCAACAGAACTGTAGCATATAAGCTATTGAAACCGTGGTTTATATTAGTGTATGTGTTATAATACGTGGTATATAGTTATACTAAACACTACGGTTTATGCCAAACCATGGTATATATATATAATATAATAATAATTATACTAGTAGCAGTCTTCCACTTAAAAACCGAACTTGCGTAACAAAATTTACACAGCCTGCCTACGTACTACATTTCCATTTTCCCAACAAATTTCAAAATGTACAATAAACTATCAAACATTGCAAAAAAAGATAATAATAATAAATAAAAAAACTTCCATTAATTTTTTGAGTGCACTAAGAAAACAAACTTCAAATTCCTTTTCATAAATTAAAAAGGTAAGACTCATATATTAAACTGGACCCAACATAGCTAAAACTCATCCTCATTCACTTCCGGCTGAAACACCCCATTTTCCTGGATACCAACTCTACCACTATAGGATACCAACTCTAGTACCATACAATCACACGAGTAATGATGTGCACTGAAGGCTCAGAAGCCCGAGCCATACATGTTCCCTTTTCACCAATTAAAAGAAACCAAAACTAGGTTGATTTTCTCCCTCACTCCAGATGTGGTCGACATTTCATTCCCCTCAGTCGTAGGTGCTCGCTTTTGATTTGCTAAAGTAGCCATTCTTCCTTTCTCGCTTTGGCTTCGCTCTCAATTCTCGGGTCGAAGTCCCTCTGCCTATAAGTTTGCTAAAGACTGGCATGAACAAACAAAAATGGAATACTCGGATTTCTATTTCCTCCATCTCTTGCACAGCCTTAGCGTAGCGCCCCTTACCGCTTTTGGTCTCTCTCCTAGATCTGTGCAGGTCAAATAGAGAGTAAGCTCAAGCAGTTGACATCAAGGAAAGGATTGGGGATTCAGTACATGTATGTGCTAAGCGTGAGGTGTCCATTAGAAAAGAGAAAAAACAGTAACAATTCTAGCAGAGTGCGGTATATACTGAGTTTCATAATATAACATATTGGAATTCTATATTAGACCACAAAAATTAAAAGGAATCCATAACAAAGTAATCTTTCCCATCTTAAGCAACAATGCTTAAAGGCCCCCTCTTAAAAGAAGAGTTGAATCCACTTCCCTCGGTCTGCAACCCTGTGATCAACCTTCTGCAAAATATTTAATGACTCATATTTGGATGGATTCTTCGAATAAAATGGCCAATGACATAGCCAAATTCAAATTGCAGTAGTTCAAAGTTCGACTTTCATTAGAAATTTCATAACAGAACTACCCTAAGAGACAACCTCAGACATTCAAAAATGAATCAAACGGTTTGTCCCACTACTCTAGGAAGAAGAATGATCCAAAGATGAGTAATGAATAATTCAACTTTACATTTAAACAATTGAGCTTTCTTTCACTACCTTCCTTTGTTATCACTGCCTAAATCCATTAGAATCGTCAGTCTTTTTGCGGTTTTCGCGAACTCGCTGCATGATACAAGTGAAATAACCTTGTCTGAGTTGAGAATGGAGATTCACAGTAGAAATGCGTCTTCTGATGTTGAATTCATAGAAACATAAACAATATATTGCAAATAAAACTGACACCTTACCTAAAAGGTTCATCTCCGGTGTATTTTTCTTGCACCATTTGCATCGGTAGAGCACACGGTGAGCATCTCTGATCTTTCTATACCAAACATGTTAGCTAACTTCTGTAAAGCTCTTCGCATGCGACCCAAGGACTAAAAGATCCGTGGTCCTTCCAACATCCCTCGATTCGAGAAAAACTTTTACACGGTGGCGGTTTCGGACTAGCTTCACTTAGCTACGCTCTACAAAGTAAGGGTGAGGGTTACATGCTCGTAAAAGTTTGTTGCATATGCATTTTACAAAAGCACATTATATATGTAATTAGACAAAATTGATATTTATAATGAAAGTAATTGCATAATTGATTGTACCGGACTTCGAAAGTACAAAAATCTGGCCTTATACCAGCTCCCGTCTCAAATACTACCCCTCCCCCAAAAGAAAGAAAAATAAAATAAAAATAAATATCTGCCACATTTGGTTTGGGTCCATAGTCAGATCTTTTCTTTTCACTTCCATACTCAACCGAAGGCGACGTTAGCTGCGAGGCGCTAGGGGTGACCCTAAAGTGTAAGCAATGGGCCTACTCAGGCTTTCGATTGCATACTAATAAAGGTATACTCTTAAATGGGCATCCAACTTATAACCAATTGGTGATAAGTGGAGAGGCCCCATGAATCATATACTTTTATGCGTGGCTTAACATATCCCATGTGGGACTAACATCTCAACATATAGAAATCTTTAAGTGTAAACTTGTGATAATGTAAACTCGAGTACATATGATAAGTGTAAACTTGTTAATGTCACTTCTCATTTTTTTTTAAATCTTTTATTGGATAAAGAAGTATCTACATATAGTTGCCAAGTCAAGTGGTATTTCTTCTTACCAATCCATTAAAGGGGGAGGGGGTTTACACAGTCGAAATCCCCATTCTACGACAGTAACATTTATTAAACAGTACTCTTTTTATTTGTTCTTTTCCTTTTGTTTTGGATTTAAGAGTGGTGAAAAAAATATTCACTTCATTAAATGTAGTGACACACCATAGGTCAAGCTAGTAACCAACCTAGTGAAACCAGTTACAAAATACTCAACAAGATTTTTAAATTAACTAGAGGGGAAGATGCCTATTGCGTGGACACTCTTGGGCTCGACTAAACTAGATGTCTGCATCAGATATTATCTTACCTCTATACATATATGAAGACTTAACTAAACATGGGCAATATCAACAACAATATCCAAAGCATATATAACACCATTCAAATGGATCATGAGTACTCACTGGCATTAATCTTGAAAAGTCTGTTTTTAAAGAAAACCACCCTCATAGTATCTACATAGTGAGTACACAGTACTCAAATGGCTTATGTTCCTCACCACTGTGCAGAGTCATATACCCCAAGGACTCACAAACTAAAGTAATCAAAAGATGGCAACTAAGTTTCCATGCTAATTGACCGTCTACTATCGCATAAGTCTTGAAAAGTTTGTTCTTACAGAAAACCACCCTCACATCTGCATAGTGCATAGACTGGACTCAACGAGGAAATGTTCTAGGCTTCTGGCTTTATCCACAACTAAAACCTTAACTATAGAAGGCTAAAAATTTCAAAAATGGCTATTCCAAATAAAGCGTCTATCAACACTATCAGCATGCCCCGTATTCCTTTCAAGCGACATAACGCATTGAATTGCAAACTGAGTAACAAAAGCTAATCACACACTTGCATAGTATTTCTAGAATAAACTAATATACATTGGCTTGGAAATGAGAAAGGGAAAGCATGCAGATCAAGAAGTGCCTACTATAAAATAAAACTACATAGAAACTTGCGGCATAGATGATGAGAATTAGTTATAGCAAGCCTTACTTGAAAGATAGACCAAGGTCATAGTCACTTGATTGGAAAACACGTCTAAGAGAATCTTTGAAAACAGAATGACCAAAGCTTTCTGCAAGCACGACAAGGCCCCCAGTTCTTTTAACTGTAACTTTTAGTTCGGCTAGACCCACCTGGAAAAGAATATGCCAGTATGGTGAGGATATCCGAAGTATGAATCTAGATCTGGAAAAGGATCATCTACAAACTTACATATGTAAGTAACTCTTTTCTGAAGTGGAGTTTCACAACCAATCAAACTACAAAATATTAATAATAAAGTAACCAACAAAGTTCACAGTACATATCATGTTAAAAAGTTGAAACATTCACTGAATTTAGAAATTGAGGTCTGGAAAAAAAACACGAAAATTGATGATAGAGAGAGAGGGGGAATACCAAAACTTTAGAGAGAGATGAGGGGGTTACCAAACTTGAGAGAGAGATGTAGCTCTTACCGATTTGAGAGAGATTTGAAGCTCTCACTGTTAAATCACTCCTACCAAAGCTTTACTTCAGAGCCCACCCACCAAAGCCCTCAATTTCCTTACACTAGGGTTAGGGTTACTGAAAGAAAAAAAAAGTATTTAGGCGGGATAGTGAAATATTGGGCTCACCTTCTCTATGAAAATTCATCTACGACGGTCACCGAAAATAGGAAAGACAATAAATCTCGTCTCTAATATGGGACGATAACTAATGTCTTGTAGTCAACCTTAGGTCAACCTAAACAACAAATACTATGGGTCCAAACAATTTAGGACGACATTTCTCATTCTTAATTAGAGACGGGGTATATAGTCCTTAGGGTGTGTCCTATATCCATAATTCTGGTGTAGTGTGCGTGGCGATCCTTGTACCATGGAAAACCTTTTGGGGATGAGTTCTCTGGTGGGCCGTGCTGATGGAGTGTGGATCCAAAGCCATCAGACAAGTTTGTCGTCTTCTCCATATTTTTTTAATTATAATGCTAGTAACAGTCTTCCACTTAAAGTGGTAGAGTGGTAGAAGTTGGAAAAAATTGGAAAGGTTAAGAGTTGTAGAACTATAGAAGTTGTGGGGAGAGAATAGCGGGAATCCAATTTGAGTGAGTTTCGTACGTGTATTTTTTTTTTCGTGTATTTGACTATTTGGCATAAACCACGGTAGAAAGTGGAAAAATTATATACCATTGTTTCTGTTTAAGGTAGTGGGATGTGGAGTACTCTCATGCTGGAAAAAAAAAAAAAAAAAAAAAAACTAACCATGGTATATGGCCCAATTTATCCCACGGTTTTCATGTAACTGTGGCATATACTAGTAAACCAATGACCAAAGAAGTTTCCGCCGTGGTATATAAGTATTTCCCACGGTTTTTGGAAGAACCGTGGTATAAACGTTCTTATTGACCGTGGTATATGTGTCATTCTATAGTATAGTTCATACGTAATACCAAACCAACTGTTTTACCTTCAAGAAATTAACATCACCGTATATTAAATCTGATCCCAATAATAAATAAGAAGTGTTTAACAAAGACTAATCCGCAGCATAAATTTCTTCAACAACCACAATTTGGACTGTTAATACATCGTTCTTTATAATGAAAAGAGTGAGTAGTGCGACTGTAGATAAACTTAGATAATTGTATAGCTCATGTGTAGGTTACCATATGGTATTACCTTCAATCTAGTGACATGATGAGATCGTGCTTATTGATGGAGTTAGTGTGGCGCAACTACCTTTCCCTCTTGAAGTGGAAGAATTTCAACTGAACCTTTTGTTTGTACTTTGTACTTCAACGAACCATACCTACAGACTCTCTACCTGGACTTCCAAGTCCTTTGACAATCTCCTTTTCAAAGGTTTGTTTAATGGCTTCATTTTTATGTCCGCCCTGAAACAAAATTTATTTAAAAATATAAGAGACTTTAAAAAAGTTTGAAGCTTGCATTTCAACCATTATCTCACTCATTCTTAAAAAAAAACTACAAAATTGTACTTCCACTTAAAGAAAACAAAACCCAATCTCAGTTAAGTAGTTGTAAGCAAAACTTTTAATTACCAATGGGAAAATCCTAACACAACTTGTTCCGAATTTATTTCTATAGAGTCTCTAGTTGCTAATGTTTTAATAGTGCAAAAATGGTCAAATCAAGTGTGAAACACACTCACCGAAATAATGAAATGATAATAGCAATCAAAAAAATAAAAAACATACTAAATTATCCAAGATATGATCAAAATATAACCTAATAATTGCATAATTTTAGGTATAAAGTATAAACACATGCATGAACATAACCATACTCTCAACATTCTAATCAAACAACTCCCCACCTTTGCACGATTCCATCACAACATAAACTGCAATATGGTGTAATGTCCTTCAAGGTCTCAAACTTTTGGGTGCGTCTCCTGATTTTCAGTTCTCTACACACAGTCAATATTCTCAACTTGGTTATCCTGATTTGCAAGCATAGACCTCTCCTCTGAAGATGAAAAGCAAATAACTTCATTAGCTATCACTTACCAAAAAATAATTTATGAGTAAGTACTATCCTGCATGTGCCAATATTAATAAAGGAGCAATAACTCATCTCTGCCACTAACTTTGCAAAGTATATATTACCTTTGCAACAACTTTGCATTGTTCCATGAGTAGTAATTGAAGACTACATCATTAATAGATTATAATAAAATGGTGCACATGATTTTAAATGTATGATATTGTCATGGACAATGGCAGCTGATCTATCTCTGCATGTTCTCGAATTGTTTGAGAAGACACCATTATGCCTCAAACTCTAATGTACGTCTAATGGTGAGAACCCAATGCCTAAGTTTATTGTGCTTTGGAGGAAATTTTTAATGAACTTAAGTTTAATCAATCGCTAGAATTTTAGTTGTCTATTTTCATAGTTTCGTCTAAATCGACTGTTTCATATAACTTAGTGCTTTATCGAACCAAAAGGAAATAATCAATAAAAATCTGATCGAGAAGATAAAACTGCCTACATAAAACTGATAATTATAACAAAAAATATGATAGATTAGTAGAGAATACAAAAGTTTTATTTATTAAAGTACTTGAAAATAATAATATACGACACCAACTGTAAAACCATACAAAAAAATAGGTGCATGAAGCAAGATCATATCACCTTCAAGGTTATCAGATGGTTAATTTGAAGCATCCAATAAAAAAAAACACTCGTCACAATTCTAACCTTTTAGCTTGTTTAGGATCAAGTGTCCATAACTCAGTATCAGGAACACCTAACCGAGCTCGACCCATCAACTGAATCGCAATACTCATGCCAAAACCTTACCATAACCTTCCATTGGCTTCACTACTACACCCAACTTCTTTATATTCACCCAAAAAAAAATAACCACTCATTCTTGATGTGCTTGAAAAAACTCATCGTAATTTATTGATATGCAAATGTTTGCAAAAAATTAATCTTTGTTTGATTGTTTACATTGCGCATTTAAATTGTTTACACATCGATATTGGCTTTTCACTTTTCAGTTCCTTAGGGCTACTCATCTTCCTATTTAGAGGACTAAGAGTCTCCGTCTTATGAGTGAAAAAGCCATTTTAATAAAAAAAAATCCCAAGTTTTTGACAATTAGTTGCGCATCAGGGTCTTCAGGCAAACAACCACCATTTCCTTCCACCCCGGGAAATTTGACACCTGGTGACTTCCGCTCATAGCGCAGGTTGGAAACTGTGACTTTTTCTTCAAACCTAGGAAAAAATGAAAAGTTAAACTCCTGATCCAAGTCAAGGTCAGCCAATAACAGTCATTCCCAAACCTGCTGAGGTAGCAGCAAACCCTTCTTCCATTCTTTCCCGATCGCTTTTGGGACTAATTAATCCTATAAATGACTAACAGTCTAACATTATTATGTACGTACTAACAGAACCAACACTCCCATAGTCCTATGTAGTTAAAGCAATAAGAGATCAATATAAATATTTACAAACCTACAATTATTTGGTGGGGTTTTTGTATCGGAGTTTAATCCGGTGAGAAAAAAGGGTTTCAGTCGGTGGAAGAGTATTGGACTGTTGGGGGTTTGCTCTTTAGGAAGAGGTATAATAGAATACGAAGAGTATTAAACTTTTTTTTTCTCCACCTTTTCATAATATAAAGATTGGGGCTTGCTGCAATTGGATTCCACAGAAAACATACAGTCATTGGATTCTTTCCCCCCTTGCTGCGTTACCATATTGAAGGACTCAATATCAACACTACCAACACTACCGTATACTTCAATCACAATGAGTAGTTTATAATATCTCAAAGGCGAAGTACTTCAGGAAGGCAATCTCTTCTGCAAGAAAAGTTGGTTTAATCTACTTGGGTTTGTTTACTTTTGTGCGAGTTTACTCTAGCTAGTGTTATCAATAATATGATATAGTTGTTCAAGAAGGGCACTCATGATACCAAATCGAGCTAACGAAAGCTATTTTCATAGTCCTGAAGCTATATTAGCTGATGTACATCACTGCTTCAGCGTTCTCGTTGGAGACTACACAAAAAATGTTCGTAGAAATAAGACTGGAAAGTAGATTCAGAAGTCCTACTTGGGTTTCTGAATAAGAAGAAGATTAGAGCACAATTTGGTGAAGTACAAACTGTTGTACATTAGCACCACCCAAAGAGAGCAAGAAGGAGGCTGGCAAAGTTAACATACCAACACAAATCTCATATGCCTCAGGAGAATGCGGAGAACCCCGTAGTGCCATTGGCTGATCACGAATAAAAGTATGGGAAGAATGTATGTGCAATGAATGCAAAAGGGGGTATGCGAAGATTGAAGGGTAATTGAATATTTGAGAGGGGGAGTATGCCTAACTGCCAAGAAGTAGAAAAAGTGGCGTTTTTTTTTTTTTTTTTCACCGTAAAACTAAACTGTTTTGGAAGTTGGAACTATGGAAGAGAGCTTGGGTTTTTTTTTTTATCTTTCCTATTTTTCTGTAATTAGGCCAAGAGACTTTAGAAATTCTGTCCATGAATTGAAGAGGCTATTGGGATCTTTCATGTTTTGTATCTTATTTTATTGTAATTAGCTTTGGGGCTCTATTAACGCTTCCTCAATTGAGGAGGGTTGAGCTATACTATATATATAAAGAAAACATTAGCTATAGCTATTCAATAGGTAATACCAAAGAAGGATTAAACATGCAGCACAACATCTATTAATGTTTTGAACATAATTATGAGGTTAGGCTGCATACCTCTACCTGCACATTGAATTTTTTTGAGCCACATCAAACTGACCTTACACAACCTATTATACTTGTAAGAGTTTCAGTGGCCAACAACCCAAGTGAGACCCCTGCCAAAGTTAAAGGGCGAGTAAACCTGAGAAGTTCCATGTTTTTTTAGCGAGTGAAGATCTGAAATTGATATATCAAGAACATAAGTTCAATTATGTACTTACAGCTGAGCCACGCAGAGGGGAGGACCATCCACTGCTTCCATTCCCAAGGCAATCATCAAATGAACTTGTCAAAAGTAGATGACATAAATACAGGGAGTACGTGTACCCTTTCATGCTTTGCCACATACTGAAGAACGGAAGAGTAATCAATTGATCACCTGCATAACCATGTGCAATTGCTAAGATTTCATAAAAATGGGATGCTTTCATCTCATCATTTGATGTATCAGGAAATTAGTACTCTATGCCACGTGTGTATATTGACATCTGATATTGTATTTGAATGTCAAAAACTAAGATCTTGTTTTCAATATGTCACCATGTGACTAAAGCTTATATTTTCCATAGAAAAAGAAATATAATGTCAGCCAAAAAAATAAACATATACCATCCCACCCTTAAACTATCTTAAAAGTCATAATTGAAACAAAATAGTAATTCATGAATTGAAACAAAAGTCTAAGAAAATGTGATCTAAAATTTGTGACATTCAAATGACCTTTGTCGCTAGACTACAACAGTGTTAAGACTCATCTAGTAATACAAATGCACTTTCAAACTTGATTGCCTAAAATGAGTTATTACATTTCAGTTGCATCGCACTAAATCCATGGATGATATCATACTCTAATCCTCACAACATACTAAAAAACTAACAATGTTACCTTGTAGTAGACTTTTTGTGTTGAAGTGAAAAGCAAGTGAGTATTATGATCATCGCTTCCTCAAGCTACATGGTTCAGCTTAACTACAAAGTACATGCATTATAACAGAGAATAAAAAATATTAATGCTAAATGGAGATTAGATGTATTGGAAATAAGGGGGAGGTGGATGAATCATAACACCAACACATAAAGATGTAAGATATTAGGATTTTAAGCAAATGAAATGTTACCATCATTGTAAAGGTATGTTCACCAATTGGCTTCCAAACTATTTTGGTCATTAATCGGTGGTTTTCTGGCGTTGCCTTCGTTCAAAGAAAGTGTTACTGAAAGCTTAAGTAATCCTCAACATGCAAATAATGTGAAAACAACTTATGAAAAAAAAATATCTTACCAAAGTGTTGTAAGAGGCGAAAAAATATTTATCTCCATTATAAGGTCATGCATACAATCCGATCCCTTGCATACTTAGCATTAGCTGGTAATGCTCTTGATCCAGTGGTAGCAACTAATGTCTCTCCTTGATAAACAATATGTTAAAGTTAGTGTTGTCTGTAACAGCACTGGCCCTGTTAAAACCCGACAAACATCATAAACAACAGGTCCATCACTTCGCTTTCTCAACCTTCCGCAACTCACCATGCCTATATAAGAACTTGAAAGATAGCAATATTCTTTTAACCTGCAATTAGGTGTAAATTTATATATTTGAATTTAGTGAGGTCATGGAAAACATATATATTTACACGAAAATGCCAGCAAGAAGCGGCGTCATCATTCAATGTCGTTGGCTAGCACACACACCCCATCATCTTGAAATAAAAGCTTGCCAATCGACCTAATGTAGGTAAAAGGATCAATTTCAAAAGAAAATTTAGTTATATATGAAAAGACCCTATTTCAGTTCACCAGTTATTGAATGAAATATACAACTCTGCAAGTCTGGGTTGGTCGTTCGATCACTTTTTATCGACAGCCGCACCCATGGACCCAGAATTTAGAATATATAGAATGTGAGTTGTAACCGGAGTTGCTTAAAGAGCTTGCTCCATAGGAGCAGTGTCACCTAAACTAAACCATTAACTGTTTTGTAATTGGTGTCAAAAGCATCTATAGTTGAAATGGGCATAAACTCAAATGAAGCAAGAGGGCGAAATAAAAACCTTTTGGACCTTTCTTCTTGAACAACCTTATAAGGCATGAACTGATGCAGGGATGAAAGCTTGCTAGAAAAGGGCCACTGCATCCCAGAAACTCTCATGAATTCTGCAAAGATCAAAACATAGAGTAGCCATTAAATGTCGAGATTCTAAGCAAACACACTTGACAGTTGGTAAAACAATATTATTGAGATAAGCCATTGCCATAAGCAATTGGCATAGTGTGTAATCAACTTTACAATTTGAACAAAGAAAAAATATATAAAGTGATAGAACTTTCACATCTGATTAACATATATTATTATAGACCTTCAAAAGATTTTAAGCATTCACAACATCGACTCGATTAAGATAACGATATTTTACTTCGTTGTAAATTATAATTCAAACTCTTTGTCCCATGTACCAATTTACTTAATTAAAACTAATTTAATATAAATCTTATAGGTAAGAAAACATATAGAACATAAGCATGTATAAAAATCGTCTGTTTATAAATACAATAGCAGATCCCACAGAGCAAACACCCTAAAAATCTTACCCACACAATACAATCTACCAAAAAGAAAGACACAAAACACAATAAAAACAGTAACAAATACGAATTGCATTCATTTGTTAATTCAGACAAAAACAAAATTGATTCCATAGCTATTACAATAACTGGATATAAAGTACAGAAACAACTCGGTGAAGTGTTAATTGTAAACATTTCAATAAAATACTTTAAGAGTTTTCAATAAAATCTATTTGTTATTTGGTTTAGAGAAAAATGTTTGTAGCATAAAGAACTCAAAAATGAAGAACTCGCCTTCCACTTTGGGAAACAACATATACAACTACATAAATTCACATAGTAAGAGCATGCCCAGATTCCACTCTTAATAACCTGAAAATATTTTCCAACCAACAATATTGAAAAAGGAGAAATAGCTTTCATTCAAATAAAATAAAATGTAAAATAAAAAATAAAAAACTAAAATGATTAAGTTTGACAGAAAAAACAAATCTATTTGCAACTCTTCACCAACTTTCTTCGTCTAGGTAAATGTGTATCAGCTAGGCTTCTAAAAGTTCCCTAGTATTGGAGCACAACCAGGATTGAAGCTCCAAAAGGGTTAAGATTTCAGAATGGATTGTGATTCTACAGTGGTTTACAATGTTCTGACATTAAATTGTCTTCCAAAATCACTATGTGTGTTACGCATTAGGGGAACAACTTTTTCTCTGTTCCACGTAAAGAATAGAGTAAACTAAATACAAAGTATAAGAAGAATTAGCCCCATTAATAGCAGCAAAGTATAAAAACTTGTAATTTATCAAAAGTCATAAAATCAAATTATCGTAATTCTTATTATGTAACTAATCAATGTTCTCTCAAGACTATCTCTCATAAGGCTGAACACAAATTTCATGTTGTATCATAGGACTAACCTAACTGCTAGTAGACCTAGGCCGAACCTGCAAGGTTCATACCACTATGGCCGTATCAAAGTCACTCGAACCATTAGGCAGGCAAACTCTGCAGGTTTTATCAATGGCAGGGGAAGATATGGAATAAACAGTGTTTCTTTTGTCTCACCTAATACGCCATTGAAGCTTGCAGAGTACTTCAAGATTGGAGGAGTTTTATGTCTCGGAATCATACCAGATAAACCCACTTTTGGTGGAATGGGCCTCGAGACATCAGTTATGGCTGCTGATTTTAGATCATTTGTGGAAATTGTGTTTGAGAACAATGACGATACAGTTCAGAGCTGGCACCTTGACGGCTATAATGCTTTTGTAAGTCGGGTAAGTGTTGGTATCTTGTTTGACATTAACACACAGGTTAAAGTCGCTGGCTCATTTGTAGCGAGAGAGAAAGTGGTGAGAGCTTTCTCTTCTCTTCACCATCATTTTTGTTCGGTTAGAGAGAGAGGAAAAGAGACGTGAAGGGTTTTCCTTTTGGACTCTCCTTTTTCTTTGGGTTACGAACAATTGAAATTGAAATTGGGAAAAGAGGGCGTATAATTCATTTTTTTTCTACTGAATTATTGGAAAAGTTAAGGTGTCAATCTGAGAGAAAAAAGGGGGCTGACATGTTTCACTGGGAGCATTCTCAACTAATCAGTATTCATGGTCTTTGATGGCCTTACGCAACCTGCAACCTTCAAGTCATAAACCAATTGACGATTAAGTGAATACCCATATAAGCGTAAAAACCTAGAATCAAAGTCAACCATTTTCAAAACCCCTAACTTCCATGTCCCTAATGAGATTTCTCCTAAACATATTTGGAGAAGCCAAATAGATCCTTTTTAGCTAATAGATCTTTTTTCGTAAGTGGAGAAGTTGATAAGCTTAAGAGCAAAGAAAGGAAAGCTAGAAAACCACAAACTAAACTTTAAGAGCTAAGAAAGGGAAGAACATTAACCTATTTTTCACCTTAATGATTTAGACATGGATGCTAAGCTTAGGCCACCAACAGGATCAACATGGTCATATAAAAAAATTGACTGCCGATAACTCTCAAGTCTTAAGAGAGTCATTGATAGCAACAATATTGTAAAAAAATAATTTAAAATATCATTCTTTTGTGAAAAAAATATTCTTTTCATAAGAACATTCACCACATTATTTTGTTTCTCCACTCATCATATCATAGAGAGTGGGTTACCGACCATATTTTTCACAATCACAACACTATATGCTTATAAGAACTTTTACCTCCAAAATCAATGTGATGAGCAACTTTCATACCAATGTCATAGTTCTCACGGTTTGTATCAATGTGATGCACAACCATCCCACTCATGGAGTATATCCTAAAAAGAAGAAAAACAAACTCAATTTCTCTCATCAATTAAACTTTGTAAAGCTCAGAAAAAAAAAAAATTCAATAGTATTGAAAAAAATAGACAAAAGAGGTTTAAGTGGCATGGAAATCAAAATTCAATTTAGTGCCCAAAGACGTCATCTACGACTTATTTTTGCATACCTTGGATACCCTTCTTTGCTCATTTGTAAAACCTCGCAAACTTGGAGTGAAGTTTGTTTAAGAAAATGGAAGTGAAACTACTTGTAGGATAGACTATAGGAAAATGCACTATCCACATACATGAGTTCAATTTCACTCACCAGTCACTACCCAATGGTGTGTTTTCAGTGTCAACTTCTCTCTACTTGTATTTGTTTTGAGAAGCCATGCACACACACTCTTGGGTGACGAGGAATCACATTCATACTCAAACAATCAAGTCGGTTTTAACCTTACTCTTTTCAATTACACCTCAACAAAAAAAAAACATCATTATTGCTTCTGTTTGGAGCTCATCACACTGAAACATAAATGACAGGAAAGAAAGAAACCTTACCAGTAGTTTAGGATGGTGATAGCCATATTGTGAACCCTGAATAAAGATGTCACCACTTATTAGCATTAAAAGCAACTCCATGCTCTCCTCCTAATGTTGCAATCACTGCACATACATGACTACAAATAAAATATTCTCTATAAAATAAGATTCATAATTCTCAAGGATGACCATTAGGCCAGTTTAAGAAATTGAAGTTACCTACTAAGGCTTTCTAATATAGTGCCTTTAGCTTCTGCTACAGAATCCATACCTTCTTCAATCAATATGGGTTATCCAACTCGAGCAACATGAGATAAACTGGAAGAGGAACTATAAACTTAATAAAAAAATCTAATTGACGGATCAAATTTGGATTGGCATCAATTGAAGCCTTCATATGTCATTAAACAAAGTAAGAATATTTGATATATTGTGTCATGTGCTCACATGAATCAATAGTTTGTTTGGTAAATGCCTCCAACAACTCACTCGTATTCAGGGGAGTATACCTGGAAAAGAAAAGAAAAAGAAACCAAAATGAAGCTGCTTTATATAATCCATTTAGCCACTTTAATGCCATGGCAACATGAAATCATGCATTTATGAAAAATTTCACCGATTTACCTTGTCGAAATTGAAGGTTATGGGAAAAAAAATGCCGACTTGATTGAACTTCCTAGAACGATGATTCTTTGTCATTGTTCAAACAATTACTCCTTGCAGAAATGTATAACGGATAGAATTCGATGGAGGCAAACCACCTAGCCGGTTAGCCATTAGGCTATTTTTATAGAACATCACAACTGTATTCCACAAAACTAGAACTTGTTAAACTCATATCTTAATATTAATTGTGGTGGAAAGCAAACTAAATTCAGGCCCTAGAATTTTATCTGTATAAATGGATTCCAAAATTATCACTTCATGAAAAATTAGCAACAACAACAACAAACATTGGGGTGTTTGATCTACCAAAATAATCATGGTATTAAGTTTCCAATCGCTCTTGTTATGTTGGCTTTGTGTGGGTGTTGTTCCTTGGTATCTAGTACCTTTAAGTCAAAGATCCCTATGATCACTTATGAGGATCTTCAACCAGATATCCTACGAATTGCTAATAGCGATCAATCTCCTATCCTCTCCTCTCACCTATCTCCGAGTTCCTCACCAGGTGAGTTTGTATGTAGTTCATTTTATTATAACGATCATCAATAAATGGCTTAGAATTTGGAATGGTAATATGCACCCTATCTAAACGACGTTAGTACTGATCAATCAATCTTAAGAAAAAGGAAAAAAAAAGAGACATAATATATATGAACGACAAATGCGCAGTACATAAAATCATGCATTTATGAAAAATTTCAGCGATTTACCTTGTCGAAATTGAAGGTTATGGGGAAAAAAATGCTAACTTGATTGAACTTCCTAGAACAATGATTCTTTGTCATTGTTCAAACAATTACTCCTTGCAGAAACGTATAACGGATAGAATTCGATGGAGGCAAACCACCTAGCCGGCTAGCCATTAGGCTATTTTTACAGAACATCACAACTGTATTCCATAAAACTGGAATTTGTTAAACTCATATCTTAATATTAATAGTGGTGGAAAGCAAATTAAATTCAAGCCCTAGAATTTTATCTGTATAAATGGATTCCAAAATTATCACTTCATGAAAAATTAGCAACAACAACAACAAACATTGGGGTGTTTGATCTACCAAAATAATCATGGTATTAAGTTTCCAATCGCTCTTGTTCTGATGGCTTTGTGTGGGTGTTGTTCCTTGGTATCTAGTACTCAAACCTTAGACAAAGTATACGTTTATGTGCAAAACAAATTACCTTCAGGTAAATCGCTAGACATCCAATGCAAATCAAAGAATGATGATCTTGGCGCACATACAATACAACATACAGGATTGTTAAGAAGAAGAAAAGTTTTGATTTAATCGCTTTCAAAACCCCAAAAACACAAAATGATAAAAGAAAATAACTTACAAATCATTGAACTGAAAAATTGTGAAAATAAATTTTGTTGATTATATTGCTTCCTTCTTCGTCCGTCAATGAGAGCTATTCAATTTTGTTTTTTAGATGGCAATGAGAGATGAGAGAGAGGGTTTTTCTTTTGGACTTTTTTTTTTGTTTATTTTTTCCCTTATCTATCGGGCGAACAATTCAAAAGAAAAGGGCGTGGATTTCAACTTTCTATGCCAAATAATGACGTGTCCTGACCAGCTTCTTTTTTTGTGTGTGTAGATGAGATGATGGGTGATGTAGATAGATGATGGTCGTTGAACAAAATAGAAGCGTATCAAAACCTAATTATCCCTCAATAAGTAAAGGATGAGTAGGGTATCGTTCCATTTTTAAGTGTATGTTATGTGAAGGACAGGACTGGAAAGGGTGTTTAAGGGATTAAAAACTATGATTATAGAGATTTAGATTCTAATGCTAAACTAAACTAAATTAACTAAACTATTGGGAATTTATAAGCGAGAGGATTCAAGAGATTAGAATCCACCAATACTTTTAATCTATGACCTTCTGCTTCATGGTTTTTTTTACAAGTAGACTACAATTAGGCAATCGAGCAAGTGCCGATGCCCTCTTGGACGAAACATCGTTAACAATTAACTCTACTTAAGGTTGTTCCTATGTTTATGCTATTAATATCTTCTTTCTTTTTATGTAAGCTCGGGCAGCCATTCAATGTATTACCAAGAGCAACATCAAGGAGTACTTCCTAATAGGGCGGCCATTCAATGAATCACCACTTAAGGCAAACACAAAGAATACTTCCCCTAGGCAGCCACTCCCTGAGCTACCCCTTCTAAGGCAACATAAAGAATACTTTCCTAACTCTAAAGAACTATACTACTAGAAGAAAAGTAAAGAACACTAGCATGATATTAATATTGCAAAACATAAACCCTATTCTATACTTCCATCCCCTGGTGTGGGCAATGGAACTAATAACTAAAAACATAAAGAACTAACCTGATTGAAGAACACCATGAATCAGAAGAATCATTAAACCTTAAGCACTGGCTTCATCTCCTCCCTTGAAGGAGAAGATTAGCCTTCCATAAAGAAGGAAGAACACGAAGAATGAGAAGAAGAAGAGTCGAAGAACATAAGACTAGAAAGACTAATTTATTAAGACTCGGCTAGTTAAAACCGATCTTTTATTATTAATCTCTCTCTGCCTCAAGTTCTGGAGACAAGAATATAAGTGAATTGGCAAATTACATGAGGCACTTAGGTCCTCTATTTATAGGGGTTACAATGAGCTCTAGAAGCATTCCAAACCGTCATTTGTTTCCTAATACAAATAGACTTCTTTTTCAGAGTCCAACTTCGTCTCCAAAACCGAGAAGGAATTGGCTACAAGTGTCTATTCATGCGCCCACGGACGCACTATTCATCGCCCCAGACTTAATCAATGCGTCGACGCCTTTCGATCTATCGCCCCAAACGTGATGGGTCGTCTGGGCGCGACGGCGATCACGTCCCAAACGCGAAACTCTATTTTTCCACCTTTGGTCCATTTTTCTTTCCTCTTTTGCGGGCTTTGGTCCAAGCAACGAATCCTTTGGCCTTGGGCTTCCAAATAGGCTTTAAAATAGGTCCAAGTCGCATCTTTAAAAGCTTCAATTCCTTGGCCTTCTCCATGATTGTCCACGGGCTTCCCATGTGATCCTTAATGCTCCGAATTACTCTGTTTTACCCATTTTTCTCTAATATTCCACAAAACTCACTTTTTCATTTGTAGAATCTTAAAACATAACTTACAAACACTATTAGTCCACTAAGATGGCTAAACAAGAGGCATAATCGAGGGTTAAATTGCACTTTTTGAGCACTTATCACAACTCCCAACTAGCCTTTTGCTAGTCTCTTAGCAAATAAGATAAAAATATATAAGTGATCAAAATCACATTCTAATAACAAAAATAAAATCCTAACTCACTTTCGCAGGCATCGCGATTGCATTTACCATATGCAACAAGGCTTTAAACCTTTAAGTTCCCCAAAAAGGACGAGTTATAGTCTCGTGAGGGTTTTCAGGTGATATACCCACAAAATCAATCAATAACATGTTCAAGAATGATAGTATTTTTCAGAGAGAGAAATTCCTTACCCACTTAGTGCTTACTCCAATAGACAATCTCCATTGCTAACTACATTGCTGCAAAGACTCATAGATTATGATGAGAGATAGTAAAAATTGACAAAATTCTCAATCAAGGCTTATGTGATCTCGACTTTCAATCCTCACCGGTCATACTCTAAAAAAAAAGAATCTCTCAGAAGATGGTCTACTATTTTACCTCATGTATGTGGGGAAAAGAATAGTGAATACAAACATCCCAAATACTACCTTGAAAAACGGACTTCTTGATGAAATTAGTCTCATGGAAAGAATGTCAGTCACATATGAAGTGTCGGGTCCTTCACTTTAGCATACTCTCACCTATTCTAGACTTCGTACCATACTGTAATGATAAGTCACGGGTTGTAACTTGGCTTGGGTATTAGTTTATGAAGGAAAGGTAAAAAGGATTCTAAGGTTGTTTCTGAAAACACTAAGGGTTTTGCTTCTTTCTTTGGAAGATTTCTTCAAAATTCTGTATTGCAGAGAAAATTCTTCCTTTGTCTTAGCTTTTCCATCCATTCTCAACTTTTTTTTTTTTTTTTTTTTTTTTTTTTCGATTGGTATATCCTTGATTAGTACTAGATATACTTGTTTTCCACTAGCTTCTTTCACTTTGAACAGAATGATGGACTTCATTGTATCTCTCTGATATTTCCTTGTAATCTTTCTTTTGTGGTCTTTCTTCCTCCTTGTGTCCCTCGTATTCTCAGAAACATATGGGTATGGCTGATAAAGATTTTGGCTATACTCCTTGTCTGGAGTTGGGTAAAGGGTAGGGGGTTTTATGAAAGAAAATGGCTTATTGTAAGGTGCAAAAGGGTTTAACATGATGGTCCTACTAGGTGGGATTAAGGCTGAATGGGTTTACTACTTGACTTATCAGTATGATACTCTGTTTCGAATAGACTACAAGACCTAATGGCTATCTCCCCAGTTGATGTCACTTCATGATTAACCAAATCAACGAATAATGAGACTATATTACAACGACATAAAGAACTGAAAGATGTTGAGTCACTAAGACTCGGATTTTTCGTAAGAACTCTCCAAAGAATGGGTATAAATCTCAAGTCTCACGAGCTAAGTTTAAAAATTCTACTTCTAGTTTACTAGGGGTTTAAATCTCTCTTCTAGCAAAAGTACACAAAACTGACCAAGTACTATGGTGGTGCCTTGATAAAGGATTCTATCAACAAGAACTATGTCCGAGCATAATAAATAGTCTAAGCAGTAATGAAATCAATAATATCAACTATCTATTAAACTTAACACTAAGCAGTATAGAATCTATATCCCAGACTCATCATTAAAATTCATTTTTCTCATGCTACTGATATAGAAAAAATATTTTTGTTTTTGAAAACTAATTTTTGAAATTCATTTCTTAAGTACACCCTCCCCCTACTTATGCATGCATTGACCTCAATGTATAAAGAAGTAAATGAAATGGATGAGAAAAAGGTAGGATATTACCATTGATGCCGAATATCAATATTTGATCTTTCTCTGTCATATAAAGGTTAAGCTCACAAAATAGAGAAAATCAAATATCATTAGTTCAAGAAACAAAACAAATACAGGATTATTAAAGTAACTAATCCTACTGAGCAACCAGTGCTCAAAACTACTCGTGGCGGCCTCTGACGTTACGACGTCCTCTATCTGCTCGTCCGCCTCTCGGTTGACTCTCCAACCTGACTACCCGCTCTTTAATCTCGTCAACACTACCAACCAGGGTATCTACTGACCTCGTCAGTCCCGAAAGTGTATGGGTGGTCTTTGCTTCGGTAGTCCTTTGATGTTCAAACAACGCCTGCATTCCCCTCTGCATATGTATCATAGCAGCCCTCATGTTCTGATCCTCTATAGCTTGATAGGGTGCTATGTTTCCAAAATCATACTCAGTAGGGTGTGGTGCAGCTACAGGGTACGTCGGCTGTCCCAGCACATCTAAGTACTCGGAGCTCCATTCTCCTCAAGGGTCCTCATAGCCAAAATACTCTTAGGATCATAGCTCTCGAGTCTCATCCGAAAGCGGTGATCTAAATCCTAAGCCTTCCATGATCTTTGTGGCTATGACCGGGAGCGCTATCTTAGAATGCTCCACCTTCTTTGTCTTCATATTCCCTAGCCTTCTAAGAATAAATCTACACATACAGATTCTAACGTCCCTAGTCATCAACATCCAAAGCAAGTGTAGACCGGGCTAGTATAAAGTGTTCTCACTCACCGTGCCTACTACGTTGTGACAAAGCCATCTGTATGCTAGCTGCTGGTTCTTCTGCAGAGACTTCGTCTTCGTCTAGCCTGCTTGATTAACCTCTGCATGTGGTCCAAGACGTCCATGGTAATCCTTCAATCCTCCTAGTACAGGTGTCTCATCCCCCTCGTACATCGGAATATGGATGAACTCCTGGAGCATCTCCCTCGTCAACTTAAACTCATCTGTCTTAAATTTCAACACAAGCTCACTCGTCTCTGGTATAAAATGGTCTATAGCACCGAAAAACTGTCTAACTAGACCCTCATCATACGAGTCACTCTCGTCATACAAAAACACATCCCAACTCAACGTCGAGATGGCATTTACAAAGTGTGTCGAGAGACCCTCTTTCTCGAACAAATTCCCAAACTTCGATTCTGGATGTATCTCTTTTAAGACTTCCATAATAATCAAACAGAGGAAAACAAACAATGACAACCAAAAAGGAAAAACTGTAATTATTGTTCACTGGTCGAGCTGATGCGTCTGGGATATAAATTTTTAATAATGCTATCGTCCCGTGACGACAGTCAAGTTCAAAATTTTGATTTTGGCGGGGTGTGAAATTTGATGGTATCTTTCGAAAATGGCAATGGTGGGTAGCTTATGCTGTGTTGTGAATGATATATATAAAAATGGGATGAAGTGGTGGTGCAAAAATGCAAAATATTAAAAAATTTGGCTTGGCTGCGTCTGGACGCAAGGGGTAGGCAAAATTGATATGTCCCAGACGCACATTTGAGTGGTTGGGTTTGGAATTCTTGGAGGATGATTCCTCAACTGATTTCCGGCAATGGGTGGTGGTGGTGGAGGTGGCGAATCTAGGTTAGGGTTTTGAGGTGGTGTAGGGAAGAGAATGAGTTGCTGGGCCGAAATGTGAACTGATTTGGCCCAAACCCATATAAGCAATTTTTTTTTTTAGAAAGACTAAAAATAACATATAACGGAAAAGGAAATCTTAACATTAGTTTGAAAACTACCGGACCTTAAAGCATGGGTTCCTAATCAAAATTTTGTGTACGAAATGAAGTGATCAGAATAATTAAAACGAAAGTTTTTCAAAAGAATGATCAGGAGGTAGGTCTTTTTACGTCAGATCCCTAAGACGTAATGTGAGTCTTTTAAAGTCAAATCCTAAAGACTAGAATTCCCACTCCAAAACTGATCTCTCAACAACATGCTTACTTCCCATAGACATTTTATACTCGGTCTACTAGAGTTATGAGACTTTGACTCCGGTGCTTGCAACTCCTCTCAGTAAAGGATAAAGTTATGAAAATCTGAGGGCCCGGCTATCAATGGCACTTATACTAATGAGATCCTAAGGAGTCAAGCTTACGATGCTTGGCTTCTTCATGCAAAAAACTTAAACTAGACAGAGTAACAGGTTCAGCAAGACATAAAATGTAATCTTTAAGGTGTGTAGGTAATTCCGCTTCAACAATGGTCTGATAAACCGGATCCTTGAGAAAAATTGCCTCCACGTCTCCAGTAGGTAACTCCAGAAAAGGCTTCAGTCGATGAGCATTGACTTTGAAACGAGTTCTTCTCTTTATGTCTTCTACTTCAATAGCTCCAAAAGGTGTGACATGTCTTACTATAAACGGTCCCGTCCATCTAGATCTCAATTTTCCAGGGAAAATTTCTAGGCGAGAGTTGTAGATTTAACCATACGTCGTGTTCAAATTCTCTCTCAGAATTCTTCCGTCATGTAATGCTTTAGTCTTATCCTTGTAAATCCTCGACTTATCATAAGCATCACTTCTCAATTCCTCTAATTCACGATCCGAAGCTTCCTCCTTTTTCTTCTACTTGATCTAGGTTGAAATTCATCTCTTTCTTCGCCTAATAGGCTTTATGTTCTAACTCAACAGTAGATGACACGCTTTCCATATACCAAGCGATAGGGCTTACATCCCTATGGGTGTTTTGAATGCTGTTATGTATGCCCATAGTGTATCTTGGAGTCTAAGAGACCGTCTTTCCTAGATGGATTTCTTGTCTTCTCCGTAATACTCTTGATTTCCTATTCGAAACTTCGCTTGACCATTAGTCCGAGGATGATATGGTAAAGCTAGCTTGTGAATTACTCCATACTTTGCCATAAGATTCCCAAATACACGGTTCTGAAGTGAGAACCGTTATCACTGATGATGGCTCTCGGTGTTCCATATCTTGGTAGAATGTTCTTCTTCAGAAAGTCCACGACGACTTTATGATCGGCGGTCTTCGTAGGAATTGCTTCAATCCATTTTGAAACATAGTCCACATCAAGTAGAATGTAGGTGTAACCAAAAGGAGGAAATGGTCCCATGAAATCTATACCCCATACATCAAAGATTTCTGAGATAAGGATCGGTTGTTAAGGCCACTCGAACCTTTTCGAGGTCTTACCCAAAAATTGGCATCTCGGACATGCTTTGCAATAAATATTTGCATCTTTAAAAAGAGTAGGCCAATAGAATCCAGCTTGTAATACCTTGTCTGCAGTACGTTGCGGGCCAAAGTGTCCTTCGAAGGTCGATCATGACGAGAATGATAGAATGGATTCGCTCCAATTTCGGGATGCATCTTCGAATAATTTGATCTGAACACTTCTTGAATAAGTATGGATCATCCCAAAAATAATATCTGGCCTTTGAGTAGAATAAATCTTTTTCTTGCTTGCTCCAATGTGATGGTACCTTGTCGGTCACAAGATAATTTGCAATGTGGCTGTACCATGGCACTTCTGATATACTGAATAACTGTTCATCAGGAAAAGTCTCACAGATTTGTAAATTGTCTTTCATATTTTCCACTAGCAATCTAGAAAGGTGATCAGCAACGACATTCTCTGTTCCTTTCTTATCACGTATCTCCAAATCAAATTCTTGTAAAAGTAGTATCCATCGGATCAACCTAGGCTTGGCATCCTGCTTAGCGAGTAAATGACGCAAGGCAAAGATGGTCGAAGATAGACAATCACCTTTGAACCTATCAGATATTGTCGGAATTTGTCAAGAGAATAGACGACGGCTAAGAGTTCCTTCTCAGTGGTTGAATAATTAATCTGAGCTCCATTTAGAGTCTTGCTAGCATAATAGATTGCGTACGACACTTTCTTGTCTCTTTGTCCTAGAACGGCTCCTATAGCATAATCAGATGCATCACACATGATCTCAAATGGCTGGCTCCAATCGGGCGCACGAATGATTGGTGCTGAAGTGAGTGCTTCCTTTAACTTCATAAAAGCTTCAACACATGATGTATCAAAATCAAAGGCAATATCTTTCCCTAACAGATGTGACAGCGGTCTTGCAATTCTGCTGAAATCCTTGATAAATCGACAGTAGAATCCTGCGTGACCTAGGAAGGCACGGATATCTTTGACAGTTCTCAGTTTGGGTAGATCCTTTATAATATCAATCTTCGCTCGATCTACAAGAATTCCTTCCTTTGAAACTTGGTGACCTAGCACTATCCTTCCTTTACCATGAAGTGACACTTTTCGATTCGAGAACTAAGTTGGTATCGCAACAACGTTTAAGGACTAAGGAGAGATGGTGTAGGCAATCCTCAAAAGATGATCCAAAAACTAAAAAATCGTCCATAAAAACTTCCATGTATTTCTCCACCATGTCGTCAAAAATACTCATCATGCATCGCTGAAAAGTGGCCGGTGCATTGCATAGACCAAAAGGCATCTGACAAGATGGCTTAATGTTCGAACGGACATGTGAATGTGGTCTTCTCTTGGTCCTCAGGGTGAATATGGATTTGAAAATATCCTGAATGACCATCAAGAAAGCAGTAGTAAGCTTGTCCAGCTAATCTTTCTAACATCTGATCGATGAATGGCAATGGAAAATGGTCTTTCCTCGATGCGCTATTCAGCTTCCTGTAATCGATGCAAACTCTCCATCCAGTCTGAATCCTGGTTGGAATCAACTCATTGTTCTCATTCTCGATCACTGTGGTTTCGGACTTCTTTGGTACAACTTGAACTGGACTAACCCATTGACTATCAGAAATAGGGTAGATAATGCCGGCGTCAAGGAGTTTGACGACCTCTTCTCTAACTACTTCCTTCATTTTTGGATTAAGCCTCCTCTGTGGTTGCTTAGAAGTCTTGGAATCCTCTTCCAAATGAATCTTATGTTGAACTATCATAGGGCTGATCCCCTTGATATCATCAATTTTCTAACCTATAGCTGACTTATGTTCCTTCAAAAGTGCTACTAACCTGGATTCTTGCTCCGCAGTCAAATCTGATGCAATGACTACTGGGTAGGTTCCCAAATCTCCCAAGAAAACATACTTGAGTGTAGATGGTAAATGCTTCAATTCTAGCTTAGGTGGCTCCTTCTTAAGCTCTTTAGGTGGTCCATCAAGCATAGGCAATTCAAGCTTTTCTTTGAACTTGATGTCATCCATGACAGGTGATGAATCCAAAATCGCATTGATTGACTCAACACTAAGTTCCTCACAATCTGAGTCTGTCAGAGCTTTCAATAACTCGTCAGCAGGATATGAATGAGTCAGATAATCCTGTGCTAACGCTTCAATCATGCATACCTCGTTCACACACATTACACCTCCCGTGGGTCTTTGTAACATATGGAAAACATTGGTCTCGACTTTCATATTACCAAAGGATAACGTCATATTATCATTTCGACAGTTGATGAGTGCATTTGCAGTGGCCAAGAATGGTCTACCTTGAATGATTGGTATTTGCCTACCAGATGTAGCTTCTGTGTCGAGTACTATGAAATCAACCAGATAATAGAAATCTTCAATCTTGACTATGACATCTTCAATGATTCCTCTAGGTATCTTCACTGATCTATCTGCCAACTGTAAAGTAACATTAGTCGGTTTTAGATCCTTCAAGCCTAACTTCTCGTAGACGAAATATGGTAGAAGATTCACACTAGCACCTAAATCTAATAAAGCTTGTTCCTCCAAAGAATCTCCAATTCTGCATGTAACAGTTGGACTTCCAGGATCTTTTAGTTTCACAACCGATAGATTCTGTAGGTACGATGAACATCTTTGAGCGATAAAAGCTTCTTTCGGAATGTTGGTCTTCTTCTTTACTAGATCTTTTAGGAACTTGGCATATGAGGGAACTTGCTTGATGGTGATCCGGAAATGGGATATTAATCTGTAAATTCTGAAATACATCGCAAATCTCCTTATACTGGTCATCCTTTCTGGTATTCACTAGTTTCGAAGGAAACGGTGCTGGAGGATTCTTCAATATCGGTTCTCTTCTTTTGGCTTCGGTTGGCTTGGTAACAAATAGTGGAGTGACAGGTGGAGTCACTCGTGATGGCTTCTTCTTACTTAATTCTACAGTAGTTCCTTCAACTTCTTTTGCAACAATTTCTTCAGCAGGTTGCACAACACTAGATATATCTGGAATGTTAGAACTAGGTGGGATGGTGGGGACAAAAGTTACCTTAGGCTCCACAGAATCTTTTCCTGGTTCATAGACAATCCTGTTATCAACTTTCTTGCCTGACCTCAGAGTGGTGACAGAATTAACTTGGGCATTCGACCGAGTAATCTCCGTGTTATCCACTGCGGGACACCTCTTCCTTTCGGATTTTGGCTCGGCTCGGTTTGGTAATGCTCCTTTTGATCTCTATCAAGGCGGCAGATTTGCCCTATCGGCCTTAAATGACACTAAAGTTATTCTCCAACTCGGGTTCTTTGATTTGTCCGTTTTACCATTGACAATGGTGGTGATAGCATCTTCCGGATGTGGGGTAACCGCTTTGCTTTCGACCGAGGCGTAGGGCAATATATCCACTCATAAGATCTGGTACTAACTTTCGTTTTGTGTTGGCTTGGTATTCTTTGGTTCTAGTATGATTTGTTGATTTGTATGGTTCGGGCGGTTTTGGAACCGAGCATCTTGGTTATTTCGAACCGATTTGATCGATTCTCGAAATCTCGGAGGAAAATTCCTCCGATTTGTATTTTGTGGCTTCCAATAATTTCGTCCCCGATTGAATCGGGTTATTTATTCCTAAAGAGTTGATACTACATGCCTCTGCATTAGTATCCGTGATAGTCTGAACACTCTTGGTGGGTATGGCCTTCATCGTAACATAGCTCACAAATGGTATAACAAGGCTTGGATGGGTGAGGTTTAGCTTGGAAATTGTTTAGTTTTGGAGGATTCATGGAGAACCGATCAAACTTCTTGTTCAGATTTTCAAGTCCCGTTGATAGGCTTGCCATAATTGATAGCATTGCTTGATTTGGGTCTTCTTGAATTTGGTTGCCAAATTTCTTCTAAGACCCTCCACTCCAGCCTACGCCCTCGTTGCTAGTACTCCATTGTTGAAAGTGTCTTCACTAAATTCTCGAGAAAGTTGTAGGCTTCCTCTCCATCCAATGATGTAAACTTACCTTGATGCATTGAATGTATCATCCGCTTGTTCATAGTAGAAAGTCCTCGAAAAGAAAAAATGAGCCAAGTGTGCTCTTATCATAACTATGATGTGGACATGAGACTAGCAGATTATTGAATTTCTCCCGCCTTTGATGATATTCTTCACCACCTTCCCTTTGAAATTGTTGATGGCTTGTCGCGATGGCATCCGTCTTCCTCAGGGTGGCTAGAACTTGTTCATAAACTTTGTTCTCAACTTCTCCCCGCTTGTTGATTGAATTGATCGGTTGGCAGTTAACCATTCGGATGCTTTACCTTCGAGGGAGAGTGGAAAAAGAATTAACTTGATACTCTCATCCCTGATATTTTGGTTCTTGAATGTTCTGAGGACTAATAGAAATTTGTTCATGTGAACATAAGGTTGAACATTATCTAAACCATTGAACTTTGGAAGCATAGAGATTACTGATGCTCTAAGTTCAAACTGATTAGCTTCTGTCTCTAGAAAAACAATACTGCTGGGTGGGTCTCCAATGATTGGCGAATAGAAAGAAATTCAACTTCTTCCTATGTCAGGCTTGCATGGGTGGGATAGCTTCAGGATTATTGGTGTCCAAAACACCTCCATCATTCGTCGCGGCCATTGTATCAATCTCGCCTAGTATTCTTGTGAGTCGGTTGTTAAACCTTGTCTTTTTGTTGTGTTCTTACCGGACGATGATATGGACGACGGGGCATACACTAGAAAATGCTATGCGAAAATGACGAAAAACTATCCTACAATGCTTGAATAATATGCAACTATTCTAAATTATACTAAAATGTAAAACTACTTTCCTTCAACTGGGTTGGGCTTTGCAGCTAGTATCTCGCCCGTTGTCTAAAGCTGTCTCTTCCAGGGTTATGGTGAATCACTTGGATTGCTTAAGTACCGCCTACGCAGGACGATAGTCCGTTTGTCAAGATTCAGACAAGAAACACTAGAGTTTGATGTTTCGCTGTTTTGGCTTACAACTTCAATTGTTGAAAAGGTCCTAAATGCAATTATACTAGAAAGCAATAAAACTAAACTATGATGCAACTATACTAAGAAAGCAATAAAAAGAATGAAGATTCGACTAACCTGGATGGTAGATCTTGTCTTCGAGATGTCCTTCAAGCTTCTTTCTTTCTTAAAATGATGGATGATGTGGCTAAAATTACCTCAAGATCCAAAATTCTATTCTTGAAAGAAAACGATAAACATAAACAGCTTAAAATGGCAGCGGCGCCATTTGACCAGCTTCTTTTTTGTGTGTGTAGATGAGATGATGGGTGATGTAGATAGATGATGGTCGTTGAACAAAATAGAAGCGTATCAAAACCTAATTATCCCTCAATAAGTAAAGGATGAGTAGGGCATCGTTCCACTTTTAATTGTATGTTATGTGAAGGACAGGACTGGAAAGGGGGTTTAAGGGATTAAAAACTATGATTATAGAGATTTAGATTCTAATGCTAAACTAAACTAAATTAACTAAACTATTGGGAATTTATAAGCGAGGGAATTCAAGAGATTAGAATCCACCAATACTTTTAATCTATGACCTTCCTCGCTTCATGGTTGTTCTTACAAGTAGACTACAATTAGGCAATCGAGCAAGTGCCGATGCCCTCTTGGATCTAAAACATCATTAACAATTAACTCTACTTAAGGTTGTTCCTATGTTTATGCTATTAATATCTTCTTTCTTTTTATGTAAGCTCGGGCAGCCATTCAATGTATTACCAAGAGCAACATCAAGGAGTACTTTCTAATAGGGCGGCCATTCAATGAATCACCACTTAAGGCAAACACAAAGAATACTTCCCCTAGGCAGCCACTCCCTGAGCTACCCCTTCTAAGGCAACACAAAGAATACTTCCCTAACTCTAAAGAACTATACTACTAGAAGAAAAGTAAAGAACACTAGCATGATATTAATATTGCAAAACATAAACCCTATTCTATACTTCCATCCCTGGTGTGTGGGCAATGGAACTAATAACTAAAAACATAAAGAACTAACCGATTGAAGAACACCATGAATCGGAAGAATCATTAAACCTTAAGACCGGCTTCATCTCCTCCCTTGAAGGAGAAGATTAGCCTTCCATAAAGAAGGAAGAAACACGAAGAATGAGAAGAAGAAGAGTCGAAGAACATAAGACTAGAAAGACTAATTTATTAAGACTCACTAGCCTAGTTAAAACCGATCTTTTATTATTAATCTCTCACGCCTCAAGTTCGAGACAAGAATATAAGTGAATTGGCAAATTACATGAGGCACTTAGGTCCTCTATTTATAGGGGTTACAATGAGCTCTAGAAGCATTCCAAACCGTCATTTGTTTCCTAATACAAATAGACTTCTTTCAGAGTCCAACTTCGTCTCCAAAACTAAGAAGGAATTGGCTACAGTGTCGATTCATGCGTCTGGACACACTATTCATGCGTCCCAGACTTAATCAATGCGTCTGGACGCTCGATCTATGCGTCCCAAACGCATGGGTTGCGTCTGGACGCACAACAGTCGCGTCCCAAACGCGAAACTCTATTTTTCCACCTTTGGTCCATTTTTCTTTCCTCTTTTGCGGGCTTTGGTCCAAGCAACGAATCCTTTGGCCTTGGGTTTCCAAATAGGCTTTAAAATAGGTCCAAGTCGCATCTTTAAAAGCTTTAATTCCTTGGCCTTCTCCATGATTGTCCACGGGCTTCCCATGTGATCCTTAATGCTCCGAATTACTCTGTTTTACCCATTTTTCTCTAATATTCCACAAAACTCACTTTTTCATTTGTAGAATCTTAAAACATAACTTACAAACACTATTAGTCCACTAAGATGGCTAAACAAGAGGCATAATCGACGGTTAAATTGTACTTTTTGAGCACTTATCATGTCCACATTAGAGTAAAAAGGGGGTTGACGTGGCTTTCTGGGAGCATTCTCAACTACTCAGTATTAATGGTCTTTGATAACTTTAAAGGATGGTAATTGTGACCAGTTAGAGTACGTTGACGCTAAAATATCCAACAAGAAAATATGATGTTCTAGACTTCTAGGAAGGGGTACAAGGCAATCAGCACAAGAAGGAAATAAACGTCGATAGATGGTAATACAGGGACATGTGTGCCATTAAGTTCAAAACCACTTGGTGCAGCTTGTTAATATTGAAGAGTATAACCCAGGCTTTTAGATCTACTTCACTTTGTTCTAGTCGGATTTTTTTTTCTCAAATACTAGAAACCTGAAATTTCTGCATCTGGGAAATCATTTCTTGTGTCTGAACCACATAGAAGATTTGATTTCAAGAGAATGGCAGTAGGTGGTGAACAATTGCCACCGCAAAAGCAAGAGAAGGAACTAGGGAAAGAGCATGTCATGAACCCGGCTAACTACACAAGCTATTGACCCTAACTACAGGCCATCCAACAAACTTATTGTATTCTCTCTAGACATACATCATGCATATATTGTACATGTGAGGGAGTGATATTCTCCTTCAGGAATATCAAGCACGTGCTCAGTATGGTGGAAATACCACACCGACCTCTGACTTATTTCTCCGACCTACGTCACCAGATCGCGTCCACGAGCTACGAGATCGCTCTAGAACCATTCGTATCACTACGCAGATCATTCTATATCATGACTCAGCCTACCTTCTAGAAGCAATCATGACTAAAGCTGCACATACACAAATCACTGCCGCCAGCTACTGACCCCTACTACTAATCCCCATCATTACGACAGACCTACTAGCACAGTTCTCACACGCTTCCACAATCTCCACCCTACATTTGTGCTGATCTTTACACGTGTTGGTTTAAGATTCACCTTCATCTCCTATAAATACTTCCCATATGAACTACGCCAGACCTGATTCTTCTCTCCCCCCAGAATCGAGAGTAAGATACGTAGGCAGTTCACTCATCAACGAACTCGGTCTTTCCCACCTTCAATCCCATTCTCCTTCTTACCTTGTATGTAAAGGTGAACTAAAACGCTCCTTTACATTAGCGCCGTCTGTGGTCTTGATTTCTTGAGAAACCACTTCAAAAATCCTTAAACCTAAAAGAAAAATACTCAAGCACATGAAGCATGGCAAGCCTCGAAGCTCAAATCCAGAGTTTGGCAGGTCAGCTAGGAACGATGAATGAACAAATCACCCTGCTCAGGCAAGAGAACGTCATACTTCACACGCAAGTAGACACTCAGAACCCACCTGTTACCTTAGCAGAGGACGACATCAACGAGGTTAATTAACAGATTAACAAATTATCAACGAATCGGCCAAACTGCAGTCAAGAAAGACGCCACCCAGATCGTCCAAAAAATGCTGAAGACATACCGCATGTCCCCGTTTACTGCTAAGGTACTTAGTAGAGCTTCTCCTCTAGATTTCATCCAACCATGGTTTCCGATGTATGATGGCAGTGCGTGTCCTGGTCAGCACGTAGCTCATTACATTCAAAGCCTTGCACTCTATAGTGCACCAGAGTTTGACCATCTTCATTGTCGTTTATTTCCCACCAGTCTCAAAGATGGCGCACTCGACTGGTTCTTTTCACTCGAGCCAGACTCGATAAAGACCTTCGAGCAACTCACCGACCTGTTTGCTAGTTAGTAAGAAAGCTGATCTTGATTCACTTTTCCAGCTATCATTTGGCGAAGATGAAACCATTCGCCAATTTCTAGGTAGGTTCAAAGCTGAACTGTTATGCATGGAAAGTGGTCTCAAAGAGTCTTTTGCCACATTGGCATTCTCCAACGCCTATCGAGTGCGCAACACAGACCTTTTCAGGTCACTGATGAAAGAGCGTCCAGAAACGCTGTCCGAGCTATATGCTCGAGTAGACAAGTACATTAAGCTACAAGAAAGCTTGAGACATCACGGCTTAACAGAAGACCAGGAAGTAGAAGCGATCTCTGATGACACCCCACCTACCAAAAAGCGGTCCAGACCGTAGGAAAAGAAGTTGGGGAACAAAACAAACAACAACCGAAAGTTTGTTGTCCCCACACACTCTCCCAGTTACATACTGGAAAAGATCAAGCGAGCTGCATACTACCGACCTGATTTGCGGCAACTAGCAGATCGACCTGACAAGCCTTACTGCGCTTTCCACCGAGCAAAATGTCATGAGACCGATGCATGCTGGGGGCTAAAGCATTACCTTCAGGACCTCATCGAAGCAGGGCATATCAAACAGTTCACTAACATCGCCGATGGCGACCTGCGCCATAAACTTATGGCTCGCAGGGTGCGTACTAGAACTCCACCCCACCATGATCGTCACAATGCTCAAGCTCGCTCCCGCAGTAGAGGACGTCCCAGATACCGTCACGCCATGAGCGACGGCAGCACTCATCAGATCGCGACAATGACGAACCATTCATATGATCACGTTTCCAGATGATTCAGTAACATCGTCCAGAGAGAAGAAAAGGCGCGTTGGCGCCCTTCAAAAAGTTTACCATTTCTCTTCTTAGGCCGCACCTGCTCCACGCAGTTCTGGTCGCAGTTTAGGTGATATCACTTTTACAGAGGCCGACCTCAACAAGGTTTGCCTCCCGCACAATGACGCACTAGTAGTCCATGTTAAAATCAGCAACTAGATAGTTAAGCGTGTTCTGATAGACCCTGGTAGTTCTTGTGACATTTTGTTCTACCATACCGTCCAAGAGATGAACTTGCCCAAGTCAGTCTTCATCGATCCAATTGCCCCCCTCTACGGGTTTAATGCCTCCAGAGCCGACCCAATAGGTGATATCATATTCCCAGTCTCAGTGGGATCTAGAGAGGACAAAGTCAGCTTCAATACGCGTTTCAGCGTCCTGGACATCAAGTCGTCCTACAACACCATCTTAGGACGGCATTAGATTCATCAAATGCAAGCTATACCGTCAACACTGCATCAAGTTCTCCGCTTTCCAGGCCCTAGGGGCATGATGGAGCTTCGAAGCAATCAGCTTGAGGTTTATCATTGTAACCAAATCCTCTCAACGAACAAAACCGCTGACTCACCTATCAGCATAAGAACGAGCCCACCAGCTACACAATGGCCAAAGACTTGGTCACTGAAGTCAGAGCAAAACCACCAAAACAAAATGCTAGGGGCTCCATCAAGAAGGTCTATTTGTCTGTACCGACCCCAAAGGGCGCTAAAGCAGTTGGTGATCCACCAGTTAGGACTCCAGAAGTCGCTCCACCCATCAAGACCCCAGAGGTCGCCCCACCATGTATCATACAACCAATACAACTTCAGAAGATAGTTCCAGCCTCTATTGTCATTACCACAGAAGTCACACCAGACCCTGTTGTTGTAACCACAGAAGACGCTCCAGTTCCTGCGGCCACTCCCATTATTCCTCAGATTGCCAAAGCATCTCCATAACACAGTCCCCCAGAGGACGTGCAGCCACCACAAGCCACGGTACAAGCTGAAGAAAGGCAGTGAGTGAACTTAGGAACTGAAGACGATCCTAAATTCATCTATGTAGGGGCTAACCTTGACCCTACTCTCAGGGCCCAGCTTGTGAACTTTTTATCCATGAATAAAGATGTTTTCGCTTGGTCGTATATTAATGTACCGGGTATAGATCCTAACATTGCCTGTCATAGACTAAATGTCAACCCTCAAGCTCGACCAGTTTGACAGCGACCTAGGAGACTATCACTGCGTTTTCAAAAAGCAATCAACGATGAGGTCGACAAACTCAAACAAGTCGGTTTCATCTGAAAGGTCGATTACCCTGAATGGATCGCTAATATAGTAGTAGTTCCAAAGAAGAATGGCACAGTTCGCCTTTGCATTGACTTCACCAATGTCAACCAAGAAACACCTAATGACAGCTTTTCTTTACTTAGAATCGACCGACTTGTGGACCAGGACCAGACTTGTGGCCATGAGCTCCTGTCCTTCATGGATGCATATAGTGGGTACAACCAGATACCACTAGCTAAAGAAGACCAAGAGAAGACGTCATTTATTACAGAGCAGGGAATTTATTGCTACAACGTCCTCCCGTTCGGTCTCAAGAACGCTGGAGCGACTTATCAACGGCTGGTCACTGACATGTTCCAGGACATGTTAGGAGACACCATGGAAGTCTACATTGACGACATGGTTGTCAAGAACAAGAAAGCAGGTGACCACCTTACTCACCTTGAGCAAGCGTTCTCTAGATTACGCCGAACTCGAATGAAGTTGAATCCATAAAAGTGCCTTTTTAGAGCGTCCTCAGAGAAGTTTCTGTGGTACCAAGTTTCACAAAGGGGGATCGAGGCTAACCCAGACCAAATCCGAGCGTTCTTGGACATGCCTGATCCATAAACAAATAAGCAAATACAGAAGCTATCAGGAATGGTCGCAGCACTTAACCGATTCGTCTCTAGGGCATCCGACAAATATCAACCGTTCCTGCAACTTCTTAAAAAAGGTGAGCAGTTCTCGTGGAACGACCAATGCCACCAAGCGTTCTCCACCCTCAAAGAGTACCTGACTTCACATCCCATCCTGGTAAAACTAACAGATGGCGAAACGCTGGGGTTCTATCTTGCAATATCGGACTTTGCCATCAGTTCGGTTCTCTTCAAAGAAGAAAACAACTCAGAGAAACCGATCTACTTTACGAATGGATCTAGAAACCCCGGAGAAAGCGGAATCGGAGTTGTCCTAGCATCCCCAGATGGAGCAATGATGGAGAAATTAGTTCGCATTGACTTCGCGACCTTTAATAACGAGGCAAAGTACGAGGCATTAATCATGGGGCTTAGAATGGCGCTACAGCTCGGTGTACAAGAACTTCAAGTCTTTAGTGACTCGCAACTGGTCGTTCACCAGATTGCTAAAGAGTACACTACCCATGAAGGTAACCTATCTAAATACCTTCAAGTTGTTTATCAGTTACTTCCTTCCTTCAAGAAAGCCACGATACACCATTTTCTGTGTGACGAAAATTGTCACACAGACAATTTAGCTTACCTGGCTACCCAAACACCGAGTTGCGCCCCTAGGCAGTTACCCATTGAAGTAATTGACCGACCTGCTTACCAAGCTGAACACGTCATAGAAATCAGTGACCTGTGCCCACTCTCTGAGGATCAAATGAGTCAAACATGAATGCAACCCATCATAGAGTACATCCAGCACGGTACACTCCTAGAAGAGCATGCCAAAGCCAGAAAAATTCCATATCAGGCACGCCGTAATTGCTTGGTCAATAACAAGTTATTCCGAAAATCTACTGGCAGACCTCACTTGAGGTGCATAATCCTAGAACAAGGTCAATTAATTTTTACTAAAATTCATGAGGGAGAGAGCAGAAACCATGCCGGAGGTCGCTCTTTGGCCCACAAAGAGATCTCCCAAGGATACTTTTGGCCTCGAATGCAGATCGATGCCAAAACATATGTCCTCAAGTGTATCAAATGTCAGACCTTTGGTCACAACATCATTCAACCAGCTCGCGAGTTGATCCGCATTGCGAGCCTTTGGCCATTTCACATGTGGGGCATGGACATTATGGGACCGTTCATCCCACAAAAAAGTACCGGTTTCCATTTCGTCTTAGCTGCAACTGATTACTTCACTAAGTGAGTCGAAGCAATTCCTTTAGCTCATGTCAAGGAATCACACGTTAGAAACTTCATCTAGACTCACATCATTACCAGATTTGGCTTGCCATATACATTGGTGATGGGTAATAGTTCCCAATTCAAGGGAAAGACAGTCAAGGAGTTTCTGGCCAAGTGGAAGAGCGTCCATGCATTCTCCACTCGTCAGTACGCTCAAAGCAATGGCCAAGCAGAGGTTAGCAACAAAGCAATCTTAGAAAATTCAAAGAAAAAGATCGAAAAGAACAAGAGTCAATGGCCAAATCAGTTAGAGAACATTTTGTGGGCTCATCGCACCACCACTCGCTCTAGCACAGGCGAGTCACCATTCTCCTTATGCTATGGCACAGAAGCCATTATTCCTACCGAACTGACAGTCACTACAACTCAATCAGAACTCGTCGAATCTAGACATAATGACTCCGTCCTAGCTCGAGAGGTCGACTTGCTGGAGGAACGCCGCGACCTAGCAGCCATCAGGGTGGCGTCTTACTAGCAGACTCTGAAGAAGTCCTACAACAAACGAGTCCATCCTCAAGCTTTTCAACCTGGTGATCAAGTTCTGAAAAAGACTTAAGATGACTCCAAGCTCGCACTAACATGGGAAGGACCATACATAGTGGAACGAGTTGTAGGCAAAGGAGCGTACTGGATCAAGACCCAAGAGGGGAAACCATTGCCACGCCCTTGGAACACTTATTTGTTAAAGAAATTTTATCAATGAAGATGCATTGTTTTACATTCCATAATTTTATTCAGGTTTAGTTTACTTATGTCTGCCTTACAACCTACTCCGTTCAATCTCATCAACAAAACACCGAGCTTGCACGAAAAGCACCACCAGTATATGCGCACTTCCAACACTCTCAGGAGTTTCAACGCTCTCAGTGAGCCATATGCTTTCATAAGCTAACACGCTCTCCGCAAGCAACACGCTCTCTTGAGCTAACAGGCTCCATAGCCTCTCCAATTCTCACTAGTTGAGGACCTATACTTCTAGGATCAACTCAGTGAGAACGCTGTCAGTGAGCCATACGCTTTCATAAACTAACACGCTCTCCGAGAGCAACACGCTCTTTTAAGCTAACAACCTCCATAGCCTCCCCAATTCTCACTAGTTGAGGACCTATACTTCTAGGATCAACTCAGTGAGCCATACGCTTTCATAAGCTAACACGCTCTCTTAAGCTAACAGGCTCCATAGCCTCTCCAATTCTCACTAGTTAAGGACCTATACTTCTAGGATCAACTCAGGGAGAATACTCTCAGTGAGCCATACGCTTTCATAAGCTAATACGCTCTCCGCGAGCAACACGATCTCTTGAGTTAACAGGCTCCATAACCTCTCCAAGTCTCACTAGTTGAGGACCTATACTTTTAGGATCAACTTAGTGAGAACGCTCTCAGTGAGCCATACGCTTTCATAAGCTAACAGGCGCTCAGCAAACCCTACGTTATATTAGGTTGGCACGTTCACCCGAGCTACCAACCTGCCTATACTGTCCTTACTTGTGGTCAGCCCACAAAGGAGAACGTTATTTACGAGCAAAATGCTTCCTTAGGCTAAATCTAAGGCTCCTTAGCCACTTTACACCATAAGCAGTATAAACGGAATACTAGCTACAAGCAATCAAGCATAAGCAAAAACATGCATTCCATATACATTCATCAATAGAACTGCCTGACCAGGCCAGGAAACCAATTCACGAATGCACCGATCTGCTGGGTCCACCCAGGAAATCCAGATCGGTATTTCTTACAAATGTTGCAAAATATCGAACTGCCACTTTCATGGAAACCAGCTCGTTGTGTATCAGACGTACCAAAGCTTAACCGCTTTCGAGCAAAACCGAGAAACCAGGTTCTCTTTGTTTAACTCTCTTACAGAGAGGACAACTAACAAAATATCCAAAAACTCTTTAACACTTACAAGAAAACAAATCCAGCATCACAATCAAGCATCACCAACAACATGTTTATCAGTAGGAGCGGCGCTGGTAGAAGGGATATTACTCGCATCGCGTGATACGATAAGTGCAGCAGTTTCTTCAGCCTCACGATCTTGCTTTTCCAGTAGTTCAACATACAGTTCCGCAAGCACACCATGATCTTCACAAATTCGATCATATTCCTTTTGCGCTTTGCGTGCCACCACTTGACACTGCTTGGCGTACTCAGTCACAGACGCCAGCTTTTCCTGCAAGTCCATCATTGAACTAACCAACACAACTTTCTCCTCCAGCGCATCCTAATGGTTTTTCGTCAGGGCCTTCATCTTCTTCTTATCAGCTTCCCAGGCAGTACGCATCCTAACCAGCCTTAGCCGCACACGTCTTCCAACAAGCTGGCTTGTCTTTTCAAATCTCGAAAAAATGGGGTGGCACGTTTTCTCTGCAACTACTCAGATTTGCTCACGTGCCATACACGTGCTAACTATTACCGCATACCAGTTCACCGGATAGTACGAATCGATCTATAAAGTTCCTTAGGTATTCCCATTTGCATCAGTTCGTCTCCTCATGCATGCTCAACACGCGCTACTGTGTTCTCTCAGCAGATCGCTTCAATGAACTGCACGACCTAATGAGAGGGGGATGTGTGAGGGAGTGATATTCTCGTTCAAGAATATCAAGCACGTGCTCAACATGGTGGAAATACCACACCGACCTCTAACTTACTTCTCCGACCTACGTCGCCAGATTGTGTCCACGAGCTATGAGATCGCTCTAGAACATATCACTACACAGATCGTTCTATATCAAGACTCAGCCTACCTTCTAGAAGCAATCATGACTAAAATTGCACGTACACAAATCACTACCGCAAGCTACTAACCCCTGCTACTAATCCCCATCATTACGACAGACCTACTAGCACAGTTCTCACACGCCTCCACAATCTCCACCCTACATTTGTGCTGATCTTTACACGTGTTGGGTTAAGATTCACTTTCATCTCTTATAAATACTTCCCATATGAACTACGCCAGACCTGATTCTTCTCTCCCCCCATAATCGAGAGTAAGATACGTAGGCAGTTCGCTCATCAACGAACTCGGTCTTTCCCACCTTCAATCCCATTCTCCTTCTTACCTTGTATATAAAGGTGAACTAAAACGTCCTTTACAGTACACATATCTACTATCTATATACTAAAGTAGAGACCTCTAAAAGAGATTTTTCTCTCTCTTAGGTGGCACTCTAATAGTGTGTTTGTTATGATAGAATCACCATAGAAAGGAAAGGAAAATAAGAGTGGTCCACCTTTTCTATAGTTTTTAAGGTGTTTGTTTATCCATAGAAAGGAAATGGATTTTTCCATAGGGAAACAAAATCATGGAAATGGAAAAGGTTTTGTGTCCTTAGCTAACTCCTGAAATTTTTGTGGAAAGGAAAGGAAATAGATAGCTAGAGACTTACTACTAGCACACCCAATAATACAATTATTAATTTTCATAGCTTGTGCAAACAAACATGATTATTCCTTTTCATAGTTTTTACTTTTCTTTCCCCAATTTACCAAACACATACCATTTAAAATTATTTCCTTTCCATTCCATTCTATAGTGGACTACCCATTTTATTTCCTTTCCTTTCCGTGAGCTAAAATGTAACAAACACACTCTAATATGAGAGATAGTCTTTACTCTCGCCTAGGTGCCTTCTACTATGCTTTCTTTAGAGAGTTTGACTACATGTTGATCTCTTAATGAAAATTTAGAGTTTTTGTCTACACATAAATGTTTTCTTCTCTCATATTTTCTCAAAAGTCAACAACTGATCCAATCTCTCAAAACTCTAAATACTTTAACTTTACTTCAAATAATCAAATTTAAAACATGCCTACCTCGAATAACTCAATAATTAACAGACCAAACACCTAAAGATATGTCTGATTTTTATTATTTATTTTTTAATATTGTAGTTTGATACAATTGTTACCAACAACATCTTTGAGGACATTTTGTCTGACGAGGCTTCAATGCTTACTCGGAATGCTTCCATCCGCTTCTCTTGGCAAATCGGTAATGTCAAATCATAAGCTCTTAATGATATTGAAGTTATTTGAATACATTTTGAGCCTCAAATATATTCATAAGGCCAATTTAGTAACCCTATAACAATTGCTCCTATGTTCTTTTGTAGGGACCTGGACTATTTGAACCTATCCATGGCTCTGCTCCTGATATTGTTGGACAGGTAGGTTCTTAACAAAATCATTGTTCTTTTAACTTGATTGGAGAGATTTTATTCCTTGAAAATTAGTCATTAAACATTGTTTTTTTCACTCAAGTAAAATTTTATAATCATTTGTGTATCTAGGTTTAAGGGTGGAATTCGAGCTAAACAAGCCGAGCTTTACCATGCTCAAGCTCGGCTCGCTAATTACATGAGCTTTAAATTGAGCTTGAGCTCAGCTCATATAGTTAAACGAGCGAGTTCGAGCCAAGCTTAAACGAGCCAAGCAAGCCCAAGCCGAGCCCGAGCTGCTCGGTTATTTTACACTATAAATATGCTATTTGAGCTAAACGAGCTGAGCTTCATCAAGCTCATTACACGATCTTTAATTTGAGCTTAAGCTCGGCTCATATAGTAAATGAGCGAGCTCGAGCCGAGTGATAAATGATAAAAGATAATTTACCTACGAAATGAACGATGAACTCAAAACGTAAGTAAACTAAAACTTAATGTGAGCCTATATTTTATCAAAGTTTCTACTCTCAATTCTATCGAAATAGAGTGGAGTAACAAATTCGTTCCACTCCTAGTTCTCTAGCATGGAATGTTTCCTAGTCTAATTAATCGGTCTTAAGTCTAATGAGAGCTTTACGAAGGGTGTTATACTACGATACAATATGAAATTGATTATGTTGAATTTAACTACGAATGCTATGGAAATATGATTGTTTTTTAATCTAGATAAAGGATTAGAGGGGAATTGAATCCACCTTGAGTCCAACTTAATAACCTAACATATATTCTTGTATCTCGATTCTTACGTTCTTACGGCAAGAATTTCGAGTTCTAATCCCTAGTGTTGATGGCACTTCTACCAAATACTAACTAGCATGTGAGGTCGTCCACCCATTCTCATGGCGAATCACGACCTTCTAGAGTGGAATAGATTCTACAATGATTCTACACTATACTACTAAGTTTTCATCAAAGCTTCATCAACCCCTCTAATGGAGGTTTTAGCCTTGAGTCATCAACCTATCATTTCCCATTGAATTATAACTACTCATCATATTAAAATTCTAACTTAACTAATTTAACTAACAATGTTTCAATCTACTTAACTACGAAATGATAATCAACAAGAATTAAAACTAGATCTAATAGATTGAAATAACAAAATCAAAATGACAAGAATAACAACTATTTTATTTATCTAATGAATGATATTCAATGATTCAAGAAATTAATCTAAAACAAGATCTAGAACTAAGGTTTAATGGCTACTTTTCTTATCCTAACCTAATTTATTTTCTAACCTAACTATCTACCATTAACAAAGAGTTAAGCTTTGGTTTTTATACTTTCAGATCCAAAAATCGTGCATGGGCTTGGAGCCATGTTTTGGGCCAGAGAATCAGGCCCAAAACCCAATTCTTTTAGTCCAAAAAGGCCTCTTCAGCTGCAGTTGGCTTCAACAGACTTTTCATCCACTTTTGCTTCTCTGATTGGGTCAAGTCTTAGACCATTGGAAATCTCTTTCCGAGCCGGTCGTTTTGACATAAGGTAGGCCCAATTCCAAGGTCTGAGTCCAAAGATATGGTTTTCGGAAGTTCTGTTGACTTTGACTTTGTGCAATCAAGCTTTTACGCCGCGTGGACTTTGACTTTTCATCTTTTGACCGGGCTTTACAGAGGCTTTGTCTTCTTGAAAATTGGCTTTTAATCACATAACTCCTTAGCAACCGACCTTTGCTCCTTTATCTCACTAAAGTGGCACATTTCTGCACATAATGGACTTTGAAGCCTGAAATGCATAAAAACACGTAATCAATATTAACTCTTAATTATTACTCACATAATTGGTCTAAAGGTATGACTGTTACAGGGTTAAAACTACAGTTTTGGGCTCTTATCAAACCACCCCCAAACAGCATTTTGCTTGTCCTCAAGCAAAGATGAGAAATTAGAATAAGTGACCAAAAATGGAGTTCTAACTACTCTCGTTATGCTGAGTGCGATTGCATTGACCATATGCAACAAGGCCTTAAACCACTAGGAATTCCCTAGTGGACGAGTTATAGCCTCGTGAGAGTTTTCCAGTGAAGGTACTCACAAACTTCATCTATACTACAACGACTAAGAAAGAAAACTATTGTTTCCTTATTCATGCTCCAAATTATCTATACATCTCACTAGCTATGAACAAGAATAACCAAGTCAAAAACCTAAGCTAATATATGCATAATAATCAATCATCTACAATAAACATATATACAATGAGTAATACTATGAAATGCAATAGCAGGTCCGTTTCTGAAACTCGGAATAGCGTCCTCAAGTAGGTTCTCATAATAATAGTCAAGATACAACACTCTAATTTTTCCACTCAAGTTTCGCTACTCTAGTGCGTAGTGGGCACACTTTACCTTACAATCTCAATGACACACAAGGAAGCCGGAGTCGATCAAACACATCTGCCACTTACTATCACAGTACACTAACCTATTCCTAATTGAGCTAGAGGTCTTTATTAGGTATTTCGGGGATTAGGAGATGGTTTAAGAAGGAAGGAAATAGATATTCAAAAAGAACAAGTCTGAGATAATAGAGTTTTCATATTATGTAACTAGAGAAAACCTTGTTATTTACTTTTGCTTCTACACTTTGTTTCCATCCTTAGCCATTTTTTTTTTCTTTTTCTTTGGCTTTTGACTCCTTTTATTCTATTTTTTGGAGTTTTTATTTTATTTCTATTTCTATTTTTCTTTTCTTTGGATGAAAACTTCTTTTCTTTATTTTCTGAAGCAACTAACTAATTTTTGTTTACACAGGTTTTTCTCTTCTTCTTTCTTTCTCATTCTATTCTCAGACTTATTCTAAATTGGGTAGGTTGATTTTTTTTTTTTTTTTTTTTTGTTTTGTTTTTGTAACAGGGTAAAGGATTTGTGGTTTATGAAAGGCTAAAGGCTCAGAGGGGCGACTAGCGGAAAATAATTCATAGGTTTGAATTTCTGGCTATATCGATCCAAAGAGGGCCTAAATTCTCGCTTAGGATATGATTTAGTGATCAAGCAAGTAGACGTGTGATTTCTCTATCCGGATTTTACTTCTCCCTTGTGTCATTTCTCAAATGTTTCACTCATATAAGGCTTTAGGCTATATTCTCACGTGATTTGTAGAATAAGTACTCTAGCCTAGATTTCAGAAACTTACTACTAACAATCATTGATACTCATGTAATATATTTATAGATAGATGCAAAGATTATTACCTACATATTAACCTAAGTTTCTAAAAATTATTCTAATGCAAAAGCTACGTGAGACTTCTAGATTGTTAAGAGCATAGAGAAAGAAAATAATACCAATATTTCTAAGTGTATAGCATAACTTATTTATTTATATTTTTGAATTTTTTAAATTTTAACTAGAAAACAAGTGTATATTATACATATCTATATCCTAACAGATGCCTTAATTATATGTGTTTCTATGCCCACCCCCAAACAAGAAGCATGCTTTGTCCTCAAAGCATTTAAATAAAGAGGGTAGCAAAACAAGGTTAAAACATACTAATATAAAAACTGACGCAACTCTATAAGAGTTCCACCCATTATGGGGTTAACAGAATTAAATTGCTTGGGATATAAGCAGACACTAAATGGAATTAAAAACTTACCTTATCTCCCGGACATGCATATTATCTACCCAATAGCACCATGGGTCTTGTATTTCAGCGGGCATGGTAAGTCCAAGAACAAATGCTAGCAAGAACCATAAGCGGTTCCCAGCCTATGTGTGTGATCGCCTCGCAAGACCAAACACCATAAGTAGTGCTTTGGAACAAATCTTCGAAAGACTGTTCTTGTATTATTGTAGGAAATGTCATCTCAAAACTATGCTCTGGAATAGCTGCGAATGACCCAGGAACGACCCGCAGAAAACTGGAATTTTTCTGGTCCACGGAAATCGTATAAGCAAAGGCTGTGCTTGGGTGCGAAAAGGCGCTCGACTGATTTGGAATTCCAGTGTTTGGCCTTGAAAGTCGCTACCACCTTGGAGGTGCGAAAAGGCTCTGTACAAAATTCTGACAAAAGTGTAGGGTGCGAGTGCGCTCCTCTGGGGCGCAGGTGGCGCAGGTGCGCTCCGAGGTGCTACAAATCGAAAAATGAGACGAACAATGGGAAACGTGGGAGTGAAAAGGTGAGTGATGGAAGTTAGGTGTAGTGTGGGTTGTGAGTGTAGAATGAATGAAGTTTATATAGGTTTTAAGTTGCTAAAACGAATCGGGAAGTTACCAAAAAGCTTTTCCGGCAATTTCCGGAAATACTAAAATTTCCGAACCCGAAAACGAAAACAACTCATATTCTTGATTCTAAAACAACTCTAATATCTTTTAGGTTGAATTTAGGATAGAACCTACCTATTTGATCAAGATTTCATCCTACCATGATATTTATTCATAGATATGCCTATTCAGCAATATTCTCACCCTGACTCCGAAATAACTTCTAAAAAAAAAGGAGGTCATATAAAAATCATGCTGGACTACATAATACCACCCCCAAATAATTTGGGAAAGTGGGATCAACATTAAACAACCACGCACAATGAAAATAACCACATTATATTAATATTGTCATTCAAACAACATTTCACTACAAAAGTTAAAATTAACTATGGAATTTAACAACGTACCATCCTATCTACTAAATATAATAATAATAAAAAAAAAAAAACAACAACAACAACATCAAAACAACAAACAAGAAGAAATCTAGCTACTATTAAAGGGAGCGAGGTGGGGATAAGAATAGGAAGATTAGTGATCAAGCATGGAAAAACCAACACCCCACCCCCAAACAAATTTTTGAAAACAAGTTTGTCAAAATTTGTTTTAAAACGTGGGTGTTTTAAAGTCAGATTCCCGAGACTTGCTAGATTACTATTTTTATAGCTTTAAACTTTTGTACTTTTTATGAATTAGGTTTAATATAAAGGAAAACAATAAGCAGTAAAGACATAATTCACACCATAGAGAAACATGACTCAAAAACCAAGAAAACATGCAAGAGTGGAAAACGTGAATTATGTGAACCGTGGACTTAGGATCCGTACTTACAGACCACACACTCCATAGGGAGGGCCGGTTACCTGAATGGTGCATTCACCAATATATGGAAATGAAAGGAAATGCACCAAACACAAAATTGAGTCTTTTATAGTCGGATACTTTCGAGACTTTATCTAAACATATGTATGAATATGCGGTTTATCATATATCAATAACCGAAATAGTTGTGGATCATTCCATAAATAAATATCACAGAAAACATATCCAAACACAATCAAGCACCAAGATTTCCCTACGACGACCCTAGTGGAATGAAAGCGAAGTCGGATAGACCTATAACATAACCCGAGCATGCACCTTATGTTTCATCTTTGAGCGAGAGGGTGTCCTAGTGAATAAGTGTGGAAAAGTGAATGGTTGTGGAAGATATGGTGGATTGGGATAAGTTTTAGAGGAAAGCATGGAAAAAATGAGGATGTGGGTTTAGCACAAAACTCATTCATGGTGTAGTTAGGGGACTGTCTCAAGTCTGAAAATGAAGGTGTCAAGTGGTTTATCCTTGGGAAGTATTTGTTTACTAGGTGGATTTAAAAAATCATGAAGCACGGGGAGAAACTAAAGGATCGAAAGTGCAAACTCGAGGCTCCTTTGAAAAGGTGGAGGGTGGGGAATATTGGTGATGGAAGGTGAATGATTCTCAGCTAGAGCTCTCAAGTCCATATCATCGAGAAATCTTGATATATGCAAGACATTCCTCAATAGGTGGGTCAAAAGGATCACTTTGGGATAGAGATTGAAAAATTCATCTTCCGTCATAGCATCAAGGGATGAATGGTTGTTGGCAAGGGGGACTCGTGAAGTGGTAAAGAAGTGCAAAAAGAGTTGCAGGAATTCTTCTTCGATTTTGTCTACTACCGGGAGTCATTGTTAAAGTCGAATTTCGAAGGAAAGGAATTTGTTAATCTGTTTCTCGAAAACATGTTTTGAAGTAATCTTGAGCTAAGCTCGATCATGCTAACCTCTCCATTTGTAGATGAATCGGGATATTGTGTCCTCGTTTTGAAAACATTTACCTCAATGAGAAAGATGGCCAAAGGATAAAGACATCGAACCATGTGGCAGTTTATGGCGCCAGCGTTGGAGATAAAGAAGGGATGCCCTAAAATGATAGGTACAGAGTCGTTATCGACTTCCGCGGTCGAGGATAACGAAGTTAATTTGGGTAGTAAAATTTTGGACTTTAACCAACACGTTTTCAACCACACCCCTTAGGATACTTAATAGACCGATCAGCTAATTGCAATGTCATTTTAGTAGGTTGCATCTCCTCTAGACCTATTTGTTTATAAAAATAAAACGGGAGTAAGTTAACACTAGCCCCCAGGTCTAGTAGAGCGGTCGTCGTGTGAGAATCTCCTAAGGTGCATTATGCGATGGGGCGACCGAGGGGTCCTTGTACTTAACAATTCCATTATTTTCGGATAAAGTTGGGAACTGTTCAGTTAGAAAGGCGTCTTTAGGTATGTTAGTCTTACGCCTAGTAGTGCACAACTCCTTAAGAAACTTAGCGTGGTTAGGGAGCTTTTTTATAGCTTCGAAAAAAGGAAGGTTTATCGTTAGATTTTTGAAAACGTTCCTAATCTCCTCAAAGTTAGTATCCCTGGTTAGCATGGCTAATTTCTGAGGGAACGGTGGTTTTGCTCTATATTTAGCGTATGGCTCGACTTGATGTGTAACCTTGGCTTTCTGTTTCTTAGGTTGTGGTTTAACTGGTACCTCTACAGTGGTAGGTTCTTCAGTTTCTATTTCGGTATCTAGTTCGATATCCGGTGTAGGGAGTACTGATGGGGTAACTATAGGCATAGTTACTTTGTTATCAACCACTCTTCCAGAACGGAGAGTGGTGATGGCATTTAGCTCACCTACGGTTGTAGTTTTCGTACTAGTATTACCGTTTACCTCAAGGCCGTGGTTTGTTTGTTCTAGGGTTGGGTATCGCTTGGCCTGGAAACACGCCTTTTGGTTAGGCTTTCTCTTGGGCTAACTGTTGGTTTAAATTATTAACGGATTGTAGAATGTGTTAGTTAGATTGAGCCATGGTTTGGAAAAGTTGTTGGCTCACTTGTATGAAGGTGTTAAGACGATCCGGTTGTATGGGTGTAGTAGTCACGGGTGGTGTGACTGGAACTATCTCGCGTTGATTATTTATGGGCAGATTGTGATAGTTATTATTTACTGGAACGATACCTCTATTAGCATTATAATTATTATAACTACATTGACCTTGTGCTTGACCTTGTCGAGGTTGCGCTTGGTTGTTATAATTATTATAATTACCCTGATCCTGTCCTTGTTGTGGTGGAGCTTGGTTATAACTGTGCGTTGGCCTAACATAGTGATTATTGTACCCTGTAGGTGTGACTTGTTGGTTATTTCTCCAACCGAAGTTGGGATTTTGTCTCCAAGGGTTAGGTTCACTATTAATAGAACAAGAATGTTCATAGGCTATAGGACGATTGAGAGTCGGGATGCTTTCGGGACTCAACCGAAACTACATGGATTTGAATTTACATTCATGACGGGGATATGCTTTTATTGTACGTGAAATGGCCTCTACCTTTTTGTGAGGGATTCAATTAGAGTTTTAAGCTCGGGATCTGATTTAACCTCAAACATCTTGGTAGCTTTAGCTGTTGAAGAAGAACTAGCGAAGCGGGAGTAATCGTCACTACCCCCCAATTATTATTACGCTTTAGTCCGATCTTCCAAAATTTATATGCCTCGAGGCTCCTTTACTTAGGAAACTACCCCTATTCATTATGTCTAGGACTTCTTTATGGTGGTGTAGAAGTCCTTTGAAAAAGGCACGAACTAACGTGTCTTTTGCTAGGTGATGGTGTGAACACTCTATAAGGAGATCGCTGAAAGCGATTCCAAGCCCTCGAAAATGATTCATGAGGATTACGCCGAAAGAAGTGAATCTTGGAAAGCATTTCATCCGTCTTAGGGGGGTGGGTAAAATGTTCCATAAACAGTGAACAAGTTTGGCCCACGAGTCCACGAGAATTAAGGCTTGGGCAGTTAACCAAGGCGCCACCTTATCAACTAAGGTGAAAGGGAATACCCTCAATTTAATTTGTTCCGTACCAACCGTAGGATGGTGGAATGTTGTAAGGACTTGTTCAATCCTACGCATGTGCCGATAAGGTTTTTCATGGTCTAAACCATGAAAAATGGGTAACAAATTAAATATATTTGGGGGGATACGGAAATCCCCCACTGGGTCTGCTAGAACGATGCAAGATTTAGGGCTATCGCTCAAGGCTTTATAAAAGTCGAGAGAGGAGTCTCTCTTTCTTCACCATAATATCGGTGGGTGTGTGTGAAATAGTAGCTAGAGGTGTAGTGGGTGGGAAACTAGATAGACTTGTTTGTTGACGTTGCCGTGTAATTACGTTAGTTGTTTTTCTTCGACCAGACCTTAATCTCATGCAAGACTAAGTCGAACTTAACTAAACATGCAACACTCCAAATAATTATGATATACTAGTAGAAACCTCTAACTGGAGATGCGAGGTGTGGAAGAAAGTAATACATGATTGCATCCTTGCTTCGCTTATGAATAGCGTCTTGTTTACGCGTATTCAGTGTAAATAACAAGTTAGAACACTGAAAAACTTAAAAAATCGAAGTTCGAAACAAACCTGTAGAAATGCGGAAAATTTAGCTTAGTATGCGGTCGGTCGTCAAATCGAATGTCAGTGTTTGGCTGGTCGCACTCAAGGTTCGGCGTTTGGTAGCGCGCTTAGGCTTAATATTTATTGGCGCCGTGTAATTTGTCGCCGAACTTTTCAACGCTGAAACGGACAACCACAGTATGCATCAAACAAAGGTGGGTGGGTTTAATGGGACTTAAAAATGACTAATTATACTATGAAAACAATGCTAAAGTGCAACTAAGATGGCAGCGGCGCCATTTGATAAATGATAAAAGATAATTTACCTATGAAATGAACGATGAACTCAAAATGTAAGTAAACTAAAACTTAATGTGAGCCTATATTTTATCAAAGTTTCTACTCTCAATTCTATCGAAATAGAGTGGAGTAACAAATTCGTTCCACTCCTAGTTCTCTAGCATGGAATGTTTCCTAGTCTAATTAATCGGTCTTAAGTCTAATGAGAGCTTTATGAAGGGTGTTATACTACGATACAATATGAAATTGATTATGTTGAATTTAACTATGAATGATATGGAAATATGATTGTTTTTTAATCTAGATAAAGGATTAGAGGGGAATTGAATCCACCTCGAGTCCAACTTAATAACCTAGCATAGATTCTTGTATCTCGATTCTTACGTTCTTACGGCAAGAATTTCGAGTTCTAATCCCTAGTGTTGATGACACTTCTACCAAATACTAACTAGCATGTGAGGTTGTCCACCCATTCTCATGGCGAATCACGACCTTCTAGAGTGGAATAGATTCTACAATGCTTCTACACTATACCACTAAGTTTTCATCAAAGCTTCATCAACCCCTCTAATGGAGGTTTTAGCCTTGAGTCATCAACCCATCATTTCCCATTGAATTATAACTACTCATCATATTAAAATTCTAACTTAACTAATTTAACTAACAATGTTTCAATCTACTTAACTACGAAATGATAATCAACAAGAATTAAAACTAGATCTAATAGATTGAAATAACAAAAATTGAAATAACAAGAATAACAACTATTTTATTTATCTAATGAATGATATTCAATGATTCAAGAAATTAATCTAAAATAAGATCTAGAACTAAGGTTTAATGGCTACTTTTCTTATCCTAACCTAATTTATTTTCTAACCTAACTATCTACCATTAACAAAGAGTTAAGCTTTGGTTTTTATACTTTCAGATCCAAAAATCGTGCATGGGCTTGGAGCCATGTTTTGGGCCAGAGAATCAGGCCCAAAACCCAATTCTTTTAGTCCAAAAAGGCCTCTTCAGCTGCAGTTGGCTTCAACAGACTTTTCATCCACTTTTGCTCCTCTGATTGGATCAAGGCTTAGACCATTGGAAAGCTCTTTCCGAGCCGGTCGTTTTGACATAAGGTAGGCCCAATTCCAAGGTCTGAGTCCAAAGATATGGTCTTCGGAAGTTCTATTGACTTTGTGCACTGTTTCTGCCCGCGTGGACTTTGACTTTTCATCTTTTGACCGGGCTTTACAGAGGCTTTGTCTTCTTGAAAATTGGCTTTTAATCACATAACTCCTTAGCAACCGACCTTTGCTCCTTTATCTCGCTAAAGTGGCACATTTCTGCACATAATGGACTTTGAAGCCTGAAATGCATAAAAACACGTAATCAGTATTAACTCTTAATTATTACTCACATAATTGGTCTAAAGGTATGATTGTTACAGGGTTAAAACTACAGTTTTGGGCTCTTATCACCGAGCTTAAACGAGCCAAGCCCAAGTTGAGCTCCGATCCCTCGGCTCAAATTCCACCCTTATCTGGGTTGCATATGCAGAATAAAGCAAATCCATAAGTGATAGTGCTCAATGTTGTGATGCTTCTGAGACATGGACTGCATGAAGAAAATGCTGCAAGGATAATTGAGAGTGTAGTGCTAGAGGCTCTAAATAAAGGGTTCCGAACATGTGCTATTTTTTTAGCAAGAAAGGTACAAAAAAATTGAACTTTTTTGCACCAAATTTTCTACATGTATCAAAAGAGATAACAGAACAAAAAAAACACGTGGCAAGACAGAAATCCTCTTTTTCTCTCTACATGACATTAGGACTCAATTAACTGTAGATTTAGGTTAAGCATCCAAGATTTAATCTCATAATCGAATTACTAAAAAGAATGGCTTGAACAAATTTTGAGCCACGAACTGACCAAATATCATTATGCCTCCAATCACAACTGCCTCCCTCTAGATGAATGAAAGACTCCCAGGTGTCTTTCATAAATTAAACAATAGAATGCTCCATCAAAGAAAACTGGATTGTTATTACAAAGGATGATCTTGACGCAATTCCAATAATGACTCCAAGTCCAAGCTTCTTCTCCTAAACATAAATAACAGATGTTGACCAAATCACATGTCAAGGTATATACTAGCACCAAACACAATACATTCCAAAGATGTTGGCAAGCACGAAAGGGATAGACCACTAAATGCAAAATCCCTGGATGGGCAAATCTGTAAGCTCGATGGTGACCATATAAAAAGGGTTGAAGAAAAATAAATAACGGTCACCTTTGGACATTAGCAACCAACTGAAGCTGGAGAAACAGATCCTAGCACCGAGCAACTTTGGTATATATAAGCAATGAGTAAGATTTGTTGACATATATGAGTGTCCTCGAGCCTACTCCAATATATTAATAGAATTGACCCTTAACATAAGTTCGAGCTTATGGAGAAATTGGCAATTTAACATGGTATCGGAGCCTCTGGTTTCTGAGAGGTCTGAGGTTCAACTCTTGCCAGGTGAAGATGTCCAATCTTTCTACCTGTTCATTTCCACTCCTGCCGGACAGGTGAAGATGTCCAACCTTTCTACCTGTGTATTTCCAGCATGTTAACATATATGAGTGTCTTCGAGCCTACTCCAACATATTAATAGAATTGACCTTTCACATAAGTTCGAGCTTATGGAGAGGTGAAGATGTCCAATCTTTCTACCTGTGCATTTCTACTCCTGCCGAGCAGGTGAAGATGTCCAGCCCTTATACTTGTGTATTTCCAGTGTGTTCCGCAGAGGGAGAGTGTTGACATATATGAGTGTCCCCAAGCCTACTATAATATATTAATAGAATTTACCCTTCACATAAGTTCGAGCTTATGGAAAAGTTGGCAATTTAACAAGATTAGACACCGGGTCAAGGAAGTTGCACATCTTTCTGTCTCTATTGGAATACATGAGGCAATGACATTGAGTTGTTGAACAAATCAGATCCAAAACAGGAGGATCAGATGATGCCAATGTTTTACAGGTAGAGCAAAAATTACTGTAATTAACAGCTGAAGGGAGTTGCAAGATAGCGCACCTCTGTCTCAATAAGATTCTTTTTCCGTTTGACACGTTGTTCATGCCTAGTATGGTATAGAGCAATCGAATTATGCGTAAACAAAAATTTTCCTGGATATTGTTGCCAAAACCATAATTTTTTTAGTTACAAGAATGTTTATTAACACGAGAAAATTAAATGGAATGTTTTAACAAATAATTATAGAGTAGTAAATTCTTTTATCAAATTAAAATACACCCAAGTTCCATCCGGCAGTTGGACTTACGTTAATACCAAATTTAGTTATTTTTTACGTAGTTAGCCAGCATCACTGCACCAGATGGAAGACATGATGCATACTTGACAGATATAATTTTCCTTCAAATTAAAAACAAGATGAGTGAATATGGAAATCTTACTCATGGCCTATATTATTCCAAGTATACCATCCTTAAAGATGAGTGAATATGAACGAGTTGATAAAGCTAGGTGTTTGAACTTCCAGATACAAATAATAGCATCAAATAAGGATTTATAATTTTTTTCTCCTTGATCAGGTAGGTGCGAAGTGTTTACCAAAAAACAGGTAGGTGCCAAGTGCACAAAGCCACAAACACTTATGTTAATTTGAGTCCAGTTGCAAAGCACACTTATGTTGGTCATGTGTAGTTGCACATATTACATGACTAAGCATAAGGAAATCCTTAACAAGTACGTGCAGAGAATGTTGGTAGTGTATGTGATTTGGACAGGACACAGTAAGTCGAAACAAGTTTGCAGTGGAGAATACATAACCAAGTTTGGAGCACATGGAGAACGATAGCTAGCAATATTAGGAAACACTCAGGACTCGGTAACGAATATGTTATAATAGAAGAATGTGTAAAATTAGCGAGAAATATGAGTGGGAGTGTATGGCTTGAGGAATTAATTACTACTCACTATGAAATTCAATGAGTATTAATATGTGTAGGGGATGAGTTTGGTTTGAGGACGACGACTAGGCAGGAAAAAACTCAACATAGTCTTAATCTGAAGGTGTTGTACATCCAAGCTCAATGCCTAAAGTAGAGCTCAAGGCTTTCAATGTCATGTTTCAAATTCAGAAATAGAAGATATGCACTAAAAACCTTATGCACAAGTTTAAAACAGAAGACTACTTATGGTGTGTTGATATCTAAGGAATATTTTGTGTGACAAAAAGGGAAAAAATAATGAAAAGAAATTTGGTGGATTGGCACAAGGCAGATTATGGGTTATGAGGGACTTTGAACAACAAATAAGGTCATATGTCTCTTAATTAGAATCGAAGTGTAATATAATATACATAATAGTGTGACAGCATATGCAGGGGAGTCACTCAGATAAAATGCAGGTGAAGATATTGTATATGGCCTGGAGAAAGATGCTTATGGAATTACTAACACCACTAATAATATTTTAAAGCTGCAAAGTTGTGAACTTAGTTACTCTCAGGGGCAGCTCGAGACAATTGGGGGCCTAAGCAATGTTCGAATAAGAGGCTCTCTACTGTTAATACTAAAGTTCGAAATATCAAATTATAAGATACCAATTAGAGTTAAAAATTGATCACAACATTTTCCTTTTTTCTTACTTGAATAATATTCTTAAACAAACAAACTTCAATAGATTGATTTAACAGAGAATAGAACTAGATAAAGAGAAGAAGAATTCTACACCTTTATTAGTTATGGATAGGCGAGAAGGTATTTTTATTGGAGAAGGGTGAGGTAAATGTGGAGAAGACGAGGGAGTATTATTGTTAGTTAACAGTTAAAAAAGAAAAGAGGAAAAGCTAGGGCAATAGTGGGCTGAAATATATTCGGGGCCCTAAGCAACCACATATTTCGCTATATGGTTGAGCCGGCCTTGGTTACTCAACAGTAACCTCATTATCATGCATTATTTCTTACGAATATTTCCTATTTTTTTTTTCTAATTTTGCAGGTATCAGCGTTAAATTTTCTTATCGCTATAATCCATGATAAAAAAAAGTTTTTCACATTGTATGGCTTTGGTACTTTAGGTATTATAAAGTGTAAAAACTTTTTTTTTTAAAAAGGCAATTATGAGAGGGACTGTACCTATGTTAATTGTTTTACAATAAGTTTTTATGAAGCAGTTTAAAACTTGTCATTGCTAAAGGTGTTCTTCATTTGACAGACATGTATATGCTTAACTTGATGATAGCTTCACCTTTTTCTTTGATGGGGGAAAGAATTCAATTTTTGTGATATCTAAAATAGTAGTCCGGCCATGTGGGACTTCTCTAACATCCGTAATATATAATGTATACAATAATAAATTGCTTAGAGACTACAAAGTTGAAAATTTTGAAATGAAATTAGATTAAAAAAAAATCATCCTATAATGCAAAATAACTAAAAGAGGCCAGGCGTATGCCCGGGTCTAAAATCTAGTACATTAACATATAATTTTACATGTATTTAGCTAAACATGTTTGTAATGATAGTGGACATAGATCTCATGCATGTATGCATGTAATGGAAGTGCAAATATGTCGTAGATTATATACCATGTGATTTAAACTTCAAGACATGCATGTTCATGCATATATCATATAGAAAATATATAATATGGAATGTTGTTGTTGTAGAGGGAAAGGTGGCTGTAGTCAGTGGCGGAGCCAGGATTTTATATCAGGGTGAGCAAATTAATATGCAACTCATTAGAAAAGCGACCCAAAATTCATTACACCAAAAATCAGAAATTCCAAACATGTGTACATTAATTATCCAAAAAGGAAATTTTTTAAAAAAACTCAAAATCAACCAAAAAATTTACAAGTATCCACAACGAGTATCCATTTTTTTGTTTTTCTGAAAGCGTTGCATGATCGTTTCAGAATCAATGCTTTTAAATATCTCCTTCTCAATGTATGTTACTAAGTAACATTCAAGCATTCATCTCCCATGCATACAATTCTCGAGTCGATTCTTTACAATATGCAAAGTTGGAAATACTCTCAATGGCGGTAGCGACTGGCAGAATAAGTGATGAAGTAATGAGCACAACTGGTCCGCCCTTGGGTTTGCTCCCCAGTGGCCACTAGTTCGATTCCTCTCAAGGCCACTGGTGAGGCAGTACCCGAACGAAATTCCAACCAGGGCCCTCGGATTAGTCAAGGTTGCACGTAAGCTGGCCTAGACACCCAGTTAGCAAAAAAAAAAAAAAAAAAAAAAAATGAAGTAATGAGCAAGCCAGAGAATAAGAGAAGGCAAGCACAAGGTTTTGTATTTGAGTTTTAGGTTTTTGTGAAACAGTTTAATAGAAGTAGAAGAAGGAGGGCGTTCTGTACGTTTTCTTTCTAATTTAAGTTTGGATAAAGTGCTCTCAAGGGTAGCAAAATTTTGCACCTTTGGAAATTAAGGTAAAAACAAATGCCTATCACACATTGAATTGAGACATGACTACAACTTTTTTTTTTTCGGGAAAATTCATGGGGTGTAGCTACCCACCCTTGCACACCATTGGCTCCGCCCCTGGCAATAGTGACAGGAGGTGGCTCTGGAATTGGTAGGGCAGTGTACTTTTGCTTCGCACTTGAAGGTGCAATTGTGGCTTCACCTATGTGAAAGGTGGTGATCGAAGATAAAGATGCACGAGATACTCTCATAATGCTTAAGCAAGCAAAAACTAGTGATGCAAAGGACCCATTGTTATACCTACGGATCTTGGTTATGATTAGAACTGCAAGAAGCTAGGTTGTTGATAGATCTAGTTGGGATTGATCTGCTAGTGAACAATGCTGCAGAGCAATATGAGGCACCATCTATCGAGGATATCGATGAAACTAGACTTGAAAGAGTATTTAGGACCAACATTGATCTTCTCGCTTTTTTTCATGGTCATGCATGCTTTAAAGCACATGGGAGAGGGAAGCTCCATTATCAACACTACATTAGTGAATGCCTACAAGGGGAATCCACGAACAAAAATTATGAAAACCAATGCATCGTTTGTTGCTGACGGAAGAGTAAAACGCTTCGCAACGAAGAATGAGGAGAGGGAGAGAGAGAGAGAGAGTATTTTTTTTTTTGTTATGTCTAAAATGTTGGAAGAGTATTTAAAGGTTTTTTAGATTTTGATGAATTACGAGAATGCCACTGATGTTAGAATGTCATTAGAGTCATTAAAAACTGTTAATCAAGATTTTATGTTGAGTGCTTGAGTTATTTGAGTGTTTGATGGTTTAGATTTGATTTGTTTGTGTCATCGGCGTTTACCTCCTTTGCAAGTTCAAAGAAATTTAAGTAGAAGTTGCGGTTTATATCGAAACAAAACAAAATATGGGTTTTATTTCTTCGAATTCAGAGTGATACAGGCTCTATGAGCTTTTTCCACTTTCTATCATTTAGAAAACTCTCTTAGTAGTCTCTACATATACCCTCCTTCCCTTTTCTTTCGTTCCAATTCAACCTGCACAGATGAACACTCAAATAAATCATTGGCACATATTAAATACCGCATAAGACTTGTGGATTATTACTGCTTATAGCAATAATACATGAAACTTTTACGTTGTTGGATATGCATAAATTGTATGGTAATATGAATTTACTAACGCAACAAATAACATACATTCAGTACAACTAATTAAAGTACGTACTAGATATAAAACAAACACTTTTAGTAGAGCTAAGCTGAAATAGAAAGAGTTAAACAAATTAAAGTTGGGGATGAACTTCAAGAAATGCATGTTTAACATATAATCTAATTTTGGATTGAAATTAAATCACGGAACAAAAAAGAAAACAACAACTAGCCATCCAAATAATATAGGCAACGGGTTTGTTGTTCAAGTTGGAAACACCTCAGAAAATGCATCAGAATAATAATTGACATCTTGTGATCCAGCCTCAATTGACTTTGGAATGTCAACTTCAATGCCATTAGTTAATGTTATCTTTCCTGTTTTAGCTTCAGTCTTGAGTATTTCTAGGAATTACAGATGAAACTCAATTAGCTAAATCAACTTCCACAAAAAAAATAGTTATATTCTACTATTTGATGCAGCATCAACTGCACCGGATATAACTAAACATACTGATAGATGAAATGAAAAGTAAAGTAAAATCTTACTAGAGCTGTGGCCGATAAAAATGACGTTTCGGAGTGTGAAAGGCGAATCTTTTCTCCATATGACAATTGACAAGAATATTGAAAGTTATTCCGACAATTGACAACAGTCTAACATGCTGATAAGCGCCAATGTTAATTAAACACACAGTAACATATACTTCTAATGAACTGAATGGGATCCTGGAACCAGCCAAATCATCTAACTTGAGAATTGGGGAATAGCTGTGTCTCGACTCCTCTTGATGTAATTAGATCATTAAGTATTTTGTAGGCACACAGGGAGTCGACATCAGCTACTGATGGAACCATCCATATGGTTGGATTTTCACGATTTTCACACTTTTCCAATCTTTTCGTAGAGGTGAGGAGATTGTCGAAAAATGTTACAGGGTTGTTAATGTGCACCATATTGTTATGCAAAACATGATAATAATTAATAAGAAACAAAGATTATGAAATTACTAATATACTAAAAGAAAATGGTCAACAATTACAACCAAAAGTAACATTATCTAATGCAGATTAGAAGGATTCTTAACGCAATCTAAATTAGCGAATAAATTTAAGGGCTACATTTAGTAAACAATCAATTTCGATCTAAAATAAGAAAGATACTAACGAAATATATGATTGCGATCTAAATTAGTAGAGATAGAAACCTCATCAACTATATGTCGAGATCTAAAAATTAAAATTTCAGAGACATACCTCTGACTATTGTTAGGGTTTGGATTAGTGGGAGTCAACTTTCCAGAAGAGAGAAAACTTTGCACCGTCTGAAGTATGTTGTGATCGAGAGTTTACTATTTTGTATTTATACTAGTGTGGTGATTGAGTTATAACGCTTTATGTTGCGAGAGATTCTTATTTCAAGAAATTGGTCATGTACTGTTATTTTGTACTACAACATCTACACTGTCGTATTGAGATGATGGTGGAGGAGGTCTATACCGAGTCAGTCCGAACTGAACTAAGTCAGACCAATTTACACTGAATTGGCTCCTTCTTCTTTATGATCTTGCTTTGGAAAGTGTTTTTATAGTTGTTTATGATAGAAATTGGGTCTCTCTGAGTTTTCTGGGTACACAACTATTGAGGCACATTTAAGTGTCATGGACCCTCGCGTCCAAAACTTTAAGCGGGATAGGGTTCACGGACCCTCGTGTCCAAACAACGTGGGAATGGTAAGATGATTACAAAAGAAGTGCAAAGACATACCGCGTCAGGTAACTTGTTTATTTTGTTGTCATGTACATAATAGACGGACGAGTGGTGACTCAGCCGTCAACCAAAGTTACACTAGGGGCAGGCAAGCCTTGTCCCCATCCTTGGTAGAGATATATGTGGGGACAGAGTTGGGTTGTCCCCAAACCTCATGATATTCCGCGGACCTATTAGCTCTAGGTTATCTAGGTGTTCGTGGACCTGGGTGGGTAACATGGTCGTACACCTCAGGATAAGACGGATTGTACATAGTTTTGAGCATATGATCGTTGTTATTTCTTGTATGCATACACTTCTTCTGAATGTTCTTTATTATAACTCGCGCGTTATTTGTACAACACTCAAACATGAAAGTTTCAGGTTACAGAGAAAGAGAAAGACCCGCGCTACCATGGAGCTGAGTTGAGATTGAACTGGTATTGAGAGATGGATCCATCTCATCCCATTTACTACTATGTTTGCATGCATTTTATTGCCATCAATGACCTTAATTTCAGCACTGAGTGTTTCAAACAATAATGATTTCATGGTATAACATTGAGTGAGACTGGGATCGAGCTCCATACTAGCTTTGCGGAGAACCTCATAATCTATTGGGGTTCGCTACACCTAAAGATGCATGATACCCAGAGACTAAACCATAACGAGACCACATTCTACGGAGGGGCTGAGACTCTTCGTGGACGTGATGTTAAGTTTGAAGAGTGAGAGAGAAGGGAGTAAGGCCGCCTTTCACGGATTCGCTAATGGGTTTATGAATGAGAAATGGAGGGGATGAGACCCTTCGCAGACATTTTGTTGAGTTTTACGAATAATAGCGGAGGGGTTGAGACACTTCGTGGCCGGCATGGTGTTGAGTTTGAAGAGTGAGAGCGAAGGGGATGAGACCCTTCGCAGAGATGGCAGGGAGTTCTATGAAGGAGAGTTTATGGCTGGGTTGAGACACTTCGCGGGCATGATGATTGAGTTTGAAGAGTGAGAGCAAAGGGGATGAGACCCTTCGCAGATATGATGTTGAGTTTTACAAATGAGAGAGGAGGGATTCGAGAGAAAACCCTTCGCGGATATGTGACTATTAGTAAGTGGTGAGTTTAGTTTAGTGAGTTGAAGTTCATCCTAAAGCTTAAGTTTAAGAGAATGGTTTGATGGCTAAAAACAAACTATCTAACTTCTTCTATTCACGTTTCTTATTCTAAAATGGTTGAAAACAAGTTGTCTAGGAAGATAAAAACATTGAAAGTTGGCGGTTGCTTGGGTTAAAAACTTGAATTGAAAAGAAGAGGAAAAAGAGATGACTTGATTAACAAGTCACACTCATTTTATTGATTCAAATGAGTGTAACTTGTTTTGTATTAATTGAAATGACAAAGTGTAGAAACAAGTTTGATTGATAACAAGGATTTAATGCAATGAAAGACTTGAAAGTAAAAGAAAGCAAAAAGTTGAACAAAGGAAAATAACAAGACAATAAATAAATTTGCAATAAAATAAATCTATCTAAGAAAACATGATAAAATGATCTCAATCCTTGGTTTGTCAAGCCAAGAATTGGATCATGATCTCAATCTTTGGTTTGTCAAGCCAAATATTGGACAATGATTTCTCTCTATACTATTTGTTTATATACCCCTACTTTTACATTTACAGATTTGCCCTCTTCCTCTAGATGTAGGACACCTCATACAATTGTTTTTTTACTTTTCTTTTTTGTTTTAGGTTTTCTTCTTGAGCAAGGTAGGGTTAAGCAATGTTACTTTTGAGATAATGACATCGATCATCTTCATTCTTTTGAGTATTGAGCTAAGGACATAATCTTCAGTCTTTTGGGTTTGAGTCCATGACCGTTGACCGTTGACTTTGACGTTTTAGCACTTTCTCATATAAGCTTAAGTCTTCCTAAGTAGCGTTAATAGAAGTCTTTTTGGCGCTACAATGCATCTTTTACGATAAGTAGTATGAAATGGCCTGTAACCTGCAAATGATAGTAAAAGCTATGAGTTGTCTGTTTATTAAGCATAAGAATGGTTGTAATGTAGTAATGTAAAAGGATAAAAACGCACATTTGGGGTCTGATCAATATGCCATTGGGCTATCCGAATGAGCGAGGGGAGATGATCCCTCCGCGGACCCTCGTGTCCGAATTCAACATGGGGGCAAGCTGAAATGTCCCTGAATTCTTGTGTCTAAATCAATTGTAGGCTTATTAGTTATTACTCTACGGAATGAGATGTTAAGTTGTCATATGGGTTTGACACTCCCTTAAACTATCACATGGGCTAGAGAACTGTCAAATGAGTTTGACCCTCCCTTACGTGAGTTGGGAACTGCTCGGAATGAGTTGCAAAACTTTCAATGTGAGATAAATGACATCAAGGAGACAGATTGCAACAATTCAAGTGCAATTGTCACACCCCAAATTTCCAGACAATATTTAAAACAATTATATTCAATTATCTGGAAACCCGGGGTGAAACAAAACCCAAAACCCTGTTATCAAACACGATATATAAAAAAAAAAAAAAAAAAAAAAAAGGAACAATCCTTAAATCACATTATTAAACTACAAAGAAACTAACCAACTCTATTACATCTGTCTCAAAACAAAACCGTACCCTTCAAAAACTCTTAAACCAGAAGACTCCAAGAGCAACTCCAAATTACGTGTCCTTATCCACTGCACTCCACCATCTATGTTCCCAAGAACACACCCACGTTGCAAAACAAAACAGACATGGGTCAGCAAATTGAATTTGCTGGTATGAGTAGACTTACAACAAAATATATATAATAATATTTCAAATTAATAAATATAACATTACCAACCATTTCAACTTGGAAGACAATATAGTTCCGTTTTCCAAAACGACATGTAGTTTCTTCCCAATATACAAATTCCAAGAATATCATATAATAGTACTTATCATTCCCACTTTCCAAAATAACTCACAACATAAATACCACTTACATTCCATTTATTAAATGCACATATGATAACCTAATTAAATATGAGTTTGGTATACTTTACCTTTAAACCAACACGTCGTCTTAGGGTAGGATATTTACGTCCCTGCAGAAAAGACTAATAGATCCTACCCTCTTGCAAAACAGAGTTAGACATCACAATAAAATGATTTATCTTAGCCACTCAAATTTCCATTCATAACCACACCTCATTTAAAACATTTAAGTCTAATTGATATAACCTGGTTCGTCCCGTATATTCGGGGAATACCACTTATCATAATACCTATATCAAGGGTAGTCATTCATATGACATCATGATGTCATAAAGTCTCTGCGTGTATAACCATAGATCTCAGACTATCACAAGTCATTAATATTTTCGTAATAACATATCACGTTATAGTCATTTCGTAGTCACATAGAAATCACAATCATTTACTAATATTATTCACAGTCACACTTCACATCCATAATATCACACAATTCATATACTTTTACTTAAAAACCACTCGTCTACTTATGAGAACGGGGAAATATCACACCCAAGGAGTACATTCATCCCTTGTGAGTATCAACTCATACAAACCACGTATATATTTCTCATAAGAAACCATATACATCATATGCAATAACTCCATCACACGTAAAATCAATATTTTTACTTTGCTTATTAATTATCTTGTTGACTCATTTATTCAAAGATGCAGCACAACCTTTAGTTCCTACTCCACGATTTGCACTACACACATTTGCCAAATCACATATATCCATGTGCCTCACTCACACCGAGTACCACTACAAGACATATGTCCTAAGCGGGGATATCGCCTCCAGGAAATATATTTTTATCTTGTAAACTCGTAACTTGAGAGTCACAGCCATCTCTGGGCTTTCCATACACATAATCACAAAGCCTCCTTTGGGCATAATAAAATATCAGGTCATTCATGGCACCTTCAATGAATACCTTAGGTCATTCCCTCCACATTCAAGGAATACCCATCATAATACTAACAGGTCATTCATAGCACATTCAATGAATACCTTAGGTCATTCCCGCCACATTCAAGGAATACCTATCATAACACTAATAGGTCATTCATGACACATTCAATGAATACCTTGGGTCATTCCCGCCATATTCAAGGAATACCCACCTACATTCCCGTACATTCAAGAAATACAGCCAACCCGCAAGGCGAATGTATTAGTTCCTCTCTAAGGCGGCTTTTCACATGACATCATTAGTCATAAACATTTCATTTCATTTCTTTTCATAAAAGAGGCTTGGAAAGATCTAAAGATATGGGAAACACATTAAATTTTCATTGTACACTTTTACATAAGATTTTTAACACTCAAGAGTTCTCATTTATTATAATATTTTCATTACAAAACAAACATCGTCTCAAACAATAGAATAATTACTAAAGATTCTAAACATTATAACTAATCAACTCACCTCATTATCAATTATATAAATCATATATATCAAAAGGTTCAATTAGGAATAACGCATTAGTTAAATGTCTCGTGAATACATTTTAAACCACCACAATCACGTACACAATTAAGTACTAACATTGTACACATTTACTTAATTATCACAATAACTAATAACAAATAACTAATATATAATATAGTGTAGTGCCTACACTTTTGCTCAAAACTGCCTACGTATCCAAATCTTTTAAGATTGGAATCAAGCCTTCGTAGTTCTTATCAGCCACATAATCAAAATCAAAGTCCATCAATGCCAATATATATAATTGCATAAAACCACGTCAAATCTTTATTAGATAATTACAAACATATTTATACAAGTTTCGACAACATCCTATTATTGGATTTGTCCACAAAATTCAATATGTCAAAAGTCTGAAAAGTCAACATTCAAAAAGTCAACAGTCAGAGCCAACAGTCAAAGTCGACAGTCAACATATCATTTTCATGGTCAACAGACTCATGATCAGCCATGGTTCATAGTTAAGGTCATGGCAACATTATTGAATTGTATTTCTTATATTCTTTCCATGTAAAGAGAAGTATCTTGTTCGTATTTCATTGTTTACTCGTTATTAATTTTTATGATGTCTAAGTGTCATAGCGTCGTATATCATAAAAAACTGAAATATCACATAGTAGTTAATACACGTACACAGGTATATATAGAAATGTCTTAGCCTAAAGCCAAGTATGCAAATAGCCCTAGACCTATCCTAATAGACCAAATCATCATCCGAGTTAAAAGTCAACTCTGGTTAACTAGTCAAAGTCAACTCTGGTCAACAGTTAAAGTCAACTATGGTCAAGAGTCAAGTCTGATACTCAACAGTCAAAGGGTTATTTCCCAAAATCAGTTAATCCAAAACTCATCCCATAACCCATTAACTAAATAGTGAACTCATAAGTCCTAAGCCAACTTGGCTAGCCTGACTCGGTTAAATAATTTAAGTCTTAACCCAGCCCATAAACACTTCATCTTGTTCTTTAGATTTGGGAAAAAATTTCTTTCTAGCCGGATTGATCATGTCATGTGCAAAGTCTATAAATGATGGTTCATTAATTATCGCAGTTCGCGGCAGAGACAAGGTAGCAAGCGTATATGAAATGGAATACAGGTGGACCAAGCTACTTATGGATCGATAAATAGATTAAGCCCAAAAACAAAAGAAAAGGAACTGGCCCAAAACAAAAGAAAAAGGAACTGGCCCAACCACAAAACAAATCAATTTCGGCCCAAGGCCCAACCAAACAATCTAACTTAGTTCCGGCCCAAAACAAAAGAATAGAATCCGACCCAACAACTAACTAATGTTTAGGCCCAAGCCCAACCGACTAACAGGTCGTCTTCCTCCCTCACCAGCAGCTCCCTCCACCACGAGTCTCCGCTCGTCCGACACTCTAAACTCACCGACACAATTCTGTTTTGAACCTCATGAAAAACCCCATCTTTAGATACTATCAAAACCCGATTCCCCCACTCCTCAAAATTCGCGGTCGGCGCCATTAACAAAGTTTGGAAGCTTCAATAGCACCATTAACAGCCCTCACACACACACTACACTACCCCATCACCAACAATCCATTCCAGTACTCAACTAAAACCACAACAACAAAGTTCAAATAATCTAAGCTATTGGGCGATTTCTCTGGCAGCCATTAACGCCCTTCCAAAGCTCCAACAGCCCCCAACATCAACCAAACATCAACAATCCACAATCAACCAAATCAATACTATATATACAAGTTCAAACATAATTTACAGGACGATTCTTTCCTTTGGGGCTTTAGCCGCCATTAACAACCTCCAAAGTTTGAACAGTTTCAACAGTTTCAACAAATAAACTTCCAGAGTTTTTACTAATTAAGCAAATTAATATAAATGACATCTAACTTGTTTAACAAATTCGACAGGATGAAAAGGTATCAACAATAAGCATAACAAAAATATAACTACTCACCTCTATTGTGTTTACGAGCGATGTAAATGAATATAAATTTGAGAACGAAAAACGCCACGTAACAATCGTCAGAAAACAATCACAATAATATTTGTCATTCTCTCATTTTTCTACTCTGTGTAAAACTCTCTCTCTCTCCCTATTTAAAACTCCCTGTGTAAACACCATTTTCAAAAACCCCTTCAAATAGGGAATGGGTTTTATCCTCTTTACCTTATATATTTATAATCTTTATCCTTTTATTTTATTTTATCTCTTATTATTATTTTTATTATTTATTGTACTAGAAAAATATTAAATAAAAACACGGGGTGTTATAGCAATATACCTTCAAGATCAGCATATCTCCTCCAAAGGTAGCGAGAAGAGTTGTCTATAGACTCGTGTGTCCGAATCAAAATTACAAGGAATACTTTCAACTGTCCTCAGATTCGATCTTATCAGAATTAAACATAGGGGCAAGCAAGAGAAATTCGCGACCCATTCATAGAGGCAGGCTAAGAGCAAGTCGCGGCCAACTGATGGGACCATGCTAGGGTGGTTGTACCAATCGAACATATATGAGGTTATGTTAGAGTTTTCCATGCCCAAAACTAGGAATGAAGGGTAACTTCTTGGATCCGCGAATTCTTCAAAGTCCGCGCACCTGAGAGGGGGCATTTGTAATAGTCATATCTGTCACACCCCGAATTTCGTATTGCACTGAAAACATTATTTGTCCCCCCTCTTGATCTCAGGGTGTGACGACTCTCCACTTCCAAAACCCATAAACAGTTTAAAATATCACGGATAATTAAAACCAATAAAAATTTCAATTATACATAAGTCCTCTTCATTACAAAAATTCCCAATTAAGATTAGGTTACAAATCTCTTTTCAATAACTCTTTAATTAAAATATACAAATGAGAATACAAAAACATTGTCTAGACTGAAAAGCTATATCACCTCAAGGGAAAAACAAAACGTATCCGGAGATGTAACGCTAATGCAAACCACAAGCAGCAGCCAACCTTCTTCAACACTAAACCTGTCAAAACTTATCAACTATGTTCATTGAATGAACACACCCGATAAGCAAACATGCAAATCGGGTCAGCATTATAAAAATGCTGGTGTGAGTAGCCCTAAAAATACGAATATACTTATACATATATATACACAATCCATACGGCAGTTAGTTCCTCCACCGAGGCGCCTTAACTTTCAACGACTAATACAACATTCTTAAGTACAATAATCTAGGCAGGTAGTTCCTCCTTTGGCCTTTAACATTCTTAAGTACACTAATCTAGGCGGTAGTTCCTCCTCTTTGAAGCTTTAACTTCCCTCAACCTAACCACACAACAACTATACTCATAATAAATAAGGCATGTAGTTCCTCCATCGAGGCTTTAGGTTCTAACTAAACTATAACCACCAACCATATACAAATCATCTATCTAGAGATATATCCTTTACCAACATATTACCATAATTAGATTATTTGGGGCTTTCTTTGTGTGTCCCTAAAATCACGCCGTCGTATCTATGTCTTACCTAGTTTCCGGCTACCACAATCGCAAACCCAACGCCGAACATGTACATCCACATGCCTCCCCTTACATAATGAGCCTCTCGTGCGTAACCACCCTGAGCGGGATGCCGCACACCAGGTAAATCCTCACACGGAAGCCAAATCTATGTAAGCACTGCCACTATTCGGCATAAAATATTGCGCATCATCGTTCTATTTTGCGAACGGAATAATCAAGCCACTATTCGGCTACGCCAGGAGGGCCGCCCGAAGGCCATTCAGCTTAACTGAAACGCCAGAAGGGCCAATCACATGAGTTGTGGTAGTCAGGTTCTAGGATTTTCGTTACGTAATTTATTCAGGTGTCATACATCTATGACTCATAAACATTTCTACTATATCACGTGCAGGTCAATTACCTTATTGCACTAAGCCACAATCTCTAGAAATATCTCAATATATCTCATAACCATATTTCATACTTTCACGTGCCAATATCTTATTGCACTACACCACACTCCCGTGGGCAAATATTCACCAATGCTATATTAGCATTTCACATATAAAATAATGGAGTGTATATACATTTCTCCAAGATATTGCATTTATACAACTATCCTAGCATATTATATCATGTCACAATGCTTCAACGTATCACATACATGATAACGTATTAGGAATATAATATCTCCTAACATCTCAATATCGTCACGTGTCAAAAATACACAATATCAATGTCAAATCTTTATTAGATAATGACAACAAAAGTTGTACAAGCTTCCACAGCATTTTATTACTACATATGTCCATATAATATACAACATAAAACGTAGTACAATTAAACAATCCACAGTCCACAATCAAAGCCCAATATGCTTTACACACTACTCACGTCAAATCTAAATTAGATAATTTACCAACCAAGTTATACAATATCCGACAGTATTTTATTACTATATATATCCATATAAACAAACATATGAAAAACTGGAAAAGTCAACATCCACCAATCGGTCAACGGTCAAAGTCAAGTCGGCGGTCAACGGTCAAAGGTCAACACCTCATGGTCAAGGTCAAACTCAACATGCCATGGTCAAAGTCAAACTGTCATCGCCAAAGTCAAAGGTGAAAGTCAACCGTCCATGGTCAAAGGTCAAAGTCAATCGTCCATGGTCAAAGGTCAAAGTCAACCGTCAAAGTCAACGGTCGATGGTCAAAGTCAAACTGTCCTGGTCAAAGTCAAACTGTCGTTTTCGTGTTCGACAGGTCCAGGGTCATAGCCATGGTTCATGGCTAAGGACAAAGTGCATGGCTCATGGGCTCCTAGCTAAGGTACTGGTTCGGACCCAACTGGCCAAGCCCAAACGTTAAAACCCGAAAGTCTAAAACATTTGAAAGACCCAGGTTAGATCTATTTTAAGTCCAATGGGTGGTCCATGCAATATTAGAAAGCGGGCCCAAAAGCGGTTAAGTGGTTCGGTCCAAAATTGAACTGAAACCGGTCCAAAACTTAAAGAAATCGGGCCAAACAAAACAAATAAGTGGTTGGCCCAAACAACTAAAACAAAATGGCCCTAAAACAAAACTTAAGGTTTTTTGAGGCCCAAAACCGAATTTGAAATCATCGTTCATCATCTTCACCCATCACCACCACCAAAACCGACCACCACCAGATTCCAATCGGCCACCCAATCCAACCTAGCGGTTTGACTCCTCATAGAAACCCACACCACTTTAACAAAGGCAAAAACTCCAATTCTTAACTTCCACATATCGACCAAACCTAGATCTCGAGACCGTCGCCATTAACGAGCTTCCACCAAGCTCTAATCGACAGCCCCACACACCACCTACACTACTCCACTTCACCCAAACATCAACCCATCATCACTCAACCAAAAGAAACCAACCTAAAATCAGCCCAACCACGGGGCCATTAACGCTCCAAGCTTCATCGCGCCCCACACCACTCAACCAACAACCAACTTCAAATTTTCCCCTACCACCATTCATTCAACCAACAACCCTCAATACACAACAAAACAGTTCAAACACAAGAAAAATACAAAAACACATCCCACGGTATCACGATACTTGGCAGAAATGGCGTTTTTCAGAAGGAGGAGGTTAGGGGCTCAGGCGCCTCCCTTCACCACCACCGAATGGTGTTCCCAGATCCTACCAAATCTACAGAGTATAAAACAGTGCAGGGAAGAACCATGGTTGAACAGAACCAAATTAAAAGCGACAAGAAAAGAAAATGAAAGGTGGTTCTTCAAGACATGAAACGTAATGCGTAATGTGGTCTAGATGCGAGAAAAACCAATAAAGAAAAACCACTCACGCCACAACAGTTAACATAAATGGTATTGGCGCCATTTACACGTTGTTCAAAGCTTCCAACGATTCGAATATCGATTTCCAGTCCGACGAGAATAATTTGAAAAGACGGTTAAACCAATTTTACCAACTACGGGATCTAACAACAATAAGCTGAATCACGAACCAAAACTTTGAAGCAAAGTACAATCATACGTGAAATAGAAAAACTAATCTACTCTTTGAATTAAAACCCAACGAATCCTCCGTAGTCCAACCGTCGTGCTCCACCTCTCCAAAGAAAAAAACCTTCTCTCGCCCCATTTTTAATATTTTATTATTTTATGAACCCTATTTTCTAGAAAAGTGTTTATATACTTGGGTCCGAAACCCAAGCCCAACACAGACTCGGGCCCAAAACCAGGCCCACGTATCCCGAGTCCAATCCGACGAATTTTGAAAATAAATAATTAATTAAATTAATTAATTAAATAGAAAAATACGTATTAAAAAATACGGGCGTTACAATATCCATAGATGGATCATGTATGTATTGAGCCAAGAGATTAGCCCAAGACCATACTATGTATTGGGCCAAGAGAATAGGCCCAAGACCATACTATGTCCCATGAAGTAAACCTAAAGAGAAAGGGAGGGTTAGGATTAAAAGCAAGAAGGAGATATAAAAGAGAAAGAGGAGGAGAAAGGAAGAAAGGGGGGGGGGGGGGGGCTCAGAAGAGAGTGAGGAGAGGGGAGAGGGGTGGAGAGGAAATAGTGAATTATGGCTGCTTGATCCCAAAATGGGTACGTAGACAATCTAAAATATTGGTACAGTCGATAAAAAAGAGATCTCTAAGGCTAGTGAGGGTAGTGGTTATGAACACGGTTCACACATAAACCCTAGAAGATTAGTTTTTCCATAAGAAAATAAGTATAAATGCATGTCATAAATATAAAAAACATTAACAACATAGCAGATTATCCCTATATTGATTATTGATACTAGTAAATGGGCACGTGTGTTGCACGTGCTAGGAAAGAAAATCGAGGTGGAGAAAATTAAAAGAATGAATGCATATATAGGGTTTAGATTAATATAGGTCGAGGTCTTACAAAAAACTTCAATAAGGAAAAAACACTTCAATATGCTAGTTGTATTCTTTGTACGATTCGATATTTGATGCTATTGTATGTTCTGAATAGATATATCCGAAGAGGTATTTAACTGCTTGTAATTTAGTCAATATATAATTATTAGAAAAAAAATACATTAGATAATGTTAATATTTGTTCTATAGATCTATTAAGTCGGATATAATTAGGTGGAGTGAATTGAATGTGTAAATAATAGATTTCCTGGAGATGGCTATATGGCAAGATAACCATTTCAAAGCTATCCATATAATGTGTATCTTATTTTATGTGTAGTGTTGTTTTTTTCAAGCCATATGTATGGAGGTTGCATCACTGAATTACATCTATTTCACTCTATTGTTAGTCGCACATTCCTTTGATGTACATACATAACTTTGGCAAGTTTCGGGTTTCCACTTGATTAAGATAATGAAGAAGGTGCAAAGTGCATGTTGAAGGAGTGTAGTTTGTCAAGCGGGTATGCTATGCTTAAATGAACAACTGATTCAGAGTAAGCAAATAGAAAAGCCATTAGTAAAGAGCAAGAAGTGAATATCTGTGTGGATTTTGCCATTTTCTTTCTCAATTTCGAGCATTTCATGAATAACTATATTCAACAGTTTTCATTTGTATAATTGTATGCCTCCCTAATCTCTAGATTGGATAAATTGGATCAACTTGCCTTGCAGTCCTGCACATCCCATTTTACGCACCTTTTTCAAAATAATAATCAGTTGGTCCACCATATATTAAGCATTTCATGATGGGTTGGGTTGGGCCATTTTATATATTGTCCTGGGATTGAGTATTCTAAAACAATGAGTTGGTTTGGGCCATTATGTACTAACTCATTATTGAAAGATTGTTCACTAATGCAGGATCGATTCATGGAATCATGGATTGCTACGAATGCTGAACTTTAGCCTGAAGACTTTGCAATTGGGTTATTAGGTTATGTGCTGGAGTTTCATTTGAAATTTGAAACATGGAATGGAATGTTTATTAAAAATCATTATAAAGAATAATAGGCAAGGCAAACAACAGCCTATATAGCTCAGTGGTCGAGTGTCAGTCTTGTAAATTGAAGGTCTGTAGTTTGATCTTGCATGGAGGCATGTTAATACACTATATTTTTACAGTATTAAACACGATTAAAAAGTTGGTTGCTTTTTGGGTAATCATAAGGCATAAGCATTTGCAAAATGTTTCAGAAAACCTAAAAGACATCCGAAAAAAGGAGTTGGTTCCAGTGTCACATTCTCTTCTATTAAAGTAAATTTTCAAAAATATAGGATTAAGCTAGACCACCTTAGAGTCTACTCAACAGGTACCTTTCTACATCCACTATCTTTTTCATTCATAAAAACTCAAATCGTTACTAATTAGTAGCTACTGTTGATAGTTTTTTTAACATTAAAGATCTTATATCTTAATAAAAGTATAGATGTAGGAAGAATTACGATTCTCTCCTAGTGGTGTGGATCAGAGGTTCATATAACAGCCAAGTCCCATAGTCCCCTCTCTGAAACACAAACATTGGTTTTATAATATCTGGTGCAATATGAGAAGCACTGTTGGATAATTAGTCTAGTTAATATCACATTGTATTCCTCAGTCCTGAAGGTTATTGAAATGATACAAAGTTTTATGGCATTGATATCAAAATACAAAACCTGGATTTACCCAAAACATATAAGATGTCAGAAATGTTTTCGTAGTTCTCATTCTCATCTAGCTAGCTAACACAAAGCTACATTTTCCATTCATATATATTTACCAAAAATAATTGAGAGGGATAAATTAAAATGAAAGGGCAAAAAGAAAGTGTGATATACTTGTAGTCCAAATTTTAGCAGCTGTGAAAATCGGTTGTTCTTTGGGAGTTTTCCGTTATGTTGAAGTCCTAGATTAAGCGACACATCACTGACACTGATTCCAAATATTTAAAGTGAGGACTCAATATCTGTATCAGCACCAGTGGTTCCAAAATCAACTTGAACAGTACTGCCACGCTGGCACCTGTCGTCGACTGCCATTTGGTGGTGACGTTGTGACTTGGTTGGTGACATGTCATTGTACTTGGTAATGGTGGCTTGGTTTTTTGAGGAGCATTGTGTATTGATTGCATTGGATGAATGGTTGTTTTATGTAGCTTTGATTTCAGATCTTTTGCTTGCTGATTGCATTGGATGAATGATGTTTGTATAGAGTCTCTTGACATGGGCTTACTGTAGTCACAATATTAATGTACGCTTGTAGAGCACAGAAGCATTTTGAACTCTGATCCTTCAGTAATCTCAGAAATCATGACGTGAATGGTAAGATAAATTTCTCAGTCTTCTTCTTCTCTTTTTAAATCTTGAATTGCGACAACTAATCCCATTATATCACTCTTTCCTATAGATGCCTTAAGGGATTGCGGTGGGGGGGAGGAAGGTAAAGTGTTATTCCAAATCCTCTACTGCAGGAAGCAGACATGCAAGTCATAGTAGAGAAATGAAAATAAAGATAGACAAACATACATCAAGTGGTTCTGGTGGCTGCAAAGCGGCTGACAAAAACTTTCCAATAGTTCCAAGCTGCAAACTCTTAATTTGCAGACAAAGAGAGTTCAATGGCGTTCTCAACAGCTCAGGTAGTTTGATATTCAGCAAAAGGCTCATACACACATCTAGGGTATAAGTGATAACACTCTCCAGGCTGAACACGACCAGCTTTTATATAAATATTGACCCAAATGGTAGTCTCGTGGAACATTTCGTCAAGAGAATGGTTGTCAAATATTAGATTTTCGAACGCTTCATCTTAGAACAGCCAGAAACTCACCTTAGATTGCTTAATACACCATACGATTTCCTCTTCACAAAAAAAATATTCCTAAATACGAAGATGGAAAACAATGGTGTGCGGATATTCCCTGTAAATGGTAGTAAAACAACATTATTTCAATGTCTTATCTAATAGATATGATATTTGGTGGCCCAGAGTCGAGGCATTCATTGGATAATTTGGAGACCAGCTGGGAGATGTGCACTTTGGCATCCTACAACCTCACACAAACTCCTAGATTTTGTTTTTCAAGTGTCTCCTGGGCTTTCTTGAGGACCGACTGTAGATATTTTCATTGGGCTTCTATCCGTAGCTATAATTGTCGATGCACCTACATATAGAATAGGTGTTCCATTGATTGTAAGTTTAGCACATATATCACATGCATTCACTCTCAGCTATTTAACATTTTGTTGGTTGATGATGATTCTGATGATGGTTATGATAACTCATTAGACTATTACCTAAAGATGTTCGTTTAGCCTTCTTTGCACTTCAATTTGCATCTCTAATGATTCACTTATCTCCAAGCTTCTGATACATTTAAGTTCTTTTGTCTGTTCAGGTCAAAGCCAAAGAATGTATATACAAAGATGTGTCGTTGTTCAAACTTCAAAGTGTTACTTGTTTGTTTGGGATCCTGTCATGAGTGCTCCACTAGCATCACACATCCTATCCCCTGCTTCCGCACCCGTAAAACCTGTCACAATAAGTTAATGCCTTCTTAAAATTTGAAATTTGTAATGTTGTTATTCTGAATAATGAGGTACTATGTGTACTTTGTCTAAAGATGAAGTTGGAATACTCGAAAAGGGTGGGGTAAGAGCATGCACACCTTTATCTTCTCAACAACATCTTCCTTTGCCCCATTTACAGTGTGAGTTGCTTCCAACATTTTTCCATTATGAAGTTCGTTGTCTTGAATATCAACAACAATAATCTGAGACGCACAAAATGCCCGAGCTATTTGCAAGCAACTGAGGTATTTGATTTAGTTAATATATTTTATATGAAAACTTGACCAAAATGGAAGTTGCATCTTACCTAGTTACCTACATTTGAGTATGAAAGAAATTTGACCAAATAGATATTCAAGCATATATCTCCTAGGGGACCAGACTATTAAATTTCCATTCACATAAAGAGGTAAGTTAGGCAAGCTCTATGCTTGAGCATAATGCGGCAAATTGTAAACATTCAGATATAATATTCATGCACATTCCAATAATCAAAACTCTAAAAATAGCCATTTGTAGACGGATTGTTGATTATTGGTAAAATACTATAGCGAACACTCTTTGCTGATTTCAGGAATGATTTGATAATATGTTATGTGCAGCAAATCATATTCACATGTCTGCAGCTCATAGAGCTCTAGCTTGTGCAAGTGTGAGCCAACATACTTTTTAAAACCTTGTTTTTATCACCTTGACTACACTCTTTACTGCATTTTATATGTTTATATGCACTAATGCACCCCAAAAAGTGCACAATAGGTTTCAAGTGTTAGATTAGATGATAAAGTCTGGGCTAGAAGTCAAAATAAAATTAATGATAGTAAAAGATAGAAACTGGCGTGCCCTAGGAAAAACAAAATAATGGCAGATTTAACGTCTGGGCTAGAAGCCAAAACAAAATTAATGATAGTAAAAGGTGGAAACCGACGTGCCCTAGGAAGAACAAAATAATGGCAGATTTTCACCTTGATCCAACACCACTAATGCAAATAACTGCAACTGCATCTCCAGCACGCATGTCTCATTGCACCATAGGCGGTAAAGATTGCACATCCCAAAATAGTTGATTCTGTGTAGGGCAGATTATTAGTCATACATAATCCTCGATGAAATATTTGGGAAGTTTTCTTCAATATACTTTACCTGTAAATGAATCTTTAGATGGTATAGGGCAAGTCCTGGAATCCCCATGAGCTTCATAACCGTCTTTGGTGTTGCCTCTGCGACAAACATATAGAAGATTGAATTAGCAGAATAAAATGCGGGTGCATGTTCCTAAAATTAGCTTATATAGAAATGTAAAGAAAGAGATACTCACTGTCTGCTCCTCCAAGATGTTTGACAGCTCTGATGAAACCCTCGTGCAGCTTAGGCGTCCATTTTAATCTAGGCTTAGCATCAGTAGAGAGAACCAATCCTGTGTCACCACAAGCATTTCCTCAGCCTTGTAAAAAGTTTAATTAACTAAAACTAATTGCCAATCAAAACCAAATAGCGAACACTCTTTGCTGATTTCAGGAATGATTTGATAATATGTTATGTGCAACAAATCATATTCACATGTCTGCAGCTCATAAAGCTCTAGCTTGTGCAAGTGGGACCCAACGTACTTTTTAAAACCTTGTTTTTATCACCTTGACTACACTCTTTACTGCATTTTATATGTTTATATGCACTAATGCACCCCAAAAAGTGCACAATAGGTTTCAAGTGTTAGATTAGATGATAAAGTCTGGGCTAGAAGTTAAAATAAAATTAATGATAGTAAAAGGTAGAAACCGGCGTGCCCTAGGAAGAACAAAATAATGGCAGATTTAACGTCTGGGCTAGAAGCCAAAACAAAATTAATGATAGTAAAAGGTGGAAACCGGCGTGCCCTAGGAAGAACAAAATAATGGCAGATTTTCACCTTGATCCAACACCACTAATGCCAATAACTGCAACTACATCTCCAAAGACGCATGTCACCGTGATGTCTCATTGCACCCATAGCGGTAAAGATTGCACATCCCAAAATAGTTGATTCTGTGTAGGGCAGATTATTAGTCATACGTAATCCTCGATGAAATATTTGGGAAGTTTTCTTCAATATACTTTACCTGTAAATGGCTCTTTAGATGGTATAAGGCAAGTCCTGGAATCCCCATGAGCTTCATAACTGTCTTTGGTGTTGCCTCTGCGACAAACATATAGAAGGTTGAATTAGCAGAATAAGATGCGGGTGCATGTTCCTAAAATTAGCTTATATAGAAAGGTAAAGAAACAGATACTCACTGTCTGCTCCTCCAAGATGTTTGGATGACTCGATGAAACCCTAAATGCATTTCAAAGGCCCATTTTAATCTAGGCTTAGCATCAGTAGAGAGAACCAATCCTGTGTCACCACAAGCATTTCCTCAACCTTGTAAAAAGTTTAATTAACTAAAATAATTGCTAATCAAAATCAAATAGCGAACACTCTTTGCTGATTTTAGGAATGATTTGATAATATGTTATGTGCAACAAATCATATTCACATGTCTGCAGCTCATAGAGCTCTAGCTTGTGCAAGTGGGACCCAACATACTTTTTAAAACCTTGTTTTTATCACCTTAACTACACTCTTTACTGCATTTTATATGTTTATATGCACTAATGCACCCCAAAAAGTGCACAATAGGTTTCAATTGTTAGATTAGAAGATAAAATCTGGGATAGAAGTCAAAATAAAATTAATGATAGGAAAAGGTAGAAACCGGCGTGCCCTAGGAAGAACAAAATAATGGTAGATTTAACGTCTGGGCTAGAAGTTAGAACAAAATTAATGATAGTAAAAGGTAGAAACCGGCGTGCCCTAGGAAGAACAAAATAATGGCAGATTTTCACCTTGATCCAACACCACCAATGCCAATAAATGCAACTGCATCTCCAGCACGCATGTCAGCTGCATGTCTCATTGCACCATAGGCGGTAAAGATTGCACATCCCAAAATAGTTGAATCTGTGTAGGGCAGATTATTAGTCATACGTAATCCTCAATGAAATATTTGGGAAGTTTTCTTCAATATACTTTACTTGTAAATGGCTCTTTAGGTGGTATAGGGTAAGTTATGGAATCCCAATGAGCTTCATAACTGTCTTTGGTGTTGCCTCTGCGACAAACATATAGAATGTTGAATTAGCAGACTAAGACGCGGGTGCATGTTCCTAAAATTAGCTTATATAGAAAGGTTAAGAAAGAGATACTCATTGTCTGCTCCTTCAAGATGTTTGACAACTCTGATGAAACGCTCGTGCAGCTCAGGCATCCATTTTAATCTAGGCTTAACATCAGTAGAGAGAACTAATCCTGTGTCACCGCAAGCATTTCCTCAGCCTTAAAGCTAATTGCCAATCAAAACCAAGTAGCTGAAATTGTAAAAAGTTGACACTATTTGCTCTGCACATGCTCCAATGCCTTTTGTTCATCTTTTCTATAACTAGTTAAACATTGTATCTTTTCTATAACACGATATGTTAGTATGTGATGGATAAAAGACACGTTTTCCTCCTTACATGCTCCAGTGACTCTTCTGCATTGTAGCAAGTAAACTGCTTTCATACGATTTACTTTCTAACAACATGGACTTTGTTAGGTCCACAATATAAATAAGTCAAAACCATAATCAAAATGGTCATTGTTGTGTGATAAAAATGGCAAAGATAGTCCACAGACCAGAAGCCAGGTAAAAGGAAGCACATAATTCATTCATTTGAATAAGAACTGTAGCACTTACCTTCTCTAGTGGATAAGCCATTTTACGACACGTAGCACATTTCTCTTGTGTTCCAGAAAACATTCCAGTAGCCTTGGTAGGTGACCTTGTCTGAAACCTTGGTAGTGGATATCCTAAGCCTTGGTAGATGGCAAAGCAATGTGTTGAAAGCGGCATAGCCAGCACAGTATGTACCTTCCTTCAAAATGAATACACGTAACTAAAAAGACGCATGGTAGTTTAATCAGCGACTACATAAATTGGCTACGAATACCTTGAGTGGTTGGTACGTTCTGCTCTTCTTGTTTGATACATGAAAGTGATTAAACCTAGTAAAACATAGATAAAAGATGCATCACTTTCATTAGTTCTCAATTCACAAAAGTAAAATATATCCAGAAGAAGAAATAAAATAAATGTAAACTTTCTATTAATGATTTGGTCTAGCATGATATAGGATTGAGTAGGCAATGTTGCATGTGGATTATTCAAATAAGTTTGATCACAATAGTGGCAGTAAAAAAAAAAAGAATAGATATTGAGTTTTCCCACATAATAGAAAAATAGAGGAGAAAACATACCAATGTGAGTAAAACTGCGTTTCGTGATATAATACACCGATCGATTAGAGATTGTGCTTCTACAAACCAATTCCAAACTTCCGAAACAATATCTTCTAACTTTTCCTTTTCTTCTCGAAACAATTCCAAACCTCTTCAGCCAATCCTTTTTTTCTCTTTCTTTCTCATATCTTACTTCCGGTCTAGTACTAATAAGTTTAGAGTCTAGAAGCTTACTAAGCTGTACGAGTCACTAACCAAATGAAATATACGTAATCAAACGGTGATGGCTAAACATGCGCACCAGGGGGTGAAGTGATACTTATATATATCAGAGGGTTGCTAAATGGTAAACATTAGATATATCAAGTGCAAGCCATAACCATGTAGCTTGCTCCTGGTGTGAGGCGCTGACCTAGCAAGAGAAAGCACCGAGGGATCTTTCTTTACATACCAGAGTCGAGAAATTTTTAAACCTTCTCTCATAATAAACATTTTGATAGAAATAAAAGTATGCTGGATGAAATGAGGCCATAAAAGACCACAAATGACTATAAGAGAAACAATACAGTGATACACTACTACCAAGTAAGAGTGTAAGCAAAAATTATCTCCATTCTCCATAATATAAACATATATATTCCACTACAGATATTTAGATCATTTTTGACTTATGGAGCTCTGCAATGAAAATATTATTAAGAGAACAACTGTAAGAAAATGCAAGAAGTCTATACCAGAATTTTTGCGCTTCCAAAATCACAAAGCTTTACGTCATGGGTATGAGGATCAACCTACTCCAAAAGAAGAGGATACCTCATAACACTTTAATTGAATATAAAACACTGAGAGAGTAATTACCATAAGATTTTGTGGCTTCACATCCCGATGGCAAACTCCAGGTACAGTGTGAATATATGCTAGCCCTCTAAAGATCTGAAAAAAAATCATCAATTACATAGTGTCCTATCAAAGTACTATGATAAAAAATATATATATATGAAAAAGAAGGGAACTACATACTTGGTATGTATAGAGTTTCACATAGAGGAGTGACATCCTCTGATTCATGTTCGAGTAGTGCTTAAGAACTCGGTAGACAGTTTCAGGAACATATTTTATTTCCAAGTTGAGATAAAGTTCATTCCTACTGGTGGTAGAAAAAAAACAGTGCTAAATTTTTTGCATTTGAAAATTCAGTTTTGCAATCCAAATAAATTAAGAAATTGAATTGGGTTCAATTTTTCCTGAAATTAACTATGAAAGGAAAAGAAGAATTAAGAGGGGAAAAAACAAACAATTAGAAAAATACATACTAACCTTTTAACTTATTGCTAAATTTGATACTGAGATGGTGCAAGTTCAATGATCGTATGTTTGAAAGAGACGAATAGAAAGTCTTATTTCGGAGAAGTAGGGCGAAACGCTGTGGTCTGTTTTTAGTATCGATTTTAAAGTTAATTTGGGTATTGGTCAAGAACGAAGAAGACAGCGGTTTTCTTTTTTTTTTTTTAATTGTGAAACCGTGAAACGGTGTCTTGTTTTCTATTTTCTGAAGACTTTGAGTTTTATAGTCTTGGGAATGTTTTAAATTACCAATTTACCCTTCGAACATGAAGTGTATAAAATTTCGTGGGTGAAACTTTTGGGTACCCTTTTGGACCAAAAGATTGGGTTAAAACCGAAAATACGGGAACTAATAAACGGCGACAAGTTTTCCCATTATATATAAGATATATAAACACTACACACCTATAAGAAAATAAGCAACAAACAACGCAACTTAATCAAGATTTGTACAAACACCAGATGACTATGACCTTTGATTTAAAAAATCAACACTAACCAAATCTGAAGATCAATACATGCAACAAATCATTGAGTATACATTCAGCTTGAAGACAATACAACATTGAAATGAATATACATGCGATGAATGAAAGTCAAAGCATAAAATTACCACAAAAATTTGAGAAAGTGGTTGTCAGGATTGAATCTAGCTTACTTTGATCTAATGATGCAGTGGAAATGTCAGCTAGAACCATCAAAGCATATCTCGACACCCTTTCCGCCAATCTCTGCTATTAAGCACTTGAAGCTGCTCGATTCAAGCTCAGCAATGACCTTGTCAAGTTGTCAACAACTGTTTTAGGTAGCACTGATACATGTGGTCAAGGGTTGCATGGCCAAGAAATCAATAATAAGACGATAAGGAAATACAGAAAAAGAACAGCAAGCAGGTATACTACTTTAACATGCGCATGGTAGACTTCTATCAATTGCTCTTTCATAAAATACAAGAGTTGTAGAAAAACTATACTTGTACGTTTTTATCTAATTAAAGTAGAAAACTCCCATGACCCCTCTAAAAAAAGGAAATGTTCTCCACCACATTTTCTGGATAAAGAAAAAAATGTATGATAGGAAGGCGCATATAACAAAAAATGTTTGATCAGAAACACCATATCAGGTGTTTCATCACTTAGAACCATTTTGTAAAGTAAACATATCAGAGCATTGTGATTGAATGCAAACATGGAATGGAAAAATTAAACATGTTATATCCAGTTCATAGCACATTAAATATGGCAGAACAAGCATACAAATAATCAATATTACTTACTACTAGCAAAGATGGGAAAAATTACTTTTAAAGTAAATCAGAAGATAGTATAAAAGTTAGATACATGTTGGTAACAAAGTCAATACACACCCTCCGCCGCCTGCTCCCGTTAGCTTGGAAGCTAACTTATATCTTTCAAAGTTACACAGACTCACACCCATGCATTGGAGAAGACCTTGATTCATCTCGATTAACTCTTCAAGCTTCCCTTCCTTCTCAACAAATTAAGGAGAGGTCGTCTGATGTAGGTGACTGGATAATGGGTGTAAGTACCCTCCGTTCCACACTACAGTACACGTGTCCACATACCAGATCGTCCTCCTTCAACTCATCCCACACCATCAGATCGTACCCACGACCCAACACCCAGGTCATCCACAACATTAGTTACATCTATTTATGGAAGCAAATCAACTAGCGCAATCTCGGAGATCAATCAACGCCACAATCAAGGAGACATTAACTTTGTAACAGCAGAATAATGGCGAATCATCAAGATAGCACACAAGGTGGATCTATAATTTATAACGGTCCAGAGCAAATATGGAAAGTCAGCTCAAACATCTATAAATAGAGAGAAATGAACTACGTAAGGCTTGATTCAAGTTTTTCCCCAAGAAACTTGATACGTAGGCAACTCTTATCCCAAGAAGAGTGCAGCCATTCCTAAACCAACACATCATCAGGTCATAAACCCAAATTAAGTAACATCTACATTGGCGCCGTCTGCCGGTTTGTTCTCTTGAGAAACTACACATACCATTTTCTCATGCCCACGAAGCTGGTCACAAACAAGCCACCATGGAAGCACAATTACAAGCATTAGCATATCAGATGAAGACGCTACAGGAGTCATTTGTAGTACTTTAACAAGAGAACCAGACAATGAGCGAGCACATCACCTCTAACAACAACAACGGCACTCCAGACGCAGTAGAGAACAATGCCGTCACAGCCCTCACCACAACCACAAACAAAAGGTTAGAAGACTTTGAACAAAGATTGGAGAAGTCGAACGACAAGGCTAGCACGCTCCAGATCGCCCAAAAGATCCTCCAGACGTACAAGGCGTCACCATTCACAGCTGAAATCAGAGACAAACACCTTCTATTAAAGTTCATCCAGCCAAAGTTCCCGCTGTACGATGACAGCTCGTGTCCAGGTCAGCACGTAGCTCGTTTCACCCAGATCCTCACCCTATATAGTGCTACAGAGTACGACTACTTAAAGTGCAAACTCTTTGCAACTAACCTAAAAGACGGAACTTTGGAATGGTTTTACACACTCACTCCTGATTCAATCAGCAACTTTGACAAGCTAGCTGAGTCGTTCGCATCAGAGTTCGTCCACAATAGGAAGAAGCAAGCCGACCTAGACTCCCTATTTCAGCTCAAGAAAGCACATGGCGAGACGATTTGCGCTTTCCTAGGACGTTTCAAAAAGGAACTCCTTTCAATGGAGCCAGGCTTAAAAGACAGCTTTGCAACTTCTGCATTCATCATGCTCTCCTGGATGACTCCGACCTAGCAGGGTCCCTAATGTGAAACAAACCGGAATGCTTAGATGACCTATACCACATAATAGACAAGTACATCAAGTACTCGCAATGGTTGGCCCAGCGCAAGGGCAAAGAAGTCCTTACAGGGAGCGACAAACAAGAGCCCTAACAAAGCATCCACTATTCTGGGAACAACAACAACAACAACAACAATAACAAGAGCTCCAGCCCCGACAAACCCTCTTACACAAAGAGGGAATTCTCCAACTTTTCCAGGATGCCAAGCCAGATCCTGAAGAAGATATATGCAGCACCATACTTCAAGCCCAACATCCACAAGGTGATCGCCATTCTAGAACGTCCATACTGCCATTTCCACAAGCTCCACCACCATGACACCAATGATTGTTGGAGCCTCAAGCACTACCTCCAAGACTTAGTAGAGAAAGGCAAATTGAATATATGTTAGTTAATTTGGGTCTACAACCTGATGATGTGTTGGATTGGGAATGACTGCACTCTTTTTAGGATAAGAGTTGCCCACGTATCAAGTTTCTTGGGGTAAAACTTGAATCAAGTCTTATGTAGTTCATCTCTCTCTATTTATAGATGTTTGAGATGACTTTTCATATTTGCTCTAGACCGTTATAAAGTGTAGATCCACCTTGTGTGTTATCTTGATGATTCGCTATTATTCTACTATTACAAAGTTAATGTCTCCTTAATTGTGGCGTTGATTAAGCTCCAAGATTGCGCTAGTTGATTTGCTTCCATAAATGGTTGTAACTGATGTTGTGGACGACCTGGGTGTTAGGTCGTGGGTACGATCTGATGGTGTGGGACGAGTTGAAGGAGGATGACCTAGTATGTGGACACGTGTACTGTAGTGTGGAACAGAGGGTACTTACACAGCCCCCTTTATTTTTTTTATCCGTTCTTTGGACAACTGGTGGGTGGAAAAAGGACGATTTAAAAAATAAAGTCTGAAAACACGTGTCTGACAGCTGTTTGTTTTGAATTTAGGTTTCGGAAAATGTGTGGGAATAGTTGGGTTTTGAAACGTGGGCCCAAATCACGACGATTTTGTGGGCTAGTCATGATTGTGCTTGCGTGGGAAACAGAAACGATTTGTATTTTCTTGAGGTTTTGGGCAGATAAGGGTTTTGGTTTTGTGAAAGGTTTTCGTCTATTCATTCTTCAAGCCAAAGGAAAAAACACAGAGCAAAAGAAAGAAAGAAAAAAAAAACTTTCTCTTCCTTTGCTATCAGGTTCGTGCTTTTCAACTTTAAAAATTTGATCTTTTCTTCTTCTTTTGATTTTGCAATGTCTATGACTAGTGATAGTTTGAGTGGTGAAGTTGAAATGGATGAATGGAGAGAGAGAACAGTAAAATGGAGAGAGAGAACAGTAAGTGTTAAAGAGGAATATGTTGAAGTTAGGTCTCGTAGTGGTGATGAGGCTTCGTCGTCTCCACTATTGGAGATGAGGGCTGAGGATGCGAGGAGGCCTAGGTCGAAAGATTGTTATGCTTCTCTGAGGGAGGAGTTTGGTTAGGTGAAGGCCGACCTGGCCATGTACGACCTGAGGGGGGAGAGGAATTTGTTTAATAGTGACTACGTTCCTTGGGGTGGAGGAGTAGTTGTTTGTTATAGACAGTTTAAGGCTGGGATGAGGTTGCCTTTTTCCCCGTCTTACTGTGCAGGTGCTGAATTATTTGGGAAAAGCCGCTTGTCATTTTGTAGGGAACAATTGGAGGATTTTTCATGTGTTGGATTTGTTGAATGACAGGGGCTATAACATATGCTTATCAGATGTGTTGGAGCATTTTGTTGTGAGGAGGTCGGGTGCTCTAAACTTCAGTTTTCAGGTCGGTAAGGGGAAATCTCCTGTTATTATGGGGGTAAGCAAGGAGGAATGGAGTCGTAGGTCGTTGTTGGTTGTGGGTAGATATTGTCCTCCTCATTGGGAGTTGGCAAATCGTGTTGTACAGTTTGCTGGCAGGTCATTGGTTTTAGGTCATAATGTGTGTATGGTATACTATGATTTGGACGTTTTGACTTATTTGTTTTGTTTTTGCAGAAGTTTCTATTCGTGGTTGTACCAAGACCGGTGCTATATAAAGGTTTGCTTGTTTGAGTTGGGAGAAGAAACGAGCTTTGTTAGGGGGAGGTTGCTCATTATTTTAAGAGGCGTGGAGGAGAGAAAATTAACCGTAAGAAGTTGGAGCAAAAGAAGAGGGCTCACAAGGCTGTCGTTGTTCTCTCTAATTCTAGCTCAGATTCTGCCATAGAGAGTGAGAGCTAAAAGAAGGCACCTATTTCTGGAGTGAGAAAGGCTGGAGGGGCTGGTGATAGCCGTTCTGGGGCAGGTAAGACGGCTGGTGTGGCTGCTGAAAGCCGTTCTACACCTAGACACTCTGAGGTGGGTGATGTGGATCGTTTGGCATCCCAACGTTCTGAGCTAGGGGATGGAGGACGCTCTGCATCTAACTGCTTTTCTGCTGGTGATGCGGATCGTTCTGCATCCAACCGCTTCTCCTCTGGTGATGTGGATCGTTCTACATCAACCTGTTCTGAATCGGTTGCTAGAAGTGCTGGTGGTTTCGCTATTGATAATGCTGGTGGAAGTGCTGGTGGAGATGGTGATGCTCCTACTTCATTCCGGAGGCCTAATTTGAAGAGGCGCTCTGAAGTGGTTGAGACGGAGGGGGCTAAGAGGTCCTGAACTGAGTCTGAGGAATGACCTAATACTGTAGAAGGTCGTACTTCTTCAGGTCGGGTACCTTTGAAGAAGATGAACTTGAGTGATTTGGCTGTTGACGCTGGGGTAGCTGAGGCCCATGGTAAGAAGAAGGTTGTTGATGGTGAGCCTGCTGCTCAGCAGTGCAAGTGGTCAGGGAGTGTGGCCCTAAGTGACAAGAGTGGAGATGACGTTCTGAGCAGGCTTGTCATGTATGAGGACCCTGCTAGTGGGTTGAGGAAGTTTGTGAAGAATGGGGACTGCAGTTTCAAGTCCACATTCGTTGCTGGAGGGTTATTGGAGAGCATTATTCTTGATGGAGATAGGCGTAAGCTGGATGGTAAGAGTCTGGAGGTGAACTTGAAGGAGATGGATCGGTCGCTGTGCTTTGTGAGTGTTCTTCTGTTATGAGTTTGTTCTCTTTGGGCTTTGTCAATATTGGTCCGATCTAATCTTAATTTGTTATTTGTCAGGTTCTGGCCATGTATAGGAAGTTGAGGGAGATGGCATGTATCTCCGATCTGTACAAGAAGGAGTTGGATGCCACTAAGGAGGCCTATGGCAAGCTGGTGGCCAAGCAACAAGTGGAGAGGGCTGAGTTCGTAGGGTTGAGGACTCAGGTGCAAGAGCTTGGTGGGAAAGTGGCTCTGTTGCAACCTTCTCTTGACTCTTTGAGGCTGGAGGTTCAGCAGTGGATTGTTGAGTGCAAGAAAGTGTGGGCCGTTACTAAACGAGCTGAGTCTGAATATAACAACCTAGTGGATTTGGTGAAGGGGGTGATACTTACGTTCTGGTGGATGATTTTTTGGAGCTAGATCGTAAGTATTAGATCCTTAAAATGTCAGTTGAATGTGGGGCTGCAACAGTGTCTGCGGAAGATACTGGTGCAGATGCTAGTAGACGATCTATTCTGCCATCCGATCTAGGTGCTGCTCCAACTGCCTCTCCTGGTGATGTTGTCGAAGATTTGTTGACTGTTGGTGGTGATTCGGATAGCAGTTCTGATGTTGTACAGGGCAGCGAGCTGGATCCTTTGAATGTTAATCAAGTTTCTCCTGTTGTTTTGTCTTAAGCTTCTCTAGTTTAATTTTGGTTGGCTGTTTCTTTGAACAATTTTGAAACGTACACTTGTGCTCTTGCTACTGATAAACAAAATTTTTGATAATGGGGATACTATGGTCGTTTTCCTGGGATGACGTGGGGGCTTCCAGTATTTAACCGAATTTGTTATTTAAGTAGAAATATTTAAATTACTTACTTGTTGAGATTGTGCTTGAGGTTTGCATGCATGTGATTGCTTTTGTTGTCTTTGCGTGTTGTTTGACGACCTGTGTTATATAGCGGTAGCATTGATGAACTGCTGAACTTGGGTAGGTCGTCTGATTATAACAGGTTGTAGAGCATTTGTATATGACCTGGTAGATTTGCATAGTTGACACCTAGGCTTTGCCATGTTTAGGTGTGTGTAAGTCGTTCCTTTTAGGAGAACCTCTTATAGTTAGCCTTTGAATGACCATTATAGTTGAGTCTAACTTAAACCATTTCGAGATTGTAAGTTGACTTGGGGTCCTTTTGGGGGTCCCCTGGATTGCATTTGGCTGATAATTGGCTTTTGAGTGGCAATTACAGTTGAATCATACTTAACCCTGACGTTGATGTTAAGTTGATTTAGGGTCCTTTTGGGGGGACCTTGGTTTGAATTGATTGATAATTAACCACTGCGTGGTTGTTGTATTTGAGTTGTTCTTGACTCCTTTTTTGATGTACGACCTGACATTGTGATGTCCTAGGTCGGGTTACGTAGCGCAAGGTGCATGGTATTCATGTAATGCAAAAATGACATCTGTACTCGAAATGTTGATGGAATTTTATTCATATCGACCTATATATCTGGAGAAAAACTTATTGATAAAATTGCTTTAGGAAAGATGTATTCCAAGGTCGGAGAAGCATGTCACCGAGCTGAGTTTTAATCCAGTACGCTCCGTTTCCAACAGCTCTGTCAACTATGTATGGTCTCTCCCAAGTTGGATAGAGTTTGGCTGGTGCTAAAGTCTTTTTGAGGACTAGGTCGCCAGCTTAGAAAGATCTTGGGACGACCTTCTTGTTGTATGATCGTTGGATTGTCTGGTGGTACTGAGCTAGGGATATAACAGCTGTTTCTCTTAGCTCTTCTAGGAGATCGACTTCTTTGGCTAAGATGTTGTCATTGTCTCCCGATTCGACGATGTCTAAGCGTGTGGTTGTGATTGTGAGCTCTAATGGTATTACTGCTTCTGTTCCGAAGCAAAGTGTGAAAGGAGACTCGTTGGTACTAGCTCTGGCTGTTGTTCTGTATGCCCATAAAATGTTCTCGAGCTGCTCTGGCCATTGGCTTTTCTTGCTCTCCAATTTTTTTTAGAGATTTTCTTTGATGACTTTGTTTGTGGCCTCTGCTTGGCCATTGCTTTGTGCATATCTAGGTGTAGAAAATGCTTGAGTGATGCGCCATTTTTGTAGAAAAGTCTTGACTTGTGTGCCAGCAAATTGGGTTCCATTTTCTATGATAAAGGTGTTGGGTAGACCAAATCTTGTGATGATATTGGTCCATATGAAGTTGATGACGTTAACTTCCTTGACTTGGACTAGTGGGATTGCTTCAACCCACTTGGTGAAGTAATCTGTGGCTGCTAGGACGTATTTGTGCCCTGTTTTCTTTTGTGGGATGAATGGTCCCATGATGTCTAGCCCCCACATGTGAAAAGGTCATGGGCTGGCAATATTGATTAATTCCCTTGCTGGACTTAGGTGGTTGTGGCCAAATGTTTGACATTGGTGGCATTTAAGAACGTACCTTTTTGCCTCGATATGCATGCTTGACCAATAATACCCTTGGGCTATTGTTTTATGTGCCAGAGATCTTGCTCCTGTATGGTTGCCGCATTCACCTTTGTGGATTTCATCGAAAATGAGTTGGCTTTCGCGCGGAGTTATGCACCTTAGGTGGGGTTCTCCTGCGGATTTGCGGAACAATCGTCCGTTAATTACTGTGTATTTTGGGGCTCGAAATTGTATTACACGAGCATTTTTTGCTTCTGCCGGGAGCTCACCCTGTAAAATGTACTTCAGGAATGGGCCTATCCAAGATTGAGTGATTTCTTCTTCGGATGAGGGCTGAAAGTCGATGAGGCTGTTGACACTTTCTTTCTGGTATGCTGGTCTTTCCAGGATGTCAATGTAGATTGTGCTAGGGCAAACCTCTTGTGTCTTTGAGGCTAAGAAAGCTAGACTGTCTGCATGTCTGTTATCTTCCCTGGGAATGTGCTCCAATGAGAACGTTTTGAAAGATCTTATGAGGTCATTGACGACCTGAGCGTACTTTGCCAGGTTTACTCTATTCGTGACATATTCTTTGGTGATCTGCTTGACGATTAGCTACGAGTCGCTGTAAGCTTTAAGCTTTAAGCTTTGGGACTTGTAGCTGATGTGCCATGCGGAGGCCTGTGATCAATGCTTCATACTCCGCTTCATTGTTGGACGTTGTGAAACCAATCTTGATTGATTTTTGTAGCTGGGTGCCATCTGGTGATGTTAACACAGCCCCCAGTCCACTTCTATTATTGTTGCACGCCCCATCTACGCAGAGGTGCCATGTGTCTGGGGTGGCAGGTTGATGGAGTGAAGTGATGGGCTCAGGTTCCCAGTTGATGTCTTCGACAGGGAAGTCCGCAAGGAAATCATCAATGACCTGTCCTTTGTGAGACGTTCTGGGAACGAACTTTATGTGGTGCTCTCCGAGCTCTTCAGCCCACTTGGCCATACGAGCGGTTTTGTTGTTGGAACTCAATACTTGCTTGATGGGTACATTGGTGATGACCTTGATGCTGTTAGATTGGAAGTAAGGTCGAAACTTCTGAGCTGAGTAGAGTAAAGAAAGCATCGTTTTCTCCATTGGAGAATAGTGCTTTTCTAAATCTGCCAATGTCTTGCTGGTGAAGTAGACTGGCTTTTCGACTCTTTCGTATTCGCAAAAAAGAACTGAGCTGATTGCAAAGTCGGTTGTTGCAAGGTAAAGCCCCAATGTTTCTCCTTCCTCTAGCTTGGACAGGACGGGCGGCGTTGATAAGTAAGCTTTCAGGTCGGTGAAGGCTTTGTGGCATTCGTCTGTCCATGTGAATGTTGCGCCTTTTTTGAGTATTTGCAGGAATGGTCTGTATTTGTCAAATACTCGTGAAATGAATCTGTTGAGTGCTGAAACTATTCCTGATAACTTATGAATTTGCTACTTTGTAGTTGGTGCTGGCGTTTCAGGGAGAGCTCGTATTTGTTCTGGATTTGCTTCAATGCGCCTTTGTGAAACGAGGTAACCTAAAAATTTTCCCGAGACTACTCCGAATACGCATTTTGCTGGGTTGAGCTTCATCTTGTTTTGGCGAAGTCATTCAAAGGCTTCTTGTAGGTGGGAGATGTGATCGCCCGCCTTTTCACTGTTGACCACCATGTTGTCTATGTAGACCTCCATAGTGTCTCCTATCAAGTCTTTGAACATTTTGGTGACCAGTCTTTGGTAGGTCGCACCGGTGTTCTTCAAGCCGAATGGTAGGACGTTGTAACATAACGTTCCTTGCTCGGTTATAAAGGATGTCTTTTCCTAGTCTTCTTTTGCAAGTGGTATTTGGTTGTATCCACTATATGCGTCCATAAATGATAAAAGCTTGTGGCCGCACGTTTGATTTACCAGTATGTCGATCCTTGGTAGGGGGAAGTTGTCCTTTGGGCAGTGCTTGTTGATGTTAGTGAAGTCTATGCAAAGTCGTACCTGACCGTTCTTCTTTGGAACGGCTACAATGTTGGCTAGCCAGGTCGGATACTCGACTTCTCTGATGAATCTAACATTCTTGAGTTTTTCTATCTTTTCATTGATGGCTTTCTGAAATTTGAGTGCTAGTTTCCTAGGTCGTTGTTTGATGGGCTTGACGGTTGGATCTACATTTAACTTGTGGCAAGCGACCTAAGGATCGATTTCTGGCATATCGATATATGACCAAGCAAAAACATCTTTATTGAGAGATAGAAATTTGACAAGTTGCTTCTTGAGCTTGGGGTCTAAATCAGCCCCTACATAAACAAACTTTGGGTCATCATCTGTGCCCAGATTGATTTTTTCTCTTGGTTCTATTTGAGTTTGTTTCCCTTTGAGCTTGTCTGCTGCAGTTGCTGGAGGGCTGGATGTTTGAAGATCTTGCTTCTTTGGGACGTCTTTGTTTTTTACGACCTGAGGCTTGGGTGAGGTCGTTGTGCTGATGTGATTGCACAGGTGAGCTTCTAGTTGGTTGCTTCTGAGCTCCATGATGCCTCGGGGACCGGGAAATTGCAGGACCTGGTGTAGGGTTGATGGAATTGCTTGGATCTTGTGAATCCATCGGCGTCCTAGAATGGCAGTGTAGGACGACTTGACATCGATCACACTGAAGCGTGTTGAAGTTTTGACCATGTCTTCATTTTCTCCAATGGAGACTGGCAGGATGACATCTCCAATGGCATCTGTACGATCTCTATTGAACCCATAGAGCAGTGCATTTGATTTTATCATCACCGAGTCTAGCAGGTGCATGTCCTTGTAAGTTTGATAGAAAAGTATGTCGCACGAGCTGCCTGGATCGATGATGACTCTTTTGACTGTCCACCCGTTGATTTTGACGTGCAATACCAGGGCATCATTGTGGGGTAGGCACACCTTGTCTAGATCCTCTTCAGTGAATGAAATTGTTGTTGTTGTTTGAGGGTTATTGGGATTGATCACCTTAGCTTTGTGGGAGAGGTGATAGATTTATTGAAGTGCTCCAACTCATCGGCGTTTTTCATGACCTGAGGTTTCGTCATTTGAGGTGTCTGTAATCATATTGATTACTTTCTCCTCATCGTGGTCGGAGGAGTGTTGTCTCCTGTTGTGCCTCAACCGACCTAGAGATCATCGGGCTGCTCTGCTCCTGCTTCTGTTGTTGGCAGGTCATTCGTTGCTGCGGCTCTTGCTTCTGTGCCGTTTGGCATCCAACTTATGCCTTAGGTCGCTTTCTGGCAGGAACTCTTTCAATTTGCCTTCCTCCACTGAGTCTTGGAGATAGTGCTTGAGGCTCCAACAATCATTGGTGTCATGGTGGTGGAGCTTGTGGAAATGGCAGTATGGGACGTTCTGGAATGGTGATCACCTTGTTGATGTTGGGCTTGAAGTATGGTGTTGCATATATCTTCTTCAGGATCTGGCTTGGCATCCTGGAGAAGTTGGAGAATTCCCTCTTTGTGTAAGAGTTTGTGGGAGCTGGAGCTCTTGTTGTTGTTATTATTGTTGTTGTGGTTCCTAGAATAGTGGATGCTTTGTTTGGGCTTTTGTTTGTCGCTCACTGCGATGACTTCTTTTTCTTTACGCTCGGCTAACCGTTCCTCATACTTGATGTATTTGTATATTCTGTGGTATAGGTCGCCTAAGCGTTCTGGTTTGTTTCGCATTAGGGACCCTGCTAGGTCGGAGTCATCCAGGAGAGCGTTGGTGAATGCAGAAGTTGCAAAGCTGTCTTTTAAGCCTGGCTCCATTGAGAGGAGCTTCTTTTTGAAACGTCCTAGGAAGGCGCGGATCGTCTCGCCATGTTCTTGCTTGAGCTAAAACAGGGAGTCCAGGTCGGCTTGCTTCTTCCTGTTGTGGACGAACTCTGATGCGAATGACTCAGCTAGCTTGTCGAAGTTGCTGATTGAATCAGGAGTGAGCATGTAAAACCATTCCAAAGCTCCGTCTTTCAGGCTAGTTAAAAAGAGTTTGCACTTCAAGTAGTCGTACTCTATAACACTGTATAGGGTGAGGATCTGGGTGAAACAAGCTACGTGCTAGCCTGGACACGAGCTGCCGTCGTACAACGAGAACTTTGGCTGGATGAACTATGATGGAGGGTGCTTGTCTCTGATTTCAGCTGTGAATGGTGAAGCCTTGTACGTCTGGAGGATCTTCTGAGCGATTTGGAGCGCGCTGGCCTTGTCATTCGACTTCTCCAATCTTTATTCGAAGTCTTCTAACCTTTTGTTTGTGGTTGTGGTGAGGGTTGTGATGGCGTTGTTCTCTACTGCGTTTGGAGTGCCGTTGTTGTTGTTGGAGGTGGTGTGCTCACGCACTGTCTGGTCCTCTTATTGAAGTACTACGAACGACTCCTGTAACGTCTTCATCTGACCTGCTAATGCTTGTGATTGTGCTTCCATGGTGGCTTGTTTGTGACCAGCTTCGTGCGCTTGAGAAAATGGTATGTGTATTTTCTCAAGAGAACGAACCGGAGACGGCCAATCCAACACATCATCAGGTCGTATACCCAAATTAACTAACATCTATAATGGGTGAAGATAACTCTTTGCTGATAGAATCAACTGCAGTAAAAACATGAGCCATAGCTGGGTGCCTTAAGATGCTTTCTGAAACGTACGTACACCGGCCACCAATGCTTTTGTGTTTCTCCCAACTTTTGTATTAGTAATAAGCATCTTGAGTGGCATACTGGATTTCATGAGAGTCAATTTGCCCGAAACTTGAACAAGATTAGATTGCCTATTACATTAACCGAAATTACAAATGATCTCCCAATAAAACAACCTTTTTGCAAAATTTGAAAAGAATAGAAAAAAGTCATTTGACAAACTAGACTAGAGAGATAAATATATTGCAAAGATATGAGGAGATAGTTATGTCTCCTCATAATGAGCAGTTAGTTATTTCAATTTTTAAGTCTTTATTGTTTCCGTTATGTCTCCAAACGAGAAAAGAAGACAATCCTTAAAAAACGTTTTTATAGTTGTAATTTGGCGCACTTTTGTCGTTTAATTTTTTCCAATTTTTCAAGTATTGTGAATAAATGGGATTTTGGGCTCAACAAAATTGTCAGACCCCATTTTGGGCTGGGGTCTAGAAATAATAAGACCCATTGTTTTAAAAAACGCTAGGCGGTAGTCGGGCGGTGGGAGAGCGCCTAGCGCCTTCTAGGCAGTACCTAGACGGGCTAGGCGCTAGGCGGTTTTGTTTCCCTAATATATATAGTAATACACACATATACTATAAGAAATGAAGAAAATCATTTACCATAATTCAAAAAATAAATACAAACAAAGATACTTATTACAAAAATGAGTAATAGTTGAAGAATATCGACTTTATATAAAAACATACTCTTTGTTATAGTGACATACAATTTACATTAGACTTGAGTCTTTTAAACTCATTCAAATCTTAAGTCTACATGGGCCTTTAATTTTTGACATTTAATTATTCAAAAAAAAAAAAAAAAAAAATTTGACTGGACCGCCTAGAGGCCACCTAGCCCGCCTAATTGGTCCACCGATTTTTTAAACGACTTGGGCCTAGTCGAGTCGGTTGGGCACCGCCTAGCGCCTAGAGACCGCCTAGACCGATTTTCAGAACAGTGATAAGACCTTAAAAAAGAAAATTAAATAGCTGACTGGGCTGTTATATGTCGTGCGGCTATAAACAAACCGGTTACCAACCAATCAGGTAGCTGGTAAAAAAACGCATTTTTACTTGGTAAAGAAAACTCCTCAAGTAATAATAATAGTGTTTTGGGTCGGCTGGATTTTTTTCTTCCAATTTTATCCTTTTTCATATTTTCTATTTACAACTCTCTAATTTGATCTTAAGTGTAATTTGTTATATTTAATAAAGGTAAATATGTAAATATAAGATTCAAATATAGAGTGGACAACAAATGCGACTGGAATTCGATGGGCTTTTTTGGTACTGGATTTCGGTTGCAAATTTTTTAAAATTAACATTGCCGACTGGACTTTTGTGGGGCTTGCTTTCATAGTTAATTCCAAAATTAGTATATATAAAAAGAAGGAAGAAGGAAAAAAAAGTCGAGACCAATAACTACTAGTCAAGTGCTGGTGAGCCTGTGGTTGAAACCCAAACTCTCTCTCTCCAAATTCTGTCTCCAAATTTTCATGTCCATCTCCCCCACACACGCTCACAGATCGAAATCATCCAATTCAACACCCTCTTCAAACCCTATTAATTCCAATCATGGATTCCTCTTTCAATCTTCTCCTCAACCACAGCAACTCATCCCTTCTGACCCCACCACCCCATTGGTTTCCGGTAATTCTGTTAACTTTTATTTTTATTATTAAATTATATTATATGTCGTGTCATAAACTAGCTCTCTCATTTTAACAGATGGAACCCTCTCATCTGCACCATATTCTATTCACTCTTCCAAAAAGGTAATTCCTTTTTCTTTTTTCTTTTTACTCTCTGGATCAGCTGGTCCTAGGACTATAATAATACACACGACACCCATTGTAAACAAATGGTTGTTGAGTCTTTTATTTACAAATGGTGATCATAGGTTTATTGTTGTATCTTTTCACTTCAGGTGACAAGGCCAAATGGTCGGAGAAACACTCGTTATCGGTATCAATCTGATGGTCATGGAATGACATCATCCCATGTCAGAAATGATCAGGTTGGTGCTCCTCCAAGGAAAAATCAGACTGGGAATGCTAATCACTTGTTGAATTTTCAATATGACCCTATTTTGCGTCCCCAACCAAGGGTTCCGCCTCCAAGAAGGCCACAGAAGATGAGGCCTTACAATAAAGACCTTTTTCTTCAGGCAAACTTCAGATTTGTTGTGTTGGATTCTGGAACTCATTCAGTTGAATCCACGGATGCAGACAAGATGTTACAATGGGAAAATGTTGTTTGTGTAAGGTACTCCACGCCATATCCTGTGCAGTGTCCAATTTGCTTGGAGACTCCGTTGTGTCCACAGATAACTTCGTGTGGTCATATCTTCTGTTTTCCTTGTATTCTCCGGTACTTGTTGATGGGTGAGAACGATCATAAAGGTGATTGCTGGAAGAAGTGCCCCCTGTGTTTTGTACCTATATCTTTGAAAGATCTGTACACTATCTACATCGAAGATGTCAAGCACTATCAGCTTGGTGATGACATTCAGTTTACACTTTTAACTCGAGAGAAACATTCGTTGGTTCCTTCTCAGAAAGATTCTGATAATCTTGACTTCCCTGATAGTTTTTCCAAATTCAGTTTGACATCGGATGTCGATCTATCAGTTGGAGAGGCCTACTCAGAGCTAAAAGATTGGTTAGTTAGAGCAGAGTCAGGGCTTGTTGATGATCTACAACATATTCCATATGTTTGTGCAGCACTGGAGCAACTAGAGCAGAGGAAGAAGTTTTGGACTGAAATGCGGTCTCTTATTGGTTCTCCTCCTTTAGGAAACTCTACTGCTAGTTTTTCTAATAGCAAGGCATTGAAATATTCATGTAACACAGATTATAAAGTATCCTCTTCTAGTTTGAATGAATATGTAACTCCATGTGCAACACCAGCTATTGGTCGTAGTAAAAAATCAAAACAGTTGGAGAATTCGTCTCCCGAAAATGTGAATGGAGAGGAACGAGTGGGAGAAACCGGTGAACTGCTTGAAACATGTGAAGGCAAAGAATTTTTTTTGTCTTCTTCATATGAGGAGGAGAATATTGTAGAAAGACATGCAAATGGTCCTGGGCACATAAAGGAGAAGGATTCATACTCATTCTACCAGGTACTTGGCCTGGCGTTATGATTTATATTTTAGTTCTTTCCAACATGTAAAAAACTGTAGGGAACATAAACACGTTACTATTATGTTCTAGGAAGGATTACACGTAAAGAAAAGATAAAGAATGATCTTTTTCTTGGATTGGATACTGTGCAGGTTCCATATAGAGGTTTAACCGTTTAATCTCTTTGCTGATACTATAGAGTTTATACAGAATTACAAGGAAGTATTTACCTATATATTGCATATGGTAATAACCCTGTTTTTAGTCCACTGTTGAGCTTGAGACTGAATAGAAGACACATTATTACTAAATTCATTCCATCATTGAGCTTGAAAAGTTTACCTACTTACTGTGTATGGTAACAGCTCTGTTTCAGTCCATAATTAGTTACTTGTCTGGCATTACAATTTATATTTTTGCTCTTTCGTGAATGTGAAAAATGTTGGGGGAATGTAAATGCATAATCATTATGATCTAAAAAAGGATTATTTCTTGGAATTGATGCTGCACAGATGACATGTAGTGGGGTTATACTTTTTGCCAAGATTGTAAAGTAACTGCCTATGGTAATAGCTCAGTTTTCAGTCCCAAGCTTGAAATACTTTTACACGAATCCTTGAATATGCGATTCCCATCCTTATATTTTTAATTGGAATTTGAAGTTTTTAGGAGGGGCAAGTAATTTGTCATTTCCTGGAACACTTATTTTTAAAAGGAAAATATAATGGAATTTACAACTCCCTGCGGAACTCCGTCCTATGGAACCACCAGCACAGGCGACTTCCATCATGAATTTGAATGCCCCTCTCCCTCATCATCATCTCTAAGCTTCTCTGAGCATTCATATTACTATATGTTTCATATGATATTCACATTATCATATTTTTTTGGCGATATTTACATGATTACATCTTCATATATTATTTTTTATGATGATCACATTTGTGTGTATCCTACCATATTTGTTGACTGTTCCCTGTAACTATTTATACTTCGGTCATGTACAAATGTCCAGTTATCATAGGCTGTCGTGTATTAGTAGTGTTGGTACAAGTAGCGTTATAGTGAAATGACCTGGTACAGTTGAAGGTTGTTTGGGGTAATAGCGATGTCGTAATGTATCACCTACTAGAATCTATTATAGGAGAGAAGTAAATAAGTTTTTAGACAAATATCATCTCGAGCAATATAAAATCGTCCATTTGGGCTTGGGCTTCTATGGATGTAAGAGTGAGAGGCCATAGACTTGAAGACCTCATATTTGGGTGGGAGAATGTAATCCTGCCAAACTGGTGCTAATGGAGAAGTGATGCTGCATTTGTCGCATTGGTCATTGTGGCAATGCCAATAGCAGTAAGTAAATTTGGTAGTGGTGGCGGAGAGTTGAGTTTATTCTAAGGTAGTGATATAGCAGGTTGGTGGTATTGCTTTGCTCTAAGCTCTTTAAGTTCTTTTGCCTGCATGCATTTCCTGAATACTGAAAAAGAGAAATTTGTTAATATAGCATAATCGCAGTATCAGTGTTTGATGTGCATTTTACTAAGCGATATCTTATGTGTGAAATAGACGTTAACACATTTTCAAGGTAAATTAATGGGTTATTTATAAAAATAATATAAGAATTAGGTTTAGTTAAAATTAACCAACTGAATCTTTCAAGATCATTTTTTCTGGATGTACAAACATACTTGTGGTTGTGGGCGTCCACTTATGTGAAGGTGAGAGGACTTGGTTTTAAAGACCTCATATTTGCACCAGTTAATCTAATCTTGCATTATAATGTTATAATGATTATACTTTACCGATAAAAAAAAAACAAAAAAACATGTTATAATGTTAGTGGTTTCCAATGTGATTGTATCTGTCACAATTACGTGATTAACAAAATCTGTATCCAGAAAAGAGAACAAAAAGGTGTTTATTACCATTAACTAATTCTGATGTCTGCTCCTGGCCGTTGTTCTTTTATGCAATTTCACTCCACAGGCTTCTTCTAACTTCTGCAGCGTTATTATGAATTGTGTGCATCTTGCAGCTAATGCCACTGGTGCTCCATTTTTTTCATTGTTGCAGGCAGTTGATGGGCAGCACCTCATTATTCATCCACTAAACATGAAGTGTCTCCTTCATCATTATGGGAGCTCTGAGCTGCTTCCCCACAGGTGTGTGAGAAAAGTAGGAAGCCCTGTGAGTACATCATTAGTTATTTGAGCAAGCCCCGTGAGTACATCATTAGTTATTTGAGCAGTGACATGTAGGATCACTAGTGCGCACTTAGCATTTGACAAAATAGTTCCCACAGCTCGAAGTCACTTTTAGCTATTTCTAGCCATCATCAACCACTGTGGGCCGAGTCACCTGCTGCATGGCAAGTTATTAGCTTTACTTTGATGCTCTAAAGAGTATTGTTTGATTGGAAAGCGATAGCAGTATGGTCATAATCAAAAGCTATATCTAATTTTTAATTTGGCTGGATTGTGTCATATTGGAATAGCTTTTCAATTTTTAGCTTGATCCTTTTAGGGAGTATGTTTTTGCAGTTTTTTCAAGTTTCCTGCTATTATCTCTTATGTCTAAACTGTTGGGGGATGCTCTTATAGATGCTAATTTTCTTGTTGATGTCTTATTTTATGTATGTGTTTCTTGTTTCATTAGTTAAGAATAATCATGATCAATGTATGACATTGATGCTGTTCATGTTGAGGACAATATATTTACATACTTTTGCCTATATTTACACTTTATTTATAGTGCCTGTGGGACCCTTGTAAAGTACATTCAGGACTGCCCAGCCATACAATAAGCCGAAGATGATCTTCTCTGTTAGTTAGTCCAGTTGGAAATTCCTACCCTATTTGAAAATTTCACCTAAAACTGAAACCTAGAGTATTGAGTTTTACTGTTACTTCCATTTGATTTTTCTTAGGGTTTCGAGTTTTCAGTCATATTATTTTTTGCGAGGATGATCTTACTACAAGAATTTATTTGGACCTAGCAAGAGGGAGTAAGAACAGGTAGTATGTATAGGGATTAGGGAGTATGCATAACCTTGTCTTAGTACAATAAAACATCTACTAAAATGCCAAACAGATGAAAAGGCATGCTCTGTAACCGTGAAAGATGCGGGAGACAACAAATCTAAAAAAGAACACCTTAAAACATTAAGAAAAAACTCTAAATGCAAAAGATACTGGAGAAGGTCGGTGAGGGTAGGTTGGTATTAAGCAATATGTTATATGGTAACACAAATTACTGAAAAACATCTTCTCATGTCATATTTCTATGCCCAGGGCGGAGCCCATGTTTCAATGGCATGACCATTAAGAGTCACATAGGTTATATGTAGGCCTAGAATCTTGGTTTTCTTTTGTAGCCCGGTGGTATGGTTCAGTATCTGAGGGCAATTTTGGGTCTACCGATCTATCTCTATCTGTCTTTCTGCTGGAGAAAGATTTGAGGAGATCCAATCCTGTTAATGATGGACACCAAGATATCAGACACTGAATCAATAGGATAATCTCCATCCTATGTTATTATTAGTTTATCAACATTTTAGTATATAGGTATTTACTTTTGATGAACCAGAATCGAGGTTCTTGAAGTGTTAGACTGGTTTTTTTAACTATGAAGTGGAGCTTTAGTGGTTGGGGAGGAAGATGAAAGGGGCAAATGAGGGGTAATCATGGCATTAGCTATATATCAACAATTTTGGAACTTTGGGCTAACTGAATGGGGGTTTTAGTCTAATGAGATAAGCAATAGGAGGTTAAATTAAAACTGCCACACACTTTAGAAGGTTTAGTCTAATTAACCCCAGATTTATAGTGAAAAGTGTGAATTAACTAAATGTTCTCTTGTACTCTTTTCTCATGGCTAATCAGATGCAAGGCATTTGAGGATTTATTTGGTTCCAAATCTGTAATTTTCTTAAATTGTATAATTTTTCATTGATCATCAAACTGATATTATAATTGAAATAACGAATTGCAGAATAAGTGGAAAGATTTTAGAGTTGGAAACTCTGACTCAGACAGAGGCGGTCCGGAGACGTTATCGATTTCTAAGCCACTTCTCCTTAACAACAACCTTTCAGGTATGCAATCTTACTTACTGATATATAATGTACTAAAATTCTATCTCATAGTAATATGAAGTTTGTTTTCCTCTTCTCATTTTATTCCTCGTATACTTGCAGCTTTGTGAAATAGATATGAGTGAGATATTGCCTTCTGATGCACTTTTGCCATTTAAGGATGAAATTAAGAAACGCGAAAATCAGAGGAAGCGACTCAAAAAGAAGGTAATACAATTAGTACTGTTTTCACCTTTCAGTTGTTTGTCTGCTGGTATATCACAATTTTGTTGGTGTGGGTGGTTGTTTTTTCGCGGAAGGGAGTAGTGAAGTACCATGTATGTGAGGAATTTGAAATATTTGGAATTTTGGATGAAGTTTCTGGATGTGTTGGACTACTAGACTAGTCTATATTCAAAATCTTGAATACATGATACTGATAATATTTAAAGTACATGACAGAGTTGGGTATGGTGGACATGGTAGTATGGTACCCATAAAATCTGGACTCGGGGACACGGTTGATATGTCTTTTTTTTATTTACTTATATCTTATATAAATCATCTATTTACCAATTCTATACTTTAATGCCAAGTCGGGCTCCCATTTTGACAGTAGTAAGACCACTAAGTGGGAGTATTTGATCCAAGCCTTCTAAATCTGGGTATTTTGTTCATTAATAAGTGACCCTAATACTCAGGATCTTATCATATCAATCAAATCTTTATTAATTCAATGGTCTAAGATTTTTAAAGAGTTTAGGAGTTGAGTATATTGTGGTGAGGTGGGACAAGCTTTAATATTCAGTTGTAAGGTGATTTGTGGTTCTCGGTTTAGCCTCATATGGCTATGGTTTACTTTTGTTCCACTCTTGTAATAGAAGGCTTCCTTGACCTTCTTTTATTTTTTATTTCTAATGAGATTCATTGAATATGCAATAATACCCGTACCTTAAAATCCAACAAATATTTTAGTTTCTTTTTTTTTATCCATAAAAGTTAAATTCCATTCCCAATAATAATAAGAGTGTTACAAACAAGATAGCTAACCCTTAGCGAGAAATTAAGAGTAGCTAACCACATCCCCACCAAACTCCCCCAAAAGCAAAATTACAACACCTAGCAAAATTACAACACCTAGTGTATCCCAATTACAAATAAAATCAAGAAATCTCAACTCTCCAAAGATGGACACATTCATTGACCAATTATACAATAACTCTTTAATATCCACCAAAATCCTGTGCATATCCTTTTCCATGTTCTCAAATACTCTCCTATTACGTTCCAACCAAATCCCCAACACTATTGCCTTGGGAATATGTTCCACTAGCCACTTGGCTTTCAAAGAAAGATCCACCGCAACTATGTCGCCATCAAGAGCCTCTCTAATATCACCCGAACGCCTCTATGGTTTATTAAACGAAGAGAAGAGCAATTCCCAAAGTCACTTGGCCACCGGACAAAGAATAAAGTCCACATCCTCTTCAACCCCCTTACAAAGAGAGCACACATTTTCAATCCTTATACCTCTTTTGTTTAGTTCGTCAATAGTTTGAATGTGCCTAGATATGTCATCCAAGTAAAAAAGGCCACTCAAAACGGGATAGAATTCACCCCATATCTTCTTATACGGAAAGTTGGCAATGATTTCATTCCCCTCTAGCTCCTCTTGCGCCTTTTCTTAGCAAGCACACCATAAAACGATTTAACCAAGAACACTTTACTTTTGTCCCACTTCCAATTTCTCCCATCTACCTCCCCAAACTCCTCTCCTTCTTGATAGATGACCGCCAACAACTCAGCAAAGATTTCTAGTTCCCATTCAATAAGGTTTCTTTTCAAAACCAGAACCCAAATCATCCCATCCACTCCTCGTGACAAGTATTTCGTGACTTTAGCTTCCTTATTGACCGCTAAATCAAAGATAATTGGGTAAAGATCACAAAGTTTCCCTTCTCCCTCCCATATATTATTTCAAAAAGATAGTCTCACCTCCCCCTAGTTGAAAGTTTATGCCATTATTGAATTGATCCCATCCACTAGTTATCCCTTTCCACAAAGTGATCCCATATGGTCCTTTTGGAATTTTAGGTTTCCACACACTATCCCCCTCACCGTATTTTCCAACAATCACCTTTCTCCATAATTACTCCCTCTCCTCCCCATACCTCCACAACCATTTAGACAAAATGGCTTCATTCATACATTTGACATACTTGCAACCTAGCCCTCGTTCTTCTTTATCAAGACAAAGCCTATCCCACTTAATCCAATGTATTTTCTTCATCTCACTACTACTTTCCCAAATGAACCTTCTAAACTCCATCTCGATTTCATTGACCACACCTTCAAGTATTGGGTAAAGAGAAAGAAAGTAGTTGGGGACTTGGCTAAGTGCTGATTTGAGCAAAGTCAATCTCCCCCCTTTCGACAATAGTTTTGTCTTCCATCCCGCTAACTTGTTAGACACCTTCTCGAGCACCTTGACCCATATATCTTTAGACTTACTTTTTTTTTAGTTGTTAGAACAGTTTAGAAATTTAATCCGTTGGGAAAAACTATGATACTACTATGTTACATATACACGCCATATTTTAAAAATAATCAGTGCCGGATACGTATATGTGACACATTGTGTGTGATGTACCTCGATTTTTGACATTTGGTCATGTCTGACGCTTTGTCTCCGTGTCGGATACAGACACACGTGTCCATGTCAATGCAATTTAGGAATACTATTAAGACTGGGACAGATGTGGAGTTGTATACGTTTTGCAGTTGATATGGAGTTTTGAATATTCAGGACTTAAAAATAGTAGCAAACCAGGAAGAGAAATTTTGACTACTGGTCATGCCTTGGGAGGTTGGGCCCAAGGTCTTGGGATCAAATCCCACCTTCAGCAGGGAAAGACCATTGAAGTGTTTGGGCCTTTGGGGGAAGAAAGTTGTAACTGCATAGAAAAAAAAAAAAAAAAGGTAATTTTGACATTTGGATACTTGGACATGGAAGGAATTGAAATTATTAGAAATTTATATATGTTTAGGACAAAAAAGGACCGTAATACTTAGGGGGGATAATATTGGAGATCAAAGGAAATTTTGAAATTGGTGGTGATAAAAATTGTAATTGATGACCCTTTGCAGTTATGTGGGGTTTGTGGCTGGAGAGGAATAGAAGTCAATTTGAGGATAGAGCCATAAGTGTGGAGCAGATAGTCATTTCGATCCAAGGTTTGGTGGCTGAGTGGGCATTGATTTGGGGGTGGAGGGATACTCCTTTTGGTAGTTAGCTGTTCAGATAGTACTCTCTTTTGGCTGTGTCATGTGGACAGTTCATGTGTCATTCACTTTTTATGTTGTTTATTTTGCATTTCTTTCTTTCTTTCTCTTGATGTATATAGGATACCTCATCCTTCAACCTTTTTGATAATATATACACTTGACTGATCAAAATAGAAAAAAAATGTTGAACTAATATAAAGAAGGGACAAGTTTGGAATATTGAAATTATGGTCGCAGAATGTTAAGCAATTACTGTTGATATTTGTCCCAGGAATTTAAAATAGCTCAAAAAGGTCCTCAAAACTTTATTTTAACCAACATGATTCTGAAAGTACTGATCCTTTCTGCTCTCTCGTTATCACTAGTATGCCTCTGAAATAATTGCAAAGTACAAAATTGTCCTTGATTTTTTGTTACCTAGTTTGTTCCCAAATGATTAAGGAAACTTCCAACTTTTGATTCTTTCTTTATCGTAATTTTGGTATTGCCCATTTTCCTTGAAACAATTACAACTTGGTTCCAAAGTTGCCATCTTGGAAAGTTTGAATGCTCTGTATGAGTATGGAATGCTCAGCTTTAAGTCACAGGTGCAATATTCCAGCACAACATTTGCCCATTAATTTTTTATAAACATGAAATATAGTTCTCTCATGTCTGCACTAGAGTGATACCTGGCATTGTATCTTTGATGCTTTAACACTTTTAATTATATCCTATGTTTATTAATTATTTTTGTTTTATTCATCAATTTTCAGCTTGTGTAATATTTTTATAGATGAGGGCTTCTCTTTTAAGAGACATCTTATCCTGTCAACTGACAATTTAAGTGCGTATTCTATCCCTAGGAGCATCAAGAGCAAGTCAAGGCCGAAGTCACTTCCATGCATGCCATGTCCATCCAATCCAATTTTGGGCGTCCTTATATTGAAAAGTCATTCTCCATGGATGACTTTAAAGGTAATGTTAGCATATCTAGACTCAACTATTGATATGTTCGACTGCTTAATGTAGTTTACATTATAAAGTACTTAAAATCTTCCATATCCCTACACAGTTGATACTATGACCTATAATCTATCTTATCGTGTTCTTCCTAACTTTGTAGCATAGTACAAAATGCCGCAAAATTTGCAAAATTGGTCAGAATTTGGCTATAAAGTGGACAATTGCAAATTCGCCCACAGTATAGTGGACAATGCTTATATTTGCCTATAAAGAACAAACAATTAGCAATGTCCTGCCGTCCACACTTTCCTCTATAAATATTCTGCAGGTGCTGACTAGCAAAGTCGGTAAAACCTTTGGGTGATGATACCAGAGGTCTGGGAGCCCCGCCAGCAACAAAGAGTTACTGATCTCATTTAAAACAGGCTTGCCAATCAAAAAAAAAAAAAGCAATGTCCACTATACTGCACATAAATTGGCAGACAAGAAATTTTCACTCATTATACTATGGCTTTCCACTGTTGGTTCAAGTTTGAAGGGATTAGCAATTTTTCCACTATTTACACACTAACCCATTATGGACTATTTGTCCACTGTATTGTGGATTTGTGGGAAATTGCCATTGTAAGACTTGAATTTTGTTTTGTCCACTAGTTTTTGCCAGTTTGCCCACTATCTTCCCTACAGCCCCTATAACATCTCTCCTCCACTTTCTCAAATTTATCGTTCTTGCTATCTTCCCATTACTCCTATAACATATTTGTACATTCGCTACTTGTGTTGACAGCTTTAGGAAATGCTCCCTTGTCATCCAGTCCTCCAATGAGCAGTGAAAGGAAGCGATTCTCAGATGTAACGCGGCTTGGTTTTGCTGCTGCACATGATTCTCCATCATTGAAAGCTGAGGAATCTGCCGATTCTAGTAAAGCCGAAGAGAGTGGCGAAACATCAGGTTTAGCTGGTAATCCTGGTATTGTACTATCATATTCTTATCACCATTAAATACGTTTATCTAGATGTTTTCGAGGCTTTTCGGTTTCAATGGTGATTGCTGTGTGACACCAGATGTTCTAATGTCTGGGTTTTTGTTTGTTGTTGTCTTTTTGTAATGTCATTGCTTCGCTCCGGAAGAGCAGGATTTTTACATATCTCATCTCGGTGAAAAAGAAAAAGAAACGAAAAATAGGAAAATAGACAAAATACAAAAAATGAAGAATTCCTGTTATCTCATCTATCAAGGTTCTTGGATAATAATCTTGTTTTCTGGAAGTATTATCCCATAGCAAAGCCTGGTGTTGGCGTGTTTCTTACTTTGATAGTTTGGCTGTGCTTGTTTAGTTGTCTGTGTGTGAGTAATTTCATGTAAACTCTAAATCAGGGTGTATTGTAATTAGTTAGTAGGTGTTCCGATTACTAAAAACTAACAAATAAAATGAAAAATTGGTTAAAGGTTTGCTGCTATATCTTTTAGAAAGGAATATGGTGGGAGAAGCACCTGTCAAGTGTCGACACCTTGAAACTGCCCTATTCTGCTACACATCCTATTGTAGCTCAAATTTGCATGCAATTTTTAGAGGCAAACAAGCACAGGCTTATTTGTATGCGAATATCAAATTGGCAGAGTTTGTAAGTTGTAACTAAGTAATTGTTGGTGACACAGAAGGGACTTTCTCGGAATTCACTTGTTTTGATATTTCATAATTCTGTCCGACGCTTTATTCTGGTATTTGTGCTGACATATAGGTGATATTTTGGCACTCAAACGTTCAGTCAATACGAGAATTTGGAATGTGGTTGGTGAATAACCATTATCAATATTGGAATGTATCAGTTCCTGTTAAAGTTTATAATGCATGTCGATAATTTGTGGTAGATGGGAAGACATTATGTATAAGGATCTTGATTTTGGTTCGTTGTGAATTTTTACTTAGTTATTTATTTATTTATTAAATTTTGTATCTGTAGGTTTTCACAACTTACTTTTATATTGAAATTCATGAAAGTTATCTGTACCTATCCTTTCACTAAAGAACAATGTAATAGCAATTCTTGGTAACAACATTGTTTTATCTCTCTGCAGGTAGAAGGAACATGGTTACTCTGTCATTTGCCAATATCATCTCCACAACCAAATCTCCTGAAAGCAGGGAAATCCCAAAGATCGATGCGCTTGTTGGAAAGAAAGGGAAGAAACCTAATCGAGTCCTTTTATCTACTGCAGGGGGACGACGCTACTGAATATGTAAAAGCTGTATTTAGATTTGTATATTAATAAAGTGAAATTGTTGAATACTCTTCTGCTGGTATTTACGAGAATGTATCTTTTAACAAACGCGACCAACAATGGTGCTCAACTCATTTTAACAAATTGGAATTTATTGTACAGTTTTCCTTGTTATCTGCATAGCGTATCACTCGTGTTTATGTGATATCGTAACACTTACCGTTGCCTGTTCTTTTGTGGTGAGGCTTTCTCTTAAACGGACATAGTATATAGTGTCTTGAGCAGTTAATATAGTGTCTGTTAAACAAGTTAATAAACGTAAATTAAAAAATTGTTCAAGACACTATATAAGTTGTTCAAGACATTATATGAGCTGTCTAAGACATTATATGAGCTGTCTATGAACACGTCCGTTTAAGAGAAAGTTATTTAGCACTATGTGAAGCTTGTTAATTAAACAAGAACAAGCGGGATCCAAGCAATAAGCTAACTGAGCCCAGCTCAGCTATTTTACACTGGCGATGGTATTCAAGGAATCAAGGATTTCCAGCTTACCGACCTGAGTCTCACCAAGCTCGTAAAAAACAACCGAGTTTTAAAAGGTCAAGCTTGGCTGGTAGCCTGGTATGAACAATCCCGAGCCGAGCCTCAAATTCCACCCGTAGGTTGGAGAGAACAAAATAATGAAGGTCATGTAAATACAACAGCATGCGACAGTAGAGTCCCAAACAAAAGTGGGTTATGTTCTGCTTTTATTTTCTTAATTTTCCAAATGCTGTTTTTTTTTTTTCTCAATGAGCTACAATTGCTGGCGTGGAACAACTGTCACCCCAAATTTCTGTAATTAACTAGTATCATAAAACAGTAATAAGAAAGCAAGTAAAACTTATCACTGAGGATTGTGCTCGGCACAATTTCCTTAAGACGAAAAACGCCGCCGGTATGGTTGCTGCCAGCCTCAAGCGTACGTCTCCCAGGGTATCTTGATAAAGAGGAGAGACCTTAGTTTTATAGATCTGAAAACCCCCCCAGGGTATCTTGATAAAGAGGAGAGACCTTAGTTTTATAGATCTGAAAACCCCCCCTGCGCGACGTGTGTGGGCACATGCGCACTAAGGTTTTCTGGAGCTCCCACCTCCCGAGAGCCCCCAAACCAAGGAGGCCTTGTGTGCGCGCGAGCACCACCTTATATCTTTCTACACTATCCCTCCATAAAGACACAACCAATATAAACTTAAGAGTCTTAAGTTTAGTAACCAATGTGGGACTAAAGCCCCCCACATTAGAGTGTAGTAGATACAAAAGGTCATGGGTTCAAACCCATGAGGACACAAATTCCTTCACATTTCCAACAATTTCCAGATAATTAAAATAGGGAATTTTTTTCAAGATATAAATATCTCAATCGCCACCCTATTCAATCATCTGAAAACCTAGGGCGAAACGAAACCCTAATAACATATTATCAACCACGATATTAAAAATCTGATAACAAATTTAAAACCAAAAGGAACAATTCTTCAATCACATTATTAAACTACAAAGAAACTACCCGACTCTATTACATCTGTCTCAAAACAAAACCGTACACTTCAGAAAAACTTAAGCCAGAAGACTCCAAGAACAAATCCAAATCACGTGTCCTCATCCACTGCACTCCATCATCTATGTTTTCAAGAACACACACACGTTGTAAAACAAAGCAAACATGGGTCAGCAAATTGAAATTGGCTGGTATGAGTAAGACTAAATATAAAAAAAATATGTTCAATATTTAAAATAAAGAAATATACAATTACAATAATTTCAATTTGGAAGACAAGTTAGTTCCGTTTTCTCAAAACGACATGTAGTTTATTCCCAAATAAGATTTCACCCCCAATATACAATTCCAAGAATCTCATATAACAGTACTCATTATTTCCACTCTCTAAAATAACTCACAACATAAATACCACTTACATTCCACTTAGTAAATACACATATGATAACCTAATTAAATATGAATTTGATATACCTTACCTTTAAGCCATCACGTTGTCTTAGGATAAGACACCGTCTCTGCATAAAAAGTTAGTAAGTCCTACCCTCCTGCAAAACAAAGTTAGATTTTCCAAACATAATAATTTATAGTATACATCTATTTCACTCTCACTGCAACCATCATGGGTATATATAATCTGGCATAATATATCGTCAATATTAACATTCATGTCACACCACCATATCCATTATATCATAATATATCACCAATATTAACTAATATTCATATCACACCACCATATCCATCATATCATAATATATCACCAATATTAACTAACATTCATATCACACCACCATATCCATCATATCACGCTAACCATATTCACATTCATTCGTAAGAAATTATATGCATCATATCATAATATATCACCAATCATATCTAACAACTCGCTCATACTTAAAACCAATATTTTTCTTAAAAACCACTCGTCTACTTATGAGATCGAACGAGGAAAATATCACAACCAGGGAGTACATTCATCCCTTGTGAATATCAACTCACACAAACCACGTATATATTTCTCATAAGAAATCATGTACATCATAATACATAAATATTCATATGCAATAACTCAGTCACACGTAAAATTAATATTTTACTTTGCTTAGTAATTATCTCGTGTACTCATTTATTAAAAGACACAGCCCAACCTTTAGTTCCTACTCCACGATTTGCACTTCATACATTTGCCAAATCACACATATCCGTATGCCTCACTCACACCGAGTACCACTATAAGACATATGTCCCAAGCGGGGATACCGCCTCCAAGAAACATATTTTCATCTTGTAAACTAGTAACTTGTGAGTCACAGCCATCTCTGGGCTTTCCATACACATATACAACCTCTTTTTGGCATAACAAAATATCAGGTCATTCATGGCACATTCAATGAATACCTTAGGTCATTCCAGCTACATTCAAGGAATACCCATCATAACACTAATAGGTCATTCATGGCACATTCAATGAATATCTTAGATCATTCCCGTCACATTCAAGGAATTCAGACCTACATTCCCGTACACTCAAGGAATACAGCCCACCTGCAAGGCGAATGCCTTAGTTCCTCTCTAAGGCGGTTTTTCATATGACATCATTAGTCATAAATATTTCCTTTCATTTCTTTTCATTAAAGAAGTGTAGAGAGATCTAAAGATGTGGGCGACACATTAAATTTTCACCTGACACTTTTACACCGGATTTTAACACTCAAGAGTTCTCATTTATATAATATTTTCATTACAAAACAAACATTGTCTCAAATAATATAATCAATACTAAAGATTCCAAACACAATAACTAATCAATTCACCTCATTATCAATTATATAAATCATAGATATCAAAAGGTTCAATCAGGAATATATAACGTATTACTTAAATGTCTCGTAAATACATTTTAAACAACCACAATCACGTACACAATTAAGTACTGACATTGTACACATATAGTTATCACAATAACTAATAATTAATAACTAATATATAATATAGTGGCTGCACTTTTGCTCAAAGCTGCCTACGTATCCAAATATTTCAAGATTTCAATCAAGCCTTTGTAGTTTTTATCAGCCACATAGTCAAAGTCAAAGAACAATAAGAATTCATGCTTTAAGGTTGCACACTTTATTTCTCTTTCATTCCTCAATTATATATATATTAAACACAAACTTTAATGTAACATATCACGTGATATAACATAAATCTATACTAATATTTAGTGTATATGCAACAATTGTACTTGGAATATAATACAAATGTAAAATTAAACAATCAAGATTCAAGACACTCGTATGTCTAAGTAAATTAATTTATCTCATTACAATAAAAAAAAGTTAACTAGAGCTCTCCTAAAAAGAAAACATGGTAGGTTATCTAGGTAACTTGCCAAAACAATAACGTTTCCTATAGCCATCTAAATGATACACCACTTAATTATTTGAAGACTAGGATAGGTATACTTACTTTTTCATGTAGAACTTGAAGTCCCAATGTCATTCTATCTCGGAGTAAAAATAGTTCAAACTTTGTAAAAATCCTAATTTTCAGCAAATTAGATTTCTGATGGACTATTTTCTGAATGACATAACGCTTTTCACAGGTGTCCAAATGCATCGAGGTTTTTTTATTTGAAAAGATAACACACAGAACTTACTTTCTTATGTTTTACAAAAATACTCAATCTCATTCTAAATGTTCGAAAACTAGGCTCGAACACAGTGCGCAGAAACTGATTTTTGACGCATTGTTTTATGCTAGTCAAACTTCCAGACACCATAATTAATTTCACAGGCCTTGGAATGCGATGAGGCCAATTGGAATAGAAAGAAGACTTCGAAATCTTACTTTTTCATGTTTTCATAAAAATCTAGTTCGAATTCTAACTAAATTAAAACTGGACTTGAACACAGTGCGCAGAAACTGATTTCTGACGCAATATTTTCTGTCAACCAAACTTCCAGATATCATATCTACCACCACAGATCTCGGAATGCGACAAGGCCATTTGGGTTGGAAAGAAGACTAAAAAAACTCACTTTTTTATGTTTTGGGGGTGAGTTTAAATCTGACCCTAATTAGGTGAAAACTCGATTCCAAACTAGGCACAGATTCGGCCCAAAAACAAACTCTAACCCAAAGCCCATCTAAATTAATAGAATCCGGTCCACTCAAACTCAACAGACCTGGTCCACACAAAAACTGATTAGGCCCAACTCAACAAAACTTAGGCTCAAAAGTTTTAGCCTTTCTCAAGCCCAACTAGAACTAAAGCCCATATGTGAATATCTAAAACAAAACAATTAATCCCACAAGTATTTCGATCCAAGCCCAAGCTCAACTAAAAGAACAACATCGCTGGTCTTTCTTCTTCCTCACCAGCGCATCCCACCACCGGATTAGCCACCACAACCACCAACCCTACTCCACTCTAAACCCATTGGTTTTACTCCTCCCTAAAAACCCCATCTTTTGATACAATCAAAACCCCATTCCATCACTTGCCAGAAATTGCATTTTTTACGCCATTAACACCACCTGAGCTACTTCGACAACCCTCAACCAACAACCAAACCCCACCGAAATCACTCAGTTTCAATCCCTAACAAAAACCCAACACTATTGTATAATCAAAACTTGATTTCCCCCACTCCTTACAAATCGCATTTTGATGTAATTACTGCTCTTTCAGAGCCTCCACTGATCAGATTTCACATTCCAAATAAACCAACAGTTTCAACGAATACAAATCGACATTTCACACAACACAATCCAATACAATCAATCAAATAAAAATCAACCCATTCAAACATTTAAACCTCAAATAAAGATTTGTTTCAACTGTTGAACCTCATGGTATCGACAGAAATCGTAATTTATACAAAAACTTATGTTTGGACAGAATAAGCAAATTTTAAATAGACTAACATACGTAGTAATGTGAATGTCGATAATTTCAATGAAAGATAACAGTATCTACTCACTCGGCAGCTATCTATCAGTAGATTTTCAGCAAGAATCCTCCCTTCTCCTTTATGTGATTTTTTTTTCTTTGTGTGTAAATTAAACTCTACGTGTGAACTCCTTTACCTACAGGGTTTCCTATCCTTAACTAATATGTATCTTATTTTTTGTTTTATTTATTCTTATTATTAATATTAATCATATATTATAAAAATAATAAATAGAAATAACCTGTTGTTAGAACAGCCAAGACAAATAAAAAACCATCAAAGACCATTAATACTGAGTAGTGGAAAATGCTCCCAGGCACCCACGTCAGCCCCTATTTTTTTTCCTGAGACTGACACATCAGATTTTGCGATCAACAGAAAAAAAAAGAATTCTATGCCCTTTTTTGGCCAAACTCAATTGTTCCTAACCCAAAATAGATAAAAACCTCTTTCCATACTCTCTTTTCCCAATCAAAACAAGAGTCAGAGAGAAGATCTTCGTTACCCACGTTCTCTCTGTCAAACAAATTTGTTCTTATCAAATCAAATCAATTCAATCAGTAGTTTTTGTCTTCTCAACAGAAAAAATAAACCCCCCAATCAATTGCTTACCGTCTTTTTTTCATCCTACCAATTTCTCCTTTTTGAATCACTAAGAAGAAGAAAGCAATTAATAAGAGGTAAAAAGACTGCTTCTTTAATTACTTATTCTTATTTGATTGATTCTTTCATGTTTGTCAATTGGGAATGCCATTTTTTTTATAGAGACAACTAATGTTCAAGAAGAGAGCAATCTGTTATGTCTCTCTCACATTAATGTCATGGCTTTTTTGTACATGATATGCCAAATACTCCTACTCCCTATCAGACTATATATAACTTATGGGTACTACTTTCGCTTGATACATTTTATATACTGATGTATTTAGAATAATCGTTGTCTATTAGAGTGCATTAGCTTCTCATATATGAATCAGCAAGCACATAAGTAATTTCCATCATTGTTTTTCAAAAATGATATGACTATAGGAAATATTCTTGCTCTTTGATAACATAGATTTTGACTTCTCCTTCATCATGCTAGAAAGAGATTTATATATCTACTCATTTCAGCACTACTTTTGCTTTACTTGATTATAAAGATTGATTTACTAAGCGATATTTGTGGATACATTACTTGGTATTATTGATCTGAATGTACCGAAGGTTCAAGTATACAAACTTAGCGACGAAAGAAACTCAATTTCATGTACAGGGCCATGAATCGAGTCCAAGGTAATTTAACACCGAGGAACAATAGAAGAGACAACGAAGGGATGTGAACTGCAAGAATATTGTTGATGAACTAGAGGGACAGGTAATGAAACTCACACTATGTATATGTTTATCAAAGCTATGATTATTGATACTTCTATAGTATTGCATTGCGATCGTAGGCGATACGATACTCGATGATGCGTGATACTCACATTTTATTAATTTTGAAAGTGCCATACATTTTTCTAATTCATATGGATAGTTGCATGGATTGTAAAGCCTTTCTTTAATAGAAACAAACTGGAGACCAAATGTTTAAGTCCCATCACGCATAATCATGACTAGAACACATGAAACGGTGATAGATTATTTATGTATTAGTTGCTGAATATATAATTTGGCCGACAAAAATTCACTTGGAGTCTGCTGTCGAAATTGGGAGCTAGATTGGAAGTTAATCAGGTGTACATAAATCTTTAGTAGAATTTATTAAAATCCAGTTGCATCCCAATTTAGGCACCAAATGTTTTAACATCAAGTAGATGCCAAAGCATGTAGGTCAAATGAAATCTTATTAGTCAATATAGTGTTAAGGTGAAGGGGAAGGTGAAGGGAGGAGGTGCTTTTTGTTTTAAAAGTTGTCAGTTAGTTACTTATTTCACTGATTAGATTCATGAATATGCTTATATATATATATATATATTCCCACAATGCATGGTCAATCAATGATGGCCCGCACACTATCTGGCATAATCCATTGTGTCCATGGCCCAGTTATCTTCAGGACTCCAGGTTGGTATTTAACATAACAGATCCTATGAGAGTAGCAACAATTGATCTAGCTTGGAAAATGAATTAAGAGTTGAAAATCCTTTTTCCTCTGAGACTGACACATCAGATTTTGCGATAATTCGGCAGAAAAAAAGGAATTCTAAGCCCTTTTTTGCCGAACTCAATTGTTCCTAACCCAAAATAGATAAAAACCTCTTTCCATACTCTCTTTTCCCAATCAAAACAAGAGTCAGAGAGAAGATCTTCGTTACCCACGTTCTCTCTATCAAACAAATTTGTTCTTATCAAATCAAATCAATTTAATCAATAGTTTTTGTCTTCTCAACAGAAAAAATAAACCCCCCAATCAATTGCTTACCATCTTTTTTTCATCCTACCAATTTCTCCTTTTTGAATCACTAAGAAGAAGAAAGCAATTAATAAGAGGTAAGAAGACTGCTTCTTTAATTACTTATTCTTATTTGATTGATTCTTTCATGTTTGTCAATTGGGAATGTCATTTTTTTATAGACACAGTTAATGTTCAAGAAGAGAGCAATCTGTTAAGTTTGGATTTCCCTCCAGAGAAGCAAGTGACCAAGTTAAATCATGGTAGTGCAGTGGAAGGCAAAGTATGATCCTAATAATCAGGAGAATTATGGAATTATTGAACATGAAGAAGATAGTCCTTCGGTTAATGATGTTGAAGAGGATAAGGAAGAATTTGACCTTATGCGAGGAGTTGATGACGACAACGATGAGGGTGACTTTGAAGATGATAAGGATGCGGAGCTGCTTGAGAAGCTTAGTGCCATTGATAAGAACCTTGAAGATAAGCTGGCTCTACTGGATCACACGTTTGGAAGGAAGGTAAGTGTGCACGTCTTTGTGTTGTGGGTATTTTGTCTTCCATTTATTTATTTAGTTTTCTGGTATGCCTTTCTTTCGTTTATGATACATACTTATATTAAGTTGCGGTTGATGTTCTAGGTTGTAGTTATACTAATAAGAAAAATGGTCCAAACATCTAATGAATATTGACTTTAGATCCATCGACGAAGATGGTGAAAATCGTATGTTTGCTCTAGAGGAAGAGATTAATGATCTTGCCAACGAGAGAAACGCTTTGACAGAGGCAAAAACACGCCCACTTTACAGAAAAGTAAGTGTGCACGTCTTTGTGTTGTGGGTATTTTGTCTTCCATTTATTTATTTAGTTTTCTGGTATGCCTTTCTTTTGTTTCTGATACATACTTATATTAAGTTGCGGTTGATGTTCTAGGTTGCAGTTATATTAATAAGAAAAAGGGTCCAAATGTCTAATGAATATTGACTCATCTTCTTTATGATCCACTTCTGTCCAACAACAAACTTTCCATTCACTACCTCTAATTTTATTTTGACCTCATCCCCTAATAGTTCACTGGAGAACTTCACTAGACTCTGATTCCCCCCATCCTTTCCCATTTCCAGTTCCTCTCCATCATCCAAAAAAACTTCTCCATTGGCATTACCACTGTTGTTGACTGCCACCAAGAGGTGGAAAGCTGTCTTGCGTGCAAGTTCTGTCGTATAGGCTTCACCTTGCATGGCTAGAATATTACCTTCACGAACATGCACGTTTATGGAATCTGGAGAGGAATCAAGATTAATGTAACTTCCACTCTTTACACTTACTGACTTTAAAAAATTGAATAAATTAAACCAAGTCCCAGCTGGGAAGTATGTGTCAACAGATACTTCCCCTTGCTTTAATACAGGGGAGACCATTATTCCTTTTCCGAGTAGAAACTGTGAGCTAATGCTATAGGTTTGGACGTCTTCAGGAAATGAGAAGAAAAGAGGTCGTGCAATCTGAACCCCTTTAGTGTGCGCCTCATTCATCAATGTGTAAAAGTAAGGGAGTAGCCTATATTGGAGTCCAAGCGACTTCTTTGCTGATTCGGCAACAGAATCCCATAGATAGAGCTCTTGACGAATTGTAAACTTTTCAGAGTGGTCTCTGGCGAAGGGATAAAAGGCCCCTAGCTGCATTGAAACAGAATTGTGAACACAAATTTATAGAAGAATTTGGTATGTTGGTATAATATATAAAGATTCAAACTCTCAGGTTATTGGGGCCATTAATAAAGGACTGCAACCTACTACAAGTTTCATTGCCGAGTGTCATGCTATTGTGGAGGGAGGGGAAAGAGCTATTGTGGAAGGATTTATTGATTGAGTCTGACTCAACTGCTTCTGTGCATGCCTTTGGAGGCAATGAAGTACCATGGGAACTGGAAACCAGGTGGCTTAATGCACTAGCATCACTCGATCATGCAGTGATCACATCTAGCTGGAGAGAGGTCAATTTCTCTGCCGACTGGTTAGCTAATCAGGGAGTTACCTTGGGACCTAATATGTGTGTAAATTATGTTGGAAGGACTCCACTTCTACATAAAGCGGAGGACCCCCATATGACCTACTTTAGATTCAAAAATCTATATAGGTGAGATTTGTTGCACTACAACCTATACTTTCTTTTCCTTTTCCCTTTGTTTACTATATGTAGCGCCTATATTTTCCTTAATACAATAATTACTTATAGAGAACAAAAGTTTTACCTGAATCCAACGCCGGAAAAGTTCTTCAGTTGTGTTCCTGGAGAAGCCACAGATATCAGCTCCAACCATTGGGATCCCGAACAGTCCAGAGTTCAAAATAGACGGAATTGAGTACTGTAGATCATCCCATGTGGCCGCGTTATCACCAGTCCAATGTGCTGTATACTTTCCAGACCCAACGAAAGTCGACCTAGAAAGTATAAATGGCCTCTTTTTTTATAACTTTGCTTAAAGCTGTATTTGTGGTTGGATTCTAGGAACCCATATAGATTGTGGACGTTATACTCCGTGACATTACGAAAGATAGTGAAAATCGTATGTTTATATTAAAAGTTAGTTCTACACTCTTTGGTCTCACAAAATCTGGGTGCATTTGTCATTTAAGCATTTTGGATTGCGTGTTCATTGAGAATTAGTGTATTGATGATTAAAGAAATAGGGGCATTACGGCTAAGGTTTTGATGAATTCCAGCATAGATGCATAATATTTGCATATAAGAGGAGGGTAAACAATAATTTCCTAAACTTTCCTCCTTATGACGCGACGATGTGAATATTCAACATTTTTGCATCTGTATTCTTTATCGTTCTTTTATGAAAGCACTTAAATGTGCCTTGCTTTTTCTATGCTTCCTAATGATATGTGTGTCTTCCTTTTTTGCAGAAAATGAGATGAAATCTAATAGATGTCTTTGCATGGAATGTATAGTATTTGACTGCGTGTCGACTGTCGAGGTAAGGTTCTGGCCAAATGATTGATTCTATATTAAGTATCACTTAATTATTATTTTAGGTTTACAATTTACAGAGATGAATAAAAAATTTGTTCTATTTCGTGTTTTGGTTTCAGTGGTTAGTGTGTTAATACCAGTTACACAGAGATGAAAAAAAAATTTGTTCTATTTTGTGTTTTGGTTTCAATGGTTAGTGTGTTAATACCAGTTGACAGTTGCCTCACATTCTATTATTTCTATATATTCCTCTTTCTTATATACAAAGTATCAAACTGCTGACTTAGCCAAAAAAATGATGCTTAAACTTCACAAGTTCCCGTGTTGGGATTTTATTCCAACCTTCCAGATAAAGTCATGAGAAAGCAGGGACACTAAAGATAAAAGACTAATAATATATGAAGATACAAAAGAGACTAACAAAACATAATGCAGACTGAGAGAAGGGAGACATCATTAAGCATGTCCATCAGCAAGATTCGGACGACCTACTCTACTCTACACAAAACACTGAACCCACTTAATCACTCTTCTATAGATGTGGGCATTTCCTTAAAAGCCCTTGGCCCTAGGGTACTAGGTAAAGACTCATGGTTATTTAAGAATACCAGGTCTTGGACGGAAGCTAAACCCTTAAGGGATTAAACTCCCAGTAAAATCTTGACTTCTATCTGGTCTAGGCGCCTTTTCAAATGGCCCTCAGGTTGTCTCGGATTCACAGTATAAAAGGTAGCATACATGAGGCTCCCACCAGTGTCGGTCTGGGGAGGGCCAGATGCAGATAGCCTTACACTCAGGCCGTTTCCACAATTTAAACCCATGACATCCCGTTCAAAATGGGATAACTTTATTATTGCACCAAGTCCTGCCTTTTACCATTGATTCACAGTACGCCCACCTTAGGAACCCCGAATCTGGGATGGAACGTAACCATTATTGGTCTAAGCTCCTACTTAACCATCTAAGTAGGGATTGATCATCACTCAAAGACCACAGGTCTTGGACAGAACCTAACCGATGGCGAATTGAACTCATCACACAACCTTCGGAGCAAGTGGCTTTCCAACATATCCTCGGAGTAAGTAAATAAACTAACTGAAAAAAGGAAAATATGGATTGTATATCCAGTAAAAGCAACAAGATTACGTTAAAGCACGCTGATTGTAGCCATCAAATCAACACGTCAAAGTATGAACTTGAAAAACATGTGTAAATGTATGGATACGGTAACACAATTTCGAAAATACTAATATTAATTGCAGAAAACAATGATAGATTATTAAAGAAAGCAATGATCATCACCATCAACATCTCTGTGTTTATTACTGTTGAGATGTTTAGTCCCACATGCGATATGTTAAGCCATGCATTAATATATATTAGTCTTGGGGCCTTTCAACTTATCACCAATTATCACCAATTGGTTTTAAGTTGGATGCCCATCTTCTACAATTACCCTATGTGTACATGGGTTTAAAGAATATATGAAAGAGGAAGACAAGGACTCACTCGGAAAGAAGAATTAAGTCCTCAAGCTACAATAGACATGTTAAAGCATAGCCTGAATTAAAATGAGGCATGAGGTTACGTAGGCTTTTAGTTCACACAGCAGAAGTGCACTTCTTCCTACCAAAGGCATTTTGACATGCCAGGAAACAAAAAATTACATGATTCGTTTCAGAAATTAAATCCAGTTGAGCAGTAAAATTCAATCCAATGTCAGAAAGAAACACCTCCTCTTCAGTATGTTTCTTTTCAGTCATGCAAAGAGGATTAGAATTGAAGTAGCATGTTTAAAGAATTGTTTAACAGTATCCAAGAGATAAAGATACATGTTAACATTAAACACTCAACAATTAATGAATGACTGGTCAAATCCTAAATTATGATTATGTATCAGTGTTTTATGTCGAATAAAACTATAGTGTAGTACCTACTATCTAATCCCACTTCTCCTCAGGTAATGTGTGCATGGAATAATATGATATACAAATGTAACATTGAGTCAAAACACTTTTTTATATTGTTGTTAATACTATATACATGACGATTCTTGATAGGCCACCCCAAGAAGTAACTTATACTGTAACCAAAACTATATTTGCAATTCCATTGCCACTCTACAACTCTTGCATATCCATACAAACCAAACTAAGTAGTATTGAACAAGTTTCATTAGTAGTTTTTCATTGGTGTGAGACGCAATACCTCAAAACACTAATGTGCTGATCAAGGAAAAACGGTAATATGAATGTTTCTGCCACGCACCCATCACTTAAAGGTGGAGTCTTTTGGAAAGAAAGATAAATGGAAGACCAGAAACATGGATTATTTCCTAGACAACAAACAAGAAACTATGGAAGTATTATTAGTTGTACTCTTATAATTAATATGCAACTTTTAGTTTCTTATGAGTACCATTAATATCTTATGCAACTATTTCATATTATTATTGGCACCTACACCTCACTGTTATGAGTTTTTCTTTTGGGGGTTCAAACACTATTATGAGTTGGCTCATGTGTTTTTACGATGAACTACAACAAGCAAATACATCATTTGGATGTTACATAGTGCATAAGAAATCTCGATGAATTATGGTTAGTCCTATTATCTCGATGAATCGTGGTTGTTGCCGCTCCGGAGAAGCTCAATCTCAATCAATCACTTGGCTTGGGGATCTTGCAGTGTTGATTATTTCGAGGAATTAGAGCAAATTGGTGAAGGAACTTACGAGTATGTCAAATATTTAATCTTTTTATCACATATAAATGGGTGAATGAACTTAAGACTGCATGTTGTTACTTATTATCATTCTATTTTAATGTTGCAGAGATGTTTTCAATAACGATCTTTGTGGAATAATTTAGAGATGAATGCTTAGTACATGTACAAGTCAAGTAGTTGGTTCTTAGAGGTACTTATTTCAATCTTGGCAATATTATCTAAGGGCACTATGAATAACAACATGGCTAATTATAAGGAATATTAAGTGTTTTGTGCAAAACAGTTTTTCACCTTAACATTTCTTTCTAGCAAAAAAAAAATCATTTATTCGCATCACTTTCTTATTTAACATGTAGTAATTCTAAAGGAAACATGAACTTCTTTAAACTTATTGCATGTAACCAGATTTATTGTTGTGATTTAAGCAAATAAGTTATGATAGCTATGATTTCAAGCTGTATAAACCATGGTTATGAAGAAGATGCTTTTCAGTGGTTTGTCCAACCTTAGAGCACCAAGAGATTTCACTATTAGAATAATTTTATAACATGAACAGGTAAAGCATATAAAGTCGAGTTCTAGACTACAATTCTACTTCTTTTGTTTGTTTTACTCGGTGTCAGCTTTATTGAAGGGAGCAACTCAGTACACGAGATCGATCACACCCCACATAAAAGCGGTTGAAATACTAAGCGAGGCGACTAGGACTTGAGTGTGCGTAATTCACAATTTTATTCTTTCCTTGCAGGTTGCAAGAGGAACATATACTTCTGCAATGCATTTCCATAGGGTGATACATCCCAAAAGAGACAATGGTAGAGAAAGCAGATGAAGACAAAGAATTTGTAGCCGGGCCCAAAAGGAGAATAGGAGATAAGAAACCTGCTGCAACTAGAAGGAATAGAGGTCAAACTCGTTTAAAGCCAAAGCTAATAACTGATGTACTGAAACCACAAAGGGCCAACTGTCGAGCAGGAAAGTATGTATTGAGTGAAAGTGAATTATCTGAGGACACTACGGATGATTCTTAGTATGATGTCATAGAGGTAGATGCTAATGAAGATTAAAGATGACACATTTTATTGTCACGCTATGGAAAGGGTTGTTTCATTCTGATTGTTAGATGGGTTTGTTCTCATTAGTGTCGTTGTACTGCTAAAATCGTTATTTTCTGTTTAGTTGATCAAATTGTATAACAAATCGCTTTTTCCTTGAATCCTCAACCCTGGGCTTTTATTTTTTCAGATTCTTATTCTTTGTGGTTTTTGTTTTTTCTAAGAATGGATCTTAAAGGTTTATGAAAGATTGAACCTATACGATTCTGAACTTGCTACATGTTTCAATTTCTTAAATGCAGCATGGGTTTAACTACAATGGGTCCTTAACTCCTTATCATTACAAGGCATTCATCATGAGTTTGAACACAGAATTTTAGTCTCTATAGGACCACTATCTCCCTTTATTTTTGTTATTGATTGCGTCCATTTGTGTTCAGATTTTGTTATTAGTGAATCGACAAAGCTTCAGCAGTTACTGATTTCTCGATTGGTAGGAGTAATTTCAGTCAATGTAGTTATGAAGGAAGCGTGTAATTTATTATGTAAACTAACCATGTATTTATTTCTATTAAACCGTGTATTTATTTCATGCATGTGAACCGTGTACACAATTGATATTTGGCTATCATACTGTAATCTTGGTCTAGAAGGAAACTCTAGCTTAATCTTATGATTAAGGGTGCCTAGGAAAATATTTCACCTTAGTTTATCTGTTTATGTCAAGATATTGTAATTTGTGTTGTTTGCAAGATTCTCTCACATTACCATGAATGTGTAGAAGTAGATGTGGCTGTACATCCAATTGTAATTCTTCATTGGACATGGTAGTGGATCAGAGTGGGTTCTACGCCGATTAGGAGTTATAACTACAAATTATTTAGGGTTTGTTTAATTGTACAAAGGTACCCTGCTTGGTCTACTAAATGAATGTTTTAGTATAAAATCTTCGAGAATTAGAAATGTTCACCAACGTCAAGAATTTTTGAGGATCCCAATAGAAGTTTATACACGTACTGTCAATGTAAAAGTTTTTATCAAAATGTTACATAATTATAGCAGTTCATTGAGCTGCTGGAGTGTATCATTTAAAAACATTGTTCAAGCATTTACTCTGACGTATATATGCTTTGGGAGTTGGGATAGGCTTATTTACTAAGTAATTTAAAAAGTTTCTTTGTTTCTCCTTGAGATGGAAAGTTACGCAGTATTTTTAAGTTTTACCACTGCAAAATATTTCATAATCATTAAAGAAGTGTAGTATTTCTAGGCAATCATGCATAGATTGAACCCAGTAGATGGTTGATATGTGTTTCGCCGATTGGAAACGGTGGATGCATAAATCAATTAAGTCCTATGCCATTTATAATGTTGTATATGACTCAAGTATGTTCAATCGATTATCCTACTCATATCAAGACTCAAGCAATGGCTTGATGCTTTGCTCCCAATGTACGTGATGGGTTCCAGTGACACCCAAGCAATGACCTGATGCTTTGCTTGCATTGTTGATGGCTTCTCAGTGAGACCTCAAGCAATGGCTTGAGCTTTGCTATTATAGGTTAAATTTTAGTATTTACTCATTGATGTTTTGGATATAAAATTTCTATCTATCTCAATATTCGCTTATTGACTCATAGTTGGATATGACGTAGGTTATGTGCAACTGAACAACAAGATGATCATTGTGTGCAATGAATATAATTTGGTTATCGCTTAAACATATGGTATGTTTTGAGTGTTCTATTCTTTGATTGTTGCGTTATATTTTGATAGTTTATATAGGTGAGGATGATAAGAAATGTTATTTAGGACAATAATAACCCAAAAATAGAATCAAAACCTTTCAAAAAAAAAAAATTAGAATAACATAAACCCTTCAAACAAAATATAAATATATTATAAGCAATGAATCATTAACTATCAATATACATATATTATTTATTCAAGTGGACTTTAGGCTTTTGAGTCATTAGCTATCTATGTAGCAAGTCCGGCTATAGGCCGGGCCAAATGGCTAGTTAATAATGAGTAGTTGAGAATGCTCCTAGAAGCCACCTCATCCCCTTTTTTTCTCTGAGATGGACACCTCAGCTTTTATAATCATTCAACACAAAAAAAAACAAACTCACGCCCAGTTTTGGGAACGCGTAAGAATCTAAAAAAAGAGAGGATAAAAAAACATTTCGTCAACAAAACCTTATAACCCAAACTTCTTCTTCTCACCAAACCTTATAACCAAAAAAATAAAATAAAAAACTCTTCGTCAAAACCCTAGTCCAATCAATCCATCTGCAAAAAATATAAAGGTTGTTAATTTTGTACCTAAAGTAGGGCCTATATATCTATTGGTTCTTCTTCTACAGATTCATTTAAAGTTGCTGAAGCAAATTTAAATTTGATAATTATTATTCCAACAATAGAACAGGTGTGTTTCTTTCTTCCGACACATTTTTTTTCTCTTTCAATTTCAATTAGGGTTTGTTTTTTTGTTTTTTTTGAAGGAATCCAATCCACCTTTGATGATATTCTAATTAAGATTTTTCGTTGAGTTCTGCAATGAAAGTTCTGCGAAAATCGAAAATCTTCGTTGAAACTTTGGGTTGTCGAATGAAACTAGTGGTTTAATTAGTTTTTTTAATGTTCCAGGCAATTTTTACTACTGGTTACAATGCGGTGTTACACATTCATTCTGTTGTTGAGGAATGCGAGATTGTTGCTCTGCTACAACAGATTGATCAAAAGACAAAAAACCTATGAAAAAGAAGGTTCTTTTTGTGAAGAATGGGGCAGTTGTTGTGTGTCGTGTTTAGGTCTACCCAAATAGCTTTACTTGAATTCTTAGAAGGCGCAGTTAGTGAGTTAGAAATGCTAATAAATTTGATTTTGGTTATGTGCTTTGCAGGTGAATAATATAATATGCATTGAGAAGTTCTCTGATTTTCCACAGTTTGGGAGGTTTACTCTTCGGAGCTAAGGTTGTAGAACTAACCTTGTCCATCAGTTTATTCCAATCATATTTGTTCTGACTGTTACCAATATTTTTTTTTTGGGCAGGTAAAACAATTGCTGTTGGCAAAGTAACTGCCCTTCCTTCTCTTGGTGGCAGTGGAGCTTAAATTGTTTTTCATAATATTAGAAGTAAGGACCCTGGTAATGCTTTAACTTTTCTCTTCTTCAATAGTATTTGATTATTTGTAGTATTTTTCTGTACGATTGTGATTATATATTGGAAATTGATTCCCCCCCCCCCCCCCACTTTTCTTCAAAATTCTCTATTTGTAAATTCATGTTCATACGATACTTGGTTTTTCATTGCACTTGACACACACACACATACACCATCAATTAGAGTCCTCTTTTTAAGTTAAATTAAAATCTACCTTGTAAGAGGAACATGATATTGATTTTTTTAACTGGAAACCACTTTTCCATATTATTAAATCTTTCCTATAATTATATTGCAGGCGGCTGAAAATTATGATGAGGACTGTAGCATGTGTAAACGATCATTTACAGTTGTAATATTGAATTGAAGTCCCAATGGTACCATAAAGGCTACAGTTATCTGTTATGCAGTTATCTGTTCTACTTGCAGCTGGAAAATAAACTATTGCCAATTCTATGGTGAACTCCTTCCTTCTCGGGTTAAGCTTCGGAAAGTTGAATATAAGTGGACCAAGAAAGTCGGTCCTGCTTGAGACCATAGCTTTTCCTTGTAGAGTATGTACATAACTATCTCTTATACTTTCAAATGTTCTGTTCGAAGTTTTGATGGTTGACGTAGTGATCCAAGTTTTATATGATAGATACTAAAAGTAGATTGGCATTCATATATTTCACACTGTAGTAATGAAAGATTCATGCAAACAATTTGGTGGTCATGAAGTAGGCACATCTCAGATATTAAGTACTGTAGTTTTAGTCACCAACTTTTTATAGTTTTCTTCTTCTCATCTTCTTTCTATATTGTTTTAGGTGTTTTTTATATCTATTTTAGGACAGAATTTGGTATTGGAATTTAGTTCAGATCAAGTTAGCATTTAATCTCTAAATTGTCTCAATTTGTTATTGTAAGACCCCAAATTATTTTTACATTATTTCATAACAATATTTAGTATTTCGGCATTTGATATTTATTTCTTGGTCAACGGGCTATTAAATATGGGTTTTACTTTTTGATAGAAAATAGAAAAGAGGGAAACCAAGTATTTTGAATTTTGAATTTTTGTGTAGAGGTTTTTAATAGTTGGAAAGTTTTCAAAAGACATGTTAATATAAGGTATGTAATAAATAGAATATTTTTAATAGAAAATAATATTCTATATTAGGAATAGAGATAGTTGGTAAAATAGGAAGTTTCTAAAAATAATTAAGCATAATATATGGTAGATAATTCTTGGAATGGAATGATTTATCATAAGTTCAGGGTTTTCAGAAAAACAAGGTTTTTCTTAAGAATTAAACAATTTTAACTAAAAGAAAGAAGAACGGAGACAGAGTGGATTGTGCAAGCTAGCTTGGGATTATTTTTCTCGCATAATTCTTCTATATTCTTTTTCGCGATACGAGCGAGGTGAGTAGTTAGTTTTTCTACTTCACGTGTATACAGAAACAGCTTTACTGTCCAATGTTTTCACTCATTTTTACTGCTTATTCTTCTTTCATTATTCTTCGTCCTGTCGTTATTGTTAAACTGGTTAAATGTTAGTATATGGTTTTGCTTAATTATTGAAACTATCGGAACTGGTGGAACTCTGAAAATGAAGTGCTGAAGCTTTATGAGCTCGTTAATGGTGGTGCGAGCCCAAGAATCGTCATGCTTTTATTTGTTTGAACTTTTTTGCTGTGGTTTGAACTTTTATTGTTGTGGTGTGGTTGAAGAGTGTTTCGTTGTTGTGTAAAGTGTTGGGTATGTGAATTGAGGTTTGGTTGGGTTCTGTCGAAGCTTGGAAGTGGTCGTTAATGGCGGTGCGAACCAAAAATCGTTAGGACTATTAATTGAAATTGAAGGTGGTCATAATCTAGTTTGTTTTGGGTTGAACTAACGGTTAGTGGTAGTGGGTGTGTGTGAGTGTTGATGAGAGGTGTTGTTGGGAGCTTTGAATTCGGCGTTAATGGTGGCGTGAATCCAGATCTAGTTTGGATGAAGATGATTGATTCAATGATTTAAGGTTTTTGTTTTTATTACAGTTGTAGGGGTTTGGATGGGGATTAAAACCACTGGGATGAGGGTGGCGGACGAGTGGTGGCTGGTGGTGGAGGAGAGCTGCTCACTAGGTGAAGAAGACGACTTGTTGGGCCTTAGTTGGGCTTGGGCCCGAACAACTCATTTTGTTTGGTTAGGCCAGTTTCATTTTAGTGGTTTGTGGGCCGGACCAATTTGTTTGTTTTCTTGGGTCGGAACAAAGTTGGTTTGTTTCCTTTGGGCCGGTTTTCTAATTTTATGTGGGCTGGTCCTTATATCCCCAATTGGGTCAGGTTGAATAAATGGGTTGGTTTTAGACTTTTGGGCTTGGGCTTTTCCCTTTGTTTTGTTTTGGTTAATTGGGTTAGGACTATGGGTGGAAGTGTTTAAACACGGATTTGGGTTAGGACCTGTTTGGATGACCACCGGTTTAGGGCAGTTGACTGTTGGGCTTGACCTGTTGACCAGTCAACCTTTAACCGTTTATCTTTGACTGTTGACTGTTTAATTGTGCTACATTTTTATATATATTAAATTTAATGGATTAATCAAATGGTAGAATGTGGTGGAAGCTTATATAAATTTGTTTGTCATTATCTAAGAAAGATTTGACGTTGATATTGTGTATTTATGGACACGTGACGAGAGTGAAATTTTTGGATATATAATATTCCTAAAATGCTATAAAAATGTTATGCAGTACGTTTGGAGCAATTGTGATATTATGTGGTATGTTGGAATTATTGTTCTGTTAAATAATATCATATGTTAGGATAGATTAAATACAATATTTTTGGAGAAATAAATGTAAACGCTCCATCATTATATCTGTGAGATGCTACTATGAGGTAGTATAATATTTGTGGATATTTCCAACGGGATTGTGGCTTAGTGCAATAATTTATTTGGCACGCGAAAGAATGAAAGTTGTTATAAGATATATACGTATGACACCTAAATAAATTACGTAACGAAAATTCTAGAACCTAGCTACCACAACTCATGTGATTTGGCCCTTGTGATGGGCGTATGTGATTTGATTGGCCCTTCTGGCGTTTTAGTGAATCTGAATGGCCCTTCTGGCGTAGCCGAATAGTGGTTTGATTATTTCGTTCGTAAAATTAGAACGAGAGGCGCGATATTTTATGCCTAGTGGCAGTACCCGCATAATGGTGTTCGTGTGGGGTTACCTGGTATGCGATATCCCGCTTAGGGTAACTACACACGTAGTGGTTCATTATGTGAGGGGAGGCATGTGGATGTACATGTTCGGCGTTGGCAAGCGATTGTGGTAGCCAGGGAAACTAGGTAAGACATAGAGACGGTGTGATTATAGAGGCACTTGAAGAAACTTTAAACAATAATTTTGATGATATATTAAAGTGTACGTTAAATATATAATTAATGATTTATTGTAAGCTATGTTGCATTCACAATGGTTTTGCAGAAGGGTGGGTTGAATTGATTATTTATGTATGTGTGACTCACTCTGTGGTTAGGCCTATACCAGTGTAAGTATATAGTAAGTTTTAGTTGATCTAGTACGGTTTGAAGCTAAGGCGCCTCAGTGGAGGAACTACCTGCCTTAACTATTGTACTTAAGTTGTATTATTCGTTGGATGTTAAGGCGCCTCGGTGGAGGAGCTAGATGCCTTATAGATTGTGGATATATATGTATAAATATATTTTGTATTTTAGATCGGTATAGCCATTGGATTACACTGTTGATTTTTTGTCTAATGTTTAACAAAGGTTTGTCAAATACATGTGTTTTTTTTTTAAAGTCTGACGAATTAGAGGTAATTCTCTTTTTATTTAGTTGAGAATTCTCACTAAAATTTCAGATACAATGGAGTTGGTTGTATATTAAACCCATATGCTACTTTAAATGGGTATTTTGTTTTGCTATTGAAATTTCAAATATAATTGATTTGCTTCCCAGCATGCCACGAAGAACAAATGTTAGAGAAGCAACAAGAAGGCTCGCAATCTTGCTTAGCTTGGAGCATATGGGTGGCAACATTGTGAGTTTGCACTTCTTTTTATAAGAGCTTTTACTATCTGTAATTTCTTTTAATAATAGATGCTAATTATTAGAATGTGATTTTTGGTCCAATATTCTGTTTCTGAAACTTTTTCTGAATTTCAAAGACATTTTAGAAATAAGGATTCATTTTACAAATGCATCGCCCGTGTATTCAGTTGGAATTGAAATGTTAGCATGACCAGTTGATGTGTCGAAACCAGAGCAGTCGTCATCACATGACACATCTCACAATTCATGGGTTTTGTATGTTCTATTATGTATGGTATTCAGGCATTCAACCTGTTCAGATTGAAGCTTTACAGGAAAAAAAAAATATCAACTAAATTTTGGTATAAGAGAAAAATACTCAAATCATAATCTTCAATTATATGGCATGTGCTTTATTTGATTCAACTATTGTTTTTCTTAATTATGTGTAGTAGGAGTTGTTGAGCGATTATGCACGGTTAGAAATAGTAATTCAGGTTATGGTTAAGGATGGGAAGGTGAAGAATCTGCCTTCCATCATTTAATTAAGTTCTTTTATTTAATTTAATTTTTAATATTCTACAGTTATTTGCGGAGAATTGTATGTCTTTAAGCAGTTTTGTTTGTCATAGATTTTACTTAAAGTGATTTGTGACTCCATAAGATACAAGGTTATTCTAAGGAAGTGCCATACTGGTGGAGAGGTGATCTTTGTAGAATAGGACAATCTTTTGTAGAGCCTCGTGTCAATGTTTTTTTTTTTTTTTTTTTTTTTTTTTTTTTTTTTTTTTTTCCGTTCAAATTTTTAGTCTATTTACTTAGGGCATGAGATTAAATCTCAGCCACCACATAGCTTTTCCCAAAACCAGTCCTATTATGTTATATTTCGTCACTCTGCCATTAGCAAGTAAATACGACATTACTCCATTTACTTACAAAATGAATCTGGTTCAATTTTATTTTTCAATTTACAAAATAAATCATTAACCTTGATTTTCTAACATATATTTTATTTGTTCCTAATTTACCCGTGACAAATATATTTGATTTCAAAAATATGTTGCGACATTATCAAATTGAATTGAGGTGCAAATTGTAATTCTTAAAAGGGGTATGGTGTTTGCTTCATGGCATAGGGTTATCTAGAGATAAAATAACTGTTTACAGAAACTTCTCGACAATGTTGTGTTGAAATAGGTAGGGAACATGGTTCCTTTTCCTATCTAAATCACTCTTTTTGGAGAAACTATGTTCTCTTTGGTTTTTTTTTTCAATCCAATTTGTTATTTTTATTTTGGTATTAAACTATTTTTGAATATAATTTGTTGTTGATTTGTGTTTTTTTCCTCTTTAGATAATATCATATATTATGAAGTTCCTTTTCGCTTCTGATAAGCACCTGGTTGGCTTTTGGTGGTTAGAAAATATATACGAGTAGTTTAATTACTGCTATCAAATGTCGAGTAGGACATTTGATATCATATAAGTTTGCTGCTTTTGGTACCAAATGTCCTTGGCCATTTGAAGAGATCCAATGCCTTGAAATGTGGTGAACTTCTTGAAACGAATTCGTTGTTGGAGAGGTATGATATAGTGGAAATTCAATTGAAGAAACAAAAGCTGGAGGGAAGAGAAAGCTCTTCCCGATGCCTTTGTGACATTCGTGGTAAGTTGTTACCTCTGAGTTTTGATATGGAATTGGAACAGGAACAGTAGAATATAATAGGATAAAAGAATTCAACTGTGGGAAAAATGGAATATTTCAGTCCACATTGTCAGATGAAGAATGGTCCTGATAGTAGTGTCGACATTTTGAAAAAATGTTATCTATGAGTGAATTGAGATTAACTATAGGGGAGAGGAAGATGTGTCATGAAATACTGTGCTACTTGGATTGGATGAATGTTGATTTTGAAGCCTGTATTTTAAATATTTGAGAGGAGTGTTTGCACTCTTGCTACAGAATGTTTCTATTATGTTTTTGGTCTTGATGCAGAGTGTGAATCGTTATCTTACTAGGAAACGTTAAATCAAGATAGTGTTCTTTTCTCTAATGCCAATTTGGCAGAGATTTGTGTCAAGCAGGGAACAGATAGTCACTTAACTTCTACTTCAGCGGATAAAGAAGTTGATGGGCAAGAATCGAAGAAGTCAGGCGGAGATATGAAGGACTCTGTCCAAAGTGATGACACTTTGTCATTTGGAATATTTTCCAGAGGCAGGATGTACCAATGTTAGTTGAGTTTTTGCAGAAGCATTGGAAAAAAATTTCATCATATCAATATTGGTTATCTTCCAATCAAGTCTGTAAGTATCATCGATAGTAATCATAGTACCATTATATTTTCAACTTTTGGTTAAATAATACAAGATAAACTTGGCTGTTAATTTTTTCAGGTTATCCACCCTATTCATGGCCAAAAAAATTTATTAGACGAAAAACATATGAAACAATTGAACAATAACACTATTCTGTTTAATGATTTATTTGTTTGTTTAATATTTCAATCATTTATATAAGTTAAGTGTTAAGCTGCTAACAAAATGAATATAAAAGTTAACATTATTCTATTATTCTATTATTCTTTATAGTTGATTACTCTATTTAGTACTTTCTAAAATAATGTATGCACGTCTCATATGAGATGGTCATTAGGGTTTTTATGACTAATTTGGACGGGTTTTCGTCTTCTTCATTAGCATATTGAAGTGGATTTTCTGATTTTGGCATTCTGATGAGATTTTTTTTGACAATATTATGTTAGTATTTTAGTCATTTATAATTGTGTCTTGCTTTGAAGGATGATATCGAAGGATCAAACTCTTTGATATCATCAATAGTTGTGTGTCGAACCATTGGTTCCATTGGTGGTCATAATGGTAATGGGCTAATAGTGCACTTTGGTAGTTCCTTTGCACCATATGCATTCTCATTTCACATTGTTATGTAATTGAATGTGGTTGCATTTCCCCCCTATTAAATTAGACTATAAAGTCTTATTTGGATAAGTTTTCAAGTATGTCTATGTCTTTTAGATATTTTAGTATATTGAATTTATATATTTAGCTTTAATATTTATTCCAAATTCATCCTTTCTTTACAATGATTTATCTTTTCTTTCATTTGATATTAGTCTATGTATGTGGCTGACAATTCAAGCCAAAATAGAATTCATGTGACTGACAAATATTGTCATTTACATTGTTTTAAGAAAAATGGGGCATGCAATTGGAAAACATTGTAATACCTAACTGTGTAACAGTGAAATATCTTGCAAAATTTTGTTTATGTAGATACCGACACTAAATCCTAAGAGCTTTCTCTCATACTTACTGAATGTCAGATTGGTTATGCTTTATATAACATTGAGATAGGCTCTGATGATTTTTTCTACTTGGTCTTCTTAGTATATTGACCTATGTCATTGGAAAGCCTTTATCATTACTGTTTAACATTTCAAACTAGATTTGATAGGCTCATTTATTGATTCACATTGATGGTTGTTTCAGAGGCAATGCGGAATGAATGTTGTTGATTATGTATGTGTTTGATAAAGCCTTTCATGGGTTAACAGAAGTGCACGGTAACAACTGAGAAGTACAACAAACTTGACTCTATGTATCCGACACTTCACAAATGAGCAAAGCAGCGTAACTAAGCTAGGTATGCATACGGTAGATCATAAATGACATCTTTGGGCACTAAAAATGAGTTTTGATTTCCATTCTATGATCAATATTAGTTTCATCTCATCTATGATAGGAACTGAAAATCTCCATTTCAATTGAGTTATGAATGAGGGAATTGGAAGTTTATATAAACCTTAAGGTATGAGCAAGGTAGTTAATAATCAGAACTTAATGCATAGGTCTCACAAGAATGCACTCTCTAATTTGAGGACTGAAAACACATCTAATTTGAAGAATGCACTCTCTAATTTGTTCTTGTGTTTGATTGAATTGTGTTGGTCTGAAAACACCTCTTCTATTCCAATCAATAAAACCTCACTTGTATGTTTTTTTTTTTTTTTTTTTTAGTATGTTTCTATGGTATCTAGGTACCATGTAGTAGTAAATGTGATAATGCTAATATACTGATTGCAGAATTGTTATAAATTTTTTGTATTTGTTTACACTACTTTTAAATCCCACTATATTTCTTAAGTTCCAGTGACAACAATCAGTGGGAAAGTAGTTGAGCAAGTAGATTTGTTGAAAAAGAGACAGGTGCCATGGCATCTGGACGTGTGGCAGTTTGCCATTTTATATGTACTCTGGGTTGCAGCTATATTTTCCCACTTCAGAGTTTGTGGATACTGCAATTATATTTGGTGTGATGGCCGTTGTTCATTTTGGTGAGAAGTAAATATCTTACACTATTTCATACATGAATAGATGTCTTGATTATCGAATATATACCTTGCTTTTCAAATTGCTTAGGCCAGGAAGTTTCATTACGTTAATTGTCTTGGTCATACCCTCTGAAGACTTTGAAATGGTGGAATAGTCAAAGCCATAGTTAAGCCCATAATTTGTCTTTAGGGTGTGCATGAATGGAAGTTAGCATAGATTGCCATTCGATTATTACTCATTTTCTCTTTTTGATTTATTGTGACGCTATTGGATTTTGCATATCCTGCCACACTCCTACAAGTACTAACTCAGGTTCTTACTGAACACATTTGACTTGGTCTTGCTTGAATATTTTTAGCGTAGACACAATTAACACTTAGGTATGTCTGTCAAAAAAATTGGTTTGGATGGTAACAAGATTAAGGAAATAATAAGGGAGAAGACAATATTAATTGGTACTGTTAAAGATACTTAATTAAAGTTTAGTATAGTTATACTAACCTGAATTATAAAATGCTTTAGAGGTATATGGGAACTATGCAAATGCTTTACTCCATTAACATTCGACTCTATGAAATTGTACTTAGAGATAAAATTTGTGATGCTACTTATAAAGGGGGAATGCATATATAATCCCGTTCTTATAGTTTGATATTTGTAGTGGATTGGAAGTTGAATTGTTAGGTTCAAAATGTCTTTTTAGCATTAAGTCGTGACAACTTGGTTTAATCTGGGCTTAGTTTTTAGCAAACATCTACAAATAAAAAACATGCATATAGAATAAGCAAATATGAACAATAAAATGGAAAACAAATTCCCAACTATTATGGCCCATATCCATTGCTCCATCCTGTTCGCCGAACTCTTTTAGTTGCCTTCGCAAAGTAATCGTGACCTGTTTCCTTCACTGGAAACCTCACAAAATGACTTCATAGACCCCCGAACAGCAAACAAAATCATCTCATCTTAGAGAAAAAAAATTTCTCTTTCTGCCTTGAAAGGCGCGACCCGCGCTCCAAATATACCTGTATAGGGCGCGTGGCGCACTCATACCTTCAGCAACTTCCAGGCACAACAACGCAACCCGAGCTCGACTTTTGCCTGTCCAAGGCGCGTGGCGCGCTCACTTCCAATTTCTCTCTTTCTGGCTTTAAAGATGGACCCGGGCAGTTCCAGTTATTGTTCAGATAGAGCGACCCGCGCTCCACCCGTGCTCCAGCAGAAAAAATTCAGATTCAGATTTCGATCAATCCAAATCTTGATCTTTTTGATCTTTAGATCTTTACAATAGATTACATCAATGATAAAAACAATAACACGATACATACCATGATTTAACTTACATCCATTGATAATCAAAACTTGTAAAAATGATCAATTTTTCATAAAATAAAAAGCGATCCATTTCTTTCCAGAAATCATTCTGACCATAACAGTTGGTCTAGATGCCTGTAAAACCATGTTAGAACAGTTCTACATCTACCAAAAAATCTACATGCTTTGATACCAATTGTAGGAACTGTTATTTCAGAACGAATATTTATACAAACCGCGAGAACCCACGCGCAGCGGAATCAATGGGGTTCTCACGATTTTGGATAGAGAACATACCTTTTGAGAATCGGCTTAGATGTAATCTCTGAGAATCAAAGCTTTATCAAATCCGAAATCAACCTCTTGATCTTCTGTTGTATTCCTTTAGAATAGATTGGACGTTGTGTGGACAACGATCTACCAATCCCCTTCTTTCTCACAAAGCTAGATGCAATTTTGGATCTATCTTTCCTTGCCTCTTTTTCTAATACCGTGAATAGTAAATTTTGGCCAGAGAGAGAGAGTATTCTATTTATAGGCTACAACAGGGACCATGAGGAGAAATTAGGGTTGGGCCTCCTAACGGGCTTGGGCTTTCCATGTTCGCCCAGAACACACGGCTCAAGTCCATCAACAAATGGCTTATACCACTAAAGGCCATTGTTGCACTACCGCCCTAATCCCAAATTACGTGTCAGCATTTATGAGCTCCATATTATATGCTCGTTGATCTCCTCGTGTTGAAGATATTGAATGTCCGTTGATTAAGTCAAGTTACTGACAACTACATTAATCAACTTCTTATGTCCTTGAGTAGTACGTACCACTCAACCTCATTGTCATGTCAGAATAAATCCACATGCAGGGTTTACATGACAATCTTTTTGAGCTCCTCAAGGGGACATCATCAACCCGACTTCTTGCGGGACACAAATTCCTTCTATAATAAACAGCACACCTTACATACAATGTCATTACCTAATCTATCGAGTTTGTTGATTCACAAATGAATCTCACTCATTGATGATTTAAAGCAATGTACAATGCATGTAAGTGCCCGTTATTATATCCGGATTAGGAGGACAAACATCCATAATAACAGAGGCATTTGTTCTCATATATAGTCAGTATAAAGAGAAACAATCTCACTTGGTCCTGTTCAATACACACAAAGTGTACTAGTGTAATCCTATAGTCAAGATAGACTAATACCAGATTATACTACAACTGTACTAATGGTTTGTCCAAATCCATCTAGGTTGTGAACGATTACTTATACTTTATAAAGTACTGATGATATGATCTTCTGTGTGTTCACACCATATCATCTACAACATAAAGTATTAGACACATGTATATAATTAATAACATATATATATAATATGCATAACATTTGCCCATATGATTCTCATTCAAAATATAAAGAATTAGAGTTAATACAAAATTAATGCTTTTAGTATATAACCCTATCATCTGTAACAAAGACTTGCTTCCTTAGTTAATCTCAGATATCTATACATCTCATTAGCGGGGAACAAGAACTAATTCCATTGAAACTTAAGTTAATAAATTCACAATAATCAAAACATCTACATATGATCATGCATGCAGTGAATTTTTACAATGAACTGTACAAGCAGGGTCGTTTCTGGATCCTTTGGAGAGCATCCTTAAGTAGGTTCTCACAGGTATGTGTCGAAACACAAATTCTCTCATAATTTTGTACTCAAGCTTCGCTAACTCCAGTGTGCAGTGGGTACACATTTCCTTACATACTCAATGACATTCAGAAGAGCCGAGGTCGATAAATCACAACCACTACTTATTATCACACTACCCTACTCCTAGTTGAGCTAAAGGTCATTAATAGGAATTATGGGGCTTAGGTGGTATGGTAGAAGAAAATGGAATAGGAAATAAAAAATATGATAAGTATGAGATAATAGGGTCTTCAAAATTTTAACACTTGAGAAATCCTTAGGTCTTCCTACTTCTAACTTATGTTTCCATACTCAGCCTTTTTTGGCTTTGTGACTCATTTTGTTTTGACTTTGAGAGTTCTAACTTTCTTTTTCTTTTCTTTTTGGAAACTTATTTCTATTTTTCTTTTTTGAATCAAATAACAAATTTTGTTTGGATAAGTCTTTCTATTCACTTTTCTGCATTCATCCTATTTCTCATACTCATCAAATAGGCGGGTTTATTTTATTTTGGGGCTTAATAGATGGGTAAGGAATGTTGGTGAAAAAATGAAAATGGCAAATGAAAAGTTCAATGGGACGACAAGCAGTAAAATTTGTACAGGTATGTATTTATGGCTATATCGATCCAAAGAAAGCCTAAATTATCTTCTAGGATTCGGATGGTAATCAAGTAAGTAGACGTGTGATTTCTCTACTAAAAATAAGTACTCTTTTGTGTCATTACTCATAAATCACTCATGTCGAGGCTTTTAGGCTAGATTCTCACTGGATTTAGAATTTTAAGTAGTCTAACTGTGGGTCCCAGAAACTTACTACTAAGTGCATTCAATAATACTCATTACATGAATGTTCATGAAAAGATATAAAAACTATTGCCTACGTATTAACCTATGTTTCAAGGAACAAATTCTCATCATAGTGCTAAGGTGAGATTTATAGACAATTTTCATCACAGAAAATGAAATAAGGCTTTGTCACTAAATACGCATTCTTAGAAGGAAAATAAAGATATATACAATCTAAAAGTGCCAAACTTTTGCAAAAAGGTTCTAACCACCCCCAAATAGAAGGACGTTTTGTCCCCAAAGTGTAAGAAAGAGAGAAAGAAGATACCTTAGAAACTTGAGCAAAAATTCAGCTTAACACACTGTAACAAAATGTTATTCGAACACAATAGATAGCATACAAAAAGAAAATTGAAAATAGCACACTAATGCAAAGAAAACAAACAACATACATATAAACAATCAAATAACACACAACGAGAAGGGAAAAACACGCCAAATACATATATGTACATCCCAAAATGTAAATTCAGGATGCATCCAATCTAGGATCATCACGTGTGAAGTGCCACTCTTTAGCATCATGCCTATTAATTATGGTCTGCCACTGTTCGCTCCATTTTGTAGCTCTGGACCTGTCCAAGTGTCACATCGTTTTATTGTCGTCCGGGTAGCAAGGGTCATTCTTCAGGTACCTTGAAAAATGCTCATGCCATACCTAAAACTGTAAAGAATGAATTATTTTATTTGCAGGATGCATGGAATCCACTGTAACCCAGTCAATAAAACCGGTCGAAAATTGTGGGAAGAAAACCCTCATTAAGCGGCTGGTGGTGACAGGTAAAAGTAAATAGCGGTGTCGAAAGTCCCGAGCTCGTTTCAAATTCCAAACTACACAGTGTGTGATGTTAAAAAATGTATGCCGTTGAGCAAGTGCATTAAAGACTGTGCAAGAAGACTCATTGGCTGTAGAAAAATGTCAATCGCCCATGATGTTCAAAAGGATAAATAACATTGCATTCCCTACGTTCATCGTCATGCTCACAAGGGGAATGTTTTGGTCAGGCCAATGTCTAGGTGCCGCTTCATTCTTCCTGCAGAGACCAACACCATAGGAGTAGCGAAAGATACGCCAAGAGAAAGAATTGTAAGTGTTCTGAGAGATGTAGGGTAGAGTGGCAGTATGCTCATGATAAGGGAGGTTCAAAGCCTATCAGAGGTTTAGGAAAAAACATGGTGTGTATCGCCTAGTCGGACTGTGAAGCCATAAACCATGTGCATGGTTGAAAGCAGTTGTGTCTTCCATATGAGCATAAAAGTATGCAACCAAACTTGGAGAATAAGTTTGTTCGGGTTGAAGAACGAGGGAAGACCAACCAATATTGGCAATGAAGTCCATAAGAGGGAGAATCCATCATGGCTTGGAAAGATTGTTTTGGAATAATGCGTGGAGATGCCATGCCGAGTGAAGTAGTGTTATTGATGAGTATTTCAAAGTTGTTGAGTGTGGTTCACAATAAATTATTTAGAACTTGAATGGTTGGGAGTTTTAGAAGGAATGAAGGTAGATTTCTTTAGTTTAGAACTTGTATTGGTTAACTCTATTGTATTTAATAAGCTTGAAAATACTAAGTTGTTTAAATGGTTGGAAACACAAACTTGAAAGAAATGAAATGATTGATTGAAAGAAAGAGCAACAAAGAAAGAAATGATTGATTAAATGAAGAAGAAAAAGTAAACAACTTGATTGAAAATGAAGAACAAAAAAGTAAATGACTTGAATAAAAATGACTAGAAAATAAATCCTACATGACACTAGAATAAGTCTAGGTGTATTCTCTCTCCCTAACTTTTGGTTCTTATACCCTTACTTTTACGAAAGACTGATTTGCCATCCTTTTTTATAATCAAGACACCTCTCATGTTGCTTTATGTTTTTGCTTTTGCTTGTTCTTTTTCTTTTCTTCTTGATCAAACTAGGTTTAGGGAAAGCCTTCTTTTGTGTCAAGGACATCTATCTCTGGTCTTCTGAGTTCAGGACTTGACTTTAGATCTTTGGTTTGGAGTCCTTGACCTTTGACATTTTCAACACTTTTTCATAGCAGCTTCGAGTCTTCATAATAAGCATAAATAAGGCTCCTTTTGGTGTTCAGGCACAACTTTTATGATAAATGGCATAAATTGCTTTGTAACCTGAAAAAGACAATAAAAGTTATGAGTTGTCTTTTCATTATGTGTAAGAAGGGTGATAATCTGTAATTTAAGGTTTTGTTCTTTTGAGTCCAAAGTCCGTAAACGTCCAATTAGTCCAGTTACTTTACTCACGTGGGTTGGTAGCATAGATCGAGTAAGGGATCGTCCAAACCTTAGGGCTAGGCAAGGTTCACAACTGGATTTACAGCTTCAAGGGAATTAGTGAGAAGGATTTACTTTGTTATTTCTTATGTTGCTCAATTAAAACTTGGAATGCAAGTTAACTTAGAATTACAAAGATTGATTACTTAATAAACTAGAGAGAGAGAGAGATACAGGAAGAGGGTTAATCATAATCATGCAAGATTATTTACAAATGTTTAGAGTACCTTATCACTACAGCATTAATCCGTCTCGAGTTTATAGACAAACCCGAAACGGCGTCGAGTATCGATCCTTAATAAAATGTACTCATCTCTGAGTTCATCTCACTAGCATGAGGAGTTGAATTATCATTCCATCTCTGGAATATCACTTCAACTCCTGGTTTAAGTATACACCAGCTAGACAAACCAGAGGGCTAATGGCCACCATAGGGCCTTGCACGAGAATTGACCAAGTGTTAACTGGGGCTCGCATGAGACTGATATGGAGTATCAACACTCCAAACTTGGTCAGACTCAGTCATTTTGGTACCGGATGTATAATCAAAACCTATTTCCTAAGTAGTGATTCTGGACTACTAAATTTCAACCTGATTCTCACATGAGCATCATTAACCCTCCCCTTGGGAAGGTTTTAGCTCATGGTCCTTGGATGGATTGATTTCTTTGATGTATGAAAGGAAAAAGTGAAAAGAAGTAAAGGAAGAACTGGAAATTTAACTTGAAGAAATATATTTTATTTGAAGTTCAAGACTTCCTGTACCAACCTAAAACAAAAGCTTCAAAGAAAGGAAAATACTATGCATGAAATGTAAACACAAAATGGAATGCAAGATGATCCCCCTCCTTTCTCCAACATTCTAAATATATATCCCATGGGAATCTCACGTGAAGCCTTCCCACATTTATAAGTTTGTCTTTTCCTTTTTGAAAACATCCAAACTTTTTTTTCACAAAATTTGACTTTTTTTTTTCAAAACATCCAAACTTTTTTCACCATTTTCTAATCAACAATTTAATCATGCATTTAATTTCTTGTCTTGTCTTTTCTTTCAAGGTGTCACAAAAGTATCCATAACTTACCAATTGTCTATGTATGATGACTCATCATTTCTTATGGGCCCGCAGAGTGGGTCTACGTGCTGTGTCTAGTGGCGGCCCAGAGTTTGGTATTTTTATAACTTTCTGTCTTTGCATAGAGCTCGTTGCCCTGCTCGTTCTGGCAGTTCACTTGCCAAAATCGGCGCCCATGTTTGAAAGATGTGAGCTTTGGAAGTTTGCTGCTTCTTTACAAGTGGTCTCGTTATGCACTAGTTTTGTCCCTTTGGAATATTCGGCTCTAGTAAGGCTTTGTTGGGCTTCACTGGGGTTGAGTGGGAAGACTTCAAGTATGCATAATATTCCCATACTTTGATGCAGGTTTTATCATCATATTCACGTTAACTGCAAAAACCTGTAAAAGTATGAAAATATAATTATTTTATGATTATTAAACACATAATTAACCAAAATGCTATGTCACTACTGGGTTTAGTATTACAGTTTTGGATGTTTATCACACCACCCCCAAATAGTATTTTGCTTGTCCTCAAGCAAAAAAGAGACATTAAAACGATAAGTGGCAAAAAATGTGTTGTCCTAAACTAAGTTTCATTTCGCAGAGTGCGGTTGCATTGACCGTATGAAACAAGGCCTTAAACCACTAGGAATTTCCTAGTGGATGAGTTATAGCCTCGTGAGAGTTTTCCAGAGAAGATACTCACAAACTTTATCTATACTACAACGACTCAATAACAAAGGCTTGTTCCCTTAATTAATCTCAAATATCTATATATCTCACTAGCGGGGGAAACAAGGATTAATTCTTTTGAAATTCAAGTTAATATACATACAGTAATCAAAACATCTACATATGAACATTCATGCAGTGATCTTTACAATGAAATGTATGAGCAGGGCCGTTTCTGGATCCTTTGGATAACGTCTTTAAGTAGGTTCTCACAGGTATATGTCGAAACACAAATTCTATCATATTTTTCCACTCAAGTTTTGCTAACTCCAGTGTGCAGTGGGCACACATTTCTTCACATACTCAATGACAGTCAGAGGAGCCGAGGTCGAGAATTCATATCTACTACTTATTATCACAGCATCCTACTCCAAATTGAGCTAGAGGTCTTTATTAGGTGTTATGGCGTTTAGGTGGTAGTGTAGAAGAAAATGGAATGGAAAATTAAAAAAATGATAAGTATGAGAGAATAAGATCTTCGAGATATTTACACTAGACAAATCCTTATTTTCTTTCCTGCTTCTAACATGAGTTTCTATACTTAGTTTTTTTTGTGTTTTTTTTTTTTTTTTGTTTTTTTTTTTTTGTTTTTTTTTTTTTTTTTTAAGCTTTTGTATTCCCTTTTGATTTGATTTTGGGGGAAATTCTAACTTTGATTTTTCTTTTGATTTTTGGAAACATATTTCTATTTTTCTTTTTCTTTTCTTTCTGGAGCAGGTAACTGATTTTGATTTGTGACAACTTTTTCTCTTCATTTTTCCACACTTCATTCTATTTCTCATACTCATCATCTAGGTGGGCTTATTTATTTGTGGTTAATATATGGGTAAGGATTTTTTTTTGCTGAAAATGAAAGGGTTAATGAAAGGTTCAGTGCGGTGACTAGCGATAAATTTTTTATAGGTATGAATTTTTTGTTATATCGATCCAAAAGAAGGCCTAAATTCTCGCCTAGGATTCGAGTAGTGATCAAGTAAGTAGACGTGTGATTTTCTCTATTCGGAAAAGCTACACCCCTATTTCATTACTCATATATCACACATGTTGAGGCTTTTTAGTTAGATTCTCACAGGATATGGAAATTAAGTTGTCTAACCGCGGATCCCAGAAACTTACTGCTATGTACATTCAATGATAGTCAGTGCAAGAATGTTCATGAAAAAATGTAAAAACTATTGCATACGTACTAACTTAAGTTTCTAAGAACAAATCCTAATTCTAATGCTAGAGTAAGATTTCTAGATATTTTTTATCACAGAAAAGGAAATGAGACTTTGTCACTAAATACACTTATTAGACAAAAAATAAAGATATATACAACCTATAAATGCTTAATTTTTGTGAAAGGTTCTAACCACCCCCAAACAGTAGGACGTTGTGTCCTCAAAGTGTCAAGAGGAAGAAAGAATATACCTGAGAGGCTTGAGCAAAAATAGAGTTGATATTTGCAACAGAAAATTATGCGAACACCACATATAATATACAAAAACAAAAGGGAAATGACACATCAAAAAGTAAAACAACAAATATGTACATCAACTTACACTGCCCTAATTACGAATTAGGGGTATGTCCATTCTAGCTTCATCTCTATCGAAGTGCCATTCTTTGGCGTCACACAAGTTTATCATGGTTTGCCAAACTTCGCTCCACTTTCTCTTTTTAGAAATGTCTAAATAAGATATCATGTCTTTGTCTTTGGGGAAACAACAAATGTACGTCAGGTACCTTGAAGAGCGCCGACGCCAGACCCGAAATCTCAAAGAACGAATTATCCTGTTCGCCGGACACATAAAATCTACTCATACCCAGTCATGAAAAGTGGCCGAAAACTGTGGGAAGAATGCCCTCATTATCTGGCATGTGGTAATGGGCAAGGTGATATAATGGTGTCGAAAATGATGAGCCCTTTTCAGGTTCTCAATTACGAGGTTCGTGATGTTGAGGAAGGTATGTTGCTGAGCGAGAGCATGGAAAGTCTTGCAAGCAAATTCAGTAGTAGTTGAAAAATGCCAATCCCTCATGATGTTTAGAAGGATAAACAACATGGTAGTCCCGACTTTCATTGTCAAACTTGCTAGGGGAATTGTTTTATCCAGCTATCGGCCAGCTTCCTCACGTTCAATGACTTGGGTGAGGCCATCGCCGTAGAGGCTGGTGAAATCTTCCCAAAAGTAGTGATTAAAGGAGTTTTGTACGATGTATTGAATGGTAGGGGTGGGCTCGTGATAGGGAAGGTCCAAAGTCATAGCAACTGTAGGCTCGTAAAAAAGATGTCTGGTGTTACCCATACGGATTGCGAATCCATTAAAAAAAAACCACGTGCACCATTAAATGTTGTTGTATCTGATGTTAGCACTTTTGCGGGGTAAAGAATTGAAGTATCTTTATCCGTTTTGGTACTAACTCAAGTTCCGTACTCACGTTCTTCGTGTGTATTGTTAGAGTAAGGGTTTCATTCCAACTTAAATACTAGGCTAAGGTCACAACTAAAATAGATTTAAAGGAACTAGTGAGAAGGATTTTTGATGGTTGAGTAATATTCAAACTACTTAGCTTGATTTTAGATATCTTAAGTTAAAAGTTACGTAAACAAGCACCACTAAAAAGAGTAATGGATAGATGGAAAGGTGTGGAGAGTTAAATCCACTCATGTGAATAAAAACCTTTATTGCTTGAATCTAGTTTAGTGTATATCTAATCTTTCTTAGAATTCATAGACATATTTTAATAAAGATTAGAGTTTTGATCCCTAACAATATGTTTTTATCTCTAATATCATATTGCTAGTATGAGAAACAAAAGCAATGACTTATCTCTAAGAAATTAGCTCAATTCCTAACTAGACTCTACACCAACTACCATTTTGGGGTAGGATATAAAGTCTAGCTTATTTGTCCTAAACAAATAACTAGAAATCAGCAACAAAAAGTTGTTCCCCACATGAACATCATTAACCCTCCACAAAAGAAGGTTTTAGCTCATGATCATTGGATGGATAATTTAGACTATAATGTATTAAGAACAAGAGAAGTAGAAGAGTAATCAGTGTTGATTTACCTAAAATATGAAGAGTTTATTCAAGAAACTAAAGTGTTCTTAGTGTTACAAGAGAAAAATTCTAGAACTTGGAAAAGAAAACATGAAAGTGAAAGTGCAAAAAAAATGAGAGAATGAAAAGTGAATGCTGTTTTTTTCTCCAAAATTAGCCCATATCAAGAGCACTTTCTCCCTTCCATCCCACATGAATCACCTCCCACATTTATTACAATCCTATATTCAAAAACCAAAACATGCCAAATTACACTATTTTGGATAACCATCCATTTAACCACATGCAAGGTGTCATGTTGTGCCAATTATTTGTTTGACTTGTGAGCTTGACTTGGGACATGATGACTCATCTAATCTTGTGGGCCCACAAAGTTGGTCCACATGCTGCTTCTAGTGGCGGGCTGGTCTTTTGGTATTTTTACAACTTCCCGCCTTTGAGTAGAGTTCGTCGCACTGATCGTCTGAGTAGCTCACTTGCCGAATTCGGTGTCCTGTTTCAAGAGATATGAGCTTTGGAAGTTTGATGCTTTTGTGCACGTAATCCCATTTTGACTTGATTCTGTCCTGTTTGAGTCTTTTTGCTTTAGTTCGGATTTGTTGGGATTCACATGGGCTTAATCAGAAAGCTTTACGTATACTCACTATTCTGTGCTTAAATACTGGCTTTATCGTCATTTTTACGTTGGTTGCACAAACCTGCAAAAGCACGAAAATACGATTATTTCATGATTATTAAACACATAATTAACCGAAATATTATGTCTCTACAGGGTTTTATTATACAATTTTGGGTGCTTATCATACCACCCCCAAACAACACTTTGCTTATCCTCAAGCAAAGAAGAGACATATATACAGATAAGTGGCCAAAAATGTGCAGTCCTAAGCTAATTCTCATTTCGCAGAGTGCGGTTGCATTAACTGTATGCAACAAGGCCTTAAACCACTAGGAATTCCCTAGTAGATAAGTTATAGCCTCGTAAGAGTTTTCCAGAGAAGATATTCACAAACTTCATCTATACTACAATGACTCAGTAACAAAAGCTTGTTTCCTAAATTTATCTCAAATATCTATACATCTCCATAGCGGGGAATGAGGATTAATTCCTTTAAAACTCAAATTAATATGCATACAATAATTAAAATATCTACATATGAACATGCATACAATGAACCTTACTGTACAAGCAGGGCTATTTCTGGATCCTTTGGAGAGCTTCCCTAAATAGGTTCTCACAGGTATGTGTTGAAATACAAATTCGCTCTTAATTTTTCCCCTCAGGTTTTGCTAACTCCAGTGTGCAGTGGCACACGTTTCCTCACGTACTCGATGAAAGTCAGAGGAGCCGAGGTCGATCAATCACATCTACTACTTATTATCACACCATCCTACTCCTAATTGAGTTATATGTCTTTATTAGGTCTCGTGGGGCTTAGGTGGTGATGTAGAAGAAAATGGGAATGGAAAATAAAAAATGACAAGTATGAGAGAATAAGGTTTTCAAGATATTTACACTAGAGAAATCTTTGTTTTCTTTTCTTGCTTCTACCTAAGTTTTCCTACTTTGCTCTTAAGCCTTTAGTCATTTTTATCTGATTTTTTTTAATTTTTGTTTTCAAAAGCTTAAGAAACATAATTCTATTTTTCTTTCCTGAAGCAAGTAACTGACTTTTATTTGGGACAAGTCTTTCTCTTTATTTTTCTATATTTCATCCTGTTTCTCATACTCATTATTTAGGTATGTTATTTTATTTGGGGTTAATAGATGCGTAAGGAATTTTTGGTGAAAGTGAAAGGTTTGATGAAAGGTTCAGTGGAGTAACTAGTGGTAAAATTTGTAACAGGTATGAATTTTTGGCTATGTTGATCCAATGACGGCCTAAATTCTCGCCTAGGGTTCGGATGGTAATCAAGTAAGTAGACTTGTGATTTTCTCTATTCGGAAAAACTACTCCTTTATGTCATTACTCACATATCACACATATCGAGGCTTTTTGGTTAGATTCTCACAAGATTGATAATTTAAGTAGACTAATCGTGGGTTCTAAAAACTTACTGCTATGTACAATCAATGATACTCAGTGCATGAATACTCATGAAAATATGTAAAAACTATTGCGTACGTATTATCTTAAGTTTCTTAAAAACAAATCCTAATTTGAATGCTAATGTGAGATTTCTAGATGATTTTCATCATCAAAAAGGAAACAAGACTTTGTCACTAAGTACATTCACTAACAAGAAAGGAGAAACTATATACAGCCTACAAGTTGCCTAATTTTTGCTACAGGTTTAAAGCACCCCCAAACAGAGTGATGCTTAGTCCTCGAAGTATCAATAGATAAAGAAAAAAATTACCTAAGAACCATGAGCAAAATTAGGGCTAGATCGCTGTAACAGAAAGTTATTCTAACATAATATATTATACAAAAATAAACAAAGAAAAATAATAACATAGGAAAGACCAATATAGATAATTAGATATATATACACATTAGCCATCATCAAATTTACCATCCAGTAGGTCCTGATGTTCTCGTGTCATCCCACATGAAATACATTTCCTTAGCATCGTGCCAATAGATAATGGCCTGCCAAATGGTGCTCCATTGTTGTTTACCCGACTCATTCAAATGTGCCAACATATTATCGTCGTTCGGGTAGCAACGAACATGCCTCAGGTACCATGAAGGACGTGCACGCCATTGCCGAAACCTTAATGAACTAATTATTCTGTTCACAGGGCACATAGAATCTACTTTAACCCAGTCGTGAAAAGTAGCAGAGAACTGTAGGAAATGTGTCCTCATAATTCGACAAGTGGTTACAGGTAAAAGTAGCTATTGATCCCGAACAGTGCGAGCTCTTTTCAGATTAGAGATAATACAGTTTAAGATATCAAAGAATGTATGACCTTGAGCAAGCGCATTGAATACTACACAGGCATCATCATTGACAGTAGAAAAATACCAATCTCCCATGATGTTCAGCAGGATAAACAACATGGCATTCCCCACGTTCATGGTCATGCTTGCTAAAGGAATGGTGGTTTCCGACCATCTGCCAGGTGCATCGCCTTCTTGTTTAATTGCAAGACTGTCACCATATGTTTCACAAAAAGCAAGCCATGAAAAGGAACGGGTAGAGTTCTAGCTGATGTATGGCCATGTTGTTGTCGGCTTGTGATAGGGAAGATCCAAAGTTAGGGCAAGCGTTGGCTCAGAAAAGATATATGGTGTGCCACCAACTTGGATTGTGAACCAGTCTAAGAAGAAGCCGTGTGCATGGTTGAATGCAGGTGTGTCTCCCATATTGGCATAAAAGTATCCAGCCAAACTTGGAGAATAAGTTTGGTCAGGTCGAAGAATAAGGGAAGACCACCCGATGTTAGTGATGTAATCACGGGAATGAAGGCCATAAGCATTAGAATCCATCATAGCCTGGAAGGATTACTCAAGAATGATTCGTGGTATAGCCATGCTTGATGAAGATAGTTTAGTAGGAGCAGAGAGATGGGTAAGGCAGAGATTCCTGGCAGACTATCAATCAGTGTGAGGAAACGTCCAAAATAAAATAGTCACGTTGTGTGAAGCAACGAGAAGGTCCCACCATAAGGGAATCAAATATGTCTACCACGCCTGATAGATAAAGTTATACAAAGGTTATTATCCAATAAAGTCTGACTGGATGGATGAAAGAGTATGGAAGAAGATAAGCCCCTCCTGTATTTCAAATTTAAAACAATAGTTTAAAATTTGATTTAAATGACTGTTTTTTAATAACAACTAGAATTATTACAACTTAGTAGGCATACTTCTTAAACATTTATTAAGAAAAGAAAACACAACAAACAAAAGATTTAAATTAGTAGAGAACATGACTTAAGAATTAACGAAAAACTTAATAATATATATATATATATATATATATATATATGTATACCTAATGATTTTCCACAAAGTGGTGACGAAACATATAACTTGTACAAATCTTTCCATTTTCCAATTCGATCCGCTCCATTCGTTCGTAGAGCTCTTTACTCGATCGCAGACATTTCTGGAACACCTCTAACAGAGGGACAAATAGTCAATTTAAAAGAACTTATTGTCAACCTCTTTCAGATATGAATCCATCTTATTCGAAGGGAAGAACTTGCATCATTATCTCAATTTCAATTCAAACATGGGTTTGATTCACACTCCATGTTCCGAGAAATATTTACCATCCAAAAAAGAGGAAAAACCGAAGTCTTTGTCTAAAGAAATGCGTTGAGAAACGGCAGATGTATAGAACCTTTCAATGAGATAGTGCTTTTTCAAATCTCTCAAAATTGAATTTGTTCCAAACATATATGCCATGGTTCCTTACTTCGACAGTGGTGCAAATATCTAAAATTCACCCTTTTAGATACTTTTTCGGACCTATTGCCGATACTAAGTAGCGATCAAAAATTTGTATCCATTTTTCATGATATTATGCATGGATCGATATATCACGCCAATTCCTCGAGAAAAATTGTGGGCAATTCTTCCACAATGGAATCGATAAGTGAGATTTCGAGTAAGTGTTTACATGATCTTCTTTCGTCGAAGAAATGATTCGTCGAAATAATGAGTCACCTGTTCCATTGATATGAGCACATCCGAGATCACCAAATGCTCGGGAGTTACTCTATTCAATCCTTTTCCTTCTTCTTGTTCTTTGGATATCTCGATTCGTACACATCTTCTCTTTGTTTCCCGAGCCTCTAGTGAGTTTCGCATGAGTTCGAAAAAGATCAAATCTTTGATGATTCCATCATACATGATTGAGTTCGCGAAAACTTCGGATGGGTATCCTACATCTGAACTGAATTTTTTACGGTTAAAGAATCTCTTTTTAGTTTCTCCGAAACAATTAGGAGATTCTCTAGAAGAAATACTGGGGTTTACGCTTCCGGCGGCAACATGCTATTGGGTGGTGGTCCCGCTTTTATGGGGTCAAATCAATACGTTCTAAGAAGAAATATTTGAATATCAATCTCATCGATATGATAAGTATCATACCAAATCCCATCAATCGAATCACTTTTTGAGAAATACGAGACATCTAAGTCGTACAAGTAAAGAGATCTATTCATTGATACGAAAAAGAAAAAAATGTGAACGGTGATTGGATTGATGATAAAATAGAATCTCGGTCGTGAACGATTGATTCGATTGATGATGAAGAAAGAGAATTCTTGGTTCAGTTCTCCACCTTAACGACGAAAAAGGATTGATCAAATTCTATTGAGTCCGACCGATAGTGATCATTTATCAAAGAATGATTCGGTTATCAAATGATTGAACAACGGGATCGGTTTACTTTACGATACTTAGTTGACATTCATAAAAAGAATCTAATGAATTATGAGTTCAATAGATCCCTGTTTAGCGAAAGGGACGGATATTCCTTGCTCATTATCGGACAATCACTTATTCACAAACCTCGTGTGGGGCTAATAATTTTCATTTCCCATCTCATGGAAAACCCTTTTCGCCTCGCTTTTAGCCCTATCCCCCTAGGGGTATTTTAGTGATAGGTTCTATAGGAACTGGACGATCATATTTGGTCAAATACCTAGCGACAAACTCCTATGTTCCTTTCATTACGGTATTTCGAACAAGTTCCCTGGATGACAAGCCTAAAGGTTATCTTATTGATGATATCGATATTGATGATAGTGACGATATTGATGATAGTGACGATATCGATGATGACCTTGATATGGAGTCGCTAACTATGACGAATCGCTAACTATGTATATGGCCTTAAAATAGACCGATTTGATATCACCCTTCCATTCGAATTAGCAAAAGCAATATCTCCTTGCATAATATGGATTCCAAACATTCATGATCTGTATGTGAATGAGTCGAATTACTTATCCCTCGGTCTATTAGTGAACCATCTCTCCGGGGATTGTGAAAGATGCTCCACTAGAAATATTCTTGTTATTGCTTCGACTCATATTCCCCAAAAGTGGATCCTGCTCTAATAGCTCGAATAAATCAAATACATGCATTAAGATCTGAAGGCTTCTTATTCCACAACAACGAAAAGCACTTTTTCACTCTTTTCATATACTAGGGGATTTCACTTGAAAAGAAAATGTTCCATACTAATGGATTCGGTCCATAACCATGGGTTCCAATGCACGAGATCTTGTAGCACTTACCAATGAGGCCCTATCAATTAGTATTACACAGAAGAAATACATTATAGACACTAATACAATTCGATCCGCTCTTCATAAACAAACGGGATTTGCGATCCTGTGTAAGATCGGTTCAGGATCATGGGATCCTTTTCTATCGATAGGAAGGGCATTTGCACAAAATGTACTTCTAAGTAATTGCCCCATAGAACCTATATCTATCTATATGAAGAAGAAATCATGTAAGGAGGGGGATTCTTATTTGTACAAATGGTACTTCGAGCTTGGAACGAGCATGAAGAAATTAACAATACTTCTTTATCTTTTGAGTTGTTTCTCACGGATCGCTCAAGATCTTTGGTCTCCACCCGGACCGATGAAAAAATGGGATCACTTCTTATGGATTCGTTGAGAATGATTCTGATCTAGTTCATGGCCTATTAGAAGTAGAAGCGTTCGGTGGGATCCTCACGGACGAGAAAAAGATTGCGGTCGGTTTGATAATGATCGAGTGACATTGCTTCTTTGGTCCGAACCAAGGAATCTCTTAGATATGATGCAAAATGGATCTTGTTCTATTTTTGATAAGAGATTTCTATATAAAAAAAAAGACGAATCGGAGTTTGAAGAAGGGGAGGGAGAAGGAGCCCTCGACCCACAACAGCTAGAGGAGGATTTATTCAATCACATAGTTTGGGCTCCTAGAATATGGAACCCCTTGTGGCAATCTATTTGATTGTATCGAAAGGCCCAATGAATTGGGATTTCCCTATTGGGCCAGGTCATTTCGGGGCAAGTTTAATCATTTATCATAAAGAGGATGAGCTTCAAGAGAATGATTCGGAGTTCTTGCAGAGTGGAACCATGCAAGCATGCGGACATGAGATAGATCTTCCAAAGAACAAGGCTTTTTTGAATAAGCCAATTCATTTGGGACCCCGCAGATCCATTCTTTTTCCTATTCAAAGATCAGCCTTTTGTCTCTGTGTTTTCGTGGTCGAGAATTCTTTGCAGATCAAGAGATGTCAAAAGGGCTTCTTACTTCCCAAACAAATTCTCCTACATCTATATATAAACGCTTTGGTTCATCAAGAATACGCAAGAAAAAACACTTGAATTGTTGATTCATCGCCAGAGATGGCTTAGAACCAATAGTTCATTATCTAATGGATCTTTCCGTTCTAATACTCCATCCGAGAGTTATCGGTATTTATCAAATCTGTTCCTATCTAACGGAACGTTATTGGATCAAATGACAAAGACATTGTTGAGAAAGAGATGCTTTTTCGGATGAAATGAAACATTTGATTCATGTAACAGAGAAAGATTTCCCATTCCTTAGCCGGAAAGATATGTGGCTATGAAAGAGGGATTAAGTGGAACAGAATTGACGGGTGGTACGGTCGTGGAAACACTTGTTTCTTCCATATTTTGGACCTTAGCTCCATGGAACAATATGCTCTTGCTGAAACATGGAAGAATTTAAATCTTAGATCAAAACACTATGTATGGATGATATGAACTGCCTAAACAAGAATTCTTGAACGGCTAACAACCGAGCCTATTACTCACTACATCAAAAAATTTCCATTAATAAAACACGTAAATCCATTGGAAAATAAAAAATACGCATGTCCGATGAAATGTTGGTTGCTATCCGCTCCCATAACGAATCATTGGTTTAACTGAATAACTAAATAAAATAGATAGAGACCTTTCTTCGTCTAAAAGGTCGACGGATCTTCTCAATTGGAAGATCTCCTATATGGATAATACACATTCCAGTTAACCGAGCCTAATTCTACTAATTCTAATTGTTTTGTTTAGAAGCAAAGATATCATGGGGCCGTTTCATCCTATTCAGATATTCACGACCAAGAGGGTCTTTGGATTCTCTTCGGATAGGCCCCGAAAGGAGAAGGAAGGCTGGAATGCCAACAAACGTCTATTATCGAATTCACCCGACCCAATAGTACCCATTTTGGGAGCGCCAAAGTGCCAAAGTCACCGAATGGGTAAGTCGCCAATCCCTAAACGGACTATGTAATGTACTTTATCTGGCCGGGTTACGGGCGGGCATTTTACCGAGAGGTTTCTATTGTATCAATCTACCCCTCGTGATTCCTGTTGAAGTATATACTCGGGGGTGGGTGCAGGGTGGACGATTTCAAAGTGGACTCCCCATTCATTAGATAGAGAAGATCGCCAAGATTTCGTGATCTGTTGCCGAACTTATTCCAATTCCAGCAGCCGGACTCGGATCGTGGGGATCGCCGAATACTTCGTATCAACAGATACTCGGTATATCAATATCGATTTGATCCGAGATCTCTTATTGAATTGCTCATTCAATGAGCATTCTCGATATTATGCCTTGAAGAGGACTCGAACCTCCACGCTCTTTAGCACGAGAGATTTTGAGTCTCGCGGTCTACCATTTTACCATCAAGGCATCTTGAAAGTGAATCGCATTCCATGAATATGATATCTATCTAGTGTGATGTATGGAATATATGACAAAGGTAGAGTGTTGGAGTAAGTATGTCTATCGATCGGTCATGTCATATAAGCTCGAGTCGGACATCCAATCCAATTGCTTCGATTTGAATTATCCGGAGGATATCTTATATATATCAAAAAGATGCACAATCAAACCTACTTCTCGATTCCATAGAAGCCCAAAGAAGTGAATATGGTACCTAAATAACGAGAGATATGTAAAAAGCAGGTCCGAGTACGCCTATTCCTAAGCCTAAATGGAATGTAACGACGTAGGGATCCATCTGTAAACATAGTATCTATTTACATACACTCGAATGACCCCTTCTCATAATGAGAATGTACATAACCCTATTCGGTCTGGTCGGTATGGAATGAACTTATAATCATGGAATCGATTCCATGATTATAAGTTCATAACAAACCCATTCCCATTTTAAGGAACAGGATAATTTTTGATTCCAGTTAGTAAGAGGGATCTTGAACTAAGAAATAGACCCTAGAAGCTAAAAAAGGGTATCCTGAGCAATTGCAATAATTGGGTTCATTGAGATTCCTGGTATAGTAGATGCTATCACACAAACAATCATACTCAATTCGATGGAATTGTTTGATAGTATCATAGGTCAGAATCGATGCAGAGGAAATGAATGCATTTCCATACTATTAAGTAAGTAGAATAGATAGAATAGAATCTGGATCATCCCACATCCCTTATTTTACTGGATCTTACGAGGCCTGTTCATGCACGACATGATTCGGTCCGATCATAGAAAAATTCTCCCCAAGCGAACGGCCTATCCTCCTCGTAAAGGGGCTTACGTGGTGGTTGGAACAGAGACACATTTGGTTGTAAATTCCAATGTGGCGGATAAAATTATATATCTACACGGGCCAATAAATAGTTCAAGTCACACACTCCCATAATCCATCTTCTCTTCGAGAATCCACTTCAACTATTCAGTATTAAATAAATAATACAATATTTCAGTAGTTGAAGGAAATATCCAAACACATGTCTTATTCTTTGCAATAATCCATATTTATAGCAATGAAATACTATTGTTCTTTCCCAAAATTATATATGATTGATTACAAATATCTATGATATGCCTTCTCTATTCTATAAAGGACCGAAATACCTTGCTTGCGAATCATTGGGAAGTGCATTAACATAAATACTGCAGTAAGAAGAGGTAATACAAACGTGTGTAAACTATAAAATGAGTCAAGGTTGATTGACCCACACTAGCACTTCCAAGATAATAACTCGACTAAGGGTGATCCTATTACAGAGGGAATAGCATCGCATGCGCTGTCAATTTTTTGCCTAATAACCAATTTGGTCCCGAGGTAAGGAATAACTAGTTACACCAAAAGATGCAGTCAATACAGCCAGAACCACACCCGTAACTCCAAGTCAATTAGGTGAGGTTTTTAAACCCGCCGGTGAGATACACGAAATCGTGCAAGATCATCATTAGGACCATCATACTACGACCATCGATGAACTAATCGGATTAACCAACCAAAGTTAGCTTCGGTCATTATGTATTGAGCAGAGGCAAAAGCGTCGGTAACGGTCGGACGATAGTAAAAGTCATGGCAAACCCCGTAGCTACTTGTACTAAAAACAAGTAAGCGTAATCCCCCTAGACAATAAAATATGTTGACATGAGGAGGAACATATTTACTAGTTATATCATCTGCAATCGCCTGAATCTCGAGGCGCTCTTCGAACCAATCATATACTTTATTGAGATAGGTAAACCAAGGGAACTCCCCCTCCTAGAACTGTAGTTGCAACGGATATGTAATAGAAAGTTTTAAACTTCTTCTTATTCTTAGTCCCCGGATTAAATTAAATCTTTCTCGAGAAGATACTGAAGGAAAAACCCTCAAGCTTTTTTTGTGATGATAATGCCAAAATATCAAGTCGGCTCATTCGTCTTTATGTTGATATTTACAGGCCTCTTGAATCTTCTTTGTCCCTATTTTTATTTATTTTATTTATTGATAGGAATTCTCTTGTTGAGACCCTATGAATCGACTGAAACCTCAGATTCATACTAGAACCACGATGATTGAATAAAGCCCCCAAGCTAAGCCCAAAGGTTCTCTGAGTAAGAACCTTTTTATTATCACTTATTCAATTAATAGATGAAATAACTAAAAATTCGGAGAAACTTTTGTCCGTTGGTCAAAATAAACAAATTTTGAAGGAAGAAACCCCTTCGATTTATAATTTTATAATTAAAAATCTTTGAAATTTTTTTTTTGAGCCCAGTCGCGAGGTCTGAATAGTAGGTATGAATCATAGTTCAAGCATTTCTTGTTTCTTGTCTGAATAGTAGGTATATTTAAGAATTATCATGGACCAGGATGAGGACGATGATGATTATGGGGATGCAGATCGTGCACAAGACTGTTTAGTTGATCAATTTGTTGGCTGAGCTGAAGCTGAATGTCCCCCTGGTTGGCAGAGAGCATGGTTTGGTTATCCATTAGAAGAGCGTGATTTTCTAAGGACTGAGAGTGATTTTCCAAGATTTCCTCCTGCTCAATGTCATGCATTGCTTGGCGTTCTTGGGATTCCAGAAGACTTTTGATGATGATTTCCTGGCGTGCGTGTAGTTCCCGCATGCCTTGGTGAAGAAATCGAAGTCCTGCCATTGGATTAAAAATGTTGTGCAGAGCATCTTCATTAATGAAGTTGTCAGAGGAGGGTACGTGTTCTTCGGTGTCTTGAGCGTCCTGGGCGTCCGCCAGGTTCATGTGAGCCTCTGGAGTCCAAAAACTTGGGACGCAATCGGGGTGGGTTAAGTGTAATTAAGCCCATTATTTTGAGGGGAATGGTTGGGTATATAGATTGGAACTCCCAACGCAACATGATTTGAGTCACTATGGTGGACAAGGGAGCTAACGTTCTCCTAGTTCTGACAATTGAGTTCCAGAGAAATAAGATGATGCAAAAATCTTCCCGTTTAGTTTGTAGTATCCAGAGTAGATGGAGGAGGGGTTTAGATATTTCAGAAGTTTTTGAAGTTCCAACCACATTGTGGGCTAACCAGTGGAGTACAACTCGTTGATTTTACTGTAATGATCGCTAGAGAACCACATGGTTTTGGGGGTTAAGTTCGCCATGAGAGACAGTGGCAAGCATTAAACGCTAGACTGTATCGAATATCGGTATCTGAAGATGCAGCTCAGGGTACGTCATTAGTATTTAAAGGATCTCAGAGATCATTTCCAGAATCAATTCAAATTGTCGTCCATTGGCTTGAAAGAAGAATTTACCATTTTCGAAATTGCTATATCTGTAGAACTTCATAACTAAATCTTTGGAATAAAATGCTTCAGAATTATGTAAAAGAGGCATCCATCCTCTTTGTACAATTTCAGTGTCAAAGTATGGATGAAACATGCCTTCATGAAATTTTAAATTTTTTTTTGCTCGGCCACTATACCTCTTGTGGATTCATTGTAATTTGAAGTTAGGGGAAGAATGGAGAAGTTCGAGTGAAATGTATATGGCGAAAGATTTCAATCTTATAATAATTCACGGATCAAGATGGAATGAATTGTTAGATCCGGAATTAATGTGTGGACAAGACACAAGTGAAACATGTGTTGTTGTCGCATATAATTATGGAACAGTACGTAGCAAGTAGGCATAGCCATGGTAGGTCTTTTAATGTCAGATTCCTCAAACAATTAATGAGGTGTTCACAATATTAGACAATACGAAGGAAGGTTTCACATGGCAGTTAGACCAATGATAAACGATAATTTTAGGTTTTTATTTCTCCTTTAAGTCCGAAGTCCAAAGTCTGTAAACGTCCGTTTAGTCAAGTTATCTTACTCACGTGGATTGGTAGGATAGGTCGAGTAAGGGATCATCCATACCTTAGGGCTCGGCAAGGCTCACAACTAGATTTACAGCTTTTAGTGAGTAGGATTTTAGGTTATTTGCTTAATTAAAACTTGGAATGCAAGTCTCATAAAATTATAACGATTGAGTTTAACCGTACTCATGCAAAAATTAGTTTCAACAGTTAGAGTACCATATCACTACAACTTTAATCCATCTCGAGTTTATAGACAAACCCGAGACGGCGACGAGTATCGATCCCTAGTGAGATGCACACATCTCTGAGCTCATCACACTAGCATAAGGAGTTAAACTAATATTCCATCTATGGAATATCATTTAAGCTCCTAGTTCGATTCTGCATCAGCTGGACAAACCAAAGAGCTAATGGCCACCATAGGGTCTCGCGCGAGACTGTTATGGAGCATCAGCACTCCAAACTTGGACAGTCTCAATCATTTTGGGATCGGGTGCATAATCTACACCTAATTCCTACGTAGTGATTCTAGAATATTAACCCTCCCCCTTGGGAGGATTTTAGCTCATGGTCATGATGGATTGGTTGATCTTATTGCATACACTAAACAAGTAAATAAAGAAGAGGAACTTAACTTAAAGAAAAATAAATCTTATTAAAGCAAATACTTACAGTACTTGATGCTGGAATGAAAAGCTACTGGAACAGAAACACAACAATACGTAATGAAAATGAAAGCAGGAATGTAACAAAACTAAGGTCCAACTCGCTTTCTCTCATTCCATCAAATATATATGTAGCCCCCTCTCATGAAGCCTTCCCCCTTCTTTAATTCTATTTTTGTCTTTTCTTTACTTTTTTTTTTCTTTCCTTTGTAAAAACTTCCAAAACTTTTAGTCAAAACAAAACTTTCATTTAATGTTTTGTTTGTTTCTATAAGCAAGGTGCCACCAAGGTGTGCCCTTAACTTACCACCTGTCCCTGGTGACTCATCATTTCTTGTGGGCCTGCAGAGTAGGTTGATAAAAGTGAAAAACGCTAGTTTTACTTACGAATAAGCGATGAAACTCAAATGTAAGTAAAACTAGAACTATTTTCGTGCTTATATATCAAAGTATCTACTCTCGTTATCGTTCAATATAATTGGAGCAGAGAATTTGTTCCACTCCTAGCTCGTTTAGATGTAAAGTTTCCTAGTTCGTGTAAGATAACAAAGTCATGAAAGTAACGGAATTGAAATTAACTACGATGGTAAATCAACTAATCAAGATGCAATAAATGAAATGACGGCAATTCAATACTAATTTGACGATATGAGAATGAATTAGAGGAATTTGATTCCACCTTAATTTGACTTAATAAACTAGTGAAGAATTGTCGTAATCCGAATTGCTATGTTTTCGCATAACAATTAGGTCTATCTAATCCTTAATTGTTCATGGTAATCTCTACAAACTAATAATCAAGATGTGAAGCAATCAAACCCATTCTCATGGAGAACTAATTACTTTCTAGAATGGAATAGATTACTACGACCATTTCTACGCTAATCGAAATCAAGTTTCATCAAGGTTTCCTCAAACCCCTCTAATGGAGGTTTTAACGTTGAATCATTACACTATCATTTCTAACACAAGAACAAATAGAACAAGTCATTCTCAGAAATGACTGTCGGACACAGTGCGACTTCGGGTTGTATTGTCCCTCCAAAACCGTGTCTCTCATCAACGCCTCTACCCCGCCATACTGGGATTCCTGCGTGGTGGCTACAAGTTGGCATTTTGGCATAATGTCCAGAACATGAGTCATCTCCGAAGCACACACTTCTCTCCTCGCACCATTCAACTTCACAAAAATCTTCCTACCCTCGATTTCCCGCTTCTTATAAAAATTCAAAACCAAATCCTCATGGTAAAAATCGTCCTCCGTATACCACAACCAATGCCAATTCCTACGTTTCATCTCGTCATCATAAAACGGCACAAACTGTTCCGTTTTGAAAACTTGTTCCGGAAGGATTTTGCGTTTTTGGGCCATTGAGTATTGGAATTCGAAATGTGGGTTTGAATAAAGTGGGGGAGAGTAAATGGAACAAGGAATCGAACTTTGGGTTGAGTGGAGTTTGATTTGGGCGAAATTTTTGAATTTTTTCGAACTGTTGGAGAGATAAGTGAAGTGGAGGGGGCGAAATTTGGTGATGGTGGGTTGATTTGAGTGGGGAAGAATCGGTGGTAGTTTAATTCGATAGTTTTTTTTTTTTTACTAGGTTTTGGTTCGTTAATGGAGCTTGGAGGCGTGAGGAAGAAGAAGAACGCGATGCGTTCTTGGGCTTTACTGTGGATTTGGGCCCAAGCTCAAACAATTTTGGAAATACCCATTTTGTCCCTATGTGTGCAAAATTAAAATTGAAATTCTCAACTCGTTACTTGTCCGATTTTTACAAATGACATATGAAAACGGTCAGGATAGAATTTCCAATCCAATGATCCATAAAACACTCTATTCTTACCGTGGTTGACATATAACAAGGTAGAAAACACCTCGAAGTGCGTGAAAGACGTAAGTTATGCAAACAAATGAAATCTAAATTCATAGATAATGTCAACCCGAATCAAAATATGATTAAACGACATAAACAACAAAAATGGAAAGTTGAACAATCAAGGATGGAAAGACCAACACCCCACCCCCAAATAAATTTTATAGAGCAGAGTTTAGAAAATTTGTTTTAAACGTGGGTCTTTTAAAGTCAGATTCTCAAGTTCCTAGATTACTATTTTTATGGTTTTGAGTATTTTTTTACTTTTTATGAATATAGATTAATATAAGGAAAAACAATAAAACAATAGAGACATAATTCACACCATATAGAAACATGACTCAAAAATTGAGAAAACATGCAAGAGTGGAAAACGTGAATTATATTAAACGTGGACTTAGGATCCGGTACTTACAGCCACACACTCCATAGGGAGGGCCCAATTATCTGAATGGTGCACTTACCAATATGTAAGAGTGGAAAGGATTACACCAAAGAATAAAATGAGCCGTTTATAGTCAGATACTCGAGACTTTTACAAATATATATATATATATATATATATATCCTACAGTTTGCCATATATCAACAACCGAAATAGTTGTGGATCTTGTCATAAATAATTATCAGATAAAACACATTCAAACACCATCAAGCACCATGATTTCCCATGACATGGCATAACAGAATGAGAGAGAATACTGATGAATCTAGAATATAGCCTAGCATGCAAAGTCTTCTTGTTTTTCCAACGAAAGGGTGGGCTAGTGAATTATTGTGAGAAAATGGATGGTTGTGGAAGATATGGATGAATTGTAGAAGTAAGAAATGGAAGAATTGAGAGAGTGGGTTTATCACAAAATTCATTAGTGGGGTGTGTTGGTATAATCACACAACTTAAAATGAAAGTATCTGGTGGCTCTGTAGGTAGTAATTTCATATTAGGAGAATTTAGAAAAGCATGAAGCACAGGAGAAACAAGAGGGTCAAGTGCAAACTCAAGGATCCTTTGAAAAGGTGGAGGGCATGGAACCTTGATGGAAGGGGAATGCATGACAGAGTAATGTGAGGTGGGTTAATCGTGCTAAGCTAGAGCTCGCATGTCTATATCATCTAAAGTTTTTAGATATGCAAGACATTCTTCAATAGGTGGGTTAGAAGACTCACTAGGATAGTGGGTAAAAAATTCTTCCTCTGTCATGGCATCAATGTTGGAACTTTCGAAGGAAAGAAATTGGTACATCTGATTATCAGGAAATGTATTGTCGAAATAATCTTGAGCTAAATTCTCGATCATGCTAACTTCTCCATCAAAAGTCGTATCTGGGAACTATTTCGTCGTTTTAAAAACATTTATCTTAATAGAAAAATGACCAAAAGACAAGGACATCGAACCATCGCGATAGTTTATGAGCGCGTTGGCAGTAGCCAAGAAGGGACGCCCTAAAATGATATGAACAGAGTCATTAGCGACTTCTATGTCGAGGATAACAAAATCAGCCGGATAGTAGAAATCCTGAACCTTAACAAGCACGTTTTACAGCCGGATAGCTATTAATGGAGCAAATATTATCTAGTTGTGATGGTTGTTGTTCATAGGTGAGAGAACAATAGGAGTCGGGATGCTTAGGACTCAAACAGAAATTACATGGAATAAAGTTGACATTCATGACGGGGATAGACATTTGTTGAACAGAAACAACTTCTACCTTTTTAGTGAGAGATTCGATTAAAGTTTTAAGCTCAGGATCGGGTTTAATCTCAAACATATCGGCAGCCTTAACTGTTGAAGAAGAACTAGCAGAGCGAGGGATATCGTCACTACCCCCCCCAGCTATTATTACGCTTTGTTTGATCTTCTAAAAACCTATAAGCCTCTGAGGCTCCTTTACTGAGGAAACTACCCCCATTCATTATATCAAGGACCTCTTTATGGTGGTGTAACAGTCCCTTGAAAAAGGCACGAACTAACGTGTCTTTCGTAAGGTTATGCTGTGGACACTCTATAAGAAGATCAGTGAAATGATTCCAAGCCTCTGGCAAGGATTCATGAGGATTCTGGCGGAAAAAATGAATCTTGGAAAGCATTTCATCTGTCTTCAGTGGTGGGTAAAAATGTTCCATAAACAATTGAACAAGTTTAGCCTATGAGTCCACAGAATTAGGTGCTTGGGTAGTTAACCAAGACACCGCCTTATCGGCTAGGGTGAAAGGAAACACCCTTAGTTTAATTTGTTCCGCACCTATCGTAGGATGATAGAATGTGGTAAGAACTTGTTCAATCCTACGCATATGCTGATAAGGTTTTTCATGGTCTAACCCATGAAAAACTGGTAACAAATTAAATATATTCGGGGGGATTCAGAAATTCCCCACTGGGTCTACAAGAACGATGCAAGATTTTGGGCTATCGTTTAGGGCTTTGTAAAAGTCAGAGAAAGGGGACTCTATTTCTTTAGCCATTATTTCAGGTGTAGTGTGTGGTATACTAGATAGGTGTGTGTGTTGACGTTCATGATAGATTACGTTAGTCGTTTTTTCTCTACCTGACATTAATCTCATGGAAGGCTAAGTCCAATATTAAAGAAACACGACAATAGTCAAAACAACCCTAATATGCTAGTATAAATCCTCGAACAGGAGATGCGAGGAGTGGAAGAAAGAAGTACTTGAATGCCTTGTTGCTTCGCTTATGAATAACGTCTTGTATACGTGAGCTCAGTGTATTTGACAAGTTAGAAACACTGAATAACTTGAAGAAATGGAAGTTTGTAATAACCTGTGGAAATCAGGCTATTCAGAAGAGGGCGCGTGGCACGCTCAGATTTTGCCTTTTAAGGGCGCGGGTCGTGCTTTTGCCTGACTCGAATGCCAAACACTTTAGCGCGGGGTGCGCTCTGAAATTTCCTTGAAAGGGCGTAGGGTGCGCTCTTGCCTGACTTGATGTCCAGGCACTTTAGCGCGTGATGCGCTCTGAATTTGCCTTGGATGGGCGCAGGGCGCGATCGTATCTATCTTGAGTTCCAGGTGCTTCAGCGTGCGGTGCGCTCTGAATTTAGGCCAATGAGGCGCGGGGCGAGCTCAGTGTATTTCTGCGAAAAAAAATCAGTTCTGAAGCAAACAACCACAGTTAGAACCAAACAAGGGTGGGTGGGTTTAATGGGACTTTGGTAGGATTATCACTACTAAAGAAAATAAAACTAAACACAACTAAGATGGCAGCGGCGCCATTTGATAAAAGGTAAAAATACTAGTTTTACCTATGAATAAGCGATGAAACTCAAATGTAAGTAAAACTAGAACTATTTTCGTGCTTATATATCAAAGTTATCTACTCTCATTATTGTTCAATATAATTGGAGCAGAGAATTCGTTCCACTCCTAGCTCGTTTAGATGTAAAGTTTCCTAGTTCGTGTAAGCTAACAAAGTCGTGAGAGTAATGGAATTAAAATTAACTACGATGGTAAATCAACTAATCAAGATGCGATAAATGAAATGACGATAATTCAATACTAAATTGACGATATGAGAATGAATTAGAGGAATTTGATTCAACCTTAATTTGACTTAATAAACTAACAAAGAATTGTCGTAATCCGAATTACTATGTTTTCGCATAACAATTGGGTCTATCTAATCCCTAATTGTTCATGGTAATCTCTACCAACTAACAATCAGCATGTGAAGCAATCAAACCCATTCTCATGGTGAACTAATTACTTTCTAGAATGGAATAGATTACTACGACCATTTCTACACTAATCGAAATCAAGTTTCATCAAAGTTTCCTCAAACCCCTCTAATGGAGGTTTTAGCCTTGAATCAATACACTATCATTTCTAACACAAGAACAAATAGAACAAGTCATTATTGAATAAGTATTAAACTTTATTAATCTAATTGAACAAGAGGATAATGATTCAAAATGAATTAAAACTGAATTTAAAACTAATTTAGAACTAAGATTATGAATAACTAATTATCAATTTAAGACAAACTAAATCTATGAATTAAATATTGAATTAGGAACTAAAACTTGAAATATAAACTAATTATTTGATTCTAAAAACTAAATCTTGTTCTAAAAACTAATTTGCTGCTAATTAACTAGATAAAAAACTAACTATTTGGATAATATTTTTTTTAGGAATAAGCTAAGGTTAGGCAGACCCCCACCTGTATTAATCAAGAAAGCATAGCACACATAGTTCCATTAGCATCCTCTTCTACTAACATACATAGTTTCCTATCTATGGGAGGACCTACAAAGGATAAAAAGTCAATAGGGCCCAACCCTAAACCAGCCAAATAATCAGCTGGTTTATTGGATTCCCTGTATAGATGATTGAAGGAACAAAAGGCAAAAAGTGTGCTAAGTTGTTGGATATGAGTCACTAGGTTCATACAATACCAAAGGGGGGGCAACAATTTTTGTTATAACTTGTACCGTAAACATAGAATATGTATCCACTTCCACCATCTGAATGTCCATATTTGCGCATGCACTCAAGCCAATCTCTATTGCCTTCAACTCTTGGAAGAGCACCGACTGTTTACCACCTGGCCCAGTGAACACTAGCAGAACCTTCCCATTGCCATCTCTTATCACCCCCCCCCCCCCTTCCATGACCTATATCTGAACCTTTCAAGGTTCCATCAGTGTTCAATTTTGCTCTTGGTGCAGGTGGGGGATTCCAATTGCACCATTTTGTTACTCGAGGTTTGAAAGAAACTTGGATACCTAATGCAAGGCACAAAGACCTTGACTCAGCAGTATCAATCAAGGATGGTACCTGGATTAGGATATAAGGCTTCAATTGCCTTATGATTCTAGCAAGGATGACTGTAGCTGGCTAAAATCTGTTTGAAAATCTTCATGCATTCCTTTCCTTCCAAATGGCATTCACCGCAGCGCATATGTACACCTTATAAATCTCCCCAACATTTTTCCTTCCTTTACAGATTCGCAAAATGGAGGACCATTCCCTATTTGAGCTTCTTGTATCTGTTACAATCCCCAACAAGCTTTTAATACCCATTATGATTTGTTGTAGAGAAAGGGCATTCAAAGAACAAATGATTGGAATACGCTTGGCTTTGGCTACATAGACAACAAGACGAGTGATTAAGAATCTTTTTATAGACCAGTCTATCTTGGGTTGACAAACTATTGGAAAACAGTTGCCAACAAGTAAACGAATGTCGTGGAATAACCAATTTTCCCCACACAAATCGCTGCCATCTCACCCTTGATCCTTGTCTACGCAGTGCCATGTAAGCATTGTTGGAGGTATATTGACCACTGTGTTGTGGTTTCCATATCACTCTGTCAGATGGAAGGTGACCATTAATGGTAGTATTGAGGATGTCTTTTTTCAGTTCTACACACTACAGGTTATGGATCACAGAACTCCATGTTCCATCCTGTATGAGTTGGTTCACTATTGCATCCAGGGGAAAGGGGAGCTCAATAACGCCTGTGAGTGGAGAAGCAACGGACTATGCTGACACCACAAATCATGCCATATGAGAGTATTTTCACCATTGGCAATGGAGTACAAGATGTGCTATTTTCCATTAATTCTGCTTTTGAGTATGCTCCTCCAAGACCATGCACAGTCAGAAGGAATATTCATAGTCCAGAAAAAGTTTTTCTTGATGTGATTCTTCCATATCCAGTCAACCCAAACACTCTCTTCTTTTGCAGCGACCTTGAAAACAAGTCCGCAATAAGCACTTTTATTCCGAACCTTCATATTCATAATACCCAACCCTCCTTCCTCTTTTGATTTGCAAATGGTATGTATACTTGCTTGATAGAGGCATTTTTTCGACTAAGTACCACTCCAGAGAAAATTAGCACAAATCTTTTCAACTTGTTCCAACACAGTTATAGGTAGAATAAAGGTTCTGGACCAGTAAATATGAAATTGGCTAAGCACAGAAGAAATCAACTGTAATCTACCTGCATGAGACAAGAACCTATCTTTCCAATCAATAATACGACTACTGACTCTCTCAATAAGGGGTTGGCATTCTCTTATGCCTAAGCAAGCAGAGAACAGAGGTAGACCCAGATAACGAACAGGAGGCTTCACCATATCAATGTTCAAGATATTTGCCAAATCCAGTCTAGCCTGCGGACTCAAAGAACCAGTCATGATGGTTGTCTTGTGAGAATAAAGATGAAGCCCAGTAGCATCCCCAAACTCTTTGAGACAGTCTTTGAGAGCATAAATTGATTGCGCTTCCCCTTTGCAAAAAATAAGTACATCATCTGCAAAGGCAAGGTGAGTAACTTGTGTTTTCTTGCATTTTGAGTGGTACTTCAACTGTTTGGAACTGATTTTTTTTTTGATTATACAACACAAGATCTCCATTACCATGACAAAGATGTACGGGGAGATGGGATCTCCCTGTCTAAGTCCTCGTGCCCCAGAGAAATAACCCTCAGGTACACCATTCACTAGAACAGAGTATGAAGGTGAAAAGGTGCACATATATATCCATGACATGAATTTCGGTGGGAGCTTAAATCTTTTTAGCATGAATGAGACAGTGTCCCAACTTACCATATCATAGGCCTTGTGAATGTCAAGCTTGACATAGCATCTAGGAGCACCTCTCTTTCGATCATAGCCTCTGAGGAGTTCATGTGAGAGTAGAATATTATCCTGGATAGATCGACCAGGGATAAATGCCAATTGATTGGAGAAGATGAGGGAATCTATAAAGATTTTTAATCTGTTGGTGAGCACTTTAGAGACACACTTGTAAACAATGTTACAAAGTGCAATAGGTCTGAAATCCTCCATTTTAGATGGGTTGCTCACTTTGGGAATGAGACAGAGAAAGGTGGCATTAACTCCTCGGGGAATCTTGTGGGTTATGAAGACATTCTGGACAACTCTTGTAAAGTCTAGGCCCACCACATTCCAACAATGCTTAAAGAAAAATGGATTAAAACCATCAGGACCTGGCGCTTTGTTATCCGGTATTTCAAAAAGGGCATGTTTGATTTCTATACTAGTTGGGTTTCCTTCAAGTTGGTGTTGCAGATAAGGAGGGACAACATCTTTAACTTGATGTTGCATAAAGAAGTTCTCCTCACTGACAGCTGCGGCAGCAAAACCTAGCAGTGCTTTATAGTACTCAACCATGAGGCCAACCACTTCATATTGACCAAAGACAGTACCGTGGTCAGAGGACAGAGACCAGATCTCGTGCCTAGCCTTCTTTTCTTTAAGAGAATTGCTAAGTAAAAACTAAGTTTTTTAAGAGCTAAGTCTTAGTCTCTTTATGTAGAAGAGACTAGATCCACAATTTTGTGTATGGGTTGAGGAGCCATGTTTTAGGCCAGAAAATCGAGCCCAAAACCTCATTACTTCAGTCCACAAAGGGGTTTCCAGCTGGAAATGACTTCAACATTCTTTTCATCCACTTATACTCCTTTGATTGGGTCAAGTCTTAGACCATTAGAAAGCTCGTTTCGAGCCGGTCGTTTTGACATAATGTAGGCTCAATTCCGAGGTCTGAGTCCAAAGATACGGCTTTCGGAAATTCTACTAACTTTTGTGTGCTATTTCTACCTGCGTTGACTTTGACTTTTCAACTTTGACCGGGCTTTAAAAATGCTTTTTCTCCTTGAATCTTGGGCTTTAATCATAGAACTTCTTAGCAACCAACCGTTTCTCCTTTATCTCGCAAAAGGGACGTATTTCTGCACATATTCGACTCCAATGCCTGAAATACATAAGAACACGATAACAGTACTAACTTTTAGTTATTAATCATATAATTGGTCTAAAAGTAATATTGTTAAGGAGTTAAAACTACAGTTTTGGGCTCTTATCATGGGTCCATGTGCTGTGTCCAATGACGGCTCAGATTTTGGCATTTTTACAACTTTCTGTCTTTGCGTAGAGCTCATCGCCCTAGTTGCTCTGGCAGTTCACTTGCCGAAATTGGCGTCCAAGTTTGAAAGATGTGAGCTTCGAAAGTTTGCTACTTCTTTACTAGTGGACCCGTTCTGCACTGGTTTTGTCCCTTTGGAAACTTCGGCTCTAGTCAGGCTTTGTTGGGCTTCACTAGGGTTGAGTGGGAAGACTTCAAGTATGCACAGTATTCCCATACTTTTATGCATGTTTTATTATTATATTCACATTAACTACGAAAACCTGCAAAAGTACAAAAATATAATTATTTCATGATTATTAAACACATAATTGACCAAAATGCTATGTCTCTCGGGGTTTAAAATGCAAGAGAAGGATCCAACGGAATAATCGCTGTTTCACGTCCTTTTTCACGTTAGGTACCGAAGTGTGGCATGGTCAGTATATACAATGGTTGAAGAGCCGACCAGGTAAGGGTGAAACTTATCCAAAGCGTAGAAAACAGATAGTAACTCTTTCTCAGTTGTAGTGTAATTATGTTGAGCATCATTAAAAGTTTTACTAGCGTAGTAAATGACAGTGGGTTTGTCATCACGTCGTTGGCCTAGTACGACGCCAATAGCAAAGTTGCTAGTGTCACACATAAGTTCAAATGGTTGAGACCAATCATGGGGTTGAATGATAGGAGCGGTATTTAGGACGGTTTTTAGAGTTTCAAAAGCTTGTTTACAATTGAAATTGAAATCGAAGATCGCATCCTTAAGTAGGAGATTGGTTAAGGGTCGAGCAACTTTAGAAAAATCCTGAATGAATCACCTGTAAAACTCAGCGTGGCCTAAAAAGGCACGGATATCGTGAACTGTTCGAGGGATAGGTGGAGAAGCAATTTTAACAATTTTAGCATTATCAACCTCTATCCCGTCTTTCAAAACAACATGACCTAGAACAATTCCTTGGTAACCATGAAATGACACTTCTCACAATTATGCACCAGATTTTTCTCTTCACAATGCGTTAACACTTTAGAAAGGTTGGATAGGCAGTCGTTAAAGGAGTTCCCATAAATGGAAAAGTCGTCCATGAAGACTTCCATATAACGTTCCACCATATCACTGAAAATGTGAAGAATGCAGCATTGGAAAGTACCAGATGCATTGCAAAGACCAAAAGGCATTCGTTTGTATGCAAAGGTGCCGAAGGGACATGTGAAAGTTGTCTTCTCTTGATCAGCTGGATCGATGACAATTTGGAAGTAGCCAGAATAGCCATCAAGAAAACAGTAGTAAGCATGACCGTCTAAATCTTCCAGCATCTGGTCAACGAATGGAAGAGGGAAGTGATCTTTACGTGTTACGACATTAAGTTTGCGATAGTCAAAGCAAATTCTCCATTTCACCGGGACGCGAGTGGAGATGCTTTCATCATTTTCATTTCGCACAACTGTAATGTCGGACTTCTTTGGAACAACGTGGACAGGACTAACCCAAACACTATCAGAGATAGGGTATATGATACCTGCATCAAGTAAACGTTAAACTTCCTCCCTCACCACCTCCTTCATGGCGGGGTTAAGGCGACGTTGCAGTTCCCTCGATGTCTTTGTGCCATCATCTAGATGAATGCAATGCGTGCATACACTAGGGTCTATTCCTTTGATATCATATAAGAACCAACCGATAGCTGAGCGATGTACACGAATTACATGAATCAAACGTGCTTCTTTATCGGTAGTCAAATGGGAAGAAATTATTATTGGGTGACTACCAGCAGGATCAAGATGCACGTATTTTAATTTAGCGGGTAGAGGTTTTAAATCCAGAGTTAGAGGATTGGGGATCAAAGATTCGTGAGGGGCTGTCTCTTTAATGGAAAAGAGCAAGTCCGGTTCTTCTGAATCAGTTGGCAACGCAGCAGTAGGGTCAAATAGTGGTACTGACTCTAATAATGCGTGGACATCCTTAATGTATGAGTCATCGTCAAACTCAGGATTATCAAAAAATAGAAATTGGTGTACCTCGTCTGGGGGAAAAGAGTTTGCAAAATATTCCTGTGCCAGACTATCAACCATGCTAATCTCACCCTCAATATCAGGATCGGGAAGTTGTTTTCTTAAGTTGAATACATTGACTTATACAGAAAGGTTCCCGAAAGATATTGTCATTGAACCATCCCAACAATTGATGAGAGCGTTAGCAGTTGCAAGAAATGGACGTCCTAAAATGATAGGAATTGAGTCACAGGCAACTTCGGTATCTAGAATGACAAAATCAATAGGGTAGTAGAAATCTTGGACCTTTACTAAGACGTTTTCTACTATGCCCTTTGGGTACTAATAGGGTTATATACTAAAAGCATTAGTTTTATATTAACTATAATTCTTTATATTTTGAATGAGAATCATATGGGCAAATGTTATGCATATTATATATGTTATTAGTTATATGCATGTGTCTAATACTGTATGTTGTTGATGATATGGTGTGAACAAACAGAAGATCATATCATCAATACCTTATAAAGTATAGGTAATCGTTCACAACCTAGATGGATTTGGACAAACCATTAGTACGATTGTAGTATAATCTAGTATTAGTCTATCTTGACTATAGGATTACACTAGTAGACTTTGTGTGTATTGAACATGACCAAGTGAGGTTGTTTTTCTTTATACTGACTGTATAAGAATAACAAACGCCTTTGTTATTATGGATGCTTGTCCTCCTAATCCGGATATAATAACGGGCACTTACATGCATTGTACATTATCTTAAATCATCAATAAGTGAGATTCATTTGTGAATCAACAAACTCGATGGATTGGGTAATGACATTGTATGTAAGGTGTGCTATTGATTATAGAAGGAATCCATGTCCCGCAAGAAGTCAGGTTGATGATGTCCCCTTAAGGAGCTCAAAAAGATTGTCATGTAAACCCTGCCAGTGGATTTATTCCGACATGACAATGAGATTGAGTGGTACTACTCAAGGACATAAGAAGTTGATTAATGTAGTTGTCAGTAACTTGACTTAATCAATGGACATTCGATATCTTAAACACGGGGAGATCAACGAGCATGTAATATGGAGCCCATAAACGCTGACACATAATTTGGGATTAGGGCGGTAGTGCAACAATGGCCTTTAGTGGAATAAGTCATTTGTTGACAGACTTAGGTTGTGTGTTCTGGGCGAACATGGGAAGCCCAAGCCCGTCAGGAGGCCCAACCCTAATTTCTCCTCATGGTCCCTGTTGTAGCCTATAAATAGAATACTCTCTCTCTGGCCGAAATTCACTATTCACTGTATTAGAAAAAGAGGCAAGGAAAGATAGATCCAAAATTGGATCTAGCTTTGTGAGAAAGAAGGGGATTGGTAGATCGTTGCCCACACAACGTCCAATCTATTCTAAAGGAATACAACAGAAGATCAAGGGGTTGATTGTTGATTCGGATTCATAAAGCTTGGATTCTCAGAGTTATCTAAACCGGATCTAAAAGGTATGTTCTCTATCCAAAACCGTGAACCCCATTAATTCTGCTGCGCGTGGGTTCTCGCTGTTTGTAGAAATTTGTGTTCTGAAAATAAGGGTTCCTACAATTGGTATTGGAGCATGTAGATATTGGTAGATGTAGAACTGTTCTAACATGATTTTGCAGGCATCTAGACCAACTGTTATTGTCAGAATGATTTCTGGAAAGAAATGCATCGTTTTTTATTTTATGAAAAATTGATCGTTTTTACAAGTTTTGATTCTCAATGGATGTAATTTAAATCACGGTATGTATCATGTTATTGTTTTTATTATTGATGTAATCTATTGTAAAGATCGAAAGATCAAAAAGATCAAGATTTGGATTGGTCGAAATCTGGATTTGAATTTTTCCATTTGGAGAGCGGGTACTCTATGTAGGCAATAACCGAGCACGGTCGCCTTTAATGCCGAAAGAGAGAAATTGGAAGTGAGAGCCACGCGCTTTGACAGCAAATTTGGGCTGGTCGCTTCTTCAAGGCAGAAAGAGAATTTTTTTTCTCTAAGATGAGACGATTTTTGTTTGTTGTTCGGGGGTCTATGAAGTGATTCCGTGAGGTTTCCAGTGAAGGAAACAGGTCACGATTTCTAAAAAAAAAAAAAAAAAATCGGCGAACAGGATGGAGCATTGGATATGGGCCATAACAATTGGGAATTTGTTTTCCATTTTATTGTTCATATTTGCTTATTCTATATGCATGTTTTTATTTGTGGATGTTTGCTAAAAACTATGCCCACATGAATAATAGATAACATGAACATAGAGCTGACCAGTAAACAGAAAGATCCTCAGTTCTAAATAACTAAGTGGGAGCAGGAATTTTTTTCCTATAAATCCCACGGTCTCCATTACTGGTTTGTTGGTAATGTAATTATACTTGCACGTCGGTTTTAGTGCATTCCTCCATATCGGATGAGTCTAATTACGGATTACCAGAACAAACTTCTAAAGGACAACTATATGAAGTTATTAATGTATGAATTAACTTCTCCATTTGAAGGGATTCATTACAAATAATGGACTAGGAAGTTGAGTAATGGTATACACTTAGATGCAAGTAATGGTATCCTCCCCATCGGAGTCACTGCTATTATTTATAGGAACAAAGTAGGTCAGCAATTTAGTTTTACTTGTCTAGATGGCATGTGTCCACTTTAACGAGTGGTGTCTGTTAAGTTGACGAGAAGTAGAACTAATAGGAAAAACCTCTACACTTAATGTAGATAGGGTAAACGCCCACACTATCGCGGGCTTACTACATCTCGCGTGTGTAGGGTCTTTGACGGGTTAATTATTGATTTTTAAGTTAACTCCATAAGTATTTCCACGAATGTAGAATGGTAAACGTCCACACTATCATGGCTTACTACTTCTCGGTGTGGAGGGTACAAGTGATGGGTTGATTAATTAATTAATTTTTGTTATTAACTCAATAAGTTTTTGCCCTACATAAAAGTTATTTTATGTGATTCTCAGGTTTTCAAAATGGTTACTTTCAACCCACTAGCAACTATTCTTAAGGAAAACAAACTTCTTGGCCTAATTACATAGACTGGAAACGCAACTTGGATATCATGTTGACTGTTGAAGAGTACAAATATGTACTCAATAAGGAATGCCCACCTAAGCCTGAAGATATTGCTAGAGAAGAGGAGAAAGAAGCATATAAGAAGTGGAACAAGGCAGATGAGATGTCGCGGTGTTACATCCTGGCATCTATGTCAGGTGTGCGGCAACATCAGCATCAGGCCATGACCACGGCTTATGATATGATGCTCAATCTCAAGGAACTCTTCGGACACCAGAATAGGGCTGCTAGGCAAACTGCCATGAAAAACTTGATGACCACAACTATGACTGAAGGGACTCCTGTAAGGGATCATATACTCAGGATGATGGATTATCTAAATGAGTTGGAGATCTTTGGAGCTGATATCGATGCGGAAACGCAGGTCGATATCATTCTCATGACGCTGCCTGAGAGGTTTGAACCATTCTGCCTTAACTACAACATGAACAAAAGGTTGTATTCTTTGGCGGAACTGATGATAGAACTTTAGTCAGCTAAGAGTCTCTTTAAGCAGAGTTATGTTCAGGTTTATGCTACTAAGAAGGTTTCTACTTCTACGCCTAATAGCGGAAAGAAGAAGAATAATGCTCAGAAGCATAAAAATATGGCAAAGAAAGGCATGGGACCTCAAGGAGCTGTGAAAAAGCCTAAGGGAAAATGCTACAAGTGCAAGCAGTCAGGACACTAGAAGTCAGATTGTCCTCTTCTCAACAAAGAGAATAATGAAGGTATGTCTAATGCAATAGTAGTTTAAACATGTTTAGATGTGTTATCTACCAGAACCTGGTGTGTAGATACGGGAATCACTAACCATGTCTGCATTTCGTTGCACAGGTTCCAGGAAACCAGAAAACTTAGTGCTGGAGAGATTGCCTTATCTTTGGGGATGCTAGTAGAGTAGTAACTGTTGCAATGGGAGATGTTTGTTTATCTTTTGGTTGAAATAAGACTAAGGTGTTAAAGAATTGTCTTTATGTGCCTAATTTTAGAAAGAACTTGATTTCAGTTTCTATGTTAATTAAGGATGGATATTCTGTTTCTTTTAAATGACAAGATTGTCATTAAGAAAAATAAACTTTTTATCTGTTCTGGTACATTAGAAGGCAATTTATACATCATTAATCTTATTCCACCAACAATGCATTAAATTTTACCCAGAGTAGTATTATTCTAGAAGTATTGAGAGGAGAGACATTAAACTACTTCAGTACCAATTGTAAAAGAATAGGAACCACAACATGTCACAAATGACGTACAAGAACAAGAGGTACTTCGTCATAGTGGGAGGTTGTTAGACAATCAGATAGGTGATTGGTTTGGGAATGTCTTTAGATATAACCACTGATAACCAAGATCCTGATCTGTGGACCTACAATGAAGCACTCCAAGATAGAGATGTAATATCTTGGCAAAAGGCAATGAATTCTGAGATGGAATCTATGGATTCTGATCAGATCTGGGAGCTTGTAGAACCACCCAATGGTATAAAACCCATTGGATGCAAGTGGGTCTATAAAATAGATGTCAAGATAGCTTTCCTTAATGGAAGTCTTGAGGAAACCATCTATATGGAGCAACCAGAAGGATTCATTGAAAAAGGTCAAGAGCATCTTGTTTTGTACAAGAAATTTGATGGAAACATAGTGGTAATTCTTGTGCTTTATGTAGATGACATCTTACTCATTGGAAACAATGTGAAAGTGTTGTCAGACATAAGGGTATGGTTATCAAAGCAATTTGATATGAAGGAGATGGGAGAAGCTGGTCACATCCTTGGGATCAAAATTATAAGAGATTGCAAGAAAAGGATGTTGTGCTTATCTCAGGTTACCTATTTTGATACTATGTTGACCGTTCTAACATGCAAAACTCCAAGAAAGGTTTCTTGCCTTTCAGGCATGGAGTTCCTCTATCAAAGGATATGTGTCCCAAGACACCAAAAGAGATAGAGGAGATGAAAGCGGTTCTTTTTGCTTCGGCTGTAGGAAGCTTAATGTACGCCATGTTATGCACGAGGCTAGACATCCGCTTTGCCGTTGACATGGTTAGTAGATATCAGAAGAACCCTGGACAAGGGCACTGGACTGCGGTAAAACATATACTAAAGTACCTGAAAAGGACTAAGGATTATATGTTAGTATACCATGCAGATAGTTTGGTTGCCTTAGGGTATACAGTCTACACTATCGTGAACTCGAAAAGTATTTCCACGAATGTAGAATGGTAAACGTCCACACTATCGTGGCTTACTAGTTCTCGGTGTGGATGGTGTTGAAGGGTCAGATAGGGACAAGAGTAAGTCTACCTCAGGTTGTGTGTTTACCTTGTGAGGTGGAGCCATAGTATGGAGGAGTGTCAAGCAGAAATGCTTGTCTGACTCCACCATGGAAGCTGAATATGTGGCAGCCATTGAGGCAACCAAAGAAACAGTTTTGGGTCCGGAACTTCTTGTAAGCAAGTAAACACATTGAGCGCAAGTACCACCTAGAAAAGAGGAGATGTTTATGTTACCATGATAACATCTGAAGATAACCTAGCTGACCCCTTGACAGGCATGTTGAGGGGTTGGGGATCAGATGCTTGGCAGCATAGCTTTAAGTATAAGTGGGAGATTTGTTAGTAGTATACTAAAAAGCAATGCTTTGAGTATAAGTGGGAGATTGATGGGGTTATATACTAAAAGCATTACTTTTGTATTAACTCTAATTCTTTATATTTTGAATGAGAATCATATGGGCAAATGTTATGCATATTATATATGTTATTAGTTATATGCATGTGTATAATACTTTATGTTGTAGATGATATGGTGTGAACACACAGAAGATCATATCATCAGTACCTTATAAAGTATAAGTAATCGTTCACAACCTAGATGGATTTGGACAAACTATTAGTATGGTTGTAGTATAATCTAGTATTAGTCTATCTTGACTATAGGATTACATTAGTACACTTTGTGTGTATTGAACAGGACCAAGTGAGGTTGTTTCTCTTTATACTGACTGTATAAGAGAACAAACGCCTCTGTTATTATGGATGCTTGTCCTCCTAATCCGGATATAATAACGGGCACTTACATGCATTGTACATTGCTTTAAATCATCAATGAGTGAGATTCATTTGTGAATCAACAAACTTGATGGATTGGGTAATGACATTGTATGTAAGGTGTGCTGTTGATTATAGAAGGAATTCGTGTCCCGCAAGAAGTCGGGTTGATGATGTCCCCTTGAGGAGCTCAAAAATATTGTCATGTAAACCCTGTAGGTGGATTTATTCCGACATGACAATGAGGTTGAGTGGTACTACTCAAGGACATAAGAAGTTGATTAATGTAGTTATCAGTAACTTGATTTAATAAATAGACATTCGATATCTTAAACACGAGGAGATCAACGAGCATATAATATGGAGCCCATAAACGCTGACACATAATTTGGGATTAGGGCGGTAGTGCAACAATGGCCTTTAGTGGAATAAGTCATTTATTGACGGACTTGGGCCGTGTGTTCTGGGTGAACATGGGAAGCCCAAGCCTGTCAGGAGGCCCAACCTTAATTTCTTCTCATGGTCCCTGTTGTAGCCTATAAATAGAATAATCTCTCTCTGGCCGAAATTCACTATTCACTGTATTAGAAAAAAGGCAAGGAAAGATAGATCCAAAATTGGATCTAGCTTTGTGAGAAAGAAGGGGATTGGTAGATCGTTGCCCACACAACGTCCAATCTTTTCTAAAGAAATACAAGAGAAGATCAAGGGGTTGATTGTTGATTCAGATTCATAAAGCTTGGATTCTCAGAGTTATCTAAACCGGATCTAAAAGGCATGTTCTCTATCCAAAACCGTGAACCCCATTGATTCCGATGCGTGATAAGAGCCCAAAACTGTAGTTTTAACCCCTTAATAATCATACTTTTAGACCAATTATGTGAGTAATAATTAAGAGTTAACACTGATTACGTGTTTTTATGCATTTCAGGCTTCAAAGTCCATTATGTGCAGAAATGTGCCACTTTAGTGAGATAAAGGAGCAAACGCCGGTTACTAAGGAGTTCCGTGATTAAAGGCCAAGAGTCAAGAAGATAAAGCCTTTCTAAAGCCCGATCAAAAGCTGAAAAGTCGACGCGGGCAGAAACAGCACACAAGTCAGCAGAACTTCCGAAGGCCGTATCTTTGGACTCCGACCTCGGAATGGGGCCTACCTTATGTCAAAACGAATGGCTCGGAAAGAGCTTTCCAATAGTCCAAGCCTTAACCCAATAAGAGGAGCAAAAGTAGACGAAAAGTCTGTTGAAGCCAACTGCAGCTGAAGAGGCCTTTTTGGACTGAAAGAATTGGGTTTTGGGCCTGATTCTCTGGCCCAAAACATGGCTCCAAGCCCATACAAGATTTTTGGATCTGAATATATAAAAACAAAAGCTTAGCTCTTTGTTAATGGTAGATAGTTAGACCTAGATTAAAGATTAGATTAGTAGCCTCCATTAATTAATTCTAGATCTAGTTTTCCTTAGATTTAATTAGTTTAATTTAATTAGTTTCATATCTTGTTTTTATTTAATTCCTTGAATGATTGTTCGTCATTTAATTAGATAAATAAAATAGTTATTATTATTCAATTTCGATTTTTTTCATTTGCATTTATAGATCTAGTTTAAATTCTTGTTCTTATTTCATTCTTAGTTAATTAATTAGATTTCAATTATTGTTTAATTTAGATTAGTAAAGTTAGAATTTTGATATGATGTGTAGTTATAATTCAATGGGAAATGATGGGTTGATGATTCGAGGCTAAAACCTCCATTAGAGGGGTTGATGAAGCTTTGATGAAAAGTTAGTGGTATAGTGTAGAAGCATTGTAGAATCTATTCCACTCTAGAAGGTCGTGATTCGCCATGAGAATGTGTGGACGACCTCACATGCTAGTTAGTATTTGGTAGAAATGCCATGAACACTAGGGATTAGAACTCGAAATTCTTGCCGTAAGAACGTAAGAATCGAGATACAAGAACCTATACTAGGTTATCAAGTTGGATTCGAGGTGGATTCAATTCCCCTCTAACCCTTTATCTAGATTCAAAAACAATCATATTTCCATAGCATTCGTAGTTTAAATTCAAATAATCGATTTCATATTGCATCGTAGTATAATTCCCCCTCGTAAAACTCTCATTAGACTTAAGACCAACTAATTAGATTAGAAAACATTCCATGCTAGAGAACTAGGAGTGGAACGAATTTGTTACTCCACTCTATTTCGATAGAATTGAGAGTAGAAAATTTGATAAGCAATCTACACATAATTTAGTTTTAGTTTACTTACGTTTTGAGTTCATCGTTCATTTCGTAGGTAAACTTAGTCATTTTACATTTATCAAATGGCGCCGCTGCCATCTTAGTTGCACTTTAGCATTGTTTTCATAGTAGAATTAGTCATTTTTAAGTCCCGTTTCACCCACCCACCCTTGTTTGATTCATACTGTGGTTGTTCATTTCAAGATTGAAAAGTTCCGAAAAATTACACGAGGCCGACCCGACGCCCCATACCGAGAGCGACCGAGCTAATTTATCGAACATAGAGCGACCGCCCCATCTTACCGAGCGACCCGCTAAAGTTATTGGAACACGGAGCTTGGCTAGCGCTTCAAAGCGAGCCCCTACTAAGCTGAAATTTACCAGATTTTCGTAGGTTTGTTTCGAATTTCAATTTTTCAAGTTTTTCAGTGTTTTAACTTGTTATATACACTGAACACGCGTAAACAAGACGCTATTCATAAGAGAAGCAAGGACGCAATCAGGTATTCCTTTCTTCCACACCTCGCATATCCAGTTAGAGGTTTCTACTAGTATATCAGAATTGTTTGGAGTGTTGCATGTTTAGTTAAGTTTGACTTAGTCTTGCATGAGATTAAGGTCTGGTCGAAGAAAAACAACTAACGTAATTACACGGCAATGTCAACAAACAAGTCTATCTAGTTTACCACCCACTACACCTCTAGCTACTATTTCACATACACCACCTGATATTATGGATGAAGAAAGAGAGACTCCTCTCTCTGACTTTTATAAAGCCTTGAGTGGTAGCCCTAAATCTTGCATCGTTCTAGCAGACCCAGTGGGGGATTTCCGCATCCCCCCAAATATATTTAATTTGTTACCCGTTTTTCATGGTTTACCTTATCAGCACATGCGTAGGATTGAACAAGTCCTTACAACATTCCACCATCCTACGGTTGGTGCGGAACAAATTAAATTGAGGGTATTCCCTTTCACCTTAGCCGATAAAGGCGTCTTGGTTAAGCGCCCAAAGCGCCTAATTCAATGGACTCGTGGGCCAAACTTGTTCATTTGTTTATGGAACATTTTACCCACCCCTAAAGACGGATGAAATGCTTTCTAAGATTCACTTCTTTCATGAGTAATCCTCATGAATCATTTTGAGGCTTGGAATCGTTTCACCGATCTCCTTACAGAGTGTCCACACCATCACCTAGCAAAAGACCACGTTAGTTCGTGCCTTTTCAAAGGACTTTACACCACCATAAAGAAGTCCTAGACATAATGAATGGGGTAGTTTCCTAAGTAAAGGAGCCTCGAGAGGCATATAAATTTTGGAAGATCGGACTAAGCGGAATAATAATTAGGGGGTAGTGGACGATTACTCCCTTCGCTAGTTCTTCTTCAATAGTTAAGGCTACCAAGTATGTTTGAGGTTAAATCAGATCCCGAGCTTAAAACTCTAATTGAATCCCTCACAAAAAGATAGAGGCCATTTGTACAACAAAAGCTTATCCCGTCATGAATGTAAATTCAAATCCATGTAGTTTCATTTGGAGTCCCGAGCATCCCGACTCCCATCGTCCTATAGCCTATGAACATTCTTGTTCCATTAATAGTGAACCTAAGCCCTTTGAGACAAAATCCCAACCGGTTGGAGAAATAATCAACAAGTCACACCTACAAGGTACAATAATCAATATGTTAGGGCCACGCACGGTTATAACCAATATCCACCACAACAAGGACAGGATCAGGGTAATTATAATAATTATAACAACCAAGCGCAACCTCGACAAAATCAAGCACAAGGTCAACGTAGTTATAATAATTATAATGCTAATAGAGGTATCGTTAGGTAAATAATAACTATCACAATGCCCATAAATAATCAACGAGAGATAGTTCAAATACACCACCCGTGACTACTACACCCACACAACCGGATCGTCTTGACACCTTCATACAAGTGAGCCAACAAGTTTTTCCAAACCATGGCTCAATCTAACCAACACATTCTACAATCCGTTAATAATTTAAACCAACAGTTAGCCCAAGAGAAAGCCCAACCAAAAGGCGTGTTTCGTGCCAAGCGATACCCAACCCTAGAACCGAACAAACACGCCTTTGAGGTAGGCGGTAATTTAGTACGGAAACTACATCCGTAGAAGGGCTAAATGCCATCACCACTCCGCTCGCCGGAAGAGTGGTTGATAACAAAGTAACTATGCCTATAGTTACCCCATCAGTACTCCCTACACTGGATATCGAACTAGATACCGAAATAGAAACTGAAGAACCTACCACTGTAGAGGTACTAGTTAAACCACAACCTAAGAAACAGAAAACCAAGGTTACACATCAAGTCGAGCCATACGCTAAATATAGAGCGAAACCACCGTTCCCTCAGAAATTAGCCATGCTAACCAGGGATACTAACTTTGAGGAGATTAGGAACGTTTTCAAAAATCTAACGATAAACCTTCCTTTTCTCGAAGCTATAAAATAGCTACCTAACCACGCTAAGTTTCTTAAGGAGTTGTGCACTACTAGGCATAAGACCAACATACCTAAAGGCGCTTTCTAACGAGCGGTTCCCAACTTTATCCGAAAATAATGGAATTGTTAAGTACAAGGACCACGGTCAGATCCCCATCATACAATGCACCTTAGGAGATTCTCACACGACGACCCGGCTTACTAGACACGGGGGCTAGTGTTAACTTACTCCCCGTTTTATTTGTATAAACAAATAGGTCTAGAGGAGATGCAACCTACTAAAATGACATTGCAATTAGTCGACCGGTCTATTAAGTATCCTAAGGGTGTGGTTGAAAACGTCTTTGGTTAAAGTCCAAATTTTTACTACCGGCCGACCGTTATCCTCGACATACGAAGTCACTAACGACTGTACCTATCATTTTAGGGCATCCCTTCTTGGCACGCCAACGCTTATAAAGCTGCCGCGATGGTTCGATGTCCTTGTCCTTTGGCCATCTTTTCGTTGAGGTAAATGTTTTCAAAATGAGGACCAAGATCCCGATTCCTCTACAAATGGCGAGGTTAGCATGATCGAGAGCTTAGCTCAAGATTACTTCAAAAACATGTTTCGGAGAAACAGATTAACAAATTCCTTTCCTTCGAAATTCCGACTTTAACAATGACTCCCGGTAGTAGATTTAAATCGAAGAAGAATTCACGCAACTCTTTTGCACCGCTTCTTTACCACCGGCGAGTCCCCCTTGCCAACAACCATTCATCCCTTGATGCTATGACGGAAGATGAATTTTTCAATCTCTATCCCAGTGATCCTTTTGACCCACCTATTGAGGAATGTCTTGCATATATCAAGATTTTTGATGATATAGACTTAAGAGCTCTAGCTGAGAATCATTCACCTTCCATCACCAATATTCCCCACCCTCCACCTTTTCAAAGGAACCTCGAGTTTGCACTCGATCCTTTAGTTTCTCCTGTGCTTCATGATTTTTTAAATCCACCTAGTAAACAAATACTTCCCAAGGATAAACCACTTGACACCTTCATTTTCAGACTTGAGACAGTCCCTACCTACACCATGAATGAGTTTTGTGCTAAACCCACATCCTCATTTTTTCCATGCTTTTCCTCTAAAACTTATCCCAATCCACCATATTTTCCACAACCATTCACTTTTCCACACTTATTCACTAGGACACCCTTTCGTTCAAAGATGAAACATAAGGTGCATGCTCTGTTATGTTATAGGTCTATCCGACTTCGCTTTCATTCCATTCCACTAGGCGTCAGTAGGAAATCTTGGTGCTTCATTGTGTTTGGATATGTTTTCTGTGATATTTATTTATGGAACGATCCACAACTATTTCGGTTGTTGATATATGATAAACTGTATATTCATACATATGTTTAGATAAGTCTAGGGAATCTGACTTTAAAAGACCCAAGTTTTCGTACAATACCAACTTTCTGGAGTATAGGCCAAACAAAAATTTCAAAATTAAAAAGAGTTTTCCAATTTTGTTTGGGGGTGGCGTATTTTGGTATTCATTTCAAATCTTGTTACCACCATAAGCCTGTCATGTTTACTCCAGTAGAGTTTGTGTTAGTTAGTACGTAACAGTTTAATTGTGCTTCATATTATCATATCATCTTTACAATATTTCATTATGTGCAGTGTGCGCAATTTTTGCCACATTTCTATGGTAAATTCTTTTCTTATCTCTTTACACTTTGAGGACAAAGCGTTCGATTGTTTGGGGGGTGGGATAGAAACATTTGCAAAAATTAGACACTTTTAGGATGTAAATTATGCACTTTTATTTATAAAATGTTAAAAATTATAAAAATAAGTTAGTTACATAATTTAATTGTGCTATTGAATTGTTTCATGAACCCCCTTCTCCCAAATTGTTTGGGGGTGGTATAGAAACACGATGTAAATGTTAAGCACATTTTAGGTTGTATATTACGTATTATTTGTCTTAAAAAAAATAAAAATAAAAATAAAAAGTTTATGCTATACACTTAGGAATATTGGTATTGTTTCTTTCTCTATGCTCTTAATAATCTAGAAGTCTCACGTAGCTTTTGCATTAGAATAGTTTTTAGAAACTTAGGTTAATATGTAGGTAATAATTGTTGCATCTATCTATAGATATATTACATGAGTATCTATGATTGTTTGGCAGTAAGTTTCTGAAATCTAGGCTAGAGTACTTATTCTACAAATCCTGTGAGAATATAGCCTAAAGCCTTATATAAGTGAAACATTTGAGAAATGACACAAGGGAGAAGTATATTCCGAATAGAGAAATCACACGTCCACTTGCTTGACCACTATACCATGTCCTAAGATAGAATTTAGGCCCTTTTTGGATCGATATAGCTAGAAATTCGACCTAAGTATATTTTCCGCTAAGTAAGCCCTAATCGAGCCTTTTATTAGCCCTTTTATAAACCACAAATCCTTTACCCTGTTACAAAACAAAACAAAATAAAAAAATCAACCTACCCAATTTAGATAAGTCCGAGAATAGAATAAAGAAGAAAGAAGAAGAGAAAACACGTGTAAACAAAAAGTTAGTTAATTGCTTGAGGAAAATAAAGAAAAGAAGTTTCCATCCAAAGAAAAAAAAAAAAAAAAATAGAAATAAAATAAAAACTCCAAAAAAATAGAATAAAAGGAGTCAAAAAAGCCAAAGAAAAAAAAAAAAAAATATGGCTAAGGATGGAAACAAAGTGTAGAAGCAAAAGTAAATAACAAGGTTTCCTCTAGTTACATAATATGAAGACTCTATTTTCTCAGACTTGTCCCTTTGAATATCCATTTCCTTCCTTCTTAAACCATCTCCTAATCCCATGAACACCTAATAAAGACCTCTAGCTCAATTAGGAATAGGTTAGTGGGATAGTAAGTGGCAGATGTGTTTGATCAACTTCGGCTTCCTTTGTGTGTCATTGAGATTATAAGGTAAAGTATGTCCATCGCATTAATCGGAGTAGCAAAACTTGAGTGGAAAAATCAGAGTGATTTTTGTCTTGACTTTTATGTGAGAACCTACTTAAGGACGCTTATTCCAAAGTTTCAGAAACGGACCTGTCTATCGCATTTCATAGCATTACTCATTGTATATATGTTTATTAAGTAGATGATTGATTATTATGCATATATTAGCTTAGGGTTTCGACTTGATTACTCTATATGCATTGCTAATGAGAGGTATAGTTAATTTAGAGCATGAATAAGGAAACAATAGTTTTATTTCTTAGTCGTTGTAGTATAGATGAAGTTTGTGAGTACCTTTCTCTGGAAAACTCTCATGAGACTATAACTCGTCCACTAGGGAATTCCTAGTGGTTTAAGGCCTTGTTGCGATATGGTCAATGCAATCGCGACTCAACAAAACGAGTAGATAGAACTCTATTTTTTTGGTCACTTATTCTAATTTCTCATCTTTGCTTGAGGACAAGCAAAATGCTGTTTGGGGTGGTTTGATAAGAGCCCAAAACTGTAGTTTTAACCCCTTAATAATAATCATACTTTTAGACCAATTATGTGAGTAATAATTAAGAGTTAACACCGACGTGTTTTTATGCATTTCGGGCTTCAAAGTCCATTATGTGCAGAAATGTGCCACTTTAGCGAGATAAAGGAGCAAAGGTCGGTTACTAAGGAGTTCCATGATTAAATGCCAAGATTCAAGAAGATAAAACCTTTCTAAAGCCCAGTCAAAAGCTAAAAAGTCGACGCGGGCAGAAACATCACACAAGTCAGCAGAACTTCCGAAGGCCGTATCTTTGGACTCAGACCTCGGAATGGGGCCTACCTTATGTCAAAACGACTGGCTCGGAAAGATCTTTCCAATGGTCTAAGGCTTGACCCAATCAGAGGAGAAGAAGTAGACGAAAAGTCTGTTGAAGCCAACTGTAACTGAAGAGGCCTTTTTGGACTGAAAGAATTGGGTTTTGGGCCTGATTCTCTGGCCCAAAACATGGCTCCAAGCCCATGCACGATTTTTGGATCTGAATGTATAAAAACAAAAGCTTAGCTCTTTGTTAATGGTAGATAGTTAGACCTAGATTAAAGATTAGATTAGTAGCCTCCATTAATTAATTCTAGATCTAGTTTTCCTTAGATTTAATTAGTTTGATTTAATTAGTTTCATATCTTGTTTTTATTTAATTCCTTGAATGATTGTTCGTCATTTAATTAGATAAATAAAATAGTTATTATTATTCAATTTCGATTTTTGTCATTTGCATTTATAGATATAGTTTAAATTCTTGTTCTTATTTCATTCTTAGTTAATTAATTAGATTTCAATTATTGTTTAATTTAGATTAGTAAAGTTAGAATTTTGATATGATATGTAGTTATAATTCAATGGGAAATGATGGGTTGATGATTCGAGGCTAAAACCTCCATTAGAGGGGTTGATGAAGCTTTGATGAAAAGTTAGTGGTATAGTGTAGAAGCATTGTAGAATCTATTCCACTCTAGAAGGTCGTGATTCACCATGAGAATGGGTGGACGACCTCACATGCTAGTTAGTATTTGGTAGAAATGCCATGAACACTAGGGATTAGAACTTCGAAATTCTTGCCGAAGAACGTAAGAATCGAGATACAAGAACCTATGCTAGGTTATCAAGTTGGATTCGAGGTGGATTCAATTCCCTCTAACCCTTTATCTAGATTCAAAAACAATCATATTTCCATAGCATTCGTAGTTTAAATTCAAATAATCAATTTCATATTGCATCGTAGTATAATTCCCCCTCGTAAAACTCTCATTAGACTTAAGACCGACTAATTAGATTAGAAAACATTCCATGCTAGAGAACTAGGAGTGGAACGAATTTGTTACTCCACTCTATTTCGATAGAATTGAGAGTAGAAAATTTGATAAGCAATCTACACATAATTTAGTTTTAGTTTACTTATGTTTTGAGTTCATCGTTCATTTCGTAGGTAAACTTAGTCATTTCAAATTTATCAATGCGTGTGAGTTCTCGCGGTTTGTAGAAATTTGTGTTATGAAAATAACAGTTCCTACAGGTACTTGATAGAGCGATTCGCGAGTTGCAGGGTCATGCTGGTAGGTTTTAATTCATGAAGACCTAACTACTTAAATAAGTAGTAGGGAAGTAGGTTAACACTCATGCCTAGGTCTAAAAGTGCAGTAGCGGTATACTTGTTTCCTAACGTGCATGGTACAGTTGGTCGACCTGGGTCCTTGTATTTAACCACACTATTAGTAGCAGTAATTGAAGGAAATTGCTAAGTGAGGAATGCTTGTTGAGGAACATTTGTTCGTCATTTGTTGGTGCACATGTCCTTCAAAAACTTGGCATGCTTGGGCAAATGCTTAAGTGCATTAAGAAAAGGTAGGTTTATGGTCAAATTTTTGAAGGTTTCTCGGATTTCGTCGAAATGTTCATCAGGTTTGTTCTTTGCCAAACGAGCAGGGAACGGAGCTTTTGGGCTGAATTGCGTATATGGATCAGTGGCATCTTTCCCCAGGTTCATGGTTGTAGATTTGGAAGGATCAACTTCGTCCGCTATGGGTTGTGAGGTAGGAGTTGGAAGGATGTCAGCCGTGGCTTTCGTCGGTTCAATATCTGGCATACGTATGTGATTGTCGACGGTTCGGCCAAAACGAAGAGTGGTGATGGCATTCACCTCACCCTGGCTTGGATTACTAGATCCTAGTGCATTGTCGAGTTCAAAGGCAGTGTTTGTGGGCTTAGGGTTGGAAAGCGCTTGGCGTGAAACACGCCTTTCCCGACTTTTTATCTGTGCTTGCTAATGAAGAAGAGATGTTGGATGGAGATGCTAGGATTTGAGATTGTTGATTCATGTAAGTCAGAAAAGTTTTAGCTGTTTCATCGGCAGTGGATTGTCCAAGTGGAATAGCAGGAACAAGTTCACGGTTATTGTTTATGAGTTGATTTTGGTAGCCATAACCTTGATTAGCGGGAACAAGGCTGCGGTTGTTTTGGAACCCTATATTGGCAGTGTTGGGAAACTGACTTTACCCTTGCTGTAATTGCGGAGGATTTCCTTGATGGTAGGAATTATAGTTCGTGGGTGGTCGTATAGGAGGGTTGTTGAAACCCGGAGGAGCTGACTGTTGGGCAGGGGGACGCCAAGCCAAATTCGGATGTTGTCGCCAAGGTGCATTAGGGATGTTGAAGCAAAAGCCTATTCAGATGGTTGGGGAGGGCACTCGTATGCCAAAGGACAATAAAAATCAGAGTGCTCAGGACTTAAGCAAAGAAGACATGGGGAAGCATTGGCAGCCATGACTTATTTGGGTTTTTGATCATTTACTTGAACCGAAAGAGCATCGACCTTTTTGGTTACGGACTTGATCAGAGTTTTTAATTTTGGATCGGGTTTGACCTCGAACATAGACGTCACTTTGGTAGGAGTGTCTTTAGAAGATCTGGAAGAATAAGTGTTACCCCAATAGGTGTTTTGTGAAGCCTGTTTCTCGAGAAAATTGTATGCTTCAGTAGCACCTTTATCCATGAAACAACCGTCGTTAATGATATCTAATGTTTCCTTTTGATGGTCAGAGAGACCATTAAAGAATAACCGGACTAAGACAGCGGTGTCAAGTTGATGATGGGGACATTCGAGAAGTAGATCAGTAAATTTGCTCCATGCTTCTGTAAAGGATTCCTGGGGATGCTGGTGAAAGAATTGAATTTCTGAAGCATCTCTGTAGTTTTCTTCTGAGTATAGAACTTTATCATGAATGCTTGTACGAGTTTGGCCCATGTGTCAAGGGATTGTGGCGCTTCGCCTGCGAGCCAAACTAAAGATTTATCAGCTAAGGTGAAGGGAAACAACCTAAGCAAGACCTGTTCGTTGGTAACGGTCGGATGGTGGAACGTGGTGGCTACTTGCTGCATCCGACGAAGGTGATTGTACGGTTTTTCATGGTCTAGACCATGGTAAACAGGTAACAAACCGAAAATGTTTGGCGGAATGCGAAAATCTCCTGCAATCTCATCGAGTTTAATGCAGGAAGTAGGTCCTTCCTGTAAGGCAGTATAGAAGTCCGAAAGGGTCTTTTCTACTATGCGATTTTCCTGGGCCATAACTATAGGAGGTAATGGCAACTGAGATACTTGACGAGGTTGATTTACGGAGGAAGAACTATGTCTGGGGGATAACTTATGCAGTTGTTTATTGTATTTCTGACAACGATATGTAAGTTATAATTCCTTATTAGTGCTAGACCGTAGTCTCATGCAAACACAAATTTTAATTCTAGGCTCATAAGGAATGAATTATGTCATAAGGATTAGTAATTACGGAAGGAGGAAGGTGAACCACATTCTCCTGAGCTGTTGCTAACTTGAGCAGGTAAGCTAGGATAACGTGTGAATATTCCAGCAGCCAGGTCACATGAGATAATTGAGGGAGGTTGTCCGTGCTAGCACGTTCCTTAATTAGGCAACCTCAATCTTTCAAGTTTCCTAGACACTGATGGAATAGGATGATGATTGATTATGGTATTATGCAATTATTATTAATATGATTATGTTAAAAAAAAATTTATCAGGATTTTTTTTTTTTTTTTACGTAATTAATGTATTATGGAGACGTGATTACGAAACATGCAATTAAAGACGAGAGATGCCAAAATATAAGACTAAGCATGCAATTAGCACATGCTAGTTATACACATGAAGTCTACACATGCAACTCTATATTACTTATACATGAATAGAAACACATCCTACGCATGCACTAATATATAATTACCAATACGTTCAACTAGATGCGATCTAGGGGAATGTCGAGAACGAACTCATGCAAAGTAATTCCACATACGTGAATGGATGTAACATACACATACAAAAATAATATATCTAAGCAGGTGGTTGGAAATCACGCAGGCATCCAAATATATTCGAATCATATTAACCGTGTTAATATGCAATGACGAACCACACATACCCAGAAAAAATTCTATATATGCAACGAGTTCTCCTGCCAACATACAAATATGCGATGTAAAACAGGTTATAGCAATCAACCAAATAATATCCTTGACAAAGTTTGAGGAGTTTAAGAATTCGAAACCTGGTGTCCCATTTTTCCTCGTATAACGATCAAATTAACTCCTGAGCATGTGAACTTACTGGAAGTTGGATAAACAGGTCTAGAGATTCCAAAATAGTACTGAGAAGGAAAGTGGCTTGGATCTGAAAACTGGAGTGTTGATACTCCAGGTTAGTCTCGAGCGCTACTATGATAGTCTCGTCCGAGACTGTAAGATCAATGTAGTACTTCAACTTCCTACTGAATTCTTAGACTGTGCTAATGATGATAATCAAGATCTGGATCACAGATATATGTTAGTAGAAAATGAAAAGTTGGTACAAGCAGGTACGTAACACGTTAGTATTGCAAAACAAATGAAAATCAAAAAGATTAGGGGGTAAGAGAGGGGGGGTTGTCCAATGATGTGTTCCAGTTGTTATGTTTAATGTCTGAATTCCTTAGGAGTGCAGCGGTGCCATTTGATAAACGGTAATTTTAGGTTTTTATTTGTCCTTAAAGTCTGAAGTCCAATGTCCAAAGTCCGTAAATGTCTGTTTAGTCAATTTACCTTACTCACGTGGGTTGGTAGGATAGGTCGAGTAAGGAATCGTCCATACCTTAGGGCTCGGTAAGGTTCACAACTGGATTTAAAGCTTTTAGTGAGTAGGATTTTAGGTTATTTGCTTAATTAAAACTTGGAATGCAAGTATCATAAAATTACAACAATTGAGTTCTACGTAAAATAAATAGGGATAAAGAAACAGGAAAAAGGGTTAATCGTACTCATGCAAAAATCAGTTTCAACAGTTAGAGTACCATATCACTACAGCTCTAATCTGTCTTGAGTTCATAGACAAACCCGAGATGACGTCGAGTATCAATCCCTAGTGAGATGCACGCATCTCTGAGCTCATCTCACTAGCATAAGGAGTTGAACTAATATTCCATCTTTAGAATATCATTTCAGCTCCTAGTTCAATTCTACATCAGTTGGACAAACCAGAGAGCTAACGGCCACCATAAGGTCTCGTGCGAGACCTTTTAGGTCTCTCGCGAGACTGTTCTGGAGCATTAGCACTCCAAACTTGGACAATCTTAATCATTTTGGGACTGGATGCATAATCTACACCTAATTCCTAAGTAGTGATTCTGGAACATTAAAGTGTCAATCCTGATCCTCACATGAGCATCATTAACCCTCCCCCTTAGGAGGATTTTAGCTCATGGTCATGATGGAATGATTAATCTTATTGTATACACTAAACAAGTAAATAAAGAACATGAACTTAACTTAAAGAAAAATAAATCTTATTAAAGAAAATACTTACAGTACTTGATGCTGGAATGAAAAGCTACTAGAAGGGAAACACAACAGTACGTAATGAAAATGAAAGCAGGAATGTAACAAAACTAAGGTCCAACTCCCTTTCTCTCATACCATGAAATATATATGTAGCCCCCCCTCTCGTGAAGCCTCCCCCCTTCTTTAATTATATTTTGTCTTTTCTTTACCTTGTTTTTTTTCCTTTGTAAAAACTTCCAAAACTTTTATACAAAACAAAACTTTCATTTAATGTTTTGTTTTTTTCTATATGCAAGGTGCTACCAAGGTGTGCCCTTAACTTGCCACCTATCCCTGGTGGCTCATCATTTCTTGTAGACCCACAGAGTGGGTCCATGTGCTGTGTCCAGTGGCGGCTCGAATTTTGGCATATTTACAACTTTCTGTCTTTGCGTAGAGCTCATCGCCCTAGTTGCTCTGGCAGTTCACTTGCCAAAATCGGCGTCCAGGTTTGAAAGATGTGAGCTTTGGAAGTTTGTTACTTCTTTACTCGTGGACCCGTTCTGCACTAGTTTTGTCCCTTTGGAAACTTTGGTTCTAGTCAGGCTCTGTTGGGCTTTACTGGGGTTGAGTGGGAAGACTTCAAATATCACAGTATTCCCGTACTTTGATACATATTTTATTATCATATTCACGTTAACTGCGGAAACCTGCAAAAGTACGAAAATATAATTATTTCATGATTATTAAACACATAATTAACCAAAATGCTATGTCTCTTGGGGTTTAATATTACAGTTTTGGGTGCTTATTAACCAATACGTATTTTCTATCTTGAGTTGTCAAATAGGGCATTTAAAGTCACGTCCCTACGAATGTTACTGGGGCATGCAAAGAGATAGAATGTACAGAGGAAGGGGCCATAGGATAGTTAGAACTACACGTAAATTTTGAACTGATGTAACAAACCTCAATAATGGAAGTTGGTTAGAGCTTACAGAGTTGCGTGCGCGACATTTGTGAGGTGTACCTAAGTAGTGTGTGCAACTTGCTTTGAACATAATGAGTCGAGATTGGTTTATTTTTGTGAGTTATTGATTTTTTTATGGGGTTTTTAATGATTTTTGATGTTTAAGATAAAGTAAAAATACAATTAATACACACCAATATAAACATAGGAAATTTCTCCATTAAATACATAACCCGTACAAATGTGCAAGAATTATTTAACACACCACGCTAACGTACAAAAAAATTAAAGAAAAAAAAAATGTATGTTATATAGATCTAAGCCCATTCAATATACTTCTTGATTTCATGTGAAACTTCATCAATGGGGACTAACTTTAGGGAGACTGGGTGTATTATAACATAAGTTGCTCTAATGATCTAGTACTCTAGTTCTTTCCTGTTTAAGTTAAAAAAGGCGGCATATTTTTCTTATCTTCTCTAACCCTCATTTTTGTTCCAATTCTAGTAAAATCCTCCACTGCTAATAGTGTTGAGTTCAGAAACGGAATACCCTTTTTCTTCTCCAACCTTCATGTCCTTTACCTTTCCAGTGAAATCCTCCACTGTGAACAGTGCTGAGTGACAACCCGTAAAAACTCAATTAGATTACTCTAACTTCATTCTTACGGTATCAATTATTTATTTCCTACTTTCACATATATACTCATGCAATATATAGAGTACGAAATCGTTCCACTCTTAACTTTCTAGACTTAAATGAATTCAACTAATCAAACACAAAAAACAATGGTGAGAGTAATGTGTGATGTGAAATTTCTATTCTATGATTATACGATGGATTCAAATAAATCTAAATTAACTAAACTAATAAAAATAGGGTTTTGATGGAAGAGAAAGTTATACAGAAGAGTAATCAATCCACCTAATATCATTATACTATCATTCCCAACACAAGAAAAATAATAATAAGTCATAATTTAATAACTAATTTAAACTTTATAAATCTAATTTTAACAATAGTCTAAGAATCAAAATGAAGATAACCTAATTTATGAATTTAAAACAACTAAAACTAAATAAGAATTTAATCAATAACTAAATTGAAATGAAAACTAATACTTTATTATAAAACTAATAGTGATTCTAAATAATAATCTATTTTGTTCTAACACTAATTAATTGAAGGTAAAAACTAGATCTAAAACAAGCTATTCTCACTAATTAATGGAGTCTAACCTAATTTTCTAATCTAGATCTAGGTTATCTTAAGAGTTAAGTCTTCTCCATACAAATGGAGGAGACCAGATCAACTTTTTCTTACATGGGCTGAGGAGCCATGTTTTGGGCCGGAAAATCGAGCCCAAACCCCAATTTCTTCAGTCCACAAAAGCCTTTTCAGTTGGATTTGACTTTCACAGACTTTTCGCCCACTTCTGCTTCTCTAATTGGGTCAAGGCTTGGACCATTGGAAATCTATTTCCTAGCCGGTCGTTTTGACATAAGGTAGGCCCAATTCTGAGGACTGAGTCCAAAGATACGACCTTCAGAAGTTCTGTTGACTTTTGTGCGCTGTTTCTGCCCGTGTTGACTTTGACTTTTCAGCTTTGACCAGGCTTTAAAAATGTTTTTTCTCCTTGAATCTTGACCTTTTATCATAGAACTTCTTAGCAACCAACCCTTGCTCCTTTATCTCGCAAAAGGGGTGCATTTCTTCACATATTCGACTCCAATGCCTGAAATACATAAGAACACGATAGCAGTACTAACTCTTACTTATTAATCACATAATTGGTCAAAAGCGATATTGTTAAAGGGGTTAAAACTACAGTTTTGGGCTCTTATCACTGAGTTTGGAAAAGGTTTAATCTTCCATCTTTCTTTTAGTTTCACTATTGGTAAAATCCTTCACTGTCTACAGTGAGAGTTCTTTAGTGTAATCAAATCCTTTAAAAGCATCTTCTCTATCTTCCTCCACCTATTTTTCTCATTATCATCTGTTTATGTTATTTCTCTCGAAATTAGTTTAGTCTGCCTCCATGGCTTCGGTACCGTTTGGTTTTAGTAGTGATAGACATCAAGCTGGCTTCCCAGGTGGAAATGGTGGTGAATCATCAAGACAAGGGGAAATTAGAAATAGAGTGGAAGCTGCTACCACCAGAGAATCTTATGCGAACATAGCTAAAGGAAGAATGAAACAGATTGTTGATGTTTCAACTCTGCCTTTGCTGTCGAAGAAAGAGGGATAAAAGCATGTAAGTTTGCTCTTATTGCGCGCATGGATGCAAAAGCTCTGAATTTAGACTCTATCATATCGGAAATCAACACTATTTGGGGTCTAACAAGAATCCTAAAGCTGTCACCTTTGGGAAAAGGATATGTGATCTTTCGACTGGATAATGAAGGTGACTTTAATAAAATCTTTTATGGGGGGCCTTGGTAGCTACAAGGGCAAATGGTACTATTTATAAGGTGGACGCCGAACTTCAACATTGATACCCATAGACAAACCTCTGGTCTTGTTTGGGTCAAGTTCCCAGGGTTGCCGTTCAAATATTAGGAGGTGGACATACTAATGAGTATGGGCAGAGGGTTTGGTTGCCCTATTCGTGTAGATATAAACTCTTTGGAATGCACTAATGGATATTATGCTAGTGTACTTGTGGATATTGATCTGTCTAAGGCAATACCAGAGCAGATATCTGTCGAAGTGTCGGAACTAGGTATAGAGTTTTGCCAAAAAGTTCAAACAGGAACTTTACCTAAGTTTTGCAACCAGTGCAAAATTGTTGGGCACCTAGTCTCAGAGTGTAGGCAGGCTTCCAAAAATAATGAGCCAGTGCCAGCTCCCTAACATGTAGTAAACGGAACACAGAATCAAGTTTCGGACAGAGGAAAGGAACCGATGACACAAGAGGTTCAGATACAAGAAAACAATATAAGACTTCCTAAATTCCAAAGAAGGAGGTTAAAAAGAAGAACTCATGAAACTGAATGGAGACCAGTAAATGATACAGTACATCCTGAAGCAGCCACTATTGTAGCAGTCAACGCTGAAATAAGTAGGGACACAGTTACAAACACTCAACAACTGAATGAAGAAGGATTAGCTCCTTCTATAAATGCTCAGGAACCTTCTACTTCTTGCCAGCTTGAAGAGGTGATGAATAGCTATCCTAATAGTATGGTAGTGCAAATAGGGCAAAAAATGGAAGTAGTGACATTGTTGTATGGAATGCGCAACTACAGAACACAACAACAGTCGAGGAGCAATCTCTAGTCCTTCATGATCCTAATCTAAGCATTAATCCTATATTGGAATAGGAAATGGCTATGACTTTTAACATGGAGGCTAGCAGGTTTCATTTGCTATCAGTCATCACTGAAGAGGATGAAACATCTGATTTAGAGGAGATGTAGGAGGAGATTCAGTTTTTTCATGATCAAGTTGTAGAGAATGGAAACACTGAAGCTAAACCAGCTACACTAATGGTGCCCAAGGGTGTAGAGAATGAAAACACTGAAGCTGAATCAGCTACACCAATGGTGCCCAATGGTGTTGTTACAAGATCGAGTAAAATCTGTAGTGTAACAAGTAAGCAATCCAAAAAAAAAACATCAAGAAACAACCAAGAATCAAAGCAGTGGAAAAAAAGGCAAGGGTCAGACCAAAAGGCTCCAAGAATAGAAATCACAGATGATTACATCAATGTGTTTTTGGAATGTCAGAGGCACTAATGACATTGAGAAAGCAAGGGAGATAAGTAAAGTAAGAGTCAATAAAAAGCTTAGTGCTTTTTGCTTACTTGAGACCAAAGTGAGGCAGGACAAGTATGAATATATAAGAAGTATTTGTTGACCTCACTGGGAACATACAAATAACTATGGTAAGGATCCAGCTGGAAGAATTTGGATATGCTGGGACTCTTAATTGATAAGTATTGTGAAGCTACATGACTTTGATCAGTTTATACACTGTCAAGTTACTTTCAAGCCTACCAATGAAGTCTTTTTGCTTACAGTGGTGTATGCTATAAACTCCAAAGGCCTCAGGCAAGCTCTCTGGCGGGATCTAAATGTCATACAAAGTGCAGTTCTGCTTCCTTTGTCTGTAGTTGGTGAGTTTAACAACATAACTAAAGCCGAGGAAAGGATGGGGGAAAGTCCTATGCACCCAAGAGAAGTCGAGGATTTTGTGGAATGTATACAAAGGTCAGGGTTATCTGACCTGAATTTTAATGGATTCTTTTTCACTTGGAATAACAAGGTAGAAGGTAAGGGCAGAATTCAAACCAAAATTGATCGATGCTTAGTCAACAGCTTATGGATTGATGTATACCCTTCTTCAAAGGCAGAGTTTTTACCCCATGGGGTCTTAGATCATTCACTAATCCTTCTTTTTTGGTATGACTATGAAAGTAAAGCTTTACCTTTTAGATTCAAGGATTATTGGGTTGAACAAAAGGAGTTCCAAGACATGTTGCAAGAGGTCTGGATGGTACAATTGTTTTCAAATCCAATGTACGTCCTTAAGCAAAATCTAAAGCTTCTGAAGGATATAATTAAACCATGGGCTAGATCTCAGTTCTCAGATATTCATGGAAGAGTTGAGCAAGCTAGGGAAGTGTTGTATGATGTACAAAGTCAATTACAAGCTAACCCTTGGGATTTGGTGGTGGGTCAAAAAGAAAGGAAGCTCTTCAAAAATACAGTGACTTGGCAAGAGTAGAAGCGGTTGAGATCAAGAGCAAACAAGATGATTTATGGGCTAGAGATGGGGACAAGTGCACTGCATTTATCTTCAAATCGTTAGAGGAAAATAAAGCTAAGAGTGGCATATGGTGTTTATAGAATGCAGATGGTGCTACCGTAACTGGATAGGTTGAGGTCATAAAAGCTTTTGTGGAGTATTATATTGATATTTTGGTTTCTGAAGCAGGGGAGATTTATGGTATGGAGTTTTTCAACAGTCTTCAGGTTAAAGCTATCATCTCACCTGATGAAACTCCTTCTAGATTTTGATATTATAGCTGTGGAAATTAAGGAAGCTTTGTTCGGGATGAAAGAGAATGTAGCTCCTGGGCCGGATGGTTTCACTCCTTTCTTTTTCATAAGTTGTTGGGAAACAGTTGGTCATGATTTCACATATGCTATCCTTAATGCATTTAAATATTTTAAGTTTCCTAGAGGTGTTAATGCTACATTCATACGTCTCATCTCCAAAGTTAACAACCCCTCAAAAGTTGAAGACTTTAGACCTATAGCCTTATGTAATACCATCTATAAATGCATCTCAAAGGTTATAACTAACAAAATAAAGCTTGTCATTAATGACATTGTTTAAGCTAATCAATCAGCTTTTATTCCTGGCAGATCGATCCAAGACAACATTTTGCTCTCTCATGAACTTTTTTCGAGGTTATGATAGGAAGCATGGCACTCCTAGATGTTCAATCAAACTGGATATAAGGAAAGCCTATGACACAGTGAGCTAGGATGCTATCTTAGCTATGATCAAGGTCTTTAATTTCCCTCCTTTAATGTTTAAATGGATAAATTGCAACCACCCCTCTTTCTTAGTCAGGATCAATGGTGCTCTGGAAGGATTTTTTATAGGCAAGAGAGGTATACGGCAAGGTGATCCTTTATCACCCTATCTGTTTGTTCTAGTGATGGAAATTCTCAGCGCTGTTATAATGCAAAACATTAACAACATAGCCATCTCTTTTCATTCGAAATGTAACAGAGTAAAACTGTCACATCTAGCTTTTGCGGATGATGTTCTTTTGTTTTGTAAGGGTGATTATGCTTCTGTTAATGCTATTAAAGAGTGCTTAAAAACCTTTGGAAAAGCTATGGGGCTAAATATCAACAAGCACAAAACTTCTTTATTAGTCGGAGGGTTAAATTATCAGGATGCTCAAGCTTTAGCAACTCTCTTGGGGGTGGAACTTGTTAAACCTCCGGTGAGATATTTAGGTCTTCCACACATCTCTGCCAGATTGGGAATAAGGGAATGCCAACCTCTTGTTGAGAGGATCACTAAGAAGATTACAAACTGGAAATCAAAGTTGCTCTCTTATGCAGGTAGATTGTAGTTGATTAACTCAGTCCTTATTTCTTTCCACACTTATTGGTCGAGAACATTCATTCTCCTAGTAACTGTTATTGAACAAGTGGAAAAGATATGGGTACAATTCCTATGGACTGGTACAACCATAAAGAAAGGACATCACCAAGCATGTTGGAGTACAGTCTGTCTTCCAAAAGATGAGGGTGGTTTGGGAGTTATGAATTTACAAAGGTGGAATTCAGGAGCATTTTGTGGGCTAATTTTCAAACTGGTGACAAGAGAGGACACCATTTGGGTTGATTGGACTTGGAAGCAGCATATTATGGAAACGTTTTTCTGGACCATGAGTATACCAAAAGACTACTCGTGGACTTGGAGGAATATTTTGAACACTAGAGTGGTTGCAAAAAAGTTTATCAAGTATTCGATAGCAAACAGGGAAAATACTCTCCTATGGCATGACATATGGTGTGGTCGATCTCCACTGATCCAAGATGTAGAGGCTGTGGTTGCTTGGAATTTTCCCCTCAACTTTAAAGTGAGTGTTTTCCTGATGGATGGTAGATGGAATGATGAAGTGCAAGGGTTACAATCTTTAACACTGAAGGGAAGCATAATGGCGGTGGAGATAAATCAGCATATTGACGATGATTTCGTAGTCTGGACACCACATCATAGTGGGCTTTTTTCCTCCAGCAGTGCATATGCAGCGTTGTCACTGGAATGAAAGAAGAAAAGATGGTGTTGTATGGTCTGGGGAAGATGGGTGATGCCACGTCATTCCTTCACCACATGGCAACTATTTTCAAATAGTATTCCCACACAAGACAGGTTAGTGCGAAAGAAAATAATTACACAGTCTGCCTGCAGTCTCTACGCCTCTAGTAGAGAATTTTCTGCCCACCTCTTTTTTAAGTGTCAATACTTTAAAGACTTCTTCTTAAGAGTAAAAAGTTTGTTGGGCATCTTTTATGACAGTAGTAATGCAAATCGAGAATGGGCTTCCCTGTTGAGATTGTGCAAAATAGCATAACTTGGTGAGATACTTAAAGTTTTCATTTGTGCATCGGTAAATTGCATATGGAAGGAAAGGAATGATAGGAAGTTCCATCAAATACTCAAATTTCTAAACTAGCAGAGACTTTGTTTAACAAGATGGTATGAGACTTAAGGAATTACTTACAAGTCTTAAGACCGGATGTCAGAGACACTAACAAGGTTAGAAATCTTTTTCTTAGGCTTAACATAACCACTCAATTCAAGCAGCAGGTGGAAACTCATTGTGCCTAGACTCCTCCAATGGGCAATAGAATTAAAGCAAATGTTGATGGGGTTTTGAACAACAATGGTCCAAGTCATTGGGGGGGGGGGGGGTGATGAGAGACAAGGAAGGTATAGTTGTGGCAGCTTTTAGTGGTGGTGGAGGTCATAGATCAGTGATTTTCCAAGAACTAAAAGCTATAGATGTATGCTTGGAGGGATGTTTGTTGGAAGGTTTTTCTGAGGTGGAAGTGGAATCAGATTCCATGAGAGCTATAAATGCTATTAACAAGCTAGAGAAACCCCCATGGTACTGTAGAGATGTGGTGGCTGCTATTGAAAGGAAAAATAGCACTTTTAGGTACATAACCTTCTCAAATGTCTTTAGGGAAGTGAATAGGGTAGCTGATTACTTAGCTGGATTAGTGCATAATCATGAGTTGAATATTGTACACTTTGCTAATCCTTTAGATATTGCTTTACAAAGCATTGTAAATGAGGATGCAAGTGGAAAAGTCTATGTAAGGAAATATTGAATTAATACAGGTGGGGTCTGCCTAACCCTAGCTTATTTGGGAAAAAAAATATAGTTCTTGATTTTGGCTTTTAGTCCCTGAGTCCATAGCTTTTAGCATTGAGTCCTTGAGTCTTTAGCTTTTAGCTTTAAGTCCTTAAGTCTTTGAAAGTTGAGTTTGACATTTGGCTTTGACTTTCCAGCAACTTTGCTCCAAAACTGGAATCTTCCCAAGTAGTGTAAATAGTACTCCTTTTTGTGCTAAACTGCACGTATTAGGAATATGCGTCCTAAATGACCTGTATCCTGCAAACAGTAGCAAAAGCTATAAGTTGATTGTTCATTAAGCATAAGAAGGGCATATATGAAGCATTGTAATGGTAATAAAATGCACATTTGGGGACTGATAAATTATCTAGTAATGTAATTTGAAGATCCTATTTTCTCAGACTTGTCTATTTTGTTTATCCATTCCATTTATTCTTAAACCATCACCTATGCCGTACATAACACCTAATAAAGGTCTCTAGCTCAATTAGGAATATGTTGGTGTGATAGTAAGTGGTAGTTGTGTTTAATCGACCTCGGCTCTCCCTTGGACGTCATTGAGATTGTGAGGAAAAGTGTGCCCAATGTACACTAGAGTGAGCGAAACTTGAGTGTAAAAATTAGAGTGATTTGTGTCTTATAGCATTCCTTGTGAGAACCTACTTAAGGACGTTATTCCAAAAGTTTCAGAAATGGACCTGCCATTGCATTTCATAGCATTGTTCATTGCATGCATGTTTATTTTTAGATGATTTGATTATTATGCATATATTAACTTAGGTTTTGAATTGACTATTCTTTATTTATTGCTAGTGAGATGTATGGATATCTGAGAATAAAATTAAGAAAACATTGTTTTTATTTCTTAGGCGTTGTAGTATAGATGAAGTTTGTGAGTATCTTCTCTGAAAACTCTCATGAGACTAAACTCATCCACTAGGGGTAACCTAGGGTTTAAAAGGCATGTAACACATGCTAAGTGTAATCGTGATTCCTACTAAAGTGAGTTAGAATTTTTATTATTATTCTTATTTGTTTAGTTTTTGTTTTGCACAAGGACTAGCAAAATGTAAGTTTGGCGATTTGATGAGTACATAAATACTACATATTTATGCCCACATTCATATTAATTTGTCTAGTTAATTAATATAAGTTCATTTGATTAGTTTGTTTCATTGGTTTTACAGGAATCAACACGAATACGACGAAACGGGCTAAGACTGGGACTTTATGGGGTTGTAAGATCCTCACGTATTGACTCCAGAGAAAATACGCAAAACAAGGTTGGAAATAGAATGTATGAGGTATTCTAAAGCTACTATGAATGTTTGAAGTGTTGTTGTCAAGAGGTCAAACGGCGCACACCCTCTAATAAGCCTATTCGAAGGGGCGCCCGCCTCCTCTTCTAAATTTGCAGAATTACAATTCTTTTTCCATAACCTTCGCACTTCGCGCTCAGTGCTCAAAACTTGATTTGGATAGTTCTAATAGGATTCAAACACCGAAGGAAGCCTTTCGAAAGTGGGTTCAAACTCTTGCACGCCCTAATCAATCCCTATATATGTAATGGGAAACCAAGAGAAAAAGGGCCTCTCCATAACACAGAACACAGAAAAGTTTAGAGAAAAGAAAAGAGAGAAACAGTAGAGAGAGCCTGAGAAAGAGAGAAGGAGAGAACTAGAGCAGAGCCTCACCAAACCGAAACAAGTTACATCTTTGGAGGCCGAGACTCAAAGCTTAATTTAGAGCACAACCGAAAACTAGAATAGAAAAAGAGGTGAAGAGGACGAGTTCGAGCAGAAGAAGCCACAGCTTGGTTTTGAGTTTCCTAATGACTTCCTCTCCATTTACTCTCATTAATATGTATATTATATTCATGTCTAGCTAAATCCAAGCTAGGGTTTAGATGAAGCCCTAGACTTGTATAGGTATATACTGTTGAATTGGTTAACTCTTCTCTAACTTAACGATTAAACTTGATTGTTTTCATATTGATTTTAGTAGAATACTTTCATTAATTATATCTTGCATGTTAAATCGCATGACTTGACTAGTTAATAGTTAGATAAATATTCCATTATTATCAAAGCATTGATTTTATCGTTTACGTAAACTTGTGAGAAGTCGTGCTATAAGAAGACGACTTTTGCTAGGAGTTTATATTATTGTTTGCTGAAATAAAATCAAACCAATATATAGATTTATATAAGAGCTCAACGTTCACATCTTCGAGAGAGCTAGTGTTACCTTTCCCTCATGCTACTTGGAATTAAAAGATAACTTTAAATTGATGAACTAAGATAATCTATAACGGTCTAGGGTGGATTCGAGTGTCTTAGTATCCTTTCCATTAATAGTTTTAAGTAATATAAGTTTTATTGCAATTATTTTCATAGTTTAACTAGCTTTAGTTCATAATTACTAGTCCTATAAACAAATATAGTTCGGATTAGGTTAAGTAGTATTTTAATATTCAATTGTACCCAACACGCATTCTCTGTGGGATCGATCTCGTATTTGCACACCTACTACAATAGACCTCGTGCGCTTACGAGTATTATAATTAAAGTGGGGTTTTAATTAGTCTGATTAATTTAGACCGAGTTAATTTCCCATCAAGGATGGTCGATATTTATAGAGAATAAATATAACCGTTTGGATTATGAACATTGGATAGAGCCGTTTGGGTCAGGACCGTTGGATCTGTCCGTTGGGCCTAATGCAAATTTTGATTTTGATTTTTGATTTTTGATTTTTTTTTGGAGATTAATACATCTAATACACGTGATAATATAAACATAGATAACTTCTCATATAATCCGTCACAAGGTACAAATTTTTAGATAAATTGTGATACACATAACATACATAAGTAGAAAATTAAAATGCAATTACGTAGGTAGAACATACGACATAAGTAGTCAATAATCTAGAAATACGAAGACGCCTACTGGGAAGAATCAGGGTTTGCAGAAGATGAGCTAGGGTTATAACGATGACGTGCTCAATGGGCTCCCAAGGTGGCTAACTGGTCCTGGATGTCATCCAAAGATTGCACCACTTGTTCCTAAAACTGGTGCTGGTTAGCCATCAGCATTCGCTTAAACTAGTTCTGGCGAGTACACATCTGCTGTTGAAATTCACCCATGGATTTTTCCATATTCACTTGGCGAGTGAACATGTTTCGCATGCCAATGTTTATCGAGCGTAATGCTTCCGATCCATTGGGTGTCACATTAATCGCATAGCAGCCTCATCAAAGAATGGTGGTGGGGATAGGGGAGGAGTAGGCATGTGATCTTGCTCTGCCGCTAAGGACTTTGTAGGGTCCCAGTGATTCATGACACGTGTCTCAAAAATCCTAAAGTTTTCAAACAGCCTCGTGGCAACTAAGGGAGTAGCAGACTGGAAACCCAAATGTAGCATGATTTGTGTGACTAGAATAACAAGAGGGGCTGACCTGGGTGTGGCATGCGTAATGATATCACAAAGGAATTGCACCATACAGAAATTTTATTTCCGCTCCTGTAGAATCCACAATAGGTAAATAAATGTCTTGTTAATGTCAAACATCTTGGAACTGCCGATCACATTGTGGGCCACCCATTGAGTCACTGCAAGCTGGTTTCAATACAGAGAGTGTTAGTACTCGCATTTCGAGATGTTATTGTATTCCCCCTCGATTAGCATGTCGAGCATAAGGTCGTAAGTCCTCAGGTACTCTTACTACTGTGGTGTTGGAATATTGTAAGGGATTGGAATTCTAGTGATTTTCGATATCAGTTCCAACGTGAGCTCACGTTGCTACCCGTCAACCGTGATCCAAAATTCATTACCCTGGAAACCTCCATTATTATAAAATTTGAGCACCAAATCTTTGGAGTAATACTCCTTAGTTTGGTGCAAGGGATACTCCCATCCTCTATTCTCAATTTCCTCATCGAAAAATGGGTGGAACATACCACCATTAAAGAGATTATAAAAATTCCTCTCAACTGTAATTCGCCTGTTTTCGGCAATGGAGGGATTGGTTGAACTCGCTCGGGGTGGATTTGAGATGAGGGGGTAAATTGGTGAAGGCTGATGGAATAGAATTCGATTTAGGCCTGGAATCGTTGCGGGCGCGACTAGGCTTGGTGTTGTTGGGTGTCGCACGCGCGAGTCACTCTTTGAAGAAGCAAGATCCGGATTTTTAGGAAGAAGAAAAAGGAAAGAATGATGCATGGGAGAAAAGGGTCACGCACACGTGATTTGGGTTGGGTTGAAATTTTGACCTGAGCCCAAAACAAATTAAAAAATTCCCATCATGTCCTAGAATCCTTGAAATGTGTAAACTGCAGATTCCCACTTCGTTGGAACTCCAAATTCGACAAATGAGCTACCAAAATGATCAACATGAAAAATTCTATCTAGTAGCATATTGAATGCTTAATTTCAAAAAAATTAACAAAAAATGTCAGGGAAGAACTATACAAATGTGAAGGGGGCTGAGTCCCATGATATTAGAACTCAACCCCTGAGACTTTTTTTTTGGGTGTTTTACTACTCAAGACAATACCATCCTAGACCTTGTGCGGAGTGCGGCAGACTAAGCTACCCTTATTACATATGGCCTATAGCCTGAAACTGCCCTTCGAGCGGTTGGTCTGGGTGGAATCCATTGCCTGTGTCCCTAGTAGGTAACATATGATGGCCTACACGAAATCTTTTTGTGCACAACAATAGTGCAAAGATGAATTGAAAAAGACACGAATATATACATGGTGAGTCTTTTAAAGTCATATCCTCAAAACTATTCCCATCCTGTGGGAGAAACGTCGTGGCGGCAAAGTTGATCCCGCTCCGCTGGTATGAGGCAAGTGTACACATTGTATGAGCAAGTATATCCTAGCAGTGTAAGATTAGGGCAGGAAGGCATTTGACAACGCATACACCACCCCATTCTTCACACACGTCGTTTACGAGCAAAAGAACTACGACCTTGACTTATCTGAGATGGGTGAGATTTACACCAAATGATGAGCTAAATGTCGGTGGGAAGCGAGTAGAGAAGGATGGAGGGGAAATTTTTGGTACCCATCATGTACCAGAAAGAACGTTTGCTTGATTATTAGAGGACATTTATACTCAGTTCCAAAATAGAGTTCTTGTGGACTACTGTTTCGGCGCTTGCAACAACACACTCCAAAAGATTTGAGAGAAGAAAAAAAAGGAGGGCCCGACTACCAAAATGGTTTACTCCCTTTTTATAAAGAGGGGATGAAGTACACCAAGCAAAAAGATGAGTCGTTTAAAGTTAGATTCTTGGTATTCACACTTTTGCACGTGTAAAGAACCGTTTCTTACACACACTTAAATACGACCGTTCAATTACCTCACTCACGTGCACGTTGTAATTTACTTCGAGCAAGGGTTTCGCTCCAAACCTAAAGGCTAGAACTCAAGTTGATAAACAAACTGAAATAACTCTTGAGGAAATTATGTGAGCAGGATTTTACTTTTGATTTTTAGCCGACTTAACTACGTTACTTAAAAATGATGTAGACATAAAGCAACTGATCAGGAGATAAATATATTCAAAGAAAATAAGATTATATTTAACTAGTTTCCTTAACATGCAATACTTAACTTAGAATGATTTTAATTTATTAACTTAAAATAGAAAATATATTACAGTTTAACAACTAACAATACATGAAAACTTTAAACTCCGAAACAAACTAAACTACGGAGTCAAAGTTGTGTCCTGCTACTGAAGACATCTTTTTATAGCAATTGAGAGTGCTCATTCTCCTTTCCTTCATGACGATTTCCAACACTCCACTACACTCTTAAATGTGGAATCAAGACTTTCTTTTTCTTCCCACATGACTTTATGTCACAAAACATAATTTGTATCCACCTATCAATATTTGTGCCAAAATTTGATTTGTATTTACCTAATCATGCCACCTAATCCTTTTCCACCTAATCAAGCCACCATTTAGGACTTTGTGTCCTAATTGACAAGACTTTGGTAAATGACAACATCAAAACAAGTAAGTCACCTCATCAAATTTGATGACTTTTGTGCCAAGTTATGCACAAAAGTCTTTCATGGAAATTGACGTGTGGTGAAGTTTGACGTGTGAGCTTGGTCACCAATTTCTGTGGGTCCACACAGTGGGTCCTTCATGCTTCGACTAGTGGCGGGTCCAAAAAGTTAACCTTTTACAAAGTCGCCCTATGTGTAGAGCTCGCCGCACTGAACTTTCTGATGGTTCATTTTCCGCCATTGGAGTCCAGGTTCAGCAAATACGGGCTTCAGAAGTTTGATGTTTTTCTGGCGTTTTGATCATGTTCTTACTTGGACCTATCATGTTTGATTCCCTAGGCTTTAGTCGGGCTTTTTTGAGCTTCACGTGGGATAAATCAGAATATTTCATGTAGACACACTATTTCGTGCTTAAATACTGGCTTTTATCCTTATTTTCACGTTGATTGCTCAAACCTGTAAAAGCACGAAAATACAATTAATTCATGATTATAAAACACATAATTAACCAAAATGTTATGTCTCTATGAGATTTTATATTATAGTTTTGGGCTCTTATCACACCACCCCTAAACAACACTTTGTTTGTTCTCAAGCAAAGAAGAGACATTAAAATAGATAAGTGTCCAAAAATATATAATCCTAAGCTAATTCTCGTTTTGCAGAGTGCGATTGCATTGACCATATGCAACAAGGCCTTAAACCACTAAGAATTCCCTAGTGGACGAGTTTTAGCCTCATGAGAATTTTCCAGAGAAGATACTCACCAACTTCACCTATACTACAACGACTTAGTAACAAATCCTTGTTCCCGGCCTTAATTAATCTCAGATATCTATACATCTCCTTAGCGGGGAACGAGGATTAATTCCTTTTAAACTCAAGTTAATATGTATAAAATAATTAAAACATCTACATATGAACATGCATACAATGAACTTTACATCGAAATGTACAAGTAGGGCCGTTTCTTGATCCTTTGGAGAGCATCCCTAAATAGGTTCTCACAGGTATGTGTCAAAACACAAATTCACTCGTAATTTTCCACTCAGGTTTCTCTAACTCCAGTGTACAGTGGCACACGTTTCCTCACATATCAATGACAATCAGAGGAGCCGAGGTCGATCAATCATTTCTACTACTTATTATCACATCATCCTTCTCCTAATTGAGCTAGATGTCTTTATTAGGTATTATGGGGCTTAGGTGGTAGTGTAGAAGGAAATGGAATGGAAAATAAAAAATGATAGGTATGAGGGAATAAGTTCTTCGAGATATTTACACTAGAGAAATCCTTATTTTCTTTTCTTGCTTCTAACACGAGTTCCCATGCTTAGCACTTTTAAGCTTTTTGACTCCTTTTGATTTGATTTTAGGGAGTTCTAACTTTGATTTTTCTTTTGATTTTTGGGAAACATAATTCTATTTTTCTTTTCTTATTTTTCTTTCTGAAGCAAGTAACTGATTTTTATTTGGGACAAGTCTTTCTCTTTACTTTCCACATTTCATCCTATTTCTCATACTCATCATATAGGTGGGTTTATTTTATTTGGGGTTAATAGATAGGTAAGGAATTGTTGGTTAAAGTGAAATGTTTGATGAAATGTTTAGTGTGGCGACTAGTGGTAAAATTTGTAATAGGTATGAATTTTTAGCTATGTCGATCCAAAGAAGGCCTAAATTCTTGCCTAGGATTTGGATGGTGATCAAGTAAGTAGACGTGTGATTTTCTCTATTCGGAAAAACTACTCTTCTGTGACATTACTCATAATTCGCATATGTTGAGATTTTTTGGCTAGATTCTCACAGGATTTGGAATTCAAGTAGTCTAATTGTGAGTCCCAGAAACTTATTGCTGTGTACAATCAATGATTCTAAGTGCATAAATGTTCATCAAAAAATGTAAAAACTATTGCGTACGTATTATCTTAAGTTTCATAAGAACAAATCCTAATTCGAATGCTAATGTGAGATTTCTAGACAATTTTCATCACAGAAAAGGAAACAAGACTTTGTCACTAAGTACATTTATTTAGGAAGAAAATAAAACTATATACAATCTAAACATGCCTAATATTTGCTACAGGTTCTAACCACCCCCAAACGGGTGATGATTAGTCCTTGAAGTATCAAGAGATGAAGAAAGATATTACCTGAGATTTGTAAGGAAAATTAGGTCTGGACATCTGCAACAGAAAGTTTATTCTAATATAATATATTATATAAAAAGAAAGAAAAGATAGCACACCAAACACAACTATATACAGTTATATGCATATACACATTGGCCTACTCAAATTTTACCAACCACTAGGTCCTGATGTTCTCTTGTCATCTCAAGTGAAATGCATTTCCTTAGCATCGCGCCAATAGATAATGGTTTACCAAATGGTGCTCCATTGTTGTTCCCCCGATTTGTTCAAATGTTTCAACATATTATCGTTGTTAGGGAAACAATGAACGTGCCTCAGGTACTGTGAAGGACATTCATGGCATTGCCGAAACCTTAATGAACGAATTATTCTGTTCGCAGGGCACATAGAATCTACTTTAACCCAGTCGTGAAAAGTAGCCGAAAAATATGGGAAATATGTCATCATAATTCGGCAAACGGTTACAGGTAAAAGTTGATACTGATGTCGAACAGTGCGAGCTCTTTTGAAATTGGTGATAACACAGTTTATGATATCAAAGAATATATGACCTTGAGCAAGCGCATTGAACACTACACAAGAAGCATCATTGGCAGTAAAAAATGTCAATCTCCCATGATGTTCAGAAGTATAAACAATATCGCATTCCCCACGTTCATGGTCATGCTTGCTAAGGGAATGGTGGTGTCTGGCCATCTGCCAAGCGTAGCGACTTCTTCTTTAATTGCAATACCATCACCATATGTTCCATGAAAAGAAGTCCATGAAAAGGAACGGTATGAGTTATGACTGATGTATGGCCATGTTGTCGCAGGCTTGTGATAAGGAGGATCCAAAGTTAGGGCAAGCGTTGGCTCAAAAAAGATATGTTGTGTGCCATTAACTTGGATTGTGAACCCGTCTAGGAAGAAGCCTTGTGCATGATTAAAAGCTTTTGTGTCTCCCATATTGGCATAAAAATATGCAGCCAAACTTGGAGAATAAGTTTGGTCAGGTTGAAAAACTAGGGAAGACCAGTCGATGTTGGTGATGTATTCATGGAAGTGCAGGCCATAATCATTATAATCCATCATATCCTGGAAGGATTGCTCAGGAATAATTTTTGGAGCGGCCATGCTTAATGAAGATGATCCTTGATAGAGTAGAGAGAGGCATGACTTATAGCAATACATTCTGACAGACTATCAATCAGCGTGGTGGGAAGTCCAAAAAGAAATAGTCATGTTGCGTGAAGCAACGAGCAGGTCCCACTGCAAGGGAATCGAATATGTTCTCCACGCATGCTGATAAAGTAGTAGAAAATCTATCACGATGTATGGAGAAGATAAGGCCCTCCTGCAAACAAATTTTAAAACAAGAGTTGAAAATTTGTCTTCAAATGATGGTTTATTTATAAGAACAAGTATTATTACAACCATTGTTTAACAAGAGAAAGCACAAAAAGGCAAAAGAGGTTGACTAAGAGATAAACATAATTAAAAACCTAATTTTTAAAGGTGGAACAAAATCCAAGGCTTTATTGATGACGAGGATGGTTAAGTGGAAGTAGATCATTTACAAGACTATTGAGTTTATCAATCTGCTGGATGAGCTCCTGCTGAAGTTCACCCTGGTGTGTGGGAAAATCACTTTGGTTCTTCATTATGAGAGCGTGATTTTTCAAAAACTGTGAGTGGTTTTGCAAGAATTCTTCCTGTGCCACTTCGTGCATCGCCTGACATTCCTATAATTCCAACAAACTTGTAAAGATGACCTCCTGACGGGCCTCCAGTGCTCATAGGCCTTGGTGAAGAAATTGAATGTCTTCCATAGGATTAAAGATGTTAAGCATGGAATTTTCATCAAAGAGATGTTCAGAGGATAGGTTGTGGTCTTCGTGTGCATCTATCAGGTTCATTTGAGCATCTGGAGTCCAAAAACCAGCTACGCAGTTTGGATTCATTACAGTATGGCCAACTATTTGAAGATGCCTTTCTGGGTAAACAACTTGATAACCCCAATGCAACATAATTTTCGTGACTAGAGTAGGCAAAGGGGCTAACCATTTTTTGGTCCTGGTGATCGAGTTCCAGAGATATTAGATTATACAAAAGTCATCACTTTGATTCTGCATGACCCAGAGTAGGTAGAGAAGAGGTTTGGTCACTTAAGATGTTTTTGATGTTCCAGCCACATTATGTCCTAACCAGTGGAGAACGGTTCATTGATTCAGTTGCAAAGAGTGTTGAAGAACAACATGGTTTCTGTTTCTGAGTTCACCACGAGGGATAGTGGCCTGCATTAGTTGTTTGACGGTCTCAAATTGTGATACCTGAATATGCACCTAAGTGTTTGTCATTGGAATTTGAAGGATTTCAGAGATGATTTCTTTAGTCAATTCAAAACATTGTCCATAGGCATGGAAATAGCATTTACCATTGACAGATTTGCTATATTGGTAGAACATCATAACCAATTCCCTGGAATAAGTAGCTGCTGAATGATATAGATGAGGCATCCATCCTCGACGTACAATTTCCGAGTCAAAATATGGAGAAAATAGGCCTTCATGAAAAAAATTCAAGATTTTTTTCTCGGGCACTATTTGTCTTGGTTGAGCCATTTGAAATTATAAGTAGGGAAAGATAGTGAAGAATAAGTGAAATGAAGATGGCTGAAAGAGAGATTTATAGGCAATATATGAACATCCACGGATCAGGATGTCAAGTGCAGTTAGACCCGGAATTAATATGTGGGAAAAACACAGATAAAACATATACTCATGTCGCATCACATTTATGTGGCAGTACGTTGCAAATGAGATCGAATTTCACAGGTGGGTCTTTTAATGTCAGATTCCCGAGACTATTAAGAGGCGTTTACAAATATTAGATAATACGGAGGAAGGTTTCATAGGGTAGTTAGACCTACACGTATATTCTGAAATGATGTAGTAGACCTCAATGATGGAAGCTGGTTAGAGCTTACATTGTAGTGTGCGCGACTTGATTTGAGCACAATGATTCGAGCTTGTTTTGATTTTGTGAGTTTTTTTTTATGGGTTTTCTAATATGTTTGTGTTTATGATAAAGTAAAAATACAAAATACACACAGTTATACACATAGGAAATTTCTCCATTTAATACATAAACCGTACAAATGTGTGAGAATTATTTAACACACCACGCTAATGTACAAAAACATTAAAGAAAAGGAAACATGTAGGTTACATAGATCTAGATATTTTGAAGGATGTTATGCATAACTAATAGCAGAACAACGATAAACATTGTTATCATGAAGACCTTGAATGCATCAACACGTTGCTGCTTCTCAAATTTTTCGATCGGATTCATTATGTTGCAGAAGATGAGATTTGGTGAAGATTAATTTGTGGAGGATGAGAGAATGGGATGTGTGAAGTATATGGTGAGAAGGGTTGAAATTTATAGGGAGTGATATGACCGTTTGGATGGAAGCGTGCAAAATAGAGTCGTTGGGCCTAGTGGGTAATCTGTCTGTTGGGTGTATGTGGGGATCAGTCTATTGGGCTCGATCATTAGGCCCAATGCTTAATGCCTATCATGTCTTGGATTTCTCGAAATGCGTAAAACGTAGATTCCCAATTCATTTCAACTCCAATTTTGACAAATGAACTAGCAAAATGATCAACATGAAAAATGTCATCTAATGGAATATCGCATGCTCAAATGTAAACTTGTTTTTGAAAAAGATGGAAGAAGAACTATATAACATGTGAAGGGGTTGAGTCCCGTGGACTCATAAGTCAACCATTTTTTTTTAGAAACTTATATACAAATGTACAAGGGAAGATTAACGTGCTACCATCACTGATACGACTATTGAACTTTTTTTCAATCGCAATTATCCTAGGCAACTTTTATGTCGGCTCATAGATGAACCCAATCCAGCCAAACTGTGGCTTCACCTTTATGTTTTGGGGGCCTACGGTGCAAGACAATATTGTCCTGGTCCTTGCACGGAGCGCATTGAACTAATATTACCTTTAGTACATATGGATAAGCCTCAAACCGCCCCAGAAGGGGTTGGTCTGGGTGGAATCTATTGCCCGTGTCCCTAGTAGATAACATATGACAGCCTACACGAAACCTTTGTGCACAGTAATAGCGCAAAGGTGAATTGTAAAAGACACGAGTATATACATGTTGAGTCGTTTAACGTCAGATTCTCAGGACAATTCGAGTCTTCTAACGTCAGATCCTTAAGACGAGTTGAGTCTTTTAACGTCAGATCCTAAAGACGATTCCCATCCTATAGGGGCAATGACGCGGCGACGAAGTTTATCCTACTCAGTTGGTGTCAGGCAAAAGTATGCATTGTACCGACAAAAATCACCTAGTGATTGAAGACCAGGGCAGAAAGGCATTTGACAACGCATACACCACCACATCCTTTGCGCACATCATTTACGAGCAAAAGTACTACGACCATTACTGACCAACTTCTATTTTGTGTTATGTAGATGGTATATGGGATATGGATAGATGATGGTCATTGTACAAAATAGAAACGTATCAAAACCTAATTATCCCTCAATAAGTAAATGATGAGTAGAGTACCGTTCCACTTTTAAGTGTATGTTTATATGAAGGACAGGACTGGAAATGGGGTTTGAGCGATTAAAAACTATTATTATATATTTTAGATTCTAATGCTAAACTAAACTAAACTATTAAGAATTTATAAGAAAGGGGATTCAAGAGATTAGAATCCACCAATACTTTTGATTCAATGACCTTTTGCTTCATGGTTGTCTCACAAATAGACTACAATTAGGCAATCGAACGAGTGTCGATGCCCTCTTGGATGAAACATCGTTAACGAATAACTCTACTTAAGGTTGTTCCTATGTTCATGTTACTAGTATCTTCTTTCCTTTTATGTGAGCTTGGGTAGCTATTCAATGTAGCACCATCTAAGGCAAACATAAGGAATACTTCCCTTACTCTAAAACACTACACAACAAGAAGAAAAGTAGAGAATAATAGTATAATATTCAATAACAATAAATAAAACCCTATTCTAGCATTATATTCAATTGCAATAAATAAAAGTATGTCACTAGCAAATATTCAATTGCAATAAATAAAACCCTAAACTAGCATGATATTCGATTGCAATAAATAAAAACCTTAATCTATACTTCCATCCCTTGGTCTGGGCAATGGAACTAATAACTAGAAACATACAGAACTAACCTGATTGAAGAACACCATGAACTAGAAGAATCATTAAACCTTAAGCATCTACTTCATCTTCTCCCTTGAAGGAGAAGATTAGCCTTCCATAAAGAAGGAAGAACACGAAGAACGAGAAGAAGAAGAGTCGAAGAACATAAGACTAGAAAGACTAATTTATTAAGACTCAACTAGTTAAAATCGATCTTTTATTATTAATCTCTTTCTGCCTCAAGTTCTGGAGACAAGAGTATAAGTGAATTGGTAAATTACATGAGGCACTTAGGTCCTCTATTTATAAAGTTTACAATGAGCTCTAGAAGCATTCCAAACCGCCATTTGTTTCCTAATACAAATAGACTTCTTTCAGAGTCCAACTTCGTCTCCAAAATTGAGAATAAATTGGCTACAACGTCAATCCATACGTCTGGACGCACTATTCATGCTTCTCAGATGCGATCAATGCGTCTGGACGCTCGATCCATGCGTCCCAGACGCGTAAGTCTATTTTGTCTCTTCTACTCTATCCTTTTATCCTCTTTTACGCGATTTGGTCCAAGCAACGAATTATTTGGCCTTGGGCTTCCAAATAGGCTTTAAAATAGGTCCAAGTCACACTTTTAATAGCTCCAATTCCTTGGCCTTCTCCATGATTGTCCACGGGCTTCCCATGTGATCCTTAATGCTCCGAATTGTTCCATTTTACCCCTTTTTCTCTAATATCCTACAATACTCTCTCTTTCACCTGTAGAATCAGAAAACATAACTTACAAACACTATTAGTCCACTAAGATGGCTAAACAAGAGTCATAATTGAGGGTTAAATAGCACTTTCTGAGCACTTATCACAACTCCCAACTAGCCTTTTGCTAGTCTCTTAGCAAATAAGATAAAAAAAAATAGATAAGTGATCAAAATCACATCCTAATAACAAAAGTAAAATCCTAACTCATTTTCACAGCTATCGCGATTGCATTTACCATATGCAACAAGGCTTTAAACCTTTAAGTTCCCCAAAAAGGACGAGTTATAGTCTTGTGAGGGTTTTCAGGTGATATACCCACAAAATCAATCAATAGCATGTTCAAGAATGATAGTATTTTTCAGAGAGAGAAATTCCTTACCCACTTAGTGCTTACTCCAATGACGGTCTCCATTTCTTTGACTACATTGCTGCAAAGACTCATAGATTATGATGGGAGATAGTAAAAATTGACAAAATTCTCAATCAAGGCTTATGTGTGTACTTAGTCAATCTCCTATACTCTCCTATCCAAGAAACGGAATCCCTAGTTTATCTTTAGACAGATAATCTCGACTTTCAATCCTCACCGGTCATACTCTCAGAAAAGAATCTCTCAGAAGATGGTCTACTATTTTACCTCATTTATGTGGGGAAAAGAATAATGAATACGAACATCCCACATACTACCTTGAAAAATGGACTTCTGGATGAAATTAGTCTCATGAAAAGAATGTCAATCACATATGAAGTGTCTCACTTTAGCATCCTCTAACCTATTCTAGACTTCGTACCATACTGTAATGATAAGTCATGGGTTGTAACTTGGCTTGGGTATTGGTTTATGAAGGAAAGGTAAAAAGAATTCAAAGGTTGTTTCTGAAAAACACTAAGGGTTTTGCTTCATTATTTGGAAGATTTCTTCAAATTCTGTATTGCAGAGAAAATTCTTCCTTTGTCTTAGCTTTTCCATCCAAACTGTTCATTTTTTTTTTTTTTTTTTTATTTATTTTTCTTTAACTCAGTGGTATATCCTTTATTAGTACTAGATATGCTTGTTTTCTACTAGCTTCTTTCACTTAGAACAGAATGATGGTCTTCATTGTATCTCTCTGGTATTTCCTTATAATCTTCCTTTTATGCTATTTCTTCCTCTTTGTGCCCCTTGTATTCTCAGAAACATATGGGTGTGGCTGATAAATATTTTGGCTATACTCCTTGTCTGGAGTTGGGTAAAGGGTAAAGGGTTTTATGAAAGAAAATGACTTATTGTAAGGCTCAAAAGGGTTTAAAATGATGGTCCTACTAGGTGGGATAAAGGCTGAATGGGTTCACTACTTGACTTATCAGTATGATACTCTGTTTTGAATAGACTACAAGACCTAATGGCTATCTCCCCACTTGATGTCACTTCATAATTAATCAAATCAACAAATAATGAGACTATATTACAACGACATAAAGAACTGAAAGATGTTGAGTCACTAAGACTCAGATTTTTCGTAAGAACTCTCTAAAGAATAGATATAAAGCTCAAGTCTCACGGGCTAAGTCTAAAAATTCTACTTCCAGTTTACTAGGGGTTTAAATCTCTCTTCTATCAAAAGTACACAAAACTGACCAAGTATTATGGTGGTGCCTTGATAAAGAATTCTATCAACAAGAACTATGTCTGAGCATAATAAATAGTCTAAGCGGTAATAAAATCAACAATATCAACTATCTATCAAACTCAACACTAAGCAGTATAGAATCTCTATCCCAGACTCATCATTAAAATTTATTTTTCTCATGCTACTGATATAGAAACAAAAATATTTTTGTTTTTGAAAACTAATTTTCAAAATTTATTTCTCAAGTACACCCTCTCCCAACTTAGCATATGCATTGTCCTCAATGTATAGAAATTAAGTAAATGAAGTGAATGAGAAAAAGGGAAGATGTTACCATTGATGCCGAATATCAAAATTAATCCCAAAAATAAGAACATTTCCTTTTACCAAGTTTTTTTTTTTTTTTTTTTGTTAGGTCTTTTTAAGTCAGATCCCTAAGACTATATATCATGCATTATCAATTTGGAGTGAGGAGATCAGATTTACTTACCCAAATCTGACGAATGTTTGGAGGACGAGGAGGTTTCACCTTATGGGCTATCAAAAATACTCCTTGATATGTCAGAAAGATTGCTGGTGAAGTTGCTTCTCTACCTTGAACTATTTCAGGTCTGATGATTGTGTGATAGGCCTTGTGGTTCCTCTGTGTAGAAGATTGACGAAAATCTTTCTTTCTAACAGGACAATAATATATGATGTGCCTTTTACCACCACAGTAATGATAATAGATATCTGGCTGACTACGCTCAAGGTGGGTGGTAGACTATTTCACATACTTCTCTCATTCAGACAATGATGGTGTAGAAGAGGCTTCAACAGTGCAATGCTTCTTATCAATATGGTCCACTTTCTGCTTTAGAAGACTTATTTCAGTTTCTAGATTCTGTTGTTTTTCCAAAACTTCTTTAAGCTGATTCTCTAGCAACTGATTTTTCTAGGTAGAAGTCTGTTGTTCATCCTAAAATGTAGAGTTCATCTTCTCAAGATATGATACTCTCTCTGTTAATTTTCCATTATGCTCACTTAAATCCTGAATTTTTTGCAGAGATTCCAAGAACATAGCTAGCAACGCCTCTATGGTGGGGTTCTCAGGTTCATCACAGTTTTCTGTAGATTGAGCACTCTCAATTGTATCTTCGAATGGGAGGGATTCTTGTATCATGCTATCAAGGAAGTACACCTCTCCACCTTCAGCGTCATCACAATCCTTATGTAACAGGTGAAAGATATTTATGTCCATGGACATCTTACCAAAGTTGATCTTCATTTCACCGTTGTGACAATTTATCAAAGCTTTTGCGGTAGCAAGGAAAGGTTGGCCTAGAATAATTGGAATTTTATCAAAGGCCTCCTTGGTGTCTATCACAATGAAATCCACTGGATAGTAGAAATCGGCTACTTGAATAAGAACATCCTCAACTATGCCTCTGGGAATCTTGGTAGAACGGTCAGCTAACTTCAATTTGACTTGCGTAGGCTTTAGGTTCTCTAGGCCCAACGCTTGGTACATATTATATGGCAAGAGATTAACACTAGCACCAAGGTCTAAAAGTGCATTACCCGTGAATTTTTCTTCTATCTTGCATGATATTGTAGGACTTCCTGGATCTTTAAGCTTGACTGGAGCTTGCTGATGGATAATAGATGTTGTTTGTCCAGCTAGAAATGCTCGCTTTGGAACATGAGTACTTCTCTTTATGTTGCATGCATCTTTCAAGAATTTGGCATATGATGGCAACTGCTTGATTGCATTGAGAAATGGGATATTGATGTTATCTTTCTTAAATGCCTCCTTCATCTCTAAAAATTGCTTGTCCTTTTTGCTTTGAGCAAAACACATAGGAAAAGGTGCCTTTGGTACAAACACATTAGCATGTGTCTGCTTTTCTTTCTCTTTGGCATTCTTGCATACTTTGTCTTGGTTATCTTGACAAATGGGAGTTGTAAGGATTTCTCCCACTTCCTTTCGAACTTCATTTGAAATCTTGACCGATTGCTCTGTAGTAATGTCATCATGAGAAGGTAAGTCAACCTTGTTGTCTATCTTCAATCCTGATCTGAGAGTAGTAACTGAGCTGACATGATCATGGAGGTGATCAGTACTAGAAGTTGTCCCAATGTGTCATACATTTTCACTCCTCAATATTGGTTCCAATAAGCTAGGTTGAGTGGCTTGTGTCTTTACAGACAAAGCAGTAGTGAGTTGGTCGACCTTAGCCTCTGGAGACTCCATTCTAGAACATTGACTTGTCTGAGATTGTTGGAGATTGAGTTGAGACTGTGCAAGAAGCTCTAGAACACTTTCAAACTTCTGATTTTTCTATGATAGCAAAGTAATTGCATTCTCCAGGTTGGCAGGTGTGGCATAATTTTTCATAGGATCAGGCATTAACTCTCCACTTGTATTGGAATTTTGCTGAGAGTAAAATTGTTGTTGAGGAACCAACTGTGAAGCTTGACTTGTCTGTGGAATATAACTTTGATCTTGAGAACCTGGGGGTCTAGCGTTCTGTCTCCAATAATTACCTTGAAAGTTATTACCACCTTGGTTGGGCCTCTGAAATTAGTTTACATTGTACTCTAAAACTGATGCATGTTGATAGTAGCTAGGACATTCTAGAGTTGCATGGGAAGTGTTTGAACAAACTTCACAGTATCGGCTAGCTTACATGACTGGGAGAGATTTAGCTTGAGACTTGTTGATCTTGGAGGGATTCATAGAGAACTGGTTGAATTTCTTACTCAGAGTTTCAATGCTGGTGGCCAGGCTGGCCAATGTAGACTTCAGTTCTTGATCTGCTTGTTCATGTGCTTGGTAACCAAATTGCTTTGGCTCCCCCTCCATGCTAGCGACATCCTCATTGCTAGTAGTCCATTGTTGTGTTTCTTCATATAAATTCTCGAGAAAGTTGTAAGCTTCCTCTCCATATGTAAACTTGCCTTTGTGCATTGACTGTATCATCTGCATGTTCATCATTGAGAGTCCTCGATAGAAAAAATGAGCAAGTGTGCTCTTATCATAACCATGATGTGGACAGGAGACTAGTAGATTATTGAATTTCTCCCAGCTTTGATGATATTCTTCAGTCACCTTCCCTTTGAAATTTCTAATGGCTTGCTGCATGGCATCTGTCTTCTGAGGTGGGTAGAACTTGTTCATAAACTTTGTTCTCAACTTCTCCCAGTTTTCTATTGAATTGATCGGCTGTGTAGTTAACCATTCAGAGGCTTTACCTTCGAGTGAGAGCAGAAAAAGAATCAATTTGATACTCTCATCTTTGATATTCTGGTTCGTGAAAGTTCTGAGGACTGATAACAATTTGTTCATGTGAACATATGGCTGAACATTGTCTGAACCATTGAACTTTGGAAGCATAGAGATTACTGATGCTGTAAATTCAAACTGGTTAGCTTCTGTCTCTGGAAAAACAATACTGCTGGGTGGGTCTCCAATAATTGGTGAATAGAAATCACTCAGCTTCTTCCTCTGTTGTGCTTGCATGGGTGGGATAACTTCAGGATTATTGGTGTCCACAACACCTCCATCATTGCGTGCTGCCATTGTATCAATCTTGTCTAGTATTCTTGCTATGCGAAGATGATGAAAAACTATCCTACTATGCTTGAATGCAATTAAACTAATATGCAACTATTCTAAATTATACTAATATGCAAAACTACTTTCCTTCAATTTGGGTTGGGCTTTGCAGCTAGTATCTCATTTCGTTGTCTAAAGGTCGTCTCTTCTAGGGTTATGGTGAATCACTTGGATTGCTTAAGTACCACGGCCTACAGACGATAGTCCGTTTGTCAAGATTCAGACAAGAAACACTAGAGTTTGATGTTTCGCTGTGTTGGCTTACAACTTCAATTGTTGAAAAGGTCCTAAATGCAATTATACTAGAAAGCAATAAAACTAAACTACGATGCAACTATTCTAAAAAAGCAATAAAACTAAACTATGATGCAACTGTTCTAAGAATGAAATAAAAAGAATGAAGATTCGACTAACCTGGATGGTAGATCTTGTCTTCGAGATGTCCTTCAAGCTTCTCTCTTTCTCAAAAGGATGGATGATGCGGCTAAAATTACCTCAAGATCCAAACTTCTAATCTAGAAAGAAAACGTTAAACATAAACAACATAAAACGGCAGCGGCGCCATTTGACCGTGCTTTTTTTTTGTGTTATGTAGATGGTATATGGGATATGGATAGATGATGGTCATTGAACAAAATAGAAGCGTATCAAAACCTAATTATCCCTCAATAAGTAAATGATGAGTATGGTATCGTTCCACTTTTAAGTGTATGTTTATATGAAGGACAAGACTGGAAAGGGGGTTTGAGGGATTAAAAAATATTATTATATATTTTAGATTCTAATGCTAAACTAAACTAAACTAAACTAAACTATTAAGAATTTATAAGAAAGGGGATTCAAGAGATTAGAATCCACCAATAATTTTGATTCAATGACCTTTTGCTTCATGGTTATTCTCACAAGTAGACTATAATTAGGCAATCGAGCAAGTGTCGATGCCCTCTTAGACGAAACATCGTTAACGAATAACTCTATTTAAGGTTGTTCCTATGCTCATGTTACTAGTATCTTCTTTCCTTTTATGTGAGCTTGGGTAGCTATTCAATGAATCACCATTTAAGGCAAACACAAGGAATACTTCCCTTACTCTAAAACACTACACAACTAGAAGAAAAGTAGAGAATAATAGTATAATATTCAATTACAATAAATAAAACCCTATTCTAGCATTATATTCAATTGCAACAAATAAAAGCATGTCACTAGCAAATATTCAATTGCAATAAATAAAACCTTAAACTAGCATGATATTCGATTGCAATAAATAAAAACCTTAATCTATACTTCGATCCCCTGGTCTGGGCAATGGAACTAATAACTAGAAACATAAAGAACTAACTTGATTGAAGAACACCATGAACCAGAAGAATCATTAAACCTTAAGTACTGGCTTCATCTTCTCCCTTGAAGGAGAAGATTAGCCTTCCATAAAGAAGGAAGAACACGAAGAACGAGAAGAAGAAGAGTCGAAGAACATAAGACTAGAAAGACTAATTTATTAAGACTCAACTAGTTAAAACTGATCTTTTATTATTAATCTCTCTCTGCCTCAAGTTCTGGAAACAAGAGTATAAGTGAATTGGCAAGTTACATGAGGCACTTAGGTCCTCTATTTATAGAGGTTACAATGAGATCTAGAAGCATTCCAAACCGCCATTTGTTTCCTAATACAAATAGACTTCTTCCAGAGTCCAACTTCGCCTCCAAAACTGAGAAAAAATTGGCTACAGTGTCAATCCATGCGTCTGGATGCACTATTCATGCTTCTCAGACACGATTAATGCGTCTGGACGCTCAATCCATGCGTCCCAGACGCGTAAGTCTATTTTGTCTCTTCTGCTCTATCCTTCTATCCTCTTTTGCGGGATTTGGTCCAAGCAACGAATCCTTTGGCCTTGGGCTTCCAAATAAGCTTTAAAATAGGTCCAAGTTGCATATTTAATAGCTCCAATTCCTTGGCCTTCTCCATGATTGTCCACGGGCTTCCCATGTGATTCTTAATGCTCCGAATTGCTCCGTTTTACCTCTTTTTCTCTAATATTCCACAAAACTCTCTCTTTCACCTGTAGAATCATAAAATATAACTTACAAACACTATTAGTCCACTAAGATGGCTAAACAAGAGGCATAATCGAGGGTTAAATACCACTTTTTGAGCACTTATCAATTACCTATCCTTGAAGAGTGAGACTTACACCAAATGATTAGCTGAATTTCACGAGGAAGAGAGTAGAAAATAGAAGAGAAGGAGGGAGGGAAAATTTTGGGTACCCATCGTGTACCAGAAGAACCTTTTGCTTGATTATCAGAAGATATTTATACTCAGTTCTGAAATAGAGTTGTTGTGGACTACGGTTCCGGTGCTTGCAACCACACACTCCAATTTATATGAGAGAAGAAAAGAAAAGCGGGCTCGACTACCAAAATGATGTACTCCCCCTTTTTTTGGCACATGGAAAGAAGTACACCAGCGAATCTATTAGTCTCTATAGACTGGATCTTGCAGAAGACTTTTTTCGACATCTGGAGAGCGTAACTCGTGATAATGTTTGAGGAGCTGACCATTTACTTGAAATTCATTATTATTGTTTAAATTTTTTAAAGAAATTTCCCCATAAGGGGTAACAACAGAAATAATGAAAGGACCAAACCATCTTGTTTATAGTTTTCCTAGAAAGATGTGTAGTCTTGAGTTGTAAAGCAAAACTTTTTGACCAATTTTGAAATCCTTCCACAAAATGTACTTGTCGTGCACTCTTTTCATGTTGGCTTTATAGGATTTTGAGAGATCATATGCATCACTTGAAATTTCCTCAAGCTAATTTATTTACAATTTTCTCTTTTCGCCTGCCGCATTGATATTATAATTAAGGCTTTTAATGGCCCATAGAGTACGATGCTCAAGTTCAACTGGTAGGTGGCAAGGTTTTCCTAAAACTAGGCGGTAAGAAGACATCCATATAGGTGTCTTAAAGGCCGTTATATATGCCACAAGGCATCAAATAATCGGAGAGACCAGTCTTTCTGATAAGAGCCCAAAACTGTAGTTTTAACCCTTTAACAGTCATACTTTTGAACCAATTATGTGAGTAATAATTAAGAGTTAACACTGATCACGTGTTTTTATGCATTTCAGGTTTCAAAGTCCATTATGTGCAGAAATGTGCCACTTTAGTGAGATAAAGGAGAAAAGGGTCGGTTACTAAGGAGTTCCGTGATTAAAGGCCAAGATTCAAGAAGATAAAGCCTTCTAAAAGCCGGTCAAAAGCTGAAAAGTCGACCACGGCAATAAAAAAGACACAAGTCGGTAGAGAACTTCCGAAAGCCGTATCTTTGGACTCAGACCTCGGAATTGGGCCTACATTATGTCAAAACGTCCGGCTCGAAAAGAGCTTTCCAATGGTCTAAGCCTTGACCCAATCAGAGGAGCAGAAGTGGACGAAAAGTCTGTCGAAGCTAACTGCAGCTGAAGAGGTCTTTTTGGACTGAAAGAATTGGGTTTTGGGCCTGATTCTCTGGCCCAAAACATGTCTCCAAACCCATGCACGATTTTTGGATCTGAAAGTATAAAAACCAAAGTTTAGCTCTTTGTTAATGGTAGCTAGTTAGACCTAAAATAATATAGATAATTCTAGATCTGTTTTCATTAATTAAATTAAGCTTTAGTTCCATTTTAAATTCTTGTTTTAGATTAAGTCTTTGAATCATTGTTCTTGATTGATTAGATAAATAAAATAGTTGTTTTCTCAATTTCGAATTGTGTTATTTCAATTTATAGATCTGATTTTAATTTTTGTTGATTATCATTCCGTAGTTTAAATAGATTGAACCATTGTTAGTTAATTTAGTTAAGTTAGAATTTTAATATGATGTGTAGTTATAATGAAATGGGAAATGATGGTTTGATGACTCAAGGCTAAAACCTCCATTAGAGGGGTTGATGAAGCCTTGATGAAAACTTAGTGGTATAGTGTAGAAACATTGTAGAATCTATTCCAATCTAGAAGGTCGTGATTAAGCCATGAGAATGGGTGGGCGACCTCACATGCTAGTTATTACTTTCGGTAGAAATGCCATGAACACTAGGGATTAGAACTTCGAATTTTTCTTGCCGTAAGAACGTAAGAATCGAGATACAAGAATCTATGTTAGGCTATTAAGTTGGATTCGAGGTGGATTCAATTCCCCTCTAATCCTTTATCTAGATTCAAGCACAATCATATTTCCATAGCATTCGTAGTTAAATTCAAGTAATCAAATTCAGTAAGTATCGTAGTATATCACCTTCGTAAAGTTCTCATTGACTTAAGACCGACTAATTAGATTAGAAAACATTCCATGCTAGAGCACTAGGAGTGGAACAAACTTTCTACTCCACTATATCTCATAGGATTGAGAGTAGAGAAACTTTGATAAATTAGACACATAAATAGTTTTAGTTTACTTACGTTTTGAGTTTCATTGTTCATTTCGTAGGTAAGCTATTCATTTTACCTTTTATCAAATGGCGCCGCTGCCGTCTTAGTTGCACTTTAGCATTGTTTTCATAGTAGAATTAGTCATTTTTAAGTCCCATTAAACCCGCCCACCCTTGTTGGATTCATACTGTGGTTATTCGTTTCAGCGTTGAAAAATTCCGGGACAGAATTACACGGAGCTGATTAGCCTATAAGGGCGCTGCGCCTATATAGTCCGGACTTCGACCGCCCTCACTCACTTGGACTTGGTAGCGACCCGCCCCATCATACCAAAGCGCGACCGCGCTCACTTATGGACAAGGAGGCGACACGCTTCTATGCAAGCGACCGCGCCCTATGCAAAATTTTGCGGATTTCTACTGAGTTTGTTTTGAACCCGATTTTTAAGTTTTTTTTCAGGTGTTCTAACTTGTTATTTACATTTGAACACGCGTAAAGAAGACGCTTATTCATAAGCGAAGCAAGGACGCTTATCAGGTATTCCTTTCTTCCATACCTCGCATCTCGGTTAGAGGTTCATACTAATATATCAAGATTGTTTGGATTGTTTTCGTGTTTAGACTTAGACTTGCATGAGATTAAGGTCCGGTGGGAGAAAAACACCGAGCGTAATTAACCATCAACAAACAAACATATCGAGTATACCAATCACAACACCTCTAACTACTATCCCACCAACCATACGACATAATGGGTGAAGAAAGAGAGACTCCTCTCTCCGACTTCTACAAAGCTTTGGCGATAGCCCTAAATCTTGCATCGTTCTAGCAGGCCCGATTGGGGATTTTGAATCCCCAAACATATTTAATTTGTTACCCGTTTTCCATGGTTTAGGCCATGAAAAACCTTACCAACACATCGCGTAGGATTGAACAAGTCCTTACAACATTCCATCATCCTACGGTTGGTGCGGAACAAATTAAACTGGGGTATTTCCTTCACCTTAGCCCGATAAAGGCGTCTTGGTTAACTGCCCAAGCGCCTAAGTCTGTGGTCTCGTGGGCTAAACTTGTTCAGCTATTTATGGAACATTTTTACCCACCCCTAAAGATGGATGAAATGCTTTCCAAGATTCATTTCTTCCGACATAACCCTCATGAATCATTTTCTGAGGCTTGGAATCGTTTCACCGATCTGCTAATAGAGTGTCCACACCATAACCTAGCAAAAGACACGTTAGTTCGTGCCTTTTTCAAAGGACTTCAACATCACCATAAAGAAGTCCTTGACATAATGAATGGGGGTAGTTTCCTAAGTAAAGGAGCCTCAGAGGCTTACAAATTTTTAGAAGAACAAACTAAACGTAATAACAATTGGGAGTGATGATATCCCCCGCTCTGCTAGTTCGTCTTCAACAGTTAAGGCCGCCGGTATGTTTGAGATGAAACCCGATCCAGAATTTAAAAATTTAATCGAATCTCTAACTAAAAAGGTAGAGCCTATTTCTATTCAACAAAAACCTATTCCCGTCATGAATGTCAACTCCAACCCATGTAATTTTTGTTTGAGTCCTGAGCACCCTGACTCCTATTGTCCTCTCGCCTATGAACAACAACAATTAGAGCAAGATAATGTTTGCTTCATTAATAACTATCCTATTCCTAATTCCCCATGGAGACAACATCCCAACTTTAGTTGGCGAAACAATCAACAAGTTACAACTCCAGGGTTTAATAACCAAAATGTTAGGCAAACAAACAACTATAATCAAGCTCCACCTAGGCAAGGACAGGGACAAGGTCGGGGAAAATTATAATAATTATAACAACCAAAGCTAAACCACGACAAGGTGTAGCACAAGGTCGAATAATTATAATAATTATAATACTACCAATAGAGGTATCGTTCGGTTAACAATAGTAACTATCAAAACCAACCCATAAATAATCAACGTGAGATAGTTCGGTCGCACCACTGTGACTACTACACCTACACAACCGGACCGTGATCGGCCTTTATACTGAGGTTACCCAACAACTTTTCAATCAATGACTCAATCAAACCAACAGATATTACAATCTATAAATCGGGGAATACAACAGTTAGCCCAAGAGAAAGCCCAACCAAAGGCGTGTTTCGGGACAAGCGATACCAAACCCTAAAACAACAAACCACAGCCTTTGAGGTAAGCGGTAATACTAGTGCGGAAACGACAATAGTAGGTGACCTAAATGCCATCACCACTCTCCGCTCACGGAAAAGTGGTTGATAACAAAGTAACTATGCCTATAGTTACCCCATGATCTACTCCTACACCGGATATCGAACTAGATCTTGAAATAGAAACTGAAGAACCTACCAGCTGTAGAGGTACCGGTTAAACCACAACCTAAGAAACAGAAAGCCAAGGTTACACATCAAGTCGAGCCATACGCTAAATATAGAAGCGAAACCACCATTCCCTCAAAAATTAGCCATGCTAACCGGGGATACCAACCGAGGAGATTAGAACGCGTTTTCAAAAATCTAACGATAAACCTTCCTTTTCTCGAAGCTATTAAAAGCTACCTAATCACGCTAAGTTTCTTAAAGAGTTGTGCACTACTAGGCGTAAGACCAACATACCTAAAGGCGCTTTTAAGCTGAACAATTCCCAACTTTATCGGAAAATAATGGAATTGTTAAGTACAAGGACCCTGGTCGATCCCTCTTCGTAAAATGCACCTTAGGAGATTCCCACACGACGACGCTTTATTAGACACGGGGCGAGTGTTAACTTACTCCCCGTATTATTTGTATAAATAAATAGGTCTACGGAAATGCAACCTACAAAATAGCGTTGCAATTAGCGGACAGGTCTATTAAGTATCCTAAGGGTGTAGTGGAAAACGTGCTTGTTAAGGTTCAGGATTTCTACTATCCTGCGGATTTTGTTATCCTCGATACAGAAGTCGCTAATGACTCTGTACCGATCATCTTAGGGCGCCCCTTTTTAGCAACTGCCAACGCACTTATTAATTGCCGCGATGGTAAGATGTCCTTATCTTTTGGCCATCTCACAGTTGAGGTAAATGTTTTTAAAATGATGAAACAGTTACCAGATTCGTCTATAGATGGGGAGGTTAGCATGATCGAGAGCTTAGCTCAAGATTATTTTAACAACACGTTTCCTGAAAACAATATGTACAAATTCCTTTCTTTTGGAAAGTCAGATTTTGTAAATGACTCCTACTTAGAGGAAGTCAACACCATCCTTGAGTCCACACCAATTGTAGACGCCGGTTGCTCCACATATTGAGTATGAAGACTTGCTACCTAAGTAAGTATTCATTATACAAAATGAGGACCCCGATTTTAAACATCTATTGATTTTCCTCCCACCCGGTGCTTAAACCCCCTTCCCCGAGTTAAAATATATTCAACTCGATCCGGATGGTAGTCATCCGGTAATTATATCTTCTCGTTATCTATGGATGAAGAGACCGTTAATCCGGGTGATTAGGGAACATCGGTCTGCGATTGGTTGGTCCCTAGCTGACATTAAGGAATTGACCCCTAATGTTTGCACTCATCGTATCCATTTGGAGGATAACGCGAAGACTTCTCGCGAACCTCGGCGTACGCTTTGAACCCTACCATGAAAGAGGTGGTTAGGGAAGAAGTCTTACGATTACTTTCGATCGCGGGTATCATATACCCCATCTTCGATAGCGAATGGGTAAGCCCCATTCATGTAGTTTCTAAGAAATCAGGAGTTACCATGGTTCGTAACGGAAAGGGTGACTATGTTGTCACACAAGGTCCTATGAAATGGAGGATCTGTATTGATTACAGACGTTTAAATGCTATGACACGAAAGGATCACTTTCCTTTACCTTTTATAGATCAAATGCTCGAACGCCTAGCTGGTCATGCTTTTTATTGTTTTCTGGATGGCTACTTAGGCTATTTTCAGATTATTATTGATATTGATGACCAAGAAAAGACTACCTTCACATGCCCCTTTGGAACGTATGCCTATAAACAAATGCCTTTTGGTCTTTGTAATGCTCCTGGAACCTTCTAGCGGTGTATGCTTCATATATTTAGTGACATGGTAGAGCGCTTTATGGAAGTTTTCATGGATGATTTTTCTATCTATGGAGACTCCTTCACAGACTGTTTGTCTAACCTGTCTAAGGTTTTGACACGGTGTGAAGAAAAGAGCCTCGTTTTAAACTGGGAAAAGTGTCATTTCATGGTGAAAAAGGGCATAGTACTAGGTCACATTGTATCTAGTGATGGCATCGAAGTAGATAAGGCCAAACTAGATAAGATAGCGACTCTACCTAAACCACGGACCGTCCGTGATATTAGAGCCTTTCTAGGCCATGCGGGTTTTATAGGCGATTTATTAAAGACTTCTAAAATAGCTAGGCCTTTAACTAATCTGCTTTTGAAAGATGCAATCTTTGATTTTAATTTTAACTGTAAGCAGGCTTTTGAAACTTTAAAAGCCGCCCTAACCTCTGCACCAATTATCTGACTCTCGATTGGTCTAAACCTTTCGAACTCATGTGTGATGCTAGTGACTATGTAGTGGGTGCAGTCTTGGGACAAAAACTAGATAATAAGTCCACTGTCATTTATTATGCTAGTAAAACATTAAACGATGTTCAACGAAATTATTCAACTACAGAAAAAGAATTCTTAGCCGTCATTTATGCTTTAGATAAGTTTCGTCCTTATTTGGTTGGTTCTAAAACTTTAGTTTACACGGACCATGCAGCCCTTAAGTACCTTCTTGCAAAGAAGGATGCTAAGAGAGAGATTAATCCGATGGATCCTTCTCTTGCAAGAGTTCACATTAGAAATAAAGGACAAAAAGAGGGGTCAGCGTAGTTGCCGACCACTTATCTAGACTCACAAACGGCGATCGGTGATTCGAGTCCATACGGACTCTTTTCTCGATGAGCATCGTATGCCATTTTTCAGCACCATGGTATATGACATTGTAAATTATCTAGCGGCTGATGTTATGCCTTATAATTGGTCAAGGAATGAAGCGTAAAAGTTTTTGGCGAGTTAAGTTATACTCTTGGGATGAGCCCTACCTTTTTAAGTATTATGCGGATCAGATTATTCGTCGTTGTATTCCCCAGTGGGAATATAATGAAGTTCTATCGTTCTGCCATGACAAAGAGTGTGGTGGACATTTTAGTGGGATGAAAACAGCCACTAAAGTTCTGCAATGCGGATTTTATTGTCCTACCCTTTTTAAGGATGTCCAAGTGCATTGCAAGACGTGTATACGTTGCCAACAACTTGGGCGAATTACGAAACGTAATATGATGCCATTAAATCCAATCTTGATCGTAGAAATTTTCGACGTTTGGGGCATTGATTTCATGAGTCCTTTCCCGATTTCCCACGGTTTCATTTATATTCTAGTTGCCGTGGACTACGTGTCTAAATGGATAGAGGCCCTAGCTTGCCGTAGCAATGACCATAAGACCGTTGTATTTTTTATTAAAAAATATATTTTCTATCGGTTTGGCATTCCTAAAGGCATCATTAGTGATGGTGGAACACATTTTTGCAACAGAGTTGTTGCATCCCTAGTGAAAAAGTATGGAGTTACACACAAAGTAGCAACTCCTTATCATCCACAAACTAGCGGACAAGTAGAAGTTTCTAATAGGGAAATCAAAAAGATTTTAGAAACAAATGTAAACCCCGATAGGAAAGATTTGCTCAAAGCGTCTATCGGATGCCTTATGGGTATATAACTGCTTTCAAAACTCCTATAGGTATGTCTCCCTTTAGACTTGTTTTGGGAAACCATGTCATTTGCGGTTGAATTAGAGCACCGTGCTCGTGGGCTATAAAAAGCCTTAACTTCAATATTGATGAGGCGGTGTCAAACGCGAAGTTGCAATTGAATGAGCTTGAAGAAATCCGTGGCGATTAAATGCGATCTCGAAGGATTATAAAGCTAACATGAACGTGTTCATGATAAGCATATCTTGCAAAAAGAGTTTGTGGTCGGTCAAAGGTTTTGCTTTACAACTCCCGTCTACATGTTTTCCGGTCAAACTAAAACCCGTTGGTGCGGCCCTTTTCTAGAATTCTTGAAGTCACCCCTTACGGGGCAATCACCTTGGTAAATCCAAATGACAACGAGTACCTTTCAAGTTAATGGTCAACGGTTAAAACATTTTCACGAACCACCCCACGATGTAGAGGAAGTCCTTTTACGAGGACCACTGTCTATGAGGGTGACCCTTGTCATTTGGTGTACTTACTTTCATTTCCATATCTCGATAAGTACACCATTCAGGTAACCGGGCCCTCCCTATGGAGTGTGTGGCTGTAAGTACCGCATCCTAAGTCCACAGTTTACATAATTCACGTTTTCCACTTTTGCATGTTTTCTCGGTTTTTGAGTCATGTTCCTCTATGGAGTGAATTATGTATTTATTGTTTTTCGTGTTTCTTATAATAAACATATAAAAATAAATTTAAAATTCTTAAAATCATAGAAATAGCAATCCAACAAGTCTTGGGAATCGACTTTTTAAAGCGACCCACGTTGTGAACAAATTTTGGGTTTAAAAATTTGTTTGGGGGTGGGCAGTCGATCTTTCCATCGGGATTGTTCGAACTTTCCATTGGTTTTGTTTAGGCCCATTAGTTCAATTGGGTTGACGTAATCTAAACTAAGATTTCCTTCGTTAAGCATAACTTACGTCACACGCGCGCCGAGGCATTCTTCCACCTTCTTATACGTCACCCATGGTTGGAATTGAGTGTTTTATGGATCATTGGATTGGAAATTCTCTACTGATCATTTCCATAACTCATTCGCCAAAATCGGGACGATAGAATGCTTGAAGCGGCAAATTGAGTTTGAATTTTTGAAAAAAATCGGAAAATTTTGAATTCAAACCTGGGCTTGGGCCCAACCCAAGACGCGCGACGCTATGCGTCTCCTTCCTTCCCAACCCCGCACGCGGTGTTTCCACTTCAATCCCAAACCGCCCGGTTACAAGTTAAATTAAAATTTGGAAACCAAAATAAAAAATAAATATAGAGAGAGGGAAGAAAACCTAACTACACCTACACTAAGGAAATCAAATCCACCTAAATCTTCTCTAAACAATCATCACCACCAACCCAACTTCGAAAAACAGCCAATAATTATAGTTTCCACCACCACCACCCCGCCACCAACGCCGTTTTTAGTAGTTTTCTTCAAAACTCGCCTCCCCCACAGTCTACAAACCATTAGTAGTCTAAGAAATTTCAATGGCGCTTACGACGTAGAATTTTTTGCGAACAGCGTTTGCTTTAAACCGGTTTCGGCTCCATTTTACTTATTACGGAGATGTTCAAGAGACATTGGAGCAATTTGTGGTACTCAACTGAGGAGTTCTATCACTATGATTTGGTAGAACAGTTTTATAAAAAGCGAGAATTGGAAGGGATAGGATTTTCATAAAGTTAGGAGGAACGGAGAGAAGTAACGCTACGGTTGTTAGCTGAAACTGTTAGGAATTACGCTTTGAAAGCAACCTAGTAGCGACAATTCAGGAAATCGATATCTTTGGAGTTCCTGCTTTGATGAAGGATACTATCGTGGAGGGTGAATACAATCCGACATCCCATTGCGTCCGCCAGACCACCCTGATAACCAATCAACTGGCTGTAGCTCAGTGGATTGGTAGGAACGTCCCGGGGAAAGACAAAGTCAATGATATCGGCCTGCAATATGCGCGACGTTCTGCGGATTTTGCAAACAAAGAAGTATAATTTCTGCATCCTTGATTTAATGTTTAATGTGATTCGAGGAGTGGGGAAGAGTTTAGCGCCTCTTCCCGTATTGATCACTAAGATCATGCTCTCCTTTAGAGTTGTCGCAAGATCTGCTCCTATTAAGATCAAATTGCATTCTAATGCAAGTATCTATACGGATTGCATCCAAGAGACTTGGCCGTTGTCTGAAGAAAAAATGGATGAGTCGGAGGATGAAAGGGAAGATATGACATGGATGGATGAAGATGTATTAGAGAAGTGTAATTCTAATATAGAACGCATGCAAGTGTTGCAAACTGCCTTGCGGTGCGTTTATGGTATTTGTGGAGATATCCGAAATAGACAGATAGTAGTTCAAAAGAACCAAGGGAACCTTCAGAGGAGATTTGAAATGCTCGAAGGCGTTCTGGACGATATCTTGTATAACATGGAGACTATCCACCAGCAACAACAAACCCAGTATGCAGTACTCGGTACTGAGATAGAAGCCCAACGCTTGTTTCGAATAGAGATGCTACGACGCATGCCACCCGTGGAGGACTCTGTTTCAGCCGGTCCGACGCATGGCATGGCGTCGTCAAAAAGCGACGAAGGGTTCAAGCCAATCTCCATCTTAGGGTCCATCATCATCACAAAACTAGGTGTTCACCCGGTTGGAGTTATTTGTTATTTCATAATTTCGTTTTATTAGAAGGATTTTAATTCAGTAGTTAAATTTAAATAGTAATGTGTTTATTTAATGTTGTTTGGATTTATATTTTATTTTATTTTTAATATAATTGGTTATTTTCGAGTACTGCTTATTTTATCATTTATCCCACCTTCCCGATTTGTTTGGGGGTGGAAATATTTAGACCGAGCATAAGTCGTTATATGATCATATATATGTGAAGTTGTCTTGGAGGAAAGGTTGATAATTTGGCCGATATCGGCATATCTATGACTTGTGTGGTGGTAGCATGAAATCTAGGAGAGTTTAGAAGTTCCTATTCTAAATCCAGTATGAAAGATACCAGGATTTTTAGGAAATCATGAAAATGGCTTGTTTCCGTTTTCAGTTTTGGGAATTTTCCTATTTCCGGAAATTGCCTTCAAATAAATAGGGAACTTCCCGATTTGTTTTGGAAGCTCCTAACCTATTTAAACTCCATCCTTTCTACACTAACAAACCACAATACATCCCACCATCATCCCGCACCATCCACTCCAAGTTTTACCTTCTTTTTGCTCTAAACTCCGGTTTCAGTAACTACGGTAGCGCTGCTTTGTTGTTAGAGCGGCGCTGCTTTTTTTTTTTTTTGAAGAATTTTGTCAGAGCGCGACCGCCCTCATACTGAGCGCGACCCGCCCTCAGCTACTGGACCTAGAGCGCAACCCGCCCTCATACCAAGCGCGACCCGCGCCATAACACTATGTCGCATTTACACAAAGAGCCGCGACCTGCGCGCTTCTATCTGCCAGCGCAAGACGCATACGCCTTCGTGAGCGGAAATTTCCAATTTTCGCGGGGTCATTCAAGATTTTTGTGGAACTGTTCAAAGAGTAGTTAAGATGACATCTCCTCGTAGTCATACACGAACAGTCTTTTCGAAGATGTGTTGGGCATCGAGACCTATGGACACTTGGTTCCGACCACGGGATCCCGCGATTAGGATGGCGTCATCTCGGTAAGTGATGACGAGTCATATTCACCACAACTTACTTGCTTATTTCTATGACCACGTTAAATTCTATTGTAATCAGGATGGAGATCAAGAATTTTCCGTCGTAGTCGATGACACGACACATGAATTCAATAAAAATTTGGTCACCTTAGTTTTAGGAATACCAATACCTGATCCTGTTCACACATGGGCATATATGAGTGATAATGCATATCTTTATGATTATACATATTTCCATGATTATTATGGGGGAGGGGTATTTGAGTAATGGACCGAGGCGATATAGCATTGCCCTTGGTAGCCTTTCCTTAAGCGTAGGCACCACCATGTTATTCATCGATGAATATTTTGGGGAATGGCGGTTCATTTCTGCAAAAGCGATCTGGCTGGTGACCATTTCCTCGCTTTAGGCGAGGGGCGTCGCCCGCTATGACATTCCCCGAAGTTTTGGTCACTAGTCTTAAGAGAGCCCAAACCATGAGGCGTAAAGTATCTTCTTATGCCTGTGTTGGTAAGCCGCATCATGCGTAGTTGTTTTACGTATTACGTGCACAATTCACAGATTGGAAAAGGGTTGAAGTCATGAGACCCACCAATAAGTGGTTCGTTCATTCGCGAATAATGACTTGTTTGGGATGGCGGTGCGACCTCATTTGGTTGCCCATTACATCCCATCGGACATAATAACACTTAACAGGTTAGCATTAGTAGATGATAAAAATGGCGGCAAGCTTGGCAAGTTATAATGGTTTGGCGCAGATGAAGGAACCTCATATTTTTAATAAGGAGGAGGATGCTTAAAGCGGGAGATAAGGTAAGTTTTTAGTTTTTTAGTGTGCGCTTATGTCCCAAGCAATTTCATTTTTGTTAACCCCATAATGGGTGGAACTTCATTATAGAGTTGCGTCGGTTTATTTCCTATAGTAGTGCGTTCTAACTTTGTTTTGCGGATGTTCTGAATTTCACGCGTTTCAATGGTATTTTTCCTACCCTCTTTATTTACAATACTTTGAGGACAAAGCATGATTCTTGTTTTGGGGGCATAGAAAACGTGTAATTGAGGCATCTGTTAGGATATAGATATGTATAATATGCATTTGTTTTCTAGTAAAATTTTAAAAAAAAAAAAAATCAAATATATAAATAAATAAGTTATGCTATACACTTAGGAATATTGGTATTGTTTTCTTTCTCTATGCTCTTAACAATCTAGAAGTCTCCGCGTAGCTTTTGCATCGAGAATAATTGTTAGAAACTTAGGTTAATATATAGGTAATAATCTTTGCATCTATCTATAAATATATTACATGAGTATCTATGATTGTTAGCGATGATAAGTTTCTGAAATCTAGGCTAGAGTACTTATTCTACAAATCTGTGAGAATATAGCCTAAAAAGCCTTATATGAAGCGAAACAATTGAGAAATGACACAAGGGATAAGTAAAATCGGATAGAGATATCACACGTCCACTTGTTTGATCACTATGCCATATCCTAAAAGCGAGAATTTAGGCCCTTTTGGATCGATATAGCCAGAAATTCAAACCTATGAATTATTTTCCGCTAGTAAGCCCCTCTGAGCCTTTCTTTAGCCTTCCATAAACCACAATTCCTTTACCCTGTTACAAAAACAAAAACAAAATAAATAAAAATAAATAAATAAATCAACCTACCCAATTTAGAATAAGTCTGAGAATAGAATGAGTGAAGAAAGAAGAAGAGAAAAACCTGTGTAAACAAAAATTAGTTAGTTGCTTCAGAAAAAGAAAAGAAGTTTCCATCCAAGGAAAAGAAAAAAAAATAATATAGGAATAAATAAAAACTCCAAAAATAGAATAAAAGGGAGTCAAAAGCCAAAGAAAAAGAAAAAGAAAAATATGGCTAAGGATGGAAACAAAGTATAGAAGCAAAAGAAAATAACAAGGTTTTCTCTAAGTTACATAATATGAAGACTCTATTATCTCAGACTTGTCCTTTTAACTATCCATTTCCTTCCTTCTTAAACCATCTCCTAATCCCCGCAACACCTAATAAAGACCTCTAGCTCAATTAGGAATAGGTTAGTGTGATAGTAAGTGGCGGATGTGTTTGATCGACCCGGCTTCCTTGTTGTCATTGCGATTGTAAGGTAAAGTGTGCTTGCTTGCGCATTTGGAGCAATGAAAACTTGAGTGGAAAAATCAGTGGTTTTGTCTTGACATTTATATGAGGACCTACTTAAGGACGCTATTCGAAGTTTTCATAAAACGAACACGCTAGGCATTTCATAGTATTACTCATAGTATATATATTTGTATCATAGATGATTGATTATTATGCATATATTAGTTTAGGTTTTTGACTTGGTTATACTTATTCAATTGCTAGTGAGATGTATAGATAGTTGGGACATGAATGAGGAAAACAATAGTTTTATTTCTTAGTCGTTGTAGTATAGTTGAAGTTTGTGAGTACCTTCATTGGAAAACTCTCACGAGGCTATAACTTCGTCCACTAGGGAATTCCTAGTGGTTTTAAAGGCTTGTTGCATAGGGTCAATGCAATCGCAAATAAATAAACGAGTAGATAGAACTCCATTTTTTGGTCACTTATTTTAATTTCTCATCTTTGCTTGAGGACAAGCAAAATGCTGTTTGGGGTGGTTTGATAAGAGCCCAAAACTGTAGTTTTAACCCTTTTTGAGTCATACTTTTGGACCAATTATGTGAGTAATAATTAAGAGTTAACACTGATTATGTGTTTTTATGCATTTCAGGTTTCAAAGTCCATTATGTGCATAAATGTGCCACTTTAGTGAGATAAAGGAGAAAAGGTCGGTTACTAAGGAGTTCCGTGATTAAAGGCCAAGATTCAAGAAGATAAAGCCTTCCTAAAGCCCGGTCCAAAAGCTGAAAAGTCGACCACGGGTGAAACAAATTACCAAGTCGTGAGAACTCCGAAAGCCGTATCTTTGGACTCAGACCTCGGAATTGGACTTACGTTATGTCAAAACGTCCGGCTCGGAAAGAGCTTTCCAATGGTCTAAGCCTTGACCCAATCAGAGGAGCAGAAGTGGACGAAAAGTCTGTGGAAGCCAACTGCAGCTGAAGAGGTCTTTTTGGACTGAAAGAATTGGGTTTTGGGCCTGATTCTCTGGCCCAAAACATGGCTCCATGCCCATGCACGATTTTTGGATCTGAAAGTATAAAAACCAAACTTTAGCTCCTTGTTAATGGTAGCTAGTTAGACCTAAAATAATATAGATAATTCTAGATCTGTTTTCATTAATTAAATTAAGCTTTAGTTCCATTTTAAATTCTTGTTTTAGATTAAGTCTTTGAATCATTGTTCTTGATTGATTAGATAAATAAAATAGTTGTTTTCTCAATTTCGAATTGTGTTATTTCAATTTATAGATCTGATTTTAATTCTTGTTGATTATCATTCCATAGTTTAAATAGATTGAACCATTGTTAGTTAATTTAGTTAAGTTAGAATTTTAATATGATGTGTAGTTATAATGAAATGGGAAATGATGGTTTGATGACTCAAGGCTAAAACCTCCATTAGAGGGGTTGATGAAGCCTTGATGAAAACTTAGTAGTATAGTGTAGAAACATTGTAGAATCTATTCCAATCTAGAAGGTCGTGATTAAGCCATGAGAATGGGTGGACGACCTCACATGCTAGTTAGTACTCGGTAGAAATGCCATGAACACTAGGGATTAGAACTCGAATTTCTTGCCGTAAGAACGTAAGAATCGAGATACAAGAATCTATGTTAGGCTATTAAGTTGGATTCGAGGTGGATTCAATTCCCCTCTAATCCTTTATCTAGATTCAAGCACAATCATATTTCCATAGCATTCGTAGTTAAATTCAAGTAATCAAATTCAGTAAGTATCGTAGTATATCACCTTCGTAAAGCTCTCATTAACTTAAGACCGACTAATTAGATTAGAAAACATTCCATGCTAGAGCACTAGGAGTGGAACGAACTTCCTACTCCACTATATCTCATAGGATTGAGAGTAGAGAAACTTTGATAAATTAGACACATAAATATTTTTAGTTTACTTACGTTTTGAGTTTCATTGTTCATTTCGTAGGTAGACTATTTAAATTTACCTTTCACCACTTTCCTAGATAGATTTACTGTTTTCTCCATAATGAACTTCATCTCTCTATTCAATACTTCCACTTGGCCACTGGTCTGAGGATGATACGGAGTTGCCACCTTGTGGGAAACTCCATATTTCTTTACTAATGACTCAAAAACTTTATTACAAAAATGTTTTCCCCCATCACTTATGATTGCTCTGGGAACACCAAAACGAGAGGAAATATTTTCTTTTACAAAAATTACGATGGTCTTATAGTCATTAGTCCGACATGCTATTGCCTCAATCTATTTTGACACGTAGTCAACAGATACCAGAATGCAGAGAAAGCCATGAGAATTTGGGAAGGGACCTATGAAGTCGATGCCCCAGACATTAAAAATTTCAATAATTAAAATTGGATTTAAGGGCATCAAATTGTGTTGAGTAATGCGACCCAGCTGCTGGCAGCGAACGCATGCTTTGTAATGCTCATGTGCATCTCTAAAAAGTATGGGCCAGTAAAATCCACATTTTAGAGCCTTGGTTGTAGTTTTCTTACCACTGAAATGACCACCACAAGATTGTTCATGGAAGAAGGATAACATGTCAATATTTTAGTCCCAATCGGGAATGCAACGACGTATGAATTGGTCTGAACAATATTTGAAGAGGTAGGGATCATCCCAAAAATAATATTTAGCAGTGGAGAAAAAACTTTTTACGATCAGAACGAGACCAAGAGGAAGGGACTTCCTCGGTAACAAGGTAATTCACTATATCAGTGTACCAAGGAGATGAAAAGATTGAGTACAAGTGTTCATCAGGGAAGGAATCACTAATGGGGTCAAAATCATTATCGACATCACTGACTAGCCTTGATAAATGGTTAGCAACAACATTCTCACAACCTTTTTTATCTCTGATTTTGAAAGTAAACTCTTGCAAGAGAAGGATCCATCAGATCAATCTTTGTTTCACATCTTTTTTTGCGAGTAGGTACCAAAGTGTTGCATGATCAGTGTATACGATGGTCAAAGAACCAACTAGATATGGACGAAACTTATCCAAGGCATATACAATAACTAGGAACTCCTTCTCAGTGGTGGTATAGTTACATTGAGCTTTATTAACAGTTTTACTAGCATAGTAAATGACAATGGGTTTGTCGTCTCGGCATTGACCTAGGACAGCTCCAATAGCATAATCGCTAGCGTCACACATGAGTTCAAATGGTTTAGACCAATCAGGTGGTTAAATGATAGGAGTTGTAGTCAGGGCAATTTTCAGAGTCTCAAAAGCTTGTTTGCAATTGAAATTAAAAGAAAAAATTGCATCTTTAATCAGGAGATGGGTTAAAGGTCGAGCAACCTTAAAGAACTCTTGAATGAATCTCTTGTAGAATCCTGCGTGGCCTAAGAAGGCACGAATGTCGCGAACCGTTCTTGGTATAGGAAGAGATGTAATATTATCTATCTTTGCTTTATCAACCTCTATTCTGTCCTTGGAAACAATATGTCCCAGAATAATTCCTTTGGTAACCATGAAATGACATTTTTCCTAGTTAAGGACTAGATTTTTCTCTTCACAACACGCAAAAACCTACGAAAGATTTTATAGGCATCTATCAAAGGAGTTACCATATATGGACAAATCATCCATGAAGACCTCCATAAAATGTTCAACCATATCACTGAAGATGTGAAGCATACAGCATTGAAATGTACTAGGGGCATTACAAAGGCCGAAAGGCATTCGTTTATACGCAAAAGTGCCAAAAGGACAGGTGAAAGTTTCTTTTTCTTGATCAGCTGAATCGATGACAATTTGAAAATAGCCTGAATATCCAGCAAGAAAACAGTAATATGCACGACCAGCTAAACGTTCAAGCATCTGGTCAATGAAGGGAAGAGGGAAGTGATCTTTACGCGTCACCGCATTAAGTTTGTGATAGTTGGTGCATATTCTCCATTTCACTAGGATGCGAGTGGAGATGCATTCATCATTTTCATTTCGCACAACTATAATGCCAAATTTCTTAGGGACAACATGGACTGGACTTACCCAAACACTATCAGAGATAGGGTATATAATACCCGCATCAAGCAATCTTAAAACTTCCTCCCACACCACATCCTTCATGGTAGGGTTCAGACGACGTTGTGGTTCACGCGATGTCTTTGCTTGTTCTTTAAGATGTATGTGATGGGTGCACACACTATGGTCAATACCCTTGATGTCATCTAAAGACCATCCTAGCACAGAACAGTGTTTTTGAATGACATGAATTAAACGGTCTTCTTGATCAACAGTCAACTTGGATGAAATGATAATTGGGTGACTGTCATCTGGATCAAGTTGTATGTACTTTAAATCTGAAGGAAGAGGCTTTAAATCAGGAGTGAGAGGAGTGGGAATCAAAGATTCTTGTGGAAAGTTATCTTTAACAGAGAAGACGGATTGATGTTCGTTAAAATTGCCAGACAACGCTATAGTAAGGTCAAATAGTGGTACTGACTCTAATAACGTGGTGACGTTCTTAGTGTATGAGTCAACATCAAATTCTAAAACACCAAAACAAAGAAATTGGTGCACTTCGTCGTCAGGATAGAGTTTGTTAAATACCCTTACGCGAGACTGTCAACCATGCTAATCTCACCATCAATGTTAGCATCTGGAATTTCCTCGACAAAAAGATTTCTGAAGGACATGGTCATGGAACCATCCCGACAGTTTATGAGGGCATTTGCAGTTGCAAGGAAAGGACATCCTAAGATGATAAGATGATAGGAATAGAGTCCTAAGATTTGGGGGGCGGGGGTGTTCTTTGGGTCTGCGCCCATGGATCAATGACATGCACTGATCTCTAGTAGGTGTACCGTGTACATTCTTTCCTGGACACCAAATTTTAAGTTCACTAAGCTCGAAAAGTATGTTTTCTATTTCATTTTGAGGATTTGAAATTCTTATGAGTTAGTGTTCATAATGCAAATGCATGAGTAAATGTGTTGTGTGGAGTAGGAATGCTCTCAACTCTGTACTCAGTGAAAGAGGGTGGGTGGGTGGGACTCTCCATACTCTTCATATTTGCGATACTATCATGGTACACCAGTATTCTCTTGTGCTATTGCTTGGACAGTGAACCTGGGCTCAAAACATACCCAAATATTGGTCAAGCAGCTTTTGGTACTGTGGGCCGTTTTGCCATCTCTGCAAGTCCATAACCAATTTCTCTTCCCAGCTTGTAGCACTTGACAAACAAGTAAAAATTAATGCAAGCTCCAAACAACCACTCGGTAAGTTTAAACTTGCAACCAAATGAGCCTGCTATATGTATAGCATGATATATTGATATGTGGGCATGTGGCATACATGCTCGACAACATACATAAAATAGAGAGGGGGAACCTTTTTCTATTTTGGCTCTTCGATGAATATTTAGGCCCTACCACCCTTTGATCTCACAGGTCCTATGTGGTTATTGCATCGAATGACCTAGACGATCTAACAAAATAAGGGGTGTATGGTGTTTATTCTTCATTGTGTTTGGTTCTAATGACTTCATTGTGTTTGGTTCCAGTGACTACTTAAAGTCAATAAAGGTTGTTCTAAGCTGCATTGGACCATGGTATTAGGGGATGTCCCATAGCCAAAGTTTCATAAAACGTCCTCTGCAAAAACAGGTGATTGGGCCTAGCTAGCAGTTGATGTCCACTCCCTTCCAAAACAATAGTCAGCCACTGGAGGAAATGATGGAAGAATCTCATAAACGTCTCCAAAGATGGAAGTACCAATTTTTGAATGGGAATGGAGATCAACTGTGGATTGTATTGAACAATCGTTACCATGTTTTATCTGTTTTCTCTTCATACACAACACACACTATGATTAGGCCTAGCTAGCAGTTGATGTCCACTCCCTTCCAAAATAATAGGCAGCCACTGGAGGAAATGATGGAAGAATCTCATAAACGTCTCCAAAGATGGAAGTACCAATTTTTGAATGGGAATGGAGATCAACTATGGATTGTATTGAACAATCATTACCATGTTTTATTTGTTTTCTCTTCATACACACGCACACTATTCTAAAAATCAGTCTAGGCAGTCTCTAGGCGCTAGGCGGTGCCTAACCGACTCGCCTAGGCCCAAGTCGTTAAAAAAATCGACTGGATAGTAAAAGTCTTAGACCTTTACGAGGACCTTTAATTTTCCACAATGCTTTTGGGATACTTGATAGAGTGATTGGCTAACTGCAGAGTCATGTTGATAGGTTTAAGCTTATGCAGACCTAGTAGTTTGAACAGGTAATATGGAAGTAAGTTCACACTTGCGCTGGTCTAGTAATGCAGTAGCAGTATACTTCTCTCCCAATGTGCATGGAACGGTGGGTCTGCTTGGGTCTTTGTATTTACAATACCATTAGTTTCAGTGACAGAAGGGAACTATTCAGTGAGGAATGCTTGTTGAGGAACATTGGTTCTCCTTTTCGTGGTGCATATATCTTTCATAAACTTTGCATGTTTTGGCAATTGTTTGAGGGCATCGAGAAATGGTAAATTGATCGTCAAATTCTTAAAAGTTTCTTGAATCTCATCAAAATTTTCATCAGGTTTGTTATTTGCTAAACGTGCAGGAAACGGTGCCTTTGGTCTGAATTTGGAATACGGATCAGCTTGCTCGTTTCCCATTTTTGTAGGTGGGGATTGAGTTTGAAGTGGTGCTTCCCGTGTAGGTTCAACATTAGAAACAGGGACATTGGGAGGTGTAGCTGCATGTGGTTGATCATCTGGCATACGTTTTTTCTTATCTATGGTTTTGCTAGAACGAAAAGTAGTAACTGCATTCACCTCACCTTGGTGTGGATTACTTGTACCTGGTACGTTGTTGAGTTTAAAGGCAGTGTTTGATGATAGCCATAACTTCGATTTATTGGAACAAGGCTGCGGTTGTTTTGGTAGGTAGGATTTATGTTGCTTGGAAACTGATTTTGACCTTGTTGGTATTGTGGATTATTCCTTTGATGGTATGGAGTATAGTTGGTCGATGGTTTAACAGGTGAATTTGTGAAACCTGGAGGGGCCATTTGTTGTGTATTTGGTCACCAAGCGAAATTCGGATGCTGTCTCCATGGTGCAATAGGGATGTTAAATGCACAAGCTTCTTCAGATGTTTGGGCAGTGGAATCATATAACAATGGACAATAGGAATCAAGATGGTTAGGACTTAGGCAAAGAAACATGCGGAAGTGTTAACGTTCATGACCTGTTTGGGTTTTTGATCATTTACTTAAACTGCGAGGGCATCTACCTTCTTTGTTAGGGATTCGATCAAACATAGATGTGACTTTAGAAGTAGTATCTTGAGATGATCTAGAAGAATTAGTGTTACCGCAATGGGTACCTCTTGTTGCTGCTTGTTTTTCAAGAAAATTGTATGCCTCAGTAGCTCATTTGTCCGTGAAACAATCGTCGTTCATGATGTTGAGTGTTTCTTTTTGATGATCGGAAAGTCCATTAAAGAATGAACAAACGAGGACAATGGTGTCAAGTTGATGATGGGGACATTCCAAAAGAAGATCGGTAAATCAACTCCATGCTTCCGTAAAGGATTCATGAAGATGTTGGCGAAAGAATTGGATCTTCTGAAGCATTTCAATAGTTTTCTTTTGAGTGTAGAATTTGATCATGAATGATTGCACAAGTTTAGCCCATGTATCGAGAGATTGTGGCATTTGACCAACTAGACAAACTGAAGCTTTATCAGCTAAGGTAAAAGGAAACAGCCTTAGTAAGACTTCTTCGTTAGAGACGGAAGGATGTTGGAATATGGTGGCAACTAGCTAGTTGAATCCTACGAAGGTGATGATAGGGTTATATACTAAAAGCATTACTTTTGTATTAACTCTAATTCTTCATATTTTGAATGAGAATCATATGGGCAAATGTTATACATATTATATATGTTATTAGTTACATACGTGCGTCTAATACTTTATGTTGTAGATGATATGGTGTGTGGTGACACACAAAAGATCATATCATCAGTGCCTTATAAAGTATAAGTAATCGTTCACAACCTAGATGGATTTGGACAAACCATTGATATGGTTGTTGTCACACCTCGGATTTCGACAGAATTCGGAAAAACATTATTTGTCCCCGACTCTTCGATCTCCGAGGTGTGACGCACTCTCCACTCCCAAAAACCCATTAACAGTTTAAATACGCGGATAATTAAAAAAACCAAATAAAAGTTCCATTATACAAATGTCCTCTTCATTACAAAAATTTACAAATGAAAATACGTAAAACATCGTCTAGACTGAAAATCTATATCACCTCAAGGGAAAACAAAACACAACACGAGATGCAATGCTAACGCAAAACCACAAGCAAAGAACCAATCTTCTTCATCACTAAACTGTCAAAACTTATCAACTATGTTCATTGAATGAACACACCGATAAACAAACATGCAATCGGTCAAGCATTATAAAAATGCTGGTGTGAGTAGCTCTAAAAACAACATATACTTATACAAATATATACATAATCCATAATGGGCAGTTAGTTCCTCCACCGAAGCCTTTAACTTTCAACGACTAATATAACATACTTAAGTACAATAATCTGGGCAGGTAGTTCCTCCTCCGGAAGCCTTTAACTTCCAACAACTAATACAACATACCATACGCATAATAAAAAGGCATTTAGTTCCTCCACTAGGCGTCTTAGGTTCTAACTAAAATACTAACCAGCCAAATCATATACAATCATCTATCTAAAGATATATCATTTACCAACATATTACCATAATTATATTAATTTAGACTTTCTTTGTGTGTCCCTAAAATCACGTCGTATCTATGTCTTACCTAGTTTCCCTGGCTACCACAATCGCTACCCAACGCCGAACATGTACATCCACATGCCTCCCCTTACATAATGAGCCACTCCGTGCGTACTACCTACCGGCGGGATGCGCGACACCGGGTAAATCCTCACACGGAAGCCAAATCTATGTAAGTAATGCCACTATTCGGCATAAAATATCGCGCGTCATCGTTCTATTTTGCGAACGGAATAATCAAGCCACTATTCGGCTACGCCAGGAGGGCCATTCAGCTTTACTGAAACGCCAGGAGGGCCAATCACATTACTTACGCCCGAAGGCCATTCAGATTAACTGAAACGCCAGAAGGGCCAATCACATGAGTTGTGGTAGCTAGGTTCTAGGATTTTCGTTACGTAATTTATTCAAGTGTCATACATTAATGACTCATAATAAATCCACTATATCACGTGCAGGTCAATTGCCTTATTGCACTAAGCCACAATATATAGAAATATCTCAATATATCTCATAACCATTTTCATACTTTCACGTGCCAATATATTATTGCACTACACCACACTCCCGTGGGCAAATATTCACCAATACTATGCTACCTCATAGTAGCATCTCACATATATAATAATGGAGCGTTTATATAAATTTCTCCAAGATATTACATTAATATATATATCCCAACATATGATATCATGTCATAATGCTTCAACGTATCGCATACATTTTATTATAACGCATTATTAGGAATATAATGTCTCCTAACATCTCAATATCGTCACGTGTCAAAAATACACAACATCAATGTCAAATCTTTCTTAGATAATGACAACCAAATTTATACAAGCTTCCACAGCATTTTATTACTATATGTGTCCATATAATATACAACATAAAACGTAACACAATTAGACAGTCCACAGTCCACAATCAAAGCCCAATATATATATGCTTTACACACTACTCACGTCAAATCTAAATTAGATAATGACCAACCAAGTTATATAATATCGACAATCTTTTATTACTATATTTGTCCATACAAATCAAATAGGTGAAAAACTGGAAAAGTCAACATTTCATAGTCAACGGTCAAAGGTCAAAGGCAGCATGTCATGGTCAAAGTCAAAGTCAACCGTCAATGGTCAATGGTCAACATGTCCTGGTCAAAGTCAAACTGTCGTTTCCGTGTTCGACAGGTTCAGGGTCATAGCCATGGTTCATGGCTAAGGGCAAAGGTGCATGGCTCATGGCTAAGGTAATGGTTCGGACCCAACTGGCCAAACCCAAACCTTAGAACCCGAAAGTTTAAAACCAACTTATTTATTCTACCTGACCCAATTGGATCTATTTTAAGTTATATGGACTGGCCCCAAGCAATATTAGAAACTGGCCCAAAAACACAACTGAGTTTGGCCCGAAAACTTTAAATTAAACTGGTCCACCAAACAAATATTAGAACTGGCCCAACAATTTAGAACATAATCGGGCCCAAAAACTTTAGACTGAACTGGCCCATAGGCTAAGCCAAATTAGTCTGGCCCCAAACAAAACAAGCTAGGGCCCAAGAACTTTAAAACAAAACCGGCCCAACAACTAAACAAACTAGAATCGGGCCTAAACAAAACCGACCCACCTGGTCTTGACCCAAGCCCAAGCCCAATTCGGTCAACAGTCATCTTCTTCCCCAAATCTCCTCCACCAGCCACCAAAATTTTCCGGCCACCCACTCCCATTTCAACAAGTCAGTTAGACTCACAAACAAAAACCCTATAACTTTAATTAAGGCATAAACCTCAATTCCTTAGATCTAACCTTCCCCAACACTAGATCTAGACACAAATTTCGGCCACCATTACAGCTTGTTCCAAGCTCCAATCGACAGCCCCCAACCATCCCCACTACCACCAAGCATCATTCAACCAACCCACAACAACAAAACAGTTTGAACAATTTTAAAAACGCATCAAAACAAATCCTTCAGTAACACAGTAATGGACGTTTGGCGCCATTAAAGCTTCTCAAGCTCCAACAGCACACTCTAATTCCATCTCGACGTCCTCACACACTCCAACATACCCCCTTCAACCCATCATCCAAACCCACACTTTTTCAAGCCGACGAATCAAAAATCAAACGACAGGTGACGCCCTTAGTGTCGGATGCGAAGCTTCGAGAGCCCCAACACCACTCCACCAATGTAAATCTCGATAGCACCCAATCCACTCTACAACCAACTTCAAATACTACACCCACGACATCCCCGTAACGCATACAGACATAGGAGCCGCCATTGACGCTCTCTTAAGTTCAACAGTTCAAAAAAAAACAACAGTCCAATAACTTAAACAAAAGATATCCTAACATTATCTAGTTTAATCAATTCGACAATATCGCCGAATAACTACAGCCGAACAAACCAAAAATGAATAGAAACAGTTGATAGTAGAATTTTGTCGGTATACCAGAAAAACTATAAATCCGGTGAAATAGCAACAATAGCTACTCACCTGTATTAACAGCTCCTACGAATTCCTCCGAGTCCGAGTCGTCGCGCTCCACCTCTCCAGCAAACCAGCTTCTCTCCCTGCCTCCATTTTCATTATTTTATTATTCTCTGAACCCTATTTTCCAGTATAATGTGTTTATATACTTGGGTCCGAAACCCAAGCCCAACACCGACTCGGGCCCAAAACCAGGCCCACGTATCCCGAGTCCAATTCGACGAATTTTTAAAATAAATAATCTAATTAATTAATAAATAGAAAAATACGTATTTAAAAATACGGGCGTTACAGTTGTAGTATAATCTGGTATTAGTCTATCTTGACTATAGGATTACACTAGTACACTTTGTGTGTATTGAACAGGACCAAGTGAGGTTGTTTCTCTTTATACTGACTATATAAGAGAACAAACACCTCTGTTATTATGGATGTTTGTCCTCTTAATCCGGATATAATAACGAGCACTTACGTGCATTGTACATTGCTTTAAATCATCAATGAGTGAGATTCATTTGTGATTCAACAAACTCGATGGATTGGGTAATGACATTGTATGTAAGGTGTGCTGTTGATTATAGAAGGAATCTGTGACCAGCAAGAAGTCAGGTTGATGATGTCCCCTTGAGGAGCTCATAAGGATTGTCATGTAAACCCTGCAAGTAGATTTAATCCGACATGACAATGAGGTTGAGTAGTACTACTCAAGGATATAAGAAGTTGATTAATGTAGTTGTCAGTAACTTGACTTAATCAACGGGCATTCGATATCTTAACACGGGGAGATCAACAAGCATATAATATGGAGCCCATAAACGTAATACACGAAATATGGGATTAGGGCGGTAATTCAACAATGTCCTTTAGTGGAATAAGCCATTTGTTGACGGACTTGGGCCGTGTGTTATGGGCGAACATGGGAAGCCTAAGCTCGTCAGGTGACCTAACCCTAATTTCTTCTCATGGTCCCTGTTGTAGCCTATATAAAGAAACCCTTCTTTCCTGGCCAAATACTGAGTGATTGCTCAAGAACAATTAGTCCCAAAATTCGGCCAAGAGAGAAAGAAGGGGCTGGTAGATCGTTGTCCACACAACGTCCATTCCAAAGATAAGAATACAACAAAAGATGAAGAGGTTGCTGATTCGTAGAGCTTGGATTCTCAGAGATATCATAGCTGTTCAAAGGTATGATTCCTAATTAAAATCGTGAACACCCTTATTCCGCTGCGCATGGGTTTTCACGGTTTGTAAACCATTACATGCAGCCATAACAGTTCCTACAGGTGATTGTACGGTTTCTCATGGTCTAAACCATGATAAACATGTAACAATCCAAAAACATTGGGCGGGATACAAAAATCACCCGCAATGTCCTTGAGCTTGACGCAGGAAGAAGGTCCTTCCTGTAAGGCAGTATAGAAGTCCGTAAGGGGCTTATCAGCTGGTGGAGTTTCGTCGGCCATAACTAATGGCGGTAATGGCGACAAAGGATTTGGATGTATGATTTTTCTTAACAGATGAAAAACTCTGTTGAGGTGAAAACTTACGCAATTGCCTATCGTATTTTCTCCTATGATAAGTATATTCAAATTCCTTACTATGACCAGACGTTAATCTCATGCAAGCATAAAATTAAATCTGATGCACAAAAAGAACTTTATTTTTACATGAAATTTATCAATTACGTAAGCAGTATAAGTAAACAACGTAGGTTGACGTTAGTTGCTGCTAATGTAGAAGTGAAGCGAGGAATACGTGTGCATAAACCAACAGCCAGGTCACAAGAGAGATATGAAGGAGGTTTTTCATGCAAGCACGTTCCTTAATTAGATAACCTCAATCTTTCAAGCTTCCTAGACACCATTAGAATATATTAATAATTTATGGATTTTGTTTTTCTTAAATTTTTTATTTTTTTTTTTTTTTATAAGTTATTTACAAATTATGCAGAATAAGGCAATTTTTTATTTTTTTTTTATTTTTTATTTTACGAATTAGGCATAAAATCTACTCATGCAATATAAACAACTTACTACACAAGTGACGTATTACATACTGAAGAATATATTAGACTAATAATATATATATCCTAAACATGCAACTTGTTCTACTCATACGTATCTATATATATTAGCAGGCGAAGATATTCTACGTACACATATATATATACTAATCAGCAAAGATGTATCATCGATATATATTTCTATATGAACAGACAAATATACATCAGTAATACGTATATGGAGGCTAATAGGAAAATATATATTACGTATACGTATATGGACGCTAACAGACGTACAATTCGAAACCACTCATACGTATATATATATATATATACTAATAGGCAAAGACGGATCACATATGTAAAAGCTAACCATGCAACTAATAATAATATATATATTACTCTAAATGACACGTGTCTTGCATAATAAGTTGATTTCGTCAATACTCAATGAGATTGCGAATGTCATACAGAGAGCAGCTTCACCCCGAAAGGCTTAGAAATAACTTACCCAACTCAGATTTTAACCCTCGTTGGAATGTTCTCCTCTTTCTTGTCAAAATCAATTTATTTAACAAAACAGTTCACTCATATATAGACAGATGCTAATCATGCAACAACGTTCACTGAGACATATATATGCTAAGCATGCAAACAATTTCCACACATACGGATATATATGCTATCATGTAAATAATACTATACGACATGGGAATATACAAAAACAAGAGTGTTAGAAGCTGACACCTGGAAGTGACCGTGCTACGCTTAAAAATAGCTCCTTCAATAGCCTCGAAGCACGTTCGTATGCTACTGAACACAATACAATTACTGTTCCAAGTCCGAGAAGCGAATTGAGAAGTCGTCAAAAAAACTCATCCTGATCAGAATTTCCTGGAGCGCGGGCATGCCCGAAAATAGGAAAGACGTAGGCGCGGGCTGCGCCCTGTACTATTTGTATTCGAGCAATTTTATTTATTTATTTATTATTATTATTATTATTTTTCAATAATCCATAGGTGTGCGCCTATAATTTACAATAATACATAGGCGTGCGATTATAATTTGGTCATGATTTTATTTTCCACTGGAACTAGGGTGTGGGCGCAGGCGCGCTCGTCACAGGTTAATCAAGGGCGCCAGCGCGCTTTGGACTGCTGGAGTAGCTAGGTTTATGGTGGGGTTGGCTTGTTTTGATTGGTTCAAGTCTCAAACTTTTCTACTGCTAGAATTAAAGGAGCTCTTGGTTTTGTTAAGTGTATGAGATGAAGATGAAACGCGTGCGCCCTGGAATCCAAGTATAATGAAGGGCGTGCATTCTTTGGTTATGTAGGTTTTTACTGATATCTCATGCATGATTCCTACGATATGTACAATTACGCTATATCACATGCATAAAATAGCACAGCGGAAACAAAAGATCGTACCTTGGTCACAGCTTTCAATTTGAAGTTCCAACCTTTGATCTACCGGAGAAGATGATGTTCTTCGCACACTTAAGATCTTCTTCTTCTCAACTTAACTAGAGTTAAGTTCCAACCACGAACCGGAAGCAACCTTTGTTCACGAACCAAGAACCAGGAACTGACAATGGCTAGTAATGGAGGTTACCACCTATGGAATCTCCACAAAAAACTAGCTTCTACTTTAGAAAATGTTAGAGGCCACCATTAAAGGGAGAGAGAGCTTTTCTTATTTTTGGGATGATCAATATGTGAGGGGGTGGGGGTCTATTTATAGAACTCTCCCACCTCCTCAAAATTGGATAGGATAGAGTCCCATACTTATCCAAAATCAGCTAAGGATAGAGTCCTATACTCATCTAATGTAGGCTAGGATAAAGTCCTACATTCATCCCAATACCTGGTGATTATCCTTATCTCTGTGGTTTATCCTTATCTTGGTGGGCGTTTATCCATATCAGGTCTGACCCAGCCTTATTTCCAACATCTCCCATTCGCCCACAACGGCGAAGAAGGTTTCTAAGAGAAATATTTAAGTAGAATGCTCAGCCATTTGTGTGTCTCACATGACAAATGGTTCGTGTAACCCTAGCACACGTATCATGATATCTGTGAAGTAGCAAGTCGTAATGAAAAGCACGACATAGTGATCTACCATGAAAGTGATCTTAAAGAAGACGAATCCGGAAACCTAATATCCGGAGAGTGTGTATACCCCAAGATCTGTTTGTTTCATCACTTTGACAAATAACACTCATCCCTATGAGTCCACACTATAAAATAAAAAACGTATCACATAATTCACAATTATCATCAATTGTCCTGGCCAGGTAGAATCCCAGTGATTGTGTGATAAACCTTCAGTTCTTTTACCCTTTGCACGCAAGTCATTATCGTCAGAGTTCTACCAACTTCCCAGTATGCATCCAGTCAGCCTTATAGTAAGAGCTTCTGGGGAGCAAACCAAAGTTATGAGTAGTCCTCTTATTTTTTTGACAAGGTCAAAAGTTCAAGGAGGGTACCATTCGATATGTCTTAAACAAAAAACCTATCAATTGAGCTCACATAGCAAGAATTTTTTAGGAATATTTATTTTCTTGCTGTCAGGTGGTCAACTATACACATGTTGTGTGAAAACATGTCATGGCAAGAGTATCTAATTTGTTTATTCAACAATAGATATTTGTATGTCCACTCATACCATGCAAGTGTTGTCATCCCTAATGACAATTTCAAGGATACTTTGCTCCCACTTGGCAACAACTATTTGTAGGTTTAGACAGAATCTTCCCTATGAAGCATGTTTCTTCTTATCCAATTATAAGAAGGGGCATGACTCGGCACTAGGTCCACCCTTCCCATAAGGTTTAGTGACTTGTCAAGCTAAAACTTCCACTGTTTAAAATGGAAGTGACTGTTCATGTGAGTGAAGCAGTCAACCCTACTGACATACATATGAGATGATTAACAGTATAATGAGAATGCAATCGATCTGGAAAGAATGCACATTTATTCATTAAACTATCAAAGTGTTCTTAGCATAATCACATCCTCTTTAACCCAAGCATTTTTACATGTGCAAGGAAGAGTTCCTTTGGAATAGGTTTGGTCAATGGATCCGTAACCATCTGATCAATGGATATAAGTTGTAGAACCACTTTCTTCTTCAGTATCATTTGTCGTACATAGTGGTACTTTAACTCTATATGCTTGGTTCTTCCATGTACTTTGGATCTTTAGTATATGCAAGAGCAGCCATGCTGTCAGTCCAGATGTGAACTGGTTCAGCAGCTCTTGAGAACACTAAAAAGTGTTTGATGAATAGTTTGAGCCACACAGGCTCCTGTGTGGTAGAGTAACATGCAATATACTCAGCTTCCATAGTTGAAAGTGTTATGGAAGTTTGCTTCTTGCTGCTCCAGGATATAGCACCTCCATTCATTATGTAGGTATATCTTGAAGTTGACTTCCTCTCATCAAGGTCTCCAGCCCAGTCGGCATCGGAGTACCCAATCAGCTTAAGATCTTTCCCTTGGTAGACAAGCGAGTAGTCCACGGTGCCTTTGAGATACCTCATTATCTTCTTGACAGCCTTCCAGTGTGCGACCCTAGGATTTGTTTGGAACCTTGATACTAACCCAACTGCATAGCAGATGTCTGACCTTGTACACAACATTGCATACATAAGGCTTCCGACAGCGTTTGAGTATGGTAAATTTTTCATAGCCTGAGTTTCAGTAGGATTCTTGGGAGACATTTTAGAACTCAAAGACTCGCCTAGACTTACTAAGAGATCCATTTGCTTGCAATCAGTCATGTTGAATCTTTTCAAAACCTTCTTGATGTATGTCTCCTGAGACAAAGACAACAAGCGTTTGGGCTGATCCCGAGTTATTTTAAATCCTAAGATATAACTAGCTTCACCCATGTCCTTCATTTCGAAGTTTAATGACAACCACTCCTTAGTGGAATTTATCAATGACTTGTTGTTACCTGCTAACAAAATGTCATCCACATATAGAGATAGAATCACAAAACCATTTTTAGATGTTTTGACATATACGCAATGGTCCTCATTTACCATTTCAAATTTGTCTAGAAGCATAGCTTCATGGAATCTCATATTCCATTGGCTAGAGGCCTGTTTTAAACCATATATGGATCTGTTCAGTTTACATACTTTGTGTTCCTGGCCCTTGATTGAAAAACCAGTGGGTTGATCCATATAGATTTCCTCTTGCAATTCTCCATTGAGAAAAGCAGTTTTGACATCCATCTGGTAAAGCTCTAAATCTAAGTGGGCAACCATTGACAAGAGGAGACGTATGGAGGCAAATCTCACTATTGGTGAGAAGGTGTCCTCATAGTCTATTCCTTCTTTTTGGGTGTAACCTTTTGCAACAAGTCTGGCTTTGAATTTGTCTATGTTCCCTTCCGCATTTTTCTTGATCTTGAGAACCCACTGTTTCCCAATAGATCTCTGTTTTGGAGGTAGATGAACTAAGTCCCATACTTTGTTTTTCTTCATCGACTCCAATTCTTCCTTCATAGCTTCCATCCACTTACTTGTATTGGACCCAGAAATAGACTCCTTGAACGTTTTAGGTTCATCAGATATTTCTGTAAGTGCATTGGTCATATTTATCTCCCCTTCAATCTCAAACTGACGTTTGGGGATATGGCCTTTAACACTCTTACGAGGTTGGGATTGATCAATCAGTTGACCAATACCATTGTCACTGGAATCGAGGTTGATGAAAGTTTCATATTCGCCTTGTTCAACAGCAGTTATAAGGTTATCAACTTCGTAAAGTTGTAGATCCTTATCAACCTCACCCCTCATTGGGTATTGATCCTCTAAGAATTTGACGTTACGTGCTTCTATTTCTGTGACATGCCCTTGAGTATCCTCCCCTAGGAAGACATACCCCTTCAAAGTCCCACTATATCTTATAAAGACACTTCTTTCCAGGAGCACTCAACTTCCCAAATTCTCTATTTTGAGAAGTGACAAAGGCTGCACATCCCCATGGTCTAAGGTAGTTCAAAACGGGTTGTCTACCAGTCCATAGTTCATAGGGTGTTTTGTCAATAGATTTTGAAGGAACTAGGCTAAGAATGTGCGCAGTCGTTAACAATGCATCACCCCAAAATAAGATGGGCAAGTTAGCCTGAGCCATCATAGACTTAACCATGTCCAGCAGGATTTTATTCCTTCTCTCAGAGACACCATTCTGCTGAGGGGTATAAGGAATAGTTAGTTGTCTAGCTATACCCTTATTTTCACAGAGTTCCTTAAACTCATCAGAAAGATACTCACGTCCGCGGTCAGTTCTTAAGGCCTTTATTATCCTATCAAGTTGATTCTCAACAAGGTTCTTGTACCTTTTTAAATAGTCCAAGGCGTCTGATTTGTGAGACATCAAGTACACGGTCCCATAACGTGTATAGTCATCTGTGAAGGTAATGAAATACAAAGGCCCATGTCTTGCTGTTACATTCATTGGTCCACAGATGTCTAAGTGAATAAGTTGTAAAGGATAAGTTGCCCTTTGGGCTTTCCCAAAAGGTTTCTTGGTGGCCTTTCCAGCAAGACAACTTTCACAGGTTTCCATTTTAACAGAGGTTAAGTTACTTAACAACCCTCCCCTTGCTAAGCGGTCTATCCCATCGGTCCAATATGTCCTAGTCTAGCATGCCACAATTGGCAACCAACCATTTTAGACATAAAAACTTCAGTTTGTGCTAAGTGTAATGTCATAAAAGAATCCATTAAATAAGCATGACCTATCAAACTGTTATTCAAAGATATCTCAAGCGAGTTCTGAAAAAAATTAAACACATAGGATTCTTGAAGTAATTTCAAAACTGATAAAAGATTTCTCCTAATTAAGGGTATAAAGAGTACTTCTTCAATAAGGATGGATCTCCCACTCGCAAAATCCAACCCACAAGTGCATGTGCCCAAAACATCAGTTACACTTTGGTTTCCCATGTGGACTCTCCGAGTTCCTTGTGGAAGTTTTCGGAAATCTTCAAACAGGGACCTATCCCGGCTTATGTGGTCTGTCGCTGCTGAATCTACAATCCAATATTATGATAAATCAGACAGCATGACAGTACTTATCACATTGACAGTACTTAAAGTAAAACTTACCTCAAGAGAAGGACATGCCCTAGCATAGTGTCCCATCTGATGACAACGGAAGCATTCAACACTAGTCATGTCTATCGACTTCCTAAGTTTCTTTTGCTATGGGTCAGGCTTGGCCTTTTCCTTGCCTTTCCCTTTTCCACTTTTCTTGTTCCAAGGAGCCTTCCTCTTTTTGGAGTTGACAACACTTGCTTCAGTTTGAACAACAGGCTTTTCATTGAGAAGCCTTTATTCCTCAAGCTCACATTTCCTCTACACCTATGCAAAGTTTGTGATATTGTCGTCATGCGTCAAGATAAGACAAAATTGTTCCCAAGTTTTAGGTAAAGACCTAATGACATCTTGAATTTGTTGTTCATTTGACAAAACCTGTCCTGCTTGGGCTAACTCAGCAACCATGTTCCTCATCACCGTGTAATGTTGTGTCATAGAGGTATGGGGCAACTTGATAAATTTGTGAAAGCTCATTTGCAGCCTCCTTAGCTGTGCAGTAGTCGTACCCCCAAGGTCCGCCTTTACTGCTTCCCATAACTTTTTAGCCGATCCAAGGCCATCATACCGCATCATGAAGTCATTCCTCATGGTGCCAAGTATGGCAATTCGGGCAACATTGTCTCTGCTTATATACTCATTGTACTTCCTAAGTGCAGCAATATAAGCAGCTTGTGTTAATCCTTCGGCAGTAGGTTCTGCTACTGTCTCAGTTATTACGTCAATGACCTTCCTATCTACCAGAATTAGCCTAACTTTCCTACACCAAAGTTCGTAATTCTTATCATTTAACAAGTCCTTTTCAGGTAGCATGGTAAATGGGGATTTTCCTTCGGGTGCCATTCTATCAAGTTTGAATTCCAAAAATAAGATACTACGAATAAGAATCATCTCTTAAAATAAATCTAAGTAATCTACATTTTTACATATGAGATGATCATGATAATCTACTAGCATGATTCTAGCCATTAAATAAAATCAGTGCATTTGACTATCAATAACATAGAATATGCAAAAAATCTACTACTTAAATTTCCATTTAATAAAATTATTTCTACAAAAAGGAGTTTTCTATCTTTCAAAAACAATATGGAACTAAAAAGAGCCAGTCAACCATGAACATAGAAACGTCCTGGGTGCCCAGGGGGGTCACCCTCATCCTCACAGTCACTATCAGCTATTTGAAAATTACTAGCCACTTCCTCTGTTTCCCTGTGAGGTGGGAAAATACACCCTGATGACACATCATATGGATTTGGTTCCTTAGCATTGTCCCGTAATCGATGTAGGAGAGATTTAAGTGGTCGAGCTTCATTCCTATCTTAAATAGGACTAGGGCTCTTTGGTGTATATTCTGGTGATGGTGGCTCTGTATTTATCCTATCAGATTTCAAGACAGTATGCTTCAAAGCTCTCCTATATTGCTTTGCAGTCATGCATTTCTTGGAAGCCCGTCTCCCAAGATCTGGTTCAATTTTCCTACAAGTCTCGGGTCTACGCGACTTAGGCATTGTGCCTTAGTTTTCATATGACCGTTGATAGAAAACAAACAATTTTATTTACATGCAATAGTAAAAATCTAGATTTAAATAATTACTGCATGGTAAAAATAAATATCCTAATGTCAATTTTAAATCGTGAAAAAATACATGTGAAAAATCCTAAAATTTTTAGAGAAATAATCTCAGAAAATAAATTTCCATGTAAAAATTTCAAAGGAAAAAAAAATTCCTAAGAAAAATTTCCACTAAAATTTTAATTAAAAAAAACAAATTATTTCCCATAAATAATTTATTTTGCAAAAAAAAATTTAAGTAATTTTTAATTAATTTTAAACAACCTAATTATTTAAAAATTAATTAAAAGATTTTGAAAAAAAAAAACGCAGTTTTTCAAAAAAAATGTACATCACAAGATCAAAACTACAAACAAAAGCATGCAAACCATGGAAAACCTAGCTCGATGCCAATATAGGGTTTTTACCGATATCTCATGCATGATTCCTAAGATATGTACAATTACGCTATATCACATGCATAAAATAGCACAGCGGAAACAAAAGATCGTACCTTGGTCACAGCTTTCAATTTGAAGTTCCAAGCTTTGATCTACTGGAGAAGATGATGTTCTTCGCACACTCAAGATCTTCTTCTTCTCAACTTAACTAGAGTCAAGTTCCAACCATGAATGGGAAGCAACCTTTGTTCACGAACCAAGAACCAGGAACTGACAATGGCTAGTAATGGAGGTTACCACCAATGGAATCTCCACGAAAAACTAGTTTCTACTTTAGAAAACGTTGGAGGCCACCATTAAAGGGAGAGAGAGCTTTTATTGTTTTTGGGATGATCAATATGTGAGGGGGTGGGGGTCTATTTATAGAACTCTCCCACCTCCTCTAAATTGGATAGGATAGAGTCCCATATTTATCCAAAATCAGCTAAGGATAGAGTCCTATACTCATCTAATGTAGGCTAGGATAGAGTCCTACACTCATCCCAATACCTAGTGGTTATCCTTATCTCTGTGGTTTATACTTATCTTAGTGGGCGTTTATCCATATCAGGTCTAACCCAGCCTTATTTCCAACAGGTTCAAATGTTGGTTCGCATGGGTTGACTTTGGATACTGGTTATTAGAGAGTAAGCAAGACTAAACTTAACCTCGTGGTACTAGATTAAGATATAAAGTAAGGTTTAAAAGGAGTGATAAACTAAACCTCGTGGTACAAGGTTAAAAAGAAGGTAGCAAATTCGAATTAGTCTGAAACCGCAACCTTTTCGACGTTTTGGGCATAATATCAATACCCTGTATAATCACCAAAATTTCACTAATTAAATCTATTAATCAAATTTATTAGACTAACTAATGTACTGAATTGATGCAAATATGTATTAATTAGACACTGATCAAATTCGAACAAACAGGAAAGTTTAAAAAATGAAAGAGATTAAACGATTGGAAGTGGTTGGGTGGGTTCCTTGGAGCTTTTCCAACTTGGTATGTTGTTTCTCGAGCTTTTTGGATGGCAGTGGTGCCAATTGGTATTCACACTTTTACACGTGTAAAGAGTTGCTTCTTACACACAGTCAAATACGAGCGTTCAATTACCTCGCTCACGTGCCCATTGTAATTTACTTCGAGCAAGGGTTTCGTCCCACACCTAAAGGCTAGAACTCAAGTTGATAAACAAACGGAAATAACTCTTAAGGAAATTATGTGAACAAAATTTTACTTTTGATTTTTAACCGACTTAACTACGTTACTTAAAAATGATGTAGACATAAAGCAACTGATTAGGAGATAAATATATTCAAAGAAAATAAGATTTAACTAGTTTCCTTAACATGCAATACTTAACTTAGAATGATTTTAATTTATTAACTTAAAATAGAAAGCATATTACAGCTTAACAACTAACAATACATGGAAACTTTAAACTCCAAAACAAACTAAACTACGGAGCCAAAGTTGTGTCTTGCTACTAAAGACATCTTTTTATAGCAATTGAGAGTGCTCGTTCTCCTTTCCTTCACGTCTATTTCCAATGCTCCACTACACTCTTAAATGTGGAATCAAGACTTTCTTTTTCTTCCCACATGACTTTGTGTCACAAAACATAATTTGTACCCACCTGTCAAGATTTGCGCCAAAATTTGATTTGTATTTACCTAATCATGCCACCTAATCCTTTTCCACCTAATCAAGCCACCATTTAGGACTTTGTGTCCTAATTAACAAGAGTTTGGTAAATGATAACATCAAAATAAGCAAGCCACCTCATCAAATTTGATGACTTTTGTGCCAAGTTATGCACAAAAATCGTTTATGGAAATTGACGTGTGCTGAAGCTTGATGTGTGAGCTTGGTCACCAATTTCTGTGGGTCTGCATAGTGGGTCCCTCCTGCTTTGACTAGTGGCAGGTCCAAAAAGTTGACTTTTTACAAAGTCCCCGTATGTGTAAAGCTCGCCGCACTAAACTTTCTGATGGTTCATTTTCCGCCATTGGAGTCCAGGTTCAGCAAATATGGGCTTCGAAAGTTTGATGTTTTTCCGGCATTTTGATCTTGTTCTGACTTGGAACTGTCCTGTTTGATTCCCTAGGCTTTAGTCAGGCTTCTTTGAGCTTCACGTGGGCTAAATCAGAATACTTCATGTAGACACACTATTTTGTGCTTAAATATTGGCTTTTATCCTTATTTTCACTTTAATTGCTCAAACTTGTAAAAGCACGAAAATACAATTAATTTATGATTATTAAACACATAATTAACTAAAATGTTATGTCTCTTTGGGGTTTTATATTACAGCTTTGGGTGCTTATCAATTCTCGAGACTTTAATCAAACCTTGTGGGGTCCTCATAAATGAATACACAACTTAACATATATCAGCATCCAAAAAAACTGGGGGTCTATCCAACTAACGCATTTTTTACCCCAAAACAGATCTGGACCCAAGATTTCCTATGTCGGAACACAATTAAATGAGAGCGACGTTCAAAGGACCTACACCCTAGACTAGCGTGCACTTTCTTTATTCGCAAATGCAATGGTCTCCAAGTAGATGATGGTGAGGAAAAGGATGTTCATAAAGAACACTCGCGGGGTAGATGTATCGGAGACGGTAATGACGAAAAGTATGAGAAAGTGGGTTTAACACTAAACTCTTTGAATGAGTGGGTCTAATTGTTTCACATTTGAACATGAAGGTGTTCGTTTCATTTTTTCTTGGGTATGTCGTTCTCACCAGAAGGATTGAAAAACTTGTGAAGTTCGGGAGAGGCGAGAAAGTCAAATGCAAACACAAAGTTCTTTGTAAATGGGCGGAGGGCAAGAAACCTTGGTGATAGAGAATGGTTGTATTTTGAGAGGTGAGAATGAGTTGGAATGGCGTTTAGCTAGTTCTTAGAGTTCCATATCATTAGAAACTGACAGATACTCGATGCAGTCTTCAATAGTTGGATCAAAAGAATCAATTGGATAGAGGTGAAGAAATTCATCTTCTGTCATTTCTTCATAAAAATTGTGATCCTTGTCTTCATCCACCATCAGGGTTGAAACCAATGAGGGAGTTAAACCATCGTCCGAACTGTTGATCATGTTTATCTCTTCATCCAATGATTGCATCATCAGTTTAAAGACGTTAATCTCCACTGATTGATTCCCAAAAGACATTATTATTGATCCATCATAACAGTTTATGATGGCTTTGGCAGTTGCGAGGATGAGATGCCCTAAGATGATAGGAATGGAATCGTAAGAAACTTCGGTGTCCAGAATGACAAAATCAACAGGGTAGGAAAATCTTGGACCTTGACGAGGACATTTTTCACAATGCCTTTCGGGTGTTTGATAGAGTGATCTGCTAACTGCAATTTCATGGTAGTAGGTGATAAACGTAAAAATGAATAATTCCACTCACAAATAAAATATTGAACTCTAAACGCAAGTAAAACTAAAACTGAACTTGTGTGTTTATTTATCAAAGATTATTCTACTCTCGAATCTATCGAAATAGAGATGGAGTAAAAGATTCGTTCCACTCCTAGTTCTTTATCATTCAATGTTTTCTACGACTGCGAGTCTATCCAAAGTTAATGAGAGTAATGGTGGGAATTATACTATGATGTCAATTCAAATACTAAACAAGATACTAATAACGAAATGACGGAAATACTAAGGCGTGAATCTAGATAAAGAATTAGGGGGGATTGAATCCACCTTGAATCCAACTTAATAAACTAGTATAGATTGTTGTAATCCAAATCTTACGTTCTTACGATAAAAATTGGTCGTTCTAATCTGTCACACCCGAAATTTTGACAGAATTCGGAAAAATATTATTTGTTCCCGACTCTTCGATCTCCGAGGTGTGACGCACTCTCAACTCCCAAAGACCCATAAACAGTTTAAATATGTGGATAAATAAAAACCAATAAAAATTTTAACTTAAACAAAGGTCATCTTCATTACAAAAATTTACAAATGAAAATACAAATAACTTTGTCTCGACTGAAACTCTATATCACCTTAAGGGAAAATAAAACATATCCTGAGATGCAACGCTAACGCAAACCACAAGCAGCAACCAATCTTCTTCAACACTAAACCTGTCAAGACTTATCAACTGTGTTCATTTAATGAACACACCCGATAAGCAAACATGCAAATCGGGCCAGCATTATAAAAATGCTGGTGTGAGTAGCTCTAAAACACAACATATACTTATACATATATTTACACAATCTATAAGGCAGTTAGTTCCTCCACCGAGGCGCCTTAACTTTCAACAACTAATACAACATCCTTAATTACAATAATCTAGGCAGGTAGTTCCTCCACTGAGGCGCCTTAACTTCCCACTAACCACGCAACAAACTATACACATGATAAATAAGGCACGCCTTAGGTTCAACTAAACAAATAACCAACATATTACCATAATTAGATTATTTAAGGCTTTCTTTGTGTGTCCCTAAAATCACGTCGTATCTATGTCTTACCTAGTTTTCCTAGCTACCACAATCGCTACCCAACGCCGAACATGTACATCCACATGCCTCCCCTTATATAATGTACCACTCCGTGGGTAACCACCCTGAGCGGGATGTCACACAGTGTAAATCCTCACACGGAAGCCATTATATAAGTAATGCCCCTATTCGGCATAAAATATCGCGCGTCTCGTTCCAATATTTGCGAACGGAATAATCAAGCCACTATTCGGCTACGATTGCCCAACACATGGGTCAATCAACATCTCATATATATACAACATCTTATATATCAACATCTTATATATCAAGCCACTATTCGGCTACGATTGCCCAACACATGGGTCAATCAACATCTCATATATATACAACATCTTATATATCAACATCTTATATATCAAGCCACTATTCGGCTACGATTGCCCAACACATGGGTCAATCAACATCTCATATATATACAACATCTTATATATCAAATACGTCCACACAGGGCAGATCACATGAGTTGTGGTAGTCAGGTTCTAGGATTTTCGTTATGTAATTTATTCAGGTGTCATATATTTATGACTTATAAACATTCCACTATATCACGTGCAGGTCAATTACCTTATTGCACTAAGCCACAATATTTAGAAATATCTCGATTATATCTAATAACCAATTTCATTCTTTCACGTGCCAATATATTATTGCACTACACCACACTCCCGTGGGCAAATATTCATCAATACTATACTACCTCATAGTAACATCTCACATATATAATAATGGAGCGGTGATACATTTATTTCTCCAAAACTATTGCATTTAATATATACATCCCAATATATCATATGATATCACAATTGCTTCAAACGTATCGCATATATTTTTATAGCGTTTTAGGAATAATATATCTCCTACAGTTTCTATCTCAGCACGTGTCAAAAATACACAACATCAATGTCAAATCTTTCTTAGATAAGGACTAACCAATTTATACAAGCTTCCACAGCATTTTAGTATTGGATTTGTCCATACAATATACAACATAAAACGTAACACAATTAAACAGTCAAAAGTCCACAATCAAGGCCCAATACTAAAGTCTATAAATCTAAGTCCGTATATAATTTAATACTCATAAAAACATATATATCAAATTCTTATTATCAGAATTCCCCTCTAGTTACGTGCCAATATTATATTGCACTATACACTACTCACGTCAAATCTTAATTAGATAATAACAAACAAAGTTATACAATATCCGACAACGTTTTATTACTATATTTGTCCATATAATCAAAAGTGTGAAAAACTGGAAAAGTCAACATTTCATAGTCAACGGTCAAAGATCAAAGTCAACATGTCATGGTCAACGTCAAAGTCAAAGGTCAACGGTCAAAGTCAAACTGTCATGGTCAAAGTCAAACTGCCGTTTCCATGTTCGATAGGTTCAAGGTCATAACCATGGTTCATGGCTAAGGTCAATGTGCATGGCTCGTGGGCTCATGACTAAGGTAATGGTTCGGACCCAACTGGCCAATCCCAAACCTTAGAACCCAAAAGTCTCAAACCGACTTATTTATTCTACCTGACCCAATTAGGGACATAAGGACCAGCCCACCTAAATTACAAACTGGCCCAAAGAAACTAATTAAACTGGTCCACAAGCTAATTGGGTTCGACCCAAGCTAACAGAAAATAAAACTTAGACTGGCCCAAAACCTGAAATTAAACTGGTCCACAAATTTTAAACAAAACCGGGCCCAACATCAACTGAACTGGCCCATAGGCTAAGCCAAATTAGTCTGGCCCCAAAACTTAACATAAAAACCGGCCCAAACTAAAATAGATTTTTGGGCCCAACCAAACAATTAAACATTTCGGCCCAACAATCACCTAAGGCCCAAGAGATGAACAGTGTCATCTTCTCCAACAACCACCACCAAAACCGTCCACCACCAATTCCGATCGACCACCCATTTTGACCAATCGGTTTTAGTCCCCATAAAAACCCAACCAACATTAATGAAAACAAAAAACCCAAATCATTCTTTATCAAAACTAGATCTATAAATTTTCGCCGCCATTAAAGCTTGTTTCAAGCTTCGACAGCCCCTATTCAACCGCCCTCACTACCCCACTTCAACCCATTTTCAACAATCCATTCAAACATTAATAACCCACATCAAACCAACAAATTTCCAAACAATCAAAACCACCAAAAATTCAAACCACAGTATGACAAGGGACGCCACTAACGCCTCCCTCAAAGCTTCACTGCCCACATCTCACTACACCACTTAACCACAACACAACCAAACATCAACCCAATCATCCACAATCAAAAACGAAAAACCAACCATAACAGTTACATAAACTATTACTGGCGATTTCTTGGTTGTAGTTTTGGCAGCCATTGACGCCCTCTACCGAGCTCCAACAGCACCCAATCTCCATCCCTTGATTCCCCAACATCAAACCACAGTACAACAGTTTAACATCACCAAAATAAAACCATAGTTTAAACAAATTAAAGGATTTCGTTCCCCTTAACAGAGCTTCGACAGTTTAATACAAATCCGAAATTTAACAAGGTTTAGTGATATAAATGGCACGAAGTCCAATACAGGAAAATGAGCAGTATAAAAAAAAAACAGAAACAGTAGACCGTATACACCGGCATACGAAAACTACAAATCCAGTGAAATAGCAAAATAGCTACTCACCTGAATTAAAACCCGACGAATCCTCCGTAGTCCGAACCACCGCGCTCCACCTCTCCAGGAAACCAGCTTCTCTCTCTGCCTCCATTTTCATTATTTTTATTATTTTTAATACCCTATTCTCTAGAAAAATGTGTTTATATACTTGGGTCCGAAACCCAAGCCCAAAACAGACTCGGGCCCAAAAACCAGGCCCACATGTCCCGAGTCCAATCCAACCAATTTTTTTAAAATAAATTATTTAATTAATTAATAAACAAATAAAAACGAATTTTAAAAATACGGGCGTTACATAATCCCTAATCAATCACGGCAATCTCTACCAAATAATGACTAGCATGTGAGGAAGTTCGACCCCATTCTCATGGTGAATCAACTACCTTCTATAGTGGAATAGACTCTTACAACTAGTCCTACACTATATAATCAAGTTTTCATCAAGGCTTCATCAATCCCCTCTAATAGAGGTTTAGCCTTGATTCATCAAACTATCATTTCCAATCGAATTCAAACAAGACATAATATAAAGATTCTAACTTTAATAATATAAAGATTCTAATCAATAATTCAAAACTAAACTAATAACTATGAAATGATTAACAACTAAGATCGAAATTAATTCTAATGAATTTAATAATTAACTAGATTATGATTAACTAATTATGAAATAAAGATAACTAATTTATGAATTTAACAATACTAAAACTAAATAAGACTTTAATCAATAAACTAAATCAGAATTAAAAACTAATACCTTATTATAAAACTAAATATGATTCTCAATTAATCATTTACTTGTTCTAACTAATCTATTGCAAAGTAAAAACTAGATCTAAAATAATAATTGAAAACTAATTAATGGAATGTAAAAAACTAGATCTAGAACTATGCTCTAATGGCTACCTTCTACCTAAACTAAGTATCTCTTCAGAGCTAAGTCTTGTGTCTTGAAATGGAGGAGACCAGATCCATATTTTTGTGCATGGGCTGAGGAGCCATATTTTGGGCCAGAAAATTGAGCCCAAAATCCAATCTCTTCAGTCCATAAGGCCTTTTTCAGCTGGATCTGACTTCAGCAAGCTTTTCGTCCACTTCTGCTCCTTTGATTTGGTAAAGGTTTGTCCTCAAGCAAATATGAGAAATTAGCATAAGTGACCAAAAATGGAGTTCTAACTAATCTCGTTTCGCCGAGTGCAATTGCATTGACCATATGCAACAAGACCTTAAACCACTAGGAATTCCCTAGTAGACGAGTTAAAGCCTCGCTCGTGAGAGTTTTCCAGTAAAGGTAGTCACAAACTTCATCTATACTACAACGACTAAGAAATAAAACTATTGTTTCCTTATTTATGTCTCAATTATCTATACACCTCACTAGCAATGAATACAGAATAATCAAGTCAAAACTTAAGCTACTATATGCATAATAATCGATCATCTACAAATAAATATATATACAATGAGTAATACTATGAAATGCACTAGCAAGTCTATTTCTGAAAACTCGGAATAACATCCTTAAGTAGGTCCTCACATAAATGTCAAGGAAAAAACCACTCTGATTTTTCCGCTCAAGTTTTGCTACTCCAGTGCGCAGTGGGCACACTTTACCTTACAATCTCAATGACACACAAGGAAGCTGGAGTCGATCAAACATATATGCCACTTACTATCACACTAACCTATTCCTAATTGAGATAGAGGTCTTTGTTAGGTGTTGCGGGGATTAGGAGATGGTTTAAGAATGAAGGAAATGGATATTCAAAAAGGTCAAGTCTGAGATAATAGGGTCTTCATATTATGTAACTTAGAGAAAACCTTCATGAAGACCTTTGTTTCCATCATTAGCCTTTTTATTTTGGCTTTTCGACTCCTTTTATTCTATTTTTGGAGTTTTTATTTTGTTTCTATTTTTATTTTTCTTTCTTTTCTTTGGATGGAAACTTCTTTTCTTTTTCTTTTCTAAAGCAACTAACTAATTTTTGTTTACACAAGTTTTTCCTTTCTCTTTTCTTTACTCATCCTATTCTCAGACTCATTCTATAGTAGGTAGGTTGATTTTTTTTATTTTCTTTTGTTTTTGTAACAGGGTAAAGGATTTACGGTTTATGAAAGGCTAAAGAAATGCTCAAAGGGGTGACTAGCGGAAAATAATTTCATAAGGTTTGAATTTCTGGCTATATCGATCCAAAGAGGGCCTAAATTCTCGCTTAGGATATGGTATAGTGATCAAGCAAGTTGACGTGTGATTTCTCTATCCGGATTTTACTTCTCCTTTGTGTCATTTCTTAAATGTTTCACTCATATAAGGCTTTAGGCTATATTCTCACAGGATTTGTAGAATAAGTACTCTAGCCTAGATTTCAGAAACTTACTGCCAACAATCATAGATACTCATGTAATATATTTATAGATAGATGCAAGGATTATTACGTACGTATTAACCTAAGTTTCTAAAAATTATTCTAATGCAAAAGCTACGTGAGACTTCTAGATTATTTAGAGCATAGAGAAAGAAAACAATACCAATATTCCTAAGTGTATAGCATAACTTTTTATTTATTTTTTTGAAATTTTTGAATTTTTACAGAAAACAAGTGCATACTGTACATATCTATATCCTAACAGATGCCTTAATTACATGTGTTTTTATGCCTCCCCCCAAACAAGAAGCATGCTTTGTCCTCAAAGTATTTAAATAAAAAGGGTAGGAAAATACCATGGAAACGGGTGAAATTCTGGAACATTTGCAAAATAAGGTTAAAACATACTAATATAGAAAAATAAAAACAGACTCAACTCTATAGGAGTTCCACCCATTATGGGGTTAACAAGAATTAAATTGCTTGGGACATAAGCAGACACTAACTGAAACTAAAACTTACCTCCTCTCCTGCGTTTACTCGTCATCTTCCTCATCATCCTCTTTAAAGAGATGAGGTTCCTTCACGTCCTGCCATGCCATGATAACTTGCCAAGCCCGTCGCCAGGTGTCATCAACTCGTGCTAACATGTCGAGTGTTACTATGTCGGATGGGGTGTAAGGGGCAACCAAATGAGGTTGCACCTGCCATCCCGGCCAAGTTATAACTCGAAATGAACGAACCACCCAATTAGTGGGTCTCATGACTTTAACCCTTTTCCAATCCGTGAACTGGGTACAGAATTCAGGTAAACACCCGCGCATGATGCGGCACACCAAAACAGGCATAAGAAGATACTTATGCCTCATGCTTTGGGGCTTTTGGGCTCTCTTTAGACTAGCCACTAATACTCTGGGAATGTCATATCGCAGACGTCCCTCAGATAAAGCAAGGAAAACGTCACCAGCAGTACTATTAGTAGAAGTAAATTGCCACTCCCTTAAAATATTCATCAGGATGAATAACATGGTGGTGCCTACATTCAGAGACAGGCTACCAAGGGCTATGTTATAACGCCCTTGGTCCATTATACGAAATACCCCTCCCCCATAATACTCATGAAAATATGTATAGTCATAGAGGTATGCATTATCGGTCATATATCCCCACGTGTGCATAGGATCAAGCAAGGGCAATCCCGAATCTAACGCTACCAAAGACTTACTGAATTCCCTTGTATTGTCATTAATTGCAAGGGAGAATTTTTGTTTTCCATCTTGGTTACAATATAAAGTAATATTATTGTATAAAAATTTAGTAAGCTGAGGTGAATATGAGTCGTCATCACTTACCAGTAGATGCCTCCATCCTAACTACAAGATCCTATCGCGAAACCAATGTCCATAAGTCTCGCTTCCCAACAAGTCTTCGAAAGACTGCTCCGGTATGACTATAGCTGATTTCATCACCAAACTACTTTCTAGAACTGCTGCAAATGATCCTGGAACACCCCACAAAAAATTTTAATTTTTCGTGACTAAGGAGGCCAGGGCGCAGGGTGCGCTCTGACTATGATCGAGTTCCAGGCACTTAGGCACAGGGCGCGCTCACTTTTTGCCTAGGATGGGCACGGGTCACGCTCAGGTGATTTTCGAGTTCCAGGTGGTTCAAGCGTAGGTGGCACTCAACTAAGGCGCAGGCGCGCTCCGTGTAGCTGAAGTGCTAAAGTGAAGAAGAAAAAAAGGGAAACTTGGGAGTGAAAGGTGAGAGATGAAAGTGGGATGTAGTGTGGGTTGTGAGTGTAGAATGAAGAAAGTTTATATAGGTTGTGAGCTTCCAAAATGAGTCGGCAAGTTGCCAAAAAATTTTAAGGCAATTGCCGGAAACAAAATATTTCCGAAACCGAAAATGGAAACAACCCATATTCTTGATTCTAAAACAAACCTAATATCTTTTAGATTGAATTTAGAATAGTAACTTTTGAATTCTTTTAGATTTCATCTTACCACAACATCTAATCATAGGTATGCCAATATCGGCAATATTCCCAACAATCACCGCAAACTTACATAATACATTTTGGATCATATAAAAACCATGTTAAAAGAAATAATACCACCCACAAACAATTCGGGAAGGTAGGATTAACAATAAAATTGACGCACAATTTGAAAAAGATCCAAATTATATTAAAATTCAAATTCAAATATAATTAACTACCGAATTCAAATTTAACTACGGAATTCAAAATTAACATCTGAACTAATAAAAAAAATAATGTAATACATGCATAATTCACACCATAGAGAAATATGACTCAAAAACTGAGAAAACATGCAAGAGTGGAAAACGTGAATTATGTTAACCGTGGACTTAGAATCTGGTACTTACAGCCACACACTCCCTAGGGAGGGCCCGGTTACCTAAATGGTGCACTTATCAATATATGGAAGTGAAAGGAAGTACACTGAAGAATAAAATGAGTCTTTTATAGTCAGATACTCAAGACTTTATCTAACACATATGTATATAATGAACATGCAGTTTACCATATATCAATAACCTAAAGAGTTATGGGTTTTTTCATAAATAAATAACATGGAATGCACCCCCAAACAGAATCATGCACCAAGATTTTCGACGACGCAAGTTAGTGAAATGAAAGTGAAGTCTAATAGATCTAGAACGTAACCGAGCATGCACCTTTTTTTTAATCCAACGAAAAGGTGGCCAAGTGAATGAGTGTGAAAAAATGGATGGTTGTGGAAGATATAGTGGATATGGATGAATTTTAGAGGTAAGGAATTGAAAAAATGAGAATGTGGGTTTAGCATAAAACTCATTTGTGACATGGGTTGGTATTATCACACAACTGAAAATGAAGGTGTCAGGTAGCTCTTTAGGTAGTATTTTCTTAACAGGGGAGTTTAGAAAATCATGAAGCACAGGAGAAACAAGAGGATCAAGTGCAAACTCGAAGTTCCTTTGAAAGGGTGGAAGGAGGGGAATCGAGGCGGTTGGTGCGCAAGGTAGTTCTTGATTGGGTGATTCATCACCTGCTCTAAGAAACTCGTCAAATTCCTCATCTTGCTAGGTCACATCTACATTACTATGGTATCCCTCTATATCTTTGAGAAAGTCATCAATCTCGTCCTCATCCATAAGATGGGTATCAACTAGTGTAGGGACAAAAAGTCGGAGTCTGAACTTCCAAAGGAAATAAATTTGGGCATCATAGTATCAGGAAATATGTTGTCAAAATATTCTCGAGCGAAACTCTCGATCATGCTAACCTCTCCATCGACAGTCATATCTGGGTACTGTTGAATCATCTTAAAAACATTTACTTCAACATAAAGATGGCCGAAGGATAAGGACAATGAACCATCGCGGCAGTTTATGAGCGTGTTGGCAGTAGCCAAGAAGGGACGCCTTAAAATGATAGGAACAGAGTCGTTAGCGACTTTTGTGTTGAGGATAGCGAAGTCGGCTGGGTAGTAAAAATTTTGAACTTTAACTAGCACGTTTTCAACCACACCCTTAAGATACTTAATAGAACGATCCACTAATTGCAACGTCATTTTCGTTAGTTGCATCTCTTGTACACCGATTTGTTTATATAAATAATAAGGGAGTAACTTAACACTCGCCCCCAGGTCTAATAAAGTAGTGGTCGTGTGATTATCCCCCAAGGTGCATTGTACAGTAGAACGACCAGGGTCCTTGTACTTAACGATTCCATTATTTTCAGACAGAGTTGGGAACTGTTCAGTTAAAAAGGCGTCTTTAGGAATATTTGTCTTACGCCTAGTAGTGCACAACTCTTTAAGAAACTTAGCATGGTAAGGTAACTTTTTTATCGCTTCAAGAAAAGGAAGGTTTATCATTAGATTTTTGAAAACTTCCCTAATCTCATCGAAATTTGTATCCTTGGTTAACATTGCTAATCTCTGGGGAAATGGTGGTTTCTCTCTATATTTAGTATAAAGGTCAACAGGATGTTTAACCTTGCCTTTTTGTTTCTTAGGTTGTGGTTTAACTAGTACCTCTACAGGGGTAGGCTCTTCAGTTTCTATTTCAGTATTTAGTTCAATCTCCGGTGTAGGGACTACTTGTGGGGTAACTATAGGCATAGTTATATTGTTATCAACCACTCTCCCAGAACGGAGAGTGGTGATGGCATTTAGCTCACCTACATTTTCATTGTCATTACTAGTATTACCGATTACCTCAAAGGCTGTGTTTGGTGTTTTAGGATTAGGTAATGCTTGACCTGGAAACACGCCTTTTGGTTGGGCTTTCTCTTGGGCTAACTGTTGGGTTAAATGATTAATGGATTATAAAACCTGTTGGTTAGATTGAGCCATGGATTGGAAAAGTTGTTGGCTAACTTGTATGAAGGTGTCAAGATGATCCGGTTGTGTAGGTGTAGTGGTCACAGGTGGTGTGACTAGAACTATCTCACGTTGATTAATAACAGGTGGGTTGTGATAGTTATTATTATTAATCGGAACGATACCTCTATTAGCATTATAATTATTATTGTTATAATTATTATAATTACCCTGACCTTGTCCTTGTCGTGGTGGAGCTTGGTTATAATTGTTTGCTTGCCTAACATTTTGATTATTATACCCTAGAGGTGTAACTTGTTGATTATTTCGCTAACCGAAATTCGGGTTTTGTCTCCAAGGTGCGTTAGGTTCGCTATTAATGGAATAAACATTGTCCGGCTGTGCGGATGGATGTTCATAGACTAGAGGACAATAGGAGTTGGGATGCCCAGGACTCAAACAAAAATTACAGGGAATAGAGTTGACATTCATGACAGGGGTAGGCTTTTGTTGAACAGCAATATCCTCTACCTTTTTAGTGAGTGATTCGATTAAGTTTTTAAGCTCAGGATTGGGTTTCATCTCAAACATATCGGCGCCCTTAACTGTTGAAGAAGAACTAACGGAACGGGGGATATCGTCACTACCTCCCCAGTTATTATTATACTTTGTTTGATCTTCTAGAAATTTATAAGCCTCTAAAGCTCCTTTATTGAGGAAACTACCCCCGTTCATTATGTCAAGCACCGCTTTGTGGTGGTCTAACAGTCCCTTGAAAAAGGCACGAACTAACGTGTCTTTCACGAGGTTATGGTGTGGACACTCTATAAGAAGATCGGTGAAACAATTCCAAACCTCTGAAAAATGATTCATGAGGATTCTGTAGAAAGAAATGAATCTTGGAAAGCATTTCATCGGTCTTCAGTGGTGGGTAAAAATGTTCCATAAATAGTTGAATAAGTTCGGCCCACGAGTCCACAGAATTAGGCGTTTGGGCAGTTAACCAAGACACCGCCTTATTGGCTAAGTTGAAAGGAAATACCCTCAGTTTAATTTATTCAGCACCAGCCATAGGATGGTAGAATGTAGTAAGGACTTGGTCAATCCTACTCATGTGCTTATAAGGCTTTTCATGGTCTAACCCATGAAAAATATGTAACAAATTAAATATATTTGGGGGGATTCGGAAATCCCCCACTGGTTCTGATAGAATGATGCAAGATTTCGGGGTATCGTTCAAGGCTTCGTAAAAGTCAAAGAGAGGAGACTTTCTTTCTTCAGCCATTATTTTAGGTCTGGTGTGTGGTATGCTAGCTAGAGGTGTAGTGAGTGGTATACTAGAAAGGCATGTTTGTTGACGTTGCCGATTGATTACGTTAGGTGTTTTTCTTCGGCCTGACCTTAATCTCATGCAAGGCTAAGACCAATCTTAACGAAACACGACAACACTCCCAAAAATCCTGATATGCTAGTATGAACCTCTAACAGGAGATGCGAGGTGTTGAAGAAAGAAGTACCTGAATGCCTCCTTGCTTCGCTTATGAAAAGCGTCTTGTATACGCGTGTTCAGTGTATATAACAAGTTAGAACACTGAAAACCTTGAAGAAATGGAAGTTTGAAACAAACCTGTGGAAATCGGGCAGTTTCAACAGAGGGCGCAGGTCGCGCTCAGGTCAAACTGGAGCTGCAGGCTCCTCAGTGCGGGGGGCGCTCGACCTTTGCCTTGGTAGGGTGCGGGTCGCGCTTAGGTAGAAACTCAAGTTCCAGGCGCTTCAGCGCAGGGGGCGCTCAAGTTTTGCCTTGGAAAGGCGCGGGTCATGCTAAGGTAAAACCCAAGTTCCAGGTGCTTCGGCGTGTGGCGCGCTCAGTTTATGCCTGCTTAGGGCGCGGGTCGCTCTCCGTGTAATTCTGCGAGGAAAATTTCAGTGTTGAAATGGATAGCCACAGTTAGAATCAAACATGGGTGGGTGGGTTATGGGACTTTGGAAGGCTAACAATACTAAAGAAAACAATACTAAAGGGAACTAAGATGGCAGCGGCGCCATTTGATAAATGTAAAATGAATATATATATATATATATATATATATATATATATAATAAAAGATTGAACTTTAAATGTAAGTAAAACTAAGACTGAACTTGTGTGTTTATTTATCAAAGATTATTCTACTCTCGAATCTATCGAAATAGAGAGGGAGTAAAAGATTCGTTCCACTCCTAGTTCTTTAGTATTCAATGTTTTCTACGACTGTGAGTCTATCTAAATTTAATGAGAGTAATGGTGGAAATTATACTACGATGTCAATTCAAATACTAAACAAGATACTAATAACGAAATGACGGAAATACTAAGGTGTGAATCTAGATAAAGAATTAGGGGGGATTGAATACACCTTGAATCCAACTTAATAAACTAGTATAGATTGTTGTAATCCAAATCTTACGTTCTTACGATAAGAATTGGTCGTTCTAATCCCTAATCAATCATGGCAATCTCTACTAAATAATGACTAGCATGTGAGGAAGTTCAACCCATTCTCATGGCGAATCAACTACCTTCTATAGTGGAATAGACTCTTACAACTAGTCCTACACTACACAATCAAGTTTTCATCAAGGCTTCATCAATCCCCTCTAATGGAGGTTTAGCCTTGATTCATCAAACTGTCATTTCCAATCAAATTCAAACAAGACATAATATAAAGATTCTAACTTTAATAATATAAAGATTCTAATCAATAATTCAAAACTAAACTAATAACTATGAAATGATTAGCAACTAAGATCGAAATTAATTCTAATGAATTTAATAATTAACTAGATTATGATTAACTAATTATGAAATAAAGACAACTAATTTATAAATTTAACAATACTAAAACTAAATAAGACTTTAATCAATAAACTAAATCAGAATTAAAAACTAATACTTTATTATAAAACTAAATATGATTCTCAATTAATCATTTACTTGTTCTAACTAATCTATTGCAAAGTAAAAACTAGATCTAAAACAATAATTGAAAACTAATTAATGGAATGTAAAAAACTAGATCTAGAACTATGCTCTAATGGCTACCTTCTACTTAAACTAAGTATCTCTTCAGAGCTAAGTCTTGTGTCTTGAAATGGAGGAGAGCAGATCCACATTTTCGTGCATGGGCTGAGGAGCCATGTTTTGGGACGGAAAATCGAGCCCAAAACCCAATCTCTTCAGTCTACAAGGCCCTTTTCAGCTGGATTTGACTTTAGCAGGCTTTTTGTCTATTTTTTCTCCTCCGATTGGTTCAAGATTTGAACCATTGGAAAGCTCCTTCCGATCCGGTCGTTTTGACATAAGGTAGGCCCAATTCAAAGGTCTGAGTCCAAAGATACGGTCTTCGGAAGTTTTGCTAACTTTTGTGTATTGTTTCTACCCGCGTTGACTTTGACTTTTCAGCTTTTGACCGGGCTTTACAAAGGCTTTTTCTCCTTGAATCTTGGCCATTAATCACAAAACTTCGTAGCAACCAACCCTTGCTCCTTTATCTCGCCAAAGTGGCACATTTCTGCTCATAATTAACTTCAATGCCTGGAATACATAAAAGCACATAATTAGCATTAACTCTTATTTATTACTCGCATAATTGGTCTAAAAGTATTATTGTTAAAGGGTTAAAACTATAGTTTTGGACTCTTATCAGTAGGTTTGAGATCATAGAGACCCAACTGTTGGAATAGATAATAAGGAAGTAAGTTGACACTTGCTCCCAGGTCTAGAAGTGCAGTAGTGGTATACTTGTCTCCCAAAGTGCATGGAACGGTGTATCTTCCAGTGTCCATATTAGATACAGGTACAATTTTTTTTTTCAATTTCAATTAGGTAAATACCTAGCACAAGGATTTGATTATCTATGTTCTTATTAGATTTAAGAGTGTACATTGCGTTTAGTTCACCCTAGTTTTGATTATTGGTACCTGGTGAATTATTGAGTTCAAAGGTTGTGTTGGTGGGCTTAAGGTTTGGAACCGCCTGTCTAGGAAATTGATCAGACCCCAAATGTGTGTTTTATTACCCTTACAATGCTTCAAATATGTCCTTTTTATGCTTTATAAACAGACAACTTATAGCTTTTACTGCCATTTGCAGGTTACAGGCCTTTTCAGACCACTTATTATAAAAGATGCATTTTAGCACCAAAAAGAGCTTTCTTAACACTTGTTATGAAGACTCTAGCTTACAAGAGAAAATGCTAAAAAGTCAAAGTCAAGGTCAAAGTCAAAGTCAAGGTCAGTGGTCAAGGACCCAAACCCATAAGATTGAAGCTTATGGCCTCAACTTAAAAGTACCCTTGTATAACCAAGCTTGCTCAAGAAGAAACCCAAAGGCAAAAAAAATATATATATAAAGCATAAAGGAAAAAACAACTCATGAGGTGCCTCAAATCCAAGGGTGAATGGAAAATCTGTAACTTGGAAAAGGTGTAATAAATAAGCAAAAAAGTGAGAGGAGAGAGAGCACCTAGACTTATTCTATGGTCATGTAGGAGTAGTGTAGATTTTTCATTTCAAGTCCTTTACTTTCAAGTTTTTATTGCTTTATTTCCTTTTGTTCTTCAATACAAGTTCTTTTCAATCTAAGTTTGTTATTCAAGTTATTTTCAATCCAAGTTTGTTATTCAAAGTGTTCAATACAAGTTTTCATTCAAGTTCTTGTGTTTTTTCCAATCTCGACTCAATGCTTTTCATTTAAAACCAAGTTTCATTTCATTAGTTTCCTTCAATCATAATTTCAATACAAGTCATTTCTTTTTCACAAACAAACCAAGTTATGAACTTTAGAGAATCACTACCTTTCCCCCTTCATTAAACTCCCATTCATCCATCTTCAACACTCTATGGTGAACCTCACAACCCACTAACACTCAGCAGACCATTAGAAACACACCTTTCGGATTTTTGTCTTAGGCTAACTGTTGAAAAGATTGCTGAATGGATGTCAGGATTTGAGATTGTTGTTGTATGTAAGACAGAAAAGTCTTGTTTATCTTGTCGACTGAAGGTTGCACAGGTGGTGCTGCCGGAACGAGGTCATGGTAGCTGTTGATGGGTTGATGATGTGAGAAATTTGGATTGACAGGCACAAGGTTGTAGTTGAAATTAGAGTTAGAAGAGCTCAGAAACTGGGCTTGTCCTTGTTGGAATTTTTGATTATATCCTTGTTGATATGAATTGAAGTTTGGATTGGCCTAACAGGTTGATTGGTGAAACCTGGAAGTCCTAGTTGTTGTTGGTTGTTATGCCAAACGAAATTGGGATGTTGTTGCCAAGGTTCGTTAGGGACGTTGAAGGCACAAACTTCTTCAGGTAGTTGAGGATTGGAATCATAGAGCAACAAGCAAGAGAGTTCAACATGGTCAAAGCTCTGACAAAGGTAACATGGAGAAGTGTTGATGTTCATGACTTGCTTCATCTTTTGATCATTCACTTGGACAGAAAGAGCATCTACCTTCTTGGTCAAGGATTCGATCAGAGTTTTTAATTATGAATTGGGTTTTACCTCAAACATAGATGTAACTTTGGGAGGAGTGTCATGAGATGATCTTGAAGAATCTGTGTTACCCCAATGGGTGCTTCTCGAAGCTTGTTTCTCGAGAAAAGTGTATGTTTTAGTAGCTCCTTTGTCCACGAAACACCCATCGTTCATGATATTGAGCATTTCTTTTGATGGTCTGAAAGACCATTAAATAATGAACTAATGAGGATAGCAGTGTCAAGTTGATGATGGGGACATTCTAAAAGAAGATCAATGAATCTACTCGAAGCTTCCATAAGGATTCATGAGGATACTGGCAAAAGAATTGAATCTTCTGAAGCATCTCAATAGTTTTCTTCTTAGTGTAGAATTTAATCATGAATGACTACCTGAGTTTTGCTCATGTGTCGAGAGATTGTGGTGTTTGCCCGAGCCAAACTATAGCTTTATCGGCTAAGGTGAAAGAAAACAACCTTAGCAAGACTTGTTCGTTGGAAACGGTCGGATGTTGGAATGTGGTGGCTACTTGCTGGATCCGACTTAGGTGATTGTATGGTTTCTCATGGTCTAAACTATGTTAAATGGGTAGCAATCCAAAAACTTTGGGCGGGATCCAAAAATCACCCACAATGTCCTCGAGTTTGATATAGGAAGAAAGCCCTTCCTGCAAAGCAATATAGAAGTCCGAAAAGGGCTTCTCTACTGGAGGATTTTCTTTGGCCATAACTATGGGAGTTAATGGCAATAGAGATGCTTGATGAGGTTGATTTATGGAGGAAGAGCTTTGTTGAGATGATAACTTACACAATTGCCTATCGTATTTTATTCTACGATAAGTATGTTCAAGTTCCTTATTATTACCAGACCTTAATCTCATACAAGCACAAAATTTTAATCTGAGGCACTCAAGGAAAGAATTTTTACATGTATTTTAGCATTGACATAAGCATTTGAGTTGAACTATGTAATCCTGAGCTTCTACTAATGGTAGTAGTGAAGCGAGGAATACATGTGCATATACCAACAGCCAGGTCACAGGTGATGACACTCGCTCCTTTTTGTGTGTAGATGGTGTATGGATGATATAGATAGATGATGGTCGTTGAACAAATAGAAGCGTATCAAAAGCTAATTATCCCTCAATAAGTAAAGGATGAGTAGGGTATCGTTCCACTTTTAAGTGTATGTTATGTGAAGGACAGGTCTGAAAAGGGGGTTTAAGGGATTAAAAACTATGATTATAGAGATTTAGATTCTAATGATAAACTAAACTAAATTAACTAAACTATTGGGAATTTATAAGAGAGGGAATTCAAGAGATTAGAATCCACCAATACTTTTTAATCTATGACCTTCTGCTTCATGGTTGTTCTTACAAGTAGACTACAATTAGGCAATCAAGCAAGTGCCGATGCCCTCTTGGACGAAACATCGTTAACAATTAACTCTACTTAAGGTTGTTCCTATGTTTATGCTATTAATATCTTTTTTCCTTTTATGTAAGCTCGGGAAGCCATTCAATGTATTACCAAGAGCAACATCAAGGAGTACTTCCTAATAGGGCGGCCATTCAATGAATCACCATTTAAGGCAAACACAAAGAATACTTTCCCTAGGCAGCCACTCCCTGAGCTACCCCTTTTAAGGCAACACAAAGAATACTTCCCTAACTCTAAAGAACTATACTACTAGACGAAAAATAAAGAACACTAGCATGATATTAATATTGCAAAACATAAACCCTATTCTATATTTCCATCCCCTAGTGTGGGCAATGGAATTAATAACTAAAAACATAAAGAACTAACCTGATTGAAGAACACCATGAACCAGAAGAATCATTAAACCTTAAGTACCGGCTTCATCTCTTCCCTTGAAGGAGAAGATTAGGCTTCCATATAGAAGGAAGAACACGAAGAACGAGAAGAAGAAGAGTCGAAGAACATAAGATTAGAAATACTAATTTATTAAGACTCAGCTAGTTAAAACCGATCTTTTATTATTAATCTCTCTCTGCCTCAAGTTCTGGAGACAAGATTATAAGTGAATTGGCAATTTACATGAGCCACTTAGGTCCTCTATTTATAAGGGTTACAATGAGCTATAGAAGCATTCCAAACCGTCATTTGTTTCCTAATACAAATAAACTTCTTTCAGAGTCCAACTTCGTCTTCAAAACTGAGAAAGAATTGGCTACAGTGTCGATTCATGCGTCTGGATGCACTATTCATGCGTCCTAGACTTGATCAATGCGTCCCAGACGCGTAAGCCTATTTTGTCTCTTCTGCTATATCCTTTTATCCTCTTTTGCGGGCTTTGGGCCAAGCAACGAATCCTTTGGCCTTGGGCTTCCAAATAGGCTTTAAAATAGGTCCAAGTCGCATCTTTAATAGCTTCAATTCCTTGGCCTTCTCCATGATTGTCCACAGGCTTCCCATGTGATCCTTAATGCTCCGAATTGCTCCATTTTATCCCTTTTTCTCTAATATTCTACAAAACTCTCTTTCTCACCTGTAGAATCTTAAAACATAACTTACAAACACTATTAGTCCACTAAGATGGCTAAACAAGAGGCATAATCGAGGGTTAAATTGCACTTTTTGAGCACTTATCACAACTCCCAACTAGCCTTTTGCTAGTCTCTTAGCAAATAAGATAAAAATAGATAAGTGATCAAAATCACATCCTAATAACAAAAATAAAATCCTAACTCACTTTCGCAAGCATCGCGATTGCATTTACCATATGCAACAAGGCTTTAAACCTTTAAGTTCCCCAAAAAGGACGAGTTATAGTCTCGTGAGGGTTTTCAGGTGATATACCCACAAAATCAATCAATAGCATGTTCAAGAATGATAATATTTTTCAGAGAGAGAAATTCCTTACCCACTTAGTGCTTACTCCAATAAACAGTCTCCATTGCTAACTACATTGCTGCAAAGACTCATAGATTATGATGGGAGATAGTAAAAATTGACAAAATTCTCAATCAAGGCTTATGTGTGTACTTAGTCAATCTCCTATACTCTCCTATCCAAGAAACGGAATCCCTAGTTTACCATAGGTAGATAATCTCGACTTTCAATCCCCACCGGTCATACTCTCAGAAAAGAATCTCTCAGAAGATGGTCTACTATTTTACCTCATGTATGTGGGGAAAAGAATAATGCATACGAACATCCCACATACTACCTTGAAAAACAGACTTCTGCATAAAAGTAGTCTCATGGAAAGAATGTCAATCACATATGAAGTGTTGGGTCCTTCACTTTAGCATCCTCTCACCTATTCTAGACTTCGTACCATACTGTAGTGATAAGTCATGGGTTGTAACTTGGCTTGGCTATTGGTTTGTGAAGGAAAGGTAAAAAGGATTCTATGGTTGTTTCTGAAAAACACTAAGGGTTTTGCTTCTTTCTTTGGAAGATTTCTTCAAATTCTGTATTGCAGAGAAAATTCTTCCTTTGTCTTAGCTTTTCCATCCATTCTGTTCAATTTTTTTTTTTTTAAGCTCAGTGGTATACCCTTGATTAGTACTGGATATGCTTGTTTTCCACTAGCTTCTTTCACTTTGAATAGAATGATGGACTTCATTGTATCTCTCTGATATTTCCTTGTAATCTTCCTTTTGTGGTCTTTCTTCCTCTTTGTGCCCCTCGTATTCTTAGAAACATATGGGTATGGCTGATAAAGATTTTGGCTATACTCCTTGTCTGGAATTGGGTGACGGGTAAAGGGTTTTATGAAAGAAAATGGCTTATTGTAAGGCTCAAAAGGGGTTAACATGATGGTCCTACTAGGTGGGATAAAGGCTGAATGGGTTCACTACTTGACTTATTAGTATGATACTATGTTTCAAATAGACTACAAGACCTAATGGCTATCTCCCCAGTTGATGTCACTTCGTGATTAACCAAATCAACGAATAATGAGACTATATTACAACGACATAAAGAACTGAAAGATGTTGAGTCACTAAAACTCGGATTTTTCGTAAGAACTCTCCAAAGAATGGGTATAAAGCTCAAGTCTCACGGGCTAAGTCTAAAAATTCTACTTCTAGTTTACTAGGGGTTTAAATTTCTCTTCTAGCAAAAGTACACAAAACTAACCAAGTACTATGGTGGTGCCTTGATAAAGAATTCTATCAATAAGGACTATGTCCGAGCATAATAAATAGTCTAAGCGGTAATGAAATCAATAATATCAACTATCTATCAGACTCAACACTAAGCAGTATAGAATCTATATCCCAGACTCATCATTAAAATTCATTTTTCTTATGCTGTTGATATAGAGACAAAAATATTTTAGTTTTTTTGAAAACTAATTTTCGAAATTCATTTCTCAAGTACACCCTCCCCCTACTTATGCATGCATTGACCTCAATGTATAAAGAAGTAAATGAAATGGATGAGAAAGAGGTAGGATATTACCATTGATGCCGAATATCAGAATTAGTTCAAGAAACAAATTTTTAGGTCTTTTTACGTCAGATCCCCAAGACATAATGTGAGTCTTTTAAAGTCAGATCCTCAAGACTTTTGAGTCCTTTATAGTCAGATCCTCAAGACTAGTACTCCCACCCACTAGGTTCCACTTTGTAGGAATTCTTCTGATCTCTCTCAGCATATGATTGACAAAAGTATACCTTGTACCAACAATTTTTCTTAATGGTCAGAACCGGGACAAGTTTCGAATGGCAATTTTACAAAGAACCTAGCTTTTACGACTCTCCTCTTATGTGCAAATGGACTTTTACCAACCCTACACGAGCCATAGAAATAATCTTCCTTTGAAGGTCAACAGGGAGTAAATCCCATAAACTAAAAGGTGGGGAATACTTAGGTTTCCATCTCAAAATTGATCTTTTGACAACATGCTTACTTCTTGTAGACATTTTCGCTAGATCTACTAGAATTCCTTCCAGCAGTATCCCTTCCTTTACCATGAAGTGACATTTTTCCCAGTTCAGAACTAAGTTGGTATCGCAACAACGTTTAAGGACTAAGGAGAGATGATGCATAACAATCAAAAGGACATGTGAATGTCTTCTCTTGGTCCTCAGGGTGAATATGGATCTGAAAGTATCCTGAGTAACCATCAAGAAAGCAGTAGTAAGCTTGTCCAGCTAATCTTTCTAATATCTGATCGATGAAAGGCAATGGAAAATGATCTTTCCTCGATGCGCTATTCAACTTCATGTAATCGATGCAAACTCTCCATCCAGTCTGAATCCTAGTTGGAATCAACTCATTGTTCTCATTCTCGATTACTGTGGTTCCAGACTTCTTTGGCACAACTTGAACTGGACTAACCCATCGACTATCAGAAATAGGGTAGATAATGTCGGCTTCAAGGAGTTTGACAATCTCTTGCTTAGAAGTCTTGGAATCCTCTTCCAGATGAATCCTATGTTGAACTATCATAGGGCTGATCCCCTTGATATCATTAATTGTCCAACCTATAGCTGACTTGTGTTCCTTTAAAAGTGCTACTAACTTGGATTCCTACTCCTCAGTCAAATCTGATGCAATAACTACTGGGTAGGTTCCCAAATCTCCCAAGAAAACATACTTGAGTGTAGACGGCAAAGGCTTCAATTCTAGCTTAGGCAGCTCCTTCTTAAGCTCTTTATATGGTCCATCAGGCATTGCCTCAACACTAAGTTCCTCACAGTCTGAGTCTGTCAGAGCTTTCAACAACTCGTCAGCAGGATATGAATGAGTCAAATAATCCTGTGCTAACGCTTCAATCATACAAACCTCATTCACAGCACACACCTCCTGTGGTTGCTGTAACGTATGGAAAATATTGGTTTCGACTCTCATATTACCAAAGGATAACGTCATATTACCATTTCAACAGTTGATGAGTGCATTTGCAGTGGCCAAGAATGGTCTGCCTAGAATGATTGGTATCTGCCTATTAGATGTAGGAGCAGTGTCGAGTACTATGAAATCAACCGGATAATAGAAATCTTCGATCTTGACTATGACGCGTCTTCAATGATTCCTTTAGGTATCTTTCTTCGATCTATCCGCAAATTGTAAAGTAACATCGGTTGGTTTAAGATCCTTCAAGCCTAACTTCTCGTAGATCTAAATATGGTAAAATATTCACACCGGCACCAAATCTAATAAAGCTTGCTCTTCCAAAGAATCTCCACTCGCGATGTAGCAGTTGGACTTCGGGATCTTTCGGTTTCACAACCTTGATTCTCAGAGGGTACGATGAACATCTTTGAAGGCGATAAAAGCTTTTTTTCGAATGTTGGTCTTTTTTTCACTAGATCTTTCACTTAATTTGGCATACGAGGGAACTTGCTTGATGGCGGTCAGAAATGGGATATTAATATGCAAATTCTGAAATACATCGCAAATCTCCTTGTACTGGTCATCCTTTCTGGTATTCACTAGTTTCGAAGGAAACGGTGTTGGCGGATTCTTCAATATCGGTTCTCTTCTTTCGGCTTCGGTTGGCTTGGTAACAAATAGTGGAGTCACTCATGATGGCTTCTTCTTACTTACTTTCACAGTAGTTCCTTCAGCTTCTCTCTCAACAGTTACTTCAGTGGGTGGCACAACACTAGATATATCTGGAATGTTAGAACTGGGTGGGATGGTGGGGACATAAGTTACCTTAGGCTCCACAAAATCTTTTCCTGGTTCATAGACAATCTTGTTATCAACTTTCTTGCCTGACCTCAGAGTGGTGACGCCATTAACTTGTTCATGAGTAATCTCCAGGTTATCTACCTACAGGACACCTCTTCCTTTCGGATTTGGCTCCGGCTGGCTTGGTAATGTTCTTTTCGATCTTTCCGTCAAGGCAACAACGATTTGCCCTATCTGGCCTTCAATGACACTAAAGTTATTCTCCAACTTCTGGGTTCTTTGATTTGTCTATTTTAGCTCATTGACAATGGTGGTGATAGCTTCTTCCAGATGTGGGATAACTGCTTTGCTCGACTGAGGCGTAGGGGCAATATATCCACTCATAAGATCTGGTACTAACTCTCTATTTGTGTTGCCTTGGTATTCTTTGGTTCCGTATGACCGTTGATTTATGTATGGTTTTTGGCGGCGGTTTTGAAACCGAGCATCGGGTTATTATTCGAACCGATTTGATCGATTTCGAATCACGGAGGAAAATTCCTCTGATTTGTATTTTGTGGCTTCCAATAATTTTGTCCCTGATTGAACAGGTTATTTCTTCCTAAAGAGTTGATACTACATGCCTCTGCATTAGTATCTAGATAGTACGAACACTATTCAGTGGTGTGGCCTTCATCAGAACATAGCTTACAAATGGTATAACAAGGCTTGGATGTGGCTGAGGTTTAGCTTGGAAATTGTTTGGTTTTGGAGGATTCATGGAGAATTGATCAAACTTCTTGTTCAAATTTTCAAGTCCTGTTGATAGGCTTGCCATAATTGATAGCATCGCTTGATTTGGGTCTTCTTGAATTTGGTTGCCAAATTGCTTCGGCACCCCCTCCACTCTAGCTACGTCCTCGTTGCTAGTACTCCATTGAAAGTGTCTTCACTAAATTTCGAGAAAGTTGTAGGCTTCCTCTACATCCAATGATGTAAACTTACCTTGATGCATTGATCAGTATCATCCGCTTGTTCATAGTAGAAAGTCCTCGAAAGAAAAAATGAGCCAGTGTGCTCTTATCATAACCATGATGTGGACATGAGACTAGCAGATTATTGAATTTCTCCTAGCTTTGATGATATTCTTCAGTCACCTTCCCTTTGAAATTGATGATGGCTTGCTGCATGGCATCTGTCTTCTATGGTGGGTAGAACTTGTTCATAAACTTTGTTCTCAACTTCTCCCAGTTGTTGATTGAATTGATCGGCTGTGCAGTTAACCATTCGGATGCTTTACCTTCGAGTGAGAGTGGGAAAAGAATTAACTTGATACTCTCATCCCTGATATTCTGGTTCTTGAAAGTTCTGAGGACTGATAGAAATTTGTTCATGTGAACATAAGGCTGAACATTGTCTGAACCATTAAACTTTGGAAGCATAGAGATTACTGATGCTCTAAGTTCAAACTAATTAGCTTCTGTCTCTGGAAAAACAATACTACTGGGTGGGTCTCCAATGATTGGTGAATAGAAATCACTCAGCTTCTTCCTCTGCCAGGCTTTTGCATGGGTGGGATAGCTTCAGGATTATTTGGGTTCATAACACCTCCATCATTGCTTGCGGCCATTGTTACAATCTCATCTAGTATTCTTGTGAGTCGGTTGTTAAACCTTGTCCACTCTTGTGTTCTTACCGGACGATGATATGGACGACGGGGCATACACTAGAAAATTCTATGCGAAAATGACGAAAAACTATCCTACAATGCTTGAATAATATGCAACTATTCTAAATTATACTCAAATGTAAAACTACTTTCCTTCAACTGGGTTGGGCTTTGCACCTAGTATCTTGCCTGTTGTCTAAAACTGTCTCTTCTAGGGTTATGGTGAATCGCTTGGATTGCTTAAGTACCACGGCCCACAGACGATAGTCCGTTTGTCAAGATTCAGACAAGAAACACTAGAGTTAGATTTTTCGCTGTGTTGGCTTACAACTTCAATTGTTGAAAAGATCCTAAATGCAATTATACTAGAAAGCAATAAAACTAAACTGTGATGCAACTATATTAAGAATGAAATAAAAAGAATGAAGATTCGACTAACCTGGATGGTAGATCTTGTCTTCGAGATGTCCTTCAAGCTTTTCTCTTTATTAAAAGGATGGATGATGCGGCTAAAAATTACCTCAAGATCCAAACTTCTAATCTTGAAAGAAAATGTTAAACATAAACAACTTAAAACGGCAGCGGCGCCATTTGACACTCACTCCTTTTTGTGTGTAGATGGTGTATAGATGATGGTCGTTGAACCAATAGAAGCGTATCAAAACCTAATTATCCCTCAATAAGTAAAGGATGAGTAGGGTATCGTTCCACTTTTAAGTGTATGTTATGTGAAGGACAGGACTGGAAGGGGGGTTTAAGGGATTAAAAACTATGATTATAGAGATTTAGATTCTAATGCTAAACTAAACTAAATTAACTAAACTATTGGGAATTTATAAGAGAGGGAATTCAAGAGATTAGAATCCACCAATACTTTTTAATCTATGACCTTCTGCTTCATGGTTGTTCTTACAAGTAGACTACAATTAGGCAATCGAGCAAGTGTCGATGCCCTCTTGGACGAAACATCGTTAACAATTAACTCTAGTTAAGGTTGTTCCTATGTTTATGCTATTAATATCTTCTTTTCTTTTATGTAAGCTCGGGCAGCCATTCAATGTATTACCAAGAGCAACATCAAGGAGTACTTCCTAATAGGGCGGCCATTCAATGAATCACCACTTAAGGCAAACACAAAGAATACTTCCCCTAGGCAGCCACTCCCTGAGCTACCCCTTTTAAGGCAACACAAAGAATACTTCCCTAACTCTAAAGAACTATACTACTAGAAGAAAAGTAAAGAACACTAGCATGATATTAATATTGCAAAACATAAACCCTATTCTATACTTCCATCCCCTGGTGTGGGCAATGGAACTAATAACTAAAAACATAAAGAACTAACTAGATTAAAGAACACCATGAACCAGAAGAATCATTAAACCTTAAGTACCGGCTTCATCTCCTCCCTTGAAGGAGAAGATTAGCCTTCCATATAGAAGGAAAAACACGAAGAACGAGAAGAAGAAGAGTCGAAGAACATAAGATTTGAAAGACTAATTTATTAAGACTCAGCTAGTTAAAAGCGATCTTTTATTATTAATCTCTCTCTGCCTCAAGTTCTGGAGACAAGATTATAAGTGAATTGGCAATTTACATGAGGCACTTAGGTCCTCTATTTATAGGGGTTACAATGAGCTCTAGAAGCATTCCAAACCGTCATTTGTTTCCTAATACAAATAGACTTCTTTCAGAGTCCAACTTCGTCTTCAAAACTGAGAAGGAATTGGCTACAGTGTCGATTCATGCGTCTGGATGCACTATTCATGCATCCCAGACTTGATCAATGCATTTGGACGCTCGATCCATGCGTCCTAGACGCGTAAGCCTATTTTATCTCTTCTGCTCTATCCTTTTATCCTCTTTTGCGGGCTTTGGTCCAATCAACGAATCCTTTGGCCTTGGGCTTCCAAATAGGCTTTAAAATAGGTCCAAGTCGCATATTTAATAGGTTCAATTACATGGCCTTCTCCATGATTGTCCACGGGCTTCCCATGTGATCCTTAATGCTCCGAATTGCTCCATTTTATCCCTTTTTCTCTAATATTCTACAAAACTCTTTTCTCACCTGTAGAATCTTAAAACATAACTTACAAACACTATTAGTCCACTAAGATGGCTAAAGAAGAGGCATAATCGAGGGTTAAATTGCACTTTTTGAGCACTTATCAGGTGACATTTGAAGGAGGTGTTCCGTGCAAGCACGTTCCTTGATTAGAGAACCTCAATCTTTCAAGTTTCCTAGACACTGTTTGAATATGTTTTTTTTTTTTGGTTTACTATTCACGAAAGATACAAACAATAATATTAAATAGCATGCAATAATTATTATTATTATTTTGGTACTATTCACATATTATACAGACAATAAAGGCACAAAGCATGAAATATATCTCACAATTTAGGCATTGACAAAAACATGTATCATACAAACATGCTATAAGCAACAATGAGAACATACATGGAACACAATTTACAATTTCCTAACATGCATAAAGATTCAAAAGCGAAGAATGCTATATAAAAAATGTTTACTAAACATGCGACTTATAACTTGCTGAATAATATACGATACTAAACAACGCGTGTATTGCATAAAATTTTGATTTTGTCAATACTCATTGAGATTATGAATGTCATATAGAGAGCAGCTTCACCCCGAAGGGCTTAGAAACAACTTACCCAACTCAGATTTTAACCCTCGTTGGAATGTTCTCCGCTTTCTTGACAAAATCAAATAATTATATAAAACATTCCACTCATACGTATATATATGCTAAACATGCAAATAATAGTATACAACATGTTATTATACACATACGAGATTTTAAATAGGTTATATCATATAAGGAAGTAAACTCCACTAACAAGTGTTAAGATGAGTGGTAGAATTTGAAACCTGTTAGCGTCCCACAACTCCGCCAAAGAATAGAAGAGTCTGTTTGAACTCCCGAAGCCAGTTGAGTTCCTGATGGTACCGGAAGAATCTGATACAGGTGTGAGAGAGACTAAGATCAACAATGATATGGTACATAACAAGAGATCCTGACGTTGAAAAGTGTAGTGCTAAAAGGTCAGAACAGTAGCACGCGCGACTGAGGATGTAGCGTCTGTGAGAAATATAGTAGCATCCACAACTCGCTCCCGACTACAACACTCCAAATTTAGACAGTGGGCTTAGAAGTTTCTACAGGTCCTTTTGCAAGCCTGATTCAGAGGTACCAGTATACGGAAAAAAAATCACAGTACAACAATTAGTAACGAAACATGATATGCAAGTGAAAATTCAAAATTCAAAATTGAAAAATGAAAGAGATAGAAGGGTAGGACAGGTGGGGTTCCCTGTTGAGCTATTCCAACTTGATTGTGATGTTCCTTGAGTCCTTTTCCCGACAAAGGAACCATTTTTTTTTTTTTTTTTTTTTTTTTTTGAAATAGCTAGGGGTTAGGCAGACCCCAACCTGTATTAGAAAACCAGCTTACCCTCTTTGGTACATCATACCCCTAGCATTCTCCTCCATTATAACATTTAACTCATACGCTATAGGAGGAATGCGTATATGTAGGATTTTAATCTCACACACACTCAAATATAATTATTCAATATACCTCGCTCACGTGCACATTGAAATATAGTCTGAGCAGGGTTTCATCCCAAACCTAAAGTCCTGAACACTTGGTTTTAGTCTACTGGAACTGACTCGCGAAGGAACTTGTGTGAGAAGGATTTTTATTGGTGATTTAAACTAGTTTACTACGTTACTTGGATTTCAAGTTACTAAATAATTAATTATTACTAAATTAATTAATGCGAGAGAAATAAAGAGAAAGAGGGGTGGAGAGTTAAATCTACTCATGCAAAATCAGCTCCAGAGTTTAGAAGGTTTCGTCACTGCTATCTCTAATCTGTCTCGGGTTCATAGATAACTCCGAAACAGACTCGAGTGTCCATCCCTAGCAAGATTAACCTATCTCTAAGTTCATCCTACTAGCATGAGAAATTGAACTGATATTTCATTTATGAAATACCTTTTCAATTCCTAGTTTTATTCTACACCAATCGTCCAAATATTAAGGTCTGATTTTACCAGAGAGTCACGCACACGAGTCTTCCCAGTGTCACCTGGGTCGCGCATGCGACCTTGTCTAGAGTTCCAGACTCCAAACCTGGTTGATCACTGTCATTTTGTGACAGGATATAAACTAAAGCCTATTTACCTAAGTAATGATCCATGCCTCCTAAAACGGAGCCTGATCTGCACATGAGCATCATCAACCCTCCACCAGGGAGCGTTTTAGCTCATAATCCTAATTTGAGAAATCAAATAGCTAATTTATATGAAGAAGAAGAAAAGAAGAGAGAATTCCTAATTTATACTTACAAGGAAAGATTTATTAGATTAGATAATGAGAACGAATACAAGTTTTATTCTTACAATACCTAGAAACTAGAAAGAAAAATGAAACTTTTTTAGAAAAGGTGAAGAACTTCTAAAAATGGAGTAAAGGCAAAAACTAAAAACTATCGAGTAAAGTGAATCTGTCCTCCATCAAGACTTCCACCTCTTTAAGTAAATCTAGTGCTTTCCTCTCATTTTCTTTTCTCCACATGAATCAACCACCCCCCTTTAATTCTGCCTAATCAAGACTTTTTATGCAAAAGTGTGAACAAAAGTCTTCCATCATCTTAATGAAGCTTGACTTGATCACACATTTTGAGAGCTTGACTTGTGAGCTTGATCAATAATAGAGAACCAAATTATGTGGGTTCGTATAGTGGCCCCACATGCTTCGACCAATGGTGGGTCCGAAAGTTGACTCTTTACAAAGTCTCGCCTTGGTGTAGAGCTCGTCACACTGATCGTTCTAATGGTTCACTTTCCAAATTTGGAATCCAGGTTCAGAAATTATGAGCATCGAAAGTTTGATGTTTTTCAGTACGTTAATCCTATTCTGACCTAGAAATGTTTTGTTTGAGTTCTCGGGCTTTAGTCAGGCTTTATTAAATTTCACATGAGCTAAATCAGAATATTTCATGTAGACACACTATTCCATGCTTAAATACTGGCTTTATCCTTATTTTAACATTGATTGTGAAAAGTTGTAGAAGCACGAAAATATAATTATTTAAACACATAATTAACCAAAATGTTATGTCTCTATGGGGTTTTATATTACAGTTTTGGGTGCTTATCAGACCACACTACCTTGCTCTTGACATTCTTGATAGTGATGTACGTAGATGATGAAGTGAACTACCCACTTTGCGTAAGAGTCCATACAACTCTATCTTTGTCAAGTAGGTTATAGATGTCTTTATGGAGTATTTTCTACTTGAAATCACACTCTGGTAAGTTTTGAATGAGGTTGTTCCAACTCCCATTAGAAATAAGATCACTGACCTTTGCTTCTTCTTGAAGATTTAACAAGTTTTTGGCCTCAACATTATAGAGTAAAGGGGTGTCAGAGCACCATGGATGATGCCATATGTATGTATCATTGCCATTGGCAATTAGGTGTCTAGTATACGTCATGGTAGTAACTCTTTGCTTCATGTTGCCCTGCCAAACCCAAGAACAATCCCTAGGTTGCTTCATTGTCCAAAAGTGTTTAACTTTAATGCTATGAGCCCAAACCTATTTGAACCATAATGTATCTTCTTTTGACTCCACTTTGAAGACTAGGCCACAATAGGCTAGCTGCATTGTTCCACACTTTTAGGTCAATTATGCTTAGTCCCCCTTCCTTTTTTGAGTATCGTAACACCTCATGACTGGCCTTATAAACTTTCCTCTGTAGAGAAGGGGCGGACCATAAGAATATATTACACAATGATAAGCACCCAAAAGTGTAGTTTAGACCCCTTAATAGTATTCTATTTAGGCCAATTATGTTTATAATAAATAAAAGTTAGTAATATTTACGTGTTTTTGTGTATTTCAGGTCTTGAAGCTATTTCTGTGGTTAAAGATGTCATTTTGCGTGTAAAATGAGTCAAGATGATTGCTAGAAGAGTTCTATGTTTAGAGCCCAAGAATCAAGAGGAAAAAGATTTTCAAGCCCAGTCAAAGATGGAAAGTCAAAGTTAATTCGGGTAGAAAAATGACAAAAGGCCATTAAAACTTTAAAAGGCTGTATCTTTGGATTCAGGCCATGGAATTGGACCTACTTTATGTGAAACCGACCAACTCGGAATAAGATTTCCATTAGATCTGCCTTTGCCCCAATCAGAGTTGTAAAAGTGGACGAAAAGGGCATTGAAGTAATTTCCAACAGTTGTGGCCTCCTTAGACTTAACCTAATAGACTTTGGGCTCACATTAGAGGCCCAAAGTCCCCCCTTTTTTGCCATTGCACGAAACCCTAACCCTCTCCTATATAAAGAGGGTTAAGGCTAAATAAAACTTGGCTACTCCCCTCATTAGTATAGTTTGGTTTTAAATTAGGTCTCTCTCTCTCTCTCCCCTTTCTTTAGTTTAGTTTAGGTTTAGTTAAATAATTAGGGTTTTATAATTGTAACCTCCAAACTTCAATTTAATTCAAGTTCTTTCTAATCAATGTCTTCTTATTATTGTTTTAGTTTAAATTAATCCAATGACACAAGGCTAAAACTTCAATTAGAGGGGGTTAATGAAGCCACGTGAGGATGATTAGTTATTAGAATAGTTATTGTTTTAAATAGCGTTTCAAGTTTGATTCTTATGATTGTTTAGAGATAAAAGTCATAAGAGTTGAACTAGAGTTTAAAGCCACCATCAAAGAGATTTGTGGTGGAACTAAAATCTCATGCTATTGAAGCCATGATCAGAGATGACTTGGTATTCACTAGGGATCAAAAAATTCGATTCGATGACTAAACTAATAGCCAATCGAATCGTTTGGTGGATTAACCCTTATCTAATCCTTTTTATCATCATTATGTCTACTGTTTTAGTACTTATTTCTAATGTTTTCATAAACCATATTACTCTCATTAGTGAATAGGTTTAATTAGTCTAAATTTGTGTCAAGTACGTGCAAGCAAGAATGGATCGAAAACGATTACTCCCATATAACAATTGTTTTAGAGAGTATTATTATTGATTAATTAGAATGAAATTAGCATGTTAAACAACCTGTTTTCACATCTACCTTTATTCAATTATCAAATGGCGCCGCTTGCCATCTTGCTTTGTTACATATTGCGTGTTTAGACTAGAATACATTATTCACTATTTTTCCAAAATCAATATTGTTTTCACTGTTCGCAAATTCTTGATAATTTTTTGCTACTGTTTGAGTGTATATGAGTTGTGAAAATAACTCCTTGCATTCCCGTGACCTGACCCTAAAACATTCAACCCTCGTTATTTACTTTAGAGCGCGCACGCACCCTAATTTTGCCCTTACACAAGACACCCACATAACACCATACCATAGGCGACCAGCGTCATTTTACCTCTATGCGGCGCTGTGCCCTAGTTTAATTAGAATAATTTAATTTTTTGCAATTAGATACAATATTACCTCACGAGTACAGTACAGTACTCGTATGCCCATACACTATAGTATTTAATAACAAAATTTTCATACTTTACGATGTCTAGAAAACTTAAAGAATTGGAATTATCTAATTAAGGAATGTGCACACACGGACAACCTCCCTTAATTGAGTGGCCTGACTGTTGGTTTGAACTATTTCTAATAGTAAATTAATAATCCCACCCACTACCAAAGCCTGTTTCACAGGCTTGACATCTAGGCCCAACACGAAGCCCATAGTAAAAATCCTTACCCTATTTCTTAAAACTCTAGCACTAATCAGTTTAAACTTTTTACAGGATTTCACCATCCACCCGTGCACCTGGACCAGTCCCATATAATTGTTCAAGTAACAAATAGATGTGCTTCAAGGCCGTTGAAGGCGCTATTTATATGCATAGCAAGGACGCTCCAGGTAACACCTCTTTACATCCTCGCATCTATTGTAAGAGAATTCTATTTCTAGTAATAATCATGCTGTTTTTGCATGCTCATTATGAATTGCCTATTAGAATTAAAACTTGCATGAGATTAAGATCTGGTATGCATAAACCTACCATATTAGTTTATCATAGACACAAAAATTATTGCCTATCTAGAAATACACGCACCAACACACCACAACTGCATCTGTAGCAATGGGTGAAGAAATAGCATAGAGACCCCTTGATATGGTCTTATTTTTTACTTAACTAGATGAACAAGAATAAATAGTAATAATATGATGTTGTGAATAGTAAAATATGGTGGGAAAATAGTAAATAATACTCTCTAAATCATAGAAGATAAAGGGGAGTAGTCGTGTTCGCCAAACTCTACTTCGTACACTACTTGGATGCGAATCTAAGTTGCAATATGCTTCACTAACAAGAGTCAAAACGGTAAATATAAGATGAAAGCAGTGAATTTATAGAATGAATAAAGGAATTAGAATGGGTTTAATCCACCATACAATTTGATTTACTATTGGTTAGTATCGAATCGCTTTTATTGATCCCTAGTGAAGGCCAAGTCCTCCCGGTTAGTGAATACCACAATTATGTGGATGCAAACAACCTAGATGAGAAATTCGACGAGTTTCTAAGAGCCTGTGATGATCAACCCTCTAAAGAACTACCTAGAGCACCACCCGACCATCATCCACCTGAGCTAATCCCTCATAAAATCCAATCATTTACCACCACCTCGATTCCCCGCCCTCCACCTTTTTGAAGGAACCTTGAGTTTGCAGCTGACCTTCTTGCTTCTCCTGCGCTTCATAATTTTCGAAACCCTCCTAGTAAGAAAATAATACCCAAGGACAAGCCACCCGACCCATTCATTTTCAGATATGTGATTATACCAACCCACGCCATCAATGAGTTTTGTGCTAAATCCACATTCTCATTTTTTCCATTCCTTCCTTCTAAAACCTATCCATATCCCACATATATTCCACAACCATCCATTTTCCCATGATCATTCACTTGGCCACCCTTTCGTTGGAGGAAAAAGAAGAAACTGCATGCTCGATTAGGTTCTAGATCCATCAGTATTCACTCCTATTCCGCTATGCCACATCATAGGAAATCTTGGTGCCTAATTCTGTTTGGGGGTATGATGTTCACCTTTTGAGTATGTTAGAGATTTGATTCTCTAATTTGACAAAGTGTGAATACAAAAAAATTTCCTTACTCACGATATTTGTGTGCATAGTTTTGAGTAGGGATTCCGAACCATCCTAAGTCTAGGACAACTTACAACTTGTTTTTACTCTTTTAGGAAACTAGTGAGTAAGTTTTAAGCCATGGTTGAATTGATACTAACTACTTGGTTTCTTTTAATGTAAAAAATGAAAACTTTAAGTTACGTAAACATGCAACTAAAATAAAGATAAAAATTGACTTCTAGATAGGTGTGGAGAGTTAGTTCTCCTCATGTGAAGATAACCACTATTGTATGATTCTAGGTTCTTGCATCTTAATCTTTCTAGAACTCATAGACAAGTCCTAATAAAGATTAACTTGATCCCTAACACTATGACTCGTCTCTAAGATCATATTGCTAGCATGTAGAACCAAAGCAATGACTTATCTCTAAGAACATCACCTTGATTCCTAACTAGACTCTACACCAACTACCATTTTGGGATAGGATGTAGGTCTAGTTGTTCTTCCTAAACAACTTACTAAAATCACATCACAAAGGTTATCCCTCACATGAGCATCCCCCCACAAAGGGAAGGTTTTAGCTCATGATCCTAGGGATAAAAATGAAAGATGCAAAATAGAAATGTAAAATGAGAGAGAGAACAAAAAGAAGAAGAAACTAAAGAAGAAATTACTTACCTTAAGAAAATTAGATTTTATTTAGAAGAAGAAGAACAAAAGTTTCTTCCATTAAAACTATTACAAGCTTTTCATAAAAACTAAAAACTAAAAACTAAAACTAAACTAAGGAACTAAAAAAACAATGAATGATAAAGGAAAATAAGTCAAGGGAGTAAATGGAGTGCATCCCCCCTTGTTTTGTTTTTTCCTTCCTTTCTAGAATTCTCCCCCTCATCCCACATGAAAACACACACACACATTTAATTCACTTTTATCCACCACATTAAAACAAAGTGACACCTTGCTTTTTTTCACTATTAACACCTAATCTTATTAATTACATGCAAGGTGTCAATTTTGCACCAATAATTTGGCACTTTTGTCTTGACATGCTCCATGATTGATGACTCATCTCTTCTTGCGGGCCTGAAAGGTGGGTCCATGTGTTATGTCCATTGATGGTTCTAGACATCAATTTTTGTAATTTCTGGCCTAAGGTAGAGCTAGTCGTGCTGATTATCTGGGCAGCTTACTTGCCGAAATCGGAGTCCAGGTTAACGAGATATGAGCTCTGAAAGTTTACGCTTTCCTTTACATAGTCCAATTCTGACTCGATTCTGTCATGTTTGAGTCCCCGGCTTTGATCCGTCTTTGTTTAGCTTCACATGGCTGATTTAGAAGAATTCATATATACATTGTTCCCCGTGCTTTAACGCAGGTTTAACCAATATTTTCAATTTTACTGCGAAGACCTGCAAAAGTACGAAAATATACTTATTTCATGATTATTAAACACATAATTAACCAAATTTATATGTCTCAATGGGGTTTAATATTACAGTTTTAGGTGCTTATCACACTACCCCCAAACAACACTTTGATTGTCCTCAAGCAAAGAAGAGACACTAAAACAGATAAGTGGCCAAAAATGTGTAGTCCTAACTAATTCTCGTTTCGTAGAGTGCGGTTGCATTGACCATATGCAACAAGGCCTTAAACCACTAGGAATTCCCTAGTGGACGAGTTATAGCCTCGTGAGAGTTTTCTAGAGAAGATAATCACAAACTTCATTTATACTACAATGACTCAGTGACAAAAACTCGTTTCCTAAATTAATCTCAGATATCCATACATCTCCTTAGCAAGGAACGAGGATTGATTTCTTTGAAACTCAAGTTAATATGCATTCAATAATTAAAAGATCTACATATGATCATGCATACAATGAACTTTTCATTGAAATGTACAAGCAGGGCCGTTTCTGGATCCTTTGGATAGCGTCCCTAAATGGGTTCTCACAGGTATGTGTCGAAACACAAATTTGCTCATAAGTTTTCTACTCAGGTTTTGCTAACTCCAGTGTGCAGTGGCACACGTTTCCTCACATCTCAATGACAGTCAGAGTAGCCGAGGTCAATCAATCACGTCTACTACTTATTATCACACCTTTCTACTCCTAATTGAGCTAAAGGTCCTTATTAGGTATTATGGGGCTTAGGTGATGGTGTAGAAGAAAATGGAAATGGATAATCAAAATTGACAAGTATGAGAGAATAGGGTCTTCAAGATATTTACACTAGAGAAATCCTTATTTTCTTTCTTGCTTCTAACTGAGTTTCCCAACCTTGCTCTTAAGCCTCTAGATACTGATGATGATTTTTTTTTTCTTTCCTGAAGCAAGTAATTGACTTTTATTTGGGACAAGTCTTTCTCTTTATTTTTCTACATTTCATTCTATTTCTCATACTCCTCATTTGGGTAGGTTTAATTTATTTAGGGTTACTAGATGGGTAAGGGATTTTTGGTGAAAATGAAAGGTTTGATGAAAGGTTCAGTAGATTGACTAGCGGTAAAATTTTTAACAGGTATGAATTTTTGGCTATGTCGATCCAAACATGGCCTAAATTCTCGCCTAGGGTTCGGATGGTGATCAAGTAAGTAGACACGTGATTTTCTCTATTCGGAAAAACTACTCCTCTATGTCGTTACTCACATATCACACATATCGAGGCTTTTTGGTTAGATTCTCACAGGATTGATCATTTAAGTAACTAACCGTGGGTTCCAGAAACTTACTGCTATGTTCAATCGATGATACTCAGTGCATGAATGTTCATGAAAAGATGTATAAACTATTGCATACGTATTATCTTAAGTTTCTTAAAAACAAATCCTAATTCAGATACTAATGTGAGATTTCTAGACAATTTTCATCATTGAAAAGGAAACAAGACTTTGTCACTAAGTACAATTATTAACAAGAAAATAAAAACTATATACATGCTATAATTTGCCTAATTTTTGCTACAGGTTTAAAGCACCCCCAAACATAATGATGCTTAGTCCTCAAAGTATCAATAGATTAAAAAAAAAAATTACCTGAGAACAGTGAGCAAAATTAGGGTTGGATTGCTGGAACACAAAGTTTGGATAACCTAATATATTATACATAAATACACAAAGAAAAACAGTAGCACATGAAACATAACTATTTACAGTTAGATATATGTACAATGGCATGCTCAATTTACCATCTAGTAGGATGTGTTGGTCTGGCGTCCTCTATAATGAAATGTATTTCCTTAGCATCGCACCAAAAGATAATAGTCTGCCAAATTTCAGCCCATTCTTTGTCTCCTGATTTGTTCAAATATGTCATCATTTTTTCATCCTTCGGGTAACAACAAACATGCCTCAGGTACCGAGTGGGACGTTTCCATTGCCTAAACCTTAATGAACGAATGATTTTGTTTGCTGGGCACATAGAATCTACCTTGACCCAGTCATGAAAAGTAGCTGAAAACTGTGGGAAATGTGTCTTCATGATTCGGCAAGCGGTTATAGGTAAAAGTATATACTGATCCTGAAGAGTGCGAGCTCATTTCAGATTGGAGATAACACAACCTAAGATATCAAATAGTGTATGACCTTGAGCCAGTGCATTGAATACTACGCAGGCAGCCTCATTGGCCGTAGAAAAGTGCTAATCTCCCATGATGTTCAGGAGTATAAACAACATCGCAATCCCCATGTTCATGGTCATGCTTGTTAAGGGAATGGCGATGTCGCGCCATGGCACATGGCCATCTCCTTCTCGTGTAATCCCAAGACCATCACCGTAAGTTTCACAAAAAGCATGCCAATGAAAGGAACGGTAAGAATTGTGATAGATGTAATGCCATGATGCGGCTGGTTCGTGATATGGAAGATCCAAAGTTAGGGCAAGCTGTTGTTCAGAAAAAATATGTCGTGTGTCACCAACTAGGATTGTGAAACCATCTAAGTAGAAGCCATGCGCATGGTTGAATGCTGGTGTGTCTTCTATATTAGCATAAAAGTATGCAGCCAAACTCAGAGAATAAGTTTGGTCAGGTTGAAGAACTAGGGAAGACCACCCAATGTTAGTGATGTAGTCACGGAAGAGATGGCCATAAGTATTGGAATCCATCATAGACAGAAAGGATTGCTCAGGAATGAGTTTTGGAAGTGTCTTATAAACGTAAAAATTTGAATTATTTTACCTACGAATAAAAGATTGAACTCTAAACGCAAGTAAAACTAAAACCTTACGTTGACTGTGTTTATCAAAGATTTATTCTACTCTCGAATCTATCGAAATAGAGTGGAGTAAAAGATTCGTTCCACTCCTAGTTCTTTAGCATTCAATGTTTTCTAATATTATCAGTCCTAGCCAAAGTTAATGAGAGTATTACGAAGGGAATTTAAACTACAATGCAAATTTAACTAACAAGATATGACTAGCGAAATGACGGAATGCTAAGGGTTGAATCTAGATAAAGAATTAGGGGAATTTGATTTCACCTTAAATCCAACTTAATAAACTAGTATAGATTATTGTAATCCAATTCTTACATTCTTACAATAAGAATTGGTCGTTCTAATCCCTAATCAATCAGGACAATCTCTACCAAATAATGACTAGCATGTGAGGAAGTCCAACCCATTCTCATGGCGAATCAACAACCTTCTAGAGTGGAATAGACTCTTACAACTAGTTATACACTACATAATCAACTTTTCATCAAGGCTTCATCAAACCCCTCTAATGGAGGTTTAGCCTTGATTCATAAAACTATCATTTCTCATGGAATTCAAACAAGACATGATACAAAGATTCTAAGTTTATTTATATAAAGATTCTAATCAATAATTCAAAACTAAATCAACAACTAAGAAATGATTAACAACTAAGTAATTTAATTTAGAGCTAAGTACTTTAATAAATCAAAATCGAAATTGTAAAGAACTAACTATTTTATTGATCTAATGAATAATAAAACAATGATTCAATTAACTAAATTAAAACAAGGTATGAAAAACTAATTAATTGAAGAAAAACTAGATCTAGAATTATGTTATAATGGCTACTTGCTACCTAACCTAAGTATATCTTAAGAGCTAAATGTTGTGTATTGAAATGCAGACCAGATCCACATTTTCGTACATGGGATGAGGAGCCATGTTTTGGGCCAGAAAATCGAGCCCAAAACCCAATCTCTTCAGTCCACAGGGCCCTTTTCAACTGGATCTGACTTTAGAAGGCTTTTCGTAAACTTCTGCTCTTCTGATTAGGTCAAGGTTTAGACCATTGGAAAGCTCTTTCCGAGCCGGTCGTTTTGACATAAGGTAGGCCCAATTACAAGGCCTAAGTCCAAAGATATGGTCTTCGGAAGTTCTACTGACTTTTGTATGTTGTTTCTACCCGCGTTGACTTTGACTTTTCAGCTTTTGACCGGGCTTTACAAAGGTTTTTTCTCCTTGAATCTTGGCCTTTAATCACAGAACTTCTTAGCAACCAACCCTTGCTCCTTTATCTCGCCAAAGTGGCACATTTCTGCACATAATTGACTTTAATGCCTGAAATACAGAAAAGCACGTAATCAGCATTAACTCTTATTTATTACTCACATAATTAGTCTAAAAGTATTATTGTTAAGGAGTTAAAACTACAGTTTTGGGCTCTTATCAAACCACCCCCAAACAATATTTTGCTTGTCCTCAAGCAAATATGAGAAATTAGCATAAGTGACTAAAAATGGAGTTCTAACTAATCTCGTTTCGCCGAGTGCGATTGCATTGACCATATGCAACAAGGCCTTAAACCACTAGGAATTCCCTAGTAGACGAGTTATAGCCTCGTGAGAGTTTTCCAGTGAAGATACTCACAAACTTCATCTATACTACAACGACTAAGAAATAAAACTTTTGTTTCCTTATTTATGCTCCCAATTATCTATATATCTCACTAGCAATGAATACAGATTAATCAAGTCGAAACTGCATAATAATCAATCATCTATGAATAAACATATATACAATGAGTAATACTATGAAATGCACTAGCAGGTCCGTTTCTGAAAACTCATAATCGTCCTTAAGTAGGTCCTCACATAAATGTCAAGACAAAAACCACTGTGATTTTTCTGCTCAAGTTTCGTTACTCCAGTGTGCAGTGGGCACACTTTACCTTACAATCTCAATGACACACAAGGAAGTCGGAGTCGATCAAACACATCTGCCACTTACTATCACACTAACCTATTCCTAATTGAGCTAGAGGTCTTTATTAGGTGTTGCGGGGATTAGGAGATGGTTTAAGAAGGAAGGAAATGGATATTCAAAAAGGACAAGTCTGAGATAATAGAGTCTTCATATTATATAACTAGAGAAAATCTTGTTCTTTACTTTTGCTTCTATACTTTGTTTCCATCCTTAGCTATATTTTTTTTTCTTTGGCTTTTGACTCCTTTGATTCTATTTTTGGAGTTCTAACTCTTTGTTTTCTTTTATTATTATTTTTTTATTTGGATGGAAACTTTCTTTTCTTATTTGAAGCGACTAACAAATTCTTGATTTCAAATGTCTTTCTCTTTTATATTCTTCATTTCTATTCTCAGACTCATTCAAAGAATGGGTAGGTAGATTTTTTTCTTTATTTTGTTTGTTTTGTAACATGGTAAAGGATTTGCGGTTTATGAAAGGCTCAGAGGGGCGACTAGCGGAAAATAATTCATAGGTTTGAATTTCTGGCTATATCGATCCAAAGAGGGCCTAAATTCTCGCCTAGGATATGGTATAGTGATCAAGCAAGTGGACGTGTGATTTCTCTATCCGGATTTTACTTCTCCCTTGTGTCATTTCTCAAATGTTCACTCATATAAGGCTTTAAGCTATATTCTCACAGGATTTGTAGAATAAGTACTCTAGCCTAGATTTCATAAACTTACTGCCAAACAGTCATAGATACTCATATAACATATTTTACAGATAGATGCAATGATTATTACCTACATATTAACCTAAGTTTCTAAAAATTATTCTAATGCAAAAGCTACGTGAGATATCTAGATTATCAAGGGCCTAGAGAAGAAAAACAATACCAATATTCCTAAGTGTACAACATAAACTTTTTATTAATATTTTTTTAAATTTTGAATTTTTAACTATAAAACAAGTGCATATTATACATATCTATATCCTAACAGATGCCTTAATTACACGTGTTTCTACCAAACAAAAAAAATGCTTTGTTCTCAAAGTATTTAAATAAAAAGGGTAGAGAAATACCATAGAAATGCGTAAAATTCTGAAACATCTTCAAAACAAGGTTAAAACAAACTAATATAGAAAAAGAAAAATTGACACAACTCTATATGTGTTCCACCCATTATGGGGTTAACAATAATCAAATTGCTTGGGACATAAGCAGACACTAACTGAAATAAAAACTAACCTTAACTCCCATTTAAGCCTCATCCTCCTCATGCTCTTTTATAAAGAAATGAGGTTCCTTCGCACCCTGTCACGCCATGGTAATTTTCCAGGCTTCACGCCACTTATCGTCTACTATAGCTAACATGTCAAGCGCCACTTGGTCGGATGGGGCGTAAGGTGCAACCTGATGAGGTTGTATCCCCCACCCTTGCCAAGTCATTGCACAGAACGATCGAATAATACAATTGGTGGGTCTCACAATGTCGACCCCAACCCAATCCGTGAAACGGGCACAAAAAACAGGGAAGAAACATAGCATAATACGGCAAATTAAAACAGGCATAAGAAGGTACTTATGCCTCTTGCTATGGGCTCGGGCTAAACTAGACATTAGGGTCTGGGAATATCATAGAGTGTACATCCCCCAACTAAAGCAAGGAAAATATCACAAGTTTCATCATTCACAGAAGAATAACGCCATTCCCCTCTAATGTTTAGCATGATCCAAAACATAACAGTGCCCACGTTCATAGACAGGCTACCCAGGGCAACGTTATAATCCCCTTGGTCCTCTATCCTAAAGATTTCTGCCCCGTAATGCTTATGCAAATCCTCATAGTTATACATGTACATATTATCTACCAAATAGGCCCATGAGTCTTGTATTTCAGTGGGCATAGCAAGTCCAAGAACAAAGGCTAGCAAGAACCTCAAAATTTCCATCGGTTCATCCCCGATGGTGATGGAGAACACTTGTTCTCCATCTGGTCTATCAAAGAACTTACAATTTTCATAAAAATAAGATGTAAGTGCGAGAGAATAAAGTTCATCAGGACTTACCAATAGTGGGTCCCAGCCTGCTAGAATGATCACTTCGCGAAACCAGGCACTATAGGTGTCACTTTGGAACAAGTCTTCAGAAGACTGTTCCGGTATGATACGAGGGGATGTCATGACCAAACTACTCGCTGGAACAGCTGCAAACGATCCTGGGACAACCCACAAAATATTGGAATTTTTCGTTCCCACGTAGGTCAGGGCACGGGGTGCGCTCAACCTATGCTTGGGTAGGGCGCAGGGTGCGCTTTGGTGAATTTCAAGTTCCAGGCACTTCAACGTGGGGCACTTTCACTTGTAGTCTTGGTAAGGTGCGTGTCACGCTCAGGATGAAAACTGGAATTCCAGTGTTTTGGGCACGGGTCAGGCTCAGGTTTGGGCTTGTTAGGGCACGGGTCGCGCTCTGAAGAAATTTTTACTGGCAATGCCTAAGGCGCAAGTGGCGCTTCACTAAGGCGCAGGTGCACTCTGAGGTGCTGAAATGCAGAAGTGATAAGGAAAAAGAAGAAAAACGTGAGAGTGAAAGGTGAGAGATGAAGTTGGGATGTAGTGTGAGTTGTACAGTAGGACAACCAGGGTCCTTGTACTTAGCGATTCCATTATGTTCTGATAAAGTTGGAAACTGTTCAGTTAGAAAGGCGTCTTTAGGAATATTAGTCTTACGCCTTTTAGTGCACAACTCTTTGAGAAACTTAGCATGGTGAGGTAATTTTTTAATTGTTTCGAGAAATGATAGGTTTATTGTTAGATTTTTGAAAACTTCCCTAATCTCGTCAAAGTTTGTATCCCTGTTTAACATAGCTAATTTCTGGGGAAACGGCGGTTTCTCTCATTATTTAGTGTATGGATCAACTGGGTGTCTAACCTTTACTTTCTGTTTCTTAGGTTATAGTTTAACTGGTACCTCTATAGGGGTAGGCTTTTCAGTTTCTATTTTGGTATCTAGTTCAATCTCTGGTGTAGGGACTACTTGTGGGTTAACTATAGGCATAGTGACATTGTTATCAACCACTATGCCTGAACGGAGAGTGGTGATGACATTTAGCTCACCTACATTTGCATTTTCCGTACTAGTATTACCATTCACCTCAAAGGCTGTGTTTGTTGTTTTAGGATTAGTTATTGCTTGTCCTGGAAACACACCTTTGGGTTGTACTTTCTCTTGAGCTAACTGCTATAAGGAAAGTTGGATGGCTTGTAAAATCTGTTGTTGAGATTGCATAAAGGTATTGAAACGATCCGGTTGTGGAGTAGTATTTGCTACTGGTTGTGTGACAGGAACTATGTCACGTTGATTATTAATGGGTGGATTTTGATATTTATTATTTACCGAAATGATACCTCTATTAGTATTATAATTATTATTGTTATAATTATTATAATTACCCTGACCTTGTCCTTGACGTGGTAGAGCTTGGTTGTTATAATTATTATAACTACCCTGACCTTGTCCTTGATGTGCTGGGGCTTGGTTATAACTGTTTGCTGGCCTAACATTTTGATTATTATACCCTGGAGGTGTTACTTGTTGATTATTTCTTCAACTGAAGTTGGGATGTTGTCTCCAAGGGGCATTTGGAATAGGATAACTATTAATCGAGCAAACATTATCTTGTTATGATTATTGTTGTTCATAAGTGAGAGGACAATAGGAGTCGGGATGCTCTGGACTCAAACAGAAATTACATGGATTGGTGTTGACATTCATGACGAGAATAGGCTTTTGTTGAACAGAAATAGCCTCTACCTTTTTAGTGAGAGATTCAATTAAATTTTTAAGTTCAAGATCGGGTTCCATCTCAAACATATCGGCGGCTTTAACTGTTGTAAAAGAACTAGCGGAATGGGAGAAATCGTCACTACCCCCCCAGTTATTATTACGCTTAGTTTGATCTTCTAAAAAATTATAAGCCTCTGAGACTCCCTTACTTAGGAAACTACTCCCATTCATTATGTCAATGACTTCTTTATGGTGGTGTAAAAGTCCTTTGAAAAAGACACGAACTAACTTGTCTTTCGCGAGGTTATGGTGTGGACACTCTATAAGAAGATCGTTGAAACGATTCCAAGCCTCTGAAAATGATTCATGAGGATTCTGTTGAAAGAAATGAATCTTTGAAAGCATTTCATCGGTCTTCAGTGGTGGGTAAAAATGTTCCATAAATAGTTAAACAAGTTTAGCCCACGAGTCCACAGAATTAGGCGCTTGGACAGTTAACCAAGACGCCGCCCTGTCGGCTAGGGTGAAAGGAAATACCCTCAGTTTAATTTGTTCAGTACCAACCGTACGATGGTGGAATGTAGTAAGGACTTGGTCAATCCTACGCATGTGCTGATAAGGTTTTTCAACCCATGAAAAACGGGTAACAAATTAAATATATTTGGGGGGATTCGGAAATCCCCCACTGGGTCTAATAGAACGATGCAAGATTTAGGGCTATCATTCAAGGCTTTGTAAAAGTCAGAGAGAGGAGACTCTCTTTCTTCAACCATTATTTCAGGTGTGGTGTGTAGTATGCTAGCTAGAGGTGTAGTGAGTGGTATACTAGAAAGGCGTGTTTGTTGATGTTGCCAGTTGATTACGTTAGGCGTTTTTCTTCGGCCTGACCTTAATCTCATGCAAGGCTAAGACCAATCTTAACGAAACACAACAACACTCCAAATAATCCTGATATGCTAGTATGAACCTCTAACAGGAGATGCAAGGTGTGGAAGAAATGAGTACATGAATGCCTCCTTGCTTCGCTTATAAATAGCGTCTTGTTTACGCTAGCTCAGTGTATATAACAAGTTAGAACACTGAAAACCTTTAAGAAATGGAAGTTTGAAACAAACCTGTGAAAATCATGCAGTTTCAGCAGAGGGCGCGGGTCGCGCTCAGAATAGGCCTAGGTAGGGCGCAGGTCACGCTCAAGTCCAACTCGAGCTCCAGGCGCTTCAACGCGGGGGGCGCTCAAACTTACCCTTGGTAGGGCGCGGGTCGCGCTAAGGTAAAAACTGGAGTTCCAGCGCTTCAGCGCAGGGGGCATTCCAATTTAGCCTGCCTAGAGCGTAGGTCGCGCTCCATGTAATTCTGTGAGAAAAATTTCAGTTCTGAAACCAAACAACCACAGTTAGAACCAAACAAGGGTGGGTTATTGGACTTTGGAAGACTAACAATTCTAAAGAAAAACAATACTAAAGGGAACTAAGATGGCGGCGGCGCCATTTGATAAACATAAAAATTTGAATTATTTTACCTACGAATAAAAGATTGAACTCTAAACGCAAGTAAAACTAAAACCTTATGTTGACTGTGTTTATCAAAGATTTATTCTACTCTTGAATCTATCGAAATAGAGTGGAGTAAAAGATTTGTTCCACTCCTAGTTCTTTAGTATTCAATGTTTTCTAATATTATCAGCCTTAGCCAAAGTTAATGAGAGTATTACGAAGGGAATTTATACTACGATGCAAATTTAACTAACAAGATATGAATAATGAAATGACAGAATGCTAAGGGTTGAATCTAGATAAAGAATTAGGGGAATTTGATTCCACCTTGAATCCAACTTAATAAACTAGTATAGATTGTTGTAATCTAATTCTTACGTTCTTACGATAAGAATTGGTCGTTCTAATCCCTAATCAATCATGACAATCTCTACCAAATAATGACTAGCATGTGAGGAAGTCCAACCCATTCTCATGGCAAATCAACAACCTTCTAGAGTGGAATAGACTCTTATAACTAGTTCTACACTACACAATCAAGTTTTCATCAAGGCTTCATCAAACCCCTCTAATGGAGGTTTAGCCTTGATTCATAAAGCTATCATTTCTCATGGAATTCAATCAAGGCATCATACAAAGATTCTAACTTTATTTATATAAAGATTCTAATAAATAATTCAAAACTAAATCAACAACTAAGAAATGATTAACAGCTAAGTAATTTAATTTAGAGCTAAGTACTTTAATAAATCAAAACCAAAATTATGAAGAACTAACTATTTTATTGATCTAATGAATAATAAAACAATTATTCAATTAACTAAATTAAAACAAGGTATGAAAAACTAGATCTAGAATTATGCTCTAATGGCTACTTGCTACCTAACGTAAGTATATCTTAAGAGCTAAATCTTGTGTATTGAAATGGAGGAGACCAGATCCACATTTTCGTGCATGGGCTGAGGAGCCATGTTTTGGGCCGGAAAATCGAGCCTAAAACCCAATCTCTTCAGTCCACAGGGCCCTTTTCAGCTGGATCTGACTTCAGCAGGCTTTTCATCCACTTTTGCTCCTTTTATTGGTTCAAGGTTTAGACCATTGGAAAGCTCTTTCTGAGCCGGTTGTTCTGACATAAGGTAGGCCCAATTCCAAGGCCTTAGTCCAAAGATACGGTCTTCGGAAGTTCTGCTAACTTTTGTGTTCTATTTCTGCCCGCGTTGACTTTGACTTTTCAGCTTTTGACCGAGCTTTACAAAGGTTTTTTCTCCTTGAATCTTGGCCTTTAATCACAGAACTTCTTAGCAACCAACTCTTGCTCCTTTATCTCACCAAAGTGACACATTTCTACACATAATTGACTTCAATGCCTGAAATATCATTAACTCTTATTTATTACTCGCATAATTGGTCTAAAAGCATTATTGTTAAGGGGTTAAAACTATATTTTTGGGCTCTTATCGGTGTCATGTTAGATGAAGATGCAATGTTTGATGAAGATGCCATGTTGGATGAAGTAAAGAAATGGGTAAGGATACAGGCAAACTGGATGGATAAATTAGTATGGAAGAAAATAGACCCTCCTGTAATTACATTAAAAATCACATGTTAAAATTTTTCTTGTCACAACGTGAATTATGACAATTCTAGTAGGCATTTCTTACAAAAGAAGACACAAAGATAACAACAAAATTCATAATACGACGAAAAACGTAATAATATATTCGATTATTTATTTATTGACTTAGTATTATTATTTTATTTTTATTCAATAAGAAAATCATGGATTATTATGATGATGATGGAGACACGGATCGTGCACAAGATTTGTCAGTGCATCAATTTGTTGGCCTAGCTGCAGTTGGATGTTGCATTGGTTGACAAAGAGTGAAGTTTGATTCTCCATTAGGAGATTGAGATTTTGCAAGGACTGAGAATGATTTTCCAAGATTTCCTCCTGTTGAGCATCGTGCATTGCTTGACGTTCTTAGAAATCCATAAGAGAGTTGATGAGAATTTCCTGATGTGTTTGTAGTTCCCTCATGCCTTGATGAAGAAATTGAATACCTTCCATGGGGTTAAAAATGTTCTGCATGGCATTTTCATCAAAGAAATGTTCAGAGTTTGAGTTTTAGCCATCCATTTCATCTGGCAGAGTATCTAGCGTCCAAGAACCACCGGCACAATCTTTGTGAAGTACAGTAACAACCGCTCTTTGAAGAGGTATTTCTGGAGAAACTGCTGGATAACCCCAACGCATCATAATTTTCATGACTAAAGTAGGCAGAGGTGCTAACCTTTTTGTTTTCCTAGTGATCCCGTTCCAGAGGTGTTGGATTATTGATATTAACAAATTTATGTTAACTAACTATCTATGCATAAACACAAATAATCAATTAACTAAACAAGTGTTTAAATCAATATTCCTACTCTCAATTCATTATACAATATAGAGAGTCAGGATTCGTTCTACTCTTAATCTATCTAGACTTAAACGAATTCAATTAATCAAGCACAAGGAAACAATGGTGAGAACAATGAGAGTAGTGTTGTGATTTATTTAAACTAAAACTAATTATAAATTAAACTACTTTAATTAAGAAATTAAAAGGTGAATTTAATGAATTGGAAGAATATAGAGGAAGGATTAATGCATCTATGTGAAGCTATAATTATTTTAACTAGTTTCTCATATTTTAACCTTAACCTTTATTAATCTACACAAGGTAAAATAACAAAAGTCACAATTTATTATTGATCCCTAACCAATCCTAACAATCTCTGTACTAAGATATGATTAGCATAAGAGAAATTCTCCTCCACAAATCTCTTTGTGGAGTTTCCTTTCTCTAGTTCAACTTCTATAATCTCTATTTCTAGACGACTATAGAATTGGAACTTGAAGCACATAAAACAATAAGAAAACTAAATAAGAATAATCATAACCTTCACATAGACTTCATAAAACTCCTCTAATGGAGTTTTTAGCCTAGTTTCATTGAGTTCATTAATAATAAATAATAATAATAAGACATAATTAAATTAAACTAAACTTGATTAAAATAGCTTGAATTGAATTGAATTAACTAAAGCTTTTATTGAAAGGTTTTAATAGAGGCTACAAACTAAATCTAAACTAAAACTTGAAATACAAACTAATTATTGATTCTAAAAACTAAATCTTGTTCTAAACACTAATTTGATGCTAATTAACTAAATCTAAAACTAACTATTGGATCTAGACTAAGTAAAGCTAAGTAAAAACTAACTATTGGATTTTTTTACTAACTAAAAACTAAGTAACTTAAGAACTAAGCTTTTGTCTCTTGATATGGAGGAGACAAGATCCACAAATTCATGCATGGGCTGAGGAGCCATGTTTTGGGCCGGAAAATTGAGCCCAAAACCTCATTACTTCAGTCCACAAAGGGGTTTTCAGCTAAAAATGACTTCAACAGCCTTTTCGTCCACTTTTGCTCCTTTGATTGGGTCAAAGCTTGGACCATTAGAAAGCTCTTTCCGAGTCTGTTGTTTTAACATAAGGTAGGCCCAATTCCGAGGTCTGAGTCCAATGATACGGCCTTCAGAAGTTCAGCTAACTTTTGTGCGCTATTTCTGCCCGCGTTGACTTTGACTTTTCAGCTTTGACCGAGCTTTAAAAAGGCTTTTTCTTCTTGAATCTTGGTCTTTAATCACAGAACTTCTTAGCAACCAACCTTTGCTTCTTTATCTCGCAAAAGGGATGCATTTCTGCATGTATTTGACTCCAATGCCTGAAATACATAAGAACACGATAACAGTACTAACTCTTGCTTATTAATCACATAATTGGTCTAAAAGTAATATTGTGAAGGGGTTAAAACTATAATTTTGGGCTCTTATCATTTATGCAAAAATCATCTCTTTGATTCTGCATAATCCAAAGTAGATAGAGTTAAGGCTTGGTTACTTCAAATTGGTGTGACGTACCCACCATATTGTGTCCCAACCAGTGGAGTACGTACAGCTCGTTGATTTTTTTTCAAAGAGCGTTGAAGAACAACATGATTTTTATTTCCGACTTCACCATGAGATATGGTGGCACGTAGAAAAGATTTGACGGAATCAAGTGATGACTCTGGAAGGTGGAACTCCTGTGTATTCATTGGAATTTGAAGTATGTCGGAGATAATTTCCTTAGTCAATTCAAATCATTGTCCATAGGCATGGAAATAGAATTTTCCATTTTCAGGTCCGCTAAATTGGTAGAACATCAAGACCAAGTCTCTGGAATAAGCTGCTTCTGCATAAATTTTCCGGTAGTTCTTCTCGGGCACTATCTTTCTTGGTTGATCCATTTAAAAGTGTAAGTGATGGAGGGATAGTGGAGAATCCGTGAAATGAAAATGGCTGAAACGAAGAGATTTATAGCCAGTATAAGATCTTGTACGAATCAGGATGCCAAGTGCAGTTAGGTCCAGAATTAATATGTGAAAACACAAGTGAACCATGTGGTGTTGGTACACACAATTATGTATAGAAACTATGGGTATCCATAGTATGTCTTTTCATGTCAGATGTCCAACAACAATTAATGAGGTATTAAAATGATAGAAAGTATGGAGGAAGGTTTCACAGGGCAGTTAGACCTACACATAATTTTAGAATTGATGATCATACCTCAATAAAGGAAGCTGGATATAATTATCGACTTACGTGCATGACAAGTGTTAGGTGTACCGTGTAGCGTGCACGATCAATTCTGAAAACAGAAGTTGAGATTGAATTATTTTGGTGAGTTATAGATTTTTCTTCTTTGTTATGGTTTTGATCGTTGTTTTATTTTTGTTATTTATTATTATTATTTTTTATTATTTTTTTATTATTTTTTTTAGAAGGTAAAAATACAACTAATACACACAAATATAAAATAGGGAACTTCTCCATTTAATACGTAAACCGTACAAATGTGTGAGAATTATTTAACATACCATACTAATATACAAAACGACAAAAGGAAAGAGAGATGTCGGTTACATAGATCTAGATATTCTGGAGGATGTTATGCATGATCGACAGTAGAACAATGATAAATACTATTATCACGAATAATGTGATAGCCCATTCGCGTTGCTCCATTTCCAATCGCTCGATTGGATCCATTATGTTGAAAAAAATGAGAATTTGTGAAGAGGAATTTGAGGAGAGTGAGAAAAGGGGATGGGTGAAGGTTGAAGAGGAGAGTTGGATTTGTAGTGGAAAATCTGACCGTTTGGTATCTGACCATTTGGATCAATCCGTTGGGTATTGACCGTTGGGCTTAGATAGTAGGCCCAGTGCATCAAGGAACAAGCTACCATTTATGAATGAGAATAATCGCATAACATAAATAATTTCTCATTCAAACCGGATGGAATTACAAAATTATGAGAAGATGAACCAAATGACATAAGGAAACAAATGACATAGTCATTTCTAAACCAAGGGAAATAAACAGCTACTGGGAATCCTCAGGGTTAGCAGAAGAGGAACCAGGGTTTCGACGATGTCGGCCACGACGACCTCCTGGCTGAGCTGACTGGCCTGGAATGTGGCCTAAAGACTGTAACAGTTGATCTTGGAATTGCCGTTGATTTGCCATCATCATTCTCTGGAAACGGCCTTGGCGATTACGCATTTCTTGCTGAAAGTCATTTTGGGAAGTAAGCATCTCTTCCTAACGAAGAAACATCCTGCGCATGCTAGTGTTCATATGTCGCAAGGCTTCCATGGGATTGTTGATTCGGCGCATGGCGTTGTCATTAAAATAATAGGGCAGTGAAGGAGGAGGAGGAGTCACATTATCATGCTCAACATCATCTCTAGCTATTGGTTCCCAGTGATCTAGAATACAAGTCTCGAAAATTCCAAAATTTTCGAAAGACCTTGTTGGAATGAAAGGAGTAGTAGACTGGAACCCTAAGTTAAGCATAAGCTGAGTAACAAGTGCAGCAAGAGCAGCTGACCTGTTTGACACAGTCGTAAGAACATGGCCCAGGAAATGGACCATATAGAAGGTATCCTTCTTCTCCTGGAGGATCCACAGTAGGTGCAAGAACGTCTTGTTCACGTCAGACGTCTTTGAAGTTCCAATGACGTTGTAAGCCAGCCACTGAGTAATAACTAGTTGGTTTCGTCTGGCGAGTGCTGGTACACGCAGCTCGAGCCATTATTGTACTCTCCCTCGATAAGCGTGTCAAACATTAAGTCCATCGTATTCAGATACTCTAATATCAGCAGGGTCGGACTATCGGAGTTTATCGGAATTTGCGTTGTATTCGATATTAACTCCAATGTGAGTCCACGTTCCATCCCATCCACGGTAATCCAAAATTCATCACCCCGGACACCACCATTGTTGTAAAACTTTAAAACTAAATCTTCCGAGTAATTAGTCGGCACTTTGTGCAACAGATACTCCCACTCCCTATTCACAATTTCTTCGTCGAAAAAGGGATGAAACATGCCCAAATTGAATAGATTTTTAAAATTCCTCTCGACTGTGATTCGTCGACGTGCTACCTGATAAGTGCTCAAAAAGTGCAATTTAACCCTCGATTATGCCTCTTCTTTAGCCATCTTAGTGGACTAATAGTGTTTGTAAGTTATGTTTTAAGATTCTACAGGTGAGAAATAGAGTTTTATAGAATATTAGAGAAAAAGGGATAAAATGGAGCAATTCGGAGCATTAAGGATCACATGGGAAGCCCGTGGAAAATCATGGAGAATGCCAAGGAATTGAAGCTATTAAAGATGCGACTTGGACCTATTTTAAAGCCTATTTGGAAGCCCAAGGCCAAAGGATTCGTTGCTTGGACCAAAGCCCGCAAAAGAGGATAAAAAGATAGAGCAGAAGAGACAAAATAAGCTTACGCGTCTGGGACGCATGGATCGAGCGTCCAGACGCATTGATCAAGTCTGGGATGCATGAATAGTGCGTCCAAACGCATGAATCGACACTGTAGCCAATTCCTTCTCAGTTTTGGAGATGAAGTTGGACTCTGAAAGAAGTCTATTTGTATTAGAAAACAAATGACGGTTTGGAATGCTTCTAGAGCTCATTGTAACCCCTATAAATAGAGGACCTAAGTGCCTCATGTAAATTGCCAATTCACTTATAATCTTGTCTCCATAACTTGAGGCAGAGAGAGATTAATAATAAAAGATCGGTTTTAACTAGCTGTCTTAATAAATTAGTCTTTCTAGTCTTATGTTCTGCGACTCTTCTTCTTCTCGTTCTTCGTGTTCTTCCTTCTATATAGAAGGCTAATCTTCTCCTTCAAGGGAGGAGATGAAGCCGGTACTTAAGGTTTAATGATTCTTCTGGTTCAGGGTGTTCTTCAATCAGGTTAGTTCTTTATGTTTTTAGTTATTAGTTCAATTGCCCACACCAGGGGATGGAAGTATAGAATAGGGTTTATGTTTTGCAATATTAATATCATGCTAGTGTTCTTTACTTTTCTTCTAGTAGTATAGTTCTTTAGAGTTAGGGAAGTATTCTTTGTGTTGCCTTAAAAGGGGTAGCTCAAGGAGTGGCTGCCTAGGGGAAGTATTTTTTGTGTTTGCCTTAAGTGGTGATTCATTAAATGGCTGCCCTATTAGGAAGTACTCCTTGATGTTACTCTTGGTAATACATTGAATGGCTGCCCGAGCTTACATAAAAGGAAAGAAGATATTAATAGCATAAACATAGGAACAACCTTAAGTAGAGTTAATTGTTAACGATGTTTCGTCCAAGAGGGCATCGGCACTTGCTCGATTGCCTAATTGTAGTCTACTTGTAAGAACAACCATGAAGCAGAAGGTCATAGATTAAAAGTATTGGTGGATTCTAATCTCTTGAATTCCCTCTCTTATAAATTCTCAATAGTTTAGTTAATTTAGTTTAGTTTAGCATTAGAATCTAAATCTCTATAATCATAGTTTTTAATCCCTTAAACCCCCTTTCCAGTCCTGTCCTTCACATAACATACACTTAAAAGTGGAACGATACCCTACTCATCCTTTACTTATTGAGGGATAATTAGGTTTTGATACGCTTCTATTTGTTCAACGACCATCATCTATCTACATCATTCATACATCATCTACACACAAAAAGGAGCGAGTGTCAAATGGCGCTGCTGCCGTTTTAAGTTGTTTATGTTTAACATTTTCTTTCAAGATAGGAAGTTTGGATCTTGAGGTAATTTTTTGCCGCATCATCCATCCTTTTAAGAAAGAGAAAAGCTTGAAGGACATCTCGAAGACAAGATCTACCATCCAGGTTAGTCGAATTTTCATTCTTTTTATTTCATTCTTAGTATAGTTGCATCATAGTTTAGTTTTATTGCTTTCTAGTATAATTGCATTTAGGATCTTTTCAACAATTGAAATTGTAAGCCAACACAGCGAAAAATCAAACTCTAGTGTTTCTTGTCTGAATCTTGACAAACGGACTATCGTCTGTGGGCCATGGTACTTTAGCAATCCAAGCGATTCACCATAACCCTAGAAGAGACAACTTTAGACAACGGGCAAGATACTAGCTGCAAAGCCCAACCCAGTTGAAGGAAAGTAGTTTTACATTTGAGTATAATTTAGAATAGTTGCATATTATTCAAGCATTGTAGGATAGTTTTTCGTCATTTTCGCATAGAATTTTCTAGTGTATGCTCCGTCATCCATATCATCATCCGATAATAACACAACCGTGGACAAGGTTTAACAACCGACTCACAAGAATACTAGACGAGATTGAAACAATGGTTGCATGTAATGATGGAGGTGTTATGAATCCAAATAATCCTGAAGCTATCCCACCCATGCAAGCACAATAGAGAAAGAAGCTGAGTGATTTCTATTCACTAATCATTGGAGACCCACCCAGCAGTATTGTTTTTCCAGTGACAAAAGCTAATCAGTTTGAACTTAGAGCATCAGTAATCTCTATGCTTCCAAAGTTCAATGGTTTAGATAATGTTCAACCTTATGTTCACATGAACAAATTTCTATCAGTCCTCAGAACTTTCAAGAACCAGAATATCAGGGATGAGAGTATCAAGTTAATTCTTTTTCCACTCTCACTCGAAGGTAAAGCATCCTAATGGTTAACTGCACAACCGATCAATTCAATCAACAATTGGGAGAAGTTGAGAACAAGTTTATGAACAAGTTCTACCCACCACAGAAGACAGATGCCATGCAGCAAGCCATCAGCAATTTCAAAGGGAAGGTGACTGAAGAATATCATCAAAGCTAGGAGAAATTCAATAATCTGCTAGTCTCATGTCCACATCATGGTTATGATAAGAGCACACTGGCTCATTTTTTCTTTCGAGGACTTTCTACTATGAACAAGCAGATGATACAGTTAATGCATCAAGGTAAGTTTACATCATTGGATGGAGAGGAAGCCTACAACTTTCTCGAGAAATTAGATGAAGACACTCAACAATGGAGTACTAGCAACGAGGACGTAGCTAGAGTGGAGGGGGTGCCGAAGCAATTTGGCAACCAAATTCAAGAAAACCCAAATCAAGCAATGCTATCAATTATGGCAAGCCTATCAACAGGACTTGAAAATCTGAACAAGAAGTTTGATCAGTTCTCCATGAATCCTCCAAAACCAAACAATTTCCAAGCTAAACCTCAGCCATCCAAGCCTTGTTATACCATTTGTGAGCTATGTTCTGATGAAGGCCACACCACTGAAGAGTGTTCGTACTATCTAGATACTAATGCAGAGGTATGTAGTATCAACTCTTTAGGAAGAAATAACCAGTTCAATCAGGGACAGAATTATTGGAAGCCACAAAATACAAATCAGAGGAATTTTCCTCCAGGATTCCAGAATTAGTCAAATCAGTTCCAGAATAACCAATATCAGTTTCAAAACCGCCAGCAACCATACAGAAATCAACAGTCATACTAAAACCAGCAATACCAAGCCAACACAAACAGAGAGTTAGTACCAGATCTTATGAATGGATATATTGCCCCTACGCCTCAATCGAGCAAAGCAGTTATCCCACATCTAGAAGAAGCTATCACCACCATTGTCAATGAACTGAAACAGACAAATCAAAGAACCCAGAAGTTGGAGAATAACTTTAGTGTCATTCAAGGCCAGATAGGGCAAATCGCTGCCGCCTTGACGGAAAGATCGAAAGGAACATTACCAAGCCGGCGAGCCAAACCGAAAAGGAAGAGGGTGTCCTGCAGGTAGATAACCTGGAGATTACTCGTGAACAAGTTAATGTTGTCACCACTCTGAGGTCAGGCAAGAAAGTTGATAACAAGATTGTCTATGAACCAGGAAAAGATTCTGTGGAGCCTAAGGTAACTTATGTCCCCACCATCCCACCCAGTTCTAACATTCCAGATATATCTAGTGTTGTGCCACCCACTGAAGTAACTGTTGAGAGAAAAGCTGAAGGAACTACTGTGAAAGTAAGTAAGAAGAAGCCATCACGAGTGACTCCCTGTTGACCTTAGGCTCGTGTAAGCATGTTGTCAAAAGATCATTTTTGAGATGGAAACCTAAGTATTCCCCACCTGTTAGTTTATGGGATTTACTCCCTGTTGACCTTCAAAGGAAGATTATTTCTATGGCTCGTGTAGGGTTCGGTAAAAGTCCATTTGCACATAAGAGGAGAGTGCGTAAGCTAGGTTGCTGTAAGAATTGCCATTCGAAACTTGTCCCCGGGTTCTGACCATTAAGAGAAAATTGTTGGTACAAGGTATACTTTGGTCAATCACATGCTGCGAGAGATCAGAAGAATTCCTACAAAGTGGAACCTAGTGGGTGGGAGTACTAGTCTTGAGGATCTGACTATAAAGGACTCAAAAGTCTTGAGGATCTTACTTTAAAAGACTTACATTATGTCTTAGGGATCTGACGTCAAAAGACCTAAAAATTTGTTTCTTGAACTAATTCTGATATTCGGCATCAATAGTAATATCCTACCTTTTTCTCATCCATTTCATTTACTTATTTATACATTGAGGTCAATGCATGCATAAGTAGGGGGAGGGTGTACTTGAGAAATGAATTTCGAAAATTAGTTTTCGAAAAACAAAAATATTTTTGGTTTCTATATCAATAGCATGAGAAAAATAAATTTTAATGATGAGTCTGGGATATATATTCTATACTGCTTAGTGTTGAGTATGATAGATAGTTAATATTATTGATTTCATTACCGCTTAGACTATTTATTATGCTCGGACATAGTTCTTATTGATAGAATTCTTTATCAAAGCACCACCATAGTACTTGATGATCAGTTTTGTGTACTTTTGCTAGAAAAGAGATTTAAACCCCTAGTAAACTAAAAGTAGAATTTTTAGACTTAGCCCGTGAGACTTGAGCTTTATACCCATTCTTTGAAGAGTTCTTACGAAAAATCCGAGTCTTAGTGACTCAACATCTTTCAGTTCTTTATGTCGTTGTAATATAGTCTCATTATTCATTGATTTGGTTAATCACGAAGTGACATCAACTGGGGAGATAGCCATTAGGTCTTGTAGTCTATTTGAAACAGAGTATCATACTGATAAGTCAAGTAGTGAACCCATTCGGCCTTTATCCCACCTAGTAGGACCATCATGTTAAACCCTTTTGAGCCTTACAATAAGCCATTTTCTATCATAAAACCATTTACCCGTCACCCAACTCTAGACAAGGAGTATAGCCAAAATCTTTATCAGCCATACCCATATGTTTCTGAGAATACGAGGAGCACAAAGAGGAAGAAAAACCACAAAAGGAAGATTACAAGGAAATATCAGAGAGATACAATGAAGTTCATCATTCTGTTCAAAGTGAAAGAAGCTAGTGGAAAACAAGCATATCCAGTACTAATCTAGAATATACCACTGAACTAAAAAAAAAAGTTGAACAGAATGGATGGAAAAGCTAAGACAAAGGAAGAATTTTCTCTGCAATACAGAATTTGAAGAAATCTTCCAAAGAAAGAAGCAAAACCCTTAGTGTTTTTCAAAAACAACCTTAGAATCCTTTTTACCTTTCCTTCATAAACCAATACCCAAGCCAAGTTACAACCCATGACTTATCACTACAGTATGGTACAAAGTCTAGAATAGGTGAGAGGATGCTAAAGTGAAGGACCCGACACTTCATATGTGATTGACATTCTTTCCATGAGACTACTTTTATTCAGAAGTCTATTTTTCAAGGTAGTATGTGGGATGTTCGTATGCATTATTCTTTTCCCCGCATACATGAGGTAAAATAGTAGACCATCTTCTGAGAGATTCTTTTCTGAGAGTATGACCGGTGAGGATTGAAAGTCGAGATTATCTACCTATGGTAAACTAGGGATTCCGTTTCTTGGATAGGAGAGTATAGGAGATTGACTAAGTACACACATAAGCCTTGATTGAGAATTTTGTCAATTTTTACTATCTCCCATCATAATCTATGAGTCTTTGCAGCAATGTAGTTCATGAATGGATACCGCCCTCTGTTGGAGTAAGCACTAAGTGGGTAAGGAATTTCTCTCTGAAAAAATACTATCATTCTTGAACATGTTATTGATTGATTTTGTGGGTATATCACCTGAAAACCCTCACGAGACTATAACTCGTCCTTTTTGGGGAACTTAAAGGTTTAAAGCTTTGTTGTATATGGTAAATGCAATTGCGATGCCTGCGAAAGTGAGTTAGGATTTTATTTTTGTTATTAGGATGTGATTTTGATCACTTATCTATTTTTATCTTATTTGCTAAGAGACTAGCAAAAGGCTAGTTGGGAGTTGTGATAAGTGCTCAAAAAGTGCAATTTAACCCTCGATTATGCCTCTTCTTTAGCCATCTTAGTGGACTAATAGTGTTTATAAGTTATGTTTTGAGATTCTACAGGTGAGAAATAGAGTTTTGTAGAATATTAGAGAAAAGGGGATAAAATGGAGCAATTCGGAGCATTAAGGATCACATGGGAAGCCCGTGGACAATCATGGAGAAGGCCAAGGAATTGAAGCTATTAAATATGCGACTTGGACCTATTTTAAAGCCTATTTGGAAGCCCAAGGCCAAAAGATTCGTTGCTTGGACCAAAGCCCGCAAAAGAAGATAAAAGGATATAGCAGGAGAGACAAAATAGGCTTACATGTCTGGGATGCATGGATCGAGCATCCAGATGCATTGATCAAGTCTGGGACGCATGAATAGTGCGTCCAGATGCATGAATTGACACTATAGCCATCTCCTTCTCAGTTTTGAAGACGAAGTTGGACTCTGAAAGAAGTCTATTTGTATTAGGAAACAAATGACGGTTTGGAATGCTTCTAGAGCTCATTGTAACCCCTATAAATAGAGGACCTAAGTGCCTCATGTAAATTGTCAATTCACTTATAATCTTGTCTCCAGAACTTGAGGCAGAGAGAGATTAATAATAAAATATCGATTTTAACTAGCTGAGTCTTAATAAATTAGTCTTTCTAATCTTATGTTCTTCGACTCTTCTTCTTCTCGTTCTTCGTGTTCTTCCTTCTATATGGAAGGCTAATCTTCTCCTTCAAGAGAGGAGATGAAGCCGGTACTTAAGGTTTAATGATTCTTCTGGTTCATGGTGTTCTTCAATCAGGTTAGTTCTTTATGTTTTTAGTTATTAGCTCCATTGCCCACACCAGGGGATGGAAGTATAGAATAGGGTTTATGTTTTGCAATATTAATATCATGCTAGTGTTCTTTATTTTTCTTCTAGTAGTATAGTTCTTTAAAGTTAGGGAAGTATTCTTTGTGTTGCCTTAAAAGGGGTAGCTCAAGGAGTGGCTGCCTAAGGGAAGTATTCTTTGTGTTTGCCTTAAGTGGTGATTCATTGAATGGCCGCCCTATTAGGAAGTACTCCTTGATGTTGCTCTTGGTAATACATTGAATGGCTGCCCGAGAGGTTAACACGTGGTTTGCCTCGCTTGATGGTTTTTGTGTCCGGACGCGTGATTTGGGTCAGGTCAAATTTTTGGCCCAAGCCCATATGAAATCCAGAATTTACCCTTATGTCCCAAAATTTCAAATGTGGAATTTCAATTCTTTTTAACTTCAAATTGAACGAACGAGATGTGAAAACGATCGGCATTAAAAATTCCAGCCAATGGAATATGGCTAAGGCACATTCAATCTTTTTTTATATTTATTTTTATTGTTGGGGGGTTGAATTTGTAAAAACAGACGCACCCCTTTTTTTTTTTTTATGTACAAATTTACAAGGGGAGATGAACGTGTCAACAACACCGGACTTCAATAAGAAAACCATTATTGTAAAATCAGGCAACTGTCATGTCAGCTCTGGGGCGAACCCAATCAAGCCAGACTATGGCTTAACCTTTATGTTTTAGGGGTCTAGGGTTCAGGACGGTACCATCCCTAACCAATGTGCAATGGTCTAATAATAATATTATCCTTAGTACATATGGTATAGCCTCAAACCTCTCCGAACTGTCATCAAATAGAAAACTATTCGGGGTTGGCCTGGTGAAATCCATTGATTGTGCGAACGAGGGACCATCCGATGTTGCACATCACGACTCTCTTTGTGCACAACGCTTAGTGCAAAGGTGAAAATAAAAGACACGAGTATATACATTTTGAGTCTTTTAACATCAGATCCTCAAGACGAATGTGAGTCTTTTAACGTCAGATCCTCAAGACGAATCCTAACCTGTGGGAGCAACGGGACGACGATGAAGTTTATCCTGCTGAGCTGGTGTCAGACAATAATATACCTTATACCGCCTCATATCGGATAGTAGTTCAAGACCTGGACAGAAAGGTGTTTGACAATTCATACACCACCCCATCCTTCGTGCACGTCGCTTTCGAGCAAAAGTACTACGACCATTACCTATTCGAGATGGGTGAGACTTACACCAAATGATGAGCTGAAGTTCGTGAGGGAGAGAATAGAAAAGGAAAGAGAATGAAGGAGGGGAAATTTTGGGAACCCATTGTTTACCAGAAGGCACATTTGCTCGATTAACAGAAGACATTTATACTCAGTTCTAATTAGAGGCTTTGTGGACTAAGGTTCCTGCGCTTGCAACCACCACACACTCTAGGGATTTTTAGAAAAGAAAATAAAAGAGGGCCCAACTACCCTAATGGCGTACTTTCCCAGTTTTAATCACATGGAAGGAAGTACACCAGCGAATCTATTAGTCTTTGTAGACTGGATCTTGGAGAATAGTCTTTTCGACATCTGGAGAGTGTAACTCATGATAATATTTTAGACGTTGGCCATTTACTTGAAATTCGATGTTATCGTTTAAATTTTTCAAAGATATAGCCCCATAAGGGGTGACAGCAGAGACAGTGAAAGGACCAGACCATCGAGCTTTTAATTTTCCTGGAAAAGTGTGTAATCTTGAGTTGTACAACAAAACTTTTTGACCAACTTTGAAATCTTTTCTCAATATGTGTTTGCCAAGCACTCTTTTCATGTTGACTTTATAGGATTTCGAGAGATCATAGGCATCACTCCGAATCTCCTCAAGCTCATTTAATTGCAATTTTTGCTTCTCGCCTGCCGCATTGGTATTATAATTGAGGCTTTTGATAACCCATAGAGCACGATGCTCAAGTTCAACCAGTAGATGACAAGGTTTTCCAAAATCGAGGCGATAAGGAGACATCCCTATAGGTGTCTTAAAAGTTGTTCATTATGCCCATAATGCATCAGATAATCTTAGATACCAGTTTTTTCTAGATGGATTAACTGTCTTTTCTAAAATTGATTTGATCTCTCTATTAGAGACTTCTACTTGGCCACTGGTCTGAGGATGATACAGAGTTGCCACTTTGTGTGTGACTCCATATTTCTTTACTAATGATTCAAAAAATTTATTACAGAAAATTTTTCCCCCACTAATTATAGCTTTGGGAACACCTAATCGAGAGAAAATATTTTCCTTTACGAACAAAACGACCGTTTTATGATCATTAGCACGATATGCCAAAGCCTCAATCCATTTTGACACGTAGTCAATAGCTACCAATATGTATAGGAAGCCATGAGAATTTGGAAAGGGACCCATGAAGTCGATGCCCCATGCATCAAAGATTTCCACAATTAAAATGGGATTTAAGGGCATCATATTGCATTGAGTAATGTGTCCTAGCTGCTGGCAGCGGTTGCATGCTTTGCAATGCTCATGTGCATCTCGAAACAATATTGGCCAATAAAATCCACATTGTAGAACCTTGGTCGCTGTTTTCTTTCCACTGAAATGACCACCACAAGATTGTTCATGGCAGAAGGATAACACGTTATTGTGTTCCCAGTCGGGAATGCAACGGCAGATTAGTTGGTCGGAACAATACTTGAAGAGATAAGGATCATCCCAGAAATAAAATTTCACAATGGATAAGAACTTTTTTCGGTCATTACGAGACCAAGATGAAGGAACTTCCTCGGTAACTAGGTAATTTACTATATCAGCGTACCAAGGAGACGAAAAGACATAATACAAGTGCTCATCGGGAAAGGAATCACAGATGGGTTCTGTATCATTATCGACCTCACTGACGAGTCGTGATAAATGGTCGGCAACCACATATTTGCAACCTTTTTTATCTCTAATTTCTAGAGTAAATTCTTGCAAGAGGAGAATCCATTGGACCAACCTTTGTTTTGCATCTTTTTTCGCTAATAGGTAACGAAGCGCCGCATGGTTAGTGTACACAATTATGGAAGAACACACTAGGTATGGACAAAACTTACCCAAGGCATATACAACAGTGAGAAACTCTTTCTCAATGGTGGTATAGTTACATTTAGCTTCATTAAGGGTTTTACTCACGTAGTAAATGACAATTGGCTTATTTTCTCGGCATTGTCCTAGTACAGCTCCAATAGCATAGTCGCTCGCGTCACACATTAATTCAAAAGGTTTAGACCAATCAGGTGGTTGAATTATGAGAGTGGTAGTTAGGGCAGATTTTAAGGTCTCAAAAGCTTGTTTGCAATTGAAAGTGAAGTCAAAAGCGGCACCTTTAAGCAGGAGATTGGTTAAAGGTCGAGCAACCTTTGAGAAATTTTGAATAAATCTCCTATAGAAACTTGCGTGTCCTAAAAATGCGCAAATGTCGCGAACTATTTTTGGTATAGGAAGTGAAGCAATTTTTTCAATCTTAGCTTTATCGGCTTTGATTCCATCCTTTGAAACAATATGTCCTAGAACTATTCCTTTTGTAACCATTAAATGACATTTTTCCCAATTAAGAACTAGGTTTTTCTCTTCACAACGTGTGAAAACCTTTTCCAGATTGGATAAACAGTTATCGAAAGAATCACCATATATTTAGAAGTCGTCCATGAATACTTCCATAAAACGTTCAACCATATCACTAAAAATATGAAGCATGCAGTGTTGGAAAGTACCAGGTGCATTGCAAAGGCCGAAAGGCATTCGTTTATATACAAATGTACCAAATAGATAGGTGAACGTGGTCTTTTCTTGATCAGTAGGATCTATGAATATTTGAAAATATCCTGAAATAATCATCAAGAAAATAGTAATATGCGTGACCGGCTAACCGTTCAAGCATCTGATCGATGAAGGGAAATGGGAAGTGGTCCTTACGAGTGACGACATTAAGTTTGCAATAATCGATACATATTCTCCATTTTATTGGAATACGAGTGGAGATGCATTCATCTTTATCATTGCGCACAACTGTAATACCAGATTTCTTTGGAACAACGTGTACTGGACTAACCCAAACACTATCGGAGATAGGATAGATAATACCCGCATCGAGTAATCGTAAAACTTTCTCCCGTACCACATCCTTCATGGTGGGGTTTAGACGATGTTGCGGCTCACGTGACGTCTTAGCATTTTCTTCAAGATGTATGCGATGGGAGCATACACTAGGGTCAATACCCTTAATGTCATCGAGAGACCATCCAATAGAAGAATGGTGTTGTTTAATGACCTTAATTAAATGAGATTCCTGATCGTCAGTCAATTGTGAAGAAATAATAACTGGGTGACGACCATCTGGATCAAGATGTATGTATTTTAATTCCGAAGGAAGAGGTTTTAAGTCAGGGGTAGGTGGAGTAGGTATCAAAGATTCTTGAGAAATGTCTTCTTCCATGGAGAAAACAGATTTATGATTGTCCAAGTCGCTGGATATCACGGTAGTAGGGTCAAATAGTGGTATTGACTCTAATAACGTATTTACTTCCTGTGTATAATCATCGATGTCAAATTCAGATTCGCCGAAGGAAAGAAATTGTTGTACTTCATCGTCAGGAAAAGAGTTTGTTAAATACTCGTGCAGAAGGCTGTTAACCATGTTCACTTCACCATCAATGTTAGGCTCTGGAATTTGTTTCATCAACTTGAACACATTCACCTCGACCGAAAGATTTCCAAAGGACATGGTCATGGAACCATCCCTACAGTTAATAAGAGCATTAGCAGTTGCTAGGAACGGATGTCCTGATATGATAGGAATTGAATCATATGCAACTTCTGTATCCAAAATAACAAAGTCTACAGGATAGTAAAAGTCTTGGACTTTTACAAGGACGTTTTCCACAATTCCTTTTGGATACTTAATGGAACGATCGGCTAACTGTAGAGTCATGGTGGTCAGTTTAAGCTCATGAAGACCTAGTTGTTTAAATAAGTAATATGGAAGTAAGTTCACACTAGCTCCTAGGTCTAATAGCGCAGTAGCCGTATATTTGTCACCTAAGGTGCATGGAACTGTTGGTCTACCAGGGTCTTTGTATTTGACTATACCATTGTGTTCGGTGATAGATGGAAACTGTTCGGTAAGGAATGCTTGTTGAGAAACATTAGTTCTCCTTTTTGTGGTGCACATATCTTTCAAAAATTTTGCATATTTTGGCAATAGCTTTAGGGCATCGAGAAAAGGTAAGTTGATTGTCAAATTCTGAAAAATTTCTCAAATTTCATCAAAATTCTCATCAGGTGTTGGATTTGGTGAATCCTCCGTAGGTTCATAATTGGAAATAGATTCATTGGAACCTTCAGATACCTTTGGTTGATCATCTGGCATATGTATTTGATTGTCTACAGTTTTGCCAGATCGAAGAGTAGTAATTGCATGCACCTTACCTTGGTTTGGAGTACTTGTACCAGGTGCATTGGTGAGTTCAAAGGCAGTGTTTGCTGGCTTAGGGTTTGGAATTGCTTGTCCAGGAAACACGCCTTTCTGACTCTTTCCTTGCGCCAATTGTTAAAGTGATTGTTGGATAGACGTTAAAATTTGAGATTGTTGGTTCATATAAACTAAGAACGTCTCGCTTGTCCTATCCGTAACGAATGGTGTAGGTTGTGCAACAGGTACTAGTTCACGATTATTGCTGAGAAGTTGTTGATTATAGCTGGGATTTGGATTGGCTGGAACAAGGCTGCAGTTGGTTTGATAGTTAGCATTGGAATTATTTTGAAATTGATTTTGACTTTGTTGGTATTGCTGATTATTTCCTTGGCGGTATGGAATAAAGTTGTTGGGTGGTCGAATAGGTGGATTAGCGAAACCTGGAGGAGCCATCTGTGGTGGAGGTGGGCACCAAGCGAAATTCGAATGTTGTCGCCAAGGTGCATTAGGAATGTTTAATGCACATGCCTCTTCTGATGGTTGAGAAGGAGAGGCATATAACAAGGGACAATAAGCATCAGGATGGTCAGGATTGAGACAAAGAACACATGGGGATGTGTCAACGTTCATGACTTGTTTTGGGAGTTGATCGTTTACTTGAACTGCAAGGGCATCTACTTTTTTAGTGAAGGATTCTATCAAATTTTTTAATTCGGGATCGGGTTTTACCTCAAAAATAGATGTAGCTTTTGTAACAGTATCCTTAGATGACCTAGACGACTCAGTGTTACCCCAGTGGGTACCTCGTTTTGCTTGTTTGTCAAGAAAATTATATGCTTCAGTCGATCCTTTGTCCATGAAGCAACCGCCGTTCATTATATCAAGTGTCCATTAAAGAATGATCGAAAAGTTCATTAAAGAATGAACGAACAATAACAGCAATATCTAGCTGATGATGAAGACATTCTAATAGAAGATCAGTAAATCGATTTCATGCTTCCGTAAAGGATTCATGAGGATTTTGACGAAAGAATTGAATTTTCTGAAGCATTTTAGTAGTTTTCTTTTGAGTGTAAAATTGTAGCATGAAAGCTTGCACAAGTTTATTCCATGTGTCTATGGATTGTGGTGGTTGGCCTGCTAGCCAAAGTGACGCTTTATCAGCTAAAGTGAAAGGAAACAACCTAAGCAAGAGTTGTTCGGTAAAGATGGCGGGGTGATGAAATGTTGTTGCTACTTGCTGAATCCTACGAAGGTGATTGTATGGTTTCTCATGATCTAAACCATGATAAACAAGTAACAATCCAAAAACGTTATGCGGGATTCTAAAATCACCGTTAATATCCTCGAGTTTGATACAAGAAGAAGGTCCTTTCTATAATGCAGTATAGAAGTCCGACAGGGGCTTCTCAACTGGTGGAGGTTCGTCGGCCATAACGACAGAAGTTAATGGCGACAAAGGATCTTGATGAAGGTGATTAATAGAAAAAGAACAATTTTTAGGTGAGAACTTACGCAATTGCCTATCGTATTTTTTTCGACGATAGGTATGTTCAAATTCTTTAGTGGAACCAGACTTTAATCTCATACAAGCATAAAATTAGATCTAATTGATAGAAGGAACTTATTATTACTTGAATTTTATGATTCTCTTGAAGTATTAGAGTTGAACAATGTAGGCCTAAGCTGCTGCTAATGTAGTAAAGCTAGGAATACGTGTGCATAAACCAACAGCCAGGTCACAAGAGAGATATGAAGGAGGTTTTCCATGCAAGCACGGTTCTAATTAAGTAACCTCAATCTTTCAAGTTTCCTAAACACCGTTGGAATATGATTAAGATTTATGGAATTAAAATTTATGCAAGGTCTTACTTTATTTTTTTTTTTATTTTTTTTTTTATTTTTTTTTTACCTTAAAATTTATGCAAGGGAGAAAGTATAATCATGCAAATACGAGCTACTCATACATTACTAGATACAGTAGCATGTGAAGATAGTCTACTCATACGTATAGCAATACGAATATGCAAGGTTGTATCATCAATAAATACTTCGATACGTACAGGCAAATACACATCAGTAATACGTATATGTAGGCAAATAGGTAGATATATATTTCGTAAACGTATATCTATACTAACAGGCAAATTGTAATCACTCATACGTATCTAGATACATTAGCATGCGAAGATATTATATGTACGCGGATAGATACGACAATGCAAAAACGTAAACTAAACATGCAACGTATTATACATAAACTAAAATACGACTTTTGTATTGCATAATAATTCGATTTCGACAATACTCATTGAGATTGCGAGTGTCATATAGAGAGCAGCTTCACCCCGTAGGGTTTAGAAACAACTTACCCAACTCAGATTTTAACCCTTGTTGGAATGTTATCCTCTTTCTTGACAAAATCGACTTATTAAACAAGACTGTATACTTATACGTAGAGAAATACTAAACATGCAACAATAGACACTTATACGTATAGATAGAGATAACCATGCAAAACAGTACCATTTGTATGTATATATACATTAATATGCAATTCATACCCACTTAATCGCATATATATATTTACAGGCATATTAACATGATTCATGCATATTTCTAGCCTAATACGTAAATAATAATCCATAAACTAGTACATAATAACTACATACATGGTATTCATGCAAAAATAGTATAAAATTTGGAACCTGTAGCGTCCCACAACTCCGCCAAAGAAATGAAACTTTCGTTTCAACCTGTCGACTTTGCAAATCGCCAAAAGATATTTGGAGTAGCTGTGACAATTCCAGAAAGTTAGGCTCGGTACTCGAACAAAGCAGATCAGGAGATGGTTGCAGTGGAGAAGGAACAGCAATAGAAAATAAATACTCACGTACGCGATTTATACTAGGTGACGCGAGTCCAGATCGCGCACGTGGAGGAATCTCCCACAGTCAGCCCAAATTTTCCCAGAAGTCTTACACTTCTGTGTTGATTATTTTCTAGGTCCTAACTTGTTGTTCATATAAGTGCACCCAAACACGCAAACTCTGATCAGTAGCGAAATGCGGGAGAAATTATTAAAACAAAAAAAAAAAAACAAAAAAAAAAAAAAACAAACAAACAAACAAACAAACAAACGATGAACAAGAAAGAAAAACAAAAAGATGGATAGGAAAGAGATTTGGGGGTTTCCCCTTTGAGCAATTCCAGCTTGTAATGGAAGGTGTTTTGGTCCTTAGGACGGCAGCGGCACCATTTTGATGTTCACCTTTTGAGTATGTTAGAGATTTGATTCTCTAATTTGACAAAGTGCGAATACAAAGATTTTTCCTTACTCACGATATTCATGTGCATAGTTTTGAGTAGAGATTTTGAACCATCCTAAGTCTAGGACAACTTACAACTTGTTTTTGCTCTTTTAGGAAACTAGTGAGTAAGTTTTAAACTATGGTTGAATTGATACTAACTACTTGGTTTCTTTTAATGCAAAAAATGAAAATTTAAAGTTAGGTGTGGAGAGTTAGTTCTCCTCATGTGAAGATAACCTCTATTGTTTGATTCTAGGTTCTTGCATCTTAATCTTCTTAGAACTCATAGACAAGTCCCAATAAAGATTAACTTGATCCCTAACACTATGACTCGTCTCTAAGATCATATTGCTAGCATGTAGAACCAAAGTAATGACTTATCTCTAAGATTATCACCTTGCACTACTACAGAAATGCACATTAACCACGGTAGACCAAATGGTATATACCACTATTTTTACAATAACGGTGGCTAATAGTCAATAACCACGGTAAGAAAGGCTTTTCTAATTTAGTACAAGCAAATACCACTGGGCTCGTAAAACTGTCGGATATAATATGCCATATACCACGGTACAACCCAAAATTCCTAATTTGTTTTCTCACATTAATATACCCCACCGTTTCTACAGAAAAGGTGGCTAATGCTTTGCGAAAAAATAGACCTACTGTGGGTAAAGCAATCAGGTAAAACCCGAAAATCTGTCTCGCACTAAAACATAGTCTTTTCAACTTCCAGAACTCTTCTCAAGTCTCAACTTCTATCGGTTTCTCTTTTAAACTAGGGATTTGTACAAGGGTTTGAAGTAGTGATTTTGTTCATCTCTCCCCAATTTCAACTATCAGGTATTTGTTTTTTTTTTCTCTCTCTCTCTCCAGATTTCGGCTGTAATATAATTAGTTTTGATGTTAATAGGGTTTTCTAAAAGTTTGATTTTCTTCTCCAAGCACAGAATTTTGATAAAAAAAATTGGTTCTTGTTTTGTGTTAGTCCCGAACGAAGTGAGTATTACCGCAAGGAAGGATTAAACCAGCCCACTTTTGCCATTTGTCTACTACACAAAGGTTACTTGCTGGCAGTTGCTACTACTTCCAGATAATCCTCTTATATCATCCTTTATGCAGGTTTCTTGTTTGTTTGTTTGTGGTTTCTTTATCCTCTCTTCTATTAGATATTTAGAATTTTGGAAGAATAAAGGTAGATGTGTGTTTGTTGTTTTCTGTAGAATAATTTGTTATTATTATTATAAGATGTGTGTTTGATTTATTATGATTGGATATATAATTCCCTGTGAGGAAGAGTTTGTAATGTTGGCTAAAGTTGGGGTTCATCACTTCAGTGGAAACAATGTGGATCTTGGAACTGCCTGCGGGAAACACTATCGAGTGCGTTGTCTCAGTATCATCAACCCAGGTGATTCCAATATCATTAAAACCCTTCCGGGTGATCAGTGAAGATAAGAGACAATTATATCAACTCCTTGTTTTGATTTCCTTTCATCATAGCAGTTTATTTCAGTAGGGGGTTTACTGAGTATGTGACCAAACCTTCGGCGTATCAGCCCAAGACGTCGAGGTACATATCGTATGTGTGGCCTACGGTTGCATTCAGGATCTAAGAAAACCGTACGTTCTCCATTCACACTACCTCCCCCTCCAAGAAATTTGACTGAGACCTGTGCGGTGGGGGATCATAATAAGTAAGGATTTGGGCTGAGGGGGAACAAATACATAACAAATACTTACAAATAAAGATAGGTGTATTGCACATTAGGTGGTATTTCTACGATTTAACCCTATGAAAGGACAATATTGAGATAAAGACCTATTATGGGATACCCATGGGTTATGCTTAAATCATGAATGTTGTCACCAAAGTTGATTTCTGTATTGTAATCCATGAAGCAATCGCCTTAACGGATCTAAGCATTAGTAGCGTGCACGATTATGTATAGTTTCTTGGATCGGAAATATTGCAGGTATTCAGACAAACATTGATGCCAAGCATTCTCGCTATATCCGCCAAGATACCCGAGTTTAGCAACAAAGATGAGAACTTTGGTACTCCAAAGATTCTGTTAAATTTGAACAAGACATTGAATGTGGTGGTGCTTATGTCAAGCTTCATTCGGTTATGTTAATCAAAAAAGTTTGGTGGTGACACACCTTACGGGTTGGTTAAAAATTTTCGTGAGTATATTTTTTTATTTCTTCTCTCTATGAATAAATTTGCATTCTTGCCAAAACAAAACAAAAACTTTAAACACTCACTTTGGGTGTAGAACTGTGATTGTCACATTTTTGTGTCGGGTTATATGACATTATGAAAGGTATTGTTTTCATTATTCATTGCATTACACTAATATGGAAACGAGGAGTAGTCAAGTAGTTGTGTAAAGAGTGTAATCGCTTCGGTAAACTTTATAACCCTGTCTTACTTACAATTGTCCTGTGTACTTATGTGGCTCCGCAGGACAAAGAAGCTCCATGTCATCATTTCCTATCGAGGGGCAGAATTATCCCATCAAGAAGGACTGCAGTGTGAAACAGATAAATTGACACATTTTACACATTCATCCTTAGGCCTGATGTAAGTTATAGCATTTGGATTGATGGTCGAGAAAGAGAATCGGGAGCATGTATACTGATGGGACATTCTTCCACCTAGGAAAATTAAAGATGTCCATGGAAAGAGGGTATGTACTTTTCCAAGGCCTTAGACTTTTGTATCAAAATGCACTGTTCATTTTTATCCTACTCCCTTTAGTTTCAAAGACTTGCTTCTCTTCAGTAATAGAGATTTAGCATTTGAGTATTCGATCTTCCATCCTGTTGAATCTGCTTGTTATGTCCACAGCCGGCAGATTGGGATGATAGGGAGTATATCGATGATCCAAATGATAACAAACCACAGGTACTTCATTGAGGGTTAAAGTATCTAACAAATACAAACTCTTAATCCTTATTAGAATGTTTTAAGTCTCATTTAAAATCAGCTGGTGACAGGAATCTTTTCATTGAAACTGCAGGGTTATGATTCAATCCCAGTTGAAATTCCTGATCCAAAAGCTAAAGAGGTCAGCATCTAGATGAATTGTAATTAACTAATTACTGTGTTCTATAAGCCATGGAATGTTGATACCACACATTATTGGGTTTGATACTAATATAATAGACTACTTTCATATATGCCTAATATAATAGAGAAAAACTTCTCTAAAGAGTAGATTTTATTATCCTTCTCCTTTTTTTTTTTTTTTTTTTTTTTTTTTTTGAAAAATAAAATAAAATAAAAAGAGTAGTTGCTAGGTGTATTTATCTATACCTCCTTTTAATGGATGAAGCACTCCCCTCCCCCCAACAACAACAACAAAATAAAAACAAAAAAATGTATCTAACTTTGCAATGGATACCATCTGACTTTGAAGCGACGATAATTTTGGGATGAAGAAGATGATGGTATATGGAAAGCGCCGAAGGTACCTAATCCAGCTTATAAAGGACCATGGAAGCGCACGGTATGATGACCATGCTTTTATATCACTTGGTACTTTTTCTGTTGTGGGTTGACTTAGAGTTTTTCTTTTGATAAGTTTAGCCCAGAAAGTCAATGGGGGTTCAGCCAACATTTTTTCTTCTTCATTCAATAAATAAGAAATGAAAAATAGGTTACAGCTCACTTCACTCTACTCATTTTTATTTTTGCTTTGATTTAGCTTACAAGCTCTAATGACGTTTTCTATGTTTTTCTTCTAGATTAAAGATCCTCTTTATTCATCAAGCAAGCTTCTATGTCTCGTTAATTTGCAGGTTTGACTCGATTTAGTTCTCTGTTTGTAAGTTCATCAAGTAATCTAGGTTTCAATTTGAATTAATAATGACTAAATCCATCTAGTGAATTTATGTTGTTACTGATTGTTTGGTAACTTAGGGCAAAATGTTAAATATTACTATTGTTTTTGAAATTTAGGGCAAAATGTTAATTATCACTAATTTTGTGGAAATTATTGTCAAGGACAATAGTGATGTGATATGAAAATAGATCATTAAGCATATGAAATAATTAGATCATTAAGTGCTTATCTTTTACTTGCTAATTAGGTTTTACATTGATCTTATTTTGAAGTGCAGTTATGAAAATAGAAAGACTTGAAGGGAAAGGAAGTAAAGGTCCAGTGAAGTGGGAGAGGATTATGGTAATATTAATAAACAAATTCTTATGCATACATACTGTGTGTTTGGAAAAATATATATGCTTATGAATATTTTCCATATTTGTACTTAGGGCCCGTACCAACCTGGTAGTAAAGAGTGGGTATTACGTAATGAAGTTTATGAGAGAAATAATGGAAGCTTGTTTAGATAATTCTTTTGAAAATAAGGTATAAGTCGTCATACACTAGCATTCTCTATTTTGTGTTACTCTTCATTTTTTAGTTATTATATTACTCTATGATCTTTGATCGTGCAGATAACAAATCTATCCCTCAAAGATACATACACACAAGAGGAACTTGATGTTGTTCGACTTGAAATTCTTAGATTCATTCAGCATAATGGAGCGTTCAAGCTAAGCGTTGTGTCTTAGCTAGGTTTTGACCCATTCCAGTTAAGGTTTGGTGTTTGGTTTCACCATTTTTTTGATATTTTAGATGGAACAAATAGATTGCTCTTTTGATTGATGGAATAAGTTATGTCATTATTATTTTGATAGAACAAGTAAATTTGGATGTTTATTTCATTATTGATGACTCGAAAAAGTTCAAAACTCTTTTAGCAGTTCAATGTCTTCGTGTTGGATGTCTAAATTTATTTCTTTTGTTCGTGTTGCACTATGAATTGTTTATTTGAGCAATATGTTTTTAAATCTAGTGTGGATATATATGGTGAAAATGGGCAGGTTGTAGGTTGAATGAATATGATTAGAATCAAATAATTAGGAGCTTTTATTTTTATTTTTTAAAAATGACTATAAACCACGGTTTGGTAAGAATTGAGGTATAAGCAAATTATATACCCCACGGTATTTATCCAACCGTTGTATTTAGCATCACTATTCCCCACGGTTCACATCGAATAGAGCATACTGTTCAGACTATTAACCACGGTTTGGAAATCCTAATACCACGGTTTTAGTCAAAACCGTGGTATATAAAAGGTACTTTTCTCCACGGTTTTGCTAAAAGTATTTGTCACGGTGGTTGTTACCACGGTATGAAAACAGTGGCTAAAGGCTTTTTACCACTGTAAATAACAGTGGTATATGAGCTTTTCTGTAGTAGTGTTGATTCCTAACTAGACTTTACACCAACTACCATTTTAGGATAAGATGTAGGTCTAGTTGTTCTTCCTAAACAACTTACTAAAATCACATCACAAAGGTTATCCCTCACATGAGCATCATTAGCCCCCCACAAAGGGAAGGTTTTAGCTCATGATCCTAGGGATAAAAATGAAAGAAGCAAAATAGAAATGTAAAATGAGAGAGAGAACAAAAAGAAGAAGAAACTAAAGAAGAAATTACTTACCTTAAGAAAATTAGATTTTATTTAGAAGAAGAAGAACAAAAGTTTCTTCCATTAAAACTATTACAAGCTTTTCATAAAAACTAAAAACTAAAAACTAAAAACTAAAACTAAACTAAGGAACTAAAAAAACAATGAATGATAAAGGAAAAGAAGTGAAGGGAGTAAATGGAGTGCATCCCCCCTTGTTTTGTTTTTTCCTTCCTTTCTAGAATTCTCCCCCTCATCCCACGTGAAAACACACACACACACATTTAATTCACTTTTATCCACCACATTAAAACAAAGTGACACTTTGCTTTTTTTCACTATTAACACCTAATCTTATTAATTACATGCAAGGTGTCAATTTTGCAGCAATAATTTGGCACTTTTGTCTTGACATGCTCCATGATTGATGACTCATCTCTTCTTGTGGGCCCAAAAGGTGGGTTCATGTGCTATGTCCATTGGTGGGTCCAGACGTCGATTTCTACAATTTCTGGCCTAAGGTAGAGCTAGTCGTGCTGATCATCTGGGCAGCTTACTTGTCGAAATCGGAGTCCAGATTAACGAGATATGAGCTCCGAAAGTTTACACTTTCCTTTACATAGTCCCGTTCTAACTCGATTATGTCATGTTTAAGTCCCCGGCTTTGATCCGTCTTTGTTTAGCTTCACATGGCTGATTTGGAAGAATTCATATGTACATCGTTTCCCGTGCTATAACGCACGTTTAACCAATATTTTCATGTTTACTGCAAAGAACTACAAAAGTACGAAAATATACTTATTTCATGATTATTAAACACATAATTAACCAAATTTATATGTTTCAATGGGGTTTAATATTACAGTTTTTGGTGCTTATCAGGGTGCATTCCGTGTTAACTATTTATGAAAAGACCCACAACTATTCCGGTTGTTGATATATAGTAAACTGCATGTTGATACCTGTTATTAGATAAACAGTAATTTATGTTCATTACATTTTAGTTAAGTAGTTAATATCTCTTTTATATGTGATTTCTCATATGTGCACGTAACATTTAAATTTTATGTATGAGTCATCACATTATTTTATTTTAAGTATTAGGATATTTAGTTAATTCTTTGTGCTAGCATGTTATTTCATGAACCCCCTTCTCCAAACTGTTTGGGGGTGGTTTATTTAATTTAGCACATTGTACGTTCACATATTAAAATTGTTGATTTAATTCGGATGCATAATGTAATTAGGTACCTTAATTTCGTAAAATTTCCCTATTTCATAGAATTTCATAATCAAATCTTATAGGAGTCACGATATGTGCATGCTTGATTTGTTAACGTATTATATTATTTTATTTCTGCTAGAGTCCGCTTATGTCCCAAGCGTTATTTATTATTTCATGTTATCCCCATAACGGGAGGAACTCATATACGAGTTGCGTATATTTTTATTTCTTAATATTATTATAGATTAACCTTCTTTTTCAGGTGCTCTAATTTACAAGCACGTTTCTATAGTACTCTCTATTCTTTATTTTCATTCCATACTTTGAGGACAAGGCATGATTCTATTTGGGGGTGGTATAGAAACATGTTGTAAATATTTAAGCACATATTAGGTTGTATATTACGTATGAATTGTCATATAAAAAATAGAAAAATATTTAAAATCATAAAAATAGTGTATACTATGCACTTAGTGATAATGGTATTGTTCCCTTCTTCATGATGATACTAGTCTAGAAATCTCACGTAGTACTTGAATTACGATTTAATTTTTGAAACTTAGATTAATATGTAGGTATTTAATCATTACATCTTTTCATGAACATCTTGCATTAGCATCTATAATTATACTTGGTAGTATTTTTCTGAGACCTAGGTTAGAGTACTTAATACATATTCGGTGAGCATCTAGCCTAAAATTAAGCCTCATAAGAGTGAAATATCTGAGTGATGACACAAGGGAGAAGTAAATTCCGAGTAGAGAAATCACACATCTTCTTGTTTGATCACCATACCATATCCTAAGCGAGAATTTATGCTCTCTTTGGATCGATATAAGCACCTCTATGCATGATAAGAACAAATAAGTAGGGGGATAGCGGGTCTCCCTGCCCAAGACCTCTCTGCCCTCTGAAGTATCCATGAGAGCATCCATTGATAAATATAGAAAAGAACGGTGAGCTAAAGCACATAGTACACCAATCAATGAACACTGTGGAAACTGGAATCCCTTTAGAACTATGATAAGAGCCTCCTAACTAATGGTGTCATAAACTTTTTTTATATCAACTTTGATGGCACATCTAAGATAGACATAAGCTCTATAGTAACTTCTCAACAACTCATGAGCCATGAGTAAGTTGTCTTGGATATCTCTGCCCGATATAAAAGATGATTGGCAATCTCCAATCAAGTTAGAGATGATAGGCTTCAATAAGTTGTGTTATAGCTTAAGTAAGGGTTTCGTACCCACCTCAAATCAAGTTAGAAACAAATCAATAGGGAAGATAAAAAGATTTTTACTTTGTTTGATTTGTATACTACTCTAACTAGTAAATTCAAATAAGACTAAATTAACTAAACTAATAGAAATAGGGTTTTGATGGAAAAGAAGTTTATAGAGGAAGTAATAAATTCACATATCTAAGTTTATTCCTGATTCAACTAGTTCATGTGTTAAAGTTATCATCTTTATCAAATTCCGCAATGCAATGAAATAAAGATTCCTACTTTTGTAAAATCCTCAATCAACTACTACTATCTCTAGTCAATAATTAATTAGCATGACAGAATAGCATTTCTATCAATCTCTTGTATATAATTACTAAACTCTAGTTCAAAACTAACAATTCTTATCTCTAAAAATATGAAAGCTTTAAACTTTAAACATATAAACACAAATAACTAACGAAATCATAAACAATCCTTCCACAACTTTCATTAAAACTCCCCATAATAGGAGTTTTAGCCTAGCTTCATTGGATTAACACAATAGTAATAATAAAATTGAAGCATAGAACTAAAACAAAATATGAAAGTTGGGACTTTTATTGATGGTGAAGGAAAAAAAATGATAATGGTGACTAACCCTAATTCTCTAACCCTAAAAACTAAACTAAAGTTGGATAATACAATTGATGTTTAGGGATGAAGTTAACCTCTACTTTTATAGTGAACAAGTAAGGTTTTACATGACTTGGTCGAAATTCCATCATAGCTTGAGCTCATGGGCTAAAATATTTCACTAGGGTCCAAATCTACAACATTTTACTGTTTCTCACTTTTCGTCAACTTTTACTATTCCAAATGGGTCAAGGTCTAGACTATTAGAAAGTTATTTCTAAACCAGTCGTTTTGATATAAAATAGTCCCCAATCAGAACTTAGAGTCCAAAGATATGCCAGTTTAAAGTTCTAATTAATGAGTTAATTTTTCAGCAGTTTTACATATGGGTTGACTTTCGCTTGGCTTCTTTGACTTGGGCTTTTTTTATGGGGTTTTTCTCCATAAATCTTGGTCTTTATCCATGTTTTTCACCTAGCAATCAATTGAGATTCTTTTCACGCACAATTGACATCATTTCAATACTTATTCAACTCCAAAGCTTGAAATACACAAAAACAAGTAAATAGTGATAAACTCACATTATTAATACACATTATTAGCCTAAGTAGAATACTATTAGGCCCTGTTTGGTAGCGTGTATTGCCCAACCCATTCATGGGTTAGGGTGCACTATCCCATTTTTTATGTTTGGTTCCTATTTTTTGGGCATGTAGACCTTAAGCTACTAGTTGGTTGGCCCAACCACAAAAGTATGAATAACGGTATCCATTGGAAAAGGTTGGATTTCGATCTACATCTTAATAAATAAGAAAAGGACCAAAAAAAAAATTAAAAACAAGAAAACATAGCCCTACTCTCTTCTTCTTCACCACTTCAACAATTTATTTCTTCCTTCCCCACCATCTTCTCTCCACACCCTGCTTTTCTTACTTAAACAAAAAGGAAAAGTGCAATATCTCAAAGCAAAACCCACCGTTTTCATCACACAAAATCTCCATTTTCTCAAATTTGAACATCTCTCTACTCAAATCATCTCTTGATTTCTCAAATTTTGAATATAATGATTTTGGCGATTTTCGAATTGTTGCTACTAAAGAAGTTTATGTAATATTTCTTTGTAAATTTCTTTCAAGAAAATAGAAATATATATGTGGTTGTTTTGGTATATTAATTTGGGAGTTTGATTAACAATCTGTTTTAAGATTGCATTGTATTGGGTTTTCTATTTGAAGTTTTTCATGATTATTTTGTGTGTTTCTAACTTGGGGTGCAATAAGTTTTGAGGAAGAGTAGGCAAGAACCAAACAACTTATATTATTGATCATCTCTGGGACATGAACCACGAGAATTGGATACTCTAAATTTGGCTAAGTACCACCTAGTACAACATAAGTTGTTACTGCCAAACAGAGCCTTAAGGGGTTTAAACTACAGTTTTTGGTGTTTATCAATAGCATCCACTATAACAGTGAGTTATATACTATATATTCTAATTTTCTATTACTCCATTTGTATGAATGCTTTCTATTACTATGGAAGGGTACCATATGTCGTCATAACGATAGTTGATTCTACCATTACTAACATGATATATTATCGGCTGTAAATCATTTCCAAATTCATGTATTCCTGTTGTTGTTCCAATTTCCACGTGTGCTTTTTTTATTGGTGTGTATTACATCTCAAGTGACACCATATTTTTCTTTTATTATTATTATTATTATTATTATTATTTGCTCATCAAAACCTTTTAATCGTTACTTTAAACATTCTAACTTACACTCTACATTTATATTAATGCTTAAAAATAAATTTATAATAGCTAATAGCTTTTGTTTGTTGGACTTGGGAAGAATTTTTATTGGGCTTGGAAATAGTAAATTGTAATATCATTTAGCCCTACTGGTTAACATGTGGATTTTCATTATATTGCACTAGTATTATGCATGTGCATACGCACGTGTGAGAGTAACACATGGTGGTGCCAAAATCTTTTGATATGGAGCCCACAATCTTTTTGCTAGAAGGATGTAGCACCGAACTGTCTTTTTTCGGTTTCCCTTTATACCCTTACAATACAACACTTATTACCATATATTTTGACAAAGTAACTACTAAAATTTCATAATTTAAATAGGGATAAAACTGTCCAAAAAAAAGACGAAGAGTTACACATAAAATATTATAAAATACTGTTGCGGGACTGTAGGTCAAGGTTAGGAATTTTAAAATAGTAAAAGATTTCATTATCTTCTTCTTTAAAGAAAACTCCTCCAATAACAGGAATTCTCCCATCAACTGAATTTTTTTCCCAATTTTGCCCTCTCACTTTTTGCTAATTTACATACCAAAAATACAATAGCTACAGTGAATTAGATTTAAGTCAAAGGCAACTATGTAATGCCATAATTACTTTTTTTTAACATCTAGAGAGAGTGGGACCCAAAACTAACTGAATAGGTGGGACCCAAGTATCCATTCAACGAAAACAAGCCCAATTATTAGAATCCCATTACTTAATAGCCATAACATCATTTTTCAAAAGCCCAATAATTAAATTTGCAAAAAGAAGGAAGCCCAATAGTCAACTATTGTTCTATTTTCTCATTATTTCTTTTTTTTTCTTTTCAAATTTTCCTATGTAATCCCTATTTAGTTGTTAAAATCATAATTAGTTGGTTAATTTTGTTATATAAATTTTCTAATTTTTTATTCATCAAAAAAGAGAAAATACACACAAAAAAAATATCACACGCGGAGCGTGTACATGTATGTTAGTGTTAAAAAATAGAAACCTGATCAACAAGTCGGGGAGAACTCGCAAGGCTCTCGAGTTTTGGACTCAAACTCGGCCCAATCACATTTGGTGGGCCGATTTCTTCAAATTTTAAATAATGCCTACCCCCGTCACACATATATAAATAGCACTCACAATTCACCACACTTCTCTCTCGTCAACTTTCTTTCTTCTCTGCTCTCTATCTTCTCCACAAAACAAGTGTCTCCTCCTTTCTTAATTTCACTCTAGTATTTCGATTTTAGTAAAAGATGAAGATGTGCTCAAATCCAAAGAGAGGTGTGATCTGTTGGAATCTCTAAGTGTATTTCGAAATACTTGTGAGTGTGTGCAAAGTGGAGGAGATGAACCATATGTGTTCTCTCCACTTTAGTGCATAGTAGATAGTCCCACATTGGTTATCCACCCACATGGGGGTTAGGGCTTGGGCTTGGGCTTCTTGTTGTGGGTAGTGGTTAGACCAATAGCCTAAACTTGTTTTGCCTTTTTCTTGAGCAGCAAGTTTCAGTGTTCTATTAGGAGTTGGTCTCTCTTCCTCCTAACCTCTATAAATAGGACTGTGAGTCCATAGAGAGAATAGTCTTGATCGAACTCAACTCGAGGAGAAACGAAAAACTCAAACCAGGTCCTTTTCTTCTTCTCTTCTTCTTGTCGGCCCTTGAGAGAGAGTTATATTGTTGTTCTAGACGGTAGTCGCTCTAGTGCAAAGTCAGGCTTTGTTAACCATTGAATCCTGTGAGGAAGATGCATCGCTTGTTGCCTTTCTCGCACCATTGGAAGGGGTGAAATTTTTCCTTGGCTGTACCTTAATCCGCCTTGGTTATTCCCGCCATCATTGTCCCTTGTTTCTTCATTACTCTTGTTCTTCGTTTCTACTTTAGTTGTTGTGTTCATACAACTATTCTAACAATCTTAAGGAAAGAATTTTTGTAGTAGAACAAAGGAGAGTGCTTTAATACGACAATCAAAAGATAAGTTTTTTACTTTGAGTTATTGTTTGTGTTATTGGGTTATGACTTTAGAAATTTTCTAATAATTTCGTTTTTGGTAGGGAAACCAATTAAAGATTGAATATTTATTGATCTTTTGTGGTTTATCAAGCCCTATATGGTTGTAGACCTTTCTCCTACGTTTGTGGGAGTCAAATATGAGATTTCTATCAAGAAAAACGTCAAAGTTCGTCTTTTTGACAGCTGCGTCACTCGTTACGAAAACTGCTATAACTTTCAGCTCAGAGCTCGGTTTTGCAATCCGATTTTTTTGTTGGATAGCTGATTCAAAGAGCTTTCCAGTGGTATAAGGCTTGATACCAAATTCTTCATGAGCTGGTTCAGAATTACAGTTCTTTTGAACTGTTTTTTCTAGAAGGAGGAAAATATGGTAATCCAATTTTTCAATTGGTTAGGTATCGTATTCTTTCACTCTTTGCAATTCTTTTGGTTTGATTATATGGTGATATTCTTGCCTTGAGTTGCATGCTAGTTTTTCTTAGGAGGAAAATCCCTAAGTTTAAACTTCTTTAATAACCTAGTCAACAAATTATACATGTTTATCACTAAGATATTAATTGGTTTGATTAGAAGTAGTTTGATATTATTTTTCTTTGTACATATGTAGATGTATGTAGATGGTCTAAGAGAGACCTTAAGATATTTAATATCAATCACACTCAAATCTTGGATAGTAATTATAATGTATTCCATGCATAATTGCTTACCTCTATTGAGTGTACGTGTTGTTAGACGATGGTTAAAATTGTACTATTGTGAAAATACATGTTAGATTAAGTAACTTGTAGCTTATATCCAATATAGCATATGTTAAAGTTGTATAGCATGCTAGTTTTGGATATTAATCATCGTGGATTTGCTTTGAACTTGATGATAGTTTATTGGTAAATTTTTCTAGTTGAAGATATTAATGGGTTGAGCCATTAGATGTTGTGGTAGTACTTGAGGTCTTGTTGATAGGGTATCCTATCTTGCTTGAGCTCATGTAAAAAAAAAAAAGGAGGTGAAGTCCTCAGTTGTTTTGCATATTCAGTGGCTAGATTTGCTTAAATATCGTATACTTTTTGTTGTGAGGGGTACAGTTAAAGTTTACTTTTTCTGAACCTATGATATGATATTAACCATGTTTGGCATGAATGCATTATTTAACATAGGCATGAAGTTTAACTATGTCATATATTATTAAGTAATGAGCATCGTTGTCTACGAGAGGAAACAATATGGGAAACAATCAATATCCTCTTAAACCTAATTTAGTCAAGGAGATGTAAGGTAATGGTTTGTCTTCTTAGACAATATCCTCCAGTGACTATTTTAGACAAGGAGATGTAACGCTTGTAGATTGTCTTATTAGGCATTATCCTCCTATGACTATGGATAAATAGCCAAGGTGATGTACAAGTGCGTGGATTGTCTTCCTATGACAGTTGGAATGTTGAATGATGAAAAGAAGGATGATAATGATATTATCTCGGATAAAACCCTTTTCATCTAATTCTTCTATTCTTTAAGATTTATTAGAATCTTTTGTGGATTTCCTTTCATATAGATAACATGAACATAATATGACTATGTTTAATATGATCCAGGATCATAGACTTGAGTAAAGTATATTCTTGTCATAAGAGTGCATTTTATTGTTGTTGTTTCTTTTAGTGTTTATAGCGGTATAATGTGTTTTGCATGTAAGTTTGATTAGGTTGAGTAACTATTGAACTGTGGCGGGTGGTGACCTATATGCATAACACTGTTTTACCATAGTTCATCTCACAAGATAATTGGAAAGACATTGAACTACAAAGTATGGAAAGGTCTTGGGCCTATCCAAAAATGCTTCAAAAATGTGGGGGGTGTCTTGCCAAGGCTATTGTGAATGAATCTAAAAGAAGTCTTTTTGAGACCTAAAATTATCTAGTAGATGTTCATTGGTGAAACTCATAATAGTGATGTTTGTTTTCAGTTGTCATGAGTGATAACAAGTTTGTAGATACCACACTATTATTGAATGTCTTATATGCTAATTTTATTTAAGGTTGTGCTTTCTGAGAAATTGGCATAGAGTGGTTGAATGTTCATAATGAACTACATAAGATAATCCCATTATTTTTGCACAAGAAATTTGGAAGACTATCAATGAGTATTTCCACCATTCACGGTGATGATGTTTATATGTTTCTTGAGGAAGATTCATTAACCTATAAGGAAGTTATGCTATACATGAAGTGTCCTTTTTGAAGGATACAACTCCTCTAAACTGGACTCTTGATTTATTGGGGGATCTATAGGTTGAGTTGGATCTTCAAGAGAAAACTAAAACGTGATAGTTGTATTGCAAAATACAATGCTAATAATAATAGCCAAGGGGTTTCAATCAGAGACAAGATTTATACTATTTTGAAACCTTGCTCATATAACTAGAATTTCTTCTACAGAATTCTAAAGACTCTAGTTGAGTAGTTGTGCGGAACTACAATACCAAGTAGTACCAGGTGATGAGCTGAAGGTATACAATTTAGTAAAATATTTGTATGAGTTGATTCAAGCGCCTATAAATGGCATGAGCAATTCAACAACATATTAGTATCATATGGATGTCAAAGTACCGTTGTTGATAAAAAAAAAAAAAGGTGTACTTTCTTTAGAGCAAAGCAAGACATATGTGTTAATCTCTCATTGTTTAGATGATTTAATATCATGAGTGCTAGCATTGAGAATGTGTATGAGACAGAGAAATTCCTTTTTGAAACACATCGTAAACCGTCATTGAAAATGATAGTTTATTATGTTGTTAAACTCATTTTCAGAATCGCTATATTAGGTTGTCAAGATGTTGACGTTTGAATATGATTGAAGGCCACACGTACCTTAAACCAGACCCGCCGGATGGTATGGGGAATTTCAGGCACTACAGAATTGAATGACTGGTGAATATAGGAATTAAAACTCATGTTGGTCTCATTATATTGTTATAGCACTTAGTAGAAATATTTTTCATTGAAAAGTATGGGTATTATGATAGTAAGCATGTGTTAACACCTTTTGTGGCATATATCCATCTTATGAAAAATAATCTCCTTGTGTTTTCTCATACTAAATATGTCAATATCATTGGTAACCAATTGTACTTGATGGATAATGTATGTGAGACATGACATTGCCTACATTAATGGCATACTGAGCTGATAACCCATTGTGTCCTTATAAGGAACTTTGATTATATTGTCAGATTATCCAAGTACTATAGCAGAGCCATTGATTATGGACTGATATTTAGTAGATTTCCATCTTTGTTAGAAGGGTAATATGTTATAAACTGGATCCAGTAATGTTTATGTGTTTACCTTTGGTGGAAATTGAGTGTCTTGGATATCATCCAAGCTAATCGCCTTTAGAAAAGGCATGTGATGATGCCGAGTGGGTTAGCAACCTCTTGGCAAATCTTCCCATTGGCTCTAAAATGTGACCTCCTCGATGTGTATATGCTTTGCAACCGAATCTCATTGCAATAGCTAAGACATGTTATCTTATGTGCAATGGGAAAAGAATACATGTAAGTTGAGATATAACTTAATCAAGCATTTGCTAGAGATTATGTTAGGTTGGACTTAGTTTGGCCACATGTCTAACAACACCACTTCTTTGGAGGCAAGTGGTTATCGTCGAGGGGATGTGACTTTTGCCTTAGATAGAGGGCTTACATAATCGACGGCAACCCCACCTATGTGATTGGAGATCCCATGACTTAGGTTCAAAGGGAAAAACAAGTCACCTCGCGCTCTGGTATGCTATTGTCTTTCTTTGAGACGCCCCACCCTATGACTAGATAGCATTTTTGTATACTTTGTATAACTTGAATTGCAATGAGAAAGGATGAGTTATTTTACTCTTATTGGAATCCATAGTCCATTTTTTTATAATGAGATAGTATTTTAACCGCAATGTACACTTGATGGATATCCACCTACGTGAATGTAGAACTGGTCGGTTCTTATGAGTATTCAAGCAAGTACTCTAGAGCATTCATGGAACACAGGCGTAAAAAAGGCCAAAAAGCTTGCAACACCTTGAAGCAGGCATATAATGAAAGAGCAATGTGGGTGCATGTCCTCTATTTTACTACAAGGGAATGTTGGTTCAAAGATTTTTAATCCACCACTTTCGCGTATTATAAGACATGTTACCCTATGACCGGTTCAAGCCCTAAAAGCACCGAAGATCTTATGCATTGTTTTTTCGATTTCTCCGGCATTTCGTTAACCCTTTTCTTTTGTAATATCCTATTCCAAAATAGTGGGGACTATTAGTATTTTGAAATAGTGGGGATTGTTGGAATCTCTAAGTGTATTTCAAATACTTGTGAGTGTGTGCAAAGTGGAGGAGATGAACCATATGTGTTCTCTCCACTTTAGTGCATAGTAGATAATCCCACATTGGTTATCCACCACATCGGGTAGGTTCGGGCTTGGGCTTGGGCTTCTTGTTGTGGGTAGTGGTTAGACCAATAGCCTAAACTTGTTTTGCCTTTTTCTTTGAGCAAGTTTGAGTGTTCTATTAGGAGTTGGTCTCTCTTCCTCCTAACCTCTATAAATAGGACTGTGAGTCCATAGAGAGAATAGACTTGATCGTAAACTCAACTCGTGAGAAACGTAAAACTCAAACCAGTCCCTTTTCTTCTTCTCTTCTTCTTGTCGGCCAGAGAAAGTTATATTGCTGTTCTAGAGGGTAGTCTGTTCTAGTGCGAAGTCAGGCTGCTATTAACCATTGAATCCTGTGAGAAAGACGCCACTGTTGCCTTTCTGCACCATTGGAAGGGGCGAAATTTTTCCTTAAGGACAGCCTAATCCGCGCCTTGGTTATTCCCAGTTACTGCTGTCCTTGTTTCTTCATTACTACTGTTCCTTCTGTTCTACTTTAGTTGCTGTGTTCATACAACTATTCTAACATGATCTATATTGAAAGAGACAAAGACTTTTTGGAGTTGAATGTTTTAGAAAGAAGGCATCAAGATTTTGTGGAACATAATGAGTTGGAGATGGAGGGTGATAATGGTGCAAATGATATGGAGTTGGAGGAGGAAGATAACCACGTAGATGAGTTAGGAACAATAACCACCACCACAAGAATTATTCTCTTTCTTTTTGTGTTGTCTTTTTTAATGGCCATTATTCTATCTTTTATTGATAGCTCCATACCCATTTCTCCTCTTCCTCCCTGCTTCTCTAACCATCCTACTCTCTTCGTTCTTGACTTCTTGGAGATTCTTGTGCTAAATGTGCCACCAAGTCCACTCCCCTTCTTCATGATATCCTAGGTAATTCTTTTTCACTCTCATGTTTTTTATACACTATATTGTATTAATTTTCTTGAATGGGGGATGTTTCATGTTTGCACGATCATTTTGGGTATGATCTTTGGAACAAAAGTGTGTTTGTGCAAATTGATGCAGTCATTTAAGCTATGGGATGTCTTTGTTTGCCATAAATGGTTGTTTATTTGGTTTCGGTTAATGGGGCATTGGTATATATTGTTATGAGTTACCTATATATATGGTCATTGTTATTGGAAGATTTAGGTTGTTTTATGTAAAAATTGTGTTCAAGCAATGGGGTTTCTCAAGATTTAAAAGAATGGATTTTTTTCTTTGGAGATTTGTATTGAGTGTGGGCTCTTGCAATATTGAACTAGGAATTAATTTGAAGTAGAGATTTTAGGTTGATAGAGAATTGGTTTTTACTGATCTTTTTGTTTGAAAATGATGATCATTCTATTTTATGCTCAAAATTGCAATGACTGCTATTTTTCTATATGGTTAAAAATTAATCGAAAAATTATTAAACATTATATGTCTCATAGTACACTTTCTAATTGTTGTATTAAAATGTTATGTTCTTGTGTAAAATTTATTTATTAGAAGTAATAAAAATCAAATACGAGTTTGTTAAAGTTATATTTGGGCTCATTTGATATGTCAAAATTATCCCATGGGTTAGCATAGGTCCTTGGGCCTTTTTGAGACCCTAATACCAAATATGGTCATAATATGTTTTTCAAAATTAGGTTTTAATTAAATACGAATTTGAGATCCATTTCCATTACTTTCAATTACTTGAAACCCTAAACAAAATATGAGAGATAATATGAGAGATTGGTGAAGAAGTGAAGAAAGGAAATCAGGATATAAAATTTTCGCATTAAAAGGTGAGTAGACATTCTTTAATTTTTTTTTTTATTATTATTATTGTTATTGAAAATACTTATAGGTTGTTTAAGAAACAAATGGTTGTGGTATAAATCTACATTATAACTTATTTAGAACACAACCATTTGTTTCTTAATCAACCTATAAGTATTTTCAATAACAATAACAATTAAAAATTAACGAATGTCTACTCACCTTTTAATGCGAAAATTAGATATCCTGATTTCCTTTCTTCACTTCTTCACCAATCTCTCATATTTTGTTTTAGGGTTTCAAATAATTGAAAGTAATGGAAATAGATCTCATATTCATATTTAATTAAAACCTAATTTTGAAAAACATATTATGACCATATTTGGTATTCTAATGGTTATATTCGTATTTAATTAAAACCTAATTTTGAAAAACATATTATGACCATATTTGGTATTCTAATAGTTATATTCGTATTTAATTAAAACCTAATTTTGAAAAACATATTATGACCATATTTGGTATTCTAATGGGTCTCAAAAAGGCCCAAAGACCTATGCTAATCCATGGGCTAATTTTGACATATCAAATAAGTCCAAATATAACTCTAACAAACCCGTATTTAATTTTTATTACTTATAATAAATAAATTTTAGAAAAAAGCATAACATTTTAATACAACAATCAGAAAGTCATATAATATTTAATAATTTTTAACCATATATAAAAATAGTGGTCATTACAAAAATGCTACTAGTATTGAAAGCCTGGTGATCACCGGTCTCAACTTTGTTATATACAACTAGGAGTAGATAAAAAAAATAATTAAAAAAAAAATTACTGTTCTCATTGTTTATGGCAGCGGATAAAATGGGATCAAACATGATGCTTCCTCCATTTTATGGTCAAACTGCTAGTGCTAAAGGCCTGGTCATTGGTCTGGACTCTAACAATTCTCAGGGCACCATCAAGAGCACCGGGAACTTGCAATTTGAAGCACTCAACATTCAGCTACGCCAACTCTTAGAGGCTCTTCAGGTGATGCAGCTGCAACTGGGCCAGAGCACAGCCTCTGAGTTGGTACAATCATCTCTATTCTACATCTCGTTGAACAAAGACGACTACGTTCAGGTCTTCATGCGTGATTTCTCTAGCTTGAGGCTCAAGTACGGCGTTGCAAGGTTAGCACACATTCTAGTGAAAGAAATGACTAGGGTAATTAAGGTATGCAATTAGTTTCAACTAGTTCCTTTTTCAAGTTCTTGAATTCTTAAATTGAATACTGAATAAAACACTTCTGAGAATTGAAATGGTGTTGTGTTTAGGAACTGTAAAATGCTAATGTCAGGAAGATCATTTGTATGGAATGGGACCATTAGGGTGTGCACCCAATTATACAAATCTACATGACAACTGTAACGATGAGATCAATGAGGTCATCTTACAATACAATGTGACGCTGTCTGAACGCCTTCAAATCCTGAATTATGAATTACTGGATGCAGAGATAGTCTTCTGTGATATGTACAAAGGGATGATGAAGGTTTAAGTGATCCAGAACACTATGGTACGTTATTCTTGATTTATCCTAAATGACACTCTTGACATATAACTCTATGAGGTCGCGAATGAGATTGCAATGCTTGCTGCAGGGTTCTCCGACGTGAGGCGAGCATGCTGTGGGCTCAGCTGATATGGTGGAATTGTAGGCTGCACAACCGAGGAGATGGCATGCGCCAATCCATCCATCTATGTCTGGTGGGATTTGTACCACCCCACTCCTGCTGTCAACTCTTTGCTTGCTAACTGGACCTGGTCTGGAAAACCATCCCGCATTTGCCACCCGATTGATATCCAAGTATTGGCATCCTCAAGTACATGTCAAAGAATCGACACAATGAACTAGTTATTATAGATGAAGCATTATGAAGAGTTTCCTTTTCTGCTCTGAAAGCTTGAGGATCGGAATGTATGTACTGACAGTGAGCACGATGATTGGTGCTTCATTTTTTCTTGATTCTTTAAATGCACATGAGAGTGAGTTAGTTAGTCATAGCGCAGGTGCCGACTAGCAAACCGGTAAAACCTTTGGGTGATGAACAGGCTTGCCAATCAAAAAAAAAATTAGTTAGTCATAGATAACACATTTGTTGGAATCTCTTGTGTATTTCTAAATACTAGTGTGTGTGTGTGTGCAAAGTGGAGGAGATGAACAAATAGTGTTCTCTCCACTTTAGTGCATAATAGATAGTCCCACATTGGTTATCCACCACATCGGGTCGGGTTCAGGCTTGGGCTTGGGCTTACTATTGTGGGTAGTGGTTTGACCAATTGGCTAAACTTGTTTTGCTTTTTCTTGAAAGACAAGTTTTGGTGTTCTATTCGAGTTGGTCTCTCTTCCTTATCCGTTTAGGAGACCGACCTAACCTCTATAAATAGGGATTGTGAGTCCATAGGGGATAGACTTTAATGCATCGTAAAACCCATCTCGAGAGAAACAGAAACTATAACATATCATATTCTTCTTCTCTTCTTCCTGTAGCCGCCAGAGAGAGTTATATTGATGTTCTAGAGGGTAGTATGTTCTAGTGCAAAGTCAGACTGCTGTTAACCATTGAATCCTATGAAGAAGACGTCATTGCTGCCTTTCTGCACTATTGGAAGGGGTGAAATCTTTCCTTAAGGACAACCTAATCCGCGCCTTGGTTATTACCTGTTAATTCTGTCCTTGTCTACTGTTCCTTCTGTTTTACTCTAGTTGCTGTGTTGATACAATTATTCTAACAATCTTAAGGAGAGAATTTCATAGTAGAATAAAGGAGAGTGCTTTAATACGACAATCAAAAGATAAGTCTTTTACTTTGAGTTATTGTTTGTGTTATTGGGTTATGACTTTAGAAATTTTCTAATAATTTCGTTTTGTTAGGGAAACCAATTAAAGAGTGAATATTTATTGATCTTTTATGGTTTATCTAACCCTATATGGTTGTAGACCTTTCTCCTACGTTTGTGGGAGTCAAATATGAGATTTCTATAAATAAAAAAAAACGTCAAAGTTCGTCTTTTTGATAGCTGCGTCACTCGTTACGGAAACTGCGATAACTTTCAGCTCAGAGCTCGGTTTTGCAATCCGCTTCTTGTGTTGGATAACTGATTCAAAGAGATTTCCAGTGGTATAAGGCTTGATACCCAATCCGTCCTGAGCTGATTCAGAATTACAGTTCTTCTGAATTGTTTTTCTAGAAGGAGAAAAATATGGCAATCCGGTTTTTCAATCGGTTAGGTATCGTATTCTTTCATTCTTTGCAATTCTTTTGGTTGGATTATATGGTGATATTCTTGCCTTGAGTTGCATGATAGTTTTCTTAGGAGGGAAATCCCTAAATTTAAACTTCTTTAATAAATTATACATGTTTATCACTAAAATATTAATTGGTTTGACTAGAAATAGTTTGATATTATTATTTTTTTGTACATATGTAGATGTATGTAGATGGTCTAAGAGAGACCTTAAGATATTTAATATCAATCACACTCAAATCTTGGATAGTAATTATAATGTATTCAATACATAATTGCTTACCTCTATTATGTGTACGTGTTGTTAGACAATAGTTATAATTGTACTATTGTGAAAATACATGTTAGATGAAGTAACTCGTAGCTTATATCCAATATAACATATGTTAAAGTTGTATAGCATGCTAGTTTTGGATAGTAATCATCGTGGATTTATTTTGAACTTGATGATAGTTTATTGGTAAATTTTTCTAGTTTAAGATATTAATGGGTTGAGCCATTAGATATTGTGGTAATACTTGAGGTCTTGTTAATAGGGTATCCTATCTTGCTTGAGCTCATGTAAAAAGAGGAGGTGAAGTCCTCAATTGTTTTGCATATTCAGTGGCTAGATTTGCTTAAATATCATATACTTTTTGTTGTAAGGGGTACAATTAAAGTTTACTTTTCCTGAACCTATGATATGATATTAACCATGTTTGGCATGAATGCATTATTGAGCATAGGCATGAAGTTTAACCATGTCATATATTATTAAGTAATGAGCATCATTGTCTACGAGAGGAAACAATCAATATCCTCCTAAACCTAATTTAGTCAAGGAGATGTAAGGTTATGGATTGTCTTCTTAGACAATATCCTCCAGTGACTATTTTAGACAAGGAGATGTAACGCTTGTGGATTGTCTTATTAGGCATTATCCTCCTATGACTATGAATAAATAGCCAAGGTGATGTACAAGTGTGTGGATTGTCTCTCTGTGTAAGTTGGAATGTTGAATGATGAAAAGAAGAATGATAATGATATTATCTTGGGTAAAACCTTTTTCATCTAATTCTTCTATTCTTTAAAATTCATTTGAATCACTTGTGGATTTCCTTTCATATAGATAGTATGAACATAATATGACTATGTTTAATATGATTCATAATCATAGACTTGAGTAAAGTATATTCTTGTCATAAGAGTGCATATTATTGTTATTGTTTCTTTTAGTGTTTGTAGCGATATAATGTGTTTTGCATGTAAGTTTGATTAGGTTGAGTAACCATGGAACTGTGGGGGGGGTGGTGACCCATATGCATGACACTGTTTTACCATAGTTCATTTCACAAGATAATTGGAAAGACACTGAACTACAAAGTATAGAAATGTCTTGGCCCTATCCAAAAATGTTTCAAAATGTGGGGGGTGTCTTGCCAAGGCTATTGTGAATGAATCTAAAAGAAATATTTTTGAGACCTAGAACTATCTAGTAGATGTTCATTGGTGAAACTCATAATAGTGATGTTTGTTTTAGTTGTCATGTGTGATAACAATCTTGTAGATACCACGCTATTATTGAATGTCTTATATGCTAATTTTATTTGAGGATATGTTTTCTGTGAAATTGGCATAAAGTGGTTGGATGTTCATAATGAACTATGTAAGAGGATCCCATAATTTATGAATACGAAATTTGGAAGACTATCAGTGAGTATATCCACCATTCACAGTGATGATGTTTATATGTTTCTTGAGGAAGATTCATTAACCTATAAGAAAGTTGTCTATCTATGAGAAGTGTCCTTTTTTGAAGGATATAACTCCTCTAAACTAGACTCTTGTTTTATTGGGGGATCTATAGGTTGAATTGGATATTCAAGAGAAAACTAAAACGTGATAGTTGTATTGCAAAATACAAGGCTAATAATAATAGCAAGGGGTTTCAATCAGAAATAAGATTTATACTACTTTGAAACCTTGCTCATGTAACTAGAATTTCTTCTACAGAATTTTAAAGACTCTAGTTGAGTAGTTGTGCAGAACTACAATACCAAGTAGTACCAGATGATGAGCTGAAGGTATACAATTTAGTTAAATCTTTATATGAGTTGACTCAAGCGCCTATAAATGGCATGAGCAATTCAATAACATATTAGTGTCATATGGATGTCAAAGTACCGTTGTTGATAAAAGTGATGTGTTTTTTCTTTAGAGTAAAGCAAGACATATGTGTTAATCTCTCATTGTTTAGATGATTTAATATCATGAGTGCTAGTATTGAGAATGTGTATGAGACAGAGAAATTCCTATTTGAAACGAATAATAGACCGTCATTGAAAACGATAGTTCATTATGTTGTTAAACTCATTTTTGTAACTGCTATATTCAGTTGTCAAAATGTTGACGTTTGAATATGGTTGAAGCCCATAGCATACCTTAAACCAGACCGGCCGGATGGTCTAGGAGAATTTCAGGCACTACAAAATTGAATGATTGGTGAATATAGGAATTATAACTCATATTGGTATGTTTATATTGTTTTAGCACGCAGTAGAAATATTTTTCATTGAAAAGTATAGGTATTCTGATAATAAGCATGCATTAACACCTTTTGTGGCAAATATCCATCTTATAAAAAATAATCTACTTGTGTTTTCTCATACTAAATATGTCAATATCATTGGTAGCCTATTGTACTTGATGAATTATATATGTGAGACATGACATTGCCTACATTAATGGCATACTGAGTTGATAACCCATTGTTCTTATAAGAAATATTGGATGTATATTGTCAGTTTATCCAAGTACTATAGCGGAGCCATTGATTATGGACTTATATTTAGTAGATTTCCATCATTGTTGGAAGGGTAATGTGTTATAAACTGGATTCAGTAATGTTTATGTGTTTACCCTTGGTGGAAATTAAGTGTCTTGGATATTATCCAAGCTAATCGCCTTATAAAAGGCATGTGATTATATTGAGTGGGTTAGCAACCTCTTGGCAAATCATCCCATTGGCTTTAAACAGCCTCCTGATGTGTCTATGCTTTGCAACTGTCTCATTGCAATAGCTAAGACATAAAGAAATATGTGCAATGGGAAATGTATATACATAAGTTTGAGATATAACTTAATCAAGCAGCTGCTAGAGATTATGTTAGGTTGGACTTAGTTTGGCCACATGTCTAACCACACCACTTCTTTGGAGGCAAGTGGTTATACGTCAAGGGGGATGAGACTTATGCCCATATATAGGGCGACACTGACGACAACCCTACCTATGTGATTGGAGATCCCATGAAGTAGGTTCAAAGGGAAAAACAAGTCACTTCGTCGTCCTGCAGTACTATCGTCTTATTTATTTACGAGACGTCCCACCCTATGGCGAGATGGTACTATAGTATATTTTGTATAACTAGAATTGCAATGAGTAAGGATGAGTTATTTTACTCTTATTGGAATCGATAGTCCATTTTATAATGAGATAGTGTATTTTAACTGCAATGTACATTTGATGGATATCCACCTACGTGAATGTAGAACTGGGTCTGTTCTTATGAGTATATGGGCAAGTACTTTAGAGCATTCATGGAACACAGGCAGCGCAAGGGCCAAAGAGCGCAACACCGCAGAACAAGCATATAATGAAAGAACAATGTGGGTGCATGTGATCTATTTTATTACAAGGGAATGTTGGTTCAAAGATTTTTTAATCCACCACTTTCACGTATTATAAGACATGCTATTCTATGACTGGTTCAAGCCCGTAAAGCACCAGTATCTTATGCATTGTTTTTTCGATTCTCTCTAGCATTTAGTCAACCCATTTCTTTTGTAATATCATATTCCAAAATAGTGGGGGACTATTAGTATTTTGAAATAGTGGGGGATTGTTGGAATCTCTTTTGTATTTCTAAATAGTAGTGTGTGTGTGTGTGTGTGTGTGTGTGCAAAGTGGAGGAGATGAACAAATAGTGTTCTCTCCACTTTAGTGCATAATAGATAGTCCCACATTGGTTATCCACCACATCGGGTCGGGTTCAGGCTTGGGCTTGGGCTTACTGTTGTGGGTAGTGGTTTGACCAATTGCCTAAACTTATTTTGCTTTTTTCTTGAGCAGCAAGTTTTGGTGTTCTATTAGGAGTTGGTCTCTCTTCCTTATCTGTTTAGGAGACCGACCTAACCTCTATAAATAGGACTGTGAGTCCATAGAGGGGATAGACTTTAGGGTTAGTTAGACTTACCCACCCCCCCCCCATTACTAGCTCCAATTAGTGTTACCTCCCCCCCTCCCGCCCCGTTTTTCAAAAAAATATTAGTGATACCCCCCCAATTGCAAGATCCAACGGTTCTGAGATGAATTTTTTTTTCGGATGAAGAAATCGCCGTTGGATCAATCAAATGGGGTATCACTAATATTTTGAAAAACGGGGGGGGTAACACTAATTGCAACTAGTAATAGGGGAGTAAGTCTAACTAACCCTAGACTTTAATAGATCGAAACCCATCTCAAAGAAACGAAACTATAACATATCATATTCTTCTTTCTTCTTCCCCAGAAAGAGAGAGAGTTATATTGATGTTCTAGAGGGTAGATGCGTTCTAGTGCAAAGTCGATCTGTTGTTAACCATTGAATCGTGAGAAAGACGTCATTGCTGTCTTTCTGCACCATGGAAGGGGTGAAATCTTTCCTTAAGGACAGCCTAATCCGCGCTTTGGTTATTACCTGTTAATTCTGTCATTGTATACTGTTCCTTCTGCTCTATTCTAGTTGCTGTGTTGATACAATTATTCTAACAACATTTTATAAGAGTTCTTCTTTTGTTCCCACTTATTTTGGTTACCATCCAACATGTACCTTTAATGTACCGTTCTTCCAGTGTAACAAACGCCAACAAGAAACTCAAAGCCTCTAGATCGTACTTTCAGATATGTCAATTATATATAGATTGTAATCGGCCATATATAGAATATTGCAAAAGTATTATCATATTACGTGAGATCACTGCTTCACATAGAAGAAATGCATCCCTGTCAGAATATAGAAGGCAGCTCCATCATTGCTTGATTGCTTGAACCTGTCCTGTGGATTTATCTAGCTAATAGCTAGTTCTCGAGAAAAGCAACTGTAGGATGGTCTTCCAATGTCTGCTCATCATTAATTATCAGGCACCACCTGGAACTTTTAGTATGCTGGTGATTCTTGATTTGGTCTCAGACTTCACCCTACAATTTTGCCCATGCTCTGCATTAAAAAAACTCAAGACTCTCGCTCCAAGTGAGATCAGACGGTAGTGTTCTTGATCATTCTTTTCAACGTGCAGGGTACACTAAGGAGAGATTGTATACAGATCATTTTTGTTTCTGATCATGGTATTACTATAATGGATTTTGTTGTTACTGTAGTTACCGCTTGGCTTCTCTTCCTCTGGTTCCCTCTGCAGAAGAAGACTTCATCCGGCCTTCTAACATTTTTGAAATGGTTTTAGTGCTTGAAGCATTCTTGCATGAGACACCCTTTTAATCCTTGCTGGATACCTTGTGACTCCTGAAAAAGTATAGACTTCAGAGTTCAAGACCATAGGAACCTGAATTAGGTAGTAGCAGTTCAACATCATGGTCTCTAATAGCTCCACCATATCCAATCCTTGAGTCAGATATGGCCCCATTCGCATTGAGTTTCAGGTCTAAGCCGGATACATTGCTTGCATAACTTGTTTCTTCACATTTCGAAGCCAGGCAGTTAATAATTAATTTGTTTGATTTGATAACAAACGATATATCTGGTTGATTTGGAGCAATGTAGAGATTTGGAAGAAAAGGATTCAGACGAAAGAATTGTGAAAGAAGAAGAATATTGAGGAAGAACAATTAGGGTTTGAGAAGAATAAATTTCAATATAGTTCAATAATGGATGGATCTTACATGTCCTAGACTGAACGATTTATAACATTACTGTGAAGTTTATAGAACTGAACACGAACACCATCTTTTAACAAACTATATATCTTGTCGATGCATAGCGATGTAGAGATTTGGAAGATCGAAAAGGATTCCGAAGAAAACTAACCAGAATATTGAAGAAAATAATAAATTTTAATATAATTCCATAATGAATGCATCTTACATGACCTAGACTGAACTATTTATAAGCTAAACACGAACACCATCTTTTGGGTAGCTATCTTCTTCTTGTGTTAATTTCGCAAGGGACGAGTGAACAGTAGCTGGTCCATCCACACATTAGATGTTCTCCAGACAGGCGAGGCTATTGAAAATTTGAAATGATACATTGCCTCACAAGCGTCATAATTAACACTTCGCACTTGAGATTCTATTTCACTTAATGCCGATTCTCGACAACCATGAACCATAATATAGTCTGAGTCGGAGCTGCAAACACAAGAATCATGATTTATCTCAAATTTCTTTTGGTGAAGCTTTAGTCCATATATGTTTCCCCATGTCATCAAGAATCCAGATAATGTAACAAGAATCCAGATAATGTAACACTGGCGATCAACAGAACCATATACAAGATATAAATATCCCTTGACCACTATTAACCATAAACTCAACCTCAAAATCAAATCAATGCCATGGTTTGGCATTTTAATTTTCTCTATCTTTTCGCTTGCAATGTCCATTGAGAGGATTGTATGTCTTTGGACACTTTTAATATAAGAAACCCAATAGACTTTTCTGTTACACACCATAGGTTTATATCTGGTCGTGCAACGATCTGGCACTCTCAATGTATAGGACATCTACATGACATAGGAGATTAGTGGTAGCAATGGGACCGGATGCGGTATAGCGGGGAGAAACAGGCTGCACAAGATCAGATCCGCGGTATCCCAACCGTTCTGGAACTGCTGCGAGATGTGGAGAGATGGGGAGCGAAAGCTTAACTGCAGGGTAACCGCTGCGATACGTGGAGAGAGGAGAGATCATGGAGGAGAGAGGGGGATAAAAGGAGGAGGGGAAAAAGAAAAAGGAGGAAGAAGGAAGAAAAGAGAGAAGAGGGAGAAGAGAAAGGGGTTGTAATATTTGAGAGACTAGTGAGATTAGAGGTGGTGATATTTGTTCATACATTTTGGCGCCGTCTGTGGGGAAAGAAGAGAAAATGGCTACGGTAATAAAGAGAGGAGTAGGAAGGCCTAAGAAATGACCAGTCAGAGAAACCATTGAGGAAGTAGAGAGTGCGGAGATGGAAGGGGTAGGAGAAGAAGAAGTATCAGATGTGGCGGCAGACGCCACCAGACTTCTGCAGGAGGAGATAGTTAGGTTAAGAGAGGAGAATGTTGAGTTGAGAAAGGAGAGGGAAATTACACGGTGTGGAACGGAGCATGGGGAGCCCAGGGGCAGTGAAGCGGAAGGGGAGAATATAGAGTGCCCACTACCGGACGTCGAACCAACAGTTGGCATTACTTTAGGGGTGGTTCAGGCTATGATCGAGAGAGATCGGGAAGTGAATCGCGTAGCAGAAAGAGTGAACCAGAGCGCAGCACAGAAGGAGGTGGCGAGCCTCAACAAAAATCCACTGGCAGATTCAATATGGAATTCCGAAGTACCTAAGAGGTTTTCTCAGCCCAAGTTTGAACGGTATGATGGGAAAGGAGACCCTACTGATCATTTGCATCATTTTCGGCAACAGATACCGTTATGGCAAGAGAATAAGTATGATGGACTTCGTTGTATGATGTTCCCGGCCAGCCTTAAGGGGGGGAGCCTCGGACTGGTATTATCGGTTGGCTTCGCGAAGCATAAAAGGGTTCGAAGAGCTGGAACGCGCCTTTGTGGATCACTTCATTCACCAGAAGAGAAGGGTGGTTGATATCGCGGCCTTGTTCAACGTTAAGCAAAGGGCCGTGGAATCATTGAGGGAGTTTTTATGCAGATTCAAGGAGGAGACGCTGAGAGTGGAAAGTCTGGATGAACATACGGCGGTCATAGCCTTCCAGCATGGTTTGAGATCGGGAACCAGAGTTCATGAGTCTGTGTCTAAGATTGAAATTACTACGTTGCATGCCCTATACCCGAAGGTAGAGAAATACATACGATATGAAGATATAATGCAGAGAACGGCAAATGAAACGTAAGAGGTCGGAAAGGCGGTCAAAGGAGGTTGAGAAAGATGATCGGCGGGTAAAGGTAGAATAGAGGGACGAGAAAGAGGATCTTTACGAGGGGAGAAACGCGAAGGCCAGAGAGAACACTTGATCGGGGCAGAAGAGAGGTGCGAGAGAGAAGACCATACCGCGAAATGGAACAGACTCCTCTTAACCGACCATTAGAGGAAATCTTGACTCTAATTAAGGAGCACCAAAGTTATGAGGGGCCGCGAAGTATCCCAAGGGAGATAGAAGGGAAACCATTTTGCGAGTACAATCAAATCCGAAACCATGCCACGAACGAATGTTATGCCTTGAAATGGTTAGTAGAGAGAATGATTGAAAAAGGAATGCTCAGAGAGTTTGTCACGGAGGTGCGTCAAACCGATAGAGTGCCAGCTTCGGCCAGAATTTTGGGTACGATCAATGTCATCTTTAGTGGAGAGACTCTGGGGAGGAATGCACACAGGGACAAAGTAAGGAAGACAGCAAGCCTCCGACAGGTGAATGAGGTGGTGACTGTACCACGGTTGGTTAGCGGAGCCGCGACGGCCGACGGGATCATTATGTTCACACCAAAAGATTTGAAGCCGATAATTACGCCGCATGAGGACGCCTTGGTAATTACCATAGCAATGGGGAATTATCTAGTTCGGAGGGTGTTGATAGACTGCGGCAGTTCAGTTGATTTGTTGTTTAAAGGAGCCATGGAGGAGATGAACATCGACAGCAGCCAGTTGAAGGTTCCTCAAACCAATTTGTATGGGTTCAACGGCAGTATGACAGAGCCCATAGGGGAAGTTACGCTGCCAGTGACTGCAGGCCCGTCGACGGTATTCACTAGATTCATGGTGGTGGACACTGCGTCGCAGTATAACGCAATTTTAGGAAGAAAATGGATTCACGAAATGAAAGTCATTCCATCGACATATTACCAAGTGATCCGCTTCCCCTCCAATGGGGGAACATATGAAATCAGGGGGGATCAAGTGGCAGCGCAGAACATCCAGCAGGTCACGGTAAAAAGTTTCGTCCGAGATACAAATGGGAAAGGGAATTCACAGGAACAAAGATTCGCGTAGCAATTACAGGAAGCGGCGGTGATGAAAGGGTGCGAGCAGTCGTTGGGCCCGAAGACATTGGATGCGATTAAAGTAGTGAACTTGGGAGCGGAAGTTGAAGAGAAATTTGCATCCATAGGGACTGATTTGCCCGAAGAATGGAAAAAGAAGCTAGTGCAGTTCTTGACAGAAAATTCAAGTGTGTTCGCGTGGGCGATTGAGGATATCGCGGGTTTAGATCCAGAGTTTTCATGTCACCATTTGCACATGAATGAAAGTGCCAAGCCGGTTAGGCAAAAAATGAGAAGTTTACGTCCCAAATATGCTGATGCTATTCGCGAGGAGGTGGCACGATTGAAAGGGGCGGGGATAATAAGGGAGGTTGAATACACAGAATGGTTGTCTAACGTAGTCGCGGTCACAAAAAAGAATGGTAAGGTCAGGATGTGTGTTGACTTCACGGATGTGAACAAAGAGTGCCCAAAGGATTGTTACCCGATGCCACGGGTGGACAAGTTAGTGGACAGAACTGCAGGGTTCAAAGTGTTCTCTTTCATGGACGCGTCCATGGGGTATAATCAGGTCGCTATGCACGGCCCGGATCAGGAAAAGACCACGTTCGTGGTAGAGGGTGGAACATACTGTTACACCAGGATGCCCTTTGGTTTGAAAAATGCAGGGGCGACATTCCAAAGATTAGGAGAAAAAATGTTTCAAGGGAAGATTAGGAAGGGGATGGAGATATATATTGATGATATGGTGGAAAAGAGCATGTCGGAGGAGGAACACTTGGAAGGTCTTCAGGAAACCTTTCGTATACTGCAGGCACATAAACTGAAACTTAACCCCGAAAAGTGTACTTTTGGGGTAACTTCTGGAAAGTTCTTAGGTTACATAGTTACACACCGCGGTATAGAGGCAAATCCTGAACAGATAAGATCGCTGATAGAAATGCCGTCCCCTCAGAATGTGAAGGAGGTGCAAAGCTTAGCAGGGAGAGTAGCAGCACTTAACTGATTCATTTCAAAGTCATCGGATAAATGTCGATCCCTATATCGATTATTAAGGAAATCACAAGACTTCAAGTGGACCACGGAATGTGAAGAAGCCTTCCAAGAGTTGAAGAGTTATCTAGGGAAAGCGCCTTTATTGTCGCGACCGGAACAAGGGGAAAAACTATATTTGTATTTGGGAGTTTCGGAGTACGCGGTGAGTTCGGTCTTGGTGCGCGTGGTTGACAAAGTAGAAAAGCCAGTGTACTTTCAAAGCAAGACCATGTTAGAAGCAGAGACCCGGTACAGCCGAATTGAGAAATACGCTTTGGCTTTGGTATTTTCTGCCCTAAAGTTGAAACCTTATTTCGAGGCACACTCAGTGGTAGTGATAACAAATCTGCCTCTCAAGCAGGCCTTGAAGGCAGAAAAATCAGGAAGAATGCTTAAATGGGCGGTAATGCTGAGTTGCTATGAAATTCAGTACCAATTGAGAACCGCAGAAAAAGCACAAGCAATGGCGGAGGTATTGGCAGAGTTCCCAGCCGAGGACCCAACGTGGGGTGAGGAGATGGTAATGGACCACGAAGGAGAGACTAACCACGACCCATTGGACCCATGGGATGCCCGGAATGGATGGAGAGTTTTCGCGGATGCCTCTGCTACAGATACAGGGAACGATATAGGCATAGTCCTGGTAACCCCAGAGAACACTAGGCTGGAGTTGTCAATGAAACTGGGGTTCGCGGCTTCAAATAATGAATCAGAGTATGAAGCTGTGATAGCGGGTTTAGATTTGGCACAAGATCTGGGTGTGAGGGAATTATATGTTTACTCTGATTCTAATCTGGTGGTGTGCCAAGTGAACGGGGGTTTTGTGGCTCGCTGCCCAAGGATGGCAAGATACTTGGAGGTCCTACAAAGGAAAGCGAGCAAATTCAGCAAGATCAAATTTACCCATTTAAATCGTGGAGAAAATAGGCATGCCGATGCATTAGCTTATGTTGCGGCGGTATTACCAGGTTCGGAGGGGCGGTCTATTGAAATAAGGGTGTTGGACAAGCCGAGTACCGCGGAAGGAGAGTATGTTTGTCTTACCACCGAGATTGATCCTGATTGGATAGCTCCCATCAAGACTTTCTTGATGGGAATAGAGATTGAAAACACACAGGAGAGGCGTAGAATGGAACAGATGAGTCAGAGATACACTCTACTAGAGGGGAACCTATATCGGAGAAGTTTCGGAGGACCAATGTTAAAGTGCATAGGGCCACCGCATGTTCAGGAACTGCTGGCCGAAGTACACGACGGGGATTGTGGAAGTCACTCAACGGGACGAACAACCACACACCGATTGCTCTCTCAGGGATACTTTTGGCCACACATGAAGAGAGATGTCACAAAATATGCCAAGAGATGCGCAAAATGCCAGAGGTTCGCACCGCTGATTCATGCGCCGGCTGAGCCGTTACACAGTGTGCTCAGCCCTTGGCCGTTCGCCATGTGGGCAATGGATATAGTGGGACCGCTGCCCACGGCAAGCGGTAAAAGGAGGTTTATGTTAGCGGCAACAGATTACTTTACCAAGTGGGTTGAGGGCGTGGCGTTGCAACAGGTCAAGGAAGAGAATATGATCAAATTCCTATGGGAGAATATCATTTGTAGGTTTGGATTGCCACATACAATCATAGCGGATAATGGGACACAGTTTACTGGGAAGAAAGTCCGAAAATTCCTTCAAGCATTCAAAGTGAAGCAAGGGTTCTCAGCCCCATACAATCCGGAAGGGAATGGACAGGCTGAGGCTTCAAACAAAGTCATCATGGATAACCTTAAGAAAAAACTAGAGGAGCGGAAGGGTTCGTGGGCTGAACACTTACCTCACGTGCTGTGGGCATACTGAACTACCCCAAGAACATCCACTAATGAATCACCATTCGCAATGGCGTACGGAGTAGAGGCCGTCATACCAATAGAGATGATAGAGTCCACAACAAGAACCAAAGCGGTGGAAAGCGGCCTGAATGAGAAAATATTAGCCGCGAATTTGAATATTGTGGAAGAAAAAAGAGAGATAGCCCGTATTCGGTTAGAGGAGTACCATCGGACTCTGCAGAGGCAATATGATAAACGAGTGAAGCCACGGAATTTCAATGTGGGTGACTATGTGCTGCGACGTATTACTCCAGCCACCAAGAAAGAAAACGACGGAAAATTGGGGCCAAACTGGGAGGGTCCATATGTCGTCAGTAAAAAGGGTACATCTGGAACTTATGGATTACAGACTATAGTAGGAGAAAAGATAGACAGACCGTGGAAGATCAGAATGCTGAAAGAGTTCCATGTGTAGGACCTTTCTTTAATCTTTTCGTGGTTGATAGCACATTATCTGTATTGTTTATTTTTATGACTATGATATAAACAAGCACTTCTTCCAAACGAGTTAGAAGTAGATAGCAGAATAAAATAAAGGGTGAATATAACTGTCCCGTCAAACTTCACAGCTATACAGCAAGAGAGAGCGGGGGGGACGAGCCCTTCGCGGACTTCATGTCCGAATCCAACTGGGGGCAACCCTAACTAGCTTCACAGCTATACAAACAGAGAGAGCGGGGGGGACGAGCCCTTCGCGGACTTCATGTCCGAATCCAGACGGGGGCAACCCTAACTAGCTTCACAGCTATACAAAGAGAGAGAGCGGGGCGAGCCCCTTCGCGGACTTCATGTCCGAATCCAACTGGGGGCAACCCTAACTAGCTTCACAGCTATACAAATAGAGAGTGGGGGGGACGAGCCCTTCGCGGACTTCATGTCCGAATCCAACTGGGGGCAACCCTAGCTAGCTTCACAGCTATACAAACAGAGAGAGCGGGGGGGGACAAGCCCTTCGCGGACTTCATGTCCGAATCTAACTTGGGGCAACCCTAACTAGCTTCACAGCTATATAAATAGAGATTGCGGGGGGGATGAGCCCTTCGCGGACTTCATGTCCGAATCCAACTTGGGGCAACCCTAACTAGCTTCACAACTATATAAATAGAGATTGCGGGGGGGATGAGCCCTTCGCGGACTTCATGTCCGAAATAAACTGGGGGCAACCCTAACTAGCTTCACAGCTATACAAATGAAGAAAAGGGGAAGAGCTTTTCGTGGACTTCATATCCGACTCAAACTGGGACAACCCTGAGTAGCTTCACAGCTATTAGGGGGGAGACCATCGCCAACTGTACGTCCGAATACATGGAGGCAACCCTAGCTATTGCTACGCTAACCGAGTTTGCAAATGCAAATGAAAAGAGATTAAGTCAAGTTACCATATAGCTCAATGGCTCCAGTGCATAACGGCGTAGAAGTATGCCGATATAAGAAGTAAGACAGATAATAAAGTATAATGCAAAAAGAGTACAAGGCAAGTCGAATGACAAATACTACACAATAGTAATATCTCGATAAAGCACAAAAGGCATTGTTCAAACACACAATAATTGTTCAAAGTATATTACAAGTCAAAAGGCATCAGCAAAGAAAGAAATCCAACAGTCACTGTTGAGGATTAGTAGTCGGTTCTTCAAGAGAAGTATTTTCATTTTCACCAACAGCCATGCTGGCGTCTTCATTGGCTTCCACTGGTGAAGGGTCAGCACTAGTCATAGGAGTCGTCTCATCAAAGGTAGGCGTCTCGGCAGCTTCGGGATGCACGGTTGGCGACACCACGTGCGGCGTATCTGCAGCAGGGGTGGGCGCCGGGAGAAGTCGCCCTGCAACGCGGAGCTGATCAAGCTGTTGTTTTAATTCCCGTGCAATCTTTTTGGCAGCGAGGCCCCGGAATCGATCCGCGGCCTCTTTGACGGCCTTATCTACAGCAGCTTGAGTGGCAAGTCTCTCCGTCTCTTTGAGGTTTTCCATTTTAGAATTGACCCCCGCTACATAGTCGCGGTGCTTGTCCTCAACCACCTGGAGCTCCTTATGGATCTTGACTGCCTTGATCCGCAACTCATCCCTTTCCTTCTCCAGCTTGGCATACTTTGCTTTCCAGCCATCAGGGCCATGTATCTCCTGCTTAGCCGTCTCCAAGTTCTCCACGGTGCTGGTTAGGCCGCGCAGCACATAGCCGATATCTAGACTTAACTGCAGAGACATAATGGGTTAAAGGGTAGCACAAAAGATATGCCACAACGAAATCAGGACATAAAAGATAATGAGCAATAGAGTCAATAAAACATACCTTTTCCCATCCAGTGTAAATGGAGGCCCTATGGGAGGCAACGGTACCAGCATCTCCATAAGCTTGATCTCGAGGGAGATGAGAGCTGAAGAATAAGGAGGCGGCAACAGCTGGATTGTCCAAAGCTGAGTCTCGCGTAGTGACATCGCGGTCCCTAGCCGTGAACTTGGGCTGCCACACTTCGACAGGGCCAGATGTTAATGGACCACCTGAAGAAGAATCCTGTTTGGGGCGGCGAGAAGATATAGCTGACCGCGGAGGTTCATTGTGGCCAGTGGTAGGTGGAGGAACAGTGGAAGAAATTTTAGCCCTTTTGGTTGGAGGGCTCTTGTTGGACACCTCGACAGGAGCATCTCCATCAGAGTCGCTGTCCCAAAGCTTGTACTTGTTCACGTCCATTTCAGTAGCAGGAGAGGGGGCGGGAGTATGGACAAAATCGTCCTCCCACTCAGCCACACGGGAGTACGAAGGATTAAGCTTCTCCGCGGTAGTAGTCTTAGTTTTAGCGGCAGCGGCACATTGGGCGACTGCTCGTGAATGAGATATTTTGGTGGTATAGTTGAAAGACTTGTAGAATTTGGTTTCTTTTTGAGGGGAGATGGTTTGGGCTTTCTTTCTTTGGGGGGCGGCAGACGATAGAGGGGACCTTGGTATTTGCCAATGTCTTTTAAAGAAGGGTCAAGTAAGAGAGGAGTGGCTTTTTCCGGATCAATGCCGAGCACTTCGCACTGGGCACTCCCTAGTTCGCGGAGGGATTGGAAAATTTCCGAATAAACACCGTTGTATATCTGGGATCGCGAATCGGGTCTCCAACCTACATCACCAAGAATAAAGACAAGTTAACGACAAGTGAGATATAAATACCGCGACTTAAAACGGCTTACTTACCACTTAATAGGAAATGGAGATGCCTCAGAGAAACTTCCGGAGGGAGGTCCGCGGATAAAAAACTACCGGACACATACAACGGGTACTGGTACCACACCTTATCGGAAGTGGTGATGTGAAGAAGGAAAGACTTCTTTTGTGGACGGGTGCAGAAGGATTGATATTCCACACTCCCCAGTTTAGTGCTTTTTTTTTATATAGAAGTGGCAAGGATGTCGCGGAGTTGAATTTTGGGAGAGTGAGTCTCGTTGTAGTGATTGGCGGCATACATAACACGCCAAAAGTTACCTATGCCTTGGCATGGAGGAATGTTGAAATGGTTACAGACCTCGACGTCAAGGAGAGTCAAGGGGAAACGCAAACCAGCCGCTATCTGTCCTACAATAGCGACGAGACAACCGGACTGCGGCGGTACCAAGTGAGGAAAATGGGTGACACCAGACACGTGTTCAAGAATAATGTCACTAGGTATGCCATAAGCGGCTTTAACGGCATCTAGATTGGGTCTGCGGTAGTAAGACGGCGGTGGAGGCAGAGAAGGTTTCCTTCCAGAAGTAGATGGAACAACGGTGGGATCGGTAGAATCAGAAACCGGGGACTCAGATCGGTCCGCGGAGTGCTGGCTAGATCTAGGGGTAGAGGATCCAGATTCACCGGATTTGGTGGCGGAGGATTGGGTGGAGGAGATAGCCTCACATTCCGATGAAGACATAATGGAAACAGTACTAAGAGGGAAGTTTACAAAAAGACAGATGCGCAATCTTAGAAAAGAGGAAACTGATGGAAGCAAACCTTCCAAAAATAGTGAATACACAAATAATGATTGGAAAGGAAAATAGTTTAAAGGGGAAGACAAACCTGTAACGAGAGAGGGCCAAAGCTATGGAGGGCGTAGAACCAAATTGTGCTGGAGAGCTATCGAAGAAACTGATGAGGGAAGAGTTTGAAGAAAGGGAATTTGAAGAGATGGTGATGGTTTACTGTTTATGAGGGTGTTAAGGGTTTTGAGAGAAGAGAGAGATTTGAGCGGGATTTGAAGGGGCAGGGGTATAATGGTATTAACCAACAAAGGACCAAGGAAATGGGGACACGTATTAGTCACGATTTTCGAAGGAAACAGGAAACGAGGCGCATGCGCCGTATTTCCAGTTGGAAGTACAGAGGAAGCACGTGGAGCACATGCGGAGGGAATGAAGAGAGGGGGACAGAGTGGGAGGGTCCGGAAAGAGAAATGTTCCAAGAAAGGGGTATGAAATGAGACCGGGTAGTTCTCAGCCCCATTGTCGTTCGCGGACCATCAATACGACCGAGAGAGGGCATCTGTATAGGACATCTACATGACATAGGAGATTATTGGTAGCAATGGGACCGGATGCAGTATAGCGGGGAGAGACAGGCTGCACAAGACCAGATCCGCGGTATCCCAACCGTTCTGGAACTGCTGCGAGACGTGGAGAGATGGGGAGCGGAAGCTTAACTGCAGGGTAACCGCTGCAATACGTGGAGAGAGGAGAGATCATGGAGGAGAGAGGCGGATAAAAGGAGGAGGGGAAAAAGAAAAAGGAGGAAGAAGGAAGAAAAGAGAGAAGAGGGAGAAGAGAAAGGGGTTGTAATATTTGAGAGACTAGTGAGATTAGAGGTGGTGATATTTGTTCATACACTCAACCTCCTCGTCCTCCAAGATGTTTTTTCACCCAAAGTCAACACTGAGAGCTTATGATAATGAGGATCAAATCCAACCTTATGACCACGAGGAATGACAATTCCATAATGATCAATACGAACTTCATCATCTTCTTCCCCCACAAAATCATCAACTTCCTCGTCTTCTTCCTCCCCAGAATCATCAACATCATCTTCCTCGTCCTCTTCTTCTTCCTCTGCAGAATCATAAACATCACCTTCCTCATCTTCTTCTTCCTCGGCAGAATCACCAACATCTTCTTCCTCCGCAAAATCATCAACATCATCTTCCTCATTTTGAGAGTCATAGTTATCATCAAAAACTAGTCGAACATAATCAAGCAAGAATCTTATATTGGTTGGTGGTATCATCAAAGACTAGTCGAACATAATCATAAAACTCCTCTGGGGAAAAAGGTAGCTTGGTTGAAAAGCGAGTGATAAGGATCACTAGAGAACGAACCGTTTCATAAACACTCAAAATAAGAAAACCATCATAAGAGTCCCATAGTACACACCCCCTTTTGTCAGTGAAGATGTTCTGCAGCTTTAGGTGAAATCTCTCTCCAGTAGAGTCATCCTTAAAGTATTGATATTCCTTGATGCATCCGGGTGGAAGAGATCTCCATCTGTCCAGGTGGAGTTTTACAAACCATGGATCAGAAATTCTTCTGTTCCAAGTTTTAGACACACACTTGAGTTTTGAAAGTGTCTTTGTGGGAATGTGGACGAGTATTTGTCGAAAAATGATGTCACGGGTAACCCATTGCTAATACTCTTTTCTTTAGCAGGAAAAAAGCATGAAGAACAGAAAAGACTTGTGGATGACAGCATACCTCGAAGTAGCCCCATTGAATAAATAAGAAAGAGGTTGTGGAACTGTGGAAGAGATCCAAGGTCGGCTCTCACGTCTCACGTTGTGTCTCTCTATCACGTTGTTTAATAGTCGTTGTATTTATAGAAGAAAATTTTGGTTACCGAGTTTTATACTAATTTGGTTATCGCTCCCAACTATTATTAGAACTGGTATAATGCACGTGCTATGCACATTTAGTGGTACCTGGCTCTCATATCTCAGCCAATATATTATTAGTGAAAGTAGCATGGGTAATAGTGGAAATATGAGAAAATAGCCTTACGGTCCTTTATATATAAGAAATGGGCCTCAGCCCCCTCAATCCATTCTGGTTATGTGTAAACTCTTTAGTCACGAACGTATCCGTAGAACCTCCCTATTATTTAGACCTTGCCAAATAAACTCCTGACTTTCCAAATTATAAGCAATTTGCAGTCTCATTTTTATCCCCTTAAATTTTTGGTTTCCTATTCTACCCTTTTCATTAAATCAAGATCATTCGAAGAAGAACTACTTTTTCCAATAAAGCAGCAAAGATTCTTCATTACACTAAAAAAAGAACACCGATTTCTTGTGATAGAAAATGGGTTTATGGATAACCATATTTTATAGGTATAAATTTGAGTGGTATATATTCAAGGTGGGGGAGAAGTTGAATATGCTTATTGCGTATTTGTGGAAATGCCCAAGAGAAAAATAATTGCATGAACACAATAAAAAAAGCCAATAAAAATATGAAACAAGAAAATGAATGAAAGTAGTGGTGTTGCAAGAGGAAAATAAAAAGCGCAAGCCTCAATTGAACTAGCAATTGGCACTGTACCAAATTTTTAAATTTGAACAAGCATGACTTCTGATTTTTCTTGTGAAAATTTATATTTACGTAGTTGGTTAACATGATTTTTATTTTTTTTACATACGTAAAATGTCATTTGCATAGTAGTTTTTGAAACTGAACATGTCTGTAAATTTGAGATAGCGTATGAAAGTTTATATTTTCATAGTATTTAACCTATGCAATTTTATATTTACATATGAAAACACATATTTTCATACTAGTTAAACTATGTAAAGTTATATTTACATATGAAAATTTGTATTTTCATACTAGTTTAAACTATGCAAATTTGTATGTACATGTGAATAGTTTGTTCTAGAAAATGGTTACTGAAAAGATGAGAAGATTAACAATAACATTTTCTTCCTTTTTTCTAATTTTTTTTCAACATTTGACTGCATTTATTTTCATACACGAAGATGAATAACGGATACAACTCATGTATTACCATTGTAATCAACTAAACTAATCATACAACATTAGCTAGATTGGTACTATCCAAACTTAAAAATGCATAGTAGTAGTACTAAACAACTCCAACATTAGAGAAGATTTAGAAATTGAATTCTCTTTTGTTAATTATCTTCAACTTGTTTTCGATCTTCAAAGTTTGTGGTCGGAATATGAATACTAAACAATTCCAACATATTAACAGTAATAGTACATCATAATCGAACACTCCCGAGTTAGGATGGTTCTCAACTGGAATAACACTATCTTTCCTGGCGAAAAGTAACAGCTTTGAGTCAGTTCCACCAACTTATTTTTTCCGAATTTGAATTTTCGCATTTTCTTTGAGTATGCTTGTAAGACTTTGATTATGTGTAGTGTCTGTGCTTCTCTAACATTGTCTTTGTAATTGTACCATTGTGAAACACCATAAACAACTTTTCAAATGGTGTTTCTTTCAGCTTCACAATATGGTCATCTCTAAGAGTTGTCTTAAAATCTTGCACATGACCCAGTAGAGTTACTGCGGAAGCTCTAAATATCTTGTACACCTTTTTCTTGTTTACATTCTATTATAATGAGAGAAAACCAATTAATAACAAATATAATCTAGGAAAACTTTAAAATGTATAAATGTATTACTACACAAATTTAAGAATGCAGAGTGAAACTACTATGGAAATTTAAGATTGCAGAATAAAACTACAATGGACTAAACAATCTTTAATAATCGAACCCAGAGATGACCAATCATTTATACAATGTAATATGCACACAACCACATAATAGATAACCACATAATAGATAGATCCCACAAAAGATAAAACATAACATCATAAAACAACATCAGTTTTTGGATGGCTTTATTGGCTTCTTTCCAGTTTAACTGACATGAGTGTACCAAATGACTTCATAATATTTCATTCCAAGACTTCTACAAACACCGAAAACTAAACTTGAAATTGTGGACTTCATAGTACCCCTCCCAAAAGAGAACTCGTTTTGGTGGATATCTCACTGGAAATTGGAGTAGACGAGGCTTGAAATTGTAGGGTTCTCGTTCGATCGAGAGAGAGAGAGAGAGAGAAAGAGAGAGAGAGAGAGGATTTGGACTGGAACATAGTGGATCGGAGTTTCGTTTGTAGCCTTACTAGTCTAAGACCTAAGTCATTGCTAGCCTACTAATGAGAAACCCACCATATTTTTGTCTGTCTAGTGTCCACTAACATGAAAATGCAGAATAAAGCTACTATACAAATTTAAGAATGCATAGTAAAACTACTACGCAAATTTAAAAATGCAGAGTAAAACTACAACACAAACATGAAAATGCAGAAATAAAGCTACTATGCAAATTTAAGAATGCATAGTAAAACTACTACGCAAATTTAAAAATACAGAGTAAAACTACAACACAAACATGAAAATGCAGAATAAAGCTACTATGCAAATTTAAGAATACATAGTAAAACTACTACACAAATTTAAAAATGCAGAGTAAAAACTACCACACATTATTACACAAACATGAAAAAAAACAAGCACAAGAAAAAAATTAAGAATGCAGAGTAAAAACTACTATGAAAATATAAAAATGCATAGTATAACTACTACACAAACATAAAAATGCATAATGAAATTGCAAAACTATGAAAACTAGAAAATACATAGTAAAATCACTAAACAAACGTAAATTCGTATTTACAAGCATATGAAAATTCATTTTTTTCATACAAATTTATAGAAATATGATTAAAGGTTGAAGATTCTCACCGGATTTAGTTTGTTCGCCGAAGTTTTTAGAGCAGTCATCTTCTCAATTTCATCTCCATCTTTTCTAGAACTTGAAAGTTTGAATTTTTTTTTTATTATTTTTTTTGGATTTTCAGCTTTTTTCGAGATTGTAGAATTCTTCATTTTCTCTTTTGTTGCTTTCATAGTTTTTGTTGGTGATTCAACCATTTTTTTCTTTTGTTTTGCCATTTTCTCTTTTATTGCTTTCATAGTTTTTGTTGGTGATTCAACCATTATTTTCTTTTGTTTTGCCATCTTAACTATGTGAATTTAGATTTGTAGGAGAAGAAATTTCAGACCTAAAGAGCTAAAGAGAAGGAAGAGAGAAAATACAAGGATTCACAGGTTCACGGGTCTGTTAAGTAGGGGGTATTTTTGTCAGCTTATTATTTTCAAAAAAACAGGGAGGTTTTGTGAGTGGTTAGGATTTGAGGGAGCTTATTATTTTCAAAACAACAGGGAGGTTTTGTGAGTGGTTAGGATTTGAGGGGGTTTTAATGTACCGGTTTTTTAAGCATGGAGATTAAACACAATCTCTGACTTTATACAGGAGTAAGTTAAGTACAGAGAATGCCCAAGCGCTATCTAACTTTCTGTCTTCATCAGTCCAGTATTTTGGGTTACCAATAGTTATAGCTAGATTTGGGAACAACCTTTGGGCTTTGGTTGAGAATTATTACTAGATTTTCGTAATGCAAGTCTAGATTCTTATCATATGCTGGAACATTCCGATTCTCATCATACTTAGTATGCTAATAATAAACGTCTATTGAGGTCATCAAGTTGTTTATATGTGATCGAAATGAAAATATGTGTAAGAAAAGGTGTGCTAGAAGGTTTGAAACCCCTCAATGGCGTCATATGTACTTAAAAATACGGATTAGAGTTATGAAGGCAGACATGCAAGCTCTACTGGCGAAAGTAGAGAATGGATTTTATGACTGGTGTTTCACTAGTAAAGCAGACTGTTTACATCTCGTGAAAATCAGAAGAAATATGCGCAATACAAAATGCAGCTGTTTTTAGATAATTGTTCGTCTATTCTTTTGCCTAGTATGTCAGAATTTTGCACCACAAAAACTGACAACCTATCAAGAAGCATCACTTTTTGTTTAATATAACAGCGGGTAAACCAACTATAACTTAGAAGGATAACAAAACTTTTGGCTTAAACGTCAACTGACGAACTGTGTTATTCCCTTCCTAAATCGACTCGAATCAAGTAATCACACACTAAGGTAGACATTTAAAAGAAGGTTCCACATGCATTTACTTGGAATGCATTTTCAGTCACAAGAAAGCCATTTCCTTCTGCCTTATAAGATACCCACAGAACTTTTATGTTGCATGTCTTTTATTGGGCAAAGATGATCTCGAACCCAATGACGAAGGTGCGTATCTCCATTGGGCCTAACTCCACCACCAATTTCTCAGGATCAACAGGTCCTCCTCTTACAACCTGAGATTCATTATTCTCAGAACCAGCAACTTTCCAGTGCAGTTTCTTTCTCTCCATTGCCAGTTTTTCTTGATTTGCTGATAAGTTCGTCTCTATTATATTGGTGATCTGCAATTAACAATATAGTCAAAAATAAGTAAAATAAGGGTTGCTGAAGAGTGAGTAACAATATTGTAACACAGAAGAATCTTTTGGGTTTTACCTTCCTGCCCAGGAACAGCTTTTTCACCTCCACACTTGCTAGTGATGAAAGGTCCTTGTCCTCTCCACTCTAGTATTTGTCAATGAACAGAATAAAAGACCATGTGAGAATGGAAATATTTTTGTTTTTCAGTATCAAAAAGAAAATCCTAAATATACGTTAGTAATTGCACCTGATCAAATAAAAAGTCCATGGAAAATGGATGAGGAAGACTACTTAATCAAGCAGACACTGAATGATGTAATCGTGCAGAACTTGTTTGATATTTGAGATTGTATTAACCAACATGGTTTTGTCATTAAGAGAATCAAACATTACAAGTTCTCGCTTTAGATATAGCCATATAGATAAGCTGATATTTTGCCTATAGTAGATCAATACAAAACCTGGAAGACAACTATATAATATAAGAAAAAAAGGAGGTTGCTCATTGAAACTCGAAAGTCTAATTCCCTTCATAGCAAAAGAAAAAAGCAAGTCAATCATCAAAATTCCCCTTCCCAACCCCACAAAGAAAACGTTTAGAAACTAATAAGGAAATAAATATGCATATACTTGATTAATAAATTAGATTCCAAAGACTAAAATGTTGATATGCAATAGACTTGTAAGTATTTAAGCACCAAAAGAATCATTTAAACAAGGTGGAGTCCCCAAAGTTCTAAATTGACATTCAACAAAGAAGTTTAGTACTAGTTTCTCGACTAGCTCGGAAAGACATTAACAATACCTCATACAGGTGTGCCAATCGAAGCAGAACTTTACCATCATCAAGCTCCTGTAAAACAGGTAAAGAGCACCCTATCAATGAAATGTACTAGAGACTAGAGAGCACCACCCTGCTATAGGATGTCTGAACAATGAAGAGCCAAAAAGTTCCTGAAAAACAGCCAGCATATGACAAGTCGATTCTTCCGTTCCTTATGTTGCTCATAGACAACTCAGTATGGTTCAGCTTAGTCCGTAAAGGACATAGAGTGTCACAGTACACAAAAAGAAAAATATGGAACAATACAGTTTTTTATTTTGTTAAATTCTAGATTTTACTAATTTCAGTCAACGACAACTTACACTGACAGTGAATTTCGAGTTTGTTATTCTAGAAAAAAAAGTATCTATTTAAAAATAGGATTTTGTTATTGTAACAAGTAATTTAGTATATAAATATACGGTATGTATAAATAAACTTAATAAGGGTTGTCAACTGCCCACAGATCTTGGCCCTGAACATTGCAAACACGCTAAAAATCATTTTTACTATCCAGTAAAAAGATCCACAAATTTCCTAAATTAGCAAGAAATATGGTTTAACATACATATTAACACAAGTTACAAAATCGAAATATATTTCCCATCCAGCATGCAAAACGTAAAAAAGGTTTCACATCATTATCTATAAGCATAATAATAATTACCTGAAGGGTAACCATTGCAACATTATCAGGTAAGTTGTAGGACGGATCCATGCATGAATAAGTTAATAAATTTGAATTTGTCCAGTTATCTCTGTCCTGCTACATGGGAGCCAATCAAGCAAGCATTAGAGGGAAGCCTACAACATCAGGCCGAGCAAACTCCAAGGGCACTTTTTCACCTGTTCTGTAAACGCCAATAGAAGTGGAGAATAAATCTCCTGTCCAACTGATCGACGCCACTTCGCACCCTCTCCTAGGGGATCAATCCTGAAGTAAAATTTTCCTTGGATCTGCACATTGAACATGATCAAATATAACCTTTAGGAGACACCGAAAAAGTTTAGCAACAATTTCCATATAGTATTCTGATTAAGCAAGAAGCTGACAACTCAACTAAGCTAAAGAATAGCTCACTACACCATATCTAAAAGAACACACACCAATGATCCAGCACCATCTAGAAGTCATCAAATAGCAACTAAATATGGGAAAGAAGCAGGACAGTTGGAAGAATACCCTACCAGTACCAGCATTCTTATGGGTCTCAAGAATAGAGCTCTGACTTTTGCAGTTACATGTATTGACATGAGGTTCTAAGTCAGACAAGTCGACAGAGAACTTTTCATATATAAGCAGTGTTGAGGTTACACAAATTTATCCTGATTGCTATGTAACAGTTCTTATGTAGTATACTTATGATGGTTAAAAGCCACTTATGACCAAAAGAATAATAAAGGACCAACTAGGTAAGGCCTTGCTTTCATGCACATCACGAGAGATTATATGACAAAGGCAGGTTTCCATCACGAGAGATCGAGATCGGACCCTGTTCCAACCTATGCCTTTGTTGCCTTTACCAAACATGAATTTGTGAATAAAATTTGAGAAAGATCTGCTTACTGTTAATCCAGTACATTTGTTGAGAACACAGACTGTTTCATTTAGTACCTCTCCAACACCTCTAGAATCATCATGTTCAAACCTCCTATACGATAGAAAGAAAACTTCGTCATAAATAAGCAAAGAAGTATGATCCATAAGTTCGCTATCTAACCTATCGTGACAGAAACCAATAAATACAAAACTGGAAAGGAAAAACCTATGGAGCATCAGCTCTATTTGTCCCTCTTCTAGGCTTGATCCACCAACAGACCGATCCACCAAAACTGAGAACTCTGTCTTGTCATCTTCCATATATATTCCAAGATTTATCTGAAAACCATAATTTTGTTAGTTGTAGGCCGACTTGTAGCCTACAATAAAGAAGGAATTTGACTTTCTTGTTTTCCTTTTTTAGCAGCCAGAAAAATAATTAGATTTGATACTTCCAGAGGTCCAGTATGTATGTTCATGCTTCGAGTACATTGGTTTTGTTTTTTCGTAATGAAAATTCCAGGCTTCCAGCACTGCCCTTCTTATAGTGTCTTTTCTATGTGAAATTACATATTTTCCGTATGGGATTTGGCAATTTAACTTTAGGATTTTACAATTTGCTAAAGAAAATGAAATCAGGCTGAAACTAATTGCAAATACATATACTACAGAGAGTCATATACCCAGCAAAAAGACGTGTCTGTTAGAATCACAGTATGGAAGAGACACAACAAAAGAAATTGTAGAAACCTGTTAACAAAGTTTAACATATCCAGATCGGGGGATTAAGTCAAGTTTTCACAACCCGAAAAAAATTAATAAACAAAGAGTCATGATCCGACATGTTTATGAGTCAAACATAGTGTCATCATAAACATGGATGAAGTCGAACAACTTTAATTTACAAAAACCAATGCATATGTATGAGGATCTCTAAGCTTGTTCTTGCAGAAATATGACGGTCACTAGTGGTTTGTCTTAAAAGATTTTTGAAATATTTAGAAGACTAATGAAGTGGACAGAGAGACAGACTTACAGACATTGGAAGACCGAGGAAATATATTATCAATATCTCACGTTAGATAAATTTTGTTCATTCCTATACATAAGTTGAGGGTGAGTGACTTAAGAAAACTAAAATGTTGTTGAAGACATGATGAAACCTAGATCAACAAATGGGAGGCAAGCAAAAAAGCAAACAAAGGTAAAACTCCAACCAGCGGCATTGTCCTAGAAAAGACAAATTAAGCAAAGCTCTTAATCGTGTTAAATTGCCAATCACCCTAAATGGTGTAGAGAGGATGTATATCAAAGAGGTCAGGGTTACAAGACTCGCCTTCAGTGGAAACACGCTGGAACTAAAACAAACAGGCACTTTACTTGCAACTAGAGGGCACAATAGTCCAACCTATAAAAAACCAAAACTCCCAGACCATGTTAGATCTCCATCCTCCGTGCACCAGTAGCAATATCAAGGGATCGAGGTCACAACAATCTGGGACTCCTGTTATCTCTAAACAATGAGATTAAAATATAGTTTTAGGTCTCTACAGAAGTCTTACCCAAAACCCTCAGGTTTTCAACACAGTATCCACGATCTCAACCAATATCTTGGTTTTTATGCTACCCTGAAATTAGGAAATTTTGAGTTTCCTTACTATGTTTTAAAAGGCTTCTAGGTTTTCGCTTGCTTTTGTCTAATTGAACATACTGCAATTGCAACCAAAAAGTTTATTAGGGATTAGAATTTTAGTTTTCCTTTTCTTCCACTTGTGGAACCAAAGGTGTTTATTTTCTTTTTCCTTGTGAAATCAAGCTTTATTTGCTTCCGCTTCATCATCCTCCATTAAAGAAATTAAACGAGTAAATTCCCAAATTGACCTGATACACACCAATTATTCGCAAAATGAAGGCAGTAATATATTATTTAAACAAGCTACTTATAAATAAAATTGCCAAAAAATGATAATTTTTCAAAAATATATCAATACTGTATGTTTACGTTTCACCCTCACATAATTCTGAAAAATCTTTTTCTTATTCTCTTTTTTTCATCAAATAGTCTAAATACAAATCTTTCTCCCAAATGTTCTGCCAAGAGTGTACAATGAGGATTCAGATATTTGATATTCAATTGCTTAGAAAATTAAACTTCACTACCTTCATTTATTAAGTAAACTTACTGGGTAATAATTTCCAGCAACAGGTTGGTTCACTTGGAGCTCCCAGTCTGGTCTATAATCTAGAATCTGTAAACCAAAAAAAAACTATGTAAGTTGGATATTTTCAAACACAAGCACATCATCCAATTATTCATCTGTAATACCTAATTGACTCACTTATCTTTCAATTAGAAATGTCATTTGGCCAGTTGAAAGCGTAACGTTGAAGGGCTAATGGCTGTAAAGAGAATCAACGACATTCATATGACATACCCTTTTAATAAAATCACGTCCATTAGAATCTGAATAGAATGTTTTGTTGTTCTTCAAGGAAGTCGTAATTTGTGCTGCAAGTTCTTTTCCAGATCCATCATCCAAAGGTATGGGTCCAACCTATAAATTTCAGAGTCATCGAGTGATAATAATTAATCTGAAGTAACTGGCATAGTTAACAGTAAAATACAATTATAATACTGCAGGGACGATGCTCAGCTTACAGTGAACTCAACTTCGACATGTTCCTTTCCCTTGTAAATTCTGGTGATCTACACATGTTTACACCATCTCAGAAACAAGGACGAAAAGAAAAAGAAAGAGATAATTAATGCAAACATGTATAGTGCAGGTAATAATTACTCATGCCAAATAAAGTACACTTCAGGAATATCGTTCTAAACAGAACGTTGTTTCTTAAAAGTCATCCACTAGTCCTGAGTGGAACTATTCTTAAATGCATCCGGTTCTGGACACTTTATACAAAAACAGACCAAACAAAAAGTTGCGTTCACTTTCAATTATTTGTCTAATGGGTGAAGTCCCACACAACAAGTATGACATACTTTAGTAACAACTTGTACACAGTCGAAAGATTCCAGAAGTGGTCGGCAATGAGTTGGTTTCGTATGGCGCATTTAATATGAATGGGGAAACGCTTTTCCATACACAACAATAGATTTGCACAACAGAAAGAATAGGATATGACACGGCAAGCTGCATTGAAGAAATTCTAGGAACAGTTATGACTAGTGCTGATGAATAGTCTGATTACTTCCCCAGATTAGCAGTCTTCCCTATATTTGTTGATATCATTCAAAAGTCACTCATTTTAATGCGTAGTCCTTCTGGCTGCACTTTCTCCCTCTTGGCTATCCACAAACTGGTCCATTCTATTTAATGCACCATGTGCACAACAGAATATCTACTTCTTAAGTTAGGGGTCCTCATATCTACCCAAAAATTGAGATCCTCTCAGTATAACATCCGAGGAAGGCAGGAAGCCCAAACCCACAAAAATGGTTTATGCTAAATATAACTTAGTCAAACCATGAAAACATCTCTTAAAATCCTCCTTCCTTCCAGATGCCCCAACAAAAATTGCTTGAAGATGTAGTTTCCAAAATACTTGGCCAGACAAAGAAAGGTGGCTAGAAATTAAGTGAATCACAAATGCATGAAAAAATAGCCCTTGTAACCCCTTGAACACAAGAAAAGTAGCCAGTAACACAATGCAAATGTTGCTGCCCAATCACATTACCAAAATAAACTTTGAAAATTCCTATCTTCCAACCCAAACAAGATGCATTGGTTGCCATGAACTTGTCTCTCTTCCTCAAGTAGTCGATTATAACGGTACCGCCACACATGAGGTCCTTCTAGGCCCATATTCTTTTCAATGAGCGAACTTGGGGTTGCAAAGATCGTATCACTCACTTGTGTTAAATTGTCAATTTCTCCATAAGCTCAAACTTGTGTAGAAGGGCATATTTTATTATGAATATGAGAGGAGGCTCGGGAGGACATAGGTGGGACCACAACTAGTCTTTGGGGTCAACACTCCCCCCCCTGGGACACACTGGAAATTAACAGGTGGGCACATTTTTTTATGTGTGCATAACTTAACCTAGACAGAGTTGAACCTGAGACCTCATAGAAACCAAATGTTCTAATACCATGTTAAATTGCCAATTTCTCCATAAGCTCGAACTTATGTATAATGACATTCTATTATGAATATGAGAGGAGGCTCGGGAGGACATAGGTGGGACCACACCTAGTCTTTGGGGTCAACAACTTGTTGCTTGTTTAAATCTTCACAACACAATATATGTGAAGATGTTGTTTTGTGCCAAGCCAAACTCGTCTACCTTCATTATCCCACAACAACATCTGATCAAGCAATTGGATCAATCCACCAATCTTGTACCTCCCAATCTTTTATGCGACATCTCAATCCAGGTTCGCACGAATTGTGTCCATCATCACATGTGCAGCTAGCACACTGTTTCTTTTTTCTTTTGTTTTTTTTTTGTTTGACCGCCAAAACTAGCACAACGTCAGTGAGATGTTCTTTTGTCAGATCGTACACATAGAACTTCAAAATCAGCTTTTAGTGGCCTTTTACAAATTCATACGTCTTCCCAAAACAGAATTATTTCCCGTTACCGACTTTGTACTTGGTGTGCTTAGCAAGACTTCCTTCTTGTTCACTATTACTCTCCACAAAGCACATCCATAGACAAGACCTTCGGCCTAGAGTTTCATCCTCACCCTTCCACACCAAATTTAGCTTTTATAACTTCCATTGAAAAGTGGTCTTCATTATCATCAATTCTTTTCTTCTTCTTCTTTATTTTTTATTTTTTTATAATTGAAACTTTATTAAAAAAGATAAAATTAGTTCCAAATAAGGGTTGGGGTGAGAGAGTGTTTCACAACAGGAATGGGTAACAACCCCAAATATAAATGAAAGAGAGACCTAAGAAATTACAGGACACTAACAACACTCTGGCAACAATCAGCTGCTGGTCCTACATATAATATAGCTATCATACCATCATTATCACCAATTCTCCAAACCTACGTAACATGGACACACTCACTATCTATCTCCCTATTCGAGAGAGCAACATGAATTCCCAAGTCCCAAGCACAATTTCCATTCTCCTCTCGCATGAACAAATGAAATTGGCAATTTTAAGATAAGATAAGCCATATAATCTAGGAAAAATAAGGAAAAGAGGTCTCTCACCCAACCACACGTCCTCCCAGAACTGGATCCTCTCACCGTTACCCAGAATGAATATAGTGTTCCTTTGTAAAAACTCCATAATATTGTAAATGCCTTTCCATAAGGAACGGACACCGGACCACTAATGCACCACATATGATTCTCACCAAGCCTAGAAGTAATCACTTTCCTCCGAAGGCTCTCTTTCCTCCCTGAACCGCCATAGTTATTTACCTAACAGAGCAAGGTTGAACTCGTGTAAACTCCTGACACCCAAACCACCTGCCTGCTTCGACAAACAGAGCCTATTCCATCCAACCACGTGGAACCTACATCCTTCCCCAGAGTCATCCCAAAGAAAGTTCATAATTATCGCATCCAACCTATGTGCAACACTCAATGGCATGTGAAAATGTAGTACATAGACATGCTGGAGAGAGTGCTCTTGATTAAAATAACCCAGTCGATTAAAATGACCCGGTCAAGCGTCCTTTCCATCCAGCAATCTTCTTGCTAAAACTCTCCATCACCAATTTGAGTTGAATCCCCCAATGTTTACCAATCTTATGTGGAAGTTCTTGTATCAAAAGTTTTGGCACGTAACAAGTAGAATATACATGCCCCTGAGCTTTTCCTAATTTTAAGAAAATGGTAGAGTTGCATTCTCTTCTCCTCCCCAAAGTGTTTGAAATAAACAGTTTATAGTGTACAAAGAGTTTCTTATATGATATTATATGTGGACCCTCAACAATTGGTATAACTAACATTTTGGGTGCGCATGTGAACCATAACTATTAAATATTAATCAACTCAAAACAAAGTACTTGAACTATACATTACGGGCTGAGCAAAAAATAATTGACTGGGAAAAGCCAGCCTACTAAGAGCTAATGAGCAGACAAAAGCACCTGAGATATCCATGTATTGATTTGTTCATGTACTTCATCTAATATTGGTCCTCGGTAAACAATTAAAGGAACCTGGAAGAAGAAAAAAGAATAAGACAAAAGGACTTATATGGCATAAACCTATGATGTAAAAACAAACTTTTGGAAAATAATAAAATAAAAGGATTTATATTTCATAAACCTATGATGTAAAAACAATTTTTGGCCTTTGATAATAGCCAAATATCATAGGAATGTTAGTATTTTGATGTGATTAGGGTTAATAATTACTAATTGAGCAACTTTCTTTTTAGGTTATTTTTAGTTATGCATTTAGGTATTTTTGTTAGTTTCTTTTTCCGTAAGTTTCTAAATTGTAAGCCTTTAAAGGCTATAAATAATCATGCACGCCTTTGGCCAGAGCAGTTTTGGAGTTTGAATTAAATTGATTTTTAGTTGAGCATTCGTGGAATGCGTTTTACTGCAGTTGTGATTGCATCATATTTCCTACTGACTATATACCAAGGATGAATTCACCTGTTCTTCAGTTTTGATGGGATGTGCACCATTTGGGCGGAAAATGTATGCTCCGGAAGCCTTCAACAATTAGAAAAACATGTTAGCTGCCAAAAGAAAAAAAGTGGACTGGAACAAAAGAATACTCACAGCCAAAATTGGGAATAAATGTATGAAATTTTCGTAAGGAAACACTAAATACCTGAGGATCCACACCACTTCCATCTTTTGCAGAGTAGAAAATGTAAGACTGATTAATATCTGTGTTGACCTAAGACAACACACAAGTAGGAAATTATGAGTTTGACAAAAAAGGAACTCTAACGGAAGTATAAACTGTGGATGCAAGTCACACAACAGAATGGTCTACACACAGATAGTGGAAACCCATGCTTACCAGGCTTCTGCTATTAGAGTAGCGAGTAAGTTTGCGTGCACCAACAGCGTAAGTAAGCTTTAGATTTCCTTGCCCCACTTCTATGGTATCATTTTCATTTCCCAGTGATGAGTACATGGTAGAAAGTGTTGAAAAGCTACCTACATTTGCAAAACAGACTACACAATTTCACTTCAGCTAACAAGAGTAAAAACGGAAGAGATAAAATCCTTTCCATTTCGTTCAACTGTGCAGGAGCATTATTGTAGAATCATTAACCTGGGCTTTTTACACTTGAGATGATGTAAGTACTGAATCCTAAAGGTGGTGCAGATGCAACAAATGCAAGCAAGTATTTAGGTGTAACACTTGGAGACTTTCCCAAGTATGCCTTAACATACTTGTTCCTCAGGTTCAGAGAGGCATTGGTTATAGGTATAAGCTGTGTTTCAATTTCTCTTCCACGGGAATCATGAACAGAAACGGATTCACTAATCACCTGCAACAGATTATAACCACACAAGTAAAATAAATGAAAATTTGATAGCTAAAATAATTCAGTCCGAGTCTTATTCACCAGAAACTGAATAGAATGAACATAACTAAGTCCCCTGAAACTTTTATCAACTAGAAAGAAAGTAAAGTGGATGAACATGCCATGAAGAATGTCTAATTGCATCCTGCTAGGAGCTTAGAAGTCACACACTTCCATATATTTTACATTTATATATTTATTCCAATACAATTCATTCAAAAAAATTTGGAAGCAGATCTGCCGATTATATTGTTACTCATGCCTCAAATCTAAAATGAGATCAAAGTTCAGTGATGTTCACCGACAATGAATTCCGTTGAATCATGCAAGTACATTACTCCATAACATGCAGCAGAACTGAATTGCACCTATGCTACCTTGTCACTTCAAGTCAATGTCACACATGTGCCCAGGGACAAGATAACCAGGGCAGACGGGGGTGGGGGGACTTATAAATCCCTTACCCAGGTATAAAAGAATTTAAGATTATAAGCATAGAATAATAAATATAGATGATCATGGCCCTTCCTGAGAAGGTTCCTGGCTCCTCCTAAGTGCATAATATCATTCTGTATGCTGCCTTTTGGTAACAGTGAAGTCCTCAAATGTAAATGTAAAATTTAGCACTAATAGTATTAGTATTACACGATATGTAACATCGCCACTCACCAAAGTTCAAGGAAGCTACGCCCATAATTACGTTCCCCAACCTAAAACGAGACTCTCCACCCTAAGACCTCCGACCCTTTATAAAGTGGAGGACCCTCAAATGCTTTATAATAGATTTAGATAGCTTACTCTAGGAGAGTATGAGGTTCCTCATGGTATTCAGGTTTACCAGGGTAACAGACTTTGTACATTTTTTTTTCTTTGTTCTTAAAGTTAATACAGACCCTGAAACTTCCGACCCTTATATTTGTTTGATGACAAGACCCATAGGTACAGACATACAGTTTAATACTGCTGCTTATAAAAACGTTTTAAGATCGATTATCGTCTTACTTGAACACTCCTTTCCCTTTCTTCTTATATGTTTCCAGTTTCAACTGCTGAGAAACCTTCACTTGATAGGTTTTGATTGTGGGTGTGAAGGCATAATATTAGCACCTGCATGGGCATCATTTGGATGACTTCACTGGTTGGCCTTTTATTGTGAAGAGAGGTAAATTCAGTATTGATTTCATTTTTTTGTTTCAAAATTTTAAGAGAATTGGCCATTGATCCCCAATTCCCAATTACCTCCATGTGGCTCTCCACTAATTTCTAGTCCCTACTCTTTTTATCCAAAAACACTAATTTCTAGTGTTTATGCAAGGAATTAAGCCTAAAATCAGTCATACACTCCTTTAAAGGTTGTTCTGCTGGGGAATGGATCTCATTTTATTCCTGTAAAGCAACAAATAAACACATGAAATTTTCTCTCAAAAACCGAATATTTCTTAACCTAAAAAAACAGGTATGAATTTCATCCAGAATTGTGGATGCAACATTATGCATCTATGTGTGGATGCAACTTGCACAATAAATAACTTTCCACTGACAACAACAATAAACATGGATAAATGAAAAATGTATTTCTTTTACACCTATAAACAACAAAAGTACGAATTTCATGCAAAACTGGATACATCAACGTTAGAGTTACGTGATCTGAAAAAGACGAACCACATCGCGCAACCTAATAGTACAAAGTTGGCCAGAATCACCTAAAATGATCATAATACCCACCCGGCTTTTGTCATAGTACATTGCCACACGCCACAACCTAACATAAATTTGCATAACAACATGTAAAATGAATACCTATATTTTTGGCTGAACAACGTTCAAAAGTATTAGGCACAAGGTAAAAGCTAATTGGAAAAACAGGGACTACAAATTAGTTCCTGTATCCTAGAGCTCCTTTACTAGAGATGGTAGGGGAATAGGGGTCCTTTAGTTTTGTGTGTGTGTGTGTGTGTGTGTGTGTGAGACTTCAAATTTAGACAGCCTCTTTTTTATATTCAATCTTGAAGTCCTCCTCCCATGTTTGTATCTTCTACTGAATTGTCTGAATATTGACTCAACCAACCATTCCCTTCCATAAAAATTCCCACACGCCGCAAACCATGATTTTCTAAAAGCAGCATTTGTCCCTATTGGGCGTGGTCGGATACAGCATTGGAAGCATTGCTTCACAAAAGGTGGTTACACACCAACCTGGAAGTAAATGGCTACAACGCAAAGGTACAATCAAAATTGAATTCAATCAGGCGGCACTTTAGAGCAAGTCAAACATCTCAAAGCAGGGCATGTCATACGAAGGTCATGGATGGAAGCAAGCTGTTATTCATCAACTTATCTGTTCCATCACAACCACGAGCTTAGCACTCACATGGAACGGGTGAGTTGCCACTTCATGGTCTGAAGATGCAGATGGCGACTTGTGGCATTAAGTCTACCTTGTGTCCTTAAGTTCAGTATCATTTCAGTGTTAAAGCTGGCCTGCACTAGGTGATCCCTGCTACACATGGTATGCTATTGCAATTTGCAACATACTCTACACGACTACACTTTAGTAAAGACAACAGCAAAAAGCAGAGTAAAGCACTCACAGGAAGGCGAATCACATCCGCTCTTTTCCACCCTAAGGGATTATAGACAAGAAGGACCTACAATGAAATACAATAAATGAAGAGAAGTGTAAATATCTGACCTTATACAGTTTTCAACTACCACCCACGCACAAATATAGATATACAAACTAAAGTTAACTGTGACAGAACTGGTAACCTTACCATGCTTTTCCCAGGAGACAAGTTAATTTCTGATGGAGGACAGTAACTTATATTTAAGAGAGGACACTGAAAAACGAAATGATAGCAAAATTTCAGGGATAAAAAGTTCAACTTAATAAACAAATTGGAAAAGTTGATCATTATAAAAATAATAAAGAACCCAGAAATAAAATCTAGGATCAAAAGACCTACTAATAAACAGGATGATGAAAAGCAAAGAAAGGTAGCGATGACCAACTTGCCCAATTATCTGAAAGGAAGACCCTGACAATAGTCAGGGCTTGGACAAAATACCATCTTCAGAAAATCACTAAACTGTCTCTCAAAGTTCATTATTTTCATCTCTGTTAAGTTTTATGTTGAATTATATAGTCCCACATGGGGGATTTAAAGCCTTGTATGATGCCATATAAGCCTTGCATCAGAGCAGCTATTGCATCTGGGACCAAAAGCCCACGCACTCCAAGTCACCAATAAAATTAATTTACAATGTTTGCCTCAGGTTACGCCACACGTGATGATGCAGGAGCATTAGCTGCTGACATCAGCATGATGCCAGACTTGCTGGAAGACAGTTCTATTTTAGTTGTTATGCTACTTTAGTACTAGCTTCTAACTTATGAACCCTGTTTTAAACAAGTAACAGGGTAACTGTCTCCTACAAGCATGATGAGATCCTTGGAGTAACATGAAACAGACACAGAAAGGACCAAGTTACAGTACCATCCCACAATTGACATCAGAATCTGAATTAACATAAAATAATGTTGGACATGTGAATCACAAACAGTTAAGCAAAGGCTCTAAATACTTTACCTGATCAAGTTTTGCCACAGGGTTCCCACATTTGGTTTTCGATGCTGACTCAGCTAAGCATGCAAGAGAAGATGCAACCAATTCCTCAGCCTGCAATGAAATAGTGAAGTTTTGAACTCGAAGAGAAGTAAAGAAAATTAGAGAAGTGATCCAACCAAGTGTTTACCTCGTCATATCCCATTGAGATTCGTTTGGCATAATCATTGGCAACATGCTGCCTTTGTGTGCCAGTAACTGCATCGTGATGTTGAGCAATTGCCAAGGCATCTGCTAATGCGTCCGTGTTGTGCCCCAGATTACTCCTCCCTTTAAGAAATTCTAGCTGCCTAGCTGCCTGAAGAAAAAACAGAAAGCTCGTATGAGAAATACACGTTTAAAATCTTGAAGGAAAAACAGTAGGAGAATATCCTTGATGTCAACATAGGGTACAGAGAAAGCTCCTACCAAATAGTAACCACTCATCATTCTAACATAACCTTTGAAGGCTGGCCTACTAGTGAAGTATCCTGTCCAATATGCATTTGGGTGATCTGCATATCTAACGAAATGGACTGTATTATTTAAGAGGAGAATATTTGTGAGAAATGTAAAATTAAACAAATAACACCAAGTACTGATTCAATTATGCAACTTACGGAAAGAAGTCGTCAGTCTTGACCGGCCAGGATTCATTTGTAACATACTTTGCATCAGTATAAATAGATGGGGTTGAATACAAGGCATTGACACGCCCATCCTGAAAGCACTCAAGATCATAACCGTTTTAATTTCTAAAGATAGAAGGAAGCGTCTGCAAAATTCATCAGAATAGCATTAAAGTAGCAAGCTGGTTTTACCGCTAATGCCAATAGCTAGGGATAACACTAGTATTTATAAAACTGCTGGCTAAGCTTTCTCCTGTGCAGATAAAAAGTTTTGGATTCTTGCCCCATAAGCCATATAGATGGATAAATATTGGAAGTGGTGAGGTCAAAAATAAAATGCTTTTGCTCTTTTGTTTCTGTAGGGTCTTTTTGGAGCTGGGAGAGATTCCATGTGGCTTTTACATTTAGGTAGGAAAGCATTACGTTTCGACGTTCACCTATTTGTTACTAAGCTGTTTTTCTTTTGCCTACTTTACGTGTTTTGAGATTTTCGACCCATTTTTTTCACTTAATAGCATCTCCCAATAGAAAAATGAAATGTTTGATTAAGTAAATTCATCCATTCTAAATCCTGCTATAATTAGGTAACAAGCATGGGACTGTTAAGCAACATGTTGTATGGGAGAATGGGGTCCGGTCATGAGATCTAAATTTCAGAAGAAATTTATTTCAAAGAGTGTTGCAACTGATTCATGAACTTCTGAATGTGCTTGCTAATCAAAGAGTACATGAAGATAAGGATACATGGAAGTGGTTAGGAAAGGTACAACCATTCACTCTGAAGACTATGTATGAGTTGATTTAGGTGAGAAAGATACAAGTGTTGCATTTGGGTGGTCTGAACTTCCCATGGAAAAAGTGTGGAACAAAAGAGTCCCTACTAAGAGCATCTCTAGGTGGTAGAGGCATCACCTGCATGTTTGAGGCCGAAATTTGAGGCAAGTATCCGCAAAATTTGACCAACTGCCAAATATCAGTCGCAAATTTGTACGTAGGGCCTACCATGAACAACATTACCACTATCGCGTGTTATGCGAAAATAAATTCGCATGACACTCCGCCTGTAGCCATTTTACACATTTTTTTTTGGTATAGATAGTTCTCTAGTTCTAAAAAAATGGATTCCGACGACGAATATGTCTATGATAAGATAATCAAATAAGATGGAGTGGTGACATTGAGGAAGAGCAAAACAGTGGTAACATTGCACTGTTTTACCGTTCTTGAACAAGTATCAGTGCTACATCTTAACGGCTCACCTAATCCTATATTCAAATTTGTTTTGCTCTTCCTCGCCATCACCACTCCATCTTACTTGATTATCATAGACATAATCGTCGTTAGAATCCATTTTTTTTTATAACTAGAAAACTATTTATACAAAAACAAAATGTGTGAAATGGCTACAGTCGGAATGTCGCACGAATTTATTTTCACATAGCACACGAAAATACCAATGGCGCGCAACAATGGTAATGTCGTACATGGTAGGCCCTACGTACAAATTTGCGACTGATATTTGCCTCCACCTAGAGTTGGTCAAATTTTGCGGATACTTGATTCAAATTTCGGCCTTAAACATGCAGTTGATGCCTCCACCACCTAGAGATGCTCTAAGGTTTCATTCTTTGTTTGGGCTTTATGTTGGGGTAGGACACTGACTTGTGATAATCTAAGAAATGAGGGGTAAAATCTTTTTTTTTTATCAACAAAATAATATATTATATTACTAAAGTTGATGCAGTGTGAGCGATTCACACTATTAGAAGAACAAACATACATACACAGGCTAAGCCTTAAACAAAGCATCCCATCTAAATATGAGATCTTCCAATTTCAAACCCCTAACACTGGGTAAGAGAGACACCCACTCCCACATAAGTCATAAGTGATTTACATTTGACAATTAGCTGCTGGACATCTCTAGACTCGTCATCGAAGTTCGACGATTACTTTTCAGCCATATAGGCCATGTAACTGCGTGAGCTAGAATTTTTGCCAATATGCGACCGGTGTTTGAGATCAAACCATCTGGCTTGCAGTTGAACTGTCCTATCAAACCTTGGGATGCGTCACTATGACACTTAAGAGACTGCATGAAATAATCTCATACTACATGAGCCACTTCACAATCCAGGAACAAGTGTTGAATAGTTTCCTCCTCCTTGGAACACATGACACACTTGTTGACAAGAATTTTGCCTCCCAGACCCACCTAAGAAAGAGGGGTAAGATCCTTTGTCAACATGTGTGTGATGTACATCAAGGAAGAGAAAACAATTCACCATTTATTCTTGGATTGCGAAATGGCGCAAGTGGTCTGGAAATATTTCATGCAGTCTCTCAAGTGTCATGGAGATCCATTACAAGGGCCTATGAGTATATTTAATTGCATGTCCCAAGGTCAGATTTCAAGGACGGGTCATCTCCTCTCAAAGATTTGTTGCTCACACAGTCACTTGGTCATTATGGCTTAAGCGAAATCGTAGAAATTTTGATGACAAATCTAGGGAAGTCCATCAACTTATAGTTAAATGCAAGTCATTTATGTGGGATTGGGTGTCGTATTTACCGATTTGTAGGGCATTAAAATTGGAAGATCTTGTATTTAGATGGGATGTTGTGACTGAGACTTACCCTTTGTATGCTTGTATATGCTTGTACCTTTTGTAGTATGAACCTCTCACACTACATCACTATTATTAATATAATATAAAATATTGTCTTGCTGATTAAAAAAAAAAATCATGTTATAAGTTATAATAGACATCTCGAGATTGTGATGGTATGCTATGAAGAAAAAGACATACCACAAACTTTTCACTTATATGTTTAGTAGCAAGGCTAATACACACCAAAGAGACAGAACACAAACTTGGAACAACAGTAAGGTTGCCCCACTGTAACCTGGAGGTCACGGGTTCGATCGTGTAAATAGCCTCTCCACTTGAAGATGTAGGATTTCATACATCTGATCCTTTCAGAACCTGCACTGGAGGGAGCCTTGTGCACTGGGGCACCTGGCCAACGCTCTTGTCTTTATAGCGAGACTTTATGACTTAATTATTAGTAGAACACCTTGATAACATATGGATATAGATTAAATTCACAGATGAACTGCAACTCATGCATTCTGATAGAGCTCCATATGTGATTTAAAAACATTACCTTGTTGACATAGTGAATGAGCTTGTCCATCTCCTTGAACCATGTATTTGCATACTGATAGCGAAAATCTGTACCCATGGTCCACATTATATGATTTGTGCGGGTTACATTAGCCTGCAGTAAAATTGCGTTTATCTAACTTTAGTCACAGGCTTGAAATACAATAAATGAACATAAGCTACAACTACAGATCAACCATCGCAAAGAACACATTCCTAAGTGAATGCAAGAGAATCATACTAGGATTTGTACTCCATTTACTACTTACACGAAAGGAAGAGAGATCCTTTGATCTCACATGTTACCCTTGATCTCTTTTCTTTTCTTTTTTGGGGTGCTTAAGTGTTGGGATGTTGTCTATGGTCAAGATCTTTTCCTGAATAGAATACCAAACCGAGGATACTCGTGGATAACCTTTGCCCTCCATATATAATTTCAATGATGGTAAAGGTAGGATGAATAGAAAATTGGTATTGGAGGATCAAACTGCGAAGTGTCTTTGTGCACCATGGGTCCAGAGAGATTATATAAAGGTGGAGATCGATATCCGACAAGGCAGTTCTATCTTTTAAAAGTACAAAATCCTTTACAAAACGGTCTTTCCTACATGACAAATACATATCAATTCCAGCCCAGTGCGACAACATGTCTATTTACATTAGGATATGGTCATTTTTTAATGAAAGGCCATGTTTGAGATCAGCATCGGAAAATCACCAGATGTATCACTAGCAATGCACAAAATATTTCAAGTACATAAAACGCATTTAATCAAGTGAAAATACAACATTACGTATCAGTATCAGTATCAGTATCAGTATCAGTATCAGTATCAGTATCAGTATCAGTAGTTTAAATGAGGCTGAAATTGCAGAAACGAGAAATAACCATGTCTTCAAGAACAAGGAACTTTCTATGCAGAGAACTATCTTGGAAGTGAAAGGAACCTTACGGCATTGGATGTCTACTTCTGGGCAGCGAAGGAATTATGTCTTATAGGACATGGTGCTCGGCTGGTCTACAGTAATACTGGGGAGCTAACTTGTTTCAATGTTTCAGTACGGGTACAAATGTTTAGTTCCCTTTCTACAGTGTGAGGAACTCACACACCTTTCGTAACTGTGCTTTGCCCTTGACCCCATCAATAAAATTAAACATAAAAAAAAAAGCAGTTACAGTTTAAGCAAATGACTTTATTCAATTACGTAAGTCGCACAAAAACTCGTACTTGTGCTACAGCCGCAGCTACAAAATCATCCACTCGTTCTTGAACATTGTAGTCGAACAAAGACATGTCGTCCTTGAATTAGAGTAGAAAAATAAATATGAGTTTCTGAGTAGTAATAGAAAATAAATAAATAAAATGAAAATGAAAAAAAGGCACTCTTAGATATTTAAAAAATCTGAACCTGAATCGGTGGGGACACATCGTTGATATCAAATACGAAACCGTCCGGAGGATCATAATGCCTAGGAAATATACCGGTAAAGATCTGCAAAAATTGCAACATAAAAAGGACTAACAGGAAAATTTTAACATAAAAAAAAAGTTGATAGGGTCCAAATATAGAAGATATGATCATATGAGGCGTTGTTACTTCCCTCAAACTAAAAGCTAGTCCAGGCAAACTCCCTCACCTGTGAAGTAGAACCAAGGGACTTTGATCCCCGCCATACAACTTCAAGTGTCTTATCATCTAATCTCTTTGCTCTGTCTTGGTAATCAATCCGAGCAAAGAAAAGAGCGTCAAAACCCAACTGCAATGAACAGAAGCATACCAAAGTACATTTTAACTTGCTGTTTCATAAAGCTAACTGCATCATTTTATATGATAAAGCTTAAAGTTCAAATTATATGAAATGGCTCAAGGCTGCCCACCTTTTCATGTATTCGATACATTATTTACACACCATAACTAAAAATATGTAAGAGAAATAATATACCTCTGCGCCAAGCAAGTAAGCTTGAACCGCAGAATGTCCAAACGGATCAATCTGCCAACCGACTCTAGGAACTTGATCAAACTCCTTTTTAATAAACCGGTGTCCCAGAGTCGTCTGATCAATCATATCAATATAATGTGGCGTTGCCTCATCATGCATGCACATTCCACCATTTCTACAAAACCATCACTTAATCAACACACACTACTTATATCTAATCAACCAAATTGCAAACTAAACACTTACATGAACTCTAATTGACCAGCTTTGACCAACTCCTTGACTCGAATCTTTAATGTCTCACTTTGTTGTCTCCACCACCTTTGAAAAAATGCCTGCACTCATTAAAACATATATATTAGTCAACGTAGACTAAAAAAACAAACTAATAACATAATACATAATTATTATTACCTGTTCCACGTAGATAAATTTTCGATTCTTATCAGCAAACAAAGCTTGAATAACAGAATCCAATACATTCTGAACACAAGCACCACGAATGGAATTGTTAGCACCAACGTAGTACTGATCAACTGTTTTAAGCCAACCAACGTCATCATGAGTGTGTGGAACTAAATGAATGTTTAGTTTTCCAGGAACTGTTCCTTGTGATGTGTTGTATGCTATGTATTTTGATTCTGTGGTGGTCAAATAATAGTGTGAGAAAATGAAGAGGAGGAAAAGTGGGATTGACATTATTGGAGAGAAATTTGAGAAGTGGAAATTTGGAGAGCTGAAATTATATATGTTGTCTGTGTTTAACGTTTGACAGTGCAGTTGACGAGCCCATTTTTGCTACAATTTTGGTATGCTTTTAGTTTGCTTCTGGCCCTATGAGAAGGCGCCACGTCTCCTAGTTATATAATCGAGTGAGTGGAACTGCGGGGAGAGAGAGAGTTGGGTGAAGGAGAAAGGCTATTGGGGTGAAGAAAAAATGAGAGAGAAGTTGAGTACAGACAGAAACCAACTTGGGTTTTTGTCCGCATCCGGCTGCCAATATCGTTTACTACTAGTATACTGCGTGGCAGTAGGGAGTGAGCGGAACTGCGGGGGAGAGAGTTGGGTGAAGGAGAAAAAGTGTTAGGGGGGAAGAAAAAAATGAGAGAGAAGTTGAGAATAGATAGAAACCAACCAACTTGGTTTTTGTCCGCATACCCCCTTTCTGCCTAGATCTCGCTCAAATTAAAAAGGTGATTCCATGGCACTCATCAAATTGGATTGGGCAACCCTTCAAAAAAAAAGAAATTTTATAAATTTGTCATATTACAAGTTTGCCATCAAAGCCCAAGCCCAAGCCCAGCAACCAATTCAACCAGTATCGCCAAAACGAACCCTCCGGATCGTTTATGTTTTCTTTCAACGGCGTGGTCGCGTCGTTTTTGAGTTAATAATAAACGATATGACCACGTCATTTGAGTGCACACTCAAACTACGCGATCACATCGTTTGAGTGTACACTCAAACGACGTGGTCACACTCAAACTACCTGGTCACATCGTTTGAGTGTTAGTTTGAGTTTGAGTTACACTCAAACTACATGGCCAAGTCGTTTGAGTGTATACTCAAATGAAATGGACAAGTCGTTTGAGTGTTACTCACACTAACACTCAAACTACGCGGTCATATCGTTTGAGTGTTAGTGTGAGTAACACTCAAACGACTTGTCCATGTAGTTTGAGTGTACACTCAAACGACGTGGTCATGTAGTTTGAGTGTACACTCAAACGACATGGCTGCGTAGTTTGAGTATACACTCAAACGATATAGCCGCGTAGTTTGAGTGTTAGTGTGAGTAACACTCAAACGACTTGTCCATGTAGTTTGAGTATACACTCAAACAACTTGGTCACGTAGTTTGAGTGTACACTCAAACGACGTGGACATGCACTCAAACGATTCCAAACGCCCTCAAACACATCCAAACGCACTCAAACGATTTCAATTGAATTAGAAAAATTGAAATCCGATTTAAAAAATTGGGTTAGAAACAACACAATTACATCAATAAAACTACATGCACTCTGCACTCTTTATCTGTTATGACAGTATCTTTATAACCAAGTTAAAACATGTAATCAAACATGCTAAAATCTAAAATAATAATTTGTTTTATATCTAAACTTGTTATTATTATTATTTTTTCAATTGTGAATCATAAACTAGTTTGGGGTTTGGAGTTGAGTTCAGGGTTTACAAATTTCGTACCAACATATTTCACTTAATTATTTGAAATAATAATTTGTTTTATATCTAAACTTGTTATTTTTTATTTTATTTTTAAAATTGTGAATCATAAACTAGGTTGGGGTTTAGGGTTTAGGGTTTAGATTTACAAATTTCGTACTAACATATTTTACTTAATTATTCAAAATAATAATTTGTTTTATTTATAAACTTATTATTTTTTATTTTCTTTTTCAAATTTTGAATCATAAACTAGTTGGGTTTAGGGTTTACAAATTTAAAAATCCACATAAAAAAAAAAATTTTAATTTCAAACATATTTCACTCAATTATCCAAATCTAAAATAATAATTTGTTTTATATCTAAACTTGTTATTTTCTATTTTTTTTATTCAATTGTAAATAATAAACTAGTTTGGGGGGTTTAGAGTTTAGGGTTTACAAATATATTTCACTCAATTATTTGAAATATATCAAAATTTCAAATATATATAGAATACTCATTCACTCAGTTTAGAGTTTAGGGTTTACATAGAATACTCAAGTTTCTCTACATACTCAAATTTCTCTACATATTATAATACTTAAGTTTCTCTAAATGGAACATGAAGATGAAGAATAAGTATTTGAGGTAATGTTTGAGGTACAACAACAAATTAGAGAAGAACAACAAATTAGAGAAGAACAACAAATTAGAGAAGGAGAAAATAGAAGATATGTTAAAAGTGAAGAAGTGGAACAAAATGTTGAAGGTCAAGGTGAAGAATTTGAAGATGCGACAAGTCGAGCAAATGAAATGCCGAGAAATCGTCGACGACAAAGTGCAAACCTAAATAATGAGATAACACTTGATTAAAATGAATACAAAACACTTGATTGATTGAATGAACGAATGAATAGATGCAAAACGAATAAATGCAAAACCCGAGCCCAAACGACATGGCTGGGTCGTTTGGGAACACTATAGAACTACATGGCGGTGTAGTTTGAGAACACTATAGAACGACATGTTCGGGTCGTTTGGTTACACTATAGGACTACATGGCTGGGTCGTTTGGTAAAACTATAGAACGACTTATCCGAGTCGTTTGGGGACATTATAGAACTACATGGGCGGGTTGTTTAGACCCTCTATGAAACTACATGGCTGAGTCGTTTGGACTAAATTTAATTAAAAGTTTTATTTTTTTTTATTTTTTTTTGTGACTTTGAAACTAAATGCAAATTGTTTGAGACTCTTGTTTTATTCTTCTATATGTAGAATTCTTTGCCGCTATCTGGGAACCGATCCTCTGCAAACTCGAATGATGTGGATTGTCAACCGATTTTAAGTGATACAACAGAAATTTTTACTATGGAAGAGGTATGATTGAGTAGGCATTGAATTCATTTTTTTTTTAAATTTTCTAAATATAATTTTATTAGTGTATTAATAATAGTTGTTTTTTATGTGTTTAGGTCTTTCATACATGTAGCGAGGCAATCGGTTGGGCAACCGCTAGAGGAAGACAAGTTAATGTTGTTGTGGTCATTGAAAAGTCGGAGTGTGCCAAAGGAAACCGAGTAGCAAGATTGAATTTGGCTTGCGAGTGCTCGGGTGTGTATCGGTCACACAAGAAGGAAGGCGAAAAGAGGGCTAATAAGAGAAGGTCGGGAACCAAGAAATCGGGATGTCCATTTAAGTTAAAAGGTGTTTTCCAACGTGGTACTGTCGATAGTTGGAAAATTGTCGTTCTTAATGGTGTTCACAACCATCCATTGGCGAAGACCCTTGAAGGACATGCATTTGCTACTCGACTAACCGTTCCAGAGTTTGAGTATTTGTCAGAGATGAGTAAGTGTGAAATAAAACCTAAACAAATATTGGATTCCATCAAGAATAGGTATCATGATAACATCTCTAGTATATCCCAAGTCTACATTGCAAGGCAGAAGGTGAGGAAATTGGATATGAACGGTCTCACACAATTGCAGAGATTGCGTGAGTTGTTAGCAAAAGAACATTATTTTGAGGAGTTGAGACAGGATGAGAATACCGAGGAGATAACGGGATTGTTATGGGCCCATCCAGAAGGTGTTAAGTTGGCTCGGACTTTTCCAATTGTTTTCATGTTAGACGCTACCTACAAAACTAACAGGTATCGGTGGCCTTTCGTATAGTTTGTTGGGGTGACTTCAACGTGGAAATCTTTCACCGCGGTGTCGTGCCGCCTAATCTGAAACAACAAATCGACTATGAGTGGGCCCCCGCATCATTTTAGTGGCTTGCTTGGTGACATAAGCCCATCTCGTGATCGCGTGTCCGCGGGGACTTGGCCCCGATGAGTCTTCTTGATGAGTTTTCCCTAACGATACAAGCATCTATGTAGATGGCATATCGCCACGCGCGCCCTTTCAAAATGTTACAATATTTTTTCAACTACGTAACTTTAGAGAAGGCCCCAGTTCGTGGAACATCAGAGTCAAATCGAAGACAGAGGTTATTTTCAGTAGATGGGATGCTTTGGAAAAATATTCTGGGGGTTGAGTACTCCAATTTTGTTTGTTATTTGCGAGAGACTTGGTTTCCTCACAGGGATCGATTCGTATGTTGTTGGACTGACCAACACATTCACTTTGGGAGTACAACGACCAATAAAGTTGAAGGATCTCATGCTCAGGTGAAGCGTGTACTAGGAAATGCAAAATGTCATGATTTTTTAAGTATGTTTAGCTTAATCCACCCGAATCTAGAGATCTAGATGTCCGAGATTAGAGCTACCTTCGAGAGAAGTATGATTGTAACTCAGCACCACCACCGGATTCCTTTGTTTCGTGAACTCAGAAGCCTTGTCTCACGCAAGTGTTTGGACTTGTTATTTGAAGAAATAGATACCCGCGTAAAGCGTGTTAAAGATGGAGAGATAAGGTGTTGGTGTTATTTGCGCACGAGCCATGGACTGCCATGTGCTCATGAATTAATTGAGTTTGAAGAGCAAGAGCGGTCCATCCCTTTGACTGCTATCGACCCCTTTTGGAAAACATTGTCTGCTTCTCCCAATGTGTTAGTGGGTGTTGGTCCCGATGTTGCACCTTTGATGGACTTGTTCATGAATAGGTTTGCAATGGTTTCTGAAGAAGAGCATAGGGTTATGATTAGGAAGCTTATGGAGATTGCCGTACCAGAAAGTACATTGGCTAGTACCGCCTCGTGAGGAAGCAAAAACCAAAGGTCGGCCGAAAGGTAGCTGCAGCAGAAAACTTCCAACTGGAGATGATAACTCTTCAGAGCGAGATCCATCTCATTTTGAACATTCTCAACGTGACCATGAAGAGTGGGTCTCGTCACAACCAAACACTACGCCCACCCAAAACACCCACACCACACCAAGAAAGAAGTCTTCTCCAAAAATACCAACCCAAAACATCCACACCACACCAACAAATAAGCCTTCTCCAAAAACACAAAAAACAACCACACTAAGAAATAAACCTTCTCTAAAAACACCAAAAACAACTACACCAAGAAATAAGCCTTCTCCAAAAATAGTCACACCACGAAATGTGAGAGATGGCTTAGACTTTGGAAAGACGAGGGGTCCTAAAGATTACGGGTTGGATATTCCTGAAGAAATGCATAAATATATTGTTAGAGTCCATGACCCTGTTGGCGATGGCAACTGCGTCTATAGAGCTTTCTGCATTGCATTAGGAAGAAGTCAAGAAGAATGGCCACAGATGAGAAGGGAGTTATAACGAAGAAGAGCTTATCGACAACCTCCCCTTTATTGTACTTTGTACAATCAAAGTGAGGTTTTTATTCGATGAAGGAAATCTTACATGAAGAAGGTTACGACCCTTAAATAAGTGGATGAGCATGCCTTTTGCTGGATACTTATTTGCTTCAAGATTTAATGTTGTCCTTATGCATTTAGGAGCTCGTCAGTGCTTCCTTCTCATGTCGCTGAGAACCCAAGCAAATCCTGAGAGAGTGACCTAAGTGTTGGGTAGCACACATGTTGGTGGAAATCATTTTGTCAATGTTGAACTTGTTGAAGATTGTCCGGTTCCTCCAGTAATGCGCCAATGGCTTAGAGCTCGATATAATATTGCTGAAAGTTGGAATTTGGCCTTGATAGCAAGGCAATTGCAATTTATGGCATTGAACATTCCCAATTTAATATGGGAAAATGAGCTCGTTGAAGACCCAACAATACATGTTATCGACTAAGTTGTTTGTATGTTGTTGATATGATATTTTGATGTAATTTGTATTTTGATGTAATTTGGAACAAGTGTAATTTGATTTGATTTTTATGTTATCAATGTTAGGGCTTTTATTTGATTTGATTTGGAAATCGAGTAATCGACTAAGTTGATTCGGACGGCAATCGAGTGATTTGGAAATCGAGCGATCGACTAAGTGATATATTGATGTAATTTAGAACAAATGTAATTTGATTTTATTTTTATGTTATTTGGAAATAATGTTAGGGCTTTTATTTGATTTGATTTGGAAATTGAGTGATCGACTAAGTTGATTCGGACGACAATCGAGTGATTTGGAAATAGAGCGATCGACTAAGTTGATTCGGACGGCAATCGAGTAATTTGGAAATCGAATAATCGACTAAGTTGATTCGGATGGCAATCGAGTGATTGACTAGTTGATTCGGACGGCAATCGAGTGATTTGAAATAATGTTCGTATGTTGTCAATAATGACCGAAACTACACGGTCAAGTCGTTTGGCTTTAATCCCAAACGACCCAGCCATATCGTTTGGGATTAAAGAAAAACGACATGAACAAGTCGTTTGTATTTTATACCAAACGATGTGACCATGTCGTTTGGTATAGAAGTCAAACAATCTGGCGAAGTCGTTTGGCCTTTAGACCAAACGATGTGGTCATGTCGTTTGGTATAAAGGCCAAACGATGTGGATGGGTCGTTTGGGATTAAAAGAGAACGATCTGTTGAAGTCGTTTGGTATAAAGGGAAAACGATCTGATGAGGTCGTTTGGCCTTTATGCCAAACGACGCTGGGGTGGATTTGAAAAAAAAAAAAAATTTCAAAATTCATTTTGTTTTTACAACACTTTCATATTCATCAAATTCGACTTTTCCATTCAAACATCAAATATCAAACACTCATTCATCAAATTCCATTCAAATATTAAACATCATTCATCCATTCAAACATGCAACATTCATTCAAACATCATATCCATCCATTCATTCGAAGTTAACAAAATTACAAACCCTAAACTGAAACAAATTACATCCATCAAACTAAAACTGAAACAAAGTTAACAAAGTTTCAAATAATCCATCCATCAAACAAATTACAAAGTTACAAACCCTAAACTGAAACAAATCAACTATAGCGCCCACCAATGTACTTGCACCTAGTCAAGTTGTACGCCTGTTCGAAGGAGGACCTTGCTTCCTCTGGCATATCATTCCCAGCTAATTGCAGACCTCTCTCTAGCAAACGACTGGTTTCATCGATGATGTCGTTCTGTCGAAAAAAGGAAAATCAAGATAAGTTACCAATCGAATGCAAAAAATCACAGTTAGAGAAACTCAATTAAAAATCACAATACTTACAATCGGTGAACAGTTAGGCAGTGTCTCCAGGGAGGGATGAATAGGAAGAAGCTCAGGGTTTACCAAAACTACATGAGAATTCCTCGCATACCAAGTCATGTAGTTTTGATGACACTCCCATGGATAAGACGAAATAGGTCCTCGGTTGCAGGGTTGGATCACGTGATTCTGCCACGACTCTCAGTAAAGTGACCCAATATTGGTCCAGCTCACCTCATACCCGCGTCCTGCCACAGTTCTTGTCCTCCAATTTGGTATTGGAGGATCTTTAGGTACAAGCTGCACGTGACCCAACTGACGCACCACCCTTGCGACAGCGTAAAGCTCGACAATGTTGAAAAAACATAGCAATCCCTCAAAAAATGCAATGTCATCGATCGGGTTTGTATCTCCGATATTTTGTAGGGATGCCAAACAACCTGAAACAAAATCAAATGTGTCATTAACAACTCCAATGATTAATTACTAAAAAAAAAATATAAACAAACTTAAATACCAAATTGTCATTGAATTTAATACTTACATTGAACTCATTCAAATCATCAATTATCGCCGATAAAATTGCAATGCATACATTGTATCGTAATAGTGTGGTTTTAATGGGATGTGTCTATGAGCACGCTTGGAGACGAGATATAGTTGAAGTTTGGGATTGTCATGAATACGGAAAATACTCATAGATCCATACCTAAATATACACAAATAGTTAACATATTGATAGAGTAATAAAATTAACATTAAAAAATAAACTCTAAAATACTCAAGTTTTTACGTAGAAGAGTCATATAGCTTGTAACCCCTTTCACCTTTCGCATGTGGCAGCCCGAGACCTATATATAAAACGCCAAAATTGCGCACCCCATGCATACTCTTCTATCTCACTGAATTTCAACAACGGCCTCGGATAATATATCGCACTCCGGTCCCGGACTTGTCAAAAAAATGGCACATCCAAAAAAAAACGGGATAAAAGCTCTAACGGTCCGTTGAGCATCCGGAAACTTCGAGGCCTTTCCACTACTTTCCCAAAGAGTGTCACATATAGGGCTATCATGAACCTTGTTAAGTAAAATGCTTCCGGATGAATTCTAGCCTTACTTTTGAAGTGAACACCGCTAGATTCCATCTCGCCCTAATCAAATCAATAGGGAGCCCTGCACCAAGATGTAGGAGATTTATCGATTGTTGTAAGTTCAGCTCACTGTCCCCTTGCACCGCTCTTCCTCTAACTGTGACTCCACAGATTTGGACAACATCGTCCAAAGTCACAGTCATCTCCCCAACTGGCATATGGAAGGTGTTGGTCTCCGGATGCCATCTCTCCACAAATGCAGAGATCAATGGTGGATCCATATGCTCGTGATAACCTTCCATGAGATCAAACAACCCAGTCCTTCTCAACTGCACGGCAAATCTCGGAGACCTTTCACATTCATTTTTGAAATCCCATTAGGATAACTTCACATTCAATAACAATATCGAATAAAAGTTAGAGTGCAGGACAACAGAAAGTATCAGCAGCAAAAGACTAACAACTAAAGTTAATCAAGCCTTTTCTACTCTAAATGCGAGATCCAAGTACAAAGGGAAGTTTAAAGGGAAAAGGTTGATATCTTCAAACTTCGAAATTTTGGCCAATTTTCGACGTATAAACAAGGAATCAATGAAACAGGAAGCAATTAACAAGGAATCAATGAAACAGAAAGCAATGAAAACTTGTGAGAACACAAAAACCATAAAAATAACAAACCAAGAAAAACGAATAAATAAATAAGTGTAGAGAAAGCAAATGATACAAGTGTAGAGAAAGCAAATCATCCCCCACCGTGCGTTCTACATGTCCTTATTACTGTTTGCAACATGACATTTATCAAAAAAACAAAAAAAACAAAGTTACATGTACCAAAATAAACACTCATAACTATATGATTACCCTACCACAATGGCTTGCAAAAATATATATATATATATATATATATATATATATATTCTATTTGAAGCACTGGAGCATCATATTCTAAAGAGTCCTATTATCAAACGAGTTGAGAATACCCTCTGGATTGATAAACCTGCTACCTCAACTTCCCCCACTGTTTCTGATTCACAGCCATAGTTCTTTTTTTATATTGAGTAGTTAGAATTTTAGACAAGTCAGAGATTTACATTATCTGTTGAAAAGTAAATAATAACTTGATAGTTGACTGTTTTTGTTATTATTACGTACAACAATCATGCAGCAATTATAAATACTGTAAATGAAGTGGGACACGAAAGTGATATAAAGAATGTATAGCGAAGAATGTAAAACCTCAAAAGAGAAAGCACCTACACAAATCATGCAGGTTAAAAGCTACTTAGCAAAATGAAAGTGAATAGGCAGAACTGAGGGAAACACAACAACACAAACATAGCAACGAGTGAAATAGTCAGTGACGAATAGAAAGAGAGATAAAACTAAGGGTGCTACACTACTACCTAATGTTTTCTATAGCTAGCATCAATGACCACACCAAAACTCAGACTGTACATAACACTCAAACATTAAGGTGATGTGAACGACCTGAGGTCATCACCTTTTGAATTGTTGCTACAATAACCTTCAACGACTCAACCTGTATTGAATATTTCAAAACATGAAAGCGACCTTAAATCTAACCAATGATGAAATGGATCAATACAAGCCCACACTTAAATTCCATCCCTAGCCTCTGGGTATACAACACTTGGGTGAACCGTGACTGATCTAACCAAGTGAGGGTTCTCTACTTTATATTCCTAAGTCCATTACAGATTATAAGAGAACAATTAGTCAATAGGCTCTTGCTCTGTATCATAAAATATGCTTTACTAACTCATCCGAGTAACATATGAGCAAACCAATTATACTGTGATTCTTCGACCTACCATACTGTCATTCTCTATCTCAGGGGATAGAACCGAAAATGAGATGATCCCCCCATTAACTTCAAGTAGGAGGTGTATTTCTAACTCTCTTCTTGAGACACCTAGCTAGTAGCTTGATCTTCTATCCTGATCAAAACTATAAGCCGCCTTATGTAAACACCAAGTAGGAGGTGTATTGGCCACTTTAGCAAGTGACACTTGAATTAAGCCAAACCATAAAACAAATTCAATCTTTCAAAATCAAGAAAGAAACAGAGTATTTGAACTCAATCTTTCAAAATCGCAATTTACCTATAATTAGTTGAATGTGCCTGCTGACATTGCTTTCGAAACAAATTCACTTGTGCAATGAATCTGGCGCATGTATTAGCATGTTTTCAAAATTTCTTCACCATTGAATAGTTTAATGCATTTGGATGTGTATCTAGATCTAGTGTTAAATGAATGATAGCAACGAATATCCGAAACTCAGGTAATGCTCGGAATGAAGTATAGTGAAAACATAGAGCAGACTTGGTGTTTTTTAGGGTAAATTTAGCCGATCTCACTATTAACTTTCTGATACTTGGTTTTCAGCTTTCAAGTATTTCTTTTCACATACCTACAATTTATATCTGGTACATTTATTTCGTGTTGCTAAAGTAGAAGTTTATAAAAACACAAAACCTGAGTTCAGATTTGTCTCCAGTACACAACCTAATAGACTAGGCACACGCCATTCTCTTCAAAGTCTAAAGATTAATAGATTTTCATCAGTTACACTCATACACTCATACACCTATAAAACAAAAGTCACTTTCCTCCGCATTTTGTCTCTTATTTGTTTCTTATTATTAGATAAAATTGAATCTATCTTACTTAAACCTTCATTTCATATTCATTTCTGTTTATTAATATCTCTTTGATCTTGGTGCTTACCCAACTCCATTTGACCATTAAGATGAGGAATCTTTACACATCCTCCCACTTGCCCATTTTTTCTTACAAATATACCCCCACTTTACAATCCAAAGCATACATGAAGGTATAATTGAATAGTATTAACATACCTCAATGATTGCCACACCTTTCCAGTGGGAGCTGACCGTGGGCCTCTTTGAAAACAAGAGTTCCAAATCTTGCTTAAAAAATTTAAAATTCTAATATGGTTAGATAAGACTCAATTAATGAGCTCCAATACACCAAATCAGGCATCGCAATACCATTAAAAACTCTCACCGAATCCCAAACACACCCACAACTTGCATACATACTCTCAACTCGCAATACACTCAAACGATATGTATTGCGACTCGCAATACATACTCACAACTTGCATACACACCCACAACTCGCAATACATACTCACAAGTGCATTTTCAACTAAGAACATGAACATGAACAACTCAAGATATATACCAAGAACTTAACAGACTAAGAACTCAAGATTTTTTGATAGTTCCAAACATACTAATCTAAAAAAGAAACACACAAAACACAAAAACAAACATGATTGCGAGTCTGTTGTAAATGCTCAGGAAATTCAAAACCACTAAAATATTGTGATCAAAATTCAAAAGGGCTACCTAAGAGGGCTAACAATGGCAGCTGGAGAGTTAGGGAACCAAGTCAAAACAAGCCTGACAATCAGCAACGTGTTGTAGATGCTCAGGAAATTCAATACTCCATTGACAGCCACAATTCTAGCTACTGAATCACCTGGTAAAATTGTTGGGAGTTTTCAATTTAGAGGTGAGAAACTCGAACGAATTGAGAAACTTGAATCTAGTTTTCAATGACAACTTTCAACTTTCAATTTGGGGTTTTTTAACGGTGAGAAACTCGAATTGTTGGAGATTTGTGGTAATTCAATCGGGCACTCGAAGGTTTGCACACGAATTGAAATTCGAATTTGGGGTTTTTTTGTTAGGGTTTCGAAGGGTTTGGGCGAAAGAGATGACCGGTAAGGGTAGGTTTTCCCGATTTCAATTTGGTGGAGGGGGGGGGGGGGTGTATTGGGCTTTGTTGTTTGGGCTTGGGCTAGAGGCTGCCCGATCTAATTTGAGTGGCGCCTAATACAAAATTATACTAGTTGAGGACTAGTACTAGTATAATATAACTACTACTATAAATTAAAATTTTAAAATTGGAAATTGGGTTTTAGTGATTATTTTATTGCTCGACTAGTATTATATAACTACTATAATTAAAATTTTAAAATTAGAAATTGGGTTTTAGTGATTATTTTATTGATAGAATGCATCATAACGGCCCAATTTCCAATTTTAAATTTTTAATCATAGTTATATAATACTAGTATGATGCATTCTATCAATAGAATAATCACTAAAACTTGAATTACTTATTTAGCCTTTTTATATGTACTATTTACTTACTTGATTTTAGTTTGGGTGTAGAGATAAATTTGTAGTTATAATAAAATTACAGGGGCATAACAATCACGAAATAAATGACCAAGAGTCACACTTTTTTTTAATATAAATCACTATTGCAGCACTATTGATAAACGATAAAAATGATTAGTCTACCTACGAAATGAGTGATGAATTCACAACGTAAGTAAACTAACAACTAGACTTGTGATCCTTTGTTTATCAAAGATATTTTCTACTCTCAATCCTATGAGATATAGTGGAGTAGAGTGATTCGTTCCACTCTTAGTCCTTCCGTATGCTTGTTTTCTAGTCTCAATACTCTACTTAAAGTCAATGAGAGCTTTTGAAGGGGGACTAGACTACGATGCAACTACCCACCGAAATGCACTAGTCGGTTATCGAGGAATACTAAAGGGAATGCTACGTTGATTCGATGATAAGGAGTTAGAGGGGATTGATTCCACCTTAACTCAACTTAATCCACTAGCGGAAGTCGTAAGTAATCGAATTGAACTGCTACACGAACAATCGGTTCTTCCTAATCCCTAATTACACATGACATTTCTACCAATTTATAACTAGCATGTGAACAATCAAACCCATTCTCATGGTGAACTAATTATTTCTCGGGCGTGGAATAGAAATTACGACGACTCTAACGTTAAACGGAATCAAGCTTTCATCAAGGCTTCTCAACCCCTCTAATGGAGGTTTAGCCTTGAATCATTCATAATCATTTCCATTTAGATTAAAACTAAACATAATATAAAGCATTGAAATTTACTTAATTAAACAATAATGGAATCTAATTAATAACTAAGAATTGAATGGTAACAAGAATTGAATTTAGATCTAATAAATTGTAAATGACAAAAACAAAATTGATAAAGGACACTACTTTATTGATCTAATCAAATGAAGAACAAGATCCAAAGGTTTAATCTAAATAAGGATTTGAAACTAATTAAATAAAACAATTAAATCTAGATCTAGAAGCTATTTTAATGGCTACTTTCTATTCTAAGCTATCTACCTAACCTAACTGCCATTAACACTGAGTTAAGCTTTTGTTCTTATACATTCAGATCCAAAAATCGTGCATGGGCTTGGAGCCATGTTTTGGGCCAGAGAATCAGGCCCAAAACCCAATTCTTTCAGTCCAAAAAGGCCTCTTCAGCTGCAGTTGGCTTCCACAGACTTTTCGTCCACTTCTGCTCCTCTGGTTGGGTCAAGGCTTGGACCATTGCAAAGCTCTTTCCGAGCCGGTCGTTTTGACATAAGGTAGGCCTCAATCGAGAGGTCCGAGTCCAAAAATATGGCATTCGGAAGTTCTCACGACTTTTGCTCCTTTATCTCGCTAAAGTGGCACATTTCTGCACATAATGGACTTTGAAGCCTGAAATGCATAAAACACGTAATCAGATTAACTCTTACTTATTATTCACATAATTGGTCTAACAGTATGATTATTAAGGGGTTAAAACTACAGTTTTTTGGGCTCTTATCAAACCACCCCAAACAAACATTTTGCTTGTCCTCAAGCAAAGATGAGAAATTAGAATAAGTGACCAAAAATGGAGTTCTAACTACTCTCGTTTATTTGAGTCGCGATTGCATTGACCATATGCAACAAGGCCTTAAACCACTAGGAATTCCCTAGTGGACGAGTTATAGCCTCGTGAGAGTTTTCGATGAAGGTACTCACAAACTTCATCTATACTACAACGACTAAGAAAATAAAACTATTGTTTCCTTATTCATGCTCCAAATTATCTATCGCCTCACTAGCTATGAACAAGAATAACCAAGTCAAAACCTAAGCTAATATATGCATAATAATCTAGCATCTACAATAAACATATACACAATGATGAGTAGTACTATAAAATGTTTAGCGAGGTTTGTTTTCGAGAACTTCGAATAAGCGTCCTTAAGTAGGTTCTCACAATAATAGTCAAGAAACAACACTGATTTTTTCACTCAAGTTTAGCTACTCCGATTAATACGGTGGGCACACTTTACCTTACAATCTCAATGACAACAAAGGAAGCGGGGTCGATTAAACACATCTCCGCCATTTACTATCACACTAACCTATTCCTAATTGAGCTAGAGGTCTTTATTAGGTGTTACGGGGATTAGGAGATGGTTTAAGAAGGAAGGAAATGGATATTCAAAAGGACAAGTCCGAGATAATAAGAGTCTTCATATTATGTAACTAGAGAAAACCTTGTTATTTACTTTTTTCTACACTTTGTTTCCATCCTTAGCCATATATTTTTTTTTTTTTCTTTTCTTTGGCTTTTGACTCTCCTTTTATTCTATTTTTGGAGTTTTTATTTATTTCTATTTTTTTTTTTCTTTTTTTCTTGGATGGAAACTTCTTTTCTTTTTAAGCAACTAACTAATTTTTGTTTACACGGGGTTTTCTCTTCTTCTTTCTTCACTCATTCTATTCTCGGACTTATCTTCATTGGGTAGGTTGATTTATTATATATATATATATATATATATATATATATATATATATATATATATATATATATATATTTTTTTTTTTTTTATTTATTTTGTTTTTTTTTTTTGCTTGGGGGGTAAAGGAATTGTGGTTTATGGAAGGGCTAATGAAAGGCTCAAAGGGCTTGACTAGCGGAAAATAATTCATGGGTTTGAATTTCTCGCTATATCGATCCAAAAAGGGCCTAAATTCTCGCTTAGGATATGGTTTAGTGATCAAGCAAGTGGACGTGTGATTTCTCTATCCGGATTTTACTTCTCCCTTGTGTCATTTCTCAAATGTTTATTTCATATAAGCTTTTAGGCTATATTCTCACAGGATTTGTAGAATAAGTACTCTAGCCTAGATTTGAAACTTATCTTGCCAAACAATCATAGATACTCATGTAATATATTTATAGATAGATGCAAAGATTATTACCTACATATTAACCTAAGTTCCTAACAATTATTCTGATGCAAAAGCTATGTGAGACTTCTAGATTGTTAAGAGCATGGAGAAAGAAACAATACCAATATTCCTAAGTGTATAGCATGACTTATTTATTTATATTTTTAAATTTTTGAAATTTTTAACTAGAAAACAAATGCATATTATATATTTATATCCTAGCAGATGTCTTAATTACCGTGTTTCTATGCTGACAAAAAAGCATGCTTTGTCCTCAAAGCATTTAAATAGAGAGGGTAGGAAAAATACCATTGAAGCGCGTGAAATTCAGGAACATCTGTAAAACAAGGTTAGAACGTACTAATATAGGAAATAAAACCGACACAACTCTATACGAAGTTCTACCCATTATGGGGTTAACAGAATTAAATTGCTTGGGGACGAAGCGGACACTAACGAAACTAAAACTTACCTCCACTCCGCTGTTATTCGTCATCTTCGTCATCCTCTACTTCTATAAAGAAGTGAGGCTCCTTCTTCGGCGATCTGCCATGCTATGATAATTTGCCGGGCTTCACGCCATTTATCATCTATGGTTGCTAACCTATTAAGTGCCACTTGGTGCGATGGGGTGTAGGGTGCAACCTAGTGAGGTTGTATCCGCCACCCTTGCCAAGTCATTGCCACGGAAAGATCGAATAATACTATTGGTGGGTCGCGACCGTGTCTACCCTAATCAAATCCGTGAAATGTGTACAAAAAACAGGAAAGAAACATAGCATAATACGTGAAATTAGAACAGGCATAAAAGGTACTTATGTCTCATTGAATAGGCTCGTGCTAAACTAGACATCAAAGTTCGGGAAGGTCATAGAACCGGCCCATTGGCTAAAGCAAGGAAAACGCTGCAAAGTGGCGTCATTCATCGAAGAAAAGCGTCATTTCCCTAAAATGTTTAGCATAATCCAAAACATAGCAGTTCCTATATTCATGGAGGCTACCAAGGGGCAGCGTTATAGTCCCCTTGGTCCTCAAACGGAAAATGCCTGCCCCATAAGCCTCGTGCAAAGACTCATAAGTGTAGACATGCATATTATCGACCCAATAGCACCATGGGTCTTGTATCTCAATGCCGGGCATAGCAAGTCCAAGAACAAATGCTAGCAAGAACACGGTAATTTCCATTGGTTCATCGTCAATGTTGATGGAGAACACTTGTTCTCCATCCGGTCTCTCAAAGAAAATGCAGTTATTATAAAAATAAGATGCAAGTCTTTGGAGAATAAAGTTCACCCGGTCTTACCATAAGAGGTTCCCACCAACATATGTGATCACCTCGCGAGAAACCAAGCACCGTAAGTAGTGCTTTGGAACAAATCTTCGAAAGACTGTTCGGTATCAATGTTGGAGATGTCATCTCAAAATTACGCTTTGGGATAGCTGCGAATGATCCGGATACTACGCTAGCGAAAAACTGGAAAATTTCTGGTCCCGCAAGTCGGCGCTGAAGCTCAACCGGCGCTGAAGTCGCTCTTTGTGTTTTGGAATTCCGATAAGTAGAGGCGAAGTCGCGCCAGGGAGGAAGGCTGGGCGCTTATTAGTATTTTGGAATTCCGGTGTTTTTAGCGAGTCGCGCTTGACTTGAAGCGGGCGGCGGCGCTCGACAAAAATTTTCTGTCGAAGTGTAGAGGTATGGCCGCAAAAGAGCGTGGGCCGGGTTCGAATTTGCGATTTTCGCGAAAATGAAGTCGAAACGTGGGAATCGCGGGTGTGAAAGGTGAGTGATGGAGTTTAGATGTAGTGTGAGTTGTGAGGATAGTTTGTATCAAGTTTATATAGGTTTAAAGTTGCTAAAAAGGATCGGAAAGTTGCCAAAACTAATTACGGCAGTTTCCGGAAATCCTAAAATTTCCAAACTCGAAAACGGAAACAACTCATATCCTGGATTCTAATTCAAACCCAGTATCTTTTAGGTTGATTTTATGATAGAATGTACCTATTTAATCTAGATTTCATCCTACAATGATACTTAATCATATTTCTGCCTAAACAACCATATTTTCACCTTACTCCGCAGTAAATTCTAACACTAGGGTTTTATAAAAATACAGCTTGAAATGATAAAACCACCCCCAAACAAGTTGGGAAGGTGGGATCAATATGAAACAAGCACACATACTGAAAATAACCCCTTATATTATAATTTTCATTCGGAGGTCCTTTCACTTACAAAATTCAAATTACGAGAATAAAAATTACATTACAATAAAAACAACAAAAATAAATAAAACAACAACTTATAAAACAAAAATAACTACGACTATCACTCCTCATCCTCTCTCAACACCTCGCCAGTGGTGGCTGAAGGCACAGTCTCTAGTGGTGGCTCCTGGGCTCCAGAAGGTCCAGCAGCAGTCGTCCTTCGTCGACGACGCTCATGCCCGTCAGAAATGTGTCCTCGAGGCAGAGTCAGATGAGGTGGGAAGCGTGCAAGCATATCCACTCTAAACCGGGCGCTGGGCTTCCATCTCAGCCCTTTGCTCCCATCTCTCATCATCTCCGGGTGCGGATCTCGGTTGTGATGAATAGTCGCTCGTCGAGTCCGGAGGTCCGTCAGGCAGATAGTGTTTAGTGAGAACGCGATGCCCCTATGAAGCATAGCCATGTGTTCGATCGACATCAACACCTCACGGAAGGCATCGCATCAAAGCAGGTCACGTCCTCCTCATCCTCGGAGGCATCCTCATCCTCCTCCTCTTCATTCCCAGCCCCACCATCCTCTTCTTCTTCCTCTCTATCCTCCGCCCTCCTCCAAACTTGTTGGACACACTCCCTATAGATACTGGCGTGTTCCGGTGCGGGGTAATGTAAATCCTCGAGATTTGGAGTTGCTTTCATCTTCAAAGATGATCTTGGTGATTAACACGGGAAGAGGTGCCAAAGACCTTCCGAGCCCCCTAATCATGCTCGGCCAAAAACTCCGGGATACGTAAATCGTGCTCGCTCTGGAGTATCCATAGGGCGTGGAGGCAGGTCGGACCGATGTCGGTGACCTTGTCCTTCCCTAGGACATTCGACCAATCCATCCAACCGGCCCGAGCCGGTGGTTGGTCCCGAGGAATGCCTGGCGAACACAATGGGAGTTTGTATTGTAGCTCCCATTGATGACGATAGAACGCCCATCAATGGCTCCACCCTCACAAACTGGGGCTCTGTAAGGTGGCCTCGGATGGATTCTAGGCGGAATGCCTAGAATCTCACCAACACCCGATGAGTCAACTCCCTTCTCTTCTTCCTTACCATCACAAAATCCTACTCCCCTCCAACTCCCGGTGTTGTAGAAACGCGTCGGACCAAGTCTTCGTGGTAGAAGGCTTCGATCGAAAGTACCGAGACTATTCCAGTCTCTACTAGCCATTTCGTCACCGTAAAATGGCGAAATGGTCCGGCATGAAAACTTGCTCGGTATAATTCGGTTGAGCCATCTAGTGTTTGGAATGGAGTGAGGGTTTAAATATGATGTGGTGGTGGTGGTTTAGCTTGACCGACTGAAAGAACAAGTGGTGGTGGTGGTGTGGTGGCAAAGACCACCACCATTTTTGATTTTTTTCGGTGGTTTTCTTGGGTTAAATTGGTGGAGTTTGTTTTGATTGGTGTTTGAAGTCGATTGGGGTTGGGATTTGATTTTTTGGCGTGGGTTGTTTTAGTTTTCTTTTTATTTTGATTTTTGTTTTAGGTTTAAGCTTTAAGCTTGGTGTTAATGGCGGTGGAAGATGAAAAAAACGATGAACTGTTCGTGAGAATGTAAGAGCGCGAGCGCGCTCTCCATGGGCACGGGTGGGCGCGGGTTGGGCCCAAGCCCAAAATCGAAACTTTTGATTTTTTCGATTTTTTCGCGAGTTTCAAATCAAAATTCCCGCTTCGTTACCGGTCCGATTTATGCGAATGAGATATGGAAATGATCAGGAGAGAATTTTCTATCCAATGATCTATAAAACACTCTATTCTGACTTCAGATGACATACGAGATAGTGGAAAACACCTCGAAGTGCGTGCATGACGTAAGCTATGCGAACGAATGAACTCTAAATTAATAGATTATGTCAATCCAAATCGTAATACAATAAAACGGCCTAAGCAACTCTAATGGGACATAAAACATTTATTACGAAACATTTAACACCCCCCAAACAAATTTTTACAACGAAGCTTAGAAAATTTGTTTTAGCGATGGGTCTTTTTAAAGTCGATTCGAGACTTCCTAGATTACTATGTTTTTTTTTTATTTTTTATTTTTTATTTATTTTTAGAAAGAAAAACAAGAAGCAATAAAGACATAATTCACACCATAGAGAAACATGACTCAAAAATCTGAGAAAAACATGCAAGAGTGGAAAACGTGAACTATGTGAACCGTGGACTTAGGATCCGGTACTTACAGCCACACACTCCATAGGGAGGGCCCGGTTACCTTAATGGTGCACTCGCCAATATATTAAAGTGTAAGGAAGTGCACCAAACACAGAAATTGAGTCGTTTATAGTCAGATACTCGAGACTTTATCTAAAACATATGTATGAACATGCAATTGATCATATATCAACAACCGAAATAGTTGTGGATCATTCCATAAATAAATATCACAGAAAACATATCCAAACACAATCAAACACCAATTTTCCCTATGACTCAACCTAGTGATATGAAAGGGAAGTCGGATTACCCTATTGTGTAACCTATCATGCACCTTCTTTTTAATTTTTGAATGAGTGGGTGTTCTAGTAAATAAGTGTGGAAAAGTGAATGGGTGTGGAGAATATGGTGGATATGGATAAGTTGTAGAAAGACAGCTTGTACACAATGAGGATGTGGTTTTAGCACTGAACTCATTCATTGTGTGTGTAGGGACTATCTCAATTCTGAAAATGAAGGTGTCAAATAGTTTGTCCTTCAAGATCCGCTTTTTGCTAGGAGGATTTAAAAATTATGAAGCCACAGGGAGAAACAAAAGGATCGAGTGCAAACTCGAGATTCCTTTGAAAGGGTGGAAGGAGGGAGTCGAGGTGGATGTTGTGCAAGTTAGTTCTTGATAGGGTGAATTGTCACCTACTCGAAGAAACTCATCCAATTCCTCATCTAGATTGGTCATATCCACATTACTATGGTAGTCTTTTACATCTTTGAGAAAATCCTCTATCCCTTCCTCATCAATAATCGTGTATCGACTAGTGTAGGGATGAAAATGTTGAGTCCGACTTTCCAAAGGAAAGAATTTTGGGCATATGACTATCGGGAACGTGTTGTTGAAATAATCTCGAGCAAAGCTCGATCATGCTAACCTCTCCATCCATAGGCTAATCGGGTAACTGCGGTCCTTGTTTTAAAAACATTGACTTCAACAGCAAGATGGCCAAAAGACATGGACATTGAACCATCACGGCAATTAATGAGCGCATTGGCAGTTGCCAAGAAAGGACGCCCTAGAATGATCGGGACAGAGTCGTTAGCGACTTCTTCAGATCGAGGACTACAAAATCACCCGGATAGTAGTAGAAATCCTGAACTTTTACCAACACATTTTCGACTACACCCTTAGGATACTTAATAGACCGATCAGCTAATTGCAACGTCATTTTAGTGGGTTGCATCTTGTCTAGACCTATTTGTCTATACAAATAAAATGGGAGTAAGTTAACACTAGCCCCCAGGTCTAATAACGGCGTCGCCGATAGGAATCTCCTAAGGTGCATTATCGATGGGGCGACCGGGGTCCTTGTACTTAACAATTCCATTATGTTCGGATAAGGTTGAGAATTGTTCTCGTTAAAAGGCGTCTTTTTTGGTATATTTGTCTTACGCCTAGTAGTACACAATTCCTTAAGAAACTTAGCATGATGTGGTAGCTTTTTAATAGCTTCGAGGAAGGGAAGGTTTATAGTTAGATTCTTGAAAACGTCCCTAATCTCCTCGTAATTTGTATCCCTAGTTAACATGGCTAATTTTTGTGGAAACGGTGGTTTCGTCTATATTTAGCAATGGTATCACCGGATGTTTAACCGTGGCTTTTCGTTTCTTAGGTTGTGTTGTAACCGGTACCTCTACAATTGGTAGGCTCTTGGTTTCTATTTGATTATCTAGTAAAATAGCGAGGGGTGTAGGGGCTACGGTGGGGTAACTATAGGCATAGTTGCCTTGTTATCAACCACTCTGCCTTAAGCGGAGAGTGGTGATGGCATTTATCTCACCTACATTTTCAAATTCATTACTAGTATTATCCGTTACCTCAAAGGCTGTGTTTGTTGTTTTAGGATTATGTATTGCGTGACTTGGCAACACACCTTTGGTTTGGGCTTTATCTTGAGCCAAGTGTTGGGTTAAATTATTAACGGATTGTAGAAATTTGTTGGTTAGATTGAGCCATGGTTTGGAAAAGTTTTTGGCTCACTTGTATGAAGGTGTCGAGGCGATCCGGTTGTGTGGGTGTAGTAGTCACGGGTGGTGTGACTGGAACTATTTCACGTGAATTATTTATTGGTGGATTTTGATAATTATTATTTCTGGGACGATACCTCTATTAGCATTATAATTATTATAATTACCTTGACCTTGTGCTTGACCTTGTCGAGGTTGCACTTGGTTGTTATAATTATTAAAATTACCCCGACTGGCCCTTGTCGTAGTGGAGCTTGGTTAAAGCCGTGCGTTGGCCTAATATATTGATTATTGTACCCTTGAGGTGTGACTTGTTGGTTATTCCTCCAACCGAAGTTGGGATTTTGTCTCAAGGGTTAGGTTCACTATTAATGGAACAAGCCCTGTTCATAGGCTATAGGGACGATTAATGAATCGGGATGCTCGGGGCTCCAAACGAAACTACATGGATTTGAATTTACATTCATAACGGGGATTGGCTTTTGTTGTATGAAATGGCATCTACCTTTTTAGTGAGGGATTCAATTAGAGTTTTAAGCTCGGGGATCTGATTTAACCTCAAACATCTTGGTAGCCTTAAGCGTGGAAGAAGAACTAGCGAGCGGGAGTAATCGTCACTACCCCCCATTATTATTTCGCTTTAGTTTGGTCCTCTAAAAATTTATAAGCCTCGAGGCTCCTTTGTTTAAGAAACTACCCCATTCATTATGTCAAGGACTTCTTTATGGTGATGTTGAAGTCCTTTGAAAAGGCACGAACTAACGTGTCTTTTGCTAAGTTATGGTGTGGACACTCTATAAGGAGATCGGTGAACGATTCCAAGCCTCGAAAATGTTTCATGAGGATTTTGTCGAAAAGAAATGAATCTTGGAAAGCATCTCATCCGTCTTTAGGGGTGGGTAAAATGTTCCATAAACAGGTGAACAAGTTTAGCCCACGAGTCCCACAATTAGGCTTTGGGCGGTTAACCAAGACGCCTTATCGACTAAGGTGAAAGGGAATACCCTTAATTTAATTTGTTCCGTACCAACCGTAGGATGGTGGAATGTTGTTAAGACTTGTTCAATCCTACGATGTTGCTGATAAGGTTTTTCATGGTCTAAACCATGAAAAACGGGTAACAAATTAAAAATATTTGGAGGGATTCTGAAATCCCCCGCTGGGTCTGCTAGCACGATGCAAGATTTGGGGCTATCGCTCAAGGCTTTGTAGAAGTCCGAGAGAGGAGTCTCTCTTTCTTCCCCCATTATATCAGGTGGTGTGTGTGAAATAGTAGCTAGAGGTGTAGTGTGTGGTATACTAGATAGACTTGTTTGTTGGTGTTGTTGTGTATTTACGTTAGGTGTTTTTGTTCTACCAGACCTTAATCTCATGCAAGACTAAGTCGAGCTTAACTAAACATGCAACACTCCAAACAATTCTGATATACTAGTATAAAACCTCTAACGGTGAGATCGCGAGGTTTGGAAGAAAGGAATACCTGATTCGTCCTTGCTTCGCTTTATGAATAGCGTCTTGTTTACGCTTGTTCGGTGTATATAGCAGGTTAGAACACTGAAAAATATGAAAGAGCAAAGTTCAATCAAACCGCCGAAATCCGAAAAATTTAACATGCCAGTGCGCAAGGCCGCCTAGCTTAGAAGCCTTCGGCTCGAGTAATTTTCAAATTACAGTGTTTTAGGTATGGTCGCTCCATATGGGGTGGGTCGCTTTCGTCCAAGAACATAGGTGGGTCGGCAAGAGGAGATAGCGAGGCCTTCGGTAAATTTTGCCCGGAATTTTTCAACTATAAAATGGACAACCACAGTATGATTCAACAAGGGTGGGTGGGTGAAATGGGACTTTAAAAACAGTACTAACACTATGAAAACAATACGAAAGTGAAACTAAGATGGCAGCGGCGCCATTTGATAAACGATAAAAATGATTAGTCTACCTACGAAATGAGTGATGAATTCACAACGTAAGTAAACTAACAACTAGACTTGTGATCCTTTGTTTATCAAAGATATTTTCTACTCTCAATCCTATGAGATATAGTGGAGTAGAGTGATTCGTTCCACTCTTAGTCCTTCCGTATGCTTGTTTTCTAGTCTCAATACTGTCACACCCCGAATTTCGACAGAATTCGAAAAAAACATTATTTGTCCCCGACTCTTCGATCTCCGAGGTGTGACGCACTCTCTACTCCCAAAAACCCATAAACAGTTTTAAAATATGCGGATAATTAAAAACCAATAAAATTTTTAACTTAAACAACAGTCATCTTTATTACAAAAACAATTTACAAAAGAAAATGCAAATAACCTTATCTCAACTGAAAATCTATATCACCTCAAAGGAAAACAAGGCCTATCTTGAAATGCAACGCTAACGCAAACCACAAGCAGCAACCGATCTTCTTCAACACTAAACCTGTCAAAACGTATCAACTATGTTCATTGAATGAACACACCCGATAAGCAAACATGCATATCGGGTCAGCATTATAAACAATGCTGGTGTGAGTAGCCCTAAAATACAACATATAATTATACAAATATATACACAGTCCATAAGGCAGTTAGTTCCTCCACCGAGGCGCCTTAACTTTTAATGACTAATACAACATCCTTAAGTACAATAATCTAGGCAGGTAGTTCCTCCACTGAGGCGCCTTAACTTCCCACTAACCCCACCACAAACTATACGCACCATAAATAAGGCATGTAGTTCCTCCATCGAGGCGCCTTAGGTTCTAACTAAACAAATAACCAACCAAGCATATTACCATCATCTATCTAAAGATACATTATTACCCAACACATTACCATAATTAGATTATTTCAGACTTTCTTTGCGTGTCCCTAAAATCACGTCGTATCTATGTCTTACCTAGTTTCCCTGGCTACCACAATCGCAACCCAACGCCGAACATGTACATCCACATGCCTCCCTTACATAATGAGCCACTCCGTGCATAACCACCCTGAGCGGGATGCCGCACACCGGGTAAATCCTCACACGGAAGCCAAATCTATGTAAGCACTGCCACTATTCGGCATAAAATATTGCGCATCATCGTTCTATTTTGCGAACGGAATAATCAAGCCACTATTCGGCTCGCCCGGGAGGGCGCCAAGGCCATTCAAATTTTAACCGAAACGCCCGGTCAAGGCCATTCAAATTTAAGCGAAACGCCAGAAGGGCCAATCACATGAGTTGTGGTAGCTAGGTTCTAGGATTTTCGTTACGTAATTTATTCAAGTGTCATACATCTATGACTCATAAAAAATTCTACTATATCACGTGCAGGTCAATTACCTTATTGCACTAAGCCACAATATCTAGAAATATCTCAACTATATTTCATAATCACTTTCATACTTTCACGTGCCAATATATTATTGCACAACGCCACACTCCCGTGGGCAAATATTCACCAGTGCTATACTAGCATCTCACATATAAAATAATGGAGTGTATATACATTTCTCCAAGATATTGCATCAATATATTATAACGTATTATATCATGTCATGTCACAATGCTTCCACGTATCGCATACATTATTTATTATAACGTATTAGGAATATAATGTCTCCTAACATCTCAATATCGTCACGTGTCAAAAATACACAACATCACTGTCAAATCTTTCTTAGACAGTGACTAACCAATTATGCAAGTTTCCGTACCATTTTATTTTATGGCTTGTCCATACAATATACAACATAAAACGTAGCACAATTAGACAGTCAAAAAGTCTACAATCAAAGCCCAATATGCTTTACACACTACTCACGTCAAATCTAAATTAGATAATTTACCAACCAAGTTATACAATATCCGACAGTATTTTATTACTATATATATCCATATAAACAAACATATGAAAAACTGGAAAAGTCAACATTCACAGTCAACGGTCAACAGTCAAAGTCAACGGTCAAAGGTCAAAGGTCAACACCTCATGGTCAAGGTCAAACTCAACATGTCATGGTCAAAGTCAAACTGTCATCGTCAAAGTCAAAGGTGAAAGTCAACCGTCCATGGTCAAAGGTCAAAGTCAACCGTCAAAGTCAACGGTCGATGGTTGATAAGAGCCCAAAACTGTAGTTTTAACCCCTTAATAATCATACTGTTAGACCAATTATGTGAATAATAAGTAAGAGTTAATACTGATTACGTGTTTTTATGCATTTTCAGCTTCAAAGTCCATTATCTTGCAGAAATGTGCCACTTTAGCGAGATAAAAGAGCAAAAGTCGTGAGAACTCCGAATGCCATATCTTTGGACTCGGACCCGGATTGAGGCCTACCTTATGTCAAAACGACCGCTCGGAAAGAGCTTTGCAATGGTCCAAGCCTTGACCCAATCAAAGGAGCAAAAGTGGACGAAAATTCTGTGGAAGCCAACTGCAGCTGTAGAGGCCTTTTGGCGGTGTTAAAAAAAAACGCTTAAAGCGGTAGTCGGTAGGAGAGCGAAGAAGCCTAGGCCTTTCTAGGCGGTGCCTAGGCGGGCTAGGCTAAGGCGGTTTTAATTATTATTATTATTATATATATAATATATAATATATAATAATAATAATAATTAAAAAAAAACACCTAGAAGTTAAAGTAAAATTAACTTTATATACTTTTTAAAAATACATATTAGTAATCCAACCACAAAAGTTAAGTAAAATCATAGCATGTCTCCTAACGGTCATAACTCAAACAAAATGACATAAGATCAAAATAATCCAAATAAACATACAAAAAGATAACATTATGACTTCTGAACTACTCCACTAAGTCTACAATTCTTCCTCTCCATATCTTTCCATCACTCTCTCTCCATCAGATTCAAACTCATACTCTTCATCTCTCTCATCCTCGCTCTCGTCATCCGACACAAAATCTTCTTCATGAAGCTCTCTAACATTATTCGCTCTTGATGATTCTCCAACCATACCACCTGTAAATCCCGAACCGGGATCAACTTCTTCATCATCCCCACCATGAACAATCCATCCTTGTGCCTTACTAGCTTCACTAGCAAGTAATACATCTACCTCTTCTTCTTTTTCTTTCCTATTCTTGTCGATGAGTTTGGCATTAAATCGGACATAGACTAGATGCTCCAACCTTGCTGCATCAAGTCTATTCCTTTTCTTTGTATGTATCTACACAAAAGAAAATGGAAGTTAAAATATTATTAGTACTATGACTTTCTTAGTTTATTTATTTAACCACTTACTACAAACTTTCTAGTTAGTACTTACCCCCTCAAAAGCGCTCCAATTTCTCTCGCATCCCGATGAACTTGTAGTCAGTGAGAGGATCCTTGAAGCCATTCTTTGCAAGTTTGGAGTATGATTGCCATAGTTAGACCACCATCCAACTAGCCAATAGATAAGACAATAAACACAAATATAAATGGTGTTAGTGTGTTACTTAGTATTAAATAATATCAGGCGGAATGGAAATGAGTAACTAAGTAATGAATATCTTACCTGGATCATACTTATCATCATTCTTGGCGCATCCCGCCGCGGCCAAGGGTCTACCAAATGCACCTTCTTTTTTCTTATATACACCAATAACTCATCATTTGTGACTTTATTTTGCATATCAAAGTCACCATGAAAGAAGTGCTCCTCTATACAAAGAAAAATCCCGTTCATGACAATTGGATCCTTTCCAATATCTTGATCTTTGAAGTAGTAATAAGGATTCAAAAGGTAGGCAGCCAAATGCAATGGACTGTCAAGCCGACCAACGCCTTTTTCTTCGATAATATCTATGACTGGATTGTAGTTAGCCGCCACATTTTTGAATGTTTCTTTGATATCTTTCTCTGCTTGCTTTAGTTCACCATGTAAAAAGCCCATAGATGGCTTATCTCCGACAGCAATGCGAAGCACTTTCACTAAAGGAGCAAATACTTTCAAGCATAGTGTTACCCCATTCCAAAAGCCATACTTAACACGATTGGAATATGCCATTTTCCCTTTGCAGTCTTGGACCATTTGCACTCCCCCATTCATCACTAGTAAACATAGTTTTCAACTTCTCTTTTTATCCATCAAACTTTGCAAAGTCGGGGAAAGAAGTTGCAAATCTAGTAACTCCCGGCCTCACTATGTCTCTTTTTTTTGTAGCTTTCCTCATCATCGACAATGTTTTATGATGTGAATAAATGAAGATAGTGAACGCCTTTGCCTTATCAATCACTTCTTTGAACCTTGGTAGCTTTCCAATCCCTTCAAGCATAAGGTTCAATGTGTGAGTGGCACATGAACTCCAAAACAAGTGTGGTCTCTTGTTCCTCAGTAAAACCGCCGCGGCCATATTGTTCGAAGCATTGTCAGTCACAACTTGAACTACATTTTCTGCCCCAATTTCTTCAATACACTTATCAACATAAGAAAAAATAAATTCTCCAGTGTGTGACTCCTCTGAAACTTCCTTAGAAGAAAGGAAAGTTGTGCCTAGCTTGCAATTGACACATAAATTCATGATGCTCCTTCTTTTTCGATCGGACCACGCATCCGTCATAATAGAACACCCACTAGTAGCCCATTCTTTTTTTTGCTTCTCGAGTAAACTTTTGGTTCGCTCATATTCTTCCTTCAACAATGGCTCCCTCAATTGGTATTGGCTTGGAGGTAGGTAACCTGGGCCAAATTGACCAACCGCTTCAACAAATCTTTTGAAGCTATCATTGTCAATAGCATGAAAAGCAATACCAGTTTCATACACCCATCGAGACAAATATTGATGCACGCTATGAGTTCTTTCCTTCCAAAGTGCATCATTAATATTTTTGTTTAGCATCTTTTTCCTTGCATCAATTGAGGAATCGGGAGTGATAGCGGATGCAAACTTATCCATAGGCCCTAGAGTATGTGGCCTCTTCCTCGACACCACCCCGGCCATCTTCTTCATCAATAATTTGAACTTCGCTCTTACTTCTGCAATGTGCTTGTCTTTTTCTTACCCTTTTAACTTTTGCTCCTTCTAGTGCAGCTTTACACTTGGCTTTATCTTCGTCGTTAGACTTTGGACATCTTTGTTACTTGTCCCTTAATGTTCATGAATGTGTAGCTTCATTCGATAAATGCCCCCACTAATTTCTTTATTGCACAGCTTACATTTTAACTTATCCTTGTTGTTTGCATCTCTCAACATCCCATACTCCCAACCAACATCGCCGGAATCACGTTTCAAAGGATCGGATTCAGATTCGGCACGCGGCATTAGATGCCGTAGAAGAAGCAACATTACCAACCATTGAACTGAAAATATCACAAAGATCATACAACAATTAATAACCCAAAAAGACAATTCAACCATATTAGTTCCATACACGCATACAATTGTACAAATCAGTTCATGTTATGTTAGATACAAATTTCTCATTATACAAATTGCTTAGGTACAGCCGCATGTGGTCATATATATATAATTTTGGTAATTTAGTGCTTCATTTATCCGATAGTTAGCCTCCTTAGGAACCACGATCATGGTGTGTCGAAATCGAAATAGTAATCTGGTCTTAAACATGGGAATCAAAGTCCATGAATTGAACGTTTTGATCCCATTTTCGTTATATAAGATGGAACAAGTGTGGGGTCTTTTATATAAGATGTATCACAGGCTTCACAAAGACATTGAGAAGACTCATGATCATGAACTTGTTGGCTTGTTTATACTTAGCAATTCCCTACCTCTTTATTATTAAAGGTGCTAGTTTTCCTAGCTAGAGTTTATTTTGTATACAATGTAAGAAAAATGGAAGATAAGGAAGTTAGTACCTTATCTTGGAAGTTGGGAGACAATTGGAACAAAGAAATTGTTGAACGAAGTTGGACGAGTTGTTGAACGAAGTTAGACGAAATTAAGTTGGAGTTGGATGAGCTGGCGAACGAAGTTGAATACGGGTTGAAGAAGTTGGCGAAGTTGGAATTAACTCAATTAAGTAATTTGACTAATTTCAGTCAAACAGATAAATGTTTCTTTTCAAACAGATATATAAGTATATAACTTATAAGCCCTATTGGGCCTTGCCTTGGCGTTTTTCAAAAAAAGTTTAAAACAAATATGGGCCCGACTAGACCGATTAGCCCCGCCCTAGACCGCTGGACGCCTAGTAGGACCTTTAGCACCGCCTAGTCGGGTAAACCGACTTGTCCACCGATTATAGCCTTAGGCGAAGTCGCCTGGCACCGCTTAGCGCTTTAGCCACGCAGCCAGGGCGGACGCTAGGGCGATTTTTAGAAACGGTGCTTTTTGGATGAAGAATTGGGTTTTGGGCCTGATTCTCGGCCCAAAACATGGCTCCAAGCCCATGCACGAATTTTGGATCGGATGTATAAAAACAAAAGCTTAGCTCTTTGTTAATGGTAGCTAGTTAGACCTAAATTAAGATATAGAATTCTAGATCTAGTTTATTTAATTAAATTAAGTTTTAGCTCCATTTAAATTCTTGTTTTAGATTAAATCTCTGAATCATTGTTCTTGATTGATTAGATAAATAAAGTAGTATTTTTATCAAGTTTGAATTTTGTCAATTCCATTCTAGATCTAATTTCAATTCTTGTTCCTAGTTCATTCCAGCCATTAAATTAGATTCATTATTGTTCAAATTAAGTAAATCTAAATTTCTTACATTATGTTTAGTTTAGATTCAATGGGAAATGTTAGATTGATGATTCAAGGCTAAACCTCCATTAGAGGGGTTGATGAAGCCTTGATGAAACCTTAGTTGTTTAGTATAGAAACGCGTTGTAGCATCTATTCCACTCTAGAAGGTCGGCGTTTAAGCCATGAGAATGGGTGGGCAACCTCACATGCTAGTTAGTACTTGGTAGAAATGCCATGAACACTAGGGATTAGACTTCGAATTCTTCTTGGTGAAAACGTAAGAATCGAGATACCACAATCTGTACTAGGTCATTAAGTTGGATTCGAGGTGGATTCAATTCCCCTCTAATTCCTTTATCTAGAGTCAAACAATAGTATTTCCATAGCATTTGTAGTTAATTTCTAGTAATCATCTTAATTAAGTATCGTAGTTTAATATTTCGTAAAGCTCTCATTGACTTAAGACTGATTTCTTAGACTTAGAGAACAATCCGTGCTAGAGAACTAGGAGTGGAACGAACTTCCTACTCCACTTAGTACAATTCGCATCGAGAGTAGAAACTTTGATAATAGACTCGTAAAAGCACCAGTTATAGTTTACTTACGTTGTGAATTCATAGTTCATTTCGTAGGTAAATTATTCATTTTTGCTTATCAAAATACCGCCATCTTAGTTGCACTTTAGCATTGTTTTCTTTGTAGAAGTAGTTATTTTAAGTCCCATTAAACCCACCCACCCTTGTTTGATTCACATTGTGGTTGCCGTTTCAGTTTTGGAAAAATTCGCGAGGATTTTAATCGAAGGCCAGCTTCAAAGAGAGAGCGACCAATTATCTTATCGAATTCTCATTTACACCGAAGCGACCGCTACGCTTCAAAGAAGCGCGACCCCGCTATCTTACTGGAATTTCGGTTACAAACCGAAGCGCCAGCGCTAAGATAAAGCCGCCAGCCTTTAGCCGATATTTTGGATTTCCACGGTTTGTTTGAACTTCGAGTTGTCAAGTTTTTCAGTGTTCTAACCTCTTATATACACCGAACACGCCAACACAAGACGCTTATTCATAAGCGAAGCAAGGACGCTATCGGTATTCCTTTCTTCCACACCTCGCATTTCCGGTTAGAGGTTTTCTACTAGTATATCGAAATTGTTTGGAGTGTTGCATGTTAGTTAAGCTCAACTTAGTCTTGCATGAGATTAAGGTCCGCAGTCGAACAAAACAACAAACGAATTACACCACAACAAACAAGTCTATCTAGTACACCACCTACTTACACCTCTAACTACTATCACACACACCATACCTGACATAATGGCTGAAGAAAGAGAGACTCCTCTCTCCGACTTTTACAAAGCCTTGAGCGATAGCCCTAAATCGTGCATCGTTCTAGCAGACCCAGTGGGGGATTTTCGAATCCCCCCAAACATATTTAATTTGTTACCCGTTTTTCATGGGTTAGACCATGAAAAACCTTATCAGCACATGCGTAGGATTGAACAAGTCCTTACAACATTCCACCATCCTACGGTTGGTGCGGAGCAAATTAAACTGAGGGTATTCCCTTTCACCCTAGCCGATAAGGCGGCGTCTTGGTTAACTGCCCAAGCGCCTAATTCTGTGGACACGTGGGCTAAACTTGTTCAGCTGTTTATGGAACATTTTTACCCACCCCTAAAGACGGATGAAATGCTTTCCAAGATCCATTTCTTCCGACAGAACCCTCATGAATCATTTTCTGAGGCATGGAATCGTTTCACCGATCTCCTTATAGAGTGTCCACACCATAACCTAGCAAAAGACACGTTAGTTCGTGCCTTTTTCAAAGGACTTCAACATAACAAAAAAAAAGCATTTAAAAAATGGATGGGGGTAGTTTCCTAAGTAAAGGAGCCTCGGAGGCTTACAAATTTTTAGAAGACCAAACTAAACGGAATAATACTGGGGAGTGATGATATCCCCCGCTCCGCTAGTTCTTCTTCAACAGTCAAGGCCGCTAGTATGTTTGAGAATAAAACCGATCCAGAACTTAAAAATTTACTTTCGAATCTCTAACTAAAAAGTGGAGGCTATTTCGTTCAACAAAAGCCTATCCCCGTCATGAATGTAAACTCCAACCCATGTAATTTCTGTTTGAGTCGAGCACCTCGACAATTATTGTCCTCTAGCTTATGAACAACAACCACTAGAGCAAGATAATGTTTACTCTATTAATAACTATCCTATTCCTAACGCCCCTTGGAGACAACATCCCAACTTCAGTTGGAGAAATAATCAACAAGTAACGCCTCCAGGGTACAATAATCAAAACGTTAGGCAAGCAAACAATTATAACCAAGCTCCACCTAGACAAGGACAAGGTCAAGGGAATTATAATAATTATAACAACCAAGCGCAACCACGACAAGGTCAAGCACAAGGTCAGAATAATTATAATAATTATAATACCAATAGAGGTATCGTTCGGTTAATAATAATAACTATCACAACCCACCATAAATAATCAATCGAGAGATAGTTCGGTCGCACCACCCGTGACTACTACACCTACACAACCGGATCGTATAGGCGCCTTTATACAAGTTACCCAACAACTTTTCCGGACAATGACTCAATCAAACCAACAGATGTTACAATCCATAAATCGGGGCATACAACAGCTTAGCCCAAGAGAAAGCCCAACCAAAAAGGCGTGTTTCCAAGTCAAGCGATACCAAACCCTAAAACAAGCAAACACGACCTTTGAGGTAAACGGTAATTCTAGTAACGGAAACTACAATCGTAGGTGACCTAAATGCCATCACCACTCCCGGATTTCGGAAGAGTGGTTGATAACAAAGTAACTACCTGTAGTTACCCCATCGATACTCCTACACCGGATATCGAACTACATACCGCAATAGAAACTGAAGAGCCTACCACGGTAGAGGTACCGGTTAAACCACAACCAAAGAAACCGAAAAGCCAAGGTTACCGCGACAAGTAGAGCCATATCGCGAAATATAGAGCGAAACCACCGTTCCCAAAAATTAGCCATGCTAACCGGGGATACAAACTTTGAGGAAATTAGGAACGTGTTCAAGAATCTAACGATAAACCTTCCTTTTCTCGGCTATTAAAAGCTACCTAACCACGCTAAGTTTCTTAAAGAGTTGTGCACTACTAGGCGAAGGCTAACATACCCAAAGACGCCTTTTAACCGAGCGGTTCCCAACTTTATCCGAAAATAATGGAATTGTTAAGTACAAGGACCTCGGTCGATCCCTGTCAAATGCACCTTAGGAGATTCCTACACGACGACCGCTTTATTAGACACGGGGCGAAAGTGTTAACTTACTCCCCGTGATATTACTTGTATAAACAAAATAGGTCTACGTGAAATGCAACCTACAAAAATAACGTTGCAATTAGCGGACGGTCAATTAAGTATCCTAAAGGTGTAGTGGAAAACGTGCTTGTTAAGGTTCAGGATTTCTACTATCCCGCTGATTTTGTTATCCCTCGATACGTAAGTCGCTAATGACTCGTACTCAATCATCTTAGGGGGCGCCCCTTCTTGGCAACCGCCAATGCGCTTTATAAATTGTCGCGATGGAAAGATGTCCTTATCTTTTGGCCATCTTTTCCGCCGAGGTAAATGTTTTAAAATGATGAAACAGCTATTACCGATTCGCCTATAGATGGGGAGGTTAGCATGATCGAGAGTTTAGCTCAAGATTATTTTAACAACACGTTTTCGAAAACAATATGTACAAATTCCTTTCTTTTGGAACTTCGATTTTGTGAATGATTCCTACTTAGAGGAGGTCAACACCATCTGGAATCCACACCAATTGTAGACCGTCGGTTGCTCCATATATCGAGTATGAAGACTTGCTACCTAAGCAAGTATTCATTACACAAGATAAGGACACTTATGAAACATCAACGGACATTCTCGTCCACACATTGCTTAAACCTCTTCCCCGGAGTTAAAATATATTCAACTTGATCCGGATGGTAGTCACCCGATAATTATATCTTCTCTCGCTAACTAAAGATGAAGAGACATCTTTAATAAGGGTGATTAGGGAACATCGGTTTGCGATTGGTTGGTCCTTAGTCGACATTAAGGGCATCGACCTAATGTCCGCACTCATCGTGATACATTTGGAGGATAACGCGAAAACTTCTCGCGAACCTCGGCGGTCGCTTGAACCCCGCCATGAAAGAGGTGGTTAGGGAAGAAGTCTTTGCGACATCTTGGATGCGGGTATTATATACCCAATCTCCGATAGCGAATGGGTAAGTCCCATTCATGTAGTTCCTAAGAAATCGGGAATTACCATGGTGCGTAACGGGAAGGGTGACTATGTTGTCACTCAAGGTCCTATGAAATGGAGAATGTATTGATTCTGACGCGTTTAAATGCTATGACACGAAAGGATCACTTTCCCCTTACCATTTATAGATCGGATGCTAGAACGCCTAGCTGGTCATGCCTTTTATTGTTTCTGGGCGGCTACTCGGCTATTTTCAGATTATTATTGATATTGATGACCAAGAAAAGATTAACTTTCACATGTCCCTTCGGAACATATGCCTATAAACGAATGCCTTTTGGCCTTTGTAATGCTCCCGGTACCTTCCGGTGTATGCTTCATATATTTAGCGACATGGTAGAGCTTTATGGAAGTTTTCATGGATGATTTTTCTATCTATGGAGACTCTTTTTACTGAGAATCGCCTGCCTAACCCGTCTAAGGTCTTGACACGGTGAAGAAAAGAGCCTCGTTTTAAATTGGGAAAAGTGTCATTTCATGGTAAAAAGGGCATAGTACTAGGTCATATTGTATCTAGTGATGGCATCAAGTAGATAAAGCCAAACTAGATAAGATAGCGACCCTACCTAAGCCACGGACTGTCTGTGAGATTAGAGCCTTTCTAGGTCATGCAGGGTTTTATAGGCGTTTCATTAAAGATTTTTCGAAAATAGCTAGGCCTTTAACTAACCTCCTTTTGAAAGATGCCATCTTTGATTTTAATTTTAAGCGTAAACGGGCTTTTGAAACCTTAAAAGCTGCCCTAACCATCGCACCTATTATACTGACCTCCCGATTGGTCTAAACCTTTCGAACTCATGTGTGATGCTAGTGACTATGCAGTTGGTCTTTGTCTTTGGGACGTAAACTAGATAATAAGTCCACTGTTATTTATTATGCTAGTAAAACTTTAAACGATGCTCAACGGAATTATATAACTACTGAAAAAGAATTCTTAGCTGTCATTTATGCTTTAGATAAATTTAGGTCCTTATTTGGTTGGTTCTAAAACTTTAGTTTACACCGGACCATGCAGCCCTTAGGTACCTTCTTGCAAAGAAGGATGCTAAGCAGAGATTAATCCGATGGATTCTTCTCCGCAAGAGTTCACATTAGAAATAAAGGACAAAAGAGGGTCGAAAAACGAGTTGCCGACCACTTATCTAGACTGACCAATGACGATAGCAGTGATTCTGGAGTCCATACCGGACTCTTTTCCGATGAGCATCGTATGCTATTTTTTCATCACCATGGTATGCGGACATCGTAAATTATTTAGCGGCTGATGTTATGCCTTATAATTGGACAAGAAACGAACGTAAGAAGTTCTTGGCCAGAGTCAAGTTATACTACTGGGACGAGCCCTACCTTTTTAAGTATTGTGCGGATCAGATTATTCGTCGTTGCATTCCCCAATGGGAATATAATGAAGTTCTATCCTTCTGCCATGATAAAGAGTGTGGTGGCCACTTTAGTGGAATGAAAACAGCCGCTAAAGTTCTTCAATGTGGATTTTATTGGCCTACCCTTTTTAAGGATGCCCAAGTGCATTGCAAGGCGTGTATTCGTTGCCAACAACTTGGGCTTAATCAATGGCCGTAATATGATGCCTTTAAATCCAATCTTGATAGTAGAAATTTTTCGATGTTTGGGGTATTGATTTCATGGGCCCGTTCCTGTTTCCCACGGTTATATTTATATTCTAGTTGCGTGGACTACGTGTCTAAATGGATAGAGGCCCTAGCTTGCCGTGAAAGCAATGACCATAAGACCGTAGTATTTTTATTAAAGAATACATTTTCTGTAGGTTTGGCATTCCTAAAGCCATCATTAGTGATGGGGGAACACATTTTTGCAACAGAGTTGTTGCATCCCTAGTGAAAAAGTATGGAGTTACACACAAAGTAGCAACTCCTTATCATCCACAAACTAGCGGACAAGTAGAAGTTTCTAATAGGGAAATCAAAAAGATTTTAGAAACAACAGTAAACCCTGATAGGAAAGACTGGTCGAAGCGTCTATCGGATGCCTTATGGGCATATAGAACTGCTTTCAAAAATCCTATAGGTATGTCTCCCTTTAGACTTGTATTTGGGAAACCATGTCATTTGCTCGTTGAATTAGAGGACCGTGCTCTGTGGGCTATAAAAAGCCTTAATTTCAATATTGATGAGGCGGCGCCAAACGCAAGTTACAATTAAATGAGCTTGAAGAAACCGTGGCGATTCTTACGATCTCGAAGGATTATAAAGCCAACATGAAACGTGTTCATGATAAGCATATCCCGCGTAAAGAGTTTGTGGTCGGACAAAAGGTTTTGCTTTACAACTCCCGTCTATATATTTTCCTGGGAAACTAAAACCCGTTGGTGCGGTCCTTTTCACAGTTATCAAGTCACCCCTTACGGGCAATTACCTTGGTAAATCCCAATGACAACAAGTACCTTTCAAGTTAATGGTCAACGGTTAAAACATTTTCACGAACTTTTGTCCCCCCGATGTGGAGGAAGTCCTTTTTACGGGACCGTCTATGAGGATCGACCTTGTCATTTGGTGTACTTACTTTCATTTCCATATAATGATAAGTACACCATTCAGGTAACCGGGCCCTCCTTATGGAGTGTGTGGTGGTCATGAAGTACCGGATCCTAAGTCCACAGTTCACATAATTCACGTTTTCCACTTTCGCGATGTTTTTCGATTTTTTGAGTCATGTTCCTCTATGGAGTGAATTATGTATTTATTGTTTTTCGTGTTTCTTATAGTAAACAAATAAAAATAAATTAAAATTCATAAAAATCATAGACATAGCAATCCAACAAGTCTTGGGAATCTGACTTTAAACGACCCACGTTGTAAACAAATTTTGTGGTTAAAAATTTGTTTGGGGTGGGAAATCGATCTTTCCATCCGGATTGCTCGAACTTTCTAGTTGTGTTGTTTAGGTCCATTAGTATAGTTCATTGGGGTTGACGTTATCAAATTTAGTGTTCATTCGTTCGCATAACTTACGTCATGCACGCACTACGAGGCGTTTTCCACTATCTTATTAGTCACCCCCGGTCGGAATAGAGTAGTTTATGGATCATTGGATTGGAAATTCTCTCCTGATCATTTCCATATCTCATTCGAAAGAATCGGACCGATAACGAAGCGGGAAATCTAGTTTGAAATTGCGCTAAAAATCGACAAAAGTCGAAAAATACGAATTGGGCTTGGGCCGACTCGCGCTCACCTAGAGCGCGCTCGCGCCCCCCTTTCCAAAACCAAATCGCGATCTTCTTCTTCTCCAGCCGCTTGACACAAATTTTAAATCCAAACCCTATCAACCAAAAAAAAAAAAAAAAAAAAAAAATAATAAAAATAGAATACATCACAATAAGAAGACCACCCACGCCCATTGTGAAACACCAATCTTCCACACAATCCAACCGTTTCCACCATTAAACCATCCACCAATTCAAGTTTTCATACCCACCGTCGTACCTACCATAACCACCACTGTTGGTTTAGTTAGAGTTCATCAAACTCAAGATCCACCACCATCTACAAACCCCAAATCAGTAAATAACTTCAATGGCGCAACGACGTAGAATTCTGCCGGAAAACGCGTTTGCTTCCGACAGTTTCGCGCCATTTTATGACGCGGAGATGTTTAAGAGACATTGGAACGGCTGTGGTATTCGATGAGAGGATTTCTATCACTATGATTTGGTAGAACAGTTTTATAAGAAACGAGAAGTGGAGGGAAATAGGATTTTCATTAGGATAGCAGAACGCGGAGGAAGTTACGAGGCGGTTGTTGGCTGAGCTATTAGGAATCACCCCCGTAACCAACCTAGATCGACCATTCAGAATCCAAGAATACTGCAGTTCTCTGTTTTGATGAAAGATACGGTCATAGAGGGTGAATACAATACGATATCTCATTGCGTTAAGCGGGACGACCACGAGAACCAATCAACCGGCCAATTTCGGTGGATTGGTAAGAACGCCCCGGGAAAGACAAAGTCGGCGACATCGGACTTCGGATTAATCCGCGTTCTCGGAATTTGCAAACGAAGGAGTATAATTTCTGCATCCTTGATTTAATTTTGAATGTGATTAGAGGAGGGAAAAGAGCCCGCTTCTCTTCCCGTATTGATCACTAAGATTATGCTCTCATTTAGAGCCGCCGCTAGATCTGCTCCTATTAAGATCAAATTGCCTTCTAATGCGGTATTTATAAGGAATGCATCCAAAAGACGCGGGCCGTTGTCTCCGCAGAGAAGGAAGTCGAGTCGGATAATGTAGGGGAAGATATGACATGGTTGGTTGAGGATAATTTTGATAGTCATACTTCTAATTTAGAGCGATTGATAATGCCGCGAAACCGGTTTTGCGATGCGCTTATCATATCCTGCGGAAGATATTAGACATAGACAAATCGTGCTTCGAAATAAGCAAACGAACCTTCGACGGCGATAGTTGAAATGCTCGTAAAGCGGTCGGGACGATATCTTGTCTAACATGGAGGTTATCCACAATAATCACCAAGCCCATTAGATGCCGCACTCAAGATCGAGATGGAAGCACACGCTTGTTCGGGATAGAGATGCTACGACGATGCCACTTTCGTGGATGAGTCCGTCTCTCACCGAAGTCCGAGAGGCATGAGCGTCGTCGCCGCAGCCGGATGGCTCAAGCCATTCGTCACCACGAGCGAGTCTCCATCTCGGGGACCATCTTCTTCACGCCTAGGTGTGCACCATCGATTGTGTCCTTTAATTACATTGTTTTTATTGTTTTGTTAGTGGAATTTTATTTCATGGAGTTAGATTGAGTATTAAGTTGTTAATTTTCGATTGCTTGGATTTCATATTATTTTAATATAATTTATTTTGATTATCTTTCGTATAGTTGTCTTGGAGTAAAAGATGAAAATTAGGCCGATACCGGCATATCTATGATTTTTTTGTAGCGGTAGCATGATATGTAGGAGAGTTTAGAAGTTACTATTCTAAACCAAGTTTAAAAGATACCAGGGTTGTTAGGAAATCAAAGACATGGTTAGTTTCCGTTTTTGGGTTTGGCAGTTTCCTATTTCCGGAAATTGCCTTAAAACAATTTGGCAACTTGCCGATTCGTTTTGGAAACCCAGAACCTATTTAAACTTCCATCATACTACACTCACAACCCACACTACACCCCACAATCATCTTTCACTTTTCACTCCAGCCCTTTTTCTAGTTTTTCTTGTTTTTCTTCTTAGAAATTGATTTCGCACCTACTGGCAAAGCGCCAAGCGCCAGAGCGACTTCGCCCTATTATATTAAATCGAAAATTCACTAGCGCCAGCCTTCAAGTAAGCGACGACGGCTCAAACCGGAAATCGAAAACTTAACTCGAAGCGCCAGCATACAAGTAGAAGACGACCAGCTCAAACTCAGTAATTCAAAAACCAAGCAAGATAAGATAAAGATACCGCCTCTTTAGTAATCACAGGAATTTTCGATTTTCGGAGTTTCTTCCAGATTTCGCAGCTGTTCTACAGAGTAGTTTAGAGATGACACCACCTATAGTGATTCCTGAACAGTCATTTGAAGACTTGATGGGAACCTATACCTATGGCGCATCGTTCCGCGAGCGGATCTTGCAGTTAGGATGGCGGCATCTTCTGGTGAGTGATGACGATTCTTTTTCACCTAAGCTAACTGAATTCTTCTATAATAATATTACTTTTTCTTGTACCCAAGAAGGAGAACAAAAATTTACCCTTGCTATTGATGGTAAGACTATGGAATTCAGTAAGCACGTGATAGCTTTGGTTTCGGGATTGCCATTACCTGACCCTATGCACGCGGGGATATATGACGGATAACTCATACCTATATGAATATGCCTATTTCCATGAGTATTATGGAGGAGGGTATTTCATTATCATGGACCAAGACCAATATAACATCGCCGAAAGTAGCCTATCATCGAATGTAGCACAACCATGTTGTTCATCATGATGAACATTCTAGGGGAACGGCAGTTTACTTACGCCAATAATACCCGGGTGACGTTTTCCTTGCTTTTTTCGAGGGACGTCGGAGGTATGACATTCCCGAAGTTTTAGTTGCTACTAAACGAGCCCATACCTTGAGGCATAAGTACCTTCTTATGCCTGTCTTGGTTTGCCGCCTTATCTTGCTTGCCTACCCATATTCTCAGACCGCATTACCGTGAGTCGGGGAAAGGGTCGAAATCATGAGACCCACCAATGCGGTGGTAAGATCATTCGAGCCATGACTTGGCCGGGATGGCAGGTGCAACCACATTTGGTTGCCCCTTACACCCCATCAGACCAAATAACACTAGAGAGGTTAGCACTAGTTGATGATACACGACGGAAGGCATGGCAAGTTGTTATGGCATGGCAGGATGCGAAAGAACCTCTTATAGAAGAGGATGATGGCGAGTAAAAGTGCGAGGTAAGTTTTTAGTTAAGTTAGTGTTCCGCTTATGTCCCAAGCAATTTCATTCTGTTAACCCCATAATGGGTGGAACTCTTATAGAGTTGCGTCAGTTTTTGTATTTCCTATATTAGTATGTTCTAACCTTGTTTTGCAGATGTTCCAGAATTTCACGCGTTTCCATGGTATTTTCCTACACTCTTTATTTAAATACTTTGAGGACAAAGCATGCTTTTTGTTTGGGGGGGGGGGCATAGAAACACGTGTAATTAAGGCATCTGTTAGGATATAGATATGTATAATATGCACTTGTTTTCTAGTTAAAATTTCAAAAACTCAAAAAAAATATAAATAAAAAGTATGCTATACACTTAGGAATATTGGTATTGTTTTCTTTCTCCATGCTCTTAACGATCTAGAAGTCTCCGCGTAGCTTTTGCATCGTAATAATAGTTAGAAACTTAGGGTTAATATGCGTAATAATCTTTGCATCTATCTATAAATTTATTACATGAGTATCTATGATTGTTAGCGAAGAAGTTTCGAAATCTAGGCTAGAGTACTTATTCTACAAATCCCGTGAGAATATAGCCTAAAGCCTTATATGAGCTTAAACATTTGAGAAATGACACAAGTGGGGAAGTAAAACCGGATAGAGAAATCACACGTCCACTTTGCTTGATCACTATGCCATATCCTAAGCGAGAATTTAGGCCCTCTTTGGATCGATATAGCCAGAAATTCAAACCTATGAATTATTTTCCGCTAGTAAGCCCCCTCGAGCCTTTCTTTAGCCTTCCATAAACCACAATTCCTTTACCCCTACAAAAACAAAAACAAAAAAAAAAAAAAAAAAAAAAAAATCAACCTACCCAATTTAGAATAAGTCCGAGAATAGAATGAGGGAAGAAGAGAAAACCCGTGTAAACAAAAAATTAGTTAGTTGCTGAGGAAAATAAAGAAAAGAAGTTTCCATCCAAAGAAAAGAAAAGAAAAAAAAAAAGAAAAGAAAAAAAAAAAATATAGAAATAAATAAAAACTCCAAAAAAAAAAAAAGAAAAAAAGGGAGTCAAAGGCCAAAGAAAAGAAAAAAAAAAATATGGCTAAGGATGGAAACAAAGTGTAGAAGCAAAGGTAAATAACAAGGTTTTCTCTAGCTACATAATATGAAGACTCTATTATCTCAGACTTGTCCTCTAGAATATCCATTTCCTTCCTTCTTAAACCATCTCCTAATCCCCGCAACACCTAATAAAGACCTCTAGCTTAATTAGGAATAGGTTAGTGTGATAGTAAGTGGCGGATGTGTTTGATCGACTCGGCTTCCTTGTTTGTCATTGAGATTGTAAGGTAAGGTAAAGTGTGCCCAATCGCATTAATCGGAGTAGCTTAAACTTGAGTGGAAAAATCGAGTGGTTTTGTCTTGACATCTATGTGAGGACCTACTTAAGGACGCTTATTCGAAGTTTTTAAACGGACCGCTATTACATTTCATAGTATTACTCATTGTTATATGTGTATTTTAGATGATTGATTATTATGCATATATTAGCTTAGGGTTCCGATTTGGGTTATTCTTATGTAATTGCTAGTGAGATGTATAGATAGTTGAGACATGAAGGAGAAAACAATAGTTTTATTTCTTAGTCGTTGAAGTATAGATGAAGTTTGTGAGTACCTTGTTTTGGAAAACTCTCCACGAGGCTATAACTCGTCCACTAGGGAATTCCTAGTGGTTTAAGGCCTTGTTGCATATGGTCAATGCAATCGACTCAAATAAAACGAGATTAGGTAGAACTCCATTTTTGGTCACTTATTCTAATTTCTCATATTTGCTTGAGGACAAGCAAAATCTTTGTTTTGGGGTGGTTTGATAAGAGCCCAAAACTGTAGTTTTAACCCCTTAATAATCATCTTGTTAGACCAATTATGTGAATAATAAGTAAGAGTTAATACCGACGATTACGTGTTTTTATGCATTTCAGGCTTCAAAGTCCATTATCTTGAGAAATGTGCCACTTTAGCGAGATAAAGGAGCAAAAGTCGCCAGAACTTCGAATGCCATATCTTTGGACTCAGACCTCGGATTGAGGCCTACCTTATGTCAAAACGACCGGCTCGGAAAGAGCTTTGCAATGGTCCAAGCCTTGACCCAATCAGAGGAGCAGAAGTGGACGAAAAGTCTGTGGAAGCCAACTGCAGCTGTAGAGGCCTTTTTGGTTTGAAGAATTGGGTTTTGGGCCCGATTCTCCGCCCAAAACATGGCTCCAAGCCCATGCACGAATTTTGGATCTGGATGTATAAAACAAAAGCTTAGCTCTTTGTTAATGGTAGCTAGTTAGACCTAAATTAAGATATAGAATTCTAGATCTAGTTTATTTAATTAAATTAAGTTTTAGCTCCATTTAAATTCTTGTTTTAGATTAAATCTCAATCATTGTTCTTGATTGATTAGATAAATAAAGTAGTATTTTTATCAAGTTTGAATTTTGTCAATTCCATTCTAGATCTAATTTCAATTCTTGTTCCTAGTTCATTCCAAACCATTAAATTAGATTCATTATTGTTCAAATTAAGTAAATCTAAATTTCTTACATTATGTTTAGTTTAGATTCAATGGGAAATGTTAGATTGATGATTCAAGGCTAAACCTCCATTAGAGGGGTTGATGAAGCCTTGATGAAACCTTAGTTGTTTAGTATAGAAACGTTGTAGCATCTATTCCACTCTAGAAGGTCGCGTTTCGCCATGAGAATGGGTGGGCGACCTCACATGCTAGTTAGTACTTGGTAGGAAATGCCATGAACACTAGGGATTAGACTCGGAATTCTTGCCGTGAAAACGTAAGAATCGAGATACCACAATCTGTACTAGGTCATTAAGTTGGATTCGAGGTGGATTCAATTCCCCTCTAATTCCTTTATCTAGAGTCAAACAATAGTATTTCTATAGCATTTGTAGTTAATTTCTAGTAATCATCTTAATTAAGTATCGTAGTTTAATATTTCGTAAAGCTCTCATTGACTTAAGACTGATTTCTTAGACTTAGAGAACAATCCGTGCTAGAGAACTAGGAGTGGAACGAGCTTCCTACTCCACTTAGTGCAATTCGCATCGAGAGTAGAAACTTTGATAATAGACTCGTAAAAGCACCAGTTATAGTTTACTTACGTTGTGAATTCATAGTTCATTTCGTAGGTAAATTATTCATTTTATGCTTATCAATAGTCAAAATCAAACTGTCCTAGTCAAAGTCAAACGGTCAAAGTCAAACTGTCATCGTCAAAGTCAAAGGTGAAAGTCAACCGTCCATGGTCAAAGGTCAAAGTCAACCGTCAAAGTCAACGGTCGATGGTCAAAATCAAACTATCCTAGTCAAAGTCAAACGGTCAAAGTCAAACTGTCATCGTCAAAGTCAAAGGTGAAAGTCAACCGTCCATGGTCAAAGGTCAAAGTCAACCGTCAAAGTCAACGGTCGATGGTCAAAATCAAACTGTCCTAGTCAAAGTCAAACGGTCAAAGTCAAACTCAAATTGTCGTTTTCGTGTTCGACAGGTTCATGGTCATAGCCATAGTTCATAGCTAAGGTCAAAGGTGCATGGCTCATGGGCTCATGGCCAAGGTCATGGTTCGGACCCAACTGGCCAAGCCCAAACCTTAGAACCCAAAAGTCTAAAACCAATTTATTAATTCTACCCGACCCAAATGAGATCTATATTAAATTATATGGACTGGCCCAAGCAATATCAGAAACGGGCCCAAAAACAGTTAAGTGGCTCGGTCCAAAAACTTTAAATTTAAACTGGTCCCCAAATCAAATATTAGAACTGGTCCCAAAACTTACTTAAACTGGGCCCAAACTAAACTTAATTAAACTGGTCCAAAAATAACTTAAAATCGGGCCCAACCAAATAAATAGAACCGGCCCACAAAAAAATAGATTTTTGGCCCAACCGATTTGCCTAAGCCCAATCGGTGAGCGATGTCATCTCCTTCAATCGATTCTCTTCCACCACCACCAAAATCGACCGGCCACCACCTCTCACACAACCACCAATCTAACCAAGCGGTTTTACTCTAAATCCAAAACCAAACAACATTTGTAAACACAAAACCCCAAATCCTACAAACCAACCCTCACCAAAACTAGATCTAGGAATCAATCCCCGCCATTAATGGGGCTCAAGCTCTCAAACAGCCCCCATCAAATTCCAACATTCACACATACATCAACAACCCACAAATCAATATCATCAAAACAATTCAAACCACAAAACCCACAAAACCGATTTCCCCACCTCCAAAACTCGACTTCGACCCCCAGCCGCATTCATTGCTTCTGTTCCACACTTCCCCACCCCGCTCGACCCTCATCAGTCCACCAATACCCCAACAACCAATCATCCATCCACCACACTAATCAACCCATAAAAACAGTTAACACATCAAAAACATAACGGTTCAATAAAAAGCAGCTCATGCGGCGCCATTGATGCGGATTCCAAATTTCTCGCGACCTCAACAACAACACAAGCTTAAATCGATATCTCCACCTCCATCAATCAATCCCATAACAACATACCCAACAGTTTAACAGCATTCAAGCCATGGACGACCACTGTTTGTTTGGGCTCACGCCCCATTAACGGGCCCAAATCAAACTTTTGGCGTTTCATCTCGGTTTTCCGAAGTTTCAACAGGTTTAATGGTTAAATTCAAATCCGAAATTCAATAAAGTTTAATAAAACGGATGGCACGAAGTCCAATACAACGGATAATGAACAGTATCAATACACATAAAACCATAAGTTCGGTGAAATAGCAAAATAGCTACTCACCTGTATGAACAGCTCGACGAATCCCTCGTCGTCCGAACCGTCGCGCTCCAACGCTCCCGAAATCCAGCTCTCTCTCTCTCTCTCTGCCTCCATTTTTAATATTTAATTATTCTCTAAACCCTATTTTCTAGAAAAAGTGTTTATATACTTGGGTCCGAAACCCAAGCCCAACACAGACTCGGGCCCAAAAACCAGGCCCACGTATCCCAAGTCCAATCCGACGAATTTTGAAAATAAATAAATTAAATTAATTTATAAATAGAAAAATACGTATTTAAAAATACGGGCGTTACAAATACTCTACTTAAAGTCAATGAGAGCTTTACGAAGGGGGGACTAGACTACGATGCAACTACCCACGAAATGCACTAGTCGGTTATCAGAATACTAAGGGAATGCTACGTTGATTCGATGATAAGGAGTTAGAGGGGGATTGATTCCACCTTAACTCAACTTAATCCACTAGCTTAATTAAGTCGTCAGAATCCAGAATTGACTGCTACCGCGAGAACAATCGGTTCTTCCTAATCCCTAATTACACATGGCATTTCTACCAATTTATAACTAGCATGTGAACAATCAAACCCATTCTCATGGTGAACTAATTATTTTCGGCATGGAATAGAAATTACGACGACTCTAACGTTAAACGGAATCAAGCTTTCATCAAGGCTTCTCAACCCCCTAATGGAGGTTTAGCCTTGAATCATTCATAATCATTTCCATTTAGATTAAAACTAAACATAATATAAAGCATTGAAATTTACTTAATTAAACAATAATGGAATCTAATTAATAACTAAGAATTGAATGGTAACAAGAATTGAATTTAGATCTAATAAATTGTAAATGACAAAAACGAAATTGATAAAGGACACTACTTTATTGATCTAATCAAATGAAGAACAAGATCCAAAGGTTTAATCTAAATAAGGATTTGAAACTAATTAAATAAAACAATTAAATCTAGATCTAGAAGCTATTTTAATGGCTACTTTCTATTCTAAGCTATCTACCTAACCTAACTGCCATTAACACTGAGTTAAGTTTTTGTTCTTATACATTCAGATCCAAAAATCGTGCATGGGCTTGGAGCCATGTTTTGGGCCAGAGAATCAGGCCCAAAACCCAATTCTTTCAGTCCAAAAAGGCCTCTTCAGCTGCAGTTGGCTTCCACAGACTTTTCGTCCACTTCTGCTCCTCTGGTTGGGTCAAGGCTTGGACCATTGCAAAGCTCTTTCCGAGCCGGTCGTTTTGACATAAGGCAGGCCTCAATCCGAGGTCTGAGTCCAAAGATATGGCATTCGGAAGTTCTGCTGACTTTTGCTCCTTTATCTCGCTAAAGTGGCACATTTCTGCACATAATGGACTTTGAAGCCTGAAATGCATAAAAACACGTAATCAGTATTAACTCTTACTTATTATTCACATAATTGGTCTAACAGTATGATTATTAAGGGGTTAAAACTACAGTTTTGGGCTCTTATCAACTATAGATTAGAGTCAGGATTTTTAAATTAGTAAAAGATATTGAAACTATTGATAAGGACATTTTTGGCTTATAACTGCTAAAAAAAAACCAAATTTCATGTTTTAATTATTAATAAGGACAGACTTGACTTTTTTATTTTGTACTATTTCCAATTTTACCTTTCTATGTTTGGTATGCATTGACGCCTGTGCATACTTCGCATACCAAGAAGTGGTATGCACTGACACTTGTACATACAATTTTCTTTGTGATGTTTGGTATGCACTGACGTCTGTGCACACCTCGCATACCAAGAGGTAGTATGTACTGACACTTGTGCATACTATTTTCTTTGCGATGTTTGGTATGCACTGACGTTTGTGCATACCTCGCATACCAAGAGGTAGCATGCACTAGCACTTGTGCATACAATTTTCTTTGTGATATTTGGTATGCACCGACACCTGGGCATACCAGGGTACTATTGTCTTTTTCGGTGAAAAGTCAATTATTGTCCTTGATAGTGTTTTTGAAATGAGGTGGGTTTTTTGGTTTATTATTTTGGAATTTTGTCCATTTTAGTTTTGTCCCTGATGTTAGTACTTTGATGGTTTTATATCTATGCAAGTTACACAACCCTAACGTACCAATATTTAATGATTTACCTTACTCATGTGTCTTCGTGTGTATGATTAGAGTAAGTGTTTTCGTTCCAACCTAAGTACTAGGCTGATGTCACAACTAGAAATCTAGAATATGTTCAAGGGAACTAGTGAGAAGGGTTTTGAACTTTTTATTTTTACTTCCTATGATAACTTAACGTGCAAGACAAGGTAAAAACAAAACTTTAGTAGTTTAAACAAAAAGACTAGAAAGAGAGAAAGATAAAGGATTAATCCTACTCATGCAAAGTCTAGCTACATATTTTTTTAGAAAACAGATTACTACTATCTCTAATCCGTTTTGGGTTCATAGACAAGCCCAAAAAGGACTTGAGAATCGATCTCTAGCAAGATGTACTCATCTCTAAGTCCATCTTACTAGCATGAGGAGTTGAACTGATATTTCATCTCTGAAAATGTCATCTTAACTCCTAGCTTCATCCTACATCAACCTGTCAAATTGAGAAGTCTGAATTCTCCATGAGCTCACACTCGCGACTTGCCCCAATGTCACCTGGGTCGTGCACACGAGTTCATCTCAAGCTCCAGGCTTTTAATTTGGCTGGACACTACCATTTTGGGGGTATGATGTTAAATAAGGCATAAGTTTCTAAGTATTTATTCTGTAATCTAAGAATAAATAGCCTGATCCTCACATGAACATCATTAATTAACCCTCCACCTTAGGAGGGTTTTAGCTCATGTTCATGAGATTGAAATGATTATGCAAATTGATGTTATGCTAAGTTTAGAAAAAGATAGAAGAAAATGAATGAAAGACCTGATTTACTTGAAGAAAATTGATTTTATTAGAAAGGAACAAAAGTTTTCCACCATTAACACTATTACAAGATAACTTCAAGCTTTTTCTATAAAATAAAATATGCATGAATGGGAATGAATTCTCCCAAATCCAAATCCAATACATATGAGAGCATTCTCTCATTTTCCACGTGAAACCATCTCCCACCATTTACTCACATTTAATTTCATATTATCTCCAAATCATACAAAGCCAAAATTAAACACTATTTGGCACAAAAAGTCTAGTCAAGGTAATTAATACATGCAAGGTGTCAATTTATGTCAATAATTTGACACTTTTGTCTTGACTTGCTCCATGATTGATGACTTATTCCTTATTGTGGACCCGCAGAGTGGGTCCACGTGCTGCGTCCAATGGTGGGTCTACAAAATCTGGCCTAAGGTAAAGCTTGTCGTATTGATTGTCTGGGCAGCTTACTCGCTGAAATCGGAGTCCAGTTCAAGAGATATGAGTTTCGGAAGTTTGATGTTTTTATGCACATAATCCCGTTCTGACTTGATTCTGTCCTGTTTGAGTCCCTGGGCTTTAATCCCGCTTTGTTGAGCTTTACATGGTTTGATTAGGAAGACTTCAGCTATATACACTATTCCCGTGCTTTAATGCAGGTTTAACCATTATTTTCACGTTAACTGCGAAAACCTACAAAAGTGCGAAAATCTAATTATTTCATATTTATTAAACACATAATTAACCAAATTGTTATGTCTCTACAGGGTTTAATATTACAGTTTTGGGTGCTTATCAGTCCCCTTTATTCAAATCTTGATATATCTTTCTAGCCACGTGGACTCTTTTTAATTTGAATAATAATTAGTTGTTTTAAGCACAGGAGCACAGGGAGAGTTCCAAAGTTTAAGACGGTGTAAGTACCATCCGTTCTCAAACATATCACTACAGCATACGTGTCCACAATCTAGGTCGTATCTTCACAGCTCGTACCACGCCACCAAGACGTGACAACGACCCAAACTCAAGTTGTCCCAAATATCAAGCATAGCCATATATGGAAGCGAATGATCCACTGCGATCCTGAAGCTCAGTCAACACACCAATCAAGGAGACATTTACTTTGTAACATCAGAAGTAATGACGAATCATCAAGATAGCACAAAATATGGATCTACACTTGACAACGACCTGGAGCAAATAAGGAAAGTAAACTCAAACATCTATAAGTAGAAAAAGATTAACTATGTAAGGCTTGATTCAAGTTTATCCAAGAAACTTGATACGTAGGCAACTCTTGTCCCAAGAAAGAGCACAAAATATAGATCAACACTACTTGACAACGGCCTGGAGCAAATAAGGAAAGTCAACTCAAACATCTATAAGTAGAAAAAGATTAACTATGTAAAGCTTGATTCAAGTTTATCCAAGAAACTTGATACGTAGGCAACTCTTGTCCCAAGAAAGAGTACATCCATTCCCTATCAAACACAACATCAGGTCGTAGACACAAAATCCACACCTCTACTTTGGCGCCGTCTGCTGGTTCATTTCCTTGAGAACAACACCTACACTATTTTCTCAAGCCCACGAAGCTGGTCAGAAAACCATTATGGAAGCACAACTACAAAATCTAGCATATCAAGTCAAGTTCCTCCACGAGTCATTCACCACGCTCCAGTAAGAGAACCAAGCAATGTGCGAGCAAACCACTTCCAACACCAACAACGTGACTCCAGACGCCATCGACAACAATGCGATCACAGCCCTCACCACAACCACTAATCAACCCCTCGATGATCTCACCGAACAACTGGAGAAAACAGGCTAAAAATCAAGCACAGTCCATATCGTACAGAAGATGCTCCAGTCGTACAAGGTGTCACCATTCACCACCGAAGTCAGGGACAAGCAGCCTCCCACAGATTTTATCCAACCAAAGTTCCCATTATATGATGGTAGCTCATGTCTAGGCCAACACATAACTCAATTCATCCATATCCTTGCACTCTATAACACTCCAGACTATGACTACCTAAAGTGCAAACTCTTTCCAGCCAGCTTGAAGGATGGAGCATTAGACTAGTTCTACACGCTCACTCCTGATTCAATCAACAACTTCGACAAGCTGGCCGAAACATTTGCAGCAGAGTTCATCCACAACAGGAAGAAACAAGCTGACCTAGACTCGTTGTTCCAACTGAAGCAAGCATATGGCGAAACTATCCGCGCTTTCCTAGGTTGTTTCAAGAAGGAACTCCTATCAATGGAGCTAGGCCTCAAGGACAACTTTGCAACTTCTGCATTCACCAACGCCCTCCTAGATGACTCCGACCTAGTAGGGTCTCTCATGTGCAACAAGCAAGAATGCCTAGATGACCTATACCATAGAGTCGACAAGTGCATGAAGTACGAAGAATGGATGGCCAGCATAAAGGCAAAGAAGTCCTCGCAGTAAGCGACAAGTGGGGACCCAAAGAAAACAATCAGTACTCAGGCAACAACAACAAGGGCAACAACTCCCACAAGCCCTCATACACCAAAAGAGAATTCTCTAACTTCTCCAGGATGCCAAGCCATATCCTAAAGAAGATATATACAACACCTTACTTCAAGCAAAACATCAGCAAGGTGATAGCAATACCAGGACGTCCATACTCCCACTTCCACAAACTCCACCACCATGACACCGATGAATGTTAGAGTCTCAAGCACTACCTCCAAGACTTAGTCGAAGAGGGAAAGCTGAAAGAGTTCCTGCCAAAAAGCGACCTTAGGCATAAGCTGAATGCCAACCGCAACAAGAGCAAGAGCTAGAGCCATGAATGACCTACTCGCAGAAAGAGTAGGAGCAGAACAGCCCGATGATCTAAATCTCCAGGTCGGTCGAGGCACAACAGGAGACAACATTCCTCCGATCATGATAAGGAAAAGGTAATCCACATGATTACAGACACCTCTAACAATGAAATCTCATATCGTGAAAAGTGCAGGCGTGTAGGAGCACTGCAAGAAATCTACCACCTCTCCCCTAAAGCTGAAGTGATTACTCCTACCAGCTCTCAATCTACAACCTCCATATCATTTACTGAGGAAGATCTTGACAATGTGTGCCTACCTCATAATGATACCCTAGTAGTGCACGTCAAGATCAACGGATGGATAGTCAAACGGGTCCTAATCGATCCAGGCAGCTCCTGCGACATCCTCTTTTATCAAACATACAAGGATATGCACCTGCCAGACCCAGTGATGATAGAGTCAAATGCACCACTCTACGGGTTCAATGGAGACCGCACATATGCCATTGGAGACGTCATCTTACCAGTCTCTATTGGAGAAAAAGAGGACATGGTCAAGACCTCAACACGTTTCAGTGTGATCGATGTCAAGTCGTCATACACTACCATCTTAGGACACAGGTGGATTCACAAAATCCAAGCAATTCCATCAACCGTACACCAAGTCCTGCGGTTCCTCGGACCTCGAGGCATCATGGAGCTCAGAAGCAACCAACTAGAAGCTCATCGATGCAATCAAGTCAGCACAACAACCACGTATGGCCAAAACTCAGGTCATCCAAACCAAAGACATCCCAAAGCCGCAAGATCCTCAAGTTTCCAGCCCTCCAACAGCAGCAACAAACAAGCTCAAGGAAAAATAAGCACAAATCGAACTTGGAGAAAAAGTTAATTTGGGCATAAATGATGACCCAAAATTTGTTTATGTAGGGGCTGATTTAGACCCCAAGCTCAAGGAGCAATTTGTAAATTTTCTATCTCTCAATAAAGATGTTTTTGCTTGGTCGTATATCGATATACCAGGAATCAACCCTCAGGTTACTTGCCACAAATTGAATGTAGATCAAACTGTAAAGCCTATCAAACAATGACCTAGAAAACTAGCACTCAAATTTCAAAAAGCCATCAATGAAGAGATAGAAAAGCTAAAAAATGTTGGATTCATTAGAGAAGTCGAGTACCCGACATGGTTAGCTAACATTGTAGCCGTTCCTAAGAAAAATGGCTAGGTACGACTCTGTATAGACTTCACCAACGTCAACAAGCATTGCCTAAAGGATAACTTTCCCTACCGAGGATTAACATACTGGTAGATCAAACTTGCGAACATGAACATCTATCATTTATGGGCGCGTATAGCGGATACAATCAGATACCACTTGTAGAAGAAGACCAGGAGAAAACGTTCTTCATAACCGAACAAGGAACGTTCTGCTACAACGTCCTACCTTTCGGCTTGAAAAATGTAGGTGTGACCTACCAAAGACTTGTCACAAAGATGTTCAAAGACTTGTTGGGCGACATTATGGAAGTCTACATAGACGACATGGTAGTAAAAAGCGAAAAGGCTGGCGATCAGATTTCTCACCTACAAGAAGCCTTTGAAAAATTGTGCCAAAACAAGATGAAGCTCAACCGAGCAAAATGTGTATTTGGGGTATCCTCTGGGAAATTCTTTAGATACATCGCTTTACAAAGACCCATTGAAGCAAACCCAAAACAAATAAAAGCTTTCCTTGAAATGCCAGAACCAACTTCCAAGTAACAACTACAAGCTATCTAGCATGGTTTTAGCCTTCAACAGATTCATCTCACATGCATTTGACAAATACAGACCGTTCTTGTAAATACTCAAGAAAGGCGCAACATTCACATGGACGGACGAATGCCACAAAGCTTTCAATGACCTGCAGGCTTACCTATCAACTCCGCCCATCCTATCCAAACCAAATGAAGGAGAAACACTGGGGCTTTACCTTGCGACTACCAATTTTTCCATCAACTCGGTCCAAAAAACTAGTCTATTTCACCAACAAGACATTGGCAGATTCAGAAAAGCATTACTCACCAATTGAGAAAACAATGTTATCTTTGTTATACTCTGCTCGCAAGTTTCGACCTTACTTCCAGGCTCACGGCATCAAGGTCATAACAGATGTACCCATCAAGCAGATCTTGAGTTCTAACAACAAAACAGTCCGCATGGGCAAATGGGCTGAAGAACTCGGAGAACATCACATCGATTTTTTTCCCAAAACATCTCACAAAGGTCAGGTCGTTGCTAATTTCCTTGCTGACTTCCTCGTCAAAGATGTCAACTGGGAACCCGAGCCCATTACTTCACTCCATCAACCAACCACCCCAGACACATGGCACCTCTACGTAGATGGAGCTTGCAACAACAGCGGTAGTGGACTGGGGGCTGTGTTAACTTCACCAGAAGGAACCCAGCTACAAAAGTCAATCAAGATCGATTTCACAACATCCAATAATGAAGCAGAATATAAAGCGTTAATCACAAGCCTCTGCATGGCACAACAACTACAAGTCCGAAAGCTCAAAGCTTACAGTGACTCACAATTAATCGTCAAGCAGATCACCAAAAAATATGTGACAAATGGAGCAAACTTAGCCAAGTATGCTTAGGTCGTCAATGATATCATCATCTTGTTCATAACATTATCCTTGGAACACATTCCCCGAGAGGATAACAGACATACTGACAGCCTGGTTTTCTTAGCCTTAAAGACCCAAGATGCATGTCCTAGCACAGTTTACATTGACATCCTAGAGAGGCCCGCCTACCAGCAAGAAAGTGTCAACAGCCTCACGGACTTCCAGCCCTCATCCAAAGAAGAGATCACTCAATCTTGGATAGGCACTTTTCTAAAATTTATCTTACATGGCGAGCTCCCAACAGAGGTAAAGAATGCTCGTGCCATACAATTTTGAGCTCCTAGATACACCGTGATCAACGGACGATTGTTCCGTAAATCCGTAGGAGGACCCCACCTAAGGTGCATAACTCCACACGAAGGCCAACTCATCTTTGTCAAAATTCACAAAGGCGAATGTGGCAACCATGCAACAGCAAGATCTTTGGCTCATAAAGCAATCGCCCAAGGGTATTATTTGCCAGACATGCACATCAAGGCAAAGAAATATGTTCTCAAATGCCACTAATGTCAAATATTTGGCCACAACCACCTAAGTCCAGCACGGGAGTTGATCAACATAGCCAGCCTGTGGCCTTTTCATGTGGGGGGCTAGACATCATAGGACCATTTATCCCACAAAAGAAAACATAACTCAAATATGTCCTTACAGCCACAAATTACTTCACCAAATGGGTTGAGGCAATCCTACTTGTTCAAGTTAAGAAAATCTACGTCATCAACTTCATATGGACCAATATTATCATAAGATTTGGTCTACCCCACACCCTCATCATGGACAACGGAACCCAATTTGCTGGCACACAAGTCAAGGCATTTCTACAAAAATGGCGCATCACTCAAGCATTTTCTATACCTAGATATACACAAAACAATGGTCAAGCAAAGGCCACAAATAAATCCATCAAAGAAAATCTCCAAAAGCCCAGTCAAAAACTGAAAGTCAAAGTCCACGCGGGCAGAAATAGTGCACAAAGTCAGTAGAACTTCCGAAGACCGTATCTTTGGACTCAGACCTTGAAATTAGGCCTACCTTATGTCAAAACGACCGGCTCGGAAAGAGCTTTCCAATGGTCCAAGCTTTGGCCCAATCAGAAGAGTAGAAGTGGACTAAAGTCTTTTGAAGACGAATCCAGCTGAAGAGCCCTTTTTGGACTGAAGAAATTGGGTTTTGGGCTCGATTTTCCAGCCCAAAACATGGCTCTAAGCCCATGCACGATTTTGGATCTAATTTCCTCCATATCAACAAAGAAGACTTAACTCTGAGGATATAGAGTAGCTGAGGATAAAAAGTAGCAATTAGAATAGCTTCTAGATCTAGTTTTAATTAGAGTAGCCATTTCGAAGTTTTACCCTTAGCATCAATATTGAAGTTAAATTTACTCTTAGTTGTTCTTCTTGTTTTAATTAGAGTATTGAATATTGCTATTGCTTGATTAGATAAATAAAATAGTTTATTATTGATCAAATTCAATTTTGTCAGTTAAATTTGTTAGATCTAATTTCATTTATTATTTGTTATTCATTTCGTAGTTATTGATTTTGGGTTGGATTATTGTTTAGTTAAATTGCATAAAGTTAGAATCTTTCTATTATGTCGTATTCAATTTCATACGGAAATGATAGCATAATGATTCTCGGCTAAACCTCCATTAGAGGGGGTTGAGAAGCCTTGATTTTCGATTAGCGTAGAGTAGTCGTAAATTCCTTTCCACTCTAGAAACGATTAGTTCACCATGAGAATGGGTTTGATCGTTCACATGCTAGTTATGAATTGGTAGAAATGCCATGTATAATTAGGAATTAGGATGAACCAATTGTTCTGCGAAGCAGTTCAATTCGGATTACGACAATTCGTCGTTAGTAAATTAAGTTGAATTAAGGTGGAATCAATCCCCCCTAATTCCTTATTATAGAATCAACGTAGTATTTCCGTAGTTTGAATCAATTATAGTTAGTATCTTGTTATGCGTATTTGCATCGTAGTATAAGTCGTAAATCTCTAACTTTCATAGACTTTAGATAAGACTGATTAGGTTATGAAACATCTCATGCTAAAGAACTAGGAGTGGAACGAATCATTTACTCCACTATATCTCAATAGGATTGAGAGTAGAATATTTGATAAAGCTTAATAGCAAACAATTTTATTTTAGTTTTACTAGCGTTTAGAGTTCTCGCGAGCTTTATTCATTGGTAAAACTAGTGTTTTAGAGCATTATCAAATGGCGCCGCTGCCATCTTAGTTCCCTTTCGCATTATTTTCATAGAATAATTAGTCTTCCAAAAGTCCCATTACACCCACCCACCCTTGTTGGATTCTAACTGTGGTTGTCAGTTTCAGCATTTAAAAGTTCCTCGAAAAATTACACGGAGCGCACCTGCGCCCAAACGCCTGGAACCCTGAGCGTGACACGCGCCCAAACCGAGCGCGACCCGCGCTCAAAACATTGTAATTCGGAAGTTACACTGAGCGCACCTGCGCCCATACAGAGCCCGATCTGCGCCCTCTGCTGAAATTGCCTCATTTCCTCAGGTTTGTTTCAAACTTTCCATTTCTTCAAGTTTTTCAGTGTTCTAACTTGTTATATACACTGAACACGCATAAACAAGACGCTATTTATAAGCGAAGCAAGGAGGCATTCAGGTACTCTTTTCTTTCATTCCTTGCATCTTCTGTTAGAGGTTTATACTAGCATATCAGGATTGTTTGGAGTGTTGTTGTGTTTCGTTAAGATTGGTCTTAGCCTTGTATGAGATTACGATCAGGCCGAAGAAAAATGCCTAACGTAATTAAACGACAACGTCAGCAAACACGCCTCTCTAGTATACCACTCACTACACTTCTAACTAGCATACCACACACAACACCTGAAATAATGGGCGAAGAAGGAGAGACTCCTCTCTCTGACTTTTATAAAGCCTTGAGCGATAACCCTAAATCTTGCATCGTTCTTGCAAACCCAGTGGGGGATTTCCGAATCCCCCCAAATATATTTAATTTGTTGCCCGTTTTTCATGGTCTAGACCATGAAAAACCTTATCAGCACATGCGTAGGATTGAACAAGTCCCATAATATTCCACCATCCTACGGTGGGTCTTTGAACAAATTAAAGCGAGGGTATTTCCCTTCACTTTAGCCGATAAAGGCGCCGTCTTGGTTAACTACCCAAGCGCTAATTCAATGGACTCGTGGGCTAAACTTGTTCAACTATTTATGGAACATTTTTTTACCCCCGAAGACAGATGAAATGCTTTCCAAGATTCATTTCTTTTGACAGAATCCTCATGAATCATTTTCTGAGGCTTGGAATCGTTTCACCGATCTGCTTATAGAGTGTCCACACTACAATCTTGCGAAAGACACGTTAGTTCGTGCCTTTTTCAAAGGACTTCTACATCACCATAAAGAAGTCCTAGACATAATGAATGGGGGTAGTTTCCTAAGTAAAGGAGTCTCGGAGGCTTATAAATTTTTAGAAGACCAAACTAAGCGTAACAACAATTGGGGGGGGGGGGGGTAGTGATGATATCCCCTGCTTCACTAGTTCGTCTTCCACAGTTAAAGCTGCCGGTATGTTTGAGATGAAACCCGATCCTGAGTTAAAAACTTTAATCGAATCTCTCACTAAAAAGGTAGAGGCTATTTCTGTTCAACAAAAGCCTACCCCCATCATGAATGTCAATTCCAATCCATGTAATTTATGTTTGAGTCCTGAGCTTCCCGACTCCTACTGTCCTCTAGCCTATGAACATGCTTGTTCCATTAATAGCGAACCTAACACCCCTTGGAGGCAAAATCCCAACTTCGGTTGGAGAAATAATCAACAAGTCACACCTCCAGGGTATAATAATGAAAATGTTAGGCCAGCGCCTAATTACAACCAAGCTCCCCAGAGACAAGGACAAGGACAAGGACAAGGACAAGGTCATTATAATAATTATAACAATAATAATTATAATGTTAATAGAGGCATCATTCTGGTAAATAATAACTATCAAAACCCACCTGTTAATAATCAACGTGCGATAGTTCCAGTCACACCACCCGTGACCACTACACCCACACAATCGGATCGTCTTGACACCTTCATACAAGTGAGCCAACAACTTTTCCAAACCATGGCTCAATCTAACGAACAACTTTTACAATCCATTACTAATTTAAGCCAACAATTAACCCAAGATAAAACCCAACCCAAAGGTGTGTTTCCAAGCCAAGCGATACCTAATCCTAAAACAACAAACACACCCTTTGAGGTAAACGGTAATACTAGTAATAAAAATGAAAACATTGGTGAGCTAAATGCCATTCACCACTCTCCGTTCAGGTAGAGTGGTTGATAACAAAGTAACTATGCCTGTAGTTACCTCACCAGTAGTCCCTACACAAGATATTTGACTAAATACCAAAGTAGTAATTGAAGATCCTACCCCGGTAGAGGTACCAGTTAAACCACAACCAAAGAAACAGAAAGCCAAGGTGAACCACCCTATTGATCCATATGCAAAATATAGAGAGAAACCACCGTTTCCCCAGAGATTAGCTATGTTGACCAATGATACAAATTATGAAGAGATTAGGGATGTTTTTAAAAATCTGACGATAAACCTTCCTTTTCTCAAAGCTATTAAAAAGCTACCACACCATGCTAAGTTTCTTAAGGAGTTGTGTACTACTAGGCGTAAGACCAATATACCAAGAGACGCCTTCTTAACTGAACAATTCCCAACTCTATTTGAACATAACGGAATTGTTAAGTACAAGAACCCTGGTCGTCTTACTGTACAATGCACCTTAGGAGATTCCCACACAACGACCGCATTATTAGACCTGGGGGCGAGTGTTAACTTACTCCCATATTATCTATACAAACAAATAGGTCTACAAGAGATGCAACCCACTAAAATGACGTTGCAATTAGCTGATCGGTCTATTAAGTATCTTAAGGGTGTGGTTGAAAACGTGTTGGTTAAAGTCCAAAATTTTTACTACCCAGCCGACTTCGCTATCCTCGACACAGAAGTCACTAACGACTCTGTACCTATCATTTTAAGGCGTCCCTTCTTGGCTACTGCCAACGCGCTCATAAACTGCCGCGATGGTTCGATGTCCATGTCTTTTGGCCATCTTTCTGTGGACGTAAATGTTTTTAAACCGACGGAGCAGTTTCCATATACGACTGTCGATGGAGAGATTAGCATGATCGAGAGCTTAGCTCAAGATTATTTCAAAAACATGTTTCCTGAGGATCCAATGCACAAAATTCTTTCCTTCGGAAATTCCGACTTTAACAATGACTCCCTGGTAGTAGAGGAAATAGAGAAAGATTTCCTTCAACTCTTCTGCACCTCTTCTTACCACTTCGCGAGTCCCCCCTTGTCAACAACCATTCATCCCTTGACGCTATGACGGAAGATGAATTTTTTAATCTCTACCCCAGTGATCCTTTTGACCCACCTATTGAGGAATGTCTTGCATATATCAAGACTTCTGATGATATGGACTTGAGAGCTCTAGCCGAGAACCATTCACCCACATCATATCATTCACCTTCTATCACCAATATTCCCCACCCTCTACCTTTTCAAAGGAACCTAGAGTTGCACTGGACCCTCTTGTTTCTCCTGTGCTTCATGAATTTCTAAATTCTCCTAAAACGGAAATAATGCCCAATGGAAATGCACTTGACACTTTCATTTTTAGAATTGAGACAGTTCCTACCTACACCACGAATGAGTCTTGTGCTAAACCCACATTCTCATTTTTTCCACTCTTTCCTTCTAAAAATTATTCATATCCACCATATCTTCCACAACCATTCAATTTTTCACAATCATCCACTAGGACAACCGCTTGTTCAAAGATGAAGAAGAAGGTGCATGCTCGAGTACGTTATAGGTATATTCGACTTCGCTTTCATTTCACTAAGTTGCGTCGTAGGAAATCTTGGTGCTTCATTATGTTTGGATATATTTTCTGTGATATTTATTTATGGAATGATCTACAACTATTTCGGTTGTTGATATATGATAAACTGCATGTTCATACATATGTTCTCGATAAAGTCTCGAGAATCTGACTATAAAAGACTCATTTTATTGTTTGGGGTACTTCCTTTCACTTCCATATATTGGTAAGCGCACCATTCAGGTAACCAGGCCCTCCTTATGGAGTGTGTGGCTGTAACTACCGGATCCTAAGTCCACGTTTAACATAATTTACGGTTTCCGCTCGCACATGTTTTCTCAGTTTTTGAGTCATGTTTCTCTATGGTGTGAATTATATCTTTATTGCTTATTATTTTTCCTTATATTAATCCGTATGTATAAAAAGAGAAAAAAAAATATTAAATCATAAACATAATAATCTAGGAAGTCTCGGGAATCTGACGTTAAAAGACCCACTGTAAAACAAATTTTCTAAAACTGTTGTAAAAAAATTTGTTTGGGGGTGGGGTGTTCGTATTTCCGTCCTCGAATGTTTAACTTTGCATTTATGTTGCTTAGGCCGTTTAATTGTATTCCGATTTGGATTGACATAATCTATGAATTTAGATTTCATTAGTTCGCATAACTTACGTCATACACGCACTTTGAGGCATTTTCCATTTTCTTATATGTCACCCATGGTCGGAATAGAGTGTTTTATGGATCAATGGATTGGAAATTCTCTCCTGATCATTTCCATATCTTATTCGCAAAAATTGGACTGGTAACAAAGCGGCAAATTTAGTTTGAAGTTGCACTAAAACTCGACAAAAATCGGAAAATCATATTGGGCTTGGGCCCAACTCGCACACACTCAAAGCGCACCTGCGCCTTACCTTCAAACCATCAGTTCACGATCTTCACCTTCAAACCGCCATTAACAAAAACAAAGCTTTAAACCCTAACATAAAACTAAAAATAAAGAGAAAACCTAAATTCACCCACGCCCACAGTTCAAACCCACCCCAAATCTTCTCCTACCTACCCCCACCGCCACCTCCACCAATTTAAACAACCGAAAACCACTAAAAATTCAAAAATTTGGAGCTGCCACGCCTCCACCGCGCCACCACCATCATTTTTCTAGTGAGGTTATTTCTCTTTGCTTCCTACACCTTCTATCAAACCTCAAATCAGATAAAAACTCCAATGGCTCAACGACGTCGAATTTTGCTGGAGCACGCGTTTACTGCCGACCACTTCGCACCGTTTTACGGTGACGAGATGGTTAGTAGAGACTGGAGTAGTTTGTGGTACTCGACTGATGATTTTTACCACGAAAATTTGGTCTGACAGTTTTACAACACGAGAGAGTTGGATGGGAGGAGGCGAGAAGTATCTACGGAGTTGTTGGCCGAGATTTTGGGCATTCCACCTAGACGCCATCTCGATGCAACATTGCAGGAGTCCCAATTTACTAGAGTCGAGCCGTTGATGAACGCGACTATTTTTCAAAGGGAACTACAATGCGAGCTCGCATTGTGTTCGCCAGTCGTCCCTCAGAACTAACCAGCTGGCTGTAGCTCAGTGGATTGGTAGGAATGTCATAAGGAAGGAGAAAGTCAGCGACATCGGTCTGAACCACCTCCACGTTCTATGGATACTCCAGGAGCAGAAGTTTGAGTTCTGTATTTTGGAGTTTTTGGGTAACATGATTAGGGGAGTTGGAAAGAGTATTGCACCTCTCCCTGTTTTGGTAACAAAGATCATGATGACCTTCAATGCGACTCCGACGTCTGATAGGATTTTCCTGAACCAACACCGAAATCCTCGTATTTATATGGAATGTATCCAATGAGTTTGGAGGTTGTCTGAGGATAGGGTAGTCGAAGGGATTGACTCGGAGAATGAGAATGACTCGGAGAATGATGATGACATGGCATGTTTTGATGCCGATGCCTTGGAGAGGTGTAGGTCAAATGTAGAACGCATGGCTGTGATTCATCGTGGCATGCATTCTCTCAATACTATTTGCGAATACCTCTGGACTCGGCAGGCTACTATGCATCATAACTTCGAGGGTCGTACCCAGCGCGAGGATGAGCGGTGGGAACAGACGAGGGCTGAGCTGGAATCTCAGCGCCAATTCCACGCCGATATGCTTGCACGCTTCCCACGCCACGGGAGTTCTTCTGAGAATACAGCTGTGAGGCACGAGCGTCGTCGCCGAAAGACGAAGGGCAATGACCCATCGAGAGCTCAGGAGCCATCTCCTGAGCGTGTGCCATCCGCTACAAGCAGCAGACGTGTTTAGGGATTGTATAGGTTGATGATATTTTATTTGTAGTTTTAATGGTTTTTATTTCCTTTCGATGTAAAGTTTATGAATTCCGTAGTTAAATTTGAATTTTGTAGTGAAAAGTTGTTTGAATGCCAATATTAATATAATGTAGTTCATTTCAAATTGTGCGTGGTTGTTATTATGGATCCCACCTTCCCAAATTATTTGGGGGTGGTTATTATTTATTCTACCATGATTTGTATATGATCATCAAGTTTAGAAGTTGTTTTGGAGTAGGGGTTGAAAATATTGCCGATATGGGCATATCTATGAATAAATATTGGATAGGATGAAATCTAGAGAAGTTAGGCAGTTTCTATCCTAAATTCAACCTAAAAGATATTAGGGTTGTTTTAGAATAAAAAATGTGATTTGTTTCCGTTTTCGGGTTTGGAAATTTTATTATTTCCGGAAAATTGCCTTAACGCTTTTTGGCAACTTCCCGATTCATTTTAACAATTTAAAACCTATAAAAACTTCATTCATTCTACACTCACAACCCATACTACAACTCACATCCATCTCTCACCTTTCACTCCTTCGTTTCCCATTTGTTCTTCACCATTTTTTCACAACTCAGCTGCTCGGAGCGCACCTGCAGACAAAGCGCACTTGTGTTTAGAGTACTGTAACTAAAAAATCATCAGAGCGCACCTGCGCCCACGTGAAGCGCACTTGCGCCCTGACCTCCGTAGACACAAAAATTTCTAGTTTTCTGCGGGTTGTTCCTGGATCATTTGCAGCTGTTCCAAAGCGTAGTTTTGAGATGACATCTCCAACGATAATACCGGAACAGTCTTTCGAAGATTTGTTCCAAAGCACCACTTATGGTGCTTGGTTTCGAGAGGTGATCACACACGTAGGCTGGGAACCGCTAATGGTAAGACCTGATGAACTTTATTCTCTAACACTTGCATATTATATTTATGATAATTGCATGTTCTTTGAGAGACCGGATGGAGAACAAGTGTTCTCCATTAACATTGACAATGAACCAATGGAAATTACCAGGTTTTTGCTAGCATTTGTTCTTGGACTTGCTATGCCAGCTAAAATACAAGACCCATGGTGTTATTGGGTAGATAATATGTATGTCTACACATACGAGTTTTTGCATGAGGCTTATGGGGCAGGCATTTTCCGTATCGAGGACCAAGGGGAATATAACGTCGCCTTTGGTAGCCTGTCCATGAACATAGGAACTGTTATGTTTTGGATCATGCTAAACATTTTAGGGGAATGACATTTTTCTTCTGTGAATGATGCCACTTGCAGCGTCTTCCTTGCTTTAGCCATGGGACGTATGTTCTATGACCTTCCCAGAACCTTGATGTCTAGTTTAGCACGAGCCCATAGCGTGAGGCATAAGTACCTTCTTATGCATATTCTAATTTCCTGTATTATGCTATGTTTATTCCCTGTTCTTTGTACACATTTCACAGATTGGATTACGGTCGACACTGTGCGACCCACCAATAGTATTATTCGATCTTTCCGTGCAATGACTTGGCAAGGGTGGAGGATACAACCTCATCAGGTTGCACCCTACACCCCGTCAGACCAAGTATCGCTTAATAGGTTAGCAATAATAGATGATAAATGGCGGGAAGCCTGGCAAGTTATCATGGCATGGCAGGACGCGAAGGAACCTTACTTCTTTATAGAAGGAGAGGATGAGGAGAATGATGAATAAAAGCGGGAGATAAGGTAAGTTTTTAGTTACAGTTAGTGTCTGCTTATGTCCCAAGCAATTTAATTCTTGTTAACCCCATAATGGGTGGAACTCTTACAGAGTGGTGTTAGTTTTCTTTTCTATATTAGTATGTTATAACCTGGTTTTGCAGATGTTCCAGAATTTCACGCGTTTTCATGGTATTTTTCTTATCCTATCTATTTAAATACTTTGAGGACAAAGCATATTTTTTGTTTGGGGGTGGGCATAGAAACACGTGTAATTAAGACATCTGTTAGGATATAGATATGTATAATATGCATGATAAAAGTGATTTTACGTATTCTAACTATCTATGCGTAAACACAAATAATCAATTTACGTAAATACGTGTTTATATCAATATTCCTACTCTCAATAACGAAGTAATATAAGAGAGTCAGGATTCGTTCCACTCTTAAACCTCAAGACTTAAACAAATTCAACTAATCAAATCCAAAAGGAACAATGGTGAGAGTAATGATTTGATATGAAATTTCTATACTACCATTCCCAACACAAGAACAATAATAAGAACATGTCATTATGGAATAAGTAATTAATTTTATAAATCTAATAGAACAATAAGAACAAGATATGATTGAATGCATAACTAATTATGAATTTAAGACAATCAAATCTAAATAAGAATTTAAGCAATAATCTAAATTGAAATGAAGAACTAATACTTTATTCTAAAAACTAAATATGATTCTAAACTAACTAATTGGATGAATGTAAAAAACTAGATCTAGATCTAAAAACTAAGGTTTAATGGCTACTTTTCTTATCCTAACCTAATTTATTTTCTAACCTAACTATCTACCATTAACAAAGAGCTAAGCTTTGGTTTTTATATGTTCAGATCCAAAAATCGTGCATGGGCTTGGATCCATGTTTTAGGCCAGAGAATCAGGCCCAAAACCCAATTCTTTCAGTCCAAAAAGGCCTCTTCAGTTGTAGTTGGCTTCAACAGACTTTTTGTCCACTTTTGTTCTTCTGATTGGACCAAGGCTTGGACCATTGGAAAGCTCTTTCCGAGCCGGTTGTTTTGACATAAGGTAGGCCCAATTCCGAGGTCTGAGTCCAAAGATATGGTCTTCGGAAGTTCTGTTGACTTTGTGCACTGTTTCTGCCCGTGTGGATTTTGACTTTTCATCTTTTGACCGGGTTTTACAGAGGCTTTGTCTTCTTGGAAATTGGCCTTTAATCACAGAACTCCTTAGCAACCGACCTTTGCTCCTTTATCTCGCTAAAGTGGCACATTTCTGCACATAATGGACTTTGAAGCCTGAAATGCATAAAAACACGTAATCAGTATTAACTCTTACTTATTATTCACATAATTGGTCTAAAAGTACGATTGTTAAGGGGTTAGAACTACAGTTTTGGGCTCTTATCAAACCATCCCCAAACAGCATTTTGCTTGTCTTCAAGCAAATATGAGAAATTATAATAAGTGACCAAAAATGGAGTTCTAACTACTCTCGTTTCACTGAGTGCGATTGCATTGACCATATGCAACAAGGCCTTAAACCACTAGGAGTTCCCTAGTGGACGAGTTATAACCTCGTGAGAGTTTTCGATGAAGGTACTCACAAACTTCATCTATACTACAGCGACTAAGAAATAAAACTATTGTTTCCTCATTCATGTCTCAACTATCTATACATCTCACTAGGAATTGAATAAGAATAACCAAGTCAAAACCTAAACTAATATATGCATAATAATCAATCATCTATGATACAAATATATATACTATGAGTAATACTATGAAATGCCCTAGCAGGTTCGTTTCTGAAAACTTCGGAATAAGCGTCCTTAAGTAGGTCCTCACATAAATGTCAAGACAAAAACCACTCGATTTTTCGCTCGAGTTTAGCTACTCCGATTAATGCGGTGGGCACACTTTACCTTACAATCTCAATGACAAACAAGGAAGCGGAGTCGATCAAACACATCGCCACTTACTATCACACTAACCTATTCCTAATTAAGCTAGAGGTCTTTATTAGGTGTTTGGGATTAGGAGATGGTTTAAGAAGGAAGGAAATGGATATTCAAAAGGACAAGTCTGAGATAATAGAGTCTTCATATTATGTAACTTAGAGAAAACCTTGTTATTTTCTTTTGCTTCTATACTTTGTTTCCATCCTTAGCCATATTTTTCTTTTTCTTTTCTTTGGCTTTTGACTCCCTTTTATTCTATTTTTGGAGTTTTTATTTATTTCTATTTTTTTTCTTTTCCTTGGATGGAAACTTCTTTTTTTTTTCTGAAGCAACTAACTAATTTTTGTTTACACAGGTTTTTCTCTTCTTCTTTCTTCACTCATTCTATTCTCAGACTTATTCTAGATTGGGTAAGTTGAATTTTTATTTTGTTTTGTTTTGTAGCGGGGTAAAGGAATTGTGGTTTATGGAAGGCTAAAGAAAGGCTCGGAGGGGCGACTAGCGGAAAATAATTCATAGGTTTGAATTTCTGGCTATATCGATCCAAAGAGGGGCTAAAATCGCAAAGCTTAGGATATGGTATAGTGATCAAGCAAGTGGGCGTGTGATTTCTCTATCCGGATTTTACTTCTCTCTTGTGTCATTTCTCAAATGTTTCTCTCATATAAGGCTTTAGGCTATATTCTCACAGGATTTGTAGAATAAGTACTTCTAGCCTAGATTTGAGAAACTTCTTGCTAACAATCATAGATACTCATGTAATATATTTATAGATAGATGCAAAGATTATTACTTACATATTAACCTAAGTTTCTAACAATTATTACGATGCAAAAGCTTCATTGAGACTTCTAGATTGTTAAGAGCATAGAGAAAGAAAACAATACCAATATTCCTAAGTGTATAGCATAAACTTATTTATTTATATTTTTGAAATTTTTAACTTGAAAACAAATGCATATTATACATATCTATATCCTAACGGATGCCTTAATTACCGTGTTTCTATGCCCCAAACAAGAAGCATGCTTTGTCTTCAAAGCATTTAAATAAAGAGGGTAGAAAAATACCATAGAAATCATTGAAATTCTGGAACATCTGCAAAACAAGGTTAGAACATACTAATATAGGAAATAAAAACCGACGCTTAACTCTATATAAGAGTTCCACCCATTATGGGGTTAATGCAATTAAATTGCTTGGGACATAGCGGACACTAACTGAAACTAAAAACTTACCTCCACTCCAGCGTTTACTCGTCATCCTCCTCTTCTATAAAGAAGTGAGGTTCCTTCGCATCTTGCCATGCCATTATAATTTGCCAAGCTTTGCGCCATTTATCATCTACGGATGCTAACACGTTAAAGCGCCACTTGGTGGGATGGGGTGTAAGGTGCAACCGATGAGGTTGTATCCTCCACCCTTGCCAAGTCATTGCACGGAAAGATCGAATAATACAATTGGCGGGTCTCACAATTTCGACCCCAACCCAATCCGTGAAACGGGCACAAAAAATAGGGAAGAAACATAGCATAATACGTCAAACTAAAACAGGCATAAGAAGATACTTATGCCTCATGCTATGGGCTCGTGCTAAACTAGACATCAAGGTTCTGGGAAGGTCATGGCACATACGTCCCGTGGCTAAAGCAAGGAAGACGCTGCAAGTGGCATCATTCACAGAAGAAAAAAAAACGCCATTCCTCTAAAATGTTTAGCATGATCCAAAACATAATTATCATTTCGCACCACTGTAATGCCAGACTTCTTGGGAACAACGTGTACTAGACTTACCCAAACACTATCAGAGATGGGGTAAATAATACCTGCATCAAGTAACCTTAAAACTTCTTCCTGTACCACATCCTTCATGGTGGGATTTAGACGTCGTTGTGATTCACGCGACGTCTTTGCATTTTCTTCAAGATGTATATGATGGGTGCACACACTAGGGTCAATGCCTTTAATGCTATTGAGCGACCATCCAATAGCAGAACAGTATTTTTGAATGACATTAATTAAACGGGATTCTCGCTTGTCAATCAATTGTGATGATATGATAATTGGGTGACTACCATCTGGATCAAGATGTACATATTTTAAATCCGAAGGAATAGGCTTTAAGTCAGGGATGGGAGGAGTGGGTATTAAAGATTCTTGAGGAAAGTCGTCTTCCATAGAGAAAACAAATTGATGTTCGTCGAAGTCACTGGATAGCACATTAGTAGGGTCAAATAGTGGTATTGACTCTAATAACGCGTTTACTTCCTATGTATAATCATCGACCTCAAATTTAAAACCGCCAAAGGAAAGAAATTGGTGTACTTCGTTGTCAGGAAAAGAGGTTGTTAAATACTCATACACAAGGCTGTCAACCAGGTTAACCTCACCATTAGTATTAACCTCTGGAATTTGTTTCATCAACTTGAACACATTAACCTCGACCGAAAGATTTCCAAAGGACATGGTCATGGAACCATCCCTACAGTTTATGAGAGCATTAGCAGTTGCTAGGAACGGACGCCCTAAGATGATAGGAATGGAGTCACAAACAACTTCTGTATCTAGAATGCTAAAATCGACGGGATAGTAAAAGTCTTGGACTTTTACAAGGACGTTTTCCACAATGCCTTTTGGATACTTAATGGAACGATCTACTAACTGCAGAGTCATGGTGGTAGGTTTAAGCTCATGAAGACCTAGTTGTTTGAATAAATATTATGGAAGTAAGTTCACACTAGCTCCTAGGTCTAGTAGTGCAGTAGCCGTATATTTGTCACCTAATGTGCATGGAACTGACTCTTTTCTTGTGCTAATTGTTGAAGTGATTGTCGGATAGACGTTAGTATTTGAGATTGTTAGTTCATGTAAGCTAAGAAGGTCTCGCTTGTCCTATCAGTAGCGAATGGCACAGGTTGTGCAACAGGTACGAGTTAACGATTATTGTTGAGAAGTTGTTGACTATAGCCAGAATTGGGATTAGCTGGGACAAGACTGCAGTTGTTTTGGTAGTTAGCATTGTAATTACTTTGAAACTGATTTTGACTTTGTTGGTACTGCTAATTATTTCCTTGGCGGTATGGAATAAAATTATTGGGTAGTCGAACAGGTGGATTGGCAAAACCTGGAGGAGCCATCTGTTGGGTATTCGAGCGCCAATCAAAATTCAGATGTTGTCTCCAAGGTGCATTAGGAATGTTAAATGCACATGCCTCTTCTTATGGTTGGGAAGGGCGAGTATATAACAAGGGACAATAAGCATCAGGATGGTCAGGACTGAGACAAAGAACACACGGGGAGGTGTTAACGTTCATGACCTGTTTTGGGAGTTGATCGTTTACTTGAACTGCGAGGGCATCTACCTTTTTAGTCAGGGATTTTGTCAGACTTTTTATTTTGGGATCAGGTTTTACTTCAAAAATAGATGTCGCTTTTGTAACAGTGTCCTTAGATGATCTAGAATAATCAGTGTTACCCCAATGTGTACCTCTTGTTGCTTGTTTTTCAAGAAAACTATATGCCTCATTAGCTCCTTTGTCCATGAAGCAACCGCCGTTCATAATTATCGAGTGTTTATTTTTGATGATCGAAAAGTCCATTAAAGAATGAACAAACTAGGACAGCGGTATCGAGCTGATGATGAGGACATTCTGAAAGAAGATCAGTAAATCGACTCCATGCTTTCGTAAAGGATTCATGAGGATTTTGACGAAAGAATTGGATTTTCTGAAGCATTTCAATAGTTTTCTTCTGAGTATAAAATTGTAGCATGAAAGCTTGCACAAGTTTATTCCATGTTTCTATGGATTGTGGCTGTTGTCATGCTAGCCAAACTGACGCTTTATCAGCTAAAGTGAAAGGAAACAACCTAAGCAAGACTTGTTCGGTAGAGACGGATGGATGGTGAAATGTTGTGGCTACTTGCTTAATCTTACGGAGGTGATTGTACGACTTCCTATGACCTAGACCATGATAAACAGGTAACAATCCAAAAATGTTAGGCGGGATTCGAAAATCTCCAGCAATATCCTCGAGTTTGATGTAGGAAGAAGGTATTTCCTGTAATGCAGTATAGAAGTCCGAAAGGGGCTTCTCATCTGGTGGAGTTTCGTCTGCCATAACGAATGAAGTTAATGGTGGCAAGGGATCTTGATGATTTTTATTAATAGATGAAGAACTTTTTGGAGGTGAGAACTTACGCAAATGCTTATCGTATTTTCTCCTACGATAAGTATGTTCAAATTCTTTATTAGTACCGGACCTTAATCTCATGCAAGCATAAAATTAGATCTAATGCACAGATGGAGCTTATTATTACTTGAATTGTATTATTTTCTGAAGCATTAGAAGTGAACAATGTAGTCCTAAGTTGCTGCTAACATAGCAGTGAAGCTAGGAATACGTGTATATAAACCAAGAGCCAGGTCACAAAAAAGATATGAGGGAGGATTTCCGTGCAAGCACGGTTTTAATTAAGTAACATCAATCTTTCAAGTTTCCTAGACACTGTTGGAATATGATTAAGATTTATGTGATTTATTTATTTTTTTAAAAAAAAATTTATGCAAGGGATAAAGTACAATCACGCAATCATGCAAGTACAACCTACTCATACATTACTAGATACAGTATCATGTGAAGATACTATACTCATACATATAGAAATACGAATAGGCAAGGTTGTATCATCAATAAATATTTCGATACGTACAAGCAAATACACATCAGTAATACGTATATGTAGGGTAGTAGGTAGATATATATTACGTATACGTATATCTACACTAACAGGCAAATTGTAATTACTCATACGTATCTAGATACGGTAGCATGTGCAGATACTATACGTACGTGCATATATACTAATAGGCAAAGACATAACAGATATGTAAAAACTAAGCAGGCAACGTATTATATATAGACCAATATACTACTCGTGTTTTGCATAATATATAATTCGATTTCGTCAATACTCATTGAGATTGTGAATGTCATTAAGAGAGCAACTTCACCCCACAGGGTTTACAAACAACTTACCCAACTCAGATTTTAACCCTCGTTGGAATGTTCCTCTCTTTCATGACAAAATCGAGTTATTAAACAAGACAGTTTATTCATACGTAGATAGATACAAAACATGCAACAACAATCACTTATACGTATAGATAAATATACCTATGCAACACAGTACCACGAGTATGTATATATACATTAATATATAATTCATAATCACTTAACCGCATATATATATTAATAGGCATATTCACATGATTCATACATATTTCTAACCTAATACACAAATAATAGTCCATTACTTATGACATAATAGATAACACATATGAATCATACAATAATAATTTTAATATTAGAACCTGTTAGCGTCCCGCAAGTCTGCCAAAGAAATGAAACAGTCGTTTCAATCCATGGACGTCCCGAATCACCAAAATGAATTATGAAATAGTTGTTACAGTTGCAGAAACTTAGGCCCTTTCCATGAATGAGAAATACTAGTAGGTGTTGTTGTTGAAAAACTAGCAGGTACAGAGAACATTAACCAGCGCGCGCGAGGGAGTGCTAGCGGACGCGAGTCAGGTATCTTTCACGCGCAGTAATCGTGTACAGTCGGCTAATTTTTTCACAGAAGTCTCAGGTCAGTGTATAGATTAGGCTCCATGTCCTAACTTTTGTTTCCTGTAAGTGCCACCAAAAATCATATCTCGGATCAGTACCAAAACACGGGAAATTTAAAAAAAAATGAAGAAAAACACAAGAAAATGAAAGAAAGGAAAGGAATGAGAGTGGGTGGACTTCCCCTTGGAGCAATTCCAGTTTGTAAGCAATGGTCCTTGGGTCTTTAGAATGGCAGTGGTGCCATTTGATATTTACACTTTGCGGTATAAAGATTTGATTTCTCTACTCCGTTCGGTGTAGACTCAATCTGTCCTTACTCACGTATCTTCGTTTGTTTAGTTCGAGTAGGGATACGTTCCAACCTAAAGTCTAGGACCACATTACAACTTTATTGTGCTCTTTAAGAAACTAGTGAGTAAGTTCTTTATGCTAAGTATTGATTTGTTTTAAATCTTAACACACACTTCACATGCGAGATACGAAACGGAACAACTAAGATTTAACAAGGTATTTAAAAAGAGAGAAAGGGTAGAGGATTATGCTATTCATGCAAGGTCTCATTATATTCTCTTAGAATTATATTACTACCATCTCTAAGCCATTTTGCATTCATTATCAAACCCTAAATGGATTGAGCGTCGATCCCTAGCGAGATGAACTCATCTCTAAGTTCATTTCCCTAGCCTGAGGAATTGAATTAGTATTTCATCTCTGAAATACCATTTCAACTCATGGACTCATACAACATACTCCTGTAAAATAGGGAAATAAGAGGTCAAATAGGACCCGCGTGTGCGGCTAGCCCAGGCATGAAAAGGGTGGCGCACGCGAGTTATTCTCAACCTCCAGGCCTCAAGTTTGGCCGGACACTACCATTTTGGGGTAGGGTGCTACATTGGTCCTTAGTTCTAAGCAGTGAATCCTATTTCTAAAAAACATATACGAATCCTCACATGAGCATCATTAACCTTCCACCTTGGAGGGTTTTAGCTCCTGATCCTTGGATTATTTGAAAAACTACAAGTTATATATGCTAATGAGAGAGAGGAAGAAGAAAAGAATACTAAACACCTGATTTACCTAAGGAAATGATGAAGTTTTATTCAAGAACTAAGAATGTTCTCCATTAACACTATTACAAGCTTTTAACATAAAACCAAAAACTAAAACTAAAGACAAGACAAGCAATTGAAAAGGAAAAAGGAGTTAAGGGAGTCAATGCCTTTTTTTTGTTTCTTTCCTCTATATTAGAGCATCCCCCCTCAATCCCACGTGAAAGCAAAACTCCTATTAACTTCCATCTTATCTACAAAACCAAAGCAAATTGACACCTTGCATGGTTTACACTATTAACACATTGATAGGGTTATATACTAAAAGCATTACTTTTGTATTAACTCTAATTCTTCATTTTTGAATGAGAATCATATGGGCAAATGTTATGCATATTAGTTATATGCATGTGTCTAATACTTTATGTTGTAGATGATATGGTGTGAACACACAGAAGATCATATCATCACTACCTTATAAAGTATAAGTAATCGTTCACAACCTAGATGGATTTGGACAAACCATTAGTACGGTTGTAGTATAATCTGGTATTAGTTTATCTTGACTATATAATTACACTAGTACACTTTGTGTGTATTGAACAGGACCAAGTGAGGTTGTTTCTCCTTATACTGACTATATAAGAGAACAAACGCCTCTGTTATTATGGATGCCTGTCCTCCTAATCCGGATATAATAACGGGCACTTACATGCATTGCACATTGCTTTAAATCATCAATGAGTGAGATTCATATGTGAATCAACAAACTCGATGGATTGGGTAATGACATTGTATGTAAGGTGTGTTGTTGATTATAGAAGGAATCTGTGTCCCGCAAGAAGTCGGGTTGATGATGTTCCCTTGAGGAGCTCAAAAAGATTGTCATGTTAACCCTGCAGGTGGATTTATTTCGACATGACAATGAGGTTGAGTGGTACTACTCAAGGACATAAGAAGTTGATTAATGTAGTTGTCAGTAACTTGACTTAATCAACGGACATTCGATATCTTAAACACGGGGAGATCAACGAGCATATAATATGGAGCCCATAAATGCGACCGTAATTTGGGATTTAGGGCGGTAGTGCAACAATGTCCTTTAGTGGAATAAGCCATTTGTTGACGGACTTGGGCCGTGTGTTCTGGGCGAACATGGGAAGCCTAAGCCCGTCAGGAGGCCCAACCCTAATTTCTCCTCATGGTCCCTGTTGTAGCCTATAAATAGAATACTTTCTCTCTGGCTGAAATTTACTATTCACTGGTTCTGAAAAAGAGGCAAGAAAAGTAGATCTAAATTTGTTTTTGATCTTGAAAGAAAGAAGGGGGTTGGTAGATCATTGTCCACACAACGTCCAATCTATTCTAAAGGAATACAACAGAAGATCAAGGGGTTGATTTCGGATTTGATAAAGTTTGGATTCTCAGAGTTATCTAAATCGGATTCAAAGGTATGTTTTCCAATCACAAATCGTGGACACCCATTAATTCCGCTGCGCGTGGTGTTCGCGATTTGTAGAAATAGTCATTCTGAAATAACGGTTCCTACACATCTAATTTCATCTAACTCCATTAATTGCATGCAAGGTGTCCACTTTGTTCCAATTATTTGCTCCTTTTGTCTTGACTTGCATGATGACTCATTGAATCTTGTGGGCCCACATAGTGGGTCCACGTGCTTTGTCCAATGGCGGGACAGTCTTTTGGCATTTTAACAACTTCTAGCTATTGCGTAGAGTTCGTCGCATTGATCGTCTGAGTAGCTCACTTGCCAAATTTGGAGTTCTGGTTCAAGAGGTATGAGTTTTGGAAGTTTTATGCTTCTGTGCACGTGATCCCGTTTTTTACTTGATTTTTGTCCTGTTTGAGTCTTTGGGCTTAAGTCCGGCTTTGTTGGGCTTCACATGGGCCTGATCGAAAATCTTTATGTATACTCCCTATTCTGTGCTTATATATTGGCTTTATCATCATTTTTGCGTTGGTTGCGCCAACCTGGAAAAGCATGAAAATGCGATTATTTCCTGATTATTAAACACATAATTAACCAAATTACTATGTCTCTATGATGTATAATATTACAGTTTTGGGTGCTTATCAACCACCACACGTTCTGACATCGTCGAATTAGGAGAAAATGACAACATCTTAGCCAAAGAAGTCGACCTTCTAGAGGAGCGAAGGGAAACTGCTGCAATATCCCTAGCTCGGTACCACCAAACTATCCAATGAGCTTACAACAAGAAGGTCGTCCCAAGATCTTTCCAAGCTAGCGACCTAATCCTCAAAAATACCTTAGCACCAGCCAAACTTGACCCAACTTGGGAAGGCCTATACATAGTTCACAAAGTCGTTGGAAATGGAGCTTACTGGATCAAAACTCAGATCGGTGGTGTGCTTCCCCAACCTTGGAATACAGATCTACTCAAGCATTTTTACAAGTAATTTGTCTCTAGATGTATCAATCAATATGAATAAAATTCCATCAGCATTTAGCGTATACATGTTATCCTTGCATTACATGAGTACCACACATCTTGCACTCGCTACCCGATCTGAGACATCAAAGTATCAGGTCGTATACCAATGCCAGGGTTAAGCACGACTCAACTATAATTACCATGCAGTGGTTAATTATCAATCAAATCCAATCCACAGTCCCCCAAAAGGACCACAAATCAACTTAATACCAATGGCAGGGTTAAGCATGATTCAACTGTAATTGTCACGCAAAGGCCAATTACCAGTCAAATACAATCCCAGGGACCCCCAAAAGGACCCTAAGTCAACTTAAGGCCTTTGAAATGGTTGAGTTTGGCTCAACTATAATTACTACTCAAAGGCTAATTATCAATCAAAAATCAATAAGAAGATCCCCCAGAAGGAACGACTCAATCAATACACACACCTAAGGAAAAGAGGAAACCTAGGTGCCAACTACGCACATCTATCAGGTCGTACACAAACACTTACGACCTACAAGCATCAGATGATCTAACAAAGTTTAATAGGTCGTCGAGTCTACTACTATGTAGCACATGTCGTCAAATAACAAATCAAAAAGCAATGGAAGCAATCACATTCATAAAAAATTCAAAGACAATCTTATTCAAAAGCAAGTAAGTAATTTAAATATTTTCACTTAATACAATTTCGATGAAACACTGGAAGCCCCCAAGTTATCCTGGGAAAACGGCCTCAGCATCCCCATCAAAAATAGAAGTATCAGTATCAACAACAAAAAAGAATATTGTTCAAACACTTCATCCATCATCAAAACAAATTACAAGAAGAACAAGATCAATTGACACAAGGAAGGTTCTCCATATTCAAGGGGTCCAGTTGGCAGCCCTCTTCACCAACAGAGCTACTAGCTGGATCACCACTTGCATTTAGCACTTTTGTGGCAGCACCTTCAGTAGGCTGAGCAGCAGGAGCACCACCCAGGTCGGTTGGTAGATCAGATCGTCTACTAGCATCTGCAACAGTACTTTCCACAGTGACTGTTACAGCCTTACTTTCAACAGATCTCTTGAGGGTTTTGTACTTACGTTCTAGCTCCATGTAATCATCCACCAGAACGTACACATCATCACTCTCTACCAAGTCGTTATATTCATTCTGAGCTCGCTCAGCAATGGCCTGTGCTTGTTTACTCTCCGCAATCCAATGCACTACCTCCACTCTTGAAGCATCAAGAGATGGCTGCAATAAGGCCACCTTCCCAGCCAAATCCTCGACTTGCGACCTCAGCCCCAACACTTCAGCCTGTTCAACCTCTTGCGTAGCCAATAACTTGTCATAAGCCTCCTTGGCAACCTCCAACTCCTTGTATAGGTCAGAGATAGTTGCCATCTCCCTCAGCTTCCTATACATGGCCATAACCTGACAAGCCAACAAAATAAGTAAAAAAAAAAACAACAACTCAAAGCATAAAACAAAAGTCAGATTGGAAGGACACTTACAAAGCACAGCGAGCGATCCATATCTTTCAGGTTCTCCTCCAAATCCTTCCCAGTCTCCAGCTGGTTCCTATCCCCATCCAGGGCAATACTCTCTAGTAGCCCATTCGTGACCAGTGAAGACTTGAAGCTACAATCCCTGTTCTTCACCAGGCGTGTCAACCCACTCACGGGGTTGTAGTAGGTGACCGTTCTATCCAGAATGTCAGAATCACCACTCTTGTCACCTGGGGCTGCACTCCCCGACCCCTTACACTTTTGGGCTGCTGGCTCAGTCTCACTAGCCTTCTTCTTGCCCTGGGCATCAGCCACACCCACATCAATAGCCAGCTCTTTCAAGTTCATCTTCTTCAAAGGAGCCTGACCTAATGAAGAATGACCTTCCACCATAGCAGGTCATTCCTCAGACTCAGTTCGGGTCCTCTTCGCCCCCTCAGCCTTACCGACCTCAGCTCGCCTATTCAGCTGAGGCCTACGAAAGGGAGCGAGAGCATCACCACCTCCCCCAGCACTCCCACCTCCACAGCCAGTCCTATCACCTTCACCCACCACAGCTTGTCTGGACACAGGACGGGTACCAGAGCCTCCTCCAGCAATTCTCAGTCCAGAAACAGGTGCTCTCCTTTAGTCCTCTCTCTCCATCTCAGTATCTGAGCTAGAATAAGAGATATCAAGTACTAGCTTCCGAGCCCTCTTCTTCTGCTCAGTTTTCTTCCTGTTGATCTTCGCACCACCTTGTCTCTTGAAGTAGTGTGCAATCTCCTCCAATAAGGACATTTTTTCTTCCCAACTCAGTCTCGCAAACTCTTCAATAGCCCCCGTAGACGTACGACCCTGAATTACAATCTCTGCAAAACAAACAAATGTCAGAACGTCATCATATCAACTCGTAACCAAAACAAACGACTTACACAAATAGATGACCTACAACATGAAAATGACCCATATCAAATAATGACCTACCATCAGTCCTCACACTACGATTCTCCACCTCACATCCAAGAGGATAATAACCCCCCACGATTAGCAAAGGCCTACGCCACCATTCCTCCTTACTCACACCAACGATCACCGATGATTTACCCCTCATCACTTGAAAACCAAAGTTCATAGCAGAAGATGTTTTCACAGTAAAATGCTCCAGCACGTCAGACAAACAAATATTGTAACCCCTCTGTCTCAACAGATCCAGAACGTGAAACACCCTCCAACTATTACCCACAAATTGCAAAGGTGACTTCCACAAAAGTTCAGAACGTCCAAGGTTAGATGTGAGAATGGCAATCTCAACCCCGCCTTCAATTGGCCATACATAATTACAACTCCACCATCTCGAGGCGCATAATCTAAACCAAAAATGATGTTCTCACCACTCAGGTTGTATATCATCAGATCGGGGCTATCAATCCCAAACTCCCTTCTCAAGTCCCCAAAATTATCCAACACCGACCTAGACACCGCCACCTCAGTCATCGTCTCCAATGAAGAGGATGATGATGCCTCGCCTCCACTACGTGCCCTAACGCCATCATCTCCATCACTCACTATTCTCTTTCTCCACTGATCCAACTCCACTTCTGATCCCCACTCAAACTATTACTAGTAATCGACATTACAAAAGCAAAAGAAACAAAAGATTAAATTTTTGAAGTTCAAAAGAGACACACCTGAAGACGAAAGGTTGGAAAGGTTTTTTGTTTTTCTTTCGCTTTGCTTTTTCTTCATTTGTTGATAGAATGAAGAAATGAAGAACCTTCACATGCAAAAACCCTTCAGCTGCACAAATCTCGAAAACAGACAAAATGTTTTGCCTTCCCCAAAACGTAATCATAACCTCGCCTACAAACCGCCGCGATTTTGGGCCCATGGATCAGATCCAACAGTTCCCACACATTTTCCCAACCGTTCAAACAAAACCAGCTGTGCGACATGTGTTAAAAGATTTATTTTATTTTTTCTTTTCACACCACAACTGTCCAAAAAATAAATAAAATAAAGGGGGCTATGTAAGTACCCTCCGTTCTCAAACATATTACTATAGCACACGTGTCCACAATCCAGGTCGTATCTTCATAGCTCGTACCACACCAGCAGGACGTGACAATGACCCAAACTCAGGTCGTCCCAAATATCAAGCACATCCATATATGGAAGTAAATGATCCACCGCGATCCTGAAGCTCAGTCAACACACTAATCAAGGAGACATTTACTTTGTAACATCAGAAGTAATGACGAATCATCAAGATATCAAAAAATATGGATCTACACTTGACAACGACCTGGAGCAAATAAGGAAAGTTAGCTAAAGCATCTATAAGTAGAGAGAGATGAACTGCGTAAGGCTTAATTCAAGTTTATCCAAGAAACTTGATACGTAGGCAACTCTTGTCCCAAGAAAGAGTACATCCATTCCCTATCAAACACAACATTAGGTCGTATACACAAAATCCACACCTCTACAAATGAAAAAAAGAGATATATGGAGCTGGATATTTGAGTCAAATTTTCTGATAAGATGTAGATTATAATGTTTGATTGGGCAGATGCGAAAACAACAATCATGTATTTGCCTGATTTTGCCATACTTGACATTGTATATATCTAGAAATTTTAGATCAAGTAGACTGTTCTTTTGCTTTTGTCCTCATTATTAATGATTTTAAACACCCATACCTCAAAAGTATTCCTTGGGAAACTATTGAATGGTACTGCACAAATGGTTTTCCACAAACTCCATGACGAAACACAGGTTCTCAACAAGAACACAGGGTCTTCTACTCTCAAGAAATGTCATGGGATAAATATTATATTTGTGCTGAAAATTTTATAATTTGATATAAGAGAAATTACTACCATGTGCGTCTCTAGTTTTGAAGTTTGAGAGCATCACCAAAGTACAATTCCACAATTCATTGTTGAAAATGTGAAAGTTTTAATAGTTAGATTGTGATCATTGCATAATGGTCAGATCTTATGTTCTCTTTGCACACATGTATGGGTAGCAGGACCGTTGAGCTAGAGTTGGTTCTTTCTAATATAATCTTACTTCTAAGTGACGAGTGTTGTACTTATTTTGCATATCTAATTTTTAGGAGAATTTTCTACCTCAAGTCTCAACAGGAGCATCGATAATATCATCGCACAATGGACCCTTCTATGAAAAGTTCCTGGCCTCCTGGGTACCACCCTTGTTAGCAATTCGCCGAATTATTCACGAATCGAATTTTTGAATGGCAAAACGTATAATACTTCTGAATGTTTGAAAGATTTGTCATAATTCGCGATTTTTTGCCTTGGAACGAATAATACCGATTTCGCCGGTGAAAAAAAAAAAAAGAATGAAAATTCGGTTGCGTTTTTGTTATTTTTTATGTACTTTATGTCTTCACTCTTACTTTAAGTCCCTCACTCTTACATTTTTGGGTTAACTAGTATTACTCCCCTACTAGATGAGCCAATTAGGATTGCCCCCAACTAGATGGGGAAATTAGGGTCTCCCCCCTAAGTACACAAAAAAAAAAAGTCAACTTGGGTTGACCGTGTTTTTTTTTTGTGTACTGGGGGGGGGAGACCCTAATTTTCCCATTTAGTTGGGGGAAATCCTAATTGGCTCATCTAGTAGGGGGGTAATACTAGTTAACCCTATATTTTTAGTGATAAATTAATCCAAAAGCTTTACTTTTATACTTTTTGGGCAATATTTAAATTGTCATGTCATGGTGTATGTGTATTTTGAAATTTGAACGGTAATTTCAATCCAAAAACAAATAAATGAAGGTACTTATGTGGACCATTTAATTGGTTAATGTTTTTGTAGCTAGATTGTTTAGATATGTTTGTTATGTTGTAAAGAATGACCACTATTATTAATATTTACTAACATAATATCACGAATTTTTACAACCAAACATTTAAAATGCGTATTAATTAAACACCGTATAATTGTTGGCCGGCCCCGTATTGCGAATTTTTGACCGAATATTTGACCGTACTGTTTTTTTGAATCACCGAATAATTCTCGAATTATTCCCATACCAAATTTTTATCGTATCCCGAATTGCTAACAAGGGGTACCACTTGATATCCTTCACCTATTGTTTAATCACTTACATAGAAAATGAGCGAAAGTATATATTAAATTGATCAAAAACTTATTCTATCTTGGAATTTGGTTGCTAACGTACAGTTGGAAAATATGAGGGTGGATCACTTTATTTGACGCTAGAAACACTACACCATATCTGTTGAAAAAAGACATGACAGATGCATCGTTTTTTCAAAAAAAATACACTTTTAGGTGTTGTATGGTGACCCGTTTTTTTTGCAGTCTTTTTTTTTTCTACAACACTTGACAAGTGTCTTTTTTTTCATTTATTTTTTAAAAAAGGTCGAATTAGGGCCAAAAAATGCCCATACAGTTCTGTAACATTAATAGCATCAGTAATAAACAAATACTTGTGCCTTTTGAAGTGTGCAGTAATAGACAAAGCCCAGTCCCCATCCATCATCAAATGGCTAATAGAAACAATTTTATAGCCTACTCAGCGTCTCAGCCTAATAGCAACAATTAAAGGTTCCCATCAAGAAGTTACTCAGCTCCTACTAACAAACCATCACAGGTTCTTTTAGTACTTTTACAACCCATTAACACTACCACCGATTCTCATAACATATTCAAGTTGAGGATATTCCATCCATTGAAACTCAACCAAAACTCTAAACAGAAAACTCAACCAAAACATTTAGTCATTAAATGGTACTAAGTTCCTAAAAAGTTCAGGATATCCATCCATAGAAACAAAATAGTGACACTCCTCCAATAGGTGAATCTTACTGTTGTCCAACTTCGAGCTTCTTTTTCTGCCAAAGCCTATCAACTGCACTATCAGCATCTCCCTGGAACAAAATCAAAATCAATCATTTCATAAACAAACTCTTCCTCATTGTTTTAAAGGCCTCAGAAAAACAATTTCTTTAGCAGCATGCCAGCATGACCATATGGAAAAAAAAAAAAAAAAAAAAGTAAAAACAGGTCTGAAATGTCATCGCAATCCTATGAGTCTATGACCTTGGCCAATCATCACATATCCACATATTTGGTGTGTAGTTACAGGCAGTTACCCTCATACATGAGGTGTGATTATTAGTCTAAGAGTAAAGGGCTGGTTTCAGCATTTAAGATAAAATAATTGTATCCAACACTACACTAGATATCCAAGGTCTTTCAAGCCATGCATGATTCATACTAAAAAAAGAGAGAGAGAACCATAATGGATAAGAGCATAAGACTAACTACGACGCTGCTCCAGATTATGTTTTTTGTTGGACTAGGCACATTTTTGAAACTCTCATAAGAGATAGGACAATGTGTCTTTGTTGTCCCACCAAGCAAACTAGAAAATCCTTCTTAACCTACAGGCTGTCCGTCAGAGTCAAATTCAACTTTCTTCTTTCCCTTGGAAGAGACTATAAAATAAAAATAAATAATTAAATTACTGAAAAGGCAAAAATGTGTCAGTCAATTCGTGGGAATATATAAAAGAATAACTATCAACAAATAAAATTATTGGAGAAATACTATATGTACCATAAGAACCTCCACCTCCAGAAACTTGGGAATCACTAGATGATGATCCTGGAATCAAGAAAAGTTATGATATCAGGTACAGGTGCAATACATTTAATAGATTATAACGTTTTTCTTATTTGTGTTGCAAGGAAATCCCTACCCCCAAGATGTTAAAAAAAAGGGAATACTAAGGAAGGCCTCGAGTCTGCAAGTATAAAAGGACTAGAGAACTTAGTATTGAGTAAATATAGTGCCTATAATTGCCAACCCTTCATTAGATTTAAACTTTGTACCTGAATCAGAAATATGTATGCCACCGTTGAGATCTCTAGCCATCACAGCCTCACGTGATAACATTGTCTTCCTAGCCCTCTTTTCCGCTTGCTTTGAGCTCTTAATAGGATAAAAGATAGACTGTTAGGTAGAAACCATTAACAAACTAAAATTTTACGTATTTAAAAGAAAGTACCTCTGTGCTCTCCTGTCCCGACATATCCGATCCTATGGATTTCAACGAATACACACTTAGCAGAAACCCCAACACAGCTGGAAGGAAAGCACTATACTTGACCTGCAAATAATGCCATACATGCAATTAAATTTTAGTATATCATCAATAACATGTCAAGACATTGTACTAAGCTGAACATTATAAGACAATGTACTAAGAAGAACTTTATTTGTTAAGCCACACCCGACTTAGATATTACCTAATATCAGTGAACATCAATAATTTATCTTCTAACACTAATGAACTCAAAAGTGTCTCGTTACAATCTTGACTAAAAAACTAAAGGGTTTTCATACGCATCCATGTCTCTAGTCATTCTCTTTGGAGCATGTAACATGACATTCCAACCACTCCTTGTTAGGTCTTTGCAATAAAAAACCTGTGATGCTTGTGAGGCAAGAATAAATGGTTCATCTACAATCTTCGAACTTCCTTTAAACTTGCTCAAATCCACGAATGTTAAATTAATATCCGGATCAGTGTAACATCCATTCACTTTATCTTCCACACGAACGCAATCACAACAAAAAATAGTTATAGTGAAATCAAAGTAGTCGAGTTCGAGAATTTGTCTAATGAGCCCATAATAAGTAGTATCATCAGACACAAACTTCTTATCCTTTGCACTTGCACGAAAGTTAGTCATCACATTCATTTTAATTCCAGAATTCTGAGTTGTCTTGTTAGTGTCCCATTCAGCAGTATAAAACACATATCCATTGGCTTGGTATGTGTTATACGAAATCGTTTGGAAGTGGGGACCATCAGCAAGTCTCTTGATGGGAGAAACCTCTTCATTTTGTAGTTGTCAAAAAATCCACAAAAGCTAATATTATTCTGCAAGAAATACATGATCCTACGTGTTACTCTAAGTGATTACTAAGGTACTGAAACTATACTTGTTCCCTTAACCAAGGAATAAAACTCATTGGTGTTTCGGTGTTACCTTTTCTCTTACGACCACTTGGTTTAAATCCTTGCAAGAATATTTGGTATTTCCTACAATGAAATGACACAAGAGACAAATTAAATAGGTCTTTAGAGTTTCACAGTCTCATATACAATATTATAAACATGAAAAGAGTAGACTTACTTTTGCCATGGAATAGAAAGTTTTGAGCACTGCAACACCCATTTACGTACTTGTTCGTACTGCACATTACTCAATCTATATATTCCTTTCTTATTGAGAGGTTTCTCATTTGTCAGCTCTCCTGTGTCATCCAAGAATCTCTCTTTACCTCGCTTGTAGCTTCCCTTTGAACCATCAGGCATATGCTCCATACAATACATTATTGATTCCTCGAAGACATAACGCTCAGTAATACAACCTTCAGGATGTGTTGAATTCTTTACATACCTCTTGTAGTCTCTCATCATCCTAGTAAAAATTAACAACATATATTACTCATATCAAATAACAAAAATAAAGATACCTCACTCATAGGACTTACCGTTCGAAAACATACATCCACCAACACCAAACAGGTCCACAAAGTTCTACCTCTTCCTCCAAATGCACAACAAGGTGCATCATGATGACAAAGAATGAAGGAGGAAAATACTTCTCAAAAATGCACAAGACTTCAATCACTCTTTGTCTAGTAGCTTCAAGCTCATCGAGGTATATTTCTTTGGAGCAAAGGATGTTGAAAAATATTGACAATTGTCGGATTGCTACTCGCAATTGCTTATGTTCTTTAAAGCAATGCATGAGTAATAATGGCAAAAGTTGTTGCATCATTACATGGTAATCATGTGACTTCAAGCCTTTTAATTGAAAATCTTCCTTGCTCACTCGATGCTTCCAATTTGAACTATATCCTATAGGTACTTTTAATGTGGCCAAGGTCTCAAAGAACAAATTTTTTTTTCAGATCGAGATAAAGTAAAATCAGCCTTTGGTAGCAACAACTTATTTCCCACTTCTTTTGGCCACAAGTGTTGCTTTATATTCATCTCCTTCAAGTCTAAGCATGCTTGCAAACCATCCTTGCTCTTGTCCATTTCCAAAATTGTCGCAATAAGGTTCTCGGCTACATTTTTCTCCACATGCATTACATCCACATTGTGAGGACTAAGCAAGAATTGTTAATCATAAAAACACACAAATTACAATGATGTATAATGATGTACGACAAACCAAATTAAGAAATGGAAAATTAAGTTACCTCCCAATACGGCAAGTCAAAGAGTTTTGATTTTTTCGACCATGCAGTCACGCCCTCATCATCAACATTTTTTTTCCCTTTCTTTTGTGCTACCTTTCCATAAACCGTTTCAAAACTTTCCACTTTGCTTTTTACCTCGGAACCACTCAATCTTCTTGGAGCTTCCCCATGTTCTTCCTTCCCATCAAATGGTTTTTTTTGTCACCTAAAAGGATGATCCTCTGGACGAAATCTCCTAGTGCCCATATATGAATTCTTATTCCCATGTTTTAACCTAATTGAATATGTCTTTTCGCCACATGGAGGACAACCATAATTTCCACCAGTCTTACAACCCGATAACATGCCGAACGCAGGAAAATCATGTATGGCCCACAACAAAACTGCTTTCATAGTAAATGTGTTGTTACTATGAGAGTCGTATGTTTTGGTGCCTGTAGACCACAACTCATTCAACTCGGAGATTAGGGGTTGCAAATAGACATCAATGTCTTTCCCTGGACTACTTTTCCCAGGTATCAACATGGACAACATAATAAACTGTTTAACCATACAAAGAGATGGCGGGAGATTATATGGAACAATCATAATGGACCAACACGAATAAGAACTATTAGAATGAGAAAACGGATTAAATCCATCTGTCGCAAGGCCCAGATGGACATTGCGTGTCTCAGCAGAAAATTTTGGCCACTTTGCATCAACTGTGCTCAAATTGAGAGAGTCAACCGGATGTCTCACTCTATTTTTGTCAACCACGGCCCTCGAATGCCATGTCATGTTCTCCGCAATCCATGGAACACTAAAATATATACATATATATATATATATATATATATATATATATATATATATATATATATAAAACTAATTGATTCAAAGGGTAAGAAGTAAATGCGATAACGTACAAGTATTGAAGCCAAAGCCTTACCTATACAATCTTTGTAACCTAGGTATTAATGGGAAGTATCTCAAGACTTTTTCTAGTACGGGTTCAGACTTTTTTTTGTCTGTAAGATCAACAACTTTAACATTTTTCCATCTGCTCACACCAAATTTAGGACAATCTTGAAGAGCTTCAAGTTTTTTCCAATACAAAATGCAATTATTGGGACATGCATCGATTGTTTCATAGTCCATACCTAAAGATATAATCAACCCTTTAGCCTCATATACATACAGAGGCAATGTATTATCTTCAGGTAGAATATCTCTTAGCATATCCAGTAATTCTGTGAAGCTATTATCGGACCACTAATGTTTTGTCTTGAGGTTCATCAACTCAACTGTTATTGATAACTTAGTCTTTTCTTGAATGCATGAGGAATATATTGGTCTCTTCAAATCCTCTCACAAATTATTGAACTTCATCTCCTTTTTTAAATTAACCTGATTTTGGTTACATTGTTCATTATGGAAATCAACATCCACATCTTCATCCGAACTAATCTCATCCAAACTGATCTCATCCGCATTGAAATCATCATTCAAACTAATCTTATCTACGCATTCATTCAAATCATCAAGTTGGACAGTCCTAAGCTCTTCATTCACAAAGTTAATTTCTTGAGGATGGGTATCTTTGGGAGAGTTATGAGAGGATGAACCAAAAGGTTCAAAATTCCCAACATTGTTTACAAATGACTCCCCATGAAAATACCATGTAGTGTAAGACTCGCCAAATCCATAACGAACGAAATGAACAAAAATGGTTTTTGGATCAACCATTCCACGAACATATTCAACACTTGGCACACGGACAAGAAGACCAAGTTTCTTTTCCTAAACTATCTCTCATGAATTCAAGGAATGATTTGATTCCATCTAGATATGCATCACTCCCCATTGATTCCTTCATCCACTCTCTGTCTGGACGTGACAAACTCATCCCTACTTAATGCAATATGTAGATAAGTACATATTATTTCACAACATTATAATCAATAAATAACTAAAAACAAAATAGAAAGTCTTCATTATCCATTTAAACTCACAAAAACTCATAAATTTTTGCATGCTCATTCAAAAATCCTTATTTAAGAGCATGGAAACTAATAAAACATGTCAAAACATCAAAATAAAGTAAACCTAAGTCGAGAAACAACATAGAAACGCTAATTTGCAATTTAACAACATCAAGTTTAACACTCTGTAAAATATGTAGTTCAGAACTCTGTTGAAGTACATATGTCAGAATGAATATATCAGAATGAATATGGAAAACTTTCTTGGACAAGTTTTAACTAAAACAGGGTAGATTTTCCTCATAACGATAATCCAAATTCAAATAGAAATTTGCAGTTGCAGCAAAGATTTCACTGGATTTGTATATTCTTTGTAAGGATTTTGGTGGTGAAATCACCTCCAAGCCCTTGAATCACCTTATGTTTCAGTTGAAATCTAGCTAGGTAACTTTTCCAAATAGCTGGGTAAATAAGCGCAACCTATTGATCAGAAAGAATATTTTTCTCTGCTATATTAATTATCAACTACGTTCACCTAATTTATTGCCCTTGATATATAACAAAATGATGATGGACTTTAATTGCAAATATATTATTGACTATAAGCTATAGTTAACTTACATAATAATATTTTATCTAATCAAAGATAATTATAATTGCTAATTAAGGATCACTTAAATCGCACTGGAAAACCCACTAGGATGTTTCATTTGTCAAGTTGGCTTATTAATTGTGAGTTGTATCAGTTGAAATGCAAGTATGTCTTCCACTAAGACTACACATAGTACATAGTTTGTGAGACAAGAATTCCAGTGGACCAAACAAAGCAGTGGTTTATCCTTTGAGCACTAGTCTTGTCATTTTCTCAACAACATCCCCCCATCATCCCAGTACCACCCAGCATATAGAAGAAAACAAGTCTTAAAGGTAGAACCATCATTAAGCATTACCTATGTCAGAACACTAAACAATAAATTTCTCCACCACTAATGTTGAATTTGGTCATTTTTAATTTCATAACTTTTAATTATGCATTTTAGTAAGCCAAGGTTTGTTTAGTTACTGATGATATCGATCAAAACAAAGATCAAACGACTACTTTCAACCTATACATCAATCAAAACAATAATAATTTGTTAAACAATCAATCAAAATAGCTAAAATCGTTTATTTGAGATCTCAAAATGATGAAGACGTTTACCTGATGAAATTCTCAATAATGAAGAGAGAGTTGATTTTATGAAGAGAGTTGTTTAGGTTTTGAGATCGAGTGATGTGATGAAGAGAGTTGATTAGGTTTTGAGATGGAGTGATTTGATTGAGTGAGTGATTTGAGTTTTTTGAGTGATTTGAGAGAATGAGTTTTTGAGAGATCTGGAAAGTAATTTGAGAGAGCGAGTTTTTGGTTTTTTTAGTTTTGAGCAGTGGAAATAAGAAAAAGTGATTTGAGAGCGGTTTTTTTCTTGTTTTTTCTTTTTTTGATAGGCTGTGATCCGATGCTCAGGGTTTGTTCCATGACGTGCGTGGTGCGTGCGAACAATAGACAAAAGTGATGTCGGTACCCTTGTCTTTTTCTAAAGAATATGGTGTAGTGAAATTAATAACCGGGTTTTGAAGTGAAGTGAAGAAAAAAACTTTGTTCATTCTATACGAGTCCAAGAGCATAGACTTTTTCAAATAGATATTCGAAGAGAAAGTTAACAACGAGATGGATTTGATGATAGTTTTTGTAACTGTTAAAAATGCGGGCACAATAGGTAATTCCATATTTCTAAAGAGTAATTCATGGGGGATTTTTATTTGTTTCGGTTGATCATACATGTAACATCTCTTGATAGAGCCAGAACGGAAGCAAACTAAGCATACATTAAATTGTAGCAAAAAGAGGATTGTTCTCAGCTACTCAGGCTTCCTATTTTGTCCTCTCCTTCCACCTTCACCTCAACCTCAAAACCCAACAAATCCACCACAACCCATTTCTTCTTTCTCTCTCTAATAGTTCAATTATCAAAGCTCAAGATAATTTGATTTCTGAAATGAAATTGGTTCTAAGCAAACTATAACAACCCCAATTTTTAAACAACATAAATTACATTATTTGAATTGAAAATAACTATTATATTATGAAGTCTAGCTTGTTCTTGAATTTGTTTGGCTGTTGTTGATTTTTCAAAATTTGTTTTTACTTGAATTTGTTTGTTACAACTTTTGTGGGTATTTTAATTTAGAGTCATTTTTGGGCTTGAAAACATTATTAAAATATACCCATTCATATAGGTGTAAACCTTGGGTGTTTTTAGACCCATTTGAGGCCCATAGGTTAACTTAAACAGATTTAAAACATTGAATAAGCAATACCTGCGAATTTCCTCTGTAAAAATCTTATTATTCAAAAATAAAACCCTAGCCTCCATTAAAAAGAATATTTTTTATTGAAAAAAATAAAAAGAAGAAAAATGATTGGAGAAAAGGAAGCATTGGTATTCTTTTGCAAATTCAATTTCAGGTGAGTAGACATATTTTTATCAAAAAATATATATAAATTATTTTTTTATGATTTTTATCTTGTTTGCTTTATAAATGCTTCATTATCATTTTATAAAAGTTCTATATTTAATTATGAACATTTGCTATTTGTTTTGAAATTTTAATTGTCGTTTGGAACGATGGTATGTTTGCAGAATTCTGCACAAGTACTAACTTGTGACTTGAATTCGACTAATTAGATGACATAACTAGTTTTTCAACAGAACTAAACAATTTTAGTTCTCTGAGTCATCTTTCATTTCCAATTAGCCTTGACTGATTCCAGTTTATATTCTATTTAATGTGAAGTTTACAAAAAAGTGCATCAGAAAATTGAATAGCAGAATTTAAGTTGTTGGGTCTGTTCCATCACATAGTTTAGGGTACATACTAAACAAATTAGTGTTTAGGAATTTTTGTATTGAAATGGATTTTCTGTTTAATTTTCAGAATGGTATAATTGATTAAAAACTTTGATTATATGAATTCTCTAGAATTTTTAGAATGGACAAAGGTCAAACTGTCCTAACCAATATCTCATGCATAGAACAATATACGTAACTAATTAGTATAGATTTTAGTTGTACAAGAAAAAATATAATGATCATGCAATTTATATCGTATTAATATTTCAAATAAATGTGTATTGATTGGAAGAATAATTATTTTATTTGTCTAAAGAGTTTTATTACATGTATTGGAATAAGTGTTGTATGCATAATTGTTTGATGAATATTGTATGTATAGAGCGTATATTGGTAGCTAAAGATTTGGCGTGGTAGTATGCAATTATTAATATTGGCACTGATGGACTTTGACTTTGACTATGTGGTTGATAAGAACTATGAAGGCTTGATTCGAATCTTGAAAGATTTGGATACGTAGGCAGCTTTGAGTAAAAGTGCAGCCACTATATTATATATTATATATTAGTTTTTGTGATAACTATATGCATATAATGTTAGTATTTAATTATGTATGTGATTGTGGCTATTTGAATTGTATTTGATTGATGACCATTAGTGTTGCATTCAATGATATTTAAATACGTGATTGATTTGCATTGATGCGTGAAAATAATTATGCATGTGTGATCAATTGTTGTGTATGATTAATGCTAGTACAATGAAAAGTGAGTTGAGAATAATATTTTCAACGAGTCGACCACACCTTTAGAACTCTCCATGCCTCAGGATTTGGTAATGATATATTATGACTTGAGATGTCATGTGATAGAAAGGTATTAATTGAATGTGTCATGAATGACTTGTTAGTGTTATGATGGGTATTCCTTGAATGTGGCGAGAATGACCCAAGGTATTCATTGAATGTGCCATAAATGACCTGTTAGTATTATGATGGGTATTCCATGAATGTGGCGGGAACGACTCAAGGTATTCATTGAATGTGCCATGAATGACTTATTAGTGTATGATGGGTATTCATTGAATGTGGCAGGAATGATCCAAGGTATTCATTGAATGTGCCATGAATGATTTGAGATATTGAATGCCCATAAGAGGCTGTGATTATGCGAATGGAAAGCCCAGAGATGGCTGTGACTCACAAGTTATGAGTTTGCAAGATGTAAATATGTTCTTGGAGGCGATATCCCCACTTAGGACATATGTCTTGTAGTGGTACTCGGTGTGAGAGAGGCACACGGGTATGTGTGATTTGGCAAATGTGTGAAGTGCAGATCGTGGAGTAGGAACTAAAGGTGAGGTCAGTAAATAAGTGATTAATAAACAAGATGCATTGTGGAATTGAATGAACTAAAAGTATGTGAATTTGTGTGATGTTATGGATGTGAAGTGTGACTGTGAATAATATTAGTGAATACTGGTGATCTTTTATGTGATTGCGAAATGACTATAACTTGATATGTTATTACGAAAATATTAATGACTTATGATAGTCTGAGATCTGTGGTTATGCACGTAAAAACTTTATGACGTAATGATGTCATGTGAATGACTACCCTTGATATAGGTATTATGATAAGTGGTATTCCGCGAATATGCGGGACGAACCAGGTTGTATCAATTAGACTTAAATGTCTTAAATGAGGTTTGATTACGAATGGAAATTTGACTGACCTATAAATCATTTTGTTGTGATGTCTAACTTTGTTTTGCATGAGGGTAGGATCTATTAATCTTTTATGCAGGGACGTAAATATCCTACCCTAAGATGACGTGTTGGCTTAAAGGTAAGGTGTATCAAACTTATATTTAATTAAGTTATCATATGTGTATTTAATAAGTGGAATGTAAGTGGTATTTATGTTGTAAGTTATTTTGGAAAGTGGGAATGATGAGTACTGTTATATGAGTTTTTTGGAATTGTATATTGGGGGGTGAAATATTACTTGGGAAGAAACTACATGCCGTTTTGAGAAAACGGAACTAACTTGTCTTCCAAGTTGAAATGATTATAATAGTATATTCCTTTATTTGAAATATTGAACATGTTGTTTTTATTTTTGTCACACCCCGAATTTCGACAGAATTCGGAAAAACAATATTTGTTCCCGACTCTTCGATTTTCGAGGTGTGACGCACTCTCAACTTCCAAAAACCCATAAACAGTTTAAATATGTGGATAATTAAAAACCAATAAAAATTTCAATTTAAACAAAAGTCTTCTTCATTACAAAAATTCACAAATAAGCTTAGTTTACAAATCTCTTTTCAATAACTCTTTATTTAAAATTACAAATGAAAATACAAATAACATTGTCTTAACGGAAAATCTATATCACCTCAAGGGAAAATAAAACCTACCTTGAAATGCGATGCTAACGCAAACCACAAGCTGAAACCAACCTTCTTCAACACTAAACCTGTCAAGACTTATCAACTATGTTCATTTAATGAACACACCCGATAAGCAAACATTCAAATCGGGTCAGCATTATAAACAATGCTGGTGTGAGTAGCCCTAAAATATAAATTATACTTATACATATATATACAAAATCCATAAGGCATTTAGTTCCTCCACCGAGGTGCCTTAACTTCCAACAACTAATACGACATTGTTAACTACAATAAGTAAGGCAGGTAGTTCCTCCACTGAGGCGCCTTAACTTCCCACTAACCACACAACAAACCATACGCATAATAAAAGACATTTAGTTTCTCCCCCGAGGCGCCTTAGGTTCTGACTAAACTAATAACCAGCCAAACATATTCTATACTTACCGCATTTCATGCTTAATTACAGAGTGGGTCGTCTCTGCATAAGTTATTAGTTTGACCCACCCTTCTGCAAAACCATATACAATCATCTATCTAAAGATATGTCATTAACCAACACATTACCATAATTATATTAATTAAGGCTTTCTTTGTGTGTCCCTAAAATCACGTCATATCTATGTCTTACCTAGTTTCCCTAGCTACCACAATCGCTTCCCAATGCCGAACATGTACATCCACATGTCTCCCCTCACATAATGAACCACTCCGTGCATAACTACCCTGAGCGGGATGCTGCACACCAGGTAACCCTCACACGAAAGCCATTATGTGAGTACTGCCACTATTCGGCATAAAATATCGCGCATCTCGTTCTAATTTTGCGAACAGAATAATCAAGCCACCATTCGGCTACGCCAGAAGGGCCATTCAAATTCACTGAAACGCCAGAAGGGCCAATCACATTACTTATGCCCGAAGGGCCATTTAGATTCACTAAAATGCCAAAAGGGCCAATTATATCACATACGCCTATCACAGGGGCCAAATCACATGAGTTGTGGTAGCTAGGTTAAACTAGGTAAAACCTAGAGACGACGTGTTATTAGGGACACTTGATAAATGTTACTGATATGATATTTTCCTTCGGTATGGTTATTGATTTTAGACTTTCAAGTTAAGTTTGAATTTATGCTATGATTATTACAAATTACTTTGCAGGAGAGTGGGTTAAACTAATTATTCTTGCAGACAGGACCCACTCTGCAATAGAGTATGCATAAAGGTAAGTACTAGGATACCATATGATTGATTTACTCTTAGTTAGAAGCTAAGGTGCCTTTATGAAGGAACTGGCTACCTTAAGCTAAAAGCTACCGGTGGAGGAACTACCTGCCATATAAAGAACGAAATTTTATGTATATCTAAATGGTTTTTCTAAGGCTACTTATACCAGCATTATTTATAATGCTGACCCGATTTGCATGTTTGCTAATCGGGTGTGTTCTTATATGAACATAGTCGATCAGCCTGGACAGGGTTAGATGATGTTCGAGAAGGTGGCATGCTGCTCATGATTGATGTTAGCATTTATTTTTAATAAGATGTCGTTTCATTTTTCCTCGGAGATGTAGTGGAATTTGTTGGGGACATATGTTTTAATTTATCTTTTTTCCGAATTCTTAAGTGAAGAAGTTTGTAACTTAATTTTGATCACAAGTTTTCATAATGATGAGTTGATTGTTTTGAGTATTTTATTGCCTAGTTTTTTCCGCATGTGTTATTATTCATTAGGGTTATGAAATAGATTGAGTTTTGAGGTTGTTGTCACATCTCGGATATCGAGGAGTCGGATATCATTTATATTATCTGATTTATCGAAATTCGGGGTGTGACAATTTTAGTCTTACTCATACCAGCAAATTCAATTTGCTGACCCATGTTTGCTTTGTTTTGCAATATGGGTGTGTTCTTGGAAACATAGATGGTGGAGTGCAGTGGATGAGGACACGTGATTTGGATTTGCTCTTGGAGTATTCTAGTTTAAGTTTTTCTAAAGTGTGTACAGTTTTGTTTTGAGACAGATGTAATAGTGTTGGTTAGTTTCTTTGTAGTTTAATAATGTGATTAAAGGATTGTACATTTTGGTTTTAGATTTGATCTCAGATTTTAATATCGTGGTTCATAATATGTTATTAGGGTTTTATTTCATCTTGGGTTTTCAAATGATTGAATAGGGTGACGATTGAGATAATTATATTTTGGATAATTCCCTATTTTAAATTTTCTGGATATTAGTGGGTTGACACAAACGTTATTAATGGTTGATTGATCACCAAGAAATTGAAATAGCGATTAGCGATTATTCAAAACCCATTTCTATTTATCAAGTTTGTTCACACCTTACACTAAAATTCCAATTAGAAAATTTTAATTTTTTCTCAATATTAATGGACTGGATTACTGTATACGTGACTATGTGAGGGTTGCAGTTGAAGAATTACCAAAAGAAAATGAGCTGGGTGGGAGGGGGGTCAGTTACAACAGGGATATTTTGATCATGCACATGGTTTTTGGGGGTCAGTTTGGTAACTTTAATAGGTAGGTTGTGTGGAAAGTTGAAACGGGGACTATTTTAGTTATGGCCGCACTAGATTTTCGACTCGGGATACGCTCGGGATTTTTTAAATATTTTGCCTAGCTACTAAAATAGTTGGTTAGAGACTTAGAGATGGTCTGCCATATTTGATGGTATGCCGCATCATGATTACTAATGTCATCCTTCTTTGTATGCCAAACCCTAAACATACACAATGCTATGAAATGAACTCATATAAAAGTACCTTTGACGTAGTACAATCAAAATTAAGAGTGGAATTTTAGACCAAATCCTATTGCTACAGTTACACACTTTACACCCTGTAAAGGAATTATGATTGTAATAATTATCGGAAAAAAAATAAAAATAAAAAATAAATTATGATTGTAATATTGTTAAATGCCTATAACACTATGGCTATTTAGGTGCTTAACATTGAGTATTTTAGGTTTTGTTCTTTTGAGTCCAAAGTCCATAAAATGTCCGACTAGTTAAGTTACCTTACTCACGTGGGTTGGTAGCATAGATTGAGTAAGGGATCGTCCAAACCTTAGGACTAGGCAAGGTTCACAACTGAATTACAGTTTCAAGGGAATTAGTGAGTAGGATTTTAGGTTATTTCTTATGTTGCTCAATTAAAACTTAGAATGCAAGTTAACGTAAAATTACAAAGATTGATTTCTTAGTAAACTAGATAGAGAGAGAGATATAGGAAGAGGGTTAATCATAATCATGCAAGGTTAGTTACAAATTTTTAGAGTATCTTATCACTACAGCTCTAACCCGTCTCGAGTTCATAGACAAACCCGAAATGATGTCGAGTATCGATCCCTAGTATGATGTACTCATCTCTGAGTTCATCTTACTAGCATGAGGAGTTGAATTAACATTCCATATCTGGAATATCACTTCAACTCCTGGTTTAATTATACACCAACTGGGCAAACCAGAGGGCTAACGGCTACCATAAGGTTTCGCATGAGACTGGACCTAGTGTTAATTGGGTCTCGCACGAGACTGGTTTGGAGTATCAGCACTCCAAACTTGGTCACACTCAGTCATTTTGGGACCAGATGTATAATCAAAACCTATTTTCCTAAGTAGTGATTCTGGACTACTAAAATGCAGCCTGATCCTCACATGAGCATCATTAACCCTCCCCTTCTGAGGGTTTTAGCTCATGGTCCTTTGATGGATTTTATGTCTTGCATGTATGAAATGAAAAAGTGAAAAGAAGTAAAGGAAGAACTGGAAATTTACTTGAAGAAAATATATTTTATTTGAAGTTCAAGACTTCCTGTACCAACCTAATACAAAAGCTTCAAAGAAAGGAAAATACTATGTATGAAATGTAAACACAAAATGGAATGCAAGAAGAGATCCCTCTCCTTTCTCCAACATCCAAAATATATATTCCATGGGAATCTCACGTGAAGCCTTCCCACATTTATAAGTTTGTCTTTTCCTTTTTCAAAACATCCAAACTTTTTTTCACAAAGTTTGTCTTTTTCTTTTCAAAACATCCAAACTTTTTTCACCCTTTTTTAATCAACAATCTAATCATGCATTTAATTTATTGTCTTGTCTTTTCTTGCAAGGTGTCACAAAAGTGTCCATAACTTGCCACTTGTCTATGCATGATGACTTATCATTTCTTGTGGGCCTGTAGAGTGGGTCCACATGCTGTGTCTAGTGGCAGCCAGATTTTGGCGATTTTACAACTTTCTAGCTTTGCGTAGAGCTCGTCGTCCTGGTCGTTCTGGCAGTTCACTTGCCAAAATCGGCGTCCAGGTTTGAAAGATATGAGCTTCGGAAGTTTGCTTCTTATTTAGATGTGGTCCCGTTCTGCACTGGTTATGTCCCTTTAGAATCTTCGGCTCTAGTCAGGCTTTGTTGGGCTTCACTAGGGCTGAGTGGAAAGACTTCAAGTATATTCCCGTACTTTGATGCAGGTTTTATCATCATATTCATGTTAATTGCGAAAACCTGCAAAAATACGAAAATATAATTATTTCATAGTTATTAAATACATAATTAACCAAAATGCTATGTCTCTGTGGGGTTTAGTATTACAGTTTTGGGTGTTTATCATCCACCTCAGATAGTGTAAAAGGCTTCACTCTCTTTGGCGGCTAAGGCTTGAATAAAAGAGATGGGTTTAGGTCTCAATTATTGAATATCTTTGGTTGATGACTACAAACTTTTATGTAAAGGTTCAAGTCACTCACAAAGAGTTAACTAACCAATGTGGAACTAAGAGCATCTTTAATGGTGAGACCTCAAAAATACCAAATTTTTAGACCAAACAAATACCAAACATCTTTAGTCTAGATATCAATTTTTCAACACCAAATGATGTGTCTTGGAGGGGGGACCACAATTTGATTTATCTTGGGGGAACCAAAATTTGATTTGTACCACACGGAAAAAGAATATGAAAACCAATGACACACGTGACTATTAGTTATTGGCATTGTTCTAAAAATCGGTCTAGGCGGCCGCCTAGGCGGTCTCTCGGCGCTAGCCAGTGCATAACCGACTCGCCTAGGCCCAAGTCGTTTAAAAAAATCTGCAAACCGATTAGGCAGGCTAGGTGGACTAGGTGGCCCCTAGGCGGTCCAGTCATTTTGTTTTGAATAATTAAATATCGAAAATCAAAGACCCGTGTAGGCTTAAGATTTGAATGAGTTTAAAAGATTAAAGTCTAATGTAAATTATATGCCACTAAAAGAAATTATATGTTTTTATATGAAGTCAATATTCTTCAACTATTACGCATTTTTGTAATAAGTATATTTGTTTGTGTTTATTTTTTGAGTTATGGTAAATGATTTTGTTCATTTCTTGTAGTATATGTGTGTATTAATATATATATTATAAGATCCGAAAAGCTAGTGTGCGCAGGGCTGTGAACCACTCATTTTTAAATTTGTGACCAGGTGTTTAAGTTTTGTTAAGTTTTAGCCAACAGCAACAGTGAGGGTAAAAATGTAAATGCACCCTCTTCCCAAAACTCACTCTCTCTCTCTCTCACTGCGAACTCTCCCCAAAAACTCTTTAATGGCTGAACAAAACTCGCTCTCTCTCTCACTGCGAACTCTCCCCAAAAACTCTTTAATGGTCAAACAAAAACATTTTTTTCCCTCTGGCTACTTTCTTATTTCAGTCTTCTTCTGCTCTCTTGTAGTAGGGTTTATAGATCTGAGAGAAGAAGAAGAAGACATGGTTTTCTCTACTATGATTAGATCAATTGTAGCAGCATCACCTCCTTCTTTTATTGAACCTCCCAAGGTGATATATCTTTAAAGAGCTTTAAATATTAATATTATTTCATTTTTCTATATATGTAGTCATGATTACTTGCTTGTTTTGGTATGATTTGATGAGCTGAACTGTGGAAATAATTTGTTAATGAATGATTGACTATTTTGAGCTTGGACATGAGTATTGGTTATTTGGTTAAAGGTAGTATTTTGATGTACAAAATATTGTAAGAACTGCAAACTAATCTAATTAATCAGAAATTGATAGTAAGTCCTCATGGATGCAAAACAATGATCAAGTTGAGGAGCTCGAGTTTATCCCTAACCAGTAGGGTAATATGGAGGATCCATAGCAGGCATTGCGTCGGAAGTCGGAACTTGTGGCTTGAAAGAACCCTAGGCATCTTTGAGGATACATTTCAGGATTCTCATCTCATTGCTTGTAGATTTCAATTATTGATGTGGGTATGAGTGTTGAGAGAACTAATAATCAAAAAGCTAATTGCTATTGCTATAATTATGGAGAAAAAAAAGTTCATTCAATGCACGAGTGTTTAAGAATACCAGTAGTTTCAGTTTATTGATGTGTTATGTCATAAGTATTGCATCTTACTTTGAGCAATCGTGATATTTTAAAGTGGTAGTTGATGGGAATTTTTTTAATTTCTGGATCAAGATATCGAGTTTGAGTATCTTGAACTTAATCTCTTTATTTTCCTTGTAGCCATCCATTCGCACTCAAAGATCAAGCGAGTCCACAGAGGATGCAACACTGATGTCTTGAGGTCCTTTTCAATTGAAACAAGCGCCAAAGCCATTATCAAAAATATTAGCGCAGACATAGCCCAACTACTTCTAGCACATGCTTTTCAGGTAATAAGTTGTTGCTTCTTTAGTCCTTTAGCTAAGTTGACTCTACATGTTCTTCAATATATTAAATGTACAAAGCTAATACCTAATATCTTTAACTTGGATTTCATGGTGATAAAACTGTTGGCGGGTGGTATGATAGGGTACTGGTGCTGTTAACTTGGATGGTCTTTGGGGGTTTCTGTATTTTGATGGGGTCGCGTGGGGTGGTATGATCTTCCCTGGTGGGATGACTGTATTAGGGGTTTAGGTGGGGGTCTTGGTGTTGTTTAATTAGCTGCTGCCTAACTACTTAAATATTAATGTATTTTTTTTTTAGATTAACTTTCATGGATTAAAAAAAGGAAAAAAGTGTCATTTACTTGATTTGTCTTCTTCACGTACCTAGAGGCCATATTCTTAGGGTTTTAGTCCCAGAGCTTTTAGTGGTCAACACAATTTGGGAGGAGATTATATAAGAAGGAAGGTTATGATAGAGTTGGCTATCTCGGTGGTAGTCAGGTTATAATGATGTCATCTCAAATTGAAAATAACTTTCAATTTGAGAGGAAATCATTACAACCAGACATCCTCCTGTGGTAGCTAACTCTATTATGTCCAGCTTCTCAAATATTTCCTTGTATTTTAGGTTAAGAGTTGTTCCATAATCATAGATAAACAATGTCATAGTACTACATCACATACACAAAGGTTAAGTGTGACAAAAATAATGTGGGAAAAGAACAAGAAAACTAGCCTACACAAAAAGTGAACAAGAAGAATGAGAGAGAGAGATAGGGAAAACAGAAAGTGGTTACAGTAATCATCATCTACTAGATGTAGCCTATGACATGGGGGATTTGGGTACTGCTAGTGGTGTGTCATTAACCTCTACTCGTTTATGTGATGTAAATACTATGACAATTTTTATCTCTAACTTTTCTATTACTGAACAATTAACCTAAAGGTGTGAGGGTTTCACTATGTCATTTCCCTATTATTTGAATTCACATTCAAAGCACGACCTAATAGGTATAGAAATATAGGAACCCTATATAAGAAAATAAGGTTATGATAGAGTTGTCTATCCTGGTGGCTGTCAAGTTATAATGATCTATCTTCTCAAATTGAAAAAAACTTTCAATTTGAGAGGATAGATCATTATAACTTGACAGCCTCCTGGGGTAGCTAACTCTATCATGTCCAGCTTCTAAAATATTTCCTTATATTTTAGGTTAAGAGTTGTTCCATAGACATGGATAAACAATGTCATAGTACTACATCACATACACAAAGGTTAAGAGTGACAAAAATAATGTTGGAAAAGAACGAGAAAGCCGGCTTACACAAAAAGTGAACAAGAAGAATGAGAGAAAGGGAAAACAGAAAGTGGTTATGGTAATATGTGTTGACGACTGTCCGACTACAACAAAGCTTGGTGAAAAGCTACTTTTAGTAGAATCTTCAGCAATGTTTCAATGTCTTGATTCCCAAAAGCAGCTAGTGGTTGGGAGGTTTTTCAAGTCTACACATGTAAAGTATGTAAAATGTAAGTCAATTTGAAAACCTTTTATGATGCCTACTGTTCATTTAACTATAAAGAATGAGTAGTCGTATGTATTTGCAATGACAATTGAATTTTCCATCACCGAGATGTATATGTTATTATATTAACTGGTGTACGTAATGTATATGTTTAAGTGCAACACGGTTGCTTGGGATGGAAACACAATTCAAGTGCACGGTAAATAGCTGGAAAAATTGATGCTTAACAGATTTGTTAATGGCCAGGTAAGCTATGCACATAATTTTTTCTCATATATCATCGATGAAAATTGACTTACTTCTGGGATGCACTATGCAAGTATTAAATTAGCATCCTCGAGAGATAGAGAAGATAATTGATAGTGGTCGTAAGCCTCATAACAGAGCACTTACCAATTGGTATCTCTCTGTGTCTCTCTCTCATAGGTACTATTGTATGTGACCTCAACATCCTTTCTGTTTATACCTCATTATATAAAACAAAGTGTTGGGTTTTATTTATTTATTTATTTATTAATGGCATTTGGTTTGGAAATGTAGAAGAAGAACTATTGTGTGATAGGGGATGTTTATGGAGTATTACTTGTGCCTAAAGAACTTGAACTTGAAAAAGATACTTCATTTATTGCTGCTGACCTTAAATTTCAACTGCCCAATGTTGGGAAAGCTACCAAAGTGAGTTTTTTTACGTTATTTTTAGTGCTTGTTTGGATTAATGTTTTTCTCGCCATTGGAAAAAGAATAATCTTTTATGTTGATGCTTGAATGGAATTTGGAATAGTAAGGGGTATCCAAACACACCCTTAATTATAGAACTGAAAAATGCTGAGCCTTTTTCAATTTTTTTTTTCTGCTTCAATGGGTTATACCAGTTTTCTTCTTGTGGACCAGATTGATTAGTAGCTGAAGAATAGAGATTGTTGTATGTGGATGCAGGAATTTTTTAGAAGCAGAGAGGTTAGAGAGTTTTTCAGTGGAGCTTTAGCTAGTGCTATGACTAAAGTTGTCCTTGGTCCCCTAGAAACCATAAGGTGAGACATTGCAGTTTCAGTTTTACTATATAGTAATGGGATACTTACTTTAACATACAAATAAAGCTTAATCAGTCTCTGTTCTGCTTCAAAACTTTGAAGGTTTCAACATACTTTTTCTTAACTATAATACGGTGCCCACGCCTTTATGATTGCTCTAAGGAGTTCAAACACACAGTTCAATTCATTGTTGATGGCATCGATACATCTTTTATTTCTTCTTCTGCATAATTATCTATGGCATAGTGATGTGTATGTTATTGGAGAATAATTGCATTACTAATATTTGGTTTGTTCTTTGCACACTAATTAAGAGTTGATCTTCCAAATTCCAACCCTCAGAATATTTGTGCCATCTTTTTTAGATAATAGGTAGTATTTGTATTTGTAGTGAATCATATTTACAAGTTTGGTCTTTCTTCCTCTCGGATTTTTGGCATTAGATGGGACATCAATACATCACCAAGGTTTCATGTTCGTAGATTGAGTGAATCAGCTGAAATTGAAGCTATTTTTTTTTTTTTTTCAGTTTTAGTTTTTTGGTATGAGTAGTTCTTGTAGAAAATCAATGTATGCTTGCTACTTTTGGTCATCTTTATAGGGCGAAAACAAAAGTATTTTCAGATCTGAATAAGTGCTCTTTCAAGTGATGCGTCGTAATGACATAGTATGTGTTGTATTGTTCTTGAAATTGCAAGTAGTCCACCTATGTATTTGTTGAAAGATAAGTGGTTAGAAAGTCTTAAATATGTTTTATTTTTGCGAAAGACAAATGCATGGTTCTTGGGTTTGCTTAGAAATTGATGGCCACTGACCTTGTTGGGGGTTAAAATGTTTTCTTAAGATCTACAGTTGTGTTAACATATCTTGTTCTTGCTTATTTGGACCATGAATTCTCTTCATATTAGTTTAGTTTACTCTGTCCTTTCTTTTATGTTTAGCAGAAGCAATTGGCAATTGCATCCAAGAGCTCTACATGCCGGTTTGAGATGAAACATATTTCAGATTTCCTCATGAGGCTTTAGGTACTTGGTTTATTGCTTATGTTGCATGTTCATTTAGAATGACGCCAAATATAATTAGACTAATGTTTTGTTTATGATTATGTCTTGAGTTGAGGTTGTGGAAATTTTACTTATGAACTCGGCTCATTTATATCCAATTTCTTATACATCATGTTTCTAAAGTTTGAGACTAACATGATTTTTTTTTTTGTAAAAATAGGTACACACCCTAGAATGTGAGAGTGCAGGAGGTAGGACTACTTTTAAATGTGATACTTGCTGTTTCGTATTTGTCGCATTGGAATCAATAACTCAAATGGCCAGAAGAGGAAGCTCTTCCGTAGATTTGTTGCTGTCATTTCCCATTGTTAACCTTTACCTTAGATTACCTATGTACTCCATCTGTACTTCATCTTGCTTGAAATAAGTGATTTGCTTTCAATGACTCATACGGTCCATCTGTACTTCATCATGCTTGAAATAAGTGACCTGCTTCAATGACTCATTTTTAGTCCTCTAGTTTGTATTACTGAAATTGTGGTTTGAGGATTTGTTCACCTTCATCAGTGTAATACAATGAGAAAGCTAAAACAAGAAAAAACCAAAAAGCATTTATGTGTTTTTTTTACTATTACCACTGTGATTACTTCGTAGAGTAAGAAAACGAGTGAATATGCGCTAAAAGTGCACTTGTTTCATGTAGCAATCCGATGATGAATCACTTCTCTGATGACGAAGAAGATTGGCTTCGAAATTCATGTTTTGATAGTTTTACGTATGAGGATAGTGATTTTGTGGATGTCACATCTATGGGGGAGGGTGAAAATGTTGAAATTCATGAGAACAGTGATAGAGACAGTGAAAGGTGTGAGGCTAGTAGAGTTTTCGAAGCAGACAAAGCAACATTATATTCTATGCAGTTCAAGACCACTGAGGAGGCTTTCACAATTTACAATCAATATGCAAAGTTAGTCGGTTTTAGTGTTCGTAAAGATACTTATAGAATGCATACATATAGTGTTCGTGTTAAGCGGAGATTTCTATGCTCAGCTGCTGGTGAACGAAATGTAAATAGGGTGACACCCAGAAAACGCGACATTGAATCTAGAGAGTCGAAGGCCATCACTAGGTTTAAATGTAAAGCCCGCTTTGAAGTTCGTTATGATTTTGAATCAAATTTATAGGTTATGAAAGATTTTATTGAGGAACACACACATCCACTTGTACCAAATCCGAGCTCGGTGTTCTTAAGATCACATAGAAATGTAAGTGAAGAAGATTTGCAATTTTCTACGAGCCTAGTTGATGTTGGTATTCGTAAATGCAAGGTGATGGATGTTTTTGTACATAGGGCAGGAGGTTTCTCAAGTGTTGGTTTTTTGAAGAAAGACTTGTATAATCATATGGGGCTTGATAGGAGAAATCAATGTATTGATGGTGACTCCAACACACTACTGGCTTTCATGGATAACAAGGTGAAGGGAAATCCTTTATTTCATTACAATTATAACTTAAATGAGGGTGGGCAGCAGGTTAGACTATTTTGGGCAGATTCCACCTCACGTGCGGACTACAGTTGCTTTGGAGATGTATTGTTGTTTGATTCAACATACAAGAGCAACCAGTACATGATTCCGATTGTTGTGTTTGTTGGAGTGAACAACTATCAACAAACAGTAGTGTTTGGTTTCGCATTGTTGACGAGTGAGTGTGTGGAGTCTTACAAGTGGGTATTGAAATCTTTAGTTGGCGCGATGTATGGCAAACACCCTAAGTCAGTGATCACTGATGGTGACCTGACGATGCGGGAGGCTGTGAGATCTACTCTCCCAAATTCGAAACACAGCTTGTGCTGTTGGCACATTATGAAAAATTGCCTAAAAAATATCCACATCCTTGGATTTTCAAAAGATTTCTGCTCTATTATGTTTATGAAGTGCTCGTCCAATGAGTTCGAAGAAAGGTGGGAAACACTCGTGAAGAAATTCCAAGTCACTAATAACAAATGGGTGAACATGATATACATGAAAAAAGAGACGTGGGCAGAATCATATCTCCATGGTGAGTTTTTTGCCGGTTGCAGAAGTACCCAACGTTGCGAGAGTATAAACTCCATAGTCCGGCTTCATGTGAAAGTTGGAATGCAGTTGTTTGAGCTATTTGGAAAAAAGGAAATGGTAGCTGCAAATATCTGGCACCGAGAGCATGAGGAAGAGGTGATGACGAAAGTAACCAAACTAGTCCTTCATACCCACTTCAATGATTATGCAAATCAGGCTGCATTTATATATACGCGAGCTGCTTTTGATTGTTTTAAGAAGCAATTAAAGGACGAAGTGATGTACACTGCAGACGATAAAAAAGATGTGGGTGACAATATTTGTGTGTACACCATGAGTCGCCATTTGAATAGGCAAAAAAAGTTGACTGTGAGATACAATGTTGTATTGCAGGATGCTAGCTGTTCATGTGGGCTATTTGAGTCATCTGGATTTCCATGTAGACATATCATTTCAGTTTACAAACATGAGGACGTTGGTGTGATACCTCAGGGTTGATTTTTAAAGAGATGGACACGGGATGCTAAATCGGTTGTTCCATTAGGAGAACCCAACTTTTATGACCGAGCGGCCTCTGTTATACGTTTCAGTGATCTTACAACCAAATGTAGCCAGATATGTGTGTGGGCCTCCCAAACAGCGAAAATCACTGAAGCTTTCAAAGTTTTTTTAGCTTCTTTTCCTAGAAAGAACTGAACTCCATCTGCTTCTGAAGGCAATCGACATGCTCCTTTTGAGATGCCTAACAGTCCAAAGGAAAATCCAATAACCGATGAGACTTCACCAACTTATGAAGGCAGCCCACGTTTTTTTTTGAGATGCCTTTTACTCCACCTAAAACCACACATCGGCAATCGATTAATGATCCCCCACATGTAAAATCCAAAGGCCAACCGCAAAATCCTAGCAGACTTCAAGGTCACAATGAGACGAATAAGAATTAGTGTGGCCATTGTGGTGAGACAGGTCACACAAAACCCACATGCCCACTCTTGCATCCGTAGGACGGAGGGTAAAGTTTTTTACCTTTCGCGATTTTTTTTTTTGGTATGGTCCCAACTTTGTAATGTCTATATTTCCAATTATATCTTTTGATTAGTTGTTGATTCTACTTTATTTCGGCAACATTTTCGTTGTGTTTCACTATTTTACAGGTCCAAATATTAACCGCAACTATGTTGAACGCACTGCTCGAGTTGCCGACCTATGTGAGGAAGATGACGAGTTGAACAGAGATACAAGGTGTAAGTTGAAAGTTTGATATTATAAAATTCATTTCCGTATAGACCTGTGGATAACGTGCAGATAAGAGTGTCAGTTTATCTTTTACCTACATCAAAATATGTTACTACAAGGTGTGGGAAGACATAATAACATGCATGCATGTACATCTCACTTTTAGTTTTAGAAATTTCCTTTTGGAGCACATGACATTTTATTTCTTTGGGTTATAAGTAAATGTTGTTTGTTTCGTGGCCTTAGTGAGATTGGATAATGGAACACCAGGATCTCGAAGGTACAAGTGTAGCAACTGCCAATCTACGGAACACACAAAGCCTAGGTGTCCACATCCGCATAAACACAATGGTCAACAAGGTACGACACATGTTTTGGTTTCACACTTGTTTAACTTAGATGGGGATGACATTATAATGTAAACTTAGATTGTATGTTTCGCGCAACTCTTTTATTTTGATTTTCTATTAAACTTACAGGATTTTGTGGTGGTGATGTTCCTAATGGTGAAGTTATTGGTCATGTTTCTAGTGGTGATGTTCCAGGTTATGATATTGGGTACAACACTCTAGAAAAATTCAATGTTGAGAATTTTTGTAGTGAGGATGGGCGGGTGTTTTTCCGTATGACAGATATTTGATGTATGGGAAAGAGATGTGCAATTGAACAATGTAGAGTATTTTTGTTGTTAAAAGCAGTTGTTGCTAAGCTTCTCAGAAGATTTAGCGATTATTATAATAGTTAGAGCAATTGTTACAACGGTATTTATTTTGGCTTTAGGAATTGGATAGATATTGTGATTTTGCAGTTCAGGAAGAAGTTCACTGATGTTGGAACTTGTCAGTCCATGAGTTTTTTGAAATGATAAAATGTCTTCATATCACACTTTATGTGGTATAATTTGGAATATGATACTCTATATGACATATTTCAGTGTTAACTATTATGAAAGCGATTCTCAGTATGATACTTTATGTGGCATATCTCAGTGTGTTAAAGTAGAGTTTGGGCCTAAAGCCCACAATTCGAATGTCAAACCCCATTTAGCCTTGTTCTTTTCTCTTTCTTTCTTCTCTATCAACAGTAAAAACAACAAACTCCACACTTCCGAAAATAGTTAAATGGTAGAACCAAACTCCAAACTTCAAACAACCTAAAAGTACAGAGCTTGCAAATCCACTACAGAAGATGAAGAAGAAAACGATCAACAGTAAAAAAACAGCAAGGACAAAAGCAACACCTATGAAAGCAGTTGATACAGCAAAGAAGAGAAAAAACGAGGAAAATGTGTATTTGGAGTCAATAGGGAGGGGGAGCAAAAAGCGATGCCCGGGAGAGAAGGTCAAAGACATTTTTTAAGCTTGTTGTTAATTTATGGATTCTTAAGCATAAGAATTTGAGTTTTTTGAGGTTGGATTATTTAGAGGAATGTAATGCTATTAAATGATCGAATCTGAATAAATTCTATTCTATTACTTATTTCCATGCATAATTTACTGGAAATATAGTTAGCAGCTAAGAAGAGGGAAGGGAAGGAAGTCGTAGTTCAGAGAGTGGATGAAGATAACAAGAACAATAAGGAAGAGAAGGTAGTGGATGAAGATAAGAAAGAAACGAAATCTTATCCTTTTCGCTCAAGCTTGTTACCAATTTTTTTATCTTGCCAATAAACTCCGTGAGTCAAAAGTTGGTGTTGATTTCAATGATCTAATGGGTAGAACACCATTTGGTCACATTTTTAGAGTGTTCTTTGATGATTTGTTGGACAAACAAATGTTGGTAAAAAAAACAAGCATCATAGTGGATATTATTAAAACTTACGATGAAAGGGAAGAAACATTCAAGTTAGGAGAGGTGTTTGTCAAATTAACAGCTGAAGATGTTTCTAGAGTGTTTGGTATGTCAATGAATGGGAGTCATGTGACTACAAACGTAGATGCGGACGAGTTGAGTAAAATGGGGTTTGTGACTCATCACTTTGGCAGAGAAAAGAACTTGTCCAAGGAATTGATTGTAAATGCTATTTATAAAGTAGTGAGTTCATGGAATGGCAAGCAGGATGAAAATGACTTCATCAAACTTATTTCATTATACATTATCACCACTCTTCTCTTTCCAACACTATCAAGAACACAGTGGTGGTTTTTGAAGTACTTAGAGAGTGTAAAAATAATGAATAAAGTATCCTGGCTAAAAGTGATACATCAAAACCTTATGTGCCGAATGAAGATGTACTACCGTGAGCCTACAAAAGTAAAATCTTGCGCAGTTCTTCTTTTGGTAACTTACAATCTGAATTCACTCTAGTTTAGCCTTGTTTTTTTGTTATTTTATTATTAATTTCATTTTTTACATGTTTACTAACTTTTTTTTTGTAGCTCTTGATATCAGTACTGGTTGTGCAATCACGTCAATTTGGTTGATACAATGCCAAATAGACCTGTTGAGTATGTACCTTCGTTCGCAAGATGGGATATTATAACACTTAGCAAAATGCTTCGTACCCAGGCCTTGTCAAATTTGACTGTGGACAAGGTGAGCGAATGTATTAGAATTTGAAGTCATTTCCCTTCCCCCTATCAATCTTCTTCGAAATTTCGATGTCGTTAGAATTTCATTCCAATTATGGAAGTAGTTTTCACTGTCTGGAACTCTATTGCAATGTCAAGTTCATTTCATATTGATTTGATTTTTTATCACTTGTGAAGTTCAGCTTCTTTCCCATGTCAAATGAACTTGACACTGATCATGACACATGTCAAATGCATTCGACAGTAGTTTTTTCCAATGTAATTTTTCTCCAGACAAATCCCCTATTTTCAATGTGAAATGAACACTTTACATTGCATTCTTATTGTGTGAAGTTATTATCGGTGTTTTCAGGTGACCGCCGAAATCAAATTTAAGGAAGTGGAGCTTGTTATGTTGACAAGTGATCCGATTCCAACAGAAGAGGACTTAAAGGGAAGGTGTATTAAGTTGGAAGAAGAAAATCAAAGTCTGCGGGCCGAGAATGAAGCCTTGAAGGCCAAATTAAAAGAAAGAGAAGAAGATGTTAAAGAGAAGTCCAAGAAGGAGTCTGGGGTTGAGGCTGAAAAGGAGATTTCACCTTTTAGAGATAATGATATCCAAGCATTGCCATTGACACCGTCTGTTCCATTGGATGTGATGCTAACAAATGAAGCCAGCCAAGAGGAGCTACAACCGGAGTTGCGATCAATGGTTGTAAATTAAAATAAAAAGACGAGAACGCCTACATAAAAAGTGAAGAAAAAGAATGAGAGAGGAAAAATAGAAACTGATTATGGCAATATGTGTTGACGACTGTCCGCCTATAACAAATTTTGGTGAAAAGCTACTTTCAGTAGAATCTTCAACAACGTTTCAATGTCTTAATTCTCGAAAGCAGCTAGTGGTTGGGAGGTTTTTCAAGTCCGCATTATGTCAAGTATGTAAAATCTAAGTTTATCCGAAAACTTTTTATGATGCCACCGTTCATTTGATCAGTAAAGAATGCGTGAGTCGTATGTATTTGCAATGACAATTGAATAGGACATCACCGAGATGTATATGTTATTGTATTAACTGGTGTACGTATTGTATGTGTTTCATTGCAGCACCGTTGCTTGGGATGGAGACACAATTCAAGTACATGGTAAACAGTTAGAAGAATTGATGCTTGACAGATTTGTTAATGGCAGATTTTAACACACATTTTGTTCTCAACTTCTCATATATCATCGATGAAAATTGACTTACTTCTGGGATGCACTATGCAGGTATTAAATTGGTATCCTCGAGAGATAGAGAAGAAAATTTATCCTGGTCGTTAGCATTAGAACAGAACACTTAGCCATTACTTTGACACAATGACTTGCGTATGTTCGAAACCTAGGGTTATATAATACACAGTGTTGCATACTATTGGTATTGGTATATTCATTACATATTCTTATCGGTATTCTTATTAGGTTATTATTAATATTTTTTGACAGACTACTGTGATTTTTGCAAAACACCTTGAGAAGGTTTTTTTGATTGATCCACTGCATCAACTTCACGAAAATGTTAAGAATCTATTCTTTCCTATAAATAATGGAAAAACAGTCAAAGAAAATGGGGGATACCATTGGACGCTCCTACATTATAACATGATGGATAACGTATGGACACACTTTGATTCAATGAACACAAGATATCCTTTCACATCCGTTCCCTACAGGAATGCCACGAAAGTAGTGAGTTACTAAATTTAAGTTTGTGCACTTGCATGTGAAACTGTTTTGTTGTCAATTTTAAGTTGTAGGTTTCATTAGAGTATTTCTGACTGATGATATTTGTAATATCTTTTATCAATTTGAAATGGCAACATAGATGGAACGTGTCTATACAATTTTAAATGAACACATTGCGTAGAAGAAGAGCAAGAAACCCCTTTTAAAGGCTACGTTGTTGGAAATTGGAAAGTGCCATCAACAACGACTAGATTCGTAAGTACTTCTAGCCTAGTTCTTTTGTGATAAAGTTAGTCTAACACTGGAAATGTGACGTGAGATTTAATACTTCTTTTTTTTGAGCTTTAGGGTGGACTGCGAACTATTTGTGTGCAAATTCATGGAGTGGAAGGCACGTTCCATTGATCACTTCCCAAAATTACACCAAAATGCGATGACTGATTTCAGGGGGGACTTAGTGTACAAATTACTAACCGATGAACCATACTGCTGGAAAACATAATAGAAGTAACACCCCCGAAAAGCAAACGAATGTTGATGAGATTAACTGGGGGCTTACAACTGAGGATGTTATGGATTTGACTGTGGATGCTATGAATTTGATTGTGGATGTTATGGATTTGACTGTGATGACGTTGGAATGAAGTATCCGGATTTCGTTAGATTTAGGGCTCGAGTTGGTCTTGTTTTAGTTATGTTAGCTAAGTATCGTAGTTGCATTTGCATGAGCTACTTGTTTGAAGAATGGACTAATTGTATTAGCTTATGAGCTATTTTATAAAATCAAAAACTTGACTTGTTTCCTTTTCCTTTTTAAATGGTGTCTGTTCTGTTAAACTAACTTCATTTTATTTTTGGAATGATGATATGATGGTTGAAAGCAGTTCTGACAATATCACCTTTTATGTGCTTTAATTTTCAATATGACACTTTATGTGACATATTGAGATGTGTTTGCTACTATGAAATCAGTTCTGAATATCACACTTATTGTGATATAATTTTGAATATGATACTCTATGTGACATATTCAGGCGTGTTTAGAACTATGAAAACAGTTCTAAATATGATACTTTATGTGGTATAATTTTGAATATAATACTCTATGTGATATATTCAGGCGTGTTCAGTACTATGAAATCAGTTCTTAATATCATACTTATTGTGATATAATTTTTAATATGATACTCTATGTGACATATTGAGGTGTGTTAAGTACTATGAAATCAGTTCAGAATATCACACTTATTGTGATATAATTTTCAATATGATACTCTATGTAACATATTCAGGAGTGGAAATCAGTTCTGAATATGACACTTTATGTGGTATAATTGTTAATATGATACTCTATGTGATATATGCAGGCGTGTTAAGTACTATGAAATCAGTTCCGAATATGATACTTATTGTGATATAATTTTAAATATGATACTCTATGTGACATATTCAGGCGTGTTCAGTACTATGGAATCAATTTTGAATATGATATTTTATGTAGTATACTTTTCAATATGATACTCTATGTAACATATTAAGGCTTGTTTAGTACTATGAAATCAGTTCTGCATATAACCCTTTATGTGGTATAATTGTCAATTTGACAGTCTGTGAACATCCCAACCAACAAACCATGAATAGATCAGACTATAAAATCGTACACAAGTCATGAATATGAAAGTTAATATAAGTAGAGAAATAATAGCATTGTATCCCATCATAAACAAAACAGAACACCACAAGTCAACTTACATTACTTATCTCACAATAAGTTTCCAAAAGAACAACACTATGATAGAGATGTTGTGTTAAGGCTAATTACAAGATTCACAAAAAGCGAAGGTCTTCGAGTTCTAACGTCAATTTGGTTAAGGCAATGTCAAATAGAACAACACTATGATAGAGATTAGAGCAAAGGCTAATTACAAGATTGACAAAAAGCTTAGGTCTTCAAGTTTCAACGTCTCCAAAATATCGAGGCAACAAAAAAGACGTGCAAACTTCTCGAAGCATACATTCTCCATATCATTTATGGGCGCATTTTGTTTAGTTTTGACATTACCATTGAGACATCAATGTGTTGCCAAAAATAAGGCATATCCTCCTACAAGTTCATATACAAATCCGCGTGGTTAGTCAAAATGAAGATTTAAGGTAACCAAACTATAGATAATTAATTGGACATATTGAGAAACATACTAGATTGTGTCAAATTGTTACTTGATCAAACCAATGTACCAACTTTTCCCCGTCCCAAAGCTCCATGAATTTCATCATGAACACCCCACAGTCGAAGCTATACATAAAAAGATACGTAGTTACTATATTTTTAAAGATTGCACTAAACTCAAATTTGAAATTATAAGTTAATTAGGGCTATAAGATAAGATATATACCCATTGTATTGTTGTGGCACATCTTTGCATTTCTCAATAACCCAGTCTTTCACACCACAATTTTTGGCATGGAAATCTCCAATCAGAGACAAAGTGTAGTGCATTTTGGTAACCTAAGAAAACACAAAAGGCAGTTATAGTTCAAAAACATGAAGCGTGGACTATGAGATATTCTCAAATGATCATAAAAAAACTTTAAGTTACAAAACAAACCATAGACTTCATCGAATCCGTCCCTCCACAAATGTAGGATGTGCTACCTGCAAGAGAGTCCAATATCACAACTTTGCGAGCACTAGGATCAAAGACATATAGCCACCAGTGATTATTGTCGACGACGGGCACAAACCACTACACAACCACAATCAAAGGTAGTTCAAGGTGGAACTTTCTACCAAAGTTGGGAACTGCCTTATCAAACCATGAGTCATATTAGAATCATCTTACCCTTTGATATTCGCTAATATCATTGTCCAAGTGAATTGCACGAGCTGCGGAAGTTAGTTGCTGCTCATTTTTGGTTTTAACCTACAAAAAAGAGCATTGGGTACTCAAAAGGTACATCATCATGTTAGCCTTTTATTTTAGAACAAAACCATTTGCACTTCATACCTTACTCGCACCCATTAGGTAAGGGTAGTAATAGTGCCTATTATTGTTGTTAGGCTTGCTGTTTTGCTCCGTGTTCAGGTACGTACACCAAGCAAAGACCAACTACACCAAATATAACAAGTAGCAAGGTAATTAAATTATTTTTTAATCCCAAAAGCATTAGTAGTTTCTAATTAAAAAACATCACCACAAAATGCGATCGTAACATACGAAGCTAGTTACTCTGCCATTCCCAAGTAAAAACTTAAATGTGGATCTATTCTCCGACCATCTGTTGAAGTCCACGATGAAGTCCCTACACCAAAGAAAAGGAATTCAGTATGGGTTGGATGAAGTTCTACTGAAATTAACCATGTACATAAGCCAACACTATTTACCCTGCTTTTCCACAAGGTGAGTATATTGAGCGGAATACAGTTGTTTCCTCCACTATTAGTAGTACGTGAGGTTGTACCCAGTCTGCCTTCACATCTTTAAATGGATAATCTTCAACCTTGTTGTCCGATTCAATCTAGAAAGCGAATAAATTACTATGTGACGTATTGAGGTGTGTTCATAAATATGAAAGAAGTTCTGAATATGACACTGTACGTGCTCTAATTGGAAATATGATACTCTATGTGACATATTGAGGTGTGTTCATAAATATGAAAGCAGTTCGGAATATGACACTTTACGTGCTCTAATTGTAAATATGATACTCTATGTAACATATTGAGTTGTGTTCACGACTGTGAAATCAGTTATGAATAGGACACTATATGTGGTCTAATTTTTAATATGACAATCTATGTTACATATTGAGGTGTGTTCACTACTATGAAATCAGTTATGCATATCCCTCTTTATGTGGTATATTTTCAAATATGATACTCTATGTTACATATTGAGGTGTGTTCACTACTATGAAATCAGTTATGCATATCCCACTTTATGTGGTATATTTTCAAATATGATACTCTATGAAATCAATTCTGAATATGACACATTATGTGGTATACATTTCAATTTGACACTCTGTGAACATCCCAACCAACAAACCATCAATAGATCAGACTATAAAATCGTTCAAAAGTCATGAATATGAAAGTTAATCTAAGTATAGAAATAGTAGCAAACTCACACAATTACCTATGTTATTATCCTCCTCTTTGCAAAAGGAGTATCCGGTGAAGGGAACATATTGCATCTTCTCACAAGGGGAGGTGTCTTAAAGACATCCACATCAATTATCTCAATGCCTTCATGTATATCTTTCAGTATGGGTTCCTTCCATTCATAAAACAGGCTACGAAGTGTTGTAACACTATCCTTGAGTTCTGCTAGCGCCGATTCGGAAGCCCTTTTCAGATCTTTCACATCATCAAGTTTAAGAATCTCCAACTCTGATTGCACCAAATTGACCCGTTCATAAATATTATAGTTGTTACTAGGTACTCTAGGTGGTCGGTGGTGTTGTGCACCTACAATAGAAAACAAGTCCATATAAAATAGCTACCAAGATAAGATAGGTAAGATCATAATGTATGAATATCAAAACATATGTGCTCAACACAAGTATCAAAGAAGCAAGCTAAACACAAACACACCAAAAAGGATACTAGTTCCAAAAAAATGTTTCATTTGTCCAAGAACCAATCCTTCACAATTTAATTTAAAATATGTAGACAACATGCCAATAATCAAATAAAATCCACAGACTATGTAACTATTAATGATTTAATTTGAACTAAGTAACAAGTATGTCATTTGAGATCCTCGGATTCCTCATATGCAACAAAATATAGCATATGCATATCTAAACTAAGTTAAGAATATGCAACTCGGGCAGATTTTTTCCTTTTCTTATAGTATAGTATTTATGCTGTAACATATGCTATATTCATAGATCTAAAAAACCAAGAACATAAACCATGTCAAGTGAGCACTTAGTTTAGGGGCGTTGATTCACATTAACATTATGGTCCTCACAACACTAATCATTTTCACTTAGTGTTGGCAATTAAAAATTTGAAAGCCAAACCAAGTTTAGTCAGTGCAAGTTTAGTCTCCTTACTTTTCCTTAGAAGAACCATGTTTGCTTCGGAACTATGAAGACCTTGAAAATGTTAGAGTTTCTCTCTTAAAAACCAGCCCTTGTTTCTCTTAGTTTGTAAAGAGAGCTTGAGTGTGGTAATTTTGAGAAATAGATTAGAGTGCTGGAGATAAGTGGTTATGGGGAGCCATTATATACGATCAGAATAAGAGCAGAAGTGACATATTGTTGATGGCGTCCTTGTTTGTTTTGAGTCCCCAAGTCTGCTGTGAGAGTAATCATTTACAAAACAGGGCAGAATAGAGAGTGTATGCGGCTGATACGATGTGCATTAATTGTTGGTGGCAAGGGCGCGAAGAAGAAAGTTGATGGGTGTGGGGTTTTGATAGAATGGTAATAGAGGTACTTACAAAACAGGGTTTGTGTTGTCTGATCTCAAATACACCCGATCAGAATAAGAGATAGAGAGAGATATTCCCACGTGGTGCTTTTATGAGCAAGGTGCCACTAAAATCGTGTGGAAGTAGGTGTAGCATATTGACTAATTAGGTTAGTGAAGGCTGTGAAGCAAAGCCCAAAATATCGCCGATATATCCGATATATCGCCGATATATATCATTTTTTTGGTACACCGACATTGATATGTTTGATATATCTCAACCGAATATTGAATCCTTTTTTCCCGATATAACGATATATATCGACTGATATATCCGATATAAATTGTTGACTTTGACCGATATTGTTGACTTTGACCAAATATCGTTGATTTTGACCGATATATTTATGATATTTCCGATATAATATTTCCTATATATCGGCATACAAAACAAAATTTTGACTGGTCAACAAAAAAATAGATATCTCTGATATATCCGATATTTCTGATATATATCGGTTTTTGAGTACATCGAAATATTCACCGAATTCGATATTTTGGGCCTTGCTGTGAAGTAGGCTTTGATGAGGATCATGATGTAGGCCTCGATGACCATTGCATAGTGGTTAATTACTATTACTATGACTCAATTACTACGGTGTTATTATGAATTGAAGTATTAATTATTGGTGTTAATTACGAATTAGTACTAAACAAATTTATTTCTTATTTGGCCCTCTTCTTATTTTTATCTTTTGTTCATTACTAAGGTATGCCCGTGTCGTACGACACTGATGAACTCAATGCACTTTCGGCACTATCTAGCATGAACTTGACGCGCCTTCGGCTCTATCTTCTCTACCAGTCCAATTGGTCATTATCCATAAACTCAATAGTATCAATTGGGCCAGCCCTATATACAGTATCATGTTAAATTTGGAGGCCCAACAGTGTATAGGCTAGCCCAATGTTTATAAGCCCAGCCGCAATTGTTGACTCAATGAACTTATTATCCGGATCTTTTATTTTATTTTCAATTTAGTGATTTATGTCCATAATATTTAGGCGGCGTTATACAAATTCCAACTTGTCACTTAAATTTATAAATGTTTTAAGGTTTTAAGGGTTGCCATGTGTTAAGACCCAATGTCGGGTTATAAATTACTTAATTGTGCATTTATAAAATAGAGGTTGGTATAAAATATGTGTATTTTCCACAAGGACATCAACAACGGAATTTCACGAAATATGTCATTTGAATTCGAAATGTCGGAATTGATGTAATTTCACTAAATGTTGGAAATGTTGATGGACCTGTGCAGTTTAAGCACTAATCGGGAGCAAGTCGCTCCAAAAGCTTATAGCGATTTTTTCGGATTAATCGAAAATAATCGGGGATTAATCGGAATTAATCGCCTTAGTTAACCTATAATATTGTCGTCACATATAAGTGATATAACAACCTAAAACAAAATAAAGTAAAAAAACTACAAGCATGAGTGGAGGAGTGCTAGCTAGCCTAAGAGTTTTCTTTGGTGGTTTTTCACTTTTTACGGTTTTGATTATTTCCTCGGTGAAGTGAAACGTTTTCAATATACCGACCTCTTAAATATATAGATTCGCGGGATTTTCTTTTTTTGGGTATTTTGTGGGCTTAAATTAACAAACAATAAATAAATAAAATAAAATAAAAAAATAAAAAAACTATAAACCTATTAATCGGCGTTTTTTTTATATCGATTTGCCGATTAAGCGGAAGAAATCGCCCGTTTTATGGCACCCGCTCAGACCTCTAAATTTTTTCTTGATCGTCGAGGGACACATAGCGCTTATATGCCGATTAAGCGGCGATTAATAGGTGCTTAAACTGCCTAGGATTTGGCTTGTAATGTTGATAAATCAGATCAACTAAAGCTAGTGTGGTTCACTAGTTCAGCAGGTATTAGTTTGATTGGAATTGACTTTGACTATGGGTTATGTTACATTAAGTTTCAGAAAACATGAAAAAGCCATGAATATCCGGTTGCAGACTTGCAGGTACGCACATATTGTTCACTAACTTCACTCAATCCACCAGCTTCTTACATGTGGCACTCTTGCTCAAATCTCTAACCTTTGGTTTTGGGCAATAGAGCCAACACACCCTACCTAGCTAACCCCCTAGCTAACTAGCTTTAGCCATGATTAATTTGACCTCATGCCCTCTTATATGGCTGACGTACTAATAAGTGGGTGGGTAAAAGTCGGAAAGTGTAAAACTCAAGAAATGAACCATGATGATAGCACCTACCTATCGACATTGTTTGGGCTGGTTTGTTCCTCATTTCTATCCATTTCTATACTCATCCAAAACAGATCAGGAGAAAGCAGGAGAAATGATACGAAAGGTGATAAGAGCCCAAAACTGTAGTTTTAACCCCTTAATAATCATACTGTTAGACCAATTATGTGAATAATAAGTAAGAGTTAATACTGATTACGTGTTTTTATGCATTTCAGGCTTCAAAGTTCATTATGTGCAGAAATGTGCCACTTTAGCGAGATAAAGGAGCAAAAGTCAGCAGAACTTCCGAATGCCATATCTTTGGACTCAGACCTCGGAATTGGGCCTACCTTATGTCAAAACGACCGGCTCGGAAAGAGCTTTCCAATGGTCCAAGCCTTGACCCAATCAGAGGAGCAGAAGTGGACGAAAAGTCTGTGGAAGCCAACTGCAGCTGAAGAGGCCTTTTGATCGAAGAATTGGGTTTTGGGCCGATTCTCGGCCCAAACCCCGCTCCAAGCCCATGCACGATTTTTAGATCTGGATGTATAAAACAAAAGCTTAGCTCTTTGTTAATGGTAGATAGTTAGGTTAGAAAATAAATTAGGTTAGAATAAGAAAAGTAGCCATTAAACCTTAGTTCTAAATCTAGTTTTAGATTAATTAATTAGTTTTTATTCTTGCCTTAAATTCAGTATTAAATTATTGTTGTTGATTTCATTAGATAAATAAATTAGTGTTCTTGATAATCTTGTTCAATTTCTTTACTTAAATTAGTTTAATTCTTAGATTCAATGGTTGTCTTTATTAGATTGAAATAATTCTTGCATGAGTAATTGCTATTAAGGTTTAAATTTAGCAAGTTTCAATCTTTATATTATGTTTAGTTTAGATTCAATGGGAAATGTTAGTTTGATGACTCAAGGCTAAAACCTCTATTAGAGGGGTTGATGAAGCCTTGATGAAAACTTAGTGGTTAGTATAGAATTGGTTGTAGATTCTATTCCACTCTAGAAGGTCGTGTGTTTAAGCCATGAGAATGGGTGGACAACCTCACATGCTAGTTAGTATTAGGTAGAAATGCCACTAACACTAGGGATTAGAACTTCGAAATTTCATTTGTAAGAACGTGAGAATTGAGATACAACATTCTACGCTAGGTTGTTAAGTTGGATTCGAGGTGGAATCAATCCCCCCTAATTCCTTATCATAGAGTCCAGTTAGTATTTCTGTAGTTGAATTATTATATCTTGTTAGTATAAATTGAATCCGTAGTATAATCATAGAATAGATATTTCACATAACACATCACTCTCACCATTGTTCTTTGGGTTTGTTCAATTGAATTTGTTTAAGTCTTGAGGTTTAAGAGTGGAACGATTCCGTACTCTATATATTGCATGAATATACATGTGAGAGTAGGAAATAAATCATTGATACCGTAAGAATAAGGTTAGAGTAATCTAATTGAGTTTTTACGGGTTATCAAAAGGCATACCCTATTACAATACCTCATTACAATATTGTTTGGGTATGTCATTTCTTATGACATACTATAGTCCATAGTACAAACAATCGAGATATTAGAAAAGGATACATATTACATAAATATCACGATATGCTCCAGGATATATTCAACTATAAATATCGATGATATTTAAACGATATTTACAATAATATGCTATATTTAGTGATATTTGGAGATATTTTGCGATATTTTGTGTAGTTAACAAGTTTATTTAATATTTGAGGTTAATATTTATGAGGAATATTTATCATTATATTTCAAATAAATATAAATTATAGTGTGCGATATCAAGAAATATCCACAATATCCATGATACTTGTCGATATTTTGGATACAGAAAAGCTAGTGTGCGTAGGAGAGACATTGTGAGAGAGAATCTAGGACACTCATCAGGCAGGCACCAAAAAATACTGCAATCAATGTCTCTTAAGCCTGTGCACCCATACACCCTGCGCACCCTAGATGCCCTCTTTTGGATATATCCACGATATTTGCATGTGAAACAATGTCAAATATCCCCAAAGAGGGGATATCCACAAAACATATCCATAAATCAGGGAACGATATTTCTTGCCATATCCTGATATTTTGTACTATGATATAGTCATCCAAAAATTTCCTTGTTGAAAAATACACATAATTTCAAAATTTCATTAGCTTCCTCATTTCATTATTGATGTCCATGAAGAAAATATACGTATTTAATTAAGTAATTTAAATAATTTTAGCCTTAGATATTTAGATTTTAAGTGACACATTGGATTTTGTTTTGTTTAATGTCGCCTAAATCAATTTGGACAATAAAGAAAAAAATAAGTTTTGTCCCTATTAGAGGTGGCAATGGGTTGTGTTGGGTCGGGTTCGTGTCATGTCATATTCAGGTCACATGTTAGGAGAGCAAACCGATACCCAACCCAATTACTAATCGTGTTGAGTTTGTCAACCCCAAACCCAACCCACGTATATAACAGGTTACCGAACATATGACCCACTAAGCCAGCGGTGAATTCAATTTCAACTCGAATTCATAGATAACATGTAGAGGCGGTAACATGTATGTAAAATACACCATAAAATTAACCGAATTAACTCTCTATGGGCACAACCTATTTTATGTTAGGCAGATCCCAAAAATTAAAATAAATTACAAGTTTGCCATTATCCTAAAAATCATGTTTTGTGTTGGGCAGACCCCAAAACTACATCAAAGTAACCTATTGCAACCTCCTCTAGCCCTTCACCATACAACCACTAAACTCTAACTAGTGATAATGAAACTTGCGATCTTTTTTGCCTTTTCCGAATGTATTCAATTTCTCTAACTTCAATGTAATTTATCTTCCTTCTCATCAATATTATTCTTATACTTCTTTCGAGCCTGGCTTCTAGAAGACGGGTTATTCATGTCGTTATCATCGTAAGCACATAAATTTTTAGCTCTCTACATGGATTCCATGGTTTCTCCGACTTAATATTCTATAATCAGCAAAATTAGACTGAAGATAAGTGACAATTTTCATCAACTTTGTATGAACTGGTTTATCTCACTGGACTCAATTCGATAATGTAGTACCTAATCCAATCTTCTGATCTTTCTACAACTAATCACTCCAACCAACACAAACTACAAATCATTCCATTTTTGTTGGGGATACCGTGTATTGAATCCAATTCCTAAACGACCTGACTGGGTTGCAAAAGCTAGGCCCAAACGACTTCACCACATCGGTGGAAGCAATTCCCGCCGACTTCACCATATCGCTGGAAGCAATTCCCATCACCGACTTCACCACATCGTTGGAAGCAATTCCCACCGACTTCACCACATTGCTGGAAGCAATTCCACCGACTTCACCACATCGTTGTCTCTTCCACAATTCCGTTAGGAGATTCACTAACTGTCCTTAAAAGTCATTATAGTGAGAAGGGTGCTAGTGAAGTTTCTTGCCTCTCCATGTTAGTACTCGCAGAAATGACCAGAATTGTAATGCCAAATTCCCTCCCTGTTTCTATGGATTACGTCTTACGTGAAGTCTTTGAAATCACTTGTTTCATTGACAGGGAATTCAACATTACTGATAAAAGGGAAAAGATAGTTTTACCTACGAATAAGCAATTAAACTAAACGCAAGTAAAACTAAAACTATTCTCTGTTCTAAATTGTTTATCAAAGATTTCTACTCTCGATTCTATCGAAATAGAGTTGGAGTAAAAGATTTGTTCCACTCCTAGTTCTTTAGAATTCGCGTTTCCTAAGATTATCAATCTATCCAAAGTTAATGAGAGTTTTACGAAATTTATACTACGATAGAAATTTAACTAACATGATATGATTTTATACGACTACGGAATACTAAATTGATACTATGATAAGGAATTAGGGGGGATTGATTTCACCTTAACTCGACTTAATTTACTAACGAAGAATTCTCGTAATTCGAATTGAACTGCTTTTGCATAACAATTGATTCTTCCTAATCCCTAGTTGTTCATGGTAATCTCTACCGACTAACATCTAGCATGGGAAACAATCAAACCCATTCTCATGGTGAACTAATTGTTTTCTAGAATGGAATGAGAAATCACGACTATTCTACGCTTAACAAAAATCAAGCTTCATCAAGGCTTCTTCAACCCCCTCTAATGGAGGTCTAGCTTAGAATCATTATGCTATCAGTAATATATAAAATTAAGCAAGACATGATATAAAGATTATAACTTTGCTTATTTTTACTAAATGGAAGTCTACTCATACAAGATTTAATTGAAACTAATAATGATAAATAACTAAATCTATGAATTGAAACTACAATGATTTAATGGAAAATAAAACTAAATTATGAAGAACTAATTAACTTTATTGATCTAATGAATAGCAATAAAAATAATTCAATAACTAAATTTAAAACAAGGTAAAATGAAAACTAATTAATTCAAAATCTAAATCTAGATCTAAACTATTCTCTAATGGCTACTTGCTACCTAAAACTAAGAATGCTTAAGAGTTAAGTCTTGTGTGTTGAAATGGAGGAGACCAGATCCATATTTTCGTGTATGGGCTGAGGAGCCATATTTCGGGCCGAAAAATCGAGCCCAAAACCCAATTTCTTCAATCCACATAGGCCTTTTTAGCTGGATTTGACTTCCACAAATATTTTGTCTACTTTTGCTCCTTTGATTGGCTCAAGGCCTGGACCATTGGAAAGCTGATTCCAAGCCGGTCGTTTTGACATAAGGTAGGCCTAATTCTGAGGTCTGAGCCCAAAGATACGGTATTCGAAAGTTCTACTGACTTTTGTATGTTGTTTCTGCACGCGTTGACTTTGACTTTTCATGTTTGACCAGGTTTTGCAAAGGCTTTTTCTCCTTAAATCTTGGCCTTTAATCACAGAACTTCTTAGCAAACAACCCTTGCTCCTTTATCTTGCCAAAGTGATACATTTCTACACATAATTGACTTCAATGCCTGAAATACATAAAAACACGTAATCAGCATTAACTCTTATTTATTACTCGCATAATTGGTGTAAAAGTATTATTGTTAAGGGGTTAAAACTACAGTTTTGGGTTCTTATCAAACCACCCCCAAACAACATTTTTCTTGTCCTCTAGCAAATATGAGAAATTAGAATAAGTGACCAAAAATGGAATTCCAACTACTCTCATTTCGCCCAGTGCGATTGCATTGACCATATGCAACAAGGCCTTAAACCACTAGGAATTCCCTAGTGGACGAGTTATAGCCTCATGAAAGTTTTCCAGTGAAGGTACTCACAAACTTCATCTATACTACAACGACTAAGAAATAAAACTATTGTTTCCTTATTTATGCTCCCAATTGTCTATATATCTCACTAGCAATGAATAAAGAATAATCAAGTCGAAACCTAAGCTAATATATGCATAATAATAAATCATCTACGAATAAACATATATACAATGAGTAATACTATGGAATGCACTAGCAGGTCCGTTTCTGAAAACTCATAATGGCGTCCTTAAGTAGGTTATCACATAAATGTCAAGACAAAAACCACTCTGATTTTTCCACTCAAGTTTTGCTACTCCAGTGTGCAGTGGGCACACTTTACCTTACAATCTCAATGACACACAAGGAAGCCAGAGTCGATCAAATATATCTGCCACTTACTATCACACTACCCTATTCCTAATTGAGCTAGAGGTCTTTATTAGGTGTTGCGGGGATTAGGAGATGGTTTAAGAAGGAAGGAAATGGATATTCAAAAAGGACAAGTCTGAGATAATAGAGTCTTCATATTATGTAACTAGAGAAAACCTTGTTCTTTACTTTTGCTTCTACATTTTGTTTCCATCCTTAGCCATATTTTTCTTTTTCTTTGGCTTTTGACTCCTTTGATTCTATTTTTGGAGTTCTAACTTTTTATTTTCTTTTATTTATTTTTTTTTTTGGATGGAAACTTTCTTTTCTTATTTGAAGCGACTAACAATTATTGATTTCATAGGTCTTTCTCTTTCCTATTCTTCATCTCTATTTTCAGACTCGTTCAAAGAATGGGTAGGCTAATTTTTATTTTTATTTTGTTTTGTAACAGGTTAAAGGATTTGCGGTTTATGAAAGACTAAAGAAAGGCTCAGAGGGGCAACTAGCAGAAAATACTTTCATAAGGTTTGAATATTTGGCTATATTGAACCAAAGAGGGCCTAAATTCTCGCTTAGGATATGGTATAGTAATCAAGCAAGTGGACATGTGATTTGTCTATCCAGATTTACTTCTCCCTTGTGTCATTTCTCAAATGTTTCACTCATATAAGGCTTTAGGCTATATTCTCGCAGGATTTGTAGAATAAGTACTCTAGCCTAGATTTCAGAAACTTACTGCCAACAATCATAGATACTCATGTAATATATTTATAGATAGATGTAAAGATTATTACCTACATATTAACCTAACTTTCTAAAAACTATTCTAATGCAAAAGCTACGTGAGACTTCTAGATTATTGAGAGCATAGAGAAAGAAAACAATACCAATATTCCTAAGTGTATAGCATAAACTTTTTATTTATATTTTTGAAATTTTTGAATTTTTACTAAAAAACAAGTGCATACTGTACATATCTATATCCTAATATATGCCTTAATTACACGTGTTTCTATGCCCCCCCCCCCTCCAAACAAGAAGCATGCTTTGTCTTCAAAGTATTTAAATAAAAAGGGTTGGAAAATACCATGGTAACGCGTGAAATTCTGGAACATCTGCAAAACAAGGTTAAAACATACTAATATAGAAAATAGAAAACAGATGCAACTCTATATGAGTTCCACCCGTTATGGGGATAACAAGAATTAAATTGCTTGGGACATAAGCAGACACTAACTGAAACTAAAAACTTACCTCCTCTCCCGCTTTTACTCGTCATCCTCCTCATCATCCTCTTTAAAGAGATGAGGTTCCTTCGCGTCCTGCCATGCCATGATAACTTGCCAAGCCCGTCGCCATGTGTCATCAACACGTGCTAACCTGTCGAGTGTTACTATGTCTGATGGGGTGTAAGGAGCAACCAAATGAGGTTACACCTGCCATCCCGGCCAAGTCATTACTCGAAATGAGCGAACCACCCAATTGGTGGGTCTCATGACTTCAACCCTTTTCCAATCCGTGAACTGGGTACAGAATTCAGGTAGACAAACCGCGCATGATGCGACAAACTAAAACAGGCATAAGAAGATCATTATGCCTCATGCTTTTTGGGCTCTCTTAAGACTAGCCACTAATACTTGGGAATGTCATATCGGCGACGTCCCTCACTAAAGCAAGGAAAATGTCACCCGGCCGGTACTATTTCTTTGAAGTGAGCGCCAATCACCTAAAATATTCATCGGGATGAATAACATGGTTATTGCCAACATTGAGGGGATAGGCTACCAAGGGCTATGTTATAACGCCCTTGGTCCATTATCTTTAAACACCCTCTCCCATAATACTCATGGAAATATGTATAGTCATAGAGGTATGCATTATCGGTCATATATCCCCACGTGTGAATAGGATCAGGTATTGGTATTCCTGAAACTAACGCTACCAAATACTTATTGAATTCTAGTGGCGTGTCATCAGCCACGATGGAGAATTCTTGTTCTCCATCTTGGTTATAATAGAAACTAACATTATTGTAAAATTATTCAGTAAGCTGAGGTGAATACGAGTCGTCTTCACTTACCAGTAGATGCCTCCATCCTAACTGCAAGATCCTGTCGTGGAACCAATGTCCATAAGTCTCGCTTCCCAACAAGTCTTCGAAAGACTACTCCTGTATGACTATAGATGATGTCATCACAAAACTACTCTCTAGAACAGCTGGAATGATCCTGGAATAACCCACAAAAAATCAGAATTTTTCGTGTCTATGGAGGTCAGGGCACGGGGTGCGCTCAACCTAAGCCTTGTATGGGCGCGGGTCGCGCTCAGGTGCAATCGGACTAACAGTGTTTTGGGTGCAGGTGGCGCTCAGGTTTGGTCTGGGTAGGGTGTGGTTCGTGCTCAAGTGAAATTTGACTTACATTATTTTTGGGCGCAGGTGGCGCTCTACTAAGGAGCAGGCACGCTCCGAGCAGCTTAAGTGCTGAAGTGAGAAGGAAAAAAGGGAAAACTTGGGAGTGAAAGGTGAGAGATGAAAGTGAGAGATGTGAGTTTTGTGTGGAGAATGAATAAAGTTTATATAGGTTTTGAGTTTCCAAAACAAATAAGGAAGTTGCCAAAAAAAATTTAAGGCAATTGCCGGAAACAAAAAATTTCCAAAACAGGAAACGGAAACAACCCATATTCTTTATTTTAAAACAACCCTAATATCTTTTAGATTGAATTTATAATAGTAACTTCTAAACTCTTTTAGATTTCATCCTACCACCATATCTACTCATAGGTATGCCAATATCGACAATATTCTCAACAATCACTCCAAAACAACTTCTAAAATTGAGGATCATATAAAACTCATGCTAGAATGTGGGATTAACAATAAAATCAACGCACAATTTGAAAAGAACCAAATTATATTAAAATTCAAATTCAAATACAATTAACTACTGAATTCAAATTTAACTACGGAATTCAAAAATTAACATCCGAACTAAATAAAAAACAAATAAAAAACAACATCAACTCATAATATCCCTAAACAACGCGCTGCTGGTAATGGATGGCACATGCGACGGAGATGACTCCTGAGCTCCCGTTGGGCCAGAGCCATCCATCCTGCGGCGACGATGCTCGTGCCTCACAGACGCCTCCTTAGTAGAAGAACCCCCGTGGAGTGGGTAGTGTTCAAGCATATCTACTCGGAACTTTCGCTGAGCTTCCATCTTGGCCTTCATCACTTCCCAATGCTCATCCTCACGCTGGGTGCGAGTCTCATAGTTACGATGGATGGTAACCTGCCGAATCCGGAGATCTTCACAAATAGTATTGAGAGAACGCATGCCACGATGAAGCACCGACATGCATTCTACATCAGACGTACACCTCTCCAAGGCATAGACATCAAAACATGTCGTGTCCTCCTCATCCTCCGACTCATTCTCCTCCACTACCCTCTCTTCAAGCAACCTCCACATCTTCTGGATACACTCCGTATAAATATAAGGATTTTGGTGCCTCTTTAGCCTAATCCGATCAGACTTCGGAGTCACTTTCAACCACATCATGATCTTTGTTATCAGAACAGGGATAGATGCACTATTCTTCCCGACTCCTCTAATCATAGTGATCAAAAACTCGAGGATACATAATTCGTACTTCCTCGTCTGAAGTATCCAAAGAACGTGAAGACAATTTAGGCTGATGTCACTGACTTTCTCCTTTCCAATGACATTCATCCCAATCCACTGAGCTACAGCCAGCTGGTTAGTTAGCAGAGACAATTGGCGAACACAATGCAAGCTCGCATTATATTTACCCTCCAAAACCGTCTCTTTCATCAAAGGCTCGATCCCACTAGCTTGGGATTCCTACAACGTGGCTACGAGAGTGCGTCCTTCCTCCATACCGAAGATACGCACCAACAAATTTCTATCTACTTCTCTTCTTACTTTATTCACCTTCCCAAAAATCTTATTCCCAACCAACTCCCTCGTCCTATAAAATTGTTGGACCAAATCCTCGTGATAAAAGTCATCAGTCGAATACCACAACCTATTCCAATCCCTCCTAATCATCTCGTCACTGTAAAACGGCGTAAAGTGGTGGGCATAAAAAACTTGTTCTGGCAAAATTCTTCATCTTTTAGCCATTGATGTTTTGAAACGATTTGTGGGTTTGAATAAGGTAGGGAGACGAGTTTTGAAACAAACTCACTAAAAATAATGGGAGGAGGCGCGGTGGTGGCGGTGGCAGTTTAATTTTTTTGGATTTTTGGATGTTTTCGGTGGTGGGAAGGTTTGAAATGGTGTGGGAGATGGTTTGGAGAAGATTTGGGTTGGGATTGAACTTTGGGCGTGGGCGTAGTTAGGTTTTTCTTTTTTCTTTTTTATTTTTGGTTAGGATTTTTTATAAGAGCCCAAAACTATAGTTTTAACCACTTTAACAATATTGTTTTAGACCAATTATGTGATTAATAAGTAAGAGTTAATACTGTTATCATGTTTTTGTGTATTTTAGGCATTGGAATCGAATATGTGTAGAAATGCGTCCCTTTTGCAAAATAAAAAAAAAAAAGCAAAGGTTGGTTGCTAAGAAGTTCTATGATTAAAGGCCAAGATTTAAGAAGAAAAAGTCTTTTTAAAGCCCGGTCAAAGCTGAAAAGTCATAGTCAACGCGGGCTGAAACAGCGCACAAAAGTCAGCAGAACTTCCGAAGGCCGTATCTTTAGACTCAAACCTCGGAATAGGGCCTACCTTATTTCAAAACGACCGGCTCGAAAAGAACTTTCCAATGGTCCAAGCCTTGACCCAATCAGAGGAGCATAAATGGGTGAAAAGTCTATGGAATTCAAATCTAACTGAAAAGGCCTCTATGGACTGAAGAAATTGGGTTTTGGGCTCGATTTTCCGGCCCAAAACATGGCTCCTTAGCCCATGCACAAAAAAGTGGATCTGGTCTCCTCCATTTGTATGGAGAAGACTTAGCTCTTAAGGCATTTGTATGGAGAAGACTTAGCTCTTAAGGATAGTTAGATCTAGACTAGAAAATCAGGTTAGACTCCATTAATTAGTTAGAATAGATTGTTTTAGATCTAGTTTTTACCTTCAATTAATTAGTATTAAAACAAAGTAGATTATTATTTAGAATCACAATTAGTTTTAGAATTCAAGTATTAGTTTTCATTTCAATTTAGTTATTGATTAAATTCTTGTTTAGTTTTAGTTGTTTTAAATTCATAAATTAGGTTGTCTTCATTTTGATAATTAGACTATTGTTAAAATTAGATTTATAAAATTTAAATTAGTTATTAAATTATGACTTGTTATTATTGTTCTTATGTCGGGAATGATAGTATAATGATATTAGGCTAAAACCTCCATTAGAGGAGGTTAAGGAAGCCATGTGGGGATGATTGCTTGTTAGAATAGTTGTTATTTAGAATAGAAATTTCACATCTCATTACTCTCACCATTGTTTCTTTGTATTTGTTCAATTGAATTTTGTTTAAGCCTTGAGAGTTAAGAGTGGAACGAATCCGTACTCTTTATATATTGCATGAATCTATATGTGAGAGTAGGAAATAAAATATTGATAAACCGTAAAAATCAAGTTAGAGTAATCTAGTTTAGTTTTTACGGGTTATCAAATGGCGCCACTGCCATCTTAATCTCGTTCAAGACAAGAATTCAATTGCTTGAATTCAAGGGGCAATCCCCCATTCTCTACCCACCCACCCTTTTAATTTTTCATTTTTATTTCTTAAATTTTCGGAACTGTTCACTGTTTTAGGCATAGGGGCTGCAGATTCACAGAGGAAAACACTGCAGTAAAGGTATTTGTAAATATCGAAAAATTCTGAAAATTTAAATTTGTAATCCTTAATGTGTTATTGATTTACTGTAATTTCTTCAGATTTTTCCTAATTGTTTTACCTTGTGAACAAATACGATCTTTACAGTGCTGCATTTCAGTTTTCAAAACATAAGTTCTTGAAATATAGACAAGTAAGGTTACATAGGCAGTTCCAAAAATTATAAACTTTTTACAGGAGTATCTATCCTAAGTCAGGAGTTTTCAGTAAAAATTTGACGAGTTTTTTATTTGTTTTGACCTAATAACTAGTGGAGTGTTTCCAGTGTGTTTCTGCGGTTTTGCAAATACTTAATTTCTAGAACAACAGCCTGTAAGGAGAGTTTGTAGAACTCCAATTGCTCTAAAATTTTTTCAGGAATAGCCATGATCTATCAGGAGTCACCAGTACAATTCTGGGGAGTTTTTTCTCTGTTTTGATTGGTTAACCTTTCAGTTGTTTGTATTGTGTACGAATATTGTTTCACAAACTTTGGAGGGCAGTAGAAGGACTTTCATAGCTTTGATTGATTTGAAATTTTACTGGAAACTTGATAGATGTCTTAGCAAACTACTGTAAAAATTTCAAATTTTTTGGAGCGTGCCCCGTGCCCTAGATAGCCTATTTCCAAGCGCGCCCTGCGCTCAACCGCCTGGACATTGTGTCAAGCACGAGCGCGACCCGCGCCCTAAATAGCCTATTTTCAAGCGCGCCCTGCACTCAAGTGCCTGGACATTGTGTCAAGCCCAAGTGTGACCCGCGCCCTAGGTAGCCTATTTCCAAGCACACCCCGCGCTCAACCACCTGGAACTTAAGTTAGGCGGGGAGCGACCCAGCCCTCTTACGGAGCAGCCCGATTTTCACAGGTCAGTCCAAATTTTCATTTCTTCAAGTTATTCAGTGTTTCTAACATCATACAAACACTAAGATCGCGTATACAAGATGTTATTCAAATGCGTAGCAAGGAGGCATTCAGGTACTCCTTCTTCCACTCCTCGCCTCTTCTGTCAGAGGAGTTTTAATTCTAGTATAATCAGGCTTGTTTTTTGTAGACATAAATACCACACGCCTATCTAGAATTTCACACGCTACACCTACATCAATGGCTAAAGAACAAGAGACTCCTCTCTCTGATTTTTATAAAGCCCTAAACGATGGCCCTAAGTTGTGCATTGTTCTTGCAGACCTAGTGGGGGATTTTCAAATTCCCCCTAATATATTTAACTTGTTACCAGTTTTTCATGGTTTAGACCACGAGAAGCCTTACCAGCATATGCGTAGGATAGACCAAGTTCTCACTACATTCCATCATCCTAGCGTAAGTCCGGATCAAGTTAAAAATAGGGTGTTTCCATTCACCCTAGCCAACAAGGCGGCATCTTGGTTAACTGCCCAAACGCCAAACTCTGTGGACTCATGGGCTAATCTTGTTCAATTGTTCATGGAACAGTTTTACCCACCACTGAAGACAGATTAAATGCTTCAAAAGATTCATTTCTTCCACCAGAATCCTCATGAATCCTTTTCAGAGGCCTGGAATTGTTTCACTGATCTTCTCATTGAATGCCCGCATCATAATCTTGCGAAGGACAATCTTGTTCGTGCCTTCTTCAAGGGGCTTTTACATCGTCATAAGAAGGTTCTAGATATCATGAATGGGGGTAGTTTTCTTAGTAAAGAAGCCTCAGAGGCTTATAAATTCTTAGAGGATCAATCTAAGAGGAACAACAATTGGAGAGGTAATGAATCTTTCCGCTCCACTCCTTCTTCTTTTGAGGTTAAACCTGATTCCGAGCTTAAAACTCTTATCGATGCCCTCACTAAAAAGGTAGATGCCATCTCTATTAAATAACAACCCACTCCTATCATGAACATTAAATCTACTCGTTGTAATGTCTGTTTTAGTCTTGAGCATTCCGACTTCTATTATCCTCTTGTCTATGCACAACCACCACCACAACCATCAAACTTTCACCAGTTAACTCAACCTCAAGGACAAGGAAACTTAGGTGACCAGAATAGAGGTTTAGTGCCCATGACCCAGAACTATCAACATCAAGACATGAACGCTCAACAAGCCTTAATTCCAGTTCAGTGACCTTGTTGGAAAAACAAAATCAAATTATGCAACAAAACTCAAATTTGATGAAAGATCAGCATGATCAAAACTCTAATATGATGAAACAAACGATGCAAATAATGCAATCTTTGTGCCAAAAGGTTATTGACATGTCTCCTAACCAAAATAATAACCAAACAGGCGTGTTTCCAGGTCAAGCAGTGCCTAATCCTAAGTTAATAAACACCGCCTTTGAAATAAACAATATTCACTCTAATGGTAATATAAACCAAGGGGACCTACAGGCAGTCACTACCCTTCGTTCAGGGAGAGTAGTTGATAACAAAGTAACTATGCCTGAAAACCACCCGTAAACAAAAGCTGAAAATGAAACCATACCAAATACTGTAATAGAAACTGAAGACCCTACAACTGTAGAAGTACCAGTTAAACCACAACCGAAAGGGAAAGCCTTACAAGATTCAATAATAGAAATTGAAGACCTTACACCTGTAGAGGTTCCAATATGGACACCTAGATGGAAAACGGATATAGATAAAACAAAGACTAATAATATTGCTAAATATAGAGATAAACCACCATATCCCTAGAGACTAGTTATGTCTAAAAAGAACAAAAATTTTGATGAAATTAGGGAAGTGTTTAAGAATCTAACTATAAACCTACCTTTTCTAGATGCTATAAAAAGTTTACCTGGACACGCTAAGATTCTAAAAGAATTGTGCACCAATAAGAGGAAAACCAACATACCCAATGAAGCCTTCTTAACTGAACAATATCCCTCTTTATCTGAACCTAACGGAATTGTTAAGTACAAGGACCCTGGTCGTCCTACTATACAATGCACCTTAGGTGATACCTTCATAACAACTGCTTTATTAGACCTAGGAGCGAGTGTTAACTTACTCCCTTTTTATTTTTATAAACAACTGGGTTGAACAAAACTTCAACCAACTAAAATAACTTTGAAGTTAGCCGATCGTTCTATTACATATCCCAAGGGTGTAGTTGAAAACATCCTCGTTAAAGTGCAGGATTTTTACTATCCAGTCGACTTTGTTATTCTTGACACAGAAGTTGCTCATGATTCCATTCCCATCATCTTAGGGCGTCCTTTCTTGGCAACCGCCAATGCCCAGATCAATTGCCAGGATGGCTCAATGACTCTTTCTTTTGGAAATCTTTCTGTGGAAGTTAACATGTTTAGACAAAAGCAAAGACAACTAGGTTCTGTAGAAGGTGAAGTTAAGTCTATTGAGAGTTTTGTATATCACATTAGTGCTTCTGATGATCTCGTCCCTACACTAGTAGATACCCTTCTTATGGAAGAAGACAAAGATCACAATTTTGACTCCTTAAACATAACTGAACTAGCAAAAGAAATTTCCACCCTGCCTTCCGACCCTACAAGAGATGGAGTAAACCTCACAATAGACGAGATAGATGAATTCCTCAAAGATGGAAATGAATACCATAATTATATGGATGCGAACAGCCTAGATGAGGAATTTGACGAGTTTCTACGAGCCTGTGATGATCCACCCTTTCAAGAACTACCTAAAGAGCCACCTGATTCCTTCCATTTTCTCACGATCATTCACTTAGACACCTTTTTGTTCAAAGAAAAAGAAAAAATTGTATGCTCGATTAGGTTCTAGATCCATCAGAATTCACTCCCATTCTACTAAGTCATGCCATAGGAAATCTTGGTGCTTAATTCGGTTTGGTGGTGCATTCCATGTTAATTATTTATGGAAAGATCCATAATTATTTAGATTATTGATATATGGGAAACTGCATCTTGATACATATATATCACATTAAGTCTAAAGAATCTGACTTTAAAAGACCTAAGTTTTTATACAATACCAACTTTCTGGAGTATAGGCCAAACAAAAATTTCCAAACTTAAAAAGATTTATCCAATTTTGTTTGGGGGTGGCGTATTTTGGTATTTCATTTCAAAACGTTTTGCCACCCTTTGTCTGTCATGTTTACTCCAATTTCGTTAGTACATAACAGTTTAATTGTGCTTCATGTTATTATATCATTTTTACAATATTTCTGTTACAGGTACTGCCAATTTTTGCCACGTTTATATGGTAAATTCTTTCCTTATCTCTTTATACTTTGAGGACAAAGCATTCGATTGTTTGGGGGTGGGATAGAAACATTTGCAAAAATTAGGCACTTTTAGGATGTAAATTACACACTTTCTTTTATATATATATATATATATATATATATATATATATATATATATATATATATATATAATTAAAAATCATAAATATTGTTTATACTAGGCACTTAGTGATAATGGTATTGTTCCCTTCTCCATGATGATATTAGTATAGAAATCTCACGTAGTACTTGAATTAGAATTTAATTTTTGAAACATAGATTAATACGTAGGTAATAGTCATTGCATCTTTTCACGAACATCTTGCATGAGCATCTTTGATTGTACTTGACAGTATTTTTCTGGGACCTAGGTTAGAGTACTTAATACATATCCTGTGAGCATCTAGCCTAAAAGCCTCATAAGAGTGAAATATCTGAGTGATGACACAAGGGAGAAGTAAATTCTGAGTAGAGAAATCACACATCTACTTGCTTGATCACCATACCATATCCTAAGCGAGAATTTAGGCCATCATTGGATCGATATAGCTAGAAATTCACACCTATATGAAATTTATTATCCGCTCGTCACCCCACTGAGACTTTCATTAGCCTTTTTACAAACCAAAAATTCTTTACCCAATAAAACAAAATAATAAAATAATAAAATCAACCTACCTATCTTGATAAGTCTGAGAAATAGGATGAGTAAAAAAAAAGAATAGAAAAACCTGTGTAAACAAAATTAGTTAGTTGCTTCAGAAAAGAAAAAGAAAAGAAAAAAAATATAAAAAAATAAAAAATAAAAATAAAAACTCCAAAAATAGAATAAAAGGAGTCAAAAAGCCAAAATAAAAAGGCTAAGGATGGAAATAAAGTGTAGAAGCAAAAGAACAAGGTTTTCTCTAGTACATAATATGAAGACCCTACTTTCTCAGACTTGCCTTTTTGAATATCCATTTCCTTCCTTCTTTAACCAACACCTATGCCCCGTATCACCTAATAAAGACCTCTAGCTCAATTAGGAATAGGTTAGTGTAATAGTAAGTGGTAGATGTGTTTGATTGACCTCGACTTCCTTGGATTATCATTGAGATTATGAGGAAACGTGTGCCCACTGCACACTGGAGTTAGCAAACTTGAGTAGAAAAATCAAAGTGTTATGTGTTTTGACACATTCCTTGTGAGAACCTACTTAGGCACGCTACCCAAAAGTTTCATAAACGGACCTGCCAACTGCATTTCATATCGTAGTTCATTGGATAGTTGTTTATCTTAAGATGATTTGATTATTATGTATGTATTAGTTTAAGTTTTAGAATGATCATTCTTGTTTAAATACTAGTGAGATGTATAGATCATTGAGACATAAATAAGGAAACAATAGTTTTATTTCTTAGTCATTGTAGTATAGATAAAGTTTGTAAGTACCTTCATTGAAAAACTCTCATGAGGCTATAACTCGTCCACTAGGGAATTCCTAGTGGTTTAAGGCATTGTTGCATATGGTCAATGCATCGCACTCGGCGAAACGAGATTAGTTAGAACTCTATTTTTGGTCACTTATTCTAATTTCTCATATTTTCTTGAGGACAAGCAAAATTCTGTTTGGGGGTGGTTTGATAAGAGCCCAAAATTGTAGTTTTAACCCCTTTAACAATATTGCTTTAGACCAATTATGTGATTAATAAGTAAGAGTTAATACTATTATCGTGCTTTTGTGTATTTCAGGCATTGGAGTCGAATATATGCAGAAATGCATCCCTTTTACGAGATAAAAGAGCAAAGGTTGGTTGCTAAGAAGTACTATGATTAAAGGCCAAGATTCAAGAAGAAAAAACCTTTTTAAAGCCTAGTTAAAGCTGAAAAGTCAAAATCAACGCGGGCAAAAACAGCGCACAAAAGTCAGTAGAACTTCCGAAGATCGTATATTTGGACTCAGACCTCGGAATTGGGCCTACCTTATGCCAAAACGACCGGCTCAAAAAGAGCTTTCCAATGATCTAAGCCTTGACCCAATCAAAGGAGTATAAATAGGCAAAAAGTCTGTGGGATTTAAATCCAACTGAAAAGGCCTCTATGGACTGAAGAAATTGGGTTTTGGGCTTTATTTTCCGGCCCAAAACATGGCTCCTCAGCCCATGCACGAAAAAGTGGATTTGGTCTCCTCCATTTGTATGGAGAAGACTTAGCTCTTAAGGATAGTTAGATCTAGACTAGAAAATTAGGTTAGACTCCATTAATTAGTTAGAATAGCTTGTTTTAGATCTAGTTTTCACCCTCAATTAATTAGTATTAGAACAAAGTAGATTATTATTTAGAATCACAATTAGTTTTAGAATTCAAGTATTAGTTTTCATTTCAATTTAGTTATTGACTAAATTCTTGTTTAGTTTTAGTTGTTTTAAATTCATAAATTAGGTTGTCTTCATTTTGATTCTTAGACTATTGTTAAAATTTGATTTATAAAGTTTAAATTAGTTATTAAATTATGACTTGTTATTATTGTTCTTGTGTTGGGAATGATAGTATAATGATATTAGGCTAAAACCTCTATTAGAGGAGGTTAAGGAAGCCATGTGGGGATGATTGCATCTTATAATAGTTGTTATTTAGAATAGAAATTTCACATCTCATTACTCTCACCATTGTTTTTTTGTATTTGTTCAATTGAATTTGTTTAAGTCTTGAGAGTTAAGAGTGGAACGAATTCGTACTCTATATATATTGCATGAATCTATATGTGAGAGTAGAAAATAAAATATTGATAAACCGTAAGAATCAAGTTAGAGTAATCTAGTTTAGTTTTTACGGGTTATCAGTTTTTAAGCTTTGTTAATGGCGGTGAGGAAAAAGGAAAACTCGCGAGCTGTTTTTGTTTAGAAGATGGAGACGCATGTGCGTGCGAGATTGGGCCTAAGCCCAATTCGATTTTTCGAAATTTGTCGATTTTTCGCGCAACTTCAAACTAAAATTGCCGCTTTGTTACCTGTCTGATTTTTGCGAATGAGCTATGGAAATGATCAGGAGAGAATTTCCAATCCAATGATCCATAAAACACTCTATTCCAACTGTGGGTGACATATAAGAAGAAGGAAAATACCTCAAAGTGCGTTGGGGACGTAAGTTATGTGAACAAATGAAATCTAAATTCATAGATAATGTCAACCTGAATCGAAATACGATTAAACGGTCTAAGCAACAAAAATGGAAAGTTGAACAATCAAGGATGGAAAACGAACACCCCACCCCCAAACAAATTTTAGACAACAAAGTTTTTATAAAATTTCTTTAGAACGTGGGTCTTTTAAAGTCAGATTTCCGAGACTTCCTAAATTACTATTTTTATGAACACAATAAGCAGTAAAGACGTAAATCACTCCATAGATAAACATGACCCAAAAACCAAGAAAACATGCGAAAGTGAAAAGCGTGAATTACGTTAACCGTGGACTTAAGATCTGGTACTTACAGCCACATGAAAAAGCACGCAACACGTTATTATTTGTGTCGTTGTTTGTGTTACGTATCTTTTGCAAATCTTACTTAGCCTAATATATATTGATTAGTATAGTGGCTAGCAAGGTATCAATCCTACTCTAAATAACTAAGTGATGATAGTAATAGAAATTTCTAATCTAAATTACTCTAATGGATGCAAGTAAAAGATGTGGCTAAGTAATGCAGAATATATAGTTGATTTGGTTTGAGATTTAAACTATGCATAAAATAAACTAAATTAAATATATGAATATGAATCAAGAGAGAGAATATCTTGTGAGAGATCCAAAATCATAGAATTAGTCTAATAGATCTACCTATCATGCTTAATATAAATCACCAATAGAAACTTACCATACCTACAAACCTTATGCTCATATATAACCATGATGATAATATGTGGCTTTCAACGTGCTTTCTATCTTTCCATCAAATACTTCTTCAATATCCAATGATATCTTCTATCTAACCAAATTGTGCTTTAAGTGGCATTCAATATACAACTCTAGGTGTCATGGAAAATCCACATGTGGCATTAACCATACAACTAATTGAGGTGCCATAAAGAATCCAATCATCACACTAGAACACTAAAAACTAGAAGAAAAGAATATAGGGTTTGTGGTATTTGGCTCTACACAATCTTGAATTACCCTATGACCTCCTAACCTCCACAGGAGCGCTAGATCAATGGATGAATAAGAAGAAACTCAATGAGGGATTTAAACTAAAACATGATAGAAGAAGAACTAAACTAAAACATACAAAAGGCTTTCATCTCCCTCCCAAGAGAAGGGGAGATTAGCCCCTCATACTATGCTATGAACACAATATGAAAAAGAATAATCTTTATAGCTATTAATGGTGAAAAGGTCTGAACTTTCTTCTCTCTTAATTCTAGATCTAAGATGCAAACACTAAATTTCCTAGATGATGTAAACTGAGGTTTTTGTGCCTTATATATTGGCTTACATGCTCGTCTGGATAGAGATCCGAATCCTATGTTTATTTGGTGTCAAACTCTCTGTAATATTTCTAGAAGAAATCTTGGAAAAGTTAAATTCGGTTGGACCAAAGTTGGACGTGGCCCACTTTGCCCCTCAGGGTTATTTCCCATTTGCAGACCGGCGACTTCGGTTTCCTAATTCTTGTGAAACTCTAACTTCTTTTCCATGTTGATCTCATCTTCCTATGAAGTCGAAATTAAGGCTTTGAGATCAGATTAAAGACTCTTCTAACTCAATTATTATCCTCTTTTAGAGTCCCATTAGGCTTGGTACTTATGGAGACAAATATGACATATTTGCCCTAGGCCTTTAGCTGTAATTCCCAGTGACTCCTTTTTGACTTGTTTGACTTCTTTTCCCTCCATATTTCATATTTAGGTTCTTTGACCTGCAAAAACTCAAATTACATCATATTAGAATATTTAAATATAAAATGGAGACTAACATATACATAATTGGGGTTATAAATCATTACTTTTGAGCACTTATCACCACACACTCCATAGGGAGGGCCCGGTTACCTGAATGGTCCACTAACAAATATATGGAAATGAAAGGAAGTACACGAACCAACAAAGGTCAGTCCTCATAGACAGGGTCCAGTAAAAGGACTTCCTCCACATCAGGGGACAATAGCTCGTGAAAATGTTTTAACTGTTGGCCATTGACTTGAAAGGTACTGTTGTTCTTGGGATTTACCAAGGTGATTGCCCCGTAAGGGGTGACTTCAGTAACTAGAAAAGGACCAGACCAATGGGTTTTTAATTTCCCTGGAAAAATATGTAGACGGGAGTTGTAAAGCAAAACCTTTTGACCTACCATAAACTCTTTGTGCAAGATTTGCTTATCATGAACACGTTTCATGTTAGCTTTATAATCCTTCACGAGATCATAAGAATCGCTACGGATTTCTTCAAGCTCATTCAATTGCAACTTGTGCTTGACACCTGCCTCATCAAAATTGAAGTTAAAGTTTTTTATAGCTCACATAGCACGGTGCTCCAATTCAATGGGCAAATGACAAGGTTTCCCAAATACAAGTCTAAAGGGAGACATACCTATAGGAATTTTGAAAGCAGTCCTATACGCCCATAAGACATCAGATAGATGCTTCAACCAGTCTTTCCTATTAGGATTTACAGCTGTTTCTAAGATCTTTTTTATTTCCCTATTAGAAACTTCTACTTGTCCGCTAGTTTGTGGATGATACGGAGATGCTACCTTATGTGTAACTCTATACTTTTTCACTAGAGATGCAACAACTTTGTTGCAAAAATGTGTTTCACCATCACTAATGATGGCTTTAGGAATGCCAAATCGACAGAAGATGTACTCCTTAACAAAAAACACAACTGTCTTATGGTCATTGCTACAGCAAGCCATGGCCTCTATCCATTTAGACACGTAGTCCACAACAACTAGAATATAAATAAAACCGTGGGAAACAAGAAAGGGACCTATGAAATCAATGCCCCATACGTCAAAAACTTCTACCACCATGATTGGATTTAATGGCATAATATTACGTTTTGTGATTCGCCCAAGTTGTTGGCAATGAACACACGTCTTGCAATGCACTTCGGCATCTTTAAGAAGAGTAGGCCAATAAAACCCACATTAAAGAATTTTAGCAGCTATTTTCATACCACTAAAATGGCCACCACACTCTTTGTCATGGCAGAATGAGAGAACCTCATTATATTCCCACTAGGGAATACAACGACGAATAATCTGTTCTGCACAATAACTCTGGGGAATACAACGCGACGAATATTCCCAGTAGTATAGCTTAACTCGGCCAAGAACTTCTTACGTTCATTTCTTGACCAATCAGCAGGAATAGTATCAGACGCTAAATAATTCACAATGTCAGCATACCATAGTGAAGAAAAAATAGTATACAGATGCTCATCAGGAAAAGAGTCAGGTATGGACTCATAATCACTATCATCGTCATTTGTAAGTCTAGATAAGTGGTCGGCAACTACGTTTTCAACCCCTCTTTTGTCCTTTATTTCTAATGTGAACTCTTGCAGGAAAAGAATCCATCGAATTAATCTCTGGTTAGCATCCTTTTTTGCGAGAAGGTACCTAAGGGCTGCATGGTCCGTGTAAACTAGAGTCTTAGAACCAACCAAATAAGGACGAAACTTATCTAAAGCATAAATGACAGGTAAGAATTCTTTTTCAGTAGTTGTATAATTCCTTTGAGCATCATTTAAAGTTTTACCAGCATAATAAATAACAGTGGACTTATTGTCTAGTTTCTATCCCAAGACAGCACCAACAACATAATCACTAGCATCACACATGAGTTCGAAAGGTTTAGACCAATCGGGAGGCTATATAATGGGTACAGAAGTTAAGGCGGCTTTTAAAGTTTCAAAAGCCTGTTTATAGTTAAAATTAAAATCAAAGATGGCATCCTTTAAAAGCAGATTAGTTAAAGGCCTAGCTATTTTTGAAAAATCTTTGATAAAGCCTATAAAACCTCGCGATGGCCCGAAAGGCTCTAATATCACAGACAGTCCGTGGTATAGGTAAAGTCGCTATCTTATCTAGTTTGGTCTTATCTACTTCGATGCCATCACTAGATACAATGTGACCTAGCACGATTCCCTTTTTCACCTTGAAATGACATTTTTCCCAATTCAAAACCAGACTCTTCTCTTCACACCGTGTCAAAACCTTAGACAGGCAGTCACTGAAAGAGTGTCCATAAATAGAAAAATCACCCATGAATACTTCCATAAAATGCTCTACCATATCACTAAATATATAAAGCATACACCGCTGGAAGGTACCAAGAGCATTACAAAGGCCAAAAGGCATTCATTTATAGGCGTATGTTCCGAAAGGACATGTGAAGGTAGTCTTTTCTTGGTCATCAATATCAATAATAATTTGGAAATAGCCAGAGTAGCCATCCAAAAAACAGTAAAAAACATGACCAACTAGACGTTCTAGCATCTGATCTATAAAGGGTAAAGGAAAATGATCCTTTCATGTCATGGCATTTAAACGTCTGTAATCGATACAGATTCGCCATTTCATAGGACCATGCGTTGCAACATATTCACCTTTGGCATTACGTACCATGGTAATCCTTGATTTCTTAGGAACTACATGAATGGGACTTACCCATTCGCTATCAGAGATTGGGTATATGATACCCTCATCGAGTAACCATAAGACTTCTTCCCTGACCACCTCTTTCATGGCAGGGTTCAAGCGACGCTGAGGTTCGTGAGAAGTCTTTGCGTTATCCTCCAAATGGATACGATGAGTGCATACATTAGGGTCAATTCCCTTAATGTCGGCTAGGGACCAACCGATCGCAGAACGATGTTCCCTAATTATCCTGATCAAACGTGTCTCTTCCTCTTTAGATAACAAAGAAGATATAATTACCGGATGACTACCATCCGGATCAAGTTGAATATATTTTAACTCAGAAGGAAGAGGTTTAAGCACCGGGGTGGAAGGAATGTCTATAAATGCTTCTGGAGGGTCCTCATCTTGAGTAATGAATACTTGCGTAGGCAGCAAGTCTTCAAACTCAGTAGATGGAGCAACAGAATGGTCTACGATAGGTGTAGACTCAAAGATGGTGTTGACTTCCTCTAAGTAGGAGTCATTGACAAAATCTGAACTTCCAAAAGAAAGGAATTTATGTATATGGTTTTCTGGAAATGTGTTATTAAAATAATCTTGAGCTTAACTCTCGATCATACTAATCTCCCCATCTATAGACGAATCTGGTAACTGTTTCATCATTTTAAAAACATTTACCTCAATAGAAAGATGGTCAAAAGACAAGGCCATCGAACCATCGCGGCAATTTATAAGTGCGTTGGCAGTCTCCAAGAAGGGACGTCCTAAGATGATCGGAATAGAGTCATTAAGGACTTCTGTATCGAGGATAACATAATCAGCAGGATAGTAGAAATCCTGAACCTTAACAAGTATGTTTTCAACCACACCCTTAGGATACTTAATAGACCGATCCGCTAATTACAATGTCATTTGAGTAGGTTGCATCTCTTGTAGACCTATTTGTTTGTATAGATAATACGGGAATAAGTTAACACTCTCCCCCAGGTCTAATAAAGCAGTGGTCGTGTGGGAATCTCCTAACGTATATTGTACAGTAGGAAGACCAGGGTCCTTGTACTTAACGATTCCATTATGTTCTGATAAAGTTGGAAAATGTTCAGTTAGGAAGGCGTCTTTAGGAATATTTGTCTTACGCCTAGTCGTGCACAACTCTTTAAGAAACTTAGCGTGGTGAGGTAATTTTTTAATTGTTTCGAGAAATGGTAGGTTTATCGTTAGATTTTTGAAAACTTCCCTAATCTCGTCATAGTTTGTATCCTTGTTTAACATAGCTAATCTCTGGGGAAATGGTGGTTTCTCTCTATATTTAGCGTATGGATCAACTGGATGTCTAACCTTGGCTTTCTATTTCTTAGGTTGTGGTTTAACTGGTATCTCTACAGGGGTAGGCTCTTCAGTTTCTATTTCGGTATCTAGTTCAATATCCGGTGTAGGGACTACTTGTGCTGTAACTATAGGCATAGTTACATTGTTATCAACCACTCTGCCAGAACGGAGAGTGGTGATGGCATTTAGCTCACCTACATTTGCATTTTCCGTACTAGTATTACCGTTTACCTCAAAGGCTGTGTTTGTTGTTTTAGGATTAGGTATTGCTTGACCTGGAAACACACCTTTTGGTTGTAGTTTCTCTTGTGCTAACTGCTATAAGGAAAGTTGGATGGGCTTGTAAAATCTGTTGTTGAGATTGCATAAAAGCATCGAAACGATCCGGTTGTGGAGTAGTAGTTGTTACAGGTTGTGTGACAGGAACTATGTCACGTTGATTATTAATGGATGGGTTGTGATAGTTATTATTATTAACCGGAACGATACCTCTATTAGCATTATAATTATTATTGTTATAATTATTATAATTACCCTAACCTTGTCCTTGTCGTGGTGGAGCTTGGTTATAATTGTTTGTTTGCCTAACATTTTGATTATTAAACCCTGGAGGTATTACTTGTTGATTATTTCTCCAACTGAAGTTGGGATGTTGTCTCCAAGGGGTGTTAGGAATATGATAACTATTAATTGAGAAAATGTTATCTTGTTGTGATGTTTGTTGTTCATAAGCTAGAGGACAATCGGAGTTGGGATGCTGAGGACTCAAACAGAAATTACATGGATTTGAGTTGACATTCATGACGGGGATAGGCTTTTGTTGAACAGAAATAACCTCTACCTTTTTAGTGAGAGATTCAATTAAAGTTTTTAGCTCAGGATCGGGTTTCATCTCAAACTTACCGGCGGCCTTAACTGTTGTAGAAGAACTAGCGGAACGGGAGATATCGTCACTACCCCCCAGTTATTATTACGCTTGGTTTGATCTTCTAAAAATTTATAAGCCTCTGAGGCTCCTTTACTTAGGGAACTATCCCCATTCATTATGTTAAGGACTTCTTTATGGTTATGTAAAAGTCATTTGAAAAAGGCACGAACTAACATGTCTTTCGCGAGGTTATGGTGTGGACACTCTATGAGAAGATCGGTGAAACGATTCCAAGCCTCTGAAAATGATTCATGAGGATTCTGTCAAAAGAAATGAATCTTGGAAAGCATTTCATCGGTCTTCAGTGGTGGGTAAAAATGTTCCATAAATAGTTGAACAAGTTTGGCCCACGAGTCCACAGAATTAGGCGCTTGGGCAATTAACCAAGACGCCGCCTTGTCGGCTAGGGTGAAAGGAAATACCCTCAGTTTAATTTGTTCAACACCAACCGTACGTAGGATGGTGGAATGTTGTAAGGACTTGTTCAATCCTACGCATGTGCTGATAAGGTTTTTCATGGTCTAACAAATTAAATATATTTGGGGGGATTCAGAAATCCCCCACTGGGTCTGCTAAAATGATGCAAGATTTTGGGCTATCGTTTAAGGCTTTGTAAAATTCAGAGACAGGAGACTATCTTTCCTCAGCCATTATTTCAGGTGTGGTATGTGGAATACTAGTTAGAGGTGTAGTGATTGGTAGACTAGATAGGCGTGTGTGTTGACGTTGCCGGTTGATTACGTTAGGCATTTTTCTTCTGCCTGACCTTAATCTCATGCAAGGCTAAGACCAATCTTAACTAACACGACAACACTCAAACAATCCTGATATGCTAGGATGAACCTCTAACAGGAGATGCGAGGTGTGGAAGAAAGAAGTACCTGAAAGCCTCCTTGCTTCGCTTATGAATAGCGTCTTGTTTACGCGAGCTCAGTATATATAACAAGTTAGAAACACTGAATAACTTGAAGAAATGGAAGTTTGAACTAACCTGTGGAAATCGGCCATTTTCAGAAGAAGGCGCGGGTCACACTCTGGTTAAGCCTTGGGAGGGCGCGAGTCACGCTCAAGTCCAGATCGAGGTCCAGTAATTTGGGCGCGGGTGGAGCTCCAAGTTTGCCTATGAAAGGCACGGTCACACTCCGTACTTCACTGATGTCCAGTGATTTGGGCGCGAGTGGCGCTCCAATTTAGCCTACCAAGGGCGCGGTAGCGCTCCGTGTAATCCTACGAGGTATATTTCAGTTCTGAAACGGACAACCACAGTAAAAATCAAACAAGGGTTGGTAGGTTTAATGGGACTTTGGAAAGACTAATTGTACTATCGAAAACAATTCTAAATGGAACTAAGATGGCAGCGGCGCCATTTGATAAAAGAGAAAAATTAGTTTTACCTACGAATAAGCGATTAAACTAAACGCAAGTAAAACTAAAACTATTCTCTATTCTAAATTGTTTATCAAAGATTTCTACTCTTGATTCTATCGAAATAGAGTTTGAGTAAAATATTCGTTCCACTCCTAGTTCTTTAGAATTCGTGTTTCCTAAGATTATCAATCTATCCAAAGTTAATGAGAGTTTTACGAAATTTATACTACGATGGAAATTTAACTAACAAGATATGATTTTATACGACTACGGAATACTAAATTGATACTATGATAAGGAATTAGAGGGGATTGATTCCACCTTAACTCGACTTAATTTACTAACGAATAATCGTCGTAATCCGAATTGAACTGCTTTCGCATAACAATTGATTCTTCCTAATCCCTAGTTGTTCATGGTAATCTCTACCAACTAACATCTAGCATGTGAAACAATCAAACCCATTCTCATGGTAAACTAATTATTTTCTAGAATGGAATGGGAAATCACGACTATTCTACGCTTAACAAAAATCAAGCTTCATCAAGGCTTCTTCAACCCCCTCTAATGGAGGTTTAGCCTAAAATCATTATGCTAGCATTAATATATAAAATTAAGCAAGACATGATATAAAGATTATAACTTTGCTTATTTTTACTAAATGGAAGTCTACTCATGCAAGATTTAATTGAAACTAATAATGATAAATAACTAAATCTATGAATTGAAACTACAATGATTTAATGGAAAATGTAACTAAATTATGAAGAACTAATTAACTTTATTGATCTAATGAATAGCAATAACAATAATTCAATAACTGAATTTAAAATAAGGTAAAATGAAAACTAATTAATTTAAAATCTAAATCTAGATCTAAACTATTCTCTAATAGCTACTTGCTACCTAAAACTAAGAATGCTTAAGAGTTAATTCTTGTGTGTTGAAATGGAGGAGACTAGATCCACATTTTCGTGCATGGGTTGAGGAGCCATGTTTCGGGCCAGAAAATCGAGCCCAAAACCCAATTTCTTCATTCCACATAGGCCTTTTCAGCTGGATTTGACTTCTATAGCCTTTTCGTCCACTTCTGCTCATCTAATTGAGTTAAGGCTTGGACCATTGGAAATCGGATTCCAAGCCTGTCGTTTTGACATAAGGTAGGCCCAATTCTGAGCTTTGAGGCCAAAGATATGGCATTCAGAAGTTCTGCTGATTTTTGTGTACTATTTCTACCCGCATTGACTTTGACTTTTCAGCTTTGACCGGGCTTTGCAAAGGCTTTTTATCCTTGAATCTTGGCCTTTAATCACAGAACTTCTTAGCAACCAACCCTTGCTCCTTTATCTCGCCAAAGTGACACATTTCTGCACATAATTGACTTCAATGCCTGAAATACATAAAAGCACGTAATCAGCATTATCTCTTATTTATTATTCGCATAATTGGTCTAAAAGTATTATTGTTAAGGGGTTAAAACTAAAGTTTTTGGCTCTTATCAATTACAAGCATCCATAACAAAAGAAAGTCTGTAATGGCAACCGTTCTTTCGGAAGGCAATGACCCCAACATGCCACTTTGGCACAAAAGGGTTGAGAGATGTATTGGTCGGATGGTTCAGTCACAATCAGAATTAGATTATGCACTTCGTGTCATTAAAGAATTTACAAATTCAACTGGAAACCACATGATTAAACCCGAGGCATATATTATCGCCAATTTCATACACAGTCAATCATATATATGCATCAATTGAAGAATTATATGCTCAGTTAGAGGGACTTTTTGTTGACATGTTGCATGAATTTCTCAGTCAGTTGCCAAAGGCCATATTCAATTATATTGTTGAAATCCCCGTTGAAGAGTACGAAAGTAGAGTGAGACTTGTTCTTAAATTTCTGTTGAGTGGTAGACTAGTTCGGGAGAGAGTTGGTGCAATGATGTTGTGTCTCAATATTAGTCGGGTGAATTCGCGGAGATGAAGGGTGGTAACTGGTTATCTCGGGTTTCTTTTTGTTCGGGTTTGGTCATGGGGTCTGCCCAAAACTCTCTGTTGCACCCAACATAAATATAGGCCCCAAATTGGGTCGGGGTCTGCCCAAAACAAAATGGGGTCTGTTAATAATAGGACCCATTAATGTTGAGCAATAATATTTAGTATATCATATATTAATCTGTATAAAAAAATTATCCATAATTCATCTACATATCAATGAAAATTGAATAACGAAACATATCTTTATCAAATGAATCTGACGGCTAATCCTTCTCATTTTTAGTCGTTTAGTTTAGGTAGTTGGGATGATGAGATCTTAAAAAATAGGAAAAGTTATCTTAAAACATGTTATATTGGTCACGGGTTGATGACCCGACCCATTTAGACATGAGAACAAATCGAGTCTACTAACGGGTTACTTGGGTTAACATATGTGCCCTTACCCAAAATGACCTATTTATTTGACAGGTTCGGCGAGTGAACCCTTAAATGACCCAAAAGCGTTTTTTCCAACCCGAACCCACTAATTTTGTGTTGGATTCATGTCGGGTTAGCTGCACTACACCATAACAACTAATTAGTAATGGATATACATCCGTTGCAAAAAATAATTAGTAACGGTTATCTTACGTTGACACAAAAGCGTGACAAATTTTTAGTAACGAAAATTAGTAATGCTTAATATCCGTTAGATATCTTACTAACGGTTATCAACTGTTACTGAAATTAATTTCAGCAACACGTATCAACTGTTATAATTTTCGGTTATTACTTATGAGGTAACGGTTATAAATTGTGTTCATGATTTGTTCTCAACGTATGAAATGGTAAGCAATTCCCCCTTTCTAACGCTTTTTATTTCTGTTAATTTAAAACATTACTAACGGTTTGGAATCCGGTACTAATAATTTATTGAGGACGTCTATATATCGGATATATCGGAGATATATATTTTTTTGTTGACCAGTCAAAATTTTGTTTTCTATGTCGATATATCGGAAAGAGGGCATCTAAGGTGCGCAGGGTGTATGGGTGCGTTGGCTTAAGAGACATTGATTGCAGTACATTTTGGTGCAATACACCCTCACTCCTGCCTAATGAGTGTCCTAGATTCTCTCTCACACTCTCTCTCCTGCGCACACTAGCTTTTTTGTATCGGAAATATCGTTGATTATATCGGAAATATCGTCGATTATATCGGTTCGGAAATATCGTCAATATATCGGTCAAAGTCAACAATATTTTGGCAAAGTCAACAATATCGATCAAAGTCAACAATTTATATTGGATATATCGGTCGATATATATCGTTATATCAGAAATTGCGATATATATCGGGAAAAAAAAGATTCAATAATCGGTTGAAATATATCGAATATATCTATGTCGGTGTACCAAAAAAATAATATATATCGGCGATATTTTGGGCCTTGGTTTATTTTAGGTAGTTAGGATGATAGATGCGCTTTTTTACCAATATATTAACGATATTTTGATATAATCGATGATATATCCGATATATCGACATACAAAACAAAATTTTGACTGGTCAACAAAAAAATAGATATCTCTGATATTTTCGATATATCCGATATATATCGGTTTTTGGGTACATCGAAATATTCACCGAATTTGATATTTTGGGCCATGCGCACAAGTACACCCTGCCTTATCTTAAAACAGGTTATACATGTCACGGGTTGATGACCTGACCCATTAGACCCGAGAACTAATCGGGTCTACCAACGGGTTACTCGGGTTACCATATGTGACCCTAACCTAACTCATTTATTTGATGGGTTCGGCGGATCAACCCTTAAATGACCCAAAAGCCTTTTTTCCCAACTGCTAATTTCATGTCGGGTTAGCGGGTCGTGTAGAAAATGGCCACCCCTATATATAACATAGCAAGGCCCAAAATATCGCCGATATATCTGATATATCGCTGATATATATCGTTTTTTTGGTACACTGACATGGATATATTCGATATATCTCAACCGAATATGGAATCCTTTTTTTCCGATATATATCGTAATTTCCGATATAACGATATATATCGACCGATATATTCGATATAAATTGTTGACTTTGAACGATATTGTTGACTTTGACCGATATCTTGACGATATTTCCAAACCGATATAATCGATGATATTTCCGATATGAGGGCATCTAGGGTGCATCAGGGTGTATGAGTGTGCAGGAATGAGGGCCCTTAGACAGTACTTCTTTGTTGCAATACACCAGTACTTGTGCCTATATGAGTGGCCCAGATGTTATACGCTGAGTACACCCTGCGCACACTGGCTTTTAGGTTTCCGATATAATCGACGATATTTTCAATATATCGACATACAAAACAAAATTTTGACTGGTCAACAAAAAAATAGATATCTCCAATATTTCCGATATATCCGATATATATTGTTTTTTGGGTACATCGAAATATTCACCGAATTCAATATTTTGGGCCTTGTAACATAGTAATCCCAATTGAATGGGATAAATCGTCGATAAGGACCGATATTTCGTGGGTTGATGGTAGGAGTCCGTTTGATTATTTTGTTATATGACCTAAATTTGCCACAAGTTTTTGGGCGGTCTTTTTTATTGTTGGCGCTCAAACCAAAAAATTGAATTGAAAGCCACCTAAAACACTGTCGGGCGCAAATATCATTATTTCAACTGATATTTCATCGGTATTTCAACCGGGTTCAAATTCGAAGTCGGTTCAAATTTTCAATTCTGAACACCAACCAACTCTTCTTTTTTTCTTTCGCTCCTCATGTCTTTTTGGCTCCCCTTTCTTTTTTCTTTTTCTCTGCAATAACCCCATCTCCTCATATTTCTTAAGCGATTCTTTCCATTCAAGTAGGTATTACAACCCCATTTGGTGATTTCTTATGTTTCTCAATTTTATAGGATTTTAATTAACCCCCCCTCCCCCAAATTAATTTGTTGCAGATTGTCGTGTTCATTTTCTGGTTGGAGACAGCTTTGGCCTCAAGACCAGGTAATTTCCAGTCTTCTTTTATAATCATTTTTATATTTTGAGTTCAGTGGCGGAGTTAGAAATTTGAGTGAGGGTGAGCAGTGGCGAAGCCAAGAATATATTCCAGGGTGAGCCGGTGAGCACTACAAGTATTCAACCTAAACACAATTGAAGTGTACAAGCCTTTTCTTTATTTTATTTTTTGGTTTCTTCTTAATTTGTCTTTTATGAAAAGCAAACAATTGTTAGTTTATTTTATCAATTTTTGAAATCGAAATCATATGAATAGTTTTTAGGTAATGAAAATTTTCTATTTGGATTACAATTACACCTAGTCATTTATAAGACTAATTAAAATTAGGTTTCAAAAGATTGTGTCTTGCACTGGTTACTTCTCATATTGTTTTTTTATATTAGTTAATTTTTATAGATAAGGTTTCTAATTGTCTATATTATATATACAGCCCCGCTCTCAAACGGACGTCCGTTTACGGACTTTACTTAAAAACCGAAATTTTAAAATACGAAATATACTCTCACGAAAGGTTTTCTCATGACTCGCTCCTTCTCTCTCCGAAGTCCAAACTTACCATGACTATTTCCCTCCCTCCTGGTACTCTCTTTCTCGCTCTTATAGGGATCTTCAATCCATTAGGGAAGAACTCAGCTTCAGCAGAAATGTTATAGTGGTGGATCACTAAACCAGTATGCATGTTGTCATTTGATCTCCCATCAGCAGTGATAATGTTTTTCTGATTGGGATTAGGCTCCCTCAAAATGATATGACTATCTTGGATCAGTGCGTGTCCCTCACCAAATATGAAATCAACTATGCCGGAGATTTCACAATTTTTGTAGAACTGATGGCAAGTATGATAGTACAGAGTGTCTTGATACCCTTGCATTTTGTAGTTGTACAAAGTGGAAAAATATTATTTGGAGTGGAAAGCAACAGCTTGATCACCTTCAGGACCAGCAACGTTTTCGAAACCCATTGAACTCACTATGAAACCATCTCCGACAACCGCTATAACAAAATGTGATAAGAGCATTTAGTAACTGAAAAGAAAAAAGGACGGAAAAACCTTACTCAAGGGATACCCATTCAGAATTGTACATCAGTTCAACTCACAGAAAGTGGCAGTCCTCCAAGTTTGGGTGTTGTTGATGTTTTTGTTGTCACTCGCTATCACAACTATTTCACTAGGACCATGCATCTCCATAAATGAAGATATTAATCGCTATTTCAGGAATTGTTACTTTATCATGATACTGCCCGGCCTTAACATATATTATGAATTTTCTTTCATTGTTCTTTGGGTAAGCGGAGATAGCCTCAGTAATTGTCTCGAATTGCCCACTTCCATCCTTGGCTACAACTACATTCGGTGTCAAGTGTGTTTTTTTGAATGCCAAAAGCCTGCGGTCTGCTGTTGAGAACCAAGCAGGGTACCCATCCTTGTCGACCTCAGCATTAAGAAGTCGCCTAGAATTCTGGTTTATCTTAACTAGAAACTAAGTACTATTGACTTTGCTAAGGATTTGAGAAATCTCATTGACGATGGCGAGTGCATTAAATGTTATTTGAGTAGCATTCATGAGGTCGTCTTGCATAGTTTTCTGCAGCCCTGGTTTTTCTAGTAGGTCATCCAAGCACGTTGTTTTGAGTGCAATAACAGTACTCGACCAAGTCTTAAGATCATCGACACGGTCGCTCATCGTGTCAAAATTACTATGTTCAACTGCAGATGTTGCCGCGCTTGAAGTCTGTGGGTGGCGTATAGTAACAATTCACTGCAACCATCAAGAAACATTTTATCAAAGGAGGTGGTAGTGTCTTTCCCCAACGCACCAAACTTCCCCCAAGCCTTGGTTACCTCTTTTTGAGCAGCTTGAAAGGTAGCTTTCACGAGGTCCTTTAAGTTAGGGTGACGCTGATATTTCTCTTGGCAATTGGACTGAGTGTATTCAAGCAAGTTTCTTTGTAATCCGTTGGATCTGTGAAGAGTTTCAACAGCTTTCATTCCAGTTGATAAACCACCATTGCTTTGATGAGAGGTGTTGCCACTGCCACGATTTACAGTGACAACAATGTCTACAATAACACCATCAACAAAGATGATTGAGATACCAGCAGCAAGCACCCTGCCCATGATTTCTCCTCCTTATACTTCAGATCCTCCTCTAACTTTTCTGTTTTGAGGTGGAAGCGAGAAACCGAGAGGAGAGGGATTGTGGTTATGACTTCTCTTTGGAAAAGAGAATGTAGTGGTGTTATTTATAGGGTGTGAAAGCACAACATTTTTAGGTGCAAGCGATCCTAGTTTAAATTTAGATTGTTGATATATGTTTGTGCATTTGTCTATAGTTTTGTTGCTCAAACGTGAGTTGGTATGTCATTAGAGGGAATGAAAGAGAGTATGTACTTTTGAGTCTTGACATATCTATAATTATATTCCCCGTGAGAGAGAGAAAGAGAGTACTAGGAGGGAGGGAAATAGTCACGGTAAATTTGGACTTCGGAGAGAGAAGGAGCAAGTCATGAGAAAACCCTTCGTGAGAGTCTATTTCGTATTTTGAAATTTTGGTTTTTAAGTAAAGTCCGTAAAAGGACGTCATTATATATATATATATATATATATATATATATATATATATATATATATATATATATATATATATATATATATATATATATATATGTGTGTGTTTTGAGAAACTCGGATTGTCTTGGTTAACAATCTTTTGAAAAATGCATCAAAGCTTTGAGGTCGACGGGTTTGTACTGTTGTTTCTTGTGTAGTAGCGGTATGTGGATTCTAAATCTTATTTTGTACTTGTACTACTAACTCATGTGGGTAATTTATAGTGTCCTCAATGTACAAAGAAGTGTGGAGTGAAAGATATTATTAAATTGTACGTATCACAAATAAGCTTGTTATAAAAAAAATATATATGGTCATTATAAGCTTGTTTTGTTTCATTGTTTCAATTACTAAAACTAATTATTTTCCTTACTCGTCAAGTCGATTTTGGCTCGGCCAATTAATTGATGATTTAGTCGGGGCAATATATTTAACAGTTGGCTTGGTCCTGGGCAATCTTATGGTATCCTTGATATAGTCAGTATCAAGCTATATATAAGCTTTTTATTCATGGTATCCTTGATATTGTCAGTATCAAGCTATATTGTCAGTATCAAGCTATATATAAGCTTTTTATAAGGTCATTCTTATGGTATATATCCTTGATATTGTCAGTATCAACCTATATATAAGCTTTTTATTCATGTGCGCAATTATATAAGTTAGTATGTGGATTGCCTAGTAAACAAATATTTACTTATTTCTTAGCAATTGTATGGTTCCTTGTTGATGGTTGAGTGTCTGCTTGCTATTTTGCCTTGGTTGTACTGAAATGGAGTTAAGATCACCACCTTTTGGTACTAAAAATAACGAAATCAGGAGTCCTGCCATTACTTTCCCTTCATTAATGTTAACTACCTTATCATAATATATTCAATCCATGTAACGTGCAATTTGTTTAATCTCTTATCTCTTGTATAAACTGTTCTAGTTTAATTATTTCGGCTCTGACTTTTTTATACTAATCTACTTCCTACTACACCCTGCAGCATGGACAACAGACTATAAATTATGCTGCATTTATACTTACAAGATGATCATATATCTTCTTTGCTCATGGATGGAGAGGTAACTAGCTATCTTCAACTATTTATTAATTATAAGTTTTCAGTTTGCTTCTATTAATTAACATTCAATAACTTGTCTAAATGAGTAACAGGTTCGACCAGTGGTCCGTACACATGAGCACAATCAAAAGGTAAATGACTGGCCTGGATATTATCTAATGCCCAAAAGAAAATGGTTGCGGGTTTGGGTTTCAAGCACCTGAGAAAATATACCAGTTCCATGGGGACCGGGACTTGATATCTGTTTTGGTTAACCGTTGGAGACCAGAGACTAATTCATTCCACTTTCCAACTTTTGAAGCAACAATTACACTAGAGGATGTTGCCTATATTCTAGGCTTAAATGTAATTGGGAAACCAATTGTGGGCAACTAAAAATTGGACGCTCATGAAGCATGTAAGAAATATTTGGACCTAAGTCCTCCAGAGTCAGAGGTAAGAGGGAAATCAGTGAAATTGTGCTGGCTGCAAACTACCTTCGTACGCCGACGAGCAGGTGTGAGCGAAGCACAACGTGTGATTGCGTTTGTGTTATTCCTCATTGGAAGCACAGTTTTTTCAGAGCCAGGAGGTTATCATGTGCATACAAAGTATCTACCATTCCTGGCCGATACGGAGAATTGTGCCTCGTATGCTTGGGGTACTGCTGTGCTTGCGTTCCTATTCAGGTCACTCATGCGGGCATCATTTCGTCGTAAAGAAAATAACAAAGGCAGCAAAAGTGACTATAATTTTATTTTGAACATTTGTGGCTCTTCAACTCTACTGTTGGTAAGTGTTGTAACATTGTAGCTTCAAATTCTTTTATGGACTGTTCTTTATTAATTAACTATGTATTGGATTGTAATTGTGGATGTTTGTATCTAGGCATGGTTTTACAAAAGGATTCGTATGTGTCAGCCAAGGTGTCCTGCTTTTGTTAAATTCCCAACTACTTGCCGGTGGAAACACGTCAAATATAGACCTTCAAAGCTCACGTATGAGCATCTAAGTGCAAAGATGGACACGCTACGTGCGGATAAGGTTAGTCGTGCAATGGTTGTCTTAAGTAGATATTTAGGTATTAGTGATATGCATTTATACTTGATATTTGTCATGCATAAACAAATTAGCCACGTCGTAAAAAAACCAGTGCAATTAGGTTGTTTGGAGTTGATCACTACTTATTTATGTGTGAATGTGAATGCCAAAGAAGTGTATATGCTAATCTTGGTATGATGTTTGCTATTTTAGATAATATGGTAGCCATGGGACGCCTGGGTGAATGCTCCCCAGTTTGCTTTGAACGCTTCATATACGAAGCCCATATCGACATGGCTTATACACTTCGACATTGTAGAGAGGTATATGCCAGAAAGATGCATGAGGCAGTTTGGGCAGAAGCAACATATACTGGATCCACCTCCTAGGTGGAGAGATGATCCTAAATCCCGGAAGCCGTCCAAAGAAATATGCGCAGACTGGGAAATTTGGTGTACGTCTGACTGTACTGGGGAGGAACAAGTAGAGTTCACCGAGGCAAGTCATGCAGCTTACTTGGAGTGGTATAGGAGCCACAGTGCACGCAGATTCGACCCTTGCACCCTCACGAGGCATTGCTGAGGGATAAGTTGACTGAAGAGGTTAATATGTTATGAATTCATTCCATGTGTTTACTATGTTTTTGTTTAGAATGACGTTTGCTTAGAATGCATGTTCTTAACGACATTTGTTTAGAATGCATGCTTTTAGAAAGTAGCTTGATTATGATATGATGAGATTTCCCTTAAAACTTCTTCTTGCTAGTAACTTCAACCTTTGTTATGTGGATAGTTATCCATGTATATCTTGTGAACCTAAAACTGCATTTGTTTTTGTGTTTTGGTGCAGAGGAAGCGCTCTTTTTCCGCCTTGCTCAATTGTTTGTGCCTTTCTTCGAGAGTATCACTGAGCAAGTAATCCCAGAAGATTTGCTTGCCGTGCATTCAGAAATAGTAAGAGCTGGTGAAGCCGGGAGTGATGCTAATGCAAGTGAAGATATGCATTGTGATGAGAGTGCGAGTGGTGTTCAGGAAGGCTCCAATAACATGAGTAGTGAGTCTTATCCTTTTTTGGCACCAACTTATGAAAGTGAAGACAGCGCTGATGACATAGAACTCAATGAACAAGGTGAGTGGATCAATGTAGTAATCGAACCAATCAATGTCCCATCTCCAGTCAATGTGCGGTTATTAGATGAAAATATGCTGTTGACTACAACACTGCCTGCTTCTCGTGGTGGTAAGTTTAGATTGTGATGTACATTTTTATTGAATTAATGATGTACTCTTTAGTGTAAATGAATAAACACATATTTGAACTGATGTGTAAAGAATGTTGAAGGAGGCATTGCTAGTGGTAGTCCCCAAGTCGAGCCGGAAATACGTAATGGTAACCTGGAATTGTTTAAATACATATATGCATCAAAGAATTGAATTCCCAAAGTAATTATTATCATTAATGCTTACGGGCTGGAATCTGCGACAATTGGTTATGCAGGTAATTCTTCGAGTCCGGTTGGCAACATTTTGACCTCAGTGCATGCAGAATGTGATATGCAAGACATGCGTGAAGGTAAATATGTTTTCAAATTTATTAATGTTATAAGGTTTAGTACACCCCAACTTGTATTAACTTAACTTAATTCAAGAAGTGGATAAAGGTCCTGACTTTTGCAAGTTTGCATTAGTAGGTAGACTAGACTTCCAAAAGATCAAAATTTAAAGGGTTTATCACTAAGGTTTTATGGGCACCCAAAAAATAATGTTTTGTAACCCCTCTCAGTATAAGCTATATCATGGTAACATTTTCTGATGAAAGTAACTACCATAGGGTTTGGGAACAAGGCACTTCGATCTTTGAGATTAAATCAGTGGTCACGTAAGTTTTCTGGTGATAAACAATTTCAAAGTCATGCTCTTATATGAGTTAGATTTCCAGGGCACAGTCTTGAGTATTGAGAAATAAATAATCTACTTGCTATGGGAAGGGCTTTTAGAAGCCATACACATGTTTGTGTTCAATATTCCCCCTCTAGTTAAGGCGATAGTTTCCGCAAAGACAATGTTCAAGACAATTGGCTTGATAGATTCCTCCCTTGGTTCGTGATTCCCTAGGATCCATACTAATATGTTCTTACATATCCCCTCTTTTCTTTAGTCTTGTTGTCTATCAGCCTTGTAGGACTATTCAGAAGCATCTTGTCATCAAAGCCGGTTAAGCCTTCGGACAAAGAGTGTCTTTGCCTTTTTCTTTTTTCCCTTGGTTCCTCGCAAGAGAGATTGGACACGTCCTCACTCGTTCTTTTTTCAAGATCTTTGAGCCTCTTAAGGATGCCGTAGGGATTCTTCTAACAGGTCTGTCCCTATGCTAATAGACCCCCTCCAATCCCGGCCGGGCAAGGGACTAGTTCTCTACCCCATCCCATTCCGACTTCTGTAGGGTTTACTGGTAAATGTTTCAGCATTGCACCTCACTAGGGTGGCTTTTTTTTTATCAGGTTTACTATCCAAGTCCCTTAGCCTTAGTTGGAAGTGAAACCAAAGAAACCTAAGCTGCTTTTATTTTTCTGTCTATCTTTAAATGTCTTCATGCTGCTCTCGAGATGGTAGTGAGGAAGGGAAATGCTTTGTCTTTTGATGTAGTTCCTTTGCTTGGGCTTCTTACCGTGACGGAAGAAAGTAGGTTCATAATGAGAAAGGGATTTGCTCAAGCTGTTTCCATTCAAGATCGGTTCTCTTTGCTCTTACCATTTCTTCTTTGCACCTTTATCCCAACCAAGTAATACAAAACCCTTCCGTTCAACAGCTATTCTGATTTCCAAAAATCAAAATACTATCTTATGAAAGAAAGAACTTCAAAACGATCATGCCAAAGGAACTTCGGGACGGGATCAAATAAAGGCATCACATAAGGAATTGGGAAACCCCCCTCTTAACACTATTAGGTTTATTTGAAAAGCTTTCATCACTAGGCCCTGAGACCCCCTTATTAATTAATTTACCTACCCGATCCTACTAGGTTGATTAGCACATTGCTCTTAGATTCGTAGCTTTCCCTCTAGTCTAGCTCATAGCCAACTCCCATCCCCGGTCTACCCGCTCATAGTTCTTGCTCTACCCGTGCACTTCTTTCATCCCAGGGTAGAAGCCAGAATGAAATTACAACCTCCTTACAAACTCGGATTAGCTCTTTCTCTTTAGACAGAAGCAGCATTCAATGCGCCTTACGTTCTACCTGGACAGAACTATGCTCTATAGCTACTTTATCGACTGAGTCTTAGGAACCAGAGCTTTTTTATCCTGCCTCTCAAGGGTTTAGTATCCTTAATCAAATTCCCTATCCAGTACCGGAACATTCAAAAATAGAATAATAATAAATTCCCCCAGAAGAAAACAAAGGGAAAAAGGTAATTGTGGCTCGATTTATACCCGTTATGATGACAATGTCATCAGCAAATTGGTAAATCAGGGGACTCGGAATCCCCGGTTTTTTTAGTCCCATAAGTTTCCTCTATCGTTGTTCTTTCTTGAGGGCTTTGTTCAACATTTCGGCCACTAACTCCTTACGGGGATAACGGGCATCCCTGCCCCAGGCTCTTGGTCGCATGGATGAATCCTGCCCCCGAAAAAAGGGTTCAATAGATTGATTAGCTATGCATGCTCTGATCCATTTTCTCAGAGGTTCAGCAAAGGCTATTTCTTTTCTCGCTTCATTTTTAAAAAGGTTGACTCGTATGCCGCAGCCATGTCGACGTTTGATTAACATGGCTGGCTCTCCCCGTAAAGTGAAAAGACTCTAAACGGTGAATTGTAATAAATCAGCCTACCTTTTATGAAGGCTCCTTGTTCATCTGCAATGAGCCCACTCAGCGTTTCCCTCAAGATTGGCTATTAGATTCGTAAAAATTGGATATAGAGTGGTGCCCATAAAGGGCAGCGATCTCCGCGATCGATAAAGTTGATGATTCCAACTACTGTCGGTCCCTTTTGTCGTGGGACATACACTAAGACAGCCTTTTATCTATAAGAGCTGGTGCAAGAAGGCGTCCGGGCAAAGGCATTAATACTAATAAGAGAGGAAGAAAAGAAACCTCCCTAAATTAGGTGTTTATCAGATTAGTGGAGAGCGCTAAAGCCCTACCCTATATTTTATTTATATATAATAGAGCGATATAAAGAGAAAAAAAGAGTTATGGTCATGTTTTATTATATATTGGCCTAGTTGGAGTTCTGACTATAGCTGCAACCTATCTCATATTGGTGTTCAGTGTACCGCCCTCGATCACAAACTATCAATTGAATAAGAAAGAAAGAAGAAAATAGACCCATAGAATATCTATATGTCATCCACATCCAAACATATATTTCTTTATGTAAGAAAATATTTACTACATTCAATTTTACGGAGTTACAACTATCCATTATTGCATTGCTAGGAATTAAGTTCTTACAGGTAAATGCTCACTAAGTAGGAAAAACCATTTTATCATGATAAAATGCTTTATTGTAGGCCATTAGCATTCTTTATTGCAACTAGTGATGAAGCTAATTTGGGCCAGACGGGACAAGCCTTTTCAAACCTACTTCCCTTTGGTAAAGGATTTCTGGTGTTAAGCCAAAGGTCCTGTATCAATTGGTGGAAAAGGGTAATCAGGAAAGTGTCTCGTACTGTCCATGACTCTAGCTTTCAGTAGTTATCGAAAAGCGGTGCTCAATCCTCAGATATCGGAATCTATCGGTCTTCGTTCGATATGGTATACTTTTCTTCGAATTTTTAGATTGTGAGGTTAGAGTCTTTTCCTAACCTGAAAGCAAGGGGAGACTTTACCGCTTTTCAGATGCAAATAGGTGCCCCTTTGGCTGCTCCTCTGATTCAGAAAAAACAAAATACTAATCGAAAACAGAAAAGAATATGGGTCGTGTCTTTGTTCAGATGCTAAGCCAGAAAGCCCTTAGAGTTTTATTTTTATGCCATTATGGAATGCGGGGTTTTAGCTCACCCTTGCTTCTTTGGATGCCAATGCGTCTCTTGTTGACACCTCCGGAGAGGTCAACTATAAAACTCAAAACTCATGGGCAGTCTTACGAGGACGAGTGCCAGGGCCTAAGTTGATTACTCAGGGATCATGATGGACAGGCAGTGTGTTGCTCGGTAGCTCGATCATGGTCCTAACAGTTGAAAATGGAGCTAATAGCCATAAGAAAATGAAAAGGCTGAAGACTTGTCTAGCACTCGGATATATAGAAGAATGCGGTTGGTCTTACAAGGGACAGCAGAGTAGCCTTAATATTATAGCCAGAGATCTATGTGTGGCCAGTGATCCTGATGGGGTCCCACATCTTATAGTGCAAAACAATTTGTATGCCTTACATTTTTATGTTCCTACGATTAAACCATGCTCATTCTGTGGTGGCAATTTGGAAACTGCTTTTGTACCTAGGATTAAACCATGCTTTAGATTGTGATCTATGCTCATGCACTTAGGTTATAGTGGTAAAATTTTGGGAATGTTTGGACTGGAATGTATATGTAGTTTCTTCACCAAACAGGTCTTCTTTATTTTCATTTTCATTTCATGTGATGTGCATGTTTTGAAGAGGATTATGTAGTTTCTACAGTCTTCTGATCAGCTAATCTGGGCTCTATTAAAAATTTGAAACTTGGTTGTGTGCATAATAACTCCATTGAAAATGAGTTTGGAAAAATAACACAAGGCGTGTTGGATGTGGTTTCTCGTGACATAGGAACACCTTTGAGGCTTTTACATGTTATCCAAGGTTGGTGCTATGCCGAAGCTAAGAATCCACTAAAAGTGACCAAGAACAAGTATTGAGCAACGTGTTTCCCGCATTTTATTATATTATAAAGTAATGTATGTGTATAATAATTAAAATCAATAAACAATTACAATTATAATTATGAAAAGACAATTTCACTAGAGGTTAATGGAGATGCTCTTGGCGAGGAGTTCAGGGGTTATGTGTTCAAAATCATGGGAGGGTGTGACAAATAGGGTTTTCCAATGAAGTAAGGTGTCGTCACTCTTGATTCCTGGGCCCTGGCCGTGTTTGCGTTCTGCAGCACAGAGGCACTCCTTACTTCTGTGGACACGGAAGGCGCACTGGAGAGAGGAGATGGAAGTCTATTCATCGTAACAACTTTAATGTGTTTTTATTACCATCTTCAAAGTTTGAATTTGCCTTGATAATAATAAATAACAAAAAAAAATATATATATATATACTCCTGCTCTTGTCTGTACATGGACCAATTATGGGGAGTTAATTAAGTGATGGTCTAAGATTGTGTAGAGAATGTTAAAATAGAGGTTGTTGCTTTATAGAGTGTGAATTTCTTTAAATAGAAGATGTTTTATATACGCCTATTTTATCTACCTTTTTAATATATATCATTTTGTGGTGTATATAGATGTTATGGTGAAAAAGAGGTCCGAGACGATTGAGCAAGAAGCTCCAATCTCCGTCGATGAGCAGCAGGTTCAACAGGTTGTCATCCACAAAGTCCACTTCCTGTTGTGATTACTATGGAAAGCACCGGGGATTGTGGAATGGATGGTAAGTCGATAGTGTCTTATCATCCTTATCTATTTGTGTATCATGAAAGTTAAATTTTTCCCAAAATTTTTATAAGGTATAAGGACTTGAGGACTTATCATCTAAAATGTTTATTATTTCCCTATCTAGATGGTCCAGTGAAGAAGAAGCCAGATATGGACAAACAGAGAGAAATCCAAGCAATTAAAGCTGGCCTCCCAAATAAAACTTGCCTGCGCCGACGACCCGGACATTCTTCACTTGATGTCACTCTAGGTAGTTTGTCTAACCAATATTAATTTTAAATTTCCTAATGAGATTGTTATCATCACGGTGTGGGGCTTTTATAAGCCACACTACTCTGAAGCATCTTATTATTGCAAGTGGTAATGACATGAATTCAAAATATTTTCAAAGCTCCTCCAACCTGATTACAACGTCACCGTAGAGTACCGAAAGTATCAGAGAAAATACCCGTAGAAAAAGAAGACTTTGAAGGAGACAAATGCATTGCCGACACAACTTGGTGAAACTCTACCAACACTTAATGAATATTTTATGTTTTCGCGCTAATAACAACCTATTTCTATTTCCTACATAAACAGTATTACTACATGTAAGATCTATCTTTCCCTTCTGGACCCCTTAGGGAGGCTGAAAAGTCAGCTGCTCTATTAGACTTTTTTTTTAAAAAATTAACAACTTTCACTTGGCTAAGCTATTGCATTAACTCTCAAATCTCTATCGCCTCATTTTCAACAAACTGTGGCATGGTTTCTTTCTTGTTAAGAATCTCGAGTCAGTTGCAATCTCTATCTTCTTATAACTTACCTGTTAGTATACATAATTTCAAGCCATTAAGAATAGCTTGTAATTCCTTATGTAAGATTGTTCTTGTACGACCTAGCTTCAGCTGTATAACACATTATACTAGTTCCCATCAGGTCTCTGACTATGCCTCCATGTCTTGCTCCCTTAGGTGCTACGCTTCCATTAGTCTCTGACACAGTAGCAGTGCTGGGATCCCGTGAACCGGTACCAGTACAGGAGGAGGAAGCAGTACCAGTGCAGCAGGATGTAAAAGAACAGGCACTTGTCAGAGTAACTAGGTCAAAGAGGCAATTGTTACAGGAATGAGAGCTAGGTTGCTAAGCTTGGGAATAAAACTTGTTTTTGGATGATTCAACTTTATAACTTATGTGTAAGTTATGTGATGGAGGTGCTATGTTGGATAGTTGATGTGGTACCATTGTAGGTAATGTGGGGTAGAGTTCTAGGTAAAAAGAGGAAACTTTTTATTTTTGTTAGAGGTTACTTTCGACATATCAATTGTAATGTCACAGGTTGGATATCGTGTATCAGTTCTTAGAAGGAGTATGATTTTAGTATCCAGAACATGTGTGTTATACAAACCAATTGGAGGGTTCTGATGTAAGTACTATCAGAACTCAGAAGGTTCCTAGGTATCATTACCTCTTTTGTTTCTCTTTTAGAAAGTTGTATAGTAAGTAGCATTTGTTAATGATGTAAACCTTTTGATAGCTATCGGACACAGAAGTATATATTTAATTTGTGTTTTCGGTAATGACTTTGTACGAGGTGCTTGGATGATCTGTGATTAGTCGAGACATTTATTCTTTGGCGTACTAAGTCTTTCTATTGCAGTGATCTCATTTTTGTCAACCGGTTATTTAACTGCTCTAGTATTCGTCGAGACGGTTAAGTAGCTGGGTTAATGACTGAGAAGTACATTGTTTTAATTTTCAAGTTATGATAGGTCTTTTATATTTATGAAATGTTGAAAATACAGATGAGACTCTGCCAAAATTTTCCTAGAAAAGTCACGTATCTTAGGTATATAATTGTTTCAAATTTGGGGCATGTTTATTGATGGAGCCTTTGTTTTTTATTTTGATTTACTTTATTTTTTTTAAAGAAGCTAGATGACTGCTCAAGTTAGATTAGGTACAACATAAGTACTCTGACATGAAAAGAAAATGACAGCATAAGTATGCTGCTCATGTTAGATTAGGTAGAACATAAATATTATGTATTGTATAGCTGACCTTCATAATAACAAATTGTAAACTTGTATTGTTTTCTTTTCTTATTGGTAATTAACATACATTTGGACTTCATTTGATGGAGACAGCCATAAAATAAGAGAAAAGAGAATGGACTTTCTACTAAATTGTAATTAGGCTACTACATGCAATGCCATTTGGTAGTCCTAGTATCAAATAATAGCATATATACTAGGGCCGCATATAGTAGAAAGTAGGACAAGTAAGTATGAAAAGAAATGTAAATCAAAATGCAGAAAAACACAATGTGAGAAGTCCTCATCTTCTTTCAATCATTATAGCATGTGTCTATGATACAATGAATATCATATGAAAATTGTGGTTGACTGGTTGTAATGTAGTTTGGTGTTTCACTATTGGGTTGCACTTAAGTGTTTAAGTTTGTGTTTCAATGCTTAAACATTGTGGTTTGGTTTTTGAATCACGGCTATGTTTTTAAATGAAATTATGACTATATTTGGTACTGAAGTGTTCACATTCAAATTACAGGTATGTGTGGTACTTGAGTGTTCACATTCAAATTACGGCTACGTTTTCGCGTTCAAATTATCATCGACATATTTCATTATGATGTACGCATTAGAAAAGACTCTTATTCCAATATAGCTTTACCACTTTGCCATCGCTCGCAATACTTATTAAATCCAATATAGTGATTGAATGGGAGTATGCTACATATAGTAGTTTAATAGGAGTTTGCTATAGATAGTAGTTTAATAGTAGTATGCTACATCTAGTGGCTTAATTGGAGTATGCTACATCTACTATTTTAATATAAGTTGGTCAATGCATTTGTTCCCTCCGTATGCTCCAACAGTATAACCCGTCCCTCCTTTTACGTTTCTTTTATAAACAACATCAACATCTAGGGTTAGGGTTTAGGGTTTTTACCTTTTTTTAAAAAAAAAAATCTCAGTTATTGCTACTACATAAGATCCAATCAAGCATAAGAAGCACGAAGCAATCATAAGAACACGTTAATTTTGCAAAAATGAAGGTAATTTCCCTTTAAAATCATGATTTTGATTAAGTTTAAGTTTTAGGGGTAAATAAGAGAAAATTTTGAGTTATTGAGTGTCATTCTTCACTTAGAATTTTATCAAGTATAAAGAGCACGAAGAATTTGATCTTTGAAATGGTAACAAAGATAAATTTTAATTTATCAAGTATAAAGAGCATGAAAAAATTTGTTGGTTGTGTGAAGGTTTTCCTTCCTTCATGGATTAGTAATTCTTGAATAATTGAACTTGGTTGAGCTATTGGTTTGAAGTAGCCTATTAAGAAGTTTAATTTCTGCATTAGTTGTTGATCGAGACATTTGTTCATTGTCGTTATCTTCATGAGTTTCAAATTGAGATGTACAAGTTTCGTTCACCACAGGTTGAATGTCAGGTATGTGATCAACTTGGACACTCAGCTATTGAGTGCCAATTTATGTACTCTCGCTGTAAATAAGCTACATGTGATGGGATCCGATTGTTGGGCAAATCGCAAACAACAAGCAATCCAGGAAGGAAGTACTTGAAGTGTCAGCATGATTCATGTCAAAGTTATTTGCAATGGTTGGATGAAGCTGTTTCCGATCAACTTTCTGGATCAAGCTCATCAACAAACGAATGCTTTAAGTGTGGTCAGTCAAGCCATTGGATGAACGAGTGCCCTTGGGTAACTGTGAATGCAATACAAAAGACTGTAAAGGGAGGAGGATTGTTAAGACTACTAAGTATGGATTAAATGTTGGAGAAAAGCATTTGAAATGCAAGAGCTGCCAGGGATTTCAATGGCTTCGTGATATAGTGAAGATGGCATCAAGAAAGAAAACAACCACTTTGACTGCGGAACCCATTGTTACACTAAAAAGGACTCTGTCTGAATTCTCAAACCTAAAAATAAATTGGAAAATGTAATGTGTAATGCAAAGTTCAACTTTGAACTTCTGCACAGTTATAGCTTTGTAAAATGGCTCCTTGTAAGATGTATTCTAACATTTTTCTCTCTTTTTCTGATTGCAAGTTTTAGCTTGGTAAGATGTAACCTGACATTTTTATGATTGCAACTCTATAATGCTCACGATGTATGTATCTGAAGCACTTGACAAGCACTTGACAACTTTTTTAAACTGAAGCACTTATCTGTGTCTTTTTGCTCATTTTGCTGTAACTTTTTCGGTAATAGCCCATTTTGTTATGTCTATTCAGCCATGTTAGCAGTTAAGATACAATCTGATGTAACACGTTTGCACTGTGAACACATGACAAGTATGAAAATAACCTGTCAGAACTCCATAACTCTCTTTTTAACATAAATCTTCTTTACTATATGGAATCCATAATGTAGTGACATACAAAACAAAGTTGCACTAACTAGATGCAATCATGGCCCAAAATATCGCCGAGATTTCCGATATCTCGCCGATATATCTCGCTATATTGGTACACCGAGATCGATATTTGCGATATATATCCACCGAATATTGAACCCCATTTTTTCCGAGATATATCGGAATTTCCGATATGAAAGTTTATATCGCCGAGATAATCGAAATTTCCGAGATAATCGATATATATCGGTTGACTTTTTGACCAATTTTTAATATTGAAATTTCCGAAATATCCGAAATATCCGAGATATATCGGCGAGATATCCGATATATCCGAGATATCCGATATATCCGAGATATCGGCACAATGTAAATAAAGTGAAAAAAAAAAAGTTTCGAAGGATTAGATTGAAAAAGTGAATGTTAGGCTGTTAGCTACATAAGAAAAAAAGTGAAAAAATGAAAAAGTGAAAAAGGTTTGGAATAAACTGAAAAAGTTTTTGCTTTAGCTTTAGGCCTTTAGCATGTGATATCTGATGTTGTCGTTGAAAACTTGAAAAAGGGACTTCATTCTGTGAATTCACAAATTCATCACAGAACTCACAAATTCATCACTACTTCACAAAAAAATAAAACCTCTCCTCAACCTTCACAGCAACTCATCACAGAATTCACAAAGCAGAAACCAAAGTCACAACATCACGGGGAAAAAAGTTGGCGGCATTTTCTGTACCCAGGTACTTATTTTCAGTTATGTTGTTACTTGTTTTCTGCTTAGTTACTAATTTAGCTGCAAAACCAATCTCTTAATGTTAACTTTGATCATGAGATTACTTTATATTGTGATTCACAAGTTATTAATGTTGGTACTGCTCTTAATGTTACTTAATCTGAACTTGGGAATGTTGGGTGAGTTGTTTATAGTCCTAGCAACAAATTCACTGTGGAGTGTGGAGAAATAATTCACCTACTCCATGATAGACACTCACACTAGGACATGTTCTCAGAACGAAAGATGAAAAGGAAAAGGCAACAGACATAATAATTACATAAGCCTTTTGTCAGTTTTTAGTTTCTGCCATTAGGAAAAACAATTTCAGGTGAAAGAGTTAATTTGCACAATAAACTTAGACATTTGCGGAAAATCAAAATTGCATAAATTAACTCCTAATTTTAACAAATTTTAATCAATTTCAGGAGTTAATATTTATAAAATCTGATTAGGTTAACAATTTTCAAATAACTAACTTTTAAGGATTATAATTTCCACGACATAGACATTAACACAACCTATGAATCGATTGGATGTAATTAGAATCAAGGCCCAAAATATTGATATCGATCAATATATCGGTGTACCCAAAAATCGATATATATCAGATATATCGGACATTCAATAAATATTTTGGAATAGTCTATTCCAAAATATTTAAAATATCGAAAATATTGGATATGTCGGACATATAATATCAAAAATATTGGAAATATATCGGAAATATATTGGAAATATCGGATTTATATTAAAAAATGGTAAAAAAGTCAACCGATATATATCGTAAATATCAGATATATCAATTATATCGGCGATATAAAGTTTTATATCGAAAATTCTGATATGTATCGAGAAAAAAGGGTTCTATATTCGGTGGATATATATTGGAAATATCGATGTCGGTGTACCAAAATACCGATATATATATATATATATATATATATATATCGGCGATATATCTGATATATCGCCGATATTTTGGTCCATGGATATATATAGTGATATATATCGAAAATATAATAAAAAATCAGTCAAACATCGGTTAAAGTCAAAAGATATATGTCGAATAAGTCGAAAATATCAATTATATCGTCGAAATAAAAATATATTTCGGTTTTGCCGATATATATCGGGCTAAAAAGGCTTAAATATTCGGCTGCGAAATATCGAATATTTTGATTTCGGATTACTTAAAAAACGAAATATTTCGGCGACATCAATTTGTCGTCCGAAATTTTCGGCCTTGGATTAGAGCTTCTTCTTTCCTTTTGTTGTGCTTAGCTAGCTACCTAGTGATTAGTGTTGATTGCTTTTACCGGAATAAATTTGATCAGTGAACTTGGGATATTGTTCGTCTTGGTTATCTTCCTACCTTTTGGACAAGTGTTTTGTAGTAGTTTTGATTGAGATTCGGTTGAGGTTACAAGGTTCAATCTGGCAGTGAAGATGACATCGATGGTGAAACAGCGAAGAGGTTTAGGCGATTGTTTAGATAAATATCTGCCGACTGAGGGCGGGTTGGGTTCAATAGTGATAAATATAGAATCTTTCTCTACCTTTTCTATTTCCAATCCTTTTTGTTATCAGTTTGATGGCGGTGCCTGCCTAAGGTGGTAGTATATTCCCAAAGTTACGGCAGATCAAAACAATTTCTTTCATTGATTGTTGTTATATGCATAGCTCGATCACTATTGTTTACCTTTCGGTGTATGTCTATCCTTTTTTATGGAGTTCAAATTGGATTGGGTTGTACCGTTGTAGTATTTGACTATTTGAAGAGTAGACACTTTTTTAAATGTATGTCTTACATTTTGATTAATTAGTTATATTTGTCTACGCATAGCATTTCAACGTGTTCGGAAAAACTGTTTCGTAGTTACATATTTGTCTAAGAGAAAAATGGTTAGGAAACCGGATATTGGTTGGTCTCATGGCGTACCGTTGGATAACAACAAGGCGAAGTTTAAATGCAATTACTGTCAATTAGAATTTCATAGTGGTGGGGTCAGTCGCCTAAAACAACACTTATCTGGGGTTGGTAACCAAGTGGGAAGGTGTAAGGAAGTCCCTGGACATGTAAGAATTGCAATGCGAGACCTACTACAGGATGGCACAAATAAAACACTTAAAAGACGGCAGCGTGAAACTCGAGTTGAGGAGACAATGTGCGCTAATTTGGACGATGATTCCAATGATTCTGACGCAGAAGAAGAAGCAGAGGAGTTTCGGGGCATGCAACAAGCACGAAGAAACTCTGTAGCTGACCAATGGGAAGAAAGACAGCTAGAAAGGGAAGAAGAACATGCAAGAAGTTTTCGGCATCGTACTACTTTTGTGTCAGGAAGTGGCTCTGGATCAAGCAACAAAGGAAAGGGATTCATGGGTTTGCGGAAGTCCAAAACCATGAGACAACAAACAATTGATCCATACACTATTAGACAGCCGGGACACGACCAACCTAGTGTCAAAGACATGGGTAAAATGAAGACATGGAGGCAGAAGTTGGGTAGACGGATCAGTTCATGGTTCAATTTTGCCGGAGTACCTCCACATGCATTAACGACAAACAATCCATACTACCAACCAACTATTGATTTCATCACGAAATGTCCTACTGGAGTGAAAGGACCAACTGCTGAAGAGGTACTGGGAAAATATTTAAAGATGGAAAATGATGATATCGACAAATTCGAAATGGAAGTGGCAGAGAAGTATCCAACTTATGGATGCACCATCATGTGTGATGGTTGGTCTGGGACAAGAAAGATATCCCTCGTTAACTTCATGGTCTATTGTGACGGGGAAACAATTTTCAAGAAGTCTTTCGATATCAGCATTGAACCGAAAGATCACAAAACCGTATTTAAGTTAATGAAAGAGGTTGTTGATGAGATAGGTGCACCAAATGTGGTGCAGATAGTAACTGATCAAGGTTCTGCCTACAAAAAGGCTGGAAGATTGCTGATGAAGACACCAGGATATAATTTATTTTGGACACCGTGTGCTTGTCATTGCATAGACTTGATGTTAAAAGATATTGCCAAGCATCATCGGGTGGCGGGGTGTATCAGCAAAGCTCATGCAATTACAAAGTTCATTTACAATGCATCCAGGGTCTTAGCATTAATGAGGGAGACATGTGGTGGCGAAATAGTTAGATCTGCAGCAACTAGATTCGCCACAAACTACTTGTCTCTCAAAAGTCTCCAGCAGAAAAAGATATCGCTTAGGCAGATGTTCGTGGATCAAAGATATCTCGACACCCCATCGGCTAATTCTGTAGAGGGTATGATGACTGTGGAGCAAGTCGCTCAAGAGCATTTTTGGAATGATGTTAACTATGTTGTACAAATTCTTGAACCTTTATACAGATGCCTAAGGTTGTTGGATGGTGACAAGAAGCCAACAATGCCATATGTACAACAAGCCTTTGAAATAATGAGGGAGAAGATCTCTGAAATCCCTGGATGTGGTTGGGTCCTTGATATTATCGACAAAAGATGGACAAAACAATTACTGCATGTGCTACACACAGCTGGTGAGTTTATTTGATTTAGTTTGACTTAATTAAATTATTTCTATTTCAAATATTCCTAAAAGTTATGTTTATTTCTACTAGCAATGTATCTGAACCCAGAGTACCAATACACATTGAAGCTCGGATTCTCCGATCCCCACAAACAAGCAGTTATAAAAGTAGCAAAAGTGTTATTTAGTGATGGTCGCAAACAAGCAAAAGCATTGCATCAGGTAAAAATAAGAATATTGATATTCTCAAGTTAGAATTTGAATTTTACATTTATGCTGGGTCACTAACACTTTGGTCTATTAGATGATGTCGTTTCGGGATCATTTAGGGGAATTTGGTACACCTGCAGCGCAGGCTGGAATAGCAATTTCACACCCTGGTAAATGAAATATTTTTTTCATACTCTCAATCACTCAAATGCATTGTCTATAGATAATTAATATGTGTTTTTTTTGTTTAAATAATGCAGCTGAATGGTGGGAGTTGTATGGTGGTGATACAGAAGAGCTAAGGGAGTTGGCGATCAAAATCCTTTCTCAAACAGCTTCATCATCTGGGTGTGAGCGCAATTGGAGCACATTCGCCTAATTCACACTTTAAACTTAGGAACCATATTGGCGCCAAAATTGATGATGTTGGTGAAGGTCCACTACAACTCATGCGTTTGAAGCAAAGACGGCAAAAAATATAGATAATGATCAAATTATTGACCTCACCCAAGTATTTATGGATAGTGAACAAGTTGATCCATTGGCTGACTGGGTTATTGATAAAAATCTTTTAGCGCCTGTGTTGGATACGGAATCAGGTAGGCCTGACCCAAATGTTGAAGATATGGTCGACAGAGTAATAAGAGAAGATGGCGATGCGCCTAGTTTCAGTTTGGGCCCCGAATTTGACACACCTCTCCAAACACAAGATAATTTGTCCGAGAACATCTCTAGTGATGACGAGACACAAGAACCTGATACTGATGATGATGATAGTGGTGGTGGTGATGGTGATGGTGGTGGTGGTGGTGGTGGAGGTGGAGGTGGAGGTTATTTTAACATTCAATTGCATGACTCAACTGATGAGGAAACTCCATTGGACCCACAAGTATATGAGGTTACAGCCAGAAACACTAGTGGTAGAGGAGTTCTTAATGACAATTCCCAAAGAATGTATGAGCCAGGGCGTGGAAGTGTTGGTCAAAGAAGACAACGAGGACACATTATACGAAATGATGTTGATATTGATTCAGTTTCTTCTAATTTTGAAGCAATGAGTATGAGTTCAGGGACACACGACCATGACAATGAGAGTGTATATAGTAGTGGTTGGGGATACAATCAATCAAGAGATAACGATTCTTCTGGTGGCATGATCAATCACCCTGCGAGTAGTGCGTCATATGGTTCTTCATATGGATATTGGATGAGGGTTGATCAACAACCTTATGACGCACCACAGCCTGAACCAACATATGGACAACTCTATCCAAGTTATGAATCTGTTGGAACTGCACCTGGATTTGTTGCATTGCACCCAACGATAGTTACACCAACACTCCTCTAATGGAATCATGTTAGAATTTCCAACACAAAAATATGAGTGGCATGTTCGACAATTTCTCAACGGTGGGTATAACTCTGTATACACTTGGGTAGGGTATTGTGAAGCAGTTAGGATTCAAGAATCGGGTATGGAAGTTGACCAGCCACGTCACTCGTTTATGTATTGATGATTTGATGTAACTTATTTATCTTATTTTGTAATTTGAGACTTTAAGTACATTAGATTATGATATTGTGGTTAATTATTTGTCAATATTTTTTTATGGTTTTCTTGATAAATAAATGTTGCTATTATGTCCACCGATATTTCCGATATTTCCGATATATCCGATATTTCCGATATATCCGATATTTTAGAAACTTTGGACTGGTCACCAAAAAAACCGAGATATCCGATATATCCGATATATCCGATATATCTCGTTTTTTGGGTACACCGATATATCAACCGATATCGAAATTTTGGGCCATGGATGCAATCTCAGGTAGTATGCCGACTTTTTAGGAAAAATAGTTTGAGATATAATGGTTTTATCATATGATTAAACACTAACTTTTATCATATGATTAAATTTCTTTTAAGTGATTGCTTATTAATCTCAACACCAGTTTTGTAGCACTTAAATGTATATGAAACTCAGAGTATTATACTATTGAATTATATGTAACTTTGAGTAACATATTATGGAATATGTGACTAAGTGTAGCATATTATTGAAGTATTATGTGATTGATAGTATCATATTCCTGAAATATATGAAACTACTAGTATCATATTATTGAATATGGGATTAATATTATCATACTATTGAAGTCTATGTAACTTAGAGTATCATATTATTGAATTTGTGACTAAGAGTATCATATTATTGAAGTATTATGGTCTTTATAGTATCATATTCCTGCAATATATGTAATAAATAGTATCATATTATGGAATATGTGATTTATAGTATCATACTATTGAAGTATATATAACTTTGAGTACCATATTATTGACTATGTGAGTAAGAGTATCATATTACTGAAGTACCTAATCCTGGGTTGTATAAGACATGGTTTGAGTGCGACAAGCAAGTAACGGGGTTTCCTAATACTTTGCACCAAAGTTTTGCTTCTATAGAGGAAGGACAACGAGCTATAGAAGGACAACGAGCATGGACTCTACAATAGTCAACACAGTGCTTCACCGCACCCTTCAAAAGGCCACATGCAACTATGTCTCGAGCTAATAGGTCACAGGTGTTTCCTGAAGCTCCAATTGTCCCATCGAATTTTCCATCAACTCTATCTCCTCTTCCAGCTGTGCCTAATCTCGTTCACTAGATTCAATATGTCATTTATTGTTCGATACTAACGTATATGCTATATGTAGTAGTTTAACTAAAGTATGCTACAACTAGTGGTTTAATGGGTAGCTTAGTGACCCAATTGAAACTTCTTCACTCGGTTATTCCGGTTTTACCCTTCAAAATATGTGGCTGAAAATCCTGCGCATGCGAAATTTGGGTGCACCCGACGCACTCTAGACGTCCTTTTACCTATTAAAATATATATATTAATAAAAAAAAAAACCGCCTAGCACCTAACCCGTCTAGGCACTGCCTAAAAGGCCTAGACGCTAGGCACTCTCCCACCACCCAACTACCGCCTAGCGTTTTTTAGAACACTGGTTATGGATGTTTTTTATTTGTTTTGAGGGGGACCACAAACTATACATTTGGTGAGAAAGCCCACGCGATGTTGGAGCAAACCCCAAATTGGAGCCCATTCGATTATTATTATTTTTTTTTAAGTGGAATTTTTATTGATACTGATAATGAATTTTACAAATAATTAGGACAAACGTGCAACAAGCTGCGCCGCAAATCATTTCTGAATAGCAAATCCTATCCTTCTAAAAACAAACTCGTTAGAACCAGGTGTCATAATGTCCATAACTTTCTGAAGTCTCTTGAGGAGCTCAACAGACTGTTGTTCCAAGAAACCGAAAGTGTCAAAACTAAACAGAATGAAACAATGCTGGTTATCCCTGCAAGCTTCTTCATGTTTCTCCATCTTTCCTGTCGCTGGTCTCTTAGCTGCTTCTCCCACCTCAAAGTCACCATTCCCCAACCCTACCAACGGAGAGACTCCAATTAGATCAGCACATGCATGTTTTCCCTCATATCAATTGTAAATCAAGACATTCGCAGGCCGAAGTGTCGATCTGCCCTCATTCAGATCAGTGAGAAAGTTAACAGGAACTTCTTTCTTCACTTGCATGTACTCCAGCCCTCCAAAATGTTTCACACAAAATGTCTCTAACATGATCATGTCGGTATTTAAAAGTCGGAAAATGTCTACAATGTGCTGGCATGGTCCCCATAAGCATCTAATCTACTTTTTTCGCATACAGGGCAAAGACCACCATTAGGGTACAGAGGAATCATAAGACCCACCATTAGTGTACAGAGGAATCATAAGACGGTACTGGAGAATGACATGATACTCCACCTGTGACATACGCTGTCCAAGTCCCTCCATCGACATACGGAGAATGGCATCAATTGGAGTCATCATTAAAGATACTCTAAGTCAATAATATAGATTGCAAAACTGGTTTCCAAGAGTTTACCAACCAATGTGGGACTATCACACAAAATACAAAGGGAGAAAGAACATACTTGTTCATCTTCTCAACCAAACTCATATAAGTAATTTGAAATACCAAAATGAGAATTCCAACAAACCCACCACCAGCAACACCTTCTTTTTCTTCTCTTTCTCAATCTAATTTGAGGATTTGATTTTATCTTTACAATAAGGTCATCAAATTTGGGAATTCAAAATGAAAATAACTCAAATTGATTCATTTTTTTAGAGGTACTATCCAAAATTAAATTCTAGTTTGGTAAAAAGGTACTTAAGCACTTCTTATTAAGCATAACTACTTGAAATTGATTTGAAGCAAGCCGGATTAAATTTGGTAATTGTGTTCTTCATTTAAGTCGTAGTCCTCTAATTGGAGCTCTTTTTATTGCTAATTAGAATGCGCTTTGCTCCAAGACATTTTTTTTTTATTGGCAAGTGAGGTTGTTAACGGGGTCCCCTACCCCTTCACTTAAAAACATTTACCAATGGTATTGTGTAAAATAACTTTTAACTTAAAAGTGTTTAAATGGTTGTTTAAAAATGAGAATAGTTTTACACATTTTTTAACTCAATTAGTTCTAACTACCCACTACTCCAAAAGATGGGACTCCACAAGTTTTGTATTATCTCTATTTAAACCAATAGGAAGCCAGCACCACTTGTTTTTACACATTTTGTAAAAATGAGAATGGTATTGTGATGCTTGGTATGCACAAACATCTGTGCATACCTACTACCTAAGGTGGTATGCACCGACACCTGTGCATACTATTGTCTTTTTCGGACAGAAGTCAACTATTGTCCTTGAGAGTGTTTTTTAAATGAGGGTGGATTTTTTGGTTCGTTTTTTCGGAATTTTGTCATTTTCAGTTTTGTCCCCTGTATATTTTTACCCATTACACTTAATTGTATAAATTTCTTTTAAAAACCTATGTGGTTGTATAAATTTACACAACCCATTGGTAATTCTCTAAAAGGTTTAGAGTGGTTGCATCATTTGGTTGCATGGTTCTTATATTATGTGAGAGCTTGGAACCTCTGATGGTCTATCAAATTATGTGCTGTAAGCGGGTGCACTAAATTTACTTTACAAACTAGTACTAGTAATAGTACCCAACGCACACTGAAAGTTGCAAAGCATTCCACTAATCCACTTATGAAAGTACGTTTGGATGAATGAATTAGTCAGTAAGTCGGATCTCAAAGGAATGCTGCCAATCTGCCATGCTCTTTTTGTTTGCGATAGTGTGATATGTTATTTGGAGACTTTGAAGGCAGATTTATTGTACAGTACATGAATCTAGTGATTTTGATGTGGCTCCTTGGCAAAGTCAATGACAGTGAGATTCCTTTGTGAAGTCTGAACAAAGTTATGTTCTTAATCATGATACAAAAGCACAACCAAAACATTAGTGTGGAGAATTATAGAAAGCATTCCACATAAAGAGATCTGACTACATGAATTCAGCATAAATCAATAACACCACCTGATCAGACTGCACGTTTCCAGCTCAAAGATTCTGACGAAAAACAATTCTCTACATTCTTTTAGCCACCATTTTGAACCACAGTACATCAGGACATTGCTTTCAAAATTCTGAGTTTTTTGCGACATTTTTTACTACTGTGGATGACTGTCTTAAAGAAATAATCAAGATAAAAAATCAACAATGAAGGTGCGGATTTCCATTGGTCCTAGCTCCACCACTAGCTTTGAAGGATCAATAGACCCTCCCCTCACTGCCTTTGCTTCCTCCCTAGGAGCACCTTCTACTGTCCAAACCAGTCTCTTTCTCTCCATTTCTGCTCTTCTTTGATTAGCAGATAAGTTCATTTCTGTTACCTTACTGATCTGAAGACGAAAAACCAATTTGATCAACACAAATGAATGCTTAGAGTGAAGGACAAATCAGTTGTATCGTTTTACCTTCTTGTGTGCGAACAACTTTTGAAGTTCCACACTTGCAGTGATTGAAAGATCCTTGTCCTCTCCCATCTGACATATTCCAGTTGACATGGAAATAAATTCAAAACACATGTGGAGCTGAAACTGTTCTGAAACTAGACTTAAGTATGAATTACTAGTTGTTCCAACACAGCTCGATCATATCCAAGAAGGATGATATCTAGCATCTATATCCTTAATTAGCAAGACAACAAGATGTGGCGTTTCAATAATCTCTTCACAATCTTTTGAGACTTCTTTCCCTATACGAGCAATGGGGCCTATTATATGTTCCAGACACATAGCAATAAAGTGCTAACAATAGTTTCATTGAGTATTCTTATCTGTTTTCTTTCATCTCCCAGAGATGAATTCAGTGGACGATCTATTTATATATTTGTTCAAGAAAGAAGGGATGATATCTAATTGCTTAACGACTTCAGCATAACTTTAAACGCCTTTAGGGGTGATACGTTAGAGCTTATCTGTTTTCTTTTATCTCCCAGAGATATACTACTTCTATTATATCCAAGTATAAAATAAGTTACGTGTGCACTATTCTTCATTATTAGGATCAGTGAGCGTATAGGTGGTCATATATTTTCCTAATTGTGTAGACATTAAGGAAGAGAAACTAACCTCATAGAGAGATAAGCCAACCGGAGGAGAACTTTTCCATCTTCAAGCTCCTGCATATTAAAAGAAGTGGGCAGGGGAGAACTTCAATTTATAAAGGAAAGGAATGTGGAATGCCAATTACCAATTAAGTATTCAGAGATGATATAAAGAGCAGCTATATAAATAATGTTCGACATCAGAGTTCTATCTAACAGTGCATCACTACACCATTTTGTGAATTTGGCCGTACTTGTGGACTTGTGGCGTTCCTGTTTGCTGCGTTCCTAAATTGAAAGCAAATTATAGCAACTGTGCTCTCATTTTTGGAATGCAATAAAAAAGAAACACCTCAAATCTGTTTCAAACGGCGAAAATGGTGCAGCAGTGGTTAACTACACAAATGGATCTAGACAAAGAAGAACATTAATAGGATTCAACAACACAAAGATGATTATGTACCTGAAGGGTCAGCATTGCAACATTATCAGGTAAGCTGTAGGATGGAGCCATCCCTGAAAACTTTGACTGATGAGAAGAAGTCCAACCGTCCTGAAGAGGGGAAACAATTATCACTTGGGGCAAAAGATCGACAATGTTTATGAAATATGCCACTTCCAAAATTTCTTTCACCTGTTCTGTGAAGGCTAAAAGAAACGGTGAATATATTTCTTGGCCAAATGAGCGACGCCACTTTGCACCTTCTCCTAAAGGATCAATTCTGAGGTAGAAGTTCCCCTGAATCTGAAATGAAGATAAAATTTATGAAGAAAAGGAAAGAAACTCTATTTGGGGGAAAAAATGAGGTGTCCGTTCCTTCAGCAAGATTGTGCTAAGAAATTGTCTACACTAAAAGAAAATCTCGTTTAACGCTAGTGATAGTACAATCACTAGCCAAGCGACATATCCGGGATAAAATCTTTTGCCTTTGTTATTGTAAATGGTGGAACCACAAACCATGCACTTGCACTCATACTGACCTTAGAACTGACAAGAATTGCTGTAAATCACATGTGAAAATATTAAGAAATGTTCCTCTACAAGTTAGCACCATGAGTTACTACACAGCAAGGGCAGAAAAAAAAAGAAAAACTATTCCCAAGTCACGGAAAGTGAATCAGGCAACTTTTCTTCTTGCTATGATCTGAAAAAATATAATCTTCTTGGCAAGGAAGAATAATAAAAGAGAAAGGCTACTTTTGTTTTTTCTAATGTACAAAGTACTGACATAAGCCTTCTCCCACAGATGACTGTTTGACCAAAAATCTTCTGATGTCAAGACTCTTGGTTATGTTACAACCTTCTTAATTGATATATACAACATCAAAACCTGGAAGGTCGCATAAGGAAGCATTTTTACATGGAAAGATGTCAAATTAAGTCTCCTAAATACAGAGTGAAGATGTGAAAAGCGCCCAAGGAATGCAAATTTAAAGGGAAATAGGGTGTGAAAGTTGCCGATGTGCCAAAGGAATGGGTAATAACTAATAATATTAAGGCACAAAAGTACCAAAAGGTAACATAGAGAAAGATGCAATGTTTAAAATCTAAGAAGATCTTTGAAGTATGGCAATGACAATGCTACACAGTCATAGAAGAAAATCTATTTTAAAATAGTGCATGGGCATGATCGAGCTAAACCTTGCAGGTTCATCAGCATGGTGAAACACTAGCATGCATGCTCACACTGGAAATTTTTTTTACTAAATTCTTGTTGTAGGAAACAATCTGAATTCTGAAGAAGTTGGATAAATAACAGATCCGTGCTTGTAACAGATCATAAGATCAAGATGAGACGTGATTTAAAGCTTGCAATGTGATGATTCGCAAGCAATAAATTGTAAAGTAAGTTAAGCGAAGTTTCCTGCAATAGTTCAAAAAAACATAATGGCCACAAGTGTACTTCTTTAACAAAGTTTGAAAAATGTGCTCACTGTTAGTCCCTGGCATTTCTCATCCACACAGACCGTCTCATTAAGTGATTCACCAACACCTCTAGAATCATCAAAAAGTAACCTCCTATACGATACAAGAAAATTAATTAGTTATCATGAATGATGAATCGTCTGCAAGCTAGTACATTAACTCGTAAAGTAAGCCAAACTTTTAATGGCATAACAAACCTACAAAATACTGAAAATTGCATTAAAAAACAAACCTATGGAGCATCAGCTCTATTTGTCCATCAACTATGCTGGATCCACCAACAGATCGGTCTACCAGAACTGAGAGCTCCGTCAAGTTATCTTCCATATATAGTCCAAGATTGATCTGGAGGAAGATATCTATTAGGCATATCCAAATAGATTTTTAGCCTGAACACTGAAGTTCAAATTCAAAGGTGTACAAAAATTTCGAATATCTATACAAATGGGTGAAACCATGTGGTACAATGGATGTGCTACAGTTTCTAGAGGAGTGCGATGCCCACCAGCTGGCACCAGGTTAAAAGTAACGAAATTAAAACAGTTTGAAATGAAACTTTTAGATTATCATTTCAATATGAATGATCAATATCATCACTATGTTCTATTATAGCCTTTAGGCTTTTCGGCAAGGAACTTTTTAAGAAGCAGTGCTATGCTGAATATTGAAGAATACCAAACTCTAGGAATTTGACCAAACACAGTACTCCAGATCCTATGGAACCTATAGCTAAAGTACCCCTGGAGGGGAAAGAGCTAAGTGGTGCGAAAAGGGTATTCGACCATATGAGAAATCAAAACTTTTAGCTTTTTCCCAATTACATGTGCATATTGTATGTAGCATGCAACATAATTAGGGTAAAGGAGTAACTTATGCGATATATTTGTTAACATAATGCATTCAGTTAAAGATTCACTTGTTCTACTCCACAAGGTATTGGGTCCACTTCTGTTCTTATACTCCACAGATCAAATCCTACACTGCAATCTCAAGCTCAGATGTAAAATATCATCTTACTCACAACACAAATACACATACAAAGACGTTGTTGTGTAATAAAAGGAATGGCACTACATAATATTTCAGTTAAAACAAAAACATACTGGATAATAATTTCCAGCAACAGGTTGGTTCACTTGCAAGTCCCAGTCTGTTCTAAAATCTCGAATCTGCACTCAAAGGACAATTAGAAGCTAAATTTAAGAAACCATAAAATATATAAGATAAAGGGTTTAAAATTCTATTGTGTTGTGTCTAAAGCCTTGCGTTCAAATATATAAATCTTGGGACCTCTTCACTTATAACCAATTGGTTTTAAGTTGAATGCCCATCTTCTACATATTGCAATGTTTTTTATTTTATTTTTTTCATCTAATCCAAATTCTGAGTGCTAAAACTCATTTGTGTAGAAAGCATATGTCCTTAGATATATCAGGTATCTTAGGCTGTGTTTGGTTCACTGAAATCTGATTCTAAAAGAAAACATATTCTTTGATTTGGTTTTCCATGTAATGATTTTCCAAGAATTTGGATTTTGTGTGTTTGGTTGGAAATGAGAAAATTTGTTATAGTTGAGTGTAGTTTGGGAGTACTGGATCAAGGCTTATGAAACTTGCTTCGCAGGGAATCAAAACCTTTTGAAACTTGCGGATCTCTAAAAGCTCTCCCTCTCTCTCTTCCGGGCCTCCACTGTCAAAAATAGAAAACAACTTCCTCTTTGTTAAAATGGAGGTTGCCTTCCTTCTTTTGAATACATTTGAAGAATTTGTTTTCTAGTTTTTCATTTTCCATTATGAACCAAACATTCAAAAGTTTTCAATTTCCTTGAAAACACTTATTTTTTCTCAATTTTCCTTGAACCAAACACAGCCTTAATGTTAAACTAATAGTTCAATTGTACTCAACAAAAATGATGTCGCGTCAAATATTAGATACAAATATTGTAACATCTTCTTACCCTTTTAATAAAGTCCCGTCCATTTGAATCTGTATAGAATGTTTTATTAGTCTTCATGGTAGTTGTGATTTGTGTTGCAACTTCTTTCCCGATTCCATCATCTACAGGTATAGGCCCAACCTGAAATTGAAGATATACAAATTATTGAATACTTGCTGAAAATAACTTTAGAATGCACTCATGCACAACACACACTCACACAGAAAGGTGAACTTACAGTAAACTCAATATCAGCATGCTCCTTTGCTTTGTACACTCTGGTGACCTGCACATGTCAGTGTCTATTTCAAGCTATATGAAGTAATAATAAAAACTAATTAACAGTTAACAATTTGGTTTTTTATGTAGGAAGTTGAAATAAATTGACAATTGCACTAAAACCTCAGAATCTTCTGTACATGGGTATGCTAGAAATTGCAGTAATTGGAGCCGTCATTTCTGAAGGTGTCCTGTGTCTTTGCGCATTCAAACTTAAAAAACAATGTGATTGCATTCTAAAACTAAACCAATTGAAATGGGATTAACAATCACTCTACCAATATAGTGGATATTGTTTAGCATGTTAAGATCCGGCCACCTTATTTTTATCTAGATGAAAGATGATTTTAAATGAACAATTTTCAGATAAATAATAATGTGGTCCAGGAGCGTCCAGGAAGGCTTTACATCATCTAGAGTGAGAGAGACAGCGTAGTTTGGGTGGCACAAATATTCTGTTAAATCTTGTCTTCTTAACTCCAAAGTTGAATTTCAAACTCCATATGCCCTTGTTAAAAGAATAAAAAAAAAATCAATTTCATGATTTCTCTAAGATGAAAGAGATTGAACATTGGTAATACTTGTTGGCACAATTCCTGGCAGTGGCACAAAATCCCAAATAAAGTGCCTGTATCAGTAATTTAGTTATGTGACCAAAACATTGAAACCTTAACTAATTGTAACAGGATCAAGCACCTGATATATCCAAGGAGTAATTTGTTGATGGATTTCATCCACTATTGGTCCTCGGAAAACAGTCAAAGGAACCTGAAACAAAGAAGAGTTTATTTTAAGGATTTAAGTATAACTTCTAGATGATAATACGGTAGTCATCTGATCTTCCTTTAATTTTATACATCTTACGTAAGAAAAAGATAACCTATTACTTACTAACAAATTAAACAGGGATGAATTACATTATTGGCATCATGGTCATGATTTTATCCAAAACATTTTTCTCTTTAAGATAGGATCTAAGATTAAGCAGCAGTTCCCGAGACTTCTCAGAAACCAGAGGCTCTGATACCATGTTAAATCGTCAATTTCTCCATAAGCTCGAACTTATGTAAAAAGTCAATTCTATCAATATATTAGAATAGGCTCGGAGACACTCATATATGTCAACACTCCCCCTCAGCGGTACACGTTGGAAATACACAGGTAGAAAGACTGGACATCTTCACCTCGCAAGAGTTGAACCCGAGACCTCTTAGAAACCAGAAGCTCCGATACCATGTTAAATCGCCAATTTCTGCATAAGCTCAAACTTATGTGAATGGTCAATTCTATTAATATATTAGAGTAAGCTCGAGGGCACTCATATATGTGAACACTCTCCCTCAGCGGGACACGCTAGAAATACACAGGTAGAGGACTAGACATCTTCACGTGGAAGGAGTTGAACTAGAATTACACAAGTAGAAGAACTAGACATCTTCATTTAGCAGGAGTTGAACTCGAGACCTCTCAAAAACTAGAGGCTCCAATACCATGTTAAATTGACAATTTCTCCATAAGCTTGAACTTATGTGAAGGGTTAATTATCTTAATATATTAGAGTAGGCTCGGGGACACTCATATATGTCAACAGTTCTTCATAAATAGTAAGCTACACTTGTGATACAGTGCATGGGTACAAATACTATCACAGAAGACATAATATACCTGTCCTTCAGATTTTGTGGGATATGTACCATTAGGTCGAAAGATATATGCTCCAGACGCCTTCAATAACGAACATAAAAACCAAGTATTACGATAAAGACAATAGAAGTAGTTCAAGAAACCAAGAGATGAAAAAAAAGAGTATTTGAAAAGATATTGCGTCATAAGAGTATAACCACCTGAGGATCCTTGTCACTTTTGTCATTCCCGGAATAGAAGCTGTATGAATGTTCTATAGAAGCTTTGACCTGAAATAATAACCATGATACAATAAACAGTAAGGGGAAGAGCAAGATACCAAAGATATCTACGATAACAAGATGACAGAAAAAACTATTTTTGTAAATCCTGTCGCCTTCTCAGAAGTACCAATGAGAATAAAGGGAAAAAAATAAATAAAACAAATACACTGCATAAAGTAGTAAACAACATACATAAGCATCAAATAGCATACCGAGCTCCTTTTATTTATATACTGAGTAAGCTTCCTTTCATCTACTGCATAAACAAGCTTCAAATTTCCTTGCCCAATTACTATAGTACCATTTACACCTTCTTGGGGTGTGAATGCTGTGGATATGGTTGAACTGGTAACTGCAATTGCAACAGAAACAACAGCATGTGCTGTACAAAGTCAGTGTCTCCAGAAACTTGTGTCTCTGTCTTTTTCAAATTTGAGAAAGAAGTATTAGGCATGGAATCAATTGGATGAACCTGTTGTTTTTGTTCCAGAGACAATGTAGGTGCTGAAACCAAGAGGAGGTACAGAAGCCAAAAACACAAGCCAATACTTAGGCGCATCACTTGGAGACTTTCCCAAGTACGCTTTGACATAGTAGTTTCTTATGCCAATGGAGGCATTAACCAGGGGTAATAGTTGTGATTCAATTTCCTTTCCACTGGAATCTTGAACAGCAACTGATTTAGTGGTGACCTGTATGAGGTTTGAATATGTATATAGACATGGAAAACTAATGGTTATAAATATTTCACCAAATCAATTTCAGGTGAATATGTATAGCATTCATAAATATCCAAGAGACGAGTAAACTTCATTTTTGTGGACTATCAATGTTCTTTTTTTCTCCCAACCTTCACACAGTACTGTTATAAAGAGATACGAACAAGCTAGAGAATCTATTCTTTTTCTCTCTTTTCAATTTACGAGAAGATTATATTAAAGACAACCCTTACAGAGATGTTAGGGAGGAGATTTCTCCTGAACAACCAATATCTCTTTATGCCACTTTGATGATCAGCGTTTTCTACAATTATAGGCAGGAGTTTAGTGAGTAGTTTGTATATGAAAGTTAAACTAATCTTTTTTTAAGCCGCATCAACTTCTAGTTCAGACTTTGATGGCATTTAGTAGATTGGAGCTCATTTAGCCTATGAGAGTCGTGTACTCCTGTACATACAAATGCACTGCTGCCCCTGTTCATACACACACACGCGCTCTTTCTGTGTATACAAACCACAGAGAAGTTTTGGAGACATCAAGGATGCATCTAATTAAATAACTAGATTGGTAATATAAATTTGTCATGCGAAGATTGTTATTCATGAACCAAGGCTTCACATTAATAGCCAGATTCAAACTTTAATGGATGCAGCTCAGATGTGTCACTAAAAAGATATGGCAATTACTTTTGGAATAATTCTACATTGACATAGTTGGGCAACACGGTTATGGCCATGTAATGCAGCATCGGTTTGTTCACCGACATACACAACGTGTATCTCGAGGTCGTGGACATTTTTTACATAGCACTGTAGGAGTAGCACAACAGTATACCAGTAAGCCTAATTGATACAAGACAAGGCCAGTACAAACAATACACATTGAAAACTGTTGACAACTATGTGCCACCAAAGAGAAAAACAGCGGTACTTACAGGAATTCGAACTACGTCTTCCCTCTTCCATCCCAGAGAATTGTAGATGGAAATCACCTAAAGAGAAGAACAGAAGAGTATATAACCTTATTAATCTTCTATATATCAGATAGAACACTTAACAGGCATAATCTTAGCCTTACCAAACTTTTCCCTGAAGACAAATCAACTTCTGAGGGAGGACAGTAACTTATATTCAAAAGGGGACACTGCAAAAGAAAACTCACAAGTCATGTTCTGGCTGTTCTTTCAGCTATAATTCTAATGAAGGTATTTCTTTCCTCCAAACACTTAATATCATTGACTCATTGTACAATTTCGAGATTGTGAATGATCTGATGCACTTTTCTTCAGTCTATATATCTCTGACTAACAAGCTAATAGAAACTTTCAGAATTCATTTCAGAACATATATCTAGGACCAAATAATTAATATATGAAAGTGATACAAGGTTTGCAATACAATTATCACAAGGAACAACTGAATTAACCAAGTATCTCGAGTTATTGGGCATTACAGAATTTTGTTCAGAAGAGGCCCACTGGTCTGCATCTATTGATTATGTTCTGCTAATAAGTATGATGCAGTACAAGTGATTAAAACGAAAAATACTGCAGACCCTTCTTATTAGTCCTAATGGATCTAATGTCAGATCCGGAGAAAGTACACTGCAACTTTAGTAAACACATATATGATTGGTTAATTTGAATGTGAAACAATGCAGTAATTTCCTCATGGGAGTTTTGGATTATTCTGTTTTTTTTATTGGAAGAAAATTGAAAACCTGGACTAACAGTCAATGAGAGTCAAATCTAGTTGACCGGCATCAAGCGTTAAAGGCGGGGGGGTGGGGGGTGGGTGTATGTCTAAATAACCCTAGATTCTATTGCAGTAAGCTTGAGCAAGTGTGATGCCCACATAATATGATCTGTGCGAGTTATATTATCTAGATGAAAAGACTCACTAGAAGAAGAAAGGAATAGTTTCTTGCCTGTTCAAATTTAGTTAATGTTTTCCCACAACTTTGATTTTTGGTGGTATCTACCAAGCAGGAAAGGGAAGATGCAACCACCTCCTCAGCCTACAAAAACCATCGTACAGTATCAACTTTAAAGCATAAAGGATATACGACGACAATACTAGAGCAATATTTAGATAATAAGACCTAAAAAGTAAAAAAGAAATACACACCTCCACATAACCAATAGAAAGTCGTTTTGCATAATCATTAGCGACGTGCTGCTTTTCTGTCCCACTAACTGCATCATGATGTTGTGCGATTGCCAAAGCATCAGCCAAAGTGTCTGTGTTGGGCCTTAAATTACTTCTCCCCCTGAAAAATTCCAATTGTCTTGCTGCCTGATTACAAGTAAGAAACTCAGATGCGATCAAAGTATCCCAGGTAAAATTTAGTTCATGATTTAACAGCAAGAGAGATGAAATTGTCACCAAATAATAACTACTCATCATTCTGACATAGCGCTTGATGGCTGGCCTACTCGTAAAATATCCTGTCCAGTAGGCATTTGCGCGGTCTGCATATCTGGTAATTGAACGCCTCTTGAGTATAGATACAAGTATGAGAAAATCAGTCAATGATTGGTTCAAGATAAAAATATTGAACTCACGGGAAGAAGTCTTCAGTTTTGACAGGCCACCGTTCTTTTGTTGCATGTTTTACATCAGTGTATATGGATGGGGTTGAATAAAGGGCATTGACACGCCCATCCTACAAGCATTGCAACCAAAATTATGTAGTAAGTACTGAGAACTACCCGAGTTCAGAACAAATAAATTGACTTTAAGGAACAAAGGTTCCACAAGACGATCAATGGCACTTCCATGCATTTTGAGGTATAGGCAACATAACGATTATATCATATAGCAATACATCAGGCCAATGATCTTATCTAGGTATAGCATCATTCAACTCCCATTTAGTTAATAAAAGAAGACTCATTTCACGATTCCCTCGCTGCATATGCATTAGTAGCAGAGAAACTGCTATGCTCTTTGTTTAATACGTGAACTGGGTAAAATTATAAACAACATGAATTTTTCAAAGTAGAGATTAATATGATCACCCAAAATTTACAACTCAGTAACAGTACTAAGCATTACACATAGGATGAAAACAATAAAAGAATTACCTTATTGACATAATGGATAAGCTTATCCATCTGACGGAACCATGTATGAGCATATTGATATTTAAAATCTGTCCCCATGGTCCACATAATATGATCTGTGCGAGTTATATTAGCCTGAAATGGAGTAAGAAAGATCAAACATTACAACTTTTATCACACCTACAAACCTTGGAAAAAGAAATAAAACCTGTCTCATGATTGCTTCAGTAACATAACCCTATCTTAGAGCGTTATCAATGGGGGAGAGAGAGAGACCGTAGTGACTATGCCTTAAAGCTAGAGACGCACTATTGTCCAATATCCCCTACCGTACTTCTTTATCATCGGCAAAGCAGTAAACCTTATTTCACTGGTTAAAGTAGTCACCCACGCCTAAGTTCTTAGGTGAGGGTCAAGGAACGAGAAGCGCGCCTTTCCCACTTACCATATTCTGTTGCATTACATACTTGTATTTCATTGCATACTCGATTCACAATATACGTCTTCTCTCATATGACTTTATTATCTGTCTTGATAAATTAAGGCCAGCCAGAGTCCAAAAGTTAAAACTAGGCTACACATTTAAAGTGAAAAAAGAAGAGCAGATTACCTGAGATAAGGCAACATCTACAAATTCATCCACTCGATCTTGAACATTGTAGTCGAACAAATTGATGTTATCCTGAAAACCAAAGCATGAATATAGAATGTCTGTTTGTATAAATAAGTCAATGCTCAAGATCCATTTTATCAACCATTTTGAAAATTTACCTGAACAATAGGGGAGTCGTCATTAACTTCGAAGTAGAAGTTATCAGGTGGTTCATAAGCCTCTGGGAATGCCCCAGCAAAAATCTGCATAAACAGTAAAGGAAACAACGAATAATTTTCTCATATTTTTACTTTTTGCTTGGTACTGAAGTCCTATTATCAAAGCAAAGACAAGGAATATAGCCTTGCCTGAGCAGATGAACCAAAGGTTTTAGATCCCTGCCACACAAACTCAAGACTCTTCTCATCTTTGCGCTTTGCTCGGTCTTGGTAATCGATGCGGCCAAAGAAAAGGGAGTCAAATCCAACCTAAAAACAATACAAATGTTTCCGTCTTCAGATGAAGAAAATGCATCCTATATGACAAATGTGTTAAGTTTCTAAGCTTTTAACAGTGAAATGAAAAACAAGTACAATTGATCAAACAGAAGATCAACAAGAGAAGCCACACCTCTGCTCCTAACAAGTAAGCCTGAACAGCAGAATGTCCAAAAGGATCAATTTGCCAACCAATCCTTGGAGTCTGACCAAACTCTTGTTTGATGAATCGATGCCCAAGAGTTGTCTGATCAATCATGTCAATGTAATGTGTAGCTGCTTCATCATGCATGCACATACCTCCATTTCTATATCAAATAACAATACAATAACTAATTAGTGTCTACTACTTTCTACATAAAGAAGAACACATGAACCAATGAAACAGAACAACATTAACACAATCCTTAAAAACAGATAAAACACTGTTCCTACATTAGCTCTAGTTGACCCGAGCTGACAAGCTTCTTGACCGTATCTTGGACCAACTCACTCTGGTCTCTCCACCAGCGTTGGAAAAACGCCTGCATCATTTCATATCCAAATACACACTCATTCTCTCTTCTAAGTTATAGGACTCAAATATAAATTTGCAAAGAGCATGTTTATATTGGAAAATAAAGAGTTTCTTGCCTGCTCCACATAAATGAACTTCCGATTCTTATCAGCTAACAATGCCGGAACTATAGAATCCAATACATTTTGAACACAAGCTCCCTACAAGTACAAAATCAAAAGACATGAAAAAAAGAACCTATATATAAAATGAAGCAAAGTACATAAAATGCGCCACAGCGTGCTAACCTGAATGGAATTATTAGCACCAACATAGTACTGATCAACAGTTTTGAGCCAACCAACATCATCATGAGTGTGAGGAACTAAGTGAACATTAAGTTTTCCAGGCACTATACTTTGTGAAGTGTTATAAGCTATGTACTTAGCTTTTGTACATGAAGATAATGCAAAGAAGACTAGAATGAACACTACAAAGTTGGCCATGGATTGATAGTGTTGCAGCACTGGAATATTGAGTATGTGTTATAAGTAGTTAGTGTGGATGAGATCAATGCTGGAAATTCGATGAGTTTAGTTTTGTTTTATGGTGAGTGGGAGAATTTGAGACTAATGATTAAAGAGTTATCTAAACATTTATTCTGAAGGTGTGTGTCTTGTTCTCTTGTTGTTATTTGGTTTCTGCTCACGTTTGATTAAAACTATAATTTTAGGATGGACCTTATCACCTCAGTGATTATATCTCAAGAATTGACAAGATTACACATCACACAGCACTATCGTTGACTGCGAATTTCAATTAATGTGGTGACCAAAAACTGGAATATTATGAATTTTAGTGGACATTCCTGTATCAAATTATCAATATCCTCATAATTACAATCAGATTTTGAGCATTATGTTCTAGGGAATGTAGACGGGGTCTAAAGAGTAATAAGGTCGCATTGTCACCAAATACGGCGTTTTTTTGAAAAAAACGCATTTAAAACCCGAGATATTGCCAAGGCGTCTGGTTCCAGTTTAAAACCCGGGTTTTTCAAAAAAACGCGTTTTAAACGTTTTAAACCCGTTTTAAACTTAAAAACGTTTAAAACCCGAGATTTTGAAAATCTCCGTTTTTTTTTTTTTTAAACGCTAGAAAAGAAAAGGGTTTTGGAGTTTACCTTTTTTAAGAGTGGGCGTTATATTGACTTATTGAGACCGTTCTATTTTGCTTTGGACTATTAATAATTAATTGAAAATTTTAAAGTTATTAACTTATTTGTAGTACTTAATTATGCCATTATGGTTGGTAATTAGTAGTATCTTATTTTGAGTAGTGTTTTGGCACTTAATCTAAAACTTATAGTATTTGGATGAGTAATGATAATTTGATATTTTCATGTATTTGAATTTTCTTTCATTTGTATTATTATTATTTTTATTTTATGTGTCTATTTTTTTTTCCACTTTTATAGAAAATCAAACTCTTTATCTATTATATTATTTATCATCGGTTTTTACCGTTTTTTTTTACGTATTATACGTATTATACGTTTTAAACCCGTTTTACCGCTTTTAAACCCGTTTTTTACGCCCCACGCTTTTTACGTTTTTTTTTCCGTTTTTTTCCTGAGACGTTCCGTTTAAAACACGAACTAAGTTTTTTTCAAGTACACCGTTTTAAACCCGTACCGTACTTGGTGACAATGATAAGGACCACAAAATGGATCACCTATGGCGTTCCAAAATGTATAACACGCCAAACTCTGACATCTAAGCCACTGGAAGAGCATCTAGATTAAGCTTGTGGTGTGATTAATAGAATGGTCCAATAGAAAGAGGCATCTAGGATAAGCCCCATTCGCCTGATCTAAATAGAGTGGTCCACTGAAAATATCAAACCATGGAGTTAACGTTAGCATTTTCACTTACAAAATGAAGGAGAATGAAGATTTTACTGTAAAACAAGTTTAGACGGGTGTATTTGGTGGTTTTCCGGGGTCAGAAACAAGCTTAACTAATAGAAAAAACAAGAAATTGGGTGATACACCTCTCATTTTAAAAACATTAGGAGATATGCCCTAAGGACTGCTCAGCATATCGACATTTCTTGTTTTGGTAACTACCATATCTTGGAAATCTGAAAATGTGTGTAGCTCGGGTCCTAGCTAATAAACTGTAATTTCTTGTTGTCGGGGTGATATATTGTTGGCAACTGTAATTTCGTATATAAACTGAGATATCTCTTTCAATTGAATATTAGCCGGAAAAAAAGGGGAAAAATGAGAAAAATAAGAAAAATGAATAGAGATCAAAAGGCTATTGGATAAAACCAAAATAGAGCAACTATAAAAAGACTGGATTTATTTCATTTTCACATTTTCATTTCTGTTTTTCCATATTTATTTGAGAGGAAAGAAAGAGAGGTATTTTTTTTTTTGGTAACTAAAGAAAGAGAGGTATTGATAAAAAGGGCTTCTTCAGTGTGCGTGATGTATGGCTACGCACGATTCCTGACCACATATTTTCCAACCCGTAACCGGTAGCCGAAGTGCCCACCTAGGGGTAGCGTTGGCATTTCACATATTTTCATTCGTCCCCAATTTCTCGTATTTTCTATTCTTCTCAATTAGATTGCGCGCCCAAATCTTCACCCGTTTCACCTCTTCTTAAATTCATGGTCAACCATTTACTTCTTTCACTCTCTAAAGTTTACAGCAAGGAAGTAGAACAAAAAAGAGTGACAGTAACCAACAACACTACACGGCTTGAACACGTTCGAACATTGAGATTAGTTTATCATCCAATCACTGAAGTCGATTTAATCTTTCCTCTTCTCTTTAAGGTACATTAGAATTTTTCATATTTAGGTCGTTTGTACTAAAAAAAAGTTTTCTTTATTTAGGTAGGCGCTCCTATGACGAAGAGTTTCTTAGAAGTCTATGTTTCGAAAGTTTTGCATATGATGAAAGTGATTCTCTGGATGTGGAATCAACTGTTTCCCTGATGGAGAATGAAAATTGATAGTAGTGATAGCGATGCTGAAGAGTCTGATATATATATGGCTTATATAGAAGACAAAGCAACATTTTTATCTATGCAGTTCAAGACCTCGAACGAGGCCTACACTATTTATAATAAGTATGCCAAATCAGTCGGCTTTGGTGTTCGTAAAGATGTTTATAGAATTCATCCAAATGGAGTTGTTATTAAGCGGAGATTTGTGTGTTCAGCCGAAGGTGAACGACATGCAGATAAACTTCAATCAATGACACCCAAAAGAACACCCAGACAGGTCACTAGGTTCAATTGTAAAGCCCGCATTGTTGTTGTTTTTTATTCTGAAGCAAAGTTGTGAACTGTGAAAGAGTTTATTGGGGAACACACACATCCACTTGTACCGCATCCGAGTTCAATGTTTCTTCGGTCACATAGAAATGTGAGTCGAGAAGCGTTGGAATTTGCTATGTGCCTAAATAATGTCGGTGTTCGTAAATGCCAAGTGATGGGTCACTTTGCACATATAGCTGGAGGTTTCCTTAATGTTGGTTTTACGAAAAAAAAACTTGTATAACAAAATGGGAAAAGAGATGATAAGTCGCTGTATTGATGGCGACGCCAACACACTGCTTGCCAACTTGGAGGACATGGTGAAGTTATATCATTTATTTCATTACAACTATGAGTTAAATGTGAGTGGGCAGTTGGCTGGGGTGTTTTGGGCGGATTCCACCTCCCGCCTAGATTAATGTAGCTTTAGTGATGTGTTGTTGTTTGATTCAATGTACAGGAGCAATCAGTACCAGATGTCGATCGTTGTGTTTGTTGGAATCAACAACCACCTACAGACTATAGTTTTTGGTTTTGCTTTGATCATAAGTGAGTACGACGACGCTTATAAGTGGGTATTGAAATCATTTATTGACGCAATGTGTGGTGAACACCCTAAATCAGTCATTACTGATGGTGAGATGCAGCGATTTGTAAAGCTTTGAAATCTATTCTTCCAGATTTGAAACACCGACTGTGCTCTTAGTACGTATTGAAAAATTGCATCACCAATGTCAAAATCCCTAAATTTGCAACAGAGTTCAGCTCTATTATGTTTATGAAACTTTCTCGGGGAGAGTTCGAAGAAAAGTGGAGACAGCTAGTGGAAAAATACGAAGTTAGTCATAACATATGGGTGATGAAGGTACAGAAGAAACGGGCGAGGTGGGCAGAATCGTATCTTCATGGTGAGTTTTTTGGCGGTTGCAGAAGCAACCAACATTGCGAGTATATTAACTCTGTTATACAACATCATGTTAAGCCCGGGATGTGGTTGTTTGAGCTATTTAGAAAAATGGAATTGGCAGTTGCAAATATATGTCACCGAGAGCATGAAGAAGAGATAAGGACTGCAACGACGAAGCCTTTTATTGGTAGCCACTTGATTGAATATGCAAAGTAGGCAGAATCTATCTATAGTCGAGCTGCTTTTCTTGCTTTTATGAAGCAGTTACAGGAGGAATCGATGTACACTACAGAAGATAAACGTGATGTGGGTGACAATATTCGTGTATACACCATCAATCGTCATCTGAACAAGCAAAAAAAGACGAGTGTGGGATACAACCTTTTAGAGCAGGATGCTAGATGTTTATGTGGGCTATTTCAGTCGTTTGGATTTCCATGTAGACATATCATTTCAGTTTACAGACACGAGGCCCTTCGTGAAATACCCCAGAGCTATTTTTTAAGGAGATGGACACGAGTTGCGAAATCTGTCGTACCAAATAACGATCCAAGTTTTTCTTCGGAGGCTGCTTCCATTATTCATTATAGTGAGCTTATAGGGAAATGCAAGAAGATATGTTTGTGGGCCTCTCAAACAGCCAAAAACAGTGAAGCTTTTAAATCCATGTTATCATCTTTTTCTAGAGCTTCTGAAAGCAGTCCACAAGTTCCCTTTGAAATGCCTTATATTCTACCAGAAAGTGGTACAATGGATGACCCGTCTTCTGAAGGCATTACCGAGGTAGAGATGCCTTTCACCCCACCTAAACCCACCCATCGTCCATTTGTTAATGATCCACCACATATAAAATCGAAGGGTAGGCCACATAAACGTAGTAGATTGAAAGGTCAGAATGAGACAAGAAAAAAGAAGTGTGGCCATTGTGGTATCGTCAGGCACACAAGGCCCACATGTCCACTTTTGCATCCAAACGATGGGGGTAAGTTTCTTATACCGTTGTCATATTCTCACTTGTCTGTTAACATTAAATACTTACAAAAGTTTGTTGATTCTGATTTGTATTCGTCAATATCTTTCTTGTGGTGCAATCGTTTTCTGAGTGTCAAGTGCTAAAAGCTTAACTATGTTGAGCATGCTGCAGGAGTTGCCGATGTGAGTGAGGATGATGACGGGTCAAACAGAGATACTGGATCTAAGTGATAATTTTGCGTGTTATATAGCGTTCTTTTTATAAACGCAAGAAAATGTTTCTTGTTTGTTATTTTCATGGGGTTCAAAGTAATGTTGTTTGTTTGGTGGGCGTAGTGGAAGTTGGTAATGAAGCAGAAGGATCTCAAAAGACCAAGCATTGTAGTAAGTGTCGATCTATGGAGCACACAAAGTGTAGGTGTCCAGATTTGGAAGGTATGACACAATTTATACCGATGTAATTTTTCTAGTAAGGAGTAAACTAAACTTAGATTGTACCATTAGAGTGACTATTTTTTTCCTGTTGAACTTATAGTGTTTCCCGTGGATGAGGTTGGGAGCAAGGTTTCGGAGAAATTCAATGTTGGAAAGTTTTATAGTGACGATGGGAGAGTCTTTTTCCGTATTACGGATAGTTGACGTTAGGAAAGAGGAGTACAATGCTGCTAAGCTTTAGATCAGTTGTTGCTAATCTTCTAACAGGATTTTTGTAAGCATTTTTGTAATAGTTAGATCAAGTGGAGCATGTGCTATTTGTCGCACAATGGTGAAGATTTAAAGATTGGCTTCTAAATTATTTTTATAGCGGTATCTATGGTGTTATTTTATTTGGTTTAATCAATGAAATAGAGTAATATTCTATACGCTATATTGACAAGCATTGTATATTCTGTTGTTTCTTATTGTTGGGATGTTGGGGTTGTCCCTTACCATAAGACAAGACCATCAACAGACATATGTTAGTTAGTGTGATATTGATATGATCATAAATGGATTTGTTCGTTCTTACAACGCCAAACAGAGGAATATGTCATGAACAGTAACATAACTAACATTCTAGTATGAGAAATATAGTGTCATATCTATCTGTGATTCTAGCGCTTATGATATATTACCAAACGTATATATTATAAAAAGTGACATAACATTCGAGTATGACATATATAGTATCATATCTATTAGTGACATATATAGGAGTTCGGAAGATTTGAATATACCTGCTAGTTCTTCCTCGTAGGATGAGGACTTGCCTGATTAGTAATGAGATTAAGAATCGAATTCTTGATTGTAATGCATAAGGAAAAATGGAGTGTGAACAGAAACATACCGAAAAGTAGCTATGAACAATAATTGTTTATAGTTCGGTAGCTATGAACACTCATTGTTCATAGCTTACTATGAGCAATGAATAATGAGTGTTCATCGTCCATACTGTACGTACTATGAACAATGAGTGTTCATAGTCCATACTGTACGTACTATGAACAATCAATGTTCATAGTCATGAGATATGAATATTCTTTGTTCATACTACAATTGGACTATGAACAATGATTGTTCATAGTCATGAGCATTAAACATTCTTTGTTCATATCACATTTGGACTATGAACAAAACAGACGGTTATAGCGGTTACAGAGGAATATATCATAAATAGTAACATAACATTCTAGTATGACAAATATAGTGTCATATCTATCTGTGATTCTAGCGCTTATGATATACTACCAAACGTATATATTATAAAAAGTGACAACATTTGAGTATGACATATATAGTGTCATATCTATCAGTGATTCTAGCGCTTATGATATACTACTAAACATATAAAACTCTTATTAGCATATATTATGACATAACATTTGAGTATGACATATATAGTGTCATATCTATCTGTGATTCTAGAGCTTATGATATACTACCCAATGTATAAAACTCTTATTGACATATGTTATAAAAAGTGACATAACATTCGAGTAGTCAATATATAGTGTCATATAAGTGATTCTAGCGCTTATGATATATTACCAAACGTATAAAACTCTTATTAGCATATATTATAAAAAGTGACATATATAACATTTAAGTATGACATATATAGTGTCATATCTATCTGTGATTCTAGCGCTTATGATATACTACCAAACGTATAAAACTCTTATTGATATATGGTATAAAAAGTGACATAACATTCGAGTAGTCAATATATAGTGTCATATATATAAGTGATTGTAGCGCTTATGACATACTACCAAACGTATAAAACTCTTATTGACATACGATATCTTCTTAAACAATTATTTTATATTACCATGGGACCACCCATAAAGTATGATATACTTTTTGTTTATACAACTATTAATTACATACTACAGCCTATATGGCATTTTTTATAACATATATCCATGTTTTTACAATGCAATCTTATGTACCGGGTAGTAGATCACGTACTCTGTACTCTATGAAATTTTGCATAACATACTATACTATGTATGTTATTTATAAGCACATATATAATTATTTTATATAATATATCCGTACCGCGTTGGGTATGTACTTTGTTATTGTATGACGGTACGCTATGATATTTTTCACGACATTCTATACTATATATGTTATTTATAATCACATATAACGTTATGTTTACATAGTACCTTCATAAGGTGTTACTTATGACATACTTTCTTGGCTATGACTATTCGGATGACATACTATTATGTATGCCAAACATAATGATATAGACAATTATTTATATATACTAATTTTTAGTGAAGCGCTTTTAATGACATACTACGTATAATGCTTTGTGAGTTTTGACTGTTAATGATGTGAGCTAGGATTTTGCGGCTCCCTTGGAACCTTGGAGGAATGAATGTTGCATGCGTCAATGAATGGTACGAGTTAGGAAAATTTTCTAGTAGGGTGTCGTCTAATAGCCACACAATAGCATTTTGGATAGTGATGGATAAATATGATGATCTAGATTTATTTTGGATGATACTTAGGCACCTAGCTTTTCGGATAAGTGTGTAACTTTAGAACTTATAAATAACTATAATAATTCCAAAATATAGTATTTGGTTGAATATGTATTTTGTTAGTTGGTTCAAATTTTCGTTTTATATGATTCTTAGGAAATTCGAAGAAAAGAGTGGAATCCGAAAAAGAGAAGCAGTGAAATCTCATGTAATGGCATCTAATTTGAAATCACTGTGCGTCTCATTTTTTCTTTCTAAGTGTAGAATTAGTGGTATCCACACATTTGAAATTTATGACGTTTGATAAGTACAAATTGCATCTTGTTGATAAATGGGTTAAAATGGCATAGTGGAAGTATGTCAAGACGATACACTGACAAATGAGACACACATTGATTATTCAGGCGGTGGTGGTTGGGGGTTTGTGTTCGAGAAGTTTGGTGACGTGGTGGAGACTGGAGAGAGAGAGAAGTGAAATTTCAGTGATTTTAGGGGAAGGAAATTTTGCAAAATATCACACGTGTCAGAGGGTTGGTGGGGAAATCTGCGTTGGTTAATGGAAGAAAATTTTCCTTGAATTTTTTGATTTAATCCTAGGAGTTCGGAAGATCTAAAATTATTGTGAATATACCTGCTGGTTCCTCCTCGTAGGATGAGGACTTGCCTGATTAGTACTAATGACAGTAATGAGATTAAGAAACGAATTCGATCTTGATTGTAATGCGTGGGGAGAAAGGGAGCTGAGTGTGAGGAGAAACATACCAGAAAGTAGCTATGAACAGTAATTGTTCATAGTTCGGTAGCTATCAACACTCATTGTTCTCATAATATGTACATACAGTATGGACTATGAACACTCATTGTTCATAGCTATGAGCTATGAACTATAAACAATGAGTGTTCATAGTCCATATTGTGCATACTATGAACAATTAGTGTTCATAGTCATGAGCTATGAATATTCTTTATTCATACCACAATTGGACTATGAACATTGATTATATATTTCAAAAGCCAATTTATTTTTCATACGAATATATTGATTCACTTAACTCGACTTGTATGCTTATTAATTAGATATGGTAATGCAATGGACAAATGAGATGGATAGTGTTCTTATCGATACACTCCATAACAAGCTACTTCTAGGTGATAAGAATGAGAATGGATTTCTTCCAATACCAAAAGAGCGTGCAAAGGATCGACTTGACTATTAGTCATGTAACTTAGCAAATGAAGATCTTACGATGGATAACACGCAATATTGCTAGTGTAACTATACAAAAAGGGTTTGAATGGAGTTATGACGAACAGAAGATCATAACTAACAACGAGGTTTGGGATCAAGCAATAGCACAAAATCCAACTATGGGAAAGTACAGCTTTAAAATCTCAACTTGGTAGGGCTTTTCTTAATTCGGTCAACTTTGATCCCATTACTAGCTTTTCGGATAAGTGTGTAACTTCAGAACTTATAAATAACTCCAGGGCAGAGATAGTTGAAACATCTTGTGGATCTTAATGGTCTACATGTGAGCTTCGGTACCAAGACTTGATTATCTTCACCAGAACTGGAGGGGAAAATAATGCAGTTGGTTATGAGAAGAATGGGTTATACGGAAAATATTGTGGAATCACCGACAGCTGCTTCACTCGAGGAAGCTTTTTATCATTTAAAAAAAATTTGTGTTTCTCAAGAGTTTGTTTGTGTTGATGTTATTGAAATAGGTTCTTTGACGACAGTTGAAGAAGTGGTAGGTACTCGGGTTAATGTCGCTGAAAAGGTTGGTTTGATCTTCGACAATGTATTTTTGGTGCATCTACCAAAAGTCTCATGTTTGCTTTACAAGGCTTTAAAAGTTAGTTTTATATAGGTGTCATAGATACCTATTTTAGTGAAAATTATGTGGTTATGCAGAATGAAGGTATTGCAAATAGAAGCGGTTTGTGTGGAAATACACGAAGGGCTATCCTGAGGGACCGTAAAATCTTGGGACAAGTGAAGAAAAATGAGGGTGGTAAAGATACTGATGATTTAGTGTAAGTGAAATGTAGTGATGATGTTCTAAAAGAGGCTGCTATGAAGACAAAGGAATTAGGGATTGGTAGTGGAACCAAGCAAGTGGCTATCTGGATGGACCGCATAGAGAAGTCAAAAGTGATACGTACCAACAAAAATCCAGAAAAGGTAGGTTTTATGATAAAAGTCAATATATTGTTAGTTTGCGACAATGTAAAGGGGCAAACAACTCTTGGATTTAAAAGTTAGGTTTATATAGGTGTCATAGATACCTATTTTAGTGACAGTTATGTGGTTATGCAGAATGAAAGTATTGCAAATAGAAGCAGTTTGTGTGGAAAGACAAGAGCGGCTAGCCTGAGGACCCGTAATATTTTGGGACAAGTGAGGAAAAATGAAGGTGGTCAAGATACTGATGATTTAGTTCAAGTGAAACGTAGTGATGATGTTCTAAAAGAAGCTGTTGTGAAGACAAAGGAATTAGGGATTGGTAGTGGAACCAAGCGAGTGGGTATTTGGACGGACCACCATAGAGAAGTCAAAAGTGATACGTACCAACAAAGATCAGGAAAAGGTAGGTTTTCTAATAAAAGTTAATATATTATTGGTTTGTGACAATGTAAAGGGGCAAACACCTCTTGGATTTAAAAGTTAGGTTTATATAGGTGCCATAGATACCTATTTTAGTGACAATTATGTGGTTATGCAGAATGAAGGTGTTGCAAATAGAAGTGGTTTGTGTGGAAAGACACGATTGACTAGCTGATAAGTGCTCAAAAGTAATGATTTATAACCCTAATTATGTGTATGTTAGTCTCCATTTTATATTTAAATATTCTAATATGATGCAATTTGAGTTTTTACAGGTCAAAGAACCTAAATATGAAATATGGAGGGAAAAGATCGAAGTCAAACAAGTCAAAAAGCAGTCACTGGGAATTACATCTAAAGGCCTAGGGCAAAAATGTCATATTTGTCTCCATAAGTACCAAGCCTAATGGGACTCTAAAAGAGGATAATAATTGAGTTAGAAGAGTCTTCAATCTGATCTCAAAGCCTTAATTTCGACTTCATAGGAAGATGAGATCAACATGGAAAAGAAGTCAGAGTTTCACAAGAATTAGGAAACTGAAAGCTGTCAGAAGCTGCAGCTTGGGAAATCGCCTGCAGGGCAAAGTGGACCATGTCCAACTTTGGTCCAACCAAATTTAACTTTTCCAGGATTGCTTCTAGAAATATTACAGAGAGTTTGACACCAAATAAACATAGGATTCGGATCTCTATCCAGACGAGCATGTAAGCCAATATATAAGGCACAAAAATCTCAGTTTACATTATCTAGGAAATTTAGTGTTTGCATCTTAGATCTAGAATTAAGAGAGAAGAAAGTTCAGACTTTTTCACCATTAATAGCTATAAAGATTATTCCTTTTCATATTGCGTTCATAGCATAGTATGAGGGGCTAATCTCCCTTCTCTTGGGAGGGGAGATGAAGCCTTTTTTGTATGTTTTAGTTTAGTTCTTCTTCTATTATGTTTTAGTTTAAATCCCTCATTGAGTTTCTTCTTATTCGTCCATTGATCTCACACACCTGTGGAGGTTAGGAGGTCTTAGGGTAATTCATGATTGTGTAGAGCCAAATACCACAAACCCTAGATTCTTTTTTTCTAGTTTTTAGTGTTCTAGTGTGATAATTGGATTCTTTATGGCACATCAATTAGTTGTATGGTTAATGCCACATGTGGATTTTCCATGGCACCTAGAGTTGTATATTGAATGCCACTTAAAGCACAATTTGGTTAGATAGAAGATATCATTGGAAATTGAAGAAGTATTTGATGGAAAGATAGAAAGCACATTGAAAGCCACATATTATCATTATGGTTATGAGCATAAGGTTTGTAGGTATGGTGAGTTTCTATTGATGATTTATATTAAGCATGATAGGTAGATCTATTAGACTAATTCTATGATTTTGGTGGATTCATCTCTCCCAAGATATTCTCTCTCTTGATTCATATTCATATATTTAATTTAGTTTATTTTATACATAGTTTAAATCTCAAACCAAATCAGCTATATATTCTGCATTACTTAGCCACATCTTTTACTTGCATCCATTAGAGTAATTTAGATTAGGAATTTTTATTATCATCACTTAGTTATTTAGAGTAGGATTGATACCTTGATAGGCACTATACTAATCAATATTTAATAGGCTAAGTAAGATTTGCAAAAGATACGTAACACAAACAACGACATAAATAATAACGTGTTGCGTGCTTTTTCAATGGCGCCGCTGCCAGCTCTAAATTGATTAGGTGATATAATATTTAATTTAGTTTACTTTAATTTAGGAATTCATATAGTTTAAATTGCATATTTAGCATAATTATATTAATTTAGCATAATTCAATTAGATTTGCATAGTAGAAAATATTTTCATAAAGTTTAGTGTTTGTTTAACATAAAAGAATAGTACAGAAAACATATTTATAAATTTCAAAAAATTCTGAAATTTTACAGAGTTGATCTGTACAGTATCGGTAATTTTATTGAAATTTTTTCGAATTTTTAGTACTTGTCTTACTTGGGTAACTAACATCGTCTTTGCAGTACCCCGTTTTCAATTTTTAGGACGCAAGCATCTGTAAAAACAATCGAGCAGAGTTATTTGCACAATATCAAAAATTCTAAATTTTTTACAGGAGGAACCTCGACATGTCAGGAGCTTCTAGTAAAAATTTGAGTAATTTTTTACCTGTTTTGACCACTTAACTAGTTGCTTGTTTTCAGTGTGTTTCTGCAGCTTTTCAGGACCAAGGTCTCTGGAAGAACAGTCGAGAAGAAGGATCTATAAAATTTCAAATAATCCAAACGTTTTACAGGATCATCCTTGGCACGTCAGGAGACTCTAGTAAAAATTTCATGATTTTTAGTGCTCTTTTACGTATTTATTTAATCGATTGTTTACAGTGTGTGCAGAAAACTTCTTCCCTGGACTCTGGAGGATTTAACAATACAGAAGAGGACCTTAGCAAGCTCTGATTGCTCTAAAATTTTACAGGCTACTTCCTGGACGTATCAGGTAGTAGCTATAAAAATTTCAAAATTTTTGGACTTGTTTTGCTTGCTGTAACAGTAAGTGCTTCTCTTCCACCGTGAATCCCCTGTTAGCGGTCTCATAATTAGCATTAATAGTTAGCATCATATAGTTTGATAATATAATTTAGTTAATTAAGTGCATATTAGATTATTTTACATAGCTTTATTATCTAGTGCATGAAAACTTGGTTTCGTGATTCACCTCGTAAACGTTTAATCAGAAGAGCTAATTCTTGTAACAATCTTCCAATTCTGGTTTTGGAGGAGACCACACCATCAAACTCAGGATCTGATTCTGATTCTGAAACACACACACCACTAGTAGACTTAGAGGATACAATAGAGAGAATACCATTAGCTGTCATGGCTGATCAAAGAACCCTTAGCACCTTGTTTCAACCTATCGCGGTTCAACCACCGTACTGCATAGTGATGCCCGACAATAACAATAACTATGAGATTAAGCCCACTATTCTTAATATGTTGCCAAGATATTATGGCAAAACAAATGAAGAACCATATAATCATCTGAGTAAGTTCTTGAGCATATTAAGTACTTTTAAAGCACCTCATCTTTCCCCTGAAGAAACTAGATTAAGGTTGTTCCCCTTGACTTTTGAGGATGCCGCACTACGTTGGTATAGATCCCTACCCTCTAATTCTATAACTACTTGGGAGCAACTATCACAAAAGTTTATGAAACAATATTACCCTTTACGTAAAACTGAGGCCATGCAATTGGCTATTTCAACCTTCAAAGGAAAACCTAATGAAGAGTTTCATACAACATGGGATAGATTTAATGATTTACTTGTCCGTTGCCCACATCATGGTTTTGACATACTTAATATAGTACATTACTTTATAAAAGGTCTTTCACCTATGAACCGTCAGTTAATTGAATCAATGAATGGAGGAAGATTTACTAGTCTTACTCCTGATGAAGCCTACACTTTCTTGCAAAACTTTTCTGAGAGTTCTAAGGATTGGGCCAATAGTAGTGACCATAAGGACATGGCACGGGTAGATGGGGGGATAAGTTTTAGTAAACCAGGTATGTATGAGGTTAAAAACGAACTCAATGAGAAACTTGAAGGTGCCATTGCTAGTTTAACCATAGGAATCGAAAACTTAAACAAGAAATTTGATTCATTCACTTTAAACCCTCCAAAGAATAATCAACCTCAACAAGCAATGAGTGTCAATCAATTTATTTGTGAAAATTGCCTTACTACAGATCATGACACCTCAGTTTGCTCTATGTTTGTTGCTCAAGATACTAATGATGTTTGTGCTTTTAATTCATTCCAAAGGCAGGGTTATCAAAATAATTTTAACAACAACAACAACAACTATAACCCAGATCTTAGAAATAACTCAAACAATTCATAGAGACAAAACATGTCTCCACAGCAAAACCAATATGGTTTTCAAGGTAATCAAGGGAACAATAGGCAAAAATACATGAATAATAGAGGCACGGTAGCACCTTCTCCACAGTATTACCCACAACAACAACAACAACAACAAACAAACTTGAACAGAGAATTAACCATTAATCCTATGGCTAATTACCAAACCCAACCCAACACCATAGATGAAACCATGAAAGCTTTAGCCACCAAGAACGAGAATGAATTCAAAAGGATTGACAAAAAATTTGATGTTATGACTCAAAAGATAAGCCAACAATTCAATCAGATACTAGCTAGTCTAGCCGAGAGACCCAAAGGAACCTTACCAAGCCAACCTGAACAAAACCCAAAAGGTAGAAATGTTTATCAAGTTGAAACCACCCCTTCATCCGCACCCACAAAGGGAGTTAACTCGATATCTACCCTTAGGTCAGGAAAGAAAGTAGATAACAAAGTTGACATACCTAATTCTGATGAAGTTGTTATAACAAAAGATAAGGAAAAGCCAGTTGAAACTGAGAAAACCAAAGGGCAGGTAACTGAAAAAATTCCACCCGCACCATTCCCCTCTAGGTTAAAAGATAACAAAAAGGAAGCACAATATAATAAGATCATGAATATTTTTAAAAATCTACATATCAATATTCCTTTTCTAAGTGCAATTAAACAAATGCCTTCCTATGCCAAATTCATAAAAGACCTAGTAAAAAAGAAAACAAATATCCCAAAAGAAGTTTTCTTTGCACAATGGTGTTCATCCTTTCTACAGAACCAAGCCATAGTAAAACATAAGGACCCCTATAGTCCTACAGTTATGTGTAGAATAGTAGAGGACTACACTGATCAAGCATTATTGGATTTAGGTGCTAGTGTGAATTTGTTACCTTACTCAGTTTATAAACAACTAGGGTTTAAAGACTTGAAACCAACAAATGTTAGACTACAGTTAGCTGATAGATATGTTAAGATTCCACGAGGGGTAATCGAGGATGTAATTATCAAGGTCTCTGATTTTTATTACCCCGTTGATTTTATAGTTCTTGACACTTTACCTACAAATGGAAACCAAATTCCTATCATTTTGGGTAGACCATTCTTCTTAGCAATGCCAAGCTTTTAATAAATTGTAGGAATGGGAGCATGACAATAACATTTGGGAATCTAAAAGTGGAAGTAAATGTTTTTAAGCTTATGAAACATCCTGATGATACCAAAGGGGTAGATGATATGTGTATGATTGAGGAATTAGCATCCGAAACATTTGAACAAACCTATCCAGAAGATCCACTGTTAATGTGCCTATCACAATTAGTTACTGATTATGAAAAGGATAGTGTTAGATGTCAGATTAATGCATTGCTAGATGAGAACATTCCAGGTGCATCTAATAAATTTAAAGAAAAGACACAGGATATAATTGAACCACCTATATTAACAGAACCACCTAGGCGTGAGTTAAAACCTTTACCTGCAAACTTAAAATATGTGTTCTTAGATGAGGCAAAGGAATTACCCGTTGTGATAGCTTCAAACTTAACTAGTAAACAAGAAACTAAACTAATAGAAATTCTAAGAGAAAACAAAGAAACTATAGGATGGTCCATAGGTAACATAAAAGGGATAAGTCCTTCAGTTGTCCAACATAGAATTCACCTAGAAGAAAATGCCAAAACTTTCGCCAACCCAACGACGCGTCTAAATCCTAACATGAAAGAAGTGGTAGTTGCAGAAATAATCAAACTTCTAGATGCCGATATTATATACCCAATATCGATAGTAAGTAGGTTAGTCCAAGACAAGTAGTACCAAAGAAAGGTATATAACGGTTGTAGCCAACGATCACAATGAGTTAGTGCCTACTAGAGTGCAAACCGGATGGAGAGTATGTATTGACTATAGAAAGCTAAATAGTGTTACTAGAAAGGATCACTTTCCTTTACCATTCATAGACCAAATGCTAGAAAGATTAGCCGCCAAGCATTTTATTGTTTCTTAGATGGATACTCTGGATATAACCAAATCCCTATTCATCCTAACGATCAAGAGAAGACTACATTTACATGTCCCTTTGGAACATTTGCTTATAGGCGTATGCCTTTTGGCTTATGTAACGACTGCTACCAGAATCGGTGATTGTATGATGAGTATTTTTAGTGACATGGTAGAAAAATTCATAGAAATCTTTATGGATGACTTCTCTGTTTTTGGACCTACATTTGACGATTGTCTGCACCATTTATCTTTAGTCTTAAAAAGATATCGTGACACCAACCTAGTACTTAACTAGGAGAAATGTCATTTTATGGTAAAACAAGGGATTGTTTTAGGTCATTCCGTGTCTGATGCGGGTATTGAAGTGGATAGAGCAAAAGTTGAGTTAATAGCTAAACTCCCTATCCCAAAATGTGTAAAAGATATTCGAGCCTTCTTAGGACACGCCGGTTTCTACCGTAGGTTCATTAAGGATTTTAGCAAAATTGCACAGCCTTTAACAAATCTCTTAGTCAAGAATAGTGACTTTGAATTTGGGGAAGACTGCCTTACCCCATTTGAACAACTTAAACATGCACTCACAACCGCACCAATTATCAAACCTCCTGATTGGAGATTGCCTTTTGAAATTATGTGTGATGCATCCGATTATGCCGTAGGAGCTGTTCTAGGCCAAAAAGTGGAGAAAGTACCTTATGTAATATCCTATGCTAGTAAAACACTTAATGATGCTCAAAGAAACTATTCCACAACTGAAAAAGAGTTGTTAGCCATCGTCTTTTCCCTTGACAAATTTCGTTCGTACCTTATTGGATCTAAAGTTATAGTTTATACTGATCATGTGGTGCTTCGCCACTTATTAGTTAAACAAGATGCTAAACCACGTTTAATTCGTTGGATCCTTCTTTTACAAGAATTTGACTTAGAAATCCACGATAAACAAGGAAAGGAAAATGTAGTTGCTGACCATTTATCTAGGCTAGTGTGTGAGTCTCTCGTAGAATCACCACCTATTCGAGAAAAATTTCCTGACGAACACCTCTATAATATTTCACAAGTACCATGGTATGCTGATATCGTGAATTATTTTGTGACCAATCAAATCCCATCTCATTGGACCAAACCAGAAAAGGATATTTTCTTCGTCAAAGTAAAAGATTATTTTTGGGATGACCCCTACCTATTTAAGTATTGCCCAGATCAGATAATCCATAGATGCATCCCGGAATTTGAGCAACAATCTATTCTATCTTTTTGCCATGACCAAGCTTGTGGTGGGCATTTCGGTTCAAGAAAAAACCGCTAAGATTTTGCAGTGTGGATTTTATTGGCCCACCATGTTTAGAGATGCTATAACCTATTGTAAAGCTTGTTCTAGATGCCAACATTTAGGAAAAATAACCAAACGAAATGAATGGCCCCAACAATCCATTCTCATATGTGAAATTTTTGACGTATGGGGTATAGACTTCATGGGCCCTTTCCCTCAATCTAATGGTTTTCTATACATCCTAGTGGCAGTTGATTATGTGTCCAAATGGGTAGAAGCCATAGCAACAAGGACCGCTGATCATAAAGTGGTCGTAGATTTTCTTAAAGCATATATTTTACCTAGGTTCGAAACTCCTAGAGCTATAATTAGTGATAATGGCTCGCATTTTTGCAATCGGGTATTTGGAAATCTAATGTCCAAGTATGGAATAACACATAAAGTTGCTCTTCTATACCATCCACAAACAAATGGGCAAGCCGAAGTTTCGAATAGGGAGATAAAAAATATTCTAGAGAAAACAATTAACCCTTCGAAGAAAGATTGGTATTTTAGACTTAATGATGCTTTATGGGCTTATCGTACTGCGTTCAAAACTCCTATAGCTATGTCCCCTTATCGTATTGTCTATGGCAAGACTTGTCACCTACCTGTCGAACTAGAACACCAAGCCTATTGGGCTGTTAGAGCCATGAACTTCGAATTAGATAAGGCTGGAGAACAAAGAAAGCTACAGCTAAACGAGTTAGAAGAAATACGGAGTGACGCCTATGAAAGTTCAAAGAACTATAAGAAAAGAGCAAAGCTAGCCCATGATAAACAAATTTTAAGGAAAGATTTCTACTCAGGTCAGAAAGTTTTACTCTATGACTCTAGATTAGAATTATTTCCAGGGAAATTGCGGTCTAGATGGTGAAGTCCTTACTTTGTAAGAAACGTTACACACCATGGTGCAATAGAGTTAGAGGATCCAAAACGAGGTACTAGTTTTCAAGTAAATGCACACCGTTTAAAACCATTTTTAGAGCTACCTACACGAGATATAGAGGAAACTTTACTTATAGAACCAATATACAAAGACATACCTGATCCGGAAAACAATCTATGGGATAAACTACCCACGGTGTTGCAAGATTATATCCTTGTACTAGCAGAACCAGTTACAATAAGCTCCATTCATTTCTTATTTTCTGCCGCTAGAAAACGAAGGATAGAGGAAATCAGACCACATTAGAAGATGAGCCTAATTTAGTTAGGGGGGTAAACTTAAGTTTCCCCCCTCTATGTCGGCTGGCGACATTAAACTTAGTGCTTATGGGAGGCAACCCAAGTAGTTTAAATAGATAGTAAATTATTCCTTTTCATAAAAAAAAAAAAAAAAAAAAAAAAAAAAATCGTGCACTGGCACCAGGCTGAAAATTCATAGCAGAAACCTCACTGAACTCACATTGCTTCAACTATAAAAAGATGGACTTCCACTTTAGCTCTCATTAGTTTTATACTAATTCCATTTTAACTAGGATCGAGGAGGACTTAGGATAGTCCAACATAACCCAAAAAGACTAAATATTTTCGCATACAAAGAAAGAAGAGAGAGTCGGGTAGTCTATAGAATTCGAAGTTCAAAAGGAATAGAAATCTACCCCAAGGGGAAGTCAGAGCTTTGCGTTTCTGACTAGGAGAGAAGTGGAGCACGTCTGAAACTTCTCCTATAAAGCTATACTTTATAGCGTCTCCTGAGTTCACTATTTCAATACGTTCTAAATCTCTTTCGTTCTGTATCTCATTGCCAAAACATGTCAGAAGAAATCGACCCATACTCTCCATATTTCACTGCTTTCACCGCAAATACCTCTAAAATCATAAACCGACCATGTGCTACAATGAATTACATGAACTTAGGTACATTCCAGACTGTTGAATTCACCCAAATCAATCTCTCTCCAGATGCCAAGATCATACCAGAGAAGTGCTATCAAGATTTGTTTAACAGCCCTTTAGGACATTACTTCGGAAATCAATTAGAAATTAGAACCTGGGCTGGTTTGATTTATACACCAGAAGACACCTACTCTTCTCAGATGGTCCGTGAATTCTATTCTTGTCTTCAAACCTTCAGTACTATGGGATACCTAGTAGGATCTCTTAAAACCATGCACTTCTGCATAAGCCCCGAAGTGATTGCAAGGATGTTTGGAGTAGAAGATGAAGAGATTAGGCGTGAACTAGCAGGATAGATCACTCATGTACTTGATTGTCTATTATGGTTTTATCACTCTTATTTGTAGGCAGAGACAAATCTTGTATTCCGTGCAACAATGAAACTATTAATTTAAGTTATTATTATTAGTATTATTACTATTATTCATTGTTTAAAATTTTCAGTCATGTCATTTGTACATGTAACTCTTACATTCTACCACCACCTTTTTGGAGATATATAACTCTATGGACATGCACATGACAAATATTTAGTCGTTGTAGTAATTTTATTCCTCACGAATCATTACTCCTATTTCTTTTGTTAAGGATATAAATTCTACAAATTTGAGCTGATGTAATTTTGCATGCATTTAAGGTAATATCCCTCCTTTTCTCTGATTATTTCAATTATGGTAAGCTTTCAGTTATTTTATTTAGTCATTGAGGACAATGCCTAATTTAGTTAGGGGGGTGAGAATTAAAATTTTGTAATATTTTAATTACAATATTTGGAAAGTTTATATGTGAATTATGGTGATTCTAGGTAAAAAGTATATTTTTATCGTTTAAACTCGCTAATGAAATAGGAAATTATAAGTCATGACCAGGATTAGTAAGACTTTTAGATTAAGTTTCTATTACTAGAAATAGATCTCACTGATAAAAGTCTTAGTCTAAAGTAAGTTCATATAATACACCACTAGAGGAATTTCAAATGAAAGAGCAACTTAAACTTCTACCAAACTAGAAGATTAGTACAGAGGCTTGACCTGTGAGAGTTGAGCCTTTCAATTTTAATTTCTTGGAGAGTCTTTACGTAAATCTGAGTCCAAGTTGACTCAACCATTTTTCTGTGCTTAAATTCGTTGTGTAGTCTCATTCATTCTTGATTTGGTGAATCACGAGGTGGCATCAACTGGGGAGATAGCCATTAGGTCTTGTAGTCTATTCAAAGCGGAATATCATACTGATAAGTCAAGTAGTGAACTAATCAGCCTTTATCCCACCTAGTAGGATTATCATGTTAACCACTTTTGAGCCTTATATATTAAACATTTTATTCTTAAGCCAATCATCTCAAACCCAACTCCAGATAAGGAGTATATCCCATATTATTAGCCTTATCCATATTTCTGAGGATTTCTAAAGAACTAAAGAGAAAGCTAGAACGAAAAAGATTTTGAAGGAAAATTTACCAAAGTCAAATGAAGAAAATCATTCCTTTTGCTCAAAAAAAAAATAATAATAAATAATTGAGCAAAAGTAGTGATAGAGTTCAAGTGTTGCAGTCTACAAGTGAAGAAAATTTCCAAGAAGGTCAAAAGCACAAAGTCTTTAGTATATTCTCAGAAATTTTTGAATCCGTTTTACCTTTTTCTTGTTAACCTGTCCTAAGCCCTGTTTTAAACCCAAACTTATCACTAAAGTATGATATGAAGTGTAGAATAGGTGAGAGGATGCTAAAGTGAAGGACCCGATACTTCAAATGTGGTTGACATTCTTTCCATGAGACTTTATTTATATATTTGCAAATTTCCGTCTTTCTGACTAAATATGTGGGATGCTCTACTTTTTACTCATTTCCCTGCATATAGAGGTAAAATTTAAAACTTATCTGAGAGAGATTTCCTTGTGAGTGTATGAAATGGTGAGATTTGAAGTCGAAATACTAATCCAAAGGTGATGTAGAAATTCCGTTGCTTGGAAAAGAGAAATGAATCAAAATGGTTAAAAATGAATAAGCTCTAGTTAGGATGATTAGTCAGTCTTTTCTATCTTTATGAATAGAACTTTAGCCTAATGTTTTATGATCATGGGTATGATAAGTAATAACTTTTTGATTTAGACATTTTAACTGAAAAAGTTGTTTTCTCTAGATTTCACCATAGTTCATATGTAAAATTGATTTTGTGGGTATATCAACTGAAAACCCTCACGAGGCTATAACTCGTCCTTTAAGGGTAACTTAAAGGTTTAAAACCTTGTTGCATATGGTAAATGCAACCGCGATGCCTGCAAAAGTGAGTTAGTTTATTATTTAATTAGTATTGTTAGCTTCGAACACTTCTCTAGTATAACATATATTTGCTAAGAGACTAGGAAAATGCTAGTTGGGGGTTGTGATAAGTGCTCAAAAGTAATGATTTATAACCCCAATTATGTGTATGTTAGTCTCCATTTTATATTTAAATATTCTAATATGATATAATTTGAGTTTTTGCAGGTCAAAGAACCTAAATATGAAATATGAAGGGAAAAGAAGTCAAACAAGTCAAAAAGCAGTCACTGGGAATTACAGCTAAAGGCCTAGGGCAAAAATGTCATATTTGTCTCCATAAGTGCCAAGCCTAATGGGACTCTAAAAGAGGATAATAATTCAATTAGAAGAGTCTTCAATCTGATCTTAAAGCCTTAATTTCGACTTCATAGGAAGATGAGATCAACATGGAAAAGAAGTCAGAGTTTCACAAGAATTAGGGAAACCGAAGTCGGAAAAGTCGCTGCGGCTTGGAAATTGCAGTATAAAAAAGTGGGCCATGTCCAACTTTGGTCCAACCGAATTTAACTTTTCTAGGATTGCTTCTAGAAATATTACAGAGAGTTTGACACCAAATAAACATTGGATTCGGATCTCTATCCAGACGAGCATGTAAGCCAATATATAAGGCACAAAAATCTCAGTTTACATCATCTAGGAAATTTAGTGTTCGCATTTTAGATCTAGAATTAAGAGAGAAGAAAGTTCAGACCTTTTCACTATTAATAGCTATAAAGATTATTCCTTTTCATATTGTGTTCATAGCATAGTATGAGGGGCTAATCTCCCTTCTCTTGGGAGGGGAGATGAAGCCTTTTTTGTATGTTTTAGTTTAGTTCTTCTTCTATCATGTTTTAGTTTAAATCCCTCATTGAGTTTCTTATTATTCGTCCATTGATCTAACGCTCCTATGGAGGTTAGGAGGTCTTAGGGTAATTCATGATTGTGTAGAGCCAAATACCACAAACCCTAGATTCTTTTTTTCTAGTTTTTAGTGTTCTAGTGTGAGGATTGGATTCTTTATGGCACCTCAATTAGTTGTATGGTTAATGCCACATGTGGATTTTCCATGACACCTAGAGTTGTATATTGAATGCCACTTAAAGCACAATTTGGTTAGATAGAAGATATCATTGGAGATTGAAGAAGTATTTGATGGAAAGATAGAAAGCACATTGAAAGCCACATATTATCATCATGGTTATGAGCATAAGGTTTGTAGGTATGGTGAGTTTCTATTGGTGATTTATATTAAGCATGATAGGTATATCTATTAGACTAATTCTATGATTTTGGTGGATTCATCTCTCCCAAGATATTCTCTCTCTTAATTCATATTCATATATTTAATTTCGTTTATTTTATAAATAGTTTAAATCTCAAACCAAATCAACTATATATTCTGCATTACTTAGCCACATCTTTTACTTGCATCCATTAGAGTAATTTAGATTAAGAATTTCTATTATCATCATTTAGTTATTTAGAGTAGGATTGATACCTTGCTAGCCACTATACTAACCAATATTTAATAGGCTAAGTAAGATTTGCAAAAGATACGTAATACAAATAACGACATAAATAATAACGTGTTGCGTGCTTTTTTACTAGCATGAAGGCCAGTAATATGTCGGGACAAGTGGGGAAAAATGAGGGTGGTAGAAATACAGATGAATTAAAAGAACTTGATGATGTTCTAAAAGAAACTGCTGTGAGGACAAAAGAATTAGGGACTGGGAGTGGAACGAAGCAAGTGGCTATTCGGAGGACTGTAAAGCGAAGTCAAAAGTGAGATGTACCAACAATGATGCTGGAAAGGTCTAAAAACCTAAGTTCTGAAAAACTCAATGTATTCCAGTATTTTATTTATAAGGGGCTAGCAAGTACTGGTTGTTTAGAACTTAGGTTTATATATTTACTAATGATAGTGAAAATATTAATTGTGCAAAGTTTGTTGTGTTCAGTTACTGGAAAATGATGATGTTCAGTTATTGGAAAATGAAAGTTTTGAAAGGAACAATAGTAATGAAAGGGATCCTAATAAGGTTTATCATTTATGTTATTTAAATGAAAGGGATCTTGATAAGTTTTGAAGGGAACAATAGAATTGTATGTGTTTGATGAAATGACTCTTACTTTTCTCTAATTTCTTCTAGTTTGTTCTTTGTGCTTCTTTATCCCATTTGCAAAATAACTGAATTGTTTGAAGTGATGCATACAAAATGATAACCTTTCACAAAATAAGTAGATTATTTGAAGTGATGCATGCGTCCTTTGGAAGAGATTCCCTAAAGTGATGCGTCCTTTGGAAGTGATTTGTCCTTTGGAAGTGAAATGTGCTTAGGTTGTTGGTAACTTTCCACCTTCTAGTAAATAGTAAAGGGCCGGATAGTAAACATGCGCTATATAAGCATGGGTGTTGGTGCATGAATGATAAACGTAAAATTGAATAATTTATCTACAAAATGAACGATGAAACTCAAAACGCAAGTGAAATTAAACTTAATTACGCGTTGCTATCAAAGATTTCTATACTCTCAATTCTATTGAAATAGAGTGGAGTAAAAAGTTCGTTCTACTCTTAATTCTTTAGCATTCAAGTTTCCTAGATTGACTAATCTATTCAAAGTCTAATGAGAGCAATGGTGGGAATTATACTACGATGTGAATTAAAATTAGACATAATATAAAGATTATAACTTTATTAAATTTAACTAACAATAATTGATTCGAAATTAATAACTAAGAATTGAATAACAACAACTGAATTTAGATCTAACAATTTTAAATGACAAAATCGAAATGAACAAGAAATGACTATTTTATTTATCTAATCAATGAAGAACTATGATTCAAAGAATTAATCTAAAACAATGTATGAAACTAATTAATTTAACTAATTCAATTCAAAAACTAGATCTACAAGCTATTTTAATGGCTACTTTCTATTCTAGATTCTCTAAGCCTCTCCTTCTTAAGAGCTAAGTCTTGTTTTATGTAAAGGAGGAGACCAGATCCACAATTTGGTGCATGGGCTGAGGAGCCATGTTTTGGGTCGGAAAATCGAGCCCAAAGCCCAATTTCTTCAGTCTACAGATCCTGTTTCAGCTGGCTTTTAATTTAGCAGACTTTTCGTCCACTTATGCTCCTTTGATTGGGTCAAGGCTTGGACCATTGGAAAGCTCTTTCCAATCCGGTCGTTTTGACGTAAGGTAGGCCCAAATCCGAGGCTTGAGTCCAAAGATATAGTCTTCGGAAGTTCTGCCAACTTGTGCACTGTTTCTGCCCGTGTTGACTTTCCAGATTTTGACCGGGCTTCATAAGGGCTTTGTGTCCTTGAATCTTGGCCTTTTTCACAGAACTTCTTAACAACCAACCCTTTGCTCCTTTATATCGCCAAAGTGGCACATTTCTGCACATAATTGAGTTCCATGCCTAAAATACATAAAAGCACGTAATTTGCAATAACTATTATTTATTACTCGCATAATTGGTATAAAAGTAGTATTATTAAGGGGTTAAAACTACAGTTTTGGGCTCTTATCAATGAACTATTAGTGACTTTTCATAACGATGGCCCAATCTTCTAAAAGAAAGGGGAAAGATGAGGGTTGCGTTCTTCCTTAGGAAATGTGCCAACATATTCTTCTCTGTGCTCCATTCCCATTGTTCGACAAATCAAATCTTGTTTGTCGTGAATGGGAAAAGAGTAGGTTTGACCCCTAATTTATTAATGATTATGTTTTGAAGACGAGAACTCTTCTAGGTTACATAATTCAGAATGCACACGATTGGGAAACGTATACATCCTTTGCTTCGAACGTTGATCACATTCCACCACTTCCTACTCCTACTTTGGACTTCTGTGGATATGGTTTCAAAATCTTGGCGTTTTTAATGCAAGGTATCCTTTTAGGTAATAAAGAAGTTGAAATGAGGACGTGTACTACCTTTGCAAACCCACGACACAACAAATGCTTATGTTGCCTAGTCCTAAAACTAGATTTTAGACACAGTGTATGGGTTTGTATGTGAGTTTTGTGGAACCGTTGGAGTTTACGATACTGCGTTTGTCAGAAGACTGCAGAGACACTATAAGACAGTCCGAAGTCAACAACCGCAGGGTAGTCGTTTGCCATATGGTTGAAAAGTTCGACTCCCGCATATGCAAATGGAGAAGGTTGAAAGATTAGGAGTTGTCCTTCAATAGTGAGCACATTAAAATGAATCCGAGTATTATGGCGAAAGGATGTTTTCATTGGCTTATTCATGAGGGGGGTATTTTGCAATTCAATATTGTCACCGAGAGATGGAGTAAGATTGCATTACTGTTGACAGGCTGCCGCTAGAAGAGTTTCAAGCTTTTCCAATTTCAGGGAACAATTGCAGTTATGTTCTTCTTTATGGGGGTTGGGTATCGTACACATGAATTGGAGCTTCGACTTTTAATTAACAACTGTTGGGATGAAAGTCGGAGGTTTAAGTTGGACAATTTGTATGCTCAAGGCATCCAACGACCCCATTTTGTGGACCTAGTAGATAATGGTGTTGCAGTTTTTAACTGTGGAAGGCAAATGGTGTGGTATAATTTAACCGAATATTTGATAATCAAAGAAATCCCAAAGGTTGGCTGGAACCATGTTCATACACTAATATCAGATTTTGTGCCAAACGAACACCTTATAAGTATGTCAAGATATGGTTGGGAGTCGAGTTGGGGTGGAAGGAGTTTTTGGACAAGAATTTTTGAAGATACAGTAAGAGATCGTTCTCTCCCGGTATCAAATATGTCATTAGATAAGTACTCGAGGAAATTGGTTTTCATAGTATATTTGTAATGCTTCAAATATTATTACATCTGACATTTTTGAGATATTTGAGATTATGTTAGTAGGTAGGTATAAGGATTTAGGTAAATCTTACGAAAATGATATATTTTTATCATACAATGTTTCTATGTTTTATCACTAACAAATATGAACAAAGGTTTGACCCCCTTGTTCATAGTCCAATTGTGGTAAGAACAAAGAATATTCATAGCTCATGACTATGAACATTGATTGTTCATAGTACGTACAGTATGGACTATGAACACTCACTGTTCATAGTCCAATTGTGATATGAACAAAGAATGTTCATAGCTATTTACTATGAACAATCATTGTTCATAGTCCAATTGTGGTAAGAACAAAGAATATTCATAGCTCATGACTATGAACATTGATTGTTCATAGTACGTACAATATGGACTATGAATAATCATTGTTCATAGTCCAATTGTGATATGAACAAAGAATGTTCATAGCTCATGACTATGAACAATCATTGTTCATAGTCCAATTGTGGTATGAATAAAGAATATTCATAGCTCATGACTATGAACATTGATTGTTCATAGTACGTACAGTATGGACTATGAACACTCATTGTTCATAGCTTATAGTATAGACTATGAACACTCATTGTTCATAGCTCATAACTATGAACAATGAGTGTTCATAGCTACCGAACTATGAACAATCACTGTTCATAGTCCAATTGTGATATGAACAAAGAATGTTCATAGCTCATGACTATGAACAATCATTGTTCATAATCCAATTGTGGTATGAACAAAGAATATTCATAACTCATGACTATGAACATTGATTGGTCATAGTATGTACAGTATGGACTATGAACACTCATTGTTCATAGCTCATAGTATGAACTATGAACAATTAGTGTTCATAGCTGTAGGAGATTTTTCAAGTTTTCCCTGATCTTCTTCTGTGCCTTGTGATCCTTGAACTTTTAAATGAATGGAGAAGGGATAAGATGATTATAAGTTCAGGGTTGAACCATCTGACAGTTGCCTATGTATCTCCTTATTTTTTATGGAGAATCAAACCCTATCTTGCGTAGTTCCTAAGAGCGAAATCCCTATGACTTATATAGGAAGAGCTTTGAGAGTCTTAGGGTTAGGGCTGTCTCCACTGCTTGTGAGTTCCCTTCCATCTTTGGACTCTATCTTCCTATTAGGAATTCCCTCTTTATTGAAGTCTGAATCTGGACTATATCTTATGAAAGGTAAGTTTCCTTGCTGATCATAATGTCCCATTGTTTATAGGAAAGTTATATGTAAAAGGTAACTCTCCAAGATATGCCATTGTGATTCCTTCCTTTTCATCAAAGATCGCCCTCATCAGTTTCCCTCTATTCAGGAACTGTCCATGTTAGTTCCTAATGACTTGGAGAACTGTTGAGCTTAGAGGCGGTCCGTCACGTGCCTGGCACATGTCCACCAAACACTCGTGCGAAGCATGAGTTCACTTATTCACAGAACTGATTCGATGGTCCTCGTCTCATTCTGGACATTGATAGTCTTAGGTTATTTCCCATATACATGTCATTTGTTCATTGATGGGAAATCCCCCTTACAGATGCCCCTTCTCATGCCATCTAGCACGTAGGCGTTTGTAGCGACATTGCTTTTGGCACAAAAATGTTTTTCCTGAACAGTTGCTGGAACTGCTTACGTATGTAATCAACTAATTAAGGCTCTGAAAAGACAGCTCGAACAAACACACCGTTTCCCAAAAAAGGTAATGATGGTAGTTCCATCCCAAAAAGACGCACAACTTGGGCTCATCCTAACCGTCCTTCTTATCTGTATATAAAGGATCTGGTGAGAGAATTCTCATTATCTCTTCTGCATACTAAACCTTTTGATCTCCCGTTGGGGTTTAACCAAAACTTGAAACTTTTCTTCTTTTCTGATCATGAATCCCAACTGGTCACTTGTAAACTTCAGAGATCTTTCCTCTCTGGAACTGATCCGCGAGAAGTTTAACATTCCTGAAGATATCGGACTGGAGTGGGGGAGGTTATCTGATGAGTTGGCCTACAAGGAGGTGGCGCTCATCACCCTTGGTCAGCTTAGGGCCGGACTCACTCTTCCCCTCCACCTATTGCTGAGAGAGTGTCTGATTCACTTTAATCTTGCTCTTGGACAGGCAACACCCCTGTTCTACAGAACTGTCATGTATCCTTTTTGCCAAGAGACACGTACTCGCTCTGAACCGTTGGGTGTTTGGTTATTTTTATGAGGTCCGGCGTATTCGAGACCAATCATACTATTATCTTATGACTAGAGACAAGAACTCTCCCATTGTTTGTTTCGAGGGGAAGCAGAGTAACGAAGGTTGGGCTGATCACCACCTTCTTGTGTTGGGTGATACCTAGGACGTTCACCCCTCTGATTCTGATGGTAAGCCTGTGGGGATTCCTGTTCACAGAAAATACACTCATGCTACAACCAGTAAGCCTCTTTCCTTATGAATTTTGCAACCATTATAAGAGTCTTTCGTTTGAGTTTCTTTGTTATTTTTCCTCAGATGACTCTTACCCCTGGAATCAACTGACTGTAACTGATGCTGCTATGGTGGACTTCATCAAGAAGATACCCAAGGAACAGAGGATGCCTTGGGTGGTATTTCCTGATCCCACCCATCTTTTGGAATACTTCAACATGCCTACCGAAGAATTGCTGCAACTTGCCCCCGACTTTTCCCCTTTTGGGGTAAATACTGTGAACTCTGGGCGCACAACACTCCCTCTTCCTATGGATCAGGATGATGGACTTCTTCCTCTTCTAGTTCAGGATGATTCCTCCTTAGTTACCAGGAGGAAAGGAAACCGCAAGGAGAAGAGTTCGGTGGCCGTTTCTAGTGATGATGCCACATTGGTTCAGTTCAAGAGCATGCGGTTAGTGACGATTGTGTGATCACTGGCGGGAGGAGCTCTGAATTGTCTCATGAGCTTCTGGTGGCCAGCAATTTTAAAAGGGAAATGTGTGCGTCTACCCGTTCCAAATTGAAGATAGCTGATTCTGTTTCTGATGTTGCCCCATCTGGTAAGAAAATAAAATTTCGTCCTCTCATTGTGAATGAAGAAATACCTTTTAAGGTTCCTGCTACTATACCCCCACCTGTTAAGTTTTGCAAGACTATAGTTGTACCCCTACCAGTTCAGGATCCTCCTACAGGTTCTGGTCACACTAGTGATAATGTCCCTGTAACTATTAACCTTTCCCTCCCTGATAATCACAAGGGGAAGGGTATTGCTAAAACAAGTGCTATGACTATCACTTTCCCCCTCCTTGATTTGGTGATAGGAGGAGGGAGAGTGATGACATCCCTTTCTCGCCTCGATCTCCAGATTCCCCTGAAAGGGAGATGATCGTGGAGATGAGGCGTTGGGGATGAACTGATGAACTCCCTATTACCAACAAGCATTCTGTCAATGATGTTGATATCACACTTGGAGTTTTGGAAGCTGCGCGACTTCCTGTTGACAAGGCTGAGGCCAGCATGGTTGGGAGCCTAGACTTGTCTTTTCATCAATCTGTTGTTCATCTTGCTAAGGTAAACCTTTCCCTCTCTGTTCAATATTTTGTTTCTCTCATTGTGTCACTTACGCACTCTGTATCCTTTTTCCAGTTAGTGAATAACTTTTTAGCCATGAAAGAGCATATCTTCGCGGCCTCAGTCGGTACAACCACTGATGATATGGCTACTGACGAGCTGATCTGGGCGAAGGAGGCTGCTGAGAATAGAGCTGAGGAGTTGCAGATCTAGGTTGAGCAGCTCTTGGCTAGAGAAAGGAAAGCTGATACTAGTTTTAAAAACATGAGAGATATGATCTCCAACCTTTGGGGTTCTCTAGAAAAAGCCCAGAAAGGAGCTGCTGATGCTGCTACTTGGAAGGTGAAGTTCTTGGAACTGCGCTCCCATTTCACCACTCTACAAGCAAAGCATGATCAGGTCTAAGGGGAACTTCACTGTAGGAACACCGAGATGAGACCCTTGGTCAAGTCATTGCCTATGCAAATGATGTCATGTCAGGCTATGAGAGAGCTCTGAAGAATAACGTCTTCGTTCTGATAAGAAAGCTGATGACCTCCTGGCTGAGACCTCCAAGTTATATTCCGAGGTGGTGTAGGAGGTGAAGAAGAGATCAGCTGAAAATGCCATTCATTTTGCTTTGAAGGTACTGGATGTTTCTTAGGAGTCCTTTAATGCGGCCAAACAAGTTAAGTTCGAGGAGGCTATTGAAGCTACTGGGTACGTTTCTCAGCTGGATGATCAAGGGCGGGTAACCAACCCTTTTGTCTTGTTTCCTGATCTGGACACCAGCATCTCTGCTATTAAAGTTGAACTTATGCCTGATGCCTCCTCATCTTCTGAAGAAGACACCGATGATGACCTGCCTCCAGTTTAACTTCATTTTCGGCCAATTCCAGCTTCAGGTGAATGTTCTGTTCAACCTTCTACCATTCCAGCTAAACCAACCACACAGTCTATTCTTGAAAGTGAAACAAGAGTTCTTGATGGTGCAGCAACAAGCACTGATGGTGAACCAAAGTTTGATTCTACCCCTGCTTCATAAGCTTTTCAGTTGATGATTCACATAAACAATTATTTTTAAACAATTATTCTATGGGTCTGTAAGAGTTTCTAGGCTAAATTAGTCGTTTGAAATGAATATTTACCTATTTTCGTCCCCACAGACGGCGCCACAAGATGTTGGGGATTTTTCGAGTTTTCCCTGATCTTCCTTTGTGCCTTGTGATCTTTGAGCTTTTAAATGAATGGAGAAGGGATGAGATGATTATGAGTTCAGGGTTGAACCGTCTGACGGCTGCCTACGTATCTCTTTGTTTTTTGTGGAGAATCAAACCCTATCTTGCGTAGTTCCTAAGAGCGAAATCCCTATGACTTATATAGGAATAACTCTAAGAGTCCTAGGGTTAGGGCTGTCTCCACCGCTTGTGAGTTCCCTTCCATCTTTAGACTCTATCTTCCTATTAGGAATTCCCTCTTTATTGAAGACTGAATCTAGACCATATCTTATGAAAGGTAAGTTTCCTTGCTGATCATAATGTCCCATTGTTTATGGGAAAGTTATATCTAAAAGGTAACTCTCCAAGATATGTCATCGTGATTCCTTCCTTATCATCAAAGATCGCCCTCATCAGTTTCCTTCCGTTCAGGAACTGTCCATGTCAGTTCCTAACGACTTGGATAACTGTTGAGCCTAGAGGTGATCCATCGCATGCCTGGCACATGTCCACTAAACACTCGTGCAAAGCACGAGTTCACTTATTCACAGAACTGATCCGATGGTCCTCATCTCATTTTGGACATCGATAGTCTTAGGTTATTTCCCATATGTGTCATTTGTTCATTGACGGGAAATCCCCCTTACAATAGCAATGAACAATGAGTGTTCATAGTCCATATTGTACGTACTATGAACAATCAATGTTCATAGTCATGAGCTATGAATATTCTTTGTTCATACCATAATTAGACTTTGAACAATGATTGTTCATAGTCATGAGCTATGAACATTCTTTGTTCATATCACAATTGGACTATGAACAGTGATTGTTCATAGTTCGGTAGCTATGATATGAACAATGAGTGTTCATAATCCATATTGTACGTACTATGAACAATCAATGTGCGTCTCATTCTTTCTTTCTCAGTGTAGAATTAGTGGTATCCACACATTTGAAATTTATGACGTTTGATAAGTACAAATTGCATCTTGTTGAGAAATGGGTTAAAATGGCATAGTGGAAGTATGTCAAGACGATACACTGACAAATGAGACACACATTGATTGTTCAAGCGGTGGTTGTTGGGGGTTTATGTTCGAGAAGTTTGGTGTCGTGGTGAAGACTGGAGAGAGAGAGGAGTGAAATTTCAGTGATTTCAGGGGAAGGAAATTTTGTGAAATATCACGTGTCAGAGGGCTGGTGGGGAAATCTATGTTGGTTAATGGAAGAAAATTTACCTGGAATTTTTTTATTCTTGATTTGATCCTAGGAGTTTGGAAGATCTAAAATTATTGTGAATATACCTGTTGGTTCCTCCTCGTAGGATGAGGACTTGCCTGATTAGTACTAATGATAGTAATGAGATTAAGAAACGAATTCTTGATTGTAATGCGTAGGGAGAAAGGGAGTGTGAACAGAAACATACCGGAAAGTAGCTATGAACAGTGATTGTTCATAGTTCAGTAGCTATGAACACTCACTGTTCATAGCTTACTATGAGCTATGAACAATGAGTGTTCATAGTCCATACTATACGTTCTATGAACAATCAATGTTCATAGTCATGAGCTATAAATATTCTTTGTTCATAGCACAATTGGACTATGAACAGTGATTGTACATAGTTCAGTAGCTATGAACACTCATCATTCATAGCTATGAACAACAAGTGTCCATAGTCCATATTGTACGTACTATGAACAATCAATGTTCATAGTCATGAGCTATGAATATTCTTTGTTCATACCACAATTGGACTATGAACATTGATTATATACTATTTGATTTCAAAAGCCAATTTATTTTTCATTCGAATATTTTGATTCACTTAACTCGACTTGTATGCTTATTAATTAGATATAGCAATGCAATGGACAAATGAGATGGACAGTGTTCTTATCGATACATTCCATAGCAAGCTACTTCTAGGTGATAAGAATGAGAATGGATTTCTTCCAATACCAAAAGAGCGTGCAAAGGATCGACTTGACTATTAGTCATGTAACTTAGCAAATGAAGACCTTACGATGGATAAAACGCAATGAAGACCTAGCGCCTAGAGACCGCCTAGGCTGATTTTTAGAACAATGGACATATTCTATGGCCAAATGTCTTGCTTCCCATTTTGCTAGTTCATGGGCTTGGCTATTAAGATTCCTTGGAATCCAAAAGAAGTTACGGGGAGAACAACTATCTAGAACACTGATGGTGGCCTTGACAACCACTTGCATCCTCCAATTAGCCTTTTTTGGGTTTTGTAATCCCAGGATCACTTGCTGGCAATCTCCTTGTAGTCTGACAAACTTGATCCTTTCTTTCTTTCCCAGCATCGCACCCACCTCAGCAGCCATGTACTCAGCCTCTTCAGGAGATCCCGCATTGAACTCCTTGCAAGCTATTGGCACTATCCTCCCATCTCCATCCCATAGAATGGCTCCAGCAGCTCCCTCCCTAGTATCCCTATAATTTGGTTCATTGTGCCTCCTAAAATTTCAATATCACAGTCCTCCTTCCAAAAAACTGCCAAGCCTCCTTTACTACCATCAACATCCACACAAAAGCTTCTCCCATATTTAATCATCTTTCCTACAGCTGCAATCCTTCTACTACCCACCTTTGTTTCCGCTAAACATATAACATCTGGCTCGTGTTCTCGTATGTGGCCCTCTAGAGATCGAACCGCCGTGTTGGTGCCAATCCCACGGCAATTCCAGGCCATCATTAAAACAGAGGCCGCTGTTGAGAAATAGCCATAGTAAAAGTCCCCCACTTTTTTTCACCGGCTACCTTCTCCTAGCTTTCGAGAATCTTGGCTTGGGGTAAATCCTCAGTGCACTAGAACGCATCAGATTTGTAGTCCTCCCATGGTTCGTCCTCCTCAGACTCCCCTTCTTGATTAATCCAGGTATTAGGATCATCCACCACTACCTTCCCTTTAGCCTTTTTTGCCTTCGCTTTGTCCTCCTCCGTCTCATTATTACTCTCCTCATCACTTGTGAGCAGATTGATGACAGTAACAATTTTTACCTTTGTTTCTGATCATATTTTACTTGTGAAAGCCAAGCTTTTAAAATTCTTCTCATCCTTTCCATAGTCCACCACTGAGATTTTGTCATTTTCCGTTGCATTCTCTCTTTTCACCCTGGTTTCCAGAAGAGCGCGCCTGATCGATGTTTCATTATTTATCTTTGCCTCTCTCCTTGTGTTTCTCTGCTTCCATCTCGAATTTTCTTCAATCTGATTACCATCACCCAGAGTGAAAGGGCATTGGAGATCCTTGATTTCCGAATTTCTCATCATGATTCTTAGAAAATCAAGATCAAAGCTCAGAAACGAAGTGAATTTTCTTTTTTCTGGTTAAGGATAAGATACAGGAAAGCACTGTTGGTGCATTGAAAACTGAACAAAATGACTTGAGATGAGTGCCTGGTTATCGTGCCTGGGGATACTCAAACCGTTTCCAATTCCTAGTGAGGGGGCGACTAGTCCACTGCTCCTGTTCATTTCCCTTAGCCACTTACCATTCGCCGAGAATTCAAATAGACTCCCAAAAGATGTATGTACTTTGGGCTGAAGATTTGGATCACCGCTATTTTGTTTTAACTTTTAAGCATAGCGAGTGCTTCTTGGCCGGTTCCCGAAGTGAAAGCCCAACTCCAGCCCAGGATGAAGGGTTCCTTCGGCCTACATTTCTATCATTTCTATCAAGGGCTTGCGGGCTTGTATCCATATTCCTGAAGGGAGTATGAACATAAACATACCGGAAAGTAGCTATGAACAGTGATGGTCCATAGTTCGGTAGATATGAACACTGAGCTATGAACAATGAGTGTTCATAGTCCATATTGTGCGTACTATGAACAATCAATGTTCATAGTCATGAGCTATGAATATTCTTTGTTCATACCACAATTGGACTATGAACATTGATTATATACTATTTGATTTCAAAAGCAAATTTATTTTTCATTCGAATATATTGATTCACTTAACTCGACTTGTATGCTTATTAATTAGATATGACAATGCAATGGACAAATGAGATGGACAATGTTCTTATCGATACATTCCATAGCAAGCTACTTTAGGCGATAAGAATGAGAATGGATTTCTTCTAATACCAAAAGAGCGTGCAAAGGATCGACTTGACTATTAGTCATGTAACTTAGCAAATGAAGACCTTATGATGGATAACACGCAATATTGCTAGTGTAAATATACAACAAGGGTTTGAATGGAGTTATGACGAATAGAAGATCATAACTAGCAACGAGGTTTGGGATCAAGCAATAGCACAAAATCTGAAAATGGAAAAGTACAACTTTAAAATCTCAACTTGGTAGGGCTTTTCTTAATTCCGTCAACTTTGATCCCATTATTTTGTAAACTATGATATGGAATTGATTCGGTATATAAATAGCAATAAAGTAAGCCATAAATTTTACTCACTAGTATAGTAGTAATGTATGGGTGGAATACTTTAAGTAGGTGTAATTATTTAAGTTAGCAATTGTATTTAATTAGTGCCTCTTTAATTAGCATATTAATTAAGCTAGACCCGCAGATTCTCAGGCAGATGAGCCATGTCTTGGTTATATCCAATTCATGGTAAATCATTAGTTGATAGGGGCTTTTACTACAGTGAAGTATTCGGGAAAACCTTGTTACAAGTCCACCCCCTACATCAAAGGCTAAAAGCACAATACACATCGTTTACATGAACATGTACCAACCATTACATATTTTAGTAAATCTATTTACATGGGCATAGACATGAAGCCAGTTGATGCTAACAGGATGATGAAATTTAGTATATTGTCGAAAACAGCCCCTACATATGTCGCCTTCTCCTCCTCTCAAAAAAGTGAAGTCATCCTTGTTCCCCTTAACAACAACTTCCATCACACCCTTACATCAAGATCAACGTGTCAGTACTCGTGCAATAGAACATATATTACATCTAATCTACATACCCATCAACAATTTGGGTGCCTACTTCAAATGTCCTTTGCATATTCTTGTTCCACCTGGTTACTCTGACATTTGGGCCTGCTCTTTTGTGCATCTTCCACAGCATAGGTCTCGTTTTTTGCAAGTTCGCCTCTTTGTGGTTGCTGCACTCGTATAGTCTCTTGTTTCTGCAGTGACGGTCATACTTGTTTGTCCACATTAGATGGCTCTTGCATTGGAGATAGTAGTTGCTGCTACAGTAGCTGTTCTTGCGCTTCAGATCCTTGTACATATCGACGCCCATGATAAATCTCTGAACAATTGCATATCAACTTTACAACTATAGAAGCTATGTATGTTAGGCCTTTGATCGATCTACTGAAAAAATTATTAAAACAGAAAACGTACGAAACCAATCAAACCAAACTACCAACAAACCATAAGGCAGCTAGGTATCGGTAGATTAAGGAGTTTTCAAAGTTTGTTATGCTAGAGTAACAGATGAATGCATACAATTCTACAAGCACTTTAACTTTGGTAGTATCAATTCTTACACAGGAGAAACAGAAAAATCATAAATTGACAAAAAAGGGTTAAAAACCCTCATAACCTAATTGTGTTCCAATATAGTTCACCTAATTGTGTTCTCTTATAAGCTCCATTTACCCCTGCTTTTCTAACTTGTTTCTGATCGTAAGTACGACTAAAACGACGGTACTCAACAATGATGTTGTTGCCAGGTATAATCAATTATGCATGGATTTGGAATACACGTCAAGAAATCTACCAATATGGATGCCCGGGAAGTTTGATGTAGCAAATAATAGCCCTAAGTAGTTAGTACTAAAGATAATAGTCATTTAGGATGATTTATATAGGGTTTTTTAGACAAAAAATTACATGGAGTAACACCATCAGAAAATTGACCCGCTCCTGGGCGAAGGTAAACCTTGTTGGGGAGAGCTACTTTAACCGCAGTAATTATTTCTCTATGTAGGTCTTTCTTTGGGTTCTTTTTTATTGGGCCATCTAAATATGAATGAACAAAATAAAAACACACAGTGAAAAATTACTTTACATGACAATACGACACAGGAAAAGGGGAATGATAAGATAAACATGATCAATATATAGTCGACTTACCTATTACACAATCCAGTTTGCTGTGAACCTGAGCCACAAAAGGAGCTGGAGTTTGTGGAGTACAACAAGGTGAACTTTGACTTTGATTACAAAGCTCGACTGTTGTCCCAAAGACGAGAGGCTTAACATGACAGCTTCGAGCTGCTTGGCCTTCTATAAACCATTTCTTCATGGGAACATCTATAAGCACACAAATCATATATATTAAATGCTATGACTATGATTTCACAACGTATATGTGATTCAATACGCCTTTAATAAAAAAATTGAACAATCTTGTCTATATTATTAATTATTAATTTAGCACAATGTCTAACGAGAATGGTTGCACATCACAAAGAAAATGGTGCTAATAATATATCGTTAACCATCACCTCGTATGAAGGGTGGCAAAAGTTATTCGATACAACATTTCTTAACTACTTTTTGGTGATAGAGTCCGCCCTAGGAATATACGATGTTCCATTATGGTTCCAGCATTATTTAACGACCAATATCAGTATTTAGCACAAGTACAATAATGCAATGACATCAAAGGTAACCCCTTTACCTTTATCCTCGATCACATTCACCCTCGCACCACCTCCATTATTGTTGTCTACACATAAATTCGTTATTTAATGCACATACAGAACAAATTTATAAGTCAAATATTCGAAATTACGCATAATAAATTACTATAGCAAATTAATTAATATAATATAATAATAGAGAAATGCTAGCAAGTTACCCCTCTTTGTCTCTTTCGCGTAGCATGGTCTTACCCTGTAAGAATAAAAGAAAACTTAAGTTGGTGTATACATGGGAAGTTCACATTTAATACACAAGAAAAAGTATTCTCTCTGTTCCCTCTCTATTTTTCAACCTTTTTTAAGAATATTGTGCCATCACAGAGTTGTCTCCTAATCCTCATGTTTTCACCAAAGTACATTGTTTCAGTGGATGATTTTTTATGACCAAAGTACATGACGATTAAGGACTTATGTCAAATATACAAATTAAAGTGCTTCAAATTTTACAAACAAACCCATTCATGTATCTACGAACACTGTAAATGTCAACATGCTACCCGGAAAGATAACAAGGATGTGAGGGTGTAATATTATTGAGATATAAACCAAATAACGCAAATAAAACTTGCTACCTTCATGCATGTCCCTCTTCGCACTATCTTCGTGCACCGAGTTCAACATGTTTACATCCGGGCCAGCACAACAACCTGCATAACCAATCAAGACAAAATTAGACTTACACAACATATATTAAATGCTAACATTGTGTGGATGTTAAATTTAGACATTGTTGAGTTGATTGTAAGACCTAATAGTACTCTGTAGGTCCAGGTTGCATATCACAAAATGGTACTAGTACATCGGTTACCATCACATACACAGTCTCAAGGGCAACGTAAGGTTATTAGAAATGGTTGCGCACTACCTTTGGTGGTTTGCTCCCTCCGAAGAATCGTGTTCCATTTAATACCAATTACTATTATATACCAATTACAAGTATTTAGCACAAATATTATTAATTTACGTACAATTACGAGTATTTTCCTAATTTAATAGATATATAGCATAGAAATACCATTGTGTATAATTTTTTCTTTATAATTGCATTAACATAGATGTACCCAAATAGTTGCAATAAAAACCCATTTACCTGCACAGATGTCCGACAACTCCGTTCCTTCAAACACCGACTTCAACATGTTTGCATCCGGGCTACCACAAGTACCTGCATAACCATTGGAGAGAAACGTGTGTTACAAGTAACCCATTTACGTCAAAAGATAGTTATCCTTGACTAATTTACCATCGATTACCTCCTCCTCAACTTCTTCTATGCCACTTGCACAGCCTCCACTAATATTATCAACACTAATAAAATTTAATTCATATACGGTAAAAAAAAGGTGAGCAACTCCAACATTTATTGGTTGTCGGCATGCACCTACCATATTCAGGGCGAGGACTAGGTTCTGTTACGGTAACGACAATATTATCAGCTAAAGGAGAAAAATGCATAGCTCTCGGACTAGACCAACTTCTTGCATAATAAGAAGGAAAAAGGCATGTTAGAATGATGAGTTTTAACAATACCACTTCATCCATTTTTCTCTTCAAGTATACGTACCGACCAAGATTTAACTACAATGACAATATAAATCATGTCAATCTAGAAAACTTATACTACTGAACAAACTATCATACACCACCAATACTGAATCAAATTTATAGTTGGACCCCATTACCCGAAGGCATGGTTTGCCTTCCCCGAGTCCCTATAGATGGTGAAATATCTTCAAAAATATCCGGTTGAGCTTCTGCAATATTGTCTTTTTGGCCAGATTCTTCCAAGTCACTGCAACTATCTGCACTTGAATATGTTAATGCCTGAAGTGGATCTTTTTGTTCAAATTCATTGTGATTATTACTCAAACCATTGCCACCACCCATTTCAACTAGTTGACCATTTTTCAATATCTCTGCACGCAACAGTTGTAACTCTTGTGGGATTTCTTCATCAGGAATTGTTTTCAGTAATGGTTCAACCTACTCTTGATAGTCATAACGGCGCACCTTCTACAACAAATCCAATGCTAACAATAAGCAGATAATGAAAACAACGTTGAAGATATATAAAATAAAAAAACCTCATCTATGTTTCAATAATGTTGTCAATAAATACTTAATCTACGCATGGAGGATAATGCTATGGGAATTGGAAAGGTAGATTGGTGGTGGCTAAAGTAATATCTTGTGTACTTCTTATCCACCTACACCACATAAAATACAATTGTACGTTCTGATTAGAATAAATTCCTTCCACTAAATTAAAAACAAGCAATTCTACGAAAACATAGATAATGACATGTTTTTATTATATTACTTCATCAAAAATAACATATTGAGCTGATGAGAACCTATGCCATCAAAAATTCAGCAAAAAGAAGAAATAATTGCCATCTTTTCAGCTTTCTAACAAAAAGGCATCAGTAGGTTACACTTACAATAATTACTTTGAAGTCTAAAATAAATGGAGGGGATAGTTACAGTCAACAGATTAAAAAAAAATAGTGGTAAAACAAAATAAGCAATTCATTGCAAATTTACCTCTTTATTGCACTGATTCATGAGGAACAACTCCCTTAAGGAAAATGGTTGAGTGCAACTCATACAATGCTCCTCATACCAATCTAGATAAGCTTTATTTGAAGTAGAAGGAAAGTTGACTTCAACTTCACAACCACCCATCCACCAAACATTCCACTCCATAATACATCATTCCAAAAAAGAACCATTTGCTTTAGGATCCCACCAGAGTGGTTGCTCTGGTATGTGTTAGTGAAGCCCAAATTAACGCATACATCGATAAGGCATATACCTCTCTATGTAGTCGAATTGGATCATCCATGTAGATACAGGCATCACGCGAAAATAGCAAGAGGCAAAATGAGGAATATGTACCCATTTATCCCACGGCTGCCAGATAACCTAATAGAATAGAATAAATACTAGTAAGAAAGTAGACAATAGTTTGGTATAGTTTGATGAGTTGTCGGTACTAATTTTATACTAAACTACTCTTCACCAAGTGAATCCAACTCTTTGCTTAGGACCTTATACACTTGTTTTGTACAAGGCCGAAATTTGGGATTTTTCCATCTGCAAGCAGCAAGGAACATAATTTTCGGTTCCCGTTTCAGTGGGTGTATGCGGAACCTTTCATAGAACCATGCCTACAAGCAAGTTTTCAAAAGTTAATAAAAAAATAGTAAGATATACGGAATAAAAAATCATCAAGTATAAACAGGCTATACGTACCAACAACAACGTAGACGAACCACAAATATTTTGCACAAAATTAGATTCTTTTTCTAGCTTGTTCCTTTTCTTTGTTGTGGATTTACGGCAAAGTGACGCTCGAATGAGCGCTTTAAATAGATATGCAAGAACAGTAGCAACCCAAGCATAGGTAGCACACACCTCTGTATTAGCTTAGAATTTTAGGTACTTGGTGTGCACGCAATTGCCACCACCTTCTGAAAATATTGTGCTCCCAATGAGGTACAACACATATGCTATTGTGCGTTTTTCCTTGTCAACAACAATTCTAGTGCCCTTAAATGTATCTCTCAACCAGGAGACACGAACGGATTTTCCTATAATTTTATCTTCTGGAGGAGATACTCCCAAATATTTTAAACAAGCTTCTTCAGCAGTCAATTTTGAGGTGTCGACGATTGCTTCCCCAAAGGCATTCAAGCCCAATATGTGGGCCACATCTTGAAGTGTAATTGTCATTTCAAATGACGGGAAGTGGAAAGTATTTGTTTTTGGCCTCCAACGGTCAACTAGAGCAGAAATCAGGTCTCTATCAGCTTGGAAATGTCCAATTTTCCTTATGTGTTTGAAACTCATTGCAGAGATAAGCTTCTTCTGGCTATGACTCAACTTCCATTCTTTCAATTTTCGATTGTGCTCATGAATCCGCACAATCGGACACTCCTGTTCACCACTTACACTTGTTATTGGTTGTGAAGTCAAATAAGCAAACCAAAATCGGAGTAATAAATACCAAAAAATTACCGCTCCATGCATTAGTAAAGAAGATATGTGGTGACTCTGCACATACAAGTATTGATTATTTGTTGCCCCTCTCACCGTCCCCATCTCGTTTGGACATATACTAAAATAAAGAAATATATTAGTAGAATCAAACTAAGACAATATATACACAGATGACAATTAATGTAAACCCCTTTCAGAAAATCAGATGTCTACAATGTATAAAATAGCTAAGACATATATTCCATTAGTCTATCGAAGTTTTTGTAGCAAAATCATCGTTCTCATATATTGAATGTTTGTAAGAGATAACAGTGAACTATAGACATGTGTGGATGTAACGAAGGTGAGTTCTCAACAAGTGCAACCAAATCACGCTCTCAACCACAACCACTACATGTAAAGAGGTATCCCAAAAACTCCTCTTTCAGATTAGCGATGTGTGTTAGAAGGATGATTGGAAGTCTTTTCCAAATGGGAAGCACGATTGAAAAACTATTAAATAAATTTCATTGTTGCAACACTCCATTTTAGATAAGCCAGTCTTTCTAAAGAGGATCACTGCATTAATTTAAACCATGAAGTGAGCAGAACTTATAACTTTGCCATGTGTCCATTTAAGTTCACTAAGTGTGTTCATTATTTAAAATGTTGGTTTTTTACTGAAGCTGATGGTGCGAAAGAATACGTTATATTACTTCATGAATCAGACATAAGTTAGCAACTTTCCATAAATACTTTATTTCTTGATGCTAGTGACTCTTTCTTCAATTTGATAGTAGGGGAAATACTCGAGACATTATCACAACAACAGAACTACTAATAATTTGACACATACCCTAGTTGCCAAATCACAAAAAACCTTTAAAATTTTATCAATTGTACAATCAATTCCAGCTTAGTGCATGCTTGTAAAGTGTCATTACTTTGTGTTCGAAACATTTTTTATTTGTATTTAACAGTTGATAGGCAATATGTGAATTTTGCTTACAAGTTTCAGTAAAAATATGTAAGATATAAGAGGAAAACATGTTACCAAAACCACGTGACTTTAGACGGTGGAGATGGTGGGTTCTAAGACGCTGGTGGTGGTGGACGTGGTGCTCGGTGGAGTATGAGGGAGGGTTTGTGTTTATCAAAAAAGTGAGGGACGGTTTATGCAGTAGGAGGTGTGTTGGAGAAGTTTCATAGAGGGATTATGCAAAAGAGTAAATGAAAATTTGCTGACGTGGTCAGAGACTGGAGGGAAATTTGAGTGATTGCATATATTTGATTTGAGGGGAGGGAGATTTCTGTTGAAATTGTTACTTTATTCAGGAGAGCGATGAAACATTTCACTCGCTACAGATATTATTTCCTGAAATATCAAGGTACAATACGGATATTTTGATTTTTGAGCACACATCATCTTGCGATCTTGCCCAGTTTCACTTCGTGCACGTAGAATTTAGAGGTGCAAATAGATAGGTTCGGATTCGGATATGCATGTATGTATCCGAATCCGAATCCGAAAATTTATACCGATTTCCAAATCGGATATCGGATAATATTCGATCCGAAAATTAATATTAATTAAAATTTTATTTGTTTTGAATTATTCATTTTACCACTATAAAACTATATTATAAACGCTAAATCTATATATTTGTCATTTATTATTAGCATTATTATTATTATTATTTTGTTATTATAGTTTATTATATTATTAGTTTACGATTATATATACATATATTATACAATAATAAATTAATTAATTAATTATATATAATAACTATTAATTTTTTAATCGGATCAGATATTTTTGGATGCGGATATGGCAGTATCTAAAACCAGTTCAGACATAAAAAATTATCCGAATCTGATATCCGAAATTGAAGAATGATATCCGATTTTTCGAATACGAATTCGAATGGGATTCGAATATTTGGATATCCACTTGCACCCATACCGTAGATTTAGGCATTTAGCTAAAATGGACTAAACTAGTTCAACAACAATGACAATGCTTATCCAGGTTCTCTTCTATAATTTGTCCGTAAATTGTCCATGCAAAAAGAGGAACAAGCTAGTAATGTTGGGATTGTCCCTCACCATGAGGCAAACGTACGCAGCTCAGAATGGCATGAAGTATGACACTGTTTGTGGCTTAATGTTTATGTTCTGAGTTGCGTACGTACTTCTGCCCATGCTCTTCGGTGCCTCATGGTGAGGGACGATGGACAACCCCAACATAATGGACGACTGCTTCACTTCCTAAAGCCTCATCTAGAATTTATGTTGTGATCTTAATCATCGATTGAAAAAGGATTTTTTTTTAATCTGCAGTTCCATTCATCCATAAATATGGGAAATAAATTTGTTAATGGAAGATTTAACCGCCCTAAATAAATAGGCTAATTAAAACCCTACTTTAATTATACTTGCAAGGGCACAAGGTCTATTGTATTAGACAGAGAACGAACTAGATCGAACCCACAGGGATTGCTATCTAGGAATAATTGAAATTTAAAATCTATTTAACCTAATCAGAATGATTATGGTTGTTGATTTGAAAGTGTTTTAAATTAACAATTGAAACTATCTACTTTAACTATACTATGAAAACAATAAACTTTAATTAACTATGAAGGGTGGTAACACTAAGGCATTCAATTCGAATCCACGCACCCTAGACCGTTGTAGGTTCTCTTAATTAACTAATCTAAAGTTCTCTTTTGAATCACGAGTAGCATGAGGGAAAGGAAACCCTAGCTTGCTCGAATATGTGATCGTTAAGTCCTAATATGCATCTATGTATGCGCGGTTGATTAGAATTTCAGCATGCAAACATATAAACTCCTAGCAAAAGTTGTCTTCTTATGGCACAACTTCTCACAACCTTATATAGATATTAAAAACCGATGTTTAATTAGATAATAACGACACTTAACCTAACTATTGATTAGTCAAAATCAGTATGAAATCGATCACGTAAACATTTATATAATTCGAGAACAGTAAACAGTGAATAAAAGAAATCATACGCAAGTCTAAGGCTTCATCTTTTAGACTTCTTTTTTGAGAAAGTCAAATTTTTTGTGACTATTGTCAGTCATAGCAAATTTGGAATTCGATGTAAATTTGGCAAGAATGAAAATATAAAATTCGTAGAAATTCGATTAAAAATTCTCATAATTTTGTAGGAAGCCATAATTATCAAATTAGAAATAAGATGTGCGTTCAAATAATTATGCAGTGTGTGATTGCATAATTAGAAATAAGTGCGCATAATGTAAGGGGTTTTTTGTTTTATTATACGCTCTTTATTATAACATCTAATTATAGGTGGTATATAGGCCCTAAACTGAAAACATAACATATAATTTTTGTGTAGGATCTCGAATTATACATGATTACTTCTCGGAATAAATTTATCAATTGAATTTTGTCATGTATGTGCGTAACTTAAGATAATGCCTGTGATCCTCTTATGCCTAACTCTTGCTTAAATGCTTTATGACTTCGATTTAATCAAAAGAAATGGTCACTCAATTTTGACTAGTCTCATGAGTATCTATTTTGCCATCACCAACATACAAACTATATATGCTAAGAGTAGAGCATTTATATGTACGATTTCAACTAGGAAGAGAGTGTTGTAGGAACCGTTATGGTTTCATGTCATTGTTTACAAACCGTGAAAACCCATGCACAGCGAAATAAGGGTGTTCATGATTTTGATTAGGAATCATATATTTTGATCAGTTGTGATATCTCTGAGAATCCAAGCTCTACAAATCAGCAACCTTTTGATCTTCTATTGTATTCCTATCCTTGGAATGGATGTTGTGTGGGCAACGATCTACCAGCCCCTTCTTTCTCTCTTGGCCTCTCTCACTCACAAGGTTAGAACCGAATTTTGCTTGAGCAATAACTCAGTGTTTTGGCCAGGAAAGAAGGGTTTCCTTATATAGGCAACAACAGGGACCATGAGGAGAAATTAGGGTTAGGTCTCCTGACAGGCTTGGGCTTCCTATGTTCGCCCAGAACACACGGCCCAAGTCCATCAACAAATGGCTTATTCCACTAAAGGCCATTGTTGCACTACCGCCCTAATCCTAAATTACATGTATTACGTTTATGGGCTCCATATTATATGCTTGTTGATCTCCCCATATTAAGATATCAAATGCATGTTGATTAAGTTAAGTTACTGACAACTACATTAATCAACTTCTTATGTCCTTGAGTAGTACCACTCAATCTCATTGTCATGTCAGATTAAATCCACCTGCAGGGTTTACATGACAATCCTTATGAGCTTCTCAAGAGGACATCATCAACCTGACTTCTTGCGGGTCACGGATTCCTTCTATAATCAACAGCACACCTTACATACAATGTCATTACCCAATCCATTAAGTTTGTTGATTCACAAATGAATCTCACTCATTGATGATTTAAAGCAATGTACAATGCGCGTATGTGCCCGTTATTATATCCGGATTAAGAGGACAAGCATCCATAATAACAGAGGTGTTTGTTCTCTTATATAGTCAGTATATAGAGAAATAACTTTACTTCGTCCTGTTCAATATACACAAAGTGTACTAGTGTAATCCTGTAGTTAAGATAAACTAATACTAGATTATACTACAACCATACCAATGGTTTGTCCAAATCCATCTAGGTTGTGAACGTTTACTTATACTTTATAAGGTACTGATGATATGATCTTCTGTGTGTCACCACACACCATATCATCTACAACATAAAGTATTAGACGCATGCATATAACTAATAACATGTATAATATGCAAAACATTTGCCCATATGATTCTCATTCAAAATATGAATAATTAAAGTTAATACAAAAGTAATGCTTTTAGTATATAACCCTATCAAGTGTATGTCAAAAGGATTGGCATTTTGGGTGCGTGTTAGGTTAGGACGTGGTAAGTGGTTCTAGTTAACTGACATATGCAGAAAATAGGGAGTATGTAATTGGACATGTAATCATTACAATTAAAATTATAGAATGATATGCTATAGCAGGCACCAAATGATCTACTGACCTAGTAACTTATATGAAGACCATGTGGGAAGTACTTTAGATGAGATTGTTTGCTGGCACATTTTCCTTCATTTAGATCAATGTAATCAAGTTAGATCGTGCACCCGTTAGCATTGCATCAGTACCAACACAAACACTTCCCATCAACTTTGTTCTTCTTCGCGCCTAGCATTAAAAGCCACATCCATTCACAAACTTCTCACAATGGACTTGCCCCTTGGGGTGAAGAATCATCATCTGAACCATACAACTCTTCGTAAAAAGTACCACTCTTAGGCCCACTCATCCTTGACTAATCACTAGTTCTCATTCTCACACTAGTTCTCATTCTCGCAACTTCACTTCAGTACTTCATCACACTCCAAAATCAAATTTTCAGTTTTAAAACAGAGAAATCAACAATGGCGATCCGAAAAAGTAAGTTGATGTTTAATATTTTTAAGCTTCTTGTATACGTATCTCAGTTGGGAAGATGGTGAACAGATGTATTGGCGTATTGCAGTTGTTATTACATATGATTGCAAAGTTACTTCATTTTTACATATTCTCTTCATCACACGTATAGTCATCTTCTAGATCCGCTACAACAACAAAAGTTTCACACTTACAATTTTAGTTACAGACTTTTAGACATTAAAGTGACAGTATTTTGGTATGTTGCTTCATTATCCTTGGCAAAGTGTGACATTAATTAGAAGTAAAGTGTGAATCATATGTGTATGTGTTTCAGTACCATATCTAGTAGTAGAGAAGTACTACCAGTTTTTTACGACAAAATCTTATTTTGGTGAAGTGTTCATAATTTTTTTCTAGACTTTAGTGTACCAAATTCATATTCCTACTTGTAAACTACCATATATTGGATTGCTATGCATAGATAACAAGTTGGTTTCTTTTGCAAGTCTTCTGCGTATATATGGCACAAATATTTTATCTTGACTAATGTTGTTATGTTTTTTACATGTTCAAAGATGCAGAGCAACACAAAGTGAGGACATACAACCTGTATGATAGACTCAACTCAGTTCAAGCTCAGTTGAGGGAAGTCTAAAACAAATTGAAAGAAGTGAAAGGTGATTTAGGTGTTGCGGTTTGTGAACTGGTGGAAGATGTTGCTCAACTGATGGTAGAGTTTGCACAGCTGAGAAAGCAAATTTCTGAATTGGTTAAAGACAAAGGGACACCAGTATTGGAAGATGACATTAACATTATAAGTGTCTCTTCTTACAAAAATGAAAGCTTCAAGACTCCTCCTTTTGTTAAAAAAGGCAGACAACTGTTTAGATCACCTCCAGAGTCTGCAAAGAAAATGAAAGTGGTTGTCGATGTGGAGGTATCCTCACTTGGCCATATACAAAATATTTTTATTCTGGTGAATGATAAATTAACATTAAAATTTGTTTTCTTTTCTAGGCTCAACCTGACACTGATATATTGAAGATTCTCCTTTCAAGAATTTGAAAAATGAGTGGTTGAAGCCACACAAGTCATTGACTACTGAAGAAGCTAACTTCTTTCGATGGATATTTTCACCGTCTGCCGACTCGAGGTAAAGGGTCTCGTCTTTCTAACTTTTTTTCAAATGCTAATTATCTCATCCACCAATTTAAATGCCTTAATTTCTTGGTTGTAGGGACTTCATTGTGCATTTCACAAGGTGGCAAGAGACATGAAGTTCATTCAGATGCCTACTAGGGAATACTGGCATGACAAGCTTTGTATGTTGATCACCGCAATTAATGTTCGATATATTTCCTTTTAAACTACTAGTGTTGCTTTAATACAATAGTTATTTGGTGCCTATTCTTATATTTGTCACAAATAGTCTTTGCTTGGTGTGCATACCTAAATGACAAGGAAAAACACTCAACTTCCACCATAGGCCGGAGATACTACTATCCTGCCATGATCATGGGGGAGACTGCAGTTAAGGTATCAAGCAAAAATCAATTTTTTTGAGAATAAATGAGACATGAACTCAATAGTCTAGCACTGTAGCGATATTAGTAGAGATATAATTTATAGTGATGAATGCCTATATATATATATGACAATATTAACTACTTGCTGACCAATCTTCACTCTTCATGTCTATTTTGCACATCGATGCATGGTTTTCAATTTCCAAAATATTTTGTAGGAGATAGAATCAGAGGATATTGACCTCCTAGAAGAATCACGGGCGATCCACTTGGATCACCCGATCCACGAATATCGCATGGTAAGATAATTTTGCAGTACACGATGTGGTATAGTATAAGATAATTGAATATAATTTGATATATAGGTCTAAGTACAAAGCAGAAGCTTCAACTAATTACATTTCGATGTGAGTGTGTAGTGGTTCGTGCCAATTGTGACTACCATTGGTGGCTGTACGTCTTTGCACTTGAATAGAGGAGGGTTGTCATTATGGATTCCCTAACTAGTCTAGCACGAATATCGGGAGGGGAGCAATCAATGAAGAGAGTGGTATGATATATGCTAATGACTAATTATGTGATCATAATTTTTACAACATGTTCTGAGTTTTGCCAATGCCATGACTTACTTTTGTGTTTGCTTTTTTAGGTCACCTACATGCATCGCATCCTATCTCTACTTGGAGATGAGTTCGCTGGGAGCTGTACAATTAAAGACTAGAAGATCGAACAGTTGATTGACAATGTTCCACAACAGCTGAATGGGTAATCTCAATTTTCAAGTGTAAATTTGCAACAACAACCTTGGCTTGTAGAGTTACTAAACTATCTGTCTCTATGTAGATTCGATTGTGGAGTCTTCATAATGAAGTATATGCAGCTTTGGGATGGTCATAAACTCTCCGAAGAGTTTTAACAAGTAGTTACTTAATTTAATCGTTCAAAAGCACCATGGTTTTCTTTATTCACACATCCATTTTGACTATGCATGACTGTATATGCCAACTTGTAGCCGGACATGCCATATATCAGGCATAAAATTGCCGTCGAGATGGTGATGTTAGAGTTGAACAAATCACAACCACAGCTGGACAATATGTAACTTTGGGAAGTTTTGAGTGTTTGGGGACCCTCATCATTTGCTTTTGAAAACTCTTACTAATTAACTTCAACATGTGGATGCAATGATTTTGGAAACTAGGGATGTATGTTATGTCGTATTTTGCCACACTGTCCATGTAATATATTTCGAAGACTATGTACCAGGATTACAGTTGGGATATGTACCATTCCAATTTCAATGTGTCGTGTTATGTATTGTGTGTGTAATGTGGATGAATATTTTGGTGTCAATGCATGAAAATGTTACTTGATCAGCACATGCAAGCAGGTAGGTGATCACATCCAACAATTACCTGCTTAAATTTAAATTTTGTGTAACTGCATGAACCCATATAAAATATTTACTAAAGGAACACACCACTGCAGGAATGGTTGTGAATGTTGCTGCTTTTCCTCTTTTCTTTTTTGGGATTTCTACTCTTTTTGTTCATTCAAGATCCTTAATGTTGTTAAACTGCGTAGGTTATTAGAGGAAGTTATATAGCGGATGCAACTAATTTTGCTTGTAATTTTTATTGGGCAGAGATATGTCAGCGGAGTATGACACTGCTTCTGACATATATGGAAATTATACGTACTGTTCGGTACTATGGAGCCGAATGGAAAACAAAATTGTTGTGCTCTGCTCATATTTCATTCGAAGTGTCCAAAAATTTGCACTTGATCTTAGTCCAGTAAATGAAGATTAAAAAGTTTGAAATACAAACAAAAGAGAATAAACAAATTTGGTTACATATTAATTGTCAGGGATCATATAGCCTAGGTATAATTGTTTGAACCACTCACCGTTTTGATCAGATACACCAAAGGTAGCAGAAGAGATAATGACAATTCTCTCACCAGATCCTTTATATATAGATAAGATGGACGGTTAGGATAAGCCCAAGCAGTGCGTCTTTTCGGGATGGAACTACCATCATTACCTTTTTCGGGAAACGGCGTATCTATACGGGTCGTCTTTTCAGAACCTTAATTAGTTGAATACATAAGCAGTTCCAGCAACTATTTAGGAAAAAGAATCTCGCGCCAAAAGCAGTGTCGCTTCAAGCTCCCACGTGCTAGATGCCACGAGAGGGGCCATTTGTAAGGGGGATTTTATGTAATTCAGGGGACAGTTCCTGAAGAGAGGGAAACTGATGATGGCGATCTTTGATGATAGGGAAGGAATCATAATGACATATCTTGGAGGGTTACCTTTTAGATATAATCAGAGGGTACAACGTCACTGGATATGTTCTCCATCAATGTTATTTCCTCATCTGTTATAGCTTCAGCATCAACAATTACCTGATAAAGTTCAGCATCAACAATTAGTGTTTGAAATTTAGACCATGAACAATTAATGTTCATACTCTTATTGGACTATGAACATTCAGTGTTCATGCCTATTTGGGGGTATGAACACTGATTGTTCATAGCCAGTTTACTGGTATGAACAATATTTGTTCATAACTACTTTTGGATATTAATAATACTAATCCTATAGTATATTTATACACTAATACTATAATGTGTATTTATACACTTCATATAGGTTGAAATCTACTTGATCAGAGAGGGAAATTGATGATGGCGATCTTTGATGATAGGGAAGGAATTATAATGACATATCTTGGAGAGTTACCTTTTAGATATAATCAGAGGGCACAATGTCACTAGATATGTTGAGCAGCAATGCTATTTCCTCATATGTTATAGCTTCGGCATCAACAATTGCCTAACAAAGTTCAGTATCAATAATTAGTGTTTGAAATTTGAACCATGAACAATCAATGTTCATACTCTTATTGGACTATATGAACATTCAGTGTTCAAACCTATTTGGGGGTATGAACATTGATTGTTCATAGCCAATGGAGTATGAACATTGATTGTTCATAATCAAAGGAATATGAACAATGATTGTTCATAGCCAGTTTAGTGGTATGAACAATATTTGTTAATAACTACTTTTGGATTTTAAAAAATACTAATACTATAGTATTATATTCCGTGAGCGTAGCGAACTCTTAAGGTTGGTTTCAAAAGCCCCCCTAAAATCCACTTCGTTGGTGTTTGTTTGTACCCCCCTCTCTTATAGTATTTCTCTCTTCTCTGCCCTTCATTCCCCACCCCCCCCCCCCCTATCTCTTTAACAGTCTCTCTCTCTTCTCCGCCCTTTATCTCCCTCCGTTATCTTCCTTCTCTCATCTCCTCCCTTCTCTCATCTCCTGCCCTTCTCATCTTCCTCCTCTCCTCTCTTCATCTCCCTCCTTCATCTTCCTCCTCTCATCTCTTCATCTCCCTCCTTCATCTCCCTCCTTCATCTTCCTCCTTTAATCTCCTCCCTTGCTACGCTCACGCCCCCACTGCTATGCAGTTATTCTAGTTATACACTAATACGTACTATAGTGTGTATTTATACACTTCATATATGTTGAAATCTACCTGATCAGCTTTTAACATGTTGAGTGCTATGCTTCAGAATTGTTCAATCAATTTCTTCAGATTCCATCTCGCACACCTTGGGAATTTTCTTTCATGATTTTCCACCTTTTTAATGAGTGTGGTGTGCTCACATATCCAAAACTACAATGTGTGTGATGAAACCCATATTTAGTGCAAAAAATGTTATACAAATAGGCATTTACAAAGATTTCATATATGAACAATCATTGTTCATACTCCACCAATTGTTATACAAACATACAAGCATATATTAAGGAGATGCAGTTGAAATACAAACAAATAAGACTTGATTAGTGCTACACTGAGAAACCCAAACTTCAAATCAAAGTCAAGTCTTTCATACTTGGCAGCTAATGGTTTAATTTTGGATTCCAAAATCAAAATACAATTTCAGTTTAATATTAGGGTTCAATTATCGGTTACTTGGGTTGAAAAAATAGTTGAAATCTGATTGAAATACTTGGTATTCAATTCCTGAGAAAAAGGTGTGACTCCCCAAAAAAAACGGCAACTCATAAATTGGCATGTTCCCCCCAAAAATATATATATTCACGTGCACCGGATGCATATTAGACTAATTAGCAACAACATCATATCAATGATTCAACGGTCTGAAGATTCAAAGTTAAACGTTAATTTCAAGTTGCTGATGTCACCATTACAAATAGTGACAATATGTGCCTTAATCTTGGAAATCCATCGAACGGCTGTTAAAGAGGCGTTCCAAACAAGCTTATAAGGGAAGCTTCTCCTTTCATAACATGAAAACCAAGGCTTCAAACACTTCCAATACTTTTTCGATGGCTTCTGCTTGGACGTTCAAAGCTACCGACGATGGTGAAGCATCACTTACATTCAAAACTCAACTTACTCAAGATCATGCAATTCCCCCCAATCAATTCTTCTGTTGGTGTGGTAAGAGGGTCTAAAACCTCATTTAATTCCTCTATTACCTTCTATTTACTGTTATGGCCAGATACAATATTCTTTACATTTTATTTTCAGCTTCCTTTTAATTTTCAAATAACAGTTGATTACATTCGGCTCACAGGTCACATGTCAGATCTGTGAATCAAGGAAACATACTGCACTTGATTGCAAAAGCCTTAATACCATTTGCCACAAACAACATTACAATTGTTTTATGTTGATACCACATTATGGAGTTTATGAAAATGGTGAAGTGCACAAGTTTTTTATATGCTCCAACCCTCGCTGCAATGGATTCCAACAACTACACGGTGATTTGGATGCTTGTTATTGTGGTGAAACAGATCACTGGATAGGTGTATGTCCTTACAACGACATCCCCTGTCCAAGTGGTTGTCAAGGGGAGAGGGAATTTACCGAGATGTTGCCAAACTTGGCTGGATAAGGGCTTACAATGCTTAAATGTGAGTTGTGTGGGTAGAGTGAGATGGTTGGGCCGCTGGTGGAGAAGCTTAAGAACTTGTCTGTCACTATTAATGTAAGAGTTGAGTGATAGAAAAGGTTTTCAAATAACAGTTTATTATGGATTCTGGTTTCTTATGCATGTTCTTCAAATCGACAATTTAGTGTGGTGATACGACAATGTAGTTTGGTTATACTGCAATTAGACAATAACATAATCATTTTTTTTTGTTTTTAGCAGTCATAATCAAATAGCAGTCCTAATGAAATAGCCTAATCAATGAAGTATGTTTTCTCCCATACTTATTCTCTGTCTCTTTGGTAAATGGAGAACGCAGGTCCCCATAACAAAACACACCCCAATACCATTTCATCACCACACCTTCAGTTAATAATAGGAAATTCACCGCAAATTTAGGTACAAAAAATGTTCCTAAGTACTACCCGCAATGTAGTAATCCAATACGAGAATGAATGGATGAAGTACGTAGTGGATAAAAGCGATCGTGGTGTAAATACTACCCACTGTAACCCTTACATCTCCCTACATGAACTTCTATTGCATTCAAAAATATTCTTCTGTTACCTCCCAAAACACAATACTAATTACATAAAAATTAAACAACATTACAAACGGCAAAATAAGACAACTACAACATCACATAGAAAAAGTTTTGTCTGTTGCAGGAATGTTGGAATGACGTACAGTGGCACCCTTGTCATCAACAAAATTCTTGCAAGGCATTTTGTTGTGCCCTTTCTCTCCGCACAAGGTGCAATGTCTTTCCTGCTTTGGCCCCTTCCGTGATGGCCAAAACTTCCTCCTCATAGTCGAAGGACAACCTGCTTGACATTTGCCTTCAGGTGGTAAAATGCGCTCATCGTCACATTCAATGTCCCATTGCTCCCTGCTAGGAATTCCTTTACACAACTCAGCGTATGTCCGCTTCCACATGTCTGTTGTGAAGTACTGGTCAACAAAAGTGTGATATGTCCCACCTCTCCCGCTATGGTGATTGACACTGATGGCTTTGCATGCTTGCGCACATGATACCCATCTGTTGGAACCACCCACAAGAACACTCCCTTTTCACGAGATCAACAACGAACTTTCTGCCTTTGGTGGAGAGAATGTCAAATGTGTTGTCCGAATACCGATTTACTGAAAAAGTCATTGACCGGCCTGCTAATGTTATCACACAAAAGAGAAGGAGCAAGTGGTGTTAAGCTTTCATATTTCGAGGACCACGCATCTGCAACAGTATGGAATTTGTAGAAATGAACTCCCAAATTCATTCTTATTTCATCAACAAGAACAGTCACGAGACATGAACAGTCATCCACAATCATTGCATTCCAGCTTTCAACGTGGTTTGTATATATAATGCCATACCACTTCACTTCACTAGAACTAGAAGCCCACTTTCTAGAGGTATGGACATTTACTACAAGGGATCTGTGTCTTCATGCATAATTCTGGGCCATATTATCTACAACTCATCAATTCTCGTTTATATAATGTTCTAATTTTTGTTTCCCTTGTTTGTTTGAGTGTTAGATGTTGTTCAAGTACTTGTCTAATTAAGTAATTCGATAAGTAAATGAAGCACTTTGTTTTGTAGTACTACAAAATTGTAGGAAATTTGGATTGCAACCATTTATATATAGTGAACAAGTTGCATATCAGCAATTTAACATAAGGGACTAAATCAACAAAGTAGGGAACAAGGTGTTGCACGCCCACCAAATCTTCCAAACACCCACTGTATACTGTAAGCTAATAACCAGTGCAAACTTTTTCACCCTTTAACGGAAGGTCAAAATAATGAGGGAGTACTTGAAATGGGTTGAACACTAGGAGGAAGTACTTGAAATGCTCACTATGTTTAAGTTTTGAGTGGTTGTCTGATGCGATGAGGGAGGCAAGACAAAAGACTAAAAAAAATGACCCAACAGTTACCATAAAGATGGCACTATCAGACTTTGCAAAAATAAGTCTTAAGTAATGTATGCATGAATGAATCAAGATATGAGTGTGAAATCCCTGTACTGAATAAACATATGAATGCAATTTTCTTAGTTTTTAGCAGTCCTAATCAAATAATGCTCCTAATGAAATAGCCTAATCAATGAAATAACAGTCCCAATCAATTTAGGGTCAATTTATGGTCAATAAATATCTATGGGAAGATCTATATACTTATTCTCTGTCTCTTTGGGAAGTGGGAAACGCAGCTCCCCATAACAAAACACAGACCCCAATACCATTTGATCACCACGTACACCTTTAGTTAATCAACCACAAATGTAGGTACGACCAAAAGTTCCTAAGAAGCACTATATTACTCGCAATGTAATAATCCAATACGACAATTTACAGATTAATTAACCCAATACGAGAATGGTTAAAGTAACCGAGACATGAGAAAACTGTTAAGTATAAAATCCTTAAACAGAGTCATGGAAACAGTTTATGCCATACAAATCAGAAACAACCAACAGATCAAACATACAATGGCGACCTCTTCTTCTACTGCACACAACAACAACAATGGAAAGGAGTTGCATACAGATATGTGGGCAAAGGTTCTTAAACGTGCCCCACTCCCATTTGTCCAGAAGTCAAAATTTGTGTCCAGAGAATGGGGAAGCCTTACAAGTCGAAATTCCTTTGTAATGGACAACGCGCTATTGATGGGATCATTTCTTGGTTACCTTATAAATACTAACAAGAAATGGGAATCCACAATATCATTCGCATCCAACATTGACAACAACCCTCCTATTCCAACCCCAACACTGAAGTACAAACTGTACGGTATAGCCATCGTTGCATCTTCAATGCAAGGTATTGTTCTCTTGACCACACCTTACGAGAAAAACCAAAAATATTACATTTGCAAACCAACGACAAGAGAGGTCTATCAACTCAATACTCCTAGGGTTAGATTCTTTATAGAATCCCTTGGAATGCAGGTGAATTCAATGGAACCATTGGGTTTCACTATAGTTCGACTGTCAAAGCCTAACTTCAACATTGTAAGGCCTACCCGAGCAAATAAAACTAAGCAATCTGTCATCATCATGTATGTTGAATTGTTTGATTATCGAAGTTTGAAATGGAGAAGGTTGAACGACTTGGAGTTGTCATTTAATGATGAGTACATCAAGAACCAGCCCGCAGTGGCTGCAAAAGGATCTCTTAACTGGTCTCTTTTTTATGTAGGCATATTGGTATTTAACATTGCTCTCGAATCTTGGATGAGGATTGGGCTACCGCAGACTAAATCCCTACCAAAGTTGTACAAATTGTTTCAGTTTAACGGTACTATTGCTATTATGTTCAGGTTCTGGGGTGAGGAGAACAATGCTACTGAGAAATTAGAACTTAAGGTTTTACATGAACACGACAATAGGTTGTGGAGTGAACTGATGATGTATTCATTCGACAAATTGTATTCCTCTTACCGTCACCCGTGTTTCGTCTACCTACTCACAGAAAATATTACAGTTTTTTAATGTAACGACATGATCCTTTGCTACGATTTCAATCTAGAGAAGTTGCTATTTGTCAAAAGAATCCCAACCATCGGCAATCACTCCATTCTCCCATTCATGTCAGACTTCACTACAACTCTGTTTAACCCGTAGTTGATGTCACCATTCATGTTATATTTATCGGAGCTTATATTTTTATTTAAAATTAAGTAATATCTTGTAATGTACTACATATATTTAGGGTGACATCAATCTTTTTAGTTTATGCAAGTGTTGATGTTCATGTTACCTTCGGAATTTATGCTTTGTAGGTTTATGCTGGTTTCTGTGTCAGTAATGTTTATTACCTACTTCAACAACCTATTTCTGACGAGAAAAACTTACAAAAAGTTATCACCATAGTTAACACACAAATTTAGGTTCGACAAAAGTTCCTAAGAAGGACGGTACTACCCACAATGTAGTAATTCAACAAGAGTATGAACATTCAGTGTTAGTAGTTCCATTGTATGAACATTGAATGTTCATAGTCCAACAAGAGTATGAACATTTAGTTTTCATAGTTCCATTGTACGAAAACGGAATGTTCATAGTCCAACATGAGTATGAACATTTAGTGTTCACACTTGTAAGACATGAGTTTATAATAGTTTCAAATAAGAGAATAAAGATTAAGAGAACACATGATAAACATCAATAATAGTTCACTTTCATAACAACTGATATACAGATATACTGACGCACTCACGCACATTCATACACGTCAAAATATAATGTTTTATCCTTCCTCACATTCCTTATTAAACAACCCCTTTCGATATTTTTCCATAAACAAATGATTATCTAGAGTCCAGCTTCTTGGTTTGTCTGTCAGTAAGTAGCATGCAAGGTTAGGGCGCATGCTGTGTACTACTTCTGCATTTGTTACTTCAGGGATATCCCATTGACCATTTAAAAATGGAGTTTCCATCATTTTGCAAACATGGAGTCCACAATCAGTGCTGCAATTTAGAAAATACAAATCTCAGGTCAATTATAACTTTCTTAATATAGACGTTTATAAGAATTTCAGTGAATAATTATGCATTTACCTATGTTGCGGACATTTTGGAGATTGTATTCTTACTTGACTACTAAGCATACAAATTGTCATTTTCTCCTTTCTAATCCTAAGATTTATTTTCTCAGCCAGTTTCTTCTTCTGCAAAATAACAAGAAGTTATTCCTTTATTTATGTTAGAAGATACAAAAGTTTCTTCTCATTTTAGTGTTGAAATTACCATGTCTTTTGCAATTTTGGATGACTTTTTCTCATGGCTTAAGGAATTGAAATGTAACCATTTCTCTTGTTCTCCTATTATGAACTCCACAACCAGTAGTGTCCAATGGTTTTCTGAATGTATTGGAATCGCCAAGAATTTGGCACTCAAGTCGATTGTGTCCACTATTTTTGCAATGCCTCCTTCCAGTATATGTTGTGACATTGAGTGTGTGAAATAATAAGAATGTGAGACCAACCACAATATACACATGAAACAATAATTTGAAATAAATAATTCCCCTTTGAGTTGGCAGATAGTAGACATGTTTCTTTTTTGGTTAGGAAATTTTTGCAAAGTTGGAGAGACCACTAGTCGATGACCTGTTGAATTGAGAATTTTTGAGATTCAAAACAAAGTATAAATGAAGTAGGTTCTACAAATAAATGAAGGTCAGATATCAAAATTAAAAAATAGCAAAGTATGAACCTTATTCGGTTGATTAAAGGTTTAGTATGAACATTCATTGTTCATAGTTCAATGGTATGAACAATGAATGTTCATAGTCCAAATAGGTATGAATATTCATTGTTCATAGTCCACTAGGTGTATGAACACTGAATGTTCATAGCCCAATAAGAGTATGAACATTCATTGTTCATAGTCTAGAGAGGGTATCAGAATTTACCTAATAATCAATTTCCCTATTAAACAAAAGGTCTTCTACTAGAGAACCAGCTATTTGGAAATTATCACCATCTCCCCATGCGATTGTGCTTCAAAAACCCCAAGAAATTAGCATCAGTCAAAAATGCTATTTGATGTCATTTTAAACTTGTAAAACACTTACAGTCTTCCTAGATTTACCTGGTGTCCGCAATTTTGAAGAAAGTGTCGATAATTTGTCTATGGCTTTCTTCTAATTCATGATAGTAGGCACTTTGCTTAGGGTCTTGTAGTAGCCCACTGTCAATATCTCTGACTTGCTTCCCCTTATCAAGAATTTCTTTGCCAGTGTCAAGGTTCATTACTTTTTTGAGTGGCTTCGTCTTCCCTTTTTTGGTGAAATTGGGGTCCATCTACTTAGTTTTCCTATCTCTATTGTTCTTCACTTTCCTAGTTATGGAAGTCATTTTAATTTATACCTTAGCTTCTTTCTCCCCATCAATTCTCTGTTCTTTTTCTTTCTCCTTGGGTATAGGTGACAGAGGAATACTGATGGAAAATGATGGAGACTCATTTGGCACCATTTCTCCATCCTCATTGAACACCATTTCTACTTCCTCATTCGGTACATGATGGTGGACTGCTTCATCAGTTTGAGGTTGCACTTCTTCCTTATCCCCCTCTTGTTGGTCCTCCTTTTTCAACTCTTCCTTAAACTTTTCATTTTCTTCTTTGCACAACAAAAGTTCTTGTTCGAGTGTGGTGAGCTTCTTTTTCAACTCTTCCTTCAACTTTCCATTTTCTTCTTTGCACAAAAGAAGTTCTTGTTCATGTGTGTTGACCTTCTCCCTCAACTCTTCTTTGAACTTTTAATTTTCTTCTTTGCGCAACAAAAGTTCTTGTTCGAGTGTGTTGACCTTCTTTTTCAACTCTTCTTTCAACTTTCCATTTTCTTCTTTGCACAAAAGAAGTTCTTGTTCAAGTGTGTTGATCTTCTCCCTCAACTCTTCCTTGAACTTTTCATTTTCTTCTTTGCACAACAGAAGGTCTTGTTCAAGTGTGTTGACCTTCTTTTTTAACTCCTCCTTGAACTTTTTATTTTCTTCTTTGGATAAAAGAAGTTCTTGTTCAAGTGTGTTGACCTTCTCCCTCAACTCTTCCTTCAATTGTTCATTTTCTTCTTTGCACAACAGAAAGTCTTGCTCGAGTGTGTTAACCTTCTCCCTCAAAATTTAGTTCCCCAATCTTATTGACATGGCCTCTTCATCTTCTTCAGTCGTAAGCTGGATAATCATTTCTTGATCAGAGGGTACAATGTCACTAGATATGTTCTGCAGCAATGTTATTTCCTCATCTGTTATAGCTTCGGCATCAATAATTACTTGATAAAGTTCAGACTCAACAATCAATGTTTGAAATTTAGACCATGAACAATCAATGTTCATACTCTTATTGGACTATGAACATTCAGTGGTCATGCCTATTTGGGGGTATGAACACTGATTGTTCATAGCCAATGGAGTATGAACAATGATTGTTCAAAGCCAGTTTAGTGGTATGAACAATATTTGTTCATAACTACTTTTGGATATTAATAATACTAATACTATAGTATATTTATACACTAATATTATAGTGTGTATTTATACACTTCATATAGGTTGAAATCTACCTGATCAGAGGGTACAACGTCACTGGATATGTTCTGCAGCAATGTTATTTCCTCATCTATTATAGCTTCTGCATCAACAATTACCTGATAAAGTTCAGCATCAACAATTAGTGTTTGAAATTTGGACCATGAACAATCAATGTTCATACTATTATTGGACTATGACCAATCAGTGTTCATGCCTATTTGGGGGTATGAACAATGATTGTTCATAGCCAGTTTAGTGGTATGAACAATATTTGTTCATAACTACTTTTGGATATTAATAATACTAATACTATAGTATATTTATACAAACTAATACTATAGTGTGTGTTTATACACTTCATATAGGTTGAAATCTACCTGATTAGAGGGTACAATGCCATTGGATATGTTCAGCAGCAATGTTCTTTCCTTATCTGTTATAGCTTTAGCATCAACAATTACATGGTAAAGTTCAGCATCAACAATTAGTGTTTGAAATTTGGACCATGAACAATCAATGCTCATACTATTATTGGATTACGAACATTCAGTGTTCATCCGTGAGCGTAGCGAACTCTTGGGGTTTGTTTCAGAACCCCCCCTAAAATCCACTTCATTGGTGTCTGTATGTACCCATCTCTCTAGTAGTCTCTCTCTCCTCTCCGCTCTTCATCTCCCCCCCTCCTTTTAACACTCTCTCTCTCTTCTCTGCCCTTCATCTCCCTCCTTCATCTTTCTTCTCTCATCTCCTCCCTCCTACATCTTCCTCCTCTCATCTCCTTATCTTCTCTTCATCTTCCTCATCTCCTCTCTTCATCTCCCTCATTCATCTTCCTCCTCTCATCTCTTTGTCTCCCTCCTTCATCTTCCTCCTCTCATCTCCTCCCTTGCTATGATCACGCCCCACTAATATGCAGTTATTCTAGTTATACACTAATACTATAGTGTGTATTTATACACTTCATATAGGTTGAAATCTACCTGATCAACTTTTAACATATTGAGTGCTGTGCTTCGAAATTGTTCAATCAATTTCTTCAGATTCCATCTCGCACACCTTGGGAATTTTCTTTCATGATTTTCCACCTTTTTAATGAGTGTGGTATGCTCACTTATCCAAAACTGCAATGTGTGTGATGAAACCCTTATTTAGTGCAAAAAATGTTATACAAACAGGCATTTACAAAGATTTAATATATGAACAATCATTGTTCATACTCCACTAATTGTTATACAAACATGCAAACATATATTAAGGAGATGCAGCTGAAATACTATACCATAAACATTATTGTGCATCCATTGATCGTCTTTATCTTCGTTTCTTTATGCTTTTTGGCTGCAGCAATCAATTCGTCGTGTATGGCATTGGGCCAAGACAACTTTCTCAATGATTCCAAGTCTTCTACAACCTTGATTAAGGGCCAAGTTGCTCTGTAATTTGCGTTAGCAAAGAAGCAAGTGGTGAACAAGTAAAGCGACATCAGCCTTAAGAAATCTTCAAGGTCTGCAATATTGCATCAATAAAATCAGCCTTGTTGATTATTGATTTCTCCCCACCACGCAAGTACTTTGATATGAATCTTGTTTTTTTATCTTTAGAACCAATATTCTCCGTTGGATTAAAAAACATTTTACATTACAGTGACCCAAACATTAGACTTATCTCCTCATAAGTCAGCTTTAAACTTTTTCCATCTATCTGAAATTCATTAGAGTTGTTATCATATTTGTCCAAGAGATCAAATATTTCTTTGTTGGGCTTGTTTACGTTATCTTCTACAATCTCCCTTTCCCACATTGCTTTAAACAACAACCATAATGGTGTCTTCTTCATTGCCTCAACATAATTTTTTGGAATTTTCTTTTCCTTTAGAAGTTTTACTAGATTTATCATCTAGGATAGGCTGCTTCGCAACTGAGGTGTCGGTATGAACATTAGTCTGTTGATGTATGGTCAGGTATGAACATTCAATGTTCATAGTCCACTAAGAGTATGAACACTGAATGTTCATAGTCCAACAAGAGTATGAACAATGAATGTTCATACATATATTTCCTAACATTCATATCCTAACATGTAAACTGTGCAAGTTACCATGAAAATCCTAATAGTGATATAATGTTCATATCTTTTTCTAGCAAAAAAATCACAAATTTCAATAATTATAACTTGAAAAATATAATTCAACATCATGGAAATGTACCCGTAATAGTAGTTCGTCTTCTTCCCCGTCCTCAAGTTGTGAAAATAACACAATTTGTTGGTCTAATTTATCTTGGTGTTCTTCACAATAAATTTGATTTTGAAGTCTTAGATTTGTGCAATTTTCAGTGTTGCATGTGTTCTCTTCAATCCGCAATGGTGATTTTGACATTTTGTTTTGTTTTGATGGAAATTTGAGATTTTGCTTAGGTTTTCGGTTTGTGGAGATTTTTTTGCGAGGATTTTTTGTTGAGAGTTTTTTGCTGGGGTTTGTGGAGTGTTTTTTTGCGGGAGATTGAATTTGTGGACATACATGAAAAAGTTATCCCGTTGACAATATAATATAATTGGTCCACCTAAACACTTAGTCCACGTCAGGCTTGTGGTCCACTTTACTTAAAATTGGAAAAAAAAGGAAATAAATAAAGAGGATAAATAAAACTAAATAAAATGGAAAGAGAGAATGTACAAAAGCACCATTGTAACCTTCTTCTTCTTCACCAATCGAGAGTTCATCATACCCATCTTCTTCTCCAGCCGGAATTTAAACTAATATATAATATATAACAATTCTACTCCTTCTAATCCCTTTAAGCCCTCTAAATTTATATCAGTAACAAATACCCACATAAACTTCCTCTAACTCCATTTTAATGAATGTAAGTTTAAAAATTCGGTTGCTGGTTTCGAAATTTCACTCTAATTTCTAAGCGGTTCTAATATGTTGGGCTAAAGTTGTTGAATTATAGTGATTTGAGATTGCGATTGAAAATAAGAAGAAATAAAAATGACTTTATGTACATATTTGCAAGAGTTTGGGCTTGCATTTGTAACTGATTATTGAAACTTCAGTTATAGGCTAGATCTACCCCATTTAACAGCATCCCGTCGGAGTACATGCCGGAATTTGTGTTGGAGTCTAAAAGAAGATGGTTTTGGTGAACAACCAGGGTTCTTCTGTTCTTTTGTGAAGAAGAAGGTTAGAATGGGATTTTATCTTATATTTTGTTCATTTTATTTCCTTTCCTTTTTTTTTCTCTTTATTATTATTATTATTATTATTATTATTACTTTATCAAGTGAGGCGGACCGAACGATTTTGGCCGACGGGGGGTTCTGTCTGTCCTCATTCTCTAGCAATTTCTCCTTCCCTCTCCATCTCCATCTCCCTCACCCTCCTTCCTTCTCAGCCAAACCCAACTCTCTCTCTCCCCACCACAAACCCATCTCTCCCTCTCTCTTCTCCACCTCCGCTCACACCCCCACTGCTTACAGTTATCTAGTGTAATATGGTAATGTGTTTTGTTTTAGAATCTATGGTTGCGGTTCATCTACCTTTGGAGGATTTGGTTTGAAAATATTGAGATGGAAGCTGAAGGGAATTCTTCTTCATCAAGTTCCACTGCTGCCAACAAGAAGTTAATGAATATGAACAATGAAGACAGAATCAATGGCTTACACAAACCACTTATTCATCACATCCTCTCTTTCATGGACATGAAAGAAGTTCTCCAAACAAGCCTTCTTTCCAAAAGATGGACAAACCTATGGCGATAAGTCCAAACTCTTAAGTTTCATGAAGATTCCTGGACGAATCATTGGACTCGACGTAATCTCAAACTGAAGAAGAACAAGTTGACTAAGTTCAAGTTTTTTGTAGACTCGATTTTACTTCTCCGAGATGGATCTGATATAGACAAGTTCGATATGTATTTCCTCTCTGTCGAATATGATAATTCCAGATAGATTGATAGATGGGTTACTTATGCTAAAAAACGACGAGTTCAAGTGCTTAGACTTGGTGGTGTATCTATTCTGCCATCAAAAACAATATGTTTATCTGGCCGAGTTAAAACTTTGGAATTACTTGGGATCTCTCTTCCGAGCAATAGTCATGGGGATTTAGTTTTGGACTTGCCAATTGTGGAAAGTTTTATTATTAATTATTGTGACCATATTGCAGTTAGAAGGCTTGCGATATCTGGTCCTAAACTTAAGTACTTGCAGCAGGAGAATAACTTTCAAGGAATTAATTATAAAACCTCGATCGATTAAGATATCTACAGTGCCCAGTCTCGCATCACTCAAATGCATTGGCTATACCGACGAAGACTACACCTTGGAGAATCTTTCAGCTCTAGTTACTACTGAGATTGACACATATTTGTATTACGGGGATAAAGATGCAGATGACGTGGCAACCCTCGATATTTCAGTTGGTAGATGTTTGAGTAGCATCCTAAAAGGAATCACTAATGCAAAGTCGCTTACTCTATCAGGACATGGCTTCCAAGTATGTTTTCTTTCATCTTTCTCTATTGTGAAAATAGCTTCAGCTAGCATTGTGTACTTTTTTTTTATTAGTGAGAACTCAATTATTTCAATTGTATAAAGCTTTCAGAACAATAAGAAAACAAATGTGCTTTACGGTTTCTTTTCTTTTTTATTTTTGGTCAAGAAGTTTGGAACAGTGTAATTTGAGCTAACACTGTTTTGAATAAGTATGTTGGGTGACATAACAGATTTGTTGACTACAAACTTAAATGCCAATTTAGACAATCTCTATACTCTGAGGTACCTTTCTACGAGGAATACCCCTCTACTGATTAAAGCTATGGTGTCGAATTCCAATGGTTTGTAACTTTGCTAGGTTGTAAATGGTTGATATATAGATGCTCTCCTCGAACAATTCAGTTGTAAGATATGGGAAAAACCCCTTTTGTCAAGCACTTCCTCACTGTCAAAATTTTACTTATGAAGTAGTTGTTTCTAGATTGCTCTCTTTTTCATTGTCAGGCTTTTGAAGAATTGTTGAATATGTTGGAAGGGTTGCAAGTTTCAGTTCAAAGTTTGAAGTATCTGAAGCTTACCGAATGGCGTGACAAATCTTACATCTATTCATTGGCAAAATTGTTAGAGGTTTTCCCACTTTTAGAAACTCTTGTCTTGGAAAGAACCGAGGTATTGGTCGATTACTATATCATATTTCAGGTTTTTTCACCTCTTATCTTCTAGTTATACAGTTACAGCTTAAAGTTACTAACTACTAAGTTCATCAAACGCAGCGGAATAATATATAACAAATCAACAACTAGGGTTTCAACTTAATTTAATATCCACTATCATGATCTTTCAAAAATAATAATTTTTTTTTCTAATAACCCATTGACAAAGAAGGCTACAAAACATATATATAATAATACTACCCCTTAATAACTAGAACTCTAAACCACTCTAACGGGGGTTTTATTATACAGGCCAATATTGCTACTTAAAATATAAACAAATAAATAAAAGTCTCACTAGGGATGCCTATTACATCTATTATGTTTGCCTTTTTTGTATATGTTGCTAATTATTGGAACAAGGGGAAAAAGTAGTAACAATAGAAAAATAAAAGAAACAAATTGTAGAAACACAAATTGTACTGTTGCTTTACCAATTGTTTTATTTTAGGAAATTAACGAGCCTGAAGATGAGGGAGGAGATTAGGATGCAGAGTTATCATTTACTTGCAAGCTTCGTCAACTAAAGTGTATTGAGATGCAAAATTTTGAAGGGTCTTCAAACGAATTCAAGTTTCTCGAGTTTTTACTAAAAAGTGCTTTGGTGTTGAAGAAAGTTGGCATCATCTTGACTATTAAATTGAGTGGCAAGGAGAAGGAGCTGGCCGAACTCAATAAGAAGATACAGTCACTGCAAAAAGCATTTTCAGAGGTTACCATATTGCAAAATTTGAAGACGGTGCTCTAAGCTCAAAACACTAGGTATGCTTATAGGTTTTCTATGATTAGTAGATTCCTTTATATATTTGATAGCAAGGCTTTATAATCTCAACAAGTATTACCTGGTAATGTTGTTTCAAGTAGGCTATCGTATCTTTCTTGGACTCATTTTGTTCATTCTCTGCTTTTCCGTCTTCTAGTGAACTGCTTGTACAGTTTTCTACATTAAAAGACAAGAAAAACCTTTCATGTTATTTTCTTACAAATTATATTATTTAGAACAGTATCCTTTGAAGTGTAAAATTTGAATGCTATTTTTGAATATGATATGTATTTTTCGTAAGAACTGAAACTTTAGGAGGGGCTGGTGTTTGTGAAAATGGAAGTAAGATTGAATTTGTTTAAAAACCTACTTGAGCCATCTCAAATGGTTGGCTATGTGCATTGCAAGAGGGTAGTGTTCTCAAATATATGGTGAACAAATGAGCAAATGCAGTTTGGGGTAAATATTAGAAGATAAAAATTAATGAGTAGTGAACAGTGTGGTACCTACTATTCCTAGTCTCTCACAAGTTCAAATCTAAGATAACCTATTAATTAGCGAAAGTAGCCTTCTAGAAATGCTTTTCCATTAGAAATTGGTAATAAATTATATTGTCCAAGACTGAGGAGTCTAAATAGAATTATATTCTGTAAGTTCCTACCTTAAAGTAGGTTGAATTTTTTTTTCTGTATTTTTTCTTTATTGTTTTATTTATATATTTATTATTATTATTATTATTATTTTTTGGGGTGGGGCCGTGGGGGCGGGGTGCTAAAAAGAGTTTGTTTTGTAAAACTGATTACTTCTTTGACACTATATTAACCCTCTGGATTTTGACCAAAGGAAAAAGAAAAGGTTTATTTTATACTCTCGTCCGTCAGTGCACTGATACTACTCAAGTAAGGTGTTTGATCTATGTAGATATTTTTCTCATTGTAGGTGTCTAGTTTTGTTTCTAGGATGGTCCTATTAAAGTCTCCTAGAGACTTCAAGAATTCCATCAGCCTAATCACGTGAATAGAAGTCTTACTAATCCTAAAGTATCTGCATAGATGAAAGTATGAAACACTTAAAGCCATTTCCTTAACAAAGAAGACCACCAAGATCGGTCCAGCACGGATTAAAATAAGGGCCGGTTCGACAAGAAGCTTTTGAAAATGTAGTGCACCAAGTTAAATGAGGAATGGCGATGGATACAAAGGTTAATCAAGCATCCCTAGTCCATCACCCAAAATGTTACCCACATAGGTCTTCTGGACTTCCCCAAAACCCATATGCAAGGCTGGTAGCCAAGGAAAAAGTCATGACAAATCTGCATAGGTCAGTCATCAGTAGAGGATATCACTTGCTAATATTAAACATGAACTTTGTTATGGCAGTCGAACCACTAGCGTATATTCTGTCGCTTCCTATTCAGTTATCTAGGATGCATAACATCTTTCAGGTGTCTATGTTGAAAAAGTTCTTAAGAGAGGACGCTCGCCATCACCACATTGACCTTAGTGAGATTGAACTTCAGGATGACATAACGTATGAAGAACATCCCTATTGTATAATGGACCGGAAGATTCAAAATCTTAGATTGAAGAGCATCCACTTGGTCAAGGTGCAATGGAGTCACCACGATGAGAATGAAGCTTCATGGGAACGTGAAGACGAGATACAGGAGAAGTATCCCTACCTTTTTAATTAAGGTATGATAGAATTACGAGGACGCAATTCTTTTTTTTTAGGGGGGTAGATTGTAACAACCCCTTTTTTTTTAATATATATATATATATATATATATATTATATATATATATATATATATATTGTTTGGTTTGAAAAGTTAATTACTTGTATTTATTTTGCCTTGTTTTATGTTTGTCTAATTATATAATTTGGTCGTAACTTTTTATTTAAGTAAGAATGATGATTTAATTGTATTGGTTGGATTTATGGCCATATAACAAATATTTTGTGTATTTTACTTTTAACACATGTCCATATATGTACATACATATGACCCTAAAAGTTTTGAACCATCTAGAAATGATTTGGGGGTCTCTAGACAATATTTTTTGGGGGGTAAATAAAAAAAAAACTTGGGTACAACTTATAATCTCTTATTCTAAGTAAACCTTGAGATTTTAAGAGAAACTAGGGCAAAAGCTTTGGGGAGAGAAAGAGGAGGAGATCATTGTCTTCATTGATTTTCATGCTTTAAGGCAAGTTTACCCTCGCGCTTAGGTTCTTGGTACTTAGATCTTTCTTTTGCACAAGCAATTTATGAATTATCATAATTTAAAAGTTTTTATTTTATTTCACTTTGATATATTTAAATCATGTTAAGGCTTAAATGGATTGTGATGACTCAAGAAACATGTTAGATTTTGACTCTCTGCTTGTACAGGCTTTTGGAAATTTCAAAGAAAGAATCTTCCATATTACTCTTGAGAAGAAATCAGGATCTATGTGTCTAGATTTCTTAGAATTTGGATTTGACTGATTTGGAGTTGTATTTAATTTCATATGAATTGTTTCCTATGACTGTGCAGACCAGAAACCGTTTTTCTGACATTCCCAAAACTTGAGGTTTAGTCAGGTATTACAATGACTTAGGTAGTTAATTAGATAAAACTTCCTTGAGACTAAATCTAGATCTATGTGTCTGAATTTCACAGGATTTGAATTTGACTAATTTGGAGTTGTATTTAATTTCATATGAATTGTTTCCTATGATTGCGCAGACCAGAAACCGTTTTTCTGACATTCCCGAAACTTGAGGTTTAGTCAGGTATTACAATGACATAGGTACTTAATTAGATAAAAGTTCCTTGAGAATAAATCTAGATCTATGTGTCTGAATTTCACAGGATTTGTATTTGACTGATTTGGAGTTGTATTCAATTTTATATGAATTGTTTCCCAAGACTGCGCAGACCAGAAACTGTTTTTCTGACGTTGCTGAAATTTGATCATGTCATTTTATTTTATTTTTATTTTATTTTATTTTTTTACATGTTATGACACTCGATTGTGTTTGCAGTCTAGTAGACTTTCAATACCTACATGTGATGTTTTATTTTTTATAGGTTCATGTTTATTTGCACGTTTAGCTTTGTTAAAGTTAATGAGTGTGCTATATGTATGTGGTTGATTTTCGGCAAAAGAATCCCATCGTAGCCGATGTCAATAAGTACTACTGGACGTGGGCTTGTCGTGGTTTAAATTTGATGAATGGATCCTGTTGTAGCCATAGTCAATAAGAGCTACGGGACATGGGCTTGTCATAGTTTCTGAGATATTTGTTTTTTTAAGTTTCTTATGTTTGGATTTGTTACCCATGGTTAATGATAACCATTTTCCTTTGATATTAAGTATTACAAGTCGTACTCTTATCATGTGGTGTTGAAAATAAATTCTGAATCATTTGCTAGTACAAGTTAAATGAGGTGTTAACTAATATGCAAAAGATGGTTCTATTGCTAAGTAGGTCCTAAGCTTTTGGGTAAGCTTGCTTATATTGAGGTTTAACCTCTTCTAGTTGTTGCAAGTTCTTGGACTCAGCCTCGTTAAGGTCGATACACATATGAAAGTTGGGGACCTACTCTGCTCAAAGGACTCCTAACTTTTGATTAGATGTACGTAACGGGGAGTCATATGTTCTTCTTTTGTCTTTTCGGAAAAGGCTTCTTTATGAGGTGTCATGACTTGTCAATATTTTTTTTGAGAAGACTATATGCTAAACCCTTTGATCCTCAATTATTAGATTAAATGTTTTGCACATATTTATCTTATTTTTGAGTTCTTTTATGCTAAGTTTGATATTTAACAATTAATGCTCCTTATTTATATTAGGGGTGGCCAACCTATTATAAATGTATGGGGTATTACAGTTGGTACCCATATGCAAGGCTAGTAGTCAAGGAAAAAGTCATGACAAACCTGCGTAGGTCAGTCATCAGTAGAGGATATCACTTGCTAATATTAAATAGGAACGTTGTTATGGCAATCGTTTTCATTTTATCTACCAAAAAAAGTTATTCTCAGTTTTATTCTCTACTCCATAAGCCGGCTTTCTTTTAATCTTCCTCTGAAAGTTCTTCTCGGTGTTATTCTCTACTCCATAAGTTGATATTAGTGATAAAAAGTTACCATCAATTGGAAATACGTGAACTTGGTTCCTGTTTTTGTTGTTCGAAATAACTTTCATAGTCTGCTTGTCAGTTTCAGTGTTTAAGAAAGAGAACGAATTTGTGGACAGACATGTAAAATATGTCCACAAGATAGCAGCACCCAATAGGTCCACCTCAGCAACTTAGACAACTCAGCTTTGTGTCCCACTCAAACTAAAACTAGTATACTGTTATGCAGTGGGGGCGTGAGCGGACAGGGAGAGGGAGAGGGATGAGTGGAAAGGGAGAGATTGAGAGGGCGTGGGCCAAATGACTTTTTGTCCATATACCCCCCTCGCCCCAGAACATTCGCTCCACTTACTTGATCAAGAATAAAGTGGTAGTTCACACACCTGGTAGTAATACATGAGAAAATTGTCCCGTGGACAATAGAATATAATTGGTCCACCTAAACACTTAGTCCACGTCAGGCTTGTGGTCCACTTTACTTAAAAAAAGGAAACTTCTATCTAATCTATCTAATGATACAGGTTGGTGTGGGGCCCGCAAGGCCTCCATCCAACAGCTCTAATCTTTGCTCACAAGTTGTGACTTGGCAGATCCAAGTGTTTTAAGGGTTTGTGAAATTTTGTTAAACTAAATCAGTATAATGGGATCTATCCAAAAATCAGCCAAAAGTCAACAATTGCAGTTGGGTTTATAAACTGTTGGGCCTCCAAATTTGACATGTTACTGCATAATTGGTTGGCCCACTTGATGCTATTGGGCTTAGGGATAATGACCAATTGGGCTAGCCTTAATTGGGTTTTGGCAAGCCGAAGGTGCGACGAGTTGTTTGGCATGGTATTGCACAATTGGCTAGCCCAATTGATGCTATTGGGGTTATGGATAATGGCCAATTAGGCTAGCCTTGATTAGGTTTTGGGCTTTCGGTGCACCGAAGACGCGACAAGTTGTTTCGCACCAAAGGCGCGCATATCTGTGTTGTACAGCACGGGCAAATACTAGTATAACACTATCTTCTATCTAATAAAAAGCAATGGTGTGGGGCCCACAAGGCCTCCATCCAATGGTTGTCATTGTCTTTTAGCAAGTTGTGACATAGCAGATCCAAGTGTTAGGAGGATTTGTGCAATTTTGTTAAATGTAATCAATACCATGGGATCTGTCCAAAAATTAGCCAAAAGTCAACATTTGAGGCTGGGCTTATAAATTGTTTGGCCTCCAATTGATTTGGGCTTATAGATAATGGGCAATTGGGATGGCCTTGCACCGAAGGCGCAACGAGTTGTTTCACTGGTCTTGTGCCGAATATTTTCGCCTAAAGGGCGTGTCTATAATGAGTTTTCGAGGTAGCACAAGTGAAAAGCGCCGAGGTCTCTTGGTCAGGCATACCCTAGTTAACCTTTAACCTAATAAAAAGGAATGTTGTGGGCCCATAGGGCCTCCATCTTGTGGCTCATATATCGTTTCTCAAGTTGTGACATGGCATTTTAAAGTGAGCTAAAGTATTGTGCTACATCTCTACGCTGCAAACAGTTACATACTTACATTGTATCTCTTTTCTCTAATTTAGGATAAAGAGAGAAATTTCCTTCATTCTCCACTAAGATCTTCTCTCTCTCTCTCTATCAAGTATGATTCACTCTAATGGCTACTTTCTCCTACTTTTATTTTTCTTTTCTTTTTCACTAACTTGCTAAGGTTGGTGAGGTATGTATCTTTAGTGGAATTGCTAATGTTGTTTGATTATATCCTCTAGGTTTGCTTCGTTGTACCAAAAATATCTATTATTGCTGCCATTTTGTAGGTTGCCATGAGTATGCGACTGCAGATCGAGTTTTGAAAAATGTAGCTTCAAGATCTGTGCTTTTTACTTAGGGAAAACAAATATTCGTACATATTTCTAATTATTTTAGTCCATAGTGTATATAGATGTTTGTCCTGTCCACTTTGAGATTGGTGTTGTATAAATTAGTGTTAGTTGTTTCAGGTGTTCACGTTAATTGATCTATCCGCTCTGAGATTGGTTACACAAGATTCTTCTTATATGTTTTGTTTTTAAATTAATTTCTTTCTCATACAACTTTCAGATTGCTAGCTCAAAATTCTATTAGCATGTCATTTGCGACCTATTTTATTTAAGGGCACCATTAAGTCTGACGAGGTATACAAAATCTTTTCAAAATATATTTCTCCTTCCCTCTCCCTCTCCCTTCTTCCTTCTCAACCAAACCCAACTCTCACTCTCCCCACCACAAACCCATCTCTCCCTCTCTCTTCTCCACCTCCGCTCACGCCCCCTATTGCTTGCAGATATCTAGTGTAATATGGTAATGTGTTTTGTTTCAAAATCTATGGTTGTGGTTCATCTACCTTTGGAGGATTTGGTTTGAAAATATTGAGATGGAAGCTGAAGGGAATTATTCTTCATCAAGTTCCACTGCTACCAACAAGAAGTTAATGAATATAAACAATGAAGAAAGAATCAATGGCTTATACGAACCACTTATTCATCACATCCTCTCTTTCATGGACATGAAAGAAATTCTCAAAACAAGCCTTCTTTCCAAAAGATGGACAAACCTATGGCGATTAGTCTGAACTCTTAAGTTTCATGAAAATCCCTACATGACTCGACGTATTCTCAAACTGAACAAAGGTAAGTTCAAGTTTTTTGTAGACTCAGTTTTACTTCTCTGAGATAGATCTGATATAGACAAGTTCGATCTGCATTTCCTCTCTGTCGAATATGATGATTCCAGACAGATTGATAGATGGGTTACTTATGATAAAAAACGACGAGTTCAAGTGCTTAGACTTGGTGGTGTATCTATTCTGAAATAAAAAACAATATGTTTATCTGGCCGAGTTAAAACTTTGGAATTACTTGGGATCACTCTTCCGAGCAATAGTCATGGGGATTTAGTTTTGGACTTGCCAATTGTGGAAAGCTTTATTATTGATTATTGTGACCATATTGTGATTAGAAGGTTTGCAATATCTGGTCCTAAACTTAAGTACTTGCAGCTGGAAAATATTTTTCCAGGAATTAATTATAAAACCTCGATTAAGATATCTGCGGTGCCTAGTCTCGCATCACTCAAATGCATTGGCTATACCTACGAAGACTACACCTTGGAGAATCTTTCAGCTCTAGTTACTGCTGAGATTGAGACATATCTGTATTACGTGGCAACCCTCAATATTTCATTTGGCAGATGTTTAAGTAGCATCCTAAAAGGAATCATTAATGCAAAGTCGTTTACTCTATCAGGACATGGCTTTCAAGTATGTTTTCTTTTATCTTTCTCTATTGTGAAAATGGCTTCAGCTAGCATTGTGTACTTTTTTTTCTTAGTGAGAACTCAATTATTTCAATTGTATAAAGCTTTCAGAACATTGGGAAAACAAATGTGCTTTACGATTTCTTTTCTTTTTTATTTTTGGTCAAGAAGTTTGGAACACAGTAATTTGAACTAACACTATTTTAAATAAGTATGTCGAGTGACATAACAGATTTGTTGACTACAAACTTAAATGCCAATTTAGACAATCTCTATACTCTGAGCTAACTTTCTCCGAGGAATACCCCTCCACTGATTAAAGCTATGGTGTCGAATTCCAATGGTTTGTAACTTTGATAGGTTGTAAATGGTTGATATATAGATGCTCTCCTCGAACAATCCAGTTGTGGCATATGGGAAAAACATATTTTGTTAAGCACTTCCTCACTGTCAAAATTTTACCTGTGAAGTTGTTGTTTCTAGATTGCTCCCTTTTTCATTTTTAGGCTTTAAAAGAATTGCCGAATATGTTGGAAGGGGTGCAAGTTTCAGTCCAAAGTTTGAAGTATCTGAAGCTTACAGAATGGTGTGACAAATCTTACATCTATTCATTGGCAAAACTGTTAGAAGTTTTCCCACTTTTAGAAACACTTGTCTTGGAAAGAATCAAGGTATTGATCGATTACTATATCATATTTCAGGTTTTTTCAACTCTTATCTTGTAGTTATACAGTTACAGTTTAAAGTTACCAACTACTAAGTTCATCAAACGCAGCGGAATAATATGTAACAAATCAACAACTAGGGTTTCAACTCAATTAATTATTTACTATCATGATTTTTCAAAAATAATAATTTTTTTTCTAATAACCCATTGACAAAAAAGGCTACAAAGCCTATATATAATAATACTACCCCTTAATAACTAGAACTCTAAACCACTCTAACTGGTGTTTTATTATACAGGCCAACATTGCTACTTAAAATATAAACAAATAAATAAAACTCTCACTAGGGATGCCTATTACATATGTTCTGTTTGCCTCTTTCGTATATGTTGCTAATTATTGGAACAAGGGGAAAAAGTAGTAACAGTAGAAAAATAAAAGAAACAAATTGTACTGTTTCTTTACCAATTGTTTTATTTCAGAGAATTATCGGGCCTGAAGATGAGAGAGGAGATTGGGATGCAGAGTTATCATTTACTTGAAAGCTTCGTCAACTACAGTGTACTGAGATGCAAAATTTTGAACCGACTGAAAACGAATTCAAGTTTCTCGAGTTTTTACTAAAAAGTGCTTTGGTGCTGAAGAAAGTTAGCATTACCTTGACTATTAAATTGAGTGGCAAGGGAAAGGAGCTGGCAGAACTCAAAAAGAAGATACAGTCACTGCAAAAAATATTTTCAGGGTTAAAATATTGCAAAATTTGAAGACGGTGCTCTGATTAATTATCTCATATCAAGAGTGGCTAATCTCAAAACACTAGGTATGCTTATAGGTTTTCTATGATTTGTAGATTCCTTTATATATTTGATGGTAGGCTTTATATTCTCAACAAGTATTACCTGGTAATGTTGTTTCAAGTAGGCTATCGTATCTTTCTTGGACTCATTTTGTTCATTCTCTACTTTTCCGTCTTCTAGTGAACTGCTTGTACAGTTTTCTACATTAAAAGACAAGAAAAACCTTTCATGTTATTTTCTTACTAATTATATTATTTAGAACAGTATCCTTTGAAGTGTAAAATTTGAATGCTATTTTTGAATATGATATGTATTTTTCGTAAGAACTGAAACTTTAGGAGGGGCTGGTGTTTGTGAAAATGGAAGCAAGATTGAATTTGTTTAAAAACCTACTTGAGCCATCTCAAATGGTTGGCTATGTGCATTGCAAGAGGGTAGTGTTCTCAAATATATGGTGAACAAATGAGCAAATGCAGTTTGGGGTAAATATTAGAAGATAAAAATTAATGAGTAGTGAACAGTGTGGTACCTACTATTCCTAGTCTCTCACAAGTTCAAATCTAAGATAACCTATTAATTAGCGAAAGTAGCCTTCTAGAAATGTTTTTCCATTATAAATTGGTAATAAATTATATTGTCCAAGACTGAGGAGTCTAAATAGAATTATATTCTGTAAGTTCCTACCTTAAAGTAGGTTGAATTTTTTTTTCTGTATTTTTTCTTTATTGTTTTATTTATATATTTATTATTATTATTATTATTTTTTGGGGTGGGGCCGTGGGGGCGGGGCGCTAAAAAGAGTTTGTTCTGTAAAACTTATTACTTCTTTGACACTATATTAACCCTCTGGATTTTGACCAAAGGAAAAAGAAAAGGTTTATTTTATACTCTCGTCCGTCAGTGCACTGATACTACTCAGGTAAGGTGTTTGATCTATGTAGATATTTTTCTCATTGTAGGTGTCTAGTTTTGTTTATGGGACGGTCCTATTAAAGTCTCCTAGAGACTTCTAGAATTCCATCAGCCCAATCACGTGAACATAGGTCTTACTAATCCTGAATTATCTACATAGATGAAAGTATGAAACACTTAAAGCCATTTCCTTAACAAAGAAGGCCACCAAGATCGGTCCAGCATGGATTGAAATAAGAGGCGGTTCAACAGGAAGTTTTTGAAAATGCAGTGCACCTAGCTAAGTGGGGAATGGCGATGAATACAAAGGTTAATCAAGCATCCCTATTCCATCAGCCGAAAGGTTACCCACATAGGTCTTCCGGACTTCCCCAAAACCTATATGCAAGGCTGGTAGCCAAGGAAAAAGTCATGACAAACTTGCATAGGTTAGTCATCAGTAGAGGATATCACTTGCTAATATTAAACAGGAACTTTGTTATGGCAGTCGTTTTCTGTTTATCTTCCAAAAAAAGTTTCTTCTCAGTTTTATTCTCTGCTCCATAAGCCGTCTTTCTTTTAATCTTCCTCTGAAAGTTCTTCTCGGTGTTATTCTCTGCTCCATAAGCTGATATTAGTGATAAAAAGTTACCATCAATTGGAAAAACGTGAACTTGGTTCCTGCTTTTGTTGTTGGAAATAACTTTCATAGTCTGCTTATCAGTTTCGGTGTTATAAGAAACCAGATGCCTGTCATCACATAGTAGTATGATCTCTCTGTTCGTTCGAATTATCATAGGTTAAATCGTGTAACATGACTGCAATATTTGTTCTTTCAATATAGTAAGCTGCTTAGCCCAAGACTCCTTTACTTTATAATTTTTCATCAACCATATGTCAACAACTTGTTTAGAAGAGCAGTTTACCATTGACAGAGACCCCTCAAGCACCCGGAGTATGTAGTATTTCGAACAACATCTGAAATTAGTATTCAAAATAGCGACTGACTCAAGTACTGGAATATTGCTGAACTCTTCGGCCCCCAAATTCCATGATAAAATGAGTAGCCTTAAACTGGAAGATTGATGACCAGTGTGTTTTATAGGTTCCCTTGTTATCCAATGAAAGGAATCATTGATGAATGCCGACGAGACCTCTTCAAACGTGTTAATTAGGATATTTGGGGCATTTTTTCTCATGTATTACAACTAGGTGTGTGAACTACCACTTTATTCTTCACACTACCATAAAATTCCACAAACATAATCTTGAATTCTTGTGTAGAGATATTGAAACCAAATCCCAAAAAAACTGTCGTAGAATAACATTCTAAGTACGGAAGTCCTTTGTGTTCTCCTGTTAAGGGGTTAAGTACGTAAACAGGTTTCCAGAAACCATTGTCTATGGGAGCCGCAAACGTTAATGATAAACACACAAGACCATTGCATGATCCCACAAGAACAACTATGTTTGAAGAATCCATGCTCAAAAATAGAGATTCAAGTTTTTTTACCCCGGTGATGGGATATACGCATACCTCATCCACATTGTCTTCTACTAATTTGAACATGCTCAAAAAAAATCTCCTTTTTTCTTTACATCAAGAACAATTTTCACAATCCACGTACTGAAGGAGCCTGCAAACGAGAATTGATGACCTGCGAATAATGTTGCCAACATGGATGGCTCTCTGTAATTGCAGGCTGCCCAAAAGGGTGTTGTTGAATGTGCTTTTGAACATTCTCTGATGTAACTAATCCTTCCAAATACATCCTAATATCACCCCCATGTCCTAAAGAATTGTCGTTCTTATTACGGAAGTCGTATGAAGTAGGGAAGATGGTAGTGTGTGCGGGATTAAGCAATGCTTTATAAGGAGAATCATCGACGAGGAGATTGTTTGATTCATTGTACTCTCTCTTCTCCCAAGGAAGATTTGGGTCATCCTTATCCCAAAGTTTGACAAGTTCTTTCAACATCAAAGGCTTCGCATTGTTCTCAACAATGTAAAATCCAGTAGTAGAGCAATAGGATTGGTCTCAACAAAACAACAATTGGGACTTCATATCGCCCATGGCAATATTGAGCACATCGTCCAAATTTCATTTTGTCCTTGATGACCAAACACCAACATTGAATCTTTGAAAACAAAACTTTCGGAAATCAACACAGGACGACCTCTTTAATATTACCTTTCCATAAATGAACTTGTCGGCAATACAATCTGAAGAAAGGTCAAACTTGTTACCTATGTGAAGAAGCAAACCATTGACATCAAGAATGAGAAGTTTTCGCTTTGTTTTACTAATCAGTAGTCTTTCAATGAGCAAGACTTCCATATTCTCTGATTCGAGCTTTTTCTTTTTGGTGAGAAATTGTCTCTCGGTAATTCCACAATCAGCATCACGCTTGTTAGCATCATCGCCCTTTTCACCCACATCCATTCCCTTAACCGTTACAATATCAGCTTGTTGGCCCTGTTAATATTAGGTGAAAAATATAGGTATATAATTAGGGCTCTATAATTAAATGTATTAATTAAAACTTATATAGCAGGAGAAATGTGAGGAGGACTTACATTCTTGATGTCAATGGTTTGCTTTTCCCCTTCTTGCTGGTCCTTATTTTTCAACTCTTCCTTGAACTTTTCATTTTCTTCTTTTTGCACAACAGAAGTTCTTGTTCGAGTGTGTTGACCTTCTTTTTCAACTCTTCCTTCAACTTTTCATTTTCTTCTTTGCAGAAAAGAAGTTCTGGTTCAAGTGTGTTGACTTTCTCCCTCAACATTTCCTTGAACTTTTCATTTTCTTCTTTGCATAACAGAAGGTCTTGTTCGAGTGTGTTGACCTTCTTTTTCAACTCTTCTTTCAACTTTTCATTTTCTTCTTTGCACAAAATAAGTTCTTGTTCAAGTGTGTTGACCTTCTCCCTCAACTCTTCCTTCAATTGTTCATTTTCTTCTTTGCACAACAGAAGGTCCTGTTCAAGTGTGTTAACCTTCTCCCTCAAAATTTGGTTCTCCAGTCATATTGACATGGCCTCATCATCTTCTTCAGTCGTAGGCTGGACAATCATTTCTTTATCAGAGGGTAGAACGTCAACGGATATGTTCTGCAGCAATGTTATTTCCTCATCTGTTATAGCTTCGGCATCAACAATTACCTGATAAAGTTCAACATCAACAATTAGTGTTTGAAATTTGGACCATGAACAATCAATGTTCATACTCTTATTAGACTATGAACATTCAGTGTTCATGCCTATTTAGGGGTATGAACACGGATTGTTCATAGCCAGTTTAGTGGTATGAACAATATTTGTTCATAACTACTTTTGGATATTAATAATACTAATATTATAGTATATTTATATACTAATACTATAATGTGTATTTATACACTTCATATAGGTTGAAATCTACCTGATTAGAGGGTACAACGTCACTGGTATGTTCTGCAGCAATGTTATTTCCTCATCTGCTATAGCTTCGGCATCAATAATTACCTGATAAAGTTCAGCATTAACAATTAGTGTTTGAAATTTGGACCATGAACAATCAATGTCCATACTCTTATTGGACTATGAATATTTAGTGTTCATTTGTGAGCGTAGCGAACTCTTGAGGTCGGTTTCAAAAGCCCCCCTAAAATCCACTTCGTTGGTGTATGTCTGTACCCCCCTCTCTAATAGTCTCTCTCTCTTCTCTGCCCTTCATCTCCCCCCTTCCCCCTCCCTTTAACAGTCTCTCTCTCTTCTCCGCCCTTCATCTCCCTCCTTCATCTTCCTTCTCTCATCTCCTGCCCTTCTGATCTCCTCCCTCCTTCATCTTCCTCCTCTCATCTCCTGATCTTCTCTTCATCTCCCTCCTTCATCTTCCTCCTTTCATCTCTTCATCTCCCTCCTTCATCTTCCTCTTCTTATCTCCTCCCTTGCTACGCTCACGCCCCCACTGCTATGTAGTTATTCTAGTTATACACTAATACTATAGTGTGTATTTATACACTTCATATAGGTTGAAATCATATAGGTTGAAATCTACCTTATCAACTTTTAACATGTTGAATGTTGTGCTTCGGAATTGTTCAATCAATTTCTTCAGATTCCATCTCGCACACCTTGGGAATTTTCTTTCATGATTTTCCACCTTTTTATTGAGTGTGGTGTGCTCACTTATGCAAAATTGCAATGTGTGTGATGAAACCCTTATTTAGTGCAAAAAATGTTGTACAAACATGCATTTACAAAGATTTCATATATGAACAATCATTGTTCATACTCCACCAATTGTTATACAAACATACAAACATATATTAAGGAGATGTTGTTGAAATACTATACCATAAACATTATTGTGCATCCATTGATCGTCTTTATCTTCGTTTCTTTGTGTTTTTTGGCTGCCGCAATCAATTCGTTGTGTATGGCATTAGGCCAAGGCAACTTTCTCAATGATTCCAAGTCTTCTACAGCCTTGATTAAGGGCCAAGTTGCTCTGTAATTTGCGTTAGCAAAGAAGCAAGTGGTGAACATGTAAAGCCACATCAGCCTTGAGAAATCTTTAGCTGCATGTTCATCATTTCTCTCATTCAAGGTCTGCAATATTGCACCAATAAAATCAACCTTGTTTATTATTGATTTCTCCCTACTACCCAAATACTTTGATATGAATCTTGTTTTTTTATCTTTAGAACCAATATTCTTCGTTGGATTAAAAAAACATTTTTGTTACAGGCAGCCCAAACATTAAACTTATCTCCTCATAAGTCAGCTTTAAACTTTTTCAATCTATCTGAAATTTATTAGAGTTGTTATCATATTTGTCCAAAAGATCAAATATTTCTTTGTTGGGCTTGTTTACGTTATCTTCTACAAAATCCCCTTTCCACAATGCTTTAAATAACAATCATAACGGTATCTTCTTCATTGCCTCAACCTAATTTTCTAGAATTTTCTTTTCCTTTAGAAGTTTTACTAGATTTATCATCCAGGAGAGGTTGCTTCGCAGCTGAGGTGCCGGTGCCTTGGTCGATACTAGTTCCTTTCCCTGATATTCCTTCTCCTCGTCTTCATTCTCCTTTTCACTCTCCTCTTTTGCCTTCTTTTTAGAAACTATTTTCCTACTCTTCTTTTTAGGAACTACTTTGCTGCTTGACTCTTTCTTCCTTTTCTTGGTAGGAGTGCTTCTCGATTCTGGCTTCTGTTCCTTAATTGCAAATTTCAAACATGCTATTTTCCTTAGGGACTTATTTGTCTTTGATTTGTTCTTCTTCTTTGATTTTTTTTCATCCCTAGGAGTAAGTCCTACAAATAAATGAACGTCAGATATCGAAATTAAAAAATAGCAACGTATAAACATTAGTCTGTTGATGTATGGTCAGGTATGAACATTCAATGTTCATAGTCCACTAAGAGTACGAACACTGAATGTTCATAGTCCAACAAGAGTATGAACAATGAATGTTCGTACATATATTTCTTAACATTCATATCCTAACATGTAAACTGTGCAAGTTACCATGAAAATCCTAATAGTGATATGAACAAATAATGTTCATATCTTTTTCTAGCAAAAAAATCACGAATTTCAATAATTATAACTTGAAAAATATAATTCAACATCATTGAAATGTACCCGTAATAGTAGTTCGCCTTCTTTCCTGTCCTCAAGTTGTGAAAATAACACAATTTGTTGGTCTAATTTATCTTGGTGTTCTTCACAATAAATTTGATTTTGAAGTCTTAAATTTGTGCAATTTTCAGTGTTGCATGTGTTCTCTTCAGTCTACAACGGTGATTTTGACATTTTGTGTTTGTTTTGATGGAAATTTGAGATTTTGCTTAGGTTTTCTTTTTGTGGAGAGTTTTTGCTGGGGTTTTTTATTGTGTACACATCCTTGAGAGTGATTATGAAATAAGCTTGGGTTTGGGAGTGATTATTTCGCTCGGTCTCTCATTTATGCGCCAGAAACTCTTCCCCAAACTCTATCGGCTTTCAAAAGGTAATAAGTATTCTCTTTAGTCTCTTAATTATGTTTCACTCTTCTTGTTTCTAAACATATATACTTGGAATTAGGGATTTGGAGATATCACCTGCGACCATTTCGAACTCCTTTTTTATTTTCTTTTTTTCTTTTGTTGCATTGTTTTTATTAACATATGAGAGCATTAACTTATTAACTTATTTGGTTGATTATTTTTCCTCTTATTTTTGTTTGCCCCTGTTAATGTGTGTTTTGTGTTACATACTTACATATAAGCATCCAAACTTATCGTTCATTTTAAGATAGTTTCATTGGAGTATACTCAATCTTTTAATTATTATTTATTTGAGGTGGTTGCACAGTTTAAACTATGTTTTTATATAAACAATAAACACCTACAAATACGATTATGCATCACAAATTATTTTAAACGTTCTAGTGATGGGAGATGATCCTCACTTGGTTACAGCTGACATCTAAATGATTACGTTGCAGCGCTTCTACTAGAACCAAAAGAAGTGGTCTGCACGAAATGGGAATGGTCATACCGCCATGGACCAGCAGTCACTTGTATATGCAAGATGACCATATACTGTCGTTACTTGTGGAGGGAGTGGTAATTTATTTCGATTTCTACTCTGCTTTAATTTTATTGCACATATCGATTCACAACCAATAACTCGTGTAAATGATAAACAGGATCGTCCAGTGGTTCGTACCCATGAGCACACTAAAAATTTACATCAGTAGAAGTTATATGGAGACCAAAAGAAGATGGTTTCAAAAATGGGGTTTCAATACCTTAGAAAAATTCAACATTTCCAAGGGGACAGAGAGTTGATATCTTCTCTGATTGGCCGATGGAGACCTGAAATCAATTCTTTCCATTTCCCGTCGTTTGAACTTACAATTACTCTTCAGGATGTAGGTCATATATTAGGCTTGAACATCTTTAGGAATGTCCTTGTTGACAACTTGGACTGGAGTGCAGAAAAGGCTTGCTCAAAAAATTTGGGCGTTTCACCCCCTAAAGAAAAAGTAAGAGGGAAAAACGTTGATATCTTATGGTTAACAGAAACCTTTTCCAATGTTGGATCTGAACATCAGACAAGGGCCACAATTGCATATGTCATGTACCTCATTGGAAGCACCATATTTTCTGAAAGAGGGGGCAACTGTGTCCATACCAAGTACCTACAATTTCTGAACAATATTGAGTCTTGTGCCATGTATACTTAGGCTAGTGCTGCTCTTGCATATTTATTTAAGGCCCTAAAGGGAGCATCAATCCGCGTACACCAAATGAATGCCAGAGAGGAACAAATTCAAATTTTCGACTCAACTTGTATGGTTCTTCTACATTGTTGTTGGTACGTATTATTGGGTATAGTTGAACTTTTTTGGATTAATTATATATTGTGGAATTGATATAAATTTTAAAATTTTGACTGTAGACTTGGTTTTATGAGAGGTTCCGCTTATATCCATTAACTCGTGAACCAAAAGTTGTATTCCCTGCAGCTTGTAGATGGAAATATACCAGGGATCGACTTCGCCACAGAGATGTACTATCAAAGTTGATATCCAAAAAGATTATGACACTGTCAGCTGGGACTCACTCCTACTAGTGCTCAAGAGATTCAGATTTCCTGACAAGTTTATCAGTTGGCTATCTATGTGTTTCACTTCTCCTTGTTATTCAGTCCTCATCAATGGTAGTCCGTATGGATTCTTTGAAGGGAAAAGAGGGTTAAGACAAGGTGATCCTCTGTCTCTGTATCTATTTGTTCTAGTAATGGAATTGTTAGGTGGTTTACTGAAGCAAGGGCTCCAAATGAAAAGCATTCGACCTCATTCCAGATGTAAAAGAATCGAGATTACTCATTTGAGCTTCGCTGATGATGTACTTCTTTTCTGTAAAGGGGAGTCAGGCTCTATTTTGGCTATTAAGGCGGCCATTGATAGCTTCTCTTCTCTCACGGGACTAAAGATAAATACACTAAAGACGACTATCCTGACTGGCAGTATGACCAAAGATGATGGGATTGCCCTTGCAGACTTATTGGGGGTGCAACTAGTCTCCCCTCCCATTAAATATTTGGGGTTACCTCTCACTGCAGCTAGAATCAGTTCCAAGGATTGTATGCCGCTGATTGAAAAAATCACTATGAGAATGTCAAACTGGAAGAACAGGTCCTTATCTTATGTGGGCAGGTTACAACTCATACAGTCTATCCTCTCGTCTTTTCATATTTACTGGGCGAAGACGTTTATCCTTCCAGTAGGTGTATTGGATAAGGTGGCTAAACTCTATAACAGATTTTTGTGGGCTGGAGATTCTCTGCAAGTGAAGATGCATAAAGCTAGTCATGAAACATTGAAGCTGCACAAAGAGGAAGGTGGGCTGAGTATAATTGATCCGAGGGTATGGAACAAAGCAGCTTACTGCGGTTTGGTGTTCAAGGTGGCAACTAAGGAGGAAACTCTTTGAACAAAATGGACTTGGGAGTACCACATTCGACAGAAACATTTCTGGTCTATAAAGATTCCGACGGATTGTTCGTGGGTCTGGAGGAGTATTCTGAAACATAGGAAGATTGCCCGAAAGTATATTAGATGCTTGATTGCTAACGGGGAAGGCACAAGTTTATGGCATGACCCTTGGATATCCTCTATGCTTCTTCTTCATAATGCATAGGTAAGAAATCTCCTTCATGTTCCAGATGATGCCAAATTTAGTGCCCTAATCTCTAATGGTTCATGGAATGATATGGTTCTTAACTTGCCAGATGGTGAGTTAAAGAATAAAATCTTGCAGACTTCCATAAATGTTAACATGGCCCAGGACTTGGTAGTGTGGACTGCTACAAGCTCAGGTAGATTCTCCACAAAGTCAGCTTATATGTCAATCAAAAAGATGAGAGAAAAAGTTGTATGGTACAAATTGGTGTGGGGTAAGTATAATGTTCCAAAACATTCTTTCAGCACCTGGCAACTTTTTTCGGGTTGCCTAGCTACCCAAGATCGACTGATCCACAGGAAGGTCCTGTCTCATTCAAAGTGTTGTCTGTGTGACGATAATCATCTAGAAAACTCGAAGCATCTCTTTTTCAACTTTGCATTCACAAAGAAGGTTTGGGCTGCAATAAAGGATAGATTGGGGTTGGGAATGGTGCGTGAATCCTCTGCTGAGTGGCAGTTTCTTTTGCGGTTAACGAGATTGAACTCGTTATCGAGTGAGATAGTCAAAACGATGATTTGTGCTACTGTGTATGGGATCTGGAATGAGAGGAATAGCAGGAGGTTCAGGAACAAAGCTCATAACGCTGAGTCGATCAGTAGGTATGTCATAGAGAAGATGTGAATTTATCTGCAGCGAGTTATCAAGACTACTGAGGACTCCTCTCCTGCGACTAGTAGAATGAAGAAGAATGGGTATCTACTAGTGTGGGGGTGAAAGCGTCGGCCACACTAATGTGAGATACAAAACTATCAATGGACTTCACTTCCCCTTCTACAGGCAAACCTAGTTGTCCTTGCTTGAGTCTAAACATGTTAACTTCCACAGAAAGATTTCCAAAAGAAAGAGTCATTGAGCCATCCCGACAATTCATTTGGGCATTGGCGGTTTCCAATAAAGGATGCCCTAAAATGATGGGAATAGAATCATGAGTTGTTTCTATGTCGAGAATAACGAAGTCAACTGAGTAGTAAAAATCCTGAACTTTAACGAGAATGTTTTCAACTACGCCTTTGGGATACTTAATAGAACGATCAGCTAACTGCAAAGTCATTTTGGTTGGTTGAAGTTTTGTTAGACCTAGTTGTTTATATAAATAAAAAGGGAATAAGTTAACACTCGCCCCTCGGTCTAATAAAGCAGTTGTTATGAAGGTATCGCCTAAGGTGCATTGTACAGTGGGACGACCAGGGTCCTTGTACTTAACAATTCCGTTATGTTCAGATAAAGAGGGATATTGTTCAGTTAAAAAGGCTTCTTGGGGTATGTTGGTTTTCCTCTTCTTGGTGCACAACTCTTTTAGAAACTTAGCGTGTCCAGGTAGACTTTTTATAGCATCTAGAAAAGGTAGGTTTATAGTCAGATTTTTAAATACTTCCCTAATCTCATCAAATATCTCGTCCTTTTTAGACACAACTAGTCTCTGGGGATATGGTGGTTTATCTCTATATTTAGTAGAAGGGTCAAAAGTATTATTAGTCTTTGCTTTATCTTTAGCTGTTTTCCATCTAGGTGTCCATATTGGAACCTTTACAGGTGTAGGATCTTCAGTTTCTATGACAGTATTTGGTATGGTATCATTTTCAGCTTCTGTCTGCGGGCGATCTTCAGGCATAGTTACTTTGTTATCAACTACTCTCCCTGAACGAAGGGTAGTGACTACCCGTAGGTCCCCTGGGGGCTAGGGTTATATTACCATTACAATGAATACTTTTTATTTTGAAGGCTGTATTTGTTGAGTTACGATTAGGCACTGCTTGACCTGGAAACACGCCTGTTTGGTTATTATTTTGGTTAGGAGACATGTCAATAACCTTTTGGCACAAAGACTACATCATTTTAGAGTTTTGATCATGCTGATCTTTCATCAAGTTGGAGTTTTGTTGCATAATTTGATTTTGTTTTTCCAACAAGGTCACTACTACTACTTCGTCTGTAGATGGTTGAACTGGAATTAAGGCTTGTTGAGCGTTCATGTCTTGATGTTGATAGTTCTGGGTCATGGGCACTAAACCTCTATTCTGGTCACCTAAGTTTCCTTGTCCTTAAGGTTGAGTTAACTGGTTGAAGTTTGATGGTTGTTGTGGTGGTTGTGCATAGACAAGAGGACAATAGAAGTCGGAATGCTCAAGACTAAAACAGACATTACAACGAGTAGAGTTAATATTCATGACTGGCGTGGGTTATTGTTTAACAGAGATGGCATCTACCTTTTTAGTGAGGGCATCAATAAGAGTTTTAAGCTCGGTATCAGGTTTAACCTCAGAAGAAGGAGTGGAGCGGGAAGAGTCGTTACCTCCCCAATTGTTGTTCCTCTTAGATTGATCTTCTAAGAATTTATAAGCCTCCAAGGCTCCTTTACTAAGAAAACTACCCCCAGTCATGATATCTAGAACCTCCTTATGACGATGTGAAAGCCCCTTGAAGAAAGCACAAACAAGCGTGTCTTTTGCAAGGTTATGATGCGGACATTCTATGAGAAGATCAGTGAAATGATTTCAGGCCTCTGAAATGGATTCATGAGGATTCTGGCAGAAGAAATGAATCTTGTGAAGCATTTCATATCTTCAATGGTAGGTAAAATTGTTCCATGAACAATTGAACAAGATTAGCCCATGAGTCCACAGAGTTTGGCGTTTGGGCAATTAACCAAGTAGCCACCTTGTCGGCTAGGGTAAATGGAAACACCCTAAGTTTAACTTGATCCGGACTTACGCTAGGATGATGGAATGTAGTGAGAACTTGTTCTATCCTGTGCGTGTTGGTAAGGCTTCTCATGGTCTAAACCATGGAAAACCGGTAACAAGTTAAATATATTCGGGGGAATTCAAAAATCCCCCACTAGGTCTGCAAGAACAATGCACAACTTAGGGCCATCATTTAGTACTTTATAAAAATCATAGAGAGGAGTCTCTGGTTCTTTAGCCATTGATGTAGGTGTAGTGTGTGAAATTCTAGATAGGCGTGTGGTATTGTGTCTACGAAAAACAAGCCTTATTATACTAGAATTGAAACTCCTCTGACAGAAGAGGCGAGGAGTGGAAGAAGGAGTACCTGAATGCCTCCTTGCTATGTATATGAATAGCGTCTTTGATACGCAAGCTCAGTGTATTCAAGAAGATAGAAATACTGAATAACTTGAACAAACGAAAGTTTGAACTAACCTGTGAAATCGGGCTTATTCAGAAGAGGGCATAGGCGCACTTGGAATTGGCCTATAAAGGGCGCGAGGCGCTCTCTTGCTTGACTCAAAGTCCAGGCGCTTGAGGGTGTGGCACCCTCAAGAATTGCCTATGGAGGGCGCGAGGCGCGCTCTTACTTGACACAATGTCCAGGCGGTTGATCGCGGGGCGCCCTTGGAAATAGGCTATCTAGGGCATAGGCGTGCACTCCAAATAATTTGAAATTTTTACAATAGTTTGCTAAGATGTTCAGTAAGTGGCCTCTAAAATTTCATAGCAATAGAAGCTATGAAAGTCCTTCTACTTCCCTGCAAAATTTGTGAAACAGTTTTCGGACACAATACAAACAACAGAATGGTTAACCAATCAAAACAGAGCCAAAAATCGCCAAAATTTTTCTAGAGACTCCTGATAGATCATGCATATTCTTGTACACCTTTTAGAGCAATTGGAGTTCTAAAAACCCTCCTTATCGGCTATTGTTCCAAAAATTAAGTGTTTGCAAAACTGCAGAAACACACTAGAAACAATCCACTAGTTAGGAAGTCAAAACAAATCAATAACTCATCAAATTTTTACTGAAAACTCCTGACTTATGATAGATACTCCTGTAAAAATTATAGAATTTTTTAAACTGCCTAAGTAACCATACTCATCTGTTTTTCCAAAAACTTACGGTTTGAAAGCTGAAATGCAGCACTGTAAAGATGGTATTAGTTTGCTAGGTCACATAACTTGGAAAAATCTGAAACTATTCCAGTAAATCAATAACACCTTAAGGATTATTCCTGAAACATTTCCAAATTTTTCAAAATTTACAAATACCTTTATTGCAGTGTTCTTCACTGTGACTCCGCAGACACAAGGGAGGGCGGGCGCACTCTGAACAAGGCAAAATGGAGGGCGTGCGCCCCTATGCTTAAAATAGTGAACAGTAATGAAAATATGAGAAAAAAGAAAGAAAAATGAAAAGGGTGGGTGGGTAGAGAATAAGGGATTGCCCCTTGGATTCAAGCAATTGAATTCTTGTCCTGAAAGAGTTTAAGATGGCAGCAGCGCAATTTGATAATAGAAAATTTAAGTAAACTAGCTATCTATATGTAAACACAAATAATCAATCAACTAAATAAGTGCTTAGATCAATATTCCTACTCTCAATTCATTATGCAATATAGAGAGTCAGGATTTGTTCCACTCTTAATCTATCTAAACTTAAACGAATTCAATTAATCAAACACAAGAAAACAATGGTGAGAACAATGAGAGTAGTGTTGTGATTTATTTAAACTAAAACTAATTATAAATTTAACTAATTTAACTAAGCAATTAAAAGGTGAATTTAATGAATCTGAAGAACATAGAGGAAGGATTAATCCATCTATGTGAAGCTATGATTATTCTAACTAGTTTCTCATATTTTAATCTTAACATTTATTAATCTACACAGGGTAAAACTACAAAAGCCACAATTTATTATTGATACCTAACCAATCCTAGCAATCTATGTACTAAGATATGATTAGTATAAGAGAAATTTTCCTTCATAAATCTCTTTGTGGAGTTTCTTTTCTCTAGTTCAACTTCTATAATCTCTATCTCTAGAAAACTATAGAACTTGAACTTGAAGCACATAAGACAATAAAAAAACTAAAGAAGAACAATCATAACCCTCACATAGACTTCATAAAACTCCTCTAATGGAGTTTTTAGCCTAGTTTCATTGGGTTCATTAACAATAAGCAATAATAATAAGACATAATTAAATTAAACTAAACTTGATTAAAATAATTTGAATTGAATTGAATTAACTAAAGCTTTTATTGAATGGTTCTAATGGAGGCTATAAAATAAATCTAAACTAAACTAATGGAAGGGTAGAGCTAGTTTAGGATTTTTATTCTCTTATATAATGATACAAAATCATGCATGGGTTTTTAGGCTAGGTTATGGACTTATAAATCAAGTCCATAACCCAATTGGGTGAATCCAAGACTTCTAATTCTGGTCGTGTTACTGCAGCGCATGTTTTCACCAACTTTTACTGCTCTTATCGAGTTTTATAAGTCCATAGCCCAATTGGGTGAATCCAAGACTTCTAATTCTGGTCGTGTTACTATAGTGCATGTTTTCACCAACTTTTACTACTCTTATCGAATCAAGGCCTAGACCATTGGAAAGGGCTTTCTGAGCTGGTCATTTTGATATAAAATAGGCCCAAATCCGAGGCCTAAGTCCAAAGATATGGCTTTTTGAAATTCTGTTAATTTTTCCTCAACTTTCTAATCCGGTTTGACTTTCACTTAACAGCTTTGACTTGGGCTTTTTAAGGGTTTTTTCTCCATGAAACTTGGACTTTTTTCATGGAACTTCTCTAGCAATCACTTTAGCTCCTTTTAGCGCCTAATTAGTAACGAATTTACATTTATTCAACTCCGAAGCCTGCAATACTCAAAAGCACGTAATTAGTGATAAACATATATTATTAATAACATAATTGGCTAAATAGAAATACTATTAAAGGGCGTAAACTACATTTTTGGGCTCTTATCAGCACCATTGGCCGAACCACGGTATATCTTTGTGTTGTGGTATGCTTGTTCTTCTCCTTACATTATTATCTATTGTTAATAGTTGTTTAGAGAGTTGCGCATGTTAGGTTGGTTGTAGTGAATATTTAGAATTTGTCTGGAGTTAAAGTGAGTTCATATTACAAGTTATCTGTGTAGTAGGGATCGATTGGTATCGTTATTCCCCAATAATTTGAACTCAGCAGAACATGTTATGGATATTTTGCACTGATTACAACATTAAGTACTATTAAGCACCGATTTTGCATAACCAATTAGTTATTGAATAAATTAGTAAAGAAGTACCAGAAGCAAACAAACTCGCAGATTTATAAAAGTATCACCTGTTCGTTTAGTATATCCTTTAGCAATGACTCGCGACTAGACAATGGTCTGATGTGAGTAACACTATGAATCTCATACCATTCAAGATACATTGCCTGTGTTGCCACAGAAAATCTTACTTCCGCCTCGACATAGTCCCATAACCGCCACTGATCCCACTCTGTGCATACGGCCGTCATATCAGCTCCTTTTGCTTTCCGGTTCCATCTAAATGGGCTAGGCGGTATGTGTTGTTGTAACCCGTACTACCTCAAACATCTCTCAGGCATAAACCTCTCAAGGATGTCAAAGTGGATCAACCATGTAGACAATGGTTGGATACAAGAAGAATCCAGGGCTAACTTAGGAGCATCCCCCCATGAATCCCACGGCAGCCAAATTACCTAATGAAATGCACATTAGTTTATATTTAACGTATACATTTATTTCAAATTTAAGAATACCCGACTGATAATCATAAAAGATGCCTTCATGTTAGATATATATAATATGACTGGTATTATTAACTACTTTTTCACATGACCGCTAAAAAGTCGAATTGAGAATCAAACACACAACTAACCTGATCTTCTTGAAGTTTGTCCAACTCCTCACTCAAAAATCCGTATGTGTGCTTGCAAGGTCGGTTTAAGGAGTTGTTCCATTGGCAAGCAGCAGGGAATACAATCGCTGGTTGACGCCCGGTTGCCACTTGCTAAACCTCTCGTAAAACCACGACTACAACCATATTTTCATTAGGGAACAACAGTTCATGAATACACAGTTAATAATTAAAACGATTAAGTTTGGAACCAAAAATACCTACCGACAATAGAGTAGAAGAGCCACACAAATTTGAAACAATGCAATTACTTCTTCGACCATGCATGTTTGGTTCACGCCGAAGTGACGCTCTCCAAAGTGCGTTGAATAGGAATGCAAGAACAGCACTGCCCCAAGCATACTGACCACACTTGAGCGTATTTGCAAGGAGAGGTAGGTACTTAGTTTGTACATTATGGCCTCCGGGCTCTGAAAAAACTGTGCTTCCAATTAGGAAGAGCACATACATTATTGTGCGTTGTCTTTCCTCAACATTTAAACCAGCTTGAACTGTGGAAAATGTTTGTGTCAACCAACATAGTTTAACACTCTTCCCTCGTACTGTTGTCTTTGGAGGTTGTACAACCAAATATTTTTTACACGCTCAACTTGCAGACAATTTGGATTTCCCGACCACCGCTTTCCCAAACACATTTAAGCCCAGTATATACGCTACATCTTTAAACATAATGGTCATCTCGAAAGCAGGAAATTAAAATGAAAAGAATTGGTCTCCGGCCTCCAACGATCTACTAAAGCAGTTACAAGGTGTTTTATTTGCTTGAAAATGCCCAATGTTCCTCAGCTGCTTGAAGCCCATATCTTCGATCATCTCCTCTTGGGTCTTCGACAGCTCCCATAGCTTTAGTTTCAAATTGTGGTCATGTGTGCGCACAATTGGTCTAGGTTGTTAGTCAATTAGAAGAGTTACTGATTCTATAATAAATTAACAATCTGAAAATACTAAAAAACTAATAATAAGAATAATTAATTGAGGTTAGTTACCTCTCCAGCCAAGAGTAAGGAAGAAATGTGATCATCCTGCATAAACAAATATGATCTATTTATTGGCACTCTATCCATGGACATTTAACAGTACCTACATCAATAGAGATTACAAAATTTAACAAAGCTTTGTCTGTTCAAGCACACACATATTGTATCCATCGACTACAAACCGGGTATGTAACATGGCTCCTACCACGTACACTGCTTGTCTCATGAACAATCAAGATAGTGCCAAGAACTTCACTCATTTATTAGGATCACCAATTATTTCAAGGTCAGGTACATACTACATTCCACATGACAGGTGAGTGATGAGAATCAAAAATTGTAGAATTCCATGTTAGTGGTGATGCTAGGAGAGTTGTGACATTGATATAATGAGAGAAAACCAAGAAGAAGAAGAATTTAGATGGGAGTAGGCTAGAATAATAGGGTTAGAGTTCTTGTATTGAGAGTGTTCTCTACCCAAAGTTACATACTTATACTAAACCAAAACATGACAATAGAAACTACTAGATATGGATGTCCACACTTATAGAAACGTGAGACTTTCCATATTTGACATATTCTAATACTGACATATTCTAATAAAAATACTAACTAAGGTATTATACAAAAAAAATGAACCATCACGAGACTCAAAGAATGGCCCCAAGAACTAACATTTTGAAGGAGAAGGAGACAAAATACATCAAACATCATTTAAGGGTCCCTTAGTTTTTTTTTTATCTAGTCTCAATGAGGTTAATACTTTAAGGGGCCCTAAACATTGTCTATAACAACTTAGTGTATAAATTTGTATATATTTCATTGAACTGAATTATAAGTTGGACAGAGTACTGTAAGAAAGTAGTGTGTACCAAGAAATTTCAAATGTAAAGCAGAAACATTCATTAACCTTGTAGTAAATTATACAATTAGTCACTTGTAGTAAATTATACAATTAGATGAACCATCACGAGACTCAGCTTAATTGTGTTTGCGCAACACGTAAATTCAAAACATGCTTGTTTTTTACCATATGTTGGAAAATTAATCCATTCAAGTTTTCTTTACCTTTCATATTGGATGACCAACAGATTACTAATTACTGATCCTAGACAAATGACACATTAGAAATGCTAGCAATCAGAATTATCTGTACCCATCATCTCAAATCACCAAAAAAATCTAAAAACTAAAACTTTCACTTTAAAATTGCACATATACCTTGGGGAGTTTCAATCCTGGGGTATTCAACCATTTGAGGAGGGACCTCAAGCTCTTCTTCAACAGAAATGCCTTTATCTAGTGAGACTGAAGAGAAAAGAGTGAGTGAAGTGTAGAGATAAGGTAGTTATGCTATCAAAATGCACTTCAACTGTGTGTGCGGATCATTATTGAGGAGAACGTGTGAGAACGAGAAAGAATTGTGATTTACCTTGGAATAGTTTAGGGAGAAAGTAGTTGAGGGAGGAGTTATTGAAACTTGTAAGTTAGTGAGACTAGGGACTTAGGGAGAGAGTAGTTGAGGGAGGAGTTACTGGAAAGTTGAGTCGAGTGAGGGGAATTCTGAGTTTGAGAATGCGGGTTGTAATGCATAGATTTCAAATTTCAATGAAATTTGAAATTTTGTTTCGAGTTATTTGGTGTAGGGTTCGGATCGACATTTAGCCCAAAACCGAAAACAAAGTCCAAGCCCAGCCCAGAAATGTTCGACTTTGACTGGCCCAAGACCAATGACCCGATGCAAATCCCAAGCAACTATGAGCGGGCTATGGACTCCTACCATGTTTACTCATTTACCATCCCAAGTACTCGCTGCTTAGCTGACCCGACTAACAATTTAATTCTCGATCACAATTAGGATCAAAAACTCCCCAAGTACTCCGCCGATTAGCCCCAATTAGCCTATTAATACGTGCCAATTAGCCGAGTAATTGTATTAACTATTCCCCTGCTAAACATCTAACTCGACATTTTGCCGATCAGTCAACACTTCATTCTTGAAAGTTATACATTTTAATCATATTTATTTTAGCTGATTGAGTGTTTTGATTGTTTATTGATTAATTGAGTTCTTAATTGGCTTCATTATGATGTTAAAGAAATATAGTGTTTTGAAAAATCGCACGATTAATATCGATTAATCCCCGACCAATTACACCTAGTCACTCTTCAAACGAGTAGTAATCGAGTACCGATTTAACTGCACATTCCCAACTTAAGCGCTTACTATATATATATATGTATGTATATTTGTTTGCTCATATTTGTTATCCCATCTATTTTATTTGCGTTATTTGTTTTTGCCTTTTGTTTTATGGCTTTATTAGTTTAAACCCACCATGTATCACTTACAACACCAACACCATCACCATCACATACAAATAGGACACGAAAAAATATTGTTCATTTATGACTGAGTCTATCTAACGATTAAGAATAGTAATCTCCTCATCTAAACTAACATGATGTTAATTGTTTCATTCCGAGCGAGAGAGACATGAATGAGAGAATTAACCATAGTGACTACTATCCAAACCACCATGTTAGGCTACTATATCACACATCGTCCAAAAAAAACCAAAAAGTATGTGTGATCATTTTGTGTATCCAGAAAAAGTAAAAAAACTAAAAAGTGTAATGTGATCATTTTGTGTATCCAATTCAATCAGTCGAACCTTTTTAATCAAACACATACAATGAATTATAAAACCTACACCAATACACATCATGGTCAGTATCATCTCTGATGTGTACATATCTCTTATTAATTCATGGAATGCTGGCAAAGGCTGACAGAGCCCTTGTAAGTAGGGCAGGGAATTGGGTTAGGTTTAACCCGAATCGGACCCGACCTGAATCCGAATAGTAGTTCAGGTAGATTTTCATATTCGGGTTTGGATTCAGGTTTAGATCTAATTTTTGGCCTTTTTTTGAATTTTTAGTGTTATCCGATCGGGTCGATTCAGGTTCGGGTTAGGTTCAGATTGAAAATTTCAGTTTGATTCGGATTCGGGTTCGGATTCAGATATAGCCATATCCGACCCGAACCTGACCCGTTCCTTGCCCTACTTATAAGCATGGTCTTAAGTTTGGGACTTGATCTACTTCAAATTGTCTTGAAACAATATAAGAAATTGCAGATTTGGCTTGTGCTTTTCATAGTTGCACTTTTCAGGCGGAAAAGGATATCGATCGTTGAATGGAAAACTCGTTATGTCACACCCCGAATTTCGACAGAATTCGGAAAAACATTATTTGTTCCCGACTCTTCGATCTCCGAGGTGTGACGCACTCTCCACTTCCAAAAACCCATAAACAGTTTAAATATGCGGATAACTAAAAACCAATAAAAATTTTAGCTTAAACAAAAGTCCTCTTCATTACAAAAATTAACAAATGAAAATGCAAATAACCTTATCTCAACTGAAAATCTATATCATCTCAAAGGAAAACAAAGCTTATCTTGAAAAGTGATGCTAACGCCAACCACAAGCAGCAACCAACCTTCTTCAACACTAAACCTATCAAGGCTTATCAACTATGTTCATTTAATGAACACACCCGATAAGCAAACATGCAAATCGGGTCAGCATTATAAAAATGCTGGTGTGAATAGCTCTAAAATACAACATATACTTATACCAAATATATACACAATTCATACAGCAGTTAGTTCCTCCACCGAGGTGCCTTAACTTTCAACGACTAATACAGCATCCTTAAGTACAATAACTAAGGCAGGTAGTTCCTCCACTGAGGCGCCTTAACTTCCCACTAACCACACAACAAACCATACGCATAATAAAAGGAATTAAGTTCCTCCACGAGGCGCCTTAGGTTCTAACTAAACTAATAACCAACCAAGTATATTCTATACTTACCGCATTTCATGCTCAATTACAAAGTGGGTCGTCTCTGCACAAGTAATTAGTTTGACCCACACTTCTGCAAAACCATATACAATCATCTATCTAAAGATACATCATTAACCAAAATATTACCATAATTATATTAATTAAGGCTTTCTTTGCGTGTCCCTAAAATTCACGTCGTATCTATGTCTTACCTAGTTTCCCTGGCTACCACAATCGCTTCCCAACGCCGAACATGTACATCCACATGCCTCCCCTTACATAATGAACCACTCCGTGCGTAACTACCTTGAGCGGGATGCCGCACACCAGGTAACCCTCACACGAAAGCCATTATGCAAGTACTGCCACTATTTGGCATAAAATATCACGCGTCTCATTCTATTTTGCGAACGGAATAATCAAGCCACTATTCGGCTACGCCAGAAGGGCCATTCAGATTCACTGAAATGCCAGAAGGGCCAATCACATTACTTACGCCCGAAGGCCATTCAGATTCATTCACTGAAACGCTAGAAGGGCCAATCATATCACGTACGCCCACACAGGGCAAATCACATGAGTTGTGGTAGTCAGGTTCTAGGATTTTCATTACGTAATTTATTCAGGTGTCATACATTTATATCTCAGAATCATTCCACTATATCCCGTGCAGGTCAATTACCTTATTGCACTAAGCCACAATATTTAGAAATATCTCAATATATCTCATAACCATTTTCATTCTGTCACGTGCCAATATATTATTGCACTACGCCACAATCCCGTGGGAAATATCCACAAATACTCTACTAGCATCTCACAGATAAAATAATAGAGTGTTTATACATTTATTTCTCCAAAACTATTGCATTTAATATATATATCCCAACATATTATATAATGTCACAATATCAACATCAAATCTTAATTAGATAATGACCACCAAAGCTTCCACAGCATTTTAGCTTTTGATTTGTCCATACAATTTACAACATAAAATGTAGCACAATTAAACAATCCACAGTCCACAATCAAAGCCCAATATATATATATATATATATATATATATATATATATATATATATATATATATATGTTTTACACACTACTCACGTCAAATCTTAATTAGATAATGACAAACAACGTTATATCATTTTCGACAATATTTTATTACTTGATTTGTCCATATTCTTAAATATGAGAAAAACTGGAAAAAAGTCAACATTCCACAGTCAACGGTCAACAGTCAACAGTTAACGGTCAAAGTCAAAGTCAACACGTCATTGTCAAAGTCAGACTGTCGTTTCCATGTTCAACAGGTTCATGGTCATAGCCATGGTTCATGGCTAAGGTCAAAGGTGCATGGTTCATGGGCTCATGACCAAGGTAATGGTTCGGACCCAACTGGCCAAGCCCAAACCTTAGAACCTGAAAGTCTAAACATTTAAAGACCCAATTAGATCTATTTTAAGTTATATGGACCGGCCCCAAAACTAACTAGTGTTTAGGCCCAAAAACTTAAACTGAACTAGCCCACAACTGAATCTAAACCGGCCCAAATGAACTAATTAGTTTTTGGCCAAAATAACTTAACCTACACCCGGGCCCAACCTAAACAGCTAAGGCCCAAGCCCAGCTCAGACTACACCAGGTCGTCTTCTCCAAATTTCTTTTTCCTCTAGCCACCAAAATCGACCACCACAAAATTCCCAATCGCCACCCATTTCAGCCAGGCGGTTGGACTCCTAAAGAACAACCCCACCTCTTTAATACCTACAACAATCGAGTTGGTTAACTTTCGAAAACACTCCCTAACCGATCTCAACCGCCATTAACAGCCATGACCAACCTTCAAAGCTCCGCACAACACCCAATCTCCAGTCCACCATCACCCCACTACCACCATTCATTTAACCAACAACCCGCGACACCAAAAGTAGCAATTCAAACAACGAAAATTACAAATTAAATACCAAACCCTCAGTATCACAGTAATGGCGTTTTTTTACAGGGGAGGAGGTTTGGAGGCTCGCACCTCCCTTTTTCAACCACCTAAAGGTTTCAACAGTCCTAACAAATAACAAATCTAATAGGTTTAAACCTTACAGAGGAAAACCATTGTTGAACAGAAATGAGCCAGCAGGAAAAAATGAATGAAACGGGTTTCTACAATAAAACCACCTTTGTGTATATACGAGAAAGAAAGAAAACTAACTACTCACAATAACAGTTTATATGGGCAGCCGACAGAATATATCGACATCGAACAGAACGAATTGGAAGAACGAGCAAAACTTATATAGTTGGGACAGTAAATTTGTAATCTAAACAGACAAAAATTATAGTTTTAGTAGATGTGAGAGATAAACTCTACTCACCTGTCTTAACAACTCCACGAATCCTCATAGTCCAAATCATCGCGCTCCCCCCTCCAGCAATCGAGTTTCTAGCTCTGCCTCCATTTTTATTATTTTTTATTCTCTCCAAACCCTATTCTCTATAACAATGTGATTATATACTTGGGTTTGAAACCCAAGCCCAACACAGACTCGGGCCCAGAAACAAGGCCCACATATCCCAAATCCAATCCAATCAAATTTTATATAAATTAATTAATTAATAAATTAATAACTAAATACGTATTTTAAATACGGGCGTTACACGTCATCTCTACCAACGAACTTTATACACAATGTAGATGCAAAATCAGGTTTGAAGCTGGTTGGTGGACAACTGGACATGGATGATTACATGAAACCTGTGGGTTAAGATGGTGAAGTTCGGGTCAGACTACTCCTTATTGGTTTTGCAACAATAGCTGAACCGTAAGGCGGCTATCAGATTTTGGGTTTGGCTTGGTAAATTAAGATTATTTTTATATATAATGTAACTTGTTAGGCTTGCTTAATAGGGGATTAGTAGATTAACTAGTTTGTAATGGTTGCTCCCTCTAATGATCATACTGATGTTAACACTTTTTAATGTGTTAAAGATTTATATTCTCTACTCTGTTCGGTGTAAACTCAATCTTTTCCTTACTCACGAAATTTCGTTCGTTTAGCTCGAGTAGGAATTCGTTCCACCTAAAGTCTAGGACAACCTACAACTTGATTATGCTCTTAGGGAACTAGAGAGTAAGTTCTTTATTGGGATTGTTTTATACTAAGACTACTTACACTACTAAAAAAAAGACATATTATGACGCCTGTTTTTTAGCTATCTTGACGGCTTTGTTGAAAACCGTCAAGATAGGTGCCTTGGTGATATTTTTATGACGGCTATTGTAATATTATGTCACGTATATCACAGGCGTCAAGAATTATAAGCATTTTATGACGGTTGTTGCAATATTATGTTATGTATGACACAAGTGGAAAGAAAATAGTATGACTTTGTGACTAGTTTTCTAAAATTGTCAAGTTCGTAATATAATAAACCGTCAAAAACTTAACAACCAAAAAAAATCGGTAACTCGTCCAAAAAAAAAAGTAGAGTGTCAGTTTGCATATGTTCTAAATCGTCATTTTCTAAACCGTCAAAGGCGCTGGTTTTAAATTTTGGGTCCCTTAAATAATGGTTTGTTCAGAGTCAAGCATCAAGTAAACCACAAAAACAAAAGAAGTCTACATAAACCTAAACTTTCAACTTAAAACACACTTGTTTGCGAAAAAAAATTGAAAGGGATTCAGAAGAAGCCCGACCCCTCAAGTCTCCAACCCCCGACTCCACCTCTGCAACAACAAAACCACTGGATCGACTTCCCTCCTCTGCCACTTGATGCCCTAACTAAGCTCTCTCTATATCTAAATGACGATTGAGAAGAAGGGGAATTGCGCTCGAAGTTAAAATGGGAAGACACCATTTTGAGAAGAACGACTTGGTTTTTGCCTGAAGGGGATTTGTAAGCGTAGTAGTGGAAAACAGAAAAGCGAGAGGTAAAGATGCAGGGAATAATCCAAAGCCAAAAAGATCTCGACTTCAACCTAATTGTTGCTTTTTGAATTAGTTGCCCTAAATGCTAAGGTACCCACTGCGAAACCCTAACAAACCCCAACTTCTTTCTTCTTAGTTTTGGTTGGATTATGATTCCCCAACTGAAATCTCACTGTGCTCGGTTGTTATTATTGGATTTTTTTTTTATTTCAATAAATTTCGTTAGTCTTAAATTTTTTACTCTACAAACAATTTGCTACGGCTGAAAGATTGTTTTAGATGATATAAAGAAATTAGAGAAAGTGATGTACTATTTTTATTTTTTTCAAATAATTCTTAATGGCATGCGTTTTAGAGATGAATTTTTTCAGTGCCATTAATGGATATGCAAGGGGCGCATTATCTGTTTGATAAAATGCCAGACATAACTTTTGTTGTTTTGGTGTTAAACTTGTTTCTAAAAATGTAATTTGAAATGAAGATTGATTGGAGTGTTTTAACATCCTAGGGGTAGTCTGCTATTACCCTACTTTGATTCTCATTTGTTTTGTAACCCTGTCCCAAATGCATATGTGGAATGACCACCCAACATTAGTGAAACAATACATGGAAGGAATATAGGTGGAAGCGATTTTCTTTTATTGTAAATTATGCGCTTTCAGCTTCCTTGATGTTATGCTTGATGCCTTAGAATTTGATGTTAATAGACCTCCCTCTAATGACTATAGTCTTAGATTAATGATACACGTAGGATCCTGGATCTTATAGCTTATTCAAAAACAAAAGAATTATGGCTGTCACAACAGAAAGGATAGTTTACACCTGCGACTTCGAAAGCTTTGAGGCCGGTGAACCTTGTATCTTTTGGGATTACATTTTTGTTGTGGATATTGTTGCATTGACCACTTACGCTAGAGCTTCACTAGTGGATATGGTTCGTTTATGTTTGTCATTTCATTTCATGAATGGATTACTTGTATGCTTTAACTCTGTAAATTTCTAAAATCGATATTGGATATGCAATACTATGAAGGTAGTTTAGCAGACAAAATTGCGGCTGCTGGATTTTATGTGGTGGTTCCAGACTTCTTTCATGAAGATTCATATAACCCTGAAATAGCCGAGAGGCCTCTAACAGTGTGGATTAGAACTCATGGAACGGTTGATTTCTGACACACAAAATTGCACTTGCATTAGAATCTTTTAGCATTCGTTTATGACATTGCTGTTTTATGAATCCTTGTCTTTGTTCATTAGGGATGAAGGGGATGAAATGGAGAAACCTGTAATTGCAGCTCTAAAGAGTAAGGGAATATCTGCAATCGGGGCTGCAGGCTTCTGTTGGGGTGGTGAGTGATATTTGTGTGTCTTTTGTTTTCAAAGTTAAAAATATCTTTAGTTTTGGCAACTTCCTTTAGGGGTGTCTTAAGTTTATTAAGCCTCTATGTATTAATCTACTTTGGGCCTAGCTAATGGGTGACCTTTCTAACTCATCTCAGCAAAGGTAGTTGTACAACTAGCAAAGTCAGATGATATTAAAGATGCGGTTCTGTGTCATCTCCATTTGTTTAATCACCTAGCTTCGATTTATTTAGTCGGTAGTTGGATCCTAGATCGCCTTAAAATAGGGTAAAGTGTGTCATTTTTATTTTTGGATTATATTATGAAGCTTTAGTGTTTCATGGTAAGAGATATATTACAATTCTATTAAGACATAAATCAGGTGAAAGTTGTAGTCTACCCTTTTTATTTTCTTTTTGCAGATTTGTTCACGAGGGGGATATACATTCAAGCTATCAATGTCGTTATTAATTTTGATTTCCCTAAGAACTCGGAGACATATCTCCACAGGGTACATTTCTTACTTTAGTGTTCATGGATGATGCTGTTTATTTTCCCCAATTATTATAACAACTTTGCTCTGTACAGGTTGGTCGATCAGTAAGGTTTGGACATCTTGGGCTAGCTGTGAATTTGATTACGTACGAGGACCGCTTCAACTTGAATTTATTTTGGTTCCTTGGTCATTACATACCAAACTTCTATGTGGTTGTTTTTTGCCATTTTAAATAAAGCAAATTCTTCCACAGATAGACCTAACTATTTACTGCAGGTGAATGATATGGGGGTGCCCTTTGTTCAAGAATAGTGATTGAAAACAATGATCAATCTGGCTGCGTGTGACAAGCAGATTTTAAAGTAAGTTGTTGTTTGACATAGTTTTTATGTTGAAAAATCTTATGCTAGCAGAATTGTCCCTTGCTGCCGATTCCTTATTTTCTGTGGAGTGTGGTTTGTGCCTGTGGTATGTTTTTTATGGAACTTGCGTTCAAGGGTTTGTCATGCCCTTCTACTAAACTTGAGGTCATTATTGCTTCTGACAATTACATCGTAGTATTGTGAATATTATGCTCTCATGATGCTATGTTATCATAGTGCCTGCAACGATTAGATTTTTGAAACCTCATGTTTTTCTTGTTTAAATCCTGCAATTCTCATACAAAGCTACCTTAGTAGTTAGTTTGTACTTATCATTAATTGGTTTGTGTTTCATTTTTATGTAAGTGGTCGATTTATTTGATTTTCCGTTTACTTACCAAATCTTCTTTATCATTTTGAAGATTATATTATGGGAAGATTACTTTCAAAACGTTCTGAAAGAAATGATTATGGAATGATTATGGGGAGATGGATAACGTTCAGAAAGCTCGCTTCTATTGATTGTTTGAGATGGATCAATTTATCGGTTGATTAGAAATTTTTGTTGGATAGGTTAGATAAATTGAGTTATGACTTATGAGATTGACTTGATTTTGTTGAATCAAGTGTTATTTGTTAATTAATTGTTATTTTTCTTAGTCATCAAATAAATCATGTAATATGAAAAAGTTCTTTCAAATGATTTATGTTGGTAATAAGAGTATGATTCAGGTTTACGAAAATGGAGTTCATGTATGGGTCTACATTTGTTAGTCTATATGGATTTACAGGTTATATCGAGATATGCAGGAAAATTTGTGTGACAAAACATTTCACCGGCGGGTGCCCAAAAAAAATTTTTTTTAAAAAAAACAAAAGTTTGTGACGGCTTCGAAGGACCTGTCAATTACCTATGCAATCTCTTGACGATTTTAATGTTCATCTCTTAACGCTTTTCGAATTAATAATTGTCGGCTGCAAAGCAAGCGTCATAAACATGTGTTATTTCTTGACGCTTTTCCTAGTAAACTATGACGGTTACGTAAAATATGTCATGTAAATAGCCCGTGTTATGACATTTTGAATTGAATTTATGTCATATAAGTTCAAGTTTTAATGTCAGTTTCTTCAAAACTGTCATCAAAATAATGACGGTTTTTGTTAAGTTTTATGACGGGCTCTATAATGACGGCTCTTTCTTTAATGAAAAAATGTCATTACGCTTGTTTCATGATGGCTAAAAGCTGTCATTATAAGTCTTTTTTTTAGTAGTGACTCGTGATAAAGCTGTTTCCATAATTGAGGAGTCTATTGACGGTTCAATAATTAGTGAGGAGTATATTGATTTTGGTATTCTTTCTTTTGGTTAAGTTGTTAACGGTTTAATTGTAATCCAAAATGGACCAAAGCTAGTGCCCAAAAAATTGTAAGAAGGTTGACGGTTTATTCTATTTTAATTTGGCTGTTTTAAGAAATACCATCATATTTTCTTGACACTTGTGTCATACACGACATAATATTGCAATAGCCGTCATAAAATTATTATATTTTCTTGACGCTTGTGTCATACACAACATAATGTTGCAACAGCCGTCATAAATTTATTATATTTTCTTGACGCTTGTGTCATACACGACATAATGTTGTAACAGCCGTCATAAATTTATTATATTTTCTTGACGCTTGTGTCATACACGACATAATGTTGCAATAGTGGTCATAAATTTATTATAATTTCATGACGCTTGTGTCATACACGACATAATGTTGCAATAGCCGTCATAAAAATATTACTAAAACACCTATCTTGACGGTTTTTCACAAAGCCGTCAAGATAGATAAAAAACAAGCGTCATAATATGTCATTTTTTTAGTAGTGAGTTTTGACCGTGGGGTTAGGGCTTGACAATACCGTGGAACACTCAACACTTTGCCTTCCCCCAATCTTAAAAAAAAAAAAAAAAAACTACTAGACAATTTCTCCTTCCCCAGCCACCACCTAGCTTCGTCTCCCACCGCCACTTACCTTTTTATTCTTTTTCCTTCTATCTCTCACCTCAACAAGGTAAGTAAAGTAAAAATTTTATTTAAAGCACCAATTTTTTTTAGGGTTTTATTTTAAAATTGGAAGAAGCACGTTTTCAATTTTAATTCTTAGAATTTACTGAACGGGAGTTCTCTTATCCAAACGTGATTCTCCCTATTACTTTTGTATCTAGTTTGCTGGAATTTCAGATCTACTATAACACTCTCGAATTGAATTATCCTTTACTCTTTTCTCCTATTTTTTTTGGGCCTTCAGTTGGTTGTATCATATTGTATGTACACAAGGTCACAAGCGAAACTAGGATTAAAGTTTCTGGTGGTGATAAATTCGTGTGTTCATTTCGTAATGTCAGATAATAAAATGGTAGGAAATTAAGCAATTGAGAATGTTTTCTTCCAACTTTTACACAACATGGGAAGACCTTCCCGATTCATGAATCAAGACGACTTCTCTGGCAGTTTTTGTGTCGCACAAGTATTAAATATCTATAGTCTTTGATTGTGCATAACAATGACAATATGATTTCCTTCCTTTGATCTAATTCTACCTAAAAGAACACTTTAGACTTCTGAAAGTCGCACTGCTAAAACAAATGTACTACAAATTTACAATGGCTGGAGATTTCCTTCAAACTCTTTAGAAATAGTATAAGTAGTAACACATTAAAATCAGAAGATATCCACCACTGGCTCTTCAACACAGACGCCTAGCTATTACAATTTTGTACTTATATTTGGTTTAATATGGAAGAGGAAGTTAGGAGGGTCAAAGATTTGAACAGGGAAGAGGGTTAGATAATGCAACATTACTTTTTCATTTTTATTCAAGTTATTTATATGATCAGATTTTGCGTTACCTCGAGTTGTACCCCATGCTTGTACTTATAAAATGTTTCATTGTCAAAGAAGTATTGGATCATATGTTGGATCATGGATTATGAGTTTGTTTGAAGTATGCAATTAATGTACGTGTTATTGAGTAGTGAGAATATGTACAATTGATAATTATTTGTATGTGCAGGCATTTTCATCATTATTGCTTTTATGACTTACGTTCCAGAGTCTCGGAGTAGTCTATGGAGACTTGGGCACATCTCCGTTGTACGTCTTCTATAATACATTCCCTTATGGAGTTGAGGATCCAGAGGATATAATTGGAGCTCTTTCTGCCCGCGTACACACACACACACTAGCATGTATGTCTCACTCCAGAATTAAGATATCAATCATATATTTACTTTAGGTCATTCCCCAGAATTAAGCAGAGAATGTGTGTATCAACATAATGCTCGAGTCAATGCCACCTCATAAAACAAGATGCCAACCAACCTATCTTCCTTTGGTTCCTGTTGTAGTACTGTTTTTTTTTTTTTTAGGTTGTAAAGGACCTGCATTTTACTTCTGTAAATAAATAAGATTTTTTCTAAGCCATTCATTAAAAGCTCATATTATGTAATCTGTAGATCGCACTGGTTAATTTGGCTAAGAAAAATGAAGGCTTTATTGTTCCTGGGTATACACATATACAAAGGGCCCAACCGATTCTCTTGCCACATCTTATCTTGTCTTATGTTGAACAGGTAAGGGGAGGTTTCTTTGCCGTGCATATATTATATAATGTGTGGGCATCGATATAGTTTGTAATATGTCGTGAAGTTCCTGGCATTTGTTGCCTTTTTTACTAGTTTAAATGATACAACACCCCACTCAGACTAGAGTTACACACAAACTCTTATTGTAATTGAGCTTAGTATCTTGCCACTTGTTTTCACTGCCATGGCATTGTCAGTGAATGTTGGTATTGGTGAGTCGAATTTCCTATATATATTGACATATCGTCATGTTTTGCATAAAAGTTTGGCGTCTTGCTCTATGATTTCAGTCACATGACCATTGATAAGAGCCCAAAACTGTAGTTTTAACCCCTTAATAATCATACTGTTAGACCAATTATGTGAATAATAAGTAAGAGTTAATACTGATTACGTGTTTTTATGCATTTCAGGCTTCAAAGTCCATTATGCGCAGAAATGTGTGGCTTTAGCGAGATAAAGGAGCAAAAGTCAGCAGAACTTCCGAATGCCATATCTTTGGACTCAGACCTCGGATTGAGGCCTACCTTATGTCAAAACGACCGGCTCGGAAAGAGCTTTGCAATGGTCCAAGCCTTGACCCAATCAGAGGAGCAGAAGTGGACGAAAAGTCTGTGGAAGCCAACTGCAGCTGAAGAGGCCTTTTTGATTTGAAAGAATGGGTTTTGGGTCCGATTCTCCGCCCAAAACATGGCTCCAAGCCCATGCACGAATTTTGGATCTGGATGTATAAAACAAAAGCTTAACTCTTTGTTAATGGTAGCTAGTTAGACCTAAATTAATATATAGAATTCTAGATCTAGTTTATTTAATTAAATTAAGTTTTAGCTCCATTTAAATTCTTGTTTTAGATTAAATCTCACGAATCATTGTTCTTGATTGATTAGATAAATAAAGTAGTATTTTTATCAAGTTTGAATTTTGTCAATTCCATTCTAGATCTAATTTCAATTCTTGTTCCTAGTTCATTCCAGCCATTAAATTAGATTCATTATTGTTCAAATTAAGTAAATCTAAATTTCTTACATTATGTTTAGTTTAGATTCAATGGGAAATGTTAGATTGATGATTCAAGGCTAAACCTCCATTAGAGGGGTTGATGAAGCCTTGATGAAACCTTAGTTGTTTAGTATAGAAACGTTGTAGCATCTATTCCACTCTAGAAGGTCGCGTTTCGCCATGAGAATGGGTGGGCGACCTCACATGCTAGTTAGTACTTGGTAGAAATGCCATGAACACTAGGGATTAGACTCGGAATTCTTGCCGTGGAAAACGTAAGATCGAGAGATACCACAATCTGTACTAGGTCATTAAGTTGGATTCGAGGTGGATTCAATTCCCCTCTAATTCCTTTATCTAGAGTCAAACAATAGTATTTCCATAGCATTTGTAGTTAATTTCTAGTAATCATCTTAATTAAGTATCGTAGTTTAATATTTCGTAAAGCTCTCATTGACTTAAGACTGATTTCTTAGACTTAGAGAACAATCCGTGCTAGAGAACTAGGAGTGGAACGAACTTCCTACTCCACTTAGTGCAATTCGCATCGAGAGTAGAAACTTTGATAATAGACTCGTAAAAGTTCAGTTATAGTTTACTTACGTTGTGAATTCATAGTTCATTTCGTAGGTAAATTATTCATTTTATACTTATCAAATGGCGCCGCTGCCATCTTAGTTGCACTTTAGCATTGTTTTCTTTGTAGAAGTAGTTATTTTTAAGTCCCATTAAACCCACCCACCCTTGTTTGATTCACATTGTGGTTGCCGTTTCAGTTTTGGAAAAATTCGAGGAGATTTACACCGAAGCCAGCAAAAAAGAGAGACCCGCTATCTTCTTGGAATTCTCATTTACACCGAAGGCCGCTTCGCTTCAAGAGCGACCGCTAAGTTACTGGAGCTCGACTTTTTTAACCGAAATAGGCTAAGATAGCCAGCCGCGCTTTAGCTGAAATTTCGGATTTCCACGGTTTGGTTCGAACTTCGAGTTGTCAAGTTTTTTCAGTGTTCTAACCTCTTATATACACTAAACACGCGCGTACACAAGATATTTATTCATAAGCGAAGCAAGGACGCTTATCGGTATTCCTTTCTTCCACACCTCGCATTTCCAGTTAGAGGTTTTCTACTAGTATATCAGAATTGTTTGGAGTGTTGCATGTTAGTTAAGCTCAACTTAGTCTTGCATGAGATTAAGGTCTGGTCGAACAAAAACAACAAACGTAATTACACCACAACAAACAAGTCTATCTAGTACACCACCCACGACACCTCTAGCTACTATCACACACACCATACCTGACATAATGGCTGAAGCAAGAGAGACTCCTCTCTCCGACTTTTACAAAGCCTTGAGCGATAGCCCTAAATCTTGCATCGTTTCTAGCGGACCGATGGGGGATTTTGAATCCCCAAACATATTTAATTTGTTACCCGTTTTTCATGGGTTAGACCATGAAAAACCTTATCAGCACATGCGTAGGATTGAACAAGTCCTTACAACATTCCACCATCCTACGGTTGGTGCGGAGCAAATTAAACTGAGGGTATTCCCTTTCACACTAGCCGATAAGGCGGCGTCTTGGTTAACTGCCCAAGCGCCTAATTCTGTGGACACGTGGGCTAAACTTGTTCAGCTGTTTATGGAACATTTTTACCCACCCTAAAAGACGGATGAAATGCTTTCCAAGATCCATTTCTTCCGACAGAACCCTCATGAATCATTTTCTGAGGCATGGAATCGTTTCACCGATCTCCTTATAGAGTGTCCACACCATAACCTAGCAAAAGACACGTTAGTTCGTGCCTTTTTCAAAGGACTTCAACATCACCATAAAGAAGTCCTTGACATAATGAATGGGGGTAGTTTCCTAAGTAAAGGAGCCTCGGAGGCTTACAAATTTTTAGAAGACCAAACTAAACGGAATAATAATTGGGGGGGGAGTGATGATATCCCCCGCTCCGCTAGTTCTTCTTCAACAGTCAAGGCCGCTAGTATGTTTGAGAATAAAACCGATCCAGAACTTAAAAATTTACTCGAATCTCTAACTAAAAAAGTAGAGGCTATTTCTGCTCAACAAAAGCCTATCCCCGTCATGAATGTAAACTCCAACCCATGTAATTTCTGTTTGAGTCCGAGCACCTCGACAATTATTGTCCTCTAGCTTACTTAACAACAACCACCGTGAGCAAGATAATGTTTACTCTATTAATAACTATCCTATTCCTAACGCCCTTTGAGACAACATCCCAACTTCGGTTGGAGAAATAATCAACAAGTAACACCTCCGTGGTATAATAATCAAAACGTTAGGCAAGCAAACAATTATAACCAAGCTCCACTTAGGCAAGGACAAGGACAAAGTCAAGGGAATTATAATAATTATAACAACCAAGTTTAAACCTAGGCAAGGTCAAGCACAAGGTCAGAATAATTATAATAATTATAATACCAATAGAGGTATCGTTAGGTTAATAATACTAACTATCACAACCCACCCATAAATAATCAACGAGAGATAGTTCGGTCGCACCACCCGTGACTACTACACCTACACAACCGGATCAGATCGACGCCTTTATACAGGTTACCCAACAACTTTTCCAAACAATGACTAAATCAAACCAACAGATCTTTACAATCCATAAATCGGGGCATACAACAGTTAGCCCAAGAGAAAGCCCAACCAAAAGGCGTGTTTCCGTGTCAACCGATACCAAACCCTAAAACAGCAAAGAAACGGCCTTTGAGGTAAACGGTAATTCTAGTACGGAAACTACAATCGTAGGTGACCTAAATGCCATCACCACTCTCTCCGCTCGGAAGAGTGGTTGATAACAAAGTAAGCATGCGCCTATAGTTACCCCATCAAGATTACCCTACACCGGATATCGAACTAGATGCGAAATAGAAATCGAGGAGCCTACCACGGTAGAGGTACCGGTTAAATCACAACCAAAGAAACAGAAAAGCCAAGGTTACACGACAAAGTAGAGCCATATGCTAAATATAGAGTTTAAACCACCGTTCCTCAAAAATTAGCCATGCTAACTAGGGATACAAACTTTGAGGAAATTAGGAACGTTTTCAAGAATCTAACGATAAACCTCCCTTTTCTCGAAGCTATTAAAAGCTTCCTAACCACGCTTAAGTTTCTTAAAGAGTTGTGCACTACTAGGCGAAGACTAACATACCCAAAGACGCCTTTTTAACCGAGCGGTTCCCAACTTTATCCAAAAAAATAATGGAATTGTTAAGTACAAGGACCCCCGGTCGCCCCATCATCAAATGCACCTTAGGAGATTCCTACACGACGACCGCTTTATTTAGACACGGGGCGAAAGTGTTAACTTACTCCCCGTGATTACTTGTATAAACAAATAGGTCTACAGGAAATGCAACCTACAAAAAATAACGTTGCAATTAGCGGACAGGTCAATTAAGTATCCTAAAGGTGTAGTGGAAAACGTGCTTGTTAAGGTTCAGGATTTCTACTATCCTGCTGATTTTGTTATCCTCGATACAGAAGTCGCTAATGACTCCGTACCGATCATCTTAGGGCGCCTTCTTGGCAACCGCCAATGCGCTTTATAAATTGTCGCGATGGAAAGATGTCCTTATCTTTTGGCCATCTTTTTGTCGAGGTAAATGTTTTTAAAATGATGAAACAGTTACCAGATTCGTCTATAGATGGGGAGGTTAGCATGATCGAGAGTTTAGCTCAAGATTATTTTAACAACACGTTTCCTGAAAACAATATGTACAAATTCCTTTCTTTTGGAACTTCGATTTTGTGAATGACTCCTACTTAGAGGAGGTCAACACCATCCCGAATCCACACCAATTGTAGACCCGTCGGTTGCTCCATATATCGAGTATGAAGACTTGCTACCTAAGCAAGTATTCATTACATAAAGATAAGGACACTTATGAAACATCAACGGACATTCCGCCCACACCACGGGTGATTTAAACCTCTTCCCGAATTAAAATATATTCAACTTGATCTGGATGGTAGTCACCCGATAATTATATCTTCTCTGTTAACTAAAGATGAGGAGACATGTTTAATAAGGGTGATTAGGGAACATCGGTCTGCGATTGGTTGGTCCTTAGCCGACATTAAGGGCATTGACCCTAATGTCCGTGACTCATCGATACATTTGGAGGATAACGCGAAGACTTCTCGCGAACCTCGGCCGCTTTTGAACCCTGCCATGAAAGAGGTGGTTAGGGAAGAAGTCTTGCGATTACTCGATGCGGGTATTATATACCCAATCTCCGATAGCGAATGGGTAAGTCCCATTCATGTAGTTCCTAAGAAGTCGGGAATTACCATGGTACGTAACGGGAAGGGTGACTATGTTGTCACCAAGGTCCTATGAAATGGAGAATCTGTATTGATTACTGACGCGTTTAAATGCTATGACACGAAAGGATCACTTTCCCTTACCATTTATAGATCGGATGCTTGAACGCCCGGGCTGGTCATGCCTTTTATTGTTTCTGGATGGCTACCCGCTATTTTCAGATTATTATTGATATTGATGACCAAGAAAAGACAACCTTCACATGTCCCTTCGGAACATATGCCTATAAACGAATGCCTTTTGGCCTTTGTAATGCAGCCCTTAGGTACCTTCTTGCAAAGAAGGATGCTAAGCAGAGATTAATCCGATGGATTCTTCTCCTGCAAGAGTTCACATTAGAAATAAAGGACAAAAGAGGGGTCGAAAACGTAGTTGCCGACCACTTATCTAGACTTACAAATGACGATACTAGTGATTCTGAGTCCATACCGGACTCTTTTCCTGATGAGCATCTGTATGCTATTTTTTCATCACCATGGTATGCGGACATCGTAAATTATTTAGCGGCTGATGTTATGCCTCATAATTGGTCAAGAAATGAACGTAAGAAGTTCTTGGCCAGAGTCAAGTTATACTATTGGGATGAGCCCTACCTTTTTAAGTATTGTGGGATGGATCAGATTATTCGTCGTTGCATTCCCGGTGGGAATATAATGAAGTTCTATCCTTCTGCCATGACAAAGAGTGTGGTGGCCACTTTAGTGGAATGAAAACAGCCGCTAAAGTTCTTCAATGTGGATTTTATTGGCCTACCCTTTTTAAGGATGCCCAAGTGCATTGCAAGACCTGTATTCGTTGCCAACAACTTGGCCGAATCACGAAGCGTAATATGATGCCATTAAATCCAATCTTAATAGTAGAAATTTTTGATGTTTGGGGTATTGATTTCATGGGCCCTTTCCCCTTTTCCCACGGTTATATTTATATTCTAGTTGCCGTGGACTACGGTCTAAATGGATAGAGGCCCTAGCTTGTCGTAGCAAATGACCATAAGACCGTAGTATTTTTTATTAAAGAATACATTTTCTGTAGGTTTGGCATTCCTAAAGCCTTCATTAGTGATGGGGAACATTTTTTTGCAAAGAGTTGTTGCATCCCTAGTGAAAAAGTATGGAGTTACACACAAAGTAGCAACTCCTTATCATCCACAAACAAGCGGACAAGTAGAAGTTTCTAATAGGGAAATCAAAAAGATTTTAGAAACAACAAGAAACCCCGATAGGAAAGACGGTCGGGCGCCTATCGGATGCCTTATGGGCATATAGAACTGCTTTCAAAACTCCTATAGGTATGTCTCCCTTTAGACTTGTATTTGGGAAACCATGTCATTTGCGGATTGAATTAGAGCACCGTGCTCGTGGGCTATAAAAAGCCTTAATTTCAATATTGATGAGGCGGGCGCCAAACGCAAGTTACAATTAAATGAGCTTGAAGAAATCCGTGGCGATTCTTACGATCTCGCTGAAGGATTATAAAGCCAACATGAAACGTGTTCATGATAAGCATATCCCCGCGTAAAGAGTTTGTGGTCGGACAAAAGGTTTTGCTTTACAACTCCCGCCTACATATTTTCCTGTGGAAACTAAAACCCGTTGGTCCGGGTCCTTTTCTCGGTTACTTAAGTCACCCCTTACGGGCAATTACCTTGGTAAATCCCAAGGACAACAGTACCTTTAAAGTTAATGGTCAATGGTTAAAACATTTTCACTTAACTTTCGCCCCTCGATGTGGAGGAAGTCCTTTTACGGGACCACATCTATGAGGATCGACCCTTGTCATGTGGTGTACTTACTTTCATTTCCATATACCGATAAGTACACCATTCAGGTAACCGGCCCTCCCTATGGAGTGTGGGGTAAGTACCGGATCCTAAGTCCCAGCCAGTTCACATAATTCACGTTTTCCACTTTCGCGATGTTTTTCGCTTTTTGAGTCATGTTCCTCTATGAAGTGAATTATGTATTTATTGTTTTTCGTCTTCCTTATAATAAACAAATAAAATAAATTAAGATTCTTAAAAATCATAGACATAGCAATCCAACAAGTCTGGGGAATCTGACTTTAAACGACCCACGTTGTAAACAAATTTTGTGTTTAAAAATTTGTTTGGGGAGGAAGTCGATCTTTCCATCCGGATTGTTCGAACCTTCTAGTTGGGTTGTTTAGGTCCATTAGTATAGTTCATTGGGGTTGACGTCATCTAATTTAGTGTTCATTAGTTCGCATAACTTACGTCATGCACGCACTACGAGGCGTTTTCCACTATCTTATTCGTCACCCCTGGTTGGAATCGAGTGTTTTATGGATCATTGGATTGGAAATTCTCTCCTGATCATTTCCATATCTCATTCGCAAGAATCGGACCGATAACGAAGCGGGAAATCTAGTTTGAAATTGCGCTAAAAATCGACGAAAGTCGAAACAATCGAATTGGGCTTGGGCCGACTCGCGCTCACCTAGAGCGCGCCCGCGCCCCCCTTTCCAAAACCAAATCGCGATCTTCTTCTTCTCCAGCCGCTTGACACAAATTTTAAATCCAAACCCTATCAACCAAAAAAAAAAAAAATAATAATAAAAATAGAATACATCACAATAAGAAGACCACCCCGCCCATTGTGAAACACCAATCTTCCACACAATCCAACCGTTTCCACCATTAAACCATCCACCAATTCAAGTTTTCATACCCACCGCCGTACCTACCATAACCACCATTGTTGGTTTAGTTAGAGTTCATCAAACTCGTGATCCACCACCATCTACAAACCCCAAATCGGTAAATAACTTCAATGGCGCTAACGACGAGAATTCTGCCGAAAAACGCGTTTGCTTTTCCGATAGTTTTAGCCATTTTATGACGCTGGAGATGTTTAAGAGACATTGGAACGGACTGTGGTATTAACAGAGGATTTCTATCACTATGATTTGGTAGAACAGTTTTATAGAAACGAGAAGTGGAGGGAAATAGGATTTTCATTAGGATAGCAGAACGCGGAGGAAGTTACGAGAGACGGTTGTTGGTCGAGCTATTAGGAATCACCCCCAGAACCAACCTAGATATCACGACCATTCAGGAATCCAAGAATACCGCAGTTCCTGTTTTGATGAAAGATACGGTCATAGAGGGTGAATACAATACGATATCATTCATCAAGCATTTCGCCAGACGAGAACGAACCAATCAACCGGCCGCCGCCGGTGGATTGGTAAGAACGCCCTCGGGAAAGACAAAGTCAGCGACATTGGACTTAATGTTCCTGACGTTCTCGAATTTGCAAACGAAGGAGTATAATTTCTGCATCCTTGATTTAATTTTGAATGTGATTAGAGGGGTGGAAAGAGCCCGGCCTCTTCCCGTATTGATCACTAAGATTATGCTCTCATTTAGAGCCGTCGCTAGATCTGCTCCTATTAAGATCAAATTGCCTTCTAATGCGAGTATTTATAAGGAATGCATCCAAAAGACGTGGCCGTTGTCTGCAGAGAAGGAAGTCGAGTCGGATAATGTAGGGGAAGATATGACATGGTTGGTTGAGGATAATTTTGATAGTCATACTTCTAATTTAGAACGATTGATAATCGAAAACTGGTTTTGCGATGCGATTATCATATCTGTGAAGATATTAGACATAGACAAATCGTTTCGAATAAGCAAACGAACCTTCGGACGATAGTTGAAATGCTCGTAAAGGGTCAGGACGATATCTTGTCTAACATGGAGGTTATCCACAATAATCACCAAGCCCAGTATGCCGTACTCAAGACTGAGATGGAAGCACAGCGCTTGTTCAGGATAGAGATGCTACGACGCATGCCACTCGTGGATGAGTCTGTCTCAGCTGAGTCTGAGAGGCATGAGCGTCGTCGTCGCAGGCCAGATGGCTCAAGCCATTCGTCACCACGTAACGGGGTCTCCATCTCAGGGACCATCTTCTTCACACGCCTAGGTGTGCACCATCAGTTGTGTCCTTTAATTACATTGTTTTTATTGTTTTGTTAGTGGAATTTTATTTCAGTAGTTAGATTGAGTATTAAGTTGTTAATTTTCGATTGCTTGGATTTCATATTATTTTAATATAATTTATTTTGATTATCTTTCGTATAGTTGTCTTGGAGTAAAAGTTGAAAATTAGCCGATACCGCATATCTATGATTTTTGTAGCGGTAGCATGATATGTAGGAGAGTTTAGAAGTTACTATTCTAAACCAAGTTTAAAAGATACCAGGGTTGTTAGGAAATCAAAGACATGGTTAGTTCCGTTTTTGGGTTTGGTAGTTTCCTATTTCCGGAAATTGCCTTAAAACAATTTGGCAACTTGCCGATTCGTTTTGGAAACCCAGAACCTATTTAAACTTCCATCATACTACACTCACAACCCACACTACACCCCACAATCATCTTTCACTTTTCACTCCAGCCCTTTTTCTAGTTTTTTTCTTGTTTTTTCTTAGAAACTCACTTTTTTCACGCACGAAGGCCAGCGCCAAGCAGAGCGACTCGCCCTACTTTTCATCAGAATCGAAAATTCACTAGAGCGCCGCCGCCTTCAAGTAAGCGACCGACCAAACACCGAAATCGAAAATCGAAATTTTCGAAGCGGCGCTAGCCAATCAGAGAGCGACCGCTCAAACTCTGTAATTCAAAACCAAAGAGCGACTTCGCAAGACTCTATCTGAAGCGCCGCGCCTCTTTAGTAAAAACACAGGAATTTTAGATTTTCGAGGTTCTTCCAGGTTTTCGCGAGCTATTCTACAAAGTAGTGTTGAGATGACACCACCTATAGTCATTCCCAACAGTCTTTTGAAGACTTGATGGGAACCTATACCTATGGAGCATCGTTCGAAGCCGGATCTTGCGGTTGATTAGGATGGCGGCATCTTACGGTGAGTGATGCCGATTCTTTTCACCTAAGCTAACTGAATTCTTCTATAATAATATTACTTTTTTTGTACCCAAGAAGGAGAACAAAAAATTTCCCTTACTATTGATGGTACGACTATGGAATTCAATAAGCACTTGATAGCTTTGGTTTCGGATTGCCATTACGATCTCTATGCACACGTGGGGATATATGATGGATAACTCATACCTATATGAATATGCCTATTTCCATGAGTATTATGGGGGAGGGTATTTCGTATCATGGACCAAGACCAATATAACATCGCCCTGAGTAGCCTATCACTGAATGTAGGCACAACCATGTTGTTCATCATGATGAACATTCTAGGGGAACGGCAGTTTACTTCTGCCAATAATACCGCCGGTGACGTTTTCCTTGCTTTAGCTGAGGGACGTCGTAGGTATGACATTCCCCGAGTTTTAGTTGCTACTCTGAAGCGAGCCCATACCTTGAGGCATAAGTACCTTCTTATGCCTGTCTTGGTCTGCCGCATTATGCGCGCTTGCCTACCCGTATTCTGTACACAGTACACAGATTGGAAAAGGGTCGAAATCATGAGACCCACCAATCGTGTGGTAAGATCATTCCGAGCCATGACTTGGCCGGGATGGCAGGTGCAACCACATTTGGTTGCTCCTTACACCCCATCAGACCAAATAACACTAGAGAGGTTAGCATTAGTTGATGATACACACGTAAGGCGTGGCAAGTTGTTATGGCATGGCAGGATGCGAAAGAACCTCATATAGAAGAGGAGGATGACGAGTAGATGTTGGGGTGCAGGTAAGTTTTAGTTAAGTTAGTGTCTGCTTATGTCCCAAGCAATTTAATTCTGTTAACCCCATAATGGGTGGAACTCTTATAGAGTTGCGTCAGTTTTTGTATTTCCTATATTAGTATGTTATAACCTTGTTTTGCAGATGTTTCTGAATTTCACGCACTTCAATGGTATTTTTCCTACCCTCTTTATTTACAATGCTTTGAGGACAAAGCATGCTTCTTGTTTGGGGGGGGCATAGAAACACGTGTAATTAAGACATCTGTTAGGATAGAGATATGTATAATGTGCACATGTTTTCTAGTTAAAATTTCGAAAATTCAAAAATATAAATAAAAAAAAAATATATGCTATACACTTAGGAATATTGGTATTGTTTTCTTCCTCCATGCTCTTAACAATCTAGAAGTCTCAACGTAGTCATTTGCATCGTAATAATTGTTAGAAACTTAGGTTAATATGTATGTAATAATCTTTGCATCTATCTATAAATTTATTACATGAGTATCTATGATTGCTAGCGAAGAAGTTTTCAAATCTAGGCTAGAGTACTTATTCTACAAATCCTGTGAGAATATAGCCTAAAGCCTTATATGAAGCGAAACATTTGAGAAATGACACAAGGGAGAAGTAAAATCGGATAGAGAAATCACACGCCCACTTGCTTGATCACTAAACCATATCCTAAGCGAGAATTTAGGCGCTCTTTGGATCGATATAGCCAGAAATTCAAACCTATGAATTATGTTCCACTAGTAAGCCCCTCCGAGCCTTTCTTTAGCCTTCCATAAACCACAATTCCTTTACCCTGTTACAAAAACAAAAAAAAATAAAAAATCAACCTACCCAATTTAGAATAAGTCTGAGAATAGAATGAGGAAGAAAGAAGAAGAGAAAAACCTGTGTAAACAAAAATTAGTTAGTTGCTTCAGAAAATAAAGAAAAGAAGTTTCCATCCAAAGAGAAAAGAAAAAAAAAATAGAAATAAATAAAAACTCCAAAAAAATAGAATAAAAGGGAGTCAAAGGCCAAAGAAAAAAAAAAAAAAAGAAAAATATGGCTAAGGATGGAAACAAAGTGTAGAAGCAAAAGTAATTAACAAGGTTTTCTCTAAGTTACATAATATGAAGACTCTATTATCTCAGACTTGTCCTTTTGAATATCCATTTCCTTCCTTCTTAAACCATCTCCTAATCCCCGCAACACCTAATAAAGACCTCTAGCTCAATTAGGAATAGGTTAGTGTGATAGTAAGTGGCAGATGTGTTTGATCGACCCCGGCTTCCTTGTTGTCATTGAGATTGTAAGGTAAAGTGTGCCTACCGCATTAATCGGAGTAGCTTAAACTTGAGTGGAAAAATCAGAGAGGTTTTGTCTTGACATTTATGTGAGGACCTACTTAGGGACGCTTATTCCGAAGTTCTCTAAAACAAACCGCTAAACATTTCATAGTATTACTCATTGTTATATGTTTATTGTAGATGATTGATTATTATGCATATATTAACTTAGGTTTTTTTACTGTTATTCTTATGTAATTGCTAGTGAGATGTATAGATAGTTGAGACATGAAGGAGAAAACAATAGTTTTATTTCTTAGTCGTTGTAGTATAGATGAAGTTTGTGAGTACCTTCACTGGAAAACTCTCACGAGGCTATAACTCGTCCACTAGGGAATTCCTAGTGGTTTAAGGCCTTGTTGCATATGGTCAATGCAATCGCACTCAGCGAAACGAGATTAGGTAGAACTCCATTTTTGGTCACTTATTCTAATTTCTCATATTTGCTTGAGGACAAGCAAAATGTTTGTTTTGGGGTGGTTTGATAAGAGCCCAAAACTGTAGTTTTAACCCCTTAATAATCATAATTGTTAGACCAATTATGTGAATAATAAGTAAGAGTTAATACTGATTACGTGTTTTATGCATTTCAGGGCTTCAAAGTCCATTATGCGTAGAAATGTGTGGCTTTAGCGAGATAAAGGAGCAAAAGTCAGCAGAACTTCCGAATGCCATATCTTTGGACTCAGACCTCGGATTGAGGCCTACCTTATGTCAAAACGACCGGCTCGGAAAGAGCTTTGCAATGGTCCAAGCCTTGACCCAATCAGAGGAGCAGAAGTGGACGAAAAGTCTGTGGAAGCCAACTGCAGCTGAAGAGGCCTTTTTGGACTGAAAGAATTGGGTTTTGGGCCGATTCTCTGGCCCAAAACATGGCTCCAAGCCCATGCACGAATTTTGGATCTGGATGTATAAAAACAAAAGCTTAACTCTTTGTTAATGGTAGCTAGTTAGACCTAAATTAATATATAGAATTCTAGATCTAGTTTATTTAATTAAATTAAGTTTTAGCTCCATTTAAATTCTTGTTTTAGATTAAATCTCTGAATCATTGTTCTTGATTGATTAGATAAATAAAGTAGTATTTTTATCAAGTTTGAATTTTGTCAATTCCATTCTAGATCTAATTTCAATTCTTGTTCCTAGTTCATTCCAGCCATTAAATTAGATTCATTATTGTTCAAATTAAGTAAATCTAAATTTCTTACATTATGTTTAGTTTAGATTCAATGGGAAATGTTAGATTGATGATTCAAGGCTAAACCTCCATTAGAGGGGTTGATGAAGCCTTGATGAAACCTTAGTTGTTTAGTATAGAAACGCGTTGTAGCATCTATTCCACTCTAGAAGGTCGCGTTTTAGCCATGAAGAATGGGTGGGCGACCTCACATGCTAGTTAGTACTTGGTAGAAATGCCATGAACACTAGGGATTAGACTCGGAATTCTTGCCGTGAAAACGTAAGAATCGAGATACCACAATCTGTACTAGGTCATTAAGTTGGATTCGAGGTGGATTCAATTCCCCTCTAATTCCTTTATCTAGAGTCAAACAATAGTATTTCCATAGCATTTGTAGTTAATTTCTAGTAATCATCTTAATTAAGTATCGTAGTTTAATATTTCGTAAAGCTCTCATTGACTTAAGACTGATTTCTTAGACTTAGAGAACAATCCGTGCTAGAGAACTAGGAGTGGAACGAACTTCCTACTCCACTTAGTGCAATTCGCATCGAGAGTAGAAACTTTGATAATAGACTCGTAAAAGTTCAGTTATAGTTTACTTACGTTGTGAATTCATAGTTCATTTCGTAGGTAAATTATTCATTTTATACTTATCAACCATGGTACAACAGTCAGACTGGAGAACATTCAGACTCTCTTCACAAATGAGTTTAGCATCTTTTCCACTTGTTTTGAAACAAAATGTGAAATGGGTCCACTTGTACGTTCAGGACAGGAGCAAAAAAGATAGCTATACATCGCTAGTTGAAACCAAAATCTTGATTCAAGTACCTTGTTTGTTGTATTCTTTTTAAGGTACCAGTTGACTTTATCATTGTCTTTATCAATTAACAATTATTTTGTTTGCTTGAGACTTGAAATGCTTACAAGGAACTAATCCACATAGCTTAGCTAGAACGCTAGTGTAGTAAATAATTTAATCAATAGCTTCAAATGCTTGCCTCACCACAATGTCGTGCATCCTAGTCGATGAGAGTGTTTCTCATTGCTAAAGTTAACAAGAAAATGAATGCATGGATCTTGCATTCGGATCATCTCGCCCTTTTCCTACAACATTCAGTTTTGAAAATGCTTGGAAAATGTTGGGTAGTTTACCATGTTTTGGTGTGAGTCAAATGTTGTCTTTTCGTTCATTTAGGTTCCACGAAGTTAACTTTAGCAATATAAATGTTTTGTAGCTTGAGTGTGATGCTGGATGCCTTACGAATTGCAGAGGACGCTTGAACTTTTGCCCTCTAGGTGCATGTGTTCTAGCGGGTACTGGCCTTCCCATTGATAGATTTATGACCTCCAATGCTCTAGGATTTACCGCCCCAATGAGGAACAGGTATATGCTCACATAGTTTTTCTTCTTGCAATATATTGCTGCTTCTATCAGTTGAATCCACAAGAGCAAATCAGTGATAAAAGATTACATTAATGAAAAGGGAAAAAACTACAGAGTGTGAAGGGTCATTGTCATATTAAAAGACAATAAATTAACAAATCAATGCATTTTGTTATCCGGTGTCCAAAGTTGATTACTTTTGTTTTCATGATGCTATATAGCATTGATGCAGTTTCGGATCGGGATTTTGTCTTGGAGATCTTGTCTACCGATTCCATAGGTGATGTTCATCTTTCTCGTCTTGGTGAAGAATGGGTTTTGTGGGCATCAGAAGAATTCGGATTCCTCACTCCAAATTCTTATAAATGTATAACATATTTTTATATTTCTGTTTTTCAAATTATCTTGTTTTTCTTACTTCTTGATGTGTTTTAAGCTCATAATATTGTAAATTTAACTTCTTATCTTGTGCTGCAGGTACTGAAGCTGTTATTATTGGCATGCTGGTCACTACATTTCTCATGATTCTATTATGAGCAGTTCCATTTTTCTGTTGGGGATTTCAAGAGCTTACAAACTGCATTGCTAATTTTGGTTTTGCTTGGGACATGTATTGTGATTGGTGATGGAGTGCTCACCCCTACAATCTCTGGTATGATATTATTCTCATGGATGCAAAAGCTTTTGAATGTCTGGGTTTCCTTAAGTTTCTAACCAACTGAACTCCTCTACTCTATACAGTTTTCTCTGCGGTGTCAGGTCTTGAGTTATCCATGTCCAAGGAACATCATTTGTGTAAGTTTCTCCTCCGCCATAGAATTTTGATGTGGGTTATATTGCCATAAAATTTTGATCCAATGAAGATTGCTTCAAGTACTGTTGTTGGGTTAGTAACTAGGGCACACACATTATTGGAATCTTGATAAATAATGGTGGAAGTAGGTTTTTTGGTGTAGCCAAAAAATTAGAAAAGCTCTTTTGTTTAAGAACAATTATCTGAGGGTATGAAGAGCTTTAATATCCAGAGTGCATGGAGTTGGCTAACACTAGAACATATACAAGCGCGGACCTTATTGAAATTCGTCAAGTACATCGAAAAATTTATCTCGGCATAGGTATGTGCACCATATATCTTTTATGTTTGATAGGTTTTTGGGGGTTGTATATGAAGCTTTAGTCTGAAGATTTTCCACCATACATTTCGAATTTAGGTCTAATTTCTTATGTCCTTTCCTTTGCCTATTAGCTAAAGAGTTATTTGTGTACTTGTGGTAGATATATATACAGATCAAATATATCCTACAGTGGTGTATGTTATTTGGGGCTTAACCAATATGATTATCTGTCATAGTTGATTGTATTTCTTTCGTTTAGTAGTTATTGACTTAGTGTGCTAACACATTATTTGTGTATTTTTTTAATACTGTGTATAAGTCATTATATGATTATATTTTTAGTTTACTTATTAAACAAACTAACACATTTTTCTTCATATTGGTTTTTAGGTTATAAGTGAGATAACACGGTAGCTCAATTAAGTTTGTTTGAGATGGATCGGTTGATTAGCAATTTGTTGGATGGGTTATGTAAATTGCATTGTTGTTGGATTATGAGACTTGATTTTGAATCAAGTGCTTGAGTTATTTAATTTTTTTCTCCGTGAATAAATCATGTAATATGAACAAGTTCTTGGAATGATTTATGTTGGTAATAAAAATATGATTATTATTTCCGTAAAGGATTCCAGTTGTCAAGTGTCTGAATGTATTGGTGGTGTCGGAATGCATTGGTTTAAATGAATTTCAAATTTACAATAATTTTCAGATTTACAGGAAAAAAAAAGAGTTATGACGGTTTCTAAAGAAGTGTCGTGTGGCATACCAATTCTTGACCGTTTTTAGTGTTAATTTCTTGACGCTTTTGTTTCTCATGGTGACCCTTAAATAAAAATAGTCATAAATGAAGGTTTAGTTCTTGACACTTTTTCTAATAAACTATGACGGTTAAGTAAAACATGTCATGCAAAAGGATCTAGTTATGACGTTTATAAATGAATTTTTGTCATATTAAGTTCGAGCTTTGATGTCAGCTTCTCCAGAACTGTCATCAACTTTATGACATTTTTTGTTAACTTTTATGACGGGCTATATAATGACGGGCTAGATAACATTGGGTGCAAATAATTAGTGCAAAAGTGACACCTTGCATGTAATTAATGAGATTAGGTGTTAATAGTGAAAACAAAGCAAGGTGTTCGAAACTCCCCCTATTTGATCGGGATTCGAAACTCCCCAAGTTGACTTTTTCTATTGAACCGGGTTGGACGAGTTTTTTGACAGTTTGAACCATAGTACAAAATATCATGATAAATATCTCATTTCAGCAAAAGATATATAAATATCGCGATAAGTTTATAGATATATATAACTGTAAATATCAGTGATATTTCGATGATATTTATGATATTTTAGAATATATTGTGATATTTTGGGATATTTAGTTTAGATAACAATCTTATTTAATATTTACCATCATATTTCAAATAAATATAAATGATATATCATGATATATCAAAAGATATCCACAATATTTGTCGATATAGCCTTTTAGATATATCTATGATATTTGCATATCAAACAATGTAAAATGTCCCCAAAGATGGGGATATATCCACGATACATATCAAGAAATTGAGTATCGATAAACACTCATATCCTGATATTTTGTACTATGGTTTGAACTAGGGGTGGGCAATGGGCTGGGTCGGGCTAGCCAGGCCCTAAACATTTAAAGCCTTTCAGTCATTAGGGGGCAGACCAGCCATTGCCCTTAAGTCCCCATAGGGCCGGGTCATAAGTCTAAATTTCAAGCCACGACCCTACCCTAAGCCCTCTTTAACAGTTTAGGGCGGGGCCTATATATATATATATATATATATATATATATATATATATATATATATATATATATATATATTTTTCATCTGCATCAGTTTTAAAACTCATTTATATTACAAAAAAAATTCAAAGATTTGCAAACTCAAAGTCCCACCACTTTGAAATTTGAATAGCAACCAATCTAGTAATAATTCTTGATAAGTCCAACAATTTAAAATGCATATCCACAATCTAATAAACTGAAGTACATAGAGACTCATATTTATATTTTAAAATTACAGTTAAAATGCACAAGACACATTTTGGAATGAGCTTTCACTGACATAAATCCGTTCTTTCTTATACTCAAATCTCACCAAAATTACATTTAACATTGAAGAACACAAAAACAAATATGAGTATGGAATGAGTTTTTACTGACGTCAACCTATTTTTCATTAGGCTAGTGCCCAGTGCTCATTATTGTTCTTGGCGACTAGGTTAGACGGGGAGTTGTGAGGTGTACATGAGTTGTAAGATAGAAACAATTAGGTTTACAAGTTTTTATGATATAAGACAAGTTATTAGAAGTACCTATACGGTAAGTGATAAATTACAAAGGACAGTGTTATTTTAATTGAAAATATGTAACAAGGAGTTGGATAGTTTTAGTTATGTATTTTATAGTGAAATTATAACTAGGGCTTGGTTAGGGCTAATTAGTTAGGGTCGGGCCTATGTTTCAGAACCTTAGCCCTGACCCGAAGGCATTAGGGCCGGGTCGGCCCTGCCCTAAACTCTGTAAGGGCTTTAGTTGTAAGGGCTTTCTAAGGCTTAGGGTCGGGTCGGTCAGGGCCGGGTTAGGGTCGTTAGGGCCAAATTATCACCCCTAGTTTGAACTGCCCGATTCAAGTTATATATGAACCGGTCAACTCGGTTGTTCGAATGTTAAAAAATGTGTTTAACTTGGGAGTTTTCAATTAACTCGGCCGTGTTGATTCAACCAAATACTTCCTTTAGTTGCCTTAATTATAATTACAGGTTATAATCATATTGCTAAATCTACAGTGTGCGAACTGTACCAAAACTAATGGCGCAGGATTTTTACTTAAAAAAGTACTTAAGAAAGAACCGCTCTGGTTTTATTTGAACTAGTGGTCTAACCTGATCTAGTCAAAAAACCAGTTTTGACTTTGACCCAAATTGAGTAAGGTTGACAAAATCAATTTAGTTAAATACTCAAATTTCATAGGGTCATACTGTCAATACAAATTTCAAAATTTTGCGAAAGAGGGAAACCAAAGCAACCCGAAAATTTGGCGAAATTTGGAAAGCAAAAATCCCGCTCTATCATTATTTTGGATCCTTTTGGAAACCTCAAAAACCCCGCTCATATGAGGAAACAAAACATCCCTTTCTCTCCTCTTTCCCTCAATACCTCACTGGCTAGTACACACTCTTTTCTCACTGCTGCTGTGCGATATTCTAAACTAGCTAGGGTAAGTAGAATACTTCACTCATCTCTCCCTTAATTGTTAACCAATTGTTTTTCATCTCTCTTAATTTATGGTTTTTCGTTTCTGTTGCTTGCATTGATTCTGCTTTGATTTTTCTTGCTTCAAAGGTATGTTTTATGAGGATGTTTTATATTTTGTTAGTTATTGATGTGAATTTAATATATCGATACTGTTCCGTTTTTGCTTGGTTTGAAGATACTTTATTTTTATCTTATTTGTTTGAAATTAGTATCTTCATACTGTTATAATTTTGGTTGGTTTAAGGGTGTTTACTTCACAATGATTTTATTTCGTTTGAAATTATAGGGGTGTTTCAATTTCTGCATAAACTCTAAAAAAAATAGAGCGAAAAAAAAGTCTTGTTTCTTGAGTAAATTGGACGTATTTTTTAGTCTAAACACAATGTTATACATATTGTGATGTTGGTGAATAGTGAAGTCCAAGTGGTGCTCGAACGTCATCAGGAATTTAAATAAGTTACATGGTAATGGTGCAGGAGGGGGGGAATGTCACATCCCCACTTTGGAGCATTGGTACTGGAACAGACCTATTCACTCACAAGAACGAGGCCTCAAGATAGTATAACCAAATACTTATTCACTTGCAACCCATGGTAAAGAAAATGTATATTAAAATGTGACGGGTATTTAAGTTGGTTAAAATTCACCATCTGACCAAATCATGTCATATACATTCTACATATATGGTACAAAGGTTTAAATTCCATGAAAACTAGATAGATTTGTCCAAAGTATACATAGCAACACAGCCCAAAAAAAATATGCAACCCGCATAGGGTACTACCAAAAATATCTACAATATTTAGCCAGTAATTATATATATATATATATATATATATATATATATATATATATATATATATATATATATATGCAGGACGAGTCCGATGCAGACTAGGACTACTTCACTTGGTCATCTATGTTTGCTTAGTGTGTTTACACTTAGGTGTTCATTTTGTGTTCGACCATACTTCTCGTAATTAGAGTACGACTATATTAAATATTCTGGTCATGTATAATTTTGTTGTTGTTCATCATGTATTTTGGACAATTTGTAGTTTCTTTAAGTTTGTTACATATATTAACTTGTGTAAATGGCATCACACGATGAAGCAGTGGTGTTTAGTTTTGTTACAAAGCTATCGCACTTGTGTTATCTTTTGTGTTGTGGGTGGCAACTTGGCTTGTTCGGAGGACTCGCGTCATCGAGTCACCACAGGTGCGTTCCATAACCAGTATGCCCCAAAGGGGACCCTGATAAATTTTTCTATATAAATAACGCATAAATTGCTTAGGCTTAAGAGTCATGGAAAATAAATAGATTGTTCCATGTTATGTGATTTCATTGCTACAGCTGATCCAATCCCCATATGTTGACCGGACTGGTACACATCGGTTATGTCATGGTGTTATATCTATGTCAGGATACAATACCACTCTCGCACCAAACATTTTATACTAGGTGCACGGGATGTGTTTCATTGCATATAGCCACGTCTCAAGTTTGTGAATGTGAGATTAGGTTTGTTTACTTGTCTTGTTAGTGAGTTGTCTCTTTTGAGAGAAAGAAAAGAATGTGGGAGACAGAGCAATTGAGACAGACCTGAGATGGTTGACCCAATTATGGTTGGATATAATATCCCCATTTGTTTGAATTGTATCTAAATTTCTTGATTTTGATGTACATTTAACTTAAGTTACCTTTTTTCTTCTTTTTTTTAATCCTTGGGCAGTTCCTAGTATCTCATACCCATCATTTGGGATATGTGGCTAACTTACTAGAGTAGCTAGGATTTCAAACAGACTTAAAAGGTAAAATGATGACATTGGAGGTTAGTGTTTTGGGAACAATGCTAGCTCAGGGCTTTTGCTTGGTATAGCTCGAACTAAAGGCAAGTGATTCTACATTGGTAGAAAATGGGTATTAAAAACAATAAGTTTTAATGCTCTATTGTCATGCTTACTAAACTATCAAATACTCAATATTGCTTATAAATATTACCTTCCATATCGTTGATCTCTTTTTCAATTTGTAATGTATTTGAGTATGCCTGGGGATGCAATTTTGTACTCTACTCTCCTCCACTGAATGAAAGCCTACAGTGTATTGTGGAAAAAGACTGTCTTGGGATACAACTCATTGAATGCAGGTTTGGGTTACCCTGAACCCCTAACCTTTTCATAACAAAAAATAACAAAAAAAATTACATTTACTGCATTCACACTTCTTAAACAAGCTGTTGGAGCTTGCTATGTTGCTCAGATTTCTTACAGTTTAGTTAACTATAAGAAAATAAGAGGTCAGATCTCTTAACACTGCATTTGACTAAGCCTTTCTCATGTACCGCTCTCAACGTAATTTAATTGCTTGCATGAGTGTTCTTTGCATCATAGCATTGTATTGATTACCTCCATCTCTATGGAATTAGAAAAACTTGAAATGCTTATTGCTTGCATCTTTACTTCATGACCTTTGTTACGATAATAAGGATATTTAGGTCATTCTGTAAAGGTATTGTAATCAACTGCAGGGCATATATTTGGGGTATGTATATATTTGTATTAGGTTTCTAGGGTTATTGAACAAGTCAATAGAATGTAGCATTTAGATTTGTAATACCTTAACACTATTGTCTTTGCATCAAGTGTAGGTGAGCTTTTACTATTGATTCGAAACACGCACATTTCATATGTTCTTCTAAATGTTGATTCGCTAAACTGTAGACCTACTAGGGCATTAGGTCTAGCTCAAGACTCTTCAGAAGCAGGAATTTCCATGGTTATAACTTCACTTAGTTACCTGGAGTAAAGTATTTTACTTAGTTCATGTTAAAAAATTAATATCTTGCAAAACATTGCAGACTAGTGATCGGTAGAGCAATAAAAATAGTGAGATAATGATTGTAAACAAAATCAATAAGTAAGATTAACTACTAACAGTTTACTTGGACTCAACTTGCAATAATTAGCTTAGACACTTTATCAATTTATTGGAGTTGTGATGTCCTGTCCATTTGATAAATTTATATTAGTAACGAGAATGACCTTTAGTTGAAACTGTTGAATTTCTATTATGTCTTTTTTGCAGTGAAACTTAGGAATGGTCATTGCTCTATTATTCTCCAGTCTTCTTATCAATGGATCTAATTATCCGATAGTGTAGAGACCACAAAGAGGTTAATTTAGAGACCCAAAACAATAACGAAAAGAAGTTGAACCAGGGTGTAGAAGATGTACAAGAAGCAGGACGAGTTCTCAGAGTAACTAGAACAAAGATATATATGTTATATGTAAGGGACCTGTAAAGTAGGTCATTAAGATTTGGAAGTTTACAGTTTGTTTTTTGGATGCTTGAATATGTACTTTGCGTCCTTTATGTGAGTTGTGTGATGTAAGTGGTTTTGTATGTGGGATAGACTTGGAACATATCCAGGGGTGCGACAAACAACTAATTGGTTTTCTAATGCTCTAAAAGTATAGAAAAGTATCATCATTGTTAAATGCAAGAAAAAGGAATGTTGCCACTGCTCACGTGCACCAAAATCTAGTATGTCAATGAGGAGCATAAAAAATGTCCAATATTACATAATCTCTGTCATAATCTAGTGATGCTACAAAAAGTAGCATATACCTACAACATATTCTACATAATTTGTCTGGGCCTTGTACAACAAAAAGCTTCTATTCGGCAGTATATAGACTTGGGGAATGACATGTCTAAGACATATCGATAATTTGTCATTCATCTGTAATTTACACATTTTGTCTTGGGCTGTGCCAATTATCCTCATAAGCTGTGTGATTGTTTTGTGTCAAGACGCCAAAATAATAAGGGACTTCAAAATTTGCGCAAGGCAAATGAAGGCCAGAATGCTTTGAAAGGAAGTGTGAAGGCTTATTGTTGGAGGATGCCACTGTTGATGACATATGTTGAAATGCTTCTGTTCGGCACTACAGAGTAGAACAGATCCAAATAAGAAATTGGAGTATGACACTGTTGGTGACTTACATATAGCAGCGTCTGTTCGGCAGTACAGTTCCGAATGTGAAAAGTGGTCTTGTTAATGTTGGTAGAAATTTGTTGTTCTTCTTCTGTTTTTTCTGTTCTATTAATGTTTCAATTTGAACAAACAAGATAAACACTGATCAATCAATATATAAATCACTTTCTTTATAAGCTCCTCTTCTTTATAATGGCATTTAAATACACAAAACCCAAATACACACAGTGCAAATAAACAAGTTTGGTAGTTGTAGAGAAGCAGTCTTAGATAGCGCACAGACAAGCAAAAGACTCTTAACAAATGAGAAACAAGACCAACGTAACTAGACAATTTTACGCTTCATCATCAAACATCACCGCAATCTCCAGCAGGAATAAACTTTGTCTGTGTCATCTGATACGCCCTTCGAAAATATCTCAAAACATCCGCAGGAATTGCATCAGCACAAGCATCAATACCACGTTGAATAATACGCCCTGTTTCTTCCAAAACGTCATACTGCAAAATAATTAAAAAGGCTATTAAGTAAAGAGGAAAAACAAATAAATAATGCAAACTGATTAAATAATGAAGAATAAGTAAAGAAAGGCTCCCCATAAAGAAAACTCACCAACTCGTAGGTCGGATCCTCAATGTTGAATGGTTCCAAATGCTCAAGGTTCATCACTACAAGGTGGGTTACGAAGGGATACCACACAAAATACTCATTGTCGCACTCTGATGGATACTTTACTTTATGTCCTCGATGGGGAAAGCTTAACACATGATTGTTCCACGAATCCCAACACCCCATCGCAGTAGAGTATTGAACCTTATACCCACGGCCGGAAACAGTAACCATGGTGTTGTTGGGTCTTGGTGGGTGCTTCGGTACACTTTGCACATAACCAACCTGGCGCATTACTCTACTAATGTTGTAATGCTCATTTATATCCATGAAGCATATACAACCTTCATAAAACACTATCTCATCTATCGGGCGCCACTCTCTAACATCGGCATACGGATCCCAATAAACCTTCAAAATAAATTAAGAAAATAAAACTTTCGTCCCCAAAAGAGATTAAACGAAGCTATAAAAAAAGCCCAATGCTTACCTCATCTGGCTCCATCCTATCCAACATCATTCGAATCCACTACAAAGGCACTGCCGGGTCCTCATACTGCACACTGGCCGGATTTTGAGTCCCTCTTCACACACGGCAAGTCAAAGCTATACCTTAGGTTATAGTGGGGCCTAAACCTAGGGAAATGATCATAGATCCATACCTACAGTTATATATATTTTAAAAAAAAAACAATATTTACTAGAGGTATTTACTATACTAAGGCATCAATAATTAAAGAGACTAAAATAAAAAATAAAAATAAAGCCTAAAATCGATTTCACATCAGCACATGTTGCAATCCCCAGTTGATAATAGAGATATGCAAGTATAGCAGCACCCCGAGCATACTCTTTAATCTCCTTCCATATCCTAAGCAACCTCAAATAAATAATGGGAATTGCATGTCCCATCTTGTCGCAGAAGAGGGTGCAACCAAAAAAATAAAATAGATATCCCTTTACTGCACATTGGATTTCTTCTCTACTCGACCCCTTCCTAATAGTCTCCCCCCCTTTTGGTTCCTAATAAACTCCAACCTCACACTCATAGACCTAAAATTTTCCAACTCTTCTTTCACCGCAACCAACGATATTCCAAGAACTTCATGGAGCAGTTGCTCCGCCTCCATTTTCTTCAAGTCCTTATTGGTACTTCCATAAACACTTTTCCCAGTAATGGGCACACCCAGGATCTGGGACACATCATCCAAGGTGATGGTCAGCTCTCCAAATGGCATGTAGAAAGTATTAGTCTTTTGATGCCACCTCTCAACGAACGCTGAGATAAGCACGAAATCCAAAGGGTGCTGGTCTACACCAATCACCAAGTCATACAAGTCTGTCTTTTTTAGCTTAGATCTAAAACTTTTGCATTCTTCCATGATGCTCCATTGATTCAACTTATTATTGTGTTGAATACACTTCAGTGGACCACGATCCTAAAACAATAAAACGCACAAAATTAAATTGTACACGAAGTTAAGTAATCATAAATAATACTAAATAAATAAGTACATATATTCGAAATTACATTCCCATTCCAAACATTATGAGCCACGTACGCAAAATAGTTATACATAAGGGACGAGTCCGTTGGGCCACTGCCATACTGGCATTGCTGGTACTCACCATCTCCACCATTCACGTCTCCCCCATCATTGCCACCATCACCTCCAACTTCACCTTCATTGCCATCATCACCAATATCTGCATCTTCACTTTCACTGGCATTCTCCTCATACATTTCTGTAGTAGAATCAGTGTCCATATTCCCCATTTCTACATCCCCTGCCTCTTCCATAAGTTATACAATATAGAAAAGTAACTTCAATTACAAAAAAACCACAACCCATCAAAACAATAATTACAAAACAAAAAACTGCAGTTTAGAATTCAAACTCCACATACTATAAAAACCAATGCAAATAAAAAATGAGTAAAAAATAAGAAAATAATGCATAAATCAAATTTTACATTAAGTTACATTTAGATTTCCTAATGGGGTTCAAACTGACTAATACCCTAAAATGTTAATGTATAACTCAATTTTGCCTCATAAGCACATAATCAATTTAACATTAAACCGAAATGTGTAAGGAATAAGAAATCTGTACCAATTATTGATGATAGGAAAAGAGAATGTTATAGAATGAGAGGGAGAGTAGTCACTGGTTATTTGGAATGAGAGTGTTGGTGAGAGAGTGTTTGAGTTTGCTGTACGAATTAAGGGTTTTGATTTTTGGAGATGGAAAGTTGGCGATTTTTTGGGTTGGGATGGGTTCTCCCATCTATTGTATAACTTTACAGTATGTAACTATTAGTAGCATAATGCATAATATAGAGTCATTAAAGACATATGGATCTTGTATGTCGTTCATTGGGGGGAAATGTGACAAATATGCTGGAAGTGACAACATAAATGATTTTAATCCAACCAGTTTTGGTTATAGTATGCTACAATTAGTACCATAATGTATTATATATATCCATTAAACACATATTTTTCTTGTATGTCGTTTGTGGCACTAAAATGTAACCGATATGTTGGAAGTGACAACATAAGTCATTTTAATCGAACTAGGAATCAGTAGAAGAACTAAGGGAATTTGGATTCTAGACAGATTTTGCACTACTAAAAAAAGGACATTTAATGACAGCTAAAAGCTGTCATGAAATACATATAATGACACTTTCTGATTGAAAAGTTAGCCGTCATTACTGGGGGTGTCATAAAAAGTCTACCAAAACCGTCATAAAATCCATGACAGTTTCAGTAGAAGTGTCAAGAAAAATCCCTTTTTATGTCTAAATTTAGTTCGAAAGGTCATAAAGGGACTTTGTTTATGACAGTTTTTCTAAATAAATCTGTCAAGATTTAATGATGAGAAAAGCGTCAAGATATAATTTGCTTAATGACATTTGTATGACAAACGTCATAACACTTCATGACATTTATATTACAAACGTAATAACACGTTTCTAATTTTTCAAAAAAAAAATAATAATAAAATATTGCAATTCCCATACTACTCGACAATATTCCACCTTTATGCTCCTTCCCTAAAACTCAAACCACACCATAACATCTTAAGAAGAAACTCTTTTCCATAAATATTTTCAATTACATGATTTTCAATGATCTAATACACATTAATTAATTGACAAATAACACTTGATTAACCAAAACAAGTCAATCTCATAATCTAATTTACATAACCTATCTCTAACAGAAAATTCTAGTCAACCGATGAACCGATCCATCTCAAACAATCAACTTAAGCGAACTACCAAGCTGGTGTCTGGTGTATACCAACTGTTTCCATGTCCATCGAATGCTTTGAATTATAACCTGAGAAGTGAAGAATAATATTTTAGTTTGTTTGATAATTAAACTAAAAAAATACTAACAAAATGATGCTTGAACAGAAAATCCCATAGAGGAAGCATTCGTAGTTAGATATAATAATCACCATACTACGTCAAAAAAAGTAGCAAAGGTGAGCACAGATAATTTGAAGTTTTAACCATATCAGAGTGCATATTTTCTTGTACTGCTACATAGTTTTTTTCAGATAGCCCCGTCCCTAAGCATATCAATGTACCTTCTCCTTCCCAAACATTCTAGTGTTGTCATTTATCTAAAAAACGGAGACACTGAACCTAATAGATTTAAAGTGATATTTGTAGTACAATCTCTCCATTTTACCGAGGAGTTACGAGTTCATCCCTATTGACACAAATTATACAATTTAAACGAGCTACCAAAATATTCAAAGCGTCTTTTATGTCATGTGAAGTTCTTTGCTAAAACAAGCATATACATAAGATTTCATATACAACCCCAAGTACTTATAAAAAATATATAAAAGTTGTAGGCATGTATATATATATCATACAAATGTTAAAAATAAAAATCAACTCACATGTTCATCATGACCTAAATGATCGACACACAAAGCACACAAATTAAACAATCCCTTAAAAAGAAAGATCTACTAACAAGAACACTTAGAGATTTACCTATATATCTATGCCATGAATATTGGCAGGGTGGCCTCATGGGATGTTAAGATTCTCTCTCCTTCACATGGTGCATAAAAAGAAAGGAGCCTGCACACATCACAGGTGGACCAACTAGTACATGAGCCAAATGGTCCAAATTAGTTCTAATGGCAGATAAGTCACAACAAAAAATCACTGCCAAGAAGAAACAAACCTTTATCCTTTTTTAAGCCTTCTTTTTCCTCTTGCTTTTCAAAAAATTTAGTGCACAATTCTTCAAAGCTAGCTTACTACAGATGGACTAGAAAACCAAAACCAACATTTTCAATAGTATGGGGGTGTCCAATATTCAAGATCTACAAAGAGGCAAAACAATAATTTTATAGTTAAAAAATTCCAATGTATGATATAGGAGTGACCAATTTTCTAATCTACTTGAGACAAAGGGATATGATTTTCAGGAAAACTTGAAAAGTATACCAAAATCACAGTTCCATGCAATTGAATTGAGAAAAAAATGAATAGGAGAAGAGAATGGCAAACATGTCCTTGGTATTGTTCCTGAATTTTCTTTCTGAAAAAAGTACACTATCCAACTTCTAATAATTGATCCGTTAGCTAAGTACATAATACATGCACACAATAAAAAGTTGAGAGCATAAAATGCTTCTCAGGTGAAAAACATAAGTACAAGCTACGACACGCGTCAGAAAATTTTATTTAAGCATACACACTTGCACTCTTTTATACCAAGACATGATTAGTAGTATTGTACCTCTTTTATTGCTTCTTTTGCTTGCTTTTTAGATCCAATCCGAGTTTGCCTACTACCATTATGACCCCCGGATTTCATTTGATTTACAAAAGTAGGAAAACAGAAACCAGTTTACAGTCCACATTGTATAAAGTATAAAGTATAAACTATTATAATGAACGGATTAATTGTAAATGCAAGTGCAATAGGGTTAGAGAAATTAGAGAGAAATACATACCGGCCTTAAGTAATTAGAAGCCTTATTGATTACAAGAACTTCTTAAACTAATACAATCTATACTTACCAGAACCTCCTTTTCTTATGTAAGACCAACAATATATAATGACCAAAGAAACAAGGTACTATGAATGGACTCTATTGGACGACAAAGAGAATGAGATAGAGGTGACATTAACTTATTCAATTCTTGCAAAGGAGAATTGTAACTTGCATGCATCGAAGTTTTCAAAGTCTTGCCTAGCTTCTTATGGCTAAGGGAGAAATAGAACATATGTGCATCATGTGACTGTAAAAGGTGTCAAAAGTCTAGAAATTAGTGATCCCAATAAACAATAAGGACGGACCACAACATAACTACTTGTTAACTTCACTAATATCAGTAATATGCTAGCAAGACAGTTGAATGCAAGAAACTCCAACAAAGGTATACCATCTCTGCATCATTCCACACTACAACTAAATCATTAAAATATTTCCAAGTGTTTGCAATCAGTTCAGCCAAACAAGTTAAAGGCCAATGAGCTAATTTGGTTTGTTCTTACAATAGTTAGAAGCCCAATATATGGCAAACCAAACAGATTACTTACTAAAATCCCCATGAAAGCAATTAATCAAACACCTAATGCCCACAAAACAGCACCCCCATAGTTACAAATGGCTCCAACCTACTTCTACAAAGAATAAAAAAATTGTTGCAAGAGATGGACAAACATCATCAACGCAATCCCACATTTCTTCGAAACAAGATTTTCAACAAAAATAATAACTGTTTTTCGATTATAACTAATCCAACAAACAAATAAAAACAAGTTTCATCCTTTTAATCTAACCATGACTTAAAACGAATTCTCCCAACAATTCACCCGATAAAACGGGGACGAAATATACCGGATTCAATTGTTCGTTATCGTTAACTCCTTCTCTGGGCTTAATTCACCAGATTCAGCAGCAGATTCCACTTTCTTATCTTCTTCTTCTTCTAGAATCTCACCTTCCTCTTTATCATCATCATCAACAACAACAACAACAGGTGCAATTTTTTCAGTGCAAAGAAATTGGTTTGAGAAGAATGGGAGGTGGAGACGGGGGTTGGAAAGTGTGTGTATTTGGGTGGGGGGTGGTTGGGGTAGGGATTGCTTGCACTTTTCAGTGCGTTAGAACTTTGGTTTTAGCCTAAATATTTTTTTTCTCTATTTTTTTTTCTTTTCTTGTGATTTATTCACTAAAAGCCCTAAACCTCTCTTGACGCTTGACTCGAAAGTCAAAACAACCGATTTAAGGGTCCCAAAGACCCAAACTACAAAACTAGAGCCACAATTTAGAAAATATTGACTGTTCACTGTTTTGTGGCCCATTACTGATTTTTTCCTGATGGTTTATTATATTTCTATCTTGATTGTTTTAGGAAAACCGTCATTAAATCACCGTATTTTCTTGACGCCTGCGCCATACACGACACAACGTGACAACAACCATCATTAAAATATTCCTAGAATACATATCTTGATGGGCTTCAACCATACCGTCAAGATAAAAAAAAAAAAAAAAAAAAAGTCGTCATAATAGGTTCTTTTTTTAGTAGTGTTGGTGAGCTACCACCTCATAAGTAGTTGAGTAGAACTAGTTCTTACACCCTCAATTTTTTAGATCTATAAGGGGACTCTAATTCTAGGCACCAATTTAAACAGAGTAAAGACTCATTAGTATATTGCTAATAAAACGATGCATACACAAGCTGACAAGCGATTTCAATTCAAGTGGTGGTTTGACATTATAAATATTGCTCTATAAATATACTAAAGGTAACAAAGGTATTATACAATAAAAAATAACATAAATGTGTGACTTCTTCGAGGGCTATGACTCAAATTATTAAAAAATTACAACTTCCATAACTTGTTATTGCATAACTTTACAGTATGTAACTATTAGTAACATAATGAATAATATAGAGTCATTAAAGACATATCGATCTTGTATGTCGTTCATGGAAGTGAAATGTGCCAAATATGCTAGAAGTGACTCAAATTATAAAAAATATACAACTTTCATAACTTGTTATTGCATAACTTTACAGTATGTAACTATTAGTAACATAATGCATAATATATAGTCATTAAAGACATATCAATCTTGTATGTCGTTCATGGGGCAAAATGTGCCAAATATGCTGGAAGTGACAAAATAAGTGATTTTAATCCAACCAGTTTTGGTTATAGTATGCTACTATTAGTACCATAATGTATTATATATATCCATTAAACACATATTTTTCTTGTATGTTGTTTGTGGCACTAAAATATAACAGATATGTTGGAAGTGACAACATAAGTCATTTTAATCGAACCAGGGATCAGTAAAAGAACCAAGGGAATTTGGATTCTAGACAGATTTTGGTGAGCTGCCACCTCATAAGTAGTTGAGTAGAACTAGTTCTTACACTCTCAATCTTTTAGATCTATAAGGGGACTCTAATTCTAGGGACCAATTTAAACAGAGTAAAGATTCATTAGCATATTGCTAATAAAACGATGCATACACAAGCTGACAAGCGATTTCAATTCAAGTGGTGGTTTGACACTATAAATATTGCTCTATAAATATATTAAAGGTAGCAAAGGTATTATACAATAAAAAACAACATAAATGTGTGACTTATTCAAGGGCTATGACTCAAATTATAAAAAATTTACAATTTCCATAACTTGTTATTGCATAACTTTACAATATATAACTATTAGTAACATAATGAATAATATAGAGTCATTAAAGACATATCGATCTTGTATGTCGTTCATGGAAGTGAAATGTGCCAAATATGCTGGAAGTGACTCAAATTATAAAAAATATACAACTTCCATAACTTGTTATTGTATAACTTTACAGTAGGTAACTATTAGTAACATAATGCATAATATATAGTTATTAAAGGCATATCGATCTTATATGTCGTTCATGGGGGCGAAATGTGCCAAATATGCTGGAAGTGACAATATAAGTGATTTTAATCCAACCAGTTTTGGTTATAGTATCCTACTATTAATACCATAATATATTATATATATCTATGAAACACATATTTTTCTTGTATGTCATTCGTGGCATTAAAATGTAACAGATATGTTGGAAGTGACAACATAAGTCATTTTAATCTAACCAGGGATCAGTAAAATAACCAAGGAAATTTAGATTCTAGACAAATTTTGGTAAGCCTATTGGAACGAATCTAGCACCCACAACAACTCTTTCACTTTTGTTTTTGGGTTGACAACAACTATTAGAGGAATCAAAATATTCACACACATTGTGTTGTTAGTAATAGAGGATTAGTAATAAGGAATTGGTTATTACCTTGTTGTCAATATAGTGAGAAATAAGATTACAGATAGAGATATGATTATATTCTCAATTAACCTCGTATTCTTTGTAAACATGTCTTACATTCATTAATGCAAACAAGTGCACCCTAGAAGACACAACAACGATAATTTGCATCAAACTATGTTATCGATTGTAACATATAGTAATTTATGTTATTTTTTTGTTGCATTAACTTGTTCACCCGGTTTGTTCCAGTTCTACCCTCACAAATGTGTGGCTAGAAAATGCGTGCACCATTAGTTTCGGTACATCTCACGCACTATAGAATTGTAAAACTCGAAAACTTTATTAAACTTGAATGATTCTCTTGATCGTTACAAACATCTTGTACCAAAACTCAAAAGACCACAATATCCTCACCATTTTCAGCTCAATCATACTACAAATTAAACGTGTTTATTTCGTATTTTTATACCCGTTCAACGAAGTTATTTTTGTATAAATATTCATCCCGTAAATAAAATGAAGATTAGACTTCTATATGTTAAATGCTACCTACATTTCAGGTTTTGAATTCAGAGAAGTCAAAACCAAGATAAATCCTGTTTCAAAGACTATGCACCATCATTACCACACCTTGCCAACCATAAATCCTGTTTCAAAGACTATGCACCAGCAGCCATCATCACCACACCTCGCCAACCACTCTTTACATGGTGGAGATATTAGAACCGAAATGACAAAGTTGCAGCATGTTGGGAATGTTGGGAAGCTTCATGTTCTTAAACCAGCACAAGAGAGAAATGGCATCTCCTCTCTTCACAAGGAAAGTTCAACCCAATATTCCACAGTTGGACCAAGTGATCAACACGATACAAAGCATCTATACTCAAATAACTCCAAGGAGTATTTCGAAATTCAATGATTAGAAAATATTATTGAAATGTTGGAGCAAAATTTAATATTCCCACTCCCAAAGATAAGCACTTAACTGGAATGCTTCAAAGTTTGATAGTACTTACTGAGGTGAAGTGCAAAGCAACTTACTTCCGGTTTTGGTACTCTCTAATGTCTCATATGATTTATCACACCATGAATCATTTCTAGACCAATGCAATTTTGTAGAGAAAACTCCGGAGATATTCTTGAAGAACTAGACATAATAGGAAATCCTTAGTCGCCTAGTTTTAAGTTCATTTAGGAGTTATTGGAATGACATAAAAATTTACTAACAAAAGAGGTGAGTTTAAGGGCATCATCTATATAATAAAAAGCAATGGTGTGGGGCCCGTAGGATCTCCATCTAGTGGTTGTCATTGTCTTTTAGCAAGTTGTGACATGGCCGATCCAAGTGTTTGGAGGGTTTGTATAATTTTGTTAAGTGTAATCAATACCATGAGATCTGTCCAAAAATCAACCAAAAGTCAACAAATCATATTTGGGGCTTATAAATTGTTGGGTTAGCCCATAAACTGTTGGGCTTATAGATAATGGGCAATTGGGATGGCCTTGTGTCTGGGCTTATAAATTGAGTTGTTGTCAATAATATTTTGCTTAAGATCGTGTATGCGCTTTATATTTGCTGACGAAATGACAATTGTCGGGGAGTAGCGGAAGGGCTTATCGAGGCCTCATGGTCAGAGGCACGGGCATACCCTAGTCCTACCTATATTAATATCCGTTTCTCCCAAGATGCTCATAGTGAGCCACATCAGCAAAGTTTTTAAAATAGTCCCTATTTGAAAAATAATTACTTGCCTTCTTACCAAACTAACCCCTCGAATTTGGCTGCTCTCTCTAATTTAATATAAATTAAAATTGTCCTTTCATGTGTTATGCTAAAACAAAAAACAAAGCTACGCATTATTTCATTATTTCAAATGTACGCAAGGGATAAAAAAAAACAAATTCTAAAAAACAATGGATTAGTTAATTGATATGTATTAGTTATTGGATATGGATATGGATATGTATTAGTTAATAGATATAGATATGTATTAGTTAATAGATATGGATATGGATTACTTATTGGATATGAATATGTTAAACTTCCAAGTGCTTCCCTTAAATATAGGCCCAGACATTATGGGTTTAAGAATAACAGGCCCGGCCACAGGTCGGGCTGCATGGCTAGTTTTATATAATAAGTAAATAAAAGTGGAACTAAAGATTCATAATCCCTACCAGAGTTAATTACACGCATACAATTTTAAGTATGATTAGCTGATTTTTTAAAGCTTTTAACTCTCTATATAATGCAATAAGTCCGGCACATACATATGTTATACATGCTTGGTTCAACGATCAGAAAGTTGGATCAATATATCACATTAATGTTACTTTGTCATTTCTTTCAATAGTCATTGTTATCATTCATATCCTGCAGTGACTGCACACGCAAACTGACACCAACCAAGAATCACACTAAATTGCTTTTAATAGCTGCAAGTTAAATCAGAAACAACATATTCGTGCTCCAAAAGCTGTATCTCGTCCTTATTGGACATGTGGATCTCATCTCCTGCTAGCACCGAGGCATTTTGAAATAAAAACCCACAAACGGCCCAACTGTAGTTAAGTGGGTACAAAAGAATTTTGTGTGGACTTTTAAATGGGTAAATGGGTTGCATCATTGTCATGTTTAGCAGGGCCTCAAGTCAGCCATTTAGTTGTTCTAAACAGGCCCAAGTGCAAGTGGACCCACAAGAAGAATAAACCTATGTATGTATGCAGTATGCATATCCTATCTATCTACACTTTATCTAAAGCCCAAAATATCAAATTCGGTAAATATATCAATGTACCCAAAACCCGATATATATCAAATATATTAGAAATATTGGAGATATCTATTTTTTTTTTGTTGATGAGTCAAAATTTTATTTTGTATATCGATATATCAAAAATATCATTGATTATATCGGAAATATCATCAATATATCAATCAAAGTTAACAATATCAGTCAAAGTCAACAATTTATATAAAATATATCGTATATATCAGTTGATATGTATATATCATTATATCGGAAATTGCAATATACATCGGGAAAAAAAAATCAATATTCGGTTGAGATATATCAAATATATCTATATCGGTGTACTAAAAAAACGATATATATCGGTGACGGTGATATTTTGGGCCTTGAATTTATCAACTGAACTGAACTGAACTCTCCAGGGTCGTTGCTTCAAAATTCTCTGAGTTTTATTTTCGAGACATTTTTTACTTCTGTGGATGACTGTCTGAAATAAATAATCAAGATAAAAAATCAACAATAAAGGTGCGGATTTCCATTGGTCCCAGCTCCACCACTAGCTTTGAAGGATCAATAGACCCTCCCCTCACTGCCTTTGCTTCCTCCCTAGGAGCACCTTCTACTGTCCAAACCAGTCTCTTTCTCTCCATTTCTGCTCTTCCTTGATTAGCAGATAAGTTCATTTCTGTTACCTTACTGATCTGAAGACGAAAAACCAATTTGATCAACACAAATGAATGTTTGTAGTGAAGGACGACAAACAAGTTGTATCGTTTTACCTTCTTGTGTGCGAACAACTTTTGAAGTTCCACACTTGCAGTGATTGAAAGATCCTTGTCCTCTCCTATCTGGCATATTCCAGTTGACATGGAAATAAATTCAAAACACATGTGGAGCTGAAACTGTTCTGAAACTAGACTTAAGTATGAATTACTAGTTGTTCCAACACAGCTCGATCATATCCAAGATGGATGATAGCTAGCATCTATATCCTTAATCAGCAAGACAACAAGATGTGGCGTTTCAATAATCTCTTCACAATCTTTTGAGACTTCTTTCCCTATACTAGCAATGGGGCCTATTATATGTTCCAGACACATAGCAATAAAGTGCTAACAATAGTTTCATCGAGTATTCTTATCTGTTTTCTTTCATCTCCCAGAGATGAATTCAGTGGACGATCTATTTATATATTTGTTCAAGAAAGAAGGGATGATATCTAATTGCTTAACGACTTCAGCATAACTTTAAACGCCTTTAGGGGTGATACGTTAGAGCTTATCTGTTTTCTTTTATCTCCCAGAGATATACTACTTCTATTATATCCAAGTATAAAATAAGTTACGTGTGCACTATTCTTCATTATTAGGATCAGTGAGCGTATAGGTGGTCATATATTTTCCTAATTGTGTAGACATTAAGGATGAGAAACTAACCTCATAGAGATGCGCCAACCGGAGGAGAACTTTTCCATCTTCAAGCTCCTGCATATTAAAAGAAGTGGGCAGGGGAGAACTTCAATTTATAAAGGAAAGGAATGTGGAATGCCAATTACCAATTAAGTATTCAGAGATGATATAAAGAGCAGCTATATAAATAATGTTCGACATCAGAGTTCTATCTAACAGTGCATCACTACACCATTTTGTGAATTTGGCCGTACTTGTGGACTTGTGGCGTTCCTGTTTGCTGCGTTCCTAAATTGAAAGCAAATTATAGCAACTGTGCTCTCATTTTAGGAATGCAATAAAAAAGAAACACCTCAAATCTGTTTCAAACGGCGAAAATGGTGCAGCAGTGGTTAACTACACAAATGGATCTAGACAAAGAAGAACATTAATAGGATTCAACAACACAAAGATGATTATGTACCTGAAGAGTCAGCATTGCAACATTATCAGGTAAGCTGTAGGATGGAGCCATCCCTGAAAACTTTGACTGATGAGAAGAAGTCCAACCATCCTGAAGAGGGGAAACAATTATCTCTTGAGGCAAAAGATCCACAATGTCTATGAAATATGCCACTTCCAAAATTTCTTTCACCTGTTCTGTGAAGGCTAAAAGAAACGGTGAATATATCTCTTGGCCAAATGAGCGGCGCCACTTTGCACCTTCTCCTAAAGGATCAATTCTGAGGTAGAAGTTCCCCTGAATCTGAAATGAAGATAAAATTTATGAAGAAAAGAAAAGAAACTCTATTTGGGGGAAAAAATGAGGTGTCCGTTCCTTCAGCAAGATTGTGCTAAGAAATTGTCTACACTAAAAGAAAATCTCGTTTAACGCTAGTGATAGTACGATCACTAGCCAAGCGACATATCCGAGATAAATTCTTTTGCCTTTATTATTGTAAATGGTGGAACCACAAACCATGCACTTGCACTCATACAGACCTTAAAACTGACAAGAATTGCTGTAAATCACATTTGAAAATATTAAGAAATGTCCCTCTACGAGTTAGCACCTTGAATTACCACACAGCGAGGGCAGAAAAAAAAAAGAAAAGCTATTCCCAAGTCACGGAAAGTGAATCAGGCAACTTTTTCTTCTTGCTATGATCTGAAAAAATATAATCTTCTTGGTAAGGAAGAATAATAAAAGAGAAAGGTTACTTTTGTTTTTCTAATGTATGAAGTACTGACATAAGCCATCTTCTGAAGATGAGTGTTTGACCAAAAATCTTCTGATGTCAACACTCTTGGCTATATTACAACTTACAACATTCTTAATTGATATACACAACATCAAAACCTGAAAGGTCGCATAAGGAAGCATTTTTACAAGGAAAGATGTTCAAATTAAGTCTACTAAATACAAAGCGAAGATGTGAAAAGCGCCCAAGGAATGCAGATTTAAAGGGAAATAGGGCGTGAAAGTTGCTGATATGCCAAAGGAATGGGTAATAACCAATAACTAGTAACTAATAAGGCACACAAGTACCAAAAGGTAACATAGAGAAAGATGCAATGTTTAAAATCTGAGAAGATCTTTGAAGTATGGCAATGACAATGCTACAGTCTTGGAATAAAATCTATTTTAAAATAGTACATGGGCATGAGCTAAACCTTGCAGGTTCATCAGCATGGTGAAACACTAGGATGCATACTCACACTGGAAAACAAATTTTACCTATGTTACATGGACACACCATATTTTGAAAAAAATCCATGTCAGATACGTATCCACGTGTCCGTCTTGGACACATATCGGACACATGTTGCATGTGATTTACCTCAATTTTTTTTATTTTTCCGTGTCAGACACTTCGGATCCGTGTCAATGTAACTTAGAATTTTACTAAATTCTTGTTGTAGGAAACAATCAGAATTCTGAAGAAGTTGGATAAATAACAGATCCGTGCTTGTAACAGATCACAAGATCAAGACGGGACGTGATTTAAAGCTTGCAATGTAATGATTCACAAACAATTAATTGTAAACTAAGTTAAGCGAAGTTTCCTGCAATAGTTCAAAAAAACATAATGACCACAAGTGTGCTTCTTTAACAAAGTTTGAAAAATGTGCTCACTGTTAGTCCCTGGCAATTCTCATCGACACAGACAGTCTCATTAAGTGATTCATCAACACCTCTAGAATCATCAAAAAGTAATCTCCTATACGATACAAGAAAATTAATTAGTTATCATGAATGATGAATCATCTACAAGCTAGTACATTAACTCGTAAAGTAAGCCAAACTTTTAATGGCATAACAAACCTACAAAATACTGAAAATTGCAACAAACAACAAACCTATGGAGCATCAGCTCTATTTGTCCATCAACTATGCTGGATCCACCAACAGATCGGTCTACCAGAACTGAGAGCTCCGTCAGGTTATCTTCCATATATATTCCAAGATTGATCTGGAGGAAGAGATCTATTAGGCATAGCCAAATAGATTTTTAGCCTGAACACTGAAGTTCAAATTCAAATATGTACAACAATTTCAAATATCTGTCTAAACGGATGAAATCATGTGGTACGTACAATGGATGTGCTACAGTTTCTAGAGGAGTGCAATGCCCACCAGCCGGCACCAGGTTAAATGTATCAAAGTTGAAACAGTTTGAAATGAAACTTTTAGATTATCATTTCAATATCAATGATCAATATCATCACTATGCCTTAAGAAGCAGTGCCATGCTGAATATTGAAGAATACCAAACTCTAGGTATTTGACCAAACACAATACTCCAGATCCTATGGAACCTATAGCTAAAGTACCCCTGGAGGGGATAGAGCTAAGTGTTGCGAAAAGGGTATTCGACCATATGAGAAATCAAAACTTTTAGCTTTTTCCCAATTACATGTGCATATTGTATGTAGCATGCAACATAATTAGGGTAAAGGAGTAACTTAGGCGATATATTTGTTAACATAATGCATTCAGTTAAAGATTCACTTGTTCTACTCCACAAGGTATCAGGTCCACTTCCATTCTTATAATCCAAGGATCAAACCCTACACCACAATCTCAAGCTCAGATGTAAAATATCATCCTACTTGCAACACAAATACACATACAAAGACGTTGTTGTGTAATAAAAGGAATGGTGCTACATAATAGTTTCAGTTAAAACAAAAACATACTGGATAATAATTTCCAGCAACAGGTTGGTTCACTTGCAAGTCCCAGTCTGTTCTGAAATCTCGAATCTGCACTCAAAGGACAATTAGAAGCTAAATTTAAGAAACCATAAAATATATAACATAAAGGGTTTTAAATTCTATTGTGTTGTGTCTAAAGCCTTGCGTTTAAATCTTGGGGACTCTCCACTTATAACCAATTATATTGGTTTTAAGTTGAATGCCCATCTTCTACATAGTGCAATGTTTTTTATTTTATTTTTTTCATCTAATCCAAACTCTGAGTGCTAAAACTCATTTGAGTAGAAAGCATATGTCCTTAGATATATCAGGGATCTTAATGTTAAACTAATAGTTGAATTGTACTCAACAAAAATGATGTCACATCAAATATTAGATACAGATATTGTAACATCTTCTTACCCTTTTAATAAAGTCCCGACCATTTGAATCTGTATAGAATGTTTTATTAGTCTTCATGGTAGTTGTGATTTGTGTTGCAACTTCTTTCCCGATTCCATCATCTACAGGTATAGGCCCAACCTGAAATTGAAGATATACAAATTATTGAATACTTGCTGAAAATAACTTTAGAATGCACTCATGCACAACACACACTCACACAGAAAGGTGAACTTACAGTAAACTCAATATCAGCATGCTCCTTTGCTTTGTATACTCTGGTGACCTGCACATGTCAGTGTCTATTTTAAGCTATATGAAGTAATAACAAAAACTAATTAACAGCTATCAATTTGGTTTTTTATCTAGGAAGTTGAAATAAATCGACAATTGCACTAAAACCTCAGAATCTTCTGTACATGGGTATGCTAGAAATTGCAGCAATTGGAGCTGTCATTTCTGAAGGTGTACTGTGCCTTTGCGCATTCGAACTTAAAAAACAATGTGATTGCATTCTAAAACTAAACCAATTGAAATGGGATTAACAATCACTCTACCAATTTAGTGGATATTGTTTAGCTTGTTGAGATCCGGCCATCTTATTTTCATCTAGATGAAAGATGATTTTAAATGAAGGATTTTCAGATAAATAATATTGTGTTCCAGGAGCGTCCAGGAAGGCTTTACATTATCTAGAGTGAGAGAGACAACGTAGTTTAGGTGGCACAAAAATTCTGTTAAATCTAGTCTTCTTAACTCCAAAGTTGAATTTCAAACTCCATATGTCCTTGTTAAAAGGATAAAAAGAAAAACAATTTCATGATTTCTTTAAGATGAAAGAGATTGAACAATGGTAACACTTGTTGGCACAATTCCTGGTAGTGGCACAAAATCCCAAATAAAGTGCCTGTATCAGGAATTTAGTTATGTGACCAAAACATTGAAACCTTAACTAATTGTAACAGGATCAAGCACCTGATATATCCAAGGAGTAATTTGTTGATGGATTTCATCCACTACTGGTCCTCGGAAAACAGTCAAAGGAACCTGAAACAAAGAAGAGTTTATTTTAAGGATTTAAGTATAATTTCTAGATGATAATACGGTAGTCATCTGAACTTCCTTTAGATAGAATCTACGATTAAGCAGCAGTTCTTCATAAATAGTAAGCAACACTTGTGATACAGTGCATGGGTACAAATAGTATCACAGAAGACATAATATACCTGTCCTTCAGATTTTATGGGATATGTACCATTAGGTCGAAAGATATATGCTCCAGACGCCTTCAGTAACAAACATAAAAACCAAGTATTATGATAAAGACAGTAGAAGTAGTTCAAGAAACCAAGAGATGAAGAAAAAGAGTGTCTGAAAAGATTTGAAAAGATACTGTGTCATAAGAGTATAACCACCTGAGGATCCTTGTCACTTCCGTCATTCCCAGAATAGAAGTTGTATGATTGTTCTATAGAAGCTTTGACCTGCGATAATAACCATGATACAGTAAACAGTAAGGGGAAGAGTAAGATACCAAAGATATCTACGATAACAAGATGACAGAAAAAACTATTTTTGTAATTCCTGTCGCCTTCTCAAAAGTACCAATGAGAATAAAGGGAAAAAAAATAAAGAAAACAAATACATTGCATAAAGTAGTAAACAACATAAATAAGCATCAAATAGCATACCGAGCTCCTTTTATTTATATACTGAGTAAGCATCCCTTCATCTACTGCATAAACAAGCTTCAAATTTCCTTGCCCAATTACTATAGTACCATTTACACCTTCTTTGGGTGTGAATGCTGTGGATATGGTTGAACTGGTAACTGCAATTGCAACAGAAACAACAGCATGTCTGTACAAAGTCAGTGTCTCCAGAAACTTGTGTCTCTGTCTTTTTCAAATTTCAGAAAGAAGTATTAGACATGGAATCAATTGGATGAACCTGTCGTTTTTGTTCCAGAGACAATGTAGGTGCTGAAACCAAGAGGAGGTACAGAAGCCAAAAACACAAGCCAATACTTAGGCTCATTACTTGGAGACTTTCCCAAGTACGCTTTGACATAGTAGTTTCTTATGCCAATGGAGGCATTAACCAGAGGTAATAGTTGTGATTCAATTTCCTTTCCACTGGAATCTCGAACAGCAACTGATTTAGTGGTGACCTGTATGAGGTTTGAATATGTATATAGACATGGAAAACTAATGGTTATAAACATTTCACCAAATCAATTTCAGGTGAATATGTATAGCATTCATAAATATCCAAGAGATGAGTAAACTTCATTTTTGCGGACTATTAATGTTTTTTTTTTATCCCGACCTTCACACAGTACTATTATAAAGAGATACAAACAAGCTAGAGAATCTATTCTTTTTCTATATCTCTTTTCAATTTACGAGAAGATTATAATAAGGACAACCCTTACAGAGATGTTAGGGAGGAGATTTCTCCTGAACAACCAATATCTCTTTATGCCGCTTTGATGATCAGCATTTTTTACAATTATAGGCAGGAGTTTAGTGAGTAGTTTGTATATGAAAGTTCAACTAATCCTTTTTTAAGCCGCATCAACTTCTAGTTCAGACTTTGATGGCATTGAGTAGATTGGAGCTCATTTAGCCTATGAGAGTCGTGTACTCCTGTACATACAAATGCACTGCTGCCCAAGTTCATACACACACACACACAATCTGTGTGCATACAAACCACAGAGAAGTTTTGGAGACATCAAGTTGCATCTAATTAAATAACTAGATTGGTAATATAAATTTGTCATGCGAAGATTGTTATTCATGAACCAAGGCTTCACATTAATAGCTAGATTCAAACTTTAATGGATGCAGTTCAGATGTGTCACTAAAAAGATATGGCAATTACTTTTGGAATAATTCTACATTGACATAGTTGGGCAACACAGTCATGGCCATGTAATGCAGCATCGGTTCATTCACCGACATACACAACGTGTATCTTGAGGTCGTGGACATTGTTTACATAGCACTGTAGCAGTAATACAACAGTATACCAGTAAGTGTTGTGAATAGGACAATGCGAAAAACAACGTTACCCACAACAAATAGATCAATCCTATACAAGGATCGATCCTTCTCACTAGACAAGACTTCAACACCCTCCAAGCAATATCCCAACACTTCTCAATATCAAATAATAAGCATATAAAGTAAAACAATTAATGTAAAGGAGAACAAACCACAAGACAAGAATATATCGTGGCTCGGCAATTTGCCTACTTCCACACTGCGAGTTCCAAGCTTTCCTTGATGTCCGGAGTAACAGATTACAAGTCTCTCAATTCACTCACAAAGAATGAACACTCAACTCACAAAGAATTGCTCTCTTATAATCTCTCTCTTTCTTGGTTTTGGTTAGGTTAGGTTTCTCTGAAGAAAAACCTATATTTATCTTGTTTCAAAAACTTCCAAACAGTGATTTTTCGCGGCTGAAAACGGTGGGAGCTGGGTGGTCGATTGCCAAAAGTACTGGACTTTGCCAAAAGCATGAGCGCGGGTCACGCCTTGGCTAGGCATAAGTAGAGCGCGGGTCGCACCCTTCACACCAAAGAGAAAAAACAAAAAACACCTTTTTTCTCTACATTCTCCACCTCGGTGAGGTTTTAACACATAAAACTGAACCGAACACATCCAACAAGAACACATCCATTCAGAACTCGCAGTCAACCGCCCCGAAGGGCCATGCCCACAAAGGACTCATTCAAGCATGTAGGATTTGGCGCAAGTCCAAACAGTGTTGGAACTTAACTCCGGTGACAACCTTTGTCAACATATCAGCAGGATTGTCATGGGTGTCCACTTTTTCAAGTGCTTCATCATCATCCTCAACGACATCCCGTATAAAGTGATAACGGACATCAATATGCTTGGTCCGAGCATGATGAACCTGATTCTTCGCCAAATGAATAACACTCTGACTATCACAAAACAAAGCAACACTGTTCTGCTCAATACCCATATCATCCAGAAGACCTCGAAGCCATAATACCTCTTTAATCGCCTCGCCCAGCGCGCCATATACTCGCCTCGATAGTAAATAGAGCAATCAGAGCTCAGAAGCATAGAGACCTCTAACTAACCGTGCACCATGCATCATAAACACATAACCAGTAGTCGATCGTCGTCTATCTAGATCACCTGCATAATCTGAGTCCACATACCTACTGACATAACAAGTGCCGCCACCATAAACTAATCCCCCATCCAAGGTACCCTTCAAGTACCTTAGCACCCATTTCACTGTCTCCCAATGCTGCTTCCCATGATTTGTCATATACCGCTACAACAACACTAATCGCTGCGGAAATGTCCGGGGGTGTGTACACCATAACATACATCAAACTGCCCACGACACTTGCATAAGGAACATTAGCCATATGCTTTTGTTCCTCCACCGAATTAGGAGAGAACTTAGCTGAAAGCCTAAAATGCCCAGCCAAAGGAGTAGAAACTGACTTTGCATTCTCTATACCAAAACAAGAAATTACTTTCTGAAGGTATTTCTTCTGAAATACAACTATCTGTCGTTTCTTCATATCTCTGTCAATCTCCATGCCCAATATCTTCTTGGCTCCACCTAAGTCTTTATCTCAAACTCAGAGCGAAGTTGAGATTTCAACTTGTCTATCTCCACCATGCTTTTAGAAGCAATAAGCATATTATCCACATAAAGTAGGAGATAGATGAAGTCATTACCACGAAGCCTACGAAAGTAGACACAACAGTCATACTTACTTCGGGTGTATTCATGTTGCATCATTAATGTGTCAAAACGTTTGTACCATTGCCTAGGCGATTGCTTTAACCTATACAGTGACCGATTCAATTTACATACATGATTTTCTTTCTCAGCAACAACAAACCCTTCAGATTGTCTCATATAGATCTCTTCCTCCAAGTCCCCGTGCAAGAAAGCAATTTTAACATCAAGTTGCTCTAACTCCAAGTCGAAGTGAGCAACTAAACTCAATAACACACGAATGGAAGTATGTTTAACCACCGGAGAAAATACCTCATTGTAGTCGACTCCTTCCTTCTGTGAGAAACCCTTTGCTACCACTCTTGTCTTGTACCCAGTACTGTCGGACTCAAGAAGGACCTCTTTCTTTCTAAACACTCATTTACTGCCGATAGTCCTTTTGCCCTTTGGCAATAAAACTAGGTCCCATGTGTGATTTTTATCAAGAGACTTCATCTCTTCTTACATAGCTACCAACCAATCTTTATAATGAACATCTCTAACAACTTCCTTGAAGCTATCTGGCTCATCATCTTCGTTATTCAATGCATATGCCACTAAATCCACCTGACCATAGTGTTTCACCGGCTTCTCGTGCCCACACTTGAGCACTTCTTTAACTTGTCTCTTTCGCCTGTGGTCGTACCAATACAAGTTCGCGGATGCTCTTTGCTCTTCTTCTCATTCTTTGTGTGGTTCAATGATTTGGTACCTCATCATGAACCAAACAAATCATCGGCCGTGATCGATAACAACTCAAGCTCGATTGGTTTGAACTTCTATAGACTCAATGATTTTGCCCCCTCCTTCCGGAACTGCTCATGAAGATAACACTAAGTCTCATCAAAGGTAATATCTCTCACGACCGGGGAACTTGTGGTCTTCTAGACCACAACAATCAGTATCCCTTTTACCCCATTTGCGGCTTCTAAGAATATGACTTTCTTAGCTCTAAGATCTAGCTTGCTCTCCCTCACATGGTAGTAAGTTGTCGATCCAAACACTCAAAAAAATAATATAATCGGTTAGGTTACCTTACCACACCTCATAAGGTGTCTTGCAATCTATAATTTGGAATTAGTGACCTATTATACGGGTAACACGCCATGGACACCGTGATCTACCCAATACTCGCTTGCCTGGGACCGGCATTAGGCAACAAACATCTCGCTCTTTCAAGCAAGGTTCTATTCATCCTCTCTCGCCATTCCATTCTGGCGTTCCCCGATTTGTCGATGTCCGGCAATTCCCTATTAGCAAGACAAAACTCTTGGAAAGGCCCATAGGTATACTTCGGTACCATTGTCGGACCGTAGTGTCTTTACCTTCCTATCGTGTGATTCTCAACCCTTGCCTTCCACTTCTTAAATGTCTCAAACACTTCATCTTTTCGTTTTCATCATATACACTCACACATACGCAGCGTATGATCATCAATGAATGAGACATAATAACGGTTACCTCCTTTTTAAGCCACTACGGAGGGTCCCTAAACATCCCGGTATGCATAGAGTCAAGGATGCTCGTTGTCGTGTGCTTGCTTGACTTGAACTTGACTCTACACCGCTTCTTCCCGTACGCAATGCTCACGTAACCCTATACTTGGCTTCTTCAAGTCCTTCAAGAACTCTCGCTTGCACAACTCAGACAAACCTTTTTCACTCATATGCCCTAGTCGCATATGCCACATCTTAGTGCACTCAGAATCATCACTACATGCAACCACTGCTACATCGCCTACCACCGTATTACCTGTCAAAGTATACAAGGTTCCATATCTTTGACCCTTCATAACAACTAAAGAGCCACTGACAATCTTTAGGACTCCACCTTCGCCCACAAACTTGTGGCCTTTGGAATCCAAGGTACTAAGAGAAATAAGGTTTTTCTTTAGTTCAGGAATATGCCTCACATCAGTTAAAGTCCTCACTACACCATCATGCATTTTGACCCGTATAGTTTCAATTCCTACCGTCTTACAACCAACGTCATTACCCATCAAAATGGAACCACCATCAATCTTTCTCCGTAAAGTAAACCACTTTCTATTCGGGCACATATGGTAGGAACATCCGAATCAAGAATCCACATTTTCGCCCATATTGTTTCTTGTGTGGACACACGAGACTCAACTCGCCCCCCGAGAGCCCGGGAAGCATAACTTGCCCCATTTTTGCCTTACCTTTTTCTTACCATCTCTTGTTCTCTTTCGCGGGTGAGGACAATTACTCCGTAATGTCCCTTTTCATCGCGAATCAGAAGACTTTTACATGTGTCAAAGGCTTCTTTGACTTGGACCTAGACTTCTCATTGCTTGTAGAAGCCTTTTCATGCGACGTTCCTCTTGCCACTAGCCCCTGACCTACATCAATGTTATTCTCAACTCTTGCCTTTTTCATCAAGTCATAAGAAAGTAACACACTTTGAACTTTGTCAAGATCAACATCTTCTCTATTCATAAATGTGGTCATTAGATGCTCATAGCTTTCAGGCAAAGAGAATATTAAACATGCCGCTTGATCCTCATCATCCATCTGCATACCAACATTCAAATAATCCGCTAGGCGTCAACGGAACTCACTAACGTGCTCTTGCATCGTTAAACCATCCACCATCATGTACCGATAAAGTCGCTTCTTAAGGTACATCTTGTTTGTTATGCTCTTGGTCATATACATAGACTATAGCTTGAGCCAAATACCGGCAGCGGTATCTTCTCCCATCACACTATACATGACCTCATTAGCAAGACACAACCGGATTGATGAACAAGCTTATAAATCGAACTCTTCCCAATCATCATCACTCATACTCGCCGCCTTTGCTTGTTTCCCATTTAAGGCCTTATGCAAACCTTAGACTCTCCAAATCCCAAAGTTATTCTTCCCATTAAACTTCTCTACTTCAAACTTAGCATTTGATATCTTGGGAGCCATTTTTCAAGTTACACACAATAACCCAAAAAACAATTTCACTTCGAAATTTTATCGAACACGTTGTCTACACAAATTTCGAGCACTATGGTTCACTACCAAAACTCAAAATCCTAGATCGTAAACCTGGCTCCGATACCAATTATTGTAAATAGGACAATGCGGAAACAACGTTACCCACAACAAATAGATCAATCCTACACAAGGATCGATCCTTCTCACTAGACAAGACTTCAACACCCTCTAAGCAATATCCCAACACTTCTCAATATTAAATAATAAGCATATAAAGTAAAACAATTAATGTAAACGAGAACAAACCACAAGACAAAGATATATCGTGATTCGGCAATTTGTCTACGTCTATACTGCGAGTTCCAAACTTTCCTTGATGTCCGGAGTAACAGATTACAAGTCTCTCAATTCACTCACAAAGAATTGTTCTTTTATAATATCTCTTTCTTAGTTTTGGTTAGGTTAGGTTTCTACAGAAAAAACCTATGTTTATACTGTTTCAAAAAACTTCCGAAACAATGAATTTTGTGCTTAAAACGGTGGAGCGCGGGTCGCGCCCTTCACACCAGAGAGAAAAAACACATTTTTTCTCTACAGTAAGCCTAATTGATACAAGACAAGGCCAGTACAAACAATACACATTGAAAATTGTTGACAACTATGTGCCACCAAAGAGAAAAACAGCGGTACTTACAGGAATTCGAACTACATCTTCCCTCTTCCATCCCAGAGAATTGTAGACGGCAATCACCTAAAGAGAAGACCAGAATAGTATATAACTATATTAATCTTTTTATATATCAGAGAGAACACTTAACAGGCATAATCTTAGCCTTACCAAGCTTTTCCCTGAAGACAAATCAACTTCTGAGGGAGGACAGTAACTTATATTCAAAAGGGGACACTGCAAAAGAAAACTCACAAGTCACGTTCTGGCTATCCTTTCAGCTATAATTCTAATGAAGGTATTTCTTTCCTCCAAACACTTAATATCATTGTACAATTTCGAGATTGTGAATGATCTGATGCACTTTTCTTTAGTCTATATATCTCTGACTAACAAGCTAATAGAAACTTTCAGAATTCATTTCAATCAATTCAGAACATATATCTAGGACCAAATAATTAATATATGAAAGTGATACTAGGTTTGCAATACAATTATCACAAGGAACAACTGAATTAACCAAGTATCTCGAGTTATTGGGCCTTACAGACTTTTGTTCAGATGAGGCCCACTGGTGTGCATCTATTGATTATGTTCTGCTAGTAAGTATGATGCAGTACAAGTGATTAAAACGAAAAATACTGCAGACCCTTCTTATTAGTCCTAATGGATCTAATGTCAGACCCGGAGAAAGTACACTGCAACTTCAGTAAACACATATATGATTGGTTAATTTGAATGTGAAACAATGCAGTAATTTCCTCTCATGGATCCTAGGAATCTGGATGATTAGATTCTATTGCAGTAAGCTTGAGCAAGTGTGATGTTCACATAATATGATCTGTGCAAGTTATATATATTATCTGGATGAAAGGATTCACTAGAAGAAGAAAGGAATAGTTTCTTGCCTGTTCAAATTTAGTTAATGCTTTCCCACAACTTTGATTGTTGATGGTATCTACCAAGCAGGAAAGGGAAGATGCAACCACCTCCTCAGCCTACAAAAACCATTGTACAGTACTGACTTTAAAGCATAAAGGATATACGACAACAATACTAGAGCAATATTTAGATAATAAGACCTAAAAAGTAAAAAAGAAATACACACCTCCACATAACCAATAGAAAGTCGTTTTGCATAATCATTAGCGACGTGCTGCTTTTCTGTCCCACTAACTGCATCATGATGTTGCGTGATTGCCAAAGCATCAGCCAAAGTGTCTGTGTTGGGCCTTAAATTACTTCTCCCCCTAAAAAATTCCAATTGTCTTGCTGCCTAATTAGGAGTAAGAAACTCAGACATTGTCAAAGTATCCCAGGTAAAATTTAGTTCATGATTTAACAGCAAGAGAGATGAAATTGTTACCAAATAATAACTACTCATCATTCTGACATAGCGCTTGATGGCTGGCCTACTCGTAAAATATCCTGTCCAGTAGGCATTTGCGCGGTCTGCATATCTGGTAATTGAACACCTCTTGAGTAAAGATACAAGTATGAGAAAATCAGTCAATGATTGGCTCAAGATAAAAATATTGAACTCACGGGAAGAAGTCCTCAGTCTTGACAGGCCACCGTTCTTTTGTTGCATGTTTTACATCAGTGTATATGGATGGGGTTGAATAAAGGGCATTGACACGCCCATCCTACAAGCATTGCAACCAAAATTATGTAGTAAGTACTGAGAACTACCCGAGTTCAGAACAAATAAATTGACTTTAAGGAACAAAGGTTCCACAAGACGATCAACAGCACTTCCAAGCATTTTGAGGTATAGCCAACGTAATGATTATATCGTATAGCAATACATCAGCCCAATGATCTTATCTAGGTATATCATCATTCAACTCCCATTTAGTTACTAAAAGAAGAGTCATTTCACGATTCCCTCGCCGCATATGCATTAGTAGCAGAGAAACTGCTATGCTCTTTGTTTAATACGTGAACTGGGTAAAATTATAAACAACATGAATTTTTCAAAGTAGAGTTTAGTATGATCACCCAAAATTAACAACTCAGTAACAGTACTAAGCATTACACATAGGATGAAAACAACAAAAGAATTACCTTATTGACATAATGGATAAGCTTATCCATCTGACGGAACCATGTATGAGCATATTGATATTTAAAATCTGTCCCCATGGTCCACATAATATGATCTGTGCGAGTTATATTACCCTGAAATGGAGTAAGAAAGATCAAACATTACAACTTTTATCACACCTACAAACCTTGGAAAAAGAAATAAATCCTGTCTCATGGTTGTTTCAGTAACATAACCCTATCTTAGAGCGTTAGCAATGGGGGAGAGAGAGAGACCATAGTGACTATGTCATAAAGCTAGAGACGCACTATTGTCCAATATCCCCCACCGTACTTCTTTATCATCGGCAAAGCAGTAAACCTTATTTCACTAGTTAAAGTAGTCACTCACGCCTAAGTTCTTAGGTGAGGGTCAAGGAATGAGAAGCGCGCCTTTCCCACTTACCATATTTTGTTGCATTACATACTTGTATTTCATTGCATACTCGAATCACAATATACATCTTCTCTGATATGACTTTATCATCTGTCTTGATAAATTAAGGCCAGCCAGAGTCCAAAAGTTAAAACTAGGCTACACATTTAAAGTGAAAAAAGAAGAGCAGATTACCTGAGATAAGGCAACAGCTACAAATTCGTCCACTCGATCTTGAACATTGTAGTCGAACAAATTGATGTCATCCTTAAACCAGGAGCATGAACTTAGACGACCAGTGCGTATAAATTAATAAATACTCAAGAGCAATTTAGCAATCTATTATATAATTTACCTGAACAATAGGGGAGTCATCATTAACTTCGAAGTAGAAGTTATCAGGTGAACCATAACCCTCTGGGAATGCCCCAGCAAAAATCTGCAAAACAGTAAAGGAAACAACGAATAATTTTCTCATATGTTTACTTTTTGCTTGGTACTGAAGTTCCATTATTAAAGCAAAGACAAGGAAAATAATATAGCCTTGCCTGAGCAGATGAACCAAAGGTTTTAGATCCCTGCCACAAGAACTCAAGACTTTTCTCATCTTTGCGCTTTGCTCGGTCTTGGTAATCGATGCGGCCAAAGAAAAGGGAGTCAAATCCAACCTAAAAACAATACAAATGTTTCCGTTTTCATATTCAGAAAATGCATCCCATATGACAAATGTGTTAAGTTTCTAAACTTTTAACAGTGAAATGAAAAACAAGTACAATTGATCAAACAGAAGATCAACAAGAGAAGCCACACCTCTGCTCCTAACAAGTAAGCCTGAACAGCAGAATGTCCAAAAGGATCAATTTGCCAACCAATCCTTGGAGTCTGACCAAACTCTTGTTTGATGAATCGATGCCCAAGAGTTGTCTGATCAATCATGTCAATGTAATGTGTAGCTGCTTCATCATGCATGCACATACCTCCATTTCTATATCAAATAACAATACAATAACTAATTAGTGTCTACTACTTTCTACATAAAGAAGAACACATCAACCTATGAAACAGAACAACATTAACACAATCCTTAAAAACATATAAAACACTGTTCCTACATTAGCTCTAGTTGACCCGAGCTGACGAGCTTCTTGACTGTATCTTGGACCAACTCGCTCTGGTCTCTCCACCAGCGTTGGAAAAACGCCTGCATCATTTCATATCCAAATACACACTCATTCTCTCTTCTAAGTTATAGGACTCAAATATAAATTTGCAAAGAGCATGTTTATATTGGAAAATAAAGAGTTTCTTGCCTGCTCCACATAAATGAACTTCCGATTCTTATCAGCTAACAATGCCGGAACTATAGAATCCAATACATTTTGAACACAAGCTCCCTACAAGTACAAAATCAAAAGACATGAAAAAAAAGAACCTATATATAAAATGAAGCAAAGTACATAAAATGCGCCACAGCGTGCTAACCTGAATGGAATTATTAGCACCAACATAGTACTGATCAACAGTTTTGAGCCAACCAACATCATCATGAGTGTGAGGAACTAAGTGAACATTAAGTTTTCCAGGCACTATACTTTGTGAAGTGTTATAAGCTATGTACTTAGATTTTGTACATGAAGATAATGCAAAGAAGACTAGAATGAACACTACAAAATTGGCCATGGACTGATAGTGTTGCAGCACTGGAATATTGAGTATGTGTTAAAAGTAGTTAGTGTGGATGAGATCAATGCGGGAAATTCGATGAGTTTAGTTTTGTTTTATAGTGAGTAGGAGAATTTGAGACTAATGATTAAAGAGTTATCTGAACATTTATTCTGAAGTTGTGTGTCTTGTTCTCTTGTTGTTATTAATTTGGTTTCTGCTCACGTTTGATTAAAACTATAATAATTAGGATGGACATTATCACCTCAGTGATTAGATCACACAAGAATAGACAAGATTATACATCACACAGCACTATCGTTAAGTGCGCATTTCAATTAATGTAGTGACCAAAAACTGGAATATTATGAATTTTAGTAGACATTCCTGTATCAAATATCAATATCCTCATAATTACAATCAGATTTTGAGCATTATGTTCTAGGGAATGTAGACGGGGTCTAAAGAGTAATAAGGACCACAAAATGGATCACCTATTGCCAGTGGCGGAGCCAGGAATCCTCTCCACATGGGGCACTGGGCGGTTTAGGCTAAATCACATTTTGTAAAGTAAGAAATATACCACCTCACTTGAAGATATTAGGTATCTATATATAGTTTGAAATTCCAAAAGTTCGATCAGAACTTCCCAAATGTCTGGATAGATATTGGACTTGTTATCTTATATACTAGGTATTGCTCATGCCATGGAGTAATTTAGGCATTCTTTAGTATATCAATTGAATTGAATAATTTCTACTAAATAATTTAGTGGAAATAGTTAATTGACTATAAGACCGTTAACCTAGTACACATTATTTTGTTTTTGTTGTAACTCAATAGTACATAAAAAATTCGAGATATAATAGTACATACTATTTTGTTGTAACTAACGCAAACTCTGGAGATTAAGTTAGTTCCCATTCGAGATATAAGAAATAAAATTCTCAATTAAAAAAAAATACTACAAAATATAATAACACAATAGTATTTATTTATTTAAACAAAATAAACAAGTACATTGAACAATTCACATAAATTTAGACACCTAATGCTAGCTTCCGTAGTAGCAATAGGGCACAAATACACAACGTTAATATTAAGACTCTTCTAGTGTCTTCAATTTCCTTTTCATAAAGAACATCTCTGTGTCACATGTTTGAAAAAAAAAATTACTAATGTATTTAACTATTTATAAAACAAATATAATATCGTATATATATATAAGTAGCTTATGTCATTCTCTTAAAAGTATATATATATATATATATATATATATATATATATATATATATATATATATATATATAGTTTTTTTTCTCTCATCTTGATTTGTTAAGTTACATACTTGGAGCGGACTCAAACTCAAAAGGAAACTCACTCTTCTAATTTAGTATTTCGTTTTATTTCATTAAATATAACTAAATTGGGTCCCACAAATATATTCACGCGACTCTCTTTCTTAATTCTCTCTCCCTATTTTATCTCTCCCAAACAACAAACACTCTCTCTCTTCACTCTCTCTCTCTAGAAATAATTTCTCTCTCCTTATTATTCACGTGACTCTCTCCCCATTTTATCTCTCCCAAACATCACACACTCTCTCTCCGTACTCTCTCTCTCTCTCAAAAAATAATTTCTCTCTCCTTATTTGACTTTTCTCACACCCTCTCTCCTACCTATCTCTCTCTCTCCACTTTTCTCTATTTCCGTCCCCACACAATTTCCAACCCCACAATCTCACACCCTCTCTCCTACCTATCTCTCTCTCCACTTTTCTCTATTTCCGTCCCCACACAATTTCCAACCCCACACACATAGTGTCTCACCTCAATCTCACTTACACAGTTTTTTTTCCTTTTCTTTTGGACTGTTCCAACGTGGAACAAAATAATATGGTTGAAGTCATTTTTTAGCATCCCCGTGCCGGTATGTTCAGTTTTTTTTTGCTCAGTTTTTTTATTTATTAAATGGTTATTACGTATACTCCCTATTTAGGGTCTCGTAGTGTTATGTTCAATTTATTTACAATTTAATTTTTTAATAATTCTTATTAAATGTTAATTAATTACAATTTTATTTATGTGTAGTATCTATTGAATGAATATGGAGTTTGAACAATTGAACTCAAATGAAGAAAAACAATCTAATATGGTTTATATGCCTGAAGTAAAAGAAGATTGCAAACCGAAAATTGGACAAGAATTTCAGTATTTGGATGAAGCTTATGAATTTTACAACAATTATGCAAAAGTGGCTGGGTTTAGTATACGAAATAGTTCTACTAAGAAGGATAAAAAAGATAATGAAATAACTAGGAAGGAGTACTGTTGTTTCAAAGAGGGGAAACCTAAACAGAAAAATGATAATGAAAAAAAAAGGCGTCGAGGGATTGTTCGTGAGGGTTGCAAGGCAAAATTGTCAGTTTTGAAGAGATCGGGTTACATTGTTAGCCAGTTTATCGAGGGTCACAACCATTCTCTTTCAACCCCTCATAAAGTACATCTGTTGAGATCCCACCGCGGCGTATCTGAAACAAAAAAGTCACTGTCTCAACTTTTTTCTTCGGCCAATATACCTATAAACCAGCAAATAAGTATTCTTTCAATGGAAGCGGGTGGAATAGAAAATATTGGTAGAGAAAAAGACCTTAGGAATTTTGTTAGGGATGCAAAAGAACTTGGTAGATGGGCATGATGTAGAGATATTGATGGAATACTTTTTGTCGAGCAAAAAAAAAATTCTTCATTTTCTTTGAATGGAGAGGGCGGCGAAAATAGGTTCACTCATTGTTTCGGGCCGATCGCGAAGGCAATAAGAGCGCATACAAACTTTATGGTGATGTAGTAGTGTTTGATACAACCTACAACACTAATAAATATGGTATGATATTTGCACCATTTGCGGGGGTAAATAAACATCGCCGGTGTAATATTTGGTTGTGCATTCTCGTGCGACGAGGGCAATTTAATCATTCATTTGGCTACTCCAACAATGGATGGAAGTAATGTCGGTTGGCCCTCCCAAAATGATTATCACCGATCAAGACCCCGCTTATGTCAAAAGCTATTGCTCAAGCTCTTCCTAATACATATCACCGACATCGCGATTTGGCATATTCGAACAAGTTTTCGAAAAATTGGATGCTATCATTTATAGAGATTACTATAATGTTTTTCAAAATGCATTTGGAATACCGAAGTCCGGTGAAGAGTTTGAGGCAATGTGGCAAGATACAATAGGGAAAAGTGAACTAAAAGATAACACTTGGTTAGCTGCATTGTATGGTATCGTTCTAGGTGGGTTCCGTCATTTGTGAAAACATTTTTTTTGCATGCAAGCATGTCAAGTAGTCAGAGAGCGGAAAGTTCACATGCATTTTTCAAGAGGTACGTCTCTAGAGAAAATTCTTTAAATGAATTTGTTACGCGATTTAATCGTGCACTTGAATACCAACGTCATAAAGAATTGCAAGCTGATCATGTTGATAGCAATGAGCGTCCCGTGATGAAAACCCCAATTTCTATGGAGAAGCAGATGGCAGATATATATACTTTGTCTATTTTTTTTTTTTATATTTCAGAATGAGTTGTGGGAGAGTTTGGAATACTTGATTGAAAGTTCAGTAGATGATGAAAAACAGGTTGTCTACATGGTGAAAAGGCCAAGTGCAAGAGATTCTAGACCGCGGAAAGTTGTATATGATAAGGATCTAAATTTTGCTACTTGTAGTTGCAAAAAATTTGAATTTGAAGGAATTCCTTGTAGACACATTTTGGCTTACTTGAAAATTAGTCAAATTGTTTACTTGTCGGATGCTTATATATTGAGTAGATGGAGGAAAGATACAAAATTGGAAGAAATAATAGCAGATGGTGGGAAAGAGGTGAGAGAAAGTAGTAACGACTTTATGTTGTTGAGGCACACAAAATTATCTCATCTTACTTCAAGAGTACTTGATGATGCTGTAGCTTGTGAAGAGGCAAGTGAAATCTATGAGCAACATTTGAAAGTGGTACATGAAATGATTAAGGAAGTCTTTGGCTATTAAAGGAGTTGGAATTTTCGAAGGAAAAAATGCCTCGACATGTGACTTTGAATGAGCGAATCTAGCTAAAGCAAAGGGGAGTGGGAAACATAGATTGCAAGGGGGAAAAGAGAAGGCACAGGTTCAAGCACAAGTTCAAGCAAGGCGTTGTAATGGATGTGGACTTACCCGGCAATCACACGACAAAAGAAATTGTCCAAAGTTGATTGGTAATGTTTGATTGTTTATTATTTTTATTTAATACGTACTCTTTTATTTTAAATTTGTATTGAGGTTAATATTGGCTTTTGCAGGTTCAATTGGCACTCAGAGTTCAGCAGATGGTGGTGGTAACTCGTCAGTCTCTACACAGGTTGAACATTTGCCTTGAGTGGATCATGATTGTGAGAGAATCAAGTGTGAAAATAGTGAACTGGTGGCATTTTTATTCGGTAAATTAAATGGAGTATGTAGTTAGAATTAGCGTTTTTTTATGTGAATTGAGGTGTTCAATTGAGGTGTTCCTCTTATATTTTTAAACTTATCATTTTAACTTTTTAAGTACTTTTAGCTAGTTCACGGTACATGTTTGGTAAATGATTTGATTCCAAGTTTCCAACCAAGTGAAATTCACGTATTGTTTGTCTTGTTCCACTATTTCTGACATCAGTTTTTTACAGTACAAATTGGTGTGACAAAAAACCACTATCACTCTCAAACATGTCAGAAACTGTCTGTGGCCAATTTGTGAGAAGTTCACGTATTGTCCTCATGAGAAGTTCACGTATTGTTTGTGAGAAGTTCACGTATTCCAACATGAGAAATCATCCACTGCAGGCCAAGTATGTGAATGTCTGAGGACTATTTACTGTTTTTCTTTTTATTCTTTCAAAGAAATAGCACTGTACTTCTCACAGTCACAAAACTTTGAAGATTCATCAAGTATTCCATTTTTTACACAAAAATATCCACGTAACCCAGCAACAACAAATTTTTATACTTTTTCCTCTTTTTTCTCGCTTGAATAAATTCTTCAAAGTACTTTTTCTCCTTTTTTTTCACGCTTGAATAAATTGCCTTGTGGACAAGGGTGGCTGCAACTGTTGAATCCACACCCCCAGATAATGCACAAATGACATCACCATTCTAATATTGGATTAATCACCCAATTTCTTTAATCATTCTAGTATACTTTACCTTAATGTTACATGTTGACTGTTGTAGTGTCATCACTCTAAAGGAAATCACATGTTGCAATCAAATTCAGATACAAAGATTTTTTATAAAAGCAATCTAGTGGATTTGTTCATTAAGAATTGAGCCCACATGCAAGGCTATTGTTTTGATATGGTCACAACAGCAGGAAGCTGGTTGGTAAGTTTTTAATTGGTTCATTTGTTGGAAATTTTCTGAGACTTTACTTGGTCCATGCCAAAAGTTAGCGTTCATACATACTTATTCAAAACATATAGAAACTTCCAATATCTGTTGAATTGTGTTGCCATTTTGTCTATGGAGTACTGTTGTCTATGACATGCTATTTTCTCACCTCTTTCCAAATTTACGGCGAAAAAATATTTTCTCTTGACATAGTAAAACAATGAGATTGTACTTGATCATGGTATTGATCATTTTATCAATTAACAGATTGCTAAGTTTGCGGCATTTTATCTGATGAGCTATATTATGATATGATATCATTCTCCTTATCTTAAATCATAATAATCATCTTCTTTTTGTGAGAATCTAAGCTTTTGGTGGGTCTAATGGAGATCATTTAGATTTATCATTTATGACTTTCAGCTGTTAACTTTAGCATTTTTCAGGGAACACAAAAGAGTTGCAAATTGCAATATATCCGAGTAGTGCATGTGGGGGCTTTGATATGATCTTCTGGCGCAACCAATTCATTAATCACTTTAATTTCTTCTTACATCACATCTTCCATCTTCCAATCAGCAGTTATTCCACAAACATTGAAAAGAAAATGGCTAGTAGGTACGCTTATCAAAGTAAATATTTTATTTGTTCAAAAGATTACCCTTCATAAACTAACTTGATTGATGCAACTTGGATATGAGACCACAAAATGTATTTTTTTTCTTTCTATTTCATCTGCTTACACTACTAACTTGGCAACTGGAACAAAAGAATAAGATTGGGGGCTAAATGCTATAAAGAGATAGGTAGGAAGCATAGCATAGTTTCGTGATTCGAACGAAACTCCGAATTCATTTCGGAATTTCGGGTTTTCAAAAATCGAAATTTTAAATATAGTGTCGAAATAATCGAAATTCCGAATGAATTCGAAATTCCGAATTCTATAGGGTCGAAATTTATTGGATTTCGGTTTTTAGAATTACCGGAATTCCGAGAATTCCGAAATCCCGAACTATGGGTAGGAGAGAGGGTGTGAGAAAAGTCAAATAAGGAGAGAGAAATTATTTTTAGAGAGAGAGAGTACGGAGAGAGAGTGTGTGTTGTTTGGGAGAGATAAAATGGGGAGAGAGTCACGTGAATAATAAGGAGAGAGAAATTATTTGTAGAGAGAGAGAGTGAGGAGAGAGAGTGTTTGTTGTTTGGGAGAGATAAAATAAGGAGAGAGAATTAAGAAAGAGAGTGGCGTGAATATATTTGTGGGACCCAATTTAGTTATATTTAATGAAATAAAACGAAATACTAAATTAGAAGAGTGAGTTTCCTTTTGAGTTTGAGTCCGTTCCAAGTATGTAACTTAACAGTCCGCCCGCATGAGAGCAAAACTGTATATATTTTGCTCTCATGCGGACTGTTAAGTTACATACTTGGAACGGACTCAAACTCAAAAGGAAACTCACTCTTCTAATTTAGTATTTCGTTTTATTAAATACTCAAAAGGAAACTCAAAAGGAAACTCACTCAAAAGGCTCAAGCCACTGGTGTACTTGAAATGCTTGTTAGAGTCAAAGTTTGAAATGTGTATTTGAAGGTGACGGTTGCAAACATCGAGTCTGGTGGAGAGTTCACTGTCTCAGGTGCTGATGAGATTATTAAAGCTCTGTGATTTCATTACTGGGCTCCTTGGGCTCCTTAGTATTGCATTTTGATCTTTTGTTGAGTCAGGCACATTTCTACCACTATGGTTATGTAGTTGAAAATCGTTTTAAGTTGAAACTAGCTTATTAAGAAGAAGATTAATAGAAGTGGTTGTTTCTTGTTTTATAATAATATCATTTTTTTCACAAGTGGTATCAATCATAAAATCTGGTTGAAATTTTTTACATACTGTGAAATGTGTTGTGTGCTTCAACGTTTGCGCGATAGTTTCTTATCTGATTTAATAGGAATTCTAGTAACAACGGCTTTTTTTATCTGTTGCAATTCAATTACATGTGAGAAAATAGAATTAGGCTTGATGTTGTATATAGTAAAACAGCTGTCAGAGTTTTGAAATGTAGCCTGTCAGAGTTTTGAAATGCAGCTGGGTTTTGTACGGCTAGGTCGACATATTATTTTAACATACTATCTTGACATACCCAGCCAACCGTCAGATCTTTCAAAATCTAACGTCCAAATATGTATCTAACAAACCATACAAATGATTGAAAAAAGGGAAGGCAAAAACGATATTTTCGTTTATCTCACAAAAGAAAAATCCCCTTTCATTTCACGTTGCTGTTAAGGTTTCTTCCTCAAAATAAAAACCATCTACTTGCTTTGCATTTTTGTCCAAGAACTCCTCAGACAATTAATTTGCTTGCCGCATCCAAATAATTTGGTTTGTTAGTGGAACTCCCCAGACAAAGAAATCTGTGTCTGTGTTATTGTAGTTTCTACCTGTTAATTTTTTGTTAGTTTTTTTAGATTTCTGCCTTCCGACTCTGCCAAGTAATTATGAACTTTGTATTTTTCTGTTCATGAAGTTCTTCTTTTTGTCCTTTCATCTATGCATGCTTGCATGCTATTTCCAGGCTACCAGCAATTGCTTTTATTCACCAGCTGATGTTTTTTGTTTTCTTTTCTTGGGTATGTACCATGTATATATTACCAGATTTCATCCATGTTGACTCTTCTAGTAAAAGGCCCGTTTAAACATATGTTGGCTATTTGAGATGACAGGTTCACATAATAATTGTGCTAGACATCAAGACATCAAGTATTAATCTGCATAATTCGCCGTCGCTGCATAATTCACCGTCACCAGTAAATATTTAGAGCATAATACAAATTGGAAGATACTGAACGTCTGAACTCATAAGTGAATGTGTTCCACTTGTCCAGTCAAATTGTTTGTTGGTAAATTACTATCAACTAATGTCAGGTAAGGACAAACTCAAAAATGGTTTAGATTTTAGAATCTGAAAAGCTGGGGAAATGATTAAGATTACAAAATTGAAAGCGCCATTAGATTGTGGATTCATCTTACAACGATTGCTTGAAACAAAACTAGTAGAAATCGAAAAAAAACCTCACTGTTTTTTTAGTCCAGTGACGGCCGGAGAAGTTTTTTTAGCAATATTAATGAGAGCAACGTGAATGAAGTGAAGTCGAGAAGAACATGGTTTTTCTTTTATGAGAAAAACGAAAATGTCGTTTTTGCCCTCCCTTTTTTCAATCATTTGTTTGGTTTTTTAGACGCATATCCGGACGTTAGATTTTGGATTTAACGGTTGGCTAGGTATGTCAAGATAGTATATTAGAATAGTATGTCGACGTAGCCGACCCGATATATATATAGCTACTTAAGTTAACTTATTTTAAAATAAGTACGTAAGTAAAACTTCACCTAGAAAATGAATTCAAACATAATTTTTTGTTGTTATGAAGCACTTGAGGGCATCTCCAATGGGGGGTGTAAAATTACACCTCCACATAGGCTCCACATAGGTGCCACTAGGATTTTACACCTCCACTCCACTCTAATATATTCAATCAAAAATATACACACCGGGTAGTTTCCAATGGTGAAAATTAACAAAAGTGTATTCTAAAATACGGACGTTGGTTTTAGTGACGTCTGAGAGAATAGTAGATTAATACGTTACTTATAGTGGCGTCTGGATGTTTTGACGTTTATTTAAGTCACGTCCCGCTCATATTACAGGAGGTACGTTACTTTAAGTAACGTTTTTCTCCTTAAACAAAAACAGGCGAAAAAAAGAAAAACAGAGACATTCCAGTAGTAGACTGAAATACTCCTTCCTCTCAACTCCATTCTTCTCTTCCAATGCCTCCTCGCAAACGTTTTTTTGGTGGTAGAGAGCTCCGTGATGAAGAATCAACAACATCAAGTGTACAAAACTTGGGGCAAGAAGATGAATTTGTCGCCCAAACACCGGATGAAAACACTCTATTTGAACCCATTGTTTTTCCGGAATTTACCAATCCACAACAACATCCACCGCTAATTCAAAGTCCAGAAACCCATGTATCTAACAGAGTGCTTGAAAATCAAGTAAGGTTTATTGTTTTTCATTATCAATTTGATGTTTTGGTGTTTATAAATAGTTTGATTAAATGTCTGTAAAAAACCATTGTATGTTTGTATGTTTGGTTAATTAGTATTAGATTTGGTTTCTAAATTTAAAAGTTCACAAAGTTGGGTGATACACCCCTGCCTTTCGAACCAAATTTAGTGACCAAATAATTTTAGAATCCTAATCTAATCTCTCTTTTTTAGAATTCTGAGAGTTGGAGAGTTTGAGACTGCGAATTTGGAAAATAGGCCTCCTAACTCCAGTCGAGCTTGTCGATCCATGGATCTTTCAAGTCATAAAATGGATGTTACCAGTAACAACACGAAGCAAGACAAGCGTATACTAAATCTTTTCAGGAAAATATCGAATTATACGCTAGGCCATCTACTGCAAGCCTATCCTAAATCATTTGAAGGAAATTAACATATTACATAATGATCAAAACGAGAGGGGGAACATTGAGAGTTCAAACCCCCAATCAAAAATTGAAGAGATCGTCGGAACCATACTTGTTCCTGATGTTATAATGATCAAACTTCGTGTCACTATAATCTACTGGTTTGACCTCTACAGGCTTTGGCTTTGTCCCTGCCCCTCCATAAGCACCGTCCCCGCTTCTTATTCGATAAATTGATATCATTTATTTTGATCCTCATATACTGTTTTGATTAATGAACATTGTTTTTATGTAAATGACTAATTACAGGGTGTAACTGAATGGTTAATTCGTTGCTCTTGGGAATCAGTTCAAAAATTTTGGAAAGCTCTCCGTAGTAGAAAGGAGCCGGGGTTCATAAGAATTTGTGATGCCATATTGGCGACTCCTTTTGGTGGTATCATTAACATTCTATATTTGCAAAATGACAAGGCTTAATGTCGCGCCTTGGTTGGCGTTTGGTGGGATACCACACATAGCTTCCACTTTCCTTGGGAGAGGCCACCATCACCCGTTAGACTTCACCATGCTTACGGGGGTTGAGTATAGGAGAGGAAGACTCTTACAATCTGACCGCAGATTATGAGACCTTTGAAAGCGCGCACGCCTATTTCTGGAAAAGAATTTGAAGATGATGATTCGTTTAAGGCGTTAAGGTTGAGTCCAACTAATTGGACAGGCACTGGGATACAATGTAGATGGTTTGAAGATAGGTATGTGAATTACATTTTAGAGCAACCTAAAGGGTGGGAGCCAGGGGCTGATCACGAGGAAGAGTACATACTTGCTTTTTTGTTTTATATGGTTGGTCAAGCATTTTTCAAAACAGGGACAAGTTCCATTCGCCTCTCCCTAGTTACGGATCTTTTGGATAGGTCGGCCATGAATGATATTGACTTTGGTGGTGCCATTTATGCGTATTTGTTTAGAGGCATGGATGAGGCTGTACGTACTAAATCCAGTCGTGGGCAAATAGTGGGATTTTGTATCATCTTGCAGGTAATCAAATCTTAAATTTTTATTTTACTTTGTAAAGTAGTCAAATCAAAACATTCATCTTGCATGCTGTGTATATTTGTAATACAGACGAACGAATGCTAACAATTATTTTATTTTTTACTATAGTATTGGTGGTTTGAGTATGCGCGTACTTTGAACCCCATTCAAGATTCATTGTACAACGCGGATGAAATTCCAAGGATAAAGGCCTGGGGAAAAGATAGAATTGAGAAACACTATGGAATGGTAAGACACAATATTGATTTGTCTCGTCAGCAGATTGAGATGGCTACTACTAACAAGATTGTATGGACACCATGGAGTACGGCATGCATAATGGTGAGAGATCGTGATTCATTTTCTGAGGATGGTTTGATGCAAAACTATTGGGATATTTGTCGCCATGCCTTGGACTTGAGTAGGAGGAGGGTGGTTTTTGTTGCGCCCGGCCCTTTAAAGGCATGGTACCTCGGGGATCGAGCTTGGCGCCAACTTACAGGGGAGGTTGCTATCCCCTACCCACCACCGAAGGATATGTGTGCTATAGATATCACTTTTGCGCAGTTATTGTGGTACCGGGAGAACCATTGGCCTTGTGCTAGTTCTTTTATCACTATAGATGATGACACTTATGACACTTATTGGGCTATTGTTTCTCGAGGTTCCCTCTTGCCAGGCCCTGTTTATCGTGCATCCAACCTTGATTTAGTCACTCCTGAGGCCTTAAGACATGACCTCCAATTCCCGGGGCCTTCACAGGCAACCCACGCACCAAGTGCATATGATGCTCATGTCTTTGTAGGGGGTTGACCCGATGCAGGCGATGTCCGGACGGGCCGCACGTATGGTTGGATCGGATGGCTTAATTAGTTAATTATGTGATTCCACACATTGACGATAGTGTATTACCACAGCTAGATCCACACATTGAGGAACATGACGTGGTAAGTTTTATGTGCTCAAATTAGTTAATTGTTTTATTTTAATTTTTCAATAGACTAAAATGTATATTTTTTTCATATAAATAAATAGGATACTCTGCGGTCTATGTATGCCTTGTCATTGAGATTGACACATGGCATGCGCCGAGTTCTACTTGACACATCTCGACAGAGTTTCGAAGACCTACAGGCTGAGAGGACGAGGGCGGCTATAGCAGAGCATGAGCTCGAGGGTATTAGACTACGCTTTGGTCAAGCGTACGCGGATAGTCAGGCGGTACAATTTGCATTTTTGCAGATTGAATGTATATATTTTTTATTACATATAAATTGTTGTTGCTTTAATAGTAACTAATTGGATCGCAGGCCACTCAAACTCATACAAGGACACAAAATACAAGGACGCAAAGAGGGAATAGAAGTCAAGCTAAACGAGGGCGTGCTACTAGAACTTAAAGCATTTGATTCAGTTTTGGTTAGTGTTCAAACTTTAAAGCAATTTTGACAATATACTGAACTATGGAGACTGTTATATTGGTTAGTTGAATATAATACACAATATACACTCATCACACACAATCTGTAGCAGAAAGCAGCATAGAGAGTTTGTTAAGTTAAAGTCCAAAGGTGCAATGGTGTGTAACTTTGTGAAAAACTCAGCTAACACCAAGGTGGGGGAAACAAATGGCAAACAGATGGTGGAAAGTTGAACATTTAGGATAAACTGCCAATCAAACTTGATGAAATGCGGAAAAGTGACCAATCTCAATAAGACACTTGTTGTCGTCATTGCGCACAAGGGTTGAGAACGAGAAAGAGAGGTTAAGTATATCATCAAGTACCTAGGTAAGAGACAACCTCATTATAGTGGTGGCTCATATATACCCTTTGTTGTGCGTGGTGTTGGCCACTTCGTAAGGACATATGGTTGATGTCTTTGTATTAATCTATATTTATATGGTCCTCTATTAAAGTTTGTTGGTCCCCTCTAGATCCATTTTAGATTTCCGTGCCTTTTACATTATTGTAGATTAGGTTTTTTATTTCCGCAATTGCAGATCTACTCTCGATATTTGTGTTTTCCCGTGTCACACATTTCCTATTGTTGCTGTCTCCTAGTAAAACCGAAGTTCATATTGTGTTTTCCTGTGTCACACTTTAACTTAACAAACTCTCTATGTCGCTTTTACGCTTTCTGCTACAGATTGTGTGTGATGAGTGTATATTGTGTATTGTTCAGGGGTAACTTTAAACCAGTTTTGGTCATTGTATATTGCGTTGATTAAAAAATCCATTTTAGTAGAAGGTGAGAAAGCCGTGCATATAGTCTGAATGATAAATTCCCATTTCAAACAAGTAACTATAATTTGGAGAAGTTCTATCATGTAGCTTGAAGTCCTCTATGCACTTGGCTGTTGGGAGGGTTATTCCGCATGTAGCTTTCATTAAAGTCTTGGATATTGAGTCGTGTGTTTGGTATGATGGATTTTAAAACAGATGGATGGGTTTGAAATTTTGAATACCTAGAAAGTATAGGGAGAACCTCTAGATATTTTTATAAATGCAGTCTTTGTCGGAAAATGTTTGGAAAGTGATACTTGAAAATTTTGAGGGAATCACGGAGTTTGCAGAATTTCATGAAGATGTTGTGTGATGATTAATTAGCAACGAAAACATCATGGTGGTTGCTCTTAACTAAAAATCTCATGGTGGTTGCTCGTAACTATTTGACTTAAGCAATTGCCTGTAGAAATTCTAAAACATCAAGATTTAATTGTAGCTAATGTGTAGATAGAGAAACATTCACAACAAATGAGCTTCTAGCCTTGTATAGATGTTAAGATCCCATTTCCGAACAATTTGTATGCATACATCTTGAGGTGCACACATATATCCGGGTTATGTTAGTCTCTCTTGTTATTTTTGCATGTCAAGATTTGTTTGCACAATCAGTGTGCACACGTAATGCTGTAATGGGGAATGCACACACTGAATATGTGTACCAATCAGAATATAGTTGGAATGAAATCATCAAAAAGACGACCCGGTCAATATTTTTGCCTTTGCGGGGGTTATTGTAGGGTCGAATATGAGTTGATAATTTAGTATGTAACTAATTTTTTTTTTTTTTTTTTTTTCCATATACCCATCACTTAAATGACGAGCTCCGCAAGCATTCCTCGTTTTTTTAATTGCATAATTTCTTACTTCATAATTCGCGCATCACACATACATGAGGCTTGTACATATTAAAACTCACATCTGATTTAGTGGAGGCAGGCTGTGCTGCAGTCCCTTGCACAATCGCTCAAATGCTTAGGTTTGATACACATGCTACATTGTACTTGAACTGTTCATGGTGAATGGTGTGCAATATGTGTGATATTTAATTCTTTTTGTTCATGCAGGAATGTTATTCATGGTAGTGACTCAGCTGAAAGTGCAAGGAAGGAAATTGCATTGTGGTTCCCCGATGGAACTGTTAACTGGCAGAGCAGCCTTCACCCATGGATTTATGAATAAATATTACTTGTCATCTGGTTGCTACTGGCTTCATTGTTTTAGTATTGGTCATTACTATGTATTCCTCATTAAAGGATCCTAATTTGTGTGTGCTGAGATTTCTTTTGATAAACTTCATGTGTTTATGATATAGATAGTGATGTTCACACTGCTTTGAGTTATATTTGTCCTGCAAGTTGTATGAATAGTCAAGATTTATGGCGAGCTATGAAGCCTATGAGTTTCAGGTTACTACTTTGTGTGTTACAACTTACAAGTTATTATTCATGTAGCAAAACAGCAATCTAGTTATAGCATTGTTCTTCATTTTAATACGTTCATTTTTATCATACAATCTGGGGAAGCTATCCTGCTTCATGATAATCTGGCTATGTTATGAATAGCTCTAACTTGTGCCGCTATGTGCCTATGTTATTTGAATCACTCCAACTTGTGCCTTTTCTTGTTACCCTGGGCCCTGATTCACATTTTCTCCCCCAACACACTATTGTACAAGCTTAGACTACTTTATTTCTCCCCCAACACACTATTGTACAAGCTTAGACTACTTTATTTCTCCCCCAACACACTACTTTATCAATCATCTTGTTACGTAGACATTTACGTAAACCTACCGAGCTGCCATATCGGTCTCTCTAGGTATCTTGTTGCTCATTTTTAACATGTCTCTACAATTTTCAGATTAAATAGCAGCATGAGGCTTAGGTTGAGCATGCACTTTTTGAGTTTGATCCAACTGTGAGATGCATGCCATTGTCCTTGCCTATGTCCTTACTGACATGTCTGTCAGTGTGTGTGTGTGTATTTTTTTCACTTTACTCGAGAGGGTTATCTTTATCCAACCCTCAAAAACTGTTTCAGGGGTGATCAAACAATCAAAGTAAGATTAAGGAGATAAATCATATGCTAAAATTCATTATAATTAAAGTAAACCATAATCCAACACATTAATAACAAATATTAGAATAAATAAATATTACATCTTAGCTTAAACTATCCCTCATTTGTTCAATTGCCTTCTTTCCACTTTTTGTAAATCTCGGCTTGTTTTGCTTCAAAATATTCACGTCGAAAATCCGGAAGAACGGAAAGATCCATAGCCATAATTTTAGCTTCTTCTCTTCTTTCCATAGCTTCAATTTTTTTGTTCTTCAACTCTCGATCAAGATCCTTAGATTGAAGTTGTGTTTCCAATAATTTGTCTTGTTTTTCCATCCTCACCTCAACACGGTTAACAAACCCCTCCACCACTTTTGCCGCTTCACTAGCTCTCTTTTTTCTCTCTTTTTGCTTCTTCACGCCATCCGGTCGTGTAAGATCATTAGTTGTCATAGTAGACGCATTAACATCTTCATCTAAACAAATTGGAGTTTGCGAATCATTAACATTCGTTGACCCCTCACCATGAATTTTCTTCGAATAAGCTTTTGGTTTTGTCTTTGTTTCCATTGACCTATGCCATTTGGGAGTGTCTTTTAAAATAAGATAGCAATGGTCATAAGCAAAAGCACTTCCTTCTTTTTCTTGGTAAAATACCCTTCCTCGTGCCATCTTACAAAAAAAAAAAAAAAAGTTAGAAAAGTTAAAAAGAAAAATATCATTAAGTTTATCATTTAAAAAAAATTGTAGATACAAATTTTGACTAACCATATCTTGAATAGTAGTTCCACTACGACGATTGTTCTCCACTTGCGCCATATAACCAACAAATTTGCTCACACTCTTGTTAATCATTTGCCAACGCGCTTTGATTGATTCTAATGTGCGTGGAGTGCCGGGATTGCTCAATTTGAACTCATTTGTTATTCGTTGCCAATAATTACCCGAAGTTTGACCCATACCTACAATCCCATCTTCTCCAATTGTTATCCAACTTTCACAAAGTTTGACATCTTCATCAATAGTGAAATTTGATAAGCGGTTTCTTTTTTTTCCATTGGCGGGTGTTGTAGAAATTTCGTCTTGAAGTTGAGAATCCATTGACAAGAAAAAAGAAGAATGAATCTTAAGAGTATGAGAGTGAAGTATAATGAAAAAGAATGGATATAAAATTGATTTATAGTGATTTAAGAGGTTGAAATTCGTGATTTTAAGAGATGAAACCGAGAAAAAGTTGTTTTTGCCCGTTACAACCAGGAACGTCACTTTAAGTGACGTATGTGTTTGAATTAATATGGGACGTCACTTTAAGTGACGTATGGGTTACAACGGATCAAACGTTACTTTAAGTGACGTCCGAAAGTTTATTTGTTCAGACGTTAGTTAAAGTGACGTCCGAGATGTTTATCAACTAATAGCCGGATGGGGAATTCCCCACTCCCCCTATTAACTCATAGCTTATTACCCGCACTTTACACCCCCATTGGAAAGAGATTTTTGATATTTAAGGTGTAAACTTTACACTTTGTTCAATTTCCACCCCCCATTGGAGATGCTCTCACTATAAAGATCATCTCCACAAAATTTCAACTCATTTGGAAATGTCTAACATAAATAAAAATTGTTGTTATCTTTAAAAAGAAATCTAACAGTCCAGAAATGTCGAGTTTTTGCAATCATTTTTTGCCAATATTAGAGATTTCCAAATGAGATGAAATTTTGTAGAGATGATCTTAATATTGAGTATATGATCAGCTCCCAAATGTACATTTTATTACCCTTATATTGCTGCCTTACAGCCTTTCTTATGCTTAACAAAAAGACAACTCATAACTTTTATTGCATTTTTCAGGTTATGGAGTATTTCAGACCACTTTATCATAAAATCCAGGTCTTAGCACCAAAAGGAGCCTTAATCACGCTTATTATGGAGACTAGGAGCTGCTATGGAAATATGCTGAAAAAGTCAAAGTCAACGGTCAAAGTCCTTAACTCAGAAGACCAGAAATGGAGGCCCTTATCTCAAAATATGACATTCTCCCAAAACCTACCTTGGTCAAGAATAAATCAAAAAGGAAAAGAAAAAGCAAAAACAAAAGTGAAGTTTGAGGTGTCTCATTTGTAATGGAGAATGACAAATCTGTAAAAGACAAAAGTAGGGGTATATAAGCTAAAAGCTAGGGAGAGAGAATGCATCCATTGTATTAGGGTCCAAACCATTTGGTTTGTTTAATTTCTTGTCTAGTTTTTCAATTCAAGTCCTTTATTTTATTGTCTTTCATTTCCTTTTATTTAAATCTTGTTGTTTACTTGTTCTTATTTCAATCTTCAATCTTATCTTTCTTTCAATGTTTTCATGTCATTTCAATATCAACAGCTAAGCTTTCATATTTTCATTAGCTTAAAACCAATCAATCTATACCAAGAGTCTACCTTTCTTCTTTACAACTCCTACACTCAAACTCTAAACAATTTAGGATGAATCTCACTTCTTACAATACTCTTTGAAGTTACACACCACATTACAACAATTTCAGTATATCATATCCATAAATATTTATGATTGAATTTATTTTCTACGTGAAGTTGTACTAACGTACATATTTTTAGTTAACTTAAGTAGCTACTTTTTAGAGAAACTCTCTCTCTCTCTCTCTCTCTCTCTCTCTCTCTCTCTCTCTCTCTCTCTCTCTCTCTCTCTCTCTCTCTCTCTCTCTCTCTCTCTCGGGATATATATATATAAAAATGGGATATATATTGCTTGGTTCAATATTCGGCACTAGTATGTGGCATATATCCATATCGCATATACGTATCTCATTTCTCAATTTATATATCTCCGATATCGTGATATATTTAACGAAAGTTTTGTTCTTGGTAACTACAACTACTGTCACACACCAAATTTCCAGACAATAAAAAAAACAATGATATTTAATAATCTGGAAAGCCATGATGAAACAAAAACCTAATACCCTGTAGGTTATCAAACACGATATAAAAAAAACCAAAATCAAATGAAACCAAAAGGAACAACTCTTCATTCACAAATAAAAATATTACAATAATTTCAACTTGGAAGACAAGTTAGTTCCGTTTTCTCAAAACGACATGTAGTTTCTTCCCATATAAGATTTCAATCCCAATATACATTTCCAAAAAACTTATATAACAGTACTCATCATTTCCATTTTCCAAATTAACTCAAAATATAAATATGACTTACCTTCCACTTATTAAATGCACATATAATAACTTATTTAAATATGAGTTTGATACAATTTACCTTTACATGCCAGCACGTCGTCTTAGGGTAGGATATTTACGTCCATGCATACAAGATTAACGGATCCTACCCTCCTGCAAAAACAGAGTTAAACATCACAATAAAATGATTTATCTCAACTAGACAAATTTCCATTCATAATCAAAACATCCATTTAATATATGGAATCCTAATTGATACCACATGGTTCGTCCTGCATATTAGGGAATACCACTTATCCTTATATTAACAGGTCATTCATGACACATTTCATGAATACCTTGGGTCATTCCCGCCACATTCAAGGAATACCCATCATAACACCAACATGTCATTCATGACACATTCAATGAATACCTTTTTTTTTTTTTTTTAAAATAACCACTATCACGTACACAATTTAATACTAACATTGTACACATATAGTTATCACTAAAACTAATATATAATATATAATATGGTGGATGCACCTTTACATAAAGTTGCCTACGTATCCAATCTTTCAAGATTAGAATTAAGCCTTACGTAGCTCTTAACCAATAAATATCAATATCCTTGTATGTACTTTTAAAGAAAACAACAATTTATACTATATAGAATCACACACAATCAGTTTTAAATACTCCCACAATCATATACGTAAAGTTTCATACCCAGAGATACACTACGAACCTTAAAATCCAAAAACTCAAAAATGGATATTTCTCTACTTTTGATTCTCCAAAAACGATCTTATGAACCATGTCGGTTCCAAATAAAACCACAGTCTAAAAGTAGGCTACAAATACTATATAAAATCCTTAAGTTAAACACCTAACAGTTTCCATTACAACTTAACAAATATAAATAGGATTGTCTTTCTATACTACATCGACAGATAACCAACCGTTGGATCTGTCTACCATTCAAATATATCACACCACTATGTATGATAACCTTATAGATTAAATTTCAAGTCAATCAGGTAATGGATAAAACTCCATCTAAGCAAAATAGTGTGATTGCACACTGCAGTGTTCTACTATAGTTTCAACTACAACCAGTCTGGCTAATGAAAGCCTCGATAGATATCCGACCGGTGGATCTGTCTTATATTCCAATATGTTATTATACTACGAGTTATATATCTACAGATTTAGTTTGAGGAAACTCCATGACTGGGTCATCCTTCATCTACGCCTAAACGTATGAATGCGCAGTGCAGTTTTCTGGCGTAGTTTATACTTTGACTGGTCACACTTATGCATGCCTCGACAGAAATCCAACCGTTGGATCTGTCTATAATTTTAATATGTCAAACTACATAGTCTTATACAACTTCAGATTAAATTTTCGATCCATCCAATAATGGATCGACCTCCATCTAATACAAAACTGTTGACTACGCAGTGCAGTTTTCTATTTACCATTTTACTGTTCACCTTCTTCTCTAATGATTTTCCACAACTGATAATGGCTTCCTAGTCATAGATTTTCATATCAAAACAGTTACACATGATTTAAAACATCTACCATCACCAAATTATCAAAAGAAAGCATGCTAACTTAATCTAATAACTTAGTACATAAACTTACGCATGAATCGCCGTAATTCAAATCTCTTTAACATCTAGTCTCTACTTATCATCATATGAACAACACAAAAGCACAACATATCATGTTTCTAATAAGAACATAAATTCTAACTCACCTTTTTAAAGCAAGAACGAAGACAACCGAAAATAGTGGTAGTTATGGCGAGCCAACGTTTTCTTTTTTTTCTCCTATTCCTATTCTTCTTCTCTTTTTAATCATTTCTTTTTCTTTTTGGCAGTAAGGTTTTTCTCCCTCTCTTTTTAGAAACGTGGGAGAGAAAGGAGAGAGAGATACGTGTGTTTCCTCTTCTCCACGATTTTCTCCTATTTCTATTTAATCTTTATCCCTTTTTTTAAAAAATATTACTATTATAACCCTATTAATAATACTTATTATTTTTTTATAGCAAAAATAAAATATGGGATGTTATAATATACACAACTCAAAAGGAATCTCGTCCCAAGATTCGAAGTAGATAGAAGTAAGCAAACAATTAGTAATATCATAGCAACTTAGTTGTATAATAGAAAGGACAAAAAAAATGTAAGTGACATATACCTGCTCTATTAGTGTAACATATCTAACATCAGATGCGTGTATATACTAACCTTGAAAATGTGTCCATAAACGTATAAAACCCAAGAAACATGTGTATACGCTAGTATACACAACTCAAAAGAATAAACGTAATTAGCTTTCCTCAATTGCCAACACTTAATTATAATAATTATTTCTCGATCAATATAACAAAACTCATACTTTTCAACATAAATCATACTAAGAAGGCAAGGTAGTTCCTCTCACACCGAGGCAATTAGTTCCGTTTTTTTTTGTATTTCCCCACTAGTCCAAGACGTTCCACATTTAATATACTTCTAATAATATCATTTCTCATTAATCTTCTCGGTCAAAAAGTTTATTTCAAAACTCACAAGTTCATCCACCATCTTGGTGTTTACAAATTTATCAACATTTTTCTCAGTGTCTCACGAACACCACATGTTCGAAAATAAGAATATAATCATATAGGCTGATTCATATCATCAACGACCCACACTATGTCCACTATCACATAAGATCAAACACCTACAATGTGATGCATGCACATTGGCTCACACACCAACGATGTGCAAATATACACTAGTTCACACACTAACGATGCATACAAGTCCTCTACCATTACATAGGTTCAAACACCAACGATGTATGGTATGCACACTGGATCACACTACAACGATGTACATGTATACACTGGATCAAACACCAACGATGCATACAGAGATGTGTTATGTGTATTGGATCACACACCAACGATATACATAACTTGGACAATATCAACAATTACAGATCCAGCCTTTACCAAAAGGGTTTCTTTATTCCTTGAATAATTCCAAATCACTCAAATATGAAATTTTATAATAACATTTTCTTCTTTAGCCAATACTTACTTTAACATGTTGAACAATTTTGAGTATAAATTTAATAAGAAGATATCCAGTAAAACAACAAGCATTTTATTTATTTATTTTTCTAAAATCATAAAATCAAACGATAAATTCATACATGCTAAGTACCAATAAAGAAACTAGTAAATAATAAGCTCAGACGCCCCTACCATTAACCACTGCAGTTCTTAACATGGTGTCCTAACTGTCCACATTTATAACACTTGCCTACTAGTTCATTTGGTTTAGGACACCTTCGAACAGTATGCCCAACTTCCCCGCAGTTCAGACAATTACCATCAAATTTCTTTAGCAAAGTACTAGCGTTCTGATAAGCACCAAAAACTGTAATATTAAACCCCATTGAGACATATAAATTTGGTTAATTATGTGTTTAATAAACATGAAATAAGTATATTTTCGTACTTTTGCAGGTCTTCGCAGTAAACATGAAAATATTGGTTAAACCTGCGTTAAAGCACGGGGAACGATGTATATATGAATTCTTCCAAATCAGCCATGTGAAGCTAAACAAAGACGGATCAAAGCCGGGGGCTCAAACATGACAAAATCGAGTCAGAACCAGACTATGTAAAGGAAAGTGTAAACTTTCGGAGCTCATATCTCGTTAACCTGGACTCTGATTTCGGCAAATAAGCTACCCAGATGATCAGCACGACTAGCTCTACCTTAGGCCATAAATTCCAGAAATCGACGTCCGGACCCACCAGTAAACATAGCATATAGACCCACCTTTTGGGCTCATAAGAAGAGATGAGTCATCAATCATGGAGCACGTCAAGACAAAAGTGCCAAATTATTGGTGCAAAGTTGACACCTAATATGTAATTAATAATATTAGGTGTTAATAGTGAAAAAAAGCAAGGTGTCACTTTGTTTTAATGTGGTGGATAAAAGTGAATTAAATGTGTGTGTGTGTGTTTTCACGTGGGATGAGGGGGAGAATTCTAAAGGGAAGGAAAAAAAACAAAACAAGGGGGGATGCACTCCATTTACTCCCTTGACTTCTTTTCCTTTATCATGGATTATTTTTTTAGTTCCTTAGAAAGTTTTTAGTTTAGTTTTAGTTTTGAGTTTTTATGAAAAAACTTGTAATAGTTTTAATGGTAGAAACCTTTGTGTTCTTGTTCTAAATAAAATCTAAACTTCTTAATGCAAGTGAGTTCTTCTATTATTATTCTTCTTCTTTCTCTTTCTCATTTTACATTTCTATTTTGTATCTTTCATTTTTATCCCTAGGATCATGAGCTAAAACCTTCCCTTTGTGGGGGGTTAATGATGCTCATGTGAGGGATAACCTTTGTGATGTGATTTTAATAAGTTGTTTAGGAAGAACAACTAGACCTACATCCTATCCCAATGGTAGTTGGTGTAGAGTCTAGTTAGGAATCAAGGTGATGATCTTAGAGATAAGTCATTGCTTTGGTTCTACATGCTAGCAATATGATCTTAGAGATGAGTCATAGTGTTAGGGATCAAGTTAATCTTTATTAGGACTTGTCTATAAGTTCAAGGAAGGTTAAGATGCAAGAACCTAATATCATACAATAGAGGTTATCTTCACATGAGGGGAACTAACTCTCCACACCTATCTAGAAGTAATTTTTTATCTTTGTTTTAGTTGCATGTTTACGTAAGTTAAAGTTTTCATTTTTTGCATTAAAAGAAATCAAGTAGTTAGTATCAATTCAACCATAGCTTAAAACTTACTAGTTTCCTAAAAGAGCAAAATCAAACTGTAAGTTGTCTTAGACTTAGGATGGTTCGAAATCCCCACTCAAAACTATGCACACGAATATCGTGAGTAAGGAAATATCTTTGTATTCGTACTTTGTCAAATTAGATAATCAAATTTCTAACATACGCAAAAGGTGAACATCAAAATGGCACCGCTTCCATCCTAAGGACCAAAAGACCTTCCATTACAAGCTGGAATTGCTCCAAGGAGAAACCTCCACTCTCATTCCTATCCATCGTTTTTCATTCGTTTTCATGGTTTTTTTTTTTTTTTTTTTTTAAATTTTCCCGCGTTTCGCTACTGATCCGAGTTTGAATTTTTGGTTGCACTTGCAGGAACAAGAAGTTAGGACTTGGATCATAATCTATACACTAATATAAGATTGTTGTGAAAATTTGGGCTGACTGCAGAAGACTCCTCCTACGTGGCGTCTTGGCGACATCGACACGCGCGTCTGTTGGTTAAACTTCGGCGTCTTGTGAGGTTTTAGTCTATGTTCGTACTCCTGTTTCATCTCCAGTATCCACTGTGAAATCATGTTCCATTACCAGGCCTAACTCTCTGGACCTATAACAAATACTTCAAATATCTTATGGGATTAAGGACGTCGACGGGTAGAAACGTCTATTTCATTTCTTTGGCGGACTTGCAGGACGCTACAGGTTCTTAATTTTATACTGTTTTTGCATGAATACCATGTATGTAGTTATTATGTACTAGTTTATGGATTATTATTTACGTATTAGGCTAGAAATATGCATGAATTATGTTAATACGTCTGTATATATATATGCGATTAAGTGGGTATGAATTGCATATTAATGTATATATAAATACAAATGGTACTATTTTGCATGGCTATCACTATCTATACGTATAAGTGTCTATTGTTGCATGTTTAGTATTTCTCTACGTATAAATACACGGTCTTGTTTAATAAGTCGATTTTGTCAAGAAAGAGGAGAACATTTCAACGAGGGTTAAAATCTGAGTTTGGTAAGTTGTTTCTAAATCCTACGGAGTGAAGCTGCTCTCTATATGACACTCGCAATCTCAATGAGTATTGCCGAAATCGAATTATTATGCAATACAAGAGTCATATTTTAATTTATATATAATACGTTGCATACTTAGTTTACGTTTTTGCATTGTCATATATATCCACGTACGTATAGTATCTTCGAATGCTAATGTATCTAGATACGTATGAGTGATTACAATTTGCCTGTTAGTGTAGATATACGTATACGAAATATATATCTACCTATTTCACTATTTGCCTACATATACGTATTACTGATGTGTATTTGTCTACACGTATCGAAGTATTTATTGATGATACAATCTTGCCTATTCGTATTGCTATACGTATGAGTAGAGTATCTTCACATGCTACTGCATCTAGTATTGTATGAGTAGGTCGTATTTGCATGCTTGTACTTCCTCCCTTGCATAAATCTTAAAAAAAATAATAATAATTAACAAAAATTAAAATTAATTAGGACCTTGCATAAATTTTAATTCTATAAATCTTAATCATATTCCAATAGTGTCTAGGAAAGTTGAAAGATTGAGGTTACTTAATTAGAACCGTGCTTGCCACATTTAATTGTACGTTTATTGGTTTTCTTGATTAATTAAGTCCGAGGTCCACAGTCCGAAGTCCGAAGTCCAAAGACCAAAGTCCCAAGTCCAAAGTCCGTATAGTCGTCCGTTTTAGTCAAGTTACCTTACTCACGTGGGTTTGGTAGGATAGGTCGAGTAAGGGATCGTCCAAACCTTAGGGCTCGGAAAGGTTCACAACTGGAATTACAACTTTTGGTGAGTAGGATTTTAGGTTTCTTAGTTGGTTTTAATTAAATTAACGGTAATGCAAATAATGTAAATTACTACGGTGATTTATATGTAGGTAAACAAGATAGAGAAACAGGGAGAGAGTTAGTCATACTCATGCAAGAATCATTTTTCATCAGTTTATATTACCACATCATTGCATCTTTAATTGCCCGTGTTCGGAGCGGCGTCGAAAGTATTGATCCCTAGCGATGCCCCACATCTCGAGCTGTATGTCATTACTAGCATAAGGAGTTGAACTAATATTTCATCTCGGAATATCATTTCAGCTCCTCGACTCAATTCCACATCAATTTGGACAAATTGGAGAGTCATCGACACCATAAATTCGGCCGAGAGATTTTGGAATTACGCGACGCAGGTCGATCGCTCGAGCATCAACACTCCAAATTTGTACAGTCTCAGTCATTTTAGAACCGGATGTCTAATCTATGCCTAATTCCTAAGTAGTGATTCTAGAATATTAAAGAGTCAATCCAGATTCTTACACGAGCAGCATAACCCTCCCCCTGAGGGGGGGGGGGATTAGCTCATGGTCATTGAGGGAATAATAAAACTTGCTGTATACATTAAGTAAATAAATGCAGGACAGGAATTACACTAGAAAAGAAATGACTGTTATTAAGGGTAAATTGACTTACAATATTTAAGCTGCTGGAATAAAAATTACGGAATGTAAGTGCTGAAATAAAACTAACTAGTTGCTAAGCGGATGCTAGAGCATGAAAATGCTGAAGGAAAAATAATGAAGGCTACCCCATATATATATATAGGGCGGAGAGACGGATTAATTGAGTTTTGGCCTTATGCTAATTGAGAATTCAAAACTTTGAAATACAAAGTTTTGGTTTTACTGTTTTAATTTAGCTTTGTCTTTTTTTCTTTATAAGGTTTTGTCTTTATATGTTTTGGTTTCGTCTTTTAGCCCAATTCAATTCAAACATTGAATTGGTACGTGTCTTTCCTATTGCGAGGTGACACCAAATTAAGACCATCACTTGCCACCTGCCTATGCTGACTCGTCATGCCTTTTGGGCCCGCAAAGTAGGTCCACTTAGTGTGTCCAGTGGCGCCGCCGATTTTGGCAATTTTACAACTTTCTGTCTCTGCGTAGAGTTTGTCGCCCTGGTCGCTCTGGCAATTCATTAGCCAACGAAAATATAATTATTACATGATTATTGTTTCGACAGTAAACTGCTTCAACACAACGAGAGCAATGGTAAAGAACGCACTAAGAAACAAAGGAATTTGATGTTGAGGGAGATGAAACTGAACCAAATAATGGCTGCCTACGTACCCAAGATCTATTCTCTAGGGATCAAGTTTCAACGTAGTTCCTTTATGAAAAATAGTTTGGTATTTATATAAGTAGAGTAGAGAGTCCTTGTAGCTCAAGTAATTGTGATAGACTATAACTCTCAACTGATAGTTATCTCTTTGATAAGAAATGAATCTGGACATAAATCAATGTACATTAGTGGTAAGCCATGTGGCTAAGATTCAGCCTTAGACACATGAGTTAATGGGCCTGTACATTGATCCATGGTATTACAAATTGGGCTTTAGCCCTGTCGATTAAATGAATAAAATAGAGACCCCTACTAATGGACGTTTGCCACGTAGGTGGTGGTCGAAACACCGCCCCCTCTTTGTCATGTGAACAACGTTCACATGGCAAAGAAAAGAAGAAAAACTCAAGGAAAACTTGGAATAAGAAAAAAGTAAGCGGAATGTATAACAAAGTGTCGTGTGAAAGGAAATGATAGGAAAATTGATTGTCGAAAAAAAATCGTGAATTATCGGGAACAAAAAAATGTCAAACTAACATATACGGAACGTAATTAAATAAAAGATGGCCGAAAAATGCACAAAAATATGACAGAAATAAAATTGCAAAATAAATTGATTGCCGAAAACTGTACCCAACGCATCACGTAACAATACGAAAGTTGATTACGATGACGCGTGCCAGCGGATTAGCGATACTAGGAATAGATCGTTGAAATTAAATGTAGGGGTAGTTTAGTAATAATAGTAATAAAAGGAATTTAACTACGAATTGGATTCAAAGGTTTCAGATTAGATAAGAATTCGGATTAGATAAGAGTTTGGATTAAATAAGAATCCAACCAACAATATAAAACTAGATCGAAGAAATACTATATAAGTGACAAAACAGTAGACGGAAAAAAAAACTAAGTAGAGAAAGATATACAAGGGTGAGAAAATCAAGTTTCGAATCGGCGGTTTATGCATAGAAAACGAAAATGAAAAGGTTAGTAGAACAACCTGATCGATTGATATTGCGACAATTGTACTCTTTTCTATCTGTTAACACTTTTTGGGATATACCTCTTATGCTGCGGAAGATGAGTGGGATTAATATTTGAATGTACTTCACAAACCTTTACCTGCTGCTGCTTTCCGTATTAATTCCAGTGGCCAGTTTTTTGAGGATATTCGGTCTCAGCTAGAGAATATCATTATGAAAAATCTCGCAATTTAGTATATATATATATATATATATATATATATATATATATATATATATATATATATATGCAAATATTTTACTAAATTGCCTTTACCATGTTATAATTTTTTGTGAAGGTTACTGATGATGGTGAGGTGGATGCTATTAGGCCTTTACCTTGGCATTCAAATTATTCTCGCATGCAGCTAAGGAAAAACCAGACCCTTGCAAAGTTCCACAAACTCTTAAATCAAGCGAATGAAATTGGGAACATAACGAGACAAGAGGCCGTTAGCATGGTGATAATAATGATTAAATAAAGTGTAGATTTTTAACTATATTTTGAAAATTACGAGTGTCTCTGTGTTTCCTTCTGATTTTCTTTTATTTAATCTCGTTTTCTTTGTCTTGTCTTTCTGGAGTCAGGGTGTTGAGGGAGAGGCCGCTAGGCTAGCTAAAGAGGAGAAGCAGCGGAAAGAAGAGGAAGACAGTTTCTTCTTTGTTTGCAAGAAGATGAAAAAGGAAAAAGGAGAAAGAGAAGAAGCTCTTGCGTAGGAGGCGAAGCCGTTTTGCAAACACTCTCGGCGCCTCTTGTAGTAAAACACCTACTTAATCTAACATAAGATGATGTCGAGTTTGTGTATGTCTCTTGACATGGATCGGTTTGACGAAGTCCAGGTGATGAGGTTGGCATAAAGAAGGGACGCGGGGAAGGGCGAACTTCTCAAGCATGCTTTCGGAAGCAATATTGACTCCAATGGGAACACTTGAGGAAGAAAATAGCCACACGAGTAAGACTGACGCTGCTGATGCTAATGGAAGTGGCCCTAGTTTGCAGACCAAGCCAGAAAATCCATTTTCCAGTGATGAGAAGAAAGATAAACTTTGGAAAGAAATCGAGATGTTGAGAAAAGGCATGTTGGAGTATACTGAACCTGTGGCGAGGAATTGTTTGGGTTTGCTTGGTTTTAGTTAATATAATTGTTGACTTGTTGACTTTGGTAGGAAGAACTGAGCTGACGAAAAGTTTGTATTTATTTATTATTATTATTTTTTTTTGTGCCGCAGGTAGAAACGACTGTATTAGACAGGTGAAAGATAATCGAGAATAGACCGCGAAGAAAAGATTTGCTCCGCAAGATCTCAATGTCTTGGAAAAAATAAAGAAGATGAAGATAACTTTCAATTTGCTCAGAAATTTGACGTAATGCAAATTTTCGCCGCACGGAGAAACGGCGGTTTTACGAGTAAAATATATTCACAAAGAGTCGACGGAGAAAAGTTTCGTGCAGAAAGGTGTCAAGTAATGCCGAAGAAGAATTAAAGAAGCTGACAGAAGTTTCGTTGAGAAAGAGCGGCGCAATACCTTAGAAAAAAAAATAATGAAACTGTCGAAAATTTTCGCTCAGCAAGGTTCCATAGAAAGATCGGCACAATGCCTTAGAAAAAATAATGAAGCTGACTAAAATTATCGCTAAGAAAATTTATCGTAGAAAGATCGGTACAATGCCTTAGAAAAAATAATGAAGTTGACGTAAATTTTTGCTCGGAAAATTTCTCGAAGAAAGATCGGCACAATGTTTAAAAAATAATGAAGTCGGAAGATAGTTAACCGAAAGCGCTAGCGAAGCGAATGCAGATTTTGAAGAAGAAAACGAAGATTTAATAGAGCGACCGTAAGACAATTGTGAGACGCACGCGGAACCGCGGGAGATCAACTAGAACGTGAAAAGATGAATTACAAAGATTTGTACGAGTTGCATAAGCGGAAAATTGGTAAGGAACCATTTGATTTTCCCAAACCAATTATTATGTGATTGTGTGAATGTAATACCATAAAGCCAAAAATTCTTTTGATGAAAATAAAAATAAAGTATGTGTTGGTAATTGAATATCGTTGTGATGTCAGATAACATACCTGCGGAAAATTGACAATATTGTTGATTTATGTAGTTGAAATGAAATAGAACGATACGCCCCTATGTAAAGCAAAACGCCCCCAATGCTGACTTAACTTGGCAAAAGTAGACTAAGCGAGCGTAAAAACGTTCAAACTTAGACTGATGAAAAGAAGCGCGGTGACTTAGTCGGATATTGTCGTAGTGATAGTAACGGATTAAGCGAGCGAAAAAGTGTTCAAACTTAGACTGACGAAGCTAAACGTGGTAACTTCGTCAGATTTTGTCGTAGCGATAGTAACGGACGAAGCGAGAGTAAAAAATGTTCAAACTTAGACTGACGAAGCTAAACGTGGTAACTCCGTCAGATTTTGTCGTAGCGATAGTAACGAACTAAGCGAGCGTAAAAGTGTTCAAACTTAGACTGACGAAATTAAACGTGGTAACTTCGTCAGATTTTGTCGTAGCGATAGTAACGGCTAAGCGAGCGTAAAAAGCGTTCAAACTTGGACTGACAAAACTAAATGTGGTAACTTCGTCAGATTTTTTCGTAATGATAGTAATGAACTAAGCGAGCGTAAAAGCGTTCAAACTTAGACTGACAAAGCTAAATGTGGTAACTTCGTCAGATTTTTTTCGTAATGATAGTAATGAACTAAGCGAGCGTAAAAGTGTTCAAACTTAGACTGATGAAAAGATGACTGCAAAAGTGATGTGTCTTGACCCTTCGCTTCAAACGACGGCGGAGAGACAAGCCAATGAATCTGCATGACGTATGTCATTTCGGGGTCTTTGAGTGATAGAGATCTTATCAAATTGCCGAGCAAGACTATGTATCAAACTAAGATAAGCCGCCATACGCTCATCTCTTGCTTCAAAAGACCCACCAAACTGATTGGCAACAAGGCGAGAATCCGTGTATAACTGGAGCTTTCGCGCCCCCAGTGTCAAAGTTGTTCTCAAGGCACAAATGGCAGCCTCATACTCGGCTTCGTTATTTGAAGCGGCGAAGCCAAGTCGCACAGATTTCCCAATCTTTTCTCCGTCAGGTTTAACAAAAATGCATCCAATTCCAGACCCAGATTTACTATGGGAGCCATCTGAGTAACAATCCATAGGTCAATGGGATTAGAAATTGCGTTTTCATGTTGGTCTTCGTCGCCCCTAGTTAGTGGCGGCGGAATGTCTTCCATAGATTCTTCCTGGCGCAAAAAATCGTCAATAGGAGAATCATCAATTGGAAAATCAGTTATCAAAGAAGCCAGAGCATGTCCTTTTTCAGTAGTACGACTTTCAAAGACAATGCTATATGCATTAAGATAACTTTCCCATTCGGCTAATCTACTCGATTCTGATAAAAAAAGACGGGTCTACTATCATCAATGAAAAGAACATCACTAACAGCTTGAGTTGTAGCTGCCAGGTATATGTAGTGGTGTCAAATGGGCTGGGCTGGGCTGGCCCGGCCCTAAAACAATGAAGCCCTCATGCTTTGAGGGCCGGGCCAGCCCTACCCTCATTTACTTTGAGGGCCGGGTCGGGTCAGGCAAATGCTTAAATCTCGAAGCCTTTACCCGCCCCTCAACCCTCCCGATAGGGCTTGAAGGGCCAGGCTTGAGGGCCAAACGTGAGGGCCGGATACTATGTTATACATTTGATTTACAAAATAAATTTAGAAACATTAGTTAAAAATGATAAAATCAAATGCACTTCACAATTAAATTTTCAAACTACTAAAAAAACTTGTTAAAGTTGTATTAGTCAATTAAGATCAATTAAATTCATTTCATAAAATATTATAATGAAATTATAAGATTGGCAAACTTAATAGATAAATGTTTTTTTAAGTGATTTTTAGCATATTAATGTTAAAATGAAATATATTATAAATTTTTTTATTAAAATATGTGTAATAAATGTTGAGGGCCTAATGAGGGTCGGGCTTAAGAGAGGGCTTAAGTTTCGAAGTCTAGGCCCTTACCCTCCCCTCAAAGGCTTGAGGGCCGGGTCGGCCTAGCCCACGAATGTGTGAGGGCCTCATTTTGAGGGCTTTTTCAGTCCATGGGCCAGGTCGGGGCGGGCGGGCTAAGGGTTTGAGGGCCATTTTGACACCCCTAGGTATATGCCACTAGGTTGACCCGTTGAAGGACTTTGTCAATATAGGAGGACTGACCAAGTATTTCTTCAGTTGTTGCAATGCCATCTCACAATCAATGTTCCAAGTTGCCGCCCTCTTTAAAGTCTGGAAGAAGAGATGATAACGATCGGAATATTTAGAAATAAATCTATGAAGAGCGGCAAGCCGATTAATAAGTCGTTGAATTTCCTTCTTATTTTTTGGTGATGGCGTATCAATAACGGCGCGTATCTGATCAGGATTAGCCTCAATACCTCTATGAGTCATGAGGTATCCCAGAAATTTATCCGAAAGAGAGGCAAAAAGAACATTTGGCGGGATTGAGTCTCATGTCATACTTGTTAAGCTTATCAAAAACAAGTTGAAGATCGGAAAGATGATCACCAGTATCCTTCAATTTAACGACTATATCATCGATATAAGCCTCCATTATTTTTCCCAGCAGATCAGAAAAAATTGTATTGAAGAGTGAAATCCATTTCATCCAGAAGATTTAAACAGACAGACGCCCTCGGTCGAGCCTATGTGGAAGATGACACCTGCCATTACCTCTTACAAGAGTTAAAGCTTTTAGGCGGTACACACTTTCGGGTCCTACTGGAGATTGTCTTTTTCTTTGCATGTAACCAGCCTATCTAGGTCGATAGTTTGTCTGAGATTGTGGTCTTCCCTCTAGTTGCTTATGTGACACCTTCCTTCCTTATCGGATCAGACCTGTCTAGGATGACGATTTTCCTCAGGTCAACGAGGTCGGCCTTCCCTATCAGGTCAGTCTCGTTTGGGATATTGGTATTCCTTATATTTTCTTTGGTAACACCTTCTTTCCCTGTCTGGTCGGACCTGTCTGGGGTGACAATTTTTCTCAAATCTCCGAGGTTGGCCTTCCCTGTCAGGTCGGTCCAGTCTAGGATGAAGGTTTTCCTTATACTTTCTTTCATGACGCCTTATTTCCCTGCATAGTCGGACCTATCTAGGATGGCGATTTTCCGCAAATCTGCGAGGTCGGCCTTCCCTGTCAGGTCGGTCTAGTCTGGGATGAAGTTTTTCCTTATACTTTCTTCCGTGATGCCTTTTTTCCCCTATCTGGACAGACCTGTCTAAGATGGCAATTTTCCGCAAATCTGCTAGGTTGGCCTTCCCTGTCAGGTCGGTCCAGTCTGGGATAAAGTTTTTCCTTATACTTTCTTCCGTGATGCCTTTTTTCCCTGTCTGGACGGACCTGTCTAGGATGGCGATTTTCCGCAAATCTGCGAGGTCGGCCTTCCCTATCAGGTCGGTCCAATCTGGGATGAAGTTTTTCCTTATACTTTCTTCCGTGACGCCTTCTTTCGGAGGCGTTTGTACCGCCGTTTGCAGTAGCGGCGGTGTTACTGCTTTCCGGAACCTAGTAACAAAAGTACGTAACTTTTCATCACGTTGTTGCTTGATGTTCAAAAGTGAGTCGACATCCTTTGGCGTCTTGCAATTGTGGTGGAAACGATTAACAAACTGATTTTCTAGTTCATTATATTGGTGAATTGATCTTGAAGGCAACTCACTAAACCAGCGTAATGCTTCTCCCTTTAGAGTTGATGGAAAGAGCTTACACATGAGCAGATCATCTCCACCCCATAACACCAACTTATTTTTGAACGATAGAACATGCAAGCCAGGATCTCCTTCCGACTCATCATAAAGTTCAAAATTGGGTTGTTTGAAGTCGGGATGGTGGTAAGCTTCCTGAATGTCGAGCAAAAACTTATCAAGCACGCCATCATTCGATCAAGTTTTTCATTCTTACATCCCTTGACTCTCTATCGTTAAGTTCTTTTGCAATAAACTCTTTCAACTGTTGTTCTGTTAGAGTTAAAGTATTGGCTCGAACAACTGGACGCCCCCGGTCGTGCCCATGTGGAGAAGGATACCTTCCATTATCTCTTATTGGAGTTAGAGGCTAGATCTTTGGCGATACACACGATCAGCTCCGACCGGTGATTGTCTTTGCCTATCCCTGTAACCAGCCTGTCTAGGCCGGTAGTCACCCTTGGCCGGGTGGTCGGTATAATTATACCACTTTTCCATGTTTTGTTGCTCTTGTCTGGGATGCCCGCCTTCCAAGTCATGTCGGACATATCTCGGATGGCGGTCTTCCCTGCAATTGCTTCTCAGAGGTAAATCTTCCCTTTGAGATCGGACATGTCTAGGGTAGTAGGTATCCCTGCCAATCGGATTCTCCCCATAAGTACGGGTAATAGGGTCATTACTTTTAGAAGCGCACTTGGTTGATTGTGTTTGAGAAATAACACGTCTTCGAGGGCGATGAAGTGGTTCTTCAAGGCGGTCCCATACAACTTGGAATGGCTGCGTCCCGCCGTGGTCGCCTTGATGTTGTTGAATTTGCAAAGATCGCCCACCGCCTTTGCCTCTTTGCCAGCTTCCTTCTTAAGTTCCTATTTAAAGTTTTGACTCATCGTAACTCACGCTCAACCGTATTAGGGGTGAATTGGCTGTTACTATCACCTTTTCCGTTAGTTGGTGTGAGAGTAATGTCCACGTCCATATCCATGTCAACTAAAGGATCGACATGGACAGACGGCGGACTGCATGGAGGATTACTGACTTGTCGGTTTTCTTGTTGCAAGATTGTTAGGGTTGGTGCCGTGCGGTTGATCGCGCCTTTTAATGACGATTGAGGGTGGGTGGCGATTCGCTTCTTGATTGGATGTTGTGAATTGATCCTACCACTAGGAGCAACTTGATTGTTCAACGGTTCTTGTATTGGCCGATTTGAATTTCGAGGGTTGCGAGTATTATTAGCAGGAGGAATATGTCGACTATTTGGTCTGCTTCTTGTGCTTACCATCTTGATTGTTTCACGTGATAACGAATTCTAAATTCCCCACAGACGGCGCCAATTATGTTTCGACAGTAAACTGCTTCAACACAACGAGAGCAATGGTAAAGAACGCACTAAGAAACAAAGGAATTTGATGTTGAGGGAGATGAAACCGAACCAAATAATGGCGCCACGCATTACCCCAAGATCTATTCTCTAGGGATTAAGTTTCAACGTAGTTCCTTTATGAAAAATAGTTTGGTATTTATATAAGTAGAGTAGAGAGTCCTTGTAGCTCAAGTAATTGTGATAGACTATAACTCTCAACTGATAGTTATCTCTTTGATAAAAAATGAATCTGGACATAAATCAATGTACATTAGTGGCAAGCCATGTGGCTAAGATTCAGCCTTAGACACATGAGTTAATGGGCCTGTACATTGATCCATGGTATTACAAATTGAGCTTTAGCCCTGTCGATTAAATGAATAAAATAGAGGCCCATACTAATGGAGGTTTGCCACGTAGGTGGGGGTCGAAACAATTATTAAACACATAATCGACCAAAATGCTATGTCTCTCGGGGTTTAATATTACAGTTTTGGGTGTTTATCACACCACCCCCAAACAGCATTTTGCTTGTCCTCAAGCAAAGAGGAGACATTAAAATGATAAGTGGTCAAAAATGTGTTGTCCTAAGCTAAATCTCATTTCGCAGAGTGCGGTTGCATTGACCGTATGCAACAAGGCCTTGAACCACTAGGAATTACCTAGTGGACGAGTTATAGCCTCGTGAGAGTTTTTCAGAGAAGACACTCACAAACTTCGTTTATACTACAACGACTCAGTAACAAAGGCTTGTTTCCTTAATTAATCTCAGGTATCTAGACATCTCACTAGCGGGGGAAACAAGAATTTAATTCTTTCAAATTTCAAGTTAATATACATACAATAATCAAAATATTTATGTATGAGCATGCATGCAGTGATCTTATAATGAAATGTACGAGCAGGGCCGTTTCTGGATCCTTTGGATAACGTTCTTAAATAGGTTCTCACAGGTATGTGTCGAAACACAATTTCTCTCTTATTTTTCCACTCAAGTTCTGCTATCTCCAGTGTGCAGTGGCCACACGTTTCCTCACATACTCAATGACAAATGAGGAGGGCAGAGGTCGAGAAGTCACAACTACTACTTATTATCACACTATCCTACTCCTAATTGAGCTAGATGTCTTTATTAGGTGTTATGGGGCTTAGGAGGTAGTGTAGAAGAAACTGGAATGGAAAATTCAAAAATGATAAGTATGAGAGAATAAGGTCTTCGAGATATTTATACTAGAGAATCCTTATTTTCTTTCCTGCTTCTAACATGGGTTTCCATACTTGGATTTTTTAAGCTTTTGTATTCCCTTTTGATTTGATTTTTTTGGGGGGAATTCTAACCTTGATATTTCTTTTGATTTTTGGAAACATATTTCTATTTTTTTCTTTTTCTTTTCTTAAAAAGCAATTGGCGATTTTGATTTGTGACAAGGTTTTTCTCTTCATTTTTCTGCACTTCATCCTATTTCTCATACTCATCATCTAGGTAGGCTTATTTATTTGTGGTTAATAGATGGGTAATGATTTTTTTTGGTGAAGTAGAAATGATTAATGAAAGGTTCAGTGGAGCGATTAGCGGTAAATTGTTTTTTACAGGTGTGAATTTTTGGCTATATCGATCCAAAGAAGGCCTAAATTCTCGCCTAGGATTTGGGTAGTGATCAAGTAAGTAGACGTGTGAACTTCTATATTCGGAAGAACTACTCCTCTGTGTCATTACTCATATATCACACATTTTGAGGCTTTTGGTTAGATTCTTATAGGATATGGAAACTAAGTTGTCTAACCGTGGGTCCGAAACTTCTTTCTTTGTGTACATTTAATGATAGTCGGTGCATGAATGCTCATGAAAAAGATGTAAAACTATTGCATACATTATTAAATTAAGTTTCTAAGAACAAGTCCTAAATTCGATGCTAGGGGTGAGATTTCTAAATATTTTTCATCATAGAAAGGAAACGAGAATTTATCACTAAATCGTTTATTTAGACATTAAGTAAACTATATACAACTATGCATGCCTAATTTTGCCAAAAGGTTATCACCACCCCAAACAGTCGGATTAATTTGTGTCCTCAAAGTGTTAAGAGAAAGAAAGAGTATACACGAGAGGCTTTGAGCAAAAATATAGTGACATCTTCCACGAGAAATTTATTGTAACACACTATATATTATACATCATAAAAAAGTAGAAGCACACTGTTAGAGTAGCACACTGTTAGGTTATTTATTTATTTCACATCAAAATGTAAAACAAATATGTACATGCATCAACTCACATGGCCCCAACCTTGAACTAGGGGATAGTCCATCCTTGCCTCGTCCATGTAGAAATGTCATTCCTTTGCATCACGCCAATCTATCATAGCTTTCCAGACTTCGCTCCACTTCCTCTTTTTTGCATTGTCTAGATGAGCTATTATTTTATCATCATTAAGGAAAGAACGAACTTTCTTTAGATACCTTGCAGGGTGTCGCCATGTCCTAAATCGCAAAGAACGAATTATCTTGTTTGTTGGACACATAGAGTCGACCTTTACCCCCGATCTGAAAGGTGGTACGCAAAAACTGCGGGAAGTACATCCTCACTATCCGCATCTTTTGGCGGCGGGGGGTGATATAGTGTTGCCGAAAAGACCGAACCCTCTTAAGATTCTCAATTACTAGGTCTGTAATGTCAAAGGCGGTATGTTGCTGGGCCAAGGCATGGAATGTCTTACAAGCTGACTTTGATGCAGTGGAAAAATGCCAATCCGCCATGATGTTCAGAAGAATAAATAACATGGCAGTTCCAACATTCATGGTCATACTAGCTAGTGGAATAGTGAAGTCTGGCCATCGGCACGTTCACTGACGTGGGCAATGCCATCGCCATACCGGGTAGCAAAATCTTCCCTAGAATAGTCATTAAAGTCATTCTCTATCATGCATGTATTGAATGGGGAAGTATGGCTGAAGAGGAGGAAGGTCTAGAGCCATAGCAACAGTTGGCTCGTAAAAAGAGTGTCGGGTGTTACCAATACGGATTGTAAATCCATTCAAAGGGAAACCCTGTACAGCTGGTAGATCTTCCATGTGATCATAAAAATAAGTTGCCAAACCTGGGGAGTATGTCTGTTCTAGGTGTAGAATAAGAGAGTTCCAACCAACTTGAGTGATGTAGTCTCTGAAAAGATGTCCATATGCAGGAGAATTCAGCAACTAATGGAAAGATTGTTCTGGAATCATCTTTGGAGCTTCCATTGTAGAAGATGTGTGAAAAAAATGTGACCTGTTTAGACAAGGATAAACAAATGTTAGAGTATGATGAGAATAATTAAGTAAAAACAAATTACCATAGGAAAATTTCACTATAATTAAAAACTAACAAAAAATGACAAATAACATAGATTTGCAAAATTAAAATGGTGTCATGGGCCCAAGTAACGGCGAGGATCCTTTTGTGGGAGGGATCCATTTATAAGATTTTCTATGCCGTCAATCCGTGCAACATCTCGTTGCAACATTTCGCTTTCTGTTTGGTAAATCTTAGCGTGGTTCTCCATTATGAGAGTGTGATTTGCCAAGAACTGGTTGTGGCTGTGCAAGAATTGTGCTTGTTCCTCTTCGTTTATTGTCCGCAGGTCCTGAAATTCAAGAAGACTGGTGATGATAATGTTCTGACGTTTGAATAATGTTATCAGTCCTTGTTGCATTAAACGAAGGCCTTCCATGGGATTAAATACGTTGCATAATGCATTTTCAGTGAAGATGTTGTCAGGGGAACAATCTTCGTTGGTTTCTGCACCGACATGGTTCTTTGCAACGTCGGGGTTCCAGAATCCGTTCCTACATACTGAGTGAATGGTAAGAATGTTAGCTGTTCAAAGAGGTGTATGAGGAGAAGTACTAGAAAAACCCCAACGTATCATGATAAGTGTCACAATGGTTGGTTAAAGGAGCTGCCTTTTTCGGCGCGTCGCGATCGCGTTCGAAAAATTTAATAATGCAAAAATCATTGCAGTTACTCTGTAAGACCCGAGTAGATGGAGGAGGGTTTGGTTATTTGGAAGTCTTAGGCGTGCGAGCACATTATGAGCTACCCATTGGATCACAGATAATTGGTTCTTTTGCAAAGATCGCTGATAAACAATACGGTTTTTCTGGTTGTATTCGCTATGAAGGATAGTTGCAAACATCAAATGCCTGATATTGTCGAAAGGTGAATCCTGAAGGTGTACTCCTTGGTTTGTAATAGGAATTTGAAGTACCTCAGAGATGATTTCCATAGTCAATTCATGCTCGCATCCGTTAGCACGGACAAAGAATTGTCCGTTTTGGAAATAACCGCTTTTATAGAACAACAAGACCAATTCTCTGGAATAAAATGCTTGCTTATGATGGAAAAGAGGGTACCATCCTCGACGTGATATTTCTATGTCAAAAAAGGGATGAAAAAGACCATTTTGGAAATTTTCCATAAAATTTTGCTCGGGCACGAAACTTCGAGTGAGGGCCATTAAAGATGGAGTGGAGTGGTGAAGAATTTTTTTTGGAAAAAGCGAAGTTAGATTTTTGAGGTATCTATCCTTGTTATAAATAGGCACCAATCCGAAATTGTAAAAGATACGGATCGAGGTGTCACAGGGTAGTTAGACCACGTGTATCTTCTAAGATATGTGCAAAAGTGGATGTAGTGTGGATGAGAAGAATGGGGCATGTGACAAGGAGTTTTTTTTTTTTTTTTTTTTCGTAAAAATAAGCGTAAGTAGAAGGACAAGGAAAATGTAGATATACTATCGCAATAAGATGTAAGAACGTACAACGGTATGGAAACACAACATAATGATACAGGGAATGAAATACAAACCTAAATATTAAATAGAACTATATGCCACATTAACAACATTACTATGATGAAACAAACAAGTATGAAGACTTGATTGGCATATTCAATTTGCCGCTACTCAAACTTTTCTAGTGCATCCATGAAGCTTGAAATTTGAAGCGGACTAAAAACAATTTTTTAGAATAAGAAGTGTAGAGGGAAGAATATGAAATGAGTGAATGTGGAGGAAGTGTTGAACTTATTTATAGAAAGAAATTTGCCGTTTTCGACGACGTTTTTCGACCGTTTTTAAATGCGTTTTTCATGACCGTTTTCGACCGTTTAATAAAAGCGTTAGTTTACGGTAACGTTCTTTGTTAAGTGTGACATCTAAAATATATATGTATATATATTTATATATATCTATATAAATTATTATTACTAATATTATTATATATGTTCCTACCTATATAATATAATATTAGATATAACTAACATATCCAGGCAGAAATTTTTGGGAAATAACCTACTATTAAGCTGGAAATGGAAACACGTAAATCAAATATCTGACATAAATATTATACAAGACTGGAAAAATAAACTAGCTACTGATGATCCTCAGGAGCTGCAGAAGAATCCTCGGGGGCTGCAGAAGAAGAACCCGGAGTCCTGCGACGTCGTGCAGTACGAGCTCCCGTGGAGGCTAACTACTCCTGGATATCACCTAGAGTATCCATCACCTGAGCCTGAAACTGATGCTGGCTCGCCATGAACATTCGCTGGGACTGGTTCTGGCAAGTAAGCATATGGTCTTGAAATGCAGTCATGGAAGCTCTTATTTCCTGTTGGAATTCGCCCATGCTGTCTGTCATCGACTCATGGCGAGTGGTCATATCTGTCCTTAACTCACCCAAGGTACGTCTCATCGATACCTGGCGAGTGTACATGTCTCTCAAACCACTGTTCACAGCACGTAAGGCCTCTATGGGGTGGGTCATCTTACTCATGGCAGTCTCATCAAAGTAGGGTGGGTGAGAGGAGCCTACGCTAGCGTGCTCGGCAGCCCTAGGTGCTGTGGGTTCCCAAAGGTCCAGTATGCATTTCTTGAAGACAAGCATATTCTCATATTGTGGTATAGGGAGTAGCGGGGTGGCGGACAGAAAACCCAAGGTAATCATAACTTGTGTTACCAGAACAGCAAGAGGGGCATATCTAAGAGTGGCATGTGTAATAATATAAAAAAGAAAGGTAACGATGCAGAAGTTACCCTTTCGCTCTTGGAGGATCCAGAGAAGGTGGAGGAAGGTCTTGCTGATGTCGAGGGCTTCGAGGTGCCAATGACGTTCAGTCCCAGCCATTGAGTCACAGCCAACTGGTTCCGTTGCACCGAGCGCTAATACGCGCATTTTCCATCTATGTTGTACTCTCCCTCAATTAGTGTGTCGAGCATTAGGTCGTAAGTCCATGGGTACACGGAATGCTGCTGAGTCAGCACGTGGTCGACCAGAGGAATGCCCGTGATCCCAGAGAGCAAAACAGGTGTGACTTCGTGGCGCACACCCTCAACGGTAACCCAAAAATGGTCGCCATTAAAGCTCCCATTGTCGTAGAATTTCATCACCAAATCCTTTGAATAAAGCCCTCCATTAGCATATAACAAGTACTCCCATCCTCTAGAGTGGATTTCATTATCAAAGAATGGAGCAAACATCCCGTTTCCAAATAAATTTCCAAAATTTTTCTCCACACAAATATGCCCGTTACCGGCCATCATTGGTCTTAGGGAGAGGCTAGATATTGATTAATGATGAGGGGAAGAAATGGGACTTGCTGACGGAAGAGAATTGTGGTCGAAGTTGCAACAGTCTCGCGCGAGACCTGGATTTAGTGTGGGCCTATCTCGTGCGAGACTTAAACGAGAGGGGGCAAGATCCGGAATTTAGGGAAGAAGAAATGAGCGATGGTGACACGTGTGGTCAGGTTTGTTGGGTTTAAAGGGCCCGAGATTTCGATATTTTGGTTGGGCCAAAAAAATTCCGAAGCCCAAATCAAGTCAAAAACCCGATTTAAGCCTAAAAAACTAAACGCTTACCCACGACTCGTTTGGACTCCGAATTGGATGAATGAGATATCGAAATGATCGGCACGAAAAATGTTATTCAATTGTATGAGTCATTCAAAGGTCACAAGAGTTTTTGAAAAGAAGGAGAGTGTTTTATTTATAAACAAAGGTTTTATTTATATACAAGGGAGATATACGTGAAAAACATTGGATGTCCAGAAGAGTCACCATCTTAAATCATAGACAACTGTCATGTCGGATCTGGAGCGAACCCAATCCAGCCAGACTGTGGCTTTACCTCTATGTATTATGGGGTTAGGGGCAGGATGATACCATCCTGGACCGTCTTGTACTCTGATCTAATAAAATTGCCCTTATTACATACGGCTATCCTCAAACCACCCCAAGGGAACTCCAAGTAACCAATTCTAGGGTTGGTCTGGTGGAATCCATTGCCCGTTTGTGTTCCAAGTATGCGTCATATGAGGCTGGACACGAATCTCATGTGCAAAATTTAATGCAAAGGGAAAAGGCAACAATATAAACATATCTACAAGGTGAGTCTTTTAACGTCAGATCCTCAAGACGAGTCCCAACCTGTGGGAGAAACAGCGCGGCGACGAAGATTATCTTGCACAGCTGGTGTCAGATAAAAGTATACCTTAAACTGGCTAGTATCGGATAGGAAGTCAAGACCTAGACAGAAGGGTGTTTGACAATGCATACACCAGCCTATCCTTCGCGCACGTCATTTATGAGCAAAAGTACTACGACCATTCCCTATTCGTGATGAGTGAGACTTACACCAAATGATTAGCTGAAGTTCGCGAGGTAGAGAGTAGAAAAGGGAAGAGAAGGAAGGAGGTGAAATTTTAGGTACCCATCGTTTACCGAAAAGCACGTTTGCTCATGTTGCAGAAGACATTTATACTCAGTTCTGAAATAGAGTTTTTGTGGACTAAGGTTCTGGCGCTTGCAACCACACACTTCAAAAAACTATGGAGATCATACGATAGAAGATGGCCCGGCTACCAAAATGGCGTACCTTCTATAGAAACAAGATTGAGTACGCCAAATGAAACATCTAGTCTGTGTAGACCGGATCTTGAAGAAGAGTCTGTTCAACATCTGGTGAGCGTAATTCGTGGTAATGTTTTAGGCGTTGTCCATTGACTTGAAATTCGCTGTTATCTTGTGGATTAAGCAAAGAGATTGCCCCATAATGTTTCACGGTGACGACACAATGAAAGGACCAGACCGTCGTGTTTTCAATTTACCATGAAAAATGTGTAATCTGGAGTTGTACAGTAAAACTTTTTGGCCAATTTTAAAATCCTTACGCAAAATGTGCTTGTCGTGCACTCTTTTCATATTAGCTTTGTAGGATTTCGAGAGATCATAAGCATCACTCTGAATCTCCTTAAGCTCATTTAATTGCAGTTTTCGCTTCTCGCTTGCCTCAATGATATTGTAATTGAGGCTTTTGATGGCCCAAAGGGCACGATGCTCAAGTTCAACTAGCAGATGACAAGGTTTTCCAAAAACAATGCGATAAGGAGACATCCATATAGGTGTCTTAAATGATGTTCGGTATGCCCACAAGGCATCCGATAAGCGGAGAGACTAGTCCTTTCTTGACGGGTTGACAGTTTTCTCCAGAATAGACTTTATCTCTCTGTTGGAGACTTCCACTTGGCCACTCGTTTGTGGGTGATATGGAGTAGCAACCTTGTGAGTAACTCCATATTTTTTCATTAAAAACCCAAAAAAATTATTACAAAAATGTGTACCCCCATCACTGGTGATAGCTTTGGGAACACCAAAATGAGAGAAAATGTTTTCTTTAACAAATTTCACGACAGTCATTTGAGCGACATGCGAGTGCCTTAATCCATTTGGACACATAGTCTACAGCGACTAAAATGTATAGAAAACCTTGAGAAATAGGGAAAGGTCCCATAAAGTCAATGCCCCAAACATCAAAAATTTCCACAATCAAGATAGGATTTAGGGGCATCATATTTCGTTTGGTAATTCGACCTAGGTGCTGACAACGAATGCAAGCTATGCAATGTTGATGTGCATCGCGAAAAAGGGTAGGCCAGTAAAAACCACATTGTAATACCTTGGCCCCAGTTTTCTTTCCACTGAAATGACCTCCGCAAGATTGTTCATGGCAAAAGGATAATACGTCGGTGTGCTCCCAGTCGGGAATGCAGCGACGAATGAGTTGGTTGGAACAATACTTAAAGAGGTAGGGGTCATCCCAAAAATAATATTTTACAGTGGATAAAAACTTTTTATAATCAGGACGTGACCAAGAGGAAGGAACGTCCTCAGTAACTAGGTAGAGTACAAATGGAGATGAGGACGTGATCAGGACGTGACCAAGAGGAATGAACTTCCTCATATCCGCGTACCATGGAGATGAGAAAATAGAGTACAAATATTCATCTGGGAAGGAATCACAGATGGCTTCAGAATCACTATCAATGTCACCAACCAGCCTTGATAAATGGTCGGCCACGACATTTTCGGTTCCTTTCTTGTCTTTGATTTTCAGGGTGAATTCTTGCAAGAGAAGGATCCAGCGGAACAATCGTTGTTTTGTGTCCTTTTTTGCGAGTAAGTACCGAAGTGCGGCATGGTCAGTATATACGATAGTGGATGTTCCAACTAGGTAAGGCCAAAACTTATCCAAGGCATAGAGAACAGCTAGGAACTCTTTCTCAGTTGTTGTGTAATTACGTTGAGCGTCATTAAGAGTTTTACTAGCGTAGTAAATGACAACTGGTTTGTCATCACGTCGTTGGCCTAGTACGGCCCCAATAGCAAAGTCGCTAGCGTCACACATCAGTTCGAATGATTGGGACCAATCAGGGGGTTGAATGACAGGAGCGGTAGTCAGAGCGATTTTTAGAGTATCAAAAGCTTGTTTGCAATCGAAATTGAAGTCGACTACTACATCCTTAAGCAGGAGATTGGTTAAAGGTCGAGCAACTTTAGAAAAATCCTGAATGAATCTCCTGTAAAACCCAGCGTGGCCTAAAAAGGCACGGATATCACGAACTATACGTGGGAAAGGTAGCGAAGCAATTTTAACAATTTTAGATTTATCAACCTCTATCCCTTCTTTAGAAACAATATGACCTAGAACAAGTCCTTTGGTAACCATGGAATGACACTTCTCCCAATTGAGTACCAGATTTTTCTCTTCGCAACGCGTTAATACTTTAGAAAGGTTGGATAGGCAGTTGTTTAAGGAATTTCCGTAGATGGAAAAATCGTCCATGAAGACTTCCATATAATGTTCCACCATATCACTGAAAATATGAAGCATGCAGCGTTGGAAGGTGCCTGGGGCATTACAAAGACCAAAAGGCATTCATCTGTATGCAAAGGTTCCGAAGGGACACGTGAAAGTTGTCTTTTCTTGATCGGCGGAATCGATGACAATTTGGAAGTATCGGAATAGCCAACAAGAAAACAGTAGTAAGCATGACCGCTAAGCGTTCTAGCATCCGGTCAATGAATGGGAGAGGAAGTGATCTTTCGTGTTACGGCATTAAGTTTGCGATAGTCAATGCAAATTCTCCATTTTAATGGAATCGAAAGTGGAGATGCACTCACCATTTTCATTTTGTACAACTTGAATGCTGGACTTTTTGGGAACAACGTGGACAAGACTAACCCAATCACTATCAGAGATAGGGTATATGATACCCGCATCAAGTAAACGTTAAACTTCCTCTCTCACCACTTCCTTCATGGCGGGATTAAGGCGGTGTTGTGGTTCTCGTGATGTCTTTGTGCCGTCATCGAGATGTATGCGATGCATGCATATGCTAGGGTCTATTCCCTTGATATCATCTAAGGACCATCCGATAGCAGAGCGGTGTTCACGAATGACATGAATCAAAGCGTGCCTCTTAAAATTCGATAGTCAAGTGAGCATAAATTATTATAAGGTGACTACCATCGAGATCGAGATGCACGTACTTCAAATCAGAGGGTAGAGGTTTTAAATCCAGAGTTGGAGGATTGGGGATCAAGGATTCGTGAGGGATCATCTCTTCAATGGAAAAGAGCGAATTCAGTTCTTCGAATCAGGTTTTGCAACGCGAATAGAGGATCAAATAGTGGTACCGACTCTAATAATGTGTGGACATCCTTTATGTATGAGTCATCATCAAACTCGGGATTATCAAAAGAAAGAAATTGGTGTATCTCAATGCGGGGAAAAGAGTTTGTGAAATAATCATATTCGGTCTATCAACCAAACTAATCTAAGCCCTCCATTATAGGATTGGAAAATTGTTTCATTAATTTGAATCGTTGAGTTAAACCGAGAAAGGTTCGAAAAGACAATGTCATTGAACCGTCCGACAATTGATGAGGCGTTAGCAGTTGTAAGAAAAGGGCGCCCCTAAGATGATAGGAATGGAGTCATAGGCCCGCCGATTATCTAAAATGACAAAATCAACTGGGTAGTAAAAATCTTGGACCTTGACTATGACGTTCTCTACTATGCCCTTTGGGTACTTGATGGAGCGATCCACGAGTTGCAGAGTCATATTGGTAGGTTTTAATTTATGAAGACCTAATTGCTTAAATAAGTAGTAGGGAAGTAGGTTAACACTGGCACCTAGGTCTAAAAGTGCGGTAGCGGTATAATTGTCGCCCAACGTGCATGGTACAGTTGGTTGACCTGGGTCCTTGTACTTTACCACACCATTGGTAGTGGTAATCGAGGGAAACTACTCAGTGAGGAATGCTTGTTGAGGAACATTCGTACATCGTTTGGTGGTGCACATGTCCTTCAAAAACTTGGCATGCTTGGGTAAATGCTTAAGCGCATTTAGGAAAGGTAAGTTTATGGTCAAAGTTTTGAAGGTTTCACAGATCTCATCGAAATGTTCGTCACGTTTGTTCTTTACCAAACGGGCAGGGAACGGAGCTTTTGGGCGGAATCGCGCATAAGGATCAGTGGCGTCTTTTCCTAGGGACGTGGGTGTAGAATTGGAAGGCACAACTTCGTCCGTTATAGGTTGCGAGGTACGAGTTGGAGGGACGTCAGCCATGGTTTCCGTCGATTCCTTGTTTGGCATACGTATTTTATTGTCGATGGTTCGGCCAGAACGAAGAGTGGTAATGGCATTTACCTCACCCTGGCTTGGATTACTAGATCCTGGTGCATTGTTGAGTTCAAAGGCAGTGTTTGTAGGCTTAGGGTTTGGAACTGCTTAGCCAGGGAACACGCCCTTTTGACTTTTATCTTGATCTAACAGCTGAAGAGACTGTTGGATATAGAAGCTAGGATTTGATTCTGTTGATTCATGTATGTCAGAAAAGTACAGGAACTAGTTCACGGTTATTATTTACAGGTTGATTTTGGTAGCTATATCCTTGATTAGCGGAAACAAGGTTGCAGTTGTTTTGGTACCCTATGTTTGTATTGTTGGGAAAATTACTTTGCCCTTGTTGGAATTGTGGAGGATTTCCTTGACGATAGGAATTGTAGTTCACGGGTGGTCGTACAGGAATGTTGTTGACACCCGGAGGAGCTTGTTGTTGGGCAGGGGGTGCCCAAGCTAAATTCGGATGTTGTCGCCAAAGTGTATTAGGGATGTTGAAAGCACAAGCCTCTTCAGAAGGTTGGGGAGGGCACTCGTATACCAAAGGACAATAAGAATCGGCGTGCTTAGGACTTAAGCAAAGAGGACATGGGGAAGCGTTGGCAGCCATGACCTGTTTGGATTTTTGATCATTTAGTTGTACCGAAAGAGCATCAACCTTTTTGTTTAGGGACTCGATTAGAGTTTTTAATTCCGGATCGGGTTTGACCTCGAACATAGACGTAACTTTGGTAGGAGTGTCTTTAGAAGATCTGGAAGAATCAGTGTTTCCCCAATGGGTGCTTCGTAAAGCCTGTTTCTCAAGAAAAGTGTATGCTTCAGTAGCCCCCTTGTCCATGAAACAACCGCCGTTCATGATATCTAATGTTTCCTTTTGATGGTTAGAGAGACCATTAAAGAATGAACAGACTAATACAGCGGTGTCGAGTTGATGATGGGGACATTCGAGAAGTAGATCAGTAAATCTGCTCCATGCTTCCGAAAAGGATTCCTGGGGGTGCTGGCGAAAGAATTGAATCTTTTGAAGCATTTATGTAGTTTTCTTCTGAGTATAGAACTTTATCATGAATGCTTGTACGAGTTTGGCCCATGTGTCAATGGATTGTGGCGCTTCGCCTGTCAGCCAAACTGAAGCTTTATCAGCTAAGGTGAAGGGAAACAACCTAAGAAAGACTTGTTCGTTGGTAATAGTCGGATGGCGGAAAGTGGTGACTACTTGTTGCATCCGACGAAGGTGATTGTACGGTTTTTCATGGTCTAGACCATGGTAAACAGGTAACAAACCGAAAATGTTTGGCGGAATTTGAAAATCACCTACAATAGCATCGAGTTTAATGCAAGAAACAGGTCCTTCTTGTAAGGCAGTATAGAAATCCGAAAGGGGTTTTTCGACTATGGGATTTTCCTGAGCCATAATTAAGGGAGATGACAGCAACGGAGATGTTTGACGAGGTTGGTTTACGGAGGAGGAACTATGTCTAGGAGATAGCATAAGCAGTTGTTTAATGTATTTTCGATGACGATATGTAAGTTCTAATTGCTTATGTTTACCAGACCGTAGTCTCATACAAATATAAATTTTAATTTAAGGCTTATAAAGAACGAATTATGATTGGAGGTTTTAGAATTAAGGAAGGAGGGAGGTGAAGCACGTCTTCCTCGGTACATTTGCTAACTTGAGCAGGTAAGCTAGGATAGCGTGTGAATATTATTCAGCCAGTCACTGAGAGAATTGAGGGAGGTTGTTCGTGCTAGCACGTTCTTTAATTAGGCAACCTCAATTTTTTTCAAGTTTCCTAGGCACTGATGGAATAGGATGATGATTTATGATAGTGTATTATGCGGGGTGTTATTAAGATGATTAGGATGAAATTTTAATTACTATGATTTTTTTTATTATTTTTTTATTAATATTTTTATATTTTTATTTATTATTTATTTTTTTGTTTAGTTTACGTAATTAATATATTATGGAGACGTGCACTGATTACGAAACATGCAATTAAAACGATATATGCCAAAATAGAAACTAATTAACATATACTAGTTTACGCAGAAAGTCTACACATGCAAATCTATATTACTTATACGTGCAACTATATGTGAGTTATATGTGAGCTAGGGGAATGTCGAGAACGAACTAATACAAATGAATACCGCGTATGTGAATTGATGTAACATACACATACAAAAATATTCTAAGCAGGTGGTTTGAAACTACACATACATCCAAATATATTCAAATCATATTGATCGTGTTAACGTGAATATGTAATGACGAATCACATTTATATGCAAAGAGTTATTATGCCAACACACAAACATGCAAGGTAAAACAGGTTATAATAACAACCAAATATTATCCTCGACAAAGTTTGAGGAGTTTAAGAATTTGAAACCTGGCGTCCCGCGATTCCTTGTACACGATCGAACTAACTCCCGAGCTTGTGAACTTACTGGAAAAACTGGACAAGAGAGTCCAAAAGAGTACTTAAAAGGAAAGTGGCCTGTACCTGAAAACCGGAGTGTTGATACTCCAGGTTAGTCTCGCGCGTTACTAATTTAGTCTCGTCCGAGACTCTTTTGTCAATTAAGTACTTCAAGTTCCTACGGAATACTTAAACTGTGCTAATAAAAATAAACAAGATCTGGTTCTCAGATATCTGTTAGTAGAAAAAGTTGGGACAAACAAATACGTAATACGTTAGTATTGCAAAAGAATTGGAAATTAAAAAATGAAGAGGTAGGGGAGGGGGTTTATGTTTATGTATTCCAGTTATTACGTTAAGTCCAGAGTCCTTCGGCGTGCAGCGGCACCATTTGATAAAAACGCATTTAATTGTACGTTTATTGGTTTTCTTGATTAATTAAGTCCGAGGTCCACACTCCGAAGTCTGAAGTCCAAAGACCAAAGTCCTAAGTCCAAAGTCTGTATAGCCGTACGTTTTAGTCAAGTTACATTACTCACGTAGGTTTGGTAGGATAGGTCGAGTAAGGAATCGTCCAAACCTTAGGGCTCGGAAAGGTTCACAACTAGAATAATTGAGGCGGAAAAATAATGAAGGCTACCCCCTTATATATATAGGCGGGAGACTGGAGACGGATTAATTGAGTTTTGGCCTTATGCTAATTGAGAGATTCAAAACTTTGAAATACAAAGTTTTGGTTTTACCTGTTTTAATTTAGCTTTGTCTTTTTTCTTTATAAGGTTTTGTCTTTATATGTTTTGGTTTCGTCTTTTAGCCCAATTCAATTCAAACATTGAATTGGTACGTGTCTTTCCTATTGCAAGGTGGCACCAAATTAAGACCATCACTTGCCACCTGCCTATGCTGACTCGTCATGCCTTTTGGGCCCGCAAAGTGGGTCCACTTAGTGTGTCCAGTGGCGACGCCGATTTTGGCGTTTTTACAACTTTCTGTCTTTGCGTAGAGTTTGTCGCCCTGTTCGCTCTGGCAGTTCATTAGCCAATGTCGGCACCCAGATTTATCAGATTTGAGCTTCGGAAGTTTGCTGCTTCTTTATATGTGGACCCGTTCTGCACTAGTTTTGTTCTTTTGGAAACTTCGGCTCTAGTCAGGCTCTGTTGGGCTTCACTGGGGTTGAGTGGGAAACTTCAAATATTCGGTATTCCGTGCCGATGCATGTTTTATCATTATATTCATTTTAAATCGAAAAACCGCAAAGTAATCACGAAAATATAATTATTACATGATTATTAAACACATGTAATAATCGACCAAAATGCTATGTCTCTCGGGGTTTAATATTACAGTTTTGGGTGCTTATCACTTGCACGGCAAGCCTCCCTCATATCTCTCTTATGACCTGGCTGTTGGTTTATGCACACGTATTCCTAGCTTCATCGCTTCTTCGTTAGCGGAAATTTTAGGCCTACGTTGTTCAACTCTAATGCTTGAAGATAATCATAAAATTCAAGAAATAATAAGTTCCTTCTGTCAATTAGATCTAATTTTACTGATCTTCTTTTAGAATGTCCTCATCAGCAACTAGACAAAGCTGTCCTTGTTCGTTCATTCTTTAATGGACTTTCTGATCATCAAAAAGAAACTCTTGATATAATGAACGGCGGTTGCTTCATAGACAAAGGAGCTATTGAAGCATATACTTTTCTAGAAAAACAAGTGAAAAAGGTACACATTGGGGTAACACTATTTCTTCTAGGTCATCTAAGGATACTATTACAAAAGCTACGTCTATTTTTTAGGTAAACCCGATCTTGAATTAAAAAATTTGATAGAATCCCTAACTAAAAAAGTAGATTCCCTTGTAGTTCAAGTAAATGATCAACTCCCAAAACAGGTAATGAACATTGACACATCCCCATGTATTCTTTGTCTCAGTCCTGAACATCCTGATGCTTATTGTCCCTTGTTATATGCCTCCCCTTCTCAACCATCAGAAGAGGTATGTGCATTCAACATTCCTAATGCACCTTGGCGACAACATCCGAATTTCGCTTGGCGCCCACCTCCTCCACAGATGGCTCCTCCAGGTTTCGCTAATCCACCTGTTCTACCACCCAACAACTTTATTCCATACCGCCAAAGACATAATTAGCAATACCAATAATGTCAAAATCAATTTCAAAATAATTCCAATGCTAACTATCAAACCAACCGCAGCCTTGTTCCAGCCAATCCAAATCCTAGCTATAATCAATAGCTTCTCAGCAATAATCGTGAACTAGTACCTGTTGCACAACCTGCGCCAATTGTTATGGATAGGACAAGCGAGACGTTCTTAGCTTACATGAACCAACAATCTCAAATTTTAACGTCTATCCAACAATCACTTCAACAATTGGCGCAAGAAAAGAGTCAGAAAGGCGTGTTTCCTAGACAAGCAATTCCAAACCCTAAGCCAGCAAACACTGCCTTTGAACTCACCAATGCACCTGGTACAAGTACTACAAACCAAGGTGAGGTGCACTCAATCACTACTCTTCGATCTGGCAAAACTGTTGACAATCAAATACGTATGCCAGATGATCAACCAAAGGTATCCGAAGGTTCCAATGAATCTATTTCCAATAATAAACCTACAGAGGATTCACCAAATCCAACAAAGTCAACATCTCAGAAATTAGGAAACGAGCAAGCGGACCCTATGCCAAATTCCGGCCTAAGGCACCATTTCCTGCACGCTTGGCAAAGAATAAACCTGATGAGAGTTTTGATAAAATTCGAGAAACTTTTCAGAATTTGACAATCAACATACCTTTTCTCGATGCCCTAAAGCTATTGCCAAAACATGCAAAATTTCTAAAAGATATGTGCACGACAAAAAGGAGAACTAATGTTCCTCAACAAGCGTTCCTCACCGAACAGTTTCCAACCATCACCGAATACAATGGTATAGTCAAATACAAGGACCCTGGTAGACCCACAGTTCCATGCACCTTAGGTGACAAATATATGGCTACTGCGCTACTAGACCTAAGAGCTAGTGTGAACTTACTTCCATATTACTTATTTAAACAACTAGGTCTTCATGAGCTTAAACCTACCACCATGACTCTACAGTTAGCCGATCGTTCCATTAAGTATCCAAAAGGAATTGTGGAAAATGTCCTTGTAAAAGTCCAAGACTTTTACTATCCTGTAGACTTTGTTATTTTGGATACAGAAGTTGCATGTGATTCCATTCCTATCATCTTAGGGCGTCCGTTCCTAGCAACTGCTAATGCTCTCATTAATTGTAGGGATGGTTCCATGACCATGTCCTTCGGAAATCTTTCGGTCGAGGTGAATGTGTTCAAGTTGATGAAACAAATTCCAAAGCCTGACATTGATGGTGAGGTGAACAGGGTTGACACCCTTGTGCAAGAGTATTTAACAAACTATTTTCTTGAAGATGAAGTATACCAATTTCTTTCCTTTAACGATTCTGAATTTGAGGATGATGATTATACACAAGAAGTAAACGAGTTATTAGAGTCAATACCACTATTTAACCCTACGACCGTGTTGTCCAATGACTTGGATGAACATTAATCTATTTACTCCATGGAAGACGACTTTCCTTAAGAATCTTTAATACCCAATCCACCCACCCTTGACTTAAAACCTCTTCCTTCAGAATTAAAATACGTACATCTTGATCCAGATGGTAGTCATCCAATTATCATATCATCGCAATTGACTGACGATCAAGAATCCCGTTTAATAGATGTTATTCAACAACACTGTTCTGTTATTGGATGGTCCCTTGATGACATTCAAGGCATTGACCCTACTATGTGCACCCATCGCATACACCTTGAAAAAAATGCTAAGACATCGCGTGAACCGCAGCGTCGTCTAAACCCAACCATGAAAGATATGGTACATGAGGAAGTTTTAAGATTACTCGATGCGGGTATTATTTACCCTATCTCTAATAGTGTTTGGGTGAGTCCAGTACACGTTGTTCCCAAGAAATCTAGCATCACAGTTGTGCGGAATGATAAAGATGAATGCATTTTTACTCGAATTCCAGTGAAATGGCGAATATGCATTGACTATCACAAACTTAATGCAGTCACTCGTAAGGATCACTTTCCACTTCCCTTTATTGATCAGATGCTTGAACGGTTAGCCGGTCATGCATAATATTATTTTCTTGATGGTTATTCAGGATATTTTCAGATAGTTATAGATCCTACTGATCAAGAAAAGACCACGTTCACCTTTCCATTTGGTACATTTGCATATAAACGAATGCCTTTCGGCCTTTGCAATGCACCTGGTACTTTCCAACGCTGCATGCTTCACATTTTTAGTGATATGGTTGAACATTTTATGGAAGTATTCATGGACGACTTCTCAATATATGGCAATTCTTTCGATAGCTGTCTATCAAATCTTGAAAAGGTTTTTACACGTTGTGAAGAGAAAAACTTCGTTCTTAATTGGGAAAAATGTCATTTCATGATTACAAAAGGAATAGTTCTAGGACATATTGTTTCAAAGGACGGAATCGAAGTCGATAAAGCTAAGATTGAAAAAATTGCTTCACTTCCTATACCAAAAACATTTCGCGACATTCGCGCATTCTTAGGACAATCAGGTTTCTATAGGAGATTTATTCAAGATTTCTCAAAGGTTGCTCGACCTTTAACCAATCTCCTGCTTAAAGATGCTGCTTTTAACTTCACTTTCAATTGCAAACAAGCTTTTAAGACCTTAAAATCCGCCCTAACTACGCTCCCATAATTCAGCCACCTAATTGGTCTAAACCTTTTGAATTAATGTGTGACGTGAGCGACTATGCTATTGGAGTTGTACTAGGGAAACGCCGAGAAGATAAGCCAATTGTCATTTACTACGCGAGTAAAACCCTTAATGAAACTCAACGTAACTATACCACCACTGAGAAAGAGTTTCTCGCCGTTGTATATGCCTTGGATAAGTTTCATCCGTACCTAGTGGGTTCTTCCATAATTGTCTACACCGACCATGCGGCGCTTCGTTACCTATTAGCGAAAAAAGATGTAAAACAGAGGTTGATCCGCTGGATTCTCCTCTTGCAAGAATTTACTCTAGAAATTAAAGATAAAAAATGTTGCGAAAATGTGGTTGCAGACCATTTATCATGACTCGTCAGTGAGGTCGATAATGATACATAACCCATCTGTGATTCCTTTCCTGATGAACACTTGTATTCCATTTTTTCGTCCCCTTGGTATGCTGACATAGTAAATTACTTAGTTACCGAGGAAGTCCTTTCGTCCTGGTCTTGTAATGACCGAAAAAAGTTCTTATCCACTGTGAAATTTTATTTCTGGGATGATCCTTACCACTTCAAGTATTGTTCCGACCAACTAATCCGCCGTTGCATTCCCGACTGGGAACACAATGACGTGTTATCCTTCTGCCATAAACAATCTTGTGGTGGTCATTTCAGTGGAAAGAAAACAGCAGCCAAGGTTCTATAATATGGATTTTATTGGCCAACACTGTTTCGAGATGCACATGAGCATTGCAAAGCATGCAACCGCTGCCAGCAGCTAGAACGCATTACTCAACGCAATATGATGCCCTTAAATCCTATTTTAATTGTGGAAATCTTTGATGTATGGGGCATCGACTTCATGGGTCCCTTTCCAAATTCTCATGGCCTCCTATACATACTGGTAGCCGTTGACTACGTGTCAAAATGGATTGAGGCATTGGCATGTCGTGCTAATGATCATAAAACGGTCATTTTGTTCGTAAAGGAAAATATTTTCTCTCGATTTGGTGTTCCCAAAGCTATAATTAGTGATGGGGGAAAACATTTCTGTAATAAATTTTTTGAATCATTAGTAAAGAAATATGGAGTCACGCACAAAGTGGCAACTCCGTATCATCCTCAGACCAGTGGCTAAGTAGAGGTCTCTAATAGAGAGATCAAATCAATTTTAGAAAAGACAGTTAATCCATCTAGAAAAGACTGGTCTCTAAGATTATCTGATGCCTTGTGAGCATATAGAATAGCTTTTAAGAAACCTATAAGGATGTCTCCTTATCGCCTCATTTTTGGAAAACCTTGTCATCTGCCGGTTGAACTTGAGCATCGTGCTCTATGGGCCATCAAAAGCCTCAATTATAATACCAATATGGCAGGCGAGAAGCGAAAATTGTAGTTAAATGAGCTTGAGGAAATTCGGAATGATGCCTATGATCTCTTGAAGTCCTATAAAGCCAACATGAAAAGAGTGCATGACAAGCACATATTGAGAAAAGATTTCAAAGTTGGTCAAAAAGTTTTGTTGTACAACTCGAGATTACACATTTTTCTAGGAAAATTAAAAACTCGATGGTCTGGTCCTTTCACTGTCTCTGCTGTCACCCCTTATGGGGCTATATCTTTGAAAAATTTAAACGATAACAGCGAATTTCAAGTAAATGGCCAACGTCTAAAACATTATCATGAATTGCGTTCTCCAAATGTTGAAAAGACTCTTCTCCAAGATCCAGTCTACACAGACTAATAGATTCGCTGGTGTACTTAATTCCATGTGATTTAAACAGGGAAAGTATGCTATTAGGGTAGTCGGGCCCTCTTATATTTTCTTTTCTAAAAATCCCTAGAGTGTGTGGTTCAAGCGCCGGAACCTTAGTCCACAAAAATTCTAATCAGAACTGAGTATAAATGTCATCTATTAATAGAGCAAACGTGCCTTCTGGTAAACAATGGGTACCCAAAATTTCCCCTCCTTCCTTCTCTTTCCTTTTCTATTCTCTTCCTCACGAACTTCAGCTAATCATTTGGTGTAAGTCTCACCCATCTCGAATAGGTAATGGTCGTAGTACTTTTGCTCGAAAGCGACGTGCACGAAGAATGGGGTGGTGTATGAATTGTCAAACACCTTTCTGTCCAGGTCTTGAATTACTATCCGATATGAGCCAGTATAAGGTATATTATTGTCTGACACTAGCTCAGCAGGATAAACTTTGTTGTCCTCCCGTTGCTCCCACAGGTTGGGATTCGTCTTGAGGATCTGACGTTAAAAGACTCACATTCGTCTTGAGGATCTGACGTTAAAAGACTCAACATGTATATACTCATTTTTTTTTATCTTTCCCTTAGCACTAAGCATGGTGCCCAAAGAGAGTCGCAATATGCAACATCAGACATTTCCTAGTTCGTACAGGCAATGGATTCCACCAGGCCAATCCCGAGCAGTTTTCTATGTGACTGTATTTCGGGGCGGTTTGAGGCTATACCATATGTACTAAGGGTAATATTATTACTAGACCATTGCACATTGGTCAGGGATGGTACCGTCCTGAACCCTACTCCCCCAAAGCATAAAGGTTAGGTCATAGTATGGCTGGATTGGGTTCGCCGCAGAGCCGACATGAAAGTTGCCTGATTTAGCTATTTGTGGTGTTTTTTTTTTCTGGACTGCTGGTGTTGTTGACACGTTCCTCTCGACTTGTACATTTGTATATAAAATTTATAAATAAATAAAAACTAAAAAAAAATAATAATAATAAATATATAATGCCGATCGTTTTGACATCTCGATCGTTCAATTTGGAGTTAAAACGAATCGAAATTCCGCGTTTGAAATTTTGGGACATAAAGAGAATTTCTGGAAATCATTTGGGCTTGGGCCAAAAATTAGAACCCGACCCAAATCACGTGTCCGGTCACAAAACCCAGCACGCGAGGCAACCCACGCGTCAGCCTCTCCTATTTCTTCCCCCTGAAATTCCGGATCTTGCTCCCACTCAAACCACCATCGCGCACGCGGTATTCCAGGTCTAAAATTGACCAGCGCACACGGGCAATTCACCACCGATTTGACCAATTTTTTAACAGCACCATCCCCTCACTTAGCGAAACCAATATAGGCCCTCAGAAATTCATCTCGATCACTCTATGGCTGGAAATCAAAGAATCACAGTTGAGCAAAATTTTATAAATCTCTATAATTTCGGAATGTTCCATCCCTTTTTCGATAGGGAAATTGCTAGTAGAGAGTGAGAATACATTTTGCATCGAATTACAGCTCATTACTCCGAAGATTTAGTGTTGAAGCTCTATAACAATGGAGGTTTTTGGGGGAATGAGTTTTGGATTACGGCAGATGGGTTGGAACATGAACTCACGTTGGAGTTGATATCGACTACGGTGAATATTCTGATCAACTCCGATAGTCCGACACTGCTGATATCGGAGTATCCGAATACAATGGAGTTGATGTTTGACACGGTTCTTGAGGGCAAATACAATGATGGCTCGAGATGCGTGTACCAACATTCTCTTCGACGGAACCAACTGGCAGTCATGCAATGGCTGGCCTACAACGTCATTGGTACATCGAAGACATCTGACGTCAACAAGATGTTCTTGCATTTTCTCTGGATACTTCAGGAGAAGAAGGAAACTTTCTGCATGGTCCATTTCCTTGGCCATGTCCTTACGACTGCTTCTGACAAGTCAGCTCCTCTTGCTGTACTTGTTACACATATTATGATAAATTTAGGGTTCCAGTCCGCTAGTCCATTAATTCAAACAAGGTCTTTCAAAAATTTTGCGATTTTCGAGACTTGTGTCATGGATCACTGGGAACCTATAGCGAGAGATGATATTGAGTGTGATAACGTACCTCTTCCTCCTCCTTCACCACCTAACTATTTTAATGAGGATACCATGCGCCGAATCAGCACTCCCATGGAAGCTTTGAGACACATGAACTCGGGAATGCGTAGCATGTTTGTCCACCAGGATAAGTTTCAGCAGGAATTACGTGAGCGTCAGGGCCATTTCCAGCTTATGATGATGGCTAATCAGCAACAGTTTCAAGAACAGGTGGTTAGGTCTTTGGCAACCATACATGAACAATTATCTTAACCAGGAGTTCGCAATACTCGTCGTCATCGGAACCCTAGTTCATCATAAACTAATCTTGAGAATTCACAGTAGCAGCTTGTTCCTCTTAGTCTAAAAAAATGACTCTATCATTTATTTCCCTTATGCACTGTATTTTTATTTGTCTAGTGATGAAAAACGATATATCGTTTGATTTCTCATAATTTTGTATCTCCATCCGGTTTGAATGAGAAATTATTTATGTTATGTGATTATTGTCATTCCTAAAATGGTAGCTCGTTCCTTGATGCACTGGGCCTACTCTCTAAGCCCAATAGTCAATACCCAACGGACTGATCCAAACGGTCAGATACCCAATGGTCAGATACACAATGGTTAGATTTTCCATTATAAAACCAACTCTCCTCTTCGACCTTCACTCATCCCCTTATCTCACTCTCCTCAAATTCATCTTCACAAATTCTCATTTTCTTCAACATAATGGATCCAATCGAGAGATTGGAAATGAAGCAACGCAAATGGGCTATCACAGTATTTGTGATAACAGTGTTTATCATTGTTTTACTATCGCTCATGCATAACATGCTCAAGAATATCTAGATCTATGTAACCGACATCTCTCTTTCCCTATGTCATTTCGTATATTAGTATGGTGTGTTAAATAATTCTCACACATTTGTATGGTTTACGTATTAAATGGAGAAGTTCCCTATTTTATATTTGTGTGTATTAGTTGTATTTTTAAACTTCTAAAAAAAAAAAAAAAAACCATAACAAAGAAGAAAAATTAATAACTCACCAAAATAATTCAATCTCAACTCATGGTGTTCATAAAAGATCGCACACACTACACGATATGCCTAAAAATCCTCGAGCACGCTGCTGGATTATTCTTTCCATCTTACATTATTAAGGTATGATCAACAATTCAGAAATTACCTGTAGGTCTAACAACACTTTGAAACCTTCATCCGTATTTCCTAACAATGAAACATCTCATTAATTGTTTTTGGAAATCTGACATGAAAAGACTTACTATGGATACCCATATTTGCTGTTCATAAAAGTATGTGTCACAGCAACACATGAGTCACTTGTGTTTTCACATATTAATTTCGGATTTAACTACACTTGGAATCCTGATTGGTACAGACTCATAGATTGGCTATAAATCTCTTCTTTTCAGCCATTCTCATTTCAAGCATTCTTCACTATCCTTCCCTCCGTAATACTTCCAAATAGATTACCCAAGAAAAATAGTGCCTGAGAAAAACTACCTGAAAATGTGTGTGTGATGGCCGGTTTTCTCCTTATTTTGACACAGAAATTGTACGTCGAGGATGGATGCCTCTTCTATATCATTCAGCAGCTGGTTATTCTCGAGAATTGGTTTTGATGTTCTACCAATTTAGCGGTCCTGAAAATGGAAAATTCTACTTTAATACCTATGGACAACGATTTGAATTGACCAGGGAAATTATCTCCGACATACTTCAAATTCCAATGAATACACAAGAGTTCCTTTTTCCAAAGTCAACATTTGATTCCGTCAAAACTTTACTATGAGCTACCGTATCTCGTGGCGAAGTCAAAAATAGACATCACATTGTTCTTCAATGCTCTTTGAAATAGAATCAACGAGTTGTGCTCCACTAGTTGGGACATAATGTGGTAGGTACATCACACCAATTAGAAGTCACAAAGCCTCAACTTCACCTACTTTGGATTTTGCAGACTCAAAGGGATGATTTTTGTCTAATCCAACACCTCTGGAACGCGATCACCAGGAAAATGAGAAGGTTAGCACCTCTACCTACTTTAGTCACGAAAATTATGATGCGTTGGGGTTATCCGGTAATTTCTCCAGAGACACCCTTTCAAAGAGCAAATATTAGTGCACTCCACACAGATTATTCTGTTGGTTATTGGACTCCTGATACTCTGACAGATGAACAGAACGACCTAAGCTCAAACTATGAACATTTCTTTGATGAACATGCCATGCTAAACATTTTTAATCCCATGGAAGACATTCAATTTCTTCATCAAGGCATGCGGGAATAATAAGTGCTCAAAAGGTGCAATTTAACACTCGATTATGCCTCTTGTTTAGCCATCTTAGTGGACTAATAGTGTTTGTAAGTTATGTTTTATGATTCTACAGGTGAAAGAGAGAGTTTTGTGGAATATTAGATAAAAGGGGGTAAAACGGAGTAATTCGGAGCATTAAGGATCACATGGGAAGCCCGTGGACAATTATGGAGAAGGCCAAGGAATTGAAACTATTAAAGATGCGACTTGGACCTATTTTAAAGCCTATTTGGAAGCCCAAGGCCAAAGGATTCATTGCTTGGACCAAATCCCGCAAAAGAGGATAGAAGGATAGAGCAGAAGAGACAAAATAGACTTCCTCGTCTGGGACACATGGATCGCACGTCCAGACGCATTGCTCGCATCTGAGATGCATGGATCGTGCGTCCAGAAGCATGAAACGACACTGTAGCCAATTCCTTCTCAGTTTTGGAGACGAAGTTGGACTCTGAAAGAAGTCTATTTATATTAGGAAACAAATTATGGTTTGGAATGCTTCTAGAACTCATTGTAACCCCTATAAATAGAGGACCTAAGTGCCTCATGTAATTTGCCAATTCACTTATATTCTTGTCTCCAGAACTTGAGGCAGAGAGAGATTAATAATAAAAAATTTTGTTTTAACTAGCTGAGTCTTAATAAATTAGTCTTTTATAGTCTTATGTTCTTCGACTCTTCTTCTTCTCGTTCTTCGTGTTCTTCCTTCTTTATGGAAGGCTAATCTTCTCCTTCAAGGGAGGAGATAAAGCCGGTGCTTAGGGTTTGATGATTTTTATGGTTCATGGTGTTCTCCAATCAGGTTAGTTCTTTATGTTTTTAGTTATTAGTTCCATTGCCCATACCAGGGGATGGAAGTATAGATTAAGGTTTTTATTTATTGCAATTGAATATCATGCTAGTTTAGGGTTTTATTTATTGCAATTGAATATTTGCTAGTGACATACTTTTATTTATTGCAATTGAATATAATGCTAGCATATGGTTTTATTTATTGTAATTGAATGTTATACTATTATTCTCTACTTTTCTTCTAGTTGTGTAGTGTTTTAAAGTAAGGGAAGTATTCCTTGTGTTTGCCTTAGATGGTGATTTATTGAATAGCTGTCCAAGTTCACATAAAAGGAAAGAAGATACTAGTAACATGAATATAGGAACAACCTTAAGTAGAGTTATTCGTTAATGATGTTTCGTCCAAGAGGGCATCGGCACTCGCTTGATTGCCTAATTGTAGTCTACTTATGAGAACAACCATGAAGCAGAAGGTCATAGATCAAAAGTATTGGTGGATTCTAATCTCTTGAATTCCATCTCTTATAAATTCTCAATAGTTTAGTTTAATTTAGTTTAGCATTAGAATCTACAATATCTATAATAATAGTTTTTAATCCCTCAACCCCCTTTCCAGTCCTGTCCTTCATATAAACATACACTTAAAAGCGGAACGATACCCTACTCATCCTTTACTTATTGAGGGATAATTAGGTTTTGATACGCTTCTATTTTGTTCAACGACCATCATCCATCTACTTCATCCATATATTATCTCATAAACGCAAAAAGAAGCTTGTCAGGGAACTACACGCTCGTTAGGAAATAATCATTAAAACTCTTAAGGATTTCCAAGAACGGCAAGCAATGCATGATGTTAAATAGGAGGAAATCTTGGAAAATCATTCTCAGTCCTTGCAAAATCATGCTCTCCTAATGGAGAATCAAACTACACTCTCTGCCAGCAAGGGGACATTCAGATGTAGCTCAGACAACAAATTGAAGAACTAAACAGTGTGGTGCATGATATGTATCTCCAGAATCATCATAATAATCCATGATTTTATAATTGAATAAAAATAAAATAATAATACTAAGTCAATAAATAAATAATTGAATATATCATTACGTTTTTCGTCATATTATGAATTTTGTTGTTATCTTTGTGTTTCTTTTGTAAGAAATGCCTACTAGAATTGTCATAATTCACGTTGTGACAAGAACAATTTTAACATGTGATTTTCAATGTCATTACAGGAGAGTCTATTTTCTTCCATACTTATTTATCCATCTAGTTTGCCTTTATCCTTACCCATTTCTTTACTTCATCCAACATGGCATCTTCATCAAACATTGCATCTTCATCAAACATGACACCTCCGAAACTCATTCCTGAGCAATCCTTTCAGTCTATGATGGATTCCAATACTTATGGTCATATCTTTCGTGACTACATCACTAACATTGGGTGGTCTTCCCTAGTTCTTTAACCTGACCAAACTTATTCACCAAGTTTGGCTGTATACTTTTATGCTAATATGGAAGACACACTAGTATTCAACCATGTGCATGGCATTTTTTTAGACGGGTTCACAATCATAGTTGGTGGCACACGTCATATTTTTTCTAAACAATAGCTTGCCCTAACTTTGGACCTTCCCTATCACGATCCAGCAGAAACATGGTATTACAACTTCCATAATTCTCACATGTCCTTTCATTGGCCAGCTTTTCGCGCAGCATACAGTGATGGTCTTAAAATTAAACAAGTAGGAACTGGACCGATGCAATGGCGAGCCATCACCATTCCCTTAGCAAGCATGACCATGAACATGGGGACTGCGATGTTGTTTATACTCCTGAACATCATAGGAGATTGGCATTTTTCTATGGCCAATGAGGCTGCCTATGTAGTATTCAATGCACTTGCTCAGCGTCATTCACTATTTGATATTTCAGGTCATGTCATCTCCAATCTGAAGCAAGCTCGCACTGTTCAGGATCAGTATATACTACTACCAGTAACTGATTGCCGAATTATGAGGACACATTTCCCACAGTTTTCAGCAATATTTCATGACTGGGTCAAGGTTGATTCTATGTGCCCGACAAACAAAATAATCTGCTCATTGAGGTTTAGGCAATGGAGACGTCCCACTCGGTACCTGAGGCATGTTCATTGTTACATGAATGACAAAAAATTGTTGGCACATTTGAACAACTTTGGAGAACAACGATGGGCAGAAATTTGGCAGCAAATTATCCTTTGGCGTGATACTAAGGAAATGCATTTCATTTAAGAAGACGCCAGACCAGCAAGTCCTACTGGATGGTGACTTTGTAGGACATTGTACAAATATCTAGCTATAAATAGTTATGTTTCGTGTGCTATTGTTTTTTGTTGTTTCTTTCTGATTAATATATTATGTTTTCCAACCTTTCTATTCTAGCAATCCAGCCCTAATTTTGCTCACGGTTCTCAGGTACTTTCTTTCTTTATCCATTGATACTTCGAGGACTAAGCATCATTTAGTTTGGGGGTGCTTTAAACCTATAGCAAAAATTAGGTAACTTGTAGGTTGTATATAGTTTTTATTTTCTTGTTAATAAATGTACTTAATGACAAAGTCTTGTTCCCTTTTCAATGATGAAAATTGTCTAGAAGTCTCACATTAGCATTCGAATTAGGATTCGTTTTTAAGAAACTTAAGATAATACGTACGCAATAGTTTTTACATCTTTTCATGAGTATTCATGCACTGAGTATCATTGATTGTACATAGCAGTAAGTTTATGGAACCCACGGTTAGTTACTTAAACGATCAATCCTGTGAGAATCTAACCAAAAAGCCTCGATATGTGTGATATGTGAGTAATGACATATAGGAGTAGTTTTTCTGAATAGAAAAAATCATGCGTCTACTTACTTGATCACCATCCAAACCCTAGGTGAGAATTTAGGTCATCTTTGGATCGACATAGCCAAAAATTCATACCTGTTAAAATTTTTACCGCTAGTCAATCTACTGAATCATTCATCAAACCTTTCATTTTCACAAAAAATCCCTTACCCGTCTAGTAACCCTAAATAAATTAAACCTACCCAAGTGAGGAGTATGAGAAATAGAATGAAATGTAGAAAAATAAAGAGAAAGACTTGTCCCAAATAAAATTCAGTTATTTGCTTCAGAAAAAGAAAAAAAAAAATCATCATTAGTATCCAGAGGTTTAAGAGCAAGGTTGGGAAACTCAGTTAGAAGCAGGAAAGAAAACAAGGATTTCTCTAGTATAAATATCTTGAAGACCTTATTCTCTCATACTCGTCAATTTTGATTATCCATTTCCATTTTCTTCTACACCATCACCTAAGCCCCATAATACCTAATGAAGACCTCTAGCTCAATTAGGAGTAGGAAGGTGTGATAATAAGTAGTAGACGTGATTGATCGACCTCGGCTCCTCTGACTGTCATTGAGTACGTGAGGAAATGTGTGCCCACTGCACACTGGAGTTAGCAAAACCTAAGTGGAAAAATTATGAGCGAATTTGTGTTTCGACACATACCTGTGAGAACCCATTTAGGTACGCTCTCCAAAGGATCCAGAAACGGCCATATTTGTACATTTCAATGAAGAGTTCACTGTATGCATGATCACATGTAGATGTTTTAATTATTGAATGCATATTAACTTAAGTTTCAAAGAAATTAATCCTCGTTCCCTGCTAAGGAGATGTATGGATATCTGAGATTAATTTAGGAAACGAGTTTTTGTCACTGAGTCGTTGTAGTATAAATGAAGTTTGTGAGTATCTTCTCTAGAAACTCTCACGAGGCTATAACTCGTCCACTAGGGAATTCCTAGTGGTTTAAGGCCTTGCTGCATATGGTCAATGCAACCGCACTCAGCGAAACGAGAATTAGTTAGGACTACACATTTTTGGCCACTTATCTGTTTTAATGTCTCTTCTTTGCTTGAGGACAAGCAAAGTGCTGTTTGGGGGTAGTGTGATAAGCACCCAAAACTGTAATATTAAACCTCATTGAGATATATAAATTTAGTTAATTATGTGTTTAATAATCATAAAATAAGTATATTTTCGTACTTTTGCAGGTCTTCGCAGTAAACATGAAAATATTGGTTAAACCTGCGTTAAAGCACGGGGAACGATGTATATATAAATTCTTCCAAATTAGCCATGTGAAGCTAAACAAAGATGGATCAAAGCCGGGGGCTCAAACATGACAGAATCGAGTCAGAACGAGACTATGTAAAGGAAAGCGTAAACTTTCGGAGCTCATATCTCGTTAACTTGGACTCCGATTTTAGCAAATAAGTTGCCCAGATGATCAGCACGACTAGCTCTATCGTAGGCCAGAAATTGCAGAAATCAAAGTCCGGACCCACCAATGGACATAGCACATAGACCCACCTTTCAGGCCCACAAGAAGAGATGAGTCATCAATCATGGAGCATGTCAAGGCAGAAGTGCCAAATTATTGGTGCAAAGTGGACACCTTGCATGTAATTAATAATATTAGGTGTTAATAGTGAAAAAAAACAAGGTGTCACTTTGTTTTAATGTGGTGGATAAAAGTGAATTAAATGTGTGTGTGTGTGTGTTTTCACATGGGATGAGGGGGAGAATTCTAAAGGGAAGGAAAAAAAAACAAAACAAGGGGGGATGCACTCCATTTACTCCCTTGACTTCTTTTCCTTTATCATGGATTATTTTTTTAGTTCCTTAGAAAGTTTTTAGTTTAGTTTTAGTTTTGAGTTTTTATGAAAAAGCTTGTAATAGTTTTAATGGTAGAAACCTTTGTGTTCTTGTTCTAAATAAAATCTAAACTTCTTAATGCAAGTGAGTTCTTCTATTATTCTTCTTTTTTTTTTTTTCTCTTTCTCATTTTACATTTCTATTTTGTATCTTTCATTTTTATCCCTAGGATCATGAGCTAAAACCTTCCCTTTGTGGAGGGGTTAATGATCCTCATGTGAGGGATAACCTTTGTGATGTGATTTTAGTAAATTGTTTAGGAAGAACAACTAGACCTACATCCTATCCCAAAATGGTAGTTGGTGTAGAGTCTAGTTAGGAATCATGGTGATGATCTTAGAGATAAGTCATTGCTTTGGTTCTACATGCTAGCAATATGATCTTAGAGATGAGTCATAGTGTTAGGGATCTAGTTAATCTTTATTAGGACTTGTCTATGAGTTCTAGGAAGGTTATGATGCAAGAACCTAAAATCATACAAGAGAGGTTATCTTCACATGAGGAGAACTAACTCTCCACATCTATGTAGAAGTAAATTTTTATCTTTGTTTTAGTTGCATGTTTACGTAACTTAAAGTTTTCATTTTTTGCATTAAAAGAAACCAAGTAGTTAGTATCAATTCAACCATAGCTTAAACTTACTCACTAGTTTCCTAAAAGAGCAAAAACAAATTGTAAGTTGTCTTAGACTTAGGATGGTTCGAAATCCCTACTCAAAACTATGCACACGAATATTGTGAGTAAGGAAATATCTTTGTATTCGCACTTTGTCAAATTAGAGAATCAAATCTCTAACATACGCAAAAGGTGAACATCACGTCCTTCTTCACATGCTTAAATGTTTGCCTATTATAAGGGTGATGTCAATTTTGTCTTTGCCCTTGACGTGGTTGACTAGAAATAAGATGCAAGCTAGCTTGTTTAGGGGCATTCTCATTCTCTATAAGGATCTTTTCATGGGATTCATTATCCAGATGTTCGTATTTTAATGCCAAATCTAACACGCGATCGAATTTTTTTGAATAAAAGGGTATCAAATAACTCGATAGATATAGCTCTAGTCCATGGATGAACTTATGGTTCTTCTTTACTTGGGTATCCACTAGATAAGGAGCATACCTCGGTAGTTCATTAAACTTAGTCACATACTCCGTAACAGTTTTCCCTCCTTGGGTCAGATTACAGAATTGCTCAATTAATTGCTCCTTAACAGCATTATGAACAAACCTTCTCTCAAATCTTACCTGGAAATCCTCCCAAGTCATAGTTCCTACATCCACACTATCCTTGATAGACCCCCACCAAAATAAAGCTGACCCCTCCAACTAGTGAGAAACCAACTCCTGTTTCTGCACCTCAGTGAGTTGCATCTTAGCAAACACGGACTCACACATAGTGACCCATTTCTCAGCATCAATGGCCCCTTTCTCTCCATTGAACTTCTGCCCTCCTAAAGTTGCAAAATCCTTGTTTCCCTTAGCAAAAGGATCCCCTAGTTTAGCATGTAGACCAATATGAACAGTTTGCACTAATTGAGTTAATATTGCTCCCAAATCAACGAATATCATATTACCTCCCGTACCAGTAATGTCATTGTCATCTCGAGCCATCACCTTAAAACAAGATAGACATCTATAAGAACTCCAAACATCTTAAACTCAAACACACCCAATCACCACATTCCGAGGATCACTAGACCTTCCAAATCTAGGCTACCCTAGGCTCCGATACCAAACTGTCACACACCAAATTTCCAAACAATAAAAAAACACTGATATTCAATAATCTAGAAACCCATGATGAAACAAAAACCTAATACCCTGTAGGTTATCAAACACGATATAAAAAAAAAACGAAATCAAATGAAACCAAAAGGAACAACTTTTCATTCACAAATAAAAATATTACAATCATTTCAACTTGGAAGACAAGTTAGTTCCGTTTTCTCAAAACGGCATGTAGTTTCTTCCCATGTAAGATTTCAATCCCAATATACATTTCCAAGAAACTTATATAACAGTACTCATCATTCCCATTTTCCAAATTAACTCACAATATAAATACCACTTTTCTTCCACTTATTAAATGCACATATGATAACTTATTTTAATATGAGCTTGATACACTTTACTTTTACATGCCAGCACGTCGTCTTAGGGTAGGATATTTACGTCAATGCATACAAGATTAACGGATCCTACCTTCCTACAAAAACAGAGTTAAACATCACAATAAAAAGATTTATCTCAACCAGACAAATTTCCATTCATAATCAAAACATCATTTAATACATGGAATCCTAATTGATACCACACGGTTTGTCCTGCATATTAGGGAATACTACTTATCCTTATACTAACAGGTCATTCATGACACATTTCATGAATACCTTGAGTCATTCCCGCCACATTCAAGGAATACCATCATAACACCAACAAGTCATTCATGACACATTCAATGAATACCTTTTTTTTTTAAAAATAACCACTATCACGTTAATACTAACATTGTACACATATAGTTATCACTAAAACTAATATATAATATATAATATGGTGGCTGCACCTTTACATAAAGCTGCCTACATATCCAATCTTTCAAGATTAGAATCAAGTCTTACGTAGCTCTTAACTAATAAATATCAATATCCTTGTATGTACCTTTAAAGAAAACAACAATTTATACTATATAGAATAACACACAATAAGTTTCAAATACTCCCACAATTATATACGTAAAGTTTCATACCCAGAGATACACTATGAACCTTAAAATCCAAAAACTAAAAAATGGATATTTCTCTACTTTTGATTCTCCAAAAACGATCTTATAAACCATGTCAGTTCCAAATAAAACCACAGTCTAAAAGTAGGCTACAAATACTATATAAAACCCTTAAGTTAAACACCTAACAGTTTCCATTACAACTTAACAAATATAAATAGGCTTGTCTTTCTATACTGCATCGACAGATAACCAACCGTTGGATCTGTCTACCATTCAAATATGTCACACCACTATGTATGATAACCTTATAGATTAAATTTCAAGTCAATCCGGTAATGGATAAAACTCCATCTAAGCAAAATAGTACGACTGCACACTGCAGTGTTCTACTGTAGTTTCAACTACAACCAGTCTGGCTAATGAAAGCCTCGATAGATATCCGACCGGTGGATCTGTCTTATATTCCAATATGTTATTATACTACGAGTTATATATCTACAGATTTAGTTTGAGGAAACTCCATGACTGGGTCATCCTTCATCTACGCCTAAACGTATGACTGCGCATTGCAGTTTTCTGGCGTAGTTTATACTTTGACTGGTCACGCTTATGCATGCCTCGACAGAAATCCAACCGTTGGATCTGTCTATAATTTGAATATATCAAACTAAATAGTCTTATACAACTTCAGATTAAATTTTCGAACCATCTAATAATGGATCGACCTCCATCTAATACGAAACTTTTGACTGCGTAGTGCAATTTTCTATTTACCCTTTTACTGTTCACCTTCTTCTCTAATGATTCTCCACAACTGATAATGGCTTTCTAGTCACAGATTTTCATATCAAAACAGTTACACATGATTTAAAACATCTACCATCACCAAATCATCAAACAGTGCCAGCTTAACCCTTAGGCGAGTTAGGCGGCCGCCTAAGGCTTCAAATTTGGAAGGCCTCATATTTCCTAATTTATCAACATATTTGTTTATTATTACCTAATTTTATAAAGAAAAAAACACCAAAAAAGGATATGATAGTCAATTTGTTTACAAATGGGTTTTCTATCCACGCACTAAATTTCAGAGTGAATTAATGTGGAGTGTATACAATCCAATAGTCCACCGCACAAATAACATCTTGATGTATTAATATGAAAATAATGGCTACAAGCGCGTAGTAATTTCAGTTTTTGTAGGAGTGTGCTTATTTAATCAAATTGTTTCATTGGAAGAATAAAAACAAATAGGAAATCCCACATTTAGTGAAAGAATCTCCACCTTGTATGCATTTTCTTTTTCTCTCTCTTAATTAAACTGTATTAATTAAAGAAATTGTCATTACACTTCTCTCATTAAATCTTTCTCTCTCACTTGTTCTATTTCACCAATTTCAAGTTTAACCATTTGTCAATTTCACTTTTGAATTCTAAACGGTTAATCATCAATTCATCATCTAATACTCACAGTTTTTGTGAAATTTGATTTTTTTTTTATTTTATTTCAATATGAATCTATTATTTTATTTATTTATAGTTTTGATGTTTATTTGGTTATGTTCTTGTCGTTTTTTCATTCGATTTTAGTCATGATACTAGATTTTCGCTTTTAATTTATAATAAAATTGTGAATATATAGTGAATTTTTTTGGTGATTATAGATGGCCTAGGAAATAAAGGCCTCGCAAATAAAGGCCTCGCTTAAGGCCACATTTTGGCTTGAGCAGGCCCTGTCATCAAAAGAAAGCATATTAACTTAATATAATAACTTAGTATATAAACCTACGCATGAATCGTCGTAATTCAAATCTCTTTAACATTTAGTCTCTACTTATCATCATATGAACAGCACAAAAGCACAACATATCATGTTTCTACTAAGAACATAAATTCTAACTCACCTTTTTAAAGCAAGAACGAAGACAACCGAAAATAGAGGTAGTTACGGCGAGCCAACATGTTATTTTTTTCTCCTCTTCTTATTCTTCTTCTCTTTTTAATCATTTCTTTTTCTTTTTGACAATATGGTTTTTCTCCCTCTCTTTTTAGAAACGTGGGAGAGAAAGGAGAGAGAGATACGTGTGTTTCCTCTTCTCCATGATTTTCTCATATTTCTATTAATCTTTATCCTTTTTTTAAAAAAAAATATTACTATTATAACCCTATTAATAATACTTATTATTTTTTTATAGCAAAAATAAAATATGGGATGTTATAACTATAAATAATAAGGAGAAGCAAAATGAGAATAAGAAGAATGGAAAAAAGAATAGTAAGAATAAGAAAAAAATTATATTACCTAATGGGGTTGATGGTTGGTAGGATATCAAACTGAGAAAAAACAAACTTTTCAGGAGCTGTTGAAGAGGTCGGGAGATGGAGAGAGACCTAAAAAATACCAGTGTGATCTATACTTATTTGCGCCATACTGGGTTTTTTTTATGTTGTGATTGTAATTAAGTTGACATTTATTATTATTTTATTTTACTTTTATTTATTTATTTTTAATTTCTTTAAGTTCACGAAATGTGAGATGTATCTCATTAGGTGGTTTATTTTGATAATAAGGTATAAAAACCAATTATATATGCAAATGATCGATGTATCTCAGGTTGTCTATGCTGGTTTTGTGAAGTTTTGACTCACTTGATATTTGCGTGAATTTACTCACTCTTGAAGATTGAAATGTGAAATGCACATTTATTGTCACATATAGAAAAACATATTCTAACATGATAGAAAGTGACGTGTATTCACTTGTATTCCTTTCTTTTTTTATATCAATAGTGATTAGTTAACTCAACTTTTTTAAATAGTCAATTTTGTTATTAACTTTAGGACTTGGATTTTTTTATAAGAAAAAAGAGAGTGGTGGGGCAGTAAACAAAATTCAAAATATAAAGGTAATAGGATACACAATTCTTGTGGGGTTGCCCAGCTACGACAAAATTTCAAATACCTTGTAATGAGAAAGGTTGTATTATTATTTTTTTGGCATCTTCTCCTTAATTATTTGGTAGAGCGTATGAGTATGAGAATAAGAAAATAAAATTTTGGGATGGTACTCGAAAAATTGGGTGGAATGATTTATTTTGGGAGAGGAGACTTGAGAAAATTTTCGGGATGACATTAAAAAAAGGGATGGCGTTAGTTTTTTGGGAGTGAGAGACTTGTTAAAAGTGGTGGGTCTGTTATGAATTTTATTTATTGGGTTTTAATAAAGAAAATGTTGATTTGAAGGTTGAAGACTTGAAAATTTGAGAAAGCTAAAATGACATCATTAAAAGGCGTGCCCATAAAAAGTTAAACATATATGTTTCTGTACTTGTATGCATCTATATTTAACAATCATGCATGCTCTACCGGGAGTTTCATTAGTTGACAATTTGCATGAATGAATAAGGAAAGCATAATGGCAGAATGGCTACAACATTTCAACATTAGGGACCACCTTAATTAAAAAAGAGAATGTGTGATTTAAAAAACTGATATTGTTCACTTCCGTTTCGGATCCACTAATTTGCAGATATAGAGGAGGAGATTTAACAGGTGAATGTGGATAGTTATATTTAAATACGGAAATAATAATAAAAAAATAGTCGAAATGCAAATTTTAGATGATAGAACTGATGTTGTTCGAGGTAATATAGTTGTGGATGTTGGTGTTGCTACCATTACATTCAGTGTAAATCAAAGGCATCATGGTAATGGAGTAAACTATTGTAGAGGTTACCATAGAAATGTGTCAAAGGTTGACAGTAATTGCTGCAATATTAAATAAATCATAGTGAAAAACAACATTAATTAATACACCTAATGAGAAAAAAAAATACTTTATAATTTCGATCCCAAAACTTATATACATACTAAATTCCAAATGAAATAGTACACTAAGATGACTTGAGCTAATTTCTTAAGTCATATATGTACATAACTGATTTGAGTCAGAATTAGATGATAAAGGGCCAAGTTGTCGACGACGGGGGTCGAAAAAAAATATCAACATATCCCAACAATTGGTTTGACCATGTGAAATATGTCTGTGAAAAAAAAAAAGCTTGTGATATGATAGCAAATATGATTTCCCCCCGGCTTCCAACTTGGATCATCTTCTTTGCAATGGCAGCCAATAAGTCTCATTACTACTAGAAACTTTTCATCTTGTTATTTTATGGTAATTAAAATCTCGTTTGCTCTATTTTGAATTTCAGATCACTAAATAGTACTCCTATGAGTACGTCTGAGACAAACTTACATTCTCAAAAAGACATGGACTGTGATGAAAACCATAAAGGCCCGCATCGCAGCAAGTCATGGCGGTCAATCGTTCTACCATAATTGAACGACCCAATCGATGTACATTAGCTCAACATGCATAAAGAAAGGGAAAGAACTTTACGATTGTAGTCAGCTTCTCCAGTGGGAAGTGTTATGTCATCATCTACTACAAACACCTAGGAACTTCATAAAAGTCGGGGAAAATCAGAATACACCACCTCCTATATAGGGCCAAAATTAACATAAAGAGAAGACAAAAAAGTGGATATTAATTAGTAAATGCAAAATCGTGCCTCCATTGCCATTAAGGACGTTTTACTCCTTTGTTTTTCTCTTTCTCTATCATCAGCCAATCAAATTGCATATATTCTGCAAAACGTAGATAATAAATGTGTATTATACCAAGTGAACTACTATGCTCTACCAAGGTTCGAAACACTATATCAACTAGCAAAATGCACGTGCTCTGCACATGAACAATACACAAAACTTATTGAAGAGAATGTTAACATAGTTATTAAGAAGAGAGTTAAGATGCTCCATATTTAACCATAGTGTTTTCTGCGAAATTTTCATAGCTTGTGTCCTTTTGCGCCTCACAGTCACTTATATAATCGACCTTAAGTTATTGGGCTTGTATAAGTGCGCCTCAACAAAGAATTTAACCATAGCAGTTTAGTACTTTATAACAGACTAAATTTTCATATTTAACCAATGTCTTGGGCTAGTTTTTCAGTTGGCCTTGCTTGAAGCTCTTTCTTGATCTCTTGAATAGAAGTTTCCTGCAAATTAACAAATAAATAGCATCTGAAAACTGCATGTGAATTAACATAAGTAATTCGACTTCGTCCTTTCCTCATTCAAATTGCTAAATTCTTTGTTGAATCATGTCTCATTGAAATAAAATAAATACCTTTTGACTAATTAATGCATTCAACTTCTTCATCTCATTCATGTGTTCCTCCCATTCATTTGACAAAGTGGTTTCCATATTGTGAAGTTCCATATTCAAGTCGGAGATTATTTTCTCTTTCGCACTCAATGAATTCTCCAGGATAGTAGTTAAATCCATATTACTGATGCAAAAAAGAGTAACATCAAGCTGAGGAACATAATACGAAGAAGAAAAGCATGATAACACTCAAAACCGCCTTTTATTAGCTACCGTCAATGTTAATCTTACATTCAATGCAATTTATCACCACCGGGGTCTACCAAACTAAAATGTAAGGATGATTGAATTCATATGTAGAATTTGACTTATGAAACCTCACCTTTTGTTTCCATTTTCTTCATTTGTCGCTCTCTAATTGAGCTTAAAAAGTCCCCCGCAGGGAAGTCCAAAGCAAAATAAGGTGTTTTCACAAGATCATGTAATAATTTAATAAGGTGTTTCTTTTTTCCATTAATGTTGATCCCAAAAGGACATCATGTGGATTCCTTTTCTTCAAGTGAAATGAAGAGACGATTATCAATAGATGCAATAGACTGTTTACAATGAACAATCTACAGTCTTGAAGAATAGCAGAAAACGGATGGAAGATGCACATATATGTCTAAACTAAAGGTTCATGATCACGGACATTTGAAATGATACCATTTATCATAATTTTCACCTTCTCCCTTTCAAGACTAAGTAGTCGTGACTGAGCCCGTTGAACTTCATCCATAAGAAGATTAACTTCTGATTGCTTTGCTGCTGTATCCTCATCTGAAAGAGACAAATGAGAATGTGTTACATAACCGCATTTTCATAAGTACCTTTTTAAATAATTAAGCAAGCTTCTCTGAGAGAATAAAAAATATAAAATGCTTAGAGAGTAGACATCAGCATTGCATGTGACATAAATAAAATGCCGAAACCTATTCTTAAAACAATGGCAATATACATACCTGATTGAGCACGAAAGTCAAATAACTGGCTCTGGGCAAATTCATGCAGCTTCTGCATATTTGAAACACTATCTTTAGCTTGCCGTAACTGATCCTGCAACAGTCGCTCCCTGCCTCCATAAGAACACAAAACATGTTACACATTCCATGAGCATACAAAATAACAACTGAAAAAATGAAAGGAGAGAGAGAGAGAGAGAGAGAGAGAGCTTCACATAGCCATGTTTACCAAAACAAAGTAACAAAAGTCAAGAACATGAGTCAAATTTTCTTTAACAACAATGTGTATACCTTTCTTTAAGGGCGCCCCGGTGTTTTCGATTCTCTTCTGCCAAGCCACGTTGCTTGATTTCTACAATTTCTTTCACTTTTTCCTCCATCTAAATTCATCTCAAAAAAAAAATCAGAAAAACAACAATAATCATTAGCATAATAACAATTACTATTGTAATCTATAAATTTCGACTGACAGATGCCAAAGCATGAGAAGTTCAGAACATGATACAGTAGCAACCTATATAAAGGAGCAGTACATGCGACAACGCCCTTCTACTATCTGCTACGGTCTCCATAATTAACCCCCATAAGAGGTGTGCGAAAATCAAAAGACCTCGTTGCTTGGTTCGATCAATCACACTTCAACAAAGTCTATTTGCCACAAAACACCTAGGTTCTAAGGATTTGCAAAATGATCTCCATCAGAACCCCATGTCTAGGAGTGAACCTAAAGGCGTAGAACTACAAACCTAGCTTCAACTCTCACCTCCTTAACCCAGGCACTTCCCAAGCATAACCTCAGAATATCAAAGTCCCACACCTTTAGATGAACCCGTCCTTGGGGCTATGATACCACATTGCAAAAGCCAGCTCCTACTGTCACTATTGTCCCCACTTGCCCCTATGAGAGTTTTATGTCAAATGGCCAGGGTGCCAACCCAAATTCAGCACGTCACTTGGGAATGACAGATATCAGAAGGAACCTAAAGCAACATCCACCCGAGTCTGTAATGGTAACAAAATAGGGGGTTGCCAAAACAAATTTTACTTCAAGGAAGCATGTGGGAAACTCATCTTTTGCAATACTATAATAAATAAACCAAGTTGTATTATAATTTTTCATGAAAACATGAATAGGACATATAAACTATGCTAACCTGTTGTTCTAGTTGGCGATTGCGGTCTTCAAGTCTCTGTATAGTTGCTTGTTGATTCTTCAAATGAGTAGCTTCAATCCTAAACTCCTCTAGTTCAACCTTCATCTTTCTATTCTCAGACTCTAGTTCAGAAACTTTCACATCTTGCTCCTACATTAAAAAAAAACACAATCAAATTCTCTGCAACAACATAAATCGAACGCATAAAACGCAAGCGTACTAAAAAAACTTACAGCAATTGAAGCAATAGCTGGATAAGGATCTGGAGCCTCATATAACTTTTGAGTGAAGGTGAAGGTCGAAACATGATTGGATCGAATCATGATTGGATCAGATGGTGAAGGTCAGATGACTGAAGGTCAGATTACTTGTTGAGACTGAAGATCAGATGGTGAAGGTCGAAACATGATTGGATCGAATCCATGCACTTGCTCAGCACTTCTCCTCGCGGTAATTGTCCCCAGATAATCCAGAATGCAAGATTCAATTTCATCCTATGTAAAATCTCCCACAATACTCACCTGAAAGAAGACATTGATGGGGATCAAGGCAACAAAGGGGGATATATAGTTTTGAGATGATTCTGAGATACCTCCATATTATCGCCGAAAAATTGATTTCAGGAAAGATTCTTCGTATGTCTTGAGTTCTTATGTACTAACCTCATGGTGACTGCTTGTTGAATCGCGTCTAATGGGCCTTTTTTATTTTCCTCCAAATCACTGCTGTAGAGTTCTTATGTACAGTTAATTTTCTTAATTGTGGTGGAAGACTGATCTGACGTCCAGAAAAAAGATCAAACAGGAAGTTACCATTGTGATGTGCCATCTCAAATAGCCTTGGGCTGATCCACAACAGATACTCCGACTTGCTAACTTTGGCAGCTTAAGATTATAGATTGTACCTTCTGAGAGACTTAAGAACATTCCAGTTTGTGTGGTTTCATCGCGAGAGATCATTAACCAAGGAAGTCAATTGAGTCCATGAAGGTAGTGTATGTGCTTTACTGCAATGGACCTCCATGCATGATGATCGCAACAAAAACGGATATAATCTGTCAGACATAGTCTACGCAAAATCATCTTCTTCGTTGGTCACCTTATTGCAACTTCCCTTTTTTTTTGTTATAACTCAATTCCCATATCACCTCTAAAAAAAATGCCATATAGCACTTGGTCACATGAACCAAGAACAAATAGAAAAGATGAACAAAATAATGCAGAATAACATCAGAACGTGTACAAAGTTTAGAGATGCTTAATCTGAAAAAGTTTATTAAATCTAATCCACGCGCTTAATCTGAAAAAGTACCTGCAGATTCTACTCAAGAAGATCGATTTACGATTTGAGGCTTTCCGAGAAATCTGAAAATAGACAATTAAAATCTTGAGAGATTAACCCATTTAGGAACTCATTACCTACAAATCATTTAAACATATAGGCCCCGGATCCCAAACTAAGGAGGTAGCATAACGATTTAGAGGCTCGATAGTTTATAGGCTTCCAGATAATCGACTTGCGGCTACGATCTTCGGGTCGATCGTGTAAACCGATGCCCTCGAAATGTGTGTGATCTGAACGCATCATTATATTAAAAAACTTAGAGAATGATTTTTCAAGTCACTCTTCAACTTAACTCAGTAATAGTAGTTCCAGTCACTAATACATTTGGGATTCCTCTGAACAGTGGCCTCTTCCTCTGGATGCACATCAGTTGCATCAGTGGCAATAGATGCTATTTGAGTTTCAAGTATCTCAAGCTCCTCTTTCTTCTCAGTTGATGGTGTATTAGATGCCACTTTTCGTGTATCTTTAATAACTTTGAATGCTTCTAAGTACTGCCCCAAGGATGCCCTTCTCAGATTACACGCAAAAGCAAAAGAGAAATATGTCTTAGGAAAACGCAATTTATATTCAAGGCTTCAAATACATAAATATGCACACACGCAAAATAATGAGATCAAATAAAAGGAATGAAGAGATAAAGCAATTAAAACCTACTCTTGGCATAAAAAATTGGATAAGTACATGCCTGTATACGTGTAAATTATTGGCGTACATAACATAGACACTTTAGTAGTTGTTTCACAGTCTGAACCCTATTTTGTACCTTTCATATCGGCCTCGAATTATCTATTTTTCCTCTTGGTAGCATGAATTTGAAATGAAAGAATGATTGCAAACATCGAGGGCAACCACATACCAGTTTAAGAGTTAATTACAAAGAGATAAATAACCATGACACCGTGATGTGTTGGTTAGCATCCTAACTGGCACTTCCATTGTATTCTCTTCCGAGGTGTTCCTAAAGAAAGCTTGTTGTTGCATGATCATAAACCATTTCGTTCACTCTTTTCATCTCTATATATAAGCTCCATGTCCATGCTGACTGCTACATTCTTATCAATTGTCTTGAAGTGCTAAGCAACTTATCAATAGCAGCTTCTTCACTGAATATAAGTATGGCTGCAAGTAAAATCACATACAAAAAGAAGAGAGCTATGAATCAGGATGTTTTGCAATATTAATAGAACATCCACCTACAACAAAAACAAAAATTAAAAATGCAACAGACGGAGTACCTCAACAATTCCAGAAAAGATAACATAAAAAACTTTGTAATTGTTAAGATGAACATGGCAAAGAACGATATTAGGATATTCAACCAAGCAAGAGTAGTATTGAAAGGCAAATCCTTCATTTATGCAAGTAAGTTTTGAGTGAATATTGTGTGAGCACAATAGGTTAAAAAATCATCCAACTAAAATACAATCGTTCGCTTAATTGCACACAAAGATTTGACCATTTTCCTTAAATGAGTTACACTCAAGATCGCCCATTCAGCCAGTTTAGTACTTTAGTATGTTATAATTAAAGGATGTATATCAAATGTCAATACCTTGTAGACATATAGAAAGGGAATACAAACCAATAGATTGTCTAAGATAATAAGCCAAAAAGAAAGTTATCCATGCAAACAATATAAAAGAAATGCATAAGTTACCTACTTAAACTGAAATTCTAAGTTCACAAACACGCCAAGAATCACAAGCACCTTGGTACTCCTTCTTTGGAAATGAAATATTGTTCTTCCACGGTAGGGAATCTAAAATTTGTTCCTAATAGTGTCATTAAGATAGAACATCAGAGCGACTTGCCGTCAGAACTGGTGAGATTAGTATTGCACCATCACCTACTTGTCTTCATTTTGTGACGGTCATGTCGATTTTCAGTTGATTTCAGCCGTGTCATAGACCACCATCGTTGGTTATAGTCACAACTACACTACATGAAGTATTTTTTGGGCTTTATATTTCCAACTACATATAGGTCTGAAACACTGAATTTAGACTCCAAAAGCAACTAATAACTCAGTAAATTACGTACCTATCAAAAATAATATTCTTTACTTCATATCGACTCAAGTAGAACTGTTTTTCGTTCAACAAAAATAATTGAAAATGTAAGGGCAATGAAACTCTAAAAAAATCAGATATATACATGCCTCTACTAAATCATGCATTTGCATCCCTTCGTGGATGACCAAGGGATGAGACAATCTAATCATTAGCTATTGAAACAACTTGTGATATCCAAATACACCATTGTAGACTTGAAATGAGTTTCAAATTACATGAACAAAAAAAAATAAAGTATACACGCTTTTATGGAATATAATCCTGCACAAACAATTAACCAAGCCTGCCTATTGCTTTGTAATCCATTTTACTACGTATTTTTTATGAGAAATATGCATTATAAGGCATACCTCGATAACCACAGGGGTGGGTCAATTAACAAAGATTTGAGAGTTTCAAAAAGAGACAACCAAAGTTACCGAGTTAGTACTTGTTGAGAGTGTGAAGTTCACTGCTGACAATGTCAATGAGCAAAGTAAGGAGATGAGTGAAACAACCACACTCAAAATACAGAAATTGTTCAGCTTCCTTGGCAAAACCGAAATCCACTTGAGTGGGGGTAGATGGAGGGGCAGAAAGTGGGAGATTGAAAACGAAGAGTTTAGAGTGGTTAAATTGGTGGCTAGTTCGGCAGGCATTTTAATAGCTGGCGTTTTTAATTCTAAATGGTCGAGGTGTCTATCCAGGTGTCTTAAGCCTTGACCCTCGATTTATAGAGATTTAAACAACAAAGATTTGAATCCCAGCCCTCTCATAAATTTATAGTAATTTGAGTTCATTCTGCTTTTTCTGGGTATGTTATCAGTACTACATCACCTTAAAGAATACCATTGAAACCTTTTAACAAATCAATTGCAATGGTTTGGATTAGATGAATATCCTAAGGTCAGAATGAAATTCTAATTCCTATGCATTCATAAATAAAAGTTAGCATTCCCACTCTTCCATCTCAATACCATGAAATACTTAACGGGTGAATTAAGCTAAAGACAAATCTATATCTAGAAAAATGGATTAAGGATTGAATACCAACACACATCAGGATCCTCAGCCATCCGTGTGCAAATCTACTCTAGCATCCTTGGCAAATGCATTTTTGTTGCTTACCGTTGTACCCTGGTGATTGTACGTTCAAAATAGGAAAATGTATATTAGACTGGGATAAAGAGTTCTAAACCTGTAGCAAGTAGCAGCAAACTCAGAAGCTAATGCAAAGCTAAACATATACAACCAGTTGCCTCTGCAAAATTATGTGACACATTTGTGATATTGAATACAATTGTTCCTAGAACTTGTTCCCAGAAGTTTCTTACATGTGGTCCTTCTGATTTTAAGTATCGTCGATGCAAATAAGGAAAAATGAAAAGTGAGAACGATAGCATACACAAAAAGGAAATACATTCATAGGATCCTTCTCCTCAATGACTGCAAGTTTACTTGCAATTAAAGAAGAAAGGGAAAATGGAAAGAAAAGAAAAGTAAACTATGAGTTTGGAAGTTTCTCCCAACCTTATTTGTTCAATACTTGATGTCATTAGACCGTTAGTAACATATTATAACCCAAGTAAAGTCCATAGGTTACTTACATCTTCAAGCTCCTTTATATACGCTTAGGCCTTTTTTAACATTTTTTATCATTTTCCATCAATCAAGGAACTTCGAGCTCTTTAAAAACATTCGTCTCAATGAACAGCAAAAGTTGGGGAGGAGTTGTAGCCACCTAGCAGATTCTCAGAGCTACGGACCTAAGCATAGGAGACAAAGATGGTTAAAGTCCAATTGGATAAAAGGCTTCAGACTGATAAAGCCTAAATTATAACAGCAGTATTTTGAAGAAGAATGCACATTTCTAATTTAAGTGTTACCCGCTTTGTAGCAACTCTTTCTAAACTTGCCCGAGTATCCCTGTAGATTTCAAAATTGAGAAAATTTATCAATTAAAAGACATAATTTATTAATTACACGATAAATGATATCGACCAACCTGCATTCAGTGGGTGATGATGTAATTATTTTCGACGGAAATGGGGTCACTGGATCTTCTTTTGAGTCCTGTAAAATTGCTAATCAGCTTTAAGCGAAAAAAGGATCATACCAATATTTTTTAGGAACTGGAAAATCAGATCAAAATTAGCATGGACTAATGGATGATTTCAGTTTCCTGGTCACTTTATTTTAGCAGACAATATTTGCATCGTACTGATTTATTTTTGTTTCTTAAACATTACATGATTTGAAAAATCAACTCAAGATTTCGAAAGAAACAATTTGATCAAGTCAATGAGTCAACTACTAAGTTGATGTTGATGATGCATGAGCATTAAATTAATCAATTGGGTGACAACTACTTGGATGTAATGTCTCATGGAGTGACACCAAAGCATAAGTACTGTAACATTCATGAGACAAAGCATTTATGTGTATGGTCTCTATTTCTGTAATACCAAATGTCAGTATAAATCATCCATTGTTGAGGAAGTTCTGTAACGCGCTTATGTTGCATCACAAGGTAAAAAAAGAAAAAAAAAAAAAAAAGGGGACTCACATTATTTTAAGTATCTCTTCTCTTGAATATTTAGAAATAGCTTGTTGAAGGTGAGCAGCAGTCTTCCCATCCATTGTTGCAATTGAATAAAAGCTTGAAAGAAAATGAACCCCTTGGCTTCTAGGAGTTATCGTACTTCCTTATGCATAATCTTAAGTGTTTGCCCTTGTTTGAGCTGCATTACTGCACCAATATAATACACCAAGAAAATAGAAATTTGAGCCAATGGATCAATCATTTAAGGTGTGTTTGATTGTCAGCACGAATTCAATCGAACATGTAACAGGGTAAAGGTATCGTTGCAAGAATATTACTGGAAACCTTGTGTTTAGAAATGATGTAACCACTTTAAAACATGTATTTCCATAATACTCCAGCTAGATCAAAAATGTAAAAATGATGGTCATACATAAATAACCAACACAAACATCAAACATTTCATTACTTACTTTTTGATTGATTACTATCTTCCCTAAACAGGTGCCTCCTTTGGCCATTTTGGACTAACATAAATCCATGAGTCACTACTGTAACTTCAACATCAGGGCCAAGTTCAACTCTCAAACTATCTTAGAAATTTATTAGCGTCATTTTGCGTGCATTATAGATGGTGTTTCCGGAAATGGCAACCATCCGCGGTTTGAAGTCAAAAGCGTAGAAGTATCTCGTAAAGTTTCCCATGCAAGTACTTGAAAAATCAGCACGATAGTGCAAAGACAAATTTCAGTTGGATGAAGTCATAAAAGTAAATTGAAATCATGAGAAAGTACCCACTTAACAGATCGATAGGAAAAACATGCAGACAGTCATAACGGCAATGCCACATATAGACTCAACTCAAGTCAAAGCATAATTAGGATCCTTTAAGTTATTTCCATTTGCTTCGCCAAATCAAAATGTAATACATCAATAACAACCTAAATTGAAGCTTAGACTCTCAGACCGACAAAGAACAAAAACAACATAAGCCAATACACCATGCTTGCCAAATTTGATACACCCATGTGGGCAATTCAAATTTGAATATGAATTGAGCTGAAATATAGCATAGTTTGTGTCGTCAATTGGGATACTTTGTCGATTGAAACTCGATAGCAACTAATTGTTTACTTAAAAGTATTATAATCATTATGACATGTTACACAAATTCTATTAGAACTTAGCAATGGAACTTATAGATGGAATACAACCTCTTACCATAAAAAAATACAACCTATGGTGGTCAAACTCTTATCTAACCTTACAAATAAAATACACTAACTATAGCGAGAAATATCGGTCAAACTCCTTTTACTGGGATGACTCTCAAGACTTTATTATCACCCCATCTCATACAGCTATTTGAATCACAAAAAACACAACTCTTTAATAATGAACTTTAAATGCGGTGTAAGTGGTTCAAAAATTAATTATCAAAGTTAAAGACACTTACCTATTGCATTTTTATCTCTTGTTTAGCCAGCCAGATAATGTCAAAACAAAGGACCAAAAGTAGTGCCGCGATAGTCCGCCCACGGGTTACATCCTACTCCCAATTTCATCTACGTTTTGAACTTGCATCTAATATCTCCGGCTTGCACAATAAGCCGATGAGCAGCCTTTTAAAAAATAATTGGTGAAATGAATATTTGATATTGGACTGTGTTGCACGGGTATGGTTTGAGACACAGCAGAAAGACACTCCGAGACATGGCATTTCGGTTAAAATATGGAGTGTCCGACACGGCGGTACGACTTCCATTTTGAAGTACCCACACAACACATATATTGGATAACGGCTATATATTAGTTAGAACTCATGACTCAATTACAGCACAAATATAGCCAATAGTGAAAGTACACAAACGATCTTACCCCATTTAATCGAATGATGTCTATCGCCAAATATTGTCTTCGCTACTTGAATTCAAGAGGGCTTCTTCATAGGAGAGCTAGGCTCGCCTTTAGTTGTATTCTTCTTTATCTACACGTATGGATTGGTGCTTTCCCATCCTTTCCCTAAGCTTCGGTAGAACTTAGTGGTGGTGGTTATCTTATGCACAAAAATATATAAGAGTCAACAATCTTGAGAGAAGACAATACACATTAATGTAACTTATAGGAAACAACTTGTATACACCAGTAGCTTCTACGGAGTTCCGAGAAATTTACCAAGGCAGCTGGCCAGCAGATTACAAATATGTCAATCAACTGTTTCATACAATGGAAGCAAAATTTGATACGGTATCCTTCAATTACATATCGGAGACCGACCAAAGATACGCTTCTCTTTCAGTAGCTTGTTTTTCGTTTGTTCTTTTGAAGTATTCCTTTTCATATCCCGCACCAAGACGTAAGAACATATTACTTCATTATTGCAACTCTAAATGTAAAAAACTCCGACTGAGCCATATTTCATAGAATTGCATCATACTCATCGTAATACTGAATTCAACAGGCTTTAAGATGTGATTTTACTAAAAAGTCGAAAGGAAACTGCAAAAGGTATGATTCAGTATATTAAGGCTACAGAATTTATATCCTTGTCTTTTATTTATTTTCAAAACACTATTTTAGTCTTCCTTTTTCGGCGGTCGATATTTTTTTCTACGGAATAATATCACACCCGACAACTATAGGTTAAGGTCCTAAGTATCCCTTAAACTCAAACTTAGTGGGGGGTACGACTTTTGGTATTGCTTTCTCTTCCGGTCATTTGTCGATGGACCAAAATAAAAGTACAATTTTAAGAGAAGGCATTAGAGATACTTAGATATCTTTGCACAACAATACATACACAACAACACATGTCCACATGTATTCATTTCTTGAAATTACTTAAATGAATAGGGGTAGTGACCTATAGACAAAAACTCAAAGACATTATCACGAGAAAATACTTATGATTCAAAGATTTCAAACTACAACCTAAAAGCGGATAATAGACAACTGGAATCTTTTGAACCCTTTAAAAAGATCTATCGGGATTATTTAATGATTCTTCTGATTTACATTTCACAGATCATAACCATGGCAACTTTATGTGCACATTACCATGACAAATCTTTCCCTAGAAAGAAGAAAATATATCACACCTAAAAAGACAAAGAACTTCAGATATGCGATCATATTCTTACTTGTAAGAGAAAGAATATGCAAACATAATCAAGCTCCCACTCCCTTTATATGTACCACAACAATGATTAACAGGAAAGTGTATATACTCATCACTAAAATAAATCGGACTCTAAACCGAAGGTAGATGGGAACACACCATTGCTACGATCAACCCCATCCCAATGCCTCCCGTGTTTTATGCCATAACGGTTTGGTGCAAAGATCTATTCTTCTTAATATCCAGCTATGATTAGGAACCTTTTGAGGAATAATAAATCCAGATTCTTTCATCTTTTCATTGTCGCCCAAATCTTCCAAAATCAGGTCGAGAATGCTTCCTCTGCAAAAGATAAAAAGAACATGAACATTGGTAACCATGTTAAATCATCAATAGAAAAAAAACCAAAGTGAACTTTACAAAGTCGTCTAACAGTATCCTACATGGTGAAATACCAAAACTTGAGGTATATAACCTTTCAATATGCCAGTATCTTGTATACATGGATGACACAGTTTTTTTTTAAACTACCGTGTGTTGCTAACTTGTTATTACTTAAAAGAAAAACTTATTTTATTACCTTTACCAAGTGAGCCATTGGATCTCCCCATCTAACCCTTTCCTTCAACATTTTGTCAAGTTCCGGATCATCTCTGCAATAAAGATCATTTATGTGGTCAATGTCTACATACAATTAGGATAGTATTTATGCCCGTGATAGGTACAGACTTAAGGAACCATCCCAGCAATTTACTGTGTATATTTAAGTAATGCTCTAAAGCCTACTAAAAAATGACGATGAGGTGCATGTTAACTCAAAAACCATAAGCTGATAAGCATATACTAAAAATATCATTAATTTCTCCCAACTGATTTATGCGTGCGCTAGCTACCTACATAAGATAAGGTGAAGGACTGCAAATTGACCATGATTAAGATGGTGTAAGCTTACTTGGTCCTGGAAAATGGTCTCTCCCTCTCAACTTCTAATTCGTGCTCCCTGGCTTCAGCTTCCCGCTTTTGAGCCAAACCTTTGCCCCATTCCAACTTCTTCTCCTTGAAAAAATAAACATGACAAAGGATTACCAACCATCGGTTAAGCTATTTTCATGAAATATCCATCCACCTTTACTACAAATTTCCTTGACATTCATATGGAGAAACATCCTGCTTCTTAACAAACAATTACCGATTTCAAGAAGATATTAAGCCCGATGTATCTTGTTTCAGGCAGATGAGCAAAAACAGGGAACATAAATATGTCAGCTATACAATATAGAATCATAAAATTTCAGAACTCAATGAAAGTTTGATAACCTTCCTTTGCGGATCTAGTTACAATAACCGAATTGGAAGCATAAAGCAAAACCAAGATCTTTGGAAAGAGTTCATGAAGAAAGGAGGGGAAGTTGAAAGAACTCAGTATTAATGGTAGTTAAGTGGGTATTAATGGTATTTAAGTGGGTATTAATGGCAATGTAACACCGCGTACATGTCAATATAGGCGTGGATTTGGGTTTTTGCCCTGAATTTACATAAAACTCCTTTGTCTGTGTGTTGTAATTGAAGGGTATAAATAGAAATCAAAAATTAAATGACGAAATAGTCCTTTTTTAAGACATTGAATAATATTTTTTTGTATTTAATCAGGGGTATTAGGTGGTAGAAAAAAGGCTGGTCTAATTTAAAAGGCCAGGTTAATTATGGTGTATTTTACTAATAGAGATATTTATACATAAGCTACATTTTGAATATTTCAGCCTGATCCTGAAGAAATGGCTAGTTAAAATTGTTGAATATCCTACACCGGTCATATAGGGCCAAAATTCGATATAATCGTTATATATCACCAGAATTTGTGAGAAAACCCCTTAACCCCTTGAGACTACTAACTAATGTGGGCACATGGTGAACTTCATCAAGTTTAGGTGAGCTTGTATTTTTCAATGTTAGATGTATGGTAGCTCTGTGCAACTGATTAACAAAGTATCTTGACCAAAAGAGGTTACTCTATATTTGATGGAGTAAATTTTAATTAGATTGTCTAATTGTTTGTATTAGCACACTAGAAGAAAATATAAGGTAAAATTAGATATATATAGGTGACCGTAGATTATATTTTGAGACCAAAAAAATTAGGATGAAATTATGAATGAATTTTATAGGATTTGATATAGTACAATATTTAGTTGGGAAATCTTAGCACCGCGCACTTGAGAGTTTGTGCAATCTGAGAACTTAAAATCAAAAAAGTTGTTATCCTGAAACCGGAAACCAAATGAGGGGAAAGATTCAACGACAATATAATGAATCCATTCTATCGCAATAGAAAACATTATTAAAAAAACTACAATTACCTTGTATTATGGTGAAGTAATGAATGACACACCATCTTAATAAACCAAGGAAACTGTTAGAGCCCATCTAAAATCGATTTTGCCTCCCCCATAACATGCATCCATAAAATCACCCACTTGAAAAAAGAGAAAATAAAAACAATTGGTGAAAGTTGGTAAGTGAAAACGGCAACTGGATTTTAGAATTCTCGCCTCATCTAACTATCTAGCATTATGATAAAATGGTATTATATTATAATTTAATATTTGTTGACCACATATGAACTAATCAATCAATTTTTTTATTTATTTGTTTTTAAACTAACCTTTTGTTTTGGAAATCGAAGTGAAAAGTGACTTCAACCTGATTCGTCTTCTTTCATGGCGAATTTATGAATATATGGCAGGAAGAAGAGAGAAGAGTTTGGTGAAGTAATGAATGACACACTAACCATGAGAAAAGCAGAGATAAGGGAGAATCTCATCTCAAAAGAAGTGTGGTGGGATTTTTCTTTTTCTTATATATATATATATATATATATATATATATATATATATATATATATATGGCATTTGTGATTGTGGTGGGATGATAGTGGCCGGAGATTGTTGTGGTTTACAACTTAAGTTGCGTCAAAAAGCTATGTCTTACCTGAACGATTAAATTGCGCACAAGGAGTTTTGATCGGAGAGCGCGACCAAAAAAGAAATCAGAAAGCTCATCATTCTTAGGACATAACACAGTTGCAAAGATTGAATTAGGTGGTTACTACAAAATATTCATTTCATGAAGCAACATAACAAAAGCTTCTTACCCCGTCCTTATGTGATAAAGAGTAACAAAGAAGACTCTCCAGTGTTCGCCTTCGTATTCATTTTTTTCCGATGACAATGGAAGCAAAGAGAAGTGGTTAATAAAGAAGTTAGATAGTGGAGAAGAATCCAATGTGCGAGACAGTGGTGAATGATGATTATTTGTTGGTGAATGATGATTATTTGTTTTTTGGTTTTTTGTTGGTAGGGACAGGATTTCTGTGAAGTAGTGGGGACGGGAGTCGGTAAGGTTTGAACTGTGGAATGATTTGTTTATAGATTAGTAACTGTGGAATGATTTGTTTATAGATTAGTAACTGTGGAATGATCTGACATTTGTTGCACAGTGGAAATCATGTTGTGTTTTATTGTATAGATACATCACATAACCCACAACAACCTTCTTGGGAAAATTTATTGAAAAGTTACAAAAATGTCTAGTATTCATACAAAATTTTAGGGTTCACTTGTGAGACTTACGTAAATATCAAAACATCATCTATAGCTTAACTGTAAATATCAAAATATCATCTATAGCTTAATTGTAGACATGTTTGAGATACCCCATATCACTTAATTTGTAAATCAATAATTGTGCAAAGTCAGCAGGTATATGTAAATATGTAATATTGATTGTCAAGAATTAATATATATGCTTACACATTGGCTGATTAGAATACAAGATAAATTGTCCATTGGGTACCCTTGTACATTTAAATTTGGTCCTATACTGATTGTGGTGTGAATATATATTGCTTAATGTGGTGGCTACCTTTATATTGGAGGAATTCATGTCCTTGCATGGTAGATATTTGTAAGTTGGTATGTTAGTATGTATGCATACTTGAGATTTTTCTCCCAAGTTCACCTGGGGAACATGCCCCATGTAACTACCATGTGGCTTCGCCATTGCCTATCAAACTCTGACATATACACCACTGGAAGAGCATCTAGATTAATTCGTGTAGCTTGGGTCCTAGCTAATACTGTTGTCAGGGTGATATATTGTTGGCATGTGTGTTGATGTGCACCTAATTAGTCGATCTGTAATTTGGTATATAAACTGAGATATCGACATATATCTCTTTCAATTGAATGTTTCAGAAAAAAAAAATAGAAAAGGAGAAAAATAAGAAAAATAAGAAAGATGGATAGATGTCAAAAAACTATTGGATGAAACCAGATGGAGCAACTATAAAAGGACTAGATGCAGAAGAGAGAGGGGATTGATTTCATTTTCACATTTTCATTTCTGTTTTTCATATTTGAGGGGAAAAAAAAGAGGTATTGATAAATTGTTGATCAATAAGAAAACTTCATTAAACTTGAATGATTATCTTTATCATTACAAACATCTTGTACCAAAACTCAAAAGACCAAAATATCCTCTCCTTTTCAGGTCAATCATACTTCAGTTCACGTGATATTCACTCTAAACATCCAAATAAAATAGAATATAGGCAATTGTAAATTAAACACAATTTTTCACAGTTTCACCTTGCTGGATCAAGTGATCAACACGATACAGAGCATCCATACTAAAAAAAGGACGCGACTACACCATATGGCCCAGCACAAAAAATAAAGTTGAAGTCATCTCTTATTGGCTAGATTGGGATGACGTGGCATAAAATAAAAGAAAGAAATAACACCAAGAAACCGCGAGAAAATAAACAAATTTTTCTCTTCTCGTTTCTCTCTCCTCATTTCCCTGATTCCCCACTCCTTCCTCTTCTGCAAAACAAAAAAAAACCACTAAAATGTGTTGGTGGAGAAGAAATACCAAACTATTATCAATGCTTATAAGTTTGTGAACGTTTATTAGGATTGGACTTTGAAGATCAAAATGAAAGCATATTTAAGTTACAAAGTTCACAATTTGAGGATTTTATTATTGGAAAATAGGATTCAATCTCTACTTTACATAGTCAAGAAAACAACCTCTAGTCAATTTTTCTTCAATAATTGCTCTTCTACTTTATCCAAAACAATCTGCTCTAACCAACGATATACCCACACCCTTTTCCATCTCAATCCCACAACTAGTGTCATACTCAAAAACCCACAAATTTGTCCTATTCGTTTCTTCCTTTAAAATGTAGAGAAGTTGATATAAGTAATACCAAAGATGAAAATTGTACATAAACAATGTTGGGTGTTGAAAATATGAATTCGGAGTTGCTTCAACAACTAGTATATGACGCTTTTGTTTAGTGTTATTTTTTTGGACAAGTTGGTGACAAAAACGTCAAGTAGCTTTTTCAGCTTTAATGTTTTCTAGTTCTTTACAAATGTGAGAACAGAAGGGAGGGGAAATGAGGAGAGTGAAACGAGAAGAGAAGAATTTGCTTATTTTCTCGCAGTTTCTTGGTGTTATTTCATTATTTTATTTTCTGCCCTGGGTCATTCCAATCCAGCCAATAAGAGATCACTTCGCAACTTTTGTGTGCTAGGCATGTGTTGTAGTCGCGCCCCTAAGAAAACACTTCAAAGAATATTTCGGAATCCAATGATTAGAAAATATTATTGGTGTATTGGAGCAAAATTTAATATTCTCACTCCGGAAGGTGGAACACTTGAACTGGAATGCTTCAAAGTTTGAACGTACTTCCTGTGTTGGGCGAGGCCACGTGAAAAGCAACTTACTTCGGGTTTTGGTACTCTCCAATGTCTCATATGAATTATCGCCATAGTTCGGGATTTTGGAATTTCGACAAATTCAAAAACCGAAATTCATCAAATTTCGACCCCTATTATATTTGGAATTTCGACTGATTTTGAAATCATTAATATTTCGACTCTATATTCGGAATTCTGATTTTTTGAAAAAACAAAATATTAGGCGGAATTCCGACGTTTCGTTCGGAATCACGAACACTGATTATCACACAATGAATCATTTCTAAACCAATACAGTTTTCTAGAGAGAACTCTGGAGATATTCTTGCAGAACTAGACATATAGGAAATCCTTAGTTGGCTAGTTTTAAGTTCCATTTAGGAGTTATTGGAATGACAAAAAAATTTAGTATGATTAGCTGATTTTTTAAAGCTTTTAACTCTCTATATAATGCAATAAGTCCTCCACATACATATGTTATACATGCTTGGTTCAACGATCAGAAAGTTAGATCAATATACCACATTAATGGTACTTTGTCATTTCTTTCATTAGTCATGGTTATCATTCATATCTTGCAGTGGCTGGACACACAAAATGACACCAACCAAAAATCACACTAAATTGCTTTTAACAGCTGCAAGTTAAATCGGAAACAACATATTCGTGCTCCAAAAACTGTATCTCGTCCTTATTGGACATGTGGATCTCATCTCCTACTAGCACCGAGGCATTTTCAGATAAAAACCCACAAACGGCCCAACTGTAGTTAAGTGGGTACAAAAGAATTTTGTGCGGACTTTTAAATGGGTAAATGGGTTGCATCGTTGTCATGTTTAGCAGGGCCTCAAGTCAGCCATTTAGTTGTTCTAAACAGGCCCAAGTGCAAGTGGACCCACAAGAAGAGCAAATCTATGTATGCTATCCTATCTATCTTCAGATTACACTTTATCAACTGAACTGAACTGAACTGAACACTCCAGGGTCGTTGCTTCAACTGAAGTGAAAAAAATGGCCTTCTCCTCCACCATATCTTCTCCAGTATGTTTCCACAACAACCCAAACCCAAACCTCTCCCCTTCTTCTACTACAAACAAGTCAAGAACTAGAACACCAACTTTAAAAGCGTTTCCAGCAGCAACCGATGTCCCACTAGATGGAACAACACTAGCAGTAATTGGAGGCAGCTCCATTGCAGCATTATCAGCTGTTATCTCCCTATCCGACCCAGAAAAGCGACGACAACTACAAGCGGAAGAGGTTGGAGGGGGAGATAAAGAGGTAGTTAGAGAGTACTTTAACAACAATGGTTTCCAAAGATGGAAGAAAATATATGGACAAACTGATGATGTTAATAAGGTTCAGCTAGATATCCGTCTTGGACATTCTAAGACAGTTGAGAATGTTATGAAGATATTAACTGACGAGGGGAAGTCGCTTGAACGTGTTACGGTTTGCGATGCTGGTTGCGGAACTGGTTTATTATCTATTCTGCTTGCTAAGCAAGCTGCTATTGTCTCTGCTAGTGATATTTCAGCTGCTATGGTTGCCGAGGCTCAGGCACAGGTTAGTTTAACAGCTACCACTTAATGGTTAACATAATGTCTGATTGTCTGTTATTTTACAACCATATAAATATACTGAACATACATTGTTAGGAATTCCAACTTAGAATCATAAGCTAATGCAGATTCTTAGTCACTTGCTAGGCTTGGCTGACATTGCCACCTGAATGATGCCAATGTTTTCTATGGTAGAAATCACAATTCACTGATGATTTGAACCGGCAATAATAACTACTTCACTGATTTTTTTTTTGGTAACTGCTATTTATTATTGCGGAATAAACCGTTCTGTACAAGAAGCAGTAATATCAAACAACAGTAAATTACATACAAAGTTTGGCGGTTTCAACCACCAAAAGAAAAAACTATCTTCCAGCAATTCCAATAATCCAGTTGGAACATTCACTTTCATACCCATTGGGTTCGATAACCACGCATCATCCTCGGCACGATCAGATGCAAAATTGGCGAATGCATCGGCCACGAAGTTAGCTTCCCTGTAATTCCAAATCAGTTCCGTACATGCCATTGAACTGAAAAACTGTAAGCAGTCTTGAATAACATGAAGCACCTCCCAAGGTGTATCCATTGATGAATGCCTAATGCAATGTTGAATGAACTTTGAGTCCGTTTCCACTAGAACACGCACCCCATTTAGATGCAGAAAAGATAAAATCCTCAAGCCAAAGAATCTTCAGCCATAATAGTGGACGCATTTAATATCGGTACTGCTAAACCAAAGATAAATCTTCCATCCCAATCTCTGAGAACACAACCTGCTCCTGCAGCACCTGGATTTCCTCTAGACGAACCATCAATGTTTAATTTAAACACACCCACAGGTGGTGGTATCCATCTAATGGACACCCACCTCCTACACTTTTCCATTGACGAAGATGCAGAAACTATCTCGCCGTTGTCCTCGCGCCACATATTCTCCACTAACTTTTTGGCCTTCATCATATAATAGATAGGTGATGCCGTGGCATCCTCAAATCTAGCTTTATTTCGAGCTATCCATATATTCCAGATAACAGCAGTAGTAATTGATAAGGACCAATCCGCATCCTCGTGTTGTAACGCCACTGCCATCATTCTCCTCACCCAATCAGCAAAGGTGTTATCCATAATGATTAGTGGGAAAAACCAACACCAAACCAAAGCGGTACCCGTTTAACGGACATCCAATAAAAATATGTTCCTTCGTATCATTACCATACTCACAAAGAGAACATGCCGAGTTTACATAAATGCCTTTCGTTGTGAGAAAATCAGCAGTTGGCACCACCTCCTGAATACATTGCCATAAGAAAAATCTGATTTTGTAAGGAATATTAACCCTCCAGATTTTCTTAAATATAGGATCAGTTTGTACATTGTCATTATGTAACCAATGGTGCACTTGACGATACGCCGATTTAACCGAGTAACGACCAGATTTATCAGGAGCCCATATTCTATAGTCTGGATGAGCATGAATAGATAAAGGTATAGATAGAATCCGAGCCGCATATTCCGGAGACCAATAGTTTCGAATTTCCTCCACCCTCCACGTTTGAGTAGACGGTTCAATGAAATCACTGACACGATTGAGGATGCAATTACTCGGCTGCAATTGCAAAGGGGAAGTTGTGTCAGGCACCCATGAGTCAAGCCACACACGAATCGCAAGACCATCGCCCACATGCCAGCGGATACCCATTGCGAGAAGAGGTTTAATCTTCATAATAGTTTTCCAAATCTTAGATGCTGATCTCGGACATCTTGCTCTCAGAAAATCAGTCCTTGGGAAGTATTTTCCTTTCATGCATTTCGCCCACATAGACGTGGGTGATATAAGCTCCCAAGCTTTTTTGCCAAGTAGAGAAATATTATGAATTTCTAAATCTTTAATCCCAAGCCCTCCAGCCTCTTTTGGTTTACAAGCAAGTTCCCATGAGAAATAATGAAACTTGTTTTGACCTTTCTCATGATTCCACGAAGGCTTTCTGCACACGGTCAAGCTCTTCAATGATATAAACAGGCAATCGGATACATGACATAAAGTAGACTGGAAGCGCAGTTAATACGGAATTAACCAACGTGAGTCTACCTCCTCGAGAAATAATAGAGGATTTTCAGCCCGCAAGTCGATCTTGGAACCTTTTAATCAAAGGTTTGAAATGCTCCCGTTTCGCTCTTCCAATAACAGCAGGAACACCTAAATAGGTGGGAAATGTTGTTGTAGTTTGAACATGATGAACCGCCCGAAGAGAAGTCACCAATTCCGCCCGCAATTGGTTGTTATGAATCATTTGGGATTTATCTCATTAATGCTCGACCGAAACTGTTCATACTTGTTCGAATTCTCTGTAACTTCGAAGCAACCGCCACGTCGGCTTTTAAGAAAACCAATAAATCATCCGCGATACATAAGATGCAATAGATTTGGAGCAGATCCGCCACTCTAATCCCTTGAATCTTCCCATTAACTTGTGCATATTGAAACTGTCGTGATAGGGCCTCCGCACACAAAATGAAGATATATGGTGAGATAGGGTCCCCCTGACGAATGCCCCTAGACGGTCTGAAGAAACCATAAGGAGATCCATTAAGAAGAATGGAAAAGGATGGTGAGGAAATGCAAAACAAGATTCGATCCACCCATGTTTGTTGAAAGCCATATCTAATCAAGACATTTTCTATAAACTTCCATTCGAGCCTGTTGTATGCTTTCTTCATATCGAACTTTAAAGCATAGAATCTCTTTTTACAATTCCTTTTGCCTTCAATGAAGTGGAAAGCTTCATGTGCCATCAACACATTATCTTGGATAGACCTACCCGGTAAGAACGCACTCTGATAAGGACTGATGATAGATTGGAGAATAGGCCTCATTCTGTTCACCATAATCTTTGTAATTATCCGGTAGATCACATTAGTGAGACTAATAGGCCTGAAATGCTCAGCAGCAGAAGGATTAGCAGTTTTCGGAATTAAAACAATATTCGTATGATTAATTTCCCTAGCAAATGAACCATGCATAAAAAACTGGGTGACAACACTTACAACCTTTGGACCAACAATGTCCCAAAAATGCTTATAGAACAAAGCATTAAAACCATCAGGTCCCGGAGACTTCAAAGATCCAATTGATTTTAAGGTTCGAAAAATCTCGTCATGTGTAACAGGCTTCAGCAGAGATATATTATCATCATTCGAAATCAGATTAAGAGGTATTGCTTCTAAAAAGTTAGAATTATTATTTGGCTCATCAGAGGCAAACAAATCAGAGAAGTATCCTTGTAAATGTTCACCAATGTCATCCCACGAAGTGAGCATCTTCCCATGGCCATCATGAATACTTTTGATATTGGCTCTACTTCGTCGTCTTGCCACTGTGGCATGGAAGAATTTTGTATCAAGGTCACCCTTATGATCCCAATCATACCCTGCCTTCTGTCCCCAATGCAAATGCTTCTGTCCCCAATGCAAATGCTTCTGTCTCAGAATAAAGTCATGATGTTGTAAAAGTTTCATCTCGGCATCCAATTATCTATCTAATTATCTAATCCGTTGATTAATTTTGGTCTACTAAGATATGGAAAATTCTTGAAATCTCCAAATTTCTGTGATATATGACCAGAAAATTGTGAAGCACAGAGAGCCTATCTGATTGTTTTAATCTAGTTTACTTTACTTGAAAATGATAACTGATATAAAAGACATTTTTCCAAAGATATGGCAATTCACATACTAACACGTCCATCTATCAAGATTCTCAAACAAAACTTAAACCGTTTGAAATTGCCGATCTAAATCCTCAACCAATAAATCCATGATCAGAACTTTGACCCATTTATGATGTTAACTGCCTTCTACTAACACACTCAGTCTGCAAACATTGCAGGCAAAACAAGAACTCTCCGGAGACGATGTAATGCCAAAGTTTGAGGTGAAGGATTTAGAGAGCTTAGATGGGAAGTACAATACAGTAGTCTGCCTAGATGTGTTGATACACTACCCACAGAATAAAGCTGATGCTATGATTGCACATCTTGCTTCACTAGCGGAGGAGCGATTGATACTGAGCTTTGCTCCCAAGACATTCTATTACGCTCTATTGAAGAGGATAGGCGAGCTGTTCCCAGGACCATCAAAGGCGACAAGGGCTTACCTCCATGCGGAGCAAGATATAGAGAGGGCACTACAGAAGGTGGGTTGGAAAATAAAGAACAGAGGCATTACCACAACACAGTTCTACTTTGCAGTGCTGGTTGAGGCAGTCCCTGCTTAACTGCAAAGACCAGGTTCTTCGTTGGTCTTCTGAAAGAAAATCCAAGCTGCTAATTACACTTTTTCGAGTTAAAATCTTCTTCATTGTATGTTATGTTTTGTATGTACCTACATGGTTCTTGCCATTGTATCTTCTCTTAACTGTATTCATTGTATTAGGCCTAGAAGAATTGTTTAGCATCTGAGAATTATAGATGTGAAATGACTAAGTATAACTCAGTACACCTGCATCCAAAGATACGTCCTACCTATAAGATCTCCCAATGCGAAATTTGATGCAACAGATAATACATTTCCTTCCAGTGTTAACCCTATTTCTCTGAAGTGTCTCTGCAACATAAAGTTTCGAACATTAGTTACTAAGGACTTAAATTTGATGTATACTTGAAAATATGCCAGCTTGATAAAGTCTGTCATTGACATCAGGCAGGCATACTCATCCAAGTTCTACTCCCTTACCATGTGACTTTGCGGAAATTCAGTACTACCTCACACCTGATCTGCAACCGTCTCTATGACAAATCCTGTTTCTTTTGTCTGGAAACAGGGGACAGTCATCTTGATGATTGTGATTGTGATTGTGAATTTGAACTTGACATTAGGGGTGGCGTACAAGACCAAAGTTTAGGTTTAAACTATAATTTGCAATGTCGATAGTTTGGTGTTACGATATAAGAAACAGGAAAAGTCCAATTTTTTGAAGGGCTGCTTGGAAATGTAAGTGACAGGTCTAAAAAGCCAGTTTGTCAAACACTATATTTTCTCCATACTCGTGAAGGATGATTTGGGTAAGCTGAATCCTATACTAAAGAGCTGGAGAGTAAATTATGTGAACAAAAGGAAGTCATTAGTCGGCAGCTTGATTAATTAAAGATGCTCACAGAGCTGCTAAATAATGAATCAAGAAAAATAAAATCATTGGAGAGAGAAATTGTCTGGTTTCGTTCTGAGATTTCTCTTCTGGAGTCTATTAGAATATGTCCAATATAGAAAGTCTCACGTTTCTATAAGTGTGGACATCTATATCTAGTAGTTTCTATTATCATGTTTGAATTTAATATAAGTATGTAACTCTGGGTAGAGAACAGTCTCTCAACCTAACAACTCTTTAACCCTAATCAATCTCTAGTCTTCTTTGATATTTTTCTTGGTGTCTCTAATATATCAATGTCACAACTCTCCTAGCATCACTACTAACACAGAATTCAACATGGTATCGGAGCGAGGTTCATTAGTATCCTAGGAGAGGAATCCCTCACCAAGAAACAAAATCAAGTTTATTTAAGTTTTTCAATATAATATTCAAGTCAAGTTTTAAGAAGAAGAAGGATTTCTCACAAGAAGTTCTTATATCTCAATTCAAGTTTCAATTTTTTCTCTGGCGGGTTTACTGTTCACCGGCACTGTTTACGGGTACTATTCACCAACACTGTTCACGGTAGTGTTCATCGTCATGTTAAAGTAAGTTTTCAAGATTCTACTAGTGTTTAAAGTTTGTTTGAAGAATGCTAGGAGAGAGATCCAAAGTTTCTCAGTATTGGTTTCTTAGTATTGTTTCGCTTCTGCAATCTACGTCTTCCGCAATCTCTCTGTCTTAGTATTGATAAGAGGGGCACAACCTCTCTGTATTCTGGAGTCTTTGAAGTTAGTATTGGACAGGCGCGCATGCTCTCACTCCGCACGTCAAAAGTTGTTTTCAGTATTGTTCCTATTGTATTCAAAGAAGAGGGTGTGGGGCGCGCTCCGGAATTGACTGGGATGGGCGCGAGGTGCGCTTTTGCTTGACTCGACTTTTAGGCAGTTGGGCGCGGGGTGCGCTCCAATATGCCTTGACGAAGGTGCGCCTGCGCTCTAGCTTCCACTCATCAGTTTTCGAGATTTTTGAAGTATCAAGCCTTTGGAAAGTAGTTTACACTCTCATCCAGGATTGGAGGGGTAGTATTGTTTGTATGCTGTTATGGATGTTTGGGTTTCTAGCTTCCACGTAGTTGGTATTGCTGCCGTCTTCTGTCTCAGTTTCTAGAACATGATCAAATTGTTTGTTTGAAGTATTATAGGGACACATGACCTCTATCTCACGAGGAATTATTCTTTCCATTTTCCACTATTCCAGAAGTTCGCAGTTATAAAAAGGCGCGACCCACCCTCCACCCTCGTGAGTATTGTTTGATGCATGTTCTGTTAGAATTTTTTGTGTATTGGAGTATGAAATATTGTTTTTTGAAGTGGGCATTAGTTGGTTGTATAAGTTGGTATTTAGTTTTCTCTGTTTCAAGTTCAAGTCTGAATAGACAAGTCTTTGTATGTTCCTACTCAATCTTGTATATTCCAACTTGAGAAGGGGAATAGGGAGATATAAAGACATTCAGTAGTATATAAGGGAAGGAGAATATGGAGACGTATGAGAAAGAGTACTCATGTCTCCATATTCCAGCATGCCTTGACATCCCCACTATTCAGTCTTCAGTATTCAGGTAGCAGTCAAGCCTAAACTGCAAGTATGTTTCAGGTAGCAGTCAAGCCTTAACTGCACTCATCAGGATTCAGGTAGCAGTCAAGTTATAACTGCACCAGTATTCAGTATTCAGGAGTACTCATAATAGTATTTTGTTAACATTAACAATGATATTGATAGTAGCAGCCAAGAAGTGCAGATCAAGTCAGTGTTATTGTTTTCAATTTATATTATGACAGCCATAACAACGAATGGAGTAAGTAGTAGCCAAGCATGGCGCCACTAAACCAATGTTATGATTTCAGGTTTGTGGATGGTATACCTTCAAGATTCAAGGTTAGGTCATTGCCTACACCGACAGTTTCACCTTAAGCGTCTCAACGGTTGTTCGAAGTTCTTCAACTAAAGACAGTTCTATGCGAAAGGGGGAGCAGTATTCTTATCTTTTGTTTTTTGTAATCCAAGCTGTAATTTACATAGTTTGCGTAATTACAGCTTGAGGGGGAGTATTAGAATATGTCAGTATTAGAATATGTCTAATATGGAAAGTCCCACGTTATCATAAGTGTGGACATCTATATCTAGTAGTTTCTATTATCATGTTTGAGTTTAATATAAGTATGTAACTCTGAGTAGAAAACAGTCTCTCAACCTAAGAACTCTTTAACCCTAATCAATCTCTAGTCTTCTTTGGTCTTCTTCTTGGTGTTTCTAATATATCAATGTCACAACTCTCCTAGCATCTCCACTAACACAGAATTCAACAGAGTCGAAGGTGTGTTTTTGGAGCTTAAACAATCTCTAATCTGCACATGTTAGTAGTTTTTCCTTTTCTTTTTTGGCATCTGTTGCAATGACTTGAAAACACTGTGTGAAACGCCATGCAGCTCAGTACGAGCAGTCAAGTAGTTATATCGGAAGACCAAAGATATTGTGCACTCAGTAAAATGCATAAATCTCACCAAGACTCATCAATGCAACAAAAACAAAAAAGAAAAAAAAAATCAATAAGCAAAGTTCTCAGACTCAATAACTTTCGAATAGGAAGAGCAATTCTAGATTGAGGGAAACATACCAAATACTATATAACTAACAGATGCAATCATATACAAAATCAATAAAAAATCACAAGAGTCTGTCATACATATGTACTGTACATAAATAGAATGGCAAGAACAATGCTGCCGAACCCTTTTGAACTTTCTATTGCTATATGTTTGGGCCTTGTAATGCCAACAAGGGGCAGAGCCAGAAAAGGAAATGAGGTATGAAGAAGCGACTCTTTACTTGATCCCAGATACACATATATTCCCAGTAGAGGGATGGGATCAAAATCCAGAAAATAATCAAAATATGATAAGAAAAATCAATGTAACTACGCAACGATATCTTTTAGCTACCTGTACACTAATCGCAATGGTCCTTCACTATAGTTTATCAGCAATTCTTCCTAGAGCATCAGCAAGTTTGCTAAGAACAGTGACTAAGTTGTTGGCTTGGTCCTTCCGCTGGTCCCTATCCAACTGACAGTTCATATTCTGAGCTTCAAGTTGAGCAGTCAGCAATATACTGCTCTTCTCCAAAACGTTGATCAATTGGCCCTGCAGATCCATATCCCCATCTTCTGATGGAGCACGTTTCCGCTTCCGCCCCTCTTGAGATGGAGATCCTTGATTTGAAGCATTTTTCTTTTCAATTGTGGTGCCTGCTGAACTAAAAGCAATCAGGAAACGATACAAGTTTTTTTAAAAGATTAAAGACCTCCCCTGTAATTGAGATTGTGATATCCAGCAGTATACAAATTCATGGTCGATTAAGCATAAAAAGAGTTAAAAGCAATGAAGCCTGTACAATGACTTATCTATTCTCAAGAATTTTTTTTCCTCCGTAGTATGATAAGAATATACTTACTAAAAGTTAACTTGGTTTGCATGTAGTATTGATTATTGCCATATTTTTGGTGCTTGCATAAAGAAAAAAACTGGTTAGATCAGTTCTAGACCAAGAAAATCTCCTTAGTCAGACCAAACGATTATTCGTCACCCATACCATACAGACAGGAAACTACTTACTTCCTGTTTGATGTCCTGGTTTCTTGTACAGAAACATGTGGCAGATCAACAGGATCGTCTAAATGGAAGTCCCTGCAATTATCTGGTACAAACTCTTTGAATCAGGCTTAGACCAAGAAGATCTCCTTGGTTTGACCAAACATGTATTCCTCATCTCTACCATACAGACAGGAAACTTTCTGTTCAAAGTCCTGATATCTTGTACAGAAAACCGCGGGAGATCAGGTAGGATTATCTAATGTACTTCCATACAAGATAATCTCAAGGGACCTACAAATGAAGATACCAGAATCGTCTGTTTGTATCCGCTACCTATCATAGCACAACACGAAGAATCACCTCTGCAACTCCCTTTCGAAACTTGAAATTGAACACCTTATTATCTCTACTTTCTACTTGGTAGACATTTGGATATTCGAAGTCCGAGTCTCAACACAAATTTTCAACGGTGGAGAAATCTAAACTCAAAATACATTTTAGTTATTAAATAAGAGAAGAGAACAAAAATCAGGAGAAGAATAGAGGAAAAAATATACGGCCTTAAATAGTTTCGTCCTTCTCTCCCACATATATATTCGGTTGATTACATCCTAATTCAGGAACCTTCAGGAAATGTATCATAGATAATAGAACCTAACAGTAACCAAAAATGAAGTTTCATTAATATCCTTCACATTTCACAAGTACACAGCTTATGAGTTGGATTTAAGCCTTTGGACATAAGTGGAAGGAGAAGCAGCAACACACATTTTACCTATGTTGCACACACACAGACGCGGACACAGACACGGCAACTCAGTTATATCTCGAAAAAGTAGGGCCACAGACGCGACAAGGACGTGGAAAATAAATAATATTAGTACTTTTATTTTATAATAATTAAACATTAGATATTAATTCATATGTATCATAATTCATAAATTCATAAATTCATAATTATTCAAGATAAACAGCCACAAGATCAAGTAAACATAGTTCTTAATCAAGTTGGTGGGTGCTGTGCAAGAGTGGTGGACAGGTGGTGGTGCTGCACGCTGGTTAGTGGTAGAGTGCTTGTGGTGCTGCATGTTAATGAGTGTGGTGGAGTGGTGGTGAAGAACGAGTGGTGCTGTGAGAGTCAAATATCCGTGTCCTGACCCGTGTCTGATTCAGTTGACCACGTTCTGACCATATTGACTGTGTCAGACGCACGCTCATGCCGCGTCTGACGTGGACACAGCCCACTAACAGCTGTGTCCGTGCTTCATAGCATTTGACCGTTGGTGTTAGTGTAAAACACAATCAGAATAGTATTCCTCACATTCCTAAAGCATGAGCAGATGAAGAAAATTTTGCACTGTGCCATGAGGTGTATTGCATCAGGGTAACCTGAGCAAACTTTGTAGAATCTAAAATATCTTTAGATCAAAATAGATGTCAATTGAAACTTGAAATACCAAAACAAAATTTGTTCTTTAAATTTATGAATCAATCACAATTCATAAAGACGACCAGATAACCAAGCATCATAACTCTGCGCAAGAGCTCTATAATGACATGGGCTACTTGATCAACATATTGGAAAAATGCAACAAAGCCATATTGACCTTCACAAGTTCACAACTGTAGTTACAATAGAGTACTGATCTAGATTCCAAATAGATTTCCTCTCCATTATTTTATGCTATGTGAGTATGTGGAACTGCAGCGAACCTCTAGTCGTTTGCATGCTGCATGGAAATGCAGTGAGCTCCCCTTTTCAATTACATAGCTTCAGAAGAAGTAACTGGATCACAATCTCCAAAGTGTGCATATTCAGTGTCCTCATTAGACACATCATCAATCATATTTGGATTTCCTGATAAAGAACAAATAAGCTGATGCATAGGATGGAATGAGGAATCTACCCCATGTGTTTGCAGTGCACCCACTGAGGTGGATATATATGTGTACCAGGTTGAAGAGAGGAATCTCACTCATCAACTGTCAGTGGCTCTGACTCGTTTGTCCCAAGGATTACAATCTGATGTATCATCACAAAACCACATTGTGATTGGTAAGTATCTTACCTGTGTCAGAATCTCTACATAATGTTCACACTCTACTTCCAGAGCAAAAAGTTCATCCAAATTGATGCTTCCACAGAAGTAATAACTAAGTATCTACAAACTTCTGTAAGATTTTTTACCTGCGCTATACAATTCATCCGCAACTGAAGACTAATGACTACATTTTGGAATTATTTTTCCTTCTTATTTTCAACATTTACAGTACTAACCTGATTCTACCATCATTATTTTTCTGTATACCTAAAATTTGTAATGACCAAGCCTTTTCCAATCATAGCATTGGAAGTTCACTTTTTAAACAGTTTACATTACCTGCTACCTGCTACTCTGCTAGTCTCCTTCCTGGTTTGGTTTAGGCCTACTTGGATAGTCAGATCCTTTAATTTTTTGAATCTATACCTTTTCCTTTCCTTTTTCTTTTCTCCTTTTTTAATTATTTATGTTCAAAGAGACTATATTTTGAGCTCCCCATTCAACTTTGATCTGCTCTGTATGCTTCTTCATTTGGACTTTCAATCTTCTCTTGAGTCCAAAATGCACTTGCTTGAAGTGAACATATAAACTCACCTAAAGACATGATTGGCACCTTTGATTCTTCAAGTGCCAACACTGCACTCTATTCCTGAATATTTTTCTTATAACCTGAATGACTTCTCTTATGGCGAGAGCTAACATCTGAGAAAAATAATCAGAACATTTGGCAATAAATCCTGAACTTCCTATTTCTTTCTCTTATGCCAGTAGCAACTATAATTTGAATACCAAGAAACGACAATAATGTACATAATCTAACTCAACTAACGAGTCCAATTTAAACCATGAAAAAACCAAAATTAAGTATAACACTCTCGAATCCTCTTTCATCTCCAGCAAATTGTGCTGCAAGATCTTCATTATGATACCAACAAGCTCCCTAATGAAAATAGTCCAAAAAATAGAGCCAGATTAACGTGGATTCAATAAGTATCGAGGCAACATGAATTCCAGCCAACTCTTCCAAGTCCAAACTAGGCTTATGAATCATTTGTTACCTCCTTTTCTCTCTCTCCTACGTTATCTCCACTTTCCTAAATTTATATTTTCAACCCAAATTTATTGTGCTAGATATCGATCTTATACCGCAAATGCAATTTCAATAGATATTCGAAGATATAGGAGGAACGAAAATATACACAGTTCATGTCCTTCGGGTTCATACAGGATTCGTTTAAAATGAAACTCATGGGAGTGCAAGCTGTGATTCATGGAGTAGATAATGAGATCTTGTACCTATTTTTTGTTTCTCCATTTGCCTTACTGACATAGTTCTACTGTAGGATTTCTCATCCTACTACCAAGCACCTTTTGTTGATCATATCTAGCACAATTACAATCTAATTACTCACTTCCCAAAAAGTGAAACTAATATCAATATACCCTTTATCCTTATTTAATGTAACTTTTCCTTCTATACCATTTTTTTACTATTCATAAACATTATTACACTTTAGCTAAAAAAAACAATTACCTGAATTCAGCAATGGAGCAGCAGCAGCAGCAGGCACAGTACTTTTTAAACAGTCTTTTGCCACTGTTACCTTATCTTGATCACCTCCTCCTTCCTCCTCCGACATCTCGAAATCCGAAGACAAAGCATCTTCAGCTAAACCATCACTCCTATCCAACAACACTCCCACCACCTTGTCCATTCCACCATCCAATATATCATAAACCTCTCTATCAAAAAACCCAGGCAACTTCCTCTCCCTCCTTAAGTCATTCCTCATTACCCAAAACGACTCCCTGTCCTCACTACTCTTCACTACTTCCCACTCCTTTATTTTCTTGAAATCTCCCGCCAAATTACTCCACCTTTTCCTACACTGAACCGGACCCCGGTTCACCCCATGTCGTTTACAGTATGATGAAACCGTGGCCCATTTCGGTTCAGTAACTTGGTTCGAACTGGCCGGTCTACGAATTCGAACCCGGTTTTCTGCTTCCTTTTTTCCTTGTATCAAAACTAGTATTTCTTGTCTTGTCCATCTTGGTAGTCTCGGTTGTCTGTTTCCGTCATCGTTGACGGTAACGGACGTTTGTTCATCGTTATGTATAGTAACGGCGTTAACGTTTACGTCAATGGGTTTTAACGCCATGAAATAAAATTAAGTGTTAAGTTGATGCGCACGTGAGTTTAGAACGGAACGGGGATTTGAGTAACGGCGTTTTATTTTAGAAGGAACCCTTTTGGGTTTTTCGAGAATATTTTAGAAGGAACCCCGTTTAGAGGAAAGGGTCACTAATGAGTATATGACTAAGTGACTAACCCCATTGTTTTAGAGAGAGAGAGAGAGAAATAGAAGATAGCCTTAATCTGTAATTGGGTTAATTGTATTAGGACTAATAGGGTCATGTCTTATATTCATTGTTTATGGGGGGCATCACTTTCTTTGGTTTGGATATTGATAAGGCACCACTAAGTCAATAACGTCCCTACGAATAAGTCACCACAACTAGAAGATGTGAAATTTTAATTGTAGAACTTAATCCCATTTTAATTTTCCATTTTTCTTCATCACTCTTTTATTGTAGGACTAAATCTCATTTTAGTTTTCAATTCATAAAGAGTGATATGTAATTAGGTCATTTTTACTTTTGTCAAATTAATCTCAAATGGAACTTAACAAAGGATTTCGGGTCACAGTCAACTTGTAATCCAATTTTGTACCAAAATCGTAAATGGCAAATGTCTGTCACAACTCACAATGCCAATCGATGTTTATTTGCTGGCATGTTAATAGCAAACATTTTTTTAACTCATTAGTACTTATTGCCTATAGTCAAACTTCAAGCCTGCAATTAGATAATGGTTCTGTATTATGCGAAACTAACAACAGTGTAGCTTTGTTGAGAAGTAGCCCCAGGTCCTATGCCATACCAATAGAAGTTGGTGATGAATTGAGTTAGGCTAAGTCTAATGGTGCAGCAAAACACCAAATATCACGGAAATTTTGATCCAATGATGCATCAAAACGCTAACCCGCCAAATCTATCAGTATAAATTTACTTATATATAGCGCCAGTTTTAATGATATAGCGTCAAGTCTACATGCCACTATGAGTGGCGGATAAAAGAAATCTGAGCCACACACCACACTATGTGGCCGCTAGAATTTATTTTTTTTCCCACAGCTGGAGAGTCCAAAAAAAAAATAAAAAAATCCTATCCGCCATAGGCACTGGCGGTTGAGAGTCCAAAAAAAAAAAAAAAAACTTTTTCTTTTTATTTTATTTTTCCCACACGCCTGGGAATGGCGGTTGGAGAGTCTCAAAAAAAAAAAAAAAAAAAAAAAAAAAAATCCTATCCGCCATAGGCATTGGCGGTTGAGAGTCCAAAAAAGAATAATAATAATAAATAAAAAAAAAATAAAAAAAAAAAAAAAAAAATATATATATATATATATATATATATATATATATATATATATATATATATATATATATTATTTTCCCCACACTGTGGGAATGGTGGTTGGAGAGTCTCAAAAAAAAAAAAATCCTATGGCGGTTGTGAAAATAACCATTGGGTTGGGAAACGCTAAGCCGCTAACTGTATATACTATGCTATTGTGGTTTGGCGGGATGGCGCACCAAACCATTGGACTTAGCCTTAGAAAGGAAAATATAGATAAATTTATCTACTCATAGTAAAATTACACATTTAATTACCATCATATACGTGTCATTTGATATTCATGTTACACTCCCTAAAACATGAATAGTAGATAGGTTGCAACTCCTCCATTGCAAACACATGATAAATCTTGGGAATCTAAATCTCATTCATGCCTACCTTAGATATCTGCCCTAAAATTTTCGAGATGAAGTTATATCTTGCTCAACACACATGCTGTTGTACCCCCATTCCACAACAAACATTTCAAATTCCAACAAATGGGGCTAGATCACCATGATTTTCATGAAGTAATTTCAAATACATAGGCAAGAGTCCACATGTGCATGGGCATGGTAGCTTTACTTTCATGCAAGTCTTAGAGCTCCCAGAGGATGGGAAAAAAGCAAGCGTGTTCATAGGGTTAAGGTGGTGCGGCGAAGGGATCAAATGGTTGCTATTTCATCTTCAAAAAACTGATTTAGAATGTGTAGTGGAAACTAAAGCAATTAATGATCCATTTTGTGTATATTGCTGAAAATGTATATCTTGTCGAGGACCATGTGCTTTAGTTTTTATAAGTCACCTCCTCGATTTGCAACTCGATCAATAACTACGAACTTAATAAATCATCATAGTTGTATAACTCTCGATCATCAACCTCATCATGATTGCCTTCTTTTAATCGTCCAGCAAAGCAAGTGCCCCTTCAGATCATTAGTAGGTATTTTAGGTTTTTATGAGAATGATTTAGAACGTAGGGACTAGAGTCAATGATCCATTTTAATTTGTGTATGTTGTTGAAAATGTATACTTTTTTAGGATCATTAGGTGCTTTAGTTTTATGAGCATGTACTCTTTGGGAAATACTCTTGACTTAATGAAGCTAGTTAGAATTTGTTTTGAATGTGATGCTTGTTGGTTTATGTAATTAGATGCAATGTTTTTATTTCAAATGTGTTTTATTTGAGATTTATCAAGTTTCATAACTTACAAAAGTGTGGATATGGCATGTTTGCCTCGGACGAAGAGGATATATATCATAATAGCAATTGTAGGTGCTACTACCAATTCGCGTCTCATTATTATCAATTCCACATAAGTAAAACCCCTTGTCAATATCCAGCACTTATTGTGTGTAATAACGGTTCAGGGGTTGATAGCGAAGAAATAAAAAGGTTTTTAGAATTTGGTGAAGGCTCAAGGGGGGTAACTGGAGGAAAAATTATCTTTTTGGGTTTTTAACGTTTATTTTGCTATATCGATCCAAAAATTGCCTATATTCTTTTCTAGGATATGACGTACGTGGTGATCAAGCAAGTGGACGTGCTATCTTTCTATCTGGAAATCCTTTGTGTCATCACTCAATAATCCTTCAGATGAGGCTTTTGGTTAGATTCTCACAGGATATAGAACTTAACTATTTTAACATTGGTCTCGGAAACTTACTGCTATATACAATCAAATGCTGATGCATGCCATTTATGAAAAGATGCATAAACTATTGTATGTATATTAGTCTGAGTTCGAAGAACGAATCTTTACTCTATTGCTATAATGAGACTTCTAAACCATTTATTCATCATAGAAAAAGGAAAACAAGAAGTTTAGTACTAAATAGAAAAAATATTAATTTTTGGGCTTTTCGAAATATTTTAAGAAAGAAATAAATATAGAAATATAGTAAATCTATCTAATATAAGAATACTATATAATAAATACCTAGTTTTTGCAGAATGTTATTATACCACCCCCAAACATAAATATGCTTTGTCCTCAAAGTATGAAGAAAAAGAAGGAGATTACCATAGGAACATGAGCAAAAATGGCAGTAACCTGTACTCTGTTCTTTGTGATGGAAATATACCACCCCCAACACAAGTTTGGAGTGTAGGTTGCTGGATATAGAACAAGAAATACATGGTTTATTGTACAAGAGATTTACATAATTATTCTACTATGAAATTTTTGGCTTTTTTGAATTTATTTGTAAAAACATGCATAGTGTAGAAAATACAAAAATTTGGGCATGATGTATTTGTATGTCCTTATGCTCATATACCACAAATCCTTATACATTCTACAAAACACAGACATACATAATAGATAATACTAATAACAACTAGAAGTGTAGAAAGTAAAGAATGTACTAAAACTAAAACAAATTACATATAACTATACGGACACTAGGGAGTTGCCAAGTCAGAATCTGCACGGGGTAACTAACGACGTCGAGATGAACTCGAGCTACTCCTGTCTCTTCCCTCTCATCTAGCTCTCTCAGGCGTAGGAGCCTGTGGAACAAACTCATCTCGTAGCTCCTGAAACATATGGAGAGTGATGGCCTAGAAGTTGCGTTGCTCTTGCTGAATTATACTCAACTGCTGATGTAGTTGACACTGACCCTCATGCATGAATCGCAAAGCATCCAAGGGATGCGTGAACTGAGACAGAGCTCTTGGATCAAAGTAGCCGACTAGAGGTGGAAGTGGATTGTCGTCATCGTCGAGACCATGCTCGATCTCTTCTACAACCTTTGGGGACCAGTCGTGCTGAACGCAATGAAGGTAGATAGGAGTAAATGTGGCAGACTTTACTACCACAAAGTCACTCAGAACTACTATTCTTAGTTGCAAGGGTAAGAAAGGGAGCAGTACTCTGTCTAGACTGAGAAATCTGGTCCCATAGGAAAGAACTAATACAGAACCCGTTGTTCAAGCTTTCTAAAATCCAAAGAATATGAAGGATTGACTTACCTATATTTGAAGGTTTCGTCGTCCCCATTAGGTTGTGCGCAATCTAAGTTGCCACTGCCAACTGGTTCTTCCTCAAAGAAGTCTGCCTTGCATAGGTGGAACCATTGACATACTCGCCCTCTAACACAGTCGCATGCATCAAATCGAACATTGTGCCATAGAACTATTGACTCTCCGGGATCTCGTGTCGCGCTTCGATACCCAAAACCGAACCAACTGACTGCCTAGTCAACACATGCGAGCCTCCCCCAAACGAAACGGTAACCATACCTTCGTTATTGTGAGCTAAGTTGCGATAGAAAGCTTGAATAAGAGAAGGGGAGTAATGAGCAGTGGGTTCTAGCAAGAGTGGCCTCCAACCTCTTCTAAGGATCTGTCCCTTGAAGAAAACATAAAAAACCCTATTTGGAAAATCCATTTCAGGTACAATCTTTCGATTGGCAGCCATGAGAGGATGTTTTGGTTAAATTGAAAGTGGATTTAAGGTGGGGTGAAGGTTTGCTAGTATCAGTAGGAAAAGTTTTGGATTTGGCGAAGAAGGAGGCGTGGGCGCATGTCGGGTGGATTTTTGTAAGATAGGGTGGGTTTTGAGTGAGGGAGACGGTGCGGCGGGCGGTCGCGTGGTTAGAATTTCAACCCGCGTACTACCGTTGGTTGTTGAGTTTTTTGGGGTTTGAAATTTTTGGCCCAAGCCCATATGAAATATGGAAATACCGAAAAGGTCCTATTCTGTCTCGTAACTCATAAAATACAAATCCCCGCTTCGTTACCGGTCCGATTTAGACAAATGAACTGTAACGCCCGTATTTGTAATATGTATTTATTTATCTATTAATTAATTATTTTTTTAAAATTTGTTGGATTGGATTTGGGATATGTGGGCCTGATTTTTGGGTCCGAGTCTGTGTTGGGCTTAGATTTCAAACCCCTGAATATATATTCATATTTTTTTTTTAGAGAATAGGGTTTTTTGAATAAAAATAAAATAAAATGGAGGCAGAGATAAATAAAACTCGTTTGCTAGAGAGTTGGAGCGCAACAATTCGGACTATGAGGGATTCGTGGAGTTTATAATTAATGTGAGTAGTTAGTTTTTCTACTTCATGTGTATACATAAATAACTTTACTTTCCAATGTTTTCACTCATTTTTACTATTCATTCTTCTTCGTACTGTGTCGTTATTGTTAAATGTTAGTATATTGTTTTGTTATTATTGAAATTGTCGGAACTGGTGGAACTTTGAAAATGAAGTGATGAAGCTTTATGAACTTGTATATATAGTATTGATTTGGTTGATTGTGGATTGTTGATGTTGGGGGCTGTTGGAGCTTTGAAAAGGCGTTAATGGCGGCCAGAGAAATCGCCCAATAGCTTAGATTAATTGAACTTTGTTGTTGTGGTTTTGGTTGAGTACTAGAATGGATTGTTGGTGATTGGGTAGTCTAGTGTGTGTCTAAGGGCTGTTAATGGTGCTGTTGAAGCTTCTAAGCTTTGTTAATGGAGCCGATCGCGAATTTTGAGGAGTGGGGGAATCGGGTTTTGATGGTATCTAAAGATGGGGTTTTTCATGAGGGTCAAAACTACTTAGATGAGAGGGAGGAAGAGGAGAGTTGGTGGCCGGAATTCGAGCTGGTGGAGGAGGAGAGCGCTGGTGAGGAAGACAGCGACTCTGTTCCCTTAGTTGGGCTTTGGGCCAGTTTCTTTTTCTTTTGTGTTTGGGCTGGACCACATCAGTTTTGTTTTTGGCCCAGTTCTTTTTTCTTTTATTTCTTTGGGCCAATTTCAAGATTGTTTTGGGCCAGTCCATATAACTTGAAATAGATCCAATTGGGTCTTTAAATGTTTAGACTTTTAGGCTTTGGTTTCGGGTCTTGGTTTTGGGGATTTGTCTTGTTTAATTGGATTAGGACAATGGGCTGAACTGTTTTAAACATGGGTTTGGTTTTGGACCATGATTGTGGACTATTGACTGTTTAATTACGTTACTTTTTATGTTGTAAATTTTATGGACTAATTTAATGGTAGAATGTTGCGGAAGCCTGCATAAATTGGTTCGTCATTATATAAGAAAGATTTGACGTTGATATTGTGTAATTTTTGACACGTGACAAGAGTGAAATTTTAGGAGATATAATATTTCTAAAATGCTATAAAAATGTTATGCGATACGTTTGGAGCAATTGTGACATTATATAATATGTTGGGATATATATATATATATATATATATATATATATATATATATATATATATATATATATATATATATATATATATATATATATATATATATATATCCCAATATTTTTGGAGAAATTGATATAAACGCTCCATTATTATATATGTGAGATGCTACTATGAGGTAGTATAATATTTGTGGATATTTTCCATGGGATTGTGGTTTAGTGCAATAATTTATTTGGCACGTGAAAGAATAAAAGGGGTGATGAGATGTATTGAGATATTTCTAAATATTGTGGCTTAATGCAATAATGTATTTGACATGCACGTGATATAGTTAAATGATTATGAGATATAAATGTATGACACCTGAATAAATTACATAATGAAAATCCTAGAACCTAGCTACCACAACTCATATGATTTGGCTCTTGTGATGGGCGTATGTGATATGATTGGCCCTTCTGGCATTTCATTGAATTTGAATGGTCCTTCTGGTGTTTCAGTGAATCTGAATGGCCCTTCTGGGGTAACCGAATAGTGGCTTGATTATTTCGTTCGCAAAATTAGAATGAGACGCGCGATATTTTATGCCGAATAGTGGCAGTACCCACGTAATGACGTTCGTGTGGGGGTTACCTGGTATGCGATATCCCGTTTAGGGTAACTACGCACGTAGTGGTTCATTACGTGAGGGGAGGCATGTGGATGTATATGTTCGGCGTTGGGAAGCGATTGTGGTAGCCAGGGAAACTAGGTAAGACATGACGTGATTCTAGAGACACTTGAAGAAACTCTAAACAATAATTGTGATGATATATCGAAGCGTACGTTAAATCGATAATAAATGATTTATTGTGGTTGTGAAATTGGTCTTTGAGATGGTTCTTGTTGGTTCAAATGAGATGTTTGGAATTAGGTATATGATATGCTTGTTCTATTGTAATTTATTTTGTATTCGAAATGGTTTGGCAGAAGGGTGGGTTGGATTGATTTTATGCAGGTGTGACCCACTCTGTGATTAGGCTTACACCAATGTAAGTATAGAGTAAGTTTTAGTTTCCTTATGTTATTATTAGATACAGTTGACTTAGTTCGGTTTGAAACTAAGGCGCCTCAGTGGAGGAACTAAATGTCTTACTATTGTTGAATTAGAAGCTAAGGCGCCTCAGTGGAGGAACTACCTGCCTTAATTATTATAATTAAGAATGTCATATTAGTCGTTGGAAGTTAAAGCACCTCCATGGAGGAACTAACTGCCTTATTGATTGTGTATATATATGTATTAGTATGATTTGTATTTTAGGGCTACTCATACCAGCATTGTTTATAATGCTGACCCGATTTACATGTTTGCTTATCGATTGTGTTCATTAAATGAACATAGTTGATAAGTCTTGACAGGATTAGTGTTGAAGAAGGTTGGTTGCTGCTTGTGGTTTGCGCTAGCGTCTCATTACAGGATATGTTTTATTTTCCCTTGAGGTGCAATAGATTTTCAGTTGTAATTATAATTAAAGAGTTGTTGAAAGGAAATTTGTAACTTAATCATATTTGCAAATTTTTGTAATGAAGATGACTTTTATTTATTTAAAAATTTTATTGGTTTCAAATTATTAGAATAATTAAATAGATGATTGGTTTTTGGAAGTGGAGAGTGTATCACACCTCGAAAATCGAAGAGTCGGGAACAAATATTGTTTTTCCGATTTTGTCGAAATTCGGGGTGTGACATGAACTGTCTAAACGATTAGCACGAAAACTCCTATCCAATGGTACGTATACCACATGCTTTGATCCAAGATTGTATGACACACGAGATAATAGATGAACGCCTTAAAGTGTGAAAATGACATAAGTTGTATACACAAATGAGCTCTAAAAAGAATAGAGTATGCCAACTTGAAAACAAAGTGCACGAATAGCGGAATGAACCAAAAAGAGTGTTACGAGAGCGAAGGGAATAGATGGTGGAAAGAATATACAAATGTGAAATTAAAGCTTAATTAATTTTTTTGGATTATATTTTGAAAAACTGTAAAAATGTGGGTCGTTATTAGTCAGATCCCCAAGACTCGAGTCAATCCCAACCAGATGGTTTGATTACTCTATGAAGTTGGGTTCTATGTTTTATTGTAAGACACATGTAGATTGTAAATACTGAGCCCTCGTTTATCGGCTGAAGCCCAGGGCAGTCTGGTGTTTGACATCTCAAACACCTGTTCTCCCTGACTGCACACCATCTGTGGGCATAGGAACTTTTTCCTACACCAGGTGTGATGGTGTGAATTCTCTTATAGATATCATGCTTAATATCAATCGGAAGAGACGCAAAAACTTCATAATCAGAGGGTACAGTCTCCATTGAGCGTTGCTCGGTGGAGAATAACTGTTTTTAGACATTTTGAAAGGTTTGTAGAAGAGGGGTGGGGGGGGGGGGGGGGGGAGAGAAGTTTTGAAATTTTTGGCAGCTGGAAATTTTTTAGAGCATTAAGAAAAGGGGGGATTTTTTTTGTTTTGAAATTTTTGTACAAAATGAGTCTTTTAACATCAGATTCTCGAGACAATAATAGAGAGGTGCATGATAGAATTAAACAGATCATGGTTTCACTTTGGGTTACACAATTTGTTTAATTTTAGAATTCGACGCCTCGCCGAGTTTTTTTTTTGTTGGTCTTGTTTTTCTTAAAAGATATCTCTAACAAAATAGAGGGTTTTTGCAATAAAATAAAAGCATACGTTTATCCAGTATCATTTTGGTTACTCTGGGACTTAAGATTTTAAATTTTTATATCCTCAAGTTTGTGAAAACTATGTAGAGATATACACAAAGGACTCGTACAAAAGTAGTGATAAAAACATATCATAACAGATTGTCTTAGGCAACTTTCATGTCAGTTCGAGTGAGCCCAATCTAGACAGACAGAGCTTCAGTTATACGAGTTGGGGGTTTTACTGCGCAAGACATGGAATGTCCTGACCCATACAAATAGTGCGGTGATATAGGCGACCCTTAATAAGGAAAACTGATCTCAAGCCACCCCTAGATTGTGTTTTTCTAGGGGTTGGTCTGTGTATAATCCATTGCCCATTTTGGAACAAAAACACATGATTAATGTTGTATCGAGAATCCTCTATTATAAAAACTAGAAAAACCAAGAACTTTTATAAAAACAACAAGGAAAAGCTATTTTTAACAAAAAGAGTGTAAAATAAAGAAAAAGAAAATTGTATACTTGCTCCATAGAGGTTCACTACTTAAACTATGAGTAAAAGTGCTAACAAGGAATATGCAAGTATATGTGGACTCAAGGCTCTGGCACTTACAACCACACACTCCAAGTGGAGTGGCCCGGTTACCTTTTCTGATGTATTTCATAGAAATAGATGTAAGGGAATGAAAGGATTGAAAATACATCACGAAACAGAGGATTTAATCTTCATAGATAGGTTCTTCGAGAATGGTTTATTCTACATCTGTAGACCGTAACTCATGATAGTGTTTTAGGCGCTGACCATTAACTTGGAAGGTGTTGTTATCCTTGTAATCCTTCAAAGTGATATCCCCATGTGGGATGACTGCAGTGATCATGTAAGGACCAGTCCATCAAGTATTTAGTTTTCTTGGAAACAGATGTAACCTTGAGTTATAAAGCAAAACATTTTGACCTATTTCGAAATGTTTTCATAAAATATGCTTGTCATGAATTCTTTTCATGTTAGTTTTATAATCTTTAGAGAGATCATACACATCATTTCGAATTTCTTCGAGTTCATTTGTTTGTAGTTTACACTTCTCACCTGCCGCATAGAGATTGTAATTAAGGTTTTTTATTGACCACAGGGCGCGATGCTCTAGTTCCACTGGTAGATGATAAGGTTTTCCAAAGACAAGCCTGTAGGGTGACATACCTATAGGTGTTTTAAAAGCGGTTTGGTATGCCCATAAGGCATCATTTAGACGGAGAGACCAATCTTTCTTATTTGGATTAATTTTTTTTTTCTAAGATACGTTTAATCTCTCGATTAGAGACTTCCACTTGACCACTTGTTTGGGGATGATATGGAGTTGCAACCTTATGGGTTACTCCATATTTTTCCATGACATGTTCAAAGACTCGATTACAAAAATGTGACCCGCCATCACTAATGATGGCTTTTGGAAGACCAAATCTTGAAAAAATGTTTTCTTTTATAAAAGACATTACAGTTTTGTTATCATTGTTACAACATGGTATGGCCTCGATCCACTTGGATACATAGTCTACGGCGATTAGGATGTAAATGAAACCGTGAGATGTGGAAAAGGGTCCCATGAAATCGATGCCCCACACATTAAAAATTTCCACTATAAGAATGGGATTTAAGGGCATCATGTTACGTTTAGAAATACGAACAAGATGTTGGCAACAAAGACAAGCTTTACAATGGTCAAAAGCATCACGAAAGAGTGTCGACCAATAGAATCCACATTGCAACACTTTAGATGTGGTGTTGTTTGCACTAAAATGTCCTCCACAAGACTGTTTGTGACAAAAAGAGAGAATGACAGATTGTTCCCAATCTGGAATGCAACGTCAGATAATCTGGTCCTGACATGTAATACTTGAAAAGGTAAGGATCATCCCAATGATAGTATTTTACTTGTGCTAAAAACTTCTTTCGCTGATTTCTATTCCACCTGGGTGGAGTGTCTTCAGTCCCCAGATTGTTAATAATATCAGCATACCAAGGTGCGGACAGGATAATATAAAGGTGCTCATTAGGAAAATGATATGAAATGGACTTGGAATCACTATCAATATTATTGGTTAATCTAGAGAGGTGGTCAGCCACCACGTTTTCTACTCCTTTTTTATCTTTAATCTTTAATGTAAACTCCTACAGGAGAAGAATCCATCGGATTAATCTCTGCTTAGCATCCTTCTTCGCGAGAATGTACCTAAGTGCTGCATGGTCGGTGTAAATTATGGTGTTTGAACTTGCCAAATAAGGATGAAATTTGTCTAAGGCATAGATAATGGCTAAAAATTCTTTTTCGGTGGTTGTATGTATAATTCTATTGAGCTTCATTTAACGTTTTATTTGTATAGTAAATAATTGTCTGTGCATTATCATGTTTTTGACCTAGTATGGCGCCAACAGCATAGTCGCTAGCGTCACACATGAGCTCGAATAGTTTCGACCAATCGGGAGGTTGAATTATAGGAGCAGTTATTAAGGCGGCTTTCAAAGTTTCAAAAGCCTGTATGCAATCTGAATTAAACTCAAAGGGTGTATCTTTTATAAAAAGATTGGTTAAGGGTTTAGCAGTTTTGGAGAAATTTTGAATGAATCTTCTATAAAAACCAGCGTGGCCTAAAAAGGCTCGTATATCACGGATGGTCCGCGGATTAGGTAGAGTAGAAATTTTATCTATTTTAGCTTTATTGACTTCTATACCATTTTTAGACACAATGTGACCTAACACTATTCCCTTTTTTACCATGAAGTGACATTTCTCCCAATTGAGGACTAGATTCTTTTCCTGACAACGCGCCAATACTTTAGAAAGGTTTGATAGACAATCGTTGAAAGAATCCCCATAGAGGGAAAAATCATCCATAAAAACTTCTATGAATCTCTCCACTATATCACTGAAAATGTGTAACATGCAGCGTTGAAATGTGGCAGGTGCATTGCAGAGACCGAAGGGCATACGTGCATAAGCATAGGTTCCAAAAGGCAAGTGAAGGTGGTCTTTCTTGATCGGTTTTATCGATTAAAATCTGAAAATATCCTGAATACCCATCCAAGAAACAGTAATAAACATGTCCTGCTAGGCGTTCAAGCATATGATCAAGAAAAGGCAGGGGAAAATGATCTTTCCTTGTGACAACATTCACCTTCCTGTAATTAATACAAATCCTCCACATGATAGGAACTCGTTATGGAATTAACTCTCCATCTGCATTACAGACCATTGTAATCCCAGATTTCTTTGGTACTACATGGATAGGACTAACCCATTCGCTATCAGATATAGGATAAATGATTCTGGCATCCAGTAATCGTAAGATCTCTTCTTGCACTACTTCTTTCATAGCTGGATTTAAACGATGCTATGGTTATCCAGAAGTCTTAGAATTTTCTTCTAGATGAATTGTGTAAGTGCCAATCTTTGGATCAATTCCTTTTATATCATCAAGAGACCAACCAATTGCAGAGCGATGTTTTTGAATTACCCTAATCAGACGTTTCCTTTTTTGTTAAATGGGATGAGATGATGATGGGATGGGTGCCATCAGAATCAAGATAAATATATATTAAGTAAGGAGGGAGAGTTTTTAGGTCAGATGTAGGTGATTTGGGTAACAAGGTCTCCACAGGGTTTTGTTCTTCCACAGTGAACACTTGGGCTGGTGAGTTCTCTTTGTGTTTAGGTAGATCATCATCTGAATTGTACAAGGGAATGGATGCTAAGCTGTTATTAGTCTCTTCCATATAATGATCTGTGTCGAAATCAGAGTCTCCAAAGGATAAGAATTGATGCACATAATTTTCTAGGAAAGTCTTGTCGTAATATTCTTGGAAGACATTTTCTATCATACTCACTTCTCCTTCTAATTCCTCTTCCATATGCTGCTTCATCATCTTAAAAACATTAACTTCCACTGAAAGATCTTTGAAAGACATGGTTATAGATCCATTGCGGCAATTGATAAGGGCATTGACTGTTGCCAAAAAGGGACGCCCTAGAATGATAGGTATGGAATCATGAGCGACTTCGGTGTCAAGAATGACGAAATCCACAGGGTAGTAAAAATCTTTTACTTTGATTAAAACATTTTCAACTATGCCTTTTGGGTATTTAATAGAGCGATCGACTAATTGTAATGTCATAGTTGTAGGTGCAAGCTCACGGAAACCGAGTTGTTTGAATAGATAGTATGGAAGGAGATTAACAATTGCTCCAAAAGCAGTAGTTGTGTACTTATCTCCTATAGTGCAAGGAACGGTCGGACGACTAGGATCTTTATACTGGACGATTCCATTGGTTTCTGTGAGGGATGGAAATTGTTCTGTAAGGAAGGCATCTTTTGGAATGTTAGTTCTTCTTTTGTTGGTGCACATATCCTTCAGAAATTTGGCATGTTTGGGTAAATGTTTTATGGCATCTAGAAATGGTAGATTTATGGTTATATTCTTGAATGTCTCTCTGATTTCATCAAAGTTTTCATCATCCTTGTGTGTCATCAAGCGTGCTGGAAACGGTGCCTTTGGTTTGTATGTCTTAACTGGGTCAGGTGTGGGAGATGATGGTTTAAGAACTAGAATTGCTATAGGGACAGTAGGAGGTATTAGTTTTTTAGATTCTTGTTCTGGTAATATAGGTACTACAACTGGTATTTCTATAGGTGCAGGATCTTTAGGCGAGACTACTCTATTGTCAACTATTTTGCCAGAATGCAAGGTTGTGACTGCTTTGATCTCTTGTGTTTTGGAAACTTTAGTGTGATCATTGGTAGCTTGTTTTTGTCTTTGATGTAACAACTGGATTGTTTGTTTTATGGTTGCCATGATATGTGTTTGTTGTTTCATCAAAGATAACATCATCTCATCTGATGTTTTATCTAATAGGACATTAGTAGGTTGGGCAACTAGAACTAGGTCTCTTTGGTTATTGATTGGTGGATTTTGGTAGTTCTAGTTAAAGTTGGATAGAACCATTGCTCTATTCTGATTGTTGTAGGTACCTTGTCATTTTCTGAACTGATTGAATGTATTTTGTGGTTTGACATGATTTGTGAACCCTGGAGGTGGTTGGGTTTGTTGATTAGTATTCTATTGAAAATTTGGGTGTTGCCTCCATGGTACATTTGGGGAAAGTACAAACTTCTTCTGGTTGAAGTGATGCTACGTTGTTGAGCAAGGGACAATAGGTAGATACATGATTTAGATCAAGACAGAAAGTGCATGGTGCTATATCGATGTTCATGACTGGTTGGGGAGTATGGCCTTTTTGTTTGGTTGCAAGGGTGTCTATCTTTCTTGTGAGGGTTTCGATTAGTGTTTTCATCTCTGGATTGGATTTTACCTTAAAGATACCATTGGCTTTAGAAGTACTGGGCTGGGGTGTTCTGGAATTGTTTGTGTCGCCCCAATGAGTACTCTTTTATGCTTGGTCTTCAAGAAAGGTTAGAGCTTCTGTAGCACCTTTATCTAAAAAGTTTCCATTACTCATGATATCCAGTGTAACTTTGTGTTCTTGGGGAAGACCTTTGAAAAAACATTGGACAAGAGTGGATTTTTCTAGTTTATGGTGAGGACATGAATGGAGTAGGTCAGAGAATCTATCCCATGCTTCGGAGAATGTCTCACTCGGACTCTGTTTGAAGAACTGTATCTTGCTTACTATCTCCTCTATTTTCTTCGGTGGAAAGCACTTCTTCATGAAGGAGAACACTACATTTTCCCATGTATCGAAATAATCGGGCTTCTGCAATAGAAGCCATGCGTGGCTCTTGCCAGCTAGAGTGAAAGGAAACACTCATAGTTTAACCTGAACATCAGAAATGCCCGGATGATTGAAAGTACTACATACCTCATGTATCAGGCATAGGTGTTCGTACGGTAAGTCGTGTTCGAAATCGTGAAAGACGGGTAAGAGATTGAACACGTTTGGTGGGATGCGGAAATCGCTATTGAGTTGTGTGAGTCGTATACAAGATGGATGCCCATCTTGTAACGGTGTGTAGAAACTAGAGAGAGGCTTTTCAACTTGAACTACTTCATCCGCCATCCTAGCAGTTGGGGGATGAGAAATAAGAGTATGTCGAGATCGACTTGCTCTCCTACGTGGGTAAGTTTTAAACGCGCTAAGCTTTATATAGCCTAAGCATAGTCTCATGCACGATTGAGAGATTATTTAGAATCTACTTATATGCGCACATAAATGTATTGGATGTTCAAACAGCGACATTCGTTTGTAGCTTTGAAGTTTTTGAAAAGTTTGCATGCAATGTCTTTATATTAGATACTATGCCCTTTTTGAATTTAATAGTGGGCGCGAAACTGGGTTTTGGGAACTACACACGTCAAGGGAGAAGATCGCTACTTCACCAGATGGTGTGCTACCAAGAATCTCACCCACGGTATTTCTGAGGGAGGGGAGTGAGGAAGGTGGTTGGTCCATTGGAATCTGGTAGTTCACTACTCTCTTTGTTCGCACTAAATGTTTGTCCTGATGGACGTGACTAGATTGGCTATGCTTGGTTGATTTTATCTTTTTATTTTTGTCTATGTGACAAACAGTTCACATAACGTCCGTTCTAAAGTGGGGCTTAATCCACTTTTTGTTCTTTTAGGGCTCGGGTTTAGCCTTAGCGTTAATGTAAAGATGATCAACTCCCAAATATGCGTTTTATTACCGCTTTATTAATGCATTACAGTCCTTTTTACGCTTAACGAAAAGACAACTCATAGTTTTTACTGCCTTTTTCAGGTTAAAGAGTATTCAGACCACTTATCATAAAAGCTGCATCTTAGCACCAAAAGGTGCATTAATCACGCTTATTATGAAGACCAGTAGCTGCTATGGAAAAGTGCTGAAAAAGTCAAGTCAATGGTCAAAGTCAACTATCAAAGTCAACAGTCAAAGGACTCAAATCAGAAGACCAAAGATGGAGGTCCTTATCTCAAATTATGAAGAATTATCCCTAAACCTATCTTGGTCAAGAAGGCACCCATAAAGCAAAAGCAAAAGCAAAAGTGAAAGGGGTGAGGTGTCTAGTTTAGAATGGATGAGGGCAAATATGTAATTGGTAAAAGGAGGGGTATATAATCAAAAAGCAAATGAGAGAGAACTCATCCATTGTATTAGGATCCAAACCATTTGGTTTGCTTTACTTTTCTAGTCTTGTTTTTCAATTCAAGTTTTACTTTATTGTTCTTCATTTTCTTGTATTTCAATCTTGTTATTTTATCTTGTTTATTTCAATCAATCAATATTTCCTTGTTCTTCTTGTTTTAATCTTTCATTCAATCATTTGATTTCAATGTTTTGAGTCATTTCAATCTTCAACAACTTGCTTTTCAATGTTTTCATTCATAACTAAACTAGCCAAGTCCTAAACTAAGAGTCTACCTTCTTCCCTAAACTCCCAATCTCTCTACTCTAAACAATTTAGGATGAACCTCAACTTCTTACAAATCTTTGAAGTATACTCAATACAATCCACAGCTTCAAATGGCATTGCCGTTATAGATTGAAGGAGGAGAAGAGCTTGGTTGAACATCTAAGGAGGAAGCACCCTTCTCACCATTTCATTTCTATTTCTTTTATTTTTCATCATTTTATTTCGCTGTTATTTCATTACTGATCTATTTTCTTACAAATCAGGGTGTGGAACCAAGAACCTGAAGAGGAGCTGAAAAAGTAGCCGGAAGACGATTGACTTTGGCCGGAGTCAAGCGGTGTCCGTGCGGGCGACCGCGGGCTAACCAAGGGGCGATCGCGAGTTCACATCCAATGACGTGGGTCCAGATTTTTTGGCTGCGTGGTTGGTTTGTGATGAACACTGGTACACCGAGCCCAGATTGTGTAATAGAGTAGGATAAATCAGTAGAACTTGGTTGTAATAGTTGGAGATAAAAAGAAAAATGAAAAAAGTTAGGAAAAGTGGTTTTTGATTGATTTCTTATGATGAACATAAGTTAAACTTGGTTTAAGTTATACACTTACCAAGGGGTTAGAGTTTTAATTGTCTTGGGAAGTCCAAGTGTGTGAGGCAAGTTGTGAATCATAGCTCACACACTATGGATCAACTTGGTAATCAACACTCTAAGTCCATTTGACTCTAATTAATATAAGGGATTAATCTAAAACTAGTTAATTAGATTAGTATAATATTAGTTTAGTTTTAAGTTTGGGCCCTTGAAGGCAAAGTTGTATAAATTGTCGAAAACCCAAATTGTGGGCTTTTTAAGTGGACCTTTATTGTAACTTAAAACAGGGTAAAGCTCGAAAGGTTAGGCTCGATTCTCAGATCAAGTGCCAACGTCGCCTTCATCCCAAGGGTCATGTACGCACACCTTGGGCGGTAATTTCTAAACCTCCTCGCTACAAAGTGTAAGAGGATACTTCTGTGTTACTAAGCATGCTTGGATGATTGTGTGATTTACATTTCAGTCTCATCTTTACATTTAACGCTAAGGCTGAACCCGAGCCCTAAAAGAACAAAAAGTGGGGTTAAGACCCACTTTAGAACGAACGTTGCGTGAAATGTGTGTTACATAGACCAAATTAAAAATATAAAATAAACCAAGCAGAGCCAATTTAGTCACGTCCATTAGGACAAACATCTAGCACGAACAAATAGAGTAGTAAACTACCAGATTCCAGTGGACTAACCACCTTCCTCACTCCCTTCCCTCAGAAATACCGTGGGTGAGATTCTTGGTGGCACACCATCTGGTGAAGTAGCAATCTTCTCCCTTGACGCGTGTAGAGCCAAAATCATAGTTTTGCGCCCAACTGTTTGTGCATCATCATTGATTGAGCATTCATGTCCTATCAGTATGCATTGCAACCGTCATGGAATTACAGTGCAAACCCAGAACCTTGTTCTTTTTGTGGTAGTCTTTATCACTAGTTATCCCATTGTCCATCATATACCGAATTCGAGTCTACTATGGGAAATCCTTTCGATTACAAACCTCAATTTTCAAATTTCCCTAGTACCACATACACTTAAGAGTTTTCTAGTCATGCCGACAAGTCATGGAGTTCCATCACAAATAGTCAACTACCATTCATGTATCCATATGGTCAGACAGAGTACGGTTTTAACAAAAACCCATTACCATTTACATCACCATCCATATCAAATTCATATTCCACTACACCATCCATCACAGTCCAACTCTACCAAGAAATGGCCAAGCAAACAATACTAACTCTGCAAATAGCAACTACCTTATGTTTTCTCCAATCCAATTCAAAAGATATCACATCTGAGACTAATATTCTTCCCACCAGTCCAGAAACTATCCAACATGAGAAACAAGGTGTTACTATAACAAAGCCCATTGCTAAAGCCCATCTTGATACTTTTGACCAATTAAATCTCCATAAACCTCCATCTGACTATCGTGAGAATTCTAGATCTTACGACAATAACTATATGCCTGAAGCCATAGTTTCTTTCTCAAGCTTTAATACATCACCACCTATAAATGAGAAAACTCCGACAGAAGAAACTCAAGAACATGTATTGGACTCGACACACTGGGAGAATGGCATTGAGAAAAATTATGAAGATCTAGGCAGAGAAGATAAAGAAAATAAAGTGCTTGGAAAAGAGGGAATACAATCTATGGTGGAAAGTGAATTTCAATTTAGTTTGGCCGTTAAAGACTTATCGATGGAACAAATTTGTGACATCCTTACTATTATAGATATGAACCACAATCTTATGGAAATGCCAAAACTAGATGAAGAATTCCGAGTCCTCGAGATCATGTGAAGAACCACCACCCAACCATCACCATCTTAATTTAACACCTCTTGATATCTAACCTCCATTCATAAAAAATCTACCAATTTCTGAGGACTGCACCATGAAATCATTTCAAAGAAACCTCAAATTCGCACTTAAGCTAATTGCTTTTGACATCATTAATAATTTTCTAAACCTGCCTAGTAAAGAGACTTCGCCCATTATACAAACACAAGAGTCCATCAATTCAGTAGTTGAGAAACCTGGTATGTCCTATTTCATATCATCTGAGCTTCATGAAGGACATCTACTACCAACCTCACACTCTTTTGGACAATTCAAACATGACGGGTTATTGCAGAAGTTCCATGATGGGTTGCATAAAATTTCTCTTATCATTCTGCATCTTACACTCCAAATGCATCATTTCATTTTGTTTGGGGGTGTATGCTTTTACATGTTTTTCTATAAAGATCCCCAACTATTTAGATTATTAGTATATAGATAATAACATATCATCCATCATATGCATATAGTCTTGGATCATTAATCACGCTTATTATGAAGACCAGTAGCTGTTATGGAAAAGTGTTGAAAAAGTCAAGTCAATGGTCAAAGTCAACAGTCAAAGGACTCAAATTAGAAGACTAAAGATGGAGGCCCTTATCTCAAATTATGAAGACTTATCCCTAAACCTATCTTGGTCAAGAAAGCACCCATAAAGCAAAAGCAAAAGTGAAAGGGGTGAGGTGTCTAGTTTAGAATGGATGAGGGCAAATCTATAATTGGCAAAAGGAGGGGTATATAATAAAAAAGCAAAGGAGAGAGAACTAATCCATTGTATTAGGATCCAAACCATTCGGTTTGTTTTACTTTTCTAGTCTTGTTTTTCAATTCAAGTTTTACTTTATTGTTCTTTATTTTCTTGTATTTCAATCTTGTTATTTTATCTTGTTTATTTCAATCAAATAATATTTCCTTGTTCTTATTGTTTTAATCTTTCATTCAATTATTTGTTTTCAATGTTTTGAGTCATTTCAATCTTCAACAACTTGCTTTTCAATGTTTTCATTCACAACTAAACTAGCTAAGTCCTAAACTAAGAGTCTACCTTCTTCCCTAAACTCCCAATCTCTCAACTCTAAACAATCTAGGATGAACCTCAACTTCTTACAAATCTTTGAAGTATACTCACTACAATCTACATCTTCAAAAGACGAGACTGAAACGTAAATCACATAATCATCCAAGCATGCTTAGTAACACACAAGTATCCTCTTACACTTTGTAGCGAGGAGGTTTTGAAATTACCGCCCAAGGTGTGCGTACACAACCCTTGGGGTGAAGGCAACATGGTGGGGTTGACGAAGTGTTTGGTATTTTGCGTGTCAACCCACCATTCGAGCTTTTCCTTACGGTTACAAGTTTAATCTAACTAAGACCCACAAGTCGGGTGAAAATGTGGCAAAGCCAATAAGATACAATTGGTTGCCTTTGTGGGCTTAAAACTATGGAAGTAGTAAACACAAAAATTAACTACGTTTAGCTAATTAACTATTCCCTAATGATTAATTTAACAAAATATGTAAAAGCTTGGAAAGAGTTCATCAAAGAGTAGAACTTCAATCCCCAAGTTGGGTTACGATGCGCGAGCGTGATGTTACACTACTCGCCTCGCACACCCAACTGGTCCAAGTTGGTTGAATCCCCAACTCTTGGTAAGTAAACTTAAACCAAAAGAATAAACTTCCAAACTTAAACTATTTTGTATTTATCCTAATTAATTTTTTTTGTATTTTGACTTAACTATATGATATTATCTTAATCTAATCATGCATAAACAACAATTAATAGAAAATAAAACCTAAACATTCTACTAAACTAATTTTAATGTTTAATTTTACTAATGGGTTACTAATTCATTTTAATTAATAAACATTTTAAAATTTTAAAATTCCTTTTTTAATTGAATTTTTGGTTTTGAAAACTCAACACTTTGCAAATCTATCTATTTTTTATCTACAAATAGTTGAATTAAAAAGACTAGAGGGAATTACAGGTGACTTACACAAGAGGATTATGAGCCAACAGAATCTTCATTTGAAAAAATCAAGGCGCGACACTGGTGAATGGGGCGCGGACACGTGTCACATGCGGGTGCGGGTGAACGATGTGCGGGCGCGTGTCTGATATGTGTGGGCACTTGTTGCGTGTTGATAAAACATAAAAAGATAGTTTACCTACGAAATGAACGATAAAACTCAAAACGTAAGTAAACTAAAACTTAATACGTGCCTACATTTATCAAAGATTCTACTCTCAATCCTATGAGATATAGTGGAGTAGAGTGATTCGTTCCACTCCTAGTCCTTCCAAGATGCTTGTTTTGGCGTGTAATTACTCTCTACTTAAAGTCTAATGAGAGATTTACTGAAAAGGCAACTAGACTACGATGCAACTACCCACCTAAAATGCAACTAGTCGACGATAGGAATAACTAAGGGAATGCTACGTTGATTCGATGATAAGGAGTTAGAGGGGAATTGATTCCACCTTAACTCGACTTAATCCTATTAACTACGAATCGTCATAATCCGAATTGAACTGCTTCGCAGAACAATTGGTTCTTCCTAATCCCTAATTACACATGGCATTTCTACCAATTAATAACTAGCATGTGAACGATTAAACCCATTCTCATGGTGAACTAAACGTTTCTAGAGTGGAAAGGAAATTACGACTAATCTACGTTAATCGAATCAAGCTTTCATCAAGGTTTCTCACCCCCTCTAATGGAGGTTTAGCCGAGAATCATTACTTAATCATTTCGATTAAATTTAAACTAAACATGATATAAAGAATTGAAATTTACTTAATTAAACAATAATGAAATCTAATTTAATGACTAAAATGCAATAAGGACAGGAATTTAAATTAGATCTAGAAATGGAAATGACAAAAATCGAAGTTGATAGAAATACTACTTTATTGATCTAATCAAAATGAAGAACAAGATTCAAGGGTTTAATCTAATACAATAATTGGATTTTTAAACTACACTTAATCAAAAACAATTAAATAAAACTAGATCTAGAAGCTATTTTAATGGCTACTTTTTACTCTAACCTATCTACCATTAACCATCTACCATTAACAAAGAGCTAAGCTTTTGTTTTTATACATCCAGATCCAAAAATCGTGCATGGGCTTGGAGCCATGTTTTGGGCCAGAGAATCAGGCCCAAAACCCAATTCTTTCAGTCAAAAAAGGCCTCTTCAGCTAGATTCGGCTTCAACAGACTTTTCGTCCACTTCTGCTCCTTTGATTGGGTCAAGGCTTGGACCATTGCAAAGCTCTTTCCGAGTCGGTCGTTTTGACATAAGGTAGGCCCAATTCCGAGGTCTGAGTCCAAAGATATGGCATTCGGAAGTTCTGCTGACTTTTGCTCCTTTATCTCGCTAAAGTGGCACATTTCTGCACATAATGGACTTTGAAGCCTGAAATGTATAAAAACACGTAATCAGTATTAACTCTTACTTATTATTCACATAATTGGTCTAACAAGATGATTATTAAGGGGTTAAAACTACAGTTTTGGGCTCTTATCAAACCACCCCCAAACAAAGATTTTTGCTTGTCCTCAAGCAAAGATGAGAAATTAGAATAAGTGACCAAAAATGGAGTTCTAACTACTCGTTTTACTGAGTCGCGATTGCATTGACCATATGCAACAAGGCCTTAAACCACTAGGAATTCCCTAGTGGACGAGTTATAGCCTCGTGAGAGTTTTCCAGTGAAGGTACTCACAAACTTCATCTATACTACAACGACTAAGAAAATAAAACTATTGTTTCCTTATTCATGCTCAACTATCTATACATCTCTCTAGCAATTGAATAAGAATAACCAAGTCAGAACCCTAAGTTAATATATGCATAATAATCTATCATCTACAATAAACATATACACAATGAGTAGTACTATAAAATGTTTAGCAGGTTTGTTTCTGAGAACTCGGAATAGCATCCTTAAGTAGGTTCTCACAATAATAGTCAAGAAACAACACTCTGATTTTTCCACTCAAGTTTAAGCTACTCCGATTAATGCGTGGGGCACACTTTACCTTACAATCTCAATGACACACGCGAGGAAGCGGAGTCGATCAAACACATCCGCCACTTACTATCACACTAACCTATTCCTAATTGAGCTAGAGGTCTTTATTAGGTGTTACGGGATTAGGAGATGGTTTAAGAAGGAAGGAAATGGATATTTAAAAGGACAAGTCCGAGATAATAGAGTCTTCATATTACGTAACTAGAGAAACCTTGTTATTTACTTTTGCTTCTACACTTTGTTTCCATCCTTAGCCATATTTTTTTTTTTTCTTTTCTTTGGCTTTTGACTCCCTTTTATTCTATTTTTGGAGTTTTTATTTTATTTTTATTTTATTTTTCTTTTCTTTGGATGGAAACTTCTTTTCTTTATTTTTCAAGCAACTAACTAATTTTTGTTTACACGAGGTTTTCTCTTCTTCTTTCTTCATCATTCTATTCTCGGACTTATTCTAAATTGGGTAGGTCGATTTTTTTTTATTTTGTTTTGTTTTTTTAACGAGGGTAAAGGAATTGTGGTTTATGGAAGGGCTAATGAAAGGCTCGATTAGGCGACTAGCGAAAAAATATACTTAGGTCAGAATTTCTAGCTATATCGATCCAAAAGGGCCTAAATTCTCGCTTAGGATATGGTTTAGTGATCAAGCAAGTGGACGTGTGATTTCTCTATCTGGATTTTACTTCTCCCTTGTGTCATTTCTCAAATGTTTCGTTCATATAAGGCTTTAGGCTATATTCTCACAGGATTTGTAGAATAAGTAGTCTAGCCTAGATTTGAGAAACTTCATCGCTAACAATCATAGATACTCATGTAATATATTTATAGATAGATGTAAAGATTATTACCTATATATTAACCTAAGTTTCTAACAATTATTCTGATGCAACAGCTACGTGAGACTTCTAGATTATTAAGAGCATGGAGAAAGAAACAATACCAATATTCCTAAGTCTATAACATAACTTATTTATTTATATTTTTGAATTTTTGAAATTTTAACTAGAAAACAAATGCATATTATACATATTTATATCCTAGCAGATGTCTTAATTACACGTGTTTCTATGCCCTGAAACAAAGAAGCATGCTTTGTCCTCAAAGCATTTAAATAAAGAGGGTAGGAAAAATACCATTGAAACGCGTGAAATTCAGAAACATCTGCAAAACAAGGTTAGAACGTACTAATATAGGAAATAAAAACTGACGCAACTCTATAAGAGTTCCACCCATTATGGGGTTAACAGAATTAAATTGCTTGGGACATAGCGGACACTCAACGTAAACTAAAACTTACCTCCACTCCATTTGTTATTTGTCATCTTCGTCATCCTCTACTTCTATAAAGAAGTGAGGCTCCTTCAGCCCTGCCATGCTATGATAATTTGCCGGGCTTCACGCCATTTATCATCTATGGTTGCTAACCTATTAAGTGCCACTTGGTCCGATGGGGTGTAGGGTGCAACTGGTGAGGTTGTAGATCCACCCTTGCCAAGTCATTGCGCGGAAAGATCGAATAATACTATTGGTGGGTCGCGACCGTCTACCCTAATCCAATCCGTGAAACGTGTACAAAAAACAGGAAAGAAACATAGCATAATATTGAAATTAGAACAGGCATAAGAAGGTACTTTATGCCTCATGGTATGGGCTCGTGCTAAACTAGACATCAAAGTTCGGGAAGGTCATAGAACGGGCGCGTCCCGTGGCTAAAGCAAGGAAAACGCCGCAAGTGGCGCCATTCACGTAAGAAAAACGCCATTCCCTAAAATGTTTAGCATAATCCACAACATAACAGTTCCTATGTTCATGGACCGGGCTACCGCGGCAACGTTATAGTCCCCTTTGGTCCTCAATACGGAAAATGCCCGCCCCATAAGCCTCGTGCAAAACTCATAAGTGTAGACATGCATATTATCGACCCAATAGCACCATGGGTCTTGTATCTCCGGGCATAGCAAGTCCAAGAACAAATGCTAGCAAGAACACGGTAATTTCCATTGGTTCATCGTCAATGTTGATGGAGAACACTTGTTCTCCATCCGGTCTCTCAAAGAAAATGCAGTTATTATAAAAATAAGATGCAAGTCTTTGGAGAATAAAGTTCACCGGTCTTACCATAAGAGGTTCCCACCAATGTATGTGATCACCTCATGAAACCAAGCACCGTAAGTAGTGCTTTGGAACAAATCTTCGAAAAGACTGTTCGGTATTATTATAGGAGATGTCATCTCAAACTACGCCTCGAAGCGGTTGCAAAACAACCGGCACAACTTGCGGAAAAACTGGAATTTTTCTGGTCCACGGAAGTCGGCGCTGAAGGCCTAAGGGCGCGAAGTCGCGCTTTTTGTATTTTGGAATTCCGGTGTTTGAGCCGAAGTCGCGCTTTGACTTAAGCTGGCGCTCGAGCAAAATTTTCGTCGAAGTGTAGGGCGCGGCCTCCTCAGAGCGCTGGAAGCCCGAAGGTGCAGATTTGCGAAAAAATGGAGACGAAAACGGGGAATCGCGGGTGTGAAGGGTGTGTGATGGAAGTTAGATGTAGTGTGAGTTGTGAGTGTAGAATGTATGAAGTTTATATAGGTTTTAAGTTGCTAAAACGGATCGGGAAGTTGCCAAAAAGTATTTACGGCAGTTTCCGGAAATCCTAAAATTTCCAAACCCGAAAACGGAAACAACTCATTTTCTTGATTCTAATTCAAACCCAGTATCTTTTAGGTTGATTTTATGATTGAATGTACCTATTTAATCTAGATTTCATCCTACAATGATTCTCAATCATAGATATGCCTAAACGGCCATAATTTCACCTTACTCATAATAAATTCTAACACTAGGGTTATATAAAAATAAAGCTTGAATTGATAAAACCACCCCCAAACAAGTTGGGAAGGTGGGATCAATATGAAACAACCACACATACTGAAAATAACCCCTTATATTAAAATTTTCATTCGGAGTACCTTTCGTACACAAAATTCAAATTACGAAAATAAAAGTTACATTACAATAAAACAACAAAAATAAATAAAACAACAACCACTATCAATCCTCACACTCTCTAAACACCTCGCCACGGGCGGGTGGCGAGGGGGCACTCTCTAGTGGTGGCTCTCCGGGCTCCCCGAAGGTCAAAGCAGCAGTCGTCCTTCGTCGACGACGCCATGTCTCGTAGAAGTGTCCTCGGCGATCGTATGAGGTGGGAAGCGTGCAAGCATATCCACTCTAAACCATTTGGGCTTCCATCTCAGCCCTCGCCTGTTCCCATCTCTCATCCTCTCCGGGTGCGGAGCTCGAAGTTGTGATGAATAGTCATCTGTCGAGTCCGAAGGTCCGCGACAAATAGTGTTTAGTGAACGATGCCCCTATGAAGCACAGCCCGTGCTCGTTGATCCGACCAACACCTCGGAAGGCATCCGTTATCAAAGCAAGTCACGTCCTCCTCATCCTCCTCCGAATCATCCTCATCCCGTTTCCCTATCCTCGGGCAATTTCCAGACTTGTTGGACACACTCCCTATAGATACGCCGAAGTTACGGTGCGGGGTAATGTAAATCCTATCGACGGAGCTGCTTTCATCTTCAAAGATGATCTTGGTAATTAACACGGGAAGAGGTGCCAAAGACTTTCCGACCCCCTAATCATGTTTCAAAAAAACTCCAAGATACAGAAATCGTGACTTACGCTCCCTGGAGTACCCATAAGATGTGGAGGTAGGTCGGACCGATGTCACCGACCTTGTCCTTCCCTAGGACATTCCGACCAATCCATCGAGCCAGAAATTTGGTTGGTCCCGAGGGATGCCCGGCTAACACAATGGGAGTTTGTATTGTAGCTCCCATTGATGACGATCCACGCCCATCAAAGGCTCTACCCCCGTCAAACCGGGGCTCTGTAAAGTGGCATCGGATGGATTCTAGGCGGAATGCCTAGAATCTCAACCAACAACGATCCGATGAGTCAACTCCTTCCTCTTCTTCTTTACCAACACAAAAATCCTACTCCCCTCCAACTCCCTGGTGTTGTAGAACCGTCGGACCAAGTCTTCGTGGTAGAAGGCTTCGGTCGAGTACCACAAACTACCCCAGTCTCTACTAGCCATTTCGTCACCGTAAAACGGCGCGAAGTGGTCGGCAGTGAAAACTTGCTCCGGTAAAATTCGGCGTTGTTGAGCCATCTAGTGTTTGGAATGGAGTGAGGGTTGAAATGTGATGTGGTGGTGGGATTTGAATAGGCGGTTGAAGCAACATGGTGGTGGTGGTGGTGGAGTGGTGGAGGCAAACACCAAAATTATGAATTTTCGGTGGGTTTTAGTGATGGAAATCGGTGGTGGTTGTGGTGGTATTGTTTTAGAGAAGATTTGGGGTTAGAGTTGGATTTTGGGCGTGGGTTGATTAGGTTTTCTTTTTATTTTGATTTTTAGGTCGGGTTGGAAGCTTTGTTAATGGAGGTTTGTGAGAGAAAAAAAAAAAAAAAAATGGTGAATGAACTGATGGAAGGTGTGGCTCGCTGTTGCTTGTATGGGTTAAGCGGGTTGGGCCCAAGCCCAATGCTAATTTGTCGAATTTTACGATTTTTAGCGATTTCAAACTAAAATTTCCGCCGTTACGGTCCGATTTTGGTGAATGAGATATGGACATGATCAGGAGAGAATTTCCTATCCAATGATCCATAAGACACTCTATTCGACTTCAGATGACATACGAGATAGTGGAAAACATACCGAAGTGCGTGCATGACGTAAGTTTATCTTAACGCATGAACTCTAAATTAATAGATTATGTCAATCCGAATCGTAATACAATAAAACGGCCTAAGCAACTCTAATGGGACATAAAACATTTTAGTATACGGAACATTTAACACCCACCCCCAAACAAATTTTTTACAACGAAGCTTAGAAAATTTGTTTTTAGCAGTGGGTCTTTTAAAGTCAGATTCCCGAGACTTCCTAGATTACTATGTTTATTTTTATTTTTTATTTTATTTTATTTTTATTTTATTTTTAGAAGGAAAAACAATAAGCAATAAAGACATAATTCACACCATAGAGAAACATGACTCAAAAATCCGAGAAAAACATGCAAGAGTGGAAAACGTGAACTATGTGAACCGTGGACTTAGGATCCGGTACTTACAGCCACACACTCCATAAGGAGGGCCCGGTTACCTTAATGGTGCACTCACCAATATATTAAAGTGAAAGGAAGTGCACCGAATACAGAAATTGAGTCGTTTATAGTCAGATACTCGAGACTTTATCTAAAACATATGTATGAACATGCAGTTGATCATATATCAACAACCGAAATAGTTGTGGATCATTCCATAAATAAATATCACAGAAAACATATCCAAACACAATCAAGCACCAAGATTTCCGACGACGACCTAGTGGAATCCAAACGAAGTCGGATAACCCTATTGTGTAACCTATAATGCACCTTCTTTTTAATTTTGAATGCGTGGGTGTTTTAGTAAATAAGTGTGGAAAAGTGAATGGTTGTGGAGAATATGGTGGATATGGATAAGTTGTAGAAAGACAGCCTGCATACACAATGAGGATGTGGTTTTAGCAACCGAACTCATTCATTGTGTGTGTGGACTGTCTCAATTCTGAAAATGAAGGTGTCAAATAGTTTGTCCTTTCAAGTATCCGTTTGCTAGGAGGATTTAAAAAATTATGAAGCTACGGGAGAAACAAAAGGATCGAAAGTGCAAACTCGAGATTCCTTTGAAAGGGTGGAAGGAGGGGAATCGAGGTGGATGTTGTGCAAGGTAGATCTTGATAGGGTGAATCGTCACCTACTCGAAGAAACTCATCGAATTCCTCATCTAGATTGGTCATATCCACATTACTATGGTAGTCCTCTACATCTTTGAGAAAGTCATCTATCCCATCCTCATCAATAATATGTGTATCGACTAGTGTAGGGATGAAAATGTTGGAGTCTGACTTTCCAAAGGAAAGAATTTTGGGCATATGACTATCAGGGAATGTGTTGTTGAAATAATCTCGAGCGAAGCTCTCGATCATGCTAACCTCTTCCTCCATAGATGAATCGGGTAAATGTGTCTTTGTTTTAAAAACATTGACTTCAACAAAGAATTAATGAGCGCATTGGCGGTTGCCGTGAAAGGACGCCCTAAAATGATCGGACAGAGTCGTTAGCGAATTTCAGTATCGAGGACTACAAAATCAGCCGGATAGTAGAAATCCCGAACTTTTACCAAAGACATTTTCGACTACACCCTTAGGATACTTAATAGACCGATCAGCTAATTGCAACGCCATTTTAGTGGGTTGCATCTTGTCTAGACCTATTTGTCTATACAAATAAAATGGGAGTAAGTTAACGCTTAGCCCCCGTGTCTAATAACGGTCGTCAGATAAGAATCTCCTAAGGTGCATTATCAGACAAGATGGGATCGACCGTGGTCCTTGTACTTAACAATTCCATTATGTTCGGATAAGGTTGGGAATTGTTCGCTAAAAAAGCGTCTTTTGGTATATTTGTCTTTCGCCTAGTAGTAGTACACAATTCCTTAAGAAATTTAGCATGATGTGGTAGCTTTTAATAGCTTCGAGGAAGGGAAGGTTTATAGTTAGATTCTTGAAAACGCCCCTAATCTCCTCGTAATTTGTATCCCTAGTTAACATGGGTAATTTTTGTGGAAACGGTGGTTTCGCCGATATTTAGCAATGGTATCACCGGATGTTTAACCGTGGCTTTCGTTTCTTAGGTTGTGTTGTAACCGGTACCTCTACGGTGGTAGGCTCTTCGGTTTCTATTTCGTATCTAGTAAAATAGCGGTGTAGGGGCTTATGGTGGGGTAACTATAGGCATAGTTACCTTGTTATCAACCACTCTGCTAATCGGAGAGTGGTGATGGCATTTATCTCACCTACATTTACATATTCATTACTAGTATTATCGGTTACCTCAAAGGTCTGTGTTTGTTCTTTTAGGATTAGGTATTGCGTGACCGGCAACACACCTTTGGTTTGGGCTTTACCTTGAGCCAACTGTTGGGTTAAATTATTAACGGATTGTAGAAGTTGTTGGTTAGATTGAGCCATGGTTTGGAAAAGTTTTTGGCTCACTTGTATGAAGGTGTCAAGGCGATCCGGTTGTGTGGGTGTAGTAGTCACGGGTGGTGTGGACTGGAACTATTTCACGGAATTATTTATGGGTGGATTTTGATAATTATTATTGACCGGAACGATACCTCTATTAGCATTATAATTATTATAATTACCTTGACCTTGTGCTTGACCTTGTCGAGGTTGCACTTGGTTGTTATAATTATTAAAATTACCCTGACCCTGTCCTTGTCGTGGTGGAGCTTGGTTAAAGCTGTGCGTGGGCCTAACATATTGATTATTGTACCCTCTCGAGGTGTGACTTGTTGGTTATTTCTCCAACCGAGTTGGGATTTTGTCTCAAAGGCGTTAGGTTCACTATTAATGGAACAAGCCTGTTCATAGGCTATAGGGACGCTGGGAGTCGGGATGCTCGGGACTCCAAACGTAAAACTACATGGGTTTGAATTTACATTCATGACCAGGGGATAGGCTTTTGTTGTACGAAATGGCCTCCTTTTTTAGTGGGTGATTCGATTAGAGTTTTAAGCTCGAATCGTGTTTAATTTCAAACATACCGGGCGGCCTTAACGTATTAGTAGAACTAGCGGAGCGGGGAGTAATCGTCACTACCCCCAATTATTATTTCGCTTTAGTTTGGTCCTCTAAAAATTTATAAGCCTCCGAAGTCTCCTTTACTTAAGAAACTACCCCATTCATTATGTCAAGGACTTCTTTATGGTGATGTTGAAGTCCTTTGAAAAGGCAACGAACTAACGTGTCTTTTTGCTAGGTTATGGTGTGGACACTCTATAAGCAGATCGGTGAAACGATTCCAAGCCTCTGAAAATGATTCATGAGGATTTTGTCGAAAAGAAATGAATCTTGGAAAGCATCTCATCCGTCTTTAGGGGTGGGTAAAAATGTTCCATAAACAAACAACAAGTTTAGCCCACGAGTCCACGTAATTAGGGGCTTTGGGCAGTTAACCAAGACGCGCCGCCTTTATCGGGCTAAGGTGAAAGGGAATACCCTTAATTTAATTTGTTCCGCACCAACCGTAGTAGGATGGTGGAATGTTGTTAGGACTTGTTCAATCCTACGATGTAGCCGATAAGGTTTTTCATGGTCTAAACCATGAAAAACGGGTAACAAATTAAAATATTTGGAGGGATTCTCAAATCCCCTGGTGGTCCGCTAGAACGATGCAAGATTTGGGGCTATCGCTCAAGGCTTTGTAGAAGTCCGAGAGAGGAGTCTCTTTCTTCCCCATTATATCGTGGTGGTGTGTGTGAAATAGTAGCTAGAGGTGTAGTGTGTGGTATACTAGATAGACTTGTTTGTTGCTGTTGTTGTGTATTTACGTTAGGTGTTTTGTTCGACCGGACCTTAATCTCATGCAAGACTAAGTCGAGCTTAACTAAACATGCAACACTCCAAACAATTTCGATATACTAGTATAAACCTCTAACAGAGACGCGAGGTGTGGAAGAAAGGAATACCCGACAAGTCCTTGCTTCGCTTTTATGAATAGCGTCTTGTTTACGCTTTGTTAAGTGTATAGAGCGAGGTTAGAACACTGAAAAATATGAAAGATCAAAGTTCGAATCAAAACCGCCGAATTCGGAAAAATCAGCTGTTAGCGCTGCCGCTCTCCTTGGGCGCTGGTCGCTTCGGTGTAAAATTAATTATAGTGTTTGAGCACGGTCGCTTGCTTTGGTATGGCTGGCTGGCCGCTGGTAGATGAAATTCCAAGAACTTAGCTGGTCGCGCTCTCCTTGAAGCTGGCGCCAGGCCCGTATTTTATCGCGGAATTTTTCCAAAGCTGAAAACGGGCAACCACAAAGATGAATCAAACAAAGGGTGGGTGGGTGAAATGGGACTTTAAGAACAGTACTAACACTATGAAAACAATACGAAAGTGAAACTAAGATGGCAGCGGCGCCATTTGATAAAACATAAAAAGATAGTTTACCTACGAAATGAACGATAAAACTCAAAACGTAAGTAAACTAAAACTTAATACGTGCCTACATTTATCAAAGATTCTACTCTCAATCCTATGAGATATAGTGGAGTAGAGTGATTCGTTCCACTCCTAGTCCTTCCGCATGCTTGTTTACGCGTGTAATTACTCTCTACTTAAAGTCTAATGAGAGATTTACGAAAAAGGCAACTAGACTACGATGCAACTACCCACCTAAATGCAACTAGTCGACGATAGGAATAACTAAGGGAATGCTACGTTGATTCGATGATAAGGAGTTAGAGGGGAATTTATTCCACCTTAACTTCGACTTAATCCTATTAACTACTTAATCGTCATAATCCGAATTGAAGCGCGCAGAACAATTGGTTCTTCCTAATCCCTAATTACACATGGCATTTCTACCAATTAATAACTAGCATGTGAACGATTAAACCCATTCTCATGGTGAACTAAACGCGTTTCTAGAGTGGAAAGGAAATTACGACGAATCTACGTTAATCGAATCAAGCTTTCATCAAGGTTTCTCAACCCCTCTAATGGAGGTTTAGCCGAGAATCATTACGCTAATCATTTCGATTAAATTTAAACTAAACATGATATAAAGAATTGAAATTTACTTAATTAAATAATAATGAAATCTAATTTAATGACTAAAATGCAATAAGGACAGGAATTTAAATTAGATCTAGAAATGGAAATGACAAAAATCGAAGTTGATAGAAATACTACTTTATTGATCTAATCAAAATGAAGAACAAGATTCAAGGGTTTAATCTAATACAATAATTGGATTTTTAAACTACACTTAATCAAAACAATTAAATAAAACTAGATCTAGAAGCTATTTTAATGGCTACTTTTTACTCTAACCTATCTACCATTAACCATCTACCATTAACAAAGAGCTAAGCTTTTGTTTTTATACATCCAGATCCAAAAATCGTGCATGGGCTTGGAGCCATGTTTTGGGCCAGAGAATCGGGCCAAAACCCAATTCTTTCCAATCCAAAAAAGGCCTCTTCAGCTAGATTCGGCTTCAACAGACTTTTCGTCCACTTTTGCTCCTCTGATTGGGTCAAGGCTTGGACCATTGCAAAGCTCTTTCCGAGCCGGTCGTTTTGACATAAGGTAGGCCCAATTCGAGGTCTGAGTCCAAGAAGATATGGCATTCGAAGTTCTCACGACTTTTGCTCCTTTATCTCGCTAAAGTGGCACATTTCTCGCACATAATGGACTTTGAAGCCTGAAATGTATAAAAACACGTAATCAGTATTAACTCTTACTTATTATTCACATAATTGGTCTAACAGTATCATTATTAAGGGGTTAAAACTACAGTTTTGGGCTCTTATCACGTGTGGGCGCGTGGGTGACAGGCGTGACATGGGTTCTTTTGCTCTGTTTGCGCTCGTTTTTCTCCAGCAGTTTCCGGTGATTCGTCTCGTACTATTCTTGGGCTCCGTTTGCTCATAAGTGTATTGAAAACATCAGTAACGAAATAAAGGAAAACAAAACTTAAATTTTTTTGAAAATAAGATTGAGAAGAAGAGTTCAATGAGTAAATTTTTTCTCCATCTTCCTCTTTCCATTTTGATCCATGACGACGACGCCATTTGAATGTGTGTAAAGTGGTGGGTGTTGGGTTGTGTTGTTCATCTTGAATCTATGAGAAGGAGGAATGGATTGATGGTGTAAAAACTAGACTTCTAACTCTTCTCTCCTACTTTCTAATGGTATTGAAATTATTTCTTAATGTGAAACTCTTGGTTGATTGGTAGATGGATTTAAAACTTGCTTTTAACTTCTTGTTGAATCAAAGCATGGAATGAAATTGGTTTTTATGGATATCTTGCTTACAAAGTTATACTCATTTGAACTTGTCAAATGAGTATGACTAGTGCTTGTGGAATTGCATCAAAGATTAGAAAAATAATGAAAACTTGTATTAAAGAGAAGATTGAAAACTAGTATTGAAGATGATAAGAACTTGATTTAATCACTAATCTTGAAGAACATAAAAATGGAAAACAAGTAAATAAATGAAGCTTTAGATAGTGGTGGTAACTTCAAAAGAGTTTGTTTTAGAAGTGAAATTCATCCTAAATTGTTTAGAGTTTGAGTGACGGAGATGTGAAGAAGAAAGGTACACTCTTGTATGGATTAGAATGGTTCTAAGCTAATGAAAACATTGAAAACTTTAGTTGTTGGTATTGAAATGACTTGAAAACATGGAAGGAAAGATTGATCAAAACTTGAAATAAGAACAACAAGATGAGATTGAAGATTGAAACAAGAACAAGTAAATAATAAGTGAAGATTGAAATAAGAACAAGTAAATAACAAGTGAAGACTAAAAAGAAAGAGTTAATGACTATTTAGTACCACGAATTTTCACATTTTTTCCTAAATGGTACCCGAACTTTGTTTCTCGCCTATTCATACCACGAAGTTTCAATTTGTTTCAATTTAGTACCTCAGTTAATTTTCCATCCAATTTCGTCCAATTTCACTAATAGCGTTAGCACTATTCACACAACACTATTCATATGAACAGTGTTTCCACTATTCACGTGAACAATGTTTCCACTATTCACGTGAACAATGTTTTTTTTCAAAAAAGTCAAATTTTGAAAAACAAAAAAACACTATTCACGTGAACAGTGAAAACTGTTCATGTGAATGGTTTTTTTTTTTTAAGAATCTTTAATCAATCTTAAAAATTAATTCTTTAATGAAAAATAATAAAAAAACACTATTCACGTGAACAGTTTTTTTTTTGGTGCAATAATCTAATTTTTAAGATTGATTAAAGATTATTGCTAAAAAAAAAAAAAAAACTGTTCACGTGAATAGTGTTTTTTAAATTATTTTTCATTAAGAAATTAATTTTTAAGATTGATTAAAGATTCTTAATTTTTTTTAAAAGAATAGTGTTTTTTAAAATTATTTTTCATTAAGGAATTAATTTTTAAGATTGATTAAATATTCTTAATTTTTAAAAAAAACATGTTCACGTGAATAGCGAAAAAACAGTTCACGTGAATATTGTTTTTTGTTTTTAAAAATTTGAATTTTTGAAAAAACACTATTCATGTTAATAGTGAAAATACTATTCAGGTGAATAATACTAACATGAATAGTGCTGTGTGAATAGTGTTAATGCCATTAGTGAAATTGGACGGAATTGGATGGAAAATTAATTGATGTACTAAATTGAAACAAATTGAAACTTCGTGGTACGAATAGGCAAGAAACAAAATTCGGGTACCATTTAGGAAAAAAAACGAAAGTTCGTAGTACTAAATAGTCATAATGACAAAAAGAAATAAAGCAACAATAAAGTAAAAATATGAATTGAAAAACTAGACAAGAAATTAAACAAACCAAATGGTTTGGATCCTAAGACAATGGATGGTTTCTCTCTCTTTTACTTTTGGGTTATATACCCCAACTTTTGCCTTTTACAAATTTACCCTTCTCCATTACAAATTAGACACCTCACACTTTACTTTTGCTTTTGCTTTTTGGGTTTTTTCTTGACCAAGGTAGGATTTAGGAGAATGTCATATTTTGAGATAAGGGCCTACATATCCGGTGTTCTGAATTGAGGGCTTTGACTTTTGACTTTAACCGTTGACTTTGACTTTTTCAGCACTTTTCTATGGCAGCTTCTGGTCTTCATAATAAGCGAGATTAAGGCTCCTTTTGGTGCTAAGACATAACTTTTATGATAAGTGGTCTGAAATACTCCTTAACCTGAAAAAGGCAATAAAAGCTATAAGTTGTATTTTCGTTAATTTTAAGAAAGGTTGTAATGCAGCAATATACGGGTAATAAAACGAACATTTGGGAGTTGATCACCACCCTTAAATAACATCTTGTTTGTCCTCAAGCAAGGATGAGAGAAAAAACTAAGATCACAAATAAGTGATTTATTATAAGTTATACTAATCTCGTTTCGCAGAGTGTGATTGCATTGACCATATGCAACCTTAAACCACTAGAAATTTCCTAGTGAATGAGTTTTAAGTCTCGTGAGAGTTTTCCAGTGAAGGTACTCACAAACTTCTTCTATTTAGTACAGGGTCTTGTTTCTTTATTTAGTCTCAAAAGTTCATACATCTCATTAGCGGTGAATAAGGACAAGCTCCTTTGAACTTAAAATAACATATATACAATAATTTAATCATCTAAAGATAAATGCGCAAAATATGAGCAATGAAATGCAAAAGCAGAGTTGTTTTTGAGGCTTTTGGAGAGCTTCCTCCAGGTGGGTTCTCACAGGGGTGTGTTGCAATCACAACTCTCTGATAGATTCACTCAAGGTTCGTTCTCTCAAGTGCAGCAGCCACTTATATTCCTCGCATACTAAAATGACATCCAAAGAAATCGGGGTGGATTGATCACGCTTGCCACTTACTATCATACCATCCTATTCCTAATTGAGCTAGAAGTCTTTTATTAGGAGTTACGGGGCTAGGGTGATGGTTTAGAAAGAAAAATGAAGGGAAAAACAAAATCTGATAAGTCGAGAAACTGGGTTTTCAAGATACTTGTAACTAGAGAAGAACCTCGTTTTGTTATTTTGCTTTCAAATTGTGATACATTCTTTTAGCCCTTTGGCTTGTGACTCCATATGATTTTTAATTTTGGTAGTTCTAACTTTGCTTTTGTTTATGATATTGTCTCCTTTTGATTTTGAACTTTTGGGAGATTCAATTTTTTTTGACTCCTTTGATTTTTTTTTTGAGTTTTGGTTTTTGATGGGTCTTTCTTTTCTTCTCTTTATTTTCTTTTCTTTTTGAAGCAAATAATTGTTCTGTTTTTGTACAAGGTCTTCTCTTCTATTTTTCTGATATCTATCCAGTTCTCAACTTGTCAGCTGGGTAAGGTTTTTATTGTGTGTTGTAATGGGTTAGAAATTTTTGGTGAAGAATAAAAAGGCTTTTAGGAAGGGTGAAGGCTCAAGAGGGGTAACTAGAGGAAAACCATCTTTTTGGGGTTTTAACGTTTATTTGGCTGTATCGATCCAAAAAGGGTCTAAATTCCCTCATAAGATATGGCGTGGTGATCAACCAAGTGGACGTGTGGTCTTTCTATCTGGACATCCTTTGTGTCATCACTCAATAATCATTTAGATTCATAAGATATGGACGTTAATTGTTCTAACCTTGGCTTCGAAAACTCATTGCTATATACATACAAATGCTGATGCATGCCATTCATGAAAAGATGCAGAAACTATTGTACGTATATTAATCTAAGTATGAAGAACAAGTCCTTACTCTATTGCTATAATGAGACTTCTAAACTTTTTATTTATCATAGAAAAAGGAAACAAAACTTTTTAGTACTAAACGGAAAAATATTTTTTGTCTTTTTCGATTTTTTTTTTTGAAAGGAAGAAATGTACTATTATATCTACTATGTAGAAAATGCCTAGTATTTGCAAAATGTTACTATACCACCCCCAAATAGAACTATGCTTTGTCCTTAAAGTATGAAGAGATAAGGAAAGAGATTACCATAGAAACATGAGCAAAAACGGTGATACACTTGTATTCTGTTCTTCATGATGAAAATACGCCACCCCCAAATAAGTTTGGGGCATGGGTTGTTTGATATAGGATGAGAAATACATAGTTTATTTTACTAGGGATATTTATTCTACTATAAAAATCTATTTGGGTTTTTGTATTTTTGAAAACATGCATGAAAGAAAAATGGAAAATTTTGGCATGATGTATATGTTTTACCTTCTACTCATATACCAAAATCCATAAGGAAAAACAAACAAAATAAAACAAATAATATTAAGTATATAATTAAACTTATACTACATTATACATGTAAGAAAAGAAACATAAAAATAAATAAATCCAACTATACGGACACTAGGAATCCTAGTCAGAATACGTGCGTGACTCGTCTCAACGTCTAGAAGATCCTTCTCCTTGCTGACGTTAAGACCTGGATGTCTATCACTACATGGGCGCGCCTTTGATGCTCTGCAGTGTTCTAGTGACACTGTGCTGAAAATGTCGCTGCTCCTGCTGGAAGGACCACTACTCCTCTCTGATGGTCCGCTGTTCCGCTATAATGTTACCCTGAGTTTCCTTAAGTTGGTGGAGATATGAATGCAGAATCCTCTGGTCTCCATGGAGGAAGTGAATTTCGTCCATGGGCTGAGTGAACTGTCGAGTGACATCTTCAACAAAGTAATCCACCTTCTGGGTCGGGCATGCTTGCTCAGCGGCTCTAGCGGCAGGTGGAACCCATAACTTCTGGATGCAGTGGGCATAGATAGGACCTGCGGTAGCATCCTTGACCTCCACTAAGGTGTCTGTGGCCTTGAACCCCCAGTGCTACATGATCTTGGTGACCGGCACTGGTAGAGGGGTGGTTGACCTCTTCGGTTTGTAGAGTTGCTCGAAGATAAATGAGATGATGCAGAAGCTATTCTTCTACTATTGAAGATTCCATAAAAGATGTAGCATCGCCTTAGCTATATCCGAAGGCTTGGCTGAGCCTAGCAGGTTGTAGGCTTTCCACTGAGATATTGCTAGCTGGTCCCTTCATAGCGAACTCTAAAACACGCAAGAGCAGTGAGACTTGGGGTTTTTACCTCAAGAAGTGTCTCTACCATCATCACGTCGATGGTGTTTCCATCTGGGGACTATTTCGTCTGAACATAAGCCTTCAGAGGAATCCCCTAGAACCTCCTTTGTGAGCTCCAGCGAGAGGCCATCCTTGACAACCGTGATGTGGTCATCCTCCCCTCTAAGCATGCATTTATAAAATGAAATAGTAAGAGAGAGAGAATAAGCCGCACCTTCCAACAAACCCAAGGGTTCCCATCATCTTCTTCTGATCTCAGCCCTGAAGTCCACTTCAAACAGATCGGAATAGAAAAAGTCCTGAAAATTTTGCTCTGGCACGATTTTAAGAACTCGAGCCATTTGGAGTAGGAATTGATGAAATTGGGGTTTCTTGTTGGAATGGGGGGTTGAAAATGGGGTAGGCTGTAAAAATTTGGAGTGGTGGTATGTTGTGGTGAGGTCGCAGTTGTGAGCTAGAAGGGGGTAAGCGTGAGCTAAATTAGGTGGCTAGGGTTGGGGATTTTCGTTATGAAGAAGAAGGGAAGTGGGTAGTCGCGTGGGTTAAATAGTTTGATGGCACATGCCTCGCACGTGCCTCTTTTAAGAAATTGAAATTTTGGCCCAAGCCCAAATAAAATCAGGAAATTCCGATCTTGTCCTCAGTGCCTTGCCAACTTCAAGAGCCAATCCGCGCTTCGTTACTCATATGATCTTGACCTATGAGGTACTAAAACGATTAGCATCGAAAATGCAACGTAACGGTATAGGGTACACTCACATCCAACGGTGGATGGAAAACCGATGATGGAAAGAACTGTACAGGAAATGTAGGGAAATATGTATAGATAACAGAAGAAAAACTTTAATTAATTTTTTTGGGTTTTGAATAAGTTTGACGAAATTTTTAAAAAGGTGGGTCATTTTAAGACAAATCCCCAAGACTTGGACGTTTTTGAAAACTTGAGTCAATCCCAACCAGATGGTTGGATTATTTTATTAGACCTAGCGTAATGCACTGGGGGATAACACATGTAGACTTTATAAACATAATTATTATAAGGTTGAAGACCAAGGCAAGTTGGTGTTTGACAATTCAAGCACCAGCTTTCTCTTATAGCTCGTCTCTTACGTGCGTATGAACTCTTACCTAAATCAGGAATGATTTTCGGTATATGTGTCCATATCTTAAGCTGCAGTTCTCTAGGAAGTGCTTGCACAAGATCATTGAAACTGATCCATCTAGTCTTGCTAGGTGGAGGGCTTTTCTTTGCTACAGAAGACATTTTTGAAAAGTTTTTCAGAAATGAGAGAGATTTAGAAGGGGAAAAGATTTAAACAAAAAGGGAAAGATTTTGAAGAAAGGAAAATTTTGAAATTTTGATTTTTTTTTAGTTGGTTTTCTCATTCAAAATATATCTCTATCCATATAGAGGTTTTGCCAAGAAGATAAAATTATACGTTAACTTGGTATCATTTTGGTTACTCTGGGCGTATAACTTTCATTTTTATATCCTCTGGTTTTGAAAACTATGGAGAGATGTTTTAAGAAACTCGTACTCAAAAGCTGTGATTCTAGATGTTACTACATGAAAACAAATCATAACAGATATGATAGGATTATATACTAAAAGCATTATTTTTGTAATAACTCTAATTCTTTATATTTTGAATGAGAATCATATGGGCAAATGTTATGCATATTATATATGTTATTAGTTATATGCATGCGTCTAATACTTTATGTTGTAAATGATATGGTGTGTGGTGACACAGAAAATCATATCATCAGTACCTTATAAAGTATAAGTAAACGTTCACAACCTAGATGGATTTGGACAAACCATCGGTACAGTTTTAGTATAATCTGGTATTAGTCTATCTTGACTACAGGATTACACTAGTACACTTTGTGTGTATTGAACAAGACCAAGTGAGGTTGTTTCTCAGTGGTGTGGCCTTCATCAGAACATAGCTCACAAATGGCATAACAAGGCTTAGTTGGCTGAGGTTTAGCTTGGAAATTGTTTTCTTTTGGAGGATTCATGGATAGCTGATCAAACTTCTTGTTTAGAGTTTCAAGTCCTGTTGATAGGCTTGCCATAATTGATAGCATTGCTTGATTTGGGTCTTCTTGAATTTGGTAGCCAAATTGCTTCGGCACCCCCTCCACTCTAGCTACGTCCTCATTGCTAGTACTCCATTGTTGAGTGTCTTCAGCTAAATTCTCGAGAAAGTTGTAGGCTTCCTCTCCATCCAATGATGTAAACTTACCTTGATGCATTGACTGTATCATCTGCTTGTTCATAGTAGAAAGTCCTCGAAAGAAAAAATGAGCCAGTGTGCTCTTATCATAACCATGATGTGGACATGAGACTAGCAGATTATTGAATTTCTCCCAGCTTTGATGATATTCTTCAGTCACCTTCCCTTTGAAATTGCTGATGGCTTGCTGCATGGCATCTGTCTTCTGGGGTGGGTAGAACTTGTTCATAAACTTTGTTCTCAACTTCTCCCAGTTGTTGATTGAATTGATCGGCTGTGCAGTTAACAATTCGGATGCTTTACCTTCGAGTGAGAGTGGAAAAAGAATTAACTTGATACTCTCATCCCTGATATTCTGGTTCTTGAAAGTTCTGAGGACTCATAGAAATTTGTTCATGTGAATATAAGGCTGAACATTGTCTGAACCATTGAACTTTGGAAGCATAGAGATTACTGATACTCTAAGTTCAAACTGGTTAGCTTCTGTCTTTGGAAAAACAATACTGCTAGGTGGGTCTCCAATGATTGGTGAATAGAAATCACTCAGCTTCTTCCTCTGTTGTTCTTGCATGGGTGGGATAGCTTCAGGATTATTGGTGTCCAAAACACCTCCATCATTGCGTGCGGCCATTGTATCAATCTCGTCTAGTATTCTTGTGAGTCGGTTGTTAAACCTTGTCCACTGTTGTGTTCTTACTGGACGATGATATGGACGACGGAGCATTCAATAGAAAATGATATGCGAAAATAACGAAAAACTATCCTACTATGCTTGGATAGTATGCAATTATTCTAAGTTATACTAAAATGTAAAACTACTTTCCTTCAACTGGGTTGGGCTTTGCAGCTAGTATCTCGCCCGTTGTCTAAAGCTGTCTCTTAGGGTTATGGTGAATCACTTGGATTGCTTAAGTACCACTACCCACAGACGATAGTCCGTTTGTCAAGATTCAGACAAGAAACGCTAGAGTTTGATGTTTCGCTGTGTTGGCTTGCAACTTCAATTGTTGAAAAGGTCCTAAATGCAATTATACTAGAAAGCAATAAAACTAAACTACAATGCAACTATACTAAGAATGAAATAAAAAGAATGAAGAATCGACTAACCTGGATGGTAGATCTTGTCTTCGAGATGTCCTTCAAGCTTCTCTCTTTCTCAAAAGGATGGATGATGCAGCTAAAATTACCTCAAGATCCAAACTTCTAATCTTGAAAAATAAACGTTAAACATAAACAACTTAAAACGGAAGCGGCGCCATTTGACAATGTCTTTTTTTGTGTATGTAAATGGTGTATGGTCGTCGAACAAAATAGAAGCGTATCAAAACCTAATTATCCCTCAATAAGTAAAGGATGAGTAGGATATCGTTCTACTTTTAAGTGTATGTTATGTGAAGGACAGGACTAGAAAGGGGGTTTAAGGGGTTAAAAACTATGACTGTAGAGATTTTAGATTCTAATACTATGCTAAACTAAACTAAATTAACTAAACTATTGAGAATTTATAAGAGAGGGAATTCAAGAGATTAGAATCCACCAATACTTTTAATCTATGACCTTCTGCTTCATGGTTGTTCTTACAAGTAGACTACAATTAGGCAATCGAGCGAGTGATGATTCCCTCTTGGACGAAACATCGTTAAAAATTAACTCTACTTAAGGTTGTTCCTATGTTTATGCTATTAATATCTTCTTTTCTTTTATGTAAGCTCAGGCAGCCATTCAATGTATTACCGAGAGCAACATCAAGGAGTACTTCTTAATAGGGCGGCCATTCAATGAATCACCACTTAAGGCAAACACAAAGAATACTTCCCTAGGCAGCCACTCCTCCGAGCTACCCCCTTCTAAGGCAACACAAAGAATACTTCCCTAACTCTAAAGAACTATACTACTAGAAGAAAAGTAAAGAACACTAGCATGATATTAATTTTGCAAAACATAAACCCTATTCTATACTTCTATCCCCTGGTGTGGGCAATGGAACTAATAACTAAAAACATAAAGAACTAACCTGATTGAAGAACACCATGAACCAGAAGAATCATTAAACCTTAAGCACTGGCTTCATCTCCTCCCTTGAAGGAGAAGATTAGCCTTCCATAAAGAAGGAAGAACACGAAGAACGAGAAAAAGAAGAGTCGAAGAACATAAGACTAGAAAGACTAATTTATTAAGACTCAGCTAGTTAAAACCGATATTTTATTATTAATCTCTCTCTGCCTCAAGTTCTAGACACAAGAATATAAGTGAATTGGCCCATTACATGAGGCACTTAGGTCCTCTATTTAAAGAGGTTACAATGAGCTCTAGAAGCATTCCAAACCGTCATTTGTTTCCTAATACAAATAGACTTCTTTCAGAGTCCAATTTCATCTCCAAAATTGAGAAAGAATTGGCTACAGTGTTGATTCATGCGTCCGGACGCACTATTCATGTGTCTCAGACGTGATCAATGCGTCTGGACGCTCGATCCATGCGTCCCAGACGCGTTAGCCGATTTTGTCTCTTCTGCTCTATCCTTCTATCCTCTTTTGCGGGCTTTGGTCCAAGCAAGGAATCCTTTGCCCTTAGGCTTCCAAATAAGCTTTAAAATAGGTCCAAGTCGCATCTTTAATAGCTCCAATTCCTTGGCCTTCTCCATGATTGTCCACGGGCTTCCCATGTGATCTTTAATGCTCCGAATTGCTCCGTTTTACCCCATTTTCTCTAATATTCCACAAAACTCTTTCTTTGACCTGTAGAATCATAAAACATAACTTACAAACACTATTAGTCCACTAAGATGGCTAAACAAGAGGCATAATCGATGGTTAAATAACATTTTTTGAGCACTTATCAACAAACTAATTATGAATTTAAGACAACTAAAGCTAAATAAGAATTGAATCATAAAACTAAGTTGGAATGAAAAACTAATTCTTTATTATAAACTAAATCTGATTCTAAATAAAACTCATTTCTTTGTTCTAAAAACTAATTAACTGAATGTAAAAAAACTAGATCTAAACTAAGTTATTGGATAAAAAATGCTAAGTAAAAAAAACTCTATCTCTTAAGAGCTAAGTCTTTGTCTCTCATATGGAGGAGACAAGATCCACAAATTCGTGCATGGGCTGAGGAGCCATGTTTTGGGCCAAAACCTTATTAAAGGGATTTTCAACTGGATTTGACTTCAACAGCCTTTTCGTCTACTTCTGCTCCTCTGATTGAGTTAAGGCTTGGACCATTAGAAAGCTCTGATTGCGTGATTTATATTTCAGTCTCGTATTTACATTTAATGTTAAGGCTAAGCCACAGTCTGATTGGATTGGGTTCAATAAAGAGCCGACACGAAAATTGCCTAAAATACCTATTACGGTTTGTTTTCAATCACTGCTTTTGAGTACGAGTCTCTTTATAATATCTCTACATAGTTTTCAAAACCTGAGGATATAAAAATAAAAATCTTATGTCCTAGAGTAACCAAAATGACACTGGATAAACGTATGATTTTATTCTCTTGTAGAACCCTCTATATGGTTAGAGATACCTTTTGAGAAAAACAACCTTTAAAACACACACACACACACACACACACACACACACACATTTAATATAGATAGTTGTTTACATACTTTTTATTTCTTCAATCGTAGTGTAATAATAATCATGCATGCATGTTAAGTATTTCATAGTAGAATAATTACGTAAATCCCTAGTATAACAAACCATGTATTTCTTGTTCTATATCCAGCAACCCACACTCCAAACTTGTTTGGGGGTGGTATATTCTCATCACGAAAAACAAAGTACAGGTTACTGCCGTTTTTGCTCATGTTCCTATGGTAATCTCTTTCCGTTTCTTCATACTTTGAGGACAAAACATATTTCTATTTGGGGGTGGTATAGTAACATTCTGTAAAAACTAGGCATTTATTATATAACATTTCTTATATTATATAGATTTAATATATTTATATATTTCTTTCTGAAAATATTTCGAAAATACCAAAAATATTTTTCTATTTAGTACTAAAAGTCTTGTTTTTTTTTTTTTTCTATAATGAATAAATGGTTTAGAAGTCTCATTATAGCAATAGAGTAAATAATCGTTCTTCGAACTCAGACTAATACACATACAATAGTTTCTGCATTTTTTCATAAATAGCATGCATTAGCATTTGATTGTATATAGCAGTGAGTTTCCGAGACTAAGGTTAGAACAGTTAAGTTCCATATCCTGTGAGAATCTAGCCAAAAGCCTCATCTGAATGATTATTGAGTGATGACACAAGGATGTCCGGATAGAAAGATAACACGTCCACTTGCTTGATCACCACGCCATATCCTAGAAGAGAATTAGGCCATTTTTGGATCGATATAGCCAAATAAACGTTAAAAACCCCAAAAAGATAACTTTTCCTCCAATTACCCCCCTTGAGCCTTCACTAATTTCTAAAAGCTTTTTTATTTCTTTGCCATCAATCCCTAAACCGTTACTACACACAATAAAAAGCTTACCTAGCTGACAAGTTGAGAATTGGATGAACAGTAAAAAGAGAAAAGAAGGCCTTGTAGAAAAACAGAATAGTTAGAAGCTTCAAAAACAAAATAAAGAAAAGAAAAGAAAAGATTCAAAGATCAAAATTTCGCAAAAGTTTAAAATCAAAAGGATTCGAATTCAAAAGAAACAAAAGCAAAGTTAGAACTCCCAAAATTCAAAGTTATATGGAGTTACAAAGCCAAAGAGCTAAAAAAATGAATCACAATTTCGAAAGCAAAGAACAAAACGAGGCTCTTCTCTAGTTACAAATATTATGAAGACCCAATTTCTCAACTTATCAGAGTTTGTTTTCCTTTCCCTTCATTTCTAAACCACTACCTTAGCCTTGTAATTCCTAATAAAAGACCTCTAGCTCAACTAGGAATAGGATGGTGTGATAGCAAGTGGATATTGTGATCAACCAACCCCGGTTTCTTTGGACGTCATTCGAGTATGTGAGGAATATAAGTGCCCTCTGCACTTGAGAGAACGAAACTTGAATAAATCTATCAATGAGTCTGTGTGTTAATGCATCCCTGTGAGGACCCACCTTAAGGACGCTCTCCAAAAGTTTCAGAAATGACTCTGCTTTTGCATTTCACCTCTCATGTTTTGCACGTTTATCTTTAGGTGATTAAACTACTGTATATATATTATTCTGAGTTCAAAGGAGCTTTTCTTTATTCCCCCGCTAATGAGATGTATAAACCTCTGAGAATAAATAAGGAAACAAGACCCTTTATACTAAATAGAGGAAGTTTGTGAGTACCTTCTCTGGAAAACTCTCACAAGGCTTAAGCTCGTCAACTAGGGAATTCCTAGTGGTTTAAGGCCTTGTTGCATATGGTCTATGCAATCGCATTCTGCGAAACGAGACTAGTATAATAAATCACACATTTGTGATCTTAGTTTTTTCTCTCATCTTTTGCTTGAGGACAACCAAAATACTATTTGGGGGTAGTTGATCAATCCCCAAATGTGCGTTTTATTACCTTTACAATACTTTAAATATATCATTCTTATGCTTAATGAGCAGATAACTTATAGCTTTTGCTACCGTTTGCAATATACAGGCCATTTATGACGCATATTCCTAATACGTGCAATTTGGCACAAAAAGGATGGCTATTTACGCTGCTTGGGAAGATTCCAGATTAGGAGCAATAGTGCCAAAAAGTCAAAGTCAAAAGTCAAGTCAACTGTCAAAGTAAAGGAATCAAGACTGAAAGCTACTGACCCTGCAGGGACCTAAAGCCAATTTCAAGACTTCTAGTATATGGGCTTAGGTCAAAAGCCTATGAGTTTGTTTCTAGAAGGAAGGGTATAATTGTAAATGGTGTCCTATATAAACCAAAGAGATGTAGAGAAAATTTTATCAAATATTTTAGGGTCCAAACTATTTGGTTTGTAGGAGTAGTGTAACCTAATTTTAATTTCAAGTCTTTTTATTTTATTTTATTTACTTTATTCTTAATTTCCATTGTTGTCTTTCAAGTTCTTATTTCAAGTTTAATCAAGTTCCTTTCAACCAAGTTTCTTTTACTACAAGTTCTTGTCTTCATTGCCTTTCATTCATACTTTAATCTTGTTTTCATTTCATGTTTTAAAACCCCCATACATTCAACTAGCGTTTTCCATCCAAAAGAGAAAAGAGAGAAGAGTTAGAAAGTGAGTTTTTCCCATCAAAACCATCCTCCAAACAAAAGAATCTAAGATGAACTTCAACTCCCACTTTCTCAAAATGTCAATTAGTACTCCTCAAATTCTCTTCTTCATCAACATTTTCACTTAGGTTAAAAGCTCTTAACTCATAGACTCAATTAATTAATTATCTTCTCCATTAAACCTTAATTAATAAGTCAAATTTTCTCTATCTTTTAAGAAAGTTGGAGTTTGTTGGTTAAAGATAAGATTTAAGGTTTGTAGACGAAGAGATAATATTTCATCTATGAAGCATGGCCACGGATGCGGACACTGACACAGCGACACATGTGATAAAATGTAAAATAATAGCTTTACCTACGAATAAGCAACAAAACTCAAACGTAAGTAAAACTAAAGCTATTTTTCTACTTAATATTATCAAAGTTTTCTACTCTCGATGCTATTACAATATAGTTGGAATAGAAGATTTGTTCCACTCCTAGTTTTTTAGAATTCTAAGTTAACTACGGTTATCAGTCTATCAAGGTCAATGAGAGTAACGACAGAAATATATTACGATGGAAAACTACTAATCAATATGCGAATAACGAAATGACAGAATTCAAATACTAACTTGACAATAGAGAATGAATTAGGGGAATTTGATTCCACCTTGATTCGACTTAATCAATTAACAAAGAAATATCGTAATCCAAATTTCAATGCTTTTGCATAACAAACTGGTATTTCTAATCCCTAATTATTCATGGCAATCTCTACCAAATAATAACTAGCATGTAAAGCAATCAAACACATTCTCATGGTAAACTAATTACTTTCTAGAATTGAATAGATTATCACGACGATTTCTAAGCTAACAAAATCAAGTTTTCATTAAGGCTTCATCAAACCCCTCTAATGGAGGTTTTAGCCTTGAGTCATTAAACTATCATTTCTATATGAATTTAAGCAAGACATGATATAAAGATTATAAATTTACTATATTGATCTAATCAAAAATTCAAAACTAAATTAACAACTAAGAAATGATTAATAACTAAATGATTGAAATTAGATCTAAGTGATTTAATAATTAAAACTAGATTTTGAGTAACAAACTAACTTTATTGATCTAATTCAATAAAGAGTATTGATTCAACAACTGAATTAAAAACAAGTAAATAAAACTAATTAATGGAGTCCAACGAATTTATTTTCTAAGCTACTAATTCTATTCAATGTTAAAAAAAACTAGATCTCAACTAAGTTATTGGATTCCAGGCTCTCTAAAAAACTAGATGCTTAAAAGCTAAGTCTCGTGCATGGGCTGAGGTGCCATGTTTTGGGCCGGAAAATCGAGCCCAAAACCCAATTTCTTCAGTCAACAGAGGCCTTTTCAGCTGGATTTGACTTCAATATACTTTTCGTCCACTTTTGCTTCTCTTTCCAAGCCTGTCGTTTTGACATAAGGTAGGCTCAATTCTGAGGTATGAGTCCAAAGATATGACCCGGAAGTTACATTGACTTTTTTTATCTTGTTTTACCAAGATTGACTTTGAATTTTCAGCTTTGACCGGGCTTTAAATAGGCTTTTTCTCCTTGAATCTTGGCCTTTAATCACAGAACTTCTTAGCAACCAACCCTTGCTCCTTTATCTCGCAAAAGTGACATATTTCTGCACATAATTGACTCCAATGCCTGAAATACATAAAAGCACGTAACAGCATTAACTTTTATTTATTACTCGCATAATTGGTCTAAAAGTATTATTGTTAAGGGGTTAAAACTACAGTTTTGGGCTCTTATCAACATGTATATTTTAAAAAAGTAGAACGCGGACACAACAAGGATGCGGATATTAAATAAAATTTTAAAATATATTTGTATTTCTGTAGCATTAGGTTTAGGGTCATATATCATAATTTATCAAGATTCAAAACCACAAGAACAATAAAAGGAGTGGTTGTTAGGGGCGAGAGACTTTTGGAGGTGATTTATGAAGCCTATTTAGTTGTTTAGACAAGACCCGACTATTATTAGGCCGTCCAATTTATAATTGTTCTTTTGGGCATTTTTATTTATTTCTATTCCATTCTAGTCCTAATCAGTGTCCATGCCGCGTCCAAACTATTGTATCACGTGGGACGCGCATGTGCCACATCGAACACACGTCCAAGCCGTGTCCGCGTCCGACACCAACACAATGAAAATTTTGCCATACGTGTCCGTGCTTTAGAGTATTTCATTGAATCCATTTTCTTATTCTCATATTTTATTTTATTTCCGTTTTTCTTTAAATCGATCTAGATATGAGATTATGAGTTTCAATACACTTGAATAAATTCAATTTTTTTTCCTTTTTTTTTTATCTTTCTTTCAAAAATTTGGATCAATCACATATATGTTAATCTTTTAAAACTTTCTTTTCAATATTTTAGGTTTTACCTTTTCTTAATCTCAATTTCCCTTTGCGATTCAATCTTATTTTTTCAATTACCCTTTTGTGAATTAATAACTTTCTTATAATAGATCTTTTTGTTAATTTCCATATAAATCCTTCTAAAGGAATTCGAATAATATTTTTTTTCGATATTAAAACTTTCGGAATTCGAATAATTTCTGTTTTCTAGATCCATATAGATCTAATTGTTTTTTTTCTTGGGTTTACATGTTGATAAGTAATTGAGGGTGATATTTTAGTTCAATTTAGCAACGATATTTCTGATATCATCGACATTTTACAGTATATATATCGTCAATTTTTACAGATGCCCATACATAAAATATCAATCTTACAATTTGTTTAGTTAGTTTACCAACAGCTAGATCATATCCTAGCTCTTGGTAAACACATGGAAATCCAATTTTTCAGCTTATTTACTTTTGCATCTTTCTTGGCTGCTTTAAATTCGTATAGTTTATCAATTCAATTTTACTAGAAGTGCAAAAGATCTTCTGATGAATATGTGCGCTTATGGGTCTCCTATATTAAATCAAGGACTCGAGATCTCTACAACCGAGTACAGAGATCATCTCTGTAACCGTATTATCTTGCCGTTGATCCGAATCCGAGATGTGTGTGTGCCTCGATACCTGTGTGTTTTAAATCAAATGTTGCACGCGCATGCTATGGGTCTAGTCACAGTACATTTTAGTTGCACCTTTTCTATTCTCTCTAACAATATTTCCAGGCAATAAGTGTCGAGGCACATAAGTGGAACGCATAAGCTCATATGCAGTCCAAGGAACTAGCGCATCATTTTGAAATTCGAACTAGTGATAATTTCATATATACTTACTATTTTAATGGGAGAAAACCATGTATGTAGCAGGACTTTGGTTTGTCTAATTATTGTCATGCCTTCAGACAAAAACTACGGATAGTATGTAGGTAGTATATTATCACCGATCCGGAAAATTTGGCACTGTGTTAAAACCATCTGGCCGAGAGCATTCCTCAAAAATAACATTTTTTATGAGTTTCGATACAAAAATAACATTTTATTCCACCCAAAATCTGAGTAGAACTTTCAACAACAGAGACTTTCGATTTCTAGTACATATTATGCACGCGAGCGTGCATACTATCACACTAGTAGCAATTAGCCATCCCAGCTCATGGAAGAAGATGCTTGAGAAAGCTTTTACATAGGAGGCAAGACATTTTGTAAAGCTTGGGCACCAAATAGTGAGAGTTAAATTGTACTTTCATAGGCCCCCCCCCCCCCCCAAACCTAAAATGGCATTGCATATTTGAATGGTGATGAGGGAGGTTGTGATGCAAGCTGGACAGGGATGGAAAGGTAAAAACAAGAACCCACCTTTTAGTCTCCTCTGTTCAGAGATATTCCTAAGTCTGGCCTCTACTCACCTTTTCAAGCAAAGACAAGGAATAAATGGACCTTGGCTTGCTAGCCAGCTATAGGTATTGGCTACAAAATGACATTTTACTTCAATGCTTTTGTTTTAGTACAAGAATTGAAAGTGGTTCAACTCAAAATTAACTGCAGCAACATCGGTAGTTATTCTCCCCTATAAATATTCGCTCTGTTTTGCATGTTAACACATCAGTTTGTAACTAAACAATTGTTTTATCGTTACAAAAAATCAACAACTCATGGCTCTTCTTTGTTTCCCTCTTAGTTGTTGGCTTGGCAACCCCGCTTGCTAAAGCCCAACTTGGAGAAACCCTTGCTGGGTTGATCCGCATCGAAGGCACTTTATTTTGTACCATCAATGGCAATATAAGCGTAAATGGCACAGCAACTCCTGTTTTTCCTAGTAAGTTATCCTGGAAGGCAGTATTTCCAAACATGTCATATCTTGTACATAAACAAGTGTTGACGGCATTTAACGTCTGTTAAGTATCCGTGAGTTTGCATATATTGTAGAACCAAACATTATTTGTATCTGAGCATGGCGTGGATGGAATCTAAATGGCGGCATTCTGCTATTCATATATATATGTCACACTTCTAATACTAGTATACATCTTTTTAATTTCTTGCAGATGCTGCTGTACTACTGCAATGTGGGAGTGGAAATACTGTTGTAGCTAGTTCGATAACTAATAATTCCACTGGACGGTTTACCATCTTGTTGGATACATCCGTATTTCCTGTCTCGTCGGTGCTGAATAACTGCAGACTTTTGGCCAACACTACACTCGCTACATGCAACGTTTCACTGGGTACCGGACTACTTTCTTCATCCTTACAGTACATAAGGAATACTGTACAAGGGCTTGTGACTATCGCCGACCTCCTTCCTCTTGGGTTCAAGCTAATTACTTGAGAAGATTGCTTCTTAGCAATATAATATATATATATTTATGAATAAGTAAGCTTGGTTCTTACAACCAGCCAATTCAAGAGAATGGTTGGTGATAGTCTCCGTGCTTTCCTTAGCATTCTATATATCTGTAATGAAGATCATCTGGGGTGTATTCTCCCTGCACAAGCTCTCTAGCTTGCTCAAGAAATTAATTAATAAATGCTATTGTGTCAACTTCATTTGTGCGATATATATATATATATACAGGCTGGCTACGTCGACATACAGAAATGACATACGGAATTGACATACGCAATCCTACCTATCTACATAATGAACTGAAAGCTGATTTTATGGGGATGTGATCTCCACAACATGGAGATCATTTCCACAAAAATTAGCACATTTGAATATGTCTAACCCTACCAAAAATTGAGTTCAAATTATAAATTTATTTGACGGTCTAGAATTTTAACACTCTTTTGACAAGACTAGACACATCCGATTGAGCTGATTTTTTGTGGAGATACTATCCATGGTAGCTAGGGAGATAATATCTACCAAAAATCAGCCCTTAAAGCAATGTGCAAATCCGCTTTTGGATTGCGTATGTCAATTCCGTATGTCAACGTAGCCAGCCCGATATATATATATATATATATATATATATATATATATATATTTATTTATTTATTTATTTTTTTTTTTAAATTTTTTTTGTGTTTATGAAGGTAAAAATGTTTCATTAATATGTACTCATAGTCATGATACATAAACAGAGTACAAGATAGACGGATTAGCAATGATTCGACTGCCCCTCCCCTAGGTCCTCCACTCCCCATCGCCCCACTATCGGTCGGGCCATGCAAAGCTTGGGCGGACGATCCGAGCTATCATATGGGTCAAGACCTGGCGACCTCTTTACGGCTTGGGGTGAAAGTCTATGCAGCTTGAGAGAGGTCCTCAATAAGCTCCAAAAACTCAAAGATAAAATCGTGCTTAAAGCTACACAAGTCCATCTATGATTCACAAGACATCTGTTCTCGATCTCCCAATCAAAAGGTGCAACCAACATTATTGGGTATTGGGAACCTGAAATCTAATAGTCCCGCATGGGAGAAGAGACAAGTTTATTATGGGTTAATAAACTGAGATCTATCACAACTAATACCAATGCCTTTTCACATAAAACCCCACACCCATGGCCATGTGTTGCCCCAAGCCCAATGGGTGGTTAAGTTGGGGATAATACTGGTACTAGTTAGATTTGTAAAGCTTATGGGCCCGAGGTCAGGTTGTGTGTCAGACCTTATCAAATGGTATCAGAGCCGATATTTGCCTGGGACTAACGGCACAGATCATGTAAAATTTGAAGATCGATGAAGTCATTCAAGGTAGAGCCGCCAACGATGGCGCAAGTTAGGTGGAGTTGCTTAACGAAGTGTTCCTGTACACTATGACACTCTTAGAGGTTGTGGATGCGCGAGAGAGAGTGTACCCCCGGTGGAATTCAATGACATGGAGTGATCTTCGAGGTGGAGCTTGTCCTCTCGACACCTACAAAGTCTGGCATGATATCGTGCGATGGTGATAAACAAGTGAAGATCTTTGGATTTCGGTTCAAGGTGGAGATTGTTGGGTATTGTGAACCTGAAATATAATAGTCCCACATGGGAGAAGAGCCAAATTTATCACGGGTTAATAAAGTGGGATCTATCATAACTAATACCAAGGCCTTTTCACATAAAACCTTACACCCATGGCCATGTGTTGGCCCAAGCCCAATGGGTAGTTAAAGGGAAATGTTGTTTTGACCGTTTTTTTTTTTTTGTATTGTTCGTTTGAAGAGAAGAAGGGGTGCATGCCCTTTTGGGCGGCCCCTTGCCTAAGAAAAGAAGTTAGTTAGTTCTCTCTCTCTCTCTCTCTCTCTCTCTCTCTCTCTCTCTCTTTTTTTGAAGCGAAATTACTGAAAGTTGCTCAAGAAGAAGGGGCTCACGCGCCCTCCTAAGCCTGGCCCAAGTGGGGCACGCCCTCTAGCCTTTACACACCAAGTTCCGATTTTTTTCTCCAGTAAATTGAGATTGTGTTTATACAGTGAAATTTTGGACCACTATAAAAAGAAGAGTTTGGGTTTTGACCTAACTAACTTTTTCTTTGTGAGAAAGTTGAGAGAACTTAACCTAGAATACAAAGAGAGATTTGAGAGAGAACATTCTTTGTAAGTGTACAGTGAGAAATCATTCTTAGTGAGTGAAGTGAGAGCTCCTCTTGTAATCCTCTGTCTTGTTCATCTAGTAAATCATTGATCTCGCCGTGTGGACGTAGGCACATTGCCGAACCACGATAAATCCTCGTCTTGTTTACATACTAGAATTTAACTCGTGGCTACGCCACTCGATTCATACTTAAATGAATACACGTAAATTTAACTTTTATAGTAGAATTACCATTTTTTTTTCTTTGACATTTAAGTTGAACTTATTAGTGTCATTGTGATACCCTTAACTGAATATGCCTTAGAAAATCATCTTAGCCGAGTATATGTATTGAGAACAATTTGTTCATCCAGAAGAGGAGTGTACGTAGACAACTTTAACTGTTCATTCCTTGTGTAATCCATATTCAATTTATACACATTTCTCAAACAGCAGGAGAAGCTATAGAGATATTTAAACAATGAAACAATTATATAATTTAATATGTGAAATAACTACACATGTTTACGTGAAGAAAAGGGGAGTTTGCATGAAGAAAAGGGGTTTTGGAGGTTTTTGGTCGGGGTTTTGGAGGTTTAGTATGTTTTGGAGGTTTTTGTCTATTTTATAGTATTAGGTAAATAGGACTCTTCAAGCAGACACTTTATTATTAGGTAAATAGGACTCTTCAAGCATTAACATAGATCCTGAGGAAATCAAGACCACCACTTAAGTCTTTATAACTTGCTTAAAAACTGAGCTGTTTTGTATTATAGATTCTCTACACTAGTTTATACTTATTTATGCTTGTGTGGTGATTGGGTTGTTGCTTGAGTATTTGTTGGAACCTTGTATTGTGTGAAAGATCACACCTTTGTGGTTGATCTTGTTGTTGTTATTAGCTTTCGCGTTTGTGCACAACAAACATTCCACAAGGTCCCCTATGACATCCATATGCCTGTTTAAAGGTTTAGCTTTATATTAGGAATGCTGACACTAACTATAATTAGTTAGTATTTTTGTTATGAATAAACTAACTATGATTAGTTTTGTAACTAACTGTCCAGCTGTCATTATCAGTCCAGCTATAAACTCTAATAGACTATGAACTTTGTATACATAAACATCACAAGAGTTCTGAGCTTATAATGAGAAAAGTTTGTTTTCTTCATTCACTCTCTCTCTCTCTCTCTCTCTCTCTCTATTTTCATTCTATTATTATGGTATCAGAGGCTCGAAGCAAAAACATCCTTAAGGTTTCATCGATCCACCATTAAAAGTTCTTAAAGCTTTTGAGATACAATCTTTTTTTTTTCAAGAGATCAGGCTTTTAGCAACATTTCAGAGTGTAGCAAAAACTAGCCAAACCGTAGCAAATGCTCTTTGGCCATGCTTTCAGTAGCGTTGTTAGGGCGTTATAGATAATGGCGAAACAAAAGACAATAGGCAACGCTAAAAGCGTTGCTAATACTCTTACTTTTTACCACAAACAATGCTGAAAGTTGTAAAAACGTAGCAAAAAATATTTTCGAGTTCTCTTTCATAATACATATAATTATTTAAAAAAAAACATCAGCCACGACATAAGCGTAGCAAATGGGGACATTGACCACACTTTTCATGCGTTGCAGATAGTATTGCATCTGCAACGCTTGTAGGCGTAGTAGGAAATTGACTTACTTTCAGGTTCTATTCAGTTTTGGGAATGCATTTGGCCGTGGCAAAAGATGGTATGTTACCTTCATGTCAGATATGCAAAAGGGACTTAAGAAGTGCTTCCTGTTATCTTTCCTCGTGCAAGTCATAATATAGATTTTGCTTCAGGCACATGTATAAAAACTTCAAGAAGGATTACAAGGGAGGTAAACTATTTGAGGATCGGAGTTGTGTTGGGGAGCAGCTATGGCATTTAGGCTTAGTGACTGTAGTAAATTTCTTGATGACTTGGAGAAGGTTGACAAGAAAGCAGTCCATTGGTTGAAGAAGAGGGATGGTACCACATGTTGTAGATCACATTTTTGGACTCATACAAAATCAGTGGATAATGAATTTAAAGGACAAGCCAGTATGCACTTTTGGTGAGGAATTGAATTTGATGTTGATGACTCTTATGAGAAAAAGAAGAATCAAGGCAATGGAGATGCATATTAATGATGTTGTTCCTAGGGTGGGTGAAGGCGATACATAAGGAACAAAAAAAATATATATTAAAGAGTACACTTACAGATCTGTTGCAGACCACATGTTTACTGTTCTTGGATCACATGGAAGCAGATGGTTAGTGAACCTAGATGCACATGAATGTGAGTGTAAGGTGTGGCAACTAACTGGAATACCTAGCTTGTATGCATGTTGTTTGTATATCATTAAACATAAGAGGTTGAACTATGCTAGATTAGTTTTTCCTGCATGTTCTTACTTACTTTTATTATTATATGGTCTTCGATTGTCTTAGTGTAATCAATACTTTAATTTTTGATGTGCAGCTATTGTAATGAATACTTAATAGTGAGAGCATACATGAAAACATATAGTAGGGTTGTTCTTCCTATACCTAATGACAAAGACTGGGGGAAACCAATTACTCAAGTTCTTGCTTTGAAAGTATAACCACGGTTAATTTAGATACATGATACTACATACCTTTATTTTGCCTAAAACGTGTCTTGCTTTGTACTTGGGCGTCGTCGTTGTTCGCTCTCATTAGAACTGACCAATAATGATGGTAGAAGGTGTTCTTAATACTTAAAATGGGGAATTCCTAGTTGAAGTAGAAGTTGGTAGTTGTATCTAGTTTATTTATGTACCTGATTGAAGAAGAAGGTGAGAGTTGTAATTTGGAGTTACCATGAAAGTAGGTTTGATTTATTTATGTGATTGAAGAAGAAGCGCTATAACGGTCGTAATCTCAGATCCGATAATGGCCTTTTTGATCAATGGTCATATTTAGGTAAGGGTCATTTTCGTCATGCATTTTCACAAGTCGGTCAAACAAAGTCAACTAGCTATTTAACTGACAGAAAATTAGAATATGGGGGGTAATCCGAATTAAATTATTATGTGGGGGGTATCACCAAGCCAATCTTCAAAACTGGGGGCAATAACTAATTTACCCTTTTTTGTTACTTCCAAAACATTTCGGTGATATAAAAAGATGAAAATATTTGATATTTCTTCTGATTTTTTCAAAATTGGACGACATTTACAGGTTTGGGGATGTGATTATAATTTGAAAATAAAAGAAGGAGAATTAAACAAATGTGGGGAGAGGTTTCTAATTTTCAGCACCTCCTTCTTTTTTTGGAGTCTCTAATATTGCATGGTTTGGAAAATAAAAGAATATGGTGAGGAGAGAGAAAATGCGCGAGTTATATATATAGTGCAGACTGCTGGCTGGTTAGTTAGAGGAAATATGTACATGCAATACTACTTCGACGTTAATAGCAAGCAACACCTTATATCGGAAAACTTGTAATCTAGATTTATGTTATACTTTAGCAAAATGCACTCTCGACCATTAGAAACTTAAGATGGCTAGTGGTTTGTTGTTCAAGCATTGGGCTTAAGATGAAATTGTGAGAAGGACCATAGTACAAAATATCGCAGTATGTATCAATTTTTCAATTTGATACATTATAAATGCCTCAAGTGTAATTACTGTCGAAATATCCACAAATTAATATTGCTATATAATCACAATATCTTGATATTTTAAAAATATCACGATATTTCTAGACCTTTCATCGTATCATTACAATTGCGTTAGCACTCTTCAAATTCTATTCTTCATCAACATTTTCACCTAGGTTAAAAACTCTTAACTCATAGACTCAATTAATTATCTTCTCCATTTAACCTCAATAAGTCAAATTTTCTCTATCTTTTAAGAAAATTGGAGTTTGTTGGTTAAAGATAAAAATTAAGGTTTGTAGACGAAGAGATAATATTTCATCTATGAAGCATGGCCACGGACGCGGACACTGACACATGCATATCTTAAAAAAGTAGGACGCGGACACAACAAGGATGCGAATATTAAATAAAATTTTAAAATATATTTGTATTTATGTAGCATTAGGTTTAGGGTCATATATCATAATTTATCAAGATTCAAAACCACAAGAACAATAAAAAGAGTGGTTGTTAGGGACGAGAGACTTTTGGAGGCGATTTAATTATGAAGTCTGTTTAGTTGTTTCGACAGGACCCAACAATTATTAGGTCGTCCAAATTAGAATTGTTCTTTTGGGCGTTTTTATTTATTTCTATTCCATTCTAGTCCTAATATGTGTCCATGATGTGTCCATGCCGCGTCCAAACTGTTGTGTCACATGGGACGCGCATGTGCAACATCGGACACGCGTTCAAGCTGCGTCTGCGTCCGACACCAACACAGTAAAATTTTTGTCATACTTGTCCGTGCTTTAGAGTATTTCATGGAAACCATTTTCTCATTCTCATATTTTATTTTATTTTCATTTTTCTTTAAATCGATCTTGATATGAGATTACAAGATTTAATACACTTGAATAAATTCAATTCTTTTTTCCTTTTTTATTTATTTATTTATTTATTTTTATTTATTTTTTTAAATTTGGATCAATCACATATATGTTAATCTTTTAAAACTTTGTTTTCAATATTTTAGGTTTTACCTTTTCTTAATCTCAATTTCCTTTTGTGAATCAATCTTATTTTTTTGATAACTGTTTTGTAAATCAATAACTTTCTTATAATAGATCTTTTTGTTAATTTCCATATAAATCCTTCTAAAGGAATTCAAATAATTTCAGTTTTCTAGTTTCCATATAGATCTAATTATTTTTTTTATTGGGTTTACATTTTTTTGCTAAAAGGTAATTGATTAATAATAGAGAATAAGAGTTACATGGAACTGAAAAACAATTAGAAAAGAGTAGCTAAGGAAAGGTAACAACAGCAAATGTGTATCTTTCCTAGTACAAGAGACTCTAGTTGACAAATGTGAAATACGTAGTATAGTGGTTCTCTAAATTCCTCATGAAAGGAGGTCTGGAGTCCCACCACATACTTTCTCCCTGAAGAAGAGCAGTGATAAGAGCCCAAAACTGTAGTTTTAACCCTTTAATAATATCATATTTAGACCAATTATGTGATTATTAAATAAGAGTTAGTACTGTTTACGTGCTTTTCAGGCATTGGGGTTGAATATGAGAAGAAATATGTCACTTTTGCGAGATAAAGGAGCAAAGGTTGGTTGTTAAGAAGTTCTGTGATTAAAGGCCAAGATTCAAGGAGAAAAAACCTTTTTAAAGCCTAGTCAAAGCTGAAAAGTCAAAGTCAACATGGGCAGAAATAGAGCAGAAAAGTCAATAGAACTTCTGTAGGCCGTATCTTTGGACTCAGACCTCGGAATTGAGCTTATTATTTGTCAAAATGACCGGCTCGGAAAGAGCTTTCTAATGGTCTAAGCATTGACCCAATTAGAGGAGACAAAGTGGACGAAAAGGCTATTGCAGTAATTTTCAGCAGAGAATCCCTTTTTGGACATATGTAGTTAGGTTTTGGGCTTGATTTCATAGCCCAAAACATGGCTCCAAAGCCCATGCATGAAATTGTAGACCTAGCCCTCGCCTATATAAAGAGGACTAAGGCATAACTCTTAGGTACTTAGACTTAGACTTAGATATAGCTCCTAGATTTTACTTATTTATTAATTCATAGACTTAGTTAATTATTCAGTACTTAGTTTTTAATATAGTTTTCAATTCTTAGACTCTCTTCCATTAGATTAATAAAGCCAAGTTATTGTTCTTCATTATGTCTTATTCTTATTTCTCTATTAATGATAGTCTAATGAATCTGAGCTAAACCTCTATTAGAGAGGTTTGATGAAGCTTTGATGAAGACTTGATGTGTTAGTTAAAATAGTTGTAGTACAATATTCCACTCTAGAAGGTAGTTAATTTACCATGAGAATGAGTTTCAATTGCCTCACAAGCTAATTCTTAGTTGGTAGAGATTGCCATGAATAATTAGGGATTAAAAAGACCTAACCTTTATGTGAAAACATAAAGATTAGGGTTGCAACAAAATCTACACTAGCATATTAAGAATTAATCAAAGTGGAATAAAATCCCCCTAATCCTTTCTCCATAGTCACTTCTTAGTATTTAATTGCTATATTATAAGTTAAAAGATCTTAATTAGTTCTATCACCATATTAGTATAATTACAATCCATTACTCTCATTAATTTTGTTAGAATTAATTAAACTAGTGAAACTTACGTCTAAAACAACTAAGAGTAGAACGAATTCTCTACTTCACATATTGCACGATAAACGAGGGTAGAATTTTGATCATAGAGTAAATTCAAGCTTTTACTTATTCTTAGCATAATTAGTTAAGAGTAGGTAAAACCATAGTTTTTACGTTTATCAAATGGTGCCGCTGCCATCTTAGTTTTGTTTAGATTCATTTCCTTTAGTATTTTTTATCCTACCAAAACCCCATTAAACCCACCTACCTTTGTTTGGTTCTAACTGTGTTTGTTTAGTTCATAAATTAATTTTTTTTCGAAATACTACCTTGAGCGTGCCCGCGCCCTAGGTACTTTATTTCGGGAGCGTGCTCGCCCTAATGTTACTGGAATTCGTGTAAAGCAAGAGTGCGCCCGTGCCTTTATAAGCCTGTTTCCAAGCGCACCCGCGCCCATTCTGACGAAAGCCCGATTTTCACAGGTTAGTTTCCAACTCTCTTCGTTCAAGTTATTCAGTGTTTCCAACTTCTTAAATGCACTCAGATTGCGTATACAAGACGTTATTCAAATGCGTGCCAAGGAGGCATTCAGGTACTCCTTCTTCCACTCCTCGCCTCTTTTGTCAGAGGAGTTTTTAATTCTAGCATATCAGGGTTGTTTTGACTGTTGTTCGTGTTTCTTTAATATCGGACTTAGCCTTGCATGAGATTAAGGTCTGGCAGAAAAAAAACCATCTAACGTGATCTATCGTAAACGTCAACGCACACGCCTATCTAGAATACCACACACTACACCTGCATCAATGGCTGAAGAAACATAGACTCCTCTCTCTGATTTTTACAAAGCCTTGAACAATAGCCCTAAGTCATGCATCGTTCTTGCAGACCTAGTGGGGGATTTTTGAATTCCCGCAAATATATTTAATTTGTTACCGGTTTTCATGGGTTAGACCACGAGAAGCCTTATCAGCATATGCGTAGGATTGAACAAGTTCTTACCACATTTCATCATCCTACCGTAGGTTCAGAACAAATTAAACTTAGGGTGTTTCCTTTCACCCTAGCCGATAAGGCAACATCTTGGTTAACTGTCCAATCGCCTAATTCTGTGGACTCATGGGCCAACCTCGTTCAATTTTTCATGGAACAGTTTTACCCATCGCTGAAGACATATAAAATACTTCAAAAGATTCATTTCTTCCGCCAGAATCCTCATGAAACCTTTTCAGAGGTCTGGAATTGTTTCATAGAGATTCTCATCGAGTGTCCACATCATAACCTTGCGAAAGACACACTTGTTCATGCCTTTTTCAAAGAGATTTTACATCACCATTAAGAGGTTCTTGATATAATAACTAGGGGTAGTTTCCTTAGTAAAGGTGCTTCAGAGGCTTAGAGGTTTTTAGAAGATCAATCTAAGTGTCAAAATAACAGGGGGGGGGGGTAATGATATCCCCCGATCCAATAATTCTTCTTCCACAGTTAAGGCTGCCAGTATGTTTGAGGTTAAATCTGATCCAGAGCTTAAAACTTTAATCGAATAATCTTTCACTAAAAAGGTAGAAGCTATTTCTGTCTAACAAAAGCCTACTCCTGTCATGAACGTCAACTTTATTCCATGTAATTTATGTTTGAGTCCTGAGCACCGAGACTCCTATTAGCCTCTAGACTATGAACAACCATCCACACACCCGGACAATGTTTGTTCCATTAATAGCAAACCTAACGTACCTTGGATACAAAATCCCAACTTTAGTTGGAGAAATAATCAACAAGTTACACCTCCAGGGTTTAATAATCAAAATGTTAGGCCAGCGAACAACTACAACCAAGCTCCACCGAGACAAGGACAAGGACAAAGTAATTATAATAATTATAATAATAATAGAGGTATCATTCCGATTAATAACAACTATTGTAACCCACCTGTTAATAATCAATGTGAGATAGTTCTTGTCACACCACCTGTGGCCACAACACCTTCACAACTGGATTGTTTCGAAGCCTACATGCAAACTAACCAATAGATTTTACTTGCCATACAACAATCCATACAACAGTTAAACCAAGATAAAGCCCAACAAAAAGGTGTGTTTCCAGGTCAAGCTATACCAAATCTGAAAACGTCAAACACAGCCTTTGAAGTAACTGGTAATTCTAGTAATGAAATTATAAACATAGGTGAGTTAAATGCCATCACCACTCTCCATTCTGGCAGGGTGGTTGATAATGCCGTAACTATGCCCGTTGTTACCCCACCAGTGGTCATTACAACTGAAAATTTACTAGATACCGAAGTAAAACCTGAAGATCCTACTCATGTAGAGGAACCAGTTAAACCGCAACCCAAGAGGAAAGCATCCAAGGTTAAATCTCCTATTGATCATTATGCTAAGTATAGAGAGAAACCACCGTTTTCCCAGAGACTAGCCATGTTAACTAAGGATATGAATTTTGATGAGATTAGGGAAGTTTTTAAAAGTCTAATGATAAACCTACCTTTTCTTGAAGCTATTAAGAAACTACCACAACATGCTAAGTTTCTAAAAGAGTTGTGCACTACTAGGTGGAAAATAAATATACTAAAAGACGCCTTTTTAACTGAACAGTTTCCAACTCTATCTGAACATAATGGAATCGTTAAGTACAAGGACCTTAGTCGTCCTACTGTACAATGCACCTTAGGGGATACCCACACGACGACTGCGTTATTAGACCTGGGGGCGAGTGTTAACTTACTCCTTTATTATCTATATAAACAAATAAGTGTACAAGAGATGCAACCAACTAAAATGACATTGTAATTAGCTGACCGTTCTATTAAGTATCCTAAGGGTGTTGTTGAAAACGTGCTTGTTAAAGTTAAAATTTTTTACTACCCAGCAGACTCTGTTATCCTAGACACAGAAGTTGCTAACGAGTCTGTTCCTATCATTTTAGAGTGTCCTTTCTTGGCAACTGCCAACGGGCTCATTAACTACCGCGATGGTTCGATGTCCATGTCTTTTGGCCATCTTTTTGTTAAGGTAAATGTTTTCAAAATGATGAAACAGTTACCCGATATGTCTATAGATGGAGAAGTTCACATGATCGAGAGCTTAGCTCAAGATTATTTCGATAACATATTTCCTGATAATCAGATGCGCAAATTCCTTTCCTTTGGAAGTTCCGACTCCGACGCTTTCATCCCCACACTAGTAGATACCCCTCTTATGGACGAAGACGAAGATCATAATTTTGACTCCTTGGACGAGATTGATGACTATCTCAAAGATGCGGAGGAATACCATAATCATGTGGATGCGACCAAGCTAGATGAGGAATTTGACGAGTTTCTTCAAGCCTGTGATGATCCACCCTCTCAAGAACTACCTCACATACCACCCGACCATCACCCACCTGAGCCAATCCCTAAAATATTCCAATCATTTACCACCACCTCGATTCCCCACCCTCCACCTTTTTGAAGGAACCTTGAGTCTACACTTAACCTTTTTGCTTCTCCTGTGCTTCATGACTCCTTAAACTCCTCTGGTAAGGACATAATACCCAAGAAAGAGCCACCTGACATTTTTATTTTCAGCTGTGCGATTATACCAACCCACGCCACCAATGAGTTTTGTGCTCAACCCACATTCTCATTTTTTCCATTCCTTCCTTTTGAACCTAGCTTTTCCATATCCCACATATCTTCCACAACCATCCATTTTTTCACAATCATTCACTTGGCCAAATTTTCATTGGGGAAAAAAGGTGAAATTACCTGCTAGGTTAGGTTCTAGATCTACCAGTATTCACTCTCATTCTGCTACACCACGTCATAGGACATCTTGGTGCTTGATTCTGGTGGGTGGTGAGTTACGTGTTAATTATGTATGGACAGACCTGCAACTTTTTAGATTGTTGACATATGGTAAACTGCAAGTTACTAGATGTTTTAGATAAAGACTCGAGTATCTGACTATAAAAGACTCATTTTATTCTTCGGTATACTCCATTCCAATCTTATATTATGGGAGTGCACCATTCGGGTAATTGGGCCCTCCTTTTGAGTGTGTGGCTATAAGTACCGGATCCTAAGTCCACGTTTAACATAAATCACGCTTTCCACTCTTGCATGTTTTTTCGGTTTTTGAGTCATGTTTATCTATGGAGTGATTTATGTCTTTATTATTTTATTATTTTCCTTATATTATATTTATTCATAAAAAAAATAAAAAATATTAAAACTATAAAAATAGTAATCTAGCAAGTCTCGGGAATTTGACTTTAAAAGACCCACGTGTTTAAACAAATTTTCTAACCATGTTTTCAAAAATTTGTTTGGGGGTGGAGTGTTGGTTTTTCCATTCTTGATCGCTCAACTTCCTATTCTTGTTGTTTATGATGTTTAGTCGTATTTTGATTCGGGTTGACACTATCTATGAATTTAGATTTCTTTTGATCACATAACTTATGTCATTTACGTACTTCAAGACATTTTCCATTTTCTTATATGTCATACATGGTTAGATTTGATTTTTTTTATTATAGATAATTGGATTGTACTCTCTTTGCTGATCATTTTCGTAACTCATTCGCAAAAATCGAACCGTTAACGAATCGGGTATTTCAGTTTTAAGATATACGAGGCATGGGACAGGGTGGGTATTATCTGTATTATTTTGGGCTTAGGCCTAACAAATTAAACCTTACACGGTCACGTGCCCCGCACGTGACACCCTTTTAAAACCCCACACGTTTTGTTCTTTTTCTCCATGCCTCCATCAAACCAAAACTCAAGAACAAACCGACCTAGAAAAGATTAAATGTGCACGCCCTCGTGCCTCAACCAACAAAAGCGCGCCCACACCCTAACCTCCACACAACCCCTATTCAAATCTCGATTGAGTGATTCATTCACTAAACCCCTCTTTGTATTAACCCCAATTTTCGAAATCCAAACTCAATGGCTCCTACACACCCAAAGATTCTTCCAGAACAAGTTTTTGCTTGGGCACAATTCTCACCCTTTTACGGTAATGAGATGATTAGTAGGAAGTGGCAAAGTTTGTGGTATTTGACAGATGATTTTTATCACACCGATTTGGTGTATAATTCTTATAAGAAGAAGGAGACTGAGGGTCATCGATTTTTGTGAAGGTGAGTGGAAGTAGGAGGGAGTTGGATACAACTGTGTTGTCTGAGATTCTTGGCATTGAGCAAAGGCCACTCGTACTCACAATGCAGGAATCTCAGTTTGGTGGGATCGGTCCCTTGATGAAGGAGACTATTTTGGAAGGACAGTACAATGCTGGCTCGCATTGTGTTCGACAAACGTCTTTGAGAAAGAACCAGTTGGCTGTCGCGCAGTGGGTTGGTTGGAATATTACTAGCTCCACAAAAGTGAGTGACATCAATACGAATTGCCTGCACATTCTCTAGATCCTTCAAAAGAAGAGGTATGAGTTTTGTATCCTCAACTTTTTGCTAAGTGAGATTAGATTAGTTGGTGTATATACCGCCCCTTTACCTACATTGATTACTAAGATTATGATGCTATGGGGCTGTGTTCCGAAGGCTGATAGGATTAATTTGAATTTGCATGAGAATGCACGGATTTATAAGGAATGTATTCAGAAGAAGTGGAATGTGCCTGAGATTTTGGCTGCTGAAAGGGAATTGGATGAGGAGGATGAGGATGACACGTCATAATTTGATGCAAGAGCTTTGGAAAGGGCTACTACGGATGTAGCCCGTGTCTCCTTACTACATCGTGGCCTGCAAACTCTCCATACTTAGTATGCGGTGATTTAGACGAGGCAGGATAACATTATCCATAACCAAACCGAGCTTCAGAACAATTTTCAGCTGCTAACCGATAGTAATAAGGATCTCCACGCTAACATGGAGATTCTCGTCCAGCGTGATAATGAGCGTGGGGAAACCATGAATGCATTTATGGAGCAACAACGCAGATTTCAAGTAGAAGTTCTACGACGATTGCCACCTCATGAGAGTTCTTCTTCTGATGAATCTGGGAGGCATGAGTGTCGTCGGCGCAGAACGGATGACTCTGGCCCATCCTCGTCTCGTGGCTAGTTTTATTGTATTATTATTGTGTTAAGATTTTTTTCCCTACTTTTAGTAGATTTTGATTCCGAATTATTTAGTTTAGTAGTTAATATTGAATTATGTATTTGTTATTTTAAATTTGAAGTTGTTTTACATTCAGGCATATGCTATGTTTTGTATCGTGAATTCCACCCTTCCAACTTGTTTGGGGGTGGGTGGACTTATTTATTTAGCAATGTCTCTAATCATATCCACGTTTTTATTTTGAAATCTTATTGCCTGCTTGATAATGATCGGTTTGTGTGAGTATGTTGCTAAATTGGTGTAGCTAGAATTAGCTAGTGTTGTTTGGTGCAACCTCAAGGAGTAGTAATTAGATGATTGCTATTTTAATTCCAGCCAAAAAGCTATTGGTTTGGTTTTGGAGTATGCATTTAGTCTATTTCTATTTTGGATTTAGAATTTTTTTTTTCCAACTTGTTGCCTTAACTATTTGGGCAACTTGTGGAACTTAGAAACTAGTCCTCTATAAATACAGGGTTCACTCTCAACTTAAGACCACACCTCTCAACTTTGTAACTCTCACTTTTAGTTTCACTTTCACTTCAGAGCACTTCTTATACACGGAGTCGCTTTATTTTATTTTGCCTATACTCGAAGGCCATGCGCCTGATATCTTGGAATTCTTGTCAAGCCGAGGCTTAACGCCTTCACCTCATCACAAAGCAAGTTATAATTTTTTTTTGGGTTTTCTAAGGTTACTTCCAGGAGTTCTAGAGTGTGTTTGTTTGATATGAAATCACCTAGAATCATTCCGGAGCAGTCCTTCAAAGATTTGTTCGCAAGTGACATGTATGGATCTTGGTTCTGTGACTTGATTATATAGGCAGGATGGCAACCTCTAATGATAAGCTCTGATTAACTATACTCTCCTGCACTTACAACTTATTTTTATGATCATTGTAAGTTCTTTGAAAGACCGGATGGAGAACAAGTGTTCTTTGTCATCATTGAGGATGACATAATGGACTTAACCAAGTTCTTATTGGCTTTTGCTCTTAGACTGTTTATGCCTGCTGAAATCCAAAACTCATGCGGCTATTGGGTAGATAATATGTACATCTACAACTATGAGTTTTTGCATGAGACCTATGGGGCAGGAATTTTCTGTGTAGAGGACCAAGGGCAATATAACGTAGCCCTTGGTAGCTTGTCCCTTAACGAGGGCACTGTTATATTTTTTTATCATGCTAGATATCTTAGGGGAATGACATTTTTATTCTGCGAATAACCCACTTGTAACTTCTTCTTTGCTCTAGCTACGGGACATATGCTCTATGACCTTCCCCACACCTTAGTTTCTAGTTTAGCATGAGCCTATAATATGAGGCATAAGTATCTTCTTATGCCTGTCTTAGTTTGTCGAATAATGCTATGTTTCTTTCCTGAGTTTTGTGCTCGCTTCATGGATTAGGTTGGGGTTGACATTATGAGACCCACCAATTGCATAATACGCTCATTCCGTGCAATGACTTAGCCGGGGTGGAGGCTACAACCTAATTGGGTTACCCCTTACACCCCATCTGACCAAGTGATGCTTAACAGGTTAGCAATTATAGATGATAAATGGCGTGAGGCCTGACAAATTATCATGATGTGGCAGGATGCCAAGGAACCTCAAATCTTTATTGAAGAGGAAGACAATGCTTAAATGCTGGATATGAGATACGTTTTACTTTTTGTTCGTGTCTGCATATGTCCCAAGCAATTTAATTTTTGTTATCCCCATAATAGGTGGAACTCATATAGAGTTGTGTCTGTTTTTATTTTATCTATATTAGTATCTTCTAAATTTGTTTTGCAGGTGCTCTAAAATTTTCATGCGTTTCCATGGTATTTCCTACCCTTCTTATTTCTATACTTTGATGACAAAGCATGTTTTTGTTTAGGGGTGGCATAGAAACAAGCGAAATTTAAGGCACCTATTAGGATATATATATATTTAATATGCACTTGTTTTCTAATAAAAAAATTAAAAAAAATTAAAAAATATAAATAATAAGTATTTATACTATGCACTTAGGAATATTGGTACTGTTTCTTTCTCCATGATGATATTAATCTAGAAGTTTCACATTAGCTTTTAAATTAGAATAGTTTTTAGAAATTTAGGTTAATATGTAGGTAATAATCATTCCATCTTTCCATAAATATATTGCATGAGAATTTAGGCCCTTTTTGGATCGATATAGCCAGAAATTCAAACCTATATGAAATTATTTTCCGCTAGTCGCCCCTTTGAGCCTTTCTTTAGCATTTTCATAAACTGCAAATCCTTTACCCTTTTACAAAAACAAAACAAAATAAAAATCAGCCAACCCATTTTTGAATGAGTCTGATAATAGAGATGAAATGAAGAATAGATGAAAAGAGAAAGACCTGTGAAACCAATAATTTGCTAGTTGCTTCAAATAAGAAAAGAAAGTTTACATCCAAAGAAAAAAAAATGTTAGAACTCCAAAAATAGAATCAAAGGAGTCAAAAGCCAAAAGAAAAAGAAAAAAAATGGCTAAGGATGGAAACAAAGTGTAAAAGCAAAGTAAGAACAATATTTTTCTCTAGTTACATAATATGAAAACTCTATTATCTCAGACTTGTCCTTTCGAATATCCATTTCCTTCATTCTTAAACCATCTCCTAATCCCCGCAACACCTAATAAAGACCTCTAGATCAATTAGGAATAGGTTAGTGTGGTAGTAAGTGGTAGATGTGTTTGATCGACTTCGGTTTCCTTGTGTGTCATTAAGATTGTAAGGTAAAGTGTGCCTACTGTGCACTAGAGTAAGCGAAACTTGAGTGAAAAAATCAGAGTGTTTTTGTCTTGACATATATGTGAGGACCTACTTAAGGACGCTATTCCAAAGTTTCAGAAATAGAACTGTTATTGCATTTCATAGCATATTTCATTATATATATGTTTATCCATAAATGATTGACTATTATGCACGTATTAGCTTAGGTTTCGAATTGATCATTATGTATTCATTGCTAGTGAGATGTATAGATATCTGAGAATAAATTAGGAAAAAATAATTTTATTTCTTAGTCGTTGTAGTATAGATGAAGTTTGTGAGTACCCTCTCTGGAAAACTCTCACGAGGCTATAACTCGTCCACTAGGGAATTCTTAGTGGTTTAAGGCTTTATTGCATATGGTCAATGCAATCGCATTCGGCGAAACAGGACTAGTTAGAACTCTATTTTTGGTCACTTATATTAATTTCTAATATTTACTTGAGGACAAGTAAAATGCTGTTTGGGGGTGGTTTGATAAGAGCCCAAAACTGTAGTTTTAACCCCTTAATAATATTACATTTAGACCAATTATGTGATTATTAAATAAGAGTTAGTACTGTTTACGTGTTTTTGTATATTTCAGGCATTGGGGTCGAATATGAGAAGAAATATGTCACTTTTGCGAGATAAAGGAGCAAAGGTTGGTTGCTAAGAAGTTCTGTGATTAAAGGCCAAGATTCAAGGGGAAAAAACATTTTTAAAGCCCAGTCAAAGCTGAAAAGTCAAAGTCAACGCGGGCAGAAATAGAGCAGAAAAGTCAATAGAACTTCCGTAGGCCGTATCTTTAGACTCAGACCTCGGAATTGGGCCTATTATCTGTCAAAACAACTGGCTCAAAAAAAGCTTTTTAATGGTCCAGGCCTTGACCAAACCTGAGGAGAAGAAGTGGACGAAAAGGCTATTGCAGTAATTTCTAACAGAGAATCCCATTTTGGACATATGTAATTAGGTTTTGGGGCTTGATTTCATGGCCCAAAACATGGCTCCAAAGCCCATACACGAAATTGTAGACCTAGCCCTCTCCTATATAAAGAGGACTAAGGCATAACTCTTAGGTACTTAGACTTAGACTTAGATATAGCTCCTAGATTTTACTTAGTTATGAAATTCATAGACTTAGTTAATTATTCAGTACTTAGTTTTTAATATAGTTTTCAATTCTTAGACTCTCTTCCATTAGATTAATAAAGTCAAGTTATTGTTCTTCATTATGTCTTCTTCTTATTTCTCTATTAATGATAGTCTGAAGAATCTGAGCTAAACCTCCATTACAGGGGTTTGATGAAGCTTTGATATGTTAGTTAGAATAGTTATAGTACAATATTCCACTCAAAAAGGTAGTTAATTCACTATGAGAATGAGTTTCAATTGCCTCACGTGCTAATTATTAGTTGGTAGAGATTGCCATGAATAATTAGGGATTAAAAATACCTAACCTTTATGTGAAAACATAAATATTAGGGTTGCAACAAAATCTACACTAATATATTAAAAATTAATGAAAGTGGAATAAAATCCCCCTAATCCCTTGTCCATATTCACTTCTTAGTATTTAATTGCTATAGTATAAGTTAAAACATCTTAATTAGTTCAATCACTATATTAGTATAATTACAATCTATTACTCTCATTAATTTTGTTAGAATTGATTAAATTAGTGAAACTTACGTCTAAAATAACTAGGAGTGGAACAAATTCTCTACTCCACATATTGCACGATAAACGAGAGTAAAATTTTGATCATGGATTAAATTCAAGCTTTTACTTATTCTTAGCATAATTAGTTAAGAGTAGGTAAAACCATAGTTTTTACGTTTATCAAGCAGCTCCATGTTGCGCACAACTATCAGCTCCCAAGTTAGTCTCTCTCCATATTGGAGTGACATTGATCCATACAGCTGCATCCTTCATCCTTCGCCACATATGCTTGAATCTCCAATGCACAATATTATTTTGTAAAGCTTTAACCACCGAGGAGGAATCACATTCCACCCATATATATCTCCAACCCATTTCCAAAGCTTTTTTAATGGCTTGCACAATTGCCATTGTTTCAGCCAAGTAATTAGTCGTTATGCCCATTCCACCTGCTACTGCCCCCAAAAAATCCCCCTTATAATTTCTGAGGACCAAACCCCATCCCGACGTTCCTGGATTTCCCCTTGAGCATCCATCAATGTTAATCTTAAGAATTCCCGGAGGAGGTAAGAGCCAATAACATTCAAAGATTTTGGGGGATTTACAGAGTTTGTGTTGAAGATTAAAGCATTTAAGTACCTTGAGATCGTGTATTGAATTCTCCATGTGACCTAATGACTTGTGGTGGGCTCTTATTGTTGCTCTCCTGATAAAAAAAGGTCACTTGCTTGAAGCTTGACTCCTTATCGTCATACAACACCTTGTTTCTATTCTTCCAGAGGCTTACCATGGGTGTCAAAGAGCATGCTTTCCACATATCCAATATTAGTGAACTGTAGTACTTACTCTGTTATTGCACATCATTAAAAGATTCCAACTCATTCTGCATGTTGAAGATTCCCTTTGCATATTTCCATACTCTTTGAGCGAAAGAGCATTGGAATAGGACATGAGCCAGAGATTCCACTTGGTTTAGACAAATGCAACATCATGAGGCGAGCTGAATTTTCCTTCGTTGTAACAGATCATCAGTTCGAGCTGCCCCATGTGCAAGCTTCACTACAACAAAAGGGGTTTTTTGCAGCGCACTCTTTTGCAACGCCAAAAAATTGTTGCTACAAGTCACCAATTGCAACGCCTCTAGGGGCTGCTAAAATTTCACCGTGTTATGAGTTTGAATTTATCAATTGCAACACCTCGTGCATGACAACTAGTGTAATTAAATTTTTAGAAAAAAATAAATGCAAATTTTTTTATTGGGACTTTATCAATTAGGACGCCACTTTCGCTGCTAATGTTACAACTTATAATTTACCGCGCCTTCTTCGTTGTTACAAGGTTGTACCAATCTAAAAGGGGTATTTGGTATATCCTTTATTATGACGAGAATGGTGTTGCTCTTGGGCATTCTTAAGAGCAGGGTATTTTCATTTTTTTGGCGCTCGAACAAAAAACAAAAAACTAAAAATTGAAAAACCATAAACACTTTCTTTTCTCAAACTTTTGCTCCAACCACCAAAGCAACAAAATTGACCACACTTTATTTCTCTCTCTCTTTTTGCAGTGAGTAAGTTTTTTTTTTCTATCTCTTTTTTCGCTTGAGAAGCTTCAAATTGTGGGTGTATTGCAAAGCCTAATTTTGGTTTTAGGTTTCCTTCAAAGCTTCGACTTTTGGGTTGAGCTTCAAAAAATTTCAGGTTGCCTTAATTATCTTTGGCTCTTAATTTGAATAAGTCAACATACTTTGAGTACACCAAGGATATTTCAAATTCATCCCATCAAACTCCTTTCTACAAAAAAGTTTAAAACTCAATAACTTCCTCAAAACATGAAAAGCAGATCTACCCAGCAGACAGTGAACACCAACATTTCACCAGCATCTCCGACTTCTACAAAGGATGTGTGGTCACAAACCCCTCAATCAAAGAGACCAAATCCCATGTCATCGTCAGACACCTCTGCCTCTACAACCTTCTCTTCTTTCTTTGATTCAAGAAGAAGCAGTCTTTGTGGCACCACCACCACCGAGAGTAATTCACAACAACGGCAGCCACCACCACTAGAAGGAACTGAAGCCAACTTTTCCCTTCCAGATGCAATCACCTCTGTTATGTCCTTGCCCTTGACTTGCGATAGGAGAAGCTCAATCTTATCATCATCAGGATCAGCCCCAACGAAGGCAAGAATAGTCTTGATGTGATCGTGAAGGTTTGTTGTTTCCACCCAACAATGCAAGCAAATATGTGGCGACCACCTTCATTGTTTTTTTTTTTCTCCTCTCAAAACAAGCTTTTTCTCATTTTGGCTCTTAATTAATTTATCAGGTTAGATGCTGAAATTTCTATTAGAGGAAAAAAGTTTGATGTTTTAATTTTTCAGGTTCGTATTCTTCTCATTTGTAATTGTTTGATTATAGATGGTTTTGATTCTTTCCCAAATGGTGTTGTTTTGATGTTCCTTTGTTTTTCCCCTCTGTTATGATGTTCCTTTGTTTCCCCCCTTTAGTAAAACATAGCTTTTGTTAGTGGAAAATTTGTTGTTATGGGCCATTTTAGTGGAAAATTTTCCTTGATTAAGTGTTGTCAATTAAAGTAATTAGATCTTACTTCCAAAGTTCTATGTTCCATAGTTGCTACTAAATTTGCTCCCGACTTATACAGCTCAACCTCTTTTCTTTACCATTTTTGCACAGAAGTAGGATTTGAATTTTTTTTCTTTACCATGTATTGTATACAAACCTTTAAGTTAATAAATACATTAATGGAATGTTTGTGCCATTTGTTTGGTGGAATTTGTTTCACCTTGTTGTAGTTGTAATCAAGTGTTCCCTCACTTCTATGAACTATGAAAAATATCACTAGACTGTGTCCAAACCTTTGAGTGTGTACTTGTTAATCTTTAGAATAGGAAAAATATCACTAGATTGTGTCTAGACCTTTGAGTGTACTTTTTAATCTTTAGAATAGATAAAATTCAGTTTCGTTGCTCCTTAAATTTTTGTGTGGCTGTACTATAAGTTATGGGTTGATAGTTACATTATGAGATATTCTACTGGGTAAATGTTTGGGTTGATAGTTACATTGCCTTATCGGTAGTTCATTTTGTTACGTGGATGTAGTGGTTGGATTGGTGTTAAAGTTCTAAATTGTACGTAGGTTAGTTTATACTTGACATGGGGTAGGTTGCTTTTATACTAAAGTTCTATGTACGTACAGTAGTTGTAACCTGGAATGTTTTAAACACACAAATGATGTTTGCTTCATTTTAAATGCTAACACAGCCAAAGCCAACACTACTCTAGATCTTATTTTGGCTAGTCTTAGAACTTGCCTCAACATTTTTTTTTTTAAACTTGAAACTGTCTCCAAGGATAGCTTAAGTCTACTTATCCAGTTCATGCAGCAGCAAACCTTCTTTTGATATCTTAAATAATATATGGGATAAGAAATAGTCTTTCTACTTTTAGACTCCTATAAACGATATTACTATTGGGTTAACGGTCACCTTAGACCGCCTTTCACTTCACATAATGTTGATCCGATCCATCTGTTGGTGGCATTGGTGGTGCTGCTAGTTCCGGCTCTTGCATTTCTCCATGGCCCTCGGGGCTAAGCCAATTGCCTCGGAACCTTTCATGATTCTTAGCCTCCTACAGGAGTCGGTGAACATGTCCCATGGAACGTCACCAACAAGCATCCAATCACCGTCCTTGTCTTCATAAGTGAGCATGCACTCAGAACCATGGAGAAGATCCATCAGTCTACTCTCAGTTAGCCCATCTCTGCCTGTGACGGCATGAGAACCGCACTGCCCAATGGTAAAACAACTGAACATCTTCTCAAGTGCAGTTGAAAGTTCCACATAGTTGGAATATGTTTTCAGATCAACCTTCCTTAGGTATGGAGCACCGTCCATGCTAACTTTCACATACAAACACCACGACCCGATTTACCCTCAAAGATCACCGCTATTCTTATTTGGATTAGTAGCCATAGTGTTCTTTCGGAAGGACCGAATCGGTGGCCATCCTACAACCTGAGCCTTTGAAGGAGGGGAACGATCACGAGCAGAAACAAGCTGAGATTTCTTTTCTTGAACATTAGCTGAAACAACAACAACATCTGAACTAGTCACTTGGGTAATATTATTATTATTATTATTATTATTTTCCAACACCCCAAGAGATTTCCGCCAAAGATTATTTCCAGCTCTAGGTGAGAACAAAACACCACCTTTACTCAAATCTCCATCTAAACCACTCCATTTTCCATTACCATCAATAGCATCAGAAAAACCTCTCTTTGTTCCAAAATTCTTGGCCACCCCAAGTGATAAACCACTCATATCTTCAACCCCTTTCACTGAAAGTGAAAAATTAGTAGTAGTAGTTTTTCTGTCTGGTGGTGATTCAGAACCAAGTAAACCAAGTCTTAGTTCAGTGTTAGCAGTCTTCTTCTTTTCATCTTCTTCACCACTTGTAAGAGTTGAACATGAAGATGCTGTTGTTGTTGAGCCTATGTAATCATGTTCCAATGAAAGTGAGCTGGTTCCCCTTTGTTATAAAAAAGAGGAAGAAAGATATCAAACATTGAGATTAATAAACATTTGAGATGGATGGTGGAGATTATCTGAGTCAGCATGCACTAAAAAACTTTAATTTAGACTATTCGTGTTTTGGTGGTTCCCATGTTGTGTTGCTGTGGACTTTTGGTTTTCTGATTTCTTTCCCCATGTTTATGTCAGTAAATAGTTCTGGTAAAAACTAAACTTATATGTGAGTAGTCCAATCTTCATTTTCTGATGGTAGAAACTAGTGTTAAACTTATAGCTAGGTGAGTATAAGCCCTAGTCCCAGTTACATTTTCTGATTTGACCTCTTTTTTTTTTGTTGACTTGACTTGGTGAGGAAGAATCTGCAGAGTTTCTCCAAACCCGATGAGGTAGGTTTGTCTTATTAGTTCTAGTGTGTTTTGCTTTTTAGTGGACGAGCTCCTAATCCTTATAGTAAAATTATAGGTGGTGATATTCTTCATTGCACGCATACATGGAGTACCGATTCATTTATGTTGTGGATGCTCGAGATCCATATAGAGATCAAATGGAGGGTCGCGATCAGTGATCATGCAGAACTGAAAGCTATAGATCCCTATATCGCTTCTTCTTATGTTGTAAAATATATTTCCATCTCTGTAATGCCTACTCTCTTGTATTTCATAATAAATCAGGTCCCCGTACATGGATAGAAATGAATATTACGGGAGGAGAGTCAACTTCAATCTCATTCAGTTCCCATTTCTTTTACTCACAATTCTGCCCTCATTACTTTCTTTTTTCACTATGTTTTAATTCACAGTTGTGGAAAAGATTTAGGGGAGATGACAAGCCTCCAGCACATTTAGGCTGTTTTATAGCTTGCCCTGATATATATTTTATTTAATGCTAGATAGGAGATGAGACATTTATAATTGCAGCACTGATGGCAATGCGCCATCCCAAGTCAATCGTACTATCTGGTGCCCTTTCCGCATTAGTTGTGATGATGGTAAGATTTTTGTGGTCTAGGATTCCTTCCACTGATTTGAAAGAATTTCACGTTTAGACTTTTTGTTCTTATGAAAAAGGTACTATCCACTGGACTTGGTAGAATTGTGCCAAATTTGATATCAAGGAAACACACAAATAGTGCTGCTACAGGTAACAATTTATCTTTATACTAAAAATAATTTTTCTCTATAGGCTTACTCTTATTAAAATTCCATGTCATTTTAAGCTTCTTGTTGTTGGAGTTTCTTTTACTCATTGGTTCACAAATTTCTCATTCAGTAGACGTGTTTTAGTACTTGTATTGGGTAATGCTTCTGCTGTATATTATGTAAACTAATTGAGATTAGCATCTTGTAAACTTATGTTAGTCGATTCCGGCTGTAAATCAACTAGTATATGTGTTTACTCTGTACCACGTACATGCGTGCTCTTACTACATAATTGTGTATGGGATGTAAATGTATGCAATGTGTTTCTATAAAACACGAGTGAAACTCCACTCTAGTATGTAATGACACTGGACAAGTTTAGTTCAGCTTCTGGTCTGTGTGTGTAATACCCATCAGTTTTAAGGAAATGGTATGCCTGATCATCCACACCCCACTCTTATTTTATGGGAAACCTTCCCAAGTTGAGTACTTTAGATTTACATGTTTCTAACAGTGCAAGTACATCAATGTAACTATAATGCTCAAATAATTGCCTTAGTCCTTTGGTGTAAGTATTTCTTGAGACAGGATGGGTAGCCTATGGCTGTTGGCATGTGTACCCATCTTCACTGAATATATTATCTGTTATTTACTTATTTATTTTACCTTGGTTTACACTACAATTCTTTATGCATTCTTTGGGTTGAGGCTGCTTTATATTGTATGGAGATCAGATTCAAAGGCATCACAGAAAAAGGAAATGGAAGAAGTAAGTTTTCCTTTATTTTTCTTTCTTTTGCACTTTCATGTATTCGGATGTACTTGTACTTCTGCTTCTGACAAGCTTAAACAAGTATCTCTCTCTTCTTGTCTGTGTTTTTTACTCATGACTTTAATAGTAAGATGGTAGGAACTTCTTAATATTTAGCTGAGGAAGTTAAGATTCTTGATAGTCTTATCCCCTAAGGTTGCAACTGGTAACTGTTAAGGTTTTGAAGGACAAAATTCACCTCTTAGCCCTTGGATGTCAAATTATAATGGATAGTCTGCTACTCTAATCAAGTAACATATTATACTGATACTCTAGGTTATAATACCTTTTATCTACCTATATTACTCAATAATTCTATTAGCTACATTAATTGAAGATACATAATACTTAAGGTTCTTTGGAGATGATCTAGTGCTTATGAACCGCATTTTATTATTTATGCAGGTGGAAGAGAAACTAGAGACACAGCAAGGGAAAACAGCTAGCATCTCGTCCTATATAGGTTAAATATGACAACCACCTTTCTTTTGAGCCACCATTATTATACTAGAACAATTAGATATATTACCAGATAAATTGCTTTATTAAAATGCAAAAGGCTGTTGGTGTTAATTGTACTTATGAAACATTTCATAGGGATTAGCATGTGTTTATTACTATATCTATATGGAGATTCAGTCGGATGATGTGAACCCTTTTGCAATAAAACTACTGGAATGAGGATTAGTGGCCCTCAACCTTTTTGGTTTCTTTTGATTCAGGTCCCATAGTTTTTTTATACTCGTATTTAAGGAAGCTGAATTCTTTGTTTTGGTTTTGTTCATAAGAATTTACAACTTCTATTAAAAAAGCCAACTAAATGACTATGCTTGTTGTTTATTAAAAAGCTCATAAACTTGATATGTATGGTTTTGTTCTTGCTCATATGTGCTATTCTTACTTGCTCACTCATCTGATTAATTGATCATGTGATTATGAAGGCCTTACCTATCACTTTCGGGGATCGTCAAGTTTACATAGAGGAAAAGAGAACTTCAACTAGAGGTAAGTGGAATTCTTATACATATAAACGCATGGGTGCCTTTTCTATAATCCTATAATCTGATATAGTTCATCTATTTGCTGCAACACCAAGTCCATGAGAGATGAATGACTGTATGAAGTTATCAAGAAAATTTTGGACAGTCCTAGATTTGTAAAAGTGGTGTTTTTGTTTCTAAAGTATTTTGAAGTCTTCTAGAATATAGCTCGATTAATTAATCTTTTCACGTTCGGCAAGTTCTTTTTTATCTTGATAGATCATTTTGTTGTCGTTCGGTGTATTGTGTAAGGTATCGATTTTATGAAAAGAAAAACAAGAAAGCCAAAAGAATTGCTTCCCAATTTGATGAGTCATGCTCACCTAAAGCTCCTCGTCAAGGTAAAAACTTAAACCCCACTCTCCATTTTCTCAATTTTCAACTCGTCAAGTTACTATAAGGTTTTCTTTTTATGCACCGATTTTATGTAATCATTGTTTATGTCGTCGAGATATGGGAGTAGACAACAAATGCTTTATCTTTAAGGAGGGGTCAAGTATTTAATTAATTGCATGAATTTAATTAGTAAGATTGTTTTTCTGAATGAATTTAATATTTCTGTATTGGTAATCAATATCAAGTGGATTGTTTGTACTTCTCCATGTGATTTTATCAACTTCCCCTGCTTGTAACAGTTGAATTTGATGAGGCGTAATGACGAGATGAATTGACATAGTAAATAAGACTTGTAATCTATAAGCAAGAATTGGGTGGTCCAGTTTAGATATAACTTGCATATTATAGGTGCATAGGTTTGAGTTGGTAAAAAGGGATTCACATGCATTGCTAACTTGAGTGTGTATTAGGTTTATTAATTAATGATGTTTCAATTAAATATATTTATGTGACTTTTTTTCATTCATTGTACCAGATTGGTCGAAACTCGAAAGTAGTAGATTGATGAAGAAACTTTGAGGGGATGCTGCTCAAATCGTCATATTATAGAGCAATTTGTCTAAATTTAATTGATCGTTGTTAAGATTATGTGAGTGATGTTTTTGCAAAACATAATTAAGTGGATTTTTTAAGATCTTTTGTAATGAATGATTTTAGTTAATGAAATACATTTTGTTACGATTTCTAGTGATCGAATTTGTTATGGGATTATTGTTTTCTCTATAAATTGTATTGGTTAAGATTGTACAGGTATATGAATGACACAATTTGCCATGCTAAATGTGTCGCCAATGAAGAGGTGCTTTAATTAGGATTTAATATCGTTAGTAATAGTTTTGGTGTGGCTAAAAGCTATAAACACCCTTTTTGCAACGCTCTAGATGTAACTGGTGACTTAAACCTTTTGCAACGAACAAAGTGTAGCTAAAAGGTTGCTATTTGCGACGCCTCAAAGCGTAGGTAAAGATACACATTTTGCCACGCTTGATGGTATTGTTACAAGTTATCTTTTGCAACGCCAGGCGTTGCTAAAAAGTTAAAATATTTTTAATATCAATTAAATTTGAAAAATAGAAGTAGCAACGAGGATATAATAGTAGCAATGACCAATGGCGTCGCAAAAGACTGGGAGCTTTTGCAACGCCATACATTGCGTCGCAATTTATCTTTTGTGACCCACTTTTTAGCAGCGCCTTTGCGACGCCCTATTTGGCATTGCAATTGGTCTATTGCAACGCTTTTTAAGACTTTTAGCGACGGTATATGGCGCTGCAGAAAACCCTTTCTGTTGTAGTGCTTCCATGCGATACCTTGTGTTATGGGAATGACTTTACTATTCCAAATGAATTGACACCATGGTGATTTGGCATCTTTTTTCCTGATTGCTTCATGCGCCGCTGACACTGTGAATTGCCTTGTGGTAGAAGCTATCCAGATTCGGGAATCTTCTTTAGAGCTATCCGGCTGTGGTATTGAAGAGATTTCAATTCTAAGCTGTTGTAATAATTGAGTCATTTCAGGAGAGAACTGCTATCTATCATCTTGAATATATTCACAGAGTCTTGATTGAAATTTCATGATTTCCTTTCTTTTCTCTTGGAAATACTCACAAATTGGCTTCTGCATTAACCAATTCTCCCTTCAAAGATTAATAGATTCTCCATTACCAACCACCCATCCTATCCATGTAAAGGGGACATTTCGATAAGGACCAATTTGATTCCTTTCCAGACTGTTGAGGTTTTGTAACTGGACCACCACTACAACAGAAAGGCTCAATTGCAACGCCATCTGGTGTCGCTACAAGTACGAAAAAGCGCTGCCAATGATCAATGGCAACGCCAATGTGGGCGTCACAAAGGCGCTGCAAAAAATTGGGTCACAAAAGCTAAACGAAGACGCAACAATTGGCGTCGCAAAAGCTTGAAGGTTATTGCAACGCCTTGTCCCATTGCTATTACTTTATTAGCGTTGCTAAAGTATTTTGCCAAACTAAAATGATTTTTAAAATATTTAAACTATTTGTAGCGATTGGCGTTGCAAAATGTTCTTTTTAGTCGCGACCGCTAAGCGTTGCAAAAGGGTTACTTTTAGTTGCACCCTCAAGGCCACAAAAGAAGCAAAGCATTAGCTACAGGTCTTTGTCACAAAAGGTTTAAACCATTAGCTGCGCCAAGGGCGTTGCCAAAAGTGTGTTTTTAGCTGCCCCTAGGTCTTTGTCGCAAAAGGTTTAAACCATTAGTCATTTTGCGCCAAGGCGTTGCCAAAAGTGTGTTTTTAGCTACCCCGTTAGTGGTTTTAGCCGCACCAAATGTATGTGTTGGTAATTGTTTTAAACACATTTGCAGCACCCTAATTCTTTTACAACGAAGCTCGGCATTGCAAATGGGTTTACTCATATATATAATAGGTATTACGCATTATTTTGAATCATTTCAATTTATATAAACCTGCCCAATACAATTTATGATTAAACTAAAAACACCGATCAGATGTATTCATTCACAATAAATTATAGCAAAATATATTTTATTAATTAAGATCATCCAAAATCATTATTTGAGCATCCATACAATTAGTCTCTTCCAATATACTGAATTACAAAATTTTCAAAGCCATCAACTAAATAATATTAGTTCTTCAAAAAATAAGATTTTGGCCAAATTCCCATAATCTGCCGATTCGAACAACATCCACCCAAGTTTTCTTTATCAATATACCGCCAACCAATCTGCCAATCTGATAAAAACAACAAATTGGAAAAGAAAAGAGACATTAGTAAGTATAATTATCCAAATTAAAAGAAGATTGAAGCAAAAATGCAAGTAATCAATGCATGGGAAATATTTTTATGTGGTCAAACCTGGGGTCCCATTGGATATAGGACATGCTTGTGAGACATACATTATCAGTTGTACTTTGTTGTTGCTTCCTTCCAAAGCAGCTGCAAGTACTACTTTTAGATATATATATACGCAGAGAAACAAAAACCAAGCATCACATAATGGAGCTACCCACTTTGTAATATCTCTTGGCAGAAACCCAAGTTGAATATAATATGGTCCACAAAACAGTGCATTACACTTAAAAAAAGTTAACCCAACATCCTCATAACCTAAAAAGAATAAGTCCCACAGAATCTAGTAAAAATATCCAATACACCTACTGCAATGGAAACAGATGGCAAGGCATTGCATTATGGTCTTGAACAGTAAAAGAAAACGAAAAGATAGGAAAAAAATGGTTTAGTGAATTTTCCATCGAAGAAAAATATAAGCTTCAAAGGAAAGCAGCCACTGCAAAACCATTCTCTAAAGTAACTGGGAGAAAAATGGTAAACATGGAAAACCTTCCCAGGCTAGAATACATGAGTGAAACTGTTTCAAGCTACAACTCAAATGACATTAAGCCTTGCTTGTTGCAGTTGCACCTCATAACTAAGAACACTGTGGCCCTATCTTCCATAGGGATGATATCGACCACTACCACCACCTCCATAGCCCCCTCTATTGCCATAAAATGAGCTTCGGTGCGCCACCATAGCCTTCGCCAAGACCGGTGTCATAGCTGCTACCATAACCACCAGCAGCACCACTACCATATCCTCCATAACCTTCTCCTCCTCCACCATAAGCACTCCCTAAATCGTAACCTCTACCATAGCTTCCGCCATAGCGACTTGAGTATCCTAGAGAAGTCTCCCCTATTGTAACCTCCAAAACTGCTACCACCATATCCTCCATATGCACTACCTAATTCACCACTTTCGGAACGATCCACGTCAAGACTAGCAAAGCACCACGGGCAAAGAAGCCCTCCATCTTTCTTTCCACCCGAGTAGAAAGTACCCTACTCCCCCGCCCATAATGGTCCCCAATGTCATGATCCGGCCTGGTCGAACCCAATCATGATAGTCCGTTTCTCCCGTATGAGCGTATCAAACAGAAGACCTGCTCCGGCCTCGAGGCAAGGTCGGGTAGATTAGCCCAAAGAGGTAAGCACGAACATGAAGCGTCACTCACATTCTTTCCGGTCCCTCTTTTCAGTAGAATTCCCGCCCCCGTCGACATACTTGACATGGGACGGAATTCTACTTTGGAAGTTTTACCGAACATCATGTCCGGTGTGGTCTCCCCTACTCCTAGAAACAATTTTAGCCACCGAGCTTGGATACGGGCTCCCTAGGTATTCAAGGTACATCACAAGCAAGAGCTAAGTCTAGTCCGTGTCTAGCCAAGCTCTAGACGGAGAATTTATATTAATATTAATAAAGGAAATCGTCCTTTGGATCCATCAAGCAAAGAAGGGGGCATCTTTGTTCTTTAAACACTTGAAAACCGCCGCGACAAAGACACCACAAGACGATCTTTTGCCATTAGCTTTTCTGCATATAGGCAATCATCACCCAACTTATCGGATGTCAAAATGTGACGAAGGAAAGAAACAATACATAGTTATATACACCGGACGTAAACAAGTAAAAATAGATCGTGCATCTCTAAAACAAGTCGAGTAAAGGTAAACAAGTCTTGAAGATGACAGATGCAACTATGGGTCGGTATGTCCACAACCATAAACGCCATCCACTCTTTCAGCTACCAAATATTAACTGTTTTTTCATAAGTAAAATAGGCGGACCAAAACCTAATCTGTAAAAATAGCATACGGCAAGGGCCTTACTCAATGTGAGCAGTCAAGCCACCTATCACAAAGACAAAACAAATTTCAATCCTCGTTAACACCTTGAGTACTTGTGCGAACTACTACAGTTTTCCAAGACCGACGGGCACCCAAGGCAGACTTTTAGTGAAATAACAATTGCAGTGTCGTTTTCAAAGGCACCTTTGAAAGTGTTAACACGCCCAAGCGTGCCACTTGATTTTTAAAGATAATTCGTAGGGGTGACCATATTATGGAACACTGCCCTCCCTCGACATGTACTTGTTAAAATACATATCAAAAGAATTTAACTTGCATAAACACACACACACACACACCAAAAAAAAATATATAAATAAATAAAGACACATCGCACAGAGACAAAGCATCTGATCTGTTGATAGTCACGATTAAGGTTCCTTTATGTCAAGACCTCGACTAGATTGTTATATGGTTGTACGACTATAGGAAAAGTTCTTGCTGTATGCAAGACAAACAGGTTCCTAACATCACTTACATAGGTAAATACTGAATTAGAAAACCAAATTCAGAATATTGTCTATTTCTCATAAAGCTCAATGATTCTCAAATTCACTACTTATTTCCCTCATCTCTATGCCATCAATCACACACACATTTTAATAATGTGACTCATCCAAATGATGATAAACCTTTATATTCTTGCTAATACCTCAAGATCTGAATCAGAATTTATCTGTCTTCCTTGCCTTAAATATCTACAAAAGAATTGGAATACCACGATCTCTTGTAAAGAAAAAGGTGTTCCTTAACCCATTGATACATTTAAAGAGTACTTTTTATCGGTCACGGGGACTAATCGCTATGTTGTCAAAGGTGCGTCAAGGTGCCCCCAGGAGCCAATGGTTTTCCAGGACCCACCAGGCACCCAAGGCCTTACCTTAATGGAAAAAACGTTGCAGGTCGTTCAAAGGTACTGATGTGGTGATATAGAGGCTCCCCAATAAGCCACTTGATTGACAAAGATGACTAAGTAACTTGACTATGCACAAGCGGGGTGACCATATAATGATTTAAACACTATTCTTCCTCGACATGTATTGCTATACTACACACATCAAAAGAATAGGTTGCACAATTATAGAAAAGTTTCCAATATAACCAAAGATAAAGGGCATCTCAACTATATAAGAATTTTTCAGTATTCAAGACAAAAATGTTCCTAATATCACTTCGGTAAATATCAAATTAGAAAACCAAAGTAAAAATTCATCAAATAAACCATTAAAATAAACTATAGCTCTAACTTTTAGCACAAGTAATTGCACACAAAAAATATAAAAGATAATGACTTTGGGAAAGATTTGTAGAGAAAAACAAAACTTATCAAATCAGTCATTTTATGAATGAATCTTTTAGGCAAAATTTAATAATGTGCCATTTACTCCTTAAAACATACCTCGTTGGATGATTAAACTCCCCCCCCCCTTTTGCTACTATCGGTCAAGTCACCCATCACTTAACGAAGATGAACAAGCTCGGTGTAATCGTCACACTCTGTGTGTGTGTTTGTTTGTTTATGTATCACTAAATCATGTCGAGTAAATGGAAACAATAGTCATGAAGATAATGACAGTCGCAACTATGGGTTAGAATGTCAACAACCATAAATGTCTCCACCTTTTTTTTTTCACACGAGAGGGAATATGTACAAACCCAAATTCGATCTGTAAAATATCATTGAGCAAGGGCCTCACTCTATGTTAGCAGTCAAGTCACCGATTACAAAGCTAAACAAACTCCAATCTCCAGTTAACACCTTGTGTAGAACTACTGTAGTCAAATTTAGAAACATATACATGCTCCTCATTTGTTCTCATACTAGAACTAGCTGCATCTCCTGATCAATGAAAAGAAAACACTATATTCGTGTTATCTTAATCCATCATATTATTCCTATCAATACACCATTTCTTAAGTCCATGAGAATCGTGCAGTCCATCCAATTTTCTTCAAAGGTATTCATCGCCGGTAAAATTAAGAAGATTGTCTCAATACTCAATCGTTGATCAAATAGATTTACAAAGTTACAATTTACAACCATCCGGCTCTCAGATACTAGATTAACTGCATAGCAGTGGAGAGAGAGAGAGAGAGCAGTTTGGTCGAAGAGAAGAGCAGACGAAAGGCAGTCAAGTCAAGTGACATTTTGGACCCCGCCCACCCCACGCGAAGCCCATAAACATTCGCTCCGCTCACTCGATTATTTATTTTTCACGTCTCTATGCCATTAATGACATTCACAATTTCATAATGCATCTCATCAATGTGATGTACCAATCTTTATCTCCTTGCTAATCTCAAAATCTTAATTAGAATTTCATTGTCTTTTTTGCCTTAATATCTGCAAAAGAATCAGATACCAGAATCTCTCGTATAGGAATTGGTTTTTCTTAACCCGATTGATACATTTTAACTTCTAAGAGTATTTTACTGGTCCAGGGGACATTGATTGCTATGTTTTCAAAGACGCCGTCAACTCTTGTATAGAAGCAGGTTTTTCTTGAACTGATTGACACATTCTAAGAGTACTTCACTGATCCTGGGAAAATTGATTGCTACGTTGTCGGAGGTGCCACTTCGTGCAGGCCCCCGTGAGCCAATGGTTTTCTAAGATCCGTCAGGCACTCAACGCACAAACTTCTAACATAAAAAAGTACCATGTCATTCCCAAAGGCACTGCCATGGCTTCCAAGGCGCCCTAACAGGCCACTTGACTGACAGAGTATGATTTGATAGACACGACTAAGTATAGGTTCCTTTATGTCAAGACTTTGACTTGAATGACGTATGGTTGTACAACATAGAAGAAATTACTACTTCAAAGACATGGTGCTAAACCGGCCTCAGGTTATTAGGGGATCCTCCTTAAGTGGTGTTGTTTGTGTAAATTGCAAGCCCCTTAGTATGGCTTGTGAGGCCCTCACTCAAAGTAATGTACATTTTGTGCATCTGCACCTCTTCCCACTAAATATCACTTTTAAAAAAAAAACTATATGTAAAATTCCCATGTAACCGGCCAGATGATGTAAGATAAGGCGTCAAATGCATCAGTATAAGTATTTTCTCGTATGCAAAAAACCGGGTTCCTAATATAGCTTTCATAGGTAAATGCTAACCCATAAAATCTATAGCTCTAGGTTTTAGCACAAGTAATTGCACTCAAAGAAACATAAAAGATATGAATTTAAGAACATATTATGTCGGATAATATGATCCACAGAGAGAAACTTCATAGAAAAATGCATTTTTATCATGTCATGGATGAGCCTTTAAGACAAAATTTAATAATGTACAAGTTACTCCTTGAAGCATACCTTGTGCTTATTAAACTTTTTGCCCCCTCGCTACTAGGATTATTAAAGCCGGTGTTCGCGTACTCTCATCACCCTCTCAAACCCAAAGGTTTTGATCTCATCGTCAAAACAATCCGTCCAAAGGCACAATCTAGTATCAAAAGTGCATGACAAATTAGAGCAAACAACATATCAGTTGGACATGTCATAATTAATCAGTATTGACTTGCAAAAGAAGGTTGGTATAAGACTTACCCATTGCTTTCGATTTTCAAGTGCTTTTCTCTCCTCTTTTCCTTCTTTGTAAGTGGAGCACACGAGTAAAAGCTCCTCTTCTTGTCGCGCACGCTCATCCATCCTTGCCCTGTATCTTTTAAGGTCTCTACTCTCAGCCCCAAAAGTTTCTTTCACCTGTATCCAATTGTAACAAATAAGAAAGTCATAATGTGAACCGCAACATTATTCTGTTAAACACATAACAATAGTCTAAAACCAACCTCCTCAGGCTTCCCTTCAAGGTCATCCATGAGCCCTCTCATAAAATCACTTTGTTTAGCTTTCTGATGAAGCATTTTATCCTTTCTCAGTGCTATTTTTTCCAATTTAGACATCTCTTCAGTAGGAGCAATCTTGGGGGGTCGGTACACACCATCACCATCCTACAGTTCATATACACGATAAATAAACCTTCATTCAATAAACCAACTAAACAACAAAGAAATGTTACGCTAGACTACGGAATGAATCTTCAAACTACCAAGACTACGAAAACATGGCTCCTTCACCTGAACCGCTAATGAACACTCGGCGAAAGCACATCTCTCGTAAATTGGCTTTGACACCTATCAAAGAAGTGGATTGCACCAGCCCTTATAGATAAAAGACTGTCTTAGTGTATGTCCCACGACAAAAGGGACCGACAGTAGTTGGAATCATCAACTTTATCGATCGAGAACCAATCCGAGGTTTCAACAACCGATTTTCTCAAATCTGACTACCCCCTTTTCAATGACGCCTTATTAGGGGAAGGAGCGCGCTTAAAGCAAAAACAGAGCTGTGTAATAGCGCAGGTATAAACTAGACAAGAAAAAGTTACTAACTGTTGGCTTTCAAATCACTAAACTTCATCAACTTTGCACAAACTAGACAGGTTTACATCGTTACTTACATGCATTATATAAAATCCTAATACAGTTGGAACAATCTACAAAACCAAAAATTTGATACGAGCATCACAACGTTAGCCAAATTCTAGTCTCATTCTTTCACTGAAAACAAGATCTCATCACAGAACGTACTTATCGTGTGCAAGGAGAAGAAAGACGAAAAAAATAATAGTAGCAGCACGAAGAAAATGGACAAGGCCAAAGCAGCAGCCATGGTGGGAGCACAAAAGGTAAAGAATGGGACATCAGTAGGTATCAAATGGATCAAGACCCAATGTCAAATCTATACACATGATAAAAAGTTTACAACCAACCAAAATCAGAGAAAGATAACGACAACTCGGTCTCATACATAAGTCATCTCATAAAGCACGCACATGATGGAAAGTTGGAAACCAACAAGCACCTACTTCACTTTTTTTTAATTTAATCATCCTTAAATGGAAACCAATACCAATTCAAACCACTTCAGTTACATGGCACGTAACAACAAAAACCAAAGAAAACTTTTCTATACCAATAACTTAACTTGACACATATATAACACATTTAAACAAAATAAATTAAACAAATATGAAACAAGGAGAATCATACAGAAAATTCAGTAATGAACTACCAAACATCCAAAGGTCAACCAAGGAACCAATAATACACCAAAACCATTACCAGAAATAATTCATACTCATAAATTAACGAGAACATCACTAAGAAGTTTATTAAAACCTGAAACATTGCAGGGATTGTGCACAGAAACAATGGCGAGAACCTTAATTCCTATAGATAAACAATAAAAAGGTAAATAAATTACGATAAGGGGTTAAGAGAGAATGGAGTATGAAATAGAATAAACCATTGCAAAATATTCGAGCTTTGGTAATTAAAGATTGTAACTTTAATTCTAGGATTCAAAACCAAAAATCGGAACTTAAAGTATATAAGTGAGGAGATTATCTCAATTTAAAGGACGTACTAGTCGACAATCAGTAATCAAGGATGCTTTGACGTTGCCGATTCACCTGGTTTAAGCTAAAACAAGACCAATGGTCTAATTAAGAATGGAGGAAATCAAAAAAAAAAAAAAAAAAACATTACAATGAAAAACTAGTTTGAAGAAGAAGAAGAAGAGATTAAATAAAAATATCCTTACATATTTTGTGGTACGCTCGGTTTCGTCAGTGTCAGTCGGTGAAGAATGTTTTTTTTTTTTTTTTGGAGCAGTGGTAGTTTTTTTTTAGGGTTTCTTTTGGTTTCCCAAATTTTTATCGCTTCGAATTTTAGTGGGCCGCGAAAACTATTTCCAACGAAAATGATCCCGCCCAATATTAAACACTTACTGGCCTTACATGACACCAATGGACGCTGCAATTACTATGGTACAGAAAAAATTTTAATTAGGCGAAAAAATATAAAATTTATTAAAGACGCCAAAGGCGTTGCTAAATCCAAAATACCTTTTTGCAACCATTGTAGCGTAGCTAGTGCTCAATTTTTTCAATAAAAATGAAATTCTTCGTAAAAGAAAATTTCAAATGAAAGCTTTTGCGATGCCAGATAGCGTGGCAACAGTTAAATCCCAATAAGGTGGTACTAATAAGATAGAAACATTTTAGCAGCCCCATTAGGTGTTGCAAATGTTATGCTTTACCAACAAAAATTAGGCGTTGCAAAAGAGTGCGTTGCAACAGACCTCTTCTGTTGTAGTGCACCCACCAGCTCTATTTATATATTTACCTCTCATGAACATTGACCAATCCCCTTCCTCTATGAGCAAGCACCAAGCTTGTTTCATAAGCATAGAGAGGTTAATATCTTTGAGTCGTTTGATCCCTAAGCCTCCTTCTTCAATTGGTTTGCATGATTTCTCCCAAGAGACCGTGATTGCCTTCCTTTTTGCTAGATTGCCACTCCATATAAAGTTCCTAATAATATTTTCACATTCCTTTATCACTGAGATTGGCCATTTGTAAATGGCCATGTTATGAACCGGGATACTGTTGAGAACCTGTCTTGCCAGCACCACCCTTTCTTGGAATGATAGCAGTTTCCCAGCCCACCCTAAGGCTTTTTTTCTAATTTTATCCACCAAAGTAGTTAGAGCCGCCTTAGTTACTTTCCCTTTGATGAGAGGCACCCCAAGATATTTTTCTGGTAGGGTACCTTCATTGATGTTCAGAGTCCCTTGAATAAGGGCATTTCTTATATTGCTCATAGGATTTAGAAAGAGCTTGCATTTGTCCTTGTTGATGAGCTGACCAGAGGAGTCTTGATACCTGTTCAGAGTCTTAACCAGATGCTTGATGCATTTCAAGTGAGCATTGCTGAATAAGAACACATCATCCGCAAACATAAGATGTGAAGGGCTACAATATTTCGCATTCACTACCATTGGAAGTAGCTTCTTCTCATGAACCAGTTGGCTGATATTTCTGCTTAAACAATCCTCGGCCAGAGCAAATAACATGGGAGAGAGGGGGTGACCCTACTTAAGACCTCTTTGTGCAGTAAAATGACCTTGGGGGGCCTCCATTGAGCATGATAGTTAAAGAATTGGTTGCAAATGCACCTTTAAGCCATTGTATCCATGTCTCACAGAATCCCAATTGCTGGAGTACTGCTCTTAAGAATTCCCAATCCATTGTGTCAAAGGTTTGAGAGATATCAATCTTTATGGCTATACTTCCTCTGTGTCTGGGAGTTTGAAGTTCATTGATTAGTTCCGACGCTAAACCAATAGCTTGCTGTGAGTTTCTATTCGGAAGGAATCCATATTGCTCCTTGCTGATAATCATGTTGATAAGTAATTGAGGGTGATATTTTAGTTCAATGTAGTAACGATACTTCTGATATCATTGACATTTTACAGTATATTGTGATATATCGTCAATTTTTACAGATGCCCATATATAAAATAGGGTCCGGTTCCTCGGACTCAGGCTTTTTTTACTCAAGTTTTACTCAATTTCTTGTCTGTGAGATTGAGTCCATCTAATGGTTTAAATTAGGGACAAATAAACCATTATTGCTTTCTCTAATGATGATGTCATGTAGTAATATAGGACCCTTTTTTTTTATTATTTATTTCCTCTTTTACCTTCTCCTCCATTATCTTCACTTCTATTATTCTGTGAGGATTCAGTAAACTAGTCTCTTATTCTTCTCCACTTTCACATTGGCTTAGAGCAGATTAAAGCAAATAAAAATAAATATTATAATTAATACTACAGAGCTTAGACAAAAGGTGGAGGGCAATCGAGTTTTTCAAACAATTGTAATTGATTCATATATACAGAGAGCGACTCTCAAGGACAAATCGGTTCATTATATACAGAGAGCGACTCACAATTGGACTATGAACATTGATTGTTCATAGTTCGGTAGCTATGAACACTCATTGTTCATAGCTATGAGCAATGGACAATGAGTGTTCAAAGTCCATACTGTACTATGAACAATCAATGTTCATAGTCATGAGCTATGAACAGTGATTGTTCATAGTCATGACCTATGACCATTGATTGTTCATATCACAATTGGATTATGAACATTTATTATTCATAGTACAGTATGGACTATGAACACTCATTGTTCATTGCTCATATAAAAAATAGATGTAGCTTTTGTAACAGTGTCCTTAGCTGACCTAGAAGAATCAGTGTTACCCCAATGTGTACCTCTTGTTGCTTGTTTTTCAAGAAAATTATATGCTTCAGTAGCTCCTTTTTCCATAAAGCAACCGCCGTTCATTATATCAAGTGTTTCTTTTTGATGATCGGAAAGTCCATTAAAGAATGGATGAACAAGGACAGCAGTATCGAGCTGATGATGAGGACATTCTAAAAGAACATCAGTAAATCGACTCCAAGCTTCTGTAAAGGATTCATGAGGATTTTGACGAAAGAATTGGATTTTCTGAAGCATTTCAGTAGTTTTCTTCTGAGTATAAAATTATAACATGAAAGCTTGCACAAGTTTATTCCATGTTTCTATGGATTGTGGCTGCTATCCTGCTAGCCAAACTGACGCTTTATCAGCTAAAGTGAAAGGAAACAACCTAAGCTAGACTTGTTCGGTAGAGATTGATGGATGGTGAAATGTGGTGGCTACTTGCTGAATCCTATGGAGGTGATTGTAAGGTTTCTCATGGTTTAGACCATGATAAACAGGTAACAAGCCAAAAACGTTAGGCGGGATTCGAAAATCGCCGGCAATATCCTCGAGTTTGATGTAGGAAGAAGGTCCTTCCTGTAAGGTAGTGTAGAAGTCCGAAAGGGGCTTCTCAGCTGGTGGAGTTTCGTCAGCCATAACGAATGAAGTTAATGGCGACAAAGGATCATGATGATTTTTATTAACAGATGAAGAACTATGTTGAGGTGAGAAATTACGCAATTGCTGATCGTATTTTCTCTTACGATAAGTATGTTCAAATTCTTTATTATTACCAGACCTTAATCTCATGCAAGCATAAAATTAGATCTGATGCACAAAAGGAATTTATTATTACTTGAATTTTATTATTTTCTGAAGCATTAAAAGTGAACAACATATGCCTAAGCTGTTGCTAAAGTAGCAGTGAAGCTAGGAATACGTGTGCATAAACCAACAGCCAGGTCACAAAAAAAAGATATGTTGGAGATTTTTCTTGCAAGCACGGTTCTAATTAAGTAACCTCAATCTTTTAAGTTTCCTAGACACCGTTGGAATATGGTTAAGATTTATGGGATTTGTTATATATATATATATATATATATATATATATATATATATATATATATATATATTTATATTTAAAATTTATGCAACGGATAAAGGCACAACTTTTTTTTTTAATTTTAATTTTTTATAATTAAAATTTGTGCATATAAAGTACAATCATGCAATTATGCAAATACAACTCACTTATACATTACTAGATACAGTAGCATGTGAAGATACTCTACTCATACGTATAGAAATACTAATAGGCAAAGTTGTAACATCAATAAATACTTCGATACGTACAGGCAAATACACATCAATATTATGTATATGTAGACTAAGAGGCAAAAATATATTACGTATACGTATATCTATGCTAACATGCAAATTGTAACTACTCATACATATATAGATACTAAACATGCAACAACAACCACTTATACGTATATATAGATATAACCATGCAAAACAGTACTACGGGCATGTATATATACATTAATATGCAATTCATAATCACTTAACCACACACACACATATATATATATATATATATATATTAACAAGCGTATTCACATGATTCATACATATTTCTAACCTAATATGCAAAGAATAATCCAATAACTACGACATATTAGATAACACATGTGAATCATACAATAATAATTTAATATTAGAACATGTTAGTGTCCCGCAAGTCCGTCTAAGAAATGAAACAGTCGTTTCAACCCGTTGACGTACCGAACACCAAAAGGAATTGTAAAGTAGCTGTTGTAGTTTCAAAAACTTAAGCCCTTTCCTTGAATGAGAAAGACTAGTAGGTGCTGGTGTTGAAAAACGAGCATGAATTAATAACATCAACCAGTGCGCACGAGATAGTGCTGGCGGACGCGAGTCAGGTATCATGCATGCGCAGTAATCGTCTGCAGTAAGCTCACATTTTTACAGGAGTCTTAGGTCAATGTGTAGATTATGCTCCAGGTCCTAACTTTTGTTTCCTGTAAGTGCCACCAAAAAACAAATTTCGGATCAATACCAAAACGTGGGAAAGTTAAAAAAAACAAAGAAAAACATAAGAAAATGAAATGAAGGAAAGGAATAATATTAGGGGGTTTCCCCTTGGAGCAATTCCAGTTTGTAATCAATGGTCCTTTGTTCTTTAGAACAGCAGCGGCGCCATTTGATGTTAGTACTTTTGCGGGGTAAAGATTTGAAGTTTCTTTATCCGTTTTCATACCAACACTCAAGTTCCTTACTAACGTTATTCGTGTGTATTGTTTGAGTAAGGGTTCATTACAACTTAAGACAAGGATGGCATTACAACTAGAATTGTTCAAGGAAAACTAATGAGAAGGATTTTTTTATGATTGAGTTATACTAAAACTACTTAGCTTACTTTTAGATTTTTAAATTAAGGTTACGTAAACATGCACTACTAAAAAAGAGAAATGGATAGATAGAAAGGGGTGGAGAGTTAAATCCACTCATGTGAAGACAAACCTCTATTGATTGAATCTAGTTTATTGCATCTTTAATCTTTCTTAGAATTCATAGACAAATCTTAATAAAGATTAGAGTTTTGATCCCTAACAATATAACTCATCTCTAAGATCATATTGCTAGCATGAGAAACAAAAGCAATGACTTATCTCTAAGAAATCACCTCAATTCCTAACTAGACTCTACACCAACTACCATTTTCGGGTAGAATATAAAGTCTAGTTTATTTGTCCTAAACAAATAACTAGAATTCAATAACAAAAGTTATTCCTCACATGAGCTTCATTAACCTTCCACAAAGGAAGGTTTTAGCTCATGTGTTATGTGTTATGCTATTATGAAAGAGCAAGAAGAAGAATAAGAGAATAAACTAACTTTGCCTTAAGGAAATGCAAATTTAATTTAGATGAACATCAATGTTGTCACCATTAAAACTATTACAAAAGATTAACATAAAACAAGCAAAAGAAAAAATACAAGACAAAGACTCCATGCTCTCATTTTCCAATTTACTACATATGAGAGCATTCTCTCTTCCATCCCACGTGAAGCCACCTCCCACATTAAATTCTATCCTATCTAAAACTAAATCAAGACAAAATAATCACTATTACAAGAATTTAAGGTCAAGTCTTGCTAATTAATGAGATGCAAGGTGTCATGTGGTGCCATTTATTTATTTAACTTGTGAGCTTGACTTGGTACATGATGACTCATCCAATCTTGTGGGCCCGCAAAGTGGGTCCACGTGCTGTGTCCAATGGCGGGCCGGTCTTTTGGCATTTTTACAACTTCCCTCTTTTGCGTAGAGTTCGTCGCACTGATCGTCTGAGCATCTCACTTACCGAATTTGGAGTCTTGGTTTAAAAGATATGAGCTTCAGAAGCTTGATGCTTCTGTGCATGTAATCTCGTTTCTGACTTGATTCTGTCCTATTTGAGTCTTTGGTTTTTAGTCCAGATTTGTTGGGCTTCACATGGCTTAATCAGAAAGCTTTATGTATACTCCCTATTCTGTGCTTAAATACTGGCTTTATCATCATTTTTATGTTGGTTGCACAAACCTGCAAAAAGCACGAAAATATGATTATTTCATGATTATTAAGCACATAATTAACCGAAATATTACGTCTCTACGAGGTTTATAATACAGTTTTGGGTGCTTATCATGAACATTGATTGTTCATACCCCAAATAGGTATGAACAATAATTGTCAATGATTGTTCATATATAGCTCATGTCATTGAGGTATAAACAGTGATTGTTCATACTCCAATATGTGTTTTTACTGATCATACATTATGTTGAGGTATGAACAATCAATAATGATTGTTCATTTGAACAATGAGTGTCCATAGCTCATGTTAAGGTATGAACAATCACTGTTCATACCCCAAATAGGTATAAACAATCATTGTTCATACTATATACACCGGGTCGTTTCGGTTGGGCCGGACCATTTATTATGTCGTACTAAGGGTATACTTTACCTTTCATCTACCCGAGTCGCTTTTAATTTCGTGTCAAGGGTATACTTGACATTTCTTTTACCCAGTCCTTGTGAGTGATTAAAAAAAAAGGTGTCCTCTAGAGTTACTTTTTCCCCGGATCTGTCCTGGAGAGTCACTCCCTGTTAATTGGGATGTGTTATATTGCAAGTGTAACACGGTAACACCTTGTGTGACATTCATAGTTCAAGATTTCGGAATCTCCGGAATTCTGACAAATCTAAAAACCGGAATTTTCGGCCCTTATTCCACTATATTTCGATCTGGAATTTCAAATTTCTTAAAAATCAAAATATTACGCAGAATTCCGAGAATTCCGTCGAAATTACGAACTATGGTGGCATTATAATTTCCCAATCCTAAATTGAGCTCCAACTAGTGTATTTTCATTTAGCCTAATTTTTGCTTTCTATATATATTATATATCTTTTCTTATAGTACAAATGCACCCACATAATTGGGGAATTTTGATATAGTTATTAAACATATTAGAATAACACTCCAACTAGCTGTACATGGTTACAAAATGTGGATATCACGCACATCGAAGATACTCTTTGCCATGAAAGTGGTGTTACAAATTGATTATCGACATATTTATAAGTTAATAAATTAAGTTTAAACAACTAATAATGTACAAAACGTTTCTCTCTCTCTCTTTCTTAATTGCACATTTTCTTCCCTATAAATTCCACAAACTCTTCTCACCACACCACCACCAATACATACATAAAAACTAACAAACACCAAAAAATATATAGAAAGAATAAACATTATGGATAAATCACAGACTCTGCAGATTGTCCTAGGCTTGTTATTTGTTTCAGTAGCAATTGTAATTGCAACCACTGCCCAAGCACCAACTAATGAAAAATTCGAATACGTGGATGCTGACAACAAAACAAAATGTTTCATAACCATAGAAACTGCACGAGAGATAGAAAAAACATTGGATACCGAGGATATCCAAGCAGTTGGTATGGTTTCTTGCCAAGAAATAGTTATTTCAAATACAAGACAATGTTGGGATGATGTTGTTGATTTGGAGTCAGCAAGTAGGAAACAAAATCTCACTAACTGGGGAAATGACTTGTGGGACCAGTGCTCTGATTGGATTAAGATAACCAATAACCAAAAGTTGTAATAATTCGTATAATATTTTAATGCAAAATAAATAGGCTGTTACGATATTTTAGAAATATTTTTATTTATCAAAATATATAATTGGACTGATAAATATATATATATATACTACTTGTAAAGATTACAGATGGTGTCACGGTTTTTCCTCTACTGTGAGGACGATTTTGACCCTATTAAAATCTTAAATTCCCCTTCTAATCTATGCAAATGATGGCAGTAAAATTCAGAATAGGGGTAAAATTGTAAGTTAATCAAGTAAGTTGTCACCATTTATGAATGGTGGGTCTTATAATAAAACATGCACCAAACTAGTAATAATATATTAGCAGTTCTAGAGTACACCCTCTTATGGGTGCGCTGGTACAATACACCCTTGATTATAGATTCTGCCATGCAATACACCCTCACCCCTTGCCTAATGGAGGGCCCAGATGTGATAGCGCAGGTACAACCTGTGTACTCTAGAATTTGGCATAATATATATAGATATAAATAGCATTTCAAGCAAGAAACACGCAGTTAGAAACACAAACTCGAAAATAAGGAGGGCGAAAGAGAGAGAGATTGGAGAATATGAGGGGAATGGAGAAGGTGATTACGTACCATCACCACCTCATAAAAACAGTGATGATCGTTCTGATCATAGATTGGAGGTTGTAGTAAGAATAATCAATTGTGTTTTAATTGAAGTTTTTTTTTTTTTTTTTTTTTTTTTTTTTTTGCAGAATGATCAGTTTTAGTGAAAGAATATGATTGAATGATTAGTATGATTATTTGAAGAATGATTTTAGTTTATAAGGAGTACATATTTGATCTTGGTTTGTTTGAAATTATACGAAGAATATATGAATTGTTTTAGAGAAGATTATGCTTTCTTTTTATAGAATTTGCATTGATTGTATTGTTGTTTTTGAAGTATATAGGGTTTTGATTAATTGTTATTTTTTGGAAGATGAGTATAACTATTTTGATTACATTTAAATTTGTTCGTGTCTAATAGTTTAATTGGTTTCGAAATCTAGGGTTTCAATTCATAAGCATAAGGTGTTTTTAGAGTATAATTAAGTTCTATTTACTTATTTTTCATTAAAAATCACTAGAACATGAGTGTCTTTTGTTATTGTTGCACAGTTGTTGTTGTTGTTATTGTTGTTGTTGTTGTTAGTAGAATGATAATCCTTTTGTTATGTGTCTGGGACTCTAGGAGATATAGGAATTAAAGTTCCGATTTTCGAATTTGTCGAAAAATTATTAAATCGGAATCGGAAGTAGTTTTGAATTTCCGATTATCCAAATTTTCCTATTATATTTAGATTTTACTAAGTTAAAGAGGGTTGATCAGGTACTGTAAATGTAGGGCCGATCCTACCTTTGAATGGGCCCAATGCAAGGTAAGCAAAATGAGGCCTTTATTTCTTTTTCTTTTTTAGATAATGGGCTTTTTGTGTGGGGATTTTAACACTACCGTGGGATTTTTCGAGCTTAATGGGGCATTTTGTTTTGGTTTATATTGGGGGCCCTTTGCAAGGCCTTAGACAACATTGTCCCTAGGCGGGCCCTGTGTAAATTCCATGTTTAAACTTTAAATAAAGTTGTCTGCGTGTAAGCCCATTCAAGAAACACTAAGAACTTATAGAACTAGGATTGTGTTTGATAGGAGTTGTGGCAAAGATAAATTTTGTCACCATTTCCCAGTGACAAATTTGTCATGGTAATCAAAATGGCAATTGCAAATAGTTTGTGGCGAATCTAGATTATATTTGTTGTTGTTTGATTACATGGTAGCAAATAATTTGTGACAAATTTGTGTGTAATTTGTTGTGGCAAAATTTACATAGCTGCCCCCTGAGTAAATTTTGCAATCAAAATCATGGCAAATAACTAGTTGTGACAAAACTCAAAAATATTCGTCCACAGGTAAAAACTCATATCAAACAGCTGTAAATAGTGGCAAACGTGTGAATAGTGTTATTTGCCACAAACACAAGAAGTACGCTAACATTTATTTTATTATTAAACAAACTCAAACCCCAAAAAAGTCAAAAGGAACGTTCCGATCTTCTTCCTTTTCCCCTTAATTGCTTCTGGGAAAGTTGGGGTGCCCCTACCCTGGCCCTTGCGTGGAACAACGTTAGACAATCAACCCTCTCCTTAATACATATGTTTCAAAGACGAGATTTTTTTTTTAAATTTGTAGCTTGATGTTTTATTTCTTGCACAATCAACCCGGCATAAATCATTAAATACCCTTACATGATATAGTAATTTATTTCGAGAAGGTTGGACAAACACAACTCAAGGTTACTACAGACCGACTCACCAACTTTATAGAACGTAAGTAAGCAAAACATAGTGAGGGTCGCGGTACGGTATTCACATACACCAAGCAAGCTGGTATCAGGAAGTGGCATAAGAGACCTGCCGATCAAACTTTGAAAAGGTACCAACCCCATACAAAAAAACAATTTCATTTTCCGAGCCCCACAATATCCACACCAACTCCATATTTACGAACACCCGCACAATGATGTCGTTGCCAATACCACAACTCTCACTACAAGGCCGCATGATCAAGCCACCACCACCCTTTAGTACCTTTAACCTTTAAAACATGTAAACGTGTAGTGCAACATGTAGGGTGAACTAGTGTTTGAAATTATACGAAGAGTATATGAATTGTTTTAGAGAAGATTATGTTTTCTTTTTATAGAATTTGCATTGATTGTATTGTTGTTTTTGAAGTATTTAGGGTTTTGATTAATTGTTATTTTTTGGAAGATGAGTATAACTATTTTGATTACATTTAAATTTGTTCTTGTCTAATAGTTTAATTGGTTTCGAAATCTAGGGTTTCAATTCATAAGCATAAGGTGTTTTTAGAGTATAATTAAGTTCTATTTACTTACTAGGTATTACCCGTGCCTATGGCACGGTTGGTTATGAGTTATTTATTACATTGTTTGTGGCATTATCTTGGTAAACCATAATATTTTCATATGTGCAACAAGGAGCCTATGTGGTAATGAATACTTCCCAATTGTTGTTTATTTTGTAGATGACAGTATGTGGTAATGAATGCAAAAACCCAATTTGAAATCATGAATTGAACGCAATTGACAATAAGATTAATGTTAATCATTATTTGTGTAACATCAAGCTAGGAATTGTCGATAACACATTTTATTATTGTCTTACTAATCTTCTAAATTTAAAATAACACTTAATCAATGCTCACTATCAATTGTGAATCGTTAGAAGACTCAAATTAGTTTGGTTTGCCAAAACCACATAGGCATTTTGGTTATGTTGACACATTTTCTTTATTGTGTTTTCCAATAGCACTGTCGTCTTTAGGTGAGTTTTGTAAATGTAGGCGTCTATTGTTAAATGGCTTGTTGACCTGAGGGGCCGAGGGTGCGTATGGGCTTATAAACTGGGAATTTGTCTTCATTGGAAATAAGAACTTTATTGCATGCCTCATCGGGTCAAACCTGTACACTATGACGACACCGTTTTCTTTCATCTATGGAAAAACATGGAACAGGTGAATGATGAGGATCTGTCAAACTTAAAAATAAAGAAACTCCCAAACATAAAACCATATGCACATTCTAGAATATGTACAAAAACACATGCATTCACCATTAGACAAATTACTAGCGATGAAATGAAACAAAGTAGATCATCATTCATAGACAGCCTTTTCGTATAACGTTTCATTACTGCCACCCGCTATAGAAAGCCTTTAAACAATGGCAGAAAAACTTGCAACAATCTGATTCACATTTCTTGCACAGATATGATCTCTATATATACTCCAAAACCTACTAAGCCTATATTGGCATTTGATGACCCATCTACACTGATTTATTTGATTATCTCATGGTCCGATGATTTCCATTTAATCTCTTTGACTTTGACTGCAGCACCATGTCTGTCTTGCAATCGCCACTTCTTAATATCATAGGGTTGGCTGTGCTGTTGAACATACAGCCTCGAGAGCCAGAAAAAATTATGCACTTGCCTTCCGATTTCCTTTATGCAAAAAATTGCCTCTAGATCCTTGCCAACTAACGCTGTCCCATTTCTACATTTTGAAAGTAATACCATCCAGAAAATGTTGCAGCTACCCGAAGATTTTTAATGTTTAGGCTACGCCCCTCACATTGTGTAGTAGAATCTACACGCTATTCTGAATCTCTCCTTTCCATGCCAAGATCAGTTGTTGCACACTGTTTGAACAACTTCCTAACCAGCCACTTTGGTGAATTATCCACTACAACCACTTTTTCATGCAAAGATCTAATGCCTTTCACGTGTTTGAACGTAATTTAATATCGGCTTTGAATCGGTTGAATGCCAATACCCCAGTATCTACTCTTTCACGTCTCAATATGAAGAGATTAAAAAAGAAGTAACTTGATAGATAAGACTACTTTAAAAAAAAAGTAGGCATCAATTGAAAACATGAAACTGCAAATGGAAAATAAAGGTTAAATGTTACTTACAGAGTTTCCGTATCTATCACTGGTACAAATTAAAGGTTACGACATTGTTTAGACATGCTCTGTGAGGTTGAAAGCCTAAAATCCTATATGATCATAGACTATTTCCTAGAAAGATATCTTCGTGTTGTATTTTATCTAAATTAGTGTCTAATAGTAACTTAAAAATATATGACCATCAGACATAGTTTTTACATCAATAACAAATTCAACATTAGACAACCACCACATAACAAATGTCCTTTGCAAACTCTCCACTGAATAAATAACAAAACATGAGAAGTGAGAGAGATATACCATAGTCTAGCAACGCTTTCATTGCTCAGTTGATGTCATCAATTTGGTAGTCAATATTTGGAAGGTTGTTTACACAAACTACGTAATTGTGTCTGCATATTATAATCCAAAATCTGTTAGATATAAGAAAGAGATATAAGAAATATGCAACATCAGGTACACCCTCATATGGCATTCATAATGAAACAACTAACTTATGGCATTGTCGAACCAAGGCCTCAGATGGCATTCTAAACTTAAAATAAGCGTGAATAACTACAAAGTATAAATACATGCCCAACTCTTATCGAATTTGAAGCTAGCCATGATATGCAGTACTTAAAGTACAGCCTAAAACAGTAAATAAAAATATTACAATCCCCTATTCGAATATCCATAAAGGAACAAAAGCACATTCAAATAATAAACTTAAGTTCTCATCCAGATGATAACTATACATTCATAAATGATGAAGAGGGGAGTCGTACCAAAAAATCCACCAACCCTATCCGATTCAGTTTTCAATTATAGGGTTTCAAAAAGAAACAATGTTCCTGTAAAGAAGCTTGGGCGATCATAACCTGATGTTTGCATCCAAATCATACATACATTCAACATTTTGAGCTATCTAAAATAGTAAAAGATATGAGAAATTGGGAACTCGACTTTGGATCTTAGCACCCAAAAAGTCTGTCTGTCAGCAGAGCAACTGAGTGAAGGCAACTTTAAGTGAGAATAACCATTATTGACAAAAGAAATGAATGGGTTTATTCCACTACATTTGATGAATAAATAGAAGCAAATTGAAACCATACGTCGGTTCTCTTTTGTGGAGTTGAGTTGCGGTTTTGTGCGATTCAGACTTGAGAGTCTTCAGTGTTAGAATCCCAATCCCAAGCAAGTTTTTGATGGTTATTAAGACCTTTGGCCTTCGGTTACAGAAAAATAAGCCTTCGACCATCATTTAATGGATTAAATGTAAAATGTGGGCTATTTGCCTATTTGGAAGTTCAAGAGTTTTCAAAATTAAATGGCTGCCCTTAAAATGTGTATAAACCAGTCTTGACTATCCATATGTTGGGAGTGAGCACATTTTCAATGGCAAAAGACTCTTCAAATCACTTTTTAATTTGGCATTTGAGTTATTTCTTTAGTTACTAATTGGAAACATTTATGTGGAGGATTATTATGTAAATTTTCAGTTACTCTACCATTTCAAATTTCAATATTGTAAATTTGGTGGATGCCTAAATGGTGACTGAAGCTAAAGTGATTTAATGTTTGATTAAATGTGGGCTATTAGGGAGGCACTGGGTCGTTTCGGTTGGACCGGGCCGTTTATTATTTCGCGTTAGGGGTATACTTGACATTTCATCTACCCGAGATGTTTTTAATTTCGTGTCAAGGGTATAAATGATATTTCATCTACCCGGTCCTTGTGAGTGATTAAAAAAAAAGTGTCCTTGAGAGTTTTTTTTTCCCGATCTGTCGTGGAGAGTTTCTCTTAGTTATATGACTCCAAAGCAGGTAGTCTTGCCACGGTGTTTCACCTCATGTGAAATTTTCACACAAATGTGTACCTAAGGTGGAGCCTCTAGTGTGTGTATAACTCAAAGTAACTAAACACGCTAATAGTAATGTATAGTTTCTTACTTGAGTTCCTAAATACCAACTTTAAAATGAATAACAATAGGAAGAACCAAGAAATGGAGCATGTAGCAGCTTACCTAGTGGGTTGGCCAACTTGAAGGCTTAGACGCATGTTTTTTTTAAATAGAAGTCCCAACTGCAACTTAAAGAACTAAAGTTCAAAAGCCAAAAAATAGCTTGCCAACATGCACCAGTAAATAGAAATTAGCTATCTAATATACATAATAATCCAACACATCTCCTGTTAATGCCGTCACAGAATCTCCCCACAAAGGGAAGAACCCATATAAAGAAAATGACATATCTTGTACTACAGAAGCTAGCTACCAGCGAAAGGTTCTTTGTTGCCTAGTATTGGAGCAATAATATCAATCCTTCACATGCAACTTTTCTGCACCATCAATCCTTGACACTAGTCTTCAGTCACATCATGGATGGGTATATCATTACTATCAGTTTGGACTTTGCCAAGTCTTTTGATGATTTCCATCCCTCTAAAAACCCTCCCAAAAATTGTATGTTTCCTATCAAGATTCTGAGTTGGTGCAAGGGTGATAAAGAACTAACTTCCATTTGTATTCGGACCCGCATTTGCCATGGAGAGAATACCAGCACCAGTATGTTTCAACTCGGGTTTTATCTCATCTTCAAATTTCGAACCATATATTGATTCGCCACCACGACCTGTACCAGTAGGATCTCCACCTTGCACAACAAAATCCTCAATAATGCGGTGGAATTTGACATTGTCGTAATAACCTCTTCGAGATAGCTCAATGAAGTTTCTAAAAGTTCTTGGAGCATGTTTGTAGTACAACTCGATAGTTAATGGACCCATGGAAGTTTCTAGTGTGACCTCAGATGGTCCACCTTCTACACATGTTGGCTGTACTCAATCCCAACGTGTTAAGATCCAGTCCACAAATGCATGGTTCTGCCAGAGTATAAGTTGACCAACAATGGATGACCTCTTAAGCTTATCAATAGTTTCTACACAATGTAGCACTTGTACTAAAATAAATAGCAGAATACAACGACAAAAAAAATGGAAAAAATACAATTAGTAAAGTGCACACTTTTATATATAAAAAAAAAAGAGAGAATGGGTTAGAGTAGTTAGCTAGGCAACTAAATTGATGCATAATTCATCTGAGTCGTTGCTTGAAAAATTGTCCCTATGTACCATTTTAGAAAGACATGTAATAAAATGTTGAATCATAGTCCTGATTGCACAAAGTCTGTATAAAGAATTGAAGATCAATTTCATCAAATAGATACTAATCAAAGCAAAGGAAGGACTCAAAGACACCATAGTGCTAACCCACAATGATCGCAAATCAAGATGAGAGAAAGCACAAGTGCTAGTATTCAACACAAACTAATTAGCCCATCTCTCATTTCTCTCTACCTTACTCTTTCTTTCCTTTAGTTTCTAGTTCCAACCAAACCTCACTAAAAGGCCACTGATTTCTTGTGTTTTTTCTACCAATTTTGTTCCCAATTAAACATACATTTATGTCTCTTTTACTTCTTGTCGTTCTTATCTTTCCCCCTGTCTAGCTATTTAGATAACTTCACTTAGCATATTTCTTTCTCACGTAGTGCTACATCAAATTATGGCAGGGTGGAAGAAAAAATATTCGGCATTCGGCCCACAAACCACAAAAATAATAAAAATCACATGAATCACAACCAATACGCACCCAAAAAAAATCTATTGAAATGTCAGCCCAAAAGTTATGTGCAATGTAGGAACAAAAATACCCAAATATGTCTGTACACCAGATTCCCCAGAAAATCGTGTGCAAACATAAAGTCTTATGTTTCTTCCAGAACATCACTACGCATACCAAAAGCAATGGACAGAGGTGACAAATTGCCACAGTGATTTAATCTTCGATGTACAATCCAAGGACTTCCCTGATGTAACTCTCCTTTCCTCCATTAGAACTGAAGTTGTTCGGTAAAAGGAATAATGAAATTCCTACTTAAATGGAACAACAAAAAATATAAAAAGGACCGATCATGGAAACGCGTACATCAAAAAATAGTTTTCACATTTATAGTTATGTACTATCTTGAAACTCATTAGAATTTAGCAGGAGCTATGTACCAAAGAAATTCTGAAATTTGGACGAAAATAAAACAAAATCACAATAATTATATCAAATCCCATAATATTGAACTACTTAAATTTAGGGAATACTTTCGCAATTCGTACCTTTTGAAGACCTTTCATGAGATGGTTACAGCAAGTAACTTTTTGGAAATCAAGAACAGATGGAATATCTCACTAAACATGAGAGTGATTGTGTAGAGGCTTATATTTATAGTGGGAGAGTTAAGAGACTCCATTAGAGGCGTTTTCAAGTAAAAAAAGAGGAAGTGAATAGAGATTAGAGAGAGAGTTACGGCAAAGAGAGTTTAATTGCCCAAGAAGTTCACGGGTCTTTAATATTGGGCGTCAAAATACATGTTTTAGTCTTATCCAAGCCCAAGCCGTTCATCTCACTTGAATCCTCCATCATATCTTAGTCCTAAATCCTAATACAATCTTGGCCGCCCATTTTTGGAGAAGGCAGTGGGAGAGATGAACAATTTTGGGGCTTTAAACTTGACCTCACCAAATGGCCATAGTAATTAGATGGAGAGCATTGAGGGTTCAAAATATATTGTTTGAGAGAAAACTTTTAGATTTCAAAAGCCATTCAATTCATCCACCCAAAAAAATTCAATTGTATTATGGTGGAAACGGACGTTTCAAAATTTCTTAAATGGTGTAGAAATTGAAATATAACTATTAATACAGCTGTATTTTTTTAGTAATTGATTAGTTTTTTTTAATACAATCCTTAAAAGCACTTAATAAATGTCATTAATACTTTTAAATGGCATTGAACAGGAGTTTCAAAATATTCTAGATCGTACATCTGTCCCAATCTAACTCAGATCCCCACGCGATCCAGACCTCTCTTTGTCTTGCCATTGCGTTTTATTATAATAGACTAGGTATAACCCGTGCAACGACACGGTTGGTGATGAGGCGCTTGTGATGTTGTTTGTGTGTTATACATCTAACTATATTTAATGGTTGTCCTACACAGGAATTTGTACATATTTTCATTTACCGTGCTGCTACATGTTGATGGCAATTATGTTAATTATATTCTCACTAATGGAAAGCATTTGTGAAGTAATGAGTAATGAGTAATGTCAATAATTAGTGTTTTACATGAAGTCATAATTTACCCAAAAATCTTTATTAAACTCGTACTAATATTATGAAATTCAAATAGCATTACTCGATGCTCTCCATGCGTTTTGTGAATTATATTGTTAGGAAAACCACATAGACATTCTGGTTATGTTAGTTGAGTCATTTTCTTAATTGTTTATTCCAATCTTGACAGTCATCTTTAGGTGTGCTTTGTAAATATAGTGGTACATTGTTAAGGCTGCTTGATGGCCTGATGATCCCTGCCGAGGGTTGTTTTGTGCTTATAATCTTGAAATTTAGCTTCACTTGAAGTAAGTACTTTATTGTTTGATTCACCGGGTACTTTGCAAAGATTACCCATTGTTGAAATAGAGCATTATATGCTAATTAGAGGAAAGAATGCATTATTTAACTAAGAAAATTTGGTATAAAGAAATAACAAACTTTTGAGTAGAAGGAGTTGGCTGTGAATAATATTGTATAAATGATTAGTTAGTCTTTATAGTAAAGGAGAAATCGAATGTAATCGAGGATAATGTTGTTACATCTAATTTTGAAATGAAAATATTGTATTCGTTTAATGCTATATATTTTCTAACTATTTTTAGTACATAAAATTTTATTAAAAATATATATTGACTACGGCACGGTTGGTTATGACGTACTTATTATATTGAACGGAGATTTTTATTATGTTTTAAAGGCATGTAAATATTGTGATCCAATGTCCAAAAGAAGGTATTGGCTATGATATTCACTATCACTTTAAACATTCTTTGTCTTCTCAGTAGTACGATGTTCTTTTAGAAGTTTATTTTCTTCAATGAGTTTATGATAATTTTCTTGAATATAACTTCATATTCTTCAAGTAGTTTATCAAAGCCATATTTTATTTTTTGATAGCGCACACAATATTTTTTCGTATCCTCGTAGTCTTATTGTAAAAAACTAATTACTTTTTTTTTTGTAGCATCCTGTTCCTACATCTTTTTGTGTTGCGAACGTTTTCCCAAAAATATTTCATTCTTTTTTATTTTGGAGATATCAAGTTCTGCCCATACCTCATTTAGATTGTCAGTCCATATGAACCAGTTCACATGTTAAAATGCTTCAGCATAAGAGAGAAAAGAGCTTAGGTTTTTTATTGACACACACTGGAAAAGCAAGTGAAGAATGACACAGGAGATAAAAGAATGAGTTAATATACAACATAAGATAATTGAGCATTGTATACTGCCCAATATAATGTTGTTTTAGAGAGATTTGTAATGCTACAAACGGAACCTTGGTATTTAAGTGACCTTCCTAATATGTTGCTTGCATTATGGTTGAAGCTCAATAGAAATGTATTGGTTTGAAACTGTTTTTTTTAAGAGTTTTTTTTTTTTTAATTGGTCGAGTTAGAATGATGGTTAGTTTGTTGGCGGATCTCATGGGATTGAGTTAAGTCTTTCCAATTATGGGATATGTTTGACCGCCCATTGTATGTTCCCGCATATTTTGGAATATATAGTACTGTCCCGGAAAAGGAAGATCACTGTAACTGCACACAACTATATCGTTGCTGTAATAGTAATAATAATAGGAAAAACACTCAGGGAGCGAGGAACACGTCAAATATGGGCTTCCAAAATCCTAAATATTTGTTGGAAACTTCCGCACATACCAATCCTCCAAATCAAAGGGAGAATGTAAAAGCAACATTTCCAGTGTCCACCATAACAAATTAGACTTCAAAAACGAAATAAATCTAAACATTAGCTGAAAAAAGGGAAAGGTCTTGCGAGCATATCATCACGAAGTGGGCGTCAAAGTGCATAGTAGCCTCTATAGGGGGCTATAGGGTCCCTGTATCGCTTTAGGAATCAAACCTTAGGCAATTGATTCTATTTTATATTTATTCTGAATTTAATTCCAGAGAAATGCATACCCACTATTTTCCTGTAGCCTTCTTAGCAAGGTGATGTTCCTGTTTGATATCTTCTGATGGCATTTTTGTCAAGCTTGCCTAATCGCTTGAAGTTGGATTGGTGCTAATGTTACCCTATATTCGACATTTTTTGTTAAATGGTCTAGCTGCAATACAGACCCATTTCTTAGTTGCGGAAAATCTCAACATGACTTATATGTGGTCCCGCACTTCATTGCAAATCTTCTCACAAACATCCTATTCATCCGAGAAAATTTAGGTTTGCTGCACAGTTGGTTATGATTCCTCAGTGTGGCAATGTTTTTACACACAATGAGACGAATGTAAGCAAATGCAACTAACAATCCATGAATCTAAGTAAATTAATATACTCACGAATTGTTTGTCCTGACACCAACAACCCATAAATCGGATTACTCGATAGCTGTAGTATGGGGCGATAGGAGCCCAAATTGCTTTGTTATAGTATCACAAATCACCACAGTACAATTGCATTGGAATGCACTTTTCACAATACATATCAACTTATTTCTTGAATGGGATAAAATCTTATAAGTGGAGTTTAATTTTTTTAATAACAAATTAGTCGCAGAACAAAAAAAGTATAAAACAGTGAACTTCTTAAACTTTCCTTACAAACTTGATCACATTTTTTTATTCAGGTAATCTAATTGAATGTCTTGTTTAGCTGCTAGTCGTGCACCTTGTATTTAGTCCATCTTTGCTTGAAGTGGTATAGTAGTGTAGGAGTATCATTGGTTGTTACTGTTGCCATGTATTCTAAGTCTACCAATACTCTCCTCCACCACTTGTTCCAACCATTGTCTATGCAAACATTCATCCGTGTGGGATGTAATTGATTGTGTTGTTCTTGCAGACGAAGGAACTCACTTTTTTCGTGCATTGGATTATTGTAGGGAATCCTGACAAAAGTAATAATAATTAAACAATAGTAGTGCTTTTTAAAAAGAATTGTGATAATCAAAATGAAAGGGTATGCACCTGGTATAAAGACAATTGTTTCCATGTACATCGAAAGTTGAGGGGTCTGCTGTCTTCAATTAACACTGCAAGTACGTATTTCGCAAACTAAAATTACATCCCTAACTGTGGATGTCCATAATCTGGTTGAGAATTAGGATACAACCAGACAGCAACAAAAAAAGAAATACACAAATGAAAACAAAAAACAATAATAGGACATAAACTTTGTGTGTGAGGAAGTTAGGGAATGCATTCTGCATGAGAAGTCATGGTCTGCTAAATTATTAGCACCATGGCCTCACACTCTACCCAAAAAGCATCCACATCACAAAGTAGAGTGGTAAAAGCAAATGTGTGGATCAGATAATAGGGAAGCACTAACAAAAAGGTTTTCAGTCAGCATAGTAGCCGCAACACATTCCTGTAATTTGGAGAAGACACTTTCTTGAGAATAAATTGGGAACACATAGGCATATAGTATGACATAACTTGCATTTTGGGTAAAATCTTTATAGAATGGGCATGCCACCCACACCATTATTTTAACACGAAAAACAGAACAAACACTGAATACCAAAAGTCAAAACACACTTACCTCATCTGTGTAGCTTTGGCAGCTTGAACTCCAGCAAGTGCATCTTCAATAACAACACACTGGAAAATAATTATGTAGATTAGTAAATTGACATTGTTAGAAGTGTAAGGCTAAACTATAGCAGCCATAACAGATCATTGGAGTTTGAAATTACATACTAAAAAATGTGCTTCTTAAAGTCGAGCAATCATTTTCTTCCTACGAAAAACTGAAACAATAATTACTTATTAAAAGAGTCAGTATACATGTTATATGGGTATAGCACATGTTTTTTCCAGTTTAAAAATAGGCATCAAACACAGGTAAGGCTTCCAACTTAAAGACCCATGGGAAATGACCCTTTTCTTGGAAAACAAAAACTGGTTGTTGAATCCATAAGCAAATGGTTGTTATGTGCGTTAGAAGTAAAAACTATTTGCTTTTCATAACTTTTTTCTATATATGTGAAAAAGAAACACAATGCCTATTTACAAAGCAACAAAGTATATTGGGTAAATTCTCTATAGTAAGATTTGTTCCTTAGTGACTGCATCTTGCCGACTTCTAATTAGATTTAATCTACCATACATTTAATCTTGGGCACATTCTCTATAGTAGAAAGATATGTTCCTTAGTCACATCGTAAATTGTCGTCATGGTGTCCTTATAGTTAGCTTGTCTTTAATCTACTATGCACTCAATCTTGGGTATATTCTCAATACGATTGGAATAAGAATTCGTAATAGCGCATCAGAGAGCTTAAAACATGATACCCCTGAATGATTGGATTGAAGGCAACTCAGATTGATAGAGCAGCAACCAGTGAGATTGGAAAGGCAGAACGAATTGGGTGATTCACCGTAGAAGGCAACCTGCTAATAAAGGCATTACTACATAGATTCCATATCAATAAGCAACTACTTTTGAATTCAATAGAAGAAGATCGTATAGAATTTAAACAAAAATCCACGAAGGTTAGTACAAAAGACTTCATTTCTAAATGAAAACTATTTCTAAAAGGATTCAATGTATAAAGGAATGGGATGGATAAACACTAACTCCAAATTTATAAAAAATAGTTGATGGTTTGAAATGCTGAAAATCTACATAAACCTACATAAAATTAATTTGCAAATGAGCATACATAAAATTAATTTGCAAATGCTTATTTGCTAGCTAATACCTGCAATATGGCCATTTGAAAAATCAAACAAATCATTCTATCTTCAGAGTTAAATACTGGCAAAATTTATCAATGTTTAAATTGTTCCCCGTATAAATAATAGTAATTAGCTATGTTATATGGACACACCATATTTCAAAAATAATCTGTGTCGGATACATTTTCATGTGTGTGTCGGACACACATGGACACATTGTATGTAATATACCTCATTTTTTTATATTTTTCCGTGTCAGACACTTGTATCGATCCATGTCGGAAATGGACACACGTGTCCGTGTCAATGTAACTTAGGTGATTAGTCTTCACTACATGCATATTCCTTAACTTTCTAATACATACACCTTTGGATGAGGATACCGACACTTTAAAGGGAGCTCTAACAAAGAAGTGCAACGCTCAAGCAAGCTAATTAAGCCAAATGACAACAACACTTGAAATATATGACTGAATGCAAGAATAAAATGTTAAACTGGAATAAAAAAAGATAATGAAATAACTACATTTACACTTCTAAGCAATTGGTTGTTACTCTACATTGTAATAACTAATAAGCAATTGGATACCTACGTGACGTCGTGGCATTAATTAAAAAGCGGCATTAATATTTGCAAAGAATTAAAATTGGTTACTTAGGTGACCCAAAAAGAATGCCCCACTGCGCAATTTGTTCTCTGCTTCTTTGTCAATCAAGAAAAATGACCCATTTATGTGTTACAAAGATAGAGTTTAAGTCAACCAAGTCAAAAACCTCACATCCCCGGTAAATTGAACCTATACACATTCAAGTAAAACAAAATTAATCCTGAAATTGCCCAATCCTCAAATTTAATTACCACGTTTTAAAAAGATGAGCTCTACCTCAATTATAAGCCAATGAAAATTTTAAGAGCTGGCGATGGATAGAGAGATTGTAAATTAAAAGTTTTACGAGAGCACCAAGTTAGAAATGATGGGATTTATAAGGAACAAAAGGTTTATCATGAGCAGGTTAACTCGTGAGCATAATGCAAACCAAATGAAGCAAGAAGTTCACCTCTAAAATCTACGATGAAAGTCTCTCACAACATAGCCAAGAATGTGACAGCAAGTTTAGATTAGCATGTAGAAATTAAAAGTTTTGCGAGAGCAACAGGTTAGAAAAGATGGGATTTACAAGGAACAAAAGGTTAGAAAAGATGGGATTTATAAGGAACAAAAGGTTTATCATGAGCAGATTAACTCGCGAGTATAATGCAAACCAAATGAAGCCAGAAGTTCACCTCTGAAATCTATAATGAAAGTCTCTCACAACGTAGCCAAGAATGTGACAGCTAGTTCAGATTAGCATGTAGAAACTTTTGAAGCCAATTAAAGGCAGACAACCAAAATCACAAAAGCAGGGAATGCAACACCATACCAAGATTGGCCAGAGGTAATCTGGGGGAAAAAAAAACATAATATATTAGTCATGTGAGAGGCACAAAATGCAAAAAGCTGTTTCATCAATGTTGAGTTCGCTAACACAATTACCCAAGGAGACAACAAATGTGTGGAGTCGCTAAGTTCAACTACATGTTGCGTACTTGTCTTAATTATTAAATTAGCAAGGAGGAAAAAAGGACCTCTCGAACCTTGATTGATAAGGATTTTCTCCCAAAGAATCCTTCTTGAGACTTTAATCAGCAAAAACGTACATTTTCTGCAACACGTAGAATTCAGAAGGGATGATATGGAAGATTTTAAAAACAGTAAACTGTTAATCAGAAAAAACTGAATTGAGCATAGAGGATCAAACTACTAACAATCCAATGTAAGGATCAAACTATGACGGATGTCAAACACGAAAGTTGAACATAAAAGTATTTCACTGTGCACTAACTGGCATTTAGACGATGATTTAACTTTAAGAGATGATGAATCTCAAACATCTTAAAAAATGAAATAAAATTGATGAGAGAGTAGCGAGAAACCTGCTTGTTGATCCTTTTATCCAAGAAGCAAAAAGAGATACATTTTATAGAGATGGGAATAGCACAAAAGCCAGAGAAAAGTGGAGAGGAATCCCATGTTGTTGAATGAAAATTGAATATGATTGGAGGAGTTCAAATGATGGAAATGAAGATCAGTAGAGGTTATTGAAAATTTGTGATTATTTGAAGATGAAAAAACGGAAGATGAAAACACTAAATGGCAATTACACTATTGGGAGAGAGAGAGAGAGTCTAGTAACGTTAGTCGTCATACTCTTGAAAAGTCTTAAACAATTTTGGACTATTAACTAAAGCTCACAACTGTAGCGGATCTCTTTAGCTAGCTTTCTTTCGGAAACACCTTAATTACCAAATTTAATTGACTTCATTATAAAACTGAAACCTTCCTATCCCATTTTGCACGTCATTTTTTTTTACCCTGATACGTTACTCTTTTGATGGATTTCATAAGGAAATGACCAAATATTTAAAATATCATTTAAGAAGAGACTTCAAAAGTTTTTAATTTCTAAAAAAGTTGGTAATTAATTAAAAGATTTTAATATAACCCTTAAAAGCACTTAATAAATGTTATTAAGAATTAGCATAAAATGGGTTTCAAAACAATCTAAGCCATACATGTGTACCCAATCTAACTCAAATCCCCAAGAAATCGCCACCACCCTTTGTCTATCCATTTTGTTTTATTATAATAGATTTTTCATTAAAAATCACTAGAACATGAGTGTCTTTTGTTATTGTTGTACAGTTGTTGTTAGTAGAATGATGATCCTTTTGTTATGTGTGGACTCTGGGAGATATAGGAATTAAAGTTCCAATTTTTGAATTTGTCGAAAAATAATTAGATCGGAATCGGAAGCAATTTTGAATTTCCGATTATCCAAATTTTCCTATTATATTTAAATTTTACTAAGTTAAAGAGGGTTGATCAGGTACTGTAAATGCAGGGCCAGCCCTACGTTTGAATGGCCCAATGCAAGGTAAGCAAAATGAGGCCTTTATTTCTTTTGTTTTTTTTTTAAATAATGGGCTTTTTGTGTGGGGCTTTTAACACTATAGTGGGATTTTTCGAGCTTAATGGGGCATTTTGTTTTGGTTTATATTGGGGGCCCTTTGCAACATTGGCCCAGAGCCGACCCTGTGTAAATGCCATGTTTAAACTTTAAATAAAGTTGTTTGCGTGTAAGCCCATTCAAGCAACACTAAGAACTTATAGAACTAGGATTGTGTTTGATAGGAGTTGTGGCAAAGACAAATTTTGTCACCATTTGTTAGTGACAAATTTGTCATGGTAATCAAAATGGCAATTTCAAATAGTTTGTGGCGAATCTAGATTATATTTGTTGTTGTTTGATTACATGGTAGCAAATAATTTGTGACAAATTTGTGTGTAATTTGTTGTGGCAAAATTTACATAGATGCCTCCTGAGTAAATTTTGCAATCAAAATCATAGCAAATAACTAGTTGTGACAAAACTCAAAAATATTCGCCCACAGGTAAAAACTCATATCAAACAGCTGTAAATAGTGGCAAATGTGTGAATAGTGTTATTTGCCACGAACACAAGAAGTACACTAACATTTATTTTATTATTAAACAAACTCAAACCCCAAAAAAGTCAAAATGAACGTTCTGATCTTCTTCCTTTTCCCCTTAATTGCTTCTGGGAAAGTTGGGGTGCCCCTACCCTGGCCCTTGCGTGGAATAACGTCAGACAATCAACCCTCTCCTTGATACATATGTTTCAAAGACGAGATTTTTTTTAAAAAAATTTGTAGGTTGATGTTTTATTTCTTGCACAATCAACCAGTCATAAATCATTAAATACCCTTACATGATATAGTAATTTATTTCGAGAAGGTTGGACAAACACAACTCAAGGTTACTACAGACCGACTCACCAACTTTATAGAACGTAAGTAAGCAAAACATAGTGAGGGTCACGGTACGGTATTCACATACACCCAGCAAACTGGTATCAGGAAGTGGCAGAAGAGACCTGCCGATCAAACTTTGAAGAGGTACCAACCCCATACAAAAAAACAATTTCATTTTCCGAGCCCCACAATATCCACACCAACTCCATATTTATGAACACCCGCACAATGATGTCGTTGCCAATACCACAACTCTCACTACAAGGCCGCATGATCAAGCCACCACCACCCTTCGGTACCTTTTACCTTTAAAACATGTAGACGTGTAGTGCAACATGTAGGGTGAACTAGTATTACCCCCCCAATAGATGAGTCAGGATTCTCCCCCTCCCCACTAGATGATGAAATTACACACCCCAAATACACTCAAAAAAATTAGGTCAACCCAATTTGACTTTTTTTTTTGTGTATATTTAGGGGGGAAACCCTAATTGGCTCATCTAGTGGGGGATAATATTGGTTAACCCCAACATGTATAGTCTGCTAGTAGCCACATCTTTTTTGCATGATGACAATCCATGCATGTGTTTTTTGCCGGACGTACAAGTCAGGCATGCACATTTTATTGTGAATTTGTTGTAAAGTTTTGTAATTGCCACGTGGGAGTGGGTGGGACTACATACCTGACTTTAAGCTGCACAATTTATGGTATATATATTATCAAAATAAAGGTCAATATTTAACTTCTTAAGTAGTATGTTTTAAGGAAGACATTGTCATGTGAGAACGTACGTCTTGTTGGTCATTCTTGGTTGACATTTTTCTTTATGGCAAAGTTATACTTAGGGGTTATTTCCTAAATCCTAAATTGAGCTCTAGGATCCTATTTATTTATTGACAATAAATGTTTATTAGTGAAAAATCAATTTTTGAAAAAACAAATGCGTTTGGTGTCTAACTGTCTATAGTTTTTCTTCCAAAAAACATTTATTGGTCCAAAAAAAATGTTTTTGTTAGAATTAAATAGCCTTAAAGAGAACACTACACTAACTAAAGTAGATGAATAATAGGGAGAATGAGAGAGAGAAATCTTATTGATATATAGAAGTGTGCATGAATGGGAGAATGCTACATTTATATGTAACTTGGTAACCTCCTTTCCAAAATGCAAAGATTACAAGAATGGAACACATATGAGGAGGTGCCCCATATGGGCTCAATGGTGGGCATTCATATAGACCCACGTATTTCATAGCAATTTATGATAATTGGGTAAAATTTGTTTTTTTAACTGTTTTTTTTTTTGTTTTTTTTGGGCTTTTCACTTTGGGCACTCAAGGCAAATTCACAACCCGGACGTATTAATACTAAATTCCACGATATGCCGAAATATTTTGAGAAATATCGTGTGAAATAGGTTGGTTTGATAAAAACAACTTTTAATAAAAATCACAACCAAACATGTTTACTCAAAAACTGTTTTTGGAATAAATATTTTTTAGAAAAAAACTGTTTAAGAAAAAATGATTTTTTGAAAAAATGAGATCCAAACACCCACTAATTTTTGCTTGCTATATTATTTACGTTTTGTATAGTACAAATGCACACATATAATTGGGGAATTTTGATGTAGTTAAACAGATTGGAATAACACTCTAACTAGTGTGCTGTACATATAGTTACAACAAGTGGTTAGTCCGTACCACAATAAAAGAAATGCTTTTGTCATGAAATGAGTGTTACCAATGGATTATCGACATATTTATTATTAGATAATAAATCAAGTTTATTCAACTAATAATAATATTAAGAACGTTTCCCTTTATTCTTTTGTTTTTTCTAGGTAAGTTTAAATATATTAATAAAGGGAAAATTACAAAAGAATGGTTTGAGTATGGGAAAACCAAACGCTGATTCTAACCAAGATGTTATGTGCACTCCAACAAGCTGGGTACACAACACACAATAGTAGCCTATTCTCACAAATTTGCTATAGGGGTTTTCCCATTGGATAAGCCATGAAGGCTTTCCTTCAGTGATGATCGAAGCATTTTCTTGTAAGCTTGCACATGTTTTTGACAAGATATCAGCTGTAACGTTGGCCTCTCTCCATGTGTGAGTAATGGAGAGGGATTGAAGTTTCAGCCGACATGCTCTCCATCTTGCTTGTAGTTCCCAAATGATTTCTCCGCTAGTGAAAGAAGCCACTGATACAGTAGAATCAAACTCTACCCAAATTTTTAACCAACCTCATGCAATCGCTGTTTCCACGTCCAAAACAATAGCATGACACTCTGCTTTGTAACTGGTGCTGACACCTAAGTTCTTATGAAGAGTAATAAGAAAATCACCAGTAAAACCGTTTTCATGAACTATTATGTGCTAAATTATTTTAAATATAGAATATTGGAGTGTTTCAAATTTTGATGTCAACACTAATACTATAACCTAGTATTATTAAAAGAAAAAATATCTCAACAAACATAATTAATTTGATTTATGACATAAAGTTATGGAAAAACATTGAGTTTTATTATGAAAATTATTAGTAACTATGTAGAGCTATGAGATATGAATATTATATTTATCACTCATCTAAATTATTTACTTGTTTTTTTTTTGATTGGTAAGCCTATTTTTAAATGAGATCAGTAACTCTTTGATGCTGGCGGGGTTCGAGCCCCAGACCTTTGGTATCATCACCCAAAGGTTTTACCGACTTTGCTAGTCGGCACCTGCAATTATAAGTAAATATTTCCCATAGGAACATGATGCCTCTTTCCCCTATTTTAGTTGTGGAGCTTTTTGATGTATGGGGTATAGACTTCATGGGTCCTTTCCCTCCTTCCTTTGGTTATCTTTATATCCTTGTTGCCGTAGACTATGTTTCTAAGTGGGTTGAGGCGGTGCCATGTAAAACGAATGATCATAAAGTCGTAGTTAACTTTTTAAAATATAATATATTTTCTCGTTTTGGTACGCCTCATGCAATTATAAGTGATAATGGTACTCATTTTACACACCGATCATTTGAATCTTTAATGAAAAAGTACTCTATTACTCATAAGCTTGCTACCCCATATCATCCTCAAACTAGTGGCCAAGTAGAAGTATCTAATAGGGAGATTAAGCGAATTTTAGAAAAGACTGTACGACCCGACCGTAAGGATTGGTCTCAACGTCTTAATGATTCTCTTTGGGCTTATAGAACTGCTTATAAGACTCCTATTGGTATGTCCCCTTATAGGCTTGTGTTTGGAAAGGCATGTCATTTGCCTGTAGAATTGGAACATCGTGCTTTTTGGGCCATTAAAACGTTTAACTTCGATATGCGTAAGGCTGGTTCACAACGTAAACTTCAGTTGAATGAGTTAGCTGAGTTAAGGAATGAGGCATATGAGAATGCCAAGATTTACAAAGAGCGGACTAAGATTTTTCATGATAAATCTATTCTTCGAAAGTCTTTTGAACCTAATAAAAAAGTCTTGCTATATAATTCTCGTTTGCGTCTTTTTCCTGGTAAGTTACGTTCTAGGTGGACTGGTCCTTTCATTGTTAAAACTGTTTTTCCTCATGGTGCTGTTGAGATAGAAGATCCTACGAATGGTCGTGTGTTTAAGGTAAATGGTCAACGTTTGAAACCATACCTTGACGGTTTGGCAGGCGGGGATGTGGAAGAGGTAAGTCCGCTTGATCCTATTTATCATGACTGATTGCGTATCCGGCTTGTTGATAAGCCCACATAGCATTGATCAGTTGTGTGAAGCATTCGTCTACTAGAGACGTTAACTGTAGCGCTTGTGGGAGGCAACCCATGTTTTTAGTATTTCCGGAAATTGCCGTAAAAACATTTTGGCAACTTCCCGATTCGTTTTAGCAACTTAAAACCTCTAAAAACTTCATTCATTCTACACTCACAACCCACACTACACCTAACTTCCATCTCTCACCTTTCACTCCCACGTTTCTCGTTGTTCTTCACCAATTTAGCGCCTCAAATAAAAAAAAAAAAAACTTTGGAAGCGCCAGCGCGCTACTTAAGTTGGCGACCACTTCAGCGCCTCTAATTTGTCGAGAAAATTCAACTTTGAGCGCGCCCGAGCCCAAGTTGAGTGCAACTCGCGCCCAAAACACTGTAAATCCAAAAACTCTGAGCGCACCTGTGCCCTAGGTGGAGCGCACCCGCGCCCTGACCTCCGTGGACACAAAATTTTCCAGTTTTCTGAGGACTGGTCAGGTCGAACACCACTGAACTAAGCGAAGACAACCAAAAAAAAAAGAGTTCGGTGAACAGGATGGAGCAATGAATATGGCCATAATAGTTGGGAATTTATTTTCCATTTTATTGTTCGCATTTGCTCATTCTATATGCATGTTTTTATTTGTGGATGGTTGCGACACTAAGCCCAACAGTTGTGTGAAGCATTCGTCTGCTAGAGACGTTAACTGTAGCGCTTGTGGGAGGCAACCCATGTTTTTATTTTTGAGTCATGTGTACCTTTCACATATCTCATGCATTCCACTTTAGCACCTTTTCTCCGTGTTTTTAGAGACGTGTAACTCTATGGAATGAGATATGTGCCACAGGTTAGTTGTCATAGTAAATTGGTTCCTTTTCTATTTTATCGATTTTATATCTTTAGTGAGGTACTAATTTCTACAGGTGACTCGAGTTTTATTATTCGTTCATGGAGCTATTGGTAACTTCTTTCCTTATTCTTTTACTTGTCCATGTTATTAATTTTTGGAATTAAGCATATCTGTCAACATTGAGGACAATGTCTAAAGTAAGTTCGGGGGTGGGAACAAAATGTTTTGTTTAGCGAAAAATAATACTTATGTATACTATGCACTTAGGGGTAGTGGTATTGTTTCCTTTTCTATGATGATTATAGTCTAGAAATCTCAGTTAGCATTAGAATTAAGAGTAGTTATTAAGAAACTTAGGTTAAGATATAGGTAATAGTCTCTGCATCTTTTCATAAATGTCTTGCATGAGCGTTATATTTGTAGTTGGCAGTACTTTTCTGAGACCTAGGTTAGAGTGCTTAATTTTACATATCCAGTGAGAATCTAGCCTAAAACCCTCATATGAGTTGATATCTGAGTGATGACACAAGGGAGAAGTTAATTCCGAGTAGAGAAAACACACGTCCACTTGCTTGATCACCATACCATATCCTAAAAGAGAATTTAGGCAATCTTTGGATCGATATAGCTAGAAATTCAAACCTAAAGAATATTTTTTCCGCTAGTCGCCCCACTGAGCCTTTCATTAGCTTTTTCATAAACCACAAATTCCTTACCCTATATAAAAAAAATAAACAAATAAATAAAAATAGTCTACCCATTTGATAAGTCTGAGAAATAGGATGAAATGAAGAAAAGAAATGAGAAAGACCTGTGGAAAATCAAGAATTTGTTAGTTGCTTCAAAAGAAAAATAAAGGAAAGAAAGTTTCCATCCAAAGAAAAGAAAAATGAATAGAAATAAAATAAAAAAAAAAGTTAGAACTCCAAAAATAGAATCAAAGGAGTCAAAAAGCCAAAACAAAATGGCTAAGGATGGAAACAAAGTGTAGAAGCAAAGTAAGAACAAGACTTTCTCTAGTTACAGAATTTGAAGACCTTATTTTCTCAGACTTGTCTATTTTGTGTATCCATTCCAGTTATTTTTAAACTATCACCTAAGCCATACATAACACCTAATAAAGACCTTTAGCTCAATTAGGAATAGGTTGGTATGATAGTAAGTGGCAGATGTGTTTGATCAACCTCAGCTCCTTTGGATGTCATTGAGATTGAGAGGAAAAGTGTGCTCACCGCACACTGGAGTGAGCGAAACCTGAGCGGAAAAATCAGAGTATTTTTGTCTTGACATATTTGTGAGGACCTACTTAGGGATGCTATTCCGAAGTTTCAGAACCGGACCTGCCACTGCATTTCATAGTTTTGTTCATTGCATGTATGTTTATTTGTAGATGATTTGATTATTATGCATATGTTAACTTAGGTTTTAAAATGAGTATTCTTTATTCCTTGCTAGTGAGAAGTATGAATATCCGAGATAAATTAAGGAAACATTATCTTGTTATTTCTTAGTCATTATAGTATAGATGAAGTTTGTGAGTATCTTATCTGAAAACTCTCACGAGACTAAACTCGTCCACTAGGGTAAACCTAGGGGTTTAAAAGGCTTGTTGCACATGCTAAGTGTAATCGTGATTCCTACGAAAATGAGTTAGGATTTTTAATTTTTGTTATTAGTTAGATTTAGTTTTGCTTGAGGACTAGCAAAATGTAAGTTTGGGGGTATTTGATAAGCGCATAAATATTACAGTATTCACGCTCAATTTTATATTAGTTAGTTCGTTTAATTTATTCGTTTGATTTAGTTAGTGTATTTTCAGTGATTTCACAGGAATCGGACTTAACATGATTAAAAGTGTGGAAACTGTCAAGATTCAGGATGTCAGTACATGAGTTTCGTTCCTCTAGTTTAATTTGGTTTGCCTGACAGGGTGGTGCAGTTTAGTGGAGGTGCCCGAAACAGTATTGGTAAACTTTAGTTGGGCTTGTGAATATTGGGCTAAGGAAAGAATAGAAGACAAAAAGGAATTAAATGGAATGGGCCCATGGCTTATGGGCTTAAGTAACTAGAAGCTATTCTCTCTCACTCACGTGCCTTACTACAAGCCATAACATTCATGTCCACCCGAGAAGTACCATAGCAGCCCTTAGTTCCTTCTCCAGTTTCAAATTCATGCCATTGCGAATAAAATCCCGAAAACCCCGCCGATTTTATCCGGACCAAAAGAGAACCTTTCCAAAGACAAAAAGAAGCTGCCGATCCCATACCAAAAAGGAAGGAGTTTCCTTTTCAAGAGGACTCTCGCGAATAAGGGCAGAACACAGCAGTGAAAGGCAAAGGGTGAACGCAAGCGACAACAGTGAAAGGGGGTCGCTCTTGGCTGGTGCTGGAACACAAGGGAAGCAGAGAATAGAGGGCGGCTCTTGGCTGAAAAGGCAGGAGGAAAGACAGTAGTGAAAAAATTTTGGAGAATCACGGAACGCAAGGAAAAATCAGAAAAGCGAACACCGAACCCGGACTTCGCTGGCGATGATCGGGTTTTGTTAATGGCTTTATTTTCTTTGATATCATTCGCTTTTTTGCATTATTTCCCATGTGTAACTAAATTATTTCTAGGGCATAGATGAAACCTTAGATCGATATGGATGTTTGATATTTGATATTTGGTATTCCTGAATTGTTTTAATGATTTAATTCTTCTTTGAACTCGTGATTAATATTACTATTATTTCTTTCACCGTTTCTGTGATGCATTTTCGGTAGTTTGAATAGGAGATTATTAATCAAGCTTGGAATAATTGTTAGTATTAAATCGTTTGATTGTTTGTGCTGTAAGAAGACAAATAATGCTTTGGGTTTGATCTTTAGCTGAGTAAGAAGATAATTTTGCGAAGAAAGTACAACAAGAATTGTAATGATAATATCATCGAGAAAGCAATTGATTATCATCGATTGCTACTCAGAAATATATAACTGGAATACCAAAGGTTAAGTCGATAGTGTCGATAAAGATTTAAGGTGGATTCGATAGTCTTAGAATTCTCTCCACTTAGCCGACCCCTATCATTTAGTTTAGTTCCGTTTTAAGCCGTAGTTAAGTAAAATAGTTTTAGTAGTAATCAATTCAAATCAACAAATATTGTTCGAATTAGGATAAGTAATATTTTAGTATTCAATTGTTTCTAAATAGCAATCCCTGTGGGATCGACCTCGTTCTTGTGCACCTATTACGATAGACCTCGTGCGCTTGCGAGTATTAGTATAAGTAAAATATGATTTAATTAGCCTGTTTATTTAGGCAGGTTAATTTCCTAGCAAGTTTTTGGCGCCGCTGCCGGGGATTGCCTGTGGCGCCAAAAACGTAAGCAAGTAAACTACTTTCACAGGTAAGGATTCCCTGTGCTATGGATTTCTCTTCCTCGATAGTGATCTAAGGTATGTAGAGATTCCTCTTAATAGTGGCTAAGGCAAGAAAGTATGATCAATGATATTTTATTAATCCTAGTGTCTTTTTCATCTCTAATCTCATCCATACTTCAAGAAAAAGTTTGACCTACCCGCTAATAATTAGTATAATTAGATAATGCTCTACTTAATTTCACAAAGAATTGAGTGGTTTTTGTATCCACTTTTTGATAGATGCATTTATATTAATTTATTATTATTATTATTATTATTTTTAAATGTGGTTCTTATACAAATGTGGACTTAAGTCATAAGCCCATTTGGTAATATGTAATACGAAGTAAATTGATGCATATAGTCCAATTTTATCACTTAGGCCCATAATGCACTTCTTAGGGCTATAGTGCATCTTAGACATAGCTCATAATAAAGTATGTTAACCCATTTAATTGTGGTTGAATTAATTTTTTAACGAAAATGTGTCATTGGTCAGAGTATTATTTATTAATTACTTTTTGTTGAAGTATAAACTTGCACTTATTAGGACTTTTGACACATCAATAGATTTAAATACTAGGTTAAAATGTTAAATAAGTGGGTCAGTATAATATTACTGCTTTGAAAATAACACACATTGTAAACACTTGTTTAGTTGTTTATGAGCTTTCAAATGGGCTTTGAAATGCGCTATGTTATTTTGGTTTGGTCTCTACTTATTTTCAATTTCATTTTTTTGGTTTATTTAGTTTTTTTCATTTGTCATTGGAAGACTACGTGAACTGAGATTTAATTGTTCAAACACAAAAAAATAGGAAGTTCTGACGTCTGAAGTTTGTTTCGGTGAAAGTGTAGAAGTTCTTCCCTCATCGTTCCTTACACATTCAGCCACAAACCCATTTCCCCTAAACTCATAGTCCTCGCTCTCTGGTCTCTTGGTTTCATATTCATTGTAGTCTTACTTATCTACTACCGTAGATGCCATGGATGGGTAAGTTATTTTAGTTAAATATTGTTTTAGTCCAATTGTTTAGCATACTTAAGAGACATAATAAGCTGAGTTGTACATGTGCATGTGTTGGGGACTTAGGTGTTCTCTTTCTCCTAATTTATGTTTTGGCTGAATTGAATATTTTATGTTTGATTAGACAGGTTTAGTAGTAAAACTGCATTAGGAGTAATATTTCAGAGTATGGATTGGGAAGACAAATGTGTGGCTTTGCAAACACAGAAATGGATAGCAAAGTTCAAGCCTGAAGCACATATGCTAGTTGTGGATATTGTTAAGAAATACCAACTGCTGTTTTGTTAGTTTTAGAAAGTTTGTGTTAGTTTTTTTGTTTTTGGAGGGCACTTTTTTATGTTTTGAATTGTAATATGTCTTGATACTTTGCAAGTTTGAAAAAAGCTTATACCATGCCATATGCTTATATTATTGGATATAGCTTGGCTACTGGTAAAGTATACAGAAAATGGTTTGCTCACGATCTTTGAAGACGAAACAGATAAAGGAGCACTATTCTTGATCTTTAGGCATTCCTTTAGGCCCACATATTTATAAATATTGTTTTTATAGTTATTTTAGAGTATGGATTGGGAAGACAAATGTGTGGCTTTGCAAACACAGAAATGGATAGCAAAGTCCAAGGCTGAAGCACATATGCTAGATGTGGATATTGTTAAGAAATACCAACTGTTGTTTTGTTAGTTTTAGAAAGTTGGTGTTAGTTTTTTTGTTTTTGGAGGGCACTTTTTTATGTTTTGAATTGTAATATGTCTTGATACTTTGCAAGTTTGAAAAAAGCTTATACTATGGCATATGCTTATATTATTGGATATAGCTTGGCTACTGGTAAAGTATACGGAAAATGGTTTGCTCACGATCTTTGAAGACGAAAAAGGAGCACTATTCTTGATCTTTAGGCATTCCTTTAGTCCCACATATTTCTAAATATTGATTTTTTAGTTATTGGCAGATGATGTTCGAAATCCTCAAGTACGCGCCGTTTGTCCCACTTAACTACTCGTTATACACGTTAATTTTTCATTGCTTCCGCTAATAAATTTGGGTTAATGTCGGTATGCTTTTAGGTTCATTCGTTTTAGGCATGAACTTTAGTGAAATCAGAAGACTTCTTTTGTATTGCTACAGTTCGAATAGCACATTAACTACGAATAGGACATAAATGCAAGTCTATATCTATACATTCTTCTTTCAAAACTACAGGCTCCATTATTCTTTCAAAACAACATTATTTTGCTACAAATGAAGTAAATAAATGAAATTAATGCATATATAAAGTTTAAAATAAGCGTTCAATAGAAAAAAAAATACTATTTGACCAACATAATAAACTTTTTGTATTCAAGTACTAATCCTCATGGTTTTCTTATCTTTGTTGTGTTTATCATCAACCAAACAATCTAGCATAATATTTTTGAGGATGTCGAGTTGATTTTGTTTCTCTTCAACCTCTTTTCTTTTCTTTATAAGTTCTTTGAAATGGAAGTCTTCAATTTCCATATCACGTTCATCCTTTATAAATTGTATTGCGTGAAAAACTACTGAATCCTCTTCTTTTGCAACAGAATATGTAGTGCTTCCATTAATTTCTTTAACTAAGATGTCTTCATTGTTAAAGAATAAGTCTTTCGGTACCTTTAATGTTACAGTGCTTTTGAATCGCCCGTTATCTAATTCTATGTTGTAGACCGGATCTTGTTGAACGTTAAGTCCTGCTTCTATAATTTTCTTTAGCAATATTTTTTTACATAAGTTGTAATTTTCATAAGCCATTATCTGCAATATACATAATAAAATTTATAAATTCTTGATCCAATACTCTTTAAAATAACAAGAAAAAAGGACTTAATCCAGTATTTTCAATATGAAATGAAGTGAGAAAATAATTGTAAAGAATGGAGAAGAGGAAGAAAATAAGCTACCTGGTTTTTTGGTTTTACTACGTGATTGGAAGTTCACTTTTCTCAGACTACATTCTTATTTCAAAACAACATTACTTTGCTACAAATGAAGTAAATAAATGAAATTAATGCATATATAAAGTTTAAAATAAACGTTTAACAGAAAAAAAAAATACTATGTGAACAACATAATAAAATTTTGGTATTCAAGTACTAATCCTTATGGTTTTCTTTTCTTTATTATGGAACTCTCCATGTCTTTCATTCCTTTAATTTTTTCTTCAAGACAATATATCTTATCTTTGTTGTGTTTATCATCAACCAAACAATCTAGCAAAATATTTTTGAGGATGTCGAGTTTGATTCTGTTTCTCTTTAATTTCTTTTCTTTTCTTCATAAGTTCTTTGAAATTGAAGTCTTCAATTTCCATATCATGTTCATCCTTTATAAACTGTATTGCGTGAAAAGCTGCTGAATCCTCTACTTTTGCAACAGAATATGTAGTGCTTCCATTAATTTCTTTAACTATGACGTCTTCATTGTTAAAGAATAAGTCTTTTAGTACCTTTAATGTTACAGTGCTTTTGAATCTTCTGTTCTCTAATTCTATGTTGTAGATTGGATCTTGTTGAATGTTACGTCCTGCTTCTATAATTTCCTTTAACAATTTTTTTATACATAAGCTGTAATTTTCATACGCCATTATCTGCAATATACATAATAAAATGAAGTCAGAAAATAATTGTAAATAATGGAGAAGAGGAAGAAAATAGGCTACCTGGTTTTTCGATATGTGTAGTGCAATTGTTTTTTTTAAGGTTAATAGATTAGGTTTTACTAAGTGATTGGAAGTTCACTTTCCGTAGGATTCTAGTTTTGTATATATCTAAAATTTGGATATTTTGGCCATGATTAGATCTCCACTTTCGAAGAGATTTTTCAACAACGAGCTTCTCCCTGTTTGCATCCTCCACTATATTAGGAGCCAAGATTATGAGACGTGTCGGGTAATTTGAAATTTGGATTTTGAGTTTTATGGTGTGGGCATGTGCAAAACGTGTGAGGGGTAGTTAAGGTATTTTGAAAGGGCATGACACTAGACACACCACAACAGACGGTCAAACTTGGTAAATGACGGTCAACTAACGGTAGGGGTACCTAAAGCTAAGAAACGAAAAACATTGGATCCAACGCAAATACCCATATTATTGGGAGGACCTAAAGCTAAATCACCCTATCTTAAATTAGATATATTTTTTTTCAATTAGCTAGAAGTTATTGTGTTTATAAACCTCTACGTTTACTATTGGGCCTAGGCCTAACAAATTTTATAACATATGTTTTAAGCGTATTGCAACTTCTATTCAAATTTGACTCTGCTACCTCTTTTTCCCATGCATATTTTGCTTCAATTCACACTAAATTGACCCAAAAACTTCCTCTCATTAGAAAATAGGGTTGATTCATCCTAAACTAAAACAGGTTTATGATTTGTATAAGCAACGTCTCTCTAATATCTCTCTCCTCGAACTTTCTCACTATCAAAAACCCACTTCGTGCTCTATTAAGCTTCAAATATGCCGACTATTATGCAGAAAATCAAAGATGAAGATAAGGTATGCCATTACTTTAAGTTTCGTATAAAACCCTTAACTCAATACAAAAACCTTAATTTGATTAGCACCTGTTTAAGGTTTTGGTTTAATTTATTGTTGTTTTGTTCCAATAAAATTATATCTGAAACACACAAAATATGTAATCATGTAATTTTTTTTAAAATATCTCAAAGTATTACACTCTTCCTTCAGTCTTAAGAGCTTGTGCTAGCACTGGTATGGTTTATCGAGGCATGTCAGTGCATGGGTTATGTGTTAAATGGGGATTTGAGAAGAACTTGTTTGTTGCTTCGGCATTGGTTTTTGTTTATGTTACTACAGGGAGGATTTACGAAGCGAAAATTGTGTTTGATGGGATGGCTGAAAGAGACACGGTGCTTTAGGCGGCGATGTTTGTTGGATATGCACAACATGTGGAGCCATTGTTGAGTTTGGAAGTCTATAGGAACATGGTTTGTGAGGAATTAAATGGCATCGTTATGGTGAACTTGTTGTTGGTATGTAGTCAATTGAGGTGGTTGAGGCATGGGAAGAGTGTTCATGGATGGTGTGTTAGGAGATCTTTGGTATCATGATTGTTCTGTCTGGGCTTGACTAAAGGTTTGCTAATTCGAATTCTAATAGATTCCCCTAGTTATATTTCGTGTAAATAAGTTACCATCTCATCTCTGATTATCTTTGCCTTCTATTTATTTCTTTCAGCAGCATGAAGATGAGAAGCAACATTAGTATGAGAGTAAGTATATTGATCATATATATTTTTTTTTAAATATTTTCTTGTGTGTATAGTTATTGCATTATTTGCAAGACCTCAAGATAATAATAATATGTTAGACGATAGATAAACAAAAAAATTGGCATAATCGATAAACATAAATTTGATGAATCTAACACTATGCTAATCCTCATCCAATAGAAAATTCAGCTCGAAAACAACTAAGAAAATAAATTTGATAGATCTAACACTACGCTAATCCTCATCCAATTTTGATAAATTATTTGGAATGCTTAGGTAGTCCATTTCCCAATTTGGTCCTCCTATAACCAATGCTTCATATATTGCCTTCAAATAGGCATTTTATTTTCTCAAGTGTTCAATATGTTGATTAAGTTTTTTTTTCTCTAGTATTTGCTTCATGTAGCTCTTCACGTTTAGTAACGACTTCTTTGTGGTTGATGTCTAAAACCTCAAATTTGTATATCTGCTGTAGAAAGCGGATAGCATTTCCTACAGCTGCATTTTATGAGTCCACTTTCTTAGCTTGATACATCCCCGGAAATGATTGGCTTCTAGGATAATTAGGATTTTTGAAGATTTCTCTCATTATCGCCAAATTTATTATGACATCTGCAGCGTATTGGTTATTTTCAATCTTTGATATGTAAACTTGTTCTCCATGAATTTTTTCCTTAATGAGAATTTCCCTCAAAGCCGTCTTTAGTGAAATATTGTGTTTGGTTTCATACCCCATGAGCTGCATTTTAAAAATTACAATAATTAATGATTTGGAATGTGAAAGTAACGACAACAAAATATTTTGTAGTTTGAATGGGAATAGTTACAAATTGTCAACTAATTAGTGAAGAAGTGTTTTGGTTTAATGAAGAAGCTAACATTAATAACCATAGTCATTTGTCAATAATTTAGGTTTATTTAACACTAACAATGGCAATTTGAGACCTTCAAAGCTTCAGTCAAGCCATTTTTATCAGTACAGAGAATTTATTATTATCCAGAAAAATGCAGTCTCACCATTTATCGAGTTGCACAAAGTTGAACTTGCTATTTCTTAATTTTCCATTTATTAACTTCTTCGACAATCCACTTATGTCAGGGCTTATAGTATGGTACGGGTTTAAAATGGTGTACTTGAAAAAAACTTAGTTCGTGTTTTAAACGGAACGTATCAAGAAAAAAATGGAAAAAAAATCATAAAAAAACGTAGGGCATAAAAAACGGGTTTAAAACGTATAATACATAAAAGAAATGGTAAAAACCTATAATAAAGAATATAATAGATAAGGAGTTTGATTTTTTATAAGAGTGGAAAAAAAAATAGGCACATAAAATAAAAATAATAATAATACAAATGAAAGAAAATTCAAATACATGAAAGTATCAAATTATAATTACTCATCCAAATACTAGAATTTTTAGATTCAGTACCAAAACACGACTCTAAATAAGATACTACTAATTACCAACCATAATGGCATAATCAAGTACTACAAATAAGTTAATAACTTTAAAATTTTCAATTATTAATAGTCCAAAGCAAAATAGAACTGTCTCAATAAGTCAATCGTTAGCCCACTCTTCAAAAAGGTAAACTCCAAAACTCCTTTTTCTTCTCGCGTTTTCTTTTAGATTATTTAAAAAAAAAAATTAAACGGGAGATTTTCAAAATCTCGGGTTTTAAACTATTTTTAAGTTTAAAACGCGTTTAAAATGTTTAAAACGTGTTTTTTTTTGAAAAACCCAGGTTTTAAACTGGAACAAGACGCCTTACCAATATCTCTGGTTTTAAACGCATATTTTTCAAAAAAAAAAGCCGAATTTGGTGACAATGATTATTTTAAGTTTTGTTTTATTGAAGGATCTTTTACTGTGGGAGGATACTAAATGTGTGTGAAAGTGGGCTATAATGAATAGGTGCTACTTCCCTGTGGAACTTCCTGATGTTGTTGGCATACCATGGTCTTTTGAATACAATGAAACAATTGTATCAACCTAATTTGGGACCAAGAAGATGCTATGACCGAGGGCCCGAAGTGGAATAAGGAGAGGAGAATGCGAAACACCGGAGCAAGTTTGCGACCTTCTAGAAAAGCATGAGCCACCCACGTGCGGGGGACCCAGGGGGTATTAGGGTCAAAGTGAGGGCACGATAAGAAAGAAGGGATGGGGTGCATAGGATCGAGGCCGTGGAACCCTAGAGGGACAGGTGTGAGAAAGCTGACCGAGAGATAGAAAGGAGATTAACGGATGGAAAGAAAAGGAGAGGAGATAAAAAGGAACAGTAAACCTAAGGAAGGGAGGAAAAAAGAAAGGAAAAAGAAAAAGGGAGGAAAAGGAGAGGAGAAGAGGAAAAAAGAGAGATAGAGAGAGGGAGGAGAGGTGAGAAACTAGAAATACCAGTAGGGATTTTTCAGGTGAATACATTTGGCACCGTCTGTGGGGATGAGTTAGTCCATGACCTAGTGAGAAAAAGGAAAGGTTAGAGCATGGCTCCTGTAGCTAAGAGGGGAAGAAGAAGAGGAAAAGGAAGAGGTAGGGGAGACCTAGAAGAGTGAGAGCGGAGGTCAGAAAGGAAGAAACGGGGAATATTGAGAATGAGGAGATGTCAGGAGAGGAAGTCGAAGATACGGAGGTAGAAGCGACCAGATTGCTCCAAGAGGAGATAGGAAGGCTGAGGGAGGAGAATGATGAGTTGAGGAGAGAAAGGGAAACCACCCAAGGGGGAGCGGATGTAGCAGAACTTGAGGGTAGTGAAGTGGAAGGACAAGGCGTGGAACTCCCTCATGAGGCCGGAGCGAACAACACCGGAGGCATTACCATAGAAATGGTGCAGGCGATGATCGAAAGGGACAGAGAAGTGAACCGCACGACGGGGAAGGAAAAACATTGCGCAGTAAAGAAGGTGGTGGCCAGTTTGAATCAGAACCCATTGGCTGACTTAGTCTGGAACTTTGAGGTACAAAAGAGGTTCACGCAATCCCGATTCGAGAGATATGATGGGAAAGGAGACCCGCAAACCATTTACACCACTTCAGGTAGTAGATGCCACTATGGCAAGAGGAGAAGTACGATGGACTCCGCTGTATGATGTTCCCAGCCAGTTTGAAAGGGGGAGCCTCGGATTGGTATTACCGATTGGGGTCATGGAGTATACAAAAGTTTGAGGAGCTGGAGCAGGCCTTTGTAAATCACTTCATCCATAAAAGAAAGAGGGTAGTAGATGTCGTGGATCTTTTTAATGTCAAGCAAAAGCCCACAGAGAAGCTGAGAGATTTCCTGTGCCGGTTCAAGGAAGAGACACTACGAGTGGAAAACCTGGATGAGCGCACCGCGGTCATCGCGTTCCAGCATGGGTTGAAACAGGGAACCAGGGTCCATGAGTCAGTGTCCAAGATTGAGGTTACTACCTTACACGCTTTATATCTGAAGGTAGAGAGATACATAAGGTACGAGGATATTTTGCAGAGGAATAGTAAGGAACACAAGAAACCTGAGAAAGCAGTACATGCCGTGGGGATGGAGGATCGGAGAGACAGAGAAAAGACCGCGGCATGAGAGGGGGGAACCTACATAGGGGAAAAATAGAAAGCTGAAAGAGACAGGGAGCAGGCCAGAAGAGAGTATAGGGAAAGAAAACCTTATCGCAAAACAGAGCTAACTCCGCTGAATAAATCGTTGGAAGAGATCTTGCCATTAATCAATGGGTAGCAGTACTATGAAGCACCGCGGAGCACACCCAGGGAAATAGAGGGAAAGCCGTTTTGTGCATATCACCAGGTCCGGAATCTCGCTACCAATGAATGCTTTGCACTGCAGTGGTTAGTATAGAGAATGATTGGGAGAGGGAAGTGGAAGGAGTTTATCAAGGAAGTGCAGCCAGTTGAAAGAGTTCTAACCGCGGCCAGAATCCTAGATATGATAAATGTTATTTTTAGTGGAGAAACATTGAGGAGGAATGCACACAGAGATAAGGTGCGGAAGACTGCCAGTCTGTAGCAAATAAATGAGGTTCTGAGTGGTCCAAGGCCTGTTCTAGGCACCGGCAAGGGGAATGACATGATAGAGTTTACACTAAGAGATCTGGAGTCAGTGGCAGCGCCTTACGAGGATGCACTGGTGATCACCATCGGGATGGGAAATTACATGGTAAAAAGGGTCCTGATAGACTGTGGAAGCTCAGTGGATCTGTTATTCAAGGGCGCGATGGAAGAGATGGGCATTGAAAGCAAGCAGATGAAGCCCCCTCAAACCAACTTGTTCGGCTTCAACGACCGCATAACGAAGCTGTTAGGGGAATTGGTACTATCAGTGACCGCAGGGCCAGTGACAGTGTTTACCCGTTTTATGATAGTAGATACCAACTCCCAATACAATGCGATCTTGGGCAGAAAATAGATTCATGAGATGAAGGCCATCCCATCCACATACTATGAAGTGATCCGCTTCCCGACTAACAGAGGAACATATAAGATAAGAGGTGATTAGGTCGCGGCTTAAAACATTCAACAGGTGACAGCGAAAGGGCTAGTTCGTGCACCAGAGAAGGAGGCATTTGAGAAGGGTGACAAGTCTGCATAGCAATTATAGACCGTGGTCGGCGAGAAGGAGCCGCTCATCGCGGCCAAGACAATAGATGAGATTGAAGTAGTTAATATCGGGGTCGCGGAGAAGGAGAAGTTTGTGAATGTGGGGACAAGTTAGTCAAAACGTTGGAAAGCGAAGTTGATTGCCTTATTGACTGCGAACATCGATGTGGTTGCATGGACAATCGAGGATTTGGTGGGGTTAGACCCGGAGTTCGCATGCCATAGATTGCATATGAGGGAAGGGGCCCGTCCAGTATAGCAGAAGATGAGGAGCGTGAAACCGCAGTATGCGCAAGGAATTCAAGATAAGTTAAAGAAGCTGAAGGATGCTGACATCATCCGCGAATGCAAGTTTACTGAGTGGCTGTCTAACATAGTAGCGGTCCCCAAAATGAATAGGAAGGTAAGAATGTGTGTGGATTTTACAAACGTCAACAAGGAGTGCCCAAAGGATTGCTAGCCCATGCCGTAAATAGATAAGTTGGTGGACCGAACCGCGGAATTCAAGATTTTCTCATTCATAGACGCCTCGATGGGCTACAATCAAGTGATAATGTACGACCCTGACCAAGAGAAGACCGCGTTCATAGTGGAGGGGGGAACATACTGTTATAACAGAATGCCTTTTGGGCTGAAGAATGCGGGGGCAACATTTCAGAAAGTGGGGGAGAAGATGTTTGAAAGCAAGATCAGAAAGGGAATGGAAATCTATATAGATGACATGGTAGAGAAGAGTATAACCGAGGACGAACATCTGGCGGGGCTAAGTGAAACTTTCTCCATACTGCGAAGACACAAACTAATGTTGAACCCAGAGAAGTTCACATTCGGGGTGACATCAGGAAAGTTTTTAGGATACATTGTCACTTACCGCGGAATAGAGGCGAACCCATACCAGATAAGAGCACTGTTGGAAATGCTGTCTCCGCAGAATGTGAAAGAGGTGCAGAGATTAGTCGTGAGGGTCGCGACTCTCAACAGGTTCATATCGAAGTCCTCGGATAAGTACCGGCCTTTGTACCTACTCTTGAGGAGGACGACCGACTTTCAGTGGACCGTTGCATGCGAAAAGGCTTTCTAGGAGTTGAAAGAGTATTTGGGGAAGGCACTGATCTTATCGCGCCTAGGGAGAAGTTGTATTTGTAGTTGGGGGTATCAGAGCATGCAATCAGTTTAGTGCTAATAAGGGTAGTAGACAAAGTAGAGAGGCCGGTGCACTTCTAGAGAAAAACCATGTTGGACGCCGAAACAAGATACAGTAGAATTGAGAAGTTTGCCTGGGCTTTGATCTTTTCAGTGCTAAAACTGAAACCTTATTTTGATGCTCACGCGGTGGTAGTGGTGACCAACCTGTCGCTAAAGTAGGCCCTGAAGGCAGAGAAATCAGGTAGAATGTTGAAATGGACAGTAATGCTGAGTTCGTATGACATTGAGTATCAAGCCAAGACTGCGAAAAAGGCACAAGTATGGCTGAGTTTCCAGCCGAGGATCCCACCTAGGGGGAAGAGATGATTATGGAACAGGAAGTGGATCAAAACCATGACCCTCTGGATCCTTGGGACATGCAGAATGGTTGGAGAGTCTTTGCAGATGGGTCCGCTACCAACACAGGGAATAGAATTGGGGTGGTGTTGGTCACGCCTGAGAATACTTACCTGGAGTTATCAATGAAGCTGGGTTTTGCTGCATCGAATAATGAGTCTGAATATGAGGCAGTGATAGCAGGTCTGGACTTGGCCAGGGATCTGGGGGTGAGAGAGTTGACCGTGTATTCAAATTTAAACTTGGTAATATGTCAGGTCAATGAAGGGTTCATGGCCCGATGTCTAAGGATGGCGAAGTACTTGGATGTATTACGGAGAAGGGCAGACAAATTTGAAAAGATTAGTTTTGCTCATCTAGGCAAGGGAGAGAATAGACTGATAGGGTTATATACTAAAAGCATTACTTTTGTATTAACTCTAATTCTTTATATTTTGAATGAGAATCATATGGGCAAATGTTATGCATATTATATATGTTATTAGTTATATGCATGCGTCTAATACTTTATATTGTAGATGATATGGTGTGGTGACACACAGAAGATCATATCATCAGTACCTTATAAAGTATAAGTAAACGTTCACAATCTAGATGGATTTGGACAAACCATTGGTACAGTTGTAGTATAATCTGGTATTAGTCTATCTTGACTATAGGATTACACTAGTACACTTTGTGTGTATTGAACAGGACCAAATGAGGTTGTTTCTCTTTATACTGATTATATAAGAGAACAAACACCTCTGTTATTATGGATTCTTGTCCTTTTAATCCGGATATAATAACAGGCACTTACGTGCATTGTACATTGCTTTAAATCATCAATGAGTGAGACTCATTTGTGAATCAACAAACTTGATGGATTGGGTAATGACATTGTATGTAAGGTGTGCTGTTGATTAAAGAAGGAATCCGTGACCTGCAGGAAGTCGGGTTGATGATGTCCCCTTGAGGAGCTCATAAGGATTATCATGTGAATCCTGCAGGTGGATTTAATCCGACATGACAATAAGGTTGAGTGGTACTACTCAAGGACATAAAAAGTTGATTAATGTAGTTGTCAGTAATTTGACTTAATCAACGGGCATTCAATATCTTAAACACGGGGAGATCAACGAGCATATAATATGGAGCCCATAAACGTAATTTGGGATTAGGCCGGTAGTGCAACAATGGCCTTTAGTGGAATAAGCTATTTGTTGACGGACTTGGGCCGTGTGTTTTGGGCGAAGATGGGAAGCCTAAGCCCGTCAGGAGGCCCAACCCTAATTTCTCCTCATGGTCCCTATTGTAGCCTATATAAAGGAACCTTTTCTTCTTAGCCGAATTCACTATTCACTTGATTAGAAAAAGAGAGGCAAAGAGAGAAATAAAAGGTGGTAGATCGTTGCCCACACAACGTCCATTCTAAGGATATGAATACAACAGAATATCAGGAGGTTGCTGATTTCAAAGATCTTGGATTCTCAGAGATATCACAGCTGATCTAAAGGTATGAATTTCTAACCAAAATCGTGAGAACCTTTATTTCGCTGCGCATGGTTTTCACGGTTTGTAAACTGCGACCATAACGGTTCCTACATAGACACGCCGATGCGTTGGCATATGTTGTCGTGGTACTACCTAGAACTGAGGGTCAATCCATTGAAGTCAGGGTGCTGAGCAAACCAAGTACCGCAGAGGAAGAGTGGGTATGGCTCACTACTGAGCAAGAGCTTGGGTGGAGGGAGCCCATCAAGAGTTTTCTTTCGGGGGTAGAGATAGAAGACAAGAGAGGAAGGAGAAGGATGGAACAGGTATCCCGGAGGTACACATTGCTGGATGGGGTGTTGTACCGATAGAGTGTCAGCAAACCGTTGTTGAAATGTCTGGGACCGCGGATGGCACAAGAGGTGTTGGGAGAAATTCATGAAGGAGATTATGGGAGCCATTCAGCGGGGAGGACTACTGCGCACCGGCTGCTTACACAGGGGTACTTTTGGCCTCACATGAATAGAGATGCAATAGAATATGCCAAGAGGTGCAAGAAATGCCAGAGCTTTGCACCGCTGATACACGCGTCAGCTAAACCCTTGCATCAGGTTTATAGTCCATGGCCGTTTGCTATGTAGGCGTTGGACATTATCGGACCCCTGTCCATGGCGAGCGGCAAAAGAAGGTTCTTGCTAGCTGCGACAGATTATTTCATGAAGTGGGTTAAGGGCGTGGCTCTGCAGCATGTGAAGGAGGAACATGTAAGGAAGTTCCTATGGGAAAATATCATATGTCGGTTCAGACCCCCACACACTGTGATTGCGGATAACGGTACACAATTTACAGGGGGAAAGGTGAAAGCATTTCTCCAAGCGTTTGGAGTAAAGCAAAGGTTCTCGGCCCCCTACAATCCAGAGGGGAATGGGTAGGCAGAGTCTTCGAATAAGACTATAATGAATAATCTGAAGAAAAAGTTAGAGGAATGCAAAGGATCCTGGGCAGAGGAGTTGCACATGGTACTTTGGGCATACCGTACTACTCCGCGGACTTCCACCGGGGAATCATCGTTCGTTATGGCTTATGGAGTGGAGGCGGTGATTCCGGTGGAAATGATGGCCGTGACAACCAGAACCAAAGCTGTTGAAGGAGGGGTTAATGAGACAGTATTAGCTGGAGATCTGAATCTTATAGAGGAAAAAAGGGACACCGCGTGCCTCAGGTTAGAAAAGTACCACAAGAGGTTGCAGAGACAATATAACAAGTGGGTGAAGCTGCGGACACTTAATGTTGGTGACTGTGTACTGCGGTGGGTGACCCCTGCCACCAAGAAGGAGACAGATGTAAAGTTGGGCCCCAACTGGGAGGGACCATACATCGTAGTAGAGGCTGGAATGTCCGGGACCTACAGGCTGCAGACGCCCCTGGGAGAGACCGTTAAGCGACCATGGAACATCAGGATGTTAAAAAGGTTCCATGAGTAACTTTGTGTACAGTTTTTCAGTTAAATGAAAGTTTATTTGCTTCATGATATGTGAACATCAAGCTTTGTAATGATATTTTGAGCCCTTTAGTATGTCAATGAAAGTGATATCAAATTCCCTCCATCTGATTTGTGTTTATTGTTTGTATTTGGATTAGGCCAAAGACAGCAGATGAGGAGGTCCGCATTCAACTTGGGGGCTAAACTGATCTACCCCCAACATCTCCATAGTTAACTTGGGGGCTAAACTGATCTGCCCCCAACATCTCCATATTCAACTTGGGGGCAAGCTGAGTTGCCCCCGACATCTCTATGGCAGCGGAGGGGGTAAGCCTTTCGCGGACACGGAAGTCTGAATTCAACTTTGGGGCTAAATTGATCTGTCCCCAACATCTCCATAATAAATTTGGGGGCTAAATTGGCCTGTCCCCAACATCTCTATATTCAACTTGGGGGCAAGCTGAGTCGCCCCCAACTTCTCCATGGCAGCGGAGGGGGTGAGCCATTCGCGGACGATGAGTTCCGAATTCAACTTGGGGGCTAAACTGATCTGCCCCCAACATCTCCACAGTTAACTTGGGGACTAAACTGACCTGCCCCCAACATCTCTATATTCAACTTGGGGGCAAATTGAGGTGCCCCCAACATCTCCAGGGCAGCGGAGGGGGTGAGCCTTTCGCGGATGATGAGGTCCGAACTCAACTTGGGTGCTAAACTAATTTGCCCCCAACATCTCCATATTTAACTTGGGGGCAAGTTAAGTTGCCCCCAACATCTCCATGACAGTGGAGGGGGTGAGCCCTTCGCAAACAATAAGGTCCGAATTCAACTTGGGGGCTAAACTGAGCTGCCCCCAACATCTCCCTATTCAACTTGGGGGCAAGCTGAGTTACCCCCGACATCTCCATGGTAGTGAGAGGGGTCAGCCCTTCATGGAAGATGATAGGATGATTGCATATGAAAAGGCAAGTGTTGACCATGTGCGAAGAGGTCATGTGATAAAGAGTAAGGTGCAATACGCTAAGCAGAAATTGATACATAGATCAGAAAACATCATTCAAAAGTAATTGTGCATTACAAAACCATATCCAGAACATTATCCAGGAGCAAAGGACTAAAGTGCATTACATAAACAGGGGAGTTATCTTCACTTTGGGTCTTTGGCCACATCCTCTGATGGCTGCCCCCCACCCTCCTCCACAGCTGTGTCATCAACATCAATGGGGAAGGTCGCCACCCCGGGTTGGACAGCAGCCTCTGGCTCAGATGTCGGAACAGGGGTTGTAGAGTCTGGAGTGGCAGGAACTGGAAGCGGAGCGGGGAGAAGTCGGCCGGATGCTGCAAGGGCTTCCATTTGTTGTTTTAGTTCCCGGGCAATCTTCTTGGTGGCTAAGGCCTTGAAGTGTTCTGCAGTGTCCACCAACTGCTTGTTCGAGGCAGCCTGAGCAACAACCCTATCCGCCTCCCTCTGGCTCTCCAACTTTGAGGTGACGCCCACCACATAGTCTTTATGAGCTTGTTCAGTGTGTTGGAGGTTCTTATGATGTTTCAGCGCTGCGAGGCGGGCGTCGTCTCATTCCTTCTCCATCTGGGCATACTTCGCCTTCCACCCTTCCGGACCGTGGATTTTGTTCTTCATGGTTTCAAGCGCATCCAAGGTCTTGGTGAGGCCGCGGATGACATAACCAACATCAAGGCTCAGCTAGAGATGAAGATAAAGTTAGGGGAAATTGATAATGCGAAAGAAAAAGGATAGAGGGGAAATGCATACCCTTTCCCATCCAGTATAAATCACGGCACGGTGGGAGGCGAAGGAGCCTGAATCCCCATAAGCTTGATCCTTGGGGAGGTGGGAGCTAAAGAATAGGGACGCAGCCACCGCAGGGTTGTCCAAAGTAGAGTCATGGGTGGTGACATCCCGGTCCCTGGCCTTGAACTGTGGATGCCAAATCACTACTGGCCCAGCAGCCTCTTTCCCAGTGCAGCGTGGTGGAGCCACGGGCCATGGAGATTCCGACCGAGTCTCGCTGGCGGAGGCGGTGGAGGGGACGACCTTAGCCTTTTTAGTAGGAGGACCCTTGGTCGCTGCATCATTGGGCACATCACCTTCGGAGTCGCTATCCCAAAGCTTAAGTTTGGTAATGTCCATGTCCGCAGTGGTGTCTGTGGGGCAGGCAAAGTCGTCGTCCCAGTCAGCAATGGAAGAGTATGATCTCGGGTTAGCTCCGGCATTGATCGGAGAAGGGACAGTAGGAGACTTACGAGTCTTGGTGGTGACGGCTTTCCAGGCAAGTGCTTGAGAATGAGAGATCTTGGAGGTGTACCCAAATGACAAATGAACTGGGCGTTTCAATTTCCGGCTTTTGGGTGGAGAAGGCTTGGGTTTCCTTTCTTTGGGTGGCGGCAACAGGTACAGAGGACCGCGGTACTTGCCAATGTCCTTGAGTACAGGGTCCAGAAGGAGCAGACTTCTTTTTTTGGGATCAATGCCGAGGATGGCACACTGGCTGCTCCCTAGGCCTCGGATTTGGGCGAAGATCTCAGAAGAAACACCGGTGTATATTTGGAACTGCAAGTCCGGAGTCCAACCTGAGACATAAACAAGCAGATGTGTTAATATAGGGATCCTCAAAAGACCAAACACAACAACCAGCCACACTTACCACTTTCAAGAAAATGACAGTGCCTCAGGGATAATTCGGGAGGTAGCTCCGCAGAAAGGAAGTTCCCGGACACGTACAAGGGATAGTGGTGCCGGACTTTATCAGAGGTAGTGACACGGAGAACGAAAGACTTCTTCTGCAGATGCACACAGAAGGATTGATATCCTACGCTCCCAAATTTGGTGCTCTTCTTTAGGAAGTAGTGGGCGGTGATGTCATGCAGATGAATCTAAGGAGCATTCGTTTTGTTGTAATAGTTCGCGACATACATGATTCACCAGAAGTTGCCGATGCCTTGGCACGGTGGAATGTTGAAGTGGTTACAAACTTCAACATCCAATAAAGACAGGGGAAATCGCAGTTCTGCTGCTATTTGCCCCACTGTGGCTAATAGAAACCCAGGTCGTGGTGGGACCAGGGGAGGAAAGTGGGTGACTCCAGGCACGTGTTCTAAAATTACATCTCCGAGAATGTCGTAGGCAGCTTGGACCGTGGCAAGGTTAGGTCTGTGGTAATGGGAAGGTGGTGGTGGAAGCACGGGTGGTCTTCCAGAGGCTGAAGGAGCCGCAGATGGATGAGGGGGTTCAGGGATAGGGGACCCTGATTAGTCAGTAGATGGACTGGAAGATCCAGAGTCTGCAGACCGACCGATGGATTCAAGGGATAGGGACCCCGACCTAGCAGATCTGGTAGCAGATGAGCTACCCAAATTAGAGTCAGACATGAGGGAAACAAGAGGTCGAAAGAAACTAGGGAAACCTAGCTGATGAATGGCCCCCTAAAGAGATGGGGATGAGCGAAATAACAAAACACTAGCAATGAAAAACAAGAGGGAAGAAAAACCAAACGAGAAGAGCAAAATCAATGGAAATGCACGGTAAATGGAAGAAAGGGGAGAGACATGAACCTGGTCTAAGTCAAGCAACTGTCGAAAGTGGCTAGATGGTGGAACGAGGGCCAGAAGCGAGGGGAGCTACACCGGAGAAGGAGAGAAAAGGCTGAGCATACACAAGAAAAGGAGAGCAGCAAGTATGGGAGAGTGAAGTTGAAAGATTTTGGAATATGGAAGGTGAGGGATTGTGTGAGGAGTCTTTTGGGCAGGATACTAAGAGGCCAGGGCAAAAGAGGAAAGGGATGACACGTGGAAGGGGAAGGGACCATACGAAAGAAGACACCTGTCCTCACGAAAACTGAAGAGACAATGGTGGCTACGCGTGCGCCGGGGGGGGGGGGTGTGGGGGAGGTACGTGCCCAAGGACACGTGTTCACCTATTCAAAGTCCAATGTAGAAGCGTAATCATGAATGTCAGAAGAGATAATGAGGTGAGAGTGAACGAAAAACCCCTGATGGGACAACTCTTCACATGCCCAGCTGGTGAGTCTCGGCTCATGGACCCCTCGAGATCCGAGGGCCGAAAGGGGGCATCTGTATCAGCCTAATTTGGGACCAAGGAGATGCTATGACCGAGGGCCCAAAGTGGAATAAGGAGAGGAGAATGCAAAACACTGGAGCAAGTCCGCGGCCTTCTAGAAGAGCGTGAGCCACCCATGTGTGGGGGACCCAGGGGGTGTTAGGGTCAAAGTGAGGGCACGATAAGAAAGAAGGGATGGGGAGCATAGGATCGAGGCTGCCGAACCTTAGAGGGACAGGTGTGAGAAAGCTGACCGAGAGATAGAAAGGAGATTAACGAATGGAAAGAAAAGGAGAGGAGATAAAAAGGAATAGTAAACCTAAGGAAGGGAGGAAAAAAGAAAGGAAAAAGAAAAAAGGAGGAAAAAGAGAGGAGAAGAGGAAAAAAGAGAGAAAGAGAAAGGGAGGAGAGGTGAGAGACTAGAAATACCAGTAGGGATTTTTCAGGTGAATACCACAATACATACCAAGTTGAAAGAAAAGAACTTCAAGAAATGATAAGAAAACTCCAAGGATAGAGTAATGAGTAGAAGGAATTAGAGGAAACTTTAAGGGGTGTCGTGGAAAGTCTCAAGGCAGAGCTAGCTGAGAAATCTGTTGTTCAAGCTCGTGTTGTTAAACCTGATCAAAAGTTGGTGTTGGCTGAGACTCGACTAAAAGAAGATGTAGGTTCTATAGCTAAAGAGACAAAGCAACATAAGAAGTTCAATACTTGAATCATCTTTGTAAGACATTTTAACTGGATGTAGGTTGAGAGCATCAAGGCAAAGGCATATGAAAAAGATCGAGGCAGAACTACTATTCAAATTGGAAAAGCATGCACACAAACTTCGGGACAGAGGCATTCTAGATGATAAAGTCATTCTGCTTCAGAAGGGCCTTTCACTTGCTTACACTGGGATTACTGAACAGGTTATTCTTTTGTTCTATTTTAAGATAAACTTTTAGCGGTAATATGTTGTTGAGTATAGAAAATTATATAATGGAAGATTTGATGTTGAAGTTCTTTAAGATAAAATAATTGTGGTGTTGGATTGATTGACTCAATAGCTTCAACTCGAGACTTGTCTCTCCCACAAATTCCAATCGATTTCACAATATTGAGAAGAATAATAAAGAGGAGGGGTAAGAGGGGTTCCAGGAACAGTTAATAGTGAGTGGTTGTTACACTAATACAAGTCTTAAGTTCAATATAGTTCAATATAATTTTGAATTAAAAGAATAATAAAAAAGAAACCGTTACAGGCTTACGCTAATATCTCATGTGTTTAAACTTTAATATTAAATTTTTTGTTTTTATCATTAGTGAGAAATCAACAAAATTATTAAATAAGATACTGGGAAAAAAATAGTTTACCTTATCCAATTTTTTTTAACTCTTTCTGAAGCCTTGATTGAATATCTTCTATTGTATGCAATAAAGAAAAGAAAAAGAACTCAGTTATATATGCAAAACTAATATATCGAATTCAACATATAAATCATAATAAAAAAAAAAAACTGAAAGTTTACTTGTGTTTTTTGTTTTGTGTTAGGCAAATCGTTGGTTTTGTATATATATAGGTTTGTTTAGGTTAATTGATTAGGTTTTCTTATGTCATTAGAAGTTTATTATTAATAGGATTCTTATTTTGTATATATCCATAATTAGTGTTATTGTTTTGTGTTAGGCAGATCGATACTTTTGTATATGGATATGTTTGTTTAAGAAGTTCAGTATTAATATGATTCTTTTGGTTAAAGAAGTCTTTATGGTGGTGGAATCCAGTTAAGTTAGATTATTTCCTGGAACAGACCAACTCCATAGGCAAAGGTTTTTATTATTGGGCTAAACCAATTCTAAGTAGTCTTAGGAATCAGACTGTATATTGCCTTGCTACTTTATTACGTGGTATGCCCAACCAATCGAGCATTTGAGCATACCTGCATGAATAAAGCACATTAATCTATTTCAGATAGAACACTAACAATAAGATCAAGAAAAGTAGGACTCACATCCCTTGGGGTTATTCCTAACTCACATGTTATACCCTTCGTCAGATAGATTCAAAGCATCTGGTGTTAGGATAGTACATGTAAGATTTCCAGAGAAAGAGTTGCAGATTTGCATATACTCTTGATTGCCAGATTCTTCTAATGGATTTAAAACTGAGTGTGGATGAGATTAGAGATGAAAAAGACACTAGGATTAGTAAAAAATCATTGATCATACTTTCTTGCCTTAGCCACTATTGAGTATGAGGAATCTCTACATACCTTAGAGCACTATCGAGGAAGAGAAACTCATAGCACATGCAATCCTTACCTGTGAAGGTAGTTTACTTGCTTACTTTACCAAGTAAATTTAGATGAGTGATAAATATAATATTCATATCTCATAGCTCTACATAGTTACTAATAATTTTCATAATAAAACTCTTTGTTTTTCCATAATTATTTGTCATAAATCAAATATATAGCAGTCCCTTTTATAGCGCTCTGAGGGTGTCCACGTCGATAGGGAGATTACGAGAAACGTGGAGAAAAAAATTACGAAAAGTGATGAAAGCTAAACCTAAAAAACCCCACGATTTAAACCAAAAAAAAAAAAAAAAACTTTCATACGATAGACGCGGCCATCCAAAATCCACATCTCTCATTCTTCCAAACAGGTCTTCTCTGAAGATGATTTTTTCTTCTTTCATTTGCAGAAGTAATCCATCTATTATCTTAAATTCTCCGGAAGCACCAAGCTTCGATTATAACGTAGTACACATTAAATGAATGGGAATATCATGTAGCCGAAATGGAAGCAGCTAAAGCAGGGATGCCAGTGGTGTCTGTACATCACGACAATAGTGTAGAGGGCTCAACTATCAAAGATATTCACATGGAGAACTTCAGTGTATCAATTGGTGGTCATGAGCTCATTGTAGATGGCGTAGTAACACTTTCTTTTGGAAGGCACTATGGTTACTATTCTAGATACTGAATGAAGAAACAAGATTGATTCGTTGTTTATTAGAAAATATATATGCCCCATAGTAACTTTTGTTGCTTTTTTGAGTCATGGTGAATATGAACCATTATGCTAGTCCTATTTGAGCACTAGATTCCATTGGGATCGAACTCCTCAGGGTATTTCTATGCTACTACTGAGTGATTTTAAAATAAAAAAATATTTTTTTAACAACTTCTTCATGTGTTCTCTTATTTATCTCCCATTAGTAATAGTTATTGATTGTGTTGAATTGAATTGATTTGGGGCCCTAAGTGTTTGTCATATTGTCTCATTGAGTCTGTTTTCTCCACTCTCAGCAGTAAAATGGCCAAAACATACGCAGAAGAAATATATATGTCCGCCAATGTCTTCTACAAGGTGATGAAGATTCCTTCTACTTCTTCTCCAGTATTGTATGCTATTAATAAATTAATTATTATTGCACCACCTAAACTTGACATTGTTGACAGTGCTGCGTTACTTTAGGGGTTTTTGTGCAGAACATTATACTTCTTCACTCATCACGACACAAAGGTGTGTTCACTGAAGTCTTGACTCAATTTTCAATCGCTAAACTTTAGTGTTGTTGTCTTTTCTTTTTCACTTATTGTTTCCCTACTCAAGTCAATCTGTCTTGGTTTTGTATTCCTTAAATTAACGTACTTGAGTTTTTAAGTTCATATTTTATTTTAAAGTTTTTGGTTTTCCTCCACCCATTTAATTTTCTGTAAATGAGAACTGAACGAGAGTCTTCAATGAATGTAGTCACATGCTTACTAATAAAAGAAGGTATCGTGTTAAATTATAAATGGTTCTTTTCAAGTTGCTTTTGATTATAATAGTAAACAGTTGCTTTCTAAGTTAACATATTTTTAAAACAAGAAGCATGTTAAGTAGTACCTTAGTTCACATCCTACTATCATTACCAGTTTATATTTATGAGTAGTATTGCAAGGATCAAGTATGTATCTTTTGAGATTGTCCCAGGTTGCAATAAGATGACATGTTCAAATCATGTAAACTAATTGTTGTTGCAAATATGATTAAGATGAAATTTAGGCAAATAAATTTAATTAACCTTACATTCTGAATTTGCAGGTGATTGGCATAGCAGTGATGCTTAATGAGATTGTAAATAGGTGAAGTGTATCAGTTGAATTTGGGACCAAAGAGATGATATGACTGAGGGCCTGAAGTGAAATAAGGAGTGGAGAACACGAAACACTGAAGGAAGTCCGCAACCTTCTAGAAGAGCGTGAGCCACGCACATGTAAGGGACCCAGGGGGTGACCGGGTCAAAGTGAGTGCAAGGTAAGAAAAAAGGAAGGGGGTGCATGGGATCGAGGTTGCGGAACCCTAGGTGGACAGGTGTGTGAAATCTGACCAGAGGATTGAAAAGGGATCAACGGATGGAGAGAGAGGAGAGGAGGAATAAAAGGGAACAGTAAACCTAGAGAAAAGGGAGGAAAAGAAAAAAAGAGAGAGAGGAGAGGTTGAGACATTTGTGTTTCTACAGTGAATACTAGTTTCTTGTAAGAGATCTTTTAGGTTCATACATTTGGCACCGTCTGTGGGGACGAGGTAGTCCACGACTTAGTAAGAAAAAGGAAAGGTTAGAACATGGCTCCTGTAGCTAAAAGGGGAAGAGGAAGAGGAAGAGGAAGAGGAAGAGGAAGAGGAAGAGGGAGAGGTAGGGGGAGACATGGAAGAGTGAGAGCTAAAGTCAGAGAGGAAGAAGCGGGGAATATTGAGAATGAGGAGATGCCAGAAGAGGAAGTAGCAGATACAGAGGCAGAGGCGACCAGATTGCTCTAGGAGGAGATAGGAAGACTGAGGGAGGAGAATGATGAGTTGAGGAGAGAAAGGGAGACCACCCAAGGGGGAACAGATGCAGCAGAACCCCGAGGGTAGTGAAGTGGAAGGACAAGGCATGGAACTCCCTTGAGAGAATGGAACGAACAATGCCGGGGGCATTACCATGGAAATGGTGCAGGCGATGATCGAAAGAGACAGAGAAGTGAACCTCACGGCGGAAAAGAAAAAGCACGGCGTGGCGAAGAAGGTGGTAGCTAGTTTGAATCAGAATCCGCTGGCTGACTCAGTCTGGAACTCTGAGGTACCAAAGAGGTTCACGCAACCCAGGTTCGAGAGATACGACGGGAAAGGAGACCCGACGGACCATTTACACCACTTCAGGCAGCAGATGCCACTATGGCAAGAGGAAAAGTATGATGGACTCCGTTGTATGATCCTAGCCAGTTCGAAAGGGGGAGCCTTGGATTGGTACTATCGATTGGGGTCGCGGAGCATACAAAGGTTTGAGGAGCTGGAGTAGGCCTTCGTAAATCACTTCATCAATCAAAGGAAGAGAGTAGTGGATGTCGCGGATCTCTTTAATGTCAAGCAAAAGCCTACCGAGACACTAAGAGATTTCCTGTGCTGGTTCAAAGAAGAGACACTATGAATGGAAAACACGGATGGCCGCCGTCATCATCATTTGCCAAAGATGGTTTGAAACAGGGAACCAGGGTCCATGAGTCGGTGTCAAAGATTGAGGTTACTACTTTACATGCTTTATACCTGAAGGTAGAGAGGTACATAAGGTACGAGGATATTTTGCAGAGGAATAGTAAGGAATACAAGAAACTTGAGAAGTCAGTACATGTCGTGGGAGTAGAGGATCGGAGAGACAGAGAAAGGACCGCGACATGAGAAGGGGGAAACTACAAAGGAGAAACACAGAAAGCAGAAAGAGTCAGGGAACATGCCCGAAGAGAGTATAGGGAAAGAAAACCTTATCGCCAAATGGAGCTCACTCTACTGAACAAAATGTTGGAGGAGATCTTGCCGTTGATCAATGGGCAACAGTACTATGAAGCACCACGGGGTGCACCCAGGGAAATAGAAGGAAAGCCATTTTTGTGCATATCACCAGGTCTGGAATCACGGTACTAATGAATGCTTTGCACTGCAGTGGTTGGTAGAGAGAATGATTGGGAGAGGGAAGTTGAAAGAGTTCATCAAAGAGGCACAGCCGGCAGAAAGAGTCTCAGCCGCAGGCAGGATCCTTGGTACGATAAATGTTATCTTCAGTGGAGAAACGTTGGGGAGGAATGCACACAGAGATAAGATGCGGGGGACCACCAGTTTGCAGTAGGTAAATGAGATTCTGAGTGGTCCAAGGCCTGTTCCAGGCTCCAGCAAAGGGAATGGCAGGATAGAGTTCACACTAAGAGATTTCGAGTCGGTGGCTGGGCCGCACGAGGATGCACTGGTAATTACAATCGCGATGGGAAATTACATGGTGAAAAGGGTCCTGATAGATTGCGGAAGCTCAGTGGACCTGTTATTCAAGGGTGCGATGGAAGAGATGGGCATTGATAGTAAGCAGATGAAGACCCCCCAAACCAACTTGTTCGGCTTCAATGGCAGTATGACGGAGCTATTAGGGGAATTGTTGCTACCAGTGACAGCAGGGCCAGTGATAGTGTTTACCCATTTTATGATAGTAGATACCAGTTCCCAGTATAACGCGATCTTGGGCAGAAAATAGATTCACGAGATGAAGGCTATCCCATCCACATACTATCAGGTGATCCGCTTCCCAACTAATGGAGGAATATATGAGATAAGAGGTGATCGGGTCGCGGCTCAAAATATTCAGCAGGTTACGGTGAAAGGGCTAGTCTGTGTACCAGAAAAGGAGGCAGTTGAGAAGGGCGACAAGTCTGCATAGCAATTACAGACTGTGGTCGGCGATAAGTCACTCGTCAGGGCCAAGACAATGGATGAGATTGAGATAGTAAATATAGGAATTGTGCAGGAAGAAAAGTTTGTGAATGTGGGAACAAGTTTGTCAGAAAGTTAGAAGGCGAAGTTGGTTGCCTTATTGACTGAGAACAGCGATGTGTTTGCATGGACCATCGAGGATTTGGCGGGGTTAGATCCGGAGTTCTCGTGCCATAGATTACATATGAGGGAAGGGGCTCGGCTGGTACAACAGAAGATGAGGAGCGTTAAACCGCAGTATGCGCAAGGAATTCGGGATGAAGTGAAGAAGCTGAAGGATGCTGATATCATCCGCAAATGTAAGTTCACTGAGTGGTTGTCTAACATAGTAGCATTTCCCAAAAAGAATGGGAAGGTGAGAATGTGTGTGGATTTTACAAACGTTAACAAGGAGTGCCCAAAGGATTGTTACCCCATGCCGCAGATAGATGAGTTGGTGGACCGAACCGCAGAATTCAAGATTTTCTCATTCATGGATACCTCAATGGGTTATAATCAGGTGATGATGTACGGCCCGAATCAAGAGAAGACCGCATTCATAGTTGAAGGGGGAACATACTGTTATACCAGAATGCCTTATGGGTTAAGGAATGCGGGGGAAACATTTCAGAGTGTGGGGGAGAAGATGTTTAAAAGCAATATCAGAAAAGAGAATAGAGATTTATATAGATGACATAGTGGAGAAGAGTATGACTGAGGACGAGAATTTGGTAGGGTTAAGTGAAACTTTCTCGATACTGTGGAGACACAAGCTTATGTTGAACCCCAAGTTCCTAGCTAAGGACACCACTTAGGGGGAAGAGATGATTATGGAATAGGAGATGGATCAAAACCACGACCTGCTGGATCCTTGGGACATGAGGAATGGATGGAGAGTCTTTGCAGATGGGTCCGCTACAGACACAGGGAATGGAATTGGGGTGGTGTTAGTCACGCCTGAGAATGCACGATTGGAATTATCAATGAAACTGGGTTTTTCTGTGTCGAACAATGAGTCTGAGTATGAGGCAGTAATAGCAAGTTTAAACTTGGCCAGAGATCTGGGGAAAGCTGATAGTGTATTCAGATTCGAACTTGGTAATATGTCAGGTCAATGGGGGATTCGCATCCCGATGTTCAAGGATGGCGAAGTACTTGGAGGTATTAAGGAGAAGGGCAGACAAATTCGAGAGAATCAGATTTGCTCATTTAGGCCGGAGAGAGAACAGAAATGCCGATGCGTTAGCATATGTAATCGCGGTACTTCCTGGAACTGAAGGCAGATCCATAAAGGTTAGGGTACTGAGCAAGCCGACACCGCAGAGGAGGGAGAGGTATGGTTAACTACTGATCACAAATCGGGATGGATGGAGCCCATTAAGAGTTATCTGTCAGGGGTATAGATAGAGGACAAGAGAGAAAGGAGAAGAATGGAATAGGTGTCATAGAGGTACACGTTACTAGATGGAGACTTGTACAGGCATAGTGTCGATGGAATAGGTGTCATAGAGGTACACGTTACTAGATGGAGACTTGTACAGGCATAGTGTCGGTGGACCGTTGCTAAAATGCCTTGGACCGCAGTAGGTGTAAGAGGTGTTGGGGGAAGTTCATAAACGAGATTGTGGGAGCCATTCGGTCAGGAGAACTATGGCGCACCGGTTGTTAGCACAGGGATATTTTTGGCCTCACATGAAGAGAGATGCTACCGAATATGCTAAGAAGTGTCAGAAATGCCAGAGTTTTGCACCACTGATACACGCGCCAGTAGAGCCCTTGCACCAGGTGTATAGTCCGTTGCCTTTTGCTATGTGGGCGTTGGATATCATTGGACCCCTGCCCATGGCAAGCGGCAAAAGAAGGTTTATGCTGGCCGCGACAGATTATTTTACGAAATGGGTTGAGGGTGTGGCTCTGCAACAGGTGAAGGAAGTTCCTATGGGAAAATATCATATGTAGGTTCGGACTCCCACACACTGTCATCGCAGATAACGGGAACCAGTTTACGGGGGGAAAAGTGAAAGCGTTCCTCCAAGCATTCGGAGTGAAGCAAGGATTCTCGGCCCCGTATAACCCAGAGGGGAATGGACAGGCAGAGTCATCCAACAAAGTTATATTGGATAATCTTAAGAAGAAGTTAGAGGAGCACAAATGGTTTTGGGCGGAGGAGCTGCACAGGGTACTCTGGGCATACTGCACGACTCCGCAGACGTCTACTGGGGAATTACCTTTCACTATGGCTTATGGAGTGGAGGCCGTGATCCCTATAAAAATGATGGCCACAACTACCAAAACCAAAGCTGTTGAGACATGAGTTAATGGTACAGTACTGGCTGGGGAACTGAATCTTACAGAGGAAAGGAGAGACACCGCGCGCCTAAAATTGGAGGAATACCATAGGAGACTGCAGAGACAATATAACAAGCGGGTGAAGCCGTGGAAATTTAGTGTTGGTGATCTGGTTCTATGGCGAGTTACCTCGGCGACCAAGAAGGAGACAGATGGAAAGTTGGGCCCAAACTTGGAGGGACCATACATCGTGGTGGAGGCCGGAGCGACCGGGGCCTACAGGTTGCAGACCCCTCTAGGAGAGGACATCAAGCGACCATGGAATATCAGGATGTTGAAAAAGTTCCATGAGTAACTTTGTATATATCTTCGTTTTGTTTATTATGAAAGGGAAATCTATTTGCTTCGTAATATATGAACATCAAGCTTTGTAATGATATTTTGAGCCTTTTGGAATGTCAATGAAAGTGATAGGAATTTTACTGTATCTGATTCGTGTTTGTTCGTTTGTATGTGGATTAGGCCAAAGACCGTGGACAATGAGATCCACATTTAGCTTGGGGGGAAACTGGCTTGCCTCCAATATCTCCATATTCAGCTTAGGGCCTAAACTGACCTGCCCCCGACATCTCCATATTCAACTTGGGGGCAACTTGGGTTGCTCCTAACATCTTCATGACCGCAGACAATGTGATTAGAATTTAACTTAGGGGTTAAACTAACCTGCCTCCAACATCTCCATATTCAGCTTGGGGGCTAAACTGACCTGCCCCCAACATCTCCATATTTAACTTGGGGGCAACCTGGGTTGCTCCTGACATCTCCATGACCGCGGACGATGCGGTCCGAATTCAACTTGGGGACTAAACTGACCTGCCTCCAACATCTCCATATTCAACTTGAGGGCAACTTGGGTTGCTCCCAACATCTCCATGACCGTGGACGATGCGGTCTGAATTCAACTTGGAGGCTAAACTGACCTGCCTCCAACATATCCATATTCAGCTTGGGGGCTAAACTGACTTGCCCCCAACATCTCCATATTCAACTTGGGGGCAACCTGGGTTGCTCCCAACATCTCCCTGGCCGCAGACGATGAGGTCCGAAGTTAACTTGGGGGCTAAACTGACCTGCCCCCAATATCTCCGTATTCAACATCTCCATGGCAGCGGACGATTGGACCAACGTTCAACTTGGGGGCTAAACTGTCTTGCCCCCAGCATTTCCATGCTCAACTTGGGAACCTGAGTTGCTCCCAACATCTCCATGACCGCAGACGATGAGGGCCAAATTCAACTTGGGGGCAAAGTTGATCTGCCCATAACATGTCCAAATGCAACTGAGGGGCTAAGCTGATCTGCCCCAACATCTACATGCCAGCGAACGATAGGGTCCGAATTTAACTTAGGGGCAAACCGAGATACCCCCGCTACCTACATGGTAATGGAAAGGGATCAGCCCCTCGCGAACGAGGATGTCCCCATTAAGCCACATGAATGAAATGGTAGGATGAATGCATTTGAACAAGCTAGTGTTGGTCATGTGCGAAAAAATCATGTGATAAAAAGTAAGGTGCAACAAGCTAAGCAAAATTTGATACATATATCAGAAAACATTGTTCAAAAGCAGTGGCGCATTATAAAACAATATCCAGAGCATTATACAGGGACGAAAGGCTAAAATGCATTACACAAGCATGGAAATTGTCTTCACTTTGGGTCTTCGGCCAGATTCTCTGACTGCTGGCCCCCAACCTCCTCTACAGTAGGGTCATCAACATCGATGGGAGAGGTCACCACCCCTGGAGCGACAGCGGCCTCTGGCTCAGATGCTTGAGCCGGGGCCGTAGATTCTAAAGTGGCAAGAACTGGGAGCGGAGCGAGAAGAAGCTCGCCAGATGCTGCAAGGGCCTCTAGTTGTTGCTTCAGTTCTCGGGCAATCTTCTTGGTGGCTAAGGCCTTGAAGTGTTATGCGGCATCCACCAATTGCTTGTTGGAGGTACCTTGAGCAACAACTCTGTCCGTCTCCCTCTGGATTTCGAGCTTGGAGGTGACGCCCGCCACATATTCCCTCTGAGCTTGTTCAGCGCGTTGGAGGTCCTTGAGATGTTTATGTGCTTCTAGATGGGCATCGTCTTGTTTCCTCTCTATTTGGGCGTGCTTAGCCTTCCATCCTTCCGGACCGTGGATTTCATTCTTCACGGTTTCAAGTGCATCCAGGGTGTGGGTAAGGTTGCGGATGACGTAACCAACATTGAGGCTCAGCTAGAGATGAGGATAAAGGTAAGGGAAGTGATAATGTGAAGAAAAAAATAAAAGAAAGAGGGGAAGGACATACCCTTTCCTAGCCGGTGTAAATTACAGCTCGATGGGAAGCGAAGGAGCCGGAATCTCCGTAAACTTGGTCCCTGGGTAGGTGGGAGCTGAAGAATAGAGATGCGGCCACCGCCGGATTGTCCAAAGACGAGTCTTGAGTGGTGACCTCCCGGTCCCTAGCCTTGAATTGCGGATGCCATATCTCCACTGGCCTAGCAGGCAGGAGACCAATGGGAATTGCCTCTTTCCCAGAGCGGTGTGTGGTAGCCACAGGCCGCGGTGAAGCTGGCCGAGATTCCCTAGTAGAGGTGGTGGAGGCAGTGGTTTTAGCCTTCTTAGCAGGAGGACCCTTGTCTGCTGCATTATTGGGAGCATCACCTTCGGAGTCACTATCCCAGAGCTTAAGCTTGGTAACGTCCATAGCCGCTGTGGTATTTGTGGGGCAGGCAAAGTCGTCTTCCCAGTCAGCAATGGAAGAATACGATCTCAGGTTGGCGTCAGCGGTAATCGGAGAAGGGACAGTAGGAGACTTACGCTTCTTGGCAGTGGTGGCCTTCCTGACCAGTGCTTGAGAGTGAGAGATTTTGGAGGTGTACCCAAATGACCGATGAACTTGGCGTTACATTTTCCGGCCTCTGAGTGGAGAAGACTTGGGTTTTCTTTCTTTGGGCTATGGCAACAGGTACAAGGGACCGTGGTACTTGCCAATGTCCTTGAGTGCAGGGTCCAGAAGAAGCGAACTTCCTTTTTCGGGATCAATGCCGAGGATGGCGCACTGGCTGCTCCCTAGATCTCGGAGCTGGGCGAAGATCTCAGAAGAAACACTGGTGTATATCTGGGACTGTGAGTTCGGAGCCAACCTGAGACATAAACACAGAGAGGTATTAATACAGGGATTCTCGAAAGACCAAACACAGTGACCTGCCACACTTACCATTTTCGAGAAAGTGACAGTGCCTCAGGGATAACTCGGGAGGTAGCTCTGCAGAAAGGAAGTTCCCGAACATGTACAAGGGATAGTGGTGCCAGACTTTATCATAGGTAGTGACACAGAGAACGAAGGACTTCTTCCGTGGATGCACATAGAACGATTGATATCCTATGCTCCCAAATTTGGTGCTCTTCTTTAGGAAGTAGTAGGCGCTGATGTCATGTAGGCGAATCTGAGGAGTATTTGATTTGTTGTAATAGTTTGCAGCATACATGATTCGCCAGAAGTTGTCGATACCTTGGCACGACGGGATGTTGAAATGGTTGCAAACTTCAACATCCAATAAAGACAGGGGAAATCCCAGTCCAGCCGCTATTTGACCCATTGGGGCTACTAAAAACCCAAGTCGCGGTGGGACAAGATGAGGAAAGTGGGTAACTCCGGGCACATTCTCTAAAATTACATCTCCGAGAATGCCGTAGGCAGCTTGGACCGCGGCAAGGTTAGGTCTGCGGTAATGGGAAGGTGGTGGTGGAAGCACGGGTGGTCTTCCAGAGGTTGAAGGAGCCGTGGATGGATGAAGTTGTTCCAGGAAAGGGGACTCAGATCGATCAGCGGATTGAAGGGAAGACACAGAGTCGGCGGACCTACTAACAGATTCAGGGGATGGGGACCCCGATCTAGCGGATCTGGTTGCGGATGAGCTACCCAAATTAGAGTTAGACATGAGGGGAGCAAGAGGATGAACGATGATAAGCACCCAAAACTGTATTATAAAACCCTGTAGAGACGTAACATTTTGGTCAATTTTGTGCTTAATAATCATGAAATAATCGCATTTTCGTGCTTTTTGCAGGTTGGAGCAACTAATGTAAAAATGATGATAAAGCCAGCATTTAAGCACGGAATAGGGAATATACATAAGCTTTCCGATCAAGCCCATGTGAAGCCCAACAAATCCGGACTAAAGCCCAAGGACTCAAACAGTACAGAATTCAGTTAGAAATGGGATTACGTGCACAGAAGCATCCAATTGTCGAAGCTCATATCTCTTGAACCAGGACTCCGAATGCAACAAGTGAGCTGCTCAGACGATCAGTGCGACAAACTATACGCATTGGTAGGAAGTTGCAAAAATGCCAAAAGACCTGACTGCCACTGGACATAGCACATGGACCCACCATGCTGGCGCACAAGATTTGATGAGTCATCATGCAAGACAAAATAATTGGTACAAATAATTGGTGCAAATTTGACACCTTGCATGAAATTAATAAAGTTGGTTGGTTTTAGGTGATGATTATCTAGAAAATGAAAAGTGTCAAATGGGGGTTTCGTTTGGATAAGAGAAAAGTAAATGAGGGGGCAGTGTTTCACGTGGGAGAAGAGAAAAAGCTCTCTTATGTAAAAATGAGCATTTACTTCCAAATGGACTTTTGTTCATTTTCATTTTGACTTGTCTTTAGTTTTTAGTTTTTAGGAGGAGTTGTAAGAAAAGCTTGTAACATTTTAATGGTGGAAAAACACTTCTAGTTCTTGAATAAAATTTCTTTCATCCTTAGGTAAAATAGGTTGTTACATTTTGTATTCCTTTCTTCTTTCTCTCTCTCTTTTACATATCTTTCTTGTAACTTTCATTTTAATCCCAAGGATCATGAGCTAAAACCCTCCCTTTGTGGAGGGTTAATGATGTTCATGTGAGGAATAAACCTTGTAATTTGATTCTAGTAGTTGTTTAGAACCATAAGCTAGATTTTACATCCTACCCCAAAATGGTAGTTGGTGTGGAGTTTAGTTAGGAATCAAGGTGATGACTTAGAGATAAGTCATTGCTTTAGTTTCTCATGCTAGCAACATAATCTTAGAGATGAGTTATGTTGTTAGGGATCAAAATATAATCTTATTTAAAAATTTGTCTAGGAATTTTAAGAAAGATTAATATGCAATAACTAGAGTCAAACAAGAGAGGTGGTTCAAACATGAGTGAATTTACTCCCTCCACACTTTGTATAAATCGATTTTCACTTTATTTTAGTGTGTATGTTAAGTAAACTTAAAAATCTAGAATAAAACTAAGTAGTTTTAGTATAACCAACCATAAAGTATCTAAACCAAAACTTACTCACTAGTTCCCTAAGAGCAAATACAAGTTGTAGGTTGTCCTAGACTTTAGGTGGAACGAAACCCTTACTTAAACTATATGCATGATCACGTGAGTAAGGACATTGAATTCTACACCAAACAGAATCGAGTTATTTGTAACTTTAGACTGTAGAAATGTAAAGATCAAACGAAACCAGGGGAAACCTAGCTAACGAAGGGCACCCCCAAAGAGGTGGGGATGAGCAAAATAACAGGGCACTAGCAAAGAGAAACAAGAAAGAAGAAAAACCAAATGAGAAAACAATGGAAATGCACTGTAAATGGAGGAAAGGGGAGAGACACAAACCTGGTCTAAATCAAGCAACGGCTGAGAATAGCTTGACGGTGGAACGAGGGCCAGGAGTGGGGAGAGATGCACCGGAGAAGGAGAGAAAGGGTGGAGCATGCACAGGAAGAGGAGAGCAGCAAGTATGGGAGAATGAAGTTGAAAGATTGTGGAATACGAAAGGTGAGGGATTGTGTGAGGAGTCTTTTAGGCGGGATATTAAGAGACCAGGGCAAAAGGGGAAAGTGATGACATGTGGCAGGGGAAGGGACCATAGGAAAGGAGACACCTATCCGTATAGAAATCGAAGAGACAGAAGTGGCTACGCGTGCGCCGAAGGGGGGCATGTGCCCAAGGACACGTGTTCACAAGTTCAAAGTCCGATGTAGAAGCGTGATCATGGATGTCAGAAGAGATAATGAGGTGAGAGTGAACAAGAGACCCCTGATGGGATGACTCTGCACATGGCCAGCTGGTGAGTCTCAGCCCGCGAACCCCTCAAGATCCGAGGGCCAAGAGGGGGCATTTGTATTAGCTGAATTTGGGACCAAAGAGATGATATGACCGAGGGCCCGAAGTGAAATAAGGAGTGGAGAACGTGAAACACTAAAGCAAGTCTGTGGACTTCTAGAAGAGCGTGAGCCACACACGTGCAAGGGACCCAGGGGGTGACCGGGTCAAAGTGAGTGCAAGGTAAGAAAGAAGGAAGGGGGTGCATGGGATCGAGGTCGTGGAACCCTAGGTGGACAGGTGTGAGAAAGCTGACCAGAGGATTGAAAAGGGATCGACGAATGGAGAGAGAGGAGAGGAGGAATAAAAGGGAATAGTAAACCCAGAGAAAAGGGAGGAAAAGAAAAAGAGATAGAGATGAGAGGTTGAAACATTTGTGTTTCTACAGTGGATACTAGTTTATTGTAAGAGATCTTTTAGGTTCATACATGAAGTTCGTTAGATTATACCTCTAGCACTGAAGAAATACTCTATCATATATGATTGAAATTCAAGTTAAGACAAAGGTTAGTACCAACTTTACTGTCACTAGCGTCATTGAAGCTCACAAGGCTTATGAACGAGAGTTACTTGACTGTCAATCCTCATAACATCTCTAGGAAACATTTTTGTCTTTTGAATATTATCATTGATGTTTTTATATTGCTCTCATTATTAGAAAGTAGAAAGTGGTATGTTCAATGTTGGTACCCGCCTCTTGATTTTGTTCTATTCAAATTGTAATATAGTTTTTATATATTAAAATATGGATCTATAGTCATGGTTACAATATCATTTTTCAATGTAATTTCATGGTTACATAATTAGGATGGCAGAAAGGAAATCTTTATATATATATAATATAGCAGTCCCTTTTCAAGCTCTCTAAGGCTATCCACGTCACCAGGGGTATTACGAGAAAGTTGGAGAAAAAAACTGTGAAAAGTGATCAAAGCTAAACCTAAAAAACCCCACTACCCCACTACCTACTTTTTAACTCACGGGAAATTAGGATGCATGGATTAAGAAAAAACTGGAGAAAAAACTGGCGAACAACTTAAGAAGTCTCCAAACTTAAAATGGAAAGCGTATTAGCAAAACCCATTAAACCTTCATTTCGTTTTAAAACACTCCATCTCCAGTATCTCTTCCAATACGAAAGCCCAACACATTAATCGAAAGAGAAATATCTCAGGTATGTATCTCAGCTTTCACTTTTTGTTTTAATCCATTTTAGTACATTTGATCTTTATCTAGTTTTCTATGATTCTATTTGACAATTCTCAAATTTTCGTACTTTCTTCTCCAAATTTTAGCTTTTCAAAACACCAAATTTTTTTTGGCAAAGCAATCACCTCCATGAAACAATAAAGCTTCTGTCGCATGTTGATTTCATTTCACTCGAAACCCAAAAGCTCCCTTTCTCTCATTCTCAGAACATCGAGAAAATTATTTAGAAAACAATCTCCTCGGACTCAATCCTTTCTCGCTAAAGTTCCTTTTATCTCCTCGGGATTTCAATGCTATTTTTCAATTATAAGTTACCATTTTAAAATGCAATATATATAGTGTGTCTGGTTTTATCTTTTCTGTTATCCCCAAGTACATGAATTCCACGTGTTCTTTGCTGCTGCAGAAGATTCTTCATCCTCACCCATTGAGATGAAATCAATATCGATAACAGAACTCAAGAGCTATTATTTAGGTCAGCACTGAAATGCTGGTAAGTTTTTGTTTTCACCAAACTTCTATTTTCCTTTTTTCTTGTAGTTGGTCTAGCAGATGGTAAATAGGTGCTCCTTAAGGGTTCATATAGATACTTATTTGGAGAATAAATTGAGTAAGCAATATATAGTACTCAATCTTTAGACATGATAATCCGATTATTTTAGATAATAGAGAAAAAATGAGTTGAGAAGATAGAACCAATTGTCGAATCCGATTATTGACAATCAAAGACTTCTTGCCTTAGGTGATCCAAGAAAGATAGAAACAATGAAGTACATTGGAGCAGTAAAAAGCTATGATGCACAGATACGGGTACGAGTACCGACACATGGACACGGATACGGGGTACGATACGAGATTTTTTAAAAATTAGGATACGGGTGTGGCAGTCGGATACGACAATTTTTTATGTAATTAATATTCTTTAGTGAATCGAGAATCGTATTGGATCATAAATCGTAAGATTCATAATTAAGTAAGTATTTATATAATAATCTATAAGATCTTATTAAAGTATTTTAGATATAAAATATTTATTTTAAGTAATATGTTTAATGTGTGCATAAATTTAATTTTACATTAAAATTTTGAAGGCTTATAAAAAAGATGGACCACCTGTTAGATAGTGGATATAGAGAATGGTCGGGCTCATGTATCATAAGGCATTAAGGCCAATTGTTCAAATATTTAATACAACACGTAAGCACCATATTCCCAAAAGCCCAGTCAACAATAATTCAACGTTGTTTGTTTCAAGATAGAGCCATTAAATTCTAACTGCTCATTTTCTAAGTAAAGCTTTAACTTTTAAGTCAGACTTCATAAAACCCTAGATCTGGTTTTATGTTACAATGGTTTTGCACAGCCGCCATAGAAGAAGCACACTTAGATGAAGGATACAGGAGAAAAAGAAGGAACTAAAGAAAAAGCTACTACCTTTCTCACTTCTCAGTCCCTTTCTTTATTTCCTTTCATTTTTTTTTGTTTCCATACGTAGTTAAACATAAAACGTCAAATTTTTCTTTGATTTCAAGAATCATGGAATCGTACAATCATGCGATTTATTCCGATTCTACGATCTAACTCGCGATTTTGTAACGATTCTGGCAATCTCCGACTCTCTTATACGATTCAGATCTTTCCCACTCCGACTCCATCTGAGGTACGATTTTGATAACACTGGTCGTACTCGACCCGTATTTCGTACCCGTATCGGTATCATACTCATGTCACACGGGTACAAGGCATAAAGTGTAGTATCCGTGCATCATAGGTAAAAAGGTATACTGTAATTTGGGTTGGTGTTGATTGGGATAGTGGCAAATATATGTACCCTGAAACTAATATTTGCTTAAGCTAATATTAAGCAAAATTTTCTTATTTCGAACTTGAAAGCAGTTAGAAGTATCTAAGGCATATCACATGTGCAACAATGGTCTTACAAAGGATATGGGGAACTTAATATTTAATTTGTACACCAGACTTGATGAGGATTCCACAAAAGATCAAATCATGGTCAACAAACTCTAGCCAGATACATTTCCTTTTTTCCCTTAGTATATTCATGTGATGTGGTGTTAGGCTACTTCATTCTCATGCATTCAAAATAGAGTAGATCTAATGTTTATTCATGGTTTTCTCAAGCTGCATTTATACAATTATACATTTCCTAGACTTGCTTATATGTTTTTACTTTTTAACGAAGCATTTCATTGAATGAGCTGGTAATGTATAAAGCTTATGTAACTCAACAATAGCGTCCATTGTTCAATTGTTATTCTTATATACGATCATTATATTTTTCTTATTTTCAATTAGATCCTAATCATTCCCCGATTAATTCCAATTACTATGACTCATCGCTATGTGCTCCTAGACCGATTAGCTACTGATTAACGCTTAAACTACATACATTAGAAACCAAATGGTGACTGTCAATGGGACCAGTTTATATGAGTAAAAATTATCATCCAACTTTGTCTCTCATTACCACAATGTGTTGTCCGATAAATTGTTACTAATACGTTATTTATCTGGAAGATTTTTATAGAAAGAGCAAAGTAAATTGATCTGGAAGATGTGAAGTCATGTTATCTCTCTCTCATTTAATAGGTGAGTTGTACTCACTATCAATTGTGCTTATGTGATTCTTTATTCTTTCTAATTGTATAATCTATTGATTAATCTTACTTAATATTTTTATTGTGTGTGAACTATTTGTGTAATGAACATTTTGTTCATGCATGTATATATGTTGGAAACTATCTGAAAGAATGAGCAAAACAATGAGTCTTTATATATATATAATAGCAGTCCCTTTTCGTCATCTTTGAGGGTGTCCACGTTAGCAAATTTTAAGTACCTAGCAATCCCTTTTGGAGCTCTCTAAGAGTGTCCACGTCATTTTTTTATTCACGGAAAATTAGGAGAAAACAAAAGGAATATTGCTAAAAAAAAAGGGTTAGTTAGACTTTCCAATTGCAAGATCCAACGGTTACTGAGATGATTTTTTTTTTTTAGGATGAAGAAATCTGACCATTGGATCACTCAAATGGGGGGTAAGTCTAACTAACCCAAAAAAAAAAAAAAAAACCTTCGGTTAAACCCCGCCCCAGAACTCTCTCAATCTTCGCCAGTTACTTTGAACTTAAAATTTCTCTATTCAAGCTGGGTTTGGCGAGGAACTCTATCGTCTTAAATCAAAATGTTGAGAAAATTTGAACACAATTTCCATGATCGCGAGGTAGAATCAAGCTATTTTATGACTTTTATTTTTTGGGTTTGGTTATGAAATTCTAATGATGAAGATAGTTCCTCATATTTGTTATATATTTTCAGAAATGGAATTTGAGATCTCTGCAATCGAAAGGTTTTCAACACTAATTATATCATGTTCAATCTTAGAAATCTGGTAAGTTATCGTTTCTTTCTTGAACACTGTGATTCACCAATTATTAGAATTGCACCAGTTTATATTCTTTTTACTGATAATTTTAATCAATATGTTCTACTTTCTTAAAGCAATTTATCGTTTGTTAATTCGCCGCACTCAGCCAATGGAGTCTGTCATTCGGGTATTGCATAAAGCTTAAGAGCCACATTTTTATTTTTATTTTTAATTTGAGAAAGCTGAATAACGACGTAGTCAACTTTACCTTTTTGTGAGTAATGACGTAGTTAACTACGCACCATTAGATGCTATTATTAGATTTCTTTCGTAGGTTGTTTTGAGAAATTTTTTTACCGTGCAAATGCATGTAGGAATGAGGTTCTGCAATTAATTATGTTATATTTGTTTGATATTGTTGTAATCACTTGAATTAAAATTTGGAACAAGTAGAGTCAATTTCAAGGAAATCTCTGTGTAATGCTTTGTCTCAGAATATTCTACTTTGATCAAAGTCTTGCTACCAAGAATGGCACTAAAAGGTGTGGTTCTTTACTGTGCAAGTTATTGTATAGGTTTGGAACTTTCCAACAATCAATATGGACGGTCACCACTTTTAAGAATGAGATACTGGATTTAGATGTTTTGAATAAATTGAATAAACTGTGGGTTTGCTTTATAATACAATTTTTTTTTGCATCTCTTTTAGTTTTGCTTAACGTAGTGGAATGTCTTATTTATATTTTCTTTTACAAATAATTTTGGAAGAAGATGGTATCTTATTTTGGTGTTAGTTTCAGGTTGCTTGCTCTGTCCACTTCAACTACAAGTCAAGCCGTTTAAGTACGTACAAAAAGAATGAAGCAATTTCTTGAGCAACTCGCCGTCGCTTCTCAAATTCAGGTTTCTTTCGGCAAATACAAACTAATCGGGTTTCTTCTTCTTCGAAGGTAAACATCTTTTATTTCTTGATATGCTTCTATGCCATAGTTAAAAATAGTATCAACTAGAAAAAAACTGGGACGTGTAGGAAATTAACCATTAGCACAAGGTATTGCTTGAACATAATGAAGTGGAATGTACAATGTTGGAAATTTTGATTCGTGGATAGTGAACCCATGATGCATGAGAAGCACAAAATGTAAAAGGTATATACACAGTAATTTATCTTTGTTTTCACTCACTAACTGTAGCTTACACAAGGCCTCCGGGTTGGTTCTCATTGGTCTGTGTAAAAGTCTATGTGTAACACAATGTGTTTTCCCTTACTAAGCAAACTTGAGGGTGAGGGACTAAGAGCTGAATTTCTGATAAATGTAGATATGTTTGACGTATCTCCAATGTAAATTGAATCATTTTCAATTCGTCTCTGTTAATAATGACTTTTTAATACTCTGCATGTCTTATCTCATCTAGACGTATGTGATGTTCTTCAAGTCACTTTAGACTAGGCAAGGTTGCCTCACGCCCTAATAGTTTGAGTTGTTCAGCTTTTCTTCTTTAGAGCATAACTGGATAAGTATACATTGATAGGCTGATACTGGGTTCTTACCTTTGTGATATATGCTTCTCTAATGAATATGGTTTTCTATCAAAGTTTAGGTTCCACTCAACATACGGGCTTGGCAAATAAGAGATAAGCTCTGATAGTCTTTAAGCCAACAACAAATTACGTTAGCTATGTTTCAGCCTCTTGCTTGAAGACAACTATCTAAATCTAAAACTTTTCTTTGAATTGTCCATAGAAGACTAAAGAGTAAACCCTCTATTGTCTCCCTTAAAACCTTAATCGCTCTCACTCTCCGATAATCAATTTATTAGGTAATCTATTGAAAAGCTAAGGATTCATTTACATTTGCTTACGAGGTCCAAGATTTTTTGATTGGAAACTTTGGGATTTTTATTAAACCAAATCAAACTCTGCTTTCAACACTTTTGCAATTTTCTCTTCTACTTTTTGGTCTCTCGCCACACCAGTTCTGCCACTCCGTTTACAATAAATCAGGTATGGTTTTTCCTTTTCCTTTTTCTTATTATTGTTGTTTTCAATTTCTCTATATTATTAATTTATGCATTCATTTTTCTTCTTAACATATATTGTATCTAATTTCGATGCTTCCTTTTGGAAAATCAAATCTATCCATGGATGACTCCCTCTCTCACCATTGTATACAATAGAATAAAGGGCCGTTAATAAGTTACATAATGTATAGGAAAATTTTGAAAACCATATATGTATCTGTCTTGAGTTTTTCAAAGATAATGACTATTATACTTATATTGAAGTTCTGATTAGATATCCATTTTGATAACCAAACTTTATCAGATATGTGTCGACATTGATTAAGTATTATACTAATCCTTATTTAACTTAGTTTAAGCCTAACATGTTGCAGATTCGAGAAGCTATTATTCTTTTTTTTTATTTGTGGGACAATTTGTCTCCAACCTATGTTAGTCTCTGAATAGGTCACAAACGTTTCTCCTGTTCCCATTTTAGATTACAATCCTTATTGACATGCATGTGAATCACTCCATTGTTTTCAAAAGAAATAACTCCAATAACTCATACTCTAATCCTTTCTTCTTCTATACCTTATTATTATTACTATTACTATCAAGGAAAGATAATATCTACAGAAGATTCTCCTCTAAATATGTTGACCAGTTGAAGTTGTGCTTGGACCAATTGAATAACACCAACATTAATAGGGCTCAAAGACTTTCTTGCACTTATTGTCATTACTAATTTTCAGAACGTGATTGATTATTGTGTAAATGCATGGACACGCATGTACAATTTTCTACAATTTGTTTTCATTAGGCGGATGATTATAATTAATCTACAATGTGAACTAATCAGGGATCTAGGACATTGATATGCAGTTTTGGTTGTCACAGTGTTATATATATATTTGAGAAGGAGGAGCAACACTAGAATCAGGTATGACTTTTTCTTTGTAATTAACAATTTTCAAACTTTGAACTGCTACATATAGTATTGTATTGTTTATCTTATGTTCTAGACCTCTGTGGGCGTGAGTTGGATTCCTAGGGGTCATAAGTTGGAAGCACCTTGTCTAGCTTCCCTTTTGAACTCTCTTAGCTCAAGGTGTCCATATAAAATTTTACTCACGAAAAATCAGGAGAAAATTAAAAGTTGGCCTAGAGAACTTACTTCTCGATATACCGATGAAGAGGACGAGAATATTAGTTAGACTGTTAGAATTGAAAAGATTCACAAGATTTACCAAAGCTATCTTTTAGGTTTACTCATCTTGATAAGCACCCAAAAGGGTATTAGGAAACCCCGTTGAGACATATAAATTTGGTTAACTATGTGTTTAATAATCATGAAATAAATATATTTTCATACTTTTGCAGGTATTCGCAGGAAACATGAAAATATGGTTTAAACCTGCGATAAAGCACGAGAAATGACATATATATGAATTCTTCCAAATCCACACAGAAGCATCAAACTTCTGAAGCTCCTACCTCTTGAACCAGGACTCCGAATGCGACAAGTGAGCTGCTCAGACAATCAGGGCGATGAACTCTATGCATAGGAGGGAAGTTGTAAAATTGCCCAAAGACCAGACCACCACTAGACTGCACATAGGACCCACTATGTGGGCCCACAAGATTGGATGAGTCATCAATCATGGAGCATGTCAAGACAAAAATGATAAATTATTGGTGCAAAGTTGACACCTTGCATGTAATTAATTAGATTAGGTGTTAATAGTGAAAAAAAGGCAAGGTGTCACTTTGTTTTAATGTGGTGGATAAAAATGAAGTAAATGTGGTTTGATGTTTCACATGGGAGGAAATGAGATGTCTCTCAAATGGAGAAGAAAACAAAACAAGGGGGGACACTCCATTTACTCCCTTGACTTCTTTTCCTTACCTTGTATTATTTTAGTTCCTTAGCCATTTTTATTATTTAGTTTTTAGTTTTGTAAGAAAGCTTGTAATAGTTTTTAATGGAGGAAACTTTGGTTTTCTTCTAGTTGGAAATAAATAAAAATCAGTGAGTTTAGATAGTTAGTTTTCTTTTTCCTCTTTCTCTATCTCTTTTTGTATTTCTAACTAGTAATCCTTTGTCCTAAGGATCATGAGCTAACTTCCCTTTAGGGGAGTTAATCCAAGTCATGTGAGAGAAAATATTTGTTGTTGGGTTGGAAAGTTGTTTAGGAAGAACAACTAGACCTACATCCTATCCCAAAATGATAGTTGGTGTAGTGTCTAGTTAGGAATCAAAGTGATGAGCTTAGAGAAAAGTCATTGCTTGGTTCCACTTGCTAACATGTATGAGCTTAGAGATGAGCCATACATGCTAGGGATCAAGTTTTCTTCTATTATGGCTTGTCTATGAGTCTAGGAAGAATCAAATGAACCTATTCAAATCAACACAAAAAGTTAGTTTCACATGAGGAGGATTGGCTCTCCACCTTTTTCTTTAACAATTTGTATTTTGTCTTAGTTTCATGATTTCTAATCTTAATGTTTTTCTTTAATGTTTGTGTAGGAAAGAAACTTAGTATTTGTATTAACTTACTCACTAGTTCCCTAAGAGTAAAAACCAAATTGTAGTTGTCATAGACTTTAGGTTAGATCGAATCTTTACTCCAACTATATGAACACAAAATTTTGTGAGTAAGGAAACTTTGAATTCGCTCTTTCGCCAAATTAGAGAGACAATCTCTAACGTAGTAAAAAGTGGATATCAAAATGGTGCCGCTGCTGTTCTAAAGGCATAGGACGAGTGCTACGGATTGGACTTTACTCCAAGGGGAAACACCCCTCTCATCTCCCTTGTTTTTCTTATTTTCCGTTTTTTATTTCTTATTTCTTCATCGTCGAAAACCAAACGAACTGACCTGTCTCAAAATTTTTTTTTCTGTACTTCCAGATACCGAAAGTTAGGATTGGGAAAGTACACTGCAGGCGATTCTAAGGGTTCTGTGAAAAGTTGAACTCATTGTGACATCATTGACATGCGTGCGTGGTATTGGACACGCGTCCGCAGGCTTAACCCGCGTCCGCGGGTGTATTTGTTTTGTTGGTGCTCATAATTTACCTCCAGCATCCCCTGATCTATCTTGATCCATATCCAGGCCTCACTCTACGGACTCAGAACTGAAAATTCGACTATTCTATTGGGATTAATCACGTCGACGATTTGAAACGTCTGTTTCATTTTTTTGGAGGACTAGCGGGAAGCTACAGGTTCCAAAGTTTTACTTTTTTTTTTTTAATTTTCTTGCATGAATGCCATGTACGTAGTTATTATAAATTAGTTTATGGATTATTACTTACGTCTTAGGCTAGAAATATGCATGAATCATGTTAATACGCCCGTAAATATTTATATGCGATTAAGTAGGTATGAATTGCATATTAATGTATATGTACATACCAATGGTACTGTTTTGCATGGTTATTTATATTTATATGTATAAGTGTCTATTATTGCATGTTTAGTATTGCTCTACGTATACGTACACGATATTGTCTAATAAGTCGATTTTGTCAAGAAAGAGGAGAACATTCCAACGAGGGTTAAAATCTGAGTTGGGTAAGTTGTTTCTAAACCCTATGGGGTAAAGCTGCTCTATATAGGACACTCGCAATCTCAATGAGTATTGTCGAAATCGAATTATTATGCAATACAAGAGTCGTATTTTAGTTTCTGTATAATACCTTGCATGTTTAGTTTTGTCGTATTTATCTACGTACGTATACTATATTCGCATGCTAATGTATTTAGATACGTATGAGTGATTCAAATTTTCCTGTTAATGTTGATATACGTTTACGTAATATCGATTTACAAATTAGTGTACATATACGTATTACTGATGTATATTTGCCTGTACGTATGGAAGTATTTATCGATGACACAAGCTTGCCTATTCGTATAGCTATACGTATGAGTAGAGTATCTTCACATGCTACTGCACCTAGTACTGTATGAGTAGATCGTATTTGCATGTTTGTATTTTCACCCTTGCATAAATCTAAAAAAAAAAAAAAAAAATTAAAAACAAATTAAATTAAAATTAATACCGACTTTGCATAAATTTTAATTCCATAAATCTTAATCATATTCCAACAGTGTCTAGGAAACTTGAAAGATTGAGGTTACTTAATTAGAACTGTGCTCGCACGGAAAGCCTCCCTCATATCTCTTTTGTGACCTGGCTGTTGGTTTATGCACACGTATTCTTAGCTTCACTGCTATGTTAGCAGCAGCTTAGGCCTACGTTGAATCAACTCTAATGCTTAAAGATAATAATAAAATTTGAGCACTACTAAATTCCTTCTGTAAATTAGATCTAATTTTATGCTTGCATGAGGTTAAGGTCTGGTTCCACTAAAGAAATTGAACATACCTATCGTCGAAAAAAATACGATAAGCAATTGCGTAAGTTCTCACCTAAAAATTGTTGTTCTTCTGTTAATTACCTTCATCACGATCCTTCGTCACCATTAACTTTTGTCATTATGGCTGATGATCCTCCACCAGTTGAGAAGCCCCTGTCGGACTTCTATACTGCATTACAGGAAGGACCTTCTTCCTGTATCAAACTTGAGGACATTGTCGGTGATTTTCGTATCCCGCCAAACGTTTTTAGTTTGTTACCTATATATCATGGTTTGGATCACGAAAAACCTTACAATCATCTTTGTAGGCTGCAACAAGTGGCCATAACATTTCACCATCCAGCAGTCTCTAAGGAACAACTCTTGCTTCAGTTGTTTCCATTCACTTTAGCGGAGAAAGCGTCAATTTGGCTAGCAGGTCAACAGCCACAATCCATAGACACATGGAATAAATTAGTTCAAGCTTTCATGCTTTAATTTTACACTCAGAAGAAAACAACTGAAATGCTTCAAAAAATTCAATTCTTTCGTCAAAATCCTCATGAATCCTTTACGGAAGCATGGAGTCGTTTCACTGATCTTCTGTTAGAATGTCCTCACCACCAACTAGACAAAGCTGTCCTTGTTCGTTCATTCTTTAATGGTCTATCTGATCATCAAAAAGAAACTCTTGATATAATGAACGGAGGTTGCCTCATGGACAAAGGAGCTACCGAAGCTTATACTTTTCTTGAAAAACAAGCGAAAAAAGGTATACACTGGGGTAACACTGAGTCGTCTAGGTCATCAAAGGACAATGTTACAAAGGCCACATCTATTTTTGAGGTAAAACCCGATCCCGAATTAAAAAATTTGATAGAATCCCTAACTAAAAAAGTAGATGCCCTTGCAGTTCAAGTAAACGATCAACTACCAAAACCAGTCATGAACGTTGACACCGCCCCATGTGTCCTTTGTCTTAGTCCTGACCATCCTAATGCATATTGTCCCTTGTTATATGCTTCCCCTACTCAACAATCGGAGGAGGCATGTGCATTCAACATTCCCAATGCACCGTGGAGACAACATCCGAATTTTGCTTAGCGCCAAAATAACCAACAAATGGGGGCTCCTCCAGGTTTCGCAAATCCACCTGTTCGACTTACCAACAATTTTATTCCATACCGCCAAGGAAATAATCAACAATACCAACAAGGTCAATTTCAAAATAATTCCAATGCTAATTATCAAACCAACCGCAGCCTTGTTCCAGCTAATCCAGATACCAATTATAATCAGCAACTTCTAAGCAATAGTCGAGAACTACTACCTGTTGCACAACCTGCGCCACTCGTTATGAACAGGACAAACGAGACTTTCTTGGCTTACATGAACCAACAGTCTCAAATTTTAACGTCTATCCAACAATCACTTCAACAATTGGCGCAAGAAAAGAGTCAGAAAGGCGTGTTTCTGCCGCGTGACAGCAGTTCCAAACCCTAAACCAAAAATACGCCTTTGAACTCACCAATGCACCTGGTACAAGCACCCCCAACCAAGGTGAGGTGCATGCAATCACTACTCTACGATATGGAAAAACAATAGAAAATCAAATACGTATGCCAGATAATCAACCAAAGGAATCCGAAGGTTCCAATGAATCTATTTCTAATAATGAACCTACGGAGGATTCCCCAGATCCAACAAAGTCAACAACTCTGAATGTAGGAAACAAGCAAGTAGACCCCTTTGCCAAATTCAGCCCTAAGGCACCGTTTCCTGCACGCTTGGCAAAGAATAAACCTGATGAGAATTTTGCTGAAATTCGAGAGACTTTTAAAAATTTTATAATTAACTTACCTTTTCTCGATGCCTTAAAACTATTACCAAAACATGCAAAATTTCTGAAAGATATGTGCACCACAAAAAGGAGAACTAATGTTCCTCAACAAGCGTTTCTCACCGAACAGTTTCCATCCATCACCGAACACAATGGTATAGTCAAATACAAGGACCCTGGTAGACCAACAGTTCCATGTACCTTAGGTGACAAATATACGGCTACTGCGTTTCTAGACCTAGGAGCTAGTGTGAACTTACTTCCATATTACTTATTTAAACAACTAGGTCTTCATGAGCTCAAACCTACCACCATGACTCTACAGTTAGCCGATCGTTCCATAAAGTAGCCAAAATAAATTGTGGAAAACGTCCTCGTAAAATTCCAAGACTTTTTCTATCCTGTAGACTTTGTTATTTTGGATACAGAAGTTGCATGTGATTCCATTCCTATCATCTTAGGACGTCCGTTCCTAGCAACTGCTAATGCTCTTATTAACTGTAGGGATGGTTCAATGACCATGTCCTTCGGAAATCTATCGGTCGAGGTGAATGTGTTCAAGTTGATGAAACAAATCCCAGAGCCTGACATTGATGGTGAGGTCGGCGGGGTTGACAAAGATTACGCAAAGAGTATTTAACAAACTCTTTTCCGGAAGATGAAGTGTACCAATTTCTTTCATTTAGCTTAATCTGAGTTTGAGGGGCGATGATTATACACGTGAAGTAAATGAGTTATTAGAGTCAATACCATTATTTGACCCTACGACCGTGATGTCCGGTAACTTGATGAACATCAACTGCATTTATCGCATGGATAATGACTTTCCTCAAGAATCTTTAATACCCCTTCACCCCCCCGATTTAAAACCTCTTCCTTCGGAATTAAAATACGTACAACTTGATACAAATGGTCGTCACCCAGTTATCATTTCTTCACAATTGACTGACGATCAGGAAGCTCGTTTAATTAATGTCATTCAACAACAACGTTCTGCTATTGGATGGTCCCTCGATGACATTAAGGTATTAAACCTACTGTGTGCACCCATCGCATACACCTTGAAGAAAATGCTAAGACGTCGCGTGAACCGCAACGTCGACTAAACCCTACCATGAAAGATGTGGTACAAGAGGAAGTTTTAAAATTACTCGATGCAGGTATTATTTACCCTATCTCTGATAGTGTTTGGGTGAGTCTAATACACGTTGTTCCCAAGAAATCTGGTATTACAGTTATGCGAAATGATAAAGATGAATGCATTTCCGCTCGTATCCTAGTGAAATGGCGAATATGCATTGACTATCGCAAACTTAATGCCGTCACTCGTAAGGATCACTTTCCACTTCCATTCATCGATCAAATGCTCAAATGCTTAGCCAGTCATGCATATTACTGTTTTCTTGATGGTTATTCAGGTTATTTTCAGATAGTCATAGACTCTGTTGATCAAGAAAAGACCACGTTCACGTGTCCATTTGGTACATTTGCATATAGACGAATGCCTTTCGGCCTTTGCAATGCACCTGGTACTTTCCAACGCTGCATGCTTCACATTTTCAGTGATATGGTTGAACGTTTTATGGAAGTATTCATGGACGACTTCTCAATATATGGAGATTCTTTTGATAGTCGTCATCAAATCTTGACAAGGTTTTACACGTTGTGAAGAGAAAACCTTGTTCTTAATTGGGAAAAATGTCATTTCATGGTTACTAAAGGAATAGTTTTAGGACATATCGTTTCAGAAGACGGAATTGAAGTCGACAAAGCTAAGATAGAAAAAATTGCTTCACTTCCTATACCAAAATCAGTTCGAGACATTCGTGCATTCTTAGGACACGCAGATTTCTATAGGAGATTTATTCAAGATTTCTCAAAGGTTGCTCGACCTTTAACCAATCTCCTGCTTAAAGATGCCGCTTTTGACTTTAGTTTCAATTGCAAACAAGCCTTTGAGATTTTAAAAACCGCATTAACTACCGCTCCCATAATTCAACCACCTGATTGGTCTAAACCTTTTGAATTAATGTGTGACGCGAGCGACTATGCTATTGGAGCTGTACTAGGGCAACGCAGAGAAGATAAGCCAGTTGTCATTTACTATGCGAGTAAAATCCTTAATGAAGCTCAACGTAACTATACCATCACTGAGAAAGAGTTTCTCGTCGTTGTATATGCTTTGGATAAGTTTCGTCCTTACCTAGTGGGTTCTCCAACTATTGTCTACACTGACCATGCGGCACTTCATTATCTATTAGCGAAAAAAGATGCAAAACAAAGGTTGATCCGATGGATTCTCCTTTTGCAAGAGTTTACTCTAGAAATTAGAGATAAAAAAGGTTGCAAAAATGTGGTTGCAGACCATTTATCACAACTTGTCAGTGATGTTGATACTGATACCAAACCTATCTGTGATTCCTTTCTAGATGAACACTTTTACTCTATTTTTTCGTCCCCTTGGTACGCTGACATAGTAAATTACTTAGTTACCGAAGAAGTCCCTTCATCTTGGTCTCAGAATGACCGGAAAAGTTCTTATCCATTGTGAAATTTTATTTCGGGATGATCCCTACCTCTTCAAGTATTGTTCGACCAACTAATCCGCCCGTTGCATCCCGATTGGGAACACAATGATGTGTTATCCTTCTGTCATGAACAATCTTGTGGTGGTCATTTTAGTGGTAAGAAAACTGCTGCCAAGGTCCTACAATGTGGATTCTATTGGCCAACACTGTTTAGAGATGCACATGAGCATTGCAAAGCATGCAATCGCTGCCAGCAGCTAGGACGCATTACTTAACGCAATATGATGCCCTTAAATCCCATTTTAATTGTAGAAATCTTTGATGTATGGGGCATCGACTTCATGGTCCATTTCCAAATTCACACGACTTCCTATACATTCTAGTAGCAGTTGACTATGTGTCAAAATGGATTGAGGCATTGGCATGTCGTGCTAATGATCATAAAATGGTCGTTTTGTTCGTAAAAGAAAATATTTTCTCTCGATTTGGTGTTCCAAAAGCTATAATTAGTGATGGGGGAAAATATTTCTGCAATAAAATTTTTGAATCTTTAGTAAAAAAATATGGAGTCACGCACAAAGTGGCAACTCCGTATCATCCTCAAACTAGTGGTCAAGTAGAAGTCTCTAATAGAGAGATCAAATCCATTTTGGAAAAAACTGTCAATCCATCTAGAAAAGACTGGTCTCTACGATTATCTGATGCCTTGTGGGCATACAGAACAGCTTTTAAGACAACTATAAGGATGTCTCCTTATCGCCTCGTTTTTGGAAAACCTTGTCATCTGCTTGTTAAACTTGAGCACCATGCTCTATGGGCCATCAAAAGCCTAAATTATAATACTAACGTGGTAGGCGCGAAGAGAAAATTGCAGTTAAATGAGCTTGAGGAAATTCGGAGTGATGCTTATGATCTCTTGAAATCCTATAAAGCCAACATGAAAAGAGTGCATGACAAACACATATTGAGAAAAGATTTCAAAGTGGGTCAAAAAATTTTGTTGTACAACTCAAGATTAAACATTTTTCCAGGAAAATTAAAAACTCGATGGTCTGGTCCTTTCACCGTCTCTGCTGTCACCCCTTATGGGGTTATTTCTTTGAAAAACGTAAATGATGACAGCGAATTTCAAGTAAATGGCCAACGCCTTAAACATTATCATGAGTTGCGCTCTCCTGATGTTGAAGAGACTCTTCTCAATGATCCAGTCTACATAGACTAATAGATTCGATGGTGTACTTCTTTCCATGTGTTTAAACAGAGAAAGTACGCTATTTGGGTAGCCGGGCCCTCTTTTATTTTCTTTTCTAAACATCCCTAGAGTGTGTGGTTGCAAGCGCCGGAACCATAGTCCACAAAAACTCTACTTCAGAACTGAGTATAAATGTCTTCTGATAATCGAGCAAACGTGCCTCCTGGAAAACAATGGGTACCAAAAATTTCAACTCCTTCTTTCTCCTCCCTTTTCTATTCTCTTCCTCGCGAACTCCAACTCATCATTTGGTCCAAATCTTACCCATCTCGAATAGGTAATGGTCGTAGTACTTTTGCTTGAAAGCGATGAGCGAAAAGGATGGGGTGGTGTATGAATTGTCAAACTCCTTTCTGTCCAGGTCTTGATCTTCTATCCGAGAAAAGCCGGTATAAGGTATATTATTGTCTGACACCAGCTCAGTAGGATAAACTTTGTCATCGTCCCGTTGATCCCACAGGTTGGGATTCGTCTTGAGGATCTGACGTTAAAAGACTCACATTCGTCTTGAGGATCTGATGTAAAAAGACTCAACATGTATATACTCATTTTTTATTTTTCCCTTAGCACCAAGCATGGTGCCCAAAGAGAGTCGTGATATGCAACATCGGACATTTCCTAGTTCGTGCGGGCAATGGATTCCACCAGGCCAACCCCGATCAGTTTTCTATGTGACTGTATCAAGGGGCCATTTGAGGCTATACCATATGTACTAAGGGTAATATTATTATTAGATCATTGCACATTGGTCAGGGATGGTATCGTCCTGAACCCTAGGCCCCCAAAACATAAAGGTTAAGCCACAGTTTGGCTAGATTGGGTTCGCCCAGAGCCGACATGAAAGTTGCCTGAGTTAAGCTGTTGTGATGTGTTGTTTTATTTGGACTACCGGTGTTGTTGGCACGTTCCTCTCGACTTGTACATTTGTATATAAAAATTGTAAATAAATAAATACTAAAAAAAAAAGAAAAAAAAAGAAAGATAATAATAATAAAATAAATAAAAATAAATGAATAAAAAGGTTTGAATGTGATTTTGTCATATTCCAGTGAATGGCATTTTGAATCCCGATCGTTGATATATCATTGTTTCAATTTGGAGTTAAAACGAATCGAAATTCCACGTTTGAAATTTCGGAACATTTCGGGACATAAGGGGATTTTCTGGAAATCATTTGGGCTTGGGCCAAAAATTAGACCTGAGCCAAAATCACGGACCCGGTTACAAAAACCCACGCGCGAGGCAACCACGTGTCCAACCCTCACATTTCTTCCCCAAACCGGATCTTGGTATCCCTCAAACTCACCTCGCGCACGCGACTAGACAGACTTGAATTCAACCCGCACACACGAGCTAAACTCCACCAATTCGAACCCCCTTCCTCTAGCACCATCTCCTCCATCACTCCTAGCAATTTACACCATCACAAATTCATTTAGATCTTGCTATGGCAGCACGAAGGAGAATCACAGTTGAGAGAAATTTTGAAAATCTCTACAATTCCGGGATGTTTCATCCATTTTTCAATGAGGAAATTGCTAGTAGAGAGTGGGAATATCTATTGCATCGAATTCTAGCTGTTTATTCTGAAGATTTAGTGTTGAAATTTTACAACAATGGAGGTTTCCGGGGTGATGAATTTTGGATTACGGCGGATGGGTTGGAACGTGAACTCACGCTGGAGTTAATATCGAATACAGCACAGATTCCAATAAACTTTGATAGTCCGACTCACGAGGGACTTAATGTTTGACACGCTTCTCGAGGGAGAGTAGAATGATGGCTCGAATTACGTGTACCAGCACTCGCTCAGACGAAACCAACTAGCCGTCACTCAATGGCTGGCTTGCAACGTCATTGGAACTTCAAAGACGTCTGACGTGAACAAGACATTCTTGCATCTGCTGTGGATCCTCCAAGAGAAGAAGCACACTTTTTGTATGGTCCATTTCCTGGGCCATGTTCTTACGACTGCGTCAAACAGGTCAGCTCCTCTTGCTGTACTTGTTACTCAGGTTATGCTTAACTTAGGATTCCAGTCCACTACTCCTTTCATTCCAACAAGGTCTTTCGAGAATTTTGGAATTTTCGAGACTTGTGTTCTGGACCACTGGGACCTAGTAGCTCGAGATGATATTGAGCGTGATAACGTACCTCCTCCTCCCCCTTCACCACCCGACTGTTTTAATGAGGCTACCATGCACCGAATCAACACTCCCATGGAAGCCTTGAGACACATGAACACTAGTATGCGCAGGATGTTTCTTCATCAGGAAGAGATGCTTACTTCCCAAAATGACTTCCAACAAGAAATGCGCAATCGCCAAGGCCGTTTCCAAAGAATGATGATGGCAAATCAGCGGCAATTCCAAGATTAATTGCTATAGTCTATAGGCCACATTCCAGACCAGTCAGCTCAGCTAGAAGTTCGTCGTGGCCGACGACGTAGAAACCCGTGTTCGTCTTCTGCTAACCCGGAAGATTCCCAGTAGCTATTTATTTCCCTTGGTTTAGAAATGACTATGTCATTTATTTCCCTTATGCATTGCATTTTTAGTTCTATTGTGATAAAAATATTATATATCGGTTGATTTCTCATAATTTTGTATCTCCAGACGGTTTGAATGAGAAATTATTTATGTTATGCAATCATTGTACTTTCTAATATGTTAGTTTGTTCCTCGATGCATTGGGCCTACTCTCAAAGCCCAATGGTCAGAACCCAACGGACTGATTCCAACGGTCTGAAGCCCAACGGTCAGAAGCTAATTATAAATACAACACTCCTTTTCCACCTTCACTTATCCCCTTCTCTCACTCTCCACACTTCACACACAAATTCTCATTTTCTTGATCATAATGAATCCAATCGAGCAATGGGAAAAGGAGCAACGAGAATGGGCTATCACAGTATTCGTGATAGCAGTGTTTATCATTATTCTCCTGTCACTCATGCATAACATGATCCAGAACATCTAGATCTATGTAACCATTTTTTTTTCCGACTTTCATTTTGTATATTAGTATGGTGTGTTAAATAATTCTCACACATTTGTACGGGTTACGTATTAAATGGAGAAGTTTCGTATTAAATATTTGTGTATATTAGTTGTCTTTTCCTCTCTAAAAAAAATAAAAATAAAAAAATAAATAGATAAAAAAAATAATAAATAAAAAAACCATCCAAAACTCACCAAACTAGTTAATTGATTCTCATGTTGTTCAGAGAAAATCGCGCACGCTACAAGGTACGCATAACACTTGTCACACATGCAGCTCGACTATTCTAATTATATGCTATTACTGAGGTCTGATAATCATTTATGAAATTACGTGTAAGTCTAACTACACTGTGAAACTTTCCTCCGTATTTTCTAACATTGAAACATCTCATTAATTGTTTTTGGAAATCTGACATAACAAGATTTACTATGGATCCTTATTGTTGCTGTTCATAATCACATGGGTCATTAACTACACTTAGAATCCAGATTGGTACAGACTCATAGATTGGCTATAAATCTCTTCTTTTTCAGCCATTCTCATTCAAACAATTCTCACTATCCTTCCCTCAGTAATACTACCAATGGATCAACCAAGAAAAATAATGCCCGAGAAAGACTACCTAAAAGTTTTGGAAGATGGCCGGTTTTATCCTTATTTTGACACCAAAATAATACGTCGGGGATGGACACCTCTTCTATATCATTCAGCAGCTTCTTATTCCCAAGAATTGGTTTTGATGTTCTACCAATTTATAGAGCCTGAGAATGGAAAATTCTACTTCAATGCTTATGGACGACGATTGGAATTGACTAGGGAAATTATCTCCGACATACTTCAAATACCAATGAATACCCAGGAGTACCTTTTTCCAGAGTCATCATTTTATTCTGTCAAAAGTTTACTAGGAGCTACCATATCTTATGGCAAAGTGGGAAATAGACATCACGTTGTTCGTCAACGCTCTTTGAAACAGAATCAACGAGTTGTGCTCCACTGGTTGGGACACAATGTGATCGGTACATCTCACCAATCAGAAGTCACAAAGACTCAACTTCACCTACTTTGAATTTTGCAGACTCAAAGAGATGATTTTTGTCTAATCCAACACCTCTGGAATGTGATCACCAGGAAAACAAGAAGGTCAGCACCTCTACCTCTACCCACTTTAGTCACGCAAATTATGATGTGTTGGGGTTATCCATTCATTTCTCCAGAAACACCACTTCAAAAAGCACATATTAGCGTACTCCAAACAGACTACTCCATTGGTTTTTGGACTCCTGATACTCTAACAGATGAACAGAATGACCCAAGCTCAAACCCTGACCGTTTCTTTGATGAAAATGTCATGCGAAAGTTTTTTAACCCCATGGAAGGCATTCAATTTCTTCATCACGGCATGCGGGAACTACACGCTCGTCAGAATATCATCATTACAACTCTTAAGGATTTCCAAGAACGTCAAGCAAAGCATGATGTTGAACAGGAGGAAATCTTGGAAAATCATTCTCGGTCCTTACAGAATCACGCTCTCCTTATAGAGAATCAAACTACACTCTCGCCAGCCAAGGGGACATTCTGGGATGCATTTCGGCCAACAAATGGAAGAACTAAACGATGCGGTGCACGATATCGTCTCCAAGATCAACATAATAATCCATAATTTTCTAATATTACTAAGTCAATAAATAAATAATCGTATATGTTATTACATTTTTTCGTCAGTATATGAATTTTGTCTTACCTTTGTGTCTTCTTTTCTATGAAATGCTTAATAGGATTGTCATCATTTGCGTTGTGACTAATATAATTTAACATGTGCTTACAGGAGGGTCTATTCTCTTACATACTCATTTATCCATCCAGTTTGCCTTTGTCGTTACCTATTTCTTTACTTCATCCACTATGGCATCTTCATCAATTGCATCTTCATCAAACATGGTATCTCCCAAACTCATTCCTGAGCAATCCTTTCAGTCTATGTTGGATTCCAATACCTATGGCCATCTTTTCCGTGACTACATTACAAACATCGGGTGGTCTTCCCTAATTCTTCAACCTGACCAAACTTATTCTCCGAGTTTGGCTGCATACTTTTATGCTAATATGGAAGACACACCAGCATTCAACCATGCGCATGGTTTCTACTTACACGGGTTCACAATCCAAGTTAGTGACACACCTCACATCTTTTCTGAACAACAACTTGCCCTAACTTTGGATCTTCCATACTACGAACCTGCTGCATCATGGCATTACATCTATCATAATTCTTACCGTTCCTTTCAGTGGCAAGCATTTCGCCACTCTTATGGTGATGGTCTTGAGATTAAAAAAAAAAGAAATGGCCATGTGCCATGGCGTGACATCACCATTCCATTAGCAAGCATGACCATGAACATGGGGACTGTGATGTTATTTGTTCTCCTAAACATTATGGGAGATTGGCATTTTTCTACTGCCAATGAGGCTACCTGCGTCGTCTTCAGTGCATTGGCTCAAGGTCATACATTATTTAACATCTTAGGTTGTGTTATCTCCAACCTGAAACGAGCTCGCACTTTTCAGGATCAGTATATATTTTTACCAGTCACCACTTGCCGAATCATGAAGACGCACTTCCTAGAGTTTGCAGCTACTTTTTATGACTGGGTCAAGGTAGATTCTATGTGCCCGGCAAACAGAATCATTCGTTCATTGAGGTTTCGGCAATGGAAGTGTCCCGCTCGGTACCTGAGGCATGTTCGTTGTTACCCGAAGGATGAAAATATGAAGAAACATTTGAGGAAATCTGGAGACGAAGAATGGGCAGAAATTTGGCAGACTACTATATTTTGGCGCGATGCTAAGGAAATGCATTTCCTTAAAGAGGATGCTAGACCTTCACATCCTGCTGGATGGTAAACTTGAGCTTGCCATTGTACATATATCTAGCTAAATCTTATGTTTGGTGTGCTATTTTTTTTCATGTTTCGTATGCTATTGTTTTTCATTATTTCGTGTGCTATGTTTAGTGTGTTATTGAACATTTTATTGTTCTTTCTAAATAATATATTATGTTCTCCAACCTTTCTGTTCTAGCAATCTAGCCCTAATTTTGCTCACGGTTCTCAGGTACTTTCTCTCTTTAATTATTGATACTTCGAGGACTAAGCATCATTCTGTTGGGGGTGCAAAATTCTTACCTGATACAAATTTTACCACTAGTCACTCCACTGAACCTTTCATAAAACCTTTCACTTTCACCAAAAAAAAAAAAAAAAATCCTTACCCATCTATTAAACCAAATAAAAGAACCTACCTAAGTGATGAGTATGAGAAATAGGATGAAATGTGGAAAGAATAAATAGAAAGACTTGTCCCAAATAAAAGTCAGTTACTTGCTTCAGGAAAGAAAAATAGAATCATGTTCTTAAGCCATCTAAAAAAAAAATCCATTAGAGGCTTAAGAAAAAGGTTGGAAAACTCAGTTAGAAGAAGGAAAGAAAACAAAGATTTTTCTTGTGTAAATATATGAAGACCCTATTCTCTCATACTCGTAAATTTTGATTATCCATTTCCATTTTATTGTACACTATCACCTAAGCCCCCACAATACTTAATAAAGACCTCTAGCTCAATTAGGAGTAGGGTGGTGTGATAATAAGTAGTAGATGTGATTGATCGACATCGGCTCCTCTGACTGTCATTGAGACATGAGGAAACGTGTGCCCACTGCACACTAGAGTTAACAAAACCTAATTGGAAATTTTTTGAGTGAAATTGTGTTTTGACACGTACCTATGAGAACCCATTTAGGTACACTCTCCAAAGGATTCAGAAACAACCCTGCTAGTACATTTTAATGAAAAGTTTACTGCATGCATGATCATATGTAGATGTTTTAATTATTGAATATATATTAACTTGAGTTTCAAAGAAATCAATCCTCGTTCCCTGCGAAGGAGATGTATGGATATCTGAGATTAATTAAGGAAACGAGTTTCTGTCACTGAGTCGTTGTAGTATAAATGAAGTTTGTGAGTATCTTCTCTGGAAAATGCTCACGAGGCTATAACTCGTCCACTAGGGAATTCCTAGTGGTTTAAGGCCTTGTTGCATATGGTCAATGCAACCGCACTCTGCGAAACGAGAATTAGTTAGGACTACACATTTTTGGCCACTTATATGTTTAATGTCTCTTCTTTGCTTGAGGAGAAGCAAAGTGCTATTTGGGGGTAGTGTGATAAGCACCCAAAAGTGTATTATGAAACCCCGTTGAGACATATAAATTTGGTTAACTATGTGTTTAATAATCATGAAATAAATATGTTTTCATACTTTTGCAGGTATTCGCACTAAACATGGAAATATGGTTTAAACCTGCGATAAAGCACGAAGAACGACATATATATGAATTCTTCCAAATCCGCACAGAAGCATCAAACTTCCAAAGCTCCTACCTCTTGAACCATGACTCCGAATACGACAAGTGAGCTGCTTAGACAATCAGGGCGATGAACTCTACGCATAGGCAGGAAGTTGTAAAATTACCCAAAAACCGGACCGCCACTGGACTGCACATAGGACCCACTATACGGGCCCACAAGATTCGATGAGTCATCAATCATGGAGCATGTCAAGACAAAAATGACAAATTATTAGTGCAAAGTTAACACCTTGCATGTAATTAATTAGATTAGGTGTTAATAGTGAAAAAAAGGCAAGGTGTCACTTTGTCTTAATGTGGTGGATAAAAATGAAGTAAATGTGGTTTGATGTTTCACATGGGAGGAAATGAGATGTCTCTCAAATGGAGAAGAAAACAAAACAAGGGGACACTCCATTTACTCCATTGACTTCTTTTCCTTACCTTGTATTATTTTAGTTCCTTAGCCATTTTTATTATTTAGTTTTTAGTTTTGTAAGAAAGCTTGTAATAGTTTTTAATGGAGGAAACTTTGGTTTTCTTCTAGTTGGAAATAAATAAAAATTAGTGAGTTTAGATAGTTAGTTTTCTTTTTCCTCTTTCTCTATCTCTTTTTGTATTTCTAACTAGTAATCCTTTGTCCCAAGGATCATGAGCTAACTTCCCTTTAGGGGAGTTAATCCAAGTCATGTGAAGGAAAATATTTGTTGTTGGGTTGGTAAGTTGTTTAGGAAGAACAACAAGACCTACATCCTATCCCAAAATGATAGTTGGTGTAGTGTCTAGTTAGGAATCAAAGTGATGAGCTTAGAGATAACTCATTGCTTGGTTCCACTTGCTAACATGTATGAGCTTAGAGATGAGCCATACATGCTAGAGATCAAGTTTTCTTCCATTATGGCTTGTCTACGAGTCTAGGAAGAATCAAATGAACCTATTCAAATCAACATCAAAAAGTTAGTTTCACATGAGGAGGATTGGCTCTCCACCTTTTTCTTTAGCAATTTGTATTTTGTCTTAGTTTCATGATTTCTAATCTTAATGTTTTTCTTTAATGTTTGTGTAGGAAAGAAACTTAGTATTTGTATTAACTTACTCACTAGTTCCCTAAGAGTAAAAACCAAATTGTAGTTGTCCTAGACTTTAGGTTAGATCGAATCTTGACTCCAACTATATGAACACGAAATTTTGTGAGTAAGGAAACTTTGAATTCGCTCTTTCGCCAAATTAGAGAGACAATCTCTAACGTAGTAAAAAGTGGATATCACATCTCCTCTCTACATTAGTCATCTCCGAAACACCAAAATCTATTATGTTTCATTAGTCTGAGATCTCTCTGCAATTCTTAGATCACTCCCCTCGAACCATAAAATCAGAAACTTAATATTTCCGCGAACTCTCACAGTATCAAAAATCCAATTAACTTTCTTCTAAGCTTCAAATATGTTGACTGATATGCAAAAAATCAAAGAAATAAAAAATGAAGCTGAGGTATGTCATTATTTTTCAGTTTCCACCTAAAACCCTTAACTCAATACAAAATCCATGATTTTATTAAGCATTGGTGTAATTGTCTATGGGTTGCTATTAAATTCAAGCATATGCATATATTTTTGTTCGAAAAATCGACTTATATGCAAATATTTCCCTTGCAAGCAACATCTAGAGAACATGGTTATATACATGGTAGCAATCATTTTTAGTAGTTTAGACTTTTGAGACACTTTAGACTTTTGATACACGTAAGCAACATATACATTTTCCGTTTTTTCATGAAAGAAACTGGAAGAGCTAAACTTTATTAATCTACGACAAAAATGAGGATTATAGTTATGTAACTTCCTAATTTCTAAGCTTTTACTGTAGAGTCGATGGATCAACTATAGTTTCACTCAATGCTTATTTTATTTTGTAAACTGAAAATATTTGTTATATGTCACACTTTGAAATGAATGCGAAGTTAAGGGATTTCGGCCTTGCTAAATTATGTGATCATGGAGGTGATCCTCAAACTTCTCGCCATGGCAGGTACTCTAGGTTATATTACATAATAACTTGCTAGAACTGGAAAAACAAGTACACATAATGATGTGTATCCATTTGGAGCATTTCTCACTACTGTTCTAAATCAAGTATGTGTCTTCTTCTTTCTCTCTAAAATATATATTTGGTAATTAAACCAACATGTTAAATCAGGGTATACACATTCTCCAGCTTCATTAATGTGTCCTTTTAGCATTGGAATTGATTGGACATTTATGGAATTGAACTTTTAGGATTTATTTGAGGTTTTAGAAATGAATGGAAAATGGAACATTTAGATATGATTTTTATCCCGTTAAAGTTTCTCTCCCCCTTTCTTGGAACGATCAATCGGTTTTCTTTATCAGTGACAGTCATTCATTCTACAAATGCGGTCAAGCGTGAAACAACCAAGATCTAAATTGTTATCTACATCCTTTCACTAACAATGCAGATCTAAAGCCATATACAAGTACCAATGTAACTATGTTCTACTGAAGTTTGTGACCATATCTAGCAAGTTCAACATTACATCAAGGTTTAAATGTGCTTCTTAGAAAATCGAATTTCATATATTTTTGAATAATTGTTATAGCTAAGATAATGGTGTTTGCTATCACACCTATTACCTTTTTTCTGCATCCTTTTTTCCCTTTTCGTTGTAGGGTTTTTTTTTTTTTTTTTTTTTTTTGGAATATATATCTAGGGTTCTTTGCCATGGCGTGGATTAAAATCAGTTGATTGGAAGCATCAACATCATAATTTTACTTTTGCACGTGTTTATATATGTATTTAGTTAACTTACGGCATATATGTTTGATTCATTATTATGGGATAAGAAACGGGATAGTCTTAAGGAATTTTTGAATGTTGCAGAGCCTATGGAGATCATCCTGCAATATCTAAGAGTTGGAAGGACGCCTCATGACCCAACTCAACATTCAAACTGCAATAATTTCATTAGCAGTTGCATTCTACGTCTCCGAAAATTTCTAAAAGTTCTCCTTTGGTAAGATACCAAGTTTTTAATACTATTGAATGTCTTCCTATTTATTTCAATTTTGTTGTTGTGGCATAAATCCAAGTGACTAACAATATGAAGATTTGGATGGAGCATCTTCACCTATTAAAAGGAATGAATCTACACCTCAAAAATGACTCCACAAGCTTTGCTGCCCTTGGAGGTGAGAAAACCAGATCATTAGACTTCGAATATAATTGATAGAGTGCAAAATGCATGCTTGAATTTATCATCAAAAGAAGTGTTGAAGTTTCTCCGCCATGCTTTTGAACAGTATGAAAAAAGGCTAATGTATACTGGTGGACTGGGCTAGAGAATTTTAATGTCTTCAACATTAGCTGAGAGCATCAACAATATCCCAGCTCTTCCAATTATATCCCACCTCTTCCAATTGTACATAACATCAACTATTCGGCTTGATGAACAATTCCAATATCATACCAATTATTTAATGTTGAACGAATCCTCTCGGAAATGTTTAAATTATATGCCAATTGATATTATGCACTTAGGATTGGCATTCTTCCCTGTGTGAAGAGGGCCATGATTGTAACTCTTTAGCTTCGTTGCTACCTCTGAAAGTTAGGTATGTCAAACTTATTTTCATGAGTCAATCGATACTTTATTACGAAAATTATTATGTTATAAGCAATGCATTGACATTAGCCATGGAAATTGTCACTGCTAAAACATGAGGAGAATGTGATGGAGATATTAGAGCGATATGGGAGAAAGGATATGCTTGAATGAGCTAGAGGTGAAAGCTTAATTATCACATTTGGCATGAGGATAACTTTTTTTATGATGCACCATCGACATGGATATATGGTTTAGTCTACGGAGAAAACATTTTCAGTAGTTGCTGACTAGTTTTTGTTTTTACCATAGTTTCATTTTGGGAAAAAAAATGTTTAATTTCGTTTAGGTAATCCTATATGTTTTGATTGTGTTTTAATTGTTGTTTGTAATTGAAAGGTCTAACCTCAAAGAATAATTAACGGGAAATCGAAAACTCTAGATTGAACTAACCTTAAAGAATAATTAAAAAGAAATTGAAAAATGACTAACTTTAAAAAATAATTAATGTGAATCGGAAACTGGACCCAAATACATTGAACTAATCTCAAAGAGTAATTAATGGGATATAAGAAACTGGATGCAAATACATCAACCTAACACAAAAAAATAATTAACTGGTAATCAGAAACTATAACCTCAAATGATAATTAACAGATATGAGAAACTAGATGCAAATGCATCGAACTAACCTCAAATAATAATTAATGGGAAATCAGAATCAGGATCCAAATGCATCGAACTAACCTCAAAGAATAATTAATGGAAAATCGAAAACTGGATGTAACTGCCTTAAAAAATAATTAATGGGAAATCAGAAACTAGATGCAAATGCATCCGAATCGATTCAAATCGAATTTACATCAGAAAATATTTTAAAAAAAAACTAGATACAAATGCATTGAGCTAACCTCAAACCTCAAAGAATAATTAGTGTGAAATTGAAAAATTAGATGCAAATGCATCGAACTACCCTCAAATAATAATTAATCAGAAATCAGAAATTATATTGTATGCAAATGCATTAAACTAACCTCAAAAGAATAATTAACGGGAAATTAGAAACTAGATGCAAATGCGTTGAACTAACCTCAAACTATAATTAAGGGAAAATCGAAAACTGGATACAAATGTATGATCTAATCTCAGAGAATAATTAACGGAAAATTAGAAACTGGATGCAACTGTTTAGAACTAGCCACAAAGAATAATTAAGGGAAAATAAAAAACTGTGTGCAAATGCATCGAACTAACCTCAAAGAATAATTTACAATAAATCAAAAAAATTAGGCAAATGATTGAACTAACTTCAAAGAATTATTAATGGGAAATTGGAAACTGGATGCAAATGCATTGAACTAATCTCAAAGAATAATTAACGGAAAATCGGAAACTGAATACAACTACACAGAACTAACCTCAAAGAATAATTAATGAGAAATTGGAAATTAGATGCAACTACACAAAACTAACTTCAAGATGCAAATGCATTGACTTAACCTCAAAGAATAATTACCAAAAAATCAAAAATTGGATGCAAATGCATTGAACTAAACTTAAAATATAGTTGTATTATATGTAGTGGGAATGTCTCGACAAGTATAGTGTTGCATTTAAAATGGTGCGCGTTTATCACATCTCTTTTCGTATGAACGGGAATGTCTTGCTATTCAAGTATCTTCAATATGATATTTGCCTCATTGGGCATTCTCACAAAACTTCAATCAAACTTCTATTATTAGACAACAGCAAAAAGTCAGAAAGTTTTATGAGTCGGTTCTTTAATTTTTATGGAGAGTGTGGGTTTTCATTGCTAATAACTTAATATAAACGGCACCCGTTCGTAGGACGGGTTCGAAAACTAGTTTTGCCTTATTTGGCTACTTAGAGCATCTTTAGGAGAGAAACCTAGAAAACACCAAATATTTGAACCAAACCAAAAAAACACCAACATCCCTAACTCCTAAATATTTTCATAATGAACGATAATAATAATGACTTAATGAGTGGTATTGGTTAGCTTAATCCAATTGAAGCAGTGGTTCAACAAGTCATTTCCCCAGCTAGTGAGATTTTGTTCTCATTCTCTATATCTAAATGCATTAACAACATTGTCCCAGCATTTTCTTGGATTTGAAATCACTATTTCTTGGCAAGAAACCATACAAAAAGCTTGGATATTCTTTGTATCCAATGCTTCATATGCATCGAATATAGTTTGTTCGGTCACGAAACATTTTGTTTTGTTGTCAGGATTATTCGATTTTTTCGTTACAAAGTAGTGCTTTTGCTGGTGCAGTATCTGTGATTGCAACTGCCACTGAAACAAACAACAAGCCTAGGACAATCTGTAAAGTTTGTGATTTATCCATAATGTTTTATATATCCTTTCAATATATGTCTTTGGTGTTTATTAGTTTTGGTGTACGTTGTGTCCGTGGTGGTGTGAAAGAGGAGTTCGGGGAATTTATAGGGGAGAAAATGTGCAATTAAGAAAAGGCGAGACTAGTCTTATGGGACTGTTTAGGACTTGATAAAATGTCTAGTGAGAGATGCTCTCTCTACATATTTCGTAGTTCTATTTTTTAATTTTTTTTAGCTCCTTTTATAAGACTCTTTCTTAAGCTTATCCTCAATATTCATATTTTCTTTCCTTAAATAATAACTTTTAGAGGGAAAACTTAGAACGTTGTTTCTTCTTCGTCTCTTCTTCACATCTGATCGATCACCATGGTGGTTGTTCCTTTCGGTCTTGGTGGATGTAGAGGTTTGGTGTTTTGGGGTGAACGACCTGATGTTCTGTTTGATAGGGAATGGCTACACTCTTATTGGGACAAGAGTTGCCTACGTATCAAGTTTCTTGGGCTAAACTTAAATCAAGCCTTACGTAGTTCATCTCTATTTACTTATAGATATTTGAGCTAACCTTCTATATTTGCTCCAGGTCGTTTGTCAAGTATAGATCCACATTGTGTGCTATCTTGATGATTCGCTATTACTCCTGATATTACAAAGTTAATGTTTCCTAAATTGGTGCGTTGACTGAGCTCCAGGATTGCGCTGGATGATTTGCTTCCATATATGGTTGTAGTTGAGATTTGGGACGACCTGAGTCTGGGTCGTTATGACGTATTGGCAATGTGGTATGAGCTGATGGAGATACGACCTGGGTTATGGACACGTGTGTTGTAGTGATATGAAATGTAGAACGGAGGGTATTTACACAGCCCCCTTTGTTTTACTTCTTATTTGGACAGGTGGGGTGTGAAACTAAAAGTTAAAACAAAGCTTTTTAACATGTGTCCGTCTGATGGGTTTTTTATATTTTGGAAAAATGTGCGGGAACAGTTGGATCTGACCCATGGGCCCAAAATCGTGGCGATTTGTGGGCGAGTTATGATTGTGTTTTTTAGGAATACAAAACGTTTGTCTCTTCTTGAGGTTTTGTGTAGCTGAAGGGTTTAGGGTCTCTTGGTGGCTTCTTATTTTCATTCTATCAGCACAAGTCAAGAAAAAGCAGAGCAAAAGAGAAAGAAAAAAAAAACCTTTCCAACCTTTTGTCTTCAAGTGTGTGTTCTTAATCTAAAAAAGTTTGATACTTTGTTTATATTTGCACTCGTAATGTCTATTACTAGTGATAGTTTGAGTGAGGAAGTTGAGTTGGACCAATGGAGAGAGAGAACTGTAAGTGAAGAAGATGTTGAAGTTAGGGTTCGTAGTGGAGTTGGGGCTTCATCGTCTTCTTTATTGGAGACAATGGCTGAGGAGGTGGAGTCTAGGTCGGTAGGTTGTTATGTTGCTTTAAGGGAGGAGTTTGGTTGGGTAGAGTCCGACCTGGAGACGTACGACCTGAGTGAGGAGAGGAGATTGTATAACAGTGATTATGTTCCTCAAGATGGGGGAGTGCTGGTTTGTTATAGGCAGTTGAAGGCTGGGATGAGGTTGTTGTTTTCCCGTCTTACTGTTGAGGTTTTGAATTTTTATGGAAAAGCCCCTTGTTAGTTCGTAGGGAATAGTTGGAGGGTTTTTCCATGTGTTGGATTTGTTGAATGAGAGGGGTTATAACATCCGCTTAGCAGATGTGTTAGAGCATTTCTCTGTGAAAAGAACTTTAGCTTGCAAGTAGTAAGGGGAAAGTCTGCTGTGATTGTGGGGGTGAGTAAGGAGGAATGGGGGGCGTAGGCCATTGTTGGTTGTGGGTAATTACACCCCATCTGGGTGTGAGCTGAATACTCATTCTATAAAGTGGGATGGTAGGTAGTTATTTTATAGGTTGTATGCAAGTATTGTATTTGATATGTTGTACGTTCTGATATTTTTGTTTCCTTTTGTGCAGAGGTTTCCATTCAGGGTCATCCCCAGCTTGACGTTATAGAAAAGTTTGTTTTTTTAAGCTGGGAGGAGAAACGAGCTGTCTTGGGGGAGGTTGCCCACTACTTTAAGAAGTGTGGAGGGGAGAAGATCAATCGGAAGAAGGTGGAGCAAAAGAAGAGGGCTCATAAGCTCGTTTTTGACATCTCTGATTCTAGCTCGGACGCTGAGATGGAGAGGGAGAGCCAAAGGAGGCAACCTGTTTCTAGAGTGAGAACGACTGGAGGAGCTGCTGATAGCCGTTCTACTCCTAGACGTGCTGAGGGGGGTGATGGTGACCAATCTGGTCGTGGTGCAAGTGGAAGTGCTGGGGGAGCTGGTGATGCTCCTGCTCCTTTTCGGAGGCCTCAACTAAATAGGCGCTCTGAGGTGGCTGAGTCTGAGGGGGAGAAAAGGTCCCAAACTGAGTCTGAAGAACGACCTAGTGCTGGGGAAGGTCGTACCTTTTCAGGTCGGGCTCCTTTGAAGAAGATGAGCCTGAAAGAGCTGGTGGTTGATGTGAGGGTAGCTGATGCCCGGGGCAAAAAGAAGGCTAGTGAGACTAAGTCTACAACCCAAAGGTGCAAGGGGTCGGGGAGTATGGCCCCAAGTGTCAAGGCTACTGAGTCTGACGTCCTAAACCGGCTAGTCAGCTACTACGACCTCGTGAGTGGGTTGACCAAGCTAGTGAAGAACTTTGATTGTAGTTTCAAGTCTTCATTAGTTGCTGGAGGGCTACTGGAGAGTATTGCCCTGGATGGGGACAAGCTCCAGCTGGAGATTGGGAAGGATTTGGGGGCGGACCTGAGAGATATAGATCTCTCCTTATGCTTCGTAAGTGTCCATCCGATTTGTTTTTGTGCTTTGCTAGTATCTTTTTGATCTGACTTATTTTCTTTTGGCTTGTTAGGTTCTGGCCATGTACAAGAAGCTGAGGGAGATGGCTACTATCTCCGACCTGTACAAGAAGGAGCTGGATACGGCCAAGGAGGACTATGGCAAGTTGGTGGTTGTGCAAGAGGTGGAGAGGGTTGAAGTGACGAGGTTGAGGCTGCAGGTCGGGGACCTGGATGGGAAGGTGGCTTTGCTGCAACCAACACGTGATGCTTCTATGGTGGAAATTCAGCACTGGGTTAATGAGACCAAACGAGTGCAGGACGTTGCTGAAATTGCTCAAAAAGAATTCAATGATCTGGTTGATTTGGTAGAGAGTGGGGATGTTTACGTTCTAGTGGATGACTACATAGAACTAGAACGTAAATACAAAACCCTCCAAAGGTTGGTCTAAAGTGGAGTTGCAACAGTAGCTATGGATAGTGCTGTTGTAGATGCTAGTAGACGACCTGATCTACCATCCGACCTTGGTGCTGCTCCTGCTGCTCAGCCCATTAAAGATGTTGCCATCGAAGTGTTGAACGCAAGTGGTGATCCAGCTAGTAGATATGTTGGTGAAGAGGGCTGCCAACTGGAGCCCTTGAATGTGGAGAATCTTTCTTATGTTAACTGATCTTGTTCTTCTTGTAAGTTGTTTTGAGTGATGGTTGAACTATATTTTCTTAATTGATGTGTTTGATACTGATAACTGATATTGACAATTTTGATTTTTGATGGGGGTACTGAGGTCATTTTCTCAGGATAACTTGGGGGCCTCTAGTATCTAACCAAATTTTGTAAGAAGTTAAATATTTAAATTACTTACTTGTTTTGCATTGATATTGTATTTGAATTTGCATGCGTGTGATTGCTTTGCCTATGTTTTGACTTATTGTTTGATGCTCTGTGCTGCATAGTAGTAGATTTTGACGTCCTGTTAAACTGTGGTAGATCGTCTAATGTTTAAAGGTCGTAATTGTTTGGTTCACCACCTGATTAGATGAGCGTAGCTGTCTCCTAGGTCTCCTCATGTGTCTTGATTGGGTCGTTCTTTTTGGTGGAACTTCTTATTGACTGATAACTAGCCTTTGAATGGTAGTTATACACTACAAGAGATTTGACCTTTTGCGACCATATATATTATTACCGACGCTTTCAAACTGTTGTTGATATACAACATCTGCGACGCTTTTAAGGGTAGCAAATAAATTTTGGTAGTGTACATTGTGGGGCACTAATTGCTATTCTTTTAACAGTTGGTAAAGATATTCCATGTTTTATTTTCTAAAGAAAATAGTTTATATTTTGTTAAAGTTCAATAGCTACGTTTTTAAGCGTCGATAATAATAATATTTATCAGCAACTCTATAAAGAGTAGCAATAGCTATAACATCGGCTACGCTTTCTATAACATCGGCCACGCTTTTGTATACGTCGCTGGTCTTCTTTAGGTAAGTGGTGATAGATGTTGTCGTTTTTTTTTACCCCCATTTTAGTTATTTGGCTCCCAATTTTTCAGATATTTCGTGGGCTTATGTTTTCAGGAACGTTGAAAAATAAAACAACACAAAACCAAAACTTCATCAGTTTGTCTCACGCCGCCACTATAAAAACCAAAAGCAAAAAAAAAAGGTTGCAACTTGCGATTTCCAGTCTATCTCACACCACCAGTAAGTCTCTCTATCTCTCTCGCTCTATATATATCTCTCCTTTCTCTCTCTCTCTCCAATTGAGAACTTATGTATTTATGAATATTTATTCTCCTCTTCCTGTTGGCAGGTATATCCAAATTTCCATATTGTTGCTCAGGTATCTCAAAATTTCTTAAGTTTTTATCTCGGAATTCCTGTAGGCAGGTATTTTAATTATTTGATTATGACTTCAATTGTTACTAATTTTGGGTTTTGTTATAGTGCAAATTATGATTACTGGGGTTTTGCTATAGTGCAAATTATGCTTCGGGTGTTTTCAGTTTTGGGGTTTGGGGTTTGGGGTGTTTAAATTTTTGATTTTTTTTGTTCTCTTAGTGTTGGTTATATGATCTATGAAGGGTAGTGAAAATTTAGACCTTTCTAATGTGAATTGTTTGCTTCATTTTGCTATAATGGTTTGTTTTAATGGAGTTTGTTTAGATGGGGTTTGGTTAATTTTGGGTTTTTTTTTCTTCAATACTCTATAAATCAAAACTTTCGAGTTTATACTTCAATTGCTCTCTTTGTCTACTGAATACTACTTTGTTTAGATACTTTAGGTAGAAAAGCTAAGGCTTTGTTGCAACCGAAAAATTTGCTAAATAAATTCTTTAGCGGAAAAGCTAAGGTACTTTTGGGGTTTTTGTTCTAATCACGCTAGAATTTATTTTTTGGGTTATCTTGTTTGACGTGCTCTTGACTATTCTTTCAGAAATATTGTTGTACTGTTGAAATGAACTGTGTTGTAGAATCCATTGCTAGATACTTAACATTGTCTGAAATTTGTGAATGTGTTATTTGATTAAGTGCATGTAGGGGGTCACTATTACTATCAAAGCCTAATTTAGTTGACCAATGCATTTTTTTGAGTTTTGACTTGAAGTTGTATTCACTTCACTCTATAAAAAAAAAAAAATTGGGTAGATTCTTTGTTTGAATATTAATACAAACTCTTGCTCACTTAGTTAAAAAAAATAATAAATTTGGTCGATATCTAGAAGCACAATAAATCTTGGTTGATATATCACCCTTTTAGTTAAATATGTTATAAAGGCACAACTTAGGAAACATGTCTTGAAGGGAACGGTCTATAATTTGGTGGGCAAAAACTAGAGATGTAATTTGGCAAGGCTATTTTTTTTTGTCTGCTTTGCAAGTGTAGAAGTAGTATAAGTATTTGATTATGAACTTAAGTTTGGTCCACTCTGTATTTTTTTTTCTTCTTCTTTGCCATGTTCTGGGACAATCTCTTGAATTATTAATTGACCTGGAATTATTATTTTCTTAGCGCCATCAAGCTTGAGTGAAAATAATAAGAATTTGTGGCATTTTTCAAAACCTTCACACCTGAATTTCTTCCAAAATACCTACTTACTTTTAGATAAAAAGTAAATAATATAAAAGTTGAGCTCATAAATTATGAGATATATGGCTTTTGAACAATTGTTATCATTAGGAAAAAAAATGTAGTGCGGTGATTAACTTGAGTTCGTGCACCCTTGAATGTTGGTAGTAGTGTGCTGGCTTGGTCAATTCGAATGCCCAACATCTTTTCCAACTCTGCGTTTGTTCTAATAGAATATGTATGCCCTCTTTCCTATTCATGTGTCCCTCACACCCTTATTTTAGAACTGGATTAGATACTAGAATATAAAAGAAGAAGAAAAAATGTACTCATTGGGGTGATGAAATGGTCTCGCAGGTACTCGACTTGGGTCTTTGTATAACATGCGTACTATATACTAGGGTTACTACAAATGGTTCAAGTAAGAGATTCTCTATAGAAAAAAAAAAGTTCAAGTAGGTGATCCAACTAGATTGCAAATAAACTTAAATTGTTTAAGCTTTGAAATCTAGATCCCGTCTTGTATTCTTCGTTTGTTACTTTAAATGTTCAATTTTATAAATTTAGTCTGTTTGATATATGTCAAAGGGGCTACACGATATTTTCATTAAATTAGTAATATATACCTTTTCTGATGCACCCATTATGTATCAGGTTTCAAATATTTGATACAAATTGAGCCTTCACCTATAAGACATAGCATTCAAGATGAGCTTTAAGATACAAATTGTAAATACTATTATAGATGAGCTTTAAGATACAAATTTAGAATACTAAGATTGCTCATTCTCACATGAAGCACTTTGAGATGGTAGCTTTGCATCTATTCGGCCCATGCTTTTTAGTTCTCTTGTTTAGCTAACATGACTAGGTGTTGAAAATTTGAAAAGTTTAAATAATTGCAGTTATGATTTTGACTAAATTTTCTATAATTCTTAGTGTAATTATAGTTGGGTTCATCCTAGTATTATAGAAAAATTATAGGCACTTAATCAGGAAATTTAGTGCATACTTTATTGACAACCTTTTTTGAGTGTATAATTGTATGTGCATATTGTATCGATAAATTGGAATATATAGCAATAATAAGAAGTGAATGTTAGTGTTTTCTTTTAAAATATTGTTTAAATTGGTGGACAAAAACTAGATTTGTAATTTGACATTGCTACTTTTTTTGTCCATTTTGCAAGTGTAGAAGTAATCTAAGTATTTGATTATGAACTTAAGTTTGGTCCACTTTATATTTTTTTTTCTTCTTTTTTACCATGTTTACAATAAGATTGAGCATTCTTTTTGCGACAAACTCATGAATGTTAATTGATCTAGGATTATTATATTCTTAGCACCATCAAACTTGATAACGTCTGATAGTATCATCTTTATGGCTAACACGTGATAATGCGATAAGCTTATAAATACTATGTATGATTTGTTGGTCTGTTTGAACCCTTTGGCTTGTTTGGTTGAGTTTTGTTTAGCTAGTTTTGGATATGGCTAACACGTGATAATGGGATAAGCTTATAAATACTTTATATGATTTGTTGGTCTGTTTGAACCCTTTGGCTTGTTTGGTTGAGTTTTGTTTAGCTAGTTTCGGATGTGAACACCTTTTGAATTCAAATTGTTCAATGTGGGTCAGTGTACCTTAGTGCCTTTAGAGAGCTCCCTTACAAGTAGTCTTTTTCAATTCAAGGTTCTTGAGAGAAGCTACTTATGTGTGTGTACTGCTATTAACATTTTGTTTTCACTTACAATGTATAGCAATTGCACGTAAATATGGACAAGAGTTGGATGAATCTGCCAGATGGGTTTGACACTCAATTTATTAAAGGCATTAAGGCATTCATTGTGGTTGCTACTGATCATGCAGAGAGTGCTGGTAGGACTCTTTGCCCTTGTAAAATCTGAAATAATAGGTACTACAAGCAACCACAATGAATGCCTTAATGCCGAAGGGGCTCCTTACAAGTATTCTTTTTCAATTCAAGGTTCTTGAGAGAAGCCACTTACGTGTGTGTACTGCTATTAACATATTGTTTTCACTTACAATGTATAGCAATTGCACGTAAATATGGACAAGAGTTGGATGAATCTGCCAGATCGGTTTGACACTCAATTTATTGAAGGCATTAAGGCATTCATTGTGGTTGCTACTGATCATGCAGACAGTGCTGGTAGGACTCTTTGCCCTTGTAAAATCTGAAATAATAGGTACTACAAGCAAATCAATGAAGTAAGAGATCATTTGCTTGAACATGGAATGGACAAGCATTACACTCGTTGGCTCCATCATGGTGAAGGTTATGAAGAGCACCTTGCTGATGACGATGATGATTATGATGATGCTGGTAGTGATGAAGGAGTTCGTTTTGATGGGTTGGAAGACTTGCTTCAAGATTTAAGAAGACCGACTCCTATGGATAATTCTGTACCAGACATGCAATATGGGGTTGGAGATAATTATACTGCCACAACACAACATGCAGATACCTCTTCTGGTCTTAATAGGGGTAATGGCGATGGGGGTTAATGGTGACGATCCGAATTTGTTTGATAAACTTTTGAGTGAAGCGCGACAGCCTTTGTATCCAGGTTGCCAAAAGTTTTCCAAATTAGATTATCTCACGAAGTTGTTCCATCTAAAGGTGATTAATCGTTGGAGTAACAAATCATTTGATATGATTCTTGAATTGATTAAAGCTGCATTGCCTGCGGGTGAGACACTGCCAAAGTCCTATCATAAGGCTAAGACATTAATGCGAGAACTAGGATTTGGGTATATTGCTATACATGCATGCAAATACGATTGTGCTCTTTTCTGGGACAAATACAAAGATCTTCAAAGTTGTCCGGTATGTGGTGAACCGAGGTATAAAGTTTATGAAGGCAAGTGTAAGAAAATACCACATAAGGTTTTGCGCTATTTCCCACTTAAACCAAGGCTTCAAAGGTTGTTTAAGTCAAGGATGACTGCTGTAGATATGAGGTGGCTGATAAGAGCCCAAAACTGTAGTTTTAACCCCTTAACAATCGTACTTTTAGACCAATTATGTGAATAATAAGTAAGAGTTAATACTGATTACGTGTTTTTATGCATTTCAGGCTTCAAAGTCCATTATATGCAGAAATGTGCCACTTTAGCGAGATAAAGGAGAAAATGTCGGTTGCTAAGGAGTTCTGTGAATAAAGGTCAAGATTCGAGGAGACAAAGCCTTTGTAAAGCCCGGTCAAAAGCTGAAAAGTCAACACGGGCAGAAACAGTGCACAAGTCAGCAGAATTTCCGAAGACCATATCTTTGGACTCAGACCTCAGAATTGGGCCTACCTTATGTCAAAACGACCGGCTCGGAAAGAGCTTTCTAATGGTCTAAGTCTTGACCCAATCAGAGAAGCAGAAGTGGAAAAAAAATCTATTGAAGCCAAATCCAGCTAAAGAGCCCTTTCCGGACTGAAAGAATTGGGTTTTGGGCCCGATTTTCCAGTCCAAAACATGGCTCCAAGCCCATGCACGATTTTTGGATCTGAAAGTATAAAAATAAAAGCTTGACTCTTTGTAAAGGATAGATAGTTAGGTTAGAAAATAAAAGTAGCTTAGAATAGAAAGTAGCCATTAGAATAGCTTCTAGATCTAGTTTTAATTGTTTTTAATTAAGTTTAGTTTCATTTTCATTCCTTGTTTTAGATTAAACCTTTAAAATATTGTTATTCATTTGAGTATATTAATAAAATAGTTTATTATTATTCAATTCGTTTTCTGTCATTACATTTATAGATTTAGTTTAAATTCTCGTTGATATCATTTCTTAATTATTAATTAGATTTTAATTATTATTTAATTTAGATTAGTAAAGTTGGAATGTTGATTTTATGTTTAGTTTAGATTCATATGGAAATGATTGCGGAATGATTCTCAGCTAACCCTCCATTAGAGGGGGTTGAGAAGCCTTGATGAAAGCTTGATTCCGATTATCGTAGAGTCGTTGTAATTTCTATTCCACTCTAAAAACGATTAATTCACCGTGAGAATGGGTTTAATCGTTCACATGCTAGTTATGAATTGGTAGAAGTGCCATGTGTAATTAGGGATTAGGAAAAACCAATTGTTCTGCTTAGCAGTTTAATCGGATTACGACGATTCGTCGTTAGTAAGTTAAGTTGAGTTAAGGTGGAATCAATCCCCCCCCCCTAATTCCTTATCATAGAATCGACGTAGTATTTCCATAGCTGTTTATTTAGTTGACTAGTTGTATCTTGTGGGTAGTTGCATCGTAGTTTAGTTTATAATTTGTAAATCTCTCATTAGACTTTAGTTAAGATTATTTATACGTAGAGAACATTACCATGCGGAAGAACTAGGAGTGGAACGAATCATCTACTCCACTATATCTGTTCAATAGGATAGAGAGTAGAACAATCTTTGATAAATTAGGCACGTAAAATATCGTTTAGTTTTACTTACGTTTAGAGTTTCATCGCTTTATTCATTAGTAAAACTATTCTTTTTACGTTTATCAGTGGCACAAAGAAAAACGAGGCCCGAAAGAGAATATATTCAAGCACCCAGTAGATTCTAAAACATGGAAATATTTCGACAAGGAGTATGAGTGGTTTTCCAATGATCCTCGCAATGTCCACCTCGGCCTTGCAAGTGATGGGTTCAACCCTTTTAGTGACATGAGTACCTCTTATAGCATGTGGTCGGTAATGCTTGTGCCTTATAATTTGCCTCCTTGGAAATGTATGAAAGATCCTTTTCTTTTCATGTCACTTCTTATTCTTGGTCCCAAATCCCCAGGAAATGACATTGATGTATATTTACAACCTCTAGTAGATGAATTAAGAGATTTGTGGGACAATGGCGTGGAGACATACGATGTGACCAAGCAAACATTTAAGCTGCATGCTGCGTTATTGTGGACCATAAATGACTTTCCTGCATTTGGGAACTTGTCTGGTTGGAGCACCAAAGGCAAAATGGACTGCCCAAATTGTAACAAAGACACAGTCTCTATGTATTTAAAAAATGGCCACAAGTTATGCTATATGGCCAATTGTCGTTTCTTGCCACCACGACATTCTTGGCGAAGACGTGGTAAAAATCTGTTCGACGGGAAGGTTGAAAACAGACCAAAACCAAAGGATTTGGATGGGGCTGATGTGTTATCACAAGTTGATTTGGTCGAGGAACAAAAACTTGGAAAGAATCCAATTAACAAGAAAAGGAAGCGTACCGAGTTTTAGTTAAATTGGACAAAGAAGAGTGTATTTTTTGATTTACCATATTGGCCATCCCTTGAGTTGCGTCATAATCTTGATGTGATGCATATTGAAAAGAACGTTTGTGAGAATGTGTTGGTAGCATTGTTGAATATTGATGGTAAAACAAAATATTCATTTAAAGCTCGACTAGATTTGGCTGAATTGGGTATTAGAAAGGAGTTGCATCTAATTTCGAATGGTAATAAGTATATCATGCCGGTTGCATCCTATACAATGTCATATACCGATAAAAAGGCATTCTGCAAATGGATGAAATCTGTGAAATTTCCAGATGCTTATGCATCAAATATATCTCGACGTGTAAATGCCAATGAGGGTAAAGTATCAGGAATGAAAAGCCATGACTGCCATGTGCTTTTACAACGTCTTCTTCCAGTTGCGGTTCGTGGTTTCTTGTGTAGTGATGTAGCAATTGCATTGATTGAGTTGGGTGTGTTTTTCCAAAAGTTGTGTTGCAAGACACTGAGGTTAGAAGTGCTCGAGAATATGGAGAAGGATATTGCCGTGATACTTTGTAAACTTGAACAAATATTTCCACCGACATTTTTTGATGTAATGGTTCACTTGGTACATTCACTTACCACACGAGGCCTTTGCTTGGCGGACTGCATGAAAGATCGGTGGATGTATCCCATTGAAAGGTAACATGTATAACATTTGTAACTTTTAATATATACTTTGTTTTGCTTTCAATTAATATAATTTGTTAAACAGGTTTTTACACACTTTAAAACAGTATGTCTGAAACAAGGCGCGTCCAGAAGGTTCAATTGCAGAAGCATACATCGATAACGAATGCCTCACTTTCTGTTCCATGTATCTCCAAGATATTGAAACACGCTTCAACCGTGAAGAACGGAATTTTGATGGTGGCCAAGAGAAACAACCCACGGGGCTGCTTGTTTTCTCACAGAATGTGCGACCATTGGGGGCTTTTAAAGTTATCAGCCTAAGCTTAAAAGATTATGACAAGGATCGTTATTACGTGTTAAATAATTCTGAAGAAGTATTACCATACCTTGAGTAAGTACAACTTTTAGTAAGACACAATATATACACATTATTAACATGTTTTCTTATATATACAACATTTTCTATATGTAGTGAACATAGGGCAGAGCTTATTAGGCAAAGTCCACATAATTTGGAAGAGAGGCAAGAACTATATTTTCCTGAATGGTTTGAACGACGAGTAAGTTTTCACAGGAAATACCCCTTGTTGTTTTTCATTATTATTATATTTTCTATTGATTGTTGTTCATTTTGTTGATAGATGCATGAATTGCGATCTCAGAATTCCCTAGAAGCTACTGATGAGTTATATTCATTAGCTTGTGGGCCTGATCCTCGTGGAATTTGATATAGTGGCTGCATTGTGAATGGGATCAGGTTTCACATGAAGGATAGAGAAGTAAATCTTCGAACACAAAATAGTGGTGTTGTTGTCGAGGGGTGTCACCAATCAAAAGAGAATGATTTCTATGGTGTTTTAACTGATGTCATAGTCTTAAACTATTTATCTTCCAAGAAAGTTTATCTTTTCCAATGTGATTGGTGGGATGTCGGCAACGGAAGGAGTGGAATACAAACATATGGCCATGTTACTAGTGTTAATGTCTCACGAACTTGGTACAAAGACGACCGATTTGTGCTAGCTACCTAAGCAGGCCAAGTCTTTTATGTGAGGGATACTAAACTGCATGGTAGTTAATTGGCAAGTTGTCCAGAAGATAAAGCCTAGAAATGTGTATGACATTGCTGAGAGAGAGGAAGAGATTGTAGCAGGGCATGGCGTCGCATTTCAAGCAGAGGAGCATGATGCAGTGGATGGCATTGTCCAACACGATCAAACACTTGAAGAAAGTAACAATGATAATATTTAAATGGAAGAACTTGCACCTGTACTTTTGAATAGGGATGATTTGATCCCAACTGAAGTTGATGCGGATGTGGTCTTGACCAATATAAATAGAACCCAGATGGATGATCATTTCATTGTTGATGACGAATCTGATGAAGAAGATGATATGCTCATAAACTATTGTAGTTCTGAAGAAGAGAAAGTCATATCAAGTGATGATGATACTGACATAGATTAAGTTTAAATGTGAAAGTTAAGTGTTCTCTATGTGTTCTCTAAAGTGTTCTCTATGTTTTGAATTCCTTGTTAGTAATGTCAGTAGTGACTTCCTATCTACTTGTTTGTATTTGGTTTTTTGTTTTTTGTTTTTTTCCAGTTTAGTGTCTGCCCACACTTGGGAGAATTGAATGCAGCTATTTACACTTGAAAAATGATTTCTGTTCAATAAGAATTTTTTAATTTTCTGCTGGTAAGTATATATTTCTTGTACAATCATGGGCCCAGGTAGAATAACCACTAGAAGCTCTAATGCACAGTCTCAGCCTTAGTCTATGCCAAGCTCCCAATCAGCAGATGTTTCTCTTGGTGGTATGATATCAATTTTTAGTCCATCTAAATTATAGGTTATATTGAGTTAAAGACTTCCAACTTTTCTCTCCATGTATATTTTTTTTGTAGTCATGGAACCTGGTGGTCGTACTGCAAGTTCTAGTACACTGCCTCAGTCTAGGCCTAATGTTTCTGCAGGATCATCTAGCGGGTCTGGTGCTGGTAAGACAATTTATTTTCCATACAAACAGCACAAATGGAAGAGATAAAGCAAATAAGAAGTAAAACTTTTAGCTTTTTGCGGCAGATTGAGTTTTTTTTTTTGTTTTGTTTTGCTTATAAACAGCTTCAACACCATTACTCCCCACTAAAAAAAGAGGTAAAGCAATGAACACAACTCTAATCAATCATAAAGCAAGGACAGGTCAGAAACCGAGAATTGAGATTCCACCAGGGAGGTCAAAACCTATAGGGAGTTGGAGTGAACAATTTGCTTATGAAATTGGCATAATTTGCCGCAAGTATGCACCTCTAGCAGTTCAGAACTAGAGAACGGTGAAGAAGGAGTTCAAGTCAAAAGTTAATACGATGCACGAACATATAATGGTAATAAAATATCATTACTAGTTATATTGTTTCTTTATTTATTTATTTTAACATTGTATTGCATGCATAACTTGTTTGCAGAAGAGCTTTGACATTGATATCCATTTGCCGCATGTAGAAAGGGTTGTTAATAAATAACTAGGACAACGCCTCAAAGAGTACAGGTGCAGGCTGCACAAATATTATAAGGGTCTCCCAAATGACCAACGTAGATGAAAGCCATATGAGGGGATTGTCGCGCAAGGGGATTGGGAATTGCTTTGTGATTGGTTTGAAACAGAAAAATTCAAAGTAATTTATATGATTTTTTGTAATTATCTTTTATTGTATTTCTAACTAAATATTTCCTATGGTAGAAACTCAGCATAAAAAACAAGGCAAATCGTGGGCAGAAGAAGGTTAATCACCGTGGTGGTTTGAGGTCCTTTCTAAATCACCGAGCAGATAAGGTAGTATAAATCGTTTATTATTTTTTAGTAGCCTTCTTTTCATCTGTTACATTTTCTACTTCAAGATTTTGTATCAACATATTGATGTATCTTTCTAAGCTTGTTACAGGTTAATGCAGAGACTCAACAAGAGCCCGGAAGGATTGAATTTTATCGCATGATGTACTATAACCCAGGCAAAGGCTGGTCTGGCCCTGTGGCTCATGAAAATTATGTAATGACCAAGTTCGGTTTTTCTTATTTGTGTGCAATTATAGTTTTATGAAGAGCATATTCATTTAATACTTGTGCCATATTTCAAATCATATGATAAAATGCTGGAGATGCAGACTCAATCCCTACAAGAAGGCTCTACCCCTATGACTGAGGATGAAATTGCTGACAAAGTCTTAGGTACAAAACCTGGTTATGTCATGGGTCTTGGACATGGCGTGGATCCACTATCATCCTCCAGTTACAATAATCCAAAATTTGAAGACCTTAGGAGGAGAGCTGAGGCGGCTGAGAGACAAGTTGAGGAGTATGAGAGACAAGCGCAAGAGCTCACAACTCGCTTGCACGAAAATGAGGGTAGGGTTGAGGAGCTACAGAATTGGAAAACGGCTTCTGAAGCTAAATTGGAGTTTCTCATCGCTCACATTGGGGCCCGTTTTTCTGTGGTATGAATTTACATACAAGTGTGGTGATCTTTATTTTTGTCTATGCTATGAAAGTATATTGAGGTCTAATGTTGAGAGTCATATGCATTGGAATGTCACATGATACTGAACTTTATCAAGTTCTTCTACTACTTAAGCCTTAAGGACCTTACCTTTGGTGATTAACCGAACAAATAGGCGTAGATCGATCTATGCCCCTTAATGAATCGAAGGGTCCTTCAACCTTCGTTTGATTCCGACGGCCGGCATAGACCTCATGAGACCCGCCCACTATTACTATGGAAAAAACCCTGCCCTTTTCCTTTGCTACTAGGAGAGTAAGCAACTTCTATTAGCGCTGGACCTTAATTGATCGTGTCATGTGCAACGTCCATCAATGATGGTTCATTAATTTCCATTGATTTAGACTCCTTCCCCCTTCCCTTATACGAATAAGATCGAGAGGCTCTGATCAAGACTTGACGGAACTACATGAAACTTAAATACGGAAACTCCAGCCTTTCGACTCACTCACATATGGCTCGCCCTCGAGCCCTGGGCAGGTCGGCCGGGTCTTTCCCTGTTGTTCTGTTTTCGCCACGAGAAAAACGCATGGAAGAGGTCTGCCCAGCACACGGAGGATCCGTTGAGAGTGTCTATTGTCTCGGTAGGGAACAATACGATCTTTTCCCCTATTGTATTGAATCAATAAAAAGAGAGGTCAATACTACAACCCCCTATTGTTTGATCCAATATTGATCGGGGACGAGCCCCGACTTCCATAGGTCCTTGGTTTGACCTCCCGTAGTGGTCCTAGCTTTTAAGAAAGCGGAGCGGAGCCAATTTCTCATACTTGCTCAGTGTAGTGTGCCCCCCTTTTGTCGAGTGCCCCACCCGGTTCATTGGGTTGTTGGCCTACCAAGCACTTGCCCACTGCTCGTGCCACCCGCCAAGCGGGCGGAGCGTTCGTTATCCTTACTGTTCTCTCTATAGGGCCCCCTTCCCATTGCTCTAGCCATAAGCTATGGCAGCTCCAGCTCGCACCCATAGGGCCGCCCTGCAAGGCCAGAGTGGGCTCAGCGGTCAGCCTTTATTCGAAGTACGTTAGGTAGGCTTTCACTTTTGCCAGATCTAGAGAGATACTACGAGTTTTCCGTCCTAGATTCCATAGCCGCGACCATCTGGTTCACCGGTACTACCAAAAAGTCTCATGCTTACATTATTGTTACTGATGTAAGTATTATCTCGGACCATGAAGACCCCGGCCGTGCTTCTAGTTTCCATTCCCATCATCATATTGATGATAAATCTCCTGGTGCTCTGCCATAAGAACTTGGAGTCCTTATCATACATTATACATTGCTGTAAATCATCAATGAGTGAGATTCATTTGTGAATCAACAAACTCGATGGATTCGGTAATGACATTGTATGTAAGGTGTGTTGTTGATTATAGAAGGAATCCGTGACCCGCAGAAACTCGGGTTAATGATGTCCCCTTTAGGAGCTCATAAGAATTGTCATGGAAACCCTGCAGGTGGATTTAATCCGACATGGCAATGAGGTTGAGTGGTACTACTCAAGGACATAAGAAGTTGATTAATGTAGTTGTCAGTAACTTGACTTAATCAACGGGCATTCGATATGTTAAACCTGGGGAGATCAACGAGCATATAATATGGAGCCCATAAATGTAATACACGTAATTTGGGATTAGGGCGGTAGTGCAACAATGACCTTTAGTGGAATAAGCCATTTGTTGACGGACTTGGGCCGTGTGTTTTGGGCGAACATGGGAAGCCCAAACCCGTTTGGAGGCCCAACCCTAATTTCTCCTCATTGTCCCTATTGTAGCCTATAAAAAGAAACCCTTCTTCTTGGACGTTTTTTACACTAAGAAAAACTTAGGTTTTGCTCAAGAAAAGAGAGTTCCAAAATCGGTTATAATCTTGTGAGTCAGAGAGGCCAAAAGAGAAAGAAGGGACTGGTAGATCGTTGCCCACACAACGTCCATTCTAAGATAGGAATACAACAGAAGATCAAGAGGTTACTGATTCGTAGAGCTTGGATTCTCAGAGATATCACAGCTGATCAAAGGTATGAATTCCTAACCAAATTGTGAGAACCCTTTATTCCGCTGCGCATGGGTTTTCGTGGTTAGTAAATCATTACATGAAACCATCACGGTTCCTATAAGATAATCTTAGGCAACTTTTGTGTCGGCTCTATGGCGAACCCAATCTAGACAAACAGAGCTTCAGCTACACGAGTTGGGGGATTTACTGCGCAATACATGGAATGTGCTGACCCGGGCGAATAGCTCGGTGATATAGGCGACCCTTAGTAAGCAAAGCTGATCTCAAACCGCCCCTAGATTGTGTTGTTCTAGGGGTTGGTCTGTGTAAAATCCATTGCCCATTTTGAAAAATCGCTTAACTGTTGATGTATTGAGAATCATCTATTATAATTGGGGTGAAAACAAACAATTTTATTAAAGAAAGAAAGAAACATTTGTTTTTGTCTTTTTGGTTTTTATGTTCCTAAGTTACTATGACAGAAAAATATAAGCTAAAAACTACTAAGAAAAATCACTATGACGAAAGTGATCCTCCCAATAGAAGGTGCTTGAAATTAAGTGATTCTAATTATGAACCATCCCATGGTTTGGCCTCCCTAGATCTTCCACCTCTTGTTTTGCAAGTAGGCAAATCTAGTGAAAAGGACTAGCTTCTATTTCTAGATAATCTAGTCTCTCCTCTCCTACTCTCTAGTTAGCCCTAGTTAAAGTCATTCTAACCAGAGAGAAAGATGAAGCTCAAAATAATTAGAAATCACCCATAGAAGGAAAAAGTTTTCGAAATCAAGGGCTCCAGCTGCTAACCATCCCACGGTATGGTGATAAAACATAAAAAGATAAAGTTTTACCTACGAAATGAATGATGAAACTCAAAACGTAAGTGTGTGTGCATATTTTAGCAAATAGATATGTAACATGTGGCAACATCTTCTTAAGGCTCGGATATGGTTTTGGTGTGGGTAGAAAGTACCAGAACACACTTCAAGTCCAAATCCTCTCACTTCCTAGGTTCGAAAGTGAGACACTTCTTAGGTTTAGAAGTGAGACAAGAAGAGGAGGTTCATGGGCTTTGGAACTAGTTGGAGTAGTTGGTTCGTATAACCAACTCTGAACTCCAAATTCGGAACTCAACTACTAGGCTCGGAGCTCTAACTACTACTCCGAACCTAAACATGTTTTTCTATTGTTTAAGTCAATAAAGGAGACCTATTTGACTTGGGAAACATGGGCTTCTAGAAGAGTCAAGATGAGACTTAACAAGAGACAGTCTCCTAGTTAAACTCTAATTGGGAAACCTCATCTATTCATCAAGATGATACTTAACAAGAGACGGTCTCCTAGTTAAACACTAATTGGGAAACCTCATCTATTCTTATAAATAGAATAGTTGAACTACGCTTTCAGTTTGATTCCTATAGACAGGATACGTAGGCAGCCATTAAAGAATGTGGTTCAACTCATCATCTTCTAAATCTCTTCTTCTTATTGATTCAATACTTCTAGTTGTTCTTTGATCATCAACAAAATATTTGTGTTTCTTGATTAAGAAAAATCATCACACAATTGGCGCCGTCTGTGGGGAAACTATACATAATTGATTTGATTTCTTGGTCGAAATTTTTTCAGTTCTAGAATCTCCTACCCACCAAATTTTTTTTGGGTTTGTTGTTCTTTAAAAAAAAAATTATATATTTTCTTCACTTTGATTCAAAATCATGGTTACTACAAGAGCCAATGTGAATCAAAGTAACGAGGGGAATAACGAGATCAATAACCCACATGTTACTTTTCAAAGACAATCTGAACGTAGAGGAGATCGTCATTTTGGACAGGGTCGTGAAGAAAATGAGCCTAACAACGATACTCCCTAATCTGCCATAACCAACCAAGCCATCATGGATGCTGTGATGGCCGAACGTGGTCGACAGGAGGCTCGTTTGCGTTTCTTACAAGACTACTACCGCACGCAGGAGGGTCGTTCACCTCCAAGAGTGTTACCTGCTGATGGAAACGCGAGGGGGCAGTTCCGGCCACCGAGTCTCGACCCTGGTGAGGGTTACGTCCCTACACCTTATATACCTTACTTCGATGGGTATCATAGCGACCAACAAGATTCGGATTATAATCCAGAATTGGATCCCACCCAACACTCGAGCTCACACGGAACTGACTTCTCTTGGTATTCAAGTTCTCAATGTACGAGGGATGGACGTCCGAATGTGTTTGCCCGGAATCCACAACTATTAAGGTCAACCTCGACACGAAGAAGACTTTCAGTTTCAAGGAAACCTTCATTGCCTCGGAATCCCTCAGTTCCCCGATCCAGTTTTGCAAACTCCTCCACTCGATCTCGAGAACCGGAACCACGTTATCATCAAGATGAGAACTATGAGAGTCTAGGTCTGAGGTACAACAACGAGAGAACTCCAATTCATGAACCGACTACTCTTGCACAACTCAAGGCGCAAATACTAGAGGAACTACGAGGTTCGAAACCAACCAAGATGGATGAGTCAGTTGTTCGGTCAGCAATCGAGGGTGACATTGGAACTCCTTTTTCACGACATGTTATGAGTGGATACATCCCCCATGATTATAAACCACCGAAGTTCTCTAAATTTAATGGCAAAGGAGATCCAGTCTCTCATGTGCTCGGTTATCGTCAAGCAATGGTGGGTCTTTCTACGAAAGATCATTATTTGTGTCGGTATTTTGCTTCAAGTTTGACAGACTCGGCACTCATCTGGTACACGAAGCTACCCAGGGGCAGCATTCATGAGTTTAAGGTGATATCCATCAATTTCATTGCAAAATTCAGTTGCAACCGACCCTACATTAAAACCGCTGATGCACAGTTAGATATGAAAATCCGAAAGGACGAGCGTATCAGGGATTTCACCAAAAGATTTAACGAGGTTCAATTGCATGTTGACAACGTTGATGAGACCCTTGCCATTGTGGCCTTTAGAAAAAGGATTAGATCCCGCTTCTGGTCTATACACATCTTTGAAGAAAAAGAAGCCTACGAACATGACAGAGTTGCAGGTTCGAATTGATAAGTATCCGGAACTGGAAGAAGACCTATTGGACAAGGACTCTTCTCATAAAAGAGTGATAACCAGTGTCACCTCCGCTCCTATTGGTAGGAGTTCTGATAGTCATTATGATGATAGGAAGTCCGAGGAACCACAGTCGGAGCACAAGTCAGTCGACAGGAATTCCTATCAAGATAAGTCCAAGAGGCAAAAGGTTAGTGACACGTCAGGAAGTTATCAACTACCCCCGTTGGATAGGGACTTTACCACTTTAACTCATCCTTACGAGGACATCTTCGATGCCATCAAGAACAAGAACATGTTAAAGAACCCTCCAAAGATGAAACCCGGTGCTATTGGAGCTAGGAATACTAACGTATACTGTAAGTTCCATAAACAGGCCGGTCATGCAACTAAGAATTGTAGGTCTCTTAAACATGGAATTCAGGATCTCGTAGACCGAGGGTTACTAGATGAATATAAGGGTACTCCGATTCAGAATACTACTGCAATTCTTGACACCAATGTACACAATGCAGAGACAGGAACGGATAAGGTAGTGATTCACACAATCCCTGGGGGCAATTCTAAACGCCCATTTGAAGAGTTGAGTAGAGGGCAAAGGTACCAGGAAAGACAGGCGAAGCATTTGCGAAGCATTAACAATGTCACTTCCAAACCGACCAAGGAATCTAACTCCGAGGTTGTTTTCACTGATGACGACACAAAAGGGGTTTTCTTTCCACACTCGGATGCGTTGGTTCTATCCTTAGAAGTTGCTGGGTGTGATATGCATAGGATCCTCATCGACCCTGGGAGTTCTGCAGATATACTTTACTATCATGCTTTCAAACAAATGCCGATTCTAGAAACGGAACTTCGCCCCGTGAAATCTTCTTTGTATGGATTTAATGGTGACATGGCCGATGCAGTAGGAGAGATTGAATTGACAGTCAAACCTGTTGACGTTGCTCTAAATGTCAACTTCATGATTGTCAGGGGAGTTACGCAATATAATGCTATTCTTGGTAGGAGTTGGCTTCATCGCTTGAAAGCGGTTCCAAGTACTTATCGCCAAACCTTGAAGTTCCCTCACCAAGGCAATATCGTGGTGATCAAAGGAGATCAACAAGCTTCCAAGCGATGCTATGCAGCTGTTCTAAAAATGGTTTAGGAACTGCTCCAATAACATTGGGGGCAGGTTCGGTACCTGCCAAATAGCAATTACAGAACGAGTCTCCCTCTCAAGACATAGTGTTGGCACCTTTGGATATAATTCCATTAGATTCTATAGGGCCGGATGAGAGGAGGACTCCCCCAACATTAGAACCAGTTGACGAAGTCGACATAGGAGATGGTTCTGAACCTCGACGAGTCACAATTGGCACCATGTTGGACCCGAAGACTAGAGAAGAGTTGATAAATTTCTTACAAGAATTCCGAGATGGATTTGCTTGGAGTTATGAGGATATGCCTGGAATTGATCCCTCCATCACCTGCCATAAGCTCAATTTGGATCCAAACGTCGTGCTAGTTAAGCAGAAACTCAGAAAGATGGGTCCCAAACGTACTGAGGCTATTGACAAAGAGGTGGATAAATTGCTTAAGGCTAAGTACATACGAAAGATCACATACCCTACTTGGATCTCTAACGTTGTAGCTGTCAAGAAAAAAAATGGGAACTGGCGAACGTGTGTCGATTATACGGATGTGAACAAGCACTGTAAGAAGGATTGTTTTCCTCTTCCTCGTATTGACACATTGGTCGATGCCACTGCAGGACATGAGATCTTCTCTTTTCGTGGCGGCACCCGGATTACAACCCGGATACTCATGTACCCTCCTGATCAAGAGCATACTACTTTCATCACGGCACAGGGAACATATTGTTATCGGGTTATGCCTTTTGGTTTAAAAAATGCAGGGGCAACGTACCAACGCTTGGTCACAACGATGTTCAAAGATCATATCGGTGATTTTGTCGAAGTCTATGTTGACGACCTCCTGATCAAAAGTAAACAGAAGTCTGATCATCTTGTACACCTTCGTGCGTCTTTCGGATCGAGGAAGTATCGGATGAAACTTAACCCAGTTAAATGTACCTTCGGTGTTACCTCCGGGAAATTCTTAGGACATCTGGTTACTAAACGTGGAATTGAAGCTAACCCGGACCAGATCAAAGCTATTCTTGATATGCCTTCTCCAAGGTCTCCGAAAGAGGAGGCGGTTGGTCGGGCGTCTTGCCCGCACTTAATGAGTTCATTAGTAGAAGTTAGGATAAGTGTCGAGGGTTACGTACAAGTTACTAAGGAAGAATATACACTTTGATTGGATGAAGCCGAATGTGAGATGGCTTTTAAGGACTTAAAAAATTATTTGTCCTCCCCTCCCGTGCTCACTACCCCGAAGCAAGGAGACGTTTTAGGGTTATACTTAGCCTCTTCCGAGCATGGCATTAGCGCTGTATTAGTATGAATTGATGAGAGGAATATCAAAAAGCCTTACGACTGGCATCTTATCAGCACCAGTTGAAAAGGTCTTTTGATAAAAGAGTACGACCTCGATCTTTCAAGGAAGGGGATTTGGTCCTCCGTATGGACCCCACGCCTAAGAAGTTAGGAGCTAATTGGGAAGGTCCGTATGTCGTTGATAGGATAGTTGGCAATGGTAGTTATTATCTTAAATCCATGGATGGTGAAGTTTTTGTTAAACCTTGGAATACTGCAAACTTGCGCAAGTATTTTCAATAGTAGTTATCTTTCTCTTTGTTAGAGTGTTACCCATGGAACACTGCGAATTTCCGCAAGTATTTTTAATAAAAGTTATCTTTCTCTTTTCAGAGTGTTGTTTCTTTTAATTTATTATTTTTATGTTGGGATACTTTTTGGATGTTGGGTGGGAGATCCCATATGTTGGCCAAACTTGTATCATAACCTTAAGAAAGCTTAATTTCTTTGGATAATGAGTGAAAGATCTCATATGTTGTTCCATGTGTGTGCTTAAGAAAGTTTACACTTAGCTTGGATTTTATCTAGCTAAGCGCAATTCTAATGCCTTATGCTTATAAGTGTCGTTTTATGCATTAGATATCAGATCATTTAAGGACTTTACAGGAAATAATACAGGGGCACACCCTACGTTCCTACAAAGTCTTATTTCTTAACAAAACTAAAGGTATTTACAGGAATTGACACAGGGACAAACCCTATTTTCCTACAAAACCTTGTTTTTCTAAGATTTGGAATATGAATTTGTATAAAATATAATTCAACACTTTTGTCATTTTCCCTCAATGGTCGAATGTGCAACCATCGTATGACAGAAAAGTAGGGCATCTGTGTATACATATTTATGCAAATAAGGAGAAAAGAACACCACTTCCTAGCTAGCCTGGAACTTCACGTTTGGAACTTGTCCAAGTTCCAAACTCCACTTCCTAGCTAGTTAGGAACTCCACGTTCCAAACTCTACTTCCTAACTAGTCTGCAACTCCACGTTCGGAACTTGTCCAAGTTCGAAATTTCATTTCGTAGCTAGTCAGGAACTCCACGTTTGATAGCACGCATACTTGATTATTTTGAATCAAATTTAGCAAAGTTTCACTCAAAATAAATACTCAAGTATATCTAATCAAAAGTCAATTGCTAATAGATAAGTAAATTGCAACTTAATAGCATTTTAAGGATTTACTTATCGGGATAGAATTAGGTTTCTTCAGGAGCTACAGGCGAGTTATCAGTCAATTCCTCTGCCTCATGCACATCTGCATCATGGTCTTCTTCAGAACCTACTTCCAAACCTTCCCCCTCGGAACCTTGTTGATACTTTTGTGAGGCCAAATCATCCTCTAACTTCTCTTGAAGTTTGTCAACATCAATCTCAAGATCGGGATACAGGACGTCATCATCATGAGGGAGGGTTCCAGATGCCCAAGCTTGATCGAGTTTCTCACCATATCGCTTGTCGTACTCTGGTTCAAGAATTTCAAGCACGCGACAAGCGGTGGAGATACCATTCTTGTATGCTTCAGAACTGACCACATTCAAGTTTATCATTTTTTTTTTTGTAAGATCAACTCTAAAGTGATATATATAGACAAGTATGGTGCAACAGTTGTTTTGGGATCCACGTTAAGTTCTCAATAAAGTTGAAATGGAGACGTGGTTTCATGGTTATGGGGAAGTAAATGAGAAGATTCAAGGGGCCAATATTGCTCCACCCTTATATGAGTCTGCCTCTGTACTTGGTTTCCAAATTTCATTCATGGACTGTTTTGCCAAGTGGGTCAAAATGTCAAATATACTCAGTAAACTTCCCTGTGCTGGCTGGTTATGGGTCTTGCGCCCTTGAAAAGAATAAGAAATAAAACGAAAAGTAATTCAAAAAAGTAGACGGATGAAATAGCATCTGTTGTCATTCTTGAAGTACATCGACTTAATGGTTGATTAGCATCCGGGACAATCACAATTGCTACTGTTTGTAATGGCGAGACGAGTTTGTTTCATCAAAACTACCTTATGGAAAAATTACGGATGCTGAATTTTACGGTTGTTCTACTTGTCGGGGAGGCTTATATTATTTTCTGGGGAACATGACTTCTTAGCTTGCATTGCAACACTAGTTCGGAGCAGATTACAGGTATTGGGTGGTCGTACTGTTTATTTCCAGGGTTGTGGAAAATCCAAGTTTCCATGCAAAAACTTGACTCGAGTTCAACGTTCAACACAACAAACTGCGTGTATGGTTTCCGACGCTGTCCAATCCTCTTCTTCGTTAACAGGTCCTGGAAAACACACCGATCATGTAAAAAAATTAGTTGACAATTAAGAGATTTCGAAATTTGACTAACTGACATGAGGTTGAACTTGAAAGATGGAATGTAGAAAACATTTTCAAGCTTAATAGTAGGTGCGAGAATAACAGTACCAATATGTGTAACTAAAGAATTAGTTCCATCTGGTAATTGGACATAAGAGGGCATGGAACAAGATTTATATGAAGAAAACAGAGACAAAGAATGACACATATGGTTTGTTGCACCAGTATCTATAATCCAAATAGAACTAAGAGGAACAGTAAGAGCTATACCTGCTAGGTGAGCATTAGAATTATTGCTACCTGACGAAAGCATTGCAAGCAACTTATTGTATTGTTCCTGAGTGATAACTGGAGGATTCACAATAGGCTTATCTTCAAGTTTTGATGTTGAAGCAGATCCAACGGAGTCCCCTGACTTTGGAGGAAACCCATGTAACTTGTAACAAGTAGATTTCCAGTGCCCATCCTTACCACAAAATTCACAGTGTAGGCGTTGTCGCGGTTTTCGATATCCTCCACTTTGGTTGTTGCCAAAAACATTAGGCCGGGGCTGAGGACTGTTCATATGAAATCCGGATTTTGTGGTGTTGAGTGCTGCAGCTTCAGGTGTAGGAGACAACATAGAGTGAATCTCTTGCTGTTTCTCCTCTTGACGTACCAAAGAATAGATTTTTGTGGCATTGGGAAAAGGCTCCATTAACAAAATCTGACTTCGAATAGCCGAAAAACGATCGTGGAGACCTTGGAGAAATTCCATTGCTTGATCTTGTTGAGTTCGTTCCATGTTAGCTTTCCCATTACCGCAAGAACACAGATGAATAACACATAATGAATTGAGTTCATCCTAAAGAGATTTGAGTTTTGTAAAATAAGCGGACACAGACGACTCATCTTGTTTTAGTGATGCAATAGACTGCTTCAATTGATAGATCTTCGGAGCATTAGATTGTGAGAACCGCTCCTTCAAATCAGCTCAAACTTCTGCAGCCGTGTTCACCTCCTTTACGCTCCTTTCAGGAACTTTGAAAATCGGAACTGGGGCAAACAAGGAATTAGAAGGAGATTCAAGTTGATCTCTCAGTAGCTCAAGCTCTGCGTTAGCTTTGCTTAGTGATTCTCCTAACTCCCTATTTATCAACTGAGAGTCTATCAACTCTAGTTCTGTCAATGCGGCACTTTTGTTAACTTCGGATAGCTCGGATTTTAAAGGGTCCAGTTCTTTTTGTAAAGCCGTGGCTTTATCCTCATAATACATCTTCTGATTCTTCAACGTTGCAAACTCGCCATTCAAATGGTTTCGATCAGCTTGCCATGCCTCACGACAGCCGTCAAAGTGGGAAGCTCGTTCGGCTAAGTTGTTTTTTACTTTAAGAACTTCTTGATGCTCAAGTTTGGTGAATTCAAGGTCTCTTTCAAGATTCTTGTTCTTCTTTTTGGTCTTTCTAAGATCTCTCTGAACGGCTCTGACCTGCTCAATCTCATCGGCTAGGCTTTCATTCTTCCTCTTGCTTATATCATAATCACCTTCTAATCTTCTAATCTTTTGGTTGGATATGAGGAGTTGCTTCGTCAAGTCACCTTTCTCTCTTGTGAATTTATCCACTTCATCCTAATTCTTACGCAACAGAGCATAAGTCGTGGACGCATCCATGCTAGCCTGAGATTTGCGGAAGAATTACAATTTATGTATCGAGAGCTAGTGTATATAAACAAAAAGACAACCGGAAACGATGTAAGGAATTGAAGTACAAAATGATTACCTTCAACATATGTCGACACATTCGTTCCAGGCCTGCCGTTGCGCGAAGTACTCTTTTATGTTTTGCTTTCTCTTTGGGAAGCCTCATAGATTCAACCAATCCCAAAGCAACTCCGGGGTCCTTAAGCCGCATTCTTGGTCAGTAATCAAAGGGATTCTCACGGTAATCCAAGCACTCTCGGAACTGGAACAAATGGGTTTGGAGTAAGTTTAGAGTTCAAAGATGTCGATTTACTCTTTTTCCTTAAGCGAATGTCCTCATCTTGGGAAATTGGAGAAGGAGATTTCCTTTTATTCGACTCAATGGATGGAACACGGTTATTGTCAGATACAATACTGGTAGAGTAGGTTTGTTCCACATTTTCGAGGTTCGTTATCAATTCCGGATCGGATTGCATGAAGTCCACATTTTCAATATCAGTCAAAGGGAACTCGACATTACTATCTACCCCCATAGTGTCACCACCCACTTCAACATTTGACTTATTTGTATCATAAACAGAAAGTTGAAGGTTCGGTGTTTCCACTGTACTCTTGATTCCTGAGGATTGAACGCACTCTAGACTTTCAGTTCTAATGGGATTTTCATCTTCATCGAGAATGATAGCGTTGGAAGCTTGCCCAATTCCTCGTTCGGTATGTTTTTTTTTTTATAGCCTTACTCACCTTCGGCTTACTCACCTTTGCAAACCTGACAACCTCGGGAGGAGGTTTATTTGATTTGCTCGGAGCTCCCTTTTTTATGATACAATTTGACTTGGAAATAAGACCAAGGAACTTCTTTGCCATAAAGGCCTCCCTTGGGTACGAAGTTGTAGCAGTTTCGGGGTTCCCACCCATATACCCAACTCCGGGCTCCAAAGCTTGCAATTCCATTGGTGACATAGTCAGATACTCTAAGATTAATAATGGGTCTGGAACTATGGACGCAGGGCGTTTCTCGGAGTTTGGGAGTGCAATAAGGGCTATCACAGCATCTCGTTCCACAGTAGTTAGAGACGGGAGTCCCACGTCCACTCTCTCCTTTGACAAAGAAAAGCCGGACCGGATCCTCTTTCGATTATTATCAAAGGTGACATCACCCCATTCACCACCAGTTACACGGATAGCATATTTATGCTAGTAGTCATCGTTGTTTTTACCTTCCTATAATATGACGCGTTCAACTCCTGGTTTAGGAGAAAGAGTGCAGTCTCCATTATTTAGGATCATCGGTTTATATATTGTTCAGAACTATAAAAGAGCTATACAAATAGAAAGAGAAAAGGAGTTCATCTAGGAAACGAATTCTAGAAAGAGAAAAGGAGTTCAGCAAGGAAACAAATCCTTCCACAAGTATAAAGATTCTCCTTTATTCTCTCTTCCGAATGACTCAATTCCAGATGAGTAGTAGGCTTCACATCTCCTGCTCAAGTATTCCCAACTCCAGATGAATGAGTGTGGTTTTGATCCAGCCCTGATTTACGAGCGTGGAGAACAGAATCAAGCAACCCATTGAGCATATCCCGTCGTACTGCGACCAGATACTTGCTACCCAAACCAACAGTTAAGGGGCTGAGATATCTAAAACTACAGGTAAGGGGCTGATAAGAATGAAGAGCGTGGAGAAAACTACCATCAAGTCTACTACTATTGATCACAAGGTCAATAATGCTATTGTTACATCGATGTTCAAGGTTAACTCCACTATTATAGAGATGCTACAGGGGAAAATCGGTGGACCGCAATCACTGCAAGAACTAAACGGTCAGTTCTGGTTTCATTAGTTGAATAATCACTTCCAAGTCGATCAAGTAAGCAACCAGTTTTAACTTTACCACTTGACCGCACACTCCCAAGTTCGATGTCTGACTAATCAATTGTGGGTTCTTCATTTGTCAATGTGGTTCCGTGTTCAATAATCAACAAACCAATGGTGGTCTTGAGAAAAGAGAAAACAGAAAACAGAAACGAGTTACAGTTTCGGTTATGGGCTTATGGGATGTGCCTATGTGAGCCCAAGTTCCGGGTCCATGTCCGAACCTAAAGACAAACACAAAAAAAAGAGTTACAGCTCCGGGTCACATGTCCGGACCTAAAGAAAGACTAAGAAAAAGAGTTGCAGTTCTGGGTTATATAATAAACGGGCCCGAACCTGAAAACATTTCATGTTCAACAGTTCAAGTTTCGCAAGGCTCAGTTCCGGATTGCACTTGCAAGAGTTCAAGTCCTAGTCAAGGTGAATTAGTGAAATCTACCCAAGTCCGGGCCATGTGACCATGCTCGGTCCTTTACATGAGCTAGTATTCCAAGTCCGGGTTATCACAAGACATTGCATGTCCGGATTTCACCAAGTTCCTAATGTCGAAGTCCGGATCAACACAAGGCATGACAGAACCAGTTTCACCAAGTTCCGCCTAATATACAAGGTTCGGGGCATGGTCATGGCAGGTCCGGATTTACAATTCTTTGCACTGAAGTAATGCGAAATTTCGCTGATACATTCCATGGAGAAAATTGAGGCATAAGATGTCTCGTACATTTTTACCCAGCCTTTTTCCTTAAGGGTTTGATTCGCAACCCATGAATAAAAAAGGGGGGCATCTGTGTGTGCATATTTTAGCAAATAGATATGTAACATGTGGCAACATCTTCTTAAGGCTCGGATATGGTCTTGGTGTGGGTAGAAAGTACCAGAACACACTTCAAGTCCAAATCCTCTCACTTCCTAGGTTCGAAAGTGAGACATTTCTTAGGGTCGGAAGTGAGACAAGAAGAGGAGGTGCGTGGGCTTCGGAACTAGTTGGAGTAGTAGGTTCGTATAACCAACTCTGAACTCCAAATTCGGAACTCAACTACTAGGCTTGGAGCTCTAACTACTACTCCGAACCTAAACATGTTTCTCTGTTGTTTAAGTCAATAAAAGAGACCTATTTGACTTGGGAAACATGGGCTTCTAGAAGAGTCAAGATGAGACTTAACAAGAGACAGTCTCCTAGTTAAAAACTAATTGGGAAACCTTATCTATTCATCAAGATGATACTTAACAAGAGACGGTCTCCTAGTTAAACACTAATTGGGAAACCTCATCTATTCTTATAAATAGAATAGTTGAACTACGCTTTGAGTTTGATTCCTATAGACAGGATACGTAGGCAGCCATTAAAGAACGTGGTTCAACTCATCATCTTTTAAATCTCTTCTTCTTATTGATTCAATACTTCTAGTTGTTCTTTGATCATCAACAAAATATTTGTGTTTCTTGATTAGGAAAAATCATCACACAGTAAGTAAACTAAAACTTAATACGTGCCTATATTTATCAAAGATTTCTACTCTCAATCCTATGAGATATAGTGGAGTAGAAGGATTCGTTCCACTCCTAGTCCTTCCGCACGCTGTGTTTTTTAGTCTAATTACTCTACTCTAATTCTAATGAGAGATTTACGAAATGGCAACTAGAATACGATGCAACTACCCACAAGATGCAACTAGTCGACTATTAGAACTACTATGGGAATGCTACATCGATTTTATGATAAGGAGTTAGAGGGGGGTTGATTCCACCTTAACTCGACTAAATCCTACTAACGACGAATCGTCGTAATCCGAATTGAACTACTTTGCAGAACAATCTGGTTACTCCTAATCCCTAATTACACATGGCATTTCTACCAATTCATAACTAGCATGTGAACGATTACACCCATTCTCATGGTGAACTAATCATTTCTAGAGTGGAAAGGAAATTACGACGACTCTACGATAATCGGAATGAAGCTTTCATCAAGGCTTCTCAACCCCCTCTAAGGGAGGTTTAGCCGAGAATCATCACGCTATCATTCCCAATGGAATTCAAACAAGACATGATATAAAGATTGAAACTTTGCTTGTTTAAACTCAAATGGAAACTAATCATGCAATAATTGAATTAAAATAATAATGACAAGTAATTGAATCTAAGAATTGAAACTAAACAATTAATGGAAATGAAACTAGATTATCAAGAACACGATTTTATTAATCTAATGAATAATAAAACAATGATTCAAATACTAAATTAATAATCTACTTGTTCTAAAGTAATTAATTAAACATGAAACTAGATCTAAAAAAAGATATGAAAAACTAATTAATTAACTAATTGAAATTCTAAAACTAATTAATGGAGGCTAACTAATCTAGGTCTAACTATCTACCCTTAACAAAGAGTCAAGCTCTTGATTTATAATTTCAGATCCTAAAATCATGCATGGGCTTAGAGCCATGTTTTGGGACAGAGAATCAGGCCCAAAACCCAATTCTTTCAGTCCGAAAAAGCCTCTTCAGCTGCAGTTGGCTTCAACAGACTTTTTGTCCAGTTTTGCTCCTTTGATTGGGTCAAGGCTTAGACCATTGGAAAGCTCTTTCCGAGCCGGTCGTTTTGACATAAGGTAGGCCCAATTCTAAGGTCTGAGTCCAAAGATACGGCCTTCGGAGGTTCTGCTGACTTTGTGTGCTGTTTCTGCCCGCGTCGATTTTTCAGCTTTTGACCGGGCTTTAGAAAGGCTTTGTCTTTTTGAATCTTAGCCTTTAATCACAGAACTCTTTAGTAACCAACCTTTGCTCCTTTATCTCGCTAAAGTGGCACATTTCTGCACATAATGGACTTTGAAGCCTGAAATGCATAAAAACACGTAATCAGTATTAACTCTTAATTATTACTCACATAATTGGTCTAAAAGTATGACTGTTACAGGGTTAAAACTACAGTTTTGGGCTCTTATAAAACCACCCCCAAACAAAATTTTGCTTGTCCTCAAGCAAAGATGAGAAATTAGAATAAGTGACCAAAAAATGGAGTTCTATCTACTCTCGTTTCGCTGAGTGCGATTGCATTGACCATATGCAACAAGGCCTTAAACCACTAGGAATTCCCTAGTGGACGAGTTATAGCCTCGTGAGAGTTTTTCAGTGAAGGTACTCACAAACTTCTTCTATGCTACAACGACTAAGAAATAAAACTATTGTTTTCTTATTGATGCTCTAAATTAACTATACCTCTCACTAGCAATGCATATAGAGTAATCAAGTCGAAACCTAAGCTAATATATGCATAATAATCAATCATCTACAATAAACATATATACAATGAGTAATACTATGAAATGCCTAGCAGGTTCGTTTCTGAAACTCGGAATAGCGTCCTTAAGTAGGTTCTCACAATAATAGTCAAGATACAACACTGATTTTTCCACTCAAGTTTCAGCTACTCTAGTGTGCAAGTGGGCACACTTTACCTTACAATCTCAATAACAACAAGGAAGCCGAGTCGATCAAACACATCTGCCACTTACTATCACACTAACATATTCCTAATTGAGCTAGAGGTCTTTATTAGGTGTCGGGGATTAGGAGATGGTTTAAGAAGGAAAGAAATGGATATTCAAAAGGACAAGTCCGAGATAATAGAGTCTTCATATTATGTAACTAGAGAAAACCTTGTTATTTACTTTTTGCTTCTACACTTTGTTTCCATCCTTAGCCATATATTTTTTTTTTTTTTTTCTTGACTTTTGACTCATTTTATTCTATTTTTTTGGAGTTTTTATTTTATTTCTATTTTTATTTTTCTTTTCTTTGGATGGAAACTTCTTTTCTTTATTTTCTAAAGCAATTAACTAACTTTTGTTTACACAGGTTTTTCTCTTCTTCTTTCTTCCTCATTCAATTCTCAGACTTATCTAAATTGGGTAGGTTGATTGATTTTTTTTTTTTTTATTTTGTTTTGTTTTGTAACAGGGTAAAGGATTTGTGGTTTATGAAAGGCTACAGAAAGGCTCAGAGGGGCGACTAGCGGAAAATAATTCATAGGTTTGAATTTCTGGCTATATCGATCCAAAGAGGACCTAAATTCTCGCTTAGGATATGGCGTAGTGATCAAGTAAGTGGACGTGTGATATCTCTATCCGGATTTTACTTCTCCCTTGTGTCATTTCTCAAATGTTTCGCTCATATAAGGCTTTAGGCTATATTCTCACAGGATTTGTAGAATAAGTACTCTAGCCTAGAGTTCAGAAACTTACTGCTAACAATCTTAGATACTCACGTAATATATTTATAGCTAGATGCAAAGATTATTACCTACATATTAACCTAAGTTTCTAAAAATTATTCTAATGCAAAAGCTATATGAGACTTCTAGATTATTAAGAGCATAGAGAAGGAAAACAATACCACTATTCCTAAGTGTATAGCATGAACTTATTTATTTATATTTTTGAATATTTGAAATTTTAACTAGAAAACAAATGCATATTATACCTATCTATATCCTAACAGATGCCTTAATTACACGTGTTTCTATGCCCCCCCCCCCCAAACAAGAATCATGCTTTGTCCTCAAAGCATTTAAATAAAGAGGGTAGGAAAAATACCATTGAATCAAATTGCGTGGGACATAAGCAGACACTAACTAGAATTAAAACTTACCTTATCTCCCGCTTTATTCATCATCCTCCTCATCCTCTTCTTCTATAAAGAAGTGAGGTTCCTTCGCGTCCTGCTATGCCATGATAATTTGCCAGGCTTCCAGCCATTTATCATCTATTATTGCTAACCTATTAAGTGCCACTTGGTCTGATGGGGTGTAGGGTGCAACCTGATGAGGTTGTATCCTCCACCCTTGCCAAGTCATTGCACGAAAAGATCGAATAATACTATTGGTGGGTCGTACAGTGTCGACCGTAATCCAATCCGTGAAACGTGTACAAAAAATAGGAAATAAACATAACATAATACGGGAAATTAGTACAGGCATAAGAAGATACTTATGCCTCATGCTATGGGCTCGAACTAAACTAAACATCAAGGTTCTGGGAAGGTCATGGCACATACGTCCCGTGGCTAAAGCAATGAAGACGCTACAAGTGGCATCATTCACAGAAGAAAAACGCCATTCCCCTAAAATATTTAGCATGATCCAAAACATAACAGTTCCTATGTTCATGGACAGGCTACCAAAGGCGACGTTATAGTCCCCTTGGTCCTCCATACGGAAAATGCCTGCCCCATACGACTCATGCAAAAACTCATAAGTGTAGACATACATATTATCTACCCAATAGCACCATGGGTCTTGTATTTCAGCGGGCATAGCAAGTCCAAGAACAAATGCTAGAAAGAACCTGGTAATTTCCATTGGTTCATCATCAATGTTGATGGAGAACACTTGTTCTCCATCTGGTCTCTCAAAGAAAATGCAGTTATCATAAAAATAAGACGCTAGTGTTGGAGAATAAAGTTCAGGAGGTCTTACCATAAGCGGTTCCCAGCCTACGTATGTGATCGCCTCGCGAAACCAACCACCATAAGTAGTGCTTTGGAACAAATCTTCGAAAGACTGTTCCGGTATTATTGTAGGAGATGTCATCTCAAAATGATGCTCTGGAACAGCTGCAAATGATCCGGGAACAACCCGCAGAAAACTGGAAATTTTTGTGTTCACGGAGGTCGTATGAATTAGCGCCTCCTCTTGGGCGTGGTGTGCTCGATGTTTTGAGTTCCAGTGTTTGGCCTGAAGTCGCTCACCTTGGGCTTGGTGCACTCTGTACAAAATTTCGACAAATGAGTAGAGGCGAGGGCGCACCTCTCGGGGCGCAAAAGCAGCCGAGAGTCTTGATGAACGAAAAATGAGACGAAACGTGGGAAACGAGGGAGTGAAAGGTGAGTGATGGAAGTTAGGTGTAGTGTGGGTTGTGAGTGTAGAATGAATGAAGTTTATATAGGTTTTAAGTTGCTAAAATGGATCGGAAAGTTGCCAAAAAGTGTTTACGGCAGTTTCCGGAAATACTAAAATTTCCAAACCCGAAAATGGAAACAAATCATATTCTTGATTCTAAAACAACCCTAGTATCTTTTAGGTTGAATTTAGGATAGAATATACCTATTTTATCGAGATTTCATCCTACCATGATATTTATTCATAGATATGCCTAATCGGCCATATTCTCACCCTGACTCTGAAATATCTTCTAAAAAATGAGGGTTATATAAAACTCATGCTGGAATAGATAACACCACCCCCAAACAATTTGGTAAGGTGGGATCAATATTAAACAACCACGCACAATGAAAATAACGACATTATATTAATATTGGCATTAAATGCCCTTTTATTACAAAATCCAAATTACGGAATTAAAACTTACATTAAAATAACTAACAATAATAAAACTACAAATAAACATCATCAAGCTATACTATCCCTAAACACGCCGGTCTTTGGTAGCGGAGGGCTTGCCTTTCAGGAGATGGCTCCCCGAGCCCCGATGGGCCAACACCACCATTCTTCGGCGACGACGCTCGTGTCTCGATGCTGTATCCTCAGGAAGAGAATCCCCATGAGGTGGGAAGCGTGCAAGCATATCGGCCCAGAACTGGCGCTGAGGTTCTAGCTCAGTCCTCATCTATTCCCACCGCTCATCCTCCCGCTGGGTACGGATCTCAAAGTTATGGTGGATAGTAGCTTGTCGAGTCCGGAGGTCTTCGCAGATAGTGTTGAGTGAACGCATGCCACGATGAATCACAGCCATGCATTCTGCATCTGACCAACACCTCTCCAAGGCATCAGCATCAAAACAAGTCAAATCCTCCTCATCTTCCGAGTCATTCTCATTTCCACCATCCTCCTCGTCCTCTACCCTATCCTCAGGCAACCTCTAAACTCGTTGGACACAATCCTTATAGATACGAGGATTTCGGTGTAGGGTGAGGTAAATCCTATCAGACGTCGGAGCTGCTCTCAACTTCAGCATGACCTTGGTTATCAAAACAGGAAGAGGTGCAATAGACTTTCCTACTCCCCTAATCATGTTAAGCAAAAACCCCAAGATACAGAACTCGTACTTCTGCTCCTGGAGTATCCATAAAATGTGGAGGCAGTTCAGACCGATGTCGCTGACCTTCTCCTTCCCTAGGACGTTCCGACCAATCCACTGAGCTGCAGCCAGCTGGTTGGTTCTGAGGGATGCCTGGCAAACACAATGCGAGGTCGCATTGTAGTTCCCTTCAGTAACTGTCACGTTCATCAACGGCTCAACCCCATTATATTGGGACTCCTGTAACGTGGCATCCAGATGGATTCTAGGCGGAATGCCTAGAATCTCAGCCAATAACCCAGAAATTACTTCCTTCCTCCTCTTCGCCACCGTAACAAAAATTCTACTCTCCTCCAACTCCCTCGTGTTGTAAAACCGTCGGACTAAGTCTTCGTGGTAAAAGGCTTCGGTCGAGTACCACAAGCTATTCTAATCTCTACTAATCACTTCATCACAGTAGAACGGCGCGAAGTGGTCGCCAGTAAATACTTGCTCCGGCAAAATTCGACGTTGTTGAGCCATTGGAGTTTAAACTGATTTGGGGTTTGTAGAAGGTGTAGGAAGCAATGAGGAACAACCTCACTGAAAAAAAAAAAAAACACAATGGTGGTGGTGGTGTGGTGGCGTGGCAGTTCAAATTTTTTTATTTTCCGGTGGTTTTTGATGATTTAAATTGGTGGAGGTGGTGGTGGAAAGATTTAGAGAAGATTGGAAGTTGATTTGAACTGCGGGCGTGGGTTAGTTTGGTTTTCTTTTTAATTTTATTTTTTAGGTTTGGGTTTGAAGCTTTGTGGTCATTAATGGCGGTTTGGAAGTGAAGAATGCGACTGTTGGTGCGAAGGTAAGGGGCGCAGGTGCGCACGGGTTGGGCCCAAGCCCAATTCGAATTTTTCGTATTTTTCGATTTTTTGTGCAACTTCAAACTAATATTGCCGCTTCGTTACCGGGCCGATTTTTGTGAATGAGATATGGAAATGATCAGGAGAGAATTTCCAATACAATGATTCATAAAACAATCTATTCCGAACGTGGATGACATATAAGAGAGTGGAAAACGCCTCAAAGTGTGTGCATGACGTACGTTATGCGAACGAATGAACTCTAAATTCATAGATTATGTCAACCCGAATTGAAATACAATTAAACGGCCTAAGCAACTCTAATGGGACATAAAACATTCTAGGACGGAAACACGAACACCCCACCCCCAAACAAATTTTTGCAACAGAGTTTAGAAAATTTGTTTTTTAACGGTGGGTCTTTTTAAAGTCAGATTCCCGAGACTTCCTAGATTACTATGTTTATTATTTAATATTTTTTTACTTTTATAAGAAAAAATAATAAGCAATAAGGACATAATTCACTCCATAGAGAAACATGACTCAAAAATCAGAAAAAACATGCAAGAGTGGAAAACATGAATTATGTTAAACGTGGACTTAGGATCCGGTACTTACAGCCACACACTCTATAGGGAGGGCCCGGTTACCTTAATGGTGCACTCACCAATATATGGAAATAAAAGGAAATGCACCAAACACAAAAGTTGAGTCGTTTATAGTCAGATACTCGAGACTTTATCTAAACATATGTATGAACATGCAGTTTATCATATATCAACAACCGAAATAGTTGGGGATCATTCCATAAATAAATATCACAGAAAATATATCCAAACACAATCAAGCACCAAGATTTCCTATGACGCAATCTAGTGAACTGAAAGCGAAGTCGGATAGACCTATAACGTAAGTTAGCATGCACCTTTTTTTTCATCTTTGAACGAGAGGGTGTCCTAGTGAATAAGTGTGGAAAAGTGAATGGTTGTGGAAGATATGCTGGATATGGATAAGTTGTAGAAGGAAAGCATGTAAACAATGAGGATGTGGGTTTAGCACAAAACTCATTCATGGTGTAGGTAGGGACTGTCTCAAGTCTGAAAATGAAGGTGTCAAATGGTTTGTCCTTCTGAAGTATTTGTTTACTAGGTGGATTTAAAAAATTATGAAGCAGAGGAGAAACAAAAGGATCGAGTGCTAACTCGAGATTCCTTTGAAAGGGTGGAAGGGGGGGAGTTGAGGTGGATGTTGTGCAAGGCAGTTCTTGATAGGGTGACTCATCACCTGCTCTAACAAACTCATCGAATTCCTCATCTAGATTGGTCATATCCACATTACTATGGTAGTCTTCTATATCTTTGAGAAAGTCATCTATCTCGTCCTTATCCATAATATGTGTATCGACTAGTGTAGGGATGAAAATGTTGGAGTCTGAACTTCCAAAGGAAATAAATTTGGGCATATGATTATCAGGGAACGTGTTGTTGAAATAATCTCGAGCGAAGCTCTCGATCATGCTAACCTCTCCCTCCATAGACGAATCGGGTAAATATGTCTTTGTTTTAAAACATTTACTTCAACAAAAGATGGCCAAAAACGCGGACATTGAACAATCGCGCAATTAATGAGCGCATTGGCGGTTGCCGTGAAAGGGCGCCCCTAAGATGATCGGGACAGAGTCGTTAGCGACAGATCGAGGATGACAAAATCAGCCGGATAGTAGAAATCCTGAATTTTACCAAAGACATTTTCGACCACACCCTTAGGATACTTAATAGATCGATCGCCTAATTGCAACGCCATTTTAGTGGGTTGCATCTCCTCTAGACCTATTTGTCTATACAAATAAAACGGAGTTAAGTTAACACTAGCCCCCGTGTCTAATAACGCGGTCGTCGTATAAGAGTCTCCTAAGGCGCATTGTACAGTAGGATGACCAGGGTCCTTGTACTTAACAATTCCATTATGTTCAGATAGAGTTGGGAATTATTCTGTTAAAAAGGCGTCTTTTGGTATATTGGTCTTACGCCTAGTAGTACAAAACTCTTTAAGAAACTTAGCATGGTGTGGTAGCTTTTTAATAGCTTCGAGGAAGGGAAGGTTTATAGTTAGATTCTTGAAAACGTCCCTAATCTCCTCATAATTTGTATCCCTAGTTAACATGGCTAATTTTTATGGAAACGGTGGTTTCTCTCTATATGTAGCAATGGTATCACCTGGATGTTTAACCTTGGCTTTCTGTTTCTTAGGTTGTGTTGTAACTGGTACCTCTATAGTGGTAGGCTCTTCAGTTTCTATTTCGGTATCTAGTAAAATAGCAGGTGTAGGGGCTACTGGTAGGGTAACTATAGGCATAGTTACTTTGTTATCAACCACTCTGCCAGAACGGAGAGTGGTGATGGCATTTAGCTCACCTACATTTGCATATTCATTACTAGTATTATCGGTTACCTCAAAGGCTGTGTTTGTTGTTTTAGGATTAGGTATTGCGTGACCTGGAAACACACCTTTGGGTTGGGCTTTATCTTGGGCCAACTGTTGGCTTAAATTATTAACGGATTGTAGAAGCTGTTGGTTAGATTGAGCCATGGTTTGGAAAAGTTTTTGGCTCACTTGTATGAAGGTGTCAAGACGATCCGGTTGTGTGGGTGTATTAGTCACGAGTGGTGTGACTGGAACTATCTCGCGTAAATTATTTATGAGCGGATTTTGATAGTTATTATTTACCAGAACGATACCTCTATTAGCATTATAATTATTATAACTACCTTGACCTTGTGCTTGACCTTGTCGAGGTTGCACTTGGTTGTTATAATTATTATAATTACCCTGACCTTGTCCTTGTCGTGGTGGAGCTTGGATAAAACTGTGCGTTGGCCTAACATATTGATTATTGTACCCTGGAGGTGTGACGTGTTTGTTATTTCTCCAACTGAAGTTGGGATTTTGTCTCCAAGGGGCGTTAGGTTCACTATTAATGGAACAAGCCTATTCATAGGCTATAGGACAGTGGAAGTCGGGATGCTCAAGACTCAATGAAACTACATGGATTTGAATTTACATTCATGACGGGGATAGGCTTTTGTTGAACAGAAATGGCCTCTACCTTTTAGTGAGTGATTCGATTAGAGTTTTAAGCTCGGGATCATGTTTAATTTCAAACATACCGGCAGCCTTTAATCAGTATTAGAAGAACTAGCGGAGCTGGTGGATATCGTCACTACCCCAGTTGTTATTTCGCTTTAGTTTGATCCTCTATAAATTTATAAGCCTCCGAGGCTCCTTTACTTAAGAAACTACCCCCATTCATTATGTCAAGGACTTCTTTATGGTGGTGTAGAAGTCCTTTGAAAAAGGCGCGAACTAACGTGTCTTTTCGCTAAGTTATGATGTGGACACTCTATAAGGAGATCGGTGAAATGATTCCAAGCCTCGAAAATGATTCATGAGGATTTTGTCGAAAAGAAATGAATCTTGGAAAGCATCTCATCCGTTTTTAGGGGTGGGTAAAAATGTTCCATAAACAGCTGAACAAGTATAGCCCACGAGTCCACAGAATTAGGCGCTTGGGCAGTTAACCAAGACGCCGCCTTATCGGCTAAGGTGAAAGGGAATACCCTCAATTTAATTTGTTCCGCACCAACCGTAGGATGGTGGAATGTTGTTCTGACTTGTTCAATCCTACGCATGTGCTGATAAGGTTTTTCATGGTCTAAACCATGAAAAACGGGTGACAAATTAAAAATATTTAGGGGGATTCGGAAATCCCCCACTTGGTCTGCTAGAACGATGCAAGATTTGGGGCTATCGCTCAAGGCTTTGTAGAAGTCAGAGAGAGGAGTCTCTCCTTCTTCAGGCATTATATCAGGTGGTGTGTGTGAAATAGTAGCTAGAGGTGTAGTGGGTGGTATACTAGATAGACTTGTTTGTTGATGTTGTTGTGTAATTACGTTCGGTGTTTTTGTTCGACCAGACCTTAATCTCATACAAGGCTAAGACTAAACTTAGCTAAACACGTCAACACTCCAAACAATCCTGATATACTAGTATAAACCTCTAACAGGAGATGCGAGGTGTGGAAGAAAGGAATACCCCGATACGCCCTTGCTTTCGCTTATGAATAGCGTCTTGTTTACGCGTGTTCAGTGTATATAACAAGTTAGAACACTGAAAAACTTGAAAAATCGACGTTCGAATCAAACCTGTGGAAATCTAGCAAAATTCAGCTCAGGGCGTGGGTCGCACTCAACTTAAATTTTGAGTTACAGTGTTTTAGCGTGGGTCGCTCGCAACTTCCAAGAACTTGAAGCAGAAGTCGCTCCTTTGGGGCCGGTGTGTGTTTTTTTTTGTTTGTTAATTTTTTTTTTTTTTAATTTTGTTCGAGGAAGTTTAATGCTGAAAAAGACAACCACAATTATATCGAACAAGGGTGGGTGGGTGAAATGGGACTTTAAGAAGAGTACTTATACTACGAAAACAATGCGAAAGTGAAACTAAGATGGCAGCGGCGCCATTCGATAAAACATAAAAAGATAAAGTTTTACCTACGAAATGAACGATGAAACTCAAAACGTAAGTAAACTAAAACTTAATACGTGCCTATATTTATCAAAGATTTCTACTCTCAATCCTATGAGATATAGTGGAGTAGAATGATTCGTTCCACTCCTAGTCCTTCCGCATGTTGTGTTTTCTAGTCTAATTACTCTACTCTAAGTCTAATGAGAGATTTACGAAATGGCAACTAGACTACGATGCAACTACCCACAAGATGCAACTAGTCGACTATTAGAACTACTATGGGAATGCTACGTCGATTCTATGATAAGGAGTTAGAGGGGGGTTGATTCCATCTTAACTCGACTAAATCCTACTAACGACGAATCGTCGTAATCCGAATTGAACTGCTTCGTAGAATAATCTGGTTACTCCTAATCCCTAATTACACATGGCATTTCTACCAATTCATAACTAGCATGTGAACGATTACACCCATTCTCATGGTGAACTAATCATTTCTAGAGTGGAAAGAAAATTACGACGACTCTACGATAATCGAAATCAAGCTTTCATCAAGGCTTCTCAACCCCCTCTAAGGGAGGTTTAGCCGAGAATCATCACGCTATCATTCCCAATGGAATTCAAATAAGACATGATATAAAGATTAAAACTTTGCTTATTTAAACTCAAATGGAAACTAATCATGCAATAATTGAATTAAACTAATAATGACAAGTAATTGAATCTAAGAATTGAAACTAAACAATTAATGGAAATGAAACTAGATTATCAAGAACACGATTTTATTAATCTAATGAATAATAAAATAATGATTCAAATACTAAATTAATAATCTACTTGTTCTAAAGTAATTAATTAAACATGAAACCAGATCTAAAACAAGATATGAAAAACTAATTAATTAACTAATTGAAATTCTAAAACTAATTCATGGAGGCTAACTAATCTAGGTCTAACTATCTACCCTTAACAAAGAGTCAAGCTCTTGTTTTTATACTTTCATATCCAAAAATCGTGTATGGGCTTGGAGCCATATTTTGGGCCAGAGAATCAGGCCCAAAACCCAATTCTTTCAGTCCAAAAAGGCCTCTTCATCTGCAGTTGGCTTCAACATACTTTTCATCCACTTTTGCTCCTCTGATTGGGTCAAGGCTTAGACCATTGGAAAGCTCTTTCCGAGCCAGTCGTTTTGACATAAGCTAGGCCCAATTCTGAGGTTTGAGTCCGAAGATACGGCCTTCGGAAGTTCTGCTGACTTTGTGTGTTGTTTCTGCCCGCGTCGACTTTTCAGCTTTTGACTGGGCTTTAGAAAGGCTTTGTCTTCTTGAATCTTGGCCTTTAGTCACAGAATTCCTTAGCAACCGACCTTTGCTCCTTTATCTCACTAAAGTGGCACATTTCTGCACATAATGGACTTTGAAGCCTGAAATGCATAAAAACACGTAATTAGTATTAACTCTTAATTATTACTCACATAATTGGTCTAAAAGTATGACTGTTATAGGGTTAAAACTACAGTTTTGGGCTCTTATCATATGGCATGCCTATAGAAAATGAGACATGCTAAACAACCATGAGAGGCAACCGTAAGACACCTTCACTTAATCCCCATCGCCCTCTGCTTTGTTTCACATCTCTTCTTTATAGAGGAAAGACTACTCAGCGTCAAAGGTGAGATTGAAAAAAAAATGTTTATGTAAAAACAGAAAACGTAAAAATAGAAAGCAAGTAAATGAAAATAAAGACAGGAATTGTAAACAACATAAATAGAGAAGTTATTCTACAAAGAAGTGTAAAATAAAGAAAAGAAAAAATTTATACTTTCTCCATAGAGGTACACTACTCAAACGACAAGTAAAAGTGCTAACATGGAATTCACAAGATACACGGTGGACTCAAGGCTCCGGCACTTACAACCACACCCTCCAAATGGAGAGGTCCGGTTACCTTATTGATGTATCATTTTTAAAAGCAAAAGATGGAATGGAATGGGAAAGGAACGCATCGTAAAAGAGGAGTCCATCCTCGTAGATGGGATGATTAAGAAAGAGTTTTTAGCGTTCCAGCTTCGTTCACGTCGCTTGTTGCTTCAAAGGATGTGTTTGTTGGTTTTGGATTAGGAATAACTTGACCTGGGAACACACCTTTCTGGGTTTTATCTTGGGCTAACAAGTTCAGAGACATGGATGATAGGATTTGAGTTTGCTGTTGCATAACAGATAGCATTATTTCGGTGGGTTTATCTGTTTGGACACTAGTTGATGGTGTAACGGGAACTAGGTCTCTTTGGTTGTTGATAGGTGGGGTTTGATAGTTCTGGTTAAACTGGGATGGAACCAATGCTCTGTTCTGATTGTTATAGGTACCTTGTCCTTGTCCTTGTCTGAATGTATTTGTTGGTTTGTTAAAACTTGGTGGTGTTTGGTTTTGCAGAATGTTGGTCCATGCGAAATTTGGATGTTGTTTCCATTGTGCATTTGGTACATTGAAAGCACATACTTCTTCTGGCTGAAGTGATGATAGGTTTGTGATCAAGTGACAGGTGGCATCTATATAATTTAAGCTTAGACAGAAATTGCATGGTGAGGTATTTATGTTCATGATAGGATGAGGGTTTTGGTCTTTTTATTTGGTTGTGAGGGCATCTATCTTTCTTGTGAGGGTTTCGATTAAGGTTTTGATTTCTGGATCTGATTTCACCTCAAAAATACCGCTAGCCTTAGATGTACTGGGTTTGGCTATTCTAAAATTGTTTATGTTGCCCCAATAGGTACCCTTTTCAGCTTGGTTTTCAAGAAAGGTTAAAGCTTCAGTTGCATCTCTATCCAAAAAATTATCATTACTCATGATGTTGAGGGTTACTTTGTGTTATGGGAGAAGGCCTTTAAAGAAACATTAGACAAGAGTGGATTTCTCTAGTTTATAGTGAGGACATGAATGGAGTAGGTCAAAGAATCTATCCCATGCTTTAAAAAATGTCTCACTCGGACTATGTCTGAAGAACTATATCTTTCTTCTTATCTCTTCTGTTTTCTTCAGCGGAAAGTACTTCTTCATGAAGGAGAACACAACCTTTTCCCATGTATTGAAAGAGTCGGCCTTCTATGAAAGAAGCCAAACGTGACTCTTACCAGCTAGAGTGAAAGGAAACACTCGTGGATTAACCTGATTGTCGGTGACACCCGGATGATGAAAGGTATTACATAGTTCTTGTATCCAGCATAGATGCTTGTACGGTAACTCAAGTTCTAACCCGTGGAAGATGGGTAGAAGATTGAACACATTCGGTGGAATGAGAAAATTGCTCATGAGCGGTGTGAGTCGTATACAAGATGGAGGCCCATCTTCCAACGGTGTGTAGAAGTTGGAGAAAGGCTCTTCAGCTTGCACTACTTCATCAACCATCTTATGAGATGGAGGACTAAAAATAGGAGATTGTCTAGGGCAACAAGCTCTCCTACATGAGTAAGTTTTATTCTTTGCTAATACTAGAAGTGCCTGAATGTAGTATCATACACTTTTAGCAAGACCCCAAAACTATCCTAACATGCGCAAACGGTGCAATGTATGCTCAAGAATTCGAAATTTGTTTTTGCAAGTATGGAGTTTTGAAAACTTTGCTTTTGGTCTATATTTTACTATGCCTTGTTCAGAGGAACAACTGGGCGTGAGGCTAGGATGGCTCTACTACACGTCTAAGAAGAGTAGGTAGTCATTTCACCAAGTGGTGTGATATCAAGAATCTCACTCATGATAAATCTGGGGGAGGGGAGTGAGGAAGGTAGTTGGTCCACTGAAATCTGGTAACTGATTACTTTAAATCCTCGTGGCTATATTTCTGTCCTTTTCTGGAGGAGCGTGACTACTTTGGGCTCTAGTTGATTGATTTTAATTAATTTTTTTGGTCTAGGGCTGCAAGAATCAAGCAACGTCAAATTTTACATACATTGGGTAATGACTTCCCAATAATTGTTATGTGGCTCGTGTTCAACCTTATGCGCGAATATAAATTGTAGTGTGGAAAGTAAATTTCAAACAATCACGTAAGCATGCTTTAACGCACAAGGTATCCACTTACTTGGGCTTCGAGGAGGCTTATAATTTACCTCTCAAGCAGTGCTTACATGGTGCTTGAAGAGAAGGCAACGTCGGTTGGCGCATGATCTGAAAATTAGGCCCAACCTTTCGAGCTTTACCCTATTTTAAGTTACAATAAAGGCCCATTTAAAAAGCCCACAAGTTGGATTTTTGACAATTTATACAATTTTGCCTTCAAGGGCCCAAACTTAAAACAAAACTAATAATATACTAATCTAATTAACTAGTTTTAGATTGATAACCTAGATTAACTAGAGTCAAATGGACTTAGAGTGGTTATTACTGAAGCTTTAATATTGTAGTGAGTATACTTCAAAAGAGTTTAGATTAAGAGTTAAGGTTTATCATAAATTGTTTAGAGTTTGAGTGAGGGAGATATAAAGAAGAAAGGGAGACTCTTGAATATTAGAATGGTTCTAAGCTAATGAACTTGACAGCTTTGATTGTTTGATTGAAATGACTTGAAAACATGAAAGGAAGATTGATTAAAACATTGAAATGAAAGTAACAAACAAGATTAAAGATTAAAACAAAGAACAAATAACAAATTTGATTGAAATAAAGAAAAGGAAATAACAAGTTGATTGAAATAAAATAAATAACAAGAAATTAAGACATGAATTGAAAAACAAGACAAGAAAATAAACAAACCAAATGGTTTGGATCCTAAGACAATGGATGAGTTCTCTCTCCCTTACTTTTTGTTTATATACCCCTACTTTTGTCATTTATAGAGTTACCCTCATCCATTATAAACTAGACACCTCACCCTTTTCACTTTTGCTTTTACTTTTGCTTTTTGGTACCTTCTTGACCAAGATAGGTTTAGGGATAAGTCTTCATAATTTGAAATAAGGGCCTCCATCTTTGGTTTTCTGAATTGAGGACTTTGGCTGTTGACTTTGAACGGTTGACTTTGAATTTTTCTGCACTTTTCCATAATAGCTACTGGTCTTCATAATAAGTGTGATTAATGCTCCTTTTGGTGTTAAGACGCAGCTTTTATGATAAGTGGTCTGAAATACTCCTTAACCTGAAAAAGGTAGTAAAAGCTATGAGTTGTCTTTTCGTTAAACGTAAAAGGGACTATAATGCAGCAATATATGGGTAATAAAATGCACATTTGGGAGCTGATCACCACCTTCAAATAGCATCTTGCTTGTCCTCAAGCAAGGATGAGAGAAAAAACTAAGATCACAAATGAGTGATTTATTATACGTTATACTAATTTCATTTCACGGAGTGTGATTGCATTAACCATATGGAACAAGGCCTTAAACCATTCGTAATTCCCTAGTGGACGAGCTTTAAGCCTCGTGAGAGTTTTCCAGTGAAGGTACTCACAAACTTCTTCTATTTAGTACAAAGGGTCTTGTTTCCTTATTTATTCTCAAAAGTTCATACATCTCATTAGTGGTGAATAAGGACTAGCTCCTTTGAACTCATACTAACATATGTTCAGTAATTTAAGCATCTAAAGATAATTGTACAAAACATGAGCAATGAAATGCAAAAACAGAGTTGTTTCCGAGGCTTTTGGAGAGCTTCCTTAAGGTGGGTTCTCATAGGGGTGTGTTGCAATCCCAACTCTCTGATATATTCACTCAAGGTTCGTTCTCTCAAGTGCAGCGGGCACTTATATTCCTCGCATACTGAAATGACGTCCAAAGAAATTAGGGTCGATTGATCACGCTTGCCACTAACTATTACACCATCCTTTTCCTAATCAAGCTAGAGGTCTTTTATTAGGCATTACGGGGCTAGGGTGATGGTTTAGGAAGAAAAAAGAAGGGAAAAACAAAATCTGATAAGATGAGAAACTGGGTTCTCAAGATACTTGTAACCAGAAAAGAACCTTGTTTTGTTCTTTTGCTTCCGAATTGTGATACATTCTTTTAGCCTTTTGGCTTTGTAACTCCATATGATTTTGAATTTTTGGAGATTCGATTTTTGACTCCTTTGGATATTTGGAGTTTTTGTTTTTGATGGGCCTTTCTTTTCTTTTCTTCTCTTTCTTTTCTTTTTCTTTTGGAAGCAAATAACTATTCTGTTTTTGTACAAGGTATTCTCTTCTCTTTTTCTGATAACCATCCAGTTTTCAACTCATCAGCTGGGTAAGCTTTTTATTGTGTGTTGTGATGGGTTAGGAATTATTGGTGAAGAATAAAAAGGTTTTTAGAAAGGGTGAAGGCTCAAGAGGGGTAACTAGAGGAAAACTATCTTTTTGGATTTTTAACATTTATTTGGCTATATCAATCCAAAAAAAAACCTAAATTACCTCATAGGATATGGCGTGGTGATCAAGCAAGTGGACGTGTGGTCTTTCTATCCGGACATCCTTTGTGTCATCACTTAATAATCATTCAGATGAGGCTTTTAGCTAGATTCTCATAGAATATGGAACTTAATTGTTCTAACCTTGGCTTTGGGAACTCACTGCTATATTCAAACAAATGCTGATGCATGCTATTCATGAAAAGATCTAGAAACTATTGTACGTATATTAGTCTAAGTACAAAGAACAAGTCCTTACTCTATTGCTATAATGAGACTTCTAAACTTTTTATTCATCATAGAAAAAGGAAACAAGACTTTTTAATACTAAACAAAAAAATATTTTTGGTCTTTTTCGAAATTTTTTAGAAAGGAAGAAATATACTATACTATATACTATATAGAAAATGCCTAGTTTTTGCAAAATGTTACTATACCAACTCTATGATAGAACTATGCTTGTCCTCAAAGTATGAAGATATAAGGAAAGAGATTACCATAGAACATGAGCAAAAACAGCGATACACCTGTATTATGTTCTTCATGATGAAAATATACCACCCCGAAATAAGTTTGGGGGAGTGGGTTGTTTGATATAGAACGAGAAATACATGATTTATTATATTATGGATATTTATTCTACTATAAAAATATTTTTGTATTTTTGAAAACATATATGAAATGTTGAAAAGATGTAACGTGCATGCATGAATATTATTACACGAAAAAGTGCGAAATGTAAAGTATGTAAACAACTATCTATGCATAAATGTGTGTGTGTTTGTGGTTTTTTTTTTTTGGAATAATTGTTTTTCTCAATCTAAAGGTATTTCTAACCATATAGAGGTTTTGACAAGAAGATAAAATTATACGTGGATCTGGTATCATTTTTGTTACTCTGGGGCGTATAATTATCATTTTTATATCCTCTAGTTTTGAAAACTATGGAGAGATGTTTTAAGAAACTCGTACTCAAAAGCCGTGATTCTTAACGCTAAATTTTTAAAGCAAACCATAACAGGTAATCTTAGCTAACTTATGTGTCGGCTCTTTATTGAACCCAATCCAGTTAGACTGTGGCTTCAGTTATATGTGTTGGGGGTTTATTGCGCAAGTCATAATAGAAAGGTTTAGAGGGTTGGACACTAGCAGTGGAACTAGGTCTCTTTGGTGGATTTTGGTAGTTCTTGTTAAAATGGGATGGAACCAATGCTCTGTTCTGATAGTTGTAGGTACCTTGTCCTTGTCTGAATGTATTTGATGGTTGATGACCCTAGAGGTGGTTGGGTTTGTGGCTTTGGGTGTTGCCTCCATGGTGCATTTAGTATATTGAAAGCATAGACTTCTTGATGGTATGTCGGTGCGCAAGGGACAATTGGTATCTATGTGGATTAAGCAGAGAAAGAAAGTGCATGGTGATATGGGCGACCCTTAGTAACACATAAGTGATCCTTAAACCGTCCTTAGAGGAATGGAGATTGCGTACTTCTAAGGGTTGGTCTATGTGGAATCCATTGCCCATTCTATTTATTTTTGAAAAATCACATGACTATTGATGTATCGGGAACCTTCTATTATGAGAACGGAGAAAAACAACTATTTTGAAAAAGAAATGTAAAATTAAGAAATGAAAATTGTATACTCGCTCCATAAGATCACACTTACTCAAACAACGAGTAAAAAGTGTTTTACAAAGAATACGCGAGATATACGTGGACTAAGGTTCCGACACTTACAATCACACATTCCAAGTGGAGTGGTCCAGTTACCTTAAGGATGCACTCCCATGGATTGCATCGAGAAAACACGATGTGCCTTTTATAGTCAAGACTATATATGAGGCTGTTTTAAGTCAGAGTCCCCAAGACTATGCATATAAGATGGATGATATGTTGTTAACTATATACTAAAAGCCTAAACAGTTAAGGATCTTTATAGAAAAACATATGAAAGCATTATCACCCAAACATAATGAAATGATGTATGAGTGTAATATGCAGAATGATAAGAGAATGCTTGTGTAACCCATCATGGAATTTATGAAATAACCCGTTATATTTGAATTGTCCAAAAGAGTGAGAAGTTGGTAGAAGGCGTCTTTCATGAAGCTCAAATGTTGGGGAATATGACATAACAGGTTTCTCAACTACTAAATTGATGGGCTTCTGCGTTTGTATATTGGGTGAAGTTTCTTTACTGGAAAGGTTTGGAAAATTATGAATCATCACAAAGGCAATTGGCTTAAGTGCAAATTTGAGGTTTCTTTGATTTGGTTTAGTGGTGTTGCCCTCAGAAATTTATGGAATTTCGATGAATGGAGATTGGATTTCAAGAGGTGTTAAATTGGGATGGTGATGATGGTTAGGTGGTGGTTCTTCACATGATCTCGAGGATTCAGAGAATTCTTCATCTGGTTTTGGTGTTTCCACAAGATTGTGGTCATATCTGCAATAGTAGGGATGTCACAAATTTGTTCCATTGATAAGTCTTTAACGGCCAAACTAAATTGAAAGCCACTTTCTACTATAGAATTTATTCCCTCTTCTCCAAGCACTTTATTTTCTTTGTCCTCTCTACCTAGATCTTCATAAAATTTCTCAATGCCATTGTCCAAGTGTGTTGATAAGAGCCAAAAACTGTAGTTTTAACCCCCTAACAATAATACTTTTAGACCAATTATGCGAGTAATAAATAAGAGTTAATGTTGATTACGTGCTTTTATGTATTCCAGGCATTGAAGTCAATTATGTGCATAAATGTGTTACTTTGGCGAGATAAAGGAGCAAGGGTTAGTTGCTAAGAAGTTTTTTTGATTAAAGGCCAAGATTCAAGGAGAAAAAGTCTTTGTAAAGCCCGGTCAAAGCTGAAAAGTCAAAGTCAAAGCGGGGAGAAGCAGCTCACAAAAGTCAATAGAACTTTCGAAGACCATATCTTTGGACTCAGACCACAGAATTGGGCATACCTTATGCCAAAATGAATGACTTGAAAAGAGCTTTTCAATGGTCCAAACCTTGACCCAATCAGAAGAGCAGAAGTGGACGAAAAGTCTGTTGAAGCAAAATCCAGCTGAAAAGGCCTCTATGGACTGAAGAAATTGGGTTTTGGGCTCGATTTTCCGGCCCAAAACATGGCTCCTCAGCCCATGCACGAAAATGTGGATCTTGTCTCCTCCATTTCCAGACACTAGACTTAACTCTTAAGCAATAATTAGTTTTAGGTAGCAAGTAGCCATTAGAGAATATTTTAGATCTAGTTTTGAGAATCCTTTAATTAATTAGTTTTTATTATCTTGTTTTAACTTAGTTATTGAATTATTGTTATATATTGCTATTCATTAGATCAATAAAGTTAATTAGTTCTTCATAATTTAGTTTCATTTTCCATTATTTATTTAGTTTCAATTCATAGATTTAGTTATTTGTCATTACTAGTTTCAATTAATTCTTGCATGATTAGATTTCCATTTGAATTAAAATAAGCAAAGTTAGAATTTTTATACCATGTCTTGTTTAAATTCATTGAGAAATGATATTATACTGATTCTTGGCTAAACCTCTATTAGAGGGGGTTAAATAAGCCTTGATGAAAACTTGATTTCGATTAGCGTAAAATAATCGTAATTTCCATTCCATTCTAGAAAACAATTAGTTCACCATGAGAATGGGTTTGATTGTTTCACATGGTAGATGGTAGTTGGTAGAGATTACCATGAACAACTAGGGATTAGGAAGAACCAATTGTTATGCGAAAGCTGTTCAATTCGGATTACGATAATTCTTCGTTAGTAAATTAAGTCGAGTTAAGGTGGAATCAATCCCCTCTAATTCCTTATCATAGATTCAATTTAGCATTTCATAGTTGAATTATCGTATCTTGTTAGCATAATTTGCATCGTAGTATAATTTCGTAAAACTCTTATTAACTTTGGCTAGGACCGATAATCTTAGAAAACATTGAATACTAAAGAACTAGTAGTGGAACGAATCTTTTACTCCAACTCTATTTCGATAGAATCAAGAGTAAGAAAACTTTGATAAACACACACGAGTTCAGTCTTAGTTTTACTTGCGTTGAGTTTTCGTATCTTATTCATGAGTAAAACTATTTATTTTTACCTATATCAAATGGCGCCGCTGCCATCTTAGTTCCCTTTAGTATTGTTTTCTTTAGTATTGTTAGTCTTCCAAAGTCCCATAACCCACCCACCTTATTTGTTTCAAAACTGAATTTTTCCTCGCAGGAATACACGGAGCGCGACCCGGCCCTACTAAGGTAAAACTTGAGCGCCCCCCGCACCTAAGCGCGTGGAACTTGAGTTTTACCTGAGCGCGACCTGCGCCTTGCCAAGGTAAAGTTCAAGCGTCCCCCCGCGTTGAAGCGCCTGGAACTTGAGTTTTACTTCAGCGTGACCCGCGCCTTGCCAAGGCAAAGTTCGAGCGCCCCTAGCGCTAAAGCGCTTGGAGCTCGAGTTGGACCTGAGCGCTACCCACGCCCTACCTAGGCTGATTCTGAGCGCGACCTGCGCCCTCTACTCTGAACCGCCCAATTTCCACAGGTTAGTTTAAACTTCCATTACTTCAAGTTATTCAATGTTTCTAACTCGTTATACACACTGAGCACGCGTATACAAGACGTTATTCATAAGCGTAGCAAGGAGGCATTTAGGTACTTCTTTCTTCCACACCTCGCATCTCCTGTTAGAGGTTCATACTAGCATATCAGGATTGTTTAGAGTGTTGTCGTGTTTAGTTAAGATTGGTTTTAGCCTTGCATGAGATTAAGGTCAGGCCGAAGAAAAACGCGTAACGTAATCAACCGACAACGTCAACAAACACGCCTTTCTAGTAAACCACTCACTACACCTCTAGCTAATATACGACACACCACACCTAAAATAATGGCTGAAGAAAGAGATTCTCCTCTCTCTGAATTTTACAAAGCCTTGAACGATAGCCCAAAATCTTGCATCATTTTATCAGACTCAGTGGGGGGATTTCCGTATCCCACCATGAAAAACCTTATCAGCACATGCGTAGGATTGACCAAGTCCTTATTACATTCCACCATCCTACGATTGGTGCTGAACAAGTTAAACTAAGGGTGTTTCCTTTCACCTTAGCCTATAAGGCGGCATATTGGTTAACCACCCAAGCGCCTAATTCTGTGGACTCGTGGGCTAAACTTGTTCAACTATTTATGGAACATTTTTACCCACCCCTGAAGACAGATGAAATTCTTTCCAAGATTCATTTCTTCCGACAGAATCTTCACGAATCATTTTTAGAGGCTTGGAATCATTTCACCGATCTTCTTATAGAGTGTCCACACCATAACCTCGCGAAAGACACGTTAGTTTGGGACTTTGTCAAGGGACTGTTGCACCACCACAAAGAAGTACTTGACATAATGAATAGGGGTAGTTTCCTCAGTAAGGGAGCCTCAAAGGCTTATAAATTTTTAGAAGATCAAACTAAGCGTAATAATGGTGGGGGTAGTGACGATATCTCCCGCTCCGCTAGTTCTTCTACAACAGTTAAGGCCGCCAGTATGTTTGAGATGAAATCCGATACTTAACTTAAAAATTTAATCGAATCTCTCACTAAAAAGGTAGAGGCTATTTCTGTTCAACAAAAGCCTATTCCCGTCATGAATGTCAACTCCAATCCATGTAGTTTCTATTTGAGTCCTGAGCATCCCGACTCCTATTGTCCTCTTGCCTATAAACAACAACAATCACAACAAGATAATGTTTGTTCCATTAATAGTGAACCTAGCGCAGCTTGGCGACAAAACCCCAACTTCGGTTGGCAAAATAATCAACAACCTCCAAGGTTGTTTAACCTAAATGTTAGGCCAACAAACAATTACAACCAAGCTCAACCGAGGCAAGGACAAGGACAAGAAAATTATAATAATTATAATAATAATAATTATAATACTAATAGAGGAATTGTGCTAGTAAATAATAACTATCAAAATCCACCCATTAATAATCAACGTGACATAGTTCCTCTCACACAACCTATAGCTAACACTCCTCCACAACCGGATCGTTTTGATGCTTTTATGCAAGCCCAACAAAAGATTTTACAAGCTATCCAACTTTCCTTATAGCAGTTAGCATAAGAGAAAGTATAACCCAAAGGTGTGTTTCCAGGTCAAGCGATACCAAATCCTAAAATAACAAACACAACCATTGAGGTAAACGGTAATACTAGTACGGAAAATGCGAACGTAGGTGAGCTAAATGCCATCACCACTCTCCGTTCTGGCAGAGTGGTTGATAACAACGTAACTATGCCTATAGTTACCCCAATCGTGGTCCCTACAACAGATATTGTACTAGATACCGACATAGAAACTAAAGATCCTACCCCTGTAGAGGTACCAGCTAAACCACAACCTAAGAAACAGAAAGCCAAGGTTAGACATCCAGTTGACCCATACGCTAAATGTAGATAGAAACCACCGTTTTCCCAGAGATTAGCTATGTTGAACAAGGATAAAAATTACAATTAGATTAGGGAAGTTTTCAAAAATCTAACAATAAACCTTCATTTTCTTCAAGCAATTAAAAAGTTACCTCACCACGCTAAGTTTCTTAAGGAGGTGTGCATTACTAGGCGTAAGACAAAGATTCCTAAAGACGCCTTTTTAACTGAACAGTTTCCAACTTTAACAGAACACAATGGAATCGTTAAGTACAAGGACCCTGGTCGTTCTACTATACAATGCACCTTAGGGGATACTCACACGACCACTGCTTTATTAGACCTGGGGGTGAGTGTTAATTTACTCCCTTATTATTTATATAAACAAATAGGTCTACAGGAGATGCAACCTACAACAATGACGTTTCAATTAGCTGATAGATCTATCAAGTATCCTAAGGGTGTAGTTAAAAATATGTTGGTTAAGGTTCAAGATTTCTAATATCCTATAGATTTTGTTATCCTCGATACAGAAGTCGCTAACGACTCTGTTCTGATCATTTTAGGGCGCCCTTTCTTGGCAACTACCAACGCGCTTATAAACTACCGCGATGGTTCGATGTCCTTGTCCTTTGGCCATCTTTCTGTTGAGGTCAAAGCTTTTAAAATGAGGAAACAATTTCCTGACACGAATATCGATGGAGAGGTTAGCATGATCAAGAGCTTAGCTCATGATTATCTCAAAACCACGTTTCCGGATGATCAGATGCACAAATTCCTTTCCTTTGGAAGTTCCAACTTTGAAAAGGACTCCTTGGACGTAGATGAAATTGAGGAAGATTTTCTTCAACTCTTTTGCAACTCTTCCTTGCCACCTCACGAATCCCACCCTACCAACATCTATTTATCCCTTGACGCTATGACGGAAGATGAATTTTTGACCCTCTATCCCAGTGATTCTTTTGACCCACCTATTGAGGAATGTCTGACATATCTCAAGGCTTCTAATGATCTAGACCTGAGAGCTCTAGCTGACACTCATTCATCTTCCATCACCAATTTTCCCACCTTCCATATTTTCATAGGAACCTGGAGTTTGCGCTTGACCCTCTTGCTTCTTCTGTGCTTAATGATTTTCTAAATCCTCTTAATACAGAAATAATTCCCAAGGGAAAGGCACTTGACACCTTCATTTTCAGAATTGAGACAGTTCCCACCTACACCATGAATGAGTTTTGTGCTAAACCCATATTCTCATTTTTTCCATTCTTTACTTCTAAAACTTATCCATATCCAACATATCTTCCACAAACATCCATTTTCTCACGATCATTCACTTGGACACCCTCTCGTTCAAAGATGAAAAAGAAGGTGCATGCTCAGTTACGTTCTAGATCTATCAGACTTCGCTTTCATTTCAATGAGTTGCGTCGTAGAAAATCTTGGTGCTTGATTCGGTTTGGAGGTGCATTCTATGTTATTTATCTATGGAAAGACCCACAACTCTTTAGGTTGTTGATTTAGGGGGTATATATATATATATCCAGTTATTTGTTAAAGTCTCGAGTATCTGACTATAAATGGCTTATTTTGTTGTTTGGTGTACTTTCTTTCACTTCTATATATTGGAGTGCACCATTCAGGTAACCGAGCCCTCCCTATGGAGTGTGTGGCTGTAAGTACCGGATCCTAAGTCCACGTTTAACATAATTCACGTTTTCCACTCTTGCATGTTTTCTCTATTTTTGAGTCATGTTCCTCTATGGTGTGAATTATGTCCTTATTGCTTTTCGTTTTTCTTATAGTAAACATCATGCATAAAAATTAAAAAATTCTAAATCATAAAAATAGTAATTTAGGAACTCTCGGGAATCTGACTTTAAAAGACCCACGTTTTAAAACAAATTTTCAAACTTCATTGCCAAAAATTTGTTTGGGGGTGGGGTGTTGGTTTTACCATCTGTGATTGCTAAACTTTCCATTCTTGTTACTTATGCCATGTAATCATATTTCGATTTGGGTTAACATTATCTATGAATTTAGATTTCATTCGTTCGCATAACTTACATCACTCACGCATTTTGAGGTGTTTTCCATTTTCTTATATGTCACCCATGGTTAGAATAAAGTGTTTTAGGGATCATTGGATTGGAAATTCTCTCCTAATCGTTTCCATATCTTATTCGCAAAAATCAGACTGGTAACGAAGCGGCAATTTTAGTTTGAAGTTAAGCGAAAAATCGAATTTTTTTGGAAATTGAATTGGGATTGGGCCCAAGCCAACAGTACAACCCAAGAACGCATCTCATTCTTCCTCTTCATCTTCCCCCTTCAGCCATTAACTACTTTCAAACCCTACCAAAAAAAAAAAAAAAAACCTAAATACAACCACGCCAAAAGTTTAAACCCAACCCAAACCTTCCCCAAAACACTCCCACCACCATCTCTAATAATTTCAACCACCGAAAACATCCAAAAATCCAAGAATTCGAACTGCCACTGCCACCACCGCGCCTCCTCCCAATATTTTAAGTGAGTTTGATTTTAACTCCATTTCCCCACCTTATTCAAACCCACAAATCCACCCAAAACTTCAATGGCTCTAAGAATTTTGCCAGAACAAGCTTTTACTGTCGCCCGCTTTACACTGTTTTTTCGTGAAGAGATGATTAGGAGGAATTGGAATAGGTTGTGGTATTCAACAGATGATTTCTACCACTCCGATTTGGTCAAACAATTCTATAAGAAGAGAGAGTTGAATGGTCAGAAAATTTTCATGAAGGTGGCTGGGACTAGGAAAGAATTATCGATTGAGAAGTTGGCTGAGATTTTAGGCATTACTCCTGAATGCCACCTTGAAGCCACCGTGCAGGAATCCCAGTATACTGGAGTTCCTGCATTGATGAAAGACACTGTTGTGGAGGGTCAATACAATCTGAATTCTCATTGTGCTCGACAGTCATCTCTGCGAACCAACCAACTGGCTGTAGCTCAGTGCATTGGTAAGAACGTCATTGGGAAGGAGAAAGTGAGCGACATTGGTTTGACATGTCTACACGTTCTCTGGATATTACAAGAGAAGAGGTATGAATTCTGTATCCTCGATTTTTTGATAAATATGATTAGAGGAGTTGGGAAGAGTATTGCACCATTTCCTGCTTTAATTACGAAGATAATGTTGTCTTGGGGGGGGGGGGGGGGGGACCAAGAACTAAGCGGATTAGGTTGAAATTGCATTCAAATGAAATTATTTATATGGAGTGTATCCAAAAGACTTGGATGTTGCCGGAGGATAGGGTGGTTGATTCGGATGAGGAAATGGAGGATATGACATGTTTAGATGAAGATGCCTTGGAGAGGTGTACATCTGATTTAGAACGTATGTCAGTACTGCATACTGGCATGCGTTGCATTTATGGTATTTGTAAAGATGTACGGGATAGGCAGATTATAATTCAAAATAAACAAAAGAACCTTTAGACGAGTTTTGAAATGCTCGAAAAGGGTTAGGAAGATCTCTTGTGTAACATGGAGACACTCCTTCATCGTCACGATGCGCATTATACAGAGATGAAGACAGAGATGAAAGCAGCAATAGAAGCACATCGCTTGTTCCAAGTAGAGATTCTACGACGCATGCCACCCCTGGGGGTTCTGTTTCAGATGAGTCTGAGAGGCATGAGTGTCGTCGTCAAAGGACGGATGGCTCGGGCCCTTCTTCATTTTAGGCCCCATCATAATCCCAAGCCCAATCTCTATCTCAGGGTCCATCTTCATCACGTGGCTAGTTGTTTAGAAAAATTTGTTGTTTCGATGTTATTTAGTTGTTTTATTGTTTTTATTAGTTTGGATGTTAAGTGGTTGAATTCAGTAGCTAAAATTTGAATTCGATAGTTAATTGTATTTGAATTTGAATTTGAATATAATTTGGTTATTTTCAAATTATGCTTTGATTTTATTGTTAATCCCACCTTCCCGAATTGTTTGGGGGTGGTATTATTTAGTATAGCATGATTTTTATATAATCCAAAATTTATTATATAATTGAGAGATGATTGTTGGGAATATTGCCGATATTGGCAGGCTATGAGTAGATATGGTGGTAGGATGAAATCTAAAAGAGTTTAGAAGTTACTATTCTAAATTCAATCTAAAAGATATTAGGTTTGTTTTAGAATCAAGAATATGGGTTGTTTCCGTTTTTGGTTATGGAAATATTTTGTTTCCGGCAATTGCCTTAAAACTTTTTGGCAACTTGCCGATTCGTTTTGGAAGCTCACAACCTATATAAACTTCCTCCATTCTACACTCACAACCCACACTACATCCCACTTTCATCTCTCACCTTTCACTCTCAAGTTTCCCTTTTTTCTTCTTCACTTTAGCACTTCAGCTGCACGGAGCGTGCCTACACCTCAGTTGAGCGCCACCTGCGCTTGCTTACCTGTAACTTGAGTTTGACCTGAGCACGACCCGCGCCAATCCCAGGCAAAAAGTGAGCGCACCCTGCGCCTAAGTGCCTGGAACTCGAAATTCACCAAGGCACATCCCACGCCCATCCCATGTAAAAAGTGAGCACGCCCTGCGCCTAAGTGCCTGACACTCAACTTAGACTAGAGCGCACCCCGCGCCCTGACATCCGTAGGCACGAAAAATTCCAATTTTTTTTGGGTTGTTCCAGGATCGTTTGCAGTTGTTCTAGAGAGTAGTTTTGTGATGACATCACCTATAGTCATACCGGAGCAGTCTTTCGAACACTTGTTGGGAAGCGAGACTTATGGACATTGGTTCCATGACAGGATCTTGCAGTTAGGATGGAGGCATCTACTGGTAAGTGAAGACGACTCGTATTCACCTAAGCATACTGAATATTTTTACAATAATGTTAGTTTCTATTGTAACCAGGATGGAGAACAAGAATTCTCCGTCATTGTTGATGACACGCCACTAGAATTCAATAAGTATTTGGTTGCGTTAGTTTCGGGAATACCAATACCTGATGCTATTCACACGTGGGGATATATGACAGATAATGCATACCTCTATGACTATATATATTTCCATGAGAATTATGGGGGAGGGGTGTTTCGTATAATGGACCAAGGGCGTTATAACATAGCTTTTGGTAGCCTGTCCTTCAATGTAGGCACCACCATATTATTTGTCCTGATGAATATTTTAGGGGATTCGTAGTTTACCTCTGCAAATAGTACCGCTAGTGACGTTTTCCTTGCTTTAGCTGAGGGACGTCGCCGATATGACATTCCCCGAGTATTAGTGGCTAGTCTTAAGAGAGCCAAAAGCATGAGGCATAAGTATCTTCTTATGCCTGTTTTGGTTTGCCGCATCATGCGCAATTGTCTACCCAAATTCTATACCCAGTTCACGGATTGGAAAAGGGTTGAAGTCATGAGACCCACCAATTGGACGGTTCGCTCATTTCGAGTAATGACTTGGCCGGGATGGTAGGTGCAACCTCATTTGGTTGCTCCTTACACCCCATCAAACATAGTAACACTTGACAGGTTAGCACAAGTTGATGACACACGGCGGCGGGCTTGGCAAGTTATCATGGTATGGCAGGATGCGAAGGAACCTCATCTCTTTGGAGAGGAAGATAAGGAGGATAATGTTTAAACACGGGAGAGGAGGTAAGTTTTTATTTCAGTTAGTGTCTACTTATGTCCCAACCAATTTAATTCTTATTAACCCGGTAACGGGTGGAACTCCTATAGAGTTGCGTCAGTTTTTATTTTCTATATTAGTATGTTTAACCTTGTTTTGCAGATATTCCAGAATTTCACGCGTTTTAATGGTATTTATCTACCCTTTTTTATTTAAATACTTTGAGGACAAAGCATGCTTCTTGTTTGGTGGGGCATAGAAACACATGTAATTAAGGCATCTGTTAGGATATAGATATGTATAATATGTACTTGTTTTCTAGTAAAAATTCAAAATTTTTAAAAATCTAAATAAAACGTTTATGTTATACACTTAGGAATATTGGTATTGTTTCCTTTCTCTAGGCCCTCGATAATCTAGAAGTCTCACATAGCTTTTGCATTAGAATAGTTTTTAGAAACTTAAATTAATATGTAGATAATAATTTTTGCATCTTTCTATAAATATATTGCATGAGTATCTATGATTGTTTGGCAGTAATTTCTGAAATCTAGGCTATAGTACTTATTCTACAAATCCTGTGAGAATATAGCCTAAAGCCTTATATAAATGAAACGTTAGAGAAATGACACAAGGGAGAAGTAAAATCCGGATAGAGAAATCACACGTCCACTTGCTTGATCACTATACCATATCCTAAGCGAGAATTTAGGCCCTCTTTGGATCGATATAACCAGAAATTCAAACCTATGAATAATTTTCCGCTAGTCGCCCCTCTGAGCCTTTCATAAACAGCAAATCCTTTACCTTGTTACAAAAACAAAACGAAATTAAAAAAAATATATCAGCCTACCCATTCTTTGAATGAGTATGAGAATAGAGATGGAGAATAGAAAAGAGAAAGACCTTTGAAATCAAGAATTTGTTAGTCACTTTAGATAAGAAAAGAAAGTTTCCATCTAAATAAAAAATAAATAAATAAATAGTTAGAACTCCAAAAATAGAATCAAAGGAGTCAAAAGCCAAAGAAAAAGGAAAAAATATGGCTAAGGATGGAAACAAAGTATAGAAGCAAAAGTAAAGACCAAGGTTTTCTCTAGTTACATAATATGAAGACTCTATTATCTTAGACTTGTCCATTTTGAATATCCATTTCATTCCTTCTTAAACCATCTCCTAATCCCCGCAACACCTAATAAAGACCTCTAGCTCAATTAGGAATAGGTTAGTGTGATAGTAAGTGGCAGATGTGTTTGATCGACTCCGGCTTCCTTGTGTGTCATTGAGATTGTAAGGTAAAGTGTGCCCACTGCGCACGGGAGTAGCGAAACTTGAGTGGAAAAATCAGAGTGGTTTTTGTCTTGACATTTATGTGAGGACCTACTCAAGGACGCTATTCCGAGTTTTCAGAAACGGACCTGCTAGTACATTTCATAGTATTACTCATTGTATAAATATTTATAGATGATTGATTATTATGCATATATTAGTTTAGATTTCGACTCGATTATTCTATATTCATTGCTAAGTGAGATGTATAGATAATTGAGACATAGATAAGGAAACAATAGTTTTATTTCTTAGTCATTGTAGTATAGATGAAGTTTGTGAGTACCTTCACTGGAAAACTCTCAGGAGGTTATAACTCATCCACTAGAGAATTCCTAGTGGTTTAAGGCTTTGTTGCATATGGTCAATGCAATCGCACTCGGCGAAACGAGATTAGTTAGAACTCCATTTTTGGTCACTTATGTTAATTTCTCATATTTGCTTGAGGACAAGCAAAATGATGTTTGGGGGTGATTTGATAAGAGCCCAAAACTGTAGTTTTAACCCCTTAACAATAGTACTTTTAGACTAATTATGCGAGTAATAAATAAGAGTTAATGCTGATTACGTGCTTTTATGTATTTCAGGCATTGAAGTCATTTATGTTCAGAAATGTGTCACTTTGGCAAGATAAAGGAGCAATGGTTGGTTGCTAAGAAGTTCTGTGATTAAAGACCAAGATTCAAGGAGAAAAAACCTTTGTAAAGCCCAGTCAAAGCTGAGAAGTCAAAGTCAACGCGGGCAGAAATAGCGCACAAAAGTCAACAGAACTTCCGAAGACCGTATCTTTGGACCCAGACCTCGGAATTGGGCATACCTTATGTCAAAACGACCGTCTCGAAAAGAGATTTTCAATGGTCTAAACCTTGACCCAATCAGAGGAGTAAAAGTGGATGAAAAATCTATTGAAGCAAAATCTAGCTGAAAAAGTCTCTATGGACTGAAGAAATTGGGTTTTGGACTCGATTTTCTGGCCCTAAACATAGCTCCTCAGCCCATGCACGAAAATGTGGATCTTGTCTCCTCCATTTCAAGGCACAAGACTTAACTCTTAAGCAATAATTAGTTTTAGGTAGCAAGTAGCCATTAGAGAATATTTTAGATCTAGTTTTGAGAATCCATTAATTAATTAGTTTTTATTATCTTGTTTTAACTTAGTTATTGAATTATTGTTATTGCTATTCATTAGATCAATAAAGTTAATTAGTTTTTCATAATTTCGTTTCATTTTCCATTAATTATTTAGTTTCAATTCATAGATTTAGTTATTTGTCATTACTAGTTTCAATTAATTCTTGCATGATTAGATTTCCATTTGAATTAAAATAAGCAAAGTTAGAATCTTTATACCATGTCTTGTTTAAATTCATTGAGAAATGATAGTATACTGATTCTTGGCTAAACCTCCATTAGAGGGGGTTGAATAAGCCTTGATGAAAACTTGATTTTGATTAGCGTAGAATAGTCGTAATTTCCATTCCATTCTAGAAAACAATTAGTTCACCATGAGAATGGGTTTGATTGTTTCACATGCTAGATGTTAGTTGGTAGAGATTACTATGAACAACTAGGGATTAGGAAGAACCAATTATTATGCGAAAGCTGTTCAATTCGGATTACGACGATTCTTCGTTAGTAAATTAAGTCAAGTTAAGGTGGAATCAATCCACCCTAATTCTTTATCATAGATTCAATTTAGCATTTCGTAGTTGAATTATCGTATCTTGTTAGCATAATTTGCATCCTAGTATAATTTCGTAAAACTCTCATTAACTTGAAAACATTGAATACTAAAGAACTAGGAGTAGAACAAATCTTTTACTCCAAATCTATTTCGATAGAATCGAGAGTAAGAAACCTTTGATAAACACACACGAGTTCAGTCTTAGTTTTACTTGCGTTGAGTTTTCGTATCTTATTCGTGAGTAAAACTATTTATTTTTACCTATATGATGTGTCGAGTCCAATACATGCTCTTGAGTTTCTTTTGCTGGAGTTTTTTCATTAATGGGTGATGATGCATTAAGGCATGTGAGAGAAACTGTGACTTCGGGCATATAGCCATCGTCATAAGATTTGGAATTCACACGATATGGTGATTGATTTTAATTGGTCATTAATATCATGATGGGCTTTAGCAATGTGCTTTGTTATAGTAACACCTTGTTTCTCTTTTCGGTTAGGTTATGGACTAGTAGGAAGAATATTAGTCTTAGATGTGGAATTATTTCAATTAGATTGGAGAAAACATAAGGTAGTTGCTATTTGCTAATTTAGTATTATTTGCTTGGCCATTTCCTGGTAGAGTTGATCTGTGATGGATGGTGTAGTTGAATATGAATTTGATATGGATGGTGATATGAATGGTAATGGGTTCTGGGTGAAACCGTACTCTGACTAACCAGGTGGATATATGAATGGTGGTTAACTATTTGTGATGGTATGAATTGTCGACATGATTAGAAAACTCTCGAGTGTATGGGGTACTAGGGAAGCTTGAAAATTGAAGCTCGTAATCATAAGGATTTCCCATAGTAGACTCGAATTTGTTATATGATGGACAAATGGATAACCAGTGATAAGGACTACCGCAAAAAGAACTACATGAATTGTCGACATGATTAGAAAACTCTTGAGTGTATGGGTACTAGGGAAGTTTGAAAATTGAAGCCCGTAATCGTAAGGATTTCCCGAAGTAGACTCGAATTTGGTATATGATGGACAATGGGATAACCAGCGGTAAGGACTATCGCAAAAGGAACAAGGTTCTGGGTTTGCATTATTTCCATGACGGTTGCGATGCATATTGATAAGACATGAATGCTCAATCAATGATGATGCACAAACGGTAGAAATTCATTTTTTTTGGATTTTTGAAAATATTTTCTTTGGTCTATAATTTACTATGCCTGTTCAAAGGAACAATTGGGCGCGAGACTAGGATGGCTCCACTATATGTCTCATAAGAGTAGGCAGTCACTTCACCAAGTGGTGTGTGATAAATGGTAAAATGATAGTTTTACCTACAAATAAACGATGCAACTCAAACGTAAGTAAAACTAAAGCTATTTCCTGTTATATATATCAAAGTTCTACACTCTCGATGCTATTGCAATAAGTGGGGTAGAGAATTCGTTCCACTCCTAGTTCTTTAGAATTAACGTTAACGATGATTATCAGTTCTATCAAAGTGAATGTGAGTACGGATTAATGTAATTATGCTAACAACGAGAAAAATAACGTAATCGAAATGTTCTAAATAATAAGATGGCAATTAAAATACTAAGATTCGAATCTAGATAAAGAATTAGGGGGATTTGATTCCACTTTAATTCGACTTAATAAACTAGCAAGAATTGTCGTAATCCGAATTGCAATGTTTTCGCATAACAATTGGGTCTTTCTAATCCCTAATTGTTCATGGTAATTTCTACCAACTAACAACTAGCTTGTGAAGCAATCAAACTCATTCTCATGCTGAACTAACTACTTTCTAGAATGGAATAGATCATTACCAACAATTCTACACTAATAACAATCAAGTTTCATCAAGGCTTCCTCAAACCCCTCTAATGGAGATTTTAACCTTGAATCATTATACTATCATTTCTAACACAAGAACAAATAGAACAACTCATTATTGAAGAAATGATTAAACTTTATAAATCTAATTTACCAATAGTCTAAGAGTTCAACTGAAATTAAAACTGAATTTAGGAAATGAAAGTAAGACAAACTAATTATGAATTTAGGACAAACTAAAGCTAAACAAGAATTGAATCATAAAACTAAATCTTTATTATAAAACTAAATCTGATTCTAAAATAAAACTCATTCCTTGTTCTAAAACTAATTAACTGAATGTAAAAAAAAACTAGATCTAAAACTAAGTTATTGGATAATTGCTAAGTAAAAACTCTATATCTTCAAAGCTAAGTCTTTGTCTCTTCATATGGAGGAGACCAGATCCACAAATTCGTGCATGGATTAAGAAGCCATGTTTTCGGCCGGAAAATAGAGCCCAAAACCTCAGTACTTCAGTCCATAAAGGCTTTTCAGCTGGAAATGACTTCAACAGACCTTTTCGTCCACTTCTGCTCCTCTGATTGGGTCAAGGCTTGGACCATTAGAAAGCTCTTTCCAAGACGGTCGTTTTCACATAAGGTAGCCCAATTCCAAGGTTTGAGTCCAAAGATACATCCTTTGGAAGTTTTGCTGACTTTTGTGCGTTGTTTCTGCCCACGTTGACTTTTTGACCGGGCTTTAAAAAGACTTTTTCTCCTTGAATCTTGGCCTTTTATCATAAAACTTCTTAGCAACCAACCCTTGCTCCTTTATCTCGCAAAAGGGGCGCATTTCTTGACATATTTGACTCCAATGCCTGAAATATATAAGAACGCGATAACAGTACTAACTCTTACTTATTAATCACATAATTGGTCAAAAGCGATATTGTTAAAGGGGTTAAAACTACAGTTTTGGGCTCTTATCAGTGTGCTACCAAGAATCTCACTCACAATGAATCTGGGTGAGGGGAGTGAGGAAGGTAGTTGGTCTACCGAAATCTGGTAACTGATTACTCTAAATCCTCGTGGCTATATTTTTGTCATTTTCTGGAGGACCGTGACTACTTGGGCTCTAGTTGATTGGGTTTAATTAATTTTTTTGGTCTAGGGCTTTCAAGAAGCAAGGAACGTCCAATTTACCTACATTGGGTAATTACTTTCCAATGGTTGTTTTGGCTCGGGTTCAGCCTTATGTGCGAATGTAAATTGCAGTGTGGAAAATAAATTTCAAACAATCACGTAAGCATGCTTGAACACACAAGCATCCTCTTACTTGGGCTTCGAGGAGGTTTAGAATTTATCTCTCAAGCTGTGTTTACATGCTGCTTGAGGAGAAGACGACGTCGGTTGGCGCTTGATCTGAGAATCAGGTCCAACCTTTCGAGCTTTACCCTGTTTTAAGTTACAAATAAAAGCCCACTTAAAAAGCCCACAAGTTGGGTTTTTGACAATTTATACAACTTTTCCTTCAAGGGCTCAAACTTAAAACTAAACTAAGATTATACTAATCTAATTTACTAGTTTTAGATTAATCTCCTAGATTAACTAGAGTCAATTGGACTTAGAATGTTGATTACCAAGTTGATTTAAAGTGTGTGAGCTATGATCCACAGCTTGCCTCACACACTTGAACTTCCCAAGGCAATTAAAACCCTAATCCCTTGGTAAGTATTAAACTTAAACCAAGTTTAACTCCTGCTCATCATAAGAAATCAATCAAAAACTAAGTTTTTTTTTTTTTTTTTTTTTTTTTTTTTTAAATTTTTTATCACTAACTATTACAAACAAGTTCCATTGTTTTCTCTTACTTTATTACAAAATTCAGGCTCGGAGTACAACTGCTCTTCACAAATGAACTGGACTTCAGAAAAATCGCGGACACATCTATTGAGGTGGCCCGGCGGTCGCCGGTGAACGACCATCATTTTTTGTCTATTTCTTCAGCTCCTCTCTAGTTCTGTTGTCTCGCAACCTGATTTGTAAAAAAAGTAGACAGTACTAAGAAACAATAAAAATAAAATGACAAAAAATAAAAAATAAATAGAAATGGAGAGGTGAGAATGGTGCTCCTTTCTTAGATTCTGAACCAATCATTCTCATTCCTTCAATCCATGATGGCGCCGCCATTTGAAGCTTTAATATTGTAGTGAGTATACTTCAAAAGAGTTTAGATTAAGAGTTGAGGTTCATCCTAAAATATTTAGAGTTTGAGTGAGGGAGATATGAAGAAGAAATATAGACTCTTGAATATTAGAATGGTTTTAAGCTAATGAACTTGAAAGCTTTGATTGTTTGATTGAAATGACTTGGAAACATGAAAGGAAAATTGATTAAAATATTGAAATGAAAGTAACAAACAAGATTGAAGATTAAAACAAAGAACAAATAACAAGTTTAATTGAAATAAAGAAAAGGAAATAACAAGTTGATTGAAATAAAATAAAACAACAAGAAATTAAAAACGTGAATTGAAAAACAAGACAAGAAAATAAACAAACCAAATGGTTTGGATCCTAAGATAATGGATGAGTTCTCTCTCCCTTGCTTTTTGTTTATATACCCCTATTTTTACCATTTACAGATTTACCCTCATCCATTATAAACTAGACACCACACTCCTTTTACTTTTGCTTTTGCTTTTTGGTGCCTTCTTGACCAAGATAGGTTTAGGGATAAGTCTTTATAATTTGAAATAAGAGCCTCCATCTTTGGTCTTCTGAATTGAGGACTTTGACTGTTAACTTTGATTTCAGCACTTTTCCATAGCAGCCCCGATCTTCATAATAAGCGTGATTAATGCTCCTTTCGGTGTTAAGACGTAGCTTTTATGATAAGTGGTCCGAAATATTCCTTAACCTAAAAAAGACAGTAAAAGCTATGAGTTGTCTTTTTGTTAAGCGTAAGAGGGACAGTAATGCAGCAATATACGGGCAATAAAACACATATTTGGGGGCTGATAAATTACCAAGTTGATTCATATTGTGTGAGCTATGATCCACAACTTGCCTCATAAACTTGAACTTCCCAAGGCAATTAAAACTCTAATCCCTTAGTAAGTATATAACTTAAACCAAGTTTAACTCATGTTCATCATAGAGAATCAATAAAAAACCAATTTTTCCTAATTTTTTTCGTTTTTCTTTTTATCTCTAACTATTACAAACAAGTTCCATTGACTTCTCCTACTCTATTACAAAATCAGGGCTCGGTGTGCCACTATTCATAAAAAACCAACGGAGCTACCAAAAAACTAAACCCACCTCTCTGGAGGTGACTAGGTGGTCGACCCCTACCTAGCTCGCGGTCGCCCACGCGATGCCGGTGAACTTCGATTGTCTTTTGGTTGTGTCTTCAACTCCTTTCCAACTTTGTTGTCCCACAACCTGATTTGTAAGAAAGTAGATCCGTACTGAGAAACAATAAAATAAAATGACAAAAAATTGAAAAAAATAGAAATGGAGGGATAAGAATGATGCTCCCTTCTTAGATTATCAACCAATCACTCTCACTCCTTCAATCCATGACGGCGGAGCCATTTAAATTTTTTAGATAGTGGTGGTAACTTCAAAAGAATTTGTTTTAGAAGTGAAGTTCATCCTAAATTGTTTACAGTTTGAGTGAGGGAGATGTGAAGAAGAAAGGTAGACTCTTGTATGGATTATAATAGTTCTAAGCTAATGAAAACATTGAAAGCTTTAGTTGTTGGTATTGAAAAGACTTGAAAACATGGAAGGAAAGATTGATCGAAACTTGAAATAAGAACAACAAGATGAGATTGAAGATTAAAAGAAGAACAAGTAAATAACAAGTGAAGATTGAAATAAGAACAAGTAAATAACAAGTTTTGATTAAAAGGAAATAAAACAACAATAAAGTAAAAACATGAATTGCAAACTACACAAGAAATTAAACAAACCAAATGGTTTGGATCCTAAGACAATGGATGGTTTTTCTCTCCCTTACTTTTGGGTTATATACCCCTACTTTTGCCTTTTACAGATTTGCTCTTCTCTATTACAAATTAGACACCTCACACTTTACTTTTGTTTTTGTTTTTGTTTTTGCTTTTGATTTTTAGGTTTCTTCTTGACCAAGGTAGGTTTTAGGAGAATATCATATTTTGAGATAAGGGCATCCATCTCTAGTCTTCTGAATTGAGGGCTTTGACTTTTGACTTTGACCGTTGACTTTGACCTTTTTAGCACTTTTCCATAGCTGCTTTTGGTCTTCATAATTAATAAGCTTTATTAAGGCTTCTTTTGGTGTTATGACGCAACTTTTATGATAAGTGGTATGAAATACTCCTTAACCTGAAAAAGGCAATAAAAACTATGAGTTGTATTTTCGTTAAGCGTAAGAAAGGTTGTAATGCAACAATATAAGGGTAATAAAATGCACATTTGGAAGCAGATCAATAACAAATTACATTATTAATTTAAAACATATTATCTACTCCTAATTACCGAAGATTAACACTAGGGTAATGTTCTTTCTCTACAACTTTGGTTTATATAGGACACCAATTACATATTTTCCCTTTCTTCTAGAAACAACCTTTAAGCTTTTTGGGTTTTTGACTTAAGCCCATACAATTGAATTCTTGATTTTGGATTTAAGTCCTTGAGTCCATAGCTTTTAGCTTTGAGTCCTAGAGTCTTTAGCTTTTAGTCCTGAGTCCTTGAGAGTTGACTTTGACAGTTGACTTTGACTTTCTGACACTTTTGCTCTTAAACTGGAATCTTCCCAAGCTGCATCAATAGCAATCCTTTTTGCGCTAAAATGCATGTTTAAGGAATATACATCCTAAATGGCTTGTATCCTGCAAAAGGTAGTAACAACTATAAGTTATTTGTTCATTAGGTATAAGAAGGGCATAATTAAAGTATTGTAAATGTAATAAAATGCACATTTGGGGACAGATAAACAATATCCTATTTCTAGTCCTCCATCCATTAAGATGGCCGACGAAGTGGTGCAAGCTGAATAGCCTCTCTCCAACTTCTAAACACCGTTGTAAGATGGGCCTCCATCTTGTAAACGACTCACACCGCTCACGAACGATTTTTGCATTCCACCAAACCTGTTCAATCTTCTACCCATCTTTCACGGGTTTGAACACGAGTTACCGTACGAACATCTACGCCGGATACATGAAGTACGCAATACTTTCCACCATCCGGGCATCACTGACGATCAAGTGAAGCTACAAGTGTTTCCTTTCACTCTAGTTGGTTAGAGTCACGCTTGACTTCTCTCTCAGAAGCTCGATTCTTTCGATACATGGGAAAAGGTTGTGTTCTCCTTCATGAAGAAGTACTTTTCGCAGAAGAAAACATAAGAGATAAGAAGTAAGATACAGTTCTTTAGACAGAGCCCAAGTGAGACATTTTTCGAAGCATGGAATATATTCTCTGACCTACTTCATTCATGTCCTCACCATAAACTAGAAAAATCCACTCTTGTCCAATGTTTCTCCAAAGGCCTTCTCTAAAAACACAAACTAACCCTCAACATCATGAGTAATGGCAATTTTTTGGATAGAAGTACAACTAAAGCCTTAACCTTTCTTGAAAACCAAGCTAAAAAGAGTACCCATTAGGACGATATAAACAATTCCAGAATAGCCCAACCTAGCACATCTAAAGCTAGCGGTATTTTTTAGGTGAAATCCAATCCAGAAATCAAAACTTTAATCGAAACCCTAACAGAAAAGGTAGATGCCCTCACAACCAAACAAAAAGACCAAACCCCTCATCCTATCATGAACATAAATACGTCACCATGCAATTTCTTACTAAGTTTAAATCATATAGATGCGATCTGTCCTTTAATGACAAACCTATCATCACTTCAGCTAGAAGAAGTATGTGTTTTCAATGTACCAAATGCACCATGGAGACAACATCTAAACTTCGTATGCACTAACGTTCCACAAAACCAACCACCTCTAGGTTTCAACAAACCACCAAATACATTCAGACAAGGGCAATGATAAAGACAAGGTACCTATAACAATTAGAACAGAGCATTGGTTCCATCCCATTTTAATCAGAACTACCAAAACCCACCTATCAACAACCAAAGAGACCTAGTTCCAGTTACATCATCAACTAGCGTCCAAATAGATGAGACCACCGAAATAATGCTATCTGTCATGCAACAACAAACTCAAATCCGAGCATCCATGCAATAATATCTGAACTTGTTAGTCCAAGACACCACTCAAAAAAATGCATTACCAGGACACAAAGTTCAAAACCTTAAAACCCAAGAGATTAAGGCAGTCACAACCTTGCGATCTGGCAAAATAGTTCACAGCAAAGTAGTCTTACCAGAAGACCCTACACCTATAGAAATAGCAGTTCCAATACCAAAACTAGAAATTGAAAGCCAGATACCACCACATATCCCTATCAATGTTCCAATCCCTAAGCCATCGACGCATCCACCTGACCCAGTTAGGCAATACAAACCAAAAACACCTTTTCCAGCACGCTTAATGACACCTAAAGAGGATGAAAATTTTGATGAAATCAGAGAAACATTCAAGAGTCTAACCATAAATCTGTCATTTCTTGATGCCATCAAACTAGCTTTTACCCAAACATGCCAAGTTTCTTAAGGATATGTGCACCAATAAAAGAAAAACTAACATTCCAAAAGATGCTTTCCTTACAGAACAATTTCCATCCCTCACAGTGACCAACAAGATAGTCAAATATAAAGATCCTGGTCGTCCTATGATAAACGTAAAATTGAATAATTTCCCTACGAAATGAACGATGAAACTCAAAATGCAAGTGAAACTAAACTTAATTACGCGTTGCTATCAAAGATTTCTATACTCTCAATTCTATCGAAATAGAGTGGAGTAAAAAGTTCGTTCCACTCTTAGTTCTTTAGCATTCAAGTTTCCTAGATTGACTAATCTATTCAAAGCCTAATGAGAGCAATGGTGGGAATTATACTACGATGTGAATTAAAACTAGATATAATATAAAGATTATAACTTTATTAAATTTAACTAACAATAATTGAATTGAAAATTAATAACTAAGAATTGAATAACAATAACTAAATTTTGATCTAACAATTTTAAATGACAAAATTGAAATAAACAAGAAATAACTATTTTATTTATCTAATCAATGAAGAACTATGACTCAAAGAATTAATCTAAAATAATGTATGAAACTAATTAATTTAACTAATTCAATTCAAAAACTAGATCTACAAGCTATTTTAATGGCTACTTTTCTATCTAAGCTATCTAACTATCCCTTTCTTATGAGCTAAGTCTTGTTTTATGTAAAGGAGGAGACCAGATCCACAATTTCGTGCATAGGCTGAGGAGCCATATTTTGGGCCGGAAAATCGAGCCCAAAGCCCAATTTCTTCAGTCCACAGAGCCCGTTTCAGCTGGTTTTGAATTCAACAGAATTTTCATCCACTTTTGCTCCTCTGATTGGGTAAAGGCTTGGACCATTGGAAAGCTCTTTTTGAGCCGGTCGTTTTGACATAACGTAGGTCCAAATCCGAGGCTTGAGTCCAAAGATATGGTCTTCGGAAGTTCTGCTGACTTGTGCACTATTTCTGCCCGTGCTGACTTTTCAGCTTTTGACCGGGCTTCATAAAGGCTTTGTCTCCTTGAACCTTGGCCTTTATCACAGAACTTCTTAGCAACCAACCCTTTGCCCCTTTATATCGCCAAAGTGGCACATTTCTGCACATAATTGAGTTCCATGCCTGAAATACATAAAAGCACGTAATTAGCATTAACTCTTATTTATTACTCGCATAATTGGTCTAAAAGTAGTATTATTAAGGGGTTAAAACTACAGTTTTGGGCTCTTGTCAAACCACCCCCAAACAGCATTTTGCTCGTCCTCAAGCAAATATGAGAAATTAGCATAAGTGACCAAAAATAGAGTTCTAACTAATCTCGTTTCGTCGAGTGCGATTGCATTTACCATATGCAATAAGGCCTTAAACCACTAGGAATTCCCTAGTGGACGAGTTATAGCCTCGTGAGAGTTTTCCAGTGAAGGTACTCACAAACTTCATCTATACTACAACAACTCAGAAATAAAACTATTGTTTCCTTATCTATGTCTCAATTATCTATACATCTCACTAGCAATCAATACAGAATAATCAAGTCAGAACCTAAACTAATGTATGCATAATAATCTATCATCTACAAATAAACATATTTGTAATGAGTAATACTATGAGATGAACTAGCAGGTCCGTTTATGAAAACTCGGAATAGCGTCCTTAAGTAGGTCCTCACATAAATGTCAAGACAAAAACCACTCTAATTTTTTCGCTCAAGTTTAGCTACTCTAGTGTGCAGTGGGCACACTTTACCTTACAAACTCAATGACACACAAGGAAGCCGGAGTCGATCAAACACATCTGCCACTTACTCTCACACTATCATATTCCTAATTGAGCTAGAGGTCTTTATTAGGTGTTGCGGGGATTAGGAGATGGTTTAAGAAGGAAGGAAATTGATATTCAAAGAGAACAAGTCTGAGATAATAGAGTCTTCATATTATGTAACTAGAGAAAACCTTATTCTTTATTTTTGCTTCTACACTTTGTTTCCATCCTTAGCCATATTTTTTTTTCTTTTTCTTTGGCTTTTGACTCCTTGATTCTATTTTTGGAGTTCTAACTCTTTATATTTTTTTTTATATTTTTATATTTTTTTTATTTGGATGGAAACTTACTTTTCTCTTCTGAAGCGACTAACGAGTTCTTGATTTCAAAGGTTATTTTCTTTTCTATTCTTCATCTCTATTCTCAAACTTATTCAAAGAATTGGGTAGGTTGATTTTTTTTTTTTTTTTTTTGTTTTGTAACAGGGTAAAGGATTTGTAGTTTATGAAAGGCTAAAGAAAGGCTCAGAGGGGCGACTAGCGGATAATAATTCATAGGTTGGAATTTCTGGCTATATCGATCCAAAGAGGGCCTAAATTCTCGCTTAGGATATGGTATAGTGATCTAGCGAGTGGATGTGTGATTTCTCTATCCAGATTTTACTTCACTCTTGTGTCATTTCTCAAATGTGTTACTCATAGAAGGCTTTAGGCTATATTCTCACAGGATTTGTAGAATAAGTACTCTAGCCTAGATTTTAGAAACTTACTGCCAACAATCATAGATACTCATGTAACATATTTATATATAGATGCAAGGATTATTACCTATATATTAGCCTAAGTTTCTAAAAACTCTTCTAATGCAAAAGCTACGTGAGACTTCTAGATTATTGAGAGCATAGAGAAAGAAAACAATACCAATGTTCCTAAGTGTATAGCATACATTTTATTTATATTTTTAATATTTTTGAATTTTTTAGCTAGAAAACAAGTGCATATTATACATATATATATCCTAACAGATGTCTTAATTACACGTGTTTCTATGCCCCCCCAAACAAGAAGCATGCTTTGTCCTCAAAATATTCTAAATAAAGAGGGTAGGAAAATACCATTGAAATGCGTAAAATTCTGGAACATCTGCAAAACAAGGTTATAACATACTAATATAGAAAAGAAAACTGACGCAACTCTATAAGAGTTCCACCCGTTATGGGGTTAATGAGAACTAAATTGCTTGGGACATAAGCAGACACTAACTGAAATAAAAACTTACCTGCACTCCCATTTAAACATTGTCCTCCTCATTTCCCTCTTAAAAGAGATGAGGTTCTTTCGCATCCTGCCATGCCATGATAACTTGCCAAGCCCGACGCCATGTGTCGTCAACTTGTGCTAACCTTTCTACTGTTACTATGTCTGATGGGGTGTAAGGAGCAACCAAATGAGGTTGCACCTGCCATCCCGGCCAAGTCATTACTCGAAATGAGCAAACTACCCAATTGGTGGGTCTTATGACTTCAATCCTTTTCCAATCCGTGAACTGGGTACATAATTCTGGTAGACAACTGTGCAGGATGCGGCAAACCAAAACAGGCATAAGAAGATACTTATGGCGGATGCTTTGGGCTCTCTTAAGACTAACCACTAATACTCAGGGAATGTCATATCGGTGACGTCCCTCAGCTAAAGCAAGGAAAACGTCACCAGCGGTACTATTTGCGTAATAAACCGAACTCCCTAAAATATTCATGAGGATGAATAACATGGTGGTGCCTACATTTAGGGACAGGCTACCAAGGGCTATGTTGTAACGCTCTTAGTCCATTATACGAAATACCCCTCCCCCATAATACTCATGGAAATATGTATAGTCATAGAGGTATGACTTATCGGTCATATATCCCCACGTGTGAATAGGATCAGGTATTGGTATTCCCAAAACTAATGCTACCACATACTTATTGAATTCTAAGGGTGTGTCATCAACCGTGACGGAGAATTCTTGTTCTCCATCCTGGTTACAATAGAACTTAACATTATTGTAGAAAAATTCAGTAAGCTTAGGTGAATACGAGTCATCTTCACTTACCAGAAGATGCCTCCATCCAAACTACGTGATCCTCTCGCGGAACCAATGCCCATAAGACTCGCTCCCCAACAAGTATTCGAAAGACTGCTCCGGTATTACTATAGAAGAAGTCATCACAAAACTACTTTCTAGAACAGCTGCAACTATCCCAGAACAACCCTCGTAAAACTTGAAATTTTTGGTGCCCACAGGGGTCAGGGCGCAGGTGCGCTCAATGTATGCCTAGGATGGGCGCGGGTGCGCTCTGTTGAGTTTTACTTTTAGCCTGGGATGGGCACAGGGTGCGCTCAGGATGAAAACATGAATTCCAGTGTTTTGGGTACTGAGGTGGCATTTCAGGTTTGTCTTTGGAGGCGCAGATCGCTTCGGGGTAGAATTCCTCCTCCGATCAAAGGCCGAGGGCAAAAAGGCTGGGGAGCTGTAAGGCCGAAGTGCGAAGGAAAAATAAGGTAAAGTGGGAATGAAACGTGAGAGATGAATGTGAGATGTAGTTGGGGTTGTGAGTGTAGAATGAATGCAGTTTTTATAGGATTTAAGTTGCTAAAACGAATCGAAAAGTTACCTAAAAAGTTTTAAGGCAATTGCCGAAAATAATAAAATTTCCAAAACCGAAAATGGAAACAACCCATATTCTCTATTCCAAAACAAACCTAATATCTTTTAGATTGAATTTAGGTTAGATATTGCCTAATTTATCGAGATTTTATCCCTAACACAATATCTATTTATAGCGATGCCCATATCGGCAATATTCCCAACCCTCACTCCAAAACAACTTCTGAAAATTGATAATCATATAACGAATTATGTTAGGCTAAATAATACCACCCCCAAACAATTCGGGATGGTGGGATTAATGATAAGAACAACGCATAATTCGAAATTAACCAACTTATATTAAAATTGAATTCCAAATAACATACGACAACCAAATTCAAATTTAATTACTGAACTAATCTTTTTACATCCGTACTAAATAAAAACAAATACAATAAAACAAATCAACTCATTAGATCCCTAAACTACTCACTGCTAGTAGTGGAATGCGCTCGAGAAGCAGATGACCCTTGGGCTTCCGATGGGCCAGAGCCATCCGTCTTGCGGCGACGACGCTCGTGCCTCACAGATTGCTCCTCCGAAGAAGAACCCCCCTGGGGTGGAAAGCGTGTAAGCATGTCGTCTCGGAACTGGCGCTGAGTGTCCATCTCGCCCCTCATCTGTTCCCACCGCTCATTCTCGCGTCGGGCACGAGTCTCGAAGTTATGATGCATGGTAGCCTGCCGAGTTCGGCGGTCTTCACAAATAGTATTGAGAGAACGCATGCCACGGTGAATCACAACCATGCATTCTGCATCTGACCTACACCTCTCCAAGGCATCGACATCAAAACATGCCGCGGTCATCCTCATCCTCCGAAGTCACTCTCCTCGACTACCCCCTCTCTTCAGGCAACCTCCAAACTCTGGATACACTCCATATAAATATGATGATTTTGGGTGCTCCTTCAGCAAATCCTATCGGACTCTGAGTTTCCTCAAGGTTATCATGATCTTCGTTATCAAAATAGGGAGAGGTGCAATACTCTTTCCAACTCCCATAATCATGTTACGCACAAACTCCAAAATACAGAACTCATACTTACGCTCACGGAGTATCCATAGAACGTGAATGCAAGCGATGCACCGATATCATCGACTTTCTCCTTCCCTATGACATTCCTACCAATCCATCGAGCTCTGACCCGGTGGTTGGTTCGAGAGACGATCTGGCGAACAAAATGCGAGCTTCGATTGTAGTTAGTTTCCGCAACAGTCGCGTTCATCAAAGGTTCTACAGCAGTAAACTGGGAATCCTGTAATGTGGCATCGATATGGTGTCTAGGTGGAATGCCTAAAATCTCAGCCAACAACCCAGTAGTAACCTCTCTCCTCCTTCCAGCCACCTTAACAAAAATTCGATCCCTATTCAACTCCCTCGTCCTATAAAACTCTCGGACCAAATCTTCGTGGTAAAAATCGTCTGTCGAGTACCACAAACCACTACGGCGTGAAGTGGTCGACAGTAAAAGCGTGCTCCGGCAATATCCGACGTCTTTGAGCCATTGGAGTTTTTATAAGATGTGTGGGTTTGAATAAGGTAGGGGACTTGTTTTGAAACACCCTAACTAAAAATAATGGCAGGAGGCGCGGTGGTGGTAGTGGCAGTCGAAATTTTTGAATTTTTGGTGGTGTTTGGTTGTTTAAGTTGGTGGAGGTGGTGGTGGTTGTAGTTAGGAGGAGATTTGGGGTGGGTTTTAACTTTGGGCGTGGGTGTATTTAGGTTTCTTATTATTTTTTTTTTAGGTTAGGTTTTTGAAGCTTTGATGTTTGGTAATGGCGGTTTGGAGAATGGAGTCGCGACTATTGGTGTGAAGGAAAGAGACGACGTCTTGTTGCGTAATGCGTCGCGGTATAAGTTAAACCCTACTTGGTTTTTGGATTTTGATTTTTTGATATTTTGCGCAACTTCAAACTTAAATTGCCGCTTCGTTAATGGGCCAATTTTTGCAAATGAGGCATGGAAATGATCAAGAGAGAATTTTCAATCCAATGATCCATAAACTGCTCTAGTTTGACCATTGGTGACATGTAAAAAGATGGAAAATGCCTCGAAGTGAGTGCATGACGTAAGTTATGCGAATGAATGAAATCTTCATAGATAATGTCAACCCGAATTGTAATACAATTAAATGGTCTAACCAACACAACTGGAGAGTTGAATAATCCAGGCTGGAACAAACACCCCACCCCCAAACAAATTTTAGACACAGAGTTGAGAAAATTTGTTTTAAAAATTGGGTCTTTTAAAGTCAGATTCCCGAGACTTCTTAACTTACTATGTTTGTGATTTTATTTTATTTTTTTTCATTTTTATGAATAAAATTTAATATAAGAAAACAAGAAAGCATTAAATGCATAATTCACACCATAGAGGGACATGACTCAAAAACCGAGAAAACATGCAAGAGTGGAAAACGTGAATTATGTTAAACGTGGACTTAGGATCCGGTACTTACAGCCACACACCCAATAGGGAGGGCCCAGTTACCTTAATGGTGCACTTACCAATATATGGAAATGAAAGGAAGTACACCAATGAAAAAGGCCAGTCCTCATAGACAGGATCCTGTACGAGGACTACCCTCTACATCAGGGGATAATAGCTCATGAAAATGTTTCAACCGTTGGCCATTTACTTGAAAGGTACTGTTGTCCTTGGGATTTACCAAGGTGATTGCCCCGTAAGGGGTGACTTCAGTAAGCAGAAAAGGACCAGTCCAACGGGTTTTTAAATTCCCTGGAAAAATATGTAGACAGGAATTGTAAAGTAAGACCTTTTGACCTACCACAAACTCTTTACGCAAAATTTGCTTATCATGAACACGTTTCATGTTAGCTTTATAATCCTTTGCAAGGTCATAAGAGTCTCTACGGATTTCTTCAAGCTTATTCAATTGCAACTTGCGCTTGACACCCGCCTCATCAAAATTGAAGTTAAGGGCACAAAGCACGGTGCTCCAATTCAACGGGCAAATGACAAGGTTTCCCAAATACAAGTCTAAATGGAGACATACCTATAGGAGTTTTGAAAGCAGTCCTATATGCCCATAAGGCATCAGATAGACACTTTGACCAGTCTTTCCTATCAAGATTTATAGTTGTTTCTAAGATCTTTTTGATTTCCCTATTAGAAACTTCTACTTGTCCGCTAGTTTGTGGATGATACGGAGTTGCTACCTTATGTGTAACCCTATATTTCTTCACAAGAGATGCAACAACTCTGTTGCAAAAATGTATTCCACCATCACTAATGATGGCCTTGGGAATGCCAAATCGACAGAAAATATACTTTTTAACAAAAAACAAAACTGTCTTATGGTCATTGCTACGGCAAGCCATGGCCTCTATCCATTTAGACACGTAGTCCACGATAACTAGAATATAGATGAAGCCGTGGGAAACTGGAAAAGGACCCATGAAATCAATGCCCCATACGTCAAAAATTTCTACCACCATGATTGGATTCAATGGCCTCATATTACGCTTCGTGATTCGCTCAAGTTGTTGGCAATGAATGCACGCCTTGCAATGCCCTTGGGCATCTTTAAAGAAAGTAGGCTAATAAAACCCACATTGTAGAATCTTAGCAGCTATTTTCATACCACTGAAATGACCACCACACTCTTTTTCATGGAAGAATGAGAGAACCTCATTATATTCTCACTGGGGAATACAACGATGAATAATCTGATCCGTACAATACTGAAAAAGGTAGGGCTCATCCCAGTAGTATAGCTTAACTCTGGCCAAGAACTTCTTACGTTCATTTCCTGACCAATCATAAGGAATAGCATCAGCCACTAAATAATTCACGATGTCAGCATACCATGGTGTAGAAAAAATAGCATACAAATACTCATCAGGAAAAGAGTCGGGTATGGACTCCGAATCACTATCATCGTCGTTTGTCAGTCTAGATAAGTGGTCGACAACTACGTTTTCGACCCCTTTTTTGTCCTTTATTTCTAATGTGAACTCTTGCAGGAGGAGAATCCATCGGATTAATCTCTGCTTATCATCATTATTTGCGAGAAGGTACCTAAGGGCTGCATGGTCGGTGTAAACTAGGGTCTTAGAACCAACCAAATAAGGACGAAACTTATCTAAAGCATAAACAACAGCTAAGAATTCTTTTTCAGTAGTTGTATAATTCCTTTGAGCATCGTTTAGAGTTTTACTAGCATAATAAATAACAGTGGATTTATTATCTAGTTTCTGCCCCAAGACAGCACCAACTGCATAATCACTAGCATCACACATGAGTTCGAAAGGTTTAGACCAATCGGGAGGCTGTATAATGGGTGTAGAAGTTAAGGCGGCTTTTAAAGTTTCAAAAGCCTATTTACAGTTAAAATTAAAATCAAAGATGGCATCCTTTAAAAGCAGATTAGTTAGCGGCCAAGCTATTTTTGAAAAATCTTTGATAAAGCGCCTATAAAAACCTGCATGGCCAAGAAAGGCTCTAATATCACGGACAGTCCGTGGTATAGGTAGAGTAGCTATCTTATCTAGTTTGGCCTTATTAACTTCTATGCCATCACTAGATATAATGTGACCTAGTACTATGCCCTTTTTTACCATGAAATGACATTTTTCCCAATTTTAAACTAGACTCTTCTTTTCACACCGTGTCAAAACCTTAGATAGGTTAGACAGGCAGTCAGTGAAAGAGTCTCCATAGATAGAAAAATCATTCATGAATACTTCCATGAAACGCTCTACCATGTCACTAAATATATGAAGCATACACCGCTGGAAGGTACCAGGAGCATTACAAAGGCCAAAAGGCATTCGTTTATAGGCGTATGTTCCAAAAGGACATGTAAAGGTAGTCTTTTCTTGATCATCAATATCAATAATAATTTGGAAATAGCCAGAGTAGCCATCCAAAAAGCAGTAAAAAGCATGACCAGCTAGACGTTCTAGCATCTGATCTATAAAGGGTAATGGAAAATGATCCTTTCGTGTCATGGCATTTAAACGTCTGTAATCAATACAGATCCTCCATTTCATAGGACCATGTGTGGTAACATATTCACCCTTGGCATTACGAACCATTGTAATCCCTAATTTTTTTGGAACTACATGAATACGACTGACCCATTCGCTATCAGAGATTGGGTATATGATACCTGCATCAAGTAACCGTAAGACTTCTTCCTTGACCACTTCTTTCATGGCCAGGTTCAAATGACCCTGAGGTTCTCGAGAAGTCTTTGCGTTATTCTCCTAATGGATACGGTGAGTGCACACATTATGGTCAATTCCCTTAATATCGGCTAGGGACCAACCAATCGCAGAACGATGTTCCTTAATCACCCTGATTAAACATGTCTCTTCCTCCTTAGATAATAGAGAAGATATAATTACCGGATGGCTACCATCCGGATCAAGTTGAATATATTTTAACTCAGGAGGAAGAGGTTTAAGTACCGGGGTGATTGGTATGTCGATAAAAGCTTCTAGGGTGTCCTCATCTTGAGTAATGAATACTTGCTTAGGCAGCAGGTCTTCAAACTCTATATATGGAGCAACCGAAGGTTCTACGATTTGTGTAGACTCGAAGATGGTGTTGACTTCTTGTACGTAGGAGTCATCGACAAAATCTGAACTTCCAAAAGAAAGGAATTTATGCATATCGTTTTCTGGAAACGTGTTATTAAAGTAATCTTGTGCTAAGCTCTCGATCATGCTAATCTCTCCATCTATAGATGAAGCTGGTAACTGTTTCATCATTTTAAAAACATTTACCTCAACCGAAAGATGGCAAAAAGACAAGGACATCAAACCATTTCGGTAGTTTATAAGGGCATTGGCAGTTGCCAAAAATGGACGCCCTAAGATGATCGGAACAGAGTCATTAACGACTTCTGTATCGAGGATAACAAAATCAGCAAGATAGTAGAAATCCTGGACCTTAACTAGCACGTTTTCAACCACACCCTTAGGATACTTAATAGACCTATCCGCTAATTGCAACATCATTTGAGTAGGTTGCGTCTCTTGTAGACCTATTTGTTTGTATAAATAATAGGGGAGTAAGTTGACACTTGCCCCCAGGTCTAATAAAGCGGTGGTCATGTGAGAATCTCCTAAGGTGTATTGTATAGTAGGATGACCAGGGTCCTTGTACTTCACAATTCCATTATGTTTTGTTAAAGTTGGAAATTGTTCAGTTAGAAAGGCGTCTTTAGGAATATTTGTCCTATGCCTAGTAGTGCACAACTCCTTAAGAAACTTAGCATGGTGACGTAATTTTTTTAATTACTTTGAGAAAGGGTAGGTTAATCGTTAGAATCTTGAATACTTCCCTAATCTCGTCAAAGTTTGTATCTCTGTTTAACATAGCTAATTTCTTGGGAAACGATGGTGTCTCTCTATGCTTAGCGTATGGTTCAACTAGATGTCTAACCTTTGCTTTTTGTTTCTTAGGTTGTGGTTTAACTGGTACTTCTACAGGGGTAGGCTCTTCAGTTTTCATTTCGGTATCTAGTTCAATCTCCTGTGTAGGGACTACTTATGGGGTAACTATAGGCATAGTTATATTGTTGTCAACCACTCTACCAGAACGGAGAGTGGTGATGGCATTTAGCTCACCTACGTTTATATTTTCCGTACTAGTATTACAATTCACCTCAAAGGCTGTGTTTGGTATTTTAGGATTAGGTATCGCTTGTCCTAGAAACACACCTTGAAAATATAAACGTGTCTTTCACACCCATTCATTATGTCAAGGAATTCTTTATGGCGGTGTAGAAGTCCCTTGAAAAAGGCACGAACTAACATGTCTTTCACGAGGTTATGATATGGACACTCTATAAGTAGATCGGTGAAGCGATTCCAAGCCTCTGAAAATGATTCATGAGGATTTTGTCGAAAGAAATGAATCTTGGAAATCATTTCATCGGTCTTCAGTGGTAGGTAAAAATGTTCCATGAATAGTTGAACAAGTTTAGCCCACGAGTCCACAGAATTAGGCGCTTGGGCAGTTAACCAAGACGCCACCTTATCGGCTAAGGTGAAGGGAAATACCCTTAGTTTAATTTGTTCAGCACCTACTGTAGGATGGTGGAATATAGTAAGGACTTGGTCAATCCTACGCATGTGATGATATGGCTTTACATGGTCAAACCCATGAAAAACGGGTAACAAATTAAATATATTTGGGGGATTCGAAATCTTTAATCGGGTCTGATAGAACGATGCAAGATTTAGGGCTATCGTTCAAGGCTTTGTAAAAGTCAGAGAGAGGAGACTCTCTTTCTTCAGCCATTACTTCAAGTGGTGTGTGTGGTATGCTAGTTAGAGGTCTAGTGAGTGGTATACTAGAAAGACTTGTTTGTTGCCGTTGTCGGTTAATTACATTAGGTGTTTTTCTTCAGCCCGACCTTAATCTCATGCAAGGCTAAGACCAATATTAATGAAACACAACAACACTCCAAACAATCCTAATATGCTAGCATGAACCTCTAACATAAGATGTGAGGTGTATAAGAAAAGAGTACCTGAAAGCCTCCTTGCTTCGCTTATGAATAGTGTCTTGTTTACGCGTGCTCAGTGCATATAACAAGTTAGAACACTGAAAACTTTGAAGAAATGGAAGTTTGAAACAAACCTGTGGAAATCGGGTAGTTAAGCAGAGGGCGTGGGTGCGCTCTGAATATGCCTAGGTAGGGCGCAGGTCACGCTCAGGTAAAAGGTAGGATTCCAGGCGTGTGGGCGCAGGTGGCGCTCCAAGTTGGCCTGGGTAGGGTGTAGGTGGCGCTCAGCCAAAGGGTGGGATTCCAGCCGTGGGAAGGGGCGTTCCACTTTGTTTTTGCTTGTGGCAAGAACGCAAAGCGCTTCGAAAGTAATTTTTCGTGGAAACTTGCAAAGCTGAAACAGATAACCACAGTGAGAATCCAAATAAGGGTGGGTGGGTTATGAGACTTTGAAAAACTATCAAGTCTACAGAAAACAATACTAAAGAGTACTAAGATGGCAGCGGCGCCATTTGATAAACGTAAAATTGAATACTTTACCTACGAAATGAACGATGAAACTCAAAACGCAAGTGAAACTAAACTTAATTACGCATTGCTATCAAAGATTTCTATACTCTCAATTCTATCGAAATAGAGTGGAGTAAAAAGTTTGTTCCACTCTTAGTTCTTTAGCATTCAAGTTTCCTAGATTGACTAATCTATTCAAAGTCTAATGAGAGAAATGGTGGGAATTATACTACGATGTGAATTAAAACTAGACATAATATAAAGATTATAACTTTATTAAATTTAACTAACAATAATTGAATTCAAAATTAATAACTAAGAATTGAATAACAACAACTGAATTTAGATCTAACAATTTTAAATGACAAAATCGAAATGAACAAGAAATAACTATTTTATTTATCTAATCAATGAAGAACTATGATTCAAAGAATTAATCTAAAACAATGTATGAAACTAATTAATTTAACTAATTCAATTCAAAAACTAGATCTACAAGCTATTTTAATGGCTACTTTTCTATCTATGCTATCTAACTATCCCTTCCTTAAGAGCTAAGTCTTGTTTTATGTAAAGGAGGAGACCAGATCCACAATTTCGTGCATGGGCTGAGGAGCCATGTTTTGGGCCTGAAAATTGAGCCCAAAGCCCAATTTCTTCAGTCTACAGAGCCCGTTTCAGCTGGCTTTGACTTCAGCGGACTTTTCGTCCATTTATTCTTCTTTGATTGGGTCAAGGCTTGGACCATTGGAAAACTCTTTCTGAGCTGGTCGTTTTGACGTAAGGTAGGCCCAAATCCGAGGCTTGAGTCCAAAGATATGGTCTTCGGAAGTTCTACTGACTTGTGCACTGTTTCTGCCCGTGTTGACTTTTCAGCTTTTGACCGGGATTCATAAATGCTTTGTCTCCTTGAACCTTGGCCTTTATCATAGAATTTCTTAGCAACCAACCATTTGCTCCTTTATATCGCCAAAGTGGCATATTTCTGCACATAATTGAGTTCCATGCCTGAAATACATAAACACACGTAATTAGCATTAACTCTTATTTATTACTCGCATAATTGGTCTAAAAGTAGTATTATTAAGGGGTTAAAACTACAGTTTTGGGCTTTTGCCATCCTACCATCCCTTGCACTATAGGAGACAAGTACACAGCTAGTGCCTTGCTCGATCTTGGAGCAAGTGTTAACCACCTTCCATACTACCTATTTAAACAACTTGGTTTCCACGAGCTTACACCTACCACCATGACATTGCAATTAGCCGACCACTCCATCAAACACCCAAAAGGAGTGCTCGAAAATGTGCTTGTCAAGGTTAAGGATTTTTACTACCCTGTTGATTCATCATCCTTGACACCGAAGTAGCTCATGATTCCATACCCATCATTCTAGGGTGCCCATTCTTAGCAATTGCCAACGCCCTCATAAATTGTCATAATGGATCTATGACCATGTCTTTCGGAAATCTCTCAGTAGAAGTCAATGTTTTCAAGATAATACAACAGTAGATGGAAGAAGAGTTGGATGAAGAAGTTGGTATGATAGACAGTGTAGTGTAATAGTACTGTGACAGGACTTTCCCAGAAAATGAGGTGCATTAGTTCTTATCCTTCGGGGATTCAGAGTTCAATATGGATTATTATAAAGAAGATACAGCTGTCACTTTAAAATCCGTTCCTTTATACAATTCAGATGATGAGATACCTAAATATGAAGAGACATCACCAGCCTAAGTGTTTACTGTGGAAGAACAGAACCCTGTAGAAACTTTGTTACCCACAACACTAACACCTTCCCTTAAGCCTCTCCCTCCTGACCCAAAATATATCTATCTAGATAATGATGGTACTCATCCCATCATCATTTCATCCCAGTTGTCAAAAGAGGAAGAAGAGCGCTTAGTTAGAGTGATTCAAGAACATCGTTCTGCTATTAATTGGTCTTTTGATGATATAAAAGGAATTGATCCAAAGATTTACACCCATCGGATTCACCTGGAAGAGGATGCCAAGACCTCTAGAGAGCCACAATGTTGGTTAAATCTAGCTATGAAAGAGGTAGTAAGGGAGGAGATATTAAGATTACTGGATGCTGGAATCATTTATCCCAAATTTGACAGCGAGTGGGTTAGTCCTATTCATATTCATGTGGTGCCAAAAAAGTCTGGGATTACAATGGTCCGTAATAAGGAAGGAGAGTTAATTCCAGCATGAGTTCCTATCATGTGGAGGATTTGTATTGACTATCGAAAGCTGAATGCAAGCATAATGAAAGATCATTTCCCCCTACCATTTGTAGATCAGATGATTGAATGTTTAGCAAGACATGCTTTTTATTGTTTCTTTTATGAGTATTCAGGCTACTTTCAGATCTTAATTGATGAAATAGATTAGGAAAAAACTACCTTCACTTGCCCTTTTGGAACATATGTTTATGCCCGTATGCCTTTCGGTCTCTGCAATGCACCTGTCACATTTCAACGCTGCATATTACATGATAAGTACCCAAAAGTGTAGTTTAAACCCCCTTAATAGTATTCTACTTAGACCAATTATGTTTATAATAAATGAGAGTTAGGTAGGTGGAATGGAGAAGTTCACAGGTTACAATCTCTGTCGCTGAGAGAAACGATTAGGAAAGTGGAGATAAACCAGCATCTGTCAGTTGATAAAATAGTATGGACGCCACATCAGAGTGGTCTTTTCACATCACATAGTGCCTATGATGCTCTAACTCCGAGGAGAGAAAAGAAAGGATGGCATAAACTGGTGTGGGGACAATGGGTACTGCCAAGACATTCATTCACTACCTGGCAACTGTTCTCAAATAGCATTCCTACTCAAGACAGGTTGGTACAAAGAAAAATCATTTCTTCTTGGTCCATTGCCTCTCAGTAGTAACAGCAGAGAGAGTTCTCTGAACACTGTTCTTTGAGTGCTCTTACCGAGGGAGATTATTACGAGTCAAGCAATTTTTGGGTATAGTTACGGATAATAGAACAGCTAACAGAGAATGGTCCTCAATCCAAAGACTCTGTAAGAATGCGGAGGTGGGGGAAATCTACAAAGTATTCTTTTGTGCAGCTGTTGATAGTATATGGAAGGAAAGAAATTCTCGAAGATTCAGGCAAAGTTTTAAATCAGCTGGGATGCTATTCGACAAGATAGTATGTGAGTTACGAAACTACTTGCAAGTTTTGAAACCGGATATTAAAGAGTCCATCATAGCTAGGAACCTGTTCCACCGGTTGAATATAGATATTCAATTGAAGGCTTCAAGGTACACGGACTGTTGCTGGACTCCCCCAACTGGAAATCGTGTAAAGACAAATGTTGATGGGGTGTTGAGTTTTAATGGGCCAGGGTATGGCGGTATGATAAGGAATCAAGATGGCAGCGTGCTAGCTTGTTTTAGTGGAGGTGGAGGAATGCATTCAGTGCTCTTTCAAGAACTAAAAGCTATCAATGTTTGTCTCTGAGAGATGCTGTCGAGGAGGGATATAAAGGAAGTAGAGTTGGAAACGGATTCTTTGAGGGCGATGAAGGCTATCAATAAACTGGAGAAGCCACCTTGGTATTGTTGGGATATTCGGAAGCCATTGATCGGAAAAAGGACAAGTTTCAATTTGTCTCCTGCTCGCATGTGTACAGAGAAGTAAACAGAGTGGCAGATTATCTAGCATCTCTAAAACAGGGTAGTTGTAATCTTTCCATTCAATTTGTCCCTCCATTAGATTATGTATTGCAGAGAATTGTAAATGAAGATGCGAGTGGACAAAGGTATGTAAGAAAAGGTTAATCAATACAGGTAGAGGTCTGCCTAACCTCAGCTTAATTTCTAAAAAAAAAAAAAAAAAAAAAAATGAGAGTTAGTAATGTTTACGTGTTTTTGTGCATTTCAAGACTTGAAGTTAATTAGGTGACTAAAGACACCATTTATGCATGGAAAATGAGTCAAGATGATTGCTGAGGAAGTTCTACATTTGAAGCCCAAGAATCATGAAGAGAAGCCTTTTTCAAGCCCAATCAAAGTCAATTCGGGTAGAAAAAGGACAAAAAGCCAATAGAATTTCAAATGGGCGTATCTTTGGACTCGAGCCTCGGAATTAGGCCTACCTTATGTCAAAACAACCGCCTCGGAATTAGATTTCCAATGGACCTAGCCTTGCCCAAATCAGAGCTGTAACAGTGGACAAAAAAGGTATTAAAGTCATTTCTAGCAGTTGTGGCCTCTTAAGACTTAACCTAATGGACTTTGGGCTCACATTAGAGGCCCAAGGTCCACCTTTTTGGCCCATGCACAAAAATGTAACCCTAACCCTCTCCTATATAAAGAGGGTTAAGGCTAAACTCTCACATGCTTAACATCTTAACCTTTTAGTAGTTTAGTTTTAAATTAGGTTTTCTTTCTTTAGTTTAGAATTAGGGTTAACATTGTAGCCTCCATTAAACCTTAGTAATAAAGCTTTCTCAATTCAATTCAATTCAATTGTCTTTTACATTATGTCTTCTATTAATTGTTTAGTTAGTATGATTCCGATGACACAAGGTTAATTGTTTAATTAGAGGGGGGGGGGGGGGGGTTATGAAGGCATGTGATGATGATTAGTTCTTAGTTTATTATTGTTTTGCATAAAGAACTTCAAGTTCTTCGTTGTGAGTGTCTAGAGATAGAGCTCATAACAAAGGACTAGAGATTAGAAACCCCATCAAAGAGATTTGTGGGGGTGGTAATCTCTCTTGCTAGTCAAACAATAACTATAGAGATGTAGGTTGTTTGCTAGGAATTAAGAAAGGTGATTCGATGACTAAACTAATAGCCAATCGAATCGCATGGTGGATTAACCCCTCTCTAATCTCTTCTCATATCATCAATTCACTATTTTCGTATCTTAAATCTACTGTTTTTATAACCTAGTACTCTCATTAGTAAAATAGTTTAACAATCTAACATGCATTCAAGTAGCTAACGTACAACTAGAGTGGATCGAACACGACTACTACTCCTCTGTATCTCATGATTTAGAGAGTATCAATTTACTATTTTTCCATCATAATTCTACTGTTCAAGCATCTTCATTACTGTTCAAGAATTGTTTTTCTATTTATCAATGGCGCTGCTGCCCATCTAGTTCGTTTATGCTATGCATGTTAGGTAGAAAAAACTATTTTTACTATTCACAGACACAACATTGAAAACACTGTTCGCAATTTCTTCAAATTTTCCTGCTACTGTCTGAGTGCATACGAGTTGTGAAACCAACTCCTTGCCCTCCCGTGACATGACCCTAAAAATTTCACCCATAGTTATTCACTTCTGAGCCCGCACGTGCCTCACATTTGCCTTTGCAGAGTGCGCCACGCACTTTCCTTTTAGTCGCGACCTGCGCCCAATATACCCTATTCTGGAGCGCGCGTGCACCCTAAGTTAATTAAATAAGATTAATTTTTTTATATTCACTGCAATATTATCTCACAAGTACAGCACAGTACTCGTATGCTACCAACTACAAAATTTTAAAAATTAATTTTTTCATTCTATACGATGTTTAGAAAACTCAAAGAATTGGGGTTTTCTAATTAAGGAACGTGCATGCACGGACAACCACCCTTAATTCTTAAGTGGCCTAGCCATTGGTTTAATACAAAAATACAAAAAAATTAATTAATATTAGTTAAATTAGTAAGCCCACCCACTACCAAAGCCCGTTTCACAGGCCTAACACCAAGGCCCAACACGAAGCCCATAGTAAAAAACCTTAACCTAATTCTTAAAACTCTTGGACTAATAAGGTTAAACTTTTTACAGGACTTCACAATCCACCTCGTGAACTTGGACCAGTACTTATATAATTGTTCACACTAGAAGTGCTTCAAGGCTGTTGAAGATGTTATTTATACACATAACAAGGACACTCCAGGTAACACCTCTTTACGTCCTCGAATCTACTATAAGAGGATTTTATTTCTAGTAATAATCATGCTATTTTTGCATGCTCATTAGGAATTGCCTATTAGACTTGAAACTTGCATGAGATTAAGATCTGGTATGCATAAAGCTGCCATATTAGTTTATCATAGATGCAGAAATAATCGCCTATCTAGAAATTCACCAATCACCACACACACACCACCAACACCCACCACCACTACATTTATAGCAATGGGTGAAGAAATAGCAGAGAGACCCCTCTCTGACTTTTATAAGGCTTTAAACGATAGACCTGAGTCCTTCATAATTTTTGCAGATACTATGGGAGATTTTAGAATCCGCCCCCCCCCAATATATTTAATATGCTACCTGTTTTCCATGGGTTAGACCATGAGAAGCCTTATCAACACTTACGTAAGATACAACAAGTTCTTACTACATTTCATCATCCTAACGTAAGACCTAAACAAATAAAGCTCAGGGTGTTTCCTTTCACCATAGCTGACAAAGTGGCTACTTGGCTAACAACACAAAAGCCGAACTCTGTCGACACATGGGAAAAACTAGTTGAACTATTTATGGAACAATTTTACCCACCACAGAAGACTGATGAGATACTATCACATATTCATTTCTTTCGCCAAAAGCCTCAAGAATCCTTTTTTTAGGCTTGGAATCATTTCACTGATCTTCTAGTAGAATGTCCCAATCATAATCTTGGTAAAGACACACTAGTTCGTGCCTTCTTCAAAGGCCTATCCCAACACCATAAAGACACTTTGGATATCATGAATGGAGGTAATTTCCTAGGTAAAGGAGCCACAAATGCATATAACTTCTTAGATAATCAATCCAAGAAAAGTAACAACTGGGGAGGTAACGATTACTCCCGCTCCATTCCTTCTTCTTCTACAGCTAAGGCAGCCAGTATGTTTGAGGTTAAACTAGATCCTAAACTTAAAACTTTAATTGAATCCCTCACTCGTAACGTAGATGCCCTTTCTATTAATAAAGAAGAAGTGAAACCCACTCCAGTCATGAATATAAACTTTCCTCATTGTAATTTATGTTTTAGTCTTGAGCACTCTGATCATTATTGTCCTCTTGCCTATGAACAACCACCACCACAACCAGAAGATGTCTGCGCTTTTAATATACCTAATTTCCCTTGGAACAAAATCCTAATTTTAGTTGGTGTAATAATCACTATCAAGCTGCACCTCAATGTTTTAATAATCAAAATGTTAGGCCCACCAACAACTACAATCAATATCAACCAAGGAAGGACAAGGGCAAGGTAATTATAATAATAATAGAAGTATCATCCCGGTTAATAGCAACTATCAAAATCCACCAGTTAATAATCAACGTGAGATAGTTCCTGTTACACAACCCTTGGTCACTCAACCTTCCTAGCCCAATAGATTCAATGTATACATGCAAGCTCAATAATAGATATTACTAGCCATCCAACAGTTAGCCCAAGAAAAGACCCAACAAAAAGGCGTGTTTCCAGGTCAATGCGTACCTAATCCAAAATCAACAAACACATCTTTTGAATTAACCGATAATCCTAGTAATGAAAATTTAATACAAGGAGAATTAAATGTTGTAACTACTCTCCGTTCAGGGAAAGTGGTTGACAAAAAAGTGATTATGCCTGAGGATTCCCCACAAATTGATAAAGATAAAGGAACGTTAATAGATACCGTAGTTGAAACTGAAGATCCTACAACTGTAGAAGTACCGGTTAAACCTCAACCTAAGGGGAAAATAACAAAAGTTAAATAAAAGGGCAATACTCCTATTGACCCTTATGCTAAATATAGGAAAAACCCCCTATTTCCTCAGAGACTAGCTATGCTAAAGAAGGACGATAATTTTGACGAAATTAGGGAAGTTTTCAAAAATTTAACTATAAACCTACCTTTTCTCGATGGCATAAGAGGTCTTTCAAAACACGCTAAGTTTCTTAAGAATTTGTGCACCACAAAGAGAAAAACAAACATACCTAAAGAATCCTTTTTAACAGAACAATTTCCATCATTATCAGAGCACAACAGAATCATTAAGTACAAGGACCCTGGTCATCCCATTGTACAATGCACCTTAGGCGATACTTTCACCACAACTGCTCTTCTAGATCTAGGGGCGAGTGTTAACTTACTCCCATTTTACCTTTATAAACAACTAGGTATACATGATCTAAAATTGACTAAAATGACTTTGCAGTTAGCCGATCGTTCGATTAAGTATCCTAAGGGCATAGTTGAAAATATTCTTGTTAAAGTTCAAGACTTCTATTATCCATCCGATTTTGTCATTCTAGACACAAAAGTCGCTCATGATTCTGTTTCTATCATCTTAGGGCATTCTTTCTTGGCAACTGCTAATGCCCTCATTAATTGTCGCGATAGTTCGATGTCCATTTCCTTTGGAAACCTTACTGTTGAGGTAAATATTTTTAAGATGATGCAATAGACGCAAGACACAACTATAGATGGAGAAATTAGCATGATAGAGAGCCTTGTCCAAGATTACTTTAACAAAACTTATCCAGACAATCAGATGCACCAATTCCTTTCCTTTGGCAGTATTGAGGATTCTTACATCCAAGAAGTACATGCCCTCTTAGAATCTACTCCTATCCATGAACCCTCAAAAGATCTAGCTCCAGAGTTTGAAGAACTCATTCCTGAACAAATTTGTGTTGTAGAGGAGGAAGACCCTCCTGAATCCCTCATTCCCACTCCTCCCACCCATGAGCTTAAACCTCTTCCAGCTGAGTTAAAGTATATTCATCTAGATCCGGATGGCACTCATCTAGTTATTATCTTATCTCAATTATTTTCTACTGAAAAGGCACATTTGATTAGGGTTATTCTTGAACATCGTTCTGCGATTGGTTGGTCTCTAGACGACATCAAAGGTATTGACCCTAGTATATGCAAACATCGCATACATTTGGAGGATAATACGAAAACCTCCCATGAGCCATAACATCGTTTGAACCCTGCCATGAAAGAGGTATTTAGAGCGGAAGTTTTGAGCTTACTCAATGCTAGCATTATATACCCCTCTCAGATAGTGAATGGGTGAGCCCATTTCATGTAGTCCTTAAGAAATCAGGTGTTACAGTTATTCATAATTCCGACAGAGAGTTAGTTTCCACCCGAGTTCTTATAACGTGGTGGATTTGTATTGATTATAGGAAGCTTAATGCTATGACACGTAAGAATCACTTTCCTTTACCCTTTGTCGACCAAATGGTTGAACATCTAGCCGGCCATGCTTATTACTATTTTTTAGATGGCTACTCTGGCTATTTCCAGATTATTATTGACCCTGACGATCAAGAGAAGACTACATTCACATGTCCCTTTGGTACGTATGCATATAAACGAATGCTCTTTGGCCTTTGTAATGCACCTAGTACTTTCCAGCGTTGTATGTTGCGTATATTTTTAGTGACATGGTGGAGAAATTCATGGAAGCGTTTATGGATGATTTTTCCATTCATGGTCATTCCTTTGAAAATTGTCTTTCAAATCTTTCTAAAGTTTTGAAACGGTGTAAGGAAAAGAACTTAGTCTTAAATTGGGAAAAATGTAATTTTATGGTCACTAAAGGCATAGTTTTAGGTCATATTGTTTCTAAGAATGAAATAGAAGTAGATAAAGCTAAAATAGATAAGATAACGTCTCTGCCTATACCACAGATTGTTCGTGACATTAGAGCATCTTTAGGTGAGATACTTTCCTAGCATCAACAATTTGGTGTTTTTTCATCTTCAAGAGAGTCACATGTTGATGAAAACACCAAAAAAACACCAAACCAAACACCAAATCGGCCAAAATTTGGTTCCAGCTTTGGTGTTGTATCAAATCTTTCATGCGGTTTTTCTAACACCGCATGGGCTTGGGTTGCTAAGTGGGCTTCTATGGTGCGGTTTTGAGAAAACCGCGAGGTTTTTCCAACACCACGTGCTCTTAATGAAAAAAATGGCAATAAACGACTATATCTTTCTAACACTATAAATTGAAATACTCACACAATAGATTTTACACTCACTTATTTTCTCTACTCTCTACTCTCTACTCTTAAAACAACAAAGGCTAGTGAATAACCAAAAGCAAAATCTAGAGGGGCTTTATGGATACAAGAAGAAGATGTTGCTCTCACCAATAGTTGGCTACAAGTTAGTCAACATGGTGTAGTAGGAAATGAGCAAAAGTCAAACGAATTTTAGAGTATAATTATAAATGCATTTTATGCAAATCTAGAAAGAATGACCGAACGCAATTTGACGGGCATGAAACACCGTTGGACTCTCATTCAATCTAATATCAACAAGTTCCATGCTATTCTTTCTAAGATTCAAGCATCTCCTCCAAGTGGCTATAATAATAATATGATTGTAAGTATTTACTTTTTATTTGTTATTTTGATTCACAAATACATTTTTTAATTCTAATTTAGTTTTTTCTTAATTGGTGATAAGAGCCCAAAACTGTAGTTTTAACCCCTTAATAATCATACTGTTAGACCAATTATGTGAATAATAAGTAAGAGTTAATACTGATTACGTGTTTTTATGCATTTCAGGCTTCAAAGTCCATTATGTGCAGAAATGTGCCACTTTAGCGAGATAAAGGAGCAAAAGTCAGCAGAACTTCCGAATGCCATATCTTTGGACTCAAACCTCGGATTGAGGCCTACCTTATGTCAAAATGACCGGCTCGGAAAGAGCTTTGCAATGGTCCAAGCCTTGACCCAATCAGAGGAGCAGAAGTGGACGAAAAGTCTATTGAAGCCGAATCTAGCTGAAGAGGCCTTTTTGGACTGAAAGAATTGGGTTTTGGGCCTGATTCTCTGGCCCAAAATATGGCTCCAAGCCCATGCACGATTTTTGGATCTGAATGTATAAAAACAAAAGCTTAGCTCTTTGTTAATGGCAGTTAGGTTAGGTAGATAGTTAGACCTAGATTAGTTAGCCTCCATTAATTAGTTTTAGAACTTAGTTTAATTAGTTTCAATTCATTGTAGTAGATTAAACCTTTGAATCTTGTTCTTCATTTGATTAGATCAATAAAGTAGTATTTTTTATCAATTTCGATTTTGTCATTTCCATTTCTAGATCTAATTTCAATTCTTGTTCTTATTTCATTTTAGTCATTAATTTAGATTTCATTATTGTTTAAATTAGTAAATTTCAATGCTTTATATTATGTTTAGTTTAGATTCAATGGGAAATGTTAGTTTGATGAATCAAGGCTAAAACCTCCATTAGAGGGGTTGATGAAGCCTTGATGAAGACTTAGTTGTTTAGTATAGAATTGGTTGTAGAATCTATTCCACTCTAGAAGGTCGTGTTTCGCCATGAGAATGGGTGGACGACCTCACATGCTAGTTAGTATCCGGTAGGAATGCCATGAACACTAGGGATTAGAACTTCGAAATTCTCGTGAAGAACGTGAGAGTTGAGATACAACATTCTACGCTAGGTTGTTAAGTTGGAGTCGAGGTGGATTCAATTCCCCTCTAATCCTTTATCTAGATTCAAACAATCGTATTTCCGTAGCTTCGTAGATTAACTTTAGTTTATATTTTATCTTGTTATTTATTATATCTAGTTATTTAAAATAACGCGTCTTGTTAGCATAACATTTCGTAAAGCTCTCATTGACTTAAGACTGATTTCTTAGACTTAGAAGACAATCCATGCTAGGGAACTAGGAGTGGAACGAACTTCCTACTCCACTTAGTGCAATTCGCATTGAGAGTAGAAAACTTTTGATAAACTTATAGAAACAAAATAGTTGTTAGTTTACTTACGTTGTGAATTCATCGTTCATTTCGTAGGTAAACTACTTCATTTCACGTTTTATCAATTGGTAGGTTGAGGAAGCAATAAGGGCATATGGGATGCATAATGAGGGTTTGGAAGTGGATGCAATGCTATAATATGGTGAAAGACTCACCCAAATGGAAGAGGCTACAGTTGAGAAATGATTTGTGACCCACCAAAAAGTCGAAGTCAAACAGTGGGGAAGGAGGTTCATCAATTCCAATATCAACTGCGACAACTCAACTAATAGATTATGATCCACACCAAGTTGATGGGATTGAAGATATGCCTATTGGAAAGAAAGAAAAAAAAAGAAGAAGGTAAAAAGAGAAAGAAGAAGGTGATTCTAAAGTGGAGGAATCTGCTAAGAAACTTGATGATTTTCTGGTGGAACTTTCTAAAACCACCAAAGAAGGCTATAAATTGGAAGCTCAAAGATAATTGAAGAAAGATGAGATGGAATCCAAAAAACTTCATTTGAAGAAAAGTGCGATGGATTGGAAGATCCAAATTCAAAAAGAAAAACTTCAATTGAAGAAAGATGCGCTCCGAGTTCGAGAAGATGAAAATGATGTGAAAATACAAGGAATGAAATTAGAAGGATTACCTGAAGATGAGCATGAAATTTGGCAACTCAAAAAGGGAGAAATTTTACAAAAAATGAAGAATCGACTTGGCAATATCACTAGTAGTAGTCAAAGTAGTGCATAGTCTAAATTTGAGTTTGTATGTCTTTTAATTTGAGTATTTTAATTTGTCTTTTAATTTATGTCTTTTAATTTATGACGTACTTTAATTTGAGTTTGTATTTTGATTTTAATTAGAATGTGCTTTAATTGAATATTTTCTTTTAATTTGGGTTAAGTTACCTTAATTTAAAGTTGATACTTTTTATCATTCTAAAAAAATTCGGCAGAGTCTACTTTGTATTTTCAAAATTCTCATATACACAAATCCTTTCATAAAACCACAAATACATAGAAATTAAAAATGATAAATAAACACAGTCCAAATAAAGTGCAAATAGAAATAGAAATCAAGTCTGACCACACTACCCACACCTACTCCACAAATACTCGACCAAGTCATTCTTCAATCTATCATGAACAACTTTTGAACGAACCCTTTCGATGCCAGATGCCCAACGAGATAGAACAAAGTGGCCTTGATCTTCATATGCACCTTCTCTACGTGGAACTTCATACAAGGAATTGCTTCATCATTGACTATATCATCAAATATTGGTGAGTGGTCAAGCACATTAAGATCATTGTGAGAACCCCGCCATTCCAAAAAAAAGCATGCCAAATGCACGTGTTACGAGAAGCAACCTCCTCCAAAATCACTGTTGGTTTATGCACATGGCCAGTGTGAGACCCTTGCCACGCGGATGGGAAATTCTTCCATTGCCAGTGCATGCAATCAATGCTTCCTAGCATTCTAGGCCATCCGCGTTCCTCAGACTCTTCAAGCAAACGCTGAATATATGTAGCATTTGGTTTGTGCAAGTATTCACCTCCAAAAATTCTAATAATTCCATCACAGAAATAGCGCATGCATTCATGAACAGTTGGCTCAGCAACATGTCATCTACTAGATTAGCTGGAGACCCATAAGCAAGCATTCGTATAGCAACAATTACTTTGATTTTTGGGTTAATCCCAAACTTACCCACTTTATTAAATTTTTTGTTGAAAATATGGTATATTATGGTTAAGATGATTGAAAATACGAGTAAACAATGACTCACCCATACGAAATCGGCGTCGAAAGTTGTGGTCATGAAATATAGGATTTGCACCGAAGTAGTTAGCATTTACACGAGCCAGTGTTGCCTCGTACTGCTGATTCTTGCATTTTCTTCCTTTCTTTGAACCACCATGTGGTTTATAAGATGACTCCACTTCTTGTTGACGCAATAAACCCAGACGATGTCGAACCAAAGGTAGAGCAATAGCCACTAATTTATGAGTTTTAATTGCAAGGTTATCATTTGAATAGCTCGAGCTCGATTAAGAATCAGAAGATGAATGATCCATTGAAAAATCATCAAGAGTTTAGGTATATATTTTTTTTTGCTAAGGAGATGAGTTTAGGATTAGAGTGAACATGAAAAATGAAGAGGACCACACAGGATTAAAAGGGTTAAAAGATTATAGAACGCGGTTTCTGGAAAACTGTGTGGACTTGGGCTTTGAGAAAACCATTAGTGGTGCGGTTTTGAGAAAACCGCGTGGGCTATATGGTGCGGTTTATCCAAAACTGCGTCATTTGATGTCGAAAATTTGATGTTTCTCCTAAAGATGGTTGATGTTTTTTTGGTTTGGTGTTTGGTTTGGTTAAAAAATTTGGTGTTTTCTTGGTTTCTCTCCTAAAGATGCTCTTAGGGCGTTTCTAGGCCATCCATGTTTCTACAGACATTTCATAAAAGATTTTTCAAAAATAGCTAAGCCTTTAACAAAATTGCTTTTAAAAGATGTCATTTTTTATTTTAATCATGACTGCAAACAGGCTTTTGAAACTTTAAAAGTCCTTTTGACCTCTGCACCTATCATACAACCACCAGACTGGTCTAAACTTTTTGAACTTATGTGTGATGCTAGTGATTATGTTGTTGGTGTTGTGTTAGGACAGAAGTTAGATAATAAATCCACAGTTATTTTTTATGCTAATAAAACATTAAATGATGCTCAACGTAATTACACTACTACTGAAAATGAATGTCTAGCCGTCGTTTATGCCTTAGATAAGTTTCGTCCCTACTTGGTTGGTTCCACAACCATCGTCTATACAGACCATGTCGCGCTTAGGTACATTCTGGCGAAGAAGGATGTTAAATAGAGATTGATCCGTTGGATTCTTCTCCTAAATGAATTTACCTTAGAAATTAGGGATAAAAAAAGAGTTGAAAATGTAGTTGCAGATCACTTATCTAGGTCATCTAATGAGGATGACATTGATTCCAGATCGATATCTAACTTTTTTTCGGATGAGCATCTTTATTCAATTTTTTCTGCACCATGGTATGCGGACATAGTTAATTTTTTATTGTCTGAGATCATTCATGATATATGGTCCAGGAATGAACGCAAGAGATATTTGGCCAAAGTTAAGTTTTACTACTGGGATGAACCCTACCTTTTTAAGTATTGTGCAGATCAGATAATTTGTCGTTGTATTCCCCAATGGGAGCATAATGAAGTCTTATCATTCTGCCATGAACAATCATGCGGGGGTCATTTTAGTGGAAAGAAAACTACTGTCAAAGTTCTTCAATGCAGTTTTTATTGGCCGACCCTGTTTCAATATACCCATGCACACTACAAAGTGTGTATTATATGTCAACAACTTGGGCGTATTATTTAACGTAATATGATGCCTTTAAATCCCATTCTCATAGTGGAGATTTTTATGTTTAGGGTATTGATTTCATGGGTCCGTTTCCCATTTCGCATGGTTTCATTTATATTCTTGTAGCTATAGACTACGTTTCTAAATGGATCGAAGCCATGGCTTGTCGTAGTAATGTCCATAAAACTGTAGTATTGTTTATGAAGTAGTATATCTTATCACGTTTTGGCGTACCTAAGGCCATCATTAGTGATGGAGGAAAACATTTTTGTAATACAGTTGTTGAAGCTTTAGTCAAGAAATATGGAGTTACCTATAAAGTGGCGACTCCGTATCACCCAAAAACTTATGGTCAAGTAGAGGTATCCAATAGAGAAATTAAAAAGATATTAGAAACGATAGTTCATCATGATAGGAAAGACTGGTATAGACGCCTAATAGATATTTTATGGGCATATAGAACGGCTTTTAAAACACTTATTGGTATGTCACCCTACTGCTTAGTTTTTGGAAAACCGTGTCACTTGCCTATTGAGTTGGAATATCGTGCCTTGTGGGATGTTAAAAGTCTAAATTTCAACATTAGCGCCGTTGGTGTAAAGCGTAAATTGCAATTAAATGAGCTTGAAGAAATCCATAGCGATTCTTACGAATTAGTGAAGGATTATAAAGCTAACATTAAACATATTCATGATAAAAATATTTGCGTAAAGAGTTTGATCTTGGTCAAAATGTTTTGCTATATAACTCACGTTTGCATATTTTTTCTGGTAAATTAAAAACACATTGGTCCGGTCCTTTTCTGGTTACTGATATCACCCTTCACGGGATAATCACCTTGGTAAATCCCAAGGACAATAGTACCTTTCAAGTAAATGGTCAACGCTTAAAACATTTCCACGAATTACGTTCGCCGGTTGTAGAAGAAACCCTTCTACAAGACCCTATTTATGAGGACTAACCCTCTATGTTTGGTGTACTTTTTATATTAATTCCATATTTTGGGAGTGCTCCATTAAGGTAACTGGACCCTCCTTTCGGAGTGTGTGGTTGTAAGTGTCGGATCCTTAGTCCACGTTCATGTAATTCACGAATTCCAATCTTGCACTTTTTCTCGTTCTTTTGAGTAGTGTTTCTCTATGGAGTGATTTACATTCTTATTTGCTTTATTATTTTATTTTAAAAAATCCATTTCATACAAATTAGAAAATATAAAATCCATAAATATTAGATAGATTAGTAAGTCTAGGGTATCTGACTTTAAACGACCCACATTTGCACCATAACAATTTTTTTTTCATCCTATTCCAAAATTTTGTTTGGGGGTGGGTAATCACCCCACCTTGTTATCTCAATTTCATATCTTTGTTTATGTTGCCCTTTAGTCGTATAGATTCGTGTGACGCAATCTAGTATTCTAGATTTTCCTTTGCCCTTATAACTTATGCCATTTATGCATTTCGAGGTGTTTTTCCATCACCTCATATGTCACCCATGGTTAGATTTGAGTTTTTCCTAGATTATTAGATAGCATTCTTCATGCTGATCATTTTCATAGCTCATTCACAAAAATCGGACCGTTACCGAATCGGGTATCTTAGTTTTAATTTTAAGACGTAACAGGACATGATAAGTATTTTAGAAAAGATTTGGGCTTGGGCCAAAAATTCATTTTACACCCAAACCCACGATATTTACACCCCACCGACCATCCCATTTAACCTCGCGCCCCGGTCCAATTTCTTTATCTTCACCAAACAAATTAGATCTTACCTAAATCGAGTAGAGTGGAACCCGCGCTTATCAGAACCTAAATCCAAGTGCGCACCGCGCCTTCATCAAAACAAACCTTTTAAAGTTTTTTACAACACCATCCCCTCATCATCCCATACTTATACCCCTACCCGTATTCAAATTTCAACTTACTAATGGCCCGACCAGCAAAAATCATGCCAGAATTCGCATTCAACGCGGACCAATTCTAGCCATTTTTTGGTATAGAGATGCGTGCTAGAGGGTGAGATCAAATGTGGTACTTTACTAATGAGTATTATCATGAAGATTTGGTGTTGAGATTTTATTGTAAGAAGAGGATAACTCCTTCATGGAGGCTGTTTGTGGATTTGGACGGAGTTCAAATGGATGTGACGCACAATTTGCTGGCATCCATCACTAGGATACCCACGAAATAGGTCACCCTGACTGTACAGGGATCCTAGTTTGATGGAGTGCATCAATTGATGCTAGAGACGTTGCTCGAGGGTCGATACAACAGTCGTTCTCACTGTGCCTGGCAACAGTCACTTAGAATTAACCAGCTGGATGTGACGCAATGGCTAGGTAAGAACCTTTGTAGCACTTCAAAGTCGAGTGACATCAGCTTGTCATTCCTGCACGTCCTTTGGGTTTTGCAGAACAGGAGGTATGGTTTTTGCCTCATTGATTTTCTGCGTGAAGAGCTTATGGCTGTAAGCCTGACCACTGCACCCTTACCTATTTTAGTTACTAAGATTATGTTATCTTGGGGTTGCGTGCCTGAGTCACCTAGGCGTATAGTGACTGTGTTCAAAAGCATTGGACACTGCCTAAAGAGAGGGTTGATGATATAGATCTGGATGAGGAAGCGGATGAATATCCTACTTGTTTTGCTGAGAATGCTATGGATCGTGCTTTTTCTGATTTTGCACGATTTTTACTACTCCATAGTGGGATGTGTACGCTTTATGATCACCAGCGAACCCTAACTGAGCTTTGTGACTCGATATAGAAGTGCCAAGGTTCCATTTAACGTCATCACCAAACCTTAGAGCAGAACATCCAGACCCTGGATGATAACTAGGCTGACATGATTAATTCTCTAGAGAATATGGAATAGGAGCAACAACAACACCGGGATGCGCAGGTAGCTTTTCAGGCCGAGGTCTTTAGACGTTTGCCCTAGCATGGAGGTTCGCCTTCTTCTTCTGACTCTAGACGTGAGCGTCGTTGTTCTGATGGTTATGGACCATCTTCTTCTCAGTATAGATTCTTTCTTCTTGTCTTGTTGTGATGCATTTGATTTATATTTATTTCTGTTTTGTAATAACTATTTAATTTCCATCCTTGTTTAATTTAAGTAACTTAGTTTAATTATTTGTTAATTGCATTTGCTTTAGTTAAGTAGTTAATAATTGTTTATGTGATTGCTCTACTATGCACGTATCGTTAAATTTAATGCATGATTAATCACATATTCCTTACCATATGGTTTCAGTCACATATCAGCATGTTTAGGTATTTTACTGCATATTTCATGAACCCACCCCTAGCACAATGTATGTGCACGTATGAAATTGCATACCTTAATCACATTTTTATAAGTTTTGGGCCAAAATATATGAACCCTTGGGCCTTGTTTAAATTAATAGGGATCCACAATGTAATTAGGTACTTGATATTTCGAGAAATTTCAAAGTTTCTCGGAATTTCAAAAGCTAATCTAATAGAGAAAACCCATTATATGCAACCTATGGGCCTTGTTTCATTCAATTGGGATCCATAATGTAATTAAGAACCTTAAATTTCGTGGAATATCAAATTTTCATGGAATTTTGGAAGCTAATCATATATAGAAATTCCAAAAAACTGAAATAAAATTAATGTGTTAGAAACTATTCCTAAAAATATGTTTTTGCACATCTTTTTATTTAGCAACAATCCGGCCTTAGACCTAGCAACCAAACACTATAAAAACAATCTCTAAGCATGCTCTTCCATACTTAAAATCCCTAAACACATCGCTGCATCTCATAGCGTGCCCGCGTCCTACATAAGAGCAAACAGAGTGTGCACCGCCCTTATATAATTTGTATCAGTTTTACTTAATCGCGCCCCACGCCCCCAGAAGGCTTATTCAGAGAGCGCACGCGCCCTCACCGCAATCTTCCATGCTCGGATTTCCAAGTTTTTCTTCTCTAACTTCCAGTACTTAATTTCACTACTTGGTTGATATGACTACTCCAAAAATTATATCGGAATAATCTTTTGAAGATCTATTTCTCAATAACAAGTACAGTGTATACTTTGATGACATGATAATGGAGCACAATTGGTACACCCTGTTGGTAAGGCCTGATCAAACTTATTCTCCTACCCTTACTAAATATTTTTATGAGCATGTTGAATTCATTATCAGCTCCCATAGAGAACAAGCTATTAGAGTGATGTTAGATGACTAACCCTTTGAATTGAGTAAGTACTTAGTTTCATTTTCATTAGGAATTCCTACGCCTGCCCAACACACCCATATTAATTATATAGATGATAATGACAACCATTATGACTGGGTAAACTTCCACAAGACCTATGGTGTGGGTATATTCAAAATAGAACACCAAGGCCAACGAAATGTATCCTTAGGAAGCATGGCCCTTAATACGGGCCTTGCTATGCTTTTCGTTAAGTTAAATGTCCTAGGAGATTGGGACTTCAATTCTGCGGATTCAACCACATGCAACGCCTTCATTGCTTTAGCTGAAGGGCATTGGTTTTATGATATATCCAAAACCATAGTGGCTAGTCTTGCCCGAGCCCAAACTGTAAGGTATAAGTACCTTCTTATGCCAGTTACAGTCACTCGTAACATGACCTTCTTTTTCCTGAAATTTTGTGCACGTTTCACTAATTGGGTTAAGGTTCACACAATGCGCACGACCAATGCTATAGTCCGTTCTTTACGTGCTATGGTTTGGCCTAGTTGGCGCATCCAACCTCACCTAATAGCCTTATATACCCCGTCCGACCAAATTGCACTTAATAGGTTGGTTAGGGTAGATGACAACAGAATGAATGCATGGAAAGTGGTCATAGACTGTTAGGACTTAAAGGAGCCTCATTTCACAAGTGAGGAACAAAGGGAGGATAATGCCTGATTAGCGCAACTATATATGGTAATATTTATAATTTCATGTCAGAGTCTGCTTATGTCCCAAGCGATTTTTAATTCATGTTATCTCCATAATGGATGGAACTCATATAAGAGTTGCGTCTGCATTTTAATTCTTTATATTTGTATCGTTTAACTTTCTTTTACAGGTGCTCCCATTTTCAAGTATGTTTCTATGGTACTCTCTATGCTTTATTTTCATCCCATACTTTGGGGACAAAACATGATTTTGTTTGGGGTTGGTATAGAAACACGTTGTAAATATTTAAGCACACATTAGGTTGTATATTATGTATTATTTGTCGTATAAAAAGTAGGAAAAACATAAAAATAGTTTATACTATGCACTTAAGATAATGGTATTATTTCTTTTTCCATGATGATATTAGTATAGAAATCTCATGTATCAATAGAATTAAGCATAGTTCTTGAAAACTTAGGTTAATATGTAGGTAATAATCATTGCATCTTTTCATTAACATCTTGCATGAGCTTGTATGAGTGTACTTGGCAATATTTTGTTGAGACCTAGGTTAGACTACTTAATTCTACATATCCTGTGAGAATCTAGCCTAAAAGCCTCATATGAATGAGTATCTGACTGATAACACAAAGGAGAAGTATAATCTTAGTAGAAAAATTGCACATCCACTTTCTTGATCACCATACCATATTCTAAGCGAGAATTTACGCCCTCGTTATAGCTAAAAATTCATACCTATAAGTAATTATCCGCTAGTCGCCCCACTGAGCCTTTTCATTAACCTTTTTACAACCCCAAATCTTTTACCCATCTTTAAAACCAATATAAATAAAAAAACAAATAAGCCTACCCATCTTGAATGAGTCTGAGAAATAGGATGAGTAAAGGAAAATAAAGAGAAAGACCTGTGGAAAACAAAAATTAGTTAGTTGCTTCAGAAAAGTAAGAGAAAAGAAGTTTCCATCTAAAGAAAATAAAAGAAAAATAAAAACATAAATAAAATAAAAACTCCAAAAAAATAGAATAAGAGGAGTAAAAAAACAAAAATAAAAAGGTTAAGGATGGAAACTAAGTGTAGAAGCAAAGTAAGAACAAGGTTTTATCTAGTTACATAGTTTGAAGACCCTATTATCTCATACTTGTTTATTTGAATATACATTCCGTTTCTTCTTAAACCATCACCTCAGCCCCGTATAACCTAATGAAGACCTCTAGCTCAATTAAGATTAATTTGGTGTGATGGTAAGTAGTAGATGTGATTGATCGACCTCGGCTCCTTTGAGCATCATTGAGATTGTGAGAAATGGTGTGCCCACTACACACTAGAGTGAGTGGAACTTGAGTGGAAAAATCAGAGTATTTTTTTCTTGACAAATTGAAAGGACCTACTTAAGGACGTCATTCCAAAAGTTTCGGAAAAGGACCTGCCATTGCATTTCATAGCATAGTTTATTGCATGCTTGTTTATTTTTAGATTATTTGATTATTATGAAAATATTAGCTTAAGTTTCAAAAGAATTGTTCTTATTATATTGTTATTGAGATGTATGGATATCTGAGATTAATTATGAAATATTACCTTTATCTCTTAGTCGTTGTAGTATAAATGAAGTTTGTGAGTATCTTCTCTGAAAAACTCTCACGAGGCTATAACTCGTCCACTAGGGAATTCCTAGTGGTTTAATGCCTTATTGTATATGGTCAATTCATTCGCACTCCGTGAAACAAGATTAGTTAGGACCATATTTTTGGCCACTTATCTGTTTTTATTTCTCATCTTTGCTTGAGGACAAGCAAAATGCTGTTTGAGGGTGGTGTGATAAATACCCAAAAGTGTAGTTTAAACCCCTTAATAGTATTCTACTTAGGCCAATTATGTTTATAATAAATGAGAGTTAATATTGTTTACGTGTTTTTGTGCATTCCAGGACTTTAAGTTGATTAGGTGACTAAAGACACCATTTTTGCATGAAAAACACGTAAACCATTTTTGTGAGTCAAGATGATTGCTAAGGAAGTTCTACGTTTAAAGCCCAAGAATCATGAAGAAAAACCTTTTTCAAGCCCAGTCAAAGCTGGGAAGTCAAAGTCAATTTGAATAGAAAAAGGACAAAAAGCCATTAGAACTTCAAATAGGCGTATCTTTGGACTCGGGCCTCGGAATTGGGCTTTCTTTATGTCAAAATGACCGTCTTGGAATCAGCTTTCCAATGGACATAGTCTAGCCCAAATCAAAGCTATAAAAAGAGACGAAAAGGGTAGTGATATAATTTCTAGCAGTTGTGGGCAATTTAGACTTAACCTAATGTACTTTGGGCTCACATTAGAGGCCCAAAGTCCCTCTTTTTGGCCCATGCATGAAAATGTAATCCTAACCCTCTCCTATATAAAGAGGGTTAACACTAAAATCTCACATGCTTAACATATTACCCTTTTAGTAGTTTAGTTTTAAATTAGGTTTTCTTTCTTTAGTTTAGAATTAGGGTAAACATTGTAGCCTCCATTAAACCTTAGCAATAAAGCTTTTTCAATTCAATTCAATTCAATTGTCTTTTATATTATGTTTTCTATTAATTGTTTAGTTAGTATGATTCTGATGACACAAGGCTAAACCTCTATTAGAGGGGGGTTTATGAAGCCATCTGAGGATGATTAGTTCTTAGTTTATTATTGTTTTGCATAAAGAACTTCAAGTTCTTCGTTGTGAGTGTCTAGAGATAGAGCTCATAACAGAGAACTAGATATTAGAAACCCCATCAAAGAGATTTGTGGGGGTGCGAATCTCTCTTGCAAGTCAAACAATGACTATAGAGATGTAGGTTGTTTGCTAGGAATGAAGAAAGGCGATTCGATGACTAAACTAATAGCCAATCGAATCGCATGGTGGATTAACCCCTCTCTAATCTCTTCTCATATCATTAATTCACTATTTTCATATCTTAAATCTGCTGTTTTGATAGCCTAGTACTCTCATTAGTAAAATAGTTTAGCAATCTAACATGCATTCAAGTAGCTAACGTACAACTAGAGTAGATCGAACACAACTACTACTCCTCTATATCTTATAATTTAGAGAGTATCAATTTACTAATTTTCCATCATAATTCTACTGTTCAAGCATCTTCATTATTTTTTAGTAACTGTTTTTCTATTTATCATTACACATTTTCAATGATATGGTGGAGAGATTCATGGAAATTTTTATGGATGATTTTTCCTTCTATGGAGATTCTTTTGACGATTGTCTACCCAACTTTTCCAAAGTATTGGCGCGTTTTCAGGAAAAAAACTTTGGTCTTTAATTGGGAAAAATGTCACTTCATGGTAAAAAAGGGAATAGTGTTAGGCCACACTGTGTCTAAAAATGGTATAGAAGTAGATAAAGCTAAAATAGACAAAATTTCTACTCTACCTATTCCCCAGGACATCCATGACATATGAGCCTTTCTAGGCTATGTTGGATTTTATCGAAGATTCATCTAAGATTTCTCAAATATTGCTAAACTTTTAACTAATCTTCTTGTAAAAGATGCACCCTTTGAGTTTAACTCGGACTGCATGCAGGCTTTTGAAAAGTGGAAAGCCGCCTTAATAACTACGCCTATAATTCAACCTCCTGATTGGTCAAAATCGTTTGAGCTCATGTGTGACGCCAGCGATTACGATGTTGGCGCCGTTCTAAGTCAAAAATATGATAAGGGACCTATAGTTGTTTACTATGCAAGTAAAACACTAAATAAGGCTCAACAGAATTATACTACCACTGAAAAGGAATTCTTAGCCATTGTCCATGTTTTAGAAAAATTTTGTCCTTATTTGATAGGGTCTAAAACCTTAATCTACACCGATCATACGTCACTTAGGTACCTTCTCGCGAAGAATGATGCTAAGTAGAGGTTGATCCGATGGATTCTCCTTCTGCAAGAATTCACTTTAGAGATAAAAGATAAAAAGGGAGTTCAAAATGTAGTGGTTGACCACCTATCTTGGTTAACCAATGATAATGACAGTGATTCAGAGCCTATTTTAGATTCTTTTCCTGATGAGCACCTTCACGCGATCCTTTATACACCTTAGTATGCTGATATTGTGAACTATTTGGTGACCGAAGAGACTCCGCCCTTATGGAATAGAAATCAGAGAACGAAGTTCCTGGCTCAAGTAAAGTACTATCATTGGGATGACCCATATCTTTTCAAATACTTCCCGGATCAGATCATCCGACGTTGCATTCCAGAATGGGAACAGTCTACGGTCCTTTCCTTTTGCCACGAGCAGTCTTGTGGAGGACATTTTAATGCAAATAAAACTGCTCCAAAAGTGTTACAATATGGATTCTACTGGTCTATGCTCTTTCATGATGCCTCCGTTCATTGCAAGGCGTGTTCGTTGCCAACATCTTGGTCATATTTCTTCCTTTAACATGATGCCCTTAAATCCCATTCTCATAGTGGAGATTTTCGACGTCTGGGGCATCGATTTCATAGGACCTTTCCCAACTTCTCATGCTTTCATTTACATCCTAGTAGTCTTAGACTATGTATCGAAATAGGTTGAAGTCATACCACGTCGTAACAATGATAACAAAACAGTCATCTGTTTCATAAAAGAAAGCATTTTTTCAGGATTCGGGGTTCCAAAAGCCATCATCAGTGATGGCGAATCACATTTTTGTAATCGAGTTTTTGAACATATCATGAAAACATATGGAGTAACCCACAAGGTTGCAACTCCATATCATCCTCAAACAAGTGGCCAAGTAGAAGTCTCCAATCGAGAGATTAAGCGTATCTTGCAGAAAACAGTTAATCTAAATAGGAAAGACTGGTCACTTCGTCTAAACAATGCGTTATGGGCATATAGAACCGTTTTTAAAACACCTATAGGGATGTCACCCTACATGCTTGTCTTTGGAAAACCTTGTCATCTGCCAGTTGAATTATAGCATCGTGCCCTGTAGGCAATAAAAACCCTTAATTATAATCTCAATGCGGCAGGTGAAACGTAAACTACAAATAAACAAGCTCGAAGGGATTCGAAATGATACTTATGACCTTTCAAAAGATTACAAAACCAACATGAAAAGGATTCATCACAAGCATATTTGACGAATATATTTTGAAGTTGGTCAAAAAGTTTTGCTTTATAACTTAAGATTGCATCTTTTCCCAGGAAAACTGAATACTCGATGGACTGGCCCTTTCAAGATAACTGAAGTCACCCCTTATGGGGTTATTACTTTAAAGAACAAAAAAGATAACAACACAATGCAAGTAAATGGTCAACGCCTCAAACATTTTCATGAATTACAGTCTACGAATGTCGAAAAAATCCTTCTCCAAGATCCCATCTACGAGGATTAAATCCTATTTTCCTCGATGTATTCCTTTCCCATTCCATTCCATCTTTTGCTTTAAAAGGGAATATATCAATAAGGTAACCGGACCACTCCACTTGGAGTGTGTGGTTGTAACTGTCGGAGTCTTAGTTTACGTATACCTCGCATATTCCTTATAAAACACTTTTTATTCGTCGTTTGAGTAAGTGTGAACCTGTGGAGCGAGTATACAATTTTTCCTTTATTTATTTTACACTTCTTTTTCAAAAACAATTGTTTTCTTTGTTATTTTAATGCAAGATTCTCGATACATCAATAGTCATGTGATTTTTCAAAACGGGCAATGGAGTTTTCACAAACCAACCCCTAAAACAACGCAATCTAGGGGCAATTTGAGATGAGTTTTGCTTACTAAGGGTCGTCTATATCACAGAGCTATTTGCCGAGTCAGGACATTCCATGTCTCGCACAGTAAATCCCCCAACTCGCATAGCTGAAGCTCTGTCTATTTAGACTGGGTTAGCCATAGATCCGACACGGAAGTTGCCTAAGATTATCTGTTATGGTTAGTTTTCTAAAAAGAAATTAGAGTTTAGAATCACATCTTTTGAAGTACGAGTTTATTAAAACATCTCTCCATAGTTTTCAAAACTAGACGATATAAAAATAAAAATTATACACCCCGGAGTAACCAAAATGATATCGGATTCACGTATAATTTTATCTTCTTGTCAAAACCTCGATATGGATAGAGTTATTTTTTTATCTTGAGAACATCAATTAAAAAAAAAGACGAGGCATCTCCAAACGAGAATTAAACAAATAGAGTAACTCAAAGTGATATTATTCTTTGTTTAATTCTATCTTTTGCCTCCACCTTTCTATTTGTCTCGAGAATCTGACATTAAAAGACTTAAACCTGTACAAAATTTTCAAAAATTCTCCATTTCTTTTAAAAACCTTTGCCACTTTTCAATCTCTCTTCTAAAAACTTTCTAAAAACTTTATAAAATGTCTTCTGTTAAGAACAAAAACCCTCCACCTAACAAGACTTGATGGATAAGTTTCAATAATTGTATGCTAGCACTTCCTAGAGAACTGCAACTAAAGATATGGACATATATACCAAAAATCATTCCTGGTTTAGGTACAAGTTTATACGCACGTAAGAGACGAGCTATGAGAGAAGGCTGGTATTCGAAGTGTCAAACACCAACTTGCCCCAGTCTTCAACCTTATAGTGAAAATTCAGTTTTTAAGGTTTTCATGTGCCAGCCACCTGCTCATCGAGCATAATTGAGGAGAGTAATGCAACCATCTGGTTGGGATTGACTCAAGTTTTCAAAAACTTCTAAGTCTTGGGAATCTGACTTAAAACGACCCACCTTTTTAAAATTTCAGTACTTATTCAAAACCCAAAAAAATTAATTAAAATTTTTCCTTATTGCGTTTGCACATATTTCCCTACAGTTCCTTTTCATTTCTTTCCCTCATCTATTTTTCATCCATAGTTAGATATGAGTGTACCATGTATCTTTGCATGACATTTTCGATGTTGATCATTTTGGTACCTCACGAGTCAAGATTGGACGAGTAACGAAGCACGGATCGGCTCTTGAAGTTGGCAAGGCACTGAGGACAAGATCGGAATTAACTGATTTAATTTGGGCTTAGGCCAAAATTTTGTTTTAACTTAAAAGGCACGTGCGAGGCATGTGCCATCAAACCTATTTAACCCATACGACTGTCCAACTGACCATCATCTTCCTCACACATTCCAAACCTTAGCCACCCCAAGCTAACTTGCGACCGCCCCTCTTCAACTCGAGACCGCTCGCTCACCCCATACACCATCACTCCAAATTTTCACAGCCTCCTCCATTTTCAACTCCCATTCCAACTAAAAACCCATATTTTATTAATTCATATTCCAAATGGCTCGAGTTCTTAAAATCGTGTCGGAGCAAAATTTTGAACCTATCTTCAATTCTGATCTATTTGAAGTGCACTTCAAGGCTGAGGTTAGAAGAAGAGGATGGGAGGCTTTGGTTTTATTAGAAGGTGCGGCTTATTCTCCCTCTCTCACTCTTTCATTTTATAATCATATGCTTAGAAGGGAGACTGACCGCATCACGGTTGTCAAAGATGGACGAACGCTTGAGCTCACAAAGGAGGTGGTGAGTGAGGTTCTGGGGATTCCTCTGAAGGCTTATGTTCAGATGGAACAGTCCCCATACAACAAGACCATTGATTTGATGATAGCAGAGATGCTTCCCGAGGGGGCAAAGGAATCAGTTTACAGTATCTCAGTGGACAACCTACAACTTGCTAAGCTCAGTCAAGCCTTTTGATATAGGTAAAGCGATGCTCCATATTCTATGGATTCTTTAAGAGCAGAAGAATAGCTTCTGCATCGTCTCCTTTGTTTGGGAGCAACTCTACAAACCCAAGAAGTCAACCGCCCCTCTATTGGTCACTAGGATCATGCAGCACGGGTTGTTCAATGCTACAGAAGCCCTAGTAGAGGTCAAGGACGCTACCACAAGTCCTATCTATGCCCACTACATCCATAAATTCTGGTACCACCTGCCACCAGAGCCGCCGAGCAAGCACGCCCTACCGAGCAAGTGGACTACTTCGCTGAAGATACCACTCGACAGTTCACTCAGCCCATGGACGGAATTCACTTCCTCCATGGAGGCAAGAGGATTTTGCACATGCACATCCACCAGCTCAGGCAAACACAAGGAGTCATCATAGCGGCACAGCAGACCCTCAGAGAGGAGCATCAGTCCTTCCAGCAGGAGCTGTGACGTTTACAGCACAGTGTCACTAGAACACTGCAGAGCATTGGAGACGCGCTCTCGTATAGTGATAGATACACTAGGACTCGATGTCATCAAGGAGAAGGATTTTCTTGACGTCATGACGAGTCATGCACGAATTCTGAATCAGCAGCTCCCTAATGTCCGTATAGATAGTATATAGTTTATGTTTTATCTTTAGTTTGATGTTTATTATATTTTCCATACTTATATAGTATTATAACTAGTAGTGTAATTTTAATATTATATGCTTATGTTATTTGTTGTGGAATTTGGTATATGAGTAGAAAGTAATACAGATACATCATGCAAAATTTTCCATTTTTCTTTCTGCATTTCACATGTTTCCAAAAATACAAAAATCCAAAAAGATATTTCATAGTAGAATAATTATTCTTAGTATAATAAACCATCTATTTCTCGTTCTATATCAAACAACCTACGCCCCAAACTTATTTGGGGGTGGCGTATTTTCATCATGAAGAACAGAATACAGGTGTATCGCCATTCTTGCTCATGTTTTTATGGTAATCTCTTTCCTTATCTCTTCATACTTTGAGGACAAAACATATTTATATTTGGGGGTAGTATAATAACATTTTGCAAAAACTAGGTATTTCTTATAGTAGTATATTTCTTCCTTTAAAAAAAAAAAAAAAAAAAACGAAAAAGACCAAAAATATTTTTCTATTTAGTATTAAAAAGTCTTGTTTCCTTTTTCTAGGATGAATAAAAAGTTTATAAGTCTCATTATAGCAATAGAGTAAGGACTTGTTCTTCGAACTTAGACTAATATACGTACAAGAGTTTATACATCTTTTCATGAATGGCATGCATCAGTATTTGTTCGTATATAACAGTGAGTTTCCGAGACCAAAGTTAGAACAATTAAGTTCCATATCCTGTGAGAATCTAGCCAAAAGCCTCATCTGAATGATTATTGAGTGATGACAAAAAGGTTGTCCGGATAGAAAGACTACATGTCCACTTGCTTTATCACCACGCCATATTATAAGATAAAATTTAAGCCCTTTTTGGATCGATATAGCCAAATAAACGTTAAAAACCCAAAAAGATAGTTTTTTGTCTAGTTACGTTACCCCTTTTTGAGTCTTCACCATTTTCTAAAAGCTTTTTTATTCTTTGCCATAAATTCTAAACCCGTTACAACACACAATATAAAGCTTACCCAGCTGACAAGTTGAGAACTGGGTGGATATCAGAAAAAGAGAAGAGAAGGCCTTGTACAAAAACAGATCATTTAGTTGTTTTGAAAAGAAAATAAAAGAAAGGAAAGAAAAGAAAGACCCATCAAAAAACCAAAACTCCAAAAAAATCAAAGGAGTAAAAAATCGAATCTCCCAAAAGTTCAAAATAAAAAGGAGACGATATCAGAAACAAAAACAAAAAGAAACAAAAGCAAGGTTAGAACTCCTAAAATTCAAAATCATATGGAGTCACAAAGCCAAAGGGCTAAAGAATCACCATTCGGAACTAAAGAACAAAACGAGGTTCTTCTCTGGTTACAAGTATCTTGAAGACCCAATTTCTCAACTTATCAAATTTTTGTTTTTCCTTCCTTTTCTTTCTAAACTATCACCTTAGCCCTGTAACTCCTAATAAAATACCTCTAGCTCAATTAGGAATAGGATGGTGTGATAGTAAGTTGAAAGCGTGATCAATCGACCCTGGTTTCTTTGGACGTCATTTGAGTATGGGATGAATAAAAATGCCTGCTGCATTTGAGAGAATGAAACTTGAGTGAATCTATTAGAGAGTTGTGATTGTAACACACCCCTGTGAGAACCCACCTTAAGGACGTTCTCCGAAAGTCTCGGAAAGAACTCTACTTTTGCATTTCACTGCTCATGTTTTGCACTTTTATCTTTAGATGATTAAATTACTGCATGTACATATGTTATTCTAAGTTCAAAGGAGCTTGTCATTATTCCCCGCTAGTGAGATGTATAAACTTTTGAGAATAAATAAGGAAACAAGACCCTTTTGTACTAAATAGGAAAAGTTTGTGAGTACCTTCACTGGAAAACTTTCACAAGGCTTAAGCTCATCCACTAGGGAATTCCTAGTAGTTTAAGGCCTTGTTGAATATGGTCAATGCAATCGAACTCCACGAAACGAGATTAGTATAACTTATAATAAATCACTCTTTTGTGATCTTAGTTTTTCTCTCATCCTTGCTTAAGGACAAACAAGATGCTATTTGGGGGTGGTGATCAGCTCCCACATGTGCATTTTATTACCCTTACATTACTGCATTACAACCCTTCTTAAGCATAATGAAAAGACAACTCATAACTTTTATTGCCTTTTTCAGGTTATAGAGAAATTCAGACTACTTAAAAAGTGCTGAAAAAGTCAAAGTCAAAGTCAAAGGTCAAGGACTCAAAACCAAAGAGCTGAAAGTCAAGTCCTTAACTCAGAAGACCAGAGATAGATGTCCTTAACTTAAAATAAGTCTTTTTCTAAAACCTATCTTGATCAAGAAGAAATCAAAAAAAAAAAGAGGAAAAAAGCAGATGCATAAAGCAAATGGGTGAGGTGTCTCAAATGTAATGGAGAAAGGCAAATCAATCCTTTGCATAAAGTAGGGGTATAAGAACTAAAATTTAGGGAGAGAGAATGCACCTAGACTTAATCTAGTGTCATGTAGGATTTAATTTCTAGTTTTTTTTTCATTCAAGTCATTTACTTTATTGTTCTTCATTTCAATCTTGTTATTTGTTTTTGTTATTCAATCAATCAATCATTATTTTTTGTTGTTCTTCTTTAAATCAATAATTTCATTTCATGTCTTTCAAGTTTATGTCTTTTCAATCATCAAACAACTTAAGCTTTTCAATGCTTTTATCAACTAGTTAACCAATACAAGTCCTAAACTAAAGATCCTACCTTCCCTTCTTCTAAAACTCTAAACCATTCAAACTCTAAACAATCTATGGTGAACCTTACTTCAATGATAAGAGCCCAAAATTGTAGTTTTAACCCCTTAACAATCATACTTTTAGACCAATTATGTAAGTAATAATTAAGAGTTAATACTGATTACGTGTTTTTATGCGTTCCAGGCTTCAAAGTCAATTATGTGTAGAAATGTGCCACTTTGATGAGATAAAGGAGCAATGGTTGGTTGCTAAGGAGTTCTGTGATTAAAGGCCAAGATTCAAGAAGACAAAGCCTTTGTAAAGCCTACTCAGACCTTGAAAAGTCAAAGTCCACGCGGGCAGAAACAGTGCACAAAGTCAGTAGAACTTTCGAAGACCGTTTCTTTGGACTCAGACCTTGGAATTAGGCCTACCTTATGTCAAAACGACCGGCTCAGGAAGAGCTTTCCAATGGTCCAAGCTTTGGCCCAATTAGAGGAGCAGAAGTGGACTAAAAGTCTGTTGAAGCCAAATCCAGCTGAAGAGCCCTTTTTGGACTAAAGAAATTGGGTTTTGGGCCCGATTTTCAGGCCCAAAACATGGCTCCAAGCCCATACACGATTTTGGATCTGATTTCCTCCTTATCAACAAAGAAGACTTAACTCTTAAGATATCTGGGATCTTAGGATAGAGAGTAGCCATTAGAATAGCTTCTAGATCTAGTTTTAATGGTTTTTAATTAAGTTTAGTTTCATTTCATTCCTTGTATTAGATTAAACCTTTAAAATATTGTTATTGCTTGATTAGATAAATAAAGTAGTTTATTATTGATCAAATTCGATTTTGTCATTTAAATTTGTTAGATCTAATTTCATTTATTGTTTGTTATTCATTTCGTAGTTATTGATTTCGGGTTGGATTATTGTTTAGTTAAAATTCATAAATTTAGAATCTTTATATTGTGTCGTATTCAATTTCATATCGAAAATGATTGCATAATGATTTTCGGCTAACCCTCCATTAGAGGGGGTTGAGAAGCCTTAATGAAAGCTTGATTCCGATTATCGTAGAGTCGTCGTAATTTCTATTCCACTCTACAAATGATTAATTCACCATGAGAATGGGTTTAATCGTTCACATGCTAGTTATGAATTGGTAGAAGTGCCATGTGTAATTAGGGATTAGGAAGAACCAATTGTTCTACGTAGCAATTCAATTTGGATTCTGACGATTAAATGCCGTTAGTAAGTTAAGTTGAGTTAAGGTGGAATCAATCCCCTAATTCCTTATCATAGAATCAACGCAAACATTAGTAGTTAATTAGTCGGTATCTTGTGGGTAATTGCATCATAGTTTATAATTCGTAAATCTCTCATTAGACTTTAGTTAAGATTGATTAGACTTAGAAAACATTACATGTGAAAGAACTAGGAGTGGAACGAATCATCTACTCCACTATATCTCAATAGGATTGAGAGTAGAAATCTTTGATAAATTAGGCACGAAGTTAGTTCTAGTTTTACTAGCGGAAAGAGTTCTCGCAAGCTTTATTCATTGGTAAAACTAGTGTTTTACATTATATCAAATGGCGCCGCTGCCATCTTACTTCACTTTCGCATTGTTTTCGTAGTATAAGTACTCTTCTTAAAGTCCCATTTCACCCACCCACCCTTGTTTGATTCTAACTGTGGTCGTCCGTTTCAGCAATTGAAAGTTCCTAGGAAAAAATACACGGAGCGCACCTGCACCCCAAAGGAGAAGCGACCCGTGCCCACACGCCTGGAGCCCTGAGCGAGACCCGGACCCAAACCGAGCGCGACCCGTGCTCCAATCATTGGAACTCGAAGTTTACATTGAACGCACCTACGCCCAAAGAGAGCGCCAGCATGAATTTGAATTTTCTTTGGATTTCCACAGGTTTGTTTCAAACTCCGATTTTTCAAGTTTTTCAGTGTTCTAACTTGTTATATACACTGAACACGCGTAAACAAGACACTATTCATAAGCGAAGCAAGGACGCAATCAGGTATTCCTTTCTTCCACACCACACATCTTCTGTTAGAGGTTTATACTAGTATATTAGGATTGTTTGGAGTGTTGTCGTGTTTAGTTAAGTTTGGTCTTAGCCTTGTATGAGATTAAGGTCTGGTCGAACAAAAACACCTAACATAATTACACGGCAACGTCAACAAGCACGCCTATCTAGTATACCACTCATTGCACCTCTAGCTACTATTCCACATACTTTACCTGACATAATGCCCGAAGAAGGAGAGACTCCTCTCTCTGACTTTTATAAAGCCTTGAGCGATAGCCCCAAATCTTGCATCGTTCTAGCAGACCCAGTGGGGGATTTCCGAATTCCCCCAAATATTTTTAATTTGTTATCCGTTTTTCATGGTTTAGACCATGAAAAACCTTATCAGCACATGCGTAGGATTGAACAAGTTCTTACAACATTCCACCATCCTACGGTGGGTGTTGAACAAATTAAACTTAGGGTATTTCCCTTCACTTTAGCCGATAAGGCGGCGTCTTGGTTAAGCTGCCAAGCGCCCTAATTACATTGACTTCGTGGGCTAAACTTGTTTATTTGTTTATGGAACATTTTACCCACCCTTAAAAACGGATGTGATGCTTTCCAAGATTCATTTCTTTTCGACAAAATCCTCATGAATCATTTTTGAGGAGGCTTGGAATCATTTCACCGATCTCCTTATAGAGTGTCCACATCATAACCTAGCGAAAGACCGTTAGTTCGTGCCTTTTTCAAAGGACTTCTACACCACCGGAAAGAAGTCCTTGACATAATGAATGGGGGTAGTTTCCTAAGTAAAGGAGCCTCGGAGGCTTATAAATTTTAGAGGATCAAACTAAAGCGAAATAACAACTGGGGGGATGCGATATCCACCGCTCGCTAGTTCTTCTAATCTGATGAAGGCGCCCGGTATGTTTGAGATGAAACACGATCCCGAGCTTAAAACTCTAATCGAATCACTCACTAAAAAGGTAGAGGCCATTTCTGTATAACAAAAGTCTATCCCCGTCATGAATGTAAACTCCAATCCATGTAGTTTCTGTTGGAGTCCTGAGCATCCCGACTCCCACTGTCCTATAGCCTATGAACATGCTTGTTCCATTAATAGTGAACCTAACGCCCCTTGGAGACAAAATCCCAACTTCGGTTGGAGAAATAACCAACAAGTCACACCTCCAGGGTACAATAATCAATATGTTAGGCCAGCAACGACGCGGTTATAACCAAGCTCCACCACGACAAAGGGCGAGGTCGGGGTAATTATAATAATTATAACAACCAAAGCGCCAACCTTGACAAGGTAAAGCACAAGGTCAAGGTAGTTATAATAATTATAATGCTAATAGAGGTATCGTTAGGTAAATAATAACTATCACAATCCATAAATAAATAATCGCGAGATAGTTCTAGTCACACCACCTGTGACCACTACACCCACACAACCGGATCGTCTTGATACCTTCATACAGGTGAGCCAACAACTCTTCCAAACCATGGCTCAATCTAACCAACAGATTCTACAATCCGTTAATAATTTAAGCCGACAATTAGCCCAAGATAAAGCCCAACCCAAAGGTGTGTTTCCAGGTCACGCGATACCTAATCCTAAAACAACAAACACAGCCTTTGAGGTAACCGGTAATACTAGTAATGAAAATGAAAACGTAGGTGAGCTAAATGCCATCACCACTCTCCGTTTTGGCAGAGTGGTTGATAACAAAGTAACTATGCCTATAGTTACCCCACCAGTAGCCCCTACACCTGCTACTTTACTAGATACCGAAATAGAAATTGAAGAGCCTACCACTGTAGAGGTACCAGTTACAACACAACCTAAGAAACAGAAAGCCAAGGTTAAACATCCAGGTGATACATATGCTAAATATAGAGAGAAACCACCGTTTCCATAAAAATTAGCCATGTTAACTAGGGATACAAATTATGAGGAGATTAGGGACGTTTTCAAGAATCTAACTATAAACCTTCCCTTCCTCGAAGCTATTAAAAAGCTACCACACCATGCTAAGTTTCTTAAGGAGTTGTGTACTACTAGGCGTAAGACCAATATACCAAAAAGCCTTTTAACGAGGAACAATTCCCAACTCAATCTGAACATAACGGAATTGTTAAGTACAAGGACCCTGGTCATCCTCGCACAATGCACCTTAGGAGATTCCTATCGACGATCGCATTATTAGACCTGGGGGCTAGTGTTAACTTACTCCCGTTTTATTTGTATAGACAAATAGGTCTAGAGGAGATGCAACCCACTAAAATGACGCGTTGCAATTAGTTGATCGGTCTATTAAGTATCCTAAGGGTGTGGTTGAAAATGTCTTTGGTAAAGGTTCAGGGATTTCTACTATCCGGCTGATTTAAGTAATCCTCGATCTGAGAAGTCGCTAACGACTCTGTCGATCATCTTAAAGCGTCTTTCCCGGCGGCAACTGCCAATGCGCTCATAAATTATCCGCGATGGTTCGATGTCCATGTCTTTTGGCCATCTTTACTGTTGAAGTAAATGTTTTAAAACAAAGACCACGGTTACCCGATTCGTCTATGGATGGAGAGGTTAGCATGATCGAGAGCTTCGCTCGAGATTATTTCAACAACACGTTCCCTGGTAATCAGATGCCCAAATTTCTTTTCTTTGAAAGTTCAGACTCCAACATTTTCATCCCTACACTAGTCGATACACATATTATGGATGAGGACGAGATAGATGACTTTCTCAAAGATATAGAGGAATACCATAGTAGGGGTGGGCAATGGGCCGGGTCGGGCTAGCCCAGCCCTAAATATTTAAAGCCTTTCAATTATTAGGGCCGGGTCAGCCCGGCCCTAAAGTCCCCATAGGGCCGGGTCGGGCCGGGTCATAAGTCTAAATTTCAAGCCCTGACCCTACCCTAAGCCCTCTTTAACAGTTTAGGGCCGGGTCGGGTCAGGCCTATATATTTTCTTCTTTTTACTGCATCAGTTGTAAAACTCATTTATATTACAAAAAAAATTCAAAGATTTGCAAACTCAAAGTCCCACCACTTTGAAATTTGAATAACAACCAATCTAGTAATAATTCTTGATAAGTCCAACAATTTAAAATGCATATCCACAATCTAATAAACTAAAGTACATAGAGACTCATATTTATATTTCAAAATTACAGTTAAAATGCACAAGACACATTTTGGAATGAGCTTTCACTGACATAAATCTGTTATTTCTTGTACTCAAATCTCACCAAAATTACATTTAACATTGAAGAACACAAAGACAAATAAGAGTATGAAATGATTTTTTACTGACGTCAACCTATTTTTCATTAGGCTAGTGCCCAGTGCTCATTATTGTTCTTGGCGACTAGGTTAGATGGGGAGTTGTGAGGTGTACGTGAGTTGTGAGATAGAAATAATTAGGTTTACAAGTTTTTATGATATAAGACAAGTTATTAGAAGTACCCATATGATAAGTGATAAATTACAAAGGACAGTGTTATTTTAATTGAAAATATGTAACAAGGAGTTGGATAGTTTTAGTTATGTATTTTATAGTGAAATTATAACTAGGGCTTAGTTAGGGTCGGGCCTATATTTCATAACCTTAGCCCTGACCCTACCTTAGAAGGCATTAGGGCCGGGTCGGCCCTGCCCTAAACTCTGTGAGGGCTTTAGTTGTAAGGGCTCTATAAGGCTTATGGTCGAGTCGGTCAGGGCCGGGTTAGGGTCGTTAGGGCCAAATTCCCACCCCTATACCATAGTAATGTGGATATGACCAAGCTAGATGAGGAATTCGATGAGTTTCTTAGAGCAGGTGATGAGTCACCCTATCAAGAACTACTTTGCACAACATCCGCCTCGACTCCCCTCCTTCCACCCTTTCAAAGGAATCTCGAGTTTGCACTCGATCCTTTTGTTTCTCCTGTGCTTCATAATTTTTTAAATCCTCCTAGCAAACAAATACTTCAGAAGGACAAACCATTTGACACCTTCATTTTTAGAATTGAGACAGTCCCTACCTACACCATGAATGAGTTTTGTGCTAAACCCACATCCTCATTTTTTCCAAGCTTTCCTTCTACAACTTATCCATATCCACCATATCTTCCACAACCATTCACTTTTCCACACTTATTCACTAGGACACCCTCTCGTTCAAAGATGAAAAAGAAGGTGCATGCTAGGTTACGTTATAACGTTATAGGTTACGTTATAGGTTCATTTCACTAGGTTGCGTCATAGGAAATCTTGGTGCTTGATTGTGTTTGGGTATATTTTTTGTGATATTTATTTATGGAATGATCCACAACTATTTCGATTGTTGATATATGATAAACTGCATGTTCATACATATGTTTAGATAAAGTCTCGAGTATCTGACTATAAACGACTCAATTTTTGTATTTGGTGCATTTCATTTTATTTTCATATATTGGTGAGTGCATCATTCAAGTAACCGGGCCCTCCCTATAGAGTGTGTGGCTGTAAGTACCGGATCCTAAGTCCACGTTTAACATAATTCACGTTTTCCAGTCTTGCATGTTTTCTCGGATATTTGAGTCATGTTTCTCTATGGGGTGAATTATGTCCTTATTGCTTATTGTTTTTCCTTATAAAAGTAAAAAAAATATTAAATAATAAACATAGTAATCTAGAAAGTCTCAGGAATCTGAGTTTAAAAGACCTACTTTTAAAAAAACAAATTTTCTAAACTCTGTTGTAAAAAAATATTGTTTGGGGGTGGGGTGTTCGTGTTTCCATCCTAGAATGTTTTATGTCCCATTAGAGTTGCTTAGGCCGTTTAATTGTATTCCGATTCGGGTTGACATAATCTATGAATTTAGAGTTCATTCGCTCGCATAACTTACGTCATGCACGCACTACGAGGCATTTTCTATTATCTTATATGTCATCCACAGTTGGAATAGAGTGTTTTATGGATCATTGGATTGGAAATTCTCTACTGATCATTTCCATATCTCATTCGAAAAAATTGGACTGGTAACGAAACGGCAATGTTAATTTGAAGTCACACTAAAAATCGACAAAAGTCGAAAAATCAAATTTGGGCTTGGGCCCAAAACTCGCGCGCACGGCAGCGCACCTGCGCCCCTTTGTTTCACAAAAATAGTCGTGATCTTCATCCTTCCAAACCGCCATTAACAAAAAAACAAAACTTCAAACCCTAAACCAAAAATTAAAATTAAAAAGAAAACTAACTACACCCACGCCAAACATCCAAACCCACTCCAAATCTTCTCAAAACCGTCCCATCACCTCCATCAATTTACAAAACCAAAAACCACAAGCCTGGAGCTGTCGCACCACCACACCACCACCACCACCACCACCATCGTTTTTTAGTGAGGTTGTCCCTCATTTCTTCCCCCTACCTTATTCAACCCCACAAACCTTATGAAAACTTCCAATGGCTCAACAACGCCGGATTTTGCCAGAGCAAGCATTTACTGGCGACCACTTCGCGCCGTTTTACGGTGGGATCTAAAATGGTTAGTAGAGATTGGAATAGCTTGTGGTACTCGACCGACGACTTTTACCACGAAGAGTTAGTCCGACGGTTTTACAACACGAGGGAGTTGGAGGGGAATAGAATTTTTGTTACGGTGGCAAAGAGGAGGAAAGAAGTATCTATTGGGTTGTTGGCTGAGATTCTAGGCATTCCGCCTAGAATCCATCTTGATGCCACGTTATAGGAGTCCCAATATACTGGGGTAGAGCCTTTGATGCACGCGACTGTTACCGAAGGGAACTACAATGCGAGCTCACATTGTGTTCGCCAGGCATCCCTCAGAACCAACCAGCTGGCTGCAGCTCAGTGGATTGGTATGAATGTCATAGGGAAGGAGAAGGTCAGCGACATCGGTCTGAACTGCCTTCACGTTCTATGGATACTCCAGGAGCAGAAGTATGAGTTTTGTATTTTGGAGTTTTTGTTTAACATGATTAGGGGAGTGGGGAAGTCTATTGCACCTCTCCCTATTTTGATAACCAAGATCATGCTGAAGTTGAGAGCGACTCCGACGTCTGATAGGATTTGCCTCACCCTACACCGAAATCCTCGTATTTATAAGGAGTGTATCCAACGAGTTTGGAGGTTACCTGAGGATAGGGTAGTCGATGAGAATGACTTGGAGAATGAGAATGACTCGGAGAATGAGGATGACATGGCATGTTTTGATGATGATGCCTTGGAGAGGTGTACGTCAGATGCAGAACGCATGGCTCTGATCCATCGTGGCATGCATTCCCTCAATACTATTTACGAAGACCTCCGGACTCAACAGGCTACTATGCATCATAACTTCGAGATTCGTACCCAGCTCGAGGATGAGCGGTGGGAACAGATGAGGGCTGAGCTGGAATCTTAGCGCCAATTCCGCACTGATATGCTTGCACGCTTCCCACCCCACGGGAGTTCTTCTGAGGATACAGCTGTGAGGCATGAGCGTCGTCGCCGGAAGACGCAGGGAAATGACCCATCGGGAGCTCAGGAGCCACCTCTTGAGAGTGTGCCCTCCGCTACCAGTAGCGACGTGTTTAGGGATTGTATAGATTGATATTTGATGTTGTTATTTATTATTGTTGTTATTTATTTTTAATGTAAGTTTTAAATTTCGTAGATTTGAATTTTGTAGTGAAATGTACTTTGAATGAAAAAATTAATATAATATGGTTATTATTTTCATTTGCGTGGTTGTTTCATATTGATCCCACCTTCCCAAATTGTTTGGGGGTGGTATTATTTATTCCAGCATGATTTTTATATGACCCTCATTTTTAGAAGTTATTTCGGAGTTAGGGTGAGAATATTGCCGATATGGGCATATCTATGAATAAATATTGGGTAGGATGAAATCTTGATAAGTTAGGTAGTTTTATCCTAAATTCAACCTAAAAGATACTAGGGTTGTTTTTAGAATCAAGAATATGAGTTGTTTCCGTTTTCGGGTTTGAAAATTTTAGTATTTCCGGAAATTGCCGTAAAAGCTTTTTGGCAACTTCCCGATTCGTTTTAGCAACTTAAAACCTATAAAAACTTCATTCATTCTACACTCACAACCCACACTACACCTAACTTCCATCTCTCACCTTTCACTCCCATGCTTCCCGTTGTTCTTCACCATTTTCACAAATCAGCACCACGAGCTTTTTGAGCCCCGATGGAGCGCGCGACCCGCCCCGCCATTGTCGAAATTTTACATCGAGTGCACCTTCCCCAAGTTGTAGCGACTTTCGCAAAACACTCAGAAATCCAAAACACCCGAAGCTTTCTGGCCAAGCGGAGTGCACTGCATACCGACCTCAAGTAGACCATAAATTTCCAGTTTTCTGTGGGTTGTTCCCAGATCAGTTGCAGCTATTCCAGAGGGTCGTTTTGAGATGACATCTCCTACAATAATACCGGAACATTCTTTCAAAGATTTGTTCCAAAGCACTACTTATGGTGATTGGTTTCGCGAGGTGATCACATACGTAGGCTGGGAACCACTTATGGTAAGACCTGATGAACTTTATTCTCCAGCACTTGCATCTTATTTTTATGATAATTGCATTTTCTTTGAGAGACCAAAAGTGTTCTCCATCAACATTAATGATGAACCAATGGAAATTACCAGGTTCTTGCTAGCATTTGTTCTTGGACTTGCTATGCCCGCTGAAATACAAGACCCATGGTGCTATTGGGTTGATAATATGCATGTCTACACTTATGAGTTTTTGCATGAGTCATATGGGGCAGGCATTTTCCGTATCGAGGACCAAGGGGAATATAACGTCGCCTTTGGTAGCCTGTCCATGAACATAGGAACTGTTATGTTTTGGATCATGCTAAACATTTTAGGGGAATGGCGTTTTTCTTCTGTGAATGATGCCACTTGCAGCGTCTTCCTTGCTTTAGCCACGGGACGTATATGCCATGACCTTCCCAGAACCTTGATGTCTAGTTTAGCACGAGCCCATAGCATGAGGCATAAGTACCTTCTTATGCCTGTTCTAATTTCCCGTATTATGCTATGTTTCTTCCCTGTTTTTTGTACACATTTCACGGATTGGATTACGGTCGACACTGTGCGGCCCACCAATAGTATTATTCGATCTTTCCGTGCAATGACTTGGCAAGGGTGGAGGATACAACCTCATCAGATTGCACCCTACACCCCGTCAGACCAAGTGGCGTTTAATAGGTTAGCAATAATAGATGATAAATGGCGAGAAGCCTGGCAAATTATCATGGCATGGCAGAACGCGAAGGAACCTCACTTCTTTATAGAAGAAGAGGATGAGGAGGATGAAGAATAAAAGCGGGAGATAAGGTCAGTTTTTAATTCCAGTTAGTGTCTACTTATGTCCCAAGCAATTTTATTCTTGTTAACCCCATAATGGGTGGAACTCTTACAAAGTTGCGTCAGTTTTCTTTTCTATATTAGTATGTATAACCTGGTTTTGTAGATGTTCCAGAATTTCACGCGTTTCCATGGTATTTTTCCTACCCTATCTATTTAAATACTTTGAGGACAAAGCATATTTCTTGTTTGGGGGTGGGCATAAAAACACGTGTAATTAAGGCATCTATTAGGATATAGATATGTATAATATGCACTTGTTTTCTAGTAAAATTTCAAAAAAAAAATATAAATAAAAAATATAAATAAAAAAGTTTATGCTATACACTTAGGAATATCGGTATTGTTCTTTTTCTATGCTCTTAATAATCTAGAAGTCTCATGTAGTGTTGCATTAGAATAGTCTTTAGAAACTTAGGTTAATATGTAGGTAATAATTCTTGCATCTATATATAAATATATTATATGAGTATCTATGATTGTTAACAGTAAGTTTCTGAACTCTAGGCTAGAGTACTTATTCTACAAATCCTGTGAGAATATAGCCTAAAGCCTTATATGAGTGAAACATTTGAGAAATGACACAAGGGAGAAGTAAAATCCGGATAGAAAAATCACACGTCCACTTGCTTGATCACTAAACCATATCCTAAGCGAGAATTTAGGCCCTCTTTGGATCGATATAGCCAGAAATTCAAACCTATGAATTATTTTCCGCTAGTCGCCCCTCTGAGCCTTTCTTTAGCTTTTCATAAACCACAAATCCTTTACCATGTTACAAAAACAAAACAAAATAAAAATAAATAAAAAATAAATAAAAAATCAACCTACCCAATTTAGAATAAGTCTGAGAATAGAATAAGGAAGAAAAAAGAAGAGAAAAACCTGTGTAAACAAAAATTAGTTAGTTGCTTCAGAAAATAAAGAAAAGAAGTTTACATCCAAAGAAAAGAAAAATAAAAATAGAAATAAAATAAAAACTCCAAAAAATAGAATAAAAGGAGTCAAAAGCCAAAGAAAAAGAAAAAAAATGGCTAAGGATGGAAACAAAGTGTAGAAGCAAAAATAAATAACAAAGGTTTCTCTAGTTACATAATATGAAGACTCTATTATCTCAGACTTGTCCTTTTTGAATATCCATTTCCTTCCTTCTTAAACCATCTCCTAATCCCCGCAACACCTAATAAAGACCTCTAGCTCAATTGGGAATAGGTTAGTGTGATAGTAAGTGGCAGATGTGTTGATCGACTCTGACTTCCTTGTGTGTCATTAAGATTGTAAGGTAAAGTGTGTCCATTGCAAGACCGGAGTAAATAAAAACTTGAGTGGAAAAATCGAGTGTTGTATCTTGACTATTATTGTGAGAACCTACTTAAGGACGCTTATTCCGAAGTTTCAGAAACGGACTGTTAATGCATTTCATAGTATTACTCATTGTATATATGTTTATTAAGTAGATGATCAATTATTATGCATATATTAACTTAGGTTTCGACTTGATATTTTCAGTATCGTTACTAGTGAGATGTATAGATAATTGGGAGCATGAATAAGGAAACAATAGTTTTATTTCTTAGTCGTTGTAGTATAGATGAAGCTAGAACTCGTCCACTAGGGAATTCCTAGTGGTTTAAGGCCTTATTGCATATGGTAAATGCAATCGCTCACTCAAATAAAACGAGTAGTTAGAACTCCATTTTTGGTCACTTATTCTAATTTCTCATATTTGCTTGAGGACAAGTAAAATGCTGTTTGGGGGTGGTTTGATAAGAGCCCAAAACTGTAGTTTTAACTCCTTAACAATCATACTTTTAGACCAATTATGTGAGTAATAATTAAGAGTTAATACTGATTACGTGTTTTTATACGTTTCAGGCTTCAAAGTCAATTATGTGCAGAAATGTGCCACTTTGATGAGATAAAGGAGCAATGGTTGGTTGTTAAGGAGTTCTGTGATTAAAGGCTAAGATTCAAGAAGACAAAGCCTTTGTAAAGCCTACTCAGACCTTGAAAAGTCAAAGTCCACGTGGGAAGAAACACTACACAAAGTCAGTAGAACTTCCGAAGACCGTATCTTTGGACTCAGACCTTGGAATTGGGCCTACCTTATGTCAAAACGACCGGCTCGGGAAGAGCTTTCCAATGGTCCAAGCTTTGGCCCAATTAGAGGAGCAAAAGTGGACTAAAAGTCTGTTGAAGCCGAATCAAGCTGAAGAGCCCTTTTTGGACTGAAGAAATTGGGTTTTGGGCCTGATTTTCAGGCCCAAAACATGGCTCCAAGCCCATACACGATTTTGGATCTGATTTCCTCCTTATCAACAAAGAAGACTTAACTCTTAAGATATCTGGGATCTTAGGATAGAGAGTAGCCATTAAAATAGCTTCTAGATCTAGTTTTAATGGTTTTTAATTAAGTTTAGTTTCATTTCATTCCTTGTACTAGATTAAACCTTTAAAATATTGTTATTGCTTGATTAGATAAATAAAGTAGTTTATTATTGATCAAATTCGATTTTGCCATTTAAATTTGTTAGATCTAATTTCATTTATTTTTTTTTATTCATTTCGTAGTTATTGATTTTGGGTTGGATTATTGCTTAGTTAAAATTCATAAATTTAGAATCTTTATATTATGTCGTATTCAATTTCATATCGAAAATGATTGCGTAATGATTCTTGGCTAACCCTCAATTAGAGGGGGTTGAGAAGCCTTGATGAAAGCTTGATTGATTATGATTATCATTAAAAGTCGTAATTTCTATTCCACTCTAGAAACGATTAATTCACCATGAGAATGGGTTTAATCGTTCACATGCTAGTTATGAATTGGTAGAAGTGCCATGTGTAATTAGGGATTAGGAAGAACCAATTGTTCTACGTAGCAATTCAATTTGGATTACGACGATTCGTCGTTAGTAAGTTAAGTTGAGTTAAGGTGGAATCAATCCCCCCTAATTCCTTATCATAGAATCAACGCAGTATTCCGTAGTTAATTAGTCATATCTTGTGGGTAGTTGCATCGTAGTTTATAATTCGTAAATCTCTCATTAGACTTTAGTTAAGATTGATTAGACTTAGAAAACATTACATGTGAAAGAACTAGGAGTGGAACGAATCATCTACTCCACTATATCTCAATAGGATTGAGAGTAGAAATCTTTGATAAATTAGGCACGAAGTTAGTTCTAGTTTTACTAGTAGAAAAAGTTCTCGCGAGCTTTATTCATTGGTAAAACTAGCATTTTACATTATATCATTCAACAACTTTGAAGATACTCCCACTAACTACAAATTCACCTAGCCGAACCAAGTCAACTTGTGTTGGTCCCTCACAAGCTCGCAACCGCCCATTCACCTATACACACCACCACTCTAAATTTTTATAGCAAGCTTCATTTTCAACCCCCATTCTAACTAAAAAACCCAATTTCATCAATCCCTACTCTAAATAGCTCAAGCTCTACAAATCGTGTCGGAGCAAAACTTTCAAACCCTTTTCAATTCTGATCTATTTGAAGTGCACTTCAAGGCTGAGATTAGGAGAAGAGGATGAGAACCATTGGTGTTGTTAGAAAATGCAAGTTATTCTCCCTCTCTCACTTTTTCGTTTTATAACTGCATGCAACGAGAGGAGGATGACCGCACAACGGTTGTCAGGGATGGCCATGTGTTTGAGCACACTAAGGATGTGGTGAGACTAAAGTTGTAGCTTGAGAAGTATCTTCAAAGTTGATTTGAATGTGGTTCATCCTAGATTGTTTAGAGTTTGAATGTGGGAGATGAAAAAGAAGGAAGGTAGACTCTTAGTTTAGAACTTGTTTAGTTTTTTTAGCTAATGAAGAACATGAAAACTTAAGTTGTTTGAAGATTTAAATGACTTGAAAACATTGGAAGAAAGTGATTGAAATGATGTATTGAAACAAAGAACAACAACAAAGATTGATTGATTGATTGAAATAGAGCAAAATAACAAGATTGAAATGAAAGAAATGAAGAACAATAAAGTAAAGACTTGAAAATATAAAAGACTAGAAATTAAATCATATATGACACTAGATTAAGTCTAGGTGCATTCTCTATTCCTACAAACCAAATGCAATGAATGTATTCTCTCTCCTTTACTTTTAGTTTATATACCCCTACTTTATGCCTTTTACTGATTTGTCCTTCTCCATTACATTTGAGACACCTCACACTTCACTTTATGCTTCTGCTTTTCCTTTTGTTTTTTTATTTCTTCTTGACCAAGATAGGTTTTGGAGAATGCCATATTTTGAGATAAGGGCCTCCATCGCTGGTCTTCTGAGTTGAGGGCTTTGACCTTTGACTTTGACATTTGACTTTTGACTTTGACATTTGACTTTGACCGTTGACTTTGACTTTTTTAGTACTTTTTCATAGTAGCTTCTGGTCTTCATAATAAGTGTGACTAAGGCTCCTTTTGATGTTAAGACGCAGGTTTTATGATAAGTTATCTGAAATACTCTGTAACCTGAAAAAGGCAATAAAAACTATGAGTTGTCTTTTCATTAAACGTAAGAAGGGTTATACTGTAGTAATATAAGGGTAATAAAACACACATTTGGGAGCTGATCACCAACCCCAAATAGCATCTTGCTTGTCCTCAAGCAAGGATGAGAGAAAAAACTAAGATCATAAATGATTGATTTATTATAAATTATACTAATCTCGTTTTGCAGAGTGTGATTGTATTGACCATATGCAACAAGGCCTTAAACCACTAGGAATTCTCTCGTGGACGAGCTTTAAGCCTCATGAGAGTTTTCCAGTGAAGGTACTCACAAACTTCTTCTATTTAGTACTAAGGGTTTTCTTTCCTTATTTATTCTCAGAAGTCCATACATCTCATTAGCGAGGAATAAGGACAAGCTCCTTTGAACACTACAACAAAAGGCGTTTTCTGCAGCACCATACCCCGTCGCTAAAAGTCCTAAAAAGTATTGCAACTGATCAATTGCAACGCCAAACAAGGCATCACAATGGTGCTGCTAAAAAGTGGGTCACAAAAGCTCAATTAGTGACGCATTAATGGGCGTTGCAAAAGCTTCTATTTTTTAGCCACGCCAAGATGTGTTGCTAATACTTTATCTGCGTTGTTGCTTCATTTTATTAAACTAAATTGATTTTAAAAGAAATTCAAACTATTTGCAACACTTGGCGTTACAAAAAACTACTTGTAACAACATCCTTTGGCGTTGCAAAAGGTTTTCTTTTAGCTACACCACTAACTCGTTGCAAAAAGTTTTACACCTTTCACAACACCCAGAGCATCACAATAAAGGGTGTTTCTTTTTAGTCAGCCAACCCATTTCAAAGGCCCCGCTTTTGCCTCACCTTTAAGGTTGAAATATCAAATATATACCTAGACACTAAACACATTTTTCTCATCATTACAATCTTTTTAATTTGGATAATTTTGCTCAATGAAATTTATGTAGATACAATAAAAGCACCATATTCAGTTAACAATGAATCATAACAAACTATACTTCATTAACTATTATCATCTAGTACAAATGTATTTGAGCATCCAAACAATTAGGCTATGATAATACATCGATCGATCATATCACATAATCTTCACAATCATCAACTAAATATAGACATTCTGCAAAATTAGATTTTATAATATGCCGATTTGAACATCTACCGAAGATTTCTTCCTTCATCTACCATAATTGATCTGGCAATCTGTTACAACAAATAAGTAATACAAAAGTAAACTTAAAACAAAAAAAAAAATCCAAAACATTAAAAAGCTAAAATGCACTCAAATAAGCAATGCATATGTAGTATTTGTACTAAGTCAAACTTATGGACCTAGTATGCACAAACACCACTACTACAATTAAGTTCTAACCTTTTATAGTATGGAAAACAAACTATAGTTAAGACTTGTCCCTGTAAAAGGCTTACTTTAGAACAAGTGAGTTGATTAAATTCAATTTACAAGACAAAATGTGTTCCATTCAAATAGGTATGTTAGGTGTATATATATTCAACACATAACAAAACACAATCAACTTATGTATCTCTTCACTTCGTATAGTCAATGTGTCCAAAAAATTATCAATAACTGTACTTAGAAATTATATTCTCCTGAACCCTTAGACCATCTCACTGTTTAGTGATGAAATCAACCTCCTAAGCAATTTCATAAAAAAGGGAAGAAAGGCTTCAAAATCAGATTTAGAACTTAGCATAAAGGAGTTACATATAACCATGCAATCACTAAACCATAACAGCATATTTGTGACGCAGGCTTTTTTTCATTTGTGAGTGGGCGTCAGGAACATTGTGACAGCTGTTTAGCGTCACTAATTGATAAAAACCGTCAAAAAAAAATCAAACAATTACTTGATTTTTTTTGTGGTATATACTGAAAAGCTTTGTGACGGCATCTAGGCATTTTAAAAGATGCACATGCTAGGTCGTGCATCAAGTGTTAAATCTCTCTCCTAAGTCCTAAATTAGTTCCAAGTTTTATTGACCTCTTCTCCTTCATCAAGCTCTCCTATTTTCTCTCTCAATACCTGAGAATACCAGTGCAGTCACCAGCCTAAGCCTCAAACAACAAGTAATTCTCTCTCTCTCTCTCTCTCTCAATTTGTCTATTTTTAGTCCAGGGTTTGTTATCTTTTAGAGATTTGTGTCGGTATTGTTTTTAAAGAGATTTCTTAACTACAAATTATTTTCTATTTTTGCTAGATTTCTATTATTCTTCTTTTACCAATTCCTTCATTCCTCTCTTTCTTGCTCAATCTTCTAATTAATCGTGTATTTGTTTATCGCCAAAGTGGCACATTTGTTTTTATGAAGTAGTGGCTTTGTTTGTTTGTGAAATTGTCTGTTTTTTCTTTTCTGCGAGAACTAATTAAAATTGTGGGAATTTGTTCTTAAAAAATTATTCTTGAAATTTTCTTCTTATTTTGCAAATTCCTAGATCATCTTGCTCGCTCTCTCTACCATCTGGTTTGTATTACCTCTATTATATTTGTTTGAAATTTATTAGAAGCTCCTGATATCAAGAACTGGATTAATTTCAAGATATGTATATGAATCACCTGTATTGGGTACTAAAGATGATTTGGTTTTGGGGAATAGTGAAATTGACAAAGTGGGGCACCAGTTGGAAATGAAGGTACGTAGTTTTCTTGCATTAAATATGTATGAACAATTCGCTAAACCAAAATAAATCAGAGTTTATAAAATGCCATGTCTAGTTTAAAGTCTTGCTGCTTGAAAGTTATACAAAAAATAAAGAGAAATATAAGTGGGCAAAATGTTTCAAAGTTTATTAGCATATACTAGATATTTGTTGGTCAAGTTTATTCTATTTTCGACATTAATTTAGTTTTCTTTTTAATTTATGTATTGGAGAAAATGTTGTGATATTTTCGTGATTTGTGTATTTCCTTTTTCTGGTATGCACTCTCATCTTTCTAAACTATCAAATTTAGATGTGTTAGAAGCTTTTTAGTAATTGGGATTCTAGTGGTTAGACTAGATCAAGTCTCCTCACCATTTTCTTCTCTCTAATCACATTGCTTTAATTTGTATGTGAGAAGTACAAGTACAAGATAACGAGATATTGACAGTACTGAGAGTGAGATAGATATTTGGAACCACTAATCAAATAGTCATCTGAATAAGGTTCCAGAGGTTTCTTTATAAGGTTTTAGTGTTATTTATTGATATAAACTGTTATATGGTTGGTCTTGGATGAAGATCAGTTGAAGACTAAGTGCTTGAAGAGCCATTTATATAGGTTTTCTTTATGCTCAACTTGGCTTATCTCATTGATTCCTTTTAGATGTTGGTGACGAGAGGATGTCTAAAGTTGGAAAGGAAACAAGAAGCTTTGAACGAGGGGATGGAACAAGAAGCTTTGAACCTTCTTAAATCTATCTTTGCCTCTGTTCAAACTTCTCTTGGTCAGCCTGTCAATCATAGAGGTCGTAGGGGAATGAGTGAATCGAAGTCGGGTAGAGGGCGATCTCCTTCATGGGTGAAAGGTAGAAAAGGAACGTCAAAAGAGGTGCTTCGCGTTACATCCTCCATTAATTATGGAGAGGAGATACAATAGGGTAGTTCTAGAGAGGGAGGGGGAAGTTAAATGTTTCTTTATGAATCACAAAATTATGAGTTGGAATGTGAGGGGTTTGGGCGATAAGAATAAACACCCATGTATTAAAGAGGTTTTTTGGAGAGAAAAACCTAGTGTAGTTCTCTTACAGGAAACCAAACTTCGGTGTTTCTCTCCTATAATTTCTCGGGAGATTTGGGGTATTAATGACATTGATTGGATCAATTTACCTTCGATGGGGTCGGCGGGTGGGATTTGTGCATATGGGATAAGGACAAGGTAGAGGTGTGTGATAATATTGTTGGATCTTATTCAGTGTCCCTTGTCTGCAATTTTGTGGGGGAAGCAGATTCTAAATTAGTTACTGCTGCTTATGGGCCTTCTAGGAAAAATAAAGAGGAGTTTTCTTCTTTTTGGAGAGAACTTGATGATGTTTATGCCTTCAGTAGGGGAGGCTCGTGGTGTATAGTGGGTGATTTCAACGTGATTAGATTTTCTCATGAGAAAACGGGTGGTTGTCGTATAACTTCTAAGATGAGTGGGTTAGGAGGTTTGCGCTTATGGATATTCCCCTCACTGGGGGCAAGTTCACCTGGTCAAATAAGCATGAGAATCCCACCCTTTCATCTTTGGATAGATTTCTTGTGAGTAGTGACTGGGAGGAGAGATGGCCTCGTTTGATTCAAGTTGTGGTCTCTAGTACGACATTGGATCACCACCCTATCACCTTATCTAAAGAGATTGGTGGAGGCAAACCTACCCCGTTTAGATTCGAGCTCATGTGGTTCTCTGATCCCAATTTAGTGGACAAGATTAGAGAATGGTGGGGGGTTCATTAGGAGGGAGATAGACCTAGCATTAGGTTTGCTAAGAAACTGCAGTTTGTTAAGTTTAAGATTAAAGAGTGGAATAAGACGGTTTTTGGTAGGATTGATAGGAAAAAGGATCAACTCTTAAGTGACATAAGGATTTTAGATTTGAAGGAGGAGGAAAGTCCTTTATCCAAGGAAGAGTAAAGTAGTCGCTTAAACATGAAAGCAAATTTTGAGAAGGTGGTGAACTTAGAAGAAATTTCTTGGAGATGGAAGTCAGGAGAGAGATGGATCAAGGAGATTTAGAGAGAATTTTCTTCAGAGATTGTGAATTGAAGGCGAGGAGGTGAGTGGGGAAAATAATCTCAGAAATAAGGTGGTGCAATATTATTCTAAGTTGTATACCGAGCATAATCGTATTCGCCCTTGGGTTGATAATCTTGGCTTAGATTGCATTTCAGATGGGGAAAAGGATGAGTTAGAAAAGAGCATGGAGGAGGAGGTATGGGAAGCTATGAAGTGTCTGAAGAGTGATAAATCTCCGGGTCTAGATGATTTTCCATTTGAGTTTTTTAGAAAAGTTTGGGGGGTGGTGAAAGACGATTTTATGGATATGGTCCGAAAATTTTAAAAGTCGAGTTTTTTAGCCCATAGCCTTAATAACACCTTCATAAAGCTTATTCCAAAAAAGCAAGGGGTGGAGGATATTGGTGATTTGCGTCCCATTAGTCTCATTGGAAGTTCTTACAAAATCATTTCAAAGGTTCTCTCTATTAGGTTAAAAAAGGTGTTATCTAGAGTGATCGCTCAAGAGCAGGGGGCTTTCATTTTTGGACGACAAATTTTGGATGGGATGTTAATTGCTAATGAGGCCATTGATGACAGGAAGAGGAGCGGCAACCCAAGCATCTTATGTAAAATCGATTTGGCTAAAACATATGATCATGTGAGCTGGGATTTTCTAGATTACGTTATGATGCGTATGGGTTTTGGAGTTAAGTGGAGGGGTTGGATAAGAAGATGTGTGTCATCGGCCTCTTTTTCTATTCTTATAAATGGGTCGCCAGCGGAGTTTTTTAAGAGTTCTCGAGGTATAAGGCAGGGGGATCCTTTATCCCCGATTATTTTCCTCATGGTTGTGGAGGTTTTTGGTAAAATGATTGAAAGGGCTAATAGGTTAAGGTTTTTAGAGGGTTTTAGAGTTGGTAAAGACCAGGTTTTGATATCTCATCTTCAGATTGTGGATGATACAGTGGTTTTTGTTGGGCAAGACTTAGAGCAAATGAGGTATCTTAGGGGTATCCTCTGCTATTTTGAGGTTGTATCAGGTCTTAAGGTGAATATGGCAAAGAGTACTATTTTTGGGGTGAGTGAGGGGGATAATTTGGATACTTTGGCATCCTCTGTAGGTTGTAACATCGGTAGTCTTCCCTCCAGATACTTGGGTCTTCCTTTGGGAGCGAGTATAGATCGAGTTCTATTTAGGATTCAGTTATTGAGAGATTTAGTAGTAGGTTAGCTGGGTGGAAGGGACATTTTTTTGTCTAAAGGCGATCGGGTGATCTTGATTAAAAGCATTTTTTCCAGTCTTTCTGTTTATTATATGTCCCTTTTCCACATTCCTAAGAGTGTTGCCGCTAAATTGGAGGCGATTATTAGAAATTTCTTTGGGATGACAGTGAGCAGAGGCATAGGTTTCATTTGGTTAGTTGGGAGAAGGTGTGTCATTCTAGACAAGAAGGTGGTTTAGGTAATAGAAGCTTACGAGAGTTTAATCTTGCTTTGCTAGGTAAATGGCTTTGGAGGTTCGGGGAGGAAAGGGAGAGCCTTTGGAGGAAGGTGATTGTGTCTAGGTTTGGAGAACATGGTTTGGGTGGAAGAGTGGTCCTGTGGCCATACCTTATGGATGTGGTATTTGGAAAAGTGTTCAGAGAGTGGGAGAGGCATTCTACAAACATATTAGATTTGCTTTAGGCAAAGGTGATAGCATCCGCTTTTGGGAGGATAGTGGTTTTTTAAAGAAATTCCATTCAACTAATTAATGGGTAAAAAAGAAGTGAATCCTAACACACTGACCTCTCTCTCCCGTCCTTTCTATCTCAAAAAAAAATTGTTCTAAAGTCCCAAAATTATATGGAGTGACACTCTAGCTAATGGATCTATGGGGAAAAAATCATTATATTGGTTGTTTCTCCCTAGCTATTGTTCATTTAAAAACAAGTATGCATTTTGGATTTTGTTTATTTCTTCAATGCAAGGTTGATGGACTGTTTTTGTCTTTGTGTTTGTGGGTTTCGACTTTCAAGAGAGTCGAAGTAGCAATAGGTTGATGAACTTGTATCAATTGTATGTGTTAAGACCAATGTTATGTAGAGTGGCTTTGGTCTGGTATAGAGTGAAGTGATTATCTCAAGACATGAAAATTACTAATTTGAGGGTTGATGAAGTTTAATGTGTACAGGTCAATCGGTTGATGGAGTTCAATGTGTATAGGTCAATCGGTTGTGAATTTCAATTGTCCTCATAAGTTTCATTAGATACTATTGCATTCCGTTGAGAATTAGCTCCCAGTTAGACATCCTAAGGACAGATTCCATGTTTAGAAACGCATTTAGGCATTTGTTTAATTAGATTTTATTCCAAGGAATGGGAAAATCGATCTGCACTAGTGCAATTGCAAGTGAAGATCGACAAGCTTGACACCAATCTGCATAAAGGTAATCAACAGTCAAATCCTGCGTTGCAATTCATATTTGCATTTATAACTAGTGCCTGAATAGTTTATTACTTATATCTATAACTAGGACCTTGGAGCTTTGTTTGGCATTTGTTAATTGTTTTTTTCTTGTGTGATGCGTAGTGGTGGACCTAATTTTACTTGTTGGGAAGTGTTGCTGGACTGCAATGCAATATTATCTATTTTTGAAATGTTCAACTCTCTATAATCCCAATAGCTAAACATGTTGTAGAGTTGACAATTGATGATCACCCATTCGCCTACGATGACTTTGTACGCTTGGATGTTTAAACTCGGGTGACCAATCGTTCTATCGTTGTTTGCCGAACGCTGACACTATTGCATCTAGTACAAAACTTCAAGGATGGAGGAGAGAAGTTTGGAAGAAGGCTATCAAGAAGACGAGAAAGATGAAACATGGTGGCCAATCTTTGAAAGAGAGGTCTTTCTTGTGTTTTTACAAGTCATTGTCTAATGGTTCCTTGTAAGTGTAGGAACATATATAATGTAGGCATTGTTAATATTATTGTTGAGTGAAATTTATGATTTGGGACTACGCATGTAGCCGGTTTACATTTGTTGACAATTGAGAATATAATATAATATTGTATAAAGTATTTTTAATATAAGATTATTTTTTAACTTGTAATATGGTAATTAGTTATGGATGAATGGAAAGAAATTTATAGTAGTGATTGGCCAACAACCTTTCTTTTTTCTTTTTTCTTTTTCTTTTTTTTTTTTGAAATATTAATACAAATTAGTGACGCCTAAATGGCATCACAAATCTAGAATGTCGTCACAAATTTGTGATGCCAAAACGCTGTCACAAAAAAATTGACGACAGAATGCCATCACAAATGTGAAAATGCCGTTACAAATTTGTGACGCCAAAATGGCATCACAAAAATTACTGATGCCAAACTGCCGTCACAAAAATTACTGACCGCAAATTGAGACGCCATATTTCTAACACCAAAATGGCGTCACAAAAATTATTTGTGATGCCAAATAGGCGTCACAAAATTGTTGTTATGGTGTAGTGAATTTGCTACCACTTTGGCAAACTACATACCATTAAAAGATGGCATTGAACAACAGCATCCAAGCCTCCATCCTAGCTTGTTGGATAGTTCACAACCACAATTGTTCATTGGGAGCTTTTTCCAATTACAGGAATTCTAATTTCAATTCACAATTTAATGTTAATCAGAAAAATAAAAACTGACAAACACTTACGTATTTCAAGGTGAAAAGAAAATATGCTTACTTGGAGTAGCAAACCTCCCCATTTCCACCACACACTGCCAAATCAGTGGCTATGCACATCAATATGCCTCCATCGACAACAGATTGCACTGCAGAGTCTAGGAACATAGAAGGTGAACCATAAGGATCAAGATCCACTTAAAATACCAGTCACCAAGATAAGTGTAAATAGATTGTACAATTTGAAAGCATGCAATGCCAAAGAATAAGAGATCTAACAATGAAACTATCATTTAATGTGATGGCACCCAAACTTATCACGACCGTGAAGGAGGCTGAACAACTGACATTGCATTCCACTTCTAGCTTCTGCCTTATGGTAGCTAACTAACTTCATGTAATTTTAGTATAGTATTTGGTACTAGCAGATGTACATATGGATCTTTGAGTTCTATTTTGAACTAGGATAAAAAGACATGGATGAGCTGATCTTAGGTGCGCTAAATTTTAGAAGTTAAAACCATCGCAAATTTGGACGTCAGCTAAAATGGTCCATATCTATGTGTTCAAAACGGACAAAAACATGCATACAGATACAAATATATTATGTTCTGAAATCCTAAAATCATAGTTTGTAAATCCAATTCAGTTTCAATAATCAAAAACCTCACTCTGAAAGAGTTGCATTCGCTTACCTTGAATCAATAACAAAGACACAAATAATGAAGTATTGAAGTTTAGTGCAATAAATAGGAAATTACCGAATATAATATATATGCGTGATTTATTTGTCCGGATGATTCGAAAGCAAGGGGGGTATTTAAACTCGTTGCGAAAAGTGGTGTCTCAACCTACATCAGATTGTACACATTGAGTCCTTCAGGTGAACTAATATTTCTTTGCAGCCAATATTTTAGACTATTCTACAAGACACTCTTAATTAACCAATTAGTACTCATCTGTAATAGATTTATAGCTAGAGTAGAATGTAATAGTTAATCATCCTGATGTCCCAATTTGAACACAGGTCAGAGTGTGTGAGTTACAATCCCAAGTCTATGAGGCGATATTATTTTTGAACTTTAGATTCACAACTTAGAGGACAACTCCATACACATAAATGAAGAGTCAAACATAAAATGAGATATAGCTTCTAACACGGCATGGTATGATACAATGAAATAATCAGTAGACCATCTTACTGCTTAGCGATGAATTTAAACTCTTAGCAATTTCATAAAAAATAGAGAAGCAAGGCTTAGAAATTAGATTTTGGACTTAGCAAACAAATGCTATACATAACCAATTTGTTATCGTCCTGACAATCTACGTACCATGAAAAATTGGCATTGAACAGCAGCATCCAAACCTCCATCCTAGCCCATTGGATAGTTCACAGCCACCACAATTGTTCATTGGGAGCTTTTGCCGATTATAGGAATACAGCTCACTAATTTTCTGCAATAATATGAATATTTTATGAGAACTATCAGCCAAACACACAATTAACAAATATTTGCTAACATTCCCAAATTGAAAAGTGAATTTGGCTTACTAGCATCATTTCTATCCATATAAGTAATTAAGTGCAATTGAAATATAGCTAAGTCAGGGTCATAGACAAAACTACATAAGAATTAGATGGGCCAAACAATATAGAATAAAGAAAAGTCAATTAATTAAATTAATCCCCCATGAGAACCAGCGTGAGGGGAGCTAGACAAACCAAAAGTTGAAGCTTAGATTAACCCAACACCGTAACCAAAACTTTAATTTAGAGAAACCCAATTACTATAAACAATTGAAACAAACTAAAATGTAAAGGCATACTAAAGCATAGAATACCCAACCTAAAAATTGAAGATTCAAACTTTTTTCTCTAGTCGTAATCTCATCTGCTAATCAACCTATAAAATTAATTAAGCAAGTCAACCTCAAAAAAACCCAAAGAGATTCAAAATAAACTAAGCCCAATAAAGAGAACCAACCTAAAAAATCAAATCTTGGCCAGTTGTGGAGTAACCAAAAGTAAAAATGATATTTTCCTGAAACCCAAAATCAAAGTAAGAAATGGGTTATCGAGAGAGAGAGAGAGAGTTGTTTGTGTGTTAGCTATCGATGAACATGAGGAGGGTTTATACTTGTTGCGCTGCAGGTGGGTATGGGAGCGGCGATTGAAAAAAACAAGACCCGAGAAAAGAAAGCCCTTGTTCCTTTTGCGTAAAAAGGAAAGTTTGTTTTCGGGTTTTTCAATTTTTCATTTTTTAGGTTGAGCGCCAACAAATAAAAAAAACCCGCACATAAAAACTCATTAGCAACACCACTATGGTTGCAAGAAAACTAATACCAACTAGAGAATTTGCATTCATAAAAACTTGTTGCATCGAATGCTGCATCGCAAATAATAAATTTAACTTTAGCCGTGACAACAGCGTTGTAAATGATAAAGCCCTTATAAAATAATTGCATCTTTTTTTTCACAAAATTATAATTAAAACCATTTGCCACGCAAGAGGCATCGCAACAGATAAATCAATGTATTCAAAACCTGATAACACAACAAACTTTTAACAGCCCCGAAAGGCATTGCAATAGGTGACTTGTAGCAACAATTTTATGGCGTTGCAAAAAACCCCTTCTGTTGTAGTGGAACTTAGAATAATGTATGTATAGTAATTTAGTCATCTAAAGATAAATGTGCAAAACATAAGCAATGAAATGCAAAAGAAGAGTTGTTTCCGAGACTTTTGGAGAGTGTCCTTAAGGTGGGTTCTCAAAGGGGTGTGTTGCTGATAAACATAAAAATGCTAGTTTACTCACGAATAAATGATGAATATTTGTTACGCAAATAAAACTAAAACTTTACGAAGACTAATTTATCAAAGATTTCTACTCTCGAATCTATCGAAATAGAGTAGAGTATAAGATTCGTTCCACTCCTAGTTCTTTAGCATCCAAAGTTTTCTACGACTATCAGTCTATCCAAAGTTAATGAGAGTAATGGTGTGTAATTATACTACGATGTGAATTCAAATAACAAGATGCGCTAATTCAAACTAAGGAATTTCTAAATTGACTATATGATAAGGAATTAGGGGGGATTGATTCCACCTTAACTCGACTTAATCAACTAACAAAGATTCGTCGTGATCCAAATTTCAATGCTTTTGCATATCAAAATGGTATTTCTAATCCCTAATTATACATGGTAATCTCTACCAATTAATAACTAGCACGTGAAGCAACCAAACCCATTCTCATGGTGAACTAATTACTTTCTAGAATTGAATAGATTATCACGACGATTTCTAAGTTAACAAATATCAAGCTTCATCAAGGCTTCTTCAACCCCCTCTAATGGAGGTTTAGCCTAGAATCATTATGTTATCATTTCCCAACGAAATTAAACAAGACATCAATAAAAGATTGTAAATTTACTTATTTTAATTCAAATGGAAATCTAATTATGCAAGAATCGATTGAAACTAACAATGATAATAACTAAACCTAGGAATCGAAACTACAATGATTAATGAAATGAAACTATATTATAAAGAACTAAATTACTTTATTAATCTAATGAATAAATAACAATTGATTCAAAATACTAAATTAAAACAAGGTATGAAACTAATTATTTTATTACTCTAATAAGGAATAACAATGATTCAATAACCTAGATTAAAACAAGGTATGAAAACTAATTAATGGAAATCAAAACTCAAAACTAGATCTAGAATCCTATCTCTAATGGCTACTTGCTATCTAACATAATTGATGCTTAAGAGTTAAATCTTGTGTGTGGAAATGGAGGAGACCAGATCCACATTTTCGTGCATGGGCTGAGGAGCCATGTTTTGGGCCAGAAAATCGAGCCCAAAGCCCAATTTCTTCAGTCCACAGAGCCCTTTTCAGCTGGCTTTGATTTTAACAGACTTTTCGTCCACTTTTGGTCCTCTGATTGGGTCAAGGTTTGGACCATTGGAATTCTCTTTCCGAGACGGTCATTTTGACACAAGGTAGGCCTAATTCCGAGGCCTAAGTCCAAAGATACGGTCTTCGGAAATTTTGCTGACTTTTGTATGTTGTTTCTGCCCGCGTTGACTTTGACTTTTCAGCTTTTGACCGGGCTTTACAAAGGCTTTTTTTCCTTGAATCTTGGCCTTTAATCACAGAACTTCTTAGCAACCAACCCTTGCTCCTTTATCTCGCCAAAGTGGCACATTTCTGCACATAATTGACTTCAATTCCTGAAATACATAGAAGCACGTAATCAGCATTAACTCTTATTTATTACTCATATAATTGGTCTAAAAGTATTATTGTTAATGGGTTAAAACTACAGTTTTGGGCTCTTATCAAACCACCCCCAAACAGCATTTTGCTTGTCCTCAAGCAAATATGAGAAATTAGTATAAGTGACCAAAAATAGAGTTCTAACTAATCTCGTTTCGCCGAGTGCAATTGCATTGACCATATGCAACAAGGCCTTAACCCACTAGGAATTCCCTAGTGGACGAGTTATAGCCTCGTGAGAGTTTTCCAATGAAGGTACTCACAAACTTCATCTATACTACAACGACTAAAAAATAAAACTATTGTTTCCTTATTTATGCTCCCAATTATCTATATATCTCACTAGCAATGAATAAAGAATAATCAAGTCGAAACCTAAGCTAATATATGTATAATAATCAATCATCTATAAATAAACATATATACAATGAGTAATACTATAAAATGCACTAGCAGGTCCATTTCTGAAAACTCGGAATAGCGTCCTTAAGTAGGTCCTCACATAAATGTCAAGACAAAAACCAATCTGATTTTTCCACTCAAGTTTTGCTACTCCAGTGTGCAGTGGGCACACTTGACCTTACAATCTCAATGACACACAAGGAAGTCGGAGTTAATCAAACATATCTGCCACTTACTATCACACTAATATTTTCCTAATTGAGCTAGAGGTCTTTATTAGGTGTTGCGGGGATTAGGAGATGGTTTAAGAAGGAAGAAAATGGATATTCAAAAAGGACAAGTCTGAGATAATTGAGTCTTCATATTAAGTAACTAGAGAAAACTTTGTTCTTTACTTTTTCTTCTGCACTTTGTTTCCATCCTTAGCCATATATATACTTTTTTCTTTGGTTTTTAACTCCTTTGATTCTATTTTTGGAGTTCTAACTCTTTATTTTCTTTTATTATTTTTTTTTATTTGGATGGAAATTTTCTTTTACTATTTGAAGCGACTAACAAATTCTTGATTACAAAGGTCTTTCTCTTTTTTATTCTTCATCTCCATTCTCAGACTCATTCAAAGAATGGGTAGGTTGATTTTTTTTTTTTTTTTTTTTGTTTGTTTGTTTGTTTTGTAACAGGGTAAAGGATTTGCGGTTTATGAAAAGCTAAAGAAAGGCTCAGAGGGGCGACTAGAGGAAAATAATTCATAGGTTTGAATTTCTTGCTATATTGATCCAAAGAGGGCCTAAATTCTCGCTTAGGATATGGTATAGTGATCAAGCAAGTGGACGTGTGATTTCTCTATCCGGATTTTACTTCTCCCTTATTTCATTTCTCAATTGTTTCACTCATATAAGGTTTTAGGCTATATTCTCACAGGATTTGTAGAATAAGTACTCTAGCCTAGATTTCAGAAACTTACTGCCAATAATCATAGATACTCATGTAACTTATTTATAGATAGATGCAAAGATTATTACCTACATATTAACCTAAGTTTATAAAAACTATTCTAATGCAAAAGCTACGTGAGACTTCTAGATTATTGAAAGCATAGAGAAAGAAAACAATACCAATATTCCTAAGTGTATAGCATAAATTTTTTATTTATATTTTTAAAATTTTTGAATTTTTTTTAACTAGAAAACAAGTGCATATTATACATATCTATATCCTAACAGATGCCTTAATTACACGTGTTTCTATTCCCCCCCCCCCCCCCCAAACAAAAAGCATGATTTGTCCTCAAAGTATTTAAATAAAAAGGGTAGAGAAATACCATGAAAACGCATGAAATTCTAGAACATCTGCAAAGCAAGATTAAACATACTAATATAGAAAATAAAAACTTACGCAACTCTATAAGAGTTCCACCCGTTATGGGGTTAACAACAATCAAATTGCTTGGGACATAAGTAGACACTAACTGAAATAAAAACTAACATTAACTCCCGTTTAATCCTCAGCCTCATTTTCCTCTCCAAAGAGAGGAGGTTCCTTCGCATCCTGCCATGCCATGATAACTTGCCAAGCCCGCCACCGTGTGTCACCAACTTGTGCTAACATGTCTAGTGTTACTATGTCTGATGGGGTGTAAGGAGCAACCAAATGAGGTTGCACCTACCATCCCGGCCAAGTCATTACTCGAAATGAGCGAACCACCTAATTGATGGGTCTCAAGACTTCAACCCTTTTCTAATCGGCCGTGAACTGGGTACAGAATTCAGGGAGACAACTGAGCATGATGCGGCAAACCAAAACAGGCATAAGAAGATACTTATGCCGCATGCTTTGGGCTCTTTTAAGACTAGCCACTAATACTCGGGAAATGTCATATCGGCGACGTCCCTCAGCTAAAGCAAGGAAAACGTCACCAGCGGTACTATTTGCAGAGGTAAACTGCCAATCCCCTAAAATATTCATCAGGATGAATAACATGGTGGTGCCTACATTGAGGGACAGGCTACCAAGGGCTATGTTATAATGCCCTTGGTCCATTATACGAAACACCCCTCCCCCATAATACTCATGGAAATATGTATATTCATAGAGGTATGCATTATCAGTCATATATCCCCACGTGTGAATAGGATCAGGTATTGGTATTCTCGAAACTAACGCTACCACATACTTATTGAATTCTAGTGGTGTGTCATCAACCATGACGGAGAATTCTTGTTCTCCATCCTGGTTACAATATAACTTAACAATATTGTAAAAAAATCCAGTAACCTTAGGTGAATACGAGTCGTCTTCACTTACCAGAAGATGCCTCCATCCTAACTGCATGAACCTTTCGTGGAACCATTATTCATAAGTCTTGCTCCCCAACAACTGTTCGAAAGACTGCTCCGGTATCACTATAGGAGAAGTCATCACAAAACTACTCTCTAGAACAGCTGCAACGATCCTGGAACAACCCACAAAAAATTGGAATTTTTCGTGCCCACGGGGGTCAGGGCGCGGGGTGCGCTCAACCTATGCCTGGGTAGGGCGCGGGGTGCGCCTTGGTGAATTTCAAGTTCCAGGCACTTGGGCGCAGGGCGCGCTCACTTTTTGCCTGGGATGGGCGCGGGTTGCGCTCTGAAGAAATTTTGATTGGCAGTGCCTAGGGCGCAGGTGCACTCAGAGGTGCTGGAATGCAGAAGTGAGAAGAAAAAAGAAGGAAAAGTTGGGAGTGAAAGGTGAGAGATGAATGTGAGGTGTAGTATGGGTTGTGATTGTAGAATGAAGGAAGTTTATATAGGTTTTAAGTTTCCAAAATGAATCGGGAAGTTGCCAAAAAGCTTTAAGGCAATTTCCGAAAACAAAAAAATTTCAAAACCGAAAACGGAAACAACCCATATTCTTGATTCTAAAACAACCCGAATATCTTTTAGATTAAATTTAGAATAGTAACTTCTATAAACTCTTTTAGATTTCATCCTATCACAACATCTAATCATAAGTATGCCCATATCGGCAATATTCTCAACCATCACTCCAAAACAACTTATAAAATGGAGGATCATATAACAAATCATGCTAGAGTAAATAATACCACCCCCAAACAATTCGGCAAGGTGGGATTAACAATAAAAACAATGCATAATTTGAAAAGAACCATATTATATTAAAAATAAAATTCAAACAACATTTAAACTACCAAATTCACATTTAACTTCGAAATTCAAAGTTTAACATCCGAACTAATAAAAAGAAATACATAAAACATAAAAGGAACAATAAAAACAACATCTAATCCATAAGAGCCCTAAACCACTCACTGCTGGTAGTGGAAGGCACCTGAGAAGGAGATGGCTCTTGAGCTCCCGATGGGCCAGAGTCATCCGTCCTGCGGCGACGACACTCGTGCCTCACAGAAACCTCCTTAGAAGAAGAACCCCCCTGGGGTGGGAAGCATGCAAGCATATCTTCTTGGAACTTGCACTGAGCTTCCATCTCGTCCTTCATCTGTTCCCAACGCTCATCCTCGCGCTGGGCACAAGTCTCGAAGTTATGATACATGGTAGCCTGCCAAATCCGGAGATCTTCGCAAATAGTATTGAGGGAACACATGCCACAATGAAGCACCGACATGCGTTCTGCATTCAACCTACACCTCTCCAAGGCATCAACATCAAGACATGTCGTGTCCTCCTCATCCTCCTAGTCATCCTCTTCAACTACCCTCTCTTCAAGCAACCCCAAACCTTTTGGATACACTCCGTATAAATAGTAGGATTTCTGTGCTCTTTCAGCCAAATCCTATCAGACATCAGAGTCGCTCTCAAGGTCATCATGATCTTCGTTATCAAAATAGGGAGAGGTACAATACTCTTCCTAAATCCCCTAATCATATTACTCAAAAACTCCAGAATACATAATTCATACTTCTGTTCTTGGAGTATCCATATAACGTGAAGGCAGTTCAGACTGATGTCACTGACCTTCTCCTTCCCGATGACATTCCTACCAATCTACTGAGATACAGCCAGCTGGTTGGTTCGCAGAGACGACTGGCAAACACAATGCGTGCTCGCATTGTAGTTCCCTTCCAAAATAGTCGCGTTCATCAAAGGCTCGATCCCAGTAAATTGGGATTCCTGTAATGTGGCATCGAGATGGCGTCTAGGCGGAATGCCTAAAATCTCAGCCAACAACCCAGTAGATACTTCTCTTCTCCTCCCGGCCACCTTAACAAAAATTCTATTCCCATCCAACTCCCTCGTCCTATAAAACTGTCGGACCAAATCTTCGTGGTAAAAATCATCTGTCGAGTACCACAAACCACTCCAATCTCTCCTAACCATCTCGTCACCGTAAAACGGCACGAAGTGGTCGGCAGTAAACGCGTGCTCCTGCAAAATCCTCCGTCTTTGAGCCATTGGAAGTTTGACCTGATTTGAGGGTTTAGATATGGTGTAGGAAGCAATGTGAAACAACCTCACTAGAAAAATGATGGTGGTGGCGCGGCAGCTCCAAATTTCTTGGATTTTTGGTGGTTTTCGGTGGTGGAAATTGTTGGGGGTGGTGATGGGAATGGTTTGGAGAAGATTTGGGGTGGGCTTATATTGTGGGCGTGGGTGTAGTTAGGTTTCCTTTTTTTTTTTTTTTTTTTTTTATTTGGTTAGGTTTTTAAGCTTTGTTAATGGCGGAATGAAACAACTCGCGACTGTTGGTTTGAAGATGGAGACGCACGTATGTGGCACGTACGCGCGAGATTGGGCCCAAGCCCAATTTGATTTTTCGAATTTTTTTCGATTTTTTGTGCAACTTCAAACTAAATTTACCGCTTCGTTACCAATCCGATTTTTGCGAATGAGCTATGGAAATGATCAGGAGAGAATTTCCAATCCAATGATCCATAAAACAGTCTATTCCGACCGTGTATGACATATAAAAAGATGGAAAATGTCTTGGAGTGCGTGCATGATGTAAGTTATACGAACGAATAAACTCTCATTTCATAGATAATGTCAACCCGAATTGAAATACAATTAAACAACCTAAACAACACAAATGGAAAGTTGAACAATCCAGGACGGAAAACAAACACCCTACCCCCAAACAAATTTTAGACAACAACGTTTAGAAAATTTGTTTTTAAAGTGGGTCTTTTAAAGTCAGATTCCCAAGACTTCCTAAATTAGTATGTTTGTGATTTTAACTATTTTTTTATTTTTTTTTATGAATAAGATTTAATATAAGAAAAACAAAAAAAAACAATAAATACATAATTCACACCGTAGAAGAACATGACTTAATAACCGAGAAAACATGCACTAGTGGAAAATGTGCATTATGTTAACCGTGGACTTAGGATCCGGTACTTACAGCCACACACTCCATAGGGAGGGCCTGGTTACCTAAATGGTGCACTTACCAATATATGGAATTGTAAGAAAGTACACTAAACAACAAAATAAGCCGTTTATAGTCAGATACTCGAGACTTTAACAAATAACTGTATATATATATATACCCTACAGTTTTCCATATATCAACAACCTAAAGAGTTGTGGGTCTTTCCATAAATAAATAACACAAAATGCACCCCCAAACAGAATCAAGTATCAAGATTCCTTACGACGCAACTTATTGAAATAAAAGCGAAGTCGGATAGATCTTGAACATAACCGCGCATGCACCTTCTTCTTCATCATTGAACGAGAGGGTGTCCAAGTGAATGATCGGGAGAAAATGGATGTTTGTGGAAGATATGTTGGATATGGATAAGTTTTAGAAGGAACGAATGGAAAAAATGAGAATGTGGATACTGTCTCAATTCTGAAAATGAATGTATCAAGTGCCTTTCCCTTGGGAATTATTTCTGTATTAAGAGGATTTAGAAAATCGTTAAGCACAGAAGAAACAAAAGGGTCAAGTGCAAACTCCAGGTTCCTTTGAAAAAGTGGAAGGTGGGGAAAATTGGTGATGGAAGATGAATGAGTGTCAGCTAGAGCTCTCAGGTCTAGATCATTAGAAGCCTTGAGATATGTCAGACATTCCTCAATAGGTGGGTCAAAAGAATCACTGGGATAGAGGGTGAAAAATTCATCTTCCGTCATAGTGTCAATGGATAAATGGATGTTGGTAGGGTGGGACTCGCGAGGTGGCAGGGAAGAGTTGCAAAAGATTTGAAGGAAATGTTCCTCAATTTCATCTACGTCCAAAGAGTCCTTGTCGAAGTTGGATCTTCCAAAGGAAAGGAATTTGTACATCTGGTCATCGGGAAATGTGGTTTTGAAATAATCATGAGCTAAGCTCTCGATCATGCTAACCTCTCCATCAATATTTGTATCAGGAAACTATTTGATTGTTTTAAAAGCATTGACCACAACAGAAAGATGGCCAAAGGACAAGGACATCGAACCATCGCGGCAGTTTATAAGCGCGTTGGCAGTTGCCAAGAAAGGGCGCCCTTATTCTCTCATACTTATCTTTTTTTGAATTTTCCATTCCATTTTCTTTTACACTACCACCTAAGCCCCATAACACCTAATAAAGACCTCTAGCTCAATTAGGAGTAGGATGGTGTGATAATAAGTAGTAGATGTGAATTCTCGACCTCGGCTCCTCAAACTGTCATTGAGTATGTGAGGAAACGTGTGCCCACTGCACACTGGAGTTAGCAAAACTTGAGTGGAAAAATGAGAGAGAAATTATGTTTCAACACATACCTGTGAGAACCTACCTAAGGACGTTATCCAAAGGATCCAGAAACGGCCTTACTCGTACATTTCACTGTAAAGATTACTGCACGCATGCTCATATGTAGATGTTTTGATTATTATATGTATATTAACTTGAATTTCGAAAGAATTAGTCCTTGTTTCCCCTGCTAGTGAGATGTAAAGATATCTGAGATTATCTAAGGGAACAAGCCTTTGTTACTGAATCATTGTAGTATAAATGAAGTTTGTGAGTATCTTCTCTGGAAAACTCTAATGAGGCTATAACTCATCCACTAGGGAATTCCTAGTGGTTCAAGGACTTGTTGCATACGCTCAATGCAACCGCACTCTGTGAAATGAGACTTAGCTTGGGACAATACATGTTTGGCCACTTATCATTTTAATGTCTCTTCTTTGCTTGGGAACAAGCAAAGTGTTGTTTGGGGGTTGTGTGATAAGCACCCAAAACTGTAGTACTAAACCCCGTAGAGACATAGTGTTTTGGTTAATTATGTGTTTAATAATCATGAAATAATTATATTTTCGTACTTTTGCAGGTTTCCACAGTTAACGTGAATATGATATTAAAACATGCATCAAAGTACAGGAATACTGTGCATACTTGAAGTCTTCACACTCAACCAAGTGAAGCCTAACAAAGCCTGAATAGAGCCGAAGTTTCCAAAGGAACAAAACTAGTGTAGACCGGGTCCACATGTAAAGAAGCAGCAAACTTCTGAAGCTCGCATCTTTCAAACCTGAACGACGATTTTGGCTAGTGAACAGCCAGAGCAACCAGGGCGACGAACTCTACGCAAAGACAGAAAGTTGTAAAAATACCAAATCGGCACCGCCACTGGACACAGCACCTACTATGCGGTCCCAAAAGGCAAGACGAGTCAGCATAGGCAGGTGGCAAGTGATGGTCACAATTGTGTGCCACCTTGCAAAAGGAAAAGACAGAACAAATCAATGTTTGAATTGAATTAGCAAAAAGACAAAACCAAATTAATACATAATAGGACAAAACTTTGTATTACAATGTTTGGAGGTTATCAATTTGGAATACAAACAAAACATTTAATTAGGGGGATTCACGTGAAAGGGATGGAGATCTATATATATGAGAAGGGGACTTTAAACTTTAGCTTTTTAGTTTTAGTTTTACTCTATACTTTTAGCTTTTCATTTGTTGTTTCATTTTCCTATACGTAGCTTTCCCTTCCAGTAGCTTTCATACCTGCATCAGTATTGTAAGTCCTTTTACTTAATAAAAGTCAATTCTTTTCAAGTTTAATTCCTGTTCTTCATTTACTTATTTATTGTATACCGCAAGTTCAATTAATCATCCAATGACCATGAGCTAAAACCCCTCCCTAGGGGGAGGGTTAATGACGCTCATGTTCCGATCCGGATTGGCACTTTAATGTTCCAGACTCACTACTTAGGAATTAGGTGTAGATTATACATCCAGTCCCAAAATGATTGAGATTGTCCAAGTTTGGAGTGCTAATGCTCCAAAACAGTCTCGCGAGAGACCCAAAATGTCTCATGCGCGACTCTATGGTGTCAGATAGCTCTCTAATTTGTCTAGCTGATGTAGAATCGAACCAGGAGCTAAAATGATATTCCAGAGATGGAATATTAGTTCAACTCCTTATGCTCGTGAGATGAGCTCAGAGATGCACGCATCTCACTAAGGATCGATACTCGACGTCCTCTCAGGTTTGTCTAAGAACTCGAGATGGATTAGAGTTGTAGTGATGTGTTATTATAACTATTGAAACTGATTCTTGCATGAGTACGGTTAACCCTTTCCCTATTTCTCTATCTCTGTTTATTTACGTAGAAATCAATCATTATTATTTTACGTTACTTGCATACCATTAATTTACTTAAACCAACTAAATAACCTAAAAATCCTACTCACTAAAAGTTGTAAATCCAGTTGTGAACCTTGCCGAACCCTAAGGTATGGACGATCCCTTACTCGACCTATCCTACCAACCTACGAAAGTAAGGTAACTTGACTAAACGGACATTTATAGACTTTGGACTTCGGACTTCGGACTTAAGTAAACCAAACTTGAAATTACCATTTATCAGGGGTAAAGCTAGAAAATTGTTAAAAGGGGAAAGGGCACTGAAGTCTTTTACATGCATTGACCAAAAAGATAACATTCAAGCATGGTTTACTTGTATGTGCTGTGGTGATCTTGTGGGGTAAACCTCTAGATGGAAGAACTTTAAAGGTAAAAGCTAATTGGCCTAAGTTCTAGGCTGGTAAAGCCAGAAAACTGAACAAATTTAAAATTTGTTTAAAATGACGGTTTATTAATAACAACTATAATTATTACAACCTAATGGCCGGGCATACTAATCTTAAATGTTGCTTCACAAAAGAAAACACAAAAAGGCAAAAGAGTTTTACTAAGAGAGAAAACTTCCTTAGAAAAAACTAAAAACCTAATTTTTTAAAAGATTAAATTGATTATGAGTCAGGATGACAATGAGGATGATTAGGTGGAAGCAGATCATGCAGAAGACTGTTGAGTTGATCAATATGCTAGACGAGCTGCTGCTGAAGTTTCCCTTGATTATTTGCAGATATCATGGTTTGGTTCTCCAGTAGGAGAGCATGATTTTCCGAGTACTGTGAGTGGTTTTCCAAGATTTCCTCCTGTTCAACATCGTGCTTCGAGTGACGTTCCTGGAAGTCCAGAAGACATGTGACGATGATTTCCTCACGTGCGTGCAGTTCCTACATGCCTTGGTGAATAAATCGAAGGTATGCCATCGGATTAAAAATGTTGTGCAGGACATCCTCATCAAAGAAGTTTTCGGACGAGGGGACTTGTTCTTGGGTGTATTGTTCATCAGCCAAGTTCATGTGAGCATTTGTAGTCCAAAAACCCGTAACACTCTCTGCATTGAGTGTAATAAGGCCCGCCGTTTTAACATGAATTGTTGGGTGAACAGCTTGAAAATCCCAACGCAACATGATTTGATAAGTCACTATGGTGGGCAAAGGGGCTGACATTTTCCTTGCTCTAACAATTGAGTTCCAGAAGAATTGGAGTATGCAAAAATCTTCACTGATTCTGCATCACCCAGAGTAGGTGGAGGAGAAGTTTAGTAATTTCAGATGTTTTTAAAGTTCTAACCACATTGTATGCTAACCAATGGTGCACAACTCGTTGATTTTGTTGCAAGGATCGCTGGAGAACAACATGGTTCCTTCTTGTTGTCCATGAGAGATTGACGGAGTCAAATATCGGTATCTGAAGATGCAGCTCAGGGTACGTCATTGGGATTTGAACGATGTGGTTGGAATGACATTCCGTAAAGCTAATTGGCCTAAGTTCTAGGCTGGTACAGCCAGAAAACTGAACAAATTTAAAATTTGTTTAAAATGACGGTTTATTAATAACAACTAGAATTATTACAACCTAATGGTCGGGCATACTAATCTTAACAATTGCTTAACAAAAGAAAACACAAAAAAGGCAAAAGAGTTTTACTAAGAGAGAAAACTTCCTTAGAAAAAACTAAAAACCTAATTTTTTAAAAGATTAAATTGATTATGAGTCAGGATGACAATAAGGATGATTAGGTGGAAGCAGATCATGCAGAAGACTGTTGAGTTGATCAATATGCTAGACGAGCTGCTGCTGAAGTTTCCCTTGATTATTTGCAGATATCATGGTTTGGTTCTCCAGTAGGAGAGCATGATTTTCCGAGTACTGTGAGTGGTTTTCCAAGATTTCCTCCTGTTCAACATCGTGCATCGAGTGACGTTCCTGGAAGTCCAGAAGACATGTGACGATGATTTCCTGACGTGCGTGCAGTTCCTACATGCCTTGGTGAATAAATCGAAGGTATGCCATCGGATTAGAAATGTTGTGCAGGACATCCTCATCAAAGAAGTTTTCGGACGAGGGGACTTGTTCTTGGGTGTCTTGTTCATCAGCCAAGTTCATGTGAGCATCTGTAGTCCAAAAACCCGTAACACTCTCTGCATTGAGTGTAATAAGGCCCGCCGTTTTAACAGGAATTGTTGGGTGAACAGCTTGAAAATCCCAACGCAACATGATTTGATAAGTCACTATGGTGGGCAAAAGGGGTGACATTTTCCTTGCTCTAACAATTGAGTTCCGAAAAGAATTGGAGTATGCAAAATCTTCACTGATTCTGCATCACCCAGAGTAGGTGGAGGAGAAGTTTAGTAATTTCAGATGTTTTTAAAGTTCTAACCACATTGTATGCTAACCAATGGTGCACAACTCGTTGATTTTGTTGCAAGGATCGCTGGAGAACAACATGGTTCCTTCTTGTTGTCCATGAGAGATTGACGGAGTCAAATATCGGTATCTGAAGATGCAGCTCAGGGTACGTCATTGGGATTTGAACGATGTGGTTGGAATGACATTCTGTAAAGCTAATTGGCTTAAGTTCTAGGGTGGTAAAGCTAGAAAACTTAACAAATTTAAAATTTGTTTGAAATGACGGTTTATTAATAACAACTAGAATTATTACAACCTAATGGTCGGGCATACTAATCTTAACTATTGCTTAACAAAAGAAAACACAAAAAGGCAAAAGAGTTTTACTAAGAGAGAAAACTTCCTAAGAAAAAACTAAAAACCTAATTTTTTAAAAGATTAAATTGATCATGAGTCAGGATGACGATGAGGATGATTAGGTGGAAACAGATCGTGCAGAAGACTGTTGAGTTGATCAATTTGCTAGACGAGTTGCTGTTGAAGTTCCCCCTGATTATTTGCAGATATCATGGTTTGGTTCTCCAGTAGGAGAGCGTGATTTTCCGAGTACTGTGAGTGGTTTTCCAAGATTTCCTCCTGTTCAACATCGTGCATCGAATGACGTTCCTGGAAGTCCAAAAGACTTGTGATAATGATTTCCTGACGTGCGAGCAGTTCCCGCATGCCTTGGTGAATAAATCGAAGGTATGCCATCGGATTAAAAATGTTGTGCAGGACATCCTCATCAAAGAAGTTTTCGGAGGAGGGGACTTGTTCTTGGGTGTCTTGTTCATCAACCAAGTTCATGTGAGCATCTGTAGTCTAAAAACCCGTAACACTCTCTGCATTGAGTGTAATAAGTCCCGCCATTTTAAGGGGAATTGTTGGGTGAACAGCTTGAAAATCCCAACGCAACATGATTTGATAAGTCACTATGGTGGGCAAAGGGGCTGACATTTTCCTTGCTCTGACAATTGAGTTCCATAGGAATTGGATTATGCAAAAATCCTCATTGATTCTGCATCACCCAGAGTAGGTGGAGGAGAAGTTTGGTAATTTCAGATGTTTTTAAAGTTCCAACCACATTGTGTGCTAACCAATGGTGCACAGCTCGTTGATTTTGTTGCAAGGATCGCTGGAGAACAACATGGTTCCTTTGGCCTTGTTCGCCATGAGAGATTGATGGAGTCAAATCGGAATTTGAAGATGCATTTCGAAGTGCGTCATTGGGATTTGAACGATGTGGTTGGAATGACGTTCGGTAAATCTAATTGGCCTAAGTTCTAGGGTGGTAAAGCCAGAAAACTTAACAAATTTAAAATTTGTTTGAAATGACGGTTTATTAATAACAACTAGAATTATTACAACCTAATGGTCGGGCATACTAATCTTAACTATTGCTTAACAAAAGAAAACACAAAAAGGCAAAAGAGTTTTACTAAGAGAGAAAACTTCCTAAGAAAAAACTAAAAACCTAATTTTTTAAAAGATTAAATTGATCATGAGTCAGGATGACGATGAGGATGATTAGGTGGAAACAGATCGTGCAGAAGACTGTTGAGTTGATCAATTTGCTAGACGAGTTGCTGTTGAAGTTCCCCCTGATTATTTGCAGATATCATGGTTTGGTTCTCCAGTAGGAGAGCGTGATTTTCCGAGTACTGTGAGTGGTTTTCCAAGATTTCCTCTTGTTCAACATCGTGCATCGAATGACGTTCCTGGAAGTCCAAAAGACTTGTGATAATGATTTCCTGACGTGCGTGCAGTTCCCGTATGCCTTGGTGAATAAATCGAAGGTATGCCATCGGATTAAAAATGTTGTGCAGGACATCCTCATCAAAGAAGTTTTCGGAGGAGGGGACTTGTTCTTGGGTGTCTTGTTCATCAACCAAGTTCATGTGAGCATCTGTAGTCTAAAAACCCGTAACACTCTCTGCATTGAGTGTAATAAGTCCCGCCCATTTTAAGGGAATTGTTGGGTGAAACGGCTTGAAAATCCCAACGCAACATGATTTGATAAGTCACTATGGTGGGCAAAGGGGCTGACATTTTCCTTGCTCTGACAATTGAGTTCCATAGGAATTGGATTATGCAAAAATCCTCATTGATTCTGCATCACCCAGAGTAGGTGGAGGAGAAGTTTGGTAATTTCAGATGTTTTTAAAGTTCCAACCACATTGTGTGCTAACCAATGGTGCACAGCTCGTTGATTTTGTTGCAAGGATCGCTGGAGAACAACATGGTTCCTTTGGCCTTGTTCGCCATGAGAGATTGATGGAGTCAAATATCGGAATTTGAAGATGCAGCTCAGGGTACGTCATTGGGATTTGAACGATGTGGTTGGAATGACGTTCGGTAAATCTAATTGGCCTAAGTTCTAGGGTGGTAAAGCCAGAAAACTGAACAAATTTCAAATTTATTTGAAATGACGGTTTATTAATAACAACTAGAATTATTACAACCTAATGGCCAGGCATACTAATCTTAACTATTGCTTAACAAAAGAAAACACAAAAAGGCAAAAGAGTTTTACTAAGAGAGAAAACTTCGTAAGAAAAAGCTAAAAACCTAATTTTTTAAAAGATTAAATTGATCATGAGTCAGGATGACGATGAGGATGTTTAGGTGGAAACAGATCGTGCAGAAGACTGTTGAGTTGATCAATCTGCTAGACGAGCTGCTGCTGAAGTTCCCCCTGATTATTTGAAGATATCATGGTTTGGTTCTCCAGTAGGAGAGCGTGATTTTCTGAGTACTGTGAGTGGTTTTCCAAGATTTCCTCCGGTTCATCATCATGCATCGAATGACGTTCCTGGAAGTCCAGAAGACTTGTGATGATGATTTCCTGACGTGCGTGCAGTTCCCGCATGCCTTGGTGAATAAATCGAAGGTATGCCATCGGATTAAAAATGTTGTGCAGGACATCCTTATCAAAGAATTTTTCAGAGGAGGAGACTTGTTCTTGGGTGTCTTGTTCGTCTGCCAAGTTCATGTGAGCATCTGTAGTCCAAAAACTCGGAACACTCTCTGCATTGAGTGTAATAAGTCCCGCCGTTTTAAGTGGAATTGTTGGGTGAACAGCTTGAAAATCCCAACGCAACATGATTTGATGAGTCACTATGGTGGGCAAAGAGGCTGACATTTTCCTTGCTCTGACAATTGAGTTCCACATAAATTGGATTATGCAAAACTCCTCATTGATTCTACATCACCCAGAGTAGGTGGAAGAGTAGTTTGGTAATTTCAGATGTTTTTAAAGTTCCAACCACATTGTGTGCTAACTAATGGTGCACAGCTCGTTGATTTTGTTGCAAGGATCACTGGAGAACAACTTGGTTCCTTTGGCCTAGTTCGCCATGAGAGATTAACAGAGTCAAATATCGGTATCTGAATATGCAGCTCAGGGTACGTCATTGGGATTTGAACGATCTCGGAGATGATTTCCGGAATCAATTCAAACTGTTGTCCACTGGCTCGGAATAAGAATTTCCCGCTTTTGAAATTACTATCTCTATAGAACTTCATAACCAAGTCCCTGGAATAAACCGCTTCCGAATGATGTAAAAAACGCAACCATCCTCGCCGTATAATTTCAGTGTCAAAATATGGATGAAACATGCCTTCATGAAAAAAAATTAATTTTTTTTGCTCGGCCACTATACCTCGTGGTGGATTCATTATAATTTGAAGTGAGGGAAGAATGGAGAAGTTGGAGTGAAATGCATAGGCTAAAGATTACTACCTTATAATTATTCACGGATCAGGATGGAATGAGTGGTTAGATTCATAATTAATGTGCGGACAAGAAACAAGTGAAACATGTGTTATTGTCGCAACACATTTATCTGTCAGTACATAGCGAGTAAGTGTATCCAAGGTGGGTCTTTTAACGTCAGATTCCCAAGACAATTAATGAGTTGTTCACAAATATTATACAATATGGAGGAGGGTTTCACAGGGCAATTAGACCAACACGTATTGTCTACCTTGAGTTTTCAAATAGGGCATTTATGGTCAGGTCCCTAAGATGGTGATCGAGGCTTGCAAAGAGATAGAACTTACAGATATTCTGAAATGATGGGGATCGAGGTGTCAAATAGGGCATTTAAGGTCAGGTCCCTAAGATGGTGATCGAGTTGTCACACTGTAGTTATATCGACACGTATATTCTGAAATGATGTAGTAGACCCCAATATTTGAAGCTGGGTAGAGCTTACATAGTGGCGCGCGCGATTGTGGTTAGGCATGCCTTAGTAGCGTGCGCAACTTGATGTGAACACCATAAGTTGAGTTTTTTTTTGCTTTTGTGTGCTTTTTATTTTTATGATTTTTTATGGGTTTTCTGATTTTTTTTTTTGTTTATGATAAGGTAAAAATACAAATAATACACACAAATATAAACATATGGAATTTCTCCATTTAATACGTAAATCGTACAAATGTGTGAGAATTATTTAACACGCCACGCTAATGTACAAAAACAACGTACGTAACAAATAAAAGGAAAGATGTAAGTTACATAGATCTAGATATTTTGTATGACTAGATGCCACATCAACAACATGACAACGATAAACACCGTTATCAAGAAGACCTTGAATGCATCGTCAAGCTACTATTTTTCCAATTTTTTGATTTGATCCATGACGTGGTACAAGATTAAAGTGTGGAAGAATTAAATTGTAGAGAGGTAGAGAATGGGATGTAATGGTATGAGTGAAGTATGGTGAGTAAGGTCGATATTTATAGGGAATAAATATGACCGTTTAGGTGAGGCGTGCTGGATAGAGCCGTTGGCCACGTCTGTTAGCATAGCCGTTGGGCATAGTTATGGATCAGTCCGTTGAACTCAATCATTAGGCCCAATGCTCAATGTAATAGTTTTTATTATTAATTTTTTTCATAACTTCTACATATATACATATATGTAGATAAGAAAGACAATAATCTTATAACGTAGATAACTTCTCATTTAATTTGTCTCAAGATACAAAATTTTGAGAAATTAATAGACACACCACATACATTAATAGAAAAATAAAATGCAATTATGTAAGGAAAACAAATGACATAAGTCATTATTAAACTAGAAATACTAAGGGTCATACTGTGAATCTTCAGGGTTAGCTGAAGATGATCCTGGGTTACGACGACGATGTGCACGAAAAGCTCCCAAAGTGGCTAACTGATTCTGGAGATCCTCTAAAGACTGCAGCACCTGACCCTAAAACTGGTGCTGGTTTTCCATGAACATGCGCTGGAACTCATTTTGTCGAAGCACACATCTGTTGTTGAAATTCGCCCATGGAGTGCTCCATATTCACTTGGGGGTGCGTATGCCAGTGTTGATCGAGTGGAGGGCGTCCATCGGGTGATGCATGTCTCGCATAGTAGCCTCATCATCAAAGAAGTGTGGAGGGGATGGAGGAGGAGCGGGCACGTGATCTTGCTCTGTCGCTAATGTCTCTGTAGGGTCCCAGTGATTCATGACACAAGTCTCAAAAATCCCAAAGTTTTCAAATGGCCTTGTGGCAACTAATGGAGTAGCAGACTGGAAACCCAAAGGAATCATGATTTGTGTAACAAGAATAGCAAGAGGGGTTGATTTGCTTGTGGCATGAGTAATGATATCGGTGAGGAATTGCACCATACAGAAATTTTCCTTACGCTCTTGTAGGATCCACAGCAGGTGAAAAAATGTCTTGTTAATGTCAGACATCATGGAAGTGCCAATCACATTGTGGGCCACCCATTGTGTGACTGCAAGCTGGTTGTGACGCAGAGAGTGTTAGTACGCGCATCTTGAGACTTCATTGTATTCCCCCTCGATTAGCATGTCGAGCATTAAGTCATACGTCCTCGGGCTACTCTGACTATTGCAGTGTCAGAATATAATGTGGCATTGGAATGCCGGCCAGTGATTTCTGATATCAATTCCAAAGTGAGCTCACGCAACTGCCTGTCAATCGAAATCCAAAATTTCTCTCCCCGAAAACCTCCATTGTTGTAAAATTTAAGCACCAAATCTTCGGAATAATACTCCTCATTTTGGTGCAGTAGATATTCCCAACCTCTATTCTCAATCTCCTTATCAAAAAATGGGTGGAACATACCACCATTGAAGAGGTTGTGAAAATTTCTCTCAACTGTGATTCGTCTATGCACAACCATTGGGAAATTTTTTTAACTCGCTCGAGATGGATTTGAGATGAGAGGGAGATTTGGGACATGCTGTAGTAACAGAAATCGATTTAGGGTTGGATTGGCCATGCGTGCGAGTCAGGTTAGGCTTGGGATGGTTGCATGCACGAGTCGACTGGGTTGGAAACCAGATCCGGATTTTGGGGAAGAAGAGAATGAGGGGAAATGGCGCGTGGTGACTCGCGTGGGTGAAATAAGTAGCGGGCACGTGACTTGGATCGGGTCTGGATTTTTGGCCCAAGCCCAAATCAAATTCAGAAATACCCATCATGTCCTAGATTCCTCAAAACGCTTAAAACATAGATTTCCGATTCGTTTCACCTCCAAATTTAACAAATGAGCTACAAAAATGATCACCATGAAAAATGTCATCAAATGGTATGTGGCATGCTCAAATTCATTTTTTTTTTGTTAATGATGAATTGTACAAGGGAAGATTAACGTGTTACCATCACTGGTACGGTTATTCAACTCTTTTTTAATCAAGATGATCCTAGGCAACTTTCATATCGGCTCATAAACGAACCCAATCCAGCCAGACTGTGGCTTCACCTTTATGTTTTGGGAGTTTACTACTCAGGACAATATCGTCCTAGTCCTTGCGAGGAGCGCGGTGGACTAAATTAACCTTATTACATATGGATATAGCCTCAAACCGCCCCAGCAGGGGTTGGTCTGGGTGGAATCCATTGCATGTGTCCCTAGTAGGTAACATATGATGGCCTACATGAAATCTTTTTGTGCATAACAATAGCGCAAAGGTGAATTGTAAAAGACACGAGTATATACATGTTGAGTCTTTTAAAGTCAGATCCTCAAGACTATTCTCATCCCGTGGGAGCAACAGCACAATGGCGAAGTTGATCCTGCTCAGCTGGTGTCAGGCAAGTGTATACCTTGTACGAGCGAGTATATCCTAGCGGTTGAAGACCGGGGCAAAAAGGTGTTTGATAACACATACACCACCCCATCCTTCGCGCAGGTCGTTTACGAGCAAAAAAACTATGACCATTACCTATCCGCAATGAGTGAGACTTACACCAAATGATTAGCTGAATTTCAGGAGTAAGAGAGTATAAAAGGGAAGAGAATGAAGGAGGGAAAATTTTGGGTACCCATCGTGTACCAGAAAGAGCGTTTGCTCGATTATCAGAAGACATTTATACTCAGTTATGAAATAGAGTTGTTATGGACTACGATTCCGGCACTTGCAACCACACACTCCAAGTGATATGAAAGAAGAAAAGAAAAGAGGGCCCAACTACCAAAATGGTGTACTCTTTTTAAAAAAAAACACAGAGAATGAAGTACATTAAGCAAATCTATTAGTCTCTGTAAACTGGATCTTGTAGAAGAGTCTTTTCGACATCTGGAGAGCGTAACTCATGATAATGTTTGACGCGTTGACCATTTACTTGAAATTCGCTGTTAACGTTTAAATTTCTCAAAAAGATTGCCCTATAAGGGCTGACAGTGAAGACAATGAAAGGACCAGACCATCGTGTTTTCAATTTTCCTGGAAAAAATGGGTAATCTTGAATTGTAAGGCAAAAAAATTTGACCAATTTTAAAATCCTTCTGCAAAATGTGATTGTCGTGCACTCTTTTCATATTGACTTTATAGGATTTCGAGATATCATATGCATCACTCCGAATTTCCTCAAACTCATTTATTTGCAATTTTCATTTCTCGCCTGCCGCATTGATATTATAATTAAGGTTTTTGATGGCCCATAGAGTACGATGCTCAAGTTCTACCGGTAGATGACAAGGTTTTCCAAAAACGAGACGGTAAGGAGACATCCTTATAAGTGTCTTAATTAGGATCAAGTCTTTTTGGGCCCAAACCCATGTCTTTGAGAATTTGATCATTTAGTCTTTTGAGACTTATGTACTTAGCCATTGTCTTACAAAGGGTTGAGTCATTGGTCCTTGAAGCATTGGAGTGTTTCATGGGCTTTTGAGTTTTTGGACCCTTGAATTGACTTTTACAGTTAAATTTGACCATGACCTTTTACTGTTTTTTCTCAGTTGTCCAGTAAAATCCTTTTAGTCTCCTTTGGCTCTAGATTCCGATCTTCAACACCTGAGTGAAAACTTCTCGTTGTTAAACTGGTCGGCAAACACTTGCCAAGTGATAAAGGGCACCCCTGCACTAACTCCTTCGAGCGTGGAGACCCCCCCCCCCCCCACCACCACAATGAGTCAATAACAAAATTCGCGTTGTAACTCTGAGAATTCTCATTTGTTCCTTGGTTTTTTACTGAGACTATCAATCTTTACTATATGCCTAAACATTTTTTTTTTTTTTTGGATGTAGTTTTGCACAAATTTTGAAGTTTTCTAGCTGTCCTCTAGATCTCGATCCCTATGCACAACCTCTGAGAACTACCATTTCTAAGATGTAGCCGACGCGTTTACCCCCGCAAGTAGGAATCCTAAAACGTCAGTATCAGTATCATATTTACTATTGACACATGCCTATTTATTTTCTCATCTTCCTGGGTATAAGAAAGGTGAGTGAATTCACATTTTCAAACAACTAAATCCAATCACTCTCACGAAACAATTCATCGGATATTTTGCTATATATGAATGGTGTAATTTTATCTGGCAATTTAAGTTTGGAGTAATTTTATCTGCTATTCCAGCAGAAGATAAGTCCTTGAGTGAGCCTTGTTTGGAGATATGCCCAAATGCAACCCGGCAAAGAGAATTAATTAGAAGTGCTAAACATTTCATTGAAGCCCCAGAGCGCCGCAATACGATAGCTTAACCTCAAACTTTTCGTGGGATAAACAGGAAATTCACCCTGACAGCATCACTAACGGTCTGCTACGTGATTGAAATGTTGCGGCATGTTGCCTTCCCATTTTTCTAGCAAATGGAATTTTTCTGAATATTTCTCTATCTAGCGCCGATAATGCCAGTGATTGATCGTGTGATCCTTTTACTGAAATGATTATAGAGTCTTGATGAACAGGAGACTAGATAGATAGGAATTGAACCATCTAGATAGGAATTTTGTTTATATAATTAACTCCTTGTGATATCAAGTTTGAAACAACTAACATATGGAAGTTTCTAAATTTTGAAGGCTTACAGCTTCAGGTAGGGATGTCCAAACGGGTACCCGACCCAACCCGAATTCGATTTTTCGGGTTTTGAATGGGTATCGGGTTACCTGGGACCGGCCCTGTTCTTTGCGGGTCGGGTTCGGGTTCGGGTATTTGTTGGATATATGTGACCAAACCCTACCCTAACCCTATTTTTTGGGTACCCGTCGGGCTCGGGTTCGGGTATCATAAAACCCTGAATATATGAAACAGAAAGATTATCTATTTCGTGTGGAGTGTTTCTGGCCATATCAATTCTCTCTAAATCACGTCATTTTTAGCTATTAGAACAATCCAACCTCTTTCTTTTCTAGTTTTCCCACTTCAAGATCTCAAGAAAAACTCTTCAAATTCATCAACCAACTCTTCAAATCCATTGATTGATCATGATGCCGATTTTTTAAGATGATGGGGTTGTTGTTGTTGGGTGTGAATCCGACCTGTTGAATCAATACATGTTTTGCGACTAGTGCAATGAAGAAACATTTTCAAGGATGCAGCCAACCTATAAGCTGTTACTCACAAGAAAGTGGATTCGTGACTTTGTGTTGCCCAATGATTACAATAGATATTCTAGCTCTGTATTGAATAGAAGTGGATTCGTGACTTTGGGTAATGTGAATAGAAGTGGGTGTAATTTGTTATTCTCTTCAGTTGCTTATGATGAATTGTCAAGTAGTAGTTCAATTGCTTTTGAGTTTCAAAGAGTGTATCTAGGATGGTGGTTAGAAGGAAATTGCAAGTGTTCTGATCATGCCAACTGTACGAAGGTTATTTCACCATTTAAATCTATATCATTCTCTCTTCTTATAACAAGTATTTAATTTTCTATACTTAAGTGCACACTACAGGTCTACAGCCTCATTTTTTTGAAAAATGTTCCTGAGATACTGAAATATACACGAAGTTACGTGCAATTGCACACAAATTTAATAGACATTCTGGATTTCGTTGCCGGTGTATAGATGGGTTTGTTGGTGATGGGTTTGTTAATGGAAATGGTTGCCGGAAAGGTAAAGTGGATTTTTTTTTGGTTAATTTTGACTTTGACAAAATACTCTCATTATTGAGTTATTTCCTAGTTGTGGATAATGTGTTCCTTAAGTTTTCATTATGGGATTGTGTTTGACATTAGTATAATCCAATGGTGAATTTGTAAAGAACATGTTATGGCTTTTGCTCTATCTTATGGCTTTTGTAATCAATAGTTTTTGCTCTGTCTTATGGCTTTAAAAGAGTGTAACTTGACAAATGATAATAAGAAACCCCATTTTTCATTTTTTTTTTGGATGCTTGTAACCAACTCTCTAAGACTGGAGGCTAGGCATCCACGCCCCTATTACAAAAAATATACATCTCAAACTCTCAAGTACCAAATTATGGAAATCATTTATAAAATTTGATATCACCCCTCCTGGTTGCTCGTTGTCGTTTGGTACTCCTTCTTCGGCTATCCACCAATTCTTCAAACAAACCAAAGCTTCTAAGGTACTTGGAAGTAATTGTGACCTGTACTCGGACATAATTCTTCCACGTGCACTAAAAGCAGACTCGGAAGGAATTGTAGACACAGAAACACAAAATAGATCATGCACAATTACCGAAAGAACTGGAAAAGTCCCGGCGTAAGTCCTCCAATAATCCAATACATTAAATTTCTCGTCATTGTAAACAGGAATAGGATTAGAGTCTAAATATTTCTCAAACTCATTCATTTCCCTTTGATTGGTAGTGGGCAATTGCAATTGTCCTCTTGACATAAACTTTGCTAATTTTGATGTAGATATAGACGATGATGAGGCTATGTTGGCAGGTTCTCTACCCAATTTCCTCTGGTACGATGCAAAAAGTGTATCCAACTTGTTCCGATATTCTTTCAATTTTGTTTCATAAGTAGAAGAATCATTAGCATACAAGAGATGCTTTAGCACTTCCATCTTATATCGTGGGTCCATAATAGATGCAAGTGCTAAAGGTAGAAAATCCATATTGTTCCAATATTTGTCATACTTTAAAAGCATTATTTTCACAAACTGGACTTTCAAGGTTATCATTGAGAAGATTTTTAAGATGCCCAATTGTCAAACAGAAATCACTAGCAGTGACATATGATGAACCGGAAAAAAACTTTGTAGCATCAGCAAATACACCAAAAAAATCTTTCAAGTTTTCATCTACTTCCCATACTTCTTCATTAGGCAAAAACCCAATATTCACCTCTTGCAACATGTGATTTATTGGTTTCTTATGCTTCATAATATGCTTCATCATTTCATATGTTGCATCCCAACGATGGGGCACATCTATTGGTATTTTATTTTTTTCAAACCCATCCATCTCACAAAATTGACAATATCTTTGATATTTTCCAGGTGCATATCTCAACATTTTGACAAAGCTTCTAAATCCAGCAAGTAAAACAAAAAAAATGCTTAAACCCATCTTTAACAATGAGATTTAAAATGTGGGCACTACAACGCACATGGAACAAATTACCGTATATCTCTTCACTAAATAACTTAGGGATAAGTTCATCAACTGCAGCACCATTATTGCTAGCATTATCCAAAGTTATAGTGCTAATTTTGCCAATAATCTCATACTCAATAAGTTTTAATTTCCATCAAAGCTTTAGCAATATATATTCCATTATGTGGTTCTAGATGCTCAAAATAAGCAATAATTCTTTTGTTAATTTTCCAATCATTGTCAATCCAATGTGTTGCGATACACATAAATTGAGATTGAGCTATTGAAGTCCAAAGATCAGAAGTAAGAGAAATCTTTCCAGGAGCATTTTTCAACAATGAAATAATATCCAATTTTTTGGACTTGTACATTTTTTGAATATCTCTACCAAGTGTTTGTCTAGAAATATTTTCGAAATTTGGAAAGTAAGCACCCTTAATAAATTCTGAATAATATTTATCTTCAACCATTAAGAAAAGAAGTTCTCTCATTACAAAAAATTTGATTGTGTGATAGCTTTCTTGTGTTGAATTATATGACCAGGTTGAAACTTCACCCGTACTACTTCTAGACAAATTAGTTTGGTTAGCATTGGGTGTAATATTTTGTACACATCTTTCAACGTGCCTTCTAAGAGCAGTAGTTCCATTTGATGCAGAATGAGCTAATGGTTTTTGACAATGGTTACAAACTACTTTTAATTCCATAACTCCAAGTTTATTCTTAACTTCCATCTTAGTAAAATGTTCCCAAACACCCGACCTTGCCTTTTAGCCTTAGTATTATGACTATTATCAGTTGATGGGGGAGCACCCATATTATTTGAATCACTTTCATATCCCAACTCTGTGGGATCATTATCATCATCCATTTTTTTTTTCTAAAAAATATAAATAAAAAAAAATACTACAACCAAACAATATATAATACTTAATAACAAGAGAGTGGGGTTGTGGAAAGAGTAATAAGTACCTAATTATATAATGAAAACTTAAATTGTGAAAGAAGTACTAACCGAATTAACTTTGGAGAAGTTCTTGAAGTATATTTAAATCACTTGTGAATATCAATCTTCATTCTTTATCCTTGAATTAGCACTTGCATAGTTGCATGTAAAAACTTGCTTGTAGTTGTAGAGAGAATATGATAACTAAGTTTATGATTATAATTGGAGAGAGAATATGATAACTAAGTTTATGATTAGAATTGGAGAGTTTGAGGTGTAGAGAATTGTATTTATAGATTTTGTTATTCACAAAAGCCATTTTCACTCTCAAAATAGAGTTGTTAGGAGCCCAACAATCATAAATTAGGGACAAATATGTAACCTTGTATTACTAGATTTTGTTATTTACAAAAGTCATTTTCACCCTCAAAATAGAATTGTTAGGAGCCCAACAATCATAAATTAGGGACAAATATGTAATCTTATATTAATAGATTTTGTTATTCACAAAAGTCATTTTCACCCTCAAAATAGAGTTGTTAGGAGCCTAACAATCATAAATTAGGGACAAATATGTAAAATCTCAAGCAAAAGTAAATATTCCCCTATATCTACAAGTCTCCACGTGGTGTATCCTTCCATTTGCACTTTCTATCCGAATTCAAGAGTATCAGCAGTTGTAAAGTTGTAAACAGACAAATAGTAATCATCAAAAGCCAAAAGTTGTTGAAGACAAATGGTCAAATCGATAATAAATGGAAATAGTTGTTAGGAACTATGGGTCAGGGTCGGGTTCGGGTTTTGGTCAGGTATTTTTACCCTCTCTAACCGGGTTTTGGGTACGAGTTCGGTCCGGATATGGTTTCGGGTTTTTTAACCCTTTTAACGGGTTTAGGGCCAAATTATCAGGTCGATCCGGGTTTAGATAGTGTGACCAAACCCGACACTATATATTTCGGTCTGGGTTCGGGTTCGGGCTGGGTTTTTTTTCGGGTTTCGGGTTTTGAGCAGAATGGACATCCTTAGCTTCAGAGGCTGCATCCTTCACCAGAAAAAACTGGCAGGATGTTGCGGGGTTGCTAATAGACTATATGGACTTGAACAGGTACATGAAAATTATTACCATCATGGCGTTTGGTCCCGAAAGAGAAGGGTAGGTATAATTAGAAATATTTTGGATATTTTGCGTAATAGGAAGAAAAGAAATAAAGGCACTTGAAGGGAGCAAAGCTGTGAAATAAATTTATCGGAAAAGCGAAAATAGTGGTCTGGCCATATATATGGTACAGAGACTAAGGGCATCACCAATGCAGGCCCTCAAAATAGAGGACCACATCACCATTTTTAAGGTTAGTTTGAAGGAGAAGCCTGGTATAAAGGATCTCTAAATCATGTGTTCAATAACGCGAGCCTTATAATCAAAGTTAAAATTCAAAGATATTTAGCAATCTGGTTAACAGTGGACACTCTGGCAAAGTTTGGGACTAAATAATCTTGTAGGCTGGTAGGTCTCGGGTTCGACTCTTAGTAAGAACAAGTTTTTTATTTCTACGATTCCAGCTTTTTGTAACTTAAAAAATGAGTCATGTTACTGACATACCCTGATTTGTGTTGGGCAGACGCCGAGTTGGGCTGAGGTCTACCCATTGTGTTGGGCACAACTTGACTCCATACACCCCCAACCAAAATACCCCTAAACCGTGTAACTGGCAAATACCAGTTACATAAAAAACCAGCTTCGTCTCCATCCCTTCGTCTCCATCACTATCGCCCATAACAGCCCTTCGTGTCCATCACTATCGCACATATTCGTCTCCATAAAAAACAGCCCTTCGTGTCCATCAATATCGCTTGATCGATTTCTGCTCTCGATCAGATTTGTGCTCTAGATCAAATTTGTAAGTTTTCATTCTATTGTTCTTGATTTTTAATGTTGTTTACATTTGTTAAAGGTTTGTTTTTCTTTAGTGACACCATTGTACTCGCTCCCCACTAACCTCTGTATAGCTCTTTGTTTAGTAATAATATGAAGTTAGGTTGGGATTGTATTTAACAATGTGATGTGGTCATCTTGCAGTTAAACTGCAAAGTGTCACTAATTCGCAAATGATACTTGATTAAAATTCAATTTTTATTCAAAGTTTGTGTTATTAATTATGTTTGGTGTAGGGATTTTTTTTAAACAACTAATATGTTGTAATGACAGGGTTGGAGATTCTTAGAGCAGTAATTGGGGCTTCTTTCATTTGATCACCTTTATCATATACAAACAGCAGAGAAAGATTTCCATAACTTCTTTGTGGCGGTCTGCTTAGCTTGGTCGATCTCGAACTACTGCTTAGCTTAACATCACTCGATCAATTATATTATATATAAGGTCAGTTTATTACAAATTTCCTTCTTCCTTGTTAGTTGCTATTATACACTTGATTATTACTCTTGTTTTTTAATTGGGTCATTCGTTGTTAAAGGTTAACAACATAACCATGTTTTGCAAACTTTAACCATGCTTAGAATGTGCCTAGGATCAATGTTATAAATAAGTTTTCTTGTTTGTTGTGAATTTTTAATTTTATTGCAACCTTTAACCACCATAAGAATTTGAACTGTGTGAAAACACCATGCGAGAAACCGTGTTTGCTATCACATTCTTTTAGATTTGTAGAGGTGGATAACATACATATATGGTTTTGGGGCCATGGGTCCTTTGTTTGGGGAGTTATGGTTATTCCCTTTCCCTATTTAATTAGTTCTTCTGATTGAATACACAACAGACTCTGGGATTTATGCACTATTCCTTTTGACCTGAAATTTTACTAATTCGTCTTTTCCTTTTTAAAACCTCTATTTTCTTTTTGAGGTGGTTCAGAAGTTGGTACCAAAATTCATTAAACGTTTTGTCATATCATGTACCTCCCCATTTTTCAGTCTTAGCTTCTTCCTTGCCCCAAATGGTTAAGTGCTATAATTTGTTGTTGTGGAATGTAGGCGCGTTGGCTTTTCCATATTTGCTTTGTGCAATTATGATTTTGTTGCAACTTAGAAATGGAGTGCAATATATTCCACTTGCGTTCTGTTTGATATTTTTAGTTTCTACTCTGACGTTTTGTTTGGGTTTCTGATATGGAGCAGTTTTTTGTATGATTCTATATGTGTGACTGTGAGAATCATTTACTTGCATGGGTTGGTTCTGCAATTGTTTACTTTAGATTTATAGTAATGGTGCCACATTCAATCCCCTATGCGTGTATGTTGGGAGAAAGAGTCTTGAGTAACATTCCCTGCTTGACCTTTCTTTTTTCCTTTTTAAGTAACGTATAACATTGTCTTTGAAGACACTTGCAGAAAAAATTACTATATTGTCTTTGAGGAAAGTCCCACCAGAATTAACATGCGTCCCCATCAAATGTCTTGTTTATCTCTGGGACACAAAAAAAATATCTATAAGAGGGATGGCTTGGTGCTTCTCTCCAAGTGTTATCTCCTTAGAACTCCTCCATATACAAAAGTGCATGTATAAAATTTTCACTTGTCTAGATGTATAAATTGCGAACTTGATCATATCTCCTTACCGACTAAAATTTTCTAATGGCTAAATTTGATCATATTAATTATGTTTGCCTGAGATAAAATAAAATTTTGTAGTTTTACATACAATTGATACATTATTCACCCCTTTGTGTTTCTCGGCAAACTTATTCTTCTGTGTTTGTGTTAGTTATATTTTGTAGCAATGCCTCGAACAAAGAATATGAATGTGGAGAATGTAGCAAAAAGTGTTTTCATGGGTGCTAAGAAGTTGTTAGGTGGGCAGAGTAGTAGTTCGGGTCACGATGAGGAGCCTGAGAAAAAGAGAGGAAGATGAACAACCTCCTCGGCATCAGTTCATAGAGGGGATCGGAAAGCGGATGATCCCAGTAATGTTGTAAGTGGTGTAGAGTTAGGAAATCAAAAGAGAAAAAGGGGACAGTTCTGAGTGATGTAGATGTAGATGTAGATGTAGATTTAGATTTAGATTTAGATTTATATGTAGATGACGATGACGTAAATATGGATCATGGGAAAAGTGTAATTGTAAGTCATGGTGATAGTGAAGAAGATGACGAAGAGGGTGTTGATGATGCAGAAGAGGAGAATGACGAGGAGGAGGACGCGGAGGGTGAGGAGGAGGAGGAAGATGAGGATGACGAAGAAGTCCCTGAAGTCCCTGTACCTGTACCTCCAGTGAATATTATGAGAAAGTCCAACAATGACTTGGAGTTCCAGAGAGGTGTTTATGGAGGTGGCCCTCGTGTGTCACATCTGTTGTATGACTATGCGGTGCATGTGGCTCGCGATATTTGGGAGGGGCAAGTAATATTATCATATATTGTCTATTAGTATTTAAATTTTGTATTATGAAACCTTGTGCATACATTAATACTGAGTTTTTGTTGTTTTAGGCAGAGCGAGGGGTGTTGAAGTGTCATGGGCACCTAAACAAGTTGGTACAATGGAATATCATCGGAGAGTGTTCAGACTGTTCTAATTTTCATGTGGAGCTTCAAAGGACCGGCTTATGTGCTCTGGTCTTAGGTGTATACAGGCATCAGGATCCCGTGTTGGTCTCTGCATTTCTAGAGAGGTGGCATCTAGAGACCAACACGTTTCATATGCCATGGGGCAAGATGACAATCACGTTGGACGATGTTTCCCAACTCTTAAGAGTTCCGATCGGAGGCAAAGCAGTGACTGGAAACACTGATTTGACCCTGTAACAGACATAAAGACTCCTCCACAAAGGTCTTGGCATACCCATGGACAAGATAGATGCGGAGATGAAATCCAATAAGCCTCACTTCCAAAGTTAGGATAGATTTCTTGATGAAGCAGTTTGCTGGGAAGGTAACGGATGAAGATTTACGGGATGAAAATGGGGTTGTTGTGAAGAAGGCGTCAACCCAAAAAGAGTTGCAGTTTGCTGTGAGAGCTTATCTGTTATTTTTCTTTGGATGTACCACCTTCACCGACACATCTGAAACTATAGTTCCCGTTTGTTATCTGAGAATGCTTATGAAATTTGCCGAGATCAGAGACTACGCGTGGGGTGCAACCTTACTGGCTTACTTGTACAGGGGTCTTGGGACTCCCACAAGTGCCAAGGTGAAAGGTGTTTCAGGCTATTTCACTCTCCTACAGGTATTAGTTTTTTTGTTTTTCTTTTCAATGTCAATTTTATCTATCTATTACAATATTAACTAGGTGTCTATATTAATCTAGGCATGGATTTATGAGTACTTCCCGGTGTTCAGGCCATTCCCAAACGAGGACTATCAGTTGAGCATGTCGTGTACTCATAAGTACTCAGTTACTCAGTCTTTTTATGCTAGCACAACAGCTGCATTGAAGCATACCAGAACGATGATTGATAATATGACTTGTACCGATGTAAGCATTTTTGTATGTAAATAGTTTTATTTATTAATTTATATTATTAGTCTGTGGTTAATGATTAATTTCCTCGATCATATGCTATTTGACAGGTTGAATGGTATCCCTATACTGAAGTCCGAGCTACACGGCCGGTGGATGAAATAGCATTTTTCGAGGGATTTATATGCTTTCTTGATAATGTCGAGCAGTACAATGTTTCGAGGGTTATGCGTCAGTTGGGTCATATGCAGTTTGTACCCTCAGATCCCCCAAGACCAAAGACCTCGACGCGAACTACTTCCGGATGCGGGTACGATGTGAAATTTAATATTGTGTCTTCCTACTGGAGTAAATGGCAGAATCACTTGATACAACTTGAACATCGAGGACCCATTCCGTCTTATCCATGGGAGTGTGTTAGTAGATACATGAGTTGGTACGAAAATAATAGTCATATTCAAAAGATAAACCCTAATCATCTTAATCACTACTCCTTACAGAGTCTTCCATATCATAATATGGTGAGTTAATACCTTACAATGTTAGTTTTTTTTTTTTTTTTTGTTTTGTTTTGTTTTGGTATTTTATAAATGTAAATGTATATACTAATATAGTTTTTCGTTTTAATTTTGATAGCACCCTGTTGTCGATGAAATTTCTCGCTTGCTCAATCAAGGCCTGCAATTGGGTGGGACTGCGATTCCAGACGATGCACGGAACGAGTTCATGGAGGCATACAATTTGACCCGGTGCAAGTTCATTGGCGAACGATATCGTTAAGGAGCATTGGATTTAGCAATGTTGAGTTTGGTTAGTTCACTTGACAAACTTTTGTTTTGCTGGAGCTTTGTTAGAAGATAGAGGCAGTCTTTAGTTTATAGAGGCAGTCTTGTTGGAAGTCTTGTTGGCAGTCTTGTTGGAGCTTTGTTGGAAGATAGAGGCAGTCTTCAGTTTATAGAGGCTTTGTTTTGATGGAGCTTTGTTGCACTAAACTTCAGTTTATAGAGGTAGTCTTTTGATGAATGTTTATTTAGATCCTTGGTCTGTCTTGTACTAGTGTTTATGTAGAACCTTCTGGGATATTGATGGATTGATTTTATATCAGGACTCTTTGTTTGTTCCTGTAGATAAGTCCAAATGTTTTGAAATGGTGGATGAACTACAAATTACAGTTGCCTATGCTTGTTTATGATTACTGTGTAGACATTGTGCTACTTGCTTTCTTGCCGTTTCTATATAAGTATTTTATCTGATGTGAAATTATGTTTTTGGCTCCTGGGATTACTTGTTCTTGATTGTTTGTTGCTCCATTTTTTCTTTTTTGATTATTGGAAGACATATTCAGGTAGTGTCCATCAATCTTGATGGTGAGACAAACCTAAAAGTTAAGCAATCTTTGGAAGTGACCTCCTCTTTACATGACGAAAAGTCTTTCAGAAATTTCAAGGCAGTTATTCAATGTGAGGATCCAAATGATAATCTTTATACCTTCATTAGAAGTTTGTACTATGATGGTTTAGAATATCCCAAACGGTGTGGCCATGTCGTTTGGGACTAAGTTCAAACGGTGTGGCCACACTGGTCAAGAGACAAAAAAACAGACAAGTCATTTTTATCCAACCCCAAATCCCAAACGACATGGCCACACCGTTTGGGACCTAGTCCAAAACGGTGTGGCCATGTCGTTTGGGACTAAGTCCAAATGGTGTGGACACACCGTTCAAGAGGCCAAAAAACAGACAAGTCATTTTTATCCAAGTTCAAATCCCAAATGACATGGCCACAAACGGTGTGGCCACACTGGTCAAGAGGCAAAAAAACAGACAAGTCATTTCTATCCAAGCTCAAGTCCCAAAAGATATTTGCATCCACAGAATACCATCAAATTTAATTCGACCAAAAAATACCATCAAATTTAAGAAAATTGTATCAAAAACCAAATTACAATTCCAACCACATGAACACTAATTACATAGACTTATTCCTAGTCAACATCTATTATTGGTATTTCGGACCCATCATTAGTGTGCTCGTCTTCCAATACTAAATTGGGAATGTTCAATGTCGTAAATTGCGTTTGTCTTACTTGTAATGCAGTATCCCAACTATCTGCAATTAAGTGTCGAGCTCTACGCCATCTTCACATTGGTTTTGGAACCGGACAATCATCAACAAGTTCAACATGGACAAAATGACATCCCTGTACATAAGCGGTACCCAACACTTTCTTTACTCTCTCAGGATTTGCTTGGGTTCTCAGTGGCAAGATAAGATGGCAGTACGTATTTCCTAAATGTACGAGGACGACATTAAATCTTGAAGCAAATAGATATCCAACAAAAGGCATGGTCATCCACTTATTATAGGGTGCCCAACCACATGCATGAGAAATTGTAGGTTTCACAAAACTAACATCACTGTGAGTGTACAATGTACAGTATAGGGGGAAGTTGTCATTAAGTTCTTGTAACAACTCATTTCTCATCCACGGCCACTCTTCCTGACTTCTTCCCAGTGCAATGCACATTGCTTTATACCCGCAATTGCCATCACCCACAGGGTCATCCACTTTAACAATATATTTGTGCAGTTTTTTTGGAATATCCAAACCGTAATGTTTCGGCCCCATCAGGATGCCAATGTCTAACTTTTGAAGTGATTTTTGAGAAGAGTTATTCCGTGGTGTGGTTGTTTTAGGTGGTAAAGGTGATTTTTGAGAAGAATTATTCCGTGGTGTGGTTGTTTTAGGTGGTAAAGGTGATTTTTTAGAAGAGTTCTTCCGCGGTGTGGTTTTTTGGTGGAAAAGGTGGTTTCGGAGAAGACTTCTCTACAGGTGGGTTTGGAGTAGCGTATTTCGATGGTGTGGGTGTTTTATGAGAAGGCTTGGAATTTGGCGTACATTCCTATTGTTGCAACGAGACCCACTCTTCATGCTCACGTTGGGAATGTTCAAAATCAGATGAATCTCGTTTTGAAGAGTTATCATCCCCAGTTGGAAGCTTTCTCTTGCAACTACCCTTAGGCCGACCTTTGGTTTTCGCCTCCTCATGAGGTGGTCCTAGCCATGTACTTTCTGGCATAGCAATCTCCATAAGTTTCCTAACCATAACCCTCTGCTCTTCTTCAGAAGCCATTTCATACCTTTTCATAAGCATATCCATCGAAGGTCTACAATCGGGACCAACACCCACCGACACACTTGGAAAAGCAGACAGAGTTTTCCAAAATGGATCGATAGCACTAAAAGATATGGGACGTTCTTGCTTTTGAAGTTCAACGATTTCGTGAGCACATGGCAATCCATAACTGGTGCGCAAATAACACCCACAAATGAACTCAGAGTCCTTAGCAGCACGGCTTACACGGGTATTTAGTTCTTCATAAAGCAAGTCCAAACATTTTCCTGAGACTAGGTTTCTGAGTTCACGAAATAAAGGAATCCGGTGGTGGTGTTGGGTTACAATCAGACTCTTCTCAAACGTACCTCTAATCTCAGAGAGCTGGATCTCTAAAATCGGGTGGATCAAGTAGAACATACTTAGAAAATCATGTCTGTTTGTGTTTTCTAGAACATGTTTCACCTGAGCATGAGACCCTTCGACTCTATTGGTTGTTGTACTCCCAAAGTGAATGTGTTGATCTGTCCAACAACATACGAATCGATCTTTGTAAGGCAACCAAGTCTCTCGCAAATAACTAACAAAATTGGAGTACTCAACCCTATATTGTTTTTCCAAAGCAGCAATTCTACGGTTGAAGATATCCTCAGTCCTCGATTTCACTACAGTGTTCCACAAGAACTGACCTTTATTTACAAGTTCTGTGGTGGGAAAAAAATCATTGCATTTCTGAAGGACGCACATAGAGATATGCCATCTACAGAGATGCTTGTGCGCGTCAGGAAACACAATATCAGCGGTACTCATCAAGGCCAAGTCCCTGTCAGACATAATCACAGATGGCCTTTCTTCACCCAGCAAGCCGTTAAACTAACGTAAAGCCCACTCATAGTCTATCACTATTTCGGACTGAAGCAACACTTGACAGACCGTGAAAGACTTCCAGGTTGAAGTCACCCCCACAAACTGTACAAAAGGCTACCGATACTTATTGGTTTTGTAGGTGGCGTCTATGGTGAAAACGTTTGGAAAAGTTTGAGCCATTTTAACACCGTCCGGATAGGCCCATAACAATCCCGTTATCTCATCCATATTCGTATCCTCTCTCACCTCCTCGAAATAATGGTTTTCTGCTAACAACTCACGCAATCTCTGCATTTGCGAGCGATCGTTCATATCCAATGTCCTCACCTTGTGCCTGGCATTGTAGACTTGACATATGCTAGATAGGTTATCAGGAAACCTATGTCTGATGGACTTCAAAACTTATTTAGGCTTAACTCCATTTTGAGTCATCTCTGACAAGAACTCGAATTGTGGAACGGTCAGTCGAGTAGCAAATGCATGTCTTTCAAGGGTCTTCGCCAATGGATGGTTGTGAACACCATTAAGAACGGCAATTTTCCAACTATCGACACTGCCGCGTTGGAAAATACATCTTAACTTAAATGGACATCCACGTTTCTTGGTTCCAGTATTTCTCTTATTAGCCTTCTCTACCTTTTTGTGTGAACGATACACACCCGATCGAACTCTCAAGCTAAATCCAGCCTTGGTACTCGGTTCCTGTTAGCATTCTGCGACTTCCCAATTACCACAACAAACATTACATTGTTTTCCCCGAACAGTTGCCCAACCAATTACGTCATTAAGTGTATGAAATCCCTAAAGATATGAAAAAAACAACAATCAATAAACTAATATAACTTCATTTAGAAAATAAAAACAAATGAAAACAATGCCTACTATGTACCTCTTCCGTAGGAAATATTTCTATTGTATCCATTGAAAGCGGTTGAACATCATTCACGTCATTCGAGTTTCTAGAGTTCTCGAAACACACCGAAGGATCCTAAATGAAGAACAGTTGTTAATTGATGTTTGGCTTAAGTACCAAATGCTACAAACACACCGTTTACCACTGTTTGTGTTTTTCTATGTTCAAATCCTAAAACAACATGGCCACACCGTTAGAGATTCCAAAAAACATAACTTCATATTTTTTCAAAGTTCTAATCCCAAACGACTTGGCCACACCGTTTGGACTGAGTCCAAACGGTGTGGCCAAGTCGTTTGGGACTTAGTCCAAACGGTGTGGCCAAGTCGTTTAGGACTTAGTCCAAATGGTATGGCCACACCGGTCAAGAGGCCAAAAAACAAACAAGTCATTTTTATCCAAGCTCAAATCCCAAACAACATGGCCACACCGTTTGGACTTCGTTCAAGAGGCCAACAAAACAGACAAGTCCTTTTTATCTAAGTTCAAATCCCAAACGACATGGCCACCGTTTGAACTAGGTCCAAACGGTATGGCCACACCGGCAAGTTTTTTTTAGTTAATATCCCAAACGACATGGCCACATCGTTTTGGACTCAGTCCAGACGGTGTGACCAGACCGTTTGGTGTGCAATACAAATGACCTAGCCGGGTCGGGTCGTTTAAGCCTCGAATTTTCTCTTTCAATCACATCACTGTACACATGAATAATTACTACATGTATAATTACTACATGCATAATTACGTTTAATTTAGATTTACCTTATTCTTATTAAATACATCATCATCCATTCCTCTATTTTCTTCACTTTGAACTTGTTCTACATTTTCTTCTTGAATGGGGTCATGATACATTACATTTTCTTCTTCATCTTCATGTTCTAAAATGGGGTTGGGCTCTTCCATTAGTGTTTAGTATTTGTGTTAGGGTTTAAAGTTTTTGATGGTGGAAGAGAAGAGAATAAAAAAGAATGGCTAAAAAGGTTGCAACAAGTCAAATTCACTTTGGTTTGGAAGGTGCCCAACACAACAACTTTTGGGGCCAATAGCACATTTGTAATAATTGTTTTAGTTTTTGGGGTCTGCCCAACACAATATGGGTCCGGCAGTAACAAACACCTAAAAAATTTAATAGCTGGATGGGGGACTCGAACACTGGATGTCGCCTATTCTAAGAGCACCTTATGCCAACTACGCTGGATTTATGGACGTATTTTTATTTACCTCGCGAAACGGACCGGCCCTCTATAAATGAAATAGATATAGAGACAATGTTAGAGGATAAATGACTTTCATAACAACAATTAATTTTAAATGTTTTCACTAGCAACCCAGCCTAGTCCAGTAACTTTCATCAGCACGGCAGGGCAAAATCAAAGACAAATATATGGTATATTGGGTTCTGCACCAATGAATTAAGTGTTCTTGAGGAAGACAAAAAAGATAACCGTACGGAGTCGGTAAAGATACCAACCCCACTGAAGGATAAAAAATACTAGGAGAATAATCATAATAAGAACACATAACATCTGCAAAAGACCTAGCAAATGTTACTATTTTCCTGATCTTCTAAACTCTTATTTATCCAATCCATCAACTACTTGCCCTATCTTGACAGAAGAGATGCCAGACCAACCCGTCCTCCATAGATCAGTGAAGGAAGCTGCTTTTTGGTGAGAGCTGATGATGCCAGACTTACACGCCAGTTATAAGCAGCTGGTATCTCTTGCTTGAAACTCATCTCTGAAAACCTGTAGTAAGAAAACCAGAGCAACACTTCTAAGGAGGGAAACTAAGAGACAACTTTAAGCACTAGAATTGAAATAAACCAGTCTATAATTTCCAAATAGGTGGCATGGCTATGCTGTTATTAGGATTAACCAATGCTTAAAGGTTCATCACGATCACACGACCGAGCAATTATAAACATTAAAATATAATAAAAAAAATAATTTCCTTGTCTATATACACAGGTTACTTGGCATTCCTGAAACTACTATTAACCCTTCAACCCTATTTATTCGTTCCGGCATGCCCTACAAGGCTACAACATATAATATATCTTGTTTGTCACATATATTTAATATCCAATATTACCAAACTAACCAAAGACATCAACATCTATCGGTGTCCAAGGCGTGTCGGTGTCCCATGGGTCTGACAATGATACACTGCCTCTAGAGATGTGTCGGTGCTTCCTAGGTTAACCTCCAATTCTCCTCTGAATAGCCTTGGCAATGCCAACTTCCAACCAAAAGGAACCCAAAACAATCAAGCCCTTACATTGAAAATACAATGGAGCCACAAACAGAAAACGGATCCAGTTGGCATTGGATGTGTATAAAGATCATATTTGTAGTTTGTTGTGATTTCTTGTTATTCTAAAGAACGGGGATCAGCTAATCCAGTGACCGACAGAATATTAGACAGTTGTTCGATACATTTAAGAAGACAACCATGTAAACTTCCAGGATGATCTAGCAAGTTGTCAAACTAGGAATGTCTAAATTTCTACTATGTAAGTAGACATACTTAAATAAAATGAAATAGAATAGTTTTCTGTGAAGCGTGAACTATTCTCAGAACGGAAGATAGTAAGTAATTAAGTAAACACAGGCGTTGAGCAGTGAACACATACATAGGAGGCAATGGACCTTCACTTGCAAATGTTGACATTCCCTGTCGTTGCTTGTGCTTTGGATTTGCACTGCATAACACATACACTCTTCCACGGCGTTTAACTGTCTTACAGAACTCGCACATTTTCTTCACGGATGACCTGACCTTCATTTTGGCTCCTGAAAGCAGTCAACAAAGCATCAACTTTGGAACTTTGCCACCCATAAAAAACACAGAAGCACCCATGCGTCAATCAAGACAATGTGAAATTCTGCAAGCACTGTTGCGAAAAAATATATATATATATCATATGGCGGAAAGAGCATCAAATCATATATAGTAAGAGGTTATACAATTTGCAAACATTTGTGTGTTACCTAAAAATCTTGAGTAATCATTTAGCAGTCCTCAAGACTCGAGTGTGTGGAAAGTAAAAGATATTGATTATTGACAAGATATTTCTCACAGGGAAAAAAAAATCAAAGCTGTCCTCTTTTTTGGTACACTTGAACATGTAGTGAGAATCAGATAACAAGAAGCCAGAAACTGAACAATTAGTAAACGGCAAGTTGATTCTACCACAGAACTACTTCGAATTATATGATGCAACTACTTTATTCAAAATAGATGCAAGGAAATCAAACGCATATAAACATAGCCCTAGAAGACTAATAATAATTAATAATAAGACAAATACTTCCGAAATAAATGACTGAAGAAAAGAGTAATTACTTCTATCTTTCCGAACTGAAAATGATTTTTCGAAGTAGTAAAATCAGTGCACACAAATAAACTCCAACTAAGAACACACCGATAGCGAATGAGATTTCTAGCCTCTCGATTTCACTTCAAGATACGTATATCTTGTGCATTTATAGAGCTGACCTATTTTTAAACTATTGGGCCTCCTGCCCAACTCATTATGCTGTTGGGCCTGTGAAAGATTCATCGAAGCTCAGCCCATGATGCAGCAGGCTTTATTGGGTTATTTTTCTCTCAATAGTCAATACTCAAAAGTAGGGGGTGTTCAAGGGTCGGTTCGGGTTCGGTTCTTACCGGTTTTTGGTTCGGTTATATTTTAATAGTTACTACTGGGCTCGGTTCTTTCGGTTTTTTTCTTATATTTTGGAAACCCATAATTATACCCATTAATTAAGTCGGTTCTGGTTTGGGTTTCGGTTCCTTCTCGGGTTATACATATTTATTACTAAAATTGCATTTTTAATTACGTAACCGATATAAAAATTGGTTTTTAGCGTGACAATAACACTTGTAAAGGTCCTAAATTCAATAATCTTCGAAAGTTTCCTAAAAACTTTAAATAAATCTCATAAATTGTATGTACGCGTGTATTAATTTGTATTTCAAATCGAACACGTCACGTGTACATTATACTATATACGTATATACATACATCCTTTATACTATATATCACACACTAAAGAATGAGTTCATCGAGTATAATCTTTGTCGATACCTGAAGTAAATAAATTATCATTTATTTCATCGATGTGCAAGTAGTACCTATTATTGCACGGATATCGACATCGACTTTTCTTGTCTAAATGATTTTTGGAAGGCACAATAAAATCTCTAAGACTTTGTACATATTCAGGCCTATGCGGCATACTCATCCAATTTTTATCCATATTTGTGCCTATCAACAAAAGGTAATAAAAAAGAATTAACAAAGCTTTGCTTCTATTAAAAGCGGTTATCAAGACCGATTTCAAGTCCAAAACTATCCAATAGTGGAATAACAATAAGTACAATTTCATTACCTAAACAGTCCAAGAACACATTAATTATAACTCATGCTTTAAATATTTATACAACCCATTGACAAATCAACCCATTATAGTAGCAAATAATGCTAATGGAACTAACACATCAAAACCCAATTTTTCTCTATCAATTAAAAAAGCAACACAAATATATATATATATTGACTTACCTAAAGCAAGAGAGCTTGGTCTTCAGCAAAAGAGCACTTGGCCGGTCTTTGACAAACGCTTTTCTTCCTGAAAATAAAATGAAATTCAAATCTATTAAAAGAATTTGGAAACTTGACATTGCTGCCAACTGGCAAATGTTCATTTGCTTGCATCCTATTACACTCAGGAATAAAGTAAAGTTTGAAGCAAGAAAGTCCAACAGGGAAAGACTGCTAAGACAGACTACAAGCCTATGGATGAAACGTTTGGAGGCATACAGTCAACAAGATAGCTTGACAGAACATGGAGTGAACAATCAAAAGCTAATGGATGAATTTATGCACTATGAGAACAACAAGATGGAAGAATTGAGGTGTATCCCTCGCAATGCATGTTTGTACATCAAGTACCAGGAGAACTGCCTATGAATGATAACCTATTTTTAATTGGCTCCTTAATTCAATAAGGGAGTAAACCAAAAATAACACGTAAAAATTCAATCATGAAAAACAAAATTTGTCAATAATAATAAGATGAAAGACATGAAACTTATAAAACAAATAAAAAACTTCAGACTTGTGTGTTAGATAATTATAAGAGTATTAATTAATGGTGCTGCAAATAATGGGATTAGTTTGGCTCAAGTGTTCTCCCACTATTTGATGAGCTTGCATTAGCTAGACTACTATACCCATCAGATTATTTATGGTTTCATCTTCCTTCAATCCTTTAGATGAATAGTAGGCACTATCTATATGTTCAGGTAATGTAGATCTTACTGGCGGAAGCTTCAGTTTAATTGAATCTATACTTTAATTGAAACATAATTAAAAGACGACCTAAAAATCACTCTTTTATTGAATCTCTCAATCACAAATCACACACATAAACACAACTATTGAAATCCTAACTACAAGCCCGTCATTTAAAGTAAACCTAGAAAGCATAAACCAATATGAACACGACATGTGCCCAACTAACTAATGGACTCGAACCATGGGCTTGGACTCAACTAAGGGACTCACGCCCATAACATGTAGAGGGAACATAGGCGCACACCTATGACACTGACAGACTCGACTAATGTTCTACATCACTCTCCCCAACCGAAGAAAATTCGTCATCGAATTTCTAATCAACAAAAACTTCAAGTAAAGAGAACCACTTCCGTAAGCTTTAGGAAATCGGCCAATACCCCAGCTGAAAGGAATCCGACCATGAATTTTTCCTTTGTAACAGCTTCCCTGGCTTAAAATCAATAACCCACAACATGCTCTTGAACACAGATTATGAAAACAATAACCAGAAAATGCACCAAAAAAATTTGGTACTAATGGCTCGTCTTGAAAGCTTGTAACTTCACCAACATATGTGAATTTCTTTAAGGAAATCCAAATCTGCAATCGTGCTTTTTTGAAAAACAAATCACTTCGTTTGTCAAAGTGAGTCACAAAATTTTTCCAAATTAGATCTTCGTACTTATCAAAGATTGGTGGAGTGCCCAATAGGGGGGCTTCAACACCTGTCGGCAGCCGAGCGGCGCCATCATTGAGGGGTACACCCTCACGTTCCTCATTGAGAGGAGATTCCTTGTTGGTGTTATCTTTCATGCCAACTTTGTTCTCTCCGTTGTTTTCTGGATCTATAGGCGCAAAAGGGTTCAGAATAGGGATTGAACCATCAACCTGAGATGCATCGTCAGTACTAGCCACTGAACCATTATTCTGTGGTGGTAGAGGTGGTTGTTGCACCTCTCTTTGAAGTGGAAACTTTGCTTCCATTAGGTTCTGGAACATCTGTGTCATGTTCTTCATGCTTTCTTCTAAACAAGACATTCGAGTATCCATGGATGGAGGACGACCTTAAGTTGCTTTGTGATTCATCATAACAACACAAAAAAAATTGACTTTTCAAGAAAAAAAAAATCGCCGTGAACAATAGCCTGAGTGAACAGTGATGCGGTGAATAGTGCCTGATGAACAATGTTTCACGAACAGTGTTTTTGGTGAACAATGTTGTGAATAGTAACCCCTAGAATTAATTTGCTCCGATACCAAATAATGTAGATCTTACTGGCGGAAGCTTCAGTTTAATTGAATCTACACTTTAATTGAAACACAATTAAAAGACGACCTAAAAATCACTCTTTTATTAAATCTCTCAATCACAAATCACACACATAAACACAACTACTGAAACCCTAACTACAAGCCCATTATTTAAAGTAAACCTAGAAAGCATAAACCAATAGGAACATGACATGTGTCCAACTAACTAATGGACTCGAACCATAGGCTTGGACTCAACTAAGGGGATCACGCCCATAACATGTAGAGGGAACATAGGCGCACACCTATGACACTGACAGACTCGACTAATGTTCAACATCATAAGGTCTCTGAACTTGACTCGCTAAAACACTCAAATCCAATAATAACTTTGTTATTCTCTCAATACAATAGGGTACCCATCCTCAAGACACGTATGGCTAAAAAGCCTATCCCGTTCCACCAAAACAAATTTTCCAAGACCAATAACAACCTCTCTAGCATTACAATCGACCCATTCCCAATTCAAATACTCCTCGTCCATTATCTCCACTTGTCCAAAACCTTCTTTTCCAAAATCTCAAATCCCCTAAATATTCTAACACCCCAACCACCAATAACAACAATCTCCCAAAACCATCTCCTTCTCCTCCAAGAGTCGGCAAATACAATGACCACAAATTAATAAAGAACAAAAAAGAAAAATAAATCATGTTCTCTACAACTCCAAAATCATAGAAAAGAAAAAAAAAAATTGATTGTAATATGACTTCTTCTTACCTGTCTGTGTGAGAGGGAGAGGGAGAGTGAGGGAGGAGGAGGGAGGGGGGGTAAATTTAAAAGTGTATAGCAGGAGCTATGGAGGTAGTAGAGAGACGTGATTTTGTGTTATTATTTTTCTCCGCTTTCTTTTTTTGGTTTTTTACCAACTGTTTTTTTGGGGCTATAGGATTTATTCCCTCTTATTTTTTGGGTCGAGACGTGATTTTGTGTTATTATTTTTCTCTGCTTTCTTTTTTTGGTTTTTTACCAACTATTTTTTTTGGGGCAATAGGATTTATTCCCTCTTATTTTTTGGGTCGAAACGTGATTTTGTGTTATTATTTTTCTCCGCTTTCTTTTTTTGGTTTTTTAGCAACTTTTTTTTTGGGGCAATAGGATTTATTCCCTCTTATTTTTTGGGTCGCGCACCAAGTTTATTGAATTGGCACCACTTTTACCAATTTTACAAATTCAAATGTAGTGGCACCCCTCCATTAATCACATAAAAAAACACTCACGGCAAGAAGTTACCGCAAGATCGCACAATCCATGGCATCGGGTTGCCGCGTTATCCCATATCCCATGGAAGGTGGTTGCCGTGAGTCTTTTTTTCTTTTAATTTTTTTTAATAGCCACTGTAAAAAAAAGTTAGTTGCCGTGAGCTGGTTGTGTTCACTAAAATGGAGTTTTTGCTTGTGTTAATTATCAAAACTCTTCTTCATTAATTTGATCACAAATTTTTCTTATATCATATGAAAATATTTGCCGCGAGATAGCAAAATTATGCTTCGATTGTACATTATTTTTTTGTCATGGTTTTGGTGTTGTTCTTGGAGTGTATAAAGAAGCTTTAAAGAAGAAAATGAGGTATTCATATATCGTGTGTGTTCAATACGCAAAATTTGAAGTGAAAAAAAACAAAAAACACAAAAAAAATATTCTGCGGGAACTCCCTGTTGTGGGATATGGGATCTCGCGATAACCCGATACCGTAGATTGTGCGATCTCGCGGCAACTGTCTGTCGTGGGATATAGGATCTTGCGACAACTGCTTGCCATAGAACTATTGGGCATGTGGGGTGCAAAAAGACATATAAAGAATAACCATTAATGTTTTACTTTTTGCCAAAAGGTGCCAATCCCATAAAGTGGGGTGCTAATACCGTGCCCCTCTTTTTTTTGGGTCCTGTATTGGGCACTCATCAAATTCCATTGGGCAACCCCAGAAAAAAAACACAAATATTACAAGTTTGCCATTTTAAAAAAAATGTTTTATATTGGGCTCGAACCCAACAACAAGTCCAACCGGTCGTTGAAACTACGAGGTCGTTAGAGTGTACACTCAAACAATCTCGCCATATCGTTTTAGTGTACACTCAAGCGGTCTACGTGTGTCGTTTGAGATAAAGCTCTTGGGTTTTTAGCTAGACGATATGGCGGGGTCGTTTGGGCAGTGTCAGGGACGACATGAATAGGTCGTTTGGAGACTCTCTTGGGCGACATGGATGGGTCGTTTGGACTAAAACAATTGAGAAGTTCATTTTGTTTTTTGGTCATTTTCATATCCCTGATTAAACGATCAATTCCAAACACAAATACCACTTTTCATATACATAAACACCAAACACAAACTATACATCAAATTTCAAACAAACCCAAACACAAATCCCAATTTTCAATTATTACATCATTCAAAACGATCCTTCCATGCACAATTCAAATAATTCAAAATCTTGTATTAACTCATACAACTAATGTACAAAGAATATTAAAAAAAAAAAAAAAAAAAAACAACAACAACAAACAACATTCAAACGACCTCACTGGGTCGTTTGGGCTATATACAAAACTACCTCTCAAAGTCATTTGGGGCACCTTGAAAACGACCTCACTGGGTCGTTTGGGGCTTTTTCAAATAATAATTGCTTTGGTTTCCTCCAACACTCAAATTTCTTCCATTAGATGATAATCTGACGAATCAGTCATATGCCATAGCCCTGATCCCACCACCAAAACATCAGGAAAACGGCGCGTTTCAATTCCACCAAAAAATCAGTTAAGTTTGTAACATAAGGTGCGCGCCCAAATAAAATCAAATTTCAACATAAGGTGCGCGCTCAAGCATGTTAGCCTTGCAACATGAGCCGAGACTAACCAAATTGTGATTAGTTTAAGAGAGAACCGAATATACGGAAGCTTGACTACCTATGCCTCAAATACCATCCCTACTTGTAGACCAGCCAAGCTTGACCGAATAAACATGCAGAATGCTTGATGGATCTAGACAGATTCCAAAAAATAAAATAAAATGGAAAGAGAGAGCTGGAGACCATGAATGAAGGTAACTAGTTCGACTTGTTGTTTTTCAGTTTCTTTTTTTTAGCTGGGGGGTGTATTGGGCTTCTTGGCGGGCTTAATTTGGCTTAGGTCGAATTTGATGAGTGCCTTAATAATTTGATTTTTTTTTTTTTTTTTTTTTTTTTTTTTCTAGAAACTCAAATTAAAGATAAAATTGGTGCAGGTCTTAACAAATTCGCGCTAAACACAACTGACCACGTAATTGACCAAAAACGCTGCAATTACATACCTTATCTTGACAAAATTCTATTGTCGAAAAAGTTGTGGCAAGCAAAGAATTCCCAATTCTACGTGAAATATTTGCCTACGTTAATTTAATAAATGTTGTAAACTATGAACAATTGGCTACAAATTCCAAAAGCGTGCGACTTATCCACCACCAGCAACGTACAAAAGCGTCGATAACAATTAGATAGTATTTTCCACGCTCAAGAAGTCGCCAAAGACACATTTTTATATTGAAAAGTAAATATTTGCTTTTTATAAGTAATTTAATATTATTAGAGATGAAATAAACGTAGCGAAAAGGGATGATTCTATATGGCCACTAAACAATTCGAGACGCACAAAAGCGTTGGTAAAAGTGTATTTCACCTACGATTCTAAAACGTCGCAAAAATATCATCGCTAAAAACTTGTTTGTTGTAGTGTAAAGGTCGTTCTATATGCCCATAAGACATCCGATAATCGGAGAGACCAGTCTTTCCTAGATGGATTAACTATTTTCTCCATAATGGACTCTCTATTAGATACTTCCACTTGGCCACTAGTCTGAGGATGATAGGGGATACCACCTTGTGGGTAACTCCATATTTCTTTACTAACGACTCAAAAATTTTATTACAAAAATGTTTTCTCCCATTGATAAGTGAATAAACTTAGACATGTGTGAATAGTAGATTAGAGATGCTTGAACAATAGATTTGTAATGGAAAAATAGTAAATAGAATACTCTCAATATCGTAGAAATAGTGAGGACTAGTCGTGTTTGATCCACTCTAGTTGTACGTTACTTAATTGCAAGTCTAGATTAGATAAATGTTATTAATAGTGAGAGTAATAATGTGTGAAAATAGTAATTAAACAATGAATTAATTTAGGGTGAACTAGTGTTACCCCCCTACTAGATGAGCCAATTAGGATCCCCCCCCCCCGGAGGACTAGTCGTGTTTGATCCACTCTAGTTGTACGTTACTTAATTGCAAGTCTAGATTAGATAAATGTTATTAATAGTGAGAGTAATAATGTGTGAAAATAGTAATTAAACAATGAATTAATTTAGGGTGAACTAGTGTTACCCCCCTACTAGATGAGCCAATTAGGATCCCCCCCCCGGAGGACTAGTCGTGTTTGATCCACTCTAGTTGTACGTTACTTAATTGCAAGTCTAGATTAGATAAATGTTATTACTAGTGAGAGTAATAATGTGTGAAAACAGTAATTAAACAATGAATTAATTTAGGGTGAACTAGTGTTACCCCCCTACTAGATGAGCCAATTAGGATCCCCCCCCCCCCCCCCTGATAGATGGGAAATTAGGGTCTCCCCCCTAAATACACACAAAAAAAATTTGGTCAACCCAATTTGACTTTTTTTGTGTGTATTTAGGGGGGAGACCCTAATTTCCCATCTAGGGGGGGGGGGGGGGGTAATATTGGTTAACCCATTAATTTATGAGAGAAGATATTAGGGAGGGAAAATTCCTCCACGCGATTCAATTGACTATTAGTTAGTTATCAAATCGCTTGTTTGATCCCTAATGAACACCAAGTCGTCTCGGATCAAGATTTCACTAGCATAAGAGTTTAACTCCCCCACAAATCTCTTTGATGGTGGCTCTAAAATCTAGTTCTCCGTTATGAGCTCTATGTCTAAACACTCACAACGAAGAACTTGAAGTTCTTTATGCAAAACAATAATAAACTAATGGCTAATCATCCTCACGTGGCTTCATAAACCCCCTTTAATGGAGATTTAGTCTTGTGTCATTGGATTCATATTAACTAAACAATTAAATAGAGACATAATGGTAAAAACAAGAATTGAAATTAACTAAAAGCTTTTATTGAAGAAGGTTTAATGGAGGCTACAATTATAAAACTATTCTAACCCTAAACTAAACTAAAACTAATGAGAAACTAAGGGGTTTGAGAGAGAGAAGAAGAGTGGAGGTGTTTAGCCTTAACCTTCTTTATATATGAGAGGGTTAGGGTTACACTTTTGTGCATGGGTCAAAAGGGGGGACTTTGGCCCTTTAATGTGAGCCCAAAGTCCATTCGGTTAAGTCTAAAGAGGCCACAGCTGCTGAAAATTACTTCAGTTATATGTTCATCTACTTTTATAGCTCTGATTTGGACAAGACAGGGTCCATTCAAAATCTGATTCCGAGCCGGTCATATTGACATAAAGTAGGTCCAATTTTGAGGTCCGAGTCCAAAGATACACCCATTTGAAATTCTGATAGCTTTTCGTCCTTTTTCTACCCGAATTGACTCTGACTTCCCAGCTTTGACTGGGCTTGAAAAAGGTTTTTCTTCATGATTCTTGGGCTTTTAAACATAGAAATTCCTTAGTAATCATCTTGACTCGTTTTCCATGCAAAAAAATGGTGTCTTTAGTCACCTAATCAACTTTAAGTCCTGAAATGCACAAAAACACGTAAACAGTACTAACTCTCATTTATTATAAACATAATTGGCTTAAGTAGAATACTATTAAAGGGTCTAAACTACACTTTTGGGTGCTTATAACACCACCCCCAAATAGCATTTTGCTTGTCCTCAAGCAAATATGAGAAATAAAAACACATAAGTGGCAAAAAATGTGGTCCTAACTAATCTCGTTTCGTAGAGTGTGATTGTATTGACCATATGCAATAAAGCCTTAAACCACTAGGAATTTCCTAGTGGATGAGTTATGGCCTCGTAAGAGTTTTCTAGAGAAGGTACTCACAAACTTTATTTATACTACAACGACTAAGAGATAAATGTAATATTTCCTAATTAATCTCAGATATCAATACATCTCTAGAACAATATCATAAGAACAATTCTTTTAAAACCTAAGCTAATATATACATAATAATCAAGTCATCTTAAAATACACATGCATGCTATGAACTATGTTATGAAATGTAATAGCAGGTCCATTTCTGAAACTTTTGGCATAACGTACTTAAGTAGGTCCTCACAATTTGTCAAGATAAAAATACTCTGATTTTTTCACTCAAGTTTTGCTCACTCCTGTGTGCAGTGGGCACACGTTTCCTCATAATCTCAATGACGTCCAAAGGTGCCGAAGTCGATCAATCATATCTACCACTTACTATTACACCAAATTAATCATAATTGAGCTAGATGTCTTTATTAGGTTATATGGGGCTGGGGTCATGGTTTAAGAAGAAACGGAATGGATATTTAAATAAACAAGTCCGAGCTAATAGGGTCTTCAAAATATGTAACTTAGAGAAAACATTGTTCTTACTTTGCTTCTGCACTTAGCTTCCATCCTTAACTTTTTTATTTTGACTTTTTGACTCCTTTGATTCTAGTTTTTTGGAGTTTTTATTTTATTTCTATTTCTATTTCTATTTTCTTTTCTTTGGATGGAAACTTCTTTTCTTTTTCTTTTCTAAAGTAACTAACTAATTTTTGTTTTCCACACGTCTTTCTCTTTATTTTCTTTTACTCATCCTATTTCTCATACTCATTCAAGATGGGTAAGCTTATTTTATTTTTTATTTATTGGTTTTAAAGATAGGTAAAGGATTTGTGGATACGAAAAAGCTAATTGAAAGGCTCAGTGGGGTGACTAGCGGATAATTACTTATAGGTATAAATTTTTAGCGATATCAATCCAAAGAGGGCCTAAATTCTCGCTTAGGATATGGTATGGTGATCAAGCAAGTGAATGTGTGATTTATCTACTTAGATTATACTTCTCATTTGTGTCATCACTCAGATACTAACTCATATGAGGCTTTCAGGCAAGATTCTCATAGGATATGTAATTAAGTAGTCTAACCTAGGTCTTAGAAAATTACTGTCAAGTGCACTCATACATGCTTGTGCAAGATGTAAATGAAAAGATACAATGACTATTACCTACATATTAACCTAAGTTTCTAATAATTACATTTAATTCTATTGCTACTTAAGATTTCTAGACTAATATCATCATGGAAAAGGAAATAATAAAATTATCCTAGGTGCATAGTATAAACTATTTTTATGTTTTAATCTACTTTTTATACAACATATAATACGTAATATATAGCCTAATATGTGGTTAAACATTTACAATGTGTTTCTATACCACCCCCAAACATAATCATGCTTTGTCCCCAAAGTATGGAATGAAAATAAAGGATAGAGAGTACCATAGAAACGTGCTTGTAAATGTGAGCACCTATGAAAGAAAGTTAAATGATACAAATATAAAGAATAAAATGCAGACGCAACTCCTATATGAGTTCCTTCCATTATGGAGATAACAAGAATTAAATATCGCTTGGGACATAAGCGCACTTTAACAAGAAATTATAAATATTACCAATTATAGTTGGGCTAATCAAGCATTATCCTCTCTTTGTTCCTCACTTGTAAAATGAGGCCCCTTTAAGTCTTGACTATCTATGACTACTTTCCATGCATTCATTCTATTTTCATCTACCCTAGCTAACTTTTTTAGTGCAACTTGGTCAGACGAGGTATATGGGGCTATTAGGTGAGGTTGGATGCTCCAGCAAGGCCAAACCATAACACATAAAGAACGAACTATAGCATTGGTCGTGCGCATTGTGTCAACATGAACCCAATCGGTGAAACATGTACAGAATTCTGGGAAAAAGAAGGTCATGATACAAGTGACTGTGACTGTGACTGGCATAAGAAGATACTGATGCCTTACAATCTGTGCTCGGGCAAGACAAGCCACTACGGTTTTGGATATATCATAAAACTAACGCCCTTCAGCTAAAGCAATGACCCATAGTTGTTGTTACATAATTATGTGTAACAACAACACATGTTTCATTTGTGTTTTCTATATATTAATTCTGGATCTAACTACACTTGTCATCCTAATTCTTAAATGCTCATATATTGGCTATAAATCTCATCTTCATTTCACGCATTCTTCACTATCCTTCCCTCACTTATACTTTCAAATGGATCAACCAAGAAAGATAGTGCCCGAGAAAAATTATTTGATTTTTTTTATGATGACATGTTTTCTCCATATTTTGACACATAAATTGTACGTCGAGGATGGATGCCTCTTCTATATCATTCGGAAGCTGCTTATTCTAGATAATTGGTTTTGAACTACACCAGAATTGTCAAAAAAGGACGGGGGCTTAAGAAGGGATTTGGTGTCTTCAATTTAGGATGGGCTTCTTAGTCCCAATTGAGAAAAGCACGTCGTGTTGTTTATCTTTGATCCATGAGGGTAGCGAACTCTTGAGGCCACTTTTCTAAAGTCACCCAAAACACCACTTGCTTCGTGTCACCCTCTCCTTTGTTTGACCGTACCCCCAAATAACCCTTCTTTTGTGTTTGACCGTATCCCCCCCCCCCTGCCCTTATTTTCTCATTTTCCCCTATCTTCGCCTCCAATCTCCCAATCTCTCCTCCATCAAACCTGTTCTCATAATCTATCTTGAAAAAACACCTAAAAATCTTTTAAACGACACATACTATATTTTCTTAAGATATTTCTCGCTCTCGGATTTGCTCTCAGATTATTATATTTCTCTCTCTTAGATTCGCTCACGGATTATTAAGAAGCTTCACGAATCAGGACTCATGCATCAATCAATTGAGGCTCAAAATTCTTTATTCAGAAGTCATCAATCTTGATTGGTCGACTTTGTTGTGGGTAAGTAATTACTTTCTCTTCTTGGATGTAATTAGTATGTGGAACTCTCCTTTTATTCTTTAGTGTCATATTTATTAAGCATTTTGTACTTGGTGTTGAATGTGGAGTTAAACTTGGTTTTTGTCCTTTGGAACTTTATGGAAACAAGTCCTTTGGAACTTGTAACCGGTAGTATATTGGGTTAGAAGGTTGAGCAGGGGTTTATGTTCTCAGATGGTTTAAAGCAAAGCAGTGAATTAACTGGAAATTGGGTTGCCTCATCTCTGATATTGGAACTCTGGAAGTGACTCTTAGTATATTTTATAATTATTTTTGTTAATTTGTTGAACCATTGAACAAAAGGAAAAAACCATATAAGTTGTGGAATTTGTTTTCCATAATTTGGACTCATTCTGTCAAATTAAAAAAGGCAGTGACTTCTTGTTATCTCGTAATCTCGTATATAAAGACGTCCATGTGCTTGGTATCTGGTTGTATTTCCGCAATTTTAATTCAAATCTATTCTGTTCTAGGTCAATTTGTAAAGCACAGACTAAGTGGGGCATTGTGTTGGGTTGTTGAGTTATGTTGAGCTTTCAATTTTCATTGGTTTCATCATTGGATTTGTGTTTGTTGAAATGTGTTTGGTTGAGTGTTTATTTGTGTACTTTTTCATGCAGAAACCGACTGTGTTTTACTACGGTCACGCCCCACTGCAATGCAGTATACTAGTAAATATTGAGGACATTTTTCTTGTCCTTAATATAATATAGGACGGACAATTTAGTCTGAAATTTTGTTAGATACCATCGCAACAAGAAAACCCCCCTCTTTAGCCATCGCACACTTTTCTCCAAACAATTTTTTTTTCTTTTCTTTGAAAGTGGGAACTCGCCTTCTTCCTCCCCTCCACAAACCCTAGTCTTACTGAAAAAAGGACTGGCCCCTTAATACTCAACACAAATCTGCTCCACCAGTCCTAATTTCCGTTTATTCTCTTCCTCTCTCCTCCATCACTTGTGTGAGTGGGCTGCGTCTAGTTACCCTCGAGACTCCAAGGTATGGGTTTCTCATTTTTCCTTTTACAACTCTCTGCTTGGTTTCTCAGTAATCATTTTGATGTCGGATTTGGGGGTTAGGGTTTGCCAACTATGGATTTGAGAGATGTGCTGAGAAAATGAATTTCTTGTTGGTTTAGTTATGTTGGGTTTGGCATGGAATCCCTGAAATTGTGTTGGTACATCATTGTCAATCAATTGCTTGAAAACCCTTTCATGTTTATAAGTTTTAACAATTGATTCACTGTTTATCAGTGTTTGATTATATGACTAAAATGAGTGACAGTTATATGAACCAATTAATTGTAGACATTTATGGTACCATTAATGCTAAAAAGACCCGGGAAGCCCTATTTGGGTTTCTCAGTAAAAGCTTGTTTAAAAAGATTTTGCCATAATTGTTTTGTTGTGCTTTTTTGTCCCCTTGTTCTTTTGCTATAATTTATCGAACTTAATTGTTGTTGGTAAAGTGACATCGAATATAATGTTCATTACACCTTGACAACAACCTCCCCACTGGTTAAATCCGATGGAGTTTTACCCAAGGTCTTGGAATTGGTTGGCCACTATCGTATGGGCATGGACAAAAACTTCAAAGTTGATTTTGTGGGTGATTAGGGGTAGGGGTGGGGGTGGGATGGGAATACAATGTCGACAATGTTTTTAATCTACCAAGCATTAATATCCGGGAATTAGAGGAAGAAAAAGGGGAACGAACTAAAAACAAAGGGGGAGGAAATTCTAGTAAGTGTGAACACCATCTCTCTCATTGCCTACATATTTTAACTTATGACTTTTATTTATCCTTACTACATCACTTTCCTAGTTGATTTCCTATTATTTGAGAATGCTTTATATGGGTGATTGAAAAGTGTGTTTGTTGTTGGAGGTTTAAGGAGGTTAACTTATATTTTTTTGATAGGGGATTGATTTTTTTTTCTTTTTTTAAATATACTTCAAGGGTCATGCTAGGGACTATTATAATCAGTTTAGAACACACTCTTAGTGACAAAAAATAAATAATTGCCTTCCGAGAAAGATCATGTCACTTATATCACAGCGGACCACAAGTGCATCACTTATCTACTTTAGATTTTACAATTTGAAGATGCAGCTAAAGGTAGGAAATTATTTATTTTCTGTGGTGAATGTAACAAGTAATAATTTAGGAAAATGAGATAGCTTTGTTGAGTTCTTATGTGATTAAGATTGAGTTGTTATTTTAAATTTATCCTAAATTATGAAGGTGGAGCAATACATCCACTACCATTGCTGATTATCATGATTAAACTGTAAGGTATTATTATCATTGGACATTGGAAAAGACTTGTCCGACTTTGTATCTTGGGACAAATGGTAAGGTAAGGTCCACTTGAGAAGCCAATAGGTCAGGTGGGTTTATTGGTTTCCCTTGTATAATGAGTTGAAGAGACTGCCACAAGATCACTCATCAGGTAGAATAAGTCTTGGACAATGTAAAAGCACAGAGATATGCATCTTAGTTAGTGTTACAAACTATATTTTTAGTCATACATGAAGCAAAAACATATGCTCTCTCTGTTAGGCTCGTTGGTCAATTATGTCTTGAATTTGGATCAATAATAGCATCTATATGTCTAACATTTGCATGAAACTATGATATGAAGTAGGCTCTATGGCAAGACCATTATAAACTAGGAGAGAGAGAGAGAGAGAGAGAGAGAGAGAGAGAGAGAGAGAGAGAGAGAGAGAGAGAGAGAGAGAGAGAGAGAGAGAGAGAGAGAGAGAGCCATGTTATCTACAGTTCATTTTTTGCTTAATCCATCAATTTTTTTTTCTCACAAATTATATGGTTGCTCAAGGGCAGACCTAGGAGATGACTATCCTTGACTGAAGCCTATTTAGATTTTGAAGAAATTCAAACTAAATGGGCTCAATATCAGTTTTGAACTTCTGGTGATTGCTTTTATAAGGTTGCAAAGTTCCAGATGAGCAAGTAAAAAGAAAATGAGATCGTAACATATGCTGAAAAATTAGAGAAGTAAGCACCGGTAAGTGCAGCCCAAGTTGTAGGAAATATCGTTAATCTAATACTTAGTGTAGTTGCAATCTTTTGCTTTGTACCAAGCAGAGTCATAAATACAAACTTCGTCGATTAATTACTATAGTAGAAGTCTGCATGAACCAATGTCTGCATAAAACATCTTCACAAATGAAATGCAATCAACAAAAATATGTAAGTTGCTTGTAGCTGAAAATTAGTACTGAAAACGGTATTGCAATGGGTCGTTCCCTTGATCGTCCCCATTTGGGATCCTCTCCTGTACTTCATTATTTGCTATTTTATTTCATCAATTTTTGCCACCATTTAATTTCTTGTATTTGTTTTGTTAAATTTTCTTTGAAGTTTAACTCATTGTGATTACTTTGAGTTGGCTTTTCATTGTGTCTTCCAGGTAGTTGTCTAGTCATTTGGAAATGAATGTAGCCATTCTTGGGCATGTGAGATTACCTACGGGATGAGGCCCTCTAAAATTCTCCATGGTAATGCTTTGTAAGCACCGACAGTAAGATTCTGCCATTTTATTACTTGTAATAAATGCATTCATGTGACACCATCACAACCATTATTTCTTATCTAGGAGACTGATGTGCATTGGGAAATCTCCTAAATAGAAGCTTTCGCTATAAAATTTCTTTCAAAATAATTGGATAACGCAAAGGTGACAGCTACTATCACCTTTAGGGTGCAAGAGCAAATGCACACCTTTGATGACGTGAGGCTCTCAAATTATCTTTCAATTTGTGAATAAGTTTTGGTACTATTTGAAGAAAGTGTACTGAGGTGAATTAACAACTGATGGTTGTTTGCACATGAGTTGATAGATGTGAAGGGGAGATATAGAGAATTGAAAATCACTAATTGCTGTAGTAAAATATGGAGACTTCCGATTAAAGGTTTGGTGGATTTGGCGATGGTTATTTTGAATTAATTGTTGTTATTCTTGCTGATTTTACTCTCGGTAATTCGTTTAAATTGTGCTTTATGTACTCGAGGAGAAGAAGGGGGATTGTTTTTCTGGTCAAATGGGAAAGCTTTTGATGACATGATTTCTTTGTAATGAATGATATATCAAGGGAGATACATGTGGTGACCATAATACACCTTCAATTTTCAATTTCTTGAGTCTTGGATTAATAATTGAATAGCCAGACACCATCTGCTGGAACCAAATTAAACTAGAGTTGTTCATTGGATTTTCAGTATGGTAACTATTCATACAAGCTCAAGTTCAGGTAAGTATTTATTCTAATACATATTCTTAGCATAATTGCTTCTCGTGTACTTGTTCTAACCAATGATATATGTTAGAATACAGTTGTAATGTAGAATTGGGTTATGAGTACCTACACAATTTTACAATGCATGAGATTAACATATCATGTTGGGCAAACTGGTTTTAAATTTGTGTGCATAAGTGAGGGCGTGCAACTATCTGTTAAGTTATGTTAACTGTTATTTTTTCCAGAAGTTTAATTTGGTTTCTTATGTTATTTCATTTATTGATCTTTTTGGTATTGTATTGATTGACCTTGTTCACATCTTATCTGTGGTGCTGTGTAGGTTGCCTCATGCAAATATAGTGGTTGAAGATAGTAGTTCTAAGAGTAAATGTTGAAGAATGGAAGTGCGGAGAGTTTGGATGAGGCACAGGTAGCTCTACAGGAGGTATGAATTTGTATCTAACTTTAACTTATATTCTTTAGTTAATATATTGAGGTGGAATTGTTGCTTAATAAGAACGGGAGGGTGAAGATTTGGATGAGGCATTACCCCTCTGCATTTCTACCTCAAGTAAGGATCTGATTCATGGCATATTCATATTTAGATTTATCAAGGGGCTAGTCTATTTATTATTTTATAAGGTTATGATGCATGTTAAGGTGTACGCAGCTGTGCTTAGAATTGTCTAAGAGTAACTATATTCTAGCTTTTCGTGGCTTCAAATGTGAACTCGTGCATGGTGCCCCTAGATAATAGTTTTTGTTTATTAAATATATCATATATTTAGATCCTAGGATCAAGTTATATCTTGTTAAAAGAATTTTTGTCACTGCAGGTTCCTTATATGCTACATAAGGGCTTATCGAGAATATGGTGCAAGTAATGAAAAGCTAAAAACGCCTGTTATGAAGTTTAGTTAACAAATCTTGGATTTTTTTTTATTTGTTTATTTAAATTGTTGATTGAATGAGCCACTTACCAAGTAATGCTATTTATACAATGGAGTTACAATATGATTTTTAAATTTGGTATGTGACCAACTGTCTAGTTTGGATGTGAACTATTGTGAAATAAAGGTGGGGATCTTTTGAATTAGCTACTGTAGCAGTTGCAAGTCATTTGGCATGCACATTTTTTTTTAAAATATTTTCTCCGAAAAACGACGGTTTTGCCTGTCTTTATTTTTGCGATGACCTTACGATGGTTTTTACCCGTCGCAAATATTAACGACAGAGCGATTAACGACGGGACCTGGGACAATAAAAACCGTTGCAAATCATAAAAAACGACGGACTTTGACCGTCGCAAATCACAAATTCTAGTGTAGTATGTTTTACAAATTTAGCGGACCTGACCATGGTAAATTCTATTTCCATGCCCATGGACAACAATTAGAATTGACTAAGGAAATTATCTCCGACATATTTCAAATTCTAATGAATAACCCGAAGTTCCATATTCAAGAGTGACCATTTGATACCATCAAACAAATACTACAGGCCACTGTATCTCATGGTGAAATTAGAAACAAACATCACGTTGTTCTTCAACGCTTTTTGAAACAGAATCAACGAGCTATGGTCCACTGGTTAGGACATAATGTGGCAGGTACATCACAAACATTTGAATCGACAAAACCTCAACTCCACTTACTTTGGATTATGCAGAATCAAAGGGATGACTTTTGCATAATCCAATATCTCTGGAACTCGACCACTAGGCCTAAAAAATGGTTAGCACCTCTGCTTACTCTAGTCACGAAAATTATGTTGTTTTGGGGTTATCCAGCTGTTTATCCAAAAATACTTATGCAAATAGCTGGCCTTACTATAATTCACACAAAATGCGCCGCTAGTTTTGGACTCCAGATACTTTGACAGATGAACATGAAGACCAAAGCTCATACTCTAAATATTTCTTTGATGAAAATGTCATGCATAACATTTTTAATCCTATGGAAGGCATTCATTTTCTTCACCAAGGCATGCGGGAACTACACGCACACCAGAAAATCATCATCAAAAGTCTTCTAGAATTTCAAGAACGTTAAGGAATGCACGACATTGAACAGGAGGAAATCTTGGAAAATCACTCTCAGTCCTTGGAAAATCATGCTCTCCTAATGAAAAATCAAACTACGCTCTCTGCCGACCAGGAGGACATTCAACTTCAACTCATCCAACAAATTGATGAACTAAATAGTCTTGTGCACGATTTGCATCCCCATAACCATCATCATCGTCATCCTGGTCCATGATCTTCTTCTAAAAAAAAAATAATAATAAATAATAATAAAATAATAATAAATAAATTATTAATTAAGTTTTTCGTCGTGTGCTCTAATAATAAAAAATTTGTTGTTATCTTTGTGTCTTCTTTTGTAAGCAATGTTTAACGAGTATGCATGCTAGGATTGTCATGATTCAAGTTGTTATTAATAGCCAATAATCAAATTTTAACATGTTATTTTAAATTTGATTATAGGAGGGGTCTATCTTCTTCCATACTTTTTCATCCATCCAGTCAGACTTTATTGGACACTTTTCTTCATATATATCCTTATCTATCTGGCGTGGGAGACATACTTGATTTCCTTCCGGTAGGACCCTCACGTTACCTTACACAACGTGGCTACTTCATTTTGGACGTTTCCTCACACTGATTGATAGTCTGCCAGGACTCTCTGCCTTACCTCTCTCTCCACTCCTACTGAATTTTCTTCATCAAGTATAAATGCACTTAAAATCATTCATGAGCAATCCTTCCAGGTTATGATGGATTCCAATGTTTATGGCCTTCATTTCCGTGATTACATTACTGACATCGAGTCCCTTGTTCTTCAACCTGACCAAACTTATTCTCCAAGTTTGGCTGCATACTTTTATGCCAATATGGAAGACACACCAACATTCAACCATGCACACAGCTTCTTCTTAGACAGGTTCACAATCCAAGTTGGTGGCACACAACATATCTTTTCTGAGCCAACCCTTGCCCTAACTTTGGATCTTCCCTATCACGAGCCGACAACAACATGACCATACATCACCCAGAATTCTACCCGTTCCTTTTCATGGCCTGCTTTTCTTGCAACATACGGTGATGGTCTTGCAATTAAAGAAGAAAGAGATGCACATGGCAGATGGTCAGACATCACCATTCCCTTAGCAAGCATGACCATGAACGTGGGGAATGAGATGTTGTTTATCTTTCTGAACATCATGGGAGATTGGCATTTTTCTACTGCCAATGATGCTGCCTGTGTAGTACTTAATGCGCTTGCTCAAGGTCATACATTCTTTGATATCTTAAAATGTGCTATCTCCAATATGAAAAGAGCTCGCACTATTCAGCATTAGTATCTACTTTTACCTGTAACCGCTTGTCAAATTATGAGGACACATTTCCCACAGTTCTTGGCTACTTTTCATGACTGGGTTAAAGTCGATTCTATGTGCCCAGTGAATAGAATAATTCATTCATTAAGGTTTCGACAATGGCGTGCACGTTCTTCACGGTACCTGAGGAACGTTCGTTGCTACACGGACGATGATGCCATGTTGGTGCATTTGAATGAGTCGAGTGAACAACAATGGAGCACCATTTGGCAGGCCATTATCTTTTGGCGCGATGCTAAGGATATTCATTTCACGTGGGATGACGCGAGAACATCAGGACCTACTGGATGGTAAATTTGATGATGGCTAATGTGTATATATATCTAATTGTCTATATTGGTCTTTCCTATGTTATTGTTTTTCTTTGTTTATTTCTGTATAATATATTATGTTATAATAACTTTCTGTTACAGCGATCCAGTCCTAATTTTGCTCACGTTTCTCAGGTAATTTCTTTCTTTATCTATAGATACTTCGAGGACTAAGCATCATTCAGTTTGGGGGTGCTTTAAACCTGTAGCAAAAATTAGGCAACTTGTAGGCTGTATATAGTTTGTGTATATGTACTTGATCTCTTTTGTGTATATATATATACCTGATCTCTTTTTCTTTGGTACAGGGGGGGAGAAAAGATTGCACACTTATCACTCAAAACAAAGAGAAAATTGAAAGCTAAAATGAAAGATATTCCTCAACAAGAGTGAGGTATCCCTTTTATACTAGTTAGATCTCAAAATATAATTTGGAGTCTGCACAGGAAGTGGCTACGTGTGCTAAAGCAATCGCAGTCGGCTGGGCCACCAAGACAAAGCATACTTGTCTTTTACTTCTGTCTTGAAAGGATAAGAATCCTTATAATGCTAAAATGATATTTAACTTTTGACTTTTGAGAAAAGTAAAAGGTAGGATGTCTTCTTCAAGGGTCCCTCTTGACAAAGCATTTCTTGTTTTGATTCCAGCTGTAAGGATAAGAATCCTAAGCAAAATAATGTTGATTATGTTTCTGGTCTTTATCATGGGCCATGATGTCTGCCACTATGATCAAATATGATCAGGAGTGCTAAGTTGAGTGCGTAAATTTTTCATCAACTTGGGAAAGGAAATCTTCTTCCCCTTCTTCAGGTTCTGAGTCTGAAGTAAAGCCACTTAGATGAGTGGAGAATTCATAATGGCCTTCTTCATTAATAAGTTGCCAATAAGCACCAAAGAACTCTTTCTACCAAACTTTTCATAGAAATTAGTTCTATTGGAATTATCCAATAATGATTCTGTTTGGATCAGAAATCTATCAGATTCAGACAAAAGTGTGAACCTTGGATTCTTTTGTACATAACTATATTTGATGGACCATTTAATTTGATGAAGACCAATAGCACGAATATCTGCCATCTCTTTCAATCTGTCTTTTGTAGTAACAGTATGAAACTTCTCTTTTGCTTCTGAAAGGGACAAAACCCTTGAAATATTAGACGGTCTTTGTCTATAAATTCGGACCAACTGAACTGAAGGATAAGTTTCATATTTAGTATATTCTGGACATGCTATGGTAAATTCACAGTAAACATCAGAATGTCATTTCATCATAGCATTATCTATGGTTTGAACAAGAGGAAAAGCCAAGAATGTCTTGTTATTAGCTTCTGCTTCGAAAGATACCGCTGTACTGATTATGATGGATTTGATAAATCCCATCTCTAACAGTTCAACAATTAGATACATATCCAAAAGCCTGAAATACTGCTGGAATGTACTATGGAGAAAAGCATGCAAATTTGGATGCATGCTGTGAGTTCCTTCTATGATATGAGCAATGCCTTTAACAATTAAAGGGCAAGTTCCCAATACAATTGAATTCCAATTTTGAATCCATTTCTGATAATGTGAAGGGAGGAGATTCTGTATTAATTCGGGTAAAGGTGATGGAAGAGCTATTTTGCCTTTATTCCGAAAGGATTCTGAAAAGTCTCTAGAGAGAGTACTCCAAGAGACACAATCAAGAGATCTTTTCAGATCACGAGATTTATTAAACTTTCTTTTAAAGTCAGACCAAGTTGTTAAGGTACTCTCATTATTCTTGCTAAAATATTTAGCAGTAACCTTGAGGGTCTGGATAAGACTTTTCTTATTATTCTGTTCAAAAGATTTGATAACATTGTCCAAAATGGACTTCTAAAAGTTGTGAAGCTTCTGGTTTGTAAAAAACTTATGCATGTTATCATAGACAGAAAGTAACTCTAGATCATCAAATCGTACTTTTCTTTTACCAGTATTATTAGACATTTTAGAAAGAGAATACGAAGAACTCGCAATGGTGCTGATATAATCAGAGTCTAAGGTTTTACCCTTGTTGGTGCTGTTAGGTTGACTAACAAGTTCATGGGAATAATCCTAGTTAGGGAGACCTAACTTGTCCTCAAAGTTGTTGAAAATTTCAACATCAGCAATATCCTGTAAGGATTCAGAGGCCACTAGTGGTTGCTATGAGGGCTGTCCATATAATGGATTCTCCAATTAACCAAATTGGAGCATTCTGTATTCTGTAGCAAAAGATATGAAATAATATCTTAGATTCACAGGATATAATCCCAAAGAAATATTCTCTAGATAAGAATGAAGAGTATGTTGTTTCCAAAATATTTGGATACTCATATAAGAAAATCTTTTTGTGAATTATATTTCACAATCTTGGTTCTTCTATTCTTGCAAGGAGAAGAAATAAATTCGAAAACCAAAGGGTGATTCTCAAAGCTAGTATAAATACCATACTTATCAATCTTATTAATAGGAAGAATGGTATTAAGAAACGGAGTTCCCAGTATAATCTGCTGGGTAAGGTTTTTTTATTAATAAAAAGGACATATAGGTATATTAATCTCATTTTTACTAATAGCAACCTTAGTTAATTTATGCTGAATAAGAATTTTACTACCACTAGCACTAGTCATGGTCTGAGTAGTAGCTTCAAAATACTATTCAGGAATTAAATCTTCTTGTATACAGTTCATATCTGCATCGCTATCAACTAAAGCAATATAATCAGTAAGAATATATTCCTGGTTAATAATCAAGGTTATAAATATATTCCATTTCCTAGAAAATATAGTAGAAATAAAATTACAGTTCTCAAAGTCTTTGTCTAACTTCTCCTCTATGACTGCCTTTTTCTGTTTTAATTCAATTTGTAAAACTCTTTGTTTTAATTGAATTATATCATTGGACAGATTCTATACCTCTTTTTTCAAATCATTGGTAAAAGGAATAGGTGATTCTGAAGAACTAGGTTTTTTTTTTCATCAAATAAGATAGGGTTAGGCAAACCCTCACCTGTATTAAATTCAAGAATTGGTTACATAAACATATCCACTGACATGAAGAACTAGGTTTATTATTTCTTAAGCGATCAAAAACATCTCTATGGTTATAACCTTTTGAAGGATCAACAATATCATCCTTGACTGCTTTAAAACAAGTTTTAATTAACTTAAGTTTAGTGTCAGGATTAGCAATAGTATCAAGAAGATCTAAAACTGACTATTGATCAGTGGTCAAGACATTAATAGTCAAACCATTCATCTGTAAGATAGCTTCCATGCTATCACATTTTGCTTGTAACATGTTGCATTGACATGGTGATTCATTATCCGAAAAACTAGAATAAGGATCAACCGACTCATTATCTGATTCAGAAGAACTAGTATTAAGTAATAATTTACTTAATTGTAATTTAAGATCTTCATCAATCTCTAAATTATTAAGTTTCTGTTTGGTTTGGCACCTATTGGCATAATTACCAATTTTTCCACATTTTAAACAAATAACATTTGTTCTCTGATGTGGATTATTGTAAAACTCTTTATTATGTTTCCAATTTTTATTGAAATTCTTTTTATTATTAAGAGAGTATTTTCTCTTGTAAGGTTTCTGTGTTTTATGAGTATAAATCTTCTTCTGTTTCTTAGGAGGAATGTCATAAACAAATTGCTCACAAAATTCTCCTAACTCTTTCTTACCATAAAGGGTCTGCTTCTTAAGCTGATGCTATAGCTTTAAATCATTACAAAGGCTAAGACCTTCCTGAATGACATGATTAATAAGACTACCATAAATATGAGAATTATAAGGAATGGTAGATCCTCCATTTAAGTCTCTAAGCTTTTTCCTAACCTTTTCCGCAAAGAAGTTAAGGAGACCATCAATAAATTTAGATTTCCAATGCTCATTATTAGCATCATGTAATTGAAGCACCTTAGCTAAGAAAACATCTTTATACCATCTAAAATAAGATAGAGATGGACATCTTAGATTATGGAGAAGTTCTCTATTCTTTTTAGCGTTCATTCCGTCTGGTCCCATAAAATGATGGACAATAGTCAAACATAACGTATAAATAGCATCTGATATAGATACGTCAACATTTGCCTTGGAATTTAACTCAATTGAGTTAAAAATCTCATATCTCTACTCATTAGTGAGAACATTATCCCACCAACCTTTCAAAGTTCCAACAAAACCCTGGCATATAAACTTACATACATCTGCATCTGTATTACCATTAGCTTTGTAGACACTAGCTTATATAAGCATCTCCTGTAAAGTGTGATAAATTTGGTATTCTAATTTACCATCGATATTCCATGTATAAATGGTTTTAGTATGAAAGGAAGCTTGATCATTAAAAAGATCCTCTTCATTAAAAAGATCTTGGGGAGTAGGATGAGGGTAATATTGCCTACTTTATCCTTCATAATTCATCTTCTGATTATTCTTATCATAAGATATTTTGTTAATAGTAGAAGAAACAAAATTTTCTTCTATATCCAAAATTTTATTTGGGTTTATCTCATCATTCAAACCTAAATCTTGAGATATAATATTAAGATTTAATTTACTTAATTGACCATATAATTTTTCAATGAAGTCATTCTTGGATGACGATTGTCCCAACTTAAAATTTGGAACATCCAAGGGAGGTTGGATAGATGGTCTAATATGACCAGAAGAGATATGTTGCTTTAAAGAAATATTCTTTATTGGTTCTTTATCCTTATTTTTATTAGGATCTATCCTTAGGATATGCTTAAAGATATTTTCTGCATTATTCTCAATTCTAATTAATTGAGCTCCTATAGTTTACAAACATAAATTAGTATAATTATTCTGTTTACAAAGTTTATTAACATCATTTGTACGAACAGATCTGTTAAGGTCATCACATGGTTTGATATAAGCCATAGTTTCTAGACTATCTTTTAGCTTTAAAGGTGTTGTTAGAGGATGAATAGTTGTTACCTCTTTGTCATCAGAAGTAGTCTAATTCTTTTGATGAAACACTAAAACACCAACATAATTATCTATAAGTTTAAAATCATTATTTATTTTAACCTTAGATGTTACTGATTGATTAGGTAAATCTATTTTTACCTCAGATTTTACCAGTAAAGGAATAAGCTTATCTGGTAAATGATTATTAACTTGTTTAACCTGTTGAGTAGGTAAACTAGGTTTTACCCTATCTATTAACACATCATTATCAGGTAACATACCTTTAGATCTTAAATAATCCTTAACATCCTGTTGTAGAGTAGCTCGTTTAACTCTAGATTTAAGAATGTGATTATTCTGGTATTCTAGACAAAACCATTTAGCTAGAATAATACCATACTCCTGGTACCATTTATAATACTCTTTATAATGTTGAACCATAGGCTTCAATTCTGTAGGAGTAAAATATTTACTCAACTCTTCATATTTTAATTTATAAAATTGATTTGTTTCAGTTGACGTATAATCCATTATAAAACAAATTCCATTTCTGATGCTATGGGGGATTCCCTAGCGTTCTGTCTATAAATACCATGTGGTATTTGTTGATTAGAGATATGGATCTCTTCTACAGATTGATTATACTGAGATAATGATTCAGCTTCAGATACTGAATGCCTAGAAGATTGTGGGATAGAGATCTTATAAGAAGATCTCGATGACAAACTTCTACTAACAAAAGGTTTTTTAAAGTTTAATATAACTTCTCCTTCTGTTGATTGATTTATTTGATCTAAATTATTACTAGTGATTGGTTGTGGTTGAACAGCGTTTCTGCAAGTCCATGAATCAGGAAATTTAATTTCACTCCAAGGAATCATCCTAGGGGTTGCTACACTAGAAGTTAAAAGATTTGTATCAATTAACACATTTTTACTTGGTGTAGATTTATTCCTTGCATTAGGAGTTAAAGTTTGTAACACCTTATAGTGAATTCTGTAAGTAATTCCAATCACTTCAGATCCAGGTAAAAAGTTGTAACCTTTAGCCTGAATTTGTAATAATAAAGAATCATAAAGATTTCTATCCGATAAAGACAAACTTAAATTAGGATAGACATTAAAATAGACTGGTCCATGACAAAGACTAGTCTCTACTACTCCCATAAGCGATGGTAAGTAATCCAGACATCTGGCATCTCTTAGAGTTGCTTGAATACAAGCATTCATGCCCAAAAGGGTCAACGGTCTAAATGCAACCTATATCAATCCTACATGAATAAATTTATAATTTTTCATATAAGAATGTAAATCACGAGGATTTAATAAATTCAAGTTATTACTCATGGAATGTAAACTAATAGTTTGTTCCATAGTTTTGACAACAATTTTACTATTAAATTTCTCAATCTAGTTACCATATCTATATATGGTCTTAGGATCCATATTGGGAATCGTCCATTTATTCATTTTGTCCTGTGTGTCGAGATCATACTCGATTAATTTTTTGTTCTTAATTAAACTCATATCATCATTTGATGAATGTGCCTTGGGTGTTGAGGTGTTAGTGCAATAACAGGTAGAGTATAATGAATTAAAATCATACCAAACAGTATTAAAACTATTCATGATGTAATCACTGATATATCGTTTTCTTCACCAAGTATTATAAACAATAAAATCAAAATCAAGTCTTCAGTGTACGTTTATAATAGTAAAACCACATCTGTCAACACTTTACGGGGAGCATACGGCACTGCATATACCCTATGCGACTTGGGTGACGTCCCAGAGTTACCATTATAAACATAAAGAAACAAATAATGACATATTGCTTATACAAATAGTCTTGTATCATAAAGAATTAAATTAAGTAATCATATTATCATCTTTAACAAGATACTATTCATAATACTGGTAAGGAAGAGTCAACAATATTTTAGGAAGCTAGCGGACATTCTTGTTGTTGGAAAACCGAGCTTTTAGCAAGTAGTCCTCAAGTGTAACCCACATGCCTTATTCCTTAATCATACTGACTTATATCTTTACTTAGGAAATAAAACAATTAAATATAATTGTAAAATATTTTCTCACCGTTAATGTACTAACCTCAAATTAAGATGTCATGGCTCTGATACTAAAGAAAAAGAGATCAGGTAAAACACCTGATTAATTTGTGGAAAGATCAGTCAGCAGCAAGAACACTTGATATAAACTGAACTTTTATATATTTGTGAAATTATATATATATATATATATATATATATATTCTAATCTTAGGACACTCACACCAGCATTTTTAATGCTGACCCCAATTTGCTTTGCATTCTAGGGTGTGTCCTTATGGAACATAAACTATTCGCAGGAACCATAACAATAGTAGTTGTTCGAGTTGGAGGTTGTGAAGTTATATATGGAGTAACTGCCTTTGCTTAGGAGTTGTTTTTCTTTGGAGATTTCTACCTATTTTATTGTATATGTTGGATTCCAAGTTAATAAGTTAAGACATTCTTGTTTATCTTTCTTTCGATTGATGTTCTTCTAGATATCAGGATAAATGATTGTGATTTGGAGATTATTCATATTGAATTTATGCAAGTTAGTTTTTTCTGCATAATTTTTTAATAGTTGTAATTAAATGCCTATTTATCACAAAGGTACTGATAAGCACATAAATGCTACACATTTATGCCAACATTTATATTAATTGTCTAGTTAATTGATATATGTTCTTTTAATTAGTCTGTTTCATTGGTTTTACAGAAATCAATACGAATGCAACGAAATAGGCTGAGACTGGAGACTTTACGGGGTTGTAAAATGATCATGTGGCTTGATTACAGAGAGAATACTCGATTAACTGATGAGGATACACACAAAAGATTAATGGAGGCATTACTTAAGGCGATTCTATGAGTGACGTATTGGAAGGGCAAAATCGTAATCAGGTAAACTTTTTACTTTTTTTAGCATATTCCATCTGTCCCAACAGGTTAAAAGAGACGAATAAGAAGCAGAAACTTCCCTTTTGGGGGGTTTCCTTCCGATCGTTTTGAATTATCTTCATCACTACCGATGGATCTCTCAGAATTTGAGAAGACACCGCTCACAAGGGTAAGAATAGCTGAAGAAAGAGTCTTAGCAGCAGCAAGTTCAGCTCTTTTGGCTCCGAACCAAGTCGAGAATCAAGCTCAACGAAGTATGGGTTCTTTTGCTGACAAGGTTAGAGGTGACCAACCTCAGCACCTGGATGTAGAGGACCTACCTATACCGGAAATCAAAGGAAACATGCCGTCTATCAAGCTCCCCAAGAAAGCAGTAGAAAGGGGTCAACTTTATTACAAGTATTGTTTGGTGGGTCGGTTAGATTTGCAGAAAATCAAGCTGGAAGACGTACGTTCTATAGCGGCAGAAAAATGGAAGCCTCAAGGTGACTGGAAGATTATTCCTTTGGGAAAAGGCTTCTTTATCATTCGGCTAACCAGTGAAACTGATTGGAGGAGAATTTGGGGAGGGGGTCCGTGGAGATTTGGGGAACAAACTCTAAGGCTATCAAAATGGACACCAGACTTTGATACTGATGTTCATATCAAAACCAAAGCTCTTATCTGGATAAAATTCCCTAAGTTGGGCCAACAAGATCTTTGGGATTACAAAATCCTGATGACAATGGGTAAAACTATCGGTTACCCAATTGGTGTGGACAAACACACACTAGAAAGAGACTATGGTTTCTATGCCAGTGTTCTTGTTGATGTCGACATCTCTAAACCTATACCAACTCAGATATGGGTGGAAGAGGAGGAAGGAATTTCTTTTTGTGCGGGATATTGAAGTAGTCAAAATGCCAAATCGTGGACACCGCAAGTCGATTGGGTCATCCGGTAACAGAATGTAGGGTGCTCGGAGGAACACAAGAACAGAGGCAACGAGAAAAGGAAGCTATTATTCCGGGACAGGTTCGATGCAAGGAAACCGAACAAGAAGAGAAGGAGAAACAAGGATAAGCAAAAATGCAGGAACAAGTGGTACTAAGGACTCAAGCTGGAGACTACATCTCTACTCCTCCAATAGCAACACCAACCGCTATTGATGTAGACCGCTATTACGAACGATGATAATAATAATGTTGGGGAACAAGTCTTGCAAGAGGCTCAAGCAACTCAAATGATGGCAGAAGCTACACGAGGCACTGAACAGAATGTGGTTGAGGTTGAGACTGGGACTGGTATGGCTGACAAGAGGCCCATACAACTCACATGGCTGGTGAGTCTGCTAGAGGCAGGGACGAGAATGAGGCGGAATCTGAGACCGGACTGGCTTGGATGGGAATCGGTCTCAGGAAAGAAATGAGACACTCGTAGAGGGTGAAACTAGGGTGGTATCTCCTGTCATGATGACCCCAGTAGCTTTAGCTGTTGAGACACCCATCCCATTTGCTGGACATGGAAACAAGCTAAAATTAGTAAATGAGTGTAATGATCTACTGAGATCAGTCAATTGGGCTGATTTAGCGGATGATGAGTCTGACGAGTCTGCTGAGGACGGTGAAAAGCCATGGCAGACGATAACAAAGAAAAAGTCTAAGCCGGAATGGATGTTCTAGAAGTACTCTCCTCCATCTACGAGGGCAAGGAAAGCAACTCAGCATAATCAACGATGAATGTCGATCCTAACATCAGGACCTTATTTTGTAATCAAAATCAACAGTACAGTCAAGTCGTACTTTAGAGTTCTCTAGAGTACGCTCATTAAATTTGCTTTATGGTGGGAACTTATCCTGTAACTTGAAGACTTTGTCTCCTCGTGTACCCTTCTACTTATATTAATAATATATTCACATTTTGCCTGCAAAAAAAAAAAAAAAAAACATAGAGAATACTCGATACAAGGTTGAAAATTACATGTATAAGATATTCTGAGATAGCTGTGAAAAGTTGGAATGGTTCGGTCAAAGTTAGAGGGCGCCCGCCCTCTATTATGCCTAAAGTCGAGGGCGCACGCCCATCCTTCTCATTAAACACAGAAGCAGTAGATCAAATCCCGATTCTTTCACCGCTTGGAGCTTGAATTAAACAGTTCCAATTGGAATCAAACACCGAACATAACTTTCCAAACTTAATCCCAAGACTCACGTAACCCAAAGGGAACTCTATATAAACATTGGGAAAAGAAGAGTTAGGGACATCCTTGGAGAACAACTGTTAGGGCGCTAGAATAGACAAGTTGGAGAAGAAGACACCCACTTCTGGACTACGGTTTTGTTAATGGCTGATTCTCTTCTACTGTTTGTTATTCCTTTTACCATATCTAACTAAACAACAAGCTAGGGCTTAGAAGAAGCCCTAGACTTGCGTAGGTTTCTATATGTTTAGTGTCTTATTGTTCTCTAGAAGTGAGTTGTACATTGAATAATTGATAGATTTATCTAATATCAATAGGATTACTGTCATTAATTATATATTGCATTGTTACACTAAATATTTTGGTGGCATGTTCATTTGACTTGCAATTTCAGTATGTGCTTGCTGGTTGGGTGATATGCACCCAAAACTGTAGTTTAATAGTATACTACTTAGGCCAATTATATTATTAATAATGTGAGTTTATCTTTATTTATTTGCTTTTGTGCATTTCAGGCTTTGGAAATGAATAAGTGTTCAAAAGACATCAAATATGCATAGAAAAGAAGCTAAATTGATTTCTAGGTGAAAAACATGAAGAAAGACCAAGATTTATGAAGAAAAAACTCTCAAAAAGCCCAAGTCAAAGAAGTCAAGTGAAAATCAATCCAGATATAAAACTGTTGAAAAGTCAATAGAACTTCAAATAGGCATATCTTTGGACTCAGAGCTTTTATTGAGGTTTATTTTATATCAAAACGACCAAATCAGAAATAGCTTTCTAATGGTCTAGGTCTCGACCCATTTGGAGTAGTAAAAGTCGATGAAAAGGGCACAATAATAAAACACTACAAATTTGAACCTTGATTATTGGAAAGCCCATAAGCTCAAGCTATGATGGAATTTCGACCAAGTCATGTAAAACCCTACTTGTTTATTATAAAGTATAAGTTAACTTCATCCCTAAGTATCCATTTGTATTATCCATATTTAGTTTAGTTTTTAGAGTTATAAAATTAGGGTTTCGTAGCCACTATTATTCCACCATCAATAAAATTTCCTTCTTTCTTCCCACATAGCACAATTTCTTCTTTTAATCATGTTCTTGTAGTTATTCCAATGATATTAGGCTAATAATCCCATTAAATAGAGTGATTATGAAGCATAATAAGGAATAGATTGTTAAAGTATAATTATTCATTGTGTATCTTTTAATAAGTTTAGTTTCTTATACATGTTTAGAGATAAAATGTATATTGAATTAAACCAATGATTATTATGATTAGAACATAGATGTTTAGTTATAATTATCCTACATGCTAGTAATAATAACTATAGAGATGTAGGTTATTGCTAGGGATGATAAAATTTGAGGCTTTAGGTTGGAACATTGTGGGAAAACCATTACTTTTCAATAAGTAATTTGAATTTGGCATGAAATAAATCGTTGGGTGGATTGTCAATCTCTCTAGTTTCTTCCCATTCATTGAATCACTTATTCTATTGCTTAGTTAAATTAGTTTAAATTCATAGTATAATCGTAATTAATTTATTCTCAACATATTATTACTCTCACAATTTTCTTCTTGATTTAATTAGTCGAATTCATTATATATTTCTTGGTTGTTTAAGAATGGAATGAATATGTACTCTAATATATTGCTTAGTTATTATTTGAGAGTATGAAATTGATTTAAACTCTTAATAGGTAGGTCTAGTGCTACACAATAAACTACTCGACTTGCTTACTACAGTATTATCTGCAGATAGCATCAAAATTGTGAGACCTGCCAACAAAGGAGTTGATTGATGATCAGCTCCCAAATGTGCATTTTATTATCCTTATATTAATGCAGTACAACCCTTCTTATATTTAATGAAAAGACAACTCATAGCTTTTATTGCCTTTTTCAAGTTACAGAGAAATTCATACCACTTATCATAAAAGCTGTGTCTTAGCACCAAAAGGAGCCTTAATCACGCTTATTATGAAGACTAGAAGCTGCTATAAAAAAGTGCTGAAAAAATCAAAGTGAACGGTCAAAGTCAAAGGTCAAAGCCCTCAACTCAGAAGACTAGAGATGGAGGCCCTTATCTCAAAATATGGCATTCTCTAAAACCTATCTTGGTCAAGAAGAAATCAAAAAGCAAAAGCATAAAGTGAAGTGTGAGGTGTCTCAAATGTAATTGAGAAGGGCAAATCAGTAAAAGGCATAAAGTAGGGGTATATAATCTAAAAGTTAGGGAGAGAGAATGCACCTAGACTTAATATAATGTCATGTAGGATTTATTTTCTTGTCTAGTTTTTCAATTAAGTCATTTACTTTCTTGTTTTTCAATTTAATCTTGTTCTTGTTTTTACATTTTCAATCAATCAATCTATAGTATTTCTTTGTGTTATTTCTTCAATCAATCATTTCCTTTTATTTGCTTTCAAGTTTATGTCTTTTCAATCTTCAAACAACTTTAGTTTTCAATGTTCTTCATAACTCAGAACCAAAAACTTGTCCTAACTAAGATCCTACCTTTCTTTTCTCAACTCTCAACCATTCAAACTCTAAATTAAACAATCTAGGATAAACCTCACTTCTTACAATCTTTTGAAGTTACTACTATTAAATAAACATTCAAATTGCACCGCCGTCATGGATTGAAGGAGCAAGAATGTTTGGTTGAGCATCTAAGGAGGGAAACATCCTTCTCATCTTTTCACTTCTTGTTTTCCTTTTTTTTTTTTTTTTTTTTTTTTTTTAATTTTTATTTTCATTGTTTTATTGCGTTACTTTTCTCTACTGACTTACTTTTTTGCAATACCAGGTTCAGAAATCAAAATATGGAGAGGAGCTAAAGTTTCAGCCCATAGACGACGCAACTTGGCTAGATCTAGCGAGCGACCGCGCTAGGTATTGTGCACGACCGCCCAACCACCTCAGCACACTGGAGTCCAATTTTTTCTAGATCTAGATGTTTTTCAATGTTAAGTTGATCTAAGAGCCTGGATTTTGTAATAAAGTAGGATTAACTAGTGGAACTTGTTTGTAATAGTTAGAGATAAAAAGAAAAACTAAAAAAAAAAAAATTAGGAAAAATGGTTTTTGATTGATTTTTGTGGATGAACATGAGTTGAACTTTGTTAAAGTTGTATATTTACCAAGAGATTAAAGTTTTCATTGCCTTGGGAAGTTCAAGTGTGTGAGGCAAGTTGTGAATCATAGCTCATACACTTTGAATCAACTTGGTAATCAACACTCTAAGTCTAATTAACTCTAGTTAATCTAGATTATCAATCTAAACTAGTTAATCTATTTAAATTAGTATAATATTAATTTAGTTTTAAGTTTTGGGCCCTTGAAGACAAAGTTGTTTAATTATCAAAAACCCAACTTGTGGCTTTTTAAGTGGACCTTTATTGTAACTTAAAACAAGGTAAAGCTCTAAAGGTTGGGCCTGATTCTCATATCACGCGCCAACTGACGTCACCTTCTCCTCAAGTAGAGTGTAAGCAGGGATTGAGAGGTAAATTTTAAACCTCTTCTAAGCCCAAGTAAGAGGATACCTTGTGTGTTCAAGTATGCTTACGTGATTGTTTGAAATTTAATTTCTGCACTGCAATTTACATTCACGCATAAGGCTGAACCCGAGCCACATAACAACCATTGAGAAGTCATTCCCCAATGTAGGTAAATTGGACATTGTTTGATTCTTGAAGCCTTATACCAAAAAAATGAATTAAAATCAATCAACTAGAGCCCAAAGTAGTCACGCTCCTCTAAAAAATGACAAAAATATAGCCACGAGGATTTAGAGTAATCAGTTACCAGATTCCGGTAGACCAACTACCTTCCTCACTCCCCTCCACCAGATTCATCATGAGTGAGATTCTTGGTAGCACACCACTTGGTGAAGTGACTATCTACTCTTCTGAGACATGTAGTAGATTTATCCTAGTTTCACGCCCAATTGTTCCTTTGAATATTGTATAGTAATCTATAGACCATGCAAATATTTCAAAAATCCAAAAAAATAAATTTCTACTGTTTATGCATCATTATTGATTGAGCATTCATGTCTTATCAATATGCATTGCAACCGTCGTGGAATTATAATGCAAACCCAGAACCTTGTTCTTTTTGTGGAAGTTTTGATCACTGGTTATCTCATTGTCCATCATATACCAAATTCGAGTCTACTACGGGGAATCCTTATGATTGTGAACCTCAATTTTCAAACTTCCCAAGTACCCAATACACTCAAGAGGTTTCTAGTCATGCCGACAATTCATGGGATTCCACCACGAATAATCAACTACCATTCATATATCCATATGGTCAGTCATAGTATGGTTTCACCCAAAATCCATTACCATTCACATCACCATCCATATCAAATTCATATCCCACTCCACCATCTATCACAGACCAACTCTACCAAGAAATGGCCAAGCAAATAATACTAACTCAGCAAATAACAACTATCTTATGTTTTCTCCAATCTGATTCAAAAGATTCCACATTTGAGACTAATATTCTTACCACCAGTCCAGAACCCATCCAACAAGAGAAACAAGGTGTTACTATAACAAAACAAATTACTAAATCCCATCCTGATACTCATGACCAATGAAATCCCTATCAACCTCTACCTGACTATAGTGAGAATTCCAAATCTTATAATGATGACTATATGCCCAGAGTCACAATTTCTCTCACATGCCTTAGTGCATCATCACCCATAAATGAGGAAACTCCAGTAGAAGAAACTCAAGAGCATGTATTGGACTCAACACACTTGGAAAATGGCATTGAGAAAATCTATGAAGATCTAGGCAGAGAGGACAAAGAAAATGAAGTGCTTGGAAAATAGGGAATAGATCTATGGTGGAAAGTGGATTTCAATTTAGTTTGGTCGTTAAAGACTTATCGATGGAACAAATTTGTGACATCCTTACTATTGCAGAGTTGAACCACAATCTTATAGAAATGCCAAAACTAGATGAAGAATTCTCTAAGTCCTCGATATCATGTGGAGAACCACCACCCAGCCATCACCACCCCAATTCAACACCTTTTGAAATCCATCCTCCATTCATAAAAAATCCACCAATTTCTGAGGACTGCACCATGAAACCATTTCAAAGAAATCTCAAATTCGCACTTAAGCCAATTGCCTTTGAGATCATTCATAATTTTCTAAACCTTCCCAGTAAAGAGACTTTACCTAATATACAAACACAAAAGTCCATCATTTTAGTAGTTGAGAAACCTGGTATGTCCTATTCCCAATCAATTGAGCCTCATGATGGACATATACTACTAATCTCTCACTCTTTTGGACAATTCAAACATGATGGGTTATTACATAAATTCCATAATGGGTTACACAAACATTCTCTTATCATTCTGCATCTTACCTTCCAAATGCATAATTTCATTCTGTTTGGGGGTGTATGCTTTTATATGTTTTTCTATAAAGATCCCCAACTGTTTAGATTATTAGTATATAGTTAACAACATATCATCCATCTCATATGCATATTCTTGGGGAATCTAACTTAAAACGACCACACATATAGTCTTGAATATCTGATTATATAAGATTCATGTTATGTTTCCTCGATGTATTCCATGGGAGTGCATCCTTAAGCTAACCAGACCCTCCTCTTGGAGTGTATGGTTGTAAGTACCAGAATCTTAGTCCACGTATATCTCGCATTTTCTTTGTAAAACACTTTTTACTTGTCATTTGAGTAAGTGTGATCCTATGGAGCGAGTATATAATTTTCTTTTTCTTTATTTTACATTTCTTTGCCAAAATAGTTGTTTTCTTCCGTTCTCATTATGAAAGGTTATCGATACATTAATAGTTATGTGATTTTGCTAAAACCAGAAACACGGGCAATGGATTCCACATAAACCAACCCTTAGAAGTACATAATCTCCATTCTTCTAAGGATGGTTTGAGGATCAGTTATGTGTTACTAAAGGTCGCCCATATCACCATGCACTTTCTATCTCAGCTTAAACCATATAGATACCAATTGTCCCTTAATCACCAATATATCATCACGTCAACCATCAAATACATTCAGACAAGGACAAGGTACCTACAACAATCATAACAGAGCATTGGTTCCATCCCATTTTTACAAGAACTACAAAAATCCACCAAAGAGACCTAGTTCCACCATCCACTAGTGTCCAATCAGCTAAACCCTTCCATTATGTCTTGCACAGTAAACCCCCCCCCCCCCCCCAACACACATAACTGAAGCTACAGTCTGACTAGATTGGGTTCAATAAAGAGCCGACAGGAAAGTTGTCTGAGATTACCTATTATGACTTGTTTTCAAAAGCTTAATTAGCGTTTAGAATCATAGCTTTTTAAGTAAGAGTATCTTAAAACATCTCTCCATAGTTTTCAAAACTAGGCAATATAAAAATAAAAATTATACGCCCCAGAGTAACCAAAATGATACTGGATTCACGTATAATTTTATCTTCTTGTCAAAACCTCTCTATATGGTTAGAGATATCTTTTGCTAGAGAAAACCAACTAACCCCCCCACACACACACACACACATTTTATATGTGTCTGTATAGATAGTTGTTTACATACTTTACATTTCTAACTTTTTAGTGTATGAATAATCTTGCATGCATATTAGATTTTTTGTATTTCATATATGTTTTCAAATATACAAAAACCCAAAAAGATATTTCATAGTAGAATAATTATCCCTAGTATAATAATCATGTATTTCTCGTTCTATATCAAACAACCCACGCCCCAAACTTATTTGGGGTGGCATATTTTCATCATGAAGAACAGAATACAGGTGCATCACCGTTTTTGCTCATGCTTCTATGGTAATCTCTTTCCTTATCTCTTCATACTTTGAGGACAAAACATATTTCTATTTGGGGGTGGTATAGTAAAATTTTTCAAAAACTATGCATTTTCTATATAGTAGATATAATAGTATAGTTCTTCCTTTCTAAAAAAAAATTCGAAAAAGACCAAAAATAATTTTCTATTTAGTATTAAAAAGGTTTTTTTTTTCTTTTTTCTATGATGAATAAAAAGTTTAGAAGTCTCATTATAGCAATAGAGTAAGGATTCGTTCTTTGTACTTAGACTAATATACGTACAATAGTTTCTGCATCTTTTCATGAATGACATGCACCAGCATTTGTTTGTATATAGCAGTGAGTTTCCGAGACCAAGGTTAGAACAATTAAGTTCCATATCCTGTGAGAATATTTTTTTTTTGCTAAGTGGTAATTGATTAATAATAAAAGAATAAGAGTTACATGGTACTTAAAAGTAACAACTAATGGAAAGGTAACAACAAATGTATGCCTTTCCTAGTACATGAGAATCTAGTTGACAAATCTGAAGTAAGTAGTATAGTGGTTCTCTAATTTTTTCATGAAAGGAGGTTTGGAATCCCACCATTTACTTTCTCCTTGAAGAAGAGCAGCCCCATGTCTTACACAACTGTCAGCTCCTAAGTTAGTCTCTCTCCATATTGGAGTGACATTGATCCATGCTGCTTCATCCTTCATCCTTTGCCACATAGGTTTGAATATGTATTATTCTGGAAAGCTTTAACCACCGAGGAGGAATCACATTCCACCCAAATATATCTCCAACCCATTTCCAATGCTTTTTTGATAGCTTGCACAATTGCCATTATTTAGGCCAAAAAGTTGGTAGCAATGCCCATGCCACCAGCTGCTGCTCCCAAAAAATCCCCCTTTTCTGAAGACCAAACCCCATCCTGACCTTCCTGGATTACCCCTTGAGCATCCATCTGTGTTGATCTTTAGAATTCCCGGAGGAGGTAAAAGCCAAAAACATTCAAAGATTTTGGGGGATTTGCAAAGTTTGTGCTAAAGATTAAAGCATTTCAGTACCTTGAGATTGTGTACTGAGTTTTCCATGTGGCTTGATGACTTGTGATGGGCTCTTATTGTTGCTCTCCTAATAAAAAAGGCCACTTGTGTGTAGCTTGACTCTTTACTGTCATATAACACCTTGTTCCTGTTTTCCAAAGGCTTACTATGGCTGTCAGTGAGCACGCTTTCCACATGTCCAATATCAATGAACTGAAGTGCTTACCCTACTATTGCACATCATTAAAGGTTTCCAGCTCATTATGTATGTTGAATATTTCCCTTACATATTTCCAAACTCTCTTCGCGAAAGAGCAAAGAAATAAGACATGAGCTAGAGTTTCATCTTGTTTTCGGCAAATGTAACATCTTGAGGTGAGATGTATCTTTCTTTTCTATAGATGGTGATCAGTTCGAGTTGCCCCATGTGCAAGCTTCCATGCGATTCCTTGTGTCTTGGGAATGACTTTACTGCTCCAGATGAAAGGACACCATGCTGACTTTGCAAATTTTTTCCTGATTGCTTCATATGCCACTAACACTGTAAATTCTCCTGTATTGGAAGCTATCCAGACCCTTGAATCTTCTTGAGAGCTATCTGGTTGTGGTATTGAGGATATATCAATTCCCAGCTGTTGTAGCACTTGCATCATTTCATTCGAGAACTGTCATCTATCATCTTGTATATATTCATAGAGTCTAGATTGAAATTTAATGTTCTCCTTTCTTTCCTCTTGAAAATACTCGCATATTGGTTTCTGCATCAACCAATTCTCCCTCCAAAGATTAATAGATTCTCCATTCCCAACCACCCAGCCATGTAAGGGGGACATTTCGGTAAGAGCCCATTTGATTCCTATCCACACAGTAGAGGTTTTGTAGTTAGACCATCCACTAGCTCTATTTAAATATTTACCCCTCATGAAACGTGACCAATCTCCCTTTTCTGTGAGCAAACACCAAGCTTAATTGCTTCATAAGCATTGAGAGGTTAATATCTTTGAGTATTATGATCCCTAAGCCTCCTTCCTCTATTGGTTTACATGACTTCTCCCAAGAGACCGTGATTGCCTTCCTTTCCGCTAGATTGTCACTCCATATAAAGTTCTGGATAATGGATTCACATTCCTTTATCACTGAGCTTGGCCATTTGTAAATGGCCATGTTATGAACAAGAATACTGTTGAGAACATGTTGTGCCAGCACCACCCTTCCTTGAAATGATAGCAACTTGATAGCCCACCCTGAAGCTCTTTTTCTGATCTTATCCACTAGAGGAGTTAAAGCCGCTTTAGTTACTTTCCCCATGATGAGTGGTACCTGATAATCGTTAAAAAAAGATAGTTTTACTAATGAATAAAGCGATAAACTCTAAACGAAAGTAAAACTATAAACTGTACTTATACTAGACTTATCAAAGATATTTGTTTTCTACTCTCGAATCTATTGACGTAGAGTTGGAATAGAAGATTCGTTCCACTCCTAGTCCTTTAGCATTCAAGTTTTCTACAATTGACGGTTTATCCAAGGTCAATGAGAGATTTACGAAGGGAATTTATACTACTGGTGAATTCAAATAACAAGATACAAATAACGGAATGACAGAATGCTAAGAGTTGAATCTAGATAAAGAATTAGGGGAATTTGATTCCACCTTGAATCCAACTTAATAAACTAGCATAGATTTGTTGTAAACCAATTCTTACGTTCTTACAGTAAGAATTGGTCGTTCTAATCCCTAATTATACATGACATTTCTACCAATTCATAACTAGCATGTGAGGTCGTCCACCCATTCTCATGGTGAATCAACGACCTTCTACAGTGGAATAGATTCTTACAACGATTCTATATTACACAATCAAGTTTTCATCTAGGCTTTATCAAACCCCTCTAATGGAGGTTTTGCCTTGATTCATCAAACTATCATTTACAATTGAGTTAAAACTAAACATAATATAAAGATTTGAACTTTACTAATTTAACTACTCAAGAATTGAAATCCAAATTAATAACTAGGAAATGAATAACAAACAATAATTGAAAGTAGATCTAAACAAATTTAAATGACAAAAATCGAAATTAATAAGAACTACTATTTTATTTATCTAATGAATGAAGAACAATGATTCAAATAATTAATCTAAAACAAGGAATGAAACTAATTAATTACTCATTAAAATTCAAGAAACTAGATCTACAAGCTATTCTAATGGCTACTTTCTATTCTAAGCTATCTAACTATATATTTCTTAAAAGCTAAGTCTTGTTTTATGTAAAGGAGGAGACCAGATCCACAATTTCGTGCATGGGCTGAGGAGCCATGTTTTGGGCCAGAAAATCGAGCCCAAAGCCCAATTTCTTCAGTCCACAGAGCCTGTTTCAGCTGGCTTTGACTTCAGTAGACTTTTCATCCACTTTTGCTCCTCTGATTGCATCAAGGCTTGGACCGTTGAGAAGCTCTTTTAGAGCCGATCGTTTTGACGTAAGGTAGGCCCAAATCTGAGTCTTGAGTCCAAAGATATGGTCTTTGGAAGTTCTGCTGACTTGTGCACTGTTTCTACCCGTGTTGACTTTTCAGCTTTTGACCGGGCTTTATAAAGGCTTTGTCTCTTTGAATCTTGGCCTTTATCAAAGAACTGTTTAGCAACCAACCCTTTGCTCCTTTATATCGCCAAAGTGGCATATTTTTACACATAATTGAGTTCCATGCCTGAAATACATAAAAACACGTAATTAGCATTAACTCTTATTTATTACTCGCATAATTGGTCTAAAAGTAGTATTATTTGTAGTTTTAGCCCCTTATCAAACCACCCCCAAACAGCATTTTGCTTGTCCTCAAGCAAATATGAGAAATTAGCATATGTGACCAAAAATGGAGTTCTAACTAATCTCATTTCGCCGAGTGCGATTGCATTGACCATATACAACAAGGCCTTAAACCACTAGGAATTCCCTAGTGAACGAGTTATAGCCTCGTGAGAGTTTTCCAGTGAAGGTACTCACAAACTTCATCTATACTACAACGACTCAGAAATAACTATTGTTTCCTTATCTATGTCTCAATTATCTATACATCTCACTAGCAATGAATACAGAATAATCAAGTCGAAACATAAGCTAATATATGCATAATAATCTATCATCTACGAATAAACATATATACAATGAGTAATACTATGAGATGAACTAGCAGGTCCATTTCTGAAAACTCGGAATAGCGTCCTTAACTAGGTCCTCACATAAATGTCAAGACAAAAACTACTCTGATTTTTCTGCTCAAGTTTTGCTACTCCAGTGTGCAGTGGGCACACTTTACCTTACAATCTCTATGACACACAAGGAAGCCGGAGTTGATCAAACACATCTGCCACTTACTGTCACACTAACCTATTCCTAATTGAGCTAGAGGTCTTTATTAGGTGTTGTGGTAATTAGGAGATGGTTTTAAGAAGGAAATGGATATTCAAAAAGGACAAGTCTAAGATAATAGAGGCTTCATATTATGTAACTAGATAAACCCTTGTTCTTTACTTTTGCTTCTACACTTTGTTTCCAACCTTAGCCATATTTTTTTTTTCTTTGGCTTTTGACTCCTTTGATTCTTTTTTTTTTTTTTTTTGGAGTTCTCACTCTTTATTTTCTTTTATTGATTTATTTGGATGGAAACTTCCTTTTCTTATCTGAAGCGAGTAACGAATTCTTGATTTCAAAGGTTCTTCTCTTTTCTATTCTTCATTTCAATTCTCAGACTTATTCAAAGAATTGGGTAGGTTGATTTTTTTTTATTTTGTTTTATTTTGTAACAGGATAAAGGATTTGTAGTTTATGAAAGGCTAAAGAAAGGTTCAGAGGGGCAACTAGCGGAAAATAATTCATAGGTTTGAGTTTCTAGCTATATCGATCCAAAGAGGGCCTAAATTCTCGCTTAGGATATGGTATAGTAATTAAGCAAGTGGATGTGTGATTTCTCTATCCGGATTTAACTTCTCTCTTGTGTCATTTATCAAATGTTCACTCATATAAGGCTTTAGGCTATATTCTCACAGGATTTGTAGAATAAGTATTCTAGCCTAGATTTCAGAAACTTACTTCCAACAATCATAGATACTCATGTAACATATTTATAGATAGATGCAAGGCTTATTACCTACATATTAGCCTAAGTTTCTAAAAACTATTCTAATGCAAAAGCTACATGAGACTTCTAGATTATTGAGAGCATAGAAAAAGAAAACAATACCAATATTCCTAAGTGTATAGCATACTTTTTATTTATCTTTAAAATTTTTGAATTTTTTAGCTAGAAAACAAGTGCATATTATACATATCTATATCCTAACAGATGCCTTAATTACACGTGTTTCTATCCCCCAAACAAGAAGCATGTTTTGTCCTCAAAGTATTTTAAATAAATAGGGTAGGAAAATACCATTGAAACGCGTGAAATTCGGAATATCGCAAAACAAGGTTATAACATACTAATATAGAAAAGAAAGCGGCCGACGCGAACTCTATAAGAGTTCCACCGTAATGGGGTTAATGGGAAACAAATTTGCTTGGGACATAAGCAGACACTAACTGAAACTAACATTTACCTGCACTCCCGTTTAAACATTGTCCTCCTCATTTCCCTCTTCAAAGAGATGAGGTTCCTTCGCATCCTGCCATGCCATGATAACTTGCCAAGCCTGTCGCCATGTGTCGTCAACTTGTGCTAACCTGTCTAGTGTTACTATGTCTGATGGGGTGTAAGGAGCAACCAAATGAGGTTGCACCTGCCATCCCGGCCAAGTCATTACTCGAAATGAGCGAACCACCCAATTGGTTGGTCTCATGACTTCAACCCTTTTCCAATCCGTGAACTGGGTACATAATTATGGTAGACATCTGAGCATGATGCGGCAAACCAAAACAGGCATAAGAAGATACTTATGTCCCATGCTTTGGGCTCTCTTAAGACTAGCCACTAATACTCGGGGAATATCATATCGGTGACGTCCCTCAGCTAAAGCAAGGAAAACGTCACCAGTGGTACTATTTTTGAAGTAAACCGCCACTTTTAGAATATTCATCAGGATGAATAACATGGTGGTGCCTATATTTAGGGACAGGCTGCCAAGGGCTATGTTGTAACGCCCTTGGTCCATTATACAAAATACCCCTCCCCCATAATACTCATGGAAATATGTATAGTCATAGAGGTATGAATTATCGGTCATATATCCCCACGTGTGAATAGTATTAGGTATTGGTATTGCCAAAACTAATGCTACCACATACTTATTGAATTCTAGGGGTGTGTCATCAACCGTGATGGAGAATTCTTGTTCTCCATCCTAGTTACAATAAAACTTAACATTATTGTAGAAAAATTCAGTAAGCTTAGGTGAATACGAGTCGTCTTCACTTACCAGAAGATGCCTCCATCCGAACTGCATGATCCTCTCGCGGAACCAATGTCCGTAAGACTCGCTCCCCAACAAGTGTTCGAAAGACTGCTCCAATATTACTATAGGAGAAGTCATCACAAAACTACTCTCTAGAACAGCTACAACTATCCTGGAACAACCCTAAGAAAACTGGAAATTTTTAGTGCCCACATAGGTCAGGGCGCAGGTGCGCTCAAGGTATGCCTGGGATGGGCGCGGGTGCGCTCTATTGAATTTCGAGTTCCAGGCACTTGGGCGCAGGGTGAGCTCACTTTTAGCCTGGGATGGGAGCGGGGTGCTCTCCAGATTAAAATTGGAATTCGGTGTTTTTTTGGGCAGGTGGCTTTTTCAGGTTTGGGCTAGAGAGAGGGCTTGGTCGCTTCAAGGTTAGAATTTCTCGGACGATTGATGAAGGCACGTGGTGGTGCTCCATCAAGCAGTGCTTCGGGAGGCTGTTAGGCAAGTCGAAAGGAAAAATATGGTAAAGTGGGAATGAAACGTGAGAGATGAATGTGAGATGTAGTTAGGGTTGTGAGTGTAGAATGAATGCAGTTTTTATAGGTTTTAAATTGTTAAACCGAATCGGGAATTTGCCAAAAAGCTTTAAGGCAATTTCCGAAAATAATAAAATTTCCAAAACCGAAAACGGAAACAACTCATATTCTTGATTCTAAAACAACCATAATATCTTTTAGGTTGAATTTAGGATAGAAACTGCCTAACTCATCGAGATTTCATCCTACCACAATATCTATTTATAGCGATGCCCATATCGGCAATATTCTCAACCCTCACTCCAAAACAACTTCTTAAAATAGATAATCATATAACGAATTATGCTAGGCTAAATAATACCACCCCCAAACAAATCGAGAAGGTGGGATTAATGATAAAAACAACGCATAATTCAAAATTAACCAACTTATATTAAAATTGAATTCAAATAACATACAACAACCAAATTCAAATTTAATTACTGAACTAATCTTTTTACATCCGTACTAAATAAAAACAAATACAATAAAACAAATCAACTCATTAGATCCCTACACCACTCGCTACTAGTAGTGGAATGCGCTCGAGAAGGAGATGGCTCTTGGGCTTCCAATGGGCCAGAGCCATCCGTCTTGCGGCAACGACGCTCGTGCCTCACAGACTGCTCCTCTGAAGAAGAACCCTCTTGGGGTGGGAAGCGTGCAAGCATGTCGTCTCGGAACTGGTGCTGAGCTTCCATCTCGGCCCTCGTCCTATAAAACTCTCGGACCAAATCTTCGTGGTAAAAATCGTCTGTCGAGTACCACAAACCACTCCAGTCTCTCCTAACCATCTCGTCACCGTAAAACAGCATGAACTGGTCGGCAGTAAAAGTGTGCTCCGGCAATATCTGACGTCTTTGAGCCATTGGAGTTTTTATAAGATTTGTGGGTTTGAATAAGGTAGGGAGACTTGTTTTGAAACACCCTAACTAAAAATAATGGCAGGAGGCGCGGTGGTGGTGGTTGTGGCAGTTCAAAATTCTTGAATTTTCGGTGGGTTTTCATTGTTTAAATTGGTGGAGGTGGTGATGGGTGTAGTTAGGAGAAGATTTGGGGTGGGTTTTAACTTTGGGAGTGGGTGTATTTTTTTTTTTTTTATTTATTTAGGTTAGGTTTTTAAGCTTTGTTGTTTGTTAATGGCGGTTTGGAGAATGAAATGCGACAGTTGGTGGAAGAAGGAGACGCACGTGCAACGCACGTGCGCGTGAGGTTGGGCCCAAGCCCATTTGATTTTCCGATTTTGTTTTTCGATATTTCGCGCAACTTCAAACTTAAATTGCCGCTTCATTACCGAGCCGATTTTTGCGAATGAGGTATGGAAATGATCAGGAGAGAATTTCCAATCCAATGATCCATAAGACGCTCTAGTCCGACCGTTGGTAACATGTAAGAAGATGGAAAACACCTTGAAGTGCGTCCATGATGTTAGTTATGCGAACGAATGAAATCTAATTTCATAGATAATGTCAACCCGGATTGGAATACGATTAAATGGCCTAAACAACACAAATGGACAGTTGAACAATCCAGGACGGAAACCAGACACCCCACCCCCAAACAAATTTTTGACAACAGTGTTTAGAAAATTTGTTTTTTTTTAAAAGTGGGTCTTTTAAAGTCAGATTCCCGAGACTTCTTAAATTACTATGTTTGTGATTTTAACAATTTTTTATTATTTTTTTTATGTATAAAATTTAATATAAGAAAAACAAGAAGGCAATAAATGCATAATTCACATCATAGAGGAACATGACTCAAAAACCGAGAAAACATGCAAGAGTGGAAAAGGTGAATTATGTTAACCGTGGACTCAGGATCCGGTACTTACAGCCACACACTCAATAGGGAGGGCACAGTTACCTGAGTGGTGCACTTACCAATATATAGAAATGAAAGGAAGTACACCAATGAAAAAGGTCAGTCCTCATAGACAAGGTCCTGTAAAAGGACTTCCTCTATATCATGGGACAATAAGTCGTGAAAATGTTTCAACCGTTGGCCATTAACTTGAAAGGTATTGTTATCCTTGGGATTTACCAAGGTGATTGCCCCGTAAGGGGTGACTTCAGTAACCAGAAAAGGACCAGACCAACGGGTTTTTAATTTCCCTGGAAAAATATGTAGGCGGGAATTATCAAGAAGACCTTTTGACCTACCACAAACTCTTTTGCTAAGATTTGCTTGTCATGAACACGTTTCATGTTAGCTTTATAATCCTTTCATGAGATCATAAGAGTCGCTATGGATTTCTTCAAGCTCATTCAATTGCAACTTGTGCTTGACACCCGCCTCATCAAAATTGAAGTTAAGGCTTTTTATAGCCCACATAGCACGGTGCTCCAATTTAACTGGCAAATGACAAGGTTTCCCAAATACAAGTCTAAAGGGAGACATACCTATAGGAGTTTTGAAAGCAGTCCTATACGCCCATAAGGCATCAGATAGACGCTTCAACCAGTCTTTCCTATCGGGGATTTCACGGTTGTTTCTAAGATCTTTTTGATTTCCCTATTAGAAACTTCTACTTGTCCGCTAGTTTGTGGATGATACGGAGTTGCTACCTTATGTGTAACTCCATACTTCTTTACTAGTGATGCAACAACTTTGTTGCAAAAATGTGTTCCTCCATCACTAATGATGGCTTTGGGAATGCCAAATCGACAAAAAATATACTCTTTTACGAAAAACACAACTGTCTTATGGTCATTGCTACGGCAAGCCATGGCCTCTATCCATTTAGACACGTAGTCCACGACAACTAGAATATAAATGAAACCGTGGGAAACTGGAAAGGGACCCATGAAATCAATGCCCCATACGTCAAAAATTTCTACCACCATGATTGGATTCAATGGTATCATATTACGCTTCGTGATTCACCCAAGTTCTTGGCAACGAATGCACGCCTTGCAATGCACTTGGGCATCTTTAAAGAAAGTAGGACAATAAAACCCACATTGTAGAATTTTAGCAGCTGTGTTCATACCACTAAAATGGCCACCACACTCTTTTTCATGGCAGAATGAGAGTACCTCATTATATTCCCACTAGGGAATACAATGACGAATAATCTGATCCGCACAATACTTAAAAAGGTAGGACTCATTCCAGTAGTATAGCTTAACTCTGGCCAAAAACTTCTTACGTTCATTTCTTGACCAGTCATAAGGAATAACATCAGGCGCTAAATAATTCACGATGTCAGCATACCATGGTGCAAAAAATATAGCATACAAATGCTCATCCGGAAAAGAGTTCGGTATGGAGTCAGAATCACTATCATCGTCGTTTGAAAGTCTAGATAAGTGGTCGGCAACTACATTTTCGACCCCTCATTTGTCCTTTATTTCTAATGTGAATTCTTGCAGGAGAAGAATCCATCGGATCAATCTCTGCTTAGCATCCTTCTTTGCGAGAAGGTACCTACGGGTTGCATGGTCCGTGTAAACTAGAGTCTTAGAACCAACCAAATAAGGACGAAACTTATCTAAAGCATAAACGACAGCTAATAATTCTTTTTCAGTAGTTGTATAATTCCTTTGAGAATCATTTAGAGTTTTACTAGCATAATAAATAACAGTGGATTTATTATCTAGTTTCTATCACAAGACAGCACCAACTGCATAATCACTAGCATCACACATAAGTTCGAAAGGTTTAGACCAATCGGGAGGCTGTATAATGGGTGCGGAAGTTAAGGCGGCTTTCAAAGTTTCAAAAGCCTGTTTACAGTTAAAATTAAAATCAAAGATGGCCTCCTTTAAAAGTAGATTAGTTAAGGGTCTAGCTATTTTCGAATTTTTTTTGATAAAACGCCTATAGAAACCTGCATGGCCTAGAAAGGCTCTAAAATCACAGACAGTCCGTGGTATAGGTAGAGTCGCTATTTTATCTAGTTTGGCCTTATCTACTTCGATGCCATCACTAGATACGATGTGACCTAGTACTATGCTTTTTTTCACCATGAAGTGACATTTTTCCCAATTTAAAACGAGACTCTTCTCTTCACATCGTGTTAAAACTTTAGACAGGTTAGTCAGGCATTCAGTGAAAGAGTCTCCATAAATAGAAAAATCATCCATGAACACTTCCATTAAACACTCTACCATGTCACTAAATATATGAAACATACACCGCTTGAAGGTACCAGGAGCATTACAAAGGCCAAAGGCATTCGTTTATAGGCGTATGTTCCAAAAGGACATGTGAAGGTAGTCTTTTCTTGGTCATCAATATCAATAATAATTTGGAAATATGTCACACCCCGAATTTCGACAGAATTCGAAAAAACAACATTTGTTCCCGACTCTTCGATCTTCGAGGTGTGACGCACTCTCAACTCCCAAAAACCCATAAACAGTTTAAATATGCGGATAATTAAAAACCAATAAAAATTTCAATTAAACAAAAGTCCTCTTCATTACAAACATTTACAAATAAGATTAGGTTACAAATCTCTTTTCAATAACTCTTTATTTAGAATTACAAATGAAAATACAAATAACATTGTCTCAACTGAAAATCTATATCACCTCAAGGGAAAACAAAACCTATCTTGAAATGCGACGCTAACGCAAACCACAAGCAGCAACCAACCTTCTTCAACACTAAACCTGTCAAGACTTATCAACTATGTTCATTTAATGAACAGACCCAATAAGCAAACATACAAATCGGGTCAGCATTATAAAAATACTGGTGTGAGTAACTCTAAAATATAACATATACTTAAACATATATATATACAATCCATAAGGCCGTTAGTTCCTCCACCTAGGCGCCTTAACTTCCAAAAACTAATACAACATCCTTAAGTACAATAATTAAGGCAGGTAGTTCCTCCACTGAAGCGCCTTAACTTACCACTAACCACACAACAAACTATACGCATAATAAATAAGGCATGTAGTTCCTCCATCGAGGTGCCTTAGGTTCTAACATCTAACAAATAACCAGCCAAGCATATTCTATACTTACCGCATTTCATGCTCAATTACAGAGTGGGTCGTCTCTGCACAAGTAATTAGTTTGACCCACCCTTATGCAAAACCATATACAATCATCTGTCTAAAGATACATCATTAACCAACACATTACAATAATTATATTAATTAAGGCTTTCTTTGCATGTCCCTAAAATCACGTCGTATCTATGTCTTACCTAGTTTCCCTAGCTACCACAATCGCTTTCCAATGCCGAACATGTACATCCACATGCCTCCCCTTACATAATGAACCACTCCGTGCGTAACTACCCTGAGCGGGATGCCGCACACCAGGTAACCCTCACACGAAAGTTATTATGTAAGTACTGCCATTATTCGGCATAAAATATCGCACATCTCATTCTAATTTTGCTAACGGAATAATTAAGCCACCATTCGGCTATGCCAGAGGGGCCATTCAGATTTACTGAAATGCTAGAAAGGCCAATCAAATTACTTTCGCCCAAAGGGCCATTCAGATTCACTGAAACGCCAGAAGGGCCAATCATATCACATGAGTTGTGGTAGTTAGGTTCTAGGATTTTCGTTACGTAATTTATTCAAGTGTTATACATTTATATCTCAGAATAATTCTTATTTTATCTCATGCCAGTATACTTAATTATACTGAAGCTCAACGTTTCTCGTTATAATACAATCCACATTATCACGTGTCAATACTATTCATTGCACGATATCCAAATATCTCTATATCAAAACTACTTATTATATTGTACTACACCATATGGAATATCTCCAACCGTCATACATACTACAATTCATTTAAGTAGCAACTCATAATAGTAATCAATCATGTAATGTATTCATTCAATATATTTATGTGAACTCAATTCACCATCAAAGCCCAATACTAAAGTCCATGAATCTAAGTCTTATAAGAATTCCCTTCTTGTTACGTGCCAGTATTATATTCTTTACACACTACTCCCGTCATATCTTAATTAGATAATGACAAACAAAGTTATACAATTTTCGACAATATGTTATTACTACATTTCTCCATATTCTTAAATATGTGAAAAAATGGAAAAAGTCAACATTCCACAGTCAACGGTCAACGGTCAAAGTCAAAGTCAACACGTCATGGTCAAAGTCAAAACATCATTGTCAAAGTCAAACTGTCGTTTCCATGTTCAACAGGTTCATGGTCATAGCCATGGTTCGTGGCTAAGGTCAAAGGTGCATGGCTCATAGGCTCATGACTAAGGCAATGGTTCGGACTGAACTAGCCAAGCCTATGACTCAACCACTATAATGTTAGCCGGATCCAATATAAAAGCCAAACTAGAAACCGGCCCAACAAAAAGAAATGAAACTGGCCCAAAACTTAATCTGGAACTGGCCCAACACACTAATAGATTTCGGCCCAAAATGAAATAATAGAACTGGCCCAAACAACTAAAACAAAATCGGGCCCAAACAAAACCAAAATAAACCGACCCATTAAACTAAACCAAACTGGTCCGGCCCAAGCCCAACCAACCAAACACAGTGTCGTCTTTCTCACCTCCATCACCAGCAGCCTCTTCCACCACCAGCCACCACCGTATTTCTCCTCCTCCTCCAATTCCATCATATCGGTTTGACTCCTCCTGAAAAACCCAACTTGCCCATACCACCCAATTGAAATCCCATCACTCCTCCAACATCACGTTTCGACGTCATTGATGAACACTCAACTTCGACAGCACCTCCCCACAGCCCTCATTCGCAGCCCTTATCCCCTCAATCAATCCTCCTAATCCCATCACCAACAACCCATTCAAATACCCAAACAACAAAGTTTAATTTAAACTGGGCGATTTCTGGTCGCCATTAACGAACCATTTGGGAGCTTCGACAGCACCATTAACACCCTTCAAAATAGTTGGGTTTTTATCCCTAACCAAAACCCACACTATACTATACTAACCAACTCGATTCCAATATCATTCACCACTTATAGAAACAACTCGACCTCCATTGACGCTGGTCAAAGCTATCAACAACCCCGACATCACCCACTACCTCCAATCAGTAATACAATCAACACAACAAGAGTATAACCGAAAAATGAAATACAAACCGTTCCAAATCATATCTGGGACCATCGTTTCGTTTGAAATGAGGGCTCAGCGTGCCATTAATCGACCTCGGTTCAACGGTTCAATAATAACCAAAACAATATACTAATAATTAACCAGTTTAATAAATAACGAGACATGACGAAGAAGAATGAACAATAAAACTGTTACTGTATACCGGTGAAGTATAAAACTAACTACTCACCTGTATTAAAACTCGGCGAATCCCTCATCGTCTGAATTGTCGTGCTCCAACACTTGAGCAAACAAGCCACCGCCATTTTTATTATTTTATTATCTAAGAACCCTATTCTCCAGAACAATACGAATATATACTTGGGTTTGAAACCCAAGCCCAACACAGACTCAGGCCCAGAAACCAGGCCCACATATCCCAAATCCAATCCAATCAAATTTTAAATAAATAAATAAATTAATTAATAAATAGATAAATATGTATTTTAAATATGGGCGTTACAAAATAGCCAGAGTAGCCATCTAAAAAATAATAAAAAGCATGACCCGCTAAACGTTCAAGCATCTGATCTATAAAGGGTAAAGGGAAATTATCCTTTCGTGTCATGGCATTTAACCGTCTGTAATCAATACAGATCCTCCATTTCATAGGACCATGCGTGGCAACATATTCACCCTTGGCGTTACGTACCATGGTAATCCCTGATTTCTTTGGAACAACATGAATGGGACTTACCTATTGGCTATCAGAGATTGGGTATATGATACCCACATCGAGTAACCGTAAGACTTCTTCCCTGACCACTTCTTTCATGGCAGGGTTTAAACGACGCTGAGGTTTGACAAGCTTCTTTTTGTGTATGTAGATGAGATGGTATATGGATGATGTAGATAGATGATGGTCGTTGAACAAAATATAAGCATATCAAAACCTAATTATCCCTCAATAAGTAAAGGATGAGTAGGGTATCGTTCCACTTTTAAGTGTATGTTTATATGAAGGACAGGACTGGAAAGGGGGTTTGAGAGATTAAAAACTATGATTATAGATATTATAGATTCTTAAACTAAACTAAACTATTGAGAATTTATAAGAAAGGGAATTCAAGAGATTAGAATCCACCAATACTTTTGATCTATGACCTTCTGCTTCAAGGTTGTTCTCACAAGTAGACTATAATTAGGCAATCGAGCTAGTGCCGATGCCCTCTTGGACGAAACATCGTTAACGAATAACTGTACTTAAGGTTATTCCTATGTTCATGTTACTAGTATCTTCTTTCCTTTTATGTGAGTTTGGGCAGCTATTCAATGAATCACCATCTAAGGCAAACACAAGGAATACTTCTCTTACTCTAAAACACTACACAACTAAAAGAAAAGTAGATAATAATAGTATAATATTCAATTACAGTAAATAAAACCCTATTCTAGCATTGTATTCAATTGCAATAAATAAAAGCATGTTACTAACAAATATTCAATTGCAATAAATACAACCTTAAACTAGCAAGATATTCGATTGCAATAAATAAAAACCTTAATCTATACTTCCATCCCCTGGTCTAGGAAATGGAACTAATAACTAAAAACATAAAGACCTAACTTGATTGAAGAATACCATGAACCAGAAGAACCATTAAACCTTAAGCACCGGCTTCATCTTCTCCCTTGAAGGAGGAGATTAGCCTTCCATAAAAAGGAAGAACACAAAGAACGAGAAGAAGAAGAGTCGAAGAACATAAGACTAGAAAGACTAATTTATTAAGACTCAGCTAGTTAAAACCGATCTTTTATTATTCATCTCTCTCTGCCTCAAGTTTTGGAGACAAGAGTATAAGTGAATTGGCCAATTACATGAGGCACTTAGGTCCTCTATTTATAGAGGTTACAATGAGCTCTAGAAGCATTCCAAACCATCATTTGTTTCCTAATACAAATAGACTTCTTTCATAGTCCAACTTCGTCTCCAAAACTGAGAAGGAATTGGCTACAATGTCAATTCATGCGTCTGGAAGCACTATTCATGCGTCTCAGACGCAAGCAATGCGTCTGGACGCTCGATCCATGCGTCTCAGACGCGTAAGCCGATTTTGTCTCTTCTGCTCTATCCTTCTATCCTCTTTTGCGGGCTTTGGTCTAAGCAATGAATCATTTGGCCTTGGGCTTCTAAATAGGCTTTAAAATAGGTCCAAGTCGCATCTTTAATAGCTCTAATTCCTTGGCCTTCTCCATGATTGTCCACGGGCTTCCCATGTGATCCTTAATACTCCGAATTGCTCCGTTTGACCCCCTTTTCTCTAATATTCCACAAAACTCTCTCTTTGACCTGTAGAATCATAAAACATAACTTACAAACACTATTAGTCCACTAAGATGGCTAAACAAGAGGCATAATCAAGGGTTAAATAGCACTTTTTGAGCACTTATCACAACTCCCAACTAGCCTTTTGCTAGTCTCTTAGCAAATAAGATAAAAAAAATAGATAAGTGATCAAAATCACATCCTAATAACAAAAATAAAATCCTAACTCATTTTCGCAGGCATCGCGATTGTATTTACCATATGTAACAAGGTTTTAAACCTTTAAGTTCCCCAAAAAGGACGAGTTATAGTCTCGTGAGGGTTTTCAGGTGATATACCCACAAAATCAATCAATAGCATGTTAAAGAATGATAGTATTTTTCAGAGAGAGAAATTCCTTACCCACTTAGTGCTTACTCCAACAGACGGTCTCCTTTGCTGACTACATTGCTGCAAAGACTCATAGATTATGATGGGAGATAGTAAAAATTGACAAAATTCTCAATCAAGGCTTATGTGTGTACTCAGTCAATCTCCTATACTCTCCTATCCAAGAAACGGAATCCCTAGTTTACCTTTAGACAGAAAATCTCGACTTTCAATCCTCACCGGTCATACTCTCAGAAAAGAATATCTCAGAAGATGGTCTAATATTTTACCTCATGTATGTCTGGAAAAGAATAATGAATACGAACATCCCACATACTACCTTGAAAAATGGACTTCTAGATGAAATTAGTCTCATGGAAAGAATGTCAATCACATATGAAGTGTCAGGTCCTTCACTTTAGCATCCTCTCACCTATTCTAGACTTTGTACCATACTGTAGTGATAAGTCATGGGTTGTAACTTGGCTTGGGTATTGGTTTATGAAGAAAAGGTAAAAAGGATTCAAAGGTTGTTTCTGAAAAACACTAAGGGTTTTGCTTCATTATTTGGAAGATTTCTTCAAATTCTGTATTGCAGAGAAAATTCTTCCTTTGTCTTAGCTTTTCCATCCATTCTGTTCAACTTCTTCTTTTTTTCTTTTTTTTTTAACTTAGTGATATATCCTTGATTAGTACTGGATATGCTTGTTTTCCACTAGCTTCTTTCACTTAAAACAGAATGATGGTCTTCATTGTATTTCTCTGATATTTCCTTGTAATCTTCCTTTTGTGCTCTTTCTTCCTCCTTGTTCCCCTCGTATTCTCATAAACATATGGGTATGGATGATAAAGGTTTTTGGCTATACTCCTTGTCTGGAGTTGGGTAAAGGGTAAATGGTTTTATGAAAGAAAATGGCTTATTGTAAGGCTCAAAAGGGTTTAACATGATGGTCCTATTAAGTGGAATAAAGGCTGAATGGGTTCACTAGTTGACTTACCAGTATGATACTCTATTTCAAATAGACTACAAGACCTAATGGATATCTCCCCAGTTGATGCCACTTCGTGATTAACCAAATCAACGAATAATGAGACTATATTAAAATGACATAAAGAACTGAAAGATGTTGAGTCACTAAGACTCGGATTTTTTTTTTGTAAGACTCTCCAAAGAATGGGTATAAAGCTCAAATCTCACGGGCTAAGTCTAAAAATTCTACTTCCAGTTTAATAGGGGTTTAAATCTCTTTTCTAGCAAAAGTACACAAAACTGACCAAGTACTATGGTGGTGCCTTGATAAAGAATTCTATCAACAAGAACTATGTCTGAGCATAATAAATAGTCTAAGCGGTAATGAAATCAACAATATCAACTATCTATCAAACTCAACACTAAGCAATATAGAATCTATATCCCAGACTCATCATTAAAATTCATTTTTCTCATGCTACTGATATAGAAACAAAAATAATTTTGTTTTTGAAAACTAATTTTCGAAATTCATTTCTCAAGTACACCCTCCCCCAACTTAACATATGCATTGTCCTCAATGTATAGAAATTAAGTAAATGAAATGAATGAGAAAAAGGGAAAAACAATACTGCTTGGTGGGTCTCCAATGATTGGTGAATAGAAATCATTCAGCTTCTTCCTCTGTTGTGCTTGCATGGGTGGGATAGCTTTAGGATTATTGGTGTCCACAACACCTCCATTATTGCGTGCGGCCATTGTATCAATCCTGTCTAGTATTCTTGCTATGCGAAGATGATGAAAACTATCCTACTATGCTTGAATGCAATTAAACTAATATGCAACTATTCTAAATTATACTAATATGCAAAACTACTTTCCTTCAACTGGGTTGGGCTTTGCAGCTAGTATCTCGCCCGTTGTCTAAAGTTGTCTCTTCTAGGGTTATGGTGAATCACTTGGATTGCTTAAGTACCACGGCCCACAGATGATAGTCCGTTCGTCAAGATTCAGACAAGAAACACTAGAGTTTGATGTTTCGCTGTGTTGGCTTACAACTTCAATTGTTGAAAAGGTCCTAAATGCAATTATACTAGAAAACAATAAAGCTAAACTATAGTGCCGTATAGAAAGGAAGACAAACCGGCGATTAAGATTTCTCGTGAAGCTGTGGAGAGGGGTATTGAGGCTTGTAAATTTGCTTTGATAGCTCGAATGGATGCTACGTCTTTGAATCTTAGCTCCATTAGATTGGTATTTAGCAGTGAGTGGGAATTAACAGGGAATGTAAAGCTTTCACCTTTGGGTAAAGGTTTTGTTGTTTTCAGGTTTGAAAATGAAGCAGACTTTAACAAAGCTTTATTTGGAGGTCCATGATATATTCAGGGACAATTGCTTAGATTCTTCAGATGGTCTCCTAACTTTAATATTGATTCCTACAGCACAAAACCATCGGTAATGTGTGGGTCAAGTTCCCTGGACTCCCTTTTGAATATTGGGAAGTTGACATTCTGATGAGCTTGGGCAGAGGCCTAGGTCGTCCCATAAGAGTGGATATGAACTCATTGGAACGTACAAATGGGTATTATGCTAGTGTATTGGTTGAAATTGATTTATCAAATCCTATTCCTGATCAGATATTTGTGGAAGTTCCAGAACTAGGTGTTGAATTTTGGCAGAAGATTCAATTTGGAACTATACCCAAGTTTTGTAATCATTGTAACATTGTGGGTCATCTAGTGGCAGAGTGTAGACGAGTGAGAAATGGGAGTAACAATGAATCAACCCAGGGGATTCATCAGACAACACAAGGTTCAAATAAGGGCAAGGAACAAGCTACAACTGAAGTACAAGAACCTCAAGGCAACAGGGGAAAGTTGTCTAAAAGTCAGAAAAAGAGACTTAAGAGAAACAATCAAGCTGCAGATTGGAGACAGATTCACCCGGAAGCGTCTACAAGCAATGGAAACACTGATATGATGCAACAACAATGTCAAAATCCAGATCAAGCCAACCTTGGTAGTTTAGAGACAGCAGAACGGCTGGGTTGATATATCAAAATGGCATAGCAATAGAAAGCCAGGTCCATGGAAGTGGTTTGCAGAGTAGTGGGAGTACGAGCATTGTTGAATGGTAGGAAACTAGAGTGAATCCTGAACATGGAGATGAGTCAGCTGAGCAGTCGCTTATCAGTCCTGAAAATGTATGGAATCCAACCATCTTGGATTTAATGGAGGAGGAATTGCACAGGGCTTTTAACTTGGAAGCAAGTAGATTCCAATTACTGACTGATATAAATGAGAATGAGGAAACTCTAGGCATTGAGGAGCATGAAACTGAAACTGACATGGTTTACTTTCATGACCAAATCATAGAACCTTGCTGTGATATGACATAAGGCACGCCAGATGTTGCGCCAGCCAGTGGAGTGAAGACAAGGTCAGGTAGAGACTGCGGTGAGAACAGTAGCCGTGTAACTACACCAAAGCCTCAGAGCAAAGGAAAGAAGGGTAGGGGCAGACCTAAGGGCTCCAAGAACAAAAACCATAGATGATTACATCCATGTGCTTTTGGAATGTTAGAGGTACCAATGATATTGAGAAGGCGAGGGAGATTAATAATGTTAGGGTAAACAAGAAGTTGAGTGTGTTTTGTTTACTTGAAACAAAGGTAAGGCAGGAGAAATATGATCTTATTCGTAATATTTGTTGTCCGCATTGGGAGCACATAAATAATTACAGTAAGGATCCGGCATGCAGAATTTGGGTGTGTTGGGATTTATACAAGATTGAGATTGTGAAACTACAGGAATCATACCAGTTCATACATTGCCAGGTGTTGTTCAAGCAGACTAATGAAGTATTCCTTATTACTGTGGTGTATGCAAGAAATTCTAAGACTCTTAGACTTAATCTATGGAGGGATATTAACACTATCCAGACAACAGTTACTGGTCCTTGGTCTGTTGTTGGTGACTTCAATAACATAAGTAAGGTTGAAGAAAGGGTGGGAGGAAGTCCGACGCATCCTCGAGAAGTTATGGAGTTTGTAGAATGTATACAAAGATCAGGATTATCTGACTTGAGCTTTAATGGGTTTTTCTACACGTGGAACAATAAAGTGGTAGGAAACGGTAGGATAATGACTAAGATTGATAGATGCTTGGTGAACAGCTTATGGAATGTTACTTACCCTACTTCGATGGTGGAATTCTTACCTCATGGTATCTTAGACCATTCTCCAGTTCTTCTTTTCTGGTATGATTATGAAAGTAAAGGGTTACCGTTTAGATTCAAGAGTTACTGGGTGGAGCATCAGGAGTTCCAGAACATGCTGGCTGAAGTATGGGCAACTCAGTTGTACTCCAATCCCATGTATATTCTGATGCAAAAACTCAAATTGTTGAAGGTCAGGATCAAACAATGGGCTAGAAATAATTTTGCTAATCTCCATACTAGAGTTAAGCAGGCAAGGGAATTTCTTTACCTAGGAATCACCTCCACTTAAACCTATATGCAGATATTTGTTGGTACTTAGCATGTAAGAAATTATCATATGATTATGAAAATAAAATGCTGGTTATTTTAACGGTTAGTTTCTTATGATTTATAATTGAAATTGTTCAGCATGTTATAGTGTTGTTTTCCTAACGGAGTTTTCTATTTTAAGTAAGTATTGGTTAAAGAAGAAATTGTTATTTTAAAATTTCATATTTGAGTAATTTGGAATTTACCCAAGGAATAAGGAAAACCCTTTTGATAAAGGGTGGATTTGAAAGTTTTTATATATTGTCCAAGTTATGTATATCATTGGTGTGTGATCCAATATACATAACATCTCTCTGTATGCATCGTTGGAGTTTGATCCAGTGTATACCTGTACACCGTTGGAGTGTGATCCAGTGTGCATACCACACATTGTTGGTGTTTGATCCTATGTGATGGTAGAGAGTTAGTATGCATCGTTGGTGTGTGAACCAGTGTATACTTGCATATCGTTGGTGTGTGAGCCAGTGTGCATGCATCACATTGTAGGTGTTTGATCCTATGTGATAGTGGATATAATATAAGTCGTTGATGATATGAATCTGTTGAACTGTGAAAGAATGATTTTAATTAAGTGTTGGCAATTGAAGAAAACTAATTACGTTATTCCTTTTAAGGTGTGTATACTTGCGTATACACATATGTCTCATTTTTTATATTGATTGACGTACTGTTTGTTTGGTTAATCTACACTCTACCTTGAATCTCGGGACTAGATCCTTTTAAGGTGTGTATATTATAACACCCTGTGTTTTATTCTTTCCTTTTCGTAATAATAATAATAATAGATAATAGATAAAATAAAATAGGATAAGTGTTAGTGGAAATAGGAGACGTTTATGGGATAAACCTTCTTCCCTATTTCGGGGGTTTTGTTTTTAACAGAATAGGGTTGGTCAAAAAAACACAGCGAGGGTTTTAGAAAAAAAATGGAGTTTTACTGAAAGAAGAAAATGTTTTGAACTAGGAAGATCGTCGTTTTGCGCAACAGTCGACTTCGGTCTTTCGGGTTTTCTCGCTGTTCGGTTTAGAAAAGGTGAGTAGTCTGAAGAGGTTTATTTTGGTTAATTATTTGTTTCTGCTAAACCTATCAATATACTGTTTTACATATCCGAGATATTGTAAACTCTGTAACGGTGCCGACGGGTACAAAACTTTGGAATACTTCTGTAAATAAAACTATGAAGAATTTTAGTTTTTAAACTGTCGAAGTCTGGACACCGGTGGTTAATGGCGTCGCCATCAGCACCAAACCGTCCCTTTTTTTTGTGTTTGAAGTATGTTTTTATTTGATTTGTGGTGATGTTGAACTGTTGCGGTTAGAATTGGTGATGTTTGGTTGTGTGGTATAGTGTTGGGTTGTGAAGTGGAGGTTTGATCGTTGGTGTCGCCGGATGGGCTATTGAAGCTCCGGAGGAGCAGTAATGGCGGCCAAACAAAAACCAAATCGTCCTGCGTTTTTTTGTTTGATTTAGTGTTTGGTTTGGATTTTGTTTTGTAGTTGTTGGGTTGATGTTGGTTGTAGTGGAAGGGTTGAATGTTAAATTGGGTGGAGCTGTTAAAGCTTGAAGCTTTGAACAAGCTTTAATGGAGGTCGAAATTTCTAGATCTAGTTTGGAGGGAGTATATGAATCGAATGATTTGGGGAGTTTTTGTTTGACAAAGTTGTAGGGGTTTTTGCAAGGGTCAAAACCGATATGATGTAGAGGAGAGTTGGTGGCCGGCGCGATTTGGTGGCTGGTGGGGGAGGAGGTTGCTGTAGCTGGTGAGGAAGAAGAACTGTTTACCAGCTGGGCTTGGGCTTGGGCCTAATCGGTTGGGCCAAAAACCTTATTTTGTTTGGGCCTTTTCTATTTGGATTTTTGTATTAGACTTTGGGCCTTTGACTTTGTGCTTTTGGGTTAGAGGAGTTTGGGGTTGGTTGACTGCTGTTGACCCTTGGCAGGTCGACTTTGACTTTGATCAGAGTTGACTTTGACTAGAGTTGACTTTTGACCAGGGTTGACTTTGACCAGTTGACCCAATTTGACTTTTTAACTCGGATTATGATTTGGGTTATTAGGATAGGTCTAGGGCTATTAGCATGCTTGGCTTTAGGCTAAGACCGTTATATATACATGTGTATGTGTATTAACTACTATGTGATATTTCAGTTTTTATGATATGCAACGTTATGACACTTAGACATTAATCTAATTAATAACGTTTAAACCAAATACATGAATCAAGATACTCCTCCGTTCTCTAAAATGATATATACAATAAAGTTCAATAATACGTAAACAAACTTACTGCACTCTTTTAGAACTCTCTACGCCTCAAGTTTTGGAATTGAGTTTTATGACTGTTGATGTCATATGTTAGGTGGGCATTTATTGAATGTGCCATAAATGGCCCGTTAGCGTTATATATGGGTATTCATTGAATGTGTCATGAATGACCCGAGTATTCATTGAATGTGCCATGAATGACCAGATTGTTTGGACTGCCCTAGAGAGGAACTAAGGTATACGCCTTGCGGGTTAGTTGTATTAATTTGATTATGCGAGTGTGTTTGGGCTTACTTTTGAATACCTAATATAATATCTACATATGTTATATAGAAGTTCTAACTTTTTTTTGCAGGAGGGTAGGACTTAATAACATTTTGTGCAGGGACGCGGTCCTACCCTTATACAGCAGTGGATATCGGTAAGTTTTAATTCAATGATTTAGATATTAAAACGAGTTATTAGAATGAGTTAATATAATGAAAGTTTTGCTTGGGAAGAAACTATGCCGGTTGAAATGACGGAACTACTGATAAATGATAAAAATGATAGTTTACCTACGAAATGAACGATGAAACTCAAAACGTAAGTAAACTAAAACTTATTTTTACTAATTGCTATCAAATTTTCTACTCTCAATTCTATTGAAATAGAGTGGAGTAACAAATTCGTCCCACTCCTAGTTCTCTAGCATGGAATGATTTCATAGTTAACTAATCGGTCTTAAGTCTAGTGAGAGATTTACGAGGGGAATTTTATACTACGGGGTGGATTCAATTGACAAGTTACGAATAAGCGAATGCTGAGAATCTTGAAATGTGAATCTAGATAAAGAATTCGAGGGAAGTGAATCCACCTCGAATCCAACTTAATCACCTAGCACAGACTGTTGTAATCCAATTCTTACGTTCTTATGGTAAGAATTTCTCGTTCTAATCCCTAATTAGCATGGCATTTCTACCAATTATAACTAGCATGTGAGGTCGTCCACCCATTCTCATGGCGAAACACGACCTTCTAGAATGGAATAGACTCTACAACGACTCTACACTATACAACTAAGTTTTCATCAAGGCTTCATCAACCCCTCTAATGGAGGTTTTAGCCTTGATTCATCAAACCATTATTTCTCATTGAATTATAACTAAACATCATACCAAAATTCTAACTTGAGTAATTTAACTAACAATACTTCAATCAAATTTAACAACTCAGAAATGATACTCAACAAGAACTAAAATTAGATCTATAAATTGAAATGACAAAAATCGAAATTAACAAACTAGCTATTTTATTTATCAATACTAATGAAGAACAATAATTCTAAGAGTTTAATCTAAAACAAGAATTGAATTTTAACTAAACTTAATTTTATTTAATGAAAACTAGATTTAGAATTATCTATATTTTTAGGTCTAACTAGCTACCATTAACAAAGAGCTAAGCTTTTGTTTTTATATGTTCAGATCCAAAAATCGTGCATGGGCTTGGATCCATGTTTTGGGCCAGAGAATCAGGCCCAAAACCCAATACTTTCAGTCCAAAAAGGCCTCTTCAGCTACAGTTATCTTTGACAGACTTTTTGTCCACTTCTGCTCCTCTGATTAGGTCAAGTCTTAAACCATTGGAAAGCTCTTTCCAAGCCGGTCGTTTTGACATATGGTAGGCCCAATTCCGAGGTCTGAATCCAAAGATACGGCCTTCGGAAGTTTTGCTAACTTTGAGTGTTGTTTCTGCCCGCGTCGACTTTTCAGCTTTTGACCGGGCTTTAGAAATGCTTTGTCTTCATGAATCTTGGCCTTTAATCACAGAACTCCTTAGCAACCGGCCTTTGCTTCTTTATCTCGCTAAAGTGGCACATTTCTGCACATAATGGACTTTGAAGCCTGAAATACATAAAAACACGTAATCAGTATTAACTTTTAATTATTACTCACATAATTGGTCAAAAAGTATGACTGTTATAGGGTTAAAACTACAGTTTTGGGCTCTTATCAAACTACCCCCAAACAGCATTTTGCTTGTCCTCAAGCAAAGATGAGAAATTAGAATAAGTGACCAAAAATGGAGTTCTATCTACTCGTTTACACTGAGCGATTGCATTGACCATATGCAACAAGGCCTTAAACCACTAGGAATTCCCTAGTGGACAAGTTATAGCCTCGTGAGAGTTTTCCAGTGAAGGTACTCACAAACTTCATCTATACTACAACGACTAAGAAATAAAACTATTGTTTCCTCATTCATGTCTCAACTATCTATATATCTCACTAGCGAATGAATAAGAATAACCAAGTCAAAAACCTAAGCTAATATATGCATAATAATCAATCATCTATGATACAAATATATATACTATGAGTAATACTATGAAATGCCTAGCAGGTTCGTTTCTGAAAACTTGGAATAGCGTCCTTAAGTAGGTCCTCACATAAATGTCAAGATGAAAACCACTCGATTTTTTTCAGCTCAAGTTTAGCTACTCGGTAAGTAAGTGGGCACACTTTACCTTACAATCTCAATGACAACAAGGAAGCCGGAGTCAATCAAACACATCTGCCACTTACTATCACACTAACCTATTTCTAATTGAGCTAGAGGTCTTTATTAGGTGTTGCGGGGATTAGGAGATGGTTTAAGAAGGAAGGAAATGGATATTCAAAAGGACAAGTCTGAGATAATAGAGTCTTCATATTATGTAACTTAGAGAAAACCTTGTTATTTTCTTTTGCTTCTATACTTTGTTTCCACCCTTAGCCATATTTTTCTTTTTCTTTTCTTTGGCTTTTGACTCCCTTTTATTCTATTTTTGGAGTTTTTATTTTTTTTTCTTGGATGGAAACTTCTTTTCTTTTTCTGAAGCAACTAACTAATTTTTGTTTACACAGGTTTTTCTCTTCTTCTTTCTTCACTCATTCTATTCTCAGACTTATTCTAGATTGGGTAAGTTGAATTTTTTATTTTGTTTTTTTTTTTGTAACAGGGTAAATGAATTATGGTTTATGGAAGGCTAAAGAAAGGCTCAAAGGGGGGACTAGCGGAAAATAATTCATAGGTTTGAATTTCTGGCTATATCGATCCAAAGAGGGCCTAAATTCTCGCTTAGGATATGGCATAGTGATCAAGCAAGTGGACGTGTGATTTCTCAATCCGGATTTTACTTCTCCCTTGTGTCATTTCTCAAATGTTTCGCTCATATAAGGCTTTAGGCTATATTCTCACAGGATTTGTAGAATAAGTACTCTAGCCTAGATTCAGAAAACTTCTGCTAACAATCATAGATACTCATGTAATATATTTATAGATAGATGTAAAGATTATTACCTACATATTAACCTAAGTTTCTAATAATTATTCGATGCAAAAGCTACATTGAGACTTCTAGATTGTTAAGAGCATAGAGAAAGAAAACAATACCAATATTCCTAAGTGTATAGCATAAACTTATTTATTTATATTTTTGAAAATTTTAACTTGAAAACAAATGCATATTATATCGTTATCTATATCCTAACAGATGCCTTAATTACACGCGTGTTTCTATGCCCCCAAACAAGAAGCATGTTTTCTCCTCAAAGCAATTAAATAAAGAGGGTAGAAAAATACCATGGAAACGCAGCGTGAAATTCGGAACATCCGCAAAACAAGGTTAGAACATACTAATATAGGAAATAAAAACCGACGAAACTCTATAAGAGTTCCACCCATTATGGGGTTAATGAGAATTAAATTGCTTGGGACATAAGCAGACAATAACAAAACTAAAAACTTACCTTATCTCCCGCTTAAGCATCCTCCTCCTCATCAAATAGATGAGGTTCCTTTGCATCCTGCCAGGCCATTATAACTTACCAAGCTTGCCGCCATTTATCATCTACTAATGCTAGCTTGTTAAGTGTTATTATGTCTGATGGGATGTACAGGGCGACCAAATGAGGCTGCACCTGCCATCCCGGCCAAGTCATAATTTGCAATGAGCGAACCACCCAATTGGTGGGTCTCATGACTTCAACCCTTTTCCAATCTGTGAATTGTGCACAGAATACAGGTAAACAACTACGCATGATGCGGCTTACCAAAACAGGCATAAGAAGATACTTATGCCTCATGCTATGGGCTCTCTTAAGACTAGCGACTAAAACTCGGGGAATGTCATATCGGCGACGTCCCTCAGCTAAAGCGAGGAAAATGTCACCAGCAGTACTGTTTGCATAAATGAACTGCCATTCCCCCAAAATATTCATCAGGATGAATAACGTGGTGCCTACGTTTAGGGAAAAGCTACCAAGGGCAATGTTATATCGCCCCTGGTCCATTACTCGAAATACCCCTCCCCCATAATACTCATGGAAATATGTATAATCATAAAGGTATGCATTATCGGTCATATATGCCCATGTGTGAACAGGATCGGTATTGGTAATCCACGAAACTAAAGCGACCACATTTTTATTGAATTCTAGTGTCGTGTCATCGATTTCTGACGGAGAATTCTTGTTCTCCATCCCGATTACAATAGAATCTAACGTGGTCGTAGAAATAAGCGAGAAGTCGTCTTTGAATATGAATCGTCATCACTTACCGTAGATGGCCATCCTAATCGCGAGGATCCTATGTCGGAACCAATGTCCATAGGTCTTGGTTCCCAACACTTCTTCGAAAAGACTGTTCGGTATGACTATAGGAGATGTCATCTCAACTACTCTTTTGAGCAGTTCCAAAATCTGGAATGGCCTTTCGAGAAAATTGGAAATTTCCATGTTCACAGAGGCGGTGGCCCTGGTGCTTTCGGGGGTTTTGAGTTACAGTGTTTGAAGTCGCTCAAGTAGAAGCTGGATCGCTCGAGTAAACTTTCTAAAATTGTCTAGGGCAAAGTCTTCTCGAGGCGCAGGCGCTTTCGTAGAATCGCCGAAGCGAAGTTTAAGAGGAAAAAAAGAAGGAAAAGCTTGGAGTGAAAGGTAAGAGATGATGGTGGGGTGTAGTGTGGGTTGTGAGTGTAGAATGAAGGAAGTTTAAATAGGTTCTGAGCTTCCAAAATGAATCGGCAAGTTTCCAAATTGTTTAAAGCAATTTCCGAAAATAGAAAATTTCCGAACCCAAAAACGGAAACAAACCATATTTTTGATTTTATAACAACCCTGGTATCTTTTATACTGGATTTAGAATAGTAACTTCTAAACTCTCCTAGATTTCATGCTACCACCACACATAATCATAGATATGCCGATATCGGCCAAATTCTCAAGCTTTACTCCAAGACAACTTTACAGAAGATGATCATATAACGAATTATGCTCGGTATAAATATTACCACCCCCAAACAATTCGGGAAGGTGGGATTAATGATAAAAACAAGCAGAATTTGAAAATAACCAATTATATTAAAACTAAAATTTAAATCCAAACAACATAAAACAAACACATTAATATTTAAATTTAACAACTGAATTAAAATCCAACTAATAAAACAATAAAAATAATGAAATAACAGCGAACACAAACTGATGGTGAACACCTAGCCATGTGATGAAGATGGACCCTGAGATGGAGATTGGTCCTGGGATAGAGAATGGCTTGAGCCATCTGTCCTTCGGCAACGACGCTCATGCCTCTCAGACTCGGCTGAAACAGAATCCTCCACGGGTGGCATGCGTCGTAGCATCTCTATTTGGAACAAATGATGTGCTTCCATCTCAGTCCTGAGTACTGCATACTGGGCTTGGTGATGCTGGTGGATAGTCTCCATGTTAGACAAGATATCGTCCTGACCCCTTTCGAGCATTTCAAGTCTCGTCTGAAGGTTCGTTTGCTTATTTCGAACTACAATCTGTCTATCTAAAATACCATAAACGCAATGCAAGCCAGTTTGCAACACTTGCATGCATTCTAAATTAGAACTACAACTATCTAATGCATCGTCATCTAGACATGTCATATCCTCCCTTTCATCCTCCGACTCAACCACATTTGCTTCAGACAACGGCCAAGTCTCTTGGATGCAATCCGTATAGATACTTGCATTAGAATGCAATTTGATCTTAATAGGAGCAAATTTTGCGACAGCTTTAAAGGAGAGCATGATCTTAGTGATCAATACGGGAAGAGGCGCCAAGCTCTTTCCCACTCCTCTAATCACATTAAACATTAAATCGAGGATGCAGAAATTATACTTATTCGTTTGCAAAATCCAGAGAACGTGCAGACATTGCAGACCGATATCGCTGACTTTGTCTTTCCCGAGGACGTTCCTACCCATCCACTGAGCTCTGACCCGGTTGATTGGTTCTCGGGGTCGACCGCGAGACGAATGAGATCTCGGATTGTATTCACCCTCCACGACAGTATCTTTCATCAAAGCAGGAACTCCAGTATACTGGGATTCCTAAATGGTCGTTTCTAGGTTGCTTTCAGGCGTAATTCATAACAGCTCGATAACACAAACCTCGTTACTTCCCTCCTCGTTCCTGCTACCTTAATGAAAATCCTATCCCCCTCCAATTCTCGCTTCTTATAAAACTGTTCTACCAAATCATAGTGATAGAATTCCTCAGTCGAGTACCACAGTCCGTTCCAATCCCTCATCATCATCTCCGCATCGTAAAATGGCGCGAAGCTGTCGGCAGCAAACGCGTGCTCCGGCAAAATTCTTCGTCGTAGCGCCATTGCAGTTTTTTGAAACAACCAATGGTTTTATAGACGGTGGAGGAGGCGAGTTTGATGTAAAACAACTAAAGACAATGGTGGTGGCGATGGTGGGTACGGTGGCAGGTTGAAGCTTGAATTGGTGGCTGTTTTCGGAGTTTTAAAATTGTTGGGGTTGGTGGTAGTAATGGTTTGGAGAAGATTTCAGTTTGGTTTAACTGCTTGGCGTGGGTTTAGTTAGGTTTTCTTTCCTCTTTTTTTTTTTTTTTTTTTTTTGGTGTTTAAGGTTTGTTTTAAACTTTGGTAACCGGTGGGATTGGAAAAGGAAACAACTGTGCATTTTTGGGAAGGAAGGAGACGCACAGACGTGCGTGCGGTTTGGGCCCAAGCCCAATTCGAATTCCGAAATTTTCCGATATTTTGCGCAATTTCAAATTCAATTTGCCGCTTCGCTACTGGTCCGATTTTGGCGAATGAGTTATGAAAATGATCAGTAGAGAATTTCCAATCCAATGATCCATAAAACACTCAATTCCAACCATGGATGACGTATAAGAAGGTAGAAAAACGCCTGAAAGTGCGTGTATGACGTAAGTTATGCGAACGAAGGAAATCTAAGTTTAGATAACGTCAACCCAAATGAACTATAACTAATGGGCCTAAGCAACCCAAATGGAAAGTTCGAGCAATCCAGATGGAAAGACCGACTGCCCACCCCCAAACAAATTTTTAAACACAAAATTTGTTTTAAACGTGGGTCGTTTAAAGTCAGATTCCCAAGACTTGTTGGATTGCTATTTCTATGATTTTAGAATTTTTTTTTTTATTTTTTTTATTAGTTTATTATAAGAAACACGAAAAACAATAAATATATAATTCACTCCATAGAGGAACATGACTCAAAAACTGAGAAAACATGCAAAAGTAGAAAACGTGAATTATGTGAAACGTGGACTTATGATCCGGTACTTACAACCACACACTCCATAGGGAGGGTCCGGTTACCTGAATGGTGCACTTACCACTATATGGAAGTGAAAGGAAGTACACCAATGACAAAGGTCAATCCTCATAGACAGGGTCCTGTAAAAGGACTTCCTCTACATCAGGGGACAGAAGTTCGTGAAAATGTTTTAACCGTTGACCATTAACTTGAAAGGTACTATTGTCCTTGGGATTTACCAAGGTGATTGCCCCGTAAGGGGTGACTTCAGTAACCAGAAAAGGACCAGACCAACGGGTTTTTAGTTTCCCTAGGAAAATATGTAGACGGGAGTTGTAAAGCAAGACCTTTTGACCGACCACAAACTCTTTGCGCAAGATTTGCTTATCATGAACATGTTTCATGTTAGCTTTATAATCCGTCGCGAGATCGTAAGAATCGCTACGGATTTCTTCAAGCTCATTCAATTGCAACTTGCGTTTGACACCCGCCTCATCAATATTGAAGTTAAGGCTTTTTATAGCCCACAAAGCACGATGCTCTAATTCAACGGGCAAATAACATGGTTTTCCAAATACAAGTATAAAGGGAGACATACCTATAGGAGTTTTGAAAGCAGTTCTATACGCCCATAAGGCATCCGATAGATAGACGACCTTTCTTTCCTATCAGGATTTACAGTTGTTTCTAAAATCTTTTTGATTTCCCTATTAGAAACTTCTACTTGTCCTCTAGTTTGTGGATGATAAGGAGTTGCTACTTTGTGTGTAACTCCATACTTTTTAACTAGGGATGCAACAACTCTGTTGCAAAAATGTGTTCCACCATCACTAATGATGACTTTAGGAATGCCAAACCGACAGAAAATATACTCCTTAATAAAAAACACAACTGTCTTATGGTCATTGCTACGGCAAGTCATGGCTTCTATCCATTTAGACACATAGTCCACGGTAACTAGAATATAAATGAAACCGTGGGAAACAGGGAAGGGACCCATGAAATCAATACCCCAAACGTTAAAAATTTCTACTATCAAGATTGGATTTAATGGCATCATATTACGCTTCGTGATTCGCCCAAGTTGTTGGCAACGAATACACGTCTTGCAATGCACTTGGGCATCCTTAAAAAGGGTAGGCCAATAAAATCCACATTGAAGAACTTTAGCGGCTGTTTTCATCCCACTAAAATGGCCACCACACTCTTTGTCATGGCAGAACGATAGAACTTCATTATATTCCCACTAGGGAATACAACGACGAATAATCTGATTCGCACAATACTTAAAAAGGTAGGGCTCATCCCAGTAGTATAACTTAACTCTGGCTAAGAACTTCTTACGTTCATTTCTTGACCAATTATAAGGCATAACATCAGCCACTAAATAATTTACAATGTCAGCATACCATGGTGCTGAAAAAATAGCATACAGATGCTCATCAAGAAAGGAGTCCGGTATGGACTCAGAATCACTATTATTGTCGTTTGTGAGTCTAGATAAGTGGTCGACAACTACGTTTTCGACCCCTCATTTGTCTTTTATTTCTAATGTGAACTCTTGCAGGAGAAGGATCCATCGGATTAATCTCTGCTTAGCATCCTTCTTTGCAAGAAGGTACTTAAGGGCTGCATGATCCGTGCAAACTAAAGTTTTAGAACCAACTAAATAAGGACGAAACTTATCTAAAGCATAAATGACAGCTAAGAATTCTTTTTCGGTAGTTGAATAATTCCGTTGAGCATCGTTTAAGGTTTTACTAGCATAATAAATAACAGTGGACTTATTATCTAGTTTTTGTCCCAAGATCGCACCAACTGCATAGTCGCTAGCATCACACATGAGTTCGAAAGGTTTAGACCAATCGGGGAGGTCAGTATAATTGGTGCAGAGAGTTTGGATGCTTTTAAAGTTCCAAAAGCCTGCTTACAGTTAAAATTAAAATCAAAGATTGCATCCTTCAAAAGCAGATTAGTTAAAGGCCTAGCTATTTTCGAGAAGTCTCTAATAAAACGCCTATAAAAACCTGCATGGCCTAGAAAGGCTCTAATATCACGAACAGTCCATGGTGTAGGTAGAGTCGCTATCTTATCTGGTTTGGCCTTATCTACTTCGATGCCATCACTTGATACAATGTGACCTAATACTATGCCCTTTTTCACCACGAAATGACACTTTTCCAAGTTTAAAACGAGGCTCTTTTCTTCACACCGTGTCAAAACCTTAGACAGGTTAGACAAACAGTCTGTGAAGGAATCTCCATAGATAGAAAAATCATCCATGAAAACTTCCATAAAGCGCTCTACCATGTCACTAAATATATGAAGCATACAATTTGGAAGGTACCGGGGAGCATTACAAAGGCCAAAAGGCATTCGTTTATAGGCATATGTTCCAAAGAGACATGTGAAGGTAGTCTTTTCTTGGTCATCAATATCAATAATAATCTGAAAATAGCCTGAGTAGCCATCTAGAAAACAATAAAAAGCATGACCAGCTAGGCGTTCGAGCATTTGATCTATAAAAGGTAAAGGAAAGTGATCCTTTCATGTCATAGCATTTAAACGTCTGTAATCAATACATATCCTCCATTTCATAGGACCTTGTGTGACAACATAGTCACCCTTTCCGTTACGTACTATGGTAACTCCCGATTTCTTAGGAACTACATGAATAGGCTTACCCATTCGCTATCAGAGATTGGGTATATGATACCCGCATCGAGTAATCGTAAGACTTCTTCCCTAACCACCTCTTTCATGGCAGGGTTCAAGCGACGCTGAGGTTCGTGAGAAGTCTTCGCGTTATCCTCCAAATGGATACGATGAGTGCAAACATTAGGGTCAATTCCCTTAATGTCGGCTAGGGACCAACCAAGCGCAGACCGATGTTCCCTAATCACCCGGATTAAATGTGTCTCTTCATCCTTAGATAACAGAGAAGATATAATTACTGGATGACTACCATCCGGATCAAGTTGAATATATTTTAACTCCAGGGGAAGAGGTTTAAGCACTAGGGTGGAAGGAAAATCAATAGATGTTTTGTCAGGGTCCTTATTTTGCATAATGAATACTTGCTTAGGTAGCAAGTGTTCATACTCAGTATATGGAGCAACCGAAGGGTCTACAATTGGTGTGGACTCAAGGATGGTGTTGACTTCCTCTAAGTAGAAGTCATTTACAAAATCTGAAGTTCCAAAAGAAAGGAATTTATACATATTATTTTTGGGAAAAGTGTTGTTAAAATAATCTTGAGCTAAGCTCTCAATCATGCTAACCTCCCCATCTATAGACGATTCTGGTAACTGTTTCATCATTTTAAAAACATTTACTTCAACAGAAAGATGGCCAAAAGATAAGGACATCTTACCATCGCGGCAATTTATAAGCGCGTTTGCAGTTGCCAAGAAGGGGCGCCCTAAGATGATCGGTATAGAGTCGTTAGCGACTTCTGTATCGAGGATAACAAAATCAGCAGGATAGTAGAAATCCTGAACCATAACAAACACGTTTTCCACTACACCCTTAGGATACTTAATTGACCTGTCCGCTAACTGCAACGTTATTCTTGTAGGTTACATTTCCTGTAGACCTATTTGTTTATACAAATAATACGGGAGTAAGTTAACACTCGCCCCCAAGTCTAATAAAGCGGTCGTCGTGTGGGAATCTCCTAAGGTGCATTTTATAGTAGGACGACCAGGGTCCTTGTACTTAACAATTCCATTATTTTCGGATAAAGTTGGGAACTGTTTAGTTAGAAAGGCGTCTTTAGGTATGTTGGTTTTACGCCTAGTAGTGCACAACTCCTTAAGAAACTTAGCGTGGTTAGATAGCTTTTTAATAGCTTCGAGAAAAGGAAGGTTTATCGTTAGATTTTTGAAAACGTTCCTAATCTCCTCAAAGTTTGTATCCCTGGTTAGCATGGCTAATTTCTGAGGGAACGGTGGTTTCGCTCTATATTTAGCGTATGGCTCGACTTGATGTGTAACCTTGGCTTTCTATTTCTTAGGTTGTGGTATAACTGGTACCTCTACAGTGGTAGGCTCTTCAGTTTCTATTTCGGTATCTAGTTCGATATCCGGTGTAGGGAGTACTGATGGGGTAACTATGGGCATAGTTACTTTGTTATCAACCACTCTTCCAGAACGGAGAGTGGTGATGGCATTTAGGTCACCTACGATTGTAGTTTCCATACTAGTATTACCGTTTACCTCAAAGGCTGTGTTTCTTTGTTTTAGGGTTTGGTATCGCTTTGTCCCGAAACACTTTTGGTTGGGCTTTCTCTTGGGCTAACGTTGTATGCCCCGATTTATGGATTGTAAGATCTGTTGGTTTGATTGAGTCATTGATTGGAAAAGTTGTTGGGTAACTCAGTATAATGGCGTCGATACGATCCGGTTGTGTAAGTGTAGTAGTCACCGGTGGTGCGACTGGAACTATCTCACGTTGATTATTTATGGGTGGATTGTGATAGTTACTATTGTTAACCGGAACGATACCTCTATTGGTATTATAACTATTATAATTACCCTGACCTTGTGCTAGACCTTGTCATGGTTGCGCTTGGTTATTATAATTATTATAATTTCCCTGACCTTGTCCTTGTCCTTGCCTAGGTGGAGCTTGGCTATAGTTGTTTGCTTGCCTAACATTTTGGTTATTAAACCCTGGAGGTGTAACTTGTTGATTGTTTCGCCAACTAAAGTTGGGATGTTGTCTCCATGGGGCATTAGGAATAGGATAGCTATTAATGGAGCAAACATTATCTTGCTCTAATTGTTGTTGTTCATAGGCGAGAGGACAATAGGAGTCAGGGTACTCAGGACTCAAACAGAAATTACATGGGTTGGAGTTGACATTCATGACGGGGATAGGCTTTTGTTGAGCAGAAATAGCCTCAACCTTTTTAGTTAGAGATTCGATTAAATTTTTAAGTTCTGGATCGGATTTCATCTCAAACATACCGGCGGCCTTAACTGTTGAAGAAGAACTAGAAGAGCGGGGGATATCTATTGCGTTTAGTTTGATCTTCTAAAAATTTGTAAGCCTCCAAGGCTCCTTTACTTAGGAAACTACCCCCATTCATTATGTCAAGGACTTCTTTATGGTGATGTTGAAGTCCTTTGAAAAAGGCACGAACTAACGTGTCTTTTGCTAGGTTATGGTGTGGACACTCTATAAGCAGATCGATGAAACGATTCCGAGCCTCAGAAAATGTTTCATGAGGATTCTGTCGAAAAAAATGAATCTTGGAAAGCATCTCATCCGTCTTTAGGGGTAGGTAAAAATGTTCTATAAACAGCTGAACAAGTTTAGCCCACGAGTCCACAGAGTTAGGCGCTTGGGCAGTTAACCAAGACGCTGCCTTATCGGCTAAAGTGAAGGGAAATACCCTCAGTTTAATTTGTTCCGCACCAACCGTAGGATGATGGAATGTTGTAAGGACTTGTTCAATCCTACGCATGTGTTGGTAAGGTTTTTCATGGTCTAAACCATGGAAAACGGGTAACAAATTAAATATGTTTGGGGGAATTCAAAAATCCCCCACTGGGTCTGCTAGAACGATGCAAGATTTAGGGCTATCACTCAAGGCTTTGTAAAAGTCGGAGAGAGGAGTCTCTCTTTCTTCAGCCATTATGTCAGGTGTGGTTGGTGGGATAGTAGCTAGAGGTGTAGTGATTGGTATACTCGATAGATTTGTTTGTTGACGTTGACGGTTAATTACGTTCGGTGTTTTTCTCCGACCAGACCTTAATCTCATGTAAGTCTAAGTCTAAACACGACAACACTCCAAACAATCTTGATATATTAGTATAAACCTCTAACTGGAGATGCGAGGTGTGGAAGAAAGGAATACCTGATTGTGTCCTTACTTCGCTTATGAATAGCGTCTTGTTTACGCGTGTTCAATGTATATAACAAGTTAGAACACTGAAAAACTTAAACAATCGAAGTTCGAAACAAACCTGTAGAAATCCGGAAAAATTTAGCTTAGAGGCTGGTGCATCACTTTGGGAAGCTGTGATGCGCTCCATGTAACTTCCAAATTTACAGTGTTTTAGTATGGTCGCTCCGATATGGGCTGGTCGCTCAAAGGTTCAGCGTTTAGCTGGTCGCTTCGGTGTAATTTTTCGGAACTTTTCAATGCCAAAACGGACAACCACGGTATGAATCAAACAAGGGTGGATGGGTTTAATGGGACTTAAAAATGACTAATTATACTATGAAAACAATGCTAAAGTGAAACTAAGCCGGCAGCGGCGCCATTTGATAAATGATAAAAATGATAGTTTACCTACGAAATGAACGATGAAACTCAAAACGTAAGTAAACTAAAACTTATTTTTACTAATTGCTATCAAATTTTCTACTCTCAATTCTATCGAAATAGAGTGGAGTAACAAATTCGTCCCACTCCTAGTTCTCTAGCATGGAATGATTTCATAGTTAACTAATCGGTCTTAAGTCTAGTGAGAGATTTACGAGGGGAATTCTATACTACAGGGTGGATTCAATTGACAAGTTACGAATAATGGAATGCTACGGAATACTGAAATGTGAATCTAGATAAAGAATTAGAGGGGAAGTGAATCCACCTCGAATCCAACTTAATCACCTAGCATAGACTGTTGTAATCCAATTCTTACGTTCTTACGATAAGAATTGCTCGTTCTAATCCCTAATTAGCATGGCATTTCTGCCAATTATAACTAGCATGTGAGGTCGTCCACCCATTCTCATGGCGAAACACGACCTTCTAGAATGGAATAGACTCTACAACGACTCTACACTATACAACTAAGTTTTCATCAAGGCTTCATCAACCCCTCTAATGGAGGTTTTAGCCTTGATTCATCAAACCATTATTTCTCATTGAATTATAACTAAACATCATACCAAAATTCTAACTTGAGTAATTTAACTAACAATACTTCAATCTAATTTAACGACTCAGAAATGATACTCAACAAGAACTTAAATTAGATCTATAAATTGAAATGACAAAAATCGAAATTAACAAACTAGGTATTTTATTTATCAATACTAATGAAGAACAATGATTCTAAGAGTTTAATCTAAAATAAGAATTGAATTTTAAATAAACTTAATTTTATTTAATGAAAACTAGATCTAGAATTATCTATATTTTTAGGTCTAACTAGCTACTATTAACAAAGAGCTAAGCTTTTGTTTCTATATGTGCAGATCCAAAAATCGTGCATGGGCTTGGATCCATGTTTTGGGCCAGAGAATCAGGCCCAAAACCCAATACTTTCAGTCCAAAAAGGCCTCTTCAGCTGCAGTTGGCTTCGACAGACTTTTCGTCCACTTCTGCTCCTCTGATTGGGTCAAGGCTTAGACCATTGGAAAGCTATTTCCAAGCCGGTCGTTTTGAAATAAGGTAGGCCCGATTCCGAGGTCTGAGTCCAAAGATACGGCCTTCGGAAGTTCTACTGACTTTGAGTGCTGTTTCTGCCCGCGTCGACTTTTCAACTTTTGACCGGGCTTTAGAAAGGCTTTGTCTTCATGAATCTTGGCCTTTAATCACAGAACTCCTTAGCAATCGACCTTTACTCCTTTATCTCGCTAAAGTGGCACATTTCTGCACATAATGGACTTTGAAGCCTGAAATGCATAAAAACACGTAATCAGTATTAACTCTTAATTATTACTCACATAATTGGTCTAAAAGTATGACTGTTATAGGGTTAAAACTACAGTTTTGGGCTCTTATCAACTACCTGTCTTCCAAGTTGAGAATGATTAAGTTATGGAAAAATATAACGTGATTGTTTGGATAATTAAAGTATGATAATGTTTATAAGTGGTTAGTCTACTCATACCAGCAAATTCCATTTTGCTTACCCATGTTTGCTTTGTTTTGGCAACGTGGGTGTGTTCTTGGGAGCATAGGTGGAAGGCAGTGGAACCGTGGCGTGTGATTTGGATTCTTGCCTGGAGCAGTCCAGGAGGTTATTTTATTAGGTCTGATCTTTTGGAAGTATGTAATAACGTAGTTTTCTTTTCATATGACATGAAAATACGATGTTGAAGACCTGTTATTCTTAGAGTGATTTGATGTTTTATTGGGACGGAAGATAGATTTTTTATAAAGTAATAAAGAGAATTTTGGAGATTATTTTTGTTGTTAAGATTCTTTATGATGTGGGTTTTAGGTTTTGACATGTGTTGTATCTACCCTGTCATAGCCTGGGTTTTTAGACAATTGAATATAGTGACGTTTGAGATATTTATATTTCAAATATTCATTTTTTTAATTGTTTAGAAATTCGGGCTGTGACAAAGTCCCTGTCAGACACGATCACAGATGGGCTTATGTCACCAAGCAAGCCACTAAAATGATGCAGGGCCCACTCATAGTCGATTTGTTGTTTGGTGATCAAAACGCGACACACGGTGAAAGATTTCCACATTGAAGTCACCCCCACAAACTGTACGAAAGGCCACCGATACCTGTTAGTTTTGTAGGTAGCGTCTAACATGAAAACTGTTGGAAAAGTTCGAGCCAACTTAACACCTTCTGGATGGGCCCATAACATTTCAGTTATCTCCTCGGTATTCTCATCCTGTCTCAACTCCTCAAAATAATGTTCTTTTGCTAACAACTCACGCAATCTTTGCAATTGTGTGAGACCGTTCATATCCAATTTCCCCACCTTCTGCCTTGCAGTGTAGACTTGGGATATACTAGAGATGTTATCATGATACCTATTCTTGATGGAATCCAATATTTGTTTAGGTTTTATTCCACACTTACTCATCTCTGACAAATACTCGAACTCTGGAACGGTTAGTCGAGTAGCAAATGCATGTCCTTCAAGGGTCTTCGCCAATGGATGGTTGTGAACACCATTAAGAACGACAATTTTCCAACTATCGATAGTGCCGCGTTGGAAAACACCTTTTAACTTAAATGGACATCCCGATTTCTTGGTTCCCGAACTTTTCTTATTAGCCCTCTCTTCGCCTTCCTTCTTGTGTGACCGATACACACCCGAGCACTCGCAAGCCAAATTCAATCTTGCTACTCAGTTTCCTTTGGCACATTCCGACTTTTCAATGACCACAACAACATAAACTTGTCTTCCTCTAGCGGTTTCCCAACCGATTGCCTCGCTACGTGTATGAAAAACCTAAACACATAAAAAATAACAACTATTATTAATACACTAATAAAATTATATTTAGAAAATTTTAAAAAAAAATGAAATCAATGCCTACTCAATCATACCTCTTCCGTAGTAAAAATTTATGTTGTATCACTTAAAATCGGTTGACAATCCACATCATTCGAGTTTGCAGAGGATCTGTTCCCGGATAACAGCAAAGAATTCTACATATAGAAGAATAAAACAAGAGTCTCAAACAATTTGCATTTAGTTTTTCACAAAAAAAAAAAAAAAAAAAAAAAAAAAAAAAAAAAAAAAAACTTTTAATTAAATTTAGTCCAAACGACCTGGCCATGTAGTTCTATAGTGTCCCCAAACGACCTAGAGAAGTCGTTCTATAGTTTTACCAAACGACCCAGCCATGTAGTCCTATAGTGTAACCAAACGACCCAGACATATCGTTCTGTAGTGTTCTCAAACTACACCGCCATGTCGTTCGATAGTGTTCTCAAACTACACCGCCATGTAGTTCTATAGTGTTCCCAAACGACCCAGCCATGTCATTTGGGCTCGGGTTTTGCATTCATTCATTTTGCATCCATTCATCCATTCATTTAATCAATCAAGTGTTTTGTATTCATTTTAATCAAGTGTTACCTCATTATTTAGGTTTGCACTTTGTCGTCGACGATTTCTTGGCATTTCATTTGCTCGACTTGTCACATCTTCAAATTCTTCACCTTGACCTTCAACATTTTGTTCCACTTCTTCACTTTCAACATATTTTCTATTTTCTCCTTCTCTAATTTGTTGTTCTTCTCTAATTTGTTGTTGTACCTCAAACATTACCTCAAATACTTCTTCTTCATCTTCATGTTCCATTTAGAGAAACTTAAGTATTATAATATGTAGAGAAACTTGAGTATGTAGAGAAACTTGAGTATTCTATGTAAACCCTAAACTCTAAACTGAGTGAATGAGTATTCTATATATATTTAAAATTTTGATATATTTCAAATAATTGAGTGAAATATATTTGTAAACCCTAAACTCTAAACCCCCCAAACTAGTTTATTATTTACAATTGAATAAAAAAATGGAAAATAACAAGTTTAGATATAAAACAAATTATTATTTTAGATTTGGATAATTGAGTGAAATATGTTTGAAATTAAATTTTTTTTTATGTCGGTACGAAATTTGTAAACCCTAAACCCTAAACCCAAACCCCAAACCCCCAAACCAGTTTATGATTCAAAATTTGAAAAAGAAAATAATAAATAATAAGTTTATAAATAAAACAAATTATTATTTTGAATAATTAAGTAAAATATGTTAGTACTAAATTTGTAAACAACTCTAAACCCTAAACCCTAAACCCCATCCTAGTTTATGATTCACAATTTTAAAATAAAATAAAAAATAACAAGTTTAGATATAAAACAAATTATTATTTCAAATAATTAAGTGAAATATGTTGGCACGAAATTTCTAAACCCTGAACTCTGAACTCCAAACCCCAAACTAGTTTATGATTCACAATTGAAACAATAATAATAATAACAAGTTTAGATATAAAACAAATTATTATTTTAGATTTTAGCATGTTTGATTACATGTTTTAACTTGGTTATAAAGATACTATGTCATAACAGATAAAGAGTGCAGAGTGCATGTAGTTTTATTGATGTAATTGTGTTGTTTCTAACCCAATTTTTTAAATCGGATTTCAATTTTTCTAATTCAATTGAAATCGTTTGAGTGCGTTTGGATGCATTTGAGTGCGTTTGGAATCGTTTGAGTGCATGTCCACGTCGTTTGAGTGTACACTCAAACTACGTGACCAAGTCGTTTGAGTGTTGAGCACTAGCACTCAAACTACGCGGCCATATCGTTTGAGTGTACACTCAAACTACGCAGCCATGTCGTTTGAATGTACACTCAAACTACATGAACAAGTCGTTTGAGTGTTACTCACACTAACACTCAAACTACGTGGCCATATCGTTTGAGTGTACACTCAAACGACGTGGTCATGTAGTTTGAGTGTACACTCAAACGACATGGCCGCGTAGTCTGAGTGTTAGTGTGAGTAACACTCAAACGACTTGTCCATATCGTTTGAGTATACACTCAAACGACTTGGCCATGTAGTTTGAGTGTAACTCAAACTCAAACTAACACTCAAACGACTTGGCCAAGTCGTTTGAGTTTACACTCAAACGATGTGATCGCGTAGTTTGAGTGTGCACTCAAACGACGTGGTCATATCGTTTGTGTGTATACTCAAACGACTTGGTTTGAGTGTAAACAGAAACCACCCGGAGGGTTCGTTTTGGTGATACCGGTTGAATTGGTTGCTGGGGTTGGGCTTTGATGGCAAACTTGTAATATGGCAAATTTGTAAAAAAAAAAATTTGAGAGGTTGCCCAATCCAATTTGATGAGTGCCCGATGGAATCACCAAAAAAAATAGTGTTTAAAATTATATAGGAAGTGGGACACTTAATTGTCTTGAAGTGGGGTTATGACCGGCTTGCTGGATTTTGGCTTTTGCTAGAAAGAGACAAAATATTAGACCGGCCTAGTTTAGTCAGGCTGTAGTAACTAGAAAAAAAGGTAAGACTCATGCGATATCACTTTTTTGAAAAAAGTGAAAGAGCAATTTCAATAGTAAAAGTAATGTGTATGGGCGGTTGACTATTTGAAAAAGGTGTAATAGCAAATACAATAGTATAAGGAATGGTGAGAGGACCATGTGGCCATATATAATACCGGCCATATATGGTATAAGGAAGAGTCAGAAGGTGACAAATTCTCTTTCATTAGAAAACCAAGGAAAAAGTGTTCAAACTGAAGAGTCCCAGTTCACGAGGGAAACAGACTTACAGTTCTAGTCTAACTGAAATAAAAAAATCCATCATTATAAATAACAAAGTACGATACATCAATAAAACATATTGAAGGAAATAAAAAAATAACAGGAAGGCGAGATTAGGCAATCTGATATAACAAATTAGAGGCGAGAATTTGATACTATAATGGCAAAAATTCTACTTCAACGAAGATGGACCAAAATAAAAAGTACTCTATACATACGAGGTCAACCAAAGAAGACTCCAATAACGGAGATGAAGAAACGGTTTGCATTACAAGAATTCAATGTGAACAGTATGAAAAGTGTTTTACAAAAAACTAAAGAAGATGAAGTAGTAGCAACATGGCACCAATTATCATATGGGTTGAAATTTCCTTTGGATAATACCGTTGCAAGGATCTTAGAATGGTGGCATGTTACACCTGCACAAATGTCAGTTCCGTTTTGGTTAATAGTTTCAAGGATGCGAAGATTATAACTACGGTACAAGCGAAGATTTGGGTGTCAAGAGCTTTACTCAATTGCAAGGCCTCGTGTCACTCCGAAAGACAATTTCATAATGCTTGGCGTGCACTTTAAAAAAAGAAGGGAGAGATTTAGTAGTCTTCCTAATAGCTATAAGCATTGGGAAGATTATCCAAATCGCATACGAGGGAAGTGGAACACAACAGGAAAGGATGTTCCAAACAATTTTACTGGCAAGAAACTGTATTGTGTTTACGCATAGGTCGATACTATATCTGTGTTAAGAAAAGAAGATTTTGTAATAACTTAATTACTAATTGTGTTTTTGTTGGTGGCTGTATTTGTAGATGAAATTCCACCGATTGACATGGTAGACATGGATAGCAAAACACAGGATAACTTAAAATTTTATTTCCATGGGAAAATACCAGCTGAAGTATTTGACCTAAGTTTCCCAGATGATATAGTGGACTTCCTATGCGAGGTGGAGGAAGAGGTGGCAAAAGAGGATGAGAGTGAAGGGCAAGAGAGTGAAGAAGAAAGTGATGAGGGTGAAGAAGAAAGAAGTTTTGAAGGAGAGGATGAAGATGAGAGTTGTAAAGTTGTAGGAAGGAAAAATAATAAAAGAGGTGTAGAGAAAAAGCGAACTAAAGAATTTGAAGTTATTAGTGGACAATTAATTAGACAAAATAAGATCAAAGATCAAAACAATATTATTAGGAATAAACGAATAATCGTAGAAGATGAAGATAGTAATAATGATACAGAGGAAGGAGTGAATACTTCAAAAAAGAGGAGAACATTAAGAAGAAAAGATTATGAGTTACCGTTGAAGGACGACAATGAAACTTATAAATTTTTAGAAGATGGTTATGGGAAAGAAGAGAGCGTAAAAGAAAAGGAGAAAACTGTGGATAAAAATGTAGAGAAGAAACACGATACTGCACAGGTTGGATTTGGCATTTTAGCACTGAAGGAAAATCACAAAACGCAAGGTGAATCCAACAATTTAATCCAAGTGACAACTAGCATGCAACGGGAGAAAAGGAACGAGGTAAATTATTTGTTTATTTGTTTATTTATTTAACTGTAACATGTGTTTTAAGGTTATATTAATGTTTCAGGTAGTGAGAATAATGGAAGAATTAAATGAGATGGAAGAACAGGAGCAGAACGCCACTGTAAGGACCGAAGAATTAGAAGATTTGAACGCCCGGGTGAAAACGCAGGAAGAAGAAAACGAAAAGATAACTGCAAAAGTGTTGGGGTTAGAAAAAGAATTAAGTGCTGCTAAGGAAGAGAATGTTGAAAACAAGAAATTGTTAACACAAGCTTCCCTAGAGATAGGAAATAAGGAGATGGAAAGGATGCAAGCAATTATGCAAAAGGCAGATGTACTGGAAGAGAATGAAGAGAGAAAGAAGACCTATAATAAATTATATCTAATATATATGGAGATTGTTAAAGTTGTTCCGAAATGTGTGCCTTTTCCAGAGGGAACTTAATAGACAGTTGATTTTGAAATAAATGTAGTAAAAATACTACCAACCTTGAATGAACATGCATTGTCGGCAATAACTTGATAATAATATATCATCTCGCTTTTGATCTTGCGTGCTGTGCTGCATGTCGATACGTAGTATGGATAGAAAAATATGGTAGCGATATAATGAGGGGAAAGTAGATGCCCCCAATATAAAATCCATTGGAGAAAGTGTGATTGAAAAGCAAAGGGGCCATGATCGTCCTCTATGAACCTAGCTATTCAAGTGTCAAAATATTTGTACCGAACGTTAGGCAAGGCCTGACAACTGTAGGAGTTGTCACAGGTGCAAGGTCGCCACCCGTGCACTGGGCCCAAACTAAAACACAACGTCGTTGCCTTAGTAGTGGAATTTGCACGGATATTGTAATTTGGGAGTATTGCAATAATTGTACCGAGCAAGAATAACCATCTTATTGACTCGGATTTCTTTCAAGTAGGCATGAATGCGACTTACTCAGACCGAAGAAGGCATAATATGGATGACCTCTCTGGAATTAAAGTTAATGAATGACATTGTTGAAAGAAAGAGTACAGAAAAATAGAGTAATGTAAAATGACAACCAAACATATGAGAATGGAAATTAAATGCCTTTATTGATGGATAAAATAGAATGAACTACATAGATGGATAGAGTTGTTGTTGATGGAGAAAACACAAAAATGCAAAAGATTTTCTAACGGTAAAACTTGCGAAGGTGGTACGCATTCCATGGCTTCTCTATCATTCTTCCAGAAACAGTATGGAGGAAATATGACCCCTTAGATGCTGGACGATCTATGATGTAAGGTCCTTGCCAATTTTCTCCAAACTTTCCTGATTCAATAAGTTTTGGGTTTCTACATAGAACCCAGTCCTCAGTAGCAAAAAACTTATGATGGATCTTCTTGTCGTAGTTCCGTTTCATGTCAGCTTGATACTTAATAAGCTGTTGTAGTCCCTCAGAGCGAACCTCATCAATAAGAGCTTTTGACTGAGCCAAAGTATTGTCATTGGAGCCTATTTCAATAGCAACTGACTGAGATGTATTGGAGATCAGTTCTATAGGTAAGACTACTTCAGCACCATATGCAAGGTTAAAAGGGGATAATGTAGTCGAATATTTTGGCGTTGTCTTATAAGCCCATAAGACAGCTGGTAACTCCTTGACCCAATTCCCTTTAGCGCCAGTCAAACGTCTCTTTAAGTTGGCCAAAATCACCTTATTGGTGGCTTCGGCCTGCCCATTGGCCTGCGGATGATAAGGTGCGAAGAAGTTATGACGTATCTTCAAATTAGTACAGAACTAACGAATTTCTTCAGCATCAAACTGTTTACCATTATCTGATACAAGTGCAGTAGGGATGCCAAAACGACAGACAATATCTCTCCATAAAAACATCTTGACGTTGGAAGCATGGATTTGAACCAAAGGTTTCGCTTCGACCCATTTGGTAAAGTAATCGGTTGCCACAAGTAGGAATCATATACTACCTGGAGCTTTAGGTAAAGGGCCAATAATGTCTAAGCCCTATTTGGCAAATGGTCATGGGCTAAGCATGGGATGCAACTCAGTAACATGGAGTTTACTCATATTGTCGTGTTTTTGGCATGGCTCACACCTCTCAGATAGGTGTTTTGCATCCTTTTGCATCTCTGGCCACCAATAGCCCTGTGTCATAGCCTTATGAGCTAAACTTCGTCCCTTGGAGTGGCTTCCGCATAAGCCGGAGTGAATCTTTTCCAAAACTTGAAGTCCTTCCTATTTTGAGAGGCATCGCAACATAGGGTTTAAGTCTGAGCCTTTGCGATATAATTGCAAACTTCCGTTAGTAGCAGATATCACCAAAAACTTCCATGCATCGCGTTTGATTCTTTCAGCGAATTTTGGTTATGGCAGAAGTGAAGAAACTTGCAAGTAGTGGATATAAAGAAGACGCCAATCTTGCTCATCGGAGATCATCACTGGCTCTGATAGTATCATATCGGGAACTTCAAGACTATCATCTGCTTCATGTACCAACTCACTATCTATTTTGGGAGCGAATTCAGGAGGAACAAATGGATCTATAGATTCTAATGGAAGATCCAAAGTATGGTCATGTTGTGAATTTTCCATCTCCCTTTTCCGCTTTCGAGTCATGATTGGTGCGATTATACGTGGGTCGTATTTCGCTGTTGCGAACAAGCAAAACAAGTAATTGCTTTCATGTACATACAAGTCATGCAATTCTTTTTCGGTAAAGTCAATGCTTGGCTCTTTCGGGAACTCCACAGTGATGTGTCTTGACTTTTCGCTTCTAACGGCGGCGGAGAGATAAGCCAATGAATCAGCATGACGTATGTCATGTCGGGGTCTTTGAGTGATAGAGATGCTATCAAATTGTCGAGCAAGGCTATATATCAAACTAAGATAAGCCGCCATACGCTCATCTCTTGCTTCAAAAGATCCGCCAAACTGATTGGCAACAAGGCGAGAATCCGTATATAACTGGAGCTTTCACACCCCCAGTTTCAAAGTTGTTCTCAAGGCACAAATGGTAGCCTCATATTCGGCTTTGTTATTTGAAGCAGCGAAGCTAAGTCACACAAATTTCTCAATCTTCTCTCCGCCGAGTTTAACAAAAATGCATCCAATTCCAAACCTAGATTTATTATTGGAGCCATCTGAGTAAACAATCCATAGGTCAATGGGATTAGGAATTGCATTTTCAAGTTGGTCTTCGTCGCCCCCAATTATTGGTGGTAGAATGTCTTCCATAGATTCTTCCTAGCGCAAGAAATCGTCAATAGGAGAATCATTAATCGGAAAATCAGCTATCAAAGAAGCTAGAGCATGTCCTTTTTCAGCAGTACGACTTTCAAAGACAATGCTATATGCACTAAGATAACTTTACCAATCGGTTAATCTGCTTGATTCCTATGCATTACGACAGATCTTGCGTAAGGGATACTCAATATAAACTCTGACCAACCTCCCCTGGAAGTATGATTTCAATCGACAAGCGGCATGAACCAATGCAAGTGCAATTTTTTCCATCTTTGAATAACGAGACTCAGCTCCGGTTAAAGTCTTACTGATAAAAAAGATGGGTCTACCATCATTGACGAAAAGAACAACACTAATAGCTTGAGTTGTAGCTGCTAGGTATATGCCAATAGGTTGACTCGTTGAAGGACTTGTCAATATAGGAGGACTGATCAAGTATTTCTTTAGTTGTTGCAATGCCATTTCACTATCAACGTTCCAAGTTGCCGCCCCCTTTAAAGTCTGGAAGAAGGGATGACAACGATCAGAATTTTTAGAAATAAATCTATGAAGAGCGGCAAACCGACTAGTAAGCCGTTGAATTTCCTTCTTATTTTTTGGTGATGGCATATCAATAACGGCGCGTATCTGATTGGAATTAGCCTCAATACCTCTACGAGTCATGAGGTATCCCAGAAATTTTCCAGAAGAGAGGCCAAAAGAACATTTGGCGAGATTGAGTCTCATGTTATACTTGTCAAGCCTATCAAAAACAAGTTGAAGATCAGAAAGATGATCACCAGTAAGCTTCGATTTAATGACTATATCATCGATATAAGCCTCTATTATTTTCCCCAGCAGATCGGAAAAAATTGTATTGACAAGCTTTTGGTAGGTTGCACCGGCATTTTTCAGACCAAAAGGCATAACAGTGTAGCAGAAAATGCCTTGGTCGGCGATGAAGGCGGTGAACTCTTGGTCATCCACATTCAAAGAGATCTGGTAGTACGCTGAAGAAGCATCCATGAAAGATAGGCGTTGGAAGCCCGGCGGCGCCCACCGATTCGAAATTGCGGGCAATGGATACGGATGAATCGGACAAGCTTAATTAAGGTTTGTAAAGTCAATACAAATTCTGATTTGTCCATTCTTTTTCGCGATGACATTAGCAAGCCATTTTAGGTAAGTAACTCGTCGGATAAAGTTAACCGCAAGTAGCTTATCAATCTCCTCCTTAACTTTGAGCTTCCGATCATGTGCCATTCTTCTTGGTTTTTGGCGAACTGGTCTGAAACTTGGATCAATGTCAAGTTTATGAAAGGCAACAGAAGGGTCTATTCCCGGCATTTCCTCAATTTTCCAAGCGAAGATACGCTTATTTCGCTGTAAAAGGGAAACCAACTCTTTTTGTTCTACGCTCGAAAGTTCGGCGGAAATAAAAGTGGTTTCTTCTACTAAATCTCCTACTTGCACTTCCAAAAGTCAATCCACTGTAGGCGGCCCTTTCATATGAGCCTCAATATTATAAATGGAGGGCACGCCGCTTGGTAACTGTAACTTGGGAAGGGCACTTGCAAGGATTGTATTACCACAAACTTCAAATTTTTTATAGTCATCCATTGCTTTGTCATGACAGGCATGGGCAGATACCTGGTCACTACGAACCTTGTAAATATGCCCAGAGAATGGGAACTTGACACACTGATGAAATGTGGATACTACAGCACCCATGGAATGTATCCAATCTCTGCCCAAAATTGTGTTATAGTGGGAACGACATTCCATCAATAAGAAATCGAGCTCAACTTCTTTGTTCATTAATTTGATTGGTAAGGTAATTATTCCAACCACTGAAGATGTTGTCCCATCAAAACCGATGATAAGATTGTCTTCGGCGATGATTATACCCTCGCGAAGTTGCATCTGAGAATAACATCCACTGAAAATGACGCTGGAAGTGGCCCCTGTGTCGATCATTACCCGTTGAACACGAGAAGCACCAATAGACACAGTAATTATGACTTCGTCATAGTGAGGGTGATATACACCAAGGAGATCGTCATCAGTGAATCGGTGGGGCACTTCTTCAGAAGTTTCTGTCTGGATTCCTTTGACAAAATCAACTTTGTTGACACGGTTAAACTCACCAACATAACTAACTTTCAAATGCTTTTGATTCTTACTCTGACTTTTGGAAAGAGACTCAGCATGAGAATGGGAAACATTAATGGCATGCTCATAAGTTACAGCAACTGCCTATTGAGAGTTTTTAGTAAGATATTTGTTTAAAAGTCCTTTCTCCACTAATTTCTGAATCTGACCCCGGAGAGAGCGACAAAGTTATGTCTCATGGCCATAGTCATTATGGAATTTACACAGCAAAGATTTGTCCCTTGTACCTTTGGTATCTTCTGAAAGTGGATAAGGCGGGGAAAGAAGATTCCCACTTTTCAACTTCTCATATATAACAGAGTACTTGGCATTGAGCGGGGTTAGTTTTAGCTCAGGTAGAGTCTTTCCATCACAATTGAAATTGACTTGCTTCTGATTGTCATTTTTTCCATCGTTATGTTGTTGATCTGACTGTCCTTGCTTCAGCTTAGAATTCTTGTTGTCAGAAAAATCTTTACTCCGAATATCTTTGTCTCTTGCTGCTTTCGCCGATAGGTTCTCCTCGATACGGATGTGTTGTTCAGCCCTAACATACAGATCATATCGAGTTTTAGGGACATCTTTAATTAGAGAGTGGTAAAGATCCCTTACAATAAAATTCGAACATCTGTCTCTTTCATAATATAATGCTTCTTTAAAGGAGAAAAGAAGCATTCCATCAGAAACTTCTGCAACATCTGCTGCTGCCTTTCGGAACCTAGTAACAAAAGTACGTAACTTTTCGTCATGTTGTTGCTTGATGTTCAGAAGTGAGTCGATATCCTTTGGCGTCTTGCAATTGTAGCAGAAACGATTAACAAACTGATTTTCTAGTTCATTGTATTGGTGAATTGATCTTGAAGGCAACTCACTAAACCAGCGTAATGCTTCTCCCTTTAGAGTTGAAGGAAAAAGGTTACACATGAGCGGATCATCTCCACCCCATAACACCAACTTATTTTTTAACGATAGAACATGCAAGCCAGGATCTCCTTCCATAAAGTTCAAAATCAGGTTGTTTGAAGTCGGGATAGTGGTAAGCTTCCTGAATGTCGAGCGAAAACTAATCAAGTACGCCATCATTGACTGTCAAGTTTTTCATTCTGACATCCCTTGACTCTCTATCGTTAAGTTCTTTTGCAATCAACTCTTTCAACTGTTGTTCTGTTAGAGTTAAAGTATTGGCTCGAACAACTTGACACCCCCAGTCGTGCCCATGTGGAGAAGGATACCTTCCATTATCTCTTATTGGAGTTAGAGATCTTTGGCGGTACGCACAATCAGCTCCGACCGATGATTGTCTTTGTCTATCCCTGTAACTAGCCTGTTTAGGCCGGTAGTCACCCTTGGCAGGGTGGTCGGTATAATTATACCACTTCTCCATGTTTTGTTGCTCTTGTCTGGGATGCCCGCCTTCCCTGTCATGTCAGACATATCTCGGATGGCGGTCTTCCCTGAAATTGCTTCTCAGAGGTAAATCTTCCCTTTGAGATCGGACATGTCTAGGGTAGTAGTTATCCCTGCCAATCCGATTCTCCCCATAAGTTCGGGTAATAGGGTCATTACTCTTAGAGCGTGCACTGTTTGACTGTGCTTGAGAAGTAGCCCGTTGCTGAGGATGATGAAGTGGATCTTCAAGATGGTCCCATACACTAGAATGGCATGCGTCCCTGTGTGGTCGCCTTGATGTAGTTGAATTGGCAACATCATCCACCGGCCTTTGCCTCTTTGCCAGCTTCTTTCTCAAGTTCCTATTTAAATTTTTGACTCGTCTTAACTCACGCTCAACCGTATTAGGGGTGTATTGGTTGTTACTATCCCCTTTTTTGTTAGTTGGTGTAAGAGTAATGTCCACATCCATATCCATGTCAACTAAAGGATTGACACGGACGGACGGCGGACCACGTAAGGGATTACCGAGTTGCATGTTTTCTTGTTGCAAGACTGTTAGGGGTGGTGGCGGCGGCATTTGTACTTTCGTTTGCGGTGGCGGTGGCGGTAGCGGTGGTGGCGGCGGCGGCGGCGGTGCTCCTGCAGTTGGATGTTGAGAATTTATCCTACCACTAGGAACAACTCGATTGTTCAACGGTTCTTGCATTGGCCGACTTGAATTTCGAGGGTTGCGATTCCTATTGGTAGGAGGAATATGTTGACTATTTGGTTTGCTTCTTGTGCTTACCATCTTGATTGTTTCACGTGATAATGGATTCTAAATTCCCCACAGACGGCGCCAATTATATTTCGACAGTAACCTGCTTCAACACAACGAGAGCAATGGTAAAGAAAATACTAAGAAACAGAGAAATTTAATGTTGGGGGAGATGAAACTGAACCAAATAATGGCTGCCTACGTACCCAAGATCTATTCTCCAGGGATCAAGTTTCAACGTAGTTCACATTATTAGAATAAGTAGTTTTTATATGAATGAAGAGATTGAGTCCTACGAGGACTGTGTTTGTTTTTGTCAAAAGAATTCTTATCTCTTTGAATCTCTATCCTTATATTCTACAATAATGAATCTGGACATATTCATAAATAGACCAGTTATTGGGTGTAGCTAGGATTAAGCCATTGGGCTTAATTGATTTGGGCTGGATTTGTGGGCTTAATGAGCCACAAAGTGAGGGTCTATACACTTTCTTTTATAGGTGCTCCTATTTCCAAGCACGTTTCTATGGTACTCTCTATCCTTTATTTTCATTCCATACTTTGGGGACAAAGCATGATTCTATTTGGGGGTGGTATTGAAACACGCTGTAAATGTTTAAGCACATATTAGGTTATATATTACGTATTATTTGTCGTATAAAAATAGTTTATACTATGCACTTAGGATAATGGTATTATTTTCTTTTCCATGATGATATTAGTCTAGAAATCTTAAGTAGCAATAGAATTAAGCAAAGTTTTTAGAAACGTAGGTTAATACGTAGGTAATAGTCATTGCATCTTTTCATTAACATCTTGCATGAGCATGTATGAGTATACTTGGCAGTATTTTTCTGAGACCTAGGTTAGACTACTTAATTTTACAGATCCTGTGAGATTCTAGCCTAAAAGCCTCATATGAGTTAGTATCTAAGTGATGACACAAAGGAGACATATAATCTGAGTAAATAAATTACACATCCACTTGCTTGATCACCATACCACACATCCACTTGCTTGATCACCACAACATATCCTAAGCGAGAATTTAGGCCCTCTTTTGATCGATATAGCTAAAAATTCATACCTATAAATAATTATCCGCTAGTCGCCCCTCTGAGCCTTTCATTTAGAATTTTCACAACCACAAATCCTTTACCCATCTTTTAAACCAATAAAAATAAAAATAAGTTTACCCATCTTTGAATGAGTCTAAGAATAGGATAAGTAAAGAGAATAAAGAAAAAAACCTTTGGAAAACCAAAATTAGTTAGTTGTTTCATAAAAGAAAAAATAAAATAAGTTTCCATCCAAAGAAAAGAAAAGAAAAGAAAAATAGAAAATATAATATAAACTCCAAAAATATAATAAAATGAGTCAAAAAGCCAAAATAAAAAGGCTAAGGATGGAAACTAAGTGTAGAAGCAAAGTAAGAACAAGGTTTTCTCTAGTTAGATGTAATTGAAGACCCTATTATCTCAGAGTTTTTTATTTAAATATCCATTCCGGTTCTTCTTAAACTATCACCTCAGCTCCGTATCACCTAATAAAGGCATCTAGCTCAATTAGGATTAATTTGGTGTGATAGTAAGTGGTAGATGTGATTGGTCGACCTCGGCTCCTTTGGACGTCATTAAAATTGTGAGAAAACGTGTGCCCACTGCACATTGGAGTGAGCAAAAACTTGAGTGGAAAAATCAGAGTATTTTTGTCCTGACAAATTGTGAGGACCTACTTAAGGACGCTATTCCAAAAGTTTCATAAACGGACCTACCATTGCATTTCATAACATAGTTCATAACATGCATGTGTATCTTTAGATGATTTGATTAATATGTATGTATTAGCTTAGGTTTCAAAAGCATTGTTCTTATTATATTGTTAGTGAGATGTATATATATCTGAGATTAATTAGGAAATTTTATTTTTTATCTCTTAGTCGTTGTAGTATAAATGAAGTTTGTGAGTATCTTCTCTGGAAAACTCTCACGAGACTATAACATGTCCACTAGGGAATTCCTAGTGGTTTAAGGCCTTATTGCATATGGTCAATGCAATCGCACTCCGCGAAACGAGATTAGTTAGAACCACATTTTTGGCCACTTATCTATTTTTATTTCTCATCTTTGCTTGAGGACAAGCAAAATACTGTTTGGGTGGTGTGATAAGCACCCAAAAGTGTATTTTAAACCCCTTAATAGTATTCTACTTAGGCCAATTATGTTTATAATAAATTAGAGTTAGTACTGTTTACGTGTTTTTTGTGCATTTCAAGACTTGAAATTGATTAGGTGACTAAAGGCACCACTTTTGCATGGAAAACGAGTCAAGATGATTGTTGAGAAAGTTCTACATTTGAAGCCCAAGAATCATGGAGAAAAGCCTTTTTCAAGCCCAGTCAAAGCTGGGAAGTCAAAATCAATTCGGGTAGAAAAAGACAAAAAAGTCAATAGAACTTCAACAGGCTATGTCTTTGGACTCGGGACTCGAAATTGAGCCTACTTTATGTTCAAAAGACCGACACAGAATAAGCTTTCCAATGAACCCAACCTTGCCCCAATCAAAGATGCAAAAGTGAATGAAAAGGGCACTGAAGTAATTTTAAACATAATTGGCCCTTTTAGACTTGACCTAATGGACTTTGGGCTCACTTTAGAGGCCCAAAGTCCCATTTTTTGACCTATGCACGAAAATGTAACCCTAACCCTCTCATATATAAAGAGGGTTAAGACTAAACACTTTCACTCCTCTTCTAGCAAACCCTTAGTAGTTTTAATTAGGTTTACTTTCTTTAGTTTAGTTTTAAGTTTTATAGTGTAGCCACCATTAGAACCGATTCAAATAAAGCCTTGTTCATTCTCAATTCGATTTCTATAGTATTATGTCTTTATTTTTACTGCTTTGATATTGTTCATCCAATGAATTGCGGCTAAAGCTCCATTGGAGGAGGTTTATGAAGTGATGTAAGGATGAGTAGATATTAGTTTTATTGTGTTGCATAAAAGAACGTCAAGTTCTTCGTTATGAGTAACTAAAGATAGAACTCATAACGGAGAACTAGAGTATAGAGCCACCACCAAAGAGATTTGTGGTGGAGCTACACTCTCATGCTAGTGAAACCTCGATCTGAGAGGACCTGGTCTTCAATAGGGATCAATACAAGCGATTCGATACTAACTAATAGTCAATCAAATCGCGTAGCGGATTAAACCCCTTCTAATATCTTTATTCATCATTTAAATTCACTGTTTTCACCTCATATCTACTGTTTTGACTCTCATTAGTAAAGCATATTTGCAATCTTGATTCTTATCCAAGTAGTGTACTATTGTATGATGAACCTACTACTGGGATTGATCCTATTGTGTCTACTGTCGTTAAAGATCTTATTCACTCTGTCCATTTGAAATGTGAAGATGGGGTTGGAGAGGTTGGGCATAATATTGCCTCTTATGTAGTTGTCACTCACTAACATAGTACTATAAAAAGGGCTGTGGATAGATTGTTGTTTCTTCACCAAGGGAAAGTCGTTTGGGAAGGAAGGACTCACGAATTTACCACATCGACAAATCCCATTGTTAGACAGTTTGCTTCTGGAAGCCTAGATGTCAGCATGAGCTGTAAATATTAGTATATAGGATGATTTAGTTTCCTTTCTCATAAGATTAGATTTAGTTTCCTTCTTTGTAAGATTCTTTCCTCTTGTATAGGATTGTAATCCCTCTATATATTGCCTCCATCTTGGGGAAGAATACAATATCGTATATATAACCATCGTACTCATATTCTAACATGGTATCACTAAACCAGTCGAATCAACCACCATCCACCACCAGCCGAATCATATAACTTTCTTTTTCGAATCAACCACCATAACTCATGGCCGAATCAACCGAACGTACCCCGAACCCGCAGATTATTATCCACCAAGACAATTCTGCTTTTCCCACTGGTATCACTTTAGATGAAACCAATTATTCATTATGGTCGCAACTCATAGAGATGCGTATTAGCGCTCGCAACAAGGCTAGATATCTCACTGGTGAAGCAAGAAGACCTGACCTCAGAGACCCCAAACTTGGAACATGGATTACAGAGAATCACAAAGTCAAAAGTTGTCTTATTGATTCAATGAGTCCATCCTTGATGCAGAGATTTATCCATCTCCCCACAGCCATGGATATATGGGAGGCTGTATCGAACACCTTCTATGATGGATCGGACGAAACCTGTACCTTTGAATTGAATCAGAGATCTTTTTCTACCAAGCAAAATAGTCGACCATTATCCACATACTATAATGAACTGGTTGCTATTTTTTAGGAAATCGATCACAGGACTATCTCTTAGGAAGGAACAGTTGCAGGGGTGGTCCAGTTGCATTCTGCGATGGCTAGGCTTCGAGTTCATATTTTTCTAAGTGGATTCGACTCTGAATTTGCTCAAGTTCGTGGAGAAATCTTACGAATCGATCCAAAACTCGATTTGGAACATATGTATGCATATGTCCGAAGAGAATTTCAACAGAGACAGACAATGGGTGGCTTTCCTCTAATCTCTGAGAGCTCGGCTATGTTGGCTAACCAAACTCGATTTGGACCTTCGTCTAAAAACCAAAACAGTTAATCAACTGGAAAGCATGGCAGCCTAGTCTGTGCTTACTATGGGGAAACAGGTCATTCGAAACAGGGATGTTATGAACTCATTGGCTACCCTGAGTGGTGGGACTTTACAAAGAAACCGAGAAAGAAGATTGCAGGGAAAGTTATGGTGATATCTAGCGAGGAAGACAAATCGCAGCCTACAGCAAATGTTGCCCACCCAGGTATTGTTGGTAATGCATCCGTATTTTCTACAACTTCTAAGAATAGTACTTGGATTGTTGATACAGGTGCATCCGATCATATGACAAGGGACTTAGGTCAGTTACAATCCGTTCTCCCTTCTTCCCAATCTGTTATCTCTACAGCTAATGGTAGTACCTCTCCCATTACTGGAGAGGGCTCTGTCATCTTATCTAATACTCTTGCATTAGATAGTGTCCATGTTGTTCCATCCCTTGAATATAATCTGTTGTATGTTAGTCAAATTACCTCTACTCTTGCTTGCACTATAACTTTTTGGCCGTCCCTTTGTGTTTTTTAGGACATTCTAACTCGGAAGATTCTTGGTTATGGTGTTAGACGGGGTAAACTCTACTACTTGGAGTTGATAGAAAATGGGGGACCGAAATTCAGTCAAGCAAACCAAACTAGTAGCACAGATAAAGCTCGAGCCACTATATGGTTGTGGCACCAGAGACTAGGACATCTTTCTTTTAGGTATCTTAGAAAATTACAACCACATCTTTTTTCCGTTCAAAATGATTTGTCTTTTATTGTGATATTTGTGAATTGGCTAAAAACCATCGTATTTCTTATTTACCAAGTTTGAATAAAAGTTCAGAACTTTTTATGGTCATTCACTCTGATGTTTGGGGTCCTGCAAAAATCCCTTATACTTGGGTACTTTGGGGTCATTCACTCTGATGTTTGGGGTACTTCTAAATCTCATTACTTTGTTACATTTAGTGATGAGTGCACTAGAATGACTTGGGTGTCTTTGCTTACAACAAAAAGTGATGTCTGTACAACATTTCAAGAATTTTATAAAATGGTAAACACTCAGTACCAAAAGAAGATTCGGGTTTTGCAATCCGACAATGGTACTGAGTATGTAGCTGCATCCAAACTCAACAAGTTTGTCAGCCACCATGGGATTCATCATCAAACCTCTTGCACTTATACTCCGCAGCAAAATGGATTGGCGGAATGGAAGAATAGACAAATAATGGAAATTGTTCGTGCCTCTCTCTTTGGCATGAACATGCCTCGGTTCTATTGGGGAGAGGCTGTGAAATCTGCTGCTTACCTCATTAATCAAACACTTTCCCGAGTGATAGACTTTCAAAGCCCCCAACAAAAGATGCACTCCTTACTTTCAGTTCCTTACCTCCCAAACCTTAAACCCCGAGTCTTTGGTTGTACTGTATATGATCATATCCTTAAAGCTCTACGAAATAAACTTGATCCATGTGCTAAACGGTGCGTCTTTGTTAGCTATTCTGAGTTTCAAAAAGGATATAGGTGCTATGACCCTCAAACCCGAAAATTACATGTGACCTTAAATGCTTCTTTTTGGGAATTAGAACTTTATTACTTCAGGGGAGTCTCTGAACCTTCTCCTCAAGGGGAGAGCTATAGTGATGAGAATGTGCTACAAGAAGGTGGTGGAGGAGATGAGTTTATAGAGTTAGAAGAAGTGAATGAACTGGTTGGGGAGATAAATCAGCAGAATGAGAGTGAGTTGTTACCCATGTCTGCACCATTAACTGAAGAATCGACCCAGAATGTTCTTCCTCAGGTAATCTCGACCCAGAATATTATTCCTCAGGTAATTTCGAATCCCATGTCTGATAAGTCTGATGAGTTGTCTGATGTGTCTAATGATGAATGAAACACATAATCCCATGTCTGATGCGTCTGATGTGTATGAGGTTCCTAAATATTCACAAAGATCAAATAAGGGAGTTCCAAAGGAACTATATGAACCTGATCCTAAAGTAAAGATAAAATACCCAATTAGCAATCATGTGTCTTTCCATAGGTTGTCATAATAGTATGCCCTTGCTATTAATCAATTATCCACTATATCTATTCCTAGTAGTGTGAAGGATGCATTGACAGATCCGAAGTGGACAAAGGCAATGAACGAAGAAATGGAGGCACTACGAAGTAATGGTACTTGGGAACTTGTTAATATACCCATTGGAAAGAAGACAATTGGGTGTAGATGGGTGTTCACTGTGAAGCTCAAAGCAGATGGAAGTATTGATAGATATAAAGCACGGTTAGTTGCAAAAGGATATACGCAAAGGTATGGAGTAGATTATCAAGAGACTTTTGCACCTGTAGCAAAGATTAATACAATTTGGATTCTCATATCAATAGCAGCAAATCGAGATTGGCCGCTAAAACAATTTGATGTTAAAAATGCTTTCCTCAATGGAGATTTGGAGGAAGAGGTCTACATGGAGTTGCCCCCCGGCATTGAATGTAGTTCCTCGTGTAAACGAGAAGTTTGTAAACTGAAAAAGTCACTATACGGGTTGAAACAGTCACCTAGAGCTTGGTTTGCGAGGTTCTCTTCTACAATGAAAGCATTTGGTTAGAAGCAAAGTAATTCAGATCATACCTTATTTATAAAATGCAAAGAAGGCAAGGTAACAGCTCTAATCGTGTATGTTGATGATATGGTCTTGACAGGAGATGACCCATGTGAAATGAAAGCATTACAAGAGTATTTGGCTACTAAATTCGAAATGAAGGATCTGGGACAGCTTAACTATTTCTTAGGGATTGAGGTTGCAAGATCTAAACATGGGGTTTCTCTTTCACAACGGAAATATGTGATAGATCTTTTAACCGAAACTGGAATGCTTGCTTGTAAACTAATAGAAACGCCCATAGAAATGAATCAGCAACTGGGACTTTTTCCAGATCAAGCTCCAACAGACAAGGGTCATTATCAGCAGTTAGTTTGGAGATTAATATATCTATCACACACGAGGCCGGATATAGCTTATGCAGTGAGTGTCGTCAGTCAGTTTATGCATGCACCAAGTGAACTGCATATGAATGCGGTATATCGTATCTTGAGATACTTAAAGAATGCTCCGGGCAAAGGGTTTTTGTTCTCAAAAAATGGTACCTCGAACATTGAAGGATACACGGACTCTGATTGGGCAGGTGATCCAACAACCAGAAGGTCCACATCTTGTTATTTCACTTTCGTGGAAGACAATATTGTCACTTGGAGAAGCAAGAAGCAGAAGGTTGTGGCGAGATCAAGTGTAGAAGCCGAATTCAGAGGTATGGCTCAGGGTGTTGCGAATTGTTATAGATTAGGAGTGTCCTAAAAGATTTAGGTATTGCATATGAAAAACCTATGAATCTTCATTGTGATAATAAGGCAGCCATTGAGATTGCCCAGAATCCTGTACAACATGACCGCACCAAACATGTTGAAGTTGATCGTCATTTCATCAAGGAAAACCTCGATCAAAAGGTTATACAATTTCCATTTGTCAAGTCTGAGAACCAGTTAGCTGATGTGCTTACGAAAGTAGTTTCAGGAAAGGTGTTCCATGGTATAATCGACAAGTTGGGCATGATAGACATCTATGCCTCAACTTGAGGAGTGTCAGCATGAGCTGTAAATATTAGTATATAGGATGATTTAGTTTCCTTTCTCATAAGATTAGATTTAGTTTCCTTCTTTGTAAGATTCTTTCCTCCTGTATAGGATTGTAATCCCTCTATATATTGCCTCCATCTTGGAGAAGAATACAAGATCGTATATGTAACCATCATACTCATATTCTAACACTAGATGGACCTATTAGATATTAATGCTTAATAATGGGCGTGGGAACTTGGAGTAAGATTATCGCTGGCTGTAGTTGAGCACTAAGGTTTGAAGTTAGTCACACCCTCAAATGAGCATAACTGTGAAATTTGGAACACAGAAGATAATTTGCCTGGCGTGTTAACGACGGAAGCATGGTGGAACTAGACGTATGTCTGCATCAATTGCTGCACTTTTGGGTGATTCTTCTTGTTGATATGGTCTCTTGGAGATCGAATTACATTCTGCTAAAGTTTTGTATTTAAGGAGCTAGCCACTATGCTTTCAGTCAACTGCAGTCCTTGGTGAGTTGGTGATATGCATTAAACTTCTTAGAATGCTAAATTTTTTTTGGCCATTTCCACATAAATACTATCTGAAATATTATCGAAACCACTGCACTCAGTCAAAACAACTTAGTGAAGGTGCATAACTATGAGATATTACTAATCCCTGTTGACAATTTCAGCCATTGATACCAAATTTACCACTTATCATATTTTGGTTTGTATGCTTATGGTTAACTCAAACGAATGCTTTGAGCTAAGTCGGTCTCTATAACATTAGTAATAGCTGTAGTTATCCATGCGGTATGACTAAAGAGGAAGCAACATAACCACGACGAAAGCTATAATTTATTGTTAAAAGCATGTGTGATCAAGTTTAGGAACAAGCAAGAGACATTGTACTTGCAGAATTATTACTCTATATAGAACTTCCTTCTGACTCTATATCTAAAGCTTATAAAGTCTTAATCAGCTTCTTTGCTCTTCAGTCATAATCTACAAAGGTGGAGCACATTTCAACTTGTACTTTCTAATCATGTGATTAGAAATCGGTAATGTAGTAGTGTAGACTAATTAAATAATACATGTACAGTAGTAATCAACTAACATGAACCTGTGAAATGTGAAACCATACACCCCCAACAATCAATCTGCTTATTTTAAAAATTAGTACTTATTAAGATTTTTTTTTTTTTGAAAATTAGTACTTAGTACTTATTAAGCTATTCTGCTTATTAATTAATTCTTGCACTGTACATATGTCTTGTGCTCGGTTTAAACAATGAGGCATGAACACTTGTTAAGAACAGCTTCTTTAGACTCTAGAGACAAAGAAGAAACAATGACAAACTGTGAGTGCAACAATCCCATATCTTCTTCCCCTGTACTGGTAATTGGCTTTTATGTAGCGGCTGCTTTCTTTGGTTTGTGTGATGCATATGCTTTGTCATATTATAGCTGGATTTCATAGCAGAAAGCAATTCTAACTCAATTCAGTCATATTGACTCTACTTTCGATTGCGGCTAAAATCCCGGTTTATCTCACAAGTCGAATGCCTGCAATTGTATAAGCTTTGTGGGACACCCTTCTTATGCACATCAATGAGCTTTCTAATGCCTTCTAACCAGACATCAGAATGTTTGACTAATCGGGTAGCCCTGAGCAATTTTGTAATCACTGTGGTTGTTAACATCAGAAAGTGATTTATATGTTCGTTGTGTTAAGTATCATGATCCTGTTTTGTATGGTGTTAAGTGATAACGCTCTCGTTTTTGTGGCACTCTGCATTCAGCACTAATTGTGAATTTGTGATAAGAGAGAGTACTCCAGAATTTACAAACATCAAATCATAGCTGAGGATGGAGAATATTATGTCAGTGCGATTGATAAATATTTTGATGGTTATAATGCTAATGCTCAATTGCCGGGCTATGCATGGTTTGTTTAGCCATTCTAGTACTAGCCATTATCAGATCTGTGCTTTTGAAGGAAATGAACTTTTGTACAGGAGTTTCTGATTATGGTTGGCCTATGTGACCACTGTTGTTATCCAGATTCTTGGTACCTGTCATAAGTGTAGCTATGGGGTTTTGAGGATCTATTTCATTTCATCAATCAAACAGCTCTGGAATGTATAAGTTCGATGATTTACACGGGTATTTGAGGCTTGAAGTAATCAAATCCCAATCTTGGGATTGGACTTAAGGATTTAGTGTGAAGAGTTCTTTATTTCTTTCATCGATGGAGTGTGTTTCTTGATGCATGTATTGAATTTTAAACTGTTGAGGGTGGCCTACAGACTTACAGAGTACTTGAGGTATGGGCTTATCAAAACAGATCAACGTCTGTGGAGGTGAACTTCGTTTCGAGTATATAAGCATGAATTTACCAACATATATGGCACCTTAGTTATAGTTGACGATATTATAAAAAAAAAAAACAGTTTTAGTTGATGATTAGCTTTGGTCTTTTAAGGGTACTATAGAATTCTATGTTAGTGGTGTTGTTAGGAGAGTTGTGATATTGATATAATGAGAGAAAACCAAAAAGAAAAAGAATTTAGAAGAGAGTACGCTATAATAATAGGGTTAGAGTTCTTGGATTTTGTTTTCTACCCAAAGTTACTTACTTATACTAAACTAAAAACATAATAATAGAAACTACTAGATATGGATGTCCACACGTGTAGAAACGTGGGACTTTCCATATTTGACATATTCTAATACTGACATATTCTAATACTCCCCCTCAAGCTGTAATGCTGCAAACTTGCAAATTGCAGCTTAAATGTCAGAAAGAAAATATAAGAATACAACTCCCCCTTTCGCATAGAACTGTTTTTAGTTGAAGAACTCGAACAACTGTTGAGACGTTCTGGAAGTGAAACTGTCGGTTTAGGCAATGACAAACAATAACACTGATTTGATGTGAGCTTCTTGGCTACTACTACCAATATCACTATTGAAGTCTTGCATAACATAAATTGCAAACAATAACACTAATTTGATGTGATCGAGCTTTTTGGCTGCTACTATCAATATCATTGTAAAGTCTTACATAATATAAATTGCAAACAATAATACTGATTTGATGTGAGCTTGGCTGCTACTATCAATATCATTGTTAAAGTCTTGCAAAATATTGTTATAGGTACTCCTGAATACTAAAACATGAGTATAGTTTAGGCTTGACTGCTACCTGCAAAGAAGTGAGTTCGCCAAGACATGATGGAATATGGAGACATGAGTACTTTTCCACATACGTCTCCATATTCTCCTTGCCTTATAGACTACTCAATGTCCTCACATCTCCATATTCTCCCCCTCAAGTTGGAATATACAAGATGGAATTGGAACATACAAAGGCTTGTCTATTCCGACTTGAAATTGAAAGCACCGAAAGCACCACAAAGATGACAAAAAGAATAAAAAATGATAACCCCAAACATGATGAGGATAACAATAAAACGCGAACTGGATAACCCTAAACATTATGAGGATTAAAAAAAAAAATGCAGACAGAATAACCCCAAACATGATAAGGATAACCAAAAAAAACGCGGACTGGATCTAACCCCAAACATGATGAGGATAACAAAACCATATCACAACACCCAACAAACCTATAATCAAACTCCATATAGAAACGAGCTGATAATATGTAACTGTCAGCAAGAATAATTCCTCGTGAGATAGAGGTCATGTGCCCCTATAATACTTCAAATAAACAACTTGATCATGTTCTAGAAACTGAGACAGAAGACGGCATCAATATCAACTGCGCGGAAGCTAGAAACCCAAACATCCATAACAGCATACAAACAATATGACCCTTCCAATCCTAGACGAGAGTGTAAACTACCTTCCAAAGGCTTGATACTTCAAAAAATCTCGGAACCTGATGTGTGGAGGCTAGAGTGCGTGCGCGCCTTCGCCAAGGCATATTGGAGCGCGCGGGCGCCCTCTACTCTTCCAACTTCCAGTACTCAAGGCGTGTGTGCCCCTTGGGCCTGGTTATACTGGAGCGCACGCGCCCTCTTCTCTAAATAAAAAACAAAGAAGAGTACTGAAACCAACTTTTGGTGTGCGCGCCTAGCAGAAGGCTTAGACTAAGCGCATGCGTGCCTCGTCCAATACTAACTTCAGAGACTCCGGGATACAGAGAGGTTGTGCCCTTCTTATCAATACTAAGACAAAGAGATTGCGGAAGACACAGATGTGAACAGTGCGATAAATAGTATCGCCGGTGAACAGTGTGGTGAATAGTACCACCGGTGAATAGTGAAAGATTAAAACTTTAATTGAGATATAAGACCTTCTTCTTGTGAGAAAGCTTGAAACTTAACTTGAATACTAAATAACTGAAAAAGAATTGATTTTTTTCTTCTTCTTGTATACTAATTTTAGGAGATACCTCTCCTAGCATACCACTAAACTTATATTTAAACCTAATACTCTGATACCATGTAGAATTCTATGTTAGTGGTGTTGCTAGGAGAGTTGTGACATTGATATAATGAGAGAAAACCAAGAGGAAGAAGAATTTAGAATAGAGTAGGCTAGAATAATAGGGTTAGAGTTCTTGGATTTTGTTTTCTACCCAGAGTTACATACTTATACTAAACTAAAAACATGATAATAGAAACTACTAGATATGGATGCCCACACTTATAGAAACATGATAAGAAAAACTACCATGAATAGGATATTATGAATAATAATACTTTGAATAAAAATAAAAGTCATTCTACTTATCTAGAAACAATAATCAATGTCACATTTCACTCTTATCCTTCAATGCAGCTCAGTTGGAAACAAAATTTATTAAACTCTTGTGCAGGATATGATACAATCGACAAAGGTGTGATAGTTAAACATGTGTATACATATTTTAGCAAATAAATATGTAACACGTGGCAACATCTTCTTAAGGCTCGAATATGGTCTTGGTGTGGATAAAAAGTACCATAATACACTTCAAGTCCATGTCCATTCACGTCCTAGGTTCGGGAGTGAAATAAGAAGAGGAGGTGGGAATTGGTTAGAGTAGTAGGCTCGGAGAACTAGAGATTTGGAACTGGTTGGAGTTGTAGGCTCGGAGAACAAACTCCTGACTAGGAACACCAAATCCGGAACTGCTAAGTTTGGAACTGCAACTCCCAATCCCAATCCGAACTTGAACATGTTTCCTTGTTGTTCAAGTCAATAAAGGAGACTTATTGACTTGGGAAACATGAGCTTCTAGAAGAGTCTGGATAAGACTTAACAAGAGATTGTTTCCTAGTTAAACAATACTTACTTAATTCACAAATAATTATGGGAAACCTAATCTATTCTTATAAATAGAATAGCTGAACTACGTTTTGAGTTTGATTCCTCTTCACAGGATACGTAGGCAGCTATTAAAGAACGTGGTTCAACTCATCATCTTCTAGATCTCTTCTTCTTCTTGATCCAATACTTCTTATTGTTCTTTGATCATCAACAAAATATTTGTGTTTCTAGATTAGGAAAAATCATCACACAATTGGCGCCGTCTGTAGGGAACCATACATAATTGATTTGATTTCTTGGTCAAAAAAAATTCAGTTCTAGGTTCTCCTACCCACCATTTTCTCTTGGGTTTTTTGTTCTTTAAAAAAAATCACTTTGATTCAAAATCATGGTTACTACAAAAGTCAACGCGAAGCAAGATAATGAGGGGAATAATGAGATCAATAACCCACATGTTATTGCTCAAAGACAATCTGAACGTAGAGGAGCTTGTCGTTTTGGGTAAGGGCATGAAAAAGATGAGCCCAACAACGATAGTTCCTAATCTGCCATAACCAACCTAGCCATCATGGATGCTGTGATGGCCGAGTGTGGTCGACAGGAGGCTCGTTTGCAATGTTTTTTTCAAGACTACTATGACACGAAGGAGGGTCGTTCCGGCCACTAATGGAAACTCGAAGGGGCAGTTCCGTCCACTAAGTCTCGACCATGGTGAGGGTAACGTCCATGTGCCCCATATCCCTTACTCCATTGGGTACCATAGCGACCAACCATATTTGGATTATAATCAGGAATTGGATCCAACCCGATGCTCGAGTTCACATGGAATTGACTTCTCTTGGTATTCAAGTTCTCGAGGTACTGCGGAGGGACGTCTGGATGTGTTTGCCCGGAATCCACAACTCACAAGGTCACCCTCGGTACAAAGAAGACTTTCAGTTCCAAGGGAACCTTCATTGCCTCAAAGTCCCTCAATTTCCCTATCCAATTTTGAAAACTCCTTCACTCTATCTTGGGAACTTGAACCTCGTTATCATCAAGATGAGAATTACGAGAGTCCAAGTCCGAGGTACAACAACGAGAGAACTCCAACTCATGAACCAACTACTCTTGCATAGCTCAAGGCACAAATACTAGAGGAACTATGAGGTTTGAAACCAACCAAGATGAATGAGTCAGTCATTCAGTCAACAATCGAGGGAGACATTGGAACTCCTTTTTCACGACATGTTATGAGCAGATACATCCCCCATGATTATAAACCACTGAAGTTCTCTAAATTTAATGGCAAAGGAGATCCGATCTCTCATGTGCTCGGTTATCGTCAAGCAATGGTGGGTCTTTCTAATTAAGAAAGATCATTATTTGTTCCGGTATTTTGCTTCAAGTCTTACAGACTCAGCACTCATCTGGTACACGAAGCTACCTAGGGACAACATTCACAAGTTTAAGGAGTTATCCATCAATTTCATTACAAAATTCAGTTGCAACCGACCTTACACTAAGATTGATGATGCACTGTTTGACACGAAGATTCGGAAAGACGAGCGTATCAGGGATTTCACCAAAAGATTCAACGAGGTTCAATTGTATGTTGACAACGTCGATAAGACCCTCGCCATAGTTGCTTTTAGGAAGGGATTAGATCTCGCTTCTGGTCTATACACATCTTTGAAGAAAAAAAATCCTACGAACATTTAACTCTAGGATCCATTTACCCTATTTGCGAAGCCCAAGAATATTGCCTTCTTAGCTCTAGGATCTAGTTTTCTCTCCTTCACATGGTAGTAAGCAGTCGATCCAAACACTCGCAAAATACTATAATCAGCTGGGTTACCTGACCACACCTCATAAGGCGTCTTGCAATCTATAGCTGAAACTGGTGACCTATTATACAGGTAACACGTCATGGACAATGCATCTGCCCAATACTCTTTGCCTATACTAGCATTAGACAACAAACATCTCGCTCTTTCAAGCAAGGTTTTATTCATCCTCTCTGCCATCCCATTCTGCTGAGGCGTGCCCCTGATTGTCCAGTGTCTAGCAATACCCTGTTGCGCACAAAACTCTTGGAAAGGCCCATAGATATACTTAGTGCCATTGTCAGACCGTAGAGTCTTCACCTTTCTATCTGTGTGATTCTTAACCATTGCCTTTTACTTCTTAAATATCTTAAACACTTCATCTTTCGTTTAATTTTCATCATATACACCCACACATAGCGAGTATGATCATCAATGAATGAGACATAATAACGGTTACCTCTTTTTGAAGCCACTCTGGAGGGTCCCCACACATCCGTATGCACATAATCAAGGATGCCCGCTGTCTTGTGCTTGCTAGAACTGAAATTGACTCAACACTGCTTCCCATAGACACAGTGATCACAGAATCCCATGCTTGGCTTCTTCAAGTCCTTCAAGAACCCTCGCTTGCACAACTCAGACAAACCTCGTTCACTCATATGCCCTAAACGCATATGCCATATTTTAGTGCACTCAAAATCATCACTACATGCACCCACTGCTAGATTGTTTGTCACCATACTACCTATCAAAGTATACAAGGTTCCATGTCTTTGACCCTTCATAACAACTAAGGAGCCACTAACAATCTTTAGGACTCCACCTTCCCCACAAACTTGTGGCCTTTGGAATCCAAGGTACCAAGAGAGATAAGATTTTTCTTTAGCTCAGGAACATGTCTTACATCATTTAAAGTCTTCACAACACCATCATACATCTTAACCCATATAGTTCCAATCCCAACCGTCTTGCACGCATGGTCATTACCCATCAAAACAGAACCACCATCAATACTCTCATAAGAAGTAAACCACTTTCTATTCAGGCACATATGTTAGAAACACCCGGAATCAAGAATCCACCTGTCAGCCATATAGTCTTGTGTGGACACACAAAGACTCACATCTTCCACTTCAAAGCCCGAAACAAAACTTGCCTCAACATTAGGCTTACCTTTCTTCTTACCATTTTTCTTGTTATCTTTCTTCGGGTGAGGACAATTACTTGCATAATGTCCTTTTTCTTCACATTTGTAGCACTTCACATGTTTCAACGGTTTCTTTGACTTAGACCTAGACCTCTCATTGCTTGTAAAGGCCTTTTCATACGACCTTCCTCTTGCCACTAGCCCTTGTCCTGCACCAATGTTATTCTCAACTCGTGTCTTATTCATCAACTCATAAGAAAGAAGCACACTTTGAACTTCATCAAGATCAACATCTTCTCTGTTCATAAATGTAGTCATTAGATGCTCACAGCTCTCGGGCAAAGAGAATATTAAATATGCCGCTTGATCCTCATCATCCATCTTCATACCAACATTCAAATAATCCGCTAGGCGTCGACGAAACTCACTAACGTGCTCTTGCATCGTTGAACCATCTACCATCATGTACCGATAAAGACGCTTCTTAAGGTACATCTTGTTCATCATGCTCTTGGTCATATACATAGATTCTAGCTTGAGCCAAATACCAGCAGCGGTATTTTCTCCTATCATATTATACATTAACTCATTAGCAAGACACAACCGGATTTATTAACAAGCCTGTAGATCGAACTCTTCCCAATCATCATCACTTATATTCGCCGCCTTTGATTTAATCCCCTTTAAAGCCTTGTGCAAGCCTTGTTGGATGAGGATGTTCTTTACTTGGACTTGCCAAATCCTAAAGTTATTCTTCACATTAAATTTCTCTATTCAAACCTAGCATTTGACATCCTAGGAGCCATTTTTCAAGTCACACACAATAGCCCACAAAAATTTCACTTGGGAATTTTATCAAACACTTTACCTACACAAATTTTGAGCACTATGGTTCTTCACCAAACTCAAAATCCAAGGTCGTAAACTTGGCTTCGATACCAATTGTTGTGAATAACTAACTGCGGAAATAATGGTATCCACTCCAAATAGATTAACCCTACACAAAGATTAATCTTTCTTACAAGACAAGACTTCAACACCCTCCAAGTACTATCCCAACACTTCTCAATATCAATTAACAAGCATATAAATTAAAGAGATTAATATAAAAGATAACAAACCACAAGACACGGATATAACGTGGTTCGGCAATTTGCCTACGTCCACACGGCGAGTTCCAAGCTTTACTAGATGCACAAAGTAACAGGTTACAAGAGCTCTCAATTCACTCAAAAAGAATGAACACTCACACACTCACTTAGAATGCACTCTTACAATCTTTCTCTCTATTCTAGTATTGGTTAGGTTAAGTTGAAGTGAAAAAAAACCTTATGTTTTTATACTGGATCGAAAAAAGATCGAAGTGTCTGAGAATGCGGTGGAGCGCGTGCGCGCCTTACCTTAGGCATAGGTGAGCGCGGGCGCGCCCAAAAATCCAGTAACTTTTCTTTCGCTCTAATACCATTTGATAGGACCTAGCACATAGCCGAACCTTGGGCCCATAAGCTTTACGGATCTAACTAGCTAGTACCAATATTGTCCCCCAACTTAACCACCCATTGGGCTTGGGCCAACACATGGCCATGGGTGTGGGGTTTTATCTGAAAAGACCTTGGTTCTAGTTAGTGATCTTCCCACTTTATCAACCCATGATGAACTCCTTTCTTCTCCCATGTGGGACTATTAGATTCCAGGTTCACAATACCCAACAATCTCCACCTTGAACCGTCCCACTTTATCAACCCATGGTGAACTCCTTTCTTCTCCCATGTGGGACTATTAGATTTCAGGTTCACAATACCCAACAATCTCCACCTTGAACCAAAATCCAAGGATCTTCACTTGTTCATCACCATTGTACAATATCATGCCAGACTTTGTAGGTGTCGAGAGGACAAGCTCCACCTCGAAGATCACTCGATGTCATTGGATTCCAATCGGGGTACACTCTCTCGAGCATCCACGACTTCCAAGATTGTCATTGTGTACTGATAAGAGCCCAAAACTGTAGTTTTAACCCTGTAACAGACATACTTTTAGACCAATTATGTGAGTAATAATTAAGAGTTAACACTGATAACGTGTTTTTATGCATTTCAGGTTTCAAAGTCCATTATGTGCAGAAATGTGCCACTTTAGCAAGATAAAGAAGCAAAGGTCAGTTACTAAGGAGTTCCCTGATTAAAGGCCAAGATTCAAGAAGACAAAGCCTTTCTAAAGCCCGGTCAAAAGCTGAAAAGTCGACGCGGGCAGAAACAGCACACAAAGCCAGCAGAACTTCCAAAGGCCATATCTTTGGACTCAGACCTCGGAATGGGGCCTACCTTATGACAAAACGACCGGCTCGGAAAGAGCTTTCCAATGGTCTAAGCCTTGACCCAATCAGAGGAGCAGAAGTGGACGGAAAGTCTGTTGAAGCCAACTGCAGCTGAAGAGGCCTTTTTGGACTGAAAGAATTGGGTTTTGGGCCTAATTCTCTGGCCCAAAACATGGCTCCAAGCCCATGTACGATTTTTGGATCTGAAAGTATAAAAACAAAAGCTTAGCTCTTTGTTAAGGGTAGATTTCTTGGTAGATAGTTAGACCTAGAAATATATTAGATTAGTAGCCTCCATTAATGAATTCTAGATCTAGTTTTTCATGTAGATTAATTAAGTTTAGTTCCATTTCAATTATTGTATTAGATTAAACCTTTGAATCTTGTTCTTCATTTTGATTAGATCAATAAAGTAGTATTTTTATCAATTTCGATTTTTGTCATTTCCATTTCTAGATCTAATTTCAATTCCTGTCCTTATTTCATTTTAGTCATTAAATTAGATTTCATTATTGTTTAATTAAGTAAATTTCAATTCTTTATATCATGTTTAGTTTAAATGTAATCGAAATGATTAGCGTAATGATTCTCGGCTAAACCTCCATTAGAGGGGTTGAGAAGCCTTGATGAAAGCTTGATTCGAATATCGTAGAATCGCCGTAATTTCCTTTCCACTCTAGAAACGATTAGTTCACCATGAGAATGGGTTTAATCGTTCACATGCTAGTTATGAATTGGTAGGAATGCCATGTGTAATTAGGGATTAGGAAGAACTAATTGTTCCATGAAGCTTCAGTTCAATTCGATTCTGACGATCGCCGTTAATAGGATTAAGTCGAAGTTAAGGTGGAATCAATCCCCCTCTAATTCCTTATCATAGAATCAACGTAGCATTCCCTTTAGTTGTCCTAATAGTTGACTAGTGCATCTGGTGGGTAGTTGCATCGTAGTCTAGTTGCTTTTTAAAGTAAATCTCTCATTAGACCTTAGAGTTAGAGTACTTACACGGAGAGCACAGATGGAAGGACCGAGAGTGGAGCGAATCACTCTACTCCACTATATCTCATAGGATTGAGAGTAGAAATCTTTGATAACATATATGAGTAAAAGATAGTTTTAGTTTACTTACGTTTTGAGTTTTATCGTTCATTTCGTAGGTAAACTATTAATTTTATGTTTTATCAAATGGCGCCGCTGCCATCTTAGTTTCACTTTCGCATTGTTTTCGTAGTGTTAGTACTTTTCCTAAAGTCCCATTTCACCCACCCACCCGTGTTTGATTCATACTATGGTTATCCGATTCAACGTTGGAAAATTCCGGGAAAAATTACACCGAAAGCACTCCATCGGCCCTAGTAGAAGCGCACTGCGCTCTATAGCTGGAGCAAAGCGTGACCACCCTAAAAACAACGTAATTTGAAAATTACGGGGATAGCGCTGCGCCATTTCTATCCGCGAAAGCCCGCTTTGTTAATTTTTCCGATTTTGGCGGTTTTGATTCGAACTTTGATTTTTCATATTTTTCGGTGTTCTAACCTGTTATATACCGAACAACACGCGTAAACAAGGCGTTATTCATAAGCGAAGCAAGGACGCTAATCAGGTATTCCTTTCTTCCACACCTCGTGATCTCTCGTTAGAGTTTGATACTAGTATATCGAATTGTTTGGAGTGTTGATGTGTTTAGCTAAGTTTGGTTTTAGCCTTGTATGAGATTAAGGTCCGGCGAACAAAAACACGTAGCGTAATTACACAACAACGCCAACAAACAAGTCTATCTAGTATACCACCCACTACACCTCTAGCTACTATTTCACACACATCACGACACAATGCCCGGCGAAGAAGAGACTCCTCTCTCGACTTCTACAAAGCCTTGAGCGATACCCCCAAATCTTGCATCGTTCTAGTAGACCCAATTGGGGATTTCGAATCCCCAAATATTTTAATTTGTTACCCGCTTTTTTCATGGATTAGACCATGAAAACCTTATATCGGCATTACGCGTAGGATTGAACAAGTCCTAACAACATTCCACCATCCTACGGTTGATGCGGAACAAATTAAATTAAGGGTATTCCCTTTCACCTTAGCTGATAAAGGCGTCTTGGTTAAGTGCAAGCGCCTAATTGTGGACTCGTGGGCTAAACTTGTTCAATTTTGTTTATGGAACATTTTTACCCACTTTAAAAAGACGGATGAGATGCTTTCCAAGATTCATTTTCTTCGACAAAATCCTCATGAATCATTTTCAGAGGCTTGGAATCGTTTCACCGATCTCCTTATAGAGTGTCCACATCATAACTTAGCTTAAAGACACGTTAGTTCGTACCTTTTCAAAGGACTTCTACACCACCATAAAGAAGTCCTTGACATAATGAATGGGGTAGTTTCTTAAGCAAAGGAGCCTCGGAGGCTTATAAATTTTAGAGGACCAAACTAAAGCTTAAATAACAACCGGGGGTAGTGGACGATATCCACCGCTCCGCTAGTTCTTCTAATACAGTTAAGGCGCCGGTATGTTTGAAATTAAAACGATCCCGAGCTAAAACTCTAATTGAAATCACTCACTAAAAGGTAGAGGCCATTTCGCAACAACAAAATCCTATCCCCGTCATGAATGTAAATTCAAATCCATGTAGTTTCTTTTGAGCCCCGAGCATCCCGACTTAATCGTCCTATAGCCTATGAACAGGCTTGTTCTATTAATAGTGAACCTAACGCCCCTTGGAGACAAAATCCCAACTTCGGTTGGAGAAATAACCAACACATCACACCTCAAGCGGTACAATAATCAATATGTTAGGCTACACTTACGACTTTAACCAAGCCCCACTACGACAAGGATTGTGGTCGGTGGAATTTTAATAATTATAACAACCAAGTGCAACCTCGACAAGGTCAAGCACAAAGTCAAGGTAGTTATAATAATTATAATGCTAATAGAGGTATCGTTCCGGTAAATAATAACTATCAAAATCCACCCATAAATAATTCACGCGTGAAATAGTTCCACCACACCACCCGTGACTACTACACCCACACAACCGGATCGTCTTGACACCTTCATACAAGTGAGCCAAAAACTTTTCCAAACCATGGCTCAATCTAACCAACAGCTTCTACAATCTGTTAATAATTTAACCCAACAGTTGGCTCAAGATAAAGCCCAACCCAAAGGTGTGTTTCAGTCACGCATAATACCTAATCCTAAAACAACAAATACAGCCTTTGAGGTAACCGATAATACTAGTAATGAATATGAAAATGTAGGTGAGCTAAAGGCCATCACCACTCTCCGTTCTAGCAAAGTGGTTAATAACAAAGTAACTATGTCTATAGTTACCCCACCAAGAGTCTCCCTACACCGCTATTTTACTAGATACCGAAATAGAAGCGGAAAGAGCCTACCATCGTAGAGGTACCGATTACAACACAACCTAAGAAAAGGAAGCCACAATTAAACATCCAGGTGATATCATTGCTAAATATAAACAGAAACCGTCGTTTCCACAAAAATTAGCCATGTTAACTAGGGATACAAATTATGAGGAAATTAGGGACATTTTCAAGAATCTAACTATAAACCTTCCCTTCCTCGAAGCTATTAAAAAGCTACCACACCATGCTAAGTTTCTTAAGGAATTGTGTACTACTAGGCGTAAGACCAATATACCAAAAGACGCTTTTTAACGTAACAATTCCCAACTCTATCTCGAACATAATGGAATTGTTAAGTACAAGGACTCGTGGTCCCTCATCGCACAATGCACCTTAGGAGATTCTTATCTGACGACCGCGTTATTAGACTTGGGGGCAAGTGTCAACTTACTTCCGTTTTATTTGTATAGACAAATAGGTCTAGACGAGATGCAACCCACTAAAATGGCGTTGCAATTAGTTGATCGGTCTATTAAGTATCCTAAGGGTGTCGCCGAAAATGTTCCGTAAAAATTCAGGATTTTTACTATCCCGCTAATTTTGTCATCCTCGATACGTAAGTCGTTAACCACTGTCCCGATAATCTTAGGCGCCCTTTTCTCGCAAACCGCCAATCGCTCATTAATTGCCGCGATGGTTCAATATCTATGTCTTTTGGCCATCTTGCTGTTGAAGTCAATGTTTTTAAAACAAAGACACAGTTACCCGATTCGTCTATGGATGGAGAGGTTAGCATGATCGAGAGCTTTGTTCGAGATTATTTCAACAACACGTTCCCTGATAATCATATGCCCAAATTTCTTTCCTTTGGAAGATCAGACTCCAACATTTCCATTCCTACACTAGTTGATACATATATTACGGATGAGGAGGAGATAGATGATTTTCTCAAAGATATAGAGGACTATCATAGTAACGTGGATATGACTAATCTAGATGAGTAATTCGATGAGTTTCTTAGAGCAGGTGATGATTCACACTATCAAGAACTACTTTGCACAACATCCACCTTGATTCCCCTCTTTCCACCCTTTCAAAGGAATCTCGAGTTTGTACTCGATCCTGTTGTTTCTTCTGTGCTTCATAATTTTTTAAATTCACCTAGTAAACAAATACTTCAGAAGGACAAACCATTTGACACCTTCATTTTCAGACTTGAGACAGTCCCTACACACACGATGAATGAGTTTTGTGCTAAAACCACATCCTCATTGGATACAGGCTGTTGATAAGAGCCCAAAACTATAGTTTTAACCCTATAACAGTCATACTATTAGACCAATTATGTGAGTAATAATTAAGAGTTAACACTGATCACGTGTTTTATGCATTTCAGGTTTCAAAGTCCATTATGTGCAGAAATGTGCCACTTTAGCGAGATAAAGGAGCAAAGGTTGGTTACTAAGGAGTTCCGTGATTAAAGGTCAAGATTCAAGAAGATAAAGCATTTCTAAAGCCCGGTCAAAAGCTGAAAAGTCAACGCGGGCAGAAATAGTACACAAGTCAGCAGAACTTCCGAAAGCCGTATCTTTGGACTCAGACCTCGGAATGGGGTCTACCTTATGTCAAAACGACCGGCTCGGAAAGAGCTTTCCAATGGTCCAAGACTTGACCCAATCAGAGTAGCAGAAGTGGACAAAAAGTCTGTTGAAGCCAACTGCAGCTGAAGAGGCCTTTTTGGACTGAAAGAATTAGGTTTTGGGCCTGATTCTCTGGCCCAAAGCATGGCTCCAAGCCCATGCACGATTTTTGGATCTGAATGTATAAAAACCAAAGCTTCACTCTTTTTTAATGGTAGATAGTTAGACCTAGATTAAAGATTAGATTAGTAGCCTCCATTAATTAATTCTAGATCTAGTTTTCCTTAGATTTAATTAGTTTAATTCAATTAGTTTCATATCTTGTTTTTATTTAATTCCTTGAATGATTGTTCGTCATTTAATTAGATAAATAAAATAGTTATTATTATTCAATTTTGATTTTTGTCATTTGCATTTATAGATCTAGTTTAAATTCTTGTTCTTATTTCATTCTTAGTTAATTAATTATATTTCAATTATTGTTTAGTTAAATTTCATAAAGTTAGAATCTTTGTAATATGTTGTATTCAATTTCAATGGGAAATGATGGTTTGATGAATCAAGGCTAAAACCTCCATTAGAGGGGTTGATGAAGCCTTGATGAAAACTTAGTTGTATAGTGTAGAAAGCGTTGTAGAGTCTATTCCATTCTAGAAGGTCGGTGTTTAGCCATGAGAATGGGTGGACGACCTCACATGCTAGTTATAATTGGTAGAAATGCCATGTTAATTAGGGGATTAGAGCGAGCAATTCTTACCGTAGAAGAACGTAAGAATTGGATTACAACAAAGTCTATTCTAGGTGATTAAGTTGGATTCGAGGTGGATTCAATTCCCTCTAATTTTTATCTAGATTCAAGAACATTAGTATTTCCATATATTTCGTAGTGACATTCAACATATTGCTTTTCGTATTGCATCGTAGTATAATTCCCCCTCGTAAAACTCTCATTAGACTTAAGACCGACTAATTAGATTAGGAAACATTCCATGCTAGAGAACTAGGAGTGGAATGAACTTGTTACTCCACTCTATTTCGATAGAATTGAGAGTAGAAACTTTGATAAATATAGACTCGTAAATAGTTTTAGTTTAGTTACGTTTTGAGTTCATCGTTCATTTCGTAGGTAGACTATTCATTTTATCATTTATCAAATGGCGCCGCTGCCATCTTAGTTGCACTTTAGCATTATTTTCATAGTAGAATTAGTCATTTTTAAGTCCCATTAAACCCACCCACCCTTGTTTGATTCATACTGTGGTTGTCCATTTCAGCGTTGAAAAAGTTCCGCAAAAATATACACTGAGCGCGACCGCGCCTATAAGGAGCGCGCCTGCGCCTAATAGTCTGGACCCCGAGCGCGACCCGCCCTCATACCCAGCGCGACCCGCCCTCAGTTACTAGACCTCGAGCGCGACCCGCCCTCATACCAAGCGCGACCCGCGCTCACTTATCGATTACCGGAGCGATCAAGGCCTATATGCGCGCGCACCAGCTCTAAGCTAAAATTTGCCGAATTTCCACAGGTTTGTTTCGAATTTTGATTTTTCAAGTTTTTCAGTGTTATAACTTGTTATATACAATCGAACACGCCAGTAAACAAGACGCTATTTATAAGCGAAGCAAAGGGCCTTAATCAGGTATTCTTTTCTTCCACACCTCGCGATCTCCGGTTAGAGGTTTCTACTAGTATATCGTAATTGTTTGGAGTGTTGCATGTTTAGTTAAGTTCGACTTAGTCTTGCATGAGATTAAGATCGGGTCGAAGAAAAACAACTAACGTAATTACACGGTAACGTCAACAAACAAGTCTATCTAGTTTCCCACCCACTACACCTCTAGTGCTATTTCACACACACACCACCGATATTATGGTTGAAGAAAAGAGACTCTCTCTCGACTTTTATAAAGCCTTGGCGATAGCCCTAAATTTTGCATCGTTCTAGCAGACCGATTGGGGATTTTCGCATCCCCAAATATATTTAATTTGTTACCCGTTTTTCATGGTTTAGACCATGAAAAACCTTATCGGCTACATCGTAGGATTGAACAAGTCCCACAACATTCCACCATCCTACGGTTGGTGCGGAACAAATTAAATTGAGGGTATTCCCTTTCATCTTAGCCGATAAAGGCGTCTTGGTTAAGCGCCCAAAGCGCCCTAATTAATGCAATGGACTCATGGGCCAAACTTGTTCATTTGTTTATGGAACATTTTTACCCACCCCTAAAGACGGATTAAATGTTTTCCAAGATTCACTTCTTTTCGTGAGAATCCTCATGAATCATTTTCGGAGGCTTGGAATCGTTTCACCGATCCGCTTATAGAGTGTCCACACCATAATCTAGCAAAAGATCGTTAGTGCGTGCCTTTTCAAAGGACTTCAACATCACCATAAAGAAGTCCTTGACATAATGAATGGGGTAGTTTCCTAAGTAAAGGAGCCTGAGGAGGCTTACAAATTTTAGAAGAACAAACTAAACGCTAATAACAATTGGGGGGAGTGATGATATCCCCTCTGCTCGCTAGTTCTTCTTCAACAGTTAAGGTCGCCCGGTATGTTTGAGATGAAACCCGATCCGAACTTAAAAAATTTAATCGAATCTCTAACTAAAAAGGTAGAGGCTATTTCTATTCAACAAAAGCCTATCCCCATCATGAATGTAAATTCAAATCCATGTAGTTTCTGTTGGAGTCCTGAGCATCCGAACTCCCATTCGCCCTATTGCCTATGAACATTTTTGTTCCATTAATAGTGAACCTAACGCCCCTTGGAGACAAAATCCCAACTTCGGTTGGAGAAATAACCAACAAGTCACACCTACAGAGTACAATAATCAATATGTTAGGCCAACTTGCGGTTATAACCAAGCTCCACCACAACAAGGGCGAGTCGGGGTAATTATAATAATTATAACAACCAAGTTTAACCTCGACAAGGTCAAGCACAAGGTCAATGTAGTTATAATAATTATAATGCTAATAGAGGTATCGTTAGGTAAATAATAACTATCACAATCCGCCCATAAATAATCAGCGCGAGATAGTTCGGTCCACACCACCCGCGGACTACTACACCCATAACCGGATCGTCTTGACACCTTCATACAAGTGAGCCAACAACTTTTCCAAACCATGGCTCAATCTAACCAACACATTCTACAATCCGTTAATAATTTAAACCAACAAGGTTAGCCCAACCAAAAGCGTGTTTCGAGGCCAAGGCGATACCCAACCCTAGAGCGGCAAACCTGACCTTTGAAGTAAACGGTAATACTAGTACGGAAACTACAACCGTAGGTGAGCTAAATGCCATCACCACTCTCCATTCGGAAGAGTGATTGATAACAAAGTAACTATGCCTATAGTTACCCCATCAAGATTCCTACACGGATATCGAACTAGATGCGAAAAGAAACCGAAGAACCTACCCTTTGTAGAAGTACCGGTTAAACCACAACCTAAGAAACAGAAAGCCAAGGTTACACATCAAGTCGAGCCATACGCTAAAATATAGAGTTTAAACCACCGTTCCCTCGAAATTAGCCATGCTAACCGGGGATACTAACTTTGAGGAGATTAGGAACGCGTTTTCAAAAATCTAACGATAAACCTTCCTTTTTCGAAGCAATAAAAAGCTACCTAACCACGCTAAGTTTCTTAAGAGGTTGTGCACTACTAGGCGTAAGAACAACATACCTAAAGGCGCCTTTCTAAGCGAACAGGTTCCCAACTTTATCCAAGATAATGGAATTGTTAAGTACAAAGGACCACAAGTAGATCCCTACTATACAATGCACCTTAGGAGATTCTCACATGGCGACCCGCGGCTACTAGACACGGGGGCTAGTGTTAATTTACTCCCGTTTTATTTGTATAAACAAATAGGTCTAGAGGAGATGCAACCTACTAAAATGACATTGCAATTAGTCGATCGGTCTATTAAGTATCCTAAGGGTGTGGTTGAAAACGTCTTTGGTTAAAGTCCAAAATTTTTACTACCCGGCCGACCGTTATCCTCGACCACGAAGTCACTAACGACTCTGTACCTATCATTTTAAGCGCCCCTTCTTGGCTCGCCAACACGCTCATAAAGCTGGCGCGATGGTTCGATGTCCTTGTCCTTTGGCCATCTTTCTGTTGAGGTAAATGTTTTCAAAACGAGGACCACAATATCGATTCATCTACAAATGGAGAGGTTAGCATGATCGAGAGCTTAGCTCAAGATTACTTCAAAAACATGTTTCGGAGAAACAGATTAACAAATTCCTTTCCTTTCGAAATTCCGACTTTTTAACAATGACTCCACGGTAGTAGATTTAAATCGAAGAAGAATTCTCGCGAACTCTTTTGCACCGCTTCTTTACCACTTCATGAGTCCCCCCTTGCCAACAACCATTCATCCATTGATGCTATGACGGAAGATGAATTTTTCAATCTCTATCCCAGTGATCCTTTTGACCCCACCTATTGAGAAATGTCTTGCATATATCAAGATTTCTGATGATATGGACTTGAGAGCTCTAGCTGAGAATCATTCACCTTCCATCACCAATATTCCCCACCCTCCACCTTTTCAAAGGAACCTCGAAGTTTGCACTCGATCCTTTAGTTTCTCCCTGTGCTTCATGATTTTTAAATCCACCTAGTAAACAAATACTTCCCAAGGATAAACCGGTTGACACCTTCATTTTCGGACTTGAGAGCGGTCCCTAACTACACCATGAATGAGTTTTGTGCTAAACCCACATCCTCATTTTTCCATGCTTTCCTCTAAAACTTATCCCAATCCACCATATTTTCCACAACCATTCACTTTTCCACACTTATTCACTAGGACACCCTCTCGTTCAAAGATAAAACATAAGGTGCATGCTCGGTTATGTTATAGGTCTATCCGACTTTCGCTTTCATTCCACTAGTCAAGGCCGTCGTAGGAAATCTTGGTGCTTGATTGTGTTTGGATATGTTTTTGCGATATTTATTTATGGAACGATCCACAACTATTTCGGTTGTTGATATATGATAAACTGTATATTCATACATATATTTAGATAAAGTCTCGAGTATCTGACTATAAACGACTCAATTTTTGTGTTTGGTGAATTTCCTTTCATTTCCATATATTGGTGAATGCACCATTCAGGTAACCGGGCCCTCCCTATGGAGTGTGTGGTTGTAAGTACCGGATCCTAAGTCCACGGTTCACATAATTCACGTTTTCCACTCTTGCATGTTTTCTTGGTTTTTGAGTCATGTTTCTCTATGGTGTGAATTATGTCTTTACTGCTTATTGTTTTCCTTTATATTAAACCTAATTCATAAAAAGTAAAAAAGTTTAAAGCTATAAAAATAGTAATCTAGCAAAGTCGAGAATCGACCTTAAAAGACCCAAGTTTTCATACAATACCAACTTTGGAGTATAGGCCAAAAAAAAAATTTCAAACTTAAAAAGAGTTTTCCAATTTTGTTTGGGGTGCATGATTTTGGTATTCATTTCAAATCTTGTTGCCACCCTAAGCTTGTCATGTTTACTCTAAAGTAGAGTTTGTGTTAGTTAGCACGCATAACAGTTTAATTGTGCTTCATATTATCATATCATCTTTACAATATTTACATTCACAGTGCGCCAATTTTGCCACGTTTTTATGGTAAATTCTTTCCTTATCTCTTTACACTTTGAGGACAAAGCGTTCGATTGTTTGGGGGTGGGATAGAAACATTTGCAAAAATTAGACACTTTTAGGATGTAAATTATGCACTTTTATTTATAAAATGTTAAAAATTATAAAAATTAGTTAGTTACATAATTTAATTGTGCTATTGAATTGTTTCATGAACCCCCTTCTCCCAAATTGTTTGGGGGTGGTATAGAAACATGATGTAAATGTTAAGCACATATTAGGTTGTATATTACGTATTATTTGTCTTAAAAAAAATAATAAAAAATAATAAAAAGTTTATGTTATACACTTAGGAATATTGGTATTGTTTCTTTCTCTATGCTCTTAATAATCTAGAAGTCTCACGTAGCTTTTGCATTAGAATAGTTTTTAGAAACTTAGGTTAATATGTAGGTAATAATCGTTGCATCTATCTATAAATATATTACATGAGTATCTATGATTGTTTTGGCGTAAGTTTCAAATCTAGGCTAGAGTACTTATTCTACAAAATCCTGTGAGAATATAGCCTAAAGCCTTATATGAGTGAAACATTTGAGAAATGACACAAGGGAGAAGTATATTCGAATAGAGAAATCACACGCCCACTTGCTTGACCACTATACCATGTCCTAAGAGAGAATTTAGGCCCTTTTTGGATCGATATAGCTAGAAAATTCGACCTAAGTATATATTTTCCGCTAGTAAGCCCCAATCGAGCCTTTCTTTAGCCTTTCATAAACCACAAATCTTTTACTGTTTACAAAAAATAAAAAATAAAAAAAAAAAAAATAAAAAAATAAAAAATAAAAAAAAAAAAAAAATAAAAAATAAAAAATAAAATCAAAATCAAAAAAAAAATCAACCTACCCAATTTAGAATAAGTCCGAGAATAGAATGAGGAAGAAAGAAAAAAGAGAAAACCATTGTAAACAAAAATTAGTTAGTTGCTTGAGGAAAATAAAAAAAGAAGTTTCCATCCAAAGAAAAAATAAAAATAAAATAAAATAAAACTCCAAAAAAAATAGAATAAAAAGGAGTCAAAAAAGCCAAAAAAAAAAAAAAATATGGCTAAGGATGGAAACAAAGTGTAGAAGCAAAAGTAAATAACAAGGTTTTTCTAGTTACATAATATGAAGACTCTATTATCTCGGACTTGTCCCTTTTTAAATATCCATTTTCTTCCTTCTTAAACCATCTCCTAATCCCCGAAACACCTAATAAAGACCTCTAGCTCAATTAGGAATTGGTTAGTGTGATAGTAAGTGGCAGATGTGTTTGATCGACTCCGGCTTCCTTGTGTGTCATTGAGATTGTAAGGTAAAGTGTGCCCATCAGCAGCACTAGAGTAAGTATAAACTTGAGTGGAAAAATCAGAGTTGTCAGATCTTGACTATTATTGTGAGAACCTACTTAAGGACACTATTCCGAGTTTCAGAAACAGACCTGCTATTGCATTTCATAGTATTACTCATTGTATAAATGTTTATTGTAGATGATTGATTATTATGTATATATTAGCTTAGGTTTTTTACTTGGTTATTCTTGTTCATAGCTAAGTGAGATGTATAGATAATTTGGAGCATGAATAAGGAAACAATAGTTTTCTTTCTTAGTCGTTGTAGTATAGATGAAGTTTGTGAGTAACTTCACTGGAAAACTCTCACGAGGCTATAACTTCGTCCACTAGGGAATTCCTAGTGGTTTAAGCGCCTTGTTGTGATATGGTCAATGCAATCGACTCGGTGAAACGAGTAGTTAGAACTCCATTTTTGGTCACTTATTCTAATTTCTCATCTTTGCTTGAGGACAAGCAAAATGCTATTTAGGGTGGTTTGATAAGAGCCCAAAACTGTAGTTTTAACCCCTCAGAATGATTATACTATTAGACCAATTATGTGAGTAATAATTAAGAGTTAACACCGACACGTGTTTTTATGCATTTCAGGGCTTCAAAGTCCATTATGTGCAGAAATGTGCCACTTTAGCGAGATAAAGGAGCAAAGGTCGGTTACTAAGGAGTTCCGTGATTAAAGGTCAAGATTCAAGAAGATAAAGCCTTTCTAAAGCCCGGTCAAAAGCTGAAAAGTCGACCTTGGGCGTAAACAAAGACACAAGTCGTGAGAACTTCGAAGGCCGTATCTTTGGACTCAGATCTCGGAATGGGGTCTACCTTATGTCAAAACGACCGGCTCGGAAAGAGCTTTCCAATAGTCCAAGCCTTGACCCAATCAGAGTAGCAGAAGTGGACAAAAAGTCTGTTGAAGCCAACTGTAGCTGAAGAGGCCTTTTTGGACTGAAAGAATTAGGTTTTGGGCCTGATTCTCTGGCCCAAAACATGGCTCCAAGCCCATGCACGATTTTTGGATCTGAATGTATAAAAACCAAAACTTCACTCTTTGTTAATGGTAAATAGTTAGACCTAGAAATAGATTAGATTAGTAGCCTCCATTAATTAATTCTAGATCTAGTTTTCCTTAGATTTAATTAGTTTAATTCAATTAGTTTCATATCTTGTTTTTATTTAATTCCTTGAATGATTGTTCGTCATGTAATTAGATAAATAAAATAGTTATTATTATTCAATTTCGATTTTTGTCATTTGCATTTATAGATCTAGTTTAAATTCTTGTTCTTATTTCATTCTTAGTTAATTAATTATATTTCAATTATTGTTTAGTTAAATTTCATAAAGTTAGAATCTTTGTAATATGTTGTATTCAATTTCAATGGGAAATGATGGTTTGATGAATCAAGGCTAAAACCTCCATTAGAGGGGTTGATGAAGCCTTGATGAAAACTTAGTTGTATAGTGTAGAAGCGTTGTAGAGTCTATTCCATTCTAGAAGGTCGTGTTTCGCCATGAGAATGGGTGGATGACCTCACATGCTAGTTATAATTGGTAGAAATGCCATGTTAATTAGGGGTTAGAACGAGCAATTCTTACCGTAAGAACGTAAGAATTGGATTACGACAGTCTATTCTAGGTGATTAAGTTGGATTCGAGGTGGATTGAATTCCCCTCTAATTCTTTATCTAGATTCAAGAACATTAGTATTTCCATATATTTCGTAGTGACATTCAACATATTGCTTTTTCGTATTGCATCGTAGTATAATTCCCCCTCTTAAAACTCTCATTAGACTTAAGACCGACTAATTAGATTAGGAAACATTCCATGCTAGAGAACTAGGAGTGGAACGAACTTGTTACTCCACTCTATTTCGATAGAATTGAGAGTAGAAATTTTGATAAATATAGACTCGTAAATAGTTTTAGTTTAGTTACGTTTTGAGTTCATCGTTCATTTCGTAGGTAGACTATTCATTTTATCATTTATCAAATGGCGCTGCTGCCATCTTAGTTGCACTTTAGCATTGTTTTCATAGTAGAATTAGTCATTTTTAAGTCCCATTAAACCCACCCACCCTTGTTTGATTCATACGCGTGGTTGTCCATTTCAGCGTTGAAAAGTTCCGCAAAAATATATACCGAGCCGATCGCCGCTTATAAGAGGCGCCTGCCAATAGTTCTGGACCGTGCGACCCGACTCGGTTCGGTTATAGAGACCTCGAGCGTGACCCGCCTTCATACCAAAGCGACCCAGGCCACTTCTTTGGAACCGCGATGCCGACCCCGGCCTCTAAGCTCAAATTTGCCGAATTTCCACAGGTTTGTTTCGAATTTTGATTTTTCAAGTTTTTCAGTGTTATAATTTGTTATATACACTGAACACGCGTAAACAAGACGCTATTCATAAGCGAAGCAAGGACGCAATCAGGTATTCTTTTCTTCCACACCTCGCATCTCCAGTTAGAGGTTTCTACTAGTATATCAGAATTGTTTGGAGTGTTGCATGTTTAGTTAAGTTCGACTTAGTCTTGCATGAGATTAAGGTCTGGTCGAAGAAAAACAACTAACGTAATTACACGGCAACGTCAACAAACAAGTCTATCTAGTTTCCCACCCACTACACCTCTAGCTGCTATTTCACACACACCACCTGATATTATGGCTGAAGAAAGAGAGACTCCTCTCTCTAACTTTTATAAAGCCTTGAGCGATAGCCCTAAATCTTGCATCGTTCTAGCAGACCGATGTGGGGATTTCCAAGATCCCCAAATATATTTAATTTTTCATGGTTTAGACCATGAAAAACCTTATCAGCACATGCGTAGGATTGAACAAGTCCTTACAACATTCACTTTTCCACACTTATTTACTAGAACACCCACTCATTCAAAAATGAAAAATAAGGTGCATGATAGGTTACGTAATAGGGTTATCCGACTTCGCTTTCATTTCACTAGGTTGCGTCATAGAAAATCTTGGTGCTTGATTGTGTTTGGATATGTTTTCTGTGATATTTATTTATGGAATGATCCACAACTATTTCGGTTGTTGATATATGATAAACTGCATGTTCATACATATGTTTAGATAAAGTCTCGAGTATCTGACTATAAACGACTCAACTTTTGTGTTTGGTGCATTTCCTTTCATTTCCATATATTGGTGAGTGCACCATTAAGGTAACCGGGCCCTCCCTATGGAGTGTGTGGCTATAAGTACCGGATCCTGAGTCCACGTTTAAACATAATTCACGTTTTCCACTCTTGCATGTTTTTCTCGGATTTTTGAGTCATGTTTCTCTATGGGGTGAATTATGTCTTTCTTGCCTATTGTTTTTCTTTTTTAAAAAAATTATTATATATATATATATATATATATATATATATATATATATATATATATATATATATATATATTAAAGAATAAACATAGTAATATAGGAAGTCGGGGAATCGACTTTAAAAGACCTTATCGCTAAAACAAATTTTCTAAGCTTCGTTATAAAAATTTGTTGGGGGGGGGGTGTTAGATGTTTCCGATCCTAGAATGTTTATGTCCCATTACAGTTGCTTAGGCCATTTTATTGTATTACGATTTAGGTTGACATAATCCATGAATTTAGAGTTCAATTGTTCGCATAACGTACGTCATGCACACACTTTGAGGCGTTTTCCATTATCTTATATGTCATCCACGGTCGGAATAGATTGTTTTATGGATCATTGGATTGGAAATTCTCTCCTGATCATTTCCATATCTCATTCGCAAAAATCGAACCGGTAACGAAGCAGCAATTTTGATTTGAAGTTTCGGAAAAATCGAAAAAAAAAAAAAATCAAATCACAAATTTCGATTTTGGGCTTGGGCCCAACTCGCGCCCAACCCGCGCCCACCGACAGCGCGACCGCGCCCTTACCTTCACCTTCCCTTCATCGTTTTTTTTTACAACCACCATTAACAAGCTTAAAACAAACCTAAAAAAATAATAATAATAATAAAATAAAATAAAAAGAAAACCTAAATTAACCCACGCCCACAATCAATACCCAACCCAAATTGACTCTAAAAGCTTCCCACCACAACCCCCACCGATTTACATCACCAAAAACCAACGAAAACTCCAAATTTTGGTGCTGCCGCGCCACCACTCCACCACCACCACTGTTGCTTCAGTCGGTCGATTTAAATCCCACCACCACAACCCGTTTAAACCCCCACTACATTCCAAACTTCCAATGGCTCAACAACGCCGAATTTTACCGGAGCAAGCTTTTACCGGCGACCACTTTGCGCCGTTTTACGGTGACGAGATGATCAGTCGAGACTGGAATAGCTTGTGGTACTCGACTGGAGCCTATTACCACGAGGACTTAGTCCGACGGTTCTACGATACGAGGGAGATGGAAGGGACTAGGATTTTTGTTGTTGTGGAGAAGAGGCGGAAGGAAGTGACGACTGGGTTGTTGGCTGAGATTCTAGGCATCCCGCCTAGAATCCATCTGGATGTCACCCTGCAGGAGTCCCAACATAATGGGGTAGAGCCATTGATGCACGAGACAGTTATTGGAGGCGACTACAATGCGAGATCGCATTGTGTTCGACAGGCTTCCCTTAGGACCAACCAGCTGGCTACAGCTCAATGGATTGGTCGGAACGTCCTGGGGAAGGAGAAGGTTAGCGACATCGGCCTGAACTGCCTCCATATCTTATGGATACTCGAGGAGCGAATCACGAAGTTTCAGATCTTGGAGTTTCGCTTAGCATGATTAGGGGAGTAGGGGAAGTCATTTGCCCCTCTCCCCCGTGTTGATAACCAAGATCATGTTGAAGTTGAGAGCAGCATTTCGATCGATAGGACGTACATCACCCTACACCGTAACCCGCGCATCTATAGGGAGTGTGTCCAACGGTTTTGGAGGTTGGCTGAGGATAGAGAAGAAGAAGAGGCTGATGGAGAGGAGAATGCCGAGGAGGCTGGGGGAAATCAGAATGCCTCGGAGGATGAGGAGGATTTGACGTGTTTTGATGCGGATGCCTTGGAGAGGTGCTGGTCAGATGCAGAACGCATGGCTGTGATTCATCGTGGCATGCGTTCGCTCAACACTATCTGCGAAGACCTCCGGACTCGACAGGCAACGATGCATCATAACTTCGAGGTCCGTACCCAGAGAGAGGACGAGAGGTGGGAACAGATGAGGGCCGAGCTAGAAGCTCAGCGCCAGTTCCGGGAAGAGATGCTTACACGAGTCCCACCTCACGGGGACTCTCCTTCTGAGGACACACCATCGAGGCACGAGCGTCGTTGCCGAAGGACGAATGGTGCTGGCCCATCAGGAGCCCAGGAGCAGTCTCCGGACCATGTGCCCTCCGCTACCAGTTCCGGAGTAGTTAGGGATAGTATAGTTTGATGTTTTATGTTTTATTTGTAGTTTCATTACTGTCATTTATTTTTATGTAAGTTTATTTCCGTAATTTGAATTTTGTAGTGAAATGTACTCCGAATGAATTATTTTTAATATAATGGGTTATTTTCATTATGCGTGGTTGTTTAATATTGACCCCACCTTCCCAACTTGTTTGGGGGTGGTTTTATCTATTCCAGTATGAGTTTTATATAACCCTCGTGTTAGAATTTATTATGAGTCAAGGTGAAAATATGGCTGTTTAGGCATATATATGAATAAGTATCATGGTAGGATGAAATCTAGATTAAATAGGTACATTCTATCATAAAATCAACCTAAAAGATACTGGGGTTTGAATTAGAATCAAGGAAATGAGTTGTTTCCATTTTGGGTTTGGAAATTTTAGGATTTCCGGAAACTGCCGTAATTAGTTTTGGCAACTTCCCGATCCATTTTAGCAACTTAAAACCTATATAAACTTCATACAATCTACACTCACAACTCACACTACACCTAAACTCCATCACTCACCTTTCACTCCCACGATTCCCACATTTCGGCTCATTTTCCGAAGTTTCAAAGAACTCCGAAAGCTTTTCAAGATTCTACAGGAGGAGGCGCACTTTCGCCTCAGATATTTTTTTTCTGAGTTTTTGTCGAAGCTCGCCGCTTCAAGCTGAGCGACCGTGCTCAAACACTGGAAATTTCAATTTCTTCAGAGCGCACTCGCGCCCTGACTTCCATGGACCGGAAAATTTCCAGTTTTCCGTGGGTACTTTCTGGATCATTCGCAGCTATTCCAAAGCATAATTTTGAGATGACATCTCCAACATTGATACCGAAACAGTCTTTCGAAGGTTTGTTCCAAAGCACTACTTATGGTGCTTGGTTTCGCGAAGTGATCACATACGTTGGCTGGGAGCCGCTTATGGTAAGACCCAATGCACTTTATTCTCCAACACTAGCATCTTATTTTTACGATAATTGCATTTTCTTTGAAAGATCAGATGGAGAACAAGTGTTCTCCATCAACATTGATAATGAACCAATGGAAATTACCAGGTTCTTGCTAGTATTTGTTCTTGGACTTGCTATGCCCGCTGAAATACAAGACCCATAGTGCTATTGGGTAGATAATATGTATGTCTACACTTATGAGTTTTTGCATGAGTCGTATGGGGCGGGCATTTTCCGTATCGAGGACCAAGGGGACTATAACGTCGCTTTTGGTAGCCTGTCCATGAACATAGGAACTGTTATGTTTTGGATCATGCTAAACATTTTAGGGGAATGGCGTTTTTCTTCTATGAATGATGCCACTTGCAGCGTTTTCCTTACTTTAGCCACGGGACGTATGTGTCATGACCTTCCCCGAACCTTGATGTCTAGTTTAGCTCGATCCCATAGCATGAGGCATAAGTTCCTTCTTATGCCTGTTCTAATTTCCGTGATTATGCTATGTTTCTTTTCCCCGTTTTTGTACACGTTTTCACGGATTGGATTACGGTCAACACCGCATGCGACCCACCAATAGTATTATTCGATCTTTCCGCGTAATGACTTGGCAAGGGTGGAGGATACAACCTCATCAGGTTGCACCCTACACCGTCGTCGACCAAGTGGCTCTTAATAGGTTAGCAATAATAGATGATAAATGGGGGAAGCCCGGCAAATTATCATGGCATGGCAGGATGCAAAGGAACCTCACTTCTTTATGGAAGAAGAGGATGAGGAAGATGATGAGTAATGCGGGAGATAAGGTAAGTTTCATTCTAGTTAGTGTCTGCTTATGTCCCAAGCAATTTCATTCTTATTAACCCCATAATGGGTAGAACTCGTATAGAGTTGCGTCAGTTTTTATTTCCTTTATTAGTACGTTCTAACTTTGTTTTGCGGATGTTCCGAATTTCACACGTTTCAATGGTATTTTTCTTACCCTCTTTATTTACAATGCTTTGAGGACAAAGCATGCTTCTTTGTTTGGGGGCATAGAAACACGTGTAATTAAGGCATCTGTTAGGATATAGATAGAGTTAATATGCATTTGTTTTCTAGTTAAAATTTTAAAAAATTCAAAAATATAAATAAATAAGTTCATGCTATACACTTAGGAATAGTGGTATTGTTTTCCTTCTATGCTCTTAACAATCTAGAAGTCTCAATGTAGCTTTTGCATTAGAATAATTGTTAGAAACTTAGGTTAATATGTAGGTAATAGTCTTTGCATCTATCTATAAATATATTACATGAGTATCTATGATTGTTAGCAGTAAGTTTCTGAAATCTAGGCTAGAGTACTTATTCTACAAATCCTGTGAAAATATAGCCTAAAGCCTTATATGAGCGAAACATTTGAGAAATGACACAAGGGAGAAGTAAAATCCGGATAGAGAAATCACACGTCCACTTGCTTGATCATTATGCCATATCCTAAGTGAGAATTTAGGCCCTTTTTTTAACGATATAGCCAAAAATTCAAACCTATGAATTATTTCCCGCTAGTCGCCCCTCTGAGCCTTTCTTTAGCCTTTCATAAACCACAATCCCTTTACCCTATTACAAAAACAAAAACAAAAAAAAAATAATAAATCAACCTACCCAATTTAGAATAAGTCTGAGAATAGAATGAGGAAGAAAGAAGAAGAGAAAAAATTGTGTAAACAAAAGTTAGTTAATTGCTTCAGAAAATAAAGAAAAGAAGTTTCCACCCAAGGAAAAGAAAAAAAAAATAGAAATAAATAAAAACTCCAAAAATAGAAGAAAAGGGAGTCAAAAGCCAAAGAAAAGAAAAAAAAAAAAAATATGGCTAGGGATGGAAACAAAGTATAGAAGTAAAAGAAAATAACAAGGTTTTCTAAGTTACATAATATGAAAACTCTATTATCTCGGACTTGTCCTTTTGAATATCCATTTCCTTCCTTCTTAAACCATCTCCTAATCCCCGCAACACCTAATAAAGACCTCTAGCTCAATTAGGAATAGGTTAGTGTGATAGTAAGTGGCAGATGTGTTTGATCGACCGGCTTCCTTGTTGTCATTGAGATTGTAAGGTAAAGTGTGCCCAATCAAGACTAGAGTAAATAAACTTGAGTGGAAAAATCGAGTGTTGTATCTTGACTATTATTGTGAGAACCTACTTAGGGCGTTATTCCGAAGTTTCAAAACGAACCCGCTAGGCATTTCATAGTATTACTCATTGTATATATGTTATTGTAGATGATTGATTATTATGCATATATTAGCTTAGATTTCGACTTGATTACTCTATATGCATTGCTAATGAGAGGTATAGATAATTTAGAGCATGAATAAGGAAACAATAGTTTTATTTCTTAGTCGTTGTAGTATAGATGAAGTTTGTGAGTACCTTCACTGGAAAACTCTCACGACGCTTATAACTCGTCCACTAGGGAATTCCTAGTGGTTTAAGCGCCTTGTCAGATATGGTCAATGCAATCGCGACTCAATAAAGAGAGTAGTTAGAACTCCATTTTTGGTCACTTATTCTAATTTCTCATCTTTGCTTGAGAACAAGCAAAATGCTGTTTGGGGTGGTTTGATAAGAGCCCAAACTGTAGTTTTAACCACGTAACAGACATACTTTTAGACCAATTATGTGAGTAATAATTAAGAGTTAACACTGATTACGTGTTTTTATGCATTTCAGGTTTCAAAGTCCATTATGTGCAGAAATGTGCCACTTTAGCAAGATAAAGAAGCAAAGGTCGGTTACTAAGGAGTTCCATGATTAAAGGCCAAGATTCAAGAAGACAAAGCCTTTCTAAAGCCCGGTCAAAAGCTGAAAAGTCGACGCGGGCAGAAATAGCACACAAAGCCAGTAGAACTTCCGAAGGCCATATCTTTGGACTCAGACCTCGGAATGGGGCCTATCTTATGTCAAAACGACCGGCTCGGAAAGAGCTTTCCAATGGTCTAAGTCTTGACCCAATCAGAGGAGCAGAAGTGGACGGAAAGTCTGTTGAAGCCAACTGCAGCTGAAGAGGCCTTTTTGGACTGAAAGAATTGGGTTTTGGGCCTGATTCTCTAGCCCAAAATATGGCTCCAATCCCATGCACGATTTTTGGATCTGAAAGTATAAAAACAAAAGCTTAGCTCTTTGTTAAGGGTAGATTTCTTGGTAGATAGTTAGACCTAGAAATAGATTAGATTAGTAGCCTCCATTAATGAATTCTAAATCTAGTTTTTCATGTAGATTAATTAAGTTTAGTTCCATTTCAATTATTGTATTAGATTAAACCTTTGAATCTTGTTCTTCATTTTGATTAGATCAATAAAGTAGTATTTTTATCAATTTCAATTTTTGTCATTTCCATTTCTAGATCTAATTTCAATTCCTGTCCTTATTTCATTTTAGTCATTAAATTAGATTTCATTATTGTTTAATTAAGTAAATTTCAATTCTTTATATCATGTTTAGTTTAAATGTAATCGGAAATGATTGCATAATGATTCTCGGCTAAACCTCCATTAGAGGGGGTTGAGAAGCCTTGATGAAAGCTTGATTCCGAATATCGTAAAATCGTCGTAATTTCCTTTCCACTCTAGAAACGATTAGTTCACCATGAGAATGGGTTTAATCGTTCACATGCTAGTTATGAATTTGTAGGAATGCCATGTGTAATAGGGATTAGGAAGAACCAATTGTTACGCGGAAGCAGGTTCAATTCGGATTACGACGATTCGTCGTTAATAGGATTAAGTCGAGTTAAGGTGGAATCAATCCCCCTCTAATTCCTTATCATAGAATCAACGTAGCATTCCCTTAGTTGTCCTAATAGTTGACTAGTGGATCTCGTTGGTAGTTGCATCGTAGTCTAGTTGCCTTTTCGTAAATGTCTCATTAGACCTTAGAGTTAGAGTACTTACACGTGAGAGCACAACATGCGGAAGGACTGAGAGTGGAACGAATCACTCTACTCCACTATATCTCATAGGATTGAGAGTAGAAATCTTTGATAACATATATGAGTAAAAGATAGTTCTAGTTTACTTACGTTTTGAGTTTTATCGTTCATTTCGTAGGTAAACTATTAATTTTATGTTTTATCATGTACAGGGACGCTTCGTTAAGCAATTCCACCTGAGTTGCCCTTGCGCCATTGTTGGCGACTCCACCTTGAATGACTTCGTCTTCAAATTCTACATGATCTGTGTTGTTTGTCCCAACCGAACCATCGGCTCTGATACCATTTGATAGGGCCTAGCACACAGTCGGACCTTGGGCCCATAAGCTTTACGGATTTAACTAGTACCAATATTGTCCCCAACTTAACCACCCATTGGGCTTAGGCCAACACATGGCCATGGGTGTGAGATTTTATCTGAAAAGTCCTTGGTTCTAGTTAGTGATCTTCCCACTTTATCAACCCATGATGAACTCCTTTCTTCTCCCATGTGGGACTATTAGATTTTAGGTTCACAATACCCAACACAATCAAATCAAGATAGTGCAAGATTAGTTAACAGTGGTCTTCGGGTTCGAGTGCAACAATTTTTTCCAGAATGTGAGCTTTGTCAACGTCAAACTGTTTATCCTCTTTATCAGTGTTGAAGCCTCCAAAGAGTCGAACAAGTTTGTTGCTATTCACAACGAGTATGCCTATGGGAAGGCATGTTCGGATTAACAACAAATAGGCTGAACACACGAAACGCCTCCAACTGGATATTCTTACTGTTTGTTTCCCTGAGAAGATTCATTAGGATCCGTAGATTATCCATGGATCTTACATACCACATCATAACCGCAGAATTTGTAATGCGATCACATAACACCTCTCCGAAAGTGTCACGCCTTGTCTTACGGTGATGTAGTTGGGATTTTCTAGGAGCTTGGAATTGTATTCAACGAAAAACCAGTCGTGATTTTTTGTAAGGAACTCAGCAACAATAGATTTATGCCTTGTCATAAGCTCTTTAAAAGTAGACGAAACATCTGATGCAATCTCAAAATTTGGAAGATTCATAAACCAGAAAAACTTCTTCATATGGTGCTTAGATTCCAATACATACCTAGCAATACTTTGTTGATGAATGCACTCCCTTAACATTGAACCATAAACTAAGGCCAGAACAGGATCTTCCTCTTCATACCCCGATATCAAAACATCAATAAGATCTTTATTTGCTTCCAAATAATCGGATGTAATCAACCGTGATTGAACCTGCTACCTTTGCAAATTTGCAACGACTTGAGTAGCATCATTACAAGCCCTTAAGTTCATCTTTGGAATGAAAATAATCAAAAGACGCAAAAGTTGTGTATTCTTTTTGAAGAATTCCTTAGTCGGCCAAGCCGCAAGTTTTCGAACTGGTTCTGATTCAGTACTACCAAAGAGAATGTGCTTCAATTCGCGGATGTGCTGACTTAGTTCTAATAACTTATTTTCTCGCTTGGCTTCACTGAAAGTAGTACTAGAGTTGTTGGTGTTGAGAAACACAAGAAGGTCTTGTGTTCGACAAACATTCTCTGCTGGAGTTTTTGGCTTCGACTTAAAGATGCTCTTCATGTTCTTCGCCAAGCAACCAATCCGAACATTGGAAGAATCTGTATACATGTTGAGTGACCTCTCAAAACAGTGTTGAATTCTATGTTAGTGGTGATGCTAGGAGAGTTGAGACATAGATATATTAGAGAAACCAAGAATAAGAACAGAGAAGACTAGAGATTGATTAGGGTTGGAGTTTAGAGTCTTAGATACATTGTTCTCTACCCAGAGTTACATACTTATACTAAAACTAAAACATGATAATATAAACTACTAGATATGGATGTCCACACTTATAGAAACATGGGACTTTCCATATTGGACATATTCTAATACTGACATATTCTAATACTCCCCCTCAAGCTGTAATTACGCAAACTATGCAAATTACAACTTGGATTACAAAAAACAAAAGATAAGAATATTGCTCCTCCTTTCGTATAGAACTGTCTTTAGTTGAAGAACTCGAACAACTGTTGAGACGTTCTGGAGGTGAAACTGTCGGTGTAGGCAATGGCCTAACCTGAATACTGAAGGTGTACCATAGTCACAAACTGAAATCATAACACCGGGTTTAGTGGCGCTATTGGCTACTACTCACTCCATTCGCTGCTATGGCTGTCATAATATAAATTGAAAACAATAACACTGACTTGATGTGCGCTTCTTGGCTGCTACTATCAATATCACTGTTAATGTTAACAAAATACTATTATGGGTACTCCTGAATACTAAATACTGAATGCTGAATACTAGTGTAGTTATAACTTGACTGCTACCTGAATCTTGATGAGTCCAGTTTAGGCTTGACTGCTACCTGAAATATACTTGCAGTTTAGGCTTGACTACTACTTGAAACATACTTGCAGTTTTGGCATGACTGCAACCTGAAACATACATGCGATTTTTTGGATCGCAACCTCGAAACATACGCGGCAGTTTAGGCGTGGTCGCTTTAACCTCGAAATATAATGCAGTTTAGGCGGATCGCTACCTAAAACATACTGATGAATGCAGTTTAGGCTTGACTACTACCTGAATCCTGATGAGTGTAGTTTAGGCTTGACTGCTACCTGAATACTGAAGACTGAATAGTGGAGATGTCATGAAGACTGAATACTGGATATGCCTTGTCATGAAGAGTTCGTCAAGGCTTGCTAGAATATGGAGACATGAGTACTCTTTCTCATACGTCTCCATATTCTCATTCCCTCATATACTACTGAATGTCTTCATATCTCCATATTCCCCCTCTGAAGTTGGAATATACAAGGCTGTTGAAACATACAAAGCCTTGTCTATTCCGACTTGAACTTGAAACTGAGAACACTAAATACCAACTTATACAACCAACCAATGCCCACTTCAAAAAACAATACTGCATACTCCAATTCACAAAAAAATTCTAACAGAACATGCATCAAACAATACTCACTATAGAGGGTGGAGGGTGGGTCGCGCCTTTTTATGACTGCGAACTTCTGGAACAATGGAAGATGGAAAGAATAATTTCTCGTGAGATAGAGGTCATGTGCCCCAATAATACTTCAAACAAACAACTTGATCATGTTCTAGAAACTGAGGCAGAAGACGGCATCAATACCAATTGCGCGGAAGCTAGAAACCCAAACATCCATAACGGCATACAAACAATACTACCCCTCCAATCCTGGATGAGAGTGCAACCTACCTTCCAAAGGCTTGATACTTCAAAAATATGAAAACTGATGTATGGAGGCATGGGCGCGGGCGCTCTCAAACTTGTCTGTGGAAGGGCACGGTCCCGCTCTTGCTTGACGAGAGTTCCATTGTTTTGAAGGCGGGGGCGCTCAAACTTTAGGCAAAATAGGGCGTGCGCGCTCCGTGTACCAGAAGGCTTGGACTTCGTGCGTGCGCGTCTCGTCCAATACTAACTTCAGAGACTGCGAGATACAAAGAGGTTGTGCCCCTCTTACAATACTAAGACAAAGAGATTATGGAAGAAGTAGATTGCAGAAGTGAAACAATACTAAGAAACCAATACTGAGAAACTTCGGATCTCTCTTCTAGCATTCTTCAAACAAATTTTAAACACTAGCGGAATCTTGAAAACTTACTTTAACATGACGATGAACAGTACCGGTGAATAGTAACGATGAACATTGCCAGTGAATAATACCAGTGAACAGTGAATCCTTCTAGAGAAAGATTGAAATTTGAATTGAGATATAAGAACTTCTTCTTGTGAGAAATCCTTCTTCTTCTTGAAACTTGACTTGAATATTATACTGAAAAACTTAAAGAAAATTGATTTTTTTTCTTGGTGAGGGATTCCTCTTCTAGCATACCACTAAACTTCGCTCCGATACCATATTGAATTCTATGTTAGTGGTGATGCTAGGAGAGTTGAGACATAGATATATTAGAGAAACCAAGAATAAGAACAAAGAATACAAGAGATTGATTAGGGTTGGAGTTTAGAGTCTTAGATATATTGTTCTCTACCCAGAATTACATACGTATACTAAAACTAAAACATGATAATATAAACTACTATATATGGATGTCCACACTTATAGAAACATGGGACTTTCCATATTAGACATATTCTAATAGAACTCATGACACTTTTTTGTTTTTGCCATAGCTCAAAGAGTTATGTACATTACCACCAAAGTTAAACTAAAAAAATCGATGATCAAAATGTTTTTATTTTGTTTTCATCCATGAGGAGTGATCCTGTTTTAATAGATTTTACACAGCTAGCTTATATTTAAGTAGATTAATTATTCAAGTCCTTACATTGTCCAAGCGATTACAGGTACAAAATGTGGATAATTTTAAAAACGAAAAACGATTAAAAAAAGTATCAAACTTTACAAGTTTTGACAATATGGAAACTAAACTTTTTTTTCTGTCAAATTGGAGACCAAACTTTTTTATTTTTTGCAATATGGGGACTAGTTACACATGTAGTCTAAATTTCTCACTCGGTGTTTCATAATTCACAAGTTATATACATTGTTATACACTTTCTTATCAAAGTATATCCATGCTACAACCTCATGACCATAGAAATTAATTCGAATTGTGAAACACCGTGTGAGAAATTTAGATGTCATGTTACACATATCCCCACATTGCAAAAATTAAAAAATTTGGTCCCCAATTTAACAGGAAAAAAAAAATTAGTCTCCATATAGTCAAAATTGGTAAAGTTCGATACCCTTTTTAGTCATTTTTCGTTTAAAAAATCACTGGTACTTACCATTGCCTTGCCCATGTAAACTCTGACTAAGATTAAAAGTTAATCTCGTTGGGCGTCTTTTGGAAACGATAGCTTGTTGGGACAATGCTTGCCCTTGACGTACAAAAGCACATAGAACCTCTTGGTGAAATTGTGAGGTTACAGGCTTACTTAACCTTACACTGGTATCCACTTGCTTCGACCGGAAACGATGCACACATCCAAGACTAGCATACAATTTTTTTAGTTTTTCTTTTTTCTTTTTTGTTCAATTAATTTAGCAACAATAGCAAGTATAAGATTTGACAAGGAAAAGTTGCCTTTTTAAAATAGCAAACCACAAATCACAAATATTTGTGTTAAACATACACAAGTTTTTTTTTAAACAATAAGCTGGGGTTAGGCTGACCCCCACCTGCATATATTATCCAAAACATACACAACTTGCAAGTACATATACTAGCAATAAAAGCCACTGGGGAAAAATGTTAAATTTAATTAAACTGTGACAACTATAGAAAGGTTACATCAAACCTCCGCCATTATCAGTTGGTTGACCCTATCAGTTTTTAAATGATCCAAATCTGAAAGTTCCAAATACTGCCGCAGTTGAGCTCCCCATAGCTTGGTAAAGAGTGAAAAGTTATAACTTAAAGCTCAAACTAGATTTCAGTGAATTCAAGTGTGTGGAAGTTGAAAATCTCTCGGTTAATCTCGCGTTGTTTGTGGGATGGCAGAACTCATTCTCCCTTGTGGCATGTAAAGGGAACTGTTTTTACTGCTTCACGGACAAGGGCAGGGAAAGTGGTGTATCAATGTAGAAATGGTACTCTCGAGACTATTCGTCAAACGTATAATAGTGTTGACAGTCGTGATTTTCTCAGCATTATGATTTATGATTTTTCTTAGTACGCAATATGTTTGTTGCTTCAGCTTTTAAATTTGCAAGGAGCCCTTGTGTGTGTTTATATTTGGGATCAACCATATTAGTCAACTCACATACATCTATCCCGCTGCAATCACCGCATAATTATTTAAAATTAACACTAATCTAGTAGGATATTTTGTGTTGAACATATTAAAATCTTTGGGTGATACCAGAGGTCTGGGATCGAATACCGTCAGCATCAACGAGAGATACTGATCTTCATTTAAAACAGTTCTACCGGATTCTACAGACGTGGTTTCTAACCCTCCAGTAGTAATGATTGTCATCCCGGATTATTACAGGAAAGTGGTACGATAAGTTGCTCTATACTAGGCCTGGAAAGGATAGCGTGGATTAAAACAGAAAATCAAATGCGATGATCTTAAGTTCTACAATGGAGATTGTTATGTTACCGAGGATGAAAAGGTTAATATAGTTAAGGGCCTTCATGGCTCCTCACCCCCTTCCATGCCAGCAGTTAAATCATCTCACAAATATGACATCGACAGAGGTGGTAAGGTTTCACTGGTCGAAGCTTCTTCTGACCTATTGAAGGTGGTAAGGATCCGTAGATATGTTGGTGGTCATTGTACAACTCAGCGTTTCAAAATATTCAAACTAGATTTTGGTGAATTCAAGTGGGTGAAAGTTGAAAATATCGGTGATTCTGCATTGTATGTGGCTCTGAATCACTCAATCTCCATCATGGCGTCTTATTTCCCAGGATGTAAAGGGAAGTAGCCGTAGGGAACTGCATTTAGTTCTTCATAGGCGAGGAAAGAGGTATCTTCAATTTGGAAGATGGTACTGTTAGGATATATATCAAGTTTCCTATCGTGTAATTTACATGATAGGAAACTTCCCATAGAATTGTATCAATCCCTTATTCTTCTCCTAGAATTATGGGATTTACTTGTAACAATTAGTCTATATAAATCCATGTAATTGTTACACTAAGATATACAAGAAATAATAATCTTACATGTATCAGTATAGGCCGGTATCGATCCTCTCTACAAACCCTAGCCGCCATCTTCCTCATTCTTTTTCCGCTACCTACACACACCATGTCTACACCTGAAAACGAGACTAGCTTACCAGTGAGAACGAGTAATGGTTACCAGGAAGTATTATCCTTGTTGACCCCTGAACGCCTAGATGGCATGAACTACATTGAGTGGTCCTTAAATGCTCGGAATAAACTTCGAGGTCGGAAGCGCTGGGGATTCATCTCCGGAACTAAGAATGCTCCAGTCGACACTTCCTCCACTGAATATGAGGTTTGGGAAGACGACAACTGTATGATTAAATCATGGCTGCTTAATGCCATAACTAAGGATATCAGATCCTTGTTTCTCAGATTATCTACTGCAGAGGAAATCTAGGATATTGCTAAGCTCACCTACTCTGTCAGTCAAGATGCTTCCAAAGCATACCAATTGCATTGTGAGGTATTATCTATCCGTCAAAATGGTGGCACTGTTATTCAATATTTTGCGAAGTTATGCAAATTATGGCACGAATATGATGCAATTGATGATTGTATTATGGAGTGTCCCACTGATATTGGGCGATATACATCCAAGGTTAATTCCCATAGAGTGTATGCCTTTCTCGCTGGCTTAGACTCTTACTTGGATGGGGTTTGCAGTCGCGTTCTTTCCACAGTCCCTCTCCCAAATCTTCAAACGACTTATGCCATGATATGTGCTGAACCCAATCGGCATGATGCTATGATGGGCAGGGCACCTGTGGATAGCATAGCTATGGCTGCTCGTAGAAATTTATCTCGACATGGCCTGAAGAAAGGAGGGCGCAAATGTAGCCATTGTAATGGAGATAATCACATTATTGAAACATGTTTCAAACTCCATGGCTACCCGGACTGGCATCCTAAGGGTAAGAAGGTATCTGGTACAAGTTCTACTTTCAAACATGTTGTTCCTCCGACCCTTCAACCGAGTGAACCTTCTGCAGGTTTTGTGGCATCAACTGGTATGTCCAAATTTGTTCTTAGTTTTTCTACTTGTACTACGTCTAGCGATTGGATAATTGACACAGGTGCTACCGATCATATGACATGCAACTCCTCTAACTTTAGCCAATTATTTGCATCTCATTCTAAACATGCCATTACTAATGCCAATGGCGCATCAACACCAATTGTTGGTATCGGTACAGTTATTTTACCTACTTCATTACCTATTTCTGATGTTCTATTTGTTCCTTCTCTTGCATGCAATTTGCTCTCGGTAAATAAATTTATTCAAGCTTATAATTGTGTTGGCTTGTTCTTTCCTACTCACTGTTTTTTTTCAGAACTTCCATACCAAGGAGAGGATTGGCAGTGGTAAGCTGCGTGATGGATTGTACTATCTAGAAGGTAATGCTCCACCAGTTAATAAAAGTTTGGCACATGCAGTAAGTTCACAGAAATTGGAAGACAATATAGAGCAAATATGGCTGTGGCATAAAAGATTAGATCATCCGTCACTTGGTTATCTTTGACGGCTTTTTCCTTCATTATTTATTGGCTGTAATATTTCGGATATGGTTTGTGCAACTTGTGCTCTGTCTAAAAGCCATCGTACTCATTTTCCTTCATCAACAACTAAAAGTATAACTCCTTTTTTATTGATACATTCAGATGTGTGGGGGCCATCTCTAGTATCTACCCCCACTGGAATAAAATGGTTTGTTTCATTCGTGGATGATTACACTAGAATGACTTGGGTATATTTGATGAAACATAAAAGTGACGTCTGTATGATATTTCGACGTTTCTATCAAATGATACTCACACAATTTGGTATATCTGTCAAAGTTGTTCGAACTGATAATGGAGGTGAATTCTTTAAGCAAGAATTGACTGACTTTATGCATTCTAATTAGGGCAGGGATCGGGTCGGATATGGCTATATCCGAATCCGAATCCGAATAGTTTCATAATATCCGAACCCGATTATATCTGAAATTTAATATCCGAACCCGACCGAACCCGATCGGATAACACTAAAAATTCAAAAAAAGCCCAAAAAATATATCCGAACCCGAATCCAAACTATTCGGATTCGGGTCAAACCCGACCCAATTCCCTGCCCTAATTCTAATGGAATCATTAATCATACTTCATGCCCAGAATCTCCTCAACAAAACGGCACTGCGGCAGAACGGAAGAATCGCCATGCTGTGTATTTGATGAATAGAACACCATCTAGTGTTCTTTCATTTCGACGACCTTTAGATGTGCTGGTAGAACACTGTACTCTTCCACCTCATGTTCGTTTGCCTCCACGGATTTTTGGATGCGTAGTTTATGTGCACTTATCCTCCAAACATTGCACTAAACTTGATTCACGAGCTATTCGATGTACCTTTGTTGGATATGGAACAACTCAAAAAGGATATAGATGTTATGATCACATTACTCACAAATTTTATATCTCTATGGATGTTGTATTCCATGAATCTGAATTGTATTACTCCACCAAAGAAACCTGCACCGCACGGAATATTGAAACTTTGATTCCAGACGATGTTGAGGGTGACACTAGTGGGGAGAATACTCCAGAATGTGTTCCAGAAGGCAGTATTGCCGGTATTGAGAGTGGCACTAGTGGGGAGAATACTCCAAAAGAAAGTATTGCCGATGTTGACCATGCTACTGATCTACCACCAGATAGTCCAATCCATCACGCAACATCATCATTGCCGCCCTCTTCTGCTTTACCTGAGGTATCTCCTTCTCCTTCAACTGAAAATACTTTAATTTCTCACTACACCCTTCCACCACGTACTAATCGAGGAATACCACCTATTCAATATGAACTTGACCCCAATGCCAAGATCAAATACCCAATAGGTAATCATGTTTTCTCATGCAAACTCTCGAACTCATATACATCTTATGTGTGTCAATTATCATCTGTCTCTACACCTAGTACATTGCAGGAAGCTTTGACAGATACTCAATGGACAAAGGCTATGGATGAGGAAATTGATGCTCTTAAAAGAAATGGCACTTGGGATCTTGTTGCTTTACCATATGGAAAAAAGATTGTTGGTTGCCGATGGATATTTACCATCAAACACAAAGCAGATGATACTATTGAAAGATTTAAAGCTCGCTTGGTGGCAAAAGGATATACTCAATCCTATGGTGTGGATTATCAAGATACATTTGCACCTGTTGCTAAACTCAATACAAAGGCGAAGTTCTCTTATCCTTATTTGTTAATAAAGACCGGCCCTCGCTACTGGTTTGACGTTAAAAATGTTTCCTTGCATAGCAATCTTACTGAAGATGTGTACATGGATCCACCTCCAGGAATTTCCGAATTCAAGAATACTTCATTAGTATGCAAGCTCAAGAAGGCTTTGTATGGACTCAAGCAATCTCCACGGGCATGGTTTGGTCGATTCACACAATCTATGGTAAAGTTTGGGTATAAACAAAGCAATGTTGATCACACTTTGTTCTTGAAGCATAAAAATGGTAAACTCACTGTGTTGATCATATACGTGGATAACCTGATAGTCACAGATAATGATACTGATGAAATTTCCTGTCTACAATGTCATTTGACTTCTGAATTTGAGATGAAACAACTTGGGAATCTCAAGTATTTTCTCAAAATTGAGGTTGCACGCTCTAAGCATGGTATATTTCTACCTCAAAGAATGTACATCTTAGACCTGTTGACCGAAACAGGGCTTCTCGGGTGCAAACCAACCAATACACCCATTGAACAGCACCACTCACTTTCCCATTGCTTGAGTGATCCAAGTACAGACAAAGGACACTACCAAAGACTTGTTGGGAGATTGATTTATTTGTCTCATACTCGACCTGATATTGCCTATGCGGTAAGTACAATAAGCCAATTTATGCATGATCCACGCAAGCCACATATGGATGTTGTAGAGCGCATTCTGAGATACTTAAAGTTGACTCCGGGCAAAGGTCTATTATTCTCTAAACATGGACATTTGAATGTAGATGGATTTACAGATGTCGATTGGGTAGGTTCCGTTGATAATCGAAGATCTACCTCTGCCTATCTCACTTTTGTTGGGGGGAACCTTGTGACTTGGAGGAGTAAGAAACAATCGGTAGTCTCGAGATCCAATGCAAAAGCTGAATACCGAGGTATGGCATTAGGAGTGTGTGAGTTACTATGGCTGAAAATATTATTAACTGAATTGGGATTTCCTCCTCTACAAGCAATGAATCTCTATTGTGATAACACATTGCTTATAACCCAGTTCAACATGACAGAACCAAGCATGTAGAGATAGACAGGCATTTTATAAAAGAGAATCTTGATGCTGGCATAATCAGATTTCCCTTTGTCCGATCAGCTCAACAACTTGCAGACATTCTTACTAAAGTTGTGGCAACCTATGTGCTAACCGATTCTCTTATCAAGATGGGCATGAATGTGCTCGGATATATATCAAGTTTCCTATCATGTAATTTACATGATAGAAAACTTCCCATAGAATTGTATCAATCTCTTATTCTTCTCCTAGAATTATGAGATTTACTTGTAACAATTAGTCTATATAAACCCATGTAATTGTTACACTAATATATACAAGAAATAATAATCTTACACGTACCATCGAGGCAATTTTTCATACTGATGTCCCAAGTGGTTTTCAATTTTTCAATTTGTTGGAACGTTTGAGAAACCATCATCAATCTTCGTCTCTTCGATTAATTCTGTTCGTGGCTTTTTCTTACAGTTGTTTTTTGTTGCTTTAGCTATTAAGTTTTGGATTAGAACAGGATTATTAATGTGGATCATTAATGTTCATGAAATGGATGGGTAAAGTCTAATTGCCATTTCTTTTCCCTTTTTCACTCTAGTGTGCATCAAATTGTTCACAAAGAAGTCTGATTCTTACGTTGGCAAGTCTAAAAAAAAAAACTCAACACACATGAGCTCCCCCCATAGCTTGCTAATTTGTGGAAAGTTCGAACTTTGAGCTCAATAGGTCGTGTGCGTTCGTATATGTGTGTCATGTGGATTGTGATGAACCATGAATACTCCGTTCAATGCATTCCTGTGGCAGCCACTGGACCTATCCTGTTGGCTGTTGCTACTCCTTTAAAGCCACACCATACTTGCACTATTAAAGAAAGACAGAAGTACCGTAGAATTCTCCTTGTACAAGGCGGAGGCCCAATTGATTAAGATTATTTATATCTTTTCTTCTGTACTGTTTTTAACATACACTGATTTAAACGGAAAAAAAGTAGCAAGAAGAAAATTGCAAAAACGTGATCTTCAAAATGGATAAAATGAAATACCACTTCATCAAAGACTATATGGGGAAGATAGGGAGGGTACAAAAAAAGAAAGGAGATTAAAAAAAAAGAAAAGAAATCAATTTGACAAAGAATCTCCTTATTCCTCCAGACGTCTAAGTACCGATTCTGCAAAGATCTGTTGCCTGAAAATTACAAAATAAAAATGACTATCAGGCATGTTTGGTTGGTCTCTAAGTATATAACTTGAAAAGTGTCAAAAAGAACATGCAAGACTTTAATCATTCCCACTTACTAAGTTTGGGAGCCCACATACAATTTTCTTATAACCTTAATCCACATTGAAAAAAAAAAATGTATCCATATCTAGCATGACCATTCTAATTGGTGAGACACTGAGACCTATCAAAAATGCCAGAAACCCAAAAGGAGGTCATGTCCTGTTCCAGCATTGCAGATTTCGCTATTCTTACAAGTATAAGAACACACACAAACAAAAAACAAAAAAAATTGTTCGTAGTTGAGAAATAACAATAAATGAAGGTATGGTAGCGTACTTTTGCTCTGTGTGCTTGGGGCTAGGACGCGAGTATTTCAAATATCCGTCCCAAGGAACCTTTTTGAGACCTGCCCGAACAGAAATTATGTCCCTAACTCTGCAAATGCAAGCAGCCAGTCATGTGTAAGCTCATCCAGTTATCCAAGTTTTGTTTTCTTTTTCTTTCTTTTTTCCTCTTTTTATTTTTTGTTACGAGGAAAAAACCTTTTTCACTTGATTAACACCAGAAAATGTACATGCAAATTAACAATCATAGAGGTGAATTACCTCTCTGCGAATTCTATTGCTGTTTCTCCGGGTTTCAGGTTTTGTGGTTCCAAGTACCACACATCACAAACAACAGCCCACGAGGTCATGAGGCGCAATAAATGCATTGTGAATGATTGTCTGCAAAACAAGAAGTTTGATGGAACACAATTTGGAAGCAGTACATCATTTGAAGATAGATACCTAAGAGAAATAGAGCATATATGAAATTCCTGTGTAACTACAGAATCCCCATCCATAGGCCACACATCTCACTTGCACAAAGGTGGAAACAATTCTACACCAAAGAATTTAAATCTATAGTGAGGTAATTTCAGTATTAATAATCCACCAATCTAGATATGATCTGACCGTGAAATAAATTTGTGTATGTATTTTTCTTTGAAAATGACCAAGTGAACCTCACCTCATATAGGCTTACACATTATTATTATTTTTATCAGTAAAATTCAATTCATTAATAGCATAAAGATACAGTGTTACAAATGATAGGCTAAGTAGCAAGGAGTTACTCATATAGGCTTACACATAATGGATACATCGAGTGATTCATCATTTAAAACAAATCCAAAACAGCTACCTGGTATACAGCAAGTACTAGGTCTCACACCTTGCAAGTGTTTAAAGTGCATAACTATCCTATTGACGCTCCTACCAGTTTCATAGGCAGGTACAATAAATAGGAGTGGAACCATACAAACAACCCATATTATTTTGAGATGAATTGGTGCCCTTAAAGTAGGTACTTACTGCCTGCTGTTCCAGAAAGCATCCACAAAAATTTTGTTGTACTTGATTGCAATTGGGCAAACTGTGCAGCCAAGCTCAAATGCTCCCTGGAGAGAGAAAAGGTAAAACAACAGTTTAAGGTTAATGGGAGACATTTGAGATAAACAAATAACGAGAAGACACCATTGTAAATTCAAGAATTGTTCATGAACTAACAATTCTGCTACTGAAGACTTTGGACGGACCTGAGTCGTTAAATGAAACTAAATAATACTCAAGATAAATCTAAAAAAACATGCTTCAACTGTTTCAACATGCTAGATGGTGTGCACTTCTATAGCAAAAAAAAAAAAAAAAATTAAATGTTCTCCAGTGGTACATCATTGACACAACTCAATACAAAAGTCAGCAAGTGAAACTTCAAACCGCATTAGATGTGGAGTCCAATCTTTTAATAATTAGATGTCACATGCCCACGTCAGAGTTCTAATGGCATGAACATGTTCAGTTAAGGTGTAGGATGTAAGTTTTTCACTAGGACAGAAAACTAGCTGTCTCTTCTCTCCATTAAGCACTTTCTCACCCGGTATGACTAGTTAAGGAACTATAAATTCCATCATAATTTCAATGTCACCAAAGAACAAGATTTCCCCCTTTTTCCAGGGTAAGAACGGGATAATTTTCAAAGCTCATATCAGGGCATGTGATATTCAACGAAGAAATCCTTAAAAAAAGAAAGCACGACAGATAGAAACCTTCTTGAACATGACTGTGTAGTGGTTATTAACACAGGTTCCTTCTGGAAATATAAGAAGGGGATTGTTGTCAGCTCCTTGAACATGTTCTCTTAACCTGCATGATAAAATAACTCAATTCAGTTTCCATATGCAACTTAAAATCCATCGGATACTCAAATAGCACAATGCTTACTTTCTTGCCACAATTTCACGATCTTTTGCCTCTGAGCGATTGAACCAGATGCAACCAACACTCTCCAGAATTGTACTCTGCAGTAGTCCTGTAGATAATATTGATGAATGGAAAGAAATGAACTGTTTCTTGTATTTCATATGCAAACATCCTATTAGGGCCACAACCTAGGAAAGGTAACAAAGCCAAATGCATTTTCAGTATGGTGCTTTAAGGCATTATATAAAAGTCGATGAACCACTGGCCATAAATTGTTATTTTTAATTTTTATTCAGTCACAATCATGTGAATTTCAGAAAAAGAAAGACCATGATAGCAATAGGATCCAGTGCTTCTATTCTCACTTTTATAACCCTCAGAAACTAGTGATTTTGGATATTCACTGGTGCTAGTCCAAAGGAAAAATGAAGCACAAGAGTTGGACTCTTGAGGAGTCATCCTAAATATTCCGGTGGTCAACAATATTCTGATAGTCTTCAACTTCCTGATCTAATAAGGAAGAAGCTTGATGGCCCAGTTCATGAATACTAACTTCTAAGCTTGGGTTTCAGGTTCCTTTGACTGGGTAGCCTTAACGTGAGATTTTCTCACGTGATTAGAGCTTTACACTTTTCTTTTCTTTTTTTTATCTCTGGGGATAACTAAAACTAAGATATATACATGAGATAAGAAAAGGCACAGAGACAATGACATTATATATCTTACCAACCCATCCAGGATGCTTTTGCATAATGACAGCAAATGCAGTCATTTGTTCCAATACAATGAAATCAATCATGGATGTGTGGTTGGCCACAAAAACCTGTTTTCAGACAAAGCCATTGGAAAATTTGTATTAGAAATTTCGCACACAGTAAGGAAAATTTCAAGAATATCATTCAAGATTCTAGAGCTTAGAAAGCTGGAAATGGTGAGCTACTACACCTGCTTGGGACGAATGCTGGGACGTGGCCCATGATATTTGACAACTCCAGTCCATGACGCAACAAAGAAGCTGCATATTAATTCCACCAAATACCTCTGGACAAAAAAAAAACAAGATGCAAACTATGAATAGTGCAAGAAATATTACAGTGTTCCGGAGCTAACTTTTCTTAATATGGATAATACCAGGTAAAGTTAACATTTCATACCTCCAACTTTCTTCTGCACTTATCATTTCCTTTCAATAGGAAATGTACTGGAATAAAGGAGGAGAGGAATATTATCCACCCTACTGTTAGTACCAGCACCCTGACAATAAGCATACACTGTTAAGATCAGGGTTCAAGTATCCGTATCGTTCCATACACAGGAAAACTAGACCGGTATATCTGAAGCCAATGCAATTATAAAAAACAGGGACATAGTTTGCAGGAAATATTGGTTTTGGGTTCTTGGAATACTACTGCTGTACATCTCCCATATTTTATGATATTTTTTCAGATATATTTGTAACCGGTTATGACAGACAGTTATCACTTACTGAGCCAACCTCTAAATGATAAAAATCTAGTGAACAATCAATTTCACCTTCACTAGTAACAAATTGGCAAGGAAAAACATCAGAACAACTACACAAGAATCTAAACTTAAACTTGTACATTTCCATACCTAACAGGAAAAAGTATCCCATATCTAACCACAACACCAAAACACCACAATGGAAACAAGTAGACATTCCAATTCCAAGGCTCTGGGGGATTGGACTTGAAACAACGTGTAAACGAATCCTGCACAAAGCAAATTCAAGTATCACTAATATAAATAACCCTTTTTAATAATCATTAATTAATAGAATTACTTACATCTATAATAGCACCAGCAGCTTCAGTTAACGTAGGTGAAATGTCAAGCAAATCACGCCTAAACAGATATTTACAATAATAATTAGTACAATCCCAATTGTGTCCTCGAACTGAAAACACACATAAAAAAGTTGAAGGGCTTACAAGAGAAGCTTCTCATGAGGCTTGTGAATAGAATCAGTAGTTAAGTACTCTTCAATATTTGGTCTATCTAAGTCCATTTTTTCCTGACTGGTCTCAAAAGACTAAAAAAAAAAACTTTCTGTAACAACCAACAAACACAAAGTAATACAAATGACATTATAATATGAACAAACCTTCTCTGGGCTTGTTTCAAAATTACTTAAAAACCACTCAAATGAATATAAAGACACAAACTTTCCCCTTCTATATTCAAAACTTATAATATAAAACAATGGTTCAGGTAGAAATGAAACATAAACAGAGACAAAAAGAGAGAGTATACCTGTAATGCTTGGTTGCAAAACAAGGAAAGTTTGTCAAAACCAGAAAAGAGGATGAAGCTGGAAGAACACTGCGGTTTTGAAGAATCCTTCAAATCATGGACCAAAATATCGCCGATATATATCGGTATTTTGGTACACCGATATCGATATTTTCGACATATATCCACCAAATATAGAAATCTTTTTTTCCTGATATATATCGGAAATTTTCCGATATAAAATTTTATATCGCCGATATAATTGATATATCCGATATTTATGATATATATCGGTTGACTTTTTGACCATTTTTTAATATAAATCCGATATTTTCAATATATTTCCAATATATTTCCGATATTTCCAATATTATATTTCTGATATTTTAAATAGTTTGGACTGGTCACAAAAAAAATATATATATATCCAATATATATCGTTTTTTTGGGTATACCGATATATTCATCGATATCGATATTTTGGGCCTTGCTATAAATCCCTACTACGGTTGAAATATTTTGATATTTCGTATGATATCTCGTTCGGAAATTAGGATTGCATTTTACTGTTTTACCCTCTAATTGTCAGTCTGACTTTTCGATATATCAGCGAGATATCATTATATCAGTATGTGAAATATGGATGCTTTGAAAACTGATGAAGAGAAGTGCCCAAGTGTATAATGCAGATAGTGGTGCATGGTAAAAAAATGTTAACATGCATGATGGTTACTAGAATAATTGCATAGCAGTGGAGGCGTGAGTGTAGCAAGGGAGGAGATGAGAGAAGGAAGATGAAGGAGGGAAAATTGGAATTTAGGGGGGCTTTGAAACCAACCTCAAGGACAGATTTGTAGCTAGTACGACGAAGACAAAATTGTTGTATAACTTTGGTATATCATTTTTCCAAACTTAAAGTTGCTACATTGTAGGCTTGGAAGAGAAGATGTGTTTTAATCTAGGAGACCAACTAAAGAAGGGAATACATGTGATAAGAAAGAAGAAAAGAAATGGGGATGCAGAAGAACAAAGCTTGTTACTGAAGGAGATAGAAGCGACGGAAGAAACGAAGGGAGATGAATCAAGGTGACAACGCTTCACAAATGTCTGAGTCTCCAAATACCCGTTTTTTATGTTCTTTTTATCACACCTCTAATATCTTTATCGCACAATTTGTATGATCACAAGTTCTCCTGCAATAAGATAAGCTTGTTTGTGTTCTGACTCTGATACATTTTCTTTCGGTTAGCTCTTGTAGAAAGACACGACTCTTAACCATGTGGAATACACTGATAATAATTTTATTAACTTGTGGCAAAAAGAACGGACTATGTCCACCTTCAGTTAATTTACAGCACAGGCAAAATCAAGAAAAAAGAAAGTAAGGATAATTTACAGCACTTGCACAGGGAGCAATTTCAAAGCTATTTTCCAATACAAAATTTGCTAAAGATGTTGGACAAGACTTCTTCAGAGATATCTTCTCCACTTATATGCGCAAGAGCCAAGGCAGCTTCCCTCAAATCGATAGTCCAAAAATCCAGAGGCATCTCCTCTTCTATAGATGACTTCAACCTCATTTGAGCTTCCTTTGTTCGTACGAGCTGTTCAAATTGTCTCTGTCGACTCGTCAGCACAACAACACAACACAACACAATTACACAAATCAGTATAAGCTTCAAACATTAGCTCAAAAGTCCGTTCAGTATATATTCCCGACATAAAAGTAGAAAAGTAGTACATCTCTACATGTGTACAGTACAGATGCAAATCAGCCAGGGCATTTCTTCAGTTTGTACTCTGTAGTAGTAGGGTGATGCTAGCTGTCCCCTATATTGAAATATGGACATATGGAATCTCTTCTTGGTCCATTTACTATTGCGTATGTTATAAACTAATACAGAAAAATGTTTTGGCACGGGTAATACCAATGTCGGTTGAGATCATGTCCTGCTGATTGTATTATGTGATTATGTGGCTGGTTAGCAATTTCCTGTACTATTCACATATCTATCGTCCTTATCATTTAGGCGTACTCCTAATGTATACCAAATTGGTAGCTAGGGTGTTCCAAGTGTTCCACAATTTAAAATGAATACTGAGCAAAACTAATGAAAAATACAGAAAAGGCTTAACACCGTATGGATATAGAACAACCTGGTTTACAGCCCAACGACGCCCTCCTGCTGGAATGCAGTCAAGTCCTGCAATCTCTATTAGTGCAGACTCCAAATCAGGTATACCCTGACCATTGACAGCACATGTTAAGACATGCTTATTGAAAGGAGTGACAACCCTTTTAAGAGTTTCAACCGACTCAGATGGAGCGCAGTCTATCTTGTTAATTACAAGAATCATTGGTGCAGAAGAACCTGTAATCTCCTGCATTTTTACAAAGAACCAAATCAACATGTGCAGATTACCAATTCATTCACATATATCGCCCGTTATTTAAAAGCAGAGTAATAAGATGCATATTCTATTTCATATCTATCTAATAAAAAGCAATGGTGTGGAGCCCACAGAGACTCCATCCAGTGGTTGCCATTGTCTTTTCTAAGTTGTGACATGGCAGATCCAAGTGTTTGGAGAGTTTGTGTAATTTTGTTAAGTGTAATCAATACTATTGGATCTATCCAAAAATCAACCAAAAGTCAACAATTGCAGCTGGACTTATAAATTGTTGGGCTAGCCTATAAACTGTTAGCGCCTCCAATTGATTTGGGCTTATAGATAATGGGTAATTGGGATGGCCTTGCGGCTGTATTTATAAATTGAGTTGTTTCGCTGGTCTTGTGCCGAATATTTTACGCCTAAGATCGTATATGCATGCAATTTTAAGACGCGATGAGTTGTCGGGGTAATGTCGCAGGCGCGTCGAGGTCTCGCGGGCCGTAGGCACGGGCATACCCTAGTATGAAGTAAGTAATATGTAAGGGAAACACAAACAAGAAAAAGATGATGTGTATAGCTTTATCTGGTAGTGTCCATTACTCTAGGCTCCATCAATATAATTTATTCAATCAATATATAAAGGTAGCTAAGTTTATTCAATAAAAATAAACAAGCAAACTAGGTAGGCAAAGAGAGGACAGGTGATTTCCACAAACCTGATTAACTTGAATGCGCTCAAGAAGTTCAGCATCATCAGAAGTCCACCCATCCGTAAGCACTTACAGTCATAATAATCACATCAGCACCCATTGCAACTGCTTCTGATCTCTCCACACCTACATCATAGTAAAATCGTAACATTAAGAAAAGATATGCCATTCATAATAAGATAACTTATCTACAAATACAGAACAGTCATTACCTATCTTCTCAACGATATCTTCAGTTTCCCTGATACCTGCAGTATCAAGAAGAGTGATAGGAATACCATGAACATTAATGCTGGCTTCAACTACATCCCTCGTGGTTCCTGCGATTTCAGTAACTATTGCTTTCTCACTCTGCATGCTAAAAGGAAACATAGCATGATTAAGATGCATGCGGCATTCAACAATAATAAAAAGAATGGGTTAACTGGTATTAACCTCCCCCCTTCCCTAGATGGGAAATTAGGGTCTCCCCTCCAAACACACGGTCAACCCACATTTTCAAGTCAAGCAACTGAAAATGACACCACGGCCCTCACCGTTTTCTTGTTGAAAACGTTCAATTTTACGTAGGTGTTTGTCTACATTTTAAATTAGCAAATATAAAAAACAGTCCTTAGGCGTTTGGGTACTTTGGTTCCCATATCTTGTAATGGTTTTTTCTGACATGTGAGCTTGCCACTTGAGGTCCCTAGGTATGTTCCTAGTGTGTTGCTATGAAGACCTTGGGGAGCACCACATACTTGAGACTGCTTTCCTATATGTTGAAACTGAGTTTTGTCGATTCAGGATTGAAATGAAAGAACCAAAGCATAGTGAAGCTAGTCAGCATGACTATATTATGTACAACATTAGCTCATTGATCATGAACAAGCAAACATGAATAAAATATCAACACAGGAAATAATTATGGCAGATCAAATTCTTAAACCTACTTTGCTCCATGCATTGAGCAAGCTGGACTTCCCAACATTTTGGCCGGCCAACAATTGCTATCTGCAAAAGAAACTTACTCATAAATGCTTGGACTTGAGTTAAAACCTAAAATAATCCTTGTAACTGTAGTACGCCACAACAAAGTACTCAGATGGTGACAATAAACAGAAATCTCAGAAAAATATATAAAACGGTCAAGCCAACATAGAAGTTTATTACGTTCAGAGAGAGACACTAAATTATCTTCTTTTTTTTTTAAAATTTAGTGGTAGAGAATAGAGATTACTGACTTTATACATCCTAGTCTCAATGCAAGTGATCTCCTGGCCTTAACTATTAAGAAAACAAAAGCAAGAACATTCAGACATCTCCAAAAAAATATCATACCTGTAATCCCGACTGTAGAAGCTTATCGTAGTTTGCAGTCTCCAAGGCTTTTTCAACATCTAGACACATGCCATGTATCATATCCATCAAAGAGTGGGAGTCTAATGAAGGCATCTCATCATCAAAATCCAAACGAGCTTCAATCTCTGTTAGCAACTCAATGCACTGCCTCCTTAATGATTTGACTAAAGCCGAGAACCCTCCCTGCTAAAGAAAATATATTAATTAAGTCTCAGTATTAGAAGTTTACTAAGTATCTTCGAACCAAAATGATCACCAATGGTTCCATATATAGGAAAATGATCTATCCCCAAAACACAATGTCTCTTTGGAATATGAGTACAAAGATAGCACACCTGAATTCCGGCTAGAGCTGCATCGGCAGCAGCCACAGATTTTGCTGAAATAAGTTTTTCGATGTTTTCAGCTTGGGAGAGGTCCAGACGCCCATTTAGAAAAGCACGGAGAGTGAACTCGCCTGACAGAAAGAGAGGCATTGGTGTGATAGGGAATATAACATTTCTAGCAGATAACATCAAATTTTGAATAAGAAAGGCAGACAGTATCTTTAGTTCGTTACACATTATAAGTTTATAACATACAAGTGGCAGATACACTCAGAGGAAGTTAGCTGCTGCTGAATTAGCAGGAGTGTTATAAACTTTTGATACCTCAACCAGTGTTTCCATGGCGAGAGTGATGATGCAATCTATTATTATGATGTGACAGAAATCTCCATTCACATCCTACTTGTTTTCCCTAAGGGATTACGTTACCGAGTAGGCCACTTTTTATCATCGGTTTGCGGATTTGAAATTTTATTTTTGAGAATCCAAATATAAATCTTCATGCATATCAAAAACCTACTGGACATCACCACAATCATTTTTCTTTTTCTTCCTTTATAATTCCAGATTTCCAAGTAAGTAGATCACAGATCCAAATTTAAAACTTTCTCAGAAGAAATCTGCCGAAAACACTATGTACAATAAAACTCTAGTCCAGCTTATATTCAAGATCACTCCTATGATTACTCTATTTTGAAGGAGTTGAGTTGAGCTCGGAAAAGGGATGTCAATATCGTCTTGGTGAACATAAGTATTGTCCTGATGATTTGCTAGAGATAAGTAACATACCCCAATGTAATTCTACTCAAACTTCCCTAAACGCAGATGTAAACATAAAAGACCTGGGTCCACCTAATGCAGCTTTTTGTAGATTTATTTACTTTTCCGTTTTAAAAGTAATAACATTTCTCCTTATTCTTATTAAAAACAAACTATCACAACTATTTCCAAACTTTTGAAAGCAAAGTGTAAAATGAAACCAACCTGGTTCTGCAAGCCTAGCCCCAGCTTCTAAGCAAGCTCTTAGAACTCGCCGCAGACATACATCATTCCCATGACACTGAAGTTCCACCACATCCTCTTTTGTGTAAGATCTTGGCGCCAACATTGGTACTGCTAAAACCTAAAATGAAAACAGAGTAAACCATTCAATACATTCTGCTCGCCCACACAAAAGCCCGCTTGCACAAAATAAAATTGCAGAATTCATCAAACTGATTGCAAAGAAATTCCATTTCACACACAAACTTCATTTCTAAGTCTGACTTACTGAACTTTCCTTCAAAATAAGATAGCTATATATATAGCCTGCTTGGTACCCAACATGTATCGTGTTTCCGTACATTACAGTGTCATACGCAACTTTCTGCTAATTGTATATTTACTAAAACAAACCACACGTGTTATATTCTTTTCATCTTATAAATCTATCAATCTTCCACATTAAAGCCCAAAAATGGACAATAACATTAACAATGGAAACTTAAACAACTAACACACATTCACAGTTCACATGCTTTCTATGCAATTCAATACATTAAAAAAGCTTGTATAGTAATACTACCTCATCAACAACATTCCCACCACGGTCCAAAACCACACCATACTCCACAAAATGGCTTCTAGGCCTCCAACAACTTGTTCCCAAGCTTTTTTTCCTCTTCCCCATTGGTCAAAAAACACGACTAGCGACATCCACAGCTGAAGGACCAGATAATCTAACAATTCCCACTGCACCAGGCTGAGTACCCAATGAAGTAACAATAGCAGCTATAGTACTACTTTAACTCTCAGTGGGCACTTCTTTAATTGGTTGAAAACCTATTTTTTCACTTTTTGAAATCGGTGTAGCTTCATCTGTAATAAGAATGAAGGTGTTAGTAGTGAAAAAGAGTTAAAGAAGTGGTTTTTAAGTGAAATATATGAGAACAAAGAGATACCCTTTGGAGTGAAAAGAAGTTTTGAGGATGGAGAATGATTGAAGAGTTGAGAGAAGGGTTTTGGGTTTAAGAAGAAGAGAATGAGATGAGAAGGTTTTTTTGGTTGTTTTGAAGTGAAGTTGAAAATGAGGTGACGGAAAGCAGGGAGAAGTGGCATTTTTGAGGTTCGGTCTTATTTTTTGTCACTTGTTGAGTTTTTTTTTTAGTAGAAAGAGGAAGAGTTAAGTTGTTGGACCTTGGGCTTGAAAACGCCCAATAAAAGTTTAAGTAGTCTGGGCCGACATTGGGCTAAGAACCCACATTCAATAACCAGGATAATTGCATTAAATCAAATGTGAATGCAATCCAATAAACGCAATAGATTAATATTTTTTTGAAGGTGATTCCATCGGGCACTCATCCAATTGGATTGGACAACCCCTCAAAAAAAATTTACAAGTTTGCCATATTACAAGTTTGCCATCAAAGTCTAGGCCCAGCAACCAATTCAATTGGTATCGCCAAAACGAACCCTCCGGGCCGTTTCTGTTTATACTCAAACGACGTGACCATATTGTTTGAGTATACACACTCAAACAACTTGGCTAAGTCGTTTGAGTGTTAGTTTGAGTAACACTCAAACTACATGGCCAAATCGTTTGAGTGTATACTCAAACGATATAGACAAGTCGTCTGAGTGTTACTCACACTAACACTCAAACTACGTGACCTAAGTCGTTTGAGTGTACTCAAACGATATGGCCACGTCATTTTGGTATACACTCAAACGACTTGGCCATATCGTTTGAGTATACACTCAAACGACTTAGCCATATCGTTCGAGTATACACTCAAACGATATGGTCACGTCGTTCAAGTGTTAGTTTGTGTAACACTCAAACGATATAGCCACGTCGTTTTGGTATACACTTAAACGACTTGGCCATATCGTTTACGACTTCACCATATCGCCCCATATAAGTCCTAAATGACCCACTTGCATGTGATACCAAATAATTAGCCAAATCTAAAATGCACACACAAACGATATGGCCACGTCGTTTGAGTGTACACTCAAACGACGTGGCCATATCGTTTGTGTGTGCATTTTAGATTTGGCTAATTATTTGGTATCACATGCAAGTGGGTCATTTAGGACTTATATGGGGCGATATGGTGAAGTCGTTTGGACATAAACATCAATTGGGTTAGAAACAACACAATTACACCAACACAATATGCACTATGTACTCTTTATTTGTTATGACATAGTCACCTATCTTTATAACCAAGTTAAAACATGTAATCAAACATGCTAAAATCTAAAATAATAATTTGTTTTATATCTAAACTTGTTATTATTATTATTTTTTTCAATTGTGAATCATAAACTAGTTTGGGGTTTGGAGTTCAGGATTCAGGGTTCAGGGTTTAGAAATTTCGTACCAACATATTTCACTTAAATGAATGCAAAACTCGAGCCCAAACGAATGGATGCAAAACACTTGAATGAATGGATGCAAAACACTTAAGTGAATGGATGGATGCAAAACACTTGAATGAATGCAAAACTCGAGCCCAAACGACATGGCTAGGTCATTTGGGAACACTATAGAACGACATGGCTGGGTCGTTTGGGGACATTACATAACGTACTACATGGCCACGTCGTTCGGGGACACTACAGAACTACATGGCCGGGTCGTTTGGGGACACTATAGAACTACATGGTCGGGTCGTTTGGGGACACTATAGAACTACATGACTGGGTCGTTTGGACCATCTATGAAACTACATGGCTGGGTCGTTTGGACTAAATTTAGTTAAAAGTTCATTTTTTTTTTGTGACTTTGAAACTAAATGCAAATTGTTTGAGACTCTTGTTTTATTCTTCTATATGTAGAATTCTTTGCCGCTATCCGAGAACCGATCTTCTGCAAACTCGAATGATGTGGATTGTCAACCGATTTTAAGTGATATAATAGAAATTTTTACTACGGAAGAGGTATGATTGAGCAGGCATTTATTTCATTTTTTTTTTAAAAAAAATTATAAATGTAATTTTATTAGTGTATTAATGATAATAGTTGTTGTTTTTTATGTGTTTAGGTCTTTCATACACGTAGCGAGGCAATCGGTTGGGCAACCGCTAGAGAAAGACAAGTTAATATTGTTGTGGTCATTGAAAAGTCGAAGTGTGCCAAGGGAAACCGAGTAGCAAGATTGAATTTGGCTTGCGAGTGCTCGGGTGTGTATCGGTCACACAAGAAGGAAGGCGAAGGGAGGGCTAATAAGAGAAGGTCGGGAACCAAGAAATCGGGATGTCCATTTAAGTTAAAAGGTGTTTCCAACGCGGCACTATCGATAGTTGGAAAATATAAGTTAGAAATGGTATTCATAACCATGTATTAGCGAAGACCCTTGAAGGACATGCATTTGCTACTCGTCTAACCGTTCCAGAGTTCGAGTACTTGTCAGAGATGAGTAAGTGTGGAATAAAGCCTAAACAAATTTTGGATTCCATCAAGAATAGGTATCATGATAACATATCTAGTATATCCCAAGTCTACACTGCAAGGCAGAAGGTGAGGAAATTGGATATGAACGGTCTCACACAATTGTAGAGATTGCGTGAGTTGTTAGCAAAAGAACATTATTTTGAAGAGTTGAGACAGGATGAGAATACTAAGGAGATAACGGGGTTGTTATGGGCCCATCTAGAAGGTGTTAAGTTGGCTCGGACTTTTCCAACAATTTTCATGTTAGACGCTACCTACAAAACTAACAGGTATCGGTGGCCTTTCGTACAGTTTGTTGGGGTGAGTCCAACGTGGAAGTATTTCACCGTGTGTTAGGTGTTGCTTCAGTTTGAAACAACAGTCGACTATAAGTGGGCCCTGCATCATTTTAGTGGCTTGCTTGGTGACATAATCCCATCCGTGATCGTGTCTGACAAGGACTTGGCCCTGATGAGTGCCGATGACAAAGTTTTCCCTAACGCACACAAGCATCTATGTAGATGGCATATCGCTACGTGCGTCCTTTCAAAATGTTACGATATTTTCCCAACTATAGAACTTGTAGAGAAGGCCCAGTTCTCATGGAACACTGTAGTCAAATCGAAAACATAGGTTATTTTCCAACGTAGATGGGATGCTTTGGAAAAATATTACAGGGTTGAGTACTCCAATTTTGTTAGTTATTTGTGAGAGACTTGGTTTCCTCACAGAAATCGATTCGTATGTTGTTGGACAGACCAACACATTCACTTTGGGAGTACAACGACCAATAGAGTTGAAGGGTCTCATACTCAGGTGAAGTGTGTACTAGGAAATGCAAACTGTCACGATTTTTTGAGTATGTTTAGCTTAGTACACCCGATTCTAGAGATCCAGATGTCCGAGATTAGAGCTACCTTCGAGAGAAATATGATTGTAACTCAGCACCACCACCGGATTCCTTTGTTTCGTGAACTCAGAGGCCTTGTCTCTCGCAAGTGTTTGGACTTGATATTTGAAGATAGATACCCGCGTAAAGCGTGTTAAAGATGGAGAGATCAGGTGTTGGTGTTATTTGCGCACGAGCTATGGACTGCCATGTGCTCATGAATTAATTGAGTTTGAAGAGCAAGAGCGGTCCATCCCTTTTACTGCTATCGACCCCTTTTGGAAAACATTGTCTGCTTCTCCCAATGTGTCAGTGGGTGTTGGTCCCGATGTTACACCTTCGATGGACTTGTTCATGAATAGGTTTGCAATGGTTTCTGAAGAAAAGCAAAGGGTTATGATTAGGAAGCTTATGGAGATTGCCATACTAGAAAATACATGGCTAGTACCGCCTCGTGAGGAAGCAAAAACCAAAGGTCGGCCGAAAGGTAGCTGCAGCAGAAAGCTTCCAACTGAAGATGAGAACTCTTCAAAGCGAGATCCATCTCATTTTGAACATTCTCAACGTGATCATGAAGAGTGGGTCTTATCACAACCAAATACTACGCCCACCCAAAACGCCCACACCACACCAAGAAAGAAGCCTTCTTCAGAAATACCAACCCAAAACACCCACACCACACCAACAAATAAGCCTTCTCCAAAAACACCAAAAACAACCACACCAAGAAATAAGTCTTCTCTAAAAACACCAAAAACAACCACACCACGAAATAAGCCTTCTCCAAAAACAGCCACACCATGAAATGTGAGAGATAACGACTTTGGAAAAACGAGGGGTCCTAAGGATTACGGGTTGGATATTCCTGAAGAAATGCATAAATACATTGTTAGAGTCCATGACCCTGTTGGCGATGGCAACTGCGGTTATAGAGCTTTATGCATTGCATTAGGAAGAAGTCAAGAAGATTGGCCGCAAATGAGAAAAAACTTATACCAAGAGCTTATTGACAACCTCCCCCTTTATTGTACTTTGTACAGTCAAAGTGAGGTTGTTTATGCTATGAAGGAAATCCTACATGAAGAAGGTTACGCACCCTTAAATAAGTGGATGAGCATGCATTTTGCAGGATACCTATTTGCTTCAAGATTTAATGTTATCCTCCTGCATTTAGGAGCTCGTCAGTGCTTCCTTATCATGCTGCTGAGAACCCAAGCAAATCTTGAAAGAGTAACCCAAGTGTTGGGTAGCGCACATGTTGGTGGAAATCATTTTGTCAATGTTAAACTTGTTGAAGATTGTTCGGTTCATACAGTAATGCGCCAATGGCTTAGAGCTCGATATGATATTGCTGAAAGTTAGAATTTGGCCTTGACAACAAGGCAATTGCAATTTATGGCATTGAACATTCCCAATTTAATATGGAAAAACGAGCACGTTGAAGACCCAACAGTACATGTTATCGACTAAGTTGTTAGTATGTTGTCGATATGATATTTTGATGTAATTTGATATTTTGATGTAATTTGGAACAAGTGTAATTTGATTTTATTTTTATGTTATTTGGAAATAATATTAGGGCTTTTATTTGATTTGATTTGGAAATTGAGTGATCGACTAAGTTGATTCGGACGGCAATCGAGTGATTTGGAAATCGAGCGATCGACTAAGTGATATTTTGATGTAATTTGATATTTTGATGTAATTTGGAACAAGTGTAATTTGATTTGATTTTTATGTTATTTGGAAATAATGTTAGGGCTTTTATTTTATTTTATTTGAAAATCGAGAGATCGACTAAGTTGATTCGGACGGCAATCGAGTGATTTGGAAATTGAGCGATCGACTAAGTTTATTCGGACGGCAATCGAGTGATTTGGAAATCGAGAGATCGACTAAGTTGATTCGGATGGCAATCGAGTGATCGACTAGTTAATTCGGAAGGCAATCGAGTGATTTGAAATAATGTTCATATGTTGTCAATAATGACCGAAACGACATGGTCAAGTCATTTGGCTTTTATACCAAACGATGTGGTTGGGTCGTTTGGGCTTAAAGGCAAACGATCTGCCGAAGTTGTTTGGTATAAAGGGCAAACAATCTGACGAGGTCATTTGGCCTTTATACCAAACGATGCGGCTGGGTCGTTTGGACAAAAAAAATTTGAAAGTTCATTTCGTTTTTACAATACTTTCATATTCATCAAATTCCACTTAATCATCATTCAAACATCAAACATCATATTCATCCATTCAAACATCAAACATCCATTCAAACATTCATTCATCCATTCATCCATTCAAACATCAAACATCATATTCATCCATTCGTTCCAAATCAAATAATCCATCCATTCGAAGTTAACAAAGTTACAAACCTAAACTGAAACAAATTACATCCATCAAACTAAAACTGAAACAAAGTTAACAAAGTTTCAAATAATCCATCCATCAAACAAATTACAAAGTTACAAACCCTAAACTGAAACAAATCATGAACTACAACGCCCACCAATGTACTTGCACCTAGTCAAGTTGTACGCCCGTTCGAAGGAGGACCTTGCTTCTTCTGGCATATCATTCCCAGCCAATTGCAGACCTCTCTCTAGCAAACGACTGGTTTCATCGATGACGTTGTTCTGTCGAAAAAGGAAAAATCAAGATAAGTTACCAATCGAATGCAAAAAATCACAGTTATAGAAACTCAATTAAAAATCACAATACTTACAATCGGTGAACAGTTAGGCAGTGTCTCCAGGGAGGGATGAATAGGAAGACGCTCAAGGTTCACCAAAACTACATGAGAATTCCTCGCATACCAAGTCATATTGTTTTGATGACACTCCTATGGATAAGACGAGATAGGTCCTCGATTGCAGGGTTGGATCACGTGATTCTGCCATGACTCCCAGTAAAGTCGCCCAATATTAGTCCAGTTCACCTCATACCCGCATCCTGCCACAGTTCTTGTCTCCAATTTGGTATTGGAGGATCTCTGATACATCTTTGCATGTGACCCAATGATCACGGCACCCTTGCGGCAATAAAAGCTCGACAATGTTGAAAAAACATAGCAATCCCTCAAAAAATGCAATGTCATCGATCAGGTTTGTATCTTTGACATTTTTGTATGGATCTCAATCAACCTGAAAAAAAATCAAATGTGTCATTAACAACTCCAATGATCAATTACTAAAAAAAATATAAACAAACTTAAATACTTAAACTTAGATACTTGTATTGAAATAATTCAAATCATCAATTATCGCTCGATAATATTGCAATGCATGTGTTGTATCATAATAGTGTGGAGCGACTGGGGTGTGTCTATGAGCACGCGGCTAAGATGAGGTATTGTTGAAGTTTGGGGACTGCTCTGAGTAACGGAAAATACTCATAGATCCACGCCTAGATATACACAAATAGTTAACATATTGATAGAGTAATAAAATTAACATTAAAAAAAATAAACTCTAAAATACTCAAGTTTTACCTGTAGAAGAGTCATATAGCCTGTAATCCCTTTCACCTTCGCACATGTGGCAGCCCCAAGACCTCTATACAAAAACGCTAAAATTGCTGCACCCCATGCATACTCTTCTATCTCACTGAATTTCAACAACGGCCTCAGATAACATATAGGCACTCCAGTCCCAGACTTGTCAGTAAAAACGACACATCCAAAGAAAAACAGGATAAAAGCTCTAACAGGCTGTTGGACTTCCTGGAAACTCGATGCCTTCTCCACCACCTTCCCAGCAGCGTCACATATAGGGCTATCATGAACCTTGTTCGCAAAATACTTTCGGATGAATTCTAACCTTACTTTTGAAGTGAACCTGCTAGACTCCATCTCCGCCCTAATCAAATTAATAGGGAGCCCCAGAGCAATATGTAGGAGATTTACCGATTGTTGTAAGTTCAGCTCACTGTCCCCTTGCACCGCTCTTCCTCTAACTATGACTCCACAGATTTGGACAACATCGTCCAAAGTCACAATCATCTCCCCAACTGGCATATGGAAGGTGTTGGTCTCCGAATGCCATCTCTCCACAAACGCAGAGATCAATGGTGGATCCATATATATGTTCGTGATAACCTTCCACGAGATCAAACAACCCAGTCCTTCTCAACTGTTGGGCAAATCTCGGAGACCTTTCACATTCATTCTTGAAATCCCATTGGGATAACTTCGCTAAGTGTGAAACACACTTCAACGCTCCGCGATCCTCTTGAAACAACCGAGCACGCATTAGATATATATGAACAGAAACAAAAGATTTTGTTAAAGAAAATCAAAGTACCCAAGAAAAACAAAATATTACCCTTCTCTCCCAAACATCGCGAGCGACATGCACCGCATAGTCATACAACAACTCTGACTCATACGGGCCTCCCCTATACACACCTCTTTGAAACTCCAAATCATCACTGGATTTTCTTACGAAATCCAATACTGGAGGTGCTTCTTCCACTAGTGGTACGTCTTCTACCACATATTCTTCCACATCATCATCCTGCTCATCCTCCTCCTCATCCCCCCTCCTCACCCTCCTCACTCTCCTTACTCTCCTATTCTACTATACTCTTCCCTTTGTCCATATTTACATCTAAACCTATATTGGTATCACTATCTACACTATCTTCACTCGATGAATCAACCTTGGGAACCTCAAGAACCTCTTTTTCCAAATGTTCCCCTCTATGCGCTAATGTCGTTAAGCCATCTGCCCTTTGTCTCTTTCTTCCAACTGCGTCACCACTAGAGGAACCGCCACCAAACAATTTTTTCACACCCTTGAATGTAGTTTTCGCTACATTCTTCACATTCTTTGATCGAGGACCCATCGCTACAAAGAAAAATAAAACAAGTATTAGTAAACCATATTTAAATAAACCATATTTAAAGAAACAATGTACAAAGAAAAACACTAGAAAAGGGAGATCATCCTAGTCGTAAAACTAATATATTTATAAGCTTGCTATGATAACTCCAAGTATATATGAATGTAACATTGATTAGAAACACTGCTTAGACATAGCAGCGTAGCAATCTCAACTCCACGTATAAATTTAGACATAGAAAGACAATGAATAACTCAACTTAAAGTAAACTGACAGTGTATGTAAACTGAGATTGTGGATTCGATTTCTTAGTAAAGCATTTAGCTCAATCAAGGGCTGTAGAGTGCATACATTCTATTTAAAACTTATTTACATGAAAAGAGAATTGGAAACATAGGGGTACTTGAAAAGTTTACTTAACAATATGTGACAACAACAACCCGACCAAATTTCTTTTTTCAAATTATACTCAACTTCACATGTCACAACGACACTTATTATTGAGGACACAACAGTCATGATACACTTTAGAAAACTAACACTTACAAAAGAAAAGGAAAACTACGTAGTGCTAGTTACCAACACACAAGAATAAAAAGACTAACAAACGAGCTCTTTTATTGTAAGATTCTCCTCCATAAAACATATACTAAACCGAAAGCAACATTATACTTGTAACGCCCCAAGACCTAACACACATCCCGAAGACGTGGACACGAATCTCGAGGCGTTATGCTATCCAAATTCTATCGAATTTTGGGCAGAGTTTCTTTTGTTTGGTCAACGTTTCGCATACTTAAACTTGTCATAACCTGGAAATCAATAATAACATCCTTCCAACAACCATATGTACATATAACCTAACTTTTACACGACAGTGTAAATGTTCCAACAACCATATGTACATATAACCTAACTTTTACACGATAGTGAAAATGTATATATATACAAGACTGTTTCTGTATGAACCGTCATTTATGTACATCAAGTATTACAACAAAATAACTGGACTCTCTCTACAACAAAATGAACTTGACTCTATCCCTCGTCAAGCATAGGGGAAACCACCCAAATCCCCATAACCATCATCACTAGTGGTCGTGATGGTCTCCTCCAATACTGGTTCGTCTAAAAAATGTTAATGTAGGATGAGCAAAATAACTATGCCCAGTAGAAACGCACATAACCAATAAATAGTCTACCTATTTAAACCAGATTTCACAAAAATCATTTTCACACAAAAGTTATCTATATATTTAGTTTATATCGAGGAAAAATACAAATGCAAAACATGAATATCACATATACATGCATGGTTGATAAGCAAACTATCTTTTACCAATTTAAACCAATTAAATCATACATGAAAATAAGCATGCTATATATTGGTATGTAAGTTCCTACCTTAGCACGCTCTGTTTTTCCTTAAGTCCCAATTAACCGAATCAACTCGTATCCAACTCCTATAAACATCATATATATATATATATATAGGCTATTAGAATTTATAAAAAATAAACTAACAAGTAATTCTTTTCTAATGTAAGCCGAGAAGAAATCTCGACGTTAAGAATTTGTGTTTCTGATTGCTACAGCATGTGTAACGAATTCCCAAGGTTTCTATGGCTTCTGTAACTTTTCATATAACTACTGTTACCAGCTGCTACATGCCACTCTAAAGTGCTAGGATGCTATAGGCCATTTCTAGCAATCGTACTAATTTACCCTAGGTTTTCCGACTAGCCACGTACGTAATCATTCCTAGATTTTACGGGTCATTTACTAATTTACCCTTAATAAGAATTCAGGACTTTACAACTAAACTGACAGTGTATGTAAACTGAGATTGTGGATTCGATTTCTTAGTAAAGCATTTAGCTCAATCAAGGGCTGCAGAGTGCAGACATTCTATTTAGAACTTATTTACATGAAAAGAGAATTGGAAACATAGGGGTACTTGAAAAGTCTACTTAACAATATGTGACAACAACAACCCGACCAAGTTTCTTTTTTCAAATTATACTCAACTTCACATGTCACAACAACACTTATTATTGAGGACACAATAGTCATGATACACTTCAGAAAACTAACACTTACAAAAGAAAAGGAAAACTACGTACTACTAGTTACCAACACACAGGAATAAAAAGACTAACAAACGAGCTCTTTTGTTGTTCTTTAAACAATCATGTAAGAGGAGGACAAATGAAGCCTAGTGGAGGGGTCTTCCCACAAGTAATAAGAGCTTGAAGAGCAAGGGGAATGAAGATATTAAGGTTGAGAAGCTTAAGCCTTAGTGTGGTGCAAAGACAGATAGCTGCTTCAAGTTCTAACAATCCTCCAAGAACTGGACAGCAAACGTTCTCAATTGGATCCCCTAAACCAATGTGAATCAATCCTCCAAGAACATCAACACAAGCTCCTAACTTAAGAGCGTTTATAAGGCAAGTCGGGTAAGATTGTATCATTCCATTTTTATTGTTTCTTCATAGGCCATATATATTTATATGTAAGTTAGTATAAGATATTTGCAAATGTTGTGTCCTTGTTATTAGGAAATATTTTTTTCACTAATCGGAATCAAGAATAGTTAAGGAATGAATCATCGTTAAAAACAGGCTTGCCAAAATAAATAAATAAATACGATATGATTTCCACTCTAGGTGAAACAGACGAGTCTGATTTGTTAAAGTCAGTTAGGGAATTGGTTGTGGGCATGTGGCGATCTCGATATGACTATGGCAGCCGGTGGAAACCTTGCAGTCATAAGCCTATGCGACGGATAAGGGCCAGGTTTGAGCTTAGAGCCTAGGCTAACACCTAGGAGTTTAGGACATGCTCCTTGCTGTTAATACTAAATTGTGTTCCTTTGTTTCCTTCAAGTAATATCATGGCGAACTATACTTTATTAATTCACAAACAACTAAATAGGCGATGATGCTTTCTAATGTGTCCACGAAGCCTAATCTTTAACTATAATCAAGTATACAAAATCCACAAAAGAGTGTGCAATCTCTTTCTGAACATTGTACTAGGTATTTTTGCATTAAAACCACGACAAGGTGCTTAGGATCGACAAACAGCAAACTTCGAAACCCCAGAATACGAATACTCCACGCCATTTTCATTCAAAAACTTCTCAAGTACCATCTTAACATTTTTAGGATCATCACTCTCACATTTAATCTCATAACTAATACTGAAATCATATTGCATCTCATCCAACTCCAACTTCAAACTCTAACATTCCTAAACCCACCTAAACAAACAAACTCCATCTCCCCACCTCCATTAAAAAACTCCTCCCTAACTCTTTTGAACAACAACAAAATTTAACAACAACAAATTTAACAGCAACGAAATGCAACAAATAAACACCAAGTTCAACAAAATTCAACAAATAAACAGATACAAAAATCAAAAGGGACAAAGCAAGCAAAAGTTCTTACCTTCAAATTGGAAATGAATGCAAGATATTGAATTATATTTTTTGCTTCAATGGTGAAATTTCAAGCTTTCACCGCTCTCCCAACTTTCAATTTTGCTAAAGCTCGAATGTGGTGATTGGTTTGTCCAAACAGGAATTAAAACGGTGAGAAACTCGAATTGTTAGACAAACTCGAATGGTTTTAATTAGATTTTTGATTTGTGGTAATTCAATCGGGCACTCGAATTGAAACTCGAATTTGGGGTTTTTTAACGGTGAGAAACTCGAATTGTTGGAGATTTGTGGTAATTCAATCGGGCACTCGAAGGTTTGCACTCGAATTGAAACTCGAATTTGAGGTTTTTTTGTTAGGGTTTCAAAGGGTTTGCGCGAGAGAGATGACCGGTTAGGGTAGGTTTTCCCGGTTTCACAATTTGGTTGGGGGTACTGTTTGGGCTTTGTTGTTTGGGTTTGGGTTGGAGGCTACCCAATCTAATTGTAGTGGCACCCAATACAAGACCCTTTTTTAATCATATACCAACAAGTCATCAAAAGTCATTTAGCAGCCAACTCTAGAAACTAAAACTAAATACACCTTAGGGTTTAAAATACAAAAAAGCAACACGTCCAACAAAAAATCTCAAAATTTACAAAATCTCCATGTTATTTGTCTCATGTAAAGGATGAGCAGTCCTAAATTTGTTAGTGTTTTTTGAATTCCAGTTATGTCATTATATCACAATGACTATTTGTGCACAAATACTCAATAATTCATGATAATTAAGTAGTTTTATTTTTGGTATACAACAAATTGCATTAGCACCAATCGTAAAACCAAAACAACGCAAGTTTAGTCTCAAGAAAACACCACAACGTACTCCATCCATTCACTCTGAAAATTTTAATGCTGGGACCAATCAAGTTTTTTTTCTTAAAATTTTGTTAGTTTAGAAAACCTTAAATTCTATTGTTTAATATATAATTTAAATCTTTTAGGGTTTTAAACTTTTGTTTGATGTAATATTAAATCCAATTACTTGTACTCATTTTCTTTTATTAGCTCAAAAAGTCCCAGCTAATTTATTTTTATTAATTTGTATATATTTTAAGTCTTTTAGATTGTAGGATTTTATTTGATGTTATCCTCAAACCACTTAATTGTTTTTACTTTTTTTTTTCTCCAAATTCAATTAGTTTTGAAAACTCTAATTTTTGTTATTACTTCATATAGATTTGTAGTCTTTCATGATTTTAGGGTTTTGTTGGATGCATTGCCGGCACCAATCATTTTTTTTTTCAGAATTTTTTTTCTTAAATTTTATAGGTTTGGAAAACCATAAGTTTTTCATTACTTCGTGTATAGATTTTAAATCTTTAATGAGTTTAGGGTTTGTTTGGTGTAATGCTAGCTAGATCACCCAATCATTCTTTTTTAATTGCTAAATTATATTACAAAAAACATGAGAAAATATCTCATCTTGGAGTACATCACTAGGAATCACAAACATAGAAGGGTTAGTTGTTCACGAACTCATCTCAAACTCTTACGTGTTCTCCAAATTTCAACATGTAATATTTTCCTATGCTTGGATGGGATGTGTAAGATATAGATAATGGACGTGGAAGACAATAAGAATAATGTTTACACAACCATATCGAGTACCGTCAATCGCTACTGGAGGTGGGTTATGTACGTCCAAATAAGGTCTAAACATGACCTACGATAAATTAAATAGTTTAAAAAAAAAAATAAACGATTTAGAGTGCCAACTAAAATAAAGGCAGTTCTAATTGAATAAGATCAACAAAAAAAAATTTGAATATTTAATATGACTCACCATTAAAAGAGTCAAGGAGGAAGACATGTTCTTAGGTAATTTACCCTTTTGCGTGGTCACATCCCTTATCAAAGTGCGGTACAAATAAGCTAAGGTTGCAGCTCCCCAGGCATAAGTAGCACAAACATCTAGGTCTTCAATTAGGGCATCTCTAATGGGGGGTGTAAACCGTATAGAGTGGAAATTTTACACTCCAAATATCAAAAAACTCTCTCCAATGGGGGTGCTATACCGTAGGTAATAGTGTATTAGCTAATAGAGAGGGTGGGGAATTCCCCCTCTCGCTATTAGTTAATAAAAACCCGGCGACACTTTCGAAGTGGCGCCCCGAGTGAAATAATTTTCGGACGTCACTTGGAGTAACGTCCCTTTCTAATTCTAAAGTAATTTTTTAACTCGGACGTCACTCCAAGTGATGTCCCAGTTTAAATTAAAGAGGGACGTCACTTTGAGTGAGGTCCGAGTTTAAAATCTATTTTTTTTTACACTCTTCCATTGGAGAGTATAGAGTGTGGATATTTATAAGCTATACAATACTATACAATTAGAGGTGTAAAATCCTAATGGCACCTACGTGGAGCCTAGGTGGAGGTGTAATTTTACACCCCCCATTGGAGATGCCCTTAGTGGGAGAAACATAGTGTGAACACTAGCATTTCCACTATCTTTAAATAGGTAGACCCAATCAAGTATAAAATATATGCATGTGTTATTGTGTACTCATCAATCCATCTTCTGTTCTCCCCAGCTTCGCCGGATTGAATAAATCATCTCAACCATCTCAACCGGATTGAATAAGTTAGGAAAAAATGGACTTATATAGACCAAATATTGAAGAGTACTTAACTACTGATTCTATTCACAAGCCTCATGAGATTCGTTTACACGTTTCAGATATGGGATACTTTTTCCTGTTAGGTATGGAAATGTAGTTTAAGTTTAGATTCTTGTGTGTAGTAGTTTTGATGTTTTTCCTTGCCAATTTGTTACTAGTGAAGGTGAAATTGATTGTTCACTAGATTTTTATCATTTAGAGGTTGGCTCAGTAAGTGATAACTGTCTGTCATAACCGGTTACAAATATATCTGAAAAAATATCATAAAATATGGGAGATGTACAGCAGTAGTATTCCAAGAACCCAAAACCAATATTTCCTGCAAACTATATTATGTCCCTGTTTTTTATAATTGCATTGGCTTCAGATATACCGGTCTAGTTTTCCTGTGTATGGAACGATACGGATACTTGAACCCTGATCTTAACAATGTATGCTTATTGTCAGGGTGCTGGTACTAAAAGTAGGGTGGATAATATTCCTCTCCTCCTTTATTCTAGTACATTTCCTATTGAAAGAAAATGATAAGTGCAGAAGAAAGTTGGAGGTATGAAATGTTAACTTTACCTGGTATTATCCATATTAAGAAAAGTTAGCTCCGGCACACTGTAATATTTCTTGCACTATTCATAGTCTGCATCTTGTTGTTGTTTTTTTGTCCAGAGGTATTTGGTGGAATTAATATGCAGCTTCTTTGTTGCGTCATGGACTGGAGTTGTCAAATATCATGGGCCACGTCCCAGCATTCGTCCCAAGTAGGTGTATTCGCTCACCATTTCCAGCTTTCTGAGCTCTAGAATCTTGAATGATATTCTTGAAATTTTCCTTACTGTGTGCCAAATTTCTAATACAATTTTTCCAATGGCTTTGTCTTAAAACAGGTTTTTGTGGCCAACCACATATCCATGATTGATTTCATTGTATTGGAACAAATGACTGCATTTGCTGTCATTATGCAAAAGCATCCTGGATGGGTTGGTAAGATATATAATGTGTCTCTGTGCCTTTTCTTATCTCATGTATATATCTTAGTTTTAGTTATCCCTAGAGATAAAAGAAAGAAAAGAAAAGTGTAAAGTTCTAATCACATGAGAAAATCTCACGTTAAGGCTACCCAGTCAAAGGAACCTGAAACCCAAGCTTAGAAGTTAGTATTCATGAACTGGGCCATCAAGCTTCTTCCTTATTAGATCAGGAAGTTTAAGACCATCAGAATATTGTTGACCAACGGAATTTTTAGGATGACTCCTCAAGAGTCCAACTCTTGTGCTTCATTTTTCCTTTGGACTAACACCAGTGAATATCCAAAATCACTAGTTTCCGAGGGTTATAAAAGTGAGAATAGACGCACTGGATCCTATTGCTATCATAGTCTTTCTTTTTCTGAAATTCACATGATTGTGACTGAATAGAAATTAAAAATAACAATTTATGGCCAGTGGTTCATCGACTTTTATATAATGCCTTAAAGCACCATACTGAAAATGCATTTGGCATTGTTACCTTTCCTAGGTTGAGGCCCTAATAGGATGTTTGCATATGAAATACAAGAAATTGTTCATTTCTTTCCATTCATCAATATTATCTACAGGACTACTGCAGAGTACAATTCTGGAGAGTGTTGGTTGCATCTGGTTCAATCGCTCAGAGGCAAAAGATCGTGAAATTGTGGCAAGAAAGTAAGCATTGTGCTATTTGAGTATCCGATGAATTTTAAGTTGCATATGGAAACTGAATTGAGTTATTTTATCATGCAGGTTAAGAGAACACGTTCAAGGAGTTGACAACAATCCCCTTCTTATATTTCCAGAAGGAACATGTGTTAATAACCACTACACAGTCATGTTGAAGAAGGTTTCTATCTGTTGTGCTTTCTTTTTTTAAGGATTTCTTCATTGAATATCACATGCCCTGATATGAGCTTTGAAAATTATCCCGTTCTTACCCTGGAAAAAGGGGGAAATCTTGTTCTTTGGTGACATTGAAATTACGATAGAATTTATAGTTCCTTAACTAGTCATACCGGGTGAGAAAGTGCTTAATGGAGAGAAGAGATAGCTAGTTTTCTGTCCTAAATAGTTATAAACTCTTTAGGATAGTGTGATTATCAAAGACCATTAATACTAAACAGTCAAGAATGCTCCCAGTGAAACACGTTAGCCCCCTCTTTTCTCTGAGATGGACACGTCAGCTTCAGCAGATAAAAAAGTCAAATCCACACACTTTTCAATTGCTCGTATGTTTGTAAAGGAAAAATAAACCAAAAAAATAGAAAGTTTGAAAGAAAAACCTTCGTGCGCCCTCCCAACCTCTCTCTTCCTCTTATCTCCATGTCAACAGAAACCCAAACTCTTCAAACTTCAATTTGATGAAAAAAGAAAACAAATAAAAACAAATCCCTTCTCTAACAAAACAAGAGAAACCCAGTATTGAATAAAAATCTGATACAATTCCATTGAGATTTAAGGTATGGCCCCCATCGGGATTTAAGGTATGGCCCCCATCTTCTTCTTCTTAATCTTTAACAACATCTCTCTTTATGCTTTTATCAAAGTACTCATATGAAAAAAAAAAAACAAAAAAAAAAAAAAACAACCCTGCATCAGTTCAATCTTCTTCTACTGCCCATGTGCCAGTAATTCAAAATGTTCAAGGTAAAAGGTAAGTGTATCGTGTGGGTCTTTCGTATCTATGTTCCTATTCTTGATTTCATTCGGTTCTGATTGGAATCACAATATCACATGATGTTAGTATGCTCAATGGTTTACATATTATGCAAAAGACTTCTATCGTATCCTACTCATTATTTGGGAGGTTTCAATATCTTTTATTGTTGCTATAAAGTTGTTGTTCTCTCTTTTTTGATATATCGGATTGTAATCCCAATGCCAAGAAAAGCCCACTTTAAAGTTTAACTAAGCCCTTAACCAAACATGATGTTGTCCTCATATATTTCAGCGTATAGCTAATAGTTAACACTTTGGTTATTTGAACTTATTGTGGGGTTTATTTGAACGTTAATGAATACACTAATATATTATGCTTCCTCCTTCTGTAGACCAATGAGGACTCCAATTGATCAGAAACATATAGGTCCCAGAAACTCAAAGGGTCAGAGGGCATCTATTACTGCAAATGGCCCATCTCTTTTGGGCCCTGGACAAAATCACGATGCCAAGTCAAACAACACTTCTAGGAGAGGAGTGTCAGAAGAAAGCCAAGCTAAAGTCCTAAATTCAACCTCTCATTTGCAGGGACCAAAGCCACAGAGTACTCAACCATCTGCTACATTGGCATCAAACAATAATTCTGTAGTTGGGTTGTATTCGTCATCTTCTGATCCTGTTCATGTGCCATCTAATTCCAGGTTATCAGGTACTGTTGGTGCTATTGGTATACAACTCATTGAAATATGTTTAGAATTGACAATCTCAGAATCATATCTAAGCACTAATTAATCGTTAAGTGCACTATTTAGCACGAGGTTCAAATTTGGTTGGTAAATAGAGACAATAGTCTTTCTACCGTACGCCAATTTTTATATTTTTTTCATAACCACAGTGCAATCCAATTTTAGGTTGTCATTAAACGATCAATTGGGGGTTATCTTCATACTAAAGTCTTTATAATATAGAAAAGGGATGTTAAATGACATATTGAAGAGTACCATTCAGACATTTTATGTAATTTCTTAACATTCCTTTCTCCATGTTTTTTCCTCAATCTTGACACAATAAGTAAAAGGCTGGCAATCCACATAATCTACATACTGGTGGCGGAATCTGGAGTCTTGCGAAAAGAAGAATAACGACTGCATAAATTATTGAATTTGTTTTCCCTGTTTTGTTTATTTTGGAGAACATGAGAAAATTCTTAGTGGAATGAGTGAAACAATCCACTGTCGAGTTTCAAGCTGTAAGAGTCCCTCAAACAATACACCACTGCGCAGGTTAACAAGCTGAAAGCGGAGTATGCAACACTCTCAGAAGATTCACGAGAGGTAATGTTTCTACCTTCGTATAATATTATGTGAGTTTGGAGGATTTATTGATTTGGATCTATTTTGCTAATTTCATCTACGGTGTGTAATTAGTGGATAGGATGCGTTATCTCAGAGTTGAATTTAAGACCAATATTGCAATCCTAAAACATCACCCTATTTTTAAAGACCCTCTTATAGGAGCTTTCATAGGAAGAGAAGAAGAATTGTTTATCTCAAGAGATACAAAGGTTTGTCCATATATTTTTTCTTTTTATTTTTTTTATATGCAAGAATCCGACAACTTCAGTTGTGGTTTTGAAAATTGTTTGTTTTCAATTGTAATTGATTATTTTTTCTCTGTTTGTACCAAAATATGAGTAAAATTTATTGATTTTTCTCCTTTTGTTCCTTAGAAATCTCATCTCTTCTAACCGGTTGCTCACGCGGAACTTTTAATTTGCAATCTCTCTATCGATCGCCAGCTCTCAAAATTTACATTAGCTTATAATTGAGGTATAGTTCATCTTTTTTAAATGTGGTATTTAAATTTGAGGATGGGGCAATTTTAGTATTAATTTCGTAAAACTTGAACGTGTATTGATTTAATTTAACGGGGATGTGAGGTTTTTAACTTGGTTTACTGAAACTCCATCTTTGTAACACAGAAATGGGTCATTCTTCTTGATCGACAAAGAAGTAGAGAACAAATTGCAGAGTGGGACATTCTTTTTGGGTATTTCGTGTCACGTAAGTAATCAATTTTAATTCTTTGCAAATATTAATGCAGCTTTTTAATTGATGTCATGACAGTCATGTAGATATCCAATTGCTTATTAGTTATCACAATGTAGAGTTACAACTTACAACCAGTTGCTTAGATAGAACATTAAAAGTAGTTCTTAAATTTTTTTTTCCTACACGAATATTGATCGCATTAAAAAAGTAACTAACTATTTATTTATTTTTGGCTCAGAAGTCTGATTGTCTTCACATACTTGGTCATATCCCAATTCAAGTGAGCTTCAATTTATTTATGATCAAGTGATAGTAGTATAACAATTTTTACTACTTATTCCACCTGGTCATATATTTCTTGGTTCCTACGTAAGACAAGTATCTAAGCTAGAGCAGATGGTGAGGAGAATGAACTTTGTGAGCTTTGGTTTAGAAATGCATACTAATGCAAGTTTCGTTAGAATACTTAACCAAAATCAAGTACATGGACTAGAGGTACAAACTAAGAATGGAGAATAATGGATTAGTATTAATCCATCACCTGCCTCCTATGTTATCATACTTGGCGACACCTGCATGATGGGTTACCATTATGTCTTTGGAACAATGAAATGTTATTGTATATGATATGTCAATCAATTTTACAAGTTTTATTGTAATTACTTTATGTATCAAAAATTTTGTGCTAATAATTGACAATGCTATCTCACTAGGCATGGAGCAATTGCAGATCCTATAATGTTACTCACCGCATTATGAGGAAAGGGGATGCTCTATGGGATTCTTTTCAGACGTCAATGGTATAGTCTAAAACTACAAACTACAAAAAGCCACTTTAGTCATTTAAGATAGTCGAGCAAGTCTTTCAATTTTTGACAAAATAACCCGAACAAATTTCATGAAGCCAAAGAGTTTGATTGAAGTTTTGAATGGTTGAGCAAGTCTTTGAATCCAAAGTCAGGAGATTGTCAAATTTCTATATGTTTGTCGTTCTTCGAGAACTACTCATGAAGAATGAATCCCTTTTCGCTCTCTAGGTATTGTCCCCTTTCATACTATCCCTTTCCATTATTGACTATTTTAATAAAATAGAAATAGGTTCAATCTCTTGCATTTGTTGCTTTGAACTACCATTTTTGAGTTTTGTTGTGTTTGAAAGGAGACACAAAAGGCTTGAGGTTCATTTGAAGGAATTGAACATAGGGATTGCTGTTATGGGGTATGGGTGCAATTGATTGGAGTAGGGAGTTAAACATTTTGGGGACCCTCAAGATAATAGTGATAGCCATAAACTTATTTTACTAATGCCATTCTTTACAAACTATTATTAAGAGTTCATTTTTTTATATATAATTGAAGTGTACTAATGCCACTGTTGAAACTCATTATTGCACCATGGGCACACTAGCAAGTGTATTGAAAACTATTAAGTTAAGTTAATGTTTTCAGTTTTCTTTTCAATTTGAATGCATCATGTTGTGCCTACAAGTAGTCTGATTCATTTCCAAGTCAGGGAACTATATATAAAAAGCTACAGTAATTGGAATGGGTTAGTCAGTAACGTAATTTTATAGATGAACATTAGGGAATAAGGTCAAGTTTTTATTGAATTAGAGGAGTGAAGCTTTACCATAAAAAAGAAATTTTTTATAGCTAATAGAAACTATTGATCACATCAGTACATAGAATTTCATACTCTATAAGGGTATCTCCCTTCTCCACTACAGGTCCCAGGAACTTCGAGTCCAAACCGGATTTAGTTTTAATATAAGCCACAAGATTGTCCTGTTTTTCATTAAGAGCTAATGCTTTTGGGTTTAATCTATCTGCTTCTCATTGTTGATACATAACCAATCTATAAGCAATGTATACCCTTTCCAAAGTTGGAGACCACATGCTCTCAGAAGAACGAGGGTGACAAGGAGAAATAAATAACTATCGTTAATACATACGGTGTCAATCTTTGGCACTAGCTGGTGGTGTTATGGCTCCAAATGTGTAAGCAAAAGTCCATCCATGCTCTTACTTAGTCCATTTCACTTTACTTGATTAGTAAGTTTAGGCCCTATTTTCATTCGACATATTGTTTAAGAATTAAGAATGGTTTCCACTATACTATTATGTTATCAAAAATAAAAAAAATACTACTATGTTTATCTAGAAAAAAGAGTTTGTTGAGTTGCCCTAGGGTAATTACAACCCTTGCAAGTGGCTTTTGTATAGTTGAATCCCTTGCAAGTTTTTATATATTCTTTTACATGTCAAGAAGTGAAAACATGTTTCTAATTTATAGTGTTTTTGCATAGAGATTTAAGTTTATGATTTTTTACAAGGACGCAAAACAAGATTGGGGTCCATTAGATAGTCCCTCTGCTTATTAGATATGCACTGTTTTAATATTTGTTTTTGTTCATGTGATGCTTGATGCTCTTGGGGCAGAGCAGGTGCTATGATTTTGTTGAATTATCTACTCCTAATATACACATAATCAAACATATATGATTATTCACCGAGTTTGAGGTCTTATGAATTTACATTTTTTCAAATAGGTGGATGGCATGAATGGAAAGATCATTGAATCATGGGTTGAACATGCATTACTACTCAATCAATATAATTTCAGGAAGAATGAATGAATTTGAGGGTAAGATGCTGCTGAACCTACATAGGAAGAAGTGGACTGATGGGCTGACACTTCGGTGATTTGATACCCACTCCAAAATCAACAAGCAGGCTGTCCAGGTTATTGAATGTTCATTGTCATTACGTATTATGTTTTATATGCCATATGTTAGTTTTACTTGCCAACAAATTATATGACTAGGAGATGGAGGATTTATTGTCTAGCATATGTGTTTTTCTGCACTACCACCAATTCCACCTATTTGACTAAGGAGGAGTGCTAAAAGGGAACTCAATCGTGAGTTTCACACATACCACTTCAGTAGAACCTGCACTTGGGTCTCTTTCAAAACCAAAGAGTTCATTTGAATGTAGGATTGCGTAGACAAACTTTGCCTTTACTAAATGGTATTTGTGACTAAGATATTAGTTGTTTAGTAAAATCGCTGGACACAAGAAAGACAATGGCAATCATGCAATGATTACCACTAAAAGGATTACAAAAGAACTATGCTGTCAAAAGTGCCCAATTACGTGGATGGTTTAGAAAGAGTTGGCCCATTCATATGATGTCATGGTTTAAGTCTATGGACCATGGTCTTATTTTCTCTTCTTTGTGGGTTGGAATACAGAGTGATGCTAACTTACATGCTATGTCATGTTTATTTGCATAATAAAGTAAGTAAGTGATATAATATCCAGTCCAACCGATATAAAACATAATTTCTTATATCGTTTTATTGTATTTTACACCACTTCCAAGTTGAATAACCGATATAACAAAGCCTTTTATAGCGGATATTATAAATAATTTTTTTTATATCGGTTTTACTTTTTCTTATATCAGTTTTATAGTAATTTATGTTATGATTTAAGGTTCAAAAACATCAGTCTCCAATTAACCGATATGAAATAATGCACTTTTTATATCAGTTATGATTGTTTATTATATCGGGGGTACTTATACCGGTTTGAAGTTGACTTGAAAACCGATATGATAGGTCTTTCATATCGGTTTTTAGCCGATATAAAAAGCCTTTTTTTAGTAGTGTCTTCAAATTGTTTTAGCATTGGAATTTCATATTTTTTAAGCTTAGGTAGGCATCTGATCCCATGAAAGAAAAATGTTGCAAGGAATCACCTATAATGCAACCATATTGAGAATTGCAAAGGTGCCAACACCAAAATAGTATGGTTTTGGTTCTCCTAAGGGAAAACTAAAGATAATATGTCCATGCATGATGCTTTTTAGGCTTTATTATTATTCATTATTATACAATTGAAACCTTTGTATCTATTAATTATTTTTTCGATGATTATTTCGTTGATTTGTATCTAATCCTTTGTACCAATAAGAAGTGTAAGACCATCTTATGCAAATCTCATTAGTATAATGGTTATACGATACAGTTCCATTGCATTTAATCTCTTCTAATTTGTTTCTCTTCTATGGTGAGCATCTATCCACATTTAATCTCTTCTTTTTTGTTTCTCTTCTATGGTGGGCATCTATCCGCATTCGAGATTTACCCACTGCTGAATGCAGATCTATGTTTTAACTGATTTGAAAAACAATTTACAGATATACTATATGAGGTGTTGAATGCAAATTCGTGTTTTTGAACTCATTGTTTTAGAGGATGGTGTGCCTCACTAACTAGCTATGTAAGGCTAGCTTAAGGTATTTCTAGAGATTTTTATTTTATATTGAGTAGTCTCTTTGTGCCATTATTTTACTTTGATGATTTCTCTCCCATGAAAGAAATCAAATCATTAGTTATTAATTCAACTATTTCTATTATGAATTTGCTATGACATTTTCCATTTTTTAGATTGCATTCTCAATGATATTGCTATCTTTGGAATTTATTTTTTCAGCCGATTTGATACTTGGCTTATTGTTATGTTATATGCTTCAACTCTTAAGCTGGAAGGTCCTATATGCAATGGTAGTCAAGTAATTGGATGACATACAGATGAAAAACTTGAAGACTTCAAAGGTTCCATGTTAGTGCATTTAACAACACCGTCTTATGAAATTCTAAGAGATGGAATCGCCCAACTTCATTATCCATACAACAGCTAGATACATTCAAAGAAGGTTTTCAAGTATGCTTCATATCCTCTATTTGTTTATACTTAAAAAGTTAGAAAAATGTTCCCTTGCAGCAGCGAGCATTACTCAAACCTGGTTTTGTGTGAATGAGCAGAGTTAACATAATTAGCAATATGGGGAGATTAGAATGCAACTAAGATAATTGTCTTGACATGCAATTGGTGAGCATCACGTGTTTGTTACAAGAATATTTGGCATGGTTAAAAGGTAAATAACTTTTACTTATTGTCTGTACAAGGGTAACTATTATAACTATATTAATTTCTAGAAATCATTCACGTGTGGCAAGTTTTTGACGTATATGCGTATGTGAGTATGCCAATTTGATTATTTACCAATTTATGCATGCCCCAAGGTTTATTTACTGGAAAAGATGTTTAAGTGGAAACTTACATTTTCCAGTCTCTAGCAAGTTAGCAGTTGTATTAGGGTTCAACCTGATCGAATGTGCGCGGAATTAATGAGGCCTTTGATGTCAGTTTTCGTATTGTATAACTTCATGGATTGTGAGATTTAAACTCAATGTTTTCTATTTACTCATTTCTAGCAATCCGATTAATTGAAAATTTATTTAAGGAATCAATCAATTGATTTTGTATCCATGAAGCAATGTTTTGGATATTATAATCATTAAGGTATTGGAGATAAATGTAGTTTACATGAGTTTTGGCCGTGTATACGGTTTTAATGGGTAAAATACTAATTGTTTGACTACGAGTAAGTTGATGAAAACCCTTAACTATACCCTGAATGGGTAATGTGGAATGTTAAGAATAATATACATATTAAGAACTCTCGTAAAGGCGTGGTCTTGGCACAACCTGCATAAAGGTTTAATAGTTTTACATAGAAGACATATCAAGAGTATGTCTATGATGTAGATTTTCTATAGCAGGCGGTCATCCATGAGACACACTATAAGATCGAGAGAAACGTTGGATCTTTTTACCATAAGAACTTCATGCCGCGTCGATTTTGGTAAGTTACAATTTCTTTGCATGTTATTCTTATTCTATAGTTATTGAGAAATTTTCACGTGTGTATATGTATATATACACTTATATACTGAGAATCTATATAAGGTGTGTGCCATGCACGCAAGGATCTTTTGTTGATTGGTTAGTATTTTAGAATATTTGTTAATTGGTTTTCATTGTATTTTATGTGGTAAAAACTGGATTGTGGAATATACTGAACTTAAAGAACTACAAGAGATGATATTTATGGTCTCGACTATTTTACATGTATCCCTTCAAAACCTTCTTAGCCTTAATTTACTTAACTTAATTTTCATGAAGAATGCTCAACTATGAATTGCTTAGAAACTCTATATCTTTTGGCGATCTCATTGCCACTTCAGATCGAGGTTTAAGCAAATGTGTCTGTAATATTCTCCAGTTCCTATTTTCAATCAATATCAGCATTTGTTCAATGAGTTGTTTATTAGTTTACTTTCCTTAGCACATTAATGATTCTCAATTTCCAACCACTCTATAGTGTGCTACGCGGTTTGTTAAATATTTATACGTACGGTGTGACAAAGTATGATGTTTCCATTCATTAGAGCAATAGTTAGTGGAATGGTGTATGCGTGAGTTTATTATTTTTCTATTCTATGAAATATTTTAATTACTTGATTGTGAGTGAGGTTTATGGTTATTCCCCGTCTATTATTTTAAAAACCATGATACCATGTGACCCTCTATTATCTTTGTAATTAGACATTGAAGTGCTACTAGGATCTGACCTCCAATACTCACACCCATTTATATTTATAATTTACAACATATAGAAAAACCCACTAATTTAAATAAAACTTTTAAGGACATATTTGAAATTTTGTTGAAGCATGTTCAGTTGCATATTTGATCCATGATTATTGATTATCGATTATCGTAAATAATAATCTCAGAATAGCATGTTGAACAATGTAAGAGTTTTGTCAAATGTTCTAAAGTGCATGGCTTTGTGTGTGTGTGTGTGTTTACTTCGTTTCTATAGGTTCGAGAGTAGGTTTTCACTCGATATTGGGTGTGAATGAGTTATGCTTGAACGAAGTAATGTTTTAAGTTGCAAATACATTCAAATTTGTTACAATTGCCTTTCTTTCTTTTGGCGTTAGTGTTATGCGCAAGGCAGGACATAATTTAACAGATCATATTAAAAATATAAGTATGAGTGTAGTTTATGGGGTCTTACTATATGCTATGATATTTGATGGATGAACTACTGCGTATGACTACGTTTTGTTTCAAACAATGATTATATGGATTTTAAATATTTTGACTGATGATCATGTAGTTGTCTATTTGGGTGTTTCCTGATAAATTGCTACTAAGCAAGTGCTAGCTCAACTTGGTGATTTGAAGAACAAAGGGTGATCAACAACTTAGTGCAGCTATTGCATGCGAAACCAATTGTATGAAATGCCATTATAGAACTCTATTGCAAAACATTGTTGCAGTGTTTGACAATTGCAGATCTTGGTTGCTCTTCAGGACCTGACTCACTCTGTCATTTCAGACGTTATAGACACTGTCAATGAATTGTGCCAAAAGTCAAGTTGGGCGTCACCTGAATATCAAGTGTTCCTTAATTATCTTCTTGCATGGCAATACTCTTCTGATGCAATTGTAATTTAAATATTTGGAAACTGAAGTTACCTGAGTAGTCGGTTATAGCTATTGGAAAATGAGTATTAGGTATCAGAGACGTATTTTAGTGAATATGCTAACATAGTTTGTTTAACGAATGATAATATCTTTCAATATCTAATCAAGAATATTACGTATGGTCTTTTTGTTTAATGGGCATTTCTACTTCATAGGAAAAAATAATAATAAAATGTTTAGTCTAAGTGTTGAACATAGTTCATAGTGTCTTATACGTGATCTACTATTAACAAAGATGCTTTTTCTAGCGAAAAATGTTTTGAGTTTTGATAGCCTTAAAAGTTAGAAAGCACTGAGTTTTTATTCTTCACCAATAATTAATGACCAACAAAAATGTTAAATGAGATATTCTCAGATGTATAAGGTGAATTATATTGAGCTAAGATGAATTGTTAGTAATTCTTTCTTTTTCTTCTTTCAGGCTAGCTGCATAGGACGTCAAATTTGATCTTCTGCGATGTTGATAAACATACAAGGAACAAAAGAATCTCAACTCAGAAAAAATGATAAAATTATTTGTTAAATGGAAATGATCCTTGGGTGACGGGGAAACATTCTACAGAGTAATTACATAAAGGTGTAATCTACTGACTATCATAAATATGCCCAAAACAACTTCAAACTTTCTATTGGATTCCGCCGCAGTGCAAGTATAAGAGGCATGGCTTAAAAGCCCTCCTCCAGGAAGAAGCGATTTTACTCAGTAATATCTAATAGCATTAAGGATGTGCGTTCTTCATAATCTATTTCTTTTTTTGTCCTAATTCATGCATATGTATTATGCTTTAATAGTAGGCAACAAGAGTATGTCGTTACAAGGCAACTCCATATTGTAAAAAGAAATAATTTGTAGACCGACGATAATAATTTGTAAATGAACAAGACTCTTTTGCTATAATGGGGATTCTAAAAGTAACCCTAAAACAAGAAGTGCAACAACACATTCGATGGGTGGTGTAATTTGGCAATACATGTTCTCCTCTCTAAAAGTATTTGTGTTTGCCCAAAAAAATTATGTTTTCAGACGTCCTATTCTTTCCCAAGCAATTATAAAGACCACTACACTTGAATAATAGGCTTAAAATTTTCTTTTAAAACATTAAGTAATTAATCAATTCATCATCAAAATAATAGCCACAATACACTTATACTAGGCTCGAGCTAATCAACTATTAATGTAGTAAGCCGGCCACAGGCGGCATATTGGCCAGTTAACTTATAAGATTGAGAGGCGAGATCATCTCCGCTCGGGTGGAAAGGTTAATGTTTACACCTGTCCACTTATTTCCCACCCACATCGAAGGGAAGTATTAGATCGATAAACCTGACAAAAAAAAATTACTACAAATCACTGAAAATGAGGAAAGATTATGTGCGTGGAAAATGGGAAAAAAAATCCCCACAATCTCGCCCTCTTCTTCTTCTCTCTATGGAAGCTTTAAGGAAAAACTAATGAAATGAACTCAGCCATCAATCCTTTGATCAGTAAGTTCTGCTACTAAACCTTATTGCAGACTATATCTTGAATCATAAATTTTCAGGCCCTCTTCGTATAAACAATTTAATGCAATTGGTGCTAAGCTCAATGCTTGGTTTGTATGAGTATATATTACTGATTTTGTTGCTAAACCCTCTTTTTTAATCAGGAAACAGCATACTTCAAGACAAACAATCTCTAACAATGGGTACTGAGCGCAATGCATGGTCCGCATGAGTAGCTTTCTGCTAGGCTAGTCCTGAAAATGACGTCTTTAGCTCTTTCCCTATTTACATATAGCAATGAGTATTGAGCTCAATGTTGCATATTTGGTGTTGTGTACGTATTTACTTGTTTCAAATTGATCGATTGATATCAGTTTTCTTACCAGGTATCAAGGGCTTATTACATCCCTGTTTCAAAGTTGTGCCTAGCTTCATTGTTGATTATTATACCTAAGCTATAGTATACAAACAAATTAAACAGTCCATATCTTCCTATTAGACAATCCTCAGTTTGATATCACTAGAAATCATGTGATATACGAACTTAACTTTGTAGTTCAGGTTTATCATCTTCAGTTTTCTGTCTGTGTTTGTACTATGCTGAAATAACTTTCATCAAAAAAATAGCCATTATCTCCTAGGGATGTGGTTATTACAAAAGCTGGAAGATTCAATTACCGGCCAAGGTTCTAACACGCTTTGCTCGGTGGAGTCTACAACTTTGAAAGTTGAAACAAGTCGCACTAATTTGTCCTACTTATCCAATGAAAGTAAACAATTTCGAATCGCAGGCAGCACACAATATGTGAGGACATCTAACAGTCACCAAAGTGGCTGGGGCACTTAGCCACCTCTATGGCAAGCAACTTCAATTTTTCAAAAATGGCATTTTTTTTGTGTGGTAAACCCAGAAATGGAATTTTCTTTCCTTATTTCCCCCTTTGCAAGTTGGACTCTCATTTCTCTCTTATATTTATTAAGGATATATGTGAGTCCAAGTAAAACATTTATGACAACTCAGCAACTATAACTAAATATGTAACTAATTCTGTTTAGTAATGATTAATAACTAATCTTCTGTAACCGACTCTGTCTAGTATATAAAGACAATGTAATAGTTTCTGTAAGTATTGAATGAAATCATTTTCTTCTCAATTATGAGCATGCTGTAAACGAATCCTGATTGATGTTTTAAAAGTAGCATACTCATAACCTAATCCTTTTAAGATATGAAAGATTAAATCCCCTTCATCAGTTGGAACTCCAGAAGCTGCTAACTTGTCTAAGATACTCTTGATCTTTTGAAGATATTCATGCATTATAGAACCTCCTTTCTTAGTATCTTGTAATTGACCTTTTAACTGAATAACATGAGACCTAGATATTGTAGAAAGTCTAGCTTCTAAAGCTTCCCATAGTGCTTTTGAAGTTGTCAATCCAACAACATAAGGTAAAAGTTCTTCAGACAATGTAGCACTTATCCAGATTAAAAGCATTTGATCCTTTTTTAACCCAAGCAATATATTGAGGATTCACTTGCATTGAGATGTACAATTTCTAGCATGATCAATCAAATATTTAGATGGACAGGTATCAGAACCTTCAATAAGACCAAGAAGATCATAAATGTTGAGAACATAAAAGAAAAGAGTCCTCCATAGCAGATAATTCTCCTTGTTGAGCTTGACTGTAACAAGATTACAAATATTCTGAAACGGATAGGAATTTGTAACTAGTGGTACAGCCATTGGATAAACACTTTGATTCTGCTGTGAGAAACCCTAATTCTACTGTGAGAAACCGTGATTCAGTGAGAACCCTTGATTCTGCTGTGGTTGTGAAGAATTTGGGTTTGGAGCTTGAGGAAATTGAGAAAACTAAAAGATTGGAGATCGATTTGAACTCGTGTTCATAGGATTGCAACTTGTATTGCGATCAACAAGATTAGGGTTTGGTGGAAGTTGAGCTTCAACCAATAAAGCTGGAATTTGAGCATCAGCCATTAAAACTGAATTTATTCAGTATTGTTTACTGGAATGTTAGCATCAATAATTGAATCAGGGTTTGTTGAATTTATAGCAACACCTAAATCAGATTGATTGTTCATCATTGTAAAGGGTAGATTTGTCTGGTTTGTTCTTGTCATTGAGATTTGAAATGAAGATTGAATTGATAATGATGATCAATTGGGTTTTGAGGATAAAGAAATTTTAATGGCAGATCGAACACCAATTGGTGACGCGCTCTGATACCATGATAAAAGAGTGATTGAGAAGAAAATGATTTCATTTAATACTTACAGAAACTGTTACATTGTCTTTATATACTAGACAGAGTCGGTTACAAAAGATTAGTTACTAATCATTACTAAACAAAATTAGTTACAGATTTAGTTATAGTTGCTGAGTTGTCATAACTGTTTTCCTTTGACTCACATATATCCTTAATAATATTCAATTGTCGATCTCCCTCTCTCCCTCTCTCCCTGCTATCTCTTTGTTTTTTTTATTTTTCTCTCAACTTTTCAGGATTCTCAATTCCATGAAAGGCCCACATGAAGAAGAGACACAACTTCCAACCATTGTCACCAAGTACGGTACGGGTTTAAAACGGCGTACTTGAAAAAAACTTAGTTTGTGTTTTAAACAGAACGTCTCGGAAAAAAAAATGGGAAAAAAAATGTAAAAAAACGTGGGGCATAAAAAACGGGTTTAAAACGTAATACGTAAAAGAAATTGTTAGAAAAATGGATTTGCTTTGCACAAATGCATTGAGATATGAATGAGTAATTTGTCTCCCAAGTTAGCCCACTTGAGATGAAATGAGTTTCTCTTGAAATAGTACGTAAAGTGAGAAAAACCTTTTCAAAATGATGTACTAGTTCGAAACAGTGCATTATGCCGAAAAGGTGCAACCTTTCGAAATATGCACTGATTTGAAATAGTGCATAATGCCGAAAATGTGTAACCTTTTGAAATAGGCACTAGTTCGAAACAGTGCTTTATGCCGAAATTGTGTGTTTTTTCAAACATGTGACTTTTCAAAGAGTTGCTTACTTTTTTCCAAGAGTTACTGTGTTGTTTCGAATAGGCACCACTCACCTATAAATAGTGGATGAATTTGGAGAGAAAGACACACCAGATCACACAAAGTTCTGATTTTTCTCTTCTCCCTCTGTTCTTAGTCAAATACTATGTTGTGTTCGCTGATTCTATGGAATTGAAGTACTAGCTTTCTATAGAAGGAAATCCGTTCTATCTTGGGAGATAGTTTCCCATCAACCTTCAAGCACCGTGAGGGGGAATATCTGTCTTAAGTTTATAGGAAACTTATTCCAAAAATATACTTATTGTTAAGTAAACAAGAAAATCAAATTGATATAACAAATATATCATGAACAAACCTTTAGTTCAACAAACAATTAAACAAACTTTTTAGTTCAACTAATGAACTTAATTTACCAATGATTAAATTCGAGCCTAGTGAAGATTCACTATGTCCTTAAGATAGATTTTCCCCCTCACGGTGCTTGAAGGTTAATGGGAAACTATCTCCCAAGATAGAACGGATTTCCTTCTATAGAAACTTATCACTTCAATTCTATAGACTCAGTGAACACAACATAGTATCTGACTAAGAACAAAAGGATAAGAGAAAGATCAGAACTCTGTGTGATCTGGTGTGTCTTTCTCTCCAAATTCATCCACTATTTATAGGTGAGTGATGCCTCTTCTATGAGAATTTTAAAGAAAATGTCTCAAAAGCACTCTCTGAAACCAAGAAGTGTTCAAGGCCAAAATGAACACAAACGTGAGAACCAACAGTATTCGAGAAGGTACTGCGTGAAAATGATTGTCTAGGTTTATACAAACGGCTGACAGTTCAAGGACATTAATTGAAGTCTACTGATCGTCCAATTAAATTCGATCGTCTTTCACTAAGGCAAGTTCAAGACCTCCCATGCTACTTGACCTGATGCGGTGTCTTTTCATTTGTAAAAGAACAGAAATCCGATTTTTATGATAGAAGAAGCCAAATTTTTATTCATGTGGGGGATTGTTAGAAAAATGGATTTGCTTTACACAAATGCATTGAGATATGAATGAGTAATTTGTCTCCCAAGTTACCCTACTTGAGATTAAATGAGTTTCTCTTGAAACAGTATGTAAAGTGAGAAAAACCTTTCATCTTAAGTGGGGTAACTTGGGAGACAAATTACTCATTCATATCTCAATGCATTTGTGCCAAAGCAAATCCATTTTTCTAACAAAAGAAATGGTAAAAACCGATGATAAAGAATACGATAGATAAGGAGTTTAATTTTTTATAAGAGTGGAAAAAAAATAGTCACAGAAAATAAAAATAATAATAATACAAATGAAAGAAAATTCAAATACATGAAAGTATCAAATTATCAATTACTCATCCAAATACTATAAGTTTTAGATTCAGTGCCAAAACACGTCCCCTAAATAAGATACTACTAATTACCAGCCATAAATTGCATAATCAAGTACTACAAATAAGTGAATAACTTTTAAATTTCCAAGTATTAATAGTCCAAAGCAAAATAGAACTGTCTCAATAAGTCAGTCTAACGCCCACTCTTCAAAAAGGTAAACTCCAAAACCCATTTTTCTTCTCACGTTTTCTTTTTAAAAAAAAATAGTTTTAAAGTTTTAAACGGGAGATTTTTCCGTTTAAAACTTTAAAACTATATTTTTTTTTTTAAATCTCGGGTTTTAAACGTTTTTTAAGTTTAAAACACGATATTTTGAAAAATCCGGGTTTTAAACTGGAACAAGTCACCTTGTCAATTAAATGGGTTTTAAACGCGTTTTTTTTAAAAATACACCGAATTTGGTGACAATGCTTCCAACTAGTGTATCTTTTGTTTGCTTGAGGAAATTATCTAATGATCCATGGACATGTTAACATACTACCCAATAGAGCAAATGATTAAAATGAATTTTTGATCTATCCAGATCAAGTAGTGCGTATTGTTTTAATTTTAAATAAATTGCACTAGGACTAGTCATTGTATCCAGTTTGGACCGAGTTAATTAGACATTATTATCAAGTTAATAGCAGTGTTCTAAAAAATGCTAGGCGGTAATCGGGCAATGGGAGAGCCTAGCGCCTAGGCCTTTTAGGCTCTAGGCGGGTTTTTTTCCTAATATATATATAGTAATACATACCTATACTACAAGAAATGAAGAAAATCATTTACCATAACTCAAAAAATAAACACAAACAAAGATACTTATTACAAAAATGCGTAATAGTTGAAGAATATCGACTTTATATAAAAACATACTCTTTGTTATAGTGACATATAATTTACATTAGACTTTAGTTTTTTAAACTCATTCAAATCTTAAGTCTATACGGGCTTTTAATTTTCGACATTTAATCATTCATAAAAAAATTAAAAAAAATAAAATAAAAATGACTGGACCGCCTAGAGGCCGCCTAAACCCGCCTAGTCGGTCCACCAATTTTTTAAACGACTTGGGCCTAGGCAAGTCAGTTGGCCACCGCCTAGCGCCTACAGACCGCTCGCCTAGACCGATTTTTAGAATAGTGGTTAATAGTTGATTGATCCAAATTCAGATCCAATTTCATATGGACAATGAATACGAAGTCTGGTCCAATTTAAAATAACTAGATTGGTTTGGATCGGCAGAAATTGGAATGAATTACGAGCCCAAGCCAACTGCCCAAGTTTAGGACATATGGTGAGGCTGAAGGCCTGAAGAAACAAAGTCATAGTGTCATACCACTCACTAGTCTAGTGGTCTACCACTCTACCTCTAACACATTAATTGATCTCCGATTCTCCGGTTCCTTGGCAAAAGTTTCTCAAGTTGCATTCCGAGCAAGGACAATGTAAAATTGCAAATTAGTTTTTTGCTTGTGTAGAAATAAAAAATTAAAAATAAATAGATCGGATTGGATCACACACCAAAATAAGTGAATTAATAGCCTAGGTATATACTAGTTGGCACATTAATTAGTCTCAGGTTCTGTGGTGTGTCATGTGTGGTGGGTGGTGAAAGTGTAGTAGTGTGATGTGTACATATTGGACCAAGTCCGCGGTGTAGCAGATAAGAAGCAACATACGCAAGGACAAGGAGGAGCAGCGGATCAAGGTCGCGGAACCTTAGTCCACGGTGGTAGGTGTACGGTCGACATGGGGGTCGTAGGATGATAAGACAGATGGACGGTCCAGAGGAAAGGAGGGGGGATATAAAAATGAGAAGATGTGGAGGAAAAAGGGAGGCCGCTAGAGAAAAGGGAGAGGGGAAACAATAAAGAGGGAGAAGAAAGAGAGAAAAGAAGAAGGTGCGTGTAATAGTGAAGGAGGGGCCTATACATTTATGTGATAATGAGTTAGGGGTCTATACATTTGGCGCTGTCTGTGGGGAATGAGAGGAGCAACTCAGAAATGGCACCAAAGAGAGCAGCGGGTAGGCCAAAGAAGGTTAGGGGTCAGGAGCCGACGCCGGAAGCTGTGATTGAGGAGGGGGAAGAACTGGAAGAAGGGCGAGCGGTGGAAGAGGCGCGTCTGATGCGTGAAGAGATCGAAAGGCTGAGAGAGGAAAATGATGAGCTGCAGAGAGAGAGAAGATGGAGGAGGAGGCAGGGGAAGAGCGAAGTGAGGAATCTGGAGACGAGGAGGAGCCCGAACCGAACCTAGTGGAAAACCCGGTGGCGGGGTTAACAATGGAGCAAGTCCAAGAAATGATAGACAATGATAGGGAGGCCAATTGGTGGCAGACGAAGGAGCGTGGCCCCGCTAGCAGATGGCATATGGGCATCAGAGGTTCCCAAGCGGTTCGCCCAGTCTAGGTTCGAGAGGTACGACAGTAAAGGAGACCCAGCAGACCACATTCATCATTTTAGACAGTAGATGCCGCTCTAGCAGGAGGCTCGGTATGATGGTCTGCGGTGTATGATGTTCCCGGCTAGTCTTAAAGCAGGGGGCGTCGGATTGGTACTACAGATTGCCGTCTGGGAGCATTAAGAATTTTCAGGAGTTGGAGCAGGCGTTCATAGATCACTTTATACATCAGAAAAAGATGGTGGTGGACATCGCGGCTCTGTTCAATGTGCGACAAAGGTCCGCGGAATCAGTTAGGGAGTTCCTGTGTCGATTCAAGGCAGAGACACTGAAGGTAGAGAATCTGGATGAGAAGACAGCGGTGATTGCATTTGAGAGGGGCTTACGTCCGGGAACCGGAGTTCACCAGTCCGTAGCAAAGAATGAGATAGCGACTTTGCATGAGCTGTATCCACGAGTGGAAAAGTATATAAGGTATGAAGACTCTATACAAAAAGATTCTAAGAGGTCAAGGAAGATCGTGTTATCTTTGGAGAAGGAACGGGAACAACGGAAATCCGGGACGGCGGAAAAAGAAAGTGGTAGATACCACGGATACGGAGCACGAATGGAGGGAAGCCAGGAAGGGGTTCAAAGGGAGTACAGAGAGAGGAAGCCGTACCGCGAAATGGAACAAACCACTCAGTGAGATCTTGCCCTTAATAAAGGGTCTGCCAGGGTATGAAGGACCGCGAAGTATGCCAGTGGAGATACCTGAGAAGCCACTCTGTGCATACCATCAGATAAGAAATCATGAGACGAATGACTGTTACGCTCTGAAGTGGTTGGTACAGAGGATGGTGGAGAAAGGGAGGATGGGAGAATTTGTGAGAGACGGCCGGAATGAAGAGCGAGTGCCACAGCAGGGGAGAATACTGGGAACCATCAATGTGATTTACAGTGGGGAAGTTATGATTCATAATGCCCATAGAGACAAAATACGGCGGACCGCGAGCATCCAACAAATTAATGAGAAAACGGATAGGCCGCGGCAAAGAGAGATCTCGGCGGTAGAGAAGGATAAAATCATCTTTAGCAGCGCGGACCTACGGGCAGTGGACTCGCCACATGAGGACGCGCTGGTCATTATAGTGGCAATAGGAAACTACATGGTGAAAAGGGTGTTGATTGATTGTGGAAGTACGGTAGATATGTTGTTCAGAGGAGCCTTGGAGGAAATGGGAGTTGATCCGAAACAGCTGTGCCCTTCGCGCACTAATTTGTATGGATTTAACGGGAGTATGACAGAGCCCATGGGGGAACTCTTATTGCCCGTGACGGTGGGGCCGGTGACCGTCTTCGCCCTTTTTGTGGTAGTAGATTCAACTTTGCAATATAATGCAATTTTGGGAAGGCGGTGGATTCACGAGATGAAGGCAGTCCTATCTACGTATTATCAGGTGATACGGTTCCCCACACCTACCGGCATGTATGAGGTCTACGGGGATTAGGTAACAGCCAAGAATAGTCATAGAGGAACTGTGAAATGGTTGATCGGCTGGTCAGAAGGAGAAACTTCCAACTCTAGGAAGAGACTGACATAGCAATTACAGTGCACCTTTGTGGAAGGGGGTGATGAGGCGTCGGCGGATCCCAAGACGCTCGACGAGATAGAGGTAGTGAATATTGGGATAGGGAAAGAGGAGAAGCTCACGTCGGTAGGGTCAAGTTTGCCCGAGGAGTGGAGGGCTAAGTTGATACAGTTCTTATCAGATAATAGAGATGTCTTCGCATGGACAATAGAGGATGTTACGGGGTTGGACCCAGAGTTCGCATGTCACCACCTACATATGAGAGAAGACGCCAAACCAATGAGACAAAAGATGCAAAGTATCAGGCCAAAATACGCTGAGGGGATTCGAGAAGAGATTGCTAGATTGAAAGGGGCAGGGATAATCCGAGAGGTGGAGTTCACAGACTGGTTATCAAACATAGTCGTGGTACCGAAAAAGAATGGGAAAGTACGTATGTGCGTGGACTTTACTGATGTCAACCTGGAGTGCCCGAAAGACAGCTATCCCATGCCGCGAGTAGATGAGTTGGTGGACAAGACGGCCGGTTTCAAAATCTTTTCTTTCATGGACGCCTCGATGGGGTATAATCAGGTCGCGATGTATGGGCCAGATCAAGAGAAGACATCATTTGTGGTGGAGGGCGGTACATACTGCTATACGAGGATGCCGTTTGGTTTGAAAAATGCAGGGGCAATATTCCAGCGGTTGGGAGAAAGAATGTTCGCAAGCAAGATTCGGAGGGGAATCGAGATTTATATATACGACATGGTGGAGAAAAACATATCAGAAGAGGAACATATAGAGGGGTTACGAGAAACTTTCGGGATACTACGTAAATATAATTTGAAATTGAATCCTGAGAAGTGTACTTTCGGGGTGACTACAGGAAAGTGTTTGGGTTATATTGTTACTTATAGGGGAATCGAGGCTAATCCCGAGCAGATAAGGTCCCTGGTAGAGATGCCATCACCACAGAATGTGAAGGAAGTGCAGCAGTTAGCAGGAAGGGTCACGACACTGAATAGATTCATCTCCAAGTTATCCGATAAATGCAGACCGCTGTATCAATTGTTGAGGAGCGCACCAGACTTCGTATGGACCACGGAGTGTGAGGAGGCATTCCAGGACTTGAAAAAATATTTGGGCAAAGCGCCTTTGCTGTCACGGCCCGAGGTCGGGGAAAAGTTGTATTTGTACTTGGGGGCCACAAAGTATGCGGTTAGTTCAGTTCTAGTGCGTGTGGTAGACAAAATAGAGAAGCCGGTGTATTTTCAGAGCAAGACTTTGTTAGATGTAGAGACGCGGTACAGTATGATTGAGAGGTATGCCTTAGCGCTAGTTTTTTCAACCCTCAAACTGAAACCTTACTTTGAAGCACATGTGGTAGTGGTAGTAACAAATCTGCCTCTGAGACAAGCACTGAGGACAGAAAATTCGGGTAGAATGTTGAAGTGGGCAGTGATACTGAGTTCCTATGAGATACAATATCAGATAAGGACTGCGGAAAAGGCGCAGGCAATGGCTGAATTTCTGGCGGAGTTTCCTGCAGAGGATCCCACCTGGGGAGAGGAAAAAGTTATGGAACTAGAACGAGAGGGTGAGCCAGATATCCTAGATCCGTGGGATAAGAGGAATGGGTGGAGGGTATTCACGGATGGATCGGCGACAGATACATGCAGCGGCATAGGGGTGGTATTGGTTACGCCCGACAATAGCAGAATAGAGCAAACCATGAAACTAGGGTTCGCCGCATCCAGTGATGAAGCAGAGTACGAAGCAGTGATTGCAGGATTAAGAATGGTCGGAGATTTGGGAGTGCAGGAGCTGATAGTATATTCTGATTCAAACTTAGTGGTGTGCCAAGCGAATGGAAGGTTCGCAGCTAGATGCCCCAGGATGGCCAGATATTTGGAGGTGGTGTGTAAAAAGTCGGCGAAGTTCATAAAACTCCGTTTCCTACATTTGGGCCGGGGAGAGAACAGACATGCTGATGCCCTAGCATATGTAGCGGCCGCCATCCCTGGGTCGGAGGAAAGAACAATACGCGTGGGAAGACTGGAAAAACCGAGCACCAAGGAGGTGTTAGAGATTTGTCAGGTCACGGAGGAGAAAGAGAGTTGGATGGATCCAATTAAGGACTTTTTGGCAGAGAAAGAAGTGACAGATAAAAAAGAAAGAAGGAGATGGGAGCAAACTTCTCGGAGATACGTTTTACTTGAAGGAGAGCTATATCGAAAAAACTTCAATGGGCCGCTGTTAAAATGTTTGGGTCTGCAGCTATCACGTGAAGTGTTGGCAGAATTACATGAGGGGGATTGCGGGAGCCACTCAGCGGGGAGAACGACGACCCATCGCCTACTGACACAGGGGTATTTCTAGCCCAACATGAAGAGGGATGCTGTGGAATTTGCTAAGAGGTGTGACAAATGCCAAAGATTTGCCCAGTTGATATTCGCGCCCGCAGAACCCCTTCATAACGTCTCAAGTTCATGGCCTTTTGCTATGTGGGCAATGGATATAGTGGGGCCGCTACCCATGGCCAGTGGCAAAAGGAGATTCATGCTCGTGACAACGGATTATTTCACAAAATGGATTGAAGTCGTGCCCCTGCAATAGGTGAAGGAAGCACAAATCATCAAGTTTCTATGGGAGAATATCATCTGCAGGTTTGGGTTGCCATACGCAATCATCGTGGACATTGGTACTCAGTTTACGGGAGCGAAGGTGGCCAAGTTCTTGCAAGCCTACAAAGTGAAACAGGGGTTCTCGGGCCCTTACAATCCCGAGGGTAACGGACAAGCAGAGGCATCCAACAAGATCATCATGAACAATCTTAAGAGGAAATTGGAAGACAAGAAACGGGCATGGGTCAACGAGCTGAATCATGTTCTATGGGCCTACCGGACCACACCTCGGTCGTCCACCCGAGAGACTCCATTTTCCTTGGCCTATGGGGTGGAGGTCGTGATCCCCTCAGAGATGGTGGCAGCTATGACGCGAACGAGGGCCTTGGAAGAAGGGTCAAACTGGAGAATTTTGGCAGTGGACCTGAAGTTAGCAGAGGAGAGAAGAGATATTGCCTGCATAAAACTGGAGGAGTATCACCGGAGATTACAAAGACAATACAACCGTAGGGTCAAGCCAATGCAGTTCTGGCTGGGTGACCTGGTGCTCTGCCGAGTGACACCTAGTACCAGAAGGATGGAAAGTTGGGCCCGAACTGGGAAGGACTGTATCAGAGGGGCGGGCACCTACAAATTGCGGACACAAGGAGGCAAGCTGATAGACAAACCGTGGAACATAAGAATGTTAAAGAAATTTCACGCTTGACTGTAAAGGAAATATAATCTGTGGATGTATGTAAATATATAATACAACAACACTTTTGAGATGAAATCACCATTTGTGAAAGTAAGAGACTTAAATAAAACATGAAACGAGAATGCCAGCTAGGCATCGGCGGCGCTGGCACAAGACCAAATTTGGACCCAACGCCTTCCGAAAGCTATGAATCCCGCGGAGCGGGGTGAGAGTCGTGAGACATACGTGGGGCATAAAGCCTAAAGAGGAGAAAGACAGCAGAGGGGATGAGCCCTTCGCTGATACAAGGCTCGAGAGGAGCCGAGGGCAAGAGGAGTGTCCCCAAGAGACGTGTTGAGAATACAGAAACCGCGGAATGGGATGAGCCCTCCGCGGGGGAGCAAATCACACATGGGGCATGAAAACCCAGCGTGGAGGGAGATAGCGGAGGGGAAGAGCCCTTCGCTGACAAATATCTAGAGGAAGTCGAGGGCAGGAGGAGCTGCCTCATTTGACTCCCCGTGGTTATATAGTTCGCGGAGTGGGAGAAGCCCTTCGCGGATTGCAGAGACTAACATCCTGTGGGGGATGAGGCCAAATATAAAGAGAAATAGCGGGAAGGTGGAGTCCTTCACAGAGACACTCACCCACTGCAAGCCTGTCACTAATACAAGGAACTAATCGTGGAGCACAAAGTCTGGATCACAGGTGAGGGAATAGCCAGACTTAGAAGAAAGGACTAAGCAAGGGTTACAGGAGAAAGGCAAGAAAGAGATGTACTTAACCAATTGAACTAGAAGCTCTGGTAACACTAGCCTTTGTTAACCAATGGACAAGAGGCGCAAGATGGCTTATGCAGATAGACAAATTAGAAGAGGTAGAGATGACAAACAGTCTGAGCAAAATCAAACTTCATGGGAAAGATAGTAATATACAAGCATAAACATAAACATAAACATAAACATACACGGATGGGAACCTCCGTTAATATTCAAACACAAACAGAAATGATCAAACAAATGTAAGGCCATAATTGGCTCAAAGGGAATTACAACGGAGTACAAAAGACAGAGAATAGTTTTATTGCTTCTCAGATGGGGAGTCAGCGGCAGGTAGGACAGCGGAAACTTTTTCAGAGGGTTCAGTGGTGAGGACTGCAGTAGCATTCTCCGGGCTCCCAGCGTGGATCTCTTCGGTAGCCGCGGCAGGTAGTGACTTCTCTTCATGCCCCGGGGAGCAGGGAAGTGTCTCGGTGGCGGTCACCTCTTCATAGACGTCGTCGGAGGGGGTGGCAGCTGGGGTGGAAGGCTTGTCAAGTAGAAGTCGCCCTTCCTGGGTGAGTCGGGCAAGCTCTTCCTGGATCTTCTTGGTTACCCGTTTCTCAGCCAGAGTCTTGAAGCAGTCGCGGAGAATAGCCATATCGTCTTGGTGTTGCTGGAGCAGAGTGGCGGTAGCAGCTTCATGTTCTTGACGGAGTAAGGTGACGACAGCTTGGTGTTGTTGTGCTTGTTCAGATAAGTTGAGCTGATAGTGTTCAAGGAGCAGTTCTCGCTGACTACTAAGGCGGTCATTCACCGAATCCATGTAGGACTGATAAGATGACTCTATGGAGTGCAGTTCATCCTGGGCCTTGAGTTTGGTCATGTTAGCAGCGGCCAACTCAGATTGAAGACCGGCATGGGCGGCCTTTAGGCCACAAGGGTCGTTGACCTCTTTCTCCAAGGCAGCCAATTTGTTCTTGGTGCTGAGAAGACCACGAATCATGAAAGAAATGTCCAAGCTCACCTAGAGACAAAAACAGAGAGGTAAAAAAAAAAAAAAACGTACCCATTCCCAATTAGTATAAAAGGAGGTGCGGTGGGTATCAAATGAACCCCCATCGGCGTAGGCGATGTCCCTGGGCAGATGGGAGTTGTAGAACAAGGAAGAAGCTACTGCCGCATTGTCTAGGGCAGAGTCGGTCGTGGGTGGATACCGGTTGGTTCGCGCAAGACATTAAAGACGGGCGTAAGTCTTCTACGGGGGGGCCAAGTCAGAAACAGGGGCGACCGGTGGAATCGATTCCTTGCCATGCGGGCGAGCGCTGGGGGAAGAGACTGCAGAGGGAAGCGAAGAGTTGAGGGGGGCAGGTGCTTCAGATACAGAGGTCCACGGAACGACAGGGACGGACTCTTCAGAGGTTGAGGTCCGCTGCCTCTTGGACCGGGGCATTTCAGCAGGAGCCCTCATCTCGGTCGAGGAAACTTCAATCACTTCATCTTTCTCAGAGTCACTGTCAAAAAGTTTTTGCTTACGAACATCCATGTCGTCGGTAGGGGGTGGGGGAGGTATACTGATCGTCCTAGTTGGAAATGGAGCGATAGGAGGGGATGTCTTCAGGCACGGAGGTGGCAGGAGAGTCATGGGATCTAAAGGGTTGAGAGGAGGTGCGAGGATGATGGCGGTGGGGGGACGAGACGCGAGATCTTTTCCGGGTGGGGGGAGATGCTCTGGGTTTCCGCTCTTTGGGAGGAGGAGGATGGTAGAAGGGAGATGAGAAGCCACGGAAAGTGTGTAGACTTGGGACTTCTAACAGGGGGGTAACGCTTGTAGGATGGATGCCTAAGTGACTAGCTTGATCGGGTCCGAGATCACAGAGTCTTTGAAAAATGGGACAAGACACGCCGGAGTAAATTTGGGATTTGGAATATGGCCGCCAACCTACAGAACAGAGAAGAACAGCGCGTTAGAGCATAATGAGGATAATGCAATAAGAGAGAAGGGAAGTATAAAGACACTCACCACGGGGGATGAAGGCGAGGTGGTTAAGAGATAAATCTGAAGGAAGGTCCGCGGACAGAAATTGTCCTGATACATATAGAGGGTAATGGTGCCATACTTTGTCAGAAGAGGTAGTGCGGAGCAAGAGGGTAGCCGAGGGGACACAAAATGATTGGTATCCTACACCGACATCTTTGGTGTTTTTCTTAAGGAAGTAGTGGGAGAAGATATCGCGGCTGGTGATTTTGGGCTCGCCGGTTCTATTGTAAGCGTTCGCGGCATACATAGTTCTCCAGAAGTTTCCTATACCTTGATAGGGAGGAATGTTGAAATGATTACACACCTTGACATCCAAGAGAGTGAGGGGCAACCGCAGACCGGCAATAATTTAACCCACCGTGATCACCAGGTGCCCGGGTCGGCGGGGCACCAGGTGAGGGTAGTGGGTGATGGATGGCACATGTTCTAGGGTTATGTTGGCTGGAATGCCGTAAGCAGCCCTAATCGCACCTAGGTTAGGGCGGCGACATCATGAGGGTGGAGGTAACAAAGAGGCTGGGTGCCCGGAGGTGGAAGGGGCCGCAGTAGGGGCAGGAGGAGGCGGGGATGCTATTTGGGGTGAACGGGAAGTGGAAGAGTCGCCGGAGTTAGAACCCGACATCGGAAAAATGAAGGGACAGATGCAGATTATGGAAAGAGTTCACTATTTAGTTTATCAAAAGTAAAACAAGCCTAGAAAACGTACCAAGGGGAGCAAGGAGAGTAGATACGCCAGATGTGATGTCCGAAAGGAGGAGAGAATCGCCAAGAAACCAGCAGCGTGCGCGCAGACCGGAGGGTGATCGGAAGGGAGTGAAGAGTAGTGGAAAATCAAGGGAGAGGGAAAGTGAAATGAGGAAGAGGGAGAGGGAAGGGTGTTTAAATAGAGAAAGGGCAAGTAACTTCATGGGTTGTGGAGCTCAAGGGGTCAGGTGAATAGCCCAGCCAGCGCGAGACACGTGGACGCACAAAGATCGAGGGACGGCTAAAAATGCGCGTGATGATTGCAGTAAAGTACACACGCAAACCAAGAAAAAAGGGGAGGGGCAATGGAGAAAAAATAGCGGTGAAGGTTCTCGACCCTGGATCCCTTAACAGGACCGCGAAGTCGAGAAGGGGCATTTGTAGTAGCGTGATGTGTACATATTGGACCAAGTCCGTGGTGTAGCAGATAGGAAGCAACATACACAAGGACAAGGAGGAGCAACGGATCAAGGCCGCGGAACCCTAGTCTACGGTGGCAGGTGTACGGTCGACATGGGGATCGTAGGATGACAAGACAGATGGACGGTCTAGAGGAAAGGAGGGGGGATATAAAAATGAGAAGATGTGGAGGAAAAAGGGAGGCCGCTAGAGAAAAGGGAGAGGGGAAACAGTAAAGAGGGAGAAGAAAGAGAGAAAAGAAGAAGGTGCGTGTAATAGTGAAGGAGGGGCCTATACATTTATGTGGTAGTGAGTTAGGGGTCTCTACAGAAAGTATAATAAAAATTGAGTCCTGTTAAGGCCAGACCCCATATTATGTTGGGTAGACCTCGAGTTGGGCCGGGGTCTGCCCATTGTGTTGGGCGCAACTTCGAATCATACACCCCCCAACCAAATACCCAAGAAACCGGAAAACCGGCTACCACCCTTCGTCCTTCAAACCCTCGATTTTGCGATTTCTGCTCGACCAAAAACCCACAAAATCAAACTCTCGATCTCGATTCTTTGTTTCCATCAAACTCTCGATTCTTTATCTCAATCTCGATTAAACCCACCCAATTACTGCTCGATCTCGATCTCGATCCCAATTCGTCGATAAACTAAACAGTGTTTTACTAAAACCACCATTAGTGAGTTCGGTGAGTATCTGAAACCACCTCAAGCTCTTCTATTTGGTTCCTCACACGTAAACACGCTTCAACACCAATTTCAAAGTGAGTTTTTTGCTTTCAAAGTGAGTTTTTTTATGCATTGTAGTTTGTTCATACATTGTAGTTTGAGTGTTCAAGGTGTTTGTTCATACATTGTACATTGTATTTGGTTGGTTCATACAAGTCAAAAAACAATGCCGTAGTTCATACAATGCCGTAGTTTTTTATGCCGTAGTTTCAAAGTGAGTTTGTTCATGCATCGACCAACCAAATACACATAAACACGCTTCAACACCAATTTTAAAATGTTAAGTTTGTATGAAGTGTACGTAAATTGTATTAAGTTTGTATGAAGTGTTATGATCTTTGTGCGACACTGTTGCTTGTAATTTGCTAGACTAATTTGACGTTATAGATTATGTTTCTATTAATATCTTTGTGCGGCATTGTTGGGCGTTAATTGAATCGAGTTAATATTTGTATTGGGTTAATCATTAATTGATGATATATTAGGTGGAAGTTTTTATTGTGGCTTCCCATTGACGTTAATTGAATGTGTATTATTAAGTCCTAGATTATGTGTATATACTAATGTAGTTTTTTGTTTTAATTTTGACAGCACCCCATGGTCGATGAAATTTCTCGCTTGCTCAATCAAGGCCTGCAATTGGGTGGGACTGCGATTCCAGACGATGCACGGAATGAGTTCATGGAGGCATACAATTTGACCCGGTGCAAGTTCATTGGCGGACGATATCGTGAAAGAGCATAGGTGAAGAAGCATCTTGAGCATTGATCTCAACTCTGGAGTTCTAGTAGTATAGGGTTGTTTAGATTGCTTTTGTTGTAAAGAGTGACGTTGTGATATCTGTACCCAAATACTTGATTTTGTCGTATGTTATTTCAAAATATTATTTGATGTTATGTGAATTTGGTTTTGATGTTATGCGATTCCATTTTATTTCAAAATACTTGAATTTGATGTTGCGATTCCATTTTATGTGTTTGGTTTTGAATTTGGAAGTGTTAGAATTGTTGGAAGTTGAATATGGAAGTTAAGAAATTGAGGTTCAGCAAATTTCAGTCCCAAACGACATGGCCACACCGTTTGGGACTTAGTCCAAACGGTGTGGCCACACCGGTCAAGAGACAAAAAAACATAACTTCGGATTTTTCAAAGTTCAAATCCCAAACGACATAGTCACACCGTTGGGGACTTAGTCCAAATGGTGTCGCCATGTCATTTGGGACTAAGTCCAAACGGTGTGGCCATGTCGTTTGGGATTTGAACTTTGCAAAAACTTAGTTCTATTTTTTTGCCTCTTGACCGGTGTGGCCACACCGTTTGGATTAAGTTCCAAACGACATGGCCACACCATTTGGCCTAAGTCCCAAACGGTGTGACCATGTCATTTGGAACTTAATCCAAATGGTGTGGTCAAGTCGTTTGGGATTTGAACTTAGAAAAACATAGAATTCTATTTTTTGGCCTCTTGACCGGTGTGGCCACACCGTTTGGACTTAGGTGTGGCCATGTTGTTTGGGACTTGAACTTGGAAAAAACTTAGTTATGTTTTTTTGCCTCTTGACCTCTAACACATTAATTGATCTCAGATTCTCCGGTTCCTTGGCAAAAGTTTCTCAAGTTGCATTTCGAGCAAGGACAATGCAAAATTGCAAATTAGTTTTGGGTTATCTTAAATACACTCTCCATTTCTAAGAGGGCACTCTCCGACCGAAAATTTGTTATTATATTTGTGTCCCAACTTAAAATCCATGTTTTCTAAGAGGGCACTCCCCATCAAAAATAGTGGTAACCTCTTATTGCCCTTAACTAACTAATTTGCACTATGCAACTCTATACACTATCAAAATATACTCTCCTTCTCCAATTTTCTACATCCAACTCAATTTTTCTTGACTTAACTCAACTCAATTTTCCTCTACTTCTCAACTCTCAATACCTCTATATTTTAACTCTCAAATGGAATATGTATCATTACTCAGCTCTCAAATGAACGATTTATCGCAATACAACTACCCACATCTTAATGTCGAATAAATTGAAGATTATATGATGTTAGAAGAACCAATTGAACATGAAAAAGAATAAATTGGAGATTAATGTAATTGAAATTGCCTAATGAAATTGAAACTAAATGGATTACGATAGTTTGAATCTTAGATTTCAAAATAATTTTTGTGTAATCTTGATGTATGTGCTATTTTGAGGAACGATAACACATTGTCGTAAAATACCATAAACCACGGTAACGGGTTGTTGAAACATAACCATAAATTAAAATGTCGGGTTACCATTTACCAAGTAAAGATACAACAAATAGACACCGAAAATTCTTAAACCATTCGGTATCTTGTTGCTGTGTTGTCAAATTCCAATATTTAAATGTTTCATCATCTATTTGATAATAATTTAATTAATAATTAGTATATTTTAACTTATTTGTAGTTGTTTTAGGTGATAACTTAGTTCCAACAAATATAAAACATTTAGGTTATAATTTTTTATTTTCGAATTGGTAGCAATTGTTCATGTCTCTAGGGTTTAGGGTTTGAATAAATACAGTTCTAACTAGACTTTGAGTCTAACATTTAATTTTTACCAACAAATTAAAATTGGATTATATAATATAATTTAAACCCATTCTCCAATCTATAATAAAACGTTTAGGTTATAATTTTTTATTTTGGAATTGGTAGCAACTATACTTATGTCTAGGGTTTAGGGTTTGAATTAATTAGTATAGTTCTAACTACACTTTGAATCTAATATCTCAATTTTTACCAACATATTAAAATTAGATTCAACGATATAATTATTTAAATTAACCCGTTCTCCAATCTATAATAAAACGTTTGGGTTGTAATTTTTTATTTCAGAATTAGTAGCAACTTTACTTATGTTTAGGATTTAGAAACACTACGGTTCTAACTAGACTTTATTTGAATCGATTTAATATCTAAAGTTTTACCAACAAATTAAAGTTTGATTAAATGATGTGATTTAAACCCATTTTCCATTCCATAATAAAACATTTTGGTTATTATTTAAGATTTCATAATTGGTATGTAGCAACTGTACATATGTTTAGGGTTTAGCCAATATAGTTTTAACAATAATAGAACTATATTCAAAAAAAAAAAAAAAAAAAAAAAAAAAACAAAACAAAACAAAAACAATACAGTTCTAACTATATTTTGAATCTAGTATCTAACATCTAGTATATTTGGAAGTTAATATTCATTATCTAATCTAACACCTATTTTATTATATATATTTATTATTATTGTTATTTTAATTTGTAATGGTATCAAAATTTGAGATTCCTCGATATTCCCAATTTAGGGTTTAGGGTTAGACATCTCGATATTCAATATTTCAATTATTTCGATATCTTGACATTTGAAATTGAGTTTTCATTTCGACCAATTATTTCAATATTTCAAAATAATTTTGATATTTCGAACAATTATTCAATAATTTAATACTATTTCAATATTTTGCCCAATTGTTTTTACGAAATTTAGAAATCAATTTATTCTCTTTTTAGGTTGATTTGAATTTCCCTCTCAAAATCAAACTCAAAACTCATTTTCAACTTTTTGGTTTCCCCCTTAAATTCAACCAAATTTTAACCCTTTTTCTACTCTCTTTCTTTCCCCACCCTCAAATCTACTTCTCTTTAAAAACTTTTTCTCCATTCCTAATATAGAAACTTACAAAAACTCAAAACTATGGGAGGTGGTGCGCATGAAAACTCACCTAATCCACACACTTGTAAGGTAATTTGTTTGACTTATCTTCTCCACTTCAATTGTTTTCTTTAAGTTGGGTATATATCTAACTATTTTCTTTTTGTTGAATTTAAGTCTGATTTAAGCACATTGAAAGCTTACATTGGAATTGGAAGTAGAAGTTGACAACATATGTCATGGGTTTGGGGCAAAAGTTACTGTGAAAGGGAAGGGGAAAAAAGAGGAATCATAGAATGTTGTAATCTTCTCAATCTTATGTTAATTTCAGTAACTGGTTACTACTTTACAAATACAATTTTCAGCAACTGCACACCAAAAGTTTGAACAATTTTCAGCAACTAGATACCATTTATCAAATTAGTAACTGGATACCGAAATTGAGTTTTAATTTTGATAACTGGTTACCACTTTACAAATACAATTTTCAGCAACTGAATATCAACATTTTGAACAATTTTCAGCAACTAGATACCATTTATATTGAACTTGTAGAAGCATGTCCGGTTCCTCCACCAATGAAGCAATGGTGGCGACCTCGTGAACTGTCAATGACAAGTTGGGCTTTAAGGCTAATGCCAAGGGCAGTGGCATTTGGGTCACTAGGCATCCCCCAAGTTGTAACAGAAGATACCTACGATGGAACACTGATAAATATTGATTAATGAAGGGTCTTAATGAATCTGGCTAATTTAATTGTAGTAGTTGACTAACTAACAACTTTCATCAATTGAGCACTAAATGTTTAAGCAATTTGGAATATTCTCAATGAAGACAGTGGGTGCTCTAGTTCAGGCAAAACGAACTCAGTCGTTAATTGGATACCGAAATTGGGTTTTAGTAACTGGTTACTGCTTTACAAATACAATATTCAGCAGCTGAACACCAAAATTTTGAACAATTTTCAGCAACTAGATACCATTTATCAAATTAGCAACTGGATACCGAAATTGAGTTTTAATTTCTGTAACTGGTTACCGTTTTACTATTACAATTTTCAGCAACTGAACACCAAAATTTTGAGCAAGTTTATCAAATTAGGGATACCGAAATTGAGTTTTAGTAACTATTTACCGATTTACAAATACAATTTTCAACAACTGAACACCAAAAGTTTGAACAATTTTCAGCAACTAGATACCATTTACCAAATTAGCAACTGGATACCGAAATTGAGTTTTAATTTTGGTAACTGGTTACCGCTTTACTATTACAATTTTCAGCAACTAGATACCAACATTTTTCAACAACTAAACACTAACATTATTTTGAGCAATTATCAGCAACTAGATACCACTTTATTATGTTTTGAACAGTAATTGGAATGTCTTCAATTTAGAATCCCATATGGTGCGGTGGTGCCTTTGCCTTTGCCTATGACAAACAATCCAAGAAATGAGCACACAAAATTTTAATGGGGCAGAAGTTTGAACCTTTAGCAAACAAATTACTCGAGATTCATGAAATCGCTTCTTTCACACTTTCGTTTCATAACATCTATATCTGTAATGAAAAGATGGGTTTGGTGATTGGTGATGTGAAAGAGAAGAAAGTAGCACACTACAAGAAACAGGGTCTTTGGCGACAAAAATTTTAGTGACGACAGTATATCGTAGCCAATGGTCACTTTTGGCGACGTTTTTAATCGTTGCCCATACTATTCTAACTTGCTTTTGAAAAATATTTTTGCCAACGTTTTTAGCGTAGCCAAAAGTGGCAATCATTATTTGTAGAACGAAAATAGAATTTTGGCAACGAAGTCAACGACGTAAATTGATTTTTCTATTTAGCTACGTTTTTTAGCGTTGGTGATTGTATTTCATTACCGATGTTTTTTCAAACTGTTGCTACTAATGGGATTTCAACCACGTCAAAATATTCGTCGCTAATCCACTTTATAATTCAGTTTATATCTAATTAGTTTAGTGACAAAATTTTCTTATATATGACGCTATATTTTTCGGTCGAGCCCGCTATTTTTTTAGCTGTTGCCGCCCCCATTGTTTTAAGAAAACACAAAGAAAAAATTAAATAGGAAACCCTAAGTCTCCAAAATAGAAAAGAACCAAATTTAAAACCTGTCTTTCCTCCCCTTCTCCCACACTTCATCTTTCTCAATACTGAATCGTGGCAACCATTCGAATCAATACACCAACCTTTGGCTTAAGGTGGCTAAAGGTGAGGCTATTTCAATCCCAACTACCAGAACCCTTACCTTAATATTGGTTATCTGATAAAACATTGTTTCGCAGGTTCTTACACAAAGATAGGAGCTCTCAGATTAGCCTTGCGCTAACAAAAGGTGAAGAGCATTAACTTCCCTGTACATTGACAGCGTAAATCAAACTTCATTATCAATTGCTACACTTTACACTCTCGTTCATCTTCTAGAAACCTTAAATTATGAAACCCCTTAACCTATGAACTGTTTTATGAAGTGAGGCTTGACTAGTTTTGTATTGTTGTGTTAGTTTGATATCCTTTCCTTACTGTTTGATAAAATGCTTCATAGAAATTTATATTCACTAGTTTTTAATAGCATGGTTTGTAACAAAAGGTCAAAGTAACAACAGGAGCTCTCTATCTATCTCTCCCTTTCTCTGAAATTAAACAAAGGTGAAGCCACTACAAGAAACAGCACCCACTTTCTTCACCTATTTTATTTCCTTTTTATTAGCACTATAAAATAGAATTTAATATTATATGATAGCCACTTCATACTGTACAATAGTGAAAATATGTGATTTGGTTAGGGATAGAAGAACATAATAGGTTTGGATAAAATAGATTTCATTAGCTTGGCTGATACATAGTCTGATGGTTGCATCTCTTACTTGATTTAATTGATTTTTATGTTTTCATACCCCTCATAATTTTATGTTTTCAATTTTGGAACGAACATTCTAATTACTGGTCAAAGCCTACATTTTATAGAGCAGATTTTTTTTCTCTTAAATTTTTGCAAGTCTTATTTTTGCCTTCACCTTTTATTGCTTTTTTTATTGTTCTTAAATATTTTTACAAAGTTTTGTTTAGTTTGTCTTGCTCAATGATTACTACTGAAAGGCGTATGTTCTATGTTTTTTGACATAATTTATATGTTGAAAGATAAATTATTTCTTGCAGTTTTGATTTTTTGCATACTAGGATTCATTTTTAATTACTGGTATGATAAGTTAATTCGTTAGATATATATGCTTAATGGATTTGTGAGTCTCTTTAGTTAATCTGAATTGTCAGGACGCTACATAACTTAACAAGATTATATTGACCCATTTTCTTCTGTAGGCACCTATGAGTTAGTTTCGTAATAGTCTAATTAGTGACGAGTTATTGCAAGTTTATCTGAGGTCTGGTAGCATCCTAGTATTTGTTATTCTTAAATGAGTTTAGTAATGGAGTTTGAATCCAGTGCCTTGAAGTACATGTCGTAGCAGCCTCATTTTTGCTTCCTATATATTTGGCATGTAGTGAGAGGGAAATAGCTTGTTTTTAGTCCCACACCATGCTTTTAGAACCTTGTAACATACTAGAAAATCAATAGGTGAGAAATACCAACAAACACGACCTTACGTTTAATTTAGAATGTGATATGTTAAATAGGCTCACACATTTAAATCCTCGAGTCATAAGGAGACAATATGGTTAATGTGGAAAATGTTGTGAAATGCATGGTGTTTGTTGTTTATTTATTATTTTTTAGTTAAATGATCATTTTGTCTAATGAATTTTTAATAGGAACAAATATGGATAAGAGTTGGTTGAATATGCCACATAGGCCTATTCAATATGCCCAAGGTATTAGGGATTTTATTGCTCTTGCTAGCAATCATTTAGACGGTGCAGGTAGGGCCCGTTATCCATGCAAGAAGTGCAATAATAGGATGTACCGACACTTCCAAGAAGTAAAAGATCATTTGTATGATAATGGTTTTGACAAAGATTATACTTCTTGGATATACCACGGAGAACCTTTAGACATGGCAAGTGATGACGACGATGATGATACTGATTTAGGTGGTGAAGGTGTACGCTATGATGGTTTGGATGACATGCTTGAAGATGTGAGACAATCAACACATAGAGACAATCAAGCGTCGGACATCCAACATGGGGAAGCTAGCAGTAGTTACATACCCGATGCAACCGCGGGGTGCATTTGCTCCGCCATCATAATACGAAAGTGATGGAAATACAATGTCATTTGATAGACTCTTAAAAGCGTCAACCTCTCGATCCGGGGTGTGAGAAATATAGTACGTTGGATTTTCTCATGAAGATGTTCCATTTGAAGATAATTAATCGTTGGAGCAACAAATCTTTTGACATGGTCCTTGTGTTGGTTAAGTCAGCACTACCTGCAGGTGAGAGGCTCCCAAAATCTCATTATGAGGCTAAGCAATTACTGCGGGATCTGGGCCTAGGTTATATCTCAATACATGCATGCCAATATGATTGTGTGCTCTTCTGGGGGACAGAGAACAAGGATCTTGAAAATTGCCCTATTTGCAATGCATCGAGGTATAAAATTAATGAAGGTAAGACTAAAAAAGTACCCGTGAAAGTATTATGGTATTTTCCACTTAAGCCAAGACTTCAAAGCATTATTTATGTCGAGGATGACCGGCCGAGGACATGAGATGGCACAAGGAGAAGCGAAGTTGGGGAGGAGAATATACTTCGACATCCCACCGGTCTGAAGCTTGGAAAGAGTTTGACAAGGAACATGAGTGGTTTTCTAGTGATCCCCGCAATGTCTGTCTTGGCCTAGCAAGTGACGGGTTCAACCCTTTTTCTGACATGAGCGATTATCTATAGCATGTGGCGATCGCTTGCTTATGCCGTATAATATGCCCCCTTGGAAATGTATGAAAGAGCTGTTCATTTTCATGTCTCTCCTTATCCCTGGGTCTAAAGCTCCTGGAAATGACATTGATGTGTATTTACAACCATTAATAGAGGAACTGAAAGAGCTGTGGGTACATGGTGTGGATACATCGATGTAAATGCTAAACAAACATTTCGGTTGCATTTGCATTACTATGGACTATAAATGACTTTCCTGCATTTGCTAATTTATCCGGTTGGTCTACAAAAGGCAAACTAGCATGTCCAACTTGCAACAAGAATACATGTTCTATGTACTTGAAAAATAGCAGGAAGTTATGTTATATGAACCATTGTAGGTTTTTGCAGCCACGACATCCTTTGACAAAGCGTGCTAGGCGTTATTGATGGAAACAATTGGAGCAGGTTGCCTCCTAACAAGTTGACTGGGGAAGATGTGTTAAAGCAGTTAGAACATGTTGAGGAACAAGGGTATGGAAAGCATCCAGAATACAAGAAGATGAAGCGTACTGAGACTGAGTTGAACTGGACAAAACATAGCATATTTTTTCGATTACCCTATTGGCGTACCCTTAAATTACCCCACAACATTGATATTATGCACACAGAGAAGAATATTTGTGAAAGTGTTTTAGGGACATTGTTGAACCTAGATGGGAAGACAAAAGATTCAACAAAAGCTCGGTTGGATTTGGCCGAATTGGGTATTAGACAAGAGTTGCATCTAATTCCAAGGGGTAATAAATTTGTTATACCCCCTGCATGTTATACATTGTCTCTTGCTGAAAGAAGGATTTTTTGCGAGTGGTTGAAAACGGTAAAGTTTCCAGATGGTTATGCGTAAAATATTTCTCGATGTGTAAATGTTACAAACTGCAAAGTACATGGACTAAAGAGTCATGATTGTCATGTACTTTTACAACGAAGTTCTCGGTTGCACCGTGGTTTTTGGCTAGTGGCGTATCTTCGCTCTAATTGAACTAGGATTCTTCTTTAGAGAGCTTTGCTGCAAAATGTTAAAAGTAGAATTACTCGAGAAATTGGAAAAGGACATTGCAGTGATACTTTGTAAGCTCGAATTGATTTTTCCACCAGCATTCTTTGACGTCATGGTCCACTTGCCTCGTGAGGCAATAGTTGGTGGACCTGTACAATACCGGTGGATGTATCCTATTGAGAGGTGATGTTCATAAATTATATTCTACTCATTTTGATGCTAAAATACTATCATACTTTGATACCCCTCATCTAACTTTGCTTATATAACACTTTATCGCAGATTTCTCAAAACTCTCAAACAATATGTTCGTAATAGGGCACACCCAGAAGGTTCCATTGCAGAAGCGTACGTTGACTATAAATGTCTCACTTTTTGTTCAATGTATCTCCAAGGAATTGAAACGCGGTTCAACTGTGAAGATCGTAACTACGACGGTGGTCAAGTGAAACAAACCAAGGGGTTGCATGTTTTCTCACATAATGTTAGACCATTAGGAGCTCCGAATTATATAACAATGAGTTCAAAGGATTTCAACAAGGCTCGATATTATGTGTTAAACAATTCAGAAGAAATATCATCATATTTAGAGTAAGTGTCTTTTCTGACTAGATGTGTCTTGTGTAGATTGTGTTAAATCAATCACAAAAGATAATAATACTCATTTTGCAGTGAGCATATGGTTGAGCTACAAAAGCACAGCTCTCATGATTTGGAACAAAGGCAGGAACAACATTTTGTTGAATGGTTCCGGGCTCGCGTAAGTGTTAAATTAAGTTGACATGCAGTTAGGTTCACTCGATTACGAAGGATCTTAAATTATTATTATTATTTTTTTCCATTTGATAGATGGAACAACTATATTATGAGAAATCTCCTAAGGCAACCAATGATTTGTATTCACTATCATGCGGTCCCGATCATCGTGTGACTCGATATAGTGGTTGCATTATCAATGGAGTTAGGTTTCATACCAAGGATCGTGAGAAAACTCTACGAACTCAAAATAGTGGTGTGGTTGTTAAAGGGGATGACCAATCAAATGATATCGACTTTTATGGTGTCCTGGCGGATGTTATAGAGTTAGAATATATATTTGGAAAACGAGTTTGGCTTTTCAAGTGTGATTGGTGGGATGTTAGTAACAAAAAAATAGGAATCCATGTAGATAGATATTTCATTAGTGTTAATGTGTCTAGGAAGTGGTATAAAGATGATCCATTTGTGTTGGCCACACAAACAAGTCAAGTATTCTATGTTGCAGACACCAAATTGCATGGTGATTGGCAAGTTGCACAGAAGATAGTTCATAGGAACACGTTTGATGTTCTAGAGAAAGAGGAAGAAATCGGAGTACATCAGAATGTTGAGACTTATCAACAAGAGAAGCAACTCATAGTTGATGAAATTCAAAGTGATGAAGTTACGCTTGTGCAAATAAATAGAGATGATGTGAACCTACATGAGGCTGAAAAGGTTGATGCAAATGAGGTCTTTAACAATATTGTGGACTCTAACCAGACTGACGATACAATTATGACCAATGACTATGACACTGAAGAAGATAATACATTGATAGAATATTGTACTGAAGAGGAGATTCTTTCGAGTGATAATGATACTGATATTGATTAATCATAATCAATGTAAAAGCTTGTTATTTTTCTTCTATAAAAATATATATTTCTCAAATACTTATAAATGTATATCACACATTCATACTTGTAGGCTTTGTTTTTATTGCCTTTTGATATTGTACTCTTCTTACTCTTCTTTTATTGCCTTTTGTTTAAAAGTATTATACTTTTCTTACTTTTCTTTTATTCCCTTTTGATATTGTACTCTTCTTTTATTGCTTTTTGTTTAAAAGTATTACTATTTAATTTGCTTTGATGTAGCTATGGAACTTGGTCATCCACCGCGTACTCGTGTTACATCACAGTCTCAGGCCACTCAGCCCACGCAAGATGGTTCTAGTGTTGGTATAATTCTTTCTTAATTTTGTACTATTCTTCTTCATACTAATCTTTTACGGTTCTGCTAGTGTTGGTACAATACTTACTAACAAATATCTTGTCTTCTAAATAATTATTAAAGCCAAAAAACGGGAGCCTAGAAAGAAGACCCAAAACCTAATTATGAAGAACCACTTAGCGCGAGGGGGTGGAAAACCGAGGATAGAGATTGCTATTGGGAAAGATAGGCCTATATGCAATTGGAGCCAACAATGGATCACCGAGCTTGGCGTCATTGCTAGGTTTAGAATACCGCCTTTTGCCCATTACTGGAAAGACGTGTGATAAGAGCCCAAAACTGTAGTTTTAACCCCTTAATAATCATACTGTTAGACCAATTATGTGAATAATAAGTAAGAGTTAATACTGATTACGTGTTTTTATGCATTTCAGGCTTCAAAGTCCATTATGTGCAGAAATGTGCCACTTTAGCGAGATAAAGGAGCAAAAGTCGTGAGAACTTCGAATGCCATATCTTTGGATTCAGACTCGAATTGGGCCTACCTTATGTCAAAACGACCGGCTCGAGAGAAGAGCTTTGCAATGGTCCAAGCCTTGACCCAATCAGAGGAGCAGAAGTGGACGAAAAGTCTGTGGAAGCCAACTGCAGCTGAAGAGGCCTTTTGATTTGAAGAGTGGGTTTTGGGCCTGATTCTCTGGCCCAAAACATGGCTCCAAGCCCATGCACGATTTTTGGATCTGAATGTATAAAAACAAAAGCTTAGCTCTTTGTTAATGGTAGCTAGTTAGACCTAAATTAAAATATAGAATTATAGATCTAGTTTTATTAATTAAATTAAGTTTTAGCTCCATTTAATTTCTTGTTTTAGATTAAATCTCTGAATCATTGTTCTTGATTGATTAGATAAATAAAGTAGTATTTTTATCAAGTTCGAATTTTGTCATTTCATTTATAGATCTAATTTCAATTCTTGTTCTTATTCCATTCTAGCCATTAAATTAGATTCATTATTGCTTAATTAAGTAAATCTAAATTTCTCACATTATGTTTAGTTTAGATTCAATGGGAAATGTTAGATTGATGACTCAAGGCTAAACCCTCCATTAGAGGGGTTGATGAAGCCTTGATGAAAACTTAGTGTTAGTATAGAATTGGTTGTAGATTCTATTCCACTCTAGAAGGTTGTGTTTCGCCATGAGAATGGGTGGACGACCTCACATGCTAGTTAGTACTTGGTAGAAATGCCATGAACACTAGGGATTAGACTCGAAATACTTGCCGCCGGAAAACGTAAGAATCGAGATACGACAATCTATACTAGGTTATTAAGTTGGATTCGAGGTGGATTCAATTCCCCTCTAATCTCTTTATCTAGATTCAAACAATCGCATTTCCGTAGATTTCGTAGATTAAGTTTAAGTTATATATTATCTTATTATTTATTATATCTTGTTATTTAAATTAACGCGTCTTGTTAGCATAACATTTCGTAAAGCTCTCATTGACTTAAGAGAGATTTCTTAGACTTAGAAAACAATCCATGCTAGGGAACTAGGAGTGGAACGAACTTCCTACTCCACTTAGTGCAATTCGCATCGAGAGTAGAAGCTTTGATAATAGATAGTAAAAGAGAAGTTTTAGTTTACTTACGTTGTGAATTCATCACTCATTTCGTAGGTAAACTATCATTTTATACTTATCAACGTGACTGATGATCAAAGGAAAAGCCTTCACAAGCTTGTTTTGGTAATTGATGTTTGCTTATTAATTGTTTCTTTTACTAAACTCTTTAAAGCATCGTGCTGAAAATTACGTCCTTATGATATCTTTGTTTGTATTTTATTTTATTTGTTTTTGTAGGAAAAGTTTGACATGGACATCCATCTACCACATGTCGAAACTACTGTTAATAATTATATTAGGGATCGTTTCAGAGATCATAGGTGTGCCCTTCACAAGTACTACGTGAGGATTCCAAATAATGTGAACAAACATCAACACCCATTTAATGGTGTATCACAAGATTCTTGGGAAAGATGGTGCGGTCTGTGGGAAACAGATAAGTTCAAGGTAAGTGAGTTTACTCCTCTTTTTAAAGAAGAGGTTATGGTGGCCAAATTCAATGTGGGAAGTGGTAGTGCTAAAAGGCTGGTTGTTGTACTTATACACATTATAATAGTTCTTTTTATGATGCATTGTTTATTTGTTTTAACCCAGGATGTTAGTACGCATAACCAATACAGCCGCTCATGCCTCGTCGTCAACCATTGTGCTGGTTCAAAATCTTTTGTGCGGATCCATGCTGACATAGTACACTTAATTGATTAATTTTAGATATTATAAATAGTTTTTTTTTTAAGTACTAACTTTGGAAGTTTGCCTGTCTTTTGAAATGACACAGCCGGTTGATCCCAAGACTCAACAAGAGGCTGGGATGATCGCACTATATCGTAAGACTCATTTCAGTGAGAAAAAAGGCTGGGTTTCTCATGAAGCAGAAAATAATTATGTAATTAACTCGTACTTACCCTTTAAGTTAGCTAAATTGTACTTTTTTGAGATAGTTATATCTATTTGTTTTCTTTCCAGGAGAGAATGGTGGAACTACAAAATCAACCTACACCAGAAGGTTCTAACCCTTTGACTGAAGAAGAGATTTTTGATGAAGTCTTGGGCGTAAGACCTGGTTATAAACGTGGTCTTGGATATGGCGAGGCACCCCCATCCCGTAGTAAACGTGTGGTGGATATGGGCACCCGGATGTGGATCAGTTGATAGCAAGGGCGAGGAGGCAGAGTCTCAAATTTGGAAGAGTTCATGAGAATGGAAGGAAGCGGCTCAAGAGACACAAGCAACACACCAGGCGCAAATTCAACAACAACAACGCCAGTTGGACTATCTCATGGAGAAGCTTGGTGGTCCTACTTCAATGTGGTATGATTTATGAATTTAACTATTTTCTGATATGTGTTGGTGTTGTTTGATTGGGTTTTAGTTGTTTGAAGTCCCATAGAATGAATAACCCTCCATATAAGGCATCACTATACTTTAGGTTGCCTTTATTGAGTTGTCCCCAAGTTATAGTTTACCAGCTTTATGCCGTGTAAAATAACTTAATAGTTTACCAGTTTTCTCTATATGTAGTAGTAATTTTACCAATGGCTGCATGCTTTATTTTCTGCCGCCACATTCTCTTGGTAGATGTTAGGAGTTAGTATATTTCAGGTTCTTACTAACTCCTAACCTGACAGTAAACTCCCTTGAAAAGTCCTCTGTGGGGGCAAGCATATATCCTATTGGAGCAGCACAAGCAAAGATTCATTTGTGTTGCTAGGTTCATTGAGGTTATACCAAGCTCATTTTCTGAGGATATTAGAAAAATATTTACAAAAAAAAAAGAGTAGAGAAATAGGTTATGAGAGAATGTAACCAGCTTTATTTTATTAATGACAAGGGTAGGGGTCCCGTTAACAACCTTGCTTGCCAATAAAAACAAAGAAAACAGGAAAAATAATAATAATATGTGCCTTGTAAAAAAAAAGGTGTTTTTTAGGATGGTTTCAGATAAATTGATGGACCGGTGTTATTAGATCTGTGGTGAATGATATAATCTTAACCAAAATTTGGTGGCTATACTGAGCAAGACATGGTTAGGGCACCAATTTCAGTTGTTATCAAGTTTTGCCCACAGGCCGCCGGGTGTTTTTGGGATGGCGTCAAAGGTGTAGCTTTTGCACCTAGTACGGCTGAATCTAATTACTTTTGGGATTATATTTGGGTTGGAGAAAGACCTTTGAAGGAACAATTTGGAGAAAAGTACATCTTAACCAACAATAAAAGAGGAAGGGTATCAGATTACGTGGAGGGAAGGGGGCACACTGTAGTATGTAAGGTTGCACTTAGAAGGGGATAGAATGATTGGGAACCGAAGTTGATTCCTAAAAGTGGCCTTTTAGTAACATGCAACCCATGAGTAGTATCATTTTGAGTACTGTACTGCGAACTCAGACATGTACATCAGTCCCAAAATTGATTAGATGATCATCATCTCTATGAAAGCTAGTCTCGCAAAGCAATAAAGAAGTATTTCAATGGAAAGAGTGGACTCTAATCCCTAAATACTACACCCCAAGGCCTTTTGAGGTAAGCCCCCGCGCCATGGTGGAATCTAACTGCCAATGGAGTTATCAGTTATGGAAGACTCATCGGTGGTTATTTAAACTTGGTCAAGTTTTGTGAAATGAGATTCAACAGTAGTTATTTAAACTCCATAGTATACAGCGGTAGAGCCAATGGAGCCCAAGGCTGGTGTTAGGGAATCATGTCATATGTACGCAGTCTATTACCACTATCGCTAATAAAACAAACATGGCCTTCTGCCAGAATGAAAACAATCCTTGAGACTCCCTCTTTTCTTGGAAATGTTACCAGAGTCCACGGTATAGTACCCACTAGAGAGCACCTTGCTAGGCTCTTCCACATACCTGACAGAACTCATCTTCTGTGTCGAACGACAATAAAATTTATTCAACACATTCTTCTCACTCGTTCTTATACCAAGGCTCTCTGAGTCGCTGGTACTCTATAGTCTATACCATGGCACATAAGACTAACCCATATTGAGAACTTATCATTGGTTTAATCCACCAACAGATTGGCCTATTATTGATACAAACATCTGGAAGGCATTTTGTTTGATGATCTATTGGAATATCTGGTTAGAAAGATGTAATATATTGGCTAACCACAAGCTTCTAGATTTTTATAGAGTAAGCTACACGCCTACACCACTCAGAAGTTCTTTGATGATCCAAGGGTCTTGAAACCAAAAGAAGTGAAGACAAAAATTCAGGCCAATAATAGTAACTAGACGTCTAGACACCACCTTTTATGAGTCATCTTAAACTCAATGTGGATTATTGCAAGCTACAAACAAACTAGTGAGGCTTCTTTTGGATATGCACTGCGTGATTATAATGGTTTTTTCATTGATGCGGGATCTGACAGAGACAAAACAAGAAATTGTGAAGAGGCAAAATGCAAAGGAATTCTCCGACGCCCGAGCAATATCATGGAGCAGGAACTTTGTCGCCACCAACCTAGAAATAGAAGTGGACGCTGAGGCAGGTGCTACTAACTACCTAAAGCAACAACAGTCCAGTCTTTCAGGGACTTCTGAACCAATATTAACTGATGCAATAGCTATAATATGGTCATATGAACATGTTTGCATCAAATGGGTGCATAGATCTGATAACCAAGTTGCACACCCGACAACCTCTTATATCATTTAATCCCCTCTACTGTGGAGTGGACAGCTATGCCTCCACCCTGGTTAATTGATGTATTAGAGAGGGATAGATCTTCTGTAAGCCTGGAACCTTAAATATATACATTAATACATGTATATCTGGTAATTACCAAAAAGAAAAAGACAGAAAAAGAGATTATAGCTTAAAAATGTGTCATGACAGTATTACTGTATTACACCTTTTTGCGTTTCCATACATTTTAGATAACTTCAAGTTAACATGGACAGCTAGTCGCATGCATGTTAAGTGAAGGATCACAACTTTGCAGATTTGCTGGACTTTGCAAATTTGGAGTGGTTCATTATGAGGCTATGGGGTGAGAGCCTCCCTGATGCTGGACTTTGCAGATTTGCTACAGTCTACACACCTAACACGTTGAACACTGCGGCCTAAACTTGTATTCCTGTGCTAATTTTCACATTGATGAATCATTCCTATTATTAACTTTTAGACTGGTGTATAAGTTTGCGAGTATTATGCTATAAAGAGTGGACATGCAGTGAACATTTCAAATGAATTGGCAGTAGCAGATATATGCTACCAACTTATGGTGACATATATTATATGTTCGCACCCACATTCATTTTTGGACAGTTCGATTAAACTTGGGATTCTTCAGTCATAATCACAACTTTAATTTATTTGCTTAAACGAACAGGACGAAGAACCTTGTGTTAATATTGTTTATGATTTAAGTTGTTTGTATATTGCTTGCTCATGTTATTATGCTCTACAATGCAAAAGGTCTAATAGATAACATTTTCGTGTGCAGATAAACGTACATCAAAAAAGGAGTGAAGAAATGGCGGTTTGGAATTGCAAGAGGCCTAAGATGAATCTATATGCTATTTTATGTCATTTTTTTTTTTTTTTTTGCTTTTTAGTGAAGATAGTTTTATTTGAAAGCTACTTGGGGGATGTTTAGAATTGTTTTTGTTAAGTTAATACATTTATTATTAAGAAGAGTTTAGAAAAAAAATATATATGCAACTCATTTGTTTATAACAGAGTAAATTGACCTAATTTTATTTATTGAAAATTTGTTATTTATTACATATTATTAGATATTTGATGTTATGTTTTTTGTTTTTAGGTTTATTTGTTAAATGATAGTTGGGGGGGGGAGGGGAAATAATTTGTACAAATGGGGTACAATTGGCAACGATATTAGTGATAAAAATAGTCTTCTGCGGCGCATGTAGTGTCGGAATATGAACACAACGAATAGACTTTTTTGAACTCCAACGACGATTAGAACGTCGCTTATGATGCCAATTTTTTAAATTCGTTTTAGCTTCGTCGACGATAGAAACATTGCTAAAAACACACAAAAATTCAAATATTTTAAATCTTTAACGACGATAAAAACATCGCTTATATGAACAAAGTTTCAAATTATTGTTATCTCTAGGGACACTAAAAACGCTGCTAATACTACCTTTTTTTTTTTTTTTTTTAATTTGGACTTATAGTGATGACTAAAACGTCACTAATAAAGCTAAAATTTTCAAAAAAAATTAACTTTTATCGACGATAAAAACGTCGCTAATAACGCTAAAATTTTCAAATTTTCTGAACTTTTATCGACGATAAAAACGTAGCTAGTAATCCTCATTACCGACGATTTTAAATATGTCGCAAAAACCCCATCTTTTGCTACGTTATTGCATTTAGAATGCGGAAAAGAGTTAGCGACGCAATTAGGTAATTGGCGACACTAGGAATCGTCGGTGAATATATGATATTTGGCGACGTTGAAAAATCGTAGGCCCATATCATTGCCGACTATAGCATTAGCGACGCTGACACAACTATAACACCCCGTGTTTTATTCTTTTATTTTTCTAATAATAATAATAATAATATGTTAAACTGAATATAGATAACTATCAGATACGGATAAAAGCCCGTAGGTAAAATTGATAAGTGTTGTCCTTGTTTTTCGGGGAGTTTTCTCACGTGGAGTTTTTGGGGAAAAACACAGCGAGAGTTTTAGACAGAAAAACAGGATTTTTCTGAAGGAAGGAAAGGAAGGTTTTTCCTGGTAGCTGGTTGATAATCGGAGAGCGCTACAGGTGAATAGAGTTTATCTCTCACCACTACTAAAACTATGATTTTCATGCATTTTAATATTTACGTATTTTTTACCGCCGAAAGTGTTTCCGACCCGGTTTTATTTATAATTTTAGTTCACGATATGTTTAGATTTGATTTGAACCGTTGAATCTCGAAATCGGTATTGCAACCGTTGGAACTCTAAGTCGCCAATGCGCGACGCCGAGTCCAAAGTCAGCAGAAGAAATCGTCTAGTTTTGTTATTTGAATTTTTAGGATTATATTTACCGTGATCACGGGGGTGTTGATCCATCCGATAGAACCTGTTGGGAGCTTCGACAGAGGCGTCATGCCGGGCAAATGAAAACCCCAAGATTCGTTTTTGTATATTTTTTTGTTGTTTTGCTATGGTGAAGATGGGTTTATGCATGGTTGTTAAGAAGTGTTGGATAGGTGGTTGAACTGTTGAACGGTATCGTCGAAGCTCGGAGAGAACGCGTTGGCGCTTTAAATCGCCCGATTTGTTGTTTAGGTTTTGGTTGGTATTTGAATGGGTTGTGGGGATGGGATTAGGAGGACTGATTGAGGGGAGGAGTGCTGCGATTGAGGGCTGTCGAGTGAAGGTTGGGGAAGCCATTAATGGCGGTCAGAAACTTTTAGATCTAGTTTTGGGTGAGGTTTAGATTGAATGATTTGGGCGTTGTTGTTTTTATTAAAGGTGTTTGGTTTTTGATAAGGAGTAAAACCGCGGCGTCAAAATGGGTGGTCGAGTGGAGATGGTGGCCGAACTGGTGGTGGCCGATCTGGGTGACTGTTGTTGACCCTTGGCAGGTCGACTTTGACTTTGACTTTGACCAGAGTTGACTTTTGACTAGGGTTGACTTTGACCAGTTAACTCAATTTGATCTTTTAACTCGGATTATGATTTGGGTTATTAAGATAGGTCTAGGGCTATTAGCTTGCTTGGCTTTATGCTAAGACATTTATATATACGTGTGTATGTGTATTAACTACTATGTGAGATTTTCGTCTTTTATGATATACAACGTTATGACACTTAGACATCGGTATATTAATAACGCGTAACCAAAAATACATGAAACAAGATACTCGTTCGTTCTCGGAGATAATTTATTCAATAAAATTTCAATAATGCGTAAACAAAATTTACCACCTCTTTTAGAACTCTCTATGCCTCAAGTTTTGGAATTTAGTTTTATGACTGTTGATGTCATATGTTAAGTGGACATTTATTGAATGTGCCATAAATGGCCCGTTAGTGTTATATAAAGGTATTCATTGAATGTGCCATGAATGACCAGATTCTTTGGACTGCCCTAGAGAGGAACTAAGGTATTCGTCTTGCGGGTTAGTTGTATTCTTTGATTATGCGAGTATTTGGGGTTGACTTTTGAATACCTAATATAATATCTACATATGTTATATAGAAGTTCTAACTTTCTTTTGCAGGAGGGTAGGACTTAATAACATTTTGTGCAGGGACGCGGTCCTACCCTTATACAACAATGGATATTGGTAAGTATTAATTCAAGTATTTAGATATTAAAATGAGTTATTAAAATGAGTTAATAATATAGAAGTTTTACTTGAGAAGAAACTATGCCGGTTGAAATGACGGAACTACTTGTCTTCCAAGCTGAAAAAGATTAAGTTATGGGAAATATAACGTGATTGTTTGGATAATTAAAGTATGATAATGTTTTATGTGATTAGTCTACTCATACCAGCAAATTCCATTTTGTCGACCCATGTTTGCTTTGTTTTTAACGCGTGGGTGTGTTCTTGGGAACACTGGTGGAAGACATGATGGAAGCTACTTGGCGTGTGATTGGGATTCGATTGCACGGGCGGCAAAATGTTAGTTTGTTAGGTCTGTTTCTTTTGGAAGTATGTAATAACATAGTTTTCTTTTCATATGACCTGAAAATACGGTGTTGAAGACCTGTTATTCTTAGAGTGGTTTGATGTTTTATTTGGACGGAAGATAGATTTTTTTTATAAAGAAACGGAGAGAATTTTGGAGATTATTTTTGTTGTTAAGATTCTTTTATGATGTAGGTTTTAGGTTTTTACATGTGTTGTATCCACCCCGTCATAGTCTGGGTTTTTAGACAATTGAACCAAGTGATGTTTGAGATATTTATATTTCAAATATTCATTTTTTTTAATTGTTTAGAAATTCGGATTGTGACAACAACACTCCAAAAACCGTCGCAAAATGTAATTGGCAACGTTTTGACAATTTTCAGCAACAGGTTTTTTTGTCGCCAATGACCCTATTTCTTGTAGTGGCACCTATTTTTTAGAGAGAGATTACCTGATCAAGACAAAAAGAAAGTGTGAAAAGAGAGATACGGTTCCAAATTTGCTTACGAGTTACGACTATTGGTAATCGAAGAATGTATTATTAAAAACCACTAGACCAAGTCACCCAGTTACAAAGAGTGTGCCCCTCTATTGTTTTTAGTGAACCGGATGTATTTTCTTTTAATCAGAACCAGTTCCGGATCGGAGAGTGCCCTCTTAGAAACTGGGGCGTGTACTTAGTTTTTCGCTTGCGTAGAAATAAAAAATTAAAAATAAATAGATCGGATTGGATCACACACCAAAATAAGTGAATTGATAGCATAAGGTATATACTAGTTGGTGTGTGGTGAAAGTATAATAAAAATTTAGATGAAAGAAGTATTATTGGGAATGGAGAATGGACTAATACGTAGGAGGAATCTACTAGATAAAATAGGCACTAAAGAGCTATACATTGATCACATAGTTTATCGATGATGTAAATGATTGCATTCACATGTTCCTATATACATTCATTCGTCCTCTTTTAAAAATTGATCTCACTTTATTTCTTGTTTTGTTTAGTAGTTTTTTCACTTTCAAATTTCAGTTTTAGGCTGTCAGATATGTTCCTTGCAGTAAGGACAATTCCTTTGTAGCTTATTTTAAGCGGGACTCCATGTGATGTCTATCTATACTGTATCTACGTCTTGACAAATAGCAGTGAGCTGAGGGTCGCGTAGCGTGCACTTGCTTTTTGTTCTTGTATTCTAGTGTGCGGAAAATCGGAACCGGCAGAGGCTTACTTGTTTTTTTTTTGTTTGAGATGGAGCAAGGGCATTTTGGCTTTAGTCAGTTGATGAATAAGTCAAATATGATACGTTTCCTTCTCATGTCTGGCATGCTGATATGCTTGACACCTTCTCGTATTTATACCATCAGAAAATGCTCAAGTGCCGTTGTCATTATCTTATTTCGTTGTCATTTATTATGCCAGAACACTTGAAAACACACTGTTAATTCAAGTAATCTAGTCTTTTACTGGTAAAAAATAAATACTTTCCTAACTTACCATAGTGTCTTAGCCAGAATTTTCAAATAAAAATACACATTAAATCACTGATATACGAAGACATGTATGTATTAACTGCGACAATGAGAGTGTGAGACACCTTGTACATACCAAAATATTTGCAAAAAAAAAATAGTCATGCACGATGCTTGTAGTTGTAAATAAGAATCACAGGGGAATCAAGAGTGACGACAGCATCACGGGAAGGATACACAGAGTCAGCTATTAAAGCTGACCTTCAGCCTCAAGGAGTTCAAGCAAGAAAGATTGGAGTCGGTGTGGCAAGCAACTCTACATGATGATTGATGAGATGCAAACGGTGTGATATATATAAAATTATAAAAATTGGAACCAAGTGAAACTAGTTTGACAAAATGCAAATCATCATCATACAAGAATAATGTTACAAAACTTACAATCTTTTAAATGTTGCAGTCATTTCACTTCCCTCTTCTATAACTCCGTAGATAAGAGTCTTCTAAAATTAGGAAAAACAAAATTAATGATGTAATTAAACAAGCAAAATATGTCATCATCCTTGATTAGGTGGAAATGGATAAAGTAGTACAATATTAATATTCTACCAAATTTTGAAAGATAACATATACTATATGTCTATATATCCCAATCCAACAAATAAACATTTGCATCGTTGTCCAGTTGTCCATAGATAGAAAGAAAGTCTACCTGATAATTCAAAACCCAAATAAAATAAGATAAAAAAAAAAGAAAAGAAAAAAAAGTGTTCCTCTTTATTGCTTGTGTCAACAAAAAAGGTCGTCACCACTTCTCTCTCTAGTCTCTACCACCCACCACCTATATTTCCTCCCTTTTTATTTCTCTCTCCTATTATTTCTCATAAATAAATTTTTTAAAAAAAAAAGAAAAAAAAAAAACCAAATAAAAAAATGCTCTTTCTTTGCCGGAACCTACATTGATTCCGGCAAAGTCCCCACTTCACATAATAACAATAATGGAATAAGTTTAAAAGAGTGGGGCTTTTTTGGGTATTTGCTTTTTTTGTTTTTTTTTAAGTTAGTTATTTTAGTTAGCTTGTAATGCAGGGGAATTTAGAGGAGAGGGAATTTTTTTTTTCTTCTTCTTGTCTTGGAAGTTGTTTACACGGCATACTAATAAAAAATCAAATTATTATTATGCTTTAGATCCCTTCCTCAATTTCCTTGCCTTGTTCTTTAATCCATTCCAACAATAATTCTTGTTTAAATTACCCTCTCTCTCTTTTTGTTTCAACAAGCTGGGGAGCTGTTTTTGGTGAGTTTTTTTTTATTATGCGACTCAATTGTGTTTTTATGAGTTAAAAAAATGATCTTTTTGTGTGTTTGAGTGTTCACTGAATGAGAAGACCCAATTGTTTGTTTTCTGTTTGAATTATGGCTTTTGGGTGTGTGAATTTTTGTTCTAGAAAGTCAAGGAGTTTGATCCAAGTTGGGTAAAATCGTGTGTTTTTCAGTTGTGGTAATTTTTATGTTTTTGTTGTTTGTTGGTTTGAATTTTGGTCTCAAGTTTGCATTATGTGACATTTTTTTGGATTGTTGGTGTTGTTATGTAGGTTTTTAGTACATCATTAATACTAAAGTTGGGCTGCGTAAGAAGGCTGAGGACATATTTGGGTTGATTGCTCTGTTTATTAAGGAGTGTTTTGTGTTGCATAATGCCATTTGAGATTATGGACGAAAGGAGTTTTTCTCCGTCATCTTACTTCTACGACGAAATCCGTTTTCCTGCCCAGGTATGGTTGCAGAGTTTATATGATAATTGAATTCCCAGAGAGCAACTTAGCAACTTGTATTGGCTCTCAGGGTTAATACTGTTTACTATTTTGTGGTTTTTCAGAGGCAAGTTGGATTTTGGAAATCTGAATCAGTGCCTGGTCACCATGGTGAGTGTGTTCTTCTTGTAAAACATGTCTAATGTCTTAGTATTGGACTCGATTTAGCTGAAACCGAGTGATTCTTAGTTTTTTTTTTCCGGATGAAATTGCAATCAAATAGGGATCCTATTACTTTCCACCACCCTGATTTCTAGTTAATGTAAGGATAATCTGAGAAAGAATAGATGTTTTTAAATGGTTATACCATAGTTCGTAGTATCCTGAAATACATAAAAGGAATTACTATAACTTGGTGAGACATGTCCTTATACTTGCTCTTTAAAGCACAAACATATAAAATGCAATAATACCATTATTGGCTAGTTTGACTAATGGATATCATAACACAGTGAATTTGATAAATTAATAGTCTAATCACAAATCAAATATATGTTCACTTTAACAATGACACTAGATTTGCTATAGTACATGTGGATTCTTCTGTGCTGGCACTTAAGTTTGAAGTTTCTCACTTTCTATGGAACTAAGCCTTTTTTGGAGTTATTAAAAGCTGTAATACTTGAGTTCAATGTAGATAGCAATGTATGTGCATGGAAAATAATTTGAACTGATGCGGTGTTCTGTTTTTCTTTATCCTGTTTTCCCCGCATTTCCGCAGGTCTCGCCAACCTAGTAATTTTTCGTTTGTTCTTTTTCTTCTTTGATTGATGATCTGCCATTTTCCCTTTTTCTCCAACTCAGGGAGGTTTTATTTGATGATTACATTAGATGTAAGGGTAGAAGTAAAATTTAATTAAAAGAGACAAACACTTGGAGAGCTAATTGTGTACAAAATACGAATCCATCTACTGGAATTCGTTTTGATCTCCTGGAAGTATCAGTTTTGTATTAAAAGAAGCTTCAACATTTAGTAACGAGAGCATTATATGAGTTCTAATTATTAAAATCAGTTGACCTTCAACATCCATTTTTGATGACTTTGTTATCGGGATTGCTAATTATTCTGGCACATTGAATGGATGGAGTAATTTACATGATCAATACAAAGTAAATGGAAAATGCGTGAGAGTAGTGATCAACAAATGGAAGCTTCAATAGTTCACTGGTTTGAGGAAGTCATTTTACTTGGTGAGCATTACTAATATTGGTGGACTTGTACGTCTCTTTGGTTCTAACTTTTATGTTTTGAGATGTGAGGTGATGACCCATTTATCTTAGTTATTAGAATCTGGTTTTTTACTTTATAATTGAAATCCAATAATTGTGGTTCTATATCCAGTTTTTGGTGAAGGGCATGTATTAAGTTATTACTTGCTTGACAAACGCTATATGGAGTTGTTTAAAGTTGCTTGATCTGCGCTTCTTTATTTACGAGGCTTAGCTCTACTTTCCTACTCTGACATGAAAAGAAAAAAAGATTTTTTCTAGTTAGAAAGCTCATAACCCCCTCCCCCCTTCAGGACTAGGTGTGGATGGAATGTCTCAAACTCCAGTAAGCAAGACAATTGTGTCTTCACCTTTGGATAGATTTCATTTCATGGGAGCACAGATAGTGGGGTCTGCAGATCTTCCCCGGTCTTCTTTTGTTAGAGATCAGAACGCTATGCTCACCTTTGAGCAGCATGTAGCTGAATCAGAGAGAAAAGCCAATGTCTCTATGAGTTCCTGGAGATCTATCGGCCATGGTCTCCGATCAAAGTCAAATATACTGCAGCCTTCTTCATTGGTGGAAAGCCATACAATTAACATGAATGGGGACCAACACGAGAATAGTCTCTTTTCAAGCTCCTTGTCTGAATTATTTAATAAGAAATGTGAGTTCCCTTCTCTTATAATTATGTATTTATGTTCTTATTCATGCATTGTTTATGTTTGGATGCTGATCTTCAATTGTTTCATTGTTCTATTTTTGTTAATTGGTAAAAATAAATCAGCATTAAAACTGTTTATTAACCTGTTTTCCATTTTCCCCTGCTTTTCAATTTTATCTGGACCGTTCCTCCTCACCCCACTCCAACTCTATGCAATAAATGAATACTGTTCTACCCACTAAAATTGCCCCCACCCTTTTTTAGAGCGTTAAGCAATAATTATCTCTTTTCTACAGATCTTTACTAAATTTCGATGAAGTGTGTGGGTTCCTATGTCATAGTTGATATCTGCTTAGGTGTGTGTCAGTTAGGGTCTTGGTGAGGAGAGTCCTCTCTGTTTGCATTATCATTCTGAAATTTATAACGACCATCTGTTTTACCGGCCAGGATAAAAGTCAACCCGCTAAAATAGAAAAACAGAAGAAGAAGCAATTACAATTGCATCTATTCTGGAATCAGCTGCTACTGTATACTCCTGCCTGATGCTCTCCTTGTTGGTTTTTCCTAATTTTTTCCCTTTTATTTGGATATCCTGTGCAGTGACGTTATCATCAAACGATGTTCTGTTTGGACAGTCTGCCAGTGCTACTACCTCACACTTTGAAGAAGAGGAGCCTTTTGAGTCACTGAAAGAAATGGAAGCCCAGACCATTGGGAACCTCCTACCTGATGATGATGACTTGCTTTCTGGAGTGTTTCATGAGCTTGATCATATTGCCCAACCCAGTAATGGAGAGGACATAGAAGACTTTGATCTATTCAGCAGTGGCGGAGGGATGGAATTAGAAGGAGAGGATGGGGGTAATAGTTCAATGGACTTAGGTGGAGGGACTTCTAATGGTCAGCAGAGTGGAGTTAACGGATCAATAGCTGGGGAGCACCCTTTTGGTGAACACCCCTCTAGAACACTTTTTGTGAGAAATATCAATAGCAATGTTGAAGATTCAGAACTGAAGCTTCTTTTCGAGGTAAACATTGGTTGAACTTATTTTCAGTGCCAGTTTCTAGATCATTTATAGGTTTTGGTGTTGAGTCATATTATCATACTGACTCTGGTGTTCTGTGGCCTCAGCAATATGGAGATATACGTGCTCTTTATACATCATGCAAGCATCGTGGATTTGTTATGATTGCATATTATGATATAAGAGCAGCGCGGAATGCAATGAGAGCACTCCAAAATAAGCCATTAAGGCGTAGAAAGCTTGACATCCACTATTCAATCCCAAAGGTATGATACTAAGATGGTAATTTAGTATTTTCCTATGGCTTTATGGTGCAGGCATTATTGTTGTGTTGTTTTTTTTTAGTTGGAGTTGTTGTGTTGTTTTTGCTCATCCTCATCATGAACATTCAACACCATCAGCATCGTCATTAACTGTCATCAGTGTCTCAGCTTTTGTGGTGTTTGGTCAGAAAGTATGATTTTCTTTGACATCTCCTTATCCCTCTGTATCCCTGACCTCTGCCTTCGTCCAGTTTTTATGTGCATCATTAATATTACATGTTACCCTGTATCTTCTTTGTTAGGTTAGTATCTGACTCTTTGCTACTTTTTCATCAGGATAATCCTTCGGATAGAGATGTTAACCAGGGCACACTTGTGGTCTTCAATCTTGATTCTTCTGTTTCTAATGATGATCTCCGCCAGATTTTTGGTGATTATGGAGAAATAAAGGAGGTGTGTTGGATCTTTTTGTGTATCACAGAAAAGCTATGAGAAACTTTTGACGTCTTACAGGATAATTGGGGACAAAAGAGATGATATAAACTTACTTTCTGGTTGCAGATCCGTGAAACTCCTCACAAGCGTCATCACAAATTCATAGAGTTTTATGATGTTAGAGCTGCAGAAACCGCTCTCCGTTCATTGAACCGCACTGATATTGGAGGCAAGCGGATCAAGCTTGAACCAAGCCGCCCTGGGGGTGCAAGACGGTGGTATTGTCCAAACCTTTTTTATTTTCTTTAGTAATTTTCTCCTTTTTTCCTTCTCGAGTCTAATCTTTGTAGGTTGCACATTGTATCTTGGGTATATAAATTAAAGTAAATTTATAATGGGCTAAGTTACATTGACACGGACTGTATCCAACACAGCAAAATATAAAAATTGAGGTATATCACATACAATATGTGTCCGTGTTGTGTCCCACACAGACACGTGGATATGTATCCGACACGGATTAGTTTTCTGATATGGTGTCCATATAACATAGATAATGGGTGTAGACGCTTAATGCTTTAATGGTCTTTAGACCACTCTCTTTCTCCAACCCTTCATGAACAACCAATTTTCAAAATTCTATATGCCAAGCAAACATTGTTCTTCCAGTTTGATTTCCTTTCCAATCGTTTCTGACTTCTGTTGAGTAAACCTGCTTGCCACTTGTCTTTTGGGGTTGTACTTCATTTTTTCCTTTGTTGCATGTTTCTTATTATCGTATACCATCTGTGCATTTCGGCATTAGCATTAATTGTTTTAGCTGAATCTTACTTTTTTGCAGTATGCTCCAACAATTTTCCCCCGAATTGGAGCAAGAGGAATCTGGTGTGTTTCAGCAACAAGGAAGCCCCCCTAATAACTCACCATCAGTATGCTTTGGTACAGCCTCACTTCATATAGTTTTAGTGCGACCTTTTGTTTATCGTACACAAGCACAAAAACAGTTGTTTTAAAAAGTTGTGCTCTCTGACCATTTATTTATTTTTTCCCTCCAGAATCAGTTTTACATAAGGAAATCACATCTGATTGCGTGGAGATGGGGTCTTTCCACGAGCTACACCCTGCAACTGGGCCACCTATTGAAAATGGATTTCGTCACAATATCTCTTCTGCAATTCCTCACAGTTTAACCTCTCCAATGAGGGTGGCATCAGCTAGCAACCAATCTGGATCTTGTGAGCCCAGTCACTCCCTTGGTGAAATGAAGTTTGGATTTCAGTCTGCTCCTAATTATCATCCTCATTCGCTTCCTGAGCACCATGAATTTTTTTCCAATGGTGTGCCATATAACTCTCCTGGCACCATGACAACTATGTCCAGAAGCATTAGTTTTGGGCCGTCTGAAGGACTTGATATTAAGTACATGCGGAGGCTTGGTGCAAGTGGGCACCCTAGAGAACGTAATGAAGTTGGAAGCTACAATGAATCACTGGGTACAATGTCCATACCTTCCTGGTTTTTATTTGCTTCATCAAATATCAAGTCGTTGACATTTTAGCAACTAATCCCCTTATATTTAATGGTTCGAAACACATGCACAAATGATTGAAGTTGTGATTTAGATCATTTGAGCAGCACTGCTCATACCGTGCACAACTAGACTGCACTTTAATGTACATATGTTTCTTCTAGTTGTTTTGGTGTTTGATGAAAGATGTGCACAAGTGCACACATCAAAAGAAAATAGAGAAGAATAAGCTAATCCTTTGCTCGAATTTTGACCTGAATATGTTTGCACATTTCTCCTTGTGTTGCATTTTAATGACTGATCATGGTTCTGTAGTTTTGGGCTCTGCTGGAAATGGAAGCTGCCCTCTTCATGGACAGCAATTTATGTGGAGCAACTCAAGTTCATATCTCCCTCCTCAGCCAAACCCTATGATGTTGCCTCATTCTCCATCATTTGTGGGTGTTCATGCTCACCCCCCACCTCAAGTGCATGGAATTCCCAGAGCGCCATCTCAAATGATGAACACAGGTGCACCTATACACCATCACCATGTAGGATCAGCACCAGCTGTTAATCCGTCTCTCTGGGACAGGCGCCAAGCTTATGCAAGGGATTCGCCAGAAGCATCTGGGTTCCAGGCAGGTTCTTTTGGGAACTTAGGACTTTCTGGAAGTTCTCCATTGCATTCCTTGGGACTTCCTTCGCATGATATATTTCAACGTATTGGTGGTAACTGTATCGATCCTTCAGTTTCATCAAATATTGGACTGAACTCACCTCAACAGAGGTTTCACATGTTCCCTAGCAGAAACTCAATTATCTCTATGCCGAATTCATTTGATGGGCCTACTGAACGGGTTCGAAGCCGTAGGGGCGAAGCTGCTTCAAGTCAGGTCGACAACAAAAAACTGTTTGAACTTGACATCGACCGCATATTACGTGGTGATGACCTCCGGACGACACTCATGATAAAGAACATTCCAAACAAGTATGCATGATTTTTCTTTTCAAGATTACTCCCCTAAAATTGACCATACTCTGTCATCTTCTTAATGAGTTTTGTTATTATGGCATCGTCATCATTCATATAGTTATTGGCTATCATGTTAATGTTTGCATTTTTGTTTTGAACTGTTTGACAACAATGTTCTATATTCTTGGACCACTAAAGTAGAAAACTGACTATGTGACACAAAACAGGGAACAGAGTAGTTCCGTCTCCAAGAATGACCATTCTCTTGGTTATAAATCATCGCAATGCTTGTTAGCTAGGCATAACTTTGGCATGCATAGTACCAGAGTCTTTTCGCATGTTTGACTGATGAGGAGGACGCATGGGTTTCTTGCATGTTCTCCTTGTGTTATTGAATATTATGAATTATTTTATATTGTTGCACAAGGAAAAATAAGCCAGTAATTGATTTTCTTCATCTTATGTTGAGCTGCTTTTGACTTGACTTGATAATATACACAGGTACACTTCAAAGATGCTTTTGGCTGCAATTGATGAACGCCATCGAGGAACCTATGATTTTATTTATTTGCCAATAGACTTTAAGGCAAGCAAATTCGTGACTAACTAAATAACTCTAGTTTTGGAGGAATTCATCCATTTACCTTACGAGTTCGATCTGCAATTATGCTAACTCAGCTCTATTTGTTCCTTTTTACCTCTTTACAGAACAAGTGCAATGTTGGCTATGCATTCATCAATATGATCGATCCTCACCAGATCATTCCATTTTATCAGGTTCGTGTCTTATTTTCATTGGATCTTTTACCATCCTCCCATACTTATAAATTTTTGAGATGGAAAGAAAAGCTTAAAGGCAAGAAAAATCTACATGCAGGCATTCAATGGGAAAAAGTGGGAGAAGTTTAATAGCGAGAAGGTGGCATCACTTGCATATGCTCGTATCCAGGGAAAATCTGCTCTTGTAGCTCATTTCCAAAACTCCAGCTTGATGAATGAGGATAAAAGATGCCGCCCTATTCTCTTTCACTCTGATGGTCCAAATGCTGGTGACCAGGTATAAAGGGCCAAACTAATACTGCAAAGCTCTTCAAAATTATCTTTAATGCTATTTGCGGTTCTCTTCTTCCCAAAGATTACTAAAACTTTTTTCTTTATAGATTTCATTGATTTTTACAATGCGTCTAGCATGATTGAAACAATTTGTTTTTTATGGAAGGAAATATTATAACCATCAGGAAATCTTAATGTTGTCTTTGCAGGAGCCCTTCCCAATGGGTGCAAATATACGGTCTAGAGCAGGCAAACCCAGGACTAGTAGTTATGAGGAGAATAGTCCAGGAAGCCCGTCGACCTCTGCGATTTGGGAGGAATCATCGATTGGAATTGACCCGTTGTGTAGTTCTGTGAAGGACTTGGACTGATGCATCAGTTGGGCCCCCCTAACCTTATAACTAAAACTGTATAATAATTCCATCCATCCCAATCTCTAAGTTGGCTGCAAGCTTCCATATTCCAATACTGGGAACTGGAGTGCTTGATCATAAGCGGAGTAAGAGACTGTAAATTTTTCTTGGGATTTTAATTTTCAATTTGAAGCCAACCAAGTTTGGAACAGATAATTGGAGAAAGTGGCTTCGAGATTTTGTATGAGTGTGAAAAAAAAAAGTTTTGAGCGTAGCTGAGATTGGAAGATATCCCTTGGCTTTCATTTTAATCTTTCCTTTTTGTGTTTCCACCTTTTTATTTTGTATTTGTTTCTTTCTTACCTTGTTAACAGCTTCTGGGTTTGTATCCCATGGCTTCTGTCTTTAGATTAAACAGAAGTTTGTAGAGAGAGAGAGAGTCTGTTGTTGTGAAATTTTTTGTGGTGCGGATACTGTGTGTTGTACTTGTATTATTGTCAGCGCCGTTCAGGAAATGTACTTTTTTCATCCTGAGGCCAAGTCATGAGATGTACTCAATAACACTTAATTTCCGATAATTTCTGATACTTCTTTTTATGTTGTTTACTTTACTCGTGATTTCATGCAAATTCCTAGTGTTTACTTTTGTAGTGTATTTTATTGTTAAAAAAATAATAATTTGCCAACTCTTTATTATTGGCGTATGAATTTTGTGCTCCATACGTCTTCCTCTCTGAGAGGCTATGTATGTATGGAACGTAAGCACTATTCTGATACAAAGGAGGAACTGAGGTTGTCTTCTTTCATGAATGCTTTTGCTTCCTTGATTGGGTTGGAAGTCGCCGAGTTCCACATGACGAACAATGCACAATTCCTACAGTTCGAGCAATTGTAGAGCTCTCCGTATACATGCTGGCCTGAAATGATCAAAGAAATTGAAGAACCAGTCCTGTTTACTGTATCGAAGGAAGGTTTGTCTATTTGGAATCAGATATACAGAAGATGAAGATTCTCAATTTGAGCTGAACGATGATAAAAACAGAATCGGTTCTGAATTGCTAGTAAGGTATTGAAATGTTGGTTTGAGATGTGGCCGGGAGGTAAAAACTAATTTAGAAGTATCAGGTGTAGACTTTGTGATTACTGTCTGGAAGTTGAAGAATGTGTGTGGAGCTTCAAACAGTTCAAAGCATCAGTGGTATGGATAATGGATTACATGCTTGCAAAAAGCTAGATCATATGAGTTTATAGGACCTATTCTTTTTTTTTTTTTTTTTTTTTAATGCAAGCGGTATATTTTCCTATTTTATATTGAAAAAAAGAATGGTTTACAACTGCTCTCTCTCAGTCTTACATATATTCTAGCATTCCTATCATCCTTCAATATCATTTCTTCTAGTGGATTTGTGCTCATAATGCAGCTTTTGGGACCTTCAAGTACGTAATCAGCTGTTCTGTTGCCTCCCTATAGACATTTCCAATCTCTCCTCTAGTGGATTTGTGCTCATAATGCAGCTTTTGGGACCTTCAAGTACGTCATCAGCTGTTCTGTTGGCCTCCCTATAGACATGAACTACTTGTATCTGGTGAAGTTGCTGCATCAAGTCCCAGGCCTCTAGCACCTCATTTTCCACTGCCCATGGCAATGTTTCCTTCTTGTTTATTATCTGGGCTGTTCGTTTTGAATCCGTGGCAATCTTCACCTTGTTGAATCCCTCAAGAACACATATTTTTAAGCCATGAACAATGGCTATCAATTCCTGATTCAACACGGCTTTTTCTCCTCCTGCTGTGTAACAAAGAACAGGATGTCCTCTGTGATCCCTTATGATGCCTGCTACTCGTGTTCTGTCTAGTTGTAGACTTCCATCAGTATTTAGCTTAAGTTCGATCACCTGGATTAGGTGGTTCCCATATTAGTGAGCGTTTGTTGGTGCCTCTTATATGTTACTTTGATCTTCATGTTGTCTGTTAGAGCCCTGAATCTTGGTGTATCAACTACTCTTCCCATCTTGTTCTGCAGAATTCTTCTTATCAGCCTTGTAGCAAAATATTCCCACTACAAGCTTGCTTTCTGAATCTTCTATAGTTCTTCTCTCTCCAAATCCAGTAAATGGTTGCTCCCAAGCAAGCTTTAAAAACTCCAGACAATTGGTTCTTCTTCATGACTATGTTTAATATCCAATCCCATTCTGCTCGTGCTCTTAGAACCGCTCTTTGAAATCCCATGAGTCTGGTGATCTCCACCCATATCTTCTTTGTGTATTCACAGTTAACGAATAGGTGGTGAGTTCCTTCCCTATCGGACTTGCAGAAGATACAACTTAAAGAGTTTATAATCTTAAGTTGCACCAGCTTGTTTCGAGTTAAAAGGTCTCCCGAGAGTACTTGCCACATGATGAAGCTGTGTCTTGGCAGAGTGCATTTTCCCCATAAGAGATTACTCCATCCCACTGTGTTCTCGCCTCCTGATAGCTTTATAAGCTGACCTTGTCGTGTAATTCCCCAAACTTGTTTCAGTCCATGTCCATTTTTCTGCAAAACACAGTAGGGATTAGGGAACAATGAACCCGATGTGAAAGACGCATTATGGCATAGCACCTGCAGTTGTGGAGGCGTGGAGCTGTGTGTGTGGGTCAACGTGCACCTGTTCCTGAAGGAGCGTGCATGGATGCATGATGAGATTATTTGTGGTTCCTCCTGCTCCTGATGAAGTCAATCTTGTTGCTTGATTTCGAATTTCTTTAATGTGAAACACTAGGATTCCAAGTTGTGAATATCTTCGCTTAATAAACATCACGCTTCAAGTTTTCTAGCCGAAACAATCAAATCACCATGCGGCCATATGTTGAGTGTCCTGTTGAGTAAGTGAACCAACCTTTTTTTTTTTTTTTTTTTTGCTTGGTAAGTTTGAATTCATTAAAACTGTAACGGAAGTACAAAAGGGGATGGTGTATAGGGTGGGCGACATGCTGCCCCCCTATTTCATTCTTTACAAGTCATGTCTATATCATAACCTATTACAAACTCATACAAATCGGAATTTTTTTTGGAATGGAGCTTCCCACTTGTGCAGCCAGATTGGCCTACCAACAGTGATACACTCCTCATTCTCCGTCAAAGATACTCCCTGTTTGGCCAGCAAGTCCGCCGTGAACCAACCTTCGCAATTTGCATTGACCAAATTTGCAAGTCGTCACGTACACCACAGGGTTAGGCCTCAAAAGCAAATTTGTGTTCCAACCGCCAAACTATGAATATCCTCAACTCTTAAGGCAATTAGCCAATCCGCCCTCTGAACTCAACCCAGGTAAGGAATCAACTCACCAATCTTGTCCACTCTAGCTGTTGCATAATTCATTAGGGTGCTTCTCTGAGCAGGCAAGTCCCACTAACACTAAGCCTGTGGACTATGCCTCCCACCATGTGAATAGCTCAATCTATGTCCAATACACCCACACTATCACAACTTCACTCGTAGGGCTTCCGCCAGATTTTAAATCTCAATTTAACCTTATTTTTTAATCAACGCTAAAATTTTTATCAAAGAAGTAATGCTTGTTTAGTCCCATATGGACCAGATGAAAATATGTGCCCAGGAGAAATGATATAAAATGGGAGCAAGCATATTGTTGAAAACTCAAGCAGCCGTGCAATAAGCACAGAGCGAACTATTCTTTCGCCTTTTACTAAAGAACACCGTGTGCTCGTTGCATAAAGCGGCATACTCCTATTTTTGAAGGGTCTTCCGAAAGGGAATCCCACAATTCCATTTTACAAATTTGCTCAAACAATTGTTAGCCTTTTGGGTTCTTGATCGTGTGTGATGAGAATGCATGCTATTATATTAAGAAGTAAAAGGTTGCTACATTTGCACAAGTTTTGCAACGTGATGGCTTTGAGTAGGTTACATATTACACAACTAACAATCTCAGCTCTACTTCCATTATTTACAATGTGAAAATGATTTATAACAAACTGCTCAGCATAGTTGTATGTATGTACAGTGCAACTCCGCTGAATTAGGATGAGTACATCCACGACACTAGTAAGAGCCAAATCCTGAATATAAAGATGTCAGCAACCTGATTTTGAGAACAAAGATACTTGATTTGAAGAAGCGTGTATGTCAGTATGTCACTAACTCTGTAGTATTCAATGCTAAATCAAGAGCACTAGTATTCTGACGGTAAAGTACGTCCTTAAGTTGCATATGTAAGCTGATGAGTCGGATGCAAGTCCAAGTTCATTTTGCAGTCGGAGCTAGTAAACACTTAGTTGATTCTTTGCTGACCAAGAAATAGGATTATTGCCCATCTAAATACAATATAACAATAACTGCGAGTAGCTCTCCTGTTTCCACTTCAACCAGCAACAATAAGCAGTGAGATTGCCAGACCCTTCTGTGAAATATACCATGAAGGAGACTGGAAAGTAGCGTGAACAGATCTGTGCGTCGTTTAGCACAATTCTGTCCACGTTGTCTCTATGTAGAAGGACAACAACTTTACTTGGAGAGACTGAAAAGTAAACCTTAACGTGTCATTTGAAAGAAGTGCAATTCTCCCAAGTGCTTTCATTGGAAATCTGCTGCTGAGCTTGGATTTATTGATTGTACCTTCGGAAGTTAAAAAGCCACCTCAAGTAAGCCAGATAGTAACTCAGAACAGCGTGCTCTTGGTGCCTGCTTCAGGCCATACAATGACTTTTTAAGTAATTTGGAAACACGTTGGTTTAACGAGAACTGAAAATCCAAGAGTCGGACCATGAATACTACGATATTCGATGAGAAAAAGGTCAGCTGACGAGCATCTGGGTCTCTGAGACATACGCAATTTCCAGATATGGTATGCAGATTGAATGTACTCTCGTCTCTCAAATCTCAATGCATCTCTGTTCTCCAATTCCTTTTCTTACATCATGTTAACCTACATTATCTAACTATGTTCGCAACTCCAGATCTTCGAGGCACCTGCAACCTGTGTTCGTTATGCCATCCAACTCTCCCTCCTGATGTTCGAGTCAGATGTGGAAAACCATTTTTTTTCTTTTATTACATTGTTGATACAACCTTACATGTGAAACCATCCAACTCTTCCTCCTGATCTTCCGGCTCTAAGAATTACAGGAAGTAAAAATTACAGAGAACGCAGTCTCAGAAATTATAGCTTTTCATACTTGTGGCATTTCATCATCAATTTGATGAAATCAAGACAGATAAACTGAGATGCAGAAATTTTCCATTGAATTCCAAGGTGAAATTAGATTTTACAAATCCCAATCCTCCAAAATCACAGGTCATAAATTTCAAACAGATCATTTCAACTTAGTCAAAGTAGTAAATTTGGAAAAGGCAGCTAATGACCTGACCAAGGAAAATATCACATGCAGTCTTTCATTCCACCTGCTTCACGTACTGAATGACTGGAATACTTCAGTAAACATAGATTTCTGTAGATCATTTTAATAAAACTGTGATTCACAAACCAAAATCTCGAGTCCACAAGAAGGACAAGCAATATGAACAGAAACTGAAGGTCCAGTTAATTAGATTGCTTTGCCTGTCAACAACCCACATGTATATATGCACTTTTACTTAAATGAAAAGCAGAAGGGTATAAGAAGCAGAAGCCCACTAGAACATGATGAATGCCCTCTTACATTAGAAGTTAAATGTATTGTTCTTTATCTATGCTGTCTCATTTTGAAGACAAACATACAAGAGTTTGCACAAGTCATTACAGGGCACTGGAGCTGAAACCTTACGGACATTTGTGAAGACCAATTTTGCTAGTCACAAAGTTGAACTTTTCATTGCCTGTGAGGCAGAAGGGAAAAAAGTATATAAGGATATATTACATACGATAAACAAGTAAACAATTAATTAATTAGAATGCGTGACTAAGCTTTGAAATCCCATGGTAATTTTGATGCTCACATCTACATTGCACAAAAAGCAATTTCAACCAAAATTTAGCTTGTTAGCATGATCATAAAATATTCATTTAAACAGAAAATTCCACACTACGACATTGTCCAAAAAATGCACATCCAAGAGTTGCAGTTTTACTGACATGGTAACAAAGACACTTGACCTTTTGTGCCTTCAAGCAAAACTCTTCTCAAGTGATTCAAACCACACAACTTTACAAATTTATCATTATTTATGTCATTGGGAGATATTGCCACATAATGCTAGAACTCCATGAATTCCTTGATACTTGTTGCATAAAACAACATGACACAAAATATATCATGCTATTTCCCGATATATACCGATTTGTTGAAATCAGCATCCTGTAATTGAGAAATATTTCCAAGACAGTTGATTGTTCTGTAAAAAAATTTAAACCATCGTACAAAGAGGGCTAAATATTGACTATATCTGCCTAGATTTCGGGGAGGACATATTTGAAATATCGGTATATCAGGACAATTATACTATTATACTCAGTATTCATATAGTATAATATACATATGGGACCAAGAGAAAGAAAGGACGGGGCGTTATCATTATGTGTCCTTGGCAGTGTCTAGGTGGTAAAGCAGTGATATAAAAATTCTACTTTAGATAGTGACATTGGCTTGGTATATAAATTGTGATCAGTTTCTGAAACTTGAAGTGATTTGAAGAGGGGTTAACTAGTGTCGCAGAGAGAAGGAAATTGCCCACTCTTAACACAATTTTTCAACAACAAGATACACCGATCTCCACTTTCTTATGAACACTAGCCACTTAAGTAATGATCTATTTCTATTGAAAGCTTGGAAGCTGCAATGGCAGTGTGAGAAATCTTGTTGTTTAGAGGAGATTTTAAAGAGGAGATCAGTGTCTCTGGTGGGTCTGCAATGACAGTGTGAGAAATCTCCTCTTTCTTACGAACCACTTGTCAAGGAGCAGGCTCACCTCTCGCCAGCATTCACCAAACAGCAAACCAAACCTTCATGCTTGCACTTCCCTAACTTCCCACATCACATCCTTGATCATTGGACCATCTACAATGATGTTCACTTCGCCATTCTCAAAAAAGGAGAATCCTTGGTTCAATATAGAAATAAAACATTTTGATGACATTCCACGACCCACATCCATCCTTTGATTGGTCAAGATATCACACAGACCACCGCCCTGCTCCACAAATCTTGCCGAGACTGGAGTACTGACCTCTAGTCTACACTAATTCAATTCTAATAGTCACTGCCTCCCCTCACCTTGCATCTTGTTGCTCTCTCCCCCACCTGTTTACCTCACACCTCTTTATAAATGATCACTGAAGCTGCATGCATTGATGAACCTTGCTTATTGGGGACCGCGATCTACTCATTCTCCACTTCCAGAAGAGATGAGCTCCTTCAGACCTTTCCAAGCAGAAACCACTATTGCCCTCCTACCTCTTCAGGCAAGCAAATGGCTTCTAATTTACCTTCCACAACTCTTCAAGTACCTCCCTTGATTATATTATTCTAAAGACAGCAAAATTGCCCCTTGATGGTCTCTCCATTTATCCTTAACCACCAAGTCTATCCCTTTTCTGGCTTCATAGCATGACTCCACTTTCTTAGCTAACTACACCCCGTTCTCTCAAAATATAATTGCTGTCTGTTGGGATGGTGAAACCTTAGTTTGTTAAAGTCTTCTGTAATTGTCTTTGTTGTTAGTGTTGAACTCAAAATGATGTCAACTTAAACTCATAACGAGGAGATAGTGAGAAGTCTGCCTAATTATGTGAAACAATGTTATGTGATTAGTTTGTGTGATTAGTACTAAAAGTCTGAAGATCATTATGACCACCATCAGCATTGATTCAAAGAGTTTTGCCTTTGAGACTGTGGTGAGGTCCAACTCATTCAAAATCTCAGAGATAGGGAGAAAATGGAAGACAAGTGCCGTTTTTAAGCTGGATGAAGCAGTGTGGATTGTCCAGGTTTTCAGGGCTTTAGGCGAGTCGGGTTTTGACAGAGGATCATGGTTCAAGAACACGTTCAACGGAAGGACCATCACATGTTTTGGCAAGGAAAACAAGGCTGGAAAGTATGTGCTGATTTCGGCTTATTTCCAGGTAGGTAAAGCAAAGCATCTTGTCGTGCCGGAAGGGAGAGAGAGGTATGACTGGGCATCTTTTGCTGTGGGACTGGCCAAAACAACTGCAGGGCCTTCTTGCAGAGGAGGAGAACAGGATAGAGGGATGGATCAAAATCTGGCTTTAACCAAAGTTACAAAGGAAGTGACTTTCGCTGATATGGTTCGAGGTAGGCAGACTGCTCCAACAAGTGCTTGTTCTGGAACTGAGTCAATCACTAAATACGTGGCGGTTTGTGGTCTGCATTCAAATTTGTGGAATCATAAAACCTTTGAGAGTTTGAGGAAAGACATTCCGAGTGCAAAGAGAGTTATTTGCATTGTCTCTGATCAAGAGGGTATTATTGTGGAGGTGGAGACAAGGGGGAAAGATATGCCCAGATCTGTGATGGTGTAGAGCGACGGTACCATCGTGAAGGCTTTCATTGATCTGGATCCACTGGAGCACCTTTTAAACTGGGCAGGGAGTACAAGTCTGGTGGTGGCGGCGGCGGCTGTTTTAGAGGTTGAAGAAGAGGGAGGAACAACAAACCCCAGAAGAGGTGATCTGGAGGATGCGCGTGTCGAGCAGGGGGAAATAACAGGTGCACACGTGCTAGCACATGGGGAACACGTGGATATCGGTTCTCCCTTAAGGGACAGTGGACCTGACTCGGTAAAAGACTTTCAGGCTCAGCCCACTGCAATAGATTTGGATCCATATGCTGGGCAAAGCCCAGTGACAAATATCAGGCAACAAGATCCAGCAGAGTGTTTCTTTCATAAGGCCCATGCGGCCCAAGGCAGGGGTTTGGGTGCTGAGACTCACGAAGCCCAAGAGGAAGGTCTCTCCTACAACAGTTTTGACCTCGCTTCAGGGAAAGAGGAAGAGCAGCGGGCCTGTGAGCAGGGGGAGGCGAATGAATACAAATCCTCCGGGTCTCCTGATCATTAAGATCTACCCGAGATAACAGAGAGACCACCAGCAAAATGACGAGGTTGGTGATAGTGGCTGGTCACCTCCAGTAAACAATCTAGTTTCTCGTCCCCCCTTTTCAAAGGATCAGTCTCAGCATGAAGAGAGGAGGGAATCTTTGTATAACTCTGTGGAAGTTCTTGACGAAGATGTGGAGGAGGATTTTGCCTGTGCCGAGAGACAGCAGGGTGTGGGGGGAGAGGAGTTTGAATCGGAGGAGATTAGGAGTTTCATGGGTTTGAGGAGAGATCTCTATCCGGAATATGAGGGGGTGGGTGCGCAGAGTCAGTCAGATTTAGAACTTCCTGACTCCCCACAAAGTGCTCTATACAGGGATGAGGCTCGGGCAATAATCTCAATGCACACAAAGGCTAAACCGGCTAGTTTGCGATATGTATGCAGTACCGCAGAGGCTTACAGGAATGTTTCGAATCAAAAGGATAATGGGTGTACGGATTGTAAGTCGGACGTGTTAGGAAAGTTTATGGAGGAGATGAATGATTTAGCTGATCGAATATGGGCGAAAGTACAAGAAAATATAGAGGATCGTTTTATGCATACAGTTGGACAGCCTGAAGGAGAAAAGAAGAGAGAATGCCTCGAGGCTAGTAAACCTTCACCAAGGGATGCGGTCGCATTTATGAGTCTTAAAACAGGAGTTTCTTTCCCTGCGCTACCTTTATCTGTTGCTTCTCATTCTTAGTGTCGGGAGTCCTTTTTCTCATCGTATTAGTCTTGGTAGTCTTGTCTCTTCTGATTTTGGATGTGTTTTTCATCAGGTACCTTCTGCTGATGCGACCGAAGGCTTTTATAAAGATCAGGGTCTCATTGATAGGAATGGGCCCAACTTCTCACGCATGGTAGCACCACCTAGCTCCTGGCCCCTAACAGAGAGACCGGATATTGAATGGGAGCACGGTAATAGCATCATTATCCTTTCTCAGGAAAAGGATGAATCTGGGTTGGCCTTCAGCGAGTTGGGTGGAGCAAATAATGTGGGGTTCTTTGATATCAGCGGTGATAGAAGGGGGGCAGAGGAGAATGAGGGCGAGTCTCAGGGAGGTGATAGTTTGATGGAGGGTATGGGAACCGCTACCGCTTAACATGATAGATCCGAATCAGCATGCGATAGAAGAGTCTTCGTCATCATGGTTTGCTAAGCATACGGAAGACCTAATCAGGGTTTTGGGGTTGTCGTGTGAAGGAAAAGAGACGGAGGTTCTGGAGATGCTAAAATCTATTTACAGTTCTATCCATATATCGTCAGGGCATGGGACAAAATCTAAAGGGTCGGGAGTTCGGAAGAGCAATAAGGACAGAGAGGCTTCTCCTTCAGGGGTTAAACAAGGAAAAAGGATGACAAAGGAGTTACTTAGACTTACGTCAACCATTCATTATGGCGAGGACATCATAGAGGGAAGTAGTAGAAGGGGGAAAAAAGGTTTGTTTTAATGGATCACAAAATTCTGAATTGGAATGTGTGGGGATTGGGAGATGATAGAAAAAGGCCAAGCATAAAGGAGGTGATAGAGAAAGAGCGACGCTCCTTCAAGAGACTAAACTACAAAGCTTTTCTGTTAGGTATGCCAGGGAGGTTTGGGGCAAGAATAACATAGAGTGGGTTGAGTTTCCGGCGGTGGGAGCCACACCAAAGGGCAGCATCTGTGTTCTCTGGGATAAGGACAAAGTGGAGGTTTCTGACAGTTTGATTGGCAGTTTTTTTATTTTTATGTCTGCTGTGTGTAAGTTTGGTGGGGAATTTGAATCTTATTTAGTTACTGCAGTCTATGGGCCTTCGAATAGGGAGTCTCCGGCCCTTTTCTGGGGTGAATTGGATGATGTTTTTGCTTTCAGTAGAGGATTACCATGGTGCGTGGGCGGAGATTTTAATGTGATTAGATTTTCGCATGAGAAAAAAAGGGGTAGCCGCATTACCCCTAGTATGACCTGTTTTGATGATTGGGTGAGGAGATGTGAGCATGTCGACATCCCTCTAACTGGAGGCAAGTTCACGTGGTCAAATAAGCAAGATGACCCTTTTTTTTTTTTTTGCTAAATAGGATTGAAATTCATTAATGAGAAAAACAGAAAAGAAAAAAAATGTACAGTGTTGGAGAGTAAGGGGGTGCTAAACTCCTACATCACCAGTGCACACTCAAGTAAATCTATAGTAGATTTCGTCTGGTACCTCCCATTTATAGACCCATGGGGATCTACCATCACATATGTAAGTGTTACTGGTACTGGTACCTAATTCTACTCCAAAATTTGCGGCTTTATCAGCAGTAAAATTCACCTCTCGCCAAGTACTAGTGATAGTACAAAAGGTCAATTTGGTCTGCAATTCTCTCCATCTTTGCTTCAACTGCCATGGAATTTTACCAGAGTTGAATGCTGTTACTGCTGCCCTTGAATCGGATTCGACCCAAATGGATGTTCGACCTTTACTGACTGCAATCTCCATGCCTTCAAGTATAGCAGTACACTCGGCCATGTAGTTTGTTGCAATGCCAATGTTTCTACTGTAGACAAAGATAAACTCACCATTTGAGTTTCTACCAACAGCACCAACACTAGCTTCTCCAGGATTCTTCTTTGCAACTCCATCTGTATTGACCTTAGTCACATTTGCATTAGGCAAAATCCATCTACATGGCATAATGCGTGGAGCATTTCTTGTTTTACCATCAATTCCCCAGTTATGGAGAACGTCCTTGTCTTGTGGCTTGCTGAAGCTTTTGGAAAGAGAGGCAGTTGTGAGAATCTACTTTCTTACAAAACTCTTGCAAAAACTGAGACTACTTTGAGAGTTCTCATGAAAAATTTTGTTTCTGTTTTTCCACAACGCCACCATACCCCCTAGTATAGCCGCCATCCAAATGTTACAAATTAAAGAATTGGAGCTCTTCCCTTTGTCTATAGCATCAGTGAAGTTCCAGAAATCTGTTGCGACATGAAATTTTGCTGCTATCCAGTTCCACAACTCGCGAGCTAGGGGACCCTATTTTGCTGCCTTAAGGTCTATAGCAAGATGACCCTATTTTGACTACTTTGGACAAAATTCTGGTTTCAGTTGAGTGGGAGTTAAAGTGGCCACGTTTGATTCAGCTCGTGGTCCCAAGCATGTCGTCGGATCATCATCCTATTTGTTTGGTAAAACAGGCAGGGGTAGGAAGACCATCACCTTTTCGCTTTGAGCTCATGTGGTTTTCTGACCCTACCTTCATGGATAGTTTTAAGGGGTGGTGGATAGAGAATCAAGAAGGAGACCGACCGAGTATTATCTTCGCCAAGAAACTCAAGTTTGTCAAGGATAAGATCAAGATGTGGAACAAAACAGTATTTGGGAGAGTGGAAAAATGAAAAGAATCGTTAATGAGAAACATCAAGGACTTGGATATGAAAGAGGAGGACCACAATCTTTCAGGGGAAGAGTGGAACAAACGGATAAACCTTAAGGCAGATTTTGAGAGCGTGGCTAGAATGGAGGAAACATCATGGAGACGCACGTCAGGAGAGAGAGGTGGTTAAATGAGACACAATTTAATACTAAATTCTTCTATCAGTGTGCGAAAGCTAGGAACAGAGAGAATTTTTTTGATAAGTTGATTAGAGGGGGAAGAGGTGAGGGGGGATGACAGTCTTAGAGAGAGGGTGGTCGAGTATTATTCGAATATGTATAGAGAGCCACATAATTATAGACCTCGGGCGGATAATTTGGATTTGGTAGGCATTTCTGAAGAAGAACAGAACGAGTTTGAGACTCCTATGGAGGAAAAAGAGGCTTGGGAGGCTATGAAGAGTTTGAAAAATGATAGATCTCTAGATACGGACGGTTTTCCGATTGAGTTCTTCAGAACAGTTTGGGAAGTGGTTAGACTGGACTTTATGGAAATGGTTCGGGACTTCTATGAGACAAGTTTCTTAGCTCACAGTCTTAACAACACGTTCATCAAGTTGATTCCTAAGAAGTATGGAGTGGAAGACATATCTGATTTACGTCCCATTAGCCTCATTGGTAGTGCGTATAAAATCATTTCTAAGGTCTTATCCATCAGATTGAAGAAAGTGTTGTCGAAGGTCATAGCTCAGGAACAATGGGCTTTTGTCTTTAGACGTCAGATTATGGGCGGAGTTTTGATTGCTAACAAGGCCATAAACGATCAAAGGAAGATGGATAGGCCGGGGATGGTATGTAAGATTGATCTGGCTAAGGCTTATGACCATGTGCATTGGAACTTTCTTTGATAACATCATGAGGATGATGGGGTTTGGGGCAAGATGGAGGGGATGGAATCGGAGATGTGTTTCTTCCGCATCTTTTTCCATTCTCATAAACGGAACGCCAACGGGTTTTTTTAAGAGCTCCAGAGGTATAAGACAAAGGGATCTTTTATCCCCTCTTCTCTTTATCATGGTGGCTGAGGTGTTTGGCAGGATGGTGGACAAAGCAAATTGTCTAGGGGTGTTGGAAGGATTCAGGGTGGGCAGAAATCAGGTTTTGATATCGCACCTCCAGTTCGTGGATTCCGTGGTGTTTACGGGGTATAGTTTAGAGCAGTTGAGGTATCTTCGGGGCATTCTGTGTTGTTTTGAGGCGGTGTCGAGTCTCAAAGTTAATATAGGGAAAAGCACCATTTTTAGAGCAACGGGAAAGGAGGACCTGACCTTTATGGCTTCCTCCGTGAGGTGTAACATGGGTTATCTCCCATCCAAATATTTGGGCTTACCTCTCGGGGCTTCTTACAGATCTGTATCCATCTGAAACAGGCTTCTAGATCGGTTTAGCAGGAGATTGTCAGGATGGAAGGGTTGTTTTTTGTCCACGGGTGATCGGGTCATCCTTATCAAGAGCATCTTTTCGGGTCTTCCGTTGTACTATATGTCTCTATTCTATATGCCATCCACTGTTGTCAACATATTGGAATCGATCATGAGAGATTTTCTGTGGGACGACAACGATAATAGACACAGATTTCACCTCGTGCGATGGGACAGGGCCTGCAAGCCAAAAGATGATGGAGGACTGGGTATCAAAAGTCTAGAGCAGTTTAATCAAGCGCTTCTTGGTAAGTGGCTCTGGAGGTTTGGGAGGATAGAGTCTCTGGAGAAGAGTTATTGTGTCTCAGTTTGGGGAAAGAAATGGGGGCTGGGAGAGCGGGCCTGTTCATACTGCTTATGGATGCGGAATATGGAAAAGGATTCAGAAGGTCAGGAGATTTTTTCTCAAGAACATTGGCTACAACCTAGGTAGTAAGGATAGTATCCGCTTTTGGGAGGATGTGTGGTTGGAGGAGAGAACTCTGATGATGGCGTTACCTCGGTTATATGCTCTATCTGACTCAAAGAATAAACCAGATCGCTGGTTCATGCGGGAAGATAATGGTTCAATGGCTTGGAACCTTAGGATATATGGGGCTCTCTGTGACAGGGACATTGCTAGTGTGGCTGCACTTATAGGAAAGTTGGAACTCATTCCTAATGTGAGACCGGATAGAGATAAAAGACTGTAGCTCATCGACAAGAAGGGAATTTTTTCTTGTAGATCATTTTATTCCATCATTCATTCAACGCTTCAATGTCTAGGTACGAGAGTGTTGCATGATTTCCCGAGTCATATTATATGGTGTTCTAAAGTCCCTTTGAAAATTGCTTTCTTTGTATAGTGTGCATCTCTAGGCAAGATTCTGACTATGGATAATCTTAGGAAAAGGCGTATTAAAGAGATGCTTATTAATTTTCATACGTGTTTGAAGGGAGGTGAGTCGATCATATCCTTCTTAGATGTCCTTTTTCTTGGAGTATTTGGTGTTTCTTTGTCTTGGAATAGGTGTTTCGTGGGTATGCCCTAAGTCGGTGAAGGCTTTACTAGCATCTTGGCACTTGGATGTCTATTCTCGTAAAGGGAGACACACATGGAATATACTACCTTTTGCTATCTTATGGGGTTTATGGCTAGAGAGGAATAACCGCATTTTTGAGGGGGTCTTCTATGATGCACGGATGCGGGTACGGGTACAGATACGACGACACCGGTATGGTGTACGATATGGCTTTTTTGAAATATTAGGATACGGGTACAGCCTATGGGTACTAATTAATATAAATATTTTAATTTTGAAAATTATGTTAGTAGTTTTTTGAGTAAAGTTAGTCAGGAACATGTGAAAAACTATTATAACACATGTCAAAGTCAATACAACTTGAAGCCTCAAGAACAATTTACATTTCAATGGAGTAGAACTGTCGGATCAGGTCTATTTCAGGGATTCCAATACCCTGGAAGTATCCTAGAAGTATCCAGTACCCGTATCGGTATCGTAGCCGATCGATATGAGTGCAATGACATTTTAGGAGTATCCGTGCATCATAGGGTGTCTTTGCCTAGGGAGAAGGTGGTGTTGACCATCAAGGCGTTACTTTGCTTCTGGCTTCGCATTTATGATGAGTTCCGGACGATACCTTTTGAGAGTTATGTCTGTAGATGGGAGTCCATTATGCTATGAGGACTCCCATAGAGGTTTTTCGTTTTGTTTCTTTTTCTTTGGTTTCTTTCCCCTTTGGTTCTTTTCACCATTTTTGTTTGTACGCATAAGGACATCTCATCTTTTTTTATTTTAATTTTAATAAATACACTTTTACCGAGCAAAAAAAAACAAGAATAACCCCTTCACAACACCCCAATCATCTGTTCCATGATGGAGATTGCACTGGGCCAGCAATACCACTCGATTCCAAGTCAAAGACCTTTCTTCTAATCGCTATCCCCATCTCCACTAAAAACCCTTAGTGGATCTGTAGATCTAGCACCCAATCTTGGACATTTAGATAAGAAAAGGTGAAGAAGCAAGTGGAAGGACGAGACTAAATCGGTTGTGATTCAAGTATAAATACCTTTAAACACAAGTAGGACGATCTAGTAGAATCCTGAGTTCACAATGTGTTGAGGTTCTTGCAGATCGGCACACATGATGATCAAACAAGAAACCACGACGTATCACTGCCACTGATCTCCAATAACAAAACCACACATCTTTTCTCGAGTTGCTACTCTCTCCCCATGAGAGAGCACCTCTACTAAACCTATTATATTTGGCCATCCAACTAAAAACCAATTGGCTACGAATGGAACGGCCCAGGAGTGCAAAGCTTTAAAATCCCAATGTCGGATTAAACATTTCAATATGCCCCCTCACGTGTGGCGTTACATGAGTCTACGACGTGGATGACCATCATTGGGTGACGTGGAGCAAATGGCCAGGCCAAACAACATCAAATTGCCAATTACTTTAAAAGCTCAAACTTGTAGAAATGACATGTTCAATAAATATAAAGAGGAGACTCATGATAGAACATAGGTGGGACACCTAGAAATGGGGTGTAATATTCTCTAACAATATCAAGAGCTTTAGGTTTCTCTTTTTGTTTTGATTAAACTTTTTCCGGATAACAAGTCTTATTGACATTGGTACCCTCCGCCACCAACGACTTATTTCTAGGGCATTCTCTACTACTATCTACCACCAATGGTACCCCCCTCCATCCACTGGTAGTGCCTTTTACACTATCAACTTGGTAGAGACACTATCAACAACATGATTCTAGGTGGTATCCTGACACTGGAGTTGCTCCCCACATGACAATTGACGTTGGTCGTATACGCCAACGATCTCCATACGTTGACTTTGACCAAGTCTTATTGGCAATGGTGCCTCTCATAGGGAGATTGTTGGCTCATATGACCAGCTTTAACAGTTATGTGGTGAGCAACTCCAATGTCAAGATATCACTTCGAATCATATTGTTGATAGTGTCGGCTAGCAAGTTGATAGTGTGAAAACAGTACCTACGGATGGAGGATGGGGTACCATCGGTGGCAGATAGCAGCAGAGTACCCTGGGTGTTGGTCCATTTGGCATACAATAGGGAAACCATAAAACTAATATATAAACGAAAGACATGTCGTGCATAATGAAACAACTATTATAATTCCAATTTACTAAAAATATTTAAACAAAGCATCAAAACAAAAAGAGAAACCTAAAGCTCTTGATATTGTTAGAGGTTATTACACCACATTTCTAGGTGTGTCCCACCTATGTTCAATTCTGAGCCTCTTCCTAATATTTATAAAATTTGTCATTTCTACAAGTTTGAGCTTTTAGAGTAACTGGCGATTTGATGTTGTTGGTATTTGGGCGGGCCGTTTGCTCCACGTCACCCAATGATGGTCGTCCATGTGTTAAAGGTCAAGGAACACCATACGTGAAGGGGCATGTTGAGATGTTTAATCCCACATTGGGAGTTTAAAGCCTTGCACTGGAGTATATAGTTCATGGGACCACTCCATTCATAATCATGGTCCACTTGATAGGCTCAAGTAACGCCACATGGGTCAGTGTTGAGATGTTTAATCCCACACTGGGAATTTAAAGCCTTGCACTACAACATATAGTTCCTGGGGCTGCTCACTCATAACAAATGGTACAGAACAGTTAGTATGCTCCTAAAGTTTAAGAGATACCATGTGAAGAAATGTAGTATAAATTAATTTATAATCAAAATACAATATGCTTTTATACATGGCTTCTTGCACAATTCAAAAAAGATTTCATGTCTACACTTTAAGAAAGATTTCCCTAACCAAAATTACACCATAGTGAAAGGGTGCAAATATTTTCATTGTAACACCTCTACAAGCTCACCCTTGAAACTACATATTGCCTATCATACCCTTTCTCCACCCCCTTTCCTTATTATCACCACCAACCCTCTCTCATGTTCCGTCTATGTTTCTCTTAAAAATAATTTGTTTTTTAATTCTTCCCCACTCACTCTTGCTTACTGGTATGAGACAGTTCAGACACAAATAAAAGGAATCTAACCTAATTTTAGTCCAACTAAAATCAATTCAAGTTCTGAAGCAATGGGGGCAAAGTCCTTTGGTTTTGAACTTTTTGATTACACCTCAACTAATGAATGTCATTGAATTAAAAGTTCAATGAACTCAAAAACTTAGCCATCTTTTGATTGCTAAGGATACTGAAAGACTTTAACAAATGAGGATAAAGACGGGATTCAATTAACTTTTCATTATCAACAGCATATGGTTTTCAGTTGCAGAATCTTAACATATAAGATATCGCATGCGTGTATTACCATGTTGGAGAGACGACCAGGACTAAGTATTTTAGAGGCCATTCAACTCTATCGAAGTGAAGAGAAAAAAAGAGACGTGAGGAAGTGGTGTTGGTAATTGGAGTTGGTGGTGGAGAGAGGGCAAAGTGGAGTTTTGGGGGAGGAGCATATTGATATATGCGGAGAAAATATTAACACCCCACTGAAAACATCTCAAAATATACATATGGTAACATATATTAGGTAAAATCTGGACATGATACCGTAGGATCTTTAACAATTTCTTTACCAAGATTATTTCTGTTCTTCTCTACCCTGCTTCAGCAGAAAGAACACAGAAAAGACAGATTTTTCAAAAGAAAAAGATTTCTTTCTCTTGATAGTCTGAGTAAGACCTGTCAGTTCATCCACTGAAAATGCATTTTTATCTTGTATCTTGTAAACTTGTACAGAGATAGAAAAGGTGGTGGGACTTAGCTCGGTCCAAGCCTTACAGCATCTAAACTTGAAGTCAGAAACAAGTTATCACTTTACATATAATTGCTTGCTACATATGTTAGATGCACACAAAGTGTAAATGATTTCATTGAATGCCTAAAGATTGTGGTATACAAGTTTACTCCCGGAGCCTGACGCTATCCTATGTATGTGTATGTGTGATAACAACTGCTAATTGTTTCAAGAGCATACCTGATTGGGAGTAGATCACTTGGGGTAGAGAATATCATAGTGCCCTGGTCGATACAGTAATGTCATGACCGGTTTCACAGAGTCCGAGCTGTTTTTGGTTGCATCCAGAGACTCACTGGAAGAAGGTATGAAATCATGATGGTTTACACTAATACCCCCCGTATCACAGGAGCTGCGGTCGAGATACATCACGCGGACAGGTACACCTAGTGCATCGGACAAAGCAGTAATGTGAACATGGTCACTCTCTTCCCCCATGGGTTCCACTGAAGCCTTACAGAACTGTTACATAAAAATTAAACAAAAAATGCCATGAGAGAGAGAGAGAGAGTACAAAATAAATCACTTCAAATCAGATTAGATCTATATCATATGGAGCTTTTGGCATTTAATGTGGATACCTAAGCACCAATGATCCAAGAGTCTATATTCAATTCTCTTCTAATAAGCTCAAAACCCTCACCCTTAATTTTCTCAAGTCAATTTATGGCTTACTAGTTACTACCAAGAAACTGCACAAATTTAAGTGCAATGGTTTTGAAAGGCAATGAAATATTAAGAGATAAAGGAATAAAACATGTGACAAGTGGCAAGGAGTTAATGCTACATGTGGCAGAGAAAGGATGCTTTTGATCCATGAGTCCGTTTTCAACAAAATCTACATATATAAAAGTATGGAACACTTTTGAAGAGACTTTTCCGATGAACCAGGCTGTCCAAACTTTACTTCTTTTTTGTTTCTTACTTCAAAAAGTGAATGCTTTTTTATTCTTCATAGATGAGGCAAAGTGTGTCTAACTCGAAAGCTATGGTCTTCATGGACTAAATCACTGTTTTGAAGACATAGCCTTCGTAGGAGAGCCAAATAACGCTAGCGGCACGACCTCCTTTGGCACACAGAAGACGCGGCGAGGCAGAAGGCACATGTCACCACATAATAATTATATTTTGTAAGTTGAGCATGCGTTTTAGGTTGAGCCACCTAATATAAACTGGTCAATCTCTACTTCATAAGATATGATTTTTTTCTATTTTATTTTTTTTGCAAGAAAAGAAAAAATCAGTAAAATTCACTTTGTACTCACAGAAAGATAATAAATACTACAACGTTCAAGGATCCAAGAAGCAAGGAGCTAATCAACCACACTCAACCTCCCCAAATCCCCAATTACAAAAGATTGCACATCTCATCACAATCAACAAATTTTACACCCATAAACAATAGAGTAGCAAGTGCCCAATCAAATAGAAGATCCTTGACTTCCCCTACCAAAATCCTCATGTATAAAAAACCACAAGGCCAAAGGAAATAGCAAAAACATAGGCTACATAGAAAGTGACTTTCGGTCTTCTAAAAAAGTTGTCTTTTTAGCTTTATGCTTATGTGAATTTTTTGGGAGAATACCAAACAAGCTTTTGGCTTTTATCCTCATGGGAAACCACAAAGTGGCTTTTAGACATGTTGCCAAACACCCCCTAAAAGTTTAAAAAGAATCAACTGTCTAAACTACAAAGTTCCCAGGCATCAAATTTAAATTAAATGGATAAATAAGACACTGAGGTTTCTATCTTAATTCTCTATCTCAAAAACAAAACGTTTGATATCAGAAGCATAAGCACACAAGCTTTCTACATCAATAATGGAGCAAGAAAAACAAGGGGACAGTACAGAGAAAATTAAACAGATGTCTCCAAGCCAGTAAGAAGCTCAACAGACATGCACAGACAATTAATATGACGCAACTACTGTGTAACAATAACAACAACATATAAGACTATAAGGGAGAAAGAGAAACCTTTTCCACGGTCATATTTGATAAGCCCAGAATGAATGGTTCAAAAAACTCAGCCCTCCTTCGTATTTCTCCAGAGGTTACAAATCTGAAGAACATTACCACTGGACAACAAGCTTTATTAGGAGAAATAAAATATAAGACATATCATTATTTCCATGTAATGAACATCTCTCACCATAGTCAGAAACTGATTGATCCCGACTTCTGCTCACAAGTTCATCATGACTGAAACAATGACAGATTGTGTTCATTTCACTTGTCTACAAATTTGGCCATTTACTAACATAGTGAACTCTCTTCATACTTAAATAAATAGGCCAAGTTATATCACCTTATGGACGTTTCGTTTCCTTGCATAACACTTTCCAGCTGCTCAATGAATAACTGAACCAATCCTATCACTAATTAGATACATAATTCATGACAGTGAAATGAAAGAAATCACAAAGACCCAAATACTATCATGAAGATTAATACAACTGATCTTCAACTTTTGCCAAAATAAGACCCATTCAATATTATCAAAAAAAAATAAAAATAAAAAGAAAGACCGTTCTACTTGGACTAAAGAAAAGCAGATGGTAAGTAATTGTTCCTCAGATGTAAAAGACGGAATAAAAACTGTAAAATATTGTGAATTTTGCTAGATGCATGGAGACCTATGTGTTATCATGAAGATCTTACATGACCAACATACATTGACCAGCTTATCTATATGGCTTAATTCCGATAATCAAGTTTATATAATTCTGGTTTTTCTTGAATTAACTTGCCAACATGTTATGATATCTATTATGGAGGACATGTAACTCACTCAAGATACATAGTAAATACAATGTGAAACAACTTTTCCAGTTAAGTTGATATTGACTGAAGCAGTTAATAACACAGTTATAAAGGATTTAAAATAATATCGATCAGAGCAACTAAAAGCAGGCACTAGATAGTTGGTAATAAAAGAAGGCAAGGACTTGATAAGTGCAATTTAGGTCACCGCCCTACTCAATGCCAATAGTTGCCATAATAAATTAAGTGATTAACACGCGTGTGTTGTGTCAAAAGTCATCCTTGCTTACTCCTTTTGTTATTCTCTTACACACACAAGTCTCTCTATACGAGGAAAGTGGGATAGCTAATGGTAGGAGGAAAATAATAGACGGCTAGATGAACATGATATATCAGCCAACTCCATATATTATGCACAAAATCCTAACCAAGTGAAAGGGGTTTCGGCACAAATGCCAAATTAGATACTTTTTAAACTCAACAGATTGACAATTATTGCAATAGCTTGTATGCTAGTCACTGGTAGTTTAGAGTGAAGACAATAGGGACTGCTGCAAAAAGGAGAATATGGTTTGTTGTGGTCATGTGGTGTTGACAGTGGCTACTGCAAGTGGTGATGGGGAGACAAAGACAAACGTTGTCAGACACCCAATTGATGTGCTTGCTTGCAATTAAAGGATATAAATGCAACACAATTTTTTCATCAATAAGAAGAATATTCATTCCATAGAATTGTTACAAAAGTAGCGACCTTAGCAAGAAGCAAATGTTAGCAGGTAACAACCCCGGAACAGTGGCTTATAATACTAAAGTATCCCAATTATACATGAAATCGTGAAATCAAAGTTCCCTAAAAAAATTGACACTCCTTGACCAATCATACAAAAGCTCCTTTATGTCCCCCAATATGATGAGAATTGTATAGTGACTCGTGTTGCCAGCAATATTTAGTTATTTTTACCATTTCCAATTCTATTCACATTCTTTCTTATCAAACAAGAAAACTAAATCCTGCCTAATAACCTAACTTGATCAGCAAGAATCTAAATAGAACTGAAAATAGTAAAATAACTACATATTGCCTGCTACAAGAATCACGATGCAATTCTCATCACAATATCTTATGAACTTCCTTCTCCATGTTCTCCAAAACTCTCCGATTACTCTAATTCCAGATCCCCCACACTAGCCTTAGGAAGAAGCTCTCCAATCTACCTTTAGGACCAAGGTCCTTAATGACAATGTCACCACCAAGAGCCTCCACTACATTCCCCAGAAGATTCGAAAATCCATTGAGGGACAAGAAAAACTGATGTAGAACATGAGTTAGTTGCTGTGAAGACATAGGCGTGCGCCTATGTTTCCACACTCACTTTTCTACTGGAGTATCTGGAAAAAGAAGAAGAAGATGATACACTTCCTCCTCCACTTCCTTACAAAGTGGGCAAACATTATCTAAATCCATACCTCTTCCATTAAGCTTGTCTGACCGTTTGGATGCGCCCTAGATTGCTGACCAAGAGAAGAAAGCCACTCGGTGGGGGATTGAAGAAACCGAAATCCTTTTATGAGGAAAATTAATTATCAGACTTAAAACTCACAATCTTGATGAAGGGATGATACGGTCTTCCTTGTAATCTCCCTGGAAAGTGTCAAGGGAACGTCCGAACGTATACACACTCTAACATAACAAAACTACATAAATAATCAACCACCCAATTTAGCCAAAGGCTTACAAGGTTTTATATATATAGCCTCAGTCCTCAGATGGCTTACAATTCAGAAACCCAATACTGAATGAGAAAGGATATTAATAGTAACGAAACTCTGAATTAAAATGAGCCTAAAATTAAAACTATCCTACATAACCTAGAAGTCATAGTAGAACCACTTCTCAAAGATCCCTAAAAGCTAATCTGGGAATCAAATTAAGGGTTTGGAAACACCATATTGCATAAAAACCCAAGACTCCAAGATCTAAAGAAGAGCCCTTTTTGTTCTTTTTTATTTCGATTTTTTATTTTGGTGTGTGCAGTCCCAAAACATTTTCCAAATATCGTATGTTCCGACAAGGACATAATAGGCTTGCAAATGGGTTAGAGTTTTCTCACCTATCCTTCTAGTTTACCCCGCAAGTGTGCTGAACCACCAAAGTTTTGGTTTGAATTGCGATTTGGGATTAATCAATAAATTGCATACAACCTGGTGCTATTATTTGAGATGTCATGTTCTTCCTAATTTAAATTGTTCCCCACCAGATTCAACTTTCGGCAATTAAAATTGCAATTCATAACAATTTCTCCATCACTGTATAGCTGAACAGCATAGTTATGAGATGCAATCCCAGCTTATCAGACCTTTGAAATCACAGTACAAAAGTTATTACAGGTTACAAGTTTTTAAGGTTCAAAACTATGCTTTGGTAAACTACTTATAAGCAAGGACCAAAATATCGATATCGGTTAATATATCGGTGTACCCAAAAACCGATATATATCGGATATATCAGATATATCCATTTTTTTTTGTGACCAGTCCAAACTATTTAAAATATCAGAAATATCGGATATATCGGAAATATCGGATTTATATTAAAAAATGGTCAAAAAGTCAAACGATATATATCGTAAATATCGGATATATCGATTATCTCGGTGATATAAAGTTTTATATCGGAAATTCCAATATATATCGGGAAAAAAAGGGTTCTATATTCGGTGGATATATATTGGAAACATCGATGTCGGTGTACCAAAATACTGATATATATCGGCAATATTTTGGTCCATGCTTATAAGTTATATCAGAGGTATTGGTAAAATCCACCAAAAAAGTATCCGGAAACACATACGAGGGAAACAAGGCAATCCTTTTAGAACCACACAAACCTCCTAATTCCGGACAAGTTTCAACTCTATCTCAACACGAGTAACAAATAAGCATCTTCACAATTGAATGCTGATAAAGATAATGGATAAATTTTCGAATAACGGATTTCATAAAATGATCTTCCCTCTCACTACTAAGAGACCATGTATCAATATATGAATATAATATATATACAATATATAAAGTTTATCACTGTGAAACTTGACAAGACTACACAAAGACCGGAAGGAAATCACCAATCAACAACAGACATAAACTCAACATCCCAGTGAGAGGAAAGTGAAATATGTGTGATACTTAGGTTAGAAAGTTGAGCTTACAGGGAATTAACAAGAGGATAGTGCAAAAGAAAACAATTGCAATCATTTCTGTGGTCATATTAAATCATGCTTAAAGTGACACATAATAATACATCAACAAAATCACTCCTAAACTTCAGAAATACAATTGCAAGTCATTCATCATTCCAATTTTCAATAGACATGGATTCGTTATAGACAGAGTGGATAATGTTGGGACTCAATTCAGGGATACCTTACCAAACGCTTAAGATAACTGTTAAGGAACAGTTACTTTTCACTTTCAGCCCACAAACAAAAGCGTAAAGAAGCGGAAGCTGAAATTATATATATTTTGACACGGAAGCTACTTTGAAGATAAAAAAATTACCGCAAAGAAATCCTCGAATGTGAAATCCGCATATCCTAGGTTCTGTAGAGTCTTCTTGCATTGTTCAACATTTGCTTTAATACGATCAACTTCCGCTTTGTCTTGTGATTCCAGAATATGCTCCTAATTTCGCAATCTCACAATTTCTTTTAGTAGCCAAAACCACAGCAGCATATTAACATTCCTCCAACAGCATGTTGGAGGGTAGATGCCCAAACTATTACAGAAAAGAAGTTTCAAGAATAGAGATTAATGCATTAGGATAATACCAGGTATGCAAACATAAAGCATCGAAAGAAGCAGTTTCCATCTCCCCGTGTTCGTCTAATGGCAGCAAATGTTTCACCTAAGATCTGCAATGGTGACCCAAAATTGTGTTGTTAATTCCAAGAACTGCTTATCTCAGAACTGTTAGAAGAAAATGCCGTCAAGAACACAAACTGAACCTTTATCTTTTCCTGAATGACAGGGCTTCCAGATTGATACTCGGCTGCTAGTGCAGAGAGAGGATCCTGCAGCTTAAAAAAAATATATCAGTGTTCAGACTAACAAAACAATATGCAGGAATAGGCAAGATATCCAGAGTATATACAGAGTATACTCTATATTTTGTGTAATGAAATCAAAGCTGGGTGAAGGACTGGACTTCTGATGGCAAAAGGATATCTGAACTATCATACAACCGACTGTCAATTCTAAATCCAGTAACCAAACCATTTTTTCCAACATCTTTTTTCTCCTTGAGACTCTAAATAAGTTAAAATGACAGCCACAACAGAATTGCAAATTTCCATCAGGCAGTGATCGATAACATGGGAATGTTTGAGAAGAAAATTAATAATGGGGCGAGTGATAGGATAGGATCTAAGGTGCATGAAAAAATTTCCATGTCCATTAAAATATTCGGCCTGGAGATAAGAATCTATGCAATTAAATTTGGATTACTACTATTTGATGAATATTCATTGCGTTTCCGCTACTGAACAAACAATAGTAAAATACTAATCAACCAATAAGCAGAATTAGTCACTTACAACCGATTAGCTGAAACTGTACCTAATAGGTTATGCAAGTGACTAATTGTGCGGCTAATTGTGCTTATTGGTTGATCAGTAAAAGAAAAAGGGGATGCTCATAACAATGGTAGCAAAGCAAAGGATGTTTGCCATTGTTCATGCACCGAAGAAGATCACACAATTAAAAAATATTATCTTCTTTCTCACCAAAACACAATAGTGTGATGAAGTAGGTCACACTACAAACACGAGTACAAGGAATTGGCGGGCAACACGGAGGTAGTACAATACTTTCCCATGTCAAGAGAAGGTCATCAACTGGAGACCAATAAAATTAGGCAGATGTGAAACCCAACCCCAAATAACACCTTCGGCATAAACCACAACTTGATCGACTGCCGCAAGTTTGTCTTCAGAGATGCAACAATTTCCTTGAGGCCATATTTTCCACATGATCACATGAAACAAGGTTTTCCAAAACAATCTGCAAGTGAGGATTGCTAGCATCCCCCTTAAGGGGGTAGAATAGTTCTGACCTGCTAACTGACAAAATAAGTCACCTAATAACCTTTTAAACAAATTTCTATATACCTAAAGAAAAACGGAGTAAAATCAGCAAAGTTGACTTGCTCTCATTTCTTCCAATGCCCATCTAATCATTCAAGATCCTTCACTCCTTTTCTTAAACTGATGCAAAAGTGTTAAATTTATATAGTGGATTAGTTATTGAGTTATAACCACAACCATTGACAACCACCCTCCGGAATCAGGTCATGTAATTTTACCTTTCATCCTTATCCCTTCTCTTCCACCTAATATTTGACATTTGGTAGAAAATACTTACACGAGAAAAAGAATTTTTGGTTTTGCTAAGAGACTTTGTTATTATTATTAGCAACGAAATTGAATCAATGCTAAGAGAGTTGCATCATGTGTCCGTGTCGGATACGTATCCGTGTGTCCGTGTCGGACACACACTGTAAGTGATATACCTTAATTTTTTATATTTCGTTGTGTTAGACACACGTATCCGTGTCAATGTAACTTAGTGAAATACACATTAAGATCTAACATTGAAGATGTTTGACACCTTATGGCATAGACATCCATTCGCATGTACAACGAATGAACATTGAGGAAGGAGAAAGGAAGAAGAAGTTGAACAGATTTTCTATTTTAATTATTCTTTTTCTTTTTCTGTTTTAATTTTTTCAAGTGGCTAAACAACTTGCCTAGCTACTTCTTTTGTCCATTACTGGGGTATAACCATTTTACCACTTTAGAGGAGTAGAACCTTAGCATTTCTCTCTTCCAGTAGATGAAAATTTAGACCATGACCAACAACTCAAAACTTCTAGAATACTCCCAACAAAGATGGTTTGGCGCGTAAGGAAAAGATAAATAGAGCTCATAGTTTCCTCACAACGGATGTATTCGACATTACACATCTGTTACTGGTTATTTTGCCTCTTTTGTTAAGTTCTTCCCCACACAAGAGACAAATAATAGTTTAGATAGTACCATTTTCCTTTTCTCTATACTCTGTTTTTGTCCTTAAATTCTTCTCCTTGTTCCATTGTCTTCCCCCATAGACTGCCTTTCCGTTAATGTTTGAAATATGGCGTGTCCATGTTACTAAAATTACAATAAAAGGAAGAAGGCATCCTCAAAGACTGTACAAACCCACCAATCAAGATAATATTCCCCAATCTCGCCACTAAATATTCAAAATAAACGCTTCTCAAATCTACAAAGAAGGCCCTTTATAGTAGATGTCAATTAATATTATATAGAAATGCATTATAATTAATTAATAAATAAAAGTAGTGGGGGACTTGCCTTGTCAGCAACGTAGATAACTTTGTGAGCTTCCTCAGCTTGAATAGCATTGTGTTGTTGCATGACATCATCATCTCTATAATTACCCCAATCCTCCTCAATTAATGTTTCTGTTTTCAACTCCTCCCCAGCTCCATCTTCTTTCTCCGCCCCCTTATTCATCATTCTCTCCAGACAACAAGTAGTAGTAGGGTCTAGGGTTTACTTGCTTTTTGGCCAACCGGCTGTTGAATTTCCACGAGACTTGACTTGCCCCTTCAATTTTGACCCACTCCTACTCGACTCATGTGGTCCTCTACGGACTAGTGCACCATAAATAATAAAGCTGGTAATGCCCTTTTGCACAACTAAACCGCTTATGATTATTTTTTTTATAACTCAAATATTATTATCACTAGCCAATATGCCGGCCTGTGGCCGGCTTACTATATTAATAGTTGATTTACTCTGGGCTATTATAATTGTATATTGTGCTATTGTTTTGATGATAAACTAATTAACTATTCAATGTTTTAAAAGAAAAAGTTCAAGCCTATTATTCTAGTGTGTTGGGCTTTAAAATTAGTTGGGAATGTTGGTCTTTATAATTGCTTGGGGAAAGAATTAGACGTCTGAGACATAATTATTTTTGGGCAAACACAAATGCTTTTAGAAAAAAGACAATTACACCACTTGTCGAATGTGTTGTTGCACTTCTTGTTTTAGGGTTACTTTTGGAATCGTCTATGAATACAACACCCAAAAAAAAATGTAAATATGTAAATATTTTTTTGGTAAGTAATACTTACCCCATCAAATGCAAGAACAATGAATTGATCCCTCTCTGTTAGTAGCCTATAAGAAAATTCAAGTATAGAGATCACCTTGTAATCTTTCAAACAAAAATCTCCGAAGGCCCTTCTGGTTGCTAATCTAGGGGCATAATCAAATGGCAACCAAACCCGAGGCACTTCTAGTTCATTTGCAAAGGGGCAAAAAGCCTTCCTCTACACCTTTTAATTGCATGACTTCCCTACACAAATAGAGAGAAGTAGGAATTAAAGTCAACACTATACTATCACACTCGTTAAGACGGTATATAGGTCAATTTGGATTGCCACTATCGCATTGTTGTTGTCTTTAGATCCCATTATCGCCTTGAACCCCTTTAAGTTAATTATTTGAAAGAAGTCACCCCCATCAGTCTAACTTTAGGTCGGTTAGAACAGAGGAAAGGTAAAGGTCGTCTAAGATATCGATCGCCATACCGGTTCAACAGTTTACATACATATACTTTATTTTTTTCTTTCGAGAATACTCTTAGAATACCAAAAAGAATTGACAAATTGCAGTGCGAAAATCAAATTGGCAGAAAACACACCATGAAAATATCATCACAAATCCACGTTATAACAATCATATGATTGATCAATAGCTAGCTTTGTGATTTTGTATAAATCAGAAGACTTTTGTATATCTATTGAAAAAAAATCATCTGAAAAAGAAAACTTTTGTATAAAGAAATGAGATGCTGAAATTGCGTGGGCTGATATTTCCAATCTCGGACCGATCTTTGAGTTCTAATGTCTCGACTCGGAGGGCTGTTAAATGTGGGGGTGGATCAAGCGAGATGTTAGCATCGGTAATCCCTCAATCATTAGCTATGTTACCGCTCGAGCTTTTCTAATCCCTCCGAAAAGAATCCAACTATCCACAACGCTTTGATGTACATCCACGTTAGTCTTTGTGGAGACATTTTATTCCCTACGTAGACTTATTAGTTCTTCGCAGTCCTTGATCACCAAAGTATGTACAGAAGTAAGGTTTCGCAGCAATTGCATTAGAAAAGCATCTAATGAATTTCCGCAAATTTCAAGCGAATGAAGATGAGGGAGGCTACCAAACTCAGTGTAGCCTCATTGCATGATCTTAGTATGAATAGCTTGCCTGCATGTATGTTAAGACAACATCATTGGGAGTTTGGGACATATCATAGTTTGAGTTAACAACTAACAATAATTTCTGGAAAAAAAAAGTATAAAATAGCATAAGTAATGCATGCCTTGTAATATTTTAGAAGTGTTAGATTAAGCGTTAGTACATTGCAAGGGCTAAGTCTTCACACTTAACTCTAAACAGATACAAAGGTCGTGAAGAAATACACCAACCCAAAATCCTATGCAAGTCCTTCAAAGATTTGGGCCTTAATAGGGATGTGTACTTTTCTCGTGGTCCATCTTAGAAAGGAGCTGTGTACTTTCTCAGTAGTTCGTCTTGGAAAGCACATAAATGAATTCATCCATTTTTTTTCTGTTAAAACAAAAGTTTTGGTGGGCTGTTATTATCTCCAACTCATCCTGCCATTTCAAGAGCAATGTTAGTATAACCACGTGTACGTTACATGCCCTACTTACGAAATTTTCCATAGAAATAGGAAAAAAGCTTGGTCATAATTCATTTCATACAACGTAGTTCAGATGAGATTGCTAGAAGGAACACATGATCTATGTCCGGTGGTGCTCTTGATTTCCAACTTTATATATTACGTCATTAACTTCTTGAAGAAAAAGAAAGAACATTGAAAGAGTCAAGGAATGTCTATCTTATATAGATCTTGGCAGTTGACAGGAAGGAGATTGACATGTCCACTGAAACATTAACTGGAAGACCCTCAATATGAACTACAGCACCTCCAACCTCATCAATTAGATTTGCAATGGCACCCGAAGAAAAATTTCCAGTTGCATTTTGCACAAATGATTCAGAAATCAATATAGTGCCAAACATTATGGTAATTACGAAAAGGCCAGCTGCACATTCATCAGTTTTGCTTAACGATAGAGCCGGTTAGCACACTTATCTGTTTTGCTTTAGTGATAGAGCTAGTTACTTTCAAAGACATTCACCGGTTTTACTTAACAATAAGAGCCGGGTAGCATATTCATTAGTTTTGCTTAAAGAATGGAGCTACTTAAACCACTATTCATTTTGATACGGCTAGGAACCTTGGTCATCCTTTCTTTTTAATCCATTAAAACTTCAAATGCTTGAATTCAAAGTAATGCTTACTATGATCAAATCCTATCGCTGACATTACATAGATTATTATGTACTTCATACCAATACACTTATATACTGATTAATTAAAAAGACTGCCCAATTCTACACAAAACACGTACTCCAGTAAAAAAGACAACAGTCCATTCAATCAAATTTTTTTTACTGTACAACTCAATCTCATACCAAAAATATCAATATTTTTCGAAGTTCTAACTTCCTATAATAACAGCTTTAATATATAATTTAAAAAGTCACAAAGGATAAACATTTTTCAAGGAGTAACATATCTACTCCAGTACCAATAACTAATAAACACCCTAGAACTTAATACCATTATCTACAACAAATCATACAAAAGTCCAATTTAAGCTTTCCTATAATAACAACTTCAAAATCAAAGTAACAATATCACATGCCCAATCAACTTTAAAATCTAAAAACAGTTCCAAAGCTCATAATACATCTAGATTTAATACGGGTCTCCTCATTTCTATCCAAATGTAGCTAACAACTCAAACCCACAACAAAAAGCAATCATTTTTATCCAAATATTCAAATATTTAAACACCAAGAGAAAGAAAGAGAGTTATTATACCTTGATGCATAAGCCATTTGAACCTAATCCTCATACATCGATTTTAAAGGAAGCAATTCATTAAAAGCATTTGATTTTGCAAATAAAGAAATGGGCAGTACCTTTTACGGAAGAAAAGAGCATAAGCGAATACACATTGGACAGATTCACTTGAAAATTGTTTGAAATATCTACCATCCTTGAAAAGTGCCTAATTTTATCGGAAGTTTTAGAGGACCTGGGTTCTACAAAATTCCAAGAACGTAATTCTCACTTCTTTGCCACCTAGCTACTCGCTACATATGAGAATATGACTATATGAGCAGCAGCTTTGAAATGGTAACTACTAAAATTCACTCCCTGAAGCTGCAACCAATAGAGAAAAGAATGATCCATGCCAATTCTCTCTGACCACTTCCTTCAAATATATCACATGCTCAACACATGTGCCACAAACCACCAATTCCTTCCAAACTCCCTTTCTTTCCCTCTACTCCAACCACCCAAAGAATTTTCTTTCTTCTGAAATTCAAAAAATCAGCACACCCCACCATCAGCATGGATCATCCGACAATGCACAATCAATTTCAATTACCAAAACTTGGACCCAACTCAACAACGAATCTGATTTCGCATCTCTACTTTCATCCGACGGCTATATTTCCATCAGTGGCTTCGGTTCTCTTTTATCAGGTACACTTTCTTAAGTCTTAACATACACATTTCTATAATCCACTAATCGCACGTCTCAATCCATTATCTTACTTCCAAATTCAGAAAAAAGCGTGAGGAGTACATTTCCCGAACTCATCAACTTCCGAATGGCGAAACTCAACGGCTTCCGTCGCGTTTTCGCTCATGCTGCGCCAATTTTCTTCCAACGTGGAATTGCCAATGCTGAAACTCAGGTCACACATACATAATGTAAAAAACTCTCAGTATATTTGGTTTGGTTTATTAGAATTCTCATGATTGCATTCCCCTACTTTATTTTTGTGTCTAGGTCAACGAAGGGATCAGAAAACACTGTGTGATCATATATAGATCTTACGTATTGTGAATTTCAGACATGGTGCTATCGACATATTCCTCATGCTGTTTCAAAAAAAAAAGATGTTTCTTATATCAAGCACTCAAGCAGATACAAAGAAGGAAAAGAAAAAATAAATGTTCAAGTAGAGCTATCAAAAGCAATGTTTAATTAAGGATAGAAAAACTTCCGTATTCTTCATAATCTGAAAAGAATAAACTGTGAAGTATGGAATAGTATGGACGTTGAGAGTTGAGAGTTGAGACTACTTTTTTTCATAGAATTACAAATAGACTTCTTTTTCATCCTCGAGTAACTATATAGCATCACCAGAGACTTCCAATAAAGAGTCACCAAACTGAGAATCCATCCATATTTCTAAATAAAATAAAATTGAGCGGGTACCTGATAAGCAAGAGTAAAAGGATTAGTTTTTCCTCTCTTCTCTAATTCTTCCATTATCAAATCCACACATTCTTCCATCTCTGCTTTGTAAGGGTCACATGCTTCTTCCACATAAGCAAGTGGCACTCCATGAGCACTTAAAAATATCATCACCGCAAATTTTTTTTTTTGGTAAGCTAAGGTTAAATATAAAGGAAAAAAACGAAGAATAAAAAAACCTTCAGTAACTCGTACCAATTACTTTTTGCTACTTGAGATTTTAAGGTGAAAAAAGAAGTGAGCGTAAGTAACTGATTCAGATTAAGTTCTATGGAAGTAGACAATGCCATTTGGGCAACTAAACATTTCCCGAACTCATCAACTTCCGAATGGCTTAAACTCAACGGCTCCTCAAGTCGGCGTTTTTACGCTCATGTCGCGCCAATTTTCTTCCAACATGGAATTGCCAATGCTGAAACTCAGGTCACACATACATAACAGAAACTCATTTCAAACTAATCCTCGTTTTTTTTTAAGGATAACTTTGTGAATTGGGAAACACATACATAACGAATTTCTGTCACACATACATCAGACAGAAACCAATTCCAATTCAATAACACCCACATAAAAAATTTCACATCAGCACAACATAGTTTTGTTTACATGAAAAGAATTGAAAATGATAAAAGTCATAAAGTAAGGTTTTGATGAACTTAAAACAAATAAAAGTAATTTAGTTGGGCTTCAAGGAGAAATCATTTAGAATAAGGGCGAGAGATAGAGGCGACCAAAAGGAGAAGCTTGTTCGGTGTTTAAACCATAATCTTTCATTAGATTAGAATTAGATTAGAATGTGGGGTTTTCTTTTTTCTTTGTGCAAGTCATTTGAATCATACCTTCAACAAAAATGAAATTCGGTACAGAGGGATTTGAGAGGTGTTGCCAGAGAACAACATCTTCTTCTGTACTTTTGATATCACTCTATCATCTGATTTTTTTTTTTTTTTTTTTGCTAAGTGAGCTGAGAATTGTATATTAAGTATAGGAAAAAGGGAAGGGAAATTACAGAAAGTGAAAAAGAAAACCAGAATTTGTCTGAACAATTTCTTAGTTGAATCTAAATTTGTCTCAAGGCCGGGTTTGGTTTGAGATAATGAGCAATAGACTTAAACCCGAGTTTTGCAATCTGGAAAGAGTGATGAGTCGATGACCTAGAATGTCATCTCCTGTTGGAAGAAGAGAAGAATAAGAGAGAGGGTTTGAAGAGATGAATTTTTTTTTTGAAAGTTGGGAGTGTTTTGTAGAATTAAAAAAATAGTAGAGAAAGAAGTTTTTAACCATTTTGGGCTACGAACAATTGAAATCAGGCGTAGAATTCTTTTTTTTTATGTAAAATCTGATGTGTCAGTCTGAGAGAAAAAAAGGGGGCTGACGTGGGTCACTGGGAGCATTCTCAACTACTCAGTATTAATGGTCTTTGATTACTATGTTTGGGCCAATTATTTTTTATTACTATTTACTTGTGTTTTGTATATTCATTTGGAGTTGAATAAATGTTGAAATAAAATAAATTATACATGGAAAATAAACTAAGGAGTAGGGGTGCCCATGGGTATAGTCCGATTCGATTTCTACCGGTTTTGGGTTTGGGTCTGACGTCATCGGTTCCGATTCTATCGGGTTTATTATTATATTTACAAAAACCAAAACCAAAACCGCTTAGAACCACCGGATAATCAGGTAAGTTCCTTATACCAGGTGGCATAAATATGCACTTACAAGAATAGAGTAATAACATATATTTGCTTCAGAAGCCAAAAGTTGCATACAAGAATAGAGTACTACATAATGGTAAAAGAATGAGAATTACATTCATGTAGCTCCATGAAACAATTAACCAAAGCCTGCCTCCCAAAAAGGCAAAAGCTACATCTCCATAAATAAAAGATAGATACATATGCAAATTAAACATTAAATACTAATAAAGCTTTAATTTTCTAATTTCATTTAAACACCACCTGTTTAGCAAAACCTTACATATATAGCAAAAGCCTTACATGCACTATGTACATGCAAATAAAGCATTGTCAAGCAAAGAGAATACCCTCTCCAAGTATGGTTGCTTGTTACAATAGTCTTCACAAAAAGAATCACTAGTAGTGAAAAGATTAACACCTTACCATATACATCTAATACTATTAACACCCTATCATATATAAAAAAAATATTATTACCTTCCAACTTCTTTCTAATCCAATCCTGAGTACATATCAATGCTTCAATAGTACGTGATCGCATAGTCGATCGGTATCGATTAACTACTCTACCACCAGTAGAAAATACAGATTCAGATACAACTGATGATGCAGGAATTGCTAATTAAAATATCATGAGCTATTTTACCCATGATAGGATACTTTGGAGAATTATATTGCCACCAGCTTAAAATATTGAAATTCTTGTCATCCAAGCCTATCCTTTTCTGCAATAGGGGGACAGATTCTTCCAAATATATCTCCAACTCACTCTTCAAGCCTACACCCACTGAACTATCTTCAAGGAATGCTTCAAAACGCCTTAGCTTTGGCCTAGAAGTTTTGCTTGCATTAGCACCGCCAATATCCCTCTTACTGCCAGGAGCCTTGCTATTAGTCTTAGTGTTCCATGGGGATGGTTGACTTGGCATAGAAGACCGAGCTGCATACTCGTTGTACAAACTTGTAAGTATCACTAACATCTGTTATCTTCTCCGAAGAAAGTTCAATGCCATATATCAAAGGAAAGTAAAAAGAGATTGACTTCATCTTGATGCGTGGATCTAATATTGACGATAATGAGAAGACCACGTTTGTGATGTTCCAATACTTCACAAACTTTTCTTTCATCCTTATGCCCATGGCCCAAATGTAATGATCCCCGGAAGCACACCAGTCCAAGAGTTGCAAATAGATGTCACACGACATATCAAAATACTGATTCACAGTAGTATAGGAACTCCCAGATAAAATTCGAGTGTCATGAAAAAATACATTCAAGCAATCTGCAACAAGTTCTGCATTCTCCCAATCCATTTCGGAAGGACCACACTTAAAATCTAGTTCAACTTCGGCATAACATTTTAATGCATCTTTCAGTTGGAGTGCTACTTCATCAAGCATCTCATATGTTGAATTCCATCTAGTGCAGATCAACATCTTGAATGAACCTTTTAGTTGGGACTTGAGCTTGGGCACAGACACCTTCAAACTTTTGTTGTCTTTGAGGTGAGCCTATGATGAACTTGATAGTAGATCGAGTTTTTTCAAGCTTCCCCTCTATTTCTTTCAATCCCTCTTGAACAATCAAATTCAAAATGTGTGCACAACAACGCACTTGAAGTAATTGACCATCCAAAAAAAGTGTCCCCTGAGGTTGAAGTTTCCAAAAAATCTCACGCACTACACCGTCATTTGAATCTGCATTGTCCAGCGTAATAGTTGACAACTTCTTGTCTAAATTCCAGTCATACAATTTTTCCAACACAACATTTCCAATATTTTCTCATGTAACGTATGTCGACCTTTCACAGTGCAAAAACATAAAATCCTTTTTTGTAGCTTCCATTTGTTATTTATGTAGTGTGCGGTTAAAGCCATATAACTGATATTCTGACCTGATGTCTAGAAATCAGTTGTGAAACTGATTCTGCATTGGAGCTTTCCCAAACTCACAGAAAGATTCTTCTTTTCTTTTTCGTACAACTTCATACAATCCCTTCTAGCTGTGGTCCTCTTGTACAACTGGAATGTTGGCTACATTGACTTCAGAACCTTTCTACCCCACATGTTCAACCATTGAAAAAGGGTATTCATGCAAAACAATCATCTTGGTAATTGATTCACGAGTTACAGATTGGTCAAACTAAAAGTTTTGGTAACTCACCCCTCCTTGTTCATCATCTATATTTGAGGTCGTCTGGTATCCCCCTTGTTTGGATTTGAACTCCTTACATGATCGAGGAAAGTGGTTTTTTCAGGCTACTAGTCCCATTTGTAGTAATTGCACTTAAATCCTTTTGCAATGCTTACACTAAGCTGAAATAACTTTTCCATCATTTTCAATTTCTTCATATTCATTCCTGACAAGAGAAGTTTTTCTGCACTTTGGATCACCCTCAGCTGAATCGCTAGCATTTTTTTGCTTAGGCATTCTACATGATCATGGAAAAAAAAAATGTAAGATTTAGACATTCTACATGATCATGGAAAAAAAAACGTAAGATTTAGACATTCTACATGATCATGGCGATACAAAGCAAGTTACAAGTCTGACTCATCATCAAAAGCAAAGGAATTATTAACGATCAAAAGCAAAGGAATTATTAACGATCAAAAGCAAAGGTTGTGTACTTAATGTTTCGACCCCCACCTACATGGCAAACGTCAATTGGTAGGAGTCTCCACTTTATTCGTTTAATCAACAGAGCTAAAGCCCAATTTGCAATACCATGGATTAATGTACAGGCCCATCAACTCATGTGTCTAAGGCTGAACCTTAGCTGTACATTAATTTATGTCCAGATTCGTTTCTTATCAAAGAGATAATTATCAGTTGAGAGTTATAGTCTAACACAATTACTTAAGCTACAAGATTACTTGAGCTACAAGGACTCTCTACTCTACCTATATAAATACAAAACTATTTTTCATAAGGACCTATGTTGAAACTTGATCCCTAGAGAATAGATCTTAGGTACGTAGGCAGCCATTATCTTGGTTCAGTTTCATCTTCCCTAACATCAAATTTCTCTGTTTCTTAGTGCGTTCTTTACCATTGCTCTCGTTGTGTTGAAGCAGTTTACTACCGAAACACTTAACTAAGAAAGTGAGATTGAAATGAATTAATTCCCCTTCACAGACTAGATTATAGTTTACGAGAACTTAAGAGTTTTGTGAAAAAGAAAGATGTTCACCAATAGCTTCATTATCGTAAACAAGATTTAAGGTCAAAGCACTTTGAGTGAAAACAAAACTTTGTCCCAAACCCTTCAGGAAGTGAAGCAGGTAGTGTAAAACCAGAGCATTAAAAGACACTTAGGTGAAATTCGACAATTGGTCGGCGTCAAATTGAGGTCAACGTCGAATTGAGGGTTTAATTTCGACGACCAAGATGAGTTGGTATGACCTGATAGATAAGTTCCAATAATCATTAGCTTTTCATCCTAATAATTACCTTAAATCAAGTAAACTTGTTCTTTCAGTTGCCCAAAGATAGTTAAACAATAACGGTTAAAACTAAAACACAAGTACACAATAGAGATTGTAAACTATACTCAATTTCATTGAAAATTCATCATTCTTTCGCTATGTTCGATAATTGATATACATTCATTTCACGGAAATATTTAAACGAACCATTTAACCCATTCGAAGGACCACTCGTAAATTTCTAACCTTGCTACCATTCTTTAAAAAGTTCACTCCTTGCTATAAAAAATCAAAATCAGAAACTTGCCCTTACTTTATAGTTTATACATACATTAACAAAGATGATCGAGAAAGAGAGAGAGGTGAAGGAATTTACCTCAAAGCTCAAAAGGGCTTGCAAGAATATTTAGATTTGGATAGTTTGTTGCTCATAGTCACTAGCAAGGCAACCCATGAAAACCCAAATGTATTTAATGTTCTGTCAGAGTCACTTATCTAAGGTTATGTTAATTTTATTTTGGCGCTCATCTCTCCCGCCCAGAATATTATATATTTGTATGTATTCATGCAATCCCGCCTATAGCTTTTTAACCTTTTTATGATTACTTCTGTTTTGGCTATGCACTTTCCCGCCAAAGTATTATTGTACTCCCGCCTATAGCTTTTCACTACTAATGGGCCAATACGAATGGGCCTTTGATGATCAATCACCATGTCTGAAAATTTGTTTGACCCAGACAAATAACCAAATTGGTTGAGAAATATGTGTATTTTTTCCAGTTACTCATCGGGTACCCATGAAATCACCAGGTATTTACCCATCAGTTTCAGTTCTTAAATGGTTCGGTTCTTTAGACCCACTTTTATTGGTGACATGTTGAGATCGTGGGGTTTGGGGTTTTTGTTGTTCATCTTAGATCTAAGTGGGAAGAATGGTGATGGAGAAAACCTCACCTATTTCTTGATTTCTCTATTGTTTTTGGGTTGGTTTTTTATGTATAATTAATGATGTTAAGAACTAACTATTATTGTTTTGACAATGAAAACATGAAAATAAGAGTTGTTTGATAATGAAAAATATGATGAACTTTATATAAACAAGGTAACTTGGTTAAAGTTATACTCATTTGATTCAAATGAGTATAACCAACTTTGGTTGGGTGAATGAATAATATAAAAGATGTTTTGAAGAACTATTGTTATAAAAAACAAGATAACACAACTTAAATGAAAGAAAAGCAACAAGATTCAACAAAGCTTCAAGTTTTATGTAATGAAAATGGAAACCAAGGTTAATAACAATTAAACTATTAATTTAAAACATATTAAATTATTCCTAATGACCAAAGATTAATTATAGGATAAGTTCTCTCTCCTCTCACTTTGGCTTATATACTACACCTTTTACACTTTTACAACTTTGCCCTCGTCTTTTAGAAATAAGACACCTCATTAGGGTTATTTTATGCTTTAGGTACCTTCTTGAACAAGCTTGCTAAGGATGCCCACTTTTGAGTTGAGGACATAATCTTTGGTCTTTTGGGTTAAGGACATAATCTTCCGTCTTTTGATTTTGAGTCCCTAACTGTTGACCATCGAGTTTGACTTTGACTTTTTGGCACTTTTTCTCCTAAGCTAGAATCTTCCCAAGCAGCATCAATAGCACTCCTTTTTGCGCCGAAATGCATGCATTAGGAGTATAAGTCCTAAATAGCCTGTATCCTGCAAAATATAGCAAAAGCTATGAGTTGTCTGTTCATTAAGCATAAGAAGGGTATATTTGAAGCATTGTAAATGTAATTAAACACACATTTGGGGACTGATCAATTAGGTATAGCATTTAAGTACCCAAAACCAGGGTATTCGGGTTCGGTTCGGTTTCCGGTATTTGGATACCCATGCACACCCTTACTAAGGAGATTGTTAGGAGAAAACCATGGAAAAATGACAAGATTAATGAAGAATAAACACAAATTTAGGCCCAGACACATAAATTGAATAGGAATTTCAACTACAGTATGGGGTGAACAGTAATTTTGGTTTTATGACAAAAAACGGGTTGATGTCAGCAACTATCATTAATAATTTCGGTCTAAGGACAAACTGGATGATGTCATCATATGTGATTTTGTATTTGCATATGTGAATTTGTATTTGTATTTATATATGTAATACAAATTTGCATTGGCGACTGATCATACCTCAAATGTGTATTTTTATCCCCTTACATTACTGCATTACAGCCATTTTTACACATAATAAATAAACAACTCGTAGCTTTTACTATCATTTGCAGGTTATAGGCCATTTCAGACTACTTATCGTAAAACATGCACTTTAGCGCTAAAAGGAGCTCTATTAACGCTGCGTAGGAAGACTCGAGCTTATATGAGAAAGTACTTAAAAGTCAAGGTCAAAGTCAACGGTTAAAGACTCAAACCCAAAATATGAAGATTCTGTCCTTAGCTTAAAAGACTGAAGATGATGTCCTTGTCTCAAAAGTGGTCTTAGCTTGCTCTTGCTTGTTGTAGCTTGCTCAAGAAAAAAAGATAAAACATAAAATATATAACAAAAAGGAAAAGGAAAATCAATTGTAAGAGGTGTCCTACATCTAGAGGAGGAGGGCAAATCTATAAATATAAAAGTAGGGGTATATAAACAAAAAGTGTAGAGAGAAATAATTATCCAATTCTTAGCTTGACATACCACGGGTTGATATCATTACTCATGCTTTTAGGAAATAACTAGGAGTAAAAAATAGATAGATCAATTTATTTTATTTCAAGTTTTATTTCTTGTTTTGTTATTTTCCATTGTGCAAGCTTTATGATTTCTTTACTTTAAAGTCTTTCCTTGCATTTAAATACTTGTCTTTCAATCTTGTTATCAAGCAACTTGTTTTCTACACTTTCCTTTTGTCATTTCAATCAATAGAAGCATGTTACACTCATTTGAATTAATCAAATGAGTGTGACTTGTTAACCAAGTTATTTCTTTTTCTTCCCTTGTTATTTCAAGTTTTTAATTCAAAGCAACTAACTTTTAATGTTTTTATCTTCCTAACATTTTAGACAACTTGCTTTCAATCCCTTTTAGAGATTAGAAAGATGAATAGGAGAAGTTTTAGATAAGTTTTTGTTTTTAGCCATCAAACCATTCTCTCAAACATAAGATTTAAGATGAACAATGACAACCCACAATAGCTCAACCATTACAACAACTTCAAATGGCAGCGCCGTCATGGATCTAAGCTTGGAGAGGAATATGGATTCAAACACCAACTCCTAATCTCTTCTTTTCATTTTTCTTCTTTTATTTTAATTTATTTCATGTTTTCATTTTAAATATCATGTATTAATGTTTCTTTTCATGTCTTCAGTACAGGTTTGTTGAAACAGAGCCCACCATCAGAACAAGGAGGAGCACCAAAAGTACTCGATGGAAACTTGGAGCTGCTGGAGAAGATCAAGCCACGCCCGCGACCACCGTTGACTCGTGATAAGCACCCAAAAGTGTATTATGAAACCCCATTGAGACATATAAATTTGGTTAATTATGTGTTTAATAATCATGAAATAAATATGTTTTCATACTTTTGCAGGTATTTGCAGTAAACATGGAAATATTGGTTAAACACGAAATAAAGCCGCGACGGCGATATCACTGAATTCTCCCAAATCCACACGAAGCATCAAACTTCCAAAGCTCCTACCTCTCGAACCCGGGACTCGAATCACGACCACGAGATGATTTCGGACAATCGTAGGCGATGAACTCTACGCGATAGGCGGAAATTGTAACAACGCCCAAAAATCTGGGACCGCCATGGATTGCACATGGACCCACACTATGTGGGGCCACAAGATGGATGAGTCATCAATCATGGAGCATGTCAAGACAAAGATAACAAATTATTGGTGCAAAGTTGACACCTTGCATGTAATAAATTAGATTAGGTGTTAATAGTGAAAAAAGGCAAGGTGTCACTTTGTTTTAATGTGGTAGATAAAAATGAATCAATGTGGTTTGATAATTCACGTGGGAGGAAATGAGATTTCTCTCAAATGGAGAAGAAATTAGACAAGGGTGGGGGACACTCCATTTACTCCCTTGACTTATTTTCCTCACATGGCATTATTTTAGTTCCTTAGTGAAAATGAGAAGTTAGTTTTAGTTTTTATGAAAAAAAAAGCTTGTAATAGTTTTAATGGAGGAACACTTGTTCTCCTAGAAAATAATAGAAGTGAGTTTGGTTGTTCATCTTTCTTCTCTCTCTCTCTCTCTCTTTTGTGTTTTTCTTAGTTCATAAATCTTTGTCCCAAGGATCATGAGCTAACTTCCCTTTTGGGGAGTTAATCTAACTCATGTGAGGGTAAACCAATTGTTGTTGGATTGGTAGGTTTAGGAAGAACAACTAACTCTACATCCTACCCCAAAATGGTAGTTGGTGTAGAGTTTAGTTAGGAATCAAGCAATGAGCTTAGAGATAAGTCATTGTTTGGTTTTACTTGCTAGCATGTATGAGCTCTTTAGTGAGCCATGCATGCTAGGGATCAAATCTATTTTTTCGTTAGGGACTTGTCTATGAGTCTAGGAAGAATCAAAACCTTTTTCAAATCAACACTAATGATAGTTTCACATGAGGAGGATTAACTCTCCAACTTCTCTTTCAAATTTCTATTTCAGTATTAAGAGCATGTTTTCATTGTTAATGTTTTTATTAATGTTTGTGTAGGAAGGAAAAATCTAACATTTATATTATATCCTTACTCCTTAATTTCCTTTTATTGTAACATCTAATTTTTAGTTGTTCTAAGCTTTAGGTTAGTTCGAATCCTTATTCAAACTCTACGAAACGAAGATCGTGAGTAAGGAATCTTGATTGCTTTTACATTAATTTAGAGAGTTCAAAACTCTAAAGTAGTGTTCTCCAAGCATATATCAAATAAAACACTTCGCTGTTCTAAAGCCATAGAACTTGTGCTAAAGATCGGAAGTTGCATCAAGGGGAACCCCATTCTCTTCCTTCCACTTTCCTTTTCGTTCGTTTTACGTTTTTTTATTGTTTTTTCAGTATTTTTGCCTCGCGATTGACACATGTCGAAAAAAATTTCGTTCCACTTTCGGTACCAAAAGTTAGGACCGAGAGATAAATACTGACGATTATAAGACTTCGGAGAAAATTTGAAAGTATTCGAATGGACGACACGTGCATGCGGTTTGTGGTGAGTCGTCGCGTCTTGAGTGGGACCAGCGTCAGCGGTGAATTTCTTCGGTTGTTGCTCTGTTCAACCTCCAAAGATCTGCGCAGATCTACCTTGATCCATTTCGGGCCTAAATATCCGCCCTGTGCACTGAAAAATTCGATAATCCTTCGGGATTTATCGCGTCGGCAATTGAAACGCGTTTGTTTGATTCAAGGGCTTAAAACGGAAGCTGAGGTTCCAATTTTCAATATTATTGTAATTTATTTTTATTATTTTTATTATGTTTTTCTGCATGTATGCCATGTATATAGTATTAGGATAAATTTATGGATTATTATTTAAGTTTTAGCCTCGAATTATGCATGAATCAAGTTTGTATACCGGTAAATATTTATATACGATTACTCGGACATGATTTGCATATGAATGTATATTTACATATTAATGGTACTGTTTTGCATGGGTATATGTCTTTCTACGTATAAATGTTGCTTGTTAAATGTTTGATATTTCTCTACGTATACGTACACGGTATTGTCTAATATGTCAATTTTGTCAAGAAAGAGGAGAACATTCCAACGAGGGTTAAAATCTGAGTTGGGTAAGTTGTTTTTAAACCCTACGGGGTAAAGCTGCTCTCTATAGGACATTCGCAATCTCAATGAGTATTGTCGAAATCGATTTATTATGCAATACAAGAGTCGTATTTTAGTTTAGGTATAATACTTTGCATGTTTAGTTTTGTCATCTATTCTGGCATTATGTATCGTATTAGGTATGCTAATGTATTTAGATCGATTATGAGTGATTCAAATTCACATTCTTTGTTGATATACATTTACGTAATATCGATTTACAAATTAGCGTACATATACGTATTACTGATGTATATTTGCCTGTACGTATGGAAATATTTATCGATAACACAAGCTTGCCTATTCGTATAGCTATACGTATGAGTAGAGTACCTTCACATGCTACTGCACCTAGTATTGTATGAGTAGATCGTATTTGTATGTTTGAATTTTAAACCTTGCATAAATCTTAAAAAAAAAAAAAAAAAAAAAAAAAAAAAAATAAATTAAATTAAAATTAATTTAATACCACCTTTGCATAAATTTTAATTCCATAAATCTTAATCATATTCCAATGGTGTCTAGGAAACTTGAAAGATTGAGGTTACTTAATTAGAACCGTGCTTGCACGGAAATCCTCCCTCATATCTCTCTTGTGACACTGAACGTTGGTTTATGCACACGTATTCCTAGCTTCCCTACTACGTTAGCGGCCGGCTTAGGCATATGTTGTTCAACCCTAATGCTTAAGATAATAATAAAATTCGAGTCCTCATAATTCCTTACGTAAGTTAGATTTAATTTTATGCTTGCATGAGATTAAGGTCCGGTTTCACTAAAGAAATTGAACATACCTATCGTCGAAAAAATACGATAAGCAATTGCGTAAGTTCTCACATAAAAATTGTTCTTCTTCGCTAATTACCTTCATCACAATCCTTCGCCGCCATCAACTTCGTCATTATGGCCGACGATCCTACACCGATGAGAGCCCCCCTCTCGGATTTCTATCTTGCATTCAGGAAGGACCTTCTTCCCCGCATCAAACTTGAGGACATTGTCGGTGATTTTTTATTATCCCACCAAACGTTTTCGGTTTGTTACCAATATATCATGGTTTGGAGCACGAAAAACCGTGACAATCATCTTCGTAGACTTCAACAAGTGGCAACAACATTTCATCATCCAGCAGCCTCTAAGGAACAACTCTTTGCTTCGATTTGTTTCCATTCACTTTAAGCGGAAAAGCGTCAATCGGCTAGCGGGACAACAATCACAATCCATAGACACATGGAATAAACTAGTTCAAGCTTTTATGCTTCAGCTTTTTACACTAAGAAGAAAACAACCTGAAATGCTTCGAAAAATTCAATTCTTTCGTCAAAATCCTCATGAATCCTTTGAAGCATGGAGTCGCTTTTTCGATCTTCGTTAGAATGTCCTCATCACCATTTGGAAAAAGTCGTCCCTTGTTCGTTCATTCTTTAATGGTCTTTTCGATCATCAAAAGAAACTCTTGATATAATGAGCGGCGGTTGCTTCATGGACAAAGGAGCTACTGAAGCTTATACTTTTCTTGAAAAACAAGCGAAAAAGGGTACACACTAGGGTAACACTGAGTCGTCTAGGTCATCAAAGGACAATGTTACAAAGGCCACATCTATTTTTGAGGTAAAACCCGATCTCGAAATAAAAAATTTGATAGAATCCCTAACTAAAAAAGTAGATGCCCTTGCAGTTCAAGTAAGCGATCAACTACCAAAACTAGTCATGAGCGTTGACCGCGCCCTTTTGTGTCCTTTGTCTTTGTCCCGACCATCGATGCATATTGTCCTTGTTATATGCTTCCCTACTCAACAATCGGAGGAGGCATGTGCATTCAACATTCGATACCTTTGTGGAGACAACATCAAATTTCGCTTTGGCACCAAAATAACTAACAAATGGGGGCTCCTCCGGTTTTCGCTAATCAACTGTTAAGCCCTACCAACAATTTTATTCCATACCGCCAAGGAAATAATCATCAATACCAACAAGGTTAATTTCCAAATAATTCCAATGCTAATTATCAAACCAACCGCGACCTTGTTCCGGCTAATCCAGATCCCAACTATAATCAACAACTTCTAAGCAATAATCGAGAACTACTACCATTGCTGACAACAACTCGCACCAACCATTACGGATAGAACAAATGAGACTTTCTTGGCTTACATGAACCCAGCGGTCTCAAATTTTAACGCGTCTATCCAACAATCACTTCAAAGAATTGGGCAAGAAAAGAGTCGAAGAAAGTGTTTTCTGCACAAGCGGTTCCAAACCCTAAACCAACAAAACACCTTTGAACCGACAAATGCCTCGGTACAAGCACCCCAACCAAGGTGAGGTGCATGCAATCACTACTCTACGATCTGGAAAAAGCTGAGACAATCGATCATTATGCCATATGATCAACCAAAAGAAAAAGAGGGTTCCAAGGAATCTATTTCTAATAATGAACCTACGGAAGATTCCCCAGATTTATGAGTCACCACCTCGAATGTAGGAAACAAGCAAGTAGACCCTTTTGCCAAATTCATACTCTAAGGCACCATTTCTGACGCTTGGCAAAGAATAAACCGATGAGAATTTTGCTGAAATTCGAGAGACTTTTCAAAATTTAACAATCAACTTACCTTTTTCGATGCCTTAAAATTATTACCAAAACATGCAAAATTTCTGAAAAATATGTGCACCACAAAAGGAGAACTAATTTTCCTCAACAATCGTTTCCTCATTTGAGCGGTTTCCCTCCATCACAGAACACAATGGTATAGTAAAATACAAGGACCCCGGTAGACCAATCGGTTCCATGCACCTTAGGTGACAAATACACGACTCATTGCACTACTAGACCTAGGAGCTAGTGTGAACTTACTTCCATATTATTTATTTAAACAACTAGGTCTTCATGAGCTCAAACCTACCACCATGACTCTACAGTTAGCCAATCGTTCCATAAAGTATCCAAAAGGAATTGTGGAAAACGCCCTTGTAAAAGTCCAAGATTTCTTCTATCCTGTAGACTTTGTTATTTTGGATACGAAGTTGCATGTGATTCCATTCCGATCATCTTAGGACGTCCGTTCCTCGCCACTGCTAATGCTCTTATTAACTGTCGAGATGGTTCCATGACCATGTCCTTCGGAAATCTTTCGGTCGAGGTAAATGTGTTCAAGTTGATGAAACAACTTCCAAAGTCTGACATTGATGGTGAGGCCAACAGGATTGACAGCATTCCGCAAGAGTATTTCACAAACTCTTTTCCTGAAGATGAAGTGTACCAATTTATTTCCTTTAGCGAATCTGAATTTGAGGACGATGATTACACACAAGAAGTAAATGAGTTATTAGAGTCAGTACCATTATTTGACCCTACAACAGTGATGTCAAGTAACTTGGATCATCAATCTGTTTACTACATGGATGATGACCTTCCTCAAGAATCTTTAATACCCACTCCGCCCACCCCTGAATTAAAACCACTTCATTCGGAATTAAAATACGCATGACTTGATCTTCGATGGTCGTCACCCAGTTATTATTTCTTCACAATTAACTGACGATCAGGAAGCTCGTTTAATTAATGTCATTCAACAACATCGTTCTGCTATTGGATGGTCCCTCGATGACATTAAAGGCATTGAACCTAATGTGTGCACCCATCACATACACCTGGAAGAAAATGCTAAAACGTCGCGTGAACCACAGCGTCGCCTAAACCCTACCATGAAAGACGTGGTCCGAGAGGAAGTGTTAAAATTACTAAATGCGGGTATTATTTACCCTATCTCTGATAGTGTTTGGGTGAGTCCTGTACACATGGTTCCAAAGAAATCTGGCATTACAGTTGTGCGAAATGATAAAGATGAATGCATTTCCGCTCGTATCCCAGTAAAATGGCGAATATGCATTGATTATCGCAAACTTAATGCCGTCACTCGTAAGGATCACTTTCCACTTCCATTCATCGATCAGATGCTCGAATGTTTAGCCGGTCATGCCTATTACTGCTTTTTTTATGGTTATTCAGGTTATTTTCAGATAGTCATCGACCCTGCTGATCAAGAAAAGACAACGTTCACCTGTCCATTTGGTACATTTGCATATAGATGAATGCCTTTTGGCCTTTGCAATGCACCTGGTACTTTCCAACGCTGCATGCTTCATATTTTCAGTGATATGGTTGAACGGTTTATGGAAGTATTCATGGACGACTTCTCAATTTATGGAGATTCTTTCGATAGCTGTCTATCAAATCTTGAAAAGGTCTTTACACGTTGTGAAGAGAAAAACCTTGTTCTTAATTGGAAAAAATGCCATTTCATGGTTACTAAAGGAATAGTTTTAGGACATATCGTTTCAAAGGACGGAATCGAAGTCGACAAAGCTAAGATAGAAAAATTGCTTCACTTCCTATACCAAAAAAGTTCGAGACATTCGCGCATTCTTAGGACACGCATGTTTCTATAGGAGATTTATTCAAGATTTCTCAAAAGTTGCTAGACCTTTAACCAATCTCCTGCTTAAAGATGCCGCTTTTGATTTCAGTTTCAATTGCAAACAAGCCTTTGAGGTATTAAAAACCGCTTTAACTACCGCTCCCATAATTCAACCACCTAATTGGTCTAAACCTTTTGAATTAATGTGTGACGCAAGCGACTATGCTATTGGAGCTGTACTAGGGCAACGCCGAGAAGATAAGCCGGTTGTCATTTATTATGCGAGTAAAACCCTTAATGAAGCTCAACGTAACTATACCACCACCGAGAAAGAGTTTCGCCCGTTGTACGCGTTAGATAAGTTTCGATCCTTACCTAGTGGGTTCTCCAACTATTGTCTACATCGACCATGCGCACGCCGTTATCGTTAGCGAAAAAAGATGCAAAACAAAGGTTGATTCGATGGATTCTCCTTTTGCAAGAGTTTACTCTCAAAATTAGAGATAAAAAGGTAGCTTAAAATGTGGTTGCGGACCATTTATCAAGACTTGTCGATGATGTTGATAATCGATACCGAACCTATCGTGATTCCTTTCCGGATGAACACTTGTACTCTATTTTTTTCGTCCCTTGGTACGCAGACATAGTAAATTACTTAGTTACCGAGGAATTTCCTTTATCTTGGTCTCGAATGACCGGAAAAGTTTTTATCCATCGTGGAAATTCTATTTCGGGATGATCCATACCTTTTCAAGTATTGTTCGGACCAACTAATCCGCCGTTGCATTCCCGACCGGGAACACAACGATGTGTTATCCTTCCGCCATGAACAATCTTGTGGTGGTCATTTTAGTGGTAAGAAAACTGCGCCAAGGTTCTACAATGTGGTTTTATTGGCCAACACCGTTTTAGAGATGCATGAGCATTGCAAAGCATGCAATCGCCGCCAGAAGTTAGGTCGCATTACTCAACGCAATATGATGCCCTTAAATCCCATTCTAATTGTGGAAATCTTTGATGTATGGGGCATCGACTTCATGGGTCCATTTCCAAATTCTCATGGCTTCCTATACATACTTGTAGCAGTTGACTATGTGTCAAAATGGATTGAGGCATTGGCATGTCGCGTGGTTAACGATCATAAAACGGTCGTTTTGTTTGTAAAAGAAAATATTTTTCTCGATTTGGTGTTCCAAAAGCTATAATTAGTGACGGGGAAAACATTAATGCAATCAAATTTTGAATCATTAGTAAAGAAATATGGAGTCACGACAAAGTGGCAACTCCAGATCATCCTCAAACCAGGTGGTCAAGTAGAAGTCTCTAATCGAGAAATAAAATCCATTTTGGAAAAACCGCCAATCCATCTAGGAAAGATCGGTTCTACGATTATCCGATGCCTTGTGGGCATACGTAACATCTTTTAAGACACCTATAGGGATGTCTCCGTGATCGCCTTCGCTTTTGGAAAACCTTGTCATCTGCCGGTTGAACTTGAGCACCGTGCTCTATGGGCCATCAAAAGCCTCAATTATAACACTAACGTGGCAGGAAAAAGAGAAAATTGCAGGTTAAATGAGCTTGAGGAAATTCGAGTGATGCCTATGATCTCTCAAATCCTATAAAGCCAACATGAAAAGAGTGCATGACAAGCACATATTGCGAAAAGAGTTCAAAGTCGGTCAAAAAGTTTTGATGTACAACTCAAGATTACACATCTTTCCGTGAAAATTAAAACTTCGATGGTCCGGTCCTTTCATCGCTCTCTGCTGTCACCTTATGGGGATATCTCTCGTGTGAAAACGTAAATGATGGTAGCTTAATTTCAAGTAAATGGGCCACTTTTAAACATTATCATGAATTGCGCTCTCCGATGATGTCGAAGAGACTCTTCTAAATGATCCGGTCTACACGACTAATAGATTATTTGGTGTACTTTCTTTCCATGTATTTAAACAGAAAAGTATGCCATTAAGGTAGCCGGCCCTCTTCTATTTTCTTTTCTAAAAATCCCTAGAGTGTGTGGTTGCAAGCCCAAACCTTAGTCCACAAAAACTCTACTTCAGAATCGAAAGTATAAATGTCTTCGATAATCGAGCAAACGCGTGCCTCCGGGAAAACAATGGGTACCAAAAATTTCAACTCCTTCTTTCTCCTCCCTTTTCTATTCTCTTCCTCGCGAACTCCAACTCATCATTTGGTCCAAATCTCACCCATCTCAAATTGGTAATGATCGTAGTACTTTTGCTCGAAAAGTTTAATTTGTTTAAAAGGATGGGGTGGTGTATGAACTGTCAAACTCCTTTCTGTCCAGGTCTTGATCTTTTATCCGAGATGAGCCGGTATAAAGTATATTATTGTCTGACACCAGCTCAACAGGATAAACTTCGTCGTCGTCCCATTGCTCCCACATGTTGGGATTCGTCTTGAGGATCTGACGTTAAAAGACTCACATTCGTCTTGAGGATCTGACGTTAAAAGACTCAACATGTATATACTCGTTTTGTTTTATTAGCACCCAGCATGGTGCCCAAAGAGAGTCGTGATATGCACCATCGGACATTTCCTAGTAAATGACGGGCAATGGATTCCACCAGCCAACCCCGCTCGCTTTTCTATGGATTGTTAGGGGCGGTTTGAGGCTATACCATATGTACTAAGGGTAATATTATTATTATTAGACCATTGCACATTGGTCAAGGATGGTACCGCCCCAAACCCTAGGCCCCCAAAACATAAAGGATAAGCCACGCCGGCTGGATTGGATTGGGTTTTTCGAGGAGCGCACATGAAAGTTGCCCGAAGTTGTTCATTGTTGTGATGTGTTGTTTTATTTGGATTTCGGTGTTGTTGACACGTTCTTCTCGAATTTGTACATTTGTATATAAAAGTATAAATAAATAAAACCAAAAAAAAAAAAAAAAATATATATATATATATATATATATATATATATATATATATATATATATATAAAAAAAAATAAAAAAAAAAAAAAAAAAAAAAAATAATAAAAAAATAATAAAAAAAAATAATAATAATAAGTAAATAAATAAACAAACCATAACAAAGAAAGGCCATCCAAAACTCACCAAAATAATTAATGGATACACATAGTGTTCAGAGAAAAATCAAGACGCTACAAGGTACACATAACACTTGCCACACATGCATTTCGATTATTCTATCCATATTCTATTCTCGAAGTTATGATCATCATTTCTGAAATTACGTGTAAGTTTAACTACCCCTGTGGAAACTTTCCTCCGTGATTTTCTAAACATTAAACCATCTCATTAATTGTATTTGGATATCTGACATGACAAAGACTTACTATGGATCCCCTATGATGCTGTACATAATCACATGGGTCATTAAATACACTTGGACTCCAGATTGGTATAGCCTCATAGATTGCCTATAAATATCTTCTTTTTAAGCCATTCTTATTCATACAATTTTCACTATCCTTCCTTCAGTAATGGCTCAACCAAGAAAAATAACGGCAGAGAAAGACTACCTAAAAACTTTCGAAGAAGGCCGGTTTTCTCCTTATTTTGACACCGAAATCATACGTCGCGGATGGACACCTCTTCTATATCATTCAGCAGCTAGTTATTCACGAGAATTGGTTTTGATGTTCTACCAATTTAGCGGATATGAAGATGGAAAATTCTACTTCAATGCCTATGGAACGACATTGAATTGAATAAGGAAATGATCTCCTCACATACTTCAAATCCCAATAAAACCGGAGAGTCCCTTGTTCAAGAGTCATCATTCGATTCGCGAAAAACTTTATCATGAGCTACCAGAGATCTCATGGCGACGTCGAAAATACACATCACATGGTTCTTCAACGCTCTTTGAAACATAATCAACGTGTTGTGCTCCACTGGTTGGGACATAATGTGGTAGGTACATCACACCAAACTGAAGTCACAAAGCCTCAACTTCACCTACTTTGGATTTTGGAAACTCAAAGAGATGACTTTTGTCTGATCCAACACCTCTGGAACGTAATCACCAAGAAAACAAGAAGGTCAGCAGCTCTACCCACTTTGGTTACGCAGATTATGATGCGTTGGGGTTATCCAATAATTTCTCCAGAGACACCCCTTCAAAGAGCATATATAAAGGTACTTCAAACAGACTACTCCGTTGGTTTTTGGACCCCTGATACTCTGATAGATGAGCATAACACCCCAAGCTCAAATTGACCATTTATTTGATGAAAATGCCATCTTTGAATATTATTAATCCCATGGAAGGCATTAAACTTCTTCATCGTGGTTTGAGGGAACTACACGCTCGTCGAATATCATCATCACAACTCTTCGGGATTTCCAAGATCGTCAAGCAACGATGATGTTGAACAGGGAGGAGATCTTGGAAAATCATTCTCAATTCTTGCAAAATCATGCTCTCCTAATGGAAAATCAAACTGTACTCTCTCGCGCGGTCAAGGGACATCGGAGATGCATTTCGCCAACAAATAGAAGACCTAAACAGTTTGGTGCAAAATATGCATCTCCAAGAGCAATATAAAAATCCATGATATTACTAAGTCAATAAGTATATAATCATCTATGTTATTACGTTTTTTTTTGTCTTACTATGTATTTTGTCTTATCTTTTTTGTCTTCTTTTTGTATGCAATGCTTAATAGGATTGTCATCATTTCCATCATGACTAATATAATTTTAACATGTGCTTCTGTGAGGGTCTATTTTCTTACATACTCATTTTTCCATCCGGTTTGCTTGTATCGTTACTCCATTTCTTTACTTCATCCACCATGGCATCTTCATCAAACATTGCATCTTCATCATCCATGATACCTCCCAAACTCATTCCCGAAAGCAATCCTTTTCAGTCTATGATGGATTCCAATGCCTATGGCCATCTCTTCCATGATTACATCACAAACATTGGGTGGTCTTCCCTAATTCTTCAACCCGACCAAACTTTATTCTCCGAAGTTTGGCTGCATACTTTTATGCTAATATGGATGACACACCAAAGATTCAACCATGCGATGGTTTCTACTTTAGACGGGTTCACAATCCGAAGTTGGTGACACACCTCATATCTTTTTCGAACAACAACTTGCTTCTATCTTTGGACCTTCCATACCACTAACCCGCCGTGATCTTGGCAAAGACATCTATCATAATTCTTACCGTTTCCTTTCGGTGGCAAGCGTTTAGCGACTCTTATGGTGATGGTCTTGAGATCAAACGAGAGGGAGATGGCCATATGCCATGGCGTAACATCACCATTCCATTAGCAAGCATGACCATGAACATGGGGACTGCCATGTTATTTGTAATTCTAAACATTATGGGAGATTGGCATTTTTCTACCGCCAATGAGGTTGCTTATGCGTTGTATTCATTGCACTAGCTTCGTGGTCATGCATTATTTAACATTTTAGGTTGTGTTATCTCCAAAGATGAAACGAGCTCGCGACTTTTCGTGATCGAGATATATACTTTTACCACCACCACCGCCACGGATCATGAAGACACATTTCCCCGGTTTGTAGCCACTTTTCATGATGGGTCAAGGTAGATTCTATGTGCCCAAAGAAACGTAATCATTCGCTTCATTGAGGTTTCATTAATGGAAGTGTCCCCGCCGATACCAAGCATGTTCGATGTTACCCAAAGGACTAAAAGATGATGACCAATTTGAGGGAATCCGGAGACAAAGAATGGGCAGAAATTTGGCGACTATTATCTATCAAGCGATGATGCTAAGGAAATGCATTTCCTTAAAGAGGACGCCGACTTCTTCATCTTTGGATGGTAAACTTGAGTTTGCCATTGTACATATATCTAGCTAAACCTTCTGTTGGTGTGCTATGGTTTTTCATGTTTCGTATGCTATGGTTCATTATTTCGTGTGCTATGTTTAGTGTGCTATTAAACATTTTCTTGTTCTTTCTGAATAATATATTATGATCTCCAACCTCTCTGTTCCAAACAATCTAGCCCCTAATTTTGCTCACGGTTCGTGTACTTTCTTCTCTTTAATTATTGATCCTTCGAGGACTAAGCATCATTCTGTTTGGGGGTGCTAGCAAAAATTAGGCATCTTGTAGCCTATATATAGTTTTTATTTTCATATTAATAATTGTACTTAGTGACAAAGTCTTGTTTCCTTTTCAATGATGAAAATTGTCTAGAAATCTCACATTAGTATCCTAATTAGGATTTGTTTTAAGAAACTTTAGATAATACATATGCAATAGTTTATACATCTTTTCATGAATATTCATGTATCGAGTATCATTGGATGGTACATAGCAAGAAGTTTCGAACCAACGGTTAGTTACTTAAACTATAAATCCTGTGAGAATCTAACCAAAAGCCTTGATATGAGTGATTTGTGTGTGATGACACAGAGGAGTAGTTTTTTCGATTAGAGGAAATTACGCATCTACTTACTTGATCACCACCCGAACCCTAGGCGAGAATTTAGGCCTTCTTTGATCGACATAGCTAAAAATTCATACCTGTTACAAATATTACCGCTAGTCACTCCACTGAACCGTTCATCAAACCTTTCACTTTCACCAAAAATTCCTTATCCATTTATTAAACCAAATGAAAGAACCTACCTAAGTGATGAGTATGAGAAATATGATGAAATGTGGAAAGAATAAAGAGAAAGACTTGTCCTAAATATAAGTCAGTTACTTGCTTCAGGAAAGAAAAATAGAATTATGTTCTTAAGCCATATATATATATATATATATATATATATATAAAACATCAGTATCCAGAGGTTTAAGAACAAGGTTGGAAAAACTCAGCTAGAAGAAGGAAAGGAAACAAGGATTTCTCTAGTGTAAATATATGAAGACCCTATTTCTCTCACTCGTAGAATTTTGATTATCCATTTCCATTTTCTTGTACACTATCACCTAAGCCCCATAATACCTAATAAAGACCTCTAGCTCAATTAGGAGTAGGGTGGTGTGATAATAAGTAGTAGACGTGATTGATCGACATCGGCTCCTCTGACTGTCATTGAGATGTAAGGAAATGTGTGCCCACCGCACACCGGAGTTAACAAAACCACGAGTGGAATTTTTTGAGTGAATTTGTGTTTCGACACATACCGTGAGAACCCATTTAGGTACGCCTCCAAGGGATCGAAAAAACTCGCTAGTATATTTCAATGAAAAGTTCATCGCATGAATAATCATATGTAGATGTTTTAATTATTGAATACATATTAACTTGAGTTTCAAAGAAATAAATCCTCATTCCCTGCTAAGGAGATGTATGGATATCTGAGATTAATTTAGGAAACGAGTTTCTGTCACTGAGTTGTTATAGTATAAATGAAGTTTGTGAGTATCTTTTATGGAAAACTCTCACGAGGCTATAACTCGTTCACTAGGGAATTCCTAGTGGTTTAAGGCCTTGTTGCATATGGTCAATCCAACCGCACTCTGCAAAACGAGAATTAGTTTAGGACTACACATATTTTGGCCACTTATCTATTTTAGTGTCTCTTCTTGCGAGGGAGGACAAGCAAAGTGTCTGTTTGGGGTAATGTGATAAGCACCCAAAAGTGTATTATGAAACCCCATCGGAGACATATAAATTTGGTTAATTATGTGTTTAATAATCATGAAATAAATATGTTTTCACTTTTTTGCGGTTTTGCAGTAAACATGGAAATATTGGTTAAACCGAAATAAAGCACGAGGAAACAGATATATCTAATTCTCCCAAATCCCACGAAGCATCAAACTTCTAAAGCTCCTACCTCTCGAACCGGGACTCGAATGCGACCACGAGAGATGCTCGGACAATCGTATGATGAACTCTACGATAGGCGGAAATTGTAACACCGCCCAAAATCTGGGACCGCCAATTGGATTGCACATGAACCCACTATGTGGGGCCACAAGATTGGATGAGTCATCAATCATGGAGCATGTCAAGACAAAGATAACAAATTATTGGTGCAAAGTTGACACCTTGCATGTAATAAATTAGATTAGGTGTTAATAGTGAAAAAAGGCAAGGTGTCACTTTGTTTTAATGTGGTAGATAAAAATGAATCAATGTGGTTTGATAATTTATGTGGGAGGAAATGAGATTTCTCTCAAATGGAGAAGAAATTAGACAAGGGTGGGGGACACTCCATTTACTCCCTTGACTTATTTTCCTCATATGGCATTATTTTAGTTCCTTAGTGAAAATGAGAAGTTAGTTTTAGTTTTTATGAAAAAAAAGCTTGTAATAGTTTTAATGGAGGAACACTTGTTCTTCTAGAAAATAATAGAAGTGAGTTTGGTTGTTCATCTTTCTTCTCTCTCTCTCTCTCTCTTTTGTGTTTTTCTTAGTTCATAAATCTTTGTCCCAAGGATCATGAGCTAACTTCCCTTTTGGGGAGTTAATCTAACTCATGTGAGGGTAAACCAATTGTTGTTGGTTTGGTAGGTTTAGGAAGAACAACTAACTCTACATCCTACCCCAAAATGGTAGTTGGTGTAGAGTTTAGTTAGGAATCAAGCAATGAGCTTAGAGATAAGTCATTGTTTGGTTTCACTTGCTAGCATGTATGAGCTCTTTAGTGAGCCATGCATGCTAGGGATCAAATCTATTTTTCCGTAAGGGACTTGTCTATGAGTCTAGGAAGAATCAAAACCTTTTTCAAATCAACACTAATGATAGTTTCACATGAGGAGGATTAACTCTCCAACTTCTCTTTCAAATTTCTATTTCGGTATTAAGAGCATGTTTTCATTGTTAATGTTTTTATTAATGTTTGTGTAGGAAGGAAAAATCTAACATTTATATTATATCCTTACTCCTTAATTTCCCTTTATTGTAATATCTAATTTTTAGTTGTTCTAAACTTTAGGTTAGTTCGAATCCTTATTCAAACTCTACGAAACGAAGATCGTGAGTAAGGAATCTTGATTGCTTTTACATTAATTTAGAGAGTTCAAAACTCTAAGTAGTGTTCTCCAAGCATATATCAACTCGCGACTGTGCCTCTTCTGTCCAGAACAAGACTTTGTTGGTACAATCTGTTCGTAATTACTCGTAGATTAATTATGTAGGATATGATCTGTTTAGTTAAACTGTTAGTTATTTGAAACTAGTTAGATTTTGAGTGTTTAATGTTTTTTTTTTAAAAATACAATAAAATATATATAAATATTTTAAAATACAATAAAATTAGTTTATTATCAATATTAGATAAATAATAGTTTTAGAATAATATCATGCTTTTACTTTATCATTATTATTTTTGAATAATAATAAAAAAAATTAGGATAACATCAACTTAGATAAGGTTTAGAATATAAAGTAGGATAATATTTAGGATAATACCAACCTTTTTCCTAAAATAGAAAGTGACATGTCTTTTGGTTAAAGTTTAACAACTTACCAAGTGTTAGGAATTTGATCAACTTGGACCATTATGATGCGCAAGGCGAGTAGTGCAACAATACGTTCGCGCATTTCAAATCAACTTGAAGATTAAAATTTTAATCTTTGACATCCTTCTTTCCATTAAACTTTTTAATTAGTTGATTTTGATTTTTGATTTTGTTTGTGCATGTTTTTTGTTCCTTTTTGATAATCGTTGGATTTGGATGGGATAAGTTTTTGCTTGTAGTTGAGGGGTAATTATTTTTAATTTCAATTTCATATTATACTCATCTGAAAGTCAAAGTCTTTCGTGTAATGCCATGTCTGTTTCAAAGGCATGAGAGTGAAAGTTTGACAATCAACAGAGAGGTGCTTTTTTCCCTCGCTCTGGTTGATTCAAAAAGGAAGAGTAAGTCAAGGCCTAGAAAGCTGGAAAGCTGCTTCAACTCTGCTGACTCAATAATATAGTAATATGCTAATGTACAATTTTTTTTTTTCATTTCCATTATAATTTCGCTAGAAGCTCGCTTTTTGTTGTGCGAGTTCAGATAGGATCTTAGGCCTTCCCGTCTCTAGAGCATTTATGGTATCAACAACGAACCAAATGGCAAGAGCAACTAACTATGGTTTTCACTAGGAGGTTTCAGATTAACATAACCAAAAAGGCGGGTTAAGTAGAGAGTGAATGGTTGGGTCGAAGGTGGAAGCTCGGCTGAAAGCTATGGGCAGCATTCTGACTTTAGAGATTCAAGAAGCGAAGCAAGGGGGGTTTTTATAGCATGGCATGCAGTAGTGAGGGGTTTTTCATAACCTTGAGCTGTTGTAAAGGTTCGGAGTGCAGCTGTCTGCCCCAGGAGAACATCTGTTGACTTATCGACCAGAAAGCCTTTGCTATTATATAGTCCTCGACTCTCTTTCATAAGACTCGTGTAGTCCACCCCCAAAAGAGCTCCACTTTTAGCAGGAAGTGACTTATTTTGAAACGGCAAGCGGATTGATTGATTGCTCAAAAGAGTCGTACCTAGCTAAGGGACGAACTATTCCTTTACTGATTGCATTGGAATGGTATTATTGAAATGATAGAACTCCATAGCATAGTTGGCTATTTTTCCTCAAAAGATTTGACATTTTTCTATGTTGTTAGTTGATAAGCACCTAAAACTGTAATATTAAACCCCGAGAGACATAGCATTTTGGTTGATTATGTGTTTAATAATCATATAATAATTATATTTTCGTACTTTTGCAGGTTTCCGCAGTTAACGTGATTATAATGATAAAACATGCATCGAAGTATGGGAATATTGGAATATTTGAAGTCTTCCCACTCAGCCCCAGTGAAGCCAAATAAAGCCTGACTAAAGCCAAAGTTTCCAAAGGAACAAAACCAGTGCAGAACGGGTCCACATATAAAGAAGCAGCAAACTTTCGAAGCTCACATCTGTCAAACCTGAACGCCGACCGGCTAGTGAACTACCAGAGCAACCAGGGCGATGAACTCTACGCAAAGACATTAAGTTGTAAAAACGCTAAAATCGGCGCTGCCACTGGACACACCACATGGACCCATTCTGCGGGCCCAAAAGGCATGACGAGTCAGCATAGGCAGGTGGCAAGTGATGGTCACAATTTTGTGTCACCTTACAAAAGGAGAAGACACGTACCAATTCAAAGTTTGAATTGAATTGGCTGAAGACAAAACATTAATTGCAAAGGAATACAAATGAGGAAAAGACAAAAAAGCAAATTAAACCAGGTAAAGCCAAAACTTTGTATTTCAAAGTTTTGAATGTCTCAATTCAACAAAAGGATGAAACCAAAATTAAAGGCTTCACAAGAGACCAGCCTATATATATGTAAGGGGGGTCTTCAATATTGCCCCTTCAGCATTTTATGTTTTAGCCTTTCTCAGTAGTTAGTTAGCTTTAATTCCAGTACTTTATATTCCATCATTTTCTCTTCTAGCAGCTTCAATACTGTAGGTTATTTCTTCTTAATAAAAGTCATTTCTTTTCAAGTTTAATTCCTGTCCTGCATTTACTTATTTATTGTATACATCAAGTTTAATTATTCCTTCAATGACCATGAGCTAATCCCCCCTTTCAGGGGGAGGGTTATACTGCTCGTGTGAGAATCCGGATTGACACTTTAATGTTCTAGAATCATTGCTTAGGAATTAGGTGTATATTATACATCCGGTTCCAAAATGATTGAGACTATACAAATTTGGAGTGTTGATGCTCTAGAACAGTCTCGCAAGAGACCCAAATAGTCTTGCGCGCGACTCTCTGGTGTCAGACAGTTATCCAATTTGTCCAGCTCATGTAGAATCGAACCTAAAGCTGAAATGATATTCCAGAGATGAAATATTAGTTCAATTTCTTATGCTAGTGCGATGCGACTCAGAGATGTGGGCATTTCTCTAGGGATTGATACTCGACGTTGTCTTAGGTTTGTCAATGAACTCGAGACAAATTAGAGCTGTAGTGATGTGGTAATATAAACTGTTGAAAAATGATTCTTGCATGAGCATGATTAACCCTCTCCCTGTTTCTCTATATTTGTTTATTTACGTCAAAATCACCGTTATTAATTTACATTATTTGCATTACCGTTAATTTAATTAAACCAACAAAAAAAAAACCTAAAATCCTTCTCACCAAAAGTTGTAATTCCAGTTGTAACCATTGTCGAGCCCTAAGGTTTGGACGATCCCTTACTTGACCTATCCTATCAAACCCACGTGAGTAAGGTAACTTGACTAAACGAACGACATTTATGGACTTTGGACTTTGGTCATTGGACTTCGGATTGTGGACTTCAGACTTAAGTAAGAAAACCAATAACGTCAATTAATGTTTTATCAAATGGCACCGCTACACGCCGAAGGACTCTGGACATTTAACGTAATAACTGGAATACATCAAACAAAAACCCCCTCCCTCACCCTCTCATCTTTTTGATTTCCATTTCTTTAACGATACTAACGTATTACATACCTAGTTATCGAATCGCTTATTTGATCCCTAGTGAACACCAAGTCGTCTCGGATCAAGGCTTCACTAGTATGAGAGTTTATCTCCACCACAAATCTCTTTGATGGTGGCTTTAAACTCTAGTTCAACTCTTAAGACCTTTATCTCTAAATAATCATAAGAATTGAACTTAAAGTTCTTTATGCAAAACAATAATAAACTAATGGCTAATTATCCTCACGCGGCTTTATAAACCCCCTCTAATGGAGGTTTAACCTTGTGTCATCGAAATCATACTAACTAAAGATTGAATATAAGACATAATTAAAAAGGCAATTGAATTGAACTAAGCTTTATTGAAAAAGATGGATTTAATGGAGGCTACAAGAATAAACCCTAATTACTTAACCCTAAACTATTTTATTCTAAACTATACTAAACTAAAGAGGCGCTAGAAGAGGAGTATTAAGTTTAGCCTTAACCCTCTTGATTCTTGGGCTTTAAACATATAACTCTCTCATCAATCATCTTGACTCGTTTTCCATACAAAATGACATCTTTAAGCACATAAACAGCTTCAAGACCTTAAATACACAAAAACACGTAAACATTACTAACTCTTATTTATTAACTATATTAGGGGGTTTAAACTACACTTTTGAGTGCTTATCAGTCAACAGCTGATAAACAATCCTCCTTTAAACTTCTACATTTGTCTTCTCTCTTTTGGCAACTAATGAGTCTATCTCATCAATGAAAATTATTGATGGTGCATTCTTCTCAGCTTCCTCGAATGCCTTTCTCATATTACTCTCACTCTCTCCAGCTAGCTTGGACATAATCTCAGGGCCATTGATGCAAAAAAAGAAAGCACCAGTTTCATTTGAAAAAAACCTATTGAAGTTTGGTTTGAAGAAGGGGAGAGATATTATTTTATTTGCTTGTTGGATTTTTGATTTTTTTTCCCTAAATAATGAAAAAGGGTTTGGAGTGGCGGAGATTGGTTGTGGGGAAGAAGTGAAGAAGAGAAATAAACCCATCATTAATTTAAGTATTTCACCAATTAAAACCTCTTATTAGCATTTCCAAATTTCCATTCTATTTTTCGCTGTAGTCTCAAAAAGAAGAGAAAACTGGAGGTTCTACTCATGGAGAGAGTTTAGGGCTTTTAGTGATTTTCTTATTAAGAGACTAATTAGTTTTGGCAAAACTTTCACTTTTAACCTTGTTGGGGGAGGTGATTAAAAATAAAGAATAAAAAAAGGAGAAAGTAACAAATCTAGGGAGGTCTAACTAATATATGGAATGGGTATTTTTTTAGGAGTCTATGAGAATGCCCAGTTAAAAAACACAAACGCATGTGATGAGAAGAGATGTCCAGTGTGAGCTTATATATATATATATATATATATATATATATATATATATATATATATATGGTTATATATATATATATATATGGTTAGGCTATAGTGCCACCCTTATCTCACACCCCTCCTGAACCGTCGGATTACATCCTGATCTTAAATGATCTAAAAGCTAAAAACCTTTGGCCCAATACAAAAACAAGTGGGGGTATATCGGTCATTTCGTACCAAAATCTCAAATCCAAAATTTTGGTCGACTTCTTCTCCAGCAACCCTTCTTCTCTCCAGCAAACCTAATCGAAAATTTGAAGAACCAATTTGTTTATCAAGCATGCGTTAAAGCACGATGTATATATGAATTCTTCCAAATCAGCCATGTGAAGCCCAACAAATTCGCACAGAAGCATCAAACTTCCGAAACTCCTACCTCTTGGACTCCGAATGCAACAAGTGAGCTGCTCAGACAATCAGGGCGATGAACTCTACGTATAGGTGGGAAGTTGTAAAATTGCCAAAAGACTGGACCGCCACTGGACTGCACGTGGACCCACTATGCGGGCCAGCAAGATTTGATGAATCATCATACAAGTCAAGACAAAGGTGCAAAAGTGACACCTTGCATGTAGTTAATAAAGTTAGATGAGATTAGGTGTTAATAGTGAAAAAAGGTAGGTGTCATTTTGTTATGGATTGTGTGGTTAAGAAGGAAGTAAATATGGTTTGGTATTTCACGTGGGAGGAAAGGAGATTTCTCTCAAATGGAGAAGAAAACAAAACAAAGGGGGACACTCCATTTACTCCCTTGACTTCTTTTCCTTTACCATGCATTATTTTAGTTCCTTAGTCTTAGTTTTGTATTTTTAGTTTTTTAGTTTGGAACAAAAAGCTTGTAATAGTTTTAATGGAGGAAACTTTGTGTTCCTCTTGAAAATAAATCTCACTTCTTCATGCAAGTGAGTTCATGTATATATAGTTTCTTTTTCTTCTTGTTCTCTCTCCCTCTTTTTACATTTATATTCCACACTTGTCATATTTTTCTCCCAAGGAACATGAGCTAAACCTCCCCTTGTGGGGAGTTAATGATGCTCATGTGAGGGGTAACCTTTGTATTTGATTTTAGTAAGTTGTTTAGGAAGAACAACTAGACCTACATCCTATCCCAAAATGGTAGTTGGTGTAGAGTTTAGTTAGGAATCAAAGTGATGAGCTTAGAGATAAGTCATTGTTTTGGTTCTACATGCTATCATGTATGATCTTAGAGATGAGTCATATACGTTAGGGATCAAGTTAATTTTTATTAGGACTTGTCTAAGAGTCCTAGGAAGATTAAGATTCACTTACTAAAAATCAAATAATAGAGGTTATTTTCACATGAGAAAAAGTTAACTCTTCACTTTTGTCTTAGTAAATTTTTATTCTTGTTTTAGTTGCATGTTACGTAACTTAAGTTTGTTTTATTTTGTGCATTAAAAGAAACCAAGTATGTAGTTAGTATTAATGAAATCTTAACTAAACTTACTCACTAGTTTCCAAAGAGCAAAACCAAGTTGTAAGTGGTCCTAGAATTTAGGTTGGTTCGAATCCCTACTCAAAAACTATACACACACGAAGATCGTGAGTAAGGAAAATACTTTGTTTTCGCACTTTCGCCAAGGAAGAGATCCAAATCTCTTAGATGCGCAAAAGGTGAATATCAGTGGGGAACATTGGTGATGGAAGGTGAATGAGTGATATGAGGATGTGAGGTAGGTGAATGGTGCTCAACTCTTAGATACGCAAAAGGTGAATATCAGTGGGGAACATTGGTGTTGGAAGGTGAATGAGTGATATGAGGATGTAAGGTAGGTGAATGGTGCTCAGCTAATGTTCTCAGTTCTATATCATCAAAAGCCTTGAGATATGCAAGACATTCCTCAATAGGTAGGTCAAAAGAATAACTGGGATAGAGAGTGAAAAGTTCTTCTTCTGTCATGGTGTCAAGGGATGAATGGATGTCAATAGGAGGGAACTCATGAAGTAGCAAAGAAGGGTTGCAAAAGAGTCGAAGGAAATCTTCCTCAATTTCACTTACGTACGTCCAGAGATTCAAAATTGTGATCTTTATCTTCTTCCATAAAAGGTGCATCTACTAGTGTGGGGACGAAAGCGTCGATCGCACTAATGTGATATACAAAACTCTTAATAGACTTCACTTCTCTTTCTACAGGCAAACCTAGTTGTCCCTGCTTGAGTTGAAAATTGTTAACCTCCACATAAACATCTAAAGAGTTATTGATCTATCCCGATAATTGATTTGGGCATTGGCGGTTGCCAAGAAAGGATGCCCTAAGATGATAGGAATATAGTCATGAGCGACTTCTGTGTCGAGAATGACGAAATCGGCTGGATAATATAAGTCTTGAAATTTAACAAGAATGTTTTCAACTACGCCCTTGGGGTATTTAATTGAATGATTGGCTAACTGCAAAGTCATTTTGGTTGGTTTAAGTTCATAGAGACCTAGTTGTTTATATAAATGAAAAAAGGAGTAAGTTAGCACTCACCCCGAGGTCTAATAATGCAGTTGTTATGAAGTAATCTCCCAAGGTGTATTGTACAATAGGGCGACTAAGGTCCTTGTACTTAACAATTACATTATGTTCAGATAAGGAAAGATAATGTTTAGTGAAGAAGGTTTTGTTGGGTATGTTGGTTTTTCTCTTCTTGGTGCACAACTTTTTTAGAAACTTAGCGTGTCTAGGTAGACTTTGTATAGTATGTAGAAAAAGTAGGTTTATAGTCAGATTTTTAAACACTTCTCTAATCTCATCAAAATTCTCGTCCTTTTTAAACACAACTAGTCTCTAGGGATACGGTGGTTTATCTCTATATTTAACATAAGCTAGGGTCAACAGTAGCATTAACCTTGGCTTGATCTTTAGCTGCTTTCCATCTAGGTTTCCATATTATAACCTCTACAGGTGTAGGATCTTCAACTTCTATTACGGTGTTTTGTAAGGTTGTCCCTTTTGGTTGTGGTTTGACTGGAACTTCTACAATTGTAGGGTCTTTAGTTTCTATGACAGTATGTGGTATGGTTTCATTCTCAGTTTCCGTTTGCGGGCGATCTTCAGGCATAGTCACTTTGTTATCAACTACTCTACCTGAATGAAGAGTAGTGACTACATGTAGTTCCCCTGAGGTTATATTACCATTACACTGAATATTGCTTACTTCGAAGGCGGTGTCTATTGACTTAGGATTAGGCACTGCTTGACCTAGAAACACGCCTGTTTGGTTATTATTTTGGTTAGGAGATAGTGCAATTCCTGTTGGCACAAAGACTGCATCATTTTCATCGTTTGTTGTAGCATGTTAAAGTTTTGATCATGCTGATATTTCATAAATCTGGAGTTTTGTTCATTTTGTTCCTTCATTAAGTTGGAGTTTTGTTGCATAATTTGATTTTGATGTTGCATCAAAGTCACTACTACTTCCTCTGTAAATGGTTTAACTAGTGGAGTGGTCATAGGAGTAATTGAATGACTGTAACTAAGGCTTGTTGCGTGGTCATGTCTTGATGTTTATAGTTCTGGGTCACGGGCACTAAACTGTTGTTCTGGACGTCACCTAAATTTCCTTGTCCTTGATGTATGGAATAAACTGGTGGAAGTTTGTAGTGGGCCTAACACTTTGATTATTAAAACCTGGAGGTGTAGCTTGTTGTTGTTGATTATAAATAGTGGTTTGCCTCCATTATGTGTTAGGATTGTTATTAAAAGCGCAGACATTTTCTGGATGTGGTGGCGGTTGTTCATAGACAAAAGAACAATAGAAGTCGGAATGCATGCTTAATACTTAAACAAAAATTACAACGAGGGGAGTTTATGGTCATGATTGGAGTGGGTTTCACTTCTTGTTTATGAACAGAGAGGGCATTGCCCTTTCGAGTGAGGGATTCAATTAAAGTTCTAAGTTCAGGATATGGTTTTACCTCAAACATACTGGATGCCTTAGCTGTAGATGAAGAAGAGGTGGAGCGGGGATAGTCGTTACCTCCCCAGTTGCTGCTTTTCTTGGATTGATCATCTAAGAAGTTATAAGCATCTATGGCTCTTTACTTAGGAAACTACCTCCATTCATGATGTCTAGAGTCTCCTTACGGTGTTGAGATAGACCCTTGAAAAAGGCACAAACAAGTGTCTTTTCCAAGGTTATGATGGGGATACTATCAGAAGATCGGTGAAACGATTCCAAGCATCAGAAAAAGATTCATGCGGGTTTTGGTAAAAGAAGTGAATCTTTTGCAGCATTTCATCAGTCTTCTGTGGTGGGTAGAATTGTTCCACGAATAACTCAACTAGTTTTTCCCATGTGTCCATAGAATTTGGCTTTTGTGCTGTTAGACAAGCAGCCTTTTTGTCAACTAGGGTGAAAGGAAACACCCTAAGCTTTATTTGTTCAGTTCTTACATTAGGATGATGAAATGTAGTGAGAACTTGTTGTATCCTACATAAGTGTTGATAAAGTTTCTCATGGTCTAAACCATGGAAAATTGGTAGCAGATTAAAGATATTAGGGGGGATTCTAAAATCTCTTGTTGTATCTGCAAGAATGATGCAGGACTCAGGTCCACCATTCTAAGCCTTGTAAAAGTCCGAGAGGGGTCTCTCTGCTACTTCTTCACCCATTGCTACAGATGTAGTGGTGGTGGGTGTGGGTGTGTTGTTACGTGAATTTCTAGCTAGGCGGTTATTTTTGCATCTACAATAAACTATCAAGGCAGGTTTATGCATACTAGATTTTAATCTCATACAAATTTTAAGTCTAATATGTAATCAACCTAATGAGCAAGTCAAAATAGCCTGATTATTGCTAGAAATATAATCCTCTTACAGTAGATTTGATGATGTAAAGAGGTGTTACCTAGAGCATCCTTGCTATGCGTATAAATAGCGCTTTCCATAGCCTTGAATCACATCTTTTGCTACTGGAACACTTATACGAGTACTGGTCTAGGTCCATGTGGTGGATTGTGAAGTCCTGTAAAAAATGTAACCTGATTAGTCCAAAAGGTTAAGAATAATGGTCAAGCTTTTTACTGTGGGCTTAGTGTTGGGCCTGTATGTCAGGCCTATGGTCGGATGGATGAATGGGCTTTTGTATTGGATGTGGTGATGTACTAATTTTACTACTAAAATCTTTCCAAACCAATGGCCAGGCCACTTAAGAATTGAGGGAGGTTGTCTATGTGTGCATGTTCCTTAATTAAATTAATAACCTTTAAGTTTTCTAGACACCGTATAGTATGAAAACAATTCGGTGAATCTAGGTGTTGTGTGATGGGCTTTGGTAGTGGGTGGGCATACGAGTACTGTACTCATGAGGAAATAGTGCAACTTATGTAAAAAAAATTAATTATTTTACCGGAACTAGGGGGCTGTTGCGCCTTGAAACAGGGCAATAATTAAGGCCACGTGGCACGCCTAGTTTGACTGAAAATTTAAGGGAGCATGGGGCGCGCTTCTGAAAGGCAATTTTAAGGGGGGGTCACGTTCTTAACTACGGGCAATCGGCTAGATTTTTTCCAATCAGGTCATTGTGGTGCAAGGAGTTGGATTGTCAACCCTTACGCACTCAGACATTAACAGAAAATTTTTGAGAAATTATGAACAGTAAAAACAGTAAAGAATTTGGAAAACAGTGAACAATATTATTTTCTCTAGATTCACCATACGTGAATAAACAAGATGGCCAACGACGCCATTTGATAATTAAAATTTGCAAAGATTTGGATGATGTAAAAATAGCACTTATCCTACCATTATTAATTAATAAACTACTCTTTAAACATGTTGTTGAAACTAGGGAGTAATCGTGTTCGATCCACTCTTGTTATTCACGCACTTAACAATGAACCTTGAAAACTAAACTATTCTACTGGATAAGAGAGAGAGAGAGAGAGAGAGTAATTTTATGCTATGAAAATAATAATTTATTATGCTAAAACAGTGAATTAACGATACGAGAAAGGTAATAGAGAGGGGTAATCCACCACGCGATTCGATTGGCTATTAGTTTAGTCATCGAATCAATTGTTTTGATCCCTAACAAAACCTATGATTATCTCTAATCATAGTTTTGCTAGCAATAGAGATAACACTCTTACAAATCTCTTTGATGGGGTTTCTAATATCTAGCTCACCATTTTAAAATTTATCTCTAAATCCCAAAACGATGAAGTTGACACGCTATTTCAACCAACGACTATTCATATTAACAATCATCCTCACATGACTTCATTAACCCCCTCTATTAGGGAGTTTAACCTTGTGTCATTGGATTGAAACTATTTAAAGAATAAATTGAAGACATTAAAGTAAAAGAACCGAATTGAATATGATAACTAAAGCGTTTATTAAAAGGTTTTAATGGAGGCTACACTACAAACTAATTAACCTAGACCTAAACTATCTTAACTAAAGTAGCCTTTTGAGAGGTTAGTCTTAATTCTCTTTATATAGGAGAAGATTAGGTTACATTTTTGTGCATAGGCCTGGAAGAGAGACTTTGGGTTTCTAATGTGAGCCAAAAGTCTATTAAGTCAAGTCTAAAAGGGCTAATGCTGTTAGAAAATACTTCAATACGTTCCCTTTTCGTCCACTTTTATAGCTCTAATTGGGACAAGTTCGGGTCCATTGGAAATCTTGTTCCGAGCCAGTCGTTTTGACATAAAGTAGGCCCAAGTCCAAAGATACGCCCTTTTGAAATTCTTATGGTTTTTTATCATTTTTCTACCTGAATTGACTTTAATTGACTGGGCTTAAAAAGGTTTTTTATTCTTGATTATTGGGCTTAAACATAGAAAGAACTCTCTCAGCAATCATTTTGACTCGTTTTCCATGCAAAAATGGCGTCTTTAAGCACATAATCAGCTTCAAGACCTTAAATATACAAAAACACGTAAACAATACTAATTCTTATTTATTATAAACATAATTGGCTTAAATGTAATACTATTAAGGGGTTAAAACTACAGTTTTGGGTGCTTATCAATCAACCTTGAGCACCGAGAGAGAACAAATTTGTCTTAAAGACATAATGATCATCACTAGTCTCGAATTAATTTGAAATTTGGTAATTTCATTTATTCGTTAAACGAAAAGAGGTTTGTTTACATTATGATATATTTGTTGTATATTGATTTTGTGGTTTACTTATATAGATAATAAGGTGCAACATATATATATTTATTGTATCTAGTCATTTATTTTTATTTTTTATATTTCATAAATTTTACGGCGTTTGCTTTTAGTAAATTAATCCAATATTTTTGTTCTAAATTGTGTACGAAACATCCGTATATATTTATGAATATTTCTTAAAAGGTTATTAATTATTCGCATTACCTATGGAGATTAACACAAATGTATCTATTAAAATGCCTAACCAAACATATTATTAATTACTTGCCCAAAATTTTTGTAGATTAACAAACCTATCCAGTCATTAGAGCAAATTTTAACCACTCATTACAATTACACCACCGTGGGACATCTAAACGGTTTTAGATTGCGTCGCAAGTTATAATAGCTGAATAGAGAGTTTGAATTCAACGCAAATTACTTCAATAGAGAATTTTTTGGAAATTAGATTCCTGGCTTTTGGATATGGCTTCCCCGTAAAGAGCTTCTCGACAGACAAAAGAACTAGAATAATAAGAGCATCTCTAGGTGGTGGTGGTAGCATACTCTTCATATTTGAAGAAGTTGGTCGCAAATTTTGACCAACTCTAGGTGGTTGCAAATTGCGCCCGCAAAATTCATTGTAGACCCCACCTTCGCGACATTAGTACGGGCGCCCACCAGTACTAGTGTCGCTTGCTATGCTTAATAAAATGTCGCGCAACAGTTGGACTTTTGTCATTTCACAACTCTTTTTTCAACTTAGTTTCTCTAATTCTAGCAAAAAAATGAATTCTGACGACGAATACGTCTATAATAACCAAACACGATGGAGTGGTGATGGTGAAGAAGAAGAAAACAATGGTAATAGTGCATACGTTTGGAACAATCCCATTGGTGATCTAGATGATGAACCAACCACTTCTGGAGCTGGAAATCAGGGAGCTGAGGCTGACGATACATTGCTGCTTCAATATCAGCAAGTCGATTTTAAATTTCCTGCTGATGCTATTGATTTCAGCCATCTTAGGCTGGTGTCTATGAGGTTTCATGATATGCATGTCTCAAGAGTTGTTCTTGAACAACAAATATGTATTTTAATTTCATATATTAGTAGTAGTAGTAGTTAAATACGTAATTTTTTATTTTTATTTTATTAATTTTAGTTTCGTTTTGCGTACATCAGAGATGTGTTATGTATCGGGTTCGGTGCACTCCACGTGCGCTTAAGACGTGGTGGGATGATATTAAAAAAGTCGGTGCACTTGACCATGTTAGAGATGCAATTTTAGCGACTCCCTTTGGTCATCTAGTTGACATACCTTACAATAAGACTGACATTCAGAGAGTTATTAATGGTTTAGTTGAGAGATGGTGGGATAGTATACATACTTTTCACTTCCCTCAGGGAGAGTTGGGCTTCACTCCACTAGATTTTTGCATGATATCTGGTTTGAGTATAGGATTAGGTAATCCGTTGAGATGTAGCACTGAATTCCAGAGTTGTGCCCAAATAATGACTTTATTCCCTTGTCTGACCGAGGAGTCATATAACAGTGCTGGTGTTAGGATTTCTGGTATCAAGGCTGCATACATTACACCGTTGACTACTGATTCAGGGTTGCAGTTTTTGATAAATTATTTGTCACTTGATTCTGATGATGGTCAAGCACATGTTGATAAGTATGTAAGAGCTTTTTGTATGTATTTGATGGGCGTCTTCTTTTTTCCTTCTGGCCATTCCACGATTAACTTGGGGTATCTAGCCAACTTTGAGCACTTGCATGAGTTGGGCGGTATTGATTTTGGTGGAGTCATATACTGTCATTTGTTGCATTGTTTAGATAGGGCTTCTCGGCAGACTGGTGTTGTAAGTAGTCCACAGATGGGAGGGTTTGTCATTCTCTTCGAGGTATGGTTTTATGAGTATTTTTGTGCTGCAAATCCTATCCTCACAGAGTATACCGATGAGAGGCCTAGGCTCAGGGCTTGGCACGGACCTCGTCGAGCTCGTCTAACCAGTGAGATCAGTCATAACATAACTTCTGTCCGAACTCAGATCGAGTTTAGCACACAGGCTTCTATTGTTTGGAGGCCTTGGCGAACATCTGTGCACCTCGGCGTGAATGATTGTAGATACGCATTGTTCATTTCTCATAGGAGGATGGTATTCACTTGTGGGAGTGATATGTAGTGGTATTTGAGGATAGATGTTACAGACAGCTCACACCATACTTTGGCATCCCCCCTGATCCGCCTACCCATGTATCAGAGGCTAAAGACATGACCATACATCAAGTCATCGAGAGTAACGTGCATTGGAGTTGGCTACAGGCTTCTGACCTAGTTACATTGCAGACTTATGAGCAGTACTGGGATTGGTCCTTTGCTTTCAGTTGTGTGTAGTACATGCAACATTCATACGGTTAGCAATTTGGGTGTTAGACGTGAATTCCAGATTGGTCAGCCATCACAGCCGACGTTTCAACATGGACCTGTACACACATTTGTTCCAACACCAGATCCCCCTCAGTCAGAGTGGCCTTGGGTTTTCAGTTTGAGTGATTCGAGTGGCCAGACGATTTACCAGCCCATTTCTTCTATTGATGACACTCGCATCGTACATTTAGAGTCTGACCTTGGACATCTACCTCTGGTAATTATTTTTATTGGTTTTGGTTTATTATTTTGCTTTATTATGAAAATGTCATAAATTATTAATGAATAATTATTTCAGGATGAGCTACGCATGAGATATGAGACATGCCTTCGTGTAAATGATGGCTTACGCTCTTCGGTATTCGGCCACAAAGGTTGTTGTTGAGAGAGACTTTTTCCCGTGCTCATGTGGATTATGGCGATTTGCAACGCCAAGTTAATGAGTTCTGTGCTCGGATTCAACAAGCACTGGGGTGAGTTCATCACATGGACAGACGGAGAGTTCAGCAGAAGGACAGTCGAGGAGGAGTTCACGGCAGAGGAGGCATATGTAGGAAGTAAGGACTTGATTATTTATGTTGTGTATTATTATTATTATGTTGTGTATTATTATTATGTTGTGTGATTTAGAATTATTCATTTGATCATTTTGATAAGTTCTAATTTACTTCCTTTGATTTAGCAAATGAATTGCAATTTTTATTAATAGAACGACAACTAATACATGATTGCAAAAACATAAAATAAAAATAAATAAATAAAAGACAACTATTATATATCACCCTTATTACGTACTACTAGAGTTACTCTAGTTATCAAGCTAGTCATCATTTTCTTCATCATTGGCTTCTTTGTCGTTGGAAGCTTCATTTGTACTACTTGATCTAACATTTTTTTTCATATTTACCTACAATTGCATCTTGTTTTAGCTCTAAAATCCTTCGCAAACGAGGATTGACTTTGTTGAGTGACATTGCCAACAATCTAGTCTCATTTTCTTCCTCTCCAACACGGAGTTTTTCTTGCTTCAAAAATAACTTTTTTTGTGTCTTCTCTTGCTTCAATTTCATCATACTTTGAAATTGCCCATTTAGAATCTCTTATTTATTTCTTCGACTTTCTTTAAAAGCTTCAAGAAATTCATTCATATTTTTAGCAGTGGATGTAACATTACCCTCAACGGTAGAAGCAATTTTCTTGTTCTTCTCAATTTCTTTGCTCTGTTTCCTACCAACCGACCTCTCCAAAAAACCTTCGGTACTGCTAAGATCGTATTCCGAGTACAGTGAAGGTGAAAGGGTAGAGTAAGGCGTTGAAGGGGTTAGGGTTGAGGGTGAAGAATCGAAACCTTCAACATCTCCGGATCTTACTTTCTTCTTTGGTCTTGGAGCAAGTGTTTCGTTGTGTAACTGAGTTCTTTGCCACTTTGGCGTATTTTTGACTAGATTATAATAATCTTGCCATATCCATAGTTTTCCAATAGTAGCCGCATAAGTTGTTGCCGCGTCTGAAAGCTACGTTTATTAAAAAAAAAAAATCAATATCAAGTAGTATATAAAACGAAGTATAAACAAATTTTACAATGTCTTCACGTCCCCACCCGCTTGGAGGTTGTTCTTCAAGCTTTCTTAGTATAGCATGATATTTGTTGAAGAACGATAAAATAATCGCCCAACGTTGTGAGATTCCCTTCCACTTACGGTTGCGGTCAAAACCTTGAATTTGATTCATCCTAGCCATAATTCGTTCCCAATAAATTTGTCCCGATTGCTCATTCCCAATTATAGGATCTTCTCCAATCTCAATCCACGCTCTAGTAAGATCAATATTTTCTTCATTTGTCCAACTTTGACCCTTTTCTTGTTTTGGTTGTGACATTGAGAGTGTTGTGTATGAAATGGTTGTGAAATGGTTGAGAATGTTGTGTGTGAAAATGAAAAAGAAAATGAGTGTAGATATATGGATGTAGAATCCGGCCGTTTTTTGCCCGTTTTTTTTTCATTGGACCATGCGCCAGTAGTAGTGGTCAAAGTAAAAAAAAAGTGGGGCGGCATTTGAAATGGCGCGTGACATTACTATTGTCGTTCCGCATCCGCATCCGCATCCAAATTGCCAAATTTGTGAATAAAAATGCGAACAAACAGGTTATGCGACCATGAATGAGACCACCTAGAAATGGAATTTCGAGATATTTCGAACTTTTTCTTCAAATATGAAGAAAAATGCATGTTTTACTACCACCTAGAGATAGAGATGTTCTAATATAATAAAATAAAATAAAATTTGATTTCGCGCGACTGAAGCTTAGCTTGCTTAAGCATGCTATAGACTTGACTCGCTCTAATACCGGCTTTAAATGAGGTGACGGCCTTATGATTGCAGTTTGGAAGGTGGCTTTTATATGTCCGCACATACGAGTTTGTTATAATTCTAGATTTTCACACAAACGTGGACCATCTTTATCTTCAAAGAAAGCTAAAAATACAAAAAGTGTGTAACTTCTATATCTTTGAAGAAGTCCGTAGATATCACAGAGATAGAACCCAATGGCGATGGCATCAACTTTCAATAAGCTTCTTTTCCCTCCTTCTCCTCCTTATTACAAATTGAAAAGCAATAAAATGAGAGATAGAGAGTGCACATGGCTTGTCCCAAAACGAGCATCCACGACAACAAAGAGAGTGAAACTCATGCAAGTTCGTTTCTCTCTTCTCCAAGAAACTTCAGCTCTTGTTCATCTCCACCACCAACATCCTTCTTCTTTGTTCGATGTAGCAGAAACTGTGGGCTACTCATTGGCCAGTTATTACACTTCGCTCGGTCTCTTTGTCATTTCTGTTCCTGGCCTTTGGTCTCTCATTAAACGTTCTGTCAAGTCCAAGGTACTTATGGATATTGAGCTTTTGTATTTAGAACAATGTTTTGTTTGGATTATGTTTAATTTTTCAATTTTTAAGTAACAATGAGTAATGTTAGTTGTTCACTTGTTATGGTCTTTGAGTGTGTTTTAGATTGTGAAGAAGACCTTTGTTGTTGAGGAAGAAGGGAGGAAGATGGAAGCAAAGCTAGTAGCTGGGGAGATTCTTTCTTTCTTTACTCGCTCCAATTTCTCAGTTTCTGATAGAGGAGAAACCATTACGTAGGTTTCCTCACATCCACACACTCTCTAATGTCTTATCCTTTTCTCTAACGTCAAAGGATAATGTTGCATGAAAAATTGAAATTTCCTTCGTATCTTTTCATTTTTATACTCGCTACAGTAGAGTAGTTTAACTGCTTTTGATCTTGCACTACATTTTATATGCTGAATTTGAAAGCTGTTTATAATCTTAGTCCTCAATACTCCTTTCGTACTGATAAAATGCATATTATATAGTTATATTGTTTCCTTAATATCATTGATCTAAATGACCGTTATTATCTTATATCTCATCAACTATGTACTAGATAACTGCTAAGCAGTCGGGGCGTGAGCGGAGGGTGGAGAAGAGAAAGGGAGAGATGGGTTTGTGGGTGGGGAGAGAGAGAGAGTTAGGGTTTGGTTGAAAGGGAAAAGGAAGGAAGGAGGGAGAGGGAGAGAGAGAGGGATAGGTGAGGACAGACAGACATAAACTTACTAAACTACTTTTTGTCCCACGTAACCCCACCCCTCCTAAAAACATTCGATCCGCTCACTTGATTAAGTCCATACATAGCTAGATGTATGTACAAAGAAAGTCTTTTTTATGTACAGAGATTTGCATATTTGTCCCCCACACAAATCTGACATTCACATACAAGTTTTCATTTCTTTTGTTTTCTGAATATAACTGATATTCAAGACGCATGCACAAACTTCACTTGTATAGTTGTATCAGGACTGTCCCTTCTTCCATATGAGATGTTGTACCTTTTCTAAAAGTGTTCTAGTGAATTATGCAACTGAACGAGATACTTGTGTTCATCTGATTAAGGTTTGAAGGCGAGATGGTTCCCAGCCGTGGCCAGGCTGCACTCCTTACCTTTTGCACGTGTATTAGTCTGGCAAGTGTCGCCCTTGTTCTGACCATCACCGTTCCTGACGTGGGTGATAGATGGTACTGGCTCACCATCTTAAGTCCATTGGCGTAAGTTAACTTGATTCTTGTCTTCTACATTACCATCCTGTAGTTTGTATGATGAGCTAATTGATCATTTGAGAAATAATCACTAGTAAATGCTTTATAGATTGTCAAATTTGTGAATGCAACAGAGGTATATACTACTGGAAACGAGCATCAAGAAAGGAGCAGATCAAAGTCAAAATGGTCGTGGAGGATGGAGTCTCAGAGATAATTGTCCAAGGAGATGATCAGCAGATTGAGCAAATGAGGAAGGAACTAAAGCTTAGTGAAAAAGGAATGGTTTATGTGAAGGGGCTTTTTGAGAGAGAATGACTAAATAGCACTCACGTCACTACGTTCACCTGGACTATGCTCTGTCAGCAGTCGGACTACTTCTTGATCCACATTGTCTAATACATAAATGAGATACTTTTCAAACATCATTTTTTTTCTTGTATTTCCTACAGATTTTTATGCATCCATACTGACACGATAGATATCAAGCAGTCATTGCTTGTGTACTCTGACGAAAAAACATTCACCGTCTCTATAAAAACAGTCATATCTGCGGCATGTAAACCTTTTGGGTTCACCTTTGTGATGAAACTAAATTTTTGTGTAAGGTCATACTTAATTGTAATACATACTCCCTCATCTGATGTTGCTTTAGTGGAAATTGTAAAATTCCTTGAGGTTGGATGATTGGATCACGCTAAACATTGACCAGGGGGAGCAAAAATTTTGTTTATGTTCTTACACCTTCGAAATATACAACTCCAAAACATATCTTATAGATGAAAAGAGAAAAGGGAATATGCACCTTTTCTACATACACGAACCATTCTTCATGCTCTCTGCTGTGATGTACACAATCTGGCTCCTTGTGCTCATGATAGCATCCCTTCCGCACACGCTGAGAACAATTAACTTCTAAAAAGCTGATTCAATGAAGATACATTGTTTCCACTCCCAACTGTACACATATAATCAAAATCGATCAAATGCTTATGTCCTACACTGCCTGCTGACTTGGCTTTGCCATCAATTCGGCATGATTTTCAGCAGCTCAATATCAAACAACAATGTCTTATCTATAAGTCCTTGGTTTTTCAGCACAAAGTCCAATGCTCTTTGACCCTGTGAAAACATATTTGACATTTAGGTGTCAATGTAGTGGAGCAATTTTTGTACAAGTTCAAATGAGAATAGTTAGTAGCATGTACAGAAAAAGTTGTTGGTCTAGGGCCCGATTTATTGTAGTCGTTATCTGGATACCCCAGCTCTGGAGGTACTATGACCCTGCAGTGAGAAACAAATTACCATAAGGTGAACATGCTACTGTGAATGTAAGTTGGTATACATATCACGACAAATTTCATGTTAGGGATCCATAATCACTTCCCTGAGATGCTATTAAGCAAGAACAAACATGAATACAAAATGAAGAAAATAGAATGACTTAACAGAGATTTATGTTGGAACCCTAGACCAATGGCCACATGTCCACATCAAATACTATGCTGAAAGGAAAAATGAGAGAAAATATGATTGGAAAAATTTCTAGGTTCAAACAGATTTCAACCAACTCACTAACCTCGACACCAGACTAGTAACCCATATAGGCATTTAGTCACATAACCATATGGCGATAATGTACAAATAAGATGTACAAAATTGTATTGACTGCCACGCAACTCATGGGACACTCACTGAACCCCCAGTTTACTGCAAATCTGGCACGATATAGTAAAACATTCTATCCATACTTTTATTATTCATCATAAGCAAGGCTTCTCAAATGTAAAGACCAATGGGACGGTTACATGGACAAGTAATGAGCAAGAAAAGTGCACTCTTCTGATGGTAAGGGTTTGCAGAATGAAGCAATAGTAGCAATGGTGCATTAAGGGTCTTGACATTTCACGAGTACAACTGACTGGCAAGCTCCCTGGTTTAATATAATAATATAACTTTGTAAGTATATAACTGTAATGCATATTCTGTGTTAACTATCATCAAAGCTATTGGAAATTGATATGGTGTGAATGCATAATGTAGTAAACAGATGTTTCTTGCACATGCATCCCTGTATTAAATGTGTGTTAACATCTATCAATAATTATGTGTAAACACTAGACACTTCATATACTGAAGCAGAAAGTTTCTCGTATTAGGCATATTTTAAGGATATAACATAGGAAATGCATATTAATCAGCTGACGGTGAGATCCTACATAGGGTTGGAAACAAAATAGTAAGCAGTCAATAGGATTACGTGATGAGACCTTGTCTCACATTAAAAGTGTTAAACAACCAGGTAAAAGTCAGTAAGGGGTTTTACGATTTCAGTTCTACAACATAGTGGATACTGCATACTGATTCTCAAAAATTTGCATATTCAGTAAATAAAAAGGGCGGGGAATATATTAAACACATCACACGTACAAGTAAATTGGAAAGAAGTACGTAGTAAACTCAACTTCATTCACGCCAGAAACCATTTTCTGGCCTCTAAGCGTCAAACAATAAGTATATGTTATAAGTCTGTCGTGGTTTGTAAGTGACTGTGGTTAAGTTAGCTCCATGTTGCCCTTCTGAACTTCAACTACTGCTTTGTATGTTATCAAATGGAAGTAACTGGGGAGTAAGGGATTCTCTGGAAAGACATCTTGTCACTCCATACTGTCTCTGCATAGCCACTGCGAACTTCTCAATGTAAGACAATTCCAGCAATATGGGACTTCTAACTTTCTAAGTAGGTCACCCATCCTGTTATTGCTCCTGACCGAGCATGCCTAATTGCAGTTTCTAATGATATATGTTGCAAGTGTTCCCAGAACGCTCCTTGTCCAATATGGGACTAAGGCATAACTGGTGCAACCATCACCCTTCACTAGGCTAGACACCTTTCCTGGTAAGGCAAAGAGAGGATATTCAAATTTGAGTTGGATCCAGGTAGTACCTATACCCATAATGTGGTGATACACGTGGTTGGAGAAGGAAATGTCAATGAGGTTGGTGGAGTCAGCCAAGAAAATTTAATGTTGTTATAGCAGAGAATAGGGTGGCTGTGTCGAGAAGTGTCGATAACTAGTGATTAGACGTAATCAAACACCAGTTACATGATGACATCTCAGAAGAGGAGGGATCACTTTCTCAAAGGATTAAAAAACCTGATCCGAGGCTAGAAAATCATGGTATAGAGGTGGAGCTGATCTAGACGTTAATGTAAAAGGTGTCATACATGTCCTTACAGATTTGTGGCCATGTTGACCAAAATAATCAAAAGCACAACTTGAGTATTTTTGGGCTTGGGAAGGCAATGTTATTATATATAGGATAGCAGCCTCCTTGACTGAGAAAGAACTAATTTTATTATTGAGAGAATCTAATAAAATTTCTTTCATTCAATGAGTGCCACGAAATGATGGAAAAACTTTGCAATATTATTAACATGCAGAACCAAGCCTAAGTACAGTTACAGGGTGCAATACCAACTCTTCTGCAAGAGCAAGTACACATGGTTGGCTGGCCCGCTAGGAACATCAACAATGTGTAAGCAAAAGCTCAGATACAGACACAATACAGGCACAGGGTGCCGGCCAAGTCCTTCGCGAGAGCAGGTTCACATGGTCAACTAGGCCTCTCGGCTCAATAACAGGCAAGGCCAAATCCATGGAAATCTATGCCATTTATCTCACCATCCTGGGTTGGTACCTGAAATTTAAATGGGTAACTCAAGGACCCAACCTACATTGAATTCAACTTCAACTGTTATGGATAAAGGGCTTAAGCTGGGTCAGGATGCTACTGAAATTGGCCCTACAGCTACCTTCCTCAATTCTCAGACTTAGGAGATGACTTTCCTAATTATCTACACAGCACAAGAGCTCACTTTAGAAAATAAGTACAGAGGCGAAAGCGGGCTGTGGAGCATCTCACCCAGGGCATAATCGAGGAAACTCGACGAATACCTATAGAGGAGCGACATGGTATGAGGATCTTCTTCCCCTCGAGAAATAATGCTGACTTCGTACACATGTACAGATGAACCTATAGCAGAATTAGTTCCCCCAAAACGGTGTTCCAGAGAACCAGTTCTCTGATGAGCCTGATCCGTATGGGTCAGGAACATCTATTTTGGGGATCCAAGGAGCACAACTGATATTGAGTTCTTGATTTCAGTAAGTCATTTCAGAGTATAAAGGAAACACAACTAACAGTGAGTCAATGATTTTATACAGGTCAGGGAGCTCGACAAAAATCTAGAAGAAGTGAGGTTTTCTCTGGAACAGGTCTGTCATAAGATTATTTTAGATATATATGTAAGAGAATATCATCAAAATGATATCTCTAAGGAGAATGCAGCACAAGGGACTCAGGTCCCTCACATTTCTTCGGTTTGTGAGGAGTTAGATTATAGTGTTGTTGTTCCAGTTACAGGTGGTCTACTGGTGTTTCCTTAGTTTTTGGTCCCATTTCTTCTTTATTTTAGTTTAGGTTTCAGAAAATGTCATTCTTAATCTTCAAAGCATCCAATTCAAAACCATCCTCCAAAAAGAAAAAAACTCAAAACCAATTGGCCATTAAGTGGAGAGGCCCCAGGATTTATATATTTAAACGGGAAGCCTAAAACTCCCCAAGTGGGACTGTTTATCTCAACACGCCCCCTCATGTGTGGTGTGACTTGAGTCTAACACGTGGGCCTTAATTTTAGTTGGTGAGTGGAGCACATCGGCCCTTTTGGCCAAACATAGCTTGCTATGATACCAAATTAAACTGTAGAGCATCCAACTTAAAACCAATGGCTGAATGGAACGGCCACAGGAACTTATGAATTATAATGCAAGGCTCTAAGTGCCTACGTGTGTGATTCTATATCTCAACACACTCCCTCACATGTGGCGTGACTGAGCCTAACACATGGACCTTGATTTAGTGTGTGATGTGGAGCACATATGGGGACTCTGGCCCATATACTGAAATAGCAATGTGTGATACCATCTTAAACTTGTGAGCATCCAACTCGGTAGTCAACCAATTTGCAATGAGTGAAGCTGCCCCTTGATTTATATATTTTCATTTAGGGCTTCAAACTCCCGAAGTGGGACTGTTTATCTCAACACTCAACAGTCATAAAAGCATAAAAGTCACTTTTACGAGTCTTCAATATGTTTTGACTAAGGACCGTGTTGCATAATATTTGAACAACAAAATAAGTGCTATATAACACGAAGCAGAATATATCACCTTCGAATGCCACCCAAAGTCATTCCCACAGTAGCTTCCTCAAACGCTGGTATAACCTACAAATTTTACAGATTTAGCAGAGAAGTACTTTCATCACCAAGTAAAACCTTTATTATGCACCAGAACAACAGTTCACTAGAGTCATAGGGGAGGTGCGGTAGGGAGGGAATAAAGACCCAATTCTATATAGTTTGACAAAAGAGCTAGAACCCTAGCAAAAACAGAGATGCTATGAAACAAACAGTACACTAACAAAGGAATAAACAATCAAAGTGAATGCCGTACATGCACCACATGATCAATTTACTAGACAGAAATCATTTCTTTTCTTAAGCATCATAAAAGATTGCAAATCTAAATAGTTGAGCAATGGAATTAGAACTACTAGAAAAACGTTATAGGCTATAATCCTGCCTCTAGTTTACTACAATGTCAGTCGTTATATATTTGAAGAAGCTCAACTTTTTCGAGAAAGACGCAAGTATGTAATCAAAGGAACACAAGTCTGTTATGGGAAGCTAAGAAAACAAGTATAGTCCATTAGTCCGAAGTCAAAACTGCAATTTTAACCATCCCAGAAAAGCCCCTCCATAGCACTAGATCCTGCCTGGCATATTCGAATTGAGCCCGACCTGGTTCAGCGCACCGTACGACCCAACTTGAAAGCCTAACCCACTTTGCCCAACCAATTTACTCAGTTGGGCACAAGATGATTATGCATTTAGTGAGATTTGAGTGACTTTGACATAGCCCCTTGTGTTTGTTTTTTCTTTTTTGCATGGTGAACCGCCTGTTGATTATTCTGATATCTTTTATGACCGGAAAGCCGCGATATATCTGAGCCAAACAGTGGCGTGAAATCTTGGTGTCACTGCATGCTTCTCAAGCCCCAATTGTTGAATATATTCTTTTACCAAGAGCCATGCAATGTGGCTGCTTAGACACTATGGTAAAAAATTCAAGCCTACGATTAACATTCCAAACTTTAGAAGAGAGCTTGAACCTAAAGTGTGAATTGCAACAATTGAGAACGTTTTGCTCACCACCGTATGTAAGAAAAAGCAAAAGCTACTTGAGTTGCTGCTCAACTCGGGGGATTGATTGGATTGGTGGAGAAATTTCTTCAACAACCCAATGTTAGAATTTGTGTATACTCAGTGCACATATAAGAAGCTGGTAAATTTGCTCTCATCTATTATGCCTAACAGCTATACATTGAAGTTACGAGATCTGAAACAGGGAATTAGTACACTGAGTGGCGTCAATGTTTGCAGTGTGGTAATCATCCAACTTTATCAGGTTTCATGGTACGTTGGGTAGTTGATTTAATAAAAGTTACATTGACTTATACTAAGCATGATAGTGTCACAGTGCAGATGAAGAATGAATAGCTCACCTGTTGGGATCCAAGTGTAAATTTGAAAAATTCTTTATCATCACCCTACAGTTTAACAATATATGCAAAATAGGAAGAAAATTCAGATATTGAAACACAAGATAGAGTAACATGAAATGTATAAGAGTATAAACTATAAAATAGTTGAAATGTAGGAATGGACTAATTGTATATGAAGAATTTATACCTCGAATGATCCACCTTTTGTCTTGTTTCGAGCTTCAAAAATGCGGCCATAGTATCCTATTGTATAGCCGTCCCAGTCAACCTTAAAAGAAATTATAATTTAGAAGCTGATAATGTTACTACAGCTGTAATTAGATGTTATATGTAATGAACACCATAACATAGTTTCTTTACCACAACTGTATCCCCCATTTTCGCTGAGGGCCCACTGCCTGCTCGCAAGTCCTGCAACCTTTGAGCTTATAATTAGAATCTAAACAAAAGATAGCACTATAGTGCACCTTGATCTCCAAGGTGATTCATACACGTGTTTTAAGAAAAATAACCTTGTATTGGAGACCTGAATTTGTTTCAACGTAATCTGGATAGCGCATTTTTGTCTTGCCATAATCTTTACCTCGAATTGCTGGCACTGTGAACCAAATGTGCTAAAGAATAAGCCCATGTACCTCTAATCTGATGCAATATGCAGCAAAATGATAAGACTGTGATATGAGACAGAAATAAATTACTCAAATGTGTAGAACAAGCCTATGTACCACTAATCTGATGCAATATGCAACAAAATGACAAGATTGTAAAGTGAGACAGAAATAAATGACATGAGTACAAAAAGAAAAGTGAGATCTCCATAACTGCAATATCTCCCCAATCAACTAAAAATTTAAAATCCAAGAGCCGCTAGAAGACTCCTATATCTACAATACAATTGTTGGCGTTATTCCTCACATGAGCAGAGAAAAGGAGTTGATTTCTGCTGGAGAAGTCTGAGTGCGACTCGCGCTCGACTTGGTCTTGCCCGAGGCACGACCCGCGCCCAAGTCTATTTTCAGAAGAAATTGTGGACCGCGAGTTTGCAATAAGAGTTTGAGTTTTTGGCAAAACCTAACACTCAGAAAACACACGAGATCCAGGACAAAAGTCAGAGAAAATCTAATCTTGAAAGCTATCAAGATTGAGAGATAACATTTACAGAGAGACAACCCTGTAAAGAGATAAGAGTGATCTAGTAAGGTGAGAGACTGAAAGGAGAGATTGTAATCTTCCTTCCCACTTTATAAAGGACTAGCTCTTGTGGAAGTAGACACCATTGGCCGAACCACGATATATCTTTGTGTTGTGGTATGCGTTTAATTCTGCTTTACATTATTATCTGTTGTTAATAGTTGTTTAGCGAGTTGGGCATGTTAGTATAGGTTGTAGTTGATATTTAGAATTTGTCTAGAGTTGAATTGTGTTCAAATACAAGTTATCTGTGTATTGGGAGAATCGATTGGTATTGGTATAAACCCCAACAAGTGGTATCAGAACCTTGGTTAGATTAGCCTAGGGTGTTATCCAAATCTTGGTCGGAAGGTATTTAACAAAATTCCTGAGAGAAGATTTAAGTTTAAATAACTTGTAGAAATGGATCATTCCATGAACACTCGCATGACGAGTCTAAATAAAAAGAACTACACCATTTGGAAAGCCAAGATGAAAGACTTGCTTTATTGCAAGGACTTGGCACAACCCATTGAGAATGGAGGAGAAAAACCGAAAGCGGTTGCTGCGGCTGAGTGGAGCAAGCTTGACAGAAAAGCAATTTGGTACATTCGATAGTGGATTGACGACAATGTCTTTCACTATGTATCCCAAGAGAGTACAACTTTTGACTTATGGAAGAAACTCGAAGACCTTTATGAGAGGAAGTCGGGCGGAAACAAAGTACTGGTCAATAAGAAGTTTGCCGACACAAAGTACCAAGAAGGTTCTTCAATGTCTGAGCATCTTAACGAATTACAGAATACCATCAATCAAATGCATTTGATGAATATTGATTTGGGAGACGAAGTTGAGGCTTTTGTTTCTATTAGGCTCTCTACTCGAAAGTTGGGAGACATTAGCAGTCTCTCTACATCGAGCAGCCAAGGATGAAATCGTTACCATGGAGATAGCTACCGCGTCTTTGTTGAATAAGGAGACTAGAAGGAGTTCAAAAAGGACTCCCTGCCTCGCCGAGATCCTTGTCCGCAGAGAAACGGGGAAGGGGTAGATCTGAGAAAACCATCTCGTTTTAGAGGTGATGGACGTAAATAAATCTAGGGGGTGAAGCTATAACTTCATAAGGCGTAGAGGCAATGTTACTATTGTGCCACCCGAGGGCCACTTCCGGATATGAGTGTAGAAACGAAGAGGGATAAGAAGAATAAGCGTGTACATAAAACATGGTGCGAGGAACGGAAACACAGCAGAGATATTACCGCACTAGTCAACACCAGTGAAAGGTAATGCTAGATTGTGGTGTGTCTTTGTCTTAGTACCTCATGTCGAGGGATATGAGAGTGGGTGATAGATACTGAGGAGCATCCTATCACGTCACACCGCACAGGAAATTCTTCACTACTTACAGTTGTGGTGAATATGGTGAAGTGAAGATGGGTAACAGTGGCATATCAAAGATTATAGACATTAGAGATGTTCATGTAGAAACCAATGTCGGCTACACCTTGACACTCAAGGATGTAAGACATGTCCCTGACATTTGGCTAAGCCTAATTTCGGCTGGAAAGTTAGATGACAATGGCTTTGTAAACTCGTTTGGTAACGGGGTATGGAAACTGAGCAGAGGTTCCATTGTAGCAGCTAGAGGGAAGAAAACTTGCTCTCTTTACAAAACATAGGCTAGTTTGTGTAAAGCAGAAGTGAATCTTGTGAAGAAAAACTTCCTCCGGCGGGTGGCACAAGAGATCGCGGTCATATGGGCATAAAAGGGATGGAAGTTCTTGCTAAGCAAAAGCATTGCGGATATTAAAGGTACACATTTAAATACATGTACTGTTCGTTTGGTAAGAAAGCAACACGGGGTGTCTTTCCAAAGATTTGCCTCTCGTGAGAAGGACAATGTCCTTAAACTAGTGCAACACGGACTTATGTGGTCCTATAAAAGTGAAGTCGTAATGGGAAGCTTCATACTCGCGTGACCTTCATTGATAATCGTCCAAGAAAGATATGGGCTATAATCGAAGAGAATTAAATGATGAAGACTTGGCGTGTTTGAGAAATTCCACAAAGATGATGAAAAAGAAATTTGGGAAGTTGTTGAAGTGTATTCATTTCGGATAATGGGGGTGAGTACATTAGGCCGTTTGAAGAGTATTGCCAGAGTCATGGGATTCGTCATGAGCAAACCGTTCCCAAGACACCGCAGCAGAATGGAATAGCAGAGAGAATGAACAGTACCATTGTAGAGAGGATGAGATGTATGCTATCTCACTCTAAGCTACCTAGAACCTACTAGGTAGAAGCAATGCATACAGCCGTGCATGTGATCAACCTATCGCCGTCGAAGCCTCTGAATAGTGACCATCCAGAGAGAGTATGGTCAGGCAGAGATGTTGATTATGGATACTTGAGGGTATTTGGTTGTAGGTCATTTGTGCATATTCTGAAAGATGAGAGATCCAAGCTTGATGACAAAGTCAAGCAGTGCATTTTTCTGGGTTATGGAGATGAAAAGTTTGGTTACAAACTCTATGATCCGATTAATAAGAAGGTAATCCGAAGTCGAGATATTGTGTTTATGGAAGACTAAACCATAGCAGACTTTGAGGAGGGTGAGAAGCTACAGGCTTTCACCAATGATCTTGTTGATTCAGAACCAGAAGTTCCTACTGTGGAACGCGTCGCGAGGAATGCATTGAGAATGCAGAGAACCATGAGTTTGAAGCTTCGTGATGAGAATCCTATTGCTTTCATGATGGGATAGAACCTATTGGTATAGAAGATGCAGATGAAGTGCATGAACCACCACCAGAGCAAGCAGAAGTGCATCCTCCTGAGGCACCAGCAGATGGGGCAAGGAGGTCAAATAGAGAGAGACTAGCTTCAATCGGTATTCACCACATAACGTCACGTCTACTTATCGGATGGTAGAGAACCTATGTACTATCAAGAGGCACTTGAAGCGTACGACAAAGAAAAGTGGTTGAAGGCCATGATGGCGAGATGGATTCTTTGCATAAGAATCACACTTATGATTTAGTTGAGAAACCGCAAGGACGAAAAATTCTCAAGAATAAGTGGATATACAAAGTCAAGCATGAGTAGAACAATCCTCACCCAAGGCACAAAGCTTCGCTTTTGTGTTGTGGAAGCGGATTCGGGTCAAAGAAAAGGGATTGACTTTGATGATTTTTTCTTTCTGTAGTGAAAATGACTTCTATCCGGGTGGTATTGGGTATGACCGCAAGTATGAACCTAGAGATTGAGCAACTAGATGTTAAGACAACTTTTCTTCATGGAGACCTTGAAGAAAATGTCTACATAGACCAGCCAGAGGGGTTTGAGATCAAAAGCAAGGAGCACTTAGTATGCTGGTGATAAAAGAGCTTGTATGGGTTGAAAGCAACCGGAGACGGTGATACATAAAGTTTGATTCCTTTATGGCGAAGCAAGAATACAAGAAGTCTGCTTCCGATCATTGTGTGTTTGTTTAGAGATTTCCAGATGGAGATTTTATAGTGCTATTGCTGTATGTGGATGATATGTTGATAGTTGGCCTAAACATCAACAAAATATCCAAACTGAAGAAAGATTTGAATAAGTCCTTTGAGATGAAGGATTTGGGTCAAGTAAAGCATATACTTGGGATGCGGATCACTCGTGACAGAAAGAGTGAGAAGTTGTAGCTTTCTCAAGAAAGTTATATTGAGAAGGTGTTGAAGATATTCAACATGGATCAAAAGAAAGCCGATCGGTTAATAAAACGGTGGCGGTTTCGCATGACCAAAGAGATAGTCTAAAGAGTGAGCATGAGCAGAGTCTCAAGAAAGCTATATTGAGAAGGTGTTGAAGATATTCAACATGGATCAAGCGAAGCCGATCGGTTGTCCGCCGGTGGCGGTGACGCATGACAAAGAGATAGTTAAAAGAGTGAGCATGAAGCGAGTCGGATGGAAAAGATTCCTTATGCATCCGCGCGATTGGCGACTCTGATATATCGCGAATGGTGCTCCTTATGATGCTACTGGACGGTCCGAAGTCCGGCGCAATGATGGGGTAAACTTCGGATAGGATAGGATTCGTATGCGTCTTAAGCCTTCGGGTGTCATATTTTTTGGCCGAAGTTCCCCGCACCAGTAGGCCCCTATGCTACTCGGCCGTAATAATATCAGGTTACGTTCCACCGCCGTTACACCGAAAGAAAAGGTTCCACACGAGCTCCCATTCGCGTGGTGGTGGGGACCGCTAGGGGATTAGCTCCGGGTGTAGGTAGGGTCAAATCTGCGGGGGTCATGCAAATTGGATAAGGGACCTCAACATAAGATAATAGAGGAAAAAAGGGTCTAAATGACTTTCCGAATCGATGATTATTAACATCCGCTTTTGGCGAAGTACTTACTCCGCTTTCACGGAGGCTTACGGGAGGAAAGCATGCCATGCTATCTTGCTTACGCTTATACTCCATACCAGGAAACAACAACAAATCTTGTATTGAGTCTTAAAAGATTGATGTGTGGGAAGACAAGATCAAGGGAATCACTAGTTCCATGCCTTCATCGAGGCAATCCGAATCACAGTATACCTACTCTAGCAAGAGAGCAAACTACCAACAGATCCTTCCACTTCTGTAACAGAGGCAAAAAGGTGCGAATGAAGAAAGCTTGTTTGGGCTTTTAAAGGCATCCCACCTACTTGTTGTGTATCCCGTTCTTCCGCTACCGCTAGAGTTCGAGCTTGATAATTGCAATCTTAGCTTCTTAGGCATCAGACTGAGCAGACTCAAGCTTCTATCGTCTGGATGGTCTGATATGTATGAGAAAATACAATTCTTGATCTTTCCTTGCCTAAGAGATCTAGTCTCATCTGGTTTTGCGTCTGCCTGGATAATAACCGGTATTGCATATTAGCTGTTTCTCGCATGGGAAAGATATGCGTCATTGAATTGTGCCTCCTCCTCCGGCCTACGCCAATATATTTGTAGTGGCCAACTAGCGCCCCACTCAATCAATATCCATTAGCTGAGGACTTTCTCAATGGGGATTGTTTTCTTTCCTTTCCCATGAGGCTTTCTGACTGGATCCTTCAACGGGATAAGAAACTTGAGAGGATTGATGAACCTGAGATAGGGATCCAGAATCTGAGAAAGCGACTGGAAGGGAAGCAATTGGGCTAGACTGTTGATCCACCAAAGAGAGAAAAAGTCAATGTTTGCTTTTAGCCCTTCCCTTAAGCGGTTCCGCCCTAGCAGTTGTTATAAGACTTGCATCTAAAGCTAGCCTCCCCCAAGTCCTCGAATCCCCTATGGTCCCCAACTAGACTATCTTAATTATAGCTTTCGCTGTGAGCGTTGTAAGCCGATTTCTGTCAAATCCGGAGAAGGAGCATTGGGAAGGTGTTAAGTGGATATTGAGATATCTTAAAGGCACTTCCAAATCGTGTTTGTGCTTTGGTGGAAGTAAGCCCTTACTTGAAGGCTACACTGATGCAGACATGGCAGATGATGTTGACTCGATGAAGTCCACCTCCGGTTATCTGGTTATTTTTGTAGGGGGAGCAGTTTCTTGACAATCTAAGTTGCAAAAGTGTGTTGCCCTCTCCACTTCGGTTTTAGCATATATTGCGACCAGCGAGTGTTGCAAAGAGATGCTATGGATGAAGAGGTTCTTCGACGAACTAGGGCTAAAGCAGAACAGTTTGTAGTTCTATGTGACAGTCAGAGCGCCATCCATTTGAGCAAGAATCTTAATTTCCATTCTAGATCTAAACACATACACGTGCGTTATCATTGGATTAGAGAAGTATTCGAAGACAAGCATTTGTGTATCGAGAAGATCCATACCGACAAGAACGGGTCGGATATGATGACCAAAGTCTTACCGAAAGGTAAGTTTGATGTTTGTTGTGCTATTGCCAGAATGGCAGAACACACTCCTCTTGTTGATTTGGAAATTGCATGGAGGAAGCCCTCCTCACTGTTCGGGAGGGGGAGATTGTTGGCGTTATTCCTCACATGAGGAGAGAAAAGGAGTTGATTTACGCTTGGGAAGCTGAGTCGACTGCGCTTTCGAATAGGCTTACCCCAAGCGACCAGCTTCATGCCTTGGTCGACCATCCAGTACCTTCTTGGTAGCGACTTCGACTCAACTTGTCTTGTCTTGAAGCAGCGTTTAAAGTCAAGTTTTTCGGAAGAAATTGTGGACCATGAGTTTGCAATAAGAGTTAGAGTTTTTGGCAAAACCTAACACCCAGAAAACACACGAGAGGCAGCACAAAAGTCAGAGAAAACCCAATCTTGAAAGCTATCAAGATTGAGAGATAACCTTTACAGAGAGATAATCCTGTAAAGAGATAAAGAGTGATCTAGTAAGGTGAAAGACTGAAAGGAGATATTATATTGTAATCTTCCTTCCCACTTTATAAATGACTAACTCTTGTGGAAGTAGGCACTATTAGCCAAACCACGGTATATCTTTGTATTGTGGTATGCGTTTAATTCTGCTTTACATTATTATCTGTTGTTAATAATTGTTTAACGAGTTGGGCATATTAGTATAGATTGTAGTTGATATTTAGAATTTGTCTAGAGTTGAATTGTGTTCAAATACAAATTATCTGTAGTGGGAGAATCGATTGGTATTGGTATAAACCCCAACAACAATCACAAAGAGTAGAGAATAAGATAAATATTCACGAAACTTACTATCAGCATAATCGGATGCTACAGCAACTTCACCCTCTCGACTATGCCATAAAGCCCCCATCAAAATTCCAATCGTCGAGAACAATGCTTCTCTTCGGTCAAAATCTACAGTAGAATTGTTAAGGCAGTTGTATTAAACAAGCATGCCACAGAAACAGATAAAAAGTATATAAGACAAATTTTACCTCGTAAGCTTGAAACAACTGAATTACGAAGAGATATTGTTGTAACTCTTTTCCATTGCAATAATCTCTATGAAATAAAACAATAATAGTTAATCAGTAGTCAAAATCTACTATGGAGAATGAAGAAGAAAATTTGTTTGAGTCATCACTTACATTTGCACGTGGTTTTTTGGTGGAGAATAAAGTGGATGAGTTAGGGAGAGATGCAACTGCTGAAATTGAGGCCATCCAACTAAACTATGAGTTTTGAGGAGAGAGATAAAAATAAAAATGAAAAGAAGTTTCTAGGATAGGAACAGAGGTTTCGCGGGAAGATAACGTCCTTAGCTTTATAAAGATTCATAATCTCGATTTCACCCCTCAATGGGATTCCATATTTTTCACGCAAAATGGGTTTTTAGGTCTTTTACTTGCTAAAGCTACTAAATTACACATTCAAATGCTACATCTAGCAGAAACCAAGGCATCTATGATTGTAACTTGGCGAAATAACTGTAGTCCCCATTCAGGTAGAATCTTGGTCATCCAATATGTCAAGAAAAACAGCATTTAGCAAGCATAGAACACGTGATGGGGCAAATATCACGTTCATACAAATGCAGGATTCTAGCTTCCAATGCCAGTTCCTGCCCCAATGTCTTTTCTTTCTCTCGAAGTGTAAATAATAGCTTTGACGAGGTTATGAGCATGGAGTCACGGACGCTGATTTCGGTGGCCATTGAAACTGGGCCTGCATTAGAAACTTCCTTTGCTTCAAATCATCCAATGTTATCTTTAGAGGTCCACTTATGGAGCCCAATAAGCGATCATGAATTGTATCCCTAAGAGCATCTTTAGGAGTGATAACAATTTGGTGTTTTTTCAACTTCAGGAAAACTACGTGTTGATGAAAACACCAAACCAAACACCAAATCGGCCAATATTTGGTTCTAGGTTTGATGTTGTATCAAATCACTCACGCGGTTTTCCCAACACCGCGTGGGCGTGGGCTTCTAATTGGGCTTATATGGCCGCGGTTTTTCACAAAACCGCTAGAAAAAAAAAAAAAAAAAAAAGTTTATGTGCGATACATGGCGCGGTTTTTGAAAACCGCATGGAGGCTTGGGCTTTGTCGGTTGGGCTTTAGTGGCGGTTTGGGCAAAACCAGCAGAAGTTATATGGGCGGTTTTGCCAAAACCGCGTAGTTGTTTGGTGAAATTTTGATGTTACTCCTGAAGTTGCTTGGTGTTTTTTAGGTTTGGTGTTTGGTTTGATTCAAAATTTTGGTGTTTTTTTGGTAGCTCTCCTAAAGATGCTCTAATACCCTAATAAAGTAATACATTTGTTATTTGTGCATGTCCAAATCTTTGAAACGATCGTAGATCAATTATGAGCTTACAAAATACTAAAGACATCCAGGCCAAATCCATGTACAGATGTAACATCCACTTCGTGCCTCCCATTCTTGCAGAATGATTCTACAGGACATGCAGCCAACAAATTTGGATATCACATAGCCAATATAATATCATTGAAACCTCACTATATAAACAAGAGCATATGAAGGTAATACTCATTCCATCTTTCTGATTCTACTTCTCCTATTACTGAGATCTTAAAAATGGCTCCTACAACTCTCTTCCTAGCAGTATTTTCTCTTGTGTTTGGGTCTTTAATCATCAATGGTGCCTGTGCTTATAGTACGGACCCAAAAGTAGTAGACCTGCAGGGAAAACCAAAGGTGGAAATTAGCATTCTCGGACACAAGATTATACCAAGTTCTGAAAAGCCAAAGGTGCCTGGATCTTTGGGGCAGAAGCTGAAACCTACCATTAAGAAGCCAAAGGTAGAACAAAAGGAAAAGTACAAGAAGATTGGCATCCAAGGGATCATCTACTGCCAATCGGGGGCTGAACTCGTCCCTATCAAAGGTAATCATCATACATCACCATGTGCTCCTGTAGACTATGTATTCATGAGTCGACGAATGGCAGCAACGTTTTGACTTTTGACTGCATTTCCATCCTACGTACATTATCAGATTTTGTTGGTAGAACACCTAGCATTAATTATAATCCCTCGAGCACAGCTTATATTTCCATTCTATCAAAACACAATTGGCTACTAACACATGAGAATATGGAATTAACCAAATTTTTGTCCACTGTATGACAACATACAAAATGCTCATTAGAGTTACATACATAAGAAGAAAATATTTGGCTTGTTACCTTTACGTATTCACAGCCTCACGGGTTGTCTTTTTGGACTTGTATATTTAGCAGAACATCATTTAGAAATTGAACATATATATTTTTTTTCTTTTATGTAATTCATTTAAACGTTCATTTGTGGTTTCAGGAGCTGTGGCAAGAGTGACATGTTTGGCCATGGACAAGAATGGGTATAAATATGCTCCCTTCTCTATTTCGAGTAAGGCAACCGATGCAAAGGGCTACTTCTTGGCAACACTACCTATTTCAGAACTGCAGAGCAAATTGAAGCTTTATACATGCAAGGCATACCTTGCTAGCTCTCCAATGAAGGAATGCAATGTTCCCACCAATGTCAACATGGGTTCAAGTGGCGCTCTTCCTTATTCTTCTAATCGCCTCCTCACCAATAAGAAGATGAAGTTGTACTCCGTTGGACCTTTTGTCTACCGCCCAACAAAACCAAAGCTCATCGGTGGAGTTTATTAGAATGTGACCAAGAAAATAGTCCTTGCATTTCATTTTTTGTTTTTTTTTGCTTCATGTACTTATTCTTTGTTGATGTTTTTTCCTTTGAAAAACTTGAGAGGATTGGCCTGGGCTGGCCTATTGTTGCAACGATTGTAAGTTTGCACAGTAAGTCTATTGCCACCATACTTGCCCTCCAATGGATCATTTTTAGGGGATTAGATTCTACTCACTTCAATTACCAAACTCTAAGAGCCCGCTATTGTTATTTATATATTGTCATTTCCTCCTCGGGTACAGATTGGGTATATTGTTGCCTTCCTTGGATGTGGTAGGGCTCCCTTTCCTGCCATCAAAAGTTGAGAAATAGGCTATTATCAAATCTCCTAGTTTCAAATCTATATCTCTATGTCAAATGAAACTAGGCCTGTAGAACAAGTACAACTTTTATCTCCATACTGCAGCAGTAATTCATAGATCTTTTCCTTCTACATTATATCTCTATATGAGTATACAAAAAGATAATTGAAGAACAAGCAAATGAATCAACTAACCTACCAACAAGTTCCTCACGATGGCTTCATTCTACTCCCCATTGGGAAGGAGTGTAAGAGATTCTTATTCTCGATGGGCTTCCAACGTAGCAGCGACCTTGGGCTCCCACTGAAACGACGACTGTACATTTCATTGTTGAAAATGGAAAACAAATTCTACATTAGAACTCGATTTCTGCTGCAAAGTAGACTCTGCCATTAGAAAAACTAAACGCAAAGATGTCCAATTTCAAAGTAGGCTATGGCATTCAGTGTTCGGAAAAATAGAGTCGGGTGATGCAACGTAACAACATCATTAACACATGTAGTTCCACTGCAAAGTTGAGTGTGCAGTCCAAATTTGCAACGCAAAAATTGCCTATGTTTTTCCATGGTTGTTGAAATAGAGGAAGAAAGATGTAAGTGAAGAAAGTGAAGTGCTTCTCCAAACCAGGGCATTTTTGACAACGCATTGACCAAATCAAGGTACAGACGTCTACAGACAGATACGTTCCCTACTTCGGGGGGCCAGTACAACGGCCCTTAAAACCTATTGCAACAGATATTTTAGATAGCGCAAATCCCTGAAAACTTAACTATTATTACAGGTACATAGCACATGGTATAAGACAAACTAAACTTTATTCTCATGATAAGGCTGATATGAGCCAACCACTCAACAAACTTAATACCAACAGAACACCAGGTACAAATATTACACAAGGCAAGAAGATGAACCAGTATCATTCAAGTCATTGGGCTGCAACTGCATATAATTCTTACAGGCTAACCAAATTTAGAGAGCTGGCCTTTTCTGCCAAAGTAACAAGTAGGCTTTCAAAGCTTTTCTTGAAAGAATCCACTCCTTCCATTTCAAGCTGAGAACCAACCTCATTCCAATCAATCCCCAACTTCTCAAGTGCACTGTAAATGCCTTCAGCCTCGGACACATTTGAGTCAATCGTCCTGGAGACAGTACCATGGTCAAGGAACGCTTGAAGGGCTTGGTCAGGCATGGTGGAGACCTGAAATGAGGGAAAAACAACATTTGAACGCATGAAGAGCTGGTAACATTTTCCTCAAGATAATTGTTCATCTTAACATTAAAAGGATTAACACCACGGAGTTAATGGTTATCAAGAAGTATTATCTCACCGTATCGGGTCCAATGAGAGGAGCAACATATAACGTGTCTTTGTAAGCAGGATTCTTGACACTAGTTGAGGCCCAAAGCAACCTTTGCTTCTTAGCACCTTTCTTCACTAGTGCTTCCCATCGTGGACCAGAAAATTTCTTCTGGTAAAGCTTATATGCCAGAGCTGCTTGAGCCACTGCAGCCTAAAAGAGTCACAATTTTACAAGCATACTGTTAACTTTAATCTTAATGAACCTGTTTCCTTTTCAGAGAATAGAACAAAGTGTACAATTTACTTACCTTCCCACGGAGATCCAAAGCTTCAGGAGTACCAATATCCTCAAGCATCTTGTCAACAAGGGTGTCAACACGACTGACAAAAAAGGAGGCAACACTGGTAACCTTAGAAAGGTCACTCAATCCGGAAGCTTCAAGGCCATCCAAGTAAGCATCAACAACAGCTTCATATCTTGAAAGGGAGAATATGAGCTGCATGACAGTAGGAAAAAGAAGAGAGCGTCATTAACATTGTTGGAAGGGCAAAATCCTATTCGTAAGAAACAATAATTAAAGACAAAATCAACAGTTCAGACATAATAAACATTGAAAAAACAGTATCGAAAGCTATCTTGTAAAGTAAATTTATCAGCTAGCACAGTGTTGTAAACAACAGGGAAAACTGAGAAAAAATGCTTTCCTTTTCTTGATTTTAGGACAAGTATCTATTGTCTTAACATATAAACACCACTATAGAATTGGAGACACCAATTACTTATTGGGTAAATCACTAATAAATTATCTCCAGTGATTATTGAATGACATGAAATCTTCAGCAACATCTGTTTCTAAATTAGTAAGGGCTAAGCTTTTCCAGCATGGGTAAAATACTAAAATCAACTTACTGTTACATTGACGCTTATGCCTAGTGAAATGACCTCCTTAATAGATGGGATACACTCAGCTGTTGCAGGGATCTTTATGTAGACATTGCGACGGTTAACCACTTTATGCAGCCACTTAGCGGCCTCCACAGTCCCTTTCGTATCATCAGCAAGTCGAGGAGAAACTTCAACAGAGACATAACCATCACCTCCATCGGTCTGATCATAGATTTGCTCAAAAAGTTTGCAAGCGTCTTGGATGTCTTTTATCACAAGTTCCCAGTAGGCATCTTGAACGTCCTTTCCCGCTTGTACAAGCTCTCTGCACGACCAAGCAGTTTATGGTCACAAAATTAAGCCATGGACAACTTGCACAATAAACAATCATCAGAAATTTATTACTTGCAGGCTTTGTTGCATAAGCACGGCTGTATGGGTATAATGTGTCGGATTAGGGCAAACATGAAAGATAAGAAGTTGGGAACGCAGAAAACACTTATTAACACACAAATAAATGACACATCAAATTACACGCATTCATGGAACTGACATGGAGAACAGGCAAGGGCCGACTTTTAACGATGAGGAACTTTCCACCTTAGAGGTCTTACTATTTAAAGAACCAGACCATTTAAAAAATTTGCAACCCTTGACAAACCAGGGTCGCAAAGTTCAGAATTTGTAGAATGTTAGATCAATCCTAATCTTAAAGACACCTTCTGACATGGCTAGAATACATATTAAATTAGGTAATTTTTTGTGAAGTCCATCTCCACGGTAGAGAGATGATCTTCACCAAAAATCAGCCCTTGATTTCCATGTGGGCCCACCAAACATTTGTCATTTGATGCATTGTCCTTCACATGTCATAGTAACTTGCCCCTACAAACACAAAAGTATTAGCTGCTGGCTATTTCTAGGTGTTGATGTAATTTGAATTACTTATATATATATATATATATATATATATATATGTGTGTGTGTGTGTTTGGCAAACACACAAGATTGTATGCACAGTAATACATGGGTTCACCAGCAGCTCATAACTAGAAGGATAACAAATGGGTTTGAGATTTTCAAATTTTTGATGCATCAGCTGCGATTTAAATGAGCACACTCTGTTTTACAGAATGCAGTAAGTTATACAGTCTGCTCAATCGAGAAAAATAAATTAACAAACGAGCACATAGAGATAGGAGTTAGGACTAGCAAGAAAATTGAAAGTGTAAAATGAGAGGATCTCTGGAGTTTGGACATGTTGAAGATAATGGAGGAGAAGTCACAAGTGAAATGAAAACTTTATTAGGCAACTTACGTCTGAATAATAAAAAGGGGTTTTTTACTTAACCCCCCAAAAGTATGTAGCGTTTTGAGAAAACCCCCCATTTTTGAAATCATTTGACTTGGCCCCCCCCCCCCAGTCCAAATTGATATTCCAATATTACTCTTCTTCTTCACCAACAATGGAAATCAATTCCTAAAAAATGGTGATCCAATCCCAAAAACAAGACACAATTAAATGAAAAAGCCAACCCATACATACAATAAACAAAAACAAACCTCATAAATCCATATTTTATGTTCATCGCGAAGATATACGAATAAAAAATAAAATTTTTGGGTAAAATGGGTTACTGTACCAATAATATTTGACAAATAGTAACCCATTTTGAGTCGATTTGGGGTTAGTAGTACGAATAGTAATGAAGCTATTTGAGATTTCATCACATTTTTTTAATTATTTTGGGTAGTAAGATTTAATTCCATGGTTGAAGAAGAAGGGTAGTTTTGGCATTATGTGAGATATTAGCCTGGAGTGGGGGGCTAACTCAAATGTTTTTTAAAATAGGGGGTTAAGTCAAAACACTACATACTTATGGGCAGTTAAGTCAAAAAACAACCAAAGATGAATTGTGTCTATAAGAGAGTAAATTTGCAAATTTGGCAGCATTCATGAAAGTATAAAACTAATCATCATTCATTGAAGATTGTCAAAGATCACTTCCAAACACTTAATAACTACTAGAATTCATGTAGATCAATGTGAAATCGTCCACAAGGAGGCGCTGCCGACAATGAGGCTTTGGGCTTACTTTCCCTAAAAAAACAGAGAACCAAGATCAAAACCTATATTCTCAATAAACTCTAATTCTAGTTTCAACAAACTAGAAATGGAGCAGGCAACACCAGAAAGACTGCCAAACCTCACAAACACACAGATCAAACCACAAATATCGATTCAATAAACCACCACAACTATGGTGAATTTAGGCATTCACTAAACTCCAACAAGAAAATTGAAATAAAAAAGAAGATGAAGTAGTAGATGAATAAAACAAGTTGAATATTACCAAGTTAAAATATCAGAAGAGTGATAAAAGAGAAACCAAGATAAAGAGACCAACATAGGCCAAAACCAGTGCCAAACATCCTCTCTTCTTATAGTCTTACTAGTTGCCCACTTTGTTTACAAAAACGTCTAAAACTTCTACCATAACTTGGGTCAAGTATATCAGCACATTAAAAAAAAACACATGGATTCTAAGTAAACAATATTCAATCACTGACGCTACAACTTACGACACTGCTGACTTTTCGCTTGAGCTATGTGTCACAGGTAACAAGTTATACAACTCATATGTATGTTAGTTCTCCTTAGTCCTTTGATGGTCAGTGTTTTGCAAATCTCTAAATGAAGAGCACTCATTGCAGTTCTACAAGTCAGACACTTCTGACAAGTGACACGAACCTGCTCCTATGTTCGATCAACTCTTTACAATCCAACAATGACATTTCAAAGAGAATTTATTCAATTTTTCGTTTTTCTTTTTCGATAAAGGTCAATAACTCTAAACCAAAGAACAATGCATATAAGTAACATTGTGGTTTTGATTATGGAGATACAACAGGATATATAATTATAGTGTACTTTCATGTTCAGTATTGTTATAACACAGGGTATTGCCTAAGCTTATGAAAAAAAAGAGAAAGCGAGAATGGTAATGCGATAGTGTCCATCTTCATTTGAGGCCATTTTCATAATTAAAGAACTATGTGCCCTCCAAATGCTTTAATACCTGGCATACTTCAGATAACGAATTTGCATAAACTCACTGGGTTAACCATGCTTTAGCATGTGTGTGATAGGACGTGCTTCCAAGTCCAACACTACCACTTAGAACAAAAGTGTGAACCATAAAGGAAGACAAAGACTCGAGTATAGGTAAAGAGTGGGATGTCTTGGGGGAAGTTTGGTCTTTCCGGTTCATTTTAAGCAAAAGTGAAATTTTGCACGTGACTAGGATCAACTCCAAAAAAAGCTGGATCAACCCATCATGTTATGCTTGTGAAGTGACTATGAATATAGCAAGAATTGTCAGGAAGCTATGCGGCACAGACCATTGTATAACAGCTTCTAAGCAATCACATTCCCACAGAATCAAACTGTCCCACAGTAATGGACATGGAAGCAGTTTATGATACTGCCATGCTCAGAGCGATTCTCATCTCTCATTCATTTTGTAGCAATACTTCATTCTCTCCTATTACTAATCAATTACCCTATGTTAACATAATTTTCCCTCTCCATTACCGAAGATTCACTTTCCAATTACAAAAGTATCGGTCAGAAATGTCAATTCTTCCTCATACAGACTTCTCTCAAGTAAAGCAATCTGTAATCTAGTCAGCAAATTCATAATTAACCAAATAAACCATACAGAAAACAAAGATAAACCAGCACACCTGAACTGATCATTATAGGCATTCGATGTCGATATTGCTTTCTGAAAAATCTGCAAACATAAAAACAACAAATAAGAAAAAATGACTGCCACCCACCCACCCACCCCTCTTTCAATAAAATTGATAAACAGACAAAAAAAAAAAAAATTACCGCAGGATTGCTAGTGACACCTCTAACACCACTCGCAATCAATGGAAGCAAATCAGTAACAGGTCTGCAAAGATTATCATACCAAGGACTCTGTCCTTGCAACTCATAAAGATCATGCAGAGATGTTTTCTTTTCTTGTATTCCATTTCCATCAACTTTGGAACATTTCACACTGCATATTATATTTCCACAATAAATAATATTGTTTTAAAGAAAAGATTAAAAAAAAAAAAAAAAAACTTACGTAAGAGAGGTTCTGGGGACACAGTTTGTTGTGATGGAAAGATTAGAGGAAGAAAGTTTGTTGTTGTTATGAAAGAGAGATCGGGTTTGGAAAGTAATGATTGGTTTGGGTTCAGAGATGTTTAGTTTGGCAGCAAATATTGGATTTGTTAGCTTAGAAATGGAAGACATCTTTGAGATCGAAAAACAGAGAGAGAGGTTTGAATGAATGACTTGATTATTAAGAGTGGACAAACGTGGCCAATAGATTTGGTAAGACAAGTTGTTGGTATGAGGTATGATGGCTATTGGGACTGCCCAAGGGTTGGTGAAGTAGAACTGTATAAAACTAACCCTGATTTCCCTCAAGGTCCGGGTATCCGTGGTTTTTTGGTATTTTTTTAGACAGTTTTGGCGAATTTGACTTTGGTCAAACTGGTAAGAAAATGAAAAAATAAAACAAATTCTACTAAAACAAGACAGTTACATAAATGGATTAGAGTAGTAACTAGATTTTTGGACCCGTTCAACGAACGGGGACCGTTTTTATATAATTTTTTTTTCACTTTATTATTATATATCAAAAATCTTACTTCCAAACTATATTCACTCAGACAATAAATTAAAAGATCATCTTGTATTTGGCAGTAGAATACTGAAGCAAAAACTCACTATCTCATTAATATTGTCCAGTATTTATATTGTAGAATGTTCAGGGCATCGACTTATTGCAGTATGGAAATAGCTGATTACCTATTATTCTTTACTTATTTTTTTATCGATATTTGTTAATTGTTATCTTATTTTGCTAAATTCGTTTGTAATAATAGTAAGGGAGGATAGGTAATGATTACATTTACTCACTTGTTTTGAAGGTCACAAGCGAAACAATGCTATGATCTGAATACCTACTCCAAAGGTGACAAATAACTTTTTTTTTTTTCAATATCGAACACAATATAACTTGAATTAGTCGAATTGGAAAAGTGAGCGTGCTAATATTATAAATTTAAACTAAAAATTAAAGGACTTAATAGTGACAAACTTTCATAGATAAGAAGTGTTAAACTTCGTCCATTAAAAAAATACTATGTGATTAACATACTAAAATTTTGGTATTAAAGTACTAATCCTCATGGTTTTTTTTTTTTTTCTTTATTATGGAACTCTCCGTGTCCTTCATTCCTTTAATTTTATCTTTGTTGTGTTTATCATCAACCAAACAATCTAGCATAATATTTTTGAGGATGTCGAGTTGATTTTGTTTCTCTTCAACTTGTATTATTTTCTTCATAAGTTCTTTGAAATTGAAGTCTCCAATTTCCATATCACGTTCATCATTTAGAAACTATATTGTGTTAAAAGCTGTTGAATCCTCTGCTTTTGCAACAGAATATGTTGGTCTTCCATTAATTTCTTTAACTATGACGTTTTCACCTTTAATGTTACAGTGTTTTTGAGTCGTCCGCTCTCTAATTCTGTGTTGTAAACCGGATCTTGTTGAATATTAAGTCCTTCTTCTAGAATTTTCTTTAACATTTTTTTTTTACATAAGCTGTAATTTTCATATGCCATTATCTGCAATATACATAATAAAATGAAGTCAATAAATTATTGTAAATAATGGTGAAGAGGAAGAAAATAGGCTACCTTGTTTTTTGATACGTGTAGTTAAATTGTTTTTTTTTAAGGTTAATAGATTATGTTTTACTAAGTGATTGGAAGTTCACTTTTCCTAGGTTTTTAGTTTTGTATATCTCTTAAATTTTGATATTTTGGAACAGCGAGCTTCTCCTTTTTTGTAGCCACCACTCTATTAGGAGCATAGATTATGACACTTGTCGGGTAATTTGAAATTTGGATTTTGAGTTTTATGGTGTGGGCACGTGCAAAATGTGTGAGGGGTAGTTGTTGCATTTTGAAATGGCATAACACCAGACACACCACAATAGACGGTCAAACTTGGTAAATGAATCGTTAAGTAACGATAGGATTACCTAAAGTTAAGAAATGTAAAACTTTGGGTCCAACGCAAATACCCATATTTTATTTTAAATTAGATTTTTTTTTTTTTTTTTTTAATTAGGTAGAATCTATTGGGTTTAGAAACCTCTAAGTATAACATATGTTTTAAGTGGGTATTGTATCTCAAATTCAATTCAAATTTGAGTTGCTACCTCTTATGGAGATATTAAAATGTCTTACACCTAGGTACTCATGCTGATTCATAGCAATATATTGAGAGTTGTCCTTGAGCGGATGGTTTCTCAACTTGAGTTTAGGAAGTGCGAGAATACAATACCAACTTATTGAAGTGGTGCGTGATAGGAGAGAATAAAAGCAAGCAAATCGAGGTAGGTATGGTCTTTTTCTCATTTGTCTAAAAACTTATTAAGGTGTGGTTTTGACTTCGGTTGGATAGTTGTGTTGTTTTGAAGTTGTGTATCTTCCTATTGGTAACTCGATTTTGGACCGGTTAAAACTTCGGATTGACTATATAGACACTGTGGCATCTATTGATATATTAAGTGTTTTCCTTTGGTTAAACTAAATTTTTAACTTGCTGTGGATTTTTAACCTACCGATGTCTTTAAATGTATGAAAATTTGTGTCGAAGTAGCTTTTCTGTGCTAGATCAGTATATTTCTTGATCTTTCTTAGTTCTTGTTTCCCAAATTTCAGCAAATTTTGGAATTGCTGCTATATTTGCTATGAGAATGCTTGGGGTTCGGTCAACTGGTCTATCACTTTTGCTTGAGAAAGGGTTATTTCAACATACCACTTGATTTCACGTTTAAATCTCTTAAATTAAATACAGATGTGGATATGGTGTCTTTGCAGAAAAGCGAAGGTGAAGCTCTTGTATTTGCTTTGTAATTATAACACAGATATGAACTTATTTTTGGCGTTTCTCAGATATGAAATTATAACACAGATATGAAATTATTTCTATATAAATAAAATGACCACATGCATCCCATCTTGAAAATAGTTTGCACTACTTAAAAGCATATCCACTATTATGATGGGAGAATCTCTCTTATAAATAAAAAGAAATACAAATTATTAAGCCCTTTAATCAACAATATGATTTTTTCTGTATGTACATTGATAGACACATTGAAGACAATGTCAAGGTTGTGGAAATGGATTTTGGGCAATGTAGAGGGAGTACAAAAGAGCGAGGAATGGCTATTTAACCAATGTTCATGTTGAAAGGGGAGATCAAAGATATTGACCACATTGTTATGCAGAACTAAAGCAAAACTGTCTCTGCCACATGTTATTAGCAAAGATGAGCCCTAATGCTTGCTGTAGACATTTTGATGATAATTAGGTGAGTCTGAGCAAGCAGGTTCTGTCACAACTTAAGTGTGTCAAAACCTGATCCAAGTTTATTAAGTATCTTTCAGTTTTGGTCAAAGCTATTATAATAAGAATGCTTTCTAGCTCACCATTTTCATAATTGATTGTGCTCTTGTGGTAATTTGTGGTGATTTAGGAGAGTTTATATAATGGAGTTGCAAAACTGCCTCGATAATACTAAAAAAATCTAGACATTTGAGAATGTTGCTGACTGCCTAATTATTTCGCACTACCAATGGTGTGTTTTTTTTTAAAAAGTTCATCTGGTATTTGGCATTAGAATACTGAAGGAGGAACTCACTATCTCATTAATATTTGGAAGACACTGTCCAGTATTTACATTGTTGAATGTTTAGTGCATCCACTTATTTACAATTACTCACTTCTTTTAGAAGGTCAGCAAACGAAACAATGCTATGATACGAATACCTACTCCAAAGGTGACAAATGACTTATATTTTTTTCGATATCGAACACAATATAACTTGAAGTAGTCGTATTTGAAAAGCGAGTGTGGTAATATTATAAATTTAAACTAAAAATTAACGGACTCAATAGTTACAAACTTTCATAAATAAAAAGCGTTAAACCTCGGCCATTAAAAAAATACTATGTGACCAACATAATAAAGTTTTGGTATTAAAGTACTAATCCTCATGGTTTTCTTTTTCTTTATTATGGAACTCTACATGCCTTTCATTCCTTTAATTTTTTTTTCTTGAGATAATATATTTTATCTTTGTTGTGTTTATCATCAACCAAACAATCTAGCATAATATTTTTGAGGATATCGAGTTGATTTACGCTTTTCATCAACTTCTATTTCTTTTCTTCATAAGTTCTTTGAAATTGAAGTCTTCAATTTCTATATCACGTTCATCCTTTATAAATTGTATTGCGTGAAAAGCTGCTGAATCCTCTACTTTTGCAACAGAATATGTTGAGCTTCCATCAATTTCTTTAACTATGACGTCTTCACTGTTAAAGAATAAGTCTTTTGGTACATTTAATGTCACAGTGCTTTTGAATCGTCCGGCTCTCTAATTACGTGTTGTAGGATTTGGATCTTGTTGAATGTTAAGTCCTGCTTCTAGAATTTCCTTTAGCATTTTTTTTTTACATAAGCTGTAATTTTCATACGCCATTATCTACAATATACATAATAAAATGAAGTCAATAAATAATTGTAAATAATAGAGAAGAGGAAGAATGAAATAATTAGTTAAATAATTTTTGAGTTTTATGGTGTGGGCGCGTGCAAAGCGTGTGAGGGGTAATTGTTGCATTTTGAAATGGCATAACACCGGACACACCACAATAGGCGGTCAAACTTGGTAAATGAATCGTTAACTAACGATAGGGTTACCTAAAGCTCAGAAACGTAAAACTTTGGGTCCAATGCAAATACCCATATTATTGGGACGTCCTAAAGCTAAATCACCTTATTTTAAATTAGATATATATTTTTTAATTAGGTAGAAGCTATTTGGTTTAGAAACCCATAAGTATACTATTAGTGTTGGGCTGGGCGAACAAATTCTTGGTATTGAATCTAAAATTCAATTCAAATTTAAATCGCTATCTGTTTTTTCCCGCAGACTTCCTTTCAAAAGTGCAGATGCAATTGCCTGTAATGGCGAAGCTTTGGCATTATCATAAATGTCCTTTGAAGTTTCTTGGACCCTTAAGAGTAATGCTTTAAACATCATACCATCTTTGTTAGCATCGTAATTCCGATGCTAAGCTGTCTCTCTCGACATTGTTTTGTGCTCTACCAGTGGTGATAGATTTGTAGTGAAGGTGAGGATCTCGGGATCCTCGGCTGCTAGGATATTCTTTGAACATGCAGTTCGCATTCAAGCCGCTCCAGAAGTCAGGAGAGAGACCAAAAGATAAATAGTTGCAGGTGTTCAACCATGGGGTCACCAATTACAGAGGGTGGATTTTGGCCTTGACTTATGGGTATTGTTTTGGAGTGGAATCGACGGTGGACAACATAATTGCACAATACTTTTATGACAGGTTCAATCTAAAGCTCGAAACTGCCGGAATCATTGCAGCAAGTTTTGGTCTAGCGAATTTCATTTCTTGACCTGGTGGAGGATTAATCTATGATATGATGGCTAAGAGGTATGGGATGAGAGGTAGGCTCTGGAGCCTCTAGGTGGTGCAAACAATTGGAGGTCTACTTTGTGTGTTGCTTGGTAGAGTGACCCACTTTGGAGGCTTCGATAACTATGATGATTGCTTTTTCTTTGTTTGTTCAAGCTGCTTGTGGGTGACATTTGGAGTAGTTCCTTCGTCTCTCGAAGGTATTTGTTATTATTCATCATATATTTTTGTAGCATCGGGACAAAACAATAAACTAAAGTTTTGGAGAAATACCTATGTTCATGTCGATTTTGACTATGTGCCAAATGATGTTGTTGAGAGTACAACCAATATTTGGTGTCATTTCACTTAGAAGATGCACCCAATACCCACTCGTCTTGCAATACCAAAAGAAGCTTAATATACCACACCAATTCAAAACTCAATACAAAACCTAAGCTATATGCAATAGACGATAATTCGGACAATAGAGATAATACCCATGGCCGAAGATATGTAGCAACTATTTTATAGAAGCGGTAAATACCTATTGTTAATTTGAAAGGCAAATCATAAGAGTTTCGAATTGTGTTCTAATTTATGCTAGGTACAATTGATCGGCAATGTTGTTATTTACATAGATCATGTATCTTACACATTACGGACTCTTATTAGAAAAAGAGTCGGATGGAAACTCACACGAAAAAATAGAGGTTTCCCAGTGTCAGCAGTAATTAATCATTTACCAAAAAACTTTAACCCCGCAACTATCCAAGAAAATATCACCTTCAGTAGTGAAGGATGTTTTGAGTAAAAGAAGTTTTAGTCATCAAAAGGGGATTCTTCGTTTGTGCACAATCCAGGGAAGCCTTGTTATCCTATACGCTAAAAATTACATGCAATAAGATTAATTACTAAAAATTACAGTGTTAAGCTTAACTCTGTATAAGGTCAAGCATTTAATATAACCAATATTAAATATCATTTGGAACAACCCAATAACTCACATACACTTTATAATTTGGCATAAAACTGTAGGGAGAATAATTTTTTAGGAATCCTTTGCAAGTCACAATAGGTTTCCTTTCAATTTGGTCTTACTCTCGATCTATACTTGAGAGAGTGAGTGTGTTTCTTTACACATTTACCTAGCAGTGTTTGAAGAGAGTGCTTGCTTTCGCTTGAGAAAAGGTTGCCGTTAGGGAGTGGTTTGGGTTTGAGTGTGGCGAGTGCTGCCGTTGCAGCTATAGCAGTGAATGAGATTTTTGGTGGGAGAATTATTGGTGGGAGAGTGGTTTGGGGTCGAGTCGGGTCTTTGCGCGGTGTAGTTAATTAATGAGATTTTTGGTGGGATAGTGGTTTGGGATCGAGTGGGGCGAGTGCTGCTGCTACAGTTGTAGCTATGAATGAGATTTTTGGTTGGAGAGTGGTTTGGTCTCGAGTGCTGCGAGTGCTGCTATAGCTGTGAATGAGATTTTTGGTGGGAGGTTAATTGTTCCTGATCTTGTTCATCTTTGGGTTCTTTGTGTCAAATTTGTTAATCACGATTTTTGGTGGGAGAGTGGTTTGGGGTCTAGTGTGGCGAGTCTTTAGCTGCTACCGTTGTGGAATGAATGAGATTTTTGGTTGGAGAGTGGTTTGAGCTCGAGTGGTGCTGCTGCAGCTGTAGCTGTGAATGAGATTTTTGGTGGGAGGTTAACTGTTCCTGATCTTGTTCATGCTGGGTTGGATTGGAAGTGAAGGTTTTGGGTTATCATGCGGATAATGTTTGCATTTTTAATTCCATTATCTGTAAAACTGTCATGCTACCAATACATACATAAAACTGGCAATTATGTATCTATGATTGCAAAGACTGACTTAGGGGGTCATACATATGGGGGTAGGCTACACGCGTGAGGAGCAAAAGGTTTTGTTTCAGGATGACCTTAGGTGGATTCAAGCCAAAAGCAGGTTCTTAATGTCATCAAAAGAAAATTCTGAACTACTCTGTATATGTCCTAAAATAAATATTTCATTAAGTTATGATGAACTATAGATAATTCAAATTGAAAAAACAAAAACATAAATTTGATGGATCTAACACTGTGCTAATCCTCATCCAATATAGAATTCAGCTTGAAAAACACTACGCTAATCCTCATCCAAATCTGATGAATTATTTGGGATGCTTAGGTAGTCCATATCCCAATTTGGTCCTCCTATAAGCAATGCTTCATTTATTGACTTCAAATAGGCATTTTCTTTTCTCAAGTTTTCAATATCTTGATGAAGTTGTTTTTCTCTAATATTTGCTTCATGTAGCTCTTCACATTTAGTAATGACTTCTTTGTGGTTGATGTCTAAAACCTCAAATTTGTATATCTGCTGTAGGAAGCGGATTGCGTTTCCTGCAGCCGCATTTTCTGAGTCCACTTTCTTAGTTTGATACGTCCCCGGAAATGATTGGCTTATAGGATAATTGGGATTTTTGAAGATTTCTCTCATTATCGGCAAATCTATTATGACATCTGCAGCGTATCGGTTGTTTTCAATCTTTGATATGTAAACTGGTTCTCCCTGAATTTTTTCCTTGATTAGAATTTCTCTCAACGCTGTCTTGAGTGAAATTTTGTGTTTGGTTTCATACTCCATGAGCTGCATTTTAAAAATTACATTAGTTTATATTATCCAGAAATATACAATTTTAAAAATTACATTAGTTTATATTATCCAGAAATATACAGTCTCACATTCGAACATGTAAATTTTAGGTTTTGTTTTATTGATGGATCTTTTACTGTTTTGTAGGCTTTGTGGGAGGATACCAAACGTGTGTCAAAGTGGGCTATAGTGAATAATTGCAGGTATATATATACCACTAAACTTGGTTCTAGCATTACATAATTTTGATATAAAAACATTCATTTTCTTATACTCTAGTTACATATATATACTATACTGTACCTTATACACACACACCTTTCCCCCTTGAAATATATTTTAAAGCATATGGATGATTTGAAAGTTGATTTGTTCTCCTTTTGTATGCTCTTATATTTCATATAATTTCATCAATAATTGTTGTGTTGGATTGATTGACTCAATAGCTTCAACTCGAGACTTGTCTCTCCCCCAGTCCCACTGATTTCACAATATTGAGAAGAATTATAAAGAGGAGGGGTAAAGAGGGGTTCCAGGAACAGTTAATAGTGAGTAGTTGTTACACTAATACATGTCTTAAGTTCAATATATTTCAATATAATTTTGAATTAAAAGAATCATAAAAACAAACCGATTCTGAGGGCTTACGCTAATATCTCATGTGTTTAACCTTTAATATTATCAAAATTTGAATCATAAAAGAGAAATCAACAAAATTATTAAATAAGATATTGGAAAAGAAATAGTTTACCTTATCCATTTTGTTAACTCTTTTCTGAAGCCTTGATTGACTATCTTCTATTGCATGCAATGAAAAAAAAGAAAAAGAACTTCGATTATATATGTAAAACTAATGTAAATCGGACTAAAAAGAAAAAAACTGAAAGTTTACCTTTGTTTTTTGTTTTGTGTTAGGAGGATCGTGGGGTTTTTTTATATATATAGGTTGTTTAGGTTTTATTATGTCATTAGAAGTTTAGTATTAATAGGATTCTTATTAGATATGTTTGTTTAGGAAGTTAAGTATAGATAGGATTCTTTTGGTAGAAGAAGTCGTTATGTAGGCCTAGGAATTAGACCGTATACTTCCTTGCTATTCCAGGAGATCTTCCTCAGGCAGTGAAGTTCGGGTGCCTCTTGGAGTAGGCTGCGCCCGTTTTGCTCGACCACCACGATTAACCAAAATGTTAGTTTATGTTTAAAATTGGCACTTCACCTTTGAAATGGATATTATTGCATTAAGCGTAACCTTCTATGAAGGACAGAGTGATGAACCAAAGCGTGAGATATATAGCTATCAAACTTAAATTTAACAATCCACCAAATTGAAGGACATAAATACTGTATGCTAAACTACACTGATCAAAGGAGATGTAAATACAACGTACAAATATAAACCTATGGAGAATCTAATCACCTTCACAGCTTGGTAAAGTACATCAATAAGGGGCCATACCCCTCTGTATTGAAAAAATGTAGCAGCCTTATGAAGTTGCAAGCTGTAAATAATTTAAAATTTGTACAATGATATTAATGTTTTAAACCTTTTTGATAACCACATGGCAAACACAATAATTGGACAACCATGACTTTGAAGCAAGTCAAATGAATATCAACTTTTGAACTTTTTTACTCATCTTCTGTTGCAACCCATCAATTAATCTGACACAGATGGAACACTGTATGCTTATGAGCTTAGCTCTCCTGCTCAATAAATGTTGGTTATCTTGTTTATGCACCTAAGTGCATCTTTTGTTATGATATGTAGGCTTAGGTCCTGGGACACTTGTTGGTTCTGCAGCATTCGACCTGTTTCGTATAAATGCTGTGTGAGTAGTAGTTCCAAAAATATGAGGGATGTTGCATTGATGAATATGCTAGTAAACTGGTCCTGGGTGTGATGTAGGTTGTCTCAAGTCCTACGCTATCGCGGAGAAATGCCCATTCCAATCTTTTAATCATCTGAAGTGCATGATCCAACTCAGATAGAGATGGATTATATCTTGTTCTATCCAATATTGAGAGGCTGATTTCATTCTCTATCTCTAGTCTCATTTCACGTTTTTTCTTTTTTGAATCATTGGGTACTGGCTATGCCTGCAAATCTGATATCCATTAGTTTGTGAGAACACTTTACATTCAAGTTTTGCATAATAATTATCCATTTATAGCCTTGGGATGCAAAATTCATCGAGAAAACGACTCTGATTACATTCTTGCGCCTTAGGATGAATTTGTTCCCGCCCAAGTTGATTTCAAAGCGGCTGATGCCATTATTGCCAAGAACCATTACAGCAGAAAATGATTCTCGAAAAAGTTGGGCTAAACGCTGATTTTGTCCTTGACCTCTGTGATGAGAAGTTCCAAACTATAAAGCTCCTTTCCTCCATTATTGATGCCATCAGATATCCTACTAAAGTGTTCCTACTTAATTTGGGGGGTTCCCTGTTCTTAGTTGAACATAATTACTGCGAGCATTTTTGTGTATGGAGAATAGTACTTACAAATCTTCCCATTCGATGACAATACCATATAATACTTGCATCGATAATGTAGGCCTGCAGGATGTGCTGATTGATAACAACTTCCTGTTTCATGTAAGTGAACTTGTTTTTAGATCCATATATACTTACTAATCTGTGAAGTACTATTGGGTATGTTATTGTGTTGATCATTTGTTTCAGGTGAAACTCGGTAACTTAGGACTCGCATTAATCTCCTTACTCTGGCGACCTCACCCCAGTTACCTGTCGATGCAAGGATGTTGCCGAGTAACACATGAGATGCTGAATCGGACGGATCCAGTTTCCATACACTATCTGCCGCATTGTGACTTAGTTGCAACTGGGGAATCTGCATTCAACCGATTGGCAGGAAATCTGTTGTTTCAAAGCATTCAAGTAGTTCCAGGCTAGAGTTTGAAGGCTTTCTGAGTTATGTATTATCTTAAGAGAAGAAGCGAAATCTTGCAACATTAGCATTTTCTTCTAATCCTTTCGATCATCCATTCCCGGTGTGGTTTGTTCGATACCGCCAGTTCAACATCTTGCATGCTTTGCAACCTCCCGTCCTTAGTTGAACATAATTCGCAAGCATTTTTGTGTATGGAGAATAGTACTTACAAATCTTCCCATTCGATGACAATACCATATAATACTTGCATCGATAATGTAGGCTGCGAGGATGTCTTGATTGATAACAACTTCTGTTTCATGTAAGTGAACTTGTTTTTAGATCCATATATACTTACTAATATGTGAAGTACTATTGGGTATGTTATTGTGTTGATCATTTGTTTTGGTGAAACTTCGGTAACTTAGGACTTGCATTAATCTCCTTACTTTGGCGACCTCACACCCGATTACTGTCGATGCAAGGATGTTCTTTGAAGTAACACATGAGATCTTTGAATCGGACGGATCAATTTCCATACACTATCGCGCGATTGTGACTTAGTTGCAACTGGGAATCTGCATTCAACCGATCGGCAGGGAAATCCGTTGTTTCAAAGCATTCAAGTAGTTCAAGGCTAGAGTTGAAGGATTTCGAGTTATGTATTATCTTAAGAGAAGAAGCGAAATCATCTGCGGCATTAGCATTTTCTTCTAATCCTTTCGATCATCCATTCGAGGTGGTTTGTTCGATACCAGTTCATCTTGCATGCTTTGCAACCTCTACATCCCCCACCGTTTGACATCTTTGCAAGCGAGTTTTAAACACCACACATTTGCCGGTGTTATATGATCAATCTTATATTGAAGTATGCATTAGTTTTAGGAATCGCAAGCATCATTGGGTGGTTGTGATCTTGGACATGCTATTAGAATTGCATTCAAGAATCTGAATCAGATTGCTAGTCATCTCGTCAAAGATATTGAATCGTGAGAGAGATCCAAAGCGGTTTGTATACATGGTTATGAGAGTGTTACATAGCAGACAACGGATGGTGATCTCTTTTGGCAAACTTTGATGAGTAATTTATTCATGTGATGTCATAGTGGTATTGATATATCTTGAGTTTTAATTGTGCCTTATGTTGCGTTATGTCTATTTCTATTCAAAGAAGGGCGCCTGATTGGGTTGGTCGAATACAATGAGAAGAAAATATTTGAGATCAAACTCAAGGAAATGAAATCTGCATTGGCGACCCGGATAGCGAGAGGAGAGCCCGACATATCTGAAGTCATTGACCTTTGTGAAGCAACGTGTTAACGACGCTTAAAGCTGCGATGTTGAGGGGTTATGCGCATTCTATGGGATGTAATTATGGATGTTATTCGGTGGTCGGGAAAAATCAGCGATAAAATGCCAATCTTTGCATGCGCGCGAGTTTGTGCTTTACCATTTCATTAGTTTTTAGTTGCACCATTTTATTGATTTCTAAATTTTAGTTGGTGTTTTACATATTTTTCTTGTTGTTCTTTTGCGGATTCTTTGCATATAAAGTTAATATAGAAATTAGCCATTTGGTGTTATCTTTTGCCACTCTATAGTCGGGCATAACATAACAATAGCTTCAATGGGACAAAACCTCATTTCCCTTCACAAATGTAGTTGAAATGTAAATAAATTTTGTTGTCTGGACGTCTGGTGTCATGATTTGTATAATTACATACATATCCGACAATTAGTTTTGTATTTGCTTGCAGCCCTCATCATTCTTCGGTCCTATTGCCCCTTTTTCCGACTATCTGAGACAACTCTACCTACATTATTTGAGGTAGTTCATCTTGGCATGGGAAATCAATCTGTTAAAGCTGCTCAAGAAGCAGTTCAGAAATCAGAGGAGCTTGATATAAGGTAGCATTGGTTTTTCTTATTTTATTTTATTTATAACTGGTATATAGAATATATTAATAAGAGAATCTGGATCACAAAAGTAGACGGAGCTAAGCTACACTTGTCTACATTCTCGTAGAAATTTCCTATTAAAAGAGCACCAATGAGATTTCGTCTCATCATACTTCAAGAGAAATTTACTTCGCTTTCAGAGAAGCTCAATGCCTGGAAAACTAACATTGTATCAAAGGATGATTCAATTCAGAAGATGGTTGGCATTTTAGATTCAGAACAATCTAATGGTTAGTCTTTTGTTGCTTCTCAATAATGATCTGTCCCATGGTTAGAGTTATGGCGTGAGTCGGAGTAGATAGAAGTGACTATATTAATGTTTTTTGGTTGTTCTTTATATGTTTTTGTTCTTCAAATTAGGTAATGATTTGCTGTGTTTTTTTCTTGTATATTTAGTGGCACGCGGATCAAGACTCTCAAATGGAATATAACAGCTCCTCTGGACCCTGCCGCATTTGCAGATGCAGTGGTCCAGGTATATCTGGATAATGCTGGTGATTTGGTAAGTCGGTCCTTGAGTGTGTGGTAGTCCAGTATTTGTACATATTTTTTGTATCGGTCACCATCAGCTCTTGATATAACTTTGTCATTTAGTTCCAGTTTCATTCTTATATCTAATTGCCTTTCGTTTCAGGAGGAGAAAGCCAATGCAAAAGATCTGCATCCAAAGCTTCGACCTTAACTTTTCAAGATACGGATACCATGTGTAATTTAAGGTATCTTTTCTAGCTAATTGTTGGATCTGGTTTCCAATAATAGCCGGCGTTTTTTATTGAATATTTGCATGTCATGGGTTAATCCCACTTCGTTGGATATTTTTTGGATGCAGTGGTCCAGGTATATTTGGATAATGCTGGTGATTTGGTGAGTTCCTATTATTCTGATTTTAATTGATATAACTATTTTTAATTGATATACTGAAAATAGATGAAGAATAGCCCTTGGTCCTCTTTGATATACGAAAGTTAAATTTATACCACCTAATTGGTAATGCGTTCTTCCACTTTCCTTTTTCAGGCCGTTGTGCTTTTTTCTTTGGATGGTTATGGAACGTATTTAGGGTTCTGGATATGATACTCAGATGTTTGGTAAGTCTGTCCTTGAGTGTGTGGTAGTCCAGTATTTGTACATATTTTTTGTATCGGTCACCATCAGCTCTTGATATAACTTTGTCATTTAGTTCCAGTTTCATTCTTATATCTAATCCTTTTCGTTTGAGGAGAAAGCCAATGCAAAAGATCTGCATCCAAAGCTTCGACCTTAACTTTTCAAGATACGGATGCCATGTGTAATTTAAGGTATCTTTTCTAGCTAATTCTTGGATCGGTTTCCAATAATAGCCGGCGTTTTGATTGAATATTTGCAAATTTCATGGGTTAATCCCACGCCGTTGGATATTCCTTGTCGGTTGGATTATTCTTTATCTTTGTTAGTGTCTCACCACTGAGGGGTTAGAAGTTATCCGTGAACCCGAGGAAGCAATTTCCTATTAAAAGAGCACCAATGAGACTTCGTCTCATCATACCTCAAGAGAAATTTACTTCGCTTTCAGAGAAGCTCAATACCTGGAAAACTAACATTGTATCAAAAGATGAATATGGAGAGCATCTATCTGTGGTAAGACCGAGTTATCTAAAACTCCAAAGAATAATCAATAGTGAACGCTTTTACCCTCAAATCCTTTGTATGATATATTTTGGAAATTTAATAAAATATATTCATTTGTCAAAAAAAAAAAAAAAAAAACACAAAACAAAAAAAAAACAGTAATATGACAATTACTTTTGTATTTGGTTGCAGCCCTCATGTTGTTACTGGTCCTATTGGGCCCCTCTTCTGACTATACATACAACTCTACCTACATTATTTGAGGTAGTTCATCTTGGCATGGCAAATCAATCTGTTAAAGCTGCTCAAGAAGCAGTTCAGAAATCAGAGGAGCTTGATATAAGGTAGCACTGGTTTTTCTTATTTTATTTTATTTATAACTGGTATATAGAATATATTAATAAGAGAATCAGGATCACAAAAGTAGACGGAGCTAAGCTACACTTGTCTACATTCTCGTAGGAATTTGAGACAAATAGTAATCATCCAATCACAGCATATTAGGTTCACAGCATTAAAGATCAGGTGCAGTCTGGGTTTTCTCATTACAGGAAAATTAGTTAGCAATTTGCCTAACTTAATATTTGAAAGATGTACATTAGGAAACTTAGCAAATACCATTCTTTGGGGTTATTTGAAATCCAGTCTTTTTATTAAAAATGCACGTATTGGAAAGATTATTGCTTGCTAGTGTCGTATGTCTTCTTTGAACTTTGGTGCTTGTTGTATCTCTAGTGAAAGTCACGGTAATTGAGGCCCGACTCTATGTTAATTTAGTATGAAAATGAAGTTTTTCTTTAGGATCAAAAGAAGTACTCAACCGAGGAAACCGATGATCTTTGTGATGGCCATCTGTCGAAGTTCAATTCAATTGCCTTCTTGTTTGATTCACTATCACAATCTAGTATCTTTAGAAGTTCTTAAGAGAGATGATATTTTTTTTTTTTGCTTGTCCTAATCAGATTGGCTACCTAGGCTACTGCAAGAAGTAGTGCCTTTCAACATGTTATACCCCTCATATCAATATAGAGAGGCAAATACAACTTCCAATTTCAATCCAATTTTTGGTCTTCTATCAAAAATTATGCAAGTAAAGCTCTGAAGAAGACTTCACTTTCTCATATTTTGGTTGGAGCAAGAATGAAATGGAGGATCTAATTTATTTTATGCTTTAACAGGGAGAAAGGTTAGATTTCTCCATATATTCTTTCTAGTATGAATTATGTTGTTCTTTATCATTTCATTATCTGATTTGATTCATCCTCTTTCATTGTTTTTGTCAGTTATTCCAACTATTAGATCTCTGAAATCGTAATAGCATTGACATAAATAAATTTGAAATCGTAATATCATTCACATAATGAAGAAAAACCAAATTAACTTGTAAAAGACATGTAAAAACATAATTTATAAGCAAATAAAAATGTCAAATTATTTTCTTCATTGTTCATTGAAAAAAATTATACATACGAAAACACTAAAATCCTATTACCCATCTGTTCATTGTGATTCCGAGCTTTTCGGTTCTTTTTTGTTGGTGAGACCTCATCTGTAGGATTTTTGTTCTTATTTTTCTTTCTATTTGATCCATTTTCTTGTATTTTTGACATGTAAGTTTTTCTTATATATGAAAATAAAATTGAACAACGGTCGTAAAGAAAGTTAGTTTAAAAGATTATTACCTGCTCGATGATTGGGCTGTCTGTTGGGTCAATATATTTTGTTTTTTCTTTATCAGTTTCTTCTTCCAAGACATTGTTTACACTAAATGTTGGATACATTTCATGCATAATGTACTCGTTTACACAACTTTGAAGATGTATGTCTTTCCAGTATTTTTCTCTAGTTCTCCTTTAATTTCATCCCAATCATTGCCCTGCATTACAGAAATTGAAATGCATTAATATATATTTTCCAAAAAATTATACTTGGTATCATTAAATAATTGTATATTTACTCGCCTTTAAATTCATCTTTTTAATTTTGTCAAATGGTTGTTGCACTATGTATTCTGCTTTATTTCCAAAAACAACAAATGTTGTTTGATTTGTTTCATCTTGCACACAAAGTTTAAGATAGTACCTGTGCATAAAAAGAAAACATAATTAAGAAGATTAGTAATATATAAATTTTATGTTTTTTTGAAAATTCATTTTGTTTACCTCTCAGATGGTTCATTATAAGTAGTTTTACATTCCTTACAGTATGGCTCATCCCTGGTTTCCACATGTTTGACAGTACATAATTTGCAAGATTTGTAGTTCCAACGATTTCCAAAAAGCTTTACGAATCTTGCTTTGCAAGTGAATGACTTTGTCTACAAATCAATATTTAAATAATGAAATAAATAACTTTTTTGCATGCGTCTTTGCGTAATTCCAACATTACAAACTAACCTGGTTGCATCTTTCCTTGCCTAATTTAATTAGGTCAGTGATGGTGACTCTGTCCTTACTAAGTACTTCCAAAAGTGAAGTAGGTTCACCTTCTTTATGTTCCTCAAACTCTATTTGAATGTTTTCGGTTTCAAAGCTGCATTAGATTAGATTTATATGTCAATATATATTAATTATTAAATAATAAACATATTAGATTATTTTTACCTCTTTCTCATTTCATTAGACTGAGGGATATCCAAATTGAAGTATACTTGTGTTTTGATGTGACGGATGCTTTAAAGACAGCTATGGAGTCAAATTAGATAATAATAAAAATTAAGTTTTTTAAAATAATAAAATTAGACATATAAACATCGAGTATTATTGAATAATTTGCATACGTCTAATTTTTTTCATATAGAGTGACGTTAATATGACTATGACAATTCCATTAGAATTGTTTAGTCCAGCAATTTTTTCTGAATCTTCACCCCATAGCAATATCCAGTTCATAGTTCCTGCAAAAAGAGAAAAGAGATCAGAAATAAGAATTTATTTTGTAAATAAAATTGTCGAATTATTTATTTTTTTCGTATGTTACCTCTCATTCATTAGTGTAACATCTCTGAAACCATATGGGCTTTGAGCTGATACTTTTTTTAGAAGCCCTACAAAATCTGTTTAGTAGAAAATGTTATTACAAAAAATACATGTACAAAACAAAACTTGAAGTAATTAATAACATACCAACTGTGTTGATCGCTTTGACATAGTAATCTTTTTTCTCCATGAATTCTTCAAATTCAACAAATGAAAATTTGTGGTGCCTGAATATTGATGTGTCTTCCTTTGAAGTAGTCACGACTGTTTCTTTTTTGAATGATATTGTGAAGTTGAATCTCATAGGTTGAAATTTAAATGGGGCTGCCTTTACCTCAAAATTTTCAAAATAATAAACTTCTCCTTGTTTCAATTTTGTGTCAAAGTCCTTTTGCAAAACTTTATCGATTTTTGCATGAATTTGGTTTTCCTGTAGAAACAACCTTGAAAAATCTCAAAGAAGATATAACAACTTTGTTTTTGTCAAAATAGTGCTAATTATTTGTAGCAACAAAAACATTTAAAATTATCAAACAATGAAACTTGAATTTTAATTTCAATAGCCTAAACAAATAAATTTTACCTTTTCATCAATTAAGATCATCTCAGTTCCAAAGAGTCTTTCCTTAAACCGTGATATCCAGAGTCTGCTTACTCGTGCTCTTATTTTGCAAAAATCGAAGTTAAGGTTCAGGTTTGTCAAAATTTTTGCACTTCCTTGCCATTTAAATCGATCGTAAACCATTAACAATATCAAAATATTGTTAAAAACATGTAGTTCATGGAGTATAAATAGATTAGTTAAGATTTTACCTTCTTTTGTTTAGGAGTTAAGAATGACAATTGTATATTGATATTGTATTTATAGGTTTAGTATTAGTATGAATTAGAGTTTGAATTAAACTATTGTTCTCAGAAACATAGCTAATAGGAATTTAATGTTGAACAAAACACTTAGTAAGTAAATCTTTCTTAAATAAGATAAACTTTGACATTTTGGCCGTGGTAGATAAACTTTGAAATTAGTTTATATTCTGAACGTAAGTCGTAATTGTTATTGTCTGAGAAATCATATGAAGATAAACATTAACCCTATCTAGTGGTAGATTCTATTGGTATGAAGATAAACATTAACCCTTATAGTGTCGTACCTTGTCTTTTTTTCAGTCATATCAAGTAATTTCTTGCTTAGAGACGAAGTTGAAATATGATTGGAGTAAGTACCAATATGACTACGTCTAGGCCGGGTGGTTTAACTAAAGTACTACCAAATAAGACTATCTGTTGAGTTGCAATCTTCTCACACACACGAAAATAGTGACAACAAAGCTCAGGAAACAAATACTAAGAATCTCATTGCATATATCTTTCAATAGAACAATCCACATTTACTCGAAATCAAGAAAAACATTTACAGTAAGAAATAAAAAACGAACTATTTAAAAAGTACTTTGAGATGAAGTACTCTTGTTAAACTTTTGTACAGGTTACCGAATCAAAATGCCAATGCTCTTGGCATTTTGCTTTATTATGTATAATGATGGTGTCTGTTCTACCATTTTTAATAATGAAGAAGTCTTTATGTAGGCTGGGAATTAGACTGTATACTTCCTTGCTATTCTAGGAGATCTTCCTCAGGCAGTGAAGTTCGGGGTACAATCATGAATCCAAACCCAAGATGCTTCTTGAAGTAGGATCATCCCATATCAAAAGCAGCACCCTCACACCTTCCTGTGACTTGGACTTGAGAAAATTCTCTATTGTGACATCTGATCTAGAAGCTACATCTCGAACTAATCAGACTTTGTTGTACACTTCAGTAGTTGCTTTACGACATTGCCCTTGATGACCCAACTCAATCCCTACACGCTTTGGTCCCACAGTTAAGCGGTCAACAACATCATTTATGTCTGACTGAAGGATAGAACCATGCCCTCTCCGAACTACCACCAATGCAGCATTTTGAGAAAGGGTTGTCGTTAGGGAGTGGTTTGGGTTTGAGTGTGGCGAGTGCTGCCGTTGCAGCTGTAGCAGTGAATGAGATTTTTGGTGGGAGAAGGATAGAACCATGCCCCTCTCCGAACTGCCACCAATGCAGCCGCTTGGAGTATCTGCGCCAGTTTTGCTCCTGACCACCCTGATTAACCAAAATGTTAGTTTATGTTTCAAATAGGCACTTCACCACTGAAATGGATATTACTGCATTAACTGTAACCTTCTATGAAGGACAGTGTGTTGAACCAAAGCGTGAGATATATAGCTATCAAACTTAAATTTAACAATGCACCAAATTGAAGGACATAAATACTGTATGCTAAACTACACTGATCAAAGGAACTTACAGCCAAGAGCAACGAATCTGCAGACCTTAAATTTTCAAGATACGGTGACACCTTTAGAACCCATTATCAGTTGTTTTATGTGGTTTAGAACCAAAGTTTTCTGCAACTATAGTTTCAGGCCCATACCACACCACTTTGCTTTACTTATATTGTCGGACATTGGTAGCTAGTTCCATAGAAGCCGGTCTCACACAGTCTGGAAGAGTAGCTTCTTCACGTAGGATCATCCTACTTCCCCCTTCTGGTCGAGCTAGTTGTGGAAGAGAATTCCTTAGTGGTCCTAGCCAGCCCAGGCCTAAGAAACGAAATGTCGGAAGCGGTTGAAAGGCCGGGGAATGAGAAAAGCGGGAAGTAGAGCTGCTAGCGGGGAGTTGGATGGAGCTGCCGCGAATAACGAACTATCATGGTGGAATCGGAATGTACCGCAGAGGTAGGTCGAGAATCCAAAACTTCAAAGGGGATGCCTCTAACCAAGATTATATAATACTACATAAGGGGTCACCTAGGTAGGGCTATTAGGCCAAAAGAAAGGCGGGTATAGAGCAATGGGTGAAGCCATTTCTCACGATGAGTACGTGGAAGGCGGAAAACTAACCTCGGGCGGGCGCCGCCTAGTCGAGAAGTATCAACCAACAAGATGGCTATTTGGATAGAGGACTTTCTTTTTTAGGGTACTTTATTTGATTTAGGGTCCTAGGCTTTTTACTTAATGCACCGGAAGAACGGTAAAGATCAAAGAGAAAGCAAAAGAAGGGCTAAGAGAAAAGGATGGAGCCGGATGAGCAAATCAATTCCAATCTTGTTGAAATAGAGAGTCTTGAAAAGTAAGATAGTGGCATCTAAAAAATAGAATAAGCAGGAATAATCAATTAGTCGCAGAAGTAGGACTGAAAGCCCGAGGTTAGGGTAGGATGGATGATTCGTGGTCTAGCTTTCATTTTAGGTCTTCATTCTCGTGATTTGATGTTCCACTCGTGTACCAAACAAATCATAATTGAAAGACGAAATGTAATCGGTTGAGATAGATAGAGGAGAGAAGACAGGGCACTCGATCGATGAGGCAACCTAATTCCACTACTGATTGATCAATCCCAGGGGCTGACTCAAGTCAAGTGTTCAGTGCCACAATCTGAACCCCCAATATGGAATCTTGGTTCATGAGAAACTGAATTGTCCACTGGGCTAATCTCTTTTTTCCATGTTCCAGAATCTGCGGTAGATGAAACGCTGTCTAACTTTGATTCTACTCCCACAACTTGAGAAGAATTGTTCGACCTACCTGAGGTGGCAAATGAACTCAGCTATTCAAATTTTGACTGGACAGCGGCAAATGCAGGATTGCATGCCTTTCTTGATCCAAACCCAAACTTCTTTCCCTTAGTTTCAGGTTGTTCAGTGGCTAATCTTTTTCATAGACCGTCTTGGTCATTCCACGCCTGAGCATAACTTATGTTGCGTTTTTTTTTCCCTTTTACGTTCTTTGAATTATGCCTTCGAGGTTTAGCATATTGAGAAAAGATCCCTGTTAATACATTTCAAGTATAACTGAGAACCCAAGAACTAAAAATTACCAACTGCCAAGTACATATACAAAGAGTATATAAATAGAGCAGAACTTACGTTGCAGTTTTTTTCCTGAAAATAGTGACGGATACACATACACCATAGATATTAGTAAATGAATAACCAAGTTTATCTTCCGAAGATGGAATCCGTAGTACTACAGAAGAAATATATGTTCTAAGTTTTAGTAGTTCTAAGTACCATAGATATTTAGTAGTACTAATAGTGGCATCACATTCTTTTCACTACACCATGTCAGTATCATCTTTTAATATCCTGTATCTATTCTATAAACATTATGTTAAGACAATGACACTGACCACAACTCACAAGTTCATGTTAGCATGCTCAATGCCAACATACATTTCAGTTCATGCTAGAAAACAGCAGGAAATATGAGATTGAAGTTTACTAAACAACACAATACAAAAAAACCAATGGGCATCTTTTCACTGATATGGTTTATAGATAGATACTACTCATTACAAAAATTAGATCTATTTTACTGAATCAATTCTTACGAAAATGCAATTCATACTCCATGAAATTGAGCATCACTCACAGCACCAGGAAAGTATGCTCAATGCTAACAAATTTTCAGGTCATGCTTAACAATGAACTAGAACTAATAAAGTTGGGATTTCATTGATCAAAGCATACTACTCTGTTATGAAAATAAAACATATATAGAGGACTTCTAAAGTGTAGACATCAGCAACTACGTAATCTTATCCTAAACATTTTGGTTTGGATGACTCTCATCATTCCTTTACCTTTAAATTGAGCTTTTCCAGGAATTCAGAAATCTGAAATTGTTTGCCAGCAGGAGATTCTTCTTTCTGTACTACTACAGAGGTTGTCTCACCGGGTACATTTTGTTAAAGGTCCTTCCATGGTTACCACTACACCACTTACATTTTCAAGTTGCCCATCTACTTCAGTAGAGTAAGGATCTTTCGGTACTACCTCAGGTGTGTCACCTGGTGCAGTTTGCTCATCAGAAAATACTACACCGTTTAGTCGGGATGGTATTAAGTAACATTTCTTAATACAATATATAAAAATAAATAAATAAATATATAAATATTATTGGACAGCGAACATGACCATCGCCTCAATATGGCTCATACATCTTCCACTCAATTGGCTTACAATAACTTCCAATATAACTCATATCCGGATTACCTATGACCTTCTTTCTAGCTTAACTTCTGCTCCCTCTCACCTAAACCTATCGACTATTGTATTGTTCTATGATAACCAAATGGTTAGTTTGATCCAAGTGAGCTAGCAAGAGGTAAGCACAATATTTTTTTTTTGGTTTTTGGTAAGCACAATATTCAACCTCTGCACGATAACAGACTATAAAAGAACCAAAGAAAGAAAGAGACGCGAGGAAAGAAAAACCTGTCTTCAAAATTTGGAGACCCAGATTCATGAGGAAGACATGGAAGACTAAATACAACCCAAATTAATCGCAGAACTCACAAATGTAAGCAATCGCTTTAATCGGTTCGTTTCGAGAGATCATGAGATCGATCCGCAAAGAGAGGCCAAGAATCTGAGAGTTAAAGAAATTAAACTAATGTCTATTGATGAAACATACAGAAATGGCAATAGGAGTTTAATTTAAAGAAATAGGCGATGCATTCCATGGCAATATTAAACATCTGGAAGAGTGTAAACATACTTCATGACCGATTCTCTCTCGACTGATTTTATCTGCAATAGCAACCTTTACTTCATCATTGGAAGCAGCTTCCTAATTTTGAGGAGAAAAGTTAGGATTTCGATAGAATTTGGATAAGGTTTATTTATTTTGTTTGTTGTTGTTTTTTTTTTTTTTTTTTTTTTTTTTTTTTTTTTATCAATTTGAGGAGTCTATAGAAAATTAAGCATAGATTAGGGAGATTTAAACAAATCTGGGGAGGTGTCACTAATTATTATTCCATCCGATTTTTTAGGAGCCAATCATATTGTTGGAAGTGCAAAATGGAGCGATATGGTGAGGAGAGAGAATATGCGCGAGCTTTTATATATATATATATAGATTGTGATAACCATTATATCGTATACGGTTTAAATATATTAAATATTTTTATCTCAGTATACCAAAAAAATGAAATATATCAAAAATATTTCAGATATATCAGTGATATTTTGAGCCTTGGTCTGGTCCCTACTAATTTGTGTACTTATTAGTAGCGACATCTTCAGATACAGGCATTTATTTTTGACGAGCAACATCTACAATAATAATGACCTCTACTGACTAACTACCTTATTATCGGGGGTGAGATGTGCATACGTCCACATAAATTGGACACCTCTCGTTTCTCTTTCATTACTTTGTCTGAGCTCCCACAAGTCCACAACCAGTCAACCTATTCAAAGAGATAGAAAGAAAGAAATGGAGAATGCTACTACTAACAAAGAAGATGTTAAGTGTTCAACAACTAGTTGCATCAACGGCAGAAATGAACTGGAGCAGCGCAAGTTGGGTCTCATGAGAGCTTGTGTTGAGAAACAGGATCCCACTTCAAAGGTCGATCACTCTCTTATCTGTTATCATTCACGTTCACTATAAACAACTAACACTGATGACTGATATATAGCATATACTGATATACGTATATTTTTGTTAGAGTGATTGCATTCTAGGAAAGTGAATTGTTGGATTTGGGACTTGTACTGGTTTTGTAGTTTACAAAGTAAAGTTATAGTTAGTGGGTCCCGTTATTGGCACCGAACTTTTTATGGATTCATCAACCGAACTTGATAATATTATTAGTTAAGCATGCCGGCCTTTCGTGTCCCAACTACACCCAACACAGCCTACTTTTTTCCATTCTTGTACTTATTCTTTTTCCCAGGGGGTTATGTCGAACGACTCATTTCTGAAGTTTCATACGTGAGTTCCGTGATATTGTAACTTAACATATCAGTATATGTGTCCACCACCAAGATTGTGTACATGGTGTCATGGTATGTTAGGGGAGTTCCATTGGTTCGGCGGTCCCATGTATAGGATTTTATCTTTATGACTATATGACAGAATTGTTAGGAATATACAATTTAATTGTACTTATTTTGTTGTGAATAACTAAAGCGGAAACAATGATATTCACTACAGGAAAGAATCAACTCTACACAAGGATTGATTCTTCTTTCAAGATAAGACTTCAACATCCTCCAAGTACTATCCCAACACTTCTCAATATCAGCTAACAACTAACAAGTATATAAAGTAAAGAGACTAATGTAAAATAGAACAAACCACAAGACACGGATATAACGTGGTTCGGCAATGTGCCTACATCCACCAGCGAGATCCAAGCTTTACTAAATACACAAAGTAACATATACAAGAGCTCTCAATTCACTCACAAAGAATGAACACTAAAACACTCACTTAGAATGCACTTTTCAATGTTTGTCTCTGTTCTAGTTGGGTTAGGTTAAGTTGAATAGAAAACCTAATTTCTGTTTTTATACTAGACCGAAAAAATCGATGTGTCTGTGAATGGGTCCGAGCGCGAGTCACACCTTGCCCTAGGCATAGGTGAGCGCGAGCGCGCCTAATAAAATTTGTACACAAAAGTCTAGTAACTTTTCTTTCGCTCAACCCAAAATTTGGCTAAGTACAAATCCTCTAAGGGAGCGCGTGTCGCGCTGTGCTCCAAGCCAACTAGGGCACGAGTCGCACTTTACAAGAAAAAATGCAAACAACTATTTTTCTCTACATTCTCCACCTCGGTGAGGTTTTAACACATAAAACCAAGCCGAACACATCCATCAAGAAGCGCTAGTCTTCAAATCATATCCCGAACTCACCGTCAACCGCCCCGAAGAGCCATGCCCACAAAGGGCTCTAATCAAATATGTAGGATTTGGAGCAAGTCCAAACAGTATTGGAACTTAACTCTGGTGACAACTTTCGTCAGCATATCAGCAGGATGGTCATGGGTGCCCACTTTCTCAAGTACTACATCACCATCCTCAACTACATCCCGCACAAAATGATAACGGACATCAATACGCTTGGTCCGAGCATGATGAACTTGGTTCTTCGCCAAATGAATAATACTCTGACTATCACAATACAAAACAATACTGTTCTGCTCAATACCCATATCATCTAGACACCACTGAATATCTCCAATGTCTACAATCTTCAAGACGCCACTGTTACCCATCTTTACCTCACCAAATTCACCACAGCTGTAGGTAGTGAAGATGCAGTGTGACAAGATAGGATGCTCCTGTATCTATCACCCACTCTGTATTCTGGCATGAGGTACTAGCAAAGCACTTACCACAATCTGACACAATTTCCACTAGATCATCGTCTACTAGTGCGGTAGTATCTCGGCCTGTGTTTGCGTTCCTCTTTACTATGTCTTCATGTACACCGTTATTCTTCTCATCCTTTTTCAGTGTTCTACACTCATACTTGAATTGACCTTTGGTGACACAATAGTAACATTGTCTCTCTGCCTTAGGAGTTCTAGTTTTACCCCTAGATTTGCTTCTGTCATCACCTCTAGAATGAGATGGTTTTCTGCTCTTACCTCTCCCCCGCTTATCTGTGACAAGGATCTCTGAGTAAGAGTAGCTGCTTCGTGGACCCTTTATTGTCTCCTCATTCAACAATGCCCCGGTAGCCATCTCTATGGACATGATTCCATCCTTAGCAGCTCCGTTTAGAGAAACTGCTAAAGTCTCCTAACTGTCGGGTAGAGAGTTTAATAGTAACAAAGCCTTAATTTCGTCACTCATATCAATCTTCATCAAGTGCAACTGATTAATGGTATTCTGTTCTTTATTAAGATGCTCATACATTGAAGAACCTTCTTTGTACTTCGTGTTAGCAAACTTCTTAATGAGTAGCACTTTGTTTCCGGCCAACTTCCTTTTATAGAGGTCTTCGAGTTTTTTCTACAAACCAAAAGCGGTAGTCTCTTTGGATATATGATGAAAGACACTGTCATCTATCCACTGTCGAATGTACCCAATTGTTTTTCTGTCAAGCTTGCTCTACTCAACCGCAACAATTGCGTCTGGTTTTACTTCTCCATTCTCAATGGGTTGTGCCAAGTCTTTGCAATAGAACAAGTCTTTCATCTTGACTTTCTAAATAATGTAGTTAGCTCTATTCAGACTAGTCATGCGAGTGTTTACAGAATTGTCTATCTCTACAAGCTATTTAAACTCAAACCTCCTCTTAGAAAAAAAATTCAAACACCTTCTAGGCAAGGTTTGGATAACAACTTTGTTGGGTTTAATCCAACCTGGCTCTGATATCACTTGTTAGGGAAAACGATACCAATCGATCCCCACTAAAATAGCTTGTATTTGGACAATATACTACTCCAATAAAAATTTTAATCTTTCACTACAACCAACAACCACAATCCTAATCTATGAATATAACTATCACAAACAAGCAATAGAAATATAAAGCAAGTAAAACATACCACAACACAAAGATGTACCGTGGTTCGGCCAATGATGCTTACTTCCACAAGAGCTAATCCTTTTATAAGTATGTGAAGAAAGATTACAATCACTCCTCTCAAGTCTCTCCATCTTACTAGATCACTCCTCTTTCCTTACAAGTTTTTTTCTTTGCAAGGGTTTTTTCTCAATTTTATTTGCTCTCAAAATTGGGTTTCTATGCAAGACTTGGTTTTCCAAAACCTAATTTTTGTTTTTATAGTAAACTGCAATTTCGCGGTTATTGTAGAAAAATAGAAATTGACAAGTTTAGGCATAAAGCTTGGTAGCGTGAAAGCTTATGCCTAAAAAAAAAAATAGCGGCCTCAAAGGCCAATTCGGTGGCGGCGCCTTCTTATTTTTCCATCCAAACTTCCAGTAGATATGTTTCGTGAGAGGCTGAAAAAAAAACTATCTTCTTTTTCACGGCAAGGGCGTAGGCGCGCCTTGGTCACGACCATTCTGAGCACGTGCGCGCTCAAACTTCTTCACACGAACAGTACCAGTTTCTCTCCTCTTCCTCATCCTTGGAGGATTTGTACTTAGCTAACTAGGGCACGAGTCGCGCCTTACAAGAAAAAACACAAACAACCCTTTTTCTCTGCATACTCTTTACCAATTACCAAACCATACAAACATTTTGTCTTGTAAGTGTTTTGTATTTCTTACTTAAATCCAAGCCTAGTGTAGATACACTATGTCCTTAAGACAGATTTTTTCCCTCACAGTGCTTGAAGGTTGATGGGAAACTGTCTCCCAAGATAGAACGGATTTCCTTCTATAAAAAGCTAGTACTTCAATTTTATAGAATTAAGCGAACACAACATAGTATTTGACTAAGAACAGAGAGAGAAGAGAAATATTAGAAATGTGTGATCTGGTGTGTCTTTCTTTCCAAATTCATCCACTATTTATAGGTGAGAAGTGCCTTTTTGAAACAACACAGTGACTCTTTGGAAAAGTTAGGCACCTCTTTGAAAAAGCCCATGTTTCGAAAGAACGCACCATTTTTGGCATATAACATTGTTCCGAACCAATGCCTATTTTGAAAAGTCGCACCTTTTCGGCATAAAGCATTATTTAGAACCAGTGTCTATTTCGAAAGGTCGCACCTTTTCGGCATAATGCACTGTTTCGAACTAGTGCACCCTTTCAAAAAGGTTTTTCTCTCTTTCTTTACGTACTATTTCAAGGGAAACCCATTTTATCTCAAGTGGGGTAACTTGGGAGACAAATTACTCATTCATATCTCAATGGATTTGTGCAAATCCATTTTTCTAACAATCCCCCAAATGAATGAAGATTTGGCTTCTTCTATCATAAACATCGGATTTCTGTTCTTTTACAAATGAAAAGATACCGCATCAGGTCAAGTAGCATGGGAGGCCTTGAACTTGCCTTAGTGAAAGACGATATGATTTAATTGGACGATCAATAGACTTCAATTAATGTCTTTGAACTGTCAGCCATTTGTATAAACTTAGACAATTATCTTCATGCAGTACCTTTTCGAATACTATTGGTTCTCACGTTTGTGTTCATTGTGGCTTTGAAGTCTTGAACACTTTTTGGTTTTAGATAGTGCTTTTAAAACATTTGCTTTTAAAATTCTCATAGAAGTTGCCCCACTTCGCACTAACATAGGTAATTTCTATAAAGAGTATCCTGCAATACTTCACTTGGATAACATAACTTTTCAAGATATAGTAAATCATTAAAAGCTTTACTTATCCTGGGTCTCGCGACAGCTATGCACTGTCTTATATAGGAATGGGTTAGAGTATAGTATTACTCTCTAGCGCTTACTGAGTCACAAACATAATTCAGTTAGCCCTTTGAACCTAGATATTGGGATCTCCAGTCAACTAGGTTGGTTTTTCCATTATGAGAACTCTTGGTTGATTATCTCAAAGGCTTTAATTCCATTCCCCTTGATAATTTTTCCACTTGCTCTCTTGTTAAATCTTTTGTAAGCGGATTCTCAATGTTATCTTTTGACCTTACATAGTCGATTCAAATAACTCCATTTGAAAGCAATTGTCTAACGGTGTTATGTCTACGATGGATGTGTCGAGACTTTCCGTTATACATGCTACTCTGTGCTCTACCAATAGTAGAATGGCTGTCATAGTGTATACACACTGCTGGCACAGGTTTAGCCTAGTTTGGAATATTCTCTAAGAAATTTCAAAACCACTCTACTTCTTCTCTAACTTTGTCCAACGCTATGAATTCTGATTCCATAATATACCTTGCTATGCACATTTGCTTTAAGGTTTTCCTTGAAATTTATGCATTTCTCATAGAGTAAAACACCACATTTGATGTCTTTTGAGTAATGCTTCAACAAATTTCTAATTTTGAATTGATTAATTCAAGGAGATACATAACCCCCCACATTTTTCCAATTTATCATGACAAAGCCAATAAATTGGAAAACCATTTATATTTTATTAGTGCTAATCCAAGCCAGAGAAAAACAGTGGTCGTTTGTCGTGCCTTTTCAAGGATTACAGTTGCGATGTTCTAAACAGTGCATGAATCTATGTAACCACCACTTTTGCCACATATCAATCTTTTGACCACCGCTTCTCAACGGAACGTGAACAAAACACTTCAAGATTGTTAGTATATTAACAATAAGTATAACCAAAAGGAATTCAACAAAATTAATTCAAGACAAGGAATCTGTCTTAAGTTTTTAGGAATATACAACTTAATTGTACTTACTCTTTACCAATTACCAAACCATACAAACTTTTTGTCTTATAAGTATCTTGTACTTCTTAGTTAAATCTGAGCCTAGTGTAGATGCACTATGTTCTTAAGACAAATTTTTTTTCTCACGGTGCTTGAAGGTTGATGGGAAACTGTCTCCCAAGATAGAATGAATTTTCTTCTATAAAAAGCTAGCACTTCAATTCTATAGAATTAGCGAACACAACATAATATTTGACTAAGAAGAGAGAGAGAAGAGAAATATTAGAAATGTGTGATCTGGTGTCTGATTTGGTGTGCCTTTCTTTCCAATTTTTTTTTATTTTATTGGCAAGCCTGTTTTAAACGAGATCAGTAACTCTTTGATGCTAGTGGGGTTCGAACCCCTTTGGTATCATCACCCAAAGATTTTACCGACTTTGCTAGTCGGCACCTGCTTTCTTTCCAAATTTATCAACTATTTATAGGTGAGAAGTACTTTTTTGAAACAGCACAGTGACTCTTTGAAAAAGTTAGGCACCTCTTTGAAAAGTCATATGTTTCGAAAGGACGCACCATTTTGGCATAAAATACTATTTCGAACCACTGCCTATTTCGAAAAGTCACACTTTTTCGGCATAAAACACTATTTCGAACCAGTGCCTATTTCAAAAGGTTGTACCTTTTGAGCATAACGCACTGTTTCGAATCAGTGCACCATTTTGAAAAGGTTTTTCTCTCTTTATGTACTGTTTCAAGTAAAACTCATTTCATCTCAAGTGGAATAACTTGGGAGACAAATTACTCATTAATATCTTAATGGATTTGTGCAAATCTATTTTTCTAACAAGAACCAATCATTCGGCAAATTTTTGGCACAGGAATCTGATTTCTACATGGCCATGGGAGGTGATTGTTTCAGCTAATATAGTAGATGACTCTTATGTACGTCTTGTACTCCAGATTATAAGAGCAGGATATATAGTAGGCGACCTAAGATGATCATCAATACATGATTGTTTGTATTTCCCTACAAGGAAGAGTAAGACCCTTAAGTCAGTCAAGGAATTGGTGCATAATTAGTCAGATATCAAGACCTCAGCCCAAATGCCAATGCCCGAAGATGCTACTATACACCTTTAGGTACACTCGGTCAAGTGAAAAGCATGTCTAGCCTTTAGTAGCTTAATAGTATTCAGTTATGTCCACAGACAGCAATTATCTGGAGCTTCCAAAATTCATGAGAATTTTGATTTTGATTTTTCAAGTTTATTCCAAGGAAGATGCACCAAAATATAGTCCAGCACACTCTTACCCTTGGAAGTTCTGAATTGGTGATGGAAAAACTTTTGGAAGAGGAAAACATGACACTAAAGAACGAGGCATACATGATAATAAGGACCTTTCTCTTACAAATCATATATGACATTTAGTGCAATTACTTTGGTTAGGGTCATTTCATTTAGTTTATGTGAATGGTTTATATATTGTATAGGAAGTAGATGATTTGATGCTGAGAAGGTTCCTGCGTGCTCGTGACCTAGATATTGAGAAGGCGTCTTCTTTCTTCTTGAAGTACCTAAAGTGGAGACGTGAGTTTCTCCCCAATGGCTCTATTTTGGAGTCGCAAATTTCGCATGATCTAGCCCACAAGAAACTTTTCCTGCAAGGAATGGACAGAAATAGGCGCCCCATAATGGTTGTCTTTGGTGGAAAACATTTTCCTAACAAAGGGAAAGGAGGGCTGGACGAGTTCAAGAGTACGTTCTTCTTATTATCAAGGCTAATTGGTTTGATATCACAGTCTCGGTATTGAACTGTACATCCATCAGTTCTGTTAGGTTCCATTCAGTGTGGGCTACATGATTTGGAGATTTTATCTACGTAGACAGAAATCAGCTTCATTTAGCTAAGTTATACTCCTTTGTCTTTGCAGGATTTGTGGTATATACTCTTGAAAAAATATGTTTGAGGTAACTCATTATATCTCAGTATACTAATCACGACAGGTCGTCTTATCAGTTTTCTTATATATTTGAATTATACCTTGATGTTATATATGGATCTTGCAGGATGCCAAGCGGACAAGAAAAATTCATCGTCATCGCAGATCTTCAAGGATGGGGATACTCAAATTGTGATATCCGTGGATATTTAGGAGCTCTATCTATCTTACAGGTTTCTTTCTTCACCAAAAAGAACTAAATATATTGGTTTTAGACTAGTTTATAAAATTAGTCTTATAATCGAAATAATGTACTCACCTTAACTCAACTGGTTATAATGTAACTCACTTGAAGGTAAGGACTCAGCCAAGTTATTGTCATCCACATGACAACATCTTCATGTCGTCCTTATCTTAAATATCAACAGGGATGTACCCTAAATTCAGATATGAAGATAAGGCTTATACTATGCAAAGTTGTGTAACCACCTAGAGCTAATTATCAGGCTCTGTAGTCATCGGATTACCATATTTTCTATTATGATTTCCATGAATTTACATATTTAGTAACTAGATGTCTAGATGTAGACGAAGAAAAACAATGAGGACAGCAGGTCGTGTGGCACATTCATATTAATCAAATAAATCCAATCCTACTGAAGTCAACAAAATATCCGCAGCATCAATACCATCCTTCATACGTGGAGTTATCATTTCAATTACAACCATTTGTTAGGGTCTGTCATGTGCAATATTTCCTTTTCTTTCCCGAACAGGTGTTGTTGATGGCTACTGCATTATATTTGCTGTTTGATATAATGGACTACTCTGTTACAATTCACAGTATAAGCTTGTTTATTGTATTTCTTCCAATTTGCTTACAGCATTATTAGTCATTTTATGCTAAAGCATATTATTTGGCAGGACTGCTACCCAGAAAGGCTTGGCAAATTGCTTCTAGTCCACGTGCCTTACATTTTCATGACAGCATGGAAGATAATTTATCCATTTATCGACAACCATACAAGGAAAAAGGTAAGTTTTAAGCTCTTATCTACATCTATTCAAGATTTCATTTATTCTGAATTAGAAAAAGAGACCTCCTGGGCCTCTGCTCCAAACACCAAATACTGATTCTGAGGATCGCTGTGATGTGTATTCCAGAGTATTGACTTCATATGATGTCAAATACGGATGGTGTATTTTTTCGTCGTGTAAAAGTTGTAGGGATTGGATCCTTTGCTCTTTGGTTCAAACTTCAGACTACGTGGTTAGAGGTGCAGGTGCTTCTTGGGTAGCTTGAGAGAGGCTATTGGCTAGGCGCCAAACAAAACGGTTGTACCAAGCACACTTGACTGCATAAAAAATTCAAGCAAATAGCCAACCAGTACTAACTTTTACTATAGTGCTCAGAATCATAGAATTTTCTTATATGTTCATATACGTTCTCTGTAGATTGCTTTTGTGGATAACAAAACGTTGACATCAACACTGCTTCAGGACATTGATGAAAGTCAGCTCCCGGAGATATATGGAGGAAAACAACGATTAGTGCCGATTGAAAACAGCTAATTTAGCCAATTTCGATGATTCCCCTTGTTCGTTAATATATAAAGTTTTATAATATAAGTAGAATAAAAGTTTAAGTTTAAGTTAGTTATGTTTGACCTTAAAAGACTGCCTGCTACTTTTGCCATTGTTGTATTGTCATATATGCTAATTAATCTCAGGTTTATCTTCTTGAGTGTCAAATGTACTCCAAAATGAGTGCCATTGTTGTATTGTTATATATGCTAATTAATCTCAGGTTTTTTGTCTTGAGTGTCAAATGTACTCCAAAATGAGTTTGTAACTGTCTATGAAATTGAATTGGTGTGCTTTTGATCAAGATTCTTCATATTCATTGGTATATTTTCTTCGGACGTGGATTGAGATGGCTTAATTCTGTATTTCATGCAAGTTACACCTTGCAAACCTCATGGAAGACAAGTGTGTATTACTTTGTCTAAAGTATATTGGAGAGCTAGGTCTCACAATTGTACATGCTTTATCTTAAACTGCCCGTTTACGGACATATTACATAGTGTCTTGAGCAGTTTATATAATGTCATGCACATCTTTATAGTGTCTTGAGCAGTTTATATAATGTCATGCACATCTTATATAATGTTATACACAGTACAAAATATCGGGATATGGATATTTATCGATATTTAATTTCTTGATATGTATCGTAGATATATCTTTCTCTTTGGGGATATTTTACATTGTTTCATATGCAAATATTGTTGATATATTTAAAATATCGATAAATATCATGGATATTTCTTGATATCTATATCTTAATATTAAAGCTCCCACAAGGAGTATTTTTCGAGCTCTATTAAAATTCCACGTCATCTCCTATTAAAACATAAATTTCTCTTCTATTTGAAAATGGAAATCATTTTTTACAATGAGAATTCTTCTTCTATTATAACGGGAATTATTCTCATATTAAAACAAATTTTAGCACTTTTAATTAAAGTGGGAATCCTTTTCCTATTAAAACAGAATATATCTCCCAATTGAAAAAATGGGTTTTTAAAACTTAATTAAAAATAATTTGTTAGAAAATTAAAGAAAATTAAAACGGGTACCAACTAAAATGGTAGTCCCAATTTTCTAAAAAAAATCTAAATGTTTTCAAGAGAGCCGGTGCGTATGCACGGGCCTACAAGCTAGTAACACTATATATCTATATCTTAATATTAAAGCTCCCACAAGAGGTATTTTTCAAGCTCTATTAAAATTCCACATCATCTCCTATTAAAACGGGAATTTCTATCATATTTGAAAAACGGGATTTCTTTTTTACAACGGGAATTCCTCTCTTATTATAATGGGAATTTCTCTTTTATTAAAAAGAATTCTAACACTTCTAATTAAAGCGGGAATCATTCTCCTATTAAAATGGAAATTCCTCCCCTATTGAAAAAGGAAAATCTAACATATCTAATTAAAACGAGAATTATTCTCCTATTAAAACATGATCTCTCTCCCAATTGAAAAACGGGTTTTTAAAAATTAATTAAAACTTCATTTAAAGCAATTTGTTAGATAATTAAAACGGGTTAGCGACTAAAATGGTAGTCCCAATTTTCTAAAATAAATCTAAATGTTTTCAAAAGAGCTGGTGCGTATACACGGGCCTACAAGCTAATCTTTTGTATTTATTTAAAATATAATAGTAAATATTCACTACAACAAATGGCCTTTTTAGCGACAAAAGTTTTAGCGACGACAGGATATCGTAGCCAATGATTGCTTTTGGCGACGTTTTCAATCGTAGCCAATACTATTTTGACTTGCTTCTGAAAAATATTTTTACTGACGAGTTTTAGCGATGGAAAAAGTTGTAATCGTTATTAGTTGAACAAAAATATAGTTTTGGCAACGTATTCAACGTTGTAAATTGATTTTTATATTTTAGCTACGTTTAGGAGCGTTGGTGATTGTATTTTAGTACCGACGTTATTTGAAATCGTTGCTAGTAATGGGGTTTCAACTACACAATAATACACGTCACTAATTCACTTGATATTAGGGACAAAATTATCATTGGAAAATATCAAATTAGTTTGGTGAATTTTTTTTTTTAGTTACGGCGCTCTATTTTTTGTTAAAGCCCGCTTTATTTTTTTGCTATTGCCGCCCATTAAGAAAATAAAGAAATTAAAATGGAAACCTAAGTTTCACCAAAATAGAAAACTAGAAAAAAAAAAAAAAAAAAAAAAAAACACGTCTCTTTTCTCTCCTTCTCCCACACCTCCATCTTTCTCTCTACTGAATCATCCTTTTCTCACAGCCCGCTCAATCAAATCAATACACCAACACCGGCGAAAGGTGAGGCTATGTCTATCTTAACAAGCTGAACCCATATGTTTTTTTTATTTGTAACCTGATAAAGATTTGCCTTTGTAGGCTCTCATACGGAGATAGGAGCTCTCAGCCTTACACTAACAAAAGGTGCAGCGTTGAAATTAAGGTACCCTATATGAATTCCATTAAGTCTATGTTCATTCAGTGTTTTGAACTGTTTCTACCTTTTGAAGCCTAGTGATTGAACTGTTAGGGAGCATCGTGATAGTTGTGATTGACGACACAAATTTCGTGGAATTAAAAAGAGATTGACATGGATTGAGTTTTGAATTTTATTTTTCTTTTGTACTAGTCCGATTAAAACAAAAAATATATCGTAGTCATCCCCATAAATCATATAGTTTTACAAAACCAGAATTGGAAAGAATGCGGGAGTCTCCAAATTTCTATACTAAATAGAAATGTTTAGCATGTTAATCTATGTTTACATAATAAGGTAAATGGAAACTGAATGAATCTTTCCGATTAAGGCATGAACCATTTAACCATGCCTTTGGCTTCTGGTGACAATGGGATGACTTGCACAGAGAAGAAACACATGATGGATGGAGTGCTATTGTGCAGTTACAATGGTTTTTTTTTTTCTTTTCAAAAGTGGGTAATTATTAGTTTGGACTTACTTTAGCGATTGTTATAGAATGATGTTGCCTATAACAACTATACTAAGCCTGCAGAATGGTGCTTTTTTTGTATCACCTATACTAAGAAACTTGGACTAAATAGGAAGTTTTGACATACTCCAGGGGAATAATTTTGATGCCACATTCAACCAAATTTGCTTAGCTGAAATGAAACTATTACTATAACTAGTAGTAGTAGGGGGAGTGATGTCGTACCAATATAATTGATTGTTACCATGCTCTCCTTTTACACCTAAGCAAAGTGTTGTTGTCTCCTCTTCTTTTTCCCTCCTCCAGATACTAAGCCAACGCTTTTGCTCTTGATTGCAACATCGGTTCGTCCTTAAGTCCTTAACATTAGCCCTTAAGTTTGGAAGTGTATATAGAAAAAAAAGAAATGGTCAAGGATATACAACCATCTTTTGTCTTTGCTATATAATATATACAATTATGCATAGTACAAGTGCTGTTGTATTAGAATAATTCTTTTCAGGATAATAAGAACAATGAATTTTGCTATATAGAAACAAATTGTTTCATCTCATTATCTTGATTTTTATCTCTCAAGTAACTCAAGGCTTTTAATTCTCTCTGATTTCTTTGACTAAGCCTAGAAATGGAAATTTGCAAGGTTCTCTGTTCCTTGATCATCATCTTATTTTGACCTTTGTCTTGCCTAAGAAATCCAAATAGTCACGTCTTACAGTTCAGCTTTGGTAGCCTATATAGTTGCTTGTATTTGTTTGGAGAACCTTTTACTCTCTCACATTCCTTGTGACTTGAAAAACTTTGAATTGTGTTCGCATACTATAAATACAAATAAAATTACCTTTTCTCCACCTTTGTCTTTATTAATTGTTTTTTTTTTAAAGCTAACCTCTTTTCTGGGTTCTTTCTTTACCCTTTTTGCTTCTTTAACTTCGTATATAGTAAGTTTTTGTGCTGTCTTTGTGTTCAATTCCCATATTGTTCATTTTTTAAAACTTGTTATTGCTAGGAAGTAAAGCAATGTAAAAGTCTGTATGCTTGATTCCGTTGCTTTTAAATATTTTTTTTTTTTTTTTTCTATATGCATGTTTAACTATTGTCATCTATTTTTAATTTATCTAGAGAAAAATTTTATCTAAAGGTATGTGATATTGACATTTTCTTTATATTGAGTGGATATATTGATCCCCCAAAGTCTACAGGTTGCATATGAATTATTGATGTATTTAGATTATGCTAGTATAATCTATTTCTTTTTTAGGAAAATGTTAATTCTATATGAGAGTGTCTTTCTCTCTTTGATTTTGTATGAAATTGTATTACCTGCTTTTATCTTCACACATTTCATCTTTCGTGTTCATATGGGTAGTGTGTCCCTTTCTTTTGGTGTCCGCTTTGCTAAAATAATTCATGACCTACTTAGTTCAAACTTCTCACATTAACTTTCATAACGTATTGCTTTCTTATTTTTCTCTTAAATTTTTGCAAGTCTTATTTTTGCTTTCACCTTTTATTGCTTTCTTGATTGTTCTTAAATATTTTTACAAAGTTTTGTTTAGTTTGTCTTGCTCAATGATTACTAGTGAAAGGAGTATGTTCTATGTTTGTGACATAATTTATATGTTGAAAGATAAATTATTTCTTGCAGTTTTGATTTTTGCATGCATGATTATATACTAGGATTCATTTTTAATTACTGGGTATGATAAGTTTATTCGTTAGATATATATGCTTAATGGATTTGTGAGTCTCTTTAGTTAATCTGAATTGTCAAGACGCTACATAACTTAACAAGATTGTATTGACCCATTTTCTTTCAGAGGCACCTATGAGTTAGTTTCAGAATAGTCCGATTAGTGACGAAGTTATTGCAAGTTTATCTGAGGTCTGATAGCATCCTAGTATTTGTTATTCTTAAATGAGTTTAGTAATGGAGTTTGAATCCAGTGCCTTGAAGTACATGTCGTAGCAATCTCATTTTTGCTTCCTATATATTTGGCATGTAGTGAGAGGGAAATAGCTTCTTTTTAGTCCCACACCATGCTTTTAGAACCTTGTAACATACTAGAAAATCAATAGGTGAGAAATACCAACAAACACGACCTTACGTTTAATTTAGAATGTGATATGTTAAATAGGCTCACACATTTAAATCCTCGAGTCATAAGGAGACAATATGGTTAATGTGGAAAATGTTGTGAAATGCATGGTGTTTGTTGTTTATTTATTATTTTTTTGTTAAATGATCATTTTGTCTAATGAATTTTTAATAGGAACAAATATGGATAAGAGTTGGTTGAATATGCCACATAGGCCTATTCAATATGCCCAAGGTATTAGGGATTTTATTGCTCTTGCTAGCAATCATTTAGACGGTGCAGGTAGGGCCCGTTGTCCATGCAAGAAGTGCAATAATAGGATGTACTGACACTTCCAAGAAGTAAAAGATCATTTGTATGATAATGGTTTTGACAAAGATTATACTTCTTGGATATACCACGGAGAACCTTTAGACGTGGCAAGTGATGACGACGATAATGATACTGATTTAGGTGGTGAAGGTGTACGCTATGATGGTTTGGATGACATGCTTGAAGATGTGAGACAATCAACACATAGAGACAATCAGGTGTCGGACATCCAACATGGGGAAGCTAGCAGTAGTTACATACCCGATGCAACTGACGGGGGTGCATTTGCTGGCCATCATAATACGAGTGATGGAAATACAATGTCATTTGATAGACTCTTAAACGAAGCACGCCAACCTCTCTATCCGGGGTGTGAGAAATATAGTACGTTGGATTTTCTCATGAAGATGTTCCATTTGAAGATAATTAATCGTTGGAGCAACAAATCTTTTGACATGGTCCTTGCGTTGGTTAAGTCAGCACTACCTGCAGGTGAGAGGCTCCCAAAATCTCACTATGAGGCTAAGCAATTACTGCGGGATCTGGGCCTAGGTTATATCTCAATACATGCATGCCAATATGATTGTGCGCTCTTCTGGGGGACAGAGAACAAGGATCTTGAAAATTGCCCTGTTTGCAATGCATCGAGGTATAAAATTAATGAAGGTAAGACTAAAAAAGTACCCGTGAAAGTATTACGGTATTTTCCACTTAAGCCAAGACTTCAGCGGTTATTTATGTTGAGGATGACCGCTGAGGACATGAGATGGCACAAGGAGAAGCGAGTTGGGGAGGAGAATATACTTTGACATCTTGCTGATTCTGAAGCTTGGAAAGAGTTTGACAAGGAACATCAGTGGTTTTCTAGTGATCCCCGCAATGTCCGTCTTGGCCTAGCAAGTGACGGGTTCATCCCTTTTTCTGACATGAAAGATCTATAGCATGTGGGCGATCGCTTATGCCGTATAATATGCCCCTTGAAATGTATGAAGGAGCCGTTCATTTTCATGTTTCTCCTTATCCCCGGGCCTAAAGCTCCTAGAAATGACATTGATGTGTATTCTGACCATTAATAGAGGAACTGAAAGAGCTGTGGGTACATGGTGTGGATACATACGATGTCGTAACGAAACAAACATTTCGGTTGCACGCTGCATTACTATGGACTATAAATGACTTTCCTGCATTTGCTAATTTATCTGGTTGGTCTACAAAAGGCAAACTAGCATGTCCAACTTGCAACAAGGATACATGTTCTATGTACTTGAAAAATGGCAGGAAGTTATGTTATATGAACCATTGTAGGTTTTTGCAGCCACGACATCCTTTGACAAAGCGTGCTAGGCAGTTATTCAGTGGAAACAATTGGAGCAGGTTGCCTCCTAACAAGTTGACTGGGGAAGATGTGTTAAAGCAGTTAGAACATGTTGAGGAACAAGGGTATGGAAAGCATCCAGAATACAAGAAGAGGAAGCGTACTGAGACTGAGTTGAACTGGACAAAGCATAGCATATTCTTTTGATTACCCTATTGGCGTACCTTTAAATTACCCCACAACATTGATGTTATGCACACAGAGAAGAATATTTGTGAAAGTGTTTTAGGGACATTGTTGAACCTAGATGGGAAGACAAGATTCAGCAAAAGCTCGGTTGGATTTGGCCGAATTGGGTATTAGACAAGAGTTGCATCTAATTCCAAGGGGTAATAAATTTGTTGTACCCCCTGCATGTTATACATTGTCTCTGCTTTGAAAGAAGGATTTTTTATGAAAGTGGTTGAAAATGGTGAAGTTTCCGGATGGTTATGAATCAAACATTTCTCGATGTGTAAATGTTACTGACCGCAAAAGTACATGGATGAAGAGTCATGATTGTCATGTACTTTTACAACGAAGTTCTCCCAGTTGCACGCCGTGGTTTTTGGCTAGTAACGATCTTACGCTCTAATTGAACTAGGATTCTTCTTTAGAGAGCTTTCTTTGCAAAACGTTAAAAGTAGAATTACTCGAGAAATTGGAAAAGGACATTGCAATGATACTTTGTAAGCTCGAATTGATTTTTCCACCAGCATTCTTTGATGTCATGGTCCACTTGCGATCCACTTGCCTCGTGAGGCAATAGTTGGTGGACCTCGCACAATACCGTGGATGTATCCTATTGAGAGGTGATGTTCATAAACTATATTCTACTCATTTTGGTGCTAAAATACTATCATACTTTGATACCTCATCTAACTTTACTTATATAACACTTTATCGCAGATTTCTCAAAACTCTCAAACAATATGTTCGTAATAGGGCACACCCAGAAGGTTCCATTGCAGAAGCGTACATTGACTCTGAATGTCTCACTTTTTGTTCAATGTATCTCCAAGGAATTGAAACGCGGTTCAACCGTGAAGATCATAACTACGACGGTGGTCAAGTGAAACAAACCAAGGGGTTGCATGTTTTCTCACATAATGTTAGACCATTGGGAGCTCCGAATTATATAACAATGAGTTCAAAGGATTTCAACAAGGCTCGATATTATGTGTGTTAAACAATTCAGAAGAAATATCATCATATTTAGAGTAAGTGTCTTTTCTGATTAGATGTGTCATGTGTAGATTGTGTTAAATCAATCACGAAAGATAATAATACTCATTTTGCAGTGAGCATATGGTTGAGCTACAAAAGCACAACTCTCGTGATTTGGAAAAAAGGCAGGAACAACATTTTGCTGAATGGTTCCGGGCTCGCGAAAGTGTTAAATTAAGTTGACATGTAGTTAGGTTCACTCGATTACAAAAGATCTTAAATTATTATTAATTTTTTTTCCCATTTGATAGATGGAACAACTGTACTATGAGAAATCTCCCAAGGCAACTGATGATTTATATTCACTATCATGCGGTCCCGATCATCGTGTGAGTCGATATAGTGGTTGCATTATCAATGGAATTAGGTTTCATACCAAGGATCGTGAGAAAACTTTTCTGGGACTCAAAATAGTGGTGTGGTTGTTAAAGGGGATGACCAATCAAATGATATCGACTTTTATGGTGTCCTGGCGGATGTTATAGAGTTAGAATATATATTTGGGAAACGAGTTTGGCTTTTCAAGTGTGATTGGTGGGATGTTAGTAACAAAAAAACAGGAATCCATGTAGATAGATATTTCATTAGTGTTAATGTGTCTAGGAAGTGGTATAAAGATGATCCATTTGTGTTGGCCACACAAACAAGTCAAGTATTCTATGTGGCAGACACCAAATTGCGTGGTGATTGGCAAGTTGCACAGAAGATAGTTCATAGGAACACGTTTGATGTTCTAGAGAAAGATGAAGAAATCGGAGTACATCAGAATGCTGAGACTTATCAACAAGAGGAGCAACTCATAGTTGATGAAATTCTAAGTGATGAAGTTACGCTTGTGCAAATGAATAGAGATGATGTGAACCTAGATGAGGCTGAAGAGGTTGATGCAAATGAGGTCTTTAACAATATTGTGGACGCTAACCAGACTGACGATACAATTATGACCAATGACTATGACATTGAAGAAGATGATACATTGATAGAATATTTAATCTTGAAGAGGAGATTCTTTCGAGTGATAATGATACTGATATTGATTAATCATAATCAATGTAAAAGCTTGTTATTTTTCTTATATAAAAATATATATTTCTCAAATACTTATAAATGTATATCACACATTCATACTTGTAGGCTTCGTTTTTATTGCCTTTTGATATTGTACTCTTCTTACTCTTCTTTTATTGCCTTTTGTTTAAAAGTATTGTACTCTCTAGTGTCCACTTTGTGTTTCGTGTTAGTTGTCAGTTCTTAACTATGTGTTAATGCCCACATTTGATGGTTTATAACCTGCCTTCTCTCTTTGTTATGGTATCTTTACATTTTTTGTGTTTCGTGTTAGTTGTCATTTTTTTTTGTCCTTCACTGGACTAGTCCGTTAAAGCTATAATGGTTCTAACATTATGTGTTGTCTTATACGTTGATGTTTTTACTAGTAGCAACACCTCATAGTGTGCACATGTGGCAATACATGATATATTGTGTTTTTCTTACTATATATAAGCTCGTGAGCTGCGTTTTATTTGGTCATATCTGATCCTCATAGTGTGCACATGTGGCACTCATGTTTTATTTGGTCATATTTGATCCTGATAAAAGCTCAGATTTGTATAACTCTAATAAATGAATTGTGGAATATGGTCCACCACTTCACATCTGAATTGCTGTATCTTGGTAAGTTCCCATTTTGCCATTGTTCTAAGATTTTTTAGTGCAGTCTGTGTTTACATTTTTTTCCTAGAATTTTGGATAATAAACTTGAGATGAAAGTCTCACGTTCTGTTTTTAGCAAATGATTTACTCCTAAAAATAATGTGCGTACAAGATACAGGGATGATATCTTTAAAATGTTAACAATATAACTCATTCTCAATGGGGATTTGTCGATAATGCATATCAAGAGTGGCATCTCTATATTTTGTTTCAAGTAGTGACTTTAATAGGTGTCGTAGTTATTGCTCAAGGGATAGATGTGATCTGGTTTGGGTAATGTTTTTTTTGCGTCCAATTCCCAGTGCAATCTTTTGAGTCTCTGGTGCACTTCACATTTTCATGTGAGTAGTTTCTTTCTTTGAAAGCAGTTTCCTCCTTGTGTTTTTTTGGTGCTGTGTTTATCATATGAACAAGAGACAACGGTAACTTTGCATTGGATTTTGAAGCTATCGTTTGGGAGGTGATACATATCTTGTTTGTGTTTTGTTACGTCCTTTTATTTTTGCATATGCTCCCAATTGAGAACCTCTCTCACCAGAAAATAACTGCTTTCATGAAAGATTTTGTTAAATAGATGCGCCATTAGTTTACGATCGACTTACCTATATCTCATCATCAAGTCTGCTTTTGCCTCTTCTCCTCAACCCCATCCCCTTCAAGGAAATTTGGGTGTGTTTGGGACTTGGGAGTAAGCTAACATCTTGTGCGAATGATCTTCGGGATAGTTTCTACAAATGGTTTAGTACAACTCTTTGGAATATCGCGAAATGAAATGTGGAGAAAGAACTCAACAAGGTTCACTCCCTACGAGAATCCAAAACTGAAATCCATCCCGATTGTTCATTTGCTCCTTCAATTCCCCTTCAAAGCTTTAGTCACCTGTTCTATGGAAACTTCTTTTAAGATGTCCATCCAACCAATCGGGTTGCATATTGTATTCCCATTTCAGCTTTTTCACACAGACGGCATTTTCCTTCTTTCCTATAAAATATGCTCCCCGAACCATCTCTTTTGCGGAATAATGTGCAAAGCACAGTCTCTCTCTCTCTCTCTCTCTTCCTTTTTACCTTTTTCAGCGTACATATCTCTATCTATACCTTGGTCATAGGACAGTAGAGAATACATAAGCTTAGGAAACCTGTTTTTCTTACTTCAGCATGTCTTTTGTTTATGCTGCTTTTTGTCATGAAATTTTGCATATCTAGTATAATGCCTTGTTCATTATGGTTTTTGACTGTTAGAAATATGAATCGTCTCCAACCTATTATGAACCAACCTATTATGTTCAGGGGAGCTTTTTTATATTGGATATGTTCATCTCTTAAGTTTAGTGGTACTGCTGATATGTGAAGTCTACCTTCGTACAAGATCCAATCTCGATTATCTTTCTACGGAAGTATCTACTCGTTATAGAATCTTAAGTAATAGATGTTATGTTAGAACCTGGCGTTCTGGGATCAACTTTCAGTAAAAAAGGGGGCTTCTATGTCCATCCTTGACAGACCAACACCCGCCTTTGGGTGAGAAAATCAAATGAATCAAGGTAGTAACCTATGCATCGTATAATGATACAAGTGCTCCCCCCTGGATGTTCGGGGATCAGAGAAAGTCTTTCCTGAGGGAAATTGCGCGAGTGTTTAGTTAATCTGGGTTGCCAACCCGACGGGTTATCTGCCTACAAGAAAGAATGGTAAACTTATGGATAATGAAACCTAGTGTTCCTTCATTTCTCCGTGTCGACGGACCTCACAGTGCCTGGGTCCCTGGAATGCAGAGTCTCTTCCTCGGCATGCAGTGTTATGTTCGTTGACAAGCAGAGTCTCTTCCTCGGCATGCGATTAATGCGGGTCCACGGAATCAAAGCAACTTTCGGGGTCGTAGCTAGTATGAGTCTGACAGTCCTTACCGGGTTGCTTCCATGGATTTACAGCCAGTAAGAAAGACCTCTCTCTCCCAGCCGATTTATTTGCTTTTTTTTTATGTAAATGTCGGATCGCCCTATCACGTAAGGTGGTGACATCTTCAAGTCCTTGGCTGGAATGCCCAACAATTATCTGTTGACATAGAGAGTGACTACAAGCCTGCTTTCGGGATCGTCGATGAGGGGGCCTTGCCTTCCCTTTTGTTCTTTCTTTATCGTTACCACAGTAGGTTAGGTTATGTCTTTATCGATTTTGTTTGATTGATGCGATGAAGGACAGGCTTCTCGGATCTGACTCGGCTTCAGACCTGGTGATTTCTTGCTTTAATTTGCTTAGAGCTCCAGAACCTACTCCTTTGCTTTCTTGAATACCTGAATTGAACCACTCGCTATCATGAGCTTAGTTGAGTCCCTTGCGTCGGGTTTGGTTGTTCGCCGATTCGCAATTCGTCATGAGCTATAAAGGCTTTTGAACCTAATTAGGGACATAAAGTCTTATCGATAGTTTCAAAGATGAGAGCCCTTAACAAAAAAAAGGTCACCCCACTCTTATCCTAGTAGCCGTGATCATCTCTTCACTAATTGCGCCTTTTTATCGATAGTTCTTCCTGGCTTAGTCCATCCATCAGATCTTTTTCACAGACCTTGTGAAAGATTATGGGGAAGCTTTGGGGCAGTGCCTCTTCGTTTTTGGTTGGCGATTGGCCGTAGGGGAGTAGAGATCAACCGATCATCACCCTTGTATCCGTCTTTTCGTGGTAAACCGCTTTCAACCACCAAGATAGGGGAATGAAAGTCCTTTTCTTAGCCATGGATCTCGCTATCGGACTTGCTCTTCCGGTTGGTGGGTGAAAAGGGTATGTGGGTCGTTCATCGGGCGTGTTTGGACATTTGAATCTGCTTGTTCTTCCTTGTACTTCGACACTTTCTCAGATATTTTTGGTATGAATCTTCTTATATACGAGAGTCTTCCCAAATAGCTCTTCTTATTATTATTCTCCTTTTTCCTTTATATAGTACTTGCTCAGGACTCGCCTGATAGAAAGTACACTCCTACTCCTACTTCCACTACAAGTCTTCGGCCTCCTCTCTGGGTCGGTCTGGTCTAATCGAAGTCAACTGACTCACATGGAATACGGGCTGAGTTTGAACCGAGCGTCTCGTTACTGTTTACTTGCCATCATTGCTCCTTGGATGTAAGGATATACCAACTTTTAGGCGTTTCTCTTCCTGTGTAGTGCATATCTGGATAGTTGCAGGGAATTGTAGTACCAATATTTGTACTTAGCGATGAGTTGGGAATCAATCATATATCCGTGGAAGCAACAAAATTTGAATATCTGAAGGATTTGATGTTTAAAGAGACTCTAGTGCCTACTTGATTCACCAATTTTTATTGATTTGTGTCGTCAAAACTTGATTATTAAGATATGGCATAATATCCAACAGAGTATCTCAACGGTAAAACTATCATATGTTTGTTGAGGTAATGAACATAGAGGATCCCCGGTTTTCGGATTGCATGGCTTTCTTGTTTATTTACGGATAGCGGGCGATACTCCCATCAATATCTTGTGGAAATATAGATTAAGAATAAGTGGACCCTTTATCTTTGGGTGTTCTTTGGAGCTCTTAAGAAGGGAAAACAGGAGTGTGATGTGAGTTATTATACTTATTGAGCCGTGGTCGAAGTCCATTGGATATCAGGTCGTGGAACAGTCGCCTCTTTTAGTGTCTTGACCCAGATGAATAGAGTCGAATTTCATGCCCTCCCATGGTTTTCAATCAAAGACTACGTCTTGATTTGGATAAGACCTTTATGCGTCCTAATGTAATTATTTGGAGGTTGTATCGTGCTAACATGTGCGGTATTACTTACACATGTAAAGGTTAAGATGTGACTTGAAGTTTTCATTACTCACAAAGACATTGTAGGTTGCTAGTTACTTCGTAAACCCTCGAGGTTTCATGTTGATTATCCTTTCTATAGAGATTCATTAATATTTGATATTAACTTTGAATCATGAATATGATCTGATTATAGGTGTGATTTACTCTTTTCTTGAAGTAAATATTAAACAGGTTCAAACTTTCGGGAACCTTTTCTTCTATTGCCTTTTGATATTGTACTCTTCTTATTCTTCTTTTATTGCCTTTTGTTTAAAAGTATTACTATTTAATTTGCTTTGGTGTAGCTATGGCACCTGGTCGTCCCATCGCGTGCTTTCGTGTTACATCGCAGTCTCGGGCCACTCGGCGGCAAGCAAATGGTTCTAGTGTTGGTATAATTCTTTCTTAATTTTGTACTATTCTTCTTCATACTAATCTTTTACGGTTACGCTAGTGTTGGTACAATACTTACTAACAAATATCTTGTCTTCTAAATAATTATGAAAGCCAAAAAAAGCGGAGCCTAGAAAGAAGACCCAAAACCTAATTCTTAAGAACCACTTAGCACGAGGGGTTGGAAAACCGAGGATAGAGATTGCTATTGGGAAAGATAGGCTGTATGCAATTGGAGCCAACAGGTGGATCACCGAGCTTGGCGTCATTGCTAGGTTTAGAATACCGCCTTTTGCCCATTTCTTGGGAAAGACGTGGTGATGATCAAAGGAAAAGTCTTCACAAGCTTGTTTTGGTAATTGATGTTTGCTTATTAATTGTTTCTTTTACTAAACTCTTTAAAGCATCGTCTTTGAAAATTACGTCTTTATGATATCTTTGTGCGTATTTTATTTTATTTGTTTTGTAGGAAAAGTTTGACATGGACATCCATCTACCACATGTCTAAAAACCACTGTTAATAATTATATTAGGGATCGTTCAGAGATCATAGGTGTGCCCTTCACAAAGTACTACGTGAGCATTCCAAATAATGTGAACAAACGTCAACACCCATTTGATGGTGTATCACAAGAGTCTTGGGAGAGATGGTGCGATCTGTGGGAAACAGATAAGTTCAAGGTAAGTAAGTTTACTCCTCTTTTTAAAGAAGAGGTTATGGCGGCCAAATTCAATGTGGGAAGTGGTAGTGTTAAAGGGTTGGTTGTTGTACTTATACACATTATAATAGTTCTTTTTATGATGCATTGTTTATTTGTTTTAACCCAGGATGTTAGTACGTGATAAGTGCAAAATTATAACATATTCACGCCCAATTTTATATGAGTTAGTCCAGTTATTTTATATAATTTCCTATTGATTATCGTGTTTCCTTGGTTTTTGCAGAAATGGTATGAATGCGTGAATAGGTTGAAAAGTGCTGGAAGTTGACTGATTGTGCTATAGAGAGGGCCTCTATTTCCTAGCGCTTGACTAAGCCCAAGTGACCAAAGCCCAGAACCGAGGGTTAAAAGGTTGGACCGAACCAGTTAACACTTAAAGGCCATACCATTCAAGTCCACCTGAGATGCACCGTAGCAGCACTTATGCTTCTCTCCCATTTCTCACGAACAGGAATCGTTCCCTCCTGATCAGCTTCCATTCTCATCTCTCATCCCTTCAATTCAAGCTTCCGAAATCAGCCCATAACCAACCATTAAAGCCCACAACAACTAACCAAGCCCACACCAATATCTTTCCTTCTCCATCTCACGAACAGGAGGGAAAGGACACCCTTTTCTAATTCAAATTCGTACCAAATCTTCAGACGAATCTCGGAAAAATAGGAGAGAGCTCGGGGGTTTCGGAGGAGGACGAGTTGGAGACAAGAGACAGAAAGAGAAAGAAAACAGGACCCGATTCTTATGAAGAGCCGTGAGCAAATTAATTTTGAGATTTCCAATTTGATTGCGAGTCACCACCGAACTCTGAAGTTTCTAATTGGAATCAAACTCTTGGTGACCGTCCAATATATAAACAGCCTCTCCACAACACAAAAAAGGGCCCTCCGAAACACGAGAAAACGTAACACCACGGATCTTTTGGAGCGTGAGGCGAAGTGGAGAAGAAGATATCAAAGCGGGATTACGGTTTTGTCGATGATTTATTCTTCTTATATTTTCGTATTGCAAATTATCATGTCTAGCTAAATTCCAAGCTAGGGCTTAGATGAAGCCCTAGACTTGCGTAGGTTTTCTAAGTTTAATTGGGTTATTGTTCTCTGACTTAAGTTTTACAGTAAATAATTAATTGAATTCTCTTATTTCTATAGAAATTCTATCATTGATTATATCCTGCATGTTTAATCCATGTCTAGACTAGTCAATTGTTGGATTAAGTTTATGTTGATATCGAAGCATCGGTTCTAAAGTTTATTTAAACCTGTGAGAAGTTGTACTGTAAAAAGACAATTTTTGCTAGGGGTTTATATCTGTTTGCTGAAATTCAATTAATACAATTTGTTAGAATTGTTTAAAAATTACACGCTCACATCTTCGAGCAAGCAAGGGTTACCTTTCCCTCATGCTACTTGTATTAAAAAGAGAACTTTAAAATTAATTAAACTAAGATAATCTACAACGGTCTAGGGTGGATTCGAATGCCTTAGTGTTTTCTTCGGTAATAGTTAATCCATTTAATTTATTGCTTTCGTAGTAATTAGTTAATTTTAGTTAATAATAATTCCAAATTTCCATAAAACAACATTGTCGAATTAGGTTAGGTAATATTTTTTAGTTTCGTTTGTCGAAGTAGCAATCCCTGGTGGGATCGACCCGTTTGCCGCAACTATTTTCAACGATAGCTGTGTGCTTGCGGTTTAACTAGGGTTAGATTAGTCTATTTAATTAGACTGACTAATTACCTATCAAGTTTTTGGCGCCGCTGCCGGGGATTGTAGTGGCACAATTGAGTTTTAAAGTCTTATTTATCGTGATTCGTAGTTTAAGTTTAGTCGTAGTTATATTAATTCGTAGTTTATGTGTTTAATTTTAGTTATTTTTGCAGATAATTAAGCAAAGATTTCTTCTTACAAGGTTGATAGTCGTGATTTGTTGTGGACTTTGTGAAGTTGCTTGCTTGTCGTCACCCGGCGTCGCAAGAAGGCTCACGCCGGAGGTACGTCTCTTTCCTTTGTGGGCTTGGACTTTGTTTGTTTTGTGTGTTTTGTTTGTTTTATTGTTTCTTGCATTTAGGAAGGTTAAATCACATTGACCAGCCTTAGGCATCTTGCATTAGGACAGGTTTTAGCCCGCTCACTAGGAAAGCCCTTTTGACACGTGGATCGAGTGATGGTGCTTTTGCACAAGAACTGGGAATCGTGTTATTTGGGTTTAGGAGCAAATATATTAAACAATATTTAAAAATTCAATCTGGGTTGAAATATTTGTTTGATATTGTTTGTGTGAGCATCGTTTGCATCATTTATTAGAGTCTTAGGTTTTAGAAGTGGTTTATGATTGAGACTCGATCCAATAATCCAGAGTTAGCACTGTTTGATTCCGAAATTGAACGGACACTCCATAGAAGGATTAGAAATCTCGCCCGAAGTTAGAGATACCTATAACCTTTGTCGGCAATACATTTTTTTTGCTGACATGGTGACAATAATAATGACATTGTTGCCCAAGTACCTAAGTCTATTAAGGAATTCATATATCCTACTAGGACAACTCTACCATCTTGCATCGTTCCTCCACTCGACCAATGCTAATAATTTCGAAGTTAAAGCCCAATCTACTTGGGTTACTTCCTAAGTTTAGGGTGCGGATGAGGAAGATCCATATCTTCATGTAAGGGAGTTTGAAGATATTTGTGGGACTGTGAAGCTTCAACAGTTTAGCGATGAGGCTATAAAGCTGAAGTTATTCCCTTTTTCCCTTAAGGAGAAAGCGAAGAGTTGGTTTCACACTCTTCCATCTAATTCCATAACTACATGGGAAAGATTATGCATTGTGTTCTTAAAGAATTTTTTCCCTAATCATAAGGCAACTGCTTTTAGAAAAAATTTATCATCTTTTTGCCAAGCTGATGGAGAGTCATTATGGAAGTGTATGGAGAGGTTCAAGGACCTGCTCTTGCAGTGTCCTAACCATGGCCTAGAGAAGGGTAGGCTAATACAGATTCTCTATGAGGGTCTTGATTTTAGCTCTAAGGCTATGATTGAGACCATGAGTACTGGAGATTTCTGTGATAAGACTGTGGATGATGCATGGTCGTTTTTAGAAGACGTTGCTGAAAAGGTCCAACAATGGGAAACTAGTCATGAGCCTAAGAAGGTGGCTAGTAGTACTACAAAGAATGTTATGTTTCACGTTGATAAAGATTTTGACTCGAATGCCAAAATAGCTGCCTTAGTTAGAAGAGTTGAGGCTCTTGAGGTAGAAAAGGAGACAAAATCTCCAGCTCAAGTTAATAATGTTGAGACCCCTGGTTGTTTGTTGTGTGATAGTCTTGATCACGTGATTGATAATTGCCCTGACATTACTGCGCAAGTTAATGCTTTTAATTCATACCAAAAGCCAGGCAATAATCCATTTTCTAATACGTATAACCCTGGGTGGCGTAACCACCCCAACCTATCTTGGTCCAAGGGTATACATCAGGGTGGTCCAGTTAGTAATACAAACCCGGTGCAACAGTATACACCCCAACCACCTAAGCTGTCACCTTTAGAGGAAACTATGGCTCAATTAGCACAGACCACCATGAAACTTCAGGAAACAACTGATCGGTTTATGCAAACCAGTCAAACGGCTACTCAGGAGAATGCTCAAGCCCTTAGGAAGTTGGAAGTTCAAATTGGTCAAATTGCTAATACTTTGAATGAGAGGGACAAAGGTAAGTTTCCTAGCCAACCAGTAGCTAATCCTAGAGGACAATTTGAAATAGGTTCTAACTTGAACCAAGGGAACCACCAAGAGCAAGCCAAGTTTATTACTATTCTTAGGAGTGGTAAACAGGTTATTAATAGGGCTGAGGTACTGATAAGAGCCCAAAACTGTAGTTTTAACCCTGTAACAGTCATACTTTTAGACCAATTATGTGAGTAATAATTAAGAGTTAATACTGATTACGTGTTTTTATGCATTTCAGGCTTCAAAGTCCATTATGTGCAGAAATATGCCACTTTAGCGAGATAAAGGAGCAAAGGTCGGTTGCTAAGAAATTCTGTGATTAAAGGTCAAGATTCAAGAAGACAAAGCCTTTCTAATGCCCGGTCAAAAGCTGAAAAGTCGATACGGGCAGAAACAACACTCAAAGTCAGCAGAACTTCCGAAGGCCGTATCTTTGGACTTAGACCTCGGAATCGGCCCTACCTTATGTCAAAACGACCGGCTCGGAAAGAGCTTTCCAATGGTCTAAGCCTTGACCCAATCAGAGGAGTAAAAGTGGACGAAAAGTCTGTTGAAGCCAACTGCAGCTGAAGAGGCCTTTTTGGACTGAAAGAATTGGGTTTTGGGCCTGATTCTCTGGTCCAAAACATGGCTCCAAGCCCATGCACGATTTTTGGATCTAAAAGTATAAAAACTAAAGCTTAACTCTTTGTTAATGGTAGATAGTTAGAGGTAGCTAGTTAGACCTAAAACTATATAGAATTCTAGATCTAGTTTTCAGTAGATTAATTAAGTTTAAGTTCCATATTCAATTCTTGTTTTAGATTAAGTCTTTGAATCATTGTTCTTGATTGATTAGATAAATAAAATAGTTATTTTGTCAATTTCGATTTTTGTTATTTCAATTTATAGATTTAGTTTTAATTCTTGTTGATTATCATTTCGTAGTTTAAGTAGATTGAAACATTGTTAGTTAAATTAGTTATGTTAGAATTTTAATATGATGTGTAGTTATAATTCAATGGGAAATGATGGGTTGATGACTCAAGGCTAAAACCTCCATTAGAGGGGTTGATGAAGCTTTGATGAAAACTTAGTAGTATAGTGTAGAAGCGTTGTAGAATCTATTCCACTCTAGAAGGTCGTGATTCACCATGAGAATGGGTGGACGACCTCACATGCTAGTTAGTATTTGGTAGAAATGCCATGAACACTAGGGATTAGAACTCGAAATTCTTGCCGTAAGAACGTGAGAATCGAGATACAAGAATCTATGCTAGGTTATTAAGTTGGATTCGAGGTGGATTCAATTCCCCTCTAATCTTTTATCTAGTTTCAAAAACAATCATATTTCCATAGCATTCGTAGTTTAAATTCAACATAATCAATTTCATATTGTATCGTAGTATAACACCCTTCGTAAAGCTCTCATTAGACTTAAGACCGGTTAATTAGAATAGAAAACATTCCATGCTAGAGAACTAGGAGTGGAACGAATTTGTTACTCCACTCTATTTCGATAGAATTGAGAGTAGAAACTTTGATAAATATAGACACGTAATTAGTTTTAGTTTACTTACGTTTTGAGTTCATTGTTCATTGCGTAGGTAAACTATTCATTTTTATGTTTATCAGGTACCTAAGGATGGTGAGGTCGGATCTGATCCTATAGAGATTGAAGGGGAGGAGAATGACGTAAGTGGGACTACTAGTCGTAATACTTCCAAGGAGAGCTTAGAACCTCCTACTCCTGTGCAAACTAGTCCTATACCTTCTTATATACCAAAAGCTCCTTTTCCCCAACGGTTAGATCAGGCTAAAAAAGGTTCTAATTTGAGTGAGATGATGGAGCTGTTTAAACAAGTTCAAATCAACATTCCATTACTTGATTCCATAAAACAAGTTCCTTCTTATGCCAAGTTTCTTAAGGATTTGTGCACACAGAAACGTAAGTTGAATGTGCACAAGAAAGCCTTCCTTACCGAGCAAGTGAGCTCCATTATCCAAAACCAAACCCCGCCCTAAGTTTAGAGATCCACGGATGCCCTACTATTTCTTGCGTAATTGGTGATCATATGATTGAGAAGGCATTGCTAGATTTAGGGGCTAGTGTTAATTTGTTGCCCTATTCGGTTTATTTCTGACTTGGTCTTGGTAAGTTAAAACCCACCACCATTACTCTTGGGTTGGCGGATAGGTGCGTGAGAGTTCCACGGGGTATTATTGAGGATGTTTTGATTCAGGTTGACAAGTTTTATTTCCCTGTTGATTTTATTGTTCTAGATACACAGCCTGTTCAGGACCCTAAGCATCATATTCCTGTTATCTTAGGTCGTCCATTCTTAGCCACATCTAATGCTATCATTAACTGCCGTAATGGAGTGTTGAAGCTTTCTTTTGGTAATATGACTACCGAGCTTAACGTGTTTAATGTGGGTCAACAACCCCCTGAGCCTGATGATTTTTGGGAAGTTAATCTTATTGAGTCTGTGGTCCATGAGACTTTCTTAGAGAGTTATCCCGATGACCCTCTTGAGTCTTGTTTAGCTCATTTTGGCGGTAATTTTGATGTGGATAGTTCTATTTGTGAAGTTAATGCTTTGCTTGATGCTACCCCGATCTTAGATACTAATAAGTGGAAAACTAAGGTAGAACCTCTTTCTCCTTCTGAGTCTAAACCAGTTTCTTCCATAGAGAGTCCTCCTAAGCTTGAGTTGAAACCATTACCAAATACTCTTAAGTATGTCTTTTTGGGACCTGATGAGACCTTGCCTGTTATTATTGCTTCTAATCTTGATAGTGAACAAGAGAGTAAATTGTTTAGGGTTCTTAGAGACCATAAAACAGCTTTAGGGTGGACTATTGCTGATATTAATGGGATAAGCCCCACTGATTGTATGCATCATATTCATCTAGAGGAGAATGCTAAACCAACCCGTGAGTTCCAGAGACAGCTTAATCCTAACATGAGAGAGGTAGTGAGAGCCGAGGTTCTTAAGTTGTTAGATGCGGGTATCATTTATCCCATCTCCGATAGTCAATGGGTGAGTCCGGTTCAGGTTGTCCCTAAGAAGTCTGGTATTACGGTAGTTAAGAATGCGAATGGCGAAGTTAGTTCCTACCATTATGACTCTTGGGTGGCGTTTTTGTATTGACTATCGTAAGTTGAATCTAGCCACTAGGAAAGATCACTTTCCTCTTCCTTTTATTGACCAAATGCTTGAACGGTTAGCCGGTCATAAGTATTATTGTTTTCTCGATGGTTATTCCGGTTATTATCAAATATGTATTACACCTGAGGATCAAGAAAAGACTACATTTACTTGTCCTTTTGGAACTTTTGCCTACCGTCGTATGCCATTTGGGTTATGTAATGCACCTGGTACCTTCCAGAGATGCATGCTTAGCATTTTTTCTGACATGGTAGAAAGGTTTCTTGAGGTGTTTATGGATGATTTCTCCGTGTTTGGTGATTCTTTTGATGAGGGTTTGCACCATTTGGAATTAGTGTTAATTAGGTGCAAGGAGAAGAATCTGGTGTTGAATTGGGAGAAGTGTCATTTTATGGTTCAACATGGTATTGTTCTTGGTCATATTGTTTCTAGTAAAGGCATTGAGGTTGATAAGGCCAAGATTGATGTCATTTCTAGTCTTCCACCACCTAAGACTGTGAAAGATATTAGGTCTTTTTTAGGTCATCTTTGGATTTTATAGGCGATTCATTAAGGACTTTAGCAAGATTTCGTCCCCTTATGCAATTTACTTGGTAAGGACGTCGATTTTGTCTTTGATGATGATTGTTTGAAAGCTTTTGAGAAGCTTAAACATTTATTGACTACCGCTCCTATCATACAACCACCTGATTGGAGTGTACCTTTTGAGTTAATGTGTGATGCGTCGGACTATGCTATTGGGGCTGTTTTAGGTCAACGGTTTGATAAGTTGGCCCATGTAATTTATTATGCGAGTCGAACTCTTAATGATGCCCAAATGAATTACACTACAACGGAGAAGGAATTGTTAGCTGTTGTGTTTGCTTTAGACAAGTTTAGGTCTTATCTCATAGGGTCTAAGGTTGTCATGTTTACTGATCATTCGGCTTTGAAGTATCTTCTTTCTAAAAAGGATGCTAAAGAGCGTCTTATTCGTTGGGTCCTCTTATTACAAGAGTTTGACATTGAGATTAGGGATAAAAAGGGTACAGAGAACGTGGTCGTTGACCACTTGTCTAGGCTTATAGTAGAGTCTTCTACTAGTCTTTTGCCTTTGAATGAGTCCTTCCCTGATGAGCAACTTTTTGGTGTCTCCCAGTTGCCTTGGTATGCAAATATTGTTAATTATCTTGTTATAGGTTAGTTTCCTTCTCATTGGAGAAAACAAGATAAATCTAAGTTTCTTGCTGAGGTTAAGTATTTTTTCTGGGATGACCCATACTTGTTTAAGTCATGCCCTGATCAGATTATTAGGAGATGTGTTCCGGAGAGTGAGTTTCGTAGTATTCTCTCCTTTTGCCATGACCATGCATGTGGTGGTCACTTTGGTCCTAAGAAGACGGCTGCTAAGGTTTTGCAGTGTGGTTTTTATTGGCCCACTCTCTTTAGAGATGCACATGAGTTTTGTTTAGGATGTGATCGATGCCACAGCGGGTAATATTTCCCATAGGAACATGATGCCTCTTTTTCCCTATTTTGGTTGTTGAGCTTTTTGATGTGTGGGGTATAGACTTCATGGGTCCTTTTCCTCCTTCCTTTGGTTATCTTTATATATCCTTGTCGCGGTAGATTATGTTTCTAAGTGGGTTGAGGCAATTGCCATGTAAAGCGAATGATCACAAGGTTGTAGTTAACTTTTGAAATATAATATATTTTTCGTTTTGGTACTCCTCGCAATTGCAATTATAAGCGATAATGGTACTCATTTTACACATCGTGCGTTTGAATCCTTAATGAAAAAGTACTCTATTACTCATAAACTTGCTACCCCTTACCATCCTCAAACTAGTGGCCAAGTTGAGGTATCTAATAGGGAAATTAAACGGATTTTAGAAAAAGAAGCATGCGACGACCGTAAGGATTGGTCTCAACGTCTTAATGATTCCCTTTGGGCTTATAAGACTCCCATTGGTATGTCTCCTTATAGGCTTGTGTTTGGGAAGGCATGTCATTTGCCTGTGGAATTAGAACATCGTGCTTTCTGGGCCATTAAAACTTTTAACTTTGACATGCGTAGAGCAGGTTCACAACGTAAGCTTCAATTGAATGAGTTAGCTGAGTTAAGGAATGAGGCATATGAGAATGCCAAGATTTACAAGGAGCGGACTAAGATTTTTCATGATAAATCTATTCTTCGCAAGTCCTTTGAACCTAATCAAAAAGTTTTGCTATATAAAGGTGGACTGGTCCTTTCATCGTTAAAACTGTTTTTCCTTATGGAGCTGTTAAGATAAAGGATTCTACGGATGGTCGTGTGTTTAAGGTTAATGGTGAACGCTTGAAACCATATCTTGATGGTTTTGCTAATAAGGATGTGGAAGAGGTGGATCTTATTGATCCTGTTTATCATGACTGAATGAGTATGCTTGTTGTATTTTAGTAGTTTAGGTTTTGTTTTTCGTTGTTTTTAGGTTTTGTTTTTCTTTTGTAAGAGTCGCTTCGCATTGTTCCCAAATACTTCATTCTAGCCCCTAGTCTCCATTTGGGTTAACCAATGAGAAACATATTATTGTTATTTTCAGGTTATGACAGGTTTTATATTTATGAAATGTCGAAAATACAAAGGAGACTCTGTCGAAATTTTTTCAAGTTTGGGGCGTTCATTTTGTGTTTAGTTGGTAGAAAAAATGCTAATCTAAGAATTGGGTGTGCGAAGCATTAAATGCGCTAGAGATGTTAAGCTGTAAGCTTTATGGGAGGCAACCCATGTTTTTATTTTTGTTGAGTCTTTTGTGCACGTGTATCATGCATTCCACTCTAGCACCTTTTCTCCGCCTTTTTGGAGACGTGTAACTCTATGGGATGAGACACGTGACACATTTTAGTCATTGTAGTAACTTGGTCCTCTTTTATATTATCATTGTTATATCTTTTGTGAGGTACTAATTTCTACAGGTGACTCAAAGATATTATTTTTCATTTTTGGAAGCTCTTGGTAACCTCTTTCCTTATATACTTTTACTTGTCCATGTTGTTATCTTTTAAATTATGCATCTATGTTAACATTGAGGACAATGTCTATAAGAAGTTTGGGGGTGGGAACAAAATGTTTGTTTAGCGAAAAATAAATATGTACAACATGGTATGATTAATGATGATTTTCTATGATGAGAAATTTAAAAAAAAAAATTGATTTCTAAAGCCACTGATTTTCAAGGAATCTATGAAGTTAAGAGTCACTTTTGAAGTCATTGTTGCTTTTAGACTATTTTCTACCTCTAGAAATAGATTTTGTTGATGAAAGTCTAAGCCAAAGTGGAATATGCACTATTAGCAACCTGATACATGTTAAATTGAAGAGTAATTTAATCTCCTAGTGAACTAGAAGAGGAATATAGAGACTTAACCCGTGAGACTTGAGCCTTTGAATTTCTTGGAGAGCTTTTACGTAAATTCTGAGTCCAAGTTGACTCAATCATTCTTCTGTGCTTAAATTCATTGTATGGTCTCATTTTTTCTTATTTTGGTCGATCACGAAGTGACATCAACTGGGGAGATAGCCATTAGGTCTTGTAGTCTATTCGAAGCGGAATATCATACTGATAAGTCAAGTAGTGAACCAATTAGCCTTTATTTATCCCACCTAGTAGGATCATCATGTTAACCCCTTTTGAGCCTTATATATTAAGCCTTTTTTTCTTCTCAAACCAACTATACTTAACTTAACTCGGATAAGGAGTGTAAACCCATATTATTGGCCTTACCTATATTTCTGAGAATTTCTAAAAGACTAAGGAGAAAACTAGAAGAAAGAAGATTCGGAAGGAAAATTTACAAAAATCAAATGAAGAAAATCATTCCTTTTGCTCAAAGTGATTCAATAGAAAAAAAAAAAAAAAAAAAAAAAGAAAGAGAAATCATTGAGCAGAAGTAGTGAGAAAGTCAAGTAATGTGATCTACAAAGTGAAGAAATTTTCCATGAAGGTCAAGTACAAGATGGTCTTTAGTTTATTCTCAGAAATTTTTGATCCCTTTTTACCATTTTCTTGTTAACCTATCCTAAGCCCCGTCTTAATACCCAGACTTATCACAAAAGTATGATATGAAGTGTAGAATAAGTGAGAGGATGCTAAAGTGAAGGACCCGACACTTCACATGTGATTGATGTTCTTTCCATGAGACTAATTTGTTTTTGAAATTTTATAAGTCCGTCTTTCTGGCTAAATATGTGGGATGTTCTATTATCTAACTCATTTCCCTGCATACCGAGGTAAAATTGAAACTTATCTAAGAGAGAGACTTTCTTGTGAGTGTATGAATGGTGAGGATTGAAGTTGATATATTCTTTGGATAGCAAGTTAGGAATTATGTTACTTGAATATGAGATTGTATTAGTTTGGCTAAACACACACACACGCTTTGGTTTGGCGCAGTAATCAATGATTTCTATCTTTGGAAGTAGTAATGCGTCTTGGTGATAATGATGGAAACTGTGATAATTAATAATTTTTGAACTTGTGTAGTAGTGGGCGAAAAAGAGTTGAACTCTGAGAAAATTATATCACCATTGGTTATGCTATGTTAATGTTTGTGGGTACCGTTTCTGAAAACCCTCACGAGACTAAACTCGTCCACTAGGGGTAACCTAGGGGTTTAAAAGGCTTGTTACACATGCTAGGTGTAATCGTGATTCCTACGAAAGTGAGTTAGAATTTTTGTTTTTGTTATTAGTTTAGTTTTGCTCGAGGACTAGCAAAATGTAAGTTTGGGAATTGATAAGTGCAGAATTATTACATATTCACGCCCAATTTTATATGAGTTAGTCCAGTTATTTTATATAATTTCCTATTGATTATCGTGTTTCCTTGGTTTTTGCAGAAATGGTATGAATGCGTGAATAGGTTGAAAAGTGCTGGAAGTTGACTGATTGTGCTATAGAGAGGGCCTCTATTTCCTAGCGCTTGACTAAGCCCAAGTGACCAAAGCCCAGAACCGAGGGTTAAAAGGTTGGACCGAACCAGTTAACACTTAAAGGCCATACCATTCAAGTCCACCTGAGATGCACTGTAGCAGCACTTATGCTTCTCTCCCATTTCTCACGAACAGGAATCGTTCCCTCCTGATCAGCTTCCATTCTCATCTCTCATCCCTTCAATTCAAGCTTCCGAAATCAGCCCATAACCAACCATTAAAGCCCACAGCAACTAACCAAGCCCACACCAATATCTTTCCTTCTCCATCTCACGAACAGGAGGGAAAGGATGCCCTTTTCTAATTCAAATTCGTACCAAATCTTCAGACGAATCTCGGAAAAATAGGAGAGAGCTCGGGGGTTTCGGAGGAGGATGAGTTGGAGACAAGAGACAGAAAGAGAAAGAAAACAGGACCCAATTCTTATGAAGAGCCGTGAGCAAATTAATTTTGAGATTTCCAATTTGATTGCGAGTCACCACCGAACTCTGAAGTTTCTAATTGGAATCAAACTCTTGGTGACCGTCCAATATATAAACAGCCTCTCCACAACACAAAAAAGGGCCCTCCAGAACACAGAAAACAGAACACCAGATCTTTGGAGAGCAGCAGACGAAGTGGAGAAGAAGATATCAAAGCGGGATTACGGTTTTGTCGATGATTTATTCTTCTTATATTTTCGTATTGCAAATTATCATGTCTAGCTAAATTCCAAGCTAGGGCTTAGATGAAGCCCTAGACTTGCGGTAGGTTTTCTAAGTTTAATTGGGTTATTGTTCTCTGACTTAAGTTTTACAGTAAATAATTAATTGAATTCTCTTATTTCTATAGAAATTCTATCATTGATTATATCCTGCATGTTTAATCCATGTCTAGACTAGTCAATTGTTGGATTAAGTTTATGTTGATATCGAAGCATCGGTTCTAAAGTTTATTTAAACCTGTGAGAAGTTGTACATCCTGTAAAAAGACAATTTTTGCTAGGGGTTTATATCTGTTTGCTGAAATTCAATTAATACGATTTGTTAGAATTGTTTAAGAATTACACGCTCACATCTTCGAGCAAGCAAGGGTTACCTTTCCCTCATGCTACTCGTATTAAAAAGAGAACTTTAAAATTAATTAAACTAAGATAATCTACAACGGTCTAGGGTGGATTCGAATGCCTTAGTGTTTTCTTCGGTAATAGTTAATCCATTTAATTTATTGCTTTCGTAGTAATTAGTTAATTTTAGTTAATAATAATTCCAAATTTCCATAAAACAACATTGTCGAATTAGGTTAGGTAATATTTTAGTACTCGTTTGTCCGAAGTAGCAATCCCTGTGGGATCGACCCGTTTGCCGCAACTATTTTCAACGATAGCTGTGCGCTTGCGGTTTAACTAGGGTTAGATTAGTCTATTTAATTAGACTGACTAATTACCTATCAGTACGCATAACCAATACAGCCGCTCATGCCTCGTCGTCAACCATTGTGCTGGTTGAAAATCTTTTGTGCGGATCCGTACTGACATGGTACACTTAATTGATTAATTTTAGATATTATAAATAGTTTTCTTTTTAGTACTAACTTTGGAATTTTGTCTGTCTTTTAAAATGACACAGCCGGTTGATCCGAGACTCAACAAGAGGCTGGGATGATCGCGACTATATCGTAAGACTCATTTCGGTGAGAAAAAAGGTTTGGGTTTCTCATGAAGCGAAAAATAATTATGTAATTAACTTCGTACTTACCCTTTAAGTTAGCTAAATCGTACTTTTTGTGAGATAGTTATATCTATTTGTTTTCTTTTCGGGGAGAGAATGGTGGAACTACAAAATCAACCTACACCGAAGGTTCTAACCCTTTGGTGAAGAAAAGATTTTTGATGAAGTCTTGGGCGTAAGACACAGTTATAAACGTGGTCTTGGACATGGCGAGGCACCCCCCATCCCGTAAACGTGTGGCTGGATATGAGCACCCAGATATGGATCAGTTGAGAGCAAGAGCAGAGGAGGCAGAGTCTCAGTTAGAAGAGTTGCGAGGATGGAAGGAAGAAGCTCAAGAGACACAAGCAACACACCAGGCACAAATTCAACAACAACAACGCCAGTTGGACTATCTCATGGAGAAGCTTGGTGGTCCTCCTTCAATGTGGTATGATTTATGAATTTAACTATTTTCTGATATGTGTTGGTGTTGTTTGATTGGGTTTTAGTTGTTTGAAGTCCCATAGAATGAATAACCCTCCATATAAGGCATCACTATCCTTTGGGTTGCCTTTATTGAGTTGTCCCCAAGTTATAGTTTACCAGCTTTATGCCGTGTAAAATAACTTAATAGTTTACTAGTTTTCTCTATATGTAGTAGTAATTTTACCAATGGCTGCATGCTTTATTTTATGCCGCCACATTCTCTTGGTAGATGTTAGGAGTTAGTATGTTTCAGGTTCTTAAGAACCTGACGGTAAACTCCCTTGAAAAATCCTCTGTGGGGGCAAGCGTATATCCTATTGGAGCAGCACAAGCAAAGATTCATTTGTGTTGCTAGGTTCATTGAGGTTATACCAAGCTCATTTTCTGAGGATATTAGAAAAATATTTACAAAAAAAAGAGAGTAGAGAAATAGGTTATGAGAGAATGTAACCAGCTTTATTTTATTAATGACAAGGGTAGGGGTCCCGTTAACAACCTTGCTTGCCAATAAAAACAAAGAAAACAGGAAAAATAATAATAATATGTGCCTTGTAAAAAAAAGGTGTTTTTTAGGATGGTTTTCAGATAAATTGATGGACCGGTGTTATTAGATCTGTGGTGAATGATATAATCTTAACCAAAATTCGGTGGCTATCTTGAGCAAGACATGGTTAGGGCACCAATTTCAGTTGTTATCAATTTTTGCCCACAGCCGGGTGTTTTGGGATGGCGTCAAAGGTGTAGCTTTTGCACCTGAATGCGGCTGAATCTAATTACTTTTAGGATTATATTTGGGTTGGAGAAAGGCCTTTGAAGGAACAATTTGGAGAAAAGTACATCTTAACCAACAATAAAAGAGGAAGGGTATCAGATTACGTGGAGGGAAGGGGCACAATGTAGTATGTAAGGTTGCACTTAGAAGGGATAGAATGATTGGGAACCGAAGTTGATTCCTAAAAGTGGCCTTTTAGTAACATGCAACCTATGAGTAGTATCATTTTGAGTAATCAGACTGCGAACTTCGGACATGTACATCAGTCCCAAAATTGATTAGATGATCATCATCTCTATGAAAGCTAGTCTCAAAAGCAATAAAGAAGTATTTCAATGGAAAGAGTGGACTCTAATCCCTAAATGCTACACCCCGAGGCCTTTTGAGGTAAGCCCCCGCGCCATGGTGGAATCTAACCGCCAATGGAGTTATCGGTTATGGAAGACTCATCGGTGGTTATTTAAACTTGGTCAAGTTTGGCTGAAATGAGATTCAACAATAGTTATTTAAACTCCATAGTATACTGGCGGTAGAGCCAATGGAGCCCAAGGTTGGTGTTAGGGAATCATGTCATATGTACTTGATCTATTTACCACTATCGCTAATAAAACAAACATGGCCTTACGCCGAATGACAACAATCCTAGAGACTCCCTCTTTTCTTGGAAATGTTACCGAGTCCACGGTATAGTACCCACTAGAGAGCACCTTGCTAGGCTCTTCCACATACACCGATGAACTCATCTTACGTATCGAAGCGACAATAAAATTTATTCAACACATTCTTCTCACTTGTTCTTTTACCAAGGCTCTCTCGAGTATTTGGTACTCTATAGTCTATACCATGGCACATAAGACTAACCCATATTGAGAACTTATCATTGGTTTAATCCACCAACATATTGGCCTATTATTGATACAAACATCCGGAAGGCATTTTGTTTGATGATCTATTGGAATATCGGTTAGAAAGGCGTAATATATTGGCTAACCACAAGCTTCCAGATTTTTATAGAGTAAGCTACACGCTTTTCGAAGTTCTTTGATGATCCAAGGGTCTTGAAACCAAAAAAGAAGTGAAGACAAAAATTCAGGCCAATAATAGTAACTTGACGTCTAGACACCACCTTTTATGAGTCATCTTAAACTCAATGTGGATTATTGCAAGCTACAAACAAACTAGTGAGGCTTCTTTTGGATATGCACTGCGTGATTATAATGGTTTTTTCATTGATCACGGGATCGTGAGACAAAACAAGAAATTGTGAAGAGGCAAAATGCAAAGGAATTCTCGGCCTTGAAGCAATATCATGGGCGGGAACTTTGTCACCACCAACCTAGAAATAGAAGTGGGCCGAGGCAGGTGCTACTAACTACCTAAAAAACAACATGATCCAGTCTTTCGAGGGGACTTCGAACCAATATTAAGCGATGCAATAGCTATAATATGGTCCTATGAACATGTTTGCATCAAATGGGTGCATAGATCGGATAACCAAGTTGCACACCCGACTGACCTCTTATATCATTTAATCCCCTATTGTGGAGTGGACAGCTATGCCTCCACCTGGTTAATTGATGTATTAGAGAGGGATAGATCTTCAGAAGCTGGAACCTTAAATATATACATTAATACATGTATATCGGTAATTACCAAAAAGAAAAAAGACAGAAAAAGAGATTATAGCTTAAAATGTGTCATGACAAGGTATTCTTTGTATTACACCTTTTGGTTTTCCATACATTTTAGATAACTTCAAGCTAACATGGATGACTAGTCGCATGCATGTTAAGTGAAGGATCACAACTTTGCTTGATTCTTTGGACTTTGCAAATTTGGAGTGGTTCATTATGGGGCTATGGGGTGAGAGCCTCCACGATCTTTGGATGATCTTTGCACTTTTCGGTGTTTTTAGAAGTTGACTTACTACGTGCTAAAACTCAATAATTCCTTACTCACTTTTTTTTTTCTTTGAGAATGTCGGGTCTAGTTCGAGTAGGGATTTCGTTCCAACTTCTAAGACAAGAATTTAAATGATCACAACTGGAATCTACACTTTGGAGAACTAAGTGAGAAGGATTTTATAGATTTTTTTTTTTACACAAGTTATCTAAAATTTGTAAGTTTGTTTATAGTTAAATGAAAAGAGAGAGAGAGATAGGGAAGGATTAATCCTACTCATGCAAGGCCTAGCTACAAGTCTTTTTAGAAACAAGTCACTACCATCTCAAATCCCTAACATAATATACCTATCTCTAAACATATCATGCTAGCATGTAAAATTGAAATGATATTTCATCTCTGAAATATCATTCCAACTCCTAGTTCTACTTTACAACAATTGATCGAGGATAATTGTCAATCTCTGGTCATTTTGGGGACGGGATGAAAAATAGAACCTAAGTCTTTTAAGTAGTGATTTTGGAATCCTAAATTTGTAGCATGATCCTCACATGAGCATCATTAACCTCTCCACTTGGGGGAGAGTTTTAGCTCATGATCCTAGGATTGAATTAAACTACAAGAAGATATGTGAAATGAAAAAGAAAGAGAATGAAACAAGAAAACTACAACTTTGTTTACCTAAATGAAGAAGAGATTATTAAAAACTAGAGAGAGTTCCCCATTAACAAGTTACAAGCTTTTCTCTAAAACTAAGAACTAAAAAAAACAAAATTAAAAAGACATGGATGTAAATGAAAAGTAAAAGTCAAGGAGTAAAAGCTTCCAACTCCCAAAATCAGCCCCCCCTTTACATAAGAGAGCCTTTTTCTCTTCTCCCACGTGAAACACTCTCCTCTCATTTATTTTCACTTATCCACAACTAACTCCCATTTGACACCTTTCATTTTTTAGATAATCATCACCTAAATCCAACTAACTCATTAACTTCATGCAAGGTGTCAAAATTGCACCAATTATTTGCACCTTTGTCTTGACTTGCATGATGACTCATCAAATCTTATGGGCCGCCTAGTGGGTCCGTCTGATGTCGATGGCAGTCCGGTCTTTTGGCATTTTTACAACTTCCGCTTTATTTGTAGAGTTCATCGCACGATCGTCGGAGCAGCTCACTCGTCGCATTCGAGTCTGGTTCAAGAGATATGAGCCGGAAGTTTGATGCTTACGTAAATGTAATCCCGTTTTCGATTGGATTACGTACTATTTGAGTCTTTGGGCTTTAGTCAATTTGTGGCTTCACATGGGCTTGATCGGAAGGCATGTGTATACTCCTATTCGTGCTTAAATCTTTGGCTTTATCATAATTTTTACATTAGTTGCTAAACCTGCAAAAAGCCGCGAAGATCACGATTATTTCATGATTATTAAGCACAAAATTGACCCGAAATGTTATGTCTCTACGGGTTTTATAATACAGTTTTGGGTGCTTATCACACCACTCCCAAACAGCATTTTGCTTGTCCTCAAGCAAAGAAGAGACATTAAAACAGATAAGTGGCCAAAGCGTGCATTCTAAGCTAAGTCTCGTTTCAGCAGAGTCGCGGTTGCATTGACCATATGCAACAAGGCCTTAAACCACTAGGAATTCCCTAGTGGGCCGAGTTATAACCTCGTGAGAGTTTTCGAGAGAAGATACTCACAAACTTCATTTATACTACAATGACTTAGTAACAAAAGCTTGTTTCCTAAATTAATCGGATATCTATACATCTCCTTGGCGGGGAGCGAGGATTAATTCTTTCAAACTCAAGTTAATATGCATACAATAATTAAAACATCTACATATGAGTATGCATTCAGGTGAATTTACATTGAATTGGCTGGGGCTGTTTACGGATTCTTTGGAGAGTGTACCTAAATGGGTTCTCACATGTATGTGTAGAAACACAAATTAAGCTCATAATTTTCCCACTCGGGTTTTGTTAACTCCGGTTAATGCGGTGGGCACACTTTTCCTCACATACTCGATGACAGTTAGAGGAGCCGAGGTCGATCAATCACATCTACTACTTATTATCACACCATCCTATTTCTAATTGAGCTAGAGGTCTTTATTAGGTATTATGGGGCTTAGGTGATAGTGTAGAAAGAAATGGAAGTGGAAGATCAAAAATGATAAGTATAAGAGAATAAGGTCTTCAAGATATTTACACTTGAGAAATCCTTGTTTTCTTTTTCCGCCTCTACCGAAGTTTTTCCTACCTTGCTCTTAAGCCTTATTTCATTTTTTTTTTTTTTTTTTTTTTTAAGGCTTAAGAAACATGATCCTGTTTATTTATTTATTTTTATTTTTGAAGCAGGTAACTAACTTTTATTTGGAACAAGTATTCTTTTATTTTTCTACATTTCGTCCTATTTCTCATACTCATCACTTAGGTAAGTTCTTTTATTTGGGGTTAATATATGGGTAAGGAATTTTTGGTGAAAGTGAAAGGTTTGATGAAAGGTTCAGTGGAGTGACTAGCGGTAAAATTTGTAACAGGTAATAATTTATAGCTATGTCGATCCAAAGAATACCTAAATTCTCGCCTAGGTTCGGATGGTGATCAAGTAAGTCGATCGTGATTTTTCTATTTAGGAAAAACTACTCCTCTGTGTCATTACTCACAAATCACTCATATCGAGGCTTTTGGTTAGATTCTCACAGGATTGATAGTTTAAGTAGACTAACCGTGGTTTCCAGAAACTTATTGTCATGTACAATCAATGATACTTCGAGTGCATGAATACTCATAAAAGATATAAAAACTATTGCGTACGTATTAGCTTAAGTTTCTTAAAAACGAATCATAATTCGAATGCTAATGTGAGACTTCTAGATAATTTTCATCATTGAAAAAGAAACAAGACATTGTCACTAATTACATTTACTAACAAGAAAATAGAAACTATATCTGAGGACTACAAGTTGCCTTTTTTTTTTTTTTTTTTTTTTTTTTTTTTTTTAAATATATATATATATATATATATATATATATATATATATATATCTCCCCAAACAGAGTGATGATTAGTCTTCGAAATAGAAATAGATAAAGAAAGGAATTACCCGATAAGTAAACAAAATTAGATTTTGGATTCTTTGGAACGAGAAAGTTGTGGTAACATAATATATTATCTGAAAAAAAAAAAAAAAAAAAAACAGTAGCACACTATATACAATTATATCTGAGTTAGATATATGTACAATTCCCTACTCAAGTTTACCATCCGGGATGTGGTGAAGGTCCGCCTCTTCTTCGATTGAAATGCATTTCCTTAGTATCGCCAAAAGATAGCGTATTCCCAAATGGTGGCCCATTCTTGTTCACGGATGATTCGTTCAAATGTTTCATCATTTTATCATCGCTTGGATAACAACGAACATGTCTCAGTATATCGTGCATGGCGTTTCCATTGCCTAAACCTTAATGAGCGAATTATCTTGTTTTTTGGGCACATAGAATCTACTTTGACCTGGTCATGAAAAGTAGCTGAAAACTGTGGAAAATGTGTCTTCATAATTCGCAAGCGATTCTGAGGTAAAAGTATATCTTGATCCCGAAAAAAGTCGAGCTCGTTTCAAATTGGAATAAACACGTTTAAGATATCAAAGAATGTATGACCTCAAGCAAAGCGATTGAAGACTACACATGCAGCATCATTGGCGGTAGAAAAATGCCAATCTCCCATGATGTTAAGAAGGACAAACAACATCGCATTTCCATGTTCATGGTCATGCTGGCTAAAGGGAATGGTGATGTCCGCCATCCGCCAAGTTTAGTTCCTTCATCTTTAATTTCAAGACCGAAGGTATCTTTGCTTTAAAAAGCGAGGCCATGAAAAGGAGCGAGTAGAGTTGTGATAAATGTATGGCCATGTTGTTGCCGCTTTCGTGATATGGAAGATCTAAAGTCGGGCAAGTGTTTCCTCTGAAAAGACATGGTTTGTGCCACCAACTTTGATTGTGAATCCGTCTAAGAAAAACCATGAGCGGCGTTGAATCTTTGGTGTATCTTCCATATTAGCATAAAAGTAGGCCGCCAAACTTGGAGAATAAGTTTGGTCGGCCGAATAACAAAGGAAGACCACCGATGTTAGTAATGCAATCACGGAAATGAAGTCCATAAGTATTGGAATCCATCATGGCTGAAATGATTGCTTTCGAGGGATGAGTTTGGAGGTGTCCCTGTTTGATGAAGATGCTACGTTCGATGAAGATGTCATGTTTGATGGAGTGGAGTGATGGGGAAAGATATGAGAAGAAATATGTCCAAGAAAATTTTGTTGGATGGAGGAATTGGTATGCAAGAAGATAAAACCTCCACGTAATCAAGTTTAAAAGAACACGTTAAAATTGTTATTATCACAACTTGAAATATGACAATCCTAGTAGGCATTTCTTACAAAAGAAGATACAAAGATAACAGAAATACTTAATAATAATAATTTTATTTTATTTATTTTTGGGGAAAGTTGAGTTTTGTAAAAACGCGAACCTTTTTTTTTTTTTTTTTTTTTTTTTTTTTATTTTTATGGTTCAGAATGATGATAAGGATGGTGATGGGAATGCAGATTGTGGACAACACCGTTCGAGTTCATTAATTTGTTGGCTAAAATTTGGATTTGAAGGGTTCCTGGTTTGCGAGATCGTAGTTTGATTCTCTATTAGAAGAGTGTGATTTTCTAATGACCGAGAGTGAGTTTCCAATAGTGCCTCTTGATCGGCATCATGCATCGCTTGGCGTTCTTGGAAATCCATAAGACTTTTGATGATGATTTCGGCGACGCGTGGAGTTCCTCATTCCTTGATGAAGAATTTGAATACCTTCCATGGGATTAAAATGTTACGCATGGCACTTTCATCAAAGAAATGTGCGCGAGTTTGAGTTTTGGCCATCCATTTCATCCGGCGAGTATCGGCGTCCAAGAACCACAAGCCGATCTTTGTGAAGTATTGTAACAAATGCTCTTTGAAGAGGTATTTACGGAGAAAGCTGGCTGGATAACCCCAACGCATCATAATTTTCGTGACTAAAGTAGGCGAGAGAGGTGCTAACCTTTTTGTTCTTACGGTGATTGCGTTCGGGAGGTGTTGGATTATACAAAAATCATCTCTTTGATTCTGCATAATCCAAAGTAGGTGTAATTGAGGCTTGGTGACTTCAGATTGGTGTGGCGTACCCACCACATTGTGTCCCAACAAGTGGAGCTAGCTTCGTTGATTTTGTTTCAAAGAGCGTTGAAGAACAACGTGATTTTATTTCCGACTTCGCCATGAGATCACGGTGGCCCGTAGTAATTTTTTGCCGGAATTAAATGGGGACTCACGAAAGATCGAACCCGAGTCATTCATTGGAATTTGAAGTATGTCGAGGAGATAACTTCCTTAGTTAATTCAAAGCGTTGTCCATAGGCATGGAAACAGAATTTTCCATTTTCAGGTCCGCTAAATTGGTAGAACATCAAGACCAAATCTACGGAATAGGCTGCATACGCATGATATAGAAGAGGCATCCATCCTCGACATTACAATTTACGTGTCATAAAAGGACAAAATCGGCCATCATCAAAAATTCAAGTAGTTCTTCTCGGGGTACTATCTTTCTTGGTTGATCCATTTGGAAGGATAATTGATGGAAGGATAGTGTAGAAAGCGTGTAATGAGAATGGCTGAAATGAAGAGATTTATAGCAAATATAGGATCCAGTGCGAATCGGGGATGTCAAGTGCATCTAGATCTCAACTTACAAGTGAAACATGTGATGTTGGTATCCCTAATTATGTACAGACAACTATGGGTATCCATAGTATCTCTTTTCATGTCGGTGTCAAAACAATTAATGAGGTCTTAAAATGATAGAATTCGGAGGAAAGTTTCCGCAGGCGGTTAGACCTACACGTAATTTCAAAATTTATGATCATACCTCAATAATAGAAGATAGATAGAATAATTGAGAGCGTATGCGTGACAAGTGTTAGGCGCACCGTGTAAGCGTCGCTTAATCTTCTCTGAAAACAATAAGTTGAGTTTGATTTATTTTATTCGTTATTGATTTTTCTTATTTGTTATGGTTTTGATAACTATTTTATGTTTATGATAAGGTAAAAAATACAACTAATATACCCAATTTATTAAAAGGATGCTCCTCCATTTATGCGTAACCCATTACAAATGGTTGAGAATTATTTAACACACCATAGTAATATACAAAGCGACAAAGGGAAAGAGATATGGAGGTTACATAGATCTAGATATTCGGATGAAGTTATGCATGATCGACGATTAGAATAATGACAAAAATCTTTTGTTATCCACGAATCTTTGTGATAGCCCATTCATCGTTGCTCCTTTCCAATCGCTCGATCGGATCCATTGTTTTGAATGAAAAGATAATATGTGAAGATTAAGCTTTGGATAGTGAGAGAATGAGGAGTGAAGGGTGATGAGGAGTCCGGAATTTATAGGCAAAAATCGACCGTTTTTGGATATCGTTTTTTTTTGTGGATATCTTTTTTTTTTTTTTTAATAATTACGATGGAGATAACATTTGGGTTTTGTGACCCAGATTAATTTGATTTGGGTCGGTTCTAATTTTTGGTCCAAGCCCAAATGAATTCGGAAATTTCGCTTATGTCCCAAAATTTCAAACCACGAATTTCGATTCATTTCAATTCCAAATTAAACGAATCGAATGCTAAAATGATCGGCATTAAAAATGCCATCCACTGGAATATGAAGAAGGCACCTTCAACCTTTTTTATTTTATTTTATTTTTATTTTATTTTATTTTTATTTTATTATTTTATTATTATTTTTATTATTTTATTATTTTTTTTATTTTTTATATACAAATGTACAAGTGGAGATGAACGTGGAAATGTACAAGGGAAGATGTATGTGTCATTATACAAAAGAACGTGACAACAACACCGGACTACAAGAAGAAAATCATTACAGGTAAAATCGGGGCAACCTGTCATATGGCTCAAGGGGCCGAACCTAATCCGGCCAGATTTGTGGCTTAACCTTTATGTTTTGGGGGCCTAGGGGTTCGGGGCGATACCATCCACGACCAATGTGCAATGGTCTAATAATAATATTACCCTTAGTACATATGGTATAGCCTCAAACCGCCTGAACTGTCATCAAATAGAAAACTATTCGAGGGGGTTGGCTCGGTGAAATCCATTGCTGCGAGCGATGGGACTATCGGTGTTGTTCATCATCCGCGACTCTCTTTGTGCACAATGCAAGGGTGAAAATAAAATACACAGTATATACATGTGGAGTCTTTTAACGTCGGATCCTCAAAGGCGAATGTGAGTCTTTTAACGTCAGATCCTCAAGACGAATGTGAGTCTTTTAACGTCAGATCCTCAAGGCGAATCCCACCCTGTGGGAGTAACGGGACGACGACGAAGTTTATCCTGCTGAGCTGGTGTCAGACAATAATATACCTTATACCGGCTCATATCGGATAGTAAATCAAGACCTGGACAGAAAGGTGTTTGACAATTCATACACCACCCCATCCTTCGCGCACGTCGCTTTCGAGCAAAAGTACTGCGACCATTACCTATTCGAGATGGGTGAGATTTACACCAAATGATGAGCTGGAGTTCGAGGAAAGAGAATAAAAAGGAAGAGAAGGAAATTTGGGAAATTTTTGGTACCCATTGTTTACCGAGAGCCGCACGCTTTCGATGTTTTAAGAAGACATTTATACTTTCGGTTCGGAAATAGAGTTTTTTGTGGACTAAGGTTCCTGCTTGCAACCACACACTCTAGGAGTTTTAGAGAAGAAAATAGAAGAGGGGCGGCTACCCTAATGGTGTACTTTCCTTGTTTTAAAACACGGAAAAAAATACACCAGTGAATCTTTAGTCTTTATAATTTGGATCTTTGAGAAGAGTCTTTTCGACATCACGGAGAACGCAACTCATGATAATGTTTAAAGCGTTGGCCATTTACTTGAAATTATTTGTCATCGTTTTCATTTTCAAAGAGATAGCCCCATAAGGTTTGGCCAGAGCGATGAAAGGACCGGACCATCGAGTTTTTAGTTTTCACGGAAAAATGTGTAATCTCGAGTTGTACAACAAAACTTTTGACCAATTTTGAATTCTTTTCTTAATATGTGCTTATCATGCACTCTTTTCATGTTGGCTTTATAGGATTTAGAGATCATAGGCATCACTCGAATCTCTTCAAGCTCATTTAAATCGCAATTTTAAACTTCTCGCTGCGCGTCGGTATTATAATTTAGGCTTTTGATAGCCCATAGAGCCACGATCTTTCGAGTTCAACTGGAAGATGACAAGGTTTACCAAAAGCGAGGCGGTAAGGGGACATGCCTATAGGTGTCTTAAAAGCTGTTTATATGCCCACAAGGCATCGGATAATCGAAGAGACCGGTCTTTTCTAGATGGATTAACTGTCTTTTCTAAAATTGATTTAATCTCTCTATTAGAGACTTCTACTTGGCCTTTGGTGCGAGGATGATCTGAGTTGCCACTTTGTGAGTAACTCCATATTTCTTACTAATGATTCAAAAATTTTATTACAGAAATGTTTTCCCCATCACTAATTATAGCTTTGGGAGCCAAATCGAGAGAAAATATGTTCCTTTCTGAAAAATACGACCGTTTTATGATCATTCACCACGACATGCCAGCGCTTCAATCCATTTTGACACATAGTCAACAACTACTAGTATGTATAGGAAGCCATGACTATTTGGAAAAGGACCCATAAAGTCGATCCCCATACATCAAAAATTTCTACAATTAAAATTGGATTTAAGGGCATCATATTGCGTTGAGTAATGTCGTCTAGGCTGGCTGACAGCGGTTGCATGCTTTGTAATGCTTCGTGTGCATCTTTAAGCGGCGTTGGCCAATAAAATCCACATTGTAGGACCTTGGCTGCAGTTTTCTTACCGCTGAAATGACCACCATAAGATTGTTCATGGCAAAAGGATAACCGTCATTATGTTCCCGGTCCGGGGAATGCTGGCGTATCGGTTAATTGAACAATACTTAAAAGGTAGGGATCATCCAAAAATAAAATTTCCGCAGTGGATAAGAACTTCTTTCGGTCCGTTCGAGTCAAGATGAAGGGACCTCCTCGGTAACTAGGTAGTTTACTATATCGGCATACCAAGGAGATGAAAAAATGGAATACAAATGTTCATCCGGAAATGAATCGCAGATTGGTTTTGGACTCATTATTGACATCATTAACGAGTCGATAAATGAATGCGCTACTGCGTTCTGCATAACCTTTTTTATCTCTAATTTCTAGAGTAAACTCTTGCAAAGGAGGATCCATCGGATCAACCTCATTTGGCATCTTTCTTTGCTAATAGATAGCTTGGCGCCCATGGTGATGTAGACTATTGTAGAAGAACCAACTAGGTAAGGGCGAAACTTATCCGGGCATATACAATTTGCTAGAAATTCTTTTCGGTGGTGGTATAGTTACGTTGGCGTCATTAAGAGTTTTACTAGCATAGTAAATGACAATTGGCTTGTTCTCCGGCGTTGCCCTAAGGCGGCTCAATAAGCGTAGTCACTTTCGCGTCACACATTAATTCAAAAGGTTTAGACTAATCGGTGGTTGAATTATCGGCTGTAGTAGGGGCATACTTTAAGGTCTCAAAAGCTTGTTTGCAATCGAAAGTGAAGTCAAATCACGCATCTTTAAGTAAGAGATTTGTTAAAGGTCGGGCAACCTTTGAGAAATCTTGAATAAATCTCCTATAGAACCTGCGTGTCCTAAAATGCCGTATTTCCCGAACTGAAGTTGGTATAGGCAAAGGAAGCAATTTTTTTCAATCTTTGCTTTATCGACTTCGATTCCTTCCTTGAAACAATGTGACCTAGTACTATTCCTTTTGTAACCATAAAATGGCATTTTTCCCGATTAAAGAGCGAGATTTTTCTCTTCATAGCGTACTAAAACCTTTTCAAGATTTGATAAGCGGTTATCAAAAGAATTACCATATAATGAGAAATGCGTCTATGAAGACTTCCATAAAAGCGTTCAACCATATCACTGAAGATATGAAGCATCTGGACGTTGGAATGTACGGGTGCATTGCAAAGGCCAAATGGCATTCGTTTATATGCAAAAGTACCAAAAGGCGGTGAACATTGTTTTTCTTGGTGTGGGATCTATGACGATTTGAAAATATCACGAAAAGCCATCAAGAAAATAGTAAAATGCATGACCAGCTAACCGTTCAAGCATCGATCAATGAATGGGAGTGGAAAATGATCCTTACAAGTGACTGCATTAAGTTTTCGATAGTCGATGCATATTAAGCCACTTCTTTGGAATCGCGGCCGGATATGCATTCATCTTTATCATTTCGCATAACCTGTAATTCGGACTTCTTGGGAACAACATGGATTTGGACTTACCCAAACACTATATCGAGATGGGGTAAATAATACCGCATCAAGTAACCTTAAAATTTCTTCCGCATCACACATCCTTCATGGTTGGATTTAGGCGGCGTTGCGGTTCCGTGATGTCTTGGCATTGTCTTCAAGATGTATGCGATGAGTGCACCGCGGTAGGGGTCGATGCCTTTAATGTCATCGAGAGACCATCAATAGCGAGCGGTGTTCTTGAATGACCTTAATTAACCCGTGATTCGATCGGTGATCAATTGTGATGATATGATAATTGGGTGACTACCATCGGATCTAATTATGCGTATTTTAAGTCGAAGGAATAGGCTTTAAGTCGGGGGTGGGAGGAGTGGGTATTAAAGATTCTTGAGGAAAGTCGTTTTCCACAGAGAAAACAGATTTATCTTCGTCAAGTAAACGATGGGATGGTAGTAGAGTCAATTGGTGGTATTGATTCTAAAACTCATGTACCTCCTTTGAATAATCATCAACATCAAATTGAACCTTGAAAAGAATGGAATTGGTGTACTTCATCTTCGAGGAAAAGAGTTTGTTAAATATTCTTGTGCGAAGGTGTCAATCATGTTAAACTTCACCATCAATATCATTCTGCGGAATTTGTTTCATCAACTTGAACACATTAACCTCGAGCGTAAAGATTTCCGAAGGACATGGTCATGGACCCATCCCTACGGTTTATGGTAGCGTTAGCGATTCTGAGGAATGGGCGCCCTAATATGATAGGAATGGAGTCCACGGGCAACTACGTATCCAAAATGACAAAAATCTACAGGGATAAAAAAATCTTGGACTTTTACAAGGACATTTTCCACCAATGCCTTCGGATGCTTAATGGATCGATCGCTAATTGTAAAGTCATCGTGGTAGGTTTAAGCTCATAAAGACCTAGTTGTTTGAACAAGTAATAAGGAAGTAAGTTCACACTAGCTCCTAGGTCTAGTAATGCCGAGCCGTATACTTATCACCTAATGTGCATGGAGGCGTTGGTCTCTTGGGGGTCCTTTGTATTTTACTATACCATTGTATTCGGTGATGGAAGGAAAACCGCTCAAGGGAAAGCTTTGTTGAGGCACATTTGTTCTTCTTTTGTGGTGCACATGTCTTTCAAAAATTTTGCATGTTTTGGTAATTGCTTTGGGGCATCGAGAAAAGGTAAGTTTATTGTCAAATTTTTAAAGGTTTCCCCTAATTTCATCAAAGTTTTCATCGGTTTATTCTTTGCCAAACGGGCAGGAAATGGTGCCTTAGAGTATGAATTTGGCATAAGGGTCCACCTGTTCATTTCGATTTTTTTAGATTGTGACGTTGAACTTGGTGTGTCCATTTGAGGTTCATTATCAAACAGATTCCTTGGAACCTCGGTATCGTTTGTTTTATCATCGGCATCGCAGTTTGATTATCAGCGGTTTTCAGATCGAAGAGTAGTGATTGCATTCACCTCACCTTGGGTTGGAGTACTTGTACGGTATATTAGTGAGTTCAAAGGCGGTGTTTCGGCTTAAGGGTTGAACTGGCTTGAGGGAAACGCCTTTCGGCTCTTGTCTTCAGCTAATTGTTGAATTGATTGTTGGATAGAGCGTTAGGATTTGTGATTGTTGGTTCATGTAGCGAAGAACATCTCAACTTGTCTTATCGATGCTTGGGAGGCATAGGTTGTGCAGGTTACTAGTTTCGATTATTCTTTGAGAAGTTGTTGATTATAGCCAGAATTTGGATTAATTTGGAACAAAGTTGCGGTTGTTTTGATAGTTAGCATTTGAATTACTTTGAAATTGATTTTGACTTTGTTGGTATTGCTGATTATTTCCTTGGCGGTATGGAATAAAATTGTTGATTAATTGAGCGGTGGATTCTTAAAACACGGAGGAGCCATTTGTTAGTTATTAGTGGCGAAATTTGGATGTTATCTCCATGGTGCATTAGGAATGTTGAATGCACATGCCTCCTCCGGTGTTTGGTTAGGGGTAGCATGTAACAAGGGACAATAAGCATCAAGATAGTGCGGACTAAGACATAGAACACATGGGGAAGTGTTGCGTTCATGGCTGTTGTGGAAGTTGATCGTTTACTTGAACTACAAGAGCATCTATTTTTTTTTAGTGAGGGTTTTATCGGTTTTTCAACTCGGGGATCGGGTTTTACCTCAAAATAGGCGTAGCTTTTGTAACATTATCCTTAGATGACCTAGAAGAATCGGTGTTACTGATAATGTGTACCTTTTTGCTTGTTTGTCAAGAAAAAGTATATCTTCATTTTTAGCTCCTTTGTCCATGAAGCAACCGCCATTCATTATATCAAGAGTTTCTTTTTGATGATCAGAAAGTCCATTAAAGAATGAGCGAACAAGGACGGCTTTGTCTAGTTGGTGATGAGGACATTAAAAGAAGATCGATAAAAGCGACTCCATCTTCCAGTAAAAAGGATTCATGAGGATTTTACGAAAAATTGAATTTTAAAACATTTCCGATGGTTACCTATTACGAGTGTAAAAATTGAAGCATGAAAGCTTGAACAAGTTTATTCCGTAGTAATGCATGGATTGTGGCTGTTGTCCTGTAGCCAAATTGGCCCGGCTTTATCGGCTAAAAGTGAATGGTTATTTTTATATACAAATGTACAAGTGGAGATGAGCGTGGAAATGTACAAGGGAAGATGTATGTGTCATTATACAAAAGAACGTGACAACAACACCGGACTACAAGAAGAAAATCATTCTGATAAAATCGGGCAAGCTATGTATATAGGCAGGGGCGAACCCAATCGACCAGTGTGGCTTAACCTTTATGTTTTGGGGGCCTAGGGTTGGGGACGATACCATCCCCCTGACCAATGTGCAATGGTCTAATAATAATATTACCCTTAGTACATATGGTATAGCCTCAAACCGCCCATTATCAAATAGAAAACTATTCGGGGTTGGCACGGTGAAATCCATTGCACAATGCGACGTGGGACTATCGGTGTTGTTCATCCGACTCTCTTTGTGCACAATGCAAGGGTGAAAATAAAATACCGCATATATACATGTGGAGTCTTTTAACGTCGGATCCTCAAGGCGAATGTGAGTCTTTTAACGTCGAGATCCTCAAGGCGAATGTGAGTCTTTTACGTCGAATCCTCAAAGCGAATCCCCCCGTGGGAAAATAGCGGAGACGACGGCGAAGTTTATCCTGGGCGAGCTGGTGTCGGACAATAATATACCTTATACGGCTCATATCGGATAGTAAATCAAGACACGGACGGAAAGGTGTTTGACAATTCATACACCACCCCATCCTTTAAGCGCCGCGTCAACTTCGAGCAAAATCTTGCGACCATTACCTATTCGAGATGGGTGAGATTTACAAATGATGAGCTGGAGTTAGCGAGGAAGAGAATAGAAAAGGGAAGAGAAGGAAGGCTGGGGAAATTTTTGGTACCCATTGTTTACCGGAAGGCACGCGTTTGCTTTCGATGAACGAGAAGACATTTATCTTTCGTTAAAAATAGAGTTTTGTGGACTAAAGGTTCGCTTGCAACCACACACTCTAGGAGTTTTAGAGAAGAAAATAGAAGAGGGCCGGCTACCCTAATGGTGTACTTTCCTTGTTTTAAACACACGGAAAAAAATACACCAGCCCGAATCTTTAGTCTTTATAGACTGGATCTTTGAGAAGAGTCTTTTAGACATCGGAGAGCGCAACTCATGATAATGTTTAAAGGCGTTGGCCATTTACTTGAAATTATTTGTCATCGTTTTCATTTTTCAAAAGAGATAGCCCCATAAGGTTTGGCGAAGAGAGGCAATTAGAAAGGACCGGACCATCGAGTTTTTTAGTTTTCTGGAAAAATGTGTAATCTCGAGTTGTACAACAAAAACTTTTTGACCAATTTTGAATTCTTTTCTTAATATGTGCTTATCATGCACTCTTTTCATGTTGGCTTTATAGGATTTGAGATCATAGGCATCACTCGAATCTCTTCAAGCTCGTTTAAGCAATTTTAACTTCGCTGCTTGCGCGTCGGTATTATAATTTAGGCTTTTGATAGCCCATAGAGCCACGATGCTTTCGAGTTCAACCGGAAGATGACAAGGTTTACCAAAACGAGGCGGGGACATGCCTATAGGTGTCTTAAAGCTGTTCTATATGCCCACAAGGCATCCGGATAATCGAAGAGACGGTCTTTTCTAGATGGATTAACTGTCTTTTCTAAAATTGATTTAATCCCTCTATTAGAGACTTCTACTTGGCCAGTGATGCGAGGGATGATCTGGAGTTGCCACTTTGTGAGTAACTCCATATTTCTTACTAATGATTCAAAATTTTATTACAGAAATGTTTTCCCCATCACTAATTATAGCTTTGGGAGCATGGAAATCGAGAGAAAAATATGTTCCTTCTGAAAAATCGACCGTTTTTATGATCATTCACCACGACATGCCAACGCTTCAATCCATTTTGACACATAGTCAACAACTACTAGTATGTATAGGAAGCCATGACTATTTGGAAAAGGACCCATAAAATTCGATCCCCATACATCAAAAATTTCTACAATTAAAATTGGATTTAAGGGCATCATATTGCGTTGAGTAATCGTCCCTAGGCTGGCGGCAGATTGGTTGCATGCTTTGTAATGCTCGTGTGCATCTTTAAACGGCGTTATTAATAAAATCCACATTGTAGGACCTTGGCTGCAGTTTTCTTACCACTGAAATGACCACCATAAGATTGTTCATGGCAAAAGGATAACCGTCATTATGTTCCCGGTCGGGAATGCAACGGCGTATCGGTTGGTCGGAACAATACTTAAAGAGGTAGGGATCATCCCAAAAATAAAATTTCACGGTGGATAAGAACTTCTTTTCGGTCGTTCGAGTCAAGATGAAGGGACCTCCTCGGTAACTAGGTAGTTTACTATATCGGCATACCAAGGAGATGAAAAATGGAATACAAATGTTCATCACGGAAATGAATCGTGAATTGGTTTTGGACTCATTATTGACATCGTTAATGAGTCCTGATAAATGAATCTGCTACCCGTTCTCGCAACCTTTTTTATCTCTAATTTCTAGAGTAAACTCTTGCAAAAGGAGGATCCATCCGGATCAACCTACATTTGGCATCTTTCTTTGCTAATAGATAGCGGCCCCATGGTCGGTGTAGACTATTGTAGAAGAACCAACTAGGTAAGGGCGAAAACTTATCCGGGGCATATACAAGCTGCTAGAAATTCTTTTTTCAGTGGTGGTATAGTTCGTTGGCGTCATTAAGAGTTTTACTAGCATAGTAAATGACAATTGGCTTGTTCTCCGGTTGCCCTAAGACAGCTCAATAAGCGTAGTCACTCGGCGTCACACATTAATTCAAAAGGTTTAGACTAATCGGTGGTTGAATTATCGGACTGTAGTCGGGGCATACTTTAAAGGTCTCAAAAGCTTGTTTGCAATCGAAAGTGAAGTCAAATCGGCATCTTTAAGTAAGAGATTTGTTAAAAAGGTCGGGCAACCTTTGAGAAATCTTGAATAAATCTCCTATAGAACCTGCGTGTCCTAAAATGCGTATTTCCCGAACTGAAGTTGGTATAGGCAAGGAAGCAATTTTTCAATCTTTGCTTTATCGACTTAGATTCCTTCCTTCCGAAACAATGTGACCTAGTACTATTCCTTTTGTAACCATAAAATGGCATTTTTCCCAATTAAGAACGAGATTTTTCTCTTCATAGCGTACTAAAACCTTTTCAAGATTTGATAAACAGTTATCAAAAGAATTACCATATAATGAGAAATCGTCTATGAAGACTTCCATAAAGCGTTCAACCATATCATCAATGAAGATATGAAGCATCTGGCGTTAGAATATGCGGGTGCATTGCAAAGGCCAAATGGCATTAGTTTATATGCAAAAGTACCAAAAGGCGGTGAACATTGTTTTTCTTGGTCAGCGGGATCTATGACGATTTGAAAATATCCCGAAAAGCCATCAAGAAAACAGTAAAATGCATGACCAGCTAACCGTTCAAACATCGATCAATGAATGGGAGTGGAAAATGATCCTTACAAGTGATTTGCATTAAGTTTTAGATAGTCAATGCATATTCGCCACTTCTTTGGAATCTGGCGGATATGCATTCATCTTTATCATTTAGCACAACCAGAATTCCGGACTTCTTGGGAACAACATGGACCGGACTTACCCAAACACTATCGAGATGGGGTAAATAATACACTGCATCAAGTAACCTTAAAATTTCTTCCCGTACCACATCCTTCATGGTTGGATTTAGGCGACGTTGCGGTGCCGCGATGTCTTGGCATTGTCTTCAAGATGTATCGCGATGAGTGCACCGTAGGGTCAATGCCTTTAATGTCATCGAGACCACCATCCATAGCGAGCGGTGTTCTTGAATGACCTTAATTAACCGTGATTCCTGATCGGCAATCAATTGTGATGATATGATAATTGGGTGACTACCATCTGGATCTAATTATGCGTATTTTAAGTCCGAAGGAATAGGCTTTAAGTCGAGGGGGGGAGGAGTGGGTATTAAAGATTCTTGAGGAAAGTCGTTTTCCAGAGAAAACAGTTTATCTTCGTCCAAGTAAACTGATAGGATGGTAGTAGAGTCAATTGGTGGTATTGATTCTAAAAAACTCATGTAATACCTCCTTTGAATAATCATCAACATCAAATTCAACCGCCAAAAGAATGGAATTGGTGTACTTCATCTTGAGGAAAAGAGTTTGTTAAATATTCTTGTCTGCGAAGGTGTCAATCATGTTAAACTTCGCATCAATATCATTCTCCGAATTTGTTTCATCAACTTGAACACATTAACCTCGACAGAAAGATTTCCGAAGGACATGGTCATGGACCCATCCACTACAGTTTATGAAAGAGCGTTAGCGATTCTGCGAGGAATGGGCCCTAATATGATAGGAATGGAGTCACGGGCAACTTCGTATCCAAAATGACAAAATCTACGGGATAAAAAAATCTTGGACTTTTACAAGGACATTTTCCACAATGCCTTCGGATGCTTAATGGATCGATCGGCTAATTGTAAAGTCATCGTGGTAGTAGTTTAAGCTCATGTAGACCTAGTTGTTTGAACAAGTAATAAGGAAGTAAGTTCACACTAGCTCCTAGGTCTAGTGCCGTAGCCGTATACTTATCACCTAATGTGCATGGAACTTGTTGGTCTCTTGGGGTCCTTGTATTTTACTATACCATTGTATTGATTGATGGAAGGAAACATTCGATGGGGAAAGCCCGTTGAGGAGGCACATTTGTTCTTCTTTTGTGGTGCACATGTCTTTCAAAAATTTTGCATGTTTTGGTAATTGCTTTAGGGCATCGAAAAAGGTAAGTTTATTGTCAAATTTTTAAAGGTTTCCCTAATTTCATCAAAGTTTTTCATCCGGTTTATTCTTTGCCAAACGGGCAGGAAATGGTGCCTTAAGGGCGAATTTGGCATAAGGGTCCACACATTCATTTCCCAATTTTTTAGATTGTGACGTTGAACTTGGTGTGTCCATTTGAGGTTCATTATCAAAACGATTCCTTGGAACCTCGGTATCGTTTGTTTTATCATCGGCATCTGGTTTGATTATCAGCGGTTTTCCCGGATCGAAGAGTAGTGATTGCATTCACCTCACCTTGGTTGGAGTACTTGTACCGGGTATATTAGTGAGTTCAAAGGCGTGTTTGTGGGGCTTAGGGTTGAATCTGCTTGGCGAAACACGCCTTTAAAGCTCTTGTCTTCTTTTATAATTGTTGAATTGATTGTTGGATAGGCGTTAGGATTTGTGATTGTTGGTTCATGTAGCGAAGAACATCTCACTTGTCTTATCGATGCGGGGGAGGCATAGGTTGTTACAGCAGTTACTAGTTCCACGATTATTCTTTGAGAAGTTGTTGATTATAGCCGAATTTGGATTAAATTTGGAACAAAGGCTGCGGTTGTTTTGATAGTTAGCATTTGAATTACTTTGAAATTGATTTTGACTTTGTTGGTATTGCTGATTATTTCCTTGGCGGTATGGAATAAAATTGTTGATTGGTCGAGCAATTGGATTTGCGAAACACGGAGGAGCCATTTGTTGGTTATTCATGGCGAAATTTGGATGTTGTCTCCATGGTGCATTAGGAATGTTGAATGCACATGCCTCCTCGGTGTTTGGTTAGGGGTAGCATGTAACAAGGGACAATAAGCATCAAGATGGTGCGGACTAAGACATAGAACACATGGGGAAGTGTTAACGTTCATGGCTGTTGTGGAAGTTGATCGTTTACTTGAACTACAAGAGCATCTATTTTTTAGTGAGGGGTTTCTATCAGTTTTTCAACTTCGGGATGGGGTTTTACCTCAAAATAGGCGTAGCTTTTGTAACATTATCCTTAGATGACCTAGAAGAATGGAGTGTTACCCCTAATGTGTACCTTTTTGCTTGTTTGTCAAAGAAAAGTATATCTTCCCATAGCTCCTTTGTCCATGAAGCAACCGCCATTCATTATATCAAGAGTTTCTTTTTGATGATCGAAAAGTCCATTAAAGAATGAGCGAACAAGGACGACTTTGTCTAGTTGGTGATGAGGACATTCTAAAAAGAAGATCGATAAAAGCGACTCCATGCTTCCGCAAAAAGGATTCATGAGGATTTTACCGAAAAGAATTGAATTTTCTCCAAGCATTTCGGTAGTTTTCTTAAAGTGTAAAATTGAAGCATGAAAGCTTGAACAAGTTTATTCCATGTGTCTATGGATTGTGGCTGTTGTCCTGCTTAATGGAATTGACGCTTTATCCGCTAAAGTGAATGGAAACGGCCCGAAGCAAGAGTTGTTCCTTAGAGGCGGTTTTGATGGTGAAATGTTGTGGCTACTTGTTGTAGCCTCACGAAGATGATTGTATGGTTTTCATGATCCAAACCATGATACATAGGTAACAAACTAAAAAGCGTTTGGCGGAATTCGAAAATCACCGACAATGTCCTCAAGTTTGATCTTGGGAAGAAGGTCCTTCTGTAAAGGTTTGTATAGAAGTCCGAAAGGGGCTTCTCAATTTCTTTGGATTTTAAATCGACCATAATGAATGACGGAAAAATGTGACAAGGAATCTTGTTGATTAATAGATGAAGAACTTTGTGGAGGTGAGAACTTACATGGCTTGCTTATCGTATTTTCTCCTACGATAAGTATGTTCAAATTCTTTAGTAGAACCGGACCTTAATCTCATGCAAGCATAAACTTAGATCTAATTGGATGAAGGAACTTATTATTACTTGAATTTTATAATTATGTTCAATCATTAGAGTTGAACAACGTAGGCCCAAGTTCTTTAACGTAGCGGTGAAACTAGGAATACGTGTACATAAACCAACAACCCGAGGTCACAAGAGAGATATGAGGGGAGGCTTTCCGTGCAAACGCGGTTCTAATTAAAAGTAACCTCAATCTGTCAAGTTTCCTAGACACCGTTGGAATATGATTAAGAGTTATGGAATTAAAATTTATGCAAGGTCGTTTTATTTTTTTTTTATTTTTTTTATTTTTTTTTTATTATTTTGTTTTCACGATTTATGCAAGGGTGAAAATACAAACATACAAATACGATCTACTCATACTATACTAGATGCAGGTAGCATGTGAAGATACTCTACTCATAATTATAGCTATCTGAATAGGCAAGGTTGTATCATCGATAAATATTTCCATAAATGCAGGGCAAATATACATCAAGATGTAATGATATATATGCGCTAATTTGTAAATCGATATTAGCGTGTCATTATATCTCTGATTCTGAGGCAAATTTGAATTACTCATAATGATTTAGATATGGTAGCATGTGAAAATATTATATATAATGCATATATATACTAAAATGTGAAAACGTAAACTAAGCGAGGCAACGTATTTTACCTAGACTAAAATACGACTTTTGTATTGCATAATAATTCGATTTCGTCAATACTCATTGAGACTGCAAATGTCATATAGAGAGCAGCTTCACCCCTTAAGGTTTAGAAACAACTTACCCAACTCAGATTTTAACCCTCGTTGGAATGTTCTCCTCTTTCATGACAAAATCGACTTATTAAACAACACCATTTTCTAAAATGATGATTTTGGAGGGGAAAATAGTTGATTTTGACCTCGAAAATGACCTCCACCGAGCAAAGCTGGGTGGAGACAGCGTGCGCGCCGTCGAGATCTTTTCGAATTGAGCTCACACGCGTTATTCAGAGAACCGTAGCCAAAGTTATGGCCAAAATACCAAAACACATCCTAATTACTATGTATAACTCCTAAGTTATAGATGCTAACATGCAAATAATCACTCACTTTCGATAATATATATGCTAAACATGTGACTTAGATATATATATATATATATATATATATATATATATATATAGATAACCATCTTGAAACGGTTCTATTTTTATGTATATATACATTAATATGTAATTCATGACCAGTTAACGCATATATATATACTCACAGTATTCACATGATTAATGCATATTACTAACCTAATACATAAAAATATAGTCCATTAACTATAACACAATAACTACATACATGTGAAGCATGCAAAAATATTTAAAATTTGGAACACTGCAAGCTTCCCTTAAGTCCACCAAATAAAAAGAAACGCGTGCCTGAAAGACCAAATGTTTCACAGTAAGCTTAGTGATTGTTGTAGCCTAGTTTCCAGGTCCTAGCATTTGGAACCTGTCAGTTCAACCAAAACCGGAATGTTTATCAGTAGCAAAAATGCGGGAAATTTAAAAAAATGAAGAAAACATAAGAAAAAGAAATATATGAAAGGATGAGCGTGGGGGGTTTCCCCTTGGAGCAATTCCATGCTAGAAGTTGACTTACTAGGTGCTAAAACTCAATAATTCCTTACTCACTGTTTTTTTTTCTTTGAGAATGTCAATCTAGTTCGAGTAGGGATTTCGTTCCAACTTCTAAGACAAGAATTTAAATGATCACAACTGGAATCTACACTTTGGAGAACTAAGTGAGAAGGATTTTATAGATAGATTTTTTTTACACAAGTTATCTAAAATTTGTAAGTTTGTTTATAGTTAAATGAAAGAGAGAGAGAGATAGGGAATGATTAATCCTACTCATGCAAGGCCTAGCTACAAGTCTTTTAGAAACAGGTCACTATCATCTCAAATCCCTAACATAATATACCTATCTCTAAACATATCATGCTAGCATGTAGAATTGAAATGATATTTCATCTCTGAAATATCATTCCAACTCCTAGTTCTACTTTACAACAATTGATCAGATAATTGTCAATCTCTGTCATTTTGGGACCGGGATGAAAAATAGAACCTAAGTCTTTTAAGTAGTGATTTTGGAATCCTAAATTTGTAGCATGATCCTCACATGAGCATCATTAACCCTCCCACTTGGGAGAGTTTTAGCTCATGATCCTAGGATTGAATTAAACTACAAGAAGATATGTGAAATGAAAAAAAAAGAGAATGAAACAAAGAAAACTACAACTGTTTTTACCTAAATGAAGAAGAGTTTATTAAAAACTAGAGAGAGTTCCCCATTAACAAGTTACAAGCTTTTCTCTCAAAAACTAAGAACTAAAAAAACAAAATTAAAGACATGGATGTAAATGAAAAGTAAAAGTCAAGGAAGTAAAAGCTTCCAACTCCCAAAATCAGCCCCCCTTTACATAAGAGAGCCTTTTTCTCTTCTCCCACGTGAAACACTCTCCTCTCATTTATTTTTCACTTATCCACAACTAACTCCCATTTGACACCTTTCATTTTTTTAGATAATCATCACCTAAATCCAACTAACTCATTAACTTCATGCAAGGCGTCAAAATTGCACCAATTATTTGCACCTTTGTCTTGACTTGCATGATGACTCATCAAATCTTATGGGCCCGCCTATTGGGTCCATGTACACGATCAATCGATGGCAGTCGGTCTTTTGGCATTTTACAACTTCCCGCCTATTTGTAGAGTTCATCGCGACCGATCGTCGGGAGCAGCTCACTCGTCGCGTTCGAGTCCCGTTCAAGAGATATGAGCTTCGAAGTTTGATGCTTACGTGCATGTAATCCCGTTTCGATTGGATTACGTACTATTTGAGTCTTTGGGCTTTAGTCCGAATTTGTTGGGCTTCATGGAAGCTTGATCGGAAGGCATGTGTATACTCTCTATTCCGTGCTTAAATCTTGGCTTTATCATAATTTTTATATTAGTTGCTCCAACCTGCAAAAAGCGAAGATCGATTATTTCATGATTATTAAGCACAAAATTGACCGAAATGTTATGTCTCTACAGGTTTTATAATACAGTTTTGGGTGCTTATCAATTTGGACTTTGCAGATTTGCTCTGATCTCTACCACTAACTAACACGTTGTTCACTACAAATACTACAATAAAATGAAAAAAAACAACTGCGGCCTAAACTTGTATTCACCGTGCTAATTTTCACATTGATGAATCGTTCCTATTATTAACTTTTAGGCGGTGTATAAGTTTGCGAGTATTATGCTATAAAGAGTGGACATCACAGTGAACATCTCAAATGAATTGGCGATGCTTGGATATATGCTACCAGCTTACGGTGACATATATTATATGTTCGCACCCACATTCATTTTGGACGATTCGATTAAACTTGGGATTCTTGGTCATAATCACAACTTTAATTTATTTGCTTAAGCGAGCGGGGATGAAGAACCTTGTGTTAGTATTGTTTATGATTTCAGTTGTTTGTATATTGCTTGCTCATGTTATTATGCTCTACAATGCAAAAGGTCTAATAGATAACATTTTTAGGTAATCTTGGATAAACGCGTATTATCAAAAGAGGAGTGAAGAAATGGCGGTTTGGAATTGCAAGAGGCCTAAGATGAATCTATATGCTATTTTATGTCTTTTTTTTTTGCTTTTTAGTGAAGATAGTTTTATTTGAAAGCTACTTGGGGGATGTTTAGAATTGTTTTTGTTAAGTTAATACCTTTATTATTAAGACGAGTTTAGAAAAAAAAAATATGCAACTCATTTGTTTATAACAGAGTAAATTGACCCAATTTTATTTATTGAAAATTTGTTATTTATTACATATTATTAGATATTTGATGTTATGTTTTTGTTTTAGGTTTATTTGTTAAATGATAGTTGGGGGTGGAATAATTTGTACAAATGGAGCATAATTGGCAAACGATATTAGTGATAAAATAGTCTTTTCTTGGCATGTAGTGTCGGAATATGAACACAACGAATAGACTTTTTGGACTCCAAATACGATTAGAACGTTAAACTTATGATGCCAATTTTTAAATTCGTTTTAGCTTAAATTACGATAGAAACATTGCTAAAAACACACAAAATTCAAATATTTTAAATTTTTAACGACGATAAAAACATCGCTTATATGAACAAAGTTTCAAATTACTGTTATCTCTAGGGACACTAAGAACGTTGCTAATACTACCTTTTTTTTTAAAAAAAATTGGACTTATAGTGATGATTAAAACGTCACTAATAAAGCTAAAATTTTCAAAAAAAAATTAACTTTTATCGACGATAAAAACGTCGCTAATAACGCTAAAATTTTCAAATTTTCTGAACTTTTATCGACGATAAAAACGTATCTAGTAATCCTCATTACCGACGATTTTGAATATGTCGCAAAAACCCCATCTTTTGCTACGTTATTGCATTTAGAATGCGGAAAAGAGTTAGCGACGCAATTAGGTAATTGGCGACACTAGGAATCGTCGGTGAATATATGATATTTGGAGACGTTGAAAAATCGTAGGCCCATATCATTGCCGACTATAGCATTAGCGACGCTGACACAACACTCCAAAAACCGTCGCAAAATGTAATTGGTGACGTTTTGGCAATTTTCAGCGACAGTTTTTTTTGTCGCTAATGACCCTATTTCTTGTAGTGTATATTAAATAAAATTGTTACCTACACAAAATATTGCCAAATATCATAAATATCGTTGAAATTGTTAAAATATCGCTGATATTTGCAGTCTCATATATTTCTACACATATCGCGATATTTTTGTATCCATAGCTGAAATCTTGATAGATATCACAATATTTTGTACTATGGTGTCATATATAAGTTGCCCACGAACAAGTTAATAAGCGTAAATAAAAAAATTGTTCAAGGCACTATATAAGCTGCCCCACGATATCTGTTTAAGAGAAAGCATGCACACTTGTATATAAGTGAGTAGATGTAGGATACAAACGTAAGTGAAGCTTATCTTACAAGTGGAAAATATTAAGAAGAAGAGAAAGTAGAGAATGCAAGCTCTAACACTGCTTGAACATAAGTTTGCAGAAGACTTTGATCATATCACAATCATGTTGGGTTCCACCAACATCTTCAAAAGTTCAAATCATGTCTTGGTATCTCTTGCTGGGATATTACTTACGAGGTTGTTATCTCTTGCTGGGATATTACTTACGAGATTGTCTACCCTGATGATGTCCTCATAGGAATGAGGTTCACGACTGTTGGATGTGTGATCCAACAATCTAGAAATACAACATTCTCTCATCTTCTCTCTCATCCTTTTTGTTTTTGATTTTCAGACTGTTAAATCACACATCCAACAATCTGCAGACCCTCATCCCTATGAAGATATCCTCGAGATAGCTAGAGCCATTACTTACAAGTAATTGGGCTGAGAGCCCAATTTTCCCAAATATTTTTGCCCAAAGTCTACTTCAATTTTAATTTCGCCATAAGTCCTATGTAAATTTAAATGAGGGCATCTAGGGTGCATCACGATGTATGTGTGCGCAGGAATGAGAGCCGTTGACAGTACTTCTTTGTTGCAATATACACGAATCCCCTGCCTATATGAGTGGCCTAGATGCCTGCGCATGGGTGCACCCTGCGCACACTAGCTTTTCGGAATTTAAATTTGTATATGAAAACAAAAAATTACATGCAAATTTAAATTTACATAGGACTTATGCCGAAATTAAAATTGAAAATGTGTCCTTGAGCCGAAATTATAAGTAAAAGTTGATAACGTCAGCCCGATTTGGGACTTCTGGCGAAATGAAAAATCAAGGTGGACTTATTGCGAAATTATTATTGGGCTTTGTCTTGGGCCGTAATCTCTGTATTAATTATTCCTAGAGCATGGGTTAGGATTAAGGGTGTAAAACGGGCCGAGCTGGCCCTCAAACCATGAAGCCCGTATGATTTGAAGGTTGGGCCGACCTTACCCTCTCATGTAGTGAGGCGCAGGCCTATGAAGGCCAATGTTAAAATTGTGAAGCCCTAACCCTCACCTTAGCCCTCTCTTTAGAGAATTGAGGGCCGAGCTAGAAAATCGGGTTTGATTACTCTCTTAAACTCTTTATTTACAGTATAATTTTGCTAAATTGATACGTGATAAATTAATTATCACGTTTAAATAATATATTTTCTCAATATTGACTTTGGTTAATGTACTTAATTAATAATTTGGTTAAAATTTGTAAGATAATAAAATTCAAAAGTTTCATTCATATTAGGTTTTATGTGGCCGATGTATTCCATGAATCAATAATAAATGTATATGAGACAAAAAATATGATATGGTGTTGTAGGTTGTAGAATAACTTGTGTTTGATTAGTTGAAGTTGATTAAAAACTTCATTACCATATACCAAGGATCATATCACCATAACTCTGATTTATATTTTATTCTTGCTTATACATGGAGAAGTGACCCATATTCTGATAATAGAACAATTTGTTATTTTGAACTAGATTTTTTTATGTAACCCTGTAGGAGCCTACACAAAGCATTAGCTTATGGTTAAGTGTTCGATCATCTCAACCTGGTTGGAATGGGATTAATTTTTTAAAGGGTTTTAAAGTTTCAAGGCTTTTTGACTGAGACTAGTCGCCATGACCTCCATATCTTAACCTCTTCCTTATAATCCACCATGACCAGAGAGGGGTTTGAACCCCCTGACCCATCTCATCCCACCACTACCCTCTCACCTTCTTCCCCTTCAGATCCATCAAACATCCCCGTCACTACATCATATCTACCAAATATTCCAAATTCAGATGCGGTGGTGGCTGATCAAGCAGTCTTGCAGACGACAAACATCAACTCTATTGGGTTTAGATCTTGGAGCTCACTTTTTAACATAAGTAAGAACTCTAAACTCAAACCAAACCTTAAGAAGGTATTCCCAAATTTTACAAATGGTGTTGCTGATGTCCCATTAGAAATAGTGGAGGAAAGGATATCTTTTTGGAAAGATTATGTGGTTGGATTCTTTGTAGAGAAGAGGTTATCTTACCCTTTTGTCAAAGAATCATTAAACAAATACTGGAAAGTAAAAGGTAGCTATGAGATGATAGCAGATAGAGACCTATTCTACTTCAAATTTCTGAATGAAGAAGATCGTAAGATGGTTATTGAGCATGGTCCCTTATTCATCGCCGGCAGGATATTTGTTGTTCGGCCTTGGTCCAAATCTATAGAACAACATCGAAACAAGATGAAATCTCTCCCCATATGGGTGAAACTTGACTTACCAAAGCAGTTGTGGACTGGTAATGGGATTGATTTTGTCTCAAGTATTATTGGGGAACCCATTTGTATGGACAATGCCACGGCAAACAGGACACGACTTAGCTATGCACGAATTTGTGCGGTTGTTAATACATATTTCAAGTTCCCTTCTTCTATTAGAGTCAACTTGGGCGATGGAAAAGAGGCAGATATAAGCTTGGAGTATGACTGGAATCCATCACTTTGCAAGATTTGTAACATTTTTGGGCATACTGATGCAAAATGCCACAAAAACAAGGAAGCACAAGCCACCCAAAACCCGAAACATGTGAGGGCAAAACCAACAAAGAAACAACCACAAAGATGGACACCCAAGAAAAATACACAAGGAGGTCAAACAAGCTCCTTAAGAGATGATGGAGGTGCTCCCATCCTTGGGGATTGTGAGGTGACTTCAATTGTCGTAGTAGAGAGCCAACAATCTGCTGATGTACAAATTGAGCAGCATGAAAATGAACAAATGAGGATTGAAATCCCTTTAGAACAAGAGCTCTATGGTCAAATTGTTCAGCATGAAATCACTAATGTGGCTTCTCCTACTTCTCAAGTTGCTGAGGTTGATGTTGGTTCTCTTATGGTCGTTATTCCAACTCAAGTTGATGTGACTGCTAACACAAATGTTGATGCTGCTAGAGCTTTAGCTACTACGGTTGTAGTTGGTACACATAGAGATGTCGCACCAGCTAAAGATACTCATCAAAATGTTGCTTTTGCACACATGAATGCTAAAATTAGTAATGTTGATTTGAATGTTGGGGTTCAAGTGGATATTGTTCCAGTACTAGTGGATGTTGCTATAGTTGCAAATGCTTCCCAGACGTCATGATTGGTGAGCAGGCTTGTGCACCCATGATGAAACAGCAGACGAGATACAAAGTACAACCTATCTCTCCACATGGTACAAGGTTGAGAGTTCAAAGAGAAACTCAAGCTGATGAGGAATGGAGCACGGTTAGGTCAAAAAGAAGTAGCAAAGAACCCTCTCCAAGTGTGGTTAGGGGGCGCTTAGCTGGAGAAATTAGTCCTACCTTAGGTATGATTAAGCAGGCTTCCAAGACAAAATATAAAGGTAAAAATCTTGATGGATACATCAAGGAGATTTTGTAGGAAACTTATTCCAAAAATATACTTATTGTTAAGTAAACAAGAAATCAAATTGATATAACAAATATATCATGAACAAACCTTTAATTTCAACAAACAAACAAACTTTTTACTTCAACGAATGGACTTAATTTACCAATGATTAAATCTGAGCCTAGTAATGATTCACTATGTCCTTAAGACAGATTTTTCCCCTCGCGGTGCTTGAAGGTTGATGGAAAACTGTCTCCCAAGATAGAACGGATTTTCTTTTATAGAAAGCTAGCACTTCAATTCTATAGAATCAGCAAACACAACATAGTATTTGACTAAGAACAGAGGGAGAGGAGAAAGATCAGAACTCTGTGTGATCTGGGTGTCTTTCTCTCCAAATTCATCCACTATTTATAGGTGAGTGGTGCCTCTTGAAACAACAACAGGTGACTCTTGGGAAAAAAGTAAGCAACTCTTTGAAAAGTCACATGTTTGAAAAAAGACACATCATTTCGACATAAAGCACACAAGCTTTGAACCGAGTGCCTATTTTTTGAAGGTCACATCTTTTTTAAGCATGATGCACTTATTACAAACCCGGTGCACATTTCGAAAGGTCACACCTTTTCGGTATGATGCACTGTTTCAAACCAGTGTATTCTTTCGAAAAGGTTTTTCTCACTTTACGTACTGTTTCAAGATAAACCCATTTCATCTCAAGTGGGGTAACTTGAGAGACAAATTACTCATTCATATCTCAATAGATTTGTGCAAATCCATTTTTCTAACAAATTTCAGATGATATTCTTGGATTAACATACGATTGCGGTGAATGTGGGACTTTTTTCTACAATTCACAGAAACATCTAAGGAATGATCATCCAGTCTTAAGGGATAAATTTTTGTTTGGTGGAAGACATTAAATGTTTTTATGTTGTAAACTCTTTGTGTGTATACCCGAGTGGGTTATGTTCATGAGCTTCTCATGATTGTTAAGCTTAGAGCCTAGTATTATTGTAGTGAAGATTCTCTCTATAATGATCATACTCGTAGGGAGGGCTGTAACTCTTGAAGTTTAATCAACAGTTAGGGTCTGCCTCAACCATAGTACAAAATATCCCGATATATCGCGATATTTGGGGATATCTATCCAAATTTAAGAGAAAGATATATAAATATCACGATATGTTTAGAGATATATACAACTGCAAATATCAGTGATATTTCGACGATATTTGCGATATTTGCGATATTTTGAGATATTTTGTGATATTTTGAGATAATTGGCGATATTTTGTGTATATAACAATTTTATTTAATATTTACCATTATATTTCAAATAAATATAAATAATGTATCATGATATATTAAGAAATATCCACAATATCCACGATATTTATCGATATTTTGGATATATCCACGATATTTGCATGTAAAACAATGTCAAATATCCCCAAAGAGAAGGATATATCCATGATACATATCCAGAAATTGAATATCGATAAATACCCATATCCTAATATTTTGTACTATGGCTTCAACCACGTAACTTTTTTTTAAAAAAAAAAAAAAAGGTTTCAAGGCTTCCAAACACGCACATAAGAATTAAGAAAAGAAAATTCAACGGAATACCAATAGCAAAACTCTATTTCTGAGTCGATCTTCTAGAGATGTAGATCTTGTCAACAGTACATTATATCCTCTTCTTTTGTATGCTTTGTATACTGGACTGTAATAACAACTAGCCAATTAGCCCGCCTGCGGCCGGGCCTGCTACATATATAGTTTAGTTTTTATTTTTATCAAACTATTAACAACTGCAATATAGGCATATAGGCAGTACCCAACATTACCTGCCATTAGCTGCATTACCTACCAATGGCAGAGTATTGACTGACCTTCCTCCATTGAAATATAATTAACGCATGAGTTATATAAAAAATTAATAGCGGGCTGCCATATGAAATTAATTTTCCTTTGTACTAATTCTTTTGAGGAGTAAGTATAATGATTCTTTCAAGAAATAATAAGTATAAACAAATTGATCAGTATATGTATATTCTTATTTGCTATAAATTTCTAATGTATATATGAATTTCTAAGGATTCATCGTGATTTTGTTAAGTGTGAGGTTGTGGGGCAGAGTTTTATGCTTCATCAGATTAGGAAGTTGGTCGGGCTTGCAGTTGCTATCATGAGGGATTGCGCACCGGAGTCTTTGATTGAAACAGCTCTGTAGAAGTAAGTACTTTTCGGTTTCTATATTTCTCCGTGATCTTGAATTCCAACAATGACTTCTTTATGCATATGCAATTTCTTGAGAACCTCACTGATGCTCATTCTGTTGACAGCTGAATGTGATGAGCATGCAACACCAATTTATAGTACGGAAGTCAGGCACTCTCTCATTCGATCTGTCATGCATATCTGCTCTTCAACACCATTATCACCATTTGGAATCTCTTGAAGAACAAAACACGTATCTAAAATGTCCATCAATCCCACAGTTAAGTTTACTTTACAAAAGTTGTGAAGGTTTAGGCTATCGTCAAACATTGCATCAGTTGGTCTCTTTCCTGTAAACATCTCCAACAACATTACTCCATAGCTGTACACATCTCTTTGTGTAGAGACCTCTGCACCCATTACATACTCTACACAACATTCATTGCTTTCTTAAGTACGATCATAGATTTCAAAAAATTCACAACAACTAATTAAAATAGTTAAACCCATACCTGGAGGGATATACCCAAGAGTTCCTCTTACGCCCATTGGACTTGTTTCGCTTTCAACAGAAATGCTAGTGTTCCCGTGAAAAAACTTTGCTAGTCCAAAGTCAGCAACATAGGCGACTATGTCATCATTGAGAAGGACGTTGCTTGGCTTCAGATCATAGTGAACAATTGGCGTTGGACAATAACTATGAAGATAATCTAATGCATAAGCAACATCAATCGCTATATTTAACCTTTGGATAAGGTTCAAGTTTCTCGAAGGCCTTCATGATCTATCTGATGAACTTCGATGCAACCAACTTTGTAAGCTTCCATTTGTTATGAATTCAAAAACTAAAGCCTTAAAGTCATTACCTTCGAAATCAATACTGGCGCAAACAGTCTTGATTTTCAATAAATTCCGATGTTGAACCTTTCTCAAAACTTCACACTCGGCCATGAAACTCTTGGATGTACCTCTTTCCATGAGGTTGAGCACCTTCAATGCTATAATACTTTCATCTCTATTAAGAACACCTTTATATACGGATCCAAAATTTCCCGTACCAATCAAGTTTTGTGGAGAAAAACCATTTCCGTTGGAGACTACTTTTCCAAAAGAGTTTTGAAGAAAGATTTGCTCGACGCTTTTACTTCAAGCAAAATGCAAGAAACAGGAATGATATACTTAACAGAGGGAGAAGAACACCAAGTATCACCTTTAAAGCAAGAGACATTTCCTTTTTTTTTTTTGACATTTGGATAGGGCATTTCGGCAAATGAAGTTCGGTAACACCCCCGCATAAGTTACTGTTTCCACCAATTGAATATACACTCACATTTTCAAAGATCCCTCTTATTGGTACGTCACCCTCAAAGTTATTGAATGATAGATTTAAACTTTCCAGAGCACCAAGGTTTTCAAGAAGTTTAGGAATTTTTCCCCGACGGTTATTTAAATGAAAAGATCGATATCTTCAATACCTTTCAAACCGCCAAAAGAAGAGGGGACGACTCCTTGAATGAAATTACCTTGTAAATAAATATCGAAAAACAAAAATGAAATTCGGTAACTCAACTATGCCTTTGGTGTTCATTATCAGTATAACTCTGAAAAGCATCGCGAATGGGCATTTTACAATACATATTAGGCAACATTACCCTATGGTCTTTCCAATGAAACGACTTAAGATGACAACTTGAACAACCCACACATTCCTATCAAGGGTAAAAAATCTGTCTTCAATCCACATAGAGTGTAAAAGATTGGCATGAGCAACACCGAAATAAAGCGGTCGAACTTCTCTTCTAATCACGGATCCTAAAGGTGGTCCATATGGTATAGCCAAACCCGAATATAAATGGTGCCATTACATAACCTTGCCCGATGATGTGACGACAAATGTAAATGCTAGCAACAACATAATAAAACTACATAGGTAAATTTCCCTGACTGGTTTTCCTTCTGGAGTCTTTTTGATGACCCATAATGCTACTGGTCGGACCAAAAACACAGCAATGGCTAGCAAGAAAGCACCTGATGTTATGGATCCTAAGGTATTTGCAAATGCTTTTTCACCTTTGAGCATGAAACTAATCTTAAAAATTACAATAGAAACCACTAAACAAATATCAGATATTAAAGATGAAGAGGAGGCTAGACGACCAAGCTCCGAATTGAGAATCTTGAGGTCACTGAGGAAGCAAGTAATAACAGGGAAGGTATAACACCCCGTCTTTTTATTGCATTTCCTATAATAATATTAATAGTAATAATAATAATAATGTAAATAGAAAACAGAAATAGGATATCCAGTTGTTAGGATAAAAGCCCGTCAGTAAGTAGATAGGTTTAAAACCCTTGTTTTTCGGAGAGGTTTGAGAAACTAAAAAATAGGGGTTCCTCACGTAGAGTTTTTTTTCGAGAAAAACAAAACGAGAGTTTTAGAAAAAAAAAGTGAGAGTTTTACTGAGAGAAAAAAAAAGGGGTTTTGAACGAGGAAGATTATCGTTTATTGAAGACGAATGAAGCGACGGGGTTTAGATTTCGGGAGCCGTTGGCCGCTTCGATTTTAACAGTGAGTAGTCATACTATATTATATTTTTATTGGTTTCGATTTAAACATACCAGTAATGCCGTTTTTCTCAAATTTCAATTTTTGTCAACTCTGTAAATGGTTAGCCACCATTTTGAACCCCTGCAGTAGATCAAATAGGACGACTTTTGGCATTTAAACCGCCGGTCCGACGGACACCGCTAATAATGGCGTCGCCATCAAGCAGACACCAAACCGTTCCTTGTTTTTTTGTATGGTTTTTATTTGTTTTGTGGAATTGTTAATTTGTTAACTTGAATGTTATTGATGATGTTTGGACTGGGCGTGGTGAAGTAGAGGTGGTTGTTTCAGATGAGGGGAAGTGCTGTAAAGCTTGAACAACCATTAATGGCGTTCAAGCAAGAACATAACCGTTTTGTGTATGTTGTTGCTTAACTGTTGTCGGGTTTGATTGTTTTGTTGTGAGGTTATGTTGTTGGGTTGAGGGGGATTGTTGGTGGTGGATTGGGTGTTGGAAATTTGACAATTGAAGCTTGAAAAAAAAAACCTTTAATGGCGTCGGTCGAATTTCTTCAGTATAACAGAAATGGTGAATTGTTGATATGGGTAGTTAGGGTTTTTCTCCCTGAACCAAACCGCTGGGTTTGTTTTAATTAGGGGTGGCCGGTGGTGGCTGTGTGGTGGTCGGTGGTGGTTGGTTGAAATTGGAGAGGAAGGAGATGAACAGTAGCCAAAAACGATTTTGGGCTTGGGCCAAAATCGTGGGCTAATATTTTTATTTTGGATTTTAACATTTTGACTTTAAGATTAGACTATGGGCCTTAGGATTTGGGCTTTTGGGTTTTTGGAGTTTAGGCCGGGTTGACCAGAGTTGACTATTGACTTTGACCAGAGTTGACTGTTGACTTTGACCAGGGTTGACTTTGACCAGTTGACCCGAAAATTTGACTTTTTCCTAAAATTATGATTCGGTCTAATAGGATAAGTCTAGGACTATTAACGTGTTTGACCTTAGGCTAGGACCTTTATAAATATACTTGTGTACGTGTATTTACTGCTTTGTGATTTTTTAGTCTTTTGCGATACACAACGTTATGACACTTATACATTCATGAAATTAATAACGCGTAAACCAAAATTAATTGAATCAAGATATTCCTACGTTCTCTGAAATAATATATACAATAAAATACAATAATCGTAAACAAAAACTTACCGCACCCTTTTTAGAACTCTCCACCTTCAAGTTTTAGAATTGAGTTTATGGCTGATGAAGTCATATGTAGGTGGGCATTTATTGAATGTGCCATAAATGGCCCGTTAGTGTTATATAAGGGTATTCATTGAATGTGCTATGAATGACCCGGGTATTCATTGAATGTGTCATGAATGACCAAATTGTAGTTGACTGCCCTAAAGAGTGATAACCGTAAAAATAGTAGAATCCTAAATATTAATGCTACAAGAACACTAATACGTAATCCTACCGTTCTTACGTTTAAATCAATTCTTCTTACTCTCAAAACATATTCATGCAATATAATGAGTAAGGAATTCGTTCCACTCTTAAACCCTCAAGACTTAAATAGAATTCAATTATTCAAACACAAGGAACAGTGAGAGTGATGTGTTTGGTGTTTAAACTAAAACTAATTATAAATTTAAGACAACTAAATCTAAAGATTCTAACTTTATGAAATTTAACAAACAATAATTAAAATCTAACATCAATAACTACGAAATGACTAACAACCAAGAAATGAAATTAGATCTAAGCAATAGATAAATGACAAAATCGAATTTGATCAATAATAAACTACTTGATTTATCTAATGAAGCAATAACAATATTTTAATACTTTAAATTAAAACAAGGAAATGAAAACTAATAAAATGGAGATTCAAAACTAGAACTAGATCTAAAAACTAATCTAGATCTATCTTTTTCTAACCCTAAACTCCATTAACATTAGCTTCCTAACCTAACTGCCATTAACACTGAGTCAAGCTTTTGTTTTATACTTCCGCATCCAAAAATCGTGCATGGGCTTGGAGCCATGTTTTGGGCGGAAAAATCGGACCCCAAAACCCAATTTCTTTAGTCCAAAAGGGCTCTTCAGCTGCAGTTGGCTTCGACAGATGTTTCGTCCACTTTTTCTCCTCTGATTGGGTCAAGACTTAGACCATTGGAAAGCTCTTTCCGAGTCGGTCGTTTTGACATAAGGTAGACCCAATTCCGAGGTCCGAGTCCAAAGATATGGTCTTCTGGAAGTTCTCACCGACTTTGTGCACTGTTTCTGCCCGCGTGGACTTTGACTTTTCATCTTTTGACCGGGCTTTACAAAGGCTTTGTCTTCTTGAATCTTGGCCTTTAATCATAGAACTTCTTAGCAACCAACCCTTGCTCCATTATCTCGCTAAAGTGGTACATATCTGCACATAATGGACTTTGAAGCCTGAAATACATAAAAACACGTAATCAGTATTAACTCTTAATTATTACTCACATAATTGGTCTAAAAGTATGATTATTAAGGGGTTAAAACTACAGTATTGGGCTCTTATCAAACCACCCCCAAACAGCATTTTGCTTGTCCTCAAGCAAATATGAGAAATTAGAATAAGTGACCAAAAATGGAGTTCTATCTACTCTCGTTTCGCTGAGTGCGATTGCATTGACCATATGCAACAAGGCCTTAAACCACTAGGAATTCCCTAGTGGACGAGTTACAGCCTCGTGAGAGTTTTCCAAATGAAGGTACTCACAAACTTCTTCTATACTACAACGACTAAGAAATAAAACTATTGTTTTCTCATTCATGTCTCAACTATCTATCGTCTCACTAGCAAATACATAAGAATAACCCAAATGTAACCCTAAGCTAATATATGCATAATAATCAATCATCTAAAATAAACATATAACAATGAGTAATACTATGAAATGTAATAGCAGGTCCGTTTAAAAACTCGAATAAGCGTCCTTAAGTAGGTCCTCACATAAATGTCAAGACAAAAACCACTGATTTTTCCACTCAAGTTTTATTTACTCCGGTGTGCGGTGGGCACACTTTACCTTACAATCTCAATGACAACAAGGAAGCGGGGGTCGATCAAACACATCGCCACTTACTATCCCACTAACCTATTCCTAATTGAGCTAGAGGTCTTTATTAGGTGTTGGGGATTAGGAGATGGTTTAAGAAGGAAGGAAATGGATATTCAAAAAGGACAAGTCCGAGATAATAGAGTCTTCATATTATGTAACTAGAAAACCTTGTTATTTACTTTTGCTTCTACACTTTGTTTCCATCCTTAGCCATATTTTTTTTTTTCTTTTCTTTGGCTTTTGACTCCTTTTATTCTATTTTTTTTTTTTTTTTTTTTTTTTTTTTTTTTTTTTTTTTTTTTCTTTTCTTTGGATGGAAACTTCTTTTCTTTATTTTCTTTTAAAAGCAATTAACTAACTTTTTGTTTTTACACGTGTTTTTCTCTTCTTCTTTCTTCACTCATTCTATTCTCAGACTTATTCTAGATTGGGTAGGTTGATTTATTTTATTTTTTTATTTTGTTTTGTTTTTGTAACAGGGTAAAGGAATTGTGGTTTATGGAAGGCTAAAGAAAGGCTCAGAGGGGCGACTAGCGGAAAATAATTCATAGGTTTGAATTTTTGGCTATATCGATCCAAAGAGGGCCTAAATTCTCGCTTAGGATATGGCATAGTGATCAAGCAAGTGGACGTGTGATTTCTCTATCCGGATTTTACTTCTCCCTTGTGTCATTTCTCAAATATTTAAGCTTCATATAAGGCTTTAGGCTATATTCTCACAGGATTTGTAGAATAAGTACTCTAGCCTAGATTTCAGAAACTTACTGCTAACAATCATAGATACTCATGTAATATATTTATAGATAGATGCAAAGATTATTACCTACATATTAACCTAAGTTTCTAACAATTATTCGATGCAAAAGCTACGTTGAGACTTCTAGATTGTTAAGAGCATAGAGAAAGAAAACAAGTACCAATATTCCTAAGTGTATAGCATAAACTTATTTATTTATATTTTTGAAATTTTAACTTGAAATCAAATGCATATTATACATATCTATATCCTAACAGATGCCTTAATTACACGTGTTTCTATCCCCCAAACAAGAAACATGCTTTGTCCTCAAAGCATTTAAATAAAGAGGGTAGAAAAATACCATGGAAATGCGTGAAATTCGGAACATCCGCAAAACAAGGTTAGAATATACTAATATAGGAAATAAAAAAAGCGACGAACTCTATAAGAGTTCCACCCATTATGGGGTTAACAATTAAATTGCTTGGGACATAAGCGGACACTAACCCAAACTAAAAACTTACCTCCACTCCAAATTTACACGTCATCCTCCTCTTCTATCAAGAAGTGAGGTTCCTTCGCCAGCGTCTGCCATGCCATGATAATTTGCCATGCCGCGACGCCATTTATCATCTATGATTGCTAACCTATTAAGCGCCACTTGGTCGGATGGGGTGTAAGGTGCAACCTGATGAGGTTGTATCCTCCATCCTTGCCAAGTCATTGCACCTGGAAAGATCGATAATATAATTGGTGGGTCTCACAAATGTCGACCCCAACCCAATCCGTGAAACGGGCACAAAAACGAGGAAAGAAACATAGCATAATACGGAAACTAATATAGGCATAAGAAGATACTTATGCCTCATGCTATGGGCTCGTGCTAAACTAGACATTAAGGTCTTAGGAAGGTCATATAGCAGCGTTCCTCGGCTAAAGCAAGGAAAACATCGCAAGTGGCATCATTCGCGGAAGAAAAATGCCACTCCCTAATATGTTTAGCATGATAAAGAACATTACCGTATCACATTAAGGGACAAGCTACCAAGGGCTACGTTATATGTCCCTTGGTCCTCTACACGAAAATGCCGGACCCATAAGCCTCATGCAAAAAGTCATAAGTGTAGACATGCATATTATCTACCCAATAGCATCATGGGTCTTGTATTTCAAATGAGCATGGCAAGTCCAAGAACAATTGCTAGCAAGAACCATAAGCGGTTCCCACCCTACGTGTGTGATCACCTCACAAACCAAGCACCATAAGTAGTGCTTTGAAACAAATCTTTGAAAGATCGTTCGGTATTATTGTAGGAGATGTCATCTCAAAACTACGCCTGGAACAAACCGCAAAATCACCCGAACAACCCGCGGAAAACTGGAATTTTTGGTCCATGGAAGTCGTAAGCGCTCGAAAGGCCATTAACTAGGGCGCCGAAGTCGCCTCTGTATTTAAAATTCCGGTGTTTGGCCGCGAAGTCGCTTGGTATGAGGGCGGTCGCTCTAGGTCCAATAGGCGAGGGTGGGTCGCTTCGATATGAGGGCGGTCGCCGCCGACAAAATTCTTCAAAAAGTAAAAGGCGCAGCGCTGCTCGACAAAGCGCAGCGCGCCAAAACGGAGTTTAGAGCAAAAAGAAGGTAAAACTTGGAGTGGAAAACGTTTTTTTTTTTTTTTTTTCTGGGGGCCGAGGTGGGGGCAAGAATAGGAAGTTTAGTGATCAAGCATAGAAAAACCAAACACCCCACCCCCCCAAACAAATTTTTGAAAACAGGTTTGTAAAAATTTGTTTTAAAACGTCGGGTCTTTTAAAGTTAGATTCCCCGGACTTAAAGTGATATATATGTATTTACATGCAGGTTCCCATATATCAATAATCTAAAAAGTTGTGGGTCTTTCCACAAATAATTAACATGGAATGCACCATCAAAACGTAATTAAGCACCAAGATTTCCTATGACGTAGCTTAGTGGAATGAGAGTAAAGCCTTATAGATCTAAAACCTAATCGAGCATACGCTTTCTTCTTTGTCCTCTACGAAGGGGAATGCCAAGTAAATGAACATGAGAAAATTGATGGTTGTGGAAGATCGTGTAGGATGTGGATAATTTTGAGAAGGGAAAAATGGAAAAAATGAAAAAGTGTCCGGGGCTTGTCCTTGGGTGTTACTTCTTCACTAGTTGGTTTTAGATAGTTATGAAGCATAGGAGAAACGCCAAGGTCAAGTACAAACTCAATGGTTCTTTGAAAAGGTAGAGGGTGAGGAACATTAAGTGATGGAAGGTGAATGAGTGACATGAGGATGTGAGGTGGGTGAATGGTGTTCAACTAGTGTTCTTAGGTCTATGTCATCGAGGGCTTTGAGATATGCAAGACATTCCTCAATAGGTGGGTAAGAAGAATCACCGGGATAGAGGGCTTAAAAAATTCTTCTTCCGTCATGGCGTTAAGAGATGAATGGATGTCAATAGGAGAGAACTCAAGGAGTCGAAGGAAATCTTCCTCGATGTTATCTACGCCTAGGGAGTAGAAATTGTGATCCTTGTCTTCTTCCATAAGAGGGTATCTACTAGTGTGGGGACTAAAGTGTCACCGCACTAATGTGAGGTACAAAACTCTCAATGGACTTCACTTCTCCTTCTATAGGCAAACCTAGTTGTCCCTGTTTTTGTCTAAACATGTTAACTTCTACGTAAAGATTTCCAAAAGAAAGAGTCATTGAGCCATCCCGACAATTGATTTGGGCATTGGCGGTTGCCAAGAAAGGGCATACTAAGATGATGGGAATGGAATCATGAGCAACTTCGTGTCGAGAATAACAAAGTCGGCGGGATAGTAAAAATCCCGAACTTTAACAAGAATATTTTCAACTACACCCTTGGGATACTTAATAGAACGATCGGGCTAACCGCAAAGTCATTTTGGTTGGTTGAAGTATTGTTAGACCCAGTTGTTTATATAAATAAAAAGGGTAAGTTAACACTCGCCCCCGTGTCTAATAAAGCGGTTGTTATGAAGGTATCACCTAAGGTGCATTGTACAATAGGATCTACCGGGGGTCCTTGTACTTAACAATTCCGTTATGTTCGGATAAAGAGGGATATTGTTCGGTTAAGAATGCTTCGTGGGGTATGTTGGTTTTCCTCTTCTTGGTGCACAACTCTTTTAGAAACTTAGCGTGTCCAGGTAGACTTTTTATAGCTTCTAGAAAAGGTAGGTTTATAGTCAAATTTTTAAACACTTCCCTAATCTCATCAAAATTCTCGTCCTTTTTAAACACAACTAGTCTTTGGGGATATGGTGCTTTATCACTATTTTTAGCAGAAGGGATAAAAGTTTTATTAGGCTTTGCTTTATCTCTATCCGTTTTCCATCTAGGTATCCATATTGGAACCTCTACAGGTGTAGGGTCTTCACTTTCTATTATTGGATCTTGTAATGTTTTCCCTTTTGGTTGTGGTTTAACCGGGTACTTCTACAACAGTAGGGTCTTCAGTTTCTATTATAGTATTTGGTATGGTATCATTTTTAGTTTGCGGGTAATCTTTAGGCATAGTCACTTGGTTATCAACTACTCACCTCGAACGAGCGAAGGGTAGTGATTGCCTGTAGGTCCCCTTTGGTTTATATTACCATTACCGTAAATACTTTTTTTTATTTCAAAGGCGGTGTTTGTTGACTTAGGATTAGGCAATTGCTTGACTTGGAAACACGCCGGTTTGGTTATTATTTTGGTTAGAAGACATGTCAATAACCTTTTGGCACAAAGACGCATCATTTGCATCGTTTGTTTCATCATATTAGAGTTTTGATCATCGCGATCTTTCATCAAGTTGGAGTTTTGTTGCATAATTTGATTTTGTTTCTCCAACAAGGTCACTACTACTTTGTCGTAGATGGTTGTATTGGAATTAAAGCTTGTTGGCGTTCATGTCTTGATGTTGATAGTTACGGGTTATGGGCACTAAACCTCTATTTTGGTCACCTAAGTTCCATTGTCCTTGATGTTGAGTTAACTGGTTGAAGTGTGATGGTTGTGGTGGTGTTTGTGCATAGACAAGAGGACAATAGAAGTCGGAATGCTCAAGACTACAAATGCACATTACAACGAAAGTAGAGTTAATGTTCATGACTGGAGTGGGTTGTTGTTGAACGAGATGGCATCTACCTTTTAGTGAGGGCATCGATAAGAGTTTTAAGCTTCGGGATCATGTTTAACCTCACGAAAGAAGGAGAGGGAGCGGGAGGAATCGTTACCTCCCCAATTGTTGTTCCTCTTAGATTGATCTTCTAAGAATGTATAAGCCTCTAAGGCTCCTTTTTACTAAGAAAACTACCCCAGTCATGATATCTAGAACCTCCTTATGACGATGTAAAAGCCCCTTGAAGAAGGCACGAACAAAGCGTGTCTTTTCGCAAGATTATGATGTGGGCATTCAATGAGAAGATCGATGAAACGATTCCGTGCCTCCTGAAAAGGATTCATGAGGATTCCGGCGGAAGAAATGAATCTTTTGAAGCATTTCATCTGTCTTTAGTGGTGGGTAAAATTGTTCCATGAACAATTGAACAAGTTGAGCCCATGAGTCCACGAGTTTGGCGTTTGGGCAGTTAACCAAGACGCCGCTTGTCGGCTAGGGTGAAAGGAAACACCCTAAGTTTAACTTGTTCGGACTTACGCTAGGATGATGGAATGTAGTGAGAACTTGGTCTATCCCACGCATGTCTTTGGTAAGGCTTCTCATGGTCTAAACCATGAAAAACCAAGAACAAGTTAAATATATTAGGGGATTCAAAAATCCCCACTAGGTCTACAAGAACGATGCGACTTAGGGCCATCGTTTAGGGCTTTATAAAAATCGAGAGAGGAGTCTCTTGTTCTTTAGCCATTGATGCAAGTGTAGTGTGTGAAATTCTAGATAGGCGTGTTGTATTTATTTCTAGGAAAAACAAGCCTGATTATACTAGAATTAAAACTCCTCCGGACGTAAGAGGCGAGGAGTGGAAGAAGGAGTACCGAATGCCTCCTTGCTTCTGGCGTTTGAATAAATATTCTTGTATCGCGCGATTTTAGTGTATTTAACAAGTTAGAAACACTGAATAACTTTAAGGAATAAAAATATGCATTTACCTATGAAAATTGGGCTGTTCGGATGAATTTTCCTTGTAGGGCGCAGGTTGGGCGCGCGCGCCAAAGGTAAGTTGAAATTACAAGGTTTAAGGGCGGGTCGCGCTTCAACATGGGCGCGGGTCGCGCTCCAGGGTTTTCAAGTTTTAGGCCTTTTATCGTACTCCAAAAAATCTGAAATTTTTACAGTAATTTTCTAAGACGTCTATCAAGTAGCCTGTAAAATTTCAGATCGATCGGAGTTGTGAAAGTCCCTCTACAGCCCTTCAAAGTTTGCATAACGGTTTTCGGACACAATACAAACAACCGAATGGTTAACCCATCAAAACAAATCCAAAAATTTCCAAATTTTTACTGGAGACTCCTGAGAGATTCTAGTTGTTCCTGTAAAATGTTTAGAGCAATTGGATTTCTACAACCTCTCCTTATTGGATGGTGTTCCAGATATTAAGTGTTTGCAACACTGCAGAAACACACTGGAAACACTCTACTATTTAGGAGGTCAAAACAAATAAAAAACTCATCAAATTTTTACTACAAACTCCTGGATTAGGATAGATACTCCTGTAAAAATTATAGAATTTTTAGAACTCCTTAAGTAACCTTACTTGTCTGTTTTTCAAGAACATACGGTGTGAAAACTGAAATGCAGTACTGTAAAGATCGTATTTGTTTTACAAGGTAAACCAACTCTGAAAAATCTGAAAATATTCTAGTAAATCAACAACACATTAAATATTATGTATGAATATTTTCAGAATTTTCGAAAATTTAGAAATACCTTCACCGCAGTGTTTTTCTCTGTGAATCCAAATCCTATGCCCCAAAACAATGAAAACAGTTCGAAAATTCAAGAAATAAGAATGAAAAATTAAAAGGGTGGGTGGGTAGAGAATGGGGGATTGCCCCTTGGATTCAAGCAATTAAATTCTTGTCTTGAACGAGATTAAGACGGCAGCGGCGCCATTTGATAACCGTAAAAATAGTAGAATCCTAAATATTAATGCTACAAGAACACTAATACGTAATCCTACCGTTCTTACGTTTAAATCAATTCTTCTTACTCTCAAAACATATTCATGCAATATAATGAGTAAGGAATTAATTCCACTCTTAAACCCTCAAGACTTAAATAGAATTCAATTATTCAAACACAAGGAACAGATTGAGAGTGATGTGTTTGGTGTTTAAACTAAAACTAATTATAAATTTAAGACAACTAAATCTAAAGATTCTAACTTTATGAAATTTAACAAACAATAATTAAAATCTAACATCAATAACTACTTAAAATGACTAACAACCAAGAAATGAAATTATATCTAAGCAATAGATAAATGACAAAATCGAATTTGATCAATAATAAACTACTTGATTTATCTAATGAAGCAATAACAATATTTTAATACTTTAAATTAAAACAAGGGAAATGAAAACTAATAAAAATGGAGATTCAAAACTAGAACTAGATCTAAAAACTAATCTAGATCTATCTTTTTCTAACCCTAAACTCCATTAACATTAGCTTCCTAACCTAACTGCCATTAACACTGAGTCAAGCTTTTGTTTTTATACTTCCAGATCCAAAAATCGTGCATGGGCTTGGAGCCATGTTTTGGGCCGGAAAATCGGGCCCAAAACCCAATTTCTTTAGTCCAAAAAGGGCTCTTCAGCTGCAGTTGGCTTCGACAGATGTTTCGTCCACTTTTTCTCCTCTGATTGGGTCAAGGCTTAGACCATTGGAAAGCTCTTTCCGAGTCGGTCGTTTTGACATAAGGTAGACCCAATTCCGAGGTCTGAGTCCAAAGATATGGTCTTCGGAAGTTCTGCTGACTTTGTGCACTGTTTATGCCCGCGTGGACTTTGACTTTTCATCTTTTGACCGGGCTTTACAAAGGCTTTGTCTTCTTGAATCTTGGCCTTTAATCATAGAACTTCTTAGCAACCAACCCTTGCTCCATTATCTCGCTAAAGTGGTACATATCTGCACATAATGGACTTTGAAGCCTGAAATACATAAAAACACGTGATCAGTATTAACTCTTAATTATTACTCACATAATTGGTCTAAAAGTATGATTATTAAGGGGTTAAAACTACAGTTTTGGGCTCTTATCAAAGAGGAACTAAGGTATTTCGCCTTGCGGGTTAGTTGTATTCCTTGAATGTACGGGAATGTAGGATTGGGTCTTCCTTGAATGTGGCAGGAATGACCCAGGGCATTCATTGAATGTGCCATGAATGGCCCGTTAGTGATATGATAGGTATTCCTTGAATGTGGCGGGAATGACCTAAGGTATTCATTGAATGTGCCATGAATGACCTGAGTTTTTGTGCCCAAAGAGGCTGTAAAATATGTGTATGAAAGCCCAGAGATGGCTATGATATTGTGGTATTCGGTGGAAGAGAGGCACACAGGAATGTGTGATTTGGCAAATGTGTGGAGTGCAAATCATGGAGTAGGTACTAAAGGGTGGGTGTATAAGAAAAGTAATTGATTAAGTGATAAGAGAAATTTATTTGATTATGCGAGTGTGTTTGGGCTTACTTTTGAATACATATAGGATATGTACATAAGTTATATACAAGTTCTAACTTTCTTTTGCAGGAGGGTAGGATTTAATAATATTTTGTGCAGGGGGCCGGGTCCTACCCTTATACAAAGGGATATATCGGTAAGTTGTAATTCAATTATTTAGATATTAAAACGAGTTATTAGAATGAGTTAATAAGATGGAATTTAATAAAATGAAAGTTTTGCTTGGGAAGAAACTATGCCGTTTGAGATGACGGAACTACTTGTCTTCCAAGCTGAGAATGATTAGGTTATGATAGATTTAAAGTGTTAGTGGGATAAGTAAGAATTTGAAATGTTTATATGTGTTTAGTCTACTCATACCAGCAAATTCAATTTGCTGACCCATGTTTGCTTTGTTTTTGGCAACGTGGGTGTGTTCTTGGGAACATAGGTGGAAGGCAGTGGAACCGCGGCGTGTGATTGGGATTCGTGCCTGGAGCAGTTCGTTAGTTTTCTTTTAGGTCTGATTCTTTATTGGAAGAATGTAATAAAATAGTTTATCTTTTTCATGGCATGAGAACATGGTAGTGAGGAATTTTATTCTGAGAGTTTGTTTGATATTTTATTTGGAAGGATGTTATCTTAATAAAGAAGTTGCGGATAATTATCGGGATTATGTTATTTTAAGTTGTTTCTTTTAGGACATGGCTATTAGGGTTTGTATGTGTAGTATCCTCCGTTATAGTCTGGGTTTTTAAACAAGTGAACCTAGTGATGTTTGAGATATTTATATTTCAAATATTCACTTTGTTATTGTTTAGAAATTCGGGCTGTGACAGAAGGCAAACATAGACTCTATACCAACTACAATGCTAAGCACTCTTGATACGTTAGTGTCAACATTCACACAGATTCTTAGGACAATAGCTGCTAAAACACCAAATGTAAAAGGAATTATGTATCCTAAGATACCTATTGCCATGGCTCTCCTTCCAGATTGCAAAATAATGTTATGATCCATTTTTACTCCAATAAGAAATTGGAAAATTGTGAAGCCAAACAATCCAAAAGTTTCAAGTACAACTTTTCCTCTGTCTAGGAATACTATTCTCGTGAACTCCTTACTCTGACCGAGGAATGAAGGACCAAGCATCGGACCACCCACCAAAACATCGTGAAAATAATAATGTCAAGAGCACGCATACATAAGTAGACTTAAGTATACTTTTCCTTTTGTTTTCATAGTGACGCAAGAGTATGTGCCTGTGTTTTACTATTTGGCCTCTATATGCCTTTTGACTCGATTGGATTTGTTTATTTCTAGTACACAGCTCACAGGGTGAGATTGTTAAAGATCTCTACCACTGGAGCTAACATTGATATTTACTATCATCCATGTTTTAGTTTCCCAAAATGATCATATATATTCTCTCCTTTTTGTAATTCAAAACTATCCTTTTAACTATTTTATCGTGACAGATAGAACCGCAATACTCAAATATGTTAATCAAGTCATTTTAAGGGCCTCCACATCGTGCGCCTAGATTACTCTGAATTATAATATTAGTAGCTTTGATGAACCTAAGGTTAAGGTATCAAAAGAATGTGTTCCTTATCTTGCAAACAATATGAGTCGGCCATGTCTATGTCCAGGACAGGCAGTTGAAAATAATATAGTTTAAAGTGGACAAACATAAATAGTTGAACTGGTTTCCTTACAGTCCATGATTCTACCTTTAGAATGTTTACCCATTTATGGCAATCAGCGTTATGGAGAATCCAGAAATTATAATACAAATCCAATGTTTACTGATCAGGAACAAATCCTTATACCTGCAGTTACGGTGACTGGATCCACATTTTCAATGAGACTACGACCAATTCAACAACGAAGAGGCTTAAAGATATGCAGGAAAATAAGAACTAATTAAGAAGACTCGCAAGAAACTGTTTCACATTTTGTGCTACCTCTGCTTCTAGTACTGCTTCCAACATGATATCTGATCCTTTTGCATCATCTATCAGTAACAGCGTATAAAGAACTAACAAAGACAAAACATACATCATTCAATTAATATTTAATTAAACAATGATTATAAAAAATTAGACAACATAAGAAGCAAATCTGAAATATACCCCTGATGAATAAGCAAAGGAACATACCCTATTACTGTTCAACGAAGAAATGTCATATAGAGGAGGTCAATCCTCCTTCTCATAACAAATGAGCAAAGATCTTTAAAATGTTTCAAGGCGTGACTCTCATCAAACATCCATGGGAATATCATCTGTAGTAGTAAACCAAGATGTCAATAAGATGAATCCAGTAAATATAGTAAACACCTAATAGTATGTCTTTGAGGCGGCATAAATTATACAAAAAGAAAATAAAAAAGAGAACAGGATGCCTTTGGGTAAACAGAAAAACTACTTTTTATGTGAAGGTTATGATTTCTACCTAATAGTATGTCCAAATTTGCTTCTATTAGCTCCCATGTAAAATGCATATAATAGTTTTATTAATGGAGATAATCTAATGTGATGTAACCCTCTTAAAAGTATCACCAAATGACCACATGCTTCTATTCTAGGGGAATACTCATGAGACACCACCCCCCGAATACTCATTATTTTCAGAGAGATTTTGAGAGATGGTTTAGAATTTGGAAGTGAGAAAGAGTGAGTGGTTTGTTTAATAAGTTGGGTGAAATGTTTTTGGATTTTGAGTAGCCCAAACAAATGCAGCACTGGTTGGGGAGAAACAGTGCTAGTTCCATTAATGAGCTCTTGCTTAATATTTCATTATTATTATTATTATTATTATTTTTTTTTTTTATTAATAATGATAACGAGTTTTACAAATAATTAGGACAAGCGTGCAACAAGTCACCGCAAGTCCTTTTCAATAGCAAAACCTATCCTCCTAAAAACAAACTCGTTAGAACCAACCATTCATTACATTGCAGTCCATAACTTTCTGCAATCTCTTAAGGAGCTCAACAGACTGTTTCGCCAAGAAACCAAAGGTGTCAAAATCGAAAAGGAATGAAACAATGCCGGGTTAGCTCTACAAGCCTCCTCGTGTTTAAATGCGGTGAAGAGTTTTGTTTGGGTTACTTAACAATTGAAATCTGCAAAAAGGTTGGAGTGGGTCGGGTCGACGCAGTTGTAACACTTACAACCGTGGTTGCCACCATCGAAAGTACACAAAACTCCCGGCCTCTTAAGCCTTGCGTAGTTTAACACATCCATTATATCAAAGACTGAGGATACCTCCATAACATGAGATCTCGGTGCATTTTGGATCATCCCCGAAAACAATTATTAATTGCATAGATGCTTTTAACTTTAAAGAAATTGTTTTGATATGAAAATGCTTTTGATGAGGCAGACCTTACCCAAGGAACTGACTTCGCGATTCAACCCTCGCTCTGCAAAATTTAAAATTCTCAAAGTGCAACTCAAATTGCCAAGTACAAAGTGTCTGTTACAATGATTCTTTGCGAGTTGTGCTAGGCCTACTAACAAAATGTTTATGCTCACTACAACTGATACAATGAATAGCATTTTAAGACGGCCATACCTTGTATTCCCATGGTTGTGTTCGTCTTGCATTCCATAACTGATAAAGCGTTTTCGGAAACTCAAAAGATCAAGTTGTTCATTAGAAAAGAATGAAACAAAAATATGTAAAGAGAAAAATTAAAGAAACCCAAATACAAAAATTAGGGAAGTTTGTACCTCAAGCAAAATGGGTTCCTTCGAATGCTATTAATTAAAAGACATACATACAAAATCCTCATCTACTCCAAAATTAAATTGAAAGGTACTATCTAGTATCTATTGAAAAGTAACGATTATCCAAATTTCCAATTTGAAGAGGAAGAAAATAATCTTATTGACGATCGTATTCAATCGAGCAAAGAAAGAAAATAAAAACTGGAAGAAAGAAAGTGAGACAGTGCCTACGCATGTTTGTAGGAGATATAGAGCTGGATGGCGTCAACATTAAACTAAAGAAGTTATTAAACCTTTCACATTGCACCTGTTAAGTTTCTAATAGCACCTCCTAGTCTCTATAATTTTATATTGTCAAACCACTAATATAACACTTATTCATATCATTTCAAGTACAAATAAATAGTTTGATATAGATATAATCTAAAAAAATTACACCAATTCAACAGAATCTGAATACGTAACTGGAAAAGCAGAATGAAGAATAGAGAAAACCACAATGAATAGGATTCAAGAATTAAAATCCATAACAATATGTGTATGAGGGGGGTGGGTTGTAAATAAATCAATTGCAGAAATCAAAGATTCAAACACATAGACCACCAAAAGATAGATCGTAAGTTCGTAACACTATAGACATACCAATACCATACACTTGAGGTTGACGACGCTACTTTCGATCATTGATTAGACAGCAATAATGCACGCCATCTTGCATTTTCAGGCCTCCCTCCTACATTAACTCCAAACTCGTTGTAGACATCAATATACATAAGTAAATCGTGAATTTTTCAGCACAAAGAATCGAATCAAATTCTAGCACCATGAAGAAAAGCCAATGGAAAACTAAAAGTGTGAGTGGGTAACTTTTTTGTTGATCCTAACTCCAATCCATATTGGACGTGAAAGCCACTTTTAAATCAACAGAGACCTTCTTTCTACCTATTATGTACTTTCCCAAGAATATCTAATATCTTCTCATGATGTTTTCCATGATATCTGAAACTCAAGCAATCAATGGTTTAAAAAAAAGGCTCTTTTAAGAAGGAAGATTGAAAGAAGGATAGAGAAGTTTGAAAAGAAGCAAACCACTTGAATGGAATGGCAAACATAGATTACCATGTCAGGAAAAAGAGCAGTATTGCCTTCTTCTTCTTGCTCAGCGGCTTTATTAGCACTCAAACCACCACTATCTTCCGCCGCCATGACTTTCTCGTAACTCTCAACCTTTTCCCTTGAATTAGTATCACTCCCAACACCACCTTTTCCAATCCGACCACGCAACTCACTCTCCTCCTCCTCAGAAATCATAATAACAGTAGCAGCCTCTCACACCACTAATCTTCTTCTTACTACAACTCTTCTTATTATTATACTTAATCTCAATTCCAACTACCACTTTCCTTTCCCTTTCACTGCAGCTGTCTCTTTAGCAATTGCAGCTCTAGTTCTAACACAATTACTAACTAAAACTTGTGGCTTCTTATTCTTCTTCGCAACAGCCCAGGCCCTAGCCCCTCCTCGACCTTTGGGCTACTTACGTTGCTGAGAAAGTGAGAAGTACCTCTGTGGCTCTGTGAGTGAGACTGGATCGGCTGAACCCTTTCTTGCACAGATATATATACAATTGAACCATCTTTGGAAAAGTGAAACACCTCCATAACAGTCAAAAAAGCATACTGGAAAATTTCAGAGATCAGGCTGATCGTGTTCTTACAGACTGTATCTATAAAAAACGATATTTTTTCACTTTTCGTTACATGTGAGGAAGGGTTCACTTACAAAAGTTAAAAAGTACCCCTGGCGAATTGGTACCGGGTCGACATTCTCAAATATTCAAGCAAAGAAAGAATTGGTCTGAAATTCATACCTAATCCTTGTACAATGCAAACACAGTAAAAAGAACACGGACCAACTAACGCACTTATCCTAGCCTCTTAGGTTGTAAAATAAAAGTGCTATCACCCATTTACACTTACTACTCCTAAATCCTAACAATATGGAGTTAGGGACAATTGTTCCCACCGATGTGGACACAGGACATTAGAGTATATATCTAATTTTCGGATTGCACTAACTAAATCATTTAGTTGGAAATGTTTCTATCGTGCAAGCAAATTTTGCCTTATGTGTTGAACTGAAGTACTGATGCTCACTTCATACCACTTTTAATTCGTTAGATAACTATCACATACACTCTATATCACTTAAATTAAGTTTTTTTCTTTGAGATCATAGGATTCATAGCACTTATAATTAGTTAGATAGCTATTAAAAAAAAATGAACAGTACTACGTTACTGCTTGTTTAATTGCAAACTGTTGCATAGTGCGAAAAAACTGTTGCAAACTGCAACCATAATTATCTAGAATTCCTCTACAAAAAAACATTATCTAAGATTCTAACAGATCACTGAAAAAACCTTTCATTATATTCGGTCTGTTACACTAATAAAGGTTTTTTTTCTTAGATAATCAATGGCATGATTTTAAACTAACCATTCTCTTTCTCAACAAAATTTGAAGCCCCCATCACCACCAATTATTCTACTCACAACAAAAAACAATAATATGATTAGAAATTGAAGTGATGAAATGATGAGATAGATCTTATAGCGGGAGAGAGAAGTATACCTGGTTGGTTGTGAGGGCTTGATGTGTGAGAGAGAAAAGAGTCCACCGGCTGTAGTAATGATGGAAGAGGGAAGAGGATTCAACTCTTTCCGTTTTTTTTTTTGGTTGAACAGAAGTGTAGGTAATAAGTTATTCGCCATTGAAATTCAAGAAAAAAAGAGAGAGAAAGTGAAAGTGAAATTGAAGGAAAGTACAGAGAGACTTTTTTTTTTTTTTTGAAGAAGAGAACAAAGGTTTGGGGGTTTGACGAAGGGGAATGGTTATCTGTTTTGGGTTATTACTATTTATCGCGAACAATAGTAAAAAGAGGGCGTGTCTTCTTCAAAAGTGTTTGCTGTTGGACTTGCAGTTCCTAAAAAGCATGTTTCAAAAGCGTCTTTGCAGAAGGTTGTTTTGATGGATCTTTTACTAAACACATCGCAATCATCTGTTTGAAATGCTTTGAGAACTTTTTGTCTTTTGCATCTTCTAAATGCGGTGGTTCATCTGCCAGGGTCATTAACAACACTTCACAGGAGGATATTTTGAGAAAGGAAAGACGTCATCTTGAACAATTTTCTAGTTTAATTTTGGAAAAAGAATAAGAAAGAGGGTTTGAAGAGATGATTTTTTTTTTTTTTTTTAGAGTTGGAAGTGTTTTGTATAATTGAAAAAAGAGTATAGAGATAGATTTTTAACTATTTTGGGCTAGAAACAATTGAAATCGCAAAAAAGGGCGTAGAATTCGTTTTTTTATGTAAAATCTGATGTGTCAGTCTTAGAGAAAAAAGGGGGTTGACGTGGATCAGTGGGAGCATTCTCAACTACTCAGTATTAATGGTCTTTGATTACCTTCTTTTTCATTGAATGGTTGTCAGCTTTTATTTCCTGAATATAAGTCGTGTAGACTTTGAAAAAACGCTTGCAGATTTTATTAGATTTCAAGGAATCAAATCCACCATTCACATGGGAATAGGTAAAGGGAGTCCATAAGGTGCAACAAAGTAAACAAACGCCTTCTGCAGCAATTCTTGAATTTTAAACTGTAGGGGAACCCACAACGTTGGAGTTGACTCTACATTATTATTATTATCGTTATTATTATTCTTATTAGCTTACGTTGATACCAATATGTTTGAAACTTCTAATATAAGATAGAAAAAATAAAATAAAAGTTTCTGAAGTTGAAAACTTTCAGCTTCTTGAAAAGAATGGAAGATATTAAAGAAAATGGTGTAGAAGCAGAGGAAGAAAATAGAATGAAGAAAAGTAATGAGAACGAACAACACAAGTTGGGCCTTATGAGATCCTTTGTTGAAAGTCAGGATCCCACTTCAAAGGTACTTTTTTCTTTTACATCAATCATATCATGTTTGAGTTCTTGTTAGAGTGTACTTTCACTAGTTAGTTATGCGAATTAAACACAAGTACACTGAGAAGTTTTCCAATTAGGCCTACTTCGTGTAGAACAGAAGATCATGAAGTGAAATTTCATCTGAGTGTTACAAAACTTACAACTAGGGCAGGGAATCGGGTCGGGTAGACCCGAATCCGAACCACCCGATTACCAAATACATCGGGTTTGGGTCACTTTTCATATCCGTTTATGTATTCAGGTATGTTGGGTTCGGGTATAATTTTTGGGTTTTTTTGAATTTTTAGTGTTATCCGATCGGATTAGTCGGGTTCGGGTCAGATTCGGATATTAAATTTCCGATATAATCGGGTTCGGGTTCGGATATAGCCATATCCGACCTGAACTTGACCCGATCCCTGCCCTAGTTACAACTAGTAGTGGGCGCAAATTTTAGTGAATTATGCGTGTATCAGCCCTTGATTTCTACTGGGATCATCTAGCAAGCAGACCCAGACATTTCAAAGCAGTTGTTTTTAACATAACAGATACAACAGATTGCCCCCTGCAGTGCTGTATTCGACAAATTTTTATCAACACAAACAAATGGCACTGCCATAGCAACTATCTGGTTCAAAGATAAAAATGAGTTTTCAATACCACATTGTCAGTCTGACATGGTGCATTATTATCTTCCTAGTACTTTCGGTCTTCTGAACAGAGTTAGAATTTAGATGTTCACATTTCCTTGCAAATATACCTGCCACAATTAACTGAAGCATAGATAACATCTGTATAGAGGAACTTACATTTAATGAGTGGCATGAGGTCCCAAATTAGAAGAACAATCCAGTTTAACATTGTACGTACACTTCATGTTCGTCAGTGTTACATTTCATGTGATTAGTTATGATGTTACATTGTGTAATTGTGTTACATGGTATCTTAATCTGTATAGGAAGTTGATGATATGACGCTGAGAAGGTTTTTGCATGCTCGTGATCTAGATAATGAGAAGGCATCTAGCATGTTCCTAAAGTACCTAAAGTGGAGACGAGAATTTGTCCCTAATGGCACCATTTCTGAGTCAGAGATTTCAAATGATCTTGCCCACAAGATATTTTTTCTTCAAGGAGTGGACAAATATGGGCATCCCATTGGAGTGGTATTTCCTGGAAAACACTTTCCAAATGGGAAAGTAGGCGCGGATCAGTTCAAGCGTATGTTCTCCTTTTGTTAGTGAAGTTATTTAGTTACACACTTCAGCTTGAATTTGGCATGAGGCTCAATATAGAATCAGTCTTTCATCTTTTATCGGAGATGCGAGTGGAAAGCAAGTTTCGGCTGGTATGGGTCCTGTAACTTGACAATTCCACAATTTACATGCAATTGCCTAGCTAGGTGGCTCATATGCCCTAGCTAGGTGGCATTGAAAAATGCGAGCTTGCATTGTACATGCCCTTAAGTATCATCTTTTGGCTATATATTTGGCAGTGATGTCTTTTTATATGTAGACAGTCCACACATTTAGCTAAGTTAATTCCTTCTACTGCAGGAACTGTGGTTTATTTTCTTGACAAATTATGTTTGAGGTAATTCATTAATTCTTTCTCAGTGTATTAAAGCACGTCACGTCATCTTCCCCCTTTTGTGTTTTGTTGGGAAGAGTACGTAGGTTCCAAACTTCCAACTATCATTAGAAATAGGAACATCTGGTGTATTTCATTTGATATTATGTGCTTCTTGCAGGATGCCAAGAGGACAAGAGCAGTTTACAGTCATTGCAGATCTTCAAGGATGGGGATACTCAAACTGCGACATCCGTGCATATATAGGAGCTATCTCTATTTTACAGGTTTATTGCAATTTCACAAAGCACTAGATTTCTTATGACTAGGGTACCAAAGATAAGAATTACAATGTGAAGATGAATAATTCCATTTGAATTACAATGAACTCAACTTCATTATTAAAATAATTGTTTTTAAATCACATATAGGAGGGAACTTTGAAATGAGACTTTGTCGTCAAAGTACAGAACAATACAGGAGATGGACTTAATCAGACCGGCCGTATGACGACCTAGGATTGGTTCCGGTCAGGCCTGACATTTAAGTTTGTTCTAGCTATGTCAATCTACAGTCCTGACATTCTGTGAATAAGTTTCAAAATAGCCTAAACAAATGAGAAAACTAACCATAAAACATAGAAAACTGGGAGAATGCAAGCAATCACCACAAGCACATCGATGGTGACATACTTTGAGTTAGAGGGGAAAAGTGATAAGCCACAACATCCACCAAGCTTCGAACTAAGGAGCCAAAGGGCGAAGCATTCCTCATTTGTTATCCTAATATGGAGTCACCTAGTAGTTAAAAACCCACGAATGGAGCTCGTGGGACACCCATGGTCGACCCAACCCCCAACAATTCCTTCCTGCTCAATGCGATGAGCTGTCACAAAGTCATACTATCTTAGAGATTTTCCCGTATGCCCAATTGCCCATATTGCTGCTGGTGATCTCTAGTGCACTATATTCTATTTTCGAACATCTATGAACTACTAAAAGCTTGTATATCACACTAGTATTACTGTATCTTATGCTGAAGCAACTTGTAGTGTCAAAAGTTATTACTCTAACTTTAAAACGTTATGCCAGGATTGTTACCCAGAAAGGCTTGGCAAGTTGCTTCTAGTAAACGTCCCTTACATTTTTATGCAAGCATGGAAGTTGATTTGTCCAATTATTGACAAGAACACAAGCAAAAAGGTAAGTGTGAATAAGCTCTTTTCTAAACACAAGATTACTGATCTTATTTAATCATGAAAGATGGTCTTAAACTAATTTTCAAAGCTAAGCTCATAGACTAAAATGGCTTAGCTTTGGTATATTTCTCTCTTTTCATATGCATTTTGGAGCCAATGTAATTGAGATCCTATCTTGGCAATAGTGATCATTGTAATACTGTATTTTTATTTATAAAATATGCTAAAATATGCTCTCATAGTAGAAGAGACCAGTTAACCGTTGCACTAGCACCACATTTGATGTGATACAACATTCACCGATTTGTATTTGGACGTAATGATGTGTATTCAGAAGTAGTACACATGGAACATCTACTGCTTGGCGCAAAATGATCTCTCATTGTGAAAAAGAAGAGCAACCAAACTTTAGCAGACTTTAAGCCATATATGGACTGAAACTCATCGAAGTTGCTTACATGTGCATATGTTTGAAGCAGATTGCTTTTGTGGAGAAGAAGAAGATGACATCCATACTGCTTCAAGACATTGATAAGAGTCAGCTCCCACAGGTCTACGGAGGACATTTGCAATTAGTGCTTGTTGAAAACGCCTAACTAATTTTGGAAAGTCCTTTCTAGGGTTAACAGTATTACCCCCAACTAGGTGAGAAATTAGGGTCTCCCTCTAATTTCCCATCTAGTGAGGGGAAATCCTAGTTGGCTCATCTAGTGGGGTGGGGGTAATACTAGTTCACCCTCATTTATATTCAACAATTTCATGAGGGTCGTAAAAGTATCATCTATTCAATTCCTCTATGGTCCTAGTTTATAATGGTTATATTCATCAACAACAGATAGAATTGTATTGTTTGTTCCAGGTGTTTTTTCAGAGAAATAAATAATTTCTATGATTTAAAAAAAAATAAAAGAAAGAGTGAAAATTTGATAAGTTTGTAAAGAAAAGAGGTTCAACTGGCACTAGTCTAAGTCATTTATATTGAATTAGGCTCAATCTATAATCTTTTTGGTATGATGATCCCCATGAGTTGAGATTATCCCAGCCAAAAGTTATGATTTTAACTCCAAGCTGTTTTCGACCTTGAAATATCATACTATACTATACATGTTACCATATCAGATATTCATAAAACAAAGAAGCTGGAGTGAATGATTGGATCACTAAATATTTAATTCTTCCTTCAACTTGAGATCGACTCAAAACAGTAGCTGTATATACAATAACAATGCAGGTCGTAATGAATCGTTTTATATTAGAGTACGTATATGGACATTCATCCTTAATAACAATACGGCTCCTTTAAAGAGAAGCTCTGTGTAGCTCACTTATATTAATTTCTAGTACTTATACAGGTGAGTTCAACAACTCGACATATGAACTTGCTAGAATATTGCACTTTACCCCCGTATACTTTTTTTTAGAGCGCAAACCACTTTAAACTTGTAATGAAATTCCATTTTACCTATCCGGCCCATTCCATTTATCCGACACAGTGATGTAGCAGATGATACATGTCATGTATCATCGTGATACATGTCATATATCATTGTGTAAAAGGGTGATACATGTCATATATCATGATAATATATAACATGTATCATCCGCCACGTCACTATGTCGAATAAAGACACAAAACAGGTAGGCGTAAAATAAGACACGTCAGCAATACGGTGCCTGAAATGGGCCGGATAGATAAAATAGAATTTTATTACAAGTTTAAGGTGATTTGCGCTCTAAAAAAACTATATGGGGTAAAGTGGAATATTTTAACAAGTTCATAGACTTAAGTGGTAGTATTGCCTTAGCAACTCTGTTAGTGTTTCACAACTAATTTTCATAGTGTGTTTCTAAATGTACAAGAAGCCTTCAGCAGTTCAGCATATAGGTAGGGTTACGACTGAAAAACAGAATAATAACTCATAGTCTATTTACCAGACTAATAATAACTAATATTCTTGAAGGTTTTGCCTAGAATGTTCTCCTATGATATGGATTACCACAAGCACTGAAGCATAAGTTGGATGTGATACCATTGGTAGCTTCAACTGTAGTTGGTGCAGTGCATCTGCTAGTAACGAGTTGTCTCACGTGGTAGTAATCCCCCTCTATTTGTTTAGTTCTAGCATGAAACACAGGATTAGATGCTAAGGATTTTGAACGAGTATTGTCACACCATAACATTGGTGGATGTAAGAGTGTGTTATGGAGATTGATTAACAGAGTTTTTGAGCCAGGAGAGCTCTGCTGCCAGCGTGGGCTTATTACCTATACCTGCTTTTTGTAGACGATAAACCTATAGTAGGTTGTGTTTTTGCTGACCAAGATATATGTTAAATTCCATGTTAATGGTGATGTTAGGAGAGTTATGACATTAAGAGATGGAGAGATACCAAGAAGAAGAACAGAGATTGATCAATTGATAGAGATTGAGTTAGTTAGAGATTGATTAGAGTTAGGTTAGAGATTTATTGTTCTCTACCCATAACTACATATCTATACTAATTAACCTATCTTGGGTGTGAAGTAACCCAAAACATGATAATATAAACTACTAAATACGGATGAGTTTGACTTATAGTCCACACTTATAGAAATGTGGGACTTTACATATGTCAACTACGTATAGGGGACGCACGCCCTCATACTCTAATACTCTCCCTCAAGCTATAATGCCGCAAACTATGCAAATTACAGCTTGAATTGTAGAAAGAAAAGATAAGAATACAACTCCTCCTTTCATAGAGAACTGTCCTTAGTTGAAGAACGCGAACAACTGTTGAGACGTTCAGGAAAGTAGAACTATCGGTGTAGGCAATGGCCTAACCTGAATACAACATCTCTCAGTATTTGATGAATACTGAGAGATGAATATGTAGTGCAGTGATGATGTGACTGCAACTTAAGAAATTAATACTGAATAATACAGTTATGATGTGACTGTAACCTGAGAGATTAATATTGAATAGTGAAGTGATGATGTGACTGCAACCTGTGAGATGAATAGAAAGCTCGTGCTTTTCAGCCAAAGAGCTCAACAAGAAATAGTAAGAGTCAATGAAACACCTGAGTATAGTACCGGGCACCACTGCTGCATAAAAGGAATCAAAACCTGAAAAGTTGAACCATTAACGACAGCAACATATAATAAGCTTCTCAATAAGAAGGCTAAAACATAAAGCCGGTGAAACACCATAGAACTTAGAACCATGACATTAAAGGGAGTCAAACCCTTACAAACGAAAGAACTTATCGACCAACCAATAATCAGGAATTCTACCAAATCATATTAGTTTAGACGAGGAGAAACTGATGAAGAATATGGAAAACTGGACCTGAGTACCTGAAGTGTGGGGGCGCGCGCCCTCTGATCTGCCTTTGGGAAGGGTCGCACGCCCTTAGATTAGAACTAGCCGGTTGAATTTGTGGAGCCAGTTGAATTTTGTGAGCAATACCAGTTAACAGTATGATAAACAATACCGGTGAACAATAATGATTAACAGTACCGTGAACATCAAACCTTAGAGTATAATAATAGAATCAATGAGAATATCACCAGATCTGCTCACCGGAAAAGAAAATCTCCAACATAGAAAGAGAAGATTAGATCAACGAACATCAGCATAAACGAGCTTTTTCATACAGATGAGCGCAGCCTATGATTCAAAACAGAAGAACTTCTTCTTGTGAGAAATGTTGAAATTTGAATTGAATATTGAAAATTGAAAAAAAATTGATTTTGATTTTTTTGGATATTGATTTTGAGAGATTTCTCTCCTAGCATATCACTAAACTTTGATTTGAACCTGATCCTCTGATACCATATTAAATTCCATGTTAGTGGTGATGCTAAGAGAGTTGCGACATTGAGAGATGGAGAGATACCAAGAAGAAGAATAGAGATTGAGTTGGTTAGAGATTTATTAGAGTTATGGTTAGAGAGTTATTGTTCTCTATCCAGAGTTACATATTTATACTAACCTACTTTGAGTGTGAAGTAACACAAAACATGAGAATAGAAACTACTACATACGGATGAGTTTGACTTATAGTCCACACTTATAGAAATGTGGGACTTTATATATGTCAAGTACGTATAAGGGGCGCATGCCCTCATACCAAGAGCAAACAAGGGGTGCACGCCCTCATACTCTAACAATATAGGTGTGAATCCACTTAACTTTAAATATCCACTAGTAGATCTTCTATCAGATATGATAAATTCTCAGTAAACGAAGTATCTCAATATCTTCTAATAGAAAACTTAAATGTCCCCATGGTATTCTCCACTAAGATATAAGTTCTACGCGGTATTTATGTATGTATGTATTGGAAGTTGATTCTTTTGAAGAGTTACTTATAACGTTGTGTAATGATGCTGCGAGATCATGAATTTGCCATGCTCGTTTCAATAAAATAATCATTTTACACATAAATCATTTCATGGGTCACACATCAAGTATGATCTTTTTTTGGTAACTCTTCCGACCCCCACAAATGTGGCCCAATAAAAACCTAATTCAATATAAGCCCACACTCAGAGTCTATGCTCAGAACTTACCTACTTACCTACCTACACTAAAGCCTATGTTCAGAGCCTAATTTATAGCCTACCTACCAACACGTGTCTTAAACACTTGCGAGAAAGTTGCTTGATTGAATTAAACAACTTCCACAACTTCATCCACATTCAAGATTTCATTTGCAAAACTTCCATCCACACTTTATATCGTGTGACAGTTCTCCAATTTCATCCCATGATTGGAATATTGAAAAAGGAAAAGTAACTGATTACCAATCCTATCTATAAAATCCAACCTTCGTCATTCTCCAAAACTATACCTCGAGACTTGATCCCAAGCAATACAACATTTGGGTACGTAGGCAATTTCAAACCGAAGTCCAGTCTCCTCTTTCTCTAACAACCATCTCCTTCATCATTTCCAAAAACATCACTTCCAACCCTCAACTGGTGTGTTTTGGCAAATCTTACTAAAATAGTAACTACACATCATGTATTATCATTCCTGTGCTATAAATAGTTCATCCGGTTATCATTGTGATAAATATCTATCTTCTTGTGAATTGTGATGAGTTTGTTTGAGACCTGCAAGTTGAGATAATAAGCACAGTATTTAAACAACTTAACTCAAGTTTGTTTGGCAAAAATGAAATATTGGGGGGAATTGAAGGCTTTAGGATAGATAGTTGATGGATTGTGTGTACGTACATAGGTCTAACTTTCTTGAAGCTCGTAATTAGGATGCATTATTCTAAAAATCTTTTTGGAAGGAAAAGAAGAAAATAAATAATGAATATGCATACCAACATTCTTATTTTATCTAAATCATGAGTTCACCTAAAAAACGATTGGTATAAATTTTAACTTCTTAATACCATCTGAATTGATTTTGAACTTCCAACTATCTATTTTCCAGCTTTAGCAATCAAATCATTAAATAAGTATTTAAATAAATAAACCCAACAGTTCTAAATGGTGCCCTGTTTTGTCTACTGATGTTAATATGTTATGCAATATAATCTAATCACATATATATGGGCTTGAAATGTTTATCAATAATTTTACAGGTCGGGTTTGGGTTGGGGCGGTCTAAAAGCCCGCGCGTCTACCGGTTATGAGCTGACACGAACTAGGATTCCTACCTTGCCAAGAGTTTAAATAACTACTCTTGTTGGCTTTTCCTATTGGCCTTGAGAAAAATCAGTTGTGTATCCTGGAGGTATTACATATGAACGTCATTATGAAGTTGCACAAAAGATTGGCATGAAATTTAAGGAGAGGTGTTGTATGGGACCCTCATCTTATGAGAAGAAACTTCCGTGAAAGCGAAGCTCAAGCACTTGTAAACTCATTGCTCCAAGGTGTACGTTCAACTTAGTGGAGGTGATGCATGGGAGTGGAAATGGTCAAAGAACAAAATCTTCTCAGTGAAGTCTTTCTACTTGCAACTTTTCAATGCCAACCGGGTCACTTACTTTCAAATCCTTATTCTCACAAACTTGTGTGGGAGGTATCTATCCCCTCAAATGTCAAGTTTTTTATGTGGTGCTTGTTGTGGAATAAGACTCTTATTGTTGATAACTTGAGAAATAAAGGAATGAGCATTCCAAATAGGTGTGTGCTGTATCTAGGCCAAGAAGAATCCATCTTGCATCTTTTCACGTCTTACACAGTCACTCATTTAATTTGGAAAAATCTACTATCCAGCCACCCCAGATTGGTAAACTCTATACATTCGGTTGAGGTAATTAGTCAAGTTTTCTCAAAATGGCCAATACTTCGTACTAGAGGACTTGGAGAACACATATGGGAAATCCTTCCCTACGCTATTGTATAGTCAATATGGTGTGTTTGAAATGAAATCATTTTCAGAAACGTGACACTTTGCATCAACAAGGTGATTAACAAGATCAAGAGAAGTGTTTGGGCATGGCTTTGCATGAAAGAAAACACCTTTGCAGCTCATCGAGATCAGCACTTTTCGAACTTGCATGGTTTTCAACTAGACAAAGATTATTGACAACCAGTGGTAATGTGTCTTTTTATAGTGGTATATAATCTGTGAGGCTCTCACTCACACTATCTTTCATTGACATGGAGAGCCAGTACCAAATTGTAACACAACCCTATTTTATCTTATATATAATATAACACTTTTTACTCATGAATATATATATATATATATATATATATATATATATATACAAAATTGACATACGCAATCCAAAAGCGGACTTGCACATTGCTCTAATGGCTGATTTTTTGTAGATATTATCTCCATACTATGGATAGTATCTCCACAAAAAATCCGCTCAATCGGATGTGTCTAGTCTTATCAAAAGAGTGTTAAAATTCTGGATCGTCAGATACATTTCTAATTTGAACTCAATTTTTGGTAGGGTTAGACATGTTCAAAGGAGCTGATTTTTTGTGGAGATGATCTCCATGTTGTGGAGATCACATCCTTATAAAATCAGCTTTTAGTTCATTATGTAGGTAGGTAGGTTTTGTTTCAGTGGAATTTGACACATTAATGGATATTGAGTTTAAAGATATAAATGGGAATCATGTTGGGTTGGATTTAAATAGTATGGTTTCGAGTCAAGGTGGTGATTTGGGGTTGGTAGGTGTTGAGCTTAAGAGTGGGGATCTTGTTAGTGCTTGGATTGATTATGATGGAGTGTCTCGGGTGTTCAATGTATCCGTTTCATACTCGAATCGTCGACCCGTTGAGCCAATTTTGTCATTTGATCTTGATTTGGATCGGTACGTGAATGATTTCATGCTTGTTGGGTTTTTAGGGTCAACTCAGGGGAGTACAGAGGTTCATAGTATTGAAGGGTGGAGTTTTAGTTCTAGCTTTAATAGCCTGTCGGCATCGCCATTGCCCTCTACACCATTTGGTTATGGATTGTCTCTACCACCTCCAACTAGTGATTTCTTCAATCCTACAGCACTTGATTCTTTAGCTCCTTCTGGTTCTGTTTCTTTTAGCCCTCAAAAGCGTGAAAAGATTAGCAGTTCATCTTCATGTCATAACCAGCTTTGTAAACAAGGACCTGGTGCAGTTGTTGGGGTTGTAACAGCTGGTGCTTTGCAAAAAGATGGTCATGGATTTCTAATTTGTGGAAGGAAATGACGATTATACCCCCACTTGTTTTTTATTTGGGCCAAATCATTGTAGTTGTTAGATCAGGATGAGATCTGAGGGACCAGGAGGGGTGTGAGATTAGAGTGGCACAATAAGAGTGTCACTATAGCCAAACCATATATATATATAACACCGATTAGAAATTTCCATAATAAGTCTAATTCGGATTGGCAGTCCAGTTTGACACCTTAGGGCATCTCCAATGGAGAGTGTAAATTGTTTAAAATGTAAAATTTACACTAAATGTCAAAAATATGTTTTCAATGGGGGGTGTAAATCTCAGGTGATAAGCTAATAGTTAATAGAGGGGGTGGGGAATTCCCCATCCGGCTATTAGTTAATAAACATCTCGGGCGTCACTTGAAGTAACGTTCCAATTAAAAAGAAATTCAAAGGTCACTTAAACTCACATCTATTTTATTTTTTTTAGAATTGTAACGTTTGCGATGGGTAAAGACCGTCATTTATTGGTTGGGCCAGTTTTAATAAACTACGGACGTTACTCAATGATGTGCATTTTATTTCTTTTTTTAGTTAAACCACTTGCGACGGACTTTGACCGTCGTTTTTTCTCAGTTTTTTAATTTTACAAATTCATAAACTTTGTTACATTGGATACCATTTTGGATGTGGAAACTATTAATGTGTAAGAGGAGTCATAAAATTCTAGTGGCACTTATGTGGAGGTGTATATATACACTCTCCATTGGAGATGCCCTTATGGAAAAATAATCATAACTTTTTCTAGAAACTTTCGTTTTGTGACTTTATAGCACTTTCATATTCATAAGAGACCGCCTCTCCTGCGGGCTATAGCATTACACACAACACCGTCAAAACTACCAGATCATATGAGAACCAAGTCTAGCAAAACTTGAACTCCCCCTTTCCAAACAAGCCATCTCACGCCCAACCAGATAAACAAACCTCTTTCCTTTGGTTTCATAGACCATATATTTCTTAGTATACGAAACCTTCTTCCTCAATGATGGGATATAGCCCTCCACTTCTAACCGGAGAGTCCTCGTCAAGTAATGCAAGTAAATTGGAGAACATACAACAGAAATTACAAAGTCTCTTCTCCTCCAAAAAGGAGATCAAACTAGTAAGCAGCAACGAGGTGGAAAACATGAATGGAAATAAAGCTTACAGTGCTAGGTAAGATGTTCGGTGGACACCTAATAGGCCTGACGGATTTAGGAGAAGAGCTCCACCGGATATGGCAGACTAGAGGAACAATATCCATGGATTTGATTTCCCCAGAGCATGTAAAGGTGGTGTTCGAACAAGAAAGTGAATACAAGTTTGTGGTCGACAATGGACCATGGATAGTTCATGGACACATCTTTTCGGTAAAAAAGTGGAAGCAAGTAGAAGATATTGAGGAGTACTTCTTTGACAGAGTGAAGTTCTGGGTGCAAATTTGGGGGCTACCAAGAGCTCGAATTAATACAGACAATGTGACAAAGATTGGAGCGGAAATAGGGAAAGTAAAGGGCCGGGATCGATCTATCATGTCCACTGGAATTCAAGAAACCAGTAGCTAGAGTCAGAGTAGATATGGACATCAAGGAAAGACTTACAAAGGATGTAACCATCAAGCTGGAAACAGGAGCCATGTTCCATGTTACGTTCAAGTACAAAAAATTAGATATATTTTGCTACTTCTGTGGAGTCATCGGACATGATCATCATCTATGCAGAATTCGAGCACAATATCGATATGATATTATCAAGTGTGGGGGCTCACCAAAAGACATCAAGCCTTTCTTTACAAGTATGATCAGGGCCAACAAGTTCTACAATGGCATAGCGGGCAGAGGCACACAATCCATTACCTTCTTAGGCACGCCACAAAAATTAAGGTATAATGAAACTCCGGCGGCCAGTGGTGGGAGCTATCACAGACGTGGGGTAGCTCAGGGAACACATAGACAAGATGATAGGTGGGACATGCATTTGATACTGAGGGGGCTACAGAGGACATATAGAGACAAGGAGATGAATAAAGCCATTAAGGAAGAAGGCATGGAGGGTCAGAGAATGGTAGGTTCATCTGACACTATAACGGATAGTTTTACAGAGGGGGATATGGGCAGGGGAGTAGAGCTGGACAGCCAGGCCAGGTCAGTGGCCACATCCATTGGGTCCATTGGAAATCATTTAATGAGGCCAGGCCCAATTGTAGAAACAGTTAGGATGGAAGAAGCAATGGACATGGGCATCGAGGATGTGGAACAACAGGAGGATGCCCAAGTGGTGCAGATTGGGGAGGCCTTGTTAATGGAGAGTACAAACACTAGTAGTGGGAAGAATCTTCTTGGGCTAGGCCCAGATAAAGAATCTGATATAGGAAGGCAGACAGACATGATTATGGGCCTTGATGATGTGGATCAGAGGGAGGAGGCCCAACTGGTTCAGATTGGGGAAGCCTTGTTAAGTACGGAGAGCACAAACATCAACACAACTCACGAATTTGAGACAGCTACTCAGCCACCCTCTAACCCTAGATCTGTCTTGGAACTCCAAGCCAATCTCATCCCGTCCCCTGTAGATGATAGAAGTCATACTTTGGAAACCCAGGTGGAATTCAATGCAGACAGAGGCTCCCCTTTCAAGCCGGCTAGGTTGGTTAGAATAAATGGGAAGACTTTTAAACAGCTGGCGGAGAGGAATCCGAGAAGAGGGGAAAGACTCTCGATCAGATCAAAACCAATTTCTCTCCCAACAAACACTCCCCTTTTAAACACATAACAGAGCAAGGAGAAACCAAAAAAAGGAAGTTCAGTAGCATGGAAGGCAAAAAGGAAGAGGATGGAATGCTAGGAAGAGGGGTGAGGATGCAGTAAACAGATCCAAGAAAGCAAGGCTGATGGCAGAGGATATGCACAAGAAAAGCAAAGGGCACAAGCCCATTCCCAGAAATGCACAGATAATTAAGCTCTTTAATGGATCAAGTAAGCAGCCAAGGGACCAAGCTAACAGGACGATTAACCACCCATCACATCGAAGAGAAATGGAACAATATGAATCGGATGAGAGTGTGACCCAACCCACTCCTTTGGCGGTGGATGCTTCACACCTGAGGAATCAAGGGGCCCCAATGCTTGTATATGAGGAACCGACTGCAATGCAAGAGGAGGAAACAGACAGTGGTGCTTGGACTGGCTATATCAACCATTCAGATGATCAATCAGTGGACATGTCTATCTCAAGTGGTTATACAAGGAGCTCAGGATCTGGATCAACAAAAGTGTTCGTGGTGGCTATCCCAACACAACCACCTTCACCTCAATGACGATCTATGCCTGGAATTGCCGGGGTCTTGGTTCTACCACGACGATTCAACATTTAAAGAACCAAATTAGGGGGCTAAAGATAGATGTAGCGTGTTTGTCAGAAACTAAAGTTGATAGTAGGAAGATAGAAGAGGTAAGAAAAGCTATTAAGTTTGAAGAATATTTTGTTGTGCCAGCAGATGGGCTCAGTGGAGGCCTAGTAGTGATGTGGAAGGAGGGAGTGCACTTGGAGATACTTGGGGCTACGAAGAACCAAGTAACAGGTAAATTTACACAGTATAATTGCTCAGTAGTTTGGTTTTTTTCTTTCATATATGAGGATCCGACCCCTAGTAAAAGGCAAAGAGTCTGGCAAAGAGTCTGGTCTGAGATAAGGGATGTTGCCCTTTAGTCCCAGGGCCTTGGTGCCTCTTTGGGGACTTTAATGTCATATCATCCCTTGATGAGAAGGTTGGGGGCAAAAGTAGGAGAACCAAGTACATGGATGACTTCAACAACCTGATCAATAAGCTTAGGCTTGTGGACTTGGGGTTCAGGGGGCCCAAGTTCACCTGGAATAATAACAGAAGACCTGGGAACCATGTCCTTGAAAGGCTTGACAGAGCTTTAGCCACTCCAGAGTGGCTGACTCTTTTTCTACACTCGTGTTAATACTTTTGTTAATGCTTCTTCTGACCACCTTTCCTTGCACATCATCATGAATAAAGAGGAACCCCATTCTCACAAACATTTCCGTTTCTTTGATATGTGGCTAAAAGATAGCTTTTGTAAGCCTTGTATTGATGAGGCATGGAATTCTATAATGAGTGAGTTACCTGATTGCAATGTGATATCTAAAATGCATACCACCAAAGAAAATCTCACTGGCTGGAACAACCATGTCTTTGGGAATATCTTTCATAACATCAAGATAACCCAAAAGAAGCTTGCTCAAGTGCTGATGAAACCTTTCAATATTGTCAATCATTATAAGGCTAAAGAGCTGAAATCCACCCTTCTTGATTGGTGTACAAAAGAGGAAAATTTATGGAAACAGAAATCTACCAATCAATGGATTAAAGAAGGGGGTAGGAACACTAAATATTTTCATCTCTCTACTATATACAGAAGAAAGAAGAATAAGATTGAGAAAGTAAAAGATGAAGATGGGAATTGGAAGGAGGGAAAGGAGGAAATGGGAGTAGCTATCAATAGCTACTTCACTGAGCTCTTCCCCTCTGACAACCCAGAACCAAATAGAAACTTTCTGATTCTTTTTCAACCTTGTATCACTGAAAGAGAGAATGAGATGCTTACTACAATACCTAATGATGAGGACATTTGGCATGTGGTTAAGAAGATGGGAAAGCTTAAGGCCCCTGGGAAATCATTGGCCCTAACATCAATGCTTTTGTAAAAGATTTTTTTATCAATGATAATATTAACCCTTCTTTCAATGAAACTTACATTGCCTTGATACCTAAGATATCCAACCCTGACCATATGTCTAAATTTCGACCTATTAGCCTGTGTAATTTTAGTTATAAAATCATTGTTAAGCTGTTGGCTAATAGGCTAAAATGCCACATAAGCAAAATTGTCTTTCCTTACCAAGGGGCTTTCATTAAAGGGAGGAGTATAGGAGACAATATTGGGCTGGCTTGTGAGGTTTTCCATAACATGAAACATATGAAAACCAAAACAGCTGGTTGGATAGCTCTTAAGATAGACATGGCTAAGGCTTATGACAGAGTTGAGTGGGCTTTTCTTGATGGCATTTTTGAAAGCCTTGGATTTAGTAAGAGGTGGAGAGAGTTGATCTTTCAATGCCTCTCCATGGTTACTTTCCAAGTTCTCTTGAATGGGTTTCCCTTGCAGAACTTCAAGCCTGAGAGGAGACTTAGACAGGGTGACCCTCTTTCACCTTATCTGTTCATTTTGGTTACTGAGGCCTTATCCAGAATGATTGCTAAGGTAGAAAATAATGGAGAGGTTCATGGCATAAAGATTAGAAGGGGTTGTATGTACTAGTGTACTCGTACCCCAACGAACGATCATCTTTGGGTACTACTATAAGAGCCGCCCACTAATGAGGTGTGTTTGCTTGCCCACTATGGCAGTCCCGCTTGCCTACTAGTGAGGCGTGGTTGCTTGCCCGCTACTGTGACATCACTTGCCTACTAGTGAGGCGAGCTTGCTTGCCCGCTACTGTGGCAGTCCCGCTTGCCTACTAATGTGGCATTTGAGCATGCCCTCTATTGGAGCAATGACACTGCCCACTAATATGGCACCCAAGTTATATATAGCAGGTCCAAAGATATGTCAAGGGATTTTTTCCATATGAAGCTTTTGAAAAGATTTCATACAAAAAGGGAAATATCTCATCAAATAAGGAAAGGGTATTTTAAGCACATATTCATTTTCCTATAAATACCCAACAATCATTTCAAACAAAGAACTACGTGCATTTTTGAGACTTGATTCCAGAGAATGATTTGGATACGTAGGCAGCCATTGGTGGTACAGTCTCTCTCACTTCATATCAACCTCTCCAACAAGATCATTGGTGTATTTGTGTGGTCCTTATTGATGGGCCCTCTTCCACGTTACTTCTTCCAAGCACCATTAATGGCAAAAACTACAAGATCTCAAGTGAGCAAGAATGCAAGATTACAACAAGAAGAAAAAGCAACTTACCCAATCCCGAAGTTCAGACTAATCAGGCGTTGATGAATCAACCAACCGCCCCAGATCTGCAACCTCAGCCTTCAAAACTCCAGGTGCCACGACAGCACAGATCTAGACGTACACAACTTCAGGCTCCAATAACTCATCCTCAAGATCTAGATGCTACAAATCCAAACGAGGCAGATCCAAAAAATATAGAGATCCATTAAACAAAGTGAGACAAAAATGTCAACTATCAACAATAGTGAAAACACAAGAGAATTTCCACAAGTGCTCCAAGACGTTATCGAATCTCACACCCTTACTAAGCAGAACACCGAAGTCAACCATGGCGAAAAGCCGAATGAAGAAGTTCAACAAGCATATATTCAAGTTTCAACTAGAAACTGCGTCTCACAAACATAAGTTGTTTCATATGCCATAGTTCCTATAAAAGTGCTCTCCCCTACCAAATCTACAACTTTCAAGGTTAATCAATGGTTGTTACTCGATCTCATACAAACAGGCAAACAAGAGTTCATAAGTCTAACACAACAACTCGCTAGATCAAGAGACTATAAGTTAAAGAGTTAATGACTATTTAGTACCACGAACTTTCACATTTTTTCCTAAATGGTACCCAAACTTTGTTTCTCGCCTATTCGTACCACGAAGTTTCAATTTAGTACCTCAGTTAATTTTCCATCCAATTCCGTCCAATTTCACTAACGGCGTTAGCACTATTCACACAGCACCATTCATGTGAACAGTGTTTTCACTATTCACATGAACAGTGTTTTTTCAAAAATTCAAATTTTGACAAACAAAAAAATACTATTCATGTGAACAGTTTTTTTTAAAAATCAATCTTAAAAATTAATTATTTAATGAAAAATATTTTTAAAATACTATTCATGTGAACATTTTTTTTTTGGTAATCTAATTTTTAAGATTGATTAAAGATTACAAAAAAAAACAACTGTTCACGTGAATAAACACTGTTCACGTGAATAATATTTTTTTGTTTTCCAAAATTTAAATGTTTGAAAAATACTGTTCACGTGAATAGTATCGTGTGAATAGTGCTAATGCCGTTAGTGAAATTGGACGGAATTGGATGAAAAATTAACTGATGTACTAAATTGAAACAAATCGAAACTTCGTAGTACGAATAGGCGAGAAACAAAGCCGGGTACCATTTAGGAAAAAAAACGAAAGTTCGTGGTACTAAATAGTCATAAACTCATAAGTTAAAAGACACAAGTTTTACATCCTCCAGCGTCTTAACAATGCAAATCTAGACTTTTATAGTCTCAAATTCCATTTCTTTTGTTTTGTTTTTTGGTTTTTTATCCCCAGACTTCAGGGATGGAATAATGCTTACGCAAACAAATTACTATCCATGACAATCCAGATCCAAAAGTTTGCAGTCTCAAAGCAACTCGTGGAGGAATAAGTTAACTACCTAACAATGAGGCACTACGACAAACAAGCGTTTTTAATAAGCAACAGTAAAAACTGACAACGAAGAAGATGGACAACACAGAGAACATTTAGATTGTATGCACACCATTATGTCTAGACTACCTATTGCATAGGAATAACAACGTATAATGGAGGAAGATGATACATGGCTAGAATGCAGAACATCAAGAAGGATTCAAACCAGATATTCAAGACATACCTGGTTTCACCACCAATCTTGGCCAACCTAGCTACAACCTACAGGGTAACCTATTGGAGCTTACTTTGCCGCTACATATACTGCAGTAAGTGCAGTACTGTTCGTTGATGGAGAAGACAGTCGTCCGATCTTCTTCATTAGTAAGACACTAACGGGGGCAGAAACCAAATATTCGAGAATTGAAAAAAAAAAATCGCTCTAGCATTGGTTCATGCTGCCAGGCGCCTTAAACCATACTTCCATAGAAGACTAGTTAAAGTATATATGGAGTATCCTCTTCACAAAGTTTTCCGATGTGCTCAAGAATCAAGCAGACTCGCGGAATGGGACATCTACTTGAGTGCTTATAACATTACCTCCGAACCTCACGTTTCAAAAAAGGGTCATGCACTTGCATCCCTAATGACAAATTTCCCTATCGACGATTTCATCCACGAAATCAACCAAGACGAAGGTATCTCTAGTGAATCGGCCACAGTTGGGGACGAGGAAGCCTCGTCAAACCATACTGACTCTTCATCCAATTCATAGATTGTTTACACAGATGACTCACATAACAAATCTAGCTATGGATTAGGATGTGTTTTTTATTAAGCCAAATAAATCGGCTATTGAGAGCTCAGTTCGTTCTAGGTTCAAGGCCTCTGACAATGTAGCAGAATATGAAGTCGTTCTTTACGCCATGCGCACAACTTTGGACTTAGCGAATTCAATAAAGAAAGTCATCTGTGTTTGGGCGAGTTTCAGCAAATGAACTGTGTTCAATTTTCTCACCTTGCCCGTTCGCAAAATGGGGTTTAGACATCATTGGGCCTTTCCCTAGTGCTTCGGGGAATGTCCGTTTTTTGTTGGTTGCTACTGATTACTTTACCAAGTGGGCAGAGGTACAACCCTCAGTGCACATACAAGTTTCCGACGTTAAGTGGTTCCTATGGAAGGATATAGTGTGACGTTTTGGTGTCCCTGCTGAGTTAATATCAGACAATGGAAAGCAGTTTGATGCAGAAGAAATACACAAGTTCTGTGCTAGTCTCTATATTCAACACAATTTTTCAACACCCTATCACCCTCAAGCGAACGGGGAAGCCGAGGCGACAAACAAGTCAATCTTAGCAATCCTCAAACGTCGACTTGAGCAAGCTAAAGGAAAGTGGACAAGAGAGCTACAAGCCATTCTATGGGCATGAGCAAGCTAAAGGAAAGTGGACAAGAGAGCTACAAGCCGTTCTATGGGCATATAGAACCACTCCAAAGCGCTCAACAGGAATGTCACCATTTAACCTGGCTTTTGGAGCAGAAACCGTATTACCTACCGAAGTTTTTGCTGGGACAACCCACACTGCTGCCTTAGATGATGGTCTTATTGACGAATTACTAGTTCATTCAAAAGCCAATGTACATGAAGTATGTGAAGAAAGTATTGCTCGCCTGCTCTATTACCAGGCAACAATGAAGAAGCAATATGACAAGAAGCTTCGCTTGAAAGCTTTTCATTCGGGTGACTAGATCTTATGCAGAAAATCCAAGATCATTGATGTAGGGAAACTAACTAGGCAAAAATTGGGAAAGACCTCAGCATAGGCGAAAATGTCGTGGAGTTTGCGTTTTCAACACCTTTCTCCATGCACTAAAAAGTCACGGAGTTTACGTTCGCAACACCTTACTCCGCACATCACCGAGTCATGGAGTTTGCATTTTCAACACCTCTCTCCATGCACCAAAAAGTCATAAAGTTTGCGTTTCAATATCTCTCTCCATGCACCAAAAGCTGTGGAGTTTGCGTTTTCAACACCTCTCTCCACGCACCAAAAAATCATGGGGTTTGCGTTTTCAACATCTCTCTCCATGCATCAACAGTCGTGGAGTTTACGTTTTCAACACCTCTCTCCACGTACCAAAAAGCCGTGGAGTTTGCGTTTTCAACACCTCTTTCCACGCACCAAAAAGTCATGGGGTTTGCATTTTCAACACCTCTCTCTATGCACCAAAATTCGTGGAGTTTGCATTTTCAACACCTCTCTTCACACACCAAAAAGTCATGGGGTTTGCGTTTTCAACACCTCTCTCCATGCACCAAAAAGTCGTGGAGTTTGTATTTTCAACACCTAATACACGTCTAAAACATCCTCCATACCTTTCGCATTATTCGAACTCATCTCCGTTACCAATGGATTATTCATATACTCTTCGACCATCTCGGTAGAGAAAACTATATCATCTGTCAGCTTTCGCACCTCTATCACATCATCATCAAGAAATACAGTGGGAATGTGATCTGTGTTGTGGATTGGTATACCATTTGTGGCATACAAGCAGACACCAGGCACACCATTTTTAGTCCCATCTTCAATAGCACGATTGGGGGAGGCTTGGACCCGTTCAATTTTCGTAAACGGTGGCTGCTTCTCCATAGTTTCAACATCCTTTTCAGAAACAAGAATATCAGTAATCATATCTTCATGGTTTAAAGCAATATGATGTGGCTGATGCTTAACACCCTAGGTAAATTGCCCCTAACCAGCTCCTTTGACATTAATACCAACACTAGCATTAACAGATGTCATGTCAAACGGGAGGTTGCTACTATAAGCTTTGTCATGCACTTGCATCGCAGATATTTCAATCACATTGTTTCATTCTTTTGCAGTAATATAATATTTATTCTTTACCATAAGAAACGAATTCCATCCGACGAAGAGGGGGCGGTATATGTACCAGTGTACTTGTACCCCTACGAATGACTATCATTGGGTACTACTATAAGAGCTGCCCACTAATGAAGCGTGTTTGCTTGCCCACTACTATGGCAATCCCGCTTGCCTACTAGTGAGGCGTGGTTGCTTGCCCACTACTGTGGCATCGCTTGCATACTAGTAGGCGGGCTTGCTTGCCCGCTACTGTGGCAGTCCCGCTTGCCTACTAATGTGGCATTCGGGCATGCCCTCTATTGGAGCAATGACACTGCCCACTAATATGGCACCCAAGTTATATATAGCAGGTCCAAAGATATGTCAAGGGATTTTTTCCATATGAAGCTTTTGGAAAGATTTCATACAAAAAGGGAAATATCTCATCAAATAAGGAAATGATATTTTAAGCACATATTCATTTTCCTATAAATACCCAACAATCATTTCAAACAAAGAACTACGTGCATTTTTGAGACTTGATTATAGAGAACGATTTGGATACGTAGGCAGCCATTGGTGGTACAGTCTCTCTCACTTCATATCAACCTCTCCAACAAGATCATTGGTGTGTTTGCATGAGTTCTCACCCAAACAGGGGCTCCCCCTCTATCACCCACCTTCTTTATGCTGATGATCTCATCCTTTTCACCAAAGCTGACTTGGAGGATAGTGTTCAGTTGAAATCTATCTTAAAAGATTATTGGGAGGCTTCTGGGAAAAAAATAAATTTTGATAAGTCTAGTATCTTTTTTAGTAGGAATGTGAGGTTTAAAAGCCAGATTAAGTTTAAAAAGTTCTGGGGGATGAGGCTGTTTGCCTCAAAAGAGAAATACCTTAGGGTTCTTATTATGCTTTCAAGAAAAAAAAAACATAAGATTTTGAGTACCTTGTGGATAGAGTTCATAATAAAATTAAAGGGTGGCAAGCCAAGGTGCTCTCCCAGGCTGGGAGAGCAACTCTGATTCAATCAGTGGCTCAAGCAACACCTTTGTATGCTATGGACACTTATATATTGTCTGTGTCCATCTGTGATAATTAAGATTGACAAGGCATGCAGAGACTTTTTTTGGAATGGTACTAACTCAACAAACAGTGTCCACACCATTGGGTGGGAACACCTATGCAAACCCAAAAGCTCTGGTAGGCTGGGGTTCAGGAAGGCTAGGGATATGAACATTGCAATGCTTTCCAAGCTACCATGGAAAGCAACTACTGATTTGGAATCCTTATGGACTAAAACTTTCACTAGTATCTATGGGAAAACTTGGATTGGAGATGTTACTAGACCCCCTGAGTCAGTCTCTTTCTTTTGGAAAGGCATACATAAAACTTTTCCGAAGATAAGTAGTAGGCTTATATGAAGCATAGGAAGTGGTGCCACCACCTCTGTCCTGAATGATCCTTGGCTAAGAAAGAATGATATACCAGCCACTCTCAAGGAAATGAGAATTGATGACCCATTAGTTGAAGGGCTCAAAGTGGTTGACCTGTTTCTTGACAATGGCAATGGATGGGATACTAGAAAACTTGATGGGCTATTCCATCCATTCATCAGCCAAAGGATTCAAGAGGTGGTGGTGAGACCACAAGGTGCTCAAAGGGATATCATGAAGTGGTGTGGCACAAAGAAAGGAGACTTGACTGTCAAGTCTGTCTACACACACCTTAATAAAGCTAAATGGACTAGAAGCTCATCCAGTTATAGTCAGAGCACTGTGGCTCAAATATGGAAAGCCCAGCTTCCTGCAAATGCCAAGTTGTTCCTATGAAAACTCTATATGAAAGTTTTACCTTTGGGATCCTTGCTAGAACAAAGGAAGATGGTGGGAGACTTTGCCTGCCCATTCTGTGGAAGGACCACAGAGTCTGATCAACATCTGTTCTTTGATTGTAATTGGACCAAAGCAGTTTGGTATGACTCTGAGCTAAGCTTAAGGGTCCACAATCTCCAAGGAGATAGCCTCAGGGCCTGGGTACAGCAGTTCCTGAACTGGTGCACAAGTGATGAGGAGCCAATAAGGAGAGCTGGAACCTTAAGTTATCTCCTCCCACATGGCATTTGGGAGGCCAAAAATGCAACCAAATTCGAGCACAAAACAGCCCACAAGGGAAGCTTGCTAAGGAAATGCAGCATGGCAGCAGACAAATGCCTTAAGGCATTCAGAGAATCAACTCAGCATACAAATACTCCTAACCTTCTGAATTTAAATCCTTTTAGATATTATGTTCCCGATTATGCCAAATGACTGTATAGTAATTAGATTTGATGCTTCGTTTCATAGGGACACATAATGGGATGGAGCTGGATGTCTAGCATGGGATGATGAAGGGCAGCTAGTGGGCACAGTAGTTCGTAGGTTCAAGGCACAAGAACCAGAGGAAGCGGAGATGGTGGCTGCAGAGGTGGCAGTACTGCTGGCTAGTAGATTAAGGAGGACTAAGGTTTTGTTTGAGGGGGACTGTGCTAATGTAATCATTGCCTTAAAGGGCACATAAAGTTCTTGGGTATTAACAGCTTTACAAAAGTCTATAATGAACCATGTTAGTTTGTTTGAATTCTGTAAATTTAACTGGATTAGTAGGTTTTCAAGTAGGGATGCGCATCAACTAGCTGGATGGACTTACCATTAGTTGGAGATGCCGCATCTTCCGAAGTGTATGTTGGATGCAAACTCTGATCCGCTCATGCTTTAAGCTTTTAATATATGCAATGTTCTTTGGTGGATTAGGTGACGAGTTCTTCTTAGTGAAACAACTCTCATTTCTTTGGTGGATTCGGTGATGAGTTCTTTGTTTTATCTTAAGATTGTGCTTGTGTTTACTTCCTATTACACCATTATTCTAATCGGTGTCTATATACTTCCTATTAGACTTAATCGGGATATTTCTCAGACTTTTGACTGGATGTTTGGTGAGCATTATACTTTTCCTGTTTCAATTTTTATAGAAAGGCGGCAACTGCATGGTTGTACACCAGTGTGTATGCCATTTGCGTTGAGTGTTTGAAATTAGAATGAACTCAACCTAGTGACTGGTCAAACTTTCAGTAATACGAAAATAATTTTTCTACGATTCCATTTCTTGTATATTGGATGATATTTAGATGGGACATCAGACATGGGAGAGTTGACATGCTTCATACATACGCAACATCTTTTTTTTCCAAAATTATACATACGCAACATCTGAGTATGACAGCTAGAGACCTTTATATAGTATATGAGAACTCATTTTAATTCATCTTTCCTTTAAATTCGGAGGTTCCAACTTCCAACCACATGGGAAAACAGATGAGCTAATCGAAACAAGTCTACCAAATTAAAAATAAAATTATGGTGCAACAACGAATTTAATGAGTCAAGTCTGTTCCTTTGTCCCACTACCTATCCACATGCTGCAATATGTAAATTGACAAGTCTACAACGACCACACATGAACCCATGACTTTGAATCGGGTTTAAATTGCTCTATTTTACTAGTATTGTTTTTAGGTGCCACTTGGACCAAAGTATATAACAAACATAATGGAATGAAAGAGCTGTTTTCATGAGATGTTGAACACGAAGGAAAATGGTGGAGAAACAAAGGAAGATAATAGAATGAAGAATTGCAATGAGATTGAGCAACAAGAATTGCGTGTTATGAGATCCTTCGTCGAAAGTCAGAATCCCGCCTCAAAGGTACTCTTTCCTCTTTCTGTTCACTGCTATTTGTGTATCCTACATGTACGTGTTCTTCACTAATTTTCTTATCACATATATGCTCTTTCTAGGAAGTGGATGATGTGATGCTGAGAAGGTTTTTGCGTGCTCGCGATCTAGATGTTAAGACGGCATCTGCATTATTCCTGAAGTATCTGAGCTGGAGGCAGGAATATGTTCCTAAGGGTTCCATTTCCGAGTCAGACATCCCAAATGAACTAGCCCAAAAGAAAATGTTTTTGCAAGGATATGATAAGCAGGAGCGACCCATAGCAGTTGTCCTTGGTAAAATGCATATTCCAAACAAAAGGACAGGGGGTCTAGATGAGTTCAAAAGTAAGTTTCTAAGCTACTCCATCTATCTAATGCAAATAAAAATGTGCTTGAATTGAGCCTGGAGCAATGTAGAACAGATTAAATTATCACATCAGGTTTAATCATTGTGTAGACCGTTGGATCTTCGCCTGATTTATGTAGACACGATTTTACCGAGCAAAAAAAAAAGTAGACACGATTTTCACTGCATGGGTCTCAAAGGACCACGACAGTAGACAGATCCAGAGGTACACAAATTTAAGCCTGATGTTATTAGGTCAGGTCTCCCTAATGAAAGCTTGAATATGCTAAGAAGCAACTCACACAACTAAAAACCAATTAATCTTTTTAACTGCGCTAAAAAGTTTGAAAGTTACCATAAGTTAGTTTTAAAGATCAATAACCTTTACTTGTATATATATTCCTTGTAGGATTTGTGGTGTACATTCATGACAAAGTATGCGCAAGGTAACTCATTTTTTCCCAGTAATATATTTTCTACTCGAGTCCTAATTAATAGTTAGTTCTCATCGAATCCTTTTAAAGAAAAAGTCATTCCACCAAGGAGATTTCCATCATTTACAAATTCGCTAATTGGGGTCCAACGTAATGGCGTCTCACAATAGAAAAACATTATCTCAAGTTTAACAGTATATAAATACAATTAAATTAGTATTTATCCGGGGTTCGAATCCCGCTAGCTCCTCACTTTTTATTCGTTTTGTTTTTTCTAGTCAAATAAACTGTTCCGCTCCCCTCCAGATGACCAAATGGCTGATCTGGCCCGGGGAGTGAACCTGGGATGGATTGGACATACTTTTAACATCAATACCACTAGACCATACACCATTTAATGATATGGATCTTTTAAAATTGTTATAAATCATATTTAATCTGCATATCATTTTTTACTAACTTTTTAAGGTTTTATAAAGCCTCCCATTAAAGAGCTGGCCTAGGGCCCCTACAATCTAAGAGCCGGCCCTGTCCCTGATAAGTCATTATCATGATCTAGAAATGCCACATGCTCACGTTGGTTAATATTTAACAAACAAATAGCTGGAAAATGTTTTAGTTTCTTGTTGAGTGTAGTAAAAGTAAGATCAGCTCCTAAGATTCCAACTCTAGCTAGTACTAATTACAATTAGAACTCGAGAACGAGGGACCATTGTTGAGGAAAACGATACCAATTGATTCCTACTAAGATAATTTGTACTTAGACAATCTACTACTCCAATCCAAAAATTTAAACTTTAACTACAACCAACAACCACAACCTAAACTATGGATATAATTATCACAAACAGACAATAGAAATATAGATAAAGTAAAACATACCACAATATAAAGATATACCGTGGTTCGGCCAATGATGTCTACTTCTACAAGAGCTAATCTTTTTATAAGTATGAGAAGGAAGATTACAATCACTCCTCTCAAGTCTCTTCACCTTACCAGATCTCTCTTCTCTCCTTACAAGTTTTTCTCTTTGCATGAGTTTTCTCTCAATTTTGGTTGTTCTCAAAATTGGGTTTCTATACAAAACTTGGTTTTCCAAAACCTAACTTTTGTTTTTATAGTAATCTGAAATTTCGGTGCTTCTATGAAATTTTGTGTTACTGTAGAAAAATCAGAACCTGGCATCTTCAGGCATGGGCGCAGGCTAGGGGTGGGAATTTGGCCCTAACGACTCTAACCCGGCCCTGACCGACCCGACCCTAAGCCATATAAAGCCCTTACAACTAAAGCCCTCACAGAGTTTAGGGCAGGGCCGACCCAGCCCTAATGCCTTCTAAGACAGGGTTAGGGACTTAGGGCTAAGGTTCTGAAACATAAGCCCGACCCTAACTAAACCCTAACCAAGCCCTAGTTATAATTTCACTATAAAATACACAACTAAAATATTCAACTCCTTGTTACATATTTTCAATTAAAATAACACTGTCCTTTGTAATTTATCACTTACCGTATGGGTACTTCTAATAACTTGTCTTATATCATAAAAACTTGTAAACTTAATTGTTTCTATCTCACAACTCACATACACCTCACAACTCCCCGTCTAACCTAGTCGCCAAGAACAATAATGAGCACTAGGCACTAGCCTAATGAAAAATAGGTTGACGTCAGTAAAAACTCATTCCATACTCTTATTTGTCTTTGTGTTCTTCAATGTTAAATGTAATTTTGGTGAGATTTGAGTACAAGAAATAACGGATTTATGTCAGTGAAAGCTCATTCCAAAATGTGTCTTGTGCATTTTAACTGTAATTTTGAAATATAAATATGAGTCTCTATGTACTTCAGTTTATTAGATTGTGGATATACATTTTAAATTGTTGGACTTATCAAGAATTATTACTAGATTGGTTGTTATTCAAATTTCAAAGTGGTGGGACTTTGAGTTTGCAAATCTTTGAATTTTTTTTGTAATATAAATGAGTTTTCAAACTGATGCAGTAAAAAGAATAAAATATATTAGCCCGGCCCGACCCGGCTCTAAACTGTTAAAGAGGCTTAGGGTAGGGTCAGGGCTTGAAATTTAGACTTATGACCCGGCCCGACCTGGCCCTATGGGGACTTTAGGGCCGGGCTGGCCCGGCCCTAATAACTGAAAGACTTTAAATGTTTAGGGCCGGGCTAGCCCGACCCAGCCCATTGCCCACCCCTAGCGCGGGCGCTCTGGAATAGGTATAGGAGGGCGCGCATATGAACCTCCTCTTATTCCAACATCTAGAATTCCAGTAGAGTTGTTTCGCGAAGTGGCTGAAATATCTTCTTTTTCACGGCAAGGGCGTGCCTTGGGCAAGGCTAAATCAATCGCGCGTGCTCTCTTTCTTTCTCACGAACGGTACATGTTTTTTCTATTCTTCCTCATGTGAGGGATAATTCCAACAATCTTCCCCTCCCAAACAGTGAGGGGAGATACCTCCATGCATTTCCAAATCAATAGGAGGAGTGTGCTACCATTCCGGCGGTATCACAACAAATATCAAACTTACCTTTCGGTAAAACTTTGGTCATCATATCCGACCCGTTCTTGTCGGTATGGATCTTCTCAATACATAAATGTTTGTCTTTGAGAAATTCTCTAATCTAATGATAACGCACATGTATGTGCTTGGATCTAGAATGAAAACTCGGATTCTTGCTCAAATGGATGGCACTCTGACTGTCATATAGAACTACAAACTGTTTCTGCTTTAGCACTAGTTCATCGAAGAATTTCTTCATCCATAACATCTCTTTGTAACACTCAGTGGCTGCAATATACTCGGCTTCTGTAGTAGAGAGGGCAACATATTTTTGCAATTTAGATTGTCAAGAAACTGCTCCCCCTACAAAAGTAAACAGATAACCGGTGGTGGACTTCATGGAGTCAACATCACCTGCCATGTTTGCATCTGTGTAGCCTTCAAGTAAAGTCTTATTTCCACCAAAACACAAACACGCCTTGGAAGTGTCGTTGAGATATCTCAATATCCACTTAACACATTGCCAATGCTTTTTACCCGGATTTGACAGAAATCGACTTACAACACCAACGGCGAAAGCAATATCCGGTCTTGTACACACCATTGCATACATCAGCTGCCCACTGCGGATGCATAAGGAATCTTTTCCATTTCATTTTGCTCATGTTCAACCTTTGGACACATATCTTTGGTCATGCGGAATTGGCCACCAAGCGGACAACTGACTGGCTTCGCTTGACCCATGTTGAATCTCTTTAACACCTTCTCAGTGTAGCTTTCTTGAGAAAGCCACAACTTCCCACTCTTTCTATCACGAATGATCCGCATCCCAAGTATCTTCTTTGCTTTACCCAAATCCTTCATCTCAATGGACTTACTCAAGTCTTTCTTCAGCTTGGATATCTTATTGATGTTCTAGCCAACTATCAACATATCATCCACATACAACAAGAGCACTATGAAATCCCGATCCGGAAATTTTTGATAAAATACACAATGATTGGAAGCAGACTTCTTGTATCCATGCTTCACCATAAAGGACTCAAACTTCATGTATCACTGTCTCGGTGCTTGCTTCAACCCATACAAACTCTTTCTTAGCTTGCATACCAGGTGTTCTTTGCCTTTGACGTTAAACCCCTCTTGCATACAAGGTCTCCATGAAGAAAAACTATCTTGACATCTAGTTGCTCAACCTCTCGATTCATACTTGCGGTCAGACCCAATACCACCCTGATAGAAGTCATCTTAACTACAGGAGAGAAAATTTCATCAAAGTTAATACCTTTCCTTTGACCGAATCTCTTCATAACAAGGCGAGTTTTGTGCCTTGGATATGGATTATTCTCCTCATGCTTGACTTTGAAGATCCACTTATTCTTAAGAACTTTCTTTTTTTTTCGGTTTCTCAACTAAGTCATAAGTATGATTCTTATGCAAAGAACCCATCTCATCTTACATGGCCTTCAACCACTTCTCATTGTCTGTACCTTCAAGAGCCTCTTGATAGTACATAGGTTCTCCACCATCAGATAGTAAAACATACATATGTGGTGGATACCTAGTTGAAGTTTGTCTCTTTCTATCGGACCTCCTTACCACATCTTCTTGTGGCTCAGGAGGATGCACTTCTGCTTGCTTAGGTGGTGGTTCATGCACTTTATTTGCATCTTATATATCAATATGTTCTATCCCATCATGAGCAATAGGATCATCATCATGAGCTTCAAACCCATGGTTCTCTATATTTTCAATGCCTTCTTCACATTCCACAATAAGAACTTCTGGTTCTAAGTCAACAAGATCATCAATGAATGCTTCTAGCTTCTCACCATTCTCAAAGTCTACTATGGTTTAGTCTTCTAAGAACACAATATCTCGACTTTGGATTACTTTCTTGTTGATCGGATCATAACGTTTGTAGCCAAACTTCTCATCCCCATAACTCAGAAAAATGCACTGCATGACTTTTTCATCAAACTTGGATCTCTCATCCTTGGGAATATGAACAAATACTCTGCACCCAAATATCCTCAAGTATCTATAATCAACATCTCTGCCTGACCATACTCTCTCTAGATAATCACTATTCAGAGGCTTCGAATGCAATAGGTTGATCACATGTACGGCTGTACGCATTGCTTCTACCCAGTAACTCCTTGGTAACTTAGAGTGATACAACATGCATCTCATCCTCTCTACAATGGTACGGTTCATCCTCTCGACAATATATACTATTGTGTTGCAGTATCTTGGGAACGGTCAGCTCATGACGAATCTCATGACTCTTGCAATACTCTTCAAACGGCCCAATGTACTCTCCCCCATTATCTGAGCGAATACACTTCAAAGGCTTCACTGTCTCTCTTTCCACCATGCTATGGAAAGTCTTGAACACGCCAAGTACTTCATCCTTGGTCTTCAAACTATATGCTCATATCTTTATTGATGCATCATCAATGAAAGTCAAGAAGTACAAAGCTCCCCCGTGGGATTTCACTTTCATAGGACCACATAAATCTGTGTGTACTAGCTAGCTCAAGGACATTGTCCTTTCTGTGAGAGAGGAATCTTTGGAAAGACACCCTGTGTTGCATTCCAACCAAACAATGCGTACATCTATTTAAATGCGTACCTTTTATGTTTGGCAAGGCATTTGCTTGACAAGAACTTCCATGCTTTTTTCTCCCATATGACACAGTCTCTTATGTCATAATTCGGAGGAAGCTTCTTCTTGTGTCGTATTTAAATATGTTTTACATAAACTAGCTTGTGTCTTGTAAAGTGAGCAAGTTTTCTTCCCTTTCGCTACTACAATGGAACCTCTGCTCAATTTCCATACCCCGTTACCAAACGAGTTTTGAAAACCATCATCATCTAACTTCTCAGCGGAAATTAGGCTTAGCCGAATGTCAGGGACATATCTTACATTCTTGAGTGTCAAGGTGTAGCCGACATTGGTTTTTACATGTACATCACCAATGCCTATAATCTTTGAGACTCCACTGTTACCCATTTTTACCTCACCAAATTCACCACAGCTGTAGGTAGTGTAGAATCCCCTGTGCGGTGTGACGTGATAGGATGTTCATGTATCTATCACACACTATGTATCCTGGCATGAGGTACTAACACAGCACTCACCACAATCTTACACAATTCCCACTAAACTATCGTCTACTAGTGCAGTAGTATCTCGGCATGTGCTTCCGTTCTTCTTTTCCATGTCTTCATGTACACAGTTATTTTTCTCATCCATCTTCAGTATTCTACACTCATACCTGAAGTGACCTCTAGAATGAGATGGTTTTCTGCTCTTACATCTCCCCCGCTTCCCTGTGACAAGGATCTCTGAGTGAGAGGAGCTGCTTCGTGAACCCCTTCTTGTCTCCTCATTCAACAATGCCCCGGTAGCCATCTCCATGGAAATAATTCAATCCTTAGCGGCTCCACCAAGAGAAACTGCTAAAGTCTCCCAACTGTCGGGTATAGAGTTTAATAGTAACAAAGCCTCAATTTCGTCACTGATTTCAATCTTCATCAAATGCAACTGATTGATGGTATTCTGTACTTCATTAAGATGCTCAAACATTGAAGAACCTTCTTTGCACTTCGTGTTAGCAAACTTCTTAATGAGTTGTACCTTGTTTCCGACCAACTTTCTCTCATAGAGGTCTTCGAGTTTCTTCCACAAGCCAAAAACGGTAGTCCCTTGAAATACATGGTGGAAGACACTATCGTCAATCCACTATCGAATGTACCCAATTGTTTTTCTGTCAAACTTGCTCCACTCAGCCGCAACAATTGCATCTGGTTTTACTCATCCATTCTCAATGGGTTATGCCAAGTCCTTGCAATAAAGCAAGTTTTTCATCCTAGCTTTCCAAATAGTGTAGTTAGCTCTATTTAGACTAGTCATGGAAGTGTTTACAGAATGGTCCATCTTAACAAGCTATTTCAACTCAAATCTCATCTCGGAAATTTTATCAAACACCTTATGGGCAATCTTTGGATAACAACCTTGTTGAAATTAATCCAACCTGGCTCCAATACCACTGGTTGGGAAAAACGATACCAATCGATCCCCACTAAGATAGTTTGTCCTTGGACAATCTGCTACTCCAATCCAAAAATCTAAACTTTAACTACAACCAACAATCACAACCTAAATTATGGATATAACGATTACAAACAGGCAATAGAAATATATAAAATGTAAAAAATACCACAACACAAAGATGTACCGTGGTTCGGCCAATGATGCCTACTTCTACAAAAGCTAATCATTTTATAAGTAAGGGAAGAAAGATTGCAATCACTCCTCTCAAGTCTCTCCACCTTACTAGATCTCTCTTCTCTCCTTAAAAGTTTTTCTTTTTGCAAGGGTTTTCTTTCAATTTTGATTGTTCTTAAAATTGGGTTTCTATCCAAGACTTGGTTTTTCAAAACCTAACTTCTTATTTTTATAGTAATCTAAAATTTCAAATGTGTCTCCGAAATTTTCTGTTATTAATAGAAAAAATCGAAACACGGCATCTTCCATGACCATGGCCAGCTGGCGTTCTAGAATAGGTATAGGAGGGCTCACGCGCACCTCCTCTTATTCCAACATCCAGAATTCCAATAGAGTTGTTTCGCGAAAGGGCTGAAAAAAACTATTTTCTTTTCCACGGTAAGGGCGCGGGCGCGCCTTCGGCAAAGCTAAATCGAGCGCGCGCTCTCCCTCTTTCTCACGAACAGTACATGTTTTTTCTATTCTTCCTCATGTGAGGGATAATTCCAACAACCATTAAATACATTTGATACTGTTTCGATCATGCAGGATGTTGAGAGGACAAGAAAAGTTTATTGTGATAGCAGATCTTCGTGGATGGGGATACTCAAACTGTGATATTCATGCATATAGAGGAGCTCTCTCGATCTTACAGGTTTACTCTTAATGATTTATGAAGCACCCTTGATTTTATACTAGTGTTACATAGTTATATACTGATATTGTTCATAAAGCCAATCAAGATTTTGTCTTAATTGAAGGAAAAAAAAACATTCAAATTTCAAACTAAAAGTCTAGAATACAAGCTGACATACGGATATGTGTTCGATCACATCTAGCTAAACTTGATTTTCAAAGCAAATACTAATGTGGAAAACTGCAACACACAAAGGATCATATCACAGTATGCTGGAAAGTCTGCGGAGGGTCAGATGTACGCAGCCTAACCCACCCAAGCAGATAGGCTGCTTCGAACATAGCCGAGGTCACGTAGGCAAGGATCGTTCTAGATGCTGAAGAACCATTCAGCTCTCCCTAATACTCTGAAGTCTAAACCTAAGAGCGAGTCCAATGGAGAGCTGCCAAAATGAGATGCTAAAGGGCGCCATGTTAGTTAAATAGGAGAGTCAAATTTGAAAGCAGCTAAACAGAAAAACCGTTCTAATGGAGGGATGAAAATGAGGTGCTAAAGGGATACCGACGGCGTTTCTGCCGTCCGTCCATTAGTTGCAAACTTAAGTTGAAATTTTTTTGGACAGACGGCACAGTTTCTGCCGTTCGTCGAAATTTAACACACGGACGGCAAAAACTATGTAGTCCATCTCCCGAAACTTATTATAGCAGCTGCTAGCGAAGGCTTTAACTTTGACTGGGTTTATGGCTCCTTCCAAATTTATGAGCCTTTTAGCAGCCCCATTGAAAACACATTTTGATGGTTTGGGTGCTATATTTGGCTTTAGCAGCCAATATAGCCCCCATTGAACTTGCACTAAGGAAAGATCCACCTTACATTTGATAACCAAAGAAGACACTTTTCCTTAAACAAACTTAAGAGACGAGCGGTGAATATTAATTCCACATGATATAATTAGAAACTACAAAAATGATTTGGGATGCCCAACAACCCACGGTCCAAATAACTTCACAGAATTGGCCAATAGTCTAGAACATGCCTTTGAGGAACCAAACTGCTCGCAGTACAAGCTAGAAATACCCCAATAATTTCAACCTCGGCACGTATTTTCTCACTAAGATAATCTATAAGTGATCTCCTTTGCACAGCCAAATCGAAGTGTGGTGATCTCCTTGGCAATCAAGTACAAGTCCCCAGCAAGTGTCCACTTCGCAATTATCCTTAGCCTAGCCTAATCTTTTTTTCACTTGCAGTTGCAGCTCTGTTGCCATGCACACTGCTGCCCCGGCCCGGAATGACTGAAAGTCTGAAAACCACATTCACAGTACTAGAATTGAAGTTTCTAATTGGGTGAACCATGAGACCTCTAAATCTACCATGACCACACAAACCAAATAGGAGGAATTACGAGCTTCTTAAGAGAAAGGATCCTACATAGACAAAGTAAATTGCACTCACATCAGCAACCTATGCTTGGTTTAATGGCATGATCTGATACATGATTTGGTCACTCGTCATTGACAAACTGTGTGTCGTTATCGAGTCATACAGCATCCACGCATGCCTTATAACACTCTTTGGGTTGTCCTCAGTTCACGCCACAGAATGCAAAACCTTTTCCTTCAGTTTGCTCCACCTCCTTAATGTGATGAACTTATGATACTTACCGCATTCACAGCTTTTTGAACGATCTGTATTCTAACTATAAAAAGTGATGGCAGGATTGCTACCCAGAAAGGCTTGGCAAGGTACTCCTACTTCACGTGCCTTACATATTTATGACAACATGGAAGATCGTTTATCCATTCATCGACAGCAATACAAGGAACAAGGTAACTCAACTCTCCTTACGGACAAGTCTGCATATTCAGGTGTCAAGCAAACGACTGTATCAACGTAAACTCCTTACTCTATGTCTCTTGCTCATTTCAGAAGAATGGTAATTAATTACCAAGTTACAACCACCTGATATATATATGTGACTAGAAATGCCTCAAGAATCATGATATAAATAATCTAACATGAACTATATAATATATAAGATGAAAGAACCAAAAGATCGAAATCGAGCTATGCTTTTGCACCAGTGCAACTCTTAAATGGGATCACGCTCCTCCATTCTCCATTTTTTTTCTCATTAAGCGAAAATAATCATTTGAATCAAAGCACTAGTGTTGTACCAGGCCATATGTGGACTCTCAACTTGTATATTTTTCTTATATGTTCATGTACTACATGCAGATTGTGTTTGTGGAGAACAAAAATCTGACATCAACACTGCTTCAAGAGATTGATCGGAGTCAACTCCCAGATATCTATGGAGGAAATCTACCACTAGTACCAATCGAAGACAGCTAATTATTCAACTCCTTCATACCTCACTCCACCGTTCCTCAAATCAGTTCTTGAAGTAAAACTGAAATTGATCTGTTCATACTATTGTAGCTCTCAACCAAAGCTACTCGGAAACTTTCATTGCGACTGAACGCTGAGATACACTCACCACCACCAAAAATGTGTGCGTACATCAGTCACAGAATGAGACGGGTACCAAATGTATAACCGGCCTATTTAGCAGTCTCACATGTTATCGTAACTGCATTTCATGAATTGTCTAATATAATGTTGGCATTCTGAACTCAAATAACACTACTTCGACAAATAATGTGTCGCAGAAACAAAATAAAAAATATATATATGATAAATTTCACTTCGACTGCAGTAAAATGCAATTATCCTTCCAAATAACTGTGTTAAATGGAAGGAGAATTGAATTGAAGGAATAGGAGAGAGGAGCTCAAAATTTTGTAAGCTAAAACCTCTGCTTCTACGTCTCTACCTCTACCTCCCGTACTTTCACATCATTAATCTCTACTGAGCTCTATTTAATCAAGTAAAATTATATTATAGACAAGGCTTTTCTTAGGAAGCTGAAGTGACAGAGAAAAGTAGGGCCCCTGCTGGCCTTTCCAGGTGTTTTCTCTTGGCAAAATATTTGAACAATTCAAGATGGAAGTAAGATTTCACTGAAATTTTATAGCTATTAAATTGCATCGACACTAATGAGTGTTAGTGTATTACTGCAACTGGGTTGTTCTCCATCTGCCACTCCATAGTCAATAGTGTTTATTGTGCGTAGCAATTCAACATCCACTAAAAATCTCCGATCAAAATACCTAAAATCTCATGTTGTACTTTCTAATGTTTTCTGTTATCAGCAAGGCCAATTAAAAGAAGTTGTTGGTCAGTACATCAGACCTAGAATGATTAGATAAACCAATAAGACAATAAGATCTCTTTACAACTGCAGGTGCACAAGGGAAGTTGAAAGAAATACCCATAAACATCTGTGAACAGCATACCAAAGACCAAAATTTCGATATCAGTTAATATATCGGTGTACCATAAACTCGGTTTTTTTGGTGACCAGTCCAAAGTTTTTAAAATATCGAATATCTCACCGATATATCTCGGATATCTCGCCGATATATCTCGGATATATCATATATTTCAGAAATTTCAATATTAAGTTATTAACAATTGGTCAAAAAGTCAACTGATATATATCAATTATCTTGGAAATATCGATTATATCGGCGATATAAACTTTCATATCAGAAATTCCGATATATATCAGAAAAAAAGGGTTCAATATTCCATAGATATATGTCGGAAATATCAATATCAGTGTACCAATTTACCGAAATATCGGCGAGATATCAAATATCTCGGCGATATTTTGGGCCATGCAGCATACTACTCTACTGCAAAATTAGGCCTTGGGAAGACCATCATTCTACTGCAAGAAGACCATCATTCTATTGATTACCATGTACGAGGGGAAGGTAAACGCATATTTAAACAACCACCATTTTGCTATCACAACATTTTTAAGCATAGGATATAACAAAAACTATCAAGAGCAATTAGCTTACAAGATAGTAGCTCTACTATGGTAGAGTCACTAACACCATGAAAATAAATAATACCATACTTTATATCATCATTATCTGTCTAGCGTTTACACGTTTCCAGCAGATCCAGCTTATCCGCATAAACAAGAAGCAATCACTTGAAAGCTTCTATAACCTTTTCTAAAGAAGACATTCCCATCAAAAACAACTTATTCAGAACTCAGTTCCAGAACGCACTGGAAGTAGGTACATGACTAAAGTTAATAAAAGATTTCTCACATGCCCAATACAGAAACCAGAGAAACATTAGGCGCAAAAAAATGTCTTACACATTTAAAAATGAAAATTGTGAGATCCAACAACCCACAACCTCTGGACAAGAAACATCTATCCTTGCTCAACCAATTAACAACTTATTGTCCTCCAAAAAGCTGTAAGTAGGTACTTCCAGATTGTACGGAGCTGGACCCTTGCGTATCCTGCCAGAAATATCGTAGTGCGAACCATGGCATGGACAGAACCACCCACCAAAATCTCCAGCATTAGGCAAGGGAATGCAGCCCAGGTGAGTGCAAACCCCGACAACAATAAGCCATTCTGGGTTCTTAACTCTTACTGCATCCTCCTGTGGGTCTCGAAGGGTCGCAACATCAACACTGTTGGCCAGCTGGATGTCATCCTCAGTTCGGCGCCTTATGAAAACTGGCTTTCCCCTCCACTTGACAGTCACAGTTGACCCTGGCTCAATGCTGGAGATGTCAACTTCGAGGGATGCAAGGGCAAGAACATCCTTGCTGGCAGACATGCTCAGCACGAATTTGAGGATAAGGAGACGGATTAGTGAGGCATACACAAATCTGCCACCAGTCAAAACAAAGTATGCGAAAGCCCGCTTACTAGGATCTCCAGGAGGGAATCGCTCATGGTTGTAATCATCATAAACAATCTTAGAAGTTGGGTTCTGAACAGCTGCCACTGTTGGAGGAATATTCGGCATTATCCCGGTATCAGGTCTTGAGGTAAGTGAATCGGAAGCAAACCCTAGCACAATTCAACAACAGTTAAGCAGAAATATAAGTGTTACTTGTCACATGGTGTTACATATAAAGAGATGAAACCCTTCCTAGAAAATGACAAAAATCTCCAGATCATAATGAAGTAAAATGCAACAAGGATATATTGTCGACCAGTGACCATTCATATTGCAAATCCTAATTCTAAAATGTCAACTTCTTCTAAAGGGAAATTCCACGCAAGCATATTAGTTAATTACATATATGTACGTTCACGAGACCAAATAAATGCAAAATGACAAACAGGCGCACATACAAAATAATCATATTGCACACTAAATAGTTTATATAACTTTTGTAACCATGAAAAAAGTTCTTCGCCCCTTGGACTTATTTCTAAATTGCAGAATACTACTGAAATTGTCTGGTTTACACCAATCTAAATCTCAAGAGATGCAATCAACCTACGAACCTAGTTCAAGTTTACAATGCACAAGACAAAACCATGTTCCAAAGTTATGCTTCCAAAACAGCTGAGATAAATAATTAGCGGAAAATGCTTTGCATGAGAACAGTTCTGATTTCATTAACACTCAGCTCAATACACTGAATAAAGGTGTTGTACTGACATCTGATCAACTTCAATTAAAATTTATCCCTTCCATAGCATACAAAAGAAAAAATTGGCTTCTTTCACCTTAACCGTCCACGGGAAAGTACATCTGGGAGCAATTCTATTTTGCCTTTGTCCTTTTGACAGTATTTTTATTCATAATAACCTTAAATCCCTTATTCTCGGTGTTCATCCCAAAGACTTTGAACACAATCTCCCAAGGTTCGACTTGGAGCAATTACAAAGAGTAATAGAAAGATAAATGCAAAAATCAAATAACGGAAGAAACGCAAAAAAGGGAGATGTCACCCATTTCTCAGATTTTCATTAAAGTAGCCTACTTTTGATTCACATAAAGTAAATGTTATCTTACACCCCCTGCGAAGATAGCCTCCTATATCCTAATACGGATGCACTACAACTGTCCTTAGTCGCAGGGGACCTTCTGTATAACAAACAATTGGGCACTTCCAAAAATAATGGGAGACTGGCTTCCAACTAAAGAGAACCTTGCCTCAACATTCCATATGGCTATTTATTTAAGCTTATGATTTGTATAAAGAGATATCATCCACTAAAAAGAAAAACTTGAATAAAAAAATATATATAATTTACCTGACCTTAACAATAATAATCAAATCAATAAAACAAAAAACCCCTAACCTCTACTTGACCCGAAGAAGAATAAATCAGATCTAGAATTGAATCCATAAAAAGGAACAACAATAGATCTGGTACTATAATCATCACCATCCTTGCTAGAATCACCACCACCGTTGATCAGATTTCTAGAAATCATAGCTGGCGCGGTCTGATTGGATAGCCATGAGAGAGAAGACAATCTCCTCCCTGAAATTCTCAACATTTTTTTTTTTTTTAATTTTGTTAGGGTTCTTCTTTAGCTCCTTCCTATTTTTTTTTGGTGGTGGAAAAATCGAAATTGAGAAAGAGAGAGAGGTAATGAGACTGGTCCTTATTATATGATGGTGATGACACGTAGGAGAGTATTGGGTTCTATTTTGTACGGTTTGGATTTTGTTGTGTGATTTTTACACACGTGTGTTTACCACAAACACAAAATTCATTTTTACGTACTCAGAAATTTAATTATTCCACAGTTTATTATTATCGTTTTATTCCACAGAAAAAAATATCGGGATATGGATATTTATCGATACTTAATTTCTTCATATGTATCGTGGATATATCCCTCTCTTTGGGAATATTTTACATTATTTCATATGCAAATATCGTGGATATATCTAAAATATCAACAAATATCATGGGTATTGTGGATATTTTTTTATATATCACTATATATCATTTATATTTATTTGAAATATAATGATAAATATAAAATAAAATTGTTATCTACACAAAATATCGTAAAATATCCTCAAATATCGCCACATATCTCTAAATATCCTAAATATCATCAAAATATCACCGACATTTGTAGTCTTATATATCTCTAAATATATCGCGATATTTATGTATCTTTTGCTAAAACCTCAATATATATTGCGATATTTTGTAATGTGTGCACACCAATGGGGAAAATAAAACAAAGTTGTGTACTCAAGGGTGTCAATGGGTACCTGTTTAACCGTCGTATACCATTAATGTGATAGAGTTGGGATGAACGATCTGAGTAGGTCTAGCTCTTCTTATAAGCTGGCGTAGAATGCTAGTTGAGATTCATGTTCTGGATGGAGATTGCTTTAAAGGAATGTGATGGACATGTGTCATGTATTCATTGGATATGATCGAATATATGGTACTTATAGGTGACCAGTAAAATATATTAAGAAAAAAGAACGAGTGTTTCTTCACCAAAGGGCATCATTGTGAAGTTTCAACAACCCTACTAGGTAGGCCTCCGGAAGCCCCACCAATCATATCCATAAACCTTTGTGAACTCAATCAAATCTAAAATAAGTGTTATGAGCAACCTCCCATTTATAGATCCATGGTGGTTTGCCTTCATACAAAAATAAATCTTCTGTGGTCATATATATGTTGCATACTTTGCGGCTTAATCGACACTAAAATTTGCTTCTCTCCATGTGGACGTGAGGATGCATTGAGAGAAGAAGTTCTTGCACTTATGCCACATGTTCTTGAGACTCCAAGGCATATTGCCAGTACCGAAAGCAACAATAGTTGCGGCTGAATTCAACTTAACCCATACTTTCCTTCAATTCCTTTCTACCTCCACTTATGCACTTTCCACTATCGCAAGACACTCTACCATGTAGTTTGCGTTAACGCCTATTTTTCTCCATATATATGACCAGTAAGAAATCTCATGTGTGATTCCTACATGTCGCACCTAATCCTACCACACCCGAATTATCCTTCGACGATCCATAACAGTTGATTTTAACCATGTTAGAAATAGGTAGAGTCCACCAACACTTTTGAATTCTTGGAGCTCTATGCAATCTTGCTTCTAGATTCCATTTTCTCATAATGCTTACATCTACGATACGATGCTCTTGTACATGCAGCTTGAATCTAGGAAATACGCCTGTCTAACCAGTCTTGCAATCTCCTTAGTGCAATGAATAAAGCTCGGTTTCTTATCTTCAAAGAAAACTTGATTCTTTTGCTTCCATATAGTTACCATACCCCCAATCAGTGCTGCTGCCCATAGCTTTTTTTTTTTTTATCATGTTGCTATTACCCCCAGCACACCGCTTGGCTTCATTCAAGGAATGAAAGTTATTTCTAAACCCAAACTATTCAAAAATCCAATTCCACAGTGTTCTAGTAAATGAGCAACCTAGGGGCGGCTCTAAGTTTTATAGGGTCACCTGAGCATATCGCTTGAAATGGGCCTTTTTACATTACCAAAATTTTCAATTGTCTATTTGATTTTATTTAATTAATTGGGAGAATACATTTTGTTTTGGAAACAAAACTAACCTTAATTAGTTATATATATATTAGGAATAAATATTTTTGAAATCTTCTTTTAACAAGTGTTATCTTTATGTTGGGTCAAATATCTCATTACCATTTTGAAAGAGAAAAAATGGGATTTAATTGATAAAATGGAATAAAATACGTAAATGTTTTGTTTACATGTATCTTTTAAACAAAATTTATTAACAAATATATTACTTAATAGGTAAAACCTAAAAAAAATTGGGCCTTCCATAACTGGGGCCCTAAGCGGTCGCACCTCATGCACATCCTCAACGCTGCCCCTAGAGCAACCACATAGCAGATGCTAAACCTATTACATCAATCTTCCTCTTGAGGTTTTATTTAATTTTCCAATTGAGAGTATTACCCCCATTCCCAATAGAAATTAATCAACAACAAACAAGTAAACATGAAAGAAAAATGAAAATAGAAAAAGAAATAAGTAATTTTTATTAACTAAAAAAAAAACTTGAAGAATGTTAATGGAGACTAGCCCTCTATAAAACCTAAAACTAAAATGTAACTAGAGAATGTGATGACATTATTTTGTTTTCCACAATTGACTTAAAACAAAGCAAGTGGGGAATCTCTTCGCCTAATTGTCAAATTTGTTTTTCTTATTTTCTTCCTTGATTTGTACTCTATGTTTTGTGCAATAATTTGCTCCATGTTTCAAAATCCATGTTTTGTGCTCTATGATTAGTGCTAATTTGTCTTTGACTTGCTTCATGGGCCTTGAGAATGGACAATCCCAACAAACAAACCCAAAGTCCAATGAGCTTCTAATGGGTCAAGTAGGAAGATTTTATCTCCAAACAATATTTTGACATTATTCTATGCTAAAATACAAGTTCTGATGAAATTTTAACGTTGACTGCCGAAACCTATAAAAACATGAAAATACAATTATTTTATATTTAATAAACACATAATTGACCAAAATGAATTGTTTCTTCGGGTTTATATCACAGACTTAACTTATTTATTGTAGTTTCGTCTATGATATGTAAATTCAAATTCCTTATTAATTATGACTAGAACGTAATCTCAATGTAAGCATAAAATAAAATTCTAAGTCAAATAAGCAAATAAATGTATCATGTTAGTAAACAATCATGTGACGAAAAATTAAGCATGTTTTAAACAACCTTGCATAACAAATTCATCATGTTTTGCAAGGAAATCAATATCCATCATGTTGTTTAAAAATCATCCAATTGTATCATGCTTCATCATTTTTATTTATTTATTTTTATAATTTTTGAAACAAAACTAAAATTGTACTCTTTTGACATGGGATTCAAGGATTGAGAGAAGGCGGAACCTGGTGCATGCCAATCGTAAGCGAATTTACCTTGTTGTCACACGTTGTTAGTGAATAGTGATCTTTGTATGTGAATTGTGATATTCTCCACACTGAAAAAGATCGATGGATTAGATAGTCTAAACAGTGCAAAAAATCACCAAATATTTTACTTGAGTCTCCTGACATACCAACGATGTGCCTGTAAAAAGTTTATAGCAATTGGAATTTTGGAGATTGTCTTTATTAGCTGTTGTTCCATAAACTTATGTCCTGAAAACTACAGTAACATGCTGGAAACAATCAACTAGTTAGGTAGTTTTGAAAAATAACCAAATTTGTACTGGAAACTCCTGACGTATCAAAAATCCTAGTGTAAAAAATTTATTGTTTCTGAATCTTTCTAAGTAGCTCTGCTCGACTAGTTTTATCGAAGCTTTTGTCCTGAAAACTGTAACAGTGCACTGAAAAATATAGTGTTAGTTGAATAGGTAAAACAACTAAGAAAAATACGAAACAATTACAGTATATCACTAATACCGTATAGACTGTCTCTGTAAAATTTCAGAATTTTATGAAATTTAAAAATATATATACCATATAATTCTTTACCGTCAAACCCAACACCGTAACGAACGAAAATGGTGAAATTGAAATGGGTGGGGGGTTTGGTTTAAGAAAAGGGGGATTGCCCCAACAACTTGAGTCTTCCACGACATATTCAAAGCGACAGCGACGCCATTTGATAAGAAGAAATTTGATGTATATGTGATATTGATAAGTGCCTAAAATTGTGTATATATATATACCAAACAAAGAAAGAGATCAGATAAAACACCTGATTAATGCGGAAGAAGATCAGTCAGCAGCAAGAACACTTGATTAAACTGAACTTTTATTTATAAGATTGTTTATATTACAGGGGGGGGGGGGGGAGAAAAGAGAGCACTCTTATCACACAAAACAAAGAGAAAAATGAAAGGTAAAATGAAAGATGTCCCTCAATAAGGGTGAGGTATCCCTTTTATACTAGTCGGAACTCAAAATATAATTTGGAGTCCGCACAGGAAGTGGCTACATGTGCTGAAGAAGTCGCAGTCGACTGGGCCACCATGACAAGGCATACTTGTCTTTTACTTCTGTTTTGAAAGGATAAGAATCCTTATAATGCTTAACTTTTGACTTTTGAGAAAACAAAAAGTAGGATGTTCCTTTCAAGGGTCCCATATTGATAAAAGCATTGATAATCCAGCTGTAAGGATAAGAATCAAAGAAAAATAATGTTGATTCTGTTTCTGGTCTTTATCATGGGCCATAATGTCTTCCATTATGTTCAGGAGTGCCAAGTTGGGTGTGTAGATTCTCAGCAACTTGGATAAGGATATCATTATCCACATCTTCCGTTACGTGTCGAGGGAAAGGTACCCGAGATGATTAAGAAACTCATAAGGTCCTTCTTCATTAATAAGCTTGAAAATTTCCATAGCTTTTGGGCTAAGAGCCAAAGAACTGGTTCTGCTAAATTGTTCATAAAATCTGGTTCTATTAGAATTGTCCAGAGATTCTGTAAGGATCAAGAATCTATCAAATTCAGACAAAAGAGTGAACTTTGGATGCTTTTGTATAGAATTATATCTGATAAACCACTTAATCTGATGAAGACCAATAGCACGAATTTCTGCCATTTCTCTAACTCTGTCTTCTGCTGTAATGGTATGAAATTTCTCCTTAGATTCCGAAAGAGTAAGAGCTTTTGATATATCAAAAGGTCTCTGTTTATGGATTCAGACCAGAAATACCGAAGGATAAGTTTCATATTCTGTGTATTCAGGACAAGCTGTGGTAAATTCACAGTAAATAGTTCCATGCCATTTTATCATAGTATTTTCTATGGATTGGACCAATGGATAGGCCAGGAATTATCTGTTATTCTTTCCTGTTTCCAAAGAAACCTCTGTACTGATGGTGATGGATTTAATAAATCTCATCTCTAATAATTCATCAATTAAATACATATCTCCAGGAAGAAAATATTGCCAAAATGTGGCTGGGAGGAGGATATGAAGATTTGGGTGCATACCGTGGGTTCCTTCAGTGATATGGGCAATACCTTTAATAATTAAAGGACAAGTTCCCAAAACAATTGAATTCCAATTAAGAATCCACTTCTGAAAATGTGGAGGGAGGTTTTCAATTACTTCTGGCAAAGGTGCTGGAAGAGATATTTTGGCTTTATTCCAAAAGGATTTTGAAAAGTCTTTGGAGAGAGTACTCCAAGACACACAATCAAGGGATCTCTTTGACTTACTGGTTTTATTTTTGAAGTCAGACCAAGGCTTGATTAAATTCTTGTTTAATTTGCTAAAATATTTAGCAGTAATCTTAAGGATCTGGAGAAGATTCCTCTTATTATTATGATTAAAGGAATTGATAACATTGTCCAAAATGGACTTCTGAAAGCTATAAAGCTTCTGATGTGTAAAGAACTTATGCCTGTTATCATGGACATAAGGTAACTCTAGATCATCAAATCGTACTTTTCTTTTACCAGTACTGTTAGATTTTCTAGAAAGACAATGCGAAGAACTCACAATGGTGCTGATATAATTAGACTCCAAGGTTTTACCCTTGTTGATGCTGTCAGATATACCAACAGACTCCTGAGAATAATCCCAGTTAGGGAGGCCTAAATTGTCCTCAAAGATGTTGATAAATTCAACATTAGCAGTATCCTGTAAGGATTCAGAGGCCACTGGTGGTTGCTCTGTGTGCTGTCCATATAATGGATTCTCCAATGAACCAAATTGGAGCATTCTGGATTCTGTAAGAGACATCAAATTATGTCTTAGATGCACAGGATATAATCCCGGAGAAATATTCTCTGAATAATAATGAAGAGTATGTTGTTTCCAAAATATTTGGATACTCAAAGAAACATATGTTTTGTGAATTATATTTCACAATCCTGAATCTTCATGTTCTGCAAAGAAGAAGAAATAAATTCGAAGACCAAAGGGTGATCCTCAAAGTTAGTGTAAATACCATAATTATCAATTTTATTAATAGAAAAAATGGTATTTAGAAAAGGGGTTCCCAGTATAATTTGATGGGTAAGATCTTTTATCAATAAAAAGGATAGAGGTATATTAACCTCATTCTTACTAATAGCAACCTTAGTTTATGTTTGATTGCAATTTTACTACCACTAGCACTAGTCATAGTTTGAGTAGTAGTTTCAAAATATTTTTGAGGAATTAATCCTTCTTGGATGCAATTCATATCTGCACCACTATCAACTAAAGTAATATAATCAGTAAGAATATATTCTTTGTTAATAATCAAAGTTATAAAAATATTCCATTTCCTAGAAAATATAGAGGAAATAAAGTTACAGTGTTGGAAGTTATTGTCTGTCTTTTCTATAATAACTTCCTTAGATTGGAGTTTCTCAATTTGAAACACTCTCTGTTTTAATTGAAGAATCTCCCTATTGAGATTCTGGACCTCTTTATCCAGGTCCTGATAAGAAGATTTTGCAGGTCTAGGTTTATTGCTCCCTAGGCGATCAAAGACTTTTTTCAAATTGTAACCTTCAGAAGGGTCAACAATATTATCCTTTACTGTTTTAAAGCAAGTTTTAATTAACTTTAGCTTAGTGTCTGGGTTAGTAATAGATTCTATAAGATCTAAAACAGACTGCTGATCATGGGTTAAGACATTAATTGTCAACCCATTCATCTGTAAGATAGCTTCCATGCTATCACATTTTGATTGCAACATGTTACACTGACATGGTGCTTCATTATCTGAAGAATTAGAATAAAGATCCTCTGACTCATTATCTGATTCAGAAGAACTAGTGTTAAGTAAGATCTTACTTAACTATAATTTAAGATCTTCATCAATCTCTAAATTATTTAGTTTTTGTTTGGTCTGACACCTGTTAGCATAATGACCAACCTTTCCACATTTTAAACAAGTAACATTAATTTTGTTATGTGGATTTTTATAAAACTCTTTATTAGGTTTCCAATTTTTGTTGAAATCCTTTTTATTTTTTCGAGAGTATTTTCTCTTGTAGGGTTTCTGGGCTTTGTGAGAAGAAATCGTCTTCTTCCTCTCAGGAGGAATATCATAAGCAAATTGCTCACAAAATTCTCCTAATTCTTTTCTACCATAAATATTCTGTTTTTTAAGCTGATGCTGTAGCTTTAGATCATTACAAAGACTAAGACCTTCCTGAATGACCTGATTAATGAGACTCCCATATGTGTGAGACTCATAAGAAATATTAGATCCTCCATTTAAATTTCTAGGCTTTTTCCTAACCTTTTCTGCAAAGAAGTTAGGGAGGCCATCAATAAACTTAGATTTCCAATGCTCTCACTATTAGCATCATGTATTTGAAGCACTTTGGCTAAGAAGACATCCTTATACCATCTAAAATGAGATAAGGTAGGACATCTAAGATTCTGGAGCATCTCTCTATTCTTCTCAGCTGACAGGCCGTCAGGTCCAACAAAATGATGGACAATAGAAAGACATAAAGTGTAAACCGCATCAGATATAGAAATATCCTGGTTTGCTTCTAAATTAAACTCCAATTTGGTGGAGTTAAAGATTTCAAATCCTTGCTCATTAGTGAGAACATTATCCCACCAACCTTTGAGAATACCTACAAAACCATGGATAATAAATCTACATACATCCGCATCTGTATTACCATGGGCTTTGCAAACACTCGCATATATGAGCATTTCCTGTAAAGTGTGATAAATCTGATAGTCAAATTTAGCATCAATATTCCATGTATAAATAGTTTTAGCCTGATAAGACGTTTGGTCATTAAAATAGGCTTCTTCATACAGAATGTCTTGGGGAGTAGGTCGAGGATAATAATTCGTACTATGGCCTATATGACCCATCTTATGAGTATTTTTCTCATAAGTGACTTTGTTAATATTGGGTGAAACAAAATTTGTTTCAATATCCAAAATCTCTTTTGGATTAATCCCATCTTCAGAATTGGATTCTTGAGATAATATATTAAGATTTAATTTACTTAATTGAGTATATAATTTCTCAATAAAATCATTTTTGGATGACGATTGATCCAACTTGAAGTTTGGAATATCCAAAGGAGGCTGAATAAATGGTCTAATATGACTAGCAGAAATATGCTGTTTTAAAGAAATATTCTTTAAAGGTTCTTTATCCTTATTTTTACTAGGCTCTATCCTAAGGGTATGTTTAAGGATATTTTCAGTATTATTCTCAATTATAATTAATTGAGCTCCAATAGTTTGCAAACATAAATTCGTATAATTATTTTGTTTACAAATTTTATTAATATCTTCAATACGAACATATTTGCGTGTATCTTCCTGGGGCTTGATATAAGCCGCAGTTTCCATACTGTCTTTCAGCTTTAAAGATGTTGTTGGAGGATGAACAGCTGTCATCTCCTTTTTATCAGTAGTTGTCCACTTCTTTTGATGAAATTCTAAAACACCAATATAATTATCAACAGGACTAAAACTACATTTCTTAATAGTAATATTCTCCTTATCATTAGTAGTGACAGGTGGAGACATATTTTCTTCCTGTACTTGATTAAGACTTACCTCCTTATTAGGTAAGATACTATTATTAGATAACTCACTATTTACGTTGGCCCTAAGCCTAGCCTCTCGTTTGGATGTTAAATAGTCTGTCATCTCTTTTCTCAGAGCTACACGTTCAACTCTGCCATTCAGGATTTTATGATCCTGATACTCAAGACAAAACCATTTTGCAAGAGTAGTTTGATTCCTTTGATGATAATCATAATAATCATTATAAAGACGAATCATAGGTTTCAATTCTGTAGGAGTAAAATATTTACTCAACTCTTCGTATTTTAATTTATAGAATTGATAAGTTTCATAAGGTGTATAATCCATTATAAAACAAAATCCATTTCTGACGCTGTGGGAGATTCCCTAGCTTTCTGTGTATAAATACCATGTGGTATTTGTTGATTAGAGATACGAATCTCTTCTACAGATTGATTATATTGAGATATGGATTCAGTATCTGAAACTGAATGCCTAGAAGATTGTGGTATAAAGATCTTATAAGAGGATCTCGAAGACAAACTTCTACTAACAAAAGGTTTCTTAAAGTTCAATATAACTTCACCTTCTGTTGATTGAATTATTTGATCTAAATCATTATTAATGATTGGTATTGGTTGAAACAAGATTCTTTGCATATCCATGAATCTGGAAATTGGATTTCACTCCAAGGAATCATCCTGGGTGTTGCTACACTAGAAGTTAAAAGATTTGTGTCAATTAACACAGTCTTTCCTGGTGTAGTTTTATACCGTGCATTTGGTGTTAGAGTATGTAACACCTTATAGTGAATTTTGTATGTAATTCCAATCACCTCAGATCCAGGTAAAAAGTTATAGCCTTTAGCCTGAATTTGTAATGATAAAGAATCATAAAGATTTCTATCCGATAAAGATAAACTTAAATTAGGATAGACATCGAAGTAGACTGGTCCATGACAAAGACTAGTCTCTACAGCTGCTATGAGGGACTGTAAATAGTCAAGACATCTAGCATCTCTGAGAGTTGCTTGAATACAAGCATTCATACCCAAAAGGGTCAAAGGTCTGAAAGCAACCAGTATTAATCCTATATGAATAAATTTATAATTTTTCACATAAGGATATAAGTCACGAGGAGATAAAAGATGCAAATTATTACTCATGGAATGTAAACTAATAGTTTGTTCCATAGTTTTTACAGTAATTTTGCTGGTCAATTTTTCCATCCAGCTACCATATTTATATATGGTCTTGGGATCCATATTAGGAATCGTCCATTTATTCATTTTGTCCTGTGTGTCAAGATCATACTCGATTAATTCTGTGTTCTTAATTGAACTCAGATCATCATTATTTGATGACTGTGCCATGGGTGTTGAGGTGTTAATGCAAAACAGGTAGAGTATAATGAATTATAACTATACCAAACAGTATTAAAACTATTCATGATGCAATTGTTGATACATCGTCTTCTTCTCCAAATATTATAAACAGTACAATCAAAATCAAGTCTTTAATGTTTATACTAAGTAAAACGACGTCTGTCAACGCCTTACGGGTGCAAACGGCCTAAACGCATATCCTGCTAAATGGCACTGCATAATCCCTACGCGACTTGGGTGACGTCCCAGAGTTACCAATATAAACGCAAAGAAACAATAATGACCTATTGCTTATGCAAATAGTCTTATATCAACAAGAATGAAATTAAGTGATCCTAACTTCATCTCTAATAAGATACTATTTATAATACTAGAAAGGAAGAGTCAACAGTATTTTAGGATCCAGACGGACATTCTTGTGGTCGGAAAACCGAACCTTTAGCAAGTAGTCCTTAAGAGTAACCCTCACGCCTTTTTCCTTAATCATACCAATATCTCTTACTTACATCTTTTTTAGGAAATAAAACAATTAAATATAATTGTAAGACATTTCCCATTATATATATATATATATATATATATATATATATATATATATATATATATATATATATATATATATATATATATATATATATATATATATATATTGTGGCACTTTGCACTTTATAATATCATTTATGCTTATTTATTACGTATTTTTAACGTAAACCCATACATTCTCTTTATTTCATGCCATTATGCACATTTTTTTTTATCATAATGGATTATTTGCACGTATGTGCATATCTTTTGCAAAAGTCTCATGCAAAATAAGTTGTCTTAATTTGGTTTAATTTTTGTAGGAAATAAAGATGTTAATCAAAGCTCAATCAAAGCCAGAGCCCATGAGCAAAGATGATCATTTAAAGAATCAATAAGTGAGAGCTCAATGAATAAGTTGGGCTATCAAGAATGGAATAATGAAATGTTAGAGAATTGAAAATTATAAAAGGAAATCAAGAAAAGAAAAATTGCACCTACTAAATGCACTTTTCACTTCATTCAATTTGTTTTGGACTTCCCTCAACTGAGCTTGAAGTAAATTGACTCTACCATACAGGTTGTATGTTTCACTCTTCACTCTGTGTTGTTTTGCATCTTTGATGCCGAACATGTAAAAAACATAACAACACGAGTCAATATATATATTTATGCCATATATATGCAAAAGACTTGCAAAATGAACTAACTTGTTATCTATGCATACCAATCCAATATATGGTAGTTTACAAGTAGGAATATGAATTTGGTACACTAAAGTCTAGAAAAAAGTTATGACCACTTCATCAAAATAAGATTTTGTCGTAAAAATAGGTAGTGCTTCTCTACTAGATATGGTACATAAACACATACACATATGATTCACACTTTGCTTCTAATTAGTGTCACATTTTGCCAAGGATAATGAAGCAACATACCAAAAGGTTGTCACTTTAGTGTCTAAAACTTTGTAAGTAAAACTGTAAGTGTGAAACTTTTGTTGTTATAGCAGATCTAGAAGATGACCATACGTGTGATGAAGGGAATATGTAAAAATGAAGTAACTTTGCAATCATATGTAGTAATAACTGCAATACATCTGTTCATCATCTTCTCCACTGAGATACGTACACAAAAAGCTTAAAAAGATCTACTTACTTTTTCAGATCGCCATTGTTAATTTCTCTGGTTCAAAACTGAAACTTTGATTTTGGAGTGCGATGAAGTAGTGAAGTGAAGTTGTGAGAATGAGAAGTAGTGTGTGTAGGAAGCTAGGAGTGATTAGTCAAGGATGAGTGGGCTAAAAGGGGCAAGTTCGCTGCGAGAAGTTTGTGAATGGATGCGACATTTAATGGTAGGCACGAAGAAGAACAAAATTGATGGGAAATGTTTGTGTTGATACTAATGCAAGCTAACAAGTGCATAATCTAACGTGATTACACTGATCTAAATGAAGGAAAATGTGCCAGCAAACAAACTCATATAAAGTACTTCCCACATGGTCTTCATTTAAGTTACTATGTTAGTAGATCATTTGGTGTCTGGTGTAGCGTTTATAAAATGCATTTATTGAAAATCATTCATTAACTTGTAATTAGCTTTAGAGTTTATTTGATTAAATTTATAAAATTAAAAAGAGAATAAATATTTGGAAATGTAGAAATAGTATTTTCTTAAAGATAGGGGTGAAGTCATTAACCATAAGGAATAATTTTAGTTAGCAATTGATTTATTAAATTTCTTCTCTGTAAATTCTCTACTTCAAGATTGGGTTCGACTCTAACTTACCAATGCTCTTTTAATTGTTGTAGGTTTGAAAATTATTTATTGATTTGCAGGTTCTGGACAACAAGAATTTGTTCAAATTAAATGGCACCGTTGCCGATGCCAAACATACACACAAACAAACATCTTGATTGATCAATACCTTACCCTCTAAATGTATTATGCTGAAGTATAAATCTAGTAAGGGTAGCGTACCCACCTCAAAACAAGTGGAAAGAAATCAAGTTAGATTCAAAGGGTTAGGGGAGAGAGAAGGATTTATTGGATTTTTATTTATACTAGCTAGTTAAACTAGAAAACAAATCTATAACTAAAAAGTAAATAAAATAGTGTGATTGAGATTGGAGTAACTAATTAAACTCCACACAATAGTCTTTCAAATGCAATAAACATTACTAATTTGATTTCTATAACTAATCATAGACAACTAATTGTAATTTTGATCCCTTGTAATTTAGTTATTATCTCTAATAACCAATTCCAAGTATGTGGAACTCCATTAATATTATATCTCTATTGATGCAATGAAATCCCTAGCATTTTTATTAGTGGAGTAAAATCTCTTCAACTCTAAACACAAAAATGTCATACAATCATAGTGAAATCAAACTAGCTAAACATATTATATCGTTCTTCCTCTTGGGGTTTCATTTAACTTTCCAATTGAGAGTGTTACCCCATTGTCATTAGAAGTTAATCAACAACAAATAAATAAACATGGAACAAGAATGAAAATGGAAGAAAAAAGAAGTGATTTTTATTAACTAAAAAAACACTTGAAGAATGTTAATAGAGGCTAACCCTCCATAAAACCTAAAACTAATATTATACTTTAGTATATATTTTAATAACTAATATAATTCCATATCCTATAAATTTATACTTAGCCACATCATATATATCTTTTTTTACTTAACGTAATTTGTATTCATATTTCTATTGAGTTAAAGTAGTACTTTAGACGTGGATTGATACTATTACTTGCCTCTATACTATTATTTATTCATTAGGTTAAGTAAGTTTTTGTAAAGATTGGTAGAAGACAACGACAATCTATAATTAATACACTTTTACCGTTTTTAATTTCAATAGCTAGGCTTGTGAAATGTCGAGCTTGACAGCTGCGTTACCTCCATATCTCTTAATTTTCAGCTCATGCATTTGATCAACTCAGAAGCTAATGCAATGCTAGATTGTGAAAATCTTGAGGGCACGAAACCAGTTTGTTCCTTGGTGATGATTTTTTAGGCAATCTTGTTTAATCTGAGCTATGAAATAATCTTCATCAAAAAATTCCCTATACATATAGGTCTAAACTTAATAGTATATAGGTCTAAACTATAGCATGGATAACCTATGTAATAATTTCATGAATAGTATATCAGTTGGGGTCAGCCCAACCCTAGGCCATCTCATCCCAGTCTCAAGTGCATCAAATACTTTGGAAAGTATAGTAGCGCTCAAGTTCAAGCGGCAGCAAAGATATTCTAATATGCAACATATATATAAAACTATAACAACTCAAGCTTTAAGCGCGTCAGAGACGTTAGTGAGACACTCTCATTAGGAAGAGTAACAATGCACTCATGTCCATACGTCGACTGAGACTAGGCGTAAGAATTCTAAGAACTTTTAATACTAGAAGTAATTGAACAATGGTGCATATCACATGAATCCCAATTGCAATTAAGCGAGAACCGAGTTTTCTACCTTGTACTATAAAAACTTTGGTATGGGTTCAAATCTTGTAAAGGTGGTCGAAATTTTGTTTGGCATGTTGTAAAATCTCGACATTCACTAGAAAATAGTGTTGAAACTTTTTGTGTATTATGTGCCGCTATATATAGCAAAAACCTATAACACTTAGAAAAGTAAAACTTACGAAATATTTTTTTTGTTTTTTAATATTTGATCATTCATATTCCGTAACTATTTAAACCATGTATGAATAATATGGGAATGGCACCCAAGACCTTGTGCCCAACCATCCAAGGCTTCAAACTTTCGAAGTATTTTCCTTTCACACAAGGCTTCAAACTTTCAAAGTGATATAGTTTAAGCACATCTACAAAGAATCAAATATGGTTGCAGACCACTTGGCTAGCTTCTCTGTATAGTACTAGTATGGATATAGACAGGGGCGGAGCAAGGAATCTATATTACCCCGAGCTGAAACAATAATATTATCTAGTAAAAAAATTCCCATAAGTGTTTCACAAAGTGAGTAGTGGTAGGGGCAGACCCAGTGTATAACCAGGGTATTCAGTGAATACCCTCAAGTTTTTAGCCAAAAAAAAAAACTTGGCTCATTAGTTCACAAGTTATTTTTAACATTTTGGATTATGGACTCTATAACGTAGGCCAAGTCTACACTTTTACTTTTACTCCAATGAGTAATTCATTTCGTTTTTTTCCAGTAAACTTCCCAAACGTTCTCGATTTCTCAATCACCTTCTCTATTATTTGGACCTTTTCTCGGATTCATTTTTCAAAACATCTCGAATTCTCAATTCAATTTCTCGCGGGTATCATTTTGTCTTTTGAAACTATATGTTTATACTGAACCTTCTATTTTTAGTGTCCTCAAGATTTTACAGAATTACTCATTGATTTTTTAAAATTTTTTTTTTTTTACATAACACTAAAGAAAATTTTCAGTTGTTGAATTTCTGACTTGAATACCCAGAAGAAACTCCTGGGTTCGCCCCTGAATAGCGGTATGGGTGGTCGTCAGGTGGACTGTGTACAGTCATTTAGGTCATCACAAGTGGTGGTTCTAGAATTCCATGAGATCTAGGCGATGAAAGTTAATATTTCGTAATCTATAAAGAAGAAGAGTACGGGGCTTCTAAGTTCTGACTTCTTTAAATGGGTCATTTCTTTGTCTAGGTGGGTAGCCTATGTTTAAAAGTTTATTTGTTTTTATTTTTGTCCTTCTTGGATCAGGCCGGATCAAGCCCAATGAGAATTGGTAAGCATACTATACACACACATATATATATATATATATATATATATATATATATATATATATATATATATATATATATATATATATATTTTTTTTTTTTTTTTTTTTTTTTTTTTTTGCCAAAATTTACCCCGGACTTAAGCCCTAGGAAGCCCTTTCCTAGCTCAGCCCTTGGATATAGGCCCTTGTGTAAGGTTGCTTTCTCCCTCTCTTAGTGAAACTCTTTCAAAACTTGTAATGGAGGATAGGGAAGGGAAAATGTATTATAGATATTTATATTAGTTGAAGGTAGGGGAGGCTATAATTTCAAGTTCCCAACTACTTAACTTTCAAAAAGAAAAAAACTTTCAAAGCATTCCCAATACAAGTTAGTGTTTTTCACCTCCACGTAGGCTCAATTTTCCCTCTTTGCTATCGTTTTGGTGAAAAACAAGGTGAGGGTGCCCAATGTAGAGGTGACTTTGAATCTCATACAGGATGTTTGATTCCATCTGAATGTAAAAATTGAAAAAACGCGCCGGACGGAATGAAACATCCCGTCCGAAGTTAAAAAAAAAACCGAAAAAACACGCGAGACGGAATGAAACATTCTGTCAGGAAAAAAAACACCGAAAAAAATTAAAAAAAACACACGAGATGGAATAAAACATTCCGTCCGAAACTCACAACTGAGTGAAAATCTCAATAGCAAGTCGTTGTGACTTAGTTACAAGTCACCGACTTTGTCATCCTTGCATTGGGCAAGGGTTTTTTGGTATTCGAAAGTGAAAACTCTCAATTTCCCCTCATAGTGACTTGCATTGGGAATGCTCTCAAAGCGATGTTTTGATCTCAGATATAGATAAGGGATAATTTATATCGTGTCGACGCAATTTTTTGTTTCTATTATGGATGGTCTAGTATAATAAGAGTCAACCTAAGTACTGAGTACTTCACACTAGTCCATTAGATGTGTCACGGACTCTAGCAGTCTAGCCAGCACGGCAATAGAACAGGTACAACAAAGTACGAAAAATGTAATTTGTAGGCTCAGCATCATACGTCCCAAACGGCCAAACCCATATCCTTATATATAGAAGCAAAACACCTGGGCCCCCTTGGACAGAGGCAGGTAGCCTATATATAGCTGTAAAATCTCTCTGCCATGGAAGATGCATGTCAAGCTCTGGATATCAGTGGATGAACATCTATCTATTTATGTGAAAATGTAAGTAAAATAGAGTACCCATTTTGATGAAAAATCTGGTTAGAGAAGACAAAAAGCAAGATATCCAAATTGTTACTAGGTTGTGTCGTTGTAAGAAGAAGAAGATATGTTATAGAATAGAGTATAGGGATGCTATTGAACGTACACCAAGTTAACAGCCTTTCATCGACTGATCACTAATGGCAACTGACTGAACAACTGCTCTAGGCCACCTGATGCCTTGTACTTTCCTACCATTACATTGGCCAGTGTGGATGCAAAGAGATATATTAGTAAGGGCTAATACTCTTTTGAAATATGTCAGATACTGGGCTAATTTAATCTCCTATTTCGTGTAATCTTCCAATGCAACTTCTAGACCTATATACCTATTACCAAATACCAATTCCATAGCTAGAAATATCATATAACTGCAAAACTTATATGAACTGCAAATGTATTTCCCAAACCATACCTTTTTTTCTCTTTTGTTGCCACAATTGAGGTCACGAAACATTTTCAATTCTTATTGTGCAATGCTTTCATAACTGTAATGTTTTTTTTTTATTGTGTAACGTGTTGTAAAAAACTTAAAAAGTTGGATATCATTAGATGAAAATGAGTGTTCAAATGCAAGTTATGACACTCTTATTGAGTCATGATCATTTTGACATCTTATAGGCATGTAAAATTAAAGTAGTGTAAAACTATCCTAGGCATTAGTAAAATTATCCACGAATATTTTTACTTTGGTCAATTCCCACAGTCAACAAGTTCAACCAACAGAATAAGGACCAAAACCCAATCAAAAAATTAATTGATCGAGTACTATATTATGAACATATTTTGATTGCCTAGTGACACTTCACTATGTATTGTACTAATTTCGAAGGACACTTCCCTGTGGACCACTTAGATAAATTGTCCAACACAAACCCGAAGTTGAGAGAATTTAACCAAGTATATGTTAGCTCCCCGTTGCCAAGCATAAAATCAACTCTCTTGTCATCTTACGCTTGAACTAGGCAACAACTTTACTTTCTAATAGAAACAAGGGCAATCATGTTTCCTAACCATAAAGCCTTTAATATGTTCACACTTAACAGAACATTTTTGTTTGATCTCACTCTCCTTTCTTCTTATAAAGCAAACAACAAAGAAAGAGCAAAGCAATTGATTCATTGTTAGTTAAAAGAAAGAGAAAGAGAGCACTTGTTAAGTTGGTATAACATATGGATCCTGTTTCATACTCAACAAGCTTATACAAATGGGAGACAAGAGCAACAGCACCAGTACCAACACCTCTTCTTCAAAACCGCATTTTTGAAGACATAGGAGCAACAACTCTTCCACCTCCTCCTCCTTCGTATCCCATGGCGATGCGACCAAGAGATCAGCATATTGGACGAGGACTAGAAGAGCTGTTCCAAGGATACCGTGTTCAATACAGCACGGTTGCAAAAATAGCTGAGCTTGGTTTCACTGTGAACACACTCGTAGGTATGACTGATGGTGAGATAGATGAGATGTTGGTTACTAATCTCTCTCAAATCTTTCACTGGGATTTACCTGTTGGTGAGAGATATGGAATCAAAATTGCTATTCGTGCTAGGATAGTTGAGCGTGAATGTTTTCACCTTGAAGACGAGGAATTAAGGAGGTGTGGGCGCCATTTCCTTTGCCATGTTGATGATAATACCACTAATAACGTTCTTGATGCACTCTCTCAAGGAGGTTTGTTTCTTTAATAATTATTGCAAAATGAATATGTATACTTTTTTAACCTTTTTCTTTCTTGCCATATCATGTTAAGATTTTATTTATGTGAAATGTGTGTTTGTTACGGATCAAGCTTATCGGAGGAGCCAATGCAGCAACAGATAGAGGCAGCTGAGAGTGGTGGAGGCTCTCCTTTTTGGGGGAACATTGTACCTAGTGCAGAGAAAAAACTTAAGAAGAACAATAAAAAGGTTCAAAATAGGAGGAAGTTTGCTGCGTTGACGGATGAACCTGGTGGTAGTGGTACTGAGAGACCAAGGGAGCATCCCTTTATCGTTATTGAACCTAATGAGATTACGTGAGGAAAAAAGAATGGTCTTGATTATCTTTTCCATCTCTATGAACAGTGTGGTGAGTTCTTGAACCAAGTTCAGAATATTGCCAAGGAAAGAGGTGAAAAATGCCCCAGCAAGGTATGAATTTTTATTTTTTGAATTTGGATTAAGAGTTCGAGCTACTCAACTACATATGAAATATAGTACAGGATTCTTTTAATATATGGTCACTGCTGAATCAACTGATGCATGCGAGTCATTAAGTTGCTTTAATTTCATTATTGTACTATCTAATTAGGTTCGTTCAAACAGAAAAAGTTAGGAACACCCTTGTGACCCGGCCCTTTATGAGATAAGAAGCATCTTATATGAAGTCACTCTAATATCCAGCAGTTCAACTTATGCTTCTTAGTTCTAACAAATGTATTAAACATCACTTTTGATACAATATAGTTCTTTTGGGTTGAAGTATATATTTTTGAGTGCAACCTAGAAAGTAGAAACCACTACCGCACCCTGCCATCTATTCCGTACAAAATTAAGTATAGGGAGTGGAAGTCAATCCAATATCCAGTAGTTCAGCCAAGTTAAATCATTATCTCAGACAAATGTAGAAAAAAATGCATAGATGGGTAACGAACTATACCCTTAATCAAACATTGGGGTTTAAACTTTTTTTTGAGCAAGTTTGGGTATCCATGTCTACCACGTTTTGCAACGTTTGGTTCTGTTACACTTCCATCCATTTATTTCACACGTGTCACACTCTTTTTATTTTTCTCTAATTACGTGGCCTTAGTTTCCAATGTGGCTCTTTCTTATGTGGCAAATGGGTATGATACAATACTTCTGATGCAAGATTGATTAGGCAACCACACATGCACGAATCACGTGCGATTTCAAATGGTATATTTATTTATTTTGATGGTTTTTTCAAATGGTATATAGACTAAGAAATTTCAAATAAATCGAGAAATTTCAAAAATCAAAGAAATTAGAAATTTCAATGAAGTATAACTAAGAACCCTAACTCCCTTTCGGTTCTTGCTCCACCACCCCCAAATTAGATGCACACTACTTTGACAATGTCATCTTGAAGAACTTCATCAATTCACAAGAAATCTTGCCACTTGTGGTGCTCCTTCTCCAATCTGAGTGGCTGGTCCGTGATTCCCAAAATCCGGGAAAAGAAGTTTTTGGTTGTGGGCGATATAATAGGGAGACCAAGACTAGAGCATGTGGGTTCTTCGTCTGGGATGATGAAGAACAAACAAATCATGAAGATGCCCATCATGAAGATGTTTTGATCGCTGAGAATAGACAATTAAAATTGAGAATTATGGATTTGGAGAAGATGAATGCACTTCTGTGGGCCAACTTGGAGAAGAAGAATTTCGAATGGAGGCTGAAGAAGGTAGTAGCTATCTTTGTTTGTGTAGTGATTGTATTTTGGTTGTGTTTTCTTTGAATTTGTAAGAACAATTTGTAATGAGAAGATTTCTAGAAAGATTTCTAATGAGAATGAACGCAGTTACATGGATTTCTACTGGCTTTCTGCTTGAGATTTCTAAATAATTATTTTTCTTCATAGCATTACATAGCAAATTCCAAATACACGCATTCATCTTTAAAAAGCATTACTAGAAGAGGTTGATTCTGATGAATATGATTTCCCATAGTCATCTACACTCCCACTGTCCAAGCTATAACAATTATCACTATCACATTGCCCACATGAACATGAACTATAGGAGGTTGATTCTGATGGAACAGAAACAAGAGGACCTTCACCAATCACCTTAGTTCCTTCCAGTTGTTGGCACACTTTTTTTCCATCCCTGTAAACTATATTGGTCTTCATCATGTTGTTGCTGCTACCCTCCCTCAGCTTTGGGTTTTCGGTTTGCTTCTCTCTCTATTCTTGAACCAGTTCTAACCCATGATGCAATGCGCCCCTTACCCTTACTAGTATTCTCCTTGTTCTTCCCCTGACCATTATTCTCCTTCTTCTTGCCAGTATCCATTATTTTTTTTTCTTTGAGATGTTCATCAATGGTTGGTTTATCTTGGTTTTATAGATAAGATAGCATTGAAGAAGTTCACCAATTTAGTATTGGGAAGGGAAAGATGTAGTTGAAATTGAATGGTATAGGCTAGGCAATGTATAGGCTACAGAGGGAGTACATCTTTGGGTAATTACGAGAATTTAGAATTGAATTGACCCTATGCATAATCTTATCTGAAACAAAACTAGAAGAAAATTTCAAACTAGAAATAAAATAGAAAAGAAACCTACCAAACCCTGAACAAGTAGTAAAACAAACATTTTATAACAAGAAATAAGATCCAACATGCATCAACAAACTATTTTAATGTTTTCCATGTATCCAAAACCCAAAAGAAACATCTAAGACAAACTCCAAAATGACCAAAATAAAGATACATTAATAAACATGAAACATCAACATAAAGATATCCCAGAACCAAGCTACATCATCAAATTTTCCACTTCTTTGCTTCATTGCGGCCGATCTTGTCTTCACACACAGAGTAGTTGCTCTTGTATCCATAGTTCTTTTTCTAGTTCCTTTGAGACCCAAGTGTTGTAGGTTTTTTCTTGTTAGGGCTTTTTGCAGGTACCGCATTTGTAGTTGTGGAACTTTGTGTACCAAGATGAGCAGATACTTGAGTTGATGTTGTATCAGTTGTTTTCTTTGAAACTCTTCCCATTGGAGCAGTTGAAAATTGAGCTCCTGATCTGGTCCCTGATGATGGTCCGTTAGAAATTTTAATAAGTGGCCCTTCTTGTCCTGGAATCTGCATGACATAAGCATAAAACAATAAACTCTAGAAACTAAGCTCTACACTCTGAGAGAAACCTCTGAGAGAATGGCAGCATCAAACATAACTATAAAGAAATTTTTAACTATATATTACCTTAAGCATTTGAGGCCCAGTGTATTCAGAATAATACATTACTGTATTAAACTCATTCTGTGATGCTTTCTCTGTCCCACTAGATACTGTTGCCTTCCCCTTGTCCTTTTGAGCAGTGCTTGGTGTTACATCTCCCTTACCCATACTAGTACTTGATGCTGCCTTCCCCCTCCCTTTACTAGTGCTTGGTGGTTTATTTGTCCCCTTTGCGCGTTGCCTCCTTCTCTTTTCCCTTGGCAGTACTTGCCTCCTTCTCTTTTCCTTTGGCAATGGCCTCCTTCTCTTTTCCTTTGGCAATGGCCTCCTTCTCTTTTCCTTTGGCAATGGTCTCTTTTCCCTTGGTAGTGGTTGCTTTCTTGGCAGTACTTGTTTCCTTCCCCTTCCCCTTAGTTTTAGTTCTTCCCTTACTCTTAGTTTTTGGCCTTGAACTTGGATCTTCAGTTGGAGTAGTTGTTGGTTCTTTTTCTTTTCTTGCTTTCTTGGTTGGCTTGGAGCTTTCACTTTCAACACTTACATCCTTCTTACATGTTGTCCTATTATGGCCAGGTTCCTTGCACTTTGAACACCTAATCAATGTCCCCCTTTTACTTAACTTAGTGCTACCACTACTACCTAGCACTTCATGATACTCCTTCCTTCTTGCTTTCTTAGGCCTACCTGGCATTCTCCTTGAAAGAGGAGGCAAGATAATCTCTCTATTTGTAACAGGCCATAACTTCTCACCATTCAAGGGTTTCATGAAGTGATTGTATGCCTTTTGGTAAACTTCAACTGTGTAGCATCTGTGTACATATATGTCAGGGTTCTCCTTCATTGCATAAATTGCAGCTACTGCATGACGGCAAGGTATGCCAACCAACTCCCACATCCTGCATGCACAACTCCTAGTTGCTAAGTCAACCACATACTTGTCATCTCCATGACTCACTTCAAATGCATGTTGACCACAATACTGAGGTACCCAATACCTAGAGTGCATTTTGTTTTCCTCCAATTTCACCCTTGCAGTGGGAGTAAGGCTGTCATGCCAACCTTCTATTATTTCTCTCTTCTTTTGCATCCTAGCCATTGTACCCACCCTTATATCCTCCAACATTGCAATAATATCCTTTGACCTGGCCTCAATAATCACACCATTATAACATTCACACATATTGTTTTCAACATTTTCACAAGTAGAAACAAATGAGAAATAAGATCTACTCCATCACTTTGAGGATTTTGCTTCTTTAGCAAATACTCTTTTGCATCTGGATCATATCTGCAATTTCAGACATCACCTTCTGAAACTCTGCATGAGTTGCAGCTTTACTTGCTTGCCAAAACAAAACTTTGAAATGAGCACCTACAATAAAGCATAACTCATATTAATTTGAATTTCAATTAATTTCTTAAACTGACAAAACAATAAAAACTTAATGTAAAGGAAGAATGTCAAGTTACCTGAGAAAGTCTTCCTGAAATTTGCATAGATATGCCTTGCACAACATCTATGTTCTGCAAAAGGCAATCTCTCTTTTATAACTCTGTCTAACCCCTTTTGTTGGTCTGTTATCAAAGTCAAACCAAGACCTTCAGCTAAATGTAGATCATCTATCAACAAGTCAAGAAACCATCCCCAGCTCTGAGTGTTCTCTCCTTCCACAACAGCCCAAGCAATTGGATACATCTGGTTATTACCATCCCTACCAACAGCTGTTAATAGTTCTCCTTTACAATAACCCTTAAGAAAGCAACCATCTAATCCTATAACAGACCTACAACCTTCAATAAAACCTTTCCTAAGAGCATCAAAGCAAATATACATTCTCTCAAACACTGCTGGATACAAAAGCATAGGGTTCTCTGGGTTAGTGTTCTGTTGACATTGTCTCTTCACTGCAATCTTAATAGTTGAACCAGGATTCTGCTTTGATATTTCAGCACCATAGTCCCAAAGCTTAGCATACACCTTTTTTATAACCTCATCAATTTGTCCAAAAGCATGTTGCTTAGCTCTATAACACTTGAATTTTGACACATTGAATGCGAATGTTTGCTTGACTTCTTGTACCATATCCTTCACTTTCCAACTTGGGTTCAAAGAAAAAATCACATACAAAGTCATGCCCAACCACTTGGCATCAGCAAGTTGGATAGTCAAATCCCTAGAACAAGTGTGCACACTGTTATAACTCTTTATCTGGAAGCTATCTTCTAATTGCATTTTACTTGCCCACAGCCTCCACTTACAACCCTCAGCACATTCAGCAAGTATTTTACTCTTTTTATTCACAGTCATCCAAACAGGGCAACCTTTTGCAACAGCATAGTCTTTCAAAGCCTTTTTCAGTTCTTCATTAGTCCCAAACCTCATCCCTAACTGAAACTCAACAAGTTTGTAATCAATGCTTGGATTAAATATGGGAAACTTAGACTTTTGTCTAAGGCTGAGCTCACCTTCATCATCTTCTTCAGGGCTATCATAGTCAGAACTATCTGGACATTCAATGTCTTCAATTGTTGTATCACCCACACTAACACAACTTGGTCCACTACCACCTTCACTTCTATCTCCAATAATTAGCTCACATTCTACATCTCCATCAGTTGGTTCAACACCTTTCTCATCACCATCAGTACCCTCAATCACTTGTTTCTTCTTCTTATTCTTCACTTCTAGTAGATTTTTCTGCCTCACTTCAACAAGCTCTTCATCTAAATCACTTAGATGATCCAAACTTGCAGCTTCACTCACATCCTCATCACTCTCATCATCTACATAGTGTATCTCATCTTCAGAGCTAGAGTCTCCAGGTTCAGGTGCTTCTTCAGGTTCAATAAAGACTTCACCAAGTCCACCATGTCCACCATCTTCACCATGTTCAATATATAGTTCAACCTTACCAGTCACCCTTGCAATTTTCATCATTTCATTTGTACTACTATCATCAATGACTAATCTATTAGAAGATCGAAAAGTCTTTCCGGGATGGGCATAGTACATCTTAATCATGTTAGAAATCCCTACTGAGACTTCACCATATCCGATGGAGGTCAAAGAAACGAACTTATCATAATCCACTCTGTAAAAGTATTCTAGTTTATATCCCTTATAATAAGGTATTGGCTCAGACACAAACTTCCCCCCATGGTAAAGTTCTATGCAAAAATCTGGTTCCACTGGAAATAAACCTTCCAATATATGATCCACTGAACAAAACAAACAAGACAAAAGAATATTATTTGACTGAAAACATACAAATATAATTGATTAACTATTATAATATACCCCACATTAACAAACAACAAACCAAAACGTACACTTTAATATTATTTTACTGATAACCTACATAACTAATTGATTGACTATTGTAATATACTCAACATTATTATTCAAATGAGCACTGAGAACAAAGAAACTAATTTTCTATTATTCTAGAGTGGGAATCGAGAAGCTTTACGCTAAATAACACAAAATCAACTATTATTCTATTGAAACCCTAGAAAATTGCACAAATCACAAAAAAAATTACTCGATAGAAGTAACATACTTGATTCTCCAACGAAATCACAGTCCAATTGAATATTACTTGTCCTTTCTCTTCAAATTCGTCCCCCAACGTGCACAATTTGATTTTTATTTGGACATCTCTCAAACTAGGGTTTTGTTTTGCGCTCAGACAGAAATTGGGGGGTTTTTTCGCGCTCAGACAGAAATTGGGGGGTTTTTTCGCGCTCAGACAGAAGTAGTCGGGTTGTGTTTCGGGCTTTGTTTCGGGTTTTGTTTCGTGTTGGCGTGCCACATGTCAAGTTAGCATAGCCACATTGGAAACTAAGGCCACGTAATTAGAGAAAAATAAAAAGAGTGTGACACGTGTGAAATAAATGGATGGAAGTGTAACAGAACCAAACGTTGCAAAACGTGGTAGACATGGATACCCAAACTTGCTCAAAAAAAAGTTTAAACCCCAATGTTTGATTAAGGGTATAGTTCGTTACCCATCTATGCATTTTTTTCGACAAATGTATCACCACTGATTTAACTTTTTGGGAAAAAGCTTGGTCGGCTCATTGAAATATATACTAGTCATTAGAGTGCACACATGCACTATCGTGAATTATTTGGTAGTATGTATGTGGTGTTTTGCTTGGTTGCTATATGGGCTAATCTCAAAAACACCCTTCTCTCCCGTACAAGTTGTACTAGGGAAGGGAAGCACTGATCCCACCACCCCAACCCATGGAAAAGAATCAAAGATTACAACAAATTTACAATAAGGTTTCATATTCTTATATTATTTTCAAATATGTTATTGTTTGCACTTTGCATAGGATAGTATTATGACCATCTCCACAGGGGTCATGGGAGGAACGCGAACATAGAGCTAACATTAATCAAGTGGTATAAAATGAATAGCCACATACTGCACAGTACGTCCACGTACTTATGCACACATCATGGAATCACTAAGCATTGCAGTACTCTTTAAACAGGTCAAGTTACAATTAGTAATTAGATGCCTCGTAGTTCAATGGCAAGATATGACTATGTTGTCTGAACATATACTATATACCTTCACATTTCAGATGACAAACCAAGTGTTTAGACATGCTAAGGAGGCTGGTGCAACCTACATAAACAAGCCAAAAATGTGACATTACGTCCACTACTATGCACTTCACTGTCTAGATGAGGACGCATCAAATGCATTGAGGAAATCTTTCAAAGAAAGGGGAGAGAACGTTGGAGCATGGAGGCAAGCATGCTACGAGCCTCTTGTCGCAATAGCAGGCCATCATGGTTGGGATATTGATGGCATCTTCGATGCTCACCCTCGCCTTTCAATTTGGTATGTTCCCACAGTGCTCCGTAAGCTCTGCCATGCCCAATACAGCAGTTTGGGTGCTGTCATCAACTAGCCATTCATATCAATGGTGATCCTAGAGGTCTATCAGTTTAACAATTTAGTACATCCATATAATATGTATTCTACTGTGTGGTTTAAGAAAGTGAGGGGAAGATATTTTTTCTTCATACTTTGAACTTGTATTCGACCTATTGTTAAAGTTTTGCTGTGTTATGTTCTCTCTATCGGATACCCCACTATTTGGTAGTGGCATCAATATTGTCCACAGAATAGTTACATCGATCTTGATGTTAATTTCTTACTGCATATCAAATCACCAAAATGCCCTTTAAGTAGCTAAATTCTAATTGGGCTTGGGTCGGGTTTCAGATCTAGTCAACACAACCCCAAGCCCAACCAAAATGGGTAAACAAGATATAAACAAAAAAAACGGGAAAGAAACCAAGCCACTAAAAGAGAGAGGTTTTCTTCCACGCGGCATAACGTCTAATGCATTTCAATGTGCATCTTGTTGTATCTCCTCTTTTCTCTTACTCTTCGCTCTCTCACTCTAGATCTCACCTCCTCTTTCTCTTGGGTTTTCTCCTTCCCTCTCTCTCCCCTTCTCTTATTCTTTATACTCTCATGTTTTCTTTCTTAGTCGTCCACCTGTCCCTTCATCTCACGCTCTCCCACTTCTTACGTGTGTGTGTCTCTGCCAAGTGTTTTAGGATTCCACAGCCATGATCCCCTGCCTCGCAATTCTTTTAGTTGTCTGACATCGGGGACATCCCATCGTTGATCCTATCTGTATAAAACAAGCCACCACAAAGGCCCTTCTTGAGTTCGTGAACGTGAATATGATTGGAGGGTCGAGAATCCCCAACTTCAGTTTTCCCCTGTGTCCCATTTCCTTTCTCACCCACGTCACCCGTGTGCGCATGTTGTTGCGTGTAATCATCACACGCGTATCAGTAAGCGTCCCCTCGTTTCTTGTGTCTCCACGTGTCACGTTCCCTCTTATTCGATTTGTGGCTCCTCGATTTTAATTCCCAAGCTTTTTCCTCTGTTGCCCCTTCTCCCAAATAACTCCCGCTCATTCCTTCCTCTCTTCACTTTACTCTCCATTGTCTTTTCGTCTCCCCCATCGCTCTCTTGCTTTGCTCCATCATTACTTCCTTCTCTTCTGTCCTCTCTCCGGTTTGAGCTTATTTCCCACTCCTCACCGTGATCGTTCTGTCGCGCATCCTCACTTTCGGGCTTTGATTCAGGTTAGTTCTCTCCTCCCTTCTTTGTTTGGTTGCGTTTTCTCTTTCCTATTTCCTTTTTGCTTGCTACTGTTCTTAGTATTTCTTTCTTCCTGGAATCTGTTCTTCCACTCCCTTACTCTCCCGATGTCCGAATCCTACTCCGATGCCTCTTCATCTTCCAGATCCAACACAGTGGCGTCCCCTCCTTCGGTTGACACCACCGCGGCCCACTTTACATCCGAGAGGCCCTCCAAACTTCAGCCACCACCCTCACAATACCGTATACCTAACTTAGAAGCGATTAGGGCTACCTATGGGATTCCAGATGACGTCCTTATAGAACACGTGCCTGAGGTAACTCACTTTCCCCATTTAGTCCCTCGTCGACCGGGGTATCTTGTAGCCACAGTCGGTTAGATCATATCCGGGCTTCGGTTCCCTCGATCTATCGCTTTTAGATGTCAAGGTGTGTAATCAACTCATTGCATAATCACTCGGCAAAAACATATATCACTTTCTTTAAGTGTCAAAGCATGTAAATATATCGTGTACCCCAAAAACCAATATATATCAGAAATATCGAAGATATCCATCTTTTTGTGAATCAGTCAAAATATTGATGTATATTGGAAATATCGTTGATATATAACAGTATATATCAAAAATATCAGTCAAATAGTCAAAAAATCAATCAACAGTCAAAAAGTCAAACCAAGTCAATCGATATATATCATATATATCGTAGATATTGGTAACATTTATCGGATATATAGGCAAATGTGATATATATCGGCAAAAAAAACTTCAATATTTCGTGGCAATATATCAATTTTTTCCTTGTCGTGTACCCAAAAACCAATATATATATAGGAAATATCAGCGATATTTTGGTCCATGATCAAAACTGAGTAAAATAGAGTCAAACTCATAAATAGCAAGTCAAATCGAGGTCAATTGAATACTAGAATCTTTAAAAAAAAAATGCTCGCTCAAACTCAACTAATGCAATGCAATGTGTCGTTATCTAACCCATTCTAATAGAATGAATCCATAGATGGTTGTTTATCTTATTCATCCACCCCACCACCAACTATAATAAAAGAAGAAAAAATATGTTTGGTGGCGGGTGGAGTGGGGGAGAGGGGGTAGAAGATCAACAACTAACTATCGAATTCATTATATCATTATATTGCGATGGGTTAGATGACAATACTTGTCTACTAACTAAGTGTAATGAACTAGAAATGAAATAAGTATGGGCATTTTGGTCTCGACAATATGCAAATGACTCAGCTCAATTGAATACTCGAATCTTAATATTTCATTTTTTGCTCACTCAAACTCAGGTCATGTAATGCAATGTGTTGTAATCGAACCCATCATATATTAATAGAATGAATTCACCAAAGGTTGCTTATCTTCTTCATCCACTCCACCACCTCCACCACCAACTAGAATAAAATAAGAAAAATTATAGTTGGTCGTGGTGGTGCAGTTGAACAACCGCTATCGAATTCAATATATTGGGTTAGATGACGACACATGTCTACTAACTAAGCGTAAGGAACCAGAAAAAACAAAATAAGCAAGGGCATTTTGGTCATGACAATGTCTAAAGGTACTAAATTGTAAGAACTTTGAAATTTAGACTGGCTAATATTATGCCAAAAAAATTGTTTAGGTACTATTTTTTAACTTTTGGTAAGTGCAGGGTACTATTAAGTGTAGGATCATTCTCAATCTCATTTGCCAATATTTCGTTTTAAAAGTAGTAATTAATTGTTCATGGTCAAACTGTGTTAAAGACATCATAGGTCTCACTTTCAACTAAAGAAATAATTCACATGTAGATCTAGATGGATTCGAACTATCAACCTCTCAAATAATGAGCACTCTTACCCTTTTGAGCTTATGGATTTATAAACAAAGACAAACACTGACTGGAAAAACTAACCCTAATTCAAACAAAAAAAACCAACTTCGAGTCGGCTACAACTTTCACTATTCTTGTTGCTTTTTTAAAAAAAAAAACAGTCAATAATAATAGCAGCGCAACTTCATTCAAAGCACTACACTTCCATTAGCTCATTAACATTAGATCACGACTTGAAAGAATAAAACCACACATAATGCACTCACAAATATTCAGCAACCAGGCTCATACCAATGGTTACATTCCCATTGTAAGAGGGTGCGACACCATCCTGATCACTAATCAATACAACCCCTAGAAAAAGAGCAATTACCTACAACTTCAAGCAAAGAATGCACATCTGCAAACTACTCATGTGATCTCTCTTCAATGCTAGTAAAAAATATACTCAAGGGGGAAGTAATACAATAAATACATAATTATCCCACTTGATGAATAAAAAAACAAACCTACAAATGGCTTGCAATTTTAGCTCTAGTCAATCCAGGCATCTTCATCAACTCAAGAATTGTCTTTGGATTAGCATCTGCTTAAAGACAAAAGAAGAATAAAACAAGTACATAACTACAATGAGTTTCAGATAAAAATTAAGATTAGGGGAAAAGAAAGTAGAACAAGAAGTTATTCTAAGTTCGATCTAGCTAGCAAGTTATTCTTACTTTCAACCGGTTGACCTGAATGATCAATGGCTTCCAAGAATCAATGATGAAGTTCGTCTGTCCAGACCAGCATTTGTGTTTCTACAAGAGCTAGAGATTCATCACCTTTACATTGTTTGTCCATATCTATCTCCTTGGACAATTTTTCCCTCGATCCTTTTGTCTCAAGTTCTTTTTATTTGCCGAAAAAGAATACTTAATATTCTTCCCCATGACCTTCGCATAAGCTATAACTCACTATAAGGGAGTAGTTAAGATAGAAACATTTTTCTTGTGAAGCACAATTTGTGAAAGCATGCATTTCCATTTCTTCAAGTTTGATTGGCTTTATGACGTAAAATTAACAAGCACCATTGCGAAGAAACTAAAAGTGAAGATCCAGTTAAAGAAACAGTTGCGACAATGACGAGATTACGATTAGGTAGAAAATGAAGTTCTGCGGTGGTGGAAGCAAAATTGTTTGAATTTGAATGGTGGAAAAACTCTCCTGGTAAGGATGAGGTGAGCTTAACAGAGAGAGGAGGGAAAGGGGTGTACAAAATGTACGACTTCTCTTAGTGGAGCTAGGTGGTTAGGTAGCTATTTATGCCAGTCATCTCTGGTGGAGGAGAATGATGCCTCTCCCCTGTCTTTTTGGGATGATCATGTGAAGCTTATCGGCTCGATTCGCAAAAATGATAAAAGGATCTATGTTCATATGTTGCTTATCTCCAAGAAGAACGATAGGAGACCCAAAACTATGTGTTTCTTGGCTGGTATTGATAAGGAGGGTTGGGTTGATGTAGGCTCTAAAATCTTGCATTTACTTGAATCTACAAATCCTCACCCAACTAGGAACACAGGAGGAAGGGAGGCAACCCATCAAACACCTGTCCAACGTTAACCTCAACCTACTACTGTTAATGTTCATGGTTGCAACAGAGGATGGGAAGCTTTGAGGCCTACCATTCGAATCAGCTCTAATTGTGGGGTGATGAATGTGTTGTGGTGGTCATTCACTGTGCTATGCATAGTTTCTAGAGGAGTTCCAAACTGGAAATGGGTAAAGCAAAAGATTTTATCGGTTTTTAGTAGGGCAGATCTTAGAGTTAATTATGGAAGATAGGGGTGCTCTTGTCTTATTCAACAGAGAAGCATAAGCCGAAAAGTTAGCAAATGTGCCTCCTTTAACATCTTGGGATGGGGAGATTTGTTTTAAAAAATGGAATCCAAAAGTGGGTTCAATTCCCAGTGAGAAGATGCAATCCAAAGAGGTGTTTTTAAGTTTTGTTGGTGTTCCCTTTCACCTTAGAACAAATGCCATGGCTAAATCGTTGGCCAAGGAGTGTGGCAACACTTTTGAGGTTAATGATAAATATGTTGATTGGTATCGAAGTTCTATCAAGGTGAAAGTGCAAGTTAGAGAGATCGGAAGCATTCCATGTATTATCAATGTAGAAGAGAGGGGATGCATTTACCCTATTTGGGTAGAGTTGGAGTTCGACAATAGCCGCCTGAGCACAAACTCCATTGAATTTGTTGTTGAAAGGGAGGAATAAGATGAGGTGGATGTCTCAAAAACTGGGGCCCCAGAAAACGTGGACCAATTATTTTCAAAAAATTTGAAAATCAGTCTTGTCAGCACTTTTCTTTTTGCCAGGTGGAAGCAACAGACCTTAGCAAACCCCAAGGTTTTGAAAAGGTTCGACCGGGAAATCTTAATATTTTAAATTTTGAATATGAGCCATCTGCAAACAAGAACTCCCCTCCCATATTGGATCAACATGTGGGTGGTAGTTCTTTTACCCTGCCAGGGCTGACAACGTTTGACCCACAACCAATGGAGACATATGGGGATGAGAGTAGTGTTTTGGGTGGTCGTATAGCTGTTGAAACACATGGGTGTGACTATGGGGCAAATATTGGTCATCATATTAGAGCCCATAGGACAAGGAGAAGGTCCCCTTCTTTTCCTTGGTCCAATGCTTTTATTAGATGGAAAGATTTGCAAAGGTCCAACAAAAAGATAGCTAAGAGGAAGCCCAAGAGAGGCAATCACAGATTCCACACCATAGTTTCTAATCCTTGCCCATGCATTGTTTTGAGTACGCAAAACTCTTTCTCTCCTCTGAGCACGAACTCTCAACTTTTTTCGCCGAAACTTTTTAGAGAGCTACAACAATCTTCGCCTAATCCTCTGTCCCCAACCTGTGAGGAAGTATTAGTGACACCTATGGCAGTTGCTCAAGGATCAGTTGCAGTGGCGAGTATAGATAGAACGTTCTATGTTCAGAATGAATTGGATATTGACGATTGTCGTGCCTCAGTGGATGTCAGCGTGTTGGCGAGTAGATTGTGCAATTGTCAGAATTTAGAGGATCTTAGTGATTGGGTAAAGTTTATGGTTATTCCAATTGCTAAAAATTTGAGGATATCCTCACGTATGAACAATGTGGGATTGGAGAAATTTTTTGGGGATTTTCTAAAGGAGAACTTTCATGATTCAGGCCTTTTTCAGGGAGAGGATAGGCAACAACAAGGTGTTCATATAAGGGAGATGGAAGATGGTCATGTGATTAAACTGATCACGTGGAACTTAAGGGGGTTGTGTAATGTGGAGACCTGTAATAACTTAACTTGAGATGTATGATGGAAGAGCATAATCCTGCAACTCTTTTGCTATAGGAGTCAAAAATAGGGGAAGAGCCTAATGCTTTGTTAGTGGATCTATGGCGACATCCGTGGAGATATACATGTGTTCCGGCAATAGGATCATATGGTTTATCAGGTGAAATTGTAATTGCTTGGAATTCTGACATTATTGAGGTACTTGATGAACTACAAAGAGCTTATACATTGTCTATGGTGTGTGTGTGTTGAAGAGTAATGGTTACTCATGGCTAATGACAAGTGTGTACAGAGATAGTTTAAACAATCAGAGATCTCACTTTTTAAGAAGAGATTGAGGATGTAAGGGCCTGGTCTGTATTACCATGGTGTTTAGGAGGAGATTTTAATCTTGTTCGTTTCAGATATGAGAGGACGGGAGAAAGTAGAACTTCTAAGTACATAAAGATCTTTGATGAGTTTGTGACTAGGAACTACCTCATTGATTATCCGTTAAATGGGGCATTATATACATGGTGAGATAGTAGGAGTCAGAGTCGCATCGATCACTTCCTCATTTCAACGGACTAGGATGACCTTTTTCCTCAAGGCAAGGAGTTAGCTCAACCGAAGTATCTCTAGGATCATAGAATTATTCTATTGGACTGTTCTCAAACTAACCGAGGGCCTATTCCTTTTAGGTTCAAACTAATGTGGTTCGAGGACCTAAACCTTATTTGTCTAATGGAGGAATGGTGGAACTCATTTTCTTTTGAGGGGATGCTGAAGTAGATGTATTATAGTAAGTTCAAAGTTTGAGGTTCACCATAGATTTTTAGAGATGGATTGATGAGAGTTTATGAAGGTGAGAAGGTAGTATTCTTAAAGTTCATGACTTGTTTTTTAAGGAATGAAAACTTGTATTGAAACTTGACTAAAACTTGAATGAAAAAACTTGTATTGATGAATGAAATCTTAGATTGAAGATTGAATGACAAACTTAAATGGAAACTTGTATGAAGAACAAACTTAGATTGAAACTTGAAGAACAAACTTGAATTGAAGAACAAAAAGTAAATAAAACAATAAAAACTTGAAAATATAAAGGACTTGGAATTAAAATCTACTCTACTCTTACATGACCATAGATTAGGTCTAGGTGCCTTCTTTCCTCTTACTTTTTGGCTTTTATATTACACTTTTGCCAAAGACTAATTTACCCTCTCCCTCTACAATGAAGACACCTCACTACGTTACTTTTTGCTTTTGCTTTATGTTTTTGCTTTTGCCTTTTCTATATCTTCTTGAGTAAGCTAGGTTTTTTAGCAAGTCTTCTTTTATAGCAAGGCCATCTATCTCCAGTCTTCTAAATTAAGGACATGGCAGTCCTGTGGTTTTGAGTCTTTGACCTTTAACTTTGACTTTTTAAGCACTTTTTCATAACAACTTGAGTCTTCATAATAAGTGTTAATTAGGCTCTTTTTGGCGCTAAAATGCATCTTTTATGATAAATGGTCTGAAATGGTCTGTAACCTGAAAAATACAGTAAAAGCTATGAGTTATCTGTTTATTATGCGTAAGAAATGTTGTAATGCAGTAATGTAAAGGTAATAAAATGCACATTTGGGAACTGATCGATCAGCTGCCGAGTTATATATGGTGGCGCAAGGTGAAAGAGCTGAAACACAAGTTAAAGGTGTGGAATGAGGATTCTTTTGGCAGGGTGGATCAGATTATCAAGAACAAAACACAGGAGATTGATGACCTAGATCATAAATAGGAGAACTCTCCTTTGTCGACTGGTGAAGAAGTTCACCAGGCAAGTTTGAAATGTGAACTACAGGAGCTTATGAAGAGGGAAGAAATATCTTGGCGTCATAAATCAAGAACTAAATACTTCAAAGAGGGATAGAATAACACCAGGTGTTTTTCACAAAACGGCTAATGCTAGGAGAAAAGTCACTAGCATCAGTACTTTGTTTGTAGATGGTGTGGAGGTTGATCGAGACAAAAATTGTATTAAAAACATCGTTAAATACTATGAAGAACTCTACTCAGAGGATCCCCTGCCACGACCTGAATTGGATGGATTAGAGTTTAATATTATAACAGCTAACCATGCCACATGTTTGGACAGAGACATCTCTAAAAATGAAGTAATTACAACGATTAATGAATTAGAAGGAGACAGAGCTCCGGGACCAGATGGGCTTCAAATGTGTGTGTATAAAAGGTGTTGGCATTTCTTTATATCTGATTTCATGGGCGTTGTGTGGGAGTTTCAAGATCAGTCGACTATGGATAGAAGGAACAATAGTACATTCATTACTCTCATACCCAAGAAACATGGTGCTACATCTTTAACGGATTTTAGACCGATTAGTTTTGTTAGTGGAATTTACAAGATAATATCTAAAGTTCTTGCACAAATGTGCCTTTGTTAGGGGTTGGCAGATTTTAGATGGTCCATTGATTGCTAATGAGTGTATTGACACTTGACTTAAGAATAAGGAGAACGGAGTTTTGTGCAAGGTGGATATATCGAAAGCATATGACCATGTGAGCATATGACCATGTGAATTGAGAGTTTTTAAATTATTTGTTAAAGAGGATGAGTTTCAGCGAAAGATATAGGAATTGGATCATGACTTGTATCACTTATGCGTCATTCTCAGTGCTTGTTGAAGGGTATCCAGTTGGGTACTTTCACAACCAAAGAGGTTTGCATCAAGGGGATCCTATTTCCCCGTTTCCTTTTAATATTGTAATGGAGGCGTTGAACATATTGGTCTTTAAAGCAAGAGATTTGGGTTATGTTGGAGGATTTAAGTCAGCGGTTAATGGTCATGTCCTTACTCTCTATTCCGAAAGGTGTAGCTGATATTATTGAACGATTGATATGTGAATTTATTTGAGGATCTTCAGATGAACAAAGGAAATACCATCTAGTAAAATGGGAGAAAATATGTTCACGAAAATAAGACGACGGTCTTAGGCTACGAAAACTTGTAGTAATGAATCAGGCTCTTCTTGGAAGATGGTTATGGAGATACATGGCGGAAGAAGACTCTCTTTGGCATGCTAGCTGTGATTTGTGCTAAATATGGTTATGACAACCATAGTTGGTAGCCCAAAGAAACATCTCAATCTCATGGTTGTAGTCTTTGGAGAGGCATATTGAAGGTACTGCCGTACTTTTAGTGTGGGGTTAATTTTAGTGTGGGTAATGGACGTAAATGTTTATTTTGGAGGGATGCATGACTTGGTGAAACATCTCTGGCTGACCAATTCCCTCTCATCTTTCAAGTGTCCATCAATAAAAGTGGATATGTTCATGAGTTCGCGCATACGCTGGGTGGCCATTTGGTATGGAATTTGTTTATGAGAAGATGTTCTAATGATTTGGAGGTTCAACAATATGCTAATCTAACCGTGTTACTTGAGACATTCCTATTGAATGATCAAGAGGACAGTTGCTTATGGCGATGGACCAAGACCAACACCTTCTCTGTTCGCTCCTTGTATGATATCATTTGTGCATATGATCGTCCTTCTAAACATATATCCACTCATTTTCCTTCAAGAGTTGTATGGAAAATCACTATCCCCCTAAAAGTGAAGTTAGTCTTTTGGTGTGTCATGCTCGTGCGTACTTAGACGACGAATGCTCTACTACACCCATTTGTACTATGTGTAATATGTTCATGGAGAGTATTAGTCATGTGTTCTTGCATTGTCGCTTTGCTTTGGAGGTATGGTCTATCTTGATCCAGCCAATGGCTATGGCGTTCCCTTTGTTAGCGCAAGCTGTTTCGATCAGTCGAAGAATTTCTTGTAAATTGGCCAAGAACAAGAGGGAAGAACTTCGGACGATCATGTGGAGTCTATTACCATATGTTGTTATTTGGGTAGTATGGAAGAAAAGAAATCACCACATATTTAGGAATAAAGAATGCTTGGTATCACAAATGGTTGGGGAAATCAAAAGTGTGTTGTGGTATTGGATGTCCAATTCCGAGGAAAGGCAACAATACCAATTCAGGAATTTGGTATTAGATTGGCCTCGTGTGATAATGGCCGACTCTAGAGGAATTATATTATAGGGATGCAATTTTCTTTGTCTTCTCTTTTTGCTTCCTTTTAGTTACAGAACATGTGATGTTCTCACTTACTCTCTATAACCGTGTTTTGCACTTCCTTTCTAATAAAATCTACTTATCAAAAAAACAAAAAAAAACAAGCACCATATCGCAATGCTTTGCTCATTACTTCCTATCTTTCATAAGCAGACAAAACCATATTAAGGCTGCATATAGAGTAGGGGTGTAAAACGGGTCGGGCCTGCCCAATCCTCAAACCATGAAGCCCATATGATTTGAGGGCCGGGCTGGCCCAGCCCTCTCATGTAGTGAGGGGCAAGCCTATGAGGGCCAATGCTAAAATTGTGAAGCCCTAACCCTCACCTCATCCCTCTCTTTAGAGAATTGAGGGTCGGGCCGGAGGGTCGGGTTTGATTACTCTCTTAAACTCTTTATTTACAGTATAATCTGGCTAAATTGATACGCGATAAATTAATTATCACGTTTAAATAATATGTTTTCTCAATCTTGACTTTGGTTAATGTACTTAATTAATAATTTAGTTAAAATTTGTAAGATAATAAAATTCAAAAATTTCGTTCTTAGGTTTTATGTGCCGATGTATTTCATAGATCAATAAGAAATGTATATGAGACTAAAAATATGATGTAGTGTTGTAGGTTGTAGAATAACTTTTGTTTGATTAGTTGAAGTTGATTAAAAACTTCATTACCATATCCCAAAGATTATATCACATCACTCTTATTTATATTTTTTTTTTGCTTTTATATATATATATATATATATATATATAGAGATAGGGTTTAAATTTGAGGTCTCATCTTTAGAGTGAAAGATGACAGATGTGCGGTCCAGATCTGTGCGGCATTGGGACGCATTTAAAGCTTCGGCGCATTGTAGATTTGGTACTAAAGAAAAACCCTGTGATGCGATTTCTCACCCCAATTTCTTCGAAAACCAATCTCTTCGTTCCACTCCGAAGCTCATTTCTCCACACAACAACAACTACAACTAATAGCATGGACCCCACCACCGAAGAAACCCTTCGCCGTAGCCTATCAGAAAAACAAACCACTCTGGACTCACAAGCTCAAGCCGTTAGAGATCTAAAAGCCAATAAAGCCGACAAGTCTGAAATCAACTTAGCCGTCGAAGCCCTGAACTCATTGAAACTAGAGAAAAGCTCAATCGAAAGAGAACTCCAATCCATTATGAGTAGTAATAATAACGGGGCAGCAGCTGTTAATAAAGAGACTTTTAGACAACACGTGGCTAATACCTTGGAACGTCGCTTGTTTTACATACCCTCTTTCAAGATTTATCGTGGGGTTGCTGGGTTGTATGATTATGGCCCACCTGGTTGTGCTGTTAAGTCCAATGTTCTCGCCTTTTGGCGCCAGGTATATTTTCTCTATGAGTTGAATTAACTATATCTTGTTTATTGTAATTAATTCATAACTTGTTACAGCATTTTGTACTTGAGGAAAATATGTTAGAAGTGGATTGCCCATGTGTTACACCTGAGTTAGTATTGAAGGCTTCGGGTCATGTAGATAAGTTTACTGATCTTATGGTTAAGGATGAGAAGACGGGGACTTGTTATCGTGCGGACCATTTGTTGAAAGATTATTGTAAGGAGAAACTTGAGAAGGATTTGAGTTTGTCTGCTGAGAAAGCTGCGGAGTTCAAGCATGTGCTTGCTATGTTGGATGATTTTTCACAGGAAGAATTGGGTGGGAAGATTAAGGAGTATGGTATTACCGCACCGGATACTAAGAATGCTCTTTCTGATCCTTACCCGTTCAACTTAATGTTTCAGACATCGATTGGTCCATCTGGATTGAGCCCTGGGTGAGAATTTTATTTTGTCATTTGTACCGTGGTGGATATCCTTTCTATTTGATGCAACTTGTTTAATCAATGCTCATATTTTTATTGCTGCAGTTACATGCGCCCTGAGACAGCGCAAGGTATCTTTGTGAATTTTAAGGACTTATATTATTATAATGGGAGCAAGCTTCCTTTTGCTGCAGCGCAGATTGGTCAGGCTTTCAGGAATGAGGTATGATTTTTTATCTCTCACAATTTCATACCTTTGTGTAACGGCTTGAGCACTTGTTGCTAATATATTTACAGTATACTTGGTCTTACCATCATATTTTTGTTGCCGTGTCAAGCATAAAGTAGAAAATATTTGTATCTAAGTTGAGTAATATGACATTGGATGTCTTCTGCATGCAAAAACTAAGGTTGCATTACGATCATGTAAGTTGTAAATCGTAAGTTTCACCCGTCAAACCTCCTTGTTACTGGAGAATCTTCATGGGATAGGGAAGAGCAATAAGGCATGATAGAAGTTTACCACCCGGAAGAACTTTGATAGAACATTCTCCCATGCTTATTCTTACGATGTGTAAAGATTTTCCACTAAAAGGGGGTATCCAAAGTGGGAATTCCCTTGCGCAATATAACACAAGCCAAGTAATCAAATTGACGTCCCCTGCACAAGGATTAATATGTGAAAATGTCAGCATGCTAGTTTTTTCGGGTTGTTAAATTTCACGTCACTTATGGACAACATCTAGCACCACTGCGTCCACCTTCTAAGTGAAGCATAATCTTGAGGGGCATGGGGGTTGTTGAAAAATTATTACATTTGGTTGTTGCTAGTTTTAAGAGCGTGCTATCTCTTTGGATGTTGTCCTTGGGTCATACACGATCTTCATTGATGCCTTATATAATTTTTTTTAGGAAGAATGTATCTATCTAAAATCTTTTAGTTTGTTTGTGATAAAATCTAGATATCTCCTCGTCAAGGCCTCCTTAGGGTCCGTGAGTTCACGCTGGCGGAAATAGAGCACTTTGTGGATCCTGATGACAAATCTCACCCAAAATACAGGGAGGTTGTGAATTTGGAGTTCTTGATGTTTCCAAGGGAAGAACAAATGTCAGGAAAGGATGCGAAAAGAATTCGCCTCGGTGAAGCAGTTTCAGAGGTTGGTTACTTATAATTTTTCCTTTTGTCTCCTCCATTGGTAGTTGCATATCTTTTCTAAATTCCGGTCATGCTATTCATTTGGCTCTTTATTTGTCAGGGGATTGTGAACAATCAAACACTTGGTTATTTCATTGGGAGGGTATACCTTTTCCTAACACGGCTTGGCATTGACAAAGAACGTTTGCGGTTCCGGCAACATCTTGCAAACGAGATGGCTCATTATGCTGCAGATTGTTGGGACGCTGAGATAGAGTGCTCCTATGGATGGATCGAGTGTGTCGGTATTGCAGATAGATCTGCGTATGACTTGCGTGCTCATTCGGTAAGAGTTTAAATGTTATTTAATTTTTTATTAGATAATAAACTACTATCCTCAACTTTCTTATATTACTATTCTCAATCACTTTGCATGATATTGTGTTGCATTTTAGTTTTTTTTTTTTTTTTTTTAAAATCTGGAATATGCTATTTAATACGCTGAGTTTCTGATCTTCATGATAGCTTGCTTTGGTTTCACTTGTGGCCTTTTAGGTGATACTTGAAAGTTCGAAACTCACTTTGATTAGGCAAGCCATTACCTGCAGTAGAACCTTAGTAAATTTTACCATCTTTGTCCTCATTTACATTAGTACGAAATTGCTCATCTAGAGGGGGGACAAAATAGTTACTTTTTTTTGTCCAATGCAAAACTTTTTTTAGGTGTTCTGCAACTCTATTTGTCTCTCTGTGGACACGTAAAAAGTGCAAATTTAATAATCTACAAGTCAAACCTTGTATTGCTTGGTGAGTTAAATACAATTCCAGGGTGGTGATTTTTCTACTATTGTCAAAATCTGTGTTTTCTTTAAAGAGTCAATAGCGATTGTAAGTCTATAACATTCTTGTTCTGCTGCATTAGGCATTCTGAGTCTTACTAGTATGGCTTGTAATTCTTGACAGAGTACTTATCTCTTAGTCTACGAAAACCCCTAGAACTAACATTACTTCACCATCGAAATATCTTATAACTCCTGCAAAATCACGCCTTGTTAAAGATAGGGGGCTGTTAGTGTGGAGCTTCGTATAGTTTGCATCAAGGACCAAAATATCGAATTCGGTGAATATCTCGATGTACCCAAAAACCGAGATATATCAGAAATATCCATTTTTTGTTGACCAATCAAAATTTTGTTTTGTATGTCGATATATCAGAAATATCGTCAATATATCGGTCAAAGTCAACAATTTATATCTCATATATTGGTCGATATATATCGTTATATCGGAAAAAAAACAGATTCAATATTCGGTTGAGATATATTGGATATTTCCATTTCGGTGTACCCAAAAAATGAGGTATATCGGTGATATCTCAGATCGGCGATATTTTGGGCCTTGGTTTGCATCAGGTTTCCCAATACACATGGTTTGAGCACTTTCTCTTGGTTGGTAAGGATATTGCCCATCTCATCCATCATAGACCTAAGTGATAGGAATCAACCAGGTTGCTAAGTTGTCCTTGTTGGTATTATGTCAGATTCTGCAGAATTTTGTGTTTTGCCATACCCCAAGGTTGAGATAAAGGCCTTTAGATATAACTTATTGTGGCACAGGTGATCAAGGCCCAATATTTCCATGTCGGGCAAAATATCAGACCCCCCAAAAACTGATATATATCGGTACACATCGATATATCGGAGATATTTCTCTTTTTGGTATATTAGTCAAAATATCAGTTTATATTGGTAAATGTCAGAAATATCGCCGATATATAACGAAAATATCGGTCAAACAAATCCGTCAAACAGTCAAAAGTCAAAAGATTTATATCAGATATGTCGAATATATAAAAAAATATCGTTGATATTAAGATATATATCGGAAATTGCGATATATATATCAGTTTAAATACGGTTTAATATTCGGACCCGAAATATTGAAAATATCCATATCGGGTACCCTGATTTCCAAGATATATCGGCCGATATTTTCGGCCCTGCAGGTGATCACGTCAGTAGGATACTATTTGAGTTAGTAAATTGGGTATGTGGGCCAATAGCATGCTTGATACCTGACCATATGGCTAAGGTATAAGGGTATTCGATGATAGGTGCTTGAAAGTTTCCCTTAGAACTATTACATAAGTGACTGGAAGATGTCTGCAATAGTTTCTGTGAATGAGCTTATCCCTGTTGGTAGGTTACGAGAGAATAGTTGACAAGTACTTGCTGTCAGTGAAAAAAAATTCTGTCTTCTTTGTTGAAGAATCCTTTATTTATCATCTTCACCTCAAAACTTAGTTCATGTAGACTTCTTCACTAATCTTATTTGCTGCGGTGCAGCAGATGCAGAAGGAAAGGGATAGAAAGGAACTTGTTAGCAGTGATATAATAACAATTTATGTTCCCTTGTTATCCAGGGTTCTGAGGTTCCTATGAGAATTGGTTATTACCCCAATATTGTACTGCGCTTCAGTGAATCCTCACTATATATAACTTTAAAAAAAAAATAGGGCTTAGATGTTGGCTCGTTGTCTTTTTGTTCTAGTGTGGAGTTGGCAGACCACTTGTCCCTTTTTCTGACAAGTTTGATCACTTTTCCATAGGGAATATGGCTGTAATATGTTGTTAGTCATAGTGGGGGATTGCTTTTGGTCATTGGCATTTAAGGACATTATCTTCTAGGGGGCACAAAAGTTGGAATACATGGGGTATCTGGTTGAAAGGCAATAGGCATCCGTTCTAGAATGGACCATCGGATTTCCATAAGGTTATTCAAGCAATAAAAGGCCTTCTTTGTTATTGGTGCAAAGTGTTTGTCAATATGTGGAGAATGCATTTCAATCATTTTGTAGCTAGATGTGGGTGGAGACATTCTGTGTAGAGAACTTGATTGTAGGTGTTTGGAGGGTGGTAGTTTTGTAAGTGTATCATTTTTTTCCTTGTACATGTAGCTTCTCTCGACCGACTTTCTCTTGCTTTGATGAAATTTATCTTTACCTATAAAAATAGTATTGTCAAATTCTTCCCTGACCATCAAACAATAGATTATATTCCCCTCAGTAACCATAGTTTAACATTAAATAATTGCGGTGGTAATTATTATTATATTTAATTTTTCAAAAATACATCTATGCAGTCAGAAGTGGATCCAGAACTGCGCCTTGAGCAGTAAGGCTGGCAGACCCGCGTGCTTGTAGAACTTCAACTGCATAGTTACTGCTGTTCATTTGTCCAATTGCGCTGCATAAAAACCAACACTAATTGACTGAGATAAAATGCTTTGTTTCTAAGTAGGGCTTTGGGATCTGATTTTTGTAAACTGTCATGCAGTGCAGTGGCGTTTCAACATTGTCCCGAACTACATTCCTGCTTTGTTATAGCAATTTTACATGATAATACATATATTGCTTATTAATCTTGAAGCTTATTACAGTTTCACATAATTGCAGGAAAAAAGTGGTGTCCCTCTTGTTGCTCATGAAAAGTTTCTGGAACCTAGAGAAATTGAGGTTCCTCTCTCTCTGACACACACGTGTCCGTTCATCTTTATGATGTGTCACTAATTTAGGGTTACTTATTGTAGAAACTTGTTATAGCCCCTGTAAAGAAGGAGCTGGGTCTTGCATTTAAGGGAGACCAGAAGAAGGTCGTTGAAGCATTAGAGGTAATATTTATTTATTTAATAGTTACCACTTTATTTGTATAATCCTCAAACCCTTATTCCCCCTTCTGCGGTTAAGGTGGGAACCGATATCAAGACCTTTGGATCCAACATCCCAAGGCTTTCCTAGTAGGCCACTGAACCCTGTCAATGCTAATTGTGCGTAGAAATCATAAGAGGAATTATATATCCTACTTTTTGAGCAGGCTATGAATGAAAAAGAAGCCATGGAAATGAAAGCCACTTTGGAATCCAAAGGAGAGGTGGAATTTGATGTATGTACTCTTGGGAAGGTCGTCACTCTTAAATCAAGTATGGTATCTATCTCAAAAGAGAAAAAGAAAGAACATCAGAGGGTTTTCACACCTTCTGTGATTGAACCATCTTTTGGTATTGGACGGATTATCTACTGCCTGTTTGAACATTCCTTCTACATGAGGTCAAGCAAAGCAGGAGATGAACAGTTGAACGTGTTTCGTTTCCCTCCTCTTGTTGCTCCAATCAAATGTACTGTATTCCCACTTGTTCAGAATCAGCAGTATGAAGATGTTGCCAAAGAGATCTCCAAGTCACTGACTGTGAACGGGATTTCTCACAAGATTGACATAACAGGTATTATCCCAAAGGTTTTTTTATTTTTATTTTTTCCCTGCAGCATTAGTTTTATATACTCGTATTCATTGTGTCTTTGTTTGGGTCATAAATCTTTATGCATGCATTAGCTGCATCAGAAAGGCTGGTTTGCATGTTGGAACTTTGGATAGAGTACATGGCCTTATTTATGTTCTTACAATGCAGGCACATCCATTGGGAAACGGTATGCAAGAACTGATGAACTTGGTGTTCCTTTAGCTATAACTGTTGATTCTACATCATCAGTGACCATCCGAGAGAGAGACAGTAAAAACCAGATTCGTGTTGGCGTTGATGAGGTGGCATCTGTAGTGAAGGAGGTGACTGAAGGACAGAGCACTTGGGCAGATGTTCAATGGAGATACCCAACCCATTCAAGCATATCAGCAGATGAATAATGTGATTCACAAATGACCTACGGTTATTCCTGAAGAACCGGTTATGGATTTTGTCTTCACTCTGGCTGGCAGAGTAAGCTGACTAGAATTTAGATAAAGTGAGGTTGTAATGTAAACACCTCTGTTCATTAGGTGGCCACACTTCAGTGAAAAGATTATATGTCAATCAAGTATTGTTTTCTTATAGCTAGTTGCCTAGTTGGCGACATTCAAGTATTGTTTTCTTAAGAGCATCTTAGTTGTTTGATTAACATGTATCTGCATGGTTTTGTTTTGATGGAGCTCCAACCACTGAAGGATATATATATATGTTGTCAGTCTTACTTTGAGCTATTTTTCTACCAGGAAGATCAATGGATCTCTACTTTTTTGCTTCTTGCTATATGCTGTTGCCAAAATTTGACAAGTTGCCCATCTTCTCAAGATCTACAGCCATTCTTTTGTCTACTCTACTCTTGCTTTTAGTGACTTTAATATGTCTGCTACATTTGAATTCTTTGAACTCTGTAGAAGTAATGGACATGATTTAATGGGCAATAAGCTGCTGAACCTGTCTCTTACTTCCTGTTCCTCCATTAAAATTGTTGTGTCAAGCTTTCTAAAAATTTCAAAGCAAATGGTTAACCAATTTTGTTTTTATTTTGCTCTCTTCTTGGCTGTCGTCTCTTTACCTTTGCAATAACGATTTAATGATTTAAAGTTTGAACACAAATGAAATAGCGGACGTGTATAATTGTGTGTGTGTGTTTTTTTTTTGAGTTGAGTTGGTGGGATTTATTGATTTATTTGTGGTAAATTTGAGTGTAAGCGTATGTATGTTTGGGAACATGTCCGCTATTTGGTGTTGAGCTTTCGCCAGTGTACGCCATTTTGGTAGTAGGTACTTGGGTGGTGGGCCGGGTGGTGCAAAGTAGGAGTGTAAAAAAAAACCATTGACCCATCATCCGGTAGGGTACCCAGTCTTCACCCACCACCCAAATCTGCACCAACCCGAAAATAGACCCATCCCGCCCCGCCACCGTTTTTACGCGGTCGGGCTATGGGTGCAGGTTCTATGCTCAAACCCAACCCGTCAAGTCGCCCGACCCGCACCGTGTCAAAAGCCGTTCACCCAACCCCGTTGACCTGCACAATTTCAAGACTCTAACTCTAATATTTTTGTATTTTATTTATATTTTCTTTTAACTTTTGTAGAAATTTGAGAGATATGAACACAAACTTATGAGTTCAACATCAATTTCAAATATTCAAGTTTGAAAATTGGGCAAATATCAAAAGTTCAAATTCAACTTTCAAATTTTGGATAAGACGAATTATTCATCCTTGTATTAATTTCGAATTCTTTTAGTTTATATTTTATTGTTTTGTACCATAGATCCTCGCTCACATCTTCATTTTATCATGCTATGGAAAACAATCAATTTACAAATGGTAAATCACGAGAGAAATTTTTCAAATTTACAGATATAGTTTAGGGTTCAAGTTCAAGTTTTTTTATTTTTGGTTATTTTTTATTGATTGATTCCATTTTTTTCTCTATGTTGTAAATTGGAAATATATTACTTGCAGAATTAGAAAGTTTTTTTTCCGGTGAAATTGGGTTAAAATGATAATTTCCATCCGACCCGGATGACCTGCCCAAAACCCGCCCCGTAAGCTGACCCAACAGACCGGGTGATAGTACTAAGATATGACACTTCAACCCGCCCTTTGTATCCCCTAAACCCGCCCCGCCCCGACCCATCACTATTTGACCCGCAGTTGACCCAGCCCGCCCCGTATTACACCCCTAGTGCAAAGGGTGGGGACTTATTAATACACTACCAAAAAAAACATGACATATTGGTTATCATTAGTGAGTTTTTGTTCTTGTTTTTGACAAATTGAAACAGAAGCCATCAAGGTATGCCTCCATGTCTTACTTTCTCTAACTGTATTCCCTTTTTCATTTCGTTTCCTGTTAATTGGCGTGAGTTTTTTGTGTTTTGAATTTGATTTTTTGTGATTTTTGTGTTTTGATTTTTGCACTCTCAATCTATCACCAGGTATGGATTTAACGCATTAATTTTCCTTTGAATTGACAACTTTGTTTTCTCAAAGGTGTTTACGAAAGTGTATTAATTGTTTGATCTTTAGATCTATATCTTAATATTAAAACTCTCACAAGGGGTGTTTTTCGAGCTCTATTAAAATTCCACGTCATTTCCTATTAAAACGGGAATTTCTCTCTTATTTGAAAAACATGAATTTTTTTTTACAACGGGAATTCCGCTCCTATTATAACGGGAATTCCTTTCCTATTAAAACAACTTCTAACACTTCTAATTAAAGCGGAAATCATTCTCCTATTAAAATGGGAATTCATCTCCTATTGAAAAGAGAAAATCTAGCATATCTAATTAAAACGGAAATTATTCTCCTATTAAAACATGATCTCTCTCCCAATTGAAAAAACGGGTTTTTAAAACTTAATTAAAATTTTATTTAAAACAATTTGTTAGAAAATTAAAACAAGATAGCGACTAAAACGGTAGTCCCAATTTTCTAAAAAAAATCTAAATATTTTCCAAAGAGCCGGTGCGTATGCATGGGGCCTACAAGCTAGTCTACTATCTATATACTAAAGCAGAGACCTCTAATAGAGGATTTTCTCTCTCCTATGTGGCACTCTAATATGAGAGTTAGTTTTTTTTTCTCTCTTATGTGAAACTCTAATATGAAAGATAATTTTTTCTAATAGCTTACAATCTCACGTACATAGAACCTCTTTGGAAAGTTTTAGTGTATTTCTAATTATTATATTTGGAGAGTTAGAGTGTATTTCCACTTCTTATATATTTGATAAGATAAACAAAATTGCTAAAAAATAGGTGATTTATAAAAGGTTACGAATCAAACATTTTTAGTGTTCCAATTCTTATATATTTGATCATATAAAAAAAATTGTTAAAAATATGTGATTTGTATAAATTAATTCCCTATTACAAATCATACAATTTTAATAAAGCACCGACTTATTTCGAATATATCTTTAACACGGCCTCAAAACATACTTAAAAACAATTATACAAAAAATAACATCACAAAATATATAATAGAAAATTAAAAAAAAAATAACGACAAAGCAATAATGACAAATATTTTAAAAAATATATAATACTGAATGAAACTAGCGTAAAAAAATAATTAATGGGGAACCGAAAACTGGATGCAAATGCATCAAACTATAATCTCAAATAATATTTAACAGAAAATCGGAAACTAGATGCAAATGCAAGTATTAAACTAATCTTAAAAAGTAATATATAGAAAATTGGAATATGGATACAACTGCATTAAACTAACCTCAAATAATAATTAACGGAAAATCAAAACTTTGATACAAATACATCAAACTAACATAAAAAAATAATTGTCGGAAAATCAGAAACTGGATGCAAATGCATTGAGCTAACCCTCAAAGATTAAATTAACGGGAAATCGGAAACTGGATGCAAATGCATTAAACTAACCTCGAAGAAAAATTAATTATAAATTAGAAACATGATGCAAATACTGGAACTAATCTTAAAAATTAATTAACGGGAAATTGAAAACCGGATGCAACTGCACTGAACTAATCTCAAAAAAATAAACTGGATGCAAATGCATTGAACTAACCTCAAGAAATAATTAACGGAAAATCGAAAACTGGATGCAAATTCATTGAACTAACCTCAAACAATAATTAACGGGAAATAAAAAAACTAGATGCAAATGCAATTTTATCAAATAATAAGCGAGAAATTAGAAACTGGATGAAAATGCATTAAACTAATCTCATGAAATAATTAATGGGAAATCAGAAACTGGATGCAAATGCATTGAACTGACCTCAAAGAACAATTAACAGAAAATTGGAAATTGGATGCAAATGTATTGAACTAATCGAAAAGAATAATTAACGAGAAATCAGAAACTGGATGCAACTACATTGAACTGATCTCAAAAAATAAATAACGAGAATTGAAAATTGGATGCAACTGCATTGAACTAACCTCAAAATATAAATAACAAAAAATCAGAAATTATATGCAAATGCATTGAACTAACCTCAAAACATAGTTGGGTTATATTATGGTAATATCTCGATAAGTATAGTTTTGCATTTAAAATGGTATTTATCTTATCTCTTTCCGTATGATTGGAAACTCCTTACTATTCAAGTAGCTTCAATATATATGAACTTCACCTTATTAGGCAATCTCACAAAACTTCAATCAAACTTCTATTATTAAACAACAAAATGAAGTTAAAGGGTTTTATCAAATGTGAGTTATTTTTTTTTAATAGAGAGTGGGGTTTTCATGTTATAAGAAATTTGATTGAGTGATTAATATAATATTAATATATAAAAGTTATGCATATTTGCAAATATTTTTCAGAATAATTAATATAACAACACCCATTCATAGATAATCTTTGAATATTCCACATAATGAGAACACCCGTTCATAGATAATCTTTGAATATTTCACATAGTGAGTCATGCATAATTTAAATAATAATTAATGGGAAATCGGGAACTGGATAATCTTCGATGATCCCACATAGTAAATCAAGCATAATTTACTTTTTATGTCATGTTCGCAAAGACACTACAAATGAATCAGTAGAAGTTGGTATTACACACCACATTGAATAATTAAAAGGAAATCGGAAACTGGATTCAAATACATAATAAAGCTCAAAAAGTGATTAACGGGAAATCGGAAACTTTATGCAAATGCAATAAACTAAACTCAAAAAGTAATTAACTAGAAATCGGAAACTGGGTGCAATTGCATTAAACTGACGTCAGATAATAGCTAACGGAAAATTAGAAATTGGATGCAAATCTCTGAAAAATAATTAACGGGAAATCGGAAACGGTATGCAAATACATCAAACAAACCTCATATAATAATTAATGGGAAACCGGAAATTGGATGCAATTCAAATGCATTGAATTAAACTCAAAAAATAATTAATAGAAAATAAAAAACCGAATGCAACTGCATTGAACTAACCTCATAGAATAATTTGTGGGAAATCGAAAACTAAATGCAAATACATTGAAATAATCTCAAAGAATAATTAACGGAAAATCAGAAACCGGATATAATTGCATCGAACTAACCTCAAAGCATAAATAATCAGAAACTAAATGCAAATGCATTGAACTAACCTTAAAGAGTTATTAACGAGAAATCGGAAACTGAATCCAAATGCAATAAACTAATCTCAAAGACTAATTAATGAAACATTGAAAAATGGATGAAACTGCACTGAACTAATCTAAATGAATAATTAATGGGAAATTATAAATTTGATGTAACTATATTGAACTAACCTTAAAAAATAATTAACGGGAAATCGGAAACTTGATGCAAATGCATTGAACTAACCTCAAAGAACAATTAACATAAAATCGAAAATTGGATGCAACTGCATTGAACTAACCTCAAAGAATAATTAACGGAAAACTAAAAACTGGATGCAACTGTATTAAACTAAAATCAAAGATTAATTAATGGAAATCAGAAATTGGATACAAATGCATTGAAATAGCCTTAAAAATAGTTAACTGGAAATCAGGAGTCGGATGTAACTGCATCGTGCTGACCTCAAAGCATAAATGTCTGCTTTTTTAGCCTTCTCACATAAGTAATTAGGAACCCAAAACGAAAGTGAGTTTATAAAAATAGAGTCTTACATGTATGCAAACTATATAGAAATTGTAAACTATCGAACTAACCTAGAAAAACAATTAACGGGAAATCAGAAACTGGATGCAGATGCATTGAACTAACCTCAAAGAGTAATTAATGGGAGATTAGAACCTGGATGCAAATGCAATGAACTAATCTCAAATACTAATTAACGAAACATTGAAAACTGGATACAACTGTACTGAATTAACCTTAATGAATAACTAACGGGAAATCATAAAGTGGATGCAATTGCACTGAACTAACCTCAAATAATAATTAACGGGAAATCGGAAACTTGATGCAACTGCATTGAACTAACCTCAAAGAATAATTAATAGAAAATCAGAAACTTGATGCAAATGCATTGAACTAATAACCCTAAAACATATTTGTATTATATGTAGGAGGAATAAATATCTCGACAAATATAGTTTTACATTTTAAGTAGTGTTTATCATAATTCTTTTATTGTGATTAGGAATGTCTTGCTATTCAAGTAGCTTCAATATTATATTCGCCACATTAGGCATTCTCACAAAACTTCAATCAAACTTCTATTGTTAAACCTAACAATAAAAAGAAGTCGATGAGTTTTATCAAGGTTTGATGCTTCCTTTTTATAGAGCTATGCATAGTGGTGCAAGAAATTTAAATGAGTAATTAATATAATTTTCATATCTCATAGCTATGCATAGCTGCTAATATTTTTTAGAATAATTTAATATAACGGCACCCGTTCGTAGGACACGTTCACGTGACAAATCTTTTCAAGCGGGAGTAGTGTATTCTTTGAGGATATGGAAACAATCAATCTATTTTAGTGATTTGTACACATTAGTACATAAGCTGAGTGGTGATAATTTACTGCTAAATCACCATAAATCTAATAAAACTATTATACAAGCTAGATCGAGTTTAAAATAATTCCATTTAAAAATTACAAATTAATATCCTAAACCACAAAGTGAAGATGCTATCTCAATTTGATCCCTTAGTTTCCAAATACTTATGCACCATAATCACTGCTCATTAACGTATTTCGGTTTATTTTTAATAAAAATATATTGTGATTCAAAAATTTGCCGCTAAATCACCATAAATCTAATAAAACTATTATACAAGCTAAATCGAGTTTAAGATAATTCTATTTGAAAATTACGGATTAATATCCTAAACCACAAAGTGAAGTGGCTATCTTAATTTAATCCTTTAGTTTCCAAGTACTTATGCACCATTATCACTGCTCATTAATGTATTTCAGTTTATTTTCAATAAAAATATATTCTGATTCGAAAATTTGCAGTTAAATCACCATAAATCTAAGAAAACTATTATACAAGCTAGATCGAGTTTAAGATAATTATATTTGAAAATTATGGATTAATATCATAAACCACAAACTGAAGATGCTATCTCAATTTGATCCCTTAGTTTCCAAGTATTTATGCACCATAATCGCTGCTCATTAACTTCTTTCGGTTTCTTTTCAATAAAAATATATTTTGATTCGAAAATTTGTGTAAAACATTTTGTAAAAACCTTTTCAGCACACAAAATATTTAATAGATCCCGGGCGTATACCCGAGTCCAAAATCTAGTATATATTATAGCTATACCCTCTCGGCTCTATTTTTCGTGGCTTCACAGAGTCTCCAATATTTTCACAACACTCAAAATCTAATTACATAAATTTAGGAGAAATCTTACTAGCATAGACAAAAGTTAGTAGTTTCAAACTAAAACAGTAAAGCTAAACCCAACAGCTTCATTCTATGAGTAAAACTCTTATACTCCATTCTCTAAATATATTAAACTATTTATGGCTGATTCCTATTACCAAGTTCTCTTAAATCTCACCAGGAAGAGTCAATATACTTCCATCATTATGATTCTTATTACCAAGTTCACTTAAACCTCAATATACTTCAATCATTATTCAATACTGATCCAAAATATCGAAAAAAAAATCCAAAAAACAGAAAAAATAAATGTAAACAAGATTTAGCAAGTTTGGTTAAGATATATATACAAAATTTCTTCCTGTCTTTGTGTCTTTGTAAGTCGTAACCATCTAAGATTAGTCAAGCTATTCCCATGAACTTTCGATAAGAGAAACACATCTACCCAAGATTTGAAATAAATCTCTGTTTAGTTTTAATTCAGAAACCATGATTCTTCATACTTTCCTTATATTGTGCGTAGTGCTTAAATTATAAGTAAGTACTCCGTGTCTAAACACGCTTCTTTGTCGAATAGCTCAAATTGATCATTGAGATTAAGGTGCTTTCATAGCCTAGAGCCAAAAGCATTTCCTTGAAACATTAGATCTATCACAAATGTCTCAAAGTGCGATTATCAAATTGTTGGAAAGATAGCACATACAAAGTTCCATGAAAAGTGGGTACAATTTTGCTTTTCTTTTTTGTCCTTTTTTCGTTCTTTTCATTTTACCTTTTCTTAATTTTTTTTTTTTTTTTGGTAAACTATTTTCTTAAAGAATTGAAAGCTTCATTAACTAAGCGAGGAATGATACAACCAGAAAATCTAAGGCATCCACATGGTAAATTACATATCCTAATTGGAGTTAATATTCTATAGTTCTATCATTTCCACTTACTAGATAAGGGAGCATGTATCGAATACCTCCTCAAGAGAAAGAATATGACCTTCTAGTTAGCAACAAATGCTTTTTCCACTTTTTTCATCTTTTCTATAATCTAGAATTAACATTATTGATTAAATATTATAAAGGATGTTTGTTTACCATGCTATCGCTATGAGTATGTCGGAAGCACAAATTAGAAGGTTTACCCTTAGGCTTATTTAGTAGTTTCTTATATATAATCACATAAAAAAAACTCAATCACGTATCCGTAAGAACTTGCTATAGTTTCCATTCATCATGCTGGACAATTGTTCTTGAAACTTAAGCACATCAAACAACTTCAAGCAACCATAATTGTGTCTTTCAAAGCTAACACCAACATAACATATATACGGATTTATTAATGTGAGTTCTTATATGATTCCATGCATCCTATTACAATTTTTTTCCCTTTGTTCATTGGTTCTCTTTAGTTGATTTTTGCTTCAATTAAAGTTGACAAATTGGCATCGTATGGAGCAGACGTTGTTGGACTCTCCTTTAATGTTCAGAAGGTATTGACTTCTACTTGCTAATTCAAGTTTGTTCTATCTATGTCGAGGGGGTGTTAGAAAGCGAAAAATTTGATACGGAGAATTGATAGTGAAGGGAGCAGTCTAAGGCCACCGAGCAGTAAAATAACGATGGAAACTCATATTAAGTATATTTGTACCCGGTACCTCTATGAAGAGGAGATCTGCCAACGAAGAAATCGACAATGTCGGTATGATTTGATCCACTAGTTGTAATATTTGCAACTTTTTTGTATGTGCGGTTTTGGAGCCTCCTTTGTAGAATTGTAAGTCATGCGTGAATTTTTTTGGTGATTAGTGATTTTCCATATGGTGTGGATCGACTTTATTCATGTTATAGAGTTACTAAAGTTGCTTTGGACATAATATATTTGTATCCTTAAATAAAAAGTTAGTGCCTAAGGCATATATATCTCTTATGTGTAATCTAACAGAGGTGTTGTTAGAAATTAAAAGATGTGGTGTTAGAAATTATCTTTCAAAGGCTCAAATATGCTACAAATTCAGTTGCTTAATTTGGACTTAAAAATATGTCGCTCAGATAATTAAACACCAATAGATTAAACAATGTTTTTTCATATTTCTCAACAATGGTTGATTGTCTAATCTTTTGACACATTGTTCAAGCTAATGCTTTTTACTCATTATAAAATCTACATATAATGAGGTTCCTTTTGGGAACAAGGATTTAGAAAAGGAACTAAGGTCGTTGGTATACACTGGGGGCTGGCGCTGAGCTTAAAGGTATTTCATTTCTAGGGTAACCAATATGTTAACTCTGTGGTGGTTCATTACATATAATGAGTTTTAATTTGTGATACAAATTAAATGTATTGAACTAACATCAAAGAATAATTAACGAAAAATCAGAAATTGGACGCAACGACATAAAACTAACCTGAAAGAATAATTAACGAATCGAAAATTAGATGCAAACAAACTAACCTCAAAGAATAATTAACAGGAAATACAAAAGCGGATGTAATTGGCGTTGAACTAACCTCATATAATAATTAATGAAAAATCAGAAATTAGATGCAAATTCATTGAACTAACCTCAAAGAATAATTAATGGGACATAAGAAATTGGATGCAATTGAGTTGAACTAACTTCAAAGAATAATTAACGGAAAATTAGAAACTAGATGAAACTGCATCAAACGAATATTTAAGAAAAATTAACGGGAAATCGAAAAAAAAAAGATGAAAATGCACCGAACATCAAACTAACCTCAAAGAATAATTAATAAGAAATCGGAAGCTAGATGCAAATGCAAGGAACTATCCTCAAAGAATAATTAACGGGAAATTAGAAACATGATGCAATTGCATCGAACTAACATCAATGAATAATTAACCCGAAATCGAAAACTGGATGGAAATACATCGAACTAACCTCATATAATAAATAACGGAAAATCAGAAACTGGATACAAATGTATTGACCTAACCTTAAAGATCGAATACTCAATAGAAAATCAGAAACTAGGTGCAACTGCATTGAGCTAACCTCAAAGGATAACGAAAAATCTAAAATTGGATAACCGTTAATCGGAAACTGGATGCATTTTACGAAAAATCGAAAAATAGATGCAAATGCATTAAACTAATCTCAAAGAGTAATTAACAGAAAATCGGAAGCTGGGAGCAGCTGCATTGAACTAATCTTGAAGAATAATTAACGGAAAATCGGAAAGTGGATGAAACTTCATTGAACCAAACTCATTGAATAATTGATGGGAAATCGGAAACTTGATGCAAATGTATTGAACTAATCTCAAAGAATAATTAATGAGAAATCAGAAACTGGACGCAACTGCATTGAATTGAACTCACTTAAAAGAATAATTAACAGGAAATCAGAAACTATATACAAATTCATTGAACTTAACTTATAGAATAATTATTGAGAAATCGGAAATTGGATGCAAATGCATTGAACTAGCCTCAAATAATAATATTTAATGGGAAACCGGAAACTAGGTGCAAATGCATTGAGCTAACCTCGAAAAATAATTAACGAGAAACTAGATGCAACTGTATTAAACAAACCTCAAAAAATAATTAAAGACAAATAAAAAACAGGATGCAACTGCATTGAACTCACTACAAAGAATAATTAATGGGAAACAGAAAATTGGATACAATTGTATTAAACAAACCTAAAAAAATAATTAACGGCAAATCGGAAACAGGATGGAACTGCATAAAACTCACTACAAAGAATAATTAACGGGAAATCGAAAAGTGGATACAAATGCATCGAACTAAACTTATAGAATAATTAATTAACGAAAATCGGAAACTGGATGCAACTGTATTAAACAAACCTCAAAAAATAATTAACGGAAAATAAAAAATATGATGAAAATGCATTGAACTAACCTTAAATTATAATAAACGGGAAATCAGAAACTTGACGCAACTGCATCGAACTAACAGAAAATCATAAACTAGATGCAATTGCGTCGAATTAACCTCAAAGAATATTTAACGGTAAATCGGAAATTGGAAGCAAGTGCATTAAAATAATAATTAACAAAAAATTGGAAAGCTGGATGCAAATACATTGAACTAACCTAAAAAAAAGAATAATTTAACGAAAAATAAAAAATTGGGTGCAAATGCATTGAACTGACCTCGAAGAATAAGTAACGAAATATCAAAAACTGGATGCAATTGCATTGAACTACCCTCAAATAATAATAAACAACGAGAAATCGGAAACTGAAAGCAACTGCATAGAACTAACCTCAAATAATAGTTAATGGGAAATAAAAAATTGTATGCAAATGCATCAAACTAACTTCAAATAATATTTAACGGGAAATCGAAAACTGAAAGCAAATGTATCCAACTAACTAATTAACCTAAAAAAATAACTAATGGTAAATCAGAAACTGCATGCAAATGCATTGAACTAACCTCAAATATAATAATTTAATGGGAAATAAAAAAATTGGATGCAAATGTATTGAACTGATCCGAAGAACATGTAACAAAATATCGAAAACTGGATGCAAATTCATTGAACTACCCTCAAATAATAATAAACAACGGAAAATCAGAAATTGGACGCAACTGCATAGAATTAACCTCAAATAATAATTAATTGGAAATCAGAAGTTGTATGCAAATGCATCGAACTAACCTCAAAGAATATTTAATGGGAAATTGGAAACTGGAAGTAAATGTATCCAACTAACTAACCTAAAAAAATAACTAACGGGAAATAAAAAACTGCATGCAAATGCATTGAACTAACCTTAAAGAATAATTAACGGAAAATTGAAAACTGGATGCAACTGCATTGAACTCATCTCAAATAATAATTAATGAGAAATTGGAAAGTGGATACAACTCCATTGAATTAACCTCAAAGAATAATTAACGGAAAACAGGAAACTGAATGCAAATGTATTGAACTAACGTCAAAGAATAGTTAATAGGAAATCAGAAACTAGATGCAAATACATTGAACTAACATTAAAACGTAGTTATATTATATGTAGTGGAAATGTCTCGACAAGTGTAGTTTTGCAAATGATGATTATCGTATCTCTTTTTGTATGATTGGGAATGTTATTCAAGTAACGTAGCTTCAATATAATCTTCGCCTCATTGGGCATTATCGCAAATTAAACTTCAATCAAACTTCCATTATTAAGCAACAAAAAGAAGTTGAAGGGTATTATCAAGAGTGTATTCTTTCTTTTTATGGAGAGTGAGGTTTTCACGTTGCAAGAAATTTGGATGACTGATCAATATAATATCCACATCTCATAGCTCTGCATAGTTGCTAATAATTTTCTAAATAATTTAATGTAAGCATCACTCGTTCGTAGGACGGGTTCAGAAGCTAGTTAAATTTCTGATAGCAATATATATCTTTCAAAGGGTTGGTCTTCTTGTGTGTGCTTGTGCTTTGGCTTATCGCTGGTGCACCTATATTGCTTTCGAGAGGCTAGCCACGTTTCATGTTGATTATTTAATTGAACTTTATTTCTTGGGAGATATGAAAGACAGATAATTATATATACTGATTATACTAGATAACTGTTAAGCAGTGGGGGCATTAGCGGAGGGTGGAGAAGAGAGAGGGAGAGATCGGTTTGTGGGTGGGGAGAGAGAGAGATTTAGGGTTTGGTTTAAAGGGAGAGGGAGAGGGAGAGAGAAGGAAGGAGAGGGATAGGTGAGGACAGACAGAAACCAACTAACTTAGTTTTTGTCCACCCACCCCCCCCCCCTTTTTGCCCAGATTGTTCGCTCCGCTCACTTGACTAATAGGAAAACTTTCTGATCCTTGATTTCATTGTCCTTTTGACGGTAAGATGCTCACTTTTGAATTCCCTATCTTCCTATTTGTTATTACATATTTTTGCTATATACAATGTCATTCTAATAATTTTACCAACACTAATATTCAAACCCACTCAGATGTTTGTTGAGTGCCTTTTTAGCTTGATTCAAACCCACAGTACTGTTAATTATTGTGCAATGATGCTGTTGCAACCAATTACCGTGACCAATAATCTTACTAGTATTAGAGCTCTATTTGTTATCGGCTGCACCAATTCGGTTGCCTACGTACCCATTTCATAATCAAGCCGCCGTAGTTCACCTCTCTCTCCTCACCCCTCCTGCCTCTTTTCGCAGCCCCTTTTCTCTCTCCCTCTCTCCTTCATTTTATATCCCTCTCTTAGGTTTACTCATGGGGCGTAGTATGGTCTTGGGCCTATTCTCTGGGCCCAATATATACTATGGTTTAGGCCTTATCTCTTGGCCCAGTACCTATATGATACATCCCTGAATATGGCTACTACATTTGCCCCCTCTCGGGTTCGGTGACGATGACGACGGTGGACCCAAGAAGTCCTCAAACCTCCTTGTCTCTCTCTTTGAACTCTAGATATCCACAGTATCCTGCGACTGTACGTAGTCTTCTTCTCCTCAGGACATTTCATATCCATGTACTCTGCTACTGGACCGTATGTCTGTGAAGTACTCAATCCATCGGTTCTCGTTCGTATGCCCCATTAACGTATCCACGAAGGGTCTCATCCCCTTCGCTCTCTCTCTTCAACTCAATACAATGCCCACGATGTGTCTCAACCCAGCCAGCACCTCTCACAAAGAACTCACTACCATGTCAGCGGAACGCCTCCCCCAGCCACTTGCTCTCCTTCTCGGAACTCACTGACCTGTCCGCGGAGTGTATCACCTCAGCCACTGTCTCTCCTTCAGAGAACTCATCACTATGTCCGCGGAGTGTCTCAGCCCAGCTATAAGCTCTCCTTCACAGAACTCACTACTATATCCGCAGAGTCTCCCCTTTTCATTTTCCTTTCGTAGAACTCAACTTTGTATCCGCCAAGGGTCTCATCCCCTTTGCACTTACTCATAGAACTCGATATCTCATCCGCAAAGGGCCTCATCCCCTCTATTTCTCTTTTGTCGAACTCAATAGTATTGTTTCTTCTGGATACGCTTCTTGCTCCCAATTGTAATTTGGAACTCCGGCTCGCGGAAGGCTCATCCCCCCTGCTGTCTCTACTTTGGAATGAAGTCTGATGAGGGGCAACTCAACTTGCCCCTAAGCTTGATTCAAATCTCATGTCCGCGGAGGGCTTATCCCCCCTGCTGTCTCTGATCAGGAGTGGAGTCTGATGAAGGGAACTCAGCTTGCCCCCATGTTTGATTCGGATCTCATGTCTACGGAAGGCTCATCCCCCCCGTTGTCTCTGCTCTGGAATGGAGTCTGATGAAGGGCAACTCAGCTTGCCCCCATATTTGATTCGGATCTCATGTTCGCGAAGGGCTCATCCCCCGTTGTCTCTGCTCGGGAGTGGAGTCTAATGAGGGGCAACTCAGCTTGCCCCCATGTTTGATTCGGATCTCATATCCGCGGAAGGCTCATCCCCCCTGCTATCTCTACTCAGGAGTGGAGTCTGATGAGGGGCAAGTTAGCTTGCCCCCATGTTTGATTCGGATCTCATATCCACAGAGGGTTCATCCCCCCCGCTGTCTCTGCTCAGGAGTGGAGTCTGGTGAGGGGCAACTCCGCTTGCCCCCAGGCTTGACTCGGATCTCATGTCCGCATATCCTATCCCGCTCGAGGCTTCGGACACGAAGGTCCAGGACAGCTCTGCCTGCCCCACACGCGTTGTTTGGACACGAGGGTCTGCGGATCCTATCCCGCTCGAGGCTTCGAACACGCCGGTCCGGGACAGCTCTACCTGCCCCACACGCACTATTTGGAAACGAGGGTCCGCGGATCCTATCCCGCTCGAGGCTTCAGACACGCCGGTCGGGGACAGCTCAGCCTGCCCCACATGCGTTGTTCAGACACGAGGGTCCGCGGAGGGCTCATCCCACCCGCACTCATTCGGATAGCCCCACGACATATCCGCGAAGGGTCTTCTCGAACCCCTCCGCTCTCATTCGGAATGCTTATCCGGGAACAGCTTGGCCTGCCCCATATTTGATTCGGACCGCGAGTGGTCCGGGAGGTTCATCCCCCGACTCGATTCGATACCATCTCTGGGTCGACTCGCAGAGATGGTTCAGATTTGTCATTTGGAACTTCACCCACTTTCGTACACTCTAGACTTGGAAATAATTCTGCAGACAGTCCAAGATCTTGCATTTTCAAAACTGCCTTTATTTGAGTGTAACTTACTTGTTCAGGTAATTCCTCCTTTATTGACTTCAACCTTTCTCTTGAGCCAACTTTAGAAATAGCACCCTGAATATTTAAATATATCTCGTGAGTCATGCCAATCTCCTCGCAAAATCTGTTCCAATTGATTTCGTATCCTTCTTGGACAGCTTCAAAAATGTATTCGGAAACAATACTTTCTTTTATCGGTGCTGCTCTCCCAGGGAAGTTAGCGATTTTCTAAATAGTGATGCCATCCTTATGCCACATTCTCCAAGCTTCATACTTAGATGATGTTAATTCCCTCTGGGGATTTGGTGTTGAATACATTTTATTAGCAACTTCAGTTTGTATGCTGACTGCCCGATCTAAAGAGAGGTTCAACCCTTCAGAGAAATCGCGGACATTTTGAAGAATGTGATCTCCATATGTAGTTACAAGGTGCTGATTGACACCATCAATGTTTGCCAATCTGGCTTTGGTAGATGGGCAGCATAGTGCAATCTTCTATATTGTTTGATCTGGAGCTATTCCCTTGATCCTTGCAAGCTTCAGTCTCATGTCTAACAGCATGTGATAGAGTTTCACCTCAACCTCAGAAAATCCTTCATATTCTAGCGAAGCAATGTTTTTAAGATCTCCTCCAATTTTTCCCGTTGAGTTTCTATGTTCTTCCTCGTCAAGCATTTCATCTGTCACAGTTCTATACTTATCCTTCATGGTCTCTTTCAAATAACCTTTAGAAATCAATTGATCGGCAACTGCTTTCCAACAATCTGATGAAAAATATTTCCCAAGTCCATGGAGTGGAAGCTTATCATATTGATTCTCAATAACTTTTTTTGAATGAGAACCTCGTAGTACGTCTATGGGCATATTGAGGCCCCAACGACCCACAAAATCCTATGCACGACACCAACAAATAAACTTCTATGGACATGTCACGCTCCTTTTTCATGTTGTTATAGTTATCACAATTACCACAATCACTGGATGCGGATTCCTCGCCGAAATACTCTAGCAAGAACTGTCAACAAGCAATACTTTTGTGCTGCCATCAAAGATTCAATAATAGCTTCTCTCTGAATTCCTTGTGGTTCACCAGAAAAGAAATCAGCCTTCGCAAAATCACTTCTTGTATAGTACAACCAACAAATAGAAGCTAAGCCATCTCTGCCACAGCGTCCACGTTCCTGATAATAAGATTCTAGACTTTTGGGACAACCATAGTGTATCACACACCTTATGTTTGGTTTATCAATTCCCATGCCAAAAGCTACAGTTGCAACCATGACATGCACTTCGTCTCGTATGAACGACCTGTGGGACTCCTCACGATCTTTACCAGACATCTAACCATGATAAATTCCAGCTTTGATTCTTCTGTCCTAGAGTGACATGTAAATCTGCTTGGATTCTTTGACTGTTGTACAATATATGATAATTGAGCCAGCAGAAGTTAAGTATTTCGATATTTCTCCCACACGTTCATCCATAAGTGGAAGACTTCAACCAAAACACTTAACACCACAGAAAAGATTTGCACGATCCAATGAACCTTTTGAAATAAATGGGTCCTCATCTTCAAGGAGCAGATAATGTCCCTTCTTACTCACTTCTAAACCTTGTGTCATTCCACTAAGAGCCTTTGTTAGTTTGCCCTATCCCAATCCGAACAAACCCAAGTTTTATCACCTAACTCCGAATACAAATCCCCAACACAAAATCCTCCAACGAAGAACAAGACCGCAAGACACTGTTCAAGCGTCCAAACAAGGTGAGGCTGATATTTAGTTTGAAACGTGATTGGAGCAGCTGCTTGTCCCTTATAAACTTTCTCCACTGCTTTACTCGCAACACTAGCGTTCAGAATAGGATCCCCTGAAGCACCGGTTTCAACATCGAATCCTGTAGCACGCCATTATGGCAAGCCACCATCTAATACCCAAACTCTCTCATGTCTAAACGCTTGGAACATCCACCAAACACAAGCGGCGCCAAACATTCCTTTTCCATCATAAACAACCAGCCTATCTTTATTATGGATACTAAGCGCTGAAACCGTAGCAGCAAACGCTTCTTCCTTTGGTAACAGGTGCGGTAAATTTGAAGCTCGATCTGAAATTCCATCTACATCAAAGAAAAGTGCGCCTGGAATGCGGGCAACCTGATATTCTCGAAATGTTCTCTTCTCGTCTGGTATGTACCAAGATGCATCTAGAACCTTCACATCAGGGCCTCTGATATTCACATGCAACCAATCAGCTTAAACAACAGGTTCACTGGTAGATACCACATCGCCATCCCTCACTACCCCACAGCCCCAACAAACCTCTCAGGCCCCATCTCCACTACGCGTAGCCTCAGTACTAGCTCGTAAAACATCCTCGGAGTCCCCATCATCTCCATTTTTGGCTGGCGACATATCCCGAACAACTTTCTTGACTAGCCGTAGCAGATCAATCAGGAAGGCAGCCATTCCGCCTTTTCCGTCTTCCCTGGTTCACTAACCCAGCACCACTTGCCCCACGACCTCCTACCTAACAGCAAACAACTCAGCCCAGCACATCAACCCGGCCTCCATTTCGGCCTCCAGGAGTAGCTCCTCCACGTCCCTCTTCACAACCCCAAACCCCAATAAGGGTCGAGTCTCGCCCTCCATCTCCAACCCGGACAGCATCTCGAATACCATCACTAGCAAACAAGTCCCTTCTCGACCTCAGGCTACGCATATAAGTGAGTTTGAGACTCCCTCACCAAACAGGGCAGCTCGAGCGGCCTCTCAGCCATCACCACCATCTCAAACAGCTTTCTCCCAACCTCAAGTACCGGCAAAAACTGGTTCTCAGCCAACAGGTACGATAGGTACGCCATTAAGGACATCAAAGCAATTTCACGATCAGTTGCAGGCCTCCCAAAGTATAAATCTTTAAGAGCATAAGCAGTAAGAAGCCCAGCAGCAATTTCAAGCGTAGTGCTCATTGAAATCACCAACGACATGGGCTGCTGCCCAGCCATTTAATTTGAAAACCTCCAGCTTTTGGATTGCATTGCAGAGGACCACCGATGTTGCATCATTTACTACTCCTCTCCGAAAACAAGGCTGTAAAGTAAATGGGGTCCGATCTTGGTGCAGAACCTGGAGAGTACATACGACATCCGTTGATGAGAAGATTGTACCAATTAAAAGGCGTCAACCGAGATAGTTCCATGCATCTAGGCCAACAACCCATCCTTTGGGAATAGCCACCATCTACCTGAAATCCAGTGTTGAAGACTATGGGTGGAAGAAGATAGACGAAGACAAGTTTTCATCAAATCTTAGGATGTGAGAGTTCGTGCCTCTGCTCATGAACAAAAGTATAATTCCTGTAATACATCCATATTGTCTTCTTCAAATTCCCATCTTGCAGACGAGACAAGTTTATTAAATTGTGATAACAACGCCGAGATTTACTGTGGTGTTTGTTAATTAAAGGTGACACCTTTCTCTTGTATTTGCTGCGGAACCTGGTATTAGCGGTAACTGCCAACCATCTTTGCCTCATCTACTGCCTCGTTCCCCACAGACGGCGTCATTTGTTGCAACCAATTACCGCGACCAATAATCTTACTAGTATTAGAGCTCTATTTGTTATCGACTGCACCAATTCGGTTGCCTACGTACCCATTTCGGGATTAAGCCGTAGTTCACCTCTCTCTTCTCACCCCTCCTGCCTCTTTTCGCAGCCCCCTTTTCTCTCTCCCTCATTTTATATCCCTCTCTTAGATTTACTCATGGGGCGTAGTGCACTTGGTGCACCTATATTGCTTTCGAGAGGCTAGCCACATTTCGTGTTGATTATTTAATTGAACTTTATGTCTTGGGAGATATGAAAGACAGATAATTATATATACTGATTATGCTAGATAGCTGTTAAGCAGTGGGGGCATGAGCGGAGGGTGGAGAAGAGAGAGGGAGAGATGAGTTTGTGGGTGAGGAGAGAGAGAGAGTTAGGGTTTGGTTTAGAGGGAGAGGGAGAGGGAGAGAGAAGGAAGGAGAAGGAGAGAGAGGGAGAGGGAATGATAGGTGAGGACAGACAGAAAGAAACCAACTAACTTAGTTTTTGTCCCCCTTTCTGCCCAGATTGTTCGCTCCACTCACTTGACTAATAGGAAAACTTTCTGATCCTTGATTTCGTTGTCCTTTTGACGGTAAGATGCTCACTTTTGAATTCCCTATTTTCCTATTTGTTATTACATATTTTTGCTATATACAATGCCATTCTAATAATTTTACCAACACTAATATTCAAACCCACTCCGATGTCTGTTGAGTGCCTTTTTAGCTTGATTCAAACCCACAGTACTGTTAATTATTGTGCAATGATGCGTCTTAAACTTTATGTAATTCTCCCTGTAAGTTGCGATCCTGTGTGTTGACAATGTCAATTGCGAAACTTTCTAAGTTACGTGAAGATAGATATTTGTTGGATTATGGATTCCTTCTGTACAATTTGAAGGTCTTTAATCTGATTTTAGTTGGGATTATGGTCTGTGACCTTATTTCCATTGTTTGTGAAGGGATAATAACTGTGTTGCCACATCGGTGTGGAACTTTAGCGGGGTACACTTCATTTGTTTTTGGCATTTTTCATAATTTATTTGGTCGTAAGTGTAAAAAACTGTATCTTGGTTGTGATATTGCATGTGATTTGATGTAAGAAGTTGCCAACTGATGCATGTGTTTCTATTTGTGTACTTTCCGTACATTGTATCAAAGGTAAAACTGGTTACAGTTCAATTAATCATGAGAGGAGGTACGGTGGAAATGAAACTAGTCCATTTCATTTTTCTGCATGACCTTTCTATCCACCACACACACACTTCACTGTGACCTGACTTCACATTGTATCTAACTGCTTGCACTGCTTAGAGGGAAAACTGTTCAGGGATAAGGACAAAACCAAAAGCTGGTTTAGTACTTTAGTGTAGTGTACCTTCTATTCATTTAAATTTAAATTGTTGGTGTAAGAAAATGGTCTCATTTTTTCCTTTCTTCTTTGCATGTTTTAATGTCTATGCAGATTTGATAAGGGGTTGACATGCATTGGAGCAAGTTATAGATTCTATAGGAAGTTCTCTAGTGAGACCAGAATGTAAACCCAAATGTCTTATCTCTCTTTCAACCATCTCGTATACCAAACGGAGGACCAGAATGCAAGCACCCAAATGCAATCCGTCAAACATCGAACCAATTATAAGACATTTGATTTGATGTTTGAATGCTTGTATTTGGGTATGTATTCTGGTCTTCCGTTTGTTATACGAGACGAGATGGTTGAAAGAGAATGGGATAAGACATTTTGGGTTTGATAGAGTCAGAGAAGATAATAAGGAATAAAGTTTTTGTTGTGAATAAATAACTATGGAAACAACGTTACCCACAACAAACGGATCAATCCAACGCAAGGATCGATCATTTTCAATAGACAAGACTTCAATACCTTTCAAGCAATATCCCAACACTTCTCAATATCAAATAACAAGCATATAAAGTAAAACAATTAATGTAAAAGAAGAACACACTACATGACTATAAGACGAGATATATCGTAGTTTGTCAATTTGCCTACGTCCACACTGCGAGTTCCAAGCTTTACTAAATGTCCGGAGTAACAGATTACAAGTCTCTCAATTCACTCACAAAGCATGAATACTCAACTCACAAAGAATTGCTCACTTATAATCTCTCTCTTTCTTGGTTTTGGAAAAGTTAGGTTTCTACAGAAAAAACCTATATTTATACTATTTCAGAAAACTTCCGAAAAAGGGCAAATTCGTGCTGAAATAAGGTAGAGCGTAGGTTGCGCCCTCGACCGGGGAAAAAAGTGGAGCCGGTTAAAATCAAATCACCGGAGGTCGCCAAAGCATGGCCCTTGGATCGCCTTCTTCACACCAAAATGAAAAAAACGTCTTTTTTCTCTACAATTCTCCACCTTGGTGAGGTTTTAATACATAAAACCGAGCCGAACACATCCATCCAGAAACTCGCAGTCCATCCGCCCTTAAGGGCCATGCCCACAAAGGGCTCTATCAAGCATGTAGGATTTGGAGCAAGTCCAAACAGTGTTGGAACTTAACTCCAGTGACAACCTTAGTCAGCATATCAGTAGGATTGTCATGGGTGTCCACTTTCTCAAGTGCTACATCACCATCCTCAACGACATCTCATATAAAATGATAACGGACATCAATATGCTTGGTCTGAGCATGATGAACCTGGTTTTTCGCCAAATGAATAGCACTCTGACTATCACAATGCAAAGCAACACTGTTCTGCTCAATACCCATATCATCCAGAAGACCTCGAAGCCATAATGCCTCTTTCACTGCCTCTGCTACTGCCATATTCTCTGCCTCAGTAGTAGATAAAGCAACTGTAGCTTGTAGCATCGACCTCCAACTAACTGGTGCACCATGCATCATAAACACATAACCAGTAGTCGATCGTCGTCTATCTAGATCACCTGCATAATCGGAATCCACATATCCACTGACATAACAAGTGCTTCCACCATAAACTAATCCCACATCCAAGGTACCATTCAAGTACCTTAATACCCATTTCACTGTCTCCCAATGTTGCTTCCCATGATTAGCCATATACCTGCTTACAACACTAACTACCTGTGAAATGTCTAGGCGTGTGCATACCATAGCATACATCAAACTGCCCACTGCATTAGCATTAGGAACATATGTCATATGTTTTTGTTCCTCCACCGAACTAGGAGAGAACTTAGCTGAAAGCCGAAAATTCCCAGCCAAAGGCGTAGAAACTGACTTTGCATTCTCCATACCAAAACGCGAAAGTACTTTCTGAAGGTATTTCTTTTGAGATACAACTATCCGTCGAATCTGCCTATCTCTGTCAATCTCCATGCCCAGTATCTTCTTGGCTCCACCTAAGTCTTTCATCTCAAACTCAGAGCTAAGTTGAGATTTCAACTTGTCTATCTCTACCATGTTTTTGGAAGCAATAAGCATGTCATCTACATAAAGTAGAAGATAGATGAAGTCATTACCATGAAGCCTTCTAAAGTAGACACAACAGTCATACTTACTTCGGGTGTACTCATGTTGTATCATGAACGTGTCAAAGCACTTGCACCATTGCCTGGGAGATTGCTTTAACCCGTACAGTGACCGATTCAATTTGCATACATGATCTTCTTTCTCAGCAACGACAAACCCTTCAGGTTGTCTCATATAGATCTCTTCCTCCAAGTCCCCATGCAAGAAAGCAGTTTTCACATCAAGTTGCTCTAACTCTAAGTCGAAGTGAGCAACTAAACTCAATAACACACGAATTGATGTATGTTTGACCACCGGGGAAAATACCTCATTGTAGTCGACTCCTTCCTTCTGTGAAAAACCCTTTGCTACCACTCTTGCCTTGTACCCAGTACTATCGGACTCAGGAATGACCTCTTTCTTTCTGAACACCCATTTACTGCTGATAGTCCTTTTGCCCTTTGGCAATAAAACTAAGTCTCATGTGTGATTTTTATCAAGAGATTCCATCTTTGCTTGCATAGCTACCAACCAATCTCTATAATGAGCATCTCTAACAACTTCCTTGAAGCTATCTGGCTCATCATCTTTGATATTCAGTGCATATGCCACTAAATCCACCTGACTATAGTGTTTCACCGGCTTCTCGTGCCCATACTTGTGCACTTCTTTAACTTGTCTCTTTGGCCTAGGGTCAGCCACTACAAGTTGCGGATGCTATTGCTCTTCTTCCTGTTGCTGTGTGGTTCCATGATTTGGTACCTCATCATGATCTAACCAGTCATCTGCTGCATCAGACAACTCAAGCTCAGTAGCTTGAACTTCTATAAACTCACCATTCTGCCCAGATACTTCCGGCTTACTGAAAGATAACACGGAAGTCTCATCAAAGGTAACATCTCTGCTGACCAGGAACTTGTGGTATTCTAGACACCACAATCTGTATCCCTTTACCCCATTTACGAAGCCTAAGAATATGGCCTTCTTAGCTCTAGGATCTAGCTTGTTTTCCTTCACATGGTAGTAAGCTGTCGATCCAAACACTCACAAAATACTTTAATCAGCTGGGTTACCTTACCACACCTCATAAGGTGTCCTGCAATCTATAGCTGGTACTGGTGACCTATTGTACAGATAACACGCCATGGACACTGCATCTGCCCAATACTCTTTGCCTAGACTGGCATTAGACAACAAATGCCTCGCTCTTTCAAGCAAGGTTCTATTCATCCTCTCTGCCATTCCATTCTGCTGTGGCGTTCCCCTGACTGTCTAGTGTCTGGCAAGTCCTTGTTGCGCACAAAGCTCTTGGAAAGGTCTATAGGTATACTCAGTACCATTGTCAGACCGTAATGTCTTTACCTTCTTATCTGTGCGATTCTTAACCTTTGCCTTCCACTTCTTAAGTGTCTCAAACATTTCATCTTTCGATTTCATCATATACACCCACACATAGCGAGTATGATCATCAATGAATGAGACATAATAGCGGTTACCTCCCTTTGAAGCCACCCTGGAGGGTCCCCAAACATCCGTATGCACATAGTCAAGGATGCCTATTGTCGTGTGCTTGCTTGACTTGAACTTGACCCTACACTACTTCCCATAAACGCAATACTCACAAAACCCCATACTTGGCTTCTTCAAATTCTTCAAGAACCCTCGCTTGCACAACTCAGACAAACCCGTTTCACCTATATGCCCTAAACGCATATGCCATATTTTAGTGCACTTAGAATCATTACTACATGCACCCACTGCTACATCGCCTATCACCATACTATCTATCAGAGTATACAAGGTTCCATGTTTTTGACCCTTCATAACAACTAAATAGCCATTAACAATATTTAGGACTCCACCTTTGCCCACAAACTTGTGGCCTTTGGAATCCAAGGTACCCAGAGAAATAAGACTTTTCTTTAGCTCAGGAATATGTCTCACATCGGTTAAAGTCCTCACTACACCATCATACATCTTGACCCATATAGTTCCAATTCCTACCGTCTTACAAGCAACGTCATTACCCATCAAAATGGAACCACCATCAATGCTCTTATAAGAAGTAAACCACTTTCTATTCGGGCACATATGATAGGAACATCCGGAATCAAGAATCCACCTTTTGGTCATATAGTCTTGTGTGGACACATAGAGACTGAACTCATTCTCTTCAGAGCCTGAAGCATAACTTGCCTCAATTTTTGCCTTACCTTTCTTCTGACCATCTCTCTTGTTCTCTTTCTTCAGGTGAGGGCAATTACTTGCGTAATGTCCCTTTTCATTGTAATTGTAGCACTGTACATGTTTTAAAGGCTTCTTTGACTTGGACCTAGAATTCTCATTACTTATAGAATTTTGTTCATACGAATTTCCTCTTGCCACTAGCCCCTGACCTGCATCAATGTTATTCTCTACACGTGTCTTCTTCATCAACTCATAAGAAAGAAGTGCACTCTGAACTTCGTCAAGATCGACGACTTCTCTGTTCATAAATGTAGTCATTAGATGCTCATAGCTTTCTGGCAATGAGAATATTAAACATGCCACTTGATCATCATCATCCATCTTCATACCAATATTCAAATAATCCGCTAGACGTCGACGGAACTCACTAACGTGCTCTTGCATCGTTGAACCATCGACTATCATGTACCGATAAAGACGCTTCTTAAGGTACATCTTGTTCGTCATGCTCTTGGTTATATACATAGACTCTAGTTTGAGCCAAATACCGGCAGCGGTATTTTCTCCCATCATACTATACATGACCTCATTAGCAAGACATAACCGGATTGATGAACAAGCCTGAAGATCAAACTCTTCCCAATCATCATTACTCATATTCGCCGCCTTAGATTTAATCCCCTTTAAAGCCTTGTGCAAACCTTGTTAGATGAGGATGTCCTTTACTTGGACTTGCCAAATCCCAAAGTTATTCTTCCCATTAAACTTCTCTACTTTAAACCTTGCGTTTGACATTTTGGGAACCATCTTTCAAGTTACACACAATAACCCAAAATAAAAAACAATTCACTTCGGAATTTAATCGAACACTTTGTCTACACAAATTTCGAGCACTAAACTCAAAATCTTAGGTCATAAACTTGGCTCCGATACCAATTGTTGTGAATAAATAACTGCAGAAATAACGTTACCCACAACAAACGGATCAATCCAACACAAGGATCGATCATTCTCAATAGACAAGACTTCAACACCCTCCAAGCAATATCCCAACACTTCTCAATATCAAATAACAAGCATATAAAGTAAAACAATTAATGTAAAAGAATAACAAACCACAAGACGAGATATATCGTGGTTCAGCAATTTGCCTATGTCCACACTGCGAGTTCTAAGCTTTACTAGATGTCCGAAGTAACAAATTACAAGTCTCTCAATTCACTCACAAAGAATGAATACTCAACTCACAAAGAATTGCTCACTTATAATCTCTCTCTTTCTTGGTTTTGGAAAAGTTCGGTTTTTACAGAAAAACCTATATTTATACTATTTCAGAAAACTTCCAAAAAAGGGCAAATTCGTGCTGAAATAAGGTGGAGCGCGGGTCGCACTTAAATCACTGGAGGTCGTCAAAGCATGAGCGCGGGTCACACCCTTCACACCAAAATGAAAAAAAAAACGTCTTTTTTCTCTACAGTTTTCATAAGGTGATGTCTTTTTTGGGACTTACTTTCGTAACGTGATTCATCCTACAATATGCATCAGGAACAGATTTGTAGCCACTTAATTTTACACACTAGTAGTAATTTTACACACTAGTAGTAAACTAGTGATATATGCATGTTTTTATTTATGTGATAACAGATTTGAAGCCAAGAACAGCTAGCACACACAAGTAAGATACATTTGCATGTCCATTTGACTGAAGACTTCACCATGTAACACCTTGACCAGTACTTGGAATACCTCTCCTGCTAAGGGTTACCTTCAGTCCAAATTTCATGTACAGGGCCAATGGTAACTTGGGTGCTATAGCATGATCCGTTACAACCCTCACTCGATAACTATAGATTTTGGAAGATGATAACGTGAATTAGACAGTAATTTAGTGTTTTACCTTTTCCTTTGTTGGATTATTTGCATAAGATGATATGTTTAGAATGGGCGTGCTTGTTGATTTGAGTGGGAATGCTGGAATAGATTATTTTTGCAAACACAGGAAAAGGCTTATAGTTATGGTGGTGTTGCCTATCACTCTGTGAGGTTGGAATTAAGGTTTTTCTAGACCAAGCCCTCCACCAGTCCCACTTGACCATCTACAGGCCATAACAGACCACTCCAGGGTCCCTCAACTGGCACTACAGGCCACATTCACTCACCTTAGGCCACTGGAGGCCACATCCAGTCACCCTACACCACTGCATGCCACATCTAATCACCCCAGACCACTCTAAGGTCCCTCAACAGGCCACCCCAGACCGCATTATGTAGATTGGTTTCTTGGCACATGTTAAAGTATGTTTGTGTACTGAATTTTATGTCAAATGATGGTCTGAAACTGAAGTAGATATTGCCCCACAAATGATGCACCTTTGGGTGTACTACTTCTTACTTGTGCATGTATAATGAATGTGTATAAAGTTATTTGAATGAGCTAAGGATTTGCTTTGGCATGAGTTTTAATTTATTGATCTAGTGCAATAGTCCAATTTGATTGAAGAGTTTTAATTTATTGATATGGTGCAATAGTCCAATTTGATTGAAGATGGCGTGCCTTCCTCCTAATGCAACCTGATTCCCTGTCAAAGTTGATCGTATTTCTTTCGTTTTGTAGTTATTGACTTTTTTTTTTTTTTTTTTTTTGAAAAAGTAAGTTGGGGTTAAGGTAGACCCCCACCTGTTATTATTACAAAAGGTTAAACCTTACAAGCCTCCCTAAGAGTTAGATCATTAAAAGGAGGAACACAACCACACTATACCGACATGCTTCAAGCCTAACATACATAAGATAACATCCTAATCATCCTACAATCGAGCCTAAGAAAGTAGAGATATTAGTCTTACTTCCTAGTCATGATTTCTTTAACAATCTTAGGATGATCCTTCCTAAGATGAGTCTGCGTTTTCTCATAGTTACAAAAGAAACATTCACAAGCACAACACACATAAGTGAGTCCTAAAGTATCATCCCAAAACTCTTTATTGACTTATTGTGCTAGTTAGCATTGTTTGTGTATTTTTTTAATACTGTGTAGAAGTGGTTATAGGATTGTATTTTTAGTAAACAAACTAACACATTCTTTTTTATATTGTTTTTTAGGTTATAAGTGAGCTTCGATGGAGGAAAGAGTTAGCATGGTAGCTCGATTAGGTTTCTGGACCGGCTTCATCGGTCGATTAGTATTTTGTTGGAGGAGTTATGTAAATTGCATTATTGTTGGATTATGAGACTTGATTTTAAATCAAGTGTTCGAGTTATTTAATTTTTTTATTCATAAATAAATCATGTAATATGAACAAGTTTTTAGAATCATTTATGTTGGTAATAAAAGTATGATTCTAGTTTTCATAATGGAGTTGAGTTGTCAGGTGTATGAATGCATTGTCAGTTTACAGGAATTTCAAATTTATAAGAATTTTCATATTTACTAGGAGTGCCAAAAAAAAAAATTATGACGGTTTCCAAAGAATTATCGTTTTTACATGTACCAATTCTTAACAGTTTTTAGTGTTAGTTTCTTGACGCTTTATGGGTCAGAATGACGCTTACATAGAAACCGTCATAAAAATAGGTTTATTTACTTTTTTCAGTCCAACTACGACTGTTTTTGTTAATTTTTACGATGTACTCTATAATGACTTATTAAATCTGTTTCATAATGGCTTTTAGCCGTTTACAAGCCTTGGTTTTTTAGTAGTGATACAAGATGATGTTGGGATTATCAAGGAAAAGCTGGATATCAGTGTGTACTTTGTAGTGGACTGGGTACGAGGAGCAGGTTATATCCTTAGTATCATTTTCACTGTTACCTAGATATCCCACCTGCCCTTTTCAAACCATCACTGCCTGCATAAGTTAAGGTACTTTTGAACTCCTGGATGAGTGTAAGGTCTTTTCTTAGTGGGACTTTTGAACTCCTGGATGAGTGTAAGGTCTGGAGAGCAGCCTCTTCCATAATTAATTAGTTGGCGAGTCCTGACAAGTCTCTTTCAAAATTTATTGGGGCTCTATGCCCCTAGCCCTTTGTACTTCTGTAGTACGTCTAGACTCAACGTCTCAACCTGAAACCTTAACAGGGAAACCTAAACTAGCTCCTGCACTTTGACCCACCCTTTGAAATTTTTGGCAAGCCACCCAGCTAGTCAGCGATCTTTTCATCCTTTAAAGTTTGAACATCAAACGAAATTGCTCCTTCACAGTGTGAGGGAGTGATATTCTCATTCAGAAATATCAAACACGTATCCAGCATAGCGGAAATACCACACTGATCTCTGACCTCATTTCCCGAACTGCTTTCGGAGCGACCGACGTTATTAGCTCACACACCCGAGTTATGAGATCGCTCCAAAACAAGTCAACTTGCACATCCTCACACAAAGCGTTCTATCTCGTGACACAGCTAATCTTCTAGAAACAATCATTACCAAAGCCGTACTTACACATTCTATTACCGCAAATTACGAACCACTATAACCACTCTACATTATTACAGAATTCCAACCAACACCATTCCAACACTCTTTCTCAATCTCAACTATACATTTGTATTTGTCAGCACACGTGTTGGATAGATCTCCACTTTCACCAGTTATAAATACCCCTACATGAACTATGCCAGACCTGATTCTGCTCTCCCCTCAGAAACGAGAGATAGATACGTAGGCAGTTCGCTCAACAACGAACTTGGTCTTTCCCATTTCCAAACCCATTCTTTTCCTTTATCACATTTGTAAGGTAGAACTAAAACGCTCATTTACATTGGCACCGTCTGTGGTCTCGATTTCTTGAGAAACCACTTTACCAAAACAAAAATACTCAACCCCACAAAGCATGACAAGCCTTGAAGCTCAAATCCAGGGCTTAGCAAGCCAGTTAGGTACAATGAATGAGCACATCACCCTGCTCATGCAGGAGAATGTTGCTTTGAAAACACAAGTGGACGCGCAAACTCCACCGGGTGCTTTAGCAGAAGACGGTATCAATGAAGTCAATCATTAGATTAACGAGCTGTCACAAAGAATAGACTAAAGCACAGTAAAAAAGGACGCCACCCAGATCGTTCAGAAGATGCTAAAGACGTACCGCGCGTCCCCTTTCACTGTGGAGGTACTCAGTAAACCCTCCCCTCCAGATTTCGTCCAACCAAATTTTGTAATGTACGATGGCAGCTCGTGTCCAGGTCAACACGTAGCTCGCTACATTCAGAGCCTCACACTCTATAGTGCTCAGGAGTTCGATCATCTCCATTGTCGTCTGTTTCTTGCCAGCCTACAAGATGGCGCTCTTGATTGGTTCTTTTCACTTGAACCAGACTCGATAAAGAACTTCGAGAATCTCACCGACCTATTTGCTAGCCAGTACGTACACAATAGGCGTAAAAAAGCAGATCTAGATTCACTATTCCAGCTCTCCCTTGGTGAAAATGAAATCATCTGCACTTTCTTAGGTCGGTTCAAAACTGAACTGCTTGGCATGGAAAGCGGCCTCAAAGAGTCATTTGCAACATTGGCATTCTCCAACGCCTACCAAGTGCGCAACACAGCGCTCTCCAGATCACTCATGAAAGAACATCTAGAAACTTTATCTGAGTTGTACGCTCGAGACTCGAGTAGACAAGTACATCAAGTTGCAAGAAGGCCTGAAGCATCATGGCTTAACAGAAGAACAAGAAGTGGCAGCGATCTCTGAGGATGCCCCACCTTCAAAAAAGCGACCCAGACAGTAAGGACAGAAGACTGGAAACATACCAAGCAACAGCCGCGAGTTCATTGTACTCACCCAAACTCTAAGTTACATATTGGAAAAGATCAAGAGAGCTGCCTATTACCGACCTAATGTGCGGTAGCTAGAAGACTGACCTGGCAAGCCTTACTGTGCCTTCCACCGAGCAAAATGGCATGAGACCGATGAGTGATGGGGCCTCAAGCACTACTTCCAAGACCTCATCGAATCAGGACATATCAAACATTATACCAATATCGCTGATGGCGACCAACGCCATAAGCTTATGGCTCACAGAGAACAGAACGCAGTTGATTTCTAGCTCGCCATAATCGCCATAGTGGCCAAGTTCACTTCCATAGTAGAGGATGCCCCAGCGACCGTTCCCGTCATAAACGCCATCAGCACTCGTCAAACAAAGATAACGACAGAATGATACACATGATCACATTCCAAGATGATTATGTTTCATCCTCTAGAGAAAAAAGGATGCGTGTAGGCACTCTCCAAGAAGTCTACCAGTTCTCTTCACAGGCCGCACTTGCCCCACGCAGTTCAAGTCACAATTCAGGTGATATAACTTTCACAGAGGCCGACCTCAACAAGGTTTGCCTCCCTCATAATGATGCCCTAGTTGTCCATGTCAAAATCAGCGACTGGACAGTCAAACGTGTTCTGATAGATCTTGGTAGTTCGTGTGACATCTTGTTCTATCACACCATCAAAGAGATGAACCTGCCCAAATTGGTCTTCATAGATCCAATAGCCTCTCTCTATGGATTTAATGGCTCCCAAGCTGACCCAATTGGTGACATCATATTACCAGTCTTCGTTAGATCCAGAGAGGACAAAGTCAGCTTCAACACGCATTTCAGCGTTCTAGACATCCACTCGTCCTATAATGCTATCCTAGGACGCCGCTGGATCCATCAAATGCAAGCAATACCCTCAATACTCTACCAAGTGCTCCGCTTTCCTAGCCCTAGAGGTATGATGGAGCTTCGCAGCAACCATCTCGAAGCCTACCATTGCAACCAGATCCTCTCAGTGAACAAGTCCACTGGCCCGTCTATCAGCATTAGGAGCGAGCCGACCAGCTACACGATGGCCAAAGATTTAATCGCTGAGGTCAAATCCAAAGCACCAAAGCATAACGGTGGGGGCTTTATCAAAAAAGTCAACTCGTCAGTCAGGACCCCAGAGGTCGCCCCAACACTTGTTAATCCACCAGTCAGGACCCCATAGGTCGCCCCAGCGCTTGTTAGTCCACCAGTACATATTCAAGAGGTCACACCAGCCCTTGTTGTCATGACCACAGAGGTCGTATCAGCCCCTGTTGTTGTAACCACAGAGGTCGCTCCAACTCCTGTTGCCAAGACCTCAATTCCTCAAATCAACAAAGCACCACCAGAGATCAGTTCCCCTGAGATCGCCTCATCTTCAAAAGCAGTAGTTCAAACTGCAGAAAAGGAGCGAGTGAACTTAGGAACAGAAGACGATCCCAAGTTCGTCTATGTAGGGGCTAACCTTGACCCTACACTCAAGGCCCAGCTTGTAAACTTTATATCAATGAATAAAGATATTTTCGCTTGGTCGTATATCGATGTGCCTGGTATAGATTCTAGTGTTGCATGTCATAGGTTAAACGTCAACCCTAATGCTAGGCTAGTTCGGTAGCAACCTAGAAAGTTATCCCTGAGATTTCAAAAAGTAATCAATGATGAGATCGACAAACTCAAACAAGTCGGCTTTATCCGGAAAGTCGATTACCCAGAGTGGATCGCTAACATAGTAGCAGTTCCAAAGAAGAATGACACAGTTTGCCTCTGCGTCGACTTCACTAATGTCAACCAGGAAATGCCTAAAGATAGCTTTCCTTTACCTAGAATCGACTGACTTGTGGATCAGACCTATGGCCATGAACTCTTATCATTTATGGATGCATATAGTGGGTACTACTAGAGCCCACTCACTAAAGAAGATCAAGAGAAAACTTCATTCATCACAGAACAGGGAATCTACTGCTACAACGTCCTTCCGTTCGGCCTCAAGAACGCTGGGGCGACCTACCAATGACTCGTTACTAACATATTCCATGACATATTGGGGGACACCATAGAAGTTTATATCGATGACATGGTGGTCAAGAGCAAGAAAGCGGTTGACCACCTCACGCACCTTGAGCAGGCGTTCTCCAGATTACGCTAAACTCAAATGAAGCTGAATCCCGAAAAATGTCTTTTTGGAGCATCCTCTGGGAAGTTTCTTGGGTATCAGGTATCACAACGAGGGATTGAGGCCAATCCATACCAAATCCGAGCGTTCTTGGAAATGCCCAACCCAAAGACAAAGAAGCAAATACATAAACTATCAAGTATGGTTGCAGCACTCAACCGATTCATATCACGGGCGTCAGACAAATGTCGACCTTTTCTACAGCTTTTCAAAAAAGGTGAACAGTTCTCATGGAACGATCAGTGCCACCAAGCGTTCTCTACTCTCAAAGAATACCTGACAACACCGCCTGTCCTAGCAAAACCAACAGATGGTGAAACATTGGGGCTCTACCTTGCGGTGTCAGACTTTGCTATCAGTTCGGTTCTCTTCAAATAGGACAACAACTCAGAGAAGCCGATCTACTTCACAAGTAAGACATTAACACCAGCTGAAAAGAACTACTCTTACATTGAAAGAGCAGTACTCGCATTGCTATACTCTGCAAGGAAGTTCAGGCCTTATTTTCAAGCACACCCAATCAAAGTACTCACCAACCTCCCATTGAAGAAGATCATTCTTAAAGAAAACAAGACAACTCACATGGCAATATGGGCAGAAAAGCTCAGGGAACATCACATCGAGTTCGTTCCGCGCACTTCTCAAAAAGGGCAAGTCGTTGTAGATTTCCTAGTAGATTTTCTCGTTGCCGACCTGAATTGGGAACCAGAAATAGACATCACATCCATTAAAAAACAAGACAAGTCCATCTGGTCACTCTTTGTGGATGGTTCTAACAACCCCAGAGGGAGTGGAATTGGAGTCGTCTTAGTATCTCTAGATGGAACTATGGTGGAGAAATCAATTCGCATCGACTTCGTGACCTCTAACAACCAGGCGGAATACGAGGCACTAATCATGGGGTTCATAATGGCGCTATAACTCGGTGTACAGGAATTTCAAGTCTTTAGTGACTCGCAACTGGTTGTTCGCTAGATTGCTAAATAGTACACTACCCATGAAGGTAACCTTTCTAAATACCTTCAAGTTGTTTATTAGTTACTTCATTCTTTTAAGAAAGCCACCATACACCACTTCTTGCATGACGAGAACCGTCACGCGGACAGTTTAGCTTATCTAGCTACTCAAACACCGAACTGTGCCCCTAGACAGTTACTCATCGAAGTAATTGACCGACCTGCTTACCAAACTGAACATATCCTGGAAATCAGCAACCCTCTGATAGTCAGATGAGTCAAAAATGGATGCAGCCCATCATAGAGTACATTTAACATGGTACAATCCCGGAAGAACGTACCAAAGCCAGACAAGTTCAATATCAGGCACGTCGTTACTGCCTAATCAACAACAAACTATTCAGAAAGTCTATTGGCGGACCTTACTTGAGGTGTATAAGCCCAGAACAAAGTCAGTTGATTTTTGCAGAAATCCATGAGGGCGAATGTGGGAACCATGCGGGAGGTCGCTCCTTGGCTCACAAAGCGATCTCCCAGGGGTACTTCTGGCCACAAATGCAGGTCGATGCCAAAAAGTACGTACTTAAGGTGCATCAAATGCCAGACTTTTTGCCACAATATCGTTCAGCCAGCTAGCGAGTTAATCAACATTGCCAGCCCTTGGCCATTTCACATGTGGGGCTTGGATATCATGGGACCATTCATCCCACAAAAAAGTATTGGCTTTCGGTTCGTCTTGGCCGCAACTGATTACTTTACTAAGTGGGTCGAAGCAATCCCCTTAGCTCATGTCAAAGAGTCACACGTCAAAAACTTCATCTGGACACACATCATCACCAGATTTGGCTTGCCACACACACTGGTGATGGACAATGATTTCCAGTTCAAGGGAAAAATAGTCAAGGAGTTTCTAGCCAAGTGGAAGATCGTTCATGCATTTTCTACTCCCCAGTACGTGATAAGAGCCCAAAACTGTAGTTTTAACCCTTAACAATATTGCTTTTAGACCAATTATGTGATTAATAAATAAGAGTTAGTGATGTTTATGTGCTTTTATGTATTTCAGGCATTGGAGTCAATTATGTGAAGAAATATGTCCCTTTTGTGAGATAAAGGAGCAAAGGTTGGTTGCTAAGAAGTTCTATGATTAAATACCAATATTAAAGGAGAAAAAGCCTTTAATCATAGAACTTCTTAGCAACCAACATTTGCTCATTTATCTCGTAAAAGAGACACATTTCTTCACATAATTGACTCCAATGCCTGAAATACATAAAAACATATAAACATCACTAACTCTTATTTATTAATCACATAATTGGTCTAAAAGCAATATTGTTAAAATTAAAACTACGATTTTAGGCTCTTATCAAACCACCCCCAAACAGCATTTTGCTTGTCCTCAAGCAAATATGAGAAATTAAAATAAGTGACAAAAAATGGAGTTCTAACAAATCTCGTTTCGCCGAGTGCGATTGCATTGACCATATGCAACAAGGCCTTAAACCACTAGGAATTCCCTAGTGGACGAGTTATAGCCTCGTGAGAGTTTTCCAGTGAAGGTACTCACAAACTTCGTCTATACTACAACGACTAAGAAATATAACTAATGTTTCCTTATTTATTCTTAGATATCTATACATCTCACTAGTAATGAATACATAATAATCAAGTTCGAAACCTAAGCTAATATGTGCATAATAATCAATCATCTACAGATAAACATATATATATATATATATATATATATATATATATATATATATATATATATATATATATATATATATATAATGAACTATGCTATGTAATGCACTAATAGGTCTCATTTTCTCAAACTTTGGAATAACGCCCTAAGTAGGTCCTCACATATATGTCAAGACAAAACCACTCTGATTTTTCCACTCAAGTTTAAGCTCACTCCAAAGTCTTGTGATGGGCACACTTTACCTTACAATCTCAATGACACACAAGGAAGCCGAAGTTGATCAAACACATCTGCCACTTACTATCACACTAACCTATTCCTAATTGAGCTAGAGGTCTTTATTAGGTGTTGCAGGGATTAGGAGATGGTTTAAGAAGGAATGAAATAGATATTCAAAAAGAACAAATCTGAGATAATAGAGTCTTCATATTATATAACTAGAGAAACCAATGTTCTTACTTTGCTTCTACACTTTGTTTCCATCCTGAGCCATTTTTTTTTTCCTTTTTCTTTTGACTTTTGACTCATTTGATTCTATTTTTGGAGTTCTAACTTTTTTTTTATATATATTTTTTTATTTTTTTATTTTCTTTGGATGGAAAGTTCATTTTTTTATTTGAAGCAACTAACAAATTATTGGTTTCACAGGTCTTTCTCTTTTCTATTCTTCATTTCATCTCTATTCTCAGACTCATTCAAAAATGGGTAGGCTGATTTTTATTTTTATTTTGTTTTGTATAAAAAGGGTAAAGGATTTGCGGTTTATGAAAGGCTAAAGAAAGGCTCAGAGGGACGACTAGCGGAAAATAATTTTATAAGGTTTGAATTTCTGGCTATATCGATCTAAAAGGGGCCTAAATTCTCGCTTAGGATATGGTATAGTGATCAAACAAGTGGACGTGTGATTTCTCTATTCGGAATTTACTTCTCCCTTGTGTCATTTCTCAAATATTTCACTCATAAGGCTTTTAGGCTATATTCTCACAAGATTTGTAGAATAAGTATACTAGCCTAGATTTCAGAAACTTAATGTCAATACAAATATAGATGCTCATGCAATATATTTATAGAAAGATGCAAAGATTATTACCTACATACTAACCTAAGTTTCTAAAAGCTATTATAATGCAAAACCTTACGTGAAACTTCTTGACTATTATCATCATAGAAAAATAAACAATACCAGTATTTCTAAGTGTATAACATATATATTTTTTTTTAATTTTTGAATTTTTTTACTATAAAACAAGTACATATTGTACATATCTATATCCTAACATGTGCCTTAAATTACACGTGTTTCTATGTCACCCCCAAACAAGAACATGCTTTATCCTCAAACTCAAAGTATTAAAATGAGAAGGGTATGAAATACCATGAAAATGTGTGAAAATTGAAGAACACCTACAAAACAAATATAACATACTAATATAGGCAAAGAAAAATAGACGCAACTCTATATGAGTTCCACCCGTTATGGGAATAACGAAAATCAAATTGCTTGGGATGTAAGCAGATACTAACAAAAAGTAAAACTTACCTCCTATCCAGCATTTAGGCGTTGTCAACCTCTTCTATAAAGAAGTGAGTTTCCTTCGCATCCTGCCATGCCATGATGATTTGCCAGGCCTCACGCCATTTATCATCGACAATCGCTAACCTGTTTAGCACCACTTGGTCGGATTGGATGTAAGGGGCAACCCAATTAGGTTGTATCCTCCACCCCGACCAAGTCATTGCACGGAAAGAACGAATAATGCAGTTGGTGGGTCTCACAATGTCAACCCCAACCCAATCCGTAAAACGGGCACAAAATGCAGGAAAGAAACATAGCATGATACGACAAACTAAGACAGGCATAAGAAGGTATACTTATGCCTCATACTCTGGGCTCATGCTAAACTAGACATTAATGTCTTGGGAAGGTCATATAGCAGACGTCCCTCAGCTAGAGCAAGAAAAACGTCGCAAGTGGCGTCATTCGCAGAAGAAAAACAACATTCCCCTAATATGTTTAGCATGATAAAAAACATCATCGTGCCCACGTTAAGGGACAAGCTACCAAGGGCTACGTTATATTTCCCTTGGTCCTCTACACGGAAAATTCCGGCCCCATAGGTCTCATGCAAAAACTCATAGTTGTAGGCATAGAAATTATCAACTAAATATAATAGCCCCATGAGTCCATGATTTCGGCCGGCATAGGAAGGTCAATAGCAAAGGCCAATAAGAACTTGGTTATGTCCATTGTTTCATCATCAATGGCGATAGAGAATACGTGTTCTCCATCCATCCGATAAAAGAATTTACAATGTTCATAAACATACGCTGTAAGTGCAGGAGAGTAAAGTTCATCAAAACTTACCATTAGAGACTGCCATCCTGCTTGTATGATCACTTCGCGAAACCAAGATCCATACGTGTCACTCGAGAACAAATCTTCGAAAGACTGCTCCGGTATGAGTGTAGGAGACTTCATATCAAACAACACACTCTAGAGCTGCTGGAAACAATCTTGGAAGAACCCACAAATAAAAATCAGAAGTGGAAGTGCTGCAAAGGCCAAGGCATGGGGCGCGCTCGAGAATTGGCTGTGATAGGTGCGGGGCGCGCTCTTGTCTTACTCGACTTCCAGGCACTTGAGGGCGTGGCGCGCTTAGGATTTGCCTATGAATGGCGCGGGGGGCGCTCTTGTCTTACTCGACTTCCAGGCACTTGAGGGTGTGGCACACTCAGGATTTGCCTATGAAGGGGGCGGGGCGCGCTCTTGTCTTACTCGTCTTCCAGGCACTTGAGGGCGTAGTGCGCTCAGGAATAAGCAAACTAGGGCACGAGGCGCACTCCATGTACTTTGAGTGCTCTGACTTGAAAAATGAAAAATAAAAGTGAGAGATAACAATGAGAGGTGCAAAGTGAGAGGTGTGGTGTGGTGTGGAATGTAGAGTGACCCAATGATTTATAGAGGTTTAGTTTCTTAATCTAGTCCCACAAGTTGTCCAGATTGTTAATGCAACTTAATGGAAACAGAATATTTCTAAAACTAAAACAGAAACAGGCCAGATTCATTATTCCAAAAACAAGCCTAATAGCTTAATGGTTTGAATTTAGAATAGCAACCTTCCAATTCCATTTCTTGAAATTGCACCACTATGACACTAGCTAATCTTAGCTATACCAAATTAGCAACCTGCTCCCATAATCATATTCTCACAATCTTGCAACAATAACTTCCAAAACGGTGGATAGAGTAAAAAAAAAACAATGCTGAACAATTAATGCCACCCCCAAACAAATCGGGAAAGTGGGATTCATGAAAAATAATAACATGTTTGGACAAAAATTTAATTAAACTTAACTAACAACCAAATATTCGAAAACAATTTCATAATCCAAAATTAACTACTTAACTAAACAACTAAAAATAAAATTCTATGAAAAACAGGGAAATTTCCTAAACACAATACAACTAAACTACGAGCCACGAGATGAGGATGGTCCAGAGTCATCAGTCCTGCGTCAATGACGCTCATGCCCCTCAGAATCGTCAGAAGTATAACTCTGATAAGGTGGCAAGCATCGTAGAACTTATACTTGGAACTTCCGCTGACCCTCTAGATATACGTTCATGGATTCCTCACGCTCCTTTTCACGCTGGACTAGGGTCTCCATGGTAGCCTGGAGCTCCCGATTACTAGCACTGAGCTCCTCAAAATTCTAATGGATGTTAACCTACCTAGTGCGCAGATCCTCACAAATGGTATTAAGAGAACGCATGCCACGATGAAGCAATGCCATGCGTTCTACATTAGAAGTAGCCTTTTCCAAGGCATCAGCCTCAAAACATGTCGTATCTTCCTCATCATCATCCGAATCAACAACCCTATCCTCAGGCAACCGCCACGTCTTCTGAATACATTCCAAATAAATTTTTGCATTTGAATGCAACTTCAACATAATCCGATCAGTTTTCGAAACAGCTCCAAATTGCAACATGATCTTAGTAATCAAAACAGGGAAGGGTGCAAAATATTTTCCAATGCCTCTAAGCTCATAAATCAAAAAGTCGAGGATGCATAACTGATACCTCTTCTCTTGAAGAACCCAAAGAACGTGCAGACAAGACGAGCTGATGTCGCTGACCTTCGAGATGCCAATGATGTTCTTACCAAGCCACTGAGCTACAGCCAGTTGGTTGGTTCTCAGAGACGACTGTCGAACACAATGTGATTTCACATTGTACTGTCCCTCCAATACATTCTCTCTCATCGATGCCTCGATTCCACCCCACTGCGATTCCTGTAATGTAACTATAGGGTGGTTGTTTGGCTCAATGCCTAGCAACCTAAACAACATCCCTGTACACACTTCTCTCCTCGTACCATTCACCTTCATAAAAATCTTCCGATCTTCGATCTCCTTCTTCTTGTAAAAATTGAAAACCAAATCCAGATGGTAAAAATCATTCTTCGCATACCACAACATTTGCCATCTCCTTCGCCTCATCTCATCGCCATAAAAGGGGGAACATTGGTTGAAGGTGAAAACTTGTTCGGGAAGAATTTCGCGATTGTTAGCAGCTATTGAGGTTTTTGAATTCGAAAATGGGGTTAGGGTAAGGTGGGGGAGAGGTAATGAAACAAAGAATCGAAATTTGGTTTGAGTGGAGTGGGCATGCAATTTGTTTTTTTCTTTTTTGTTGTTCGGTTTCACTCGAACTGATGGCGGCGTGAAGTGAAGAAGATGAACGCGAAGGGTTTTTGGCTATTTTGGAGACTCACGTGCGAGGTACGTGACTTCGAGGTTTTGGGCCCAAGCCCAAACAAATTCAAAAATGCTCATTCTGTCCTTATGCGCGCAAACTTAAAACTGAAATTCTTAATTTGTTAAAGGTCTGATTTTTGCGAATGAGCTATTAAAATGATCAGCAAAGAGAGTGCAATCCAATGATCCATAAAAAACTCAAATCTAACGGTGGTTGACATATAAGAAAATGGAAAATACCTCAAAGTGCGTGCATAACATAAGTTATGTGATCAAATAAAATATAAATTTATAGATATTGTCAACCCGAATCAAAATACGACTAAATGACATAAACAATAAGAGTATGAAGTTGAGAGATTCGACTTTTTTAGTGAGAGATTCGATTAAAGTATGGACCTTAGCACCAACATGGGAGGGTTTGTACATAGTGGAACACGTCATCGACAATGGAGCGTACTGGATCAAGACCCAATAGGGGAAACCATTACCACATCCTTGGAACACTTATTTGTTAAAGAAATTTTATCAATAAAAGTGTAATATATTGCAATCCATGTTTATACCTACTGCAAATTTAGGTATACTTTACTTATGTTTATTATTGCAATCTACTCCATTCAAGTTCACCGACAGACAAGGAACTCACACTGAAAGAGCCACCAACATATGCGAACCACAAACACTCTCATGAGTTCGAACGTTCAGCAACACGCTTTCTTAAGCTAACACGCTTTCCGCGGGCAACACACTTTCTTAAGCTAACATGCTCTCCGCAAGCAACACGCTTTCTTAAGCTAACACGCTTTCCGCGAGCAACACGCTCTCCGCAAGCAACACACTTTCTTAAGCTAACACGCTCTCCGCGAGCAACACGCTTTCTTAAGCTAACATGTTCTCCGCAAGCAACATGCTTTCTTAAGCTAACACGCTCTCTGCGAGCATCATGCTTTCTTAAGCTACCATGCTCACTCGAGCTACCAGGCTCCATAGCTTATACAGTTCTTACTAGTTGACGACCAACAACTCTAGGATCAACTAAATGAGAACGCTCTCTACGAGCAAAATGCTTCCTTAAGCTAATTCTCAGGCTTCTTAGCCCCTACATGCCTTATTTATTGTGGACAAAACAATAGGTACAAGCAGTTAAGCATAAGCAAATGACATGCATTCCATAAACATCCATAATTTCAACTGCCTGAATAAACTCAGGAAACCAGTTCACAAATCCACCGATCTGCTGGGACTACCCAGAAATCCAGATTGGCCTTCTTACAACTTCTGAAACTGTCGAACTGCCACTTGCTTGGAAACCAGTTCGTTCTGTATCTGTGTAACCATACCAAAAAGGCGAACCGCCCAGGCAAGCCTGAGAAACCAGTTATATAGTTTAATCTCTTACAAAGAGAGGAACAGGCAAAACATTCAAAGTATTTCACAACTTACATCCAAAAGACAAATCCAGCAACCATTATCAAGAACCAGGAACAATATGTTTATCATCAGCAGGCATAGTGGGAGCAGCACTGGTCAAAGGAGCGCTCCTCACATCTCTTGGTACGACACATATACTCGTACCCAGAGCCAAACGATCACACTCCTCTTTTAGCTGCAAGTACTTCTCTTCCAGCACTGCATATTCGTAGCATGCCCGATCGTATGCACCCTGCGCCTTTCGTGCAACGCCCTGGCAATGCTTAGCATACTCCGTCACTACTGCCAGCTTTTCTCGTAAGTCCATCATCGAACTAACGAACACCGACCTCTAATCAGTAACGTCCTGGTGCGTTTTAGTCATAGCTTTCAATTTCTTCTTGTCAGCCTCCCATGCAGCTCGCGTGTGTCCCAGCTCGACCTTAGCACTATCACCATTATCAGCACGTTGAACAATATCTTTCATCTTACCATACCCAGCAAGGAACTACAAATGAAACACTAAGGTTAGATTCGCCAATCAAACGTGAGGAAACCAAACCAGATGAAAAGCTTACCAAACAACAAGCCATGTCCATAGTCCTTAACAGCATCCCCAAGTCTTCCTCTTCAACTTCTGCTTTATCGTCGTCCAGTACTATCCCTTCCAGAAGGTAGGTCGCTATGGGTGCCGAGTAAAAGCTATAGTCAGAGCGTTTGACCATACGCTTCTTCCCCGTCCTCCCAAAGTAGAAGAACTCACTCCCCATGTCACTAACATGTTGTGCAGAGCTATCACCAGCAACATTTTGGCCTTGACCCAGGTTGCCACGTTCCTCAGCCGTCAGGTCGCCCCCATCCCTTCGACTCGAGGACCTGAACACTATGCCTCCAGTAGAGCGACCTGCACCCTTAGATCATTTTCTACTCTTTAAATCAAGAGCAACCACCTTCCGTTTGCCACGATCACAGTGACGACGAGGCTCAAATTCTATATCTTCCATCACAAGGGGAGAGGCTTCCCTCATCCCTTCATCACCAGCAACATTTTCATATCGCCTGGCCATAATAGGTTCTACGAACAACCCAACGTTCAGCGAACAACCACAAAAGCAAACCCCTCTTATTAAACCGGAAAATAGAACAATGAAAGAAGCTTACCTGCAACGAGCAAAGAGCAGAGACAAATACCTTGGAGAACGACTTGAAGATGAGGTAGAGCAAATACCTTTGAACTTCTAGCAACAGTTCTTTTTATGTTCAAGTTGCGTACCTTCCCAAGGCACATCATAATTACATCGAGACGCCAAACAACAGGCTACCTGGCAACTGTCATTTTTTGCATCCCCAACTATTCATATTCCTACACGTGCTACGATCTCCTCTCACCAAAGCACTCTATAAGGGAGAACGCTTCATAAGAGCAAGACGCTTAGCCGACCTCTCACAATTCGAGCCCTACAATGCTAGAATTAAATAGCAGAACACTCAATCAGGCTCACATATTACTTAACCTCACCCACTCTTACCAAGGGTCGCAGACATAGCCAGACAATTACAGCATTATCAAGAATATCACATTCAAAGCATCAAGGAGATAAACAAAGACAAGAAACATGCATTTAATAAAAGAAAAAGAGTGGCCTCTAGACCTAGTTCATCTACTAACTGAGCTATTGAGTCTACTTAGGAAATCCAGCTCGATTAGCCACCATTTAACACTTCCCAAGCTCCCCAGAACAATCCGGGAAGTCAGTTTGTTCAGTATTTTTACAACCACCAAAGAAAGGCGAACTGCCCAGGTTATCCCAGAAAACCAGCTTTATTGTATCATAACTTACAAGATCAAGACAAGGAAAAACACTCACAACTCTTCACTTCAAGACAGAACATATATATTTTTAGTAGACAAGGGAGTCAGGTCCTCTTCCGTGATGGGTTCGTCACCCGCAACATTTACTTCCACAGGCAAAACAGGAGCGACTTCTTCAACTTGTAACTCAACGACCTCTAGAGCAGGTGCAGAGGAAATAGGAGCATCACATGCATCTCCCAGTACGTGTACCGCTAGTGTACTGGAAGCCCCGCGTTCATGCTCCTTTTTGAAAGCTTTGTACTCTGCCTCCAACTCGGCCAAATCAGCATCCAGATCCCTGTACGCCTTAGTAGCTTGTTAAGCAACGTCCTTATAATGTTGCGCGTAACTAGTCACCCTGTCACGCTCCGCCCTCGCAACATTGATCTCTGCCCTAGTAGCATTGAGCTCCGCCCTCACCGTATTAAGCTCCAACTTCGCTCCATCCAGCTCGGTATTCATTAGCATCTTTGCTAAACAAGCATCCTCATGCGCTTTCTTCAGTTCCTCAAGCTCCTGACGATCAAGCGCATACGCCTCCTAGACATTCTTCAACTCCTCCTTCAGCTTTGACACAGACTCCTTATCCGACTCAGATATCTGAGCGATCTCCTTCAGCTTCTGATATCTGCTCACAAGCTATATGAACACACACATACACCAACAATCAATCACTGATGTTCCAGGAAATAAGTAAGAGCAAGATTTGGAGAGCGTCACTTACCAGGCATTGATCCAGATCCATTCGCATCAGATTCTCAACAAGGCCCTTGGAGTCCAGTTCCTCACGGCTGCCATCTAGAGACATGTAATCAATCAGGCAAGACGCAATCTTACTCGACTTGAAGCTGACATCGGTTTGGTTAACAGTTCGCTGCACCCCCTGGTCGTCCATGTACACCACTTGGCGCTCCAAATCATCATCAGCCATAAAAGACTTCCCACTCACCTTACTCTGGACCTTCACCCTAGCCGATGAGTTGGGCTCTCAAGGCACTGGTGGTGGACTCTGACTGACCCCAAAGGCCTCCAAATCCATGAGACTCAAGTTGGGGGCAGGCCTCGACCTGGTGCTACGAGTGGTTTTACCCCTAACTCGCTCACCACCAGCACTGAAGTCGCCCCCAATAAGAATCTCCGCAGTTCTTGCAACCTTAGCAGCCTTAGGCTCAGCCATATCAGCTTTTCTCTTCAGCAAGCTACTTCGCTCGTGTGGTATGAAGGCGATCTCCTTAAGCTCAAGGGGAGAGCTACTCGACCCCCCTGCCCTTTCAGATCGCCTACTCGACCCACCAGCCCCCGAGGTCCCAGCACCTCCAACAGGTCACTTCGGACCAGAGCGGCTGCGGTTCCTATCCTCCCTCGTCACCAGATCGCTCTTATTATTCTCCATCCCTACTTCGCAAGATGAGTTGCGAACAGTTTGGCCCCAAGCCCTTTTCTTCTGATCCCTCCTCTTCTCCCTGACCACGTGACCTCCTCGCTTTACAAAATAGTGTGCGACCTCTGGCAGTTTCTCCCATTTCTGAGCTCGAGTTAACTTAGCAAACTTCTCTATCACCCCTCGCTCAGTTCACTTCTTTATAACGAGCTCTGTAAAAATAGCACAGAACCATGTCAGTTACAATATCAACAATCCAAACATCAAAACAACAGAACAATACACTCCTACCCACTCGAAAAATTACAAACCCTAGTATGCAAACTAGATCCTCTGACACAGAAGTTCCCAACTAACAACAACGGTCTCTTTTCCCAAGCCTCATTACTTACACCATCTAACACGCTCGATCTTCCTGTCACTGTTTGCAAGCTAAATTTGAAGGCGCGAGATCGCTTTACTGAGTAATGCTCAATAATGTCAGTGACCCGAATGCAGTATTTACTACTGGCATTCAGTAGATCAAACACCCTTAACGGCCGGCAGATATTACCCACAAACTGGCAAGGCGCTTTCCAACAGAAGCTCAAAAAGTCACACGTCAGCTTCGAGAACGGTATCCTCATACCAGCCCTCAACTACCCCTCGCAGACTATTTTCCCGTAGTTCGGTGGTGTATACCTCTCACTAAACACCTTTACATTCTTTTCCAGTTTGTGTATCTCCAAGTCGCCCCCTGGATACCATAAACTTCCCTTAGATCAGTGAAAGCTTTCGTCGCACGCTTATCTACAACTCTAGGGGCAGCCCACTAGAGGATGACCCCTCATCACGACCTGAAGTACTAGCCATAGCAGCAACAGACTCAGATCGTGCGTCTTCCTCCATTTCACCACAGCTCAGTGACACTTCTTGAATCTCCTCAGATCGAGTATCATCAGAATCAGACATTTTCTTTTTTCACAAATACCACAACTAAACAAAAATAGCTAAAGCCGATCTAGCTACTAGACACACAACGCTAGCGAAGAAGAAAAACCAAAAAGCTATAATGGCAGAAGCACTAACCTGGAAAAACCCTAGCTTGCGTTTTTTGCTAGAGGAGAGACAAAAATGGCTTCTCAAAGTGCGGAATTGGGTTTTATATAACCGACCCTTTGGTTCCCCATGTACCTCATGATTACACCCTAAATCATAGCCCACACATCTACCAAGACCCGTCTTTTCAAAATCCCAAAAAAAGAGGTGGCGTATTTCCCCCCTCAACTGCTTAGATTCTCCCACGTGTCAATCACGTGCTTGCTACAGTCTAGCACCAGTTTGTTCTGCCATATAGCGATCCCCCCAGCATGGTGGATATGTCCATTCACGCCAGTTCGCTTCTTCACTCATGCTCAACATGAGCCACCGTTTTCTCTTAGTAGATCGCTTCAATGTACAACACGACCTACTGAGAGGGGGTTGTGTGAGGGAGTAATATTTTCATTCAGGAATATCAAGCACGTGTCCAGCATAGCGGAAATACCACACCGACCTCTGACCTCGTTTCCCGAACTGCCTTCGGAGCGACCTACGTTATTAGCTCACACACACGAGCTACGAGATCGCTCCAGAATAGGTCAAGTTGCACATCCTCACACAGAGCGTTCTATCTCGTGACACAGCCTATCTTCTAGAAGCAATCATTACCAAAGTCATACTTACACATTCCATTAACGCAAATTACGAACCACTGTAACTACTCTCCATCATTACATAATTCCAACCAACATCATTCCAACACTCTTTCTCAATCTCGACCATACATTTGTGTTTGTCAGCACACATGTTGGATCCACTATCACCAGCTATAAATACCCTATACATGAACTATGTCAGACCTGATTCTACTCTCCCCCTAAAAACGAGAGATAGATACGTAGGCAGTTCGTTCAACAACGAACTCGGTCTTTCCCATTTCCAAACCCATTCTCTTTCTTTATCACATTTGTAAGGTAGAACTAAAACGTTCATTTGCACCCATCATTCTCTTTGGCTTTTACAAAGATGCTAAATCAACATAAGTGAACTAAAATAGTAAAATGTATATGGTTTCAATTTTCAACAAGCCCCATTATCGGAATATTGGTAATATATCGGACTCCTAGCTTTTTGACATATTTGATCGACCATAACAGAAAATATCAAAGTGATATATTTAAGGCAAAATTGTTGGAAAACTATAGGACAGAAGTCACAAAACTGTAAAAGTGAAGATATATATCCGGAGCTATTGATATCGGCTGCTGATATCACTGATATGTGTCGATATACCATGACAGTTTCTGCCCTTGATTGGTTTCGTTGTTTCTTTTTCCCGCACTTCCCACCAAACAAGCGAGCCCACAGGCAGCAATGGATAATTACCTGCCAATTTCCAAGTGCCAAAAGTAAATTGGAAATTCATTTATTTTTTATTTTTGTTAACCATAAATTCAAGTTGGCTCCTTTTCTATTGGAATATATGCTACGCTATTACACAACAAGATAATGCACATATAGACTTTTAGTCATAGTCTTGGATTTCGGAATTGTCAGAATTTCGATGGATCCAGTATCCAGCATCCATTTAGAAATTAGAATTCCGTATAATTCTAATCGAATTTTCAGAATTGAACTTCCAACTAAATATTAAAATCTCAATACCATTTTTTTAGAATCAAAATGGTTTGTCGGAATTCTGTTTGAAATTATGAATACTGCTTTTAGTATACCAAATAGGCACATGCAACGACATTTGTCGAATTACCTCATTGGTGGCACCAAACCGAGACTCGGGGTCAAATGTCACATTGTATGCACGCTCTTGGAGTAGTGGCAAGTGGCATCTATCAAGACATCCATCGATACAATGTGGCATCGAGGACGATGGTGGTTGCCTCAAATATGACATTTGCATTTCGAGACATTTTGTTTTACCAAGTGTTATATCTTTGAAGAAAATTACAAGTGACGCTGAACGATAGATATTTCAAATTATCAATGCCAATTGAAGCAATGCATTGAAACCAAGTGGCACGGAGAAGATTATTCGGGGCGTGTCAAATTTTCAAACAAACAAGTGTGCGTGGTCAGAAAAATCAATGCACAAAAATGTGCCAATTGCCAATGATATGGTGCATTATTGCCATGTAAAAAACATCATGTAGCAGGAGATAAATTTTGTGTAACAACAGGCTGTGTCGATACCACCAACTACGCACCATCAAAAAGATGAAATGTTGGTTTTAAACCATAGTTAATTACTTGATTTCTTTATGCACATAAATTATACCACGTGTCTTTAGCTGGTTGCATGCACTGTGTATTTTGTCACTATTGCAACTACTATATTTTGTCTTTCCTGGTGTGGACTGTGTTGATTTACCAATGGTAAAGAGTGGATCTGAAATATTTTTAAAAATAGAAAATTAGAGTAGACAGAGTGGATAGACAAAAGGGGCCTGTACGCGTGGGCAAACTTAGTAGTTTAATGAAGTTTTAAAAATACACCTTAAAGCAGCCGGATGCTGCCAATGGTAAATGCTTTCCCGATTTGCGGAATCCTTCAAAGATATCATATATTATTGCTTCATTGGGATGACAATTAAGTAACCTTCTATAACATAATTCACCACATCCCAGAAGTACCCACACTCCAATAATTTGATAAATAAAATATTTAATAATAATAGTTAATATTGTTATTATATTATTATTATCTATAACAAAATTCGTCATATCCCTAAACTGCCCACATTCCTATATTTATGATATAATATTAATTGATAAATAAAATTATAACTATGATAGTAATTATAATTATAAAAAATATTTGTAATTATCTTCAAGTGTTTTTTTTTTTTTTTTTTACCCAAAAATAAACTAGGATTAGACAGATCCTCACCTATATTAAGTTAAACATAATATGTTCTACATTTTTCCAAAAACATATTCTTCTATTATTACATTCAACTGATATTTTAGTGGTGGAGTTAGAAAATTACAAAAATTATAATTCTTTTGGCCAAGACCCACAAGATAATCCACTGCTCTATTGCACTCTTTATAGACATAGTAAATGACACACACTCGAATGCATGCACAAGGTTTTGTATATCCTTAACTATATCTCCAAGTATTGTTCGTGAGCCGTGAATATTTTATTTGATGCCATTTTGTGGGAAATCATACTATACTGGTAATCTACTTTTCAATTTTTATAGTTAATGAGGTAACGACTTAAAAGTATAACAGTGAAGAATATTTTTTATGAAAACTCAAGTCAATCAATGTTTAAACTACGACAAAATGCGAGTCTAAAAATCCAATAAAAACTAACAAATATTTTCAATGATAGCATTGAACAACAATCACCAATCAGTTGAAAATTTGTATTTAATGTTCTGATGATCTTGTTTCCTATGTCACATATATAGACAGACTGTTAGCTGCTACTAAACGACACATTTAAAAAATATTACATACAACGTTTATGGTGTAACCGGAACTATACACTCTTATGATAAAATCCTAGATAGATTTAAGAATATACAACACGTGCAATCATCATTTACAATGTCATACTAGACATCATAATAATATTGTTTCCAAATACTGACATAACCGTTAATACACAAAACAGTTGAATTCGTTAGCTAACACACTAATTAGCGACACGTCTTGCTACGTAATGTGCAATATTTATATAAATTTTATCGTTGTACTATATTGCCTTTTGTATATGTTTATTGTCGGGTACAGTTTGGAATTGTCAACACCTATTTTAACTTTAGATTCAATATAAAAACAAAAAATTTGTCGGTATAATGAAAAACGAGTTCCAATTGAAACCCATATTTTATTTATTTATCACACTGAACATAACAAGCTATTTTATTTCACTTTGCAATCTTGATTTACAACATCTTAGTTATTCAACCTGCTCTAGAGCACTTATTTGTTGACTTTAGAAAACACAAGTAGGTAACTGGGCAATAATAAGTAAATAGTTAACCCAAAAACAAATAATGTAGTTGAAAAAAGAAAAAAGAAAAAGCAAAGGGTAATTTCGGTAACTTACAAACCAACCTGCATATTGATTTGGACAATTACAAAAAAAAAAGAAATATCCACCACGATCCAATACGATTGAGATAAACTTACCCCTTTTACCGAAAAAGAGGGAACCCCCGAAATTCAAGTCTTTTCAAAACCCCGCTTCCTCTCCTCTCTATATAAACCCGGCTTCCTCTTCTCTCATTCTTCACACCATGGCCCACGTTAGTTCTACTGCTACTCCCGAACTACCATGTGACAATGAAGGAAACTGCATGGTCTGCAAAACAAAACCAACCCAAGAAGAAACACTCCCATGCAACACGTGCGGCACTTCATGGCACGTGACTTGTCTTCTTGTTACTCATAAACCTGAGTCTCTTCTCTCTTCTCTCCAATGGGTATGTCCTGATTGTTCTTCTTTATTCTCCGGTGACTCTGTGGGTAATACCGGTGGAAATGAGTTGGTGGCTGCTGTGAAAGCTATAGAGGCGGATGAAAGTTTGACTGAGTTGGAAAAAGCGAAGAAGAGACAGAAGCTGTTGAGTAAAGGAGTTGCTGCTGACGTGGATGATGAGGAGGAGGAGAAGCGGAAGAGGAAAGGGAAGGGGAAGTTTGTGGAGAATGATGTGCTTGGTATATTGGATGAGAGTTTTAACTGTTCTTTTTGTATGCAGTTGCCTGAGCGTCCTGTTACGGTAAAAAAAAATTTACTGTTTTTATTCATTGTTAAATTAAAAAAAGACTTGATTTTTTTTTTTATTTGTGGGAGATTGGAAAATGCATTTATTTTGACATTTTGTTTGGGTGGCTTTTTTTGGTATGTAGAAATCTTAAATGCTTGATTTATTTAATGTTTGATGGCATGACTTATTAAAAAGGTTAGATCTTTGTTTTGTCAATCATGCCGTCATGATTTGTAAAAGGCCAGATCTGTTTTTTTTAATCTCTGTTTTTGCAACTGACTTGTATTGTTGACTTTTTAATTTATACCTGGGTGCGGTTGGATTTGTATACAACAAAAACATGCTGAGTATGGAGTTTATTGGATTGAACAAAATCAGGTGTTTAGTAATGAATTTGATTTGAGTAGGAATTCACTAACTAAAATGCTATATTTTGTTGGAAATTTATGATATCTGACACCTGAGAATTAACTTTGTGAGTTTACCCATTGTACTGACAATTGTGATCACTGGATTGAAAAAGATATGAAGTAAAGTTATAGGTTAATTCTTGTTTGCATTTTATTGCTTTTATTTGTGGAATGCATATAATTTTATCCAAAGTTGGTGAGGTGATGATCTCACTTTTGAAGTTGTATAATTTTACATTCTGTCTGAAGAAAGTTGTATTGCACACTTTCAGATTGTGATATTATGATACCAGCTACTGATTGATTTCTTGGATCCTTGCTTGCTGACTAATTTGTTTTTTCCCTGGTTTTAGACTCCATGTGGGCACAATTTCTGCCTCAAGTGCTTCAAGAAATGGATGAGTCAAGGAGGGAATACCTGTGCAAAGTGCCGCAGCCGCATACCTCAAAAGATGGCAAGCCAACCTCGGATCAATGCATCCCTTATTGTTGCCATCCGTATGGCTAAGTTGTCAAAATCTGCTTTGTCGGCGGCCCCAGTGAAAGTGACTCATTTTGTACACAATCAGCTTCGACCTGATAAGGCATTTACGACTGAGCGGGCCAAGAAAACTGGAAAGGCTAATGCATGTAGTGGGAAGATCTTTGTCACTGTGCCGAATGATCATTTTGGACCAATCCCTGCAGAAAATGATCCTGGAAGGAATCAGGGTGTGTTGGTTGGGGAGTGTTGGGAGGATCGCATGGAGTGTAGACAATGGGGCGCACACTTTCCACATGTTTCTGGTATTGGTGGCCAATCTACACATGGAGCACAGTCAGTAGCAATTTCTGGAGGTTACCAGGATGATGAGGATCATGGTGAATGGTTCCTATACACGGGAAGGTATTATACGAGCTTACTTGTGGTCTGACAACTCAATTGAATTCACTTTTAAAATGATTATTCCCATGCTGAAATTCGTTCACGTTGATAGCATTAATGTAATGGGGATAAGCTTTATTAGTTGCTTCTAAGGGTTTAAAATTTTAATATTGGTTTTCCCCCATTTCATGGCTGAGTTTTGACCTCCCATTTCTGTCTTCCAGTGCCACTGCACTTCTATTAGAAATAGTGATTAGACAGTGAGAGTTGTTAAAGCACAACACTTTGCTTCATGCTGTTGGTAAGCTCTGACTTTTGTTTGATTGGCGTGTTATTTTGTTTTGTTTTTTTTAAAAAAAAATAAAAAAAAATTCTCTATCGCATCAATTAGCACTAGAGAAAGAGATAGCATCTCATTCTTCTGGTTGTGTGGTATCTTTTACCTCTGCTACTGTATGATATAATCTAGATAAGAGATCTCCAAAGAACACAGACAGCTGAATTTGTCCATTCTTATCTCTAATTTAGACAATGGGTTTGCTTTAGAAAGTAACTTTCATTTATTTTATTTGTTTGCATGGTGTGCAGCGGCGGAAGAGACTTAACTGGTAACAAACGCACAAACAAAAACCAAAGTAAAGATCAGACGTTTGACAAAAGTAACGAGGCTCTACGAGTTAGTTGCAAGAAAGGCTACCCAGTTCGTGTTGTCAGGTAGGCTCTACAGCTAGCTTTTGTGTCCAGCTACCACACAATATAGAATGTTCATTTATGGATGTAGTGATGGACCCCGTGTTGTTGTATAATTTTAATTTTGTCTGGCATTGAGGGAATACGTTGGGCAGAGTAGGCTGCATTCAAATGGAGCACACCCCATTGTTTCAAATGAAAGTTGGTGGTCTCATTATACCTCACTGGATTAAACCCTCCTACATTTGACGATTACATGCATGTCACTTGGCTAGAAATCTGTCTTAGACGAGGCCTTGTTGTCAGTGGTCAGATTCTTTGGAATATATATATCTGATGCCCGGGTCGGCTAGTCCCTAGACAGTTCCTGAGGGTAGTATGCACTGCTTCTGCCCCATGGAATTGACAGAATTTTCTAATACAACTGAAACTTTTAGAGTGCTAGGTTTACAAGAGTTTTGGGAGGATAGTTATTATCACGTGGTGTATTATAGCATGTTCAATGGTAGATATTTATGAGCAAACTATTCCTTTTTTATTTTATTTTTTAAGCAAGTCTTTTTTATTATTGCTTAGCATGGTTTACCAAATCTCTTAAATCCTGAAACTTGAACTCTTGTTTTTGAAGGCAACAATTCTTAAATTGGACTCCCTAATGTTTATGAGGTTTAATTATTAAATGTATTGGTGTACAAGAAACTGCAAAAGAACCTTGTTTTCTTGTCTGTTTTTAAAAATAAACACTTGTTGCTTGATGAAACAACATATTTGTTGTGCATTTAGCTGTTGAAATTTTGTAAAGAATGATTTGGTTTCTTGCTTACATTATTTCTTTGGTGCAGTGATTTCGTTAGATATAACATGCTATAATAAGCTATTCTTAAGCAAGTTTCTGCATTTAGCAAGTACTTGTAAATAGTCATTTTGTTTTGAGTAAAGTGAAAATAATGGATCATGCTTCTTTCCTTTAGTTGTTAAGGTATTATTGGGGTTCCCTAGTTTTCTTTAACACGCTTTTAAATTAACAATCATTTTTTGCGTTTTTAGTAACCGCTCGTAGATAAGCATTAAACAGCTTTTTAAACATTGCTAAAATGGGGCTAATGCCTGCACACAGATGTAGTATATTTAAGTGGCGTCGGACGATGATTGTTGGTTAAATGGATGTTTTAAAATGTTCGTGTGACTGTTTTGAAGTTTGCTCACTTGTGGACTCCTTCCTGGTTGTACTATTATAATAAAATGGGACTAATGCCTGCAAACATTTTAAGTATATTTATGTGGTGTAGGCCGATGGTTGTTGGTTAAGCGGACGTTTTAAAATGTGTTTTGTGTGTTCGTTTAAAGTTTGCTCTGTTGTGGACATCTTCCCGAGGTTGTATAATTACCATCTTAAACTTTTCCTTGGGTGGCCCTGGTGTCACTAGTAGCCTTACTACACTTGTCTACCCTACTGTACAGAACATTAGAGTTTGACAAAATTTTCTACTATAAAGACTTCTATCACTCCATTTCACAGCAAATATATTGTTGTTAGCTATTGTCTTTTTGGCACAAATATCTGTTTGTCATTTTAAACTCAAGTACTGATTTCATCTGTGTGTGTGGGGTTTTGGGTGTTAGGGATCAAGAAAGAGTTAAAAAAAGAGTTGGGTCTAAAAATAAAATGGTAAAGAATCCTGGATGTTAATTTTTCTGCTTGTTTCTAAATTGGTAGGTCTCATAAGGAAAAAAGATCTTCTTATTCCCCTGAAGCGGGATTGCGATATGATGGAGTTTACAGAATAGAGAAATGTTGGCGGAAAGTCGGAATTCAGGTAAGACCTGTTGATCTCAGCTTCTTACTCATCTCATTGTACCACTGTGCATGGCTGTTGTATGGGATATTAAAAAAAGTATTGCTTGCAGGGTCATAAGGTTTGCAGATATCTATTTATCAGATGTGATAATGAACCTGCACCGTGGACAAGGTATGTGCCTGCCTTGTTGCACTCCACCTCTCTCTACACACGTATGGTTTGATACTTGCAAATTTCACAGGAATAGTTGTAACACGTCATTAATTTGCACTGTCTCAAGTACTGTAAAGAAATTACTAACTTTGTTTTGAGTTCTTTATTATCTTGAAAATGCAGTGATGAACATGGGGACCACCCTAGACCTTTGCCCGTCATTAAAGAGCTTAAGGGAGCAACTGATCTTTTTGAAAGGAAAGAAAGCCCATCCTGGGATTATGATGTGAGCTAATCTTATGTGTTTTTTTTAGTAGAATACATATTGTGGTTTCCTTCACTGCTTATTGTAACTTTTGTGTGTGCTGTTTTTTAGGAAGAAGATAATCGCTGGAAGTGGAAAAAGCCACCACCTTCAAGCAAAAGACCAGTTAATACAGTCAATCCTGAGGACGTGAAGAGAGCAAGAAAAGCTATAAAGAATGCACATAATCTGTCTGTACGAGAAAAGCTCCTAAAAGGTCTGGTCTTTTGTCTAAACTAATAGCACACACAAGGACCTCACTGTATTGCCATAGTAGTCATGCCGTAACTAACATATAGCATAAAACTTCTGATGAAAGATGTATTCTCATGAACTTTAGATGACTGCTTATTTGGGAGCACCGTTATCTTAAAACAGGCCTTTATGTAGAGTACTGTAAAACAGAACTTATATGATTCATGCCTTGAGTAGAGATACTATGACAACAATGATGGAAACAAGAAAATATTTGAGGAAAGCTTAGTATCAAAACTTTTACCAGACAATATACAGTACAGTGAGTTCTTCAAATGCGAGGACCACAGGGTTATCAAATAGCCAAAAATAATAATTTGGCTATGATGTTTATGTAAGTGAAGTATCCTTCTACCACACTTTTACAAGGCAATTAACACTGAGTTCTTCAAATGTAAGTACTACAGGGTTATCAAATAGCCTAAAAAAATAGTTTGACAGTAATGTTTTAAGTATCCTTCTACCAGTCTACTACAACAAATGCTTCTTTCATTTCCCTCAAGGTTGAGTTAATCCGGCCCAGACCTGTGTCGGTTAATAATACTACCTTATTAGTAATAAACTAATACTTATGATAAGATTACTCAAGCTTTTGGAATGATTATTTAGAGCTTAAGGGAACACAATGATGAAAGATAGGTACATGCGTTCAATGTATACAAAGAGTATTCTTTCAACTATTCTCTGTAATAAAATGCATTTAGCATATCTGGAACTGTAAGACAGTTGTAGCTTAAAGGAGCACAATGATGAAAAATCAGATATATTAGTTCAACTTGTTTCAATTTAACTTAATGTTCTAATGACTTATTTTGACAAAAAAACATGCATTCAACCTATCTGTGTTTTGATCATTGCAGAGTTTAGCTGCTTAATATGTCGGAAAGTTTTGAATCTTCCTCTAACAACTCCATGTGCTCACAACTTCTGTAAGCCTTGTTTAGAGGGTGCCTTTGCTGGTCAGACTTTTGTGAGAGAGAGGACATGCCAGGGCAGGCGAACCCTCCGAACACAAAAGAATATTATGAAGTGCCCTACTTGTCAAAATGACATCTCTGACTTCCTGAAAAACCCTCAGGTAAGAAATCTTATGTTTTCCTCCTATTATGGATAAGTTTTAAGTGCTTTCTTGATTTGTCATTTGTCCATATGTGGTAGATAATATTCCTGAGCTGAAGCGAAGATCTCTTCCCTTGAAATACACAGAATCACAAAGTTTGATTTTAATGCATTCATTGTTTCAAGGAGATGCTTTCTTTAATCTGGTGGGTTATTACTTTATTTGCCACAGGTTAACAGGGAGTTGTTGGGTGTGATAGAATCTCTTCAGTGTAAGACCGAAAAGGAGAATGTGGAGGATTTAAGTGGAGAAGAATCTGGTGGCACTGACAAACAGTCTGAAACTGCAGCTGAAGATGGAAATTCTGAAAGGCAAAACCACACTGAAGTTCTGCAGAATGAGCCAGAGTGCAAACCTAAGAGGTCTTACAAGAGGAGGAAAGTTAATGATGAGGAACAACCTGATGCAGAGAGGAAATCTGAGCCAGTAAGTGTAGGCACAGAAGATGATGAAATGAAAGTTGACGTCTCAATTCCTTGTGAGAGCAAACTGAAGACTGAAGGTGGGGAGAATACCCCGACCAAGGTATCTGAAGAGGTAAGAAATGAAGGAAATGATTCACCTTCAAGCCCACTCCATGTTCGGTCTGATGGTGATGATTAGGAGTGCTATCATTGGCTAGGTTCGATAGGATTTACATGGGGAAACATTGAGTATAGTAAATTACTTCGTTTTTTGACATATGGAAATGATGGTATAGACGTATAGTAATATGGTGAAACTGTAATAGGTCATTTTGCAGATAGATACAAAGTCCTGCATTTGCTTTTTTGGATGATATCATTGTCAGAGGATGTATTGTGGGATACTTTATTGTGGGATCTATTGAAGGGAAAGATTTTGTGAGCTTCCAAGTTTCTCTCCCTCATCATTGAAGCGAAAGACGTTTTATTGTTTATGGCGTAAATGACTCCTGTGCAAGATGGATATGATTGTGCAGTGTTATCTGCACCAATACCAATTTATGATATCCTTTACATGGTTTATGAAGTGTAGAGCATTGTCGGATTTTTGTTGTAGTTGGTAGATGCTGAATCGCTTCTACTTTGTATTTAGGAAACATAGCCAAATTTAGGTACAAACATCCTTTAACTCGATTACTATTTTTGGGTAAAGAAAAGACTACGAATATTTTTTACGTAATGTACTCGTCTCCATAACAAAAGAAGAGACTCACCAAACTAACAGTAGTTCATTGACTCTTAGGTGAAAGTTGAAATTGTAAGGTGCCAGGGTGGATAGTTTTTGGTTTACAATTGTTCACTGGCTTGGTTTCTTTAGGTGATTTAAGTATGAGCAGTTAGATGTTGGGATGGCACTCCGACTTCAGAGCTGCTACAAAGTTAAATCTACTCTTCCCATACATTTTGAGTCAGACAAGTACTGCTAAAGGCTGCTTTAAACTATAATGAAGAGAAACGAGGAAGGATGTATGTTTGGTTAACTGACATCCTAGCTTCTCATTGACGTACTCTTCAAAGCAGCACCACCAGTACTTTGCCGGCCTCACTTCCGTTGCTATCATCTTCAATCATTAAAAAATTTAAGCACGTTTGGAATGTCTTGGAGGTATGGCTTCAAAAAATTGTTACACCTATTATTAGTTGGTTTGAATTATTATGGTTTTGTACTTTTGCTATTATCATTTCTTGCTGTAGGACTTGTTCACCTTTCGAAATCTAAATTAAATTTGCAGTCAAATTAGAAACGGCTTGTTCCAGTGTGGGTAAAACTTTTACTCGTAGGCACTAGGCAGACAAACAAGAAAGGTATAACTGTATAACAGGTTGTTTGTTCATGATATTGCATTTGAAACCTAGCAAGGATTGAAAGATGATAGACAGAGGAAGTATGAACCTTCAATCTTCGAGTTTCTCAATAATCAGAGCCCGAAATTGAGTACTTTACAGTTATAGTTTACAAAGTTGAACAATGTAATGCCTTCCTAAATTATTCTATAAAATGAAACACTACCTTTTTGGGACATACGCATTTTCATTCAAATTTGGGATTGTGGAGGATTACTTCCAAATTTGTTCAGTAATTCTCTTTTCCCGCAAAACTCTTTGATCAGAGAAACTGGAATCGAACTGCATGTTACTCACCACTGGTTTAACAGTTGGGTGGCTGGGTCCTCACAAACTCCACGATATAGTCTAGAAATCATTTGTGGCCAAGTCTTTTACACACAAAGTCAGATTCTGGAGAACTACATGGAATTACGAACCTTTAAATAAAAAATAAAAAGTTCAAGATAAGTAATATTGTATTCAAATTAATGATTGCCATGGCTATCTATGCTGAACTGTAAAGGATAATTAATACATTCAAAACTTGCCGAAAAGTTACAAGATAGCACACAAAAATAGTGTTAACATATTTCAGTAGATGCAGATGTTTTAGGCAAAATGTTGCTAAAAAGACTTCACCGAGAGAGAATAAACTTTTAGTATCTTCTTTACTAGTACATATGTACATGGGGTTGCATTTGTGGGTTCTGTCTTGTAGGATGTCGTTTTGGAGCATTGCACGCGTCAACTGCTGACCAACGACCTCTTCACTCCAGAAATGACAACTCTCGAGTCTCGACATATATATATAACCTAAACGGTTAGAAAACAAGAGCAAATTATAAATAGTTAAATACAAACCTCAAAGAAACTTGCCATTTAAAGTGACGAGACAATGTTAACCATCTCAAGAAACAAACTTATAATGTCATGGTACTTGAAGTGAAATGGCTCACGCTCAGTGAAACAGACATCGTCCGCTGTAGCAAAGTAGTTGTCGATGATGATTGATGAGTGCTTAGAGCCAGAGCATCTTTATGCTGAACTTTTGTTTCAAGGATATGAATATACTGAAGGAATCCATTAGGGTTGCATCTAGTAAGTAGTAACCAAAACTAACACCATAATGTCTCACTAAAGTCGCCAAGAAGGATAATAAGGAAACTGCCTGTGTGAAGGATGAATTTGTATGGAATGGGTTTCCAACCAGTCTTACTAAAAGATTGGGAATGTTGTCCGGTGTATACAAAAGATCATTCCGTGGAACCTTTTTAATTTCTCATTGGACAGAACTGGGTTCTGGCAATGTTCTAACTTATTTAAGCAATGACACATCTCACTTCTTTTTTCATCGAAGGAGATATATCGATAAGAGGAATGCTTAATCTAGATTTAAGGATCAGATGCTCCCAGCCCGAAGCACGGTTACAACAGGCTTTTAGATTTTATTCAATAACATTCATACCTCAATAAGTGTTGTACACGAACTCCACAGGTTATCTTAGGTTTATCGGTCAATACTTAACATCCAACTCCAAACAGAGCTAAAAGTAAGGTTTATATGATATGTTTATGGATTCAGTTGCTCTAAAAGATAACACAAAATCTAACTTTACTTGTAAACAGTATCTGCATGCAACATCCAAAATATTAGACTGGTTGATTTTCATAAAAAATAATGATCTTGAGGTACAAATGAAGAGGTATTAATTTCAGAGTTTAGGAGAATGATGACATAGATATCCTAGCCAGCAATACGCAATATATCAATTCCAGATAAGCATGCCCAAATTTTGTGATTCCTTGGCATAAGAGATTACTAACAGATGAAACTATGGTGCATTACAAACATATCTAATAGTTCAACTAGAGTGAATAATTTGTGGAGAATTTGATGTTCCTCGTACAAAGAAATGACAGAGACCCAAGAAATAATACCTACAGGCAAAGGGAAACTTAAGATGGATACCTTTAAAACAATACTTCAGTCCAGTGTTGTGACAAAATTTGTAAGTATATGGGCGCTGCCGCTCTATTCTCCTCGCCTAATTAAGGTTTTGAGTCCTCTGTTCCTCGAGTTTCTCAATCAAAATCTGCTTTTCCTTTTCTGGAAGGGAATTGAATATGAACACAGATTTGTCACCAATATCGTCCTACAATATAGCCAGTAAGGCAGCAACAGTTAATGAGTTGTATAGACAGAAAAGGCAGCTAACTAACACCCAACACAAACCAGAAAACAAACATTGTACCTTAATGGGTTGTGTGAATTTTCTGGCAGAAAATATCACAAACAGCCCCATCCATACTCCGAGTAGACTAAGTTTCAACCCGTCATCCATCAATCCCGTCTGCATGTTTGAAATGAGGCACCATAATTTAAGAAGAATAAATTGGATAGCACGAGATCTAGAGTTGACAACAATTTGTTCACTAAATGTGCTTGGATTGGATTGGTCTCTACATGCAAACACCGTGGCTAGGATGATAACCCTTTTTGATTGAAAACAAAGTGAGAAGACTCTCTCTTTCTCTCTCTCTATTGATTTAATCATTTTATTATTGATTTTGATTATGATTTATGATTTTTTTGTTTTTGTTTTATATGGAGGTAGTTACACCTAAAAGATTCAAAAGATTACATTCCATTTGCATTTAACCCAGTAGTGGTTTTTCCAGGTGCCTACCCATGAATGGTAGATCTTTCTACTTACTATATCTTGCAATCACTCATCTACTAGTCCAACCTAGATGATATCCAAAATTGTGATCATCAAAAAAATGTAACAAAATTTACTGCAATCTTATGTTTTGACAACATTAATTACTCTAGATACATCATACATCAGCTGATCAGCGACTAATCAAAGCAGACAAAAAAACTTGAGCTATGAAAATTTTGAGAGAGCATGTACCAGGTGTCCAAGAAGTACTGTTGGGATAATAAAAGTCAGAACTCCGGCTTCCAGTTTCCCATAGCAGAGGCCTGAAAGTAAATGAAAGTTATGAAGCAATGAGAGCACAATGGGATAACTACAAACTTTTTTTATTCAAAAAATTACTATACCACCATTGACTAGTAAAATAGATGTGACTAAGGAATAGCAGTTCTGCCTGAACAGATCTCCAATGACAATGAGGGATTGGTAAGTGGCGTCCTTACCTTCCTTAAATACGAGTCCTGTCAACGCTGCAAATAGAGGCCCAACGAACCACACAGCTGTGGGGTTATCAACAACATAATCTGGTAAGCTCTGACCAACAGGTTGAGCAAGGCTTAGGTATGTTGCCAAAGATCCAAGAATACCCACTGCCCATAACGCTTGAAGTGTGCGCTTGATCTCAGTTACATAAATGTGAATTAAGTATAGTGACAAGCCAAGTCCCCCAGATCCAAGTGCGTATAAAAAAGTAAGGTCTTGCCTGAGAAACTCTCTCAAGGAACTATCTTCTGGTAGAAAAGCTGTCGATGCCCCAATCACAAATGATGCAGCAGCAGTCACCAACCCAGATCTATATAGAAGGACCTGTATGTAACAAATAATATATATAAAAAAAGCCATGTACACATATTTATCTGTCAAAATCAACAAATAAGTCCATTTCAAGCACAAATGATATTGAGGAAACTTCCAGTTCGTAGTGGCGACCCTTAGGCTAGGTTCAATCTAGTAACGATTGCTATCCTGTGTCATTTTCATGTCCCCCTTTAAAACTGATTCCATAAACTGATACTCTATATCGAAATGTACAATTTTATAAGCATTTATGGTGGTACTCATAAGAGCCTGTTAAGGTAGAGGATTATCCAGATAGATACTGTGACTATACATTAATATATACGACACAAGACCATTCCAAACACTTTTGATACAGTCATTATGGATTACAATAGTGTAATTACAGAGAGGGATCAAACTGAAAATAAGATCATCTGGGAATTCGCCGAGAAAATTAGGAATTTTAATTTTAATTTTAAATTTTTTGATATTTTATCTATGAAAATTACAAAGCATAATAAAGCATCTTGTAATATGTAAAAAGTTCACTACAATAATATGGAAAATTTTCCAATTCGGAAATATAGCACAGTTGACATTTTAAAGACAGATGAAGGAAAAGAAGAAGACATCGATTGCTTATTATTACTCACAACTTAAGAGTCAGTATAGCAGAAACTTAAAAATTGGCCTTCTTCCTCCCGTTCCCTCAACGGTCTCCCTCCTCTTTCAATCGCCAACTTCCTTTTTCTTCGCTGCTCTCCCTCCCCTTTCCATCACCAACTTCCGTTTTCTTCCGCTGCTCTCCCTCCCTCCCATCCATATCTTCCTTCTTCTTCTCTCGCTCTCCATGCATCATGCCTCCCTTTTCTCCTGATTTACCCACTCCTGTCCTCCCTGTCAGCCCACACTCCTCGGCAAATCCAGCTCCTTTTTTTTGCTCTTCCTGTTATCCCTTTTCCTGCTCCTCTCCCACCCTCTTTTTTCTGTCCCATCTGCTTGCTTGTTTGCTCACTGCTGTGAGGACGTGAGGTACTCTAATATTATCACAAGGCGGATCGGGTTCCATACAATGGAGCCTAAAATCAAATATCAGTCAGTGTCTCCTCTTTTTTATCTTCATCCTCAAGCACAAATCTTTGCCTTTAAATCTTCTTCCTTAAACTTCTGGCTTGGGTTCCCTCTTATATTCTTCCTCTCTAAAACTTTTGATGCATCTTCCATGACCATCCATCTTGTGCTATAACTAGTAACCAGCTACTTCTTCTGTTGCACAACTGCTGCTACTGATGGCACGACACAAATACTTCCACCACTTTGCGGTTTACTACCATCAGTGGGAGACATTGATTAGGGCTGGGGGTGGGGGCATCCTTAACTTTTGAACTTCAAATATGGGCATGTGTAACTGTGTAAGTCAAACATATTCGTCTGCACCAACTCACCAATAGAAGCTTCACATCCTCAGTTTAAAAATCTGACGCTTGCAATTTTGGATACTGAATGCAAAGTAGAAAAAACCTTCTGGATCTTGAAACTGTACCAATGAGAACACCACGTGTGGTTTTAGCTGTTTATTTTTCCAAACCCAACTAGTGAGGCCAGCACTTTTCTCAACCATTTTCCAGATTTCAGACATTTCACAAATATTCTTTTAAATGGTTCAAATTTATTTTGACACTATTCTATCGATGAAAACCATTAATTTATTCACACAAAGCTTTGATCTATGCGTACACAAACTTTGACACCCCTCAGTCGTAAAATCCTGGGTGGTTCGTCACTGGCTTTCAATTATCACCTTTTTCATTCCCCATGTTAGTATATATAAGACAACTGAAAATGCACAAATATTTCCTATTTCTGGGCAAGAACACGATGTGCCCTTTGGTTGAAATTTGTAAAAGAAGAACGGAGATTAAATTGATGATAAAATCATTACTTTGGGTCCATTGCACCGAACAAGAAGCTATATACAAAATTAATTCAATGGGATTAAGTTAAAACTACTAGTATATATATGACACCAAGCAATGCAATCATTTTTGGCAACCAATGTCCATTTCATCAAAATTAACAAATCTTCTAACTTGTATCCCAATAACTTCAAAGTATTTTAATTAGAGTCAATACCTTGCACAAAAATTAAGCTGACAAATAATAACCAGAAAGGCGCGAAACGAGTAGTACCTCGCGAACATCAGTTTCATCCACAGACCATGGACCATATATTCCTTGGTACACAGTTGCATCCACAGAATTGTCACCAAGTGCTTGGCATCTTATTTTTGGTCCCAACCGACTCGAGACCCTTAAAAGTGATGAACGAACAGGAACTATAGTAGAAACTAAACTTCCATAGCTACTACTGCTTCGAATGAGTGAAGTTTTAGGACCGCAAACAATTGTTGGGGTGGTAGAAGATAGTAATAGCAGTGCCATCTTTTTGGATGGGGTCAGAAATGTTGAGAGCCGTTATCTTTAAGTGGATATATATATAGTGGAATTTCGTAATTAGCAAAATACCAAGATATATTTCGACGTTTTACTGGTCCAAGTTCCAAGTCTATCTTCATATTTTTGCGACCACCGCTCGAATTAGGCAGGGGCGGCTCAAGGCCATTGGGGGCTCTAAGCAAAACTCGAATTGGGGCCTTCTACAATTAATACCAATAAAAATTGTTTACAACTTATTGCTTTATATATTTACATTATTTCATCATATGAATGCAAACCCTCATCCTTTATCCGGGCTTGGGACCGGCAATGTATTATCAAAATACTTTGGCAAACTTTAAAGTTTTTGTTTTTTTGTTTTTTAACACTAAAGAAATTATTACACTTCACAAACTTCAATTAAATTTCATTTTTCTTACTTTTTGAGCTGCAAAATCACTAATTAAGTCTTTGTATTCAAGTTTTTCTAGAAAATCTCTTTCTATAGATAATGTAGCTAATCCACTCAATCTTAGTTAGGTATCAATTTTATCTCATCGTCCGGGGTCATAAATATCTTGAACTAAATAGTTGAATTGTTCATTGAGGTTCTCATCAATACTAGCAAGCTGCAAGTCTATTGTTGAGTTATCATTTCTTTCATTTGTTTGATTTTCTTCAATGTCTTGAACATAAACACTAGGAACAAAATTTACATTAGGATCATTATCAGTTTGTTCCATATTTTCATTATTATCCACTTCTATTGGTTGGTCAGGTTGTTAATTTGCTAAATTATCGCTTGAACTAACCGATTCACTTTGTTTATAGTTTTTTATAAATTTAAATATAGCTCCTCCTTGAGATTCAATCGCCTCATCTGCTTTTCTCTTTTCTTGACGTTTTTTATTACCGGATTTATACTTTCGGTTCATATCGAAATGTAAAATAATATGCAAGCGCAAAGCAATAAGTCCTCACATATAGTCACATAACATACCAAAATAAAAAATAAAATAAAAACAATCACCGTGAGATGAAGCTTTATTGATAGCCGAAGTCACGTTGGAATTTCGAAAAAGTAGACAATCCACGAGACCACGACAACCACTTTGACTAAACAACTAGTCCAATTATATCTGTTAAAACCACTATCCATTGTCCACAAAAAGAAAATAATGAGTTTGAGTGTAATTATAAAATGATCTAATTAGAATTTAGATGATAAAAAATTAACAATTAAAGTAAAAAAAGACCCAAACCTTTTTTTTTCCTTTCTTGAATAGTCTTCTCACAAGTCACAAACTTTAAACTTTAATAAATTGCTTAACAAAGAATTGCAAATAGAAAGACAGAGAAGAAGAAAAATATAGAGAGTCAGAGAGAATGAGGGAGTGATGAAGAATGTTGATTAGTTATGGATGCGTGTATTTTTTGGTTTGAGAAGGCGTGGGAAAGTGGGAAACGGTGGAGAAGGCTGAAGGCGAGAGAAACGAAGGGTTTGTTTCTCTGCATACCGTTTTTTTTCTCTAGTTTCCATAAAAATAGAAAAATGAGAATGCGATAGTGGGCTGGGCAGCTGGAAAATATTGGGGGCCCTTTGGACTGCGGGGCCCTAGGCGGCTGCTGATTTTGCTCTATGGATGAGCCGGCCCTGGAATTAGGAAACTGATATGTTTATGGAATTGTAGTCGGTTGTGTTTTAGGAAGTCTTTCCCGTGTGTATATATAGATAGATAATTGCTTCACAACACAAAGATCCACGGCTTGCATGTCGTTACGGCTGTGATGATACTGCGAAAATGACAAGGTATGAAGTCTCGTATTCTATATGTGTGAAACGCCACTGGTTGGATCATGGCTGCTGCCTGCTGGACTGCAAGACTACTATTACGTCAACGTTAAAGACAGAGAAACAAAGGCTGATAGTAAATTGAATGAAGACTGAAGACTTTGCCATGTCAGGTTAGTTAGTTAGACAGCTGTCATTTGTAACCGTCAAAACAGTACTATATAAACAAGTTTTGCTTATGTAATAATCAAGAATGAAATTTCTCATTTTATCATTTTGAGTTCAATCCTCATTTTATTATGGTATCAGAGCGCAAAAGCTTAACGGCAAAGAAATCGATCCGCCATTAAAATCTCTCATCAAAGCTTGCTAAACGCAAATCAGGTTTACCCAATTCAACTAAATATCTTTCTGGATTGTTTCAATTACTAGTTAGATACATCTTTGTTATCAATTTAGGTTAAAAGCACATTTGTTCTTCGATTATATTGATTATATTGAGAGGCTTATTTTGTGAAAGTGTGGTTTGTTTGCTTGATTGCGCAGGAGGTAAGTATTCATCCCCCGTCGATTTTTATTTTTATTTATCACTTTGTACGCTATATATATTTAGTTTTTGAAGCTTGTTTCCCTTTCGCTAAAATTATAAGCGCTAGTGTTATGCTATTTAAACACCACGCTTGCTTCATTATGTTCATTACTTTCTTACTTGTTTAGAATATTACTATTGACCATGTTTGTATTCTTACTTGTTTAGAATATTATTATTGATCCTGTTTGTATATGTATGTTACTTTTCATTGTTTGTTTTGTTATTTGTTTTTAGGGATTTTTAGGTTTTGGTCCTTCTAATATATAGTATGGTAATCTGCATTTGGTTTTAAAAAAAACTAAATATTCGTATTTAGTCTGACTTATGGTACTTGACCATCAATCCACTCAGTTGATTGTCAGTCCATATATATAAAAAAAAACCTAGCTAAAGAGTTGTTCCCCTTAATATCTCCAAATTTATTATGATTTATTGGAATATATATATATATATATATATATATATATATATATATATAGCCTCGCTCTTAGACGGACATCCGTTTACGGACTTTACTTAAAAACCGAAATTTTGAAATATAATCTCGCGAAGGGTTTTGAAGCCGGATTCTCAAAACTCTATCACTCGCTCCCTCTCTCCTATTCTCTCTCCAAACATAGTCATCTTAAAATTCTACCTTTTACCTATTTTGTGTCATTTACCTGATGATTATGACCTCTCATCACAAAATTTTGATAGTGCTTAAACTATTGTTTTTTTATTTTTCTAGGTTCAAAACTAAGAAGGGGTAGCTAATTGTGATGATATAATTGCAAATTTTGACGCTTTTATGGTAGCACGAGGTGACCTGGGTATGGAAATCCCAATTGAAAAGATATTTTTAGCACAAAAAACAATGATCTATAAGTGCAACATCCAAGGGAAACCCGTTTATTACTTGCAAACTCAAATGTTATAGTCAATGATCAAGTCCCCACGGCCAACACAAGCGTATAACCGATGTGGCTAATGCAGTTCTTGATGGCGCAGACTATGTAATGATTAGTGGGGAAACAAATTTGGAGCATATCCGAGCTCACCGCTCGACCATGGCCATAATTTGCAAAGAAGCAGAGTCCGAAGTAAATTATGTAGCAACCTTTAAACGGATTATGCAAACTGCACCAGTGCCTATGAGCCCACTCGAGAGCCTATCTTCTTCTGCTGTGTGCACAGCCAACTCTGTCAGAGTTGCTCTAATTTTGGTATTGACAAGAGGTGGAAGTACTACCAAGATTGTTGCCAAGTATAGGCCATCTATGCCAATCCTGTCTATGGTTGTACCCGAAGTTAAAACTGAGAAATTTGATTGGTTATGTAGTGACGAAGCACCGGCTAGGCATAGTCTTATTGTTCGGGGTTTAGTACCTGTATTGAGCGCAGGGTCTGTAAAAGCTTCTGATGTAGAAGCAACAAAAGAAGCACTAGTATTTTCCCTTCGATATGCCAAGGAGAAAGGATTTTGCAAGGTGGGAGATTCAGTTGTGGCATTGCACCGAGTTGGGGCAGCTTAAAGTGATTAAGATGTTGGATTAAGTGATCGACCAGGAGGTGTGTGTTTTGGTAGGTACACCATAGACTATAGCTACTGATGTTTATTCTTGATGGCATGACTTGTGATCATGTTTTCCCTTTATTTTCCTTTGGTTGTCTCGTGTTAGCTGATGTGAGAAATCTTGATTAAACTTACAGCAACACAATTTTGATTAAATAAAATAGTTCTCTATTTGCCATCGTTGTTAAAGAATTATGTAATGTTTGACTTGGTTCCTGTTGTATTGTATGGCCATCACTTGTTTCTTCTTTGAATTTTATACTGGACTGGTGCAGCTCGCAAGGCTCATACTTTAGAAAAGGAAAAATGAGTAGGAATGAATGAGGTCACAGGGTTTGGTCTATCATACACTTCTTATCCTGATATCACAATTTTACTTAGCTTTTGATCTCCATGAAAAATCGTGTGGACAGTACGCTGTGTATATTGATGTCTAAAAAATTGATATTGTATATCAATACAAGGGCAACTTAATATTGTATATTCGATGAGCAACTTAATACTCATATTGCTTTGTGCCTTTGTTGCTTCTATGAACTATCTTGTCCAATAGATATTCGATATCTTTCTGTTGCAATGGTAGTCCTCCACGTCAGAAATCAAGGGCAATTAGTACATGTACAGCCATGCTGAATTCCATTTAGAAGTTTGTAAAGCTTCTCCCCGGGTCGTGCTTATGTAATCTCATCATATCCATTGTTAGCCTCAAAATTACCTTCCAAAATGTCCACTAAGATGTGTCCCATATAGGTGAGTTGCGACAATTTTAAGGCTATGAAAGGAGTCTCAGTAGGAGTTCTTTTATAAACCTTAAGATAAGTAGTTGTGCTATATTTAGAGTAGCCTCCTGTTACACTGTTAGACTTGGAGAATAAGTACAATTGTGGGTACTGTTTTTTTGGTTATGTTTGGACTTTGGAATTGCATGAACATGTCAGCGTCAACCTTCTATTTCAGTTCAACTAGTATAATGCATGTCAGCATGTGTTAACTAAAAATATTCATATTCATATAAGTTTTTGCATTTGGAACTCTGTTGTTTGAAGTTCTATTGCCCATATTCACCATATTCAATATTGTTTGCTATGTTTTAAGCTTATGAATTGAACTGATATAAGGTTTTTACAATGTAGCCTGCCAAGTGTCAAAGCTAGAAAAGAAGATTGTAGATCATATTACTCAGTATTGCCTCTTTATTATTGTGCAAAACAACTATGAAGGCAAGGGGTTCTTGAGAAATGCCCTGGAATGTTTCTGGAACAAACATAAAGTTGGGAATTAAAAAGGATGGGAACAAAGAGGATGTCTCTGTATTAGTCTTTCCTGTCTGGGCCAAGCACTACACCGCTAGGTCGTTGGCCATGGAACAAGGAGAGAGGTTCAGGAGAGCAGAAAACACCAGCAGAGGGAAGTGGGTGCAGACGATCAGTTTGAAGAGGCCATTGGTGGAAAGGGTGACTATGTGGCAGTAGAGAATTTGTATAACACAAGTCATGTTCAACCTCGAAATGGTTGAAAGGTTTTCAACGTCGTGAATAAGCCGAGTAGAGTATTTCCAGAGTGTTTTCATAATCAATTCTGGTTTCAAAGAAGTCCGAGTCTCTGAACTGTTGACCTGTTGTTGACGAGTGAATTGCAGATTTGTTCAGCACTTCAACTAGGAAGAAGGCTTCTTATATCTATTATCAACCAGTTACTTAAGCCAATGCATGGTTTTGCTTGGTTCACATACTGAATTCCATCAACGTGCAGAAGCTAGTATGCACTAATATATGTACCTTGCAACAGTGTACCAAGTTAATTTGTTAATACATAGGTGCCAATATCCAGAGTAACAATTTTTTTTTTTTTTTTTTTTTTAGAGCCACAATTATCCTTGTTTCACTCATGATTCAATAAAAAAAAAATAGAGCAATGTATATACATGGGATGAGCATATTGTTTCTGTCACAAGAAAAATGTAAATAACATAGAGTCTGGCTTTTGCCGCTCCACATCCACAGCTCCCCAATCTTCTCTACAATAAAAATAATCCGCTTGAAATACTACAGTGTGCCCGCAAGATCAGGACTTCCATCATCGCCACAAATTATTTCGCAAACACAGACGACAAAAATCACTCATAAACGTGAAGTACCAACTTTGGCAATCATCCCATTTTAGATGACATCATGAATTTCGTTTTCTTCTCAGCTGGCTTCCGAATTTGAAAAGAGCACATTAAGCTTTCATCGACACTCATCATCGCCCCAGCATTATCAAATTCCCCACAGTAGTTGGGGGCTGAGTAACAATTGGTATATTAAAAAAAAAACAAATAAAATAAAGAACCATATGGTTGCAAAAAAAAAAACATGCTCTCCCACTCTCCCAGTCACAAATACACTTTGCCCATTTGGGTATCAATGAAAAAGTGAATTACTTCCTTTAAGAAAAAGTATACACTTTGATCATGTTTCAACCAACAATAACCCCAGTACCGATTGCAAAAACCGTTTACTCATGAACCCATTTCGAAATGCATCTGCATCTCACGAGCAAAGCACGAAGCAAATACCCGAATTGATTGACTCTTCTTTCTTCACGCGAATTTGCAGCCATGTTTCATAAATATTGGCAGTCATACAAGTGAAAGAATTGAAGAATCATATTCCAAATTCTATCTACAAAATATTGAGCAGCAAGAATTTTAATTAGAAAAAATAGCTCAAAAGAGAAATCCCATGACACAAGAGAGAGAGAGGAGTGTTCTTACGAAAGATATGGGAGAGAGAGAGATCGAGTGAGAGATTTATTTTGGGATTGAAGGATTGAGTGTTGGGAGGGAGAGTGGAGCGTTCTGAAGAAAGAAATAGGAGAGAGAATAGAAGAGAGGAATAGAGAGGGAGAGATTTTGGGTTTTTAGGACCGCGAACTAAAGTTTGTTGAGAGTATATATCGCGATATTTCAATATTTATTTTAAGTCTGTAAACGGACGTCGCTATATATATATACTAGCATTCTGGGCACGCTCCATGAGCGTGAAACCTATTCTGACATGCGCGATGTGCCTATTGTTTTTCACACTTATTTTTTTGCTACTTATCCGAAATCCAAATCAATCGGGTTAATAAAAAACCTCGATTCCAAAATTCAAATTTGAATCGATCATTAAAAATTTAAATTCCCAACCCCCGATTTGTTGCTCTAGATGTAAAGAGGTCTCACTAACCATAGTTAGCAATTCAACGAATTATTCGTTTAATTTGAAAAACGTTTAAAAATGTCGTATTTATTAATGATATGGAATAATTCATTAATTCAGCAAGAAATCATTAATTCACGAATTATTCGTATTTTCATTATAAGTTTGCTAAGTATGTTGTCAAATTTTATCGCATTTTTTTTTTTTATTTTTAGCTTCGTATTATACTCGAATTACTTATGAACTCGAACTTTTGGCATTTCTATTTTTTTTAATTAATCCAAATTGAAAAAACAAATTCTTATCGAAGCTCGAATTTTATTCGAATATTTTTCGTATCGAATTTTTGCCATATTACGAATTGCTAACTATGCTACTAACCCACTAATTTAGAGTAAATATGTTAAATTTGTCAAAAAATAAAAATAAAAATAAAAATAATTTCTTAAAATTTGTTCGGAATTTATTATGAAATTGTTGAAATTTCGGATGGTATTGTCGAAATTTCGGATGACATAGGTTGTGGCATGGATTGTAATAATACTGTGAAAATTTGTCTGGAATTTCAAATAAAATAAAATTGCCGAAATTTCGGGTGGTATTGCCGAAATTTTGGATGACATGGATTGTAATAATAGTATTTGGCTAGGGCAAAATTGGAAAAACAAAAAAACAACGTATGAAAAAATACTGTAACTCGAGGCGTGTTCTGTAAAGGAGAGAGAGATATATATATATATTAGAAATTTGGGCACGCTCTATGAGCGGGCAATGTTGATTTAGAAAAAATTGCAACCGAATCCCAATCAAAATAAGCCTAACCAAATTGCAATCGATGCGCATGTTTTTTTCGCACTTATTTTATGTTACCTATCAAAAACCGAAATTAATCGGGTTATTCCAAAATTCAAATTTGTATCGATCATAAATTTTTTAATTCCTGATCCGATTTGTTGCTCTAGATGTAAAGAGGTCTCACTAACCCACTAATTTAGACTAAATGTGTTAAATTTGTCGGGATAAAAAAAAATGAAATAATTTCCGAATTTTAAAAGAGCGTGAAGTTAAGAGTTGTCCAATTAACCAAGCCACGAAAACAAACCTAACAAAAGCCTAGTCCATGTGACAAGATTGATTTTAAAAAAATTGCAACCGAAGGCTACTCAAAATAAGCCCAACCAAATTGCAACCGAAGCCCAGTAGTAAAAAGGCCATCGAATTCCAGCCCAGCCGCAATTGTTGACCAATCTAGTTAGAGTTGAATATTACATTTATACATTTACCCTAATCAAATATAATAAATTACAAATAAAATCAGATTATAGTATTGTAAATAGAAATTATGAGTGAGGGCAAAATTGGAAAGCGAAAAATACGGTTGATGGAAATAACACTGTTGCTTGGGGAGTTTTCTTTATAGGTAAAAGAAAAGATATGCCGATCAATATATATAGGACTCAATATCTTAAAGGCTTATTTGACTTTACCCCGTATATATAAGAACTCTTTGAATAAACCCTCCATAGGCAAATTAATTAGACTTAGCCCCCACTTTGTCTAAGTCTAGTTGATAAAAAAGTGTTTGTATAGGTATTATCCATGCATGGTGCCTGATAATCACAAAATTGTGAGATTAATGTTAATGACAAAACAAAAACTCTAAATAAAATGTTGGAATATAACACGAGATAAAAGAATCGAACCTCTAGAAGCTGAGTCCAATGGCTCCCCATTCACACAAAAGTGGTGGCCAATCCGGCAATTTTAGAAACTTGATATTTATTTAATATTTCAATATTGGACATCTAACTCTATTTAGGACCGACACGAAACCTGTTATGGACTTCAGTCCAGTGTTGGAATTATTTTTCTATTTTGGATTCGAATTTCCTTTTCCACATAGTTAGTAACCTAACCTTTATATAACCATACTTAGGTCATAAGGTTTGCTCGCAGCAAAACTTTTCATTCAAAGGTCCACGCCTACCTATTATAGTTTAATTAGCCTATCGCTTTCCTCCACCCCCCTTCTCTAGTTTCGCTACATAGGCGCACACCTGTACAACTAGGCCAAAGTCCGGGTGCTCACTGATAAACTAGAAAAGAATGTTTTGCCCTAGATAAGCTAAAGAACACTAGAAAGAATAAAACAATTCAACTATTCTTATATTTATATCAAAGTTCTACTCTCAATTAATCATGCAATATAATTAGAGTAAAGATTCTTTCCACTCCAAATTGCTTAGATCTTAACGAATTTAACTAATAGCAAACAAGAAAACAATGGTGAGAGTAATGATTTCTAAATAGAACTAATATATATGGTGTAAATTGAATTAAATCTATACGAATTTAAACTAAGGAAATCAAATATAAACTATGGATATGGAGAAGAAATTAGAGAAAGTTTGAATCCACCTTAATTAATATCTAACATGTTAGCATAGAGTTTGTTGCAACCCTAATCTTTACGTTTAAACACAGGGTTCAAACATAAATGTTAGGCCTTTAATGATCCCTAATTATTTATGGTATCTCTAGTTATATAATAATTAGCATGATAGGAAGTTTAAACCCATTTTCATGGCGGATTAACTATCCTCTAGCCTAAGTTAATTCTACTTATGTCTAAGTAGAGAAACCTAGGCTTGAAGCTCTTTTAGCAACTACTATATACTAATATATCAAGTCCTCATCAAAGCTGCAATCAAGCCCCTCTAATGGAGGTTTAATTATGATTCATTAGACTATCATGAAAATAAGAATGAGAAGAACACTTAGTAATAATAAGAAATTATATTTAAACTAAGAACTTGAAGTGTTTTAATGGAATTTTAGGCTAAGAACATAAACCACAAATTATTCGAAACTAATGGGGGAAAAGGTAGGAGAGTAGATGAGTTTTTCCCTAAACCTCTTTATAAAACAAAGGTTTAGTTTACAATTTTTGTGCATGGGCTTTGGAGTTATGTTTTGGGCCACTAAATCAAGCCAAAAACCTAAACATTTAAGTTCAAAAGGGGTCTTTCTGTTGTAATTTACTACAATACCCTTTTCGTCCACTTTTACTATTCTGATTGAGTCGACTCCTAGACCATTAGAAAACTCTTTTCGAGCCGGTCGTTTTGACATATAGTAGGCCCAATTCCGAGGTCTGAATCAAAAGATACGGCCTACTGAAGTTCTGTTGACTTTTATGTTCTTTTTCTGGCTAAGTTGACTTTGACTCTCCAACTTTGACTAAGCTTTAAAAGGTTTTTTCTCATTGAAACTTGGGCTTTAACCATAGAACTTCTCTAGCAAGCAATTTGACTCATTTCTCTTGCAAAAGTGATGTATTTCTTTACATAATTTACTCAAAGACCTAAAATACACAAAAACACGTAAACACTACTAAATTCTTATTATCATAAACATAATTGGCCTAAATATGATACTATTAAGGAGTTTAAACTATATTTTTGGGCACTTATCAAACCACCCCCAAACAACATTTTGCTTGTACTCAAACAAATTAAATATGAGAAATTAAAATAAGTGGCAAAAAATGTAGTCCTAAATAATATCTTTTTACTGAGTGCGATTGCATTGACCATATGCAATAAGACCTTAAACCACTAGGAATTCCCTAGTGGACGAGTTATAACATCGTGAGAGTTTTCCAGAGAAGGTGCTCATAAACTTCATTTATACTACAATGACTAAGAAATAAAAGTAATGTTTTCTTATTTAATCTTAGATATTGATACATCTCACTAGCAATGAATAAAGAATAATCATATATTTCGAAACCTAAACTAATACATGCATAATAATCAAATCATCTAAAGATAACATACGTGTAATGAACTACGCTATGAAATACAATGATATTTATGGAAAGATGTAATGACTATTATCTACATATTAACCTAAGTTTCTAAGAACTATTCTATTTCAAATGCTAAAGTGAGACTTCTAGACTATTACCATAACATAAAAGGAAACTAAACTAATATTCCTAAGTGCATAATATAAATAAATTGTTTTGTTTTGTTTTGTTTTGTTTTGTTTGTTTTGTTTTGTTTTTTTTTGTTTTTTTTTTTACTAGAAAGGAAAGTGCATATTCTAAATATATATCCTAATATGTGCCAAAAATTCAGCGTGTTTCTATACCACCCCAAACAAAAACATGTTTTGTCCTCAAAGTATAGAAAGAAATAAGGATAGAAAGTACCATGGAAACTAGTAAGAATTTTAGAGCACCTGTGCTGCAAAACAAATTGAAAACATATTAATATAGGGAATAGAAAAATAGACGCAACTCCTATATTAGTTCCACCCGTTATGGGGATAACAAGAAGATAAATATCGCTTGGGACATAAATGAACACTAACAGAAAGTAAACTTACCATACATCCAACAATTAGGCATTGTCCTCCCCTCGTATCTCATCTTGTGAGAAGTGAGGTTCCTTTGTGTCCTGCCAAGCCATGAGAATCTGCCAGGCCTTACGCCATGTATCATCTACCATCTCTAACCTATTAAGCACTACTTGGTCTGATGGAATGTATGGGGCAACCAAATGAGGTTGTAGACGATGCCCCGGCCAAACCATAATACGTAGAGAGCATACAATGCAATTGGTGGATTGCATAGTGTCAACCCCAATCTAATCGGTGAAGCAGCTAGAGAAATCAGGGAAGTAAAATAGCATAACGTGACAAACCATGATGGGCATAAAAAGAAACTTACGCCTCAAACTATGAGCTCATGCTAGACTAGACACTATGGTCTGGGGAAGGTCATAAAGCATACGTCCCTCAGCTAAAGCAAGGAAGACGTTACAAGAGGTGTTATCCACATATGAAAAATGCCATTATACGTAGAGACCTTTCTAACAGACTAAAAGCTTGGTCTTTTTAATGGGGACTCTTAAGGGGCGATTTTTCCCTTAAAGGCAGTTTGGTCTTTTTTGCAAAAATTAGAAAATTTAGGACAAAAAATATGGGAACAAAGATTGGATGCATACCAGGTCGAGAGGATAATGAAGATGAAGATGGAGACATTATCGCAGGCAAGTTTGAAACCATTTTCGGGAAAGGGTCGTTAGAGAAGTTTATGACACAACGCATGTTGAAAATCCATAAGGAAGTTTTGCAGCTGGAGGAAGAAGGTGAGGGACTTGATGTAGAAGTAGATCGAGGAAATGTAGGAGTAGATATCGCAAAGCTGATTGTTACTGAGCCACCAACACAAAGAGTGGATGACAACAACAACAAAGTTGTTCAAAGTGCTGCAGCACTAGCAAAAACCAGTTCATGGGTCGATGTGCTGGGCAGAGATGCAGTGGGTAAAGAGACATTGAGGTACATCCCACCAACAATGGTGAATGGAAAACCAGTTATACATGTTAAGAGCTCTCAATTTGCACATGTTAATGGAAAATATGAGAACTTGGTGGTTGGGTACTTTATAGGGAGATGCCTTGGTTATGGGTATGTGAAAGAGGTTGTTAGCAAGACATGGAGGTTGCAACACAAATTTACAATGCACTCACAAGGGGAAACAATATTCACATTCAAGTTTGATAGTGAGGAGGGTAGAAGGAAGGTGTTGGACATTGGGTCATTCCATATTGCCAGCTGCTTGTTTGTAATAAGGCTGTGGAAGTTGTTCATTAAATCGGAAGTGAAGGAACTGAAAACGATACCAGTGTGGGTAATAATGAAGAAGTGGCCACTGGAGTTGTGGGACAAGGAGGGGTTCAGCATGGTGGGTAGTGCCATTGGTATACCAATGTTTGCGGACAAGTTAACAGAAGAGAAAAAGAGGATGGCATATGCGCGAGTTTGCATAGAGGTTTACATTGATTGTACATACCCTGAAGGAACTACTGTTGTGGTTGATTAGCAAAAGGCATTTGAGATTAGTTTTGAATATAATTGGAAACCTCCTCAGTGCTCAGAGTGCAAGGTGTTTGGGCACTCGGACTCACAATGCGCCAAGCAGCTAGAGAAGAGAGGTCATGTGAATCAAAGGAATGAGGTGTGGCTGGAAAAAATTAGAAAGAAATCAGACTAGAAAGAATCGACAGCAGTTGAACCAAAAGAGAAGAAAGGAACTGAGTTGGATGACCAGGGAAAGAAAGTTGACACTGGGGCTGAGGGCCTAAATGAGACTGAAACGGGAGAGTGGGCAGTACCGAGCAGGAAGCATTTAACAAAGCTAAGGCACCAGCTTTTGGAAGTAAAGGAAAACACTATGGGGAAGGAAGTAACCACTTCTGATTATGCAGGGAGTAAGGAAGCACATGGCCCTCAAACTACGCAGAAAGGAGAGCAGAGTATGCCGGACACAGCCACAAAATGAGATAACAATGGGAAAGGGACGCTGTGGGAGGGTGGAGTAGAGGGGTCTAGGCCCAAAATGAAAAGCCCAAGTGATCCCAATGAAAGTCACAATCAGGGAAAGGTGGTACACATACTCAAAAGGCCGGAAACTAGAGCCACAAGCAAGAAAGTAAGCACACAGAGTGGGTCTCGGTTTGGCCCCCTTGCCAATCAAAATTAATTTTATAATTAGTGTGGGCTGTTGGAATATTCGGGGGCCAACAAGGGGTTTAAACAGCATGAGATAAAGGCTATGATTAGGAAGTTAGAACTGAGTATAATGGGTATAGTGGAGACAAGAGTTAAGCAGGAGAATGTGCAAACAGTTAGAAGAGTGTGCTGCCCTAGCTGGGAAGTTGAGCATAGCTATGAATATAGTGAATTGGGAAGTTGACCATAACTATGAATATAGTGAATTGGGAAGAATATGGTGTTGCTGGAACCCGACGAACTATACTATGCGACTCATTGAGAAGAATGAACAAAGCATCACCATGGAGACTACTCTGTTGAATGGGAAAATGTTTGTAATCTCAGTAGTATATGGCTCAACTAATCGAGAGAGAAGGAATGAACTCTGGAGGGTGTTAATTCAGCTATCTTACGCTATCTAGAAGCCATGGATTGTCATCGGGGATTCTAACTCAGTTTTGAATGCACAAGAGAGAGTGGGAGGAATTGAGACTCAGCCACAACACTTCGCGGATTTGATGCAATGTGTCATAATGAGTGGGCTGATGGATCTGAAACAGATGGGGAATTTCTTAACATGGAACAATAAACGGGAACAGAGAACATGGCGAAAACTGGACAGGGTGATGGTGAATGATGAGTGGGTGAATGAGTATACAGACATTGAGGCACACTACAAGAGCCCCGGGGCAATTTCGGACCATTCATCTATTGTAGTGGCGTCAACTAAGAGTTCAGGGAGATACAAAAAATCCTTCATGTTCTTCAACTACTGGATACAACAAGAGGGATATACAGAGACCCTATAAGCAGCATGGAATACCCCAGTAGTTGGCAACCCAATGTTCACTTTCATGCAGAAATTGAAACACACTAAGGAGGCTTTGATAAAGTGCAATAGAGAAGGCATTAGCGGAAATTCAGGAGTTGTTACAAGCCCAACCGCTTAACCATGGGTACAGTGTCCAGGAGAAGCTCAAGGCTAAGTTTGTCAAGCAAAAAATAATCACCGAGGAGAGTCGAGAGCAAACAGAAATCGAGGGATCAGGTGGTGACATTAGGGGACAACAATACGAAGTACTTCTTCAACTCTATCAAAGTGAGAAACATGAAAAATAAGATAAATTGTCTTAAGGATGGGCAAGGAAAAGTATATGAAGAACTGGCTGACATTGGAAAGGAATGTTCAAGTATTACAAAGAGCTGTACAGCCCGGATTTCCTAGAGACGCTGGATTTTACAGAGCTGGAAGACACACAGGTAGAACCACTGGATGGGAATATTCAGAATATGATGATTCGGGAGGTTACATGGGATGAAATTTTTGAGTGCCTGGCTAACATAGAGGATAACAAAGCACCGGGCAATGATGGGTTCTCTGCACTATTTTTCAAAGCAGGATGGAGGATGGTGGGGGATGATTTTGTAAAGGCTATAAGGAATTTTTTCCGATCAGGCAAGATGTTATAGGAAGTGAATGCCACATGCATAACCTTAATACCGAAAGTGCTTGCTCCTACTTCTTTAGGGGATTACTGGCCCATTGCATGTTGTAATGTGATCTACAAGTGTATTACCAAGATACTCACATGCAGAATGAAAAACTTTATGCCACAACTTATATCTCTCAATCAATCTACATTTATAGCAGGTCGAAGCATTTAGGACAATGTGCTACTATCACATGAGTTGTTACACAACTACCATAGAGATAAGGGACCCCAGAGATGTGTAGCGAAGATTGATTTAAGAAAGGCATATGACACTGTCAGATGGGAAGCAGTGAGTTACGCTCTGACTAGAATTGGGGTTCCCCCAGTGTTTGTTAATTGGATACAGCGATGCATTGAAACACAAAGCTATAACATTATGATTAATGGAACACCGTTTGGGTATTTCAGAGGCAGGAGAGGGATCAAGCAAGGGGATCCCATGTCACCGTATTTGTTTGTACTGGTTATGGATTTTCTCACCCAGCTGATTCACAGAAGAGTAGTACAAGGGAGATACCGGCTACATCCCAACTGCGTTAATCCAGAGGTGACTCATTTATCATTTGCAGATGACCTCATTGCCTTTATGAATGGGGACTTGAACACAGTTTGTGCACTCAAAGATTCTCTACACAGCTTACGCAAATGCTCAGGGCTACAAGTAAATTTTCAAAAGAGCCAAATGTTTTATGTGGGAGTAGAGGAGAGAGTTGTCCAACAAATGGAAGCGCTCATCAATTTTCCGAGAGGAATGTTGCCAGTAAAGTATCTCGGACTGCCCTTGATAACCACTCGTCTGAGAGCAAGAGACTGTACATCACCGATAGAGAAAGTAAGATAGAGGAATCAGGCATGGAGAGGGAGAGCATTGTCCTATGCAAGACGGCTTCAACTCCTTAAAGCAGTATTGAATGGCATAAGTGTCTACTGGACAACTTCTTTCATTCTTCCTCAGAGGACTATCGAAACTATTAACCAACTCTGTCGGGATTTCCTTTGGAATGGGCCAGAGTGTACCACATCACATGCTCTCATTGGGTAGGATACCATATGTTTCCCATATGAAGAAGGGGGGCTCGGGATTCGAAGTTTGAAATCATTGAATGTAGCGGCAAATCTGAAACATCTCTGGAAGCTGGTTAGCTCGAGTGACACCTTATGGACTAAGTGGGTAACTAAGAATTTGATCAGAGTGAGGAATTTTTGGCAGATGAAGATTCCTAATGACTGCTCCTGGGTTTGGTGGAACTTGCTGAAGCATAGGACAGAGGCCCAGAACATAGTCCAACACCAAATTGGAGATGGAAGAGGAACTCAGGTATGGATGGATCCTTGGCACCCAGATGGTATCTTAAAAGACCAGTTTCCACTAGCTCTCATACATGACTCAACGTGTAGGCTGAATGCACGCATGAGTAATCTTATAGAAGATGGGCAGTGGTGCATTCCCATGCACGTCAGAAATCATATGCCAGACATTGCTATTTTCATAGAAGAGGAGCTCAAGGTTGGGCATGGGCATGGGCCCGATCGAGTGATATGGACAGCCACCGAGAGAGGGGACTACAAACTCCGGGAGACATATGATAGAATCAGAGCAGTCAAAAATCCAGTATCTTGGCATCACTTGGTCTGGTTCTCGAATCGGATACCGAGACACTCCTTCATTACCTGGCTCACATTCCAGAGAGGGCTGAAGACAACTAGCAAGTTGAAAGAGTGGGGGGTAGTAACTGATGACACCTGCGTACTGTGTTGGAGGGAGAGAGAAACTGAAGTACACATGTTCTTTGAGTGTACTTACGCACAGTTCATTTGGCAGCATCTATTACAACGTGCAGGCTACAACAAGGCACAAAGTGCGAACTGGTTGGAAGAAGTGGAATGGGTGATCATGAAAATGAAAGGGAAAGTCATTCAACAGGATGCGCTTCGGCTGATGTTTAATGGCTTCATCTATCATGTGTGGCAAGAGAGCAATAGAAGGCTCTTTCAGCACAAAAATCAGATTGCCGTCCAGGTGAGTTTATTAATCATTCATGATGTAGCGACCAAACTCTCTTCTCTCAAAATAGTAATGGATGAAGGGCCCAAAAGAGACAGTGTTATGTCAATATGGAATGTAATGGTGGAAGCAAGGCCGAGGATCACTACACCATTTGGGTGGATTTCTAATGCTCACTATTTTTGCTTTGTCACAGTTCTTAACCGTTAGTAGCTTGCTAACAGTAGATAAGCGTAAGGAATCATAGTTTTTCATGAGTAAATATCGAATAATTTATTGAATTATTTGCTCACAGTATTGTAACACTTTAGTTACTGTTGGAAACAATTAAACTGAAATAAAATAAAAAGGAAAAATCTACTGAAGCCCTTCCGGCATCTTCCTCTTATCAGTTTCAGAGATGGCATCAACTTAGATATGTAGAGGATCGATCGGCGAATGAGGGGAGCTTAAATCATCATCCCCTTCTCTTCGATTAAGGTATTTTCTTCTTTCTGACCATCTCTATCTTTTTTTCATTTGCTTAAGAGTTGGGAAAATCATGGGTTTTAGGGTTTAATGTTTACATTTTCATTTTCTTTTAATTCTCTCTTTTTAATTTCTTTCATACTTGGGGTTTTAGAGGATGCATTGGAGAATGAATTGGTGTTTATAATTAGATTTTCAATTTTGTCACTCCAATTTTCATTTTCCAATTTTTGCACTGGGGTTTTATGTAGTTGCTGATTTTTTTTGGTTGTTCAACCCATCTTCCACAACTTGTTTTGATCTCCTGGTCGGACAAAATATGTATCAAATTTTGTTTTCATGACTTTCATTTTTACTTTTGTTTAGGCCGTGGCTGCTACCCACAATTTTATCCGTTGGATTCTCGTGTGGAAGCCTTTTCAACGACTTAAAGTTATTTTTCGCCCCTGTAAACCGTATGCAAAGATCGATTGGAATATAGTTCCATGATAAAGTTGAGAACATAACTATTATCGTTGCTCTTCGTGGTACTTCACTACTTCTTCCTCCTCCTTTTCTTCTTCTTAGTTCTTCCTATAGTTTTGTTTGGGCTTGAAAACCTAGGGTTTCCTCTTTATGTTGTTTTCTTCTATTCTTCGTTTAGATTTAAGAGGGTAATGTTTAATTACACTAATTTCTTTAATTTTTACTTTTGGGTTCTGATTTGTGCGTTTTTCGGGTAGTTCGAGTTCCTTCATTTCAGATGTGGCTTTCTTAAATGAGGGAGACGAATCAGGTAACCCTAAGCTAGCTTCTTCTTTCTCTTCTATGTATCTGGTTTCTATGTCTAGTTAAATTCTATGTAAACCTTAACAAATTGGTTGTCTTTTTCAAAGGGTTTGGTTAATTGAGTTTTTGGTTCGCATCACAGCAGCTAAACTGAATTAAAGGTTTGTTTGTTACTTTTCCTTTTAGTTGATGATTAATTGGCTTGTTTTGATTGGGTGTTGACTATTGGGTGATTCAATATGGTAGGAAATTTGTTTGTTGAAATTCTTCTGAGAACAAATTATTCTTGTTCTTCATTTCTTTGAGTTTGGTACAGTCTTTGCATTGGTTTATGTCCTAATTTTTGTTGGTGGTTATATTTGTTCACTTCGCTTCCTTTGTTTTTCGACTCAGCGTTATGAAATTTTCAGTTGGATTTAGTGTGGTAATCTCGCAATTGATTTCTCTAGTATGGTGATTGTTCCTCTTCTTTTGGGAAGGGAAGAAAATGATTGGTTCCCGAATGGTATGCCAATTCAGTTGCAATATCCCTGTTGATGGGTCTAGTTGTGTTTAGCTCTGTGTAAGTCTGAAAAGGTTGTCTATACTCTTCACTATGTTAAACGATGCACATGACTCATTTAGTAGGTACCTGTGCTTTCCTCACAATCTAACTTCCATTCACAATTTTAAAGGTTTCCTGTGGTAATCGGAATGTAAAGTTAAGGGGAAGAACTAGTTCTAAAGTTAGAGATTGGGTCAGTGCAATTAATGATGCTGGATTAAGGCCACCTGAAGGATGGTGTCACCCCCATCGTTTTGGTTCTTTTTGCTCCACCGAGGGGTTTGGTGAGAGGACGGTAGTCGCCCAATGGTTTGTGGATGGTCAAGCAACATTTGGAGCAATTGCTTCAAAGAATTGAGGAAGGGAAGTCGAGGTCTGTTTCCTTTAGCACCGAGTGTGTTTGAATTAAAACCATTCCAATATTTATCTTTTGTTTAATCAGAAAAGTTTCAAATGTTTGAACGCGTTCATTGCAGATATTCATTACTTGATTGGTGGATGTGTCCCGAATCAGATCTACGCCGGCCCTTTTGATGCACATGGCATCTCGACTCGATGCTTTAATGGAGGCAAAAGCTCAAAGAAGGGGTTCGGTGCTTTTGCTCCTTACATCTTTAGACCCATCCTTTTCTATATGCTTTGGATATTAAAATGTATTGAATTTTTTTGATAAAAACAATGGTCATATATGTATATATGAGCTGGTAAGTTGGCTACGTGGTATGTTCATTCAAGAGGATGCCAAATAGGAGAGTGGGGTCAATAGGGCTTCATGTTTTATATAGAATAGTGGATACTTAGATAGGTGTCACTCTGGTGTACACTAGTCTTTTGGTGAAGCCTTGAGAGTCTGGTCCCAAGGTCTTGGGATGGAATGCCACCTTTATCAGGTTTTCTTTAAAAGGTTTAGGGAAAATAAAATTGTAACTTTATATTTGTAAAAAAGTTTGTTTCAATCAATAAGATCTCGCGCATGTCCATCTCAGAAATATCAGATTTCGTCTACATTTGAACATCACGAGTTATGAAATTTAAAAAGAATAAAGGCAATAGTTGTTCGCACTGCTAAAATAACACTCTTTGTCCCCATGAGCGTTGTGCCTTGTTCTTGCATGTTTTCCACCTGTCACTTGCTTTGTCTGATAGCATATGCTAATAGGCTGTTTAACCTTGATTTTGTTGTAGGGAACAAAACAGTCTGGTTTTTGTTTTGTTTTTCCGTAAACGTTTTTATGTGGTTGTGTATGCACGATGAGGAAGAATTCAAATATATGAAAGCAATTCATTGGCCTTAAAATAGATTTTCTCGAATTCTGTTGTCTTATGTTACTTAATTGGTACATATAAAGGCTCTTCCTACCTTAATACATCAACGCCTCATAGACAGTTATGTGCAAATCTGAAGTACTCATGTAAGCAGCTTATGTAGAGAAAATGATTATCTTTTGATTAAGATCTATAATGGATGAATTGAGATGTTTAGATATATATGTTTTTAATGATTATTAGATGACGTTGTGGTCTGTTTCAGATTTACATTCTTCTTTACAAGGAAGTTGCCATTGCTTTGAAAATCAACAGTGTGTATAGTAAGCGGAGACTTCTTAGCATTCATGAAAATGTTAAAGTCTTTGCGTTACCCGGACCATTTCTCAACCGCAGTTTATTTATGGTATGTAATTTATTTGGGAAACATGTATAAATTTCACGTTGGATTTAATTAGAGTAATGATATATGTTCGATTAATCGGCATTGGCACGGCAAGTGTCTTTGATGATCATTGTCGGATACATACAGGTCACACCATGAAAAACTTGTTATTGTTGATTACCGTGTTGGCTTTATTGGTGGTCTTGATTTATGCTTCGGATGGTATGACACACCGAGCCAAAGGTAAGAATGCACAAGAGCTTGATTAGTATTATCTTTCACTTTGTAATTTGGTAGGTTATATAATCTAGATTGCAAGTTATTATTGATTCATTTCAGTTAGAATCACTATTAAACCAGGGTTCTCTATCTCCCGAAAGTTTGACATTGAATTAAGGAGGTCTGTTACTAAACTGGAAATATACCAGACTTGTGTTGCAGTCCGCTCAAAGCAGACTTGCTAGTCTGACTTTATGCTATAATTTGTCTTAGTTAGAGTGGGTTTTGGGATATAGTGACCTAGGATGAAAAGTTAGTTCTCTGAATCTATTTTCTAAGGGTTCCAGTTTCATAGTATTTGGATATTCAAGTTAAGAGTTACGCATGTCCAAAGATGGCATTCTAGCCTACCAGGAAAGCTGCGCCGGCCTGATTCGCGCTCGATTTTGTTGTAGTTAGAGTTAGATTTGTGTTTTAGTGATCTTGGCAGTAAAGTTAGTGATTTGTATCTACTTTCTAACGGCTCTAATTTCATGGTATTTGGATTTTTGAGCTGGGATTTACCGGTATCGAAAGGTGGATTGGTCCAACTGAATTTTCAGTGTACTGGACTGATTTTGAGTTAAATGTAGACATAGTTAGAGTCAAATTTAGGTATCCTCTACGTATGCATAAAAGATAGTTCAATGTGTCTGTTTTCTAATGCACCAAGTTTCATTGTATTTAGACATCTGTGTGAGAAGTTATGTTTTATGGGATATGGTCTGTAACAAGTGACATACGATCTTCACTTGTGTCGAGCAACTTATTTACTTGGAACGGGTGTACAAAGGGAAGGTAAGTAGTTACTCTAATATATTCATATACATGATTTATTAATTATAGGCTTGTTAGAATGTTGAATACACTAGGGATAAAAGCCTTGAATAGTTTGGTATGATATATGTCAAATTTTGAATGAATCGAGATGTAGTCTTAGAATTTTATATATCTTGTTGAACCCACGTAAAATATATCAATCAGGAACCTACGTAATAATACAAATTTGCTTCTTTTGTTGGTATAGGTGGGCAATGTGTATGTTCAGTTTAGAGAAGATGAACATGTTGCAGCTGTTGTTTAGCTGGAAGGTTTTATGGAGGTTAGTTATCATATCTCATTTATCGTTTAACAAACAAGGCTTATAGTCATATAATAGAATATATATGTATGATTATGGCATTATGCACTCATATAGGTTTTGTCTTGCAAAAAATCATTTGGCTGGAAAGTTTTTGAGGTACTTGGGTAATACTTGGAATTATACTTGAAATTAGTATTTATTGAATTCGGTATGGATGTTTATTTCATTTTGCCTGTCTTACGTATTTTAATTTATGTTATTCTCAGGATTCAAGATTTATGGAGTGTCGAGGCCTAGATAGTTGAAGAAGAAGATGATGAGTTCCCTGACAAATCTAAAATATTTATTTCCTTGTGTATCAAATTTCCGAATTCGCATGTTCTTTATGTGTATAACTTTTTGGTTGTGATTTGTAGTAATATAAAGGAGTATGTACTTGATTGGATGTATTTGTGAGGTTTTCTGTTTATTGGTAACTTTTGTGGAATTTTCAAAAAAAGTGGGGCATTTATGCAGGTGATTGGTGAATGTGGTAAGCGTGTGACAGGAGAAAATTAATTTTTTTTCAATACGAAATTGTTTTTTAATGGCAAAAAAGCGTTACTAAGCTTTTCATTAAGTAACACTTATAAAGTAGGAAAAACGTTAGAAATGGTTGCAAAAATCGTTAGTAAATGATTCAATTAGTAACACATACTACACAAAAAAGTGTTACTAATTTCTCATAACCGTTACTAATATATTTATTAAGCTACGTGTACAAACCGTTAGAAATTGAAGGAAACCATTACTATTGTTAAAAATATTTAATGCGATTGAGTCTAGAAACCGTTAGTAATTAATTTTAGTAACGCTAATAACCGTTACTAAAAAGAATTTGTAACGGTTAGAAACCGTAAGTAAATAACTTCACATATTAATAACTCCCAAACAGTTACGGAAATAAACTGTTACAAATATTTTTAGTAACGGTTCTGCGCTGTTAAGAATATCTTGTTTTGGTATAGTGGATAGCTCGATTTTGTGCATGGGAGAAGCCAAATATGGGATCGTACTGCTTCAATACTGATGGAACACTCCAGGGAGAACAAGGGGGGTGGGCGGCTGTGATAAGAGATAGAGAAGGAGTTGTTGTAGCAGCTGCATAGGGGAAATCAGAATATCAGATGATCGACCTCATTGAGTTGTTAGCGAGAGGACTTTAGCTGGCGGTGGAGAGAAGATGTTTAAATGTTAGAGCCTAGACGGACTCAACAACAGTAACAACTTATATGAGGGATCAGGCCCATTACCCAAGGCGAGCCCATTACCTTATGGGTGAAATCCACCGATTGGAAGCCCAACTTGAGAGTTTCACACTCAAACATGTATTTCGGGAAGCCAACAAATTAGCCGATATATTGGCGAGTAATATCCCGACAGCAAGTTATGTAGTAATTACCCCTAGTTCATTTTCCGAAGATGTAAGGAAAATTGTATTCGATGATGCCACAGGCAAAAGATATGGAAGAGTATAAGCTATGTAACCAAGCTAGTTTTAATTTTAATAAAATAGGGGTAATGGACCTCTCAAAAACCCTGCTTGCCTTTCAAAAAAAAAAAATGTCATTCCCTTAAAATATTAAGCATAATGAAGAACATAGTAGTGCCTAGGTTAAGAGATAGGCTGCCAAGGGCTACGTTATATTGCCCTTGGTCGTCTATACGAAAAATTCTCGCCCCATAGGCCTCATGAAAATATTCATAATTGTAGATATATAAATTATCTGACATATAGCCCCATGTGTCTTGGGCAGCAGGCATAGAAAGTCCTAAAACATGTGCTAACAAATATTTGCTTAAGTCTATTGATTCATTATTTATTGTGACCAAGAATGCTTGTTCCCCGTCTGGTCAAAAGAAAAATCGACAGTTATCATAGAAATAAGCAACAAGTTTAGGTGAATAAGATTCATCAACACTTACCAGAAGAGGCTCCCATCCTTGCTGCACAATCATGTCTCGAGATAAGAAACCATACGTATCACTCTCGAACAATTCTTCAAAGGACTGTTCAGGTATGATTTGTGGAGTTCCCATAGCAACCAGGCACAGTACTGAACTCCTGGAATTGACCGCAGAAAACCTAAGACAAAAGAACTAATAGTATGAGAAACGCAAAGGGCATGCACGCTCTAATAAACCTATGTGAGGGGCAGGCGCGTTGTCTCTTTAAAAGCAGTGATAGAAGAATATGGGGTGTGCATGCTCTAAAAGAGTACAATATGGGGGCTTGCTCCCTTGGAGTAAGACCTGTGGGGTGAAAGTTTGGGGGTGATATATATTCAGTTAGCACAAAAATTTATCCGTATCCACATATTTTAGAGCACTTCAATTTGATGCGGGTCCTTTGAATCAATGCTGAAAGGGTTTAGCCGGATTTAGCTATCCTTGATTTCATGCAGCCCTCAAGGTTTTGCGATATTGCGGTTGCTATTCCTATTCTAACTTGAAACATATCCGGTTTGCTTTTGGACTCTTGCTTCACATCTGTTTTTGTTTTGAGATTTAGAAACCTTTTCTAAATACATCAAATCCTTTTACAATTTGGAAACCTTGCAGAACTTAGATTAAGTAACCTACTTTATATAAATACATGCCTAGCTATGTATTACTCTGCACCATAAACTTTCATCTCACAGGTCTTACTCCAAGGGCGCACACCCCCATATTGTACTCTTTTATAGTGTGCACCCCTCGTATTCTTCTGTCGTTGATTTTCAAGAGACAACGCGTCCGCCCTCTCACATAGGTTTATTATAGCGCGCACACCCTTTGCATTTCTCATACTATCAATTTTCTTTTCTTGGGTTTTCTGCGGCCAATTCCAGGAGTTCAGTATTGTGTCTAGTTCCTATGGGAGCTCCACGAATCATACCTGAACAATCTTTTGAAGAATTGTTCGAGAGTGATATGTATGGTTTCTTATTTCGAGACATGATTGTGCAACAAGGATGGGAGCCACTACTAGTAACTGCTGACGAATCTTATTCACCTAAACTTGTTGCTTATTTCTATGATAACTGTCGGTTTTTCTATCGACCAGACGGGGAACAAGCGTTCTTGGTCACAATAAATAATGAATCAATAGACTTAAGCAAATATTTGTTAGCATATGCTTTTAGGATTTTCTATGCTTGTTGCCCAAGACACATGGGGCTATATGTCAGATAATTTATATATCTACAATTATGAATATTTTCATGAGACCTATGAGGTGGGAATTTTTCGTATAGAGGAAAATAACGTAGCCCTTGTCAGCCTGTCCCTTAACTTAGGCACAACTATGTTCTTCATTATGCTTAATATTTTAAGGGAATGAAAAATTTCTTTTGTGGATAATGCCTCTTGTAATGTCTTCCTTGCTTTAGCTGAGGGATGTATGCTTTATGACCTTCCCCAGACCATAGTGTCTAGTCTAATACGAGCTCATAGTTTGAGGCATAAATTTCTTCTTATGCCCATCATGGTTTGTTGCGTTATGCTATTTTACTTCCCTGATTTCTCTAGCCGCTTCATGGATTGGATTGGGGTTGACACTATGCAACCCACCAATTGCATTGTACGCTATCTACGTATTATGGTTTGGCCAGGGCATCGTCTACAACCTCATTTGGTTGCCCCATACATTCCATCAGACCAAGTAGTGCTTAATAGGTTAGAGATGGTAGATGATAATGGCGTAAGGCATGCCAGATTATCATGGCTTGGCAGGACGCAAAGGAACCTCACTTCTCACAAGATGAGATACGAGGGGAGGACAATGCCTAATTGTTGGATATACAGTAAGTTTATTTTCTGTTAGTGTCCGTTTATGTCCCAAGCGATATTTATCTTCTTGTTATCCCCATAACGGGTGGAACTCATATAGGAGTTGCGTATGTTTTTCTATTCCCTATATTAATATGTTTTTAATTTGTTTTGCAGGTGCTCTAAAATTCTTATGTGTTTCCATAATACTTTCTATCCTTATTTATTTCTATACTTTGAGGACAAAACATATTTTTGTTTGGGGGTGACATAGAAACACACTGAATTTTAGGCACATAATATGATACATATGTAGAATTTGCACTTTGTTTTCTAGTAGTAAAAAAAAACAATTTATTTATACTATGCACGTAGGAATATTGGTTTAGTTTCCTTTTCTGTGATGATATTAGTCTAGAAGTCTCACTTTAGGCCTAGGACAACTGGGTTTTGAAACCATTGATAAGGACATTTTTTGGCTTATAACTACTAGAAAAACCAGATTTCACATTTTAATTATTAATAAGGACAAACTTAACTTTTTTATTTTTTACTCTTTCCAATTTTACCCTACTATGTTTTGTATGCACTGACGTTTGTGCATACTTCGCATACCAAGAGGTGGTATGCACTGACACTTATGCATACCATTTTCTTTGTGATGCTTGGTATGCACTAACGTCTGTGCCTACCTAAGGTGGTATGCGTCGACACCAATGCATACTAGGGTATTATTGTTTTTTTCAGACAAAAGTCAACTATTGTCCTTGAGAGTGTTTTTGAAATAAGGGTGGGTTTTTTGGTTCGTTATTTCGGAATTTTGTCATTTTCAGTTTTGTCCCCTAAACTTAAACCAAAAGACTATACTTTCAAAACTTAAATTATTTTGTTTTTATCCTAATTAATTTCACTATATCGTATTATCTTAATCTAACATGCATAAACAACAATTAATAGAAAATAAAACCTAAACATGCTACTAAACTAAATTTAATGTTTAAACTTACTGATGGATTATTAATTAATTAATAATTTTTTTTATTATTTATAATTTTTTTTTATTGATTTTTTTGGTTTTGAAAACTCAAAACTTTGCAAATCTATCTACTTTTTATCTAATAATAGTTGAATTAAAATAACTAGGGGAAATTAAAACTAACTTACATACGAAGATTCTGAGCTAACTAATCTTCGTTGGAGAAAATTGAGGTGCGGCGCGGGTCTGACACGTGCGGGCGCGGCTAGGATGCGGGCGGACGCGGCTAAGGCACGGGTGTGGGTTTGCCATACACGACGCGGGTCGATCAGCACCGTGTTTGCTCATTTTTCTCTAGCAGCTTCCGGTGAACCGTCTCGTGCTATTCTCGGGCTCCGTTTGCTTAGAAGTTTACTGGAAATATAAGAAAACGAAACATCAGTTACGAAAATAAATGAAAAAAAAACTTAAAAATTGGAAATTAGATTGAGAAGAAGAGTTTGAGAGTGGTGATTTGCTTAATCTTCTTCCTTGTTCTAGATCCATGACGGCGGCGCCATTTGAAGAAGTGTAAAGTGGTGTTGTATTGGGTGTGTTGTTCATCTTAAATCTATGAATAGGAGGAATGGATTGATGATGGAAATCCTAACTTTATAACTCTTTTCTAATCTCTAATGGTTGTTCTAAATGATTAAAATGTGGAAAACACTTGGTTGATGATTAATTCAATAAAACATGATTCAAACTAGAGTTGGGTTGTAAATGAAATGATTAGGAAAATGATTGAATGGTGTAAGAATGGAAAAAAAGATTGAAGCTTGAAAGGTAATAACTTGATTCAATAACACAAACTTGAAGAACATGAAAAATGGAAAACAAGAATTAAATACAAATTAAACTATATATTTAAAACATTTGAAACTACTCCTAATGACTAAAGATTAATTCTAGGGTAAGGTTCTCTCTCCTCTCACTTTGATTTATATATTATACCAATTACATATTACAACCTTGCCCTCATCCTTTAGAAATAAGACACCTCATTAAGGTTTTGGTATCTTCTTGAACAAGCTTGTTAATGATGCCAACTTTTGAGTTAATGACATAATATTTGGTCTTGTGGGTTAAGGACATGATCATCCATCTTTTGGTTTTGAGTCCCTAACTGTTGACCGTTGACTTTGACCTTGACTTTTCAACACTTTTTCTCCTAAGCTGGAATCTTCCTAAACAGCGTCAAGAGCAATCTTTGTTTATAAACTTTTTTCCATACTTAGCCCTTTATTGGCTTTACACTCATTTTGATTTTGATTTTGGAGTTCTAAATTTTATTTTATATTATTTTATCTTTTCTTTTAGAAACTTTCTTTTCTTCCTTTGATGCAACTCTAATTTTGGTTTAACACAAGTCTTTCTCTTCTCTTTTCTTCACTTCATCTTATTTCTCAGACATATCAAGATGGGTAGGCTAGTTTTATTTTATTTTTTTGTTTTTATAATGGGTAAGGGATTTATGGTTAGTGAAAAGGCTAAAGGAAGGCTCAGTGGGGCGGCTAGCGAATAAATTTCATAAAGGTGGAATTTCTGGCTATATCGATCCAAAAGGTGCCTACATTCTCGCTTAGGATATGGTGTGGTGATCAAGCAAGTGGACGTGTTATTTCTCTACTCGGATTTGATTTTCCCTTGTGTTATCACTCAGATATTTCACTCATATGAGGCTTGTGGCTAGATTCTCATTGGATTTGTAAATTAAGTAGTCTAACCTAGGTCTCAGAAAAATACTGCAAAGTACAATCATAGATGCTCATGCAAGACGTTTATGAAAAGATGTAATGACTATTACCTACATACTAACCTAAGTTTATAAAAACTACTCTAATTCAAATACTACGTGAGATTTCTAGACTAATATCATCACAGAAAAGAAAACTAAACCAAGAATAACATGCCCACCAATTTCGGCTCATTCAAATATGTCTAACCTAATCAAATGTTATTATGAAATCGGAAAATTCTGGACCATTAGATAAATGTTCAAAATTGAACACTAGTTTTCCCAAGGTTAGACACATCCAAATAGGATGAAATTTAGTAGGCATGCTATCTATTGCGAGAACATCATATTCACAAACAATTAGGTCTTAATTCAATTTGTAAGTCGATGGAGTGGCTCGGGAGTGGCTATAACGGGAGTGGCTCTATCCCTCCCCATATATATATTTCTTTCTTTATATATAGAAAGCAAAGTGCATGTTATATAGCATAATATGTGCCTAAAATGTAACGTGTTTCTATACCACCCTCAAACAAAAACATGCTTTGTTTTCAAAGTATATAAAAGGAAGTAAAGATAGAGAGTACCATGGAAATGTGTATGAAAATTTAGAGCACCTGCAAAAACAAAGTGAAACTATACTAATATAGAGAATATAAAAACAGACGCAACTCCTATATGAGTTCCACTCGTTATGGGGATAACAATAAAACAAAAATCATTTGGGACATAAGTGGACTCTAACAGGAAGTAAAAATACTGGACATCCACGTAGTTTAGGCATTGTCCTCCCCTCGTGTCTCATCCTGTGAGAAGTGAGGTTCCTTTGCATCTTGGCAATTCATAATAACCTGGCAGGCCTTACACCATGTGTCATTGACCATATCCAAGCGATTGAGCACTACTTGGTCTGTTGGGGTGTATGGGGCAACTAAGTGAGGTTGCAAATGATGGTTGGGCCAGACCATAATATGTAGAGAGCGTACAAGGAAATTGGTTGGTCGCATAGTGTCAACCCTAACCAATCCGTGAATTGGCTAGAGAAATCTGGGAAGTAAAAGTTCATAATGCAACAAACCATGACGGGCATAAGAAGAAACCTATGCCTAAGGCTTTGAGCACATGCAAGACTAGACACTATGGTTTGGGGTAAGTCAAAATGCATACGTCCTTTAGCTAAAGCAAGAAAGACGCTATAGGAGGCGTTATCCGCAGAAGAGAAACGCCATTCCCCTAAGACATTTAACATAAGGAAGAACATAGCAGTGCCCATGTTAAGGGACATGCTACCAAGAGTGACGTTATATTGCCCTTGATCTTCAATACGAAAAATACCCGCACCATAGGTCTCATGAAAATGTTCCCAATAGTAGAAATTTAACAAATTATCGGAAACATAACCCCATGTGCCAGGGGTGGAAGGGATAGGAATTCCTAAGGCGTACACCAACAAATACTTACTCAGGTCGATAGGTTCATTATTTATCGTGACCTCGAAAACTTGTTCCCTGTTTGTGTGAAAGAAAAAACGGGAGTGGTCATAAAAATAAGAAACGAGGTTGGGGGAATAAGTTTGGTCAGCACGTACCAGGAGTGAGTGCTATCCATGTTGAAAAAACATATCGCGGAAGAAAAAACCATAAGTGTCGCTATCGAACAACTCTTCAAAAAACTATTTAGGGATTACTCGTAGAGTTGTCATGGCAACCGGGCAAAACACTAAGTTACTTATGAACAATCTTTTGAAGATTTGTTCAACAATGATTCTTATGGTTTTTTCTTCCATGATCTGATTATTCAACAAAGTTGGCATTCACTCCTAGTACATTATGATCAAACTTATTCACCCAACCTCGTTTCATTTTTTTTTATGACCACTCCCATTTTTTCTCTTGCACAAATGAGGAACAAGCTTTTGAGGTCACTATAGATAATCAAACCAACTACCTGAGTAAGTATTTGTTGGCTTATGCCTTAGGAATTCCTTGCCCTTCCACCCCTGGCACATTGGGTTATGTTTCCGATAACTGGTTCAATTTCTACCACTGGGAGAATTTTCATGAGACATACGGTGTGGGTATTTTTTGTATTGAAGTTCAAGGGAAAGATAACATCGCTCTTGGTAGCATGTCGCTTAATGTGGGAACTGCTATGTTCTTCCTTATGTTAAATGTTTGAGGGGAATGTCGTTTTTCTTATGCGGATAACGCCTTCTGTAGCATTTTCCCTGCTTTAGCTGAGGGACGTTTGCATTTTGACTTACCCCAAACCATAGTGTTTCGTCTTGCACGTGCTCAGAGCCTTTGGCATAGGTTTCTTCTTATGCCCGTCACTGTTTGTCGCATTATGAGGTTTTACTTCCCATATTTCCCTAGCCGATTTATGGATTGGGTTAGGGTTGACACCATGCGACCGACCAATTTTCTTGTACGCAATCTACGTGTTATGGTTTGGCCCGGCCATCGTCTGCAATCTAACTTGGTAGCTCCATACACCCCAACCATAACATGTAGATTGTTTAGAAGCAAAGTAAAAGAAGTAATGAAGTAAAGCAAAATAAAAATAGCCTACTCATCTTGATATGTTTGACAAATAGTATGAAGTAAAGAAAAGAGAAGAGAAAGACCTTCACAAAACCAAAATTAGTTAGTTGCTTCATAAGAAGAAAAGAAAGTTTTTAAAAGAAAAGAAATAATAATAATAATATAAAGTAAAAGTTAGAACTCCAAAATCAAAATCAAAAGGCACTAGTAGAAAAAAGGCTTTTTGTGACTGTTTTAAAATGTTATTTGTGACTGTTCTGTTCATAATGGTCACAAATGACAAAAAAAGGTTTTTGTGACTGTTTTAAAAAGTTTTTGGTGACATGCGATTTTAGAACAGTCACAAATGGTTTTTTTTTAAAAGAAGGTGTATATGTGTAGATAACTATTTATGACTATTTTACTAAAATAATTACATATTATCCGACCTTAAGCGACCGTTTGTCCCAATATTTGACCCAACTAGTTTTTGGTCCAATGCGCCCACAAATCTACTAAAAAACAATTAATTCGAAACATGATACAGCCATGACACAGCCACGTTCACTCTCACCTCCCTCTGTCTCCCGCTAACTTTGGATTTGAAAACTTTTGTTTTGTTGTGTCATAAAATGTTGTGAATTTGTAATTTCACTAACAATTTTTGTTTCGAAAAGTTTTCCAACCCGCTCAAAATTTCAGGTTATCTCTCGCCCATTAAAAGAAAAGAAAAAGAAAAAAAAGAACAAAAATAAACCCTAGGCTACTACTACTCAATGTCGCACTCTCTCCCCCACTGAACCGCCCTTTCTTCTCGCCTCCACCACCAATTATTAAATCACCTCAACCGATGAATAACCCTCCCTAACGGATTAGAGAACCGTTTCCCTCCCATACATGCTTCTTTACTCTTAGAAATTTAGAATTTCTTAATTTGACATATGCACGTGTTGCTGAGATCATAGGCTGATTGAGTCCTTATATTCGACAGGTTAAAGTATGTTGAACAAGAACTGGCAAAGAAAAAAGGTAAAAATATTGACGCAGCGGATCAAGTTGAGAACGATCTTAAACGCACACCTTAAAGTGAGTTGGTACTACTTTATCTTTCCATCCTTCTTTTTAGTTTGAGCAATTTTTAGGAAAAAGATGCTATACGTTATGAGATTAGTGTTTCATCAGGTTGTAATCTTCTCGTTTCGTGCTTCACAAGATCGTGTTGCTTTGTTTTTCGATTTTCATCATTCTCGTCAAGTAAGAATTTGGTAAAAATTTATCGTTTATACTTCGAAATTCAAAGTGTTTTAAATTCTTGTATGGCAAACCACTGAATGTTTTTGTATTTCACTTGTACTCAGCTAATGTGTAAATTTCTATTATCTGGCAGAGAGGGATAGTGTTGGAGATGCGGGAGGTGCTGCTGATAGAGTTTTGAACCAACTTCTGACTGAAATGGACGGAATGTCTGCAAAGAAAACTGTGTTTATTATTAGTGCTACCAACAGGCTTGATATAATTGATTCTATATTGCTCAGACCTGGCCGTCTTGATCAGTCGATCTACATCCCTTTGCCAAATGAGGCCTCTCGTCTTTCCATCTTCAAGGCCTGCGTCAGGAAGTCCCCTGTTTCTAAGGATGTGGATTTGAATGCCCTTGCAAAGTATACTAAAGGCTTTAGTGGAGCCGATATCACAAAGATATGCCAGCGAGCTTGCAAGTATGCCATCAGGGAGAACATTGAGAAAGTAAGTTTCCTTTCTTTTTATGTGTGAATTGCTTCTTTCTACTATGTACTTGCACTATCTTAAATGGTCTAGATTCTAGAATCATACTATTATAGGCATAATGTGAAGAGCTTCTCACTTGGGGGAGTTAGCGCATGCACCAGAGACCGTTAGTCCCCACCCACGAAGCCAAGGCCAGAGAGTTAAGCGTAGGTGGCAAGTTCAAGAGCTATGGCTTAATCAACTTGCTCATCCCTATATAATGATTTAGATGTGGGCATGAAAGAAGGCTTTGATGTGAGGCCGAATGCCGGATCGAATCGAGTTGGGTGGATTGAGTGAATCCATGTTTGGCTGCCCTGTAGAGTGGATGTGCAAGGGACAAGTAAGTAGCAGCCATTTTTATTTCACAGTCGTTGCTTTTCCGCCACTAAATCTCAAATCTCCACTTTGTTATTGATTTAAATTAAGCTTGGGAGTTTTGATGGACAACAATGGATAGGTGTATTGGGTTTCTAATTTCTTGTTTTGGATTACTTTCGTAGTGATTGGAAACCTTGTGCTGCTGGAAGTAGACAAAGAGTGCAGAATTGTTCAGGCACATATTAACTGATGCTTAAACCTCATGGTGAGGCCGAATGACAAGGTATACTTTTTCATGACTAGTTTTTCAATATTAACAAATTAAGTGAGTTTAAACTATAAAAAAAGTTAACAAGTAGGGCCTGGAGTGCGCATAAGTACAAGTGTTTGTACTACCCCTTTTGTGATATAGTGAAAAATATTGAATTGGGTACTGATAAAAGTTAGTTATGACTTCTGTTGGATCTTGGCTGTTTAGTGATTGTTGTGAAGTTTGGGTGGGTTCTTGTTGAGATTATGTGGAAATGTAACCTCCAGTTTTATGTATGTAGGATCTACTGCATTGTGCTTGTTTAGTAATGCATTTAGGCTTTGGTGTAGCTTTTCAATGTCTGCTGAATTAGGAGAAGAAAATAGTGGGTGGCTATGAGGGGGAGTGGGGAGCGGGATGTTCTTTCTGAATTAGAAACTTGGAGGACTGTTTACTTATTACTCAACGTTTTTTTTGTTTGTGTGGATGTTATAGACACTTAGCTAGAAACTTGGATAATTGTTTCAGTGGATTTTGGTTTGTGTGTGCATTTGATATGGTTTTGTACTATTGCTTGAAGACTGTTTTCTGCATTAGTTTTGTTTGGTAGGTTTATATTGATTTCTTTGCTGTGCTTGACTTTTCTACCTTCATGGTGATACAAGGCAGTTGATCTCTCAGAAGGAAAAATGACGGAGAGCAGTAGTATTATGCGTGTGAAAGTCTTCCTCTAGTTTTAATAGCAGCCTACAAGATACAGAAGACGATAAAACTATAGCGAGCATCTTGGTGGAAGAAAATTTTGGAGAGAGTGGCAAGCTGGGAAAGCGGCTATCTCATTTGGATTCCATCCCTGTAAGATTGCAAATGAATTATTTGTTTTTCTCGAATAAGATGATCATAATTTCCACATGCAGTAATCGGTAGTTATTTATGAAACTTTGTAAAGAAGGATCATCACTTTGTAAAAAAGGAATCTACTTCTGTTGCTTGTAGTTTCAGGAGCTTCTTAATTACTAGGTATTTTTTTTTTCCAATAATTCTTTTGTTTATGCTACTACACTTGGCTATATGATGATTATTTTCTTTTGTTCCCATGTTTATATGATGATTCTACTATAGAATGTTTCTTATATTTCAGTGGACCTCATCACCAAGTTGATGCTATTAGTCTCTATTTGAAAGGCTGATATTTGGTAATGTTACTAGCAAAAGTGATAGTAGTTGTGTTTAGCAGTGTGCGCAGGGTAGAAAGTTTGAGTCGTGTTCAAGCTGGGATTCCGCTACCTACACGAAAATGTTACCCCGTCGAGTCTACATTCAAGCGAACCAAGTTTCATTACTTGTCGATGTCTGTGCTAAAAGCTACAAAACTAACAGGTTAGACTGTTCAAACTGAAATTTTTATCTTTCATATACTTACACTGATAATGAATTTTCGTAGTTTATTTTTCGACTCTTAGGCACTTAAAATTGATTAAAGTGTACATATACATTTTTTTTCATCTCCTTGGGGGTAGGCTAAAGCATTGGCAGTATGTTTATTTATTTATATATAGGTGTTTTGTACTTGGTTATAAGTGTTTGAGTTATTTACAAAGGGTTTGAGTTGTACATGTGTTCCCCAAGAACAATTAATGGGTATTGGACCTAAGTCTATCTTGGTTTAACTTAACAATGGACAGATTGTTTGTTTGCGTTATCAGGGTTTCTTATAAGATGCTTATAATGACTTATAGCTTGTTTCAAATAGTTTTGGTTGACTTAACCCTTAGATATATTAACAGTTGCAATTCTGCTTATTCACATAGGTATTTATGATCTTGAGTTAACTATTTTGCATTCAACTATCATACCTACTAATGATTTACTTTAAATCTTTAAGAAATATCTTATATATAATTAGTGCATGCCTAGATTACTTGGTTACTTTGTATATCGGTGCATTTACTAGCTATTTTATATCAAGTTATATTGAGTGTCACCACCTCTTTTTAATTGCAGGATTCAAGTGGGCTAGTGTGTTAAAAGATGTGATATAGGATTTTGGGGTTCCCTTGGAGGAATGAATGCTATCAGTAGGGAAAGCGCTGTGGATTTGTCCAATTTGTTCATATGTGGGTGATCGACTTTGACGAGATTATGTTATTTTTTCATTTGGATTTGGATTTGGATTAGGCTGATTATATTTATATGAATTAGATGGGAAATGTGTTATTTACTTCATTACGTTTTACGATTAAGTACAAATATATATTGGTTATCCAAGGGGATTGGAATGTTTCAATGAAATTAGCAATATATATGAGTGTTACTTGAAATTTAATAGATCATATTTAGGTATGTAGTTAATTCAGGTGTGTAGTTTATTGCAGGTCTCCAATTTTGTGAGTTTTCATATATATATATATATATATATATATATATATATATATATATATTTTTTTTTAATATAAAAAAATATACATATCACGGTTTTACTCAAACCGTCATGACTAATGATATTTTTTTATGACTGTTCAAAAGGATGAATGCATAACAATTTATTTAAAACCGTCACAAATGATATGATTTGTTGTGACAGTTTTTGAGCAGTTGTTACTATTTTTTTATGGTTTTATGACTGTTAAAAAGGATGAATGCATTACCATTTATTTAAAACCGTCACAAATGATATGATTTGTTGTGACGATTTTTGAGTAGTTGTTACCGTTTTTTATGGTAGAGAGAGGCTAGTCTGGAACAAATATTTGTGACGGTTTTGGGAAAAAAATAAATGACTCTCACTCCGTCACGGTTTTGTAAAAAAAAAAAAACAATGACAAAAGACTTTTTGTCACTATTTTTAACAGTGATATAAAGCCTCTTTTCTTGTAGTGAGGAGTCAAAAGCCAATAAAGGGCTAAGTATGGAAATAAGTTTAGAAGCAAAGTAAGAACAAAAGTTTTCTCTAGTAATGTGATTTGAAGACCCTATTTTCTCAGACTTGTTATTTGAATATCCATTTCCTTCATTCTTCAACCATTACCTAAGCCCCATAATACCTAATAAAGACCTCTAGCTCAATTAGGAATATGATGGTGTGATAGTAAGTGGTAGTTGTGTTTGGTCAACCTTGGCTCCTTAGGATGTCATTGAGATTGTGAGGAAGCGCGTGGCCACTACACATTGGAGTAGTGAGCGAAACTTGAGTGGAAAAATCAAAGTGATTTGTGTCTTGACACATTCCTTGTGAAAACCTACTAAATAGACAATGTTAGAAATCCAGGTGGGGAAATTGATTTTCCTGACAAAATTAGTTGCCTTTAGCTTTTCAACTTCGGCTTTTACTGCTTTGGATCTGTCAGCACCTATTTTTCTCGGTTTCTGTTTGACTACTACTGCATCACTGCAGACATTGAGCCGGTGGCATGCCACATGGGGGTCAATTCCTGGTATTTATTCGAATGACCAAGCAAACACGTCTTTGTGTTCCCGGAGGAAGTGTATTAGAGCCTGACGCTCTTTAGAACTCAATAAGGTACCGATAAAAGTGGTTTTGGGCGAGCTTCCTCCCACAATTTCCACTTCCTCTAACAGCTCCAGTGAGGGGGGATCCTCTCTCTCTCTTAGAATGAGGTCTGAGAGAGGGGGATCAAACTTTAATTGCTATTTGGTGGGTTGCCCCACCTCTATTTGTTCAAAAGGGAGTGGGGACTGCTTTGTCACCAGAGCGTAGCATGTTTTGGCAGCCACCTGATCTCCTCTGATTGTCTCAATTTTCCCATCATGTGGGAATTTTAGACATTGGTGATAGGTGCTGGGAACAACGCGGAGTCTGTGCAGCCAGGTCCTGCCCAAGATCATATGATAGGGTGTGTTAGCTTTTACCATAACAAAATTTATGATAAAGGTTATCGGACCAGTAGTTACGGGTAACTGGACCTCCCCAATTGTTAGAGCTTTGTCTCCACTGAATCCATATAGGTTGGAGTTGGTGGTGACCATCTCAGAGTCAGGAATCTGCAGTTTTTTGAATGCGTCATAGTATAACATATATGCTAAACTTTATAGATTAACCAATATGCGATACAAACGTAATCTCTAAAAGGAAGTGTAAACACCAGTACATCTTCATGTGGACTCTGGATGGTGTGACAGTCGACCTCAGTGAAAAGGATGAGTGGATCTTTGTGGGGTAATGCATTGACTTGAGCACAATCTGTAGTCAATTCGTTGTTTATGATCCTCATTTGCTTGGCGATGCGCATTTGGTACTGCATACCATTTTATTGACCTGCCTACTCCGCTTGCTTGCATTTCCTGAAACCATGTTTATCTAGACCCGACCATTGAGTGGTCCAAGATTGGGGATCCCGAATCGACGTCGTCGATCTCTTCAGGTTGTCTTGTGTTCGCCGCTTTCGTGTACTTCTGAACTTCAAATACCCCCTTTCAATCAGATCCTATAGTTCATTTTTCAGGGTCCTACAGGCCCTAGTACTGTGACCCTTACTCTTGTGGAACTTGTAGTAGGTCCTCTGGTCTCTGGTACCCAGGGAGCCTGGCTTGAGTGGAGCTGGCCATTTGAGGTAGCTTTGGTTCTTGATTGAGTCTAGGACCTCATCTGGCATTTTGTTCAGAAGGGCGAAGTTTTGTCCATCGAAGGAAAAACTTCTTCAGCTCTTTCCATCCATGACTTCTTTTGTGGTTTTCCATCTCCATTGCTGGCTACATTTTGGTACTGCCCTCTAGGGATTCATCCCTTGGATGGGGATTTAGTCCTTTGGCAACCATGATGACGGTCTCTCTTTGGCTTTTGAGGTGAAGAGTTCCCGTTCCCTTCCCATGGGACCATAGGAGTTGTCCAATTAGTTTTCTTTGCTTCCTGACGCTTGTTTAGAACATCCTCCTCCCACCCTGCATGAGTTTCAACCATGTCTAAGAGTTCCTCCAAATCACGGGGTGGTTTCTTGGAGAGGAATCTGAATAAGGTGTTTTCATTCAACCCTTGTTTGAAAGCTATTATAGCAGTATGTTCATCACAAGACTCTATCTGGATTGAAATTTCCATAAACCGTTGCATGTAGGACCTCAATGCCTCTCCGTCCTTTTTCTTGATGTTAAACAGTGCATCAATCCATTTTGGTTGGTGCTTGTTGCACGAGTACCTATCTATGAAGGTCCTAAACAACTCTTCTGAGGACCTGATCTGCTGCTCAGGTAACCCGTGGTATCACTGGAGTGTGGATCCTGACAGGAAAGCTTTGAACTCTTGACACATGACGTGGTCATACCTCTCATACTATCCCATGGTGGTACGATATCTGAATACATGATCCACCTGATATGACTTGCCACTGAAGATACTGAACTTTGGTTGTCTGTAGCCGCAGGGATAATGCTTTCTCATTACTCGTGATGAGAAAGGAGATTTGCGTGCAAGGAGATCTGCCTACCCACATTATAGCAGATTGAACAAGGGAGTCTTGCCTTTTTCTTCCTTTGCCTGTCATCCGATGCATATGACGGATCAAGTCATTTTTCTCAGTCTCCCATGCACTTTATTTGGTAGAAAATCTCTTGTTCTGGGTTCTTTTTTGGTGTCGGGGGTTGACATCACGATCTTGGTCAGTTGACTCTGACTCTGATGTTGTATCCGAGTCCTCCTCTGAATTACTGTATTATGACTCTGATGATTCACGACGAACTGGATCCCGACGCCTTGGGTTCTTAGCACGACCGCCCTCTGGAAGGCCGTCATCATCGAGATCGATGAGTGGCTCCTTCCTTGTGTCAGATTGGTACAAATACCTTAGCAGCTGTAACTCTCGCTCAAGGTTGCTTCTTTGCTGTTCCAGACCTGTACTGCTTGGCTCGCCTGAACAGTTTCTGGGTTGGTAAGAACATCATTCTCACTGTTTTGACGTTCTTTTTAAGTGTTATTTCTAAGGCCTGCACCGGGAGCAACTGGTCCGTCAGTGCTGGTCACCGGTCCTTGAAGGGGATTATTCGCATCATGATGATTGACATTCTCCCCTTCTTCAGGCATCTCGTGCACTTATTCTCTGACAGCGATGCTGTGGGTGGTAGCACCACCTTTTGTTTTCTTAGTTCTTGCCATCACAATGGTAAGAGTTTTTAAACTAAATCAGTCGTCGAAACAAATGTTTGCCTGCTTTCGTCCCCACAAATGGCGCCAAAAGATGTAGGGGATTTTCTAAGTATCCCCTTATCCTCCTCTGTGCCTTGTGATTCAGAATCTTTTTCTTGATAGAGAAGGGATGCGATGATTTAGTGTTCAGGGTTGAATCGCCTGGCGGCTGCCTACGTATCTCCTTGTTTACTTAGAAGAATCAAACCCTATTTTGCATCGTTCCTAAGAGTGAATTCCTATGGTTTATATAGGAAGAGCCTTGAGAGTCCTAGGGTTAGGGTTAACCTCACCGCCTATGAGTTCCCTTCCATCTTTGGACTATGCCTTCCTATTTGGAATCATCTCCTTATAGAAGTCTGAATCTGGACCATATCTTATTAGAAGTAGGTTTCCTTGTTGGTCATAATATCCCATCGCATATAGGAAGATTAGATCTAAATGTAACTCTTAAAGATATGTCATTCTGATTCCTTCCTTATCATTAAAGATCGCCCTCTTCAGTTTTCTTATGTTCAGGAACTGCCTTTATCAATTCCTAACGACTTGGAGAACTGGTATGCTTAGAGGCGGTTAGTCACGTGTCTGGCACATGCTTACGAAACACTCGTGATAAACATGAGATTACTTATTCATAGAACTGATCCGATGACTCTCGTCTAATTTTGGACATTTATAGTCTTGGGTCATTTCCCTCCCACATGTCATTTAGTTAGTAACAGGAAATCCCCCCTACAATATATATCATACTTATTTGAGGGTAAAATGCTTGAGGACAAAAATGAAGCCAAAAGAATCAAATATGGAGTGCAAAGATACATTGATTGATAATGAGCTATATCGAAAGAATTCTGGAGGTCCGCATCTGAAATGTATATCACCTGAGGATGCGCATTTAATCATTGCAGAACTCCACGGAGGAGAATGTGGAAACCACTCAGCTGGAAGGTCATTGGCAAATAAAATAACGAGGCAAGGATATTTTTGGCCTCAGATGGGAAGAGATTGTCTTCGTTATGCTAAAAAGTGTATGCAATACCAAATACATGGAAAGGCTATATATGTTCCAACTGAGGAGTTGCACTATGTATCGAATCCATGGCCTTTTGCGCTATGGGGCATGGACATTGTTGGTCCTTTAGCACCTGGATGAGGTAAAAGGCGACTCATGCTCACGGTTATAGACTATTTCACCAAGTGGGTAGAAGCCATAGCCTTACAACACATAAAAGAGCAAGATGTGATAAATTTTCTTTTCGAAAGAGTAATATGTCGATACGGGTTGCCATATGCCATTATATCTGATAACGGGCCACAGTTCGAGGGAGGAAAAGTAAAGCTTTCTTGGAATCATATAAGGTAAAACATTTCACATCTGCGCCATATTATGCTCAGGGTAATGGGCAAGTAGAAGCAACAAATAAAACCATTATGGATAATATCAAGAAAAAGCTGGAAGACAAGAAAGGTCTCTGGGTGGATGAACTAAACAACATTCTATGGGCTTATATAACGACACCTCGAACTGCCACGGGTGAATTGCCTTTTACATTAGCTTATGGCATGGAAGCAGTAACTCCATCAGAAATGGTGGTATCGACATCCAGAACCAAAGTTTTAATGAATGGTCAAAATAATGAAGTAATGGCACGCAGCAGAAGTCTTCAATCTCGAGAAAACAAGAGATCAGGCAAGGTTAAGGCTCGACACATACCATCGGCAGCTCAGAAAAACTTTCAGCAAGAAAGTGAGAGAAAGACAATTTCAGGAAGGTGATTTGGTCTTGAAAATGGTCACTCATGCGACTAAAGAGAAAGGGGATGGCGAACTAGCAGCAAGCTGGGATAGGCCTTACATCATTCATAAAGTGGGAATCAATGAAGCTTATTACTTAAAAACGGCTGAAGGTATAATATTACCAAAGCCTCAAAATGTAAGCAATTTGAAAGCATATTATCAATAAAGAATATTATAATATGATGTATTTTCAAAGTTATGCATTCAATAAAGAGATTGATATTTCCAAAAGCAATATCTATAAAAATATCTCAAATCCTCGTATCTCTAGAATTATATGTTGATAGCAGGTCAAACAAAAAATTTCTGATGATCTGTAGATCCTCATCTCAATACCAGGTCAAACAAAAATCCCGGTGATCTGTAGACCCTGAAGATCTATAGATCCTCATTTCGATACCAAGTCAAAAGATCCAGTTCTTGGCAGCAATGTCGATTTCGGGTCAAAATATCCAGTTCTTGGCAGCTATGTCGAGTTCAGGTAAAAAAATCCAGTTTTTGGCAGTAATATTGAGTTCGGGTAAAAATATCCAGTTTTTGGCAGCAATGTCGAGTTCGGGTAAAAAAATCCAGTTCTTGGTAGCAATGTCGAGTTCGGATAAAAAAATTCAGTTCTTGACAGCAATGTCGAGTTCGGGTAAAAAAATCCTTGTATTGGCAGAAATGTCGATATTAGGTCAAGATCATGATGAAAATCATGGTATTGGCAGAAATGTCGATATCAGGTCAAGATCGTGATGAAAATCCTAGTATTGACAGAAATGTCGATATCAGGTCAAGATCGTGATGAAAATCCTGGGATATGTGGTATCGTATGTTTGATACCAGGTCAAAGACCAAGGAGGCAAACACCTAAGGTATGTAACAATAAGGGATATTTTCTTTCTTATTTTTTGGTTCCAAATATGTCAGGTGAATAGTATCGAATTTCCAACTTGTTTTTTTTTAAAAAAATAATTACAAATGCCATTTGATGGAGTAGCATTGATTTTTTTTAAGCAAAAGTAGTACGATAATAATTTATTTAAAAGGGATAACAAAAGCAAAACAGGGCTTTTACACATAGAGTTTAAAACTAAATAACATAAAGAAAACATTAATCTTCATCTTCATATGCATCATCATCTTCATCTTCGTCTTCGTCTTCGTCTTCGTCTTCGTCTTCGTCTTCATCTTCATCTTCATCATCACCATCACCATCACCCTCGTCATCACCATTAGTTGAAGACCCATCATTACTTTTTTCATAACAATATGGGTCTCGAAGCCATTCATCTTCATATTCTTCTTCTTCTTATATATATATATATATATATATATATATATATATATATATATATATATTTTTCTTCTTATTCTTGCTCTTCTTCATTATCAGAATACTCGGTGGTAGGACAGTTTGACCAATGAGGCCAGTTTGGGAGAACCATGAAAACAGCAAGAACAGTAAGGAAGTATGCAACAAAGACATTTTTTAAGGTTTGTTGTTGTCAGTAAGAGGATTACAAAAGATGGTTTAGAATCATGCTGGTGAGGGTCTTCTTATAGTAGTAAAAAATTATAAAAACGAGGAAACTTAATGGTGATTATCAAGAAAATGAGGAAAATTAATGGTTTTAACAAGAAAACGAGGAAAGTTAATGGTGATTAACAAGAAAACGAGGAAAGTTAATGGTGATTAGCAAGAAAACGAGGAATATTAATGAAAAAGTAATTCTTGGTTATCAGTGCGCAGGACGGTTTAAGGTTTGAATGATAATTCACTAAAGTTTTAAATGTCGTGATTTAATTCAGTGCATGGTGGGGTTTTGAGCTAGCTGGTTGAATTTATTTATTGTTGGTAATATGAGTTTTTTTATATTGAGTAAATGTTACAAGTTTCATTAACCAAATTTGTCTTCAAGAGAGGTTACGAGTTCAAAGAAAAAATCCTGGTAATCTATAAATCCTTATCTCGATACCATGTCAAAAACTATGGTTTAAAGACAACGGTATCTATAGAGCTATATCGATGTCGAAGATAGGATATCAATTGATATTGCTTTTAATTGGAGTGGTATCGAAAATCTATTTTTTTTCAAGATCTTAATAAGTATCAATCAATACTGCTTTTAATTGGAGTGGTATCGAAAATATAATTTTATTTTCAATTTTTCAAGATCTTAATAAGTATCAATCAATACTGCTTTTAATTGGAGTGATATCGAAAATATAATTTTCTTTTCAAAACCTTAATAAATATCAATCGATATTGCTTTTAATTGGAGTGGTATCGAAAATATAATTTTCTTTTCAAAACCTTAATAAGTATCAATCGATACTGCTTTTAATTGGAGGGGTATCAAAAATATAATTTTCTATTCAAAACCTTAATAAGTATCAATCAATATTGCTTTTAATTGGAGTGATATCGAAAATATAATTTTCTTTTCAAAACCTTAATAAGTATCAATCGATACTGTTTTTAATTGGAGTGGTATCGAAATTATAATTTTCTTTTCAAAACCTTAATAAGTATCAATTGATACTACTTTTAATTGGAGGGGTATCGAAAATATAATTTTCTGTTCAAAACCTTAATAAGTATCAATCGATATTGCTTTTAATTGGAATGGTATCGAAAATAAAATTTTCTTTTCAAAACCTTAATAAGTATCAATCGATACTGCTTTTAATTGGAGTGGTATCGAAAATAAAATTTTCTTTTCAAAACTTTAATAAGTATCAATCGATACTGCTTTTAATTGGAGTGGTATCGAAAATAAAATTTTCTTTTCAAAACCTTAATAAGTATCAATCGATACTGTTTTAATGGGAGTAGCATCGAAAATATAATTTTTTTTTTCAGATTTTTACTAAGTATCAAAAGCTATTAACAGATATATTACAAATATAAACAAACGACAAGAAGCAAAAAGATCTATCTTTATAATTCAAAGGGAGTTTAAGAGAATGTGGCAAAGTAGACAGAGCATTGTATCAATATTACAAAATGGAGCAAATTATGAAGAAAAAATTAGCTCGGGGTGAAGTCTTTGGTTTGATCTGGAGCATTGCACCTGGCGTCGAGATCTAAGTCAACATCAGCAAGCATGTCGATTCCCTCTAGAGTGGAGGGATCAAGACGCAATGAGTCAAGAATGAGAGTTGGGGTAGCCACAATCTTGATGGGTTTAATTGTGGCCACATCGTCATCATTGGTGTTTTCCTCAATCTTGGTAGCCTCAGTATCAGCTTCGACAACTTCTTTGTCAACATTGAGGGTAGCTTCAGAAGCAATATTACTTTCATCATCAAAATTAAGGTTATACTGATCAATAACATTTGCAGGAAGGTATTGTTTGACACTCTTCATGGTAGAAACACAATAATTCATATTGTCATCAGCTTCAACCAGGTCGAGATCGGTTTTGGCTATTTGGGCCATGAGGTAAGCTTTTTCTTTCTCAAAATTAGTTCTTTCCTTCTCGAGTTTCGCTTCCATCTTTGTATAAGAGCACTTCAGTCCATTAATCAATGGGGTAGTCTGATCAACAAGAGTCTTCAGATTGGCATTAGCAGTGTACCGAGCTATTTTGGAAGCACCTAGTTTTGTGATGGTGAGAGCATGGTTTCTTTTTTCTTCGTCAATAGAGTGTTGGAATTATTTTTTGTCCTTCTTTAATTTCTCATTGTCTTCCCTGAGAAGACGGAGGGAAGCCATATCGTTCTCAAACTGACTGACAGCAGCAACTTTAACCTGAAATCAAGAAAATAGCAGAGGGATGCATTATAAATAATGGTCAAACAATTATAAGAGTAAGGCTAAAGGTATATACTTACTTTTTCGAGCAAAGAACACAAAATTTGAAAGTGTTCAATAATTGGAATTTCAGTCATTGCTGATCGATCTCGAGGAAGAATCGTGTTTAGAATGAGAGCTTCTCCGAGACCAGGTTTCGGAGGCTCAGAAAATAGAGAAGAAGATTTTAGAACCCTTTTCTTATTACGAAGGATAAAATCGGCCACAAAAATTTCAGATGAAGAAGAAGGAGCATGGACAGTTGATGGAGCAGTGGTATGAATAGTGGCTGGAACAACTGAAGATTTCAGTGGCACAGAGGCGGGTGCAGTATAGGTGGTAGTTTTTTGGCAGTCTTAGATACCTTCGTAGTTGGTAACACTTCAGTGGTACAAGGTTATTTTCTTTTCTTTTGATGAAGGCCAGTATCGACATATTTTTCTTTAGAAGGAGCTGGAGCCTGGGAGGAACTACCTCCTGTTGATTTTTTCGAGTTTAGAAACTTGTTGGTGGATTTATCTTGGCCACGAGTGATGCGAGATGCCATATCTGTGTACAATAAGCAGTGTTGATCAAACACATCTTGCAAAAGTGGATAATTATAGAAGTCTGGAACTTCTTGTTTGATTTTGGGAAAAAGATCTTCAGTCATAATAAAACCATTAAGTATATAATTAAAATAACATCGAGGAGTATTATCAGGCAATTCAGAAGAATCAAAAGTTTTTCTAAATCCTTTTTCATAAGAACAAGGCCATAATGAACATGGAGCAGCTGGGGAAGGTACAATAGTTTGGGGAGGTGAAGGATCTTGACCTCTAAGCACATTACTCTTTAAGGTATATAAAGGATCAACATAATTGTCGACATCTTGTAAGTCGACATTCGAGGCTAGATTTCCATATTGATCAGCACCAGTTCTAGCAGTTATTTATTCATCAGTGCCTTTCAGAAGCTCCATTACTCTAGTAGACTTTTCATGACCTTTCGAAGTGGCAGGTCTTAGTACTGAAATAAGGGCACAATGGTAGGCCAATCAGATAAAAGGTCCGAGATGGAGTGTCGAAATTTTGTTTTAGAGATGGGGTCATAGTTAACGTACCTTTAAGATTAAAAACACGGTGTACCAAGGAAGGAACAACGACAGAAGCGGATGACTCCCATTGACTAGATATGATAAGAGGATATAGTGGCCATCCAAAGTCACTATCTCGATTCACTCTTATGATACCCTATCGGTTACTTCGTTTCTTAGGATAAAAATAACCACTAGGCTCAATTGAACCATTTTTGTTTTTTTCTTCAGTACGTTTGATAAAGGTATAGTGGTATGAATATCGATAAGCCGGATTTTTTGGGATCTCCGCATATCAGGTGCAAGATGTGCATTATAGTAGTTACAAATGTACATAAATCTCCAAAAATTGCCCATGCTCTGGCCAGGAGAGATGGTCAAATAGTTCAGTACCTCTTGATCGAGGTCAATCAAAGGGAGTCAGTAGCTAGTTGCCCAACAATGATGATGATTGACTGGGCATCACCACTTTGGCATTTGGTACCTTTCCTACATTCAGTGTAGTGTTGAAGAGTGACAGTATCAGGTATCTGATATGCAGCTCTAATTACTGCTAAGTTGGGTCTTTTTGGGAAGTGAGGGTTCAAACCACCACTCCATATGCTGTTATCCTCCATAATTTCATGCTCTAATTTCGAGGTCATAGTCTCAAAAGGATGGCATGTTAGGCCATCAACAAGATACGTTGGGCGCCATGCTAGTTCATCAGTTTCAGTCCATTGTGATGTCGAGGCTGAGGAAGAAGAACTGGTTCTATCTTCAGACTCAATACCTTCATTCGACATGTTGGTATCACTAGAAACAATAAATTTTTTATTAGAATTATATTCTTCATCGATATTACTATCGCTATACTCAGTACAATTGTATAATATATTATTTATTATACGCGTATCGAGATTTCGTGGTGACAGTGACGGGGTTTGAGGTGATGGTGCTTGTCTCAAAAGCATACGTTCTTGATGTCGAAGCCAGGATTGTTTCGAGATGGTTCACCTAAAATTAACACAAGTTTTTCTCCTAGCCATACTGAAACAGATCAAAATATATAGTTCAGAAATCTAGTTAGTATAGTGGTTGTACAGATAAAACGTTCAAGTTCAAACCATAACCCTAACCCTAGACCTTTTAATTTGAGAAGAGGAACAAACACAAAGTTGGGTATGAAAAAATAGAAATAAAAGTAGTTTAATAACTTTGCATGACTAACCTGTTCAATTTGCAGGAACTTTCAGGTACTTTAAGAATCTGTCAGCAAATAAGAACTAACCAAAGCTTTTAGAAGATTTGGTTAATGGCAGTGGGGTTTGGATGTTTAAGTTTTGCAAATAATTTCAGAGAGAGAAAGGGATAGTGAGTTTTTTATACTTGCGATATGGGCCCGACCTTTTTTCCAAGCAGTAACCGTTTTGAGTTTTTGAATTTCAATTTTGAAAATTTGATTTTTTTTTCGCGGTCGATTATCGAAACATTCAAATTTTTGAGGGTTGAAACTTGAAAATTTCGAGAGGGGGCGATGTCGTGGGCAAATATCGTCAGGCCGATATTTCAGCCCGCAATATTAGAACTAACTTGAAATGTCTGTAGTTAGTGTTCGTATGTTGCAGGTTCAAGCGGGAAAAAGAGGAGGAAGAAGAGAATGGACACGCATTAGGAAGTGATTGGGCAAGACTACAACTGGAATACTATATAAAGATTGAAAAGAGAAAGAAAGATGGATTCGATTCATTCCATAAAAACTTGTAAAACCAGAGCAATAGAGAGAGAGCTTGAGCGACTTTGTAACCTCGATTACTGATGAATACAAAAGCTTAAGTGTTACTTCTTTTTGATTCTCAATTATATCCAAACCATTTCAATCCAATACTAATCTTAGTAGAAGAACTTGATCACTTCAAAAAGGATTTGTTGATTTTTTTTATAACTAAACTAAATTATATTAATGAATAAATTCAACTAATCTATTAAACACTAAAAAAGTCGATTTTATGAATATAGAATGAAATAGGGAAAGTAACAAATCCTCAGTATTCTTAGGACTAAAAACAACATTATCTTGGGCCCAACAGCAACAACATTGGCAGCAGCAAGCACATCATTGGACTGCCCAGGCCTAGTTTCAATAACAAGTGTTGCGTAGTCTCCAAGAGCGTAGTGAGTCTCCTCCTGAGTCTTCTTAGCGTGCTAGTAGTCGCTGCTGTGGTCCTGGCCCACCCTCTTCTCATGATTAAGATTTTTGTTTTAATTTGTTGTGGAATGTTCTTATTAGGTTTATTAGTTACTAGCTTGTAGGCTGCATGCATACGCACCAACTCTTTTGAAAATATTTAGATTTTTTTAGAATATTGGGACTACTGTTTTAGTTGCTAACCCGTTTTAATTTTCTAACAAATTGTTTTAATTAAGTTTTAAAAACCCATTTTTTTCAATTGAGAGAGAGATCATGTTTTAATAGAAGAATAATTCCCGTTTTAATTAGATATGCTAGATTTTCCCTTTTCAATAGGGGAGGAATTCCCATTTTAATAGGATAATGATTCCTGCTTTAATTAGAAGTGTTAGAATTTGTTTTAATAGGAGAACAATTTCTGTTGTAAAAAAAGGATTCCCGATTTTCAAATAGGAGAGAAATTCCGGTTTTAATAGGAGATGACGTGGAATTTTAATATAGCTCGAAAAATACCCTTTGTGGGAGCTTTAATATTAAGACTAGCTTGTAGGCCCGTGCATACGCACCGACACTTTTGAAAACATTTAGATTTTTTTTAGAAAAATGGGACCATTGTTTTAGTCGCTAACTCATTTTAATTTTAAAACAAATTATTTTTAATTAAGAGAGAGATTATGTTTTAATAGGAGAACGATTCCCGCTTTAATTAGAAGTGCTAAAATTTGTTTTAATAGGAGAATAATTCCCGTTATAATAGGAAAGGAATTCCGATTGTAAAAAATGATTTTCGCTTTTCAAATAGGAGAGAAATTTATGTTTTAATAGGAGATGACGTGGAATTTTAATAGAGCTCGAAAAATACCCTTGTGGGAGCTTTAATATTAAGATATAGAAGTGTTAAGTAGTTCGTATTCGGTTTAATATGTTTGTATGTTTGATTTCTCAATTTTCGTACGTACAATGCTTGCTATCTTATGAGAAATAATTTTATTATTAATTAGTGTATTTGTTTCATTGTTTTTCTTTTGCTCTTATTTTTCATGCATCCCACCCTTCAATACTGTTTGGGGTGGTATATTTCGACCGTCCAGTGTTGGAATTAATTTTCTATTTTGGATTTGAATTTCCTTTTCCAATTGGGAAGCGGTGGGAACATAGTTAGTAACCCGAACTCTATTGGCTCTATATAACCATACTTAGGTCATAATAAGGTTTGCTCGCAGCAAAACTTTTCACGCCGATCTATTACAGTTTAATTAGCCTATCGCTCGCCTAGAGAGTTTAAGATTTTTTTTATTTTTCTTCTACAATTTTATTTGGCACATCTCCAGTAGTTTGTTTCTCTACTCGTATGTTATGGAAGCCCCACACATCAGGCCTGAGCAGCCCTTTGAAGGTTTGTTCAATACCGACACTTATGGTTTCTACTTTAGGAATCATATCATACATAATGGATGTGGATCTCTTATGGTAAGACCTGACCAAACTTATTCCCTAGATCTTGTTTCTTACTTTTATGAAGGCACACGTTTCTATCCTAGCGTAGAAAATTAGCTTGCTTTTCAGAATAAAATCATTGGACGACCATATGATATGTCGAAGGATTTGTTAGCTGCTAATATGTGGGAGTACATTATTGATAACTTGTTGGATTTCTACCAATGGGAGGACTTCCATGACTCCTATGGAGCCAGTCTCTATAGGATTGAGGAACAAGGAAGGCAAAACTTGCCACTTTGTAGTATGGTCCGACCTCAACACAGGTACTGCCATGCTCTTCTTAATGTTGAATGTGCTTGGGGAGTGGCACTTCACTTCTGCAGATAGTGAGGCTTGCAACGTTTTCACCATAACACTTTTCGATCTCCCTGACCGCATGGTCCATCGTCTTGAGCGTGCTAAGCGTTTTCACCATAGCACTTTGATTATCGGTTTGAGGGTGGTGCGGAACATAGATTAGTAATCTGACTACTATATAAACATGCTTAGTGTATAGGACGTACACATGACCTAGGAGGTTAGTGGTGACAAAGGGACCGGATGCGGTATAGCGTGGGAAAACAGGTTGCACAGGATCAGATCCGCGGTATCCCAACCGCTCTGGAACTGCTGCAAAACGTGGAGAGTGGGAGAGCGAAACCAGAACCGCAAGATAACCACTGCGGTACGTGGAAGGAGAGAGAGATATATAAGAGAGGGAGAGAGAAGGAGAAAAAGGGAGAAAAAAGAGAGAGAGACGAGTAAGATTATAAGTTGTAATCACAGTTTATACATTTTGGCGCCGTCTGTGGGGAAATAGCGAGATAAAATGGCCACCATAACAAAAAAGGGAGTAGGAAGACCTAGAAAAGAAGTTGTTCGAGAGGTAGTAGAGGAAGAAGTGAGTGAAGAAAGAGAGGTGGGTAGAGAGGAAGACATATCTGATGTGGCGGCAGACGCCACCAGACTTATGCAAGAAGAAATAGTCAGATTGAGAAACGAGAATGATGAGTTGAGAAAGGAAAGAGACACCGCACAAGATGACATGGAACATGGGGATCGCCGGGGCAGTGAGATGGAAGGGGAGAATGAGGTATACCAGTCTAGGGGAGTAGATACGGTAGAGGGCATCACGCTGGAAGTGGTACAGGCCATGATCGAGAAAGATAGAGAAGCTAACCGTGCGGTAGAAAAAATGAACCAAAGTGCCGCTCAAAAGGAGGTTGCTAACCTCAACAAGAATCCACTGGCGGATTCGATCTGGAATTCAGAGGTACCTAAGAGATTCAGTCAACCAAGATTCGAAAGGTATGATGGGAAAGGCGACCCAACTGATCATTTGCATCATTTTAGACAACAGATGCCATTGTGGCAGGAAAATAAGTATGACGGACTGCGCTGCATGATGTTCCCTGCAAGCCTTAAGGGGGGCGCCTCGGATTGGTATTACCACCTATCTTCGCGGAGCATCAGTAGGTTTGAAGAACTAGAGCGAGCCTTCGTGGACCATTTCATCCACCAGAAATGGAGGGTAGTGGATATCGCGGCATTGTTTAACATCAAACAGAGGTCAGCGGAGTCGTTAAGGGAGTTTCTGTGCAGATTCAAAGAAGAGACCCTGAGGGTGGAGAATCTGGAGGAGCATACCGCGGTCATTGCATTTCAAAGACGGCTTGAAGCGGGGGGACTAGGGTGCACGAATCGGTGTCCAAAATTGAAATCACCACCACTCTGACGCCTCGTACCCAAAGGTAGAAAAGTATATTCGCATGCGAAGATATAATGCAAAGAAATGCGAGGGAACAAAAGAGATCGGGAAGGCAAAAGGTGCGGGATAAAGACGCGAAGGGATAGGGGTAAGAGAGAAGAGAGAGAAGGGGGATCCAACAGAGGGGAAAGACGTGGACCCGACAGATCGGGAGATCGGAACAGGAGAGATATTCGTGAAAGAAAGCCGTACCGTGAGATAGAACAAACACCTCTTAATAGGCCATTAGAGGAAATCTTGCCACTTATCAAGGGGTTGCAGCATTATGAAGGACCGCGGAATACACCTGGAGAGATTGAGGGGAAACCTTTCTGTGCCTATCATCAGATTAGAAACCACGCCACTAACGAATGTTATGCTTTGAAGTGGCTGGTGGAAAGAATGATTGAGAAGGGGATGCTTAGAGAGTATGTCGCGGAGGTTCGTCATGCGGAGAGAGGACAGGCTCCCGCTAGGATCTTGGGAACAATAAATGTCATTTACAGTGGGGAGACACTCGGGAGGAATGCCCACCGTGACAAGATGAGAAGGACAGCGAGCTTACAACAGGTTAATGAGGTGACAAGCACGACGCGGTTAGTTTTAGGAACCGCGATTGCCGAAGGGAACATAACTTTCACTCCGAAAGACTTGGAATCAGTGATTTCGCCGCATGAAGATGCGTTGGTGATTACCATAGCAATGGGTAATTATCTAGTGAAGCGAAAATGATAGACCGGAAGTTCAAGACATGTTGTTTATTATAGGGGCCATGGAAGAGATGAATATAGATAGGGATCAATTGAGGGTTTCTCAGACTAATTTGTATGGCTTCAATGGAAGCATGACAAAGCCTATGGGGGAAATAATGTTGCCAGTAACAGCAGGTCCGACGACGGTATTCACCAGATTTATGGTGGTAGATACGGGGTCCCAGTATAATGCCATTCTAGGGAGAAGATGGATTCATGAAATGAAGGCTATTCCGTCGACCTATTATCAGGTGATCCGCTTCCCCGGGGGGGTGTACGAAATAAAGGGGGATCAGGTCGCGGCTCAGAATATACACCAAGTGACGGTAAAAAGTATGGTCCGTGGAATAGGGGGTGAAAAGCCGACGAATGATAAGGGAGAAGCGTAGCAATTACAGAAGCGGAACTCACCGGCGATGCGAGTCTCATCGAGGCCAAAACTCGATGATATTGAGATCGTGAACACCAAAGGGAGAGGAAGAAAAATTTACTTCAGTTGGGTCGGACTTGCCAAAAGAGTGGAAATTCAAACTGACACAATTATTAGTAGAGAATGCTGACATATTTGCTTGGGCGATTGAAGATATCACAGAATAGATCCGAGTTAAAACCCATCACTTACACATGAAGGAGGGTGCGAAGCCTATAAGACGAAGATGAGAAGCGTAAGACCCAAATACGCCGGAAGGGGATTCGCGAAGAAGTTATACGGCTTAGGGATGCGGGTATAATCAGGGACGTAGGATGTACGGAGTGGCTGTCCCAACGTGGTCGCGGTTCCAAAAAAGAACGGCAAGGTTCGAATGTGTGTGGACTTTACAGACGTAAATAAAGAGTGTCCTAAAGACTGTTATCCTATGCCGCGGGTGGATGAGTTAGTAGATAGAACAGCTGGTTTCAAGGTATTCTCTTTCATGGATGCTTCCATGGGATATAACCAGGTCGCGATGTTTGGCCCAGATCAAGAAAAAGACTACATTCGTGGTGGAAGGAGGTACTTATTGTTATACAAGAATGCCTTTTGGTTTGAAGAATGCGGGGGCTACATTTCAGCGGTTGGGGGAAAAAATGTTCGAGGACAAGATTAGAAAGGGCATGGAAATATATATTGATGATATGGTGGAGAAAAGCATGTCGAAGAGGAACATTTGAAGGGTTTCCGTGAAACCTTTCACATACCGCGGAAGCATAGTCCGTGAAGAACCCGGAGAAATGCACATTCGGGTATCTTCGGGAAGTTCTTGGGTTATATAGTCACGATCGTGGAATAGAGGCCAATCCCGAGCAGATCAGATCCCTAGTGGAGATGCCGTCCCCTCAGAATGTAAAAGAAGTGCAACGGTTGGCAGGAAGAGTCGCAGGATTGAACAGATTTATATCTAAATCATCGGACAAATGCAGACCGTTGTATCGCTTGCTGAGAAAAACACCAGATTTTCGATGGACCACGGAGTGTGAGGAAGCCTTTCAGGAGTTGAAGGTTTATTTAGGGAAAGCCCCTTTGCTATCGCGGCCAGAGGAAGGAGAGATATTGTATCTCTATTTGGGGGTTTCAGAGTACTCGATAAGTTCAGTTCTTGTGCGTATTGTAGAGAAGATAGAGAAGCTGGTTTATTTTCAGAGTAAAACCATGCTAGCCGCTGAGACGCGATACAGTAGAATTGAGAAGTATTCTTTAGCGTTGATGTTCTTTGCATTAAAGTTGAAACCCTATTTCGATGCACACTTAGTGGTAGTGATAACAAATCTGCCTCTCAAGCAAGCGTTGAAGGCAGAAAAGTCAGGGAGAATGCTGAAATGGGTGGTGATGCTTAGTTGTTACGAAATCAAATATCAGGTTAGAACAGCGGAAAAAGCGCAAGCCATGGCGGAGTTCCTAGCAGAATTTCCAGCCGAGGATCCCACTTGGGGAGAGGAAATGGTTATGGATCAGGAGGAAGAATCTGGTCGTGATCCCTTGGACCCTTGGGATACGCGCAATGGTTGGAGAGTATTCGCGGACGGATCAGCTACAGACACCGGAAATGGGATTGGCGTGGTTTTGGTGACTCCTGACAACACAAGGCTGGAGTTATCAATGAAACTAGGATTTGCGGCTTCTAATAATGAGTCAGAATATGAAGCAGTGATAGCAGGTTTGAATATGGCACAGGATCTGGGAGTAAGCGAGTTATCGGTGTTCTCGGACTTTAACTTGGTTATTTGTCAGATGAATGGGGGGTTTGTGGCGCGTTGTCCAAGGATGGCACGATATTTAGAGGTTCTACGACAAAAAAGCCAAGAAGTTCAAAAGGATTCAATTTGCTCATTTGGGCGCGGTGAGAAATGCATTACATCGACGCGTTAGCATTTGTTGCCGCGGTGCTTCCAGGAACAGAGGGTCGTTCTATTAAAGTAAGAGTTTTGAGCAGGCCTAGTACATCAGAAACTGAGAGTGTGTGTCTCACCATTGAAAAGGAGATAGGATGGATGACGCCCATTAAAACTTTTCTTATGGGAGCAGAGATAGAAAATACCAAGGAGAGACGCCAGATGGAGCAGGTTAGCCAAAGATATGTTTTGTTAGATGGGGATTTGTACAAAAAGAGTTTCAGCGGACCACTACAGAGATGCATAGGGCCACAGCAGGTGCAAGAAGTGTTGGCCGAAGTACATGAGGGTGATTGTGGAAGTCACTCAGCGGGTCGAACCACGACCCATAGATTGATATCGCAGGGATATTTTTGGCCTCATATGAAGAAGGATGCAACAGAGTATGCAACAACTTGTGAGAAATGCCAAAGGTTCGCACAACTAATCCATTCCCCGGCAGAGCCACTGCATAATGTGTTTAGTCTGTGGCCATTCGCCATGTGGGCACTCAATATAGTGGGGCCTTTGCCCACGGCCAGCGGCAAGAGAAGATTTATGTTGGCCGCCACTGATTATTTCACCAAGTGGGTGGAGGGAGTGGCACTACAGCAAGTCAAAGAAGAGAATGTGAAGAAGTTCCTCTGGGAGAACATAATATGCAGATTCGGTTTACCCCATACAATCATTGCAGATAATGGAACACAATTTACTGGGGGAAAGGTACGTCAATTTCTTCAAGCCTACAAAGTGAAACAGAAGTTCTCGACGCCATATAATCCGGAGGGGAATGGCCAAGCCGAGGCATCAAACAAAATCATCATGGACAATTTAAAGAGAAAATTGGAAGACCGAAAAGGAGCGTAGGCTGATGAATTGAATCATGTTTTATGGGCTTATCGTACTACACCGCGGACTTCGACGAATGAATCACCATTCGCAATGGCATATGGAGTAGAGGCTGTCATACTGGTGGAAATGATAGAGAAAACAACAAGAACCAAGGCCGTGGAAATGGGTCTTAATGAAAATATATTAGCTACTGAGTTGGATATAATGGAGGAAAAAAGAGATACGGCTCGCATACGACTGGAGGAGTATCATAGAAGGCTACAGCGATAGTATGATAAACGAGTAAAGCCGCGGGGATTCATGGTTGGGGACTTGGTGCTGCGAAGGGTTACTCCGGCCACTAAAAGGGAGAATGACGGCAAACTAGGACCCAACTGGGAAGGACTGTTATCGTGACAGCAAAGGGAAATTCGGGTACTTACAAAATAGAGACCCCGGGAGGGGTAACGGTGGAGAAACAATGGAATATAAGAATGCTGAAAAAATTCCATGAGAGGAGCAGTGTGTAGCTTTCAATGAAACAAGCATATTTTGTGTAATGTATATATGTTATGTGCGGAATTCTAAGTCAATGAAACAATGATTGCATTCCTGGCTCAATAGCATGCATAGGAATTAATCAGAGACAGCGTAGGGGATGAGCCCTTCGCGGACAACATGTCCGAATCAAACTAGGGGCAAAATGAGCTGCCCCTATCAGGCTTCATAGCCGTTCAGAGACAGCGGGGGGGATGAGCCCTTCGCGGACTATACGTCCGAAACAAAATAGGGGCAAAATGAGCTGCCCCTATCAGGCTTCACAGCCGTTCAAAGACAGCGGGGGGGACGAGCCCTTCGCGGACTATACGTCCGAATCAAAATAGGGGCAAAATGAGCTGCCCCTATCAGGCTTCACAGCCATTCAAAGACAGCGGGGGGGACGAGCCCTTCGCGGACTACACGTCCGAATCTAACTGGGGGCAAAATGAGCTGCCCCTGTAAGGCTTCACAGCCGTTCAAAGAGAGCGGGGGGGGGGGGGGACGAGCCCTTCGCGGACTGTAAGTCCGAATCAAACTGGGGGCAACCCTGACTAGCTTCACAGCTATACAAAGCGACCGCGGGGGACAAGCCCTTCGCGGACTGTAAGTCCTAATCAAACTGAGGGCAACCCTGACGAGCTTTACAGCTATACAAAGCGAGCGCGGGGGGAAAGATCCCTTCGCGGACTGTTTGTCCGAATCGAACTGGGGGCAACCCTAACTTGTGTAAAAACTATACAAATAGTAAAGGCAGGAGGAAAAGAGCCCTTCACCAACAGTGCGTCCAAATAACAAGGGACAATCATAGCTAACGGAGTTTGGAGATGCAAATGAAAAGGAATTAAGTCAAAGTAACATATTGATCAATGGCTCCATGCATAACGAAGTTAAAATACGTCGTAATCGAAACACGATGAATAGTGAATTATATTGCAAAAGGAGCACAAAAGTACTAGCTACAAAAGCCATTGTTTTTCACAAACACAAAAATAATTGTTTAACTGTTACAAAACCAAGGCCATCTGCAAAGAAAGTAAGCCGACATGTGTTACTACTGAGGATCAGTAGTCGGTTCTTCAGGAGCAGTACTTTCATCTTCACTGACTGGGATGCTGGCATCTTCATTCGCCTGTACTGGAGAAGGGACCGCGCTGGTGACGGGAGGCGTAACACCAGTGGTAAAGCGCCTCAAACGGCTCTACCGCACATTGGTTCTACAAGGGATGATGTCCCTACAACAAGAGGAGGCGGTGGAAGCAATCGGCCGGCAGCGCTAAGCTGATCAAGTTGTTGTTGCAGTTCGCGTGCGATCTTTTTCGTAGCAAGCCCCCGGAATCGATCCGCGGCCTCTTGGACAGCCTTATCCACAGCAGCTTGAGTGGCAAGCCTCTCCGTCTCTCGGAGGCTGTCCATTTTTGAATTGACACCCGCAACGTAATCGCGGTGTCTGTCCTCAGCTACCTGGAGCTCTTTATGAAGCTTGACTGCCTTGATCCGATTCTCGTCCCTCTCCTTCTCCAGCTTGGCGTACCTTGCTTTCCAGCCGCCGTATCGTGTATCTCCTTTGCTTTGCGTCCAAGTTCTCCACGGTGTTTGGTCGCCACGCAAAGACATACATAGCGATGTCTAGACTCAGCTGCAGAGACATATGGGGTATAAGAGTAGCACAAAGAATGGAGAGATATCATAGACAATTGGTAAGCCACTACCCACTAGCCCAAGACATACCTTTTCCCATCCAGTGTAAATGGAGGACCTGTGGGAAGCAACGGTACTAGCATCTCCATAAGCTTGATCCCGCGGCAGGTGAGAGCTGAAAAATAAAGAGGCGGCAACGGCTGGGTTTTCCAAAGCCGAGTCCCGTGTAGTCACATCGCGGTCCCTAGCCTTGAACTTGGGATGCCACACCTCGACAGGCCCAGAGGTTAAAGGACCAGCTGAAGAATAATCCTGTCTAGGGCGGCATGAAGATATCACGCATCGGAGGTTCATTGCGCCGATGGTTAGGGAAGGAACAAAATGCGAAGTTTTAGCCCTTTTGGTGGGAGGGCTCTTATTTGACACGCCAACGAGCATCCCCATCGAGTCGCCGTCCCAAAGCTTGTACTTGTTCACATCCATGGCGATGGCGAAGGGGAGCGGTATTGGCAGCAAAATCGTCCTCCCACTCACCCACGCCGGTAGAGGGGAAGGGGAAGGGTGTCCGCGGTAGTAGTCTTGTTTTTAGTAGCAATGCACGCTGAGCAACAGCCGTGTGAATGGGAGATTTTTTGGTATAGTTGAAAGACTTGTAAGACGAAACGCTTTTTTTTGAGGTGGGGATGGTTTGTGCTTTCTTTCTTTGGGGGCGACGATAGAGGGGCCTTGGTATTTGCCAATGTTTTTAGAGAAGGGTCAAGTAACGAGGAGTGGCTTTTTCCGATCAATGCCAAGGACTTCACAATCGCGGAACTCCCCGAAGTTCGCGGAGGGATTGGAAAATTTCGAGTAAACACCGTTGTATATTTGGGATCACGAATCTGGTCTCCAACCTACATCACCAAGAACAAAGACAAATTAATGACAGGTGATAGATAAATACCGTGACTCCTAACGGCTTACTTACCACTTGTTAGGAAATGGAGATGCCTCAGAGAAACTTCTGGAGGGAGGTCCGCGGATAAAAAATTACCGGACACATACAACGGGTACTGATGCCACACCTTGTCAGAAGTGGTAATGTGAAGAAGGAAAGACTTCTTTTGAGGACGAGTGCAGAAGGATTGATATCCCACACCCCCCCAGTTTAGTGCTTTTCTTTATATAGAAGTGGGCAAGGATATCACGGAGTTGTATTTTGGGGGAGTGAGTCTCATTGTAGTGGTTGGCGGCATACATAACACGCCAGAAGTTACCTATGCCCTGGCACGGAGGAATGTTGAAATGGTTACAGACCTCGACGTCAAGGAGAGTCAAAGGGAAACGTAAGCCGGCTGCTATCTGTCCTACAGTAGCTACTAGATAACCAGGGCGCGGTGATACTAAGTGAGGAAAGTGGGTGACGCCAGACACATGTTCGAGAATAATGTCACCAGGAATGCCGTAAGCGGCTTTAACGGCATCTAGATTGGGTCTGCGGTAATAGGACGGCTGTGATGGCAGAGAAGGTGTCCTACCCGAAGTAGATGGAACAGCGGTGGGATCGGTAGAGTTTGAAGTCGGGGATTCAGATCTGTCCGCGGATTGATGACTAGATCTAGGGGTAGAGGATCCAGATTTACCTGATGTGGTGGCGGAGGATTGGGTGGAGGAGATGACCTCACATTCCGATGAAGGCATAATGGAAACAGTGCAAGGAGGGAAATTCAGAAAAAGATAGATGCGCAATTTAGGAAAAGAAGATAATGAGGAAGCAACCCCCCAAAATAAACAATGAATGCACAAATAACGAGAGGAAAGGAAAGAAAAACAATTTAAGACAAACCTGTAGCAAGAGGGCCAAAGCAATGGAGGGCGTAACCAAAACGTGCCGGAGGTTGCGCGAAGAAATTGACGACAGGAAAAGGGGGAAGAGGTTGAAGAAGGTGAAGTTGAAAAGAAAAATGGTGAGGGTTTACTGTTTTGAGGGTTGTGAGAGAGGAGAGAGATTTGAGCGGGATTTGAGGGGGCAGGGACAAAAGGGTAACTGACCAACAGAGAACCAAAGGAATAGGGACGCGTGTAATCTCGATTTTCGAAGGGGCAGCATACGAGGCGATGCGCCGTATTTCGCCCAGATTTCCGTGGCAAGATGAGAGGAAGCACGTGGAACACGTGCTGGGAGAAAGAGATAAAGGGACAGAGTGGGAGGGTCAGACAAGAAGTATTCAGCAGAGGGTGTATGGAAAGAGAAAGAGTAGTTCTCGGCACCATTGCCAGTCGCGGACCAACAATAGGGCCGAGAGAGGGCATCTATATAGAACGTACACATGACCTAGGAGGTTAGTGGTGACAAAGGGACCGGATGCGGTATAGCGTGGGAAGACAGGTTGCACAGATCAGATCCAGCGGTCCCCCAACCGCCTGAACCGCCTGCAAACGTGGAGAATGGGAGAGCGGAACCAGAACCGCAAGATAACCGCTGCGGTACGTGGAAGGAGAGAGAGATATATAAGAGAGGGAGAGAGAAGGAGAAAAAGGGAGAAAAAAGAGAGAGAGAGAGACGAGTAAGATTATAAGTTGTAATCACAGTTTATACACTTAGGGCATTAGTTTTGCTCGCATCGAAACTTTACTTTCAACGGTTACGTCCATGGGCGCACACCTACCTATTACACTTTGATTATGGGCTCACGCCTATCCCTGCTTTATGCTACAGTTTAACCTCATCGGCGCACGCCTACTATGCTAGACCAAAATACAGGCGTGCGCCTATACAATGCCAGTTTTTCGGATTTTCACCCAGGGTTTTCTGTCGCACATCTCCCGTTCTCTGTTTGTTTAATGTGGAAGCTCCTCACGGCATCCTTTAGCAGTTCTTTGAAGGCTTGTTAAACACCGAGACTTATGGGGTTTTATTTGGGAATCAATATTATAGTATTATACATCAAGGCTGGCGTCCCTTCTGGTAAAACCTGACCAAACCTATTCCCCAACACTTGTTTCGTATTTTTATGACCATACACACTTCGATTATTGCCAAGACAATGAGCTATCGCTTTCGAGATTAAACTCAATAACCAACCCTATGATCTGTCAAAGGACTTGTTAGTGTGAACTTTGGGAATACCTCTCTCCTTTGCACCTAATACTTGGAATATATTATCGATAACAATTTGGATTTCTATCAATGGGAGAACTTTCATGAAGCCTATGGAGCCAGTCTCTATAGAATTGAGGAACAAGGGAGACAAAACATGGCACTTTGTAGTATGGCTCTTAATAGGGGCACTGCCCATGCTCTTCATGATGTTGAATGTCCTTGGGGAGAGGCACTTTACTTCTACCGATGGTGAGCCTTGCAATGTTTTTGTTGTGTTAGTTGAGGGGCGTTTACACTTTGACCTCCCCGACTGCATGGTACACTTTGACCTCCACCGCCTTGAAAGGGTGTGGGATTAATGGAAAACACATAACACAATTAAAACAAGAAATTAAATACACAAACTATAATAATAATACAATGATTTCTCAATCATCAAATAAAATTCATTTTACGTACAAAAATGGAGAAATCAAGCTTACACACACACTAAACCAAATACTAACTACTTTGGCTTCTGAAAATTTCTAGGTCACGCATAGTCAACTTCTAGGATCCAGAATAGTGCTGGTACATTGTTCCAAATCTACAGGATGCTGAATTTCTAGGCTGAAGGCGCTAGTAAGCGTAGCAAGGAGGCTTACAGGTTCTACTCATTACACTCCTCGAATTTTCTGTCAGAGAAGTAATTTTCTAGTAATAATCAGGTTTTGTTTGCATGCTATAGTTGTGCTTTTTAATAAACAATTCTTAGACTTGATTTTGCATGAGATTACGATCTGGTAAAAAGAAACCTTATACTATATTGAAACCTTATACTATATTTTATCGTAAACATCAACACACTCGCCTATCTAGAAAATCACTCACAATGCCTATAGTAATGGCTGAAGAGGCAGAGAAACCACTCTCTGATTTCTATAAAGCATTGAACGATGGACCTAAGTCCTACATCGTTCTTGCAGACCCAACGGGAGATTTTCAAATCCCCCCAAATCTCTTTAACCTGTTACCTATTTTTCATGGTTTGGACCATGAGAAACCATATCAACACTTGCGTAGGATACAAAAAGTTCTTAATACTTTCCATCATCCTAGCGTAAGACCAAAACAAGCAGTAAAGCTTAGGGTGTTTCTTTTCACCGTAGTCGACAAAGCGGCTGCGTGGTTAACAGCCTAAAACCTAACTCCGTGGATGATAAGTATATAAAATTAGATGTGAAACCAGTAACTAATTCTACTACTACTATTCCATGCTTATCAAGATATTAAACTACTCTCTAATCATCCACTTTTGTTTCTTACATACTTAATAGTAAATCTAGAATAAACTAAACTATTCACTAATGGTGAGAGTAATATTGTGGTAACAATAGTAAATTAAATGTGCTAATTAATGAATTCAAGTGATGCGAAAGATATAGAGAAGGAAAAATTCACCACGTGATTCAAATAACTATTAGATTAGTCGTTGAATGACTTGTTTGATCCCTAATGATAAGAATGGCTTTAAATACATTCTTGAATAGTAGAGTAGAGATGCTTGAATAGTGATTTATAATGGAAAAATAGTAATTAAAATACTCTCAATATTATAGACATAATGAGGAGTAGTCGTGTTTGATCCACTCTAGTCGTACGTTACTTGAATGCAAATCTAGATTAGTTAAATGATTTTACTAGTGAGAGTAATACGATGTGAAAACAGTAATTAAACAGTGAATTAATTTATGAGAGAAGATATAGAGAAGGTTAATCTGCCATGTGATTCGATTAACTATTAGTTAGTTATCGAATTGCTTGTTTGATCCCTAGTGAATACCAAGTCGTCTCGGATTAAGGTTTCACTAGCTTGAGAGTTTAGCTCCCCCACAAATCTCTTTGGTGGTGGCTCTAAACTCTAGTTCTCCGTTATGAGCTATATCTTTAGACACTCACAACGAAGAACTTGAAGTTCTTTATGAAAAACAATAATAAACTAATGGCTAATCATCCTCACGTGACTACATAAACCTCCTCTAATATAGGTTTAGCCTTATGTCATTGGAATCATATTAACTAAACAATTAAATAGAGACATAATGATAAAAACAAGAATTAAAATTAATACTAAAGCTTTTATTGAAGAAGGTTTAATGGAGACTATAATTATAAACTATTCTAACCCTAAACTAAACTAAAATTAATGATAAACTAAGGGGTTTGAGAGAAAGGAAGATGAGATGAGTATTTAGCCTTAACCCTCTTTATATAGGAGAGGGTTAGGGTTACATTTTCGTGCATGGGTCAAAAAAGGGGATTTTGGGTCTCTAATGTGAGCCCAAAGTCCATTAGGTCAAATCTAAAGAAGCCACAGCTACTAGAAATTACTTCCACACTCTTTTTGTCCACTTTTATAGCTCCAATTGGGGCAAGGCTAGGTCCATTAGAAATCTAGTTCCGAGACGGTCATTTTGACATAAAGTAGGCCCAATTCTGAGCCCCGATTCCAAAGATACGACCTATTGAAGTTCTATTGATCTTTTTGTTCTTTTTCTACCCGGATTGACTTTGACTTCCAAGCTTTGACTGAGCTTGAAAAAGGCTTTTCTTCATGATTCTTGGGTTTTAAATGTAGAACTTTCTCAGCAATCATCTTGACTCGTTTTCCATGCAAAAGTGGTGTTTTTTGTCACCTAATAAACTTCAAGTCCTGAAATGCACAAAAACACGTAAACAGTACTAACTCTAGCCCCACACAACATTTTGCTTTTCCTCAAACAAAGATAAAAAATAAAAACAAATAAGTGGCAAAAAATGTGGTCTTAACTAATCTCGTTTCGCAGAGTGCGATTGCATTGACCATATGTCAGGCTTTAAACCATTAGAAATTTCCTAGTGGACGAGTTATAACATCGTGAGAGTTTTTCAGAGAAGATACTCATAAACTTCATTTATACTACAACGACTAAGAGATAAAAGTAAAATTTCCTAATTAATCTCAGATATATATATATATATCTCAATAACAATATAATAAGAACGATTAGCTTTATATATATATATATATATATATATATATATATATATATATATATATATATATATATATATATATATATATATATATATATATATCTCAATAACAATATAATAAGAACAGTGCTTTTGAAACCCAAGCTAATACACACATAATAATCAAATTATTTAAAGATACACATGCATGCTATGAACTATGTTATGAAATGCAATGACAAGTCAGTTTCTGAAACTTTTGAAATAGTGTCTTTAAGTAGGTCCTCACAATTTGTTAAGATAAAAATACTCTAATTTTTCCACTCAAGTTTCGCTCACTCTAGTGTGTAGTGGGCACACATTTTCTCACAATCTTAATGACGTCCAAAGGAGCCGAGGTCGATCAATCACATCTACCACTTACTATCACACCAAATTAATCCTAATTAAGCTAGATGTCTTTATTAGGTGATACGGGGCTGAGGTCATGGTTTAAGAAGAAATGAAATGAATATTCAAATAAACAAGTCTAAGATAATAGGGTCTTCAATTACATGCAACTTGAGAAAACCTTATTCTTACTTTGTTTCCACTACACCAGAATTCTAGAAATAGGACACACTCTAAGGACTATATACCCCGTCTCTAATTAAAAATGAGAAATGTCGTCCTAAATTGTTTGGACCCGTCGTATTTGTTGTTTAGGTTGACCTAAGGTTGACTACAGGACATTAGTTATCGTCCCAAATTAGAGACGAGATTTATTGTCTTTCCCATTTTTGGTGACCGTCGTAGATGAATTTTCAGAGAGAAGGTGAGCCCAATATTTCACTATCCTGCCTCAATACTTTTTTTTTTCTTTCAGTAACCCTAACCCTAGTGTAAGGAAATTGAGGGATTTGGTGGGAAGGCTCTGAAGTAAAGCTTTGGCAGGAGTGATTTAACAGTGAGAGCTTCAAATCTTTCTCAAATCGGTAAGAGCTATATCTCTCTCTCAAGTTTGGTAACCCCCTCATCTCTCTCTAAAGTTTTGGTATTCCCCCTTTCTCTCTATCATCAATTTTCGTGTTTTTTTTTCCAAACCTCAATTTCTAAACCCCAATTTCTAAATTCAGTGAATGTTTCGACTTTTTAACATGATATGTACTGTGAACTTTGTTGGTTACTTTATTTTTAATATTTTTTAGTACGATTGGTTGTGAAACTCCACCTCAGAAAAGAGTTACTTACATGCTTATATGTAAGTTTGTAGATGATCCTTTTCCAGATCTAGATTCATACTTCGGATATCCTCACCATACTGGCATATTCTTTTCCAGGTGGGTCTGGCCGAACTTAAAGTTGCAGTTGAAAGAACTGGGGGCCTTGTCGTGCTAACAGAAAGCTTTGGTCATTCTGTTTTCAAATATTCTCTTAGACGTGTTTTCCAATCAAGTGACTATGACCTTAGTCTATCTTTCAAGTAAGGCTTGCTATAACTAATTATCATCATCTATGCCGCAAGTTTCTATGTAGTTTTATTTTATAGTAGGCACTTCTTGATTTGCATGCTTTCCGTTTCTCACTTCCAAGCCAATGTGCATTAGTTTATTCTAGAAATACTATGCAAGTGTGTGATTAGTCTGTGATTAGCTTTTGTTACTCAGTTTGCAATTCAATGGGTTATTTCGCTTGAAAGGAATACGGGGCATGCCGATGGTGTTGATAGACGCTTTATTTGGAATAGCCATTTTTGAAATTTTTAGCCTTCTATAGTTAAGGTTTTAGTCGTGGATAAAGCCAGAAGCCTAGAACATTTCCTCGTTGAGTCCGATCTATGCACTATGCAGATGTGAGGGTGGTTTTTTGTAAGAACAAACTTTTCAAGACTTATGCAACAGTAGGCGGTCAATTAGCATGGAAACTTAGTTGCCATCTTTTGATTACTTTAGTTTGTGAGTCCTTGGGGTATATGACTCTGCACAGTGGTGAGGAACATGAGCCATTTGAGTACTGTGTACTCACTATGCAGATACTATGAGGGTGGTTTTCTTTAAAAACAAACTTTTCAAGATTAATGCCAGTGAGTACTCACGAGCCATTTGAATGGTGTTATATATGCTTTGGATATTGTTGCTGATATTGCCCATGTTTAGTTAAGTCTTCATATATGTATAGAGGTGAGATAATATCTGTTGCAGACATCTAGTTTAGTCGAGCCCAAGAGTGTCCACGCAATAGGCATCTTCCCCTCTAGTTAATTTAAAAATCTTGTTGAGTATTTTGTAACTGGTTTCACTAGGTTGGTTACTAGCTCGACCTATGGTGTGTCACTACATTTAATGAAGTGAATATTTTTTTCACCACTCTTAAATCCAAAACAAAAGGAAAAGAACAAACAAAAAGAGTACTGTTTAATAAATGTTACTGTCGTAGAATGGGGATTTCGACTGTGTAAACCCCCTCCCCCTTTAATGGATTGGTAAGAAGAAATACCACTTGACTTGGCAGCTATATGTAGATACTTCTTTATCCAATAAAAGATTTAAAAAAAAAAAAATGAGAAGTGACATTAACAAGTTTACACTTATCACATGTACTCAAGATTACATTATCACAAGTGTACACTTAAAGATTTCTATATGTTGAGATGTTTAGTCCCACATGGGATATGTTAAGCCACGCATAAAAGTATATGATTCATGGGGCCTCTCCACTTATCACCAATTGGTTATAAGTTGGATGCCCATTTAAGAGTATACCTTTGTTAGTATGCAATCGAAAGTCTGAGTAGGCCCATTGCTTACATTATAGGGTCACCCCTAGCGCCTCGCAGCTAACGTTGCCTTGGGTTGAGTATGGAAGTGAAAAGAAAAGATTTGACTATGGACCCAAACCAAATGTGGCATATATTTATTTTTATTTTATTTTTCTTTCTTTTGGGGGAGGGGTAGTATTTGAGACGGGAGCTGGTATAAGGCCAGATTTTTGTACTCGAGTCCGGTACACCGAATTATGCAATTACTCGTATAAATATCAATTTTGTCTAATTAGATATATAATGTGCTTTTGTAAAATGCATATGCAACAAACTTTTACAAGCATGTAACCCCCACCCTTACTTCGTAGAGCCACGCACATGCATGCACACTAGGTTTAGTTTTTATTAGGTATATTGTATTGAAATAGCTGCTCTTATACAGACTTCACTTCTTGCTGATCATCTGACCTCATTTGAACAAGTTTATACGGTTTTAACTTATAAAGCTTATTATCAATTTTTAATTCACTTTGACTATGAAAATTATGCTCGTCTCTGTTGAGTTTCCTTCTACGGTTAATAATTCCTAGATCAATTACTAAAATTGCAAATTGAGCGTTAACAAAAACTTAGATTCAACTTTATTAACTTAGATTGGATTCAACATAGTAACCCTCGAAATCTTGGAGTCAACTTTATTAACTAATTAAGCGTTGACACAACTCTTGGATTGAGCATGCGTGCGGGAAATCACAAATTATCACATGATTTTCATACCACAGCATATCTTGCTTCTGTTGCCTGCATATTCATTCACAAGATTTCGGTGAGGTTACAAATACTTGTGAGATTTTTGTACTATTTACCAATGCTAACCTAGTCTCCTCTTTCAATTTCACCAAAATAAAAAAATGCTCACCCTCCATAATGCACTGAGAAGAATTATAATTGTGGGGAGGGGGCTGATGAAGATAGTAGGAAATAGTCAAAATTACAAAAAAATATTTAAGTGATGTATATATCGTTCTTCGCAGGTATTGGGTGATGGGGTTTTGGCTTGTGATCTACATGTTTTTGTTTGTGGCTTTGTTTTTCCTCCCACTTTGTATTTGTTAGTAATTTTCATCTGTTCCTATGATCATATGATGTTCCACTCTTGCTGAGGAAAAGAAAAGAAACAGTCATGAAGGTTCGCCCTCCACTTTCTTAGGTTGTGGGGGTTATGAGATGTGGGGTTAACATTCAACCCAACAACTAAGCAGTTGAATCGACGATTACTCGAGTACTCGCTAGTCACTCAAGGACTCACTCACAAACTAATCAGTTAATTTGATCACCCTCAAATAAATCACTTGTTAATTGGCCAAGTTGACGATTTCGAATCAAAATTGACTCACTGATGAGCTTCTCTTACAAGCATATTTTGTTTAGTATTTTGGTTTTGTTCTGTTATGTTTTGTTTTTGGTGTTATGGTTTGATAGTACATATGGGTAAAGGCCCCACACACTAAAAGCCACAACTCTCCCTCTCTCCTCTCCCCCACAACATGCCCTTACAATTGCATTGTTGATTTACAAGTTTGTAATATGTTGTCCATTGATAGGTTGTAACACCTATATGCAATTATTACTATTGTGTTACTTGGAGGGTTGGTAAAATCTTATACGGGAGATCTAGCAATTAATTCCCGCCCGACTATGTTTAGCCGCTAGCCTTTCTTGGTCTGACTAGCAAGCGTTTTTCAATTTAAGATGCCTAGCCAACAATGACCTTTACGTGTAAATAGGAAGTCTCTGGAGGGCAATTAAATATAAGAGAAAAAGTAACTAATAGTAAACAAAAATTGGGGCGTGGCACAAGGTAAGAATATTTGGTACATTGCAGCATATGGCTCTACTTGATTAGTGGAACGTATATTCATTCTTGTTTGCTAGCAATTGTGTTGTAAGAGTGGGATTCTTTTGATAACATTTGTCTGTGTAGATTATCAGTATGTATGTGTCTTGGTTCTTTTGTTACTATTCTCTTGAACTCTCTTACTTTCCTGCGTGGGTTGCTTTGAGTATTTGCAAGATGATGCACATTTAAGATGCACTTTAATTAATTAGCTTAATGCTTATGCAGCTAGAAAGAAACGCTACATCTGACGCTATTTGTTTGGCTGGTTTGGTGATTACACTGTTGTAGGTAGTTCACTTATGAGCATGTGCACATGTGCAGATATAGCGAATTGATGGAAAGCTCGAAATCTGGTGAGATTCTCTTTTTTCTTTGATTATCTGATTTAATTTTGTAATTTTAGTGTCTATATTCAAGCTTTTTTTTTTGGGTAGAAGTCTATTCAAACTTGTTGATTTCTATGCTTTTATGTTCGAGGATATATACTTATTTGTTTTTTAGCTTTAAATGGGTCCCTTTAATTTGATGCATCTGTTCCAACCTTTACATTCTCTACATAATATGATCTTATGGGTAATTTGCTAGACAATTGTCATTGTGTTTTATTTGCAATTGCTTGGGGGTTTCCCAGTCTTGCATTGATAGTCTTTCCACACACTACACTTAAACACCTACTGATCTGCTTATAGCTTGCTTGGAAAGTTGTTTTGTCGACTTTGTTGGTGTTTCTTTACATTCGATCTATTTTCTCCCTACAGGGCCTCTTTATACTTTGTTGTATACAGAGGGCTGGGATTGTTTGTGTTTAATAATTAATTGTTTCGTTTAGACCTTTTTTTTATATGGTGATGTGGTTGCTAAGTGGACACGAATTTAGACTATGCATATATATTAAGAAGCTTTGCACGTGGTTGTGATATCAGAATTTGGTACAAACTTCATAGTTGTTGCATGTAGTACTTGACTTAGAAAAGACACCTATAAGAGTATGGCTATCTTGTACATCAACAACTAAGATATACCTGCAGCTTCCGCTCATGTTGGGCTAGCTTTACCAAGAGAAGTTGGACATTGGCAGACCGAAGGCAAGTTGGATCTGGCCATAAGTAGTCTTGTACAATAACTTCCAGTTTCATTCGGAAAGACGAAACGAATTGAATGAAGTCAACTCTTGTGAACTCACTTCTCTGTGTGGAGTGGCGTCGGATTGATAATGCTCCTGCCGTGATATTTGCCTCTACGTGGGCTAGCTCCTAGAAAACTCTCAAAGCTGTTTACTGTCATGAAAGACTATGTGATTCACACGAAAGAACAAAATGTGCATGCAAAGGTGATGAAGATAGGAATTTCAAATTGTTTTTTCATTATGTTTTTATTTTTCTTTGTATACTTTGAAAGCCTAGTTGTTGGCAATCATAAGCTTGAAAATATTGTAAATTGGAATTATCAATGTATATATCAATTTTTGAAATGTGTTGTTTTAGTATGTTGTTTGACTAATTGATTTTCTCATCTGAGAAACCTTAAATCAGGTGGGGGTCTGGAAAAATAGAAAAAAAAATTATTATTAAAAAAATTACCTTAAACGTGTACGACGGAAATGCATGTCCTAAACTAAGGACACAAATTTACGACGGTTGGTAGAGTTCCAGTTTTGAAAATACGCAGTTGCATTGGAAAACAAATATACCACGGTTTTGAGTGTCTTATATTTAACGACAGCATAAACTGTCTCAAGCCCGTCGCAGCTCTAATTCAGCTTCCCACACTCATTCCCGTCGTTAATATTAACGATAGCCCTATTCGCGACGGAGTCTGGGACACCATTTCCCGTCGTAAATCTCGATTTAGGACGGATTTAACCGTCGTTTTTGGCCATTTCTGGTGTAGTGTTCAACACTTAGTTTGCATCCTTAGCCTTTTTGTTTTGGATTTTGACTTATTTTATTATATATTTTTTAAGTTTTTATTTTATTTTCTATTTTCTATTTTTCTATTTTTTTCTTTGGATGAAAACTTCTTTTCTTTTTCTTTTCTAAAGCAACGAACTAATTTTTGTTTTCCACAGGTCTTTCTCTTTATTTTCCTTTACTCATCCTATTTCTCAGACTCATTCAAGATAGGTAGGCTTATTTTTATTTTTATTGGTTTTAAAGATGGGTAAAGGATTTTTGGTTGTGAAAAAGCTAATGAAAAGGCTTAGTAGGGAGACTAGCGGATAATTACTTATAGGTATGAATTTTTAGCTATATCGATCCAAAGAGGGCCTAAATTCTCGCTTAGGATATGGTATGGTGATCAAGCAAGTAGATGTGTGATTCTCTACTCAGATTATACTTCTCTTTTGTGTTATCACTCAGATACTCACTCATATGAGGCTTTTAGGTTAGATTCTCACATGATATGTAGAATTAAGTAGTCTAACCTAGGTCTCAAAAAAATACTGCCAATCTCCTAGCATGCGTGGGAATCCGTAGATTTGAAGTGCCAATCTCCTAGGACATTAAGCTTAAGAAAAAGCATAGCAAGGCCCGTATTAAGGGCCATGCTTCCTAGGGATACTTTACGTTGGCCATGGTGTTCTACTTGGAATATACCCGCACCATAGGTCTCGTGGAAGTTTACCCAGCCATAATGGTTGTCATTATCATCTATATAATTAGTATGGGTGTGTTGGGCAGGGGTTGGAATTCCTAATGAAAATGAAATTAACTACTTATTCAATTCAAAGGGTTCATTATCTAACATCACTCTGAGAGGTTGTTGTCCATGGGAGCGTTTAAAGAATTCAACATGCTCATAAATGTATTTAGTAAGGGTAGGAGAATAAGTCTGATCAGGTCTTAACAGTAGGGTTTCCCATTCGTGCTCCATTACCATATCATCAAAGTATGCACCGTACTTCCTATTGAGAAATTGATCCTCAAAAGACTGTTTGGAGTAGTCAAAAATTATACCGGGCCAATCTTTTTCTGAGACCTATGTTAGACTACTTAATTCTACATATCCTGTGAGATTCTAGCTTAAAAGCCACATATGAGTGAGTATCTGAGTGATGACACAAAGGAGAAGTATAATATGAGTAGAGAAATCACACATCCACTTGCTTGATCACCATACCATATCTTAAGCGAGAATTTAGGCCCTCTTCGGATCGATATAGCTAAAAATTCATACCTATAAGTAATTATCCTCTAGTCGCCCCACAGAGCCTTTTTATTTAGCCTTTTTCACAACCACAAATCCTTTACCCATCTTTAAAACTAATAATAAAAAAAAAAGCCTACCTATCTTGAATGAGTATGAGAAATAAGATGAGTAAAGGAAAATAAAGAGAAAGACCTATGGAAAACCAAAATTAGTTAGTTGCTTCAGAAAAGAAAAAGAAAAGAAGTTTCCATCCAAAGAAAAGAAAAGAAAAAAGAAATAAAACAGAAAGTTAGAACTCCTAAAAAACAGAATAAAAGGAGTAAAAAGGCCAAAATAAAAAGGGCTAAGAATAGAAAATAAGTGTAGAAGCAAAGTAAGAACAATGTTTTCTCTAGTTACATATTTTGAAGGCCTTATTATCTTAGACTTGTTTATTTGAATATCCATTCTGTTTCTTTTTAAAACCATCACTTCATCCCCGTATCACCTAATAAAGACCTCTAGCTCAATTAGGATTAATTTGGTGTGATAGTATATGGTAGATGTGATTAATCGACCTCGACTCCTTTGGACGACATTGAGATTGTGAGGAAACGAGTGCCCACTGCACACTAGATTGAGCAAAACTTGAGTGGAAAAATGAGAGTATTTTTGTCTTGACAAATTATGAGGACCTACTTAAGGATGCTATTCCAAAAGTTTTAGAAATGGACCTGCCATTGCATTTCATAACGTAGTTCATAGCATGCATGTGTATCTTTAGATGATTTGATTATTATGCGTGTATTAGCTTAGGTTTCAAAAGCATTGTTCTTATTATATTGTTATTGAGATGTATAGATATTGGAGATTAATTAGGAAATTTTACTTTTATTTGTTACTCGTTGTAGTATAAATGAAGTTTGTGAGTATCTTCTCTAGAAAACTCTCACGAGGATATAACTCGTCCACTAGAGAATTTCTAGTGGTTTAAGACCTTATTGCATATAGTCAATGCAATCGCACTCTGCGAAACAAGATTAGGTAGGACTACATTTTTGGCCACTTATCTGTTTTGATTTCTTATCTTTGCTTAAGGACAAGCAAAATGCTGTTTGGGGGTGGTGTCATAAGCACCCAAAAGTGTAGTTTAAACTCCTTAATAGTATTCTACGTAGGCAAATTATGTTTATAATAAATGAGAGTTAGTACTGTTTACGTGTTTTTGTGCATTTTATAACTTGAGGTTGATTAGGTGACTAAAGGCACCACTATTACATGGAAAAATGAGTCAAGATGATTGCTGAGGAAGTTCTACGTTTAAAGCCCAAAAATCATGAAGAAAAACCTTTTTCAATCCCAGTCAAAGTCAATCCGGGTTGAAAAAGAACAAAAAGTCAATAGAACTTCAACATGCCGTATCTTTATACTCGGGCCTCAGAATTGGGCTACTTTATGTCAAAACAACTGGCTCAGAACCAACTTTCCAATGGACCCAGTCTTGCCCTAATCAGAGTGGTAAAATTTGACGAAAATGGTACATAAGTAATTTCCAGCAGTTGTGGCCTCTTTAGACTTAACCTAATGGACTTTGGGCTCACATTAGAGGCCCAAATTAAAGTCTCCCTTTTTGACCCATGCACAAAAATGTAACCCTAACCCTCTCCTATATAAAGAGGGTTAAGGTTAAACACTCCTCTCCTCTTCTTTTCTCTCAAACCCTTTAGTCTATCATTAGTTTTAGCTTAGTTTAGGGTTAGAATAGTTTTATAATTGTAGCCTCCATTAAACCTTCTTCAATAAAAGCTTTTGTATTAATTTCAATTTTTGTTTTTATCATTATCTCTCTATTTAATTGTTCAGTTAATATGATTCTAATGAGACAAGGCTAAACCTCTATTAGAGGAGGTTTATGAAGCCATGTGAGGATGATTAGCCATTAGTTAATTATTGTTTTGCATAAAGAACTTCAAGTTCTTCGTTGTGAGTGTCTAGAGATAGAGCTCATAATGAAAAACTAGAGTTTAGAAGCACCACCAAAGAGATTTGTGGGGGAGCTAAACTCTCAAGCTAGTGAAACCTTGATCCGAGACGACTTGGTGTTCACTAGGGATCAAACGAGCAATTCGATAACTAACAAATAGTCAATCAAATCGAATCTCGTGGTGGATTAACCTTCTCTCATAAATTAATTCACTGTTTAATTAATGTTTTCACATCGTATTACTCTTACTAGTAAAAGCATTTAACTAATCTAGATTTGCATTTAAGGAACATACGACTAGAGTGGATCGAACACGACTACTCCTCATTATTTCTATGATATTCAGAGTATTTTAATTACTGTTTTTCCATCATAAATCTACAGTTTCTTTATCTCTAATTTACTGTTCAAGAATGTATTTAAAACCATTCTTATCAACCAACAAATATTAAAAAAAAAAAATCCAAAAAAATAAATTTCTACCGTTTGTGCATCATCCTTGATTGAGCGTTCATGTCTTATCAATATGCATCGCAACCATCATGGAATTACAATGCAAACCCAGAACCTTGTTCTTTTTGTGGTAGTCCTTATCATTGGTTATCTCATTGTCCATCATATAACGAATTCGAGTATTCTACTGGAAATCCTTACAATTACGAACCTCAATTTTCAAACTTCCCTCGTACCCCATACACTCAAGAGTTTCCTAGTCATGCCGACAATTCATGGGATTCTACCACATATAGTCAACCACCATTCATGTATCCATATGGTCAGTTAGAGTACGGTTTCACCCAAAATCCATTACCATTCACATCACCATCCATATCAAATTCATATCCCACTCTACCATCTATCACAGACCAACTCTATCAGGAAATAACCAAGCAAACAATACTAACTCAAGCAAATAGCAACTACCTTATGTTTTCTCCAATCTGATTCGAAATATTCAACATATGAGACTAATATTCTTGCACCCAGTCCAGAACCCATCTAATAAGAGGAACAAGGTGTTACTATAACAAAGCCAATTGCTAAAGCCCATCATGATACTCATGACCAGTTAAAAACACATCATCTTCCACCTGACTATCGTGTGAATTCCAAATCTTATGACGATAACTATATGCCTGAAGTCACAGTTTCTCTCATATGCCTTAATGCATCATCACCTATAAATGAGAAAACTCCTACAGAAGAAAATCAAGAGCATGTATTGGACTCGACACATTTGGAAAATGGCATTGAGAAATTTTATGAAGATTTAGATAGAGAGGACAAAGAAAATAAAGTGCTTGGAAATGAGGGAATTAAATCTATGGCGGAAAGTAGATTTCAATTTAGTTTGGCCGTTAAAGACTTATCGATGGAACAAATTTGTGACATCCTTACTATTATAGATATGAACCACAATCGTGTGGAAGTGACAAAACTAGATGAAGAATTCCCTAAGTCCTCGAGATTATGTTAAGAATCACCACCCAACCATCACCACCCCAATTTAACACCTCTTGCAATCCATCCTCCATTCATAAAAAATCCACCAAATTCTGAGGACTGCACCACCAAACCATTTCAAAGAAACCTCAAATTCGCACTTAAGTCAATTGCCTTTGAGATCATACAAACTCAAGAGTCACATCAATTTAGAAGTCGAGAAACCTGGTATGTCATATTCCGCATCATTTGAGCCTCATGAAGAACCTCTACCACCAACCTCTCACTCTTTTGGACAATTCAACTATGACGGGTTATTGCATAAGTTCCATGATAGGTTGCACAAGCATCCTTTTATCATTATTCATCCCACCATTCTGCATCTTACACTCCAAATGCATCATTTCATTCTATTTAGACTATATATGCTTTTATATGTTTTTCTGTAAAGGTCCCCAACTGTTTAGACTATTAGTATATAGCTAATAACATATCATCCATCTTATATGCATAGTTTTGAGGAATCTAACTTAAAATGACCCTGCACATATAGTCTAGAGTATCTAACTATAAATGACTCATCGTGTTTTCTCGATGCATTCCATGCGAATGCATCCTTAAGGTAACCGGGCCTTCCTATTGGAATGTGTGGTTGTAAGTGTCGGAACCTTAGTCCACGTATATCTCGCATATATATATAAATTTGCATACGACAAATAATACGTAATATATAACCTAATGGATATGTAATATATAATCTTGAGGCTTTTGGCGAAAGAAATGAATATGTGATAGCATTTCATCAGTCTTCTATGGCGGGTAAATTTTTTCCATAAATAATTCTACTAGTTTTTCCCATGTGTCGACAGTGTTCGGCTTCTGTGCTGTTAGCCAAGTAGCCGCTTTGTCAGATATGGTGAAAGGAAACACCCTGAGCTTTATTTGTTTAGGTCTTACGTTAAGATGATGAAATGTAGTAAGAACTTGTTGTATCCTACGTAAGTGTTGATAAGACTTCTCATGGTCTAACCCATTGAACATAGGTAGCAGATTAAATATATTGGGGAGGGGGGGATTCTAAAATCTCTTGTGGTATCTACAAGAATTATGCAGGACTCACGTCCATTGTTTAAAGCCTTATAGAAATCAGAGAGGGGTCTCTCTGCTATTTCTTCACCCATTGCTACAATTGTAGTGTTGGTGGGTGTAGGTGGTGTGTGTGGTGATTGGTGAATTTCTAGATAGGCGATTATTTCTACGTTTATGATAAACTAATATGGCAGGTTTATGTGTACTAGATATTAATCTCATGCAAATTTTTAGTCTAATTAATAGGCAGGTCCTAATGAGCATTCAAAAATAGCATGATTATTACTAGAAATAGAATCCTCTGACAGTAAATTTGAGGATGTATAGAGTGTTACCTGGAGCGTCTTTGCTACGCGTATAAATAGCGTCTTCAACAACCTTGAATCACGTCTATGATACTTGAACAATTATTAGCAGGAAGCATGTATGAAGAAGAAAGGTTAGCTTTAGTTGCAGCGATGAATATCTTGATTGTCACTCCTCCAGTCACATACCTCGGTTTGCCACTTATTGCAACAAGAATGGGTATTAGAGACTGCTTCCCTCTCATTGAAAAAATAACAAGACGTATCTCAGATTGGAAGAATAAAGACTTGAATAGAGCAGGAAGAGTACAACTAGTCAAATCAGTTCTATCATCCTTTCAAACATACTGGGCTAAGACTTTTGTTTGACCAAAAACTGTCTTGGAGAAGGTGAGCAAGTTATGCAATAGATTCATATGGGCAGGACCGAATATGGCGAGAAAGATGCATCACTCGAGTCACACAACTTTGAGATTGGATAAGGAACAAGGAGGACTGGCTGATTGACCCAAGAGTGTGGAATCAAGCAGCTTACTGTGGCCTAGTGTTTAAATTGGCTAAAAAAATTAGAGAGCTTGTGGGTTAAATGGTCATGGGATCATCATATCAAGCCAAAGCAGTTTTAGACAATGAAAGCTCCAAAGGACTGCTCCTAGGTTTGGAGAGGTATTTTGAAGTATAAAGAAGTTTCATGGAAGCTAGCACGGTACAACATAGCAAATGGTAATGACACGAGCTTCTGGCATGAACCTTGGTGCTCAGGACCACTCATTCTTAATGTTCAACCTAAAAATCTTCTTCTCAACTTGGTACCCCAGGATGCTAAAGTAGCTGCAGTTATCTCAAATGGAGGATGGTTGAGGACCATTACAAATATGCCGGAGTGTGAAGTCAAGAAATGGATCATGGAAACCGAAATAAACACATTTCTTACTGATAATCAAGTTGTATGGACTCCGTCAAGTTCCGAAGAGTTTTTTATCTCTTCAGCATATGCCTCCCTAAAAAATGTCCGTAGTAAAGTGAAGTGGTACAAGATAGTCTGGGGTAAGCTCGTGATCCCAAAACATGCCTTCACTATGTGGCAGCTATTTTCAGGAGGTCTTCCCACACAGAATAGACAACGAATGAAGAAGGTGATTGGGCAATCAAGATGTTGTTTATGTGACTCGCAAGAGGAAAGCTCGGCCCATTTATTTTTTGATTGTTCTTTTTTGAAATTAGTTTGGCAAAGCATCAAGAAAGCAATGGGGCTAATAGAAGTGGCGACTCGCATGTTGAGTGGTATCATCTCATGCATATATGTATATCGAACTTGATATCAGTTGAAGTGATAAAGGCGTTGACTAGTGCTACTGTCCGAGCCATTTGGAATGAAAGGAACTGGAGACTCAAGAAACAACGTTTCAGAACTGCCGATGTAGTTAGTATCCGAGTACTCAATAGTATGAAGATATAGTTAGGGAAGATGCTGGAAATAGTTAAAGAGGATGCATTATTGAGAGCTCTCTTGTCCAGACTGGGTGTTGGAGCTAAGTTAAAAAACAATGAAGAAAAATGGGTGCGATGGGAGAAGTCAGACACAACCATTCCCACTCTTAACTCTGATGGATCTCTTCAAGGTGGAAGAGCCAGGTTTGGAGGAGCTCTACGAGACTGCAATGGAGATGTTATTATTGCGTACAGTGGAAGCTCTAATAGACTATCTATGCTGTACCAGGAACTTCTTGCAGTACAAAAAGGGCTTGAAGGAGTGATAAATATGAACATAAATAGACTCCAAGTTCAATCCGACTCTATGAGAGCGATCCAAATAATTAAGAAGAAAGAGGTACCTACATGGTATTGCAAGAATCTAGTGGTACAGATATGGACCGATATTTTCAAGTTTGAAGAAATCTCTTTTAAGCATGTATTTAGAGAAGGAAATCAAGTAGCTGATTATCTATCTAAACTGAGCAAGTCCTCATGTAATGAAATTTTGCATCATATCCCCCCCAATGGACAAAAAAATGTATGAATTGGTTAAAGGGGATAAAGAAGGAAAAATGTACTTGCGCTCTTGATTGGTTAATAAAAGGTTGGGGTCTCCTTAACCCCTAGCCATTTCAAAAAAAAACACACACACACACACAATTTTACGAGTACTGTCCAGGTACATGGTATGGATTGTGAATTCCTGTAAAAAGGTTAACCTTATTAGTCCAAGAGTTTTAAGAATTAGGTTAAGGGTTTTTACTATGGGCTTCGTGTTGGACCTAGATGCCACGCCTATGAAACAGGCTTGGGTAGTTTGTGGGCTTACTAATTAATTAATGTTTTTGTATTTTTGTATCAAACCAACGGCCAGGTCACTTAGAAATTTGAGGGAGGTTGTCCGTGCGTGCACGTTCCTTAATTAGAGAACCCCAAATTCTTTTAGTTTGCTAGACACCGTTTAGAATGAAGAAAAATAATTTTTTTTAAAATTTTGTAATTTTTAGCATATGAGTACTGTGCTGTACTCTAGAGATAATAATGCAAATAATCTTAAAAATTTAAGTTACTATATTTAACATAGGGCGCGTGCACGCTTAGAAGTAGGGCAAATTGGGCGCGGTGCGCGAGTTAAAGAAAGGTGCGGGTTGCGCTCAGCGATGGCAAAATTGAGGCGCGCGCACACTTGTGAATTAAAACTAGGGTTTGAAATTTTTAGGGTCAGGTCATGGGAGGGCAGGGAGTTGGTTGAAAAACTAGTAAGCTCTCGAACAATAGCAGAAAAATTCGAAGAAATTGTGAACAGTGTTTTCAGTGTTGGTTTTGTGAATAGTAAAAATAGTGTTTTGTAATCTAAACACGCGTAATATAAACTAACTAGATGGCAAGCGGCGCCATTGATAAAGCAATTAATTGTTACTAATAATAAACAATTAAGATAAAGCAATTAATTGTTACTAGATGGCAGCGGCGCCATTGATAAACATGCCTTTTGTAATTACTAGAAAACAGTAGATATGGAGATGCTAGAAATAGTACTTATCAAGATATAAAACTCTCTAAATCATGTGATAGAGGGAGGAGTAGTCGTGTTCATACCACTCTAGTCGTACACTACTTGGATGCAAGTTTAGATTAAAAATATGCTTTACTAGTGAGAGTCAAAACAGTAGATTTGAGGGTGAAAACAGTGAATTTAAATGACAAGAGAAGCTATTAGAAGTTAATCCACCACGCGATTCGATTGACTATTAGTTAGTATCGAATTGCTTGTGTTAATCCCTAGTGAAGACCAAGTCCTCTCTGATCGAGGTTTCATTAGCATGAGAGTGTAGCTTAACCACAAATCTCTTTGGTGGTGGCTCTATACTCTAGTTCTCCGTTATGAACTCTATCTCTAGACATTTATAACGAAGAATTTGACGTTCTTGATGCAAACCAATAATACTAATAGCTACCCATCCTCACATGACTTCATAAACCTCCTCTAATGGAGGTTTAGCCTTGTGTCATTGGAATCATTACACTAAAGCAATAATAAGAAGACATAATTGAAAAGACAATTGAATTGGATTTAACTAGATTTTTGGACCTGTTCATCGAACGGGGACCGTTTTTATATAATTTTATTTTATTTAATTATTATGTATAAAAAATCTTACTTTCAAACTATATTGAAACTCATACAGAAAATTAATTGATCAAAGTTTCCAGTGCCAATAATTTGTTATGGCTATTAAACAAAGTTACAAACATAGAGTGCTGAGCAAAATCCATTAAAAAGTAAAAACTTGTGCTGTTGGTCATCAATGTGGGGAAGACTGGCACGAAAGAGCTCCACTGGCATTTCCTTATAGTACTTGTTGCTTCTAACCCCAATAACTGCAACATTTGGACCCACTAAAGAAAACAATTAATTATACCTATTTGTTTCCACTTATACTTGTAAACGACATATTAAAATGAGATTTTCATATATGAGAAGCCACAATTGGTTTTAATCTAAGGGTTCAATCTAAGTTTGTTTTTCCCTTATTCCAAAAAACTACAAAAGAGAACCAACCTTAGAGGTAATTCATCAAAATTTAATTCCCTTATTTTTAAACCCAACTGCAAAAGCAACACCACGAATTAGATCTAAATCGAATAAACATATGAATCTTGACCTATTCAAATGTTAACAATAAGATTTTGCAAAACCTACCATGGTGGGTTTTCTCAATATCGGCTCCTAAAATGATTTCTTCATTCAATCTTTGTATTACTTTCCTACAAATTGAAGTTGCAGAAGATCAAAATTTGCATCAAATGGAGGCATTATAATCCAAGTTCATTGCCAAGCCACTGTAAAAGTTATATGTGCCTAATAGAAATGTAAAGATGGCGACGCGTAGAGTTATTTTGAGATTTGGATAAGAATAGAAAGACCCTTAATTGAGAGTCATTAGACCCCCAAAAAATAAGGTATAGGATCTTACTGCCCACTTGTACAGCGTATAGTAATCAAACTGATAAATATCACCGAAAAAGAAATACACTAATGCTCAACAAGACTAAACACAAATGCACCTAAAACCACATACAGTTGGTGGGATAAAACAAAATCAATAATTACTTTATCATTAAGTGGCACCTTTGATCCTTTAGTTAGTTAACGTCTATGAAAATCAATATATCTACACCCATTCTAAACATCAACAAAATATCGACATCAGAAAACACCATTTGAGCACATATTCAACACAAAGAAAACAATCAAACAAACAAATGATTTTGATATTACCAAAACCTTAAAGTTGATCTTAGAGTACTCTTTGAGTGTTGGTCAACATTGTACCATCCATTCATTAAGGAGCCAACTTGGAATTGTTCGTGGTCTTCTAATTTTTCTATGACTCAAAGTTGGTCGATCAATTATCTATCTATTCTAGAAATTCAACAAAACCAAGCTGGTAGCATACACAGTTTACACTTATTGAAGGCCAAAATTTAGAACACAAACACCTATCAATTCTGAAGTAAGCTATAAAATTATGAAACCCCCGAACATTTGCATGTGTCTATGAATATGAGAAAATTACGAAAAAAGAAAACAACCGTCAAGAAACTAACTATAATTAAGCAACAGATATGGGGTAGCGATTACTTTAAGAAAATACTTCTTGTACACCCTCACTGACTTGATATATCATTTTAAAAGGATTGTTTAATTATCTTTTCTAGAAATATTAGCAAATACTTGTATTCCCTTACCGACTCAACTTATTTCGAAATATAATGTGCAGGAAAAAAAAAGGTAATACACTATTTATCCACGAGAGCAGTCATATACAAAATCAAACTACATACAAACAAAGCACCACCCTAAACCAAAACAATATAAAAGAAAGAGATTTATTAACCTATTTTTCACCTTAATCTTTTAGACATGGATGCAACCGACAATTGCACTTAAATGCCAAAAAGTACACATTAGTCCTACTAATACAATAAAATCCACATAGCGCATAAGCTTGAATCAACTTACAATTTTCAATATGGGAGAAACATCTAAGCAATACATTAATGATAGCAATAATGGATATGTGAATGCCAAACTCACTGCCCTTTCTGTCAACTTCATATTCTTCTTTTTTCAACAATCTTTATGCCATATTTATCTACCTTGGAGGAGCTTTAGTATTATTAGATTGGATCAGTGCAAACATTTCATTAGTTGGAATGCCATGAATGAAAGATGCAAATACGTTAAAAAATCTGTATTGGGTTTTTCAATGGCTCTTCAGCTTCATTTAAACATCCTCTTTAGACAATATTGGTTCAAAAGTAACGTCGCTAGGCCCTTCAGTTTCATTTGACCATCCTCTTTAGGCAACATTGGTTCAAAGTTAGGGTATTATGGTGCTATAGGAGTAAGCAATTAGATGGGTGACGTGGACATTCTGAACAAAAGATATGTTCCATATGATAGAGAAGTCCCTGTTAACGACTCTAAATCAAAAGCTAATTGAATGAAGATAACAAACAATTGAGCTGCAAGCAGTTAAAGATGCAACCTTACAACAAACCCCTTATCTAATCTAATAGAGATGTCATCATATATGCAACTCAATTAATCAGTTTCATTTACAAAGCAAGATGAACATAAAAGTCCAAGAAAGGAACAAACATGAACACTTCACGAACATGACTCACTTTCATTTTGCTAGTATGGATACCTGTGTTACACACTATTTTGACATACTACAGTGGCTGCCTTTGAATCAATCCTTTGGTTTACATTTTGCTACTATAAATACACATGTTACATATTAATGCACCCCAATCCAGTTTTGCATTCTTGTAAAAAATCAGAAACTTAAATCTCTATGCAGAAACATTATAAATTAAAAATATGTTTTCACTTTTTGACATGTAAAAGAATATATAAAAACTTGCAATGGATCCAGTTATAAGTAATTAAGCCACTTGCAATGGTTGTGATTACCCTAGTGCAACTCAGCAAACTCTTCTTTCAAGATAAACATAGTAGTATTTCTTTTTTGGATAACATAATAGTATAGTGGAAACCATTCTTAAACAATTAATATGACCATTTAAAATATATAGGACCTAAACACTATCCTAATTCCAGCATATGAAGTAGGAGATTAAGTTACCAATCAAGTAAAGTGAAATAAACTAAGTAAGAGCATGGAGATAATTTTGCTTACACATTTAAAGAAATAACACCAATAGTTAGTGCCAAAAATTGATGTCGTATGTATTGTACGCCAACGATAGTTATTTTCTCTTTGTCACCCTCATTCTTGTGAGAGCATGTAGTCTCCAACTTTGGAAGGTATACATAGCTTATAGATTGGTTCTGTACCAACAAAGGGAAGAATATAGATTAAACCCAAAAGCATTAGCTCTTAACGAAAAACAGGACAATCTTGTGGCTTATAATAAAATTAAATCCGAGTTTGACTCGAAATTCCTAGCTAGGACCTGTGGTGGAGAAGGAAAATAACCTTATCCATTACGAAATTCTATGTACTTATGTGATTATTAATAGACAAAATAATGGATTATAGACAAACTCTAAATAATGTAATGTACTTTTAAAATGAAATACAATTCAAGTCCTAAGCTCCTAAACCAAAGAACACGTTTCACATAGAATTCTTCTATTTATCATTCCTTGGTTATATCTCAATTAAGTAGATTTCTATCATGTAATACAACGACACAAATTTAAAGGCACAACAATCAAATTATGATAATTTCAATTCCATTGTATTAAAAAAAAATACGACAGTTGAATAAAAACTATTGATCAATGTACGTGCGAAGAGGGTACCTGGAACTAATATACTAATTGTTGGTATAGAAGTGAATCACCTTCAGTAAAAATCAACAATGGCACCAAGTTAATTCTCCTAACCTTGCATACTACAAATGTTCCAAATCCGCTCCATTATTGCTACTGAAATAATGTACAATCTCATACCAAAAAAAAAAAAAAAAAAAAAAAAAAAAAAAAAAAAAAAACCTAAGAAAACCCAAATTCACAAAAATAAATAGAATTGCAAAACTAATCGAAATAATATCATATATAACAATTTGCTGAAATCTAATAATTTATCTCATCTCAACCCATATTAGAAACAGACTAACACATAAGACCTGCAGTCAAAACTAAATAATTTACAGACAACCTTGTCAATCAAGTGATAGTCTCAAAAGAAATTATTTGATAATGATAAGAGAGTGTTTGTTAATAATAAAAAGGTAAAAATCAACTAAATGTCTCGAAAATGATGATTCGAAAATATAATAGAGTGTGTTAGACAAAGAAAATAAAGGCAACGATCGATTGATTCATTGGTCGAGAATTAAGAGTTTGTTGAAACAAAATACACCAATAACATACCGAATGCACAAAAATCTATTTAGACCAATATAATCTTTTCTTGTATACCACCGTAAACTCAAAACTCCATAATTGGTCGATTTCAAGTTCAATGTGTATGTTAAGTGAAGGATAAATTTTTTTCACTTCAGCGGATTTTTAATGTACTCAACTTGCAGGCAAGCTTCTACATCAATCAACTAACTCCACAAAACTTGCGCCATATCACCATGTTTTGCAGTATGACTCAAATCAATAGCATGCAGACTTTTGTTTAATTAGCTTATTAAAGCCATGTCTGTGGATCCCTAGCTAGTTAGTAGATTAGTTCAAGACGAAATACAATAATATCAACGAAATACATCCATTAGCAGTAAATTATTACCATGCAGAGGAACAATCTAGAAAAAAACATAAGATAACACTTTGATAGCTGCATGGAAGTGACTAACCCACACATCCAAATCGATAAACCACTTGAAGCTTTCTGAAGCAATATTTTCAGTAGAAAACAACATTTCCCAACTATCATAGACCTGTAATTCCAAATAAATAAGCACAAAAATCATTAGGCAGAATAAGATTGTATTTTGTATCCCTTTATTGAGATTTCATTATGAGTCATCAAATTTGAAAGAAGGAAAAAAAAAGGTTTAGTTGTAGACAGTTAACAAATAAAAAAGTAAGATAAAAAATAACAACAAAAATAAAAGAATGAGGATGCAAAACCGGTTGAGTTAAAAGCCAACGCATATGGAAATTTACACCTGGAACTAATTCATTCTCTTATAAGTTAATGGAGTAAACTCCACATTGATGGGACTCTGAGAGGTTATGCTTATCTATTGGGTTAAAGAATATGCAACTATATATTTCAAGAAACACTCAGTACATGTGCCTTGTATCAAGAAAAAGAAACAATGGAAAAAGGCTACAAAAAAAAAAAAAAAAAAAAAATGAATTGGAATATGTGTTTATAAGTTTAGGGTAACCAATTTTTGAGTGACATACTCAAAGTACTAATTAATATCACTAAGAGTTAATTGTGGGAGGAGTCATTGTGGAATAAAGTAGTATTAGACAATTAGAATCCAAATTCCAAGTATTAATAACTGTGGAGTAGTGGAGTACAATATGGAAAGTTATAATGGTGGAGTATAGGGTTAGCCAGGGCATAACCTCAACCCCCTGGCTCCACCACTGCATAGTGGAACTCTTTTGACAGGTAATATCCCTATGCAACATCATGATATGACAATTTCTGCATACAATTAGATAAATATCTATTGTCGGGCAGTAGGGCAAACGGTGAGCCTATAAGTCGTATATTATCGTTTATGAAGATAACTTAGCATTCTATTTTATGCTCATCTATGTTGGGACTCTTCCAAGGTCAGCTTTTGAGCATATCTATTACAGCCAAACTTTGGGAATATCATTTAAAAGGGAACTGGAATATCATTTACATTTTCCACAACCTATTGTAATAGAACTTGTGCAAGATTTGGTGTATACTTCAGTAGAAAAATATACACAATGTTATACAATTTCAGCTTAACCTAAGCATTCATCAGAGCATATCGTATACTTGATTAAGTGTTAAAAACCAACTTAAATACAACAAGAAAACCAAGTGTTATTACCTGCTCATTCCCTTTTTTGGAGATTAACACAGTTTGTCGAAAGAATGCTTTTTCCTGAGCAAACTGCATACAAAACACACAAACAATCACAATTCACAACCAACAAAAACCAACTCCATTATTTAAATAAAACAGTTGGGGAGCTAATTTGAAAGGGTGCATTATGATAATTTGTTTAGTTAGATTCCTGAAAGTATCTCCTACTTGTGAGCATAAATTCTCTCGTTTGAGTTGAGTTGAAGTGTTCAAATTTCGATATATGACTAATGTGCAATTAAGTGATGGCACAATTAAGTTTAGATGCCTCTGGACTTTGTAGAAGAACTGTAGCATCCCTCATATCACTTATGCATGAACTTTCGCTTCTTAACAACGTTTCAGTTTTAGTAGAAATAATAAATCACTGACTTAGTTCTGATGTTCCCTTCTTTGTATTTTTTTCTCCTACTCAGTGAGACATTGTCACAAACACTTAGACCCCAAATCAATTCAACACAAACAATGATAAAATCAAAATCCAGAAAGGCTACATTTGTTTAGTTGTCGATCACTTGGAGATGCTTTGTGGACTTATCGAGAGGGGTGATATGAAACCAAAACTCAAACTCAAATGAAAGGGAGGAGTTTTTCAAAATCAATTAAACCAAATGCTTCAACAAACAAAGAGGAATTTTAGTGTCAAAGTTTTATAGCCTATAACATTATAAAATAGGCACAATGAATCGAAAATAAGAATAATAAATACATTATGTTGCACTATTTGGTTTGAAGAAGAGGATCATGCCTGGTTGCTAGTTACCTTGCTGGAGATTGAAAGAGCACAAACCAACAAACACACCCAAAAAATTACCGAGATAGATTTATTGATGGGCTTTTGGCGGTATTTTCCATGGATGAAAAACCACTTTGCAATTCATAACTACCTTCAGTTATTGATGATCTATTAAGTATCAAAGAGAGCACCTTCAAAAGTAAGCAGAATTTCTCAACCACTAAAGATTGTAATATATAAGAGCTTGTTACTGGGGAAAAAAAATGTATCTACAGTATGCCCCTTAGATCCAACATTGTCTAAAGTAACATTACTAATTAATAATAGGATTCAGCGTAATAATTATCAACCCAACATAACTGTTTTAACCATATATATATATATTATTAATATTAATAATTAATAAATTACTTGAGGTAACAGACTCGGCCAACTGAAGTAGATGAAAACTTTTAAGCATATTAATCATACGTCTATAATGCAAAATCGTAAAAGCTGTAAATGCAACACAATAGCAAGAATGAACCTGAGAGATTAAGAATTCTTTGGGAGCAATCTTAAATAAAATCAACATGCACAAAAACCCAAAGTAAGGAAAGGGGAAAAAATAGATTGTGGAACCCCGAATCTATTAATTTATTAAGTATTATGGAAACAAATCAGGAGTTTTCACTGTTGGAATTCAAGTACCTTGCAAAGAATAAAATGATCAAAGAGAGAAAACAGAGCAAGGAGAGCGTTGGACCCCTTTGGAGCTTAATAGAATGGAAGGACTCTATGTTACATCTCTCAACTATGCACAAATGATCATCAACATGCTAAAATAATAAGACCAATTACAGTGTCATCTCCATGCTGAATTACTCGAAGACCGTGCCACATTACTAATCTCGATGAAGTCAAAAGAGTTACAGGCGAACATGAGTTTGTACATGTATGAGTGTGTAGTGGCAGTACATGCAAAACCCAAAGTTGTCATAAAAGTGTGTTCTTGCAATTGAAAAAATGATAGTGAGTAAATGAATGGGAGTCTAAGCTATTTTCAAAAAAATAGTGTAACACCCATAATTTCAATACAATGAAACCTTATAATTAGTTTCGAGTCAAGAATTAATTTCCTTGATTATACTCTACAACCACATAATGGTGATAATGAAGCCTTCACTACCATTCAATGGAAAATCGAGCCCTAAACCATAGATTTCCATCGAGAAAATATTGAAAACAGATAAGATATTAGCTAACTAATAGAGATGTGGATTATCTTCCATCATAGATTCTAAGGCTAAGGAATAACATTTTTCCTTTTAAAAAGAAAAATCACCTATCTAGGCGTGATTATGAGCTATCAGATATGCTTAAAGAAATTGATGCTAAATAACTCAAATCCACGTTATTGAGAAGATACTAACTTTCTTAACGCCAATAACGTAGATGGTATAATTAGGCGTGCAAAAATAGTAGCTATATAGGTTGTTGTTTTCTTTTCTTTTTTGGCTATATTAAGGTATTTGCTTAACAAAACAAAAGGTCTCCTAATCAAGTCATCCATCTACAATTAAATTTACTACAAACTCAAACAATAACAACATGAGCATATGATATTACATGAGCATTAGCATAATACATGAAAAGTACATACTTCATGATCCATTATTTTAGTCCTAATTTAGTCAAGATTCATCTGACTTCCGTCCAGTAGTTGTGCCACACATGCAAGTAACTACTAAATTTTTTCTTGATTCATCCCAAGCAGAGGATCATAACAACCGACCCTGAAAAAAAATGAGCATTCTCATAGGCTCATAGTACACCCACTTAAAACAGCATAGTACAGAGATCAACACACTTTTATTGGACAAATTTGAATAATCAATTTTCCTTGATGGAATTGAATTATACTTAAGCTAATAATAACATGTTTTCATCCAAAGAAAGCAATAAGGACTATACTTAACAAAATGGTACTTCAACATATCATGGTTGATACATTTATAGAACACTTTGAAAGACTTCTCTAAATGTGAAGTTGATAAGAACTACTCTCATGAACTATAAGGCTCATCATTTATAAAATCCCTAAACTATTAATATCCATTTCCCACTGCCTATTATAAGCAGAACCAATTAAGGAAAAAAAAAACAATTGCTGTCATAGAGACTTACCTTCAGTGCAACTAATCAATTAGCAGAAGAACCATCCTGGGTGCTACTTAACATTATGTCTAGCTATACCATACTAAACTAAATTCTTTGAAATGATGATTTAACCAATGACTCATATGCAAAGAATATTTGTATAGTACACTACAACAGAAGGGGTTTTCAGCAACGCACCCTTTTGCAACACCAAAAAATTGTTGCTAAAAGGTCACCAATTGCAACGCCGTACGGGGCTGCTAAAATTTTGGTGTGCTATTGTATAGGTTGTGCATGAATTTATCTATTGCGGCGCCTCTTTTGTGGCAAATGGATGTAAATATATTTTTGAAAAAAAAGAAAATGTAATTTTTCGGGAGAGGCTTTATCATTTACAATGTTATTGGCGCGGGTAAAGTGAATTTGACCTTTTGCGACGTCACTTGCATTGTAACAAATGTTTTACTGAATGATTTATATGATTTAGTATAGCCTTTGTTGCGATGAGATTGGTGTTGCTAATGGGCTTCTTTAGGCGGGTCTTATTATTTTTGGAATTAGAACCGATGGGCTTGAGCCTATTTTTTTTACGTTAAGCTTTCGAACTAAAATCTAAAATGTGAAAGCCCTAAAAGACTTTCTCTTTCTTTAACTTTCCCTTGAACCACCGCCAACTTCCCATCTCCCACTGGCAACGTATCTAACCACTCTCTCTCTCACAACAATGCAACCATCGGCAATAAGCTTTAACTTTTGGTTACTCCTCCACATCGACCGAGCTTTGATTTTCAAGGTTGGTTCTCCCCCTAATTAGTTTTCTTTTGTTCTCTCATTGTGTTTACTCTACAAGCTAATTCTCTCAATTAATTTTCTCGGTTGATTTAAAGCTGGAACTACTAGACAAAGAAAAAATGAATCTTTAAATTTTAAGGTTGGGTGTTTTTGTTTTTTTTTTTCCCTTTAGTACTCATTTAGATTTCAGGTTGGTTTTCTTTAGTTTGTTTGAATTGTTTACTGTAATTTGGTTTCAGGAAATGAAATAAAGTTTGGTTTAGGTGTTGGGTTAGTCAAAGCTTCAACTTTTGGTTAATCTCCCCCTCACGTTGGTTAGTTTTCTTAAGGGATTAATATAATTAATCGACTGTTTGGAATCTAATTCTTATATATATGTGTGTGTCTGTTTAGGTCTTGTTGTTGGATTTTGGCTACATCGACCTCAACAAGTGATTTAATTATTATTCCTGTTTATTTGTTTATTTTGTAATTACTGTATATTAATTTCGAATTCTATTGCATATTGAAAATTTTAATCTTTTATTTTCTTATCTGGAACTTGTGTAATGGGATGTGCTAGATATATATGTAAGGGGGTGTGAAAAGTTCAATCAATCCCATTACGTTTACTGACAGCTGAGGTGGTGGTTTTCTCTCATGCATCCCCTTTGTCATAGAAATCTTGTATCATGATGCAATGTAGAGTTTATGATTCTAGTCTTGCAAGTGTCAGTTGATAGTTTGTTAATTCGTTTATGATTTCCTTGGCAGAATAAAGAATTGTTTGAAAGCCTTAAAGCTACCGTTTCACTTGGTCAGGTCTATTCAAATTTATGCTCTTCTTTTTCGTCTTTTGGATTCTATGTGTTTGTGAGTTTGCACGCATGTTAACTTGTGACTATAGTTTACGAAGTGACCAAACTTCATTTTGAGAATCTCTTTGATTAAGCTAGGTAGCTCGATCTGTAATTGATTGGAATTGTAAATAGGAATGCATCTTTTATGAAATAGTTACATATACTTTGCCACTTGGGCATCTCAATACAACATTTTTTATTGGTTCTCTAGACAATTTAAACCTGACACACAAACTTTAACTTGGTACTTGGTGGCTAACAGCTTAGCACAATGGAACAAACGTACATGGCTTTCATTTTGAAGGACCAAGTTTCAGAAGTTTGTCTTTGTGACCAGCTGGGCACATTTGCAATTCTTATGTTATGTGAAATCTTTGTGGTAAGGTTGAGGTTGCTGCTAAGGGGTTAAAGTTACATAATTTTTTTGTTAATGTTAAAGTGCTTTTTAGACTCCCTTTCAAACTTTGTGGAGAGATTTTTTACGTCCATGCATTTTCCTTCCTACTTTTTTTTTGGGACCAATAATTTCCTTTGTACTTTGAAGATATTTGTGTTTTTTCCGTGTTTTATTAGCAAACATTTGAAGCTAAAGCTTCCCACCTAAGGAGGGATATACATTTTGTACAAGTACTGAGCATGATCAATCTACAATATGTGTCCAGGTTAGTGTATATTACAAATGTAGTGTTATTCAAATAGTTCATGCTTATCTTATGTTTTAACAGTTCCTTGTTTCTTATATTTTCACATAGAGAAACGTCCAGTCTCATCTTATGTTTGCCCGCTACACCTGATCTGTTTACTTACTTACTCTTACGCCGCTAACTCGCCCCTTTGTCAAACAGAAAATTTGTGATTAATGTTTTTCCAAGAGAGATTTGTTTCATGGGATTTAATCAATTTCGAGATAACTATATGGTCGACAGAAGAACTCTTACTGGTTATTGGATGAGATATCACTGTAAGTGAAAAACCGAAACTAGGCCTTCTAAACAAGAACTAACATGTTAAAGCTAAGTTACACATTCTATTGGGGATCAGAAATGACTTGGGAATGGAAAGGAAAATGAAAGAGAGAAGTTGAAGAATTGAATTGGCTACCTTGCTGCCTTTACCGATTTATAGGCATTATTCGTAAAATTACTGAGAAACGCGACTGGGTGAAAGTTCTAACAGCATGAGATAGTCATTTTAGTTGTGATGTTGTAAAGGAATTTATAGAAAATTAGGTGACAAATTGTGGGACTAGGTTCATTTTTATGGAATGAATTCGAAAAGTGGCTCAGAAACACGTCAATGGAAGCCATTATTTTAAGTACATTAGCCCATTTTAGGCATTTGTTAAATTATATGTTTGTTCACAAAGGCTTTTGATTTCACGCAGCCTTGCCTAGTTCCTGATTTGACAAGGCTTGGAGATCTTCTCAAGGTGAGTATCAATGCTAGATTTGTAGGCCTCATTTTCGAATTGCCAAACTATTTTTTTTTGTTTAACTTCCCCCAATAAAGAATCAAGTAGAAGCAGATTTTAAGTAGTAGCTAATCCATAACCCCCAAAGTCCCAATCACGGACTTGGTATTCTCGGTTGTTTTAGAAATGTTGGGATAGTTACCGTAAAAAAGAGATGGTGAAGATAGAATCGATTGCTCTAATCCATTGCCATCTTCTCTTCCAACTTTCTTTGAAATAGACGGAGATATATCCGGGTATCTAATCTTTATATTAACCCGAAGCATAATAAGGATGATAACGATTTGTGGCGGGTGTAGATGATGTTGTTCATGATAAGTACTAGCAAGAAGCAAGAGAAAAATATATGGCTATTTTTCACAACGAATCTTTCTATAAATTTGTCCCACAAGGCATACAACGTTGTTTGCATTCGCGTCTGTGAACAAAAATTCCATCCGCAAAATGAGCACAACACTCTTTTCTATGCAGATCGATTTACTGATCAGTGAATTGTCATCACATAAGAAATTTCGTATGATGAAAGTAATTGTCTTGTAGAAGTGGAGGCAAAGTTGTGCATTTGCTTCGATTTTGATTATGGTAGTAAAAGCAATAAAATGAGGTATTTGAGTTCTGTTTTCCCAAAAAGTTGTGCGGTTTGATTGAACACTCAAGACATTAGTTTTCTACTTTGGCGAGCTCCAAATGGGATGAAGAGTGGTTGGGTCATGCATGAATTCCGCCTTGAGAATCTGCATATGCCTCCTAAGGTATGATTTTCCGTTGTTTCTTTTCCGTTTTGTATGTATACATCAAACACTACACAAGAGATACTAAGCCGCGCGGTGTGCTATGTTTGTAAATGCACATTGGGATCTTGCTTTTCTACTTTCTAATATGAATGTATACAGCGGGGGAAGAGTGGGTGCTATGTAGAGTCTTTCACAAAGGCAAGGAAGACTGAGCTCGAAAAAGTGTCTAAAATATGACACCGGCGATGCAATAATAGGTACCTCTTCTCCAAATTATTCTTCGTCTCCTCATGCGGACAAAGTGATGCCACCGGATCTCGGAGATCAACCCAAATCCCACAATGCTTATATCGTATTTTTTGTTTTATATCCTTAAAAGGATGTTGCCCATTACCCTTAATTAACTAGTCACATTTGTTAAGGTCAGATCAAACCTTCGCCTGGATTGAAGCCAAGTAATAAGAAAAGTTGAATAAAGACGTATGGGAACATCTTCAGTGCATTCCTGTTAAATTGGCACTCGGGCCAATATTACGAAAGAATGCAATCCTAAGCACATTTTCCTCCATACCAGGGTCCCATTAATAACATTAATATAGGTCTTAAATGCTGATGATGCCAAAGAACTGACTGAAATTATTATGGGTTTATGAATGTAGGACAGAGAGAGAGACAACAGTGTATTGAGAATTGTGACTAAATTCTGTTATATTACAAATTGGGAGAGAGTCACTGACGCGTAATACATTACATGAGAAGAAAGAAGTAGTAGCAAAGCAGCAGGGAAATAGAAGCGGGCAAACAGGGGGTTGAGCACTCCAAAGCAGACGCAAATGAGGTGGTAGCGGTGGAAGAAAGCTTCTTGCGGCGGTCGGTTTGGGCATCTTTGGTGGCGGCAGCTTTTAACAAGGGAGCGGGGAGTCCCTAACATTCCTAAAGTTTCTAAGTTCAGTAGCTTGAAATCCCTTCAGGTAAGATATGCCCCCTCTAAACCTCTGATATTGATGTGCAGATAAAAAACAGTTATTTCAAAAGCACCGACAAGCAAAACTCGTACCTAGCTATCTCAAAATGCTATTAGGTATTTGCAAAGATCATTACCGGTCGACAATTACATAATGTTTAGAGCACGACGCTCTGTAAAAAATGATCGCCACCACGATCCGCGACCGATGAAACTTTTATCAATATAGGCTGCTTATTAGCATTTCCTAACACGGGGCGGATCAAACATTAGCCCCACCATCCCCATTCCCCACTAAAAAGCTAGTTAGAAAGCCATGTGGTTTTGTGCAGCTTTTGTACAAAAGCATGTTATTACAACTTCCGGGCAACCCTTTGTTCTTGATACACAAAGTAATGGACTACTTGAGTATAGAACAGTGTCTCTGATGTATATGTTTTCTGTAGAAGGTGAGAATGATGGGAACCTAGGGCTTCCGGACGTGTTTTCCGGCGAGGGTTGCGGAATGGACGATGGATGTTGAATATTACAATTGCAAGGAGTATCCACGACGTAATTATGCCTTGCATTATAATGTTCGTGGGTCATTGGCATTACCAGTCTTTGAACCATAAAAAAAGTCATGTCTTGGTGTTGTTGAGCTTATAATGATGTCGCAGAAGACAAACTTCGGTCCTGAGGTTGATAAAGTCTGTAAAGCTCTTGAGGTTGGTTTTACTCTATCTATCTATTTTACTAGTGTTTCAGTGTGTTCATCTGGAGAATGCAGAATTTATTTTATCCGATGATTGTTTCTTGCTCTGGCATTGCGCATTACTTTTGAGTGACCCAAGTTCAGTTCTTTCAGTTGTGTAAATCAAGAGTTCTGAATTGTTGGATCACCCAAGCTTTGAGGTTAGATGCCATTGTATTCTAAATACTTATTTTCCTCTCTCGCTATCTACTACTGGTATATATGCATTAAAAGCAGATCTGCAATGGTGTCGTCAAAATGCCCTTTGTGGAAATCTTTCAAATATTGACCATGGTATGCGAGACCCATAAATTAGCTTTAGCTCAAACCTGGGTTCCATGCAAGCATCGCAGGGTTTTAGCCGACGGTGGTGGTGGTGTGAAGAAGAGCTGCAGAAGCTTTGATGGAAGCTGTATGGGGCAAGTTTGCATGTGAACAACTGATGTAGCATTCTATGTAGTAGATGCTGACATGTGGGGTTTTGGCGACGCCTGGTCAGAGCATCACTTACAGAAGGGGCAGGGGGTTGGTGGGAGGGCATTTTCATCAAAAAGCTCGTGTTTTACAGGAGAGACTTTCTAGAGTCCCTCAAAGGGAGCAAATTGAAGGCGGTTTACGGATCTGCCAGGTCCTTCAACCGGCCCCTTTTTCTTGTTAGGCTTGTACTAATGAGTGGCAGTTCCTTCTCGTACTCGTGAATGTCTATCCCGTCTAGAGCTTGGCTAGACACGGACTAGACTTAGCTCTTGCTTGTGATGTACCTTGAATACCTAGGAGCCCGTATCCAAGCTCCGTGGCTAGTCAAGTTTCTAGGAGTAGGGGAGACCACACCGGACATGATGTTCGGTAAAACTTCCAAAGTAGAATTCCCGTCCCATGTCAAGTATGTCGACGGGGGCGGAATTCTATTGAAAAGGGGACCAGAAAGAATGTGAGTGACATTCATGTTCGTGTGCTTACCTCTTTGGGCTAATCTACCCCCGACCTTTGCCTCGAGGCGGAGCAGGTCTTACGTTCGATCACGCCATATGGGAGAAACGGACTATCATGATTGTGTCGACCAGGCCAGATCATGACATTGGGGACCATTATGGGCGGGAGTAGGATACTCTACTCTGGGTGGAAAGAAAGATGGAGGGCTTGCTGCCCGTGGTGCTGCTGGTGCGACTTGACTGTTCCGAGTGGTGATTCTCCGGTATTCAATCAAGAAGCAATAGAGGAAGAGCCCAGGGAGTCCTATCTTACTTCTTCGACGGTGGAAGAATCCTTCTTAGTTGTTTTTCCTTTCCCAACTAAACAGTGATCGATATCGTGCCCTTGTCTACAACATCTAGAACAATAGCAAGGCATATTTTAGATAATAGCTTCTTGCCAAAACCCTTCTATCCCCATTCCTAGCCACACCGTCCTCAGATGATCCCCAAAGCTACCTAACCCGATAAGTTTCCCTTCATCAAACCCTCTAGTATCCTTTGAGAGTTCTTTATAAGTGATTCTGGGGAAGTTGAATTTCAGTTCTGGCGTTGACATGCTAAACAACCCATCTTTCTTGGTGGAAATTATTTCTTTGATGTATCGATGTCCAATCCAATAAAATATGGTAAATTAATAGTAACAGCTGCCTGTTCTTTGAAAGTAATATCTCAAGTGTCTAAGGGTTGAATACTATGTATGCTGGTCTTCTGGTACAATTTAAGGAAGAATGATCTAGGAAAATGCACTTTTATCCACTCTGGGAAAAAATCTTACGGATTTACCTACTATGCCTTGCTCTTTTTTGAGAATATGTCTAAGTTATTGTGATTTTTAAGTTCAGTACAAACAAACCCTAGCACAGAATGCTTGATACATGACGAAAATGCATTACCAGACGCGTCCATCGGCCCGATCGGCCTTTGCATTTTGTCATCATCACTTACCATAATTTACCGGGTATCAAGCATTGCTCTTTAATTAAGTGTAATGCACTGTTTTGTGGACCATATTATATTCAACTTGGGTTTCTGCCAAGAGATATTACAAAGTAGGTAGCTCCATTATGTGATGCTGCTTTTTTTTGTTTCTCTGTGTATATATATCTAAAAGTAGTACTTGCAGCTGCTTTGGAAGGAAGCAACAACAAAGTACAACTGATAATGTATGTCTCACAGGCATGTCCTATATCCAATGGGACTCCAGTTTGACCACATAAAAATATTTCCCATGCATTGATTACTTGCATTTTTGCTTCAATCTTCTTTTAATTTGGATAATTATACTTACTAATGTCACTTTTCTTTTCCAATTTGTTGTTTGTATCAGATTGGCAGATTGGTTGGCGGTATATTGATAAAGAAAACTTGGGTGGATGTTGTTCGAATCGGCAGATTATGGGAATTTGGCCAAAATCTTATTTTTTGAAGAACTAATATTATTTAGTTGATGGCTTTGAAAATTTTGTAATTCAGTATATTGGAAGAGACTAATTGTATGGATGCTCAAATAATGATTTTGGATGATCTTAATTAATGAAATATATTTTGCTATAATTTATTGTGAATGAATACATCTGATCGGTGTTTTTAGTTTAATCATAAATTGTATTGGGCAGGTTTATATAAATTGAAATGATTCAAAATAATGCGTAATACCTATTATATATATGAGTAAACCCATTTGCAATGCCGAGCTCGTTGTAAAAGAATTAGGGTGCTGCATATGTGTTTAAACAATTACCAACACATACATTTGGTGCGACTAAAACCACTAGCAGGGGTAGCTAAAACACACTTTTTGGCAACGCCTTGGTGCGACTAATGGTTTAAACCTTTTGCGACAAAGACCTAGGGGGCAGCTAAAAACATACTTTTTGGCAACATGCTTTGGCAACTAATGGTTTAAACCTTTTGTGACAAAGACCAGAGCTAATGCTTTGCTTCTTTTGTGACCTTGGTGCAACTAAAAGTAACCCTTTTGCAACGCTAGTAGGTGCAACTAAAAAGAACATTTTGCAACGCCAATCGCTGCAAATAGTTTAAATATTTTTTAAAATCATTTTAGTTTGGCAAAATACTTTAGCAACACTAATAAAGTAATAGCAATGGGACAAAGGCGTTGCAATAACCTTCAAGCTTTTATGATGCCAATTGTTAAGCGTCTTCATTTAGCTTTGTGACCCAATTTTTTTTGCTTTTTGTGACCACATTTGGCGTTGCCATTGATCATTGGCAGCTCTTTTTCGTACTTGTAGCGACACCAGATGGCGTTGCAATTGAGCCTTTCTGTTGTAGTGGTAGTACCTTTTTATTATCTGAACAACCAAATATTTTCAACTGAGAAGCTGCAGGTGCTAAGATATTCTCATCTGAAAGTGCAAAAACCATATACTGGACATAAAACTCAAACAAAAAACCCATCAGAAGATAAAATATCCAAGAATATATAAACTAATTGGTTAATATATTGAAATTCAATAATATTACTCAAGACACATTGAATGGTTTTCAGTTAATGCATATGCAATATTGCAATCAAACAATATCACTGCTTCAAAAATCTAGTATGTATGCACTTGAGAGATTGAAAAAGTTTTAAGAGAGTAACAACTATTTTTCTATGGATATATGCTCAAGGAATCCATACAAACTAAAGAAACTAAGGTCTAATTTCTGTATTGAAGCTCCTCACTTTAACAACACTAAATAGCAAATATAGTGCCCAAAGAACATTGTGCTTGACTATTAATGCAATAAAACATCAACTGGCATATACATAGTTGTAAATTTGAAAATGTCCTCAACACTCTTATAATATATAATATGAAAATTCAAGGAAATTAAAAACTTGGGCATTACCTAATGTCTATTATTCCAATACACACTCCATCCAACAATTAAAACATCATCGTCAGCACCACCATGAACAGAAGGCAACTTCAACAAATTGAAAGTCACAAATATCATCACTTTGGAATGGTTACCTTTGATTTAGAGAGTCGAATCCAATGAATTGAAGATAGAGCTACATTTTAATAGTCATAGAATGGTACATTTTAATAGTCGAATCCTATCAAAAACTTGAGGTGCAGAGTCAACAAATCCACATTTGGAGTACATGTTGATGATGATGTTTGACAACAAAGTGTCTACCTATAAACTTTCCTATAAAACCCGACCATGTAAGACCTTCCCCTCCCAGACTATCTTATCTACATCACATTTTTGTAAGAGAGCCTGCAAGTTCACTACATTGATATTGCATACCATAACTCCTGGAAATTTTGGGTACTATGTTCCAAATTCAGTAGCAGTAGTCGCAGAGAAACCCCGAAACTGAGAGCCAAATTTGCAATAAACTTTCCAATAGTTAATAATATAAGAGATGATCTTCATAAGAGATGTAGAGAGTAAGTAGTCTTCGTTCAGAATGTATAACTTAACAACATAGTTATTAGTTATAGCCAATGCAGTAACTTTATTTTATTATTTAAACTCTTGAGGTCAACTTACAAAGTTCCTTTGTCGAGACAGTATCATCCAGATTTCTTTGAAATATCTTCAGGCTATTGAGGATTACTTTCTTCCTTCTTTGACATGACTTGTTGTATGCCTTCTTGATAACCATGTATAAAGCTCTTGAGAGCATCCCTATAGGCAGAAGCTCTCGTCATGTACACCCGCTACAAAGCTGGCCTTAGAGTCTCTATTCCCCCTCTGGTAGCCACCGCTGTTTTCATCACCCATTTAAAGGATAATGTAAGAGCTACTCAAAGTACATTGTTGGACAAAAAGAAAAATACTCCTTTCCATTTCTAAGCAAAATAAACAAAACAACGATATACAGACAAACAAAAATTGAATTTGGGACACATATAAACTTCTTTACCAAAAACATAAAGCAAGAACACAAATCCAGACAACTCCAAAGATCACAGATTGCTGCGGAGTGAGGACTACATGGGGAACTAATGAAGACCATTTTCCTTTTCCATTTTCAAGTCCAGGAGTTGTGTAATATGGCAATGCAAGAGTTTAAGATGAAAATAGCAGATTCCCCCAAGTCAAATATAGATTAACATTTCAATAGGAAGAGAACTTCAGTATAGACAAATACCTCGATTCTGTTCAATGCTCAAATGGATTATGCCTCGAGGCGCGGCTGGAAGCCTCATGAACAAAAATGCATCAAGGTTATGGCCTATAGCCCTATACGCGAGGTGAATAGGCTTACGCTTCACGCTAATGACGCGCACATTTTGGTGCCTAAGCTTAGTAAAGTCCATTATGTTTCTTTTTTATTTTTGTCAAAGTATTATCCTTTTACGTTTGCTAATAACATATAACTACCCCTTGTACAAATATATCATGATGCCTTAAATCTGTAATAAGTCACATGAGTATTTAAGGCCTACGACCACAATAAGTTTCATTGTTCCTTTAAATTTTAGAGTGATGTACTTATGTTGCAATATTTTCAAGCTTTCTTATGTGAGATTGAATGTTATTCACAGGGTAAAACTATAGAATTCATATGATATAATATTTCTTATTTTTCTTAATTTAATTAACTATATTTTTTTTAGAAATTCTACAAACTATTTTAGATTAAGACGTACACCTTGCAAACCTCTGAGGCTCGCCTCGAGCCTTAATGAGGCCTTCTGGCTCGAGGCTTAAGGGAGTTTTTTCAAACATTGATGTCCTTATGGAAAATTATTCTTCAAAAAATTAAAAAAAAAAAAAAAAAAAACTTTGCCTAAAGTTAAATTAGTGATCATCCAGTGCTTAATCTGCAGTTACTGAGATGGCAAGCTAATTATAAGAAAAAATGGAAGGGGGAGCGGGTTGAAAGGAACATAATAATTTCCTTCACATGAAAAGATAGAAAAACTTGTGATGTGGGAAATTAAAGATTAAAAAAAAATGCTTACTTGATTGAACTGCCTGGAACGGCATTGGTATGTTCTTCTTCGTTGTGATTAGGGGTTTAAATCTTTAGTTTTTTATTCGTTCCCATTGAAATCAGATACACAAACTGTTGAAAAGAAAAAAAAAAAACTGAATAGAAATTGGTAAAAGAATCACAAAAACAAAAAAAAAAACATTAAAATGAAAAGGAGAAGACCATACCTAAAGTATAAGAAAATTAGGGATAGCAAGAGTGGGGGTGAGGACTCTTCAATTTTGGAGATTAAGATTTATTTGTTTTTTTTTTTCTTTTTCGGGGGTTTGGGGTTTCAATATGTAGGTTTTTTTGGTTCTTTTCCAAAAAATTTGGTGTTTTCCATCTGATAATTTCAAAATTGGGCGAAATTACTTATAATATTTCATTGGATAGTTTCGAAATCGGCCGAAATTCCATGTGATGGGGAGGTGATCATAATTTGATAATAGACGAAAGAGAATTAAACAAATGCAAGGAGGTGTTTCTAATAATTAGGACCTCCTTTTTTTTAGGAACCACTAATATTGCTTGGGTTTGAAAATAGAGCGATATGGTGAGGAGAGAGAATATGTGTGAGCTTATATATAAGCTATATAAGCTCACACATATTCTCTCTCCTCACCATATCGCTTGATATATATATATATATCGGGTCGGCTACGTCGACATACTATCTTGACATACCCAGCTAACCGTAAGATATTGTGGAATCTGACGTCCAGATATACTTCTAACAAATCAAACAAATTAAAGAGGCAAAAACGACAATTTCTTTTCACAAAAGAAAAATTCTTTTCTTCTTCTTCTCCATTCACGTGGCCCCAAAATAAATTCGGTTGGTTGTACTCAAAAAACAAAAAGACAAAAATTTGTTCTTCTTTTTCCTATTTCTACTTTGTAATAACAATCAATATCGATGATGAAGATGTTTTGCATGGAGGAGATGAAGATCATATGGAAGACAAAAGAATGAAAAGTAGGATTGTCGAAGTCACTGCTTCTATTTTCTGGAGAATCCATTTGAAGGACGATCGAATTCGAAGTTGTGCAAATGCTCATGGTATCTGTCTTACACTCTTACTACAAGAGGGTAAGCGGGAATAAAATAGATGGGGCACATTTTATCCAGATACATCATTCCAGTACCAATCAAGAAGCTAATTTGTTTCATGACTCATAATGATTAGAGTCATTGTCCCCAACCACTAAAACACTACCAGCACAAAATTAATTGCATCCAAATAAACCATATAATCTTTTAGTGTATTCTGCTTCTTTGAAATAACATTGGACTGTAGAAGTTTTTAGACAAATAATTAGTAATCCTGAGGGAAGGAGGTCCTAAACTATTCCCATGCACTCCTTTGTTAATGCCTCAACCTCCTAAGTATTAGCATGTGCAACAACAATGGAAACAGTATAGGAATAAACCCAAGTACTATAATACAATCAATGTCTCACGACGCCTACTGAACTCCCACAGTCCCACTGCTTCAAGAGCTCGTCACACGTTGCAAGCAATATATGACGATATATACTCAATGAAAAAAATGGATTACAAAAAGGAGTAACGTCCTCATCCTTTGCATAAGCTTTAATGGCTGCGACCAGTTTTATGACTAAGCCACTGAACCCCCTTTCTGTTTTTGCCAATCACTACAGTGATGATTAATTTCTGACCTCCCTTACAATGATTTCCGACACCACAAATGTACCACTTTTGACCTATACTTGTAAGCCTAATTGCGTAGTTTCAGAGGACAGGGCCTCATTCAAGGGTGGCTTTATGCATTTGTCAAATCCAATTCCATCCACCTTGGAGTACTTAAAGAACGTAGATGGGGTTTTTCTTTTAAGGAAGAAAACCCAAAACGCAACGTGAAAAGAAAAGTTTTGTGAAAAGAAATTGTCGTTCTTGCCCCCATTTAATTTGTTTTATTTGTTAGAAGTATATCTAGACGTCAGATTCCCAAGATCTGACAGTTGGCTGGGTATGTCAAGATAGTATGTTAGAATAGTATGTCAACGTAGCCGGCCCGTATATATATATACTAAAACTTTTTATTGATGGGAAATAATGGTGGCTACAATACTAGAACTATTCTAAACTAAAGAAAGTAAACCTAATTAAAACTAAATTAAACTAATTATTAACTAAGGAGGGGAAGCAAGGAACTTTTAGTGTTTATCATTAACCCTCTTTATATAGGAGAGGGTTAGGGTTACATTTTCATGCATGGGCCAAAAATGGGGACTTTGGGCCTCTAATGTGAGCCCAAAGTCCATAAGGTTAAGTCTAAAGAGGCCTTAGCTGTTGGAAATTATTTTTGTACCCTTTTCGTCTACTTTTATAGCTCTATTTGGGGCAAGGCCAAGTCCATTGGAAAGCTGATTCCGAGCCGGTCGTTTTAAAATAAAGTAGGCCCAGTTTTAAGGTCCAAGTATAAAGATACATCCTATTGAAGTTCTATTGACTTTTACGTCATTTTTCTACCCGTATTAACTTTGACTTCCCAGCTATGATTGGGCTTGAAAAATGCTTTTTTTCGTGAATCTTGGGCTTTAAACGTAGAACTTCCTCAGCAATCATCTTGACACGTTTTCCATGCAAAAGTAGTGCCTTTAGTCACCTAATCAACTTTAAGTCCTGAAATGTACAAAAACACGTTAACAGTACTAACTCTTATTTATTATAAACATAATTGGCCTAAGTAGAATACTATTAAGGGGTTTAAACTACACTTTTGGGTGCTTATCACATATGGTCAATGAAATTGCACTCCGCAAAATGAGATTAATATAATTAATAATAAATCACACATTTGTGATCTTAGTTTTTCTCTCATCCTTGCTTTAGGACAAACAAGATGCTATTTGGGGGTAGTGATCAACTCCCAAATGTGCGTTTTATTACCCTTACATTACTGTATTACAGCCCTTCTTACATATAATGAAAAGACAACTCATAACTTTTATTGTCTTTTTTAGGTTATAGAGCAATACACACCACTTATCATAAAAGCTGCGTCTTAGCACCCAAAGGAGCCTTATTTACGCTTATTATGAAGACTCGAAGCTACTATGAAAAATTGCTGAAAAAGTAAAAGTCAAAGTCAAAGGTCAAAGACTCAAAACTAGGGAGCTGAAAGTCAAGTCCTTAACTCAGAAGAGCAGAGATAGATGTCCTTGATACAAAAGAAGGCTTTTTCTAAAACCTAGCTTGATCAAGAAGAAAGGATGAAGCAAAAGGAAAAAGCAAAAAGCAAAAAGCAAAAAGCAATATGTGAGGTGTTCATTTGTATAAAGTAGGGGTATAAGAACTAAAAGTTAGGGAGACAGAATGCACCTAGACTTATTCTAGTGTCATGTTGGATTTATTTTCTAGTCATTTTTCATTCAAGTCATTTACTTTTTGTTCTTCATTTTCAATCTTGTTATTTACTTTTTGTTCTTCAATCAATCAATCATTTCTTCTTTGTTGTTCTTGCTTTTAATCAATCATTTCATTTCTTTCAAGTATGTGTTTCTAACCATTTAAACAACTTAAGTTTTCAAGATATTTAATACAAATGGATTTAACCAATACAAGTCCTAAGCTAAGAAACCTAACTTTCCTTCTTCTTAACTCCCATTCATCCAAGCTCTAAACAATTTATGGTGAACCTCACTTCAAAACACTTTGAAACTCCCAATACTAAAACTTCAAGTAGCAAAAGTATATAACCACAGGACGGGCAAGACAGGATTTGCTGATATTGGAGAACAATTGGTGAGTACATTGTCTATCTCGACATTTATATACATACATGTAGGAACTTTGTTAATTTGTTTTGGTATGATAAACCTCCAACCAAGAGTTTGGAAGACATGCATTGTATTAACCCTGTCGTTTGCATGATTATTTTGTAACCACAAAAAAATAAGTTGGGACCAGCCTTTAATGGAAAAAATTGAAGGCCTTCAATATGGAAAATAACTTACTCAAAAAAAGGAAAATATATTGAAGTTGCTACGGAAAGAGTCGTTGAAAAGATTGTAAGTTTTCTAATTGTTTATTATTTATGTTTTAATGTTAGACATGAATGTTTGTTGTGATTTGAATTTGCTAAATCCTTGTTTACTTCAAAACTTAATTGAAGGATGTGCTGACTAAGGAAGTGGAGGAGGGAAATGTAGTTATTGAAGGAACTAAGGACATATTAACTCTAGCATTGGGCACACCTGAGCAGTTGGAAAAGAGATCACCCCCACCACATATTTCCACGTTAACAAACGTGGCTCAAAGGAACATGTTACGAAGTTGGAATTAACAATTCAAGAGCAATGGGACTAAAACTACCGCCTTCAGGAAGCCGTTAGGTTGTTGTTGGATAGAGTCAGAAGGTTGGAGGACAAAGATAATTCCTTACCATCTAAAAAAATCTCTTCAAACAGCAATACAAGTGTCAATATTACACTCATCTGGTAAACATCAATTTGGTAGACTAGTGAAAAATGTTCAGCAAGTAAGTTACTACCGTGAATGTTTCTTTTATTTATTTTTTATTAGTAACCTGCCATTTATTTTTGCATCCCTCATTGTTGCATCTAGTGTTTGTGTAACAACAGCTTGACCCAACCATTTTACGCATTTCGACCTTCTAACTACAAATTTTATTTTTCTGACTAATAGTTGAAAAAAAATGGGAAGGTAGCCCAACCTCCATCAAAGCCCAAAGTAGATCATGGTAACAAAGAAAATAAGAAAACACAAGAAGGTCAAACACCATTTTCGAGGCAAACATCTGGTCTAGGACAGGCAAGTAGCATTTTACACGTGATGTATATAATTTTAATAATATTGCGTGGTTCTAAGATTTATACTTCAATTGTAGGGCTTAGAGTGTAATTTGGCTCAATCTGATCGTGTGAACAAGGCAAGTAAAAAAACATGGGGTCAAACACCATTTCAGGGTCCAACATCTGGTTTAGGAGAGGTAAGTAGTATTTTACACGTTATATATATAATTTTAAAATGGTTCTAAGATTTATACTTCAATTATAGGGCTTAAAGTGTAATTTGTCTCAATTTGATCATGTGAACAAGGCAAATAAAAAAACACGGGGTCAACCATTTGGTCTAGGGGAGGTAAATTGTAGTTTACATGTAATATGTTATTAAAATATAATGTCATGTGCTTATTATGATACTTAGACATTTATATAGGAAAAAGAATGTTATTTGGCTGTGGTTGGCCGATCAAATATTGTTGCTGAAGGCTTGGTATACGAGGGAAATAAACGAAAAGAAATTCACGGTTACCCTTTGGGACTCAATAATGTTCGTGTTGCAGTTGTATCGCTTGTTTCCAAAGAAGCTGGCCATCTTGCTCTTCCTATACCACTAAATGAGGAGCTTAGATATGTCGCAGATACTCTTGGCACACAGGTTCTTTGGCCAAAAGACCATGTCTATTATAAAGACGACATTGAGGTAAATAACGAATTTTTTTTTAAGTGGAAATTTTATTGATAATGATAACGAATTTTACAAATAATTAGGACAAGCGTGCAACAAGTTGCACCGCAAGTCCTTTTTGAATAGCAAATTCTATCCTTCTAAAAACAAACTCGTTAGAACCAACTGTCATAACGTTACTGTCTATAACTTTTTGAAGTCTCTTGAGGAGCTTAATAGACTGTTGTTCTAAGAAAGTGAAAGTGTCGAAACTAAATGGAATGAAATAATGCTGGTTAGCCCTGCAAACTTCCTCATGCTTCTCCATCTTCCATGTCGCTACTCTCTTCGCTGCTTCTCCCATCTCAAAGTCACCATTCCCCAACCCTACCAATGGAGAGACTCTAGTTACATCAACACATGCATGTTTTCCCTCAGACCAGCTGTAAATCAAGACATCCGTAGGCCGAAGTGTCGATCTGCCATCATTCAAATCAATGAGAAAGTTAACAGGAGCTTCTTTCTTCACTTGTTCTCTAGCCCTCCAAAATGCATCACACAAAATGTCTCTAACATGATCATGTCGGTATTTAAAACCCAGAAAATGTCTACAATGTGCTGCATGGTCTCTATAAACATCAAATCTACTCTTTTTGCATACAGGACAAAGGCCACCATCAGAGTACAGAGGAATCATAAGACGGTATCGGAGAATGGCACGATACTCCACTTGTGACATACGCTGTCCAAGTTCCTCCATCAGAATAACAAGTATAAAATCTTTTGCATGTTCTAACTACAAGCATCCCATGACTACTTTCTGGCGAGCAGATAACTCAAACTTCCTCTTAAGACTAACAACAATCTTATCGTAGAAAACTTCCACCAATTTTTATTTTTTATTTTTTTTGAAACAGTTTGGGGTTAGGCAAACGCCAACCTGTATTAGAAAGATCAAACTCTTTGGTACATCATTCATCTAGCATCCTCCTCCACTATAACAATTAACTCATGGCTTAGGGGAGGAAGGTTATAAGAGGTTCCAAGACTTATCGAAGGATTTATATTATCCATTACATTACTAGTTTTAGCCAGCCAATTAGCTACTCTATTCATCTCCCTATAGACATGGGACACAACAACAAACTCAAACAGCCTCATGCTCTTCCTGATCGACTGTACCAAGTCCATGCAGTACCAAGGGCATCCCTCTATTCTGTTTATCACATTAACTGCCCGCAAAGAATTAGACTCCACCATAATCCTTTTACAGTTCATATATCCTGTTGCAAGTAGACCTACCTCTATGCCTTTTAGCTCCTGAATGAGCACCGATCTAAGGTTTGTGTTTCCTATATATATGATCAGAGGAGTACCCTCATGGTTTCTCAACACTCCTCTATATCCAGCGATTGTTGTGGTAACCGATCCATCGAAATTAATCTTGACAGTGTCAACTGGAGGTTTCAACCACTATCCTTATATAGGGTCTATCTGTCTCAACATAATATCAATCCTAAGAGCATACATCATGTTCCTGGTGGCAGGGGCTTCATCAATTTCCTTTATTACTCTCTGTAGATAAGTTCGCATTCTCTCAATTATGTCCCTACAAAGCACAACAGCGTTATGAGATTTGTTCTTGAATTTCTTGCTATTTCTTTCGTTCCAAATCCCATAGATAGTCGTACATACCATAGTTTAGATAATCTCACTGGAGACCGAGTTTGATCTAGTCATTCTCAGTATAGAGTGCCATTCACAAGTAGCTTTTATATGAAGTTATATGATCGATTTTTGAATTTTGCTTCTCTTTTAACAAATGGTTATTATGAATTTTTAATTTAGTGAAGTAAAAATCAAACTAGTGATAGTCATAATAAAGGTGCAATAGATTCATTTATGGGATTCCTCAATATGGCGCTTCCAAGGGACCAAGGTTCGATACATTTTCCAATAAGAGGAGAATTGTTTGGAGATAATATGGGTAGTTTCATTATGGAGAAAAATGATATAATGGATGTATGTAACATGGGTTGGTTAGATGTTGCTATTTTGGTGGTATACATGAGGTTAGAAGATCTGCAAAATTTCATTATTGGTGTTATCGCAAATCTTAGATATTCAACTTTAGTTTTAGTAATTATGATTGTTTTATTTTTCTTTCTCTAGGATTCTTTATGACAAATTTGTGAGTTGTCGGATTTGTAAACCCTTTATCCTTCACAAGAGCTAATGGGCATGAGAAAACTCAAATTATTGTGGAGATCTTGTAGAATACAAGTGGAAAAAGAGTTGTTCTTATCCCTTACAATCCAGGGTAAGGATATTGTCTGATATTTTTAATACTATCCATGTTTTGTCATTTTCATTGGAATGTATATTATAGCTTTAATGTCTAATTTTTCTTTTTTAACCACACATGCCTGATTTTTTTGTAGTGGAGATTGGGTTTTGATTGCCATTAATTTATCGTGGATGACTTTTAATTAGTTGGATTCGATGCACAATCTACCATCTAATGATATGAATATCTATTTTAACAGGTTTGTCATGAGTGTGTATGTATATGAAATAATTAGATCATTACGTGCTTATCTTTTACTTGCTAATTAGGTTTTACATTGATCTTATTTTGAAGTGCGATCATGAAAATAGAAAAACTTGAAGGGAAAGGAAGTAAAGGTCCAGTGAAGTGGGAGAGTATTATGGTAATAAACAAATTCTTATGCATACATACTGTGTGTTTGGAAAAATATATGCTTATGAATATTTTCCATGTTTGTACTTAGGGCCTGTACCAACCTGGTAGTAAAGAGTGTGGGTATTACGTAATGAAGTTTATGAGAGAAATAATGGAAGCTTGTTCAAATAATTCTTTTGAAAATAAGGTATAAATCGTCATACACTGGCATTCTTTATTTTGTGTTACTTTTCATTATTTAGTTATTATATTAATTTTTGATCTTTCATCGTTGAAGTAGATGGGGTAAGTATTTCAAAAGAGTATTGATAAGGTTCACTATAAATTTTTTAGAACTTGGATTGAATGGGAGTTGGGAAGGAGAAAAGGTAGTACTCTTAGCTTTTATGACTTGTTTTTGTTGACTAAACTTGTATTGAAATAAAACTCAAAGGAAACAAATTGATTGATGAAAGAAAACTTGAATGAAACTTGTTTGATGAATGATTGAAACATAAACTTGAAAGTGATGACTTTGATTAAATGATTGAAACATAAACTTAAAATAAAAAAGGATTAAATTGAAGAACAAAAAGTAAAACAACTTGAATGTAAATGGCTTGAAAAATAAATCCTACACTACTCCTACACGACACTAGAATAAGTTTAGGTGCATTCTCTCCTCCTACTTTTTGGTTATTATACCTTTACTTTTGCAAAAGTCTGATTTGCCCTCTCCCTTTACAATCAAGACACCTCACCATGGATGCTTTATGCTTTTCCTTTTTGCTTTTTCTTTTGCTTTTGCATATCTTCTTGATCAAGTTAGGTATTGAGCAAGTCTTCTTTTGTATCAAGTCCATCGATCTTTAGTCTTTTGAGTTAAGGACATGACTTTCAGTTCTCTGGTTTTGAGTCCTTGACCTTTGACCATTGACTTTAACTTTGACTTTTTTAGCACTTTTTCGTAGTAGCTTCGAGTCTTCATAGTAAGCGTAAATAAGGCTCCTTTTGGTGCTAAGATGCAACTTTCATAATAAGTGATCAGCTCCCAAATGTGCATTTTATTACCTTTAAATTACTGTACTACAGCCCTTCTTAGGTTTAATGAAAAGACAACTCATAGCTTTTATTGCCTTTTTTAGGTTGCAGAGAAATTCGAACCACTTTCATAAAAGTTGCATCTTAGCACCAAAAGGAGCCTTCATCACACTTATTATGAAGACTAGAAGGTGCTATGAAAAAATGTTGAAAAGGTCAAAGTCAAAGGTCAAAGTCAAAGGTCAAACCCTTAACTCAGAAGACCAGAGATGGAGGTCCTTATCTCAAAATATGGCATTCTCCAAAACCTATCTTGATCAAGAAGAAATCAAAAAGCAAAAGGAAAAAAGCAAAAGCATAAAGTAAAGGGTAAGGTGTCTCAAATGTAATGGAGAAGGGCAAATCAGTAAAAAACATAAAGTAGGGGTATATAAACTAAAAGTTAGGGAGAGAGAAGGCATCCATTGCATTTAGGGCCCAAACCACTTGGTTTGTAGGAGTAGAATGCACCTAGAATTAATCTAGTGTCATGTAGGATTTAATTTCTAGTATTTTACATTTTCAAGTCTTTATTTTATTGTTCTTCATTTCTTTCATTTCAATCTTGTTATTTTGCTTTATTTCAATAATCAATCAATCAATCTTTGTTGTTGTTCTTTGTTTCAATACATCATTTCAGTCACTTTCTTTCAATGTTTTGAAATATTTCCATCTTAAACAACTTAAATTTTCATATTATTCGTTAGCTAAAAAACTAAACAAGTTCGAAATTAAGAGTCTACCTTTTTTCTTTTTCAACTCCCATATTCAAACTCTAAACAATTTAGGATGAACCACATTCAAATCAACTTTGAAGATACTTCTAAATGTACCACGACTTCAAATGGTGTCGCCATTATGGATTGAAGGAGCAAGAGTGCTTGGTTGAGCATCTAAGGAGGAAGCACCATTCTCACCTTTCCATATATATATATATATATATATATATATATATATATATATATATATATATATATATATTTTTTTTTTAAATTTTTTTATTATTATTTTATTTTATTTTTTTTCATTACTGACTTACTTTTTTTGCAAATCAGGGTTTGGGATCAACATACTGGAGAGGAGCTGAATCTAGAGAAGAAAACCGACAGAAGTTCACCAGAACCGGATGGGCAACTGCGAACTAGCCGGCGGCCGACCGCCCAGGCACCTCCACATACGCGTGTCTAGTTTTTTCCAGTTCTAGTTGATTTTTTATATGTAGGTGCACTACGAACTTGAATTTTGTAATAAAGTAGGATAAACCAGTAGAACTTGTTTGTAATAGTTAGAGATAAAAAGAAAACGGAAATTTTTTAGGAAAAATGGTTTTTGATTGGTTTTTTAGGATGAACATGAGTTGAACTTTGTTGAAGTTGTATACTTACCAAGGGATTAGAGTTTTCATTGTCTTGGGAAGTTCGAATGTGTGAGACAAGTCGTGAATCATCGCTCGCACACTATGAATCAACTTGGTAATCAACACTCTAAGTCTATTTAACTCTAGTTAATCTAGATTATCAATATAAACTAGTTAATATATTAGATTAACATAGTATTAGTTTAGTTTTAAGTTTTGGGCCCTCAAAGGCAAAGCTGTTTAATTACTAAAAAACCCTGACTTGTGGGCTTTTTTTTAAGTGGACATTTATTGTAACTTAAAACAGGGTAAAGCTCGAAAGGTTGGGCCTGATTCTCAAATCACGCGCCAACCGACGTCGTCTTCTCCTCAAGCAGTGTGTAAGCACGGCTTGAGAGGTAAATTCCAAACCTCCTCGAAGCCCAAATAAGCGGATACCTTGTGTGTTCAAGCATGCTTATATGATTGTTTGAAATTTAATTTCCATATTGCAATTTACATTCGCGCATAAGGCTGAACCCGAGCCATATAACAATCATTGGGAAGTCATTCCCCAATGTAGGTAAATCGAACGTTGCTTGATTCTTGAAGCCCTAGACCAAAAAAATGAATTAAAATCAATCAACTAGAGCCCAAAGTAGTCACGCTCCTCCAGAAAAGGACAAAAATATAGCCACGAGGATTTAGAGTAATCAGCTACCAGATTATGGTGGACCAACTACCTTCCTTACTCCCCTCCCCCAGATTCATTGTGAGTGAGATTCTTGGTAGCACACCACTTGGTGAAGTGATTGCCTACTCTTCTGAGACGCGTAGTAGATCCATCCTAGTCTCGCTCCCATTTGTTCCTTTGAACAGGGCATAGTAAATTATAGATCATGCAAATATTTTCAAAAAAAAAAAAAAAAAAAGAATTTCTACTGTTTGTGCATCATCATTGATTGAGCATTCATGTCTTATCAATATGCATCACAACCGTCATGAAATTACAATGTAAACCCAGAACCTTGTTCTTTTTGCAGTAGTCCATATCACTGGTTATCTCATTGTCCATCATATACCGAATTCGAGTCTACTACGGGAAATCCTTATGATTATGAACCTCAATTTTCAAACTTCCCTAGTACCCCATACACTCCAGAGTTTTCCAGTTATGCCAACAATTTATGGAGTTCCACCACAAATAGTCAACCACCATTCATGTATCCATATGGTCAGTCAGAGTACGGATTCACCCAAAGGCCATTACCATTCACATCACCATCCATATCAAATTCAAATTCCATTACACCATCCATCATAGACCAACTCTACCAGGAAATGGCCAAGCAAACACTACTAACTCAGCAAGTAGTAACTACCTTATGTTTTCTCCAATCCGAATCAAAATATGCAACATCTGAGACTATTATTCTTCCCACCAGTCCAGAACCCATCTAACAAGAGAAACAAGGTGTTACTAAAACAAATCCAACTTCTAAATCCCATCTTGATACTCATGACCAGTTAAAAACCTATTGTCCTACACCTGACTATCGTGTGGATTCCAAATCTTATTATGATGATTATATGCTCGAAGTCACAGTTTCTTTCACATGCCTTAATGCATCATCACCTATAAATGAGAAAACTCCAGCAAAATAAACTCAAGAGCATGTATTGGACTCAACACACTTGAAAAATGGCATTGAGAAAATTTATGAAGATCTACGTAGAGAGGACAAAGAAAATGAAGTGCTTGGAAAAGAGGGAATACAATCTATGGTGAAAAGTGGATTTCAATTTAGTTGCCCGTTAAAGACCTATCGATGGAACAAATTTGTAACATCCTTACTATTGTAGATAAAAACCACAATCTTGTGGAAGCGCCAAAACTAGATGAAGAATTCTCTGAGTCCTCGAGATCATGTGAAGAACCACCACCTAACCATCACTTTCCCCCCAAATTAACACCTATTGAAATCCAATCTCCATTCATAAAAAATCCACCAATTTCTGAGGACTGCACCATTCATAATTTTATGAACTTTCCCAGTAAAGAGATCATTCATAATTTTCTAAACTTTCCCAGTAAAGAGACTTTGCCCAATATACAAACTCAGGAGTCCAACATTTAATAGTTGAGAAACTTGGTATGTCCTATCCCCATCATCTGAGCCTCATGAAGGACATCTACTACCAACCTCTCACTCTTTTGGACAATTTAACAATGATGGGTTCTTGCATAAGTTTCATTCTGCATCTTACACTCCAAATATATCATTTCATTTTGTTTGGGGGTTTATGCTTTCATATATTTTTCTATAAAGTTCCCCAACTGTTTAGACTATTAGTATATAGTTAACAACATATCATCCATCTCATGCATAGTCTTAGGGAATCTGACTTAAAATGACCCCACTTATAGTCTTAAATACCTGACTATAAAAGATTCATGTTATGTTTTCTCAATGCATTCCATGGGAGTGCATCCTTAAGGTAATCGAACCCTCTTTTTGGAGTGTGTGGTTGTAAGTGTCGGAGCCTTAGTTCACGTATATCTCGCATATTTTTTGTAAAACACCTTTTACTTATCATTTGAGTAAGTGTGATCCCATGGAGCAAGTATAAAAATTTTCTTTTCTTTATTTTACATTTCTTTTTCAAAACAGTTGTTTTTTCCGTTCTGTTAATGTTAGATTCTCGATATGTCAATAGTCATGTGATTTTCGAAAAACAAAACTGGCAATGGATTCCACATAGACCAACCCTTAAAAGTACACAATCTCCATTCTTCTAAAGGCGGTTTGAGGATCAGTTATGTGTTACTAAAGGTCGTCCATATCACCATGCAGTTTCTGTCTCAGCCTAAACCATATAGATACCAATTGTCCGTTGCTTACCAACATATCATCATGTCAACCATCAAATATATTCAGACAAGGACAATGTGCCTACAAAAATCAGAACAGAGCATTGGTTCCCATCCCATTTTAACCAAAACTACCAAAATCCACCAAAGAGACCTAGTTCCACCACCCACTAGTGTGCAATCAGCTATACCCTTCCATTATATCTTGCGCAGTAAACCCCCCAACACACATAACTGAAGCCATAGTCTGACTAGATTGGGTTTAATAAAGAGCCGACACGAAAGTTGCCTAAGATTACCTGTTATTATTTATTTTCAAAAGCTTAGCGTTTAGAATCACAACTTTTTGAGTACGAGTATCTTAAAATATCTCTCCATAGTTTTCAAAACTAGAGGATATAAAAATGAAAATTATAAGCCCTGGAGTAACCAAAATGATACCGGATTCACGAATAATTTTATCTTCTTGTCAAAACCTCTATATGGTTAGAGATATCTTTTGCTTGAGAAAACCAACTAAAAAAAAAAGAAAAAGACGAGGTGTCTCCAAACTAGAATTAAACAAAATAGAGTAACCAAAGTGATACTATTTTCTATTTAATTCTATCTTTTGCCTCCACCTCTCTATGTGCGCTCCTGCATAGTGATAGATATGCTAGGACCCGACGTCATCAAGGAGAAGGATCTTCTAGACGTCGTGACGAGTCATGCACGAATTCTAACTAGGCAACTCCCTAGTGTCCGTATAGATAGATTATTAATTTTAATTGTTGTTCTATTTTTTTTTATTATGATGTTTAATTATATGTTTAATATTATATATGCTTGTTTTATTTATTTTCTTGTGGAATTTGGTATATGAGTAGAAGGTAAAACAGATATATCATGCCAAAATTTTCCATTTTTATTTAATGCATTTCATATAAGTTTTCAAAAATACAAAAACCCAAAAAGATTTCATATTAGAATAATTATCCCTAGTATAATAAATCATGTATTTCTTGTTTTATATCAACCAACCCACGCCCCAAACTTATTTAGGGGTGGCGTATTTTTATCATGAAGAATAAAATACAGGTATATCGCCGTTTTTGCTAATGTTTCTATAGTAATCTATTTTCTTATTTCTTCATACTTTGAGAACAAAGCATGCATATTTCTATTTGGGGGTGGTATAGTAACATTTTGCAAAATCTAGGCATTTTCTATATAGTGTATATAATAGTATATTTCTTCCTTCCAAAAAAAAAAAAAAAAAAAAAAAAAAAGAAATCGAAAAAGACCAAAAATCGAAGTGGTAGCTGCCAGGGCCAATCTAGAAGACATCCAATTGCTTATGTAGAAGCGCCCTTTTGATTATCATCTTTCTAATCTAGAAAGAAGCCGTAGAACTGAGCTTTGTGATCTTATGCTTATGGAGGAGTATGACCTCATGCAGAGGACCAACACAGACTGGTTATCCTTTGGGGACAAAGGTAACGCTTTCTTCCACAATGCTATAAAGGAAAAGAAGACAAGGAATAACATTTGGTCTATTTTGGATATTCAAGGAAATCAGCAGGAGGGCTAGGCTAATGTTACTAAGGCTTTTATATCATTCTATAGAAATCTGTTGGGTTCTTCTTCTTCACCCTCTTGTAACCCTCGGTTACTGGAGCAACTAAATCTTCAGGAGTTGCCACCTGAGAGTGCAAATAGATTGACCAAGGATTTCGATATCTTGGAAATCAAAGAGGCACTCTTTTCTATGGATGATAACAAAACGCCTGGGCCTGATGGTTTCAATGCTTTCTTCTTTAAGAAAGCTTGGGATATAGTTGGTGAAGACTTCTCTCTTGCAATTCACCATATGTTCAATCGTAAGTCCATATCAAGAGGTATAAACTCCACCCTTCTTAGCTTGATTCCAAAAAATCTTGCACCTTCAAAGGTTGATGAATTCAGGCCCATTTCTTGCTGTAACACTATTTACAAACGTGTGGCCAAGCTTCTAACAAGCAGGATGAAGGAATATATGCCTCTCTTAACCTCTTCGGCTCAGTCTGCCTTTGTACCAGGTAGGAACATCCAAGATAATATTATACTTGCACATGAACTTATACGAGGTTACACCAGGAAATATGGCACCCGGAACTGTGCAATCAAGATAGACATTAAGAAGGCTTTTGATTCAGTCAATTGAGAAGCTATGGGTATGATTTTGCAGAGATTTGGGTTTCCTCCTCTCTTTATAGAATGGCTATCGATGTGCTTCACCACCCCTTCTTATTCCACTAACATCAATGGAACATCTGAAGGATTCTTTGAAGGTGAACAAGGACTTCGGCAGGGCGACCCAATTTCACCGTATCTATTTGTCTTGGTGATGGAGGTGCTCTCTGGCCTTCTAAATCAAGCTCTCTATGCTGGACATATTCATCCGCATTCTAAATGCCTAAGCCGAAAGTACCTCTCACTTATTTTTTTTTGGATGATGCTATGCTTTTTTGCAAAGGAGATATGGCTTCTATTCTTGCAATAAAGGAAATTCTCCTACAGTTTTCGCTCTTCACAGGTTTGAATATCAACTCAGATAAATCATCTCTGTTGGTTGGTTGTATGTCTCATGAAGCTGGATTGGACTTGGATAATGCTTTGGGTATTCCCCTTATATCTCCACCTCTTATATATCTTGGTCTACCTCTTACTTCATTAAGGCTAGGTATACGAGATTGTCTACCTTTAGTGGAGAGATTGACTTCACGTATCTCTAATTGGAAGAATATATCCTTGTTAAGGGCCGGTAGACTTGAACTTATCCAGTCAGTTCTCTCATCCTTTCAAATCTACTGGTCAAAAACCTTTGTTTTACCAAAGAAAGTTCTGGACAATGTGTCTAAGATTTGTAACCGTTTTTTATGGTCTGGTCCCAATATGACAAGGAAGATGCATCATGCCAGCCATGAAGTACTGAGGTATATTAAGGAGCAAGGTGGACTGGGTATGATTGATGCCAGAACTTGGAACAAGGTGGCTTACTGCGGCCTGATTTTCAGATTAGCTGAGAAGGATGGATCTCTGTGGTCTAACTGGACATGGAGCCAACAGATAAAGCAATCCTACTTTTGGACAATGAAACCACTGGCAAGCTGCTTTTGGGTATGGAGGGGGATACTGAAGCATCGGAACATTGCTAGGAAATATGTTAGATATGTTATAGTAGATGGGACTAACACCCTCTTCTGGCATGACCCATGGTGCTCTAGTAAACCGCTTTGGGAATCAACAGTTGCGAGAAACTCATTTGCGCTACCAAAGGATGCAAAGGTGAGTGATATTCTGTATCAAGGTGACTGGTCCTCTCTGGTGACATCTATCTCTGACAGTACCTTGAAAAATCTCATCTTGGGTACAGAAGTGAATTGTTATCTAGACAAAGACGATGTTATTTGGTCACCGAATAGCACCGGAGAATTCTCTATAAAATCAGCGTATGCAGTTCTGCGGAAAGAGAGACCAAAGGTAAAATGGTACAGGGTGGTCTGGGGGAAGCTCTCTATCCCAAAATTCGCATTTACTTTGTGGCAATTGCTCTCAAATTGTCTTCCCACTCAAGATCGCTTGATACAGAAGAAGACCTTGCAATTCTCTGAATGCAGTCTCTGTGGTATATCTTCGGAGCACTCAAAGCATTTATTCTTTGACTGTCACTACTTTAAACAGGTCTGGGCTTCTGTGAAAAACAACCTTGGACTAGGGGAGCTTGTCAAAGACTCCTCTTCTGAATGGTATAGTATTTTCAGGTTATGTCGGCATAACACCACCTGTGTCGATATCTTTAAAGCTTTTATTGGAGCTACTGTCCACGAAATCTGGTGTGAAAGGAACAGACGGAAGAAGAAGAACATCTTGTTGACGACCCAACAGCTAACCTCAAGGATAATGGCCACAATGAAGCTGTACATTCAGAAAAACCTATTAGAGGCCAAAAACTCTTACTCTCTTCGAGCTCTTGCTGATAGGTTGGGACTGCAAATGAACTTCAAACCTCAGGAAGTTCTTTGGTGTCGGTGGAAGTTAGTTGAACAGGGAGCTTACATGCTCAATACTGATGGTTCGGTCCAGCAAGATGGAAGTGGGTATGGAGGGACTATACGAGATGGCTTGGGAAATGTTGTTCGCGCTTATGCAAGTTGCTCATCAAGGAATTCAGTCATACATCAGGAAATTCAAGCCATTGCAGTTGGGCTTAAGCAGGCCCAAGAGATGGGTATAGAAAATCTGGAAGTCAATTCAGACTCTCTGGGAGCCATAAACATTTTGAACAGGAGTGAGCGCTACCCATGGTATTGTGCTAATATGGCTGCTTGTATTAGAAGTCTTACTCACACATTTGTTAAATGCTCTTTTAGTCATATCTTTCGTGAAGGAAATCGGGCAGCTGACTACCTTTCAAAAATGTATAGATCGCCAGAAGAAGGTGTTGTTTTATTTTCACTTCCTCTAGATGAGAAGTTACACCATATCATAGAGGAAGATAGAATAGGCACTATGTATCCCTGTTTTTCTCCTAATACAGGTTGAGGTTAGCCATAACCTCTAGATTATTAAAAAAAAAAAAAAAAAGTCTTGTTTCTTTTTTATATGATGAATAAAAAGTTTAGAAGTTTTATTATAGCAATAGAGTAAGGATTCATTCTTCGTACTTAGCCTAATATACGTACAATAGTTTCTGCATCTTTTCATAAATGACATGCATAAGTATTTGTGTGTATATAACAATGCATTTCTGAGACCAAGGTTAGAACAATTAAGTTCCATATCCTGTGAGAATCTAGCCAAAAGCCTCATCTGAATTATTATTGAGTGATGACACAAAGGATGTCCGGATAGAAAGACCACACGTACACTTGCTTGATCACCATGCCATATCCTAAGAGAGAATTTAGGCCATTTTTGGATCAATATAGCCAAATAAATGTTAAAAACCCAAAAAGATAGTTTTCCTCTAGTTACCCCTATTGAGCCTTCACCCTTTTCTAAAAGCCTTTTATTCTTCACCAAAAAGCCCTAACCAGTTACAACACATAATAAAAAGCTTACCCAGTTGACAAGTTAAGAATTGGATGGATATAAAAAAAGAGAAGAGAAGACCTTGTACAAAAACAGAACAATTATTTGCTTTGAAAAGAAAAGAAAAAGAAAGAAAAGAAAAGAAAGACCCATCCAAAAACCAGAACTCCAAAAAAATCAAAGGAGTCAAAAATCGAATATCCCAAAAGTTCAAAATCAAAAGAAGACGATATCAGAAACAAAAACAAAAAGAAACAAAAGCAAAGTTAGAACTCCCAAAAATTTAAAATCATATGGAGTCACAAAGCCAAATGGCTAAAAGAATGTATCACAATTCGGAAGCAAAGAACAAAATGAGGTTCTTCTCTAGTTACAAGTATCTTGAAGACATAGTTTCTCAACTTATCAGATTTTGTTTTCCCTTCTTTTTTCTTTCTAAACCATCACCATAGCCCTGCAACTCTTAATAAAAGACCTCTAGCTCAATTAGGAATATGATGGTGTCATAGTAAGTGGCAAGCATGATCAATCGACCTCGGTTTCTTTGGAAGTCATTTGAGTATGTGAAAATGCACATAAACACATATTAATTATATTGTTGTTGTTTGTGTTACGTATCTTTTACAAATCTTACTTAGCCTATTAAATATTGATTCGTATAGTGGCTAGCAAGGTATCAATCCTACTCTAAATAAATATTTGATGATAATAGAAACTTCTAATCTAAATTACTCTAATGGATGCAAGTAAAAGATGTAGCTAAGTAATAATAAATATATGGTTGATTTGGTTTGAGATTTAAACTATGCATAAAATAAAATAATTTAAATATATGAATATGAATCAAGAGAGAGAGAATATCTTGGGAGAGATTAATCTACCAAAATCATAGAATTAGTCTAATAGATCTACCTATCATGCTTAATATAAATCACCAATAGAAACTCACCATACCTACAAACCTTATGTTCATAACAATGATGATAATATGTGGCTTTCAACGTGCTTTCTATCTTTCCATCAAATACTTCTTCTAATTCCAATGATATCTTCTATCTAACCAAATTGTGTTTTAAGTGGAATTCAATATACAACTCTAGGTGATATAGAAAATCCATATGTGGCATTAACCATACAACTAATTGAGGTGCCATAAAGAATCCAATCATCACCCTATAACACTAAAAACTAGAAGAAAAGAATCTAGGGTTTGTGGTATTTGGCTCTACATAATCATGAATTACCCTAAGGCTTCCTAACCTCCACAAGGACTAATAGATCAATGGATGAATAAGAAGAAACTTAATGGGTGATTTAAACTAAAACATGATAGAAGAAGAATTAAACTAAAACATAAGAAAAAAGCTTCCTCTCCCCTCCCAAGAGAAGGGAGATTAGCTCCTCATACTATGCTACGAACACAATATGAAAAGGAATAGTCTTTATTGATGATAATAGTGAAAAAGGTTTGAACTTTCTTCTCTCTTAATTCTAGATCTAAGATGCAAAAACTAAATTTCCTAGATGATGTAAATTACTACAAGAAATAGGGTTTTTGGCGACAAAAAATAACGTCGCTGAATATTGCCAAAACGTCACTAATTAGATTTTGCGACATTTTTTGGAGCGTCACCTGATCGTCGCTAAAGCTATAGTCGGCAAAGATACAAAGCGACGATTTTTCACTGTCGCCAAATATGATACCTTCACCGACGATAATAATTGTCGCCATTGCTTCAATTGCGTCGCTAAATATTTTTCTAATTCTCTATACAATAACGTTGCAAAAGATGTTTTTTTTGGCGACGTCTTCAAAATTGTCACCATCAAGACCTTATTAGCAACGTTTATATCATCACTAAAGGCCAGAAAAATTTAAAAAATTTAGCGTTATTAGCGACGTTATAATCATCGCTACATGTCCCAATTTTTTTTAAAAAATTGGTGTTATTAGCAACAATTTTAGTGTCACTAAAGATAAAAATAATTTGAAATTGGTGTTATTAGCAATATTTTTAATATCACTAAAAATAAAAATAATTCATCGATAAAAGTCTAAATTATTTGAATTTTTTATTTTTTTCAGACCTAATATCGTCACCAAATGTGAACCATCCATTTGTACAAACATTTTGTCACTTCCATGTATCATTTTTATTTTTTGCTAACATTCAATCAAAACACACAAAAAAAACATCAAATATCAAACAAGAAAAAAATATTCATTAAATATAAAAAGGAAAATTTACATCCTTTTGTACGTAAGTTTTGACATGGTCAAAATATAGAAAAATAGTCTACCATCCTCTACAAGTAATTTTGTTAAGTCTAAACCCTGTCTATAAAACGGTAGAACGTCATGTTACTGGCTAGACTGAACAATTGCCGATCTCTTGTAATAGAACCAACCTTTAGCATTTTTACAAGCCCATCTGTGAAAAAACAAAAAAATAAAAAAAATAAAAATTCCTTCACAGACTTGAATATAGTTTGGTGCTAAAGACGTCAAAAAATAACAACCAGATATTAAGAACCAGTAAAGAATAATACAAACTAAGAGCTTGTAAGTCCATCATGCACAAATTATATAGTGCATACATGGAGAGTTGATCATGTATGTGCAACAACGAATAATATGGATATAAAAGGCAAGGAATTCATTTCAATCAAGCCTGCACAATAATATCACCAAGGAACTAATTCTACTGAACAAAGTAATTCAACTTTAGAAAATCGGACCACAACCAGAACATCCAATCAGTATACCATGAGCACTACCGTCTTCACTAGAAAGTGTCAAATGGACAGGGCATGACAAAGTCAATTAATCCTCAAAGAATTTAGACATTATGACAAATTGTAATACAAACAAATAGCAACAAAATTAATAGAAGACCCACACTAGTCACTCTTAGTTTAATCACATTACACACTCTAAACTCTTTATCTCCTTCATTTAATGGAAGTTTTGAAAACAATACATACTCAAGTGTTTTGTGTGAATCAACATACCTATAGGTCAGTATCTCCTTGTTTTGCTCCCTTATAAAGCCTTTAGGGCAAGCCTGCCACCGCATTAAGTAGAAAAAAAATAATTAAACTCAAATTCAAGATATAGTTCAGATCACCACGCCAAGAAGCTTAACCAAATATGAGAAAAATCATAAAAGTAAGTGGAAAGAAAATCCAAAACAAGCGTGTTACCTAGAGAAAAATGTTAAATGTTACTATATCCAAGATTGCTACAAGCCCACAAAAAACATGCTAACAGTAGAGAAAAATGTTGCCATTGTTAAGCCAGTTCCCCATGTTAGTACTAAAGAGAAACAATTATAAGTAGTAACTTTGCATGAAAAAAATTCAATTTATTGACATTCCTACGAGAAAATTGCTGATCCTATCCATTTAGCCTAGAAGAAATTGGTTGTTGGTAGCATGGTTGCATGGATAGCAAGCTATTGGAAGGAAAGAGAAATCACCAAAGACAAAAACTAGTGAACCAATTTCTAAACCTTGTACCACGAGATTTAGCACTCCTTTTAAACCTTACCTTTATTTTTAAACCTTGTACCACAAGGTTTCTTTTAGTCCTTTGATTCTCCCTGACCAGTACCTAGTTACTACGTGGAAGTGTAAAACCCAGGTGAACCCATGCCCTTAAACACTTGTACGTGACCATACTATTACATATTTGACCTGACCTACCGTATCACCCCTTCTATGTGAATATGTACAAAATCATGTGACAGAGATTTAGATGCCATGTTTGAAGGCCACATGTCAAACTAAGAGTATGCAATGTAAGGAAACCATGTTGTTATTGACATTCCAATTTCATTCATTCATCCATATATATATATAAGAACACAACTAATCCTCTTACAATTATAAGAACAAAGAAAAGTCTTCTCTAAAACAGACAACTCGAGAACTAACCTTGTTTCAGAATGAGTTAGATAAGAGAACTTATGAATTTAAGAAAGCTCAAAAAATCTCCTCCGTGTTAAAGAGTCGAACTAGTAGAGGCAAGGCTTCAAATCCAAAGATCTGCATTCTGAACTACCATCCATTAAGCTTCTATTGAAGAAAAGGATTCTCGATCTCTTTGATGCACGTAAAAAATTATCGACTTAAGTGGCTAAACTGCAGGTACCGAGGAACAGGTTAAGCAGCCAGAGAAGAGCAGCTTACTAAAAATCTAAACTGCTACAGGGAAAAAGACAAACATGTTCATAGGATACAACATGAGCTGGATGATACAAAGCTGAAGTTCTCCGAAGCTGCAACGGTAGTGGAAAGGCTCACAAAGCTCACTAACCAGCTGGTTAATTCTCTGAAGGACGAAGAGGATAATGCCTTGAGTTTTTTGCGAGAAGAAATCCAATTGCCCAAGATGGAGCACGAGCTACTGCAGCAAGAACACAAGAAGCCAACAGCTATGTTTGAGTTGCAGAAAAAACAGTTGGGAACAGAGCTACAGATGGCTAGGGACAGTTTAAGACTAAAAGAGATGGAAGTCCTGGCAGTGCAGAGGGCCCTTACGGTAATACATGAGGAAATGAAAACAGTTGTTAGTAAACTGGATGAAAACGAGATGCAACTCGTGAAGATGAAGCAAGAGACACTGGACGACCCTAATGGTCTCAACAAAATATATGCACTTGCTCAGGAAAAGGTCGGAAGTAAGAGTGTAGGAGATTTGGCACTTGAGTCTGTAACTGGAAGCTGAAACTGCAACTAGTGCACTCCATAGCATTGGCAACATGGTTGGGGAACTTTGGAAACAAGCCGGTTTAGGCACTGATTCCAAAGCTGAAAATATCATCGTCCAAAGCTAGTTTAGGGGAGATGAGTCTTTTGTGGAAGCTCAAAGACAAGTCGCCCAGCTCTCAGCTCTAACTGAGCAACTTGTAAAAGAGGCAAGTATTTTTGGTGCCATAGTCGAACGAACTGTTATTGACATACTTAGTTGTGCTTTTGGATGCAGAAAGGAAACCTTCGAAACCTTTCAATACGATCCCAGATTGACTAGAATCGTGTAAGTAGCTAATTCACAAACCCATTTTAAATGACATAGTGAGCAACAAACTGAATGTACTATGAATTCATACTACAATCAAGGACTACAAACCCTGAAACTTCGACAAGAGTACGTTTAATGCTGGTGCTCATTGATTCTTGTTTTTTGGGCATTTCATCCTCTGCCCTCGTCAACATACAATCTGAAAACAAACCAAACAACACCATAGGGAGTTGTGATACACACCACGTAATAAAGGCATGCAATTAAGTAGAAAACCAAACTAAAAAATTCACACAAGATTTTGACTAATTAGAGAGAAATCTTCTACCTCAACTTACAAATTGAATGAAAAACCAACTATGTCCCAATACTCCAAAGCCTAGCATGGAATTTAAATTCTAGAATCCAAGCTGTTCCAAACATCACGCACAAGAAAAATTAAAAGGCGGAGTAGTAGGTAATTCACAAGCAAACAAACATATTGCCAAGTAGTATCTATATGTACTAGGACACCACTACTATGCTATTAAATTGCTAAGAATAAAACCACTGGATTCCTTTTAAAAAGCAATTATAACCCACACAAAATTAAGGCCTTTCTACTACTTCAATCGCAACCCAGATTCAAATCATATCATACAATTATATTTTTTCCGCTGGGCAGTGAAGGAACTGGAATTGAACAAAAAAAATCACAACTTTCCAATCTGAACTATCTACAAACAAGTTTAATGATGGAGCTTACCAAGCTTTGGCTGAACGAATCACGAAGGGAGAACAAATCGAAAAAACCTCTTCTGCTCTCATTTTGTTCCAATCCTATTTAGAGGCGAGTGGATCTCTTGCAATTTGACAAAAAAAAAAAAATTGAAGCAAACTACAAGGATAAATTAAATGGAATTGAAAAGGTTACCTTTGAGGTGGGAGAGAGGGGGTAAGAGCTGGAGGGATATTCAGAGACTTTGAGGCAGACGACGTAGGGTTTCTTTTTTTTCCTTTTTTTTTCTAATTTTTTATATTGTTTGAATTTTTATTTTTATTTTCTCTTTATTGATTTTACGGAGTGCTGTTTTGAATTTTTGACTCAAAAGTTAAAACAATAAGCGGGAATACCGAAACCATTGGTGCTGGAAAAGTGGGAAAAATATTTTTGACGAAACAAGTGTCACTAAAGATACCCAATTAGCTACAATCCCTACAAGCGTCGAAAATGCTATGATAAATACAAAGTATTTAACTACACTCTTATTGTCACTGAAAAGTTAGCTGCAATTTTCATATGTCTTACGGTACTATTTACGACGATAAAATTGTGGCCAAAGTCATTAGTTCACCTTAAGACAGAAAATTATTACCGACGATAAAAAGTGTCGCTGATAGTAATTATTGCCTACGCTTTTCTATCATCGCTAAAAGTTTCGTCGCTGAAAGTGCCATTTGTTGTAGTGAAACTGAGGTTTTTGTGCCTTATATATTGGCTTACATGTTCGTCTAGATAGATATGCGAATCATAATGTGGTGTCAAACTTTCTAGAATCTTTCTAGAAGCAATCCTGGAAAAGTTTGATTTGTTTGTGCAAAAGTGAGACATAGCCCACTTTTCCCAGCAGGCTATTTCCCAAGCTGTAGCGTTTGACAACTTTCAGTTTCCTAATTCTTGTGAAACTCTGAATTCTTTTCCATGTTGATCTTTTCTTCCTATGAAGTCGAAATTAAAGCTTTGAGATCAGATTTAAGACTCTTCTAACTCAATTATTATTGTCATTTAGAGTCTCATTAGGCTTGGTACTTATGGAGACAAATATGATGTTTTTTCCCTAGACCTTTAGCTGTAATTCCCAGTGACTTTTTTTTGACTTATTTTCCCTCCATATTTCATATTTAGGTTATTTGACCTGTAAAAACTCAAATTGCATCATATTAGAATATTTAAATATAAAATGGAGCACTTATCATAGCCCCCAACTAGCATTTTGCTAGTCTCTTAGCAAATATGTGTTATACTAGAGAAGTGTTCAAAACTAACAATACTAATTAAATAATAAACTAACTCACTTTCGCAGGTATCGCGGTTGCATTTACCATATGCAACAAGGCTTTAAACCTTTAAGTTACCCTTAAAGGAAGAGTTATAGCCTCATGAGGGTTTTCAGTTGATATACCCACAAAATCAATTTTACATATGAATTATGGTAAAATGTCTAAATCAAAAGGTTACTACTTATCACACCCATGATCAGAAACATTAGGCTAAGGTTCTAAACATAAAGATAGAAAAAAACTGACTAATCATACTAACTAGAGCTTATTCATTTTTAACCATTTTGATTCATTTATCTTTTCCAAGCAACATAATTTCTACCTCATCTTTGGATTAGTATTTTGACTTCAAATTTCACCATTTCATACACTCACAAGAAAATCTCTCTTAGATAAGTTTTCTATTTTACCTCCATATGTAGGGAAATGAGTAAAAAGTAGAACATCCCACATATTTAGTCAGAAAGACAGAAATTTACAAATATATAAATAAAGTCTCATGAAAAGAATGTCAATCACATTTGAAGTGTCGGGTCCTTCACTTTAGCATCCTCTCACCTATTCTACACTTCATATCATACTTTAGTGATAAGTCTGAGTATTAAGACGGGGCTTAGGACAGGTTAACAAGAAAAGGGTAAAAAGGATTAAAAAATTTCAGAGAATATACTAAAGACATTTTGCACTTGACTTTCTTGGAAATTTCTTCACTTTGTAAACCATAACACTTTAAACTTCTCACTACTTCTGCTAAAATATTTTTATTTTTTCTTCTTCTTCTTTTCTCTATTTTTTGTTTCAATATATTTATTCTTTTCAATTGGATCACTTTGAGCAAAAGGGATGCTTTCTTTATTTTCCTTGGTAAAATTTCCTTCAGAATCTTTTTCGTTCTAGCTTTCTCCTTAGTTCTTTATAAATCCTCAGAAATATGGGTAAGGCTAATAATATGGGATATACTCCATTTTTGGAGTTGGGTTTAAGATGATTGGTTTAAGAATAAAAGGCTTTATATATAGGCTCGAAAGGGGTTAACATTATAATCCTACTAGGTGGGATAAAGGCTGATTGGTTCACTACTTGACTTATCATTATGATATTCCGTTTTGAATAGACTACAAGACCTAATGGCTATCTCCCTAGTTGATGCCACCTTGTGATTGGCCAAATCAAGAATAAAAGAGACTACACAACGAATTTAAGCACAGAAAAAGGGTTGAGTCAATTTGGACTTAGATTTACGAAAAGACTCTCTAAGAAATTAAAATTGAAAGGCTCAAGTCTCATAGGTCAAGTCTCTGTACTAATCATCTAGTTTGGTAGAAGTTTAAGTTGCTATTCCATTTGAAATTCCTCTAGTGGTGTATTATATGAACTTACTCTAGACTAAGACTTTTATTAGTGAGATCTATTTCTAGTAATAGAAAGTTAGTCTAAAAGTCTTACTAATTTTGACTATGACTTATAATTTCTAATTTCATTAGCTAATTAAACGATAAAAATATAGTTTTCACCTAGAATCACCATAATTTACATATAAACTTACCAACTATTGTAAAATATTGCAAAATTTTAAATCTCACCCCACTAACTAAATTAGGCATTGTCCTCAATAACTAAATAAAATAACTAAAAGCTTACCATAGTTTAAATGATTAGAGAATGAGGGATATTACCTTAAATGCGTGCAAAATTACATCAGCTAAAATCTGTAGAATTTATATCCTTAACAAAACAAATAAGATTGATGATTCGTAAGGATCAATAATTACTACAACAACTAAATATTTGTCATGTGCTAATTTCATAGAGGTACACGTCTCCAAAAAGGCGGAGAAAAAGTGCTAGAATGGAATAATGAGTAATATGTACAAATGACACAACTGAAAAATAAAAATAATAATTAAACAACAAATAATAATAATAATAATAATAATAATAGTAATAATAATAATAATAATAATAATAATAATAATAATAATAATAATAATAGTTTAAATCAATAGTTTCATTGTTGCACGGAATACAAGATTTATCTTGGTCGTAAAATAAATAAAGCCATATTAGACAATCAAGTACATGAGTGATCAAAAATATTTATTAAGAAAATGCGGAACTGCGAGAGTCCAAATTTATCTACTAGAAAATCAGTTATGATAATAAGCTCAGATTCATTATCCCAATTCAACTCCATTTTCCCAGGCCACTCGCCTTTGTTCTCATAATTGATTCTACAATCATAAAAAGGTCAAACAATTTCTTCATGACATTTGTCTCCCTTAGAATAAAAGAGAAAGTCCCAACCACGATTTTTGCATTCTTGTTTAAAAAATCCGTTCATGGCATTGTTATTAAACAACTCACCATAACAGAGTTCTGCATGATTCTCTTGTTTAGTTGCTACGTGGACCACATGTTGAAATACAGAACTTAAGACTTAAGCGCCTGATCAATCAAGAGCTAGTGGTAATCGGAAGGTTGTTATGTTTATAACCTTATTTCTCTCCTGTTTCGCTCTGCCTAACCAAATACCAATACTTCATTTCCTACTGTCTCCCTCCATACAACATTAAACAGGAAAAAACTGAATTGAAACCGAATACAAAGAAAAGAACCACAATAGAGGGACGGTGAACACTTAAGCCATTTGATCAGTAAAGAGAACAATTGTTGGCTAATAAGTCGTCTAGTTTGAGACCTTCTTTCTCTCCAATCTCTCTCAAGCTTAAACCAAATACCAATAATTTACCATTCCTTACAACCGAAACCACCTGACAACCTTATGTTCTCCTATTCCCCTCCTGACAATAGAAAATAAAATAGAAACCGGAATTCAATCAAAACTTCGACAACACGATTCTCTTTCTCATTTATGGTTTCTTTTCCTTATCGAAGGTGAAATCGAATTCACCACGTCATCAAGGGAATATAAATTAAAAAGAGAATTATCCACAAATTGAGGAATCGCTTAGAACTGGATCTGGAGAAACTTGGAGGAGCTAATCGGGAGAGGGGAATTCCCAAACTATTGTTTGGACATCTAGAGTTCCACAATTCATAATTTCAAAATAGTGTGAACTGACCGGTGCTAAGCCTTGCTGATTTGCAAGTGCTCCACATCATGGGTAGACTATGAGATGAAACTGTAGCTTCCGGTTTTGGTTGAAGTTGAATGGTGATGACGGTGAGGTAGTTGAGTGGTGGTGTTTAGTGCAGCTGGAGGTAGAAGATGGAGGCGATGAGTGAAAGAAATAGTATTGGGCCTTCTTTGTTTTCTATAGTAATACCCTAGTTAATTGGGCTTTTTTAGTTTTTAGGCCCAAATTGATTGTATTTATACTTCGATTAGGATAGGGGTCCGAAACAAAAGGAATTCTACCTTATATAAGCAATTCACCTAGCCACTAATTCACACAACACATATGCATCGAATAACAGTTCTACGCTCATATCAATTTAATTAATTTAATACTCATTCTTAATCTTAATAAAAATAATCACTCCATTTATAAACTATTGATATTTTAAATAATTAAAAATAATTAATCTCATGATAATAAGAAATAAACTTAACTATACTACTACCCTATTTCTAATAGTATACCATAACGACTAAAAACAGATTAATTCTCCACACTCTTGATACTTCAAGTTCTTTCCCAAACCTGTTGTGGTGATGGGATAGAGAATACATTGATGTAGAAAATGTTGAAGTCATGAACTCAGAAGACTCTACAAGATTTAGGTTTATATAGGAAAACTTTTAGAAGTGTTCCACGTCTCTATTATTAGTCATAATCGTAAAGCTATATATAGCGTCCTGACACTGGGCAGATTTATGTCTACATAATAGTTGCAGGTACACATTTTATCAGTTCGATTTCTTTTTCATGAGTTACTGATTAAATTATCTACTTAAACTACTTGGGTTGCCTCCCATAAGCGATACGTTTAATGTCGCCAGCCGACACAAAGGGGGGAAACTTAAGGTTACCCCCATAACTAACTTAGGTAATTAATTTTCTAAATTTGTGGGTCTTTTATAGTCAGATTCTCTAGACTTAAAACATGTTTCTAATTTGATTTTTTACTCTTTTTATCTTCCTTCTTTTCCATGTGTGACCTATACATTTTAGTCGAGGGCAAGCCATCTTTATTAGATCTTTTACAAATTTACGATTAAATCTAGCATAACATAAAGATGCTCGAATGTCTTCTATTTTGGCATGAGGTTTACTAGTGTCTAGTGGATGGGTTGCATCTAGCAATGTATTAATATGGTGTATAAGATTATCCTTGTTATAATTTGTACCTAATTATGATACACATGATAAAAATGGATCTTTGTAGCGAGTGTTCCTAAAACTTTTATTAGCTATTGTGTCTATTGCACATAGATCATCCATTTTTTCTGTATCATCGTCAGGGTTTCTAAATAATGTAAAGATGTTTACATCTACTCTCATATTCCCGAAAGTTATGGACATGTTCCCATTCCTACAATTAATTTAAGCTTCTACTGTAACTAAGAATGGTTTACCCAAGATGATAGGAATTTGGTTTCCATTTGTAGATAAAGTGTCAAGAACTATAAAATCAACAGGGTAATAAAAATCAGAGACCTTGATAATCATATCCTCTATTACCCCTCATGGAATCTTAATAGATCTATCAGCTAACTGTAGTCTAACATTTGTTGGTTTCAAGTCTTTTAACCTTAGTTGTTTATAACTGAGTATGGTAATAAATTCACACTAGCACCTAAATCTAATAATGCTTTATCAGTGTAGTCCTTTCCTATTCTACATGTAATTGTAGGACTACCTGGGTCCTTATATTTTACTACGACTTGGTTCTGTAGAAAGGATGAACAACTTTGTACAAGGAAAGCGTCTTTTGGGATATTTGTTTTCTTATTTACTAGGTTTTTTAAAAATTTGTCATAGGAAGGTATTTGTTTAATTGCACTTAGAAAAGGAATATTGATATGTAGATTTTTAAAAATATTCATGATCTCATTATATTGTGCTTCCTTTTTGTTATCTTTTAACCTAGAGGGAAATGGTGCGGGTGGAATTTTTTCGGTTATCTGCTATTTGGTTTTCTCAGTTTCAACTGGCTTTTCCTTATCTTTTGTTATAACAACTTCATCAGAATCAGGTATGTCAACTTTGTTATCTACTTTATTTCCTAACCTAAGGGTAGATATCAAGTTAACTCCCTCTGTGGGTGAGGATGAAGGGGTGGTTTCAACTTGATAAATATTTCTTCCTTTTGGGTTTTGTTCAAGTTGACCTGGCAAGGTTCCCTTAGGTCTATCTACTAGACTAGCAAGTATCTGATTGAATTGTTGGCTCATCTATTGAGTTATTTGTTGAGTTACCCGAGAAATTTGTTGTGTTACTTGTTGAGCCATATCATCAAATTTTTTGTCAATTCTTTTGAATTCATTCTCGGTTTTGGTGGCTAAAGCTTTCATGGTTTCATCCGTGGTGTTGGGTTGGGTTTGGTAATTAGCCATAGGATCAATAGCTAATTCTCTGTTCATGTTTGGTTTTTGTTGTTGTTGTGGGTAATACTGTGGGGAAGGTACTATTGCACCTCTATTCATATATTGTTGCCTATTATTCACTTGGTAACCCTGAAATCCATATTGGTTTGGTTGTGGAGGCATATTCTGTCTCCATTGATAATTATTTCGTGGATCTTGGTTATAGTTGTTACTAAAGTTATGGGCAACAAAGATTGGACAAACTAGTGTATCATGGTCTATGGCGAAACAACGTTCACAAAATTGATTGACACTAATTGCTTGTTGAGGTTGATTATTCTTGGGAGGGTTTAAAGTGAATGAATCAAACTTTTTGTTTAAGGTTTGAATGCCTATGGATAAACAAGCAATGGCAGCTTCAAGTGTCTCATTGAGTTCGTTTTTAACCTCATACATACCTGGTTTATTAAAACTCATCTCCCCCATCTACTCGTGCCATGTCCTCATGGTCACTACCATTAGCCTAATCCTTAGAATTCTTAGAAAAGTTTTGTAAAAAAGTGTAGGCTTTATTAGGAGTAAGACTAGTAAATCTTCCTCCATTCATTGATTTAATTAACTGACAGTTCATAGGTGAAAAACCTTTTATAAAGTAACATACTATATTAAGTATGTCAAAACCATGATGTGGACAACGGACAAGTAAATCATTAAATTCATCCCATGTTGTATGAAACTCTTCATTAGGTTTTCCTTTGAAGGTTGAAATAGCCAATTGCATGGCTTCAGTTTTACGTAAAGGATAATATTGTTTCATAAAATTTTGTGATAGTTGTTCCCAAGTTGTTATAGAATTAGAGGGTAGGGATCTATACCGATATAGTGCGGCATCCTCAAAAGTCAAGGGGAACAACCTTTATCTAGTTTCTTTAGGGGAAAGATGAGGTGCTTTAAAAGTACTTAATATGCTCAAGAATTTACTTAGATGATTAAACGGTTCTTCATTTGTTTTACCATAATATCTTGACAACATATTAAGAATGGTGTGATTAATCTCATAGTTTTTTTTTTTTTTTTTTTTTAATAAGCTAGAGGTTATGGCAGACTAATCTCATAGTTATTGTTATTCTCGGGCATCATTATGCAGTTCAGTGGTTGAACCGCGATAGGTTGAAACAAGGTGCTAAGAGTTCTTTGATCAGCCATGTCAACTAATGGTACTCTCTCTGGTGTATCCTCTACTTGTGTAGATGGTGTAACTAAGTTTACTAGTGGTGTGTGTGTCTCTGATTCAGAATCAGATCCTAAGTTCGATGGTGTGATCTCCTCCAAATCCAGAATTGGAAGATTGTTACAGGAATTTGCTCTTCTAATTAAACGTTTGCGAGGTGAATCACGAAACCAAGTTTTCATGCACTAGACTATTATATTAAGCTATATAAACTAATCTATTATGTACTTAATTCACTAAATTATATTAAACTATATGGGACTAACTATTAATGCTAATTATGAAACCACTAACAGGAGATTCACGGTAGAAGAGAAGTACTAACTGTTATAGCAGCTACCTGATATGTCCAGAAAGTAACTTGTAAAATTTTAGAGCAATCGGAGCTTGCAAAGTCCCTCTTCTATACTATTTAATCTAGTGAAGCAGTTTTCTGCACACACTGTACACAATAGATTGATTAAATAAGTAAAAAAGCACTAAAAATTACGAAATTTTTACTGGAGTCTCCTGACGTGTCACGGATGATTCTGTAAAACTTTTGGATTATTTGAATTTTTAAAGATCCTTCTTCTCGACTGTTCTTCCAGAGACCTTGGTCCTGAAAAACTTCAGCAATACACTGAAAACAAGCAACTAGTTATGTAGTCAAAACAGGTCAAACAATAACCAAATATTTACTGGAATCTCCTGACGAGTCGAGGTTCCTCCTATAAAAAATTTAGAAATTTTGATAATGTAAAAATAACTCTGCTTGACAGTTTTTACAGATGCTTTTGTCCTAAAAACTGAAAATGGGGTACTGTAAAGATGATGTTAGTTACCCAAGTAAGATAAGTACAAAAAATTTGAAACAATTCCAGTAAATTACTGATGTTATACAAATCAACTCTATAAAATTTCAGAATTTTTTGAAATTTGTAAATATGTTTTCTGTACCATTCTTTTCTATCAAACAAACATTAAACTTTATGAAAATACTTTCTATTATGCAAATCTAATTGAATTATGCTAAATTAATATAATTATGCCAAATATGCAATTTATACTATATGAATTCCTAAATTAAATTAATCTAAATTAAATACTCTATTACCTAATCAATTTAGAGCAGGCAGCGGCGCCATTGAAGTTGCACGTAAACATGTATTAATTGTATTGTCGTTGTTTGTGTTACATATCTTTTACAAATCTTACTCAGCCTATTAAATATTGATTAGTATAGTGGCTAGCAAGATATCAATTGTACTCTAAATAATTATTTTATGATAATAGAAACTTCTAATCTAAATTACTCTAATGGATGCAAGTAAAAGATGCAGCTAAGTAATAATGAATATATGGTTGATTTTGTTTGAGATTTAAATTATGCATAAAATAAACTAATTTAAATATATGAATATGAATCAAGAGAGAGAGAATATCTTGGTAGAGATGAATCCACCAAAATTATAGAATTAGTCTAATAGATCTACCTATTATGCTTAATATAAATCACCAATAGAAACTCATCATACCTACAAACCTTATGTTCATAACCATGATGATAATATGTGGCTTTCAACGTGCTTTCTATCTTTCTAGCAAATACTTCTTCAATCTCCAATGATATCCTCTATCTAACCAAATTGTGCTATAAGTGGCATTCAATATACATGTGCCATAGAAAATCCACATGTGGCATAACCATACAACTAATTAAGGTGTCATAAAGAATCAAATCATCACACTAGAACACTAAAAACTAGAAGAAAAGAATCTAGGGTTTGTGGTATTTGGCTCCACACAATCATGAATTACCCTAAGACCTCCTAACCTCCACAAAGAGCGCTAGATCAATTGATGAATAAGAAGAATCTCAATGGGGGTTTTAAACTAAAATATGATAGAAGAATAACTAAACTAAAACATAAGAAAAAAGTTTCATCTCCCCTCTCAAGAGAAGGGAGATTAGCTCCTCATACTATGCTATGAACACAATATGAAAAAGAATAATCTTTATTGATGATAATGGTGAAAAAGGTCTGAACTTTATTCTCTCTTAATTCTAGATCTAAGATGCAAAAACTAAATTTCCTAGATGATGTAAACTGAGGTTTTTGTGCCTTATATATTGGCTTACATGTTTGTCTAGATAGATATGCGAATCATATATTTATTTGGGGTCAAACTCTCTGGAATATTTCTAGAAGCAATCCTAGAAAAGTTGGATTCATTTCCACAAAAGTAAGACATGGCCCATTTTGCTCTGTAGGCTATTTCCCAAGCTATAGCGTTTGACAGCTTTCAGTTTTCTAATTCTTGTGAAACTTTGAATTATTTTCCATGTTGATCTTTTCTTCCTATGAAGTCAAAATTAAGGCTTTGAGATTAGATTTAAGACTCTTCTAACTAAATTGTTATCGTCTTTTAGAGTCCCATTAAGCTTGGCACTTATGGAGACAAATATGATGTTTTTGCCCTAGACATTTAGCTATAATTCCCAGTTACTCTTTTTTGACTTGTTTGAGTTCTTTTCCCCCTCTATATTTCACATTTAGGTTATTTGACCTACAAAAACTCAAATTGCATCATATTAGAATATTTAAATATATAATAGAGACTAACATACACATAATTAGAGATATAAATCATTACTTTTGAGCACTTATCAGTATGCGAGGAATATAAGTGCCCGTTGCACTTGAGAGAACGAACCTTGAGTGAATCTATTAGAGAGTTGTGATTGCAACACACCCCTGTGAGAACCCACCTTAAAGACTTGATAAAAGTAATTTTACGTATTCTAACTATCTATGCGTAAACACAAATAATCAAATTACGTAAATATGTGTTTATATCAATATTCCTACTCTCAATAATGAAGTAATATCAGAGAGTCAGGATTCGTTCCACTCTCAATCTATCAAGACTAAATAGAATTCAACTAATCAAACCAAAAGGAACAATGGTGAGAGTGATGTGTTTGGTGTGAAATTTCTATACTACCATTCCCAACACAAGAACAATAATAACAATAAGACATAATTAAATTAAACTGAAATTAAAACTTTATAAATCTAAATTTAACAATAGTCTAAGAATCAAAATGAAGACAACCTAATTTATGAATTTAATGAACAATAATCCAACCCAACATCAATAACTACGAAATGACTAACAACCAAGAAATGAAATTAGATCTAAGCAATAGATAAATGACAAAATTGAATTTGATCAATAATAAACTACTTTATTTATCTAATGAAGCAAGAACAATATTTTAATACTTTAAATTAAAACAAGGGAAATGAAAACTAATTAAAATAGAGATTTAATTCTAGATCTAAAAATTATTCTAACCCTAAACTCCATTAACATTAGCTTCCTAACCTAACTACTTTTGCTACCTAACCTAATTGCCATTAACAAAGAGTCAAGCTTTTGTTTTTATACTTCCAGATCCAAAAATCGTGCATGGGCTTGGAGCCATGTTTTGGGCCGGAAAATCGGGCCCAAAACCCAATTTCTTTAGTCCAAAATGGGCTCTTCAGCTGCAGTTGGCTTCGACAGATGTTTCGTCCACTTCTGCTCCTCTGATTGGGCCAAGGCTTGGACCATTGGAAAGCTCTTTTCGAGCCGGTCGTTTTGACATAAGCTACTCCCAATTCCGAGATCTGAGTCCAAAGATACGGCCTTCGGAAGTTCTGTTGACTTGTGCACTCTTTCTGCCCGTGTTGACTTTTCAGCTTTTGACCGGGCTTTACAAAGGCTTTGTCTCCTTGAATCTTGGCCTTTATTTACAGAACTCCTTAGCAACCGACCTTTGCTCCTTTATCTCGCTAAAGTGGCACATTTCTGCACATAATAGACTTTGAAGCCCCGAAATGCATAAAAACACGTGTCGGTATTAACTCTTAATTAATACTCACATAATTGGTCTAAAAGTATGATTGTTAAGGGGTTAAAACTACAGTTTTGGGCTCTTATCAAACCACCCCAAACAGCATTTTGCTTGTCCTCAAGCAAAGATGAGAAATTAGAATAAGTGACCAAAAATGGAGTTCTATCTACTCTTTTGAAAGTCGCGATTGCATTGACCATATGCAACAAGGCCTTAAACCACTAGGAATTCCCTAGTGGACGAGTTATAGCCTCGTGAGAGTTTTCTAGTGAAGGTACTCACAAACTTCATCTATACTACAACGACTAAGAAATAAAACTATTGTTTCCTCATTCATGTCTCAACTATCTATACATCTCACTAGCAATTGAATACAGAATAGTCATGTCGAAACCTAAGCTAATATATCCATAATAATCAATCATCTACGAATAACATATATACAATGAGTAATGCTATGAAATGCTTAGCAGGTCCGTTTCTGAAAACTCGGAATAGCGTCCTTAAGTAGGTCCTCACATAAAAGTCAAGACAAAAATCACTCTGATTTTTCCTCTCAAGTTTTCGCTTTACTCCATTAATGCGGTGGGCACACTTTACCTTACAATCTCAATGACACACAAGGAAGCCGGAGTCGATCAAACACATCTGCCACTTACTATCACACTAACCTATTCCTAATTGAGCTAGAGGTCTTTATTAGGTGTTGCGGGGATTAGGAGATGGTTTAAGAAGGAAGGAAATGGATATACAAAAGGACAAGTCCGAGATAATAGAGTCTTCATATTATATAACTTAGAAAAACCTTGTTATTTTCTTTTTGCTTCTATACTTTGTTTCCATCATTAGCCATATTTTTCTTTTTCTTTTCTTTGGCTTTTGACTCCCTCTTATTTTATTTTTGGAGTTTTATTTATTTCTATTTTTTTTTTTTCTTTTCTTTTCTTTGGATGGAAACTTCTTTTCTTTTAAAAGCAACTAACTAATTTTTGTTTACACGTGTTTTTCTCTTCTTCTTTCTTCACTCATTCTATTTTCAGGACTTATTCTAGATTGGGTAAGTTGAATTTTTTATTTTGTTTTGTTTTTGTAACAGGGTAAAGGAATTGTGGTTTATGGAAGGCTAAAGAAAGGCTCGGGGGCTTACTAGCGGAAAATAATTCATAGGTTTGAATTTTTGGCTATATCGATCCAAAGAGGGGCCTAAATTCTCGCTTAGGATATGGCATAGTGATCAAGCAAGTGGGCGTGTGATTTCTCTATCCGATTTTTACTTCTCCCTTGTGTCATTTCTCAAATGTTTTTTTCATATAAAGCTTTAGGCTATATTCTCACGAGGATTTGTAGAATAAGTACTCTAGCCTAGATTTGAAAACTTACTACTAACAATCATAGATACTCATGTAATATATTTATAGATAGATGCAAAGATTATTATTACCTACATATTAACCTAAGTTTCTAACAATTATTCTGATGCAAAAAAAGCTACGTTGAGACTTCTAGATTGTTAAGAGCATAGAGAAAGAAAACAATACCAATATTCCTAAGTGTATAGCATAAACTTATTTATTTATATTTTTGAAATTTTTAACTTGAAAACAAATGCATATTATACATATCTATATCCTAACAGATGCCTTAATTACACGTGTTTCTATGCCCCCAAACAAGAAACATGCTTTGTCCTCAAAGTATTTAAATAGAGAGGGTAGAAAAATACCATGGAAACGCGTGAAATTCTGGAACATCTGCAAAACAAGGTTATAACATACTAATATAGAAAAGTAAAACTGACGCAACTCTATAAGAGTTCCACCCATTATGGGGTTAACAATTAAATTGCTTGGGACATAAGCGGACACTAACCTGAAACTAAAAACTTACCTCCACTCCAGCCAAGCATTACTCGTCATCCTCCTCTTCTATCAAGAAGTGAGGTTCCTTCGTCTGCCATGCCATGATAATTTGCCATGCTTCACGCCATTTATCATCTATGATTACTAACCTATTAAAAGCCCACTTGGTCGGATGGGGTGTAAGGTGCAACCCGATGAGGTTGTATCCTCCATCCTTGCCAAGTCATTACCTGGAAAGATCTGATAATATAATTGGTGGGTCTCACAAATGTCGACCCCCAACCCAATCCGTGAAACGGGCACAAAAAAAGGAAAGAAACATAGCATAATCACGGGAAACTAATATAGGCATAAGAAGATACTTATGCCTCATGCTATGGGCTCGTGCTAAACTAGACATTAAGGTCTTAGGAAGGTCATATAGCGGCGTTCCTCAGCCTAAAGCAAGGAAAACATCGCAAAGTGGCATCATTCCGCGGAAGAAAAATGCCACTCCCCTAATATGTTTAGCATGATAAAGAACATTACCGTATCACATTAAGGGACAAGCTACCAAGGGCTACGTTATATGTCCCTTGGTCCTCTACACGGAAAATGCCGGACCCATAAGCCTCATGCAAAAAGTCATAAGTGTAGACATGCATATTATCTACCCAATAGCATCATGGGTCTTGTATTTCAGCGGGCATGACAAGTCCAAGAACAAATGCTAGCAAGAACCATAAGCGGTTCCCGGCTACGTGTGTGATCACCTCGCTGAAACCAAGCACCATAAGTAGTGCTTTGAAACAAATCTTTGAAAGACTGTTCCGGTATTATTATAGGAGATGTCATCTCGAACTACGCTCTGGAACAGCTGCGAATGAACCGGGAATAACCCGCGAAAAACTGGAATTTTTCTGGTCGAAGGAAGTCAGGGCGCCGAAAGCCTCAACTAGAAGCGCGAGTCGCTCTGTGTATTTGGAATTCCAGTGTTTGAGCGAAGTCGCTGACCTTGACCCTTGGCGGCGCTCTGAACAAAATTCGACAAAAGTGTAGAGCGGCGAAAGCACGCGCTTACTCGGGCGCTGGCCCTCCAGGTGTTGATTAAGTGAAAATCATGCGAAACGTGGGAAAACGTGGGAGTGAAAGGTGAAAATGGAAGTTAGGTGTAGTGTGGGTTGTGAGTGTAGAATGAATGAAGTTTTTATAGGTTTTGAATTGTTAAAACGAATCGGTAAGTTGCCAAAAGCTTTAAGGCAATTTCGGAAACAATAAAATTTCGAACCAAAACGAAACAACTCATATTCTTGATTCTATAACAACCCTAATATCTTTTACACTGGATTTAGACTAGTAACTTCTAAACTCTCTTAGATTTCATCATACCACCACATCTAATCATAGGTATGCCAATTATGACAATATTCTCAACCTTCACTCCAAAACAAACTCTAAAATGGAGGATCTTCTACAAATCATGATAGAATAAATAATACCACCCCCAAACAATTCGGGAAGGTGGGATTAACAATAAAAACCATGCACAATTTGAAAAAGAACAACATTATATTGAAATTGAAATTCAAACAACATTTAACTACCAAATTCAAAGTTAACTATGGAATTTAACAACGTAACATCCTATCTACTAAAAATAATAAAAGACAACATCAAAACAACAAACAAAGAGAAATCTAGCTACTCTTAAAGGGAGCGAGGGGGGGATAAGAATAGGAAGTTTAGTGATCAAGCATGGAAAAACCAAACACCCCACCCCCAAACAAATTTTTGAAAACAGGTTTGTAAAAATTTGTTTTAAAACGTGGGTCTTTTAAAGTCAGATTCCCTAGACTTAAAGTGATATATATGTATTTACATGCAGTTTCCCATATATCAATAATCTAAACAATTGTGGATCTTTCCATAAATAGTTAACATGGAATGCACCACCAAACAAATCAAGCTCCCAAAACTTTCTACGACGCTTGACTTCGTTGAATAAGAAGGAGTCCAAGTGAATGAAATGAGTAAATGAATGGTTTTGGAAAATACTTGGAATGTGGATAAGTGTTAGAAGAAAAGGGTGGGAAGAATGATTGGATTTTATGAGGGATTAACTCAGGTGGATGGTGGTAAGGTGGTGCTCTAGGTAGTGCTTGAGAAGGTGGATCATCACAGGCTCTTAGAAACTCGTCGAATTCCTCATCTAGGTTGTTCACATCCATATAATTATGGTATTCATCTCCATCTTTGAGGAATTCATCTATCTCGTCTATTGTGATGTGTAGTCCATCTCTTGTATGGTCAGAAGGCAGGGTTGAAAATTCTTTCTCTAGTTCAGTTATGTTCAAAGAGTCAAAATTGTGATCTTTGTCTTCTTCCATAAGAGGGGTATCTACTAGTGTGGGGACTAAAGCGTCGGCCACCGCACTAATGTGAGGTACAAAACTCTCAATGGACTTCACTTCTCCTTCTATAGGCAAACCTAGTTGTCCCTGTTTTGTCTAAACATGTTAACTTCTACGTAAAGATTTCCAAAAGAAAGAGTCATTGAGCCATCCCGACAATTGATTTGAGCATTGGGTACATTTGCCAAGAAAGGGCGCCCTAAGATGATGGGAATGGAATCATGAGCAACTTCGTGTCGAGAATAACAAAGTCGGCCGGATAGTAAAAATCCTGAACTTTAACGAGAATATTTTCAACTACACCCTTGGGATACTTAATAGAACGATCGGCTAACTACAAAGTCATTTTGGTTGGTTTAAGTTTTGTTAGACCCAGTTGTTTATATAAATAAAAAAGGGAGTAAGTTAACACTTTCGCTCCCGTGTCTAATAAAGCGGTTTGTTATAAAGGTATCACCTAAGGTACATTGTACCGTAGTAGGGCGACCGAGGTCCTTGTACTTAACAATTCCATTATGTTCAGGATAAAGAGGGATATTGTTCGGTTAAGAAGCTTAAGTGGGGTATGTTGGTTTTCCTCTTCTTGGTGCACAACTCTTTTAGAAACTTAGCGTGTCCCGTAGACTTTTTATAGCATCTAGAAAAGGTAGGTTGATAGTTAGATTTTTAAACACTTCCCTAATCTCATCAAAATTCTCGTCCTTTTTTAGACACAATTAGTCTCTCGGATACGGTGGTTTATCTTTATGCCTAATATGAGGGGAACATATTTGTTAACCGTTGCTTTATCTTTTATCACTTTCGAACTAGGTTTCCATATTGGAACCTCTACAGTGTAGGGTCTTCACTTTCTATTATTGGGTCTTGTAATATTTTCCCTTTTGGTTGTGGTTTAACCGGTACTTCTACAACAGTAGGGTCTTCGAGTTTCTATTATAGTATTTGGTATGGTATCATTTTTAGTTTTGCGGGTAATTTTTTAGGCATAGTCAGTTGGTTATCAACTACTGCACCCTGAACGAAGGGTAGTGGATCACTGTAGGTCCCCTTGGTTTATATTACCATTATAGTAAATACTGTTTATTTCAAAGGCGGTGTTTGTTGACTTAGGATTAGGCACTGCTTGACTTGGAAACACGCCGGTTTGGTTATTATTTTGGTTAGAAGACATGTCAATAACCTTTTGGCACAAAGACTGCATCATTTGCATCGTTTGTTTCATCATATTAGAGTTTTGATCATGCTGATCTTTCATCAAGTTGGAGTTTTGTTGCATAATTTGATTTTGTTTCTCCAACAAGGTCACTACTACTTTGTTTGTAGATGGTTGTATTGGAATTAAAGCTTGTTGAGCGTTCATGTCTTGATGTTGATAGTTCTGGGTTATGGGTATTAAACCTCTATTCGGTCACCTAAGTTCCCTTGTCCTTGATGTTGAGTTAACCTGGTTGAAGTGTGATGGTTGTGGTGGTGTTTGTGTATAGACAAGAGGACAATAGAAGTCGGAATGCTCAAGACTACAAATGGACATTACAACGAGTAGAGTTAATGTTCATGACTGGAGTGGGTTGTTATTGAGCGAGAGATGGCATCTACCTTTTTAGTGAGGGGGCATCGATAAGAGTTTTAAGCTTCGGGATCATGTTTAACCTCAAGAGAAGAAGGAGAGGGCCGGGAGGAATCGTTACCTCCCCAATTGTTGTTCCTCTTAGATTGATCTTCTAAGAATGTATAAGCCTCCAAGGCTCCTTTACTAAGAAAACTACCCCGGACATGATATCTAGAACCTCCTTATGATAATGTGAAAGCCCCTTGAAGAAAGCACGAACAAAGCGTGTCTTTTCGCAAGATTATGATCTTGGGCATTCAATGAGAAGATCGATGAAACGATTCCAGGCCTCTGAAAAGGATTCATGAGGATTATGGTGGAAGAAATGAATCTTGTGAAGCATTTCATCTGTCTTCAGTGGTGGGTAAAACTGTTCCATGAACAATTGAACAAGTTGAGCCCATGAGTCCACAGAGTTTGGCGTTTGGGCGGTTAACCAAGACGCCGCCTTTTGTCGGGCTAGGGTGAAAGGAAACACCCTAAGTTTAACTTGTTCTGGACTTACGCTAGGATGATGGAATGTAGTGAGAACTTGGTCTATCCTACGCATGTGCTGGTAAGGCTTCTCGTGGTCTAAACCATGAAAAACCGGTAACAAGTTAAATATATTAGGGGGGATTCGAAAATCCCCCACTAGGTCTGCAAGAACGATGCGACTTTAGGGCCATCGTTTAGGGCTTTATAAAAATCGAGAGAGGAGTCTCTTGTTCTTTAGCCATTGATGCAAGTGTAGTGTGTGAAATTCTAGATAGGCGTGTTGTATTTATTTCTAGAAAAAACAAGCCTGATTATACTAGAATTAAAACTCCTCCGACGTAAGAGGCGAGGAAGGAAGAAGGAGTACTGAATGCCTCCTTGCTACGCGTTTGAATAGCGTCTTGTATACGCGATTTCAGTGTATTTAACAATTAGAAACACTTTATAACTTTAAGGAATAGAAATTTGAACTTTCCTGTGAAAATCGGGCTGTTCACGATGAATTTTCCTTGTAGGGCGCGGGTTGGGCGCGAGTGCCCTCTGTTTTGTCGAATGTCCAGTGTTTTGGGCGCGGTCGCGCTCAGTTTGGGCGCGGGTCGCGCTCCAGGGTTTTCAAGTTTTAGGCCTTTTATTGTTCTCCAAAAAATCTGAAATTTTTACAGTAATTTGCTAAGACGTCTATCAAGTAGCCTGTAAAATTTCAGATCAATCGGAGCTGTGAAATTCCCTCTACAGCCCTTCAAAGTTTACGAAACGGTTTTCGGACACAATACAAACAACCGAATGGTTAACCCATCAAAACAAATCTAAAAATTGCCAAATTTTTACTGGAGACTCCTGACAGATCCTAATTGTTCCTGTAAAAAATTTAGAGCAATTGGAGTCCTAGAACCTCTCCTTATTGGCTGGTGTTCCAGATATTAAGTGTTTGCAACACTGCAGAAACACACTGGAAACACTCTACTATTTAGGAGGTCAAAACAAATCAAAAACTTGTCAAATTTTTACTAAAAACTTCTGACTTAGGATAGATACTCCTGTAAAAATTATAGAATTTTTATAACTCCCTAAGTAACCTTATTCGTCTGTTTTTCAAGAACATACGGTGTGAAAACTGCAATGCAGCACTGTAAAGATCGTATTTGTTTCACAAGGTAAACCAACTTTGAAAAATCTGAAAATATTCCTGTAAATCAACAACACATTCAATAATATGTATGAAAATTTTCAGAATTTTCGAAAATTTAGAAATACCTTCACCGCAGTGTTTTTCTCAGTGAATCCGCAGCCCTATGCCTGAAACGATGAAACAGTTCGAAAATCAAGAAATAAGAATGAAAAATTAAAAGGGTGGGTGGGTAGAGAATGGGGAATTGCCCCTTGGATTCAAGCAATTGAATTCTTGTCTTGAACGAGATTAAGATGGCAGCGGCGCCATTTGATAAAAGTAATTTTACGTATTCTAACTATCTATGCGTAAACACAAATAATCAAATTACGTAAATACGTGTTTATATCAATATTCCTACTCTCAATAATAAAGTAATATCAGAGAGTCAGGATTCGTTCCACTCTCAATCTATCAAGACTAAATAGAATTCAACTAATCAAACCAAAAGGAACAATGGTGAGAGTGATGTGTTTGGTGTGAAATTTCTATACTACCATTCCCAACACAAGAACAATAATAACAATAAGACATAATTAAATTAAACTGAAATTAAAACTTTATAAATCTAAATTTAACAATAGTCTAAGAATCAAAATGAAGACAACCTAATTTATGAATTTAATGAACAATAATCCAACCCAACATCAATAACTCTGAAATGACTAACAACCAAGAAATGAAATTAGATCTAAGCAATAGATAAATGACAAAATTGAATTTGATCAATAATAAACTACTTTATTTATCTAATGAAGCAAGAACAATATTTTAATACTTTAAATTAAAACAAGGGAAATGAAAACTAATTAAAATAGAGATTTAATTCTAGATCTAAAAATTATTCTAACCCTAAACTCCATTAACATTAGCTTCCTAACCTAACTACTTTTGCTACCTAACCTAATTGCCATTAACAAAGAGTCAAGTTTTGTTTTTATACTTCCAGATCCAAAAATCGTGCATGGGCTTGGAGCCATGTTTTGGGCGGAAAATCGGACCCAAAACCCAATTTCTTTAGTCCAAAATGGGCTCTTCAGCTGCAGTTGGCTTCGACAGATGTTTCGTCCACTTCTGCTCCTTTGATTGGGCCAAGACTTGGACCATTGGAAAGCTCTTTTCGAGCCGGTCGTTTTGACATAAGCTACTCCTAATTCCGAGATCTGAGTCCAAAGATACGGCCTTCGGAAGTTCTGTTGACTTGTGCACTCTTTCTGCCCGTGTTGACTTTTCAGGTTTTGACCGGGCTTTACAAAGGCTTTGTCTCCTTGAATCTTGGCCTTTATTCACAGAACTCCTTAGCAACCGACCTTTGCTCCTTTATCTCGCTAAAGTGGCACATTTCTGCACATAATAGACTTTGAAGCCTGAAATGCATAAAAACACGTAATCAGTATTAACTCTTAATTATTACTCACATAATTGGTCTAAAAGTATGATTGTTAAGGGGTTAAAACTACAGTTTTGGGCTCTTATCAAAGACGCTCTCCAAAAGTCTCAGAAATTACTCTGCTTTTTCATTATTTTGCTCCTATTTTGTACATTTATCTTTAGATGATTAAATTATTATACATATGTTATTCTAAGTTCAAAAAAGCTTGTCCTTATTCCCACTAATGAGATGTATGGACTTTTGAGAATAAATAAGGAAACAAAACCCTTTGTACTAATAGAGGAAGTTTGTGAGTACCTTCACTAGAAAACTCTCACGAGGCTTAAAGGTCGTCCACTAGGGAATTCCTAATGGTTTAAGACCTTGTTGCATACGGTCAATACAATCGCACTCTACGAAACGAGATTAGTATAACTTATAGTAAATAACTCATTTGTGATCTTAGTTTTTTCTCTCATCCTTGCTTGAGGACAAACAAGATGCTATTTAGGGGTGGTGATCAACTCCCAAATGTGCATTTTATTACCCTTAAATTACTACACTACATCCCTTCTTATATTTAATGAAAAGACAACTCATAGTTTTTATTGTCTTTTTCAGGTTATAGAGAAATTCAGACCACTTATCAATCTTTGTTGTTGTTCTTTGTTTCAATACATCATTTCAATCACTTTCTTTCAATGTTTTGAAGAACTTCCATCTTAAACAACTTAAGTTTTCTTGTTTTTCATTAGCTAAAAAACTAAACAAGTTCTAAACTAAGTGTCTACCTTCCTTCTTCTTCAACTCCCACATTCAAACTCTAAACAATCAAAGATGAACCACATTCAAATCAACTTTGAAGATACTTCTAAATATACTACTTCAATAAGTGGTCTGAAAAAGACAATAAAAGCTATGAGTTGTCTCTCCGTTATTGTAGTGGCCCAATAATGGGAGATGGACTAGGTCAACAGGATAAGGAATGGGATGCAATATAATAGGGGAAGTCGAGGAGTATGGTATTGATAAGAGCCCAAAACTGTAGTTTTAACCCCTTAATAATCATACTGTTAGACCAATTATGTGAATAATAAGTAAGAGTTAATACTGATTACGTGTTTTTATACATTTCAGGCTTCAAAGTCCATTATGTGCAGAAATGTGCTGACTTTTGCTCCTTTATCTGGCTAAAAGTGGCACATTTCTGCACATAATGGACTTTGAAGCCCGAAATGTATAAAACACGAATCGATTAACTCTTACTTATTATTCACATAATTGGTCTAACAAGATGATTATTAAGGGTTAAAACTACGAGTTTTGGGCTCTTATCAAACCACCCCCAAACAAAGATTTTGCTTGTCCTCAAGCAAAGATGAGAAATTAGAATAAGTGACCAAAAATGGAGTTCTAACTACTCTCGTTTACTGAAAGTGCGATTGCATTGACCATATGCAACAAGGCCTTAAACCACTAGGAATTCCCTAGTGGACGAAGTTATAACCTCGTGAGAGTTTTCTAGTGAAGGTACTCACAAACTTCATCTATACTACAAACGACTAAGAAATAAAACTATTGTTTCCTCATTCATGTCTCAACTATCTATACATCTCACTAGGAATTGAATACGTAATAATCATGTCGAAACCTAAGCTAATATATGCATAATAATCAATCATCTACTTAATAAACATATATACAATGAGTAATGCTATGAAATGCTTAGCGTGTCCGTTCTGAAAACTTCGAATAAGCGTCCTTAAGTAGGTCCTCACATAAAAGTCAAGACAAAAATCACTCGATTTTTCCGCTCAAGTTTCAGCTACTCCAGATTAAAATGGTGGGCACACTTTACCTTACAATCTCAATGACACACAAGGAAGCCGGAGTCGATCAAACACATCTGCCACTTACTATCACACTAACCTATTCCTAATTGAGCTAGAGGTCTTTATTAGGTGTTCATGGGGGATTAGGAGATGGTTTTGAAAGGAAGGAAATGGATATACAAAAGGACAAGTCCGAGATAATAGAGTCTTCATATTATGTAACTTAGAAAACCTTGTTATTTTCTTTTGCTTCTATACTTTGTTTCCATCCTTAGCCATATTTTTTTTTTTTCTTTTCTTTGGCTTTTGACTCCCTTTTATTCTATTTTTGGAGTTTTTATTTATTTCTATTTTTCTTTTTTTTTTCTTTTCTTTGGATGGAAACTTCTTTTCTTTTTCTGAAGCAACTAACTAATTTTTGTTTACACATGTTTTTTCTCTTCTTCTTTCTTCACTCATTCTATTCTCAGACTTATTCTAGATTGGGTAAGTTGAATTTTTTTTTATTTTGTTTTGTTTTTGTAACAGGATAAAGGAATTGTGGTTTATGGCGACTAGCGGAAAATAATTCATAGGTTTGAATTTTTGGCTATATCGATCCAAAGAGGGCCTAAATTCTCGCTTAGGATATGGCATAGTGATCAAGCAAGTGGACGTGTGATTTCTCTATCCGGATTTTACTTCTCCCTTGTGTCATTTCTCAAATATTTCGCTCATATAAGGCTTTAGGCTATATTCTCACAGGATTTGTAGAATAAGTACTCTAGCCTAGATTTCAGAAACTTACTACTAACAATCATAGATACTCATGTAATATATTTATAGATAGATGCAAAGATTATTACCTACATATTAACCTAAGTTTCTAACAATTATTCTGATGCAAAAGCTACGCGAGACTTCTAGATTGTTAAGAGCATAGAGAAAGAAAACAATACCAATATTCCTAAGTGTATAGCATAAACTTATTTATTTATATTTTTGAAATTTTTAACTTGAAAACAAATGCATATTATACATATCTATATCCTAACAGATGCCTTAATTACACGTGTTTCTATGCCCCCAACAAAGAAACATGCTTTGTCCTCAAAGCATTTAAATAAAGAGGGTAGAAAAATACCATGGAAATCGTGGAAATTCTGGAACATCTGCAAAACAAGGTTAGAATATACTAATATAGGAAATAAAAAACCGACGCGAACTCTATAAGAGTTCCACCCATTATGGGGTTAACAGAATTAAATTGCTTGGGACATAAGCAGACACTAACTGAAACTAAAAAAATTACCTCCACTCCAGCGTTTACTCGTCATCCTCCTCTTCTATAAAGAAGTGAGGGTCTTCAATTTCTATTATTGGGTCTTGTAATGTTTGCCCTTTTGGTTGTGGTTTAACTGGTACTTCTACAGTTGTAGGGTCTTCAGTTTCTATTATAGCATTTGGTATGGTATCATTTTTAGTTTGCAGGTAATCTTTAGGCATAGCCACTTGGTTATCAACTACTCGCTCTGAACGAAGGGTAGTGACTGCCTGTAGGTCCCCTTGGTTTATATTACCATTACACTGAATACTTTTTATTTCGAAGGCGGTGTTTGTTGACTTAGGATTAGGCATTGCTTGACTTGGAAACACGCCGGTTTGGTTATTATTTTGGTTAGAAGACATGTCAATAACCTTTTGGCACAAAGACTGCATCATTTGCATCGTTTGTTTCATCATATTAGAGTTTTGATCATGCTGATCTTTCATCAAGTTGGAGTTTTGTTGCATAATTTGATTTTGTTTCTCCAACAAGGTCACTACTACTTTGTCTGTAGATGGTTGTATTGGAATTAAAGCTTGTTGGCGTTCATGTCTTGATGTTGATAGTTAAGGGTTATGGGTACTAAACCTCCTCTATTCGGTCACCTAAGTTCCCTTGTCCTTGATGTTGAGTTAACTGGTTGAAGTGTGATGGTTGTGGTGGTGGTTGTGCATAGACAAGAGGACAATAGAAGTCGGAATGCTCAAGACTACAACAGACATTACAACGAGTAGAGTTAATGTTCATGACTGGAGTGGGTTGTTGTTGAACAGAGATGGCATCTACCTTTTTAGTGAGGGCATCGATAAGAGTTTTAAGCTTCGGGATCATGTTTAACCTCAAGAGAAGAAGGAGAGGGAGGGAGGAATCGTTACCTCCCCAATTGTTGTTCCTCTTAGATTGATCTTCTAAGAATGTATAAGCCTCTAAGGCTCCTTTACTAAGAAAACTACCCCAGTCATGATATCTAGAACCTCCTTATATGATAATGTGAAAGCCCCTTGAAGAAAGCACGAACAAAGCGTCTTTCGCAAGATTATGATCTGGGCATTCAATGAGAAGATCGCTGAAACGATTCCGGCCTCCTAAAAGGATTCATGAGGATTCCGCGCGAAGAAATGAATCTTTTGAAGCATTTCATCTGTCTTTAGTGGTGGGTAAAATTGTTCCATGAACAATTGAACAAGTTGAGCCCATGAGTCCACGAGTTTGGCGTTTGGGCGTTAACCAAGACGCCGCCTTTGTCGGGCTAGGGTGAAAGGAAACACCCTAAGTTTAACTTGATCCGGACTTACGCTAGGATGATGGAATGTAGTGAGAACTTGGTCTATCCTACGACGATGTGCTGGTAAGGCTTCTCGTGGTCTAAACCATGAAAACCCGGTAACAAGTTAAATATATTAGGGGGGATTCAAAATCCCCACTAGGTCCGCAAGAACGATGCCCACTTAGGGCCATCGTTTAGGGCTTTATAAAAATCAGAGAGAGGAGTCTCTTTTGTTCTTTAGCCATTGATGCAGGTGTAGTGTGTGAAATTGTAGATAGGCGTGTTATATTTATTTCTACTAAAAAACAAGCCCGATTATACTAGAATTAAAACTCCTCCTCGGCGAAGAGGCGTGGAAAGAAGGAGTACCTGAATGCCTCCTTGCTACGCGTTTGAATAGCGTCTTGTATCGCCGATTTAAGTGTATTTAACAAGTTAGAAACACTTAATAACTTTAAGGAATAAAAATATGCATTTACCTATGAAAATTGGGCTGTTCGGATGAATTTTCCTTGTTGGGCGCGGGTAGGGCGCGGGCGCGCTCCAGGGTTTTCAAGTTTTAGGCCTTTTATCGTACTCCAAAAAATCTGAAATTTTTACAGTAATTTGCTAAGACGTCTATCAAGTAGCCTGTAAAATTTCAGATCGATCGGAGCAGTGAAAGTCCCTCTACAGCCCTCCAAAGTTTGCAAAACCGTTTTCGGACACAATACAAACAACCGAATGGTTAACCCATCAAAACAAATCCAAAAATTTCCAAATTTTTACTGGAGACTCCTGACAGATTCTAGTTGTTCCTGTAAAAAATTTAGAGCAATTGGATGTCTACCACCTCTCCTTATTGGATGGTGTTCCAGATATTAAGTGTTTGCAACACTGCAGAAACACACTGGAAACACTCTACTATTTAGGAGGTCAAAACAAATCAAAACTCATCAAATTTTTACTACAAACTCCTGGATTAGGATAGATACTCCTGTAAAATTATAGAATTTTTAGAACTCCCTAAGTAACCTTATTCGTCTGTTTTTCAAGAACATACGGTGTGAAAACTGAAATGCAGCACTGTAAAGATCGTATTTTTTTCACAAGGTAAACCAACTTTGCAAAATCTGAAAATATTCTAGTAAATCAACAACACATTAAATATTATGTATGAATATTTTCAGAATTTTCAAAAATTTAGAAATACCTTCACCGCAGTGTTTTTCTCTGTGAATCCGCAGCCCCTATGCCTGAAACAGTGAACAGTTCCGAAAATTCAAGAAACAAGAATGAAAAATTAAAAGGGTGGGTGGGTAGAGAATGGGGGATTGCCCCTTGGATTCAGCAGAACTTCCGAGTGCCATATCTTTGGACTCAGACCTCGGAATTGGGCCTACCTTACGTCAAAACGACCGGCTCGGAAAGAGCTTTGCAATGGTCCAAGACTTGACCCAATCAGAGGAGCAGAAGTGGACGAAACATCTGTCGAAGCCAACTGCAGCTGAAGAGCCCATTTTGGACTAAAGAAATTGGGTTTTGGGCCCGATTTTCCGGCCCAAAATATGGGTCCAAGCCCATGCACGATTTTTGGATCTGGAAGTATAAAAACAAAAGCTTGACTCTTTGTTAATGGCAGTTAGGTTAGGAAGCTAATGTTAATGGAGTTTAGGGTTAGAAAAAGTTAGATCTAGATTAGTTAATTACTTAGTTTTCATTCCATTAATTAGTTTCATTCTTTGTTTAGCTTAGTTATTTAAATCATTGAATATCATTGTTATTTTTTATTAGATCAATAAAGTTAATTATCTTTATTCACCATCTTAGTTTTAAATTCAGTTTAATTTAATTATGTCTTATTATTATTATTGTTCTTGTGTTGAGAATGGTAGTATAGAAATTTCACACCAAACACATTACTCTCACCATTGTTCCTTTTGGGTTTGAGTAGTTGAATTCTATTTAGTCTTGATAGATTGAGAGTGGAACGAAATCCTTACTCGTTGTATTGCATGATTATGTTTTGAGAGTAAGAAGAATTGATTTAAACGTAAGAACGGTAGGATTACGTATTAGTGTTCTTGTAGCATTAATATTAGGATTTTATTGTATTTACGGTTATCAGGTATCGTGATTGCGAAACCCTAAACTGTGGACGTGACATAGGTACGGTGGAAAGAAGGACTGAGGGATGGAAAGATAGGTGGACGAACCAGATGAAGTGGAGAAGGGGTATAAAAAGAAGAGGATGAAGAGAAGAAAAGGGGGGTGGCCGCACAGTGAGAAAAGAAAGAGGAAAAAAAGAAAAAGAGAAAAAAGGAGGAGAGGTCTAGATTGAGGTTTTAGCTCTTTAGTTCTTATTTATAGGTTTTTAGGTTCTTACATTTGGCGCCGTCTGTGGAGACCAAAGAGATTGTAGAAGGTAGAAATGGCACCGAAAGTGAAAAAATGGGTAGGCAGACCAAAGAGGGCAGTTGTGCAAGATCCAACACCGGAGGCGGTGATTGATGAGGAGGGAGATCAAGAAGTGGAGAATGAAACAGAAGAGACCCGGCTTATGCCAGATGAGATCGAGAGACTGAGAGAGGAGAACGACGAACTGAGGAGAGAAAAAGAAAGAGCGGAGGAGGAAGAAGGGGAAGAAGCAGGTGAGGAGTCTGACGATGAGGAGGGCGGGCCGAACCTCGTCGAAAACCCAGTGGCTGGCTTGACCATGGAACAAGTTCAAGAGATGATAGATAATGACAGAGAGGCGAATCGACAGCAGGCAAAGGGCCGTGGGGGAGCGGCTAGCTAAGTGGTAGCCGGACTGAATCGCAACCAATTAGCGGATGACATCTGGGCGTCAGAGGTGCTGAAGCGATTCAACCAACCTAGGTTTGAAAGATACGATGGCAAAGGAGACCCGGCTGACCACATCCATCATTTCTGACAACAGATGCCTCTCTGGAAAGAGGCTCGGTATGATGGACTATGGTGTATGATGTTCTCGGCTAGTCTGAAAGGAGGGGCATCAGACTGGTATTACCGGTTGCCAGCGGGAAGCATAAGGAAGTTTCAAGAGTTGGAACAGGCGTTTATAGATTACTTCATACACTAGAAAAAATGAGTGGTGGATATCGCGGCGTTATTCAATGTTCGACAAAGATCCGCGGAGTCACTGAGGGAATATCTTTGTCGATTCAAGGTCGAGATATTGAAGGTTGAAAATCTGGATGAGAGAACTACAATGATCGCATTTGAAAGAGGGTTGCGACCAGGAACAGGAATACACCAGTCTGTGGCGAAGAACGAGATTGCAACCTTGCATGAGTTATATCCGCGTGTGGAAAAATATATCAGGTATGAGGACACTATACAGAAGGAGTCTAAGAGGTCAGGGAAAGCATTGCTATTGTTGGAGAAAGACAGGGAACATCGAAGGGCGGGGGCATCCGAGAAGAAAAGCGGGGGCTATCGCGAATACCCGCCAAGGGCAGAAAGAGGCTGGGAGGGGATTCTAAGGGAAAACAGAGAAAGGAAGCCATACCACGAGATAGAAGTGATGCCACTGAATAGACCCCTAAGTGAAATATTGCCATTGATTAAAAACTTGTAGGGATATGAAAGGATGTGGAACACCCCAATAGAACTACCTGATAACCTTTCTGCGCCTATCATCAGATACGCAATCATGAGACCGACGACTGTTATGCACTAAAGTGTGTGGTTCAATGATTGTTGGAAAAAGGGAGGATGAGGGAATTTGTAAGGGGAGCACAGAATGAGGAGCGTATGCCGCGCTAGGACCAAATACTAGGAACTATTAATGTGATTTTTAGTGGAGAGGTACTAAGTCATAATGCTCATAGAGATAGGGTGAGGAGAACCGCGAGCATCCATCAGATCAATGACGGGACAGACAGACTGCGACCAAGAGTAGGGACCGCGGAGGACAGAGACAAGATCATCTTTAGCAGTGTGGATCTACGGGCAGTGGATTCTCCCCATGAAGATACGTTGGTCATCACAGTAGCAATGGGCAATTACATGGTGAAGAGGGTGTTGATCGATTGTGGTAGTGCAATAGATTTGTTATTTAAAGGAGCTTTGGAAGAAATGGGGATTGATCCTAGGCAATTGAGGCCTCCGCGGACTAATTTATACGGGTTCAATGGGAGTATGATGGAGCCTATGGGTGAACTCTTATTGCCTGTAACCACGGGTCCAGTGACGGTCTTTGCACAATTTATGGTGGTAGATTCTTCTTCTTAGTACAACACGATTTTAGGGAGGTGGTGGATTCACGAGATGAAGGCTGTCCCGTCAACATACTATCAAGTGATACGGTTTCCCACCCCGACAGGCATGTATGAAGTTTGTGGAGATCAGGTGACGGCCAAGAACATTCACAGAGGTACAGTGAAACAATTGATCTGCAGACCAGAAGAAGAGAACTCAAATCCTAGGAAGAGGCATGCATAACAATTACAGTGTGCCTCTATGGAGGGGGAGGAGGAGTCAAAGGTGGGTCCGAAGATGCTCGACGAGATTGAAGTAGTGAATATTAGGGAAGGGGAGGAAGAGAGGTTCACCGCGGTAGGGTCCAGCTTATCGGAGGAGTGGAAAAGTAAGTTAATACAATTCTTGTCAGAAAACAAAGACGTGTTTGCGTGGGTAATTGGGGATGTTACGGGGTTAGATTCGGAGTTCGCGTGTCATCGGCTACACATGAAAGACGATGCCAAGCCAGTGAGGTAAAGGATGCGGAGCATTAGACCAAAGTATGCGGAGGGCATTCGCGAAGAGGTTGCGCGGTTAAAAGGAGTTGGAATAATACGAGAAGTGGAATTCATAGATTGGTTGTCTAATGTGATCGCGGTACCAAAAAAGAATGGCAAGGTTCGTATGTGCGTCGATTTTACAGATGTGAATGTAGAGTGTCCGAAATATAGCTATCCCATGCCGCAGGTGGATGAATTGGTGGATAGGACAACATGATTCAAAATATTTTCGTTCATGGATGCATCTATAGGATATTACCAGGTTGCAATGTATAGACTGGATCAGGAGAAGACAACATTTGTCGTAGAAGGCGGCATGTATTACTATACCAGGATGCCATTTGGATTAAAGAATGCTGCAGCCACTTTCCAGTGGATGGGGGAGAAAATGTTTGAAAGTAAGAAACGGAAGGGGATTGAAATATACATAGATGACATGGTGGAGAAAAGCATGTCTGAGGAGGAGCATTTAGAGGGATTAAGAGAGATATTTGGTGTTTGGAAGTTCTGCTGACTTTTGTGTGCTATTTCTGCCCGCGTTGACTTTGACTTTTCAGCTTTGACCGGGCTTTACAAAGGCTTTTTCTCCTTGAATCTTGGCCTTTAATCATATAACTTCTTAGCAACCAACCCTTGCTCTTTTATCTCGCCAAAGTGACACATTTCCACACATAATTGACTTCAATGCCTGAAATACATAAAACCACGTAATCAGCATTAACACTTATTTATTACTCGTATAATTGGTCTAAAAGTATTATTGTTAAGGGGTTAAAACTATAGTTTTGGGCTCTTATCAAACCACCCCCAAACAGCATTTTGCTTGTCTTCAAGCAAATATGAGAAATTAGAATAAGTGACAAAAAATGGAGTTCTAACTACTCTCGTTTCGCCGGGTGCGATTGCATTGACCATATGCAACAAGGCTTTAAACCACTAGGAATTCCCTAGTGGACGAGTTATAGCCTCGTGAGAGTTTTCCAGTGAAGGTACTCACAAACTTCATCTATACTACAACGACTAAGAAATTAATAAAACTATTGTTTCCTTATTTATGCCTCAACTATCTATACATCTCACTAGCAATGAATACAGAATAATCAAGTCGAAACCTAAGCTAATATATGCATAATAATTAATCATCTACGAATAAACATATCTAGCACTAGTAGGTCCGTTTTTGAAAACTCAGAATAGCACTAATACAATGATTAGTACTATGAAATGCACTAGCAGGTCTATTTTTGAAAACTCAGAATAGCGTCCTTAAGTAGGTCCTAACATAAATGTCAAGACAAAAACCACTCTGATTTTTCCGCTCAAGTTTCGCTACTTCAGTGTGCAGTGGGCACACTTTACCTTACAATCTCAATGACACACAAGGAAGTCAGAGTCGATCAAACACATCTGCCACTTACTATCACACTAACATATTCCTAATTGAGCTAAATGTCTTTATTAGGTGTTGCGGGGATTAGGAGATGGTTGAAGAAGAAAAGAAATGGATATTCAAAAAGGACAAGTCTGAGATAATATAGTCTTCATATTATGTAACTAGAGAAAACCTTGTTCTTTACTTTTGCTTCTACACATTGTTTCCATCCTTAGCCATATTTTTCTTTTTCTTTGGCGTTTGACTCCTTTGATTCTATTTTTGGAGTTCTAACTTTTTTTTTTCTTTTATTTGTTTATTTAATATTATTATTATTATTATTATTATTATTATTTATGATTTGGATGGAAACTTTCTTTTCTTATTTGAAGCGACTAATAATTTTTTGATTTCAAAGGTCTTTCTCTTTTCTATTCTTCATATCTATTCTCAGACTTATTCAAAGAATGGGTAGGCTGATTTTTTTTTTTGTTAAAAAAAAAATTTTGTTTTGTTTTTGTAACAGGGTAAAGGATTTGCGGTTTATGAACGGCTAAAGAAAGGCTCAGAGGGGCGACTAGCGGAAAATAATTTCATAAGGTTTGAATTTCTAGCTATATCGATCCAAAAAGGGCCTAAATTCTCGCTTAGGATATGGTATAGTGATCAATCAAGTGGACGTGTGATTTCTCTATCCGGATTTTACTTCTCCCTTGTGTCATTTCTCAAATGTTTCACTCATATAAGGCTTTAGGCTATATTCTCACAGGATTTGTAGAATAAGTACTCTAGCCTAGATTTCAGAAACTTACTGCCAAACAATTATAGATACTCATATAATATATTTATAGATAGAGGCAAAGATTATTACCTACATATTAACCTAAGTTTCTAAAAATTATTCTAATACAAAAGCTACGCGAGACTTTTAGATTATTCAGAGCATAGAGAAAGAAAACAATACCAATATTCCTAAGTGTATAACATAACTTTTTATTTATATTTTTGAAATTTTTGAATTTTTACTAGAAAACAAGTGCATATTATACATATCTATAACCTAACAGATGTCTTAATTACATGTATTTCTATGCTCCCCCCCCCCCCCCAAACAAGAAGCATGCTTTGTCCTCAAAGTATTTAAATAAAAAGGGTAGAGAAATACCATGGAAATGCGTGAAATTTTGGAACATTTGCAAAACAAGGTTAAAACATACTAATATAGAAAAAGAAAAGCAGACGCAACTCTATATGAGTTCCAGCCGTTATGTGGTTAACAAGAATCAAATTGCTTGGGACATAAACAGACACTAACTGAGACTAAAAACTTACCTTATCTCCCGCTTAATCGTCATCCTCCTCCTCATCTTCCTCCGAGTCATCCTCTGACTTACCCTCTTCAACTACCCTCTCTTCAGGCAACCTCCACGTCTTTTGGATACACTCTGTATAAATAGTAGGATTTTGGTGCCTCTTCACGTAAATCGGATCAGACTTTGGAGTCGCTCTCAAGGTCATTATGATCTTCGTTATCAAAACAGGGAGAGATGCAATACTCTTCCCAACTCCTCTAATCATAGTAAACAAAAACTCGAGGATACAGAAATCATACTCTTTCGTCTAGAGTATCCAAAGCACGTGGAGACAATTCAGGCTGATGTCATTGACTTTCTCCTTTCCAATGACATTCCTCCCAATCCACTGAGCGACAGCCAGCTGGTTGGTTCGCAGAGACGACTGGCGAACACAATGCGAGCTCGCATTGTAGTTACCCTCCAAAATCGTCTCGTTCATCAAAGCCTCGATCCCAGTAAATTGGGATTCCTGCACTGTGGCTACTAGAGTACATCCTTCCTCCATGCCGAAGATACGAGCCAACCAATTTCTATCCACTTCTCCCCTTACTTTATTCACCTTCACAAAAATTTTATTCCCAACCAACTCCCTCGTCCTATAAAATTGTTGGACCAAATCGGAGTGGTAGAAATCATCAGTCGAATACCACAACCTATTCCAATCCCTCCTAATTATCTCGTCACCGTAAAACGGTGCGAAGCGGTCGGCCGTAAAAGCTTGTTCCGGCAAAATTCTCCGTCTTTGAGCCATTGTAAGTTTTGAAAGGATGTGTGGGTTTGAATAGGGTGGGGAAAGAGTTTGAAATTAAACTCACTAAAAATAATGGGAGGAGGCGCGGTGGTGGCGGTGGCAGTTCAATTTTTTTTTTTGCATTTTTGGATGTTATCGGTGGTGGGAAAGATTTGAAATGGTGTGGTAGATGGTTTGGAGAAGATTTGGGTTGGGACTGAACTTTGGGCGTGGGCATAGTTAGGGTTTTCTATTTTTTTTTTTATTATTTTTGGTTAAGGTTTTTAAGCTTTGTTAATGGCGGTGAGGAAAAAGGAAAACTCGCGAGCTGTTTTGGTTTAGAAGATGGAGGCGCACGTGCGTGTGAGATTGGGCACCAAGAAATGAGGCTCAACCCCTTGGTTCTAACTCAGTTGAGTATAAACTCCCTCCCATCGACCCATATCACATAACCTCCCTATTATTTACAAGAAATGAGGGTCATCCCCTTGGTTCTAACTCGGTTGAGTATAAACTCCATCCCATCGACCCATATCACATAACCTCCCTATTATTTAGGTCTCGTTAAATAACCTCTCTGTTTTCCAAAAAAGAGATAAAATCTGGTCTGTTTTTATTTCCTATTTTATCTTATTTCCTTTTTTACCCTTTTGGGATTGAAAATTTCTCGACTATATGTAAATGTATTTTTAAAAAGTCATATATATATGTAAAACTATATTTGCATAGTCATTGGAGCTATAAAAACTTAAATTTACATAGTAACTTTTGGGATTGAAAATTTCCCGACACCTGACAGAATATATGTAAATGTACTTTTACATATTCATATATATATATAAAACTATATTTATACAGTCATTGGAGCTATAAAAACTTAAATTTACATAGTAATTTTTGGGATTGAAAATTTTCTAACGACACCAGACAGAATACAAATTTAAATTTTCCTATGAAAAAAAATTTCATAAGAATATTTAAATTTAAATAGGTTAAGAAGACTGTGTAATTTTATATTGTCATATGTAAATACAAGTTTACATATGACGACGTCAGCCCGGTTTGCCCTTAAGCCGAAATTATAAGTAAAGATTGATGACTTCAGCCCGGTTTTCACAGGGGTATTTTGGTTTGTTTTAGCTCTGATGTTATGTTTTAAATAATAGGGAGCTTTTATGTATTTGTTCACTTACAGGGGGTTTTTGTGCAACCATTTAAGTACCAGGGAGATTAAACCCATTGTCTGCTATTATATAGGTCTTCTTAAATAACCTCCTTGTTTTCCAAAAAAGAGATAAAATCTGGTTTGTTTTTATTTCCCATTTTATCTTATTTCCTTTTTTACCATTTGGGGATTGAAAATTTCCCGACTATATGTAAATGTATTTTTACATAGTCATATATATATATATATATATATATATATATATATATATATATATATATATATATATATAAAAGTATATTTGCATAGTCATTGGAGCTATAAAAACTTAAATTTACATAGTAACTTTTGGGATTGATAATTTTCCGACACCTGACAGAATATATGTAAATGCATTTTTACATTGTCATATATATGTAAAACTAAATTTATATTATCATTGAACCTATGAAAACTTAAATTTACATAGTAGCTTTTGGGATTGAAAATTTTTCGACGACACCAGACAGAATATAAATTTAAATTTTCTTATGGAAAAATATTTCATATGAAAATTTAAATTTAAATAGGTTAAGAAGACTGTGTAATTTTATATTGTCATATGTAAATACAAATTTACATAGGATGACGTCAGTCCGATTTGTCCTTAAGCCGAAATTATAAGTAAAGATTGATGACTTCAGCCAGGTTTTCACAGAGGTATTTTGGTCTGTTTTGGCTTTGATGTTATGTTTTAAATAATAGGGAGGTTTTATGCATTTGTTCGGTTACAGGGGGTTTTTGTGCAACCATTTAAGTACCAGGGAGATTAAACCCATTGTCTGCTATTATTTAGGTCTTATTAAATAGCCACCCTGTTTTCCAAAAAAGAGATAAAATCTGGTTTGTTTTTATTTCCCATTTTATCTTATTTCATTTTTTACCCTTTTGGGATTGAAAATTTCCCGACACCGGTCAATATATATGTAAATATATTTTTACATAGTCATATATATGTAAAACTAAATTTATATTATCATTGAACCTATGAAAACTTAAATTTACATAGTAACTTTTGGGATTGAAAATTTTCCGACGACACCAGACAGAATATAAATTTAAATTTTCCTATGAAAAAAAATTTCATATGAAAATTTAAATTTAAATAGGTTAAGAAAGCTGTGTAATTTTATATTATTAGATGTAAATACAAATTTACATAGGATGACGTCAGCCCGGCTTGTCTTTAAGCCGAAATTATAAGTAAATATTGATGACTTCAGCCCGATTTTCACAGGGGTATTTTGGTCTGTTTTGGCTTTGATGTTATGTTTTAAATAATAGGGAGGTTTTATGCATTTGTTTACTTACAGGGGGTTTTTGTGCAACTATTTAAGTACTAGGGAGATTAAACCCATTTTCTTCTATTATTTAGGTCTTATTAAATAACCTCCCCCTTTTCCAAAAAAGATATAAAATCTGGTTTGTTTTTATTTCCCATTTTATCTTATTTCCCTTTTTACCATTTTGGGATTCAAAATTTCCCGACTATATGTAAATGTATTTTTACATAGTCATATATATATATATATATATATATATATATATATATATATATATATATATGTAAAACTATATTTACATAGTCATTGGAGCTATAAAAAATTAAATTTACATAGTAACCTTTGGGATTGAAAATTTTCCGACACCTGACAGAATATATGTAAATATATTTTTACATAGTCATATATATGTAAAACTATATTTATATAGTCATTGGAGCTATAAAAACTTAAATTTACATAGTAACTTTTGGGATTGAAAATTTTCCGATGACACCAGACAAAATTTAAATTTAAATATTCCTATGAAAAAAAATTTCATATGAAAATTTAAAGTTAAATAGGTTAAGAAGACTATGTAATTTTATATTGTCATATGTAAATACAAATTTACATAGGATGACGTCAGCCCGGTTTGTCCTTAAGCCGAAATTATAAGTAAATATTGATGACTCCAGCCCGGTTTTCACAGGGGTGTTTGGTCTGTTTTGGCATTGATGTTATGTTTTAAATAATAGGGAGCTTTTATGAATTTGTTCGCTTACAAGGGGTTTTTGTGCAACCATTTAAGTACCAGGGAGTTTAAATCCATTGTCTGCTATTATTTAGGTCTTCTTAAATAACCTCCCTGTTTTCCAAAAAAGAGATAAAATCTGGTTTGTTTTTATTTCCCATTTTATCTTATTTCCTTTTTTACCCTTTTGGGATTGAAAATTTTCCGACTATATGTAAATCTATTTTTACATAGTCGATATATATATATATATATATATATATATATATATATATATAACTAAATTTGCATGGTCATTGGAGCTATAAAAACTTAAATTTACATAGTAACTTTTGAAATTAAAAATTTCCCAACACCTGACAGAATATATGTAAATGTATTTTTACATAGTTATATATATGTAAAACTATATTTATATAGTCATTGGAGCTATAAAAACTTAAATTTATATAGTAACTTTTGTGATTGAAAATTTTCCGACGACACAAGACAGAATATAAATTTAAATTTTCCTATGAAAAAAAATTTTATACGAAAATTTAAATTTAAATAGGTTAAGAAGACTATGTAATTTTATATTGTCATATGTAAATACAAATTTACATATGTTGACGTCAGCCCGGTTTGTCCTTAAGCCGAAATTATAAGTAAAGATTGATGACTTCAGCCCGGTTTTCACAGGGGTATTTTGGTCTGTTTTGGCTTTGATGTTATGTTTTAAATAATAGAGGGGTTAATTTATGCATTTGTTCGCTTACAGGGGGTTTTAGTGCAACCATTTAAGTACTAGGGAGATTAAACCCATTGTCTGCTATTATTTAGGTCTTATTAAATAACCTCCCTGTTTTCCAAAAAAGAGATAAAATCTGGTTTATTTTTATTTCCCATTTTATCTTATTTCCTTTTTTACCCTTTTGGGATTGAAAATTTCCTGACTATATATAAATTTATTTTTACAAAGTCATATATATATGTAAAACTATATTTGCATAGTCATTGGATCTATAAAAACTTAAATTTACATAGTAACTTTTGGGATTGAAAATTTCCCGACACCTGACAAAATATATGTAAATGTATTTTTACATAGTCATATATATGTAAAGCTATATTTATATAGTCATTGGAGCTATAAACACTTAAATTTACATAGTAACTTTTGGGATTGAAAATTTTCTGACGACACCAGACAGAATATAATTTCAAAGGAAAATTTAAATTTCAATAGGTTAAGAAGACTGTGTAATTTTATATTGTCATATGTAAGTCCAAATTTACATAAGATGACGTCAGCCCAGTTTGTCCTTAGGCCGAAATTATAGGTAAAGATTGACGACTTCAGCCCTGTTTTCACAGGGGTATTTTGGTCTATTTTGGCTTTGATGTTATGTTTTAAATAATAGGGAGGTTTTATGCATTTGTTCGCCTACAGGGGGTTTTTGTGCAACCATTTAAGTACCCGGGAGATTAAACCCATTGTCTACTATTATTTAGGTCTTATTAAATAACCTCCCTATTTTCCAAAAAAGATATAAAATCTGGTTTGTTTTTATTTCCCATTTTATCTTATTTCCTTTTTTACCCTTTTGGGATTGAAAATTTCCCAACTATATATAAATGTATTTTTACATAGTCATATATATATATATGTAAAACTATATTTGCATAGTCATTGGAGCTATAAAAACTTAAATTTACATAGTAACTTTTGGGATTGAAAATTTCCCGACACTTGACAAAATATATGTAAATGTATTTTTACATAGTCATATATATGTAAAGCTATATTTATATAGTCATTGGAGCTATAAAAACTTAAATTTACATAGTAACTTTTGGGATTGAAAATTTTCCGGCGACACTAGACAGAATATAAATTTAAATTTTCCTATGAAAAAAAGTTTTCATATGAAAATTTAAATTTAAATAGGTTAAGAAGACTGTGTAATTTTATATTGTCATATGTAAATACAAATTTACATAGGATGTCGTCAGCCCGGTTTGTCCTTAAGCCGAAATTATAAGTAAAGATTGATGACTTCAGCCCGATTTTCACAGGGGTATTTTGGTCTGTTTTGGTTTTGATGTTATGTTTTAAATAATAGGGAGGTTTTATGCATTTGTTCGCTTACAAGGGGTTTTTGTGCAACCATTTAAGTACCAAGGAGATTAAACCCATTGTCTGCTATTATTTAGGTCTTATTAAATAACAACCCTGTTTTCAAAAAAAGAGATAAAATCTGGTTTGTTTTTATTTCCCATTTTATCTTATTTTCTTTTTTACCCTTTTGGGATTGAAAATTTCCGTCTATATGTAAATGTATTTTTACATAGTCATATATATATATATATATATATATATATATATATATATATATATATATATATATATATGTAAAACTATATTTGCATAGTCATTGGAGCTATAAAAACTGAAATTTACATAGTACTTTTGGGATTGAAAATTTCCCGGCACCTGATAGAATATATGTAAATGTATTTTTACATAGTTATATATATGTAAAAGTTTATTTTTATTATCATTGAACCTATGAAAACTTAAATTTACATAGTAAATTTTGGGATTGAAAATTTTCCGATGACACCAGACAGAATATAAATTTAAATTTTCCTATGAAAAAAAATTTCATATGAAAATTTAAATTTAAATAGGTTAAGAAGACTATGTAATTTTGTATTGTCATATGTAAATACAAATTTACATAGGATGACGTCAGCCCGGTTTGTCCTTAAGCCGAAATTATAAGTAAAGATTGATGACTTCAGCCCGGTTTTCACTGGGGTATTTTGGTCTGTTTTGGCTTTGATGTTATGTTTTAAATAAGAGGGAGGTTTTATGAATTTGTTTGCTTACAGGGGGTTTTTGTGCAACCATTTTTGTACGAGGGAGTAGGGGTGGGAATTTGGCCCTAACGACCTTAACCCGGCCCTGACCGACCCGACCTTAAGCCATATAAATCCCTCACAACTAAAGCCCTCACAGAGTTTAGGGTTGGGCCGACCCGACCCTAAGGCCTTCTAGGGCAGGCCTAGGGCTAAGGTTCTGAAACATAGGCCCGACCCTAATTCAGCCCTAACCAAGCCCTAATTATAGTTTTACATTTTCACTATAAATACACGTACCATAATTGTCCAACTCTTTGTTAAATATTTTAAATTAAAATAACATTGTCCTTTGTAATTTATCACTTACACCCAAGGGTACTTCCAATAACTTGTTTTATATAACAAAAACTTGTCAACCTATATAGCAGCCATGAAGAACAATGAGCACTAGCCTAATAAAAAAATAAGACTTTATTCCTTTGATCATCAAATCAAAGTTTAGAACTTATTATTCTCAATTTATTTTCCCACTTACTTCTTATAAATTATATTTTTATTCACATCCAAGCCAAGTCTAGAACTAAAGGTTTCCGTCCACACCATTAAAGCGAAATACAGAGCAGACATTTGTAACACAGAAACCAAAAAAACAACCTTTGTCTGAAAAATGGCATTTGTAAAACGAAGAAAATATATAGGCCCGGCCCTAAAACCTGACCCTAAAACCCAGCCCTAAAGCCTTTAAAGAGGGCTTAGGGTAGGGTCAGGGCTTGAGATTTAGACTTGTGACCCGGCCCGACCCGACCTTATGCTGACTTTAGGGCCGGGTCGACCTGACCTTAATATCTAAAGGGCTTTTAAATGTTTAAGGCCGGGCTAGCCCGACCTGGCCCATTGCCCACCCCTGCTAGGGAGATTAAACCCATTGTCTGCTATTATTTAGGTCTTATTAAATAACCTCCCTGTTTTCCAAAAAAGAGATAAAATCTGGTTTATTTTTATTTCCCATTTTATCTTATTTCCTTTTTTACCCTTTTGGGATTGAAAATTTCCTGACTATATATAAATTTTTTTTACAAAGTCATATATATATGTAAAACTATATTTGCATAGTCATTGGATCTATAAAAACTTAAATTTACATAGTAACTTTTGGGATTGAAAATTTCCCGACACCTGACAAAATATATGTAAATGTATTTTTACATAGTCATATATATGTAAAGCTATATTTATATAGTCATTGGAGCTATAAACACTTAAATTTACATAGTAACTTTTGGGATTGAAAATTTTCTGACGACACCAGACAGAATATAATTTCAAAGGAAAATTTAAATTTCAATAGGTTAAGAAGACTGTGTAATTTTATATTGTCATATGTAAGTCCAAATTTACATAAGATGACGTCAGCCCAGTTTGTCCTTAGGCCGAAATTATAGGTAAAGATTGACGACTTCAGCCCTGTTTTCACAGGGGTATTTTGGTCTATTTTGGCTTTGATGTTATGTTTTAAATAATAGGGAGGTTTTATGCATTTGTTCGCCTACAGGGGGTTTTTGTGCAACCATTTAAGTACCCGGGAGATTAAACCCATTGTCTACTATTATTTAGGTCTTATTAAATAACCTCCCTATTTTCCAAAAAAGATATAAAATCTGGTTTGTTTTTATTTCCCATTTTATCTTATTTCCTTTTTTACCCTTTTGGGATTGAAAATTTCCCAACTATATATAAATGTATTTTTACATAGTCATATATATATATATGTAAAACTATATTTGCATAGTCATTGGAGCTATAAAAACTTAAATTTACATAGTAACTTTTGGGATTGAAAATTTCCCGACACTTGACTTTTTTTTTTTCGATAAACCACTTCTTTCCATATATTTAAAATCTCATAAGAGGAGTTACAGACTCAAAAACCCAATTTGGAGGAGGTCCAATTCCTGCATATCTCGCTGCCCACTTGGCCAGTTCATGGGCATCTCCATTGGTGTTACGGCTTATCCAAAAGAACTCGGAATTGGACTCATTATTTATATTACAGACTTGAAATAAATCTAAAATTTTCTTCACATGTTCATCTACTTGCCAACCTAAGCTTTTCTCATTCCCTGCAAGCACGTCCCATCAACCCGGCGATTATCTCCCAAGACTATAGGGGCCTCGGCTTTAGCTTCAATTAGAGCGGTTGTGACTTACGCTCCATAACATTCTGCTTATAGGCTGTTTGACAATTGAATTTCATGTATGCTGCCCCCAGTAATTTACCATCTGGACTTCTGCATATTGTGGCCGACGCCCCCTTATTCTCACATCTGTTAAAAGCACCATCAAAAGAGATGAGATTCCTGTTGCTGTATAACTCCCTATGGCGCACACTAAAATCTAAAGTATTGTTTATGACATGACGAAGATCCTGGCCATTAGGGGATGGATTGTTCTCTGCAGTATAGGCTTCTGTGATTCTCTTGACTGTTTGATTCACAATTGTGTAGAGCTCCTGGAAACTGCTCCTCTTTCTTTCAAACTTGAGTTTGTTTCTTGCTTTCCAGATTTCATGCATCATACATAAACCATAGATACTGGAAGCCTGTAGATCCTTGTCTCTCTCCCAGCTAATGAAATCATCAAGCCAACATCTGATATCCTTTTCTTCTTTTGCATCTACCCTCAAACTTATGTTTGATCCATACCATAATGTTCTACTCCACTCACAACCAAAGAAAAGGTGATAATCAGTTTCAGCGTGCCTTTCACAGAAAACACAAGTTACATCACCCTTAAATTTCTTCTGCATCAAAACCTCTCCAGTGGGTAGACCTCCCATGTAAGCTTTCCATATAAAGAGTTGAGTGGCTGCATCAGTTTTTATTTTCCAGATCCTCCTTATACTCTTTTTATTCATTCTAGAGCTCTCACCCTCCTCATATTCTTTGGCAAGTAACTTGTAAGCAGACCTGACTGTAAGAACTCCCTTCTTATCTTTCCACCAAATGATTTTATCAATGACATTTGGTTTGATAGTTAAGGTTTTAATACAATCAGAGATAAGGTTAGGAAACAAATCTCCTAACCTAGTAATGTCCCATTCCTCCTCGTTTTCCCTAGATAGGTCAGATACTCTACGTGTGAGGTTTAGGTTGACTCTTTTTGGGTTTAGGTGGTTTCCTAAAATAAGAGGTTTTTCAAGAAAAAGTAACCAGGGTTCAGAAAAAGTTTTAATCCTAGAGCCATTACCAAGTAACCACATGAATCCTTCCTTTACTGCTTTCATACTTAACTGCACACCTCTCCAGAAAAAAGATTGTGGTTTTTTCTTCTTACCATCTTGGTTATTAAAACAATCCCACTTATATATACTATTGAAAGTTCTAGACCATATCGAATTCTCATCTGTAATAAGTCTCCAACTGTGTTTAGCCAACATGGCCAAATTCATTTCTTTGGCTTTCCTGAAACCCAAACCCCCATTTGCCTTTGATTTGCAAAGTTTCTCCCAACTCATAGTATGCCAAGCAGTAGTATTTGTTGTTCCATTCCACCAAAAATCCCGATTGAGCCTATCTATCCTTTCATTGATCCTGTTAGGTAAAGCATAAACTCCCATGGCATAGATAGGCACTGCTTGCCCTACTGATTTGACTAAAGTGGTTCTGCTAGCTTGTGAAAGGATTTTAGCTTTCCAACCACTGACTTTCCTTTGTAAACTTTCTAAAAGATACTCGAAGTCCTCTCCCTTCTTCTTTCCCAATATGATTGGTACTCCCAAGTATTTCTCCTTTTCTGTGAACCTTCTTACCTTCCATCTCCTAAGAATCATTTTCTGATGTGTGTTATGCACATTCCTACTGAAAAAAGCACTAGACTTCTCCCAGCTGACCTCTTGACCAGATGCATTGCAGTACTTCTGTAAGATATCCTTGACACTGTTTATTTCATCCAAATTTGCCTTGCAAAACATGATCAGATCATCTGCATATAGTAGATGACTGATAGGGGGTGATCCTCTTCTCACTTTGATGCCACTAATCCTATTCTCATCCTCAGCTTGCTTGAGGATTCTAGAGAGAGCTTCTGTGACCAGAATGAAGAGGTAGGGAGATAGGGGGTCTCCCTGTCTTAGACCTCGCTGTGGAAACAAATGACTCAAAGGGGAGCCATTTAAAAGAACTCGGAAGGATACTGTTTCCAAACAGACTTTAATCATATCTATCCACTTCCTGCTAAAACCCAGTTTTTCAAAAATCGATCTGAAAAACACCATTCAACTCTATCAAACGCTTCTTCATATCCAACTTTAGGGCCAACCAAATTTTGTTTTTCTTTTTCATCTTTTTCATATTGTGAAACAATTCACTTGCTAAGCCTATGTTGTCACCAATAAACCTCCCTTTACAAAAAAGCCCCGAAGGGTGAGATAATTTTGTGTAGGTGGGTTTTTAGTCTATTAGCTAGAATTTTTGAGATGATTTTGTATGTGAAATTGCATAAACTGATTGGCCTGAATTTGGATATGTGATCTGGAGTAGGTATTTTTGGGATCAAGGTAATGAAAGTTTCATTTAGATCTGGTGGAAGGGTGTTGTATAAGAAAAAATCCTGCACTGTTTTGATAATAGTGATGCCCACTATATCCCAACATCTTTGATAAAAAATCCCTTGAAAGCCATCAGGTCCAGGGGCTTTCAAGGGATGCAATTTTTTTATGATTCTCCATATCTCTTCATCAGAGGGACAAACTCCTAACAATTCATTTTCCCTGTTAGTTATAATAGGCTGGAAAAGATCTAGGATGGAATTATCAGTTTGAGGGTATTGTGTTTCAAAGAGCTTTGTAAAGAAATTGTTTATGGTTTTACCCACTTCTTCTCTTCCTTTTTTCCATGAACCATCATCCTCTCGAAGTTTCTCAATTCTGTTTTTTCTTCTCCTATAAATGGTAGATATATGAAAGAACTTTGTATTTCTTGCATAATCTCTCACCCATACTTGACCCGACCTCTGCCTCCACAAGCTAGCTTCTCTTTCAAAAAGCTCTACCAATTTCTCCTTTAGCTCTTTTATACTTTTATAATTCCTCTCATTCATCTCATGTGTCATCAAACTCTCCAACTTCTTCTTCACATTTCTTATTTCACAAAAAATATTTCCAAACTGTCTCTTATTCCAAACTGTTAACTTCTCCTTTGTGGCTTCCTGTTTTTTCCCTACTATTCCCATGGTAAGATCATCCTCCACTGAATCCCAACCTTCTTTAATCACATCTTTGCATGTATTATCACGTAACCACATTTCATAGAACCTAAAAGGTTTCTTTGGTAATGGCTCAGAATTTTTAAGAGTAATGCCTAGTGCTAAGTGATCCGAAGAGACATTAGGGATATGAAAAACTTTTGCTTCAGGGAAAAAATCTACCCAACTAGGAGTAGCAAGGGCTCTGTCTAGTCTTTCTAAAATATGATTACCATAAGAGCGATTATTGCACCAGGTGAATTTAGGTCCCTTAAAACCTAGGTCTATCAAACCAATATCATTAATAAAATCATTAAAATCAAACATGCTTCTGTTAAGAACACTGTGGCCACCAATTTTTTCATCTAAAGATGCTACTGCATTGAAATCTCCAAAAATCATCCAGGGTGCTGGGATATAAGGAGATAGGTCTCTCAGTTCATCCCAGACCCTCTTTCTATTGCCAGAAGAGGGTTCTCCATATATAAAAGTAAAATACCAATCATTTGATATACCCAGATTAGAAACTTTACCCGTAATGTGGTTGGTAGTAGCTCCCATGATATCAACTGAGAAATCTTCCTTCCAGAAGACTGTGAGACCTCCTTTTCTGCCCTCAGCTGGAACAATACAATTTCCACTGTACTTTAAACGTTTTCGAACTCCTTCCATTCTCTTGCAACTTGCTTTTGTTTCTGAAAAACAAATGATATCTGGATCATGATCACGGGCCAAGTCTTCTATAATCTTAACAGTCGATGCAGCTCCGATTCCTCTACAGTTCATAGCCATAAGATTTGACATTGATGAGGATGCTGCTACTCTTGAAACAACTTCAACAATTACAGTGTCACAGTCTCACCCTATCCGCCCACAAGTGAGAAACTACTAAACCGCCATGGCTCCCTCCAAAATTCAAACAGTTAGAGCCAAAAACAAAACCCAAAAACCCAATAACACAAACCCCTTGGACTATCGGCGAGAATTAAAACTCAAGAGAGTCAATCTATAATCAAACCAAAAACACAGAAAAATTTGTTCCCGTGTTGATGCAAAGATATCGATAATGGCGTCGTGATATTGAAGAGAGTTTGAATCTCCTTTTAATCACCTCCCAAAAAACTTACTTCCGAACCAAAGCCGAGAGCGGAAAAATCCGTTTTGCGGTTCGGATCTAACTTTCGATGATTCTAGAACTGAATCTACTATCCAAAAGGAGGTATTGATATATTGTTGATGACTATAACTGGGAAAAAAACGGTTGGAATCGGTCGGTAAAAGAGAAACTCGGTTATCGAAGAGCGGACTCGGAAAAACTCTGAAAGGCCGTAACTTTGGGTTTCAACTACCACCTTAGGCAGGCACCGCCATCACACTGAGAAAAAGAAACGGAAAATTGCAAAGATGCTGTCTTTCTAATTAAAGTTCATACCTTTTCTGTTATTATTATCCCTGCTGACAAATGTTATTTCCCTCCCTGATTATACATTGATAGGAACTTGACAAAATATATGTAAATGTATTTTTACATAGTCATATATATGTAAAGCTATATTTATATAGTCATTGGAGCTATAAAAACTTAAATTTACATAGTAACTTTTGGGATTGAAAATTTTCCGGCGACACTAGACAGAATATAAATTTAAATTTTCCTATGAAAAAAAGTTTTCATATGAAAATTTAAATTTAAATAGGTTAAGAAGACTGTGTAATTTTATATTGTCATATGTAAATACAAATTTACATAGGATGTCACGACCCGGTTTGTCCTTAAGCCGAAATTATAAGTAAAGATTGATGACTTCAGCCCGATTTTCACAGGGGTATTTTGGTCTGTTTTGGTTTTGATGTTATGTTTTAAATAATAGGGAGGTTTTATGCATTTGTTCGCTTACAAGGGGTTTTTGTGCAACCATTTAAGTACCAAGGAGATTAAACCCATTGTCTGCTATTATTTAGGTCTTATTAAATAACAACCCTGTTTTCAAAAAAAGAGATAAAATCTGGTTTGTTTTTATTTCCCATTTTATCTTATTTTCTTTTTTACCCTTTTGGGATTGAAAATTTCCCGTCTATATGTAAATGTATTTTTACATAGTCATATATATATATATATATATATATATATATATATATATATATATATATATATATATGTAAAACTATATTTGCATAGTCATTGGAGCTATAAAAACTGAAATTTACATAGTACTTTTGGGATTGAAAATTTCCCGACACCTGATAGAATATATGTAAATGTATTTTTACATAGTTATATATATGTAAAAGTTTATTTTTATTATCATTGAACCTATGAAAACTTAAATTTACATAGTAAATTTTGGGATTGAAAATTTTCCGATGACACCAGACAGAATATAAATTTAAATTTTCCTATGAAAAAAAATTTCATATGAAAATTTAAATTTAAATAGGTTAAGAAGACTATGTAATTTTGTATTGTCATATGTAAATACAAATTTACATAGGATGACGTCAGCCCGGTTTGTCCTTAAGCCGAAATTATAAGTAAAGATTGATGACTTCAGCCCGGTTTTCACTGGGGTATTTTGGTCTGTTTTGGCTTTGATGTTATGTTTTAAATAAGAGGGAGGTTTTATGAATTTGTTTGCTTACAGGGGGTTTTGTGCAACCATTTTTGTAATGAGGGAGTAGGGGTGGGAATTTGGCCCTAACGACCTTAACCCGCCCCCTCGACCGACCGACCTTAAGCCATATAAATCCCTCACAACTAAAGCCCTCACAGAGTTTAGGGTTGGGCCGACCCGACCCTAAGGCCTTCTAGGGCAGGCCTAGGGCTAAGGTTCTGAAACATAGGCCCGACCCTAATTCAGCCCTAACCAAGCCCTAATTATAGTTTTACATTTTCACTATAAATACACGTACCATAATTGTCCAACTCTTTGTTAAATATTTTAAATTAAAATAACATTGTCCTTTGTAATTTATCACTTACACCCAAGGGTACTTCCAATAACTTGTTTTATATAACAAAAACTTGTCAACCTATATAGCAGCCATGAAGAACAATGAGCACTAGCCTAATAAAAAAATAAGACTTTATTCCTTTGATCATCAAATCAAAGTTTAGAACTTATTATTCTCAATTTATTTTCCCACTTACTTCTTATAAATTATATTTTTATTCACATCCAAGCCAAGTCTAGAACTAAAGGTTTCCGTCCACACCATTAAAGCGAAATACAGAGCAGACATTTGTAACACAGAAACCAAAAAAACAACCTTTGTCTGAAAAATGGCATTTGTAAAACGAAGAAAATATATAGGCCCGGCCCTAAAACCTGACCCTAAAACCCAGCCCTAAAGCCTTTAAAGAGGGCTTAGGGTAGGGTCAGGGCTTGAGATTTAGACTTGTGACCCGGCCCGACCCGACCTTATGCTGACTTTAGGGCCGGGTCGACCTGACCTTAATATCTAAAGGGCTTTTAAATGTTTAAGGCCGGGCTAGCCCGACCTGGCCCATTGCCCACCCCTGCTAGGGAGATTAAACCCATTGTCTGCTATTATTTAGGCCTTTTTAAATAACCTCCCTGTTTTCCAAAAAAGAGAAAATCTGTTTTGTTTTTATTTCCCATTTTATCTTATTTCCTTTTTTACCCTTTTGGGATTAAAAATTTCCCGACTATATGTAAATGTATTTTTACATAGTCATATATATATGTAAAACTATATTTGCATAGTCATTGGAGCTATAAAAACTTAAATTTACAAAGTAACTTTTGGGATTGAAATTTTTTCGACACCTGACAGAATATATGTAAATGTATTTTTACATAGTCATATATATGTAAAACTATATTTATATAGTCATTGGAGCTATAACAACTTAAATTTACATAGTAACTTTTGGGATTGAAAATTTTCCGACGACACTAGACAGAATATAAATTTAAATTTTCCTATGAAAAAAAAATTCATATGAAAATTTAAATTTAAATAGGTTAAGAAGACTGTGTAATTTTATATTGTCATATGTAAATACAAATTTACATAGGATGACGTCAGCGCGGTTTGTCCTTAAGCCAAAATTATAAGTAAAGATTGATGACTTCAGCCCGGTTTTCACAGGGGTATTTTGGTCTATTTTGGTTTTAATGTTACGTTTTAAATAATAAGGAGGTTTTATGCATTTGTTCGCTTACAGGGGGTTTTTGTGCAACCATTTAAATACCAAGGAGATTAAACCCATTGTCTGCTATTATTTAGGTCTTATTAAATAACAACCCTGTTTTTCAAAAAAGAGATAAAATCTGGTTTGTTTTTATTTCCCATTTTATCTTATTTCGTTTTTTACGCTTTTGGGATTGAAAATTTCCCGACTATATGTAAATGTATTTTTACATAGTCATATATATATATATGTAAAACTATATTTACATAGTCATTGGAGCTATAAAAACTTAAATTTACATAGTACTTTTGGGATTGAAAATTTCCCGACACCTGACAGAATATATGTAAATGTATTTTTACATAGTTATATATATGTAAAACTTTATTTATATTATCATTGAACTTATGAAAACTTAAATTTACATAGTAACTTTTGGGATTGAAAATTTTCCGATGACATCAGACAGAATATAAATTTAAATTTTCCTATGAAAAAAAAATTTCATATGAAAATTTAAATTTAAATAGTTTAAGAAGACTGTATAATTTTATATTGTCATATGTAAATACAAATTAACATAGGATGACGTCAGCCCGGTTTTCATAGGGGTATTTGGTCTGTTTTGGCTTTGATGTTATGTTTTAAATAATAGGGAGGTTTTATGCATTTGTTCGCTTATAGGGGATTTTTGTGCAACAATTTAAGTACCGTGGGAGATTAAACCCATTGTCTGTTATTATTTAGGTCTTATTAAATAACCTCCCTGTTTTCCAAAAAAGAGATAAAATCTGGTCTGTTTTTATTTCCCATTTTATCTTATTTCATTTTTTTACCCTTTTGGGATTGAAAATTTCCCGACTATATATAAATGTATTTTTACATAGTCGTATATATATATATAAAACTATATTTGCATGGTCATTGGAGCTATAAAAACTTAAATTTACATAGTAACTTTTGGGATTGAAAATTTCCCGACACCTGACAGAATATATTTAAATGTATTTTTACATAGTTATATATATGTAAAACTATATTTATATAGTCATTGGAGCTATAAAAACTTAAATTTACATAGTAACTTTTGGGATTGAAAATTTTCCGACGACACCAGACAGAAGATAAATTTAAATTTTCCTATGAAAAAAAGTTCATATGAAAATTTAAATTTAAATAGGTTAAGAAGACTATGTAATTTTGTATTGTCATATGTAAATACAAATTTACATAGGATGACGTCAGCCCGGTTTGTCCTTAAGCCGAAATTATAAGTAAAGATTGATGACTTCAGCCCGGTTTTCACTGGGGTATTTTGGTCTGTTTTGGCTTTGATGTTATGTTTTAAATAAGAGGGAGGTTTTATGAATTTGTTTGCTTCTGGGGGTTTTTGTGCAACCATTTTTGTCTGAGGGAGTAGGGGTGGGAATTTGGCCCTAACGACCTTAACCCGGCCCTGACCGACCCGACCTTAAGCCATATAAATCCCTCACAACTAAAGCCCTCACAGAGTTTAGGGTTGGGCCGACCCGACCCTAAGGCCTTCTAGGGCAGGCCTAGGGCTAAGGTTAAAAACATAGGCCGACCCTAATTCAGCCCTAACCAAGCCCTAATTATAGTTTTACATTTTCACTATAAATACACGTACCATAATTGTCCAACTCTTTGTTAAATATTTTAAATTAAAATAACATTGTCCTTTGTAATTTATCACTTACACCCAAGGGTACTTCCAATAACTTGTTTTATATAACAAAAACTTGTCAACCTATATAGCAGCCATGAAGAACAATGAGCACTAGCCTAATAAAAAAATAAGACTTTATTCCTTTGATCATCAAATCAAAGTTTAGAACTTATTATTCTCAATTTATTTTCCCACTTACTTCTTATAAATTATATTTTTATTCACATCCAAGCCAAGTCTAGAACTAAAGGTTTCCGTCCACACCATTAAAAGCGAAATCTGAGGCGGACATTTGTAACACGTAAAACCAAAAAAAAAACCTTTGTCCGAAAAATGGCATTTGTAAAAGCGAAGAAAATATATAGGCCCGGCCCTAAAACCTGACCCTAAAACCCAGCCCTAAAGCCTTTAAAGAGGGCTTAGGGTAGGGTCAGGGCTTGAGATTTAGACTTGTGACCCGGCCCGACCCGACCTTATCTTTGACTTTAGGGTAGGGTCGACTGACCTAATATCTAAAGGGCTTTTTAAATGTTTAAAGGCTAGCCTACCGACCCCATTGCCCACCCCTGCTAGGGAGATTAAACCCATTGTCTGCTATTATTTAGGCCTTTTTAAATAACCTCCCTGTTTTCCAAAAAAGAGAAAATCTGTTTTGTTTTTATTTCCCATTTTATCTTATTTCCTTTTTTACCCTTTTGGGATTAAAAATTTCCCGACTATATGTAAATGTATTTTTACATAGTCATATATATATGTAAAACTATATTTGCATAGTCATTGGAGCTATAAAAACTTAAATTTACAAAGTAACTTTTGGGATTGAAATTTTTTCGACACCTGACAGAATATATGTAAATGTATTTTTACATAGTCATATATATGTAAAACTATATTTATATAGTCATTGGAGCTATAACAACTTAAATTTACATAGTAACTTTTGGGATTGAAAATTTTCCGACGACACTAGACAGAATATAAATTTAAATTTTCCTATGAAAAAAAAATTCATATGAAAATTTAAATTTAAATAGGTTAAGAAGACAGTGTAATTTTATATTGTCATATGTAAATACAAATTTACATAGGATGACGTCAGCGCGGTTTGTCCTTAAGCCAAAATTATAAGTAAAGATTGATGACTTCAGCCCGGTTTTCACAGGGGTATTTTGGTCTATTTTGGTTTTAATGTTACGTTTTAAATAATAAGGAGGTTTTATGCATTTGTTCGCTTACAGGGGGTTTTTGTGCAACCATTTAAATACCAAGGAGATTAAACCCATTGTCTGCTATTATTTAGGTCTTATTAAATAACAACCCTGTTTTTCAAAAAAGAGATAAAATCTGGTTTGTTTTTATTTCCCATTTTATCTTATTTCGTTTTTTACGCTTTTGGGATTGAAAATTTCCCGACTATATGTAAATGTATTTTTACATAGTCATATATATATATATGTAAAACTATATTTACATAGTCATTGGAGCTATAAAAACTTAAATTTACATAGTACTTTTGGGATTGAAAATTTCCCGACACCTGACAGAATATATGTAAATGTATTTTTACATAGTTATATATATGTAAAACTTTATTTATATTATCATTGAACTTATGAAAACTTAAATTTACATAGTAACTTTTGGGATTGAAAATTTTCCGATGACATCAGACAGAATATAAATTTAAATTTTCCTATGAAAAAAAAATTTCATATGAAAATTTAAATTTAAATAGTTTAAGAAGACTGTGTAATTTTATATTGTCATATGTAAATACAAATTAACATAGGATGACGTCAGCCCGGTTTTCATAGGGGTATTTGGTCTGTTTTGGCTTTGATGTTATGTTTTAAATAATAGGGAGGTTTTATGCATTTGTTCGCTTATAGGGGATTTTTGTGCAACAATTTAAGTACCAGGGAGATTAAACCCATTGTCTGTTATTATTTAGGTCTTATTAAATAACCTCCCTGTTTTCCAAAAAAGAGATAAAATCTGGTCTGTTTTTATTTCCCATTTTATCTTATTTCATTTTTTTACCCTTTTGGGATTGAAAATTTCCCGACTATATATAAATGTATTTTTACATAGTCGTATATATATATATAAAACTATATTTGCATGGTCATTGGAGCTATAAAAACTTAAATTTACATAGTAACTTTTGGGATTGAAAATTTCCCGACACCTGACAGAATATATTTAAATGTATTTTTACATAGTTATATATATGTAAAACTATATTTATATAGTCATTGGAGCTATAAAAACTTAAATTTACATAGTAACTTTTGGGATTGAAAATTTTCCGACGACACCAGACAGAAGATAAATTTAAATTTTCCTATGAAAAAAAGTTCATATGAAAATTTAAATTTAAATAGGTTAAGAAGACTGCGTAATTTTATATTGTCATATGTAAATACAAATTTACATAGGATGACGTCAGCCCGGTTTTCATAGGGGTATTTTGGTCTGTTTTGGCATTGATGTTATGTTTTAAATAATAGGGATATTTTATGCATTTGTTCACTTACAGGGGGCTTTTGTGTAACCATTTAAGTACCAAGGAGATTAAACCCATTGTCTGGATTGGGCCCAAGCCCAATTCGATTTTTCAAAATTTGTCGATTTTTCATGCAACTTCAAACTAAAATTGTCGCTTCGTTACCCGTCCGATTTTTGTGAATGAGCTATGGAAATGATCATGAGTGAATTTCCAATCCAATGAAATATAAAACACTCTATTCCAATCGTGGGTGACATATAAGAAGATGGGAAATACCTTAAAATGCGTGCATGACGTAAGTTATGCGAACGAATAAAATCTTAATTCATAGATTATGTCAACCCGAATTAAAATACAATTAAACAGCCTAAGCAACATAAATGGAAAGTTGAACAATCAAGGACGGAAAAACGAACACCCCACCCCCAAACAAATTTTAGACAACAGAGTTTAGAAAATTTGTTTTAAACGTGGGTCTTTTAAAGTCAGATTCCCGAGACTTCCTAAATTACTATTTTTATGGTCTTGATATATTTTTTTACTTTTTATGAATAAGATTTAATATAAGAAAATGAAAAACAATAATGATATAATTCACACCATAGAGAAATATGACTCAAAAACTGAGAAAACATGCAAGAGTGGAAAACGTGAATTATGTTAACCGTGGACTTAGGATCCGGTACTTATAGCCACACACTCCATAGGGAGGGCTCGGTTACCTGAATGGTGCACTAACTAATATATGGAATTGTAAGAAAGTACACCAAACAACAAAATGAGTCGTTTATAGTCAGATACTCGAGGCTTTAACAAATAAATGTATATATATATATATATACCCTGCAATTTTCCATAAATCAACAACCTAAAGAGTTGTGGGTCTTTTCATAAATAAATAACATGGAATGCACCCCCAAACAGAATCAAACACTAAGATTTTCTACGACGCAACTTATTAGTGAAATGGAAGCGAAGTCTGATAGATCTAGAACGTAACCGCGCATGCACCTTCTTTTTCATCTTTGAACGAGAGGGTGTCCAAGTGAATGATCATGAGAAAATGGATGTTTGTAGAAGATATGGTGGATATGGATGAATTTTAGACTTAAAGAATGAAAGAATTGAGAATGTGGGTTTAGCAGAAAACTCATTCATGGTGTAGGTGGGTACTGTCTCAATTCTGAAAATGAAGGTGTCAAGTGTTTTTCCCTTGGGAATTATTTCTGTATTAGGAGGATTTAGAAAATCATTAAGTACAGAAGAAGCAAGAGGGTCAATCGCAAACTCCAGGTTTCGTTGAAAAGTTGGAGGGTGGGGAACATTGATGGAAGGTGAATGAGTGACTGGATGATATGAAGTAGGTAAATGGTGCTCACCTAATGCTCTTAGTTCTAGATCATCAGAAACTTTAAGATATGCAAGACATTCCTCAATAGATAGGCTAGAAGAATCAATGGGATAGAGGGTGAAAAATTCATCTTCCGTCATAGCATCAAGGGATGAATGGATGTTGATAAGTGGGGACTCGCGAGGTGGCAAAGAAGAGTTGCAAAAGAGTTGAAGGAAATCTTCCTCAATTTCATCTACGTCCAAGGAGTCCTTGTCGAAAGTAGAACTTCCAAAGGAAATGAATTGGTGCATATGATTTTCAAGAAACATGTTAAAATACTCTTGAGCTAAGCTTTCTATCATGCTAACCTCTCCATCGATAGTCGTATCAGGTAATTGTTTCATCATTTTAATAACATTGACCTCAACAGAAAGATGGCCAAAGGACAAGGACATCGAACCATCGCGACAGTTTATAAGCGCGTTGGCAGTTGCCAAGAAAGGGCGCCCTAAAATGATCAGAACAGAGTCGTTAGCGACTTCTGTATCGAGGATAACAAAATCAGCAGGATAGTAGAAATCCTAAACCTTGACAAGCACGTTTTCCACTACACCCTTAGGATACTTGATAGACCTATCACTAATTGCAACGTCATTGTTGTAGGTTGCATTTCTTGTAGACCTATTTGTTTATATAAATAATAAAGGAGTAAGTTAACACTCGCCCCCAGGTCTAATAAAGCAGTGGTCGTGTGAGTATCCCCTAAAGTGCATTGTATAGTAGGACGACTAGGGTCCTCGTACTTAACAATTCCATTGTGTTATGTTAAAGTTGGAAACTGTTCAGTTAAAAAGGAGTCTTTAGGAATCTTTGTCTTACGCCTAGTAGTGCACAACTCTTTGAGAAACTTAGCATGGTGTGGTAACTTTTTAATTGCTTCAAGAAAAGATAAGTTTATCGTTAGATTTTTAAAAACTTCCCTAATCTCGTCAAAATTTGTATCCTTGTTTAACATAGCTAATCTCTGAGGAAACGGTGGTTTCTCTCTATATTTAGCATATGGATCAAAATGATGTTTAACCTTGGCAATCTTTTTCTTAGGTTGTGGTTTAAATGGTACCTCTACATGGGTAGGATCTTCAGTTTCTATTTTGGTATCTAGTTCAATATCTAGTGTAGGGACTACTGGTGGGGTAACTATAGGCATAGTTACTTTGTTATCAACCACTCTGCCTGAACGGAGAGTGGTGATGGAATTTAGCTCACCTACGTTTGCATTTTCCGTACTAGTATTACCGTTTACCTCAAAGGCTGTGTTTGTTATTTTAGGATTAGGTATCGCTTGACCTAGAAACACACCTTTGGGTTATACTTTCTCTTGTTCTAACTGTTGTAAGGAAAGTTGGATGGCTTGTAAAATCTGTTGTTGGGTTTACATAAAGGTGTCGAAATGATCCGGTTGTGGAGGAGTGTTAGCTATAGGTTGTGTGACAGGAACTATGTCACGTTGATTATTAATGGGTGGATTTTGACAGTTATTATTTGCCGGAATGATACCTCTATTAGTATTATAATTATTATTGTTATAATTATTATAATTTCCCTGACCTTGTCCTTGTCGTGGTGGAGTGATAAGTGCTCAAAAAGTACAATTTAACCCTCGATTATGCCTCTTGTTTAGCCATCTTAGTGGACTAATAGTGTTTGTAAGTTATGTTTTATGATTCTACAGGAGAAAAGGTGAGTTTTGTGGAATATTAGAGAAAAAGGGGTAAAACGAGCAATTCAGAGCATTAAAGATCACATGGGAAGCTCGTGGACAATCATGGAGAAGGCCAAGGAATTGAAGCTATTAAAAATGCAACTTGGACCTATTTTAAAGCCTATTTGGAAGCCCAAGGCCAAAGAATTCGTTGCTTGGACCAAAACCCGCCAAAAAGGATAGAAGGATAGAGCAGAAGAGACAAAATAGACTTCCGCTTCTGAGACTCATGGATCGTGAGTCCAGACTCAATGCTCGTGTCTGGGACGCATGGATCGTGAGTCCAGACATATTTCTCTAGTCTGAGACGCATGGATCATGAGTCCAAACGCATGAAACGATAGTGTAGCCAATTCCTTCTCAGTCTTGGAGACGAAGTTGGACTCTGAAAGAAGTCTATTTGTATTAGGAAACAAATGGCGGTTTGGAATGCTTCTAGAGCTCATTGTAACCTCTATAAGTAGAGGACCTAAGTGCCTCATGTAATTTGCCAATTCACTTATATTATTGTCTCCAGAACTTGAGGCAGAGAGAGATTAATAATAAAATATCGGTTTTAACTAGCTGAGTCTTAATAAATTAGTCTTTCTAGTCTTATGTTTTTCAACTTGAGATGAAGCCAATGCTTAAGGTTTAATGATTCTTCTGGTTCATGGTGTTCTTCAATCAGGTTAGTTCTTTATGTTTTTAGATATTAGTTCCATTGCCCAGACCAGGGGATGGAAGTATAGATTAAGGTTTTTATTTATTGCAATCGAATATCATGCTAGTTTAGGGTTTTATTTATTGCAATTGAATATTTGCTAGTGACATGCTTTTATTTATTGCAATTGATAATGCTAGATTAGGGTTTTATTTATTGTAATTGAATATTATACTATTATTCTCTACTTTTCTTCTAGTTGTGTAGTGTTTTAGAGTAAGGGAAGTATTCTTTGTGTTTGCCTTAAATGGTGATTCATTGAATAGTTGCCCAAGCTCACATAAAAGGAAAGAAGATACTAGTAATATGAGCATAGGAACAACCTTAAGTAGAGTTATTTGTTAACGATGTTTTGTCTAAGAGGGCATCGACACTCGCTCGATTGCCTAATTGTAGTCTATTTGTAAGAACAACCATGAAGTAGAAGGTCATAGATCAAAAGTATTGGTGGATTCTAATCTCTTGAATTCCCTCTCTTATAAATTCTCAATAGTTTAGTTTGGTTTAGTTTAGCATTAGAATCTACAATATCTATAATCATAGGTTTTAATCCCTCAAACCCCTTTCCAGTCCTGTCCTTCATATAAACATACACTTAAAAGTGGAATGATAACCTACTCATCCTTTACTTATTGAGGGATAATTAGGTTTTGATACGCTTCTATTTTGTTCAACGACCATCATCTATCTACATCATCCACATCTCATCTCACACACAAAAAGAGGCAGTGTCAAATGGCGCGGCTGCCGTTTTAAGTTGTTTATGTTTAACGTTTTCTTTCAAGATTAGAAGTTTGGATCTTGAGGTAATTTTAGCCGCATCATCCATCCTTTTGAGAAAGAGAGAAGCTTGAAGGACATCTCGAAGATAAGATCTACCATCCAGGTTAGTCGAATCTTCATTCTTTTTATTTCATTCTTAGTATAGTTGCATTATAATTTAGTTTTATTGCTTTCTAGTATAATTGCATTTAGGGCCTTTTCAACAATTGAAGTTGTAAGCCAACGCAGTGAAATATCAAACTCTAGTGTTTCTTGTCTGAATCTTGACAAACAGACTATCGTCTGTGGGCCATGGTACTTAAGCAATCCAAGTGATTCACCATAACCCTAGAAGAGACAGCTTTAGACAACGGGCGAGATACTAGCTGCAAAGCCAAACCCAGTTGAAGGAAAGTAGTTTTGCATATTAGTATAATTTAAAATAGTTGCATATTAGTTTAATTGCATTCAAGCATAGTAGGATAGTTTTCATCATCTTCGCATAGCAAGAATACTAGACAGGATTGATACAATGGCTGAACGATATGATGGAGGTGTTATGGACACCAATAATCCTAAAGCTATCCCACCCATGCAAGTATAACAAAGGAAGAAGCTTAGCGATTTCTATTCGCCAATCATTGGAGACCCACCAAGCAGTATTGTTTTTCCAGAGACAGAATCTAACCAGTTTGAACTTAGAGCATCAGTAATCTCTATGCTTCCAAAGTTTAATGGTTCAGACAATGTTCAGCCATATGTTCACATGAACAAATTTCTATCAGTTCTCAGAACTTTCAAGAACCAGAATATCAAAGATGAGAGTATCAAGTTGATTCTTTTTCTGCTCTCACTCAAAGGTAAAGCCTCAGAATGGTTAACTGCACAACCGATCAATTCAATAGACAACTGGGAGAAGTTGAGAACGAAGTTTATGAACAAGTTCTACCCACCCCAGAAGACAGATGTCATGTAGCAAGCCATCAACAATTTCAAAGGGAAGGTGACTGAAAAATATCATCAAAGCTGGGAGAAATTCAATAATCTACTAGTCTCATGTCTACATCATGGATACGACAAGAGCACACTGGCTTATTTTTTCTATCGAGGACTTTTGATGATGAACAAGCAGATGACACAGTCAATGCACAAAGGCAAGTTTACATCAATGGATGTAGAGGAAGCTTGCAACTTTCTCGAGAATTTAGCTAAAGAAACACAACAATGGACTACTAGCAACAAGGATGTCGCTAGCATGGAGGGGGAGCCAAAGCAATTTGGTTACCAAGCACATGAACAATCAGATGAAGAACTGAAGTCTACATTGGCCAGCCTGGCCACCAGCATTGAAACTTTGAGTAAGAAATTCAACTAGTTCTCTATGATTCCCTCCAAGATCAACAAGTCTCAAGCTAAATCTCTTCGAGTCATGCAAGCTAGCCGATACTGTGAAGTCTGTTTGGACACTTGTCATGCAACTCTAGAATGTCCTGGTTACTATTAACATGCATCAGTTGGAGAGTACAATGTGAACTCATTTCAGAGGCCCAACCAAGGTGGTAATAACTTTCAAGGTAATTATTGGAGACGAGAATCTTTGGACCCCTGTGTTCTCAAGATCAAAGTTATATTCCACAGACAAGTCAAGCTTCACAGTTGGTTCCTCAACAATAATTTTACTCTCAGCAGAATTCCAATACAAGTGAAGAATTAGTGCCTGATCCTAGGAGAAATTATGCCACACCTGCCAACCTGGAGAATGCAATTACTTTACTATCACAGAAAAATCAGAAGTTTGAAAGTGTTCTAGAGCTTCTTGCATCTCATCAATCTCCAAAGAATCTCGGCCAAGTCAATGTTCTAGAATGGAGTCTCTAGAGGCTAAGGTCGACCAACTCACCACTGCTTTGTCTGTAAAGACACAAGACACTCAACCTAGCTTATTGGAACCGATATCGAGGAGTGAAGATGTATGCCATATTGGGACAACTTCTAGTACTGATCACCTCCATGATCATGTCATCTCAGTTACTACTCTCAGATTAGGATTGAAGAAAGACAACAAGGTTGACTTACCTTCTTATGATAACATTGTTACAGAGCAATCGGTCAAGATTTCAAATGAAGATCAAAAGGAAGTGGGAGAAATCCTTTCAACTCCCATTTGTCAAGATAACCAAGACAAGATATGCAAGAATGCCAACGAGAAAGAAGAGCAGACACATACTGATGTGTTTGTACCGAAGGAACCTTTTTCTATGTTTTTTGCTTAAAGAAAAAAGGACAAGCAATTTATAGAGATGAAGGAGGCATTTGAGAAAGATAACATCAATATCCCCTTTCTCAAAGCGATCAAGCAGTTGCCATTATATGCCAAATTCTTGAAGGATGCATGCAACATAAAGAGAAGTACTCATGTTCCAAAGCGAGCATTTCTAGCTGGACAAACAACATCTGTTATCCATCAGCAAGCTCCAGTCAAGCTTAAAGATCCAGGAAGTCCTACAATATCATGCAAGATAGGAGAAAAATTCACGGGTAATGCTCTTTTAGACCTTGGTGCTAGTGTTAATCTCTTGCCATATCATGTGTACCAAGCGTTGGGCCTGGAGAACCTAAAGCCTACACAAGTCAAATTGAAGTTAGTTGACCATTCTACCAAGATTCCTAGAGGAATAGTTGAGGATGTTCTTGTTCAAGTAGCCGATTTCTACTATCCAGTGGATTTTATTGTGATAGACACCAAGGAGGCCTTTGATAAAATTCCAATTATTCTAGGCCGACCTTTCCTTGCTACTGCAAAAGCGTTGATAAATTGTCTCAACGGTGAAATGAAGATCAACTTTGGTAAGATGTCCATGGACATAAATATCTTTCACCTGTTGCATAAGGATTGTGATGACACCAAAGGTGGAGAGGTGTACTTCCTTGATAGCATGATACAAGAATCCTTTCCATTCAAAGATACAATTGAGAGAGCTCAATCTATAGAAAACTGTGATGAACCTGAGAACTCCACCACAGAGGCATTGCAAGCCATGTTCTTAGAATCTTTGTAGAAAATTCAGGATTTAAGTGAGCAGAATGAAAAATTGATAGAAAGAGTATCATATCTTGAGAAGATGAACTTTACATTTCAGGATGAACAACAGACTTCTGCCCAAAAAAATCAGTTGCTAGAGAATCAGCTTAAAGAAGTTTTGGAAAAACAATAGAATCTAGAAACTAAAATGAGTCTTCTAAAGCAGAAAGTAGACCATATTGATAAGAAGCATTGCACTGTTGAAGCCTCTTCTACACCATCATTGTCTGAACGAGAGAAGTATGTGAACCAGTCTACCGCCCACTTTGAGCGCAGTCAGCCAGACATCCATTATCATTATTGTGGTGGTAAAGGGCACATCAGATACTATTGTCTTGTTAGAAAGAAAGATTTTCGTCAATCTTCTACACAGAGGAACCACAAGTCTTATCACACAATCATCAGACCTGAAAATAGTTCAAGGTAGAGAAGCAACTTCACCAGCAATCTTTCCGGCATATCAAGGAGTATTTTTGACAACCCATAAGGTGAGACCTCCTCATTCTCCAAACATTCATCAGATTTGGGTAAGAAAATCTGATCTCCTCACTCCAAATTGATAATGCATGATATATAGTCTTAGGGATCTGACTTAAAAAGACCTAACAAAAATAAAAAAAAAAAAAAAAAAAAATCTTGGTAAAAGGAAATATTCTTATTTTTGGAATTAATTTTGATATTCGGCATCAATGGTAACATCTTTCCTTTTTCTCATTCATTTCATTTACTTAATTTCTATGCATTGAGGACAATGCATATGTTAAGTTGGGGGAGGGTGTACTTGAGAAGTACTTGAGAAATGAATTTCGAAAATTAGTTTTCAAAAACAAAAATATTTTTGTTTCTATATCAGTAGCATGAGAAAAATGAATTTTAATGATGAGTCTAGGATATAGATATTATACTGCTTAGTGTTGAGTTTGATAGATAGTTGATATTATTGATTTCATTACCACTTAGACTATTTATTATGCTCGGACATAGTTCTATTTGATAGAATTCTTTATCAAGGGACCACCACCATAATACTTGGTCAGTTTTGTGTACTTTTGCTAAAAAAGATATTTAAACCCCTAGTAATCTGGAAGTAGAATTTTTAGACTTAGGTCATGAGACTTGAGCTTTATACACATTCTTTGGAGAGTTCTTACGAAAAATCCGAGTCTTAGTGGCTCAACATCTTTCAGTTCTTTATGTCGTTGTAATATAGTCTCATTATTTGTTGATTTGGTTAATCACGAAGTGACATCAACTGGGGAGATAGCCATTAGGTCTTGTAGTCTATTCGAAACAAAGTATCATACTGATAAGTTAAGTAGTGAACCCATTCAGCCTTTATCCCACCTAGTAGGACCATCATGTTAAACCATTTTGAGCCTTACAATAAGCCATTTTCTTTCATAAAACCCTTTACTCTTTTACCCACTTTCCTTCATAAACCAATACCCAAGCCAAGTTACAACCCATGACTTATCATTACAATATGGTACGAAGTCTAGAATAGGTGAGAGGATGCTAAAGTGAAGGACCCGATACTTCATATGTGATTGACATTCTATCTATGAGACTAATTTCATCCAGAAGTCTGTTTTTCAAGGTAGTATGTGGGATGTTCGTATTCATTATTCTTTTCCCCACATACATGAGGTAAAATAGTAGACCATCTTCTGAGAGATTCTTTTCTGAGAGTATGACCAGTGAGGATTGAAAGTCGAGATTATCTGTCTAAAGGTAAACTAGGGATTCTATTTCTTGGATAGGAGAGTCTAGAAGATTGACTGAGTACACACATAAGCCTTGATTGAGAATTTTGTCAATTTTTACTATCTCCCATCATAATCTATGAGTATGTGCAGCAATGTACACTACACCATAATAGGCTATTTGCAACGGCAAAAAAGCGTTGCTAATAATTTTCGCAACGCTTTTTAAGCGTTGCAAATATGGCGTGGGTAAAGTGTTGGAAATTTTTGCAACGGTTAATAAGCGTTGCAAATAAAAATTTCCAACGCTTTTTAAGCGTTGCAATAATGATTTGCAACACTTTTTATAACTATTTTGTACACAAATTTAAAACATTTGCAACGGTTTTTTTTTTCACAAACGCTTTTTAAGCGTTGGTAATTTGTAACGCTTTTTAACCGTTGCAAAGTTGTTAGTTAATTTTTTTTAAAAATAATTTAAAAATCATTTGTAACGGTTATGAACCGTTGCTGATGGGTTGCTGATAAAAAAAAAATAATTTCTCATATTTTGTAGCGACTAGCTAAACCTACAAAAAGATGCCCCCTCTTGCACCATATACATAAATCATAAATCATAAATTCTTATTTAAGCTAAATTTATCCTGTACACAATACATTTTCATACTATTTTACAAATAAACCATAATATATATGGGAAAAAAAACTAATAAAATACAAAACTAATCCAACCATATATATTCACAACTTTGAGCGATTTTCTAAACCTCACAAACTTATTGTTGAATTATCACCATAAAAAAAGTTTTCATACACTATATGATCCTAAACAAGAGATAACAGCTTGCGTTGTGGAAAACTCTACGCCCATTTACTTCCACAAATGCTCCAAAAGAGATCCTAGCATTAAGATAAAATAGTCGACCAAGAAAAGATCATGAAGCAGACAATAAGGGGATCAAGACCAATTCAAACGCTAAATACTGATAATCTAAGGTATAGTAGATTGAGCTTAACAGTAAAGAAGGACTAGGGATTCTCACCTCTACATCAAAACCCAAATGGAGATTCATGAAAGATTCACATTATCAAGCACGAACTTATCTCTCAGCAGCAAACGACATTGTTTGCCTGAATGCATGAAAATGCACTTTCACACCCCTACAAACAAACAAGTAAAGTTTTAGCTTAACAACAACACCAATAAACAAACAATAACATTTCATTAATTACCTTGATGGCAATGTAGTGAAATCCATTTCCCACTAAATCTTTAGCAAAATTGAACCACTCTTGATATGAAACTTGAAGTTAATTCTCATCCATGGATTTTCTCTCTAAGAATCAATGCCTCATATCTTAATGTCAAACAACTCTGTCAAAGTCAACGAAATTAATACAAATCTATTCAAGAAACCAGTAACGCCAAAAAAAGAAAGATAATTATTACTATTATTATTATTATTATTACTACTGCTACTGCTACTGCTACTGCTACTGCTACTACTACTTATTATTATTATTATAGAAGCTAGGAATATGGGATCTAGATAGTTAAGAGGGGCGCTCAAGCACACTAGGCTCCTTAAAGTGCAAGTTGTGTGCCATAATTAGGAGGTCACTTCCCAGATGCCACTTCCAGGCACAACACCAAATTCCTAGGTCTACATCTATCAAATTTAATGTGCCCATGACCAAATCTCAAAATCAAACAAAATATTTCTCGTACTTAAAGAGGGGGTTGGAAATGCCAAATTCACGCCTAGATGCACAAAGAAACAGAATAGTAGAATACCAGTGGACCTGTGTCCCTCGAAAAAATAGAATAAGATCTAACAATAGTAGTATACTACTATCAAGGAAAAAAAGAATGATTTCGTGTAAACTAAGAACAGATCGTTGAATGTGCTATCCCACCACTCAACATGACTTAGACACCTATGATGCTTGAGCTCTATGGAGAAGAGTAGATGACAATAGCATCAACAATTATAGTACGGACATGTAGTGGGATGCTCTTGCCTGAAATTTCATGCTTATACTTTTTTGGCCAGCTTTTACATGTTTCCATGTGCACGTCTGATCGTTACAAATATTCAATGCGGTATACGCTAGATACAAATGACTGACAAGTTTGTAGTTGTACAAGTAGCTCGGGCCTGTGATATAGTCTACTGACTTATAAAGCAGGCACCTATATGGACTCTGTCAATTGCATGCTTTAAAGAATAGCTTGGTCCACTATTAACATCTTTTTGATTCAATATACCACAGCCAAAAAGAATTTCAGTCACATCCTCGAAAAACCATTCAAGGATTCTGGTAGGTCTAACAACCTTATCAGATGATACTCTTTACGCAGCCAATAACACCTTTCTCTTGAAGTAGAATACCAAATGTAATTGGATGAACTTACCTTTATGTGCAATCTTTTTCAAAATGACTTCACTAAAATGTGGCAGCTGCAAAAATGGTGCACTGCCTTTGGTTGATCCGCCAGATCCCTTTCTTGCACTAAGAGGAACAGCCTGCACAAAAGAATGTTAGAGACCAGCTATATGCGAGTAGGGTTCAACACTATAAAGTATATTGTATATGTGCAACAAACTGTATAAAGAAACTTCTTCCCTACATCTGACAATACGAAACACTAAGGCCACCATATGGCTGAGAACTTCTATGTAAATTGAGAGGAGGGGCTATTCTTTGGATATAGTAACGGCAGATTGGGGACCAGGGATATCCGGTGTAACTTGCATTTAATTTTGCATAGTTTTGTTGCCTCTTTGTTTCTGTTGTGATGAGATTCCCTCACACCCCTTCAATATTTCTTATCAGTAAAGGCTAATTTTAAGTATTGTGTTAACAAAAGAACCAATTATTGCGAAGAGTACGAATATGCAGTAGTAAATTTGCATTCTGTGACCACTTTGTAAGCAAGGAAGTAAGCAGATACGGATGAATTGCTTGATCTAGTACAAAAGGAAACTGTAGTAACTAGTCCTTCCAAAACAGTACCTGAATGACACTCTGAGAAAGCTCAACAATCCCAATTGCAGGCCTCAGCCATCCATGCCCCGGAGGAGTTCGCGGTACAACTGCCACCTGTTATAAAAACAAATAAACAAATAAAAGGAAAGAAAAATAAGTATTCGTGGTTAATATTTGAACATGGTCATTATACGCAAAAAGCAAAGCCAAGTATTTGGAACCAATTACAGAAGCAACCACACAAATGTTCCTTCTGGCTTTAAATATACAGTCCAAATCATAACCATAAATAGGGTGTACTGCCCTACAGGCCGGTAATCAGGTAAGAAAGCTACTTACGGAAGAGGATGTCATACTACACAGTTGTGTTGGAAAAGCCCCTAGCACACAGGGTGAAAGTATTTTAGTCCCACATCGTCTAGGTTCCTACAAGACCAGGGTTACAGTCATGGCATCTACTCATTACGGAGCTTTCGAGGAAAACCGCACCTCTCATTATGGGGGAAGGCGGTTAGTGGGACACTAACGGCGGTAGGAGTGGGTTGTCAAGAACAGCCCATAAACATAAGGATGCTACAAAATGATATTGATTGTCAAGCAAAAAAAAAAAAAAAACTTGCAACTTTCAACTTCTACCCCTATTCTCAAATCCACATAAAACTAGTAAAACAGCTATTCTGAACACTAAAATTCAGTCATGCTATATTAACTAACCTCTTCAAGAGAAGACTGGGTTTGTGAAGAAGGAGCTGATTCCTTTTCGTAATAAAAAAAGAAGATGCCCTAAAGCTACAAACAAAGTCTGCTTTCGGCCAAATCCAATTCGCAACTTTGATCGCACCAAAACATTCAACATAGTAAGCAAACCGCAAAAAGTAAACAAAATCAACAAAAGACTATCTACGACGTTTAAATCATAACCTGCGATGAAGCGAATTAGATCGAGGGGTTCACAATCCGTAGAGCAGAACAAGAAGTCCTTTAATATGGTTCTTTTTCTTCTCTTGACTATTATTTCCCGACTCGATAACATTCATAATCAAAAGACCAAGCATGGACTACAAACATACATTAAAAAAATGAAGAACAAACAATAAACCTTAGCAATGGCACGAAACGTATCCAAAACTTTAACAACGATCAATGGAGCAGGCTTAAACATAACCCTCGAGATCGAACGGGCTAGCTTTCATGAACAAGTCCCAAATCACCCCATGTCTAAATATACAGCAAGAAATAAATAAAAAAAGCAACAAAGTAAAACAATAACAACATAATAACACGGAATAAGTAAAAAGTAACGAACACATTACCTCTAACGGCTTTTAATATGAACAACTTCCCTACCATAAGCTTCAAATTAAAGCTTTAATAATACTAGCATCCCCAATCCCCAACTGAATCCCTTGATGTGCCGGGGCAATTTTATTGGCGGATAAATAAACGACAGATATTAAATCTTTAACCATACCAATCCCAAGCTTTAATTGAAAGTACAAAACCGAAAGAAACAAAATAACATACTTGAGATCTGAGAAACTTGTTCAGAGTAAGTTTAGCAGAAAATCCACTAGCAGCAGCCTTATAACTATAAATTATAGCATCTTTCGCAGCTTCTTCACTATTTTAACCAAAATAAAAACAGCCCATCATCAATTAAACAACCAAAAATGCAAAAACAACAACAAAAGAAACCAACCTTTAAAAAAAAACAGACTTGCCAAGAACAGCGAATATGATAAGTTTCAGATTCTTCTCCTTCAGGCTTTTTGAACGAAGCAATAGAAGGGGCTGTAGGAACTCCGTCACCCACCATCACATTCATACCCACAAAATGAGTAGTATAAATTCCTACTCAGACCTTTTACTTTAAACAATACATCATCTCCTTTCATCCACTTAGAGGAACAATACAAACACCCAAAAATAAATAAATATATATAAATGTAAACCTGCAGCAGAAGGGCGAAAGCGATCCGGAGAGCCATCCGTTGGGCACATTCCTCGACTCTGTTCTTCCATAAAACGAGGCTAATAACAAAAGCTTTTCCTGATGAAGTAGGCATTTGCGCGGCAAACTACTCTCCCTTCTACACAATAACAATAATCAATTATTATAAATCTTCCCTATGTTATTGAGAAATGTAGATTGAATTGAAAAAATAGTTAAAGAAACAAACCAGCACAGAGAGGTGAAGATTTGGAAGCAGAAATGAAAGATCTAAGGGAATTAGAAACAGATCTGTACATTTGATTTTGAGGAGTGCGAAAATTAGGGATTTTGAAATATGCGGCGGTGAGAGAGAGAGAGGAGAGAAAAAAAAGTTATGTTTTATATTTCGATTTTTTTCATTTGCGAAATTTTTAAGTTTTTAATTTGTAACACTTCTCCAACGCTTTTTAAGCGTTAGCAATTAATTCCAGAAATTCACCCAAATAAAGCAACGCTTTACAACATTGTCAACGCTTATTTAACTTTGGAAACTTACTAACGCTAAATAACCGTTGCAAATCAAAAAAGGGGCGTGTTGCAAATATCCTATTATGGTGTAGTGGTAGTCAGCAATGGAGACCGTCTGTTGGAGTAAGCACTAAGTGGGTAAGGAATTTCTCTCTAAAAAATACTATCATTCTTGAACATGTTATTGATTGATTTTGTGGATATATCACTTGAAAACCATCACGAGACTATAACTCGTCCTTTTTGGGGAACTTAAAGGTTTAAAGCCTTGTTGCATATGGTAAATACAATCGCGATGCCTGCGAAAGTGAGTTAGGATTTTATTTTTGTTATTAGGATGTGATTTTGATCACTTATCTATTTTTTATCTTATTTGCTAAGAGACAAGCAAAAGGCTAGTTAGGAGTTGTGATAAGTGCTCAAAAAGTGCAATTTAACCCTCGATTATGCATCTTGTTTAGCCATCTTAGTGGACTAATAGTGTTTGTAAGTTATGTTTTATGATTCTACAGGAGAAAAAATGAGTTTTGTGGAATATTAGAGAAAAAAGGGGTAAAACGGAGCAATTCGGAGCATTAAAGTTCACATGGGAAGCTCGTGCACAATCATGGAGAAGGCTAAGGAATTGAAGCTATTAAAGATGCAACTTGGACCTATTTTAAAGCCTATTTGGAAGCCCAAGGCCAAAGGATTTGTTGCTTGGACCAAAGCCCGCAAAAGAGGATAGAAGGATAGAGCAGAAGAGACAAAATAGACTTCTGCGTCTGAGACTCATGGATCGTGAGTCTAGACTCAATGCTCGTGTCTGGGACTCCTGGATCGTGAGTCTAGACGCATTTCTCGAGTCTGAGATGCATGGATCATGACTCCAGACGTATGAAACGACAGTGTAGCCAATTCCTTCTCAGTCTTGGAGACGAAGTTGGACTCTATAAATAGAGGACCTAAGTGCCTCATGTAATTTGCCAATTCACTTATATTCTTGTCTCCAGAACTTGAGGCAGAGAGAGATTAATAATAAAATATCGGTTTTAACTAGCTGAGTCTTAATAAATTAGTCTTTCTAGTCTTATGTTTTTCAACTCTTCTTCTTCTCGTTCTTCGTGTTCTTCCTTATTTATGGGAGGCTAATCTTCTCCTTCAAGGGAGGAGATGAAGCCAGTGCTTAAGGTTTAATGATTCTTCTAGTTCATGGTGTTCTTCAATCAGGTTAGTTCTTTATGTTTTTAGTTATTAGTTCCATTGCCCAGACCAGGGGATGGAAGTATAGATTAAGGTTTTTATTTATTGCAATCGAATATCATGCTAGTTTATTTATTTATTGCAATTGAATATAATGCTAGAATAGGGTTTTATTTATTGTAATTGAATATTATACTATTATTCTCTACTTTTATTCTACTTTTATTGCTAGTGGCATTCTTCTACTTTTATTCTTTGCGTTTGCCTTAGATGGTGATTCATTGAATAGCTGCACAAGCTCACATAAAAGGAAAGAAGATACTAGTAACATGAACATAGGAACAACCTTAAGTAGAGCTATTTGTTAATGATGTTTTGTCGAAGAGGGCATCGGCCCTCGCTCGATTGCCTAATTGTAGTCTATTTATAAGAACAACCATGAAGTAGAAGGTCATAAATCAAAAGTATTGGTGGATTCTAATCTCTTGAATTCCCTCTCTTATAAATTCTTAATAGTTTAGTTTAGTTTAGTTTAGTTTAGCATTAGAATCTACAATATCCATAATCATAGTTTTTAATCCCTCAAACCCCTTTCAAGTCCTGTCCTTCATATAAACATACACTTAAAAGTGGAACGATACCCTACTCATCCTTTACCTATTGAGGGATAATTAGGTTTTGATACGCTTCTATTTTGTTCAACGACCATCATCTATCTACATCATCCACATCTCATCTCACGCACAAAAAGAGGCTTGTCATGGAGCTTAGTTGTTATAATTATTATAATTACCCTGACCTTGTCCTTGACCTTATCGTGGTGGGGCTTGGTTATAATTATTTGCTGGCCTAACATTTTGATTATTAAACCCTGGAGGTATTACTTGTTGATTATTTCTCCAACTGAAGTTGGGATGTTGTCTCCAAGGGGCGTTAGGAATAGGATAACAATTAATCGAGCAAACATTATCTTGTTATGATGTTTATTGTTCATAAGCAAAAGGACAATAGGAGTCGGGATGCTCAGGACTCAAACATAAATTACATGGAGTGGAGTTGACATTCATGACGGGGATAGATTTTTGTTGAATAGAGATAGCCTCTACTTTTTTAGTGAGAGATTCAATTAAATTTTTAAGTTCAGGATCGAGTTTCATCTCAAACATACCGGCGGCCTTAACTGTTGTATAAGAACTAGTAGAAAGGGAGATATCGTCACTAGCCCCCCAGTTATTATTACACTTTGTTTGATCTTCTAAAAATTTGTAAGCCTCTGAGGCTCCTTTACTGAGAAAACTACCCCCATTCATTATGTCAAGCACCTCTTTGTGGTGGTGTAACAGTCCTTTGAAAAAGGCACGAACTAACGTGTCTTTCGCGAGATTATGGTGTTGACACTCTATAAGAAGATCGGTGAAATGATTCTAAGCATCTGAAAATGATTCATGAGGATTCTGTCGAAAAAAATAAATTTTGGAAAGTATTTCATCGGTCTTCAGTGGTGGGTAAAAATGTTCCATAAATAGTTGTACAAGTTTGGCCCACGAATCCACAGAATTAGGCGTTTTGGTAGTTAGCCAAGACATCGCCTTATCAGCTAAACTGAAAGGAAACACCCTTAGTTTAATTTGTTCAGCACTAACCGTAGGATGGTGGAATGTAGTAAGGACTTGATCAATCCTACGCATGTGCTGGTAAGGCTTTTCATGGTCTAACCCATGAAAAACGGGTAATAAATTAAATATATTTGGGGGAATTCGGAAATCCCCCACTGGGTCTGATAGAACGATGCAAGATTTTGGGCTATCGTTCAAGGCTTTGTAAAAGTCAGAGAGAGAAGACTCTCTTTCTTCAACCATTATTTCAAGTGTTGTGTGTGGTATATTAGCTAGAGGTGTAGTGAGTGGTATACTAGAAAGACATGTTTGTTGACGTTGCCGGTTGATTACGTTAGGCGTTTTTCTTCGGCTTGACTTTAATCTCATGCAAGGCTAAGACCAATCTTAACTAAACACGACAACACTCCAAACAATCTTGATATGCTAGTATGAACCTCTAACAGGAGATGCGAGGTGTGGAAGAAAGAAGTACCTGAAATCATCCTTGCTTCGCTTATGAATAGCGTCTTGTTTACGCGAGCTCAGTGTATATAACAAGTTAGAAACATTGAATAACTTGAAGAAATGGAAGTTTTAGCAAACCTGTGGAAATTGGGCGTTTGCAGAAGAGGGTGCGGGGCGCGCTCTGGTTAAGCCTTGGGAGGGCGTGGGTCGCGCTCCGGTTCAGATCAAGGACCAGTGATTTATGCGCGGGTGGTGCTCCAATTTTGCCTACGAAAGGCGCGGTCGAGCTCCGTACTTCACTGATGTCCAGTGATTTGGGCGCGGGTGGCGCTCTAAGTTGACCTACGAATGGCATGGTCATGCTCCATACTTCACTGATGTCTAGTGATTTGGGCGCGGGTGGCGCTCCAATTTAGCCTACCAAGGGCGCGGTCGCGCTCCGTGTAATCTTGCAAGGAAAATTTCAGTTCTAAAACGGACAACTAAAGTTAGAATCAAACAAGGGTGGGTGGGTTTAATGGGATTAGGGTTTAGGATTTCGGTTTTAAGAGCCCAAAACTGTAGTTTTAACCCCTTAACAATAATACTTTTAGACCAATTATGTGAGTAATAAATAAGAGTTAATGCTGATTACGTGTTTTTATATATTTCAGGCATTGGAGTCAATTATGTGCAGAAATGTGTCACTTTTGCAAGATAAAGGAGAAAGAGTTGGTTGCTAAGGAGTTCTGTGATTAAAGGCCAAGATTCAAGGAGAAAAAGCCTCTGAGAAGCCCGGTCAAAGCTAAAAAGTCAAAGTAAATGCGGAAAGAAATAGCGCACAAAAGTCAGCAAAACTTCCGAAGGCCGTATCTTTGGAATCAAACTTTGGAATTGGGCCTACCTTCTGTCAAAACGACCAACTTGGAAAGAGGTTTCCAATGGTCCAAGCCTTGACCAAATCAGAGGAGCAGAAGTGGACGAAAAGTCTGTTGAAGCAAAATCTAGCTGAAAAGGCCTCTGTGGACTGAAGAATTTTGGTTTTGGGCTTGATTTTCCGGCCCAAAACATGGCTCCTCAGCCCATGCACGAAAAAGTAGATCTTGTCTCCTCCATTTGATGACACAAGACTTAACTCTTAAGCAATCATTAGTTTTGGTAGCAAGTAGCCATTGGGGAATTTTTCTAGATCTAGTTTTTACATCAATTGTTATTAAGTTAGTATTTGAATCAATTGTTATTTCTTCATTAGATTAATAAAGTTAGTTAGTTATTCATAATTTAGTTTCATTTTCCATTAATCATTTTAGTTTCAATTCATAGATTTTGTTATTTATCATTATTAGTTTCAATTAAATCTTGCATGAGTAGATTTCCATTTATTTCAAATATGCAAAGTTAGAATCTTTATACCATGTCTTGTTTAAATTTGATGAGAAATGATAGTTTAATGACTCTAGGCTAAAGCTCCATTAGAAGGGGTTGAAGAAGCCTTGATGAAAACTTGATTTCGATTAGTGTAGAATAGTCGTAATTTCCATTCCATTCTAGAAAACAATTAGTTCACCATGAGAATGGGTTTGATTGTTTCACATGCTAGATGTTAGTTGGTAGAGATTACCATGAACAATTAGGGATTAGGAAAAACCAATTGTTATGCGAAAGCGGTTCAATTCGGATTACGACGATTCTTCGTTAGTAAATTAAGTCGAGTTAAGGTGGAATCAATCCCCCTTAATTCTTTATCGAGTATCATTTTAATATTCCGTAGTCGTATAAAATCGTATCTTGTTAGTATAATTTCCATCGTAGCATAAATTTTGTAAAACTCTCATTAACTTTGGACAGATTGATAATCTTAGGAAATGTGAATTCTAAAGAACTAGGAGTGGAAGGAATCTTTTACTCCAACTCTATTTCGATAGAATCGAGAGTAGAAAACTTTGATAAACAATCTAAACAAGAAAATAGTTTTAGTTTTACTTGCGTTTGAGCTTCATTATTTATTCGTACGTAAAACTATCATTTTACTTTTAGGAACTACAGTTTTTTCATGATTGTTTTACTTTTGGAAATTGCAAACTAAAAAAAAAAAAAAAAAATCAGCCTACCCATTAATTGAATAAGTCTGAGAATAGAGATGAAGAATAGAAAAGAGAAAGACCTTTGAAATCAAGAAATTGTTAGTCGATCCAAATAAGAAAAGAAAGAAAGTTTCCATCTAAATCATAAAAAAGTAATAATAATAATAATAATAATAATAAATAAACAAATAAAAGAAAAAAAAAAGTTAGAACTCCAAAAATAGAATCAAAGGAGTCAAAAGCCAAAGAAAAAGAAAAATATGGCTAAGGATGGAAATAATGTGTAGTAGCAAAAGTAAAGAACAAGGTTTTATCTAGTTACATAATATGAAGACTCTATTATCTCAGACTTGTCCTTTTTGAATATCCATTTCCTTTCTTCTTAAACTATCTCCTAATCCCCACAACACCTAATAAAGACATTTAGCTCAATTACGAATATGTTAGTGTGATAGTAAGTGGTAGATGTGTTTGATCGACTCCGGCTTCCTTGTGTGTCATTGAGATTGTAAGGTAAAGTGTGCCCACTGCACTAATCAAGCTTAAACTTGAGCGGAAAAATCAGAGTGGTTTTTGTCTTGACATTTATATGAGGACCTACTTAAGGACGCTATTCCGAGTTTTCAGAAACGGACCTGCTAGTGCATTTCATAGTAATACTCATTGTATATATGTTTATTCGTAGATGATTGATTATTATGCATATATTAGTTTAGGTTTCGACTTGATTATTCTGTATTCATTGCTAGTGAGATGTATAGATAGTTGAGGCGTAAATAAGGAAACAATAGTTTTATTTCTTAGTCGTTGTAGTATAGATGAAGTTTGTGAGTAACTTCACTGGAAAACTCTCACGAGTCTATAACTCATCCACTAGGGAATTCCTAGTGGTTTAAGGCCTTGTTGCATATGGTCAATGCAATCGCACTCGGCGAAACGAGAATAGTTAGAACTCCATTTTTGGTCACTTATTCTAATTTCTCATATTTACTTGAGGACAAGCAAAATGCTGTTCGTAAAAAGAGCCCAAAAATGTAGTTTTAACCTCTTAATAATAATACTTTTAGACCAATTATGCGAGTAATAAATATGAGTTAATGTTGATTACGTGTTTTTATATATTTCAGGCATTGAAGTAAATTATGTGCATAAATGTTTCACTTTGGCGAGATAAAGGAGCAAGGGTTGGTTGCTAAGAAGTTTTGTGATTAAAAGCCAAGATTCAAGGAGAAAAAGCCTTTGTAAATCCCGGTCAAAGCTGAAAAGTCAAAGTCAACGCGGGCAGAAACAACACACAAAAGTCAGTAGAACTTCCGAAGACCGTATCTTTAGACTCAGACCTCAGAATTGGGCCTACCTTATGTCAAAATGACCAGCTTGGAAAGCGCTTTCCAATGGTCCAAGCCTTGACCCAATCATATGAGCAGAAGTAGATGAAAAGTCTGTCGAAGAAAAATCTAACTGAAAAGGCCTCTGTGGACTGAAGAAATTGGGTTTTGGGCTCAAATTTTCCGGCCCAAAACATGGCTCCTCAGCCCATGCACGAAAATGTGGATCTTGTCTCCTCCATTTCAAGACACAAGACTTAACTCTTAAGTAATCATTAGTTTTAGGTAGCAGGTAGCCATTAGAGAATATTTTTAGATTTAGATTTAGACTCCATTAATTAATTAGTTTTCATTTACCTTGTTTTGAATTTAATATTTGAATCAATTGTTATTTCTTCATTAGATTAATAAAGTTAGTTAGTTCTTCATAATATAGTTTCATTTCATTAAATCATTATAATTTCAATTCATAGATTTAGTTATTTATCATTATTAGTTTCAACTAAATCTAGCAAATTTAGATTTCCATTCGAGTTGAATAGGCAAAGTTATAATCTTTACATCATGTCTTGCTTAAATTTATATATTCATGATAACAAAATGATTATAGGCTAAACCTCCATTAGAGGGGGTTGAAGAAGCCTTGATGAAAACCTGATTTCTATTAGAGTAGAATAGTCGTAATTTCCATTCCATTCTAGAAAACAATTAGTGCACCATGAGAATGGGTTTTATTGTTTCACATGCTAGATGTTAGTTGGTAGAGATTACCATGAACAACTAGGGATTAGGAAGAACCAATTGTTATGCTAAAGCAGTTCAATTCGGATTACGACGATTCTTCGTTAGTAAATTAAGTCGAGTTAAAGTGGAATCAATCCCCCCTAATTCTTTATATAGTATAAATTTAGTATTGCGTAGTCATATAAAATCATATCTTGTTAGTTAAATTTACATCGCAGTATAAATTTTGTAATACTCTCATTAACTTTGGATAGATTGATAATCTTAGGAAATACGAATTCTAAAGAACTAGGAGTGGAACGAATCTTTTACTCCAACTCTATTTCAATAGAATCGAGAGTAGAAAAACTTTGATAAACAATCTAGACAAGAAAATAGTTTTAGTTTTACTTGCGTTTGAGCTTCATTATTTATTCGTACGTAAAACTATCATTTTACTTTTAGGAACTACAATTTTTTCAAGATTGTTTTACTTTTGGAAAATGCAAAATAAAAAAAAAAAAAAAAAAAAAATTAGCCTACCCATTCTTTGAATAAGTCTGAGAATAGAGATGAAGAATAGAAAAGAGAAAGACCTTTGAAATCAAGAAATTGTTAGTCGATTCAAATAAGAAAAGAAAGTTTCCATCTAAATCATAAAAAAGTAATAATAATAATAATAATAATAATAATAATAATAATAATAAATAAACAAATAAAAAAAAGGTTAGAACTCCAAAAATAGAATCAAAGGAGTCAAAAGCCAAAGAAAAAAAAAATATGGCTAAGGATGGAAACAATGTGTAGTAGCAAAAGTAAAGAACAAGGTTTTATCTAGTTACATAATATGAAAACTTTATTATCTCAGATTTGTCCTTTTTGAATATCCATTTCCTTTCTTCTTAAACTATCTCCTAATCCCCGCAACACCTAATAAAGACATTTAGCTCAATTAGAAATATGTTAGTGTGATAGTAAGTGGCAGATGTGTTTGATTGACTCCGGCTTCCTTGTGTGTCATTGAGATTGTAAGGTAAAGTGTGCCCATTGCACACTGAAGTAGCGAAACTTGAGCGGAAAAATCATAGTGGTTTTTGTCTTGACATTTATATGAGGACCTACTTAAGGACGCTATTCCGAGTTTTCAGAAACGGACCTGCTAGTGCATTTCATAGTATTACTCATTGTATATATGTTTATTCGTAGATGATTGATTATTATGCATATATTAGTTTAGGTTTCGACTTGATTATTCTGTATTCATTGCTAGTGAAATGTATAGATAGTTGAGGCATAAATAAGGAAACAATAGTTTTATTTCTTAGTCGTTGTAGTATAGATGAAGTTTGTGAGTACCTTTACTGGAAAACTCTCATGAGGCTATAACTCGTCCACTAGGGAATTTCTAGTGGTTTAAGGCCTTGTTGGATATGGTCAATGCAATCGCACTCGGCGAAACGAGAGTAGTTAAAACTCCATTTTTGGTCACTTATTCTAATTTCTCATATTTACTTGAGGATAAGCAAAATGCTGTTCGGGGGTGGTTTGATAAGAGCCCAAAACTATAGTTTTAACCCCTTAACAATAATACTTTTAGACCAATTATGCGAGTAATAAATATGAGTTAATGCTGATTACGTGCTTTTATATATTTCAGGCATTGAAGTAAATTATGTGCATAAATGTGTCACTTTGGCGAGATAAAGGAGCAAGGGTTGGTTACTAAGAAGTTCTGTGATTAAAAGCAAAGATTCAAGGAGAAAAAGCCTTTGTAAATCCTGGTCAAAGCTGAAAAGTCAAAGTCAACGCGGGCATAAACAACACACAAAAGTCAGCAGAACTTCCGAAGACCGTATCTTTAGGCTCAGACCTCAGAATTGGGCCTACCTTATTTCAAAATGACCGGCTTGGAAAGAGCTTTCCAATGGTCCAAAACTTGACCCAATCATATGAGCAGAAGTAGACGAAAAGTTTGTTGAAGAAAAATCCAGCTGAAAAGGCCTCTGTGGACTGAAGAAATTGGGTTTTGGGCTCAATTTTCCGGCCCAAAACATGGCTCCTCAGCCCATGCACGAAAATATGGATCTTGTCTCCTCCATTTCAAGACACAAGACTTAACTCTTAAGCAATCATTAGTTTTAGGTAGCAGGTAGGACACAAGACTTAACTCTTAAGCAATCATTAGTTTTAGGTAGCAGGTAGCCATTAGAGAATAGTTTTAGATTTAGATTTAGGCTCCATTAATTAATTAGTTTTCATTTACCTTGTTTTGAATTTAATATTTGAATCAATTGTTATTTCTTCATTAGATTAATAAAGTTAGTTAGTTCTTTATAATATAGTTTCATTTCATTAAATCATTATAATTTCAATTCATAGATTTAGTTATTTATCATTATTAGTTTCAACTAAATCTAGCAAATTTAGATTTCCATTCGAGTTAAATAGGCAAAGTTATAATCTTTACATCATGTCTTGCTTAAATTTATATATTCATGATAATATAATGATTCTAGGCTAAACCTCCATTAGAGGGGGTTGAAGAAGCCTTGATGAAAACCTGATTTCTATTAGCGTAGAATAGTCGTAATATCTATTCCATTCTAGAAAACAATTAGTTCACCATGAGAATGGGTTTGATTGTTTCACATGCTAGATGTTAGTTGGTAGAGATTACCATGAACAACTAGGGATTAGGAAGAACCAATTGTTATGCTAAAACAGTTCAATTCGGATTACGACGATTCTTCGTTAGTAAATCAAGTTGAGTTAAAGTGGAATCAATCCCCCCTAATTCTTTATCTAGTATCAATTTAGTATTCCGTAGTCATATAAAATCATATCTTGTTAGTTAAATTTACATCGCAGTATAAATTTCGTAATACTCTCATTAACTTTGGATAGATTGATAATCTTAGGAAACGCGAATTCTAAAGAACTAGGAGTGGAACGAATCTTTTACTCCAACTCTATTTCGATAGAATCGAGAGTAGAAAAACTTTGATAAACAATCTAGACAAGAAAATAGTTTTAGTTTTACTTGTGTTTGAGCTTCATTATTTATTCGTAAGTAAAACTATTGTTTTCCCTTTTATCAATACTGCGAAAGTACAATTTGAAGCTGAATCTAGAGAAATGCATATTCGGAGTGACCATGGGAAAATTCTTGGGCTACATTGTTACTCAGTGGGGAATAGAGGCTAATTCTGAACAGATAAGAGCCTTGGTGGAGATGCCGTCACCGCAAAATATCAAGGAAGTGCAGCGGTTGGCAGGTAGGGTTGCAGCTTTGAATAGGTACATTTCCAAATCATCTGACAAATGTAGACCACTGTATCGATTACTGAGAAGCACCCCAAATTTCTTGTGGACATCAAAATGCGAGGAGGTGTTTCAAAAACTAAAGAGGTATTTGGGTAAGGTTCCTTTGCTATCTAGGCCAGAGCAGAGGGAGAAGTTATACTTGTATTTGGGGGCTACCGAGTATGCAGTTAGTTCAGTTCTTGTCCGTCTAGTCGACAGAGTGGAGAAGCCAGTGTATTTTCAAAGCAAAACATTATTGGATGCAAAGACGTGGTATAGTAGAATTGAGAGGTATACCCTTGTGTTAATCTTCTCGGCTCTAAAGCTGAAACCCTACTTCGAGTCACACTCGGTGGTGGTGGTGACTAACCTACCTCTCAAACAAGCATTAAGGACAAAGAAGTCAGGCAAAATGTTGAAATGGGCAGTGATGCTTAGTTCATACGAGATATAATATCAAATAAGAACTGCGGAGAAGGCGCAGGCGGTAGTGGAGTTTCTGGCTGAGTTCCCCACAGAAGATCCCACTTGGGGAGAGGAGATGGTCATGCAACCGGAGAGGGATGGGGAGCCCGCCCTACTAGATCCTTGGGATAAGATGAATGGGTGGAGAGTATTCGTAGATGGATTTGCCACTGACGCATGTAGTGGCATAGGAGTTATGTTGGTCACGCCTGATAATAACAGAATAGAACATACCATGAAACTAGGGTTCGCGGCATCAAGTAATGAAGCAGAGTATGAAGCAGTGATAGCGGGGTTGAGAATGGCCGAGGACTTGGGAGTAAAGGAACTGACCATGTATTCCGACTCAAATCTAGTGGTGTGTCAGGCTAATGGAGGGTTCGTTGCTCGATGTTCATGAATGGCTAAGTATTTGAAGGTGGTGCACGAAAGGTCTAGCAAGTTTGTGAAGCTTAGATTTGTACACTTGGGTCGTGGTGAGAATAGGCATGCTGACGGCCTAGTATACGTGGCTGTAGCCATACCTAGGTCTGAAGAAAGAACGATACGGGTAGGAAGACTGGAGAAGCCAAGCACAGAGGAGGTGATAGAGGTGTGTCAGATTGCAGAAGAAGAAGGGGAATGGATGGATCCCATTAAGCATTTCTTGGAGGGAAAGGAGGTGACCGATAAGAAAGAAAGAAGAAGGTTAGAACAGGTTTCTCAGAGATATGTTATGTTGGAAGGTGAACTGTACCGAAAGAACTTCAATGGGCCATTGTTGAAATGTCTAGGGCCGCGGTTAGCCTTAGAGGTGCTGGTAGAATTGCATGAAGGGAATTGTGGGAGCCATTATGCCGGGAGAACTACGGCACACTGACTATTGACCCAGGGCTACTTCTGGCCCCACATGAAAAGGAATGCAGTGGAATTCACTAAGATGTGTGACAAGTGCCAGAGATTTTCACAGCTGATATTCGCTCCTGCTGAACCTTTGCATAATGTCTCAAGTTCGTGGCCTTTCGCTATGTGGGTGATGAATATCATAGGACCACTGCCCATGGCTAGCGACAAAAGGAGATATATGTTGGCAGCCACAGACTACTTCACCAAATGGATAGAAGTCGTACCTTTGCAATAGGTGAAGGAGACGCAGGTGATTTAGTTTATGTGGGAGAACATCATATGTCTGTTTGGGCTGCCATATGCCATCATTGCGGACAATGGGACACAGTTCACGAGAGCAAAAGTGACTGAGTTTCTGTAGGCGTACAAGGTGAAACAAGGGTTTTCTGCCCCCTACAACCCCGAGGGCAATGGACAGGCTGAATCTTCCAATAAAACAATAATGAACAACCTGAAAAGGAAGTTGGAAGATAAGAAGGGCGCATGGGCTGACGAGTTGAACCATGTTCTTTGGGCTTATCGAACCACACCTCAGACAACCACCAAGGAGACCCCATTTGCCTTAGCCTATGGCGTCAAGGCAGTGATTCCTTCAGAGATGGTGACAGCTACTATGAGAACCAAGGCCGTGGAGGAGGGATTGAATTGGCGCATCTTGGCAGGGGATTTGAATTTGGCAGAAGAGAAAAGAGACTCAGCTTGCATTCGATTAGAAGAGTATCACAGGCGATTACAGAGGTAATACAACAAGCGGGTCAAGCTGCGGCAGTTCAAGATAGGAGAGTTGGTGCTCTGCCAAGTGACTCCAAGCACAAAGAGAGAAAAGGATGGGAAGTTGTGTCCAAATTGGGAAGAGCCGTACACCGTGGTGGAAGTAGGAGGGTTTGGTACTTATCAGCTACGAACAATGAAGGATAAACTGATAGAAAAACCTTGGAATGTAAGAATGTTGAAATATTTTTACAATTGAATGTAATGAAGTTACAAAGCAATGTAAGGAAAGTCCATAGCAGAGGACTAGAGCTGTTAGTGAATATATAAAGCCACAACACTTTTGTGAAAAGAGAGTTGTTTGTTGTGTATGATGTCTAAATGAGAATGTGAATCATGGACAAGAGATACGAGAGACATATTTGGCAAGGAGAGGGATCCCCCATCAAGCTTCCACGCATATCAGAGGGAGAGGCAGCAGAGGGGATGAGACGAGCACTTTGCTGACGCTAGAGCGGGAGTGAGTCTGGAACAAAAGGAGTTGTTCCAGCAGACTTCATTGCCTGATCGAGCTCACAGAGTGGGGTGAGCCCTCCGCAGATTAGAGATGCAAGAGACATATGGGGCAAGGAGAGTGACCCATCAGGTTTCCACGCCTATCAGAGGGAGAAGCAGCGGAGGGGATGAGCCCTTCGCTGATGCTAGAGTGGTAGTGAGCCTGGAACAAGAGGAGTTGTTCCAGCGGGCTTCATGGCCTGATCAAGCACGCGGAGCAAGATGAGCCCTCCGTGGATCAGAGATACAAGAGACACATGGGGCAAGGAGAGTGACCCCATCAGGCTTCCACGCCTATCAGAAGAAGAGGTAACGGAGGGGATGAACCCTTCATTGACACTAGAATAGGAGTGAGCCTGGAACAAGAGGAGTTGTTCCAACTCTAGGAACCGTTATGGTTTCACCGAATGATTTACGAACCACGAAAACCCATGCGCAGCGGAATAAAGGGTGTTCACGGTTTGGTTAGAAATCATACCTTTAGATCGGCTAAGCTAACTCTGAGAATCCAAGATCTATGAATCAGCAACCTATTGATCTTCTGTTGTATTCCTATCCTTAGATTGGACGTTGTGTGGGCAACGATCTTCCAACCTCTTCTTTCTCTCTTGGCTTCTCTCACTCACAAAGTTAGAACTGATTTTGGATCTATCTTTCCTTGAGCAAAACCTGAGTTTTTTCTTGTGTAAAAAATGGCCAGAGAAAGAGGTTTCTATTTATAAGCTACAACAGGGACCATGAGGAGAAATCAGGGTTAGGTCTCATGACGGGCTTGGGCTTCCCATGTTCGCCCAGAGCACACGACCCAAGTCTGTCAACAAATGGCTTATTCTACTAAAGGCCATTGTTGTACTACCACCCTAATCCCAAATTATGTGTTACGTTTATGGGCTCCATATTATATGCTTGTTGATCTCCCTGTGTTTAAGATATCGAATACCCGTTGATTAAGTCAAGTTACTGACAACTATATTAATCAACTTCTTATGTCCTTGAGTAGTACCACTCAACCTCATTGTCATGTCAGATTAAATCCTCCTACAGGGTTTACATGACAATCCTTATAAGCTCCTCAAGGGGACATCATCAACTCGACTTCCTGCGGGTCACGGATTCCTTCTATAATCAACAACACACCTTACATACAATGTCATTACCCAATTCATTGAAGTTTTTTGATTCACAAATGAATCTCACTCATTGATGATTTAAAACAATGTATAATGCACGCAAGTGCCCGTTATTATATCTGGATTAAGAGGACAAGCATCCATAATAACAGAGGTGTTTCTTCTCTTATATAGTTAGTATAAAGAGAAACAACCTTACTTGGTCCTGTTCAATACACACAAAGTGTACTAGTGTAATCTTGTAGTCAAGATAGACTAATACCAAATTATACTACAACCGTACCAATGGTTTGTCCAAATCCATCTAGGTTATAAACGTTTACTTATACTTTATAAGGTACTGATGATATGATCTTATGTGTGTCACCACACACCATATCATCTACAACATAACATATTAGACACATGCATATAACTAATAACATATATAATATGCATAACATATGCCCATATGATTCTCATTCAGAATATAAAGAATAAGAGTTAATACAAAAGTAATATTTTTAGTATATAACCCTATCACCAGCAGGCTTCATGGCTTGATCGAACCTGCAGAGTGGGATGAGCCTTCTGCGGATTGGAGATGTAAGAGACACATGGGCCAAGGAGAGTGACCCCAGGAGGCTTCCATGCCTATCAGAGGGAGAGGCAGTGGAGGGGATGAGCCCTTCACTGACGTTAGAGCTGGAGTGAGCCTGGAACAAGAAGAGTTGTTCCAGCAGGCTTCATGGCCTGATCGAGCCCACAGAATGGGATGAGCCCTCCGTGGATCAGAGATGCAAGAGACACATTGGGCAAGGAGAGTGACCCCATTAGGCTTCCACGCCTATCAGAGGGAGAGGCAGTGGAGGGGATGAGCCATTCGCTGACACTAGAGTTGTAGTGAGCCTGGAACAAAAGGAGTTGTTCCAGCAGGCTTCATGGCTTGAACGAGCCCGTGGAGTGGGATGAGCCTTCAGCGGATCAGAGATACAAGAGACACATGGGGCAAGGAGAGTGACCCATCAGGTTTCAATGCCTATCAGAGGGAGAGGCAGCGGAGAGGATGACCCCTTCACTGATGCTAGAGCGGTAGTGAGCCTGAAACAGGAGGAGTTATTCCAGCATGCTTCATGGCCTGATCGAGCCCACAGAGTGGGGTGAGCCTTCCACGGATCAGAGATGCAAGAGACACATGGGGCAAGGAGAGTGACCCCATCAGGCTTCCACGCCTATCAGAGGGAAAGGTAGCGGAAGGGATGAGCCTTTTGCTGATGCTAGAGCTGGAGTGAGCCTAGAACAAGAGGAGTTGTTCCAGTACGCATCATGGCCTGATCGAGCCCGTGGAGTGGGGTGAGCCCTCTGCGGATCAGAGATGCAATAGACACATGGGGCAAGGAGAGTGACCTCATTAGGCTTCCACGCCTATCAGAGGGAGGGACAGCGCAGGGGATGAGCCCTTCGCTTACGCTGCAGCTGGAGGGAATCTGGGACAAGATGAGTTGTTCCAGTAGTCTTCATGGACTAATTGAGCCCGCAGAGTGGGGTGAGCCCTCCACGGATGAGAGATATGCGAGACATATGAGGCAAAGAAATTTGCCTTCATCGGACTGCACCGCCTAACCGGGCATGCCGCACAACTTAGCCAAGGCAGCGGAGTGCCCTAATGAGGTGTGGAAAGCTTCAGGGGTGAAACTTTCAGGAATGCACTAAGGAGAAGGCTAAGGACTGACCAGAGACATGAAAAGTTACATGTGGAGATAGTTTGCAAGTTAAACAAGTAGATAAAGCTCAAAGATGAAAAGACAACATGCATACTAAGCGAAATCAAACATCATAGCCACTAAACATGGAGCGAGACAAATCGCGAGTTTGTAAGAGTGTTTTAATACAAAAAGATATCTAGGGCATTCCTAAGGTGGACTCATCAACAATCATGTCATAAGTAGCTTCCTCAGTGATTCCAGCGGGGTTCTCATCAATGGCTGCCGCTGGGGAGGAGTTGTCTTCCATCACAGGGTGTTCTGGAATGACACCAGTGGCCAAGACTCCTTCCCTTGCGACCTCATGGGATTCGACCACTGGGGTGTCAGACTTTTTGGGGAGAAGTCGGCCTTCCTGTGCGAGCCGCGAATGCTCTTCCTGGATCTTCTTGGCCACCCTCTTGTCGGCCAGGGCCTTGAAGTAGTCGAGGAGAACAGTCATGTCTGTTTGGTGCTGATGCAGCAGTTTGGCGGTAGCATCCTAATTATTTTGACGGAGGGCGTCCACGACCTCCTTGTGCTGTTGGGTGAAGGCGTCCAAGTTGAGCTGCTGTTATTGGAGGAGCACTTCCCTTTGATGGCTCAGGCGTTCTTTGACCTTTTCCATGTATTGTTCGTGAGATGACTCCGCAGACCTGAGTTCATCCTGTGCCTTGACTTTAGCCAAATTGGCAGCTTCTAGAGCTGATTAGAGTTTGGCATAGGCAGCTCTTAGGCCAGCAGGGCCGTTAAGTTCTTACTCCAAGGCTGTCACCTTATTCTTGGTGCTGAAAAGGCCGCGGATCATAAAAGAGATATCCAGGCTCACCTAGGATCAAAGAGGAAGATGGATAAAAAAAAAATGTACCCTTTCCCAGTTGGTATACAACGAAGTACGGTGCTGGTCAAATGAACCCCGTCCACATATGCTATGTCCTTGGGCAAGTGAACGTTATAAAATAGGGAGGAGGCTACGACAACATTGTCCAGAGTGGAGTCCGCTGTGTTCACCCTACGATTGTGCACCTTGAAAATTGGATAGAAGTCCTCTGCAATTGCAAGCTCGGATGTCGCGGCAGTAGGTGGAGCTGGTTCTTTGCCATACCGGCGTGTGTGGGGGGAGGAGACAGCAGGGTGAGGGTGAAGCGATAGGGGCTTGTTCTTCGGATGCAGAGGTTCACTGAGTGGTAGGGGCATGTTCTTCAGATGCAGTAGTCCACTACCTCTTGGAGGGAGGATGGTCAACAGGAGCCCGCACTTCATTGGAGGGAACTTCCGTCACCTCATCCTCATCGGAATCATTGCCGAACAGTTTCTATTTGCGGACATCCATATCGTTGGGAGGGGAGGAGGGTGAAGTGTACTGATCGTCCCAATTTAAGATAGAGAGGTAGGAAAGGACGTCTTCAGGAGCTGAAGAGTGGGTGGGATTGTGAGATTCAAGGGAGGCGGGCGAGCGCTAGGAAGTTCGGGGATGATGACGGTGGGAGATATGGGTGCGAGACCTTTTTCTTGGAGGAGGAGAAGCTCTGGGTTTCCGCTCTTTGGGAGGGGGAGGTCTATAAAATGGAGTAGTGAAACTGCCAATATTGTGTAGAGCAAGGATTGGCAACAGGGGAGTAGTGGTAGTGGGATGGATACCCAGACGGTCGGCTTGAGCAGGACCAAGTTCGCGAAGCCTTTGGAAGATGGGACAAGAGATGCTGGAGTAAATTTTGGACTTGGAGTCTGGCCGCCAACCTACAAAACAAATAGGAACCGTGGATTAATGAGAACATGAGCAGCATATCAAGAGAGAAGGGAAGAGATAAGGCACTCACCACATTTTATGAAGGCGAGGTGGGAAATGGTTAAATCAGAAGGAATGTACGCAGAAAGAAATTAACCTGACACGTATAACGGGTAGTAGTGCCACACCTTGTCAAAGGTGGTGACACGGAGTACAAAAGATTGTTTCTAAGGGCGTACACAAACGGATTGGTACTCGACACTGACCTCTTTGGTACTGGTTTTGATATCATATTGAGTGTAGATGTCGCAGCTCGTAATCTTAGGTTCGCCGGTCTTGTTGTACGAGTTTGCGGCATACATAATTCTCTAAAAATTCCCTATACCTTGGCAGGGGGAATATTGAAGTGATTGCACACCTCGACATTAAGAAGAGTGAGAGGAAGTCGTAGACCGGCGATAATTTGACCTATAGTAACTACAAGGTACCCCAGTCGCCGGGGAACCAGATGGGGATAATAGGTGACAGATGGCAAGTGCTCTAGCATTATATCGGCCGAAATGCCGTAGGCAGCCCTAATTGCGGTCAAATTAGGTCTACAGCATCTAGAAGGGGTGGCCGTAAAGGGGCTTGATGACCGGAGGTGGATGGTACCGTAGCAGGGGCAAGAGTGGGTGGAGAGGCTATTCTGTTAGATTGGGAAGGGGAAGAGTCACCGGCTTCGGAGACCGACATGGGGTAAGAAGATGAACAGACGCAAGATATCGAACCAACTCAAAAATATAGAACTAACAAAAGAGAGAAAGGCCTAAAATAAAAACTTGCCAAGGGGAGTGAAGAGAGAGGTGATAAGCCCAAAGAGTGTGCTGGAGAGAATAGGGAGTTACTAGAGAAACGGGGGAAGTGAACGCGAGTTGTAGTTTGGTTAGAAAAAGGGAAGGTTGCTTAGCAGTAGAAAAGCAAAGGGAGAAAGGGAAACGGAAATGAGAAAGGGAAGGTAAAGGGAGAAGTTTCAATAGGAGAGGGGTAGAAGCATAATTTTTGGAGATTGAGAAAATCGAAGAGTCAGACAGTAGACCTAGGTAAATGGCAACGCGTGGAAGCTCGAGGTACGAGGGGCTGCATAAAATGCGTGTGATGATTGCCATCAATATCACACTCAAATTGATGAAGAGCAAGATGAGATGTCAAGGTTAAAGAGCAGTGGGAATTCTCGACCCCGGGTCCACTCACAGAACCACGGAGTCGAGAAGGGGCATTTGTAGTGGCCTAATAATGGGAGATGGACTAGGTCAACAGGATAAGGAATGGGATGCAATATAACAGGGGAAGTCGAGGAGTATGGTATCATGACCGAGGAGTACGGTAGAAAGAGGGACCGAGGGATGGAAAGACAGGTGGACGAACCAGATGAAGTGGAGAAGGGCTATAAAGAGAAGAGGATGGAGAGAAGAAAAGGGGGGGGGAGGCCGCACAATGAGAAAAGAAGGAGGAGAAAAAAGAAAAAAAGAAAAAATGAGGAGAGGTCTAGATTGAGGTTTTAGCTCTTCAGTTCTTATTTATAGGTTTTTAGGTTCTTACAGTTATATGTAAGAAGGGTTGTAATGCAATAATTTAAAGGTAATAAAATGCACATTTTAGAGATGATAACCACCCCCAAATGGTATTTTGCTTGTCCTCAAGCAAGGATGAGAGAAAAAACTAAGATCACAAATGAGTGATTTATTATTATTATACTAATCCTGTTTCACGGAGTACGATTGCATTGACCATATGCAACAAGGCTTAAACTACTAGAATTCCCTAGTGGACGAGCTTAAGCCTTATGAGAGTGATCCAGTGAAGGTACTCACAAACTTCTTCTATCTTGTACAAAGGGTCGTGTCTCCTTATTTATTCTTATAAGTCTATACATCTCATTAGTGGGTAAGGACAATCTCCTTTGAACTTAGAATAACATATGTACAGTAATTTAATCACCTTAAGGACGCTCTCATTTTTGAAACTTTTGGAGAGCATCCTTCAGGTGGGTTCTCACAGGGATGTGTTAAAACACAAACTCTCTGATAGATTTACTCAAGTTTCATTCTCTCAAATGCAGCGGGCATTTATATTCCTCACATACATGAATGACATCCTAAGGAAATCGAGGTCGATTGATCACACTTGCCACTTACTATCACACCATCCTATTCCTAATCGAGCTAGAGGTCTTTTATTAGGAGCTACAGGGCTAGGGTGATGGTTTAAAAAGAAAAATGAAGGGAAAAACAAAATCTGAACTGTGATTCATTCTTTAGCCCTTTGGCTTTGTGACTTTATATGATTTTGAAATTTTGGGAGTTCTAACTTTGCTTTTGTTTCTTTTTGATATCGTCTCCTTTTTTTTATTTTTGAACTTTTGGGAGAATCGATTTTTGACTCCTTTGATTTTTTTTTTCGGAGTTTTGGTTTTTGATGAGTCTTTCTTTTCTTTTCGAAACAACTAACTGATCTAGTTTTGTACAATGTCTTCTCTTCTGTTTTTCTAATATCCATCCAATTCTCAACTCATCAGCTAGGTAAGCTTTTTTATTGTGTGTTATAACAGGTCAGGGATTTATGGTGAAGAATAAAAAGGCTTTTAGAAATTTGTGAAGGCTCAAAAAGGGTAATTAGTAGAAAACTATCTTTTTGGGTTTTTAAAGTTTATTTTGCTATATCGATCCAAAAAGGGCATAAATTCTCTCATAGGATATGGCGTGGTGATCAAGCAAGTGGACATGTGGTCTTTCTATCTAGACATCCTTTGTGTTTTCCCTCAATGATCATTCAGATGATTCTTTTGGCTAGATTCTCACATGATATGGAACTTAATTGTTCTAACCTTGGTCTCGAAAACTAACTGCTATATACAATAAAACGCTTATGCATGTTATTCATGAAAAGATGCAGAAATTATTGTACGTATATTAGTCTAAGTTTGAAGAATGAATCCTTACTCTATTGCTATAATGAGACTTCTAAACTTTTTATTCATCATAGAAAATGGAAACAAGACATTTAGTACTGAAAAATATTTTTAGACTTTTTCGAAAAAAATTTATGAAGGAAAGAAATATACTAATATATCTAATATAAGAATTGCCTAGTTTTTACAAAATGTTACTATATCACCCCCAAATAGAAATATGTTTTCTCCTCAAAGTATGAAGAGATAAAGAAAGAGATTACCATAAAAACATGAGCAAAAACATCGATACACCTATATTCTGTTCTTCGTGATGAAAATACAACACCCCCAAATAAGTTTGGGGCGTAGGTTGTTTGATATAGAACGAGAAATACATAGTTTATTGTACTAGGTATAATTATTCTACTATGAGCTTTTTGGGTTTTTGTATTTTTGAAAACATATGCAATGTAGAAAAGAGAAAAAATGGAAAATTTTGGCATAATGTATTTGTATTACTTTCTACTCATATACCAAATTCCACAGATAAAAAGTAACAGGCATATAGAATTAATATTATACTAACGTTATAAAAAGGAAAAAATAAACAACAGAAAATACAAATATAAAGAAAACATCCAACTATACAGACACTAGGTGATAAGAGCCCAAAATTTTAGTTTTAACCTCTTAATAATATTACATTTAGACCAATTATGTTTATAATAAATAAGAGTTAGTACTGTTTACGTATTTTTGTGTATTTCAGGACTTTGAGTCAACTACGTGAAGAAATATGTCACTTTTGCAAGAGAAATGAGCAAAAATTGGTTGCTAAGAACTTCTATGGTTAAAGCCCAAGTTTCAAGGACAAAAAGCTATTTTAAAGCCCAGTCAAAGTTAAAAAGTCAAAGTCAACGTGGGCAGAAATAGAGCATAAAAGTCAACAGAACGTCCACAGGCTGTATCTTTGGACTCAGACCTCGGAATTGGGCCTATTATATGTCATAATGACCGGCTCGGAAAGAGCTTTCTAATAGTCTAGGCCTTGATCCTATCAGAAGAGTAAAAGTGGATAAAAATGTTATTGCAGTAATTTCCAGCAGAGAAACCCTTTTTGGACTTAAGTAATTAAGTTTTGGGCTTGATTTAGTGGCCCAAAACATAGCTCCAAAGCCCATGCACAAAATTGTAAACCTAGCCCTCTCCTATATAAAGAGGACTAAGGGAAAACTCTAACTCTCTCCTTCCTCTTCTTTTCAGTTTAACCTAGTTTATGTTTTATTAGCCTAGCCACCAGTAATACAATTCAAGTTATTTTAATACAAGTATTCCTTTAATTATGTATTTTTCTTCTCATTATTTATTCCATGATAGTTTAATAAACCATAGCTAAACCTCCATTAGAGGGGTTTGATTAAAGCTTTGATGAATACTTGATGTGTTAGTATAGAATAGTTGTATTAAAAAGCTTCAAGTCTAGGGTTTCCTATTTAGCAATAAGTAAAATAAATCTAGACTAGAGGGTAGTTCATTCACCATGAGAATGTGTTTCAACTTCTTTTCATGCTAATTATTAGTTGGCAGAGATACCATGAATAATTAGGGATAAAAAGACCTACCCTTTATGTTGAACCTTGTGTGAAAACATAAAGATTAGGGTTGCAACAAACTCTATGCTAGCATGTTAGGGATTAATCAATGTAGATTTCAAATCTCCCTAATTTCTTCTTCATATTTACATCTTAATATTTATTTGCCATAGTTTAATTTAGAATATATTCAATATTAGTTTTCACCATATTAGTTATATTTAGAATCATTACTCTCATGTTGTTAATTGTTAATCATTAGTGGAATTAGTATTAAGCAATTAGGAGTGGAACGAATTCTTATTCTAGTTTATTACATGATAATTGAGAGTAGAACATTGATCAAAAGAATGAAAGTATAGTTTACTTCTTCCTAGTCTCTTTAGTGTAAGTAGGAGTAAAAGTATAAATTACATTTTATCAAATGGCGCCACTGCCATCTTAGTTGTCTTTAGAATTAAATTCCCTTAGTTTTTTCAATTCTACAAACACCCCAATTCACCCACCCACCCTATTGTTCGAAAGTGTTTGTGTTTCTGAATGTGTTTTCAGTTTCCTGAAAATAGGATTTTGCAATTGGTCTCTCAGGAAGTCTACTGGAAATTTTCGAAGCTGTACACTCGAAGCACGCACGCGCCCTGCCTTCCTGTAAGTTTTTTTGTTTTTTTCAAGTTTCAAGGCCCAGCCCATTAAGAAATCGCGCGAAGTTCTATTTCTAAATAAAATTAACAGAGCACGCACATGCCCTTGTTAACTTATAATTGAGTGCGCCCGTGCCCCTCTGAAGAAAGTTCGATTTGCACAGGTTAGTTACAGGTAATCTTTTCATTGGAAATAATTGTTGATTCTGTGTTCCAATCTTCTACATGACACTTAGGTTTGTATTAAAGCCGATATTCATAAGCATAGCAAGGAGGCATTCAGGTTCTCCTTCTTTCACTCCTCATCTCTTCTGTCATAGGAGTTTAATTCTAAAATATCAGGTTGTTGTTTGACTGCTGTTGTATTTCTTTCTTATTGGACTTAGCTTTGCATGAGATTACGGTCTGGTAAGAGAAAACCATATAATGTTATCTATCATAAACGTCAACGCACACGCCTATCTAGAATATCACACACTACACGGCCTGCATCAGTGGCTGAAGAAGCAGAGATTCCTCTCTCTAATTTTTACAAAGCCCTAAATGATGGCCCTAAATCATGCATCGTTCTTGCAGACCCAGTGGGGGATTTTCGAATTCCCTTGAATATTTTTAATTTGTTGCCCGTTTTTCATGGTTTAGACCACAAAAGGCCTTATCAGCATATGCGTAGGATAGAACAAGTTCTCACTACATTCCATCATCCTAACATAGGTTCTGAACAAATTAAACTGAGGGTGTTTCCTTTCACCCTAGCCGATAAGGCGGCATCTTGGTTAACTGCCCAAATGCCTAATTCCGTAGACTCATGGGCCAAACGTGTTCAATTGTTCATGGAACAGTTTTGCCCACCACTGAAGACAGATGAAATAATTCAAAAGATTTATTTCTTCCTCCAGAACCCTCATGAATCCTTTTTAGAGGCCTGGAACCGGTACACTGATCTTCTTATAGAGTGTCCACATCATAACCTTGCGAAAGACACGCTTGTTCGTGCCTTTTTCAAAGGGATTTCACATCATCATAAAGAGGTTCTTGATATAATGAATGGGGGTAGTTTCCTTAGTAAAGGAGCCTCAGAGGCTTATAGGTTTTTAGAAGATCAATCCAAGCGTAATAATAACTGGGGGTAGCCACATCCCCTGCTCCACTACTTCTTCTTCTTCCACAGCCAAGGCTGCCAGTATGTTTGAGGTTAAACCTGATCCTGAGCTTAGAACTCTAATCGAATCCCTCACAAAAAAGGTAGAAGCTATTTCGGTTTGGGGGTGGGGTGTTTGGTCTTTCCATTCTTGATCACTCAACTTCCTATTCTTATTGTTTATGCCATTTAGTCGTACTTTGATTCGGGTTGACACTACCTATAAATTTAGATTTTTTTCGATCACATAACTTATGCCATTTAGCATTTTGAAACATTTTCTATCTCCTTATGTGTCAACCACGGTTAGATTTGAGTTTTTTTTTATAGATCATTGGATTGCATTTTCTCTACTGATCATTTTCATAGCTCATTCACCAAAATCGGACCGTTAATGAATCTGGAATTTTAGTTTTAAGTTATACAAGGCATAGAACAGGATGGGTATTACGGATTTGTTTTGGGCTTGGGCCCAAAAATTAAAACCATACAAGGTCACATGCCACACTTGTGACTCCCTATTTTTAAAACCCCACGCGTTTTTCCTTTTCTCTTCCTCGCCTCCAGTCAAGAACACCTCCTGAACCAAAGAAAAAAATCGAGCGCGCACTCTCTTGTATTCAGGCCATATTGAGCGCGCATGCGCCCTTACCTCCACACACCTACCCTTCCAGTTTCAACCGAGTTATTTTTTCATTCTCCCACACCTTAACCATCACCATAATTTCCGATTCCAGATCTCAATGGCTCCTAGAACCCCAAAAATCCTTCCATAACAAGTTTTTTCAGTGCACAGTTTGCACCTTTCTTCGATACTGAAATGCATATTAGGAAGTGGGAAGGGTTGTGGTATTCTGCTGATGATTTTTATCACACTGATTTGGTGCTTGCATTTTACAAGAAGAGGGACGTTATGAAGCGTAGGATTTTTCTGGATGTGAATGGTAGTCATAAGGAGTTTGCTACAGCAGTGTTGGCTGAGATTATTGGCATTGAGGAAAGAGACATCGTAGTCACCATGCAGGAATCTCAGCTTGGGGGTATCGGTACTTTGATAATAGAGACGATGTTGGAAGGACATTACAATCCTGGGTTGCACTGTGTTCATCAGTCGTCTCTGAGAAGAAACCAACTGGCAGTGGCTCAGTGGGTTAGAAGGAATGTTATTGCCACCACAAAAGTAGTGACATTAATTTGAGTTGTTTGCACATTCTCTGGACCCTTCAGAACAGAAGGTATGGGTTTTACATCCTCAAATTTTTATTAAATGAGATTATAACAGTTGGTTAACTTACCACAGCTTTCCCTGCGTTGATCACAAAGATTATACTATTTTGGGGATGTGTTCCATAATCTAGTAAGGTTAAGTTGAAGTTGCATGAGAATGCACGTATTTATCGAGAGTGTATTCAAAAGGAGTGGAATTTTCCTGAAGTTTTGGCTGTTGAGATGGAATCGGAGGAGGAAAAGGAGGAAGATGCAGCCTGTTTGGATGCAAGAGCCTTGGAAAGGGCTACTACGGATATAACCCATTTCTCATTACTTCATCGTGCCCTGCAAACTCTCCATAACCAGTATGAAACGATTTGAATAGGCCAACGTTCTCTTAGTGACCTCTGTGAGGCTATCCAGACTAGGCAATGTACCATTATATGTAACCAAGATAAGCTTCAGTCTAATATTGAGTTGTTTGGTGAAAGTCACGAGGATCTCCAGGCTAACATGGAGACTCTCGCTCGTACTCATACTGATCGTTGGGAAGCCATGGATATTTTATAGGAACAACAGTGCACGTTTCAAGATGAAGTTCTACGACACCTGCCACCTCATGATGGTTCTTCCTCTGCTGACTCCGGAAGGTGTGAGCGTCATCGATGTAGGATGGATCGCTATCGCCCTTCCTCCTATCGTGGCTAGTTTCTTTGTATTATTTTTTTAAGAAAATTTCCCTATTTTAGTAGAATTAGTATTCCCAGTTGTTAGTTTAAGTAGTTAATATTAGATTATGTAAGTTGGTTGTTATTTGAATTTCAAGTTGGTTTAATTTTTGTCTACGTATGCTATCTATTTTTCATGGATCCCACCCTTCCAACTTGTTTAGGGGTGACATTATTTATTTAGCACTGTATTTTACCATATCTACATGTTTTTGGAATTAATATTGCAATACTTAAGGAATATAGTTTATATGAGCATCCTGCTAATATGGGGTAGCTAGAATTAGCTATTGTTGTTTGGTGCAACCTCAAGGGTTAGAAGTATCAAGATTTCTATTTTGATTCCATGCTTAAAACCATATAGGTTTGGTGTTGTAGTCTGCTCTTGGCTATTTCTATTTTGGTTTTAGAAGCCCTTTTCTTATTCCATCTCTTTCCTTATCAATTTGGGAACTTTGGGGACCTTTTTTAAGAAACTAGTATTCTATAAATACATGGCACGCAATGTACTTCACTCTGCACCTCTCAAATTTATATCACAAGTCTTGCTCAAAGCATGCATGCCCTTATATTGCATTAACATAGAGTGCACCCGCATTGTAATTCCAGTATTGCAGAATTTTCTTTTGTCAGAAGAGAGCGTGCCCGCCCTCAAACATAAGCCATTCTGAGCGCGTCGGCGCCCTTACTTCAACATACCTAATAAAACAATCATAATACATGTTTATTGTTTTCAGTTACTTATTTTCTTAACTCCGAGGTCCACAGTTCAAAGTCTGAAGTCCAAAGACTCAAGTCCAAAGTCAAAGTCCAACGTCCGTATAGTCGTACGTTTTAGTCAAGTTACCTTACTCACGTGGGTTTGGTAGGATAGGTCGAGTAAGGAATCATCCAAACCTTAGGGCTCAGAAAAGGTTCACAACTGGAATTACAACTTTTGGTGAGTAGGATTTTAGGTTTTTTAGTTGGTTTAAATTAAATTAACGGTAATGCAAATAATGTAAATTACTACGGTGATTATATGTAGATTAACCAACATAGAGAAACAGGGAGAGAGTTAATCATACTCATGCAAGAATCATTTTTAACAGTTTATATTACCACATCACTACATCTCTAATTCATCTCGTGTTCGGAGACGACGTCGAGTATTGATCCCTAAGCGCCGCGCCCACATCTCGAGAAATAAGATCACACTAGCATAAGGAGTTGAACTAATATTTCATCTCTGGAATATCATTTCAGCTCCTGGCTCGATTCCACATCAGCTGGACAAATTAGAGAGCTGTCTGACACCATAGAGTCACGCGCGAGACATTTTGGGTCGCGCCCGAGACTGTTCTGGAGCATCAGCACTCCAAATTTGTACATTCTCAGTCATTTTGGGACTGGATGTCTAATCTATGCCTAATTCCTAAGTAATGATTCTATAATATTAACGAGTCAATCCGGATTCTCACACGAGCAGCATAACCCTCCCCCTGAGGGGGGGGGGGGGATTAGCTCATGGTCATTGAAGGAATAATAAAACTTGTTGTATACATTAAGTAAATAAATGCGGGGCGAATTACACTAGAAAAGAAATGACTTATAATGGGTAAAAATGACTTACAAGATTTTAAGGCTTTGGAAAGTAAATGACGGAATGTAAGTGCTGAATTAAAACTAACTACTGCTAAGCGGAAGCTAGAGCATAAAATGCTGAAGGAAAATATATGAAGGCCACCCCCTCATATATATAGGCTGATATATGAAGGCTACCCGTGAATGATTTAATTGAGTTTTGGCCTTATGCTAATTGAAACATTCAAAACTTTGAGAATCAAAGTTTTGTTTTTATCCATTTTAATTTTGTCTTTTACCTTATTAAGGTTTCGTCCTTTAGCTAATTTCAATTCAAACCACCTGCCTATGCTGGTTTCGTCCTTTACCTTATTAAGGTTTCGTCCTTTAGCTAATTTCGTCCTTTAGTTGGTTTGAATTGGTACATGTCTTCTATATTGCAAGGTGGCACCAAATTAAAACCATCACTTGCCACCTTTATCTTGACTTCGTCATGCATGCCTTAAATGGGTCACAGAGAGTGGGTCCACTTAGTATGTCCAGTGGTGGCGCCGATTTTGGCGTTTTTACAACTTTCTGTCTTTGCGTAGAGTTTGTCACCTTGGTCGCTCTGGCAGTTCACTAGCCAACGTCGGCACCCCGATTTATCCGATTTGAGCTTCGGAAGTTTGCTGCTTCTTTATATGTGGACCCATTCTGCACTGGTTCTATTCTTTTGGAAACTTCGGCTCTAGTCAGGCTCTGTTGGGCTTCACTAGGGTTGAGTGGAAAACTTCAAATATTCCAGTATTCCCGTACTTCGATGCACGTTTTATCATTATATTTATTTTAAATGAGGAAACCTGCAAAAGTACGAAAATATAATTATTACATGATTATTAAACACATAATCGACCAAAATGCTATGTCTCTTGGGGTTTAATATTACAGTTTTGGGTGCTTATCACACCACCCCCAAACAGCATTTTGCTTGTCCTCAAGCAAAGAAGAGACATCAAAATGATAAGTGGTCAAAAATGTGTTGTCCTAAGCTAAATCTCATTTCGCAGAGTACGGTTGCATTAACCGTATGCAACAAGGCCTTGAACCACTAGGAATTCCCTAGAGGACGAGTTATAGCCTCGTGAGAGTTTTCCAGAGAAGATACTCACAAACTTCATTTATACTACAACGACTCAGTAACAAAGGCTTGTTTCCTTAATTAATCTCAGGTATCTGGACATCTCACTAGCAGGGGAAACAAGGATTTTATTCTTTCGAAATTCAAGTTAATATACATACAATAAACGAAACATCTACGTAAGAGCATGCATGCAGTGATCTAATATTGAAATGTACGAACAGGGCCGTTTCTGGATCCTTTGGATAGCGTCCTTAAGTAGGTTCTCACAGGTATGTGTCAAAACACAATTTCTCTCTTATTTTTCCACTCAAGCTTTGCTATCTCCAATGTGCAGTGGGCACATGTTTCCTCACATACTCAATGACAAATGAGGGCCGAGGTCGGAAGAAGTCACAACTACTACTTATTATCACACTATCCTATTCCTAATTGAGCTAGAGGTCTTTATTAGGTGTTATGGGGCTTAGGTGGTAGTGTAGAAAAAAAATGGAATGGAAAATTCAAAATGATAAGTATGAGAGAATAAGGTCTTGAGATATTTATACTAGAGAATCCTTATTTTCTTTCCTGCTTCTAACATGGGTTTCCATACTAGGATTTTTCAAGCTTTTGTATTCCCTTTTGATTTGATTTTTTGGGGGGAATTCTAACCTTGATATTTATTTTGATTTTTGGAAACATATTTCTATTTTTTTTCTTTTTCTTTTCTTCTGAAACAGGTAACTGATTTTGATTTGTGACAAGGTTTTTCTCTTATTTTTCTGCACTTCATCCTATCTCTCATACTCATCATCTAGGTAGGCTTATTTATTTGTGGTTAATAGATGGGTAATGATTTTTTTTGGTGAAGTAGAAAGGATTAATGAAAGGTTTAGTGGAGCGATTAGCGGTAAATTTTTTTTTTACAGGTGTGAATTTTTGGCTATATCGATCCAAAGAATGCCTAAATTCTCGCCTATGATTTGGGTAGTGATCAAGTAAGTAGACGTGTGAACTTCTCTATTTGGAAGAACTACTCCTCTGTGTCATTACTCATATATCACACATTTTGAGGCTTTTGGTTAGATTCTTACAGGATATGGAAACTAAGTTGTCTAACCGTGGGTCCCAGAAACTTACTGATGTGTACATTTAATGATAGTCAATGCATGAATGCTCATGAAAAGATGTAAAAACTATTGTATACGTATTAAATTAAGTTTCTAAGAACAAGTCCTAATTCTGATGCTAGGGTGAGATTTCTAAATATTTTTCATCATAGAAGGGAAATGAGAATTTGTCACTAAATACGTTTATTTAGACATTAAGTAAACTATATACAACTATTCATGCCTATTTTTTTGCAAAAGGTTCTCACCACCCCCAAACAGTTGGACACTGTGTCCTCAAAGTCTTAAGAGGAAGAAAGAGTATACCTGAGAGGCTTTGAGCAAAAATCTAGCTGACATCTTCCACATAAATTTATTGTAATACACTATATATTATACATCATAAAAGTAGAAGCACACTGTTAGAGTAGCACACTGTTAGGTTATTTATTTATTTCACATCAAAGCGTAAAACAAATATGTACATGCATCAACTCACATTGCCCCAACCTTGAACTGGGGGATAGTCCATCCTTGCCTCATCCCTGTAGAAAGGTCATTCCCTTGTATCCCGCCAATCTATCATAGCTTTCCAGACTTCACTCCACTTCCTCTTTTTTGCATTGTCTAGATGAGCTATCATTTTATCATCATCAGGGAAAGAACGAACTTTCTTTAGATACCTTGCAGGGCGTCGCCATGTCCTAAATTGCAAAGAACGAATTATCTTGTTTGTTGGACACATAGAGTCGACCTTTACCCAGTCCTAAAAGGTGGCCGCAAACTGTGGGAAGTACGTCCTCACTATCCTGCATGTTGTAACTGGCAGGGTGATATAGTACTGCCGAAAAGACCGAGCCTTTTTAAGATTCTCAATTACTAGGTCTGTAATGTCAAAGGCAGTATGTTGCTGGGCCAATACATGGAATGTCTTACATGCTGACTTTGATGCAGTGGAAAAATGCCAATCCCCCATGATGTTCAGAAGAAAAAACAACATGGCAGTTCCAACATTCATGGTCATACTGGCTAGTGGAATAGTGAAGTCTAGCCATCGGCCAGCTTCGGCACGTTCTCTGACGTGGGCAATGCCATCGCCATACCGAGCAGCAAAATCTTCCCTGGGGAGTATGTCTGCTCCGGGTGTAGAATAAGAGAGTTCCAACCAACTTGAGTGATGTAGTCTCTGAAAAGATGTCCATATGCCGGAGAATTCAGCAACGAATGGAAAGATTGTTATGGAATCATCTTTGGAGCTTCCATTGTAGAAGATTTGAAAAAAATGTGACCTGTTTAGACAAGGATAAACAAATATTAGAGTATGATGAGAATAATTAAGTAAAAACAAATTACCATTAAAAACTAAAAAGAAAATGACAAATAATATAAAATTGCTAAATTTAAATGGTTTCATTGGCCCTAGTAACGGCGAGGATCCTTTTATGGGAGGGATCCATTTATAAAATTTTCTATGCCGTCAATCCATGCAACATCCCGTTGCAACATTTCGCTCTCTGTCTGGTAAATCTCGGCGTGGTTCTCCATTATGAGAGTGTGATTTGCCAAGAACTGGTTGTGGCTGTGCAAGAATTGTGCTTGTTCCTCTTCGTTTATTGTCCGCAGGTCCTGAAATTCAACAAGACTGTTGATGATAATGTTCTGATGTTTGAATAATGTCATCAGTCCTTGTTGCATTAAACGAAGCCCTTCCATGGGATTAAATACGTTGCATAATGCATTTTCAGTGAAGATGTTGTCAGCGGAACAATCTTTTTCGGTTTCTGCACCGACATGGTTCTTCGCAACGTCGGGGTTCCAGAATCCGTTCTTACATACTGAGTGAATGGTAAGAATGTTAGCTGTTCAAAGAGGTGTATGAGGAGAAGTACTAGAAAAACCCCAACGTATCATGATAAGTGTCACAATGGTTGGTAAAGGAGCTGCCTTTTTTCTGGCACGTGCGATCGCGTTCCAGAGAAATTTAATAATGCAAAAATCATTGCAGTTACTCTGTAAGACCCAGAGTATATGGAGTAGGGGTTTGGTTATTTCGGAAGTCTTAGACATGCCGAGCACATTATGAACTACCCATTGGATCACAGATAATTGGTTCTTTTGCAAAGATTGCTGATAAACAATACGGTTTTTCCGGTTGTATTCGCCGTGAAGGATAGTTGCAAACATCAGATGCCTGATATTGTCGAAAGGTGAATCCTGAAGGTGTACTCCTTGGTTTGTAATAGGAATTTGAAGTACCTCAGAGATGATTTCCATAGTCAATTCACGCTCGCATCCGTTAGCACAGACAAAGAATTGCTCGTTTTGGAAATAACCGCGTTTATAGAACAACAAGACCAATTCTCTGGAATAAAATGCTTGCTTATGATGTAAAAGAGGGTGCCATCCTCGACGTGATATTTCTATGTCAAAAAAGGGATGAAAAAGACCATTTTGGAAATTTTCCATAAAAGTTTGCTCGGGCACGAAACTTCAAGTGAGGGCCATTAAAGATGGAGTGGTGAAGAAAAATATTTTTGGAAAAAGGAAAGTTAGATTTTTGAGGTGTCTATCCTTGTTATAAATAGGCACCAATCCGAAATTATAAAAGATACGGATCGAGGTGTCACAGGGTAGTTAGACCACGTGTATCTTCTAAGATATGTGCAAAAGTGGATTTAGTATGGATGAGAAGAATGGGGCATGTGACAAGGAGTGCCCTTTTTTTTTTTTTTACACTAGAGCGTAAGAATAAGGACAAGGAAAATATAGATATACTATCACAATAAGATGTAAGAACGTACAACGGTATGGAAACACAACATAATGATACGGGAATTGAAATACAAACCTAAATATTAGATAGAACTATATGCCACATTAACAACATTACTATAATGAAACAAACAAGCATGAAGACTTGATTAGCATATTCAATTTGCCACTGCTCAAACTTTTCTAGTGCATCCATGAAGCTTGAAATTTGGAGCGGACTAAAAACGATTTTTTAGAATAAGAAGTGTAGAGGGAAGAATATGAAATGAGTGAATGTGGAGGAAGTGTTGAACTTATTTATAGAAAGAACTTTGCCGTTTTCTGACCGTTTTTTGTGCGTTTTCATGACCGTTTAAGAAAACGTTTTCATGACCGTTTTCTGACCGTTTTTTGTGCTTTTTCATGACCGTTTAATAAAACATTAGATTACGACAAATTTTGCTGTTAAGTGTGACATCTAAAATATATATGTATATATAATTATATATATCTATATAAATTATTATTACTAATATTATTATATATGTTCCTACCTATATAATATAATATTAGACATACTAATATATCCAGGTAAAATTTTTTAGGAAATAACCTACTATTAAGCTGGAAATGCAAACACGTAAATCAAATATCTGACATAAATATTATACAAGACTGGAAAAATAAACTAGCTACTGATGATCCTCAGGGGCTGTAGCAGAATCCTCGGGGGCAACAGAAGAAGAACCAGGAGTCCTGCGACGTCGTGCAGTACGAGCTCCCGTGGATGCTAACTGCTCCTGGATATCACCAAGAGTATCCATCACCGAGCCCGAAATCGATCTTTGGCTCGCCATGAACATTCGCTGGAACTGGTTCTAGCGAGTAAGCATATTGTCCTGAAATGCAGTCATGGAAGCTCTCATTTCCTGCTGGAATTTACCCATGCTGTCTGTTATCGACTCGTGGCGAGTGGTCATATCTGTCCTTAACTCGCCCAAGGTACGTCTCATCGATACTTGGAGAGTGTACATGTTTCTCAGACCACTGTTCACAGCATGTAAGGCCTCTATGGGGTGGGTGATCTTACTCATGGCAGTCTTATCAAAGTAGGGTGGGTGAGAGGAGCCTACGTTAGCGTGCTCGGCAGCCCTAGGTGTTGTGGGTTCCCAAGGGTCCTGTATGCATTTCTTGAAGACAAGCATATTCTCATATTGTGGTATAGGGAGTAGCGGGGTGGAGGACAGAAAATCCAAGGTAATCATAACTTGTGTTACCAGAACAGCAAGAGGGGCAGATCTAAGAGTGGCATGTGTAATAATATCAAAAAGAAAGGTAACGATGCAGAAGTTACCCTTTCGCTCCTGCAGGATCCAGAGAAGGTGGAGGAAGGTCTTGGTGATGTCTGAGGGCTTCGAGGTGCCGATGGACGTTGATCCCCACCAATGAGTCACACCCGGTGGTTCCGTCGCGACCGCGAAATACCGATACGCATTTTCCGTCTATGTTGTACTCTCCCTCGATTAGCGTGTCGAGCATTAGGTCGTAAGTCTATGGGTACACGGACTGCTGCTGAGTCAGCACATGGTCGACCAGAGGAATGCCCGTGATCCCGGAGAGCAAAACAGGTGTGACTTCGTGGCGCACACCCTCGACGTTTACCCAAAAATGGTCGCCATTAAAGCTCCCATTATCGTAGAATTTCATCACCAAATCCTTGGAATAAAGCCCTCCATTAGCATATAACAAGTACTCCCATCCTCTAGAGTGAATTTCATTATCAAAGAATGGAGCAAACATCCCATTTTCAAATAAATTTCCAAAAATTTTCCCCACACAAATACGCCTGTTACCGGCCATTACTGGTCTTAGGGAGAGGCTGGATAATGATTAATGATGAGGGGAAGAAATGGGACTTGCTGACGGAAGGGAATTGTGGTCGGAGCTGTAAGAGTCGCGCGCAAGACCTGGATATAGTGTGGGCATGTCTCGTGCGAGACTAAAGCGAGAGGGGGCAAGATCCGGTTTTTTGGGAAGAAGAAGAATGTAAGGGTGACGCGTGTTTTCGGGTTTTTCGTGTTTAAATGGACCGAGAATTCGATATTTTGGTTGGGCCAAAAAATTTTCCCAAGCCCAAATCAAGCCTAAAGCCCGATTTAAGCCTAAAAATTCAAATGCTTACCCACGACTCGTTCGGACTCCGAATTGGACGAATGAGATATCGAAACGATCGGCACAAAAAATGCTATCCAATTGTATGAGTCATTCTTGAAGGTCACAAGAGTTTTTGAAAAGAAGGAGAGTGTTTTATTTATAAACAAGGGTTTTATTTATATACAAGGGAGATATACGTGAAAAACACTGGATGTCCAGAAGAGTCACCATCTTAAATCATAGACAATTGTCATGTCGGCTCTGGAGCGAACCCAATTCAGCCAGACTGTGGCTTTACCTCTATGTATTATGGGGTTAGGGGCAGGACGATACCATCCTGGACCGTGCGCGCTACGGTCTAATAAAATTGCCCTTATTACATACGGCTATCCTCAAACCGCCCCAAGGGAACTCAAAGTAACCAATTCTAGGATTGGTCTGGTGGAATCCATTGCCCGTTTGTGTTCCAAGTATGCAACATCTGAGGTTGGACACGAATCTCATGTACAAAACTTAATACAAAGGGAAAAGGCAACAATATAAACATATCTACAAGGTGAGTCTTTTAACGTCAGATCCTCAAGACGAGTCGGGTCTTTTAACATCAAATTCTCAAGACGAATCCCAACCTGTGGGAGAAATGGTGCGGCAACAAAGATTATCCTGCGCAGCTGGTGTCAGACAAAAGTATACCTTAAACTGGCTAGTATCGGATAGGAAGTCAGGGCCTAGACAGAAAGGTGTTTGACAATGCATACACCAGCCCATCCTTCGCGCACGTCGTTTACGAGCAAAAGTACTACAACCATTCCCTATTCGTGATGAGTAAGACTTACACCAAATGATTAGCTGAAGTTCACGAGGTAGAGAGTAGAAAAGGGAAGAGAAGGAAGGAGGTGAAATTTTAGGTACCCATCGTTTACTGAAAAGCATGTTTGCTCGTGTTGTAGAAGACATTTATACTCAGTTATGAAATAGAGGGTTTTTTTGGACTAAGGTTCCGGACTAAGGTTGCAACCACACACTTTCAAAGAACTATGGAGATCATGAGATAGAAGATGGCCCGGCTACCAAAATGGCGTACCCTCTATAGAAACAAGATTGAGTACGCCAAATAAAACATCAAGTCTGTGTAGACCGGATCCTGAAGAAGAGTCTGTTCAACATCTGGTGAGCGTAATTCGTGGTAATGTTTTAGGCGTTGTCCATTGACTTGAAATTCGCTGTTATCTTGTGGATTAAGCAAAGAGATTGCCCCATAATGTTTCACAGCTGACACAATGAAAGGACCAGACCATCGTGTTTTCAATTTACCAGGAAAAATGTGTAATCTGGAGTTGTACAGTAGAACTTTTTGGCCAATTTTAAAATTCTTACGCAAAATGTGCTTGTCGTGCACTCTTTTCATATTAGCTTTGTAGGATTTTGAGAGATCATATGCATCACTCTGAATCTCCTCAAGCTCATTTAATTGCAGTTTTCGCTTCTCGCCTACCTCAATGATATTGTAATTGAGGCTTTTGATAGCCCAAAGGGCACGATGCTCAAGTTCAACTGGCAGATGACAAGGTTTTCCAAAAACAATGCGGTAAGGAGACATCCCTATAGGTGTCTTAAATGCTGTTCGGTATGCCCACAAGGCATCCGATAAGCGAAGAGACCAGTCCTTTCTTTATGGGTTGACAGTTTTCTCCAGAATAGATTTTATCTCTCTGTTGGAGACTTCCACTTGCCTACTCGTTTGTGGGTGATATGGAGTAGCAACCTTGTGAGTAACTCCATATTTTTTCATTAAAAACCCAAAAATTTTAATACAAAAATGTGTACCCCCATCACTGATGATAGCTTTGGGGACACCAAAACAAGAGAAAATGTTTTCTTTAACAAATTTCACGACAGTCTTATGGTCATTTGAACGACATGCGAGTGCCTCAATCCATTTGGACGCATAGTCTATAGTGACTAAAATGTATAGAAAACCTTGAGAAATAGGGAAAGGTCCCATAAAATCAATGCCCCAAACATCAAAAATTTCCACAATCAAGATAGGATTTAGGGGCATTATATTTCGTTTGGTAATTTGACCTAGGTGCTGACAACGAATGCAAGCTATGCAATGTTCGTGTGCATCACGAAAAAGGGTAGGCCAGTAAAAACCACATTGTAATACCTTGGCCGCAGTTTTCTTTCCACTGAAATGACCTCCGCAAGATTGTTCATGGCAAAAGGATAATACGTCGGTGTGCTCCCCGGTCGGGAATGCAAATGCGAATGAGTTGGTCGGAACAATACTTAAAGAGGTAGGGTCATCCCAAAAATAATATTTTACAGTGGATAAAAACTTTTATGATCGGGGCGTGACCAAGAGGAAGGAACTTCCTCAAGAACAAAGGTAGTTAACGATATCCGCCACCATGGAGATGAAAAAATAGAGTACAAATATTAGATGCGGGAAGGAATCACGGATGGCTTCAGAATCACTATCAATGTCACCAACCAGCTTTGATAAATGGTCGGCCCGCGACATTTTCAGTTCCTTTCTTGTCCTTGATTTCCGGGTGAATTCTTGCAAGAGAAGGATCCAGTGGAACAATCGTTGTTTTCGTCGTCCTTTTTAGTAAAGTACCGAAGTCGCGGCATGGTCGGTATATACGATGGTGGATGTTCCAACTAAGTAAGGGCGAAACTTATCCAAAGCATAGACAACAGCTAGGAACTCTTTCTCAGTTGTTGTGTAATTACGTTGAGCGTCATTAAGAGTTTTACTAGCGTAGTAAATGACAACGGGTTTGTCATCACGTCGTTGGCCTAGGACGGCGCCAATAGCAAAGTCGCTAGCATCACACATTAGTTCGAATGGTTGAGACCAATCAGGTGGTTGAATGATAGGAGCGATAGTCAGAGCGGTTTTTAGAGTATCAAAAGCTTGTTTGCAATTGAAATTGAAGTCAAATACTGCATCCTTAAGCAAAAGATTGGTTAAAGGTCGAGCAACTTTAGAAAAATCCTGAATGAATCTCCTGTAAAACCCAGCGTGGCCTAAAAAGGCACGGATATCACGAACTGTACGTGGGAAAGGTAGCGAAGAAATTTTAACAATTTCAGCTTTATCAACCTCTATCCCGTCTTTCGAAACAATATGACCTAAAACAAGTCCTTTGCTAACCATGAAATGACACTTCTCCCAATTGAGTACCAGATTTTTCTCTTTGCAACGCATTAATACTTTAGAAAGGCTGGATAGGCAGTCGTCAAAGGAATTTCCGTAGATGGAAAAATAGTCCATGAAGACTTCCATATAACGTTCCACCATATCACTGAAAATGTGAAGCATGCAGCGTTGGAAGGTGCCTGGGGCATTACAAAGACCAAAAGGCATTCGTCCGTATGCAAAGGTTCCAAAGGGACATGTGAAGGTTGTCTTTTCTTGATCGGCGGGATCGATGACAATTTGGAAGTATCCGGAATAGCCATCAAGAAAACAGTAGTAAACATGACCGGCTAAACGTTCTAGCATCTGGTCAATGAATGGGAGAGGGAAGTGATCTTTACGTGTTCTGGCATTAAGTTTGTGATAGTCAATGCAAATTCTCCATTTTAATGGAATGCGATTGGAGATGCACTCACCATTTTCATTTTGTACAACTTGAATGCCGGACTTTTTGGGAACAACATTAACAGGACTAACCCAATCACTATCAGAAATAGGGTATATAATAGCCGCATCAAGTAAACATAAAACTTCCTCTCTCACCACTTCCTTCATGGCGGGATTACGGCGGCGTTGTGGATCTCGCGATGTCTTTGTGCCATCATCGAGATGTATGCGATGCGTGCATATGCTAGGGTCTATTCCCTTGATATCATCTAAGGACCATCCTATAGCGGAGCGGTGTTCACGAATGACATGAATCAAACGTGCCTCTTCGTCGGTAGTCAAGTGAGCAGAAATTATTATAGGGTGACTACCATTGAGATCGAGATGCACGTAATTCAAATCAGAGGGTAGAGGTTCTAAATCCAGAGTTGGAGGATTGGGGATCAAGGATTCGTGAGGGATCATCTCTTCAATGGAACAGAGCGAATCCGGTTCTTCTGAATCAGTTTGCAATGCAGTAGTAGGATCAAATAGTGGTACCGACTCTAATAATACGTGGACATCCCTTATGTACGAGTCATTGTCAAACTCAGGATTATCAAAAGAAAGAAATTGGTGTATCTCGTCTGGGGGAAAAGAGTTTATGAAATAATCATGTTCCAGTATATCAACCAAACTAATCTCGCCCTCCATTATAAGATCGGGAAATTGTTTCATTAATTTGAATACGTTGAGTTCGACAGAAAGGTTCCCGAAAGACAATGTCATTGAACCGTCCCGATAATTTATGAGAGCGTTAGCGGTTGCAAGAAAAGGACGTCCCAAGATGATAGGAATGGAGTCACAAGCCACTTCAGTATCTAAAATGACAAAATCAACTGGGTAGTAAAAATCTTGGACCTTGACTATGACGTTTTCTACTATGCCCTTTGGGTACTTGATGGAGCGATCCACAAGTTGTAGAGTCATATTGGTAGGTTTTAATTCATGAAGACCTAACTGCTTAAATAAGTAGTAGGGAAGTAGGTTAACACTGGCACCTAGGTCTAAAAGTGCGGTAGCGGTATACTTGTCGCCCAACGTGCATGGTACGGTTAATTAGACACGGTCCTTGTACTTTACCACACCATTGGTAGTGGTAATCGAGGGAAACTGCTCAGTGAGGAACGCTTGTTGAGGAACATTCGTACGTCGTTTGGTGGTGCACATGTCCTTCAAAAACTTGGCATGCTTGGGTAAATGCTTAAGCGCATCTAGGAAAGGTAAGTTTATGGTCAAATTTTTGAAGGTTTCATGGATCTCATCGAAATGTTCGTCACGTTTGTTCTTTACCAAACGGGTAGGGAACGGAGCTTTTGGGCGGAATCGCACATAAGGATCAATGGCGTTTTTCCCTAGGGACGTGGGTGTAGAATTGGAAGGTACAACTTCGTCCGTTATAGGTTGCAAAGTAGGAGTTGGAAGGACGTCAGCCGTGGTTTCCGTCGATTCCTCGTCTGGCATACGTATTTTATTGTCGATGGTTCGGCCAGAACGAATAGTGGTAATGGCATTTACCTTACCCTGGCTTGGATTACTAGGTCCTGGTGTATTGTTGAGTTCAAAGGCAGTGTTTGTAGGCTTAGGGTTTGGAACTGCTTGGCCAGGGAACACGCCCTTTTGACTTTTATCCTGAGCTAACAGCTGAAGAGACTGTTAGATGGAAGCTAGGATTTGATTCTGTTGATTCATGTATGTCAGAAAAGTTTCAGCTGTTTTATCGGCTGTGGATTATACCAGCGGAACAGTAGGAACTAGTTCACGGTTATTATTTACGGGTTGATTTTTGTAGCCATATCCTTGATTAGCGGGAACAAGGTTGCGGTTGTTTTGGTACCCTATATTTGCATTGTTTGGAAAATTACTTTGCCCTTGCTGGAATTGCGGATAATTTCCTTGACGATAGGAATTGTAGTTCGCGGGTGGTCGTACAGGAACGTTGTTGACACCCGGAGGAGCTTGTTGTTGGGCAGGGGGTGCCCAACCTAAATTCGGATGTTGTCGCCAAGGTGCATTAGGGATGTTGAAAGAACAAGCCTCTTCAGAAGGTTGGGGAGGGCACTCGTATACCAAAGGACAATAAGAATCGGCGTGCTCCGGACTTAAGCAAAGAGGACATGGGGAAGCATTGGCAGCCATGACCTGTTTGGGTTTTTGATCATTTTCTTGTACCGAAAGAGCATCGACCTTTTTGTTTAGGGACTCTATCAGAGTTTTTAATTCCGGATCGGGTTTGACCTCGAACATAGACATAACTTTGGTAGGAGTGTATTTAGAAGATCTAGAAGAATCAGTGTTTCCCCAATGGGTGCTTCGTGAAGCCTGTTTCTCAAGAAACGTGTATGCTTCAGTAGCGTCCTTGTCCATGAAACAACCGCCGTTCATGATATCTAAGGTTTCCTTTTGATGGTCAGAGAGACCATTAAAGAATGAACGGACTAATACAGCGGTGTCGAGTTGATGATGGGGACATTCGAGAAGCAGATCAGTAAATCTTCTCCATGCTTCCGAAAAAGATTCTTGGGGGTGCTGGCGAAAGAATTGAATCTTTTGAAGCATTTCTGTAGTTTTATTCTGAGTATAAAATTTTATCATGAATGCTTGTACGAGTTTGGCCCATGTGTCAATGGATTGCGGCGCTTCGCCTATGAGCCAAACTGAAGCTTTATCAGCTAAGGTGAAGGGAAACAACCTAAGCAAGACTTGTTCGTTGGTAACAGTCGGATGGCGGAAAGTGGTGACTACTTGTTGCATCCGACGAAGGTGATTGTACGGTTTTTCATGGTCTAGACCATGGTAAACAGGTAACAAACCGAAAATGTTTGGTGGAATTCGAAAATCACCTACAATAGCATCGAGTTTAATGCAAGAAGCAAGTCCTTCTTGTAAGGCAATATAGAAATCCGAAAGGGGTTTCTCGACTGTGGGATTTTCTTGGGCCATAATTACGGGAGATGACAGCAATGGAGATGTTTGACGAGGTTGGTTTACGGAGGAGGAACTATGTCTAGGAGATAGCATAAGCAGTTGTTTATTGTATTTCTGACGCCGATATGTAAGTTCTAATTCCTTATGTTTACCAGACCGTAGTCTCATACAAATATAAATTTTAATTTAAGGTTCATAAGGAACGAGTTATGACCGGAGGTTTTAGAATTAAGGAAAGAGGGAGGTGAAGCACATCTTCCCGAAGTGTTTTGCTAACTTGAGCGGGTAAGCTAGGATAGCGTGTGAATATTCCAGCAGCCCGTGTCACCCGAGAGAATTGAGGGAGGTTGTTCGTGTGCTAGCACGCGTTCCTTAATTAGGCAACCTCAATTTTTTTCATGTTTCCTAGGCACTGATGGAATAGGATGATGATTTATGCTGGTGTATTATGCGGGGTGTTATTAAGATGATTTAGATGAAATTTTTAATCACTATGATTTTTTTATTTTTTTATTTTTTTTATTTATTTATTTATTTTTATTATTTATTATTTTTTTATTTTTTTATTTTTTTTATTTTTTTTATTTTTTTTTTATTTTTTTTTTTTGTTTACGTAATTAATGTATTATGGAGACGTAATTACGAAATATGCAATTAAAAACGATAGATGCCAAAATAGAAACTAATTAACATATACTAGTTTACGCAGAAAGTCTACACATGCAAATCTATATTACTTATACGTGCAACTATATGTAAGTTATATGTGAGCTAGGAGAATGTCGAGAACGAACTCATATAGATTAATACCATGTACGTGAATTGATGTAACATACACATACAAAAATATTCTAAGCAGGTGGTTTGAAACTACACATACATCCAAATATATTCAAATCATATTGATCGTGTTAACGTGAATATGTAATGACGAACCACATTTCTATACAAAGAGTTCTTATGCCACACACAAACATGCAAGGTAAAACAGGTTATAGTAACAACCAAATAATATCCTCGACAAAGTTTGAGGAGTTTAAGGATTTGAAACCTGGTGTCCCGCGATTCCTCGTACACGATCGAACTAACTCCCGAGCTTGTGAACTTACTTGCTAAACTGGACAAGAGAGTCCAAAAGAGTACTGAAAAGGAAAGTGGTATGTACCTGAAAACCGGAGTGTTGATACTCCAGGTTAGTCTCTCGCGCTACTAATTTAGTCTCGTCCGAGACTCTTTTGTCAGTTCAGTACTTCAAGTTCCTACGGAATACTTAAACTGTGCTAATAAAAATAAACAAAACTTGGTTCACAGATATTTGTTAATAGAAAAAGTTAAGGCAAACAGTTACGTAACACGTTAGTATCGTAAAAGAAATGGAAATTTAAAAAATGAAGAGGTAGGGGAGGGGGTTTATGTTTGATGTATTCCAGTTATTACGTTAAGTCCAGAGTCCTTCGGCGTGCAGTGGAGCCATTTGATAAAACGATCATAATACACGTTTATTGTTTTCAGTTACTTATTTTCTTAAGTTCGAGGTCCAAAGTCCAAAGTCCAAATACCCAAGTCCAAAGTCCAAAGTCCAAAGTCCAACGTCCGTATAGTCGTACGTTTTAGTCAAGTTACCTTACTCACGTGGGATTGGTAGGATAGGTCGAGTAAGGGATCGTCCAAACCTTAGGGCTCAGAAAAGGTTCACAACTGGAATTACAACTTTTGGTGAGTAGGATTTTAGGTTTTTTAGTTGGTTTTAATTAAATTAACGGTAATGCAAATAATGTAAATTACTACGGTGATTATATGTAGATTAACCAAAATAGAGAAACGGGGAGAGAGTTAATCATACTCATGCAAGAATCATTTTTAACAGTTTATATTACCACATCACTACATCTCTAATTCGTCTCGTGTTCGGAGACGGCGTCGAGTATTGATCCCTAGCACATGCCCACATCTCTGAGCCGCATCACACAATTATAAGGAGTTGAACTAATATTTCATCTCTGGAATATCATTTCAGCTCCTGGCTCGATTCCACATCAGCTGGACAAATTGGAGAGCTGTCTGACACCATAGAGTTGCACGCGAGACATTTTGGGTCGCGCCCGAGACTGTTTTGGAGCATCAGCACTCCAAATTTGTACAGTCTCAGTCATTTTGGGACCGGATGTCTAATCTATGCCTAATTCCTAAGTAGTGATTCTAGAATATTAACGAGTCAATCCGGATTCTCACACGAGCAGCATAACCCTCCCCCTGAGGGGGGGGATTAGCTCATGGTCATTGAAGGAATAATAAAACTTGCTGTATACATTAAGTAAATAAATGCAGGGCAGGAATTACACTAGAAAAGAAATGACTATTATAATGGGTAAAATGACTTACAGTATTTAAGCTGCTGGAAAGTAAATGACGGAATGTAAGTGATGAATTAAAACTAACTACTGCTAAGAGGAAGCTAGAGCATAAAATGCTGAAGGAAAATATATGAAGGCCACCCCCTCATATATATAGGATGATATATGAAGGCTACCCGTGAATGATTTAATTGAGTTTTGGCCTTATGCTAATTGAAACATTCAAAACTTTGAGAATCAAACTTTTGTTTTTATCCATTTTAATTTTGTCTTTTACCTTATTAAGGTTTCGTCCTTTAGCTAATTTCAATTCAAACCACCTGGTTTGAATTGGTACGTGTCTTCTATATTGCGAGGTGGCACCAAATTAAAACCATCACTTGCCACCTACCTATCTTGACTTCGTCATGCCTTCGGGCCCCCAGAGTGGGTCCACTTAGTATGTCCATGGTGGCTCGATTTTGGCATTTTTACAACTTTTCGTCTTTTTTCAGAGTTTGTCGCCTCGGTCGCTCTGGCAGTTCACTAGCCAACGTCGGCACCCGATTTATCCGATTTGAGCTTCGAAGTTTGTTTGCTTCTTTATATGTGGACTGTTTTGCACTGGTTTTGTTTTTTTGGAAACTTCGGCTCTAGTCAGGCTCTGTTGGGCTTCACTAGGGTTGAGTGGGAAACTTCAAATATTCCAGTATTCCCGTACTTGGATGCACGTTTTATCATTATATTTATTTTAAATGCGGAAACCTGCAAAAGTACGAAAATATAATTATTACATGATTATTAAACACATAATCGACCAAAATGTTATGTCTCTCGGGGTTTAATATTACAGTTTTGGGTGCTTATCAATACCTCCAGTACTTTTTTCTGGGGTTTTCTACAGTCACTTCTAGGAGTTCAGTAGTGTGTTTGTTTGCTATGAAATTTCCTCAAATCATACCGGAGCAGTCCTTTGAAGAATTGCTCGAGAGTGACACCTATGGGTGATGGTTCCGCAACATGATTGTGCAGTCAGGATGGCAGCCTCTAATGGTAAGTGCTGATGAATCTTATTCTCCTGCACTTACTGCTTATTTCTATGATAATTGTAGAAAACCAAGAATTTGTTAGTTGCTTCAAATAAGAAAAGAAAAAAAAAGTTTCCATCCAAAGAAAATAAATAAATAAATAAATAAAATAATAAGTTAGAACTCCAAAAATAGAATCAAATGAGTCAAAAGCTAAAAGAAAAATTAAAAAATGGCTAAGGATGGAAACAAAGTGTGGAAGTGAAGTAAGAATAAGGTTTTCTCTAGTTACATATTTTGAAGATCCTATTATCTCATACTTTCATTTTGAATATCCATTTCCTTCCTTCTTAAACCATCACCTAATCCCCGCAACACTTAATAAAGACCTCTAGTTTAATTAGGAATATGTTGGTGTGATAGTAAGTGGCAAATGTGTTTGATCGACCTCGGCTCCCTTGTACATCATTGAGATTGTGAGGAAAAGTGTGCCCACTGCACACTGGCCTGGAGTGAGCTAAACTTGAGTGGAAAAATCAGAGTATTTTTGTCTTGACATATTTGTGAGGACCTACTTAAGGACGCTATTCCAAAGTTTCATAAATGGATTTGTTATTGCATTTCATAGCATAGTTCATTATATATATGTTTATCCGTAGATGATTGATTATTATGTACGTATTAGCTTAGGTTTCGAATTGATTATTTTTTATTCATTGCTAGTGAAATGTATAGGTATCTGAGAATAAATAAGGAAACATTAATTTTATTTCTTAGTCGTTGTAGTATAAATAAAGTTTGTGAGTATCTTCTCTGTAAAACTCTCATGAGGCTATAACTCGTCCACTAGGGAAATCCTAGTGGTTTAAGGCCTTATTGCATATAGTCAATGCAATCGCACTCGGCGAAACGAGATTAGTTAAAACTCTAGTTTTTGTCACTTATTTTAATTTCTCATCTTTGCTTGAGGACAAGCAAAATGTTGTTTGGGGGTGGTTTGATAAGAGCCCAAAACTGTAGTTTTAACCCCTTAATAATATTACATTTAGACCAATTATGTTTATAATAAATAAAACTTAGTATTGTTTACGTACTTTTATGTATTTCATGTCTTTGAGTCAACTACGTGAAGAAATATATCACTTTTGCAAGAGAAAGGAGCAAAAATTGATTGCTAAGAAGTTCTATGGTTAAAATCCTAGTTTCAAAGAGAAAAAACCTTTTTAAAGCCCAATCAAAACTGAAAAGTCACTCTTTAGCCAAAAAAAACTGAAAAGTCAAAGTCAACGGGGCCAAAATAGAGCATAAAAGCCAATAGAAATTCTGCAGGCCGTATCTTTGGACTTAGACCTTGGAATTGGGCCTATTATATGTCAAAATGACCGGCTCGGAAAAAGTTTTTTCATGGTCTAGGCCTTGATCTAATAAGAGGAGCAAAAGTGGATGAAAAGGTTGTTGCAGCAATTTCCAGCAAAGAAACCCTTTTTGGAATTAAGTAATTAAGTTTTGGGCTTGATTTAGTGGCCCATAACATATCTGCAAAGCCCATGCACGAAATTGTAGACCTAGCCCTCTCCTATATAAATAGGACTAAGGCAAAACTCTAACTCTTTCCTACCTCTTCTCTTTAGTTTAACCTAGTTTATGTTTTATTAGCCTAGCCACCATTAATACAATTCAAGTTATTTTAATACAAGTATTCCTTTAATTATGTCTTCTTCTTCTCATTATTTATTCCATAATAGTCTAATGAACCATAGCTAAGCCTCCATTAGAGGGGTTTTATTGAAGCTTTGATGAAGGCTTGATGTGTTAATAGTTGTATTAAAGAGTTTCAAGTCTAGGGTTTTCTATTTAGCAATAAGTAAAATACACCTAGAGTAGAGGGTAGTTCATTCACCATGAGAATGGGTTTCAACTTCCTCTCATGAAAATTATTAGTTGGCTAGAGATACCATGAATAATTAGGGATAAAAAGACCTAACCTTTATGTTGAACCTTGTGTGAAAACATAAAGATTAGGGCTGCAACAAACTCTATACTAGCATGTTAGGGATTAATCAAGGTGGATTTCAAATCTCCCTAATTCTTTCTTCATATTCACATCTTAATATTTATTTGCCCTCGCTTAATTTAGAATATATTCAATATTAGTTTTCACCATATTAGTTATATTTAGAATCATTACTCTCATGCTGTTTAATTGTTAATTATTAGTGGAATTAGTATTATCTAAGCAATTAGGAGTGGAACGAATTCTTACTCTAGTTTATTACATGATAATTAAGAGTAGAACTTTGATCAAAAGAATGAAAGTATAGTTTACTTCCTCCTAGTCTCTTTAGCATAAGTAGGAGTAAAAGAGAAGTTTCATTTTATCACTATGGAACTTCCTAGTCAGAATCCGTGTGTGAATCATCACGACGTCGAGAAAATCCTTCTCCTTACTGACATCGGGTCCTAGGGTGTCTATCACTAAGCAGGAGCGCATCTCTAATGTTGTGCAGTGTCCTTGTGACACTATGCTGAAAATGTCGCTGCTCCTGTTGGAAAGACTGTTGCTCCTCTCTGTGGGTTTACTGTGCCACTATAATTGCTTGCTGCATTTGCCTGAGTTGGTGGACGTGCTGGTGCAGAATCCTCTGGCCCTCATGGAGGAAATGAATTCCGTCCATGGGTTGAGTGAACTGTTGAGTGGCACCTTCAGCAAAGTAGTCCACTGGCTCGGTTGGGCATGCTTGCTCAGCGGCTCTGGTGACAGGTGGATGCCATAATTTCTAGATGCAGTAGGCATATATAGGACCTATATATGGTAGCATCTTTGACCTCCACTAGAGCGTCTGTAGCCTCCCAGTCCTGCATGATTCAAGTGACCAACATTGGTAGAGGGGCGGTGGACTTCCTGGGTATGCAAAGTTGCTCCCAAACGAAGGCGACGATGCAGAAGCTATTCTTCTATTCTTGAGGAATCCATAGGATGTGGAGCATCACCTTACCAATATCAGAAGGCTTGACTGAGCCTATCAAGTCGTAGGCTGGTTGTCCATTGAGGCCAACTGATTCCTTTGCAGCGAACTCTAAAATGCGTAGTGTGACTTGGGGTTTTTCCTACCCTCGAGAAGCATTTCTGCCATCATCACATTGATGGTCTTGTTACCTGGGGACTATTCCATCTAAGTATAGACCTTCAGAGGAATCCCCAGAGCCTCACTCACCACCTCCTTAGTGAGCTCAAACGTGTGGCCATCCCTGACAACCATGATGCGGTCATCCTCCCCTCGTTGCATGTTGTTGTAAAATGAAAGAGTGAGAGAGGGAGAGTAACTCACATCCTCCAACAAAGCCAAAGACTCCCATCATCTTCTTCTAATCTTAGCCATGAAGTGCACTTCAAATAGATCAGAATTGAAGAGGGGTTGGAAATTTTGCTTCGGCACGATTTTTAGGACTCGAACCATTCAGAGTAGGAGCTGATGAAATTGGGGTTTTTAGTTGGAATGACAGTTAAAAATGGAGCTTAGTGTAAAATTTTGGAGGGGTAGTATTTGTAGGTTATCGAGCAATCGCGCTGTAGACGAGGGCGGATGCGAGCGCGGTTAAATGCGGCTAGGGTTGGGAAATTTTGGGGAAGATGAGGTCATTTGGGTGGTCACGTGGCTATAAAAGGTTTGATGGCACGTGCATTTTAAGTTGTTTTGAAATTTTGGCCCTAGCCCAAATGAAATCAGGTAATTCTGATCATATCCTTAGTGCATTGGCAACTTCAAAAGCCGATCCGCGCTTCATTACTCTTCTGATCTTGACCCGTGAGGTACCAAAACGATCAGCATTGAAAATTCTATGGAAAGATATATGGTACACTTACATCCAATAGTGGATGAAAAACAGGTGAGGGAAAGAAATGAAAAACAATTGAAGGGAAATATATACAAACGAAGGAAAAAAAATTAATTAGTTTTTTTGGGTTTTTGAATATGAACTGAAATTTTAAAAAGGTGGGTCATTTTAAGTCAGATCTCCAAGACTTTTGAAGTTTTTAAAAACTTGAGTCAATCTCAACCAGATGGTTGGATTACTCTCTTCAGATGTGCTCGGTGAGCAGGTGGCTGGCACATGAAAACCTTGAAAACTGAATTTTCACTATGAGATTGAAGACCGAGACAAGTTGGTGTTTGACAGTTCATGCACTAGCCTTCTCTCATAGCTCGTCTCTTACGTGCGTATAAACTCTTACCCAAACAAGGAATGGTTTTTTGTATATGTGTTCATATCTTCAGCTGCAGTTCTCTAGAAAGTGCTTGCACACGATCATTGAAACTGGTCCACCTAGTCTTGCTAGGTGAAGGGTTTTTGTTTGTAATGTTTTTTTTTTTTTTTGAAAATTTCTACAAGTTTGAGTCTTTTAACATCATATTCTTGAGGCAAATAGAGAGGTGGAGGCAAAAGATAGAATTAAACAGATAACAATATCACTTTGGGTTACTCTGTTTGTTTAATTCTTGTTTGGAGATGCCTCGTTTTTTTTGTTTTTTTTTAATTACTTAAAACAATAACAGAAAACAAGAAAACTACTAAAAAAATCACTATGAGGAGAGTGATCCACCCAATAGAAGGAAAAGATTTTTGAATTTAGATTACTCAAATTGTGAACCATCCCATGGTTTGGCCTCCCTAGATCTTCCACCTCTTGTTTTGCAACTAGGCAAATCAAGTGAAAAGGACTAGCTCTATTTCTAGATAATCTAGTCTTTCTTCTCCTAGTCTCTAGTTAGCCCTAGTTAAAGCCATTCCAACTAGATTGTAAGACGGAACTCTAAACAATTAGAAATTTCCCACAGAAGAAAAAAAAAATGAATTGAAAGGGCTCCAATTGCCAACCATCCTATGGTTTGGCATGTCTATATAAGAAGAAACATGCAAAACAACCATGAAAGGCAATCGTAAGACACCTCCACTCAATCACCATCTCACCTCTGCTTTGTTTCACATCTCTTCTTTATAGAGGAAATACTATTCAAGCGTCAATAGTGAAGAACTTATTTAAGACAAAAAACAAGGAAAGATATTTGTTTTGAAAAATAATGTAAAATAAATAAAAGAAAAATTATATACTCACTCCATCCATAAGGTCAAACTTACTCAAACGAAGAGTAAAATTTTTTTTACAAAGAATATGCGAGATATATGTGGACTCAAGGCTCCGGCACTTACAACCACACACTCCAAATGGAGGGTCCGGTTACCTTATTGATGTATTCCCTTTAAAGAAAAAGGTGGAATGGAATGAGGAAGGAATACATCGTGGAAAAGAGGATTTAATCCTCATAGATAGGATGATCATGAAAGAATTTTTAGCGCTCCAGCTTCGTTCACATCACTTGTTGCTTCAAAGGCTGTGTTTGTTGATTTAGGGTTTGGAATAGCTTGTCCTGGGAACACACCTTTTTGAGTTTTGTCTTGGACTAACAAGTTCAATGATTGTTGAATGGATGCTAAGATTTGAGTTTGCTATTGTATGACAGATAGCATTATCTCGGTGGGCTTATCTGTTTGGACACTAGTTGGTGGTGTAATTGGAACTAGGTCTCTTTGGTTATTGATAGAACCAATGCTCTGTTCTTATTGTTATAAGTACCTTGTCATTGTCTAAATGTATTTGGTGGTTTATTGAAACCTAGAGGTGATTGGGTTTGTGGATTATTAGTCCATGCAAAGTTTGGATGTTGTCTCCATGGTACATTTAGTACATTGAAAGCACATACTTCTTCTGGTTGAAGTGATGATAGGTTTGTGATCAAGGGACAAGTGGCATCTATATGATTTAAGCTTAAGCAGAAATTGCATGGTGAGGTATTTATGTTCATGACAGGATGAGGAGTTTGGTCTTTTTGTTTGGTTGTGAGGGCATTTATCTTTCTTGTGAGGGTTTCGATTAAAGTTTTGATTTCTGGATCGGATTTCACCTAAAAAATACCCTGTACATAAAGTTGTTAATGCATACTTCATGTATAGGGGGTTGAGCTGTTCTAGAATTGTTTATATCGCCCCAATGGGTACTCTTTTCCGCTTGGTTTTCAAGAAAGGTTAAAGCTTTGGTTGCACCTCTATCCAAAAAATTACCATTACTCCTGATGTCAAGGGTTACTTTGTGTTCTTGGAGAAGACCTTTGAAGAAACATTGAACAAGAGTGGATTTTTCTAATTTATAGTGAGGACATGAATTAAGTAGGTCAGAGAATCTATCCCATGCTTCGGAAAATGTCTCACTCGGGCTCTGTCTGAAGAACTATATCTTACTCCTTATCTCTTCTATTTTCTTCGGTAGAAAATACTTCTTCATGAAGGAGAACAAAACATTTTCCCATGTATCAAAGGAATCAGGCTTCTGAGAAAGAAGTCAGGCATGACTCTTACCAGCTAGAGTGAAAGGAAACACTCGTAGCTTCACTTGATCGTCAGTGACGCTCGGATGGTGGAAAGTAATGCATACTTCATGTATCCGACGTAGATGTTTGTACCGTAACTCGTGTTCAAACTCGTAAAATATGGGTAGAAGATTGAACATGTTTCATAGAATTCGAAAGTGTCTTATGAGCGGTGTGAGTCGTACACAAGATGGAGGTCCATCTTGCAATGGTGTGTAGAAGTTGGAGAGAGGCTCTTCAGTTTGTATGACTTCGTCGACCATCTTAGTAGGTGGGGGACGAGAAATTGGAGATTGTCTAGGACGACGTGCTCTCCTACGTGAGTAAGTTTTATTCTCGCTAAACCTTGTAGTGCCTGAACATAGTATCATGCACTTTTAGCAAGATAGCAAAACTATCTTAACATGCGCAAACGATCCAGTGTATGCTCAAGCAATCGAAATTTATTTTTGCAAGTTTGGAGTTTTGAAAATCTTTGCTGAGTCTATAATTTACTATGCCCTGTTCAAAGGAACAATTGGGCGCAGGACTAGGATGGATCTACTACACGGCTCAGATTAGTAAGCAATCACTTCACCAAGTGGTGTGCTACCAAGAATCTCACTCACGGTGAATCTGGAGGAAGGTAGTTGGTCCACCGGAATCTGATAACATATTACTCTAAATCCTCGTGGCTATATTTTTGTCCTTTTCTGGAGGAGTGTGACTACTTTAGGCTCTAGTCGATTGATCTTAATTTGTTTGTTTGGTCTAGTGCTTCAAGAATCAAGCAACGTCCGATTTATCTACATTGAGGAATGACTTCCCAATGGTTGTTTTGTGGCTCGGGTTCAGCCTTATGCGTGAATTGAAATTGAAGTGCAAAAATTAAAATTCAAACAATCATGTAAGCATGCTTGAACACACAAACTATCCTCTTACATGAGCTTCAAGGAGGTTTAGAATTTACCTCTCAAGTTGTGCTTACACGCTGCTTGAAGAGAAGGCAATGTTGGTTGGCGCATGATCTGAGAATCAGGCCCAACCGTTCGAGCGTTCCCTGTTTTAGGTTACAAAAAAGGTCTATTTATAAAGCTCACAATCCGGGTTTTTAATAATTAAACAACTTTGCCTTCATGGGCCCAAAACATAGAAGTAAACTAACACTAATACTAAGACTAATAGATTAACTAGATTAGCTTGATTACTTAGATTAACTGGAGCTAATCATAATTATATTAGAGCAAGTTGATTCAGAGTGCATGAGCGTATGATTCACGGCTCGCCTCACATACTTGAACTTCCCAAGGCAATGAAAACTCTAACTCTTGGTAAGTTGCACAACTTAAAAGAAGTGTTAAACTCATGCTAATCTAAATAATTAACCAAAAAAACTTAATTTTTTTTCTATTTTTTCGATTTTTTTTTCTTATCTCTATGTATCACAACAAAGTCCACTGATTTATACTACTCTATTACAAAATCTGGATCTTTAGTTACAACCACACATAAAATATGATCAGTTGAACCTCAAACTTGGATTTGAAATAAAGAAGATCAGTATTGAAAAATAATGAAATATATTAACCAAAAATTTTAAAAAAAAAAAACAATAAATGAAAGGGATAGAATGGTGTTTCCCTCCTTAACATTTAACCAAGCATCCATGTTCTTTCAATCTATGACGGCGGCACCATTTGAAGTAGATAGGGTAAGTATTTCAAAAGAGTATTGATGTGGTTCAGCATAAATTGTTTAGAACTTGGATTGAATGGGAGTTGTGAAGGAGAAAAGGTAGTACTTTTAGCTTTTATGACTTGTTTTTGTTGACTAAACTTGTATTGAAAGAAAACTCAAAGGAAACAAATTGATTGATGAAAGAAAACTTGAAAGGAACTTGTTTGATTGAATGATTGAAACATAAACTTGAAATAAAAATGATTGAATTGAAAAACAAAAAGTAAAACAACTTGAATGTAAATGACTTGAAAAATAAATCCTACACTACTCCTACATGACACTAAAATAAGTCTAGGTGTATTCTCTCCTCCTACTTTTTGGTTCTTATACCCCTACTTTTACTAAAGTCTGATTTGCCCTCTCCCTCTACAATCAAGACACCTCACCATGGTTGTTTTATACTTTTCCTTTTTGCTTTTTCTTTTGCTTTTGCGTATCTTCTTGATCAAGCTAGGTATTGAGCAAATCTTCTTTTGTATCAAGTCCATCCATCTATAGTCTTTTGAGTTAAGGATGTGACTTCAGTTCTCTAGTTTTTAGTCATTAGCCTTTGACTTTCACTTTGACTTTTTCAACACTTTTTCATATCAGCTTTGAATCTTCATAATAAGCATAAATAAGGCTCATTTTGGTGCTAATATGCAACTTTTATGATAAGTGGTCTAAATTGCACTGTAACCTGAAAAAGGCAATAAAAGCTATGAGTTGTCTTTTCGTTATGCGTAAGAAGGCTTGTAATGCAGTAATGTAAGGGTAATAAAACACACATTTGGGAGCTGATCAATCGTGCAGATGACAAATCTATCTCTCAAAGATACATACACATAAAAGGAACTTGATGTTGTTTGACTTGAAATTCTTAAATTCATCCAACATAATGGAGCGTTCGAGCCAAACGTTATGTCTTAGCTAGGTTTTGACCCATTCCAGTTAAGGTTTGCTGCTTGGTCTCACCATTTTTTTGATATTTTAGATGGAACAAATAGATTGTTGTTTTGATTGATGGAACAAGTTAGGTGATCAGCTCCCAAATGTGCATTTTATTACTTTTAAATTACTGCATTACAGCCCTTCTTACGCATATTAAATAGACAACTCATAGATTTTACTGTCTTGTGCAGGTTACATGCCATTTCAAACCACTTATAATAAAAGATGCATTTTAGCACCAAAAGGAGCTTTACTAACGCTTCTTATGAAGACTCAAGTTGTTATGAAAAAATGCTGAAAAAGTCAAAGTCAAAGGTCAAAGGTCAAGGACTCAAAACCAGAGGACTGAAAGTCATGTCCTTAACTCAGAAGACTGGAGATGGATGACCTTGTCACAAAAGAAGACTTGCTCAAGAAGATAGAGAAAGAGCAAAAGCATAAAGGAAAAATAAAATGCAACATAGTGAGGTGTCTTGATTGTAAAGGGAGAGGGCAAATCAGTCATTGGAAAAAGGTGTAATATAAAAGCCAAAAAGTAGGAGGAGAGAGAGCACCTAGACTTAATCTCTAGTCATACAAGAGTAGAGTAGTTTTAATTTAAAGTCCTTAACATTTTCAAGTTTTTATTGCTTTCTTTACTTTTGTTCTTCAATTCAACTTTTCAATTCAAAGTTTGTTATTCAAGTTTCAATCCTAGTTGTTCTTCAATACAAGTTTCAATCAAAAGTTATTATTCACTTTTCAATCCAAGTTTGGTCTTCAATCCAAGTTCTTGCATCTTTACTCAATGTTTCCCATTAAACCAAGTTCTTTACATTGCTTTTTAACCAAGTTTTCATTCTTTCAACAAACAAGTTATGAACTTTAAGAATTACTACCTTCTCCCCTTCATAAACTCCCATCAATCCATCTCTAAAAATCTATGGTGAACCTCATAACAAAAACTTCCCAACAATACTAACAACATCAAATGGCGCCGCCGTCATAGATTGGAATAAATGAATTCATGGTTGAGCTATAAGGAGGGAAGCAACATTCTACCATATCCATTTATTATTTTTAATTTTTTTCGTCATTTTATTTCATTTATTTTCAGTACTGATCTGTTTTGTTTCAAATCCAGGTACATAGTGGAGCAGCTGGAGAAGAGTTGGATCTGCTAACGAAAGCCGGAAGCTTTTCCCCAGAACCAGAGGGGCGACCGCCCGTTGACCTCAAGCACCAGTTCCACAGTTTTTTGTCGATCAGGTCAACTTTATCTAGTGGTTCCAACCACATATCCAGATTTTGTAATGGGTTATTTAGCCTTTAGTCCCTAAAATTATCGATTATTTGGTTTTAGTCCTACTTCCACCTTCGATTTTCTTAAATGACCAAAATACCCTTAGATCATGTTTATCACGTGACTTAAAATTGCATAAAAGTAGGACCAAAACCTAATTTACCCAATTACAGGAGGGGTAAATCCTAAAAATGAGATTCGACTACGCAATAATTTCTAACATTTTCTTAACTAACATTAAAAAAAATGTATTTTGGGAAAAGTCATTGCATTGTTTTTTTGTGCATTCTCTCTCTCTCTATAAGTCTTAATTTTAAATTGTTCGACTACGTAACACAATATTATGTTCATTGAGTCCTTTGAATTGGAGTGCTACATTAATAGTGTAGGAACCGTTATTTCAGAATGAATATTTCTACAAACTGTGAAAACCACGCACAGTGGAATTAATGGTTCTCACAATTTTGGATTGGAAAACATGTCTGTAAATCCGGTTGAGATGACTCTGAGAATCCAATAGCTATGAAATAAACAATCAACCTCTTGATCTTCTGTTGTATTTCTTTCAATAGATTGGACGTTATGTGGGAAACGATCTACCAACCCCCTTCTCTCTCACAAAGCTAGAACCGATTTTGGATCTATCTTTCCTTGCCTCTCTTTTCAATCCAGATGAATAGTGAATTTCAGCCAGGAGAGAAGGGTTTCTATTTATAGGGTACAACAGGGACCATGAGGAGAAATTAGGATTGGGCCTCCTGACGGGCTTGGGCTTCCCATGTTCGCCCAGAACACACAGCCTAAGTCCGTCAACAAATGGCTTATTCCACTAAAGGCCATTGTTGCACTACCGCCCTAATCCCAAATTATGTGTCAGCGTGTATAGGCTCCATATTATATGCTCGTTGATATCCCCGTGTTTAAGATATCGAATGCCCATTGATTAAGTCAAGTTACTGACAACTACGTTAATCAACTTCTTATGTCCTTGAGTAGTACCACTCAACCTCATTGTCATGTCGGATCAAATCTACTTGCAGGGTTTACAGACAATCCTTATGAGCTCCTCAAGGGGACATCATCAGCCCGACTTCTTGCGGGACACGGATTCCTTCTATAATCAACAACACACCTTACATACAATGTCATTACTCAATTCATCGAGTTTGTTGATTCACAAATGAATCTCACTCATTGATGATTTAAAGCAATGTACAATGCACGTAAGTGCCCGTTATCATATCCGGATTAAGAGGACAAGCATCCATAATAACAGAGGCGTTTGTTCTCTTATATAGTTAGTATAAAGAGAAACAACCTCACTTGGTCCTATTCAATACACACAAAATGTACTAGTGTAATCCTATAGTCAAGATAGACTAATACGTACCAGATTATACTACAACCGTACCAATGGTTTGTCCAAATCCATCTAGGTTGTGAACGATTACTTATACTTTATAAGGTACTGATGATATAATCTTCTGTGTGTCCACACCATATCATTTACAACATAAAGTAATAGACACATGCATATAACTAATAACATATATAATATGCATAACATTTGCCCATATGATTCTCATTCAAAATATAAAGAATTAGAGTTAATACAAAAGTAATGCTTTTAGTATATAACCCAGGATAAAAATACAAATACAAATACAAATATTGACTAGTCGTGTGCTTAATACAAATATATAGTAAAGAATTTATCGCTTGAATTGAGGTTCTTCTCTAAATATAGTGCCACGTAGACAGAGAGACCTTCCAGCTCAGAAAAGCCTAAGCCCATAAATGGTTTTAGTGAGCCCAGAATCTACTACATAGAGTTGGTCTTACAAGTATAGCCCCGCTTTTAAAATGTTTATGATTAAAACTAAATTGACATTATTGTATTAAGCTAGTGCTCCAGTAGGGCTAAACAAACGAAAAAAAAAATGAAATCTCCGCCCACTTGTCTTCTCTCACACACTCGTAATCTGAACGAAATGAGGGGGAGTGAGAAGAATTTTCCCTCATTATCTCACCTAATTCATCAAGATGAAAACTATCAATGATCGAATGGCAGATGTAATTTATGTAGGAAACTTATTATAAAATTATATTTATTGTTAAGTAAACAAGAAAATCAAATTGATACACAAATATGTCATGAACAAACCTTTAGTTCAACAAACTAACTTAATTTACCAATGATTAAATTTGATCCTAGTGATAATCACTATGTCCTTATTAAGACAAATTTGCTCCCTCTCGGTGTTCAAGATTGATGAACAATTGTCTCCCAAGACAGAATGGATTTCAGTCCCATGAATGTAGCACTCCAATTCAAAGGACTCAATGAACGCAACATTATGTTGCGTAGTCGAATCTCATTTTTAGGATTTACCCCTCCTGTAATTGGGTAAATTAGGTTTTGGTCCTACTTTTATGCAATTTCAAGTCACGTGATAAACATGCTCTAAGGGTATTTTGGTCATTTAAGAAAATTAAAGGTGGAAGTAGGACTAAAATCTAATAATCCATAATTTTAGGACAAAAGCCTAAATACCCCATAAAAAGTAGGACTAAAGCCTAAATAACCTTTTTGTAATAAAGTAGTGTAAATCTTCTTTTTTTTTTTTCGATAACCCTGAGTAGTGTAAATCAGTAAACTTTGTTTTGAAATGTAAAAAAAGAAAAAAAAATACAAAAAGTAAAAATACAAAAAAATACTACAAAAAAAAATAAAAATAAAAAATCAGTATATATATTAGGATAAGTTGATCATTTGTTGAAGTTGTGCAACTTACCAAGAATTAGAGTTTTCATTGGCTTGGGAAGTTCGAGTGTGCGAGGCAAATTGTGTATCATACGCTCGCACACTTTGAATCAATGCAGCTTGGTAATTGATACTCTAATTACGATTTTCTTTAGTTAATTAGTATATTAGAATTAGTTTTACTTTTATGTTTTGGGCCCTTGAAGGCAAAGTTGTATAATTATTAAAACCCAGACTTTGGACTTTTTAAGTAGGGTTTTTTTTGTAAACTAAACCAGGGAACGCTCGAACGGTTGGGCATGATTCTCATATCATGCGCCAACCAATGTCGCATTCACCTCAAGCAGCGTGTAAGCACTACTTGAGAGGTAAGCTTTAAACATCCTCGAAGCCCCTGTAAGAGGATACCTTGAGTGTTACGAGCATGCTTATATGATTGTATGAGTTAAATTTTCACACCGTAATTTCAATTTACACATAAAGTTGAACCAGAGCCACATAACAACCATTGGGAGGCCATTACCCAATGTAGATAAACCGGACGTTGCTTGTTATTTGAGTCCCAGTCGAACAAACAAATTAAAATCAATCAACCCGAGCCTAAAGTAGTCACGCTCCTTCAGAAAAGGACAAAAATATAGCCATGAGAATTTAGAGTAATCAATTACCAGATTCCGGTGGACCAACGACCTTCCTCACTCCCCTCCCCTAAATTCACCGTGAGTGACTCATTGCTCATCATATACAGAGTTCGAATCTACTACGGGAAATCCTTATGATTATGAACCTCAATTTTAATACTTCCCTAGTACCCCATACACTCAAAACTTTTCTAGTCATGCCGACAATTCATGGAATTCCACCATAAATAATCAACCACCATTCATATCTCCACCGGGTCAATCAGATTACGGTTTCATTAACGGTTCATCACCATAAATATCTCAGTCCATACCAAATTCATATTCCACTCTACCATCTATCACAGACCACAATTAAGGAAATGGCACAAACCTTATGTTTTCTCCAATCCAATTCTAATGATACCTTCTCTGGCCCCGATATTATGACCAATCAAATCTTCATCAACCTCCACCTGACTATCATGAGAATTCCAGCTATTATGGCGATGATTACATGCCTGAAGTTATATTTTATCTCACTTGTCTTAGTACATAATCACCCATAAATGAGAAAACTTTTGCAGAAGAAACTCAAGAACATGTGTTGGACTCGACACACTTGGACAATGACATTGACAAAATTTATGAAGATCTATGGAGAGAGGATAAAGAAAACGAAGTGCCTGGAAAGGAAAAGTGGATATAAATTCTATGGTGAAGAGTGGATCTAATTTTAGTTTAGTCATTAAAAACTTATCAATAGAACAAATTTGTGACATTCTTACTATTGCAGATATGAACCACAATTTTATGGAAATGCCGAAACGAGATGAAGAATTCTCTGAGTCCTCGAGATCATGTGAAGAACCACCACCCAACCATCACCATCCCAATTTAACACCTCTTGAAAGTCATCCTCCATCCATCAAAAATCCACCAATTTCTGAGGATTGCACCCAATTCTCACTTGAACCAATTGCCTCAGAAGTCTTTCATAATTTTTTCAATCCTCCCAGTAAAGAGACTTTGCCCAATATACAAACGTAAGAGTCCATTATTTCAGTAGTCGAGAAACCTAATATGTCGTATTCCCCATCATCTGAGCTTCATGAAGGACATCTACTACCAAACTCACACACTATTGGACAATTCAAACAAGACGGGTTATTACATAAGTTCCATGATGGGTTGCATAAGTTTTTTCTTATCATTCTGCATCTTACACTCTAAATGCATCATTTCATTCTGCTTCTGTTTGGGGGTAAATGCTTTAATATATTTTTCTGGATTGATCCCCAACTATTTAGACTATTAGTATATAGTTAACAACATATCATCCATCTTATGCATAATCTCGAGGAATCTGACTTAAAATGACCCAGCGCACATATAGTCTTGAATATCTTACTATATAAGATTCATAATATGTTTTCTCGATACATTCCATGGGAGTGCATCCTTCAGGTAACCGAGGCCTCCTCTTAGAGTGTGTGGTTGTAAGTGCCGGAGCCTTGGTCCACATATATCTCGCATATTTTTTGTAAAACAATTTTTACTCGTTGTTTGAGTAAGCATGACCCTATGGAGCGAATATACAATTTTCTTTTTCTTTGTTTTACATTTCCTTTTCAAAATAGTTGTTTTTCTCCGTTCTCATTATGAAAGATTTTCTATACATCAATAGTTATGTGATTTTTCCAAAAAACAAAATGGGCAATGGATTCCACCTAAACCAACCCTTAGAAGTACGCAATCTCCATTCTTCTAAGGGTGGTTTGAGGATCAATTATGTGTTACTAAGGGTAGCCCATATCACTATGCACTTTATGTCTCAGCTTAAACCAGATACCAATTGTCCGTTACTCAACAACATATCATCACCTCAACCAGAAAAAGTTTGTGCTTTCAATATACCAAATGCACCATAGAGGCAACACCCAAATTATACATGGAGTACTAATCAACAAGCCAAACCACATCTAGGATTCATTCACCAATCACGTCAAACCACCAAATATATTCAGACAAGGACAAGGTAACTACAACAATAAGAACAGAGCAATGGTTTCATTTATTTTAACCAGAACTACCAAAATCCACCAATCAACAACCAAAGAGACCTAGTTCCAGTTATACCACTGATAGGAATTTAACCGGCCTAAATAAATAGACTAATTAAACCCTATAATTAAACCGTGAAAATAGTTGTGGCAAACGGGTCGATCCAATAGGGATTGTTACTTAGGGACAACTGAATACTAAAATATTACCTAACCTAATTCGAACAATGTTATTTGATGGAATTTGGAATTACTAATAACTAAAGCTATTTAATTGAACTAATATCTACAAAAGCAATTAACTAGAGAATTTGGTTCAGATGATTAGAGAGGGACTAGGACTTCGTAATCCACCTTAGACCTTTCAATAAATACTTTAAAACTGGGTTTCAATGTTTCAAATTAATACGAGAAACATCCGCCGAATGAGAATTCAGTGTTTTCTCGAAATTTTATCGTGACAAAACTATTACGTAAAAACATCTTCCGAAATTCAGCACTAGAGATCAAACTTAAAAGATTAATTGTCTTTTAACAGCACAACTAATATCTAAATTTGCTATTGACAATAGAAATTAGGCTATGATTAGTAGTTAATCAGTTCACACTACTTAGGATGCTTCACATACAAGGTGCAATAACAGAACAACTATTAATCGAGAATGCAACGAAAGAAGACTGACAATTAAATATAATTATAACCATAAAAACTCAATCTCAAAATAATTACATCAAGGCTAGGGCTTCATCTCAGCCCTAGTTAATAGTTTACTAACACATAATAATTGAACTCAAAATAAAGAAAAGGTTAAGAGAACTCATGTCGACGGTGAGGTACTCTTCTTCCTTCTTCAATTTCTGTTTTGTCGATCAGCTCTAATTTTCGGTTCTCCAATCTTTCACTCTAATTCGTCTGCCGATCGATCCCCCTGTTTCAGTTTTTCCATTGTATATATATGGTTCGGCTAGGGTATGGGGTAGTGTTTGATTAGAATTGGAGTTGTCTAATTTGGTGACGAGAGATTCGGTTTTGATCAATTTGAGTGGAACCAGGAGTGTCGGTGTTTTGTTTCTCTTTCTGTTTATTTTTGTTTCTATTCGTGAGTGAAGGAGAATAGAAGGTGATGATCGGGTGCTTTAGGATGGATGGTGAATGGTATGGCCATTACACTACACCATTTGGGTGATTTTGTAACATTTGGGTTTTTTTAATAGTAACACTTATCCATCCGTTAGCAAATTATTCACATTTATAATCCATTAGAAATGCTATCGACCGTTGCTGAAATACTTGAATTATTTTCTAACATTTCTTGAGATATTTAGTGACGTTTCCCTATACGTTAGAAATTGTGAAATGGAAAAAAGAAAAGAAAAATCAGGTTGGAAAAAAAAGGAAAACTTAAGCGGGAGTTTTTCACCTCTCGCGCTCATCGAAAAGTGGAAAAGAGAAAAACCCTAAACCGTAAGGTTGTTCCTCACTCGGTGAGTCTTCCTCTCCTTCTTGCTCTTCTTCTTCCTTCCTCCTCCTACAAAGTGTCTAGAATTTTGATTTTGGGTGGCTAGGGTTTTGATTTTGATTTTGGTTTTGGGTGGCTAGGGTTTTGATTTTCGTTTTCGTTTTGTATGGCTAGGGTTTCGAGATTCATTTTAGGCATAATTGTTCGATCTATTGAAAAAAAGGTTCTCTTGAACAAAGGTAAGTAACTATTGGTCGTGGTTGTGGTTTTCCTTATCTGCTGAACATGTTTAATTTTGGCCGTTAAATATTAATTTCTAAGTAACAAGTTTATCTCTGTTTCCGAAGATTGTAATTCAAATATCAGACAAGATGAGAGCTTTTCCATTTCTTTGTTCATCAGGTACTAATTTCTCGTCTTTTTGAGTTTTTAATACTTTGGTTTTGAACCAATTTACTTAATTTTGATTATTCTTTGTCGATTTCATTATTTGGGGTTCAGTATTTTAAGTTTTTGAAGGTGCATGTTGCCATTAATTGCTGTTGTTGCTTCTTAATATGTGCTTGATCTGCTCAAGATAACAACTAATGTAGTGTTTTTAGTGTAACAGTTTTTGACATTAGGCTTTTAGCTCATGGGTTTGGCTGAATTACTTTAAATTTTTATGTAAAAGATTGTATCTTTATAGCTTCATATATGGTCCTTTCATGTTTAGTTTCTAGTGGAAAAGGTAATTTTGGTTCTTTTTATGGTTGGCAGTCATATGATTATTAACTTTATTATATAGTTCATATAAGTTACATTAAATTTACACAACATGCATTTGAAATGCACCGGTCGATCAATGTATGTTATGTGTCCATATATATTACTCGACAAGTGTGTTTTGCTTGTTTAATATATTTTGTTGAAAATAATTTTGTTGTCATGTTTTATGGAACTGGAATTATTTGTAATGGTTCATTAGAAGCAAAGGGAGTTCTATTTCCTTTGTTTTAATGGTTCTTTGGGTCAGATTTAAGTAATGTATAGTCTGTTTTTTCAAGAATAGAAATTCTAGCAGATTCAAACTGATACATCCGTGGCAAAGGCATAAATTTTTATCCGATGCCAACATTATGTATGCTCCTCGTTAGGAATCCAAATGCAGGAAATACTGCGGATTGGAGGGAAAGATATATAGGCATGATAGATTACTCGACTATCATTCTCTGGGTTCTAGCAAATGCAGAACTAGCTGCAGCTTGCTTTGTCTCAAGGGATTTGCAATAGTAGCCGGACTAGGTGCAAGTGTGGTCGGTGCTCTTGGAGCACTAGCGATGGAGTGCTACCGGTCCCATTGCAGCTTGTCGGATTGATCGCTATCAAGTTGTGGATGCAGCAGTGGCTAGTGGTATAGCTACATAAAAAGGAACTGGAAAAGATGGCCCAACTGCCGCCAGTAGTTTAGGAAGGGATTTTTATAATGTTATCCTTCAAGAAGAACCTTTAAAGTCCACCACGGTAAGTTTACTCGAGTCTTACGTAGAAATCTCGCTACTTTATAAAATTATGCACCTGCATAGATTATTATGAGTACCTAGGACCTAGATTCAAAATTGTTTCTGAAAATGAAACCTGTAATGTTAGTTTTAGGGATGCTCTGTAAATCCTTTGAAAAGAAAAAGAAAGAAAAGAAAACATTCTTTTGTACGTCTAGCCTTTCCTCTCTATATATTCCTTTAGCATTTTGGTGTACCATTGTTTTTATGTGTTGCAGTGTTGTTTAGTTGCATTTTATATTCCATATTGCAATTTGTATGGCCTCTTCCTATATTTTTGTAATGAATATGTCCTTGTATTTTAGGTCAAGCAAATTATAAAGTCCTTCAGATGGGCTCCTTTTCTTCCTGTTGCAACTGACAACTCCATGTTGAGTGTCTTATTGTTGCTATCAAAGTACAGATTGAGGAGTGTGCCCATTATCGAGATAGGAAATCCTTTCGTTAAGAATTTTAATACCCAGTCAGCAGTGGTGCAAGGTCTCCAAAAATGCAAAGGAAGGGATTGTTTGATTACATTGCAAGTCACCCAATATTTGATTTTGGACTTCCTTTTACGTCGTATGAGGAGGTGAGTTACTACTATATAGGTTTACTGGTTGACCAGTCTATGTTTCTTGGCACTTACGGCTCACTTTGTGTGGCAAAGAAATTCTAACAATAACCTTTTGAAATATGACACTGATTTCCTCATTTCCACATCCCAGTTGATCTTTTTAGCACATTTCTATCATTAGGATGCGTATAACATAAACTGCTGCAACCATATGTCAGGAACCCCTTATTAGGGAGTCATGGTTTATTTGTTTCTATCTTATATATAACATAATCATTGCATCATCTTATGCGTTCTCCAGCACTAAGACATTTACAATCAACTATTCATGTTAAGCGACATGTATATGCTATATAGGAGTTGATTGGGGGTGGAATTTAGACGTTGGAGCTTATCTCTTTATGATCAAAGAATATTCTGCTGGACAAGGTATTGATATACAAAATTTGCAACTTGCTCTTAAGTGGCAATGTGTGTTTCATAGACTAATTCTATATATGCATCGATTTATGACTCAATTTCGCTTAATTTAATTGGGGTTTAGATGTAATATTACTGGTATTGATATTTTATGCAACTAGTTAGCAAATTTATTCACATTGATTTTATTTGGTCAAATAGTAATGGTCAACTAAATGTAGTACACTAAGTTGCGCCCTGGTACATTTGATATTTTTGTACTTGTTTTCATAGTATTAATCGGGTGAATTACTCTGTGTGAGCATCTTGAAGTGGATCGGTAAATATAGGAGAGCCTCATGGTTATATACATCTCTATGTATGGGTTCCACACCTTATGCTATCTAGAAAATTTTAATTGGAGGTGGACATGCAAGATGAAGAGGAGGTGGCTTTCACTAAGGTATGCTAAATTTATTAACAAGTTTGTATTGGTTATATGCTACACATGCCTCCTTCTTGAACCAAACATGAGCTGGTCTGCTCCAAGTGACCCAGTACAGAAGGGGGATAAGAAGAAAATAGAAAGGGGTATCCACTGTTTTTCTCCTCCATTTTTCAGTTACCTTATATCAATAATAAAAAATGGGTGAGGGTTTTAATATATGCTTTGCTTAGTTATTTGACCCCATATACATGTACATCACATGATCACACTACTTTGATTTGTTAAGATTTTATTTTTTTTAGATTTGATTATTTGGTCTTGCTTGTTTCATATGCTCACAGTCTATTTGATGAAAGTTCCTTAAGGGCTTTAGTTTTTATGCTTTTACTGTTTTTGAAAATTAATAATTACAAACAATGGTTAGTGAGCATAAGCTGAGTATAAGCTGGGGGTGCCTAAGCTTAGTGAGCACATTATAGATTTACACTTTATAGCTAGGACCACTAAATCCCGAGGTATTGTTTTACTTAGTTCAAGAGCTTGAGAATATTTTATCAAGGTTTATTAATTCTACATATAGATAAGTGGTGTTGATGATTAATCATCTTTCTGTTGTTTGAGCATATGACGACTAATACTTTAAGTGACAAGTATCAAGCCATGTTGGACAACACCAACTTAACTAAATTCACCGTTATAGTCATAGAATAAGCTCCAATGACTTATTGACCCTGATCAGGCCTTTAATGCTAAGGATAGTGCCCTTTTTAAGCCAGTGAAGCCCTTAAATGACATGCTTTAGCTCCAACAAGAAACAAATGAGGATGAGGATAAAAAACTTGTGGGAATTGAAATTTCAGCTTATAACGGTGAATTTGACCATGAGCAATCTACGGTCAGTGATAAGTTCCAGGCTCCGTCAACTCCACAGTTGAAACAAGGATGTAGATTTCTAGACGATGGGCAAAGTAACTGCTCATTAGAGAAAGAGCATGGGGACCTAGAGGGAGAATCAAAATCTGTCGAAACTACCTGCAAATAATTCAGTTCTTTGAAACTACTTTACGACAATTCAGTGGAAGTAGTTACTGTCATGGTTGATCCTTCTTTGACATCTAAGGAGGTCGCTGTCAAAGAGGAGAACTCTGTCGAACGTTCTAGGAGTGGAAACGGTTTATCTTGTCATTCACAAAAGGTAGAGAAGAAAGCTTAATCCAAAGGTGATAACCCACAAATAGAAGCCCCTCACCCTAATTCCTATGGAAAAAAGACTAACAGGAAGATCAAGGTACTTAAATAATGATAAAAATGGTTCTTTATTATTTGTACCGCATTTGCTCTCTTTCTCTGCTGAACTTGCCCTGGTGTGTTATTTACAAGAAATAATGTTATATTAGTGAGTCATGCATTGGAGTCCATCAAGCACTGTGATTCTCAAGGAAAACTTGTTCAATTGTGAGATATTAGTCTAAGCAAAAGAAATGACTCTTTCAACAAGTTGGTTTCTCAGTTCTACAAGTTTCTGTTGGCGCTGACTTCTCCAAGTTTTATAGAACCCTAAGCCTAATGTAATTGGTTTGGACTATTTCCCATTTGACGCATCCTATGTTACCCTTCATTTCCGACATTCTTATATTTACAATTAGATTAGATTATTTATCTTTATATGTACTGATATGTGTGTATGTACATGAGATTAAACATCATTGATGTGTTGCTATGCAGAGGTATCGGATGCATAGAAGACACATTGTGCCGAAGGATGATGATAGAAGATGGCAGCATCCAAGAGGACCCACTCCAAGGGTTTATCCACACAAGCCCATCATGGCGTATCCCCCATACCATACTAATCATAGTTTCACACCAAATCAGTTTTATCCTATTTGGGGACACCCTAACAATCACCATTCAAGCATGCATATGTGGGGTCACCCTGGCTTCCCTACCTGGCATCCTCAGGATAGCTGGTCTTGGAATACACATCCATGGGTAATTTTGTTATTTTAGCTGATGCAGATATAAAAGATTGCTAACTTAAATATCAGTGCTAAAGTCGTTCTTAATTTGCTCCACATTCAAATATAGTAGTGTAGCCTTGTGCTAATTTTATGAATATGTTATATATGTGTTTCAGATGCATGGGGCCGTCCTATGATGTCGCCATCTCCGAGGCCTTGCTCCAACTTCCCTCAGGTGAGGCTAATGATGTGTCTATACTCACACTGAATACATACACTTTAGTGCCTTGCTAAATTGGATTTTAACATTATAGTGTCATTTTCTTAAAATGGTGCAGAATGCTTCTGGATTTCATAGTTTGCACCCATTTGAAGAATGTATCAACTCACCAAGCAATTCCTTCGACTTTCATCCGGTAAAAGTCTTCTCAGTTATATTTTTCCTTACATATTTACTCCACGTACTATGTACTAGCCTTTTGTTATTAAGAGGTACAATCACTTAACAGGTCCGATAGTATTTAGCATTTATGTTTGAATGGTGACCCCATGAATCTTTCAATCAGACAAATCCTATTGGGGTCCCGACCTCAAAGCCGGCTATTTTGTATAGGTGCCATGATGCAGTAGAACTCCATTCCATTATTTTATCTATATACTATATAGTATGGTTTACATTTAGGGTTGGGGTATCATCATAATGCGCCTTCACCAAATTTTTTATGGTATACGCTTTGAACTACTGATTGAACGCGTTTCCTCTTCTATCTCTAAGTAGGCAATATAGTCGAGGCAAACAACTTGACCTTCTGTCCTAATGTCAAATAGACAATGGGGCTGCACATAGTACACCATCACATTAGCAAGGACTTAAACCATGACATCCTCGACTCCTAGTATCCTACAGAGGTGTGGATCCACTAGACTGTGGAGTTTGCAGGATTGTTTTTTTCGTCTGTATCTTGTGGTGAAAATAGTGTCAGACATCAAATGACACTAGAGTGTCAATTTCGACAAATACTGTATTTATCCCATAGTAAATGAATACTATAGTGGAAGGTAAATAAGGAAGCTTCATTATAAACTGGGTATTATTTCATCTCGTTTATTGATTTGTTCAAGATGCTAACAGTGGAAAATATGTCGACTTTTAAAAGTTTATAGAATTCCAAGTGTTTCCATGGATCCAAAATAAACAAATTTCTATGTTGAATATATTCATACAATAGCTACATAATTAAATATCTTTTGTGGTAAATTGTGGCTTCATTTCGTTTCTAACGGTTCGAATCAAGGGTTTGTCACCTGATCTAATATAGTATTTGGTTCGTTCATTGCCTATGTGAAATTGTTCTTATTTGTATGGCATCTTCGAATATGGATTGAGAAAACTAGGCTGATAAAAAGTAATTCCCACCATCTAATACCTTTATAAGTAATCAAACAATATCATTTTTGTAGTTTACAGCCGAACTTAAATTCTTTGACATGAAAAGTTATTATATTGTTACAGGTAATGAGGCATGATTTACAGGTAATGGAAGTCTACATTTTGAGATAAGATGTTTTACATTATTGACTATCTTTGTCATTTTGATTGGCTTATTTATGAACTTTGCTTGATTATAGATATGCCAAAGAAGGAAATCCATCTGAGTTAGCAGTGATAGACATCTTTGTGAGTACAATTGATCCTCCGAAGGAGCCTCCACTTATCACTGCAAATATTGTTCTATCGATCCTTGCTGTGGATTATCCAATCGACAAGGTAGCGTTTGAGAGCTACTAGGACTTATTCTATCCATGCATTTTGTTTACAAAAACTTATTTTACTAGTTGTTATTATATTCTTGGTTGTTTTCTCATTGTTGAATCTAACTTACACAAATTTTACTTACTACTATGTATCGATCCTCTCTATTTTCTTAATTTCCTTTTGGTGTCATTGGTCTGGTTGCAGGTGTCGATGACTTTTATGATTGCTAGAGGAAGGACAATGTGAGAGATCAAAATGTTTCGTTTTAGAGCTATTAGGACTAATTCTATCTATGTATTTTGTTTACAAAATACTTAATGAGTTTACTGATTGTTATTATATTTTTGGTTATTATCTCATTGTTGAAAAAAAATGTAATCAAAGTTAAGACTTGCGACTTATGAATGAATTATCGAGTATGTTTGGTTCAAGTGTTTTCTTTCTCGTTATTGTACCTAAGTGTATGTTTTAAGTTTTTAGTGGGATGGATAGGTTGTGTATAATGTGTAGGATATATATATGCTAGAAGCAGGTGGCAGGAACAATTGGGGTCAGAATATTTAAATATTTTTTTTTCAAATGTTTCCAAATTTAGCAACGGTTGTGTATCCGTTACTAATGGAAGCATAAGTAACGGTTACAGATCCGTTATAAATAAAAATTGCTAACACTTTTATTTGTTGGAAATGAATTAAGAACAAAATTAATAACCGTTACTAATAATTTACTAACGGTTGATAAGTGTTGCTGACATTAATTTCAGTAACATTTGCTAACCGTTGGTAAATTTGCTAACACTTTATAACCGTTACCAATATCTGTTACTAATATTTGTCACGCTTTTGTGTCGACGAAAAATAACTGTTACTAATATTTTTTGTAACGGATGCATATCCGTTACAAATAAGTTGTTATGGTGTAGTGTTAGTTGGTTGTGTGGGCTTTAGTCTTGAACATGTAGACGGTTTGTAATTCTTGTGCCTGAACTTAACTATGGCCCATAAGCTAACAAATACAATCCACGCCTTTGCTCATGATAAATCTTTAAGAGCAAGTCCAATGGGGAGCTATATGGACGGCTAAAGGCAAATATAGCACCCCAACCACAAAAATGTCATTCCAATGGGGCTGCTAAAAGGGTCTTAAATTTGGAAGGAGTAAAAAAACCCAGCCAAAATTAAGACCTTCGTTAGCATCTGCCATAATAAGTTACGGGATAAGGACGGCATAGTTTCTGCCGTCTGTTGGTTATTTATGTACAGACGACAGTCACTATGTCGTCTGCCTCCAGTTTTAAATAAATGGACGGACGGCAGACACTGTACCGTCCGTACCTTCCAGACACTCAACACTATTTAGACTTAGCCAGATTTAACCAATTTTTCACTCACATGCATTTACTTGTCATCAAAGCCTCAACCCTCAACTCTTCAACCATCAACTCTTCAACCACCAATCTCATTTCTTGTGTCAACTTTATAGACCACAAACTCTTCACTCACACTTTTTGCATTACTATTCTCAACTTTGCAACCTTTCTTCTCACATTCATTCTCAACCTTGTAACTTTTCTTCTCACATTCAAAATGGCTTCTTCTTCTCACTATGTTGAATCAAGCTCCTCATCCAAAGATGAGAACATGACAAATGATGATGAGAATATGTTCGTACCTATTTTCTCGTTGTTGCAAGACATGCATGAAGATACTCGTGATCATCGAGGCTCGGTCTCCGGTAGAAAGTACATTTATCGTGATTGAATCGACGCTCACAATAGCATTATGAGGGATTATTTCGTGCAATACCCGAAGTATCCCCTTGATATCTTCCGTGGGAGGTTTAGGATGCACCGCCATCTTTTCCTCCAAATCTTGAAAGCCGTCTCCGACCATAACAAGTACTTCACATACGAGGTTGGTATTGGAAAGCCATGTTTGACGGGTATGTAAAAGGTAGTTGCTTGCATTCGTTTGCTTGCATATGGGTATAGTGCGAATGCGTGGGATGAATACGTTCAAATCACAAAGAGCACCCTTTTCGAAAGCTTGAGGCATTTTTGTGATGCTATGTTGGCGGTCTTCAAGAAAGAATATTTGAGGGCTCCAAACGAAGAAGACATTCAACGTCTACTTGCACAAGGTGAAAATCGTGGCTTCCCGGGTATGCTTAGAAGTTTGGATTGTATGCATTGGCAATGGGAAATGTGTCCTACGGTATGGCAAGGTACACATGTAGGACATAAGAAGAAACCTACAATCATTTTGGAAGTCGTTGCCGATCAAGACTTGTGGATTTGGCATGCTTTTTTTGGTATGGTGGGTTCGAACAACGACATCAATGTGCTTCAACGTTCTCACCTCTTTGATAATCTTATGCATGGTGATGCTCCTCGTTGTAATTACACCGTGAATGGTCACCAATACAAAATGGGTTACTATCTAGTCGATGGGATTTATCCTAAATATGCTACACTTGTACAAACAATCCCTCACCTAACAACTCAAATAGAGGGATTCTTTGATAAGATGTAAGAAGCGTATGCAAAGATGTGGAGCGTGCATTTGGTGTCTTACAAGCTAGATAGGGGATAATCAAGAGGCCGGCGCGAATGTGGAGTAGGGATGATATTAATCGAATAATGAAGACGTGTATAATTTTACATAATATGATTTTCGAGGATGAACGAGCGATTGATATTGAAGATTGGTAAATTGACATGGATTGGGAGCCACCAGTCGCATTGGATGTTGTCAGGAATCGAAATGAGGAAATTGCAAGAAGACTCAACACACTTCGTCATATTCAGAGCAGAGAAACTAAAATGTTCAACTAAGAGTTGACTCATCAATCACCTTTGGCAATTTCGTGCGGATCAAGGAATGTAGTATGAGTATTTTTATGTTTGTAGTTTGAGTATTAACTATGTTTGTTCTATAGTTTAAGTATTATTTATGTTTGACTTTATGTTGTTTCAAGATAATTCAAATTAAATTGAAATTACAATATTGGAAATGAACTAACAACAACAATGGAAATGAAATAACTAAAGCAACATTGAAATTAATCTAAGTAGTAGAAGCACCACCCCTACTAGAAGCACCACTTGGAGTTCCAAACGTTCCATTCTCTCTCTTTTGGCGAATTATCTCCATTTTCATCGTCTTGAAGTATTCGGCAACTTCCGGCTCAAGAGTAGAAGTATCTTGTGCTAATATTTTGTTGTCTTCTTTCCACTTCTTGAGCTCCACATCTTCACCCTATCGGCGGCGGCATTAGTCATTTGTGCCAAATACTTTTCCATCATCTTGTAATTCTCTCCTCCTTTCTTCATTCTTCATTCTCTCCCTTTGTTCCCGGTGGTCGTTTTTTCTTGGTTCCACTTCCACCTCCACCTCCACCTCCACCTCCACCTCTATCCCCAACTTGTGTAGGAAACGGATGAATTGGAACGCCACCAAGAGTTTCCGATAGCGTTGTGGGTGTTAAAGGCACGACTTCGTCATCTACATCGAGAATGACGTTAGTTCATCTCCTCGATGTAGTTGTGGACCGGCTCTCCAATTCTTCATTCCATTTTGGGCTATCCTTGAGGAGGGCCCAACAATGCTCAAATTGAAAGTGTGTGTTATGAGCCAACATATATGTTGTTTTTGCCTCGGCCAACCGATCTTGGATCGTTGTGCCACTTCTTGCAGTCCTCTTCGAAGAGAAGATAATTCCTGCCTATCGGTTGCAAGCTTTTTGGATGTGTCCAAATCGAGTGGACACCGAATCTTTGCTTCTCTTGTTGTTTTCACCAGCTCTCTCTTGAAATTTCTCTAATATTCTCTCCCAATAGTGTGTGACTCGTTATGTGAAATGAGAGCAAATGGTGAGAGAGTTGTGTGAAGTAGTTGCTATAAATTTGTAATTTCAGAAAAACTAGTTGTTGGGATGTCTGGACTAGACAGACAGCAAAGTTTATGCCGTCCATTACAATTTAACATACAAACGGTAGAAACTCTGCCGTCCGTATCCCGAACTTAACAACTATTAAAAGTCCCCATTGGACTGGTTTTTCGAATTTGGGCTGCCAAATTTGGCTGGGGCTGCTAAAGGGCTTATGTGGCACCTTTTAGCAGCCCATTATAGCTGCCCCCCATTGGACTTACTCTAAAGTAAGGTTCCACCTTTTGCTGGTCACATGCCCACTGAACTTCATGGCGACGCTGGTCTTTAGCACATGGGCTTTTATAGCTAACTCCTTCAAACTGACTTTATATATTCTGCACCTCCACTGAAGTAGATCAACGTACACACACTAATATCTTCGAATCTCCATAGTTTCAACACTTTTAATCAAGTTAACTCCAATCCTGCAAAATCACTAAAAACACACTAACTAAATCAAACAAATTAATTAAACGAACTAACTAATATGAAATTGGGCGTAAATATATGTAACATTTACGTGTTTATCAAATACCCCCAAACTTATATTTTGCTAGTCCTCAAGCAAAACTAAAACGAAACTAATAACAAAAACAAAAATTCTAACTCACTTTCGTAGGAATCACGATTATACTTAGCATGTGTAACAAGCCTTTAAACCTCTAGATTACCCCTAGTGGATGAGTTTAGTCTTGTGAGGGTTTTTCAGAAACGGTACCCACAAACATTAACATAGCATAACCATAACCAATGGTGATATAATTTTCTCAGAGATAAAAACTTTTCCAACTGATAAACAAGTTAAAAAAATCATCAATTACCACAGTTTACATCATTATCACCAAGACACATTGCTACTTTCAAAGATAGAAAAGATTGACTACTTTCCCAAACCAAAGCGTGTGTGTGTTTAGCCAAACTGATACAATCTTCTATCCAAGTAATGGAATTCCTAACTTGCTATCCAAAGAGCATATCAACTTCAATCCTCACCATACATACACTCACAAGAAAGTTTCTCTTTCAGATAAGTTTTCAATTTTACCTCTGTACGCAGGGAAATGAGTAAAATAATAGAACATCCCACATACTTAGCCAGAAAGATGGACTTATGAAATTTCAAAAACAAATTAGTCTCATGGAAAGAAGGTCAATCACATGTGAAGTGTCGGGTCCTTCACTTTAGCATCCTCTCACCTATTCTACACTTTATATCATACTTTTGTGATAAGTCTGGGTATTACAGGGCTTAGGATAAGTTAACAACAAAAGGTAAAAGGATTCAAAAATTTCTGAGAATATACTAAAGACTTATCTTGTACTTGATCTTCTTGGAAAAATTTCTTCACTTTGTAGACCACATTACTTGACTTTCTCACTACTTCTGCTCAATGATTTCTTTTTCTTTTTCTTTTTCTATATTTTTCTTTTTTCTTTTCTTTTTTTTCTTTTTCTATTTAATCATTTTGAGCAAAATGAATGATTTTCTTCATTTGATTTTGGTAAATTTTCCTTCTAAATCTTCTTTCTTCTAGCTTTCTCCTTAGTCCTTTAGAAATCCTTAGAAATATGGGTAAGGCTAATAATATGGGTTTACACTCCCTATTTGGAGTTGGGTTAAGGATAATTGGTTTAAGAAGAAAAGGCTTAATAATATAAGGCTCAAAAGGGTTAACATGATGATCCTACTAGGTGGTATAGATAAAGGCTAATTAGTTAACTACTTGACTTATTAGTATGATATTCCGCTTCGAATAGACTACAAGGCCTAATGGCTATCTCCCCAGTTGATGCCACTTCATGATCAACCAAAACAAGAATATATAATGAGACTATACAACGACTTTAAAGCACAAAAGAATGATTGAGTCAACTCGGACTCGGAATTTACGTAAAGACACTCCAAGAAATTAGAATTGACAGGTTCAAGTCTCATGGGTTAAGTCTCTATATTCCTCTTTTAGTTCACTAGGAGGTTAAGTTACTCTTCAACTTGACATATATCAATTGGCTAATAGTGCAAATTCCACTTTGGCTTGGACTTTCATCAATAAAATCTATTTCTAGAAGTAGAAAATAGTCTAAGCAACAATAACTTCCAAAGTGACTCTTAACTTCTTAAATTCCTTGAAAATCAGTGGCATTAGAAATAAAAATTCTTAAATATTTTCATAATAGAAAATCACCATTTATCATACAATGCTAGAAAATTTTATTTTTCACAAAACAAAAGCTTTTGTTCCCACCCCCAACCTATCATAGACATTGTCCTCAATGTTGACATATATGCTCAATTGAAAAGATAACGACATGGACAAGTAAAAGAATAAGAAAAGAGGTTACCAATATTTCCAAAAATGACAAATAAAATCTCTGAGTCACCTGTAGAAATTAGTACATTACCAAAGATATAACAGTGATAATATATATAAAGAACCAAATTACAACAATGACTAAAATGTGTCACGTGTCTCATTCCATAGAGTTACACGTCTCCAACAAGGTGGAGAAAAAGTGCTAGAGTGGAATACATGATACACGTGCACAAAGGACTAAACAATAACAAAAACATTGGTTGCCTCCCATAAGCGCTACATTTAACGTCTCTAGCAGACGAATGTTTCGCACCCCCAAACTTAGGATTAACACTACCATATGAGTGCATACAATATCACGCAGATAATCAAATATACCAATCTCAAGCAAAAGATCGTGTGATGTAAAAATTTGCCACCCCCAAACTTATGCAAAACAACACTTAAACATACCATGTATCACCTAATAAGATATGCAAATACAATACACAGTAGGCGAACATGAAACAATGCACTTAACAAATAGTGATAATGTCATCCGATTTTCGTAAATCCGACAACACTTTCAAATCATCTTTCCGTACCCAAACGGCACGGACCTTAGGTGGAAAGTGTCTAGGTTGTGTCTATTTATATTGCACTCCCATTTTCTTACCATGATTTCTAGGCAAATTATAATCACATTTCATAGGTCTATTAGATAGACTAGGTATGATAACAGAATTAGCAATGTCATGAGATGGAGCACGTGATTGTGGAACCCGGTTTAAAGAGTTACCTTGGTTTACACGAGGATTATATTTATACCAAAACTTAAATTCTCTTTTTCTAACCTGACAATGATATTTCATATGACCCTGACCACCACAATAATGACAAACAATGTGAGGCCTAGGACGTTCAATATGAGTAGTGGAAAGGATAGTAGATGGGACACGTTCTAGAGAAAATGGAGCTAACTTAGAACAAGTAATAAGACTATCGTGATCACTGGAACACTCCCTAGCACTTGGGATCGTATCCAAATTTTCAGCACCATTACATGGATTTTGAAATGTCATATTGGAGTCAAAATTCTTCTGTAAAAGATCAAAATAAGTTTCAATAGCTTTTTGACTTTTCTTAATCATGCCAAACTCAATTTCCAAAGATTTATTTATAACACTAAGAGATTCATTCTCCGCTTTCAATTTATTAGCAACATACATCGTCTCATTAGCGTGAGAAGTCAAAACAATATTTTCACTCTCAAGAGATAGCATCCTCTCAAACAACTTCTCATTTTCCTCAAGTAACTGCTGATTTTTAATTAACAAATCAAGATAAATCTCTGGAAGTTTCTCATGAGACTCATTCACCATGGAATCACAACTAGAATCAAGACATAGAATGCAAAGACTAGAAAAGGGAACAATATCATTAGGACATGAAGAATTACCATTAGGAGTACTATCAAATGAAAGTTCCTCCGATAAAGTAGTCACCACTTCCCTAAGTATATCATCATCACTATCTCTAAAGTGAGCTAGACACACATCCAGCAACTCATCCGAATCGGACAACCAAAAATCATTGTTGAAAAGAATATCAGCGTCATCACTAGTACTTAATGGTTTACTATTACCCTCAACCATATTAACATCACAATATTCTCTGAATCCACAAGCGGCTTACTCACATAAAAAAACATTAAGCTCAACTGTCATATTTCCAAAAGAGATTTTCATAACCCCATTCCTACAATTTATAATGGCATTAGCTGTAGCCAAAAATGGCCTACCAAGAATCACAGGAATATTTTCTTTAGAATTTTGGATAGGTTGAGTATCAAGGACCACAAAGTCCACTGGAAAATAGAATTTATCCGCTTGAATCAAAACATCTTCAACAACACCACGAGGGATTTTAATAGATCTATTAGCAAGTTGTAGTGTTATTGGAGTGGACTTAAGCTCTCCTAATTCTAATTGTAGATAAACAGAATAAGGTAATAAATTAACACTGGCTCCCAAATCAACTAAAGCTTGTTCTATCCGTTAGCTTCCTATTCCACATGAAATGGTGGGACAACCTGGATCCTTAAACTTAGGAGGAGTTTTGTATTGAATGATTGAGCTTACTTGCTCTGTGAGGAATGCTCTCTTCTGCCCATGCATCTTACGTTTCACAGTACACAAATCTTTTAAGAACTTGGTATAGGCAGGAACTTGCTTAATAGCCTCAAGAAATGGAATATTTATTTGAACCTTTTTAAAAACATCCAACATTTCATTAGATTGTGTTGCTTTCTTAGTCGGAAGCAACCTTTCAGGAAAAGAAGCTTTAGGTATATAATGTGGTATGAGATTAGACTCCATAGGAATAAAAGGTTGCCTAGAAGATTTACTAGCATGAGGACCACTAATATCACTCTCCTCACTTTCACGCTCTCCCAAATCAGACCTAACCTCTACCCTAGGCATCTCAACCTTATTATCAACATGTTTTCCACTCCTAAGCGTAGTAATCGACTTTACTTGCTCATGGTAGTGCCTTTGGCTCAAGTTAGAGCCTATCTCATACTGACCTTTTGGATTAGCTACTGGCTGAATAGGAAGATTACCTTTCTCCCTCTCACTCAAAGCATTTGCAAGTTGATCCATTTGAATTTCCAACTTGGCAATATATTGCGAGTTTGAATGCAAACTCTGTTGGGCATCTTTTTGAAGTTGTTGGGTTGTTTCCAAAAAATTTATAGTGTTTTGTGCTAATTTAGCAAGGGATTCCTCTAGAGCTTAAAGCGTAGGTGGTTGGGGTGCATAATGTTGCACTGGATTTGAGTTACTAATTGGACCTCCCTGGTGTATACCCTTAGACCAAGACAAATTAGGGTTGTTACGCCACCCTTGGTTATAACTATTATTAGAAAAGGAGTTGTTGCTTGGGTTCTGGTACGTGTTAAAGGCATTGACTTGTGCAGTCACGCCAGCATAATTATCAATAACATGATCAAGACTATCGCACAAAAGGCAACTAGGGGTTTCAACATTATTAACTTGAGCTGGAGATTTTGTCTCTTTTTCTAGCTCGAGAGCCTCAACTCTTCTAACTAAGGCATCCATTTTTGGCATTTGCGTCAAAATCCTTATCAACATGAAACATAACATTCTTTGTAGTACTACTAGCCACCTTCTTAGGTTCACGACTAGTTTCCCATTGCTGGACCTTTTCAGAGACTTTTTCTAAAAAAGTCCACGCTTCATCTACAGTATTATCACAAAAATCTCCAGTACTCATGGTCTCAATTATAGCCTTAGAGCTAAAATCAAAACCCTCATAGAGAATTTGTATCAGCCTACCCTTCTCTAGGCCATGGTTAGGACACTACAAGAGCAGGTCCTTGGATCTCTCCATACACTTCCATAATGACTCTCCATCAACTTGGCAAAAAGATGATAATTTTTTTCTAAAAGCAGTTGCCTTATGATTAGGGAAAAAATTCTTTAAGAACACATTGCATAATTTTTCCCACGTAGCTATGGAATTTGATGGAAGAGTGTTAAACCAACTCTTCGCTTTCTCCTTAAGGGAAAAAGGGAATAACTTCAATTTTATAACTTCATCGCTAAACTGTTGAAGTTTAGTAGTCCCACAAATATCCTTGAATTCCCTTACATGCATGAAGATATGGATCTTCCTCATCCATTCCCCTATATTTAGGAAGTAGCCCAAGCAGTTTGGGCTTTATCTCAAAGTGATTAGCATTGGTCGGTGGGGAAACAATGCAAGATGGTCGAGTTGTCCTAGCAGGATAGATAAACTCCTTAATAGATCTAGGTATTTGGGCAACAACTTCGTTATTATTGCCTCCTTCAGCCATTTTTATTTTTTTTTTCTTTCTTAAGACTCTATAGGACAACACCCTAACAAAAAGGAAACTAACTTAACCCTAAGACTGATAAATAATGCAAACGATGCACACACACAAATAATATCAAACAATTATTTCAAACCAGATTGAATTTTTAATAATGTTTAATATATTTGCTCCTAAACCCAAATAACACGATTCCCAGTTCTTGTGTAAAAGCACCGTCATCGATCCACATCTCAAAAGAGCTTTCCTAGTGAGCGGGCTAAACCTGTCCTAATGCAAGATGCCTAGGGCTGGTCAAGGTGAATTATCCTTCCTAAATGCAAGAAAAATCAAAAACAAACAAAACACACAAGGTAAACAACGTTCAACCCCACAAAGGAAAGAGACGTACCTCCGGCGTGAGCCTTCGAAGGCTACTTGCGACACCGGGTGACGACAAACAAGCAACTTCCCAAAAGTCCACAAGAAAATCACGACTATCAGCTTTGTAAGAAAAATTATTTGCTTACTGCCTGCGAAAATCAAAATTCGACACAGAAACTAAGAAATAATAAAACTACAACTAAACTTAAACTACGAATCATGATAAATAAAACTTTAAAACTCAATTGTACCACTGCAATCCCCGACAGCGGTGCCAAAAATTTGATAGGAATTTAACCGGCCTAAATAAATAGATTAATTAAACCATATAATTAAACCGCAAGCGCACAGCTATCGTTGAAAATAGTTGCGGCAAACGAGTCGATCCCACAGGGATTGCTACTTAGGGACAACTGAATACTAAAATATTACCTAACCTAATTCGAACAATGTTATTTGATGGAATTTGGAATTACTAATAACTAAAGCTATTTAATTGAACTAATATCTACGAAAGCAATTAACTAGAGAATTTGGTTCAGATGATTAGAGAGGGACTAGGACTTCAGAATACACCCTAGACCTTTCAATAAATACTTTAGAACTGGGTTTCAATGTTTCAAATTAATACAAGAAGCATCCGAATGAGAATTCAGTGTTTTCTTGAGATTTTATCATGACAAAACTATTACGTAAAAACATCTTCCGAAATTCAGCACTAGAAATCAAGCTTAAAAGATTAATTGTCTTTTAACAGCACAACTAATATCTAAATTTGATATCAACAATAGAAATCAGACTATGATTAGTAGTTAATCAGTTCATACTACTTAGGATGCTTCACATACAAGGTGCAAGAACAGAACAACTATTAATTGAGAATGCAACGAAAGAAGACTGGCAATTAAATATAATAATAACCATAAAAACCCAGTCTCAAAATAATTACATCAAGGCTAGGGCTTCATCTCAGCCCTAGTTAATAGTTTAGTAACACATAATAATTGAACTCAAAATAAAGAAAAGGTTAAGAGAACTCATGTCGACGGTGAGGTACTCTTCTTCCTTCTTCAATTTCTGTTTTGTCGATCAGCTCTAATTTTCGGTTCTTCAATCTTTCACTCTAATTCGTCTGCCGATCGATCCCCCTGTTTCAGTTTTTCCATTGTATATATATGGTTCGGCTAGGGTATGGGGTAGTGTTTGATTAGAATTGGAGTTGTCTAATTCGGTGACGAGAGATTCGGTTTCGATCAATTTGAGTGGAACCAGGAGTGTCGGTGTTTTGTTTCTCTTTCTGTTTCTTTTTGTTTCTATTCGTGAGTGAAGGAGAATAGAAGGTGATGATCGGGTGCTTTAGGATGGATGGTGAATGGTATGGCCATTAGTTGGTTGTGTGGGCTTTAGTCTTGAACATGTAGACGGTTTGTAATTCTTGGGCCTGAACTTAAATGTGGCCCATAAGCTAACAAATACAATCCACGCCTTTGCTCATGATAAATCTTTAAGAGCAAGTCCAATGGGGAGCTATATGGGCGGCTAAAGGCAAATATAGCACCCCAACCACAAAAATGTCATTCCAATGGGGCTGCTAAAAGGGTCTTAAATTTGGAAGGAGTAAAAAAACCCAGCCAAAATTAAGACCTTCGTTAGCATCTGCCATAATAAGTTACGGGATAAGGAAGGCATAGTTTCTGCCGTATGTTGGTTATTTATGTACAGACGACAGTCACTATGTCGTCTGCCTCCAGTTTTAATTAAATGGACGGACGGCAGACACTGTGCCGTCTGTACCTTCCAGACACTCAACACTATTTAGACTTAGCCAAATTTAACCAATTTTTCACTCACATGCATTTACTTGTCATCAAAGCCTCAACCATCAACTCTTCAACCATCAACTCTTCAACCACCAATCTCATTTCTTGTGTCAACTTTATAGACCACAAACTCTTCACTCACACTTTTTGCATTACTATTCTCAACTTTGCAACCTTTCTTCTCACAGTCATTCTCAACTTTGTAACTTTTCTTCTCACATTCAAAATGGCTTCTTCTTCTCACTATGTTGAATCAAGCTCCTCATCCAAAGATGAGAACATGACAAATGATGATGAGAATATGTTCGTACCTATTTTCTCGTTGTTGCAAGACATGCATGAAGCTACTCGTGATCATCGAGGCTCGGTCTCCGGTAGAAAGTACATTTATCGTGATCGAATCGACCCTCACAATAGGATTATGAGGGATTATTTCGTGCAATACCCGAAGTATCCCCTTGATATCTTCCGTAGGAGGTTTAGGATGCACCGCCATCTTTTCCTCCAAATCTTGAAAGTCGTCTCCGACCATGACAAGTACTTCACATACGAGGTTGATGGTATTGGAAAGCCATGTTTGACGGGTATGCAAAAGGTAGTTGCTTGCATTCGTTTGCTTGTATATGGGTATAGTGCAAATGCGTGGGATGAATACGTTCAAATCACAAAGAGTACCCTTTTCGAAAGCTTGAGGCATTTTTGTGATGCCATGTTGGCGGTCTTCGAGAAAGAATATTTGAGGGCTCCAAACGAAAAAGACATTCAACGTCTACTTGCACAAGGTATTACCTGACAGACCAAAACTGCCGCAAGACCGTCGGGAAATGCTCGGTCGGCATAGGCTTCCGACGGTTTTTATTGGTCAAAACAGGCCGTTGGGGTTGAAGATCTTTGCCGACGGACATTCATGCTGTTAATAACCGTCGGATATGCCGGCTGTTAACAACCGTCGGATAGTTGCTACTGTCAAAAACCGTTGGATATTCCTGCTGCTAAAAACCGTCGGATATTCCTACTGTTAAAAACCGTCGGATAGTTCTACTGTTATGAACTGTCGGTTAGACCAACTATCACCAGCCGTCTGATATGCCAGCTACTAGCCATCGGGTAGTTTGCTATTAGACAGTTTTTATCCGTCGGGTATTAGTTCTTTATTTTTAAAAAAATATATTTCTTATAATAATTGTTTCAGGTATCCCAACATTACATTCTTTCCTGCACCAATTACATTCTTGCAAGTTCCTACTCAAATGCTACAAACGCCAATGTATTCATAAAGAAACAATGTGTTCATAAAAAAAAAACAGGAATAAGACATATCGTTCACTAAGTATACATATTACTTCCTTCAAAAACCAAAAATCAACACCACACCATCTGTCTAGCAACCAGTCCTAGTAATCTCTAGTACCCTAGCAATGACAAAACACCAATTGTTTAGCAACCTGCTAAAATTCAAAATTAGGACTGGTCAGTTCTAAAGCACATAGTAACGCCACCATTGAATGTCTAACCAGCTTGGATCTCTGACATGGGCCACTAGATCACTTGACTATCACGGGATTACTAGTAACGTCTCCTGGGAGAGGTATTTGATATGCCTCTAATAGAAATCTACCTACTGATCATGGAGGGAAACATAATTTCTTATGAATGAAAGTAAATCGACTAGAAATAGCCTTTCCTGTTGAGCCTTGCCTAATATGCCATTTCTCCAATCCATCTGGAAATGCTCAATCTTCAACACATGACACAGGATTGCAATGATGAGCACCATGAAAGGTGGAAAATCAAACTTCCACAGAAGAGCGAGCAACATGAAACCAAACTGCCAAATGAAAATCATGGTGAGAAGGCAAGAACTGTATAACTTGATGATAGAAATCTAAAAAGACTCCTATCTAGTATGCCTACTCTTTTTCCAGATTACAGTACTCAAATGATGCAAGTGAATAACCCTAAGACTACTAGGAAGCTTACCACAATATGAATTGTGATGGAAACTGCATATATCTGCAACCACCAAAAACGTTATCAAGAAAAGAAAACACAAAACATGATCTAGTTTTCATTTCATTTACTATCCAAAAAAACAAAAAACGGCAATCAAATTGCAGGCGAAAGGATAAATGTAAAGTATAGCTAATCCATACTAGACCATGAACAGAATAAAAAATCATCATATAGTTTTTCATCCTCTGAAAGATTGCTCTACTGGTCAATACAACACTGATGATGACACTTAGGCCAGGTTCTGTCAGGACAATGTCAGAAGCACTACGAGCCGCATCAGTTGAATCAGTGTCAGCCTTCTTAAGGATAGGAGCATCATTCACTCCATCACCAGTCATTCCACATATATGTTTCCTCGCTTGCAAGCATTTAACAATCTCATATTTGTGCTCTAAAACAATAAAACACAATGAGACGCAAACTTTAAGCCCCATAAGACAATTTGACACCTTATACGATGATAGTGAACCATACCAGGGAAGACACCAAAGAAAACCATCGACTTTTCTCTATTAGATCATCAATAGGCAAGGCTGCAATTGATTCATCCTTGTTCTGACCTAGTAGAGCAGATGAAGGGTACATATTCGTTCCCATTCCCAGACGACAACCTGTTTCCTTTGCTATTGCCAACTGATCACCTGACACAAGTCAAAAAAAGAACAAAAATAAATAAATAAAATCAAGTAATTGATCCAGATAGTGAAAAAAATCACAAAATCAAAGAGTCACAAAATCACAAAATCAAAAATAACAATATACTGACCAAAAATAAATAATGTAGGTAGAGGCGAATTTACCTGCCCAGTGCACCACTTATCGACACGATGCATTTTGCCTTCACTGTCAATATAAGTTAAAGCTATTCGCTTGTCAGTCAGATTGAATGGAAGGAAGTGAATCTCACGAATACCAGCTCTCACCTATTGGCAGGAAGAGAAAGGGACAAGTCAGCCAAAAGAAAATATGGGGAAAAGAACAGAGGTAATAAACTACAAATAAAATTTTAAAATAAAAATAAAAATCTTTTTCACAATAAGATGGTTCGGCCCACTTACCTCCTTTGGATCAGCCAAATTCCAACTATAGCGGCGTCTATTGCATCCTCGATTCTCCACACGAGAAGCTCGGCTGCCATCAAAACGACGCTATCTGGGTCTACTCTCATGAAAATATGAACAAAAGAATATCATGCAGATCTATCAGGTCTATATTCCAGAACGTATGTCAAGTTAGAAAAAGAACAAACCACCAGCAGTATTATCCATCTAACCTCAATAAGATTTATGTCTACCGAGAGCTTGTTCAGGTCAAAGTTCCATTTTTATCACCGCAAAAGCACATCCATGCCTGCCATTTCTATTGCTATCATTCTCTTTGTGATGGCTCCCTACATTAGTTAAATTCGGAGGCATCATCATTTATCAAATTTTGTAAACCACACAAAATCGAAATTAAAAAACCTTGAAAAGTACTCTGACAAACCTGTTGAGCTAGGTGATGGAAACCAATTAAGAGGTGAAGTTCCCACTATAAACGCATTACACAATGAGATTTAGTGTGCAACTTAAAGATGTAACCAAGGGATGCACATACACGGTACACACAACAAAGAGTAACAAACCAGACATTTCACAAAAATATTTCATCTTACATTTTTCTTTAAAATCTTGGCAGGCTATTCATCCTCGTCCTCATCGGATGAATCATCCTCGAATCAAGCATCGTCCTTGGTGACTTCGCTAGGGTCGCCGAGAAAGGAGAATGAATACAACAATCAACCCATATGTCATCTAAACCCACCAAAACAAGTTTTATACCAAAGTAATGAATACATCAATGGGAAGTGAGACCTAAGAGGCAAAGACTCTAGAACGATGTTGGAGAAAATTACATAGTAAACTAACTAACAATTGACAAAATATAGTGACAACGATATTCGAAGGTCCACTCCCTTCGGGCAATGAAAATAATCAACACGCAGACGCTCTCCAAATTTCGAAAGGTTCACTTTTGCTTTGAGGCAAGAGTGTGTACTCCCCAAAGAATGAACCCAACATTACAACCCGGTCAATCTGGATTGTTACTTTCTGAATGAGTGTCCATTGGATTAAAAAAGTCGGTTCGGTTTACGATAATAGTGAAGCTTAATAAAGTCATCATAATCTATTTCTTTTGTCTTGTTTTCTTAATTGATGATTAATTGATTATGCTCTCATAATCACTTTCCCAAATTTGCTCTTGTTCTTACAGGGTAATGTGAAGTTTTGACCTTTTGGAGGACTATCTAGTGCCCATGCAAAGCCTCGGCCCCACTTTCGGGGAGTAGGACCGGTCGAAACAACCTTGAAAAGTGAAAGCAAACAAGATTGTGTTCTATAAATGTTACATGTACCGAAGCATATAAAGGTCATGAAAATGGAAGGAGAAAGTAATTTCAAATTTGGATCCGGATCTCAGAACAACTTTCAAAGCAGAGTGGCAAATGAAATGCAATGACGTTATGGAAGGAGTTAACAAAATCTAACTGACTTTTCATGCAACATGCATGATATATGAATTAGCTAATATTCTTATATAGCACCTAAGCAGCAGCTACTTCAACATAATGCCGAATCACCGCAGGAGTCTAGCTTCCATATGAGGGAGACAGTAGAGGCTACGTACCCTTCATGGGCAATTGGGCATGTATTCAAAGAGTGAAAGTTGGATGCCACAAAAGAAAGGTGATGTGCAGCCACTTCCGGCGAATAAAGTTCCAAATTATGACCATGAAGTAAAGCAATGACCCACATAATTTTCAATGATTTTATTTATCTCCGAGGTTGTTTACCATTTCCTTTCAAGGGAGGGCGGGAGTTTAGCTCAGAAAAAATTACACTATTTTTACTTATTATTCTAAATATGAAAGCTCATGATAGAATTGAGGCAGCTCATGATAGAATTGAGTGAAGCACTTTTTCTTACCTGTGTCTGCCTGGGTTGAGTATTTCCAAGTGTGATTTTGCAGTATACACTAGCATTGCCAACAGATTGCTTCAAATTGTTTCCACGCTTAATGGTGACCACTAACGTCCCAGGTAAACACTGTAGAAGAAGTTCCGCCTTTTCCCGAATCGGGTGGACTGGGATCGAATCAAATCTTTGCAGACAAAGGAATTGCCTCTGCAGCAGCCATTGACCGAGTTTTAGAGACTTCGGCAGGGCAAGCTGACCAAGCTTGCCTGAGATAGAAAAGTGAATCCAAAGCAGCTTCTTGAGTTGCCCCCGAACCAGTCTTGAATGATGTGACCAAGAGGGGATGCTGATTGTCGCAGGCTCGGTGGCCCCTCGACGTAGGGAAATTGCTAAATAGTGAATTAAGGGCTTTGAGGTACTCCTCGTTCACACTTCCAGTAGCCCATAAATCCTTTTCTATAGCAGCTGCAGGAATGAACAAATTCACCAGATACAAGAAATATTAGTTATGAACATGAGAAAACATAGAGGAGCACTAAGGAACAACTAATATTAGTTATATTAAAGCAAACCAGTATCAGACCACCACAAGAAAATGGTCTAAATCAGCAAAGTGCGCTTCTGTCCCTGCAGTAATGATGTGCACATCAGTAACCCAAGTGACCGCTAGTCCTTCTCAGTAAATGCAAATGAATTGGAGATAAGATGCGCTAAATAACAAAATAAGAAGTTGACTGTGATATCGAAAGCATTATTCCTCCAAGGCAGCTCCAACCTCCCTTTTTAAGAAACCGATATACATAAATAGGAGAGAAAGCCTTCAGAACTATGACCATGTTTCCAAATGTTGAATGCACCGACACCTCCCATCATAAGAAACCAAAGGAATGCGATTGGAGCAAAGAGCCACCCAACTTTATCGGTTCCATAACTTTGCATACTAAACAAGCAAAAATAACTGTAATAATCGACAGGCAGCTTAACCTGGATTAACGTTTGAACTACACCAAATATCACCTTTTTTGGAGAAACTAAAGGAAAACAACACTAAGTTGAACCACTGAAAAGTTGAATAGTCCTTACACCACTAAATTAGTAAATTACTAGCCAATTGCCACAATCTCGATCCCTTCTCCAAAGCATGCTTTACAAAACAATCTTTTCAAACTTGTAAGATGTAGTCTAAGATATCAAATCAAAGAATAGTATTCCCATTATGTTTCAAAGACTTTGCATTCATTTCTTTCCAATATGGATTACACATGTTCACTGGTGACTTCGCCTTCATTTCTTTCCAGAAGGTACATATTTCAGGCATTGAATCAACTGGGTTTTGTCAAAACAAGCTAACGGGATCATGGAAATTTCACCTATAACATAGAAAGAAGAAAAGTAAAAGGATTCAAAACAAAAGGAGAAAGAAACTCACTACCCCATCAGCAGATCCATTCTCTTGAACATCTTCAAAAAGAGATGAGAAATAAGCTGGATTATAATAGAGCTTCCTAAAATCTCGTCAGAATGAGAATTCTGTCTAGCTGCGGCAAAAGTTGAGGGAGTCAAAAAACTACTTCGTAAATCATAATCTGCTTCCCGTGTATTGTCTACAAATGAAACCCTCATTCTGTAAATCTGGATCCATATTACTGAAGACGCCATCCTCACAAAGAACCCAATTATTTGCATTGAGAGAGTGAGCCTTGCAAGAGTATAAAGCAGATAATAGTGTTCGTTGATTTTAGAGATGCTTTTCAAACACACAAACAAGGGAAATAAAAAGCAAAACATTTCTGGTGATGAAATCAAGAGAAATACCAATTAGCTGAGACATACTAAATGCAAATTACAACTGCAGAAGAAAGTAAAGAGTTGGTCTTGCACAAACTCAAAGCAGTTGCAGAAGGATATATAATTCTAGATCTTAAAACGTAATTCAGTTGAATCGTAATAACAATTTCCAAAAAAATCTACCGCATATGAGCTGCCCAGTTTAGGTTAATAAATTCATGTTTTCAGCATTAGAACAAAATTATACATACAAATTATTTAAATGAGATCAGTTCCCTAACCCGTTTTACATCGTCAAAGTTGTCTTCATAATCGACCGCCAGTTCATTGACGATCACAAGACTTGAACCTTCCGTTGCCTCTTGTTAGAATATCCATTGACAATCCCGGATAGCACTTTCACGCGAAAAGCCACTCATGACAACAATCAACAAATGAACTACTCAATTCCAATAGTTCTCATTTCGGCTTCAATTGCTTTTTACCAAATGAATTTCTCATTAAAACCAATATCACCACTACTCTTGAAACTCATAGTAAATGATGAAAGGGCATCCAAACAAAGACATGGGCAAGTGTGTGAGTCCACAACCGATGAACCTATAAGTGATATAGCCCCCCCATCTTCTTAGCTCACACACCGCATTCTTTCCAAACTTCACCAAAACTTCTTCTTCAACACAAGAAACTACAGAAAAATAAGAGATACCCTCTTGGTAAAATTTGAAAATAAGTAATGTATTGAAAAAACCCAAATATTAACACCTTGATACCAAAGATTCAACCAGATTCAAAGACAGAGTGAATAGGTAGAAATGAAGAGGGATATTCTTGATTTTTTTCAATGAAAGAAGATACTTAGAATGCTATTTAGAGGGTTTCGAGGGTCCATCAACACCTAATTTACATTTTATGAGGTCCAAATCACTCCTTGTAAGCTATTCACTTATAACTTGGCTTCTGCTCTACCATCTATACACTTTTCTCCTACCAAATGTTGTCTTTCCAACTTGGTGGGTGGTATGGGATGCCCATGTGGCAGAATCGCATAGGATATAAGAGTCGTGCAAGATTCCATGCAGAAAAAGTGGAAATAGTACATTCGAGACAAAATCTAAACTTTACAATCAAATTTCAAAAATGCATCCACCAGAAGGGAGAAAAACATAGGCAACACATATATGATGAATATCAGGGGGGGAAAGGATGATAGTATTCACTTACATGTGTAACTCCACCTTCTTGTCCATGCAAAACATATAAAAGCTCCATATTGCCCTAAGAAACAGGAAGGGGTAAAATATGAGTTTCTCGCCATGAATAGAAACAAGCAGAAATCCTAGAAGAAAGAAAAAGAATTACTTACATCTATAATAGCACTAGCGACTTTATTAACGTAACGTGAATCCAAAGAAAACAAAACATCCGCCATCCTTCTCCCTCCTCCTTTATCCGGGCTTGGGACCCGAAAGAATGCAAACTTATCATAAGTTTGCACAGGCGGAGTTACCAAGGGGGTTGGTAGAACACAACTCAATTATTGCTTTCCTAAGAACCATATTACATAGTGATAAAAAATATACATCACAACCACGAAACCCAAAAGGAAATAACAAAAAGCCAACAGTTTACTTAGTACTTGACACTGGTAAAAGCCAATAAAAACATTTAAGTAAATGAGCAATGTTTCAAGAAGGTGACCCAATGATTACAACATTAGCAGTTCTTTGGGCCAGATAACACTCCCTTGAGCGACCTCGCCAAGCTTTGATCTCCAATCATCATGAGGCAATGGTAGTACAGCACCTCCGTCATAAACCACGTTCACATGAACTTTGAAGTTCCCCTCTTCCAATCTCCTGTTACCAAACTCGGTATTAGGATTAATATCTTGCACGATACCTCTCGCCACGACTCTAAGTGGCCAACCACCACGCAGATCACATTCTTTACCAATATATTCATTGACAACCTACAAATTTAAATTGTGTTATCAGTCTTTCCTTATAAGAGATGTTTTTTCAAAAAATAACTCAAATAATTATCGGGGAAGCGTGACTAGAACGTGGCGATTCAACATCTGCCATAGCCATTCTTCCTTGGCTCATAAATTCTCTCAACAAGGCTGAATTCTCCAACACTGTATTCTGAAGCACATCTACCCTCTTCACAAGGTCCGTGTTCATATCTTTCAAAGCTAAATTCTGTTGTGCCACAACTTTCATCTTCTTCACCGATGTTTTGCAGACCCTTCACCCAAGCCTCAAAAACAGCCCCTACTATCCGCCCAAGAACACAGACTTAATGGACAATCGATTTAGTACCCTTAAAATCATGTCAAACAACAATTAATTACAATAACTATGATTCAATATGAGACCTTTGTGAGGGCATCATTCACCGACGTCTCTCGTGACTCCGGGTGCAAAGCAGTGTAGTCATTAAGCTTTTCCTAGTAAATCGGATAAACAAAAATATCTCAAATTACTATCTTTAAAATAATTTAGTATCTCAATTCTTATTAAGTCAGTGCACTAACAACTAGCTCCGGGTCTTGGTGTTCCCCATTCTTTCTTTTATGATTGTGCATATATTGGTCCAATCTAGTGATAGATGACACAGGGACCCCTTTCTCCTTTGCCATTTCAACTTTAGCTACAGACTCTGACAGATTTCCCAAAGACATGAAGAGTTTTTTTGTTGCTTACGATTTTCTGTGTTCCTCAAACTAGAAGCCTGCACATGTTAAAGTTAGTAATAGTGCACTTTAATTTATATCAAAACACATATACTTAATCACCATGAAATAAAACAGAAAACCCATTAACCTTGAATTTCTCGGAATTACAATTATCCACAAATTGTCGCCAATCTTGCAGAGGAATTCCTTGTTTGGGATGTTCCCTCACAAAGGAAGGAGGTTGATCTTTGACGTATTTTTTGAACAACTCATGCTTGTACTCCTTCCACGCTTTCTGGAATTTTCTTATTGTCCAATCCGTGTCAATAGTATCGATATTTTCAAACACATACATTCTTCCTAAAGTTTTACTAGCTTTGGGTATGATGCTCTCATGCGAACGAACTGGTTTCCAGCTATCATAGTGAATTGGGATGTCACGGCGAGCAATGTGACCAAGCTTGGTGATGAAATGGTCAACCTCTTCTTTGGGCTCATCTGGTTGACCCCACTCATTAAGCTTAATGATTACCTTCTCATAGCCTTCGGCAGCTCCTCAAACACCTATCTATCGAGGACCTCTTGTTTCCTTAGAAGAGGAAGTTGATGCACCAAAAATGTGTCTCACCTGCATATATCAACCAAATTTGTTAGTAAGATCAAAACAATGGTATGGAAAACTGAAAACTAAAAGTCATCTCCATTACCTAAGTCATCACCAAGGTCACACTTAGTGAATGTGAGCTGCTATGTGTTTGTCCCTCATCCATGTGCAAAGAGTCAGTAATACAATACAACAAGTATGCATGTCCATGGTGCAAAGATCAAGATCAGTTAATTTTTTATTTAAATTTCTATTTAACTAGCAAGAGAAAGCATTCCATAAAAGGCCTATTATGCACACATGAAAAATACAGCCGGAAAATAAAAGATTCAAGTACGCATACCCTGTTCAAACAAAAAGTTGCACTTAATCAAAGAACTACCAAAATTTTAATACCACAAAACTCACACCACTAAGTCAACACAAAATATAAATGGACTATGTTCTAGATCTCTTTCTTTTTCTGCTACTCTCAACAACTTCAAACATGTCATCTGGGTCGTTGAATATCAGTTCATCCACCATAGAAATGTCGAGGTTGTTAGGCCCTATATCTGAATCATTCACCACTCTTTCCTCTGAGAGACACGGTCCACCTTCATCAAAATACACTTTTCTTGGAACCTCCAAAGACTACATGCCATTCAAGATTCTTGGGATCTTGGGAATAGAAAACCTGAGTAGCCTTCTCTGCAAGAATAAATAGTTCATCACATATATGGTCCGAACTGAGTTGATTGGATAAGTTGACCAACCTCAACTTTGCTTCCTCATCCACTTTTACACCAAGTTGTGTGCACTTAGCCCAATCACACTTGAACAAAACAGTCTTGTAGTCTTCACGATAATTTAGTTGAACAATGTTTGTTAGAACGCCATAGTAATCTGCATCTTCATCAATTGGATTTTTATCCTTAGAACTAGAACGGAAAGTTGTAGGGCAACTTGTGGTAACACCGCTGTTTTGGTTCCTTTTATTTTTCTGATAGTCTTTGGTGATGAAGAGAAACCCATTAACACAATACTTATGGTACTTTGTAGCAAAGCGTGTAGGTCCCCTAACTAAATCCTTGAAGTGATCATCAATGGATTCGAGGAACTCCTGCTATTTTGTCAACCATGTGATGAAATCATCAGAACACAACGCAACCCTAGTGTGCCCAGTCCTCCTCCTTGCACTTGTTCTATTGTCCTCAATGAAGCTAGTGTACTTCCTAAATGATTTTTGAAGTAATAAAGTCAGTTAGGATTATGTATATAATTTAGATTATGTTAAGTTTCTAAAAACTTTAATACGACATGATATACTTACGTGTGCCATCTGTCATAACTAGGATGACTTCTTAGTACCCATTGGCGTGCTTGTTCATACTCCACACCTTCCAATAAATACTTTGCACTTGGGCCAAGTGGCCCACCCTCATTGGCAGTGTGGTTGTCGTCTACACTATCCAAAAAATCTTGTAAAACATCAGGTTCATTTCTAGCCATCCTATCAAGTTTATCTAAAAGACCACCTCCTCCTTTATATCCAGCACAATACATTAGTGTCTCATCCTTCAAGTAACGCTCTGCAATACACCCTTCCGGGCGTGCTTTGTTGGTAACATAATCCTTGAAATATTTCATGTACCTTAAAAAAGTATTTTAGAAGCAATAGAATCTTAAAAATGAGAAAATAAATAAATAAAATAAGTAACAAAAATCAGGCTACATACCTTTCAAAACAATACATCCACCTAAAGAAAACAGGCCCACAAAGGCGAGCCTCATGAGCTAAGTGAATAGGAAGATGCATCATAGTAACAAACAATGATGGTGGGCAGATTCTCTCCAAATACAAGACAATGCCTTGACCATACCCCTTTCCAAAGACATCAAGTGTTTCAATCTCTACTTTCTTCGAACACAAAGCACTAAAGAAAGTACAAATGGTAGTAATAATTGTTCGAGCTTCTTTTCTGTTGCCATCTCTATAAGCATGCTGTATTAATACCGGCAGCAAATGTTGCATTAGAATATGATAGTCATGTGACTTCATTTGTCTCAAATCCATTGAATCTCCTTTGACAATATTAGACCAGTTACTACTAAACCCAACAGGTACACTAAGATTGCGCAAGGTTTGGATGAACAACTTCTTCTCCTCTTTTCGAAGCCAAAAGATACCTTGAGGCATAACATGTTTCCCGCCAAGCTTAGTCACCCAATATTTCTTCTTTCTCTTCATGCGCTTTAAATCTTTGCGTACATTGACATCATCTTTAGTTTTCCCTTTCGTATTCAACATCAAAGCAAGATGAAATTCACATACATTTTTTTCAATATGCATGACATCAAGGTTATGACGGACGAGAATGTGTTTCCAATACTTGAGCTTAAAGAAGATAGATCACTTTGAAAACCACAAATTTCCTTTATTCCCTTCCTTATTCTTGCCGAGCTTCCCAAATTGATGATTTTTCAAACTCTTAGTCATTCTCTTAACTTCAACTCCAGTCAACCTTATTGGTTGCTCACCTTCTTCCTTTGTCTTATCATAGGTGATTTCTCTTGTATCATTTCTAGCCTTGGATCTCAATGGAAGCCACCGTCTACTTCTCATATACACATGCTTACTTCCATGGTGAAGTCTTATAGAAGCAATTTTCGGACCACAAGTAGGGCAAGCAAATTTTCCCTTAGTTCTACAAAATGAGATATTCCCATAAGCCGGAAATCATGGATTGTCCACAATAAAATGGCACGCATATGGAACTCTTCACCTTTAAATGCATCTTTAACCATCACCCCATCACGCCACAATTCTTGGAGTTCTTTAACCAACGGCTGCAAATAAACGTCAATATCATTACCTGGTTGCTTTAGACCCTCAATGAGAGTTGAAAGCATAGTGAATTGAGACTTCATGCATAGCCAAGGCGGGAGGTTATAGTTCACAAGCATAACAGGCCATGAACTGTGTTGCGCTCCAAAGTTGTCATAAGGAGTAAAACCATCAGTGGCTAGTCCCAAGCGAACATTCCGTGGCTCTACAGAGAAGTCTGGATATTTTAAATTAACTTGCTTCCACACTGCCGAGTCAACAGGATGCCTCATCGTGCCAGGCTTTGATTCTCCAGTAGAATGCCACCGCATCTCCTTTGCCACCCAAGGCACACTATACAATCGCTTCAACCTTTCCGTAAGTGGAAAGTATCGCAAGACCTTAGCAGGCACCCTGGTTCGCTTCCTCAAATCCTCAATGGTTGGAGTTTTGTATCTAGAAACTCCACAAGTAGGACATGTAACTTTAAATTCATTCTTTTCCCAATACAAGATGCAGTCATTTCTACATGCATCAATCTTCTTGCATTTTAGTTTCAAGTCTTTAATCATCTTATCTGCCCTGTAGTTATTCTCTGGTATCTTGTTACCAGCAGGCAACACCATGCGGAGTAGTTGAAGCAATACGGTAAAACTCTTATCACTCCACCCATTTGTGTACTTCAGGTTAAGGAGTTTCACGACAAATCTAAGAACAATGAAGTCACATCTAGGATATAATGCAGTCATTGCTTCACACAAGTTAGCGTTAAAAGCAACACCGTTTACGACTTCTCTCCCCTCTGTACAACCTCCTGGATCATCTCCAAGAAAAGTGTCCAAGTTGTCAAGACTAAACTCTTGAGCAATGGTGTGGAAAGCAGCATTCATGTCAACCACATGCGCGTTCTCTTGAAATCCCGACCCTCTTTCATTGTGTTGTTCTTCCACTTCTTTCTCACCGTGCAAGAACCACATTTTATATGTCTTGTCAAACCCATAGCTAAAACAGTGTAGGGCAACATTATCGTGACTCATTGCTGCGCCTTGGTTGCGACACTTTCGACAAGAACATGGTATGACATTCTTGTTAACGTGATGTTCCGAGGCAAAGGTTACAAACTCTGTAACACCTCTTATAAAACGCGGATGCCGGAAATCGTCTAGATCAATCCAACTTTTATCTATCAAGCATGTTGACTCCATGATGTGCTTCTAAGAGATAAGAAAGAATGAATGAAACTCAGAACTAGAAAAATAGCTAAATAGTTATGTAGAGGCATACACTAACTAGGCCAAGGAGTTACAATGCTAACTCTAAGCATACACTGACTTCAAGCTAACTCTACGCATACACTAACCTAATATTCATTAGCAAAGTTAGATGAACCCATATATCCATGCATCTTATATAATCAGCAATACATACACAAACATATTGGTGTTGTAATAAGAAAGACATCAATCCTACAATGCTAGCAGGACATTTCCATTTGAAAAATCAGTTCGTTTTTCAAAGAGTAAAAAAGGTAGAATAGTTGAACTTAGTTAACTAGATTGCTCTCAAACTACCTTAGAATTTTTTACGTAACCAAACACAATGTGGCAATTTTATTTTGATACATCATCCTCATTTGACTAACACATTTGATTAAAGCATTACTCAAATAATAATAAGATGAGTTGCTTTAAACCAAATCAAAGTCAGTAGCCTTTGATTTGAAGGTATGATACTAGTATGCTACATATGATACTAGTCTCTATACACCTCTTCTGTTCGAATATTTTTTCGGCATTGAAGGTATATAATACTAGTTTGCTACAATTACTTCTACAATTGTAAAGCTATATAAACACGACATTTCTAATTCCACAAAATGCATTACCACTAGTATAAAGCCCGCTTAACTATCGTGTTTCATCAAACAATATTGAAAATAAAAACACTTTACTCACATTAGGAACTGAAAAATAGAATATGGGGAAAAATAAAAATGCATTCTTACAGTTGGTTATATATCAAATGGAGCTTTCAGAATTCGTATAAGAGACAAAAAAAAAAGATAGCCAGTGCACATATATAGAATACTAAATTTTCACCGACACTAAAATATAGAATACACACTTACAAAAAGCAAAGAAAAACAACCAAGGAACCTGCTTGTCATCCAAAGCAATTTAAACAAGAAGATCAGACATTATGTAAGAAGCCCTTTGTCGAACCACACAAATCAAATTGGACAAACTTACCAGAAATTATGGCAACGTAATATGGTATTTAGACGAATATTCTTAGAGCTGAAATTAATCAAACACAAGTTTTAATAAAATTGCTAGAAAAGAAATCATGTTACACTTATCGAACACGAGTTTTAAATAAATAACTTAAGTTTCCATCTTTTAAAAGCCGGTGTTCAAACGAGTGGTAGTGGAAGTGGAGGAGGAGATGTGTGGTGGTAGAGAGATGAGGTGGTGGCTTTGTAGTGAAGGAAAGTGAAGATTTTTTAAGGATTAAACATGCAAAAACTACCCTCCACCTTCTCTCCACTGGGGGCAGGTGCACGATGACAACATCACCACCACAAGCCAACTATGACGTCAGCACTACTACAATAGATGGACCAGTGATGAGTTTCATGAACAAAAGATTAAGGGCATTGTACATTGTTGTTCAAGAAGAAGTCTTTTTGAACAACAAGCCCAAGGAAGAAAAAGAAGATGATGACGTGGTGGAGAAGAAGGTAGAAGATCTTTTGAAGCTACTTTACTGTAGTCGTTTCTTTGATGTGAAACAACAAAGTGATTTTACTTCTTTTTGTTGTAGTCGTTTATTTATGTTGACTAGAACTCATGAACGTGGTTGTTGTTTAACTTAAAACAAACAAACAAAAAAAAACGAAGTGAGAATTGGGGAGATTCAAACCAATCAACTAAATATTCAAGCATTGAAATTACCTGTTCAGGTTGAGAAGGGCGGTGTCTGTGTGCCAATGAAATTCAAGAGTTTCACGAGGTAATGGTGTAATCAGCAAGGCTATTGCAACAGGCGAATAGTAGAAGAAGGAGAAGCTGAAAACTCGGAAGTTTTAGAGTCGGCTTAATTATTTTAATTTTAGGTTCATGAAATTTTAGCGTGGGAAGTGAAATCTTTGCTGCCTGATAATTGAATAGATATGCCGACGGTTAAATAGTACTGCCATGTTTAGGTGTCCGTTGGAAACAAACAATGGTTAAAACCCGTCGAACTAGCCGATAGCTAAAAACTCTCGTGCAACCGTCGGACAGAATAAAACAATTGGAATACCCCCAAGAAAATATTGGACGGATGGCCAACTAATACCCGACGGATAAAAGGCGGTGGTAACTTCCTATGGTTATAAACCGTCGGGTAATCTTTCTGGAGTCTATCGGGTAAAGTCGTTTTTTTGGTAGTGGTAACACATAATAATTGAACTCAAAATAAAGAAAAGGTTAGGAGAACTCATATCGACGGTGAGGTACGATCATCTACTAGGGAATTCCTAGTGGTTTAAGGCATTGTTGCAAATAGTCAATGCAATCGCAATCCGCGAAAAGAAATTAGTATAATTAATAATAAATAACACATTTGTGATCTTAGTTTTTTCTCTCATCCTTGCTTGAGGACAAACAAGATGCTATTTGGGGGTGGTGATCAACTCACAAATGTGTGTTTTATTCCCCTTACATTACTGCATTACAGCCCTTCTTACACATAATAAAAAGATAATTACTCATTGCTTTTATTGTCTTTTTCATATTACAGAGCAATTCAGACCATTTGTCATAAAAACTGTGTCCTATCACCAAAAGGAGACTTATTTACGCTTATTATGAAGACTCGAAGCTGCTATGAAAAAATGCTGAAAAAGTCAAAGTCAAAGGTCAAGCTCAAAACTAGGGAGCTGAAAGTCAAGTCCTTAACTCAGAACACCAAAGATATAGATGTCATTGATACAAAAGAAGCCTTTTCTCTAAAACCTAGCTTGATCAAGAAGAAATGAAAAAGGAAGGAAAAAGGAAAAAACATAAAGCAATATGTGAGGTGTCCTAATTGTAGAGGGAGAGGGTAAATCAGTCATTTGCATAAAGTAGGGGTATAAGAACTAAAAGTTAGGGAGAGAGAATGCACCTAGACTTATTCTAGTGTCATGTAAGATTTAATTCTAGTCATTTTTCATTCAAGTCATTTACTTTTTGTTCTTTATTTTCAATCTTGTTATTTACTTTTTGTTCTTCATTCATTCAATCATTTCTTTCTTGTTTGTTCTTTCTTTCAATCAATCATTTCATTTATTTCATGCTTGTGTTTCAACCATTTAATAACTTAAGCTTTTCATGTTATTCAATACAATAGATTTAACCAATACAAGTCCTAAGCTAAGAAACCTACCTTTCCTTCTTCTTAACTCCCATTCATCCAAACTCTAAACAATTTATTGTGAACCTCACTTCAAAACACTTTGAAACTCCCACTACTACAACTTCACTTTTTCCCACAGTTTTGTTAGAAGTATTTGTCACGGTGGTTGTTACCACAGTATAAAAATAGTGGTTAAAAGCTTTTTACCACTGTAAATAACAGTGGTATATGAGCCTTTCTATAGTAGTTTGAATTGCATTCATGGAGTCATATATATGCAACTAAGTTCTTTCTTTTTTTAAGTAATTCATAACCTTGTAATCCTTCAAAAATAGCTTTCAACTCTTGATATAACACTGACCTTATCTAATGAGGCCTCCAGTTCCCGTGTGGTCATCAATCAATGAGGCATCAAACTTGAGCTTGACTGTGTCTTCATCAGGTTTGGTCCATATGCAATTGGTTGGAGAGTATAGCCTGTTAGTAGCCTAAATGCCAAGCATGTCTATGAGTAATTAAAATCCCATGAAGATAAACCTTCACAGTATGTGCTCATGAAAGAGTTGTAGATTATTTACCATGGCTATGATTTATGTTCAAATCTTCTTTGGATCCTCTCATTCCAGATGAAGCTTACTGCAGCTGTGCAACACAAGCAAATACTTTGAATATCTCAGTTGCAGAGGTGTTGGAGCTGCAGATTCTCATGATTTTATACCACTCACTGTTTGAGTCATAGTTAATGCACTATTGAGTCCTATATATATGAGATTTGACTTGTCTCCATATGGATTAAGAGTAATGGCAATCAAAGAAAAGATGACTAGAGTTTTCCCTAGCCATGTTACACAAACAACAACTATAAGTTTATAGGATTTTCTTTTTAACCCGTCTATCTTGATTGCGCAGACTATTAACAAATAGTTGCCACACAATGAAGGACTGCTTGGGCATGACATGTTTGCCCCATACTAGATTATACCAAATCACTTTTTCTCTTGGGATTCTCATAGCTTCATAAGCTGACTTGGAAGAGAAGAGGTCGTTAGAGCTTCGAGTCCAAATAATCTTGTCTTCCTGTAAGTATATGTTGATGTTTGTTCCCAAAATCATGTTCTTAAGAGGTCCTTGGGGAAGATTCATAACATGAGCATTCTAATACCTAGGCGAGAGAAGAGAGCTAAATTTGTGTAACACCTCTAACCTTTTTTTTTTCCAACAAATAAACTAGGGTTAGGCAGACCCCCACCTATATTGATAATCAAAATTTTCTTAAGTACATTTGGCTAATTGCAACCTCATTTGCAAAACCTTGTAGTACATGGTCTAATGGAGGGCCAGATTGTATAGTAGACCAACTATTTTCCTGGTTAAGACTGGCGAAGTAGTCTGCCACTCTATTAGATTCTCAGAATACATGTGAGAAGGAGATAAATCTAAACTCATATTCAATAGAAACCAACACATCCAAATAGTACCACGGTGGCTTCTATACCTTGTTTATGACATTTATGGCTCTCAAAGAATCAGATTCTACCTTAACTTCCTTATAACCGGCCTTCTTGTAAACATCTGCCCAGGCATACCTTAAGTGCCTTTAGTTCCTAGAATATCACAGACTTGAGCCCACCACTTCCACTGAAACATGCAAGCACTGGTCCCTATCTTTGTTCCTCATCACCTATGATCATTATTCCAACTGTGATTATTCAAATAATGAATCCTAAAACATAGATATAATTACCCAAATAAACTCCAAATAAATAAATCTTAATCTTACATCCAACAATAAATGAAAACGATAAAAGAGACCTACTCCCACTGTCCACAAATCCCAATGAGTTACTACTAGAAAGAAAAATAATAGGTGTTGATGAATACATGGCAATACCTTATCAAGTATTAATTTTTCTTAAAACATGTAAACTTAAATGTCAAAAATAGGTTTAAATACAGAAATATGCAACGTACTTAGGTCCTGTTAACACTTGTATCAACATAGAATTTTTTTCCACAAATGTATCAATGTACTATGCCCGATTTCACAAAAATATCAATCTGTTAGCATCTGTTAGTTAAGTGATGATGTGTCCGTTTTTTTTCAATTTCATTTTATTTGTATTTTCAACTTGACATACCACCTCAGCATTTCTACCACTTCAGCCCGAAACTGACCCATATAACCCGTTTTTATCATCTCTTTCACCCATTTTTTAAAATTATATATGACAAGAACAGCAACATAATAAAAGTAGAAAATACTAGTAGTATTAATTTTGAGAGATTCGGTTGAGAAGAAGAATAATTGTTTGTGATCGTTGGTTTTGAGAGAATTAAATGGCGGGTGTGTCACTTCAGTGCGGAGACTGTGGGGTCCTATTAAAATCAGTAGAAGAAGCACAAGAACATGCGGAACTCACTTCCCACTCCAATTTCGCCGAATCGACCGAACCAGTTCTCTATCTGGTCTGCGCCACTTGTCGCAAACCTTGTAGATCCAGACTGAATCTGATTTACATACTAAACATATTGGTCACTCTGATTTCTCCGATTGTACTTCTGAAACTGCCAAACCCATCTCTTTAGAACCTCCCGCTGCTACTGGTGTTGTTGAAAAAGAAGAAGAGAGGATTGTTCCAGTTGTTGATGTTAAACTTGTTGAGGAACTTGAGTCTATGGGCTTTTCCACCGCCCGTGCTACTCGGGCTCTTCATTATTCTGGTCACCCTTCCCAATTGCAATTTGTTAATTAATACTTAATTTACTTTAAAGTTTAGATACTTTAGCTTTTCTACTAAGGAATTTGTTTCGTTGATAATAATAATTAATTGCCTCGCGTGGATTCAGAATTACATTGAAAAAGGTCAATGGAAGTTGTCTGTTATTTGAGTGTTTTTTTTTCAGTTATACTATCCATTGAAGCCAAAGGCATGTGTATTTTTGAGAACTCACTTACGTACACTTCTTGTTCAGACGAAGACAAATTTATTTAAGGGTTTTTTAGACCTGCCCCCCATTTCAAAGATGAATTAGACTTGCCCCCCTCCCCCCCAAATTCAGGGAAATTAGACTTGCCCCCCCCAAACTCAGACTCCGTCTAAGTCAATGCAGTTTGACCGTCATCTCTTTGTGAAATGTCCTAACTACCCTTTGACGGAGTCTGAGTTTGGGGCAAGTCTAATTTCCCTGAATTTGGGGGGGCAAGTCTAATTCATCTTTGAAATGCGGGGGCAGGTCTAAAAAACCCTAATTTTTTTTTACTTGATGTCTAGGGTTTAGGGTTTAGGGTGAGTTTAGAGTGAAACATAAGGAGAGTAACACTTATAATATACTTAATTATCAATCTGGGAGACTAATTGTTAGTATCATATGAAAAGTGCCAGTAATTGGTAACACAACAGTTTACTTGAAGGGATCCCTTACTTGAAAGAATGAATTTATAATTTTGATAAAATGTCATCAAGGAACTATGTTTTGAAAAGACTCCTTACAGCCAACGACATCCTTACTCCTTGCTGCATAATCTAGTTGCAAAAATTCTAGTTATGTTAGAACCACAAAAAGATGAAAAAAAAATAGAGGTGCATTTATCAATTGTTTTAAGATTGGAGGCCAATGGCATCGCAACTTTGGGTCTGTTTTTTGGTCTTTAACTAACGCAATCAGAGTAACATGAAAGATAGTGTCACTTGACACGGCGCGGCTAACATATTTTCAGATGGGTAAAACCATCGCTTGTTTGCCCTCTGAGTGACCCTGTTAAAATCTTAATCCAAAAAACTCTAGACTCAAGTATGACATTTGGCTACTTACTCTAGTAACGTTGTTGAAAAGCTTGGAGTAGAGCAACCTAAGCGGAGGCTTCTCACTTCCTGGTTTTGCTTGTATTAGTGTGTAAATGTCTTGTTTAAGGTAGGATGAGCTCCTGCGAAGCTCCTTTTGTGCGTCATGCCATTGCTCTGATTCGATTAAATCTTTCACTTCTAAGAGTTCTCGTGCATGGTCTTCGATTGAACCCTCTCGCTTCTTCTTCAGTGTCCGATCCGGAACCATCATTCTAAAGTCGAATGCAGATGCTACATCCATGTTGAACCTGGTTTCTCTTGCTAGCAAAATTGTGTTCACAGTTGCTATTGTTGCTATTCTTCTAGTGATGATATTGGAATGGGTAAGGTTCTTGGGAATATACTTCAATATTTTTGAGGGGTTGAGAAAGCAAGAGAAAGTTGGATGGCACGGTTGCGAGGCTATTGCTGTTAGTGCAATCATTTCCTAGGTGTGTGAAATGGCCAGCTGAATGGGATTGAGTGGTTTTAAACTCTCTTGGTTGTGATAATGTTCTAATAAATAGATTATCTGCAAAAAAAAAAAAAAAAAAAAAATAGGGTTTTTAGACTTGCCACAAACTCAGACTCCGTCAAAGGGTAGTTGGCTGTAAGGAGTCTTTTCAAAACATAGTTCTTTGATGACATTTTATCAAAATTATAAATTCATTCTTTCAAGCAAGGAGTAAGGATGTCGTTGGCTATAAGGAGTCATTTCAAAACATAGTTCCTTAATGGCATTTTATCAAAATTATAAATTCATTCTTTCAAGTAAGGGATCCCTTCAAGTAAACTGTTGTGTTACCAATTACTGGCACTTTTCAGATGATACTAACAATTAGTCTCCCAGATTGATAATTAAGTATATTATAAGTGTTATTCTCCTTATGTTTCACTCTGTTACTCTCCTTATGTTTCACTCTGAACTCTGAACTCATTAGCAAAAGACAGACATCAAGTAAAAAAAAAATAGGGTTTTTTAGACCTGCCCCAAATTCAGGGAAATTAGACTTGCCCCCCTAAACTCAGACTCCGTCAAAGGGTAGTTAGGACATTTCACAAAGAGATGACGGTCAAACTGCATTGACTTAGGCCGAGTCCGAGTTTGGGGGTAAGTCTAATTTCCCAATTTGAGGGGCAAGTCTAATTCATCTTTGAAATGGGGCAGGTCTAAAAAACCCTTTATTTAATTACAATTATAGCGAAACTAGTGTAAGTGTTAACTCCATACCAATTGTTCAAGGCATTGCAATTGTTAGTTTGTTACGACTATAACTAAAGCTGAGTCTAGGTGTAAACTCGGTTATTGAAAATATTGCATTTAGTATCGATTTGTTTGGTTTGATTATGATTGTTTTAGAGTATGATATGGTCTATATGTAAATGGGTTCGAAAATGGGTGAAAGAGATGATGAAAACGGGTTATATGGGTCAGTTTTGGCTGAGGTGGTATGTCGAGTGGAAAATACAAATAAAATGAAATTGAAAAAAAACGGATGCATCATCACTTAACTGACGGGTGCTAATAGATTACTATTTTTGTGAAATCGGGCATAATACATTAATACGTTTGTGAAAAAAAATTCTATATTGATACAAGTGTTAATAAGACCTAAGTACGTTGCATATTTCTGTATTTAAGCCTCAAAAATATTATTCTACTTACGTGAACACCATATCAACTTAACCGCTCGACACATGTTACCATAGGATTGACTTTCGCACCTGTTTAACCAGGCATTCCATGTGCACCAATGTCAATTCCACATAGATTTAGTGTTCCTTCAAACCAAAATCTATTCCAGTACCTTTATTTACCAAATCAAAATACATTTAACCCGTTTCTTCTATTCTGATGACACAATTTAAAATCCTTTGAAAGCAAAGCAAAGACTCTCAAGCTTTAGAAACATTTTGATACAAACAGTAGTTGAACAATAGTCTGAAAACTAGCTTCAAAATGGTAGAATGTTTAACCATTAATATCTCAAATGAATTCTAACAGTAAATAGATCATATCAGAGAATGTGTAGTGCCCACTGTAAAGACTGATTTTGGATTTAGCCTTACGATCAAGGAAATGGGATTAGATTGTGGATTTGACTGAACTCCATTCTGTGGAGCTACCTACGTACCGAGTTCTCTAGCGAATGCAAATCAAGTCGGGTGTAGTCATCAAGATAGATTTTGGAGATGGAGAATGGGGAAGAAGCATAAAACTCTCTCTCTCTCTCTCTCTCTCTCTCTCTCTCTCTCTCTCTCTCTCTCTCTCTCTCTCTCTCTCTCTCTCTCTCTCTCTCTCTCTCTCTCTCTCTCTCTCTCTCTCTCTCTAGTACTCCATTAATATCAATTGAATAAGATAACATTTGTTTAACCATTTAGTAACTCATGACTCTTGAAATGTCTGGTTGCTATGATATAATAGGTTGGCCATTAGTTAAGTTGATCAATGATAAGACACGTGTCATTAATATATTCAATATGAATATATGTCCCTCACATAGCCCCCTCTCATTAGGTTGTGCTTTCTTAAGAATGACCTGACGAGAGAAATAATTTGACACGTGTATTGTAGGTTAGTCCTTGAATAGGGACTTATATTTGAAATGATACCAACTTTATTAATTAGTTAGTATGGTAGTTCTTGTCTGACTAATCCTTGAAGAATGGATTGAACAGAATTTGTTTGGATCGGAATAGTTCACTTGGTCTCATTTGATTGTCCTTTGGAGAATGTACCATCATGCCGTAATATTGAATTGAATTGTAGCTCTTGTTTGATCGACCCTTGAAGAAAGTATTGATCTAGCAAGAAATTGAATTGAAGTCTTGGCAGGTCGATCCTTGAATAAGGTCCTCGATCTAGCAAGATATTGAATTGAATTAAATTGAAGTCTTATCTGGTCAATCCTTGAATAAGGTCCTCGACCTGGCAAGATATTGAATTGAATTGAATAATGGTAAACTACTATGTCTGAGTAGTACCGAATTGAGTTTGGAGACTCCTTTGTAGTCCCTAGTTTGGAGTTTTAATGACTTGAATGGAATTGAAGTCTCGACAGGTTGATTCTTGGATAAGGTCCTTGACTTGGCAAGATATTGACTTCATGTCGATCCTTGGATAAGGTCCTCAACTTGGAAAGATATTGAATTGAATTGAATGGATCTAAATGGTGTATGTTGCCACTTGAAGATCGCAAATTGGAGATAGAAATTTTGGACATTGCAGTTGATAGCTAGCCTTGAACTGGCGTGATTATAGTTGAATTGAACTTGATCCTTAGTAGGGTATCAAGTTGATTGGTTGATAGCTAGCCTTTTGGGGGTGTTACTATAGTTGACAGTTAACCTTGAATTAGCGTGACTGTAGCTAGCCCCAGTTTGGGAGCTTGATTGACATGTAAAAAAATGAGATAACACCTTAGTACAAACTAATTACTACACTTCAATATCAATTGTAATAATTTTGGAGATGTATATTGTATTAAGTTGGACTAGACATGTTGTTTAATTGTTCATCATTAGTGGAATTAGTTATTATCTAAGCAATTAGGAGTAGAACGAATGCTTACTCTAATTTTATTATATAATAAATTGAGAGTAGAACTTTGATATAAAAAGATAGAAAATATAGTTTCCTTCTTCCTAGTCTCTTGAGCTAAGTATGAGTAAAAGAGTATTTTTCATTCTATCAATATGTCACAGGTTGATAAAGTATCCTTATTTGTATCATTTCATGCTACTCAATGGAAATGTTTAGATGATTTGTTTTCTTGTTGCAGCCTGCTGGAGTGATATGAAAGTTTTTCACACTTGAAAATTGGGCCATCTCTACATCAGTTTTTCTTATAACTCAATGCGTCAATGAGTCAATGATATGGAAGTTGCATAAGTTAGCAAGTAACCAAAGCTTTCTTCTTTGGCCAGCCTAAGTAGAAATTGGTCTACTTTAATCAGTAAAAACTCATTCGCATCCAAAAATATTAGATCAAGAGTAGAAACGATAACTCGCCTACTGAAGGATTGATTGAGTTTTTCAAAAGCATTAGAGACATTTTGCAATGTCGCATTCGGAGTATTGAAATGACGTGGTAATATAATCTGCGTAAAAATATTAAGCTCCTGCAAAGGCATAGAAAAATGTAAATAAAGTTGTTATCGATAAACATATCACTAATTGTTGTAGTTTGCAAATCAGCTCAAGATCCATTTTGATAAGGTCGCTCGGTCAAAACTCATGATCGACTAGTTTGTGAGATCGATCAAAACTCAAGTTGTGAACTTGTGATACTTGGTCCAGTAATGATCATATCTTACTGGGCAAGGAATCGACGCCATGGTATTGTTGGGACATCAATGCAGCCATAAAAGATGTAGTATTTAGGATGCTACATGTTGATTTCATTCACGTCTACATATATAGAATGTAATAGGGATGCAGACTTTTTGGCTGCACTAGAGATTTATAATGGTTGCAACTACTTTGTACCCCCTCTTGAAGCTCGATCGACTTCAAGCCATTATGGGTGAGGACAAAATAGGTCGTATGTACTTAAGAGGATAATTTTAATGAACAGACTGTAACCTCAAGTTTTATTTTATTTTTATTAAAAAAAAATATTTGGAACAGACATGCATTAAAAGTGCGGTGGAATATACGTACATCCAGTGAATTGAGCTAACTATTGAGTACTTTAAAGTAAAAGACTATTGATCGATTGTCAGACTTCATTTTTCAAGTTCAGTAAGAAATGTTTCGGCAATAACCTGCTTCGACACAACGAGAGCAATTTGATGAAGAAAACACTAGAAAATAGAGAAAAATTGAAGGTTTGGAGGGATGAGACTGAACCAAGAGTGGTTGCCTACGTACCCAAAATCTGATTTTCTAGGGATCAAGTCTCATCGTAGTTCCTTATTGTAAGAGATAATTATTTTTTATATGAATTGATAGAAAAAATAGATCAAGTCCTTGGAGGACTTGTCTTCTTGAATGATTAAAGATTTGATTTTTTTTATAAATTTGTCTTTATCTAATTGAATAAAAGAATAAATAATTTATTGAATGTCGCTAGGGCTAAACTGGACTTAGCTGATTTAGGTTGGACTGTAGTGTTGGGCCAAATTCGTGGGGCTTTATGAGCCACGAAATTGGGTCTATACAAGAAGTATATTACTTAGTTAAGTTAGTTTGATACCATGTACACTTATTAGTGGGAAAAGAAAGAAATATTGATGCATCTTGTAACTCGAACAATTTGAGTAGGATTAATTAAAACTTTTTGATCCTTTTACATTCAGTCACGCATTAAAGTAAGTTTTCACTTGCAGTTATATATATTTGTTCGCAAAACTTTATATGTACCGGTTGCGGTTCGTGTTAAACTGGTATCCATTGACACCTAGATTACCCCACAACCACCGTTTACCACATTTGTGCAACCATCAAAATCTAATCTTGAAATGAAAATGTACCAACTCCCCAGGACGGAGTACCATCCGCACACCACATGTAAGGTCTTCCTAATTGGTGCTAGCCTCAATCGTGATGGTGTGAGATTCATAAACACAGTTTCATAATTTGGTGATCGATAATATGGTGTTTACTGTTGTTATTATTATTATTATTATTATTATTATTATTATTATTATAAATTTTTTGGTCAAATGGTAAAGACTTTTCAAAAAAGTGAGAATCCCAATGGTGAAATAGATGAGGACTAGGTTTAAATGGTGGTGCGTGGCGTTTTGGAAAATGGTGAAGTGGTGAAAGGTTCCTGGTGGATTATTAGGCGATGGAAGTAGAATTGTGGTAGTGTTTAAATACGTGGTGATTCAACAAAAGGAAACAAAATTGAAGTAATGGTAGGAGGTTTACGTGGCAGGAGGTCTATCAGTGGTGTGTGGTTTGGGTGTGGTAGTGGTTGAAAGGTGTCCATGGAAACCATACCATATCATTGAACAACCATCATCTCTCCTATCTCCTCCGCCTCTTATTCTCTTATTCGATTCAACCGCAGTTTCTTCCTGATGCAGTACAGGTTATGCAACAAACTGGATGAAGAAGACCTAGATGTGCAACGAATTGATTATGCAACAAATTGGGCACAGGATTAGTCTTATTTTACATCAGGTCTAGGTCGTGTTATTTCAGTTCAGTAACTTATGGGCCTTCTGATTAACACATGCACTGTTTAGTATTTTACATCAGGTCTTGTATTAGGGTTAGTTGCCTATAAAAGACCGTTTTTGGGTTTGTAAACGAAAGCTTTTGGTTTATCAATTTATTATCTTCGTTTTTTGGTTAAAGAACGATAAGTTATCATCATTTCTAGAGGACCATTCTCGTTCTCCAATTTTTTTTTTTTAATCAACCGTACAACCACCATATATTTTTTGGTTTATCACATTAAAACTTAATACTGAACGAGTTCACTATCTAGAGGCGCAATACACCTTGAAAGAGATCCTATGTCCTGATAGTCTACCCAGCAAGCTCATGGGCCTCCGCAGCTTAAAAAGGAGTAAAAAGTTAACCTTATGAAGCAACGTTACGCATTTTGCATTATCCCAGACCCTACCAATAGCATGAGACCACAATGAATGAAGAAGATCCATATTCATTTTGCTTGATGATGATATTCATGGCATTCCTTACTTTTCTGGTGTTCTTTTGGTGTTACTTCCAACGTTAAAGTTGTACTGCTAAAAGTGCGTCGAATCACGCGCAGTGCATGAAACTCAGTAACTCCGCATCTCTGCAAATATTATTGGTTGCACTTGCATTTGGCCAAAAGCCACAGCCGCAAAATTTGACGTTGTAGCCGAAAGCATGGTATGGCAGTCCCTATCGCTTGGCCCATTTCTAAGATACATGCACGCTGAAACGTGCGAGAAAGACTATTTCCACGTCATCTGATCATCTCACGCCAATTGATTGCATTTTTCTGTGCGTCCTGCTTCGTTATAGAGTTAGAGTGAATTAGTGCAGAGTTCCCTCATTTTGTCGCCTAAACATGTGGAGTGACCGAACCACTTGAATGTCTAGATAACTAGATATCTCATAAATTGACTCATACTAGGATACTACAAATCATAGTGACTAGCGTCCAATGGTCAACAAAAATTTGCACAAGACCATTTGTGGGGTAGACGGATAGTATGAAATCAGTATCCTAGACTCCTAGTACAAGACCATTTGCACAAGACCATTTCATGGGATGAAATTTTCGAGTCTAATAAAGGTCTTAGATTTTCAAAATTAATCTAACTGACCAGAAATATATCAGGTGCATGACCAATTTTGCTCAAACAGGGAGGTACAAATTTTACAGAGTTTCAAGGCTGGCAATCATGCATTTTCCTGGACGGAACCTTGTGAAAACTCCTGCACCTAACATATACATTCATAATCGATACATACATCGGGATGGATTTCACTCACTCACCTAAACATAGCTTCCTCGCTCTCACCTTACATTAGGAATGCCCTTGTAACAGCCTACTATCCTACTTTTATTAAACTGGGTGATGATCGATTTGCACTTGACCCCAAATTTTATATATGTCAAATTGTCAACTTATTTGAGAATTTCCATGTTTCGAAGAGATCTGTTAACAAAGGAAAGGGCACTCGAAGCAAAAACAATTTGTACTGCAACATAAAATCCCACATTTGAATTTAATCGAAAAAAGGGGTAAATGCTCAAGGGGACATGAATTTTTTACCAAAAATAATAGTCCCATGCAATAACTTAATAAGCTTACAATTGCCGTTTCACGTTATCTTCTTGCTTGTAAGTTAATAACACAGACACTTTGGCGTTAAATTACTCTCATCAGGAGTGTCGTCTTCTGTCCTTATTTGATCTGGTAGGCTCAAAATGTTCAGAGCCGGAAGCAGATCCGCCAAATGTACGAAACTCTTGTTGATGATCAGATGTTACTGAAGACCTGGATGAAGGTGACAACATTGTTGAAGAAGTTGACGATGAAACAAACTGTTGATTATTATAAAAATTCGGCGTGACATACTGTACGTCTTCATCCCTACTAGATAGAAGTTGTGCATATTGAAGAAGGCCAGGATATGCATCATGAGAGAAAGGAGGCTGTGGAATAACAGAGTCCGGTACCCGCTCCACTACCGTGTTTGTATCTTGACGACCCAAGTAGTAGCTCAACTCAGATCTCCCTTGAACTCTTTCAGGAAAATTGAGTTTAGCTTTGGTTCCTTTGAATCTGAGTGCAGCTTCATCATACGCTACGGCTGCAGCTTCAGCTGTGTCGAATGTGCCAAGCCAAACCCGAGCTGCCTTCTTCGGGTCACGGATCTCAGCTGCCCATTTGCCCCATGGCCTCTGCCTAACTCCTCTATAATGTCTTCTTGTTTGGGTCCCTTAATTTACATGCATGTATCATAAGATTGAGTCACTTTTGTTAGGCGAAGGAATCATTTGTTTAGATAAAAAGTGTTATGAGAAAAAGACCAAGTGACAAGGGACCCCATAAGGAACTCAAAGCAGAGCGCAAAACACTGGCTGGAACTACCAATCCCAATCCAGAATAGATTATAGATATATAAGAAACTTCTCAATTAGAAAGAAACATGCGGAGAGAGAGCAAACGACCCTTAATCAGAGTACTTCCAAAACTAAAAAATGCATATAGGTCAAGTACAAAAGGTTGGCATTACGTTAAACCCGGCCAAACTATGAAAATGAATACTAGGTTTAGCCTCTTGACTTCATTTGGAACAAATGCACAATCATACTATAAGTCAATGTAGCCTACTGAGAATCTGAAATAGAACGGATTGAATAGTCATGCGACTAACACTGGGGGATATGCACTTTATGATTGTACTGTTTTAATACTTAAAACTATAAATTCTTAGAGAGTTCAATGTTTGAAAGATGGTATTGTAGTTATTGTAGCTCATCTATTTTCCAAAATCCTTCTACAAGAAGATCCGAAGGCAGAATGAGAATTAAATAATTATCAGACTAAAATGAGAATGTTATTTGAGCTGTGTTTGATTCCATGGAATTGAAAACTGTTCTAAAATATCAACATTTTAAGTGTCACTACACCACTTTTGCCAGTTTGGAACGGAATTGAGGTGTTCCTGTTTGTTGATCGACTACATAAAGATGAGCCAACTACCAAAAATGGTGTATAATAGTGGGCAACGTAGTAGTGTGTTTTCTATGAAAGGAAATGTTCCATATTCTAGAGCATCACTCTAATGCACCTGATTTCAGAAATGGGGGTACAATGGAAAAAAGGAATTGAAACTAAATATTTGAGAAATTATTGAACTTCAACAATAGGAATGAACTTAATGTATGTATAGAGACTTTCGACTGAAATAGGTATTCATTTGTGTGTCTGTCTGTGTTTCATGGTAGGGGCCGGAGGTTAGGAAATTGACATTTGACGAATATAATCTGTACATATATAGAGGTCGTCTCTTACCGCCCTATCCATGAGGGAACAATCGAAAGCATTTATGCACTGGTTCCTTGTATTAACACAATAGACAAATTACACGATCAATGAAAACTAAACTAGAAGTGAAGATAAGATGGTGGCTGACTATGACAAATTGGGAATAAATACCTTGATATTTATCTTCTTGGTGCAAACTACTACATCTAGTGTGTGGACAAAGCTTACAAGTTAATTATTAGTTCCTTGTTCTTTGTCAAAAAGACAAACAAAATTAGAGGTTATCACTTTCAATGGCTTGTACCTAACATTCTTCACCTTTAGTTTGGTTATGAGTTAGGAAGTCTTAATTAGTATATATATAGAGAGATGGTCAAGAAAATAAGCTAGCAGTTTGTGTCTCTCACGTAACCATTATTCAATGATAAGGTAGGTTTATATATAGAAGATAATAACTACTGACTAGGTACCAAGGGTTGAAAAAATGATGTACCTTGATCCTGCACCAGGTGTGAAGGATCTATCTCCCTCGAGGCAGGCTCCGGCGCAGGCACCACGTCACCTTGCGCATTAGACGGATTGTCTTGACCTGTGTCAATGATACGAGCAAGGGCAGATACCATGGCCGTCATGTCTTGGTCCGACCGAAGGGAGGGATAGCTTGGAAAGCTTAAGTTGTTCTCTTCCGCTTTCTCTTCCGAAGCATCGGAAGGAAGAGGCCTTTTCCCATGCCTACGATCCACTTTGAAAGCTTTGCACAACCGAGATATGCTTTACTTATTATTCCTTTATACTAGTATGTCACGTCACGAAGCAAAACCAGTACATCAGTTATTCCATGAAAAATAATTAAGCTTAATATCCACGCACTGGATCACACTGTTGTTAGATCTTGGAAAAACTTAAAATGGGTCAGACAGACTTATTAGTGTTCTAAACAACCAAGAAGAACAACAAAGACATAAGAAAGAATAAGTGTCTAATGGGGGCTTTGAAGAATGGTAAGAGCTAGAAGAAGATAAAAGAGAGAAGAAAATGTAGGGTTATGTCCAAGGGTTTTATTGGTGTGGGAGTTTATCTAAATCTAGACTTCTAGTGTGAAAACTGAAGAGAAGAATCTTATTTTATTGATGGTGAGATGGTCCCATCATTTTCAGTTTCATTTTCGTTCGTTCACTTCCTTCCTACTTTTGTCCATGTTATTGCATTATTTACTTCCCCTGCTGCTTGGCTTTGAACTCTTTTAGTCTTTGGTTTATGTCTTTTAGCCACGTATATTTGTCCTTTTGAGAGCATATTAACTGCAACCGGCTTTGCAACCTCTTTAATCAACCTTAAAAAACTGTTACGAGATATGCAAGACCTGCGAGAATTTTTGACAATGGATACAAGAGCGAGCTTGTACAGGTTTAATCCCTGCAGCGCGCAGAGGAACTACACTATTTGTTCTTTACCAAAAAATAACACAGGGTTTCTGAACCAGGTTTCGATCTTTTTACGTTCCTAGATAGACAAACAAATAAATATATGCATATATGTTCAATGCATATAGACCAACAAAAGCATACTTTAGGAGGCCGGTACACCCCCTAGCTAGCAATATAGCTAATGTTACATCTCGAAAGACAATCAATTACACTCTTTTTTGCAGCTATTTTAAGATCGATGAACACTCTTTAATTTGGATTGGAGTTTGAAATTGGATTATTTTCATAGAGTAGTTTCTTACCAATTGATGAGTGCATTTTGCTGCAAGAAAGCTTTGATTAGTTTGTTGCCATTCTCTTTTCGCTTTTTAATTTCGTTAGTCATCAAATCTTTTTGCAGCAAAATGTTTGGTACTCATATATTAATATATACAAACTACTTACAAATCTACCCCACTTTTAAGAGTTTCTCTCGCAAGGTGATCAGTACATACATTACGATTTAAAGTCATGTTTTTTTGTCTTGAAACGTGTATTGGAGATTTGGAGATAGCAAAATTTGGGCTATACGTATCTGTACCAATAGTACTCATGTACTATTTCGCCATCAACACCAAGAATATGCAGAAGTTCATGGGCAATAACGTAAGTCCTTACTCATTTCTCTCTGTACTTTTTAATATTATATTGTTATTAATCATATGATAAGCTTCGTGTATATATGTTGATTAACTTGTATATATGTGGATGGCTTAAGTATTGATCGAGTTAGTTGATTAATGATATGCATGTGCCGGACATGTTGATGATGATCTCTCTTCTTACACACAGATCGAGTAACCAGATGGCGACCAGTAGCACTGGAGGCAACCAAGTTTATGATGGACGAAATTGTGTATATCTACATAGGATTTCTATGGGAGCTAAAACCAGCCACTGCACTTTAAGTTATACACTAGAGGCTAGGCACCCATGCCGTCGGGGACCAACCTGGCATGCCCCACAAAGAGGCGAGGGTAAGACCGGACCAAGCTAGCTTGTCGAAGGCATTAAAAGTTCATAACTGATTACTGATCTCATAACTTCATTGGTATGTATTTGACTCCTCCTTGTATCCTATATATCCGGCCATTAACAAATATCAAGATATATATAAACTGATCCATTGACATTCCTGTCTACTTGAGGACTAAATGAAGTTGATCGTTGTGTCATAAATGTAGCCAATTCAAGGAATTGAATGCAAAGTCAATATGTACCATCTGATGATCATTTGCGATGAGTATGACTTTATATATATTTGTAACATCGATCTGTTTTCTTCCAGGGTAGCTGCATGGTTTCCGGCCCAATGCAAGTGAGGATCCAATGGGCGCCAACCTCTTGTACAATGAAACATTGCAAGCAAACAAGACGTCACATGGATGTGCTTCCTCAACAAAAAGAACCACTTAAGGTAGTTCAGCAAACACCCTACCACATGCATCTATCATATCCCATCTCATATCACATACGACTGATTGTGAATGTTCTAATATTCCTCCCTCCTTTTCCTTCCCTTCCCTACCCTTCCTAAAGAAATCTATAATAGAAGTTCAATTACAAAATCTGATAAATGAAGAGAACCTAACTAACTAAATCAAGTTCACTATATTTTTGCTTTTCTTATGTTAAGCTAGATTCATGCATGTAAGTAGTTTTTTTTTTTTTTTTTTTTCCGACAAAGGCATATACATGAGCAGCACTTAAAATAGATCGACCATTTTGAAGCTGACCTTGTCAGGTGCAACATGTGCAACCTTCAACATATTCAAAGTCTTAGATTTGACCACTTTGGAGGGTCTTAATCCCTTGCACATGCAAGTCACACCAATATCTTTGACAAATTTAGCAACGCGCCACAACTTTGTCCACTTACCTGGCTCCCAGTTCTCATCTTTAACGGGTCTAAACTCTAAACTCTCTAGCTAGCTAAGATTTAATTTTTCAAAACTAAACATCATTAAGCTTGCTTTGACGAAAGCATTCTGTTTAAGAAAATAGAAAACAATAGGATTTCATAGATTTACGTACTAAACATCATTAAGCTTTGCTTTGACAATAGCATTATGTTTAAGAAATTCGCTGAAATTACGATCGCGTAGAGCATAGATGACATTACATGCATCAAAGCGACTTTAAGCTTAGTTGCTGTCATACTTGCCATTTCCATTAGCACAATTTGATAAACTTCCCCTAATGCCAAGTCATATCAATAATTTGATATTTAAGGTGACACTGCCATTTGCAAGTGGTGGCCAAGTACGTCAATATGATAATGTGGATAAGACCTATGATAGGGCTGATATATATACGGATTTCATCATTAGAACAAGTCCAATGGGGTTTCATATATAGGTAGCCTGCCTACTAGGTGCCAAATAGGTGTCATATCACTTATTTAGCACTTATCACACCCCCTGGCCCCCAAATATATTTAGCACTTGTAATACATGATTTCTGTAGAAGCTAAAATTGAGGACTTGTGTAGCAGCTTCTACACTTGAACATAAAAATATATTACAAAGTCTGTTCGTAGTCGCTATTAATGGGCTCTAATCGAGTGGGGTCCAGAATGTAAAACTAAAAATTACCCTTCTCTCTCCATGGACCTTCCTACAAGCCCAAGCCCAATATAATACAACAACTTGGGCCGAGAAAAGCCCATCTTGTCTGCTAACATCGAAGACACACAGAGAGAAAGAAGGAAGGGGAAAAAAAACATGGAAACGCCAGCAGCAAAGAAAGAGGCAACAGAAAAACAAGAAGAAGAAGAAAACGTTGCATTCGAGGCATCAGAAATAGAGTACGTAAGCTACAAAGGAGAACACCACTTACCACTTATCATGCGTTTGGTTGACGAGGAGTTAAGTGAGCCTTACTCAATTTTCACTTACAGATACTTTGTCTACATATGGCCTCAACTCTCTTTCCTAGTAAGAAACTTGTTGTTTCTTGATTTGTTTTTTTTAGATTGAATGTTCAAGTGTCGGGTTGGCATTTGTTTGATTGGTTTCTCGTGTTTTTTATTGCAGGCTTTTCATAAGGGGAATTGTATTGGAACTATTGTTTCGAAGATGGGTGAACATCGTAATACTTTTAGAGGGTACATTGCAATGCTTGTTGTTATCAAGCCTTATAGAGGGAAAGGAATTGGTAATATCTTTTTCTTTTTTCTTTTTTAATTTATGTATCTTAATTTTCATGCAATTGTTATTTAGTTATTTAGGAAATGAAATTTTGTAAGATACACCTTTTGTATGTGGTCAACCAATTATCTCATCTTTGTAGAAAGCGGATTAGTGATGACCCTAGGTTTCAATGCTTCCTTCATCTTCACTTGTTTCCTATGTTACATGGACACACCATCTTTCAAAATAATCCGTGTTGGATACGTATCCACGTGCCCATGTCGGAAACACATGGGCACATATTGTTTTTTATAAACCTCTATTTTTTGTATTTCGCCGTGTGAGACACTTCGTATCTGTGTTGGATACAGACTCACGTATCCGTCTCAATGTAACTTAGCTTATTTCTTGATTCCCATTGAGCTTGAAGAATTGGGTGATCTAGTGATCTAGATGTTAAATTTATTTTTCTTTATGTTATTTTTTGTTGTAATTATAAGTTTGGTGTGCAGTGGAAATAGTGTGTTGCTATTTGTTATTTATAATAGTTTATAACTGGAGAATTTAGTATGTTATATCTATATAAATTTATTACGAATCTAAAGCACCATACTTGATGGATCCGTTGAATTATGCACCGAATTAAAATCTTGAACTACTACTTCGAGAATCACTTTTTCAAACAGATCCATGCAAGATACGCCAAACTACCTACTTTATGGCATTATTAGTCATTTGGTGTTAGGAATGATTAAGTAAGGACAGCCTCTGCTGTAGACTGTAGAGTGGAGGGTGTTGTCCGATATTGGTGTTGTATATTTTGGTCTTATATGTCAAATTGGGTGAAACTTTCTCTGTAATATGGCTTTCGTTTCACTTTATAGAAGATATATGTGGTCCACTGTTGTCGTTATTGTAGCTAACTTCATTTCCATAATACAATCTGCTTTGGTTTTTATTAATTTTAGAGTTTGTGGTATTGCAGCAACAGAACTAGTTACTAGGTCAATTCAAGTCATGATGGAATCGGGATGCGAAGAGGTAACTTCTATGTTGCTTAGGAATTTGAAGTTTACTGCGGTTCTCATTGCGTCAGCTGTATCTAGTATATGCTTCTATCTTTTGGGGGCTGAAAGGCTGCGTCATGCAACATTTTGAGCCGTTTAAATAGAAGTTACTTCTTAAATGGAATGATACAGAAACACATTGCACTGTCTTTCACTCTTTCTTAGTCTCTGGTTTGACTCCATGTCAAAGGAAACCTCTATTGATCATACTATTATTCTCTGCAGGTAACTTTGGAAGCTGAAGTTACGAATAAAGGAGCCCTTGCATTGTATGGACGACTTGGGTTTATCAGGGCAAAAAGGCTCTTTCGGTATTACCTGAATGGAGTAGATGCCTTCCGGCTTAAGTTATTGTTCCCTCACTCAGTCATACAGCAGCCCCTGCATATGATGACCGACAAAGATGACAGCCATATCTATAACTATCAAGAGCCACAGGAAGAACACTCTCAGTTCCATTAAGCACCTGATTCCAATATTCACAGGTACCATTCAATGTTTACACATTAGCTATTATTTTATATGCCACCATAAAAGTGTAAAGGATAAGTTCATTCATGCCTCAAATACCAGACATCATTTCATGTATTTCTTGGTATGGTGCAATTTATTGTGCCTAGTGGGATATTTTGGATTTTGGTGGTGCTTATCTTGTAGTTGCCAAATTGAGTTCAGATTGTGTGTGACATAGTTGCACATGTATCCTTCTCGTAGGGAACAGGTAACACATCTGCGCAGATGCTGCTGAGTGTCGCGTAACAAACTAAATTCTTAGTCGTGATTCTCTTCGAATCGCAAATGGACAATTTCATCCTTCACGAACTGGGAAAGTAGCTGTTGGAGCGAAAGAAAATGATGGGATAGAAGTACAAGGACTCGGTATTTTCATTGTTTCAGAAATTTGTCGATATGTAGGTTTACTTGGATTATATAATTTATTTTATACTTATTTCTTCTATTCTTTGGTTACTCAAAAACCTCAAGTAGAATAACCTCTCTTCAAAGTCATATCTTGGCTCATTTATTGATTTTTGGCATGTGGATGCCTAGTATTTTCTTGGTAGTGGGAGTTGTTACTATGTACTTTGGTTCGACGTACACAGCCATTGTAACAGATATGTTGCTGCCAATAAAATCTCATCTTACAGGATTTAACTTGTCAGGATATCTAGACTCGAATTAGGTAGGGTTTTGGTAAAACTGAACTGAATTCATTTGATTGACTGAATGACTAAACTGAATTGGCAAATAAGATGTTGTTTTGAACTAATAGCTGTTATAAGCTAGCCGTATGGTATAACTAAGTTACATGGAATTGTTGATTCGCTATGGTTGTTTCACTTGTTTGACTGTTGGTGAACAAAGTAACTCTTTTACCCTCGCGTAACAACTGTTAATGTTAAACCAATAATGAAACATTTATGTCTTGCAGGTGAAATTGCCAATTTCATCCTTGCAGAAATTGTTAGTGGCAAGAAACCACTAATTCTACTCGATCTCATTGGATAATATTGAGCTACCGAGGGGAGGCATGGAAAACCTAATGCCCACTTTGTGTGTGTTTCATTGACACAGCGAACTTTAGTCACTTCAACCAACAAAAATGCCCCGAGCCCCCTCCCCTTTCCCTTTACATTTTCACCGCTCTCTTTCTCTGGTGATCGACTCCTGAGGATTGTCAATTACATTGCAATTTTGCGAAGCTGCTATTGTGAGATTAGGAAGAACGTACCATATTATCATCTAGGTATTAGACAATCTCATCAGAATCAACCAATCAAGATTCAAGAGACTATAATGTCACTTGCCGAAGTCATGAGAAAGTTATGGCAACCTTCATGAGCTTTCTATACATCATCATATTATAGTGACATAGCCTTGAAACTTCTAACTTTTGGTTTTAGGTTTTCCATCATAAAATACTCGAACACAGTAGAGCCCATTCCGTGAGTTAAGTTGAATTGATAAAGGCAAGTTTCTCGAATTAGAAACTACCACTAATCACAGAAAGTACAAATTGAAATGTATTCATCGCCCATCACCCATAAATGAGAAATGAGGATTGAGTTCGAGTTTACTCGTGGAATCCTTGTTCCGAGCAGAGTTAAAGACACATGCAAAGTATAAACTTGTACTAGTCTCTCTTGTAATCACATTTTAGTAGTAAAACACACCTTATCAACAAGTGATTTAGTGGAACATGTCACTCAACTGTTTGCCTCACACGAAACTTCAGTATGCTTTATACGGCAATACATAAGGAGTTACAACTTACAAGGAGTAATCAGGTCCTACGAAGTTTGTACGTCCAGTTATACTGTTATTAGGGCAGGGTTCTGGTTCGGGTCGGATATAACTATATCCGAATCCGAATAGTTTCAAAATATCCGAACCCGAACCCAAACCCAAACCCGATTATATCCGAAATTTAATATCCGAACCCGATTATATCCGACTAATCCAATCGGATAACACTCAAAAAAAGCCCAAAAAATATATCCGAATCCAAATCCGACATACCCGACTCCGAACCCGACCCGAATAAGTAAATAGATATAAAAATCAACTCGAACCCGACCCAAATAAGTAAATAGATATAAAAATCAACCCGAACCCAAACTATTTGGGTTCGGATCAAATCGGATTCGGGTCAAACCCGACCCGATTCCCTGCCCTAACTGTTATACAGTCCAGAAACATAAAGGAACTTTTGTCACAGCCGACAGATTAATGTAAGGCAGCAACTAAGAGAATCACATTTCATCATTATGTTATATATATATATAATGGTGAACTAGTATTAGCCCCCCACTAGATGAGCCAATTAGGATTTCCCCCACTAGATGGGAAATTAGGGTCTCCCCCTAAATACACACAAAAAAATTTCGGTCAACCCACTTTGACTTTTTTTTTTTTTTTGTGTATTTAGGAGAGAGACCCTAATTTCTCATCTAGTGGGGAAAAATTCTAATTGGCTCATCTAGTGGGGGAGTAATACTAGTTAACCCTATATATAAAGTTATCCACATTTGTTAATTTTCCTTTTTAAAGAGGTGAAATGCTTGGTAGCCATTGCCAACTTTTCCACTCAATTAACCCTTCGTGTTCAATTAATTATCATCGGCAAAAAGAAAATTACACCTTTTGCAACATACATGTCTTTTGAGAAAAATACAAAATTGGAACAGCACAAATGTTGTCCAAAGTTGACACCAACCTTGAACGGAGATTGCAAGTTTCAGTCAGCAATTGAGTCGGATTCAAAAGAATACACCTGTCAATACCTCGTTCTTAATTTCCAAAGACTCCCCCTTTTTGGTGGTATATTGATGGCCTCATAAACTATGATTGAACCAAGGTGGACATGATGTGGCCCTTGTGGTCGATCGAAGGCTGTGAACCCTTTGATTCACAGTAGTACTGTAAATGTGAGACCAGATCTCCTCAAAGAATGGGAAACCCCGAAACGGAATCTTGCTCAAAAGATGGTGCCTAGCACCATGGACTCAACCAACCACGAGCTCTAAAAATGGAATATGAAATGGAAAATAAGTGATATGTACAATTTCAACTTAACAATTTTGTGGACGAATATCTCTTCTCCTCATGTAGGTTAAAAACTGCACAGGTAATTCTGCTAGAAGGGATTGAACAATCAAGATTTCTCCACCTGAAAGTTAAATAAAAGGAGTGACTAACCAATGTAAATCAATTTAGATTATAATATTATACGAATAAGTTGACTAGAATTACAAGGTGACAAGGGGGGCTAATAAAAGACATACTACTCTAAGATATTATATTCAACTTACTGTGCACATCTCGGAACGGGACAAACTGCACTATATCACGTGATGCTATTCGTCCGGCTGAACTTTCGAGTCGGTCTCCTTTATCTGCATCTAATACCTGCCAAGCAGAAATAAAATCAACATAAATGGTGCAATACAAGCTCACGTTATAACTATGTAGCCCAATCTACTTATTGTAGCAGTAATGGACTGTAAGAATTAGCTACCTCCATTTCCTTGAAGTCAGCCCCACCAACTCCAACAATGATAATTGACAATGGCAAGTCCGATGCCTTCACAAGAGCATCTTTTGTTTCCTGGAGATCTGTTATCACTCCATCCTACAACACAATTTAGATAACTTGAGGGAAGACGCAATAACAGAAATCTAGAGACATAATACATCAATAACCATGTCAAGAAGACTTTTCTATTGCTAACCATTTGGAGTTTCTAATATCACTAATGCATTAAAAGTTACCCTTAATTAAACTGTATCAGTTCTAAAATATAGCATGGTTTTTAACATGGTATTTCTCAACATTTTCCTTAATCGTTACTGTCTACTGAATAGAAATAAAATTCTGTTATCACGTATACCGTTATTATTAAAAGAACGAAGTACTTCTGCTGATTATTGGCAAGAGCCTGGCTGGCTATTAAGGATGCATTGTTTATCACAGGTCCAAAAAGCGTGGGGCCTGCTAACGACACATTAGGAAGGGCACTTGCATATGCTGTCAGGATTCCTTGAACACCATCAACCTAGAGAAAATGAAACAAATCTTGCTCACATTAGGGAATGCTCTAAAACGTAGAACAGAGACCCATACAGGGAACATGTTTGTATCGAAAAAATGTTTCACCAATCATCACCTCAGAATGATAACTGCTTCCATTCAAGTTGAAACAATGTGAGACTGGGCCATCTATTGGTCGTGCGCCAAATCCCCAGGCAGGAAACCGTTTGTCCAAATCATAAAATTGCAAAACTTCTCCAACCTCTAGGATTGCCTACGAAAATTTCTGCTCTTCATTTACTTGTCCAAGATTTATAATAGGAAACCAGCACAAGATCAATTTAGTGAACCAACTTCTTACCTTTTGGTATGAATTGGGTCGCCCGGAAGGATCAATATAATGCAAGGAATCTGGGAGACGGGGATTTCCATTTGAAGCTGATAAACGAGAAAATAGGAATTAGATTTTGGTATTTGAGTGCACACAGCAGAAAACCTGGCGTTGGATGTATATGAAATGATGATATTGAGCAGATCCAAGGTGAAAAAGGGAGGGGGGAGGGGAACCCTCAGATTTAGGTGTAAAAGAAATAGTGTAGTAAACATAGTCACTTTTATGCCTTAATTCAGTTAGTTGCAACCTGCCTCACCTCATTTATTATGTAGTGTGTACTTTGTTTAACATCTATGGATATTATGGTATGTGTAGTTGGTTTGGCCCTTGATGCTAAATGTTTAGTACTATTGTTTATTAACTACTAACATTCACATCAATAGGGGCACATTTGTAATTCACTCATTTATCTGTCTAGTTGATCTGGTACACTGATTGCTTGTACTTGTCTTTTTCAGTCACATGGTCCACTTCAACTTTTTGCACCAAGGATTTCCAAAGCCTATGTCAATTTATGGGTTCGACAACCTTGTTCCTCGCGAAGAACACAAACTCTCACACAAGAATTCAATTGAGAAAACCTTTCTCTAACACTCAAACTTTAGTACTCATCAACTCTAACTATGGCCAAAGGCCTACAACTCAATATATAGCTAAATAAACAATTAATTTAGAAGCTGCCTAAGTACGACCCGTCAACGGACGGAACTTTCGAGGCGAGAAAAGTTAGGCGATATGGGGACTGCCGGCACCCTTCTAATTCAAATTTAGAAACTAATAATCCTAATTTTCGGAATTAAACATATGTTATTCAAATGATTCGAGACCACAAATCCATAGTTTAAAGTCAACATTTGGATCTAGTAAAAGGGATCTCTAGGTAGGAAGGAACACTTATCAAACTCACTGCCATTTAAGTTTATTTCCAAGCAAAGAGATCTAATCCAAAAAAAAAAAATTGCACCCAAGAAATCGTCTAAAAAAACTGAGATGACATGGATAACATTTCATACGGGCAGAAAAAGTTCATTTCCAGTTCTTCAATACAGTAAAAAAGCCATGAGAATTACCAGTAAAATCAACAGCCACCATGAAGTTTAGTTCACATCCACCAGTAATGTAATCCAAGAAAGTGTTTTGTACACTCTCAGAAAATTTGTCCACAAAGAAGTGACTCTTTAAAACCTGTGATTATGTTAGAAAGCTTTTTAATTACAATCAAGGAAAAAATGAATGGGCGGAAACAACTGACCCGACAATCAACACCTTGTTTTGGTAACCATGTCCAACTAGAGTTGGTAAGAACAAGCTTTCTCCTTGTTCATCATGGTGAAGCTTTTCCAAGTCTACCAATGATTTCTGAACTTTCCTAGGAGATCAAGAAAATTAATTAGCAAAATTAAAATACAAGTATACCAGATAGATATTAAGAATTATAAAAAATGAAAATGGTAGTCTTCCATTTACCCAATCAAATCGTGTCTGCCATTGCTGTTGAAGTTGAAGCATTCTATAAATAATGTGCTTTCCTGCATATTAGCAAAAATCATGAAACCGTAAGAGTAAAAAACACCAGCATATTCAATGTGGTCCGCAAAAAGTCCCCAGTCATATGGAAGCCATGTTTTGCACATACTAATGAGTAATGATTGTTGAATGTTGAATGTTAGTCCACTTATCATCTACCCCGACAGTTGCACGTGTGGACGGTACATGCCATTTAAATCTTTAAAGTAGAATTGCGTAGATGAAATTTATGTTAACACGGCCAAAAGAAAGTTTGGTTAAGATGGTCCAATTGGTGCGATTTAGGGTACGTTCTTCTAAACAGTAACTGGCTTAAACGATGACAAATGTGTCAGGAAAAAGAAACCTGAAATAACACAGAAAGGAGCAGGTCCATGGTTACAACACCACAGAAAAGCTTAATTACTGCGGTGATTCGCTTATACCTTGCTTCCAACTTGCTGGATGTTTAAGCATACTGGCTTCCATATAGGGTCGTGATCATTCTTTTTCACTTCGGTCTTGCAAACAGGAATCGGGTCTCCACTTTCCACAGTTTTTGATATTACGAGGAACGGGTCCTATAAGAGAATCTGATCATGCATCAGTTCCAAATCCTATATCGGTGCAACATGGAGGATGAAGAAATGATGAAAACTAAAAGATAGGATCCATACACTTTTCGAGAAGAGATCCTTGTATTCAAGATCTGAACACCTCAATATCATCTCTGTAACCGTCTTGGAGCCAATACATTCTTCAGCATGAACAGTAAGTTCTCCTATGCTTTTAAAGCAACTTGATGTGTTGGATTCTTCTCTATGGATAAGATCTAATGTCAACGATCGAGTTGGTTTGGTGACAATCTGCAAGAGAAGGCATAAAAAGTATAAATACACATGCCTTTTGATAAAAAGATGGAATGTGGTGTATATGTAAGAAACATTTGCCTTCAAAACAAACAATATGGAGACAAAAGCTGGTAACTGCTTTTTCTTTTCTTACAAATCAGACACTGAATCACTGATTACTGAATCGGCAACTCCAAAATGAAGGTTTACACAAATAAAGAGTTCAACTAGAGATGAAAGCAAATTTAACCTCGTGGTTAGTACTTATTGACAAGTATACAGGTCTACTCTGTTAATAATATGCTCAATGTTCCAGATTGCAGAAGATAAGCGTCGAGTGTCGACCAAAAAAAAATATTAACTGGTTCAGAAAAGGTCATTCCAGCTTCAATGATTTTTTTTTTTTTTTTTATCGTTAAAGTATAACTTTATTAATATAATTAAAGATAGGTACATAAGGATGAGATATCCTCCATTACATGCATATAGAAAAAGAAAAGAAAAGAAAAGAAAAACCATAAAGTGATTAGATCACGTTAAAGAAAAACTGTTTTCTTTCTATCATCATTCATGATTAGAGAATGACATCGGAACCGTTAGTTTTGTTGTGGACCACATTAGTAGCATAAGAATATCTCATTTTAGGTTTTCTCGTATGCCTCTCTATGTATAGGCATTAGTGTTGGGGTAATATATCAACAAGTAGCAGTCTTCTCCTTTCTCCACAATTTCTTCACAATGTAGTCCTTAAGGTTTTAACCCTTTAGCGTAAATAAGGTTCTTCTCCGTTTCTTTCTTCTTCTTCTCTTTCAGTCTCTTGATATTGAAATAAGTTTCGTCAACACATAACTGATAAAATTAAATTATGAAAACTACAAACCAAATTGTTGAGTTGATTGCAATAATATTTGGGCCACATAAGCGAAGAGTATGAATCAAAAACTTGAACTAGATGGTTGTACTCAAAAGCAACTTATATAGAAAATATGGACATTCTACTCCATACTTATCAAAGTGATATTTCTAACTTTTTAAGTATTTTACAAAGTAAAGGCACCCGCAATTTAAATTATGAATAGGTCAAACCTTAGACAAAGCACAAGTTGCCTCCCCAAGAAATTGCTGCTCCTCCAGTTTCAGCATCTGCATACATTTTGGAATTTCTAGTTATATATTCTAGTAAGAGCACGCCTATTTAAATGACAATAATAATGATAATAACATCACACTAAGCAACAACAAAACACTCAGCCACATAGCATTCACGAAATTTCCTACAATTTAATAGAATAATCTCTGTGCTATATCAAAAATTCAAAACTACACTTTCATGCATATATTTTGTAACTGAACTCAAGCAAAGAAATTCCGTAAGATACAAATTAAGGCAGAGTAACCATACCCCTAATCTAAACTTGCATAGATAACTAAGATAAGTACGAAGAAGAATAACAACTGCAACTACCCTCTAATACACGGACGCAGTTATCAAAGGCCTGTGTCCGCGTCCGACGTGGCTCTAACACGGTCAACATGGTCAAGACGCAGTCAATTGCAATGGACACAAGTCAACCAAAGTCAGGATGCGGGTCAAATATAAAACCAAAGTCAGGATGCGGATCAAATATAAAACCAAAGTCAGAAAAGAGGTGGGGGGAAGTGGTGGTGGTGAATTGGAGGTGAGGTTTGTGTTTGGAGTTATTGAAGTATTAAGTTTTAGGAGAAGATCGAGTTGTGGTGGAGTGTTTGTAGTGGTGGTGTGTGGAGATGTTGGTGGTGGGCAGTTAGTGGAAACAACGAAGAAGAAGATAACTGAGAAGATGAACCTTATCCATTGGATTGGGATGTTAAGAAATTGGATCTGGCTCGTTGGATTAGGGACACATGGGGTAGTACAATAGTCAAAGTGTTTGTGGATGCGGTGTCTCTCTCTTTTTCTGGATAATGGTGTGCACGTGGTGCTGGTTGGGGACTTGGGGAGTTGGGCTGACGAGTTTGCAAAATAATAATCTAACTCATCTATTTGCATTCAACTACATTATTAATACTAATAAATGTCCAGAATACATTTTATGTATTATTGAAAATAGAAAACATAAAAAATAAATGGTATTAGGTCAAATCCAATTTAACTGGATTTTGTATAATCGTAAAAAAATTCAAAGTACACAAATAATTACTAGGGTTATTTAGCTTTAGGTCCTCCCAATAATAGGGGTATTTGCGTTGGATCCAAAAAAATTTGTTTATTAGTTTTAGGTCCCCCTTACTATTAGTTGCCCTACTATTAGTTGACCGCGTTGACTGTCATTGACTGTTTGTGGAGGTGTGATTGATGTTTTGAACTTGTGGATTGTCGTAATTACCCCTCACACCCATTGCACGTGACGAAATAGAAACAAAACAAAAATAAATTCAATTTCACTTACACGTGTCAAAATCCGAGAGTTCTAATCTAATGGTTTCTGTTGAGCAGCTTCATCATCTTGCTATTATTTCCAAAAACTAAAGATAAGACCCTGATCTAATACTCATTGTTCAAATGTATGAAAAGGATGACGAGAACAACAATTACCAAATTCAAAAGAAACAATTTTTGTGTGTAATGATGAGGCAATGAAGCCTCTTCCACAACAACACCATCAAAACCATTCAAACTCAAACGCCATGTACAAGAACACACCAAATCGGTGCATTACTATTAATAATCACAACATTCTTCATAACAAGATCACTCGATTAATCTATAAGTCTTGCACTTACAAGAAAAAAGAAATTAACAGTCTCAAAAATTTTGTGTTTATTAATAATGGGGCATTGGTATTTTGGCCTGAACGTGGGTATAGGTCGTATTTGGATTTCAAGATATATGTTTATGTGGTAGATGGGTTGAAGGAATTGATGTGTGGAAGAGATGGGAAGATTACTGCTAAGGCGTGTGTTAAAGGTCAATGAATTTGATTACGTGTAATTATTTTGGTGGAAAATGTTTTTAGAGGCATGTGTAGTTCTTAAGTACTGTTTTCACATGTATTATTCGGTAGTGACACCAATTTAGAAACTGAGGTGTGGACACTCGTTCGGCTTCATGGAAAAACATTGGAAAGGTCCCATTCACGCCAAAGTTCTCATCAGTGTGTTTTCCCAGTTGGAGCTCACTGATTTAGTGTCGAGATGTGATTAATTAGAGTTGTGGGTTTAGATATAAAGGTGATTTCAGAGTTTTAATTTAATCACCAATTATGGGTGTTTAGATAATCCCACACTAATGGTGTTGTTTATGGGTTCTTGAATTCCTTCAATTGGAGAAGATGATGAGTCGACTCAATTATGAAATTGTTTAAATTATATATATATATATATATATATATATATTTTTTTTTTTTTTTTTTTTGGAATTTCAGCAGTCGTTGGATTGGGGAGTCAGGATTACAATACGTATCGGGTAAATTGAAATCAAGATTTTGAGTTTTTTGTTTGGGCACGTGCACAAAGTGAGGAGTAGTTAGGGCAGTTTGAAAGTTCACGACACCAGACACACCACGACAGACGGTCAAACCTGGTCAATGACGGTCAACGCGGTCAATTAACGGTAGGAGGACCTAAAGCTAATAAACAAAAAACTTTGGATCCAACGCAAATACACCTATTATTGGGAGGACCTAAAGCTAAATAACCCTAATTAGTAATTAGGCAAGAAAAATAATAACACATTATTTAATTTCCGCATCCAGGTTCTGTCCACGTCCTATTTTTTTTTAGATATAGTCGAGCCGCCGCATCAGTGTTTGCATCCGTGAACTACCTTAATGGCTAGATGCGTAGGTTCCCTATTCCCAAAAATATGTTTACGTAGAGCAATATCCAGCGAAATCAACAGCCTGTATATACACACAACTTCCATGCTTCTAAAGTTTAAGCAGAAACAAGTTTGGAAAGACAAAAAGGGAACTATCAACTCTAAAGTGGAAAAGGCAATAAATTTGTGCTTGCTTTTAAGACTATGAACGAACCTAACAAACTGTGTTTGATTTTCCAATTGATCAAGCAAAATGAAGGACTGGCATTTACAAACAAGAATCATATTGTAAGTTCGTAACAGTAATATAATGTACCTTTACTGGTACATTGTGAAACTGTGTGTCAACGTCATACACATGGAACCTGTGGGAATGTGCATAACAATCAGATTAAAATAAATGATGATCAATATATGAAAATAAATTGGAAAGAAAGAAAGTACTGAGGCGACAAATTAACTAACAATGGGGAAAAAATGCTTACACTAAATTCTGCACAACTTCAAAATGGTAGGAAATAACATATTTCGTAATCCACACAGGATTTAGTGAATTCAATACTACTTCAGTGCGACCAAGCTCTTCAAGTTTGCCATCTCTTCCTTTCGCATAAAGAACAGCCATTGGATCACTCTAATGACCAAAAGACAAGGGGGGAAAAAAGGATAGTGTAAGATACCTTGTCACTAACTTGCTCGGATACAGAGAAGCTGACTGGATACTACTTAAATGGTAGATGCATACTGATCGAAAACCCACAACTGACACGAGAAAAGAAACATGAAGATTTTTTACACTGTTTTCGAAGAGGATATATCAAACAACTTATTGACATTTGCCAACAATATAAAAAACAGGGTTTCCTGAAGCTAGTAATGAAGAGCACTTACCAGAGAATGTAGAAAATACACTAGTTCCTCATAAAGTAACCATCACATGACATGAAACAGGGTTACCAGATATTTGATTTATCACCAGTAATCTACGTATATGTGATGTAAAATAGCCCATGATGACAGCATCATGATGTAATAGTTATTCAAACCAAGAAGCAAAAAAGACTTAAATTGATTGGTGTGCACCAACTAAATCAAGTTTCCTGTTACTTAGCGATTGTGGCAAACACAAAGAAGCTAGTAGAAGCATTAAGGTGTGAAAGATATGTGTGCACATAAACATACAAACCTTAGAGAGCACATCCCGATCTTGCAAGTTTGAAGCGGAAAATGATAGCTGTTCCAAGAATTTTTTGAATCAAGCCAGATACAAATAAGAAAAGAACATAGCAAAGGTCAATGACTATCAAAGAAAAAGGTCAAAACTTTAAAGATATATTTTTACGGATCAATCTCAGATAAGCAGGTGAAGCACATGGTCCACGAAATTTCAGAGAGCTAAGCCCTATACTGGATGAGTGCATAATCTGTTTAGAACAATGAATATATAGAGAATAAACTTTGTGAAAAGAACCTCTCGATCCTAGTGAGTAACTTATACAAGCTGCGATAGTGATGTGGGAAGGATACCCTAAACAATTAAAGAATTTGTTTGAAAACTCAGTAGAAAAATCAGGTAAATATAGGGTATGAAACAATAGTACGGAGGAAGAGTTTTGTAGGTATCTAGCAGAAAATAACAATTAACCAAGCAGTTCCCTCAGACACCAAAGGAAGGAAAACAGGAAAGTGAAAGCAGTGGAAGAAGTCAATTGTATAAAACATCTGTATTTCACTATGAAAATAAAAATCGTGTCTACTTCAACAATAAAAGTCTCAAGAAGCGTTTATTTTGAGGTCTAATGGAACTAGGATAGTATTTTAAAGATATCTATGAAAGCATGTGATGTAGCTTGTTGGCGAAAGCTTCAATAATGTCTGCTCAAAGATAAATTAGAGTTTCTATAAGGAACTCTTCATAACCAATTTTAATTAATTCTCAAAATTAATAACAACTAAAGACTAAGTGGGGCTTCAAGGCCTTCATTTTTTTCACACATAGCTAATCCAAATCTAACTGGGAAACATAATACAAATGAAACTAATTACTTCTTTAAAACAAGCTTCCAATTTAATAAAAATGGTATCACCAATTTTATGTAGGAGTTATCTATATAAGGAGGTACAAAAACAAATTTTATGCTCAGTATTCAATAATACATACATTGTCAACCAAATACAAATCCTTTCTCAATTTATCGTCTTCGAGTTTATAATTGAACTTTTCTCGCTTCCGCTATGTTCAGTATGTTTTTGAAGACTAATAGAGTGATAGCACCTAAGGAGTTGAAGAATGCCTCCAGGAATGACTCTAACAACTTCAGTGCCAATCAGATTAGGGACACTTATTTTAATGTAGATCGAAGCGGCGGAAACAACACTTAATCAAAATCTACACTTTAAGAAAGCCTTACATTTTATTTTGAATCTCACTCAATAATTCATAAACACAAACACAACTAACTCAAAACCTAAATACAAGCCCTTATTTATAATAACCCTAAAAACAGTAGACCAATAGAAATTAGACATGTGCCAAATAATAACTAAAGGACTCCTAATTGCACACACATAACACGACCATGGGCTTGGACTTGAGCTATAGGCGCACGCCTATGAACTCATATTCTACATCATCTTTACTGCATGATTTCACCCATAGCGTCAACACTAGCCTTCAACATATGGGGCCAACTATAGTGTGGCATCGTTGCATCGCAGCTTCAATTCCATATATCATCCAACACTTGGACCAGACCCGTGCACTTATTCAACCACAAACTTCCACAATAACTTTCAACAATTGGACAGCATATTGGAATCTTTATATCCAGGATCGAACTTACACTATTAAGAAGAAAACTAGAGAAACAATAAATCTTAAAGAAATCAGTTATTATTATGAAACTCTCCCATACACTTGTTGCCTCCAAACAAGTGTGACCATCAGAAAAAAAAACTCCCATTCAGTTATATTTTTTCCAGACCCTAGAATATTTTCACAAACAACTCACATAACGGATATCTATCCCTATTCACAATATCAAGCCAAAAGAAGTTGATTCTCCTAAACATTGAACTTATTAAGTAGATAACAGACAAAGAATATAAAGATCGACAGACCTCGATCTGAGTGAAGAGAGCTTGGTAACCACGTGACTTTAAAAAGAAGTCGACGGAATCATTTGTAGTGGTGGTCAGATTGTTATGGGAAGTTGCTGCGCCGCCACCTACTGCTGACCACCCGCCTTTGTCGTCAGAGCAGCAGTTTCCCATTTTTTTATTATTTTTTCTTTCTAAAGACTGGAAATACTGTGACTACAAAAAAATGGTATTTATAGGTCAAGGATAAAATTGCCGCGTCACGCTACTTTTTTAATTTTCTTTTTCCATATTAAATAGGTTAAAAGTTATTTTGTTTTTAGTGGGTCAGGCGTCATGTGTCGAGGTAAAATGAGGTTAGAAAAAAATAAAATAGAAGATGACAAGAAACTTAAGATAAAATGATCTCAAATCAGCTAGGAAACATGATCTCAAATCAGCTAGGAAACATTGGTAGTAGTCCTTAAAAAAATTGAGTTTCCCGAAAAGTTTATCAAATGGCTTGTCATGTCTTTCACCTCTCCTTCTTACTCTATATATTGGTGAATGGATGCCCACAAGGATATTTCAAAGGCAAGAGAAGGCTCCAGCAAAGAGATATCTGTTTGTTTCTCATGGAATTGTTGGAGGGTCTCTTAAAGCAGGGTCTGAACTCACGAAGTATTATCCCACATTCAAAGTGTAAAAGACTTGTCATCACCCACATTCAAAGTGTAGAAGACTTGTCATCACTCATTTGAGCTTTGTAGATGATGTCCTTCTTTTATGTAAAGGGGAAGAAGCGTCTATTACTGCAGTAAAGGAGTCCATTGATTGCTTCTCCAATCTTACAGGGCTCAAAATTAACTCCATCAAAACTGCTATGCTCACTGGTAGTATGACAGAGGATGATGGAATGGCGCTTGCTAACTTGCTAGGGATTCAAAAGACTACTCCTCCTGTTAAGTACCTCGGATTACCTCTAACCTCTGCGAGAATAAGCTCAAAGGACTGCCTGCCTTTGATTGAAAGAATATCAATCAGAATCTCAAATTGGAAAAATAGAGCTTTATCTTATGCGGGAAGATTGCAGCTTATACAATCCATTCTTTCTTCTTTCCACATCTATTGGGCTAAGACCTTTATCTTGCCTATGGGAGTTCTTGATAAGGTGGCAAAGTTGTGCAACCGGTTTCTTTGGGCTGGAGTGTCCATGCAAACAAAGATGCATAAAGCCAGTCGTGCGAAACTGAGATTACACAAATCCGAAGGAGGGTTAAGCATTATGGATCCGAGAGTGTGGAACAAAGCTACATATTGTGGGCTAGTCTTCAAAGTGGCGAGTAAAGAGGAATCTTTATGGACAAAGTGGACCTGGGAGTATCACATAAGGAGTAAGCACTTTTGGACCATGAAGATACCGCAAGATTGTTCTTGGGCCTAGAGATGCATTCTCAAACACCGAAAGACTGCTAGAAAATTCATTCGATGTTTGCTAGCAGATGGTGAGGGGACTAACTTGTGGCATGATCCCTGGATGTCATCTAAGCTGCTGATCCATGATAATCAAGCTCGAAACTTGTTGCATGATTTACTAGATGACGCCAAAGTGAGTGAATTGATCACAAATGGTAGATGGAATGAAGTGGTAGCACAGTTACCAGATGAATAATTGAAAGTGAACATCCTACAGAGTATTATACGAATTAGTCAGCAAAGATTGGTGACTAGTGAGATAGTCAAAACTTTTGTTTGTGCCACAGTATATGGTATCTGGAATGAAAGGAATAGCAGGAAGTTCAAGAAGAAATCACATTCAGCTGACACTCTCTCCAGTGACATAGTTGAAAGAATGCAAAACTACCTCTAGAGAGTGATAAAAGACGCACTACTAAAAAAAAGGGCTTTTTATGACAATTTTTAGCTGTCATGAAATACATATCATGACACTTTCTGATTGAAAAATTAGCCGTCATTATTGAGGGTGTCATAAAAAGCCAACCAAAACCGTCATTAAATTTATGACGGTTCATAGAAAAACGTCTTAAAAGTTCCTCCCATTATGACATATATTAGTTTTTAAAACGTCATAGTAGGTAAGTTTTATTATGACATCTCATATGTAACCATCATTAATTATAGTTAGAACCGTCAAGAAATTAACAATATTTTCTAACAGTTCACGTTAGAACCGTCATGAAATGCTAATTGACTAATGTGGAACCGTCATGAAATGCCCATTGACTATTGTAGAACCGTCATGAAATACCAATTGACTACTGTGGAACTGTCATGAAATGCCCATTGACTATTGTAGAATCGTCATGAAATGCCTATCAACTACTACAAAATCGTTATTTTATGCAAGAAAAATACGTCAACAAATAGTTTACACTGTAACAGTTCTTCTACAACCGTCATCTATTTTTTTTTATTATTATTTTTTAATTTATATTATATATATTATTATTATATTTTTCTAGTAAAAAATACTGCATAATAATCTGTAATTCAATTCCTACCTAATAACCTGTAATTCAATTCCTAATTTGTAAACTTATTTCGCCAATAAAACAGCTATAAAATTCTCAAAAATAAAATTAAAATATCCACAATAACTTCAACCCATATATTTTCAAACCATTCGAAAACACTTATTCCTTACATTAATTTATCATTTATCCAACATCACTGAAAAATGCTAGATACACTTATTTGATAGCACATTCAACCAAACTAAAAATCATTCTAATCAACTCCATCATCAACAAATTAAGTATTATCCATCGATCGATTGAACGTTGTCAAACCTAAAAAGCATATAAAGTAAATAAACATTATTAGTAAATTTGCCACTGACCAAAAGCACACTATTTTATATAAGCATGACGATAACAATGCGATGGGACTTAGTTCTCACAACGGAAGAAAAAATAAATGAAAATACCTACAATGCAAATGGGATGTGATTCAAGATATACACTACTACATTTAAAGTCATCCCATACCTCAAAGCAGCAAACAAAATAAAAACAAAATACTATTATCGCAATACATACTCATACTTTTGGCTTGGCGAGATAAATCGTTCGATAAAGTCAATAAACTCCATATGAATTTCAATAAGCTCAGCATTGGTATAGGTGATAGTATTGGCCAGCTCCATTAGCTACACAAGTACGTCAAGTCAACAAAGAATTTAGTATATATGATATACGTTTACAAGAAAGAATTACATAGATATTTTAGAATATATTAACAAGAAAGACTTGCTAACCTTTGTCTTAATTGATTGATTAGGATCTATCATAAAATGTCTCATGAACCGCAAGACATAATATCCACACTCGTATCCTCCTGGTTGAATTGGGCACTACACGAAAGCATAAACAAATTGTCAAAACACATTCAATACACTAAGTAAATCTTTCACATTCAAGTATTATATATTTACCTTGACATAGTACCACTCTGGTTCCACTCTTTTTCCTTCACTTAATACTAATGTTTTCATCCCACTAAAAAACGAACTTTACAATTAAGTTACAAGTTGTTTGCATATATGACATACAAAATAAAAATAAGATTAATCAACTCACGTGTTCACCATGCATCTTAGTTTTATATCAGGGACACCTCCAGTTGAATCAAGAAAATATACTTTTTTTGCACTTTCGTCAATAATTACCAAAACCCAATGAATCCTATACAACCATATATAGGAGTTAAGAAAGTACAAAAAATAAAAATAAAATGAGAATGTATATATGTTAAATAACATGACCAACAAGCATACCCCGAATTGTACGGAAGAAAAATAATTTGGTCTCCTTGTCTTGCCATTAATCTATTTGAGACCAGACGATTCATCTCTTTTTTGTCTGCATACAAGTTGAAATCGCCAGGATAACGATCCAAACCTCCTCCGAGAACTTTCGTATTTCTCATACAAATATCTAAAAGAAAAGCATACTACCATTAGTACGATATGTACGCATAAATTAAACAACTCAACTCTTAAAAAAAAATCCAAGATTCCACTCACCTGATATATACTACAATGCAATTGGCATTCAACATTTGCTTATGACAAATATCCATTATTTCATCTTTTACAATATAAAACTGCAGTTCACGCTCAAAAATCCTCATGTCCATTTCACTTATATGATTTCCCTTCATTATATTGCCGACCAAAACCGCAAATTCTTCAAATATAATTTCGTCATGCTCATCACATTCAACCTCATTAATCTATAAAAAAAAAAATACAATGAATAATAAATACAAATAGGTGCTAATTTATATAAATATTGGTAGAAAAATATAATAGAATACGTTTTACCTTATTATCAAGTATGACAAAGTCACGAGGCCAAGCTTCACGTGGTAAAATTTTACCGCACCACCTACCCTGGTAATGTCATCATCAGGAATTGGTCTTGGTAGAAGAGCAATCGCTGAAATTGCACGTATTATTTGTACACGCACATAGCCTTCACCCATTCTATCATTATGGATCTTGTCATCCGGTCCAAAATCCCTCAATTATACAAGCATCAGCAACAACATTGCTTTTGGACCCCAAAGCAAGTTTACACTTTAAAACAGCAACAAACATTAAAATAATTAAAAATTAAAAATTATAGTGAGTACCATGATTAATGATTTTAGAAATTAGAGATTTTACCTTCTCATTTCCTGATTTAGGTTTAGAGATTGGCATAACACTTTTGGTTTTATTAGCACCATTATCATTGCCTTTTGATCTAGCTTTAGCACCATTATCATTGTCTTTTGATCCCACAGCCTAACAAACATTATAAGGACAATTTTAATAGATATTTGTGTAGTGGCATGATACCGTCCTGGAATATCATAGGGAGTGGGGCCGGACTTAACATAACCCACAAGGCCGCGCTGCACCAGAGCGTGATGCCAGCACGTGGTCGCGGTACGGAAACCTTACACATGGAGGGTAGGGGACCGCGGGATCGAGGGACAGGTGGAGGGTTTAGATGAGAGGGGGAGGAGATATAAAAGGGAAGTGAGGAGGAAGAAAGAGAGGGGAAAAAGAGGAGAGGAGGAGGCGGCAATAGATCCAAGAGAGAGAGAGAGAGCGAGAGAGAAGATTGTAATAGTGTTTGAGTTGTAACAGATCGAAAAGAACATTTGGGTTATAAGAGCTTGACTTTGTTATTCGTGTTGTAACATTTGGCGCCGTCTGTGGGGACAACAAGATAGAAATGGCACCAAAGAAGGCGGCGGGTAGGCCCCGAAAGAAGAGAGTCCCGGAACAAATGCCGGAAGCGGCGGTGGAAGAAGGAGAGGGACGAGAGGAGGGAAGAGCAGAGGAGGAAGCGCCTCATGCGAAAGAAATCGGAGATTGAGGGAGGAAAATGAGGAGCCGAGGAGAGAAAAAAAGAGAGGGGAGGAAGAATCCGGGGATGAGGTAAGAGGAAGCCGGAGAGAGAAGAGGAGGAGGATGAGGAGCAAGGACCGACCTTTGGTGGACAATCCGGTGACCGGGTTAACAATGGAGCAGTCCAAAGAAATGATCAACAGATAGAGAGGCTTAATCTTCAATGCATAAGGGCCCAAACGGGCGCGGCCAGTCAAGTGGTGGCGGGGTTGAATCGCAATCCCCTAGCGGACGCGATATGGACGTCTGAAGTACCAAAGCGCTTTAACCAGCTGAGATTCGAGAGATATGACGGCACGGGGGACCCGGCAGATCACATCCATCACTTCAGACAGCAGATGCCGCCCGCAAGAGAGGCGAGGTATGATGGTTTGCGGTGCATGATGTTCCCGGCCAGCCTTAAGGGGGGGGCTTCCGACTGGTACTATCGGTTACCCTCAAAGAGCATAACGAATTTCCAAGAGCTAGAACAGGCATTTGTGGATCATTTTATACATCAGAAGAGGAGGGTGGTAGACATCGCGGCCTTATTCAATGTTAGACAAAGAACCGCTGAGTCCGGCCGAGAGTATCCGTAATAAACTTCAGGCCGAGACCCTAAAGGTGGAAAATCTGGACGAGAACGAACGGCGTAATAGCGTTCGAGAGAGGGCGCGACCGGGCGGCGGTCCATCATCGTGGCTAAGAACGAGATCGCGACCTTTGCACGAAGTTATACCCGCGGGTAGAAAGTACATCAGGCAATGAAAGATACCATGCGAATGAATCGAAGAGGGGAGGCAAGACAGTATCAGCAGTGGAGAAAGAGAGGGAGCGCGGTAAGACCGAGGGAAAGGACCGAGGCAAAGAGAGGTACCGCGGTCAATCATCGAGGCCGGAAAGAGGGAGGGAGGTAATTCGAAGAGAGCAGAGGGAGAGGAAGCCATACCGCTGAACCGAGATCACATACCGGGCGGAGACCATTGAGTGAGATATTACCGTTGATAAGAAATGTACAGGGATACGAAGGGCCGCGAACCATTCCGGCGGAAATGCCTAACAAACCATACTGTGACTATCACCAGGTGCACAATCACGAGACCAACGATTGTTATGCCCTAAAATGGTTAGTCCAGAGATTGGTGGAGAAGGGGATGCTGAGGGAATTCGTGGGGGAACCTCCAAATAGGGAGCAGGGTGCAGCGGCCGGGCGAATACTGGGAACTATAAATGTTATTTTCAGCGGGAAGACCGAGCCATAACGCCCATCGACAAGGTCGAAGGACGAAGTATCCAACAGGTCAATGAGTCGCACCGAGGACAGAGATACAGAGAAGAGACAATGGAAGAGACAATTACATTCTCCAAGGCAGACCTCTGAGCCGTGGACACACCGCATGAGGATGCGTTGGTCATCACAGTAGCGATGGGTAATTATGTGGTCAAAAGGGTCCTGGTAGACTGTGGTAGCGCCGTGGATTTGCTGTTCAGAGGGGCTATAGAGGAGATGGGGATCGACCCGGGACAACTGAGACCTCCGCGGACAAGTTTGTACGGATTCAATGGAAGTGTCACTGAGCCTATGGGGGAACTCTTGCTACCAGTAACCGCGGGACCGGTGACAGTGTTCTCAAGGTTTATGGTGGTCGATTCCAGCTCCTAGTACAACGCGATCCTGGGGAGGAGATGGATACATGAGATGAGGGCGGTGCCGTCGACGTACTATCAAGTTATTAGATTCCCTACCCCAATGGGAACATTTGAGGTCCGCGGAGATCAGGTGGCATCTAAAAATAGTCACCAGAATACAATCAAGAGGATGTCCCGCGGACCAGAGGAGAAGCCGACGAGCACCAGGAAGAGGTCCGCGTAAATTAATTACGGGTCTTGCGGGGCAGCGGAAGGGAGCAACTCATGAGGGATCCCAAAACTTTGGATGAGATAGAGATGGTAAAACCGCGGGCGAGAGAGGAAGAGAAGTTCACGTCGATAGGGTCGAGTCTTGCAGTGGAATGGAGGGAGAAGCTGGTACAATGCTTGGTGAGAAACAAAGACGTCTTTGCGTGGGAAATAGAGGATATCACTGGTTTAGATCCGGGATTCGCATGTCATCGCCTGCATATGAGGGAGGACGCGAAGCCAGTGAGACAGAAGATGAGGGGTATGAGGCCTAAATACGCGGAAGGAATCCGAGAAGAAGTTGCCAGATTAAAGATGGCAGGAATTATAAGGGACGTGGAATTCACGGACTGGTTGTCCAACATAGTCGCGGTCCCGAAGAAGAATGGGAAGGTCAGGATGTGTGTTGACTTCACAGATGTAAATTTAGAGTGTTCGAAAGACGGTTATCCAATGCCGCGAGTTGACGAGTTGGTAGACAGGACGGCGGGATTCAGCATGTTCTCGTTTATGGACGCATTGATGGGGTACAACTAGGTGGCGATGTATGGCCCGGATCAGGAGAAGACCTCCTTCGTGGTGGAAGGAGGCACATACTGCTACACGAGAATGCCGTTTGGGTTGAAAAATGCAGGGGCCACATTCCAGCGCCTGGCGGAGAAGATGTTCGAGGGCAAAATTCGCAAGGGCATTGAGGTATACATCGATGATATGGTGGAAAAGAGCATGTCGGAGCAGGAGCATTTGGAGGGGTTGGAGGAGACATTCCGGATACTGCGGACCCATAATTTGAAGCTCAACCCCGAGAAATGTACATTTGGAGTGACCACAGGAAAATTTCTAGTGTATATTGTGACACAGCGAGGGATAGAGGCCAACCCAGAGCAGATTAGGTCATTGGTAGAAATGCCCTCGCCGCAGACAGTAAAGGAGGTGCAGCGGTTGGCTGGAAGGGTTGCAGCTCTCAACAGATTCATATCGAAGTCGTCGGACAAATGCAGACCGCTGTATCGACTGTTGAGGAACTCCGCGGACTTCTCATGGACGGCAGAGTGTGAACAGGCGTTCCAAGGGCTCAAAAGATATTTGGGGGAGATCCCTTTGTTGTCGCGACCGGAAGAAGGAGAGAAATTGTATCTGTATCTAGGGGTCTCAGATTACGCAATCAGCTCGGTCCTCGTTCGAGTAGTGGATAAGATAGAAAGACCAGTGTACTTTCAGAGCAAGACAATGTTGGATCACGAAACCGTGCGGATCCGCGTGGAGAAGCACCCCTCGATCTCTTTTCGGCCCTGAAACTAAAGCCCTACTTTGAAGCACACTCAGTGATCGTGGTCACGAACTTGCCCCTGCTGTGCTCGGAGGCGCAGAAATCGTGGAGAATGTTGAAATGGGCCGTGATGCTGAGTGCATATGAGATCCAATATCAGGTTAGGACAGCGGAGAAGGCACAGGCCCTGGCGGAGTTCTTGGCGGAGTTCCCCGCAGAGGACCCTAATTGGGGGGAGGAGATGGTTTTGGAGAATGAGGGAGAAAAAGAACAGGGTAGCGCGGATCCATGGGACGGAGGTAACGGTTGGAGAGTGTTTGCTGACGGGTCAGCCACGGATGCCGGCAGTGGAATCGGCGTAGTACTGGTCACACCAGACAATAACAGGCTAGAGCTGACGATGAAGTTAGGATTCGCGGCATCTAATAACGAGGCAGAGTATGAGGCGGTAATTGCGGGCATGGGAATGGCAGAAGGCTTGGGGGTGAAGGAACTTACTGTGTACTCCGATTCCAATTTGGTGGTGTGCCAGGCGAATGGTGGATTCGCGGCACGGTGTCCCAGGATGGCGAGATACTTGGGGGTCTTCCGGGGTCGGGCGTCGAAGTTCGCGGCGATTCGGTTTGTACATTTGAACCGTGGGGAGAACCGTCACGCTGATGCCCTGGCATATGTAGCCGCGGCCATGCCGGGGTCTGAAGGAAGAACTATAGAGGTGAGAAGACTGGATAGACCGAGCACAGAGGAACCAGCGGGAGTACTGAATACCGCAGAGAGCGACGAAGGATGGATGGTGCCTATCAAGCAGTTTTTGACAGGAGAAGAGAATATTGGTCCCAGGGAGAGACGAAGGTTGGAACAGACAGCTCGGAGGTACACATTAGTAGGGGGGGAGTTATATCGGAGGAATTTCAAGGGACCCTTGTTGAAATGCTTGGGGCCGGGACTGGCTCGAGAGGTGCTCAGTGAGCTACATGAGGGGGATTGCGGGAGCCACTCGGCGGGCAGGACAACAGTACACCGATTGTTGACACAGGGTTACTTCTGGCCTCACATGAAGAGAGACGCTGTGGAATTCTCTAAAAGATGTGAGAAGTGTCAGAGATTTTCTCAGTTGATATGGGCCCCAGCCGAGCCGCTGCACAGTGTGTCTAGCCCATGGCCATTCGCGATGTGGGCCCTGGACATAGTGGGACCGCTGCCCATGGCCCGCGGTAAGAGGAGGTTCTTGTTGGTCGCAACTGACTATTTTACAAAGTGGATTGAAGCCGCAGGCATTATTACAGCGCAGGAAAGAGGTGCGGTGATCAAGTTCTTGTGGGAAAATATCATTTGCCGCTTCGGTTGCCCTCTACGCTATAATCGCGGATAATGGAACCCAGTTCACGGGTTCTAAGGTTAGGGGTTTCCTGCAAACGTATCACATCAAGCAGGGATTCTCAGCCCCCTACAACCCCGAGGGAAATGGGCAGGCGGAGTCATCTAACAAAACCATACTCAACAATCTCAAGAGGAAACTGGAGGGCAGGAAGGGGTCCTGGGCCGACGAACTAAGTCGGGTGCTTTGGGCCTATCGGACGACCCCACGAACATCCACCGGTGACACCCCTTTTGCATTGGCATATGGAGTAGAGGCCGTGATACCAACGGAGATGGTGGCGGCGACCACTAGGACCGTGGCTGTCGAGGATAAGTCGAACTGGGGCATTTTGGCCAGGGATATGAACCTAGCAGAGGAAAGGAGAGACACGACGCGCGTCAGATTGGAGGACTATCACCGCCGCCTGCAGAGGCAGTATGACAAAAAGCTGAGAGTGAGGAGATTCGCGGTGGGAGACAAGGTGCTTTGGAGAGTGACACCCAGCACCAAGGAGCTAGCGAGAGAAAGTTGGGCCCGACGTGGGAGGGGCCTTACGTGGTAGTCGAGGTAGGGGGAACCGGTACCTACAGGTTACAAACCTTGGAGGGAGCAGCGGTGGATAAGCCGTGGAATATAAGGTTGTTGAAAATATTTCATGAGTGAATGTAATGAGAGAGACTGAAAACTGCATGAGCTACTTGTACATATATAAAACTGTAGCACTTTTGAGGTGGAATATCATCGTTTGAGTTTTCATTACCCCTCAGAGTGAAGGGAAGGGGGGGGATGAGCCCCCCAAGGACGAGAGGTCCAAACCTTAGGGGGGCAAAAAGGAGTTGCCACACTAAGGTGAGGTCTCTCAGGGCCGGGGTGAGAGGAGTCGCCCGATCCCTCGGTAGATAGGGCGGAAGCCGAAGAGGCTTCCGAGTGCCGCGGGCAGAGCGCCTGCCGGAGATAGAGAGAGTAGCGGAGCCCCCAATCTGGATCGGGGCAGGCAAGTCAAACATCCAAACAAGAGGGTGGACAGAAACAATCCAATAAAAAGGAGATAAAAAGGGGCAAAACATAGTATTAACATCCCAACTGGGGGGAGTAAAAATACAGCAAAAGTAACGTAAAGAGTATGACAATGTAGCATCAAGAGAAGCCTAGCCAGGGCATAAACAAGCCATTTTCAAGACATAGAACTTTCCAGGATCACCGAAGCGGCGGCTTCTTCTATAACTATGTCCGCAGCCATATCTATAGCCTCGGCTACCAGCTCAGTGGCACCTCTCCTTCCGGTAGAGTCCCCATTGGCACAACGATCTCGATGGAGCAGCGGCAGCGAGCTTCGGAAGGAGGCGGCCTTCTTTAGTGAGCCGGGTCATCTCTTCCTTGACCTTCTTGGCCACCCTCTTCTCGGCTTGGGCCCGGTAAATGCCACGGAGCTCGTCCATGTCGGCCTCGTGCTGCGCATGGAGTGCCGCCAAAGCTTCTTGGTGCTTTTGAGAAAGAGAGTCCAGAGCGGCAGCGTGCTTCTCTTGAAGGGCCTCACGCTGGAGGGCGGCCGCGTTCATATACGCCAGGTGGGCGGCCTCTGCGGCCCTGAGCTTGTCTTGGGCCCGTAGCTTGTCTAGGTCAGCGGCCGCTTTCTTCTCTTCTAGGAGGGCCACCTCCTTATTAAGTTCATTAATCCGCGCCCTGGCACCAAACAGGCCGCGGATCATGAAGGAGATATCCAAGCTCATCTGAAGAAGGGAGCAAAAGTCAGAATACTTAAAGAGAAGGAAGAAAGATATCGAATGCAGAGAGAGGGGTACCTTCTCCCAGCCCGTATAGAAGGAAGTCCGGTGGGACTCAAAGGAACCACCTTCGGCATATGCCATATCTTCGGGGAGGTGAGACCCAAAGAACAGGGAAGAAGCCACTGCTGGGTTCTTCAGAGCAGAATCTTTGATGGTCAGGGTGCGGTTCCGAAGCTTGAAGGAGGGGCAAAATGGAGGAGTGGGTTCGTCGGCCTCCTTATCAGTGTGGGACGCCACCTCCTTCCCGGGGCGCTGTTCCACTTGAGGGGGCGCGGTAGGTGGGGCGATCCTTAGATGGGGGGCCTTCTCCAGGGACGGAAGGCAGTGAACGTTTGGAGGCTGGGGGAGGAGATGGAGGAACGGCGGTGGATTGAGGGGCAGCGGCGACAACGTCCTCATCCGAGTCGCTATCGAAGAGTTTGCGTTTGTTAGCGCCCATGCTTGAAGGAGGAGAAGTGGTGGAGGAGGAATGAGACGGGGAGCACTGGTCTTCCCAAGTTTCCAGGGAGCGGTAGGGGGTAGGGGCTGCGGAGCGGTGAGTGGTAAGACGAACAGGTTGGGGGCGGAGTGATGAGGCTGCGGTGCGGCGTTTTTTCTTGGGAGGGGAAGTGGCACGGGGCTTTCTTTCTTTAGGGGGAGGAGGACGAAAAAAGGGAGCGCTGTATTTTCCTATGGATGCCAACTCAGGGTCAGATAATAAGGGCGTAGCTGTGGCGGGGTCGATCCCAAGTAGCACGGATTGAGCCGCACCCAGGTCACGAATCCTCTGGAAGGTCGTGGAAAAGATGTTGTCGTAGGGTCGCGATCTCGAGTCGGGCCGCCAACCTGAAATAGATAAACGACAAGTTTGATTAGAAACCGAAAGACATACTTCCATAGGGGTAGATAAAGAGCGGGACTCACCACTGGGGAGGAAGGCCAGGTGATGGAGATTCAACTCAGGTGGAAGGTCCGCGGAGATGAAGTTTCCGGAGATATAAAGAGGGTAGTGATGCCATAATTTGTCGGAGGAAGTGATGCGAAGGATAAAGTGCTTTTTTCTAGGGCGGAGGCAAAACGAGTGATAGCCCACACTGACTTCCTTGGTACTCTTTTTGAGGTAGAAGTGGGCGGCCATGTCGCGAACCGTTATTCGGGGTACTTCTGAGCGGTTGTAGTGGTTCGCGGCATACATGACTCTCCAGAAATTGCCAATACCTTGGCATGGGGGGATGTTGAAGTGATTGCACACCTCGACATCAAGACGGGTGAGAGGCAGTCGAAGGCCAGCGACAATCTGTCCTACCGTGGCCACGAGACACCCTGGCTTGTGGGGGACCAAATGAGGGTAATAAGTTAAGTCGGGCACGTGCTCTAAGGTGACGTCAGCGGGTATCCCATAAGCCGCTTTAACAGCCTCAAGATTAGGTCTACGGCTACGTGGTGGTGGCAGCGGAAGGGCAAAAGCTTGCCCGGAGGTAGAGGGGGCCTCGGTCTGGTCAGGGGCAAGGCTGCGGTGTAGGGAGGAGGAGGAGGTGGCGGATCTAGAGACAGACATCGGGGACAGGGTGGAAGACGTACGAACACAACAAGGCAGGGAAGGAAGTGAAGATGAATAGTTCCAAACACAAAGGAATAGTGAGCACTATAACAATTAAAGGAAGCCAAAGAGAAAGGGAGACCAACCTGAGGAAAGAGAGAGCAACCGGAGCAAGAATGTCAGCTACAGAACCCAAAGAAAACGACCGAGCAAGCAACCGGAGCTGGGAAAATGGAAGAAGGGTGGAGGAAAAGGGGAAGAGAAGCTGAAAGGCGAAAGAAGGGCTGAGTGAGAGAGAGAAAAGAAATCGAGCGGGCTTTTTATAAGAGGTGGGGGCAAAAGGGTAATTGCCGGGGTGCTGAAATCGAGGGGACACCAAAAAGAACCAGCCAGCAGAAGGCACGTGGATGCACGAGAAACGAGGGGGCAGAAGGGGAAACCGCATGCGCAATCACGAATCCAGCTGTGAGGGGAAGAGGGAAGACCCCGGTCGGAAGGAGGAAGGAGGCGAACTCTCGACTCCCCGATCGAGATACCATCGCGGACTCGAGAGGGGGCATCTGTAGTGGCATGATACCGTCCTGGAATATCATAGGGAGTGGGGCCGGACTTAACATAACCCACAAGGCCGCGCTGCACCAGAGCGTGATGCCAGCACGTGGTCGCGATACGGAAACCCTACACATGGAGGGTAGGGGACCGCGGGATCGAGGGACAGGTGGAGGGTTTAGATGAGAGGGGGAGGAGATATAAAAGGGAAGTGAGGAGGAAGAAAGAGAGGGGAAAAAGAGGAGAGGAGGAGGCGGCAATAGATCCAAGAGAGAGAGAGAGAGCGAGAGAGAAGATTGTAACAGTGTTTGAGTTGTAACAGATCGAAAAGAACATTTGGGTTATAAGAGCTTGACTTTGTTATTCGTGTTGTAACAATTTGTAAACTATATATAACTATAACTTTTAGTTAATATCAAAATGACAAGTACCTGCTTGTTTCCTAACATAGGTTTTGAGATAGCCAAATTGTCAAATACCACAAAGTCACTTGGCCAAGCCACGTGGTAGCCAACTACACCTCCTACGGTGGTAATATCATCATCCAAAATCAGTCTTGGCAGGAGAGAATTTGCCAAAATTGCACGTATGATTTGTACACGCACATAGCCTTCCCCCATTTTAACATTATGAATCTTGTCATCCGGTCCAAACCCCTCAATTATACAAGCATCAACAACAACATTGCTTTTGCACCCCAAAGCAAGTTTACATTTTAAAACAACCACAAACATTAAAATAATTGTAAATTTAAAATTCTAGCTAGTGAGTATCATATATGATTAATGATTTTAGAAATTAGAGATTTTACCTTCTCATTTCCTGATTTTGGTTTAGGGTGACATAACACTTTTGGCTTTATTAGCACCATTATCATTGCCTTTTGATCCGGCTTTAGCACCATTATCATTGTCTTTTGATCCCACAGCCTAACAAACATTATAAGGACAATTTCAATAGATATTTGTAAACTATAACTATCACTTTTAGTTAATATAAAAATGGTAAGTACCTGCTTGTTTCCTAACATAGGTTTTGAGATAGCCAAATTGTCAAATACCACAAAGTCACTTGGCCAAGCCACGTGGTAGCCAACTGCACCTCCTACGGTGGTAATATCATCATCCGGAATCGGTCTTGGCAGAAGAGAATTTGCCAAAATTGCACGTATAATTTGTACATGTACATAGCCTTCCCCCATTTTAACATTATGGATCTTGTCATCCGGTCCAAACCCCTCAATTATACAAGCATTAGCAACAACATTGCTTTTGGACCCCAAAGCAAGTTTGCACTTTAAAACAACCACAAACATTAAAATAATTGTAAATTAAAAATTCTAGTGAGTATCATATATGATTAATGATTTTAGAAATTAGAGATTTTACCTTCTCATTTCCTGATTTTGGTTTAGAGATTGGCATAACACTTTTGGCTTTATTAGCACCATTATCATTGCCTTTTGATCCGACTTTAGCACCATTATCATTGTCTTTTGATCCCACAACCTAACTAACATTATAAGGACAATTTCAATAGATATTTGTAAACTATAACTATCACTTTTAGTTAATATCAAAATGGCAAGTACCTGCTTGTTTCCTAACATAGGTTTTGAGATAGCCAAATTGTCAAATACCACAAAGTCACTTGGCCAAGCCACGTGGTAGCCAACTTCACCTCCTATGGTGGTAATATCATCATCCGGAATCGGTCTTGGCAGAAGAGAATTTGCCAAAATTGTACGTATGATTTGTACACGTACATAGCCTTCCCCCATTTTAACATTATGGATATTGTCATCCGGTCCGAACTCCTCAATTAGACTAGCATCCGCAACAATATTGCTTTTGGACCCCAAAGCCAGTTTACACTTTTGAAACAACAAAACAATTTAGCATAACATTATTGGTAGCACTACACCATAACACTGAATTTGCAACATATAGTAAAATTGATTGCTAACACTTATTCATCCGTTACAATGTTTGTCACACGTACATGTTTTATGTTAGAAATATTACCAACTGTTACCTATTCTGTAGGCAAATACTTGATTTATTTCCTAACATATACCCAATATTATGTGATGGATAATAAAGTGTGACGTATTGAAAAAAAAAATAAAAGAAAAATTGAAAACAAATGAAAATGGGTGAAAACATTGGGGGGGATGTTTTTCATTCTCGCGCTCATCTCTCGCACTCTCAATAACACCATGACTCTTGTACTTTCACTATTATTGCATAGGAACTAGGACGGATGAGAGTACGGTAAGCTAAGCTATTGTCAATTTTTTCCATCTTTTAAAGCTACTGTATTTTGATAATGACACACCATCATGCTTGTTTCCTATCTATAATTAAGTTAAAAATTCCTTGAAGATAAATTATATTTTGAAAATTTTCATCTCCATGTTTTTGTAAACCACCACACCCCCCTTGAGATATCCACATTAAGGTATCCGAGACTTTGTTATTGGTGATGCGTCGCTCTTGTGAAACCTGTGTTCTTTTAAGGGTTAGTAACGATTAAATGGAGTTTACAGAAGAAATGGTACTTTAGAATTGCTTAATTGTACCCTTTCTTTAAGCCAATCACTAAAGGTACGATTGTGTTCTTCTTGTAACCATGTTGGTTTCTTTGACTGACGGGGGTGGATTTTCTTCAGGTAGTCCATGTGCTCCCTATTTAGTTACCGAAAGCAATCTCACATTTAGCTATAGAAATTCTAAACCAATGGAAGAATGGAAGTAAACTATCAACATATTTTACCCTATGTAGGGCTCAACAACTCCTGTGTTGTGCAACACATAAAGATGCGCTTGCTCCAAGGCAGTACTATCAACTTCAACAACATAACCCCTTACAGGGGTAACTCCCTCCACTAGCATATCATCAGGAGTGATTTTACAATTGGGAGGAACTCCAATTGCATCCAAGTCAGATAAGAATTCACTGTAAAACTCAATTGCTTCCTCTACAATATAATTTTCAGCAATGCAACCTTCTGGACGATTGCGGTTTCGTACATAACCCTTCAGCACCACCATGTACCTAAGACATTTCAATGGGAAAATGGTACAATGATGCTTACTATGTCATACGAACCAAGGATAAAGGAAAGCTCAGTAAGTTGGTTTACCTCTCAAATGGGTACATCCATCGAAAGAAAACTGGACCACAAAGCTTCACCTCTCTAACAAGATGAATCGTGAGATGAACCATGATATCAAAGAGTGACGGGGGAAAGTATTTTTCCAGCATACATATGGTGACAACAACATCCTTTTGAATTTGACTCAATTGATGCACATCTATTACTTTTGCACAAAGCGCACTGAAGAAGAAGCACAACATGACAATTGCATATCTCACATGCTTTGGCAAGACAGATCGTATTGCCACAGGAAGCAACTACTGCATCAAAACGTGGCAATAGTGCGACTTCAGCCCTTGCAATTTTAGATCATCCATTGAAACACGGGGCTTGAAATTAGAAGAGTATCCTTCGGGGACTTTCAGCTCATGCAATGTTTGGCAAACTCTTCTCTTTTCATCCCTAGATAATGTAAAACAAGCTGGGGGTAGGAAAGTTTTACTTTTACCTATCTTTGGTGCCAACTCCGCCCTTCCCATCTCCTCAAGATCAAGATGACCGTTAATAGTATCCTTTGTTTTAAAAGGAATGTTAAGCAATGTACCAATAATGATATCACAAACATTCTTCTCAAGATGCATGACATCTAAGTTGTGTCTAACAGGCAAATACTCCCAATAGTCCAGTTCAAAAAATATTGACGACTTTTTCCAACATTTCAAAATATCATCGACTCTAGTATCAACCCTTGCTGATGTGGTTGGCGTCTTTGCCTTTTTCTCTGCACCCTGTCACTTCCTTTTACCCATTGACTTCTTCAATTTTCGTTTCGTAACTTCTTTCCGCCCTTTTGGTTTTGCTAAATTCTTCACAGTTACATTCTTAACTTTTTTCCCCCAAGAAATATTAAGCAGCTTAATCTTTTCTTTTAATTTCTCACCGGTTAATGGTTCTGGTTGTGATCGAAACTCTTGTTTACCGTTAAACATCTTCTTCTGCTTTCTGTAAGGGTGGTTCTTTGGGAGGAATCTTCTGGTGGACATGTATACAATCTTCTTAGAATGCTTCAGTCTGAGCAAAGGTGTATTCTCACCGCATATTGGACAAGCATAATATCCTTTAACGCAATAACCAAATAAGTTACCAAGCGAGGGAAAATCATTTATTGTCCACATTAGCACAACTCTCAATGTAAAGGATTCATGTCGGTAAGCATCATAAGCATCGACCCAGTATTCCATAAATTTTTTAAGTTTTCAATCAAGGGCCTCAAGTACACATCAATATCGTTCCCTGGTTGTCGTGGATATGATATCAACAATGTAAGCATCATAAACTTTCTCTTCACGCACAACCATGGTGGAAGGTTGTAAGTGATCAACATAACTGGCCAACAACTATACCTACTACTCATAGAATCGTGTGGATTGACACCATCTGCGGAGAGTGTGAGACGCAGATTTTGTGAATCTGCTGCAAACTCTGGCCACATGCAATATACAGTCTTCCATGCTGGGGAATCTGCTGGGTGACGCAATTTGTCATCAACTTCTCTTGCATCAGCATGCCATGTCAAATCCTTAGCTGTTTACACAGACTGAAACATCTTTTTGAACTTTGGGATGGGTGGAAAATACCACAAAACTTTTGCAAGCACACCTTTACTTGTCTCGGTCATATTTTTATTCTCTTTATATCTTGACGCTCCACAAGTAGGACACACGGAAAGATCCTTATACTCGTCACCTCTGTATAGGATGCAGTCGTTAGGACATGCATGTATCTTTTCATACTTCATTCCATAAACGGACAATGTCTTCTTGACCTTATTCAGTGAGGATGGTAGTAAATGACCTTCCGGAAGCACCTCTCCAAACAATTTCAGTAACTCTGAAAAAGTCTTGTCTAACCACCCACCTTTGACTTTTAGATTGAATAGTTTAACCACCATTGATAACTTGGTAAACTTTGTACACCCTTCATATAATGGTTTCTCAAAGATCTTGGAGCAATTGTTCAAACTCTACAGATCACCGTGAATTGGTCACGCCCAAAGATCCAAAGAAGTTTTTTTATACTTGCGCATCTTCTGAGTTTCCATATTGTGATAATCTTGATGGTCTTCATTTCCATTGACACTAGAAGGGGCTGCATTATGACTTTTCTGCCCATGATATATCCAGCTAGTATAGTGTTGGTCGACACCAGATTCAAAAAGGTGTTTCTAACCTCCTTTTGAGTAAACTCACAAAGATTCACACAGTGTTTGCATGGACATCTTATGAGAATGGTCTCACTCTCTATTGGATTTGCAAACAGAAGAAAATTCTTAACCCCTACAATATATTCATCTGTTAGCCTATCCTTGGACATCCACAATCTGTCCATTTCGAATCAAGTATGACACAAAAATCCTGAAAACACCCAAATTTTGCACTTTTTTCATTAAGAAAAAAAACATAAAAATAATCGCTTCAAGATTATTAAATATGTTAGTGATTTTATTCTTCTCTATTACTATGTATTCTCATAGGCACCATAAAAGTGCTCTAATTTTTGTATCACTACTACTTTCCAGTAGGCATTTGCAGTGGAGCAAATTAATTTACTTACTAACAATCTCAATTTGATTACTAGTTCTACTCTTGTCAAAAGTACTATGCTCACCTAACAATAATCTCAATTAGATTACAAAAAAATAAAGACAAAATAATAATGAGATGCATATAGGGAGGCAGGTCCTTTTAATATTCATAAATTGAGCAACAGTTGGTCATTTTAGATTATCACATAAAAGGCAACACCCTACACATGCACAAGTGATACCAAGCTAATTGGGTAAGCACAGGGTGTCACTTTAATTAATGAACTACATTAATTACGGGCCAAAAGTTTGAGTATAAATATGTGCCTGGGACACCTAACAATATCAAACCAACTCAAAAGTAGTTAATACATATGAAAGTAGATAAACTAAAGAAATATGGCCGTGTCGAAGATCGGTTTTGCGTATATAACCATTGCAATTTCAAAAAGTATTAACAGACAATTCTGCAAGTATCAGCTTCTCACCTTTATGCCTTAGTTTAAAACCTTTTAAAATACTTGTCTACAGCTTCTATTGACCTGAATTTGACGGCTAAGGCTAAATCAAACTCATTAAGGAGAACTAAGTTCACTTATGCATACTCTTGTATAGTGAATACACAAAGAATCAGAAGTTCAATATATATAGCGCGCAACAGTACACTCTAGTACTCTGCTTGGATTGCAAAATATATTAAAAACCACTACTAGTTGAATAATTTCCAGCAAAAGAATATGTGCAGTACTTTTAAATAATGATATTTTGTGCCCTAGAGCATTATGTCTTAGTAATAAGGAGGCTTATCAAAGTATTTATGGTTTCATTTGTTTGCTTTAGATGTGTCACTGAGCCTTGATTAAGAGTTACATTATGGCTGCAAAAAGACATCCAAATTGGAATGATACAGAGAATTGAAGATCAGGATTGCCCCTGGGAGAGTGTATCACATATTCACATAGCAGGAGCTCAGAGCAATGTAGCTAGTGTAATATAGAGCTTTACTCTTTAGTAGCATATGACACTTGCTATGTTGTCTTCATCTCTTAATTAGTCACTTAAGCAAAGGTAATCCCATCCCATAATTAGACCCCACCTCCCACACCCCACCAAATTCCCTTAACCCCAATTAAAAATATAATGTTAAAACATCCCTTGGAAACTATGGCATGGTTCAGAAGAGTTTTATAAACAAACCAACAGAAAAAAAAAACATCAGCAATAAGCATCCAGTTAAGTACCCAAAAAGAATCACTTAAGCAATCCAGATACGTGTTAAACAAGATTGCAGCCAAAACAGGTCATGTATAGATAATACCCTTAAACAAATTCCAAACACCCTATTTGATGAAATTTTAAATCAAAACAGCATTATAAAACCTTTATAGAATGCTTAACAGATAACAAAAAAACAAATGTAAAATCTTACTTGCTAATAAGAAATCAGTTCCTTGGCAAAAGCAGCGCACTCCACTCTAAGTTCGACGCTAAGTGAACACTGCTAATTGCAAGATGAGTTAAAAGACGCATACATTTAAATTTATATATAATTGAGATACTATTCTAGGGTTTACAAAGTGAATCCCTAAGAATCAGAGTGAAGGGGAATATTGACCTCTTTCGCGCGGCAACCAATCTCCAATCCCAATTTGACAACTTACGATAATAAACTGTTAGGGTTGAGGAGAATCCGGGAATTAGATTAGTAAGTGTGCACTGTATATCTGTTGAGCGGGGAAATCCTTTCTCCATATCGATTTATTACCTTCGGTATTAGATAGGGATTCAGGGTTTTGGTTATTTGGGAAGTCTGGTTATTGAGTTACCAAAAAAAAAAAAAGTTTGGTTATTAAGAATTAGGTCCTTATTCACGGTTCACTCGACCAGTCAGTTACAAGGGGTGGGTTCGTTTTTAATTGCTCCCAAATGGTTAGACAATTAATTAAACACCGGTCGTGCGAAAAAGTTAGACAAGTTCTTACTTGACATTTGTGAAAATGAACTCATAAATTAGACACCAAACTTGACACATTGACAAAAAACGTCAACAATATTTATGACGGCTAGCCTATAACAGTCAACATTAACATCATGCGTCATAAAGTGAACGGTAAGTATACAATTGTTAGTCACTAACTTGACACATTGATAAAAAAACGTCACATATATTTATGATGCCTGACCTATAACCGTCAACATTTGACATCAAGCGTCATAAAATTAATGGTGAGATAGAAATAATGACGGGTTATACGGAAATCGTCATGGTAGAAAAAAAATAGGCGTCATAAAAAACCTTTTTTTAGTAGTGACACTGAAGACACACCTGAAGCCAGGAAGATCACAGCCAGTATCGGTATTGACTTATCGCTGAAACAGAAAACCCCAGTGCAAGGACAATGGGTGAAACCACCACTTGGAATGATAAAGATTAATACCGATGGGGCAGTAAATGTTGAAGGAGCGGGATATGGTGGAGTTCTAAGGGATCAGGAAGGGGTACCAGTACTTACCTACATGGGACACTCAAATCTTAGATCGGTTATAATCCAAGAGCTAAAAGGAGTTGAAGCTGGGCTTTTGGCAGCCCAATACATGAACTGTAAGAACATCTTGGCAAAAACTGATTCTTTGAGGGCAGTTCAAGTGATCAACGGGAGGGAGATATGTCCATGGTATTGCTTAGAACTGGTTGCTGTGATCAGAAGGAACATGAGGAAGTTTGAGTCTGTTGTAGTCTCCCATGTGTTTATGGAGAGAAATAGAGTGGCCGACTGGTTGGCTAAGGCCAGTACTGTTATGGATAGAGTTAGTCCTTGTGAGAGTCTAAACACCTTATATAACATCCCTCCGCTAGAGTATGAGTTAAATGTAATAGTGGAGGATGATGCTAGGGTATGATGTACCAAAGCGGTTAAGTTGCTTTTCTAATACAGGTTGGGGTCTGCCTAACCCCTAACTGCTTCAAAAAAAAAATAAAAAATAAAAAATCGATGATTCTCTTATTTATTTAGCAAACTCTCTTTTTATAGTATAACAAGTGAATGGTAAAAATAATATTAACAACTATTTAGTTTAAATGCATTGATTACATTTTCTTTGTTTGGTTGCCGCCCCTTATGCATAGATGTGGTGGATCAGTCATACACTCATACATTTCTTTCTCGTTTATAACACTCTCCCTTGAATGATCGTCGTTTGTGATCAGAAGAACTGTCTCGTTGAAGTCTTGATTGGAAAAATCTCTTGAGAAATATCAAAATACAATGTGCAGCTTTCTTTCATAGCTTTCTTCATTCTCGAAGCTCTACTTCTTACTCAATGACAGTTGCCTCGTTGACAAAACCATGATGAAGGGAAAAGAGTACTACATGCATTATGTTGTTCTTACATTTTATTGCTCTTCCCTAATTTGAACAAGTGTAAGAAACACTCAAACATTTACTTATGAAATATCACTAAATCATCGTAAACTGATACCATACTTCTTAAACGTTGTTGTAGGTAGTGCATTTGTAAACAAATCAGCAGATTGTCAATAGAACAGATTTGCTGAATGTCAATTGTGGACTTCTCCTTGAGTTCATTAGTGTAGAAAAACTTTGGTAAAATATGTTTTGTCCGATCGCCTCTGATATATCCAGTCTTGAATTGTTGTTTGCAAGTCGTATTGTCTTCATATAACGTCGTCGGGATGTTAGTGATTGAGTGGAGTCCACATGTTTTCCAAATATGCTCAATGAGGAGCCCGAGGGATATACATTCACGGCTGGCTTCATGTAGTGCAAGTATTTCTTAGTGATTTGAAGATGTTGCAACCATCTTCTGTTTGGTAGATCTCCAAAAGATTGTTATATCACCATAAGTGAAAATATATCATGTTTGTGAACGAGCTCTATGTGGATCTGAAATATATCCAGCATCTGCATAACCGACTAACTGTGGAATGCCTTTCTGATGACTATGATAAAATAATCTCATATCAATAGTTCCTTGGAGATATCAAAGTACATGTTTGATTCCCTTCCAGTGGCGATCAGTGGGGGCAGAGTTGTATCTAGCCAACAGGTTAACTGCAAATGAGATGTCTAGTCGGGTGCAGTTTGCTAGCTACATTAGAGCACCTATTGCACTAAGGTATGGTACTGAATTCGGGACCAATAACCTTTTCATTTTCCTCTTGAAAACGGAATGGATTTGTTTTTACATCCAAGGATCGAACGACTATAAGACTACTCAAAGGATGAGCTTTATTCATATAGGTTTAGGACTTTGTTAATGTATGTAGATTAATGGACAAATGCTCCACTTGGGAGTTGTTTGATCTGCAGGCCGAGACTGTTATGTGCTAAATGTGTGGGAGCATATATGGGGTAGTGGGTAATACTTGCTGTAAGTGGGTTGTGGTCATTATGTGTTAGTGGGTAGTTTAGTGGTAGTTGCAAATTAGTATGCAAGTCTTATAAATAGTTGTAACCATGGACTGAATGAGGGATGAGAAAAATATTATTGTAGTTTGCACTTGTGTGTGGATTAGAAGGTCAAAGGCTCCTCAATAAGCCTTGCTTTTTATGTGTTTTCGATACAATCACTTCAAGATTGCATCAAGTGGTATCGGAGCAGTTCCATCCTTGGACTATGGTTAGTCATTCTATCATTGGCATTCATCTTTTAAGCAAGTGGAATGGATTTGGAGCAAAGAGTGGTGAAGTTGGAGAGAGTTGTGCACTCTTTCATTATATGTCAACAACAAATTATGGAGAAGTTTATCACTCTACTCAATAAACTCAATTCACACAACGTCTCATCACCAGTGAAGCATTTATTCATGATTGAATATTGCTGTGCAAGGAAAGATGGCAATGTTGTTATGAAGGAAGAAAATATTGTCCACAAAGACAACAAAAAAATGCATGAGATTTCGTTGCAAGTAGAACAAACTGAAGGAGACGACAAAGAAGAACCTGCTGATATAACTCTAGCTTTTCCGTACTGTATGGAACTAACCAAGGTGAAAGTAATGTCCAATTCAGTTTTACAAAGCCAAGGTGAAGATTTCCAAGTGGTGGGCCAAAGAGAATTCAATGAGGGAGTTATCTTCATGAAGGGAAGGTGTCTTGTTGGAAATTATTTCCACTGTAGTACTAAACAATTTCACAACATCACCATGGAAGAAAAGGAGCACGAGATCAAGTGGTATCAAGAGCTAGGCATGGAACAAAGCTAGGGTGGAAAATCTGGAGAAAACCATGGCAAATCTGGAGCACTCGTTCGAGCTTTACGCCGCTTATGGGATCGAGGAAGAAGATCAGTTCTTTCAACCTTGAGGACAAAGTTGTTTTCAAGAGGTGGAGCTGTTACGTGTTAAATGTGTGGGAGCATGGGGTAATAGGTAATACTTGCTGTAAGTGGGTTATGGTCATTATATGTTAGTGGGTAGTTTAGTAAATTAGTATGCAAGTCTTATAAATAGTTGTAACCATGGACTGAATGAGGGATGAGAAGAATATTATTGTAGTTTGCACTTGTGTGTGAATTAGGAGGTCAAAGGCTCCTCAATAAGCCTTACTTTTATTTGTTTTCAATACAATCACTTCAAGATTGTATCAGAGACAAAACTTTGTCCTACCCAAATCTTTCATTTCAAATTCTTTCTTAAGATATGTTGCAATCTTTGTAAGCTCTTCTGGAGTCCCAGCAAGATTTAGGTCATCTATATATACGACAATGAGAGCAAATCTAGAGTTTGTTTTCTTAATGAAAACGCATGGATATATATCATCATTAATGTCACACCCCGAATTTCGATAGAATTCGGAAAAAACAATATTTGTTCCTGACTCTTCGATTTTCGAGGTGTGATGCACTCTCAACTCCCAAAAACCCATAATCAGTTTAAATACGCGGATAATTAAAAACCAATAAAAATTTAAGATAAACAAAAGTCCTCTTCATTACTAAAAACTCGCAAATATGATTAAATTACAAATCTCTTTTCCACCCTCTTTAATTATAATTACAACTGAAAATACAAAACAATATTTGTCTCAACTAAAATCTATTACACCTTAAGGGAAAACAAAACATATCCTGAATGCGACACTAATGCAAACCACAAGCAGCAACCAACTTTCTTCAACACTAAACCTGTCAAGACTTATCAACTATGTTCATTTAATGAACACACCCGATAAGCAAACATGCAAATCGGGTCAGCATTATAAACAATGCTGGTGTGAGTAGCCCTAAAATACAAATTATACTTATACAAATATATACACAATCCATAAGGCAGTTAGTTCCTCCACCGAGGTGCCTTAACCTCCAACGTATAATACAATATCCTTAAGTACCATAATTAAGGCAGGTAGTTCCTCCACTGAGGCGCCTTAACTTCCACTAACCATACAACAAACCATACGCATAATAAAAAGGCATTTAGTTTCTCCACCAAGGCGCCTTAGGTTCTAACTAAACTAATAACCAGCCAATCATATTCTATACTTCCGCATTTCATGCTCAATTACAGTGTGGGTCATCTCTGCACAAGTAATTAGGTTGACCCACCCTTCTTCCAAACCATATACAATCATATATTTAAAGATATATCATTTACCAACATATTACCATAATTATATTATTTAAGGCTTTCTTTGCGTGTCCCAAATATCATGTCGTATCTATGTCTTACCTAGTTTCTCTGGCTACCACAATTGCTTCCCAACACCGAACATGTACATCCACATGCCTCCCCTCACATAATGAACCACTCCGTGCGTAGCTACCCTAAGCGGGATATCGCATACCAAGTAACCCTCACAAGGAAGCCATTATGTGAGTACTGCCACTATTCGGCATAAAATATCGCGCTTCTAGTTCTAAATTTGCGAACGGAATAATTCAAGTCACTATTCGGCTATGCCAGGAGGGCCATTCAGATTCACTAAAATGCCAGAAGGGCCAATCAAATTACTTATGCCAGAAAGGCCATTCAGATTCACTGAAACGCCGGAAGGGCCAATTATATCACATACGCCCATCACTAGGGCCAAATCTCATGAGTTGTGGTAGCTAGGTTCTAGGATTTTCGTTACGTAATTTATTCAGGTGTCATACATTTATATCTCAGAATAATTCTTATACTATCTCATGCCAGTATACTTAATTGTACTGAAGCTCAACGTTTCTCGTTGTAATACAATCCACATTATCACGTGCTAATACTATTCATTGCACGATATCCAAGTATCTCTATATCAAATCTCGAAACTTATTATTTCACTTGCCAATCATATATTGCACTACACCCTACGAAATATCTCATGCCTTCATAAATACTACATTTAAGTAGCAACTCATAATAGCAATAAATCATGTAATGTATTCGTTCAATATATTTGTGTGAACTCAATTCACCATCAAAGCCCAATACTAAAGTCCATGAATCTAAGTCCGTATATAATTTAATTCTCATAAAAATGTATATATCTAAGTCTTATTATAAGAATTTCCCTCTTGTTACGTACCAATATTTATATGTTTTACACACTACTTACGTCAAATCTTAATTAGATAATGACAAACAAGGTTATACAATTTTCGACAACATTTTATTACTACATTTGTCCATATTCTTAAGTATGTGAAAATTTGGAAAAAGTCAACATTCCATAGTCAACGGTCAATGGTCAAACCCAACAGTCACCAGTTCAGTATTCATCCAAATAGGTCCTAACGCAAACTCGTAGGTAAAACACTTTAACCCATGGTCCTAATCCAACTAACCAAAATAAAGCCCAAAACCGGGGCCAAAACCAAAGCCCAAAAGTCTAAACCCTTAAAGACTCACTTTGACCCATTTTAAGTCAAATGGGTCGGCCCAGAATAAAAAAATAGAAACTGGCCCTAACACAACTTAAAATGAAATGGGCCCAACACAACTTAAAATGAAATGGCCTAACAACTTAAACTAGCTAAGGCCCAAGGCCCAAGCCCCAACCCCAACAGGTCGTCTTCCTCATCTCCCTCAGCTCACCAGCTCCCTCCACCGGACCAGCTCACGTGCCGGCCACCCCTATCTCTCCCCTTCATCCCAGCGGTTGGACTCCTTGCAAAAACCCCCACCACTTTAATACATACAAAACTCTAACATATAAACTTTGAAAATCACTCCCCAACCAAGATCCGACCGCCATTAACGCCTCCTTCTATCTTTCAATCAACACTAAAACCTCCTCACTACCCCCATTCATCAATCAACCAACCCACAATACAAAATAACAGTTCAAACTACAAAATCAACACCACCATAGTATCGCAATATCAACCTTGGATCCGACCGCCATTGTCGCATCCTTGAAGCTTTCAACCACACCCAAACTCCCCACTACCACCATTCATCAATCAACCAATCCACAATACAAAATAACAGGTAAAACTACAATATCAACACCACCACAGAAGAGTTCCACCAAAAATGTAGGATGGTTTCTTGCTGTTGGACTCGCGACACCATTGACGACTCCTTCCGAGTTCCAACAGTTAAATCTAGAGTTTCAAGGATTTAGTAAATAACTATACTACCATCTAACCTAACCAGTCCAAATATTTCATAGGAGGAGCAAAATAACGAAAATAGGGAAAGCAGAAAAACTGAGCGAGAACCAAAACTCTAACAGTAAAGCTTTGGTGAAATCTCCATTTTTATTTTATTTTTTTTATCTAAAAACCCTATTCTCTGGAAAAATTTGAATATATATCTGGGTTTGAAACCTAAGCCTAACACAGACTCGTGCCCAAAAATCAGGCCCACGTATCCCAAATCCAATCCAACCAATTTTAAATAAATAAATAAATAAATAAATAAGTATTTTAAATACGGGCGTTACAATTAATGTAGCCTTCCTTAATGAGGTACTCACTTAGGTGATGATACCACATTCGCTCGAATTGCTTTAGTCCATACAAGGATCTTTGGAGCTTGATAGAATACATGCTACGTGGTTTTGATTTATTTGCTTCAGGCAATTTTAATCCTTCAGAGACTTAAATATCAGTTTCCAAATTCCTATACAAATAAACAGTAACTACGTCCATTAGACACATGTCAAGTTTTCATAAACAGCTAAACCGAAAAAAAATCGGAATGTAATGGCATCCATTACTGGAGAATACATTTCTTCATAATCGACTCCAGGTCGTTGAAAGAAACCTTGTGCAACAAGTCTCACTTTATATTTCATGATATTGCCATTTTCATCACGTTTCCGTATGAATACTTATTTGTATCCAATAGGCTTAACGTCTTTTGGTGTTGGAAAAAATGAATTTTTGGGCATCAAAGGCCAATATCATATAGTGGGCAACCAACTTTTTTTGTTAACACTTTGGGCATCCAACTTTTCAATTTTAACAATGTGGGGACTCCATCAGTTTTTCATCAAAATACACTTAAAGTTTGCATTTTTTTAAAAAAAATCATCAAAAAATTAAAAAAAAAATCAAAAAAAAAAAAAAAAAGTGAGGTTGCACGTTTGGATAATTTTTGATGATTTCTTAATTTTTGATGATTTTTTTTTAAAAAAAAATGCAACTGTTAAGTGTATTTGGATGGAAAACTGATGGAATCCCCACATTGTTAAAATTGAAAAGTTGGATGCCCAAAGTGTTAACAAAAAAAGTTGGTTGCCCACTATGTGAAATTGGCCATAGTTTGATGCCCAGAGATTCATTTTTTCCTTCGGTGTTTGGACTGTTAGTCCAAATACCTTGCGTTTTGCGAGAGAATCAAGTTCCACGTACCTGAATTGCTTCTTTCCACTTTGGCCAATCACTTCTGCGTCGACACTCGTCAACAGAGCATGGTTCATGATTGTCATCATCAACTAAGGAAAGAGCTACTATGCAGGCAAATATCTCATCCACATTGATCATGTTTCGATCAAATATTTCTTCCGTACGTACAGACATAATTTATAGAGCTATCTTTATTTTCAATATGTGCATGTACATGCTCTACTTCAAGGGTTGCCTCTTCAGGAGTGATATGTTCAGAGATTGTGGATTCATTAACCTGTATTGTAGGTGTTACCTCTTCAGGAGTCATAGTTGTACGAGTTTGAGTTCTCCGCTTCCGGGGATTAACATCTTTTGACCCAAAGGGTCTTCCACGCTTCATGCAAGTCGTGGATGACTCATTAGCTGCTCTCTGTAAAAATTTTGTCCTTCAGGGACATTTAATCTGGCTGGAGTGTTTGTAGTAGGTATATATGATTTTTTTACCTTTGAAGTATCTGTAAAAGAGTCTGGGAGTTGATTTGCAATATTCTGGAGGTGAATGATTCTTTGAACTTCTGAACCACAGTGAGAGGTGCGTTGATCAAGATGAGACTTAGAAGATGCATTCCATGTAATTTCAAGGAACAACTTATCTCCCCTTAACGACTAGAATACAGTCTCATCAAAATGGCAATCCGCAAAGTGTTTAGTGAAGACATCTCCAGTTAAAGGTTTCAGGTAACGGATAATTAACAGCGAGTCAAATCCAATATATATGCTAAGTCGACGTTGAGGCCCCATCTTTGTGTGTTGTGGAAGAGAGATAGGAATAAAAACATTACAATCAAATGTTCGCAAATGCAAAATATTTGGTGGATGACCAAGGACAAGCTGGTGTGGAGAATATTGATAGTATGTTGTTAGTTGTATGCGGATTAAAGTGGTATGGCATGCAATATAGTGTGTCCCCAGGCAGCAGTGGATAATTTTGTCTTCATCAGTAAAGGTCGTGTTAACCCTTGAACATGTTTTCTTAAAGATTATGCTAAACCAATCTGAGTATGAACATGAGCAACATGATGTTCAACATCAATCCCAACTGACATGCAATAGTCATTAAATGATTGAGAAGCAAATTCTCCAGCATTGTCTAATCGAATAGACTTGATTGGGTGATCTAGGAACTGAGCATGTAGTCGAATAGCCTGAACCAATAGACGACCAAAAGCAACATTTCTCGTTGAGAGAAGACAAACATGAGACCATCTCACATATGTATTAACAATGACCATGAAATATTGAAATGGTCTGCATGGCGGGTGAATTGGACCGCAAATGTCCCCATGAATTCTTTGCAAGAATGGAGGGGATTCTGTTGCAACTTTGGTATGAGACGGTTTGATGATCAGTTTTCCTTGAGAGCAAGCAGGGCAAGGATGATCAACTGGGAGAAAGATCTTTTGATTCTTTAGTGGACGACCATTTGTGTTTTCAATAATACGTCGTATCATTGTTGATCATGGATAACCAAGACAGTCATGCCATAGCATAAACAACTTCTTGTCAGAGAACTTCATGACAACATAGGCTTCAACCGTATGAATAGTCGTATGGTACAACCCTGAGGAGAGACGAGGAAGTTTGTTTAAAATATGCTTCTAGCTTGAGACGTTTGAAGTTATATAGAGATACTCTGTCTCATTTTCAATTGTAGTCTCAATGTGGTATCCATTAAGATGAATGTCTTTGTAGATTAGTAGATTTCTTCTGGATCTTGCTGGATAAAGTGCTTCTGGGATACTAAGTTTAGTTCCTCCAGATAATGCAATGTTAACTCTACCAGAGCCTTCAATCAGGTTGGTAGGACTTGATATGGTGTGGACATCGGCTTTGACCAATGTCAAGTTTGAGAAATATTTCTTTTCTCGAAGGATTGTATGTGGGGTCATACAATCTGCTAGACATATGTTTTTGTTGCTATCTTATAAAAGAAGTGAATCATCCATGTCTAAAATATACTACTACAAACATTTATTAGTAGAATAATTTATTTTAATATTTTGAGAAATACAAATGCATCAAATAAAACTTAAAAATTTGCAAATACTATGGAAATACTACCAACAAGCAAGATTATGATCAAGCTTGTTCCATAATATATGGGTATCATTACCATCTGAATCATTATAAAAGTGTGCAGCGTCCAAGTGAGTTGCATCAGCATTTAGGGTAGGGTGGTCAGTGTAATTAACTTATGTCTACTTCCATTGCCCTTAATTGATGCATAATAAAGGTCAACCAAATGTTTTGGTGTGCGACATGTGCAAGACCACTGCCCTTTAACACCACATTGGTAACAAACATGATATTTCTTGTTTCTTCCCCTATCATTTTCTCTTCTGTAAAGGTGGTGATTTTGATAATTCCTGTGGTAGTTACCATGACCACCGCCTCCCTGTTGGTAGTTTCCTCGACCTCTACCATCGCCTCAGCCACTACCCTAGAATGAGACATTATTTGTTTCAGGCAAAGGTTTTGTATCAGATGCTCGAGAACTGTGATTTTTCAACAAAATTTCATTGTTATGTTCTACTACCAGCAGACATGATATTAAATTAGAGCACTTCTTAAAGCCTCGATCTCGATGCTGTTACTGCAGGAGCATATTTGAAGCATGAAAAGTCGAAAAAGTCTTTTCCATCATGTCTGCATCAGTGAATTTCTCTCCACACAATTTTAGTGTATGATGATGCTATACATACCAAAGTGATAATGACTTTTGGGGAGGATCACCGTCTTTTGGTGATTGTATCTTTCTTTTAGGCTTGTCCACAATTCAAGTGGATTTTTCACTGTCAAATATTCAGACTTCAGGTCTTCATGAAGGTTATGCCTTAAAAAAAACAAGGCCTTGGCATAGTTCTCTGGGGATTCCTCGTTGCTAGCTGTAATGGTTTTCGAAAGACTTTTTGCTTGTAAATGTACTTCACCATCCAATACCCATGATAAATAGTACTCACCATTTATGTTAAAAGCAGTAAAATCTAATTTGGCAAGGTTCTACATATTTCTATGAAGCACACAATATAATACATAAGGGTGTAAAACATTATGGCATACAACTATGTCCAACAGTCATGCCCAACGACTATGGCTAACAGCTATGACCAATCACTGTGTCCAACGACTCTATTTTCATTTTTATAAACACAGGATCTCATAAACATACTTCAATCACCTTCTCTTCTAGCATTCTTTTTACATATCATATTTATGTATTCTAATTTTACGTGTGCTACATGGATGAATTAGAGAAGATGTATAAGAAGGACATTGAAGATGCAGCTAGGGACTTTATGTTAACACTTTTCATATGTGTTCTTTTGCTACTAATGAAGCTAGTATTAAATAATATCGATCTAAATTCATGTAAATTCACGTTTAATGTATGTGTTTTGTTTGAAGAAAGAATAAACAACTTTATGTGGGCCAATCTATTTATTTCTAACTAATGTGTTTGTTGTGGAAATAATAAAATTTGTGATAATGATACACTAAAGTTTATGATAAACAATGATAACTTAACTATTCATGTTATAAAATGTATATGCTACATACGCACATGAAATATTTGGTAGTTAACTATTCGTGTTAATTATTCATGGTGATGGTGACACTTCATCATTATGTTATAACTTAAAAATTCATGTAATGTGAAAGACTGATAGTTGAATCTAGGAATTATATATTAAAGTGTCATTGTCTAATGTTAAAACGTTTCTCACAAAATAAAGTTTGGAACCTATTAATGTTGAAATTAGAATTTTAGAACATCAAAATAGTTTGATGGTATTACGCCTGATCATGCATATATATACTTGATACAAAGCAAATCAATTGAATTATCAAAGTGTAAGTACCTCGCAAAAGAGAACTGGATATGAAGAAGAAAAGAGTGGTGTGTATCTTCAATTACCTTGTGTCCTCGTGATAATATACTCATTTTCCTCCAAAGAACTGTGCAAACACCTATGCGAGAGATTTTGAAATAAAACTAGAATAAGAAGAAATGCTATCATGACTAGCAACTAAAGTGGTAGGAACAAGGTATACTGATTGGTGGGTGAAAAAGGAGTTAGGAGAAAACTCTCTTATATATTGGATTTCTACTTTGAAAAAGATTAGTAGCAATAGATCAAAAACATGTAAATGAGATTATCGTGTTGATAACGTGTAATAGAAGAACAAGAAACTTAAGATAAAATGATCTCAAATCAATGACCTGCTTATTTAGCAAACTCTCTATTTATAGTACAACAAGTGAATAGTAGAAATATTATTAACAATTATTTGGTTTAAATGCATTGGTTATATTTTATTTGTTTGGTTGTCGCCCCCTATGCATAGGTGCAGCGGATCAGTCACACATTTATTTCACGTTTATAACACTGTCTATAATTTAAAGGTTTAACAACTATCTTTTTAACAATTTACAAGTTTTCAAATGAGCTGATTTTTCTTTGGCATGATCTCTATGATTGGACTATCACCTCCACAAGCAAGACGTTGTGTGCAAAGATGTAGAAAACCTATGAGTGATGGAAATTGATAGCATGCAAATGCGGTTTTCAATATTATTTCAATGATTTTCAGAGTGCAAAAAATAGTTTCTATGTTTAGTAGTTTAACTATTAAGAACTCGAGGATTGTAGCAATAGTGGCATGTCGTAGAAATATCATTATAGTGTTGTTCGTCGCTTTTAAAGTAGTTGAGTCGATTTTACAGCAAGTACCAAAATGGACTTGTATTGGGGATAACTATTGTGACACGTACTGTCATATTAGAAAAATTAGGAAATTCAGCATATATAGGAAAAATTAGGACCACTGAGGCTGAGTCCAATGGCTTCGCATCCCCACAAAAGTGGTCTGGTTTGCGGCAGTTTTTCCTCTCCATCCGTAAAGCACTCTTCATATATAGAGAGTATTTTTTAGGAATGCAGAGTGTATTATACGCGAGTTGAAATGACGTCAAATGAAAAAACCCAAATGACACCAGTTGAAGTGGCGCAGAATGTAAAATAGAATTTCATTTGGCGCCATTTGAAGTTGAGTCATTTTATTGTGTCCCCACCAAACCACATGCTAATTATGAGAACAACGAATTATTACACTACCCCCACTACTTCTATTTTATTACGAATGTATCTTTTTACTCATTTAATTTAATTTTGTCATGTTTTTGCGTAATTAAAACAAAGTTTTTCAAATTAATTGACAATCATAAAATAATACAAGTTGCATAACATAAAAAAAAATATTCCATTATTACAACACACACAAATTAAAATTGCATAAAATAAACACAACACTTCCAAAAGATATACAATTTCAATCGGAATGTTCGTCGCATTGGGTGAAGTCTAGGTTCCTTGATTCATCAGACATACGTGCTTGCATGTCCAGGTTAATTTGATGTTTTATCCCCTTATAATACATTTTCCCCTCTGGTGTCATATCTGAAATATTTGCGCTCATGATATTTGACTTCCACTTCAATCTCACGAGGGTTGGCTCCTTCTCTTTATTTTTACCATGTGAAGATTTTTTTTTTCATTGGAAATTGCATAGGCACTTTTCCTACAGTCACGTGAGTCTTAAATAGCTAGCCTCCATCGCTCGTCGAGAATATTCTTCAGACTGGATGCATTTTGCGATTCAGCTCTTTTCACCTTTTTTGCTTTGTCTCGCCCATGTACCCTTGTCGACGAAGAATTTCTTGGCATATCGGAATCAGGTGTTGCCCCAGTCTCGACACTAATGTTTACCGACGCGGGTGATGTGAAATTCATATTGTTAATGGAGATAGCAGGTGTCGGTGGGACTTCATGTGGAGCTCATTTCCGGTTGTCTTTCAATAGTTCTCATGCGCGATCCAGGGTGAAATTCTTGTGACCCATTGACCTTTCGACATACATTTGTTTTTCTTGTGCCATCTATTAAGAAAAATTATACAACCTGTAAACAAAATGAAATACAAATTAAAATTAACAATACAAGTGAATTTACAATCAATACTTACAATACGTGCGTCGTTTTCTCCATAAATGTTAAGAGATTCAGCTTGATGGACACAACTACGAAACAAAGTTATAGTTTTGTTGATCATTCCTCAACGACCTTCCAAGCTTTTCTTGGTTCGATGAATATAACAGAACTTCAATCTCTCTGTCTCGTAGTGATTTGCAATATTATTCCATCTTTATATATATATAATCTTTATATATATATATATATATATATATATATAATAGCAGTCCCTTTTCGGGCTCATTGGGGTTTTCCATGTAAGCGGGGGGATTAAGAAAAAATAGGAGAAAAAAAATAGTAAGTAAGAGTCCCAATTAATTATGTTTCCTGTTTCCTAATCTATACACATCCCAACAAAGAATAATAAGGATTACAAGAGAGACTCTCTTCTTAAAGAGTCCTAATTGATTATGTTTCCTGTTCCTAATCTATACACATCCAAACAAAGAATAATAAAGATTAGGGCATCTCTAATGGGGGGTGTAAATAGTATAAAGTGTAAAATTTACACTTCAAATGCTAAAAAAACTCTTTCCAATGGGGGTTGTATATCGTAGGTAATAAGTTATTAGTCAATAGATGGGGTGGGGAATTCCCAATCCCGCTATTAGTTAATAAAAAAACCCAGACGTCACTTATAGTAACGTCTGATTAACTTAAAAACTCGGACGTCACTTCAACTCACGTTTGAAGTTTTATTTTTCAATTTGCGACGGTCTAAGTCCATCGCTCAGTGATTTGCAACTATTACAAAACATGGACGTTACTTTGAATAACGTATGAAAGTGGACCACTATTTGTTTTAAGCTTTTGCGACGGACCAAACCTGTCATTTTTCATTATTTTGAATGGGCTGTGACAGTTTAAGTCCGTTGTTATCTATTTTTACACATTTACCTCCACCTACCATTGGAATATCCACAAATAGTAAATATACACTTTATGTATTTGGGATTTAGATAGTGTATAATCCTAATGGCGCCTATGTTGCAGGTGCCGACTAGCAAAGTCGGTAAAACCTTTGGGTGATGATACCAGAGGTCTGGGGCTCGAATCCCGCCAGCATCAAAGAGTTACTGATCTCATTTAAAATAGGCTTACCAAACAAAAAAATAAAATAAAAAAATGGCGCCTATGTGGAGGTAGATTTTTACACTCTCCATTGGAGATGCCCTTACAGGAGAGACTCTATTCAAATCAGGAGAAAACAATTGCTGATAAAAAAGCTAGAGAAACAAGATGCGAGAAAAAAACTAAATAGGAACTAAAAGTCCCAATTCTTGAACTTCTAAGTATCCTATATTCTCGAGTTCTTCAATTTACAACTATTGTGTTGATTTCAAAAGTCTTCTTTTTCTATCTCCCCAGTATGTGCTGATTTCAAAAGTTTTTTTTTTTCTTTTGATTTGTGTTTACCATAAAGTTTGGAGTGTTAAGGGAGAAGGTAATGCAGGTCTAACATTAGTACGTTTGACTGTGACTTCCGAGATTGACAAACCATATATTTTACGTATATATACCAACCCTAACTGTTTATCAACTCAATCTACTTCCTCATCTAGGGAGAAGGTTAAGTTATTTATTTTAGTCACTATCTATATACTATCCACATATTCTAGTATGTTCCATAAGAACGTTAGTAGGTGGATCTAAAGCTTTAAACCTTACATGTATAGTTTTGGAGCTTTGAACTTCTCTTTCATATGAGCAATTCTTGATCAATAAATTTTTTTAAGTAACTATTTTCACTCACCTAATCCTCATCTACTAGCTGTATTTTATATAATGTGTTTAAGACTTATATTTTCTTTTTTTGTAGTTATTAGCATGCCCCATCCATGCTAACGGATAAATTTCTTTTGACATAATAATAAGATTTCAGTGCATCCTAAAGATATAAATGTAGTTACTTATTGATGGATCTGATAACCAAGTGTTTTTTTCCCCATATTCTATATTGTTTTTATTTGTTTCAATATGTGGTTGTTATTTTTTATTCTTCATTCTTAATTTCCTAAGAGCATTTCTAGACCAATTCGTGAATGGGTAGATATCAATTATTCTATCCATAATATCTTTAGAAGTTGAAGTAATCCAAACTTACTTTCATGGTTGTTATTTGGTTATATTTGCATAATCTAATAAGTTCATGGTCATTGTTTAAATTTTGAATAGGGTTCTTGGTGTTAGTAGTGTACTCAAGTGGGAATGAATTACTTTGTACATGTTTAAGGTTTGTGTGTACTCAGTTTGTATGCCGATGATATTTTGAAGTAGAAAAATTTCTCAGGGAGTGTCAGTGGCGCTGCCTGAAATAGGAGATTCTTACATGGAAACACAAATAAGAGATTCTTCAACAGAAGGTGAGTTAGTAGACTAAATGAGCTTTTCTTTTTTTTTTTAGGGTATGTTTTGCTGAATACATAATAATAATAATAAGTAAACCTCACAAAGTTGCATTGTTGGACTATATATTCAAAACTTGAAACTGTACTTCTAAATTTTTTGGTCGCACTAATTTTATTGTGTACATATGTCTATGTTGGAACATTTGTGTCGTTCAGACTACCATTCTTCAAATGCATACTTAAAGTAAAATGATGTAAACCTATATGATAATATAGATACTTGCGGGAAACCAAAAAGTTCCATGATCATGTACCATAATAGTTGAGTAATATGCTCATATAGATTTATTTTCTTAAAATTGAAGTTCAGGCACACAACATAATTCATATTTGATATTTCCTAAATTTTGTGGGAGTCGGTTTCTCCGATTTTTTCAGTTCACAAGTTAATGTTTAATGAATCTTAAAGTTAAAGCAGTCGATACTGCGTTTTTCGACCCAGTTGGGTACGTTTGATTCGTTTTCTAACCTGATTGTTTTGTATGTTCTTAGATTCAGGTGTGCTATTAATCTAATTTAATGTTGATTTTCTTTCACATGCGTTGCTTTACTATATTTTTGTTAGACTTAAGCTACTTCATTGGTACTTTCGTCCCACTTACAATTATAAAAGGAAGGATTTCTTAGCACTTGGTTTCTTTTGCAACAAATCGAAGACGAAGAATCTCAAAAAGCATCACATTTTGGGTATGAATTTGAAGGTCTTGGTTCTCCTAGTCATGGCTCAGTCCTGAAAGTTGGACGACTCATTTATGCTTATCTAGCGAAAATTGCACCTGATCCATATCTAGATCTATGGAAATTCATTGCTATCATTGAAATCTTGTTTGACTATGCCCGAGTTATTGATGATGGACTCTACAGAGCAGCTGATATATATTTAAAGGCAACTTATCCAACTTTTTGTTTTTTGTTAGTGTTGCAGTCTGAATTCATTTCTAATATAGAGTGATGCTGTTATTCAGTATTAATTCGACTCTTTGTTATGCTTTACTTCACTTTAATTTGTGATGGGGGTTCTAATTAATAGATTTCTTTCGTAGAACAAAATTAAATTTTTTTATCACAGGTTTGTTTTGAAATTTTCATGTTTTTAAGAGTGATTTTTTTTGTAATTGCACTATTAGTAAATTAAGTATTTATTTGCCTTCTATCATGGACCACATTCCACATTTGTCTCTGATGGTTTTCAAATATTAAACCATGAAGAGGAGTACCTGAGTTTTTTTTTTGGAAAAAGGGCCATTGAATCAATAAACATATCAGTGCTCATGCTCTTTATGTGCTAACGTGAACTAGCAAACGATGAACATTCTTATTATCTGCTTTGAGGATTGTACATAACGATAAATAGAAGTTGGTATTACACACCAACTTTGATAATTATCAGGAAATCAGAAACTGGACACAAATGCATTGAACCAACCCCAAAGAATAATTAATGGGAAATAGGATAATAATGGGAAATCGCAAGTTGGATGCAACAACATTGAACTAACTTCAAAGAATAATTAAAGAGAAATCGGAAAATAGATGCAACACTGCATTGAACGAACTCAGAATAATTAACGGGAAATAGGAAAATGAATGCAACACTGCATTGAACAAACCTCAAAGAAAAATTAATGGGTAACCGGAAAATGGATGTGAGTTCATCAAACTAACCTCAAAGAATAATTAACGGGAAATCGGAGACTGGATGCAACACTGCAATGAACTAACCTTAAAGAATAATTAAAGAGTAACTGGAAATAGGAGACTTGATGTAAATGTATCGAACTAATCTCAAAGAGTTATTAATGCAAAATCAGAAAATTGGATGCAAATGTGTTGAACCAGCCAATGTCAAAGAATATTAATGGGAAATCGGAAACTTGATGCAAATGCATTGAAGAAACCTCAAAGAATAGTTAACGGGAAATCGGAAATTGGATACAACGTTGCATTGAACTAACCTAAACGAATAATTAACGAAAAATTGAAAATTTGATGCAAATACATCAAACTAACCTCAAAGAATAATTAGTGGAAAATTGGAAATTGAATGCAACTGTATTGAACTAACGCCAAAGAAAAGTTAATGAGAAATAAAAAACAGGATAAAAATGCTTTAAACTAACCTCAAAGAATAATTAACGATAAATCAAAAACTAGATGCAGCTGCATAAACTAACCTCAAAGAAATAATTAACGGGAAATAAAAAATTGGATGCAAATGCATCAAACTATCCTCAAAGAATAATTGACGTGAAATTGGAAACTGGATCCAAATAAATTTAACTAACCTCAAAGAATAATTAACAGGAAATTAGAAGCTGGATGCAACTGCACTGAACCAAAGAATAATTAACATGACATCGGAAACTGGATGCAAATCCAGCTAACTAACCTCAAAGAATAATTAATGGGAAATCGGGAACCGGATGCAAATGCATCGACTAACTTCAAAGAATAATTAACAGGAAATCAGAAACTTGATACAAATGCATTGAGTTTATCTCAAAAAATAATTAGTGGGATGAAAATTGAAAACTGGATGCAAATGTAATAAACTAACCTCAAAGAATAATTAACGGTAAATCAGAAATTGGATGCAACACTGCAAGGAACTAACTTTAAAGAATAATTAACAGAAAATCAGAAACTGGATGCAAATGAATGGAACTAACCTTAAGGAATAATTAACAACAAATCGGAAATAGGATGCCAATGCATGAAATTAATCTCAAAGAATCATTTAGGTGTAATCGAAAACTGGATGCGAATACATCAAACTAATGTCAAAGAATAATTAACTGGAAATCAAAAACTAGATGCAAATGCATTAAACTAACCTAAAAAATAATTAACGGAAAATCGGAAACTGAATGCAAATGCATTGAACTAATTAAACCCAAATGATAATTAACTTGAAATAGGAAATTGGATGCAAATGCATTGATCTAACCTCATAGAGTTATTAACGCGCAATCCAAAACTAAGTGCAAATTCATGGAACTAACCTCAAAGAGTAATTAACAAAAATTGAAAAATGAGAAATCAGAAACTGGATGTAATTGCATTGAACTAACCTCAAAGATGAATTAACAGAAAGTCAAAAACTGGATACAAATGCAATGAACTTATCTCAAAAAATATTTAACAGAAAATCAGAAATTAAATGCTAATGCATTGAACTAACCTCAAAACATTATTGTTTTATGTGTAGTGGAAATGTCTCAATAAGTATATGATTGGGAATGACTTACTATTCAAGTATATTCAATATGAATTTCGCCTCATTGGGCATTACCACAAAATTTTTATCAAACTTCTATTATTAAACAACAAAAAGAACTCGAAGAGTTTTTATAAAAGTGTGTTATTATTATTATTATTATTATTATTATTTTCTGGAGTGTGATTTTCATGTTGCAAGAAATTTGGATGAGTGACTAATGTAATATTCATATCTCATAAATGGATCTATCTACATAGTTCAAATATTTTTTAGAATAATTTAATATAACGGCACCTGTTCGTAGGACGGGTTCAAAAGCTAGTAGCATGTTGTAGGATTGGTTGATCCCGGTAATTGGATCAATTGAGGATTGTAACCATGCTTCAATCAAAATTTTGTCTTCCATTGGGTTAAACGACGATTTCCTAGAAGATATTGCTATAAAACAAAATTAATTAATACTAAATGAGAAAAAAAAAAACTGAGAGAATGAGATTTTGTTTTTGTTGGCTCAAAAGAGAATGAGAAATATGTGAGAATTGTATGATGAGAATGGATACGTATTTATAACTAGGAAATATAATAGTCATTATTAGATATGTTATCTTTACAGGATTTCTAGGAAGTCAAGTCAGGAAATAAATGTGGCACTTGGTTCAATCTCCAATCTCCATTATCAATTATTATCCATTATTATCCAATCTCTAATATCCATTATTATCCATTGGTAAAATTCAAATATGCTAATTTTGTAGAAATTGAAACTGTAACTTTCCATTATTAAAATTGTTACAGTAAAATTGGTATGGTAAATTTCCTAAGTTAAATTTGGAACAGTAACTTTCCAATGGTAAATTTCAAATATACTAATTTATGAAAAATTGTAACTGTTACAATCCAATGGTAAAACTGTTATAGTAAATTGATAAAGTTATTTTCCAACTGTAAATTTTTAATAGTAACTTTCTAATGGTAAATTTGTAACAGTAACTTTCTAATGGTAAAAAAATATCATATCCACAAAATAATAATATCAACTATCTTATCCTCAAAAAATCTCATCCTCAAAAAATTTGGACTTCAATTTTAGATTTCATTAGTCTATATAAACAAACTTAAGCATATACTATTTCACAAGGAACTTCTTACTTCATTCCTTATTTTCTCTTTCTTGCATAACCTTAAGCAAAATGGCCTATGGAGTTAGTCTTTCTCATTATCATTCTTCCAGCTCTTCTGATAATGAAGACAATGATGCTATTAATCGAAGAAATCATTTTCTTCAATTCTACCAACAAGATCAAGATTTTTTGGATACCGCGGCTAATGGCATCCAAGCAAATCTTGTTGCAGCAGTTGCAATCTATAATAATGTCATTCATCCAGAAAGGCCCCGTCTAGGGTCTATTACAGGACACAAGTATCGTAACCATAATAGAGCCATGGGCAATTGATAAGTGCTCAAAAGTAATGATTTATAACCCCAATTATGTATATGTTAGTCTCTATTTTATATTTAAATATTCTAATATGATGCAATTTGAGTTTTTGCAGGTTAAAAAACCTAAATATGAAATATGAAGGGAAAAGACGTCAAACAAGTAAAAAAGGAGTCACTGGGAATTACAGCTAAAGACCTAGAGAAAAACATCATATTTGTTTCCATAAGTGCCAAGCCTAATGGGAATCTAAAAGAGGATAATAATTGAGTTAGAAGAGTCTTAAATCTGATCTCAAAGCCTTAATTTTGACTTCATAGGAAGAGGAGAACAACATGGAAAAGAAGTCAGAGTTTTACAAGAATTAGGAAACCGAAAAGTCAAAAAGTCGCAAAGATGCTGAAAATAGCTACTTGAGGGCAACGTGGGCCATGTCTCACTTTTGTGCAAACGAATCTAACTTTTCAATGATTGTTTCTAGAGAGATTACAGAGAGTTTGACATCAAATAAATATAGGATTCGGATCTCTATCCAGACGAGCATGTAAGCCAATATATAAGGCACAAAAACCTCAGTTTACATCATCTAGGAAATTTAGTGTTTGCATCTTAGATCTAGAATTAAAAGAGAAGAAAGTTCAGACCTTTTCACCAGTAATAGCTATAAAGATTATTCATTTTCATATTGTGTTCATAGCATAGTATGAGGAGCTAATCTCCCTTCTCTTGGGAGGGGAGATGAAGCCTTTTTCGTATGTTTTAATTTAGTTCTTCTTCTATCATGTTTTAGTTTAAACCCCTCATTGAGTTTCTTCTTATTCATCCATTGATCTAATGCTTCTGTGGAGGTTAGGAGGTCTTAAAGTAATTCATAATTCTGTAGAGCCAAATACCACAAACCCTAGATTCTTTTCTTCTAGTTTTTAGTGTTATAGTGTAATGATTGGATTCTTTATGGCACCTCAATTAGTTGTATGGTTAATACCACATGTGGATTTTCCATGAAGCCTAGAGTTGTATATTGAATACCACTTAAAGCACAATTTGGTTAAATAGAAGATATCATTGGAGATTGAAGAAATATTTGATGGAAAGATAGAAAACACGTTGAAAGCCACATATTATCATCATGGTTATGAGCATAAGGTTTGTAGGTATGGTGAGTTTCTATTGGTGATTTATATTAAGTATGATAGGTAGATCTATTAGACTAATTCTATGATTTTGGTGGATTCATATCTCCTAAGATATTCTCTCTCTTGATTCATATTCATATATTTAATTTAGTTTAGTTTATGCATAGTTTATATCTCAAATCAAATTAACTATATATTCATCATTACTTAGCCACATCTTTTACTTGCATCAATTAGAGTAACTTAGATTATGAATTTATATTATCAGCACTTAGTTATTTAGATTAGGATTGATACCTTGCTAGCCACTATACTAATCAATATTTAATAGGCTAAGTAAGATTTGCAAAAGATACGTAACACAAACAACGACAATACAAATAATTGCGTGTTACGTGCTTTTTCAATGGCGCCGCTACCCGCTCTAAATTGATTAGGTGATAGAATATTTAATTTAGATTACTTTAATTTAGGAATTCATATTGTTTAAATTGTATATTTAGCATAATTAGATTAATTTAGCATAATTTAATTAGACTTGCATAGTAGAAAGTATTTTCATAAAGTTTAGTATTTGTTTAATAGAAAAGAACAATACAGAAAATATATTTATAAATTTCAAAAAATTCTGAAATTTTACAGAGTTGATCTGTACAGTATCGGTAAGTTATTGGAATTTTTTCGAATTTTTAGTACTTGTCCTACCTGGGTAACTAACATCGTCTTTTTTGTACCCCATTTTCAGTTTTCAGGACGCAAGCATCTGTAAAAATAGTCGAGAAGAGTTATTTACACATTATCAAAAATTCTAAAATTTTTACAAGAGTAACCTCGATTTGTTAGGAGCTTCCAGTAAAAATTTGGGTATTGTTTGACCTGTTTTGACTACTTAACAAGGTGCTTGTTTTCAGTGTGTTGCTGTAGTTTTTCAGGACCAAGGTCTCCGGAAGAACAGTCGAGAAGAAGGATCTGTAAAACTCCAAATAATCCAAACTTTTTAAGGATCATCCCTGACATGTCAGGAGACTCCAGTAAATTTTCGTGATTTTTAGTGCTATTTTACTTATTTATTCAATCGATTGTTTACAGTGTGTGTAGAAAACTTCTTCACTGGACTTTGTAGGATTAAACAGTACAGAAGACGAACTTAGCAAGCTCCGATTGCTCTGAAACTTTGCAGACTACATCCTGGACGTATTAGGTAGCTGCTGTAAAACTTTCCAAATTTTTGGACTTGTTTTGCTTGCTGTAAAAGTAAGTACTTCTCTTCCACCATGAATCACCTGTTAACAGTTTTATAATTATCATTAATAATTAGTCTCATATAGTTTAATAATATAATTTAGTTAATTAAGTGCATATTCATTTAGTTTATATAGCTTAATTGTCTAGTGCATGAAAACTTGGTTTCGTGATTCACCTCGTAAATGTTTAATCAGAAGAGCTAATTCTTGTAACAATCTTCCAATTCTGGTTTTGGAGGAGACCACAACATCCAACTCAGGATCTGATTATGAATCTGAAACACACACACCACTAGTAGACTTAGAAGATACACCAGAGAGAGTACCATTAGCCTCCATGGCTGATCAAAGAACTCTTAGCACCTTGTTTCAACCTATCGCGGTTTAACCACCGAACTGCATAGTGATGCCTGACAATAACAATAACTATGAGATTAAGCCAACCATTCTTAATATGTTGCTAAGATATTATGGCAAAACAAATGAAGAATCGTATAATCATCTGAGTAAGTCCTTGAGCATATTAAGTACTTTTAAAGCACCTCATCTTTCCCCTGAAGAGACTAGATTAAGGTTGTTCCCCTTGACTTTTGAGGATGCCGCACTATGTTGGTATAGATCCCTACCCTCTAATTCTATAACTACTTAGGAGCAACTATCACAAAAGTTTATGAAACAATATTACCCTTTACGTAAAACTGAAGCCATGCAATTGGCTACTTCAACCTTCAAAGGAAAACTTAATGAAGAGTTTCATACAACATGGGATAGATTTAATGATTTACTTGTCCGTTGTCCACATCATGGTTTTGACATACTTAATATAGTACATTACTTTATAAAAGGTCTTTCACCTATGAACCGTCAGTTAATTGAATCAATGAATGGAGGAAGATTTACAAGTCGTACTCCTGATGAAGCCAGCCTACACTTTTTTGCAAAAATTTTCTGAGAGTTCTAAGGATTGGGCCAATAGTAGTGACCATGAGGACATGGCACAGGTAGATGGGGGGATGAGTTTTAGTAAACCAGGTATGTATGAGGTTAAAAACGAACTCAATGAGAAAGTTGAAGGTGCCATTGCTAGTTTAACCACATGAATCAAAAACTTAAACAAGAAATTTGATTCATTTACTTCAAACCCTCCAATGAATAATCAACCTCAACAAGCAATGAGTGCCAATCAATTTTGTGAAAGTTGTTTCGCCACAGACCATGATACACTAGTTTGTCCAGTATTTGTTGCCTATAACTTTAGTAATAACTATAACCAAGATCCACGAAATAATTATCAATGGAGACAGAACATGTCTCCACAGCAAAATCAATATGGTTTTCAAGGTAATCAAGGGAACAGTAGGCAATAATACATGAATAATAGAGGCGCAGTAGTACCTTCTCTACAGTATTACCCACAACAACAACAACAACAACAACCAAACGTGAACAGAGAATTAGTTATTGATCCTATGGCTAATTACCAAACCCAACCCAACACCACAGATGAAACCATGAAAGCTTTAGCCACCAAAACCGAGAATGAATTCAAAAGAATTCACCACAAATTTGATATTATGGCTCAACAAGTAACACAACAAATTTCTTAGGTAACTCAACAGATGAGCCAACAATTCAATCAGATACTAGCTAGTCTAGCAGACAGACCTAAAGGAACCTTACCAAGCTAAGCCAACCTGAACAAAACCCAAAAGGTAGAAATGTTTATCAAGTTGAAACCACCCTTTCATCCGCACCTACAGAGGGAGTTAACTCAATATCTACCTTTAGGTCAGGAAAGAAAGTAGATAACAAAGTTGACATACTTGATTCTGATGAAATTGTTATAACAAAAGATAAGGAAAAGCCAGTTGAAATTGAGAAAACCAAAGAGCAGGTAACCGAAAAAATTCCACCCGCACCATTACCCTCTAGGTTAAAAGATAACAAAAAGGAAGTACAATATAATGAGATCATAAATATTTTTAAAAATCTACATATCACTATTCCTTTTCTAAGTGCAATTAAACAAATACCTTCATGTTACAACCTCTTTACCGCGAATCTCGTTAATCTCTAACTTTACTCACATTCACTCTATATTTTGGATCGGCTGCACCAATTTGGTTGCCTACGTACCCATTTCGGGATCAAGCCGCCGTAGTTCACCTCTCTCCTCCCCCCTCTCTGCCTCTCTTGTTAGCCTCCCTCTTGTACTCTCCTCTCTCTTCCTTTTTATATCCCTCTCTTAGGTTTACCTCATGGGGCCTAGTCTAGTCTTGGGCCTTTCTCTGGGTTCAACACATACTGTGGTCTGGGCTTTATCTCTTGGCCCAGTACCTATGTGATACATCCCTGAATATGGCTACTACATTTGCCCCCTCTCGGGTTCGGTGGCGATGACGACGGTGGACCCGAGAAGTCCTCAAACTTTCTTGTCTCTCTCTTTGAACTCTAGATATCCACCGTATCTTGTGACTGTACGTAGTCTTTTCCTCCTTAGGACATTTCGTATCCATGTACTCTGCTACTGGACCGTATGTCTGTGAAGTACTCAATCCATCAGTTCTTGTTCATATACCCCATTAACGTATCCCCAAAGGATCTCATCCCCTTCGCTCTCTCCCTTCAACTCGATACAATGCCCACAATGTGTCTCAACCCAGCCATCACCTCTCACATAGAACTCCCTACCATATCAGCGGTATGCCTCCCCCAGCCACCTGCTCTCTTTCTCGGAGCTCACTGCCCTGTCTGCGGAGTGTATCACCCTAGCCACCATCTCTCCTTCCTTGAGAACTCATCGCCTGCTTTTGCGGTGTATACCCTCAGCCGCCATCTCTCCTTCCGAGAACTCACCATTATGTCCGCTGAAGTCTCAAATTGTCATAAAGCTCTCTTTCACATAACTCACTACTATATCCGCAGAGAGTGTCTCACCCTTTCATTTCCCTTTCGTAGAACTCCACTGTCTCATCCCCTTCGCTCTCTCTCTTCAACTCAATACCATGCCCACAATGTGTCTCAACCCAGCCAACACCTCTCACATAGAACTCACTACCATATCAGCGGTACACCTCCCCCAGCCACCTGCTCTCCTTCTCGGAACTCACCACTATGTCCGCGGAGTGTCTCGTCCCCTGTATTTCTCCTTCTCATAACTCACTACAATGTCCGCGGAAGGTCTCCGCCCAGGCATAAGCTCTCCTTCATAGAAATCTCTATCATGTCCGCGGAGGGCTCATCCCCCCCGTTGTCTCTGCTTTGGAGTGGAGAGTCGGATGAGGGGCAACTCCACTTGCTCCCAGGTTTGACTCAGATCTCATGTCCGCAGAGGGCTTATCCCCCCGCTATCTCTGCTCTGGAGTGGAGTCTGATGAGGGGTAACCCTGCTTGCCCCCAGGTTTGACTCGGATCTCGTGTCCGCGGAGGGCTCATCCCCCCCATTGTTCAGATCTCATGTCCGCATATCTCTTGCATCTCCGACTTGCGACTCAACCAAGCTCTGGGGCTACTCTTTTGACCTGCCTGCCTCTTTGCCTTTCTCGTCCCGCCAAAGGGCTCATCCCACTCTGCGGGCTCGCTCGAGCTCTCGCCTGTTGGGGCTCTCTCATTGCCTCATGTGTCCCTAGCATCTTTGGTCCGCGGAGGGCTCATCCCACTCCACGGGCTTGACCGGGTTGTCGCCGGTTGGGGCTCTCTCATTGCCCCATGTATCTCTAGCATCTCTGATCCGCGGAGGGCTCATCACACTCCGCTGGCTCGCTTCGAAGCTCTCCTGTGTTGGGCTCTCTCATTGCCCCATGTCTCTAGCATCTCCGATCTGCGGAGGACTCATCCCACTCATGCTGGCTCGCTCTCTCGCCGGTTGGGGCTCTCTTATTGCCCCATGTATCTCTAGCATCTCTAACCCGTGGAGGGCTCCTCCCACTCCGCGGGCTCGCTCAGACTCTCGCCTGTTGGGGCTCTCTCATTGCCCCATATATCTCTAGCATCTCTGATCCGTGGAGGGCTCATCCCACTCCGCGGGCTCGACCGGGCTCTCGCCGGTTGGGGCTCTCTCATTGCCCCATGTATCTCTAGCATCTCTGATCCGTGGAGGGCTCCTCCCACTCCGCGGGCTCGCTCAGACTCTCGCCTGTTGGGGCTCTCTCATTGCCCCATGTATCTTTAGCATCTCTGATCCGCGGAGGGCTCATCCCACTCCGCGGGCTCGACCGGGTTGTCGCCGGTTCGAGACAGCTCTGCCTGCCCCACACGCGCTGTTTGGACACAAGGGTCCGCGGAGGGCTCCTCCCCCCCGCACTCCTTCGGATAGTCCCACGACATATCCACGAAGGGTCTTCTCGAACCCTCCGCTCTCGCCGAATGCCCATCCGGGAACAAATCAGCCTCCCCACGCTTGATTCGGACATTTAGGGTCCGCGGGAGGGCTCATCCCCCCCGCTCTCTGGCTTAAAGGCAGCTCATCTCTATCTCTTCCCACATAAGAATAGACCAAACATCATCTAGTAAATATCAGCTCAATCTCCACTCGCTCCACACGCATCGCAAATCTTTCTTTCTTTCTCTCGTAACTTTTGCGCCAGATGTGTGTCTCGCATCTCTTCTGTAATCGTCTTACCATTTGTATTCGGATGCTCCAATCTGTTGATCTCAGTCCCAAACTCTAGATCTCTTTGTTCCTCTGGATTTCCGAGTTATTCGTTGCATGCAACTCGCCTTCATATCACTATGCAACCTTCATGAAGGATTCCCTTTTTCACATGTACACAGAACCAACATCTTTACGCGCATTTCGCCAAACATTCCTCATGCACTTACTTTGGCTATGAAACACAACTACTGATCATGAAGATCTCTTTGCCAACCCTCCAACCCTTGGTGCGAACGACCAACCGTTCCAAGAACTTCATTGGAAGGAGATACTTGCATAACACAAGCAGCTTTTCCCCAGAAGATTCACAGAGTCCCAATATGTTAACGAAAAACTTGGCCTTCACTCCGTCTCTAACATCAAGTTTCATTAACAACTTATCCAACTTCTCGTCATTAACTCTCGCAGCCCTTGTCACCAACAAATTGGACCCTCTCGAGATTTCTTTTTAACATAGGATGCAGAGAAACAGCAGATCTAATGGCCGTTCTCTTGAACTGCTCCACTATCCCCCCCTGTTATTTTGCTCTGCTTCCTGAAGAACACCCTGTCTCTATGAACAATCCCTGTAGAGTGGAGTCCATCCAAAGCAAATAGCAGCTGTCTTATGATGGTTTGAATAATTCTATTTTCTCTCTCCAATCCCTTCGGCAAGTCTTAGGCCTCTTTAAGAATCATTGCTTCAACTCGATATCGTTTACACTTACTAATTCTGGACTGAATGAATTCTGCATATACAGTCTGATTATTTTGACACAATTTCCATAATGGCTAATTCTTTAAGCCACGATTTAGATGCATATGTATCAACAGCTGTAGTGAAGGCTTGAAAAAGATTTTCTCCATATCATCTTGCTTCAACTTACTGCCATCAAGTTGTTCTGACCTGTTATTTCCACTAGACGTTTCACCCAGCCTCATATCATGGTAATACTCAACCGGTTTTGACACTCATTCACGCGATTATCAGCGAGCTCTCCTCCCACACGCATCTTCAGCAGAAAATCTCGAATCGCTGATCCGGTTCGTTGAGGATATTCTCTATCGTGCTCGCTCGCATCTTCACGGGGGAATGATGTTTGAGGCTGCTCTGAATCCTTACATCTTGTTTAAAAGCGTCCCGAAAGATCGAGTGAACCGCAAATGCATCCCCGGCACTACTAGGCAGCTCTTTCTCTTCGGACCGGGCGACACATTAGGATAACCTTTGAGTCGTGGCAAATTAGAACCCCTCATGGATTCAAGCAATTTGGTATCAGTCAAGTTCTTAGACAAGTCTGACATTTTAGGTTCAAAGTCCCCTGAAGGATTTACCATACTTTCCAAAGTTTTCTTTTATTTGGACGCTTCCGGTTCTACCAGTTGACCCAAAGACTTCATTGACTTGACAGTTTCATATGTTGAAGTGCTAGGAAATTCTAGTGATTCATCTGGAACCAGACTTCTACCTATTTCAAGAACTCCAGACCATAGTGACCTTCCTGATTGTTTGCCAGAGTCAGGTTCACCCTCTTTCTTAACTATCATTTCACAAACCAAACCAATGGAAACACCTTCTCCTCTCAGCTTTGCATCAAACTGCAGCAAAAAAAACTTTCATTTCACAATCTAAACCAATGGTAGCACTAACACCTTCTCCGGCTTGGCTTTGCAACAATCGTGGGCCCAATTGTTCACAACCTTCCGAGAATTGCATGGCGTAATCAACTTCTTCAAGTGCACTCTCGACCTTATCCTTCATTCGATAATCCAAACCATTAGTAACACTTTCTTTGCCCGATTAAACGTCGGGGAATACTTCCTTAACCTTCTCGAACCGATTACAAGAGTCAACTTCTACAGTTTCACCCTCTTCAACATCAGATTTCTCGACAGAACCATTACCAACACTAGCATCACTCAGCTGCACATTCACCTGTGGGGCATATTCTCGACGATCTTCTAGAAATTGATTAGCATAGTCAAGTGATTGTACCATTTCACCCTCTCCAGCATTCAAGTTATCAACACCACCATCATTCATTACCTCATCAAAGAACCACTTACATTTTAGTCCACAACCCCTAGGAAAAGTTCTTTTCGCAGATACCCTCCTCATTTTACACTGATTTAATGAAACATTATCCCCATTAATCAAACTTCCATCCCCAAAAACTGTCCAACAAGCTTTCACTATCAATCAAACACGTTTTCTTCTTCCAGCATTTCAATTCACTCCACAAGAGTAACAAATCTGAATACTGAGGTTGTTTTTTTGAGTTTTGAGGATATGGGTATTTGATCTGTAAGGAGAAATGTTTGTTTTTCAAGTGGGGAAGAAGAAGAAGTGTGGTGTTTTCCAAAATGGTGCCGAACCAGTTCTTCCCACTCTAAAAGACTCCATCTTTACCGTTGCCATTATACCAAAAACAGCTCTCCCCTGCTTCCGCTTAAAACCATGAACTGATCGGTTGTTGAGAGTTGAGATTTGAACCTTGAAACCCTACCCATTTGTTTTAGGTTGGTTCGATCCTTGACTCTGTGTTCTCTTTTTGTCTTTCATCAACAAAGTCAGCCGGATCCACTGCTTTCATAGACAAAGTCAGATGGATTTCTCGATCTCCACACACGAATGCAAGTCGAATATTTGACTTTGAAAACAATTTATCAGTTCAGCCGAAGTCCTGACGTCCCCACAGACGGCGCCATTTGTTACAACCTCTTTACCGCGAATCTCGTTAATCTCTAACTTTACTCACATTCACTCTATATTTTGGATCGGCTACACCAATTTGGTTGCCTACGTACCCATTTCGGGATCAAGCCGCCGTAGTTCACCTCTCTCCTCCCCCCTCTCTGCCTCTCTTGTTAGCCTCCCTCTTGTACTCTCCTCTCTCTTCCTTTTTATATCCCTCTCTTAGGTTTACCTCATGGGGCCTAGTCTAGTCTTGGGCCTTTCTCTGGGTTCAACACATACTGTGGTCTGGGCCTTATCTCTTGGCCCAGTACCTATGTGATACATCCCTGAATATGGCTACTACACTTCATATGCTAAATTTATTAAAGACCTAGTAAAGAAGAAAACAAATATTTCTAAGGACGTTTTTATTGCACAAAGTTGTTCATCCTTTCTACAGAACAAAGCCGTAGTAAAACATAAGGACCCCGGTAGTCCTACAGTTACGTGTAGAATAGGAGAGGACTACACTGATCAAGCATTATTGGATTTAGGTGCTAGTGTGAATTTATTACCATACTCAGTTTATAAACAGCTAGGGTTAAAGGACTTGAAACCAACAAATGTTAGACTACAGTTAGCTGATAGATCTATTAAGATTCCACGAGGGATAATAGAGGATGTGATTATCAAGGTCTCTGATTTTTATTACCCCGTTGATTTTATAGTTCTTGACACTTTACTTACAAATGGAAACCAAATTCCTATAATCTTGCACTACAAAAGAAACGACTTTACCTGACTGACAATGATTGTCGCCAAAGGTATTACCCGACAGACCAAAACTGCCGCACGACCGTCGGAAAATGCTCGGTCGGCATAGGCTGCCGATAGTTATTAACAGTCATTACAGGCCGTCGGGTTTGATGATCTTTGCCAATGGTTATGCCCACTGCTGTGGACCATCAGGTATGCCTGCTGTTGTTAACCGTCGGAAAGACCAGCTGTCAGTAGCCATCGGATAGGACAAGTGTTATAGGCCGTCGGATAGGACAAGTGTTATAGGCCATTGGGTATTCCAATTGTTGGCGCCTGCTATTGGCCGCCAGGATAGTTTACTACTAGACAGTTGATATCCGTCGGGTATTAGTTTTTTGTTTTAAAAAAAAAAAAACGGTTATAATAATTCTTTCAGATATCCCAACATTACATTTTTTCCCCTCCAATTACATTCTTTCATGTTCCCACTCAAATGCTACAAGCGCCAATGTATTAATAAAGAAACAATAAGAACAACAAAATGCTAAAATTAAAGTACTCTGCTCGAAGACACTGAATAGTTTGGGACTTGCATGACAACAATACTCTTGCCTAACATGACTGATCAAAGGAGAAATAGGACTTCAAGCTAAGATATATAGGAACAATATCGGGGCAAAATTTAAATTTAAAACCGAACAAGAAATGTAAGACTGAACAAACATATATTGCTAAAGCTATTCCCAATAACTTGCAAGGAAATGGTTAAAACTAACATTTACAAAGAATAAAGTAGATGGGTCAAAACATAAACATAAAGGGATTTCCAAAGTGAAGGCTTTCCCTTTTAACCAAAGCTTGCACGACTTCTTTTGCATCTGTTCCTTCCGGCAGAAACTGACAGAGAAAGCTTTTCTCTGCTTCTGATAGTTGTCTCCCAAACCTAAAAGAAGTTCCATGTAATGACTAAGAGTATTGAAAAAATAAAAGGGTGCAAAATCAGTTGTACTACATATGAATGTAAAAAAAAAAATGTGATAAAGCATTCTATTTTTTATAAAAGAGATAAGCATACATGCAAACATAGTTACCTCATAAGATAACACTCCAATCAGATCCTCCAACCCAAAAACATCCCGAGGAATTGGGAAGACATCTGCTAACACATTTCGGCAAGGTGGAATAGGTTTGATAAAAGTGAAATTCCCAGTTTTGATTTCACAGAGTGATCTCGATGAATAATACTACATCAGGATTCACTTTAAGACTGAGATAACATACCTCGTCGAAAGCTGATTTTGATAGATCATCTTCCAAAATGTGAACATACAGATTTTGATACCTACAACGGTATGCACATTTCCATCGTATGAGATACAACATTAGAACGCATTGTCATAACATCATTCTCAAGGTTCAATTGTTACAAAATCAACTTGTAGTGACATATGACAAATAGTCTAAGATGGTACGTTAAATCAGATACTACAATGCGAGAGATGCATGAGAGACAATATGAAGCAATCAACCATAGTCTACAATTGATTAACTTCTTGAGCCCATTTTAAAACTGATCAACCTCCAATCGAACCTAAAGCCAGAAATAAAAACTGGGATGTTTTCCATGAAAAAAAGAACATCACTAGATACATTCCACCCGAAGTTTGGACAATAACCAAGAACCTCTCGCAGTTCCTTTGCAATACAAGCAGCCTGCACTGGACCATGCCTCCCAACCAAATACACCTTCCTATAATCATATAATTGAACAATAGCTTGAGCCCTAAGAAGGTAAGTTTAAAAACCACTGTAGTTGCTATTAATCGTAAGAAGAGTTACCTGATACAGCTCATCTACAAAGAAGCCAAAACATGGTCTGTAATATCGGTTTTTGCTAGTTCTGTGGTTGGTTGTTGAAGAATGCGAGCAACATCATGAGCTACATTACCCTGAAAGTTGAAACAATTTATACATGAATGAGGCACACATACTATATAAGTCGGTCATTTAAACTATATCGCTTATTTAAGATCACCAAAACAGTGCCACTTTAAGCACAAGGACAAAAAAATGAATTTCGTTCACAGACTAAACTGAACAGATATAATTCATGATAATACTTCAAAGCATTTTTAAGGTGGGAAGAAATAATGAACACATTCCTTGCGAAGGATATACTTGCATCAACATGAAAACTAAACATTACTTCAAAAGTTTGGAACTTATATAGTTATACTCCACTGCTAAAAAACATAAAGACTCACAGCTCACCAAAGGACTAACACAAAAAATGATGTGGCTGCCAGGGACTAAATATTCAAGCTGATTTCAACTTATACACACATCCCCAACAATATCTATAAATAGTATCTAATATAATACTACTTATATGCTTCCTTTATTGTTTGAGTAAAATTGAAAAAAAAAATAAAACTAGACAATACCTGACCAAGAATGACTGCTGTATCAGTGTTCTTCAAGTCAGGGTCCAAATACTAAAGTCTAGGTGTCCATTATACCACCAAAAAAACTCTCTAGTAGAGTAACTTCCCTCCAAATCCTGTAACCATACACGCCGAGACAATAAGAGTAGATAGAACATATATAAGGATGTTGATATTTAGCATGTAGGGAACGAACTTCTCCAGGAACACCCACAACCCGGACTTTCTGCACCATAAGCAAGCACCACCTACTCTCAATTATGTATCATATCAGTCATACATAATGTTATCAATTTGTTATCAATATGCATCACAACAAATTATCAAAAATATGCCCAATATATAGCTGAGAGAATAGACAACAAACTTGTATTACTGTATTGACGGTGTACATTTCCAAAGAAGTTGAATAAAGAAAAGAGCTTACAGCTTTGCCATTGACACTACCCCCTGCAAAAGGCCACTATTACCACCACAGAGGAATAAAAAATATAAACACGCATAGTATGTCCTATTGATATCAGCGCGCATAGTATCCATGACGACATATTACTGAGCAACTAGTAAAAACAGTTTTTGAAACCAAAATGCAAATAATACCTGAAAAATAAGTGTCCCAATAGTGACTTGGCCATGAAGGGCACTGTTACTATTCTTATCAACCCAGAACTTCAAAACCTGGTTAAAAATAAAATACTACATATCAAAGTTTATAAAATAATAACCAGGGATAGAAAATATATACAAGTTTCTATAAATTGTTATAAAGGGTTTACCACTGCAGTTGATGACATTGACAATAAAAAGCCAACAAAGACACCCTCTGACAAACTTGCACCACATATCTACAGCAGATGTAAAGGTCAATAGTCAACTTCCCTTTAATATTAAGTTATTTACGACTGAAAAATTTCATTAAATAAGCAAGGTCGAGTAGAAGATGAAGTCATTTTTTGCATTTTACCAAGGCGATCGTACCGTAGATGCTTTTCTTCACCTCCCCAAGAGAGGTGTGTGGTTTTCCAAAAGGTAGAGGGACTATGATACTAATTTTCAATTTGCAGAAATTGCAGGACAGATTTCTTTCATCTGAAATCTTAAGTACCTCTTTGTTTTCTCCTCTTTCCAGCACAAGATTCTCCGCCTAAAGAGAAAAAAGAAGTCTAAAATAGTTAATCTTACTTGCTACTATAAGAAGGCGTCTACTCAATATTTCACTGCCAAGACGTCTCTCTTCCTCCACCCTCGGATGCTATCTTGCTAACAAGGACATCTGCCTTGCTAGGAACTGTTCCTGCTAGAATTGCTCTGGAAGAAGCATCTGGGCATGTTTTAAGTGTGCCAGACGCTCAAGCATATCATTTTGGTGTTCTTGTTGTACACTCTGTCCATATCTGGCTTGAATTATTTGACCAATAAATGGATAAGGGCACCTCGGAAGGGAATGTGCAAGTTGCAGTTCCTACAGATGTTTGTTGCCTTAATAAAACATGTTCTAACATGTTATTGGTTCTAAAATGGTCAACAGCTGACTACCCAAAAGCCGATCGCATCCGCTTATGCAACAACCGCTTCACGAAGAAACCGTTGAACTTAAGATTGATGTTGCTTTGTTCTTTGTTCTTTCGCAGAATTGCATTTGGTGGTGAAGTGAAGCTGCTTTATTTTTGCTCTATCCGACGCTGTCGGCTTGGAATTTTCGACGCTTTTTGCCGAAGCTTTCAACATGATCAATATCTTGAATTGGTTGATTCATAGATTGCTTTGAGTCTTTGAGAAGGTTGGTGTTGAGATGATAAATTTTGTTCTTTGGTTGTTGTTTTTGCAACTCTGCCGCGGCGAAAACTCTGCAAGAATAAGCTTAGGATTACTCACCATCCTTCTCCCACCATACTATGCTGTCATGAATCTTAAACCACTTGCCCCTGAAATTCCAAATATATAACACAGCCTCTCGAAACATGCAAAGATTCATTGTATCCGGGTGAACCACCACCGCATAAAGCCCGTGATATTGGGGATTTGTCACTAGTCCCACTCATTTATAGGGCCAAATTTAAGATAAGAGAAAAAATATTTCTAAAACATGATGCAAGAATCCCCTCCTGAGTGGTCGACATGCTGCATAACAAGATTCTGAAACAGCAATGTTAAACAAATTAAAAATTAGTTATTGCCGCCACATAGAAATAGAGGAGCAATGTGGCAACTTAGCAACAGGTAAATATTCATACTTGAAGCCTAGGCAACTCCATGACTGCTTTGATGCTCTCCCTCGAAGTAGCACGGGGTTGGCCAGTCCAGTTTGCTCCTTCTGACATATTTCTCAGCATGGCGACTGAAACAAACAAAACCATGTAAGGGAAACAATCCAATAAAATAACTAGGATGTGCTGCAAATGGGTGTAGATAATTAACTAAGACATTCTGTGAATTGGTGTAGATACTTTTTTTTTTGAAACATTTATGAGGGGTTAGGCAGACCCCAACCTGGATTGATCAAACTCTTTGATACAACTTGCCAATAGCATCTTCCTCCACTATTACATTAAGCTCATACGTAAGTGGAGGCACACTAACAAAAGTTACTCCTGGATTTATAATTCTATCCTAAGTAGTACTAGACTTAGCTAGCAAATCTGCCACTCTATTCTTTTCCCTATACACGTGGGACACACTAACCGAACTAAACTAGTTCATGAGCCTCTAGATGGCTTCCACTGTATCGAGGTAGTACCAAGGACTTGCCTCATGTCTATTTATCACTTGGACAGCTCTTAGCGAATCGGATTCAACCAAAATCATATTACAGTTCACACTTAAAGCTACCAGAAGACCCGCCTTTATTCCTTTAAACTCTTGGATAATCACCGATTCTAAGTTAACATTACCCATATATAAGAGTATAGGAGACCCCTCATGGTTCCTCAATATACCGCCATATCCAACACAGTCTTCAGTCACCGATCCATCAGCATTAATTTTGACGAACCCAAATGGTGGTTTGGTCCACTTGACTAGCTCATATGTTCGCTGCTTTATGCTAATATCAATTCCAGGTCTCGCAATCAAATTCCTTGTCGCTGAAGAGGAGTCCTCAATATTCTTGATAACTCGCTGCAAGTAAGTTTTCATCTTCTCAATGATGTACCTGCTTATCGAACCAGCAGTGTGAGCTTTGTTCCTGAACCTCCTGCTATTCCTCTCGATCCAAATCCCATACACAGTAGCACAAATCATAACTCTGATGATCTCACTCGAGATCAAGTTCGATCTAGTTATGCGCAATAGAAACTGCCACTCAGTAGAGGATTCACGAACCCCTCCCAGCCCCAATTTGTCTTTGACCACAGCCCAAATCATTTTTGTGAAAGCACAATTGAAGAAAAGATGTTTCGAATTTTCTGGAAGTTGCTCGTTACACAAACAACACTCTGAATGAGAGAGAATCTTCCTATGAATCAGCTGATCTTGGGTTGCCAAGCATCCCGCAAACAGTTACCAGGTGATAAAAGAATGTTTCGGAACATTGTATTTGCCCCACACCAATTTATACCACCCAACCTTTTCTCTCATCTTCTTGATGGACATATATGCTGACTTTGTGGAGAATCTACCTGAGCTTGTAGCAGTCCACACTACCAAGTCTTGAGCCATATTAACGTTGATGGAAGTCTGTAAGATTTCTGATTTTAACTCACCGTCTGGCAAGTTGAGAACCTTATCGTTCCATATACCGTTCGTGATCAGTTCACTCACTTTAGCATCATCTGGTTTATGAATGAAATTTCTAGCTTGTGCATTGTGAATAAGCAACATAGAGGATATCCAAGGATCGTGCCATAAACTTGTACCTTCCCCGTTAGCAATCAAGCATCTAATATACTTCCGAGCAATCTTCCTATGTTTCAGGATACTCCTCCAAACCCACGAACAATCCGAAGGAATCTTCATAGTCCAGAAATGTTTCTGTCGAATGTGGTACTCCCAAGTCCACTTCGTCCACAGAGTTTCATCCTTAGATGCAACCTTGAACACCAACCCATAGTATGCTGCTTTGTTCCAAACCCTAGGGTCAATAATACTCAGTCCACCTTCCTCTTTATGCAACCTCAAAGTTGCATGACTAGCTTTATGCATCTTCACTTGCACAGAATCACTAGACCACATAAATCTGTTACAGAGTTTAGCAACCTTGTCCAAAACACCTACTGGAAGGATAAAAGTCTTCTCCCAATATATATGAAAAGATGATAGGATAAACTGTATGAGATGTAATCTGCCTGCATAAGATAAAGACCTGTTCTTCCAGTTAGACATTCTCATGGTGATTTTTCAATCAGTGGCAAGCAGTCCTTGGTACTGATTCTAGCTGTAGTGAGCGGCAACCCTAGATATTTGATAGGAGGGGTGACTAGCTGAACCCCTAATAAGCCTGCAAGAGCAAGCCCATCATCATTAGTCATACTGCTAGTGAGTATAGACGTCTTCAGAGTATTTATCTTCAGCCCCGTGAGAGAAGAGAAATAATCTATGACCGACTTAACAGCCAAAATAGAGCCGGCCTCCCCTTTACAGAAAAGTAGCACATCATCAACGAAACTCAAGTGAGTTATTGCAAGTCTTTTACATCTGGAATGAGGCTGGATGCTTTTCATTAAGAGACCTTGCTTCAGCAAACCACCTAACAGTTCCATTACCAGCACGAATAGATACGGAGACAAAGGGTCACCTTGCCTTAACCCTCGTTTCCCTTCAAAGAAGCTATACGGACTACCATTGACAAGGACTGAATAACAAGGAGATGAGAATCACATAGCTAGCCAACCAATAAACTTGTTGGGGAACCTGAATCTCTTGAGTACCAGTAGTAGAGAGTCCCAGCTGACAGTATCATAAGCTTTTTGGATATCAACTTTGATAGTACATCTCTGTGACCCATGCTTTCTGTTGTATCCTCTGAGCAATTCATGAGCCAGTAGAAGATTGTCCGGTATACATCTTTCAGGAATGAATGTTGATTGGTTAAGAGCGATCAACTGGTCCATGTAAGGCTTCATCCTGTTACTTAGAATATTGGCTATACATTTGTAAGTAATATTATAGCAAGTAATCGAACGAAATTCATCAACCTGGGACACAACAGGCTTTTTAGGAACTAGGCATAGAAATGTTGCATTTGTACCTTTATGAATTTTGTCTTGACAGAAAACTTCCTTGATAGCTCTTAGGAAATCATCATCGACAATATCCCATGAATTTTTGAAGAAAAACGTTATATAACCATGAGGCCCTGGGGATTTTAAATCATCCATAGCAAACAATGCTTGTGTAATTTCCCCATTTGTAACCTCTTCTACCAATTTTACTGCTAGTTCAGAATCCACAACACCCCTAACTGATATCTCCTCTAACAACAACCCAGTGCTCGTCGTCTGAGACTCAACTCCCAGAAGCTCCTAAAAGAAACTGATGAAAGCGTTGGACACTTCTGTTACCCCTTCATGTTTTACCCCATTCATATCTGAGACATACCACACAAAGTTACTGTTCCTCCTTTCTTTTATTGCTTGATGAAAGAATGCATTTCCTTTGTCGTCGTAGTCAAGCCAATCATTTTCTGCTTTGGCCTTTAGTTCCATAAACTCCATCTCGATCAGTTTACACAGGAGAGTTCTTGCTTCTCTTTCCTTTTCGCATAACTGGACATTAGTAGGGAAACTTTGTAGCTCATTCGGTAATCTGTGAAGATCCTCCCTAGCTGCTTCAGTTTTTATATGGATATCAGACATATGCACCCTTGCCCAACCTCTCAGTTTAGACTTAAGAAACTTCAATTTTTGGACAAGAATATATAGACAACTGCCCGTCACCTTTGTAGCCCACACTTTCTGAACCAACTCTTTGAAACTATCGTGAAGGGCCCATGAATTACAAAACCGGAATGGAAATCTACCTTTCTCAGCATCGACCAAGCAAACAATCATGGAAGAATGGTCCGAAATTCCTTGCGGAAGGAATTCAGCAGAAGCATGAACAAACAAAGACGCCCAGAGGATATTGATAAGAACCCTATCAATCTTTGACCATTTCCTGTTAGCTCCTACTCTGTAATTTGTCCACGTAAAATAACACCCTGAAGCTTCCAAATCAAACAACCCTGTATCGACTAGGCAGTCACTAAAAGGAACTGTTTCTCTAGGATGGACCAACTCCCCTATCCTCTCATGAGAATAAAGAACATTATTGAAGTCACCATGCACACACCATGGTCCTATAAAACTACTGTGAAGTTGCCGCAAATCCTGCCACAACCATAATCTCTCCTGACTATTATTACTTGAATAGATAAGCATTGATAGAAAACTAGCTGAGTTAAGAAGAATAGTCACCCTGTAGTGTACAAACTGAGCTGTTTCTTGAATCTTACTCACATCCACAAAATTTGGGTTCCAAACAATCCATATTCTACCCCCAGGATTACTGCTATAATTACTCTCAAAATTCCAGTTCGGAGCACATATATCACTGATGCTTTTCCTCTTATCCTCCTTAACTTTAGTTTCCAGAAGATCCAACAAGCAAAGATTATTCTTCAAAATGAATTTATTAACTTCCTTTTTTTTTTTTTTTTTTTTTTTTTTTTTTTTAGCCCCCTGATATTCCATGTACCAATCTTAATCATTATGTTTAATGTTTCTTACTACCTGACCACCCCTTTGGTCTACCTTTCTTCTTCCTCTCAGAGACCTGAGCTTGCTTACTCTGAACTCCAACCTCATTGTTTATTTCATTAATTTTTGCTCTTTTCGGCGCACTTGTTTTAGCTTTCACCACCATTTCCTTAACCGGCTCATGATCTGTGAAGAATTCTATAGGATTTCCTTCAGAAATATCATCCTCAATCTCTTCTTCACTGTTCGCCAAAACCTGAAACACATTTTGTTCCTTCAGAAACTGTTCCTTGTGGCTTAATTCCAAGTTTATCTGGTGGAGTTGATCAGAAATAGCTGGGAGTATCTTGATGAATCGTAATTTCTAATCCCCCCTGAACTGGAGTCATACTGTCCCTACTAGGAGCGTCAGACATCACTCTTTTCTGGGCCACTTGCGTAGGACTGTCTGGTCCTTCATCAGAAGGTGGAACATAGTTAACCATGACCAAACTATTTCCTTGCACTTCCACTGCCCCTTCTTCCTCACATTATGCATAGTTAGAACCACCATCAGTCGCATCATCTTGCTCTTGAGCTACCTCATGTGGGTTCGCTGCACAGTTTACAGCCTTAACTCGCCAAACTTGTTTTGGCCAAGCTGGGCAGCTTGAAAACTTATGCCCAAACATTTTACACCTAGTGCATGACATAGGCACCCAGGGATATTCAAGTTTTATATCAACTATATCATCCCCCATTTTAACTGGAATCGAACTATTATATTCGTAGTCTATAGGTACAACTACACATATCTTTGCAAACGTCAATCTAGTTTTTTCAATGGTTGCATCATCAGTTCGCAAGGGTTCACCAATTAAGCTGGCTATATATCCCAACCCTTAATCTGTCCACAGTTCCTTAGGCAAATCCATAAGTTTTACCCAAATTGGGATGCTTGTTATCTTGCTCTTCTGAGCTTCTACTTCTCGAGACCATTGTCGAATAACAAAGAGTTTGCCTGCTATAAATATTGGATCTGCTTCCAATACTTGTTTTCTATCTTCATCCAAGTTAAACTTAAAATACAATAGCTCTCGATCAGTAGATATAGAGTAGCTGCCTTTAACCTTCCACTGCCGTGCCATAGCAGCTTTAACCATAGGGAAAGGTAACCTTTTTTCAACAAAAAACCCAACCACATAATCACTCCACATAGAGACGCCTTTCTCTAAAATGTTAGCTGGGATTTCCACTTTCCCATCCACCTGATGAGTCTTAAACCTTCTCAGAGCAGTGTTTCGTGAACTTGATTCAGCTGCAAACAACGACCTCCAGGAGCCCTGTACTCCCATAACTGACGGACCATTTATAGCAGAACCAGGAGAAGCCATAAGGACCAGCTTAACGGACACACCAAGAACAAAGGAACAAGAGGCTTCCTTTCCTAGTCGAACTTACACTGTTCCCCAGTGAAGGATTTTACTGAAAATAAGAAAAAAAAGAGGAAGAGAAAGATAAAACTATCTTTACCTACTATTTTTTGCTAATAGAGGAACTAAAATGGGACACAGGATCAAGAAGCAACTTAAGTTAAGTCCCTACTGGTCGCCCTTAACTTGGTCCCCATTTTCAAGTTTTCAAGTTTTCTAACTGAATATTGACTATTCTACTTACTCTACTATACTCTCTTCAACATATGTTATGGAAATAGGCCTAGAACTCTTTCCATCATTGCAAGGTGCTCTAAGTTTTCATGAGTTTGGAAAAGTGCTTCCCCTTAAAAAAAATAAGAAAAGGGATTAAAAAACATAAATTTACACCCGCATAAACAATCTCAATAAGGATAAGCAAGCAGTTAATCATACCGAACAAAGCTCAACCAAGATGCATCCAATATGCAGCCAATAATTCTAAATAAGTCATAGTTATCCTGCCAGAAAACTGCAGAGTGGACAATAACCAGGTGCGGCACAAACATCAATTAAAATTTAAGAATGATCACGAAATTATATACCTTCTTAACATTGAGAAACCCATTATTTCCTCTCTCCTTTGAAAACACGTGTCTTACATTCGACATGCCAGCAACCTTCATCTTTGTCCAATTTACCTGATAAAACATAAAAAGATAGTTTACCTACGAAATGAACGATGAACTCAAAACGTAAGTAAACTAAAACTATTTTATGTGCCTAAGATTTATCAAAGATTTCTACTCTCAATCCTATGAGATATAGTGGAGTAGAGTGATTCGTTCCACTCCTAGTCCTTCCACATGCTGTGTTCTCTACGTATAAATAATCGGTCTTAAAGTCTAATGAGAGATTTACGAAATGGCAACTAGACTACGATGCAACTACCCACAAGATACAACTAGTCGACTATTAGAACAACTATGGGAATGCTACGTCAATTCTATGATAAGGAGTTAGAGGGGGATTGATTCCACCTTAACTCGACTTAATCCTACTAACGATGAATCGTCGTAATCCGAATTGAACTGCTTCGCAGAACAATCTGGTTACTCCTAATCCCTAATTACACATGACATTTCTACCAATTCATAACTAGCATGTGAACGATTACACCCATTCTCATGGTGAATTAATCATTTCTAAAGTGGAAAGGAAATTACGACGACTCTACGATAATTGGAATCAAGCTTTCATCAAGGCTTCTCAACCCCCTCTAATGGGGGTTTAGCCGAGAATCATAACGCTATCATTCCCAATGGAATTCAAACAAGACATGATATAAAGATTTGAACTTTACTTGTTTAAATCCAATTCAAAACTACTAATGCAATAATTGAGTTAAACTAATAATGACAAATAATTTAATCTACGAATTGAAATTAAACAATTAATGGAAATGAAACTAGATTATGGAGAACACTATTTTATTAATCTAATGAATAATAAAACAATGATTCAAATACTAAATTAATAATCTAACTAATCTAGGTCTAGCTATCTACGTAATAAGGGAATTTAGATCTAAACAATTGTAAATGACAAGAATCGAAATTGACAAACTAGCTATTTTATTTATCAAACTAATGAAGAACAATGATTCTAAAGATTAATCTAAAACAATAATTGAATTTAAACTAAACTTAATTTTATTACATGAAAACTAGATCTAGAATTATCTATAGTTTTAGGTCTAACTAGCTACCATTAACAAAGAGTTAAGCTTTAGTTTTTATACTTTCAGATCCAAAAATCGTGCATGGGCTTGGAGCCATGTTTTGGGCCAGAGAATCAGGCCCAAAACCCAATTCTTTCAGTCCAAAAAGGCCTATTCAGCTACAGTTAGCATCAACAGACTTTTCGTCAACTTCTGCTCCTCTGATTGGGTCGAGGCTTAGACCATTGGAAAGCTCTTTTCGAGCCGGTTGTTTTGACATAAGGTAGGCCCCATTCCGAGGTATGAGTCCAAAGATACGACCTTCGGAAGTTCTGCTGACTTGTGTGTTGTTTCTGCCCGCATCGACTTTTCAGCTTTTGACCGGGCATTAGAAAGGCTTTGTCTTCTTGAATCTTGGCCTTTAACCACGGAACTCCTTAGTAACCGACCTTTGCTCCTTTATCTCGCTAAAGTGGCACATTTCTGCACATAATGGACTTTGAAGCCTGAAATGTATAAAACACGAATCGTTAACTCTTAATTATTACTCACATAATTGGTCTAAAAGTATGACTCATATGGGTTAAAACTACAGTTTTGGGCTCTTATCAAACCACCCCCAAACAGCATTTTGCTTGTCCTCAAGCAAAGATGAGAAATTAGAATAAGTAACCAAAAATGGAGTTTTATCTACTCTCGTTTCGCTGAGTGCGATTGCATTGACCATATGCAACAAGGCCTTAAACCACTAGGAATTCCCTAGTGGACGAGTTATAGCCTAGTAAGAGTTTTCCAGTGAAAGTACTCACAAACTTCATCTATACTACAACGACTCAAAAATAAAACTATTGTTTCCTTATTCATGCTCTAAATTAATTATACCTCTCACTAGCAATGCATATAGAGTAATCAAGTCAAAACCTAAGCTAATATATGCATAATAATCAATCATCTACAATAAACATATATACAATGAGTAATACTATGAAATGCCTAGCGTGTTCAAGCTTCTCAAACTCTAATAACGCCCTTAAGTAGGTTCTCACAAAAATAGTCAAGATACAACACTCGATTTTTCCACTCAAGTTTTCATTTACTCCAAAGCAGTGCGGCACACTTTACCTTACAATCTCAATGACAACAAGGAAGCCTGAGTCGATCAAACACATCTGCCACTTACTATCACACTAACATATTCCTAATTGAGCTAGAGGTCTTTATTAGGTGTTTTGGGGATTAGGAGATGGTTTAAGAAGGAAGGAAATGGATATTCAAAAAGGACAAGTCTGAGATAATAGAGTCTTCATACTATGTAACTAGAGAAAACCTTGTTATTTACTTTTTGCTTCTACACTTTGTTTCCATCCTTAGCCATATTTTTTTTTCCTTTTTCTTTGGCTTTTGACTCCTTTTATTCTTTTTTTTTTTGGAGTTTTTATTTTATTTTTCTTTTCTTGGATGGAAACTTATTTTCTTTATTTTCTGAAGCAATTAACTAACTTTTGTTTACACAGTTTTTTTTTTTCTCTTCTTCTTTCTTCCTCATTCTATTCTCAGACTTATCTAAATTGGGTAGGTTTTTTTTTTTTTTTTTTTTTTTTTGTTTTGTTTTGTAACAGGGTAAAGGATTTGTGGTTTATGAAAAGCTAAAGAAAGGCTCAGAGGGGCGACTAGCGGAAAATAATTCATAGGTTTGAATTTTTGGCTATATCGATCCAAAGAGGGCCTAAATTCTCGCTTGGGATATGGTTTAGTGATCAAGCAAGTGGACGTGTGATCTCTCTATCCGGATTTTACTTCTCCCTTGTATCATTTCTCAAATGTTTCGCTCATATAAGGCTTTAGGCTATATTCTCATGGATTTGAAGAATAAGTACTCTAGCCTAGATTTCAGAAACTTACTGCTAACAATCATCGATACTCATGTAATATATTTATAGATAGATGCAAAGATTATTACCTACATATTAACCTAAGTTTCTAAAAATTATTCTAATGCAAAAACTACGTGAGACTTCTAGATTATTAAGAGCATAGAGAAGGAAAACAATACCAATATTCCTAAGTGTATAGCATGAACTTATTTATTTATATTTTTGAATTTTTGAAATTTTGACTAGAAAACAATTTCATATTATACATATTTATATCCTAACAGATACCTTAATTACACGTGTTTCTATGCCCCCCCCCCCAAAACAAGAAGCATGCTTTGTCCTCAAAGTATTTTAAATAAAGAGGGTAAGAAAATACCATTGAAACGCGTGAAATTCAGGAACATTTGCAAAACAAAGTTAGAACGTACTAATATAGAAAATAAAAATTGACTCAACTCTATAAGAGTTCCACCCATTATGGGGTTAACAAGAATCAAATTGCTTGGGACATAAGCAGACACTAAGTAAAATTAAAACTTACCTTATCTCCCGCTTTATTCGTCATCCTGCTCATCATCTTCTTCTATAAAGAAGTGAGGTTCCTTCGCGTCCTGCCATGCCATGATAATTTGCTAGGCTTCCCGCCATTTATCATCTATTATTGCTAACCTATTAAACGCCACTTGGTCTGACGGGGTGTAGGGTGCAACCTGATGAGGTTGTATCCTCCACCCTTGCCAAGTCATTGCACGGAAAGATCGAATAATACTATTGGTGGGTCGCATTAATGTCGTCGAATCGTAATCCAATCCGTGAAACGTGTACAAAAATAGGAAAGAAACATAACATAATACGGGAAATTAGAACAGGCATAAGAAGATACTTATGCCTCATGCTATGGGCTCGTGCTAAACTAAACATCAAGGTTCGGGGAAGGTCATGACACATACATCCCGTGGCTAAAGCAAGGAAGACGCTGCAAGTGGCATCATTCACAGAAGAAAAACGCCATTCCCCTAAAATATTTAGCATGATCCAAAACATAACAATTCCTATGTTCATGGACAGGCTACCAAAGGCGACGTTATATTCCCCTTGGTCATCGATACGAAAAATGCCTACCCCATACGACTCATGCATAAACTCATAAGTATAGACATACATATTATCTACCCAATAGCACCATGGGTCTTGTATTTCAGCGGGCATAGCAAGTCCAAGAACAAATGCTAGCAAGAACCTGGTAATTTCCATTAGTTCATCATCAATGTTGATGGAGAACACTTGTTCTCCATCTGGTCTCTCAAAGAAAATGCAGTTATCGTAAAAATAAGATGCTAGTGTTGGAGAATAAAGTGCATTGGGTCTTACCATAAGCGGTTCCCATCCAACGTATGTGATCGCCGCGTGAAACCAAGCTCCATAAGTAGTGCTTTGGAACAAATCTTCAAAAAACTGTTCCGGTATCAATGTAGGAGATGTCATCTCAAAATTACGCTCTGGAATAGCTGCGAATGACCTGGGAACAATTCGGAGAAAACTGGAATTTTTCTGGTCCACGGAAGTCAGGGCGCGAGTGCACTCCACTTGGGCGCGAAAAGGCCTTCGATGATTTTGAATTCCAGTGTTTGAGCCGAAGTCGCTCACCTTTTGAGCTCAAAAAGGCTCTGTACAAAATTTTGACAAATGTGTAGGGCGCGAGTGCGCTCCGAGGTGCTGAAGATCGAAAAATGAGACGAAACGTGGGAGTGAAAGGTGAGTGATGGAAGTTAGGTGTAGTGTGGGTTGTGAGTGTAGAATGAATGAAGTTTATATAGGTTTTAAGTTGCTAAAATGAATCGGGAAGTTGCCAAAAAAATTTTACGGCAGTTTCCGGAAATACTAAAATTTCCAAACCCGAAAACGGAAATAACTCATTTTCTTGATTTTAAAACAAACCTAGTATCTTTTAGGTTGAATTTAGGATAGAATCTACCTATTTTATCGAGATTTCATTCTACCATGATACTTATTCATAGATATGCCTAAACGACCATATTTTCACCCTGGCTCCGCGATAACTTCTAAAACGAAGGTCATATAAAATCATGCTGGAATAGATAACACTACCCCCAAACAATTTGGGAAGGTGGGATCAACATTAAACAACTACGCACAATGAAAATAACGACATTATATTAATATTGGCATTAAATGCCCTTTTACTATAAAATCCAAATTACGGAATTAAAACTTACATTAAAACAACTAACAATAATAAAACTACAAAAACATCAAGCTATACTATCCCTAACCACTTCGGTACTGGTAGCGGAGGGCACACGCTCAGGAGTTGGCTCCTGAGCTCCCGATAGGCCAGCACCATTCTTCTTTCGGCGACGACGCTCGTGCCTCGATGGTGTGTCCTCAGCAGGAGAATCCCCGTGAGGTGGGAATCGCGGTAAGCATGTCGGCCCGAATCGGGCCGAGCTTCTAGCTCGATCCTCATCTGTTCCCACCGCTCGTCCTCCCGCTGGGATCGGATCTCGAAGTTATGATGGATAGTAGCCTGTCGAGTCCGGAGGTCTTCGCAGATAGTGTTGAGTGAACGCATGCCACGATGAATTACGGCCATACGTTTTGCATCTGACCAATACCTCTCCAAGGCATCAGCATCAAAACAAGTCAAGTCCTCCTCATCCTCCGAGACATTCTCATTTCCACCATCCTCCTCATCCTCTTCCCTATCCTCAGGCAACCTCCAAACTCGTTGGATACAATCCTTATAGATATGAGGATTTCGGTGTAGGGTGATGTAAATCCTATCAGACGCCGGAGCTACTCTCAACTTTAGCATGATCTTGGTTATCAACACAGGGAGAGGTTCAACAGACTTCCCTACTCCCCTAATCATGCTAAGCAAAAACTCCAAGATACGTAACTCGTGATTTCGCTCCCTCGAGTATCCATAAAATGTGGAGGCAGTTCGGACCGATGTCGCCGACCTTCTCCTTCCCAGACGCCCGACCAATCCACCGAAATGTGAGCCGGTGGTTGGTTCCGAGGGATGCCTGACGAACACAATGCGAGTTCGCATTGTAGTTCCTTTCGGTAACTGTTACGTTCATCAACGGCTCTACCCCATTATATTGGGACTCCTGTAACGTGACATCCAGATGGATTCTAGGCGGAATGCCTAGAATCTCAGCCAACAACCCAGTAGTTATTTCCTTCCTTCTCTTCGCCACCATAACAAAAATTCTACTCCCCTCCAACTCCCTCTTATTGTAAAACCGTCGAACTGAGTCTTCGTGGTAAAAGGCTTCGGTCGAGTACCACAAGCTATTCCAGTCTCTACTAATCATTTCGTCACCATAAAACGGCGCGAAGTGGTCACCAGTAAATGCTTGCTCCGGCAAAATTCGACGTTGTTGAGCTATTGGAGTGTTTGGAATGTAGTGGGGGTGTAAATGGGATGTGGTGTTGGAATTTTAGTCGACCGAATGAAACAAATAGTGGTGGTGGCGCGGTGGTGGCGTGATAGTTCACAATTTTGAAATTTCCGGTGGTTTTTGGTTTTTTAACTTGGTGGAGGTGGTGGTGGATGGATTTAGAGAAGATTTGAAGTGGATTTTTGATGGTTGGCGTGGGTTAATTTAGCTTTCTTTTTAATTTTTCGTTTTTAGGGTTTTAGTTTTTGTTTTGTTTGTTAATGGCGGTTTTGAGAAGATGAAATCACGACTTGGTGTGGAGGTAAGGGGTGCAGGTGCGCGCGGGTTGGGCCTAAGCCCAATTCAGAATTTTCAAATTTTTCGATTTTTCGCGCAACTTCAAACTAAAATTGCCGCTTCGTTACCGGTCCAATTTTTGTGAATGAGATATGGAAATGATCAGGAGAGAATTTCCAATCCAATGATCCATAAAACACTCTATTCCGACCGTGGATGACATATAAGATAGTGGAAAATGCCTCGAAGTGCGTGCATGACATACGTTATGCGAACGAATGAACTATAAATTCATAGAATATGTCAACCCGAATCGAATTACAATTAAACGGCCTAAACAACTATAATGGGACATAAACATTCTAGGACGGAAACACGACCACCCCACCCCCAAACAAATTTTTTACAACAAAATTTAGAAAATTTGTTTTTTAACAGTGGGTCTTTTAAAGTCAGATTCCCGAGACTTCCTAGATTACTATGTTTATTATTTAATATGTATATATATTTTTTTTACTTTTATAAGGAAAAACAATAAGCAAGAAAGACATAATTCACCCCATAGATAAACATGAATAAAAAATCCGAGAAAACATGCAAGAGTGGAAAACGTGAATTATGTTAAATGTGGTCGTAAGATTCGGTACTTACAGCCACACACTCCATAGGGAGGGCCCGGTTACCTTAATGGTGCATTCACCAATATCTGGAAATGAAAGGAATGTACCAAACACAAAAATTGAGTCATTTATAGTCAGATACTCGAGACTTTATCTACACATATGTATGAACATGCAGTTTATCATATATCAACAACCGAAATAGTTGTGGATCATTCCATAAATAACTATCACAGAAAACATATCCAAACACAATGAAGCACCAAGATTTCCTATGACGCATCCTAGTGAACTGACAGCGAAGTCGGATAGACCTATAACGTAACCTAGCATGCACCTTCTTTTTCATCTTTGAACGAGAGGGCGTCCTAGTGAATAAGTGTGGAAAAGTGAATGGTTGTGGAAGAGATGGTGGATATGGATAAGTTGTAGAAGGAAAGAATGGAAAAAATGAGGATGTGGGTTTAGCACAAAACTCATTCATGGTGTAGGTAGGGATTGTCTCCAGTCTGAAAATGAAGGTGTCAAATGGTTTGTTCTTCTGAAGTATTTGTTTACTAGGTGGATTTAAAAAATTATGAAGCACAGGAGAAACAAAAGGATCGAGTGCAAACTCGAGATTCCTTTGAAAGGGTGGAAGGAGGGGAGTCGAGGTGGATGTTATGCAAAGTAGTTCTTGATAGGGTGAATCATCACCTGCTCTAAGAAACTCCTTGAATTCCTCATCTAGATTGGCATATCCACATTACTATGGTAGTCCACTATATCTTTAAGAAAGTCATCTATCTCGTCCTCATCCATAATATGTGTAGCGACTAGTGTAGGGATGAAAATGTTGGAGTCTGAACTTCCAAAGGAAAGAAATTTGGGCATATGATTATCAGGGAATGTGTTGTTGAAATAATCTCGAGCGAAGCTCTCGATCATGCTAACCTCTCCATCCATAGACGAATCGGGTAAATGTGTCTTTGTTTTAAAAACATTTACTTCAACAACAAGATGGCCAAAAGACATGGACATTGAACCATCGCGGGCAATTAATGAGCACATTGGCGGTTGCGAGGAAAAGGACACCCTAAGATGATCGGACAGAGTCGTTAGCACTACTTCCTGACGAGGATGACAAAATCAGCCGGATAGTAGAAATCTCGAACTTTTACCAAAGACATTTTCGACCACACTCTTAGGATACTTAATAGACCGATCAGCTAATTGCAACGTCATTTTAGTGGGTTGCATCTCGTCTAGACCTATTTGTCTATACAAATAAAACGGGAGTAAGTTAACAATAGCCCCCAGGTCTAATAACGCGGTCGTCGTATAAGAATCTCCTAAGGTGCATTATACAGTAGGACGACCAGGGTTCTTGTACTTAACAATTCCATTATGTTCAGATAGAGTTGGGAATTGTTCTATTAAAAAGGCGTCTTTTGGTATATTGGTCTTACGCCTAATAGTACACAACTCCTTAAGAAACTTAACATGGTGTGGTAGCTTTTTAATAGCTTTGAGGAAGGGAAGGTTTATAGTTAGATTCTTGAAAACGTCCCTAATCTCCTCATAATTAGTATCCCTAGTTAACATGGCTAATTTTTGTGGAAACGGTGACTTATGTCTATATTTAGCAATGGTATCACCTGGATGTTTACCCTTGACTTTCTGTTTCTTAGGTTGTGTTGTAACTGGTACCTCTACAGTGGTAGGCTCTTCAGTTTCTATTTCGGTATCTAGTAAAATAGCAAGTGTAGGGGCTACTGGTGGGGTAACTATAGGCATAGTTACTTTGTTATCAACCACTCTGCCAGAACGGAGAGTGGTGATGGCCTTTAGCTCACCTACATTTTCATATTCATTACTAGTATTATCGGTTACCTCAAAGGTTGTGTTTGTTATTTTAGGATTAGGTATTGCGTTACCTGGAAACACACCTTTGGGTTGGGCTTTATCTTGGGCCAACTGTTGGCTTAAATTATTAACGGATTATAGAAGCTGTTGGTTAGATTGAGCCATAGTTTGGAAAAGTTTTTGGCTCACTTGTATGAAGGTGTCAAGACGATTCGGTTGTGCGGGTGTAGTAGTCACGGGTGGTGTGACTGGAACTATCTCGCGTGAATTATTTATGGGCGGATTTTGATAGTTATTATTTACCGGGACGATACCTCTATTAGCATTATAATTATTATAACTACCTTGACCTTGTACTTGACCTTGTCGAGGTTGCACTTGGTTGTTGTAATTATTAAAATTACCCTGACCCTGTCCTTGTCGTGGTGGAGTTTGGATAAAACTGTGCGTTGGACTAACATATTGATTATTGTACCCTGGAGGTGTGACGTGTTGGTTATTTCTCCAACTGAAGTTGGAATTTTGTCTCCAAGGGGCGTTAGGTTCACTATTAATGGAAAAAGCCTGCTCATAGGCTATAGGGCGATGGAAGTCGGGATGCTTTCGGGCTCCAAATGAAACTACATGGATTTGAATTTACATTCATGACGGGATAGGCTTTTGTTGAACGTAAATGGCCTCTACCTTTTTAGTGAGTGATTCGATTAGAGTTCTAAGCTCGGGATCGTGTTTAATTTCAAACATACCGCGATCTTTAATCAGTATTAGAAGAACTAGCGGAGCGTGGATATCGCCACTACCCCCTAGTTGTTATTTCGCTTAGTTTGATCCTCTAAAAATTTATAAGCCTCCGAGGCTCCTTTTACTTAAGAAACTACCCCCATTCATTATGTCAAGGACTTCTTTATGGTGGTGTAGAAGTCCTTTGAAAAGGCACGAACTAACGTGTGTTTTAAGTTATGATGATGTGGACACTCTATAAGGAGATCGGTGAAACGATTCCAAGCCTCTGAAAATGATTCATGAGGATTTTGTCGAAAAGAAATGAATCTTGGAAAGCATCTCATCCATCTTTAGGGGTGGGTAAAAATGTTCCATAAACAATTTGAACAAGTTTAGCCCACAAGTCCACGAATTAGGCGCTTGGGCGTTAACCAAGAAGACGCCTTTATCGGCTAAGGTGAAAGGGAATACCCTTAGTTTAATTTGTTCCGCACCAACCGTAGGATGATGGAATGTTGTAAGGACTTGTTCAATCCTACGCATGTGCTGATAAGGTTTTTCATGGTCTAAACCATGAAAAACGGGTAACAAATTAAAAATATTTGGGGGAATTCGGAAATCCCCCACTGGATATGCTAGAACGATGCAAGATTTGGGGCTATCGCTCAAGGCTTTATAAAAGTCTGAGAGAGGAGTTTCTCCTTCGTCGGGCATTGTGTTAGGTAGAGTATATGGAATAGTAGCTAGAGGTGCAATGAGTGGTATACTAGATAGGCGTGCTTGTTGATGTTGCTGTGTAATTATGTTCAGTGTTTTTGTTCGACCAGACCTTAATCTCATACAAGGCTAAGACCAAACTTAGCTAATTACGTCAACACTCCAAACAATCTCGATATACTAGTATAAACCTCTAACAGGGAGTCATGAGGTGTGGAAGAAAGGAATACTTGATTGCGTCCTTGCTTCGCTTTTATGAATAAGCGTCTTGTTTACGCGTGTTGTTAGGTGTATATAACTAGTTAGAACACCGAAAAAAAACATGAAAAATCAAAGTTCAATCAAACCTGTGGGAAATCGCAAAATTAAGCTCGTATTTGAGATCCACTTTGGCGTGGTCGTGGCTTCGGTGTAAGTTCAAGTTACAAGTGTTTGGAAGGGTCGCTAGCCAGCCTTCCAAGAACTTGAGCTTGGCCAGTGCGCTCTCCTTTTTTTGAAGTCAAACTCAGCAATATATATATATATATTGAGGAAGTTTAATGCTGAAAAAGACAACCACAGTATGAATCAAACAAGGGTGGGTGGCTTTAATGGGACTTTAAGAAAAGGAGTTATACTATGAAAACAATGCGAAAGTGAAACTAAGATGGCAGCGGCGCCATTTGATAAAACATAAAAAGATAGTTTACCTACGAAATGAACGATGAACTCAAAACGTAAGTAAACTAAAACTATTTTATGTGCCTAAGATTTATCAAAGATTTCTACTCTCAATCCTATGAGATATAGTGGAGTAGAGTGATTCGTTCCACTCCTAGTCCTTTTGCATGCTGTGTTCTCTATGTATAAATAATCGGTCTTAAAGTCTAATGAGAGATTTACGAAATGGCAACTAGACTACGATGCAACTACCCACAAGATACAACTAGTCGACTATTAGAACAACTATGGGAATGCTACGTCGATTCTATGATAAGGAGTTAGAGGGGGATTGATTCCACCTTAACTCGACTTAATCCTACTAACGATGAATAGTCGTAATCCGAATTGAACTGCTTCACAGAACAATCTGGTTACTCCTAATCCCTAATTACACATGGCATTTCTACCAATTCATAACTAGCATGTGAACGATTACACCCATTCTCATGGTGAACTAATCATTTATAGAGTGGAAAGGAAATTACGACGACTCTACGATAATTGGAATCAAGCTTTCATCAAGACTTCTCAACCCCCTCTAATGGGGGTTTAGCCGAGAATCATAACGCTATCATTCCCAATGGAATTCAAACAAGACATGATATAAAGATTTGAACTTTACTTGTTTAAATCCAATTCAAAACTACTGATGCAATAATTGAGTTAAACTAATAATGACAAATAATTTAATCTACGAATTGAAATTAAACAATTAATGGAAATGAAACTAGATTATGGAGAACACTATTTTATTAATCTAATGAATAATAAAACAATGATTCAAATACTAAATTAATAATCTAACTAATCTAGGTCTAGCTATCTACGTAATAAGGGAATTTAGATCTAAACAATTGTAAATGACAAGAATCGAAATTGACAAACTAGTTATTTTATTTATCAAACTAATGAAGAACAATGATTCTAAAGATTAATCTAAAACAATAATTGAATTTAAACTAAACTTAATTTTATTACATGAAAACTAGATCTAGAATTATCTATAGTTTTAGGTCTAACTAGCTACCATTAACAAAGAGTTAAGCTTTGGTTTTTATACTTTCAGATCCAAAAATCGTGCATGGGCTTGGAGCCATGTTTTGGGCCAGAGAATCAGGCCCAAAACCCAATTCTTTCAGTCCAAAAAGGCCTCTTCAGCTGCAGTTGGCTTCAACAGACTTTTCGTTCACTTTTGCTCCTCTGATTGGGTCAAGGCTTAGACCATTGGAAAGCTCTTTCCGAGTCGGTCGTTTTGACATAAGGTAGGCCCCATTCTGAGGTATGAGTCCAAAGATACGGCCTTCGGAAGTTCTGCTGACTTGTGTGCTGTTTCTACCCGCGTCGACTTTTCAGCTTTTGACCGGGCATTAGAAAGGCTTTGTCTTCTTGAATCTTGGCCTTTAACCACGGAACTCCTTAGTAACCGACCTTTGCTCTTTTATCTCGCTAAAGTGGCACATTTCTGCACATAATGGATTTTGAAGCCTGAAATGCATAAAAACACGTAATCAGTGTTAACTCTTAATTATTACTCACATAATTGGTCTAAAAGTATGACTGTTACAGGGTTAAAACTACAGTTTTGGGCTCTTATCATTACCCATTAAAAAAAATAGAATAATAATTAAGTCATCACTGTCTAGTTTAATGAACAAAAACTGGAAACAGAGAGTAAAAAGGGGAATTACTGGTGAAGCAGATGAAGAGACAGATTTGATACAAGGCATTGATAAAGCCATCTGGAAATGAAATAAAAAAAATAGGCTCAATCCAATTTAAGAACTAAAACATTGATGAAGTATTTGTCTAACATAATAGGAACTCTTACTTGCAAAGGTGAAGTACTAAAGTTGTACGACACAACTACTACAAAAAAACCAAATGCAAAAGGAAAAAAGATCAAATTTTAATCAAAATAATCAAATTTGTTAGCTTGACGGCTTATTTATTAGTATTGATTAAATTTTAATAAAAAAAATCAAATTTATTAGTATTCATGAAATTAAAACTTGATTTTACATTGAATTGAATGTGGGTGAGAGAGAGAGTGAGTGAGAGGGAGTGATGGATTTGAGAAGGTGTTACCTTCTTGAAGCGTGAGTGAGAGGAAGGCAGCAGACAACAAGCTTGAGTGAGAGGGATAATAGTTAGGGTTCTCTTTATTTTTTTGATTTTTTCAGAAAATTTAAGGTGGGAACTGAAATTGGTTTGGCGCCCTGATAATTAGAATTGATATGCCCAACAGCTGAACTCGCCAGAACAAACCGGACGGTTAATAAGTGCAACAAAAATTTAATCAACAGTCAGAAAGAAAGGATGGTTAAAAACCATCAAAGTAACCGGCGGATAAAAGCTCTCACACAACCTTCAGTTATAACCAAAACACATGAAGTGTTGGAAGAACTAACTGGACGGATGGCAAAATAATACCCGACGGATATCATTTGCAGGGACCGTCCTACAGACTGGAACTATCGGGTAATCTTTCTCGAGCATGCATGTCGGGTAAAGTCGTTTTTTTGGTAGTGTTGGGTAGACCATTCTTAGCTATATCAGAAGCTTTAATTAATTGTAGGAATGGGAACATGTATATCACTTTCGGGAATATGAGAGTAGATGTAAACATATTTACACTATTTAAAAACCCTGACGATGATACAGAAAAGATGGATGATTTATGTGTAATACACATAATAGCTAATAAAAGTTTTAGAAACACTCACCACAAAAATCTATTTTTATCATGTGTATCACAATTAGGCACAAATTATAACAAGGATAGTGTTATACACCAGACTAATGCATTGCTAGATGCAATCCATCCACTAGACACCGATCAACCTCATGCAAAAATAGAAGACATTCGATCATCTTTAAGTCAAGTTACTTTTAATTGTAGATTTATCAAAGATTTAATTAAGATGGCTCGCTCTCTACTAAAATGTATAGGTCACGCATGGAAAAGAAGGAAGATAAAAAGAGCAAAAATCGGATTACAAACAAGTTTTAAGTCTAGGGAATCTGACTATAAAAGACCCACAAATTTATAAAATTAATTACCTAAGCTAGTTAGGGGGGTAACCTTAAGTTTCCCCCCTCTGTGTCGGCTGGCGACATTAAACTTAGCGCTTATGGGAGACAACCCAAGTAGTTTAAATAGATAGTATCTCATGACAAGGAAATCGAACTAATATATATATAGCGTACCTGAACCTGTCCTAAAAATATAAAGCTAAAGAATTCGGTAAGTTGATGATTCTTTAGCTTTTTATATCTCTAACTTTGATTAGTTTTCTCCAAATCCAATTCAAAAAATGATAGAGGACTAGGGAAGTTCCAATATAACTAGGAAAACTAACCAAGTTCATGCAAAGCAAAAGAGGGAGAGTGCGATAGATTTTGGAATTCGAGTTAAGATAGGAGTTGAAATCTGCCCAGTGTCAGGAAGTTGTAGCTTCACGATTATGACTAGTAGAGACGTGGAACACTTCAGAAAGTTTTCCTATAAAGCTATGTTTTGTAGCGTCTCCTACGTTCACTACATTAACACTTTCTATATCTCTGTATTATCTATCCCATCACCACAAAAGGTTCGAGAAGGAACTTGAAGTATCAAGAGTATGAAGAATTAATCTATTTTTAGTCGTTATGGTATAGTATTAGAAAGATGGTAGTATAGTTAAGTTTATTTCTTACTGTCATGAGATTAGTTGCTTTTGATTATTTAAAATATCAATAGTTTATAAATTGAGTGATTGTTTTTTATCACTCATGCACTTGATTGTCTATTATGGTTTTATCTCTCTTATTTTTAGGCAGAGACAAATCTTGTATTCCGTGCAACAATGAAACTATTGATTTAAGTTATTATTATTATTATTATTATTATTATTATTATTATTCATTGCTTAATTTTTATTTTTATTTTTCAGTCGTGTCATTTATATATATAACTCATGTATTCCATTCTAGCACCTTTTCTCCGCCTTTTTGGAGACGTGTAACTCTATAGAATGAGCACATGACAAATATTTAGTCATTGTAGTAATTTTAATCCTCATGAATCATTACTCTTATTTGTTTTGTTAAGGATATAAATTCTACATATTTTTGCTGATATAATTTTGCACGCATTTAAGGTAATATCCCTCCTTCTCTAATAATTTAAACTATGGTAAGCTTTCAGCTATTTTATTTAGTGATTGAAGACAATGCCTAATTTAGTTAGGGGGGTGAGAATTAAAATTTTACAATATTTGAAAAGTTTATATGTTAATTATGGTGATTCTAGGTGAAAACTATATTTTTATCGTTTAAACTGGCTAATGAAATTGGAAATTATAAGTCATAATCAGGATTAGTAAGACTTTTAGACTAAGTTTTTATTATTAGAAATAGATCTCACTGATAAAAGTCTTAGTCTAGAGTAAGTTCATATAATACACCACTAGAGGAATTTCAAATGAAAAAGCAGCTTAAACTTCTACCAAACTAGAGGATTAGTACAGAGACTTGACCTGTGAGACTTGAGCCTTTCAATTTTAATTTCTTGGATAGTCTTTACGTAAATCTGAGTCCAAGTTGACTCAACCATTTTTCTCATGCTTTTAAATTAGTTGTGTAGTCTCATTTATTCTTAATTTGGTCAATCACGAGGTGGCATCAACTGGGGAGATAGCCATTAGGACTTGTAGTCTATTCAAAGCAGAATATCATACTGATAAGTCAAGTAGTGAACCAATCAGCCTTTATCCCACCTAGTAGGATTATCATATTAACCACTTTTGAGCATTATATATATTAAACCTTTTATTCTTAAACCAATCATCTTAAAACCAACTCCAGATAAGGAGTATATCCCATATTATTAGCCTTACCCATATTTCTGAGGATTTCTAAAGAACTAAAAAGAAAGCTAGAACAAAGAAGATTTTGAAGGAAATTTTACCAAAGTCAAATGAAGAAAATCATTCCTTTTGCTCAAAGAAAAAAAAAGAAAAAATAAATAAAAGAAATATAAATAATTGAGCAGAAGTAGTGATAGAGTTCAAGTGTTGCAGTCTACAAGTGAAGAAAATTTTCAAGAAGGTCAAAAGCAAAAAGTCTTTAGTATATTCTCAGAAATTTTTGACTCCTTTTTACCCTTTTTTTGTTAACCTTTCCTAAGCCCCGTTTTAATACCCAGACTTATCACTAAAGTATGATATGAAGTGTATAATAGGTGAGAGAATGTTAAAGTGAAGGACCCGACACTTCAAATGTGATTGACATTCTTTCCATGAGACTTTATTTATATATTTGAAAATTTCCATCTTTTTGACTAAATATGAAGGATGTTCTATTTTTTTACTCATTTCCCTGCATATGGAGGTAAAATAGAAAACTTATCTGAGAGATATTTTCTTGTGAGTGTATGAAATGGTGAGATTTGAAGTCAAAATACTAATCCAAAGGTGAGGTAAAAATTCCATTGCTTGGAAAAGAGAAAGAAATCAGAATGGTTAAAAATGAATAAGCTCTAGTTAGGATGATTAGTCAGTCTTTTCTATCTTTATTAATAGAACCTTAGCCTAATGTTTTATGATCATGGATGTGATAAGTAATAACTTTTTGATTTAGACATTTTAACTAAAAAAGTTGCTTTATCTAGATTTCACCATAGTTCATATATAAAATTGATTTTGTGGGTATATCAACTGAAAACCCTCACGAGGCTATAACTCGTCCTTTAAGGGTAACTTAAAGGCTTAAGGCCTTGTTGGATATGGTAAATGCAACCACGATGCCTGCTAAAGTGAGTTAGTTTATTATTTAATTAGTATTGTTAGCTTTGAACACTTCTCTAGTATAACACATATTTGCTAAGAGACTAGCAAAATGCTAGTTGGGGGTTGTGATAAGTGCGCTAGTTGGGGGTTGTGATAAGTGCTCAAAAGTAATGATTTATAACCCCAATTATGTGTATGCTAGTCTCCATTTTATATTTAAATATTCTAATATGATGCAATTTGAGTTTTTGCAGGTCAAAGAACCTAAATGTGAAATATGGAGGGAAAAAAAGTCAAACAAGTAAAAAAGGAGTCACTGGGAATTACAGCTAAAGGCTTAGGGCAAAAACGTCATATTTGTCTCCATAAGTGCCAAGCCTAATGGGACTCTAAAAGAGGATAATAATTGAGTTAGAAGAGTCTTAAATATGATCTCAAAGCCTTAATTTCGACTTCATAGGAAGAGGAGATCAACGTGGAAAAGAAGTCAGAGTTTCACAAGAATTAGGAAACTGAAAGCTGTCAGAAGCTGCAGCTTGCGAAATAGCTTGCAAGGCAAAGTGGGCCATGTCTCACTTTTGTGCAAACGAATCTAACTTTTTCAGGATTGCTTCTAGAAAATTACAGAGAGTTTGACACTAAATAAACATAGGATTCGGATCTCTATCCAGACGAGCATGTAAGCCAATATATAAGGCACAAAAACCTCAGTTTACATCATCTAGGAAATTTAGTGTTTGCATCTTAGATCTAGAATTAAGAGAGAAGAAAGTTCAGATCTTTTCAAGTACCATTAATAGCTATAAAGATTATTCATTTTCATATTGTGTTCATAACATAGTATGAGGAGCTAATCTCCCTTCTCTTGGGAGGAGAGATGAAACCTTTTTTGTATGTTTTAGTTTAGTTCTTCTTCTATAATATTTTAGTTTAAATCCCTCATTGAGTTTCTTCTTATTCATCCATTGATGTAATGCTCCTGTGGAGGTTAGAAGGTCTTAGGGTAATTCATAATTGTGTAGAGCCAAATACCACAAACCCTATATTCTTTTCTTCTAGTTTTTAGTGTTATAGTGTGATAATTGGATTCTTTATGGCACCTCAATTAGTTGTATGTTTAATGCCACATATGGATTTTCCATGGCACCTAGAGTTGTATATTGAATGCCACTTAAATCATAATTTGGTTAAATATAAGATATCATTGGAGATTGAAGAAGTATTTGATGGAAAGATAGAAATCACGTTGAAAGCCACATATTATCATCATGGTTATGAGCATAAGGTTTGTAGGTATGATGAGTTTCTATTGGTGATTTATATTAAGCATGATAGGTAGATCTATTAGACTAATTCTATGATTTTGGTGGATTCATCTCTCCTAAGATATTCTCTCTCTTGATTCATATTCATATATTTAATTTAGTTTAGTTTATGCATAGTTTACATCTCAAATCAAATCAACTATATATTCATCATTACTTAGCCACATCTTTTACTTGCATCCATTAGAGTAACTTAGATTAGGAATTTATATTATCATCACTTAGTTATTTAGAGTAGGATTGATACCTTGCTAACCACTATACTCATCAATATTTAATAGGCTAAGTAAGATTTGCAAAAGATACGTAACACAAACAACGACAATACAAATAATTGCGTGTTACGTGCTTTTTCAGTAATGCTTGTCTAAAGGCCGATTACTTTAGTTCGAATCCCACATACGATGAAGGCATTTTCAACAGTCGCAACCGAATGAGTAGTTAGTTATTCTTGAGGATTAGGAGTCGCCTAAAGCAACATAGTGACATTTGGAAGAAGAAATATGACGCGGCTGGTAAAGTCGGATTGTCGTCTCTGGGAAAAATGTTGTGTGCTTTGCAAACGGTAGCTTACGGAACTCCAGCTGATTTTCTAGATCAATATTTCCGCATTGCTAAATCAACCGTACTCTCATATGTAAAATTGTTCTGCTAACATATAGTGGAGGCATTTGGTCCCGAATATTTGAGAGAACTAAAGTAGGAGGACATTACAAGGTTGCTTAATGTTGTTAAGCTAAGGGGGTTTCCAGGAATGCTTGGTAGTCTCGATTGTATGCACTAGACTTGAGAAGCATGTCCAATAGAGTGGGCAGGATAGTATGCTAGAAGATATGGAGCTGCAACCATCGTACTCGAGGCAGTTGTTTCTTACGACATGTGGATATGACACGTTTATTTCGGCCTACTAGGTACTAATAATGACGTTAATGTTTTGTGGCGCTCTAGTCTTTTCAATAATCTTATGTTTGGTCTTACCCCTCCTGCAAACTACACTCTCATGAGTAGAAACTATACCATTGGTTACTATCTGATGGATGGTATATATCCTAAATGGTCTACACTAGTGAAAGCGATAAAAAATCCTAGAAGTGAAAGAGAACAATTTGTTTACACAAATGCAAGAGTGTTACAAGAAAGATGTTGAACGAGCATTTGGAGTTCTTCAAAAAAGATTTGCAATTGTTAGAGATCAAGCTCGCCTATGGGACAAAAATGTGTTGCATGATGTTATGTCAGCATGCATAATTATGCATAACATGATTGTGGAGGAAGAAAGACATACATATGTGCATGCAGAAGAGTTTGGAGATTTACCACCTACTAGGAACTATAATTATAAAGAGGCTATTGTCCCACATATTGCTGTTGAACGAGACACTAATAATGTTGAATTTATAAGAGTCTTGCAACATTTAGCTCACATACACAATCGAACTGAGCATAGAGAATTAGAGTAAGCATAATAATTCTTACCAAGTCAATGAATGAACTCGCAATTGCCACTTTTTTTCTGAAGGAAGTGTCGCCTGTCAACTAGAGATATTGTGGAATGAGATGATCAATAGTTTGGAAAAGAGTCAACTATCTATCACCTTTGATTCTTCCTACCAAAAAGTCCTAGCACCACTTGCTTGTGTCAACTTTCGATCAAGCAAACTCTGCCTTTTCAAAATTGAGCAAGAAACAGAGGCGTGAGGAATCTCTCAAAGAATTAGAATCAAAATCTAGCAAAAATATAGAAGAATTATTGGTTGTTGAATTGGAAGTATTGGGGTACTCCTCATTCGGTGGTGGTGTTTGATAAGCACCCAAAACTATAATACTAAACCTCGTAGAGACATAACATTTTTGGTAATTATATGTTTAATAATCATAAAATTAATAATTATATTTTCGTACTTTTGCAGTTTTTCGTAGTTAACGTGCACTACACCATAATATGATATTTGCAACGCGAACCTTTTTTGCTTTGCAACGGTTATTTATCGTTAGCAAGTTGCCAACACTATATAAGCATTAACAATGTTATAAAGCGTTGCTTTATTTCGGTGAATTTCATAAATTAATTGCCAACGCTTAAAAATCGTTTGAGAAGTGTTGCAAATTAAAAACTCAAAATATAAAACATAACTTTACTCTCTCTCTCTCCTCTCTCTCTCTCTCTCTCTCTCTCTCTCACCGCCGCTACGGTCTCTCTCTGCCCTAACTCTATTTGCTCGGTCAATATTTTAGTGATAAAGGAAATGAATTCGGCTTGTTTTCATCGTTTTTGAGATTTTCTTTATATATAAGTTGTAGATCTGGAAAAAAAATAGTACTAATCTGATTTTTCACTTCAAATTTTACTAGATCTAACAATTTACATCTCTTTGTTTGTTGAAACAGACTCAAAACTTTCTTCGTATAGCAATATAGCCTCCTCCTTGCGTCGAACTACTTTTAACTGAGGTTTTTATTTTAACTTTTCATTTAATTTTCTCGTGTTTTGAGTATTATATAACAAATCACTAATGCTTGTCTTTATTTACTACCAGAGATTGGTGTAAGGATCTGGTCTGATGTTGTTTGTTGCGTTAATAAACCCAACTTAGGAGAAACCCATCTCTTTGGGGAAGAAAATAGGGTATTGTGTTCATCGTGGCTTCATTCAGTTGGATTCTTCAACTCCACAAAGACCTCGTTTTTACTCGCAAGGATTGGATTTCAACATTAATGTATGCCCGAACTTCACATTTATTAATTCAATAGTCATTAATAAACTCTCGTTGCTTGAAGAATTTGACAGTCCAACCTTTCTTGGTTGGCTTGCAGGTTGCAGTAGTAAGGTGCATGATGAGACCAAAAGACTTTGTTCCAATAAGTAGAAGACCCATGTTGGGCTAGAATACATCACATAAGGCAACTTTAATTTTGGACTGACGAGGTGAGAGCTTCTGTTGTGACATCTCAAACTTCTTTCAAACAGGAAACACATGAGAAACTGCTCCATTCTATGGGTTCCCCTGAAAAATGGATATTGTTTGCTTGTCCAAATCAATCACCGTTGTACACAGTGTGTAGAGTGTTGGACCTGAATTTTTTTTGGCATTTAGAAGAGTTTGTAAGAAGCTTACTTTTAAGTGCTTATGTGGAGAAAGGGTCTTTAGAAAATGATAATCTATGATTAGAGTTAGATTAGAAAGGTAATTTGTTTCAGAAATGCACCCATAGCTAGTGGGAAACATTTTACCAGCCATTGTGAGAGTAAAATGTTACCTTCCATGTAGATGGGATATTGCTTGTCGTTTGTATCTCCAAGCAGTGAAAGAAAATTGGCCTAAGATTTTTTAAGTAGCTAGGCTGCTCTTCTTTGCCTGTTCATAAAGTTCTCATCTTGTGTCTTTCAAGAAACAATACCCGTGGTTAAAATAAAAATTCAATTCTATGTTTGTCCATGATTAATTTTCTACTTATACATGAAAAATATTGCTTACCTGCTGCACTTGAAGGTGGAGATACATGTTTGCATGGTAGTAAGGCCAGATCCTTACTACTAGAGATTGAACTAACTTTACTGTAGAGTCCATTCATTTCGATGGAGGGTTTACTTTGCTTAAGGTATTTCTCTCTGTCCATCCAAACACATTTGTACCTTGTGATTATCTTGGGGAATCTAGTAGTGTGTTTGTTTTGTAGGGTCGAGTAAGTACGCAAGACGTTTTTTCTTTTTCCAATTCAGACTTAGTACGTTCCTAGAAAATATGAAGGTGCTTCCCAGTTTCCATTCTATTTGTTTGTTACCTTAGATTCTTTTTGGATTTGTTAGGTTTTGATGGATTGGATGATTGACTGTGGAATCTTATTTTATGTGTATTGAGTAAGAGGATTGAAACTATGGGAAGGTTCACTTGATCTGGTCAAGCAACTCCGCTTGCAGATTCGGGAGGGACAATTTTCTCTTCGTGGAAAGTGTGTTTTAGAGGTGGGATGTCTGTGCTCAGGTGAAAATCAACAATTTTGCCAGTATGCAACCATGATTATCTTAACTATTTTTGTGTTTGTGTCTAGTTATATGCTTGAGTTAGTTTCTGTAAAATGTACACAAGATGCTTAGCAATTGAGATATTATTGAGCTAGTATATTTTTGCCACTTCCATTTCCAATCACTTTTCTTGGTGAGCACATTTTTTTTTTCCTTTTACAGAAAGTGATGTAGTACAGAAACAAATTTCTTGTTTGCTTTTAATCTTTATCCTATCCTATTGACAACATTTATTCTGTTGATGCCTAAGTAGTGTACAATATTTAGTTATAGATTTGATGATAATACTTCAATGATAAATCAGTTCCTGCACTAGGTATAACTTCCTTTCACTCAGATTTACTTATGGATCATGTTGCTTAGAATAAATACGTATGTATTCCTTGTGCATGGAAAAGAGACAAATCCTCATTTACACTCCCCACATTAAGAAAAAAACACTTCCTTTTCATCTTTCCATTCACACTTCTCCTCATTATCCTCTACATCTTCTTCATTCGATCTTCAAACACTAATAATAATATATATAAAAACTCCCTAACAATTTTATTTTTCACTCCATGCATTAAATATCCAACCATTTGATTGTTTAAATTGTCCACAGTCAAATCCTATAATAGCTAACCTCGTCGAAGGGGGTAAAGTGTCGTATCCTTTTTTATATTCATTATCCTATAAGGTAGCTAGGTGTCCTTTCAAGTTAACAAGCAGTATTTTGACATTGAATTTTCAGGAAATAAATGGAATTATGGAGTTGCACTAAGGAGTGTATGGTCGACTTGTTTTTCATCATTTGTAATGAGTGAAGCCATCACCTATGCATATGCCTGGTAGCTAGAAATTGAAGGAGATATTTGCACTTGGTATTGCAATTGGAAGGTACTCGGAATTGGAATGTATGACAGCGGATGTGTGGATTTTTGTACCTTTCAATCCACGAGTGATTTTCTCTTGTTTAAGACTATTGTACAAAAGTATAACCACTAGAAAATCTTTCAATGTTGTTAAGTTATATGGTTCAATGAGTATCATTTTTTTCCAGCATTATGCTCGTCTATGCTGTCGATTTACTTGTAAAATGTGTGAATGTGGTTCATGGATCAGTAGCTAAAATCGAATGTCAAATTTTTATATTACTTTGTATATAGAGTCAGGAAGGACAAGCTTTTGCAGATTCACGAAGCCCCCAAAAAAATGGGCAAGAAAAAACTGTTATGGTGTAGTGATCAGCAACGGTTTATAAAAGTTACAAACGATTTTTAAATTAATTTTTTTTAAATTAACTAATAACTTTGCAACGGTTAAGGTTTTAAATTTGTGTACGAATTAGTTATAAAAAGCGTTACAAATCATTATTGCAACGGTTAATAAGCGTTGGAAATTTCTGTTTGCAACGGTTAATAACCGTTGGGAATTTTTGTTTGCAATACTTATTAACCGTTGCAAACATTTCCAACACTTTACCCACGCCATATTTGCAACACTTAAAAAGCGTTGAGAAAATTATTAGCAATGGTTTTTTGCCGTTGCAAATAGCCTGTTATGGTGTAGTGGTGAATATGATGATAAAACCTGCATCAAAGGACGAGAACACTATACATACTTGAAGTGTTCTCACTTAGCCCAGTAAAGCCCAACAAAGCCTGACTAGAGTCGAAGATTCCAATGGGACAAAACCAGTGAAGAACGGGACCACGTGCAAAGAAGTAGCAAACTTCCGAAGCTCACATCTTTCAAACCTGGACTCCGATTTCGGCAAGAGAACTGCAGAACGACCAGGGCGACTACCTCAATGCAAAGACAGAAAGTTGTAAAAATGCCAACATCCCGGGCCGCCACTGGACACAGCACGGGGATCCACTCTGCGGGCACACAAAAAGTGATGAGTCATCATGCATGGACAAGTGGCATGTTATGGGCACTCTTGGACACCTTGCAAAACAAGATAGGACAAGAAATTAAATGCATGCCTAGACTTTTAATTAGAAAATGTGTGAAAAAAGTTTGGATGATTTGAAAAGAAAAAGACAAACTTGTAATAAATGTGGGAAGGCTTCACGTGAGAGAGGGGGGTATATCTTTTGGGATGTTGGAGAAAGGGGCATTCCATTTTCATTCTTGCTTTCCATTTTGGTTGTTTACTTTTCATGCATGGTATTTTCTCCCATTTGAAACTTTTGTGTTAGGTTGATACAGGAGGTCTTGAACTTCTAATAAAATCTATTTTTCTTCAAGTTAAATTTCCAGTTCTTCCTTTGCTTCTTCTTACTTTTTTCATTTCATACATGCAAGAAATAAAATCCATCCAAGGATCATGAGCTAAAACCCTCCCAAGGGGAGGGTTAATGATGCTCATGTGAGGATCAAGTTGTATTTTAGTAGTCCAGAATCACTACTTAGGAAATAGGTTTTGATTATACATCCAGTCCCAAAATGACTGAGACTGATCAAGTTTGGAGTGCTGATACTCCAGTTCAGTCTCATGCAAGACTGAGTTAACACTAAGTCAAGTCTTGTGCGAGATCTTATGGTAGCCATTAGCCCTTTAGTTTGTCCAGTTGGTGTATAATTAAACCAGGAGTTGAAGTGATATTCCAGAGATGGAATATTAATTCAACTCCTCATGCTAGTGAGATGAATTCAGATATGAGTACATCTTACTAGGGATCGATACTCGACGCCGTTCCGGGTTTGTCAATGAACTCGAGATGGATTAGAGATGTAGTGATAAGGTACTCTAAAAATTTGTAACTGATCTTGCATGATTATGATTAACATTCTTCCTATATCTCTCTCTATCTAGTTTACTAAGAAATCAATCTTTGTAATTCTACGTTAACTTGCATTCCAAGTTTTAATTGAGCAACATAAGAAATAACCTAAAATCCTACTTACTAATTCCCTTGAAGCTATAAATTCAGTTGTGAACTTTGCCTAGTTCTAAGGTTAGACGATCCCTTACTCGATCTATGCTACCAACCCACGTGAATAAGGTAACTTGACTAGTCGGACATTTTAAGGACTTTGGACTCGAACGAACAAACCTAAAAGCACTGATTATCAAATGGTGCCGCTGCACACCTAAGGACTCCAGACATTTAATATAACAACTGGAATACATCACTGGATAACTCCCTCTCTCCTACTTTCTCCTCTTTTTTATTTTTCATTTATTTTATGATTCTAACATTTCTCTTAATTGCTCGTACCGACTTTTATTTTTTTGCTTACAGGTACCTATGAACCAGATTGGAATTATCATCCTTAGGACATTCTAAGAACGTTGTAAGAAGTTGAATTACTACACTTATCTCATAGTCTTGGACAAGACTTTGTCGGGTTGTGAGCGAGACTGCCTTGGAGTATCAGCACTCCATTTTTCAGGCCCAAATCAATTTTATTCTCAGTGTTGTTTTGGACTTTCTAGACCTGTTTAACTAACTTCCATTACGTTCACGAGTTCAGGAGTTAATTCAGTTGCTTAATTCTAATAGGTAGAGTTGCGGGAAGATCCAAGTTTCAAATTCTTACACTCCATGTCAAACTTTGTTGAGGAAATTGTTTGGTTGATTGCTATAACCTGTTTTACATCGCGTATTTGTATGTTGTCATGAGAATTCTTTGCATGTATAGAATTTTTCCTGAGTATGTGTGTTTTGTCATTGCATATTGACGTTAATACGGTTAATATGATTCGAATATATTTGGATGTCTGCGTGATTTCAACCCGTTTGCTTAGATTATTTTTGTATGTGTATGTTACATCCATTCACATACGTGGCATTACTTTGCATGAGTTCGTTCTCTATATTCCTCTACCTCGCATCTCGTTGCACGTGTAGGTTATATTTTATGTATGTGTAGTTATATATTATTGCATGCGTATGACGTGTTTCTATTCACGTATGAGTAATATAAGGTTGTATGTGTAGCCTTCCTGTGTATAACTAGCATGTGCTTATTGCATGATTATAATATTAATTGCATGATTAGTCATATATTTTGGCATTTCTCGTTTTTATTTGCATGTTTCGTAATCTAATCACATGTTTAGGCTACATATACGGTTGCGCGAATATATTACCTGTGTTTTTCCCCCTTCTCCATAATACATTAATTACGTAAACTAAAAAATAAAATAAAAAATAAAATAAAATAAAATAAATAAAATAAAATCCTAATAATAAATTTTCATCATAATTATATTAAGGGATATTTAGGTCTTGGTCCTAATAATAGTTGGTTTATTAGGGTTTGGTCTAGAAAAGCTTGAATACTAGGGTTTAGTCCTACTTTTGGTTCTTGACTGCAAGTCAACTCAGTTGATTGTGGTCAATCTGTTTGTACTTTCGAAATGACAATACTACCCTTCGCGTGCAAATCACGAGATTTTACTTTTAATAATTTAAACGAACACGTGTCGGTTCTGAGTTATGTAAAATGTGTGACCGTCAAATTTGAAATATCGCATTTTGCGCATCTCGAGAATGTCGGGAAAAATAAGGAGGGAAAATTCCCACCACATATGGTAGCTAATTGAAAACGAAGGACTGGATCTCCAATTCCTTGCTGCTGTAATGAACACCTGAGCAATTCTCACAAACGGGTTTCTTTTATCATCTTTGAAACTGTAGCAATAAGTCTTTGTTCCCAATAAGAAAACAAGAAGTGCCACTGCCATAAAAAAGCACGAGATACCAAACCCAAGACCCCAGTTCAAGTTTTCTTCGATATAGTTTATTATATAGAGAGAAATGGTAGCACCAACACATAAACCAAAATACCACCAGTTAAAGAATGAGCTCTTGGACTTGTTCTCCACAGGGTCTCCTCCATCGAATTGATCCGCACCAAAAGCCTGCACACAATGTTTATGTCCTGCTAGTCCAATGGCTACAACATACAACGAAAAGAAGAAGAACATGACTTGGAAAGAAGAAGTAGATTTGCAAGAGCTGTTCTTCTCATTATCCGGGCAGTCTGGTGAGCTTTCTTTAGGAATAATTGCTGATAGGGTTAATAATGCAAGGCCCTATTAATCATGGAATTAATTATACGGGGAAAAAAGATAGTATTCTCCATGATTATTACCTTTAGTGTTCAAGTAGATGCAACCTAAATGATGTTAATGATCACACTAATTCAATAATGAAATTTGGAAAGGATTTGAAAGTGCAAATAAAAAGGAAAAACATAACAACGCAGTGAATATGTGGTGGGAATTTTCCCTCCTTATTTCTCCTGACATTCTTGAGATGCGCGAAATGCGATATTTCAAATCTGACGGACACATATTTTACATAACTCAGAAATCGACACGTGTTCATTTAAATGATTAAAAGTAAAATCACGTGATGTTGCATGCGAGGGGTAGTATTGCCATTTCAAAAATACAACCAGATTAACCACACTCAACTAAGTTGACTTGCAGTCAAGAACCAGAAGTAGGACTAAACCCTAATATTCAAGCTTTTATGAACCAAACCCTAATAAACCAACTATTATTAGGACCAAGACCAAAAAAACCCATAATAATAATCGCATAATATACCATCATCAATCATCCTCCTATTCTATCAGTGTCTAGCAAACTTGAAAGATTGAGGTTCTATAATTAAGGAACGTGCTAGCACGGACAACCTCCCTCAATTCTCTCATGTGACCTGGCTGCTGGAATATTCACACGTTATCCTAGCTTACCAGCTCACGTTAGCAACAGCTCAGGAGGACGTGGTTCACCTCCCTCATTCCATAATGACTAATCATCATGTCATAATTCGTTCCTTATGAGCCTAGAATTAAAATTTGTGTTTGCATGAGACTATAGTCTGGTACTAATAAGGAATTAGAACATACATATTGTTGTCGGAAATACGATAAACAACTGCATAAGTTATCCCCTAGACATAGTTCTTCCTCCGTAAACCAACCTCGTCAAGTATCTCAGTTGCCATTACCTCCCATAGTTATGGCCCAGGAAAATCCCACAGTGGAGAAACCCCTTTCGGACTTCTATACTGCCTTATTGGAAGGACCTGCTTCCTGCATTAAACTCGATGAGATTGGATGTGATTTCGCATTCCGCCAAACGTTTTTGGTTTGTTACCTGTTTACCATGGTCTAGACCATGAAAAACTGTACAATCACCTTCGTTGGATTCAGCAAGTGGCCACCACTTTCCACCATATGACCGTTACCAACGAACAAGTCTTGCTTAGGTTGTTTCCCTTCACCTTAGCTGATAAAGCTTCAGTTTGGCTCATGGGCGAAGCACCGCAATCCCTTGACACATGGGCCAAGCTCGTACAAGCATTCATGATAAAGTTCTATACTCATAAGAAAACTACAAAGATGTTTCAAAAGATTCAATTCTTTCGCCAGCATCCCCATGAATCATTTACAGAAGCATGGAGCAGATTTACTGATCTGCTTCTCGAATGTCCCCATCATCAACTAAACACCATTGTCTTAGTCCAGTCATTTTTTAATGGTCTCTTTGACTATCCAAAGAAAACACTAGATATCATGAACGGCGGCTGTTTCATGGACAAAGGCGCTATTGAAGCATACACTTTTCTCGAGAAACATGCTTCACGAAAGTTACGTCTGTTACGTCTATGTTCTAAAGACACTAATTCTTCCAGATCTTCTAAAGACACTCCTACCAAAGTTACGTCTATGTTCGAGGTCAAACCTGATCTGAAATTAAAAACTTTGATCGAGTCCCTAACCAAAAAGGTCGATGCTCTTTTAGTTTAAGTGAATAATCAAAAACCCAAACAAGTCATGGCCGCCAACGCTTTCCCATGTCTTCCTTGCTTAAGTCCTGAGCACTCTGATTCATATTGCCTTTTGACATACGAGTGCCCTCCCCAACCATCTGAAGGACCTTGTGCTTTCAACATCCCTAATACACCTTGGCGACAACATCTGAATTTCGCTTGGCATACCCCTGCCCAACAGCCAGCTCCTCTGGGTTTCAACAATCCTCCTATACGGCCATCCACGAACAACAATTCCTACCGTCAAGGGAATCCTCAGCAATTCCCACAAGGGCAAAGTAAGTTTCCCAATACCGCTAATATAGGGTACCAAAACAACCGCAGCCTTGTTCCTGCTACTCCAGGTTATGGCTACCAAAATCTACCCGTAAACAATAACCGTGAACTTGTTCCTGCTGCCCCACTGGTACAATCCACTGCCGATAAAATGGCTGACACTTTACTGACTTACATGAGTCAACAGTCTCAAATCCTAGCATCTATCCAACAGTCTCTTCAGCTGTTAACACAGGATAAAAGTCAAAAGTTTGTGTTTCCTGGCCAAGCAGCTCCCAACCCTAAGCCCACAAACACTGCTTTTGAACTCACCAATGCACCAGGATCTAGTAATCCTAGCGAGGGTGAGGTGAATACCATCACCACCCTACGTTCTGGCCATACCGTCGACAATCACATACGTATGCCAGATATTCAACTGATGGAAGCCGAGGCTGATGTCCTTCCAACTCCTCACTCACAACCTATATCGGACGAAGTTATTCCTTCTAAATATGCAACCACGTCCCTGGGGAAAGACGCCACTGATCCATATGCGTGATTCCGCCCAAAAGCTCCGTTCCCCGCCCGTTTGGTAAAGAACAAACCTGACGAGCATTTCGATGAGATCCGAGAAACCTTCAAAAATTTGACCATAAACCTACCTTTTCTCGATACACGTAAGCATTTGCCTAAGCATGCCAAGTTTTTGAAGGACATGTGCACCACCAAATGATGAACGAATGTTCCTCAACAAGCGTTCCTCACTGAGCAGTTTCCCTCAATTACTACTACCAATAGTGTGGTTAAATAGAAAGACCCCGGTCGGCCAATTGTGCCATGCACTTTGGACGACAAGTATACCGCTACCGCCCTTTTAGACCTAGGCACGAGTGTTAACTTACTTCCCTACTACTTATTCAAGAAGTTAGGTCTTCATGAATTAAAACCTACCAGCATGACCCTGCAACTCGCGGATCGCTCCATCAAGTACCCAAAGGGTATAGTAGAAAACGTCCTAGTCAAGGTCCAAGATTTTTACTACCCAGTTGAATTTGTCATTCTAGATACCGAAGTTTCCTGTGACTCCATTCCTATCATTTTAGGACGTCCATTTCTTGCAAATGCTAACGCTCTCATCAATTGTCGGGATGGTTCAATGACAATGTCTTTCGGGAACCTTTCTGTAGAAGTCAATATGTTCAACTTAATGAAACAACTTCCCGATACTGACATTGAGGGTGAGATTAGCATGGTTGATGGTCTGGCGCAGGAATATTTCACAAACTCTTTTCCTACAGATGAGATACACCATTTTCTTTCTTTTGATAATCCTAAGTTTGACGATGACTCGTACGTTAAGGATGTCCACACATTATTAGAGTCAGTACCACTATTTGACCCTACTGTTGCGTTACCAACCGATTCAGAAGAACCTGACTCACTCTGTTCCATTGAAGAGGCGGCCCCTCACGAATCCTTGATCCCCAATCCTCCAACTCTAGATTTAAAACCTCTACCCTCTGATTTGAAGTATGTGCATCTCAATCTCGATTGTAGTCACCCTATAATAATTTCTTCCCACTTGACTACCGACGAAGAAGCACGCTTGATTCATGTCATTCGTGAACACCGCTCCGCTATCGGTTGGTCCTTAGATGATATCAAAGGAATACACCCTAGTGTATATATGCACGCATCGCATACATCTAGATGATGACACAATGACATCGCGGGAACCGCAACGTCGCCTTAACCCCGCCATGAAAGAGGTGGTAAGGGAGGAAGTTTTACGTTTACTTGATGTAGGTATGATATACCCTATCTCTGATAGTGTTTGGGTTAGTCTTGTCCACGTTATTCCCAAGAAGTCTGGCATTACAATTGTGCACAATGATAAGGATGAATGAATCTCCACTCGCGTCCCAGTGAAATGGAGAATTTGCATTGATTATCGCAAACTTAATGCCGTAACATGTAAAGATCACTTCCCTCTTCCATTCGTTGGCCAGATGCTAGAACGTTTAGCTGGTCATGCTTACTACTGTTTTCTTGACGACTATTCTAGCTACTTCCAAATTGTCATCGATCCAGCTGATCAAGAAAAGACAACTTTCACATGTCCTTTTGGGAACCTTTGCATACAAACGAATGCATTTCGGTCTTTGCAATGCCCTTGGTACTTTCCAACGCTGCATGCTTCACATTTTTGGTGATATGGTGGAACGTTATATGAAAGTTTTCATGGACGACTTTTCCATTTATGGAAACTCTTTTGATGACGGCCTATCCAACCTTTCTAAAGTGTTAACGCAATGTGAAAAGAAAATTTTGGTACTTAATTAGGAGAATTGTTATTTCATGGTTACCAAAGGAATTGTTCTAGGTCATGTTGTTTCAAAAGACGGGATAGAGGTTGATAAAGCTAAAGTTGTTAAAATTGCTTGTCTACCTATCCCGTGAACAGTTCGCGATATCCGTGCCTTTTTAAGCCACGCCGGGTTTTACAGGCGATTCATTCAGGATTTTTCTGAAGTTGCTCGACCCTTAACCAATCTCCTACTTAAGGATACGGTCTTCGACTTTAATATTAACTGTAAACAACCTTTTGAAACTTTAAAAATCGCCCTAACTACCGCTCCTATCATTCAACCCCTTGATTGGTCTCAACCATTCGAATTGATGTGTGACGCTAGTGACTTTGATATTGGCGTCATACTAGGCCAACGACGTGATGACAAACCCATTGTCATTTACTACGCTAGTAAAACTCTTAATAACACTTAATGTAATTATACAACAACTGAGAAAGAGTTCCTAGTTGTTGTCTATGCTTTGGATAAGTTTCGCCCTTACCTGGTCGGATCTTCAACCATCGTATATACTGACCATGCCACACTTCAATACCTACTCGCGAAAAAGGATGTGAACTAGAGGTTGTTCTGCTGGATCCTTCTCTTGCAAGAAGTCACCCTGGAAATCAAAGACAAGAAAGGAACCGAAAATGTTGTGGTCGACCATTTATCAAGGCTGATTGGTGACATTGATAGTGATTTTGATGCCATCTGTGATTCCTTCTGAGACAAGCATTTGTACTCTATTTTCTCCTTTCTATGGTACCCGGATATCGTTAACTACCTAGTTACTGAGGAAGTTCCTTCCTCTTGGTCATGCCCTATTCGTAAAAAGTTCTTATCCACTGTAAAATATTATTTCTGGGATAACCCTTACCTCTTTAAGTATTGTTCCGACCAACTCATTCGTCGTTGCATTCCCGACTGGGAACACACCGACGTGTTATCTTTTTGCCATGAACAATCTTGCGGTGGTCATTTCAGTGGGAAGAAAACTACGGCCAATGTTTTATAATGTGGTTTTTACTGGCCTACCATTTTTCGCGATGCGCATGAACATTGCAAAGTTTGTATTCGTTGTCAGCACCTAGGTCGCATTACCCAACGCAATATGATGCCCCTAAATCCCATTTTAATTGTGGAAATATTTGATGTTTGGAACATTAACTTTATGGGACCCTTCCCTATTTCTCAAGGTTTTCTCTACATTCTAGTCATTGTGGACTATGTGTCCAAATGGATTGAGGCACTCGCATGTCGCTCAAATGACCATAAGACTGTCGTGAAATTTGTAAAATAAAACATTTTCTCTTGATTTGGTGTCCCCAAAACTATCATCAGTGCTGGGGGTACACATTTTTGTAATAAAAATTTTGGGTTTTTAATGAAGAAATATGGAGTTACTCACAAATTTGCTACTCCGTATCACCCACAAACGAGTGGCCAAGTGGAAGTCTCCAATAGAGAGATAAAGTCTATTATGGAGAAAACTATCAATCCTTCAAGGAAAGACTGATCTCTCTGCTTATTGGATGCCTTGTGGGCATACCAAATGGCCTTTAAAACACCTATAGGGATGTCTCCTTACCGTATCTTTTTTGGAAAACCTTGTCATCTGCCGATTGAACTTGAGCATCGTGCTCTATGGGCCATCAAAAGCCTCAATTATAATATCAACGCAGCAGGCGAGAAGCGAAAACTGTAATTAAATAAGCTTGAGGAGATTCGGAGTGATGCTTATGATCTCTCAAAATCCTACAAAGCTAATATAAAAAGAGTGCACGACAAACACATTTTGCGTAAAGATTTCAAAATTGGCCAAAAAGTTTTACTTTACAACTCCAAATTACACATTTTTCTTGGTAAATTGAAAACACGATGGTCTGGTCCTTTCATTGTGTCAGCTGTGACCCATTATGGGGCAATCTCTTTGCTTAATCCACAAGATAACAACGAATTTCAAGTAAACGGCCAACGCCTCAAACATTACCACGAGTTACGCTCCCCAACTGTTGATCAGACTCTTCTTCAGGATCCAGTCTACATAGAGTAGATGTTTCATTTGGCGTACTCAATCTTGTTTTCCTGTAGAGGGTACATCATTTTGGTAGCCGGGTGATATAATGTAAAATCACAACTAGATTTCTCTAACTTAATCTTACGTTATCAATTATTTATTTCATACTCTCACATATATATTTACGCAATATATAGAGTACGGAATCATTCCACTCTTAACTCTCTAGACTTAAACGAATTCAACTAATCAAACACAAGGAAATAATGGCGAGCGCAATATTTATGGATGTGAATTTATACTGCAAAACTGAATATATGAATTTAACTTATAATAATTTAACTAAGCAATTGAATATGACTTGAATAAAATATGGAGAAGAATAGAGAGATTTGAAATCCACCTTTATTGATCCCTAACATGCTAGTATGGAGGTTGTTGCAAATCCTAATCTTTATATTTTCACACAAGGTTTAACATAAAGGTTAGGTCTTTTTATCAGTAATTATTCATGACATCTCTAACCAACTAATAATTAGCATGAGAAGAAGTTGAAACCTATTCTCATGGTGAATTAACTACCCTTTAGAATTGAAACTCTTTAAAACAACTAATCTATACTAACACATCAAGTCTTCATCAAAGCTTCAATCAAACCCCTCTAATGGAGGTTTAGCTATGGTTCATTAGATTATCATTGAATAAATAAGAAGAAAAAGAAGACATGATTTAAAGGAATACTTGTATTAAAATTTGACTTGAATTGTATTAATGGTGGCTAGGCTAATAAAACATAAACTAAGTTAAAACTAAAGAGAAACTAAATTATTCTAGCTAGCTAATGGGAGATGTAGAGAGAGAAAATCCTAATTTACAACTAAACTAAAAAGGAGAGTAGCTAAGTGTTGTTTAGCATTAACCCTCTTTATATAGGAGAGGGTTAGGTTTACAATTTCGTGCATGGACTTTGGAGCTATGTTTTGGGCCATTAAATCAAACCCAAAACCTAATTACTTAAGTCCAAAAAGGGTTTCTCTGTTAAAAATTACTGCAATAGCCGTTTTGTCCACTTTTACTCTTCTGATTGGATCAAGGCCTAGACCATTAGAAAGCGCTTTCCGAGCCGGTCATTTTGCCATATAGTAGGCCCAATTATGACGTTTGAGTCCGAAGATACGGCTTGTAGAAGTTCTATTGACTTTTATGCTCTATTTCTGCCCGCTTTGACTTTGACTTTTCAGCTTTGACTGGGCTTTAAAAAAGCTTTTTCTCCTTGAAATTTGGGCTTTAACCATAGAATTTCTTAGGAACCAACCTTTGCTTCTTTCTTTTGCAAAAGTGACATATTTCTTCACATAGTTGACTCCAAGACTTGGAATACACAAAAGTACATAAACAGTACTAATTAACTCTTATTTATTATAAACATAATTGGTCTAAATGTAATATTATTAAGGGGTTAAAACTGCAGTTTTGGCCTCTTATCACTGGGCCATCTTTTATTTTATGATCTCAAAATTACTTTGAAGTGTGTGGTTGCAAGCGCCGGAGCTGTAGTCTACAAACTCTATTTCAGAACTGAGTATAAATGTCTTCTGAAATGCGAGCAAATGTTCCTACTAGTAAACAATGGGTTCCAAAAATTTCTCCTTCTTCTTTCTCCACTCTTTTCTACTCTCTTCCTGCCCACGTTCAAATCGTCATTTGGACAGAGTCTCACCCCTCTCGAATTGGACAAGGTCGCAGTACTTTTGCTCATCGATGACGTGCGCGCAGAATGGGGTGGTGTATGCATTGTCAAACCCCTAATTGCCTGGTCTTCAGCCGCTTGGTGAAGGTGTTTATTATAACGTATACACTTGTTTGACACTAGCAGCTCGAGATCAACTTCGCCAAGTCGTTCCTCCTACAGATTGGGATTCGTCTTGAGGATCTGACATTAAAAGACTCACCTTGTATATATGTATATATTGATGTCTTTTAAAATTCCCCTTGCATTAACATTGTGCACAAAGAGATTCGTGTTCAACCTCGGATGTTGCCTACTTGGGACACGGGCAATGGATTCCACCAGGCCAACCCCTAGATATAGGTTACTTTGAGTTTCCTTTGGGGAGGTTTGAGGCTAGCCATATGTAATATAGGAAAATATTATTAGACCGTAGCGTGCACGGTCAAGGATGGTACCATCTTGCACCCTAGACCCACAATACATAAAGGTGAAGCCACAGTCTGCTTGGATTGGGTTCGCTCCAGAGCCGACATGACAGTTGCCTGAGAGTTTAGATAGAGAGTCTTCTGGCCATCCAGTGTTGTTCACATTAATCTTCCTTGTATAGAAATAAAACCATATAAAAAAAAACTATTGTTTATAAATAAAACATCCCTCCTTTTAAAAAATTCCTTTGGCCTTTGAGCATGCCACATCAAATTGGATGGCATTTTTCATGCCGATCATTACGACAGCTCATTTATCCAATTTGGAGTCCGAACGAGTCATGTGTGCGCGTTTAAATTTTTTCAGGTTTGATTTGGGCTTGGGAAAAAAATTGGGCTCGACCAAATATCGTGATTCTCGGCCCATTTATAACCCGAGACACCTCACCACGCATTAACATTCCCTTATTTTTTCTCCCACAAAAACTGGATCTTGCTCCACTCCATTCGAGTCTCGCACGAGATAGCCCCAATTCAAATCCAGTCTCGCACAAGACCACCACAACCCCGTTTCAATTTGTGTTCCGCCACCAACTTCAAATTCTTCCTCTCATCTCAAAACAATACCCGTCCTCTTCTTTAGATCCCCAAATGGCTAGAAATAAGCGAATTTCAGTAGAATGGAATTTTTTATCACTCTTTCGAAATGGGATGTTTTCCTTATTTTTTGATACCGAAATTCAATCTCGAGGTTGGGAGTATCTGTTGTATGCCAATGGCGGTCTTTATTTGACGGATTTGGTGTTGAAGTTTTACAACAATGGCGGTTTTAATGGCGATCATTTTTGGGTCACCATCGATGACGTGCCCTGCCAAGTCACACCCGCCTTGATATCTGGGATCACTGGCATACCTTTGGTCGACCATTTGCTAACTCACCAGCAGTCCGTGTATCCATAGACTTACGACCTCATGCTCGACACACTAATCGAGGGTGATTATAATCTTGATGGGAAATGCGCTTATCAACGTTCTCTGTGTCAGAACCAACTTGTCGTGACTCAATGGCTGGGTCAGAATATCATTGGCACCTCTAAGACATCTTACATTAACAAGACATTTCTCCACTTACTCTGGGTCCTCCAGGAGCGAAAGGGAAACTTCTGCATTGTGACATTTCTATTTGACATCATTACTCATGCCACACTCAGGTCAGCTCCTCTTTCCGTTCTTGTCACCCAAGTTATGATAAATTTGGGTTTCCTGTCTGCTACACCTTTAGTTCCTATGTTGCAATATGAGAATATGCATGCTTTCAAGAAGTGCGTACAGTTCCCATGGGAACCCACATCACGTATGACAGCGGAACACAATAACGTGACTCCACCTCCCCCATCCCCTCCATCTTTCTTTGATGAGGCTGCTATGAGCCAGATGAGCCGCCCTATAGATGCCCTACACACTATGAACAGTGACATGCGAGACATGTATACTCGCCAAGTATTGATGGAACATTACATGGGAGAATTTAGGGAGGATATGTGCACTCGCCACGATTCACTGACCGACACCATGGGCGAATTTCAGCAAGAAATGTGCACTTCCATGGATGCATTTTAGGATCAGCTAAGTACTCACCAGAACCAATTTCAGCGAATGCTCATGGCAAACCAGCACCAGTTTCAATCCCAGGTGATGCATACTCTAGGCGAAATCCAAGAGCAGTTAGTCTCCATGGGAGCTCGTCCTGCACGCCGTCGTAGGAATCATGGTTCTTCTTCAGCAGCCCCTGAGGATTTCCAATTGACGGTTTACTTTCCTAGACTTGTATTTTATTTATGTCGGATATTTTATTTACGTGTTTCCATTTTAATTTTCTACCTATGTATGTCTTATATTTCCTACATTTTCCACAATATTCTGTTTTGTCAAGTATTATATTATATCTTATATATCTCCAATATTTTTCTTCAAAAAATAATAATAAATATATATATATACACACATAACGGCCGGTTTTACCGTTAACTAACGATCTGCAACGGTCATAAAACCGCCACCACAACGATCAGAAAATGGCTCCATTTATTTTCTATAAATAGAAAGTTCACCACATCCTTCACATTCACTCCTTTCATCTTCTCCCCTCTACACTTTTACTTTAATTCCAATTACGTGTTTTTTAAGTTCTTACCAATCTTCAGCTTCATGGATGCATTAGAAAAGTTTGAGCAGCAGCAAATTGAATATGCTACTCACGTCTTCATGCTCGTTAGTTCTATTATCGTAATGTTGTTGATGTGGCATATAGTCATATCTAATATCTAGATCTATATTTTTCCCGTTGTCATTATGGTGTGTTTTCACATCCTTGTACATTGTTACAACATAATGTAAGATCCTATTTACATATTTGTATTACTTGTTCTTCTACTTACGCTACGTCTAGAGATCTTGCTAAAAAAAAAAGATTAGATAGAGTGCGCCACTCCTTGTAGTCGCATGCCCTATTCTTTCCCCTCCACACTACATCCACTTTTGCGCCTTGTTTAATTGATTTATGAATATACAGGTTAGTCAAACTACCCTGTAAAACCTTCTCTCGTATATTCTATCTCTTCCCACGTCTGACTCACAGTCTCAGGGATCTGACTTTAAACGATCTTTTGGGCAAGCACCTTGATAAAATTATTTTAGAAGATACACGTGGTCTAACTACCCTGTGACATCTTGATTCGTATTTTCTAAACTTTCAGATTGGTGCCTATTTATAGCTATGCTAGACACCTCTACAATCCAGTCTTCCCTTTTTCACTAAATTATCTTCACCACTCCATTCCTTCCATCTTCAATGGCCCTCACTCGAATTTTCGTGCCCGAGCAAAACTTTATGAAATTTTTTCAGAGCAGTCTATTTAAACCATATTTTAACACTGAAATTTTATGTCGTGGATGGTTCCCTCTATTACATCATAAGGAGGCAGTTTATTCCAGAGAGTTGGTTCTGCATTTCTATACACACGGTTATTTCCAAAACTGGCAATTCTTTGTCCGTGCAAATGGATGCGAGCGCGAATTAGCTCCAGAAATCATCTCCGAGGTACTTCAAATTCCCATAACGAACTCTGGGGTACACCTTCAAGATTCACCATTCGACAATATAAGACATCTAATGTTTACAACTATCCTTTACGGCTAATACAACCGGAAAAACTGTATTGTTTATCAGTGATCCTTGCAAAATAACCAATTAGATATGATCCAATGGCTAGCCCATAATGTGCTCGGCACATTTAAGACTTCCGAAATAACAAAACCCCTCCTCCATCTACTCTGGTCCTGCAGACTAAAACCAATGATTTTTGCATAATTCAATTTCTCTGGAACGCGATCACACGTGCTAGGAAAAAGTCAGCTCCTTTGCCAACCATTGTAATACTTATCATGGTGCGTTGGGGTTTTCCTATTACTACTCCTACTACCTATCTCAGAATAGCTAACATTCTCACCATTCACTCTATTTGTATGAATGGTTTTTGGACTCCCGACGTTGCAAAGAACTATGCTGGTGTAGAAACCGGCGAAGCTTTTTCCTCTGTCAACATCTTCACTGACAATGCAATACACAACGTATTTAATCCTATGGAAGACCTTCGTTTAATTCACCAAGGACTAATGACATTATCAACACAACAGAACATCATCATCAGTAGTCTTCTTGAATTTCACGAGCTTCAGACAATGCACGATGAGGAACAAGCACAATTCTTGCACAGCCACAACCAGTTCTTGGCAAATCACAATCTCATAATGGAGAACCAATCCGAGATTTACTAGACACAGAGTGCCCTGTTGCAACGGGCTATTGCATGGATTGACTTCATTGAGAATCTTATAAATGGATTTCTCCCACCTAAGGATCCTCGCCGTTACCCGGGCCATGGCCCAAATTAAATTTCGCAAATTTCTGTTTGAATTTCCGTTCTTTGTCGTTTTCTATTTTTTTTTTTCCTTTAGTAACCCTAATTAAGTGTAGTGCAATTTTCCTGTTGTAATCAATGTCATTTATTTTTACTCAGTCATTTCCATCATATTCTAAAAATTGGTTTATCTTTGTCTACGGGTGGTGCCTTTCATCACACGTCTTCTTTCATCTATTTCCTGCCTTCCTATCTGCATCTCCAATAATGGAACCTCCAAAGATCATCCCTGAACAATCTTTCCAGGCTTTGTTGGATTCTCCTTCGTATGGACCTCATTTCAGAGACCTTATCACCCAAGCCAGTTGGTCCTCCCTCTTTCTGCAACCTGAGCAGACATACTCTCCATGTTTAGCAACTTATTTTTATGATCATATGGAGGATACAACATCATTTAATGGTGCACAAGGTTTCTTCTTGAATGGATTCACAATCCGTATGGGTAACACCAGACATATCTTTTACGAGCCAACAATTGCTATGACTTTGGACCTTCCCTATCACGACCCCACCACTACCATTCAATACATCATACATAACTCCTTTAATCACTACTCTTGGGAAGATTTCACCGGCCTCTATGGTGATGGCCGCACTCGAGTAGTTAAACATGAGGAAGCTGGCCGATGGCCGGACAAAACAATTCCCCTAGCAAGTATGACAATGAATGTCGGGACTGCCATGTTGTTTATCCTTCTGAATTAGCTTGCAAGACTTTCCATGCTCTCACTCAGCAACACACCTTCTTCGACACCACAAACCTCGTAATTGAGAACCTGAAAAGGGCTCGTCATTTTTGACACCATTATATCACCTTGCCCGTTACCGCATGCCAGATAATGAGGGCATTCTTCCCACAATTTTCGGCCATTTTTCATGACTGGGTACGAGTAGATTCTATGTGTCCGACAAACAGGATAACTCGTTCTTTGAGATTTCGGGTCTGGCATCAGTGCTCTTCAAGGTACCTGGAGTACGTTCGTTGCTTCCCTAAAGACAAAGACATGATAGCTTATTTGGATGCTTCTAAAAAGAGAAAGTGGAGCAAAGTTTGGCAGGTCATGATAAACTGGCGTGACGTTAAAGATTGGCACTTCGATAGAGATGAAGTTAGAATGGACATACCCCTAATTCTTAATTAGGGCAGGTAAGTTGATGTACATATTTGTTGTTTTAGTTCTTGATGTGCATTTCCCTTTTGTTTTTGTATATTATATGTTGTGTTAGTATAATTTTCTATTGAAGATATCAGCTAGATTATTGCTCAAGCCTCTCAGGTATATTCTTTCTTCCTCTTGACACTTTGAGGACACAGCGTCCTTCTATTTGGGGGTGGTTAGAATCTTTCGCAAAAAAATTAAGCATTTCTAGGTTGTATATAGCTTTATTTTCTGTCTAAATAAGTGTATTTAGTGACAAAATCTCGTTTCCTTTTATGTAATGAAAAATATCTAGAAATCTCACTCTAGCATTAGAATTAGGATTTGTTCTTAGAAACTTAAGTTAATACGTATGCAATTGTTTTTACATCTTTTCATGAACATTCATGCACTGACTATCATTGAATGTATATAGCAGTAAGTTTCTGGGACCTATGGTTAGACAACTTAATTTTCATATCCTGTGAGAATCTAACCAAAAAGCCTCAACATGTGTGATATATGAGTAATGACACAGAGGAGTAGTTTTTCCGAATAGAGAAAATCACGCATCTACTTATTTGATCACTACCCGAATCCTAGGCAAGAACTTAGGCCTTCTTTGGATCGATATAGCCAAAAATTCATACATGTAAAATTTTTACCGCTAGTCGCCCAACTGAACCTTTCATTAACCCTTTCATTTTCACCAAAAAAATCCTTATCCACCTATTAACCACAAATAAATAAACCCATCTAAATGATGAGTATGAGAAATAGGATGAAGTGTGGAAAAATAAAGAGAAAAACTTGTCACAAATCAAAATCAGTTACCTGCTTCAGAAAGAAAAGGAAAAGAAAAAGAAAATTATATTTCTAAATATCAAAAGAAAAATCAAAGTTAGAACTTTCCCCCAAAATCAAATCAAAACAGAATACAAAAGCTTAAAAAAGCTAAGTATGGAAACTCATGTTAGAAGTAGGAAAGAAAATAAGGATTTCTCTAGTGTAAATATCTCGAAGACCTTATTCTCTCATACTTATCATTTTTGAATTTTCCATTCTATTTTCTTCTACACTACCACCTAAGCCCCATAATACCTAATAAAGACCTCTAACTCAATTAGGAGTAGGATGGTGTGATAATAAGTAGTAGATGTGAATTCTCGACCTCGGCACCTCTGACTGTCATTGAGTATGTGAGGAAACGTGTGCCCACTGCGTATTGGAGTTAGCAAAACTTGAGTGGAAAAATATGAGAGAATTTCTGTTTCGACACATAACTGTGAGAACTTACTTAAGGACGCTATCCAAAGGATCCAGAAAAGGCCCTGCTCGTACATTTCATTGTAAATATCACTGCATGCATGTTCATATGTAGATGTTTTGATTATTGTATGTATATTAACTTGAATTTCAAAGGAATTAATCCTTCTTTCCCCCGCTAGTGAAATGTAAAGATATCTGAGATTAATTAAGGGTACAAGCCTTTGTTACTGAGCCATTGTAGTTTAGATGAAGTTTGTGAGTATCTTCTCTGGAAAACTCTCACGAGGCTATAGCTCGTCCACTAGGGAATTCCTAGTGGTTTAAGGCCTTGTTGCATATGGTCAATGCAACCGCACTCTGCGAAATGAGACTTAGTTTAGGACAACACATTTTTGGCCACTTATCGTTTTAATGTCTCTTCTTTGCTTAAGGACAAGCAAAGTGCTGTTTGGGGGTGGTGTGATAAGCACCCAAAACTGTAATACTAAACCCCGTAGAAACATAGCATTTTGGGTAATTATGTCTTTAATAATCATGAAATTATTATATTTTCGTACTTTTGCAGGTTTTCGCAGTTAACGTGAATATAATGATAAAACCTGCATCAAATCCTTGAGAACACTATGCATACTTGAAGTTTTCCCACTCAGCCTAGTAAAGCCCAACAAAGCCTGACTAGAGTCGAAGATTCAAACGGGACGAAACCAGTGAAGAATGAGACAACGTGCAAAGAAGCAACAAACTTCCGAAGCTCACATCTTTCAAACCTGGACTCCGATTTCAGCAAGCGAACTGTCATAACGACCAGGGCGACTAGCTCTACGCAAAGACAGAAAGTTGTAAAAATTCCAACTCCCAGGCCACCACTGGACACAGCACGTGGACCCACTCTGCGGGACCACAAGAAGTGATGAGTCATCATGCATGGACAAGTGGCAAGTTATGGGCACTCTTGGACACCTTGCAAACAAGATAGGACAAGAAATTAAATGCATAACTAGACTTTTGATTAGAAAAGGTGTGAAAAAAGTTTTGATGATTTGAAAAGAAAAAGACAAACTTGCAATAAATGTGGGAATGCTTCACATGAGATAGGGGGGTATATCTTTTGGGATGTTGGAGAAAGGGGGCATTCCATTTTCATTATTCTTGCTTTCCATTTTGGTTGTTTACTTTTCATGCATGGTATTTTCTCCCATTTGAAGCTTTTGTGTCAGGTTGATACAGGAGGTCTTGAACTTCTAATAAAATCTATTTTTCTTCAAGTTAAATTTCCAGTTCTTCCTTTGCTTCTTCTTACTTTTTCATTTCATACATGCAAGAAATAAAATCCATCCAAGGACCATAAGCTAAAACCCTCCGAAGGGGAGGGTTAATGATGCTCATGTGAGGATTAGGCTATATTTTAGTAGTCCATAATCACTACTTAGGAAATAGGTTTTGATTATACATCCAGTCCCAAAATGACTGAGACTGATCAAGTTTAAAGTGTTGATACTCTAGTTCAGTCTCATGCGAGACCCAGTTAACACTAGGTCAAGTATCGTGTGAGATCCTATGGCAGCCGTTACCCCTCTAGTTTGTCCAGCTGGTGTATAATTAAACCAGAAGTTAAAGTGATATTCTAGAGGTGGAATGTTAATTCGACTCCCCATGCTAGTGAGATGAACTCAGAGATGAGTACATCTTACTAGGGATCAATACTCGACGCCATTTCTGGTTTGTTTATGATCTCGAGACGGATTAGAGCTGTAGTGATAAGGTACTCTAAAAATTTGTAATTAATCTTGCATGATTATGATTAACCTTCTTCCTGTATCTCTCTCTCTATCTAGTTTACTAAGAAATCAATCTTTGTAATTCTACGTTAACTTGCATTCCAAGTTTTAATTGAGCAACATAAGAAATAACTGATAAGAGCCCAAAACTGTAGTTTTAACCCCTTCACAATAATACCTTTAGACCAATTATGCGAGTAATAAATAAGAGTTAATGTTGATTACGTGTTTTTATGTATTTCAGGCATTAAAGTCAATTATGTGCAGAAATGTGTCACTTTAGCGAGATAAAGGAGCAAGGGTTGGTTGCTAAGAAGTTCTGTGATTAAAGGCCAAGATTCAAGGAGAAAAAGCCTTTGTAAAGCCCAGTCAAAGCTGAAAAGTCAAAGTCAACGTGGGCATAAACTCAGACCTCATATTTTTGGAAAGCCAGCAGAACTTCCGAAAGCCATATTTTTGGACTCAGACCTCGAAATTGGGCCTACCTTATGTCAAAACGACCAGCTCGGAAAGAGCTTTCCAATGGTCAAAGCCTTGACCCAATTAGAGGAGCAGAAGTGGAGAAAAATTCAGCTAAAGTCAAATCTGGCTGAAAAGGGCTCTGTGGACTAAAGAAATTGGGCTTTGGGCTTAATTTTCCAGCCCGAAACATGGCTCCTCAGCCCATGCACGAAAATGTGGATCTGGTCTCCTCCATTTCAACACACAATACCTAAACTCTTAAGCAATAATTAGTTTTAGGTTGAAAGTAGTCATTAGAGAATAATTCTAGATCTAGTTTTTACATTCAATTAATTAGTTTCTATTACCTTGTTTTAATTTAGATTATTGAATCATTGTTATTCCTTCATTAGATTAATAAAAGTAGTTAGTTGTTCATGATTTCAGTTTTGGTTTATTAAATTACTTAGATCTAAATTCAGTTTTAGTTGTTAATCATTTCTTAGTTGTTAATTTAGATTTGAATTCTTGATTAGATCAATATAGTAAAGTTATAATCTTGATATCATGTCTTGCTTAAATTCAATTGGAAATTATAGCATAATGATTCTAGGCTAAACCTCCATTAGAGGGGGTTGAAGAAGCCTTGATGAAGCTTGATCTTTGTTAACTTAGAAATCATCGTGATAATCTATTCAATTCTAGAGAGTAATTAGTTCACCATGAGAATGAGTTTGATTGCTTCACATGCTAGTTATTATTTGGTAGAGATTGCCATGAATAATTAGGGATTATAATTACCAATTTGTTATGGGAAAGCATTTCGATTTGGATTGTGACATTTCTTTGTTAGTTGATTAAGTTGACTTAAGGTGGAATCAATCCCCCCTAATTCCTTATCATAGTACCAATTTAGTATTCCGTAGTCATATAAAATCATATCTTGTTAGTATAATTTGCATCGTAGTATAATTTCATAAAACTCTTATTAACTTTGGAGAGATTGAGAATCTTAGGAAGTGCGAATTCTAAAGAACTAGGAGTGGAACGAATCTTTTACTCCAACTCTATTTCGATAGAATCGAGAGTAGAAAATCTTTGATAAACAATCTAGACAAGAAAATAGTTTTACTTTTACTTGTGTTTGAGTTTCATCGTTTATTCGTAGGTAAAACTATCATTTTACTTTTATCAAATGGCGCCGCTGCCATCTTAGTTCCCTTTAGAATTGTTTTCGTTAATATAATTAGTTTTTCTAAAGTCCCATTAAACCCACCCACCCTTGTTTGATTCTAACTGTGGTCGTCCATTTCAGAACTGAAATTTTCCTCGCAGGATTACATGGAGCGCGACCATGCCCTTGGTAGGCTAAATTGGAGCGCGACCTGCGCCCAAATCACTGGACATCAGTGAAGTAAGGAGCGTGACCCGCGCCCTCCCAAGGCTTAACCAGAGCGCGCCCCGCGCCCAATTCTGAAAACGCCCGATTTCCACAGGTTAGCTCAAACTTCCATTTCTTCAAGTTATTCAGTGTTTCTAACTTGTTATATACACTAAGCTCGCGTAATCAAGACGCTATTCATAAGCGAAGCAAGGAGGCTTTCAGGTACTTCTTTTTTCCACACCTCTCATCTCCTGTTAGAGGTTCATACTAGCATATCAGGATTGTTTGGAGTGTTGTCGTGTTTAGTTAAGATTGGTCTTAGCCTTGCATGAGATTAAGATTAGGTCGAAGAAAAACACCTAACATAATCAACCAGCAACGTCCACAAACACACCTTTCTAGTATACTACTCACTACACCTCTAGTTAATATACCACACACCACACCTGAAATAATGGCTGAAGAAAGAGAGTCTCCTCTCTCTGACTTTTACAAACCCTTGAATGATAGCCCAAAATCTTGCATCGTTCTATCAGACCCAGTGGGGGATTTCCAAATTCTCCCAAATATATTTAATTTGTTACCCGTTTTTCATGGGTTAGACCATGAAAAGTCTTACCAGCACATGCGTAGGATTGACCAAGTCCTTACTACATTCCACCATCCTACGGTTGGTGCTAAACAAATTAAACTAAGGGTGTTTCCTTTCACTTTAGCCGATAAGGCGGCGTCTTGGCTAACTGTCCAAGCACCTAATTCTCTGGACTCATGGGCCAAACTTTTTCAACTATTTATGGAACATTTTTACCCACCATTGAAGACCGATGAAATGCTTTCCAAAATTCCTTTTTTTTTACAGAATCCTCATGAATCATTTTCAGAGGCTTGGAATCATTTTACCGATCTTCTTATAGAGTGTCCACACCATAACCTCGTGAAAGACACGTTAGTTCGTACCTTTTTCAAGGGACTGTTACACCACCACAAAGAGGTGCTTGACATAATGAATGGGGGTAGTTTCCTTAGTAAAGGAGCCTCGGAGGCTTATAAAGTTTTAGAAGATCAAACAAAGCGTAATAATAACTGGGGTAGTGACGATATCTCCCGCTCCGTTAGTTCTTCTACAACAGTTAAGGCCGCTGGTATGTTTGAGATGAAACCCGATCCTGAACTTAAAAATTTAATCGAATCTCTCACTAAAAAGGTAGAGGCTATCTCTGTTCAACAAAAACCTATCCCCGTTATGAATGTCAACTCCAATCCATGTAATTTATGTTTGAGTCCTGAGCATCCTGACTCCTATTGTCCTTTCGCATATGAACAACAAACATCATAACAAGATAATGTTTGCTCGATTAATAGTTATCCTATTCCTAACACCCCTTGGAGACAACATCCCAACCTCAGTTGGAGAAATAATCAACAAGTAACACCTCCAGGGTTTAATAATCAAAATGTTAGGCCAGCAAACAATTATAACCAAGCCCCACCACGACAAGGTCAAGGACAAGGTCAGGGTAATTATAATAATTATAACAACCAAGCTCCACCACGACAAGGACAACGTCAGGGAAATTATAATAATTATAACAATAAGAATTATAATGCTAATAGAGGTATCATTCCGGTAAATAATAACTATCAAAATCCAACCATTAATAATCAACGTGACATAGTTCCTATCACACAACCTATAGCTAACACTCCTTCACAACCGGATCGTTTCGACACCTTTATGCAAATCCAACAACAGATTTTACAAGCCATCCAACTTTCCTTACAGCAGTTAGCACAAGAGAAAGTACAACCCAAAGGTGTGTTTTCAGGTCAAACGATACCTAATCCTAAAACAACAAACACATCCTTTGAGGTAAACGGTAATACTAGTACGGAAAATGCAAATGTAGGTGAGCTATATGCCATCACCACTCTCCGTTCTGGCAGAGTGGTTGATAACAATATAACTATGCCTATAGTTACCCCACAAGTAGTCCCTACACCGGAGATTGAACTAGATACCGAAATAGAAACTGAAAAGCCTATCCCTGTAGAGGTACCAGTTAAACCGCAACCTAAGAAACATAAAGCCAAGGTTAGACATCCAGTTGATCATACGCTAAATATCGAGAGAAACCACCGTTTCCCAAGAGATTAGCTATGTTAAACAAGGATACAAACTATGATGAGATTATGAAAGTTTTCAAAAATCTAACTATAAACATAATCTTTCTCGAAGCAATTAAAAAGTTACCTCACCGCGCTAAGTTTCTTAAAGAGTTGTGCACTACTAGGCGTAAGACAAATATTCCTAAAGACACTTTTCTAACTGAACAGTTTCCAACTTTATTAGAACATAATGGAATCATTAAGTACAAGGACCCTGGTCGTCCTACTGTACAATACACCTTAGGAGATTCCCACATGACCACTGCTTTATTAGACCTGGGGGTGAGTGTTAACTTAATCCCTTATTATTTATATAAACAAATAGGTCTACAGGAGATGTAATCTACTAAAATGACGTTGCAATTAGCGGATCGGTCAATTAAGTATCCTAGGGGGGTGGTTGAAAATGTGCTTGTTAAGGTTCAGGATTTCTACTATCCTGCTGATTTTGTTATCCTCGATACAAAAGTCGTTAATGACTCTGTTCCGATCATCTTAGGGCGTCCCTTCTTGGCGACTGCCAACGCGCTTATAAATTGCCGTGATGGTTCGATGTCCTTATCTTTTGGCCATCTTTTTGTTGAGGTAAATGTTTTTAAAATGATGAAACAGTTACTAGATTCGTCTATAGATGGGGAGGTTAGCATGATTGAGAGCTTAGCTCAAGATTATTTTAATAACACATTTCCAAAAAACCATATGCATAAATTCGTTTCTTTTGGAAGTTCAGATTTTGTCAATGACTCCTACTCAGACGAAGTCAACACTATCTTTGAGTCTACACCTATTGTAGACCCTTCTGTTGCTCCATCTACTGAGTTTGAAGACTTACTGCCTAAGCAAGTATTCATTACTCAAGAGGAGGACCCTCCAGAAGCATTTATCGACATTCTTTCCACCCCAGTGCTTAAACTTCTTCCTTCTAAGTTAAAATATATTCAACTTGATCCGGATGGTAGTCATCCGGTAATTATATCTTCTCTACTATCTAAGGAGGAAGAGACACGTTTGATCAGGGTGATTAGGGAACATCGTTTTGCGATTGGTTGGTCCCTAGCCAACATTAAGGGAATTGACCCTAATGTATGCACTCATCGTATCCATTTAGAGGATAACGCAAAGACTTCTCACGAACCTCAGCGTCGCTTGAACCCTTCCATGAAAGAAGTGATCAGGGAAGAAGTCTTATGGTTACTCGATGCGGGTATCATATTGATACATGATAAAAATGAAATAGTTTACCTACGAAAAATGAACGATGAAAATGAATACGTAAGTAAACTAAAACTTTCTTGTGAGCCTATATTTATCAAAGTTTCTACTCTCAATTCTATCGAAATAAAGTGGAGTAACAAATTCGTTCCACTCCTAGTTCTCTAGCATGGAATGTTTTCTAATCTAATTGATCAGTCTTAAGTCTAATGAGAGTTTTACGATGGGGAATTATACTACGATGCAACTACCCACAAGATACAAACTATAATTGATTCAACTACGGAAATACTACGCTGATTCTATAATAAGGAATTAGGGGGGATTGATTCCACCTTAACTCAACTTAACTCACTAACAACGAATCATCGTAATCCGAATTGAACTGCTACGCAGAACAATTGGTTCTTCCTAATCCCTAATTACACATGACATTTCTACCAATTCATAACTAGCATGTGAACGATTAAACCCATTCTCATGGCGAATTAATCGTTTCTAGAGTGGAATAGAAATTACGACGACTCTACGATAATCGGAATCAAGCTTTCATCAAGGCTTCTCAACCCCCTCTAATGGAGGTTTAGCCGAGAATCATTCCGCAATCATTTCCATATGAATCTAAACTAAACATAATATCAAGATTCGAAATTTACTAATCTAAATTAAACAATAATTGAAATCTAATTAATTAACTAAGAATGAAATAAGAATAAGAATTTAAACTAGATCTATAAATGCAAATGACAAAAATCGAAATTGAATAATAATAACTATTTTATTTATCTAATTAAATGACGAACAATCATTCAAGGAATTAAATAAAAACAAGATATGAAACTAATTAAATTAAACTAATTAAATCTAAGGAAAACTAGATCTAGAATTAATTAATGGAGGCTACTAATCTAATCTTTAATCTAGGTCTAACTATCTACCATTAACAAAGAGTGAAGCTTTGGTTTTTATACTTTTAGATCCAAAAATCGTGCATGGGCTTGGAGCCATGTTTTGGGCCAGAGAATCAGGCATCAGGCCCAAAACCCAATTCTTTCAGTCCAAAAAGGCATCTTCAGCTGCAGTTGGCTTCAATAGACTTTTCATCCACTTATGCTCCTCTGATTGGGTCAAGGCTTGGACCATTGGAAATCTCTTTCCGATCTGGTCGTTTTGACATAAGGTAGGCCCCATTCCGAGGTCTGAGTCCAAAGATACGCCGGAAGTTCTCACGACTTGTGTCTTTGTTTTTACGCTTTCCGCGTCGACTTTTCAGCTTTTGACCGGGCTTTAGAAAGGCTTTATCTTCTTGAATCTTGGCATTTAATCACGGAACTCCTTAGTAACTGACCTTTGCTCCTTTATCTCACTAAAGTGGCACATTTCTGCACATAATGGACTTTGAAGCCTGAAATGCATAAAAACACGTAATCAGTGTTAACTCTTAATTATTACTCACATAATTGGTCTAAAAGTATGATTATTAAGCTGTTAAAACTACAGTTTTGGGCTCTTATCACATATACCCAATCTCTGATAGCGAATGGGTAAGTCCCATTCATGTAGTTCCTAAGAAATCAGGGATTACCATGGTACGTAATGCCAATAGTGAATATGTTGCAACGCATGGTCCTATAAAATGGAGGATCTATATTGATTACAGACGTCTAAATGCCATGACAAGAAAGGATCATTTTCCTTTACCCTTTATAGATCAGATGCTAGAACGTCTAGCTGGTCATGCTTTTTACTATTTTTTAGATGGCTACTCAAATTATTTCCAAATTATTATTGATATTGATAACCAAGAAAAGACTACCTTCACATGTCCTTTTGGAATATACGCCTATAAACGAATGCATTTTGGCCTTTGTAATGCTCGTGGTACCTTCCAGCGGTGTATGCTTCATATATTTAGTAACATGGTAGAGCGTTTTATGGAAGTATTCATGAATGATTTTTCTATCTATGGAGACTCTTTCACTGACTGCCTGTCTAACTTGTCTATGGTTTTGACACGGTGTGAAGAGAAGAGTTTGGTTTTAAATTGGGAAAAATGTTATTTCATGGTGAAAAAAGGCATAGTACTAGGTCACATTGTGTCTAGTGATGGCATCGAAGTAGATAAGGCCAAACTAGATAAGATAGCGACTCTACCTATACCATGGACTGTCCGTGATATTAGAGCCTTTCTAGGCCATGCAGGTTTTTATAGGCGCTTTATCAAAGATTTTTCAAAAATAGCTAGGCCTTTAACTAATCTACTTCTAAAGGATGCCATCTTTGATTTTAATTTTAATTTTAACTGTAAACAGGCTTTTGAAACTTTAAAAGCTGCATTAACCTCTGCACCCATTATACAGCCTCCCGATTGGTCTAAACCTTTTGAACTCATGTATGATGCTAGTGATTATGTTGTTGGTGCTATCTTGGGTCAGAAACTAGATAATAAATCCACTATTATTTATTATGCTAGTAAAACTTTAAACGATGCTCAAAGTAATTATACAACTACTGAAAAAGAATTTTTAGCTGTCGTTTATGCTTTAGATAAGTTTCGTCCTTATTTGGTTGGTTCTAAGACTCTAGTTTACACAAACCATACCGCTCTTAGGTACCTTCTCGCAAAGAAGGATGCTAAGTAGAGATTAATTCGATGGATTCTTCTCCTGCAAGAGTTCACATTAGAAATAAAGGACAAAAGAGGGGTCGAAAACGTAGTTGCCGACCACTTATCTAGACTTATAAATGACGATGATAGTGATTCTGAGTCCATACTTGACTCTTTTCCTAATGAGAATCTGTATACTATTTTTTCTTCACCATGGTATGCTGACATTGTGAATTATTTAGCGTCTGATACTATTCCTGCTGATTGGTCACGAAATGAACGTAAGAAGGTCTTGGCCAGAGTTAGGCTATACTACTGGGATGAGCCCTACCTTTTTAAGTATTGTGCGGATTAGATTATTCGTCATTGTATTCCCCAGTGGGAATATAATGAGGTTCTCTCATTCTGCCATGACAAAGAGTGCGGTGGCCATTTTAGTGGTATGAAAACAGCTGCTAAAATTCTTCAATGTAGGTTTTATTGGCCTACTCTTTTTAAAGATGCCTAAGTGCATTGCAAGACGTGTGTTTATTGCCAACAACTTGGGTGAATCACGAAGCGTAATATGATGCCATTAAATCCAATTATGGTGGTAGAAGTTTTTGACGTATGGGGCATTGATTTCATGGGTCCTTTTCCGGTTTCCCACGGTTTCATATATATTCTAGTTGTCGTGGACTACGTGTCTAAATGGATAGAGGTCATGGCTTGCCGCCGTAGCAATGACCATAAGACAGTTATGTTTTTTGTTAAGGAATACATTTTCTATCGATTTGGCATTCCTAAAGCCATCATTAGTGATGGTGGAACACATTTTTGCAACAAAGTTGTTGCATCTCTAGTGAAAAAGTATGGAATTACACATAAGGTAGCAACTCTGTATCATCCACAAACTAGCGGACAAGTAGAAGTTTCAAATAGGGAAATCATAAAGATCTTAGAAACAACTGTAAATCTTGATAGGAAAGACTGGTCGAAGCGTCTATCTGATGCCTTATGGGCGTATAGGACTGCTTTCAAAACTCCTATAGGTATGTATCCCTTTAGACTTGTATTTGGGAAACCTTGTCATTTGCTCGTTGAATTGGAGCACCATGCTATGTGGGCTATAAAAAGCCTTAACTTCAATTTTGATGAGGCAGGTGTCAAGCGTAAGTTAATGGCTATCATTTTTTGCTTGTTTTTTTGTAGTGCACGTAGACACACTATTCCGTGCTTAAATACTGGTTTTGTCCTCATTTTTAAGTTTATTGCTCAAACCTGCAAAAGTACGAAAATACGATTATTTCATGATTATTAAATACATAATTAACCAAAATGTTATGTCTCTACTGGGTTTAATTTTATATTACAGTTTTAGGTGCTTATCACTTGGGTTGGGTCAACCAGAGCTAAAGGCTAAACAATAGCTATTTTACCTGTGACGAGATCTGTATTGGCTCCAACTTCTTCCACTTCAGGAACACCATTATGAACAACACCACCATCCACATTTGTACCAGATGGTACATTAGGAATTGGAACACCGGGAACAGATGGATGAACGATTGGAGCAAGTGGTGGAGGGATGGTTTGTTGAACGACCACCGGCTGCGTGCTTTGGAATAATATGTTTATGTAGAAAATTTCTAGTGAATCTATTGTTATATGGTTTTGAGCCATTTGTTAGGGTTATGTGAAGGGAAATAGTGAAAGAAAGGTGTGTAAATGAAACAGTGAATAGTGAAGGAAAACAATGAAGGAAAGGTTTTTATATAGCCACATTTTAGGTCTTGCCATCTAAATGATTCATCTATCGGTTGGAGAGCAGCCAGCTTACCAATTGATTTAAAACAATCCATCGTTTTAGTGTTATCAGACCCAGCCCATTCTGGCGGGTTGACCCACGACCCAGTGACTTTGTCGAATTGGGGCCTGAATTTGATCATGCATTTCCCAATAGATTTTTCACAAAAAATTGTTTTGATTTGATCTGTGTGTTTTGATTATTAGGAAAATTGAGTTTTAAAATATCTAAAAACAAAAAGAATATTGTTGGTGTTTTGGTGTGATTATGGTGTCTTTTTTTTTCAAAAACTCGATTTTTTCGAAATCTGATATGATATTTTTCCAAATTTGGCAAGAATATTTGTATTACGGTATCTAAAATTCTAATATCCAAATTTTCCAAAAAATAATTGGATCATAATTCAATTCCAATCCGATTTCCAATTATTTTCCAAATTTTTAACATATATTATTAGTCGTATGTTTCATATATAGTTACCAAATCAAAACCACAAATAAGTTGGAAAACCAATTAAAAGCCCTAGAGAAGTAGAGTCTTGTCTCTCTCAAACCTTCAAGAAATCAAAACAATCATTTTTGTACATGTCTCGCTTTCTCTTATCTTTCTATTCATTGAATTAATGCATTTACATGTTGAAAATGTTTGCTAAATGAACGTATTAAAATGTCTAAGATGTTTACTAGATTAATATATTAACATTTCAAAATGATTGCTAAATGAATGTATTAACTAAATAAAAATGGTTGCCGTAAAAGATAATCCAATTATATGATTCAGACTTCCAATTTACAACAAATTATATGTTAAAAGACCTGATCCAATAAGAAATCACCCCTAAGGTGTGATCTTGCTTTCTTTTGTTGCTAGAATCAATTATAAATTGTCTACCACTATCCGTAAATGGGATTGTAGTATTGGTCATGATAGTGATTGTGTTGATGATACGTTAGATGAAATGCTTCAAACGAGCAAGGGAGTTAAGCTTATTAGTTGAATCTCTTAATGATCGTCTTTACGAAGTACAATAAGCATGTCTAGTCAATTTAAAGGAATTTAAAAATGAAAAGAAAAGTTTACTAAAATAGATTGACGATAAACTTGATAAAACAACTACCATAGATAAATAGGAAGAGACTTATAAAATATTTCATTTTAAATGTCTCCACCGCTTAGCTTGGAATTTATCTGGAGATACAACTTCGTCTTGCACATTGCACCTTCTACTCATAGTAACAACATTGCGGAATTGCCACCAAAACAAGTGTTCATTCTATGGCCACCAAAACACATTAAATTAAAAGTTGAAGTTGAATAGTGTAGAGACAAATATTATAGTGTGGGTCATGATGGGATTAATGAATTGATTGTCTAAGTGTTTCTCGAGAACAAAGTGAATGGGAAGAAGTAAAAAAAAAAGTTGATTGTTGACGATAATAATATTTTATAAAATTTAAAAACTTTAGGACATAAAATGAACTACAAGAACGACCAAATGAACCACAAGAACAGCCAAAGGTAGGGATGTCCATTCTACCCGAAACCCAAAAAAACACCCCGTACCGAACTATGCTCGAACCCGACAAAACCCAAACCCAAACCCAGACTGAAATACATAGGGTAGGGTTTGGTCACACTCTCTAAACTTGGACCGACCCGAACCCGACCCGATAATTTGGCCCTAAACCTGTTAAAAGGGTTAAAAAGCCTGAAACCAAATCTGGACCGAAACTGAACCCGAACTCGAAACCCAATTAAAGAGGGTAAAACCGTAAAAATGCCCGAACAAAACCCGAACCCGAACCAGACCATAATTCCCAACAGCTCTATTTTCATTTATTATCTTCAACAACTTTTTCTTGAGGTTACATATTTGTCCCTAATTTATGATTGTTGGGGTCCTAACAACTATATTTTGAGGGTGAAAATGACTTTTATGAATAACAAATTAAAATCTATAAATACAATTCTCTACACCTCAAAATTTTAAAAATTTACAATTTCACAACAATTCAAACTCTCCAATTCTAATCATAAACTTAGTTATCATATTCTCTCTACAAGCAAGTTCTTACAAGCAAGTTCTAATTCAAAGATCAAGAAAGAAGATCAATATTAACAAGTGATTTAAATATACTTCAAGAACTTCTCCAAAGTTAATTAGGTTAGCATTTCTTTCACAATTTAAGTTTTCATTATATAATTAAGTATTTATTACTCTCTCCACAAACCCCACTCTCTTGTTATTAATTATTTATATTATTTGGTTGGTAGTGTTTTTTATTTATTTATATTTTTTAGAAAATAAAATGGATAATGATAATGATTCCATAGAGTTGGGATATGAAAGTGATTCAAATAATATTGATGCTCCCCCATCAAATGATAATAGTCATAATACTAAGGCTAAAAGGGCAAGGTCGGGTGTTTGGGAACATTTTACTAAGATGAAAGTTAAGAATAAATTTGGAGTTATGGAATTAAAAGTAGTTTGTAACCATTGTAAAAAACCATTGGCTCATTCTGCATCAAATGGAACTACTGCTATTAAAAGGCACGCGGAAAGATGTATACAAAATATTGACCCATTGCCAACCAAACTAATTTGTCTAGAAGTAGTACGGGTGAAGTTTCAACTTGGTCATATAATTCAACACAAGAGCGCTTTCATACAATCAAATTTTTTGTAATGAGAGAACTTCATTTCTTAATGGTTAAAGATAAATATTATTCGAAATTTATTAAGGGTGCTTACTTTCCAAATTTCGAAAATATTTCTAGACAAACGCTTGGTAGAGATATTCAAAAAATGTACAAGCCCAAAAAATTGGATATTATTTCATTGTTGAAAGATGCTCCTGGAAAGATTTCTCTTACTTCTGATCTTTGGACTTCAATAGCTCAATCTCAATTTATGTGTATCACAGCACATTAGATTGACAATGATTGGAAAATTAACAAAAGAACTATTGCATATTTTGAGCATCCAGAACCACATAATGGAGTATATATTGCTAAAGCTTTGATGGAAAAACTTACTGAGTATGAGATTGTTGGCAAAATTAGCACTATAACTTTGGATAATGCTAGCAATAATGGTGCTGCGGTTTATGAACTTATCCCTAAGTTATTTAGTGAAGAGATATATGGTAATTTGTTCCATGTGTGTTGTAGTGCCCACATTTTAAATCTCATTGTTAAAGATGGGCTTAAGCATTTTTCTGTTTTATTTGCTGGATTTAGAAGCTTTGTCAAAATGTTGAGATATTCACCTGGAAAATATCAAAGATATTGTCAATTTTGTGAGATGGATGGGTTTCAAAAAAATAAAATACCAATAGATGTACCCCATCGTTGGGATGCAACATATGAAATCTTGAAGCATATTATGAGGCATAAGAAACCAATAAATCACATGTTGCAAGAGGTGAATATTAGGTTTTTGCCTAGTGAAGAAGTATGAGAAGCAACTGAAAACTTGAAAGATTTTTTTGGTGTATTTGCTGATGCAACAAAGCTTTTTTCCGATTCATCATATGTCCCTGCTAGTGAATTCTGTTTGACAATTGGGCATCTTAAAAATCTTCTCAATGATAACCCCGAAAGTTCAGTTTGTGACAAAATGCTTTTAAAGTATGACAAGTACTGGAAAAATATGGATTTTCTACCTTTGGCACTTGCATCTGTTATGGACCCACAATATAAGATGGAAGTGCTAAAGCATCTCTTGTATGCTAATGATTCTTCTACTTATGAAACAAAACTGCAAGAATATCGAAACAAGTTGGATACACTTTTTGCATCATACCAGAGGAAATTGGGTAGAGAACCCATTCAACTAATCATGCACAAAATCAAACCCAAATACATAAAATCAAAAAAAGAGCATTCATCAAAAACATTCAAATCTTAATTACTAAGAACTTACAAGATGTTTGTAACCCAAACCAACTTCAAGCTAGTAACCATGCCCAAATATCCAACAAACAAAAATCACGAACTGAAATTGCGAAAATCATGAAAACCAATTGAATGTGAAGAGCCAATTTATCCCAAAAATAACATGAGATCGAGAGTGAATGTCAAAAAATCAAACTCAGAATCTAAGAAATGTTGCATTTCTAATACTATGTCAATAATACAGCTACATCATTGTATTATTCAAGGTAACAATAACCTAGAAACTACATAATGTTACTGTTGTACCCTTATACAACAATTTCTATAGTCATATCTTTCACATTTCTATCTTTCATTTCCTTTAAAGTAAAATGATCCATAACGAGATGATGTTCCTTTTTTTGGTTTTGTAGTATAATCTATATTTTCAATGGAAGCGGAAATAGACTATACTACATTTGCACTTTCTATATTAACGCCTATATCCAAATCATTTTTCATGTTATCATCTAAATTAAAAATATTAGCATGTTCATTTCCCTAATCATAATCATTCAAATTTTCTATCATCTAAAATTAAAATCACATAATAAATCTACTTAGCTAAAATACAAACAATGGTGTATAAGTAAGAAAAACGGTTGTTGGAAGAGTTGTTTAAATAAACTTATATATTAGTAGTTTTAATACTACGATGTGCTAACCGGATAAGTGTAATCGGATTCTTAATTGAGAGTGAAGTATAATATTTGATGTATATATATTGGTTAGGCTAGAGTGACACTCTTATTGTGCCACTCTTATCTCACACTTCTCCTTAACCGTCCGATCTCTTCTCAAGATCTAATGATCTAATTCACTCAAAAACTCTGAAATTTCAATATTTCGTAATATTTTAAAATCGGAAAAACGAAATAAGGGAAAAACGCGAAATTGGAGAAGAACTCTCTCTCTCTCTCTCTCTCTCTCTCTCTCTCTCTCTCTCTCTCTCTCTCTCTCTCTCTCTCAGTCTTCTTCTTCTCCACTCTAGCAACCAAGCTTCTGGAACTCTCTCTCTCTCTCTCTCTTCAATTATCGATTATCAATTGTTTAATTAAGGTATGCTCATTTCGATTATCGATTCAATTATCAAGCACTTTTATTATTTAATTTGTTTAATTCGTTTGATTTTCGATTATCAATTTGGGTTTTGTTTAATTCGTTTGATTTTCGATTATCAGTTTGGGTTTTGTTTAATTCGTTTGATTTTTGATTATTAATTTGACTTAGCACTCAACCTATACTCTCTTGAACTTGAGCTAGTTCTAGTTCCAACCCATGGTAATTAGTTACTCCTCAAAGCCACTACCAACTCGAGTTTTTAACTGTGGTTGGTTGAATTAATTAGGATACTCAGGTTATATACTCAAGTTGAATTAATTGATTTAAGAATTAAGATGGGAAGAAATCCCCGAATCCCAGCTATCGTCATTGTGCTGGTGTCGAGGTTCTGCATTAGGTAGTCTCTGTAAATGTGAAGCCTAAGCTGCAAAGAGTTGAAACTTTTTTCAAGGTGAACAAAGAATAGTTAACACCTCTTGTCACACTTTGGTGAACTCTGTCGGAGTTTTGTACTCTGTCAGAGTTTTGAACTAGCATATTCGGTGAACTCTGTCAGAGTTCGGTGAACTTTGTCAAAGTTTTGAACTAGCATATTCGGTGAACTCTGTCAGAGTTTTGAACTCCGTAAGAGTTCGGTGAACTTTGTCAGAGTACTCTGTAAGAGTTCGGTGAACTCTGTTAGAATTTTGAACTAGCATATTCGATGAACTCTGTCAGAGTTCGGTGAACTCTGTCAGAGTTTTGAACTAGCATATTCGGTGAATTTTGTCAGAGTTTTGAACTCCGTCAGAGTTCGGTGAACTTTGTCAGAGTTTTGAACTCTGTCAGAGTTTTGAACTAGCATATTCGGTGAACTCTGTCAGAGTTTTGAACTAGCATATTCGAAAAACTCTGTCAGCCATTTAGTAAGCCTGCTCTCTGTTGTCTCAAACCACATTATTGAAAGTTTACAATTAAACATTTTCTTTGCGGCAACCATTGAATCAAACCAATTACTAAACTGGATTTAACTGAGTGCAGAAACCTGTGAAATAAGCTCTGACGAAGATTACACATACTAAATTCAAACCTGTTGGTAAAGCTCACTTCTCAGAGAAAAACAGGGAGAAACACGGTTATGAAATCGTAATCAGGTAAACTATTTACTTTATTTAGAGTATTTCATCCTGTCCAACAGATAAGAGAACGGATTAGAAGTAAAAACTTCCCCTTTTTGGGGGTTTCTTCCGTCTGTTTTGAATCAACTTCATCACTACCGATGGATCTTTCGGAATTTGAGATAACACCGCTCGCAAGAGTAAGAATAGCTGAAGAAAGATTCTTAGCAGCAGCAAGTTCAGCTCTTTTGGCTCCAAACCAAGTCGAGAATCAAGCTCAATAAAGTAAGGTTTCTTTTGCTGACAAGGTTAGAGGTGACCAACCTCAGCACTTGGATGTAGAGGACCTACCTACTCCAAAAATTAAAGGAAACATGCCGTCTATCAAGCTACCCAAGAAAGCAGTAGAAAGGGGTCGACTTTATTGTAAGTATTGTTTGGTGGGTCGGTTAGATTTGCAGAAAATCAAGTCGAAGACGACGCTCTATATAAATGGCAGAAAAATGGAAGCCTCAAGGTGACTGGAAGATTATTCCTTTGGGAAAAGGCTTCTTTATCATTCGGCTAACCAGTGAAACTGATTGGAGGAGAATTTGGGGAGGGGGTCCGTGGAGATTTGGGGAACAAACTCTAAGGCTATCAAAATGGACACCAGACTTTGATACTGAGGTTCATATCAAAACCAAAGCTCTAGTCTGGATAAAATTCCCTAAGTTGGGTCAGTAGTACTGGGATTACGAAAGACTGATGTCAATGGGTAAAACTATCGGTTACCCAATTAGTGTGGACAAACACACACTAGAAAGAGACTATGGTTTCTATGCCAGTGTTCTTGTTGATGTTGACATCTCTAAACCTATCCCAACTCAGATATGGGTGGAAGAGGAGGAAGGAATTTCTTTTGTGCAGGATATTGAAGTAGTCAAAATGCCAAAGTTCTGTGGACACTGCAAGTCAGTGGGTCACCTGGAAACAGAATGTAGAGTGCTCCGGAGGAACACAAGAACGGAGGCAACAGAAAAGGAAGCTGTTATTCCAGGACCAGTTCCTAATGCTAGGAAACTTAACAAGAAGAGAAGGAGAAACAAGGATAAGCAACATGCCGGAACAAGTGGTACTAAGGACTCAACTGGAGACTACATCTCTACTCCTCCAATAGCAACACAACCAACTGCCATTGATGTAGAGCCTGTAAATATGAAAGTAAATGCTACAGTAAACGAGGATAATAATGTTGGGGAACAAGACTTGCAAGAGGCTCAAGCAGCTCAATTGATGGCAAGGGCTACACGAGGCAATCGCATTTAATGTGGTTGAGGTTGGGACTGGGACTGGTATGGCTGAGCAAGAGGTCCATCACATGGCTGGGGAGTCTGCTAGAGGTACGGGCCAGAATGAGGCAGATTCAGTGACTGGGACTGGCTTGGATGGGAATCAGTCTCAGGAAAGAAATGAGACACTCTTAGAGGGGGAAACTAGGGCAGTATCTCCTGTCATGATGACCCCAGCAGTTTTAGTTGTTGAGACATCCATCCCATTTTCTGGAGATGGAAACAAGCTAACATTAGTAAATGAGTGTAATGATCTTCCGAGATCGGGTTAATTGGGCTGATTTAGCGGATGATGAGTCGGACGAGTCTGGCCGAGGGACGGTGAAACGCCATGGCGATTTATAACTAAGAAAAAGTCTAAGCCGGAATGGATGTTGCGAAGTACACACCTCCATCTACAAGGGCAAGGAAAGGAACTCGGCATAACCAACGATGAATGTCGATCCTAACATTAGGACCTTATTTTGTAATCAAAATCGACAGTGCAGTCAAGTCGTACTTTAGAGTTCTCTAGAGTACGCTCATTATTTTGCTTCATGGTGGGAACCTATCCTGTAACTTGAAGACTTTGTCTCCTCGTGTACTCTTATACTTATATTAATAATATATTCACATTTTGCCTGCAAAAAAAAAAAAAAAATACACATACTAAATTCACATACACATGCCAAATTCTCTAACAGAGTTCAAATACACATACCAAATCCTTCTAAGATTTATACATACTAAATTCAAACTACTAACCAAATACACCTGAATTTCCCGAAGATACAGTTCCAAATCCCCGAGTCTAACTGATGGTTACCTCCATAGCAACATCATTCATAGCAGAAGCTACATCCAAAGCAACTTAGGATAACTCATCATCGACAACACCACACGACATCTAAAGCAACTTAAGACAATAACACCTTAACCAACGACTTGATAATACATAAAACCGCTAAGAGAAGACAGACCAACAACAACTTAAATATTAACATTCCGATTGAGTGAATTTCCGAATCAGTCGTTATCTTCCTTGTGCAAATAAAAGCTCGACTCTCAGTTGGGGAAAATGTTGGAGCTCGACTCTCAGTTATATTCAACGACGACAAGCTTCCACAATTATTTTCTTCATCCGCCCACTTAAAATACCTACATTTCTTATCATTAGGCAAATGTTTGTCATTTTTTTCGCAAACACATAAAGGTCGTCCAGGATTCATTTTGGTTCTCGAGACTCTATTCAATACTGAAGTTCCACAATAAGGGCACCTCATTTATAGATCGAATTTCACTGTATAAGGAAAAAATTAAAAAATATCAAAATATGCAAATGTAAAATCACCTAAATATGTAATAACTATGGAACCCTAAAACAATAACATTAAAAAACAAATGAACAAACAAAAGTTAAACAGAAGAAAATCCCAATTAATTCTGACAGAGTTCACTGAAAATACTAGTTCAAAACTCTGACAGAGTTCACCAAACTCTAACAGAGTTTTGCAAATATGCTAGTTCAAAACTCTGACAAAGTTCACCGAACTCTGATGGAGTTCGAAACTCTGACAGAGTTCACCAAATATGCTAGTTCAAAACTCTGACAGAGTTCACTGAACTCTTACAGAATTCTCTGACAAAGTTCACCGAACTCTGACGGAGTTCAAAACTCTGACAGAGTTCACCGAATATGCTAGTTCAAAACTCTAACAGAGTTCACCAAAGTGTGACAAGAGGTGTTAACTATTCTTTGTTCACCTTGAAAAAAGTTGCAACTCTTTGCAGATTAGGCTTCACATTTATAGAGACTACCTAATGCAGAACCTCGACACCACCACAATGACGATAGCTGGGATTCGGGGATTTCTTCCTATCTTAATTCTTACATCAATTAATTCAACCTGAGTATATAACCTGAGTATCCTAATTAATTCAACCAACCACAGTTAAAAACTCGAGTTGGAAGTGGCTTTGAGTAACCAACTACCATGGGTTGGAACTAGAACTGGCTCAAGTTCAGGAGAGTTTGGGTTGAGTGCTAAGTCAAATTGATAATCGAAAATCAAACGAATTAAACAAAACCCAAACTGATAATCGAAAATCAAACGAATTAAACAAATTAAATAATAAACGTGCTTGATAATTGAATCGATAATCGAAATGAGCATACCTTAATTAAACAATTGATAATCGATAATTGAAGAGAGAGAGAGAGTTCTAGAAGCTTGGTTGTTGGAGTGGAGAAGAAGAAAACCGAGAGAAAGAGAGAGAGTTCTTCTCCAATTTCGTGTTTTTCCCTTATTTCGTTTTTTCGATTTTGAAATATTATGAAATTTTGAAATTTCTGTGTTTTTGAGTGAATTAGATCATCAGATCTTGAGAAGAGATCGGACGGTTCAGGAGAAGTGTGAGATAAGAGTGGCACAATAAGAGTGTCACTCTAGCCTATATATATATAGTGACACTCTTATTGTGCCACTCTTATACTCCAATCTTGAAGTGGATTGTAGATTTCAAGCTTGAACTTCAATATTTAATAACATGTAGCAACTTCATTTGATAAATATGCAAATTGAACCCAAAAATATAATTTAAAAAACAAAAAAGAGATTGAAGAGCTAAGATTTGAGAGAATTAGGATAGAGAGTTTGTGACTTTTTGTCTTCATGTATTAATGGATCGGACTCACATTATACATTTTTAACATTGAATTATAGCAAGTCTAAATGTTGATTTTCTTCAATTCCTTCATTGTTATTTGTTGTTCCACATTTAGAAAATGAATTATATGTTATGATCGAGGAAGACGCAACTGGATCATCTTTTGTACGAATCTCTTGAGCAATAGAAGTGGGGGTTTGTTTAACCCTAACTTATTTCTTAAAAAAAAACATTGAATTATAGTTGTTGGAATGTCCAACAACTTTATTCTCATACAAAATATAATTGTTGGGGGTTTTAATTTAGATGGTGGTATAAAAAGAAAGAGTTGTGTTAGGGGTGTAAAAGTGAAACAAGAGTCGTTGGGATTTATGGTAGGTTTCGGCTTGGGTTTTGAACTCGGGTTGTCAGTTTCATTTCAGGTTCAAAACTAACCAAGGGTTGGGTTCGGGTACCTTTCGTCTATGAAATCTTCGCTGAACCCTACCATGGTATATGTAGGGTAGGTTTTGGGTTCGGTACATGTGCGGGTCAGTTGTTTGTCGGCCAGGTTTCGAGTCATCTGACATTTTCCCAAGTCGGATTGACAACATTTATTATTTTATTGCGATAATTAATTTATTGTACGTGCATCAATTTCACGAAGTTCTACTTTATCATATAGTTGTGTATTGTAAGTAGTTGTGATGTTAACGTGAACATTTGTACTATGCATTATATAATACTTTTACATGTTAATGTGCACTTATATTACATATGTATATAAAATTATGATCACATGTAAATATATTAATAATTGTGGTATACATAAATTTAGTATAATATATACAGTTATGTACGACAAGTGTATGTGTATGTGTATGTATAGTATAATGTACACTGTTCAATTTAAAATTGTAAACTACCACGTGTGCAGCTTATGAGATGTACTAAAAATAAATAAATAAATTTCAAAGATTAAGATTATGATATGCAACTTAGGACAGTTACTTCTTATGAGATGTATTATTTGTTCATTTACCAAATGGGAAACCGGAACCGAGAGTGGGTACCCAACTTAATTAATTGTTATGAACTTATGATTCGGAGTCGGAAGGAACCAATTCGAAACCAAAACCAGTTGGGTCGAAGTTAGAACATAACTGGAACTGACCCATAAACACCAGACCCTACGACTCTGGCACAAAATTAACAGAACCCAAACTGACCCATTTCATTTTCGGTTTGGTCCGGATAACCTGAACCCGGTTCAACATGGTCAGTGGTCACGTGGAGTCATGGACCCATTACTTGTCCCTGTCGTTTGTGGGGGTGGATTCTTCCTGAGTTCCAGATACATTTTGCAGTCAAAAGTCAAAACCACTTTGTCAAGGCTCTTCTTAGAGTTCGGAGAAGCGCCAACAGTGAGGTATGAATGTATGATCCATTCCTTGTTTGCAGTAGTTAAAGGAAAATTTCACTCAAAACTTTCTTAGATTCTATAAACAAAGTGTACATGCATATTCACTTCTGGAATTTAAGTGATTAAATCTTTTTAGTCAGTGCATTAATTATGATGTGTTAATATTTTGATCGTAGGATAGATATTATTGCATGCAATGTAAATGATTTTTCCTTGAGACTAACATTTGAAATTTTAGTTCTACTAGCTACATGCAATAAAATGAGTGATTTTTTGCTCCCAGCGGGATTTGCTCCAAGAGCTCCAAGGGAAACATGAACTAACCAAGTGTCCATTGAAAAGGGGTCAACAGTTATCAAATTTCCACTTTAATATATGTTTCCTGATTTATTCCCAACCTTAAAAAAATAAAAGAAAAAAACTTAACCAGTTACAAAATTTAGTTTTTGGTCTTAATTGTTGGAACAAAAAAAGAATAAAAAACTTGAAGTGCTAAACTAGTGACACTTCTTTCAAACTAAAAAAGATAAAAAAAAATCTTTAGCTAAGGATGGGAAAAACTCCTATATATTTTACAATGATATTTTTTTAATTCTTTTTTTATTTATTTATTTTTATTTTTAGTGGGAGCAAATCAGGAAGTTTGTTCTAAGAAAGGAATTTGATAACTGTCAATCTATTTTTAGTGGACACGTGGTTGGTTCCTCTTTCGCTTGGAGGAGCAAAAAATCACTCCAATAAAATGCTTATTGTTTAACCAATGAAGTTCGTTAGTGGAAGACTTGGGTCATACATCCAACAGGTTTTATGTCTTGGGACTCAAGTCTAAATAAAGACCAAGTCTCCCAATAGAGTAAAATACTCTATCTGTTCTCTATATATTTGAGAGAAAATAACCAATGTAAGTAACTGTTATCCCAAAAGGCTCTCCTACTCACTCTGCTTTCTCCATTACTATTGCAAGCTACTAAGCTACTAAGGATTTTAAGGCGTGAAAACTTAAGCTACCTTTTTAGTAATTGTGGCTACGACATCAAGAGAAGGTGTATCAATTCCGATTCCGCTTCCGTTGCCCGAGCTTATTGATTTGTTTTGACAAAAGGTACGTGCACTATTTTGTCTACAGTTAGCAATATTTTCCTTGATTAACTTGTGTTCAAGCTTAAATTCGAGCTTTTGAAATTTCACAAATAAGACAATATTTGGTTGTTGAAATCTCAGCTTTAACCTTGTTTTGCTTGTCCACTTTGGATCTCTTCAATTGGAAGTACTCCTTTTGTCTTTCTTGGCAGTGCAATGGGAGAACTTGATGTGACCTGGATTTGCTACTGTGAAGGAGAATTAGTTGACGAGGATAGGGAGGTTAGGTATTTCGGGGGGCACACTAAAGTACGAGATATTCCCAGTACCATTGGCTTCATAGATCTCAGAACAAGGATTCAGGAAATGTTAGAATTTCCAATTGACGAAGTGGGATTCAAAATAAAGTGTAGGTATTGTGTCGATGACCACACTGTCCTTGCCGTCGACGTTGATGATGATCAGTCTCTAAAAGTTGTTTTAGATCGTTCCCATCATTGCAATAATACTGTTATTGCGTATATTGTAGAACAGTCAGCAATAAACATAAATTCCGAGTGTACAAGGTACATATATACCACTCTGAGTGTCTTGGTAGCTGATGTTGAATTCGGTACTTAAATCTGCAATCTTATTTACCACAGGAAATCTAGTTATGCGGCTGGCATTGAAGAACCTATCCAGGATGCTAAACCTTTTGGACGAGTGGGACGTCCGCCCAAATATTCCAGTCTTAAGAAACCAGTAGGACGTCCAAGCAAAGGAACTATGGCGTCCAGGAGACGAGTAGGGCGTCCAAGTGTAAATAAAAAGTCGACACCACATTGTGGGAGATGCGGGAAAGAAGGGCACAACATAAGGTCATGCAGGATGCGCAGTAGTAGACAAGAATTCATGCATGATGATGAAAGTACGCCTGTGGTATGATAGAGTTCGAAGAAGAATTCAGAGAAAGATTGAGCCACTCTAGTATCATACTAATATATATCATGAAAAAGTAGCTCTTCTACTCTTTCTTTTTTGGTAATCTAAGCTCAATGTATTAGGCGATCACAGTGGTAGTTCCCTATTTTGCTAGTTAAAAGCCGTACGCACTGGGTTGTCAATTCTAGCCTAAACAGGCTTTGGGGCTAAACATTTTGAGTATTTTGTGTAGGCTACCCTTTTGTAAATCAATGTCAACTGTGTGTTGTATCAGACGCCTGATGTAGTTTTCCATATTATTGTAATCTATGTACAGTTATGGATTGTCGTCTTTGCTTTAGGACGGAACCAGCAAGCTCATGACGTTCAGTTGTAGAGCTACAGATAACGGATGCATATATGTCAAGAGCCTATATATATGTCAACAGCCTTCGCGATAAACATTTACTCTTATTAATATTTGAAGCTAATATAAAACCATTGCACATCCAGTACTAATTCAACTTCTCTGATTGAAAACTCTACAATTTTTCCTAATCTCTCCTGCGTTACCAATAAGAACTTCAACGCCCCCCAACTTCACCATAGCATTGGCAAACTGTCGACCAAACTTAATTCCATCAGAAGCTAAACTAGAGACCATTGCACTGCTTGAGCTATCCAAGCCAAGTTCTTGATCAATTCTCAGTACTGCTCTCTTCAATAGAACTTGGTTGTAGAATTTGTTATCAAACACAAATGGAGTTCTTTTATCCAAAAATACAGTTGGGTCCTGACCAGAATGTGATCTACAAGTCTGAAGAAGTTTTTCCAGTAACCTGGGATCCATTGAAGGGTCAGGAGATCCTGTTCCTTGAAAATTTGAAAGTCTATCTTGAAAGAAGCTGCAATGTGAAACTCCAACTGTATGTGCACCTAAAAGAGTGACCATTTCACTCAGTGTTAGCCCTTTAGCAGTAAAGGTTTCCAAAGCTTGAGGAACAGATGATCCTGGTCCAGGTAAGTTCACATCTTGTGGGTTCGAAACAATCCCATCACGTCTGCCTGTGGGAATTTTATAACTTGGTCCTCCTGCAAGTACTACAGCATCTCGAGTAGCAACAGTTACAATATCAGCACATGAGACGACTGATGGGCATTGTGCTTCTAGAGCCGCCTTGGCTTCGTCAATGAGTTCATACCCCCGTACTGTTAAGTTTGACCCAGCAGTCTTCTCTGAACGACTCTGCTCACTTGTGTCTATTAGTATTGACGCATCGCATCCCTGTAACAAACAGAACATGAAATTAAGAAACTAAGATTGGCTCAAATAAGTATCTTGTATTAATTTCCTTGAAAAATGATTATCACTTTAAGTATAACTCTTCACAGTGCACCAACAAATTGATGATTTGATTCAAGGACTAGGTGCATTGCGCTGGTTGATAATTTGCTAGTGCGCATCACACAACTAATATCATGAGAAACCCTGTGCTTCTTCTTTTTTCAGTATAGTTCAGTGTGCATGTAGTGTACACGGTTTGATAATTAATTAAAATGCGTAGAGGCACTTACTCTAACAAAACAATCATGAAAGTGCATGCGAAGAAGGGCTGCTGTAACAGATCGATCGCCATTAAATCTTCTTTTCACCACTGCTTGTATAATTGATTCTGCTTGTGGACAGGTTGAACTGTAGAAACCAACTTGGAGATCAGCACAAACAATGTGGAGAAAAAAGTAGAGAAACAAGAAAGGGAGCTTCATTTGTTCTTTATTTACTGAACAAGTAACATAAATATGGAGATTTGAAATGTGGCTATGTCACTGAGATTTGGTGAGGAAACTAAAGTGATTAACATATGTTTATACACAATAAGGATGGTTAGCAAACAAGATATGTTGATAAAACAGTAGACCTATGACGTCTCTTAGAACACGGTTTTGTAACAATTTTTGGTATTTTGTACGTTGGCATGACTCAGATATCATCTAACATAGGATTTTCTTTGAAGCTTTGACTAAATAAAGCTGTACTCAAACTCAAACGCACTAAACATCACTGATAGTCCAAGGAAGGATACAGCTTTGTGACTGACTTTCTCAAATCAGTCCAAAAAGTGTTAACAGATAGAAAAGTGTCCAATTGCGCAATATCAATCGATCAGATTGTTCTACGTAGGATATGAACGATTAAGTCAACAATATTGGTGATTTACAGCCTTTAGTTACCTGTACGTGTCCTATTAGTACAATCGATTTAAAAAGTTCTAACAATGGTGTAGATCCATTGTACGTCTTCCTAAACCTTGCATGAGTACTTTGTGCAAGCTTGAGTCCACTTGTGTGTAAACCTCAGCCTTTGTTTGAGCTCTTTGACTTTCAATGAGAAAATATATTAGACTTTCGTTAGAGAAAACAAATCAGATACTTAATTTGCTGACATGACCATAATTGAAATACAAATGTTAATAATGTTGTGACCTCTCCTCCTCTCCTCCTCTCATGTTCTATTTATAATCCCTCATCTCTCTCTTAGGCCATCCACCTGTCCCTCCATCTCTCGGTCCATTGATTGCCGCGTGGAGGGTTCCCGTACGACCCTAGGGTTTTCCCCTGCTCTGGGGCACGGTGTCTGATGGGTACAATTCCAGGTCAGCTATCCCTTCAAGTCGCGGCTCTACACTGTCAGTCCTCGGTTCTCAGCCTTCATACTTGACTCCTATGTCCGCGGCCCTAATAGAATGCTTCTCACCCCACTGCATGTCCTCTTTCTGGATCCATCACCCACCGGACCGTCGGCCATCATAAATTGGGTCGCTACATGCCCCCTCTCGAGTCCGTGAACCTCCTGAATGTTCGTGGGCTCGAGAACTCATTTTGCCTGCTTTTTCTCTTGGCTTCTGTTTCACGCTTTCTTATCATTGGCACACGTGTCCCACGCGTGCTTGGTTCGGATCACCTTGTTTTCCGCTCCTCCACGTGTCACGCATCTTCTGGTTCAACTAACGGCTCCTTGGTTTCCGCTCCCCTTCCTTTACCCTTTTACCCCCTTCACACTTCAATTTCCACTCGCTCCCTCTCTCCTCATTTATTCCTCACTCTTCTTCTTCTTTCTCACCAGACGCCATTTTTGAACTTCCTACTTTCTTCCTACACTACTCTCTCTCCTCTTTACATTCAACCCTTTCCCCTTTCTAGTTTTCTTCTCACCCTTCCTCTCTATATACCTTGCTTGCTCAAGTACTTGCTCTTGCTGTTGGGTTGACGCATTAGGTTGGTAATCTTTCCTCTTCTCTTTTGCATTTCTTTTCGTGAACTGTTCATCTTCCTTAGCTCTTTCCCCATGTCGGATTCCCAATCAGAGGGTCCGACTTCCTCGTGGTCATATGCGGAGGCGTCTTCTCCTCCGTCTGATCCCACCGCGGCCCCCTCCACCACTGGGCGGCCTTTCAAACTTCCGCCGCCTCCCCCACGCTCCCGTTGACCTAACCTAGAAGCGATTAGGGTTGGCTATGGTATACCTAACGACATCCTCCTTGAGCACGTGCCTGACGTGACTCACTTCCCCCATTTGGTTCCCCCCAGACTTGGATGTCTCGTGGCCACGGTTGGTCAAATTGTCTCTGGCTTGCGGCTACCGCTATCTCTACTAGATATCGAAGTATGTAACCACTTCAACATTCCCCCCTGCCAGGGTATAGGCAATTTTTGGCATATCATGTATGCCGCAAACTATTACAACCTCCACAAGGAGCCCCAAATAGTCCTCCGCGACATAATTTTTCACTACTATATATGCAAAAGCACGAAAGACGTGAGCGTTGGATATTACTCCTTCTGTGTCCGTCCCGGTAAATAGTCATTCGTCCTCAAATTCACCACCTCAGACAAAACTTGGCACCATTACCCCCTGTACGTCTCCGGTAATTTCTTGTCTGCGGATGTTCCATCTGAAGTGACTCTCAATCATCTCACCTTCACGCCTCCGGTGGAGTTCGATTTATCGCATCTCTTTCTTATATCGACCGTAAATGGTGGACTCACTCCTTATCTTTATTTCTCTATTGCGCAGGTTGGAGGACCGACTCGAAATCTCGCTTTTACACCGGTGTGAAGTCCGCGGTCTTTGAACAAATCCGCAACCTGGGCTCTTCTCAAGCTGAAGTTCTCGGCATAGATCCCTCCCATGGAACCCCCTTATTGACAGACCCCGCTCTGCACAATTTGGGTAAATACTCTGCTCCATTCTATTGTCCACCGCCCCCCAAAGAACGAAAGCCTCGACCTTCACCTCCTCCACCATCCCCGTTCCATCCTCCCAAGAGTAAGCCTCGCAGTTGCGGCTTCACTCGCAAAACCACCAAGTCTCAGGCCAAGGCTCGTGCTCTAGCAGAGACAATCAGAAAATCCACTGCCCACCTTCCTTCTCAGTCCTGCCGATATACACCCTCTTCCTTCTGCTCCCTCGCTGACTGGGAAGATCAATATATTCCTCCAACTTCCCCTCCTATTGACTCCCCGCCTTCCCCCATGGATGTCTCCAAGATTAAGTTATTGGACAGTGACTCTGACGATGAAGTAACTGAAGTCCCCAACTCTCAAAGGCATCCCGCCTCGGCCCCCCGCCCCCCACGTCCACGGATCTCTCGTCTGAAGAGCCCCCACACAAGCGCAGCAGATCCCCTCCTCCCGCAAGACTTTCCGCGGCTCCTCACCCCTCTTCCCAGATGCAGCGCCCTAGCAAGGAAACTGCTCAATCTCTCCCCGGGTCCGCGGCTCCGGAAATTTTCCGCCCCACCTTCAAGGTCCGGCCGTTCATCAACGTGGAGGACTGCGCTCTGAAAACCCGGCTGCGTGGCCTCGCCCATGTTCTATGCTTCCCATCTCCCCGCTGACGGCTTATCGCGGATCTTCGGGACCTTTGAGCGACATCGCACCTCCCTCTATGCCGGCTGGGAGAAGGTATGTCCCTCTTTCCACACCTTCCACTCTCTGCTTTATCCATTGTTCTGACTGCTTCTTCGTTGCTAGGTGAGCTTTGACATGTCCTACATGATCCGCGACCTTTTCTCTTCCCTGGGTACTGTGGAATCTATAGAGAAGGAGGTCGGCGGTCCCAATGGACTAAGGGACACCTGTGCACGCCTTCAAGCTGATCTGGCAGCCGCGAACATGGCCAAAGTTTGAGCTGAAGATGAATTAAGGACTGCCGAAGCTTCCCACCAGGACTTTATGGACGGAGTGAATGACCGCGAACAGCGGCGGGGAAGCCCTTGTCCCTCCAACACACACCGAAATCTTGCCGCTCTCCTTCTGCAACACACTCAAGACATGGAGCAGCTGCGGATAAACTTTAAAGCTCAAGCCGACAAGCGTGTGGCCAAGACGCTCGCTGACGAACATGCACGTTTAATCAAAGAAGGCCGACTCCTCCCAGAAAAACCTCCCTCTCCCATGTCAGAAGATCCAGCTGTCACGGTCCCAATTGTCGCGGACCAGACTGTTTTTAATTCAGTTGATGTTGCCACTCTCGATCTGCTGCCCGAAGACCCTGTTTGTGAGGCCATCTCCCTGGGCCATGCCTCGAGTGCTCTTGACCATGCACCCCTCGCTAAAGACTTGTTGCCGAACTTAGATTAGCCCCCATGTTGGCTATCTGTCATTTTACTAGCTATCTTGTAACTAACTTTTCCGACTAAGTGTGCCATTGTTATTATTTTTTCTTTTGTTTTTTACTTGTGTGTTTGTTTGGTTAGGAACTGTTTCACTCCCCCACATTATATGTATGATCCCTTGGCTTTAGTTATTGTTTTGCTTGAAATGCTGCTATTCATCCCTTTCCGTCTCTACTCTCTCTCCCTTTGTCAGTCTCTACACTGGGGCCTTCTCTCTTCTTGCCCCCATGTGTGACCCAAGCCTCTCACTCGTGAATATCTCATTTCACTTCGTAGGCACTCATAGACTACGAGGTCCATCGGGGCAACTCAACCTGCCGTGGACACGATTTAAGCAGTTTGTCCGCAGAGGGCTCATCCCAACCGTGGCCTCTCTTTTGGAGTGGCTTTGCCAACCGCTGGGATTCTCTCTTTGCCCCCGGGTGCAGCGTATGCCTTTCTTCCGCGGATGGCTCTCCCGGATCCGCGGATCTAATTTGAGGTGGACCTCTCGTCCTTGGGCATCTCTTTCCCTCAAATCGTGTTTAGCCTGATTGTTACATTTATACGTAAGGGCGAAATTTACTCCCCAAAAGTGCCATTGTATTATATATTTACAAACAACTCCAGTGTGTCGTTCTAGACTTTCATTACATTTAAGTATATAATTTTTTTAACATTCTCACATTCCATGGCTTTTCTAGCACTTTTCCCTCCGCTGTTCGCAGCTTTTAAGTACCAGCTCCTCCTATGTCCACCACTGTATAGGGCCCCTCCCAGTTCGGTCCCAGCTTTCCGTCATTCTCTCTCTTGGTACTGTGTGTCACTCGTCGTAGCACGGCATCCCCTACTCTGAACTGTCGCGGCTTGACTTTCTTGTTATAACGTCTCTGAAGGCCGCGGTGATATTCCTCTAGTCTGATTCGCGCCGCGTCTCTTCTCTCTTCTGCTAAAGTCATATCCACTGCCAGTATGCTCTCATTCAGTCCTATTTCCACCGCCCTTGTCCGCGTTGTGGCTGCCACCATTTTCGAGGGAATCATGGCCTCGACTCCGTAAGCTAAAGAGAAGGGAGTTTCCCCAGTTGATGTTCGAGGCGTTGTCCTGTATGCCCAGAGAACATGACTCAGTTCATCTGCCCACACGCCTTTCTTATCCTCTAGCTTCCTTTTGAGATTGTTCATAATGGTCTTGTTAGAAGATTCTGCCTACCCGTTGCCTTCTGGACTGTACGGAGCTGAGAACCCCTGCTTCACTTTGTATGCTTGTAAGAACGCTTGCACTTTGGATCCGGTGAACTGGGCTCCATTGTCCGCTATGATAATATATGGCAACCCAAATCTACAGATAATATTCTCCCACAAGAACTTGATCACTTGAGCTTCCTTGACCTGTTGCAGGGCATCTGCCTCGATCCACTTGGTGAAATAATCTGTGGCCGCCAACATGAATCTCCTTTTGCCGATAGCCATGGGTAGCGGACCCACTATATCCATTGCCCACATTGCGAAAGGCCACAGACTAGACACACTATGTAGTGGTTCCGCTGGCGCAAAGATCATATGAGCAAATTTCTAACACTTTTCACATCGCTTAGCGTAGTTCATGGCATCCCTCTTCATGTGTGGCCAAAAGTAGCCCTGCGTTATCAATCAATGCCGTTGTTCTACCGGCGGTAGTGACTTCCCACGGTCTCCCCTCCCTATGTAACTCCGCACAAGACCTCTAGGGCTAACTTCGCCCGAGACACTTCCAAAGAAAGGCTAGTTAAAATTCTTTCGATCACCCCTTCTCTATCGATGCGCACCTCAGAAGTCCCGCTCCAATCTCTTTTTCTCCTTTTTATCTTTCACCACGTCCCCAGACAAAAAACTCTTGATGGGCTTAATCCAACCCCCCTCTTCCTCCTCCTCCTCGACATATCTCAAATTTCTTCCTCTTCCACTTCCTCCTCAGACTAGGTTTTTCTCTAATCGCTTTACCTTTATCACTCTCTCTTGACTTCGGAATTGTAGCAGCCATGTATGCTAGGGCATCGGCATGTCTGTTCTCGCCGCGACCCAAATGTATGAACTTGATCTTTGCAAACTGGCGGCGCTTCTTTTGCAAAGCACTTTCAAATATTTTACCATCCATGCGAGAGCATCGCTACGGCAAAAACCCGCTTGCGGGGCACACTACCAAATTCGAGTCCGAATACACCATCGCGTTCTTTTACCCCCACATCCTCTCCGCCATTCTCATGCCCGCTTATTACGCCTCATACTCGCTTCATTATTGGATGCCGCGAACCCTAACTTCATGGTTAACTCCACTCTGTTGTTCTCGGGGCGCGACCAACACCACTCCTATCCCAATTGCAAATTAATGTAGGTCAACTGCCGGCCGCGAACACTCTCCACCCATTTCTTCGATCCTGGTCCAACCAACCTGTTTCAATGATCTTTTTTCGCTCCATGATCATCTCTTCTCCCCGTGGGATTCTCTATCGAAAACTCGCTAAGAATTCTCGCCACCGCTTCTTCTCCACCTTTACGATCGATATTGTATCTCGTAAGAACTCAACATTATTCGCCCATTTCAAAGATCCTCCCGGACTTTTCGCTTTCAATGCTTGCTTTAAAGGCAGATTTGTCACCACCACTACTGAGTGTGCTTCAAAGTATGGTTTCAACTTCGGTGGCGAGAGAACACCAATGCCAAGGCATATTTTTCGACTCTGCTATACCGGGTCTCGGCATCCAGCAGTGTTTTACTTTGGAAGTACACCGGCTTTTCTAACTTACCCACAATTCTAACTAGTACTGAGCTAATGGCATATTCCGTGACCCCTAAATACAAGTATAGTTTTTCTCCCTGTTCCGGTCGCGACAGCAGAGGAGCCTTACCTAGATAACTCTTCAACTCCTGGAATGCCTCCTCGCATTCCGCGGTCCATTCGAAATCCAGAGTGTTTCTCAGCAACCGATATAATGGCCTACACTTATCCGATGACTTTGAGATGAACCTATTCAAAGCTGCGACCCTTCCTGCAAGTCTCTGCACCTCTTTGACGTCCTGAGGCGACAACATCTCCACTGGGGCTCTTATCTGCTCGGGATTGGCCTCTATTCCCCGGTAAGTAACTATGTATCCCAGAAACTTCCCCGTAGTAACGCCGAACGTACACGTCTCTGGGTTAAGCTTTAAATTGTACGACCGTAGTATATTGAACGTCTCTTTCAAACCCTCTAAATGCTCTTCCTCCGACATGCTCTTCTCCACCATGTCGTCTATGTAAATCTCAATCCCTTTTCGGATCTTGCTTTCAAACATTTTCTCCCCTAGCCGCTGAAATGTGGCCTCGGCGTTCTCCAATCCAAACAGTATTCTCGTATAACAATATGTACCGCCTTCCACCACGAAGGCTATCTTCTCCTGATCTGGCCCATACATGGCAACCTGGTTATATCTCATTGATGCGTCCATGAAGGAAAACACTTTAAACCCTCAGAGTTTCTATCCACCATTTCGTCTACTCGGCATGGGGTAGCCGCCCTTGGGACATTCTGAATTCACGCCGCTGAAGTCGACGCCATTACACGCACCTTTTGCCATTCTTCTTAGGCACCGCGAACCACATTTGACAACCCGGTTCGTAAACGACACCTCTCGTTATTATACCTGCCCTTTCAATCTCGCGACCTCCTCGCGAATTCCTTCGGCATACTTCGGTCTAATTCCTCGCATCTTCTGTCTTACTGGCTTAGCGTCTTCCCTCATATGTAACCTATGACATGCGAATTCTGGGTCTAATCCGGTGACCTCCTCAATCATCCATGCAAACACATCTTTATTGGCAGACAAAAACTGTACTAACTTAACCTTCCATTCCTCAGACAAACTGGACCCCACTGATGTGAACTTCTCATCGTCGTCTTCCCCCAAATTCACTACCTCTATCTCATCCAAGGTCTTCGGTCTCTCTGTTAACTCCGCCAACCCCTCCCTGACGGTGCATTGTAATTGCTATGCCTGCCTCTTCCTAGAACGCGAAGTCTCTTTCTCTGATCCGCGGATCAATCTCTTCACTGTACTCTGGTGACTGTTTTTAGCTAACACCAGATCCCCGCGGACCTCATATACCCCGGTAGGGGTAGGGAATCGAATCACTTGGTAGTAAGTAGAGAGAATTGCTTTCATCTCGTGAATCCACCTCCTTCCCAGGATGGCGTTGTATTGCGAGTCGGCGTCCACCACCTTGAATCTCGAGAATACTGTAACGGGTCCCGTGGTCACTGGGAGCAGAAGCTCCCCTAAAGGTTCCGTCCTGCTTCCGTTGAACCCATACAAATTTGTCGGTGAGGGTCTCAACTGCTTCCTTTCTATCTTCATTTCTTCCATTGTCCCTCTAAACAGTAAATCTACTGCACTGCCGCAGTCCACTAACCCCCTCTTTACCATGTAATTTCTCATCGCCATTGTGATCACCAACGCGTCATGTGGGGAATCGATGGCCTGAAGGTCCGCGTCGGTGAACATTATACTTCCCCTTCCATTCGCGGACCAGGAGGTCGCCCGCGAATGTCTTGCTGATTCATGGACCTGCTGTATGCTCGCTGCTGATAAGTGCTCAAAAAGTGCTATTTAACCCTCGATTATGCCTCTTGTTTAGCCATCTTAGTGGACTAATAGTGTTTATAAGTTGTGTTTTAAGATTCTACAGGTGAAAAAAAGGAGTTTTGTAGAATATTAGAGAAAATGGGATAAAACAAGCAATTCGGAGCATCAATGATCACATGGGAGGTCCGTGGACAATCATGGAGAAGGCCAAGGAATTGGAGCTATTAAATATGCGACTTGGACCTATTTTAAAGTCTATTTGGAAGCCCAAGGCCAAAGGATTCGTTGCTTGGACCAAAGCCCGCAAAAGAGGATAGAATGATAGAAGCGGAAGAGAGAGAAAATCTTATGCGTGCGGGGGACGATGGATCGAAAGCATCCGTGACGCATTGATTGCATCTGGGGCGATAGATCGGCGTCCCAGACGCATTGATTAAGTCTGGGACGCATGGATAATGCGTCCAGACGCATGAATCGACACTGTAGCCAATTCCTTCTTAGTTTTGAAGACGAAGTCGGACTATGAAAGAAACCTATTTGTATTAGGAAACAAATGACGGTTTGGAATGCTTCTAGAACTCATTGTAACCCACTATAAATAGAGGACCTAAGTGCCTCATGTAATTGGCCAATTCACTTATATTCTTGTCTCCGGAACTTGAGGAGAGAGATTAATAATAAAAGATCGGTTTTAACTAGGTGAGTCTTAATAAATTAGTCTTTCTAGTCTTATGTTCTTCAACTCTTCTTCTTCTCGCTCTTCGTGTTCTTCCTTCTATATGGAAGGCTAATCTTCTCCTTCAAGGGAGGAGATGAAGCCCGATGTTAAGGTTTAATGATTCTTCCGGTTCATGGTGTTCTTCAATCGGGTTAGTTCTTTATGTTTGTAGTTATTAGTTCCATTGCCCACACCAGGGATGGAAGTATAGAATAGGGTTTATATTTTGCAATATTAATATCATGCTAGTGTTCTTTACTTTTCTTCTAGTAGTGTAATTCTTTAGAGTTAAGGAAGTATTCTTTGTGTTGCCTTAGAAGGGGTAGCTCGTGGAGTGGCTGCCTAGGGAAGTATTCTTTGTGTTTTGCCTTAAGTGGTGATTCATTGAATGGCTGCCCTATTAGGAAGTACTCCTTGATGTTGCTCTTGGTAATACATTGAATGGCTGCCCGAGCTTACATAAAAGGAAAGAAGATATTAATAGCATAAACATAAGAACAACCTTAAGTAGAGTTAATTGTTAACGATGTTTCATCCAAAAGGGCATCGACACTCGCTCGATTGCCTAATTGTAGTCTACTTGTAAGAACAACCATGAAGCAGAAGGTCATAGATTAAAAGTATTGGTGGATTCTAATCTCTTGAATTCTCTCTCTTATAAATTCTCAATAGTTTAGTTAATTTAGCTTAGTTTAGCATTAGAATCTACAATCTCTACAATATTAGTTTTTTTAATCCCTCAAACCCCACTTTCCAAATGTTCTTCACATAACATACACTTAAAAGTGGAACGATACCCTACTCATCCTTTACTTATTGAGGGATAATTAGGTTTTGATACGCCTTCTCTTTTGTTCAACGACCATACCACATCTCACACACAAAAAAGGTTGGTCAAATGGTATTTGCCTCTTTAAGTTGTTTATGTTTAACGTTTTCTTTCAAGATTAGAATTTTGGATATTGAGGTAATTTTAGCGCATCATCCATCCTTTTAAGAAAGAAAGAAGCTTGAAGGACATCTCAAGACAAGATCTACCATCCGGTTAGTCAAATCTTCATTCTTTTATTGCTTTCTTAGTATAGTTGCATCATAGTTTAGTTTTATTGCTTTCTAGTATAATTGCATTTAGGATCTTTTCAACAATTGAAGTTGTAAGCCAACACAGCGAAATATCAGACTCTAGTGTTTCTTGTCTGAATCTTGACAAACGGACTATCGCGTGCGTAGGCAGTGGTACTTAAGCAATCCAAGTGATTCACCATAACCCTAGAAGAGACAGCTTTAGACAACGGGCGAGATACTAGCTGCAAAGCCCAACCCAGTTGAAGGAAAGTAGTTTTACATTCTAGTATAATTTAGAATAGTTGCATATTAGTTTAATTACCTTCAAGCATAGTAGGATAGTTTTTTTTTGTTATTTTTGCGTAGAATTTTCTAGTGTATGCCCCGTCGTCCATATCATCGTCCAGTAAGAACACAACAGTGGACAAGGTTTAACAACCGACTCACAAGAATACTAGACGAGATTAATACAATGGCCGCAAGCAATGATGGAGGTGTTTTGGACACCAATAATCCTGAAGCTATCCCACCCATGCAAGCCTGTGGAGGAAGAAGGCGAAATGACTTCTATTCGCCAATTATTGGAGACCCACCCAGCAGTATTGTTTTTCCAGAGACAGAAGCTAACCAATTTGAACTTGGAGCATTAGTAATCTCTATGCTTCCAAAGTTCAATGGTTCAGACAATGTTCAGCCTTATGTTCACATGAACAAATTTCAATCAGTCCTCAGAACTTTCAAGAACGAGAATATCGGGGATGAGAGTATCAAGTTAATTCTTTTTCACTCTCACTTTCGAAGGTAAAAACATATCGAATGGTTAAACTGCCGCAACCGATCAATTCAATCAACAACTGGGAGAAGTTGATAACAAAGTTTATGAACAAGTTCTACCCACCCCAGAAGACAGATACCATGCAGCAAGCCATCAGCAATTTCAAAGGGAAAGTGGTGAAGAATATCATCAAAGGCTGGGAGAAATTCAATAATCTGCTAGTCTCATGTCCACATCATGGTTATGATAAGAGCACACCGGCTCATTTTTTCTTTCGAGGACTTTCTACTATGAACAAGCGGATGATCTGATCGATGCATCAAGGTAAGTTTACATCATTGGATGGAGAGGAAGCCTACAACTTTCTCGAGAATTTAGTGAAGACACTCAACAATGGAGTACTAGTAACGAGGGCGTAGCTAGAGTGGAGGGTGTAGAAGAAATTTGGCAACCAAATTCAAGAAGACCCAAATCAAGCAATGCTATCAATTATGGCAAACCTATCAACGGGACTTGAAAATCTAAACAAGAAGTTTGATCGGTTCTCCATGAATCCTCCAAAACCAAACAATTTCCAAGCTAAACCTCACCCATCCAAGCCTTGTTATACCATTTGTGAGCTATGTTTCGATGAAGGCCACACCAGCAAGAGTGTTAAGTACTATCACGGATACTAATGCGGAGGCATGTAGTATCAATTCTTTAGGAAGAAATAACCGGTTCAATCGAGGGACGAAATTATTGGAAGCCACAAAATACAAATCGAGGAATTTTCCTCCGTGATTTCAAAATCGATCAAATCGGTTCGAATAACCCGATGTCGGTTCCAAAACCGCCCGTGACCATACATAAATCAACGGTCATACGGAACCCGGCAATACCAAGCCAACACAAACGAGAGTTAGTACCCGGATCTTATGAGTGGATATATTGCCCTACGCCTCGGTCAAAAAAGCGGTTATCCCACATCCGGAAGAAGCTATCACCACCATTGTCAATGAGTGAAAACGGACAAATCAAAGAACCCGAAGTTGGAGAATAACTTTGAGTGTCATTCAAGGCCAGATAGGGCAAATCGCTGCCGCCTTGACAGAGAGATCAAAAGGAGCATTACCAAGCCAGCCGGAGCCAAATCCGAAAGGAAGAGGTATCTTGCAGGTGGATAACCTGGAGATTACTCAGTCGAATGCCCAAGTCAATTCTGTCACCCACTCACGAGGTCGCAAGAAAGTTGATAACAAGATTGTCTATGAACCAGGAAAAGATTCTGTGGAGCCTAAGGTAACTTATGTCCCCACCATCCCACCCAGTTCTAACATTCCAGATATATCTAGTGTTGTGCCACCTGCTGAAGAAACTGTTGCAAAAGAAGTTGAAGGAACTACTTGTGGAAGTAAGTAAGAAGAAGCCATCCGCGAGTGACTCCACTGTCACTCCACTAATTGTTACCAAACTGCCAACCGAAGCGAAGAAGAAGAGAACCGATATTGAAGAATCCGCCAAAGACCGTTTCCTTTGAAACTAGTGAATACCGAGAAAAGATGACCGATTACAAGGAGATTTGCGATGTATTTTAGAATTTGCAGATTAATATCCCATTTCATTTGCCATCGCAAGTTCCCTCTTATGCCAAGTTCCCGAAAGATCTAGTAAAGAAGAAGACCAACATTCGAAAAAAAGCTTTTATCGCTCAAAGATGTTCATCGTTACCTACAAAAATCTATCGGTTGTGGCCCGAAAGATCCCGGAAGTCAACTGTTACATGCAGAATTGGAGATTCTTTGGAGGAACAAGCTTTATTAGATTTGGGTGCGGTGTGAATCTTCTACCATATTTAGTCTCTCAAGTTGGGCTTGAAGGATCTAAAACCGGTGATGTTACTTTTACGGTTAGCGAGATAGATCGATGAAGATACCTAGAGGACTAATTGAAGACGTCATAGTCAAGATCGAAGATTTCTATTATCCGGTTGATTTCATAGTACTTGACCACGTAACCTACATCCGGTAGGCGGATACCAATCATTCTAGGCGACCATTCTTGGCCACCGCAAATGCACTCATCAACCGTCGAAAAACGGTAATATGGCGTTATCCTTTGGTAATATGAAAGTCGAGACCAATGTTTTCCATATGTTACGACAACCCGGGAAGTATGTGTAACGTGAAACGAGGTATGCATGATTGAAGCGTTAGCACAGGATTATCTGACTCATTCATATCCTGCTGATGAGTTATTGAAAGCTCTGACAGACTCAGATTGTGAGGAACTTAGTGTTGAGTCAATCAATGCGATTTTGGATTCATCACCTGTCATGGATGACATCAAGTTCAAAGAAAAGCTTGAATCACCTATGCTTGATGGACCACCTAAAGAGCTTAAGAAGGAGCCACCTAAGCTAGAATTGAAGCCTTTACCGTCTACACTCAAGTATGTTTTCTTGGGAGATTTGGGAACCTACCCAGTAGTCATTGCATCAGATTTGACTAAGGAGCAAGAATCCAGGTTAGTAGCACTTTTAAAGGAACACAAGTCAGCTATAGGTTGGACAATTGATGATATCAAGGGGATCAGCCTTATGATAGTTCAACATAGGATTCATTTGGAAAAGGATTCCAATACTTCTAAGCAACCACAGAGGAGGCTTAATCCGAAGATGAAGGAAGTAGTTCGAGAAGAGGACGTCAAACTCCTTGATACCAGCATTATCTACCCTATTTCTGATAGTCAATGGGTTAGTCCAGTTCAAGATGTGTCGAAGAAGTCCGGAACCATAGTAATCGAATGAGAACAATGAGTTGATTCCAACCGAGATTGGACCGATGGAGTTTTGCATCGATTATAGGAAGTTGAATAACGCGTCGAGGAAAGATCATTTTCCATTGCCTTTCATCGATCGATATTAGAAAGATTAGTTGGACAAGCTTACTACGCTTTCTTGATGGTTACTTTCGGGATACTTTCAGATCCATATTCACCACGAGGACCAAGAGAAGACATTCACATGTCCTTTTGAGGATTGTCTACATCATCTCTCCTTAGTCCTTAAACATTGTTGTGATACTAACTTAGTTACGAACTGGGAAAAGTGTCACTTCATGGTAAAGGAAGGGATACTTCTTGGAAGGAATTCTAGTAGATCGGCGAAAATGTCTCTGAGGAAGTAAGCATATTGTCGAAAGATCGGTTTTAAGATGGAAACCTAAGTATCCCCACCTGTTAGTTTATGGGATTTACTCCTGTTGACCTTCAAAGGAAGATTATTTCTATGGCTCGTGTAGGGTTGGTAAAAGTCCATTTGCACATAAGAGGAGAGTCGTAAAGCTAGGTTCTTTGTAAGAATTGTCATTCGAAACTTGTCCCGGGTTCTGACCATTAAGAAAAAATTGTTTGTACAAGGTATACTTTTGTCAATCACATCTTTGAGAGAGATCGGAAGAATTCCTACAAAGTGGAACCGAGTGGGTGGGAGTACTAGTCTTGAGGATCGACTATAAAGGACTCAAAAGTCTTGAGGATCGACTTTAAAAGACTCACATCATGTCTTGGGGATCTGACGTAAAAAGACCTAAAAATTTGTTTCTTGAACTAATTCTGATATTCGGCATCAATGGTAATATCCTACCTTTTTTCTCATCCATTTCATTTACTTCTTTATACATTGAGGTCAATGCATGCATAAGTAGGGGGAGGGTGTACTTGAGAAATGAATTTGAAAATTAGTTTTCAAAACAAAATATTTTTGTTTATATATCGATAGCATGAGAAAAATGAATTTTAATGATGAGTCCGGGATATAGATTCTATCTTGCTTAGTCTTGAGTTTGATAGATAGTTGATATTATTGATTTCATTACCGCTTAGACTATTTATTATGCTCGGACATAGTTCTTATTGATAGAATTCTTTATCAAGGCACCACCATAATACTTAGTCAGTTTGTGTACTTTTGCTAGAAGAGATTTAAACCCCTAGTAAACCGAAAGTAGAATTTTTAGACTTAGCCCGTGAGACTTGAGCTTTATACTCATTTTTTGGAGAGTTCTTACGAAAAATCCGAGTCTTAGTGACTCATCATCTTTCAGTTTTTTATGTCGTTGTAATATAGTCTCATTATTCTTTAATTTGGTTAATCACGAAAGTGACATCAAGCGGGAGATAACCATTAGGTCTTGTAGTCTATTCAAAACAGAGTATCATACTGATAAGTCAAGTAGTGAACCCATTCAGCCTTTATCCCACCTAGTAGGACCATCATGTTAGACCCTTTTGAGCCTTACAATAAACCATTTTCTTTCATAAAACCCTTTACCCGTCACCCAAATCCAGTCAAGGAGTATAGCCAAAATCTTTATCAGCCATACCCATATGTTTTTACGAGAATCACGAGGGGCACAAGGAGGAAGAAAGACCACAAAAGGAAGATTACAAGGAAATATCGGAGATACAATGAAGTCCATCATTCTGTTCAAAGTGAAAGAAGCTAGTGGAAAACAAGCATATCCAGTACTAATCAAGGATATACCATTGAGCTTTAAAAAAAAAAAAAAAAAAAAAAGTTGAACGTAATGGATGGAAAAGCTAAGATAAAGGAAAAATTTTCTCTGTCTGACGAATTTGAAGAAATCTTCCAAAGAAAGAAGCAAAACCCTTAGTGTTTTTCGAAACAACCTTAGAATCCTTTTTACCTTTCCTTCATAAACCAATACCCAAGCCAAGTTACAACCCATGACTTATCATTCAAGATGGTGCGAAGTCTAGAATAGGTGAGAGGATGCTAAAGTGAAGGACCCGACACTTCATATGTGATTGACATTCTTTCCATGAGACTAATTTTATTCAAGTCTGTTTTTCAAGGTAGTATGTGGGATGTTAGGTATGCATTATTCTTTTCCCCACATACATGAGGTAAAATAGTAGACCATCTTCCGAGAGATTCTTTTCTCGAGTATGACCGGTGAGGATTGAAAGTCGAGATTATCTACCTATGGTAAACTAGGGATTCCGCTTCTTGGATAGGAGAGTATAGGAGATTGACTAAGTACACACGAAGCCTTGATTGAGAATTTTGTCAATTTTACTATCTCCCATCATAATCTATGAGTCTTTGCAGAAATGTAGTTAGCAATGGAGACCGCCTATTGGGGTAAGCACTAAGTGGGTAAGGAATTTCTCTCTCTGAAAAATACTATCATTCTTAAACATGCTATTGATTGATTTTGTGGGTATATCACTTTGAAAACCCTCACGAGACTATAACTTCGTCCTTTTGGGGAACTTAAAGGTTTAAAGCCTTGTTGCATATGGTAAATGCAATCGCGATGCCTCTTGAAAATGAGTTAGGATTTTATTTTTTGTTATTAGGATGTGATTTTGATCACTTATCTATTTTTATCTTATTTGCTAAGAGACTAGCAAAAGGCTAGTTGGGAGTTGTGATAAGTGCTCAAAAAGTGCTATTTAACCCTCGATTATGCCTCTTGTTTAGCCATCTTAGTGGACTAATAGTGTTTATAAGTTGTGTTTTAAGATTCTACAGGTGAAAAAGAGAGTTTTGTAGAATATTAGAGAAAATAGGGTAAAAGCGAAGCAATTGAGACATCAATGATCACATGGGAGGTCCGTGGACAATCATGGAGAAGGCCAAGGAATTGGAGCTATTAAATATCGACTTGGATCTATTTTAAAGTCTATTTGGAAGCCCAAGGCCAAAGGATTCGTTGCTTGGACCAAAGCCCATAAAGAGGATAGAAGGATAGAGTAGAAGAGAAAAATCGGCTTATCGTGCGGGGGACGGCATGGATCGGCGTCGAGATGCATTGATGGCATCTGGGGCGATAGATCAGTGTCCGAATGCATTGATTAAGTCGGGATGCATGGATAATCGTCCGGATGCATGAATCGACAACGTAGCCAATTCCTTCTCCGGTTTGAAGGCGAAGTCGGACTCTGAAAAGAAACCTATTTGTATTAGGAAACAAATGACGGTTTGGAATGCTTCTAGAACTCATTGTAACCCCTATAAATAGAGGACCTAAGTGCCTCATGTAATTGGCCAATTCACTTATATTCTTGTCTCGGGAACTTGAGGCGAGAGAGAGATTAATAATAAAAGATCGGTTTTAACTAGTGAGTCTTAATAAATTAGTCTTTCTAGTCTTATGTTCTTCAACTCTTCTTCTTCTCGTTCTTAGGTGTTCTTCCTTCTATATGGAAGGCTAATCTTCTCCTTCAAGGGAGGAGATGAAGCCGATGTAAGGTTTAATGATTCTTACGGTTCATGGTGTTCTTCAATCGGGTTAGTTCTTTATGTTTGTAGTTATTAGTTCCATTGCCCACACCGGGGGATGGAAGTATAGAATAGGGTTTATGTTTTCAATATTAATATCATGCTAGTGTTCTTTACTTTTCTTCTAGTAGTGTAATTCTTTAGAGTTAGGGAAGTATTCTTTGTGTTTTTGCCTTAAGTGGTGATTCATTGAATGGTTTATTAGGAAGTACTCCTTGATGTTGCTCTTGGTAATACATTGAATGGCTGCCCGAGCTTACATAAAAGGAAAGAAGATATTAATAGCATAAACATAAGAACAACCTTAAGTAGAGTTAATTGTTAACGATGTTTCATCCAAAGGGCATCGGCACTTCGCCGATTGCCTAATTGTAGTCTACTTGTAAGAACAACCATGAAGCGAAGGTCATAGATTAAAAGTATTGGTGGATTCTAATCTCTTGAATTCTCTCTTATAAATTCTCAATAGTTTAGTTAATTTAGCTTAGTTTAGCATTAGAATCTACAATCTCTACAATATTAGTTTTAATCCCTCAAACCCCTTTCCAAATCCTGTTCTTCACATAACATACACTTAAAAAGTGGAACGATACCCTACTCATCCTTTACTTATTGAGGGATAATTAGGTTTTGATACGCTTCTCTTTTGTTCAACGACCATACCACATCTCACACACAAAAAAAAGTTGGTTAGCTGCTCGCCGTATTCTGTCTCGGTGTTCATTGTGGCTCAATACCTCTCCACTGAAGATCACGTTGATCGTCCCTAATATCCTCCCCTGGGTCGTTGCTTGCTCTACCTTCTCTTCTTCTGTTATAAACTCCTTCAACAACCCCTTTCCTATCATCCTCTGAATCAACCATCTTAACGCATAGCAGCCGTCCGTCTCGTGGTTGTGTATTTGATGATAGGCACAATAGGGTCTGCCTTGTAACTCCACTAGTTTGGTTCGCGGACCCTCATACCCCTGCAAATTCTGAATCAACGGTAGTATCTCGCTCAACGACTTGTTCAGTGGCACTTGCTCTACCTCACGATAGGGCTTTTTTGTCTCGACTCTCCCTCCTAGGCTCTTCTCTGCTCCTCTCGGGCCGCGACGAATATCCTCGGTATCCGCTGCCCCCTTTGTCCGAGGACTCATATCGCCGACGCCCCTCGCCCTTTTCCAGGGATAACACCGCCTTCCCTAGCCTTCTCACCTCCTTCTGCATGGTGTCTTCGTACATGATGTACTTCTCCACCCTCGAGTACAGATCCTGTAATGTTGCAATCTCATTCTTGGCTACTGACTCATGTACCCTTGTTCCCGGGCGCAATCCTCTCTCAAAAGCTATCACCGCCGTCCTTTCGTCCAGATTCTCCACTTTCAAGGTCTTTGCTTTGAATCTACACAAGAAGTCCCTTACCGATTCAGCGGACCTCTGCCTTACGTTGAACAAGGCCGCGATGTCCACAACACGTTTCTTCTGGTGTATAAAATGATCAATGAACGCCTGCTCCAACTCCTGAAAGTTATTAATACTCTTAGAAGGTAATCTGTAATACCAGTCAGATACTCCCCCTTTTAAGCTTGCCGGGAACATCATACATCTCATCTCGTCATACCGTGGCTCCTGCCACAACGACATCTGCTGCCGAAAGTGATGAATGTGGTCAGCGGGGTCCCCAATCCCATCGTACCTCTCAAACCTTGGCTGGTTGAACCTCTTCGGCACCTCCAACTTCCAGATCGAGTCCGCCAGTGGGTTGCGGTTCAACCCTGCCACCACCTGACTCACCGCACCTCCCATGCCCTTGGCCTGTTACAGACTAGCCTTCAGATCACTGGCGATCATTTCTCTGACTTGCTCCTTGGTGAGCCCCACCACCGTCTATTCTTCCGCATCTGTTCCCCCTTCCTCCTCTCTCTCTGCTCTCGACACCTCCCTTTCCGACTCCTCTATTGTCTCTTTCTCTCTCCTTAACCCCTTATTTTCTTCTCTCAACCTTGCTATCTCCTCATGCAACAACCTTATTTCCTCCGCCTCTGACATTACTGTCTCTTCCCTACCTTGCTCCTCCCCTTCACTACTTACTGATTCCACATCCATCTCGGCAATCGTCGTCTTTTTTGGTCGACCCACTCTTCTTTTTGTTGCCATCTCACTATTTTCCACTCTTTCCCCACAGACGGCGCCAATTGTTGTGACCTATCCTCCTCTCCTGTTCTACTTATAATCCCTCATCTCTCTCTTAGGCCATCCACCTGTCCCTCCATCTCTCAGTCCATTGATTGCCGCGTGGAAGGTTCCCGTACGACCCTAGGGTACAATTCCTGCTGGGCACGTGTCCTGATGGTACAATTCCAGGTCAGCTATCCCTTCAAGTCGCGGCTCTACACTGTCAGTCCTCGGTTCTCAGCCTTCATAGTTGACTCCTATGTCCATGGCTCTAATAGAATGCTTCTCACCCCACTGCATGTCCTCTTTCTGGATCCATCACCCACTGGACCGTCGGCCATCATAAATTGGGTCGCTACACATAACTTCAAATAAATTTTAGTAGAGAAAATATTTTAGAAATGAGAGCAAATTTGGATAGAAGGGATTCAAAATTTGGGAAGGCAAATTTGGACTAACTGACATCTTTGGGACAGAAAAGAAACTCCTTAGTTTGAGTTTTATTGCCACATGTATAAAGAAACATTTGAGTTTGTAAAATTAGTAGAGGTGCAGTTCTATTATATTGCCGCGGGTCACACTGCAATTTCGGCTTTCAGACATCAAGAGCAGAAGGTGACGAATGTTCCACTCTCTATACTACTGCTAACAACAACAATGTTAATCAAAATCGCACATGCTAAACATTTTTAAGAAGTAACATGATTGAAGATCCCCTTCAAGTTCCCATAGCACAGTTAGGAAGCAAGGCGAGTCACAAAGACCATGAAAAAAGTCAACAAGCTTCGCATCCGTTAGTGGTACGTTGGAGCAGAACCAGCAAATGAGTAGAGCAAAGAAACTGGGATACATTCTCCTGCCACGCCGACCCTTCCAGTTGCCGACCTCTGAAGAAGAGGGTCACCTAACACCCTATTTGGATCGTCATATCCCACTGTTGAATAATAACCACGGGGATATTCAACTGGGGCATGTGTTTAAGGGGCGTATGATAGAGCAGGGGCATGTGATGGAGGAGGGACATATGATGGAGGATGGGCTTATGATGGTGCAGGAGCATGTTAGAATTCTCCTTCGTGTATTTCAAACTATTTGTATATACAAAGTGGAGAAGTAGAACAATGAGTGTTTCCCCCTACTTTATGTTTATGGGATAGTCCTACATTGGTAAGCTACCACTAACTTTGTTAAGTTTGGGCTTGAGCTTGGGCTTTTCATGTGTGATATGGTAGTGGGCTTAGCCAATTCCCAAAACTAGTTTTGCTTCTTGAGCAAGTTTTGGATTCATTATTATAGTAGGTTTCTAATATATATATATATATATATATATATATAAACTCGCACCTAACATCTCTCATCATTACATGCGTTCATTTTCTTAACCGGGCATTCTCATAGACTCTTAAAAAAACGCCCATTCCATATATTAGTTTGATCTCCCTCGATTTGTTACTTTCTCCTTCGTGTATTCTGTATTTATTTTGACCTCTTCAAATATCAAAACAGAAACTAATTATACATTATGATTAAGTGATAACCTAAGCAAACTCTTCTCACTTTGTGAAACCCATAACAGTCCTTTCTTCACAAAAAAAAAAAAAAGAGAGAATATGGTATCGAAGTAGTGGAGGAGCATAGACATGAATGCTTGAAGGAAGCCGAACGGGGTTCAATCCGCCATCTTTTTCTTCAAAAACTCTTAATCAACTACTGACGATACAAGCTTGATAAACATGTAATTCCTTTACCCACCCCATTTTGGATTTGAATGATTTTAAATCTCAGTATGCATTTTGATATTAATGAGTTTTTTTTATTAATCACCAAAGTTGTATTTTTTTTTTTTTTTTAGTAACTCTCACTCTCTCTCTCTCTCTCTCTCTCTCTCTCTCTCTCTCTCTCTCTCTCTCTCGGTACATTCTCCTGCCACGCCGACCCTTCCAGTTGCCGACCTCTGAAGAAGAGGGTCACCTAACCACGGGGATATTCAGCTGGGGCATGTGTTTAAGGGGCGTATGATAGAGCAGGGGCATGTGATGGAGGAGGGGCATATGATGGAGGATGGGCTTATGATGGTGCAGGAGCATGTTAGAATTCTCCTTCGTGTATTTCAAACTACTTGTATATACAAAGTGGAGAAGTAGAACAATGAGTGTTTCCCCCTACTTTATGTTTATGGGATAGTCCTACATTGGTAAGCTACCACTAACTTTGTTAAGTTTGGGCTTGAGCTTGGGCTTTTCATGTGTGATATGGTAGTGGGCTTAGCCAATTCCCAAAACTAGTTTTGCTTCTTGAGCAAGTTTTGGATTCATTATTATAGTAGGTTTCTAATATATATATATATATATATATATATAAACTCGCACCTAACATCTCTCATCATTACATGCGTTCATTTTCTTAACCGGGCATTCTCATAGACTCTTAAAAAAACGCCCATTCCATATATTAGTTTGATCTCCCTCGATTTGTTACTTTCTCCTTCGTGTATTCTGTATTTATTTTGACCTCTTCAAATATCAAAACAGAAACTAATTATACATTATGATTCGTGATAACCTAAGCAAACTCTTCTCACTGTGAAACCCATAACAGTCCTTTCTTCACTGAAAAAAAAAGAAAAGAGAGAGAATATGGTATCGAAGTAGTGGAGGAGCATAGACATGAATGCTTGAAGGAAGCCGAACGGGGTTCAATCCGCCATCTTTTTCGTCAAAAACTCTTAATCAACTACTGACGATACAAGCTTGATAAACATGTAATTCCTTTACCCACCCCATTTTGGATTTGAATGATTTTAAATCTCAGTATGCATTTTGATATTAATGAGTTTTTTTTATTAATCACCAAAGTTGTATTTTTTTTTTCTTTTTTAGTAACTCTCTCTCTCTCTCTCTCTCTCTCTCTCTCTCTCTCTCGGTACATTCTCCTGCCACGCCGACCCTTCCAGTTGCCGACCTCTGAAGAAGAGGGTCACCTAACCACGGGGGTATTCAACTGGGGCATGTGTTTAAGGGGCGTATGATAGAGCAGGGGCATGTGATGGAGGAGGGGCATATGATGGAGGATGGGCTTATGATGGTGCAGGAGCATGTTAGAATTCTCCTTCGTGTATTTCAAACTACTTGTATATACAAAGTGGAGAAGTAGAACAATGAGTGTTTCCCCTACTTTATGTTTATGGGATAGTCCTACATTGGTAAGCTACCACTAACTTTGTTAAGTTTGGGCTTGAGCTTGGGCTTTTCATGTGTGATATGGTAGTGGGCTTAGCCAATTCCCAAAACTAGTTTTGCTTCTTGAGCAAGTTTTGGATTCATTATTATAGTAGGTTTCTAATATATATATATATATATATATATATATATATATATATATATATATATATATATATATATATATAAACTCGCACCCTAACATCTCTCATCATTACATGCGTTCATTTTTCTTAACCGGCATTCTCATAGACTCTTAAAAAAAACGCCCATTCCATATATTAGTTTGATCTCCCTCGATTTGTTACTTTCTCCTTAGTGTATTCTGTATTTATTTTGACCTCTTCAAATATCAAAACAGAAACTTATTATACATTATGATTAAGTGATAACCTAAGCAAACTCTTCTCACTGCGGAAACCCATAAATGATCCTTTCTTTCTTCAAAAAAAAAAAAAAAAAGAGAGAATATGGTATCAAGTAGTGGAGGAGCATAGACATGAATGCTTGAAGGAAGCCGAACGTGGTTCAATCCGCCATCTTTTTCTTCAAAAACTCTTAATCAACTACTGACGATACAAGCTTGATAAACATGTAATTCCTTTACCCCATTTTGGATTTGAATGATTTTAAATCTCAGTATATGCATTTTGATATTAATGAGTTTTTTTTATTAATCACCAAAGTTGTATTTTTTTTTTTTTTTTTTAGTAACTCTCTCTCTCTCTCTCTCTCTCTCTCTCTCTCTCTCTCTCTCTCGGTACATTCTCCTGCCACGCCGACCCTTCCAGTTGCCGACCTCTGAAGAAGAGGGTCACCTAACCACGGGGATATTCAACTGGGGCATGTGTTTAAAGGGCATGATATGATAGAGGGGCATGTGATGGAGGAGGGGCATATGATGGAGGATGGGCTTATGATGGTGCAGGAGCATGTTAGAATTCTCCTTCGTGTATTTCAAACTACTTGTATATACAAAGTGGAGAAGTAGAACAATGAGTGTTTCCCCCTACTTTATGTTTATGGGATAGTCCTACATTGGTAAGCTACCACTAACTTTGTTAAGTTTGGGCTTGAGCTTGGGCTTTTCATGTGTGATATGGTAGTGGGCTTAGCCAATTCCCAAAACTAGTTTTGCTTCTTGAGCAAGTTTTGGATTCATTATTATAGTAGGTTTCTAATATATATATATATATATATATATATATATATATATATATAAACTCGCACCTAACATCTCTCATCATTACATGCGTTCATTTTCTTAACCAGGCATTCTCATAGACTCTTAAAAAAACGCCCATTCCATATATTAGTTTGACCTCCCTCGATTTGTTACTTTCTCCTTCGTGTATTCTGTATTTATTTTGACCTCTTCAAATATCAAAACAGAAACTAATTATACATTATGATTCGTGATAACCTAAGCAAACTCTTCTCACCGTGAAACCCATAACAGTCCTTTCTTCACCGAAAAAAAAAGAAAAGAGAGAGAATATGGTATCGAAGTAGTGGAGGAGCATAGACATGAATGCTTGAAGGAAGCCGAACGTGGTTCAATCCGCCATCTTTTTCTTCAAAAACTCTTAATCAACTACTGACGATACAAGCTTGATAAACATGTAACTCCTTTACCCCATTTTGGATTTGAATGATTTTAAATCTCAGTATATGCATTTTGATATTAATGAGTTTTTTTTTATTAATCACCAAAGTTGTATTTCTCTCTCTCTCTCTCTCTCTCTGTCTCTCTCTCTCTCATTGATATAATGAATTCAGAAAGTTTGATTATTGGAGATGTAAATGATGGAACTTGAAATTTCGGTATTGTTCGGGTCCATGGATTTGGAGGTGGAGTGTTCTCTTAGAGGCCTGCGGCACGGTAGTTTGGATGCTCAGTTGTTGCTTTTGATCGTCCAAGTTGGGGTTTAACTTCTCGACCAAAGAGAAAGGATTGGGAGGATAGCCAAATGACTAACACTACAACAAATAGGCTTTTTAGCGACAAAACTTTTAGTGACAATAAAAAAACGTGGCTAATGATCATCTTTAACAACGTTTGTAACGTCGCAATTTCGCTAGTGTCGGACCCTTTGATGATAAACTTTTGGCTACGCTTTTTATGTTGCTGAAAGCCTTGTTCAAAAATTTTGAAAATTTTAGAAAATCATAAAAAGTTATTTGGCGACGAAAGGACTGTTGGAAAACATTTTACCAATGACGACGTATTTAAGCATCGGTGATGATAGAGTATCCGACGTTGAAAAAAAAGCGTAGCTAGAACTTACTCTTTTGGCAGCATTTTTCATCGTAGCCAATGGTTTGGCATAAATAGAAATTAAGAATCCATATATGGCGACGTTGAAAAAAAAAGCGTAGCTAGAACTTACTCTTTTGGCGGCATTTTTCATTGTAGCCAATGGTTTGGCATAAATAGAAATTAAGAACCATAAATGGCGACGATGAATTTGTGATTTCAGCGAGTCAAAATTTTGTTTCGAAAAATTTCAGGCTCAAATTTTTTGGTTATGTCGCGCCCATCCAATTAAAAAGAAAAGGAAAAAAGAGAGAAAAGGGAAAAAAGAAAAAAAAGAAAAAAACCTAGCTACTACTCAGTACTCACGCACTCTCTCTCCCACTGAACCTCCATTCTTCTCGCCTCCACCACCAGTTATTAAATCACCTCAACCAATGTGAACAACCCTCCCCCATCGGATCGGAGAACCGTTTCAGTAGAAGGTACACTCTCCATTTAAATACACTTTATTTTTTTCTTCCCTTTATGTTGATCATTTTTTTTTTCTGTTTCTTTAGATTTTTATTTACACTGTGGTCTATAAATCAAGCAATTGGTTTTGACTTTACACTCAAACGTTTACCTAATCTGTTTAATTCTCTTGCAGAAAATTATGTATTTTATCACTCTAGTTCTTGAAAATCTTGCACTTTCGTTTGACAATAATGAGGATCTACTCTAATGCTTAAAGGTATTCGCTTGGTGAATCTATTAGTTTCTTATTTACTCTTCAGAAAAATTTTGTGTTATGTTGAAGGCATAATTTATGTAGCTTAAACGACAAATGCCTCCAGTGTTTTCTAAAGCTGCATGAGATTCAGAGCTATGAATTTATTAAGTTCTGGTAAATAGAGTGGTAAAATTAACTAATAACAACCAGATGTCGTATAATTTGCAACAGAAGCAGTTGCTTTATGGTGAGATTAAGTGACACTCGATTTATAATTTTTTCTAAAGACCTTTGTATAACACCCTTTTTTTATTTATTTTATTGGCAAGCCTGTTTTAAATGAAATCGGTAACTCTGTATAACACGATACAAATGCGTCAAGATTAAGTGAAAACCATGGCAACAATCAGACACTTAACACTTAAATTTAGATTTGAAACAGTCACCATTTGGAAAGAGTTCCAATCATAATTAAAAGGAAAATACCTTCCTTGCTCGAGCACTGCAATCTCTTATCTTTATTCTGCATCAGGGGGTAACTCTTCAAGCCTGGACATAAGGGATGCTAACACATTGCTCTACCAATCACTTAGACTTTTGTGCAATTCCTGGTTGAATGTTATGAACCCATTAAATCTAAGCATAAATTAGGAGATGGGCTGTTCCTATAAGTCGGATAAGTTAAAGAAACAAAGGAAACAGTAGGAAGGGGCCTATAGTTGTAATGAACTTGGATCCACTTCTGAAGGATCTGGTCCTGCCATGGAATAATCTGTACACCACCTCTCACTTTTCCTTTTTTGAGTTATTTACCTTACAAGTCTCTTATTTTTGTTTAAGTTTTATGAGGAACTTCTTAATCTTTGAGCGTACAGTTGCTCTTACATGATGTATTCGTGGTGATTTGCAAAATTATTCTTTTCATCTTTGTTTTCTTTTTAAAATTTTGACTATTTTGACTTCTTTTTGGTACTCCTTTTATTTTTGAATTGATGGAATCATGCCCTTAACATGTCTAAGAGTGGAGATGATCATTGGGCACTATATGCGAAATCAGTCCTTGACAGGACACGACTTGCTCTTGCAAGCTAGGCTTAGCACTATGATAAGTTCTCCAACGCTCTGCTGAGTATCTTGGATCATTGCTTGGTGTCGATCAATCGGATATGATGTATGTTCTATTTATATTCAGGTCTTGTATGTTCTCCTTTGTAGCTAGCTTGAATTCCTTAATTCAAAAGCACTTCGTGCAGGTAAATATTTTCACTGAAGAAATTATTCGTGCTGGATCAGTGGCATCCCTGTCGTCACTTGTTAATTGGTTTGACCCTGTACTGAGGAAGACGGCTAATCTCGGAAGGTACTTTATATACTTATTCTCTAACTGATTTGTCACTGATAAATTAAGAACTAGTTTAGTATGCAGTCTCATGATAGGTCTACGACTGTATTTGGTTTAGTGAACTAAGATTTCTGGTAAATGAGAGACGACAAGAGAAGGAGAGGGAAGAAGAGACAATTACCCACCTTCTCCAATCAATTTAAGGAAAATGAATATCCTTCTTAAAAATAGTGTTGCTTTCCTTGTGTTTAGAATGTGACTATTCGTTTGGTCTCTTTCTCTTTAATTCCATCCATGATATTGTTACCTATCTTTATAAAATTACCCTTCAGTTTCTAGTAATCTTTATTCTTAAACACAGCCATATCTCAGAGATTTAAATTTAATTTTCTTGTCTGTTTTGCTACATGCTTTGACCCCAACATTCTACATGACCTTATGGAGAAAGAAAGGAAACTGTTAAAGCTGAAACCTACTTCTGCAAATATTGTATACGGGTAATCTCATTATTCAAATCTATGCGCTCTAATATATTTACTCATATTGTGTGATTTCACAACTTTTCGTACTTACTTTTTATTTTGTCGGTTCCTATTAATTAATTTATGAGAGATATTTTTCTTCAGTTAACAAGATATTTTTCTTCATCTAAACTATGAGAATTCAATTCATGTTCTTTTATCTCAGCAAGGTCAAGGACAGTAACACAAGGTACCCTCTATTCTCTGACCCTAGCCCGATATTGACCCGACCTTAACCACTAGTGCCCCAACTGCAGTTGGGCATCATCAACTGTTTTTACTCCAAAGGCCTCAGCTATGGGGTGAGAGCCTCCCCGATGCTGGACTTTACAGATTTGCTATGGTTTACACACCTAACATGTTGTTCACTACAAATACAACAATAAAATGAATAAACACTACGGCCTAAACTTGTATTCCTGTGCTAATTTTCACATCGATGAATCGTTCTTGTCATTAACTTTTAGATTGGTGTATAAGTTTGCGAGTATTATGCTGTAAAGAGTGGACATGCAGTGAACATCTCAAATGAATTGGCAGTAGCAGGTATATGCCACTAGCTTACGGTGACATATATTATACGTACGCACCCACATTCATTTTTGGACAGTTCGATTAAACTTGGGATTCTTTAGTCATAATCACAACTTTAATTTATTTGCTTAAACGAACAGGATGAAGAACCTTGTGTTAGTATTGTTTATGATTTCAGTTGTTTGTATATTGCTTGCTCATGTTATTATGCTCTATAATGCAAAAGGTCTAATAGATAACATTTTCGTGTGCAGATAATCGTACATCAAAAGAGAAGTGTTGTGAAGAAATGACAGTTTGGAATTGCAAGAGGCCTTAGATGAATCTATATGCTAGTTTATGTCACTTTGTTTTTGCTTTTTAGTAAAGACAATTTCATTTGCAAGCTACTTGGATGTTTAGAATTGTTTTTGTTAAGTTAATACCTTTATTATTAAGAAGAGTTTAGAAAAAAAAATATGCAACTCATTTGTTTATAACGGAGTGATTTGACCCAATTTTATTTATTGAAAATTTGTTGTTTATTACATATTATTAGATATTTGATGTTATGTTTTTTGTTTTTCGGTTTATTTGTTAAATGATAGTTTGGGGGGAGGGGACAGGTGAAAAATAATTTGTACAAATGGGGCACAATTGACAATGATATTAGTGATAAAAATAGTCTTCTGCAGCATGTAGTGTCGAACATGAACACAACTAATAGACTTTTTTTGGACTCCAAATGCGGCGATTAGAACATCGCTTATGATACCAATTTTTTAAATTCGTTTTAGCTTTGTCGACGATGGAAACGTTGCTAAAAACACATAAAATTCAAATATTTTAAATCTTTAACGACAATAAAAACATCGTTTATATGAACAAAGTTTCAAATTACTATTATCTCTAGATATACTAAAAATGTCACTAATACTACTTTTTTTTTAAAAAAAAATTGGACTTATAGTGATGATTATTAAAACGTCGCTAATAACGCAAAAAATTTCAAAAATTTAAACTTTTATCAACGATAAAAATGTAGCTAGTAATCCTCATTACCGACGATTTTGAATATGTCGCAAAAACCCCATCTTTTGCTACGTTATTGCATTTAAAATGCGGAAAAGAATTAGCGACGAAATTAGGTAAATGACGACACTAGAAATCGTCGGTGAATATATGATATTTGGCGACGTTGAAAAATCGTAGGCCCATATCATTGCCGACTATAGCATTAACGACGCTGACACGACACTCCAAAAACCGTCGCAAAATGCAATTGGCGACGTTTTGGCAATTTTCAGCGACAGTATTTTTTGTCGCCAATGACCCTGTTTCTTGTAGTGTAATCTTTATACGCTAGCTTGAGACTCAGGTGATTGTCATTTTTTTATTCATTCAATATTCTTATTTCCCCTGTTTGTCTGTTACATGTTTTATGACGAGAAACGATACCTGTTTATATTGGGAGAGAGAAGTGTCTTCACCAGTGGGTTAAGATAAGAAATCAAATGTTCAAATGTGTAAATTTTACACTTAGAAATAAACAAGTTTGGAATGTGCTGCCTTGACTATTGTACAACTGTAAGGAAGGTGGGGAGAGGGGTCTTAAGAAGTCGGTCATACTTCCAAAATGTGGTTTGCTTATTTTGAAAACAAAAAACCTGCAACTGCAACACTACCTAGCATTTAATATGTACTTGTAACCAAATATGAGTGCAACAAAACCAATATAATATATGTCCATACCATGGGTTGTAAGGAATGAAAACAATTTCATTCATGTTTGCTTCCCTCAATGTATCAAGAACAAGTTTAGTTTTTTCTTTTGAATCGGTAGTACATGAACTACGTTAAAATGCAGGCCACATGGCCAGGAAGTACCTTAGACATTCCCTAGCCCTAAACCTATTATACCATGCCTATGTACAAGATACACAAGGACAACTTGGTTAACTTGCTTAAACTGCTCCTAGTAGGTGGCCTTGAAAAATTATTTTAGAAAATTATAGAACTACAATGAATAGGATGGAAATGATACCATATGAAAAATAGAGCACAGATATAAATTTAACATGTGGGAAAGAACTAAAATATAAATCATAACGCCAGGCCAAGTACCTGGTAGGATGGTATGAATCCTTCTTTTTTATGGGCCTAGGACCATTTACATCTTTCTACACTATTCTCCTAGTAGTAAGAATGTCTGAATATGTACCTGAAAGAGAAGCAAATCACAAACTGCAAGGTGCATCAAACTAGTAGTGTTTAACCATTTGTTATTGTCAGTGTTCGTGTTATTATTGTTGTTGCTAGTGTTGTTAGTTCCAAACTTAAGTTCTATGTTTTACCACATGGATCTCGTTTGCAGGGGCAACAAGTTATGGTCTACCTTCTAGAGGTCAAAGTAATAGAAGAACTCAAGTGTCCAAGGAACAAAAACGATTAAATGTTAATGGAAGGCGTACAAGTTCCAATTACAATGGCTAGAAGAAACTAATTAACAAGAGAAACAATTCTTACATTGCTTCATATAGAGTGCATCCCAGTGACCAAGTATATGTTCTCTCATCTACGTCTGCACGGCTTGGGCAATCCCACCGCTCAGGAGCTTGAAATGGTGAAGAACAGTGCTCTGCTTGCTGCCCATTCCTAAGACAAGAACCCAAAAATCCCATTTTAAGTATGTCAACTAGCATAAGTATTTCATGGATTAAACTATATATTTGATAAAATAGGTAGAAAATGAAACTCACAAACTATTAGAGGACAAAAACAAAACTGCACATAATCTATGATACCAAAATATCAAAACTACTGTGGCGCCCCGACCTTGATGTAAAATGCCTAAACTTAACCTAAGCTATTTCCTTTGGACTTTAAGCATCCCACAATATTCATGTGCGCCATCAGCGCACTTAAAGATCACATGGTGCACAAATAGAGTCTATAACAACAGTCAACAAACAAACTATGAGAAGTTGATATGGGTCCATTTGGACTAATTTCATATGCAAACCTGTAAATAAAGCAGTGGTATTCCAACAACAACATACACTAAAAGTTTGTCTTCTATTAGTAAAGGCTTCAACTGCAAAACCACTTTCCGAACTGCAAAAAAAAAAAAAATGTTAACATGAATCGAATTAAGTTACACATTAATATTTCATCTGATTAAGGTAATGACTATGGAGAATCCAACCGTGAAATAGAATGACATAATCCACAAGTAAAGATAAAGAGAGAAATAGAATCAAATGTTAGACAGAATCCACAAGTTCTTCTTCTAATACTGAGCAAAACCCAACACCATCTAACCTCTTCATATAATGTTCGATTAAAAGCCAAGAAATCGAGCAAAAAAATTGAAAAAATCTGTTCTTCCAATTTTAAAATAAAACCTTAGAAAAAAAAAATCAGTACTTACCATAATTACCTTGTTGAGATGTGAAGGATAAACAGAGAAAAAAAAAGGTAAGTGGCGGTGGGGGAGAAGCTAAGTTGGGGAAGCAAAATTTTAGATCAAAACGAGCCGTGTGAGCCGTGTATTTCAGTTTTTGTTAATTTCAGTTGAGTTTTGAGTTGTAATTTATTCTAGAGAAGAATACACGCTCCCTTAAATTGTAATTTCTTGCATTCTAGACTCGTTGACAGTTAAGGGTCAACGTTTCTATAATAGTTCTCCACACATTTACACCTTCTTCGAACAAAAACCATTTGTGTTTGAAAACGCAAGTCACCAGAAACTTTTTAAAACAGTCACGATAACCTTTTTCTGCCATTTGTCACCGTTTCGAACAGAACAATCACAAATAATATTTTAAAACAGTCACAAAAACCTTTTTTTTGTACTAGTGTCCTTTTTGTAGTGCATATATCTTTCAAGAACTTTGCATATTTTGGCAATTATTTAAGGGCATCGAGAAAAGATAAGTTGATGGTCAAATTCTTAAATGTTTCTCGAATCTCATCAAAAAATTTGTCAGGTTTGTTCTTTGCCAAACGAGCAAGAAACGGTGCCTTGGGTTTGAATTTGGCATAGGGATCATCAGCCTGCTCCTTTCTGAAGTTATTAGTTGGTGACGCGGTTGGAATTGGTACCTCCAGCATAGGTTCATTATCTGAAATAGGTACATTGGAAATGTCAGCCACCTTTGATTGATCATCTAGCATACGTATTTGATTGTCTATGGTTTTTCCAAATAAAAAAGTAGTGATCGCATTCACCTCACCCGGCCTAGTTCGTATTAGTTGTACCAGGTGCATTATTGAGTTTAAAGGCCATGTTTGCTGGCTTAGGATTTGGAACTGCTTGTCTAGGAAACACGCCTATTTGACTCTTATCCTGTGCTAAGAGTTGAAGCGATTGTTGGATAGACGTCAGTATTTGAGATTGTTGGCTCATGTAGGCCAAGAAAGTCTCACTCGTTTTATTAGTAGCGAGTTACTCAGGTGCGGCCACAGGTACTAGGTCACGATTATTGAGGATGTAAGCCGTAACTTGGATTGGCAGGAACAAGGTTGTGGTTAGGATTGGAATTACTTGGAAATTGATTTTGACTTTGTTGGCACTGTTGATTATCTCCTTGACGGTATGGAATATAGTTGGGTGAAACTTGGAGGAGACATCTATTGGGTATTTAGGCACCAAGCGAAATTTGGATTCTGTCTCCAAGGTACATTAGGGAATTAGGGATGTTGAATGCGCAAGCCTATTCTGATGGTTGTGAAAATGAAGCATATAACCAAGGATAGTACGCATCAGGATGGTCAGGACTTAGATAAAGAACGCATGGGGAGGTGTTAACGTTCATGACTTGTTTTGGGGCTTGATCATTTACTTGAACTGTAAGGGCATCTGCTTTTTTAGTCAGGATTCTATCAAATTTTTTAATTCGGGGTCTGGGTTTACCTCATAGATAGACATAGCTTTTGTACTAGTGTCTTTAGATGATTTAGAAGAATCCGTATTACCTCAAATGAGTATCTCTCGTTGCTCGTTTGTCAAAAAAATTGTATGCCTCAATCGCCCCTTTATCCATGAAGCAACTGTCATTCATTATATCGAGTGTTTCTTTTTGATGATCGGAAAGTCCGTTAAAGAATAAACGAATAAGGACAGCGGTGTCTAGTTGATGATGGGGACATTCTAAAAGGAGATCGATAAAACGACTACATGCTTCCGTAAAGGATTTATGAAGATGCTGGCGAAAGAATTGGATCTTCTAAAGCATTTCAGTAGTTTTCTTCTAAGTGTAAAATTTTATCATGAAAGATTACACAAGTTTGTTCCATGTGTCTAGGGATTGAGGTTGTTGACCTGCTAGCCAAACCGATGCTTTATCTGCTATGGTAAAAGGAAACAACCTTAGCAAGACTTGTTCATTAGAGACAGTCGGATGATGGAATGTGGTAGCTACTTGCTGAATCCGACGAATGTGATTGTATGGTTTCTTATGGTCTAAACCATGATAAACAGGTAACAATCCAAAATCGTTTGGCGAGATTCGAAAATCACCCGCAATATCCTCGAGTTTGATGCAGGAAGAAGGTCCTTCCTGTAAGGCAGTATAGAAGTCCGATAGGGGTTTCTCAGCAGGTGGAATTTCGTCTGCCATAACGAATGGAAGTAATGGCAACAAAAGATTGTTATGAATTTGATTAGCAGATGAAGAATTTTATTGATGTGAGAACTTACACACTTACCCAGAAATAACGTATTCCTAGCAGTTACTAGTACTAGTTCCAACCCATAAATGCATTTCAAATGAAGTGAGCTTTCGATATACTAAAGCATTAATTGTTTGCTATCAGCTGGCATTAGCATCACAAAAATTGCTTGACCTCGAGGCTCACTTCCAATCCCAGTTTTTTGGAATATGTCAGAATATCAATACCCAACTCATGTTATAAATGTCAGAAAAGCAAACACACAAACAAAACAATCCCCAGAGAGCTCTTCTTTCAGTTTCTTGTCTCAGCTCAAAAAGGAAAGAAAAAAAAAGAAAAAAAGATAAAATGATAAAATGGCTAAAAAAGTTGCGCGTTGGATTCGGGGCTTCGTTTCTTTGGTTTGTTTGTTTGGTTTACTTCACCCAGGTTTGAATTCTCAAATATATAGTTTCCCTTCACATTTCGGAATGTTAAGATTTTTTTCCATCCTTGTTTCGTGGGTTGTTTATTATCAGAACTGCTGAACTGCTGCTGCACAAAGCTATCAAGAACTGTTGAACTGCTGCAGGACTTGTGATTTTCCACTACTTGTAACAAAGACTGATTCCAGCAAACCTAAAAGTCACACGCAAACAACAAAATAGGAGGGCGCTCAAACCAAATAAGGGGAAGACTAGTAACAAAATAGGATGTTACTGTCATATCAGCTTATGTAAGTTAATGACTATATAATCTCCATCAATGAAACAACAAGCTATTTTCGGAAGGTCCATGGAACTGATCAATAACACATAACGAAATAGTGATGAGAAAAATACAACATTATGTTAAAACTACTGAGGTAGTACTAATCAGATGACAATAGGACACAAACTACTGAGCTACTATCTTTTAATTTGAATCAAATCTTGGAACATTGCGGCTCATTACAAGTACCGTAGGATCTGCATTCTTGATGATCCAAACAAACAGAGATGCACAGAAAAATACCAAAATCACTTTCATATATCAAGTAGAGGATCAGAAAAATACCAAAATGCAACCTAGGAGTAATTAATAACAAAAATAACTACCAAATGAACCAATAACAAATCTAGGATCGTAACGACATACATATCAAGCTAAAGCATACTGCATGACTACATTTAAGTTTCATAACAAGTCAAATGAAACATCGATCGTACCGTAATATCATCATAGTAGTGAAACTTCATCAAAATAGAACGTTGAAACACAAATCAATTCAAACATTTTATCAACAACTCATAAAATGTTCACAAATACATCAAAACCAACAGTGTAACTTTAGATAGTAGAAATGGATTATTAGTTTTTTACCTCTTCAAGCATTCTGTCAAGAGTTCTCATCAACTGAACCAAAGTCCTAACCATTTTACAAGCAAAACTCCAAAAAACTCCAATTATTCACATCGATCATTTATTAAAAACCCAAACAGCTAGCAATCAAACACAAACTAAAACAACAAGTAATTAGCAAGAACCGCATGTATCAATTAAAAAAAATAAAATTGAACAAATATTTCAAAATTTTAAAAAATGCAGACCTTGTGAGCATCGAGAATGGGTTATTTCAAATCGAATTTTAAGATGGGTTCTTCAAATTTGGGTGCTAAAAATCGAAAATAAGGGGTTTCAGGATCTTTTGATTTCCAATTTGGGCACATGAAATAGAATAGTTGGTTGGAGGAGAGGTGTTTGTTTATGTTCAGTTTGATTTTGATTTTTGATAGTTAAAATTGAAATTTTCGGTTTCTGGAGAGAGAGAGAGAGAGGGAGAGCGAGAAGGTAAGGGGGGGTTTTTTTTTTTATCGCATAATAGAAATGAAATTTCATTCTTTTAATCTAATCTGGATTACTTTGTGTCCAACGGGCAAAATTTTGCTATTTTTTTTAATGTCTATGAAATTGATGTCTACCTAGCTGAACCGATATTATATATATTTGTTTTACTTACATACTTATTTTAAAGTTAACTTAAGTAGCTACTTTTAAGATATATATATATATATATATATATATATATATATATATATATATATATATATATATATATATATTAAGTTAACTTTAAAATAAGTACGTAAATAAAACTTCATCTACAAAATGAATTTAAACCTATTTTTTTGTGGATATGATATACTCAATATTAAGATCACCTCTACAAAATTTTAGCTCATTTGGAAACCTCTAACATTGGCAAAAAACAGTTACAAAATTCAACATTTCTGGATCGTTAGATTTCTTTTTAAAGATGACAACAATTTTTATCTATGTTAGAGGTTTTCAAATGAGCTGAAATTTTGGGAAGATAATCATTATGGTGAGTGCTTTATAACCACAAAAAATTAGGTTTGAATTCATTTTGTAGGTGAAGTTTTACATACGTACTTATTTTAAATTAACTTAAGTAGCTACTTTTTGGAGTAGCTACTTTTTAGAGAATTACTGTATATCATATATATATACTAGAATTTAACCCGTGGCTATGCCACTCGAGTCATTATGAAATGAACACACGTAAATTTAGTATTTTACAATCTACACTAACTTTTAAAACAGAGTTACCAATGTTTTCTGACATTTAAATTGAACTTGTTCGTGTCATTATGATACCCTCGAGACCTTAACTAATCCGTGGTGTAACTCGAGTCACTATGGGTAACTTTAGTGATATAAAGGTAAAATTCATAAGAGTTTTCAATTTTTTTTATTATTATTTTTTTGACATTTAGACAATACATGGAAAAATAGAGTTAGCATTTTGATTAAAACATGAGCACAATAGCACCACATTTGACAGATTTATTTTTCCATATACAATTTAAACATTGTACCTTCGACACATACAACATCTTCTATGATTCATAATATATATTATAACAAAAATATAGTTATTGTCTCAATATATGACCCAAAAATCAGGTTATCGTTATTGTCTCAGAATTGGCAAGATGTGTGCATGGGGTCTTCTTCCATAAAATCTGTCACTCAAGTGCCTATAACAAAAACAACTATTTATTAGAAATCAATTATACAACACTCAAAACCTCCAAACTATATAAAAAGGAACCCTTTTCTTAATTACTTCAACAATTGGTTTATTGATGGTTTTTGGTATATATAGACCAAACTTCTTTCCAGCAGAAATCTAGTAACAAAGTGTAATGCGGATACACTAAACCAGTGTAAATTGTCTAAGTAGAAAGCTATGACAACACAAATATTGGAACCACAGAGTACTGAATAGAGAAAGACTTTGGTACTTCAGAATTTCATAAAATCGGGAAGCAGAGCCAACCAATACACACAACCTTTTTTTCATCTGAAGCTAAGCACCAATGAACTCTTAAAGCTCTTACTCTTACTACTCCATCTTCTCTCTACCACCACGATACACTTGGTAACAATCTACATCTATCTCAAGAGCCAATCATTTACTTCAAGTTCGTATATTTCATTGGCCTCAATGGGCAAAAAAGGAAGTGACGCAATAATAAACAGGACATGCTTATAAATAGTAGTCAAGACGGTAACACTTCATAAAGTAGAATACACAATACAAATCAATATCTCGAATTAACAATTGGTCCAATTGGTCCAGACCATGGTCATCGTTGAAGTTAATGTTTTTATACCTAAAGTATGGCACGGTAGTTACACAGTAATAAGTGCATTTTCAAAATTATGATCTCTGAGTCCTTCTCTCTCTCTCTCTCATGCCCCATGATTCTAATAAAACAAAATGGAGAGTGAAAGGATCTTTAATCAGGATTGAAATGTTCCTACTTGGTATACCATTTGTTCGTTATAGTGTGACTTTTGATTTTTGATGTTTTTTTCCCCCTTAGATTGCAACTTCCTAACCATTTTAATACTACCCTCTTGGCACTGCAGTTTCACAATAATAAGTGCAAATGGAAAAATTTTTAACAAATTAATCTATCTAGATAAGAAATCTAAAAATGATCACAATGACCATACCCATATACACTGATTAAAAGGTTCTAAATAGGGATATCATTATATAGTTACTATTATTGTTAATCAAAGCAAGCAAGAAATCAACTCAAATCGCAGAAAAATAGACCAACCTTAGATAATCACCTTATTTATAGATGATAAATTTGATCACTTATGTGTTTTAGAAATAGAGTAGTCGTGTATCACTCAAGTGGATCTTTTGGAAAAAATCAACTAATAATCGTATTAACTCATGCTATGAAAATTGCACTGGAAATACTTCCATTGGTTCCTTGTAGATTTGTATCTGGAGTGGTGGAGAGAACAATGTGTCACAAAAATTATAATCATTAAAAAGAACAAAGAACAGAGAGGGTACCAGTTATCTCCAGTGCTTGAATAAGGTTAGTGAAGAAGAGTTGAAGTCAAAGTATTTGTTTGGGAGTATTTTATTTGTTTCGTTTTTGTGAGAAGAAAAGAGTTGTTTTTACGGTGTGAAGAGAAGGAAAAGGCAGGGGTGAAGAAAAGCTTTTCTCTATTTTGGTGGTTTAGTTTTGTTTTAGTGGTTTAGTTTTTTGGGTGTCTTTGGTAAGAATTTTATTGTAAGTAGGATTCTTAGATTAATGTGGTGTAGTTTGTTTACCGTTAGATCATTCCAAAACTGCTTTCTCCCTGACCGCTCGATATAACAACATAAAAAGACAAAGCTACTTTATTATATAGACTAGAATTTAACCCGTGGCGATGCCACTCAATTGTCATTAAGGTAAGTTTAGTGACAATGTCATCTTGCAGCTCATAACATATTTCCCACAATTTTTCAATGATGGCCTTTTTCAACTCTAATGACACAATGTGCTTACACATTCTCAAAAAGCAATTCACCTAGCAGCAGCAAAAAGAATTTGGTAGAAAAAAGCAAAGCTAATTGAGGAAGACCTGATTGCTAAAGATTATGATCCATCTTTGGGTTCATTGCCATAGCATCTTATAAATTCATATTAAACTATGAAAAATAAGTTACAGTTACATGCTTACACAAAAGATGACCGGACCGACACTTTAATAATTTAATATATGAAACAAATGAACATCACTGTTAATCTTGGATACTTCAGCTTTAATTCATACTATCAGTTTCTACTTGCTACAAGCTTACAGCTATTGCATGAGATGCAGAAATGGTGAACCACTTCGATAGACCTGTCATCAGGTCTTTTATTACACTTCATTATTTCAACTTAAACAAAATCACACTGCAGCCATCTGGAAAGCAGCTTTCCAAGTGTTCTATCGTACATCTTTGGACATAAAGTTATTGCTTTCAATCTTTCGAGCATTGCAAAGGTCACCAACATAGTCCCTGTAAAGGATCGTTTAGGTTTTTTCCTGATTACTGTAGATAAAGGGGTGGTTATGGTTCGGATTAGACCGAGTTCGCTCCTGAGCGAGCTGCCTACGTATCTTCTCTTGATCTCCTTTTAGGGAGAGAAGAATCAGGTCTGACGTAGTTCCATTAGGTGGTATTTATAGGCTTTGGGGGCCTTGGATTTTTGGGACACGGGGACCCTGGTGGACAAGTGTAGGGAGGAGGTTATTTTTAGTTGTTTTCTGATTGGGAGTGGGTGAGATAACCCCCATTTCCCGATGAAGGTAAGATTTTGGTAATGATTACACATGATGGGGTATTCCTTTATCCGAGGCGTTCAGTCTCCAGTATTCTACCTGCTTTATGATGTCTCAGGCTGAGTTTTAGCGTACCACCTATACAGTAGGAGCTGCTCACAGGTCGGTCTTGGAGGTCGATGTATTGAAGTCGCGTATGCAATGTTTCTTAGAGAGCTGCTTCATAGATCGGTCCTGGAGGTCGTTGTATTGAGATCGCTTATGTTTTGTATGCAATGTTCCTTAATGGGGATATTGCTCCCCTACACAGCCCCCTCTCAGTAGATTGGTTGTGTTCGTGCAAGCGATCTGCTGAGAGAAGAATCAACACTTGGGTGAAGCATGAGCGAGCTATGGTGATCGTTCTGACTGAGATGGCGCTGAGTTCGAATCTTGTAGCATGATGGTTTTGGCGGGAAAGAAAAATTAGGGCGTGGGTGGCACGTGACAGAATCATAGCAGTTGGAAAGGAGTCGTGTCGCCGCGTTATTCAGAACCCAGGAAAAGACAGGTCCTTGGACACGTGTGTGGGCTATATGATAGGCCGTAATTATAACTTCTTGGGAACTGAACAGGCGGTTGTGCAAAATCAAATTTGGGATAACCAAAAGGCATTTCCAGGTTTCTTCTTCCGCAAAAACGCAAGCTAGGGCTCTGCAGGTGAGTGCTTCTGTTGCTGTTTGCTTTTCATTTTCACTTTGCTTTCTTCTCGTTCCAATAGGGTTTGTTAAGTTGGTAGGTCAGTGTTAGGTTGTAGGGTTTAAGGTTGGGTAATTTGAGAAAAAAGGAAATACTACAATGTCGGATTCGGCGACACTTTCGCTCGGAAGAGGTTCGGGGAGATTTCACCGAGTCGCGGAGAGTATGAAGAGGAGAATGAAGACTTCGTTGAGTGGTGGTGGTGGTGGTGGTGGGACTGAAGTGGATGAAGAAGTTAGGGTAGATGAGGCTAATAGTCGATCCGGTCGAAGATGGCGTGGCTAAATCGGGTCGAGGGGAGATGACGCCCGATGGTGAGTTACCCCAAGAGCGGTAGAGCATCGTCTTTGCTAGCTCGTTTCTGAGCTGCGGCGGCTTATGGGATCAATGTGCCCGACACGGAAATATCTGAACCCGGCTGAGTGAAGATGTTAAGTAGCGAGAGGTACAATCCTCCGAATGGTGGAATAATCATCTGTGAAGGTCAGCTGAGAGCGTACATGCAGATACCATTCTCGAAATTGGTTTGTGACTTCTTGAGTCACTGTGGGAAGTCTCCATGCCAGTTCGTTGGTAACACTTGGCGACTATTTAAGGTGTTCGACATGTTGAATGCCAGTGGTGAATACCACATAGGGGTGTCTGACATAATAGAGCACTACGTAATGAGGCGGTCTGGTAATCTGAACTTTAGCTTGCAAACCATGGCGACGCGTTCTGCTGTACTCGATGGTGTAAGCAATGAGGCCTGGACAAAGAGGCCGTTGCTGCTAGTTGGCAACTACTGTGCTAGTGGATGTAGGTTGCGAACTAGGATGTGTATCCTAGCCGGTGGGTAGGCTTGTCTTGCTTTTGACACTTTAATGGGTGAGCGACTGTTCTTCTAACTGGTTCATCTCTTTGTTTTGTTTGCAGAGTTTCCTGTGCGGACACGAACTGATCACGGGGAGATAGAAAGGTTCGCGCGGTTGAGTCGAGAACAAAAACGAGCGAAGCTTCCGGAATTTGCTCATTTCTTTGAGGAAAAAGGAGGTGCTGCGATCCGGGAGAAAAGAAAGGCTGAAAAAGAGCGAGCTCTAGGTCGAACGAAGCGGGTGGTGATGGAGAAGCGTACAAGTGATCTGATAACACGGGAGGACCGAGATCGGGCGCGTGGCATCCCGAGGCGTCCTCCTGGTGGTGGTACTGCAGGGGCTGGTAGTTCAAGTTTTCATCCTGAAGGGTTAACAATTGACGCTCCTGTGGAACTGGAGACTGTAGCCTTCAATGCTCGTCCCAGGGGCAGGTCGGAGAAGAGAAGAGCTGAAGTGGCTGAGCCAGAGGGGGCTCGAATGGCTAAGGTTGTGCGACACGCATACGGGAGAGCTCTGAGTGGGGGCGGGGGCTAGCGGTGGTCCGAGTCGGGCGAAAAACTGGCGAGTCATGGACTTGGCTACCTTCGGTGTGGGATCTAGTCCGTCTCGACGAGGGCGGAATCCGATCCTTAAAGCGAAAAGGCTCCCATGGGCGAGTGGGAAGGCTGTTGTGTAGTCTTTGATGACACGAGGCCCGGTTTGTGTATTTAGATGAACACGGAGCGCAAATAACGATAAAGCTGCATCTTGATTGCTATTTCAGTCGAAAAGGTATCGGCCGCTTTGCTTTGGAACATCGCGTTAGATGGCAATCACAAAGGAACTGGATGAGAAGGGATCGGGCGGATAACATCTGGCGGATGGAAATCGCTATGAATGTCCGGTATGTGGGTTTGTCGTCCTTTGATATAAGCGTGTTTTGTTATGTTCGTTGCTTTGATTTGTTTATATACGTGGACTATGGCGGCTTGTCGCTGGTTTCCAAAAGTTGAAAAAGATTCTTGCCAGCGGCTAAAAAGGATAGAGAGTCCGTGTTGAAGCCGCCGGAGAGGAGTGAAGAATGTGCGGGGATCTTTGCTAAGATGGAGCGTGAGGACCTACGGAAGGCTCATGAAACTCTGAATCTGGCGAAGATCTTTGAAAGATACCGGGTCGGAAGATCCGAGGCGGGCCGAAGCTAGAAGAAAGGAAGGAACGTTCGTCACCGCGAATCGTGGAAATTGGAAGGCTAAACGATTATGCCCTTCACGCAAGAAGGTTGCTTTCGGGACGCTACTAAGGCCTATGATGATCCGGATCACGGACTTGGAGATCTGGAAGCGGATTACAAGGCTTTGAAGGAGGAACACGCACGCTGCGCATCCCGTACCTCAGTGGAACATGTACGAGGAGACGGTGGTGGGGCGATTGCCTCCTCCTTGATCATCATGCGAGGCGTGGTGTCCGGAAAAGCCGCTTTTTTTTGACGCTACCGATGAGTTTGGAACCGGATGGCGATCGATCGTAGTGGGCCGGGAGGGATGCTGAGGTCGATGACGCTTTTGAGCCTGGAGAACTAACTGTGGTGCCCGGGGAGGGCGAGTTGTAAATTTGTTGTATGTCTCTTATCAGCTTATATGCTGCGATACAATAGAACTAGTTTCCTGGGGTAACCTGGGCAGTTCGCCTTGCATTTTTGTATTCTGTTGTGTTGAATAACTTGGTATCCCGTACTAGTTCGGGGTAACCATATGAAGTTAACTTTTGCGTAGCCGGGTTGGATTTCCTGAGTAGTCTCAGCAGCCCGGCTAAAGAACGAACTGTATGAAAGTGCTATTTAAAGAAGGTCGTTATTTGCTTTCCTGCGATGTTGCACACTTGTTTCTCTTTGTGCGTTTCCTGTATCGATGATACCAGATCGCTTTGATGGGAATGCCACGTGTAAGACAACGAGCGGCTCGAGGGGCGCAATGACGGCGGACAGCTTGGCTGACGTTTGGCGTCTCAATGTAATTATGACGTGGTTTGGAAAAGACGTTTACTTGATAAGTGAAACTGTTCGTGGAATACCAAAGGTGTGTGAACGGTTGTTTGTTTCAGCTTCTCTTCTTCTTCGCACTGTGCATTTCCACTACCGCTGCTTTGAAAGGTAACGTTGCTCTCCTCTTTTGAACATGTCTTGCTAAGCATAATCCTGCCCCGGTCTTTAACTCCGACTGCGTCTTCTTTGTTCGTAGGTGTAATTATGGCGAGATGCAACGAAACGGCGAAGTAAAAGGAAAAGGCGTCGTCTGAGAAAACTTCTCCACCGGTCACGGCGGAGATAGAGTTCTCCCCTCCGCGCATGGAGACCGTGGAAAGCGGAAGGTCGCTTTGGTGGGGGCGAAGCAACAAAACGACCTAGGAGGGGGCTGGTCGTCCGGCTGGGCATTGTGGATCGGTCGCCACAACATCTTTGGCCTCATGAGACGATGGTGATGCAGAGCGTGACGATCTGAGACCAGGTCGTCAATTCGCTGGTGAGAACTCGTTCCCGCGACCTGGGGATGTGGGGAGCGAGTTCTACTACATGGGGAAAACGGGGAAGAAACGCACAGTGAAACGTTCAGACTGTAGTTTCCACTCCGCCCCCATAGCGAGTAGCCTTCTGAAGGGGGCCGTGCTGGATGGTGATAAGGCGGAGGTGGAGGATGAAAGTATGGAAACGCTTCTAGGGACGATGGATATGGCGGCTTGTCTGGTAAACTCGTGATGCAGTAGGCGTTTATGTTAGTTTCGAATGTCTTTTCGGTCTGTTGACTTTGGTTGTGCAGTTTCTTGCAGGGTATGATAGACTGAAGAATGTTGTGCAAGGCATTGAAGCTGATGATAACTCTCATGTGGAGCTGGGCTGTATGCGGGCTGCGTGGAGAGCTAAGAAAAGGAAGCTGGAAGTAATGACGACGAGATATCGAACGGGTTGCGCAGAGAACGCCGCTACCGGGTTACTGGACCGGCCGAGGCTAGATAAGGAGGTGGCTAAAGTGACTGCTTATGCCAAGAAATGCCAAGGGGTCGCTCGCGAGGCAAAGAAAGCATACACCCTGGCTTGTGCCGAATATGCCGCTACCGGGACGAAATATCATGTCCCCGAAGAGAGCGCGGTGATGGTGGTGAGGCGCAGAACAAGGTATCGCGGGTGATCTTTGAGGTCCGCTTTCGACCGCGGTCTTTGGGCGGAGTCGCGACCCACAAGATAAGCATGTTTTAACTGATGTTTGATGATGTACTGTATTTCTCTTTGTGGGAATTTGTGATGATGTGTTGATTCTGCCTCTCTTATATGGGAGTAAACAATAGAGCTGTACTTTCAGGCTTGCCTGAGCAGTTCGCTACACTAGTACCGAGAACTGGTTTCCACGGAAGTGGCAGTTCATTGTTTTGTTTAATATGTACCGATCTGGATTTTCTGGGTAGCCCCAGCAAATCGGTAAAACGAGCTGTAATGGCTATGGCCAAGCACTAGTATGGATTGGATTTAGAAGGCATGGCTACTATTGATTGTTTGCATCTATTCTCCTGCTTATTATGCGCGTGGTTTGTAGTTCAATGCTCAGCGCGCAGAAGTGCTTTTCGTGTAACTGTTACTGTACTTCGTTTGTCGCCTTGTTTGTAAGAGAGAACTGCTAGGAGCCTGCTTAGATGATATGAATCGAGGTTGAAGAGTTCTTCATTAGGTGTATTCTTTCTGAATTTATAAGTAATCCTGCCGGGAATGTCTTGCTTAGGCAGGGCGTGTTAGCGTATATAAGCGTAATGTCCATTGGTATTGTACTCATGTGGTCGACCCTAGAGCATAGGTTTTCGACGAGTGATAAGTGAAGAGACTGTGGAACCTGTAAGCTCCAGAGAGCTGTATGGGCGCGGAGAGCGTTCTCGTGTGGTCGATCCTAGAAATATAGGTACTCGACGTAACAAGAGTTGGAGAGGCTGCTGCGCCCGTAAAGCTCCAGAGAGTCAGTGTATGCTTTCGGAGAGCTTAGCGTGTGGTCGATCCTAGAAATATAGGTCCCTCGACGTAACAAGACTTGGAGAGGTCAGAGCTGTAAGCTCCGGAGAGTCAGATGCTTTCATGAGAGCGTTCTCGTGTGGTCGATCCTAGAAATATAGGTCCTCGACGTAACAAGACTTGGAGAGGTCAGAGCCCGTAAAGCTCGAAGAAAGTTGTATGCTCATGAGATCGTTCGTGTGGTCGATCCTAGAAATATAGGTCCTCGGCGTAACAAGACTTGGAGAGGTTGTAGAGCACAGTAAGCTCCGGAGAGAGTGTATGCTTTCGCGAGAGCTCTCGTGTGGTCGATCCTAGAAATATAGGTCCTCGGCGTAACAAGACTTGGAGAGGCTTGTAGAGCCCATGAAGCTCGAGAGTTGTATGCTTTCGCGGAGCGTTCTCGTTCTGACAATCTTCTTTGGCCGAGATGGCGGACCAAGTAAACGTGTTGATTATCTATGCTGTGTAAACTGTTTGACTTGTCAATACAAGTAAATAGATTATATTGTATTAGTTAACACAAGAAACTTATTTTTCATTAATGTGAACAAAAGGATATACAACATGAATGGCGCTACTGGTAAATTTTTTTCAGTAGATAGGTATTCCAAGGTCGAGGCAACATCTTCCCCTCTTGGGTTCTTATCCAGTATGCTCCATTGCCAACGACGCGTTCCACGATGTAGGGGCCTTCCCATGTGGGTGCTAACTTAGAATTGTCTTGCGTCTTTTTCAGCACTAGGTCGCCAGGCTGAAAAGACCTAGGATGAACTCGCTTGTTGTAGGAGTTCTTCAGAGTTTGCTGATAAGATGCGACTCTGATGGCAGTTAAGTCCTGCTTTTCTTCCAACAGGTCGACTTCTCGTGCTAACACGGAGTCGTTGTGTCCCGACTCGACAAGTTCCGATCGAAATCGTAGTATTTGTCATTTCGGTGGGAATTAATTCGGCTTCGTGCCATAACATAAGGAGAATGGTGATTCACCGTAATCGGATCGAAATGTAGTGCGGTGAGCCCATAGAATATTCTCCAACTGATTTGGCCATTGGCTCTTATTCTTTTCAATCTTTTTCTTCAAATTTTCCAAGATTGCTTTGTTACTGGCTTCTGCCTGACCATTACTCTGAGCGTACTGTGGAGTAGAAAATGCATGAACGATCTTCCACTTGGCTAGAAACTCTTTAACCGTTCTGCCTTTGAACTGAGGCCCATTATCCATTACTAATGTATGTGGCAAACCAAATCTGGTGATGATGTGAGTCCAGATGAAGTTTCTGACATGTGACTCTTTGACGTGTGCTAAAGGAATAGCCTCGACCCACTTGGTGAAGTAGTCGGTTGCAGCTAATACAAAGCGGAAGCCCGTACTTTTATGTGGGATGAATGGTCCCATGATGTCCATGCCCCACATGTGGAATGGCCATGGGCTTGCTATACTGATCAATTCGCGAGCAGGTTGGATGATATTGTGGCAAAATGTTTGACACTTGACACATTTGAGGACGTATGCTTTAGCATCGATCTGCATACGGGGCCAAAAATATCCTTGTGAAATGGCCTTATGGGCCAAAGAGCGACTGCTGGCATGATTTCCACATTCTCCTTCGTTGATCTCTGCGAAAACTAACCGACCGCCTTCGGGTGATGCACCGCAAAGTGTGGGCCACCGGTTTTCTGAACAACTTGTTATGGAACCAACAATAACGTCGTGCTTGATAGGGGATCTGCTTTAGCCTTGGCACGCCCTCGGGGGCGCTACCCGTCTTGGATATAGTCGATGATAGGCTGCATCCATGTTTGACTCACCGATCGGGCGGAGAGAGGGAATAGGTCGCTTTTATTGTCGATGTGTTGCTCGACTTGGCACGCAGTCGATCGACTACTTCTATGAAAGTAGTTGTCTTGGGGTGCAGCTTCGAGTCCGGGTTGCTAGGTAAGCTAAACCGTCCGTATGACGGGTTTTAGATCCGCAAAGAAATGATGTATATGCACCTCGCTTAAAAGAAGGCAATAATTGATGAACGACACGAAGATATTTTTTGAAGATTACCTTCATGGGTAGTGTACTCTTTTGCAACTTGGTGAACAACCACCGCGAGTCACTAAAGACTTGGAGCTCTTTTGACACCGAAGCTGCAAAGCCATATCTGAAGTCCCCGATCGGCCAACCGTTACTCCGCCTCGTTATTGGAGATTCTGAAGTCGATCTGAACTGACTTCTCCATCACCGTTCCATCGGGTGAAACTAAGACAACCCCTATTCCACTTGCCGCCCCGAGATTGCTAGAACCATCTACAAAGAGAGACCGGTGGACTTGATGTGCTCTTTTCGAACTGGGAGGTCGGTTTCTTGTTCCCAATTGGGGTCATCGACAGGGAAATCGCTAGAAAATCGGGCGACGACTGTCCTTTTCTGAAAATCCGTTGGTACGAACTCCGGTGGTGTTCGCCGAAGTTCTTCGCCCAAACCGCCATTCGAAAGTAGTCTTGTTTTCTTTGTGGAGGATTTTCTTCAATGGGAGGTCGGTAAGAACTTTGATTTGATCGCTTTGAAAGTAAGGCTGAACTTCCGTGCGAATCTGACAAAAAGCAAGTACGGCTCTTTCCAGGAAGGAGTAATTCTTTTCTGCTGTCGTGAGCGTCTTGCTTGTGAAGTAGATCGGCTTTTCTGAATTGTTTTCCTCTTTGAAGAGAACTGAGTTGATGGCGAAATCGGATACTGCCAGATAGAGCCCCAAAGTCTCTCTATCTACGGGCTTGGCTAAGACGGGGGGCGTGGTGAGGTACTCTTTGAGAGTGGCGAATGCTTGATGGCACTGGTCTCTCCATGAGAACTGCTCGCCTTTTTTAAGGAGTTGCAGGAACGGTCTACACCTATCGGATGCCCTTGATATGAATCGGTTGAGTGCAGCGACCATGCCCGACAATTTTGTATTTGTTTCTTCGTCGTGGATCGGGCATGTCTAAGAACGCCGGATCTGGTGCGGATTAAACCGATCCCTCGGCCGAGACACTTGATACCCTAAAAATTTGCGGAGGACGGCTCAAAAGGCATTTCTCTGGATTCAGCTTCATGCCCGTACGGCGTAATCTAGAGAACGCTTGTTCAAGGTGGTCGAGGTGATCACCGGCTTTTTTGCTTTTGACGACCATATCGTCGATGTAGACCTCCATGGTGTCGCCTAACATGTCTTGGAACATGTCAGTGACCAGGCGTTGATACGTTGCTCCGGCGTTTTTCAGGCCGAACGGGAGAACGTTGTAGCAATAGATCCCTTGCTCTGTAATGAAAGAGGTCTTCTCTTGATCCTCCTCTGCGAGTGGGATTTGGTTGTACCCACTGTACGCGTCCATGAAGGAGAGAAGCTCATGACCACAGGTCTGGTCGACAAGTCGGTCAATGCGAGGTAGGGGAAAACTGTCTTTTGGTGTGGCCTGATTTACATTCGTAAAATCGACGCATAGGCGAACTATTCCGTTCTTTTTGATGCGCCACGATGTTATCGATCCACTCGGATAGTCTACTTTTCGATAAAACCGACTTGCTTGAGTTTGTCAACCTCGTCGTTGATGGCTTTTGAAAACGCAGGGATAGTCGGGCGGGTCGTTGTCGGACCGGTCTAGCATTGGGATGACCATTTAATTTATGGCATCGCGATTAAGGGATCTATTCCGGCACATCGATATATCACGACCAAGCAAAACATCTTTATTCATAGATAAGAAATTTACAAGGTGGGTCCCGATTGTGCGATGGGGGGTCGAGGTTAGCCCCTACATATACAAACTTGGGGGTCGCCTTCGTTGCCTAGGTTCACTTTTTCTTTCGCCGGAGGTTTTGCATCGATGGCGGGTTTGTATGGCGATTCGCTATCGGGAGGGTCCGAACACTTTGTGGGGCGACATGGTCACCGAGGGTGGAGCGACTTTGTCGGCGGCAACGCCGAGGGGATACCCACGACACGGGGAGTGGGACCCGCTGCATGCACATTGATGGTGTGGCTGCTGCTGTCATCCGCTATCTGGCGCCTAACACGAAATGAGACGACCTCGATACTCTAACCGACGGTTCTTGACGTTGGATCAATCTTTGGACCTTTGTTGGGCGGGCGGGACTTCGGGGAGCGAAAGTCGCGTATCCTGCATTGGAGAAAAATCTGCTTGCTAGAGCCCCCACGCTCGCTTGGCGGTTCGGGCCGGACTTCGCAACTAAGTCATGTGCCATTGTATGGCGGTGGGTTCATGTGTGGCGGGGTCGGTTCCGCAGGCGGTCTGTCTTGTTGACATCCGTTACAATGGTACGCGGCTTCAAGTGATTGCTTCTAAGTTCCATCATTCCTCTAGGTCTTGGGAAACGGAGAACTTGATGCAACGCGTTGATGGTACCGCTGCACGCATCGATGGATCCAACGTCGTCCGAAAGTATGGCATTGTATGGCGACTTCTTTTGCCGCCTCCAGAACGCAGTATTGCGGTGATCTTCTTGTCCTCTCTAGATCCCACCGACACTGGAAGTATAATATCACCAATGGGATCGGCCCTGGAACCATTGAACCCATAAAGGGGGGCGATCGGGTCTACGAGGACGGACTTGGGAAGGTTCATCTCTTGCATGGTGTGGTAGAACAAGATGTCACAGGAACTACTGGGTCGATCGTCGACGGCTTTGACATCGTCGATTCGCTAATTTTGACATGGACTACCAATGCATCATTATGAGGAAGGCAGACTTTGCTTAAGTCGGCCTCCGTGAAAGTGATATTGCCTGCTACGCTGCGACCTGAACCACGCGCATGGAGCTGCCCGTGAAGTGAAATGATAGACTTCAAGAAGAGGCGCCGACCGTCGTCTTTTCTCTACGGATGAGGTTACGGAATAGTCCCGAAAGTAATCACGCGTGAATAGTTCGATCATTGTCCGCGATCGGATGAGTGCTGCCATCGCCGTGGGCGCGAAACGATCGTGGGCGCCCTCTCGCTGCGAGGACGAGCTTGAACCTCTTGGTAGTGACGGCAAGGTGGAGATCGACTACGTGCTTTCGAGCCATCGGTTTGTAGCAAAGTCGCCGTCCGAATGCTAGTGTCTCGCTTTTATATGGCGGCTTCCACTAGATCCCCGGAGATAATGTTTAAGCCCCCAAAGATGCATCGGTTTCATGGCATTTTCGCGTTGTGAAATGCGCAAAATGGCTTGTCGAGTCGATCTACCGGGTTGCCTCATCGGGGTAGGAAGAATGGGGCTCGCTTAATCTTACCCGCAATGGCGGGGAACGATGTTGATAAGAGCCCAAAACTGTAGTTTTAACCCTTAATAATCATACTTTGTTAGACCAATTATGTGAATAATAAGTAAGAGTTAATACCGATTACGTGTTTTTATGCATTTCGGGCTTCAAAGTCCATTATGTGTAGAAATGTGCCACTTTAGCGAGATAAAGGAGCAAAAGTCAGCAGAACTTCCGAATGCCATATCTTTGGACTCAGACCTCGGAATTGGGCCTACCTTATGTCAAAACGACCGGCTCGAAAAGAGCTTTGCAATGGTCTAAGCATTGATCCAATCAGAGGAGCATAAGTGGATGAAAAGTCTGTTGAAGCCGAATCTAGCTGAAGAGGCCTTTTTGGACTGAAAGAATTGGGTTTCGGGCCTGATTCTCTGGCCCAAAACATGGCTCCAAGCCCATGCACGATTTTTGGATCTGGATGTATAAAAACAAAAGCTTAGCTCATTGTTAATGGTAGATAGTTAATGGTAGCTAGTTAGACCTAAATTAATATATAGAATTCTAGATCTAGTTTTATTAATTAATTAAGTTTTAGTTCCATTTCAATTCCTGTTTTAGATTAAATCTTTGAATCATTGTTCTTGATTGATTAGATAAATAAAATAGTTAGTTTGTCAATTTCGAATTTGGTCATTTCCATTCTAGATCTAATTTCAATTCTTGTTCTTATTTCATTCCGGCCATTAAATTAGATTCATTATTGTTTAATTAAGTAAATCTCAATTTCTTACATTATGTTTAGTTTAGATTCAATGGGAAATGTTAGTTTGATGAATCAAGGCTAAAACCTCCATTAGAGGGGTTGATGAAGCCTTGATGAAAACTTAGTGGTTAGTATAGAATTGGTTGTAGAATCTATTCCACTCTAGAAGGTCGTGTTTCGCCATGAGAATGGGTGGACGACCTCACATGCTAGTTAGTATCCGGTAGGAATGCCATGAACACTAGGGATTAGAACTCCGAAATTCTCGCCGTAGAACGTGAGAATTGAGATACAACATTCTACGCTAGGTCGTTAAGTTGGATTCGAGGTGGATTCAATTCCCCTCTAATTTATTTATCTAGATTCAAACAATCGTATTTCCGTAGCTTTCGTAGATTAACTTTAGGTTATATTTTATCTTGTTATTTATTATATCTCGTTATTTAAATTAACGCTGCGTCTTGTTAGCATAACATTTAAGTAAAGCTCTCATTAGACTTAAGACTGATTTCTTAGACTTAGAAAACAATCCATGCTAGGGAACTAGGAGTGGAACGAACTTCCTACTCCACTTAGTGCAATTCGCATCGAGAGTAGAAGCTTTGATAATTGAGATTAAAAGATCAGTTTTAGTTTACTTACGTTTTGAATTCATCGTTCATTTAAAAGAGGTAGACTATTCATTTTACATTTATCAAATGGCCGTTGCCATCTTAGTTGCACTTTAGCATTGTTTTCTTTGTAGAAGTAGTCATTTTTAAGTCCCATTAAACCCACCCACCCTTGGTTGTTTCATCTTGTGGTTGCCCATTTCAGCTTTGACAAATTCGAAAAAATACGGCGCCAGCGCAAGGAGAGGCGACCAGCTAAGTTACTGGAATTTAAAATTACCAGCGCCAGCCATCATACCAAAGCGACCACCGGCCAAACACTTGTAATTCGAATTTACACCGAAGTGAATTCGACCCGCCTAGTCGATTTTTTCGAATTCGGCGGTTTTGATTCGAACTTTGATCTTTCATATTTTTCAGTGTTCTAACCTGCTCTATATACAACAAAGCGTAAACAAGGCGCTATTCATAAAGCGAAGCAAGGGCCTTGAATCGATATTCCTTTCTTCCACACCTCGCATCTCCGGTTAGAGGTTTCTACTAGTATATCGAGAATTGTTTGGAGTGTTGCATGTTTAGTTAAGTTCGACTTAGTCTTGCATGAGATAAGGTCCGCCGAACAAAAAACACCGAACGTAAATACACAACAACATCAACAATCAAATCTATCTAGTATACCACCCACTACACCTCTAACTACTATTTCACACACACCACCGATATAATGGGGAAGAAAGAGACTCCTCTCGGACTTCTACAAAGCCTTGGCGATAGCCCCAAATCTTGCATCGTTCTAGCAGACCAGTGAGGATTTCAGAATCCCTCCAAATATTTTTAATTTGTTACCCGTTTTTCATGGTTTAGACCATGAAAAACCTTATCAGCTACATCGTAGGATTGAACAAGTCCTAACAACATTCCACCATCCTACGGTTGATGCGGAACAAATTAAATTAAGGGTATTCCCTTTCACCTTAGCCGATAAAGGCGTCTTCTTGGTTAACGCCCAAGCGCCTTAATTGGACTCGTGGGCTAAACTTGTTCACCATTTATGGAACATTTTACCCACCCCTAAAGACGGATGAGATGCTTTCCAAGATTCATTTCTTTTCGACAAAATCCTCATGAATCATTTTCAGAGGCATGGAATCGTTCACCGATCTCCTTATAGAGTGTCCACATCATAACTTAGCGAAAGACCGTTAGTTCGTGCCTTTTCAAAGGTCTTCTACACCACCATAAAGAAGTCCTTGACATAATGAATGGGGTAGTTTCTTAAGTAAAGGAGCCTCGGAGGCTTATAAATTTTTAGAAGACCAAACTAAACGGAATAATAATTGGGGGGGTAGTGATGATATCCCCCGCTCCGCTAGTTCTACTAATACAGTTAAGGCCGCCGATATGTTTGAAATTAAACACGATTCCGAGCTTAAAACTCTAATCGAATCACTCACTAAAAGGTAGAGGCCATTTCTGTACAACAAAAGCCTATCCCGTCATGAATGTAAATTCAAACCCATGTAGTTTCTGGTTGAGTCCACGAGCATCCCGACTCCCAATCGTCCTATAGCCTATGAACAGGGCTTGTTCCATTAATAGTGAACCTAACGCCCCTTGGAGACAAAATCCCAACTTCGGTTGGCGAAATAACCAACAAGTCACACCTCGAGGGGTATAATAATCAATATGTTAGGCCAACGCCGCGGCTTTAACCAAGCTCCACTATGACAAGGGCGAGTCGGGGTAATTTTAATAATTATAACAACCAAGTGCAACCTCGACAAGGTCAAGCACAAGGTCAAGGTAATTATAATAATTATAATGCTAATAGAGGTATCGTTCCGGTCAATAATAATTATCAAAATCCACCCATAAATAATTCACGTGAAATAGTTCCAAATCCACCACCCGTGACTACTACACCAACACAACCGGATCGCCTTGACACTTTCATACAAGTGAGCCAAAAACTTTTCCAAACCATGGCTCAATCTAACCAACAGCTTCTACAATCCGTTAATAATTTAACCCAACAGTTGGCTCAAGATAAAGCCCAAACCAAAGGTGTGTTGCCAGGTCACGCAATACCTAATCCTAAAACAACAAACACAGCCTTTGAGGTAACCGATAATACTAGTAATGAATATGAAAATGTAGGTGAGATAAATGCCATCACCACTCTCCGTTCTGGCAGAGTGGTTGATAACAAGGTAACTATGCCTATAGTTACCCCCACCAATAGTCCCTACACCTACTATTTTACTAGATACGAAATAGAAACTCAAGAGCCTACCAGCGTAGAGGTACCGGTTACAACACAACCTAAGAAACAAAAAGCGGTTAAACATCTAGGTGATACCATTGCTAAATATAGACGAAACCACCGTTTCCACAAAAATTAGCCATGTTAACTAGGGATACAAATTACAAGGAGATTAGGGGCGTTTTCAAGAATCTAACTATAAACCTTCCTTCCTCGAAGCTATTAAAAAGCTACCACATCATGCTAAGTTTCTTAAGGAATTGTGTACTACTAGGCGTAAGACAAATATACCAAAAGGCGCTTTTTAACGGAACAATTCCCAACCTTATCTGAACATAATGGAATTGTTAAGTACAAGGACCACCCCGGGTAGATCCCTCTTTGTACAATGCACCTTAGGAGATTCCTATCTGACGACCCAGCGTTATTAGACACGGGGGCTAGTGTTAACTTACTCCCATTTTATTTGTATAGACAAATAGGTCTAGACAAGATGCAACCCACTAAAATGGCGTTGCAATTAGGCTCGATCGGTCTATTAAGTAAATGTCTTTGGTAAAAGTTCGGATTTCTACTATCCGGCTGATTTTGTAGTCCTCGATCTGAGGAAATTAAGCTAACGACTCTGTCCGATCATTTTAGTAATCCTTTCCTCGCAACTGCCAATCGCTCATTAATTGCGTGATGGTTCAATGTCCATGTCTTTTGGCCATCTTGCTGTTGAAGTCAATGTTTTTAAAACAAAGACACATTTACCCGATTCATCTATGGAGGAAGAGGTTAGCATGATCGAGAGCTTAAACCGAGATTATTTCAACAACACGTTCCCCGATAATCATATTCGAAAATTCTTTCCTTTGGAAAGTCGGACTCCAACATTTTCATCCCTACACTAGTCGATACACGCGTATTATTGATGAGGGCCGGGATAGATGACTTTCTCAAAGATGTAGGGACTACCATAGTAATGTGGATATGACCAATCTAGATGAGGAATTGAAGAGTTTCTTCGTAGGTGACAATTCACCCTATCAAGAACTAACTTGCACAACATCCACCTCGACTCCCCTCCTTCCACCCTTTCAAAGGAATCTCGAGTTTGCACTTTCGATCCTTTTGTTTTCTCCTATGCTTCATAATTTTTTAAATCCTCCTAGCAAACAGATACTTGGAAGGACAAACTATTTGACACCTTCATTTTCAGAATTGAGGCGGACCCTACACACACAATGAATGAGTTCGGTGCTAAAACCACATCCTCATTGTTATACAGGGCTGTCTTTCTACAACTTATCCATATCCACCATATTCTCCACAACCATTCACTTTTCCACACTTATTTACTAGAACACCCACTCATTTAAAAATTAAAAAGAAGGTGCATGATAGGTTACCTGATAGGGTTATCCGACTTCGTTTTCATTCCACTAGGCTGCGTCGTAGGAAATCTTGGTGCTTGATTGTGTTTGGATATGTTTTCTGTGATATTTATTTATGGAATGATCCACAACTATTTCGGTTGTTGATATATGATCAACTGCATATTCATACATATGTTTTAGATAAAGTCTCGAGTATCTGACTATAAACGACTCAATTTATGTGTTTGGTGCATTTCCTTTCACTTTAATATATTGGTGAGTGCACCATTAAGGTAACCGGGCCCTCCCTATGGAGTGTGTGGCTGTAAGTACCGGATCCTAAGTCCACGGTTCACATAGTTCACGTTTTCCACTCTTGCATGTTTTTCTCGGATTTTTGAGTCATGTTTCTCTATGGTGTGAATTATGTCTTTATTGCTTATTGTTTTTCCTTCTAAAAATAAAAAATAAAAATAAAAATAAATAAATAAAAAATAAAAAATAAAAAATAAAAAATAAAAATACACATAGTAATCTAGGAAGTCTCGGGAATCTGACTTTAAAAGACCATAAAAAACAAATTTTCTAAGCCGTTGTAAAAATTTGTTTGGGGGTGGGGTGTTAAATGTTCGCATACTAAAATGTTTTATGTCCCATTAGAGTTGCTTAGGCCATTTTATTGTATTACGATTCGGATTGACATAATCTACTAATTTAGAGTTCATTCGTTCGCATAACTTACGTCATGCACGCACTTCGAGGCATTTTCCACTATCTCGTATGTCATCTGAAGTTGGAATAGAGTGTTTTATGGATCATTGGATAGGAAATTCTCTCCTGATCATTTCCATATCTCATTCGCAAAAATCGGACCCGATACGGCGGCAATTTTGATTTGAAGTTAAGAAAAAAATCGAAAAAAAATCAAAATTTCGATTTTGGGCTTAGGCCCAACCAGCTTCCAGGGACAAGGCTCGGCGCTTTACCTTCACCTACAGTTGTGTTTCTTCTTCCTCCATTCCGCCATTAACGCCAAAGCTTAAACCAAAACCTAAAACAAAATAAAAATTAAAAAGAAAATACAATAAACCCACGCCCAAAATCAAATCCCAACCCAAATCGACTCCAAACTCCACCCACCACAAACACCACCAATTCAAACCACCAAAAACCACCGAAAAAATCAAAATTTGGTCTTTGCCGCCCGCTACATCGCATCGCCACCACCACCGTTTTTATCAAGTAAGGTCTTTCCTCATTACTCCTATACACTTCTACAAACCCCAAACCGTATTCAAACTTCAAATGGCTCAACAACGCCGAATTTTACCGGAGCAAGTTTTCACTGCCGACCACTTCGCGCCGTTTTACGGTGACGAAATGGCTAGTAGAGACTGGAGTAGTTTGTGGTACTCGACCGAAGCCTTCTACCACGAAGACTTGGTCCGACGGTTCTACAACACCAGGGAGTTGGAGGGGAGTAGGATTTTTGTGTTGGTAAGGAAGAAGAGGAAGGAGTTGACTACTGGACTGTTGGCTGAGATTCTAGGCATTCCGCCTAGAATCCATCTGATGCCACTTTACACAGGAGCCCGGTTTGACGGTAGAGCCTTTGATGGGCGTGGATCATCAATGGGAGCTACAATACAAACTCCCATTGTGTTCGCCAGGCATCCCTCAGGACCAACCAGCTGGCTACAGCTCAGTGGATTGGTCGGAATGTCCTAGGGAAGGACAAGGTCAGTGACATCGGTCTGCCCTGCCTCCACATCTTATGGGTACTCCAGGAGCAGAAGTACGATTTCTGTATCTTGGAGTTTTTGCTGAGCATGATTAGGGGGGTCGGAAAGTCTTTGGCACCTCTTCCTGTGTTAATTACCAAGATCATGCTGAAGATGAAAGCAGCTCCGGCGTCTGATAGGATTTACATTACCCTGCACCGTAACCCGCGTATCTATAGGGAGTGTGTCCAACAACGCTGGATATTGCCCGCGGATAGGGAACATGATGAGATAGAGGAGGAGGATGAGGATGATTCGAGGAGGGAGGCGGAGGGCGTGACTTGCTTTGATACGGATGCCTTTCGAGGTGTTGGTCCGATCGCAAGCGCATGGCTGTGCTTCATAGGGGCATGCATTCACTAAACACTATCTCATGCGGACCTCTCGGACTCGACAGGCGACTATTCATCACAACCGAGATCCGCACCCAAAGAGAGGATGAGAGATGGGAACAGCGGTGAGATGGAAGCCAGAAGCCGGTTTAGAGTGGATATGCTTGCACGCTTCCCACCTCATACAAACTCGCTTCCGAGGACACAGCTTCACGAGGCATGGCGTCGTCGACGAAGGACGATCTCTTTGGACCTTCCGAGCCCGGGAGCCACCACTAGAGAGTGTGCCCTCCGCCACCCGATGGCGAGGTGTTTAGAGAGTGTGAGGATTGATAGTGGTTGTTGTTTTATTTATTTTTGTTGTTTTTATTGTAATGTAACTTTTATTTTCGTAATTTGAATTTTGTAGTGAAAGGTACTCTGAAGGAAAATTTTAATATAAGGGGTTATTTTTAGTATGTGTGGTTGTTTCATATTGATCCCACCTTCCCAACTTGTTTGGGGGTGGTTTTATCAATTCAAGCTTTATTTTTATATAACCCTAGTGTTAGAATTTATTGCGGAGTAAGGTGAAAATATGGCCGTTTAGGCATATCTATGATTGAGAATCATTGTAGGATGAAATCTAGATTAAATAGGTACATTCAATCATAAAATCAACCTAAAAGATACTGGGTTTGAATTAGAATCAAGAAAATGAGTTGTTTCCGTTTTCGGGTTTGGAAATTTTAGGATTTCCGGAAACTGCCGTTAATACCTTTTGGCAACTTCCCGATCCGTTTTAGCAACTTAAAACCTATATAAACTTCATACATTCTACACTCACAACTCACACTACATCTAACTTCCATCACGCACCCTTCACACCCGCGATTCCCACGTTTCGTCTCCATTTTCGCAAATCTGCAACTCGGGCCGCTTCATACACTTCTCGATGAAAATTTTATTTGAGGCGCCGCAGCTTCAAGTCAAAGCGACTTCGGCGCTCAAACACTGGAATTCCAAAATACAAAGAGCGACTTCGCGCCCTAGTTAATGGCCTTTCAGCCTCGACTTCCGTGGACCAGAAAAATTCCAGTTTTCCGCGAAGTTGTGCCCGTTGTTTTGTAGCTGTTCTAGAGCGTAGTTTTGAGATGACATCTCCTATAATAATACGGAACAGATCTTTCAAGATTTGTTCCAAAGCATTACTTACGGTGCTTGGTTTCGCGAGGTGATCACATCGTTGGTAGGAACCTCTTATGGTAAGACCGGGTGAACTTTATTCTCCAAAGACTTGCATCTTATTTTTATAATAACTGCATTTTCTTTGAAAGACCCGGATGGAGAACAAGTGTTCTCTATCAACATTGAGGATGAACCAATGGAAATTACGAGGTTCTTGCTAGCATTTGTTCTTGGACTTGCTATGCCCGGCCGAGATACATGACCCATGGTGCTATTGGGTTACGATAATATGCATGTCTACACTTATGAGTTTTTGCACGAGGCGATGGGGCGGGCATTTTCCAGATTGAGGACCAAGGGGACTATAACGTTGCCTTGGTAGCCTGTCCATGAACATAGGAACTGTTATGTTTTGGATTATGCTAAACATTTTAAGGGAATGGCATTTTTCTTACGTGAATGGCGCCACTTGCGGCGTTTTCCTTGCTTTAGCCACGGGGGGCCGGGTTCTATGACCTTCCCGAACTTTGATGTCTAGTTTAGCACGAGCCCATACCATGAGGCATAAGTACCTTCTTATGCCCTGTTCTAATTTCACGTATTATGCTATATTTCTTTCCTGTTTTTGTACACGTTTCACGGATTGGATTAGGGTAGACACGGTCGCGACCCACCAATAGTATTATTTGATCTTTCCGTGCAATGACTTGGCAAAGGGTGGCGGATACAACCCCACCAGGTTGCACCCTACACCCCATCGGACCAAGTGGCACTTAATAGGTTAGCAACCATAGATGATAAATGGCGTGAAGCCCGGCAAATTATCATAGCATGGCAGGATCGCTGAAGGAGCCTCACTTCTTTATAGAAGTAGAGGATGACGAAGATGACGAATAACAGCGGAGTGGAGGTAAGTTTTAGTTTACGTTGAGTGTCCGCTATGTCCCAAGCAATTTAATTACTGTTAACCCCATAATGGGTGGAACTTTTATAGAGTTCAAGTCGGTTTTATTTCCTATATTAGTACGTTCTAACCTTGTTTTGCGGATGTTTCTGATTTCACCCGCTTCAATGGTATTTTTCCTACCCTCTTTATTTAAATGCTTTGAGGACAAAGCATGCTTCTTGTTTTGGGGGCATAGAAACACGTGTAATTAAGACATCTGCTAGGATATAAATATGTATAATATGCATTTGTTTTCTAGTAAAAATTTCAAAAATTCAAAAATATAAATAAATAAGTTATGCTATACACTTAGGAATATTGGTATTGTTTCTTTCTCCATGCTCTTAACAATCTAGAAGTCTCAATGTGAAAATTTTGTTGCATCGTAATAATTGTTAGAAACTTAGGTTAATATATAGGTAATAATCTTTACATCTATCTATAAATATATTACATGAGTATCTATGATTGTTAGCAATAAGTTTCTCAAAATCTAGGCTAGAGTACTTATTCTACAAATCCCCGTGAGAATATAGCCTAAAGCCTTATATGAGCGAAAAAATTGAGAAATGACACAAGGGAGAAGTAAAATCCGGATAGAAAATCACACGTCCACTTGCTTGATCACTAAACCATATCCTAAGCGAGAATTTAGGCCCTTTTTTGGATCGATATAGCTAGAAATTCTGACCTAAGTATATTTTTCGCTAGTCAAGCTAATCGAGCCTTTCATTAGCCCTTCCATAAACCACAATTCCTTTACCCTGTTACAAAAACAAAACAAAATAAAAAAAATCAACCTACCCAATTTAGAATAAGTCTGAGAATAGAATGATGAAGAAAGAAGAAGAGAAAAACCTGTGTAAACAAAAATTAGTTAGTTGCTTCAGAAAATAAAGAAAAGAAGTTTCCATCCAAAGAAAAGAAAAATAAAAATAGAAATAAAATAAAAACTCCAAAAATAGAATAAAAGGGAGTCAAAAGCCAAAGAAAAATATGGCTAAGGATGGAAACAAAGTGTAGAAGCAAAAGTAAATAACAAGGTTTCTCTAGTTACGTAATATGAAGACTCTATTATCTCAGACTTGTCCTTTTGAATATCCATTTTCTTCCTTCTTAAACCATCTCCTAATCCCCATAACACCTAATAAAGACCTCTAGCTCAATTAGGAATAGGTTAGTGTGATAGTAAGTGGCGGATGTGTTTGATCGACTCGAACTTCCTTGTTGTCATTGAGATTGTAAGGTAAAGTGTGCCCACTGTACACTGGAGTAGCGAAACTTGAGTGGAAAAATCAGAGTGTTGTTTCTTGACTATTATTGTGAGAACCTACTTAAGGACGCTATTCCGAGTTCTCAGAAACAAACCTGCTAAACATTTTATAGTACTACTCATTGTGTATATGTTTATTGTAGATGATAGATTATTATGCATATATTAACTTAGGTTTCTGACTTGGATATTCTTATTCAATTGCTAGAGAGATGTATAGATAGTTGAGCATGAATAAGGAAACAATAGTTTTATTTTCTTAGTCGTTGTAGTATAGATGAAGTTTGTGAGTACCTTCATCGAAAAACTCTCACGAGGGCTATAACTTCGTCCACTAGGAAATTCCTAGTGGTTTAAGGCCTTGTTGCATATGGTCAATGCAATCGCACTCAGCGAAACGAGAGTAGATAGAACTCCATTTTTGGTCACTTATTCTAATTTCTCATCTTTGCTTGAGGACAAGCAAAATGCTGTTTGGGGGTGGTTTGATAAGAGCCCAAAACTGTAGTTTTAACCCCTTAATAATCATACTGTTAGGCCAATTATGTGAATAATAAGTAAGAGTTAATACTGATTACGTGTTTTTATGCATTTTAGGCTTCAAAGTCCATTATGTGCAGAAATGTGCCACTTTAGCGAGATAAAGGAGCAAAAGTCAGCAGAACTTTCGAATGCCATATCTTTGGACTCAGACCTCGTAATTGGGCCTACCTTATGTCAAAACGACCGGCTCGAAAAGAGCTTTGCAATGGTCCAAGCCTTGACCCAATCAGAGGAGCAGAAGTGGATGAAAAGTCTGTTGAAGCCGAATCTAGCTGAAGAGGCCTTTTTAGACTGAAAGAATTGGGTTTCGGGCCTGATTCTCTGGCCCAAAACATGGCTCCAAGCCCATGCACGATTTTTGGATCTGGATGTATAAAAACAAAAGCTTAGCTCATTGTTAATAGTAGATAGTTAATGGTAGCTAGTTAGACCTAAATTAATATATAGAATTCTAGATCTAGTTTTATTAATTAATTAAGTTTTAGTTCCATTTCAATTCCTGTTTTAGATTAAATCTTTGAATCATTGTTCTTGATTGATTAGATAAATAAAATAGTTAGTTTGTCAATTTCGAATTTGGTCATTTCCATTCTAGATCTAATTTCAATTCTTGTTCTTATTTCATTCCAAATGCATTAAATTAGATTCATTATTGTTTAATTAAGTAAATCTCAATTTCTTACATTATGTTTAGTTTAGATTCAATGGAAAATGTTAGTTTGATGAATCAAGGCTAAAACCTCCATTAGAGGGGTTGATGAAACCTTGATGAAAACTTAGTGGTTAGTATAGAATTGGTTGTAGAATCTATTCCACTCTAGAAGGTCGTGTTTAAGCCATGAGAATGGGTGGACGACCTCACATGCTAGTTAGTATCCCAGGTAGGAATGCCATGAACACTAGGGATTAGAACTCGAAAATTCTCCCGTAGAACGCGTGAGAATTGAGATACAACATTCTACGCTAGGTCGTTAAGTTGGATTCGAGGTGGATTCAATTCCCCTCAATTTATTTATCTAGATTCAAACAATCGTATTTACGTAGCTTTTCGTAGATTAACTTTAGGTTATATTTTATCTTGTTATTTATTATATCTCGTTATTTAAATTAACGCGTCTTGTTAGCATAACATTTTAGTAAAGCTCTCATTAGACTTAAGACTGATTTCTTAGACTTAGAAAACAATCCATGCTAGGGAACTAGGAGTGGAACGAACTTCCTACTCCACTTAGTGCAATTCGTGATCGAGTAGAAGCTTTGATAATTGAGATTAAAAGATCGGTTTAGTTTACTTACGTTTTGAATTCATCGCTCATTTTAAATAGGTAGACTATTCATTTTACATTTATCACGGTCGATAGCGAACTCTCTCTGTTTGTCCGATTAGATGCGGCTTTTGGTACAAGCGACCTAGAGCGCTTCTTGGCCCGTGGAGTACGATCTGAAATTGCTGCCACCTCCTGGTTCTCGTCTAAGCCGTGGAGTTTCAAAGTTTCCTGCAACTTGATGTACTTGTCCACGCGAGCGTAGAGCTCGGATAGTGTCTCTGGGCGTTCCTTCATCAACGACCTGGAGAGGTCGGTGTTACGCACTCGGCAAGCATTAGAAAAGGCCAGTGTGGCGAAAGATTCTTTCAAGCCGCTTTCCATGCACAACAGTTCGGCCTTGAACCGTCCTAGGAACTCACGAATAGTTTCGTCCTCCTTGAATGATAATTGAAACAAAGAATCAAGATCTGCCTTCTTCCGCCTGTTGTAGACGTACTGGCTGGCGAACAAATCAGTAAGCTGTTCGAAGGTTTTGATAGAATCAGATTCCAGTGAAAAGAACCAATCAAGAGCCCATCCTTGAGATCGGCCGGAAATAATCTGCGATGGAGATGATCAAACTTCGGGAGGTATGTAAAGTGCCAAACTCGAATGTAGCGAGCCACATCGTCGACCGGGGCACGCGTCTTTGCCGCCATTACATGGGAAAGCGTGGTTGAATAAAGTCTTGTGGAGAGGGTTTATCGAGGACCTCCGCTGCTTTGACGGAGGAGCTGATATGTCTTAAGCATCTTGTGCACAATCTGTGTCGAATCCTTCTTTACGGCGTTCTGACCAATCCTTTGTGATAACTCGTTAATCTGTTGATTAACGTCGTTGATGCCGTTCTCTGCTCCGTTACCTACTTGTTGTTGCTGGTAACTATCCACCGAGCTTCTCGTAAAGTAGCATTTTCCTCCCCGAGTAAGGAAATGCTCTCGTTAAGATTATTCCCAAACCGGTGGGCAAGGTCTTTGGACTTGAGCTTCGAAGCTGACCATGCTTCGTGGGCTTGAGAATTGGTGATGGATGAACTGATTTAAGGTGGTTCTCAAGTAATCGAAACCTCAGACGGCACCAATGTAAAGGATCGTTTAGGTTTTTTCCTGATTACTGTAGATAAAGGGGTGGTTATGGTTCGGATTAGACCGAAGTTAAATCTGAAAGAAAGCTGCCTACGTATCTTCTCTTGATCTCTTTTTGGGGAGAGAAGAATCAGGTCTGACATAGTTCCATTAGGTGGTATTTATAGGCTTTGGGGGGGCTTAGATTTTTGGGACACGGGGACCCTGGTGGACAAGTGTAGGGAGGAGGTTATTTTTAGTTGTTTTCTAATTGGGAGTGGGTGAGATAACCCCCATTTCCCGATGAAGGTAAGATTTTGGTAATGATTACACATGATGGGGTATTCCTTTATCCGAGGCGTTCAATCTCCAGTATTCTGCCTGCTTTGTGATGTCTCGGGCTGAGTTTTAGCGTACCACCTATACAGTAGGAGCTGCTCACAGGTCGGTCTTGGAGGTCGATGTATTGAAGTCGCGTATGCAATGTTTCTTAGAGAGCTGCTTCATAGATCGGTCCTGGAGGTCGTTGTATTGAGATCGCTTATGTTTCGTATGCAATGTTCCTTAATGGGGATATTGCTCTCCTACAGTCCCCTCTTTCAAGAACAGCTGCAGCCCCCATCCCAGTGCCTGCAAACACACAACGCATTCAATTAAAATGATTAGTCGGTAACTTCTCCAAATAAACATAAATCAATTAAGAACAGGAGAGCTGAAAAGAGAGCAACAAACCTATGCACATTGATATGACTCCAAAGCGGCAGTCCTTGCCTTGGCGTTTCATCTCATGCAAGAGCGTGGTAACACATCGGGTACCTGCAACACAAAACAGCACGAACAATTACAGCACCTATAACTTGCCAGCGTTTTTATTTCTGTTTGATACAGTATAGATTGAACTTCAATTACTTTCTGCAAGATGATATGTTATCCCAAGTACCTGTTGCACCCAAAGGATGTCCAATAGCCATAACACCCCGTTTACATTCACTTTTGCAAGATCAATCTCCAACTTCTTCCGGCAATAAACAAATTGCGAGGCAAATGCCTGAATAAAAAAATGTCATTAAGGATTACGTGCTTGAATCTACCAAATGCGTGCCAAATACTGAAATTCATGCCTTGACCATTACATCATTAATTTCAAAAAGGTCAATATCATCAAGTTCCAGACCAGTAGATTTTACTGCAGCGGGAATTGCAACAGCTGGGCCTCGGCAGGATCCACTCCCACAGCAGCAAAACTCCTATATAATAGCAAATACGAATGCATATAAGAAGTTGAGCATATTAAAACCAGTTTCCTCAGGGCAAAAATACTTTGGATATGGAAACTTAAAAAATAAGAAAATAACACTAAACTTCATAATAATGCATTTTCTCAAAACCAACGTTTGCATAAAGCGTGAAGGGTAGAATAATTTGTTTTTGTTTTTGGAATAGTAGTAAATATGTATTTAATTTGTTTTCATTTTATTTTATATCTTTCTTTGAGGGCTGGAGTACGTCGTTTTTAGTTTTTTACTCTTTTAAGAATAATCAAAATCAAAATGAGTAGAAAGTGATAACATATTTTTTCACACTTCCGCAGAATCTATTGCTTATTCGCATTCTTACATGTGGTAGTGCGTCGAAATGTCATGACCATTTCTCTCAAGGTCGATGGTCTATGTGGCGACCTCCAATTTTCCAAATGGATTTTATATATTTCCCTTATAGCCTTGAAACTATTCCTTCCTTTCTGCTTTGCCTGAAAACACCAAGAATTGGAAGTCCTTTCTGCATTGCCAGACTTCTCTTCATCAGGACGACGTACTGCTCCAGCACCATCACTCACTTGGCTAGAGTTTCCTGATTATACACAATTATAAATTCAGCAGGGTGTAGGGACATGCATATAATCAGTAAGAGATCAATACTGTCGAACCAACATCTGAGATCAATGAATAACAGCTGTAGTTGACCCATCCTTCTTAAATACAGGCTTTAACTTTCCCAAATCTGAAACTGTAGTACTTGGTCGAATACTATCATCCACAGCAACTGTAATAGGCTTTTCCTCACCAGTTTTTGGGTCCACGTTCTTCAAAAAATGAAAAGTATCTAGATGAGATGAGAATCATGTCAAGTTGCAGTAACAGGAACAAAGGCCAAAAATAATGTTTTCCAGAAAACATAAACAGCAAACATCATATTTGTAACTTTGATCAGGGTAAACATCGCTTACCCTTCAACACAGGGTTCAGGCCGTAAGGTATTGAGATTGATTCCCATTACACTCACGATCGTGTTAATAGCAGCGATTCCTTCGAATCCTGATTTTAATGGCACCCTAGCTGGTATAAAGACATCATTAAATATAATGAATATATGTATGGAAAACATTATAGGTTCAAGTTCTTGCAAATAAATGTCAATAGAGAACTTCTTGGGCAAGAAAGAGAGCATTATATAAAATTATACAAATTTTCAGAGAAAAAATAAAAAATAAAAAAAAATCGATGGCTACTCCATTGATGGTTACTACTCGTGACCATATTCTTCATTAAATGTGTCTATCCAATATTCAATATTGATCCGAATAAGTATTTTCCTCGGAAATAAAAAGACTGGTAAACAGACCTGTGTAATGTCACTGATGTTAGAGGTATGATAAGCACGCATGTCACTGATGTTAGAGGTATGATAAGCGCGCCATGAACTCATACTGCTTTCACAGATAGGCTTCATAGGCGAATAGGAGAATCGTGTCAAAGTTGACTTTTGTGCTATAGGACTACAAAACATGGGTTTCATCATACCCACACTCCTGGAGATCATGACACCTCCAGCAAAAGTCATGGCCCAAATACCTACACGAAACCAAGAACAAAGAAAAGCTTAAATGAGGATGCGGCATAATAAGATAATTCCACTGCAAGAATAATATTAATAACTTTAGAAGTAATTTCGTATAAACTTTAAATTTTTTATAAAAAGAAATTGAGAAATAAACAGAAAAACTCAAAAGTTACAAAATACACTTCTCTCAAACTAAAGCAGGACTTTAGGATACACGATATTAGTTGTGTGGTTTGAAGAATCAGGAGGGAGGATGGCACTAATTCGTTTTGAAAAAGTGCATCTTGATAACGCCACATATAATTGACCATGGCTAAACATTGGGTTTCGCAAATCAATACCAACGTACTTAACAGACTGCCCCTATGATTTGTTTATCGTCATTGCAAAAGACAATCGAATCGGAAACTGTCGTCTGGACATTTGAAATGGTATTTCATTGGTCGAAGGCGTTAATGATATTCTCGGGATAAAGCGTACGTTCCCTGCTTTTTCTCCAGTTAAGATTAGAACTTGCACCACGTGTGGCTTTGTGCACACAATCATCAGGCACATGCCGTTACAAATTTCATCTGTTGGCGCTATATTTCTCAACAACATTACTGGGCATCCCTTCTTGAGTGTAAGCTTGAATAGAGGCAACCCAGAAGGATCGAGTGAGTTCAAGTACTCTGTCGGATAGCTATTTGTATTACCACTATCAACAACACTAGCAGCGCCTAACTTGTCAGCACCTAAGCAAACAATTTCTTCCCCAGGAAACGTATCTAGTGCAGTAGCATTTATAGTGCTAACGTCATCGTTGCGTGCTGAAAGGATAGTCCGCTCGGTCAAATAATTTGGGTCAGCTTCATACTGCTCACCTAGATCGGGATATACATTATTTAGCAAGTCATGAAGATTTCTACAATTTTGAATCTCCGGCGGAAATTGAACACTTTCTTCTGGTTTCATTCCAACCTGAAAATTTCAAATGAGAGCATATGAGATGAGTGATTGTGTATAATTTAAAATGGTAAGCAAAAAGCATTATTTTTTTCAAGAAATTAAGTAATACCTCCATCAAGAAATTGGAGAACAACACGTTCTCTGGCAAGTCACTGTCTAATCTCATATTTTTCACCAAAGATAAAACATTGACGTGTTTCCAAAGCAAATACCTTCTCAGTGATGCACCTACAATATCCTCACGTTCACCTTGTGGTACAACTGGAAGAATTTGTCAAAAGTCACCGCCTAGAACAACAGTGATTCCACCAAATGGTCTTTCATTGTTACAAACATCCCGGAGTGAACGGTCGACTACTTCAATACAAAACCTATGCTGCATGGAGACTTCATCCCAAATTATCAGTTTTGTTTCTTTAAACAGACCTGCTTGGAGCGAATCCTTTTTGAAGCCGCACATAGCTAGAGTTCTCCAACACATCAAAAGGAACATAAAAAGTTGAACGAGCTGTTCTACCACCATCTAATAAAAGCGACGCAATACCAGATGAGGCAACTGCAATCTCAATATGTCCTAGATGACGACATTTAGCTGCAATCGTATTATACACAAATGTCTTTCCTGTACCTGCAGGTCCATTTAAGAAGAAAATTCCCCCTGCATTTCGCATGACTGAATCAACCACAGTATCAAACGCATAGCGTTGCTCATTGTTAAGACAATCAATGTTATGGTTGATTTGTTCATCTTGTAAATCAAACTGGAGTTGGCGTTGCTCCCAAATTAATCTATTTCCAATCCCTTTGTTCTATTTTTTGAGTGGTCGGGGCATCGGGGGAAAGTCTTCTAGAGTTTTGTTTTTAGATTCCATGAGAAACTGCTCCAATAGATGCAACCCGTAATCTATCACCTGCAGGAAAATTGTATATTAATAATATAATATAGGCTACATGAAGGAAGCATTAATATAATATATGTCACCTGCTCTTTTGATGGATTAGGAATGTTGAAGATAGTTCGTAATTTGTGCGTCAGGTCGTCACATATACTTGTTGGGAATCTATCCCACAGCAGATGTGGTTGCATTGGATTGCACTCCAATAGAATAATGTCGAACAATCTCCTTAGCTGATTTCCAGTATTCATTATCGTTGCTTCTTCTAAACAATGTATCCACTCTCCATCATCTTTAAGAAGTCCACATACAACACACGCAGCCTTGAATGTTGGATGAGGAATACTTTCAAATTTGCGTAGATCCTCAAATGATGTTGGGCCCTTTATGATGGTCAATAGTAGACGCAAGTAAAACCTCTCTCCCTCGTTGGGCTTGGCAAAATACATCCTGCCAATAGCATAACCACTGCTTCTTTTAGTCCATACCTTTTCTGTTTTGTGCCAAACAAAGTGCTCAGGGAATTCTTGGTAAGTATAGGCTCAAGCATCTGAATTTGAAGCACAACAGTTGAAGAATGAAGTGAGACTCGACTTTTGTCGTTTTTCCTTCTCAAGAATATTCTCCATCAGTTCCTTAAGGTTAAACACAACATGATGCATACCTGGCAACAAATCATAACTTAACAGTATGACATTCCAGTATAACTTAATAGTATATTGATGAAATTGGTTTAACCAAGTGTTAAATACCTGGCAAGTGAAGAGATAACCTTACAACAGTTGGAAACTCTTCATGTAAGGAAAACCCAAATAGCCGCCAAGTTGCTTCTGGTAGTCCAATATATCTGGCATCAATGTACTGTTTAATCTCATTTCCGCCATCCAACACCATTGTTGTTTTGTCATTGCCCTTGTAGATGTACTTGTGGATGTACTTAACATATTGCAATCCCACACACACTTCGACATTAATGTGACAATTAAACATCCTCACTAACTGTGGATTATATGGGACAACATTCCTATTGTCAACCTTTTTGTCTTTCACCATATAGACACGTCCCATGTTGCGACGCATATAAAGTGGATAACCGTCTTTTTGTATGGTTGTTTCATATGTAAACTCATGTGGAAAATGCTTTGTGCACTTGCCATTTTCCATACACGGTGAGTTCATATTTTTAACACCACACGGTCCATGGATCATACAACTATTTACTGTATCAAAGAGCAAGGGATCCTTATCTGGGTCGGGAAATTCTGCAGATATAATTCGATCAATTTGGGCTGCAATACGAATTTTATCTTCATGCTTGAGGAAAAAGAATGCATGCATGTGCGGGAGGCCACGCTTATGAAATTCAATGGTGTACACATGAGCTACTTCACGGCCAAACACATTTTTCTTCTGGATAAATTTCATTAAAGCTCTTCTCTTCAGTTCGAAAACACGAGCAAGAACATCAGGTCGATCAAATGCATTTTGGTTCTTCAAAAGGGCTTCTTGCACTTCTGGCCAGTGAGGATTAGCCGTCATTGTAAGGAATATATCTAGATGCTTATTGTAACGTGTTATAGCCATCGAGTCTTGAAAGATCTCATACATATACCTTGGACTTCCAATGAACGATGATAGCAAAATAAACCGCTGACCAACATGATCAGGATCCATACCCTCAGCTAAATCTGTCAAACTCATGTACACTTCAACACGAAGATCCTTTTGGTGGGTATAATGATAGTATAGCTAATTTTGCTCAGTAGAAGCCCAAGCATCACACATAAGTTCCTGAAATAATTTTTCACGACGAAGTATTGCTGAATATTTAGTATGACGTTCGAACAAACGATATGCATAGATTACCATCTGAGTCAATCGGCTCGAATCGTCATCATTGACATCATAAAGTTTCATTTCGGTTGACCATCCAAGCTCACCCCGAGGGAAAAACAAAGGATAATGCAGGAGTAGACAAGCGGGATTACATTTATCAATCCGTTTCAGTGCATTACCTGATCTATAATGAAGAATGTTATCTCTTGTGCTTCTGATTTCAGTTCCATCCCCAGGTATAACAACTGCAATTTCATTTGCTGAAGGAAGATTGTATCATCGTCGGTCAGTAGATGTATTGTTATGGAGATAAGTTGCCACATCATTTTCCTCAGTTGCGTGAGCACTCAATATATCATATGCTTGACAAAAAAATTCAGAAAATATATTACAATTCGAGAGTGTACTCTGAATGACATTTAAAACATCACGTCTCAATTCTGGATTTCAGCGATGACGCACATCAAGGGCACTGGCTGGGTCATAAACATAGAGCTGAGCATAAAGTAGGATCTTTCTTAGGTTCTGGTAGTAACGATCCAATTTGATGGTGTAACTCACCATGAACGGTGAATGGAATAGGACCGCTACCGCTGAATATTCGGTCATCCGATTGACAACCGAGACTGGTAAATGCATTAGCCAAGTTATACTGACGAAGATGTTGTCTAAATGACCTGGATTTGGCATTACTACCATCATAAAGATCTTGAATCGCAGGAGGAAATGGACTAAGTAGAGGAAGACTAACTTTTCCTTGTTTGCAACACATCCCGAAAAAGGGTCTTTTGACTGATGTATTTGCTAGCCTTTCAACTTTCCAATGCAGAGCTTTACAAAATGAGCATTCCACATCCATCTTTCCAAGATAATGGCGGACATTGTTGTGCATATTAGCAGGTTCTGCCATATTGACACCAACTGTAAGAGGCTGAAAATAATCATCCACATCCATTTTGCTTTGGGTGTCACTAACATGCAGAAAAAAATATCCTAATGAGTTAGGAATGAAAATATTTTTTTACTGAAAACAATGCTATAGAAAACACAATGAAATACAACTTACATATATGAAGACATTAATACTAGAATATTATGAAGGTCTGCTTCTAAGTTCCTTCTAGTTCGCTTGTTCATTCTACCACTTATGCGCTCTTTTTCTCTTCTATTTCGTTGGGCCAACTTGCGTCGAGAAGTTTGAGAAGGTGCATAAGCATTGGTCGGACTAACACTAAGATCATGCACTTCCATTTCATTTTGGGTGTCACTAACATGTAGGAAAAGAAATCATAATGGGCTAGGAATGGAAATATTTTTGACTGAAAACAATGTTATAGAAAACACACAAAGAAATGAAACTTACATATGGGAAGACATGGACACAAGTATATTTTGAAGGCCTGCTTCTAAGTTCCTTCTTGTTCGCTTGCTGCTTCTACCACTTATGAGCTCTCTTTCTCTTCTATTGCGTTGGGCCAACTTGCGCCGAGAAGGCTGAAAGGGTGTAAAAGCATTGGTCGGACTAACATTAAGAGTGGAATGTGGAGGAGTAACTGCAACCTCATTTTGCACAAGAGGTGATTGGACTTGATGGCCTTCATTTCCTTGTTTTTCCAAAACCTGCATTTTATATTTGATAAAACATAACCATCAGAAGGCAGTAAACAACCACCGCATATAATGAACGTATATATGTTACATACCTTAGCAAGGGTAGCAATCACATGGTCAATGATCCATTGTTTATTTATGCTCACGTACTCGATTTATATAATCCAATTCTCTTTGCTGCATGATGCAAGTACATGAAAAGCCGCATAAAAAATTAAATGAGAACGTTATCAAATTAACAAAAGAATTTTTCTTTGTTACAAAATTTAAAAGTTTGAAATCATGTAAGAATCAAACATAATCAAATTGTGAAAAAGGAACTTCAAATACCTGAACAGATGCAGTAGGTTCATTGGTAGATTTAGGTAGTACATGAAAACCCACATAAAAAATTAAATGAGAACGTTGTCAAATTAACAAAAGAGTTTTTCTTTGTTACAAAATTTAAAAGTTTGAAATCATGTAAGAATCAAACATAGCCAAACTGTGAAAAATGAACTTCAAATACCTGAACAGATGTAGTAGGTTCATTGGTAGATTTAGGTGGTGCATTGATAACAAAAATATCAAATGCACTTGCAGGTGGTGCTTTATCCATGGCTGATAATCAAACATTGATAAGGAAATTTTAGCAAATAAATTAAAGTGGTATACAATATGATCAGGAACAACTATTAAGGGATGTTTGGAGTCGTGCAAAATGTAACCATGTCACCAGTACCTCCAATTAGAGTTATCAACTTTTGTATATATAATTAAAACATAAAGAGTTCCACTGGAACTTCTACCAAAGCTACACGCATGTACTATACTTTAGTGTGCATAGCAATAAATAACTTCTTATCATAGGCAAATGTGGATAGCAAGGTTACTCAGGGATAAAAGGTTGTAGTTAAGGAAATGATAATTTTAAGCCTTTTATCTAAGAGCAGAGAATATGAGTTCTAGAACTATAACAACTACTTCCATGAAAATGAAAAAAGGGTCTAAAAGCATAAAAGAGGCAAAGAAAGAAAGTGCAATAATTGAATAATAGCAATGTTCGTCTCACAAATGAAACAAAAACATCATATATAGTCTAAAAAGATTGCCTCCCTTCTGCCCGACTACAGCCTACCATTTTTTAGAAGACAGATCGCAAGAGATACACAATGGAACACTTCAACATTGCAATCCAAGTGATAAATTATAGAAAAAGTTCATCTCGCAAAAGAAACAAAAACAACATAGTCTAAAAAGATTGCTTCCTTTCTACCCTGACTACAACCTAGCATTTTTTAGAACACGGATCGCAAGAGATACACAATGGAACACTTCAACATTGCAATCTAAGTGATAAATTATAGAAGAAATTGTATATATGTTAAGTTCAAATTGTATAGCATAGCCTTAATCAAGCATAGCTAATAAATCCTCATTGATTTCTCATTGATGTTCACTCAAGCATAGCCTCCCTTAACTTTTAGACCCTAAAGTAGTCTTTGCCTTTTGAAATTCATTATTCCAAGCATGAACTCAAACCTTTTGAAATTCATTATTCCACTTTTTGATAAACAATCCAACGTGATGCTAACTGAGATATTAGAGCCATGGATTGTATATTTAGTACTCCCATGAAAAGTTAGAAGCACATCCTTATGGTTACATTTCGAGGAAACAAACATGCATTGAAAGAAAGCTTCCCTTCTGCTTGACTACAACCTAGTGTTTTTTAGAACACGGATCGCAAGAGATACACAATGGAGCACTTCAACATTGCAATCCAAGTGATAAATTATAGAAAAAGTTTGTCTTGCAAAAGAAATAAAAACAGCATAGTCTCAAAAGATTGCTTCCTTTCTACCCCGACTATAACCTAGCGTTTTTTAGAACACGGATCGTAAGAGATACACAATGGAACACTTCAACATTGCAATCCAAGTGATAAATTATAGAAAAAGTTTGTCTCTAAAAATAAACAAAAACAACATAGTCTAAAAAGATTGCTTTCTTTCTACTCCGACTACAACCTAGCATTTTTTAGAACACGAATCGCAAGAGATACACAATGGAACACTTCAACATTGCAATCCAAGTGATAAATTATAGAAAAAATTGTATATATGTTATGTCCAAATTGTATAGCATAGCCTTAATCAAGCATAGCTAATAAATCCCCATTGATTTCTCATTGATGCTCACTCAAGCATAGCCTCCCTTAACTTTCTGACCCTAAAGTAGTCTTTGCATTTTGAAATTCATTATTCCAAGCATGAACTCAAACCTTTTGAAATTCATTATTCCACTTTTTGATAGACAATCCAACGTGATGCTAGTTGATATATTAGAGCCATGGATTGTATATTTATTACTCCCATGAAAAGTTAGAAGCACATCCTTATGGTTACATTTCGAGGAAACAAACATGCATGCATTGAAAGAAATCAATGAGAATTTAAATTTGAGTATTCTTTTCTCCTTACAAATATTATTCCAACTCCTATTACTTGGCTTTACAACGTCAAAAAGGGAATCAAAATTTTCTTATAACTGAAATGCGTGGTCATGCACAAAAACTTATATGTTAAATATTCGAGAGAAGCGTGTTGGAAACCCAAGGCAAAAATAATTATAACCATCAGTTACCCAACATACAATGCAAATTGTCAAAAGCATTAGCTTCATTACTTGTCACCCACATCTCATTAGACAAACTAACGAAGTTCAATATTTTAACATGTCACCATATTAAAAAATAACAGTAGGACTATTAGGGGTAAGTGTTGATTATCACCCAATTTTTCCAAGTCGTTGCTACTTAATAAATGAAAATAAAAAACATTATGTAACCTTCAAGTACACATCATTGTAATAAGTTAGCCCAGTCCCTTCACAAATATATTATTAGCGAAGAATATATAAAACAATAAGAAATTAGTTTCTAAGCTTGACAAAAGAGAATCTCATAAGAACAAAGTTTCCTTTCTCCAAAAAAGAAATATACAAAGAAAAGTTAATAATGAAATCATATCAGTTGTTCTAATTTCTCACACAACAATGAAAAAAGAATTTGCAAACCTTGCCGAATACCCACCGAATGAAGAGCTTCAATAACAAAGAGGATCGTACATGGAAGTGGCTTACTTAAGAGTGACTATTTTTTTTTGCTGGCGTGAAGAGAAGGAGCATGGGTGAATAGGCGAATGAACGAACTCTGTAATCTTTTCTTCTATTTGTTTTTGGCAAGTATATAGGACTCTATTTGGTGGTATTTAGTAAGATTCTTAGAAGAAAGCGATTGTTTACCGTAGGATCTCCCAAAACTTGGGGTGGTGATTTTGTTGGCAAGTTTTAGGACTCTTTAGTTTAGAGTAAGTAGGACTCTGGAAGTAGGACTCTTAAAAGAAATTGATTTATCACCGTAGGATCATCCCAAAATTGTTTTCTCCTTGACCTCTCGATATAACAGCATAAAAAACCAAGCTGCTTTATTATATAGACTAGAATTTAACCCGTGGCGATGCCACTCGATTACCATTATAGACTAATTTAGTGAAACTAAACATATGTCCAAATTTAATATCTTACACCAAATTCTTTGGAAAATTTTGCCCGAGTTTCCCCTGTTTTTGACATTTAAATTGACACATGTTTGCGTCATAAATAACTTTATATGGAAAAATGCCAACTTAGTTGTTTATAATCTACAAAAATGCATTTGGCATATAATGAATAAAATGTCCAATAAAATTAAATAAAACTTAACCAACGTGAATCATTGTGCAACTTAACAAAAGAAATTTTGAAGAATTATCGCATTATAATTGTAAGCGATAGACAGATAAAATTTAATTCAAAACAATCTTCTCGTCAATGAAATACGATTTTAAATTATATTTTGAAGGAGTACACTAATAGAGCACACCTAGAGGTAGACTCAAGAAAAATAAGAGGTACTACATACATTATTTACTACATGCCTGGCAAAATGATAAATATGAATAAGCTACTTGAATAATGCTCCTACTAGTTGGCTGTATAATACACATGTAATTTAGTTGTTGTCTGGTATTGTATTATCCTAATAAGAATCTAAATTTTGAAAAATCATATCAGACCCATGAAGGTGTACACTTCCATCAACATGCATGAGGTTCATGGCTTGTCAGCCACCCCGTACAATAACTGCAAAATAAAGATTAAGAAGAGTTGACATTATAAAAGTTTCAAATTCCAATTCCCAAATGTTCGATGTTTTATTGGTGTTTATTTATTTCTTTTGTTATCAAGGAAGAAATTTTTGATTGCTAGTATCCTCCCATTGTTATATGTCTTTTCGTATGCAGAAGTAAGGGGAGTCAAAGTATCAACGTATGTATCTAATATTTCGATTAAATATCGATCAATCCCGCGTAACTTTCTATTAACAATTGAATACTTATATTTATATTACACTGAAAAATGAAAGAAGATAACCAATCCTATTAAGCACTATAGAAAGAGTATCACCAAAGTTATATGGTTTTTGCCATATTTGTTTAATATTCAAAGCATTGTCAATCTAGAACTGAGAAGAATGAGTTCTTAGGTATATGTTGTCTTCAACAGTTTGTGAAATAATTTCCTGCAATTTATCCTGAGTAGAAAATGGTCCGCATATAATGTTCATGTTGTTTGACCTTGCTGAAGCTAGGGGTGTTGGGGTAATCCGCATGCTCTCCTCCATTGAGTTCTATAATAAAAAGATGCATATTAGATATATCAATATGTTGCATAGCCTGCCAAGCAAACTTTCGCAAATCAACTCTACTATTATGAAGACATCATTTGGTAGAAGAATTTACTACACTGAAAATAAATGTAATAACTAACAGAATCCATGGGGGCAAAGAGAAAAGAAAATGTATCTTTCATAAACTATTTTGCATTTATAGCAAATGACTTGTTGATGTGATAAAAATTCATATATGAAGGGAAGAATGGAGATGATTTAATCATAAAATTTAAGACTTTGAATAGAAACCCAAAGGCCATCAAATACATATATCATCAATTTATGACAGTCTAATATTCTGGATTTGCCTGAATTATCCAAAGTTCTTAATAAGTTATAATTAACAAATCAATATCATATTTGCGAGCCTATATGATAGATATATATGTAGTTTAATTTACATTGTCTTTTTTTTATATTCCATTATTCATAGTTTCCCACTAAGTTGCATTGTAAAACTTTTGAAAAAAAGTAAAGGTTATCCACTATAGTATAATTAGTACAGTAAACATAGATGACTATCACTGATTATTAATAATGTAAACTACCATTCAAGAAAGATGCAACACAACCAATACTTCCAGCCATATTGCTAAAACAGTTAAGATCATTGATATGTGGTCAATCGTGCATTGTTTTTTGAGTCTAGTAAAACAAATTTACACTGGTTTATAGCTGAACATATTCTTCTCAACAAAACCATTTAGTAAGCTGTCATTATAGGATTCCTAAATGGCTAGTTTTTACCAACATGTAAGTTACTTATACTAAGCATTTAAGTTACACCATAAAAGTTAAAATTCGTATTCGTGCGTGACATAATTAATGTACAATTGAAATTTCGTATTAAGTAGCATATTAGAAATCTTTTATACTAATTGAGTCTTATAAACATGCTAAACAAATAATGTTTTGAATATGTGCAACTTGAAGTGAATACAATTTTTACTTTTGTTGAATTATAATAATTATGGAATGAGTGACACAATGAACGTTTTGATGTTATGAGCAAGAATAATTTTGTTTACCTTTTACAACGCTAAGGTAGCACCTCTGGATACACAATGTTGGTGGTGCAATTAGATGAACTTAGTGGTAGGAGATTAGTAATTTTTTTGAAGATGTGCATCTCGACAGTGCGACAATATAGTTGGCCATGACTAAATGCAGGTGTTTGTAAGTGCTGAAAAGAAACCAATTGAATTACCCTTTCCTAGAACAATGAGCTAAGTCCCTTATAGGCATTGCAGTAGCTCCAGTGACCTTCTCGGGTCATTTTCAAAACAATATTTGTGTCATATACCACCCTCCTATTTCCCTCTCCACATGACTGCTTTTGTGCAAACAAATCGGTCAATTTTATATGTCCATAATATCACATAATCACATAGATTAATCAATATTGAGAATGCAAAATACAACAATGAGTTATAGCAAAAAATGATACAATTTTCTTAACTATTTGGTGCCAATCGATGGAAAGAGTAGAAAGTGGGGGATGGCTGGATCCATCTAAGGATTGAAGTTGATTCTATTGTTGTTGTTCATGTTTTTGGTGGTAAGGTGGTCCCTACAGAGTTGAGGAGCAAGTTATAAACCCAAAATCAGTATATTTCTTACAGATAATGCGGGACAAATAACTAAATTTATCCTAAAACGAAAACCATGCATTGTCTAATCATTTACATAATAAATTAAATCCCAACACCCTTAAAAATGCTTATGCCATGGCTGTAAAACTGGTTGAACCCTTGCAATGTAGAGAAAATATAATTATCATTTCATTGAGATGGAAATATAAACAGGCATTGCAACAATGTAAGTAGAAAAATAAAAGATGTGTTGCTAGAGAAACACACATGATAAATTACCTATTCAAGGGATCTGACCTTTCAATTGTGGCAAGTTGAACGAAGTCCTAATAATTCTAAGCATACGTTGATGACCTACTCAAGAATGAACAAATGAACCAATACAATTCCCAAAACAGTAAACTACAATTCTTTCAATTACACAGCATTAAACAAAAAGAATTGAAAAAAATATTTGAAGATCAAAGAACCATAAAGAGAGTACCTGTTATCTCCACCATTTGAAGAAGTGTTGAAAGATGGAGTGTTTTTTAGGAGTGCTTTTGTTTTTGGCATGAAGAAAAAGAAAAACAGGGTATTTTTTTTTTTAGCGTGGAGAAAAGAAAAACTAGGGGTCAGGCGAACTTTTTCTTTTTTTATTAATGGTTTTTCTTTTGGAAATTTTTAAAAAGTGGGACTCTTAAAAGAAAGTGATTCATGGCCGTAGGATCTCCCAAAACTGTTTTCTCCCTAACCGCTTGATATAAATACATAAAAGACCAAGCTGCTTTATTATATAGATAAATTATAACCTTTCAATTGTGGCAAGTTGAACGAAGTCCTAATAATTCTAAGCATACGTTGATGACCTGCTCAAGAATGAACAAATGAACTGAGACAATTCCTAAAACAGTAAACTACAATTCTTTCAATTACACAGGAATAAACAAAAAGAACTGAAAAAAGTATTTGAAGATCAAAAAACCACAAAGAGAGTACCCGTTATCTCCACCATTTGAAGAAGTGTTAAAAGAGTTGAATTTGGAGTGTTTTTTTAGGAGTGTTTTTGTTTTTAGCGTTAAGAAAAGGAAAAACAGGGTATATTTTTTTAGCGTGGAGAAAAGCAAAATTAGGGGTCGGGCGAACTTTTTCTTTTTTATTAACGGTTTTTCTTTTGGGAATTTTTAAAAAGTGGGACTCTTAAAAGAAAGTGATTCATGGCCGTAGGATCTCCTAAAACTGTTTTCTCCTTTATAAATGCATAAAAGACCAAGCTGCTTTATTTACTTATATATATATACTCTTTACTTATATTTATATTAGGTATAACCCGTGCCTACGACACAGTTTTGTTGTTAGGTGCTTATCATGTTGTTTGTGGGATTAATCTTGGTACACCTTGTTATTTTCTTTTGTGTGGCCTATGTGGTTATTTGTAGAGATGTTATTTTGAATTGGAACTACATGTTTGGATGTCACACTTTTCTTTTGTTGTTTATTTTGTAGATGCCAGTATGTTGTAACTCATGCAAAAACCGAGAAACGTCAAACCGAGAAATTATCGACAACACATTTTATTATTGTCTCACTAATATTTTTAATTTCCTTATATTCTTAATTTCAAAGAGCACTTAATCGATGCTCTCCATGCATTGTGAATTGTTATTGTTAGAAGACTCAAGTTTGCCAAAACCACAAAGGCATTATGGTTATGTTGAGAAATTTTCTTCAGTGTTTTTTCCAATCGCATTATTATTTTCTATGCACTTGCAACAATTGGTATGCATATCATATTATCATTATTCTATGTGGAAATGAAAAGCAAACAGCTTAATGAACACAACTATGAGTAAATCCTTTGAGCCCAACTTTATAAAATTTATAAAGAGCATATCACATTTAAATAATGAAATTCAATTAAGAGGTCATAAAATGAAATATAGAAGAGATTCAACACATAACATGCACAAAGCCTCACAACGGTCAAGCTAATTAAGCCAGATCAATCTGTTACAACAAACCTCAAGAACTTCTCATTTGGTTTTAAAATGAGGTTTTCCTTTGTACAAAAGTTTCCATTTCATACCCAGAGAAAGTCTCTCTTGCAGGTGCGCTGGCTGAAATGTTAGCTAGCCTCCGAGTTAAAGATCCAATATGTTTTGCATAACCCAAGCAAAGTTAATAGTGTCGTGCCAAACACTATCACAACCGATCGTCAATCACACTCCAACCATTACTCAAACAGTCATTCTCAATTGCATATCTAACACACCATCCAATATATGTGAGCACTCTGCCATATTATTTGTAGAGCCTTGCAGCTACAGGGGTATGTGTTGTTCCATTACATACCTGTTCCAGCTAACATTGGCCAATATAATGGAAACAAAACACTCCATCTGTGGTACAATGCAATCTACATAGGAAACCATGTATTAATTATTAAATAATATTAAAAGTAGTTTTGAAAGTTTTTCTCTGGATCATTTCAAAACCTGTGCAGTAAAAGTTGAAACTTTGATGTTATTCAAATCAAGATGCAAACATAGAACAACTTACACCTAGACTAATTTGTATTTCCTGCCAAAACTATTTCAACAATCCATATAAAACAACCCTTCAATGTGAAATGAATTTTTTGAACTATGAGGCTCCAGAAAAGAACACTTAAACTCAACAGATAATGTATAACAAAGATGGAAAGGGGACGATTAAAAAATGTAAAAGATACCCATGTTTTATTAGTGAAAACTGAAAAGCGAATGCAGGGAAACATTATTAAAAATGATCGATCATGATGAAGCTTAAACTTCATCTTCATTGGTACAATTTATGAGGCGCTCTTTCATACTAACCTTCAAGATATTAAAGCGAGTTGAGTAAAGCAAAGGAACCCTTTCGTAAAGCAAGTTATGCAAGACTCACATTCCTAAGTTGTCGTCAATTCATGTTTCATGTGATGGTGGAGTCGCTTTGGCATACTGACCTTAAATTGTGGTGTTGTGCCTAATCGTTTTGGTGTCCTCGCTATTAGAGTATCAGGTACTCATATTACAGGCAAGTACATTTTCTACGAAGCTCTCTTAGCTAAATCTAACACCGTAATAGTGAGATATAGTCCTAAACCTTTGCCAACTGGTTTGAATATGTACAGTCCCCTCAGTTGGTCATGTTTTATATGTGTAGCCTTATTTGGGTAGATAACCTTGAATTACACACATGGTGTTCATAAATGGTGTGTGTGCATTGCAGTTCATGATATTTGCATAGTGTTGATATTGAAGAATTACCATTTATTACTTAGATTGTTTATTACTAGTTTTTTGAGAAAAAAAAAAGGCAACAACGCATACCTAGACTTGACTCCCAAAGCATCGTAAAAGTAATATGATATATTGAAGCATGTAAACTAAAGTAGCTAACGGTCCACACCATGTCGTATGGAATTAATAATTAAGGCATAAACAAAAAACATGTTTACCTGGTTCTGAAAGAGGTCTTGTTGTGAAGTTGTTGTTCAACTCGTTGTTTGTCAACCAACCAACCAACCAAAAGTCAAATTCACATCCAGGAAGACAAAATCTGAAAATGAACAAAGGCAATATAAGGCAATATAAGGCAATATAAGGCTTATAAGCTATCTTTAGCAAAGCTTGAACATATCTATTTTACTAACTATCTTTAGCAAAGCTGGAACATATTTATATTACTAACTAAAACCACGTATACAGGAAGATAATTACCCCAAAGGTATATTACCTACACCTTGTGCCATAATTATTGATAAAAAAAACAAAAATTTAAATTTAAAAACATACACACACACCTAAAACTTTAATGAGATTTCAAACGACACCTTAGTGCAAATACTAAAGATGAGCTCCATGGTAGATAAACTAAACCCAACTATTCACATACCTGATACTTGAATAATACCAAGTGAAATTAATCTATTGACTAAAATAGTAAAGGAACCAATAGATGAATAAGTAGAACTAAAACTCAAAGGGCCATCTTAAATAAAACATTTTTTGTTATGCAGTTGGGAATCAAACACATGTAGTGTTCTAAAAAACGCTAGGCGGTAGTCGGGTGGTGGGAGAGCGCCTAGCGCCTAGGCCTTCTAGGCAGTGCTTAGACTGGCTAGGCGGTAGGCGGGTTTTTTCCTAATATATATAGTAATACACACCTATACAACTATACTACAATAAATGAAGAAAATCATTTACCGTAACTCAAAAAATAAACACAAACAAAGATATTTATTACAAAAATGCATAATAGTTGAAGAATATCGACTTCATATAAAAACACACTCTTTGTTATAATGGTATATAATTTACATTAGACTTTAGTCTTTTAAACTCATTCAAATCTTAAGCCTACACGAGTCTTTAATTTTTGACATTAAATTATTCAAAAAAAAATGACTGGACCGCCTAGCCCGCCTAATCGGTCTGCCTAGACCCGCCTAGTCAGTCCACCGATTTTTTAAATGACTTGGGCCTAGGTGAGTCGGTTGGGCACCGCCTAGAGACTGCCTAGGTGGCCGCCTAAACCGATTTTTAGAACAGTGAACACATGTAGTACCAGTATGGAAGAATTCCCTTTGCATAAAGATACTTTACAGAGATAAATCGTTGTTGATACCTTAAAGTTAGATTCTTTGCAGGTCACACTTCAATCGGTGATGTGTTTCGCATGTCAGGCTTCGATCTTATTTTCCTTCTCTTTGACTGGTTGTAACTAAGAAACCTGAACAAATAAAAGTAAAGATTAGTTAGTTAAATTATATGCTTTTGCATCACATCTTCAATGTGTTTCTCTAACATGGAAAGATACCAACTATACCAAATTTGAAATGGGGACGATCCCATTTTTGTAACACAAGAAAAAATGTAGCAAGACAAATAGTTCCTTCTTCATAAAAAAAAAAGGATTGGAAAGTAACCTTATATAGATTACAATATTAGCAATCCACAATCTACATGATTAGTGAAAAAGCCTGAAGTAACTAAAACAGTACAAAGCTTTATCTATGAGAGGCTGAAAACAGAACAAAGTCACACTATTATAAATTGCAAGCAAGACAACACATAAAAAAAAATTATTAAAAAAAAAATGGCATCCTAAATGCAACCGGTCAAAAGTGTCAATCCAATTAATTATTTTGACTGAATATTATTATTACCTAAAGTCTGAAGATAAGGGGCTAGAAACTGTGATTGCTAAAATTTCCCTCATTTGTAACTCATCACAACCTATAATAACGCAGTTTTACATGAATGTGGTAGTAGCAAAATTGACAAAATATTTGGGTGATGATACCAAAGGTTTGGGGTTTGAAACCACTGCATCAATGAGTTACTGATCTCATTTAAAAATAGGCATGCCAATAATAAAAAATGTGGCAATGTCGATGGTGGCCTTTAGCAATCGAATGAGCATACAATTCCACAGTATACAAACCATGAATTGATGGCTCAAGGCAACAATGATACGAACAAATTAGAACAGAGAAATAAAAGAGAACACTGCTTGTTTAAGCAACATTACGCACCTTAATGGATAAGCGGTTATATGTGCAAACTGATTCTTAAGAGTTAAATTTGTCGTGGTGTCCTCTTAAAGGCAATTTTTAATAGGCATAAAGCATGTTCTAATTACAAACATAAAATATATAAAAAAAACAATGAAATCATATTGAGAAGCGAATTTTTACTTTGTTGTTCTGCAAAATGCCCAAAAAGAGTAATTTGAGGTCACCTGGGATACTACAAAACATGTGTAATAAACTGATTAGATGATATAGAACTGTAAGAAAACAACTACATCACATGTTTGGCGTAAATTGACATTGGATTTAAGTTTTCTCAACATCTGTGTGAAAAATGTAAATAGTTTAAGATAACACACAAGCTGTAATCCCCTAAACGAAACTTAATTGTAAAAAAGAATCACCTGACAAATGAAGCCTTAACTAACCTTTACAGAATCCCTTCACTGAAGAATCATTACAATTTATTTTCCAAATCCCTATTGAGGAGATCTATTAGTAGAGAACAATAACCTATTGAGTAAAAAAAAGAAAATCCCCCGACAGTAATTGAACTTGAACTAAGGGGTTACCATAAAAGTTAGAAAGATTATTGATACTTGGTACTTGGAGGGAATATCATGTCTCTCTCTCTATCTCTAATGAAATGAATGAAGCAGTCTTCTTAGGTTCGTAGCCATGGTTATGCATTGGTGTTGTTGGAGGTCGTGTGAAATGGGGGGTTTGAGAGAGATTAAGAGAAAACCATCGGCTCCTTTATTGTTTTTTTTTCCCTTTTTTCATTAAGACCCAATATTTAAAATGGCACATGGATAAATTTAATTGTATTGAATACATCACCAGTTTCTCTTTATGAGTTGAGAGGGCGCTTATTCTCCTGAGAAGAAGAAGTTGAAGGGTTGAGAATGACGGGGTTTAATAACGTACCTAACTGAAAAAAAATTATTTAAAGCATCAGTTAACGGCCTGAAACGTTGCTGTATTAAAGGCCCAAGCCCACAAAACCTTTAATAATGTAATGTTTCCATATGCTACTTATGCTACTTTGTGTTTTTGACCCTTTATCACAACAGTTGCATTTCAAAAATTAAACTGAATAGTTAGGAATTATTTTGTTCCTTTATTCCACCTTTAATTGCCATTTTTACACACTAATGTGCTTTAAAAGTCTATTCAAAGATGTTTCAAAACGATTCAAAGCGTACATCTATTCCGATCGCAGATCCCCACGCGATCCCGACCACCCTTTGTCTATCCATTTTGTTTTGTTATATATATTTTACTTTTTTTTTTAAGATATTTATTTACAATTTATTCATACAATAAAGGCACAAGGCATGCAATTATTATTTTACTTAATTAATTAATTATCATGTTATTCTATTTTTTATTATTTATTTAGGCATGAAATGTATAGGCAAGAAAAACACAAAGAATGCAATATATCGTACAACGTAGGTAATGCCAAAAAAAGGTATCATGCAAACATACTATAGATACTACACACTAATCTTGTTATTGACGAGTTCCTAACATGCATAACAACTTTGATAAGAGCCCAAAATTGTAGTTTTAACCCCTAAATAACATTACATATAGACCAATTATGTTTATAATAAATAAGAGTTAGTACTATTTATGTACTTTTGTGTATTTAAGGTCTTGAAGTCAAATATATGAAGAAATATGTCACTTTCGCAAGAGAAAGAAGCAAAGGTTGGTTGCTAAGAAGTTCTATGGTTAAAGCCCAAGTTTCAAGGAGAAAAAACCTTTCTAAAGCCCAGTCAAAGCTGAAAAGTTAAAGTCAACGCGGCCAGAAATAGCGTATAAAAGTCAATAGATATTCCGCAGGCCGTATCTTTGAACTCAGACCTCGGAATTGGGCCTACTATATGTCAAAACGACCGGCTCAGAAAGAGTTTTCTAATGGTTTAGGCCTTGATCCAATCAGAGGAGTAAAAATGGATGAACAAGCTATTGTAGTAAGTTACAGCAGAGAAACCCTTTTTAGACTTAAGTAATTAGGTTTTGTGCTTAATTTAATGACACAAAACATAGCTCTAAAGCTCATGCACGAAATGGTAAACCTAGCCCTCTCCTATATAAAGAGGACTAAGACAAAACTCTAAAGATCTCACCGTTTAGTTAATTAATTTATCTCTCTCTCCCATTATTTATTTTAATTTAGTCTAAACCCAGTTTTATATTTTATTAGCCTAGCCACCATTAATACAATTCAAGTTAATTTCAATTCAAGTATTCTTTTAATTATGTCTTCTTCTTCTTCTTATGTATTCTATGATAGTCTAATGAACCATAGCTAAACCTCCATTAGAGGGATTTGATTGAAGATTTGATGAAGACTTGATGTGTTAGTATAAAATAGTTGTATTAAAGAGCTTCAATTCTACATGGTAGTTTATTCACCATGAGAATGGGTTTCAACTTCCTCTCATGCTAATTATTAGTTGGTTAGAGATGTCATGAATAATTAAGGATAAAAAGACCTAACCTTTACGCTGAACCTTGTGTGAAAACATAATTAAAGATTAGGGTTGCAACAAACTCCATACTAGCATGTTAGGGATTAATCAAGGTGGATATCAAATCTCCCTAATTCCTTCTCATATTCAATCTTATTATTCAATTGTCAAAGTTTAAATTAAAATATCTTAAATCATAGTTTTCACCATATTAGTTATATTCACAATAATTACTCTCATGTTTGTTGAATTGTTAATTACTAGTAAAATTAGTTATGTTCTAAGCAATTAGGAGTGGAACGAATTCTGACTCCAGTTTTATTATATGATAATCGAGAGTAGAAATTTGATAACAAAAGATTAAGTAGTTTTTACTTCTACCTAGTTTAAATTAGCTAAGATATGGTAAAAGCTTGTTTTTAGAATTATCAAATGGCGCCGCTGCCATCTTAATTATCTATATATTTAAATTTTATTAGCTTTTTCAATTCTACAATTATCCCAATTCACCCACCCACCCTATTGTTTGTGTTCTAACTGTGTTTTCTGTTTTCGAAAAATAGAATTTTTGCTCCTAGAAGTCTACTGAAAATTTTCGAAGCTATAACTCGGAGCGCACCCGCTCCCTATTTACTCTATTTCTGAGCGCACCCGCGCCCTTCCTTCCAATAAGCTAATTTCGAGTTTTATTTCTAAATTTCAGGCCCAACCCATTAAAAAACCGTGCGAAAGCCTATTTCTAAAAAAATCACATAGCGCTCCCGCGCCCCTCTGAAGAAAGCTTGATTTAAAATAGGTTAGCCACATGTCCTCTTTTCATTGGAATTTATTGTTTATTAAGTATTCCAAGCATCTATAGGACAAGTAAGTTCGTATTAAAGACGTTATTCATAAGCGTAGCAAGGAGGCACTAAGGTTCTCCTCCTTTCACTCCTCTTTTCTTCTGTCAGAGGAATTTTAATTCTAGTATATCAGGTTGTTGTTTGACTGCTATTGTGTTTCTTTCATATTAGACTTAGCCTTGCATGAGATTAAGGTTGGGTAAGAGAAAATCATCTAACGTTATCTATCGTAAACGTCAACACACATGTCTATCTAGAATATCACACATTATACCTGCATCAATGGCTGAAGAAGCAGAGACTCCTCTCTCTAATTTTTACAAAGCCCTAAACGATGGCCCTAAGTCATGTATCGTTCTTGCAGACCTAGTGGGGGATTTTCAAATTCCCCCAAATATTTTTAATTTGTTATCCGTTTTTCATGGTTTAGACCACGAAAAGCCTTATCAACATAGGATAGAACAAGTTCTCACTACATTTCATCATCCTAACGTAGGTTATGAACAAATTAAACTGAGGGTGTTTCCTTTCACCCTAGCCAATAAGGCGGCGTCTTGGTTTACTGCCCAAACACTAAATTCTGTGGACTCATAGGCCAAACTTGTTCAATTGTTTATGGAACAATTTTACCCACCACTGAAGACAGATTAAATGATTCAAAAGATTCATTTCTTCCGCCATAACCCTCATGACTCCTTTTCAGAGGCCTAGAACCGGTATATTGATCTTCTTATAGACTGTCCACATCATAACCCTGTGAAAGACATGCTTGTTCGTGCCTTTTTCAAGGGGCTTTCACATTATCATAAGGAGGTTCTTGATATAATGAATGGGGCAGTTTCCTTAGTAAAGGAGCCTCAGAGGCTTATAGGTTTTTAAAAGATCAATCTAAGCATAATAATAACGGAGTAGGGGGCGGGATAACAACAACCCCTGCTCTGCTAATTCTTCTTCCACAGCCAAGGCTGCCAGTATGTTTGAGGTTAGAACTAATCCTGAGCTTAGAACTCTAATCGAATCTCGCACAAAAAAGGTAGAAGCCATTTCTATTCAACATAAGCCTACTCCTGTCACGAACATCAACTCTCTTCCATGTAATTTCTGTTTTAGTCTTGAGCATACTGACCCCTATTGTCCTCTCGTCTATGAACAACCACCCACACAGATAATGTTTGCTCCGTAAATAGCCTTCCTATTCCTATCGCACCTTGGAGACAAAATCCCAACTTAAGTTGGCGAAATAATCAACCAGTAACACCTCCGAGGTTTAATAATCAAAATGTTAGGCCAGCAAACAACTATAACCCAGCTCCACCACGACAAGGACAAGGACCAGGTAATTATAATAATAATAGAGGTATCGTCTCGATTAATAACAACTATCACAACCCACCCGTTAATAATCAACGCGAGATAGTTCATGTCACACCACCTGTGGCCACTACACCTTCATAACCGGATCGTTTCGATGCCTATATGCAAGCTCAACAACAGATTCTACAATCCACTCAACAATCCATACAATAGTTAATCCAAGAGAAAGCCCAACCAAAAGGTGTGTTTCCAAGTCAAGTTATACCTAATCCTAAAACGCCAAACACAACCTTGGAAGTAACCAGTAATACTAGTAACTGAAATTTAAACGTAGGTGAGTTAAATGCCATCACCACTCTCCGTTCTGGCAGAGTGGTTGATAACATCGTAACTATGCCCATTGATATACCACCAATGGTCATTGAAAATGAAAATTTACTAAATACTGAAATAGAAACTGAAGATCCTACCCCTATAGAGGTACTAGTTAAACCACAAACCAGGAAAAAAGCGGTCAAGGTTAAAACTCCTACTGACCCATCTGCTAAATATAGAGAGAAACCACCGTTTCCCCATAGACTAGCCATGTTAAACAAAGATACAAATTTTGATGAGATTAGGGAAGTTTTTAAAAATCTAACAATAAACCTACCTTTTCTTGAAGCCATTAAAAAATTACCACAACATGCTAAGTTTCTAAAAGAGTTGTGCACTATTAGGCGGAAAACAAACATTCCAAAAGACGCCTTTTTAACTGAACAGTTTCCCACTCCATCTGAACATAATGGAATCGTTTATAAGGACCCTGGTCGTCCTACTGTACAATGCACCTTAGGGGATACCCACACGACAACTGCTCTATTAGACCTGGGGGCGAGTGTTAACTTACTCTCTTATTATTTATATAAACAAATAGGTCTACAAGAGATGCAACCAACTAAAATGACATTGCAATTAGTTGACCGTTCTATTAAGTATCCTAAGGGTGTTGTTGAAAACGTGCTTGTTAAAGTTTAAGATTTTTACTGCCTAACTGATTTCGTTATCCTCGACACAGAAGTCGCTAATGACTCTGTTCCTATCATTTTAGGGCGTCCTTTCTTGGCAACTGCCAACGCACTCATAAACTGCTGCGATGGTTTGATGTTTATTTCCTTTGGCCATCTTTCTGTTGAGGTAAATTTTTTCAAAATGATGCAACAGTTACCCGATACGACTATTGATGGAGAAGTTAGCATGATCGAGAGCTTAGCTTAACATTATTTCAACAACATGTTTCTAGAGAATCTGATGCATTAATTCCTTTCCTTCGGAAGTTCCGACTTCGATGATGACTCCTATGTAGAGGAAGTCAATGGCCTTTTCGAGTCTACTCCTATCTTAGATCCTTCTATTGCTCCATCTTCCAAGTTTAAAGATCTTTTACCTAAACAAGTCTTTACTACTCAAGACGAAGACCCTACGAAAGCCTTTCTACTCATTCCTCCCACCCTTATTCTTAAACTTCTTCCTACTGAGTTGAAATATATCTAGCTTGATCCGGATGGTAGTCATTCGGTGATCATATCTTCTCAGTTGTCTATTGATGAAGAGGCACATTTGATTATGGTGATTAGGGAACATCGTTCCGCGATCGGTTGGTCCCTATACGACATTAAGTGGATTAACGCTAGTGTATGCACACATCACATACATTTGGAGGATAACGCGAAGACTTCATGCGAACTTCAACGTCGCTTGAACCCTGCCATGAAAGAGGTGGTTAGGGAAGAAGTATTACAGTTACTCGATGCGGGTATCATATATCCCATCTCCGATAGCGAATGAGTAAGCCTCATTCACATAGTTCCTAAGAAATTGGGGGTTACCATTGTGTGTAATACTGCTGGTGAATATGTTTCCACACGAGTTCCTATGAAATGGAGGATTTGCATTGAATACAGACGCTTAAACGCCATGACACAAAAGGATCACTTTCCTTTACCTTTTATAGATCAGATGCTCGAACTTCTAGCTGGTCATGCTTATTACTGTTTTTTAGATGGCTACTTTGGCTATTTTCAGATCATTATCGATCCTGACGACCAAGACAAGACTACCTTCACATATCTTTTTGGAACATATGCCTATAAATGAATGCCTTTCGGCCTTTGTAATGCTCCTAGTACCTTCCAACGATGTATGTTTCATATCTTTAGTGACATAGTGGAGCGCTTCATGGAAGTTTTCATGGATGATTTTTCAATCTATGGAAACTCTTTTAGTGACTGCCTGTCTAACATTTCTAAGGTGTTGACACAGTGTGAGGAAAAGAATATGGTTTTAAATTGGGAAAAATGTCATTTTATGGTTAAAAAAGGAATAGTGCTAGGTCATATTGTATCTAGTGATGGCATAGAAGTAGATAAGGCCAAATTAGATAAAATAACGTCTCTACCTATACCACGGACTATCCGTGACATTAAAGCATTTTTAGGCCATGCAGGTTTCTATAGGCGTTTTATCAAGAAATTTTCAAAATTAGCTAGGCCTTTAACTAATTTGCTTTTAAAAGATGCCATCTTTGATTTCAATTATGATTGCAAACATGCTTTTGAAACATTTAAAGCTGCTTTAACATCTGCACCGATTATACAACCTCTTTATTGGTCTAAACCTTTCGAACTTATGTGTGACGCTAGCGATTATGTTGTTGGTGTTGTGTTAGGCTAGAAATTAGATGATAAGTCTATTGTTATTTATTATGCTAGTAAGACTTTAAATGATGCTCAAAGAAATTATACTACTACATACGGAAAATGAATTTTTAGCTGTGGTTTATGCTTTAGATAAGTTTCGTCCTTATTTGGTTGGTTCAAAGACCTTAGTATACACTGACTATGACATTCTTAGGTACCTTCTAGCCAAGAATGATGATAAACAGAGATTGATCTGATGGATCCTTCTCCTACAAGAGTTTACCTTAGAAATTAAGGATAAACAAGGGGTCAAAAATGTAGTTGCTGATTAATTATCTAGACTAACAAATGACAGTGATAGTGATTCTGAGTCCATACCTGATTCTTTTCCTGATGAGTATCTTTATTCTATTTTTTCTACACCTTGGTATGCCGACATTGTGAATTTTTTAGCTTATGATATTATTCCTGATGTTTGGTCAAAAAACAAACGTAAGAAATTTTTGGCCAGAGTTAAGCTATATTACTGGGATGAGCCCTACCATTTTAAGTATCGTGCGGATCAGATTATTCGTCGTTGTATTCCCCAATGGGAATATAATGAGGTTTTATCCTTCTGCCATGATAAAGAGTGTGGTGGCCATTTTAATGATAGTGATTATGAGTCCATACCTGATTCTTTTCCTAAAGAACATCTTTATTCTATTTTTTCTGCACCTTGGTATGCTGACATTGTGAATTTTTTAGCTTATGATATTATTCCTGATGCTTAGTCAAAAAACAAACGTAAGAAATTTTTGGCCAGAGTTAAGCTATATTACTGGGATGTGCCCTACCATTTTAAGTATTGTGCGGATTAGATTATTTGTCGTTGTATTCCCCAATGGGAATATAATGAGGTTCTATCCTTCTGCCATGACAAAGAGTGTGGTGGCCATTTTAGTGGTATGAAAATGGCAGCTAAAGTTCTGCAATGTGGTTTTTATTGGCCTACCCTTTTTAAAGATGCCCAAGTTCATTGTAAGACGTGTGTTCGTTACCAACAACTTGGGCGTATCACTAAACGTAATATGATGCCTTTAAATCCCATTATGGCAGTGGAAATTTTTGATGTATGGAGCATTGATTTTATGGGTCCTTTTCCTGTTTCCCACAATTTTATTTATATTCTTGTTGCCGTGGACTACGTTTCCAAATGGATAGAGGCCATGACTTGTCGTAGCAATGACCATAAGACAGTTGTGTTTTTTGTTAAAGAATACATTTTCTATCGTTTTGGCATCCCTAATGCCATCATCAGTGATTGCGGAACACATTTTTGCAATAGAGTTGTTGCTTATTTAGTTAAGAAATTCAGAGTTACCCATAAGGTAGCAACTCCTTATCATCCACAAACTAGTGGCCAAGTAGAAGTCTCTAATAGGGAAATTAAAAAAATATTAGAAACGACAGTAAATCCTGATCAGGAAGATTGGTCTAAGCATCGAACAGATGCCTTATGGGTGTATCAGACAGTTTTTAAAACTCCTATAGGAATGTCTCCCTTTAGACTTGTATTTGAAAAACCTTGTCACTTGCCTGTTGAATTGGAGCACCATGCTATGTGGGCTATAAAAAGCCTGGACTTTAATATTGATAAGGCGGGTGTCAATCGCAAATTGCAATTAAATGAGCTTGAAGAAATCCATAGCGATTCATATGATTTCGCGAAGGATTATAAAGCTAACATGAAACGTGTTCATGATAAATAGATTTTGCGTAAAGAGTTTGTAGTTGGTCAAAAAAAATTGCTTTACAACTCACGTTTGCATATTCTCCCAGGGAAATTAAAAGCACCCGTTGGTCTGGTCATTTTCTGGCTACTGAAGTCACCCCCTACGGGGCTATCACCTTGGTAAATCCCAAGGACAACAGTACCTTTCAAGTCAATGGCCAACGGCTAAAATATTTTCATAAGTTAATGTCCCCAGGTGTGGAGAATGCCTTTTTACAGGACCCTGTCTATGAGGACCGACCTTTGATGTTTGGTGTACTGCCTTTCATTTCCATATATTGGTAAGTGCACCATTAAGGTAACCGGGCCCTCCCTTTGGAGTGCGTGGTTGTAAGTACCGGATCCTAAGTCCACATTTAACGTAATTCATATTTTCTACTCTTTCATGTTTTCTCATTTTTGAGTCATGTTTCTCTATGGAGTGATTTACATCTTTATTACTTTATTGTTTTCTTTTATATTAAACTTTATGCATAAAAAGTAAAAAATATTAAAACCCTATAAACAGTAATCTAGTAAGTCTCGGGAATCTGACTTTAAAATACCCATGTTTTTAAACAAATTTTCTAAACCCTATTTTCAAAATTTTATTTGGGGGTGGGGTGTTTGGTCTTTCTATTCTTGATCACTCAACTTCCTAATCTTGTTGTTTATGTCGTTTAGTCGTACTTTGATTAGGGTTGACACTATCTATGAATTTATATTTCTTTTTATCACATAACTTATGTCATTCACGTGTTTCGAGGCATTTTCCATCTTCTTATATGTCAACCCCGGTTAGATTTGAGTTTTTTTTTTATATATCATTAGATTGTAATTTCTCTGCTGATCATTTTTATAGCTCATTCGTAAAAATCAGACCGTTAACAAATCGGGAATTTTAGTTTTAAGTTATACGAGGCATAGAACAAGATGGCTTTTACAGATTTGTTTTAGGCTTGGGCCCGAAATTTTAAAACCCTACGCGGTCATGTGCCCCACACGTGACTTCCTATTTAAAAAAAAACCCTACACGTTTTCTTCTTTTCTTCTTTGATTCCATACTCAAGAACACCGCCTGAACCCAGAAAACCTTGAGTGCACACACCCTCGTTTTCATATCAACTTGAGCACGCCCGCACCCTAACCTCCACACAACCCCAGTTCCAGTTTAAACTAAGTGATTGGTTCACTATCCCACACTTTACCTTCACCACAAATTCCAAATCCAGATCTCAATGGCTCCTAAAAGCCCAACAATTCTTCCTGAACAAGTTTTTTCCAATGCAAAATTTGCACCCTTCTTTGATACCGAGATTAGTATTAGGAAGTGGGACAGGTTGTGGTATTCTATTGAGGATTTTTATCACACTGATTTGGTGCTGGCTTTTTACAAGAAGAGGGAGATTAATAGTCGTAGGATTTTGCTGGATGTGAATGGTAGTCGTAAGGAGTTGACTACAACAGTGTTGGCTAAGGTTACTGGCATTGAGGAACGAGACATCGTGATCACCATGCAGGAATCTCAGCTCGGGGGGTATAGGTCCGCTGATGACAGAGATAGTATTGGAGGGAAGTTACAATTCTAGGTCGCATTGTGTTCAACAGACGTCTCTAAGAAGAAACTAACTAGCAATGGCTTAGTGGGTTGGCAGGAATATTATTGCCACCACGAAAGCCAATGACATCAATTTGAGTTGTCTGCACATTCTCTGAACACTTTAGAATAGAAGGTATGGGTTTTGCATCCTCAAATTTTTATTAAATGAGATTATATCAGTTGGTCAAACTATCACAGCTTTCCCTGTATTGATTACGAAGATTATGTTGTTTTGGGGATGTGTGCCAGAGTCTGTTAGTGTTAAGTTGAAGTTGCATGAGAATGCACATATTTATAGGGAGTGTATTCAGAAGGAGTGGAATTTGCCTGAGGTTTTGGCTGCTGAGATGGAATCGGATGAGGAAGAGGAGGAAGATACAACCTGATTTGATATAGGAGCTTTGGAAAGGGCTACTATAGATGTAGCCCATGTCTCATTACTTCATCATGGCCTGCAAACTCTCCATAACCAGTATGACATGATTCGTACAAGCCAACGTTCTCTTAGTGACCTCTGTGAGGCTATCCAGACTAGGCAAAGTAACATCCAACGTAACCAGACTAACCTTCATAACAATATTCAGTTGCTCAGTGATAGTCACCAGGATCTCCAGGCTAACATGGAGACTCTCATTCAGAGTAATAATGAGCGTTGAGAAGCCATGGATATTTTAATAGAGCAACAACACACATTTCAAGAAGAAGTTCTATGACACCTACCACCTCATGATGGTTTTTCTTCTACTGACTCTGAAAGGCGTGAGCGTCGTCGATGCAGGACGGATGGCTTTAGCCCTTCCTCATCTCGTGACTAGTTTCATTGTATTATGTTTAAGAATATTTCCCTATTTTAGTAGAATTTTTATTCCCAGTTGTTTAGTTAAGTAGTTAATATTGGATTATGTATTTGGTTGTTATTTGAATTTCAAGTTAGTTTAATTTTTGTCCAAGCATGCTATCTATTTTTCATGAATCCCACCTTTCCGACTTGTTTGGGGGTGGCATTATTTGTTTACCATTGTATTTACCCTATCCACATGTTTTTGGAAGTTAATATTGCAAGGTTGTAAGAATATAGTTTATATGAGCATGCTGTTAATGTGGTGTAGCTAGAATTAGCTACTGTTGTTCGGTGCAACCTCAAGGGTGCATTAAGATTGCTATTTTGATAGGATGTTTAAAACCATGTAGAATTGCTGCTGAGGTTTCTCTTGGCTGTTTCTATTTTGGTTTTTTGCAACCCTTTTCTTATTCCATATCTTTCCTTATCAATTAGGGAACCTTGAGGACCTTTGTTTAAGAAATTAGTGCTCTATAAATACATGGCACAACATATAATTCACACCGCACCTCTTAATTTCATACCACAAGCCTTGCTTAGAGCACCAAGCCCTTATTTTGCATTGACACAAATCGCGCCCGCCCTCTGACATAAGCCATTCTGAGCACCCGCGCCCATACTTCAACATACCTCTAGTTCTTTTTTCTGGGGGTTTCTGCAGTCACTTCTAGGAGTTCAATAGTGTGTTTATTTGCTATGAAATCTCCTCAAATCATACCGGAGCAGTCCTTTGAAGAATTGCTCGAGAGTGACACCAATGGGTACTGGTTCCGCAACTTGATTGTGCAGTCCGGATGGCAGCCTCTAATGGTAAGTGCTGATGAATCTTATTCTCTTGAACTTACTGCTTATTTCTATGATAATTGTAAGTTCATTTATGGACCAGATGGGGAACAAGTGTTCTCTGTCGACATTGATAATAAAACAATAGATTTAAGCAAGTTCTTGTTAGCCTTTGCTATTAGACTTTCTATGCCTGCTGCCCAAAACTCATGGGGCTATATGGCTGATAATATGTACATCTACAACTATGAGTATTTACATGAGACATATGGGGCGGGGATTTTTTGTGTAGAGGACCAAGGGCAGTATAACGTAGCCCTTGGTAGCTTGTCCCTTAACATGGGAACTATTATGTTCTTTATCATGTTGAATATCTTAGGGGTATGGTGTTTTTCTTCTGCGAATATCGCCACTTGTGATGTCTTCCTTGCTCTAACTGAGGGATGTATGCTCTATAACCTTCCCCAGACCTTAGTGTCTAGTTTAGCACGAGCCCATAGTATGAAGCATAAGTACCCTCTTATGTCTGTCTTGGTTTGCCGCATAATGCTATGTTTCTTTCTTGAGTTCTGTACCTATTTCACGGATTGGGCTGGGGTTGACATTGTGAGACCCATCAATTGCATTATACGCTCTTTCCGTGCGATGATTTGGCCGGGGTGGAGGCTACAACCTAATTGGGTTGCACCTTACACCCCATCCGACCAAATGGCGCATAACAGGTTAGCAAAGGTAGATGATAAATGGCGTGAGGCCTGTCAAATTTTCTTGGCTTGGTAGGACGCAAAGGAACCTCACTTCTTTATAGAAGGGGAGGACAACGCTTAGTGCTGGATATGAGGTAAGTTTTACTTTATGTTAGTGTCTGCTTATGTCCCAAGCAATTTAATTTTTGTTATTCCCATAACGGGTGGAACTCATATAGAGTTAGGTCTATTTTTCTTTACCTATATTAGTATGTTCTGAATTTGTTTTGCAGGTGCTCTAAAATTTTCACGCATTTTCATGGTATTTCCTATCCTTTTTATTTTTATACTTTGAGGACAAAACATGTTTTTGTTTGGGGGTGGCATAGAAACACGCATAATTTAAGGCACCTATTAGGATATATATGTGTATAATATGCACTTTGTTTTCTAGTAGAAAAAAATAAAAATAAAAAGTATTTATACTATGCACTTAGGAATATTGGTATTGTTTCTTTTTTTGTGATGATGGTAGTCTAGAAGTTTCAAGTTAACTCTTAAATTAGAATAGTTTTTAGAAACTTAAGTTAATATGTAGGTAATAGTCATTGCATCTTTCCATAAATATATTGTATGAGCATCTATATTTGTATTGGCAGTAAATTTCTGAAATCTAGGCTAGAGTAGTTATTCTACAAATCCTGTGAGAATATAACTTAAAAGTCTTATATAAGTGAAATATCTGAGTAATGACACAAAAGAGATGTAAATTCCGAATAGAGAAATCACACGTCCACTTGCTTGATCACTATATCATATCTTAAGTGAGAATCTAGGCCCTTTTTGGATCGATATAGCCAGAAATTCAAACCTTTATGAAATTATTTTCCACTAGTCGCACCTCTGAGCCTTTCTTTAATTTAGCCTTTTTATAAACCATAAATCTTTTACCCTTTTACAAAAACAAAATAAAAATAAAATCAGCCTACCCATTTTTGAATGAGTCTGAGAATAGAGATGAAATGAAGAAAAAAAAAAGAAAGACTTGTGGAAAGCCAAGAATTTGTTAGTTGCTTCAAATAAGAAAAGAAAAGAAAGTTTTCATCCAAAGAAAAGAAAAATAAAATAAAAAAGTTAGAACTCCAAAAATAGAATCAAATTAAGAAGTCAAAAGCCAAAAGAAAAAGAAAAAAATGGCTGAGGATGGAAACACCAAGTGTAGAAGCAAAGTAAGAACAAGGTTTTCTCTAGTTACATATTTTGATGATTCTATTATCTCAGACTTGTTGTTTTGAATATCCATTTCCTTTCTTCTTAAAACCATCACCTAATCCCTGCAACACCTAATAAAGACCTCTAGCTTAATTGGGAATAGGTTAGTGTGATAATAAGTGGCAAATGTGTTTGATCGACTTCGGCTTCTTTGTACGTCATTGAGTTTGTGAGGAAAAGTGTGCCCACTGCACACTGGAGTGAGCGAAACTTGAGTGGAAAAATCAGAGTGTTTTTGTCTTGACATATTTGTGAGGACCTACTTAAGGACGTTATTCCAAAGTTTCAGAAACAGACCTGTTATTGCATTTCATATCATAGTTCAATATATATATGTTTATCCGTAGATGATTGATTATTATGCATGTATTAGCTTAGGTCTCAAATTGATTATTCTGTATTCATTGCTAGTGAGATGTATATATATCTGAGAATAAATAAGGAAACATTAATTTTATTTCTTAGTCGTTGTAGTATAAATGAAGTTTGTGAGTATCTTCTCTGTAAAACTCTCACAAGGCTATAACTCGTCCACTAGGGAATTCCTAGTGGTTTAAGGCCTTATTGCATATGGTCAATGCAATCGCACTCGGCAAAATGAAATCAGTTAGAACTCCAGTTTTGGTCACTTATTTTAATTTCTCATATTTGCTTGAGGACAAGCAAAATGCTGTTTGGGGGTGGTTTGATAAGAGCCCAAAATTGTAGTTTTAACCCCTTAATAACATTACATATAGACCAATTATGTTTATAATAAATAAGAGTTAGTATTGTTTATGTACTTTTGTGTTTTTCAGGTATTGGAATCAAATATGTGAAGAAATATGTCACTTTTGCAAGAGAAAGAAGCAAAGGCTGGTTGTTAAGAAGTTCTATGGTTAAAGCCCAAGTTTCAAGGAGAAAAAGCATTTTTAAATCCTAGTCAAAGCTGAAAAATCAAAGTCAACGCAGGTAGAAATAGCGCATAAAAGTCAACAGAACTTCTGCAGGCCGTATCTTTGGACTCGAACTCGGAAAGAGCATTCTAATGGTTTAGGCCTGGATTCAATCAGAGGAGTAAAAATGGACGAAAAGGCTGTTGTAGTAATTTATAGCAATGAAACCCTTTTTAGACTTAAGTAATTAGGTTTTGGGCTTGATTTAATGGCCCAAAACATAGCTCCAAAGCCCATGCACGAAATTGTAAACCTAACCCTCTCTTATATAAAAAGGACTAAGGCAAAACTCCAAAGATCTCACCCCATAGTTAATTAATTTATCTCTCTCCCATTAGTTATTTTAATTTAGTCTAAACATAGTATTATGTTTTATTAGCCTAGCCACCATTAATACAATTTAAGTTAATTTCAATTCAAGTATTCTTTTAATTATGTCTTCTTCTTCTTCTTATGTATTCCATGATAGTCTAATGAACCATAGCTAAACCTCCATTATAGGGGTTTGATTGAAGCTTTGATGAAGACTTGATGTGTTAGTATAGAATAGTTGTATTAAAGAGCTTTAATTCTAGAGGGTAGTTTATTCATCATGAGAATAGGTTTCAACTTCCCCTCATGCTAATTATTAGTTGGTTAGAGATGTCATGAATAATTAGGGATAAAAAGACCTAACCTTTATGTTGAACCTTGTATGAAAACATAAAAATTAGGGTTGCAACAAACTCTATACTAGCATGTTAGGGATTAATCAAGGTGGATATCAAATCTCCCTAATTCCTTCTCATATTCAATCTTATTATTCAATTGTCATAGTTTAAATTAGAATATCTTAAATCATAGTTTTCACCATATTAGTTATATTCACAATAATTACTCTCATGTTTGTTGAATTGTTAATCACTAGTAAAATTAGTTATGTTATAAGCAATTAGGAGTGGAACTAATTTTGTCTCCAGTTTTATTATATGATAATCGAGAGTAGAAATTTGATTACAAAAGATTAAGTAGTTTTTATTTCTGCCTAGTTTAAATTAGCTAAGATAGGGTAAAAGCTTGTTTTTAGATCTATCACAACTTAAAACTAAGCATGCGATATAAACATACCACTAAACATGCAACATATGTTATGCGTATATAGATGTGAACATGCAAATAATACTATATATCATGCTATTTTATACATACGAGCTAAGATGTAGCACAAGATAGTCATGCAACTAATATATGAGATTTTAGAACCTGTGAGCGTCTCGCAACGCCGCCAAAGAAATGAAACTGTCATTTCGACCCGTTGTATTCCTGAACTCCAAGAAATATTAGAAGAATCATACACAGCTGTAGAGAACTAGGCACAGCATTGGCATGTGACAGAACATGAGGTTATGGCGTTGAAAAATAGGCAGAAACTGACATAAATCAATCGTGCACGCAAGATAGGCTAGCGCACACGATTTGTAACTCGCGCACGCAATATAAAACGTGTACAGCCAGCTCAGTTTTTTTTACAGTAGCCTTAGATTATGATGTAGACTAGTTTCCAGGTCCTAGTTTGTGGAACCTGTAAGTGCAACAAGAAAACAGTAGATGGATCAGTAGCGAAACGCGGACAAATCACGAAAATGAACAAAAAATGAAGAAAAACTAAATAATGGAAGGGTAGGAGATGGGGGGGGAGGGGGTCCCTTTGGAGCAATTCCAGCTTGTAATGTAAGGACCTTTGTTCTTTAGGATGGCAATGATCCCATTTGATGCTAGCACTTTTGCGGTATAAAGAATTGAAGTTTCTTTATCCGTTTTGGTACTAACTCAAGTTCCTTACTCATGATTCTTCGTTTGTATTGTTAGAGTAAGGATTCGTTCCAACCTAAAGTCTAGGATAGAATCACAACTGTAGTTGGCTCTTAGGAAACTAAATGAGTAAGGTTTTTAATATAAGTCTTTATTTTGTACTTCCTACGGATACTTATCATGCATGACACGAAAAACAAACAACTTTGGTTTGAACAAGAGAATTATAGAGAGAAAAAGGTATAGGTTTATGCTACTCATGCAAGGTCTAACTATATTTTTCTAGATTACAGATTACTACTATCTCTAATCCGTTTTAGGTTCATCAACAAACCCCAGACGGAGTTGAGAATTGATGCCTAGCGAGATGGAGTCATCTCTAAGTCCATCTTCCTAGCATGAGGAGTTGAACTGACATTTCATCTCTGAAATACCATCCCAACTCCTGGATTCATGAAACATACTCCTGTCGAAAAAAAAAGTATGAAGTCAATAATAGCTCACACGCGTGACTAGCCCAGGCGTGAAATGTGTGGCGCACGCGAGTCATTCTCAAGCTTCAAGCCTCAAGTTTGGCCGAACACTACCATTTTGGGGTAGGGTGCTAAATGAATCCTAAGTTCTAAGTAGTTAGTCAAAATTCTAGAACACATATAATCATACTCACATGAGCATCATTAATCCTCCACCTTGGAGGGTTTTATCTCATGATCATGGGATTACAATGATCATGTGTTATGTGTTATGCTATTATGAAAAAGCAAGAAGAAGAATAAGAGAAGAAACTAACTTTGCCTTCAGGAAATGTAGATTTAATTTAGAAGAACATAAGTGTTGCCACCATTAAAACTATTACAATAACTTAACATAAAACAAAACAAAAGATAAAAAAGCAAAACAAGGAATGAAAAGGAGTCAAGGGAGTGAATGCTAAATTAGCCCCCCTTCAATACATATGAGAACTTTCTCCCATTTCCCATATGGAAACACCTCCCTTCATAACTCACATTTAACTCCATCAAACAAAGCCAAAATTAAGCATTATTTGGGCCAAAAAGTCTAGTCAAAGTATTTACTACATGCAAGGTGTCAATTTGTGCCAATAATTTGGCACTTTTGTCTTGTCTTGCTCCATGAATGATGACGCATCTCTTCTTGTGGGCCCGTAAGGTGGGTCCACGTGTTGTGTCTATTGGTGGGTTCAGACATCGATTTCTACAAAATCTAGCCTGAGGTAGAGCTAGTCGTACGGATCATCTGGACAACTTACTTGCCAAAACCAGAGTCCAAGTTCAAAAGATATGAGCTCCGAAAGTTTACGCTTTTCTTCACGTAGTCCAGTCCTGACTCGATTCTGTCATGTTTGAGTCCTCGGGCTTTAATCCGGCTTTGTTGAGCTTCACATGGGCTAATTTGGAAAACTTCATATATATATATATATTGTTCCGGCCCCCACAAATGTGGCCCAATATAAGCCCAATTCAATACAAGCCCATGCTCAGAGCCCAACTATAAACAAGCCCACGCTCAGAGCTTAACTATAAACAAGCCCATGCTCAGAGCCCAACTATAAACAAGCCCACGCTCAGGGCCCAACTATAAACAAGCCCACGCTCAGGGCCCAACTTTAAACAAGTCCACGCTCAGGGCCCAACTATAAACAAGTCCACGCCCAGAGCCCAACTATAAACAAGCCCACGCCAGAGCCCATGCCGCTCGAGCCCAACTATAAACAAGCCCACGCTCAGGGCCCAACTATAAACAAGCCCACGCTCAGAGCCCAACTATAAACAAGCCCACGCTCAGAGCCCATGCTCAGAACTTATCTATGAAAAAGCCCATGCCGAAAGCCTACATTCCACGAAATGGCGGTTCTCCCCCGCCGATTCTCAACTTCAATCCACGAATCGATTCTCCCGCCAGTTCTCAACTTCATCCCACGAAATGCGACGGATGTCCCGCCAGCTCCAACTTCAATCCACGAAATGACAGTTCTCCGCCAAGAAACCAACTTCATTCCACGAACCGACAGATGTCCCGCCAGTTCTCCACTTCATTCTACGGTTTCATGATGTCCCGCCAGCCTCTCACTTCATCCCACGAGCCGATGATGTCCCGCCAGTTCTCAACTTCAATCCACGAACCGACAGTTCTCCCGCCAGGTTTCTCAACTTCATCCCACGAGCTGACAGTTCTCCCGCCAGTAAACCAACTTCATTCCACGAACTGACAGATGTCCCGCCAGTTCTCCAACTTCATTCTACGAAGCTGACAGATGTCCCGCCAGCTCTCCAACTTCATCCCATGATTGGACAGTTCTCCCGCCAGTTCTCCAACTTCCTCCCACGATTGGAATATTGGAGAACGAGGAAGTAACTATCACCAATGCTACCTATAAAATCCAACCTTCGTCATTTTTCCAGAACTACGCAATCGAGACTTGATCCCAAGCAATATCTTTGGGTACGTAGGCAACTTCAAAACCGAAGTCCAGTCTCATCTTTCCCCAATCACCATCTCCTTCACCATCTCCAAAAAAACATTACTCACAACCCTCAGCTGGTGTGTTTTGGCAAATCTTGTCAAAAACATATTTGGCCGTCAGGTGCTCTACCCTCAACCACAAAACAAAAGTTACGTCAATGGCTTCTCGAAAAACAAACAACGGTGAAAGTATCCCTTTTACCGCACAAGTTTAGCATTCACCTTCTGCTGCGAATTCATTTTCCAAGTCCGATGGTCCTCGCCATCTCATGATCGAAAAGAGTGGGTATTCACGCACCGGATCCATCAACTCGGGTAGACCGTCGCCTCGGACAATTGGAGAGCAAGAATAACAATCAAGAAAAACCATTTTGCGTCGGCTTCGAAGATGATTCAGTGCTCCACGGCAAAAGTGTTTGGGATCGTTTGAACATCAAGCATCTCTCAAAAGACTCGAAAGTACAAACTCCCGCACTAAGAGAAACCGCGGCGAAACTACGAAAGGCTTCAAAAACAAAATGTGCAACGCCGAAAAGCCTACACTTTCCAAAGTAATCGTAGTTTATCCACAAACTCCTCTGCCGACCTTTAATGCCGACCACCCTGTCAGGGATCACCAACTCACAAAAGATCTCATGACGAAAACCGGTTTTACCGATTTGAACCGTACTAAGGGAGATCGGCAAAATATTCATATAGGTCGGCAAGATAGAATACCCAACCAACGAAAAACCAATGAAGTTCCTACCCCAAGCTATAGAAGGGGTAGGCAAGCCGTCAGAAGTCCTCGTCGCAAATAAACGATATCGCCGATCTCGACAAAGACTATTCACCAAGCAGTTCCAGTTCACAACAAAGTCGCTCAAGTTGTAGTCCCAATCCAAGAGCTCATTGTTGACCTAAGTATGTTGACAATGGTAGCCATGGAGATGGAGACTCACTTGCAACAGGTCAAGAAAATGGTAGTGACAGTCCAGCACTCCGTCCGTATTCTCCCGATGTTCAACATAGGAGACGAAGGAACCGAACTCCTCTTTTTCCGTATTCTCCCGATGTCCGTATCCTCTTTTTCTCAGTTCCATATCATCCGATTAGCAGAATGGGAAACATATTTGAGTGCCTACGAAATTATCTACAAAGCCCGATCATCTGAGAAAGGCCACGCAATGGCATCACTTATGGCCGATTTTCCTGTCGATGACATACCGACCATGGAAGAGCAGTTTGACGAACCTCCTCCTAATCCACAACAAGGATCGTCCGCTCCATCCACAAGTGTCGACCCTACTTTATGGACTATACACACGGACGGTTCCAAGAACAAATCAGGTTCAGGCCTTGGTTGTGTTTTGATCCGACCTGATGGCGAGAAAATTGAAAAATCTGTTAAATTCGGATTTTGGCGATCAAACAATGAAGCTGAATATGAAGCGGTTCTTTATGCAATCTTAACGGCACTTGACCTGGGGCGACAAAATCGAAGTTATTCACTCGACTCAAAGCTTGTTGCTAAATCAATTTGGCGGATCTTTTGTTGCTTTCGAAATGATAGGATGGTGCATATGTCCAAAAATGCATGAGCTATCCATTCATTTCAAATCCATTCTTTGCTCACCCGGCTCTAATAATGATAATCGTCACGCCGATGCCTTAGCCTATCTCTCTGCCGCAGTTGATGTTAACAATGAAAGAAAAATCTATATTGATTTCCAACCTTTTCCAAGCATAACTGTTATAGAAGAACATGTTCAAAACTTATACATTGCTCATCTATGCTATTTCCAGACGACATATCGGAATTTCAAATTCGAGCAAGTCAATGTCGTAACAAGGAAAAGAAAGAGAGAAGAGCTAGCTCAATCGGCCGGCACAAGTTCAGAATTTCACTCAGAGGAAGCAGCTCAAGAAGATTTAGCCGACCATCAAGGTTTGGCCGATCATCGTGTTGAGAGTGATTCACCACTCACACATGATGCCGACCAAGTCAATGTTGATATGGAAGATGAGTCCCACGAAGCAGATAATTCTCCAGAAGTACCACATTTGGATCTCCAATCTATCGATAGTGATTCTTCACCAGATGATTGGAGACCTACTTATTTAGAATTTCTGCAACATGGAACTCTACCTGAGGATTCGTCGCTTTCCTACAAAATTAAGAGAGATGCCTGGAAATTTGTCATAATTCCAAATTCTAAGGGAAATCTCCTACTTTATAGGAAAGCAAATAATTTCAAATTCTTTTTCGATGTCTTTCCAAAGATCAAGGTCATCTAGTTCTCGAAGAAATACACTCCGGACTTTGTGGAAACCATTCTGGGGGACGTAGTCTTGCACATAAAGCCATGACTCAAGGATACTGGTGGCCTAGCATGCAAAGACACTTTCAAATGAATTTGCCCAAAATGCATACCATGTCAAAAACATGCAAATATGGGCAAACTTCCCAATAACGAACTCCACCCAATTCTAAGCCCTTGGCCTTTTAAGAAAATGGGGCTTGATATTGTGGGACCCCTACCAAAGGCTCCCGGAAGTGTAATGATTCTTATTGGTTGCGACGATTATTTCACTAAATGGGTAGAAGCTCAACCGCTTGTCAACATCTCAAAGAACAGATGTAATGACGCGTTTCTTATGGAAAGACATCGCTTTGTCGCTTTGGAATTCCATCTAACATCGCTCTCGACAACGGTAAACAATTTGATGCGAAGAAATTCACAAATTTTATGCGCCGCTAAAAATTCAGCATAATTTCTCCGCTCCATATTATCCACAAGCAAATGGACAAGCGTATAAACCAATAAGACGATTCTCTCGACTTTGAAGAAGAAGCTTAATGAAGCAAAAGGAAATTGGGTTAAAGAGTTGCCGCCAGTGCTTTGGGGCTTTATCGCGACAACTCCAAAGCATTCTACCAATCTTTCCCCTTTCAATCTAGCTTATGGCATGGATGCCGTCCTCCCGACGAAATTAATTGCACCAACTACAAGGACGTATAAAAGACAAACCGAAAACAATGACGTTGCTCTAACTTTGGTGGCGACTCAATTGATAAAACTTCGAGAAGAAGCTTTACAATGTCTAATAAAATATCAGGCAGCCATGAAACGCAAATATGATAGAAAGCTTTGCCTCAAGAGTTTGAACCGTAAGATTGGGGTACTTAGCCGCAAAACGTAAGCTCATTGAATCTGGAAGTCGTCGAGAATTGGGAAGGACCATTCATTATTGATAGACCAAAGATCCAAAGGGTCTTATTTCCTTCGTCGAATCAATCGAGAAAAAATTTGCCAAGCCATGGAATGCTTTTCATTTGAAAAAGTTTTATCGTTGAATGTTTGTTTTTCATTCATTGTAATCATTTCATAATTCAATAAAATTCGATCCATCTTTTGTTTTAACTAGAGATCAAATATCCCAAATTATGTTATCATTACACTTTGGGGGCGGCGACTCCCCAAATTTCATTATGTTATCATTACACTATGGGGGCGGTGACCCCCCAAATTTTATTATGTTATCATTACACTATGGGGGCGGCGACACCCCAAATTTCATTATGTTATCATTAAACTATGGGGGCGGCGACACCCCAAATTTCATTACGTTATCATTAAAATATGGGGGCGGCGACACCCCAAATTTCATTACGTTATCATTACAATATGGGGGCGGACACCCCAAATTTCTTTACGTTATCATTACACTATGGGGGCGGCGACACCCCAAATTTCATTATGTTATCATTAAACTATGGGGGGACACCCCAAATTTCATTACGTTATCATTATAATATGGGGGCGACACCCCAAATTTCATTACATTATCATTAAAATATATGGGGGCGACACCCCAAATTTCATTACGTTATCATTACAATATGGGGCGGCGACACCCCAAATTTCATTACGTTATCATTACACTATGGGGCGACACCCCAAATTTCATTATGTTATCATTAAACTATGGGGCGACACCCCAAATTTCATTACGTTATCATTACACTATGGGGGGGCGACACCCCAAATTTCTTTACGTTATTATTACACTATGGGGGCGGCGACACCCCAAATTTCATTACGTTATCATTACAATGGGGGCGGCGACACCCCAAATTTCATTACGTTATCATTACACTATGGGGGCGGCGATACCCCAAATTTTATTACGTTATCATTACACTATGGGGGCGGCGACACCCCAAATTTTATTACGTTATCATTACTCTATGGGGGCGGCGACACCCCAAATTTCATTACGTTATTATTATATTATGGGGGCGGCGACACCCCAATTACGTTATCCTTAATACTTATATCTATTTTGCCGACCTACCTCAAAACCAGATTACACAACTATTATATATTTTGACCGACCTATTCTGATTACCAATCTAATAAAAATAGATAAAACCAAATATCATGAATACAAGTGGAAAAAAGAAACATAATTGAGAAAGAAAAACCATAACCTAACCTCACATCATCATAACAATAAAGAATAAAACTTCACTCAAGAAGTTATGCATAATGCTATCCTCCACTCGAACTGAACACCTAATAGATCCGACGGAGATACATCTTCCAACTTCCTATAACACATAGTATAATAATTTGACAGCTGCTGCAATTTTTCCCGTTTCTCAGAATCTCTTAATTTCCAAAGTCCAACACTTGCCGATGCTTCACGCAACACCGCCCCAGATTTCTTAATTTCAACTGCATGCTTCTCAATTATATCATCCTTCTCTTCACACCCTACTCTAAAATTTTCCACCCTCTCATGACATTCATCTAACTCCTTTTTCAAAAATGCATTCTCTTCCAATAGTACCTTGTAGTCTCCTCTAATCCCTCACCTCAAGAAACTTGTTTTGACAATTCCAATTTCTCACATTTTAAAATTGCAACTTCATCACTCAAAACCTTCTCGCCCTTGAGAACAACAATTTCTTGATTCTGCTGTTTTAGACACTTCAAATTCATGATATTCATTTTCATCTCATAGTCGTGCAAAACTACTTCATTTCTCAAAATGACTCCTCTCAAACGTTCATTCTCCTCGATAGATGAGCTCTCTTTTTCCAAATATTTCTCAATCTCAAGATATTCACTAGTTTTAATCTTATAATTTTCTTTTTGCTTCTAAGATTTCTTTTTAGCACAATCCCCAAGCTTCGAATTTAATAGAAAAAAATAAAGTGTTACTCAAAAACAAAAAAAAAATAATAAAAAAAATAAAAAAAAAAAAATCACACACACACACTAAAAATTACCTCTGCAAGCTTTGAATTCAACATATTAACGGTTTTTCCAAAATCTACACTTCGTTGATAATCCAAACACAATAACTCTGGATCTGAGATATTAGACAAAATGTTTTAAAATAATAATATATAATAATCAGTAAATACTATTTAAATAGTTATTCAACATCTAACCTTCAATTGCCAAGGCTTGCACGTCTGGAGTGATGAGTATAGGTGTTGTAGAACAACCGCTCATCCCTGGCTGCAACGAAGAAGGTACAGTTGATCCAACAATGATGTCGGCACTAACAAAAGTAGACACTTCGGTTGACACACCTGCGCATCGGTGTCGCCAGGTCGGGTAATCCAAAGATTTGTACCAACAATGCTGACACTTCGTTAACATACCCGTGATCGGTATTAACAAATGTAAGTCGGCAATCCAAAGACTAGTGCAAACAACAGTTTGATACTAAACTCGACACACCCGGAATGTTCCATCGGCAAGTTGCTACACCAAATTTTGATGCCAACAACAGGTGTTGGAACTCCAATACTACTTCCACCAAAAGAAGTTGGCGGTCAAAATTGATTTTGACAAATGTAAGCTAAACCCATTGTATCTCCACCATCGCCAACTTTTTCCATCTACATTACCAAAAGAACCATTAAACAATAAATAACGAATATTATTCAAAATCACAGAAACAAGATCAACACTAACACCAAGTCCAGATATACTGTTAGTCATCGCTTCCCCACCGATATCATCATCATCATTAATATCAAGCACATCAGTAGTTTTATGTACAGAAAGACAAAAAACCTGTGACAATGAAACATCATTCCAAAACATATTATAGGTATTACATATATGATATTTTAAAAGAAATATTATATACATACCAGTTCTCGACTATCAATCTCTTCCTCAATTTTACTTGAGTTATCCCCAGTTTTCTTTTCCTTCTTTTTTGGACGTACATTTCTTTTCTTCTTTCTAATATTTTCTTGTCCACTATCCTCAGAGTCATCTCCTTCTACTTCTTCGTCATCTTCACTGCTATCATCCACAATAATATTCTTTCTCTTCTTTGAGCCACAGTAAGGTGCTAATTCCCTAGGCTCATTCAAATAGCCTAGTTTCTAAATCATGATAATAATCTACTATATCGTCTGAAACGAAAGATCATAGACATCTGCATTATGACTAAACAAACTAACAAATTTCTTTTTATCATCTCACGCTAAACACCGATTTATTTGGAAACTTCAAAAATCCCTATAAAAAAAAAAAAAAAAAAAAAAAAAAAATGTGGTGCTAACTATTTAAAATTATAATTATAAGAATATTAAGTTTATATCTTACCTGATATATTGTTAGGATAATCAATATCTTCGAACCTCCAATTGCCTTTAATCTTAAAACCATACAATTTCGCATTCTTGTAGTTCGAAGGCATCCCATAAAACCGATAATTCTGGTTATGATGGTTATGATATCCCAATGCATAACTTTTTGAAGAGGCCTTGTTTTGCCGCAGAGGCTTCAATAACTCAAACAAAAGGTCCGGACGACATACTATTTTGATAAACCTTACAAATTCTCGCTACACGCAAAAATAGCCCAATAGCCGAGAGATAATTGTAAGGGATGTACTCTCCATCGAGCTAATAACTCGAAACCGATTTCGAAATGGAACACTATTAACCAAGCCAAAATGTGAAAACAATAAAACTATCTCATCCTTTTCACATTTTTGGTCGATATCGCTACCAACATACTCAATTGAAACATCATCTCCGATATCATACATTGCTCTCAAACTATCAAAGATCAATTCCCTTCGCCACCCTATTCATATTAAAATCTCCTTTATCACCCCATCTCCTCTTCAAGTTATAATTTTCTCCATTATCAAATATTTTCAATAATCTTGTCAAAACTAAACAAAATAAAAATCTAACCTTTTCACAAACCTCAATTCAATTGATCAACCCCTAAAGCCACGAAACCACCTTTTGGTAAGCACTAGAGTCTCCAACGTGCAAACGATACTGACCAAGAAAAACGAAACAAAATGTTAGTATCAGAACTTTGTTTTGCCTTTTTTTTTTCTTTTCTGCCAGTTTTATGACTGATGGGAGCCGATTTGGGTTTTTTTTTTATATCCAGGGCTCATAAAGAAACGTAAACCAATAGGTTTGTTTCATAAACAATATTGGGTCGGTCTAAAATAAAATCTTACCGCTACTAATGATAAGTCCAATCCTTCTTCAATTTGAATTCAAGTTTCCTTATGGTTATCTACTTCCTTCTTCAGTACTATCACAGTTTTCAATTTCAAGTATGAATGGTATTTCTATTTGCTGGTCAAAATTTCGTGGGTTTAGATGCATGTATACTTGTTTAAATTCTTTCTTCATTGTTGGAGCGACTGGTTCAAAGGTTGGTAGCTCTGGAATGAGGGAAAAGGTTGCTGACATCGTACATGAGGCTTCAAGTATCAGTTGGAGGAAAGATGAGATGATAGCATCCTTTTCATAATAATAATCCGCATTATTGATTCTTTAGCAAACTTTGGCTTGCTGGGAAATCTCTCCTGAAGATGCTCAAGCGCTGGCCTTGAGAAAGTTCGAATGATATGGGAACCGCTCTTGCTGCCATCTACTTACAAGAGATCTATGTGCCCAATTCTAGATTTTGTACTTCTAGAATCTTAGAAGATATACTTCTTCTAGATGATATGGCGGCTGAGAAAACTTTACAGGATGTGTGCTGCCGCTGAATTGAAATGCGCTGGATATGTTGCCGCTGAATTCGAATGATGTTGTCGCTGAATTGAAATGCCGCTGGTGTGCCGATGCCGTTGAACTGCCGATGCGCTCGAACTTTGACTAGCTGCAACGGTTACCTAAAGGATCATCTTCTGCCAAAATTACCATTGAGATTGGTCTACGGTTTGAGCTGAGTGAATTGCCGCTGCTTGATTTGCCGCTTGTTGAAATTGCCGCTGTGGCTATAGTAAACCATAATTGCCGCCAGTTTTTCTAATTTGCACTGTGGTCTTTTTCTATCTTTGCCGATCCGTTGTCCCAATCACCACTAGAATCTTTGATCCCATAGAAATATCACCCGCTGTAGTTCCACTCTATCCAAATCCTGAGGAACCAATTTCACCTATGTATCCTTCTTTTCCAACCACCAAGAACCGGTCTTGACTGGGAAATGTCCCGTGATATTTTTTTCATTATTTCCACTAAAGTTGAGAAAACTTCATCTCCCACTATCCCCGACTCATATTTTGATAGGGTGCCCATTTTTCTCGGCTTCTTGAACTCTATCTTAGTTCGTGGGATAAAGGAACTTTACATAAACCATAACTTCGGGACTGCAAGTTTATCACTTTATTCCGCTTTTGAAACTAAAACAAAAACAAAAGAGAAACATACACACAAATGCTCATGCAATATTAGCTTAATGCTTCTTGTTCCCATAGAGTTCAGCCTCAACACACACTTTATTTCATCTATCAACTCTTTTAAAGTGTCTCCCCGGATTTTCCTTTCTCGGTCATCCTTACTTTCACTTATAAGAGTCGTGAGATGCTTTAAGCATGATAGATAATCTCGATTTAACATCATGTGCATGACAGATCGACCTTGAACTTCCGTGACCGAGCTACCTCTTTGAAGGCGCAAGAATACACCGGTGAAATGCTTGCTCACCTTTTTGGCAGTATTTTGGACGCTCTTCACTTGGTTCTTGTAATATTTGCCTACTCTCCTCCAAGATCCCAAGAGTGATGTATGACTGCAACAATATAATAAGTGATGCACGCCCTCTTTCGTGTCTCCTCCCTTCTTTGTTGGACCATCCAAAAATCTTTGTGCAATCCAGATTGAAGTTATCTAACGAGATCTTTTGCCTTGTCAAGTCCGACTACTTGCTTCGTAAACATCCGCCTTCATTAATTGGTTTGAATGTAACATTGCAAGTCTTGCCATGTGAAGCATGTTAGCACCAATCTGAATATGATTTTCCTGAAGTAGACTTTTTCCCACATCAAGGCGCTCTTTGTAAAAATTCCTTTGCTTCCTTTAAGTTTCCATTGGATTGTAGGGTCAAGGCCGTGTTCACCGCAATGACATCTCCCAAGGACTTCCTCCCCTTAGAAAGTTCCATGATGTGCGGGATCCTCCTCCTCGACATTTTCAGCCTCTCAGTAAGTCGGTTAGACTTTAGAAGGATCCGAGAAAGATAACGCAATCTCCTCAAGCATGTAAAAGATTCAACCTGCCCACCTTCCTCAAGAATACTGATTGAATTCCTGATAAGGGTTTCCGAATCATTCTCTTTTCCTTCAAGGTACATCACCGCTCCAAGATGATACATTGTATCTGCATAGTCAGATGGCCATGTCCAAGAACACGCCCTTTTATCTTCAAAGCTCGCCATCATAATAGATATGAGCTTTCTCGAGCTGCCACCAGATAAGATAGAACTGCCTAAGGTTGTGCAAAGCAGCCCCTACACGCATATCACCAGTCCATATGATTACTCCAAAATTTTAACCGCCTCCAAATAAAAAGGCTCGGCTTTATCAAATTCCCTTTTCACTTTCGGTAAAAGCTCAAAATGATTGTTGCACGAAGACGCGAACATTAGGATCTCTCCCCGATTCCCAAATATATGATGGAAAAATTTATGAAAGGGTTCCGTTGCAAAAGATCCTAATATGGTCATTAAATATTGATTTAGCAACCACATGTTTCGCGATACTAAACGGGCCTGTACTTGTTAAATTTGTTAAATTGATATTGACGAAATGAGTTTAGGTGTCTTCAAGGCCATTTCAGAGTTGCTTGTTGTCATGGCTTCGCGACCGATGAATTTTTGAAAAGAAAGTTGCGGATTTAATTAATTGCCGAATCTAACGTAAGACATGACGCCGATCCCTTTGAGCAGCTTGCTTTCGATCACTTTTGCCGATCCCGTAATGCCAATCTTTGAACCGCCGATGCCGCCGAGTTTAGATTGCCGCGAAGTTTGAATTGCTCGAGTTTAGATTGCCGCGAAGTTTGAATTACCCCTGGACTTGATCATGAATTGCCGCCGAGTTTAGATTGCCGCAGGTCCAATTACCATGACTTGATAATACCAAAGACTAATGCACCGGATCCCATCATTTTTTACCAATTTACTAACCTACCAAGTACCATAAATATTAATACTTTTTGCCACACGGCCTTGCCCATGTAACAAAGAGAGGGCGATGTTCGGCCCCCACAAATGTGGCCTAATATAAGCCCAATTCAATACAAGCCCATGCTCAGAGCCCAACTATAAACAAGCCCACGCTCAGAGCTTAACTATAAACAAGCCCACGCTCAGAGCCCAACTATAAACAAGCCCAAGCTCAGAGCCCAACTATAAACAAGCCCCACGCCGGCCCAACTATAAACAAGCCCACGCTCAGGGCCCAACTTTAAACAAGTCCACGCTCAGGGCCCAACTATAAACAAGTCCACGCTCAGAGCCCAACTATAAACAAGCCCACGCTCAGAGCCCCATGCTCAGAGCCCAACTATAAACAAGCCCACGCTCAGGGCCCAACTATAAACAAGCCCACGCTCAGAGCCCAACTATAAACAAGCCCACGCTCAGAGCCCATGCTCAGAACTTATCTATGAAAAAGCCCATGCTGAAAGCCTACATTCCACGAGCTGACAGTTCTCCCGCCAGTTCTCCAACTTCAATCCACGAACTGACAGTTCTCCCGCCAGTTCTCCAACTTCATCCCACGAGCTGACAGATGTCCCGCCAGTTCTCCAACTTCAATCCACGAACTGACAGTTCTCCCGCCAGTAAACCAACTTCATTCCACGAACTGACAGATGTCCCGCCAGTTCTCCAACTTCATTCTACGGTTTACGGATGTCCCGCCAGCCTTCTCAACTTCATCCCACGAAATGACAGATGTCCCGCCAGTTCTCCAACTTCAATCCACGAACTGACAGTTCTCCCGCCAGTTCTCCAACTTCATCCCACGAGCTGACAGTTCTCCCGCCAAGAAACTAACTTCATTCCACGAACCGACAGATGTCCCGCCAAACTTCATTCTACTGGCCGACAGATGTCCCGGCCAAATTCTCCAACTTCATCCCATGATTGGACAGTTCTCCCGCCAGTTCTCCAACTTCCTCCCACGATTGGAATATTGGAGAACGAGGAAGTAACTATCACCAATGCTACCTATAAAATCCAACCTTCGTCATTTTTCTAGAACTACGCAATCGAGACTTGATCCCAAGCAATATCTTTGGGTACGTAGGCAACTTCAAAACCGAAGTCCAGTCTCATCTTTCCCCAATCACCATCTCCTTCACCATCTCCAAAAAAACATTACTCACAACCCTCAGCTGGTGTGTTTTGGCAAATCTTGCTGAAACATATATATATATATATATATATATATATATATATATATATATATATATATATATATTGTTCCCGTGCTTTAACGTGGGTTTAACCATTATTTTTACGTTAACTGCGAAAACCTACAAAAGTATGAAAATATAATTATTTCATGATTATTAAACACATTATTAACCAAATTGTTATGTCTCTATGGGGTTTAATATTACGGTTTTGGGTGTTTATCAATGGTCTCAACGTGTACGCTTGTGTTAAAAAAAGAAAAAAAAAATAGGCTTATATCGCATAGTTAGTTAGGCCCATTTATTAGCCCATGGATATGTTTGGATGAAAAACATAAATAAAAAGAGAAAGAGAAACCCTATCGATCAAAAATGCCTCCAAAAAAATAGAAAGAGAAAATGATTCGAACAAAAGTAAACACATTGTTTTCCTCAACACTAAAAACCCTAAATTCCCAATTGACACAAAAATGTTAAGTACACGGAGCACACAAAAAATGGAAAAATTCCAAAATGCAAGTAAAACATGTGCTGAAGAAAACAGTCAGCAGCTAGCTGCATTTAGTCAGGATCGATATTCAAAAATAGAAAATGCAATGCCACTATCCAAAATCCGTATAGCAACAGGGGTACACACTATTGAATCAGTACCAGGTCAAGGTCCAGCTCGATAGCTCGACCACCCAGTGCGTTTGCCAAAATAATTAAAGAACCGGGAGCAAAGAAATGTCACTATAAGAAAAAAAGGCTTTATATCACTGTTAAAAACAGTGACAAAAGACTTTTGTCATTGTTTTTTTTTTCCAAAACCGTGATGGAGTGGGGGTCATTTTTTTTTTCAAAACCGTCACAAATAATTCCTCTAGATAAGCCTACATCCACCACATAAAACCGTAACAAACACTTAAAAACAGTCACAAAAAAGCATATCGTTTGTGACGGTTCTAACAAAACAGTAATGTAATCATCTTGTAACTGTCACAAAAAGGACAACTATTCATGACGGTTTGGTTAAAACCGTGAAAAATATATATTTTGTTTAAAAAAACAATATCGAATACACGTGAAAATAGACCTCACATGGAATTGGACCTGTAATAAGCCACTCTGAATATTATCCATTAAATTTCAAGTAACATTCATAAAGTGCTAATTCCATTGAATTATCGGCCAATTCCCTTGGATAACCAATATATATTTGCATATTCCAAAACATAATGAAGTACATAACACGTTCCCAATGTAATACATATAAATTAAATCAGCCAAATCCAATTGAAAAAAAGCATCTAATCTTGCCCAAGTCGATCACCCACATGTATGTCTTAAGCTTTGTGGTTGTTCTGCATCTGGTTTTCATCTTGAGAATAGTTCATAATACATTCTTGGATGAACTGAACAAAGTGTATTCGAACGTCACTCCATTATCTCCTTGTAGGTGTAAGCCATTTTACGGCCAAGATTCTTTATATGAAATATAATAAACCAACCGTATAAAATAATTGGAAAAGTTACGTGGTGCTTCCTTACAAAAGATACATTGACATATTAGAATCTCCAAGTATCCAACGTGGTATTTCCTAAAGTTATGCTAGAAGCAAAGCTCATTTCTCAATCATATATATATATATATATATATATATATATATATATATATATATATATATATATATATATATATATATAAAGACACCAGCCTAATCTATGGATTCTTTGGAAGTAGGGTTTACAAGGTCCTACAGATCAATATGTCAAATCAACACCTAATAGTGGATGGTACAGGAGGCCATTATTAACATAGTGCCAACACCTAAATTATTCATTAACTCACGTAATGTCATAATAGGTTGTCAAATGGCAGTCTTAGAATAATACCCATGTGCCGCAGGCCCAAGACTACAATTTGTATTGTAGTTGCAAATTGCTATCATATCTATTTCCAAGGGGGGTCCAAGGCGAAACTATATAACCTAGCACCTTGCCACACCCTGATCCGTTATGTTAGAAGGCTTTAGGTCAAAGAGTAATCGTAAACATTTATTGAGAAACATGACATAAAATTAAGATGTAAAGGAAAGATGGGCAGACGAAATGCATAATAAATAAATGTACACAAGATTGTCTACACAATGACATTCACTTTATTGAAGTTGTACCTTAACACAACTTATCATAAACCTCCATTACTTAAGAGAAAGATAGGCAGAAACTGCTTGCTTGTCACCAATCTTGTCCAATTTTTTCAGCTAAACTCTGTTGAGCAAACAAAACATTCATGGAGTAAGGATTTAACATCATTTTCATAACAATACTACCTTAAACTCTATAAAAACATAGTGTTTCTACTAGAAATCTAGATTAACTCCTCAAAAAAAATTAATACCAGTGGCAAGAGTCCTCACCTAGAGTAAGCTTAGCATCCAGGAAGAAGAAATGCTAAGAGAAGAAGTTATGAAATGACATCTATACATAACTATAGCAAGTCATGTCAATGCAACCAAATCTATAAAGGGGTTGAGAGTACTTGTACAATATATATATGCTTCATTTACAAAATGTTCCAAACTCAATGGCATCTAATTAACTAAACCATATCACAACAAAGAATTTGCATGGAAACATCAACCCAGAAAAGGCAATCAACAACATAACACTCATTTTATTTTCTCCTAGAAACTATCATCTTTTATAAGAAGATATTTACCAGCTAAAAGGACACCAATAAATAAACCAACTGACGTAGTGACAATCTTCATACACTACACCTTGGTTTCTTATACAACACCCAACTAATTTAAATCTACAAGCCTCAAAAAAATTAAATAGAAAATGGGGTTCTTACAAGGACCTAAAACGATAGCCTTCAATCACCCCACATTCCTACCACAATTGAGGAAATCACTAAGTTAATTAGCAAAAGTTGTCATTCTTTGTGAAATATTGCAGAAAACAAACCCCTAAAATTCAAAGAAAGGGTGAACATATACAAGTTAAGAAAACCTCATGTGTCGAAACGAACATCTGAATTGAATGAAAATATACAAGCTACTGCCTATAAGAACTTCAATTGTCATACCTTTTCTGAATTGTGTAATCGGTTCCCTTCCTGTTTGATGTTTGATAAGTGCTCAAAAAGTGCTATTTAACCCTCGATTATGCCTCTTGTTTAGCCATCTTAGTGGACTAATAGTGTTTGTAAGTTATGTTTTATGATTCTACAGGTCAAAGAGAGAGTTTTGTGGAATATTAGAGAAAATGGGGTAAAACGGAGCAATTCGGAGCATTAAGGATCACATGGGAAGCCCGTAGACAATCATGGAGAAGGCCAAGGAATTAGAGCTATTAAAGATGCGACTTGGACCTATTTTAAAGCCTATTTGGAAGCCCAAGGCCAAAGGATTCGTTGCTTGGACCAAAGCTCGCAAAAGAGGATAGAAGGATAGAGCAGAAGAGACAAAATAGGCTTACGCTTTTTGGGGACGATGGATCGAAATCCCGATCACACGATTGATCGCTGCCTGGGGCGATGAAATCACGCCAGGCCCGCACGCATGAAACGACATTGTAGCCAATTCCTTCTCAGTTTTAGAGACGAAGTTGGACTCTGAAAGAAGTCTATTTGTTTTAGGAAACAAATGACGGTTTGGAATGCTTCTAAAGCTCATTGTAACCTCTATAAATAGAGGACCTAAGTGCCTCATGTAATTTGTCAATTCACTTATATTCTTGTCTCCAAAACTTGAGGAAGAGAGAGATTAATAATAAAAGATCGGTTTTAACTAGCTGAGTCTTAATAAATTAGTCTTTCTAGTCTTATGTTTTACGACTCTTCTTCTTCTCGTCCTTCGTGTTCTTCCTTCTATATGAAAGGCTAATCTTCTCCTTCAAGGGAGGAGATGAAGCCAGTGTTTAAGGTTTAATGATTCTTCTGGTTCATGGTGTTCTTCAATCTAGTTAGTTCTTTATGTTTTTAGTTATTAGTTTCATTGCCCACACCAGGGGATGGAAGTATAGAATAGGGTTTATGTTTTGCAATATTAATATCATGCTAGTGTTCTTTAATTTACTTTTCTTCTAGTAGTATAGCTCTTTAGAGTTAGGAAAGTATTCTTTGTGTTGCCTTAGAAAGGGTAGCTTAGGGAGTGGCTGCCTAGGGGAAGTATTCTTTGTGTTTGCCTTAAGTGGTGATTCATTGAATGGCCACCCTATTAGGAAGTACTCGGTTGATGTTGCTCTCGTAATACATTGAATGGCTGCCCGAGCTTACATAAAAGGAAAGAAGATATTAATAGCATAAACATAGGAACAACCTTAAGTAGAGTTAATTGTTAACGATGTTTCGTCCAAGAGGGCATCGGCACTTACTCGATTGTCTAATTGTAGTCTACTTGTAAGAACAACTATGAAGCAGAAAGGCATAGATTAAAAGTATTGGTGGATTCTAATCTCTTGAATTCCCTCTCTTATAAATTCACAATAGTTTAGTTAATTTAATTTAGTTTATCATTAGAATCTAAAATCTCTACAGTCATAGTTTTTAATCCCTTAAACTCCCTTTCCAGTCCTGTCTTTCACATAACATACACTTAAAAGTGGAACGATACCCTACTCATCCTTTACTTATTAAGGGATAATTAGGTTTTGATACACTTCTGTTTTGTTCAACGACCATACACCATCTACATACACAAAAAGAGGCAAGGTCAAATGGCGCCGCTGCCGTTTTAAGTTGTTTTTGTTTAACGTTTTCTTTTAAGATTAGAATTTTGGATCTTGAGGTAATTTTAGCCGCATCATCCATCCTTTTAAGAAAGAGAGAAGCTTGAAGGACATCTCGAAGACAAGATCTACCATCCAGGTTAGTCGAATCTTCATTCTTTTTATTTCATTCTTAGTATAGTTGCATTGTAGTTTAGTTTTATTGCTTTCTAGTATAATTGCATTTAGGACCTTTTCAGCAATTGAAGTTGTAAGCCAACACAGCGAAACATCAAACTCTAGTGTTTCTTGTCTGAATCTTGACAAACGGACTATCATCTGTGGGCAGTGTTACTTAAGCAATCCAAGTGATTCACCATAACCCTAGAAGAGACAATTTTAGATAACAAACGAGATAATAGCTGCAAAGCCCAACCCAGTTGAAGGAAAGTAGTTTTACATTTTAGTATAACTTAGAATAATTGCATACTATTAAAGCATAGTATGATAGTTTTTTGCCATTTTCGCATAGCATTTTCTAGTGTATGCCCCGTTGTCCATATTATCGTCCGGTAAGAACACAACAGTGGACAAGGTTCAACAACAGACTCACAAGAATACTAGACGAGATTGATACAATGGCCGCACGCAATGATGGAGGTGTTATGGACACCAATAATCCTGAAGCTATCTCACCCATGCAAGCACAACAGAGGAAGAAGCTGAGTGATTTCTATTCGCCAATCATTGGAGACCTACCCAAAGAAGATTGTTTTTCGAGACGTGAAGCTAACCAGTTTTGAACTTAGAGCATCAAGAATTCTATGCTTCCAAAGTTCAATGGCTCGCATAATGTTCAAATTTTATATTCACATGACCAAATTTCTATCACTCCTCGGAACTTTCAAGAACCGAATATCGGGATGAGAGTATCAAGTTAATTCTTTTTCCACTCTCACCGGGCGTAAAAGCATCCGAATGGTTAACCGCGACAAAATCAATTCAATCAACAACCGGGAGAAGTTGAGAACAAAGTTTATGAACAAGTTTTACCCACCCCAGAAGACAGATGCCATGCAGCAAGCCATCAGCAATTTCAAAGGGAAGGTGACTGAAGAATATCATCAAAGTAGGGAGAAATTCAATAATCTGCTAGTCTCATGTCCACATCATGGTTATGATAAGAGCACACTAGCTCATTTTTTCTTTCGAGAACTTTCTACTATGAACAAGCAGATGATACAGTCAATGCATCAAGGTAAGTTTACATCATTGGATGGAGAGGAAGCCTACAACTTTCTCGAGAATTTAGCTAAAGACACTCAATAATGGAGTACTAGCAATGAGGACGTAGCTAGAGTGGAGGGGGTGCCGAAGCAATTTGGCAACCAAATTCAAGAAGACCCAAATCAAGCGATGATATCAATTATGGCAAGCCTATCAACAGGACTTGAAACTCTGAACAAGAAGTTTGATCAGTTCTCCATGAATCCTCCTAAAGCAAACAATTTCCAAGCTAAACCTCAGCCATCCAAGCCTTGTTATGCCATTTGTGAGCTATGTTCTGATGAAGGCCACACCAATGAAGAGTGTTCGTCTATCTGGATACTAATGCAGAGGCATGTAGTATCAACTCTTTAGGAAGAAATAACAAGTTCAATCAGGGACAGAATTATTAGAAGCCACAAAATACAAATCAGAGGAATTTTCCTCCAGGATTCCAAAATCAATCAAATCGCATTCGAATAACCAAAGATCGGTTCCAAAACCGCCAAAGAACCATACGTAAATCAACAAATATACCGTAACCAAAGAATACCAAGCCAACACAAACATCGAAGTTAGTACCGGATCTTATGAGTGGATATATTGCCCCTACGCCTCGAAGCAAAGCAGCTTATCCCACATCCGAAGAAGCTATCACAACTATTGTCAATGAGCTGAAACAGACAAATCAAAGAACCCAGAAGTTGGAGAGTAACTTTAGTGTCATTCAAGGCCAGATATGGCAAATCGCTGCTGCCTTGATGGAAAGATCGAAAGGAGCATTACCAAGCCAGCCAGAGCCAAATCCGAAAGGAAGAGGTGTCCTGCAGGTGGATAACCTAGAGATTACTCAGTCGAATGCCCAAGTTAATTCACCACCACTCGAGGTCGCAAGAAAGTTGATAATAAGATTGTCTATGAACCAGGAAAAGATTCTGCGGAGCCTAAGGTAACTTATGTCCCCACCATCCCACCCAATTCTAACATTCCAGATATATCTAGTGTTATGCCACCTGCTGAAGAAACTGTTGCAAAAGAAATTGAAGGAACCACTGTGGAAGTAAGTAAGAAGAAGCCATCACGAGTGACTCCTCTTGTCACACCAATATCTGTTACCAAGCCAACCGAAGCCGAAAGAAGAGAACCGATATTAAAGAATCGGCCAGCACCGTTTCCTTCGAAACTAGTGAATACCAGAAAAGATGACCAGTACAAGGAGATTTGCGATGTATTTTAGAATTTGCATATTAATATCCCATTTCTGACCGCCATCAAGCAAGTCCCCTCGTATGCCAAGTTCTTGAAAGATCTAGTAAAGAAGAAGACCAACATTCTGAAAGAAGTTTTTCTCGCTCAAAGATGTTCATCGTACCTATAGAATCTATCGGTTGTGAAACTGAAAGATCCTAGAAGTCCAACGGTTACATGCAGAATCGAAGATTCTTTGGAGGAGCAAGCTTTATTAGATTTGGGTGCCAGTGTGAATCTTCTACCATATTTTGTCTACGAGAAGTTAGGCTTGAAGGATCTTAAACCGACTAATGTTACTTTACAGTTGGCAGATAGATCAGTGAAGATACCTAGAGAACTCATTGAAGACGTCATAGTCAAGATCGAAGATTTCTATTATCCGGTTGATTTCATAGTACTAGACACAGAACCTACATCTGGTAGGCAGATATACCAATCATTCTAGGCAGACCATTCTTGGCCACTGCAAATGCACTCATCAACTGTCAAAACGGTAATATGACCTTATCCTTTGGTAATATGAAAGTCGAGACCAATGTTTTCCATATGTTACAGCAACCACAGGAGGTGTGTGCTGTGAACGAGGTATGCATGATTGAAACATTAGCACAGGATTATCTGACTCATTCATATCCTGCTGACGAGTTGTTGAAAGCTCTGACAGACTCAGACTGTGAGGAACTTAGTGTCGAGGCAATCAATGTGATTTTGGATTCATCACCTATCATGGATGATAGCAAGTTTAGAGAAAAGTTTGAATCACCTATGCCTGATGGACCATCTAAAGAGCTTAAGAAGGAGCTGCCTAAGCTAAAATTGAAGCCTTTGCCATCTACACTCAAGTATGTTTTCTTGGGAGATTTGGGAACCTACCCAATAGTCATTGCATCAGATTTGACTGAGGAGTAGGAATCCAGGTTGGTAGCACTTTTAAAAGAACACAAGTCAGCTATAGGTTGGACAATTGACGATATCAAGGGGATCAGCCCTATGATGGTTCAACATAGGATTCATTTGGAAGAGGATTCCAAGACTTCTAAGCAACCACAGAGGAGGCTTAATCCAAAGATGAAGGAAGTAGTTCGAGAAGAGGTCGTCAAACTCCTTGACGCCGACATTATCTACCCTATTTCTGATAGTCAATGGGTTAGTCCAGTTCAAGTTATGCCGAAGAAATCCGGAACCACAATGATCGAAAACGAGAACAATGAGTTGATTCCAACCAGGATTCAGACTAGATGGAGAGTTTGCATCGATCGACAGAAAGTCAATAGCGATCAAGGAAAGACCATTTTCCATTGCCATTAATCGATCAGATGTTAGAAAGATTAGCTGGACAAGCTTACTACTGCTTTCTTGATGGTTACTCAAGATATTTTCAAATCCATATTCACCCTGAGGACCAAGAGAAGACCACATTCACATGTCCGTTTGGAACATTCGCCTACCGTCGTATGCCTTTTTGGTCTATGCAATGCACCGGCCACTTTTCAGCGATGCATGATGAGTATTTTTTACGACATGGTGGAGAAATACATGGAAGTTTTTATGGATGATTTTTCAGTTTTTGGATCATCTTTTGAAAATTGCCTACACCATCTCTCCTTAGTCCTTAAACGTTGTTGCGATACCAACTTAGTTCTGAACTGGGAAAAGTGTCACTTCATGGTAAAGGAAGGGATAGTACTGGGTCACCAAGTTTCAAAGGAAGGAATTCTGGTAGATCGAGTGAAGATTGATATTATAAAGGATCTACCCAAACCAAGAACTGTCAAAGATAGTTATGCCTTCCTAGGTCGCACGAGATTCTACCGTCGATTTATCAAGGATTTCAGCAGAATTGCAAGACGGCTGTCACATCTGTTAGGGAAAGATATTATCTTTGATTTTGATACGTCATGTGTTGAAGCTTTTATGAAGTTAAAGGAAGCACTCACTTCAGCACCAATCATTCGTGCTCCTAACTGGAGCCAGCCATTTGAGATAATGTGTGATGCATCTGATTATACTATAGGAGCCGTTCTCGGATAAAGAGACAAGAAACTGTCGTACGTAATCTATTATGCTATCAAGACTCTAAATGGAGCTCAGATTAATTATTCTACCATTGAGAAGGAACTCTTAGCCGTCGTCTATTCTCTTGACAAATTCTACACCTTCACAACCGGATCATTTTGAAGCCTACATGCAAGCTAACCAACAGATTTTACAATCCATCAATCATTCCATACAACAGTTAACCCAAGAGAAAGCCCAACCGAAAGGTGTGTTTCCAGGTCAAGCTATACCTAATCCTAAAACGCCAAACACAACTTTTGAAGTAATCGGTAATGCTAGTAATGAAAACTTTTGAAGTAATCGGTAATGCTAGTAATGAAAACTTAAACGTATGTGAGTTAAATGTCATCACCACTCTCCGTTCTGGTAGAGTGGTTGACAACGCCGTAACTATGCCCATTAATACACCACCCGTGGTCGTTAAAATTGAAAAATTACTAGATACCGATATAGAAACTGAAAATCCTACTCCTATAGACGTACCAGTTAAATCACAACCTAAGAGGAAAGTGGCCAAGGTTAAAACTCATATTGATCCATATGCTAAATATATAGAGAAACCACCATTCCCCATAGACTAACCATGTTAAACAAGGATACAAATTTTGACGAGATTAGGGAAGTTTTTAAAAATCTAACAATAAACCTACCTTTTATTGAAGTTATTAAAAAATTACCACAACATGCTAAGTTTCTAAAAGAGTTGTGTACTACTAGGCGGAAAACAAACATTCTAAAATACGCCTTTTTAATGGAACAGTTTCCCATTCTATCTAAACGTAATTTAATCGTTAAGTACAAAGACCCTGGTTGTCCTACTGTACAATGCACCTTAGGGGATACCCACACGACGACTATGCTATTAGACCTGGGGGCGAGTGTTAACTTACTTCCTTATTATCTATATAAACAAATAGGTCTACAAGAGATGCAACCAACTAAAATGACATTGCAATTAGCTGACCGTTCTATTAAGTATCCTAAGGGTGTTGTTGAAAACATGCTTGTTAAAGTTTAAGATTTTTACTATCCAGCCGACTTCATTATCCTCGACACAGAAGTCGCTAATGACTCTGTTCCTATCATCTTAGGGCGTCCTTTTTTGGCAACCACCACCGCACTCATAAACTGGGGCGTCCTTTCTGTTGAGGTGAATGTTTTCAAAATGATGAAACAGTTACCAGATACAACTATTGATGGAGAACTATCAATACAGAAGTTAGCATTATTAAGAGTTTAGCTCAAGATTATTTCAATAACAAGTTTCCTAAGAATCAGATGCACCAATTCCTTTCCTTTAGAAGTTTCGACTTCGACGATAACTCCTTGGACATAAATGAAATCGAGGAAGATTTCCTTCGACTTTTTTGCAACGCTTCTTTACCACCTCGCGAGTCCCCCCCCTATCAACATCCATTCATCCCTCAAAGCCATGATGGAAGAAGAGTTTTTCAACCTCTATCTCACTAATTCTTCTAACCCGCCTATTGAGGAAGGTCTTGCATATCTCAAAGCTTCTGATGATCTAGAACTGAGAGCACTAGCTGAGCACCATTTACCCACCTCACATCATCCTGTCACTCATTCACCTTCCATCAATGTTCCCCGCCCTCCACCTTTTCAAAGGAACCTTAAGTTTGCACTTGACCCTCTTGCTTCTCCTATGCTTCATGATTTTCTAAACCCTTCTAGTAAGAAAATACTACCCAAGGACAAGCCACCCGACCCTTTCATTTTTAGATGTGTGATTATACCAACCCACGCCACCAATGAGTTTTGTGCTAAACCCACATTCTCATTTTTCCCATTCCTTCCTTTTAAAACTTATCCATATCCCACATATCTTCCACAACCATCCATTTTTTCACGATCATTCACTTGGCCACCCTTTTGTTGGAGAAAAAAAAAATGCATGCTAGGTTAGGTTCTAGATCCATTAGTATTCACTCTCATTTTGCTACGCCACATCATAGGAAATCTTGGTGTCTAATTTTGTTTGGGTTTGCAGTCCGTGTTAATTATTTATGGACAGACCCGCAACTCTTTAGATTGTTGATATATGGTAAACTGCATGTTAATACATGTTTTAGATAAAGTCTCGAGTATCTGACTATAAAAGACTCATTTTATTTTTCGGTGTACTCCATTCCAATCTTATATTATGGGAGTGCACCATTAAGGTAACCAGACCCTCTCTTTGGAGTGTGTGGCTATAAGTAACGGATCCTAGTCCAAACCCAACGTAATTCACGCTTTCTACTCTTGCATGTTTTCTCGTTTTTGAGTTGTGTTTTTCTATGGAGTGATTTACGTCCTTATTACTTTATTGTTTTTATTTATATAAAACCTTATTCATAAAAAGTAAAAAAATTAAAAACCTTATAAACATTAGTCTAGTAAGTCTCGGGAATCTGACTTTAAAATACCCACGATTTAAACAAATTTTCTAAACTATGTTTTCAAAAATTTGTTTGGGGGTGGGGTGTTTGATCTTTCCATTCTTGATCACTCAACTTCCTATTCTTATCCATTCCTCATCTCATGGCTAGTTCTTTAGTATTATTTTTAAGAATATTTTTCTGTTTTAGTAGAATTTTTTATTTCCAGTTGTTGAGTTAAGTAGTTAATTTTGGATTATGTATTTGGTTGTTATTTAAATTTCGAGTTAATTTAAATTTTGTCCGAGCATGCTATCTATTTTTCATGAATCCTACCTTCCCAACTTATTTGGGGTGGTATTATTTGTTTAGCATTGTATTTTACACTATTCACCTGTATTTGGAATTTAATGTTGCAAGGGTTTGAGAATATGGTTTGTGTGAGCATGTTGCTAAGATGATGTAGCTAGAATCAGCTACTCTTGGGTTGTGCAATCTCAAGGATTAGAATTTGGATGATTGCTATTTTTAATTCCAGGATAAAGGCTATAGGTTTGATTTTGGAGTCTGTTTCTATTTTGGTTTTAGAAGCCTTTTATTATTCCACGCTTTCTGTATCTATTAGGGATCCTTAAGGACCTTTGTTTAAGAAACTAGAGCTCTATAAATATGTGGGATGCTCTAAACTTCACACATCACCTCTCAAATTCACCTCTCACCTTCATACCTACAAACAGCACTTGGAGCGTGCACGCCCTCTTTGTTGCCTTATAACAGAGAGCGCCCGCGCCCAAGGACCTGGAACGCAGAGTCAGACTTGAGCGCGCCCGTGCCCAAGGACCAAGAACGCAGAGTCAGAGTTGAGCGCGCCCGTGCCCCTTCCATAGGCTATTCTGAGCGTGCCCACGCCCTGACCTCAACACACCTCCAGTTCTGTTTTTTGGGTTTTGCTGCACTCACTTCAAGGAGTTTAGTAGTATATTTTGTTGCTATGAAATCTCCTCAAATCATACCGGAGCAGTCCTTCAAAGAATTGCTCGAGAGCGACACCTATGGATACTGGTTCTGCGACTTGATTGTGTAGACAAGATGGCAACATCTAATGGTAAGTGCTGATGAAACTTATTCTCCTACACTTACTGTTTATTTCTATGATCATTGTAAGTTTTTTTATCGACCGGATGGGGAACAAGTGTTCTCTGTCACCATTGATGATGTAACAATGGACTTAACCAAGTTTTTGTTGGCCTTTGCTATTAGACTGTCTATGCCTGTTGAAATCCAAAACTCACGAGGCTATATGGCTGATAATATATATATATCTACAACTATGAGTATTTGCATGAGACCTATGGAGCGGGGATTTTTCGTATAGAGGACCAAAGGCAATATAACGTATCCCTTGGTAGCTTGTCCCTTAACATGGGCACTATTATGTTCTTTATCATGCTGAATATCTTAGGGGAATGGTGTTTTTCTTCTGCAAATAACGCCACTTGTGACATTTTCCTTGTTCTAGCTGAGGGACGTATGCTCTACGGCCTTCCCCAAACCTTAATGTCTAGTTTAACTAGAGCACATAGTATGAAGCATAAGTACCTTTTTATGCCTGTTTTGGTTTGTCACATAATGCTAATTAATTTTTTTTCCTATGCTCTGTACCCGTTTCACGGATTGGGTTGGGGTTGACATTATGAGACCCACCAATTGCATTATACGCTCTTTCCGTGCAATGATTTGGCCGTGGTGAAGGCTACAACCTAATTGGGTTGCCCCTTACACCCCATCCGACCAAGTGGCAATTAACAGGCTAGCAAAGGTAGATGACAAATGGCGTGAGGCCTGGCAAATTGTCATAGCGTGGCAGGATGCAAAGGAACCTCACTTCTTTATAGAAGAGGAGGATAATGCTTAAATGATGGATATGAGGTAAGTTTTACTTTTTGTTAATGTCTACTTATGTCCCAAGCAATTTAATTTTTTGTTATTTCCACAACGGGTGAAACTCATATAGAGTTGCGTCTATTTTTATTTATCTATATTAGTATGTTCTAAATTTGTTTTGTAAGTGTTCTAAAATTTTCACGTGTTTCCATGGTATTTTCTATCATTCTTATTTCTATACTTTGAGGACAAAGCATGTTTTTGTTTGGAGGTGGCATAGAAACACGCGTAATTTAAGGCACCTATTAGGATATATATATAAATATGTACTTGTTTTCTAGTAAAAAAATTTTAAAAAAATAAATAATAAGTATTTATACTATGTACTTAGGAATATTGATATTGTTTCTTTTTCCATGATGATATTAATCTAGAAGTTTCACGTTAACTCTTAAATTAGAATAGTTTTTAGAAATTTAGGTTAATATGTAGGTAATAGTCATTGTATCTTTCCATAAATATATTGCATGAGCATCTATATTTGTATTGGCAGTAAGTTTCTGAAATCTAGGCTAGAGTACTTATTTTACAAATCATGTGAGAATATAGCCTAAAAGCCTTATGAGTGAAATATATGAGTAATAACACAAGGGATAAGTAAATTCCGAATAAAGAAATCACACGTCCACTTGCTTGATCACTATACTATATCCTAAGCAAGAATTTAGGCCCTTTTGGGATTGATATAGCCATAAATTCAAACCTATATGAAATTATTTTCCGCTAGTCGCCACTATGAGCCTTTCTTTAGCCTTTTCATAAACCACAATCCTTTACCCTTTTACAAAAACAAAATAAAAATAAATCAGCCTACCCACTTTTGAATGATTCTGAGAATAGAGATTAAATGAAGAAAAGAAAAGAGAAAAACCTGTAGAATACCAAGAATTTGTTAGTTGCTTCAAATAAGAAAATAAAATAAAATTTTCATCCAAAGAAAAGAAAGAAATAAATAAATAAAATGAAAAGTTAGAACTCCAAAAATAGAATCGAATGAGTCAAAAGCCAAAAGAAAAAGAAAAAATGGCTAAGGATGGAAACAAAGTGTAGAAGCAAAGTAAGAACAAGGTTTTCTCTAGTTACATATTTTGAAGACTCTATTATCTCAGACTTATCCTTTTGAATATCCATTTCCTTCCTTCTTAAACCATCACCTAATCTCCGCAACACCTAATAAAGACCTCTAGCTCAATTAGGAATAGGTTAGTGTGATAGTAAGTGGCAAATATGTTTGATCGACTTCGGCTTTCTTGTACGCCATTGAGTTTGTAAGGTAAAGTGTGCCCACTGCACACTGGAGTGAGTGAAACTTGAGTGGAAAAATCAGAGTGTTTTTGTCTTGACATATTTGTGAGGACCTACTTAAGGATGCTATTCCAAAGTTTCATAAACGGACCTATTATTGCATTTCATAACATATTTTATTATATATATGTTTATCCGTAGATGATTGATTATTATGCACATATTAGCTTAGATTTCGAATTGATTATTTTGTATTCATTGCTAGTGAGATATATAGATATCTGAGAATAAATAAGGAAACAATAATTTTATTTCTTAGTCGTTGTAGTATAGATGAAGTTTGTGAGTACCTTCTCTGGAAAACTCTCTCGAGGCTATAACTCGTCCACTAGAGAATTCCTAGTGGTTTAAGGCCTTATTGCATATGGTCAATGCAATTGCACTTGGGGAAACGAGATTAGTTAAGAACTCCATTTTTTGTCACTTATTTTAATTTCTCATATTTGCTTGAGGACAAGCAAAATGTTGTTTGAGGGTGGTTTGATAAGAGCCCAAAATTGTAGTTTTAACCCCTTAATAATATTACATTTAGACCAATTATGTGTGTAATAAATAAGAGTTAGTATTGTTTACGTATTTTTGTGTATTTCAGGTATTAGAGTCAAATATGTGAACAAATATGTCACTTTTGCAAGAGAAAGGAGCAAATGTTGGTTGCTAAGAAGTTTTATGGTTAAAGCCCAAGTTTCAACGAGAAAAAACCTTTTTAAAGCCCAGTCAAAGTTGAAAAGTCAAAGTCAACGCGGGCAGAAATAGAGCATAAAAGTCAACAGAACTTCCATAGACTGTATCTTTAGACTCAGACCTCAAAATTGGGCATACTATATGTCAAAACGACCGGCTCGGAAAGAGATTTCTAATGGTTCAGACCTTGATCTAATCAGAGGAGTAAAAGTGGATGACAAGGCTATTACAGTAAATTCCAGCAAATAAACCTTTTTTGGACTTAAAAAATTAGGTTTTTGGCTTGATTTAATGGCCCAAAACATAGCTCCAAAGCCCATGCATGAAATTGTAAACCTAGCCCTCTCCTATATAAAAATGACTAAGAAAAAACTAAAAAACGCTCTCAACCTTAGTTTGGGGTGACTTCGGATCGGATAAAGGACTTTCGGAAAAATTTCCAATTTTTTTCGGATGGCAATATCCTTTCCAAATCCGATCCAATTACTTTTTGGATGACAATTTTTTTTCCGAATTCGAAAAGTTTGGAAAATCGGAATTTTTTTGGAAATTTTGGAATCCGAAAAATATGGAAGTAAATCGGATATTTGAATTACATAATCGGATTCTCTTTTAGAATAACCATTTTTTTTATCCAGTTAATACATTCATTTAGCAATTATTTTGAAATATATTAATTAAGCAAACAACTTAGACATTTTAACATGTTCATTTAGCAAAAAATTTCTTCATGTTAATGCATTAATTCAGTAAATAGGAATATGGGATAAATTAAGACATGTATTAGAATGACAATATTGATTTGAGACAATGTTCTACTTCTCTAGGGGTTTTATTTGGTTTGTAAACTATATGTAGTTTTAATTTAGTAACTATATGAAATAGACCGTTATATGTTAAAAATTCATAAATTAATCGAAAATTGGATCGGATCGGATTTTGAAAACACATCCAATTCTGAGCCAATTATTTTTCGGAAAAATCAGATATCGGAATTTCATATATTGGAACACAAATATCATTGCCCAATTCGAAAAAATATCGGATCGGAATTCAGAAAAATTGGCTTTTTGGAAAAAAGAGACACCCCTAGCCTTAGTGAATTAAGCTTTCTATCATTAGTTTTCTTTAGTTTTAAACCTTAGTTATTGTTTTATTAGCCTAGCCACCATTAATTCAATTCAAGTTATTCCTAATAAAGTAGTTCTTCATTATGTCTTATTCTTATTCTTTTAATTATGATAGTCTAATGAATCATAGCTAAACCTCCATTAGAGGGGTTTGATTGAAGCTTGATGAAGACTTGATGTGTTAGTGTAGAATAAGTTGTAGTAAAATATTCCACTTTAGAAAGTAGTTAATTCACCATGAGAATGGGATTAAATTGCCTCACATTCTAATTATTAGTTGGTAGAGATTGCTATAAATAATTAGGGATTAAAAAGACCTAAACTTTATGTGAAAACAAAAAGATAAGGATTACAACAAATCTATGCTAGCATATTAAGAATTAATCTAGGTGGAATCAAATCCCCCTAATACTCTTCTTCTTATTCACATTTTAGTATTAAATTGCCATAGTATAGAATAAGTTAAGTTAGAATATCTAAATTAGTTAATTTCACCATATTAATATAATTAAATTATTGTCTCATTGATATTTTAGGATTGTTTAATTTATGTGAAAACAGAAAGATTAGGATTACAACAAATCTATGCTAGCATATTAAGAATTAATCTAGATGGAATCAAATCCCCCTAATACTCTTCTTCTTATTCACATTTTAGTATTAAATTGTCATAGTATAGAATAAGTTAGAATATCTAAATTAGTTAATTTCACCATATTAGTATAATTAAATTATTGTTCTCATTGATATTGTAGGATTGTTTAATTTAGAGAAATTATTACATTTAAGAAACTAGGAGTGGAACGAATTCTGACTCCCGTTATTATAAGATAATTGAGAGTAGAAAGTTAATGTTAACGTAGAATAGCATAACTTTCTTATTCCTAGCATAAATCATTATTCATATGGTAAGAAACAGTTTTTTTACTTTTATCATATACCTGTAAAAACAAACTTCCAGCCATGAAAATAAAGACTGCATATATATTGGTACGAGAGTGGCAATGAATTAAATAACTCCAGTCTAATATTTAGTACTATTTGTTATATATGTATGTCTTAACTACTAATATTATCCATCTATGAAAAAAAAAATCAAAAGAAGAATATCTCTAACAAAAAACAAGAAGTTCAATCAATTGCAATAGCTTCTAATGAACACGTCTTCGGCTTGCTCCTGTGCTTTCAATCCTCTTTTTCTTCGGCCTTCCAGGACCTCTCCTAACATCAGGTGGCATTATATCACAATATTCAAGCATATCCATAGGCATCTCAATATTTGCAATAGGATGAATTGAGTGGGAGTACAACTGGGAGAAAGAAGAGACAGTGAAAGTCGGATAATTGAATGAGTATATTGAACCACCATAACTAATAATAGATGCCATTGTATGTACGCAAGGGGAAACTGTCAATCTGCCAGTAACGACAATTACAAGACCTACATTCGACGTTGACATAATGAACTATGACATCCTCAACCTCAAACTCAACCTCATTTGATCTAACAACCCTGAAAGATCTTGCAACATCAACTTTAGCACGATAAACACTTTCCATCAAAGGGCACAACTCTGACCGCCAAGACAAATACTCACGACAGCGGTCATCAAACATCTTCATCATCTTTATTCGATGGATATGATACAACATAGCAGTGACAGACATAAAACGTTCTTCTTTAATCCACACATTGAAGCACTCGGCAAGGGTAAAACACATCTCCTCATACCTGCATCCCTGAAAGCACGCGTTAACCCAATGCTCAAATGGGATCTTCACTAAGAACTCCTCAATTTTTGGCCCTCCAATTCTCTTCAGCTCAGCAAACTTGTCTCAAAACTCAGCCATTGTAGGAGCATTAGGACACTCTGAGAACAAATTCACAACATGCGGTATACTTGCACTCCTCCCACACGTAGTCGTAGACACATTGTTCTTTAGGTGCCACAACCAATAGCTATGTAATGAAGTATGTAAAACAATGGGAATGTTTTTAACTAAGCCAGCATGTCTGTCACTCAGAAATGTGTACCTCCTATCACAAGGGACAACCAACTTCAAATTCTCCAAGAACCAACGCCAATTGTCATCTATTTCATTAGCCAAGACAGCCATGACCATTTGAAACAAACCTAAAGAAGAAAAAACAAATAGAATCAATAAATAAATATATATATATATATATATATATATATATATATATATATATATATATATATATATATATATAACTTGACACTGGAAAAGCTCACCAACATTCACATGCAAACTGAAGTATGCATGTACAAACAACATAAACAAGGCACATGTGAAGACAAATAAGCACGATAAGACAGACACATTGTTCTTTAGGTGCCACAAACAATAGCTATGTAATGAAGTATGTAAAACAATGGGAATGTTTTTAACTAAGCCAGCATGTCTGTCACTCATAAATGTGTACCTCCTATCACAAGGGACAACCAACTTCAAATTCTCCAAGAACCAACGCCAATTGTCATCTATTTCATTAGCCAAGACAGCCATGACCATTTGAAACAAACCTAAAGAAGAAAAAACAAATAGAATCAATATATATAACTTGACACTGGAAAAGCTCACCAACATTCACATGCAAACTGAAGTATGCATGTACAAACAACATAAACAAGGCACATGTGAAGACAAATAAGCACGATAAGACACTATTAAAACAATGTCAAAATAACATACATACATTCAACAAAAAGATAGATGCTTTAGAATAAAACCTTGATTTCCATTTTTAGTTGTCACCGCTAACAAACAACATTTACATTTGGCCTTCAAGAAACACTACGTCAAAATAGAGAATTTATGACAGGCATGACGCCCCATAATAGGACGGCTTCTAACTGTCTAAAAATAAACCACGGCTAATTTCTTGTATTAGACAGCTGTTACCAGTCGGGTCATATTCGTCGGTCTTTGTCTGTCTACTTCCTCCTTTTAATTCCCATTGTCGAGACTTCTGCTTTGAGCCCTGAAACCATTTCCCACCAAAAATAATTGAGAACCCATTTGCCACCAAAAAAATTGACGAATTTTGTGTTTCCCCCTCAAATTTCATAGCTTACCCAAATACTATATATTATCTCATCACACGATTTTTTTACTCACGCTTTTACGCAAGGTTCAGACTTTCTCTCTATTAGGGTTTTATTTATTTCTCGCTCACTAAAATTGATAATCGAAAATAATAGTCCTTTTGTTTGTTTGTTCAAGAGCTTATTCGACCGGGCACCTTATTCAGATTCTCCTATTATTGTTCATTTCGAGAATAATAGTCCTTTTGTTGTTGTTCAAGAGCTTCTACGAGAAGTTGAAATATCTCACTCAAGGGCGCTTCAGGTTACAAAGCATTATAAACTTGTTCACGCTGGTGCTCGGACACAAAGGCATCTTTTCCGGTAAGGCTTCATACATTACTAAAATTATCTCTTATTTATTAAGAGAAGGTAGTTCCCTTAATTGTTGCTTCAGAAACTTATTAGGGGACGAGGTAAGCCAAGTTTTGAGGATGTCAACATTATACATCGTGTTAATTTTCTTGTCTTTTGTGACAACAAAGTCTTTAGAGTCCCATTACCTCGAAAGCAAAAACTCTATCACGGTAATACTTTCACCTTCCGTTCACTGTTGAAATACATACCCATGATCTATAGTTGCATTGCATGCATGGAGAGAAAATAGACCAGATATATCTATTACAGAACCTAACATATCTCAACTTCTGTTTCTCATATCTGGAGAGCTACTGTGTGACAGACATAAGTTCCATTCATAAAGTGTGAGCTTAAGAGAGTTATTGCTAGAGTGATCATGGGGTTGAGTGAATCCGATATAGTGGACAAGAGTGAACAAGCTTCTTATAACAACACTCCTTATACATATAAGAAAAGAGTAGTTAAATTTCTAAAAAAAATGCTTGCAAGATGTCGTTCGTTTGCCAAGAAAAAGGATTTAGAGGTATGATGGATTATCTCTTCATCTCCCTCACTCCTTGTTAGCTATACATTCCAAACCAAAATTTTATCTAATATATAAGCTCCATTTGTAAGAGTATTCCATGTCACAGTGCATCATGTTTCAGACCCATATCAACATGTTATAATGGAATTAATATTTGGTTTATAGAAGTTGGTCTGTGACACTAAGTGCACTACTAACCACCTTGCAAATTTATTCTTTCTTATTGTATTTAACCTTTCATATTTTCTTATCTTCTGAAACTACCATCTGGCAGGGTTATATATCAATCAAGACCATCTATTAGTGGCATATCTTCATTTAAACATCTTCTTGTCCAACTGCCCCCACGGGTTCACTCTATGTACTATCGAGATGGAATAGGAAACATCTCGACATCTCGTCTATGTGTTGGTGCAAAAAAGGTACTTACAATTTAATAAATGTTTCTTTTAGGGCTCTATAATAGTTATCAAAGGGCATTCTATAGTATACTATTTGTTGTATTGTGTGCAAGATATAAAAAGGGCTCAAGGTGCTGTAAGGGGATTCTGCCCCCAAGGAGTAAGGCTTAAAACTCACAATATAGGAGAAATAAGCTTCATACTTGTATATATATATATTAAAGTGTTAAGAAATAGTAAATAGATATCTTATTAAAGCCTTTTAATAAGAGAATAAAATAAAAGGCACCGCATAATAACTCCTTTTGCTTTGCAATTTACCTCAGAAAGGTACTTATAAAGATGAGGAGCTAAGGTTGATTTTATTATTTGCTTAGTTGAATAGAGTAAGAATTATAATTGCAAGCAGTCTTAACCATAGTGGTCTATTCTGTTGTTCGGTATCTGAGAGTCAGTGTGTCAGAACCTAGACAGCAATATACATGTCAACGAAGGCCGTTTCACAGTTAGATCTTGCTGCTTGGGTGTACTCCATTCATCTCGCAACCAAACATAATTCATCCCTTGAGGTATGGGAGTAAAAGTTCCGTCTAGGGTGTCATTTGTTTTTTCAATGAATATAAAGGGTTAAATTTCATCTTCCAGAAGTGTTTCTCCTTAATCTGTTGGGACCAAATCCAGTTAGACCATAGAGAGTTTTCCTTGGCTACAATTTTGAATATCAGCCCCATGTGAGCTGCTTTGTTCCAAAGCTTCATGTTTGTAATACCTAATCCACCCTCCTCTTTTGTGAGCATGATTGTTTTTCTGCTAGCAGATGCATTGTTTTTACTAGATCAGGGCCACTCCATAAAAAGTTAGCACAAATCTTCTCAATTTTCTCTAACACAGCGTTAGGGATAATGAAAGTTCTTTCCCAATAAATATGCAGAGAATTCAAGACTGATTGAATCAGTTGTATTCTTCCAAATGAGCGAGAGAAATCTAGTCTTCCAATTAAAGATCTTGGCAATAAAGGACTCTATTAGATAATAACATTCTCTTATACTGATCCTTGTGGAAACATGAGGCAACCCAAGGTATTTCACAGGGGGTTGAATCACCACCACCCAACCCATAAGGCCATAACAGCTTCCAAAGCTAAAGCATCATCATCACTAACTCCACCAGTCATAAGAGTGCTTTTTGAGGCATTAAAGTGTAGTCCTGTGGCATTGGAGAACATAGAGACAATAGCTGCTATTGCTAACATAGATGAATAGTCACCTCTGAAGAACAGTAAGATGTCATCAGCAAAACACATGTAAGAAATGTGTATTTCCTTGCACTTTGGATGTGCATTGAATTGCTTGTGCCTTAGACCTTGCTCAAGAAGTCTGCTCAAGTGCTCATGATGTCCGTAATCAAAACAAAGAGAAATGGAGATAAGGGGTCTCCTTGTCTGAGGCCCCTCTTCCCCGAATAAAACCTTGTGAAGCACCATTAATAAGCACAGAATAATATGATGACATGAAGCACATTTTATCCAAATTAAGGAATTTTGGGGAGAGTTATAGACAATGAGCTGATTTTCTATAGAGAGCCAACTAACAAAGTCAAAGGCTTTTAATGTCAAGTTTTAGTGAGCATCTAGGGAGATGTGTTTTCTAGTATAACCTCTAAGGAGTTCATGGGATAAAAGGGTATTATCCTGGATAGATCTTCCGGGGATAAAGGCGAATTGGGATAAAGAGGTGATTTTAGGCATTATATGTTGGAGTCTGGTTGTAAGGGTTTAAGAGACACATTTATAAATAGTATTGCAAAGAGGATATTGGTCTACAATCTTCATCTTAGATGGGTTAGGAATTTTGGGAACAAGATAAATAAAAGTAGCATTAATACCCTTATTTAAAATACTTGAGGAGAAGATGAAATGAATTTCTCTAGAAAAATTAGCTCCCACCACAGTCCAACATGATTTGAAGAAAAATGAGTTATAGTCGCCGTGGCAAGGGACTTGTTGTCATTCATGGAGAATAGGCTAGCCTTAATCTCCTCGTCACCGATATCTGATTCTAGAAGGGTAGCATCAACAGTTGTTATTGTGTTATACAAGAAAAGATCATTTCGTGTTGTTCTTCACCGGGTTGGAGCAGCTTCATGTCCCATTAATGACTTGAATTAATCGACAAAACCCCCGAGAGTGCTTAATAGTTATCATGTTCTTGTCCATTTTGGTCACCATGGACCCAATTTTCCTTGTTGTTTTCTTCTCTCTAATCATATCATGGAAATAGGTATTGTTTCTATCCCCATATTTTAACAATAGACAATCAGTCAGTTTGTGTTTCCGGATCTTCTTCCTCCATTCTTGCTAGCAGATTGTAATTGGTTCTAGCCTCCTTCTCCTTATGATATATTGCTAAATCATTGGGAGAGTTGTGGAGAGTAGTTTGTAAGAGGATCAGCTCACTCTTAGCTTGTTCCACTTGAGCATGTAGATTTGAAAAATGCCTTCTTGATCACTACTTAAGTGAACTCTTAAGCAACTTCAGTTTAGAGACCAGAATAGAGAGAGGATTGCCATAGACATGTAAGGGCCATGCTTGTAGAAGAGGCATTAAAATCTGGATGCAGCTTCCAGGCATTGGAAAATCTGAATGGGAAAGTTTTTTTTTTATTTTCTCCTTCCAACTAAGAATAATGAGAGAGTGATCGGATACTAGTGGTGGTGCAAAACAGACAGCAGTGTCTGGGTGGTCTAAAGACCAATTGTTGTTGATAAGAAGTCTGTCGAGCTTTGAGCATTTCCTAGATAAGCCATCAGCATTGTTGCTCCATGTAAAGTAGAAACAGAATAGGAATGATCAAACAAGCCTCCTTGATTCGCATTAATCGAAAGTTCACCATAACTCCCTAGGGTGAGGGCGGTCATAGCTGACCCTTTCTCCCAAGAACAAAATATTATTAAAGTCTGCAACTACACAACAAGGGGAGTTAGAAGGGTAGAAGTGCTGTAAATCCATCCACAACTTTTGTCTTAAACTGAATTCATTTGAGGCATATACCACAGTACACAAAAATTGCTTCTTCGAGCTTAGCATTTCCACATTACAATGTAGAAACCGACCGATTCAAAGAGCTTAGTGACATTGAGTAAGCAGGGGTCCCAGAGAATCCATATTCTTCCACTATTGTCACTTGGATAATTATTCAAAAAGTTCCAGCCAGGAGCACAAAGGTTTTTAGTGTAATGAACCTTGTCTGCCTTCACCTTAGTTTCTAGCAGACTAAAAAGCCCGAGCTTTTTATTCTTACCTTGTTTTGTTTATTTCCCGAGCTTTGTGGGAGTCGTTAAGGCCCCTCACATTTCCAAATCCCATCCTCATGATTACTTGTTAGGGAATTATTACCTGACCCCTTAGGCCCACCAACCCCCTTAAGAGGACCTGAGTTCTTGTTATTAGGTCCATTGTTCTGAGAACCCTTGGGAGGAGCCTTGTTCTGAGGACCCTTATACGGATCTGTTTTGACACTTGTTAGGGCCCTTTTTTTGAGTGCCAGGAGTACCACCAGTAGGTTTAGCACGTGGAGTTGTTGCTTGTTCCTTGCGTTTGGCCCTTGGTAGGTGGGTTGTTGGGGTGCTAAGTGTGTTAGGAGGCAGAAGAGAATTTGAGTACCACTTTCTATGATATATACCTTTCCTATGTTTCAAGTTGAATATTCTTTTTGAAATCGTACTAATATTATATATGTTGATGTATTTATCTAGAAAATGTCTTCAATGCTTCCAAGCAAGAACTGGATGAAAGCACTGACTTCATCTACTGAATACCTTCGAGGTGTTAAATCATTCATCCAGTTCACACAAGAGAAATTAGGAAAGGAACTTGACTGGTATTGTTGTCCTTGTGCTAATTGTCGTAATTTAGGGGGGAAGTTAACAGCAAAAGATATTGCTGAGCATCTTATCTGTGATGGTATAGACGAGACATATACATCATGGATACATCATGGAGAGCCATCTTCCAGAAGTAGTAACTATGTTGAAGCTCCTACTAGTTCTTCTACTAGGGGTCCTAAAAATATGTTGCCAAGGATAGAAGAGATGGTCAATGACACATTTGAACGAAATCATCATATTGACTTAGATGCATGTCTTAACGAAGTTGATGATGGAGATGATGATGGAGATTCACCAAATGCCATACCGCAGGATGTTCAATACGACAAGTTGATGGAGGATGCTTTAAAACCAATATATCCATCATGTCGGGGTGAAGATTCGAAATTATCGACGACGATTGAGTTGTTGAGCATGAAGGCTAGACACAAGTGGTCTAATAGTAGCTTCACAGAGTTGCTGCAATTCCTTAAAAAGACTCTACCAGAAGAGAATACACTACCTGAGAAGACCTATGCTGCTAAGAACTTGATCAAACTTCTTCACATGAAGTGTGAAATTATTGATGCATGCCCAAATGACTGTATTATATACTGGGGTTACAAATATAAAGATTTGATTAGTTGTCCCACTTGTGGTAAAAATAGATGGCAACCAGTGAACCCGTTAAAACCGAAGGCTAAGATTAAACCATGGAAGAAGCTAAGGTATTTTCCTTTGACCGAGAGATTGCAAAAGATGTATAGCATACCATGGATTGCAGAGAATATGAAATGGCATGCAAATGCAGTTTCTGACCAACGCTATATGCGTCATCCTGTTGATTCTTCCATGTGGAACTCAATTAATCTTAAATGGCCTGAGTTTGCTGCGGAGCCACGAAATGTTAGATTGGGGATTGCAACAGATGGATTTAATCCATTCGGGAACAAAAGCAACACTTATAGTTGCTGGCCTGTTATGATTACTCCATACAATCTGCCTCCATCATTGTGTATTTGGAAAGAGTTTACTATGTTGACACTTCTAATTCCTGGTTCAAGTAGCCCAGGGGATAATATCGACGTCTTCTTGCAGCCTTTAATCTAAGAGCTACAACAGTTATGGGGTGCTGGAGTTGAATCATATGACTCCCATGCTAAAGAGACATTTACTATGAAGGCAATTTGCTTGTGGGCGATTATACACGATTTTCTCTCGTTTCACCATCTTTTCCGGGCGACGAAATGGCAGGAAGGTATGCATGTCCTATTTGTAGTGAAGATACAGATTCTACTTGGCTGAAACATGGAAAAAAGTTTGCTTATATGGGTCATCGAAAGTTCCTAGCAGACCCGAATCATCGCTTTAGAGTCCAGAAGGCACAATTTAATGGCAAAGTAGAACATGGTAAGCGCCCTATTCGTTTAAAGGGTTCTCAAGTAAAAATTAAAATGAGTCAAATTCAGAACAAGTTTGGTAAGGTGTCGGATACACCGGAAGGAAGGAAGAAGAAGAGAAAAAGGACTAAAGAACTAGAAAATTCAGTATTTTCAAAGGATTCTATCTTCTTTACATTGCCGTATTGGGAGGTATTTTTAACATTTGTGTAGTAGTATATCATGTAACTTTATGTATACATATCCATATATTCACTTATATATTTAATTCCTACAGCATCTGCCTATTTGCCACAATCTAGATGTGATGCACGTGGAAAAAAATGTTGCGGAAATTCTGTTTGCAACAATCATGGGTACAGGTAAGAGTAAGGATGGACTCGAAGCCCGTTTGGACCTTAAGGCTAGGAAGATAAAGAAACACTTGTGGCTGGTAATGAAGAATGACAAATGGTCTTATCCAATAGGTGCTTTTTCTCTTTCTCGGCAAGAGAAAGTTTTGATTTGTAGAACTTTGCACCAACTGAAGGTTCCTGTTGGATATAGTAGAAATTGGAAACATAATGTGGACTTGGAAGACTTTCAACTCAAGAACCTAAAATCGCATGACTATCACATCCTTTTACAGCATTTATTGCCTGTGTTATTGATGCATCTATTCAAAAAACACAAGCATTTAATTTTTGCTATTCGCCAATTGTCTTTATTATTTAACGCCCTATGCTCCAAAGTTATTTGTCGTGCAAAGCTTTCAACCATGAGGATACGCATCGTGGAAACTTTGTGTGTCTTTGAAAAATACTTCCCGCCTTCATTTTTTGTTTCAATGATACACCTTGTTGTGCACTTAGCGGAAGAGGCACAAATTTGCGGACCTGTTAGATATAGGTGGATGTATCCATTTGAGAGGTGAGTAAAGTTCACAATATTCATTTTTTGTGATTAGTATGTCATTTTGTATTAATTAATGACACATGCACAGGATGATGAAGACTTATAAAAGGTATGTGACCAATCAAACTTTTGTAGAGGGTTGCATTCAAGAGCAATACCTTGTGGAAGAGGCGATGATGTACTGCATGGAGTACATTCATGATGGCAACTTGGGAAGTCATAAGAATGGGAGAAGGGTGATCATGAATGAGGATATCGAAAGTGCACACCCTATGGATAAAAAGGGAAAGCAATACGTTCTTCCAAATGTAGAGTATCAACAAGTTCGCAAGTGGGTTTTGACGATTCTCCAAAAAAAATGTTGAGTGGGAAGAGTAAGTCATGCATTTACCACTGTTTTGGTAGTTAATACTTGAGTTATACATGTCAATTATCCTGAATTTTTATTATTTTCACAGGAAGTACCAAGTATACCTCCAAAGTCATAAATCAAGGGGTAAAAGTTGTAGGGGCAGTCAAGCAAAAGAGTTGGATTACATTCCTTGGTTAAGACTACAGCTACAAAACGAAGAAGAATCTGTTTTCAAGAAGATTGTTGATGGTCCATCTTTTACAGCGATGTCATATAATAGATACACAGCGAACGGGTATGCTTTTTATACATCAGATTCTGAATCAACGACAACAACACAGAATAGTGGGGTCTCAATGAGAGCTGTGACTAGTTTTAGGGCAAGTGCCAAGGATAGGAATCTTGTTGATGATGAAGTCACTTACTATGGAGTTGTCAAAAGAATTCTTGAACTTGATTATGTAGAATTCAAAAAAACTGTGTTCTACTGTGATTGGGTGCGAATTGAGGATAAAACAAATGGTTGCATAGTTGATCCGGATACAAACTTGGTATTTGTAAATCTTGGGAGGTTCATGAGGAATACAAGTGAAGTTGATGAGCCCTTTATTCTCGCTTCTGAAGCTAAACAAGTCTTTTATTGCAGGGATTTGAGTAGAGATAATTGGCATGTGTCTTGGATGCTCCAAAGAGGTTAAGTCAAGAGATAGATGCTTACGAAGACCCACTGGTCTTTGAGGCTAGAACAAGAGTTAATGATTCTTCGTCAACAACTTTACTTGAGGACGTTCTAGAAGTTGCCGAAGACAAATTTTAATCTTAAAACATCAAGTTATAAGTGTAATCCTCCGTGTTAGGAAACTTATCAATATATTATTGACTTGGTTATTTTTCAACTGCTTTTTTTTTTTATCTTCTTCTTTAAATACTAGACAAGGGGTCTGTTTAGGATCAAGGAATAATCTTTTTTTTGAATTAAGTATCTTTTGTTTCTCTTCATATTTCAATTTCTCAGCATGGTACAGGTGAGTTACAGAGTGGTTTTTTTTTTCTAATTTTTTTTTTTCTTTGAATGGTGCAATATATGATGAGTTTAATTCCGTGCTTTGTATGATGAGTTTAATTCCGTCACCTTAAATGTATGATGCAGATGTTTAATTATGTCGCTTTAGATTTGAGCCATTTTGTTGAACTCTATATTTAGGTAAAAAGAAGTCATGTCAGAAGCATCTGAAGCAAGTGGATTTTAGGCAAATGAATCTGAAGCAAGTGGCTCCGAAGCAAGTGAGACGAGGACGAAACCAAAAGGTAAAGTAATAAGTTTGATTTGATTATTGGTTACTTAATTGGCGTTGTGACCAGAGTTCATTAAGGACATCATTAGTGCTATTATGGAGGGAGGAAGAATAAGTTCTGAACATAGATGTTTACAAAGTCTAGATATCACGCATCATGTGTCACGAAAGGTATTAATAATACACTTTTGCTCTCTATGAGGACACACCTTGAGACTTCTTTAACATCTAAGTTTATTTTCATTTGAATCCTCTTGGTGAAGTTTTCTTCTATTATATGTGTAATCAACTTTAAATGCTAGTTTATCACATAAAGAAAATAAATGTGAATTTAAAAATATACACCTAGGGTTCAATTAGGTACAATCTGGACCATTTCTGTTGTTCAACCAATTAGGTACTCTGCTACTGAGTAGTAGAAGCAATAATCCTTGAAAGAGAGCACAAGATGGGTTTGGGATCCCTCCATAACCTTCAACAGAGTGGCTTGAGGCCTTCAGCCTTTAATGATTTCTCTAGTTTCTTGTAAATGATAGATTGGTACTATTCATACGTGTGGTAGACTATGGATCCGAGTGGGGTTGGGTAGGTTGATGATGAGATTTAGATTTGGGTTTGGCTTGGGTAAACAGTAGCTATGGGCTGAAGATTTGGATCCACCATATAAGCTATTATGATCTACAATAGTGGGCAGGCCCACAGTGTTTAAGATGCTTTTGGTATCATCTAGGCCCATGTGTAAGGGGATTGTCATCTGTGGAGGAGCTGCCCTTGTGAATGACACATGGGCAAGCTTTGGGTTTTGATTGGAGTACAGTGTCGCAACTCCATCGAATGGTGCTTCATGGTGGTTCCTTACAGCAGTAGTAGCATTTTCCGGGGTGGAGGTCCAAAACAATAGTCCTGTTCATATTGGAGAAGGGGGGACGACATGACCGACCCGAGTTCATTTTCTCGATCAGAACCATCCTCCCCGTTTCAGAACCCATCCGGATAATTCAGGACAGCAAGTATAGAATTCTCCTCGACATGCCAAAATACTTCGTCTATTTTTTTTTTTTTTGAACTAGACTAACTGACAGTGACACCTTTGGTAAGTATAACAATAACAACAGATTAAATCATCTTATCACCCAAAGTGTTCACTTAGGTCCAAGATTCTTACCTTCTTTTACTTATTGGCGTTGTAATATGTATATGTATATATTCATTCACTTAGGTCCAAGATTCCAAGTGGAGTTCATCATCACGATGGACAAGCTACCGGACAATATAGAGCAAAGTATGCCACAATAGTCGGGCAGGGGTTAGGACACACTTGCCACCTATGTACAAGGATCCGCGTAAGTTCCAAAGACTAACGAAGGATGAATTATGGAAGGATGTTTTGGTAAGTGCAAATCACTCCACTAGATTTTATTTCAAAGAGACATTTGAATTTAATTTGTTTTGCATCCCAATTTGTTTACTAATGACTTTGACATGTCCAATTTACAGGAAGAAATTGATCTTCCACTCATCCGAAAAGAATGCACTCTTCGTAAGCTTAATACAGCTTGGAAACAAAAAAAGTATGAACTTCATAAGGTTTATGATATGTATCCAACAGATGCAGAGCGAAAAAGAAATGGTCCTAAAAAGGTGAAAAAGGAAGAATGGGAGGCATTTGTCGACATGTGCTCAACTGAAGAGGATAAAATCAAGCGATGCAATGGCAAGTTGGCAAGGGAAAACATGAAGAACCCACATACAACTGGTAGAATGGGAGCAGCTCCAGTTATTGAGCAGTTGGTAAACATCTATTTTGTGCTTAAAAATTTATCGTATGCACTAAACTATTAGTCTTTATCTACGTACTTGTTTAATATGTTACAGAAAAAGGATAGCCCTACTGGTGAGGTTTCGAGGACACAGGGATATGTGGCCACCCATACGAGGAGAGATGGGAGTTTCATCAACACTGAAACGAGGCAATCTCTTGTAAGAGACAACAAGACATATTTGTATAGCTATTACTTATGTATGTATGACCAGCTATTATGTACTTAAGAAATGGTGACTTTGATTTCTTTTGTAGGAGGAAATTAACAGACTTGTTAGCGTAGAGCCTGACATAGTGGAAAGGGATCTAGACAATGACCCCGTTGCAATGGTGTGATGCTTCTCATCTTTTTTTGGTTTTTCAATTGGGTTTTGTTCAAAGTTCTACCTAAACTTTTGTTTGCTTAATAGGTTATTGGTCGTGATGGAAGGGGACGTGTTCGCGGTCTAGGTGGTGGTGTCACAAAGACTGTTTACCATGCTTCAGCTCCTTATAAGGAGATTGCTCAAAGAGAGAAGAGAGCGCGTGAAAGCAGTGAGTCAGGTTATGAGGCGGTCATGGCAAGACTTGATGAAGCAGACAAGGCTCGCAAGATACTTGAGGATGAAGTTGCAGACCTTAAGCGACAATCTTCAGGGCTTGGAAATGCATCTCAGGTAATAATTTGTTAATTTAATTATGTCTAGACTAAGAATATGAATAGAGCATATGTCTTGTCTTCCCAAACCCTTATTAAGTTAGGAGGAAGTGGATGGGGTTTCACCAAGTTCTCTCGCATTGATTATGTTAGATGGAAGGCAGAGAACAGGATTGTGCCTGGTGTCAATGCCAAGCTTCTTGGATGCCAAGAGCCATGATGTTTTTACTTAGGAACTTTATCTGTTTTGGCCTTAACAAACCCAATATTAGGAGGACGCCATCTGACTTCCATTATACAACCTACTGGCTTCGGTTTACCTTGAATGCCATCTGACTTCCATTATACAACCTGTGTCCATTGACCAAATGAAGTTTGTTATATTTGGGTCTGGCTTTCGGTAGTGGGAGTTGTTCCTGTTGCAGCAAATCAGAACAGTCTTCTTTGATCTTCTAATGTGAATGACGTAATAGATTCTCCTGACTAAATCACGTGAATATAACATCGAAGCCCATATAACATCACTGTTTGTCAGCATACTTTTCTTTTCATCCTTTGGTGTCTTTTCTGGATCTTTCTCTTGGATGCTAGTGGGAGTATGAGACTCAACTCTAGTTAGACTCATATCACTTGTCCAACTGAAGTTTCCCTGCCCATGTGCTCTTATTTGTTGCTCTCTCGTGCTCTGTATGTTCAGAAGCTTCTCCTTCAGAACAGCTCGAAACTTCCACGTCCAATCTCGTTGTTGCTGTGAAATATTGCTCTACATCTCGCTGCAGTTTCACAAGCGTATTTTGGCTTCTTGTGGCTACTTCCAGTGCTATTGTGTCTACTGCCTTCCTTTCATTACCATCGATTCCCAAAGCAATATCCAGTTCTTGACCTCAAACTTGCATTCTTTTTGGTTTTCAAATCCGAAGTTTTCTTGGCCTGAGCTTTTTGCGAATCTCTCCAATGAACTAGCTCCACTACCTCATTTCGTACAAGTCTTCCAACTTCCACTTCACTTCATCCTTAAAGCTAAACTCAAATACAAACCCCGTAGAAATCTTGGGTTTCTTTTTTACATTCAGTCCAACTCATTCTTTGATATAAAATGCAGCAGTGCTATATTGTAAGTTGTATGGCATAGGTGACATGTTACCGAAGGTGCCAATAGAATTGTATTCAGAAATGTGTCCATGTCTTCTTATTTATTAGTCATTGTGAGGGAGGTTATACCATAAGTCAATCCAGTTCAGAGACACGCATTACGCTTTGAAATGGGGTAGTTTTAGATTACATGAAGTATTTAAAATATAATGCTTAAAATGAACAAGTGAATGAACAGAATATTGGATATAGTACTCATTGCAGCATACCAAAACGAAAAGGACTTTGTTCTGTTCTGGTATGTGCTAATTCCATCGAAAAGTACGAAAAGTGAACCGATTGCAGCATATCCCCAAGTTCGAAAAGTTGACTTTGTTCTAATTTTTTTTCCTTTTTTTTCCTTCTTTCGCTATGCATTTTGAATGTCGATTTAGGTTCTTGTTTTCAGATGCTAAATGTGATTTTTGTACTTACGTGTTTTTACTTTGATAACTTTATGCTTAAGCCTTAAGCTTATTCAAATTTTAATTCCTAGATAAGAAAATTTTACGTGCCGCAGTAAAAGTTAATGAAATTGGATACCATGGTTGTTGGATTCACCACTTGAGTAGTAGGAGATGGATTTGAAGATATATATTGGGTTAAGTTTTAAAGGAGGAAGATGAAGGTTTAATTGAGGTGTTATTTCCGTAAGTGCACTTTTTAATGTTAATACACGATTAAACCGACGAGTCAAACTCAATTAATTGGGTTGTTAAATTAGACAAGTGTCTTTATTTTTTGTAATGCTTATAGAGATCCAATCTCTATACCTGGTTATAGAGGAGCTGGACTCATCAGATATATTTATCGGAATATTATCCTTTGACCTTAAAATAACAAAAAAGAGTAGCCCTTCGTCTGAGTCATTCCATGTGCTGTAAAGGTGGAGCCTTGTTCATCCTCCACTGCTGCCATCTCTAACACTGCTGTAAAGGAGTCTTGCACGTCCTCCACTGCTGAAAGTTCTTTACCTTTAGCATAGTGTAGAACAATATCCAAAGCCTCCTCCTTGATCTTGGGGCCTTCTTGGTTGGTTGCCCCCCTCTTATCAGCTCCGACTTCTTTAATGATGTTTTCATCCTATTAGTATAACCAACTGGTTCACTCTCTTTTATTTGGAGTGTAGTCTTATTTATCGGAAAAAAAATGATGAGGGAGTCGACTTGGCACTTTCAGATTCGGGTTGGGAACTAGACCTGCCCAGGAAATGAAGTCCAAATTCGATGTGATTTCCGACGAATACACAAGGCCAAAGCAAGCCCTACTCACCACTTAGCCGATAGGCAAAAGGACTTCCTATGTGTGAGGCTACTTTAAGATCTTAAGCGAGGAGCTAGTTCAATAGTTTCGTGTTCCACTTGAGAAGATGAAGGCCAGAAATGCACCATCAACCACGGATCGAAGTACATCAATGAAGCTAATGAAGTCCCGGCTGCTCACCACGAGCTCCATTTTTTGAATTCAAGTAGATCACTACCAAAACCCGTACCCTACACGCTGCTTTCTCGGCTTATAAGTGTCGCTTTCTTGAAAATCTTGCTTTCAGTAGATTGTTATTAGGTTGATATGCTAGTCAAGTTCAAAGAAGGTAACTATCTTGGTTTCTATTGTTATTAGGTGTTAAGAAAACTAGAATACCTGGACAGGTGGGGAAGTAAAATATCAAATAATGGAGCTTCTTTACTTAAAATGTACCTTATGTTAAAATTCTTGAATCTTGCTTGGACCAATGTAAGTAAGGTGCCTTATCTACCTTCTCTTACATCCTTGAACATTAGTAACTGTAGTGTCGAGTCCATATTTGAACAAGGATATTACGGCGTTAAAGCTTCGCTTCTTTATCTGTTTTTCTTTTCTTTTCTGGTATCTAATTTATTTGTTTGATCTGTTCAAACTTTTCTTATATTGGCCCATATTGAAAGTGCAGATAATTGAAACTTTTCTTACTAGACTTAACGCCATTGCTAGCTGAACTTATTGTTTTTTTTTCTTATTTCTTTAGGAAATACAGCAATCACCAGTTCGTGGCAACTCACGCGATATCCGACCTCAATCTACAACTTGTCATTTGAAGAGTTACATAACAAAAACTGTGGTTGCACTTGGAGAAGTTTGCACCTATTTACCGACACCTCCAAGTTCGTATAAAGTACGAATCGATGAGATACTCGATGATTTTGCACCGTTGTATGAAGGAGATGGAAGACTTGGAGATATCGTGCTTGGTGACGTCATTGCTTGGCCAAAGAATTACGTGGTTTTTCATTGATGGAGATAGATATGATATGAATCGACAAGAATGGATCTTCCTTTGGCGTGCCTTGTAACCTTGTAAATCCAAGTACATAGTGTATTATTTTGGTCTGTGAATAGTGTTTACTTAGTTGTTAAATGCTTGTCTTGTGTCAGACTTGATCTAAGGGTTGTCAGACTTGATCTAAGTTGTTGGTATTGTGTCAGACTTGATCTAAGTTGTTGGTATTGTGTCAGACTTGATCTAAGGGTTATTGTATACATTTTGGAATGATATAAAGATGTTTTGTACTTCATTATTCTTATAGTTTCATAACAATTTTAATTTAAATTATTTTGGTACCCAATCAAATTGAAGCTGCAGGTGGATTGATCTATTTTCTACAAGCATGAACCGTCTGTAATGAGAAATCCAACGAAACACTTTTGATGGACCTGGACACAACACTAGACGGTGCGAAATTTGTTTAAATCACTAGACCACGGCTTATAGCTGTCCACAAAACAACATTATCGACGGCCTATAGCTGTCCACAAAACATATTTCTAGACGGCTTGTAGCTATCAATTTAATTTAAATCATAGACAGCCACTAACCGTCGATAACAAAATCGACAGCATTTTTTACAACGGCTTATGAGACAGACAATAACTGTCGCTATTTGACAATCTCGACAGATATCAGCCGTCCTAAATACACTATTATGACGTAGTGAAAGTCCCATCCAAATAGATCATTGGGCGACAATACTTGAACCCATGGATACACGCTTCAAAACTGATAAAAATCCTATGAAACTTATGGAGTCCCTCGATAATTTCAAGCACAACATGACTATTGGGATTCGAAGCCTTCAAAACATCTTCAAACCAACGCAGCTGATAATATGAAAGACCATCCTCGCCATATATGTCTTTCAAAGCCAACTCCTTACCAATATAAGTATAATAGTATGATATATCAAGGTGATACTCTATGAATCAAGCATATAATTTCTCTCGGCTTCATAGAAGGATTATCACGAATCATCTCAAGAATCAGGCTTTTCACAAGTTGACTCGAAACTTTACAATTATTAACGTATTTACATACAAAACCACAACTATGTTCAAGGTTAAGCTTCTTCATCTCGAAAGAACCAAACTTCAAAGCACCATGGACAACCCAAAGGCAACTAGTTTCCCTTTTCTCTTTTATAAATAGCATGTATTCGCTGCAAATCATTCTTCTTATACGAATATTTATATCCCGTCTCAATCGAGTACATGGTTAGCTTCAAACGAAAATCACATGGTCCTTTAAATTTTTGTGCAACATGCGTAAACACCTTAGCCCAAGTCTTCATATTGTTTTCACGAATAAACTCATTATCATGATCAAAAAAAATAGAACCACCTGAGTTAGTACTCCCTTCACCCTCACAATTCCCAACAATAATTGAAGAAGACAAACCCAACACTACATTAAAATCAATCATGCTTATATGTTTCAATTCGCAGAACTATAACAAGCAATGTCTTGGAGCTCAGTATCAGTTTCAATAATAGATTGTTTACCATCACAAGAAATCCATACATAAAATCCGTTGTACACAATTCATTCCATTTATTTCGGATCTCTTCCTTAATTTTAGAAACTGTTGAATCCATTCCGATACAAAAAGTGAAACTATCACGGTTATAGCAAAACACTACGTACTAGTACTGCTGAAAAATCCATATCACTGAAAAAAAAAAAAAAAAAACTTATATTCATTAAAAGTAAACAAAGACATGTTTTGCGTAACCAATCACACCATAAAAAAATAAATAATAATAATAAAAATAAATAAATAAAATAAAAAATAAAATAAAATAGGTTATATCGCATTAGGCCCATTTAGTTTGGACGAAAAACATAAATAAAAAGCGAGAGAAACCCTATCGATCAAAAACGCCTCCAAAAAAACAAAACATAAAACAGAAAAATGATTCGAACAAAAGTAAACACATTGTTTTCCTCAACACTAAAAACCCTGAATTCCCAATTGACACAAAAATGTTCAGTACACGGAGCACACAAAAAATGGAAAAAAATCCAAAATGCAAGTAAAGCACGTGCTGAAGAAAACAGTCAGCAGCTAGCTGCATATAGTGAGGATCCAAATTCACAAATAGGAAATGCAATGCCACTATCCGAAATACGTATAGCAACATGGGTACACACTATTGAATCAGTACCAGGTCAAGGTCCAAAGATAGCTCGATCACCCGGCGCGTTTGCCAAAATAATTAAAGAACCGGGAGCAAAGAAATGTCTATTGAGGTTCCCCTCGGGTGTTGAGAAGCTTGTTGATTCCAGATGTCGAGCTATTATTGGTGTAGGTTCGAATCCTAATTATCGTCCACTTAAGCTTTATAAAGCTGGACAGAATAGGTGGTTAGGGATAAGGCCACATGTTCGCGGTGTCGCCATGAATCCTGTTGATCATCCACATGGAGGAGGTGAGGGGCGTACGTCCGGTGGTAGATCTTCGTGTTCACCTTGGGGGAAGCCTACTAAATGTGGATATCGGAGTGCCAAGGTCAAGAAACGGAAAGCTGCTTAATTTTGGTCATTTGAATTTATGTTTCCAGCCAAGTGCTTTTGTTTTTTATGTCCAGACTACTAACACTTTGCACTTACCCTTATTATATGATTAATCATGCTCTTGTTATTTTATTTTTTTTATTTGTAATACTATTATTACGTTTTCTGTTAAGTTGAATGAGTATGATAATGCTATTAAGTTTTATTATGGATATATGGTTAGAAGAGGTGTTGAGCCTAATCATTGTACTTTTCCGACTTTAGTTAAGGTTTGTGCGGAACTTGGGTCGGTTTACGAAAGCCCATGGTAGGATTGTGAAGTGAGGGTTTGTGAGAAATGCATTGATGTATATGGTATTCCAAGATTGGGAGAGTTTGGGATGCGAGGAAGGTGTTTGGTGAGAGGTGTGAGTTGGATTTGGTGTTGTGGAATTCGATGTATGATTGATGGGTATGTGAAGAATGGGGAAGTTGGTGTTGCGAGGGAGTGTTTTGATGTGATGCTTGAAAGGGATGTTTGGAGCTGGAATTCGATGATTGCGGGTTATGTTGGAGTTGGGGATATGGAGGCAGTGCAAGAGCTTTTTGAGGGGATGGTGGTTAGTGATGTTGTTAGTTGGAACTCTATGGTTGATAGGTATGCGAGGATTGTGAATATTTCGGTTGCTCGTGAGATTTTTGATCAGATGAGGAGTCGAAATGTGGTGTCTTGGAAAACCATGTTGGCTCTTTATGCACGTAATAAGGATAATGCTGAGTGTCTGAGATTGTTTGCTAGGATGATGCAGGAAGGAGAGGTAAAACCGAATGAAGCTACTTTAGTAAGTGTACTGACTGCTTACGCGAACATGGGTAAAATCGATAGAGGAAAATGGAAACATTCATACGTAGAAGAAAATGAAAAAATTAAAGTAGATGTGATATTGTCAATTTCGTTAGTAACAATGTACGCGAAATGTGGGGCCATGGACTTGGCGAGAGAAGTTTTTGTTGAGATGCGGGAGAGGAGTGTCGTGTTATGGAACTCTATGATAATGGGCTATGGCGCGCATGGGTATGGTGTGAAGGCTCTTGAGATGTTCTTGGAGATGGAAAAGAGTGGAGAAACACCTAATAGTGCAACTTTTGTTTGTGTGTTTATCTGCCTGTACCCATGCAGGAATGGTGTTGGAGGGTTGGTGGTACTTTGATTTGATGAAAAGAGTTTACAAGATTGAGCCAAAAGTTGAACACTATGGTTGTATGGTTGATGAAAGATTCAGAGGAGCTTATACAAAAGATGCCGATGGAGGCAGGGCCACCCTTGTGGGGAGCTCTATTGTCTGCTTGCGAGACTCATTCAAATTTTGAGCTTGGAGAGATAGTGGCGAAGAGACTAATTGAGTTGGAACCAAGGGATGTAGGGCCTTATCTGCTGTTATCAAACGTATATGCCATGGAAGGTAAATGGGATGATGTTGAGAAACTGAGAATGATGATGAGAGAGCAGGGATTGCAGAAAGCTGCAGGATTAAGCCTAATTGGCATTGCTGAGTAGCATGGTGTCTTCCATGTTGAGTGAAATGGATGCACAAATTAAGTTATGTAGAGACGGTGAAAACATAAAGTGTCCCAGCTCGTATAATTTCAGACTGTAGTACTACATATACTAGAGTACTACAATAATCAGTGGCTACATCACCAAATGTTGTTACTGTTGTTTACTTATTTATTTTTTCCCCAACATTTATACAGAATCATTTCATAAGGTGCTCAAACACTGTGGCTGTCATCTCTGTGTTTGTGATTTATCAATCTTTTGTTATCTTAAGCGGGAATGAGGCAGATCCCTTCTAAATCTTATTGAGACAAAATGGGATTACATCCTAGTGTCCATGCAGCACCATGGAAACATACGGATCAAAGAGTTGAGAAAAAGGACCAACAAGCATATTTACAAGCTTATCTAGCCAATCGGTTTGCCTGACAAGTCTGCTTTTTTGTCTGGATACAGTAATGCTTGAACTCCGTACTCAAGAAGTTGTTTGCCACCTTGTTTCTTGGAAGAACATTTCGTGTTAAGGCACATAGTTTCTCCCACTTACAGAAGCTAGGAATCCTTTCAATAAGGTTGATCTGCGGCATTTTTAATATTAGGCAGTGTCCTACTTTCAGGATTATCATCATCTTTCTTGTTCTTTGTAAGCATTCTTTGTTTATTCCCTGATAAGCCTTTCTGAATATTCTTCCACACCAGTATTGCCAAATGCTATAAACAGTAGCGCGCACATACACTTACACTTGAGTATTCATGCACTGATCTTATTTTCCATTCAAGGTGTATCCATTCTCCTTTATATTTGTTTGTCTGACTCATACCTATATACCATGCCACAAACTATGGTGAAGTAATGATATATAGTTAATCATTTGAGTCGTTGATAGTAAGACTTGTGTTTCTATGTACATAGAAAAATCGGAATACTCGTACTAATATGTATTTTATTTCTTTTTTGTATGGCTTTTTAATCAGTTACTTGCAATTACAATTCTTAGCAGTATTATAATTGAATTTGTTGAATGGGTTCCTCTACGTCTTTCGCTATCAATGGAGAAGAAGCGAGACGTGGTCAAGGATCCCCCCAAAAGTTTGAACACTTCACTAATAACCAGTATCTACTTATGATTCTATTTTTATTTTTTTTGCTAAGTGAGCTAAGAATTATATTAAGTATGGGAAAAAGGGGAGGAGGAATACCCAGTTTTTCATTTTTTTTTTTCCTTGTGATTCTATGAATATTGCAGAAACTATAAGTATTTGCACCCCTGAAACTCAGATTCCTAGTTCAGTTTATGACTTTATGAGCAAGAACTATTGAATAAATAAAATGCTAATCTTTTCTTGTTTTCTTCTATTATTATATGTCTCAATCTTCTCAAGCCACTCCATTGTAGCTAATACCATAGCCTCAAACAAGTCTATCACAGATGGAGAGACAATGGCTTCGCCAGGCAGGGTTTTTGAATTAGGATTCGTTGGCAATGAGAGTAGGTACTTGGGAGTTTGGTATAAGAACATCTCCAGTCATAAGATAGTTTGGGTTGAAAACAAGGACAGGCCATTTACGGATTCATCTGGAGTCTTAAGGATTGATTCTCATGGGAATCTTGTTCTTGTGGATCGAAATGGAAGTCGTCTCTGGCCTAGCAATATATCCAGTATTGCTCCAGATTCTGTAGCAGAGCTCTTGGATTCGGGAAATCTTATTTTGAGTAACAACAACAGTGCAAATCCAGATAGTTATCTCTGGCAAAGCTTTGATTTTCCTTCCAATACATTGTTACCTGGCATGAAGCTGGGATGGACTTTAAACGATGGTCTTAACCGGTATCTGACATCCTGGAAGAGCGAAACCGATCCCTCGCAAGGAGAATTTACTGTTGGTTTTGAAAATCATCTATTGCCTCAGATAGTAGTCCGTAAGCGATCCATAAAATATAATCGTATTGGGCCATATAATGGGATTTCATTTAGTGGTGCTGGAGAGTTCAGGGGTGTTTTATATAAACTCACCCCTGGTACGCACGCACGCTCGCTGCTAAAAAGTGCCAGAGGAGGATCAGCTACTCAATCTTCGCCCATTGTTTTACATCTGGTCAGTTCTCAAACTTCTCATATATATATTCTTCTCTTCGTCTCTCTTTTTGTCCCTTAGTAATTTTAGCGTCTGTTTGTATGCATAAACTTATTAAACCCGGTAAATGCAATGAATATTAAAATTTAGTTTATTTTCAACATAAGAGTTCAAATAATTCGAATCCAACGTACTTCAACGCAATTATTCATCCTGGTTGACATGACTTACAATTTGATTGAATTTGTAGTTGTTTTTTGACTTTTTCCCAGATCGTTATCATATTTGAATACGTAGTGGCACTGAATTATTTCAATTTGGCGCGAATGTTTTTGTTTCATTGCATATTTGCATGATTACTGCGTTTTGCATTCAAAGTGAAGTATCCAACATTATATGATGCCAATTTTTTTTACTATTCCAGTGCCACCCAAGCACGTGTACTTTTATAACCAAGTATCTGAACTTAACAAGAAAATCTATTTGCTGTTTCCACTCACTATTAAGTTTTGTTGCACGTGCACCTCACTATTAACTTTTATTGCACGCCATGGTAAGTTGTTGGTGTCCAAATTTATAATCAATTGTTAAAAGTTCTTAGAGAGAACAGGTTAATGTTTTCTGATTTCCTGTCACCTTTACTTTACGCTTTACGGGTAAATGATGTTGTCGTCACCAGCTTGGTCACACCAAGATACACATCCTTTGACTCCAGGAGCTACCTCAGTTTCAGGATCACCTGCAACCATTACATCCCCAAATTGATAGTTAAAAAAGTTGCGAGCTCTCCCAAAATTGATAAAGCTCGAATGGTGAAGGTCATTTTTCAGGTTAATGTTTAGCAGACATTTCCCAGGCAGGACAGACCATTTGGTAGGATGTCATCCATGTATGCTCTCCTCTTGACTGCTGTTTGATTGCTACGATATCCTCAAGGTCTACCCCAACACAATGTTTGTGTATACTTGTGTACATGCTTCTTTTCCTTTTTAGTTTTTATTTTTTTTCTGACGCATCATTGTCTCACGCACTCTTTCTCTCCCTCTAAATTTATTTTTATATTTAACTTTTCTGCAACATGTATGTGTAGGAACTCCTCAGTATGGTTAGTTTAGTATCACATTTGTTTATTCTTTTGTCTTTGTTTTTTTCCGCATCTTTTTTGCATCCAGACCATTGGTTCAGATCAATCAGAAGGTGGCAAGAGTGCTACACCAACCACTGCATCATCCTTACAACCTCCACTTTTTGGGAAGCCTGGACACTCGAATGTATTTTTTCCTGGCATACCTTCACAGAATATGCCAGATCCGGTCCATTCTCCTGTGCCTGTTCCCAGGGGAGCTCCCTCTATTGATGCCGGTTTTTCCTTCAGTAGGCCCTCTCAGTTACCTTCTGTAGATACCGCTCACAAAAATCCACCATCATACTCTGTATGCTTATTTAATGTTTTATACTCTACATGCCTTATAGATATGAACCTTGTAACTATGATTTATAATCTTTCATACTAAAAGGATGACCAGTGACCTATATTCTGGCTTAAAACTTTTGAATAACACAGGCTCATTTTGGTTCAAAATTTGTGCCGGCTAAATCATAAATTTTAACTCCATAATACAGTTCCCCTCCCACACCCCAAGTCCCCAATCTGTCTTGGATTTGTTTGTGTCAGGCTAGTTCCATCTGGCATCTAAAGGACAGATGTGCTTAGTCTTTTTGCACTATGGATGATTTTCCCAGTATATGCACTACGGACTGATATTCTATTTTACTTTGAAGGGCTTCCCAGATCAATCTGGGATGTTCAGTTCATTTGATAGGTTAGGTTTTTGGCCATTTTTTTTTCCTTTCCTTTCCTTTTCTTTTCTATGAATAGGTTGTTAGATGATCTAAATGGGAAGGCTAATTATACTAGTGGGTTAGCTAGTTGCTGTGAACATTTTACATATTGACATACACCAGGGAAGAGATTGTGAAATTCATTTCATATAAGGATCTTATAGCATGCTCTATAATACATGGGAGATTGGGAGGTGGCTAATGTTTTTGGGTATGCCCCCAACATATTGCTTGAATGCCGTGTATGTGATCCGTGTATGGGGTAGGTGATCCTCCTCTCTGGTGTAGGTGATCCGTGTATGCTAGTCGTTACTTTACTGCATGCCAACTAATACAAGAGTTGCTTTTGGTTTAACTTACAAATGACTTTTGGTTCTTTTGTTATTGCAGAATAGTGGAGTGGCTTTTGTACGAGAAGCTGGGATGTCCGACCTTTCACCATCTGGTACCCAGGGCGTATCATTGCCTGCTCATCCTTCATTGAGTTCTTCAACTATTGCTTCGACTACTCCCAACTTGTTTCCAGCAACTATGTGGAGGCCTACTACTCCACCTTTTCCTGGGCATCCTGGACTGGTAGGAGCTCCTGCAACACCAGGACCACCTGGGATACCTCCATCAGGATCATTACCTTCTACTACTTCTATCCATTCGATAACACCTGCGATGCCTGCTCAACAACAATTATATCCAACTTTTCATTCTCCTCCTACTATGCCTCCACACACTCAGGGACATTGGTTTCAGCCCCCTCATATTGCTGGCATGCAGAGGCCCCCATATCTACCATACCCTGCAGTGATCTCTAATCCCTTTCCTTTGCCTGTTCGTGGCTTGGCTCTTCCTTCTGTTTCTTTGCCCGGTTCACATCCTCCTGGTGTTTCTCCAGTAGGACCTCCTGGAGGAACCCCTTCAGCATCTGAGCATACACGCAGCTTCGTGATGCATTCTGAGTTACGTCCTCTAGGCACTGGTATGGTTAACACATTGAATCAGTACTAAATCATTGTCTTATAATTCTTATTGATTCCACTGTAGATTCTCTAGATCTTGACAAAAGAGCTAGTGGTGTTGCTGTCAATAATGAGGCCTGGACCGCTCACAAGACTGACACGGGCTGTTTACTACTATAATGCCGTGACAGGGGAATCCACGTATGAGAGACCCCATAATTTCAACGGGGAGGTACTTTCTGGCAAGATATATGAATTTAATTATGCGCTATAAATCTATAATCAATGACTTGCGAGCCACTTACTTGGATTATCCTATATTTCATTTGAAATTTGAGTCTCGTTCTTTATTTTTTATCTAATTTATTTTAGTGGGATAATATATATACTGGCGTTGGCATTGAGTTTCTTGAAATCCATTAGATAGTGAACCCCTACTTGTTCTATACTATGCAGTCATGTTCATATATTCCCATTATAAAAAAGATATTATAAATGTTGGTCATTTCTAAAGCAGTTTCTTTATCCAAATTACCTGAGATACTCCTCTCTAAGTTTTCGCTGAAATGCTGAAATAGCTCTTTGCTTTTATTCTTGTTTACCTGATTAAATTTTGCTGTTAATTAATGATCTATCACCAACCATCTGTCTATTCTGACCATGCTAGCGGAACACTTACTATTTCTCGTGTATCCTTTGCAGGCTGATAAGTGACAGTTCAGCTTGCTCCAGTTTCATGGTTAGTTCTCTGAGTTTTTTTTTTTATAGTTGGAGTAGAGTAAAGTAATCACTTTATGCATTTCGTTGAGCCAGTTGGAGATGTTACCACCCAGTGCATCATCTTTGTTAGACAGGAAGGACTTATTCCTTGTTTTTATTTCCATGGTGCCATTTGACCATATAGAGAGAACATAAAGAAAGAATTGTCAACAGTGTGCTTGACTGCTGAATCCAGTCTATCCACATTTGCGCAATAAAATAATATTAAATGAGATATAACTCAAAAAAAGTGATATGTTTGTAATTTGTAGTATCACTTCTATTGCACTACCGATTCCTGATCCAAATATCCAATCATTCTACTCTCCTGCAATAATCCCCAGAACTGTGAAAAAGAATTCCATAATGCTTCTGGAATCATCTTTTATTTTGATAGGATATTGGCAATGTTAGTTTACTATCTTCTCCTTTGCTCATCTGATTTATGCTGTAACTAAAATTTCTATTACTTGCCAGCGTTTTCATTTGGGGAGGGTGTTTTCAATCATGGAGCAAAATGTGCCACTGTTCTGTTTTTTTTTTCTAAATATTATGATGACTTTCTCTGCCCAGGGAAAAGTTGGCTGGTACAGATTGGAATTCAGTCACAACAGATGATGGGAAGAAATATTACTACAACACTAAGACTAAGGTTCTTTGAGCTTCCAATTATTTTCTTTCCTTTTCCCCTTTCTGTCTTTCTCTGTATTTAGAGCATTACAGTGTCATACTACTTAATTCGATTATGTTAATCTTTTTTGCTATCAACCTCTGATACATGCTGCTCAACTGCTTTACATATATAGGTTAGTAGCTGGCAAATCCCAGTGGAGGTTACAGAGTTGTGGAAAAAGAAACAGGAAGAGGATTTGTTAAGAGCAAATACAATGTTAATGCAAGATGCTACTAGCCTACTACATTACCTGAGAAAAGGTTCAGGTTCTATTAGTTTGAGCACTCCTTCTGTTAACACCGGTGGTCGTGATGCGACTGCTCTTAGACCTGTTCTACCCGGTTCATCATCTGCACTGGATTCAATAAAAAAGAAACTGCAGGATTCTGGTATACCTGTTACTTCCTTGCCGCTTTGTGCTTCTTCCGGGCACACCGGATGTAAATGGCTTGAGTGCAGTTGATGCTACAATCAAGGCCTCACAGGGTGAGAAGAGCAAAGACAAACAGGATGCTAATGGGAAAATGTCAGACTCTTCTTCAGATTCAGAGGACGTAGGTAGTGGACCCACTATGGAAGAGTGTAATATTAAGGTCAAGGTACTTTTACTGCTTTATTCGTTCAGTGGCATATTGTACATCTAACGATTTATCTGAAATTCTGAATAAGTGAAAAATGCTATCTCACTATCTCAGTTACTTGACATGGGTGTGGGATCCTTATTCATTATGGGGTACTTTTATATGTAAAATCAGAAATACATCATTTGCATTTATAGCTTTGTTTTGTATGGATGAATGGATCCATAGTTCCATACCCATGCCCTTCACTTGTAGACTTGTCCAGGTAACACAAGCGTTGTGTTTTTACTTTTGTTAGGGAAAGTCCCACTTATTGTATGATGGTTAAAATTTTACATCATTATAAATTCATTTCACTCTGGTGCATTAGTTCTTCACGAGTTGTTGAGAAAAAGTGATTCCTCAGACGTTTATGCTTCCCAGGTCTCAAACTCACCCTCAATGATACTTGCACAACCGACACAACGTGGCTTATATTGGTCATCTTTTGTCATCCCGTTCTGTGTAACTGAAACTATTTTATTAACAATTTATACTTAGTTTCTAGGTTCTCGGCTATAGTATATATAAATTGAAGTTAGTGGCAAGTACAAAACTGCCTACCCCTTTCGAAAACAAGTGAAGAAGGGCTATTGCTTGGACTTTGTGTGGGCACTCAAATGCGGTAAATGTGTATTATTCTTGTATAATGCAATATATATATATATATAGTAATTCTCTAAAAAGTAGCTACTTAAGTTAATTTTAAATAAGTATGTAGGTATTAACCCCACTGTTTTATGGATATGATAGACTCACTATAAATATCATCTCTCTAAAATTTCAGCTCATTTGGAAACCTCCAACATTAACAAAACATTATTGCAAAAACTCGATATTTCTAGACCGTTAGATTTCTTTTTAAATATTACAACAATTTTTATCTATGTTAGAGGTTTCCAAGTGAACTGAAATTTTGTGGAGATGATTTTTATGGTGAGTGCTTCATAACCACAAAAAATTAGGCTTAAATTCATTTTATAGGTGATATTTTATCTACGTACTTATTTTAAGTTAACTTAAGTAGCTACTTTTTAGAAAAGGACTCGACTCTTAAAAATACCTTAAAATAAGTACCAAATCTAAAACAATCCACAACTTCACCTACAAAATTATTTAAAACCTATTTTTTTGTGGATATGATCTACTCAGTGTTATCAAAATCGTACGATTCTCAACTTGAATCGTACGACTTAAGTCGAGTCGTAATAAAAAAGATCAGAATCGTACCAACAAATCGTTAATGACAAAAATCGTTACAAAATCGGAATTCAAATCGCAAAATCGTAGTTATCAAAGTCGTACGATTTTCGACTTGAATCGTACGACTCAAGTCGAGTCGTAATCAAAAAGATCAGAATCGTACCAACAAATCGTTAATGACAGAAATCGTTACAAAATCAGGATTCAAATCGCAAAATCGTAGGAATCAGAAATAATAACGATTCCTTCGATTCAAAAAAATAGCAACAGTTACAAATCAAGAAATGAAGAAAAAAGAAAAGAAAAAAGAAAGAAAAAAGAGAAAGAAATCAAAGAACTTACAGGTAAGTTTTCTAGTGCTTCTTCTTCTTCTACTACTTCTTCTTCTACTTCTACTTCTACTTCTTCTTCTTCTTCTAATTCTACTTCTACTTCTACAGGTAAGTTTTTTTTTTTTTTCGATAACTCTCCTCCTTCTCAACTTTTTTCTTTTGTTTTGACAAAGCCACGAAGGATTTTATTGGTTATATCACTTATATGGACCTGGTCAGGTCCAACCCAACCTAATAAGACCTGGGTCAAGTCCATATAACTTTAGCCCACATTCAATTCCGAAAATTAGACCAATTTCAACGAAATTTCAGCCTTTTTTCAGAAATTTCAACCATTATATCTCCATGTTTTCAGAAATTTCGAAAATTAGAGTATTATTAGTGTGGAATGGAGATTTGGGGATTTCTATTAGGGTTTCTACTTTTCTTATACTCCAAAGCTTTCAACATTTCTCTTAAGGTGAAGTTCAAAGTTTCTTTTCCTACTATATTTCTTTACTACTTTAGTTTTCTATTTGAACATGACTAAGAAAAAGATAGAAACCCAAGATGATGTTACATGGAAACATTGCACTAAGGTGGGTGATGGGAAAAAGGCAAAACTTAAGTGCAACTATTGTGGAAAAGAGTACTCCGGAGGTGTTTTTAGAATTAAACATCATTTAGCTTGTACTCATGAAAATGTTGGTGCATGTGCTAAAGTTGAAAGTGGTGTAAAAGAGTTTTTCTTTAAGTTGTTAGAGGAATATAAGATGAAAAAACAATTGTTAGGTGATGAGTATGATGGTGGAGATGAAGAAGGGGGTGCGGAACTTGTAGGTGAGAAAAGGAAACTTGTTTTAGATGTTTTTGCTCAAAGGTTTCAACCATTAAAAAAGAAATCCAGCGGTACTACAACTACCTTGAATTCTATTTAGAAGAAGTAAGATAGAGATGATCTTTGTGTGGATGTAGCTAGGATGTTATATGCTAATGCTCTTCCATTCCATTTGGTCAAGAATCACTATTTTATCAAGATGTTGCAAAATGTTGCTAAGTTTGGGAATGGATTTAAGCCACCTAGTTACCATGAGGTGAGGGCAACATTCTTAGTGAGAGAAGTGAATAGAATTAAAGTGGACTTGATGGAAAAGTACAAGAAAGAATGGAATCTAAAAGGGTGTACCATTATGTCGGATGGGTGGACCGATGGAAAGAATCGATCAATCACAAACTTTCTTGTCAATAGTCCCAAAAGGACTTTCTTTCTCAAGTATATTGACACCTCGGATGAGACTCATAGTGGGGATTATCTTTTTGAGCTTTTAGATGGTGTTATTGAAGAAATTGGAGAAGAGAATGTTGTACAAGTGGTAACCGATGGTGCTTCGGCTTATCTTAGTGCGGGTGCAATGTTGATGGAAAAGAGGAAGACAATATTTTGGAACCCATGTGCCGCCCATTGCTTGAACTTAATGCTTCAAGATATTGGTGAGTTGCCTACACATATTAATACTATCTCAAAAGCAAGGAAAATAACAGTGTTCATATATATGCATTGATGGGTTCTAAACAAGATGAGGAATTGTACAAAAGGAAGAGAGTTGCTTAGACCCGGAGTTACAAGGTTTGCAACTAATTACTTGACTTTGAGAAGCATCCATACTTGCAAGAAGGGATTAAAACAATTGTTTACATGTCAAGAATGGCAAGATAGTCTTCTTTCCAAGAAAGGTTCTCTTGGGTATGATGTCCAACAAATAGTTCTAGCGGATGCTCGTTTTTGGGATGCCATCAAGTATTGCCTCAAGTGTGTGCTTCCCTTAGTGAAAATATTGAGACTAGTTGATGGGGATGCCAAGCCGGCCATGGGTTACATTTATGAGGCAATGGACAAAGCAAGAGAAAAGATTTTGAGCAACTTCAAGGGAGTAGCAAGTAGATGTCATGATGTTTTGGAAATTGTTCTAAAGAGGTGGAACTATCAATTGCATAGACCTCTCCATGCGGCAGCATATTATCTTAATCCAACGTAAGTTAACTACATAACTTATATTTGTTTTAATGCACAAGGTAATGTTTTTTCTTATGTTAACACTTATTTGGATTTTTTTGCATACTTTTTTTTTTTAGATTTTATTATTCACCTACTTTTCTAGCCGACCATGAAGTTAAAAAAGGTCTCATCCAATGCATTGAAATTATGTGCCCAACACCTCAAATGAGATTGAAGGTAGATAGACAACTTGAGAAGTTTCACAATGCGGAAGACTTGTTTGGTAGTGCCATGGCTATTCAATTGAGGGATAAGAAGCAACCGGCATTGTGGTGGGACACTTATGGAGGGAGTTGTCCGGAACTTCAAACTTTAGCCATTCGCATTTTGAGTTGTACTTGTAGTGCCACCGGTTGTGAAGGAAATTGGAGTGTCTTTGATCATGTAAGTGAGAGCCAAACTTATTGAGTGTTTCAATAGGCATTTAGCTATCTTTTAGTCTCTATGTCTCATAATGGTTTTGTATATTTTTAGGTTCATTCGAAGAAGAGAAATCGATTGGAGCAACAAAGACTTAGTAACTTGGTGTATGTAAAGTACAATCTTCAATTGGAAGCTAGGCAAGAGACAGGAGTTGAGAATGGAGACTCTTATGATCCAATCTCTTTGGAAGATATGGAATCGGATGATGAATGGATCACGGAAAAGGAAACACCGTGTCTTCCCACCGATAATTCATGGATGGATGTGCATGAATGCTTTGAGGTTGGGGATAGTTCAAAGAAGAAAAAGAGAGGTAAAAAAGTGTAAAATTTTCTATTTAAGTCTTTCTTATAATGTTCTTTTAAGTAATTAAACATTTTCAATCTTTTTATAGGGCCGAGAGATTTAAGGTTGAAAGATAAAGGAAATGAGAAAGTCCAAGAAGTTGAAAACGAGAAAGAAGACACAAGTGAAGATGATGATGATGATGGAGTCGAAAGTGATGAGGATGTGTCTAGCATGGATGATGATTGAAGAATATATAAATTGAGAATTGATGATTAGTGTCTTTTAGAATTTTGAGTGTGTTATGAGTTATGCCTTATGGTTATTTAAGTTTAACTTAGTAGTATGTTTTTGTCATTTTAAAAAGAAAATACTCTATGTCTATGGTAGAGACTGTCTTCTCAAACTCTTGTTTTGTTGTCTTTTGTGAGACTTGGTGATAAAAATTTGTTATATTATTGAGAAGAAGTAATTGAAAAAATCTTTGAAAAATCTAATTTCATTACAGTGATATATTCATTTAGCTTCAATAGCATTACAACACTAGTTTCAATAACACATAAATTCTCTTTGTTGAAATAAACTATCTTTGTTGTTGATGATTTGATGGAATGGTCTCTATGTGCTTATATTCATTGTGAATGATGGGAGAACTATTCTCTGACTCTTCAAGTGCTATGCAAATAAGAAAAAACAAGTGATTAGTAGTTTTCTTATGGTATATTTATATATGTAAAAATTTTACAACTCCTATATATAATATGGCTTGAATCTTACGATTTACGATTCGATACAATTTACGATTCGGTAAAAATGGAAAACGATTCCCGTTTCGATTCAGGAGTTGACAACATTGGATCTACTAACCATAAAGAACATCTCTTCAAAAATTCAACTCGTTTGATATCCTCTAACTTAGATAAAGATTGTTGTCTATTTTTTTAAAAACATCTAACGGTCCAGAAATGTCGAGTTTTTGCAATCATCTTTTGTCAATGTTAAAAATTGTCAAACAAGTTGAATTTTTTGTATTTTTGTAAAGATGATCTTTATGGTTAGTAGATCATATCCACAAAAAATTAGGTTTTAAATTATTTTGTAGGTGAAGTTGTGGGTTGTTTTAGATTTGGTACTTAGTTTGGTACTTATTTAATGTCTTTTTAGGAGTTGGAATATATATATATTGGTAAACATTTGCTACTAGATTCCTATCCTAGAATAAGAAGTGATTACTTATAATTTGGGAACTCAGGCTTTTAAATTTCCTATCAACTTCCAAGGAGATGCTTAAAGAACGTGGAGTAGCACCATTTTCGAAGTGGGATAAAGAACTGCAAAGATGGTATTCGATCCACGTTTTAAGGTTAGTTGGTGTCTAAAGATTTGAATACTTAGTATGGGAAGGTTGGGCCTTTCTATAAGTGCTACTGTTGTGGCAGGTTTGTCGGATTCTTATGTTTTTCTTACGTTAATCTGTGTACAGTATATTTGTGCAGTAAGCCCATTGTATGTTTGACTGTTCAAATACAATGGATCTCTGTAGTCACACACTTTCAATGCCATGGGTTGTATAGTCTATAGTTACCAAAAAAAACATGGGATGTATGAGTGCGCATCATCTTCAAATACGATGTTGAGTAAAAAAATTTAGGGGAAAAATGGCTATTGAACTAACTTTTGGTACTCCTGTTTTTTTTTCATTTGGTTATGAAAAGCCTAAAATCATGAATTATCCTTCTTTTTTAGCACTATCGGAGGGTTCCGTGCAATTGACGAAGAACATTTTCATAATCGAATACACTACGGTATTAGAATAATGGTTAAATGAATACATCTATAAATGATTTTTTATTAAAATGCATTGTCATTCTATTTTGTGCATATGGAAGTTTACGTGCTACTGTTCCACTTATTGTAGAACCTTCGTTTCATAGGCGGTTCCTAGCCATTCTGCTCGGAGATCTTTGTTTGAACACTATGTTCGGACACGAGCTAAAGAGCAGCGCAAGGGTTTCAGACAGTTGCTGGAAGAAGCATCAGAGGTTGTGGTTAACTTATCTGAATCCGCTCCTCAATTAAACCGATGTTAATTCCGCTCCCATGGGGACCTTAAGTGAGAGAAAAGGGATTACTTAAGTTTAAACTAACCCTGTGATCTGGTGTGCCTATATTCCTAAAATAGAACTTTTTAGTTAGGTTTCGCGATCCTATCTTCTTTTCATCAAGTTTCTTTCCTTTTCTGGTCAGTTTCAGACCAACTGAGAAGAGGGTTTTTGATCGCTTTCTGTCAACTTTTTCGATATGGCTTCATCTTCCGCTTCCCACCCCTCTCTCCCCCTCCACCATTCCTTTGGAGTTCGATGTTCCAAAACTTGAACTCAGCTGCTACAGCAACCACGAATTTAAATAGCTATTCTCCCATCATAGAGGATGGGGCAGCAGTTGTCCCGCAAGAACTTATTGATGAAGGTATTGATGAATGGAAAGATACATTGGTAGGGTATTTCTTAGATAAGATAATGGGATTCCCTTTTGTAAAGAATACTCTTGAAAGGACCTGGAAAATCAAAGGATCTATGGAGATAACAACGGACAGAGACTTGTTTTTCATTAGGTTTTCTATGATTGAAGACAAACAAATGGTGTTGGAAGGTGGTCCTATCTTCATTGCAGAGAAGATATTTGTAGTTAGGTCTTGGTCACCAGAGATTGAAGGGCAAAGGAACAATACTAACACCGTACCAATATGGGCAAAAATCTTCAAAGTCCCAAAAGAACTCTGGACTAAGAATGGGCTCTCATATTTGGCCAGCTTGATTGGTGAGCCACTCAGATGGACGGGCGCAACATCGGAGAAAAAAGACTTCGACTTTGCTAAGGTCTCACAGAACCATTCCCTGTCTTTTGATTTTCCCAAATCGGTAAAACTCAAACTCGGGGGTAACTATGTGTACCTGGATGTGGAGTACCCTTGGAAGCCACCCTCTTGCACCATTTGTTGTCGGTTTGGGCATACAACAACCAAATGCCCTGCTTCCCCACCTCAGGTCTGGGTCCCTAGGCCAAGAAATGTAGGAGTTCAAGAAAAGACGACACCGCCTACGCTTAGGAACGCCGACAACGCCCCGAAGCCCCCTCTGATTCACGAATTCTGAAATATCTCCGAAATTGCTGGCTTTACTTTCTGATTCGCGAATTCTCTTGAATGCATTTCTTTGCTATAGTTGCGATCACTAACATGTCTCCTGATGTTGTTCCAAGCTCAGCCTCTGACAATATTGCAGCTGCAAGACCTAGCCCCTCTTTACAAGTGGTATCCTCACGAGTTCACTCTTGAACTACATGGAGTCCTGGCCCAGTCGAACAAAGTCAGCCCCGATGGCGGGGGGCCTTCTTTAGCCACTCCAACACTCCTTGTTAGGAGCTCGGGAGACTTGGTAGCGAGAGAGCATAGTATACCTCTCTTGTATTGGACCTACCAATACAAAGGCACCAAAGAAAGAGTTACTCCTCTTAACCAACTCCCAAATAGTAGAGAAATAAACATGTATGAAGGGTTAGTTGTTGGAAATGAGGATGTAGAAGATGATCTCTCAGAGAGTGAATCTGAATTGTTTGGGGATACGTATATAAGGGCTCCAACGCTTGCATTGCCTAAGAGCACATCAAAGTATCACGGCGTCTTAGAGAATCAATGGACTACTATGAAGCCAAAAAGAAGTAAAAGGATCCAAGAGCGTTCTTCAGGAGAAATAGAGCCTACACTTGCAATGATGAAGAAGGTTAAGTCGTTAACCAAAAACAAAAAGATGAGACATCTTGAGGACTACAAAAAAGAGTTTTGGGATGACACTTCGGGACTTACTTATGTGTGTTGTGCTTGCGAAGGTTTCTTTTGTAACTATGAGAAAGCGCAGACTCATCTTAGGAAAGATCATCCTAAGATTGTAAAGGAAATCATGACTAGGAAGTAGGATTCCTAGCTCTACTTTCTTAGGGTTCGATTGTAGCATGTCTAGTGATCTCAGGTATGTTAGGCTTATAGTATGTCGATTTGCGTCTTTGTGTGCCTCCTTTTAATGATCTAACTCTTAGGGAGGCTTGTAAAGTTTACCCTTTTGCAATATAAACCGGTGGGGATCTGTCTTAATCCCATAACTTTTTCAAAAAAAAAAAACTTATCTAAATCACTTCTTATAATTTCATGCTAGTGAAAATTTCGATGAGGAAAAGTTCTTAATTGAAAGTTGAAGCATTAGAAATCTAACTGACCGTATTTGCACCTTACAGGATATTGATCATAAAACCGAGTACCTGTCTTTCAAAAAGAAATGGGGTAGTGACCCACGGTTCGGGGCCTTGGACCGCAAGGAGCGAGAGGTTCTATTAAATGAAAGGTATGCATTCCACGAGGTGTGCAACAGTGAGGAAGAAGCCTTCTACATGTCACCCTTGTTCATGTGGCATGTATACAATCAGAGACTAACTCGTAGGCACAAGCTAGGAAAATGTCCATGGTGGAAAATAGCCTGATTAGAGACAGTAATCAGGCAATGCCATTTCGAGGATTACGTTGAAGGAGATTTGCTAAAATGCATTCAGTGTGGTTTCTATGTTCCTTTCATATGGTACCAACATAAATGGTTTTCCACATTTATTGCAGGGTGCTACCGCTAAAAAAGGCAGCTGAAGAGAAGATCAAAGCAGTTAGGGAAGCTGCTGCCTCAAGCTTCAAGTCCATGCTTCTGGACAAAAGGGAAATAGATTCTCATAGTCCTTGGTCCAGGGTAATGTGCTCTTTTGCAGTTTTCAAGCTTTAAGCATGTTTTAAGATTTGAAGTGCATGCAGTTGCATTCTTTTGGACAGAATATCTTGACGTATTTTCTAGAGCAATTCTTAACTTCCGCGTGGAGCATCCAGTTTTGATAACACCTTTTGTTTATTAAGTTCCTATTCAAGCCAACAGAGTATGTACGTATCGAGTGTCAAAAAAAAAAATGAAAAAAAGAAAGGAACTGTATAGGGTAGATAATCTGATTCATTTGGAAATGTGTGCACATTAGTAAGAAGAGGTGCTTCAGTGCAGCATTTTTTTCATTGACAAGTTTCAAATGCTCTGCGAGAAATCATTTTTGTGTCTTCGTAGCTTTCAGAAATAAGGATTCTTCAGGAGATTCACATTTTATCAGAAACTCAAAGCAGTAGATAAGTATATACCAACACCCACTCACCCACATGAAGCTGTACATTTGTTGGAGATTATACCAATACCAATCGATTCTCCACTACACAGATAATTTGCATTTGAACACAATTCAACTCCAGACAAATTCTAAATATCACAAACTACCTATACTAACATGCTCAACTCGCTAAACAACTATTAACAACAGATAATAATGTAAAACAGTAAAAGCAAACCACAAAACAAAGATTTACCGTGGTTCGGCCAATGGTGCCTACTTCCACAAGAGCTAGTTCTTTATAAAGTGGGAAGGAAGATTACAATCTCTCCTTTCAGTCTCTCACCTTACTAGATCACCCTTATCTCTTTACAGGGTTGTATTTCTGTAAAGGTTATCTCTCAATCTTGATAGCTTTCAAGATTGGGTTTCTCTCTCTTTGTTTTAGTCTGGATTTCAATCCTTCTGACTTGGTTAGTTAGGTTTTCCAAAACCTTGATTTTTGGTTTTATCTCCAAAAACCAAATTTCACGGTTACTGTAGCGAAGCCCACGAAAATTAGACTTGGGCGCGGGTGCGCCCTTTGTGCTGGTCGCGCCTAAAATCTTGGAACTGGCGAGCTGGTGCGCTTCATCCGAAGGCTTAGTCGCTCTGAACACTGGAATGATTTCACGGCATGAGCGGTGTTCCTCTGGCCTTGGTCGCTCGACAAATCCTCTCAGAATCAGCTCCCTTTCTCTCCTCATGTGAGGGATAACACCAACAATCTCCCCCTCCCGAACAGTGAGGGAGGATACCTCTATGCAATTTCCAAATCAACAGGAGGAGTCTCCTACCATTCCGGCGGTAGCACAACAATATCAAACTTACCTTTCGGTAAGACTTTGGTCATCATATCCGACCCGTTCTTGTCGGTATGGATCTTCTCGATATACAAATGCTTGTCTTCGAAAGTACTTCTCTAATCCAATGATAACGCGTGTATGTGCTTGGATCTAGAATGAAAACTTCATTCTTGCTCAAGTGGATAAGCCGACACGGTATCACATAGAACTACAAACTGCTTTACTTTTTAGCCCTAGTTAAAGTCGAAGAACCTCTTCATCCATAGCATCTCTTTGCAACACTTTCGGTGGGTCGCAATATACTTTCACTACGTAGTGGAGAGGGCAATACACTTTTGCAACTTTGATTGCCAAGAAACTGCTCCCCCTGCAAAAGTAACCAGATAACCGGAGGTGGACTTCATCGAGTCAACATCACCTGCCATGTCTGCATTAGTGTAGCCTTCAAGTAAGGGCTTACTTCCACCAAAGCACAAACACGATTTGGAAGTGCCCTTGAGATATCTCAATATCCACTTAACACCTTCCCAATGTTCTTTACCCGGATTTGACAGAAATCTGCTTACAACACCAACGACGAAAGCAATATCCGGTCTAGTACACACCATGGCATACATCAAACTGCCCACTATGGATGCATAAGGAATCTTTTCCATCTGACTCTGCTTATGCTCACCCTTAGGACACATCTCTTTGGTCATCGCGGGCCGGCCACCAAGCGGACAAACCGACCGGGCTTCGCTTTGATCCAAGTTGAATCTCTTCAACACCTTCTCAATGTAGCTTTCTTGAAAAGCCACAACTTCCCACTCTTTTCTCACGAAAGTGATCCGCGATCCCAAGTATTTGCTTTGCTTGACCCAAATCCTTCATCTCAAAGGACTTACTCAAGTCTTTCTTCATCTTGGATATCTTGTTGATGTTTGGGCCAACTATCAACATATCATCCACATACAAAGATAATAGCTATGAAATCCCCATCCGAAATCTCTGAACAAACGCGACAATGATCGGAAGCGGACTTCTTGTATCCTTGCTTCGCCATAAAAAGGAGTCAAACTTTATGTACCAATCGTCTCGGTGCTTGCTTCAACCCATACAAGCTTTTTATCAGCTTGCATACTAAGTGCTCCTTGCCTTTGACCTCAAACCCCTCTGGCTGGTCCATGTAGACATCTTCTTCAAGGTCTCCATGAAGAAAAGCTGTCTTAACATCTAGCTACTCAACCTCTAGGTTCATACTTGCGGCCATACCCAATACCACCCGGATAGAAGTCATCTTCACTACAGGAGAGAAAATCTCATCAAAGTCAATTCCTTTCCTTTGACCGAATCCCTTCACAACAAAGGCGAAGCTTTGTGCCTTGGGTGAGGATTGTTCTCCTCATGCTTGACTTTGTATATCCACTTATTCTTGAGAACTTTTCTCCCCGTGAGTTTCTCAACTAACTTCATAAGTGTGATTCTTATGCAAAGAATCCATCTCGTCATGCATGGCCTTCAACCACTTTTCTTTGTGCGTACGCTTCAAGTGCCTCTTGATAGTATATAGGTTCTCCACCATCCGATAGTAGCACGTGCGTTATGTGGTGGATACCTGGTTGAAGCTAGTCTCCCTCTGTCGACCTCCTTGCCCCATCTGGCGGGTGCCTCGGGGAGGATGCATGCGCTTGCTCTGGTGGTGGTTCATGCATCTCATCTGCATCTTCTATACCAATAGGTTCTATCCCATCATGAAAGCAATAGGATTCTCATCATGAGCTCCAAACTCATGGTTCTCTGCATTCTCAATGCCTTTCTCGCGACGTTCCACGGTAGGAACTTCGGTTCTCAATCAACAAGATCATTGGTGAAAGCCTCGTAGCTTCTCCCTCCTCAAAAGTCTGCTATGGTTTGGTCTTCTAAGAACACAACATCTCGACTTCGGATTACCTTCTTGTTAATCGGATCATAGAGTTTGTAACCAAACTTTTCATCTCCATAACCCGGAAAAATGCACCGCTTGGCTTTGTCATCAAGCTTGGATCTCTCATCCTTCGAATATGCACAAATGCCCCGCACCCAAATACCCTCAAGTATCCATAATCAACATCTCTGCCTGACCATACTCTCTCCTCGATAATCACTATTCGTAGGCTTTGCCGACGACGGGTTGATCACATGCACTACTGCATGCGCATTGCTTCTACCCAAGAGCTTCTAGGTAGCTTAGAGTGAGATAGCATGCATCTCATCCTCTACAATGGTGCGGTTCATTCTCTCTGCTATTCCATTCTGTTTGCGGTGTCTTGGGAACGGTCTGCTCATGACGAATCCCATGACTCTGGCAATACTCTTCAAATGGCCCAATGTATTCACCCCTATTATCTGAGCGAATACACTTCAACAACTTCCCAGTCTCTCTTTCCACCATCTTTGTGGAATTTCTCAAACACGCCAAGTACTTCATCCTTGGTCTTCAGACTATAGGCTCATATCTTTCTTGGCCGATCATCAATGAATGTCAAGAAGTCTGAAAACTCCCCGGTGGGACTTTACTCTCATAGGACCACATAAATCGTGTGCACTAGTTCAAGGACGGTTAATCCTTTCGTGAGACGGGAATCTTTGGAAAGACACCGTGTTGCTTTCCTACCAAACAATGAGTACATGTATTTAAATGTGTACCTTTAATGTCTGGCACGACCTTTTGCTTAGCAAGAACTTCTATCCCTTTTATGCCCATGTGACATAGTCTCTTATGCCACGATTCGGATGAAGCTTCTTCTTACGCGCGTTAATTCGCTTCGCGCTTTACACAAACTAGCCTCGTGTTTTGTAAAGAGAGCAAGTTTTTCTTTCCTCCGGGCTCTTCTGATGGAACCTCTCTTTCGGTTTTTCATACCCGTTACCAAACGAGTTTACAAAGCCATCATCATCTAATTTCCCAACCGAAATTAGGCTTAACCGTATGTCAGGGACATGTCTTACATCCTTGAATGTCAAGGTGTAGCCGACATTGGTTTCTACATGAACATCTCCAATGCCTATAATCTTCGAGACTCCATTTACCCATCCTTACTTCACCATATTCACCACGGTTGTAGGTAGTGAAGAATCCCTGTCGGTTGTGGCGTGATAGGATGCTCTCAGTCTATCATCACCCACTCAGATCGACATGAGGTACTAAGGCAAAGACACACCACAATCGACACAATTCCCACTAGGTCGTCGACTAGTGCGGTAGTATCTTTGCCTATGTTTCCATTCCTCTGCACCATGTCTTCATGTACACAGTTATTCTTCTCATCCCTCTTCGATTGTTCGCGACTCATATCCGAAGTGGCCTTTGGTGGCACAATAGTAACATTGCCTCTCTGCCTTAGGAGTTCTAGCTTCACCCCTAGATTTATACGTCATCACCTCTAGAGCGAGATGGTTTTCGTTTCGACCTCTCCCCCCTTCTCGTGAAAAGGATCTCTCGAGTAAGAGGAGCTTTTCTTGCACTCCTTCTAGTCTCCTCATTCAACAAAGACGTGGTAGCCATCTCCATGGTAACAATTCCATCCTTGGTCGCTCCATGTAGAGAAACCGCTAATGTCTCCCAACTTTCGGGTAGAGAGCCTAATAGAAACAAAGCCTCAACTTCGTCTCCCAAATTGATCTTCATCAAATGCATCGATTGATGATATTCGTACTTCATTAAGATGCTTTCGGATATTGAAGAACCTTCTTGGTACCGTGTAATGCGCAAACTTCTTAACAACTAGCACTTTGTTTCCACCCGACTTCCTCTCATACAGTCTTGAAGTTTCTTCCACGGATCGAAGGTCGTAGTCTCTTAGGACACATGGTGAAAGACACCGTCGTCAATCCATCATCAAATGTATCCAATCGCTTTTTCGTCAAGCTTTTTCCACTCGGCCTCATCGACTTTTCTCGGTTTTACTCCCTCATTCTCAATGGGAAGTGCTAAGTCCTTGCAGTATAGCAAGTCTTCCATCTTGGCTTTCCAGATGGTGTAGTTCTTCCTATTCAGACTCATCATGCGAATGTTCACGGAATGGTCCATCTCTACAAGTTATTTAACCTCAAATCTTCTCTCAGGAATTTCGTCAAACACCTTCTGACCAAGATTCGGATAACACCCTAGGCTATTCTAACCAAGGCTCTGATACCACTTGTTGGGGATTATACCAATACCAATCGATTCCCCACTACAAAGATAACTTGTATTTGAACACAATTCAACTCCAGACAAATTCTAAATATCACAAACTACCTATACTAACATGCCCAACTCGCTAAACAACTATTAACAACAAATAATAATGTAAAGCAGTAAAAGCAAACCACAAAACAAAGATTTACCGTGGTTCGGCCAATGGTGCCTACTTCCACAAGAGCTAATTCTTTATAAAGTGGGAAGGAAGATTACAATCTCTCCTTTCAGTCTCTCACCTTACTAGATCACTCTTATCTCTTTCTGAGGGTTGTATCTCTCAGAAAGGTTATCTCTCAATCTTGATAGCTTTCAAGATTGGGTTTCTCTCTCTTTGTTTTAGTCTGGATTCCAATCCTTCTGACTTGGTTAGTTAGGTTTTCCAAAACCTTGATTTTTGGTTTTATCTCCAAAAACCAAATTTCACGATTCTTGTAGCGAAAGCCCTTAAAAAATTAGACACGGGCGGGTCGGCAAAAAACATCGGAACTCGAGCGGGTGCGCTTTCATCCGAAAGCGCTGGTCGCTCAACACCTTGGAATGATTTCACGGCATGAGCGCAGGTGCGCTCTGACAAATCCTCTCAGAATCAGCTCCGTTTCTCTCCTCATGTGAGGGATAACACCAACAGGATTTTGATCTAATTGCAATCGTAATTTGCATTGTTTATGACTTTTCCTTACATCGTCATATTTGGTTACATTTATTTCTATCTTTTGGGTGGAGTTTATGACTTTCCGTTGGTGTAGGTAAAGGACAGCCTAAGGAGTGATCCAAGATACAAATCGGCTAAGCATGAAGATAGAAAGATTTTGTTTAATGAGTATATATCTGAACTACGGGCTGCGGAGGACGAAGTGCAACGAGCTGCAAAAGCCAAAAGGGAGGAACAAGTAAGCATATTCCTATAAGTATTATACAATATTGGAAGTATCATTATTAATATTCTGATTATTTTGCTTGATCCCTATAAAATAAATATATATTTTCCTTGATAAAATGGTTTTCTTTGAAAGTGAGTGTGAAATGAGGCCAATAAAGTTACCTTCTTAAAAAGAAAAAATCCTTGCAATCTCTCTCTGTCTATCCGTTTCTTTCCCATATATAACTATATACATAATATTCAAATCTGTGAAATTGCAATATGAGCTTTTTATTAAATATTCTGGACAGATTGGTAGGATACAGAGAAGATGGCCCCTTTGCAAGCATAACACACAATAGAGAGAAAAGTTTTAATAACTGTCTGATGTTATCATGCACACTTACAATGGTTGTCAGGATAAACTGAAGGAATGGGAGCGAGAGATACAGAAATGAAAAGAAAGAGAAGAACAAGAAATGGAGAGAGTGAGACTAAAAGTTCGCAGAAAGGAGGCTGTTTCTTCATACCAAGCTTTACTTGTGGAAACAATTAAAGATCCGCAGGTAGTTGGGAAAATCACATCTCAATTGTCAACTGATCCATTCCTGTTGGATTAACCCTGCAAACACAAAGTTGGCATGTCCTATCATTGTTTCCATTCTTTAACTTGGAGTTTTAATAACAAAGCCTTATCCTAAATGGGGTGGATCTTTTGGGAAAATCTAAGGTTGTACATTGTAAATCAAGTCTTAAGTTTCCACTTTCATTCAAATGATTGTTAGCGTCTTTGATATAAACAATTGTAGTAAGTCCTCTGCTTTGATAGAACCAACAATGGTTTGTTTTCCATTCATTTCTTTTGGAAGAGAGGAAATATGTTACGCCTGAATGAGCTCCCCTCTCTCTTCCTCTGTGTTCTTGTGTTCCTGGGTCCTCTTATTCTTTCGGAATATATACTGCTTTTACTTTAAAGGGAGACAAAGTTCTGCATTCCAAAGTCACTTAATGTTTTGGTGTAATTCCTGTGATTCCCTGTATTGTGTAGGCATCTTGGAGGGAATCAAAGCCTAAATTGAAGAAAGATCCCCAAGGACGTGCCACAACCTCCGATTTAGATCAAGCCGATACAGAAAAACTGTTCAGGGAGCACGTCAAAATACTATTTGAGGTAATTAGGCCACTTCTTTCATTAATTAATTTATTTGTTAAGACTTAACACAATTATATTGTACTTTATTGGCTCTAATAACTGCTGTTCACACTGTTAGATGTTCTCTTATCGTTCGACTCAAGGGGTGCCACTTTCTTCCCAAAATTCAATCCTTATTTTTCTGAATTTGGCACTGATATTTGTGTTCCCATATCTGGATTTTCCGAAAAATAATCGGATCGGAATTGGATAAGTTTTTAAAATCTAATTTCTGATTTTTCATGAAATCTTGTAAACTTATAAATTGCAACATATGCACATCATAACCTTCCATTTCATATACTAACAACTAAATCATAACCACATTTAGTTTACAACCAAATCAAAAGCGATGATACTAATTAAGTCTAGTTTGGTCGGTCTTTGGTGTTATGTTTTAGTTATACTTTATTAACAGGTTTGGAACGTTACTTGTAATGTACTTGTTTTGGACATAACGAATATGAATGTATTAACATGTTGAAAATGCTTACCGAATCAAGGTTTTAACAAGTTCAAAATGGTTGTTGGATAAATGTTTTAACATGTTCAAAAGGGTTGAAGAATGAATTGCATTAACTGTACAAAATGGATGCGAAAAGAGGATTTAGTTTGATTTTTTGCTTAACTTTTTCCCAATGCCGAAATTTTTGATTATTTTCTAAAATTCTAAAATTTCTGATTTCGGAAAAATATTTGTAGATCCTAAAATAATTGGATCGGAATTGCAAAGGATTTTGTTATCCGCAAGCCTTAGATCCAATCCAATCCGAAGTCACCTATAGTTTGACTGTCTTATTTTTTATTTTAATTTTTTTGGTTAGGGAAATGGTTCGATTCTTTCAGTCTGCTCTTGTATTCACCTTATTGATGTCAGCATGTGATACAACAGTTCTGATGTTTATGTTCATTATTCTTTCTTGAACTGTAATTGCTTTGTTTATTTATGGGGAAATACGCTTGCTTTGTCACATGCAAAGTATTAAAGGATTTATCAACTCTTTCATCATATTATGTTGACACAATCACACAATAACAAAGGATGTCTATCTTATCCGAAATCCGAAATCCGTCTAAAATCCGAACAAAATATCCACACCGAATATGTCCAAATCCGATAAAATCCCAATCCGAACTCAAACCGAAATACGTAGGGTACGGTTTGGTCACACTCTAAATCCAGCCCGACCCGATAATTTAGCCCTAAATCTGTTAAAAGGGCTAAAAAACCCGGACCGAAATCGAACCCCAAATCCAGTATCAATTGCATATTACTAATCTCATATAAAAGAATGAGTTAGATAAATATTTGGATTATGATCTCATTCATATTTATAATGACGAGTTATTTAATATATTGAATTATGAAAAAAATTATGTCGGAATTTTCAATTTTTTTAGTAATTGCACGTGATCATGTGTTTATAGTTTATTCTAAATTCATCTATTTTTAAATCATATCAAATAATTATGTCCGAATATAGATGATAATTACTTTCAAATTCATTAGAAGTTTTATTTTGTTTGAAGGATTGGTGGATAGCCGAAAAAGGAATAAAATGTAGATATATATTTCAAATAAAATTTCTTATTGTCTTCTTTCTTCATTTATATCGGGTTTTATCCTACCTGAAACTCTAACTCAAGCCCGACGGGTACTCGAAATATAGGGTTAGAATAGAGTTTGGTCACACTTCTCAACAAAATATCCGACTCCGAACCTGACCCGCTGAAAATCGGTCCGGATTCGACCCATTCAAAACCCAAAAAATCGGGTTCAGACCGGGTCGGGTACCGGTTTGGACATCCCTACAATAACACTTGCTCTGTCCATGATATATTTCTATTTGTTGGCTGACTGAAATTGAGATCTGAGTCTAAGTTATTGCTCATAATTGGATATTCCAGAGATGCACACGTGAGTTCCAAACTCTATTAGCTGAGGTCATAACCTCCTACCCAAGTGTCTGGAGATGCAAAAAGTGCTCTCACTTCTTGGTCCACAGCTAAACGTCTTCTAAAGCCTGATCCTAGGTATTCAAACTTTCAAAGATGCCGAGAAAAGATAGGGAATCCCTGTGGCGGCGGTATGGTGAAGAATTCCAGCGGAAACAGAAGTCGGCGTCTGAGCCTGTGGGAGACAAGCTTAATGCAGAAAAAAGGGGTAGAAACTCACTTGATTCAGGGTCGCCTGCAGTGTCGAGGAGAGTTCGTGAGCGGAGATAGCTTAAAAGGTTACTACTTTCTCATGTTTCTGAAGTTGGCCTCTTTTCTTTGGTTATAAGGCTGGAAATCGTTCAATGGAGCCAGGGAACTGCCTTGGTAGAAAAAGTTGAGATCTACTTCGCACCTGAAAATTGACGTGTTTTCGTTTTTCTTCTCTGTTAGGTAGTTGGGGGAATGATGCAATTCTAATTCTCATGACAGAATCAGAGTGAATCCTACCACAAATGAGAGCTTACGGCTGGGAGAGGTCATTAGGATGAAATTTTCCTGGAGATAGGAGGATCCATCACCAATGCGAACTAAGAAGGGCTATGCTTTGTGCATTTTTTCCAGAGGTCAACAGTACAGCAACAGAATGTGGAGACAGCGATGAAAAAGCAGTAATTTTCTTTATGTCAAAAACAATGCTTCCAAGTAATTATCTATATAAGCTAGGCAAGGCCAATGATCAGTTCTTATCCGAACTAATGTTGAAATATCACATACATCCATATGAAAAAGGAGATGAAACCTGGTGGCAAAAATATCAAAATGAAAAAGCATCCCATGTTTCTCTTCCTGAAGCCTACATGACTTTCTCTGCCATTTTCATAGTACATATACTTGAGCTGAAGAGGACTGATATCAAAATCAGTTAACAAGGAATTGACATCGACAGAAACGTCTATCTCATCCTTCCAGATGATGTCCTTGATGATCCCACCATCCTTTACTACACTAATAAGTGCTCCCCCCCCCCCCCTCCCGGTTACAACGAAGGGTGCCAAGTTTTTTAATCGTTATTAATGTGTTACCTGAAAACCAATATCCCTATGACGTTATGTGCGTGTCAATAGTTGGGTTTTGTCTGTGTTGACTGTTGAGACATACCCAGTACCCGAAGGGAGCAATGTCGTAGACTAGACAGGAAGATCATTCCAAAAATTAGCTTATTGCAAAATATCTAACCTTAAAAGAACTTGATGCATTTTGTGACGAGGTTAGAAATATCAGTCTGAGGTACTTTCTCCTGAGGAGTGGAAATGTTTCTCGTCCAGTATTTGAAGAACTATCACATGCATCAGACAAAGCACTGAACAAGTCTGAGTAATAACCAGCTAAAGCATCTTCTAGGACATGAGATGGAACACTAACTTTTAGAAACATATCTTCGATGCCAACTGTTATACTCTGAAGTTGTCCACGAATAATTTGCCCGTTTTCTGCATTTGCCTCATTGGCAACATCCAATTCAATCACGACACGTGCTCTGAAACTGTCCTGTCTTTCAGATACAGCTCCTAAAGGTATAAAATCAAGATTGCCTATTTGACCTGAAGCAGTGAAGCATCTGCATCTCTGAGAGCATCGCCAAGAAGAAAAGGTATGCGACGGGATGGAATAGATCCATATGGCGAGGTTGAAGAAAAGGTGAGGCAAGTGGTCGCACCTATCCAAATTATTAGCAGTTGATTTAACTCCCCACATGTGATTGAATGGCGCAGACTCAAATCTAAGAGTACAGAGTATTTTTGTCTTAAAGCCTGGCATGTAACGGAAATCAAGTATACATATGAAGTGTGCGTAATATTCCTAAAATTTATGAAGCTTTTGAATCCATCACACGTAATGGTTCCTGAGAAGAATCAATTCTGTCAGATTCTGAGACATGGATATCAGAACTCTCATCAACATCCGTTTCAACTTTCAACTTTCAGAATTTCGACCGGAAAGATTTCTCGATGCAGAAACTACTCTTCGAAAATATATTGCAATTCGACCGACTTGGCATTTTAACCTGAGCACAAGGGTTGCTTTCTGAGTAATCTCGCGTATTTCTTTTCTTCAAGTAGTAAAGTTCTATCCTTAGAACGTTGGTTGCGGTAAGAACAAATTCAAAACCTTCCCTTTAGGGGGTTGGTTTATCGGAACGTCTATATTAACGTCTACATCCAAATCATTTTTCATGTTATCATCTAAATTAAAAGTATTAGCATGTTCTTTTCCCTAATCATAATCATTCAAATTTTCTATCATCTAAAATGAAAATAAATCTACTTAGCTAAAATACAAACAATGTTGTATAAGTAATTAGAAAAAGGGTTGTTGGAAGAGTTGTTTAAATAAAATAAGCTTAAATATTAGTAGTTTTAATACTACGAATGAAAGATGTGCTAACCAGATAAGTGTAATTGAGAATGAAAATCGGATTCTTAATTGAGAGTGAAGTATAATATTTGATATATATATCTTAATTATTAGGTCTATATATATAGGGGTGGGATAGAGGCACAGTTACTGTAGCCACATTATGGGCACAGTGAATCCAAACCATTGATCTGTAGCAAATCCTATGGACATAGTCTACTCTATATTACCAAATCGAAATAAACGAAATTTCAGAAAAACAAAATTTTGCGAAACAAAAAATCGTGTTTTTCTTCTTCTCCAAAATTAGATCGAAAATTTTTCTACCCTCTTCTCTCCAGAATTCCAAGATTGAGGAGGTTGATTAAGTCTTTTCAATTTAGCCGGTTACATCCGATTTGATTTCTTGTTGGTTGTGGTATATTCCTCGGGTTGTAAAATGTTAATCTTTTGTTTAAAGAACCCGATAGATCAAGGAAATTGCTTGTGGGCTTTTCATTATAGGTTTTAAGTACCCTTTTTCCTTTTGCTGATTGAGATGATGGTTAAATTATCTTGCACTTTAGTTTGCCAAAGATGTTTGCATTGATCGTGTTTTAGACAACCTACTCTGCGGGCTTACCCCCAATATATCTCTTTTTTGCTTAGTTTCCTTTTGGCCGGGAGGTTTCTTAGCTTTTGTTTTGTTTTGTTTTTTTTTTGTTACGTTCGAAAGTTAGTGAATATATTGGAAGTGTTGAATTGTATTGTATGCTCATAAGCGATCTTTGTTTAGTATTTTTCTCCTTTATTTAAATGATATTTGCTATCTGACATTGTTAGAAATTAAGTGGTGTTTCCCCTCTTTCAATTGAGTGTGGATTTTGTATGATAAAGTTGACTTGCAATACAAGATATAATTTTTAGATTCCATATATAAGTGCTTATAGAGTTATAGTTTGATCCTAAATTAGTTTATTTTCCAATGTATTGCCAAGAAAAACGTGTCTGATGGTGTTCATCTTGTGCTAGGCCTATCAATGTTGTCTGCTGGAAGCGTGCTATTTGCTTGGAATTCATAGACAAGGTGTGTTGATAAATGAAGCTTACTAGATTCAGTTTGATTTGTAATAGAGCAAGGAGCGACCACCTAGCAACCATAAGTGAAGCTAAAGGTCATTTCTCGAAGTTTTTGCTTAAGCTTGGTAATGGTTCTTGAGGTGGTCAAAGTCCAAGGTGACAATCTACTTCACTACACAATTGAGACAAATACTGATCCGAGTATTCACAATCCAGCCCTTGTCCGTCTCACTCTCAAAAACAACCGGATACCACCATTTTACTTTACATGCTTAGGGACCCAACACAAACCAAGGCTTTCCAACTTCGAACTCCACTTCATCTCCTCCAATCACTATGCTTCTTTTTTCTTACGTGTTTGCAATGTTTTGACAAACTCAAGTTTGAAATTTTCTCCCGCGATTTCCCTTCTTCATTTGTAATATATGGGGATTCAAGCAAGCTTGGTTTGTGTCGTGGACAGGGCTTTTAAAAGCCGAAAAGCGCATGGAGTAGACTGGAGTGTATATATATGTGTTTAAAAACAAATGTATGAAAAATTCTATTAATAAAATTCGCTCGAGGCCATTTTAACATGGGCGGCACTCTGCCTCTGCGACGGTGGTTCTATGTCCTATTGTATACAATATACGGTCATGAAAAAAGCATCGATTACTTCATTCTTTTTCGAACTTCATTGAAATTTCCACAAGTTCTCTTATAAAGAGTTGCTAACGACCTACTCGCTACCACATAAGAATGAAGTTTGTGTCGGTTGTTCTTCTTTCTCTGGCGACCGATGTCTTTGTCCTAAATTTGAACGACAATTTATCAACTGCCGGTTTAAATAATGCCTTGATTTCCAAGATTCCTTCCAAGATCCGACCGGACCTTAATCTTCTCCAAGACCAATATTTAGCATTGGTTTGTTTGTCGATACACTACTCACTCTGAAAGCACGACCTAAAAATGCAATCTTGTGATACGATGCTTTTGGTCTAAAGATCTCAACAATTCATCACTTTTACTTCTACTTGTCTTTTGGTTTCACTCTTTTATTTCCACTTTTTGATTGGGTTCATGATCATATTACCGCCAGTGATGTTTTAGAATATTACGATCGGATAAACTTCGCTCCGATGGTTCCTTCAATATTCCAAATTGCCTTGAGGGTATGTAAACTCACCCAAATGGTTCCTCCTACATTGTATGAAAAGTGCTCATGGGTTATAGGTCAATCTTATTTTGTTCTTCTATATTACTATATGTGTTATTACTTCCCCGGCATCTATTTTATATTTTCTTAGTTATATGTTTTACGGTGTTGCTTACCTTATTCCAATCAATTCAGTTTAACTTACTTTGGAGTTCAATCTCTCCTACTTTCGGTACCAAATCTGCTCTGAGTTGTCAAGAGAAGAAGAATAAGACAACACCTCGGTCGAAAAGAATATATTTTTCCTGATGCTTTCATTTGTCGATAAAATAAACCAATTAAACATGTTAAATCTCTAGATAATTTAGTGAAATAATTGAATTGTAGACCGGTGTAGGGTTTGATTGCAATCACTAGTGATCTGAAGGTTTCAAAATTTCATTTGATTGTGCTCTCTCACTATGATTACTTCTAAGTAAATCTGGATTGTCAATTTTAGGTTTAAGAATTTAAACCGTAATCACCCGTTTTTTATTTTTATTTCTTACTTACTTCATAGATATTGTTCCTCACGCGAGAGCCCGATCGACCGGTATTGACCATGTTACGCCAATTTCACGTGGTGGAGAATGGGAATGGGAAAATCTGGTAAAAACCTCATATGTTGCATTTTGAGTAAACTCTTTTGATGGTAGATTTCTAACAGAAAGTTCTTTGCTCTGTGTGGGTTTCATGGCTTAGTTTCTGCTGTTTCAACCTAAGTAAAACATCGGTAACTTTCCCTACAGTTGAAACACGACTTTAATCTTCATTTGTGACTATGATTTCTAAATCACACAAGATGTATGTTGTAATGATGTAAACAAAGCAAGCATGTCAAGTAGATTTCTGTTTCATTACTTGTTCAAGAGTATGTGGGAGGAAGCATGCAAGTGCTTTTTTAATGTCCACGCTCAAGAGGGATTCTTCACACTCTTACATTTGTTTACATTTTGCTTTTTTACGTTCTTAACATTTTCCAAAGAACCTTTCTTTCTATACATTTGTGTGTCCTTGTAGATCATAGCATGTGCAAAATGCAATTCAAGAAAAGGTCGAAAAACTTTGGAGGAAGCAAATATGAAGCTAATTCAGGTTCAAGGTAGTTTCCATCTTGATCTTTGTTTACCCATATTGTCTAATGGGAATGGATTACGTTGTTGGTCCCGATAAGAACTAGGCTAATAGTTGTTAATCTTGCAGGCCCCAAAGGACTCGGACATAGTTGTCGTTGTCCATTAACGACAAATGCAGCTTTAAAGACCCGAGAAAAAGAAAAGGTTTGCCTAACGAGTGGCACCAATACCTAGGGATACCGTCCTCAAAAAGTCATAACATCAATGGCTATGTGATGATCCGTACATATCAATAGTATGCTGAAATTGTCTTGTCAACCCTTTCTCACTAAGGTCATGACCAAAAGAATACCTTGTAACCTAGTGTAATGATAAAATCATTTATGTTTACAACAAGATTTCAATTTAATTGAAAAATCACATCTTTGTCAAAAGTTGTAATTGGATGTCTTGCACTTTCTTGATAATGAAATGTTGTATTTCTGAAAAGGTTATTATAGAGGTTAACAATTCAAAATACAACTTGAAAAATACGCATACACAATGATTCAAATATAAATGGGATTAAAGAATTCATTAGAATTACCCGTTGAAGTAGGGAGGTTTCCTGATCCTCTTAAAACGACACTCTTCGATTCTAACATCACACGACAATCCCAGTTAGACCATGTAACAACAAACAAAATTTGTGTGCTTAATTCCCTTGTCTTCCAACCACTTATCATGCATCAAGAAAAGCTTCACTAAGAGGAACGCCTCTTTCTACTTGGCACCACACGCAAATCGTTCTGATTATTATTAGCATTACTGGTCGATGCATCAATAGTATGGTTCAATTATCGAATGAGCACGATAAGAACTACCGTATGGAATGGGTATTAATAGATCACTCGACTCATTGTAATCAAAGAGGACGAGAATAGCCGATTAGGGGGACAAAACATCGATATATTGATGACTTGGTAGTCGATCATCATTTGTGGCCCAACTAAACAAAATAAGTCGAAATATGTAGTGAATTTCAGTTACATGTATTCAATGATTCTCGCAACAATGTGAAATTGAAGTAAGATGGCAATTTGTAGAAACTCTATCGTACTCTTAAAAATCATATCATGTTTATCGTTCCACACTTCTCGCTTGAGACCCACAATAAACAAGAGCTTGAACACGTATATCCTTCTATGAAGCGTTGAATACTCCATTGGCAAACCGGCATGGCAATCACGTAAAGTCCAAGGGGAACAAAATCAACGACCCTAAATAAATAGATCTTGGTTTTAGAAAATCAGAAATGAAGGTCAAGGAAACGTAACACTAAAAACGTAAGCAAAAACTCAACTATCGACAACATTAACAATGAGATCAGTCCTTAGCGGTTTCCATAGATAACAGAATGACGTTGATGATGGGAAAATGGCTTAACATGAAGAACATTATCTTAGATTTCCAAGCAATAAACATCCTAATAAAACATTACCACCGCTTTTCCATAAACTATCAATTATTGCAAACACACTTGCTCACCCAGAAGAATGTTATCATATGTTAGAGCTTCAAAGCAGCTTCTTGCAAAGCAAAGAACAACCTAACTCAAAAACCTCAAATCAGCAAAGCAACAACAAACATCTATTACGCAAAGAAGCAAAAAGAACATCAAACATATATTACGCAAATGAGAACCCATTCGTGAATTCGGAGAGAAGAGGGTAGAAAAATTCTCGATCTAATTTTGGAGAAGAAGGTAAACACGATTTTTGTTTATTTCGTGTTTTTGTTTCGCAAAAATTTTGTTTTTCTGAAATTTCGTTTATTTCGATTTGGTAATGTAGAGTAGACTATGTCCATAGGATTTGCTTTCTGATCAATGGTTTTGGATTCATCATGCCCATAATGTGGCTACAAGAATCGGTGCCTCTATCCCACCCCATATATATATTTTGATATATAATATTTGATATATATATCTTAATTGAAAATCCATATATATATATATATATATATATATATATATATATATATATATATATATATATATATCGGGCTCAAGCATTCGTCGACATACAAAATTGACATACGCATTCCAAAAACATATTTGCATATTGAACTAAGAGCTGATTTTTTGTAGAGATGACTTACCTACTATGGATAGTATCTCCACAAAAAATCACCTCAATCGGATATGTCTAGTCTTGTCAAAAGAGTGTTGAAATTCTGGACCATCAGATAAATTTCTAATTTGAACTCAATTTTTTGTAAGGTTTGAAATGTTCAAAGGAGCTGATTTTTTGTGGAGATGATCTCCATGTTGTAGAGATTACATCCCCAGAAAATTAGTTTTTAGTTCATTATGTAGATATGTAGGATTGCGTATGTCAATTTAGTATGTCAATTTTGTATGTCGACATAGCGAGCCCATATATATATATACTCCAATCTTGAAGTGGATTGTAGATTTTAAACTTGAACTTCAATATTTAATGACATGTAGCAATTTCATTTGATAAATATGCAAATCGAACCCAGAAATATAATTTAAAAAACAAATAAGAGGTTGAAGAACTAAGATTTGTGAGAATTATTACGATAGAGAGTTTGTGACTTTTTGTTTTCATGTATTAATGGACTCACATTATACATTTTTAACATTGAATTATAGCAAGTCTAAATGTTGATTTTCTTCAATTCCTTCGTTGTTATTTGTTGTTCCTCATTTAGAAAATGAATTATATGTTATGATCGAGGAAGACGCAACTGGAACATCTTTTGTACAAATCTCTTGAGCAATAGAAGTGGGGGTTTGTTTAACCCTAGCTTATTTCTAAAAAAAAATGTTGAATTATAGTTGTTGGAATGTCCAACAATTTTATTTCACGTGCAAAATATAGTTGTTTGGGGTTTTAATTTAGATGGTGGTATAAAAAAAAAGAGTTGTGCTAGGAGTGTAAAAGTGAAACAAGAGTCATTGGGATTTCTGGCGGGTTTCGGCTTGGGTTTTGAACTTAAGTTGTCAATTCCATTTCAGCTTCAAAACTAACCAAGGGTTGGGTTCGGGTATGTGTATGTACACGTTGGATTTTTTAGCTCTGTTCCAAATCAGGAAAGGATTGATCTTAACTCTCAATTCTAGTCTAGACAAACTCTCAAAAAATGTTCCCTATTTTGAACTTATCTATATATATGCATGTTGTTGTGTTACACAAGCAAGCAAGTAGAATTCAAGTATTGAAGATGGTCTTTTCTGAATGACTGCAAGTCAATTGGTCGTAGATTGTGGCAGTCTCGTAGAAAAGAGATGCGCGGTGCAGTGGCTATCACCCTTCAGTAGGGTAGGGAACGGGTCGGGTTCAGGTCGGATATGGCTATATCCGAATCCGAATTTGATTAGTTTGACAATATCCGAATCCGAATAAAATTGAAATCTTATATCTGAATCCGACCCGAACTCGACCAATCCGATCGGATAACACTAAAAATGCAAAAAAAAAACCCAAAAAATATATCTGAACCCGACAAACCGGAATCCAAATCCGACCCGAATAAATAAACGAAAATCGACCCGAACCCAAACTATTCGGATTTGGATCAAACCCGACCCGACCCGATTCCCTGCCCTACCCTTCAACACCAGTGTATGTAGCAATACCAACTAATTACTAATTGATGAGTTATGAGAAAATTAAACTAAGCCATAAGATTAACTTTGGTGATCCTAATTAATGAGAACTCATAATTTAACCAGGGTTTGATAATTAATTTGATGTGATCAATAGACCTATATAGTTTTAAGACCCTACCATGTGCATGAGTTCTTTGGGCCTTTCACCTTTGAAATGAACTAGTGTATGCCCATGTCATATGGCACTGTTTCTAAAAGCCCATTTGATTTGATTCTAAACCCAACAAACTTGACGCAATCTAAATTTCAGCCCAACAAATTAGGACCCATATTTGTTGACTTTAGTAATGATCTACTATTATACTCTTGTTGTCTCTTAATAAACTGTCCACACCTCACTATTCTTTGGATATGCCAAGTCATAATTTAGATCCAATGATGTTTTAGATGGGTGTGGGGGGCCACACCACTCTGTTTTATTAGATAGATTTGTGTTCTCTAAGGGCGTGCTTGATAACACATATTCCCGCTGGCAAATCAACATTTTCCCACTTAAGAGCCCATTTGCCGCTGCTTGATAGCATTTTAGGACTCGGCAAACTCTTTTCTCATTTGCCGGCAAATACATCACGTGACTGAGTTTTCCCGCTTCACACGGGAAAAATATATCCAAGTTGGAGATGGATAAAATTTGCCAGAGGAAAATCAAGCGGAATTTTCCCACTCCAACCCTAGTCTGGCAAATCGATCATATCTATTCTCTTTCCCTCTTCTTCAGCGCCGCAAGTGTGGTCACTCTCTCGCCAGCACCGCAAGTATGAGCTCTCTCTCTCTCTCTCTCCACAACAACCTAATAATAATTTTTGTTCAATTCAATTAACAAACTAGAGGCTGCAAATTTTAATACTTTTCTTCTTTTTATTTTAAGAATCAAAACAAGCAAGCAACTCAATCGTCTATTTGAGCTACTTCCTCTTTTCCTTGAGCTTCACTCACTTGAGTCACTTCCCTTTAATCTGTAAGTTTCTATATTATCATTATCCGTCACATTGTCTTTTTTAGATGTTGAAATAGTGTATGTATTTTGTTGCTATATGATATCAATGCTTAAACTGTCTGTTGTTTGTTCTATGTTCTTGCATTTACTGTCATTGTTGTTCTTGTTTAGATAAAGCTTTGATTTTCTTGGTCCGTAGTTACACTTTTTGAAAAAATCATTTTATAATGTGACATAAATATGAACTGTAATTTATGATGCATGCACTTTTTTGAGAAAAATGAAACACTCCCCTTTCATTCTTTAATGAAGATTTGTCTTGTTCTAAGATAGTTGTTAAATTTTAACATCTTGTTTTGATCAATAATGTTTCGTTTGCTTAATATCTGTTCATTGAGATTGTCTTTATAGGTTTGTAGTTGAATGTGTTATAGAAATGGGTTGGACTTGGAAAGAGGTGACTGAAGAGAATGGTACAATTGCCTTTTTGTGACCTCGAAATCTAGAATCACACAAAAAAAAAATGACTGAGACACATATTAATGACTGATAGATTTAGCGACACTTATTAATGATTAAATGAAGACGTTTCCAATTTCGAGTGACTAACTTACTTGACAGAAGACTGATCAGCTGACTTTGAAAATGTGTTGGGAAACATGCCTTGGTGTTTTAGTGTCTAGAAAAACAAAATACGTCAGTGTTCAAAATACAATGCAAGTCTCTTTTCGACGTAAGAGACTTACACCAACAACTTCTATTAAAACAATATTATTTAACATAAAATATAGTAATCCAAATAATTAAAACTTATGTAAACTTTCATGCATATACATATTCTGTAGACTTACTAAAAACCATTCCGCCTTCTTCAAATGCGGTTTATTGGTGGAACCAAAGCTGATGTAAGTAATGGGTATCAGGGTAACGCGTTTAATTTATATTGTTTAAAGCTTAGTTTAAACTGGAAACCTGATGGATTTACTTACCTGTTTGTACTTAAAGCTTCATGGGGGGAGATTCATTAATCCGGGCGTGGGGTTTTGGTCCATAGTGTTGTTTGTAGAAGTGGGTATGAGTCGAATGTGTTTGTTTGTAATGCTTTTCATGGCCATGTATGCTCGGTGTGGCGAGCTTGATGAGGCATAAAAGTGTTTGATGAAGTGTCTCAAAGAGGGATTAGTGATGTCGTATTCGTGGAACTCTATTGTGGGTGTTTTTGTGAGGAGTGGGGAGGTGGGTAGAGCGTTGAATATGTTTGGTGGGATGAATTCGAGGGGTGTGGGGTTGAGGGCAGATGTGGCGAGTCTTGTTAATATTCTTCCGGCTTGTGCTTCGCCGGGGGCATTAATGCAAGGATCTTTGTGGTGGTCTAGTCTAGTGCAGGTCTGTGTAGTGTAGTGTAGTGTAGTATGTGTGTGGTGGAGGTCTGTGTAGTGTAGTGTAGTATGTGTGCAGTGCAGTGTAGTGTGTGTGGTGGTCTAGTGCAGGTGGTGTAAAGTGTGGAGGAGTGGAGGAGTGGTGAAGAGTGCGCAGTCAGGTGGTGTGAAATGTGGAGTGGTCTGCTGGGTGGCTGCTGCTACTGTTGCTAGTGGAGTTGGTGGTGGCGGCTGCTGCTGCTGATGCTGGTGGAGTTGGTGGTGGCTGCTACTGCTCCTACTGCTGCTGTGGATGCTGGTGGAGTTGGTGGTGGCTGCTGCTGCTGGTGGTTGTTACTGGTGTTGTGGATGCTGTTGGTGGTAGAGTTAGGTGTGTGTGTGTGTGTTGCCTCTGCTACTGCTTCTAGGTTAGTATGTGGAAGTATGTGGGATGAGATTCAAAAGTACGTTGAGGAAATTGATGGAAGAATGGGGTCTGACGAAGGGTGTGGGGTGCAGTTGGAAAGGAATCGCGAGTTAGTGTAAATACTTGTTAAGATTGTGTTGTGTTCAGTTGATCAAACCGATGTTAGCTATTTGATTTTGGAGCTTGGCCTTACTATAGGTCCATGTCCATAGGTTTTGATTTTGGAGCGTGGCCTTACCATAGCTATTTACATGAAAAACTTATTTTTCAGATATTGGCCACTACTGACACTTGCACTTAGACCGCATTGTCTTGCTTCTCATGTGTACAATGGGACTCTTTGAATGCTCCTGTAGGATAGTTTGTGTGTGTGTGTGTCAGGTGGTGTGTGCTCCTGCTAGCTGCCTATGCATGCGGCTTGTTGCTAGTCATTTCGTATATATGTATTTGTATCTCGACTTTGTGGATATTTTAGTTGTTACTTATTATTACACTTTATAAATTTTTGTAGAATGAGGAGAACTACACGCGGAGTAGAGGCGTCGCGACTTTGGTGGTTGTTGTTATTGCTCAAGCTGTGATGGCATACTACGATTGGTGGTATAGGATATATATGACTAGGCGTAGGGTTGTTAGAGCTATACAGGCACCCGTACCTAGGGCTCCGCGTAGGAATATGGATCTGCAACGGAGTGTTGTGTTAAGGAGGTTTTATATGGACAAATGACCGCTATTGTCATAACATGTTGAGGATGAATAGAGAAATGTTTAAATAAACACGCCTCCGTTTATGGACTTGGTCTTAATGACAGCCGGTATCCGTCGGTCGAGGAGCAAGTCGCGTATTTCTTAATACACCTGTCGGGCATGACATGCGACAACGAAATATTGAGTTGCAATTCTTCCGCTCATGTGAAACAGTCCATCGTTATTTCCATGTGGTATTGCAAGTGGTTTTGAGGTTATATAGAGAAGTGGTCAATAATGCTACCGCTGCAAACTCTCCTAAGCAGTGTTCGGAAACAAAAGAATGGCATCAGTATTTTCAGGTTAGAGAGATATAGAAGCATGTTGATGTCCATTCTATTAAACTTTTGACTTATAAAATTGTCGTTAACAACCATTTTTGGTTTTAGGACGCCTGGGGTGCTATTGATGGTACTCATATTGCTACCAAAGTAGATGTGGAAGACCAGGGTAGATATCGTAATAGAAAGGGTGTCGCCACCAAAATGTGTTGGTTGCTGTATATTTGACATGAAGTTTACTTATGTACTTTGCCGGATGGGAGGGTTCTGCCCATGATGGTCGAAGTCTTGAGGAGTGCCGATCTCATACAGGCACAAACTTACTCTACCCAATGGTATGTCAAGGTTTATAATTGTAATATATCTTAGCACATAAAAATGTCATATACTAAACTTAACATGACACCGTCCCGGATCGGCAACTATCTTGCGGATGCTGGTTTTGCATTAGTCCCGGATTCCTCACACCCTTTCGGGCACGCGATATCATCTCCGTGACATAGGCACGAGGGATGCTCAAGATTACAAAGAGTTGTATAATTTTAGGCATTAGCCATTGCGTATGGTTGTTGAGAGAACAATCGGGTTGTTGAAGAAACGTTTTGCATGTCTTAGGCATGCTCCTCATTATGATCTGAGTGTACATACGAAAAGTAATCCTTGCATGTTGTGCTATCCATAATTTCTTGAGGGAGGAAAACCCAGACAGTATGTTAACCGATGAAGAATCGAGCTCGGATGAGGAAAATGGGGATGCGGGCATTAATGAAGATGACACTAATGATAATGAAAACCAACAAATACCAATTGATATGGTACCTGCCCACGGTTGGACAAATTGGAGAGATGCTTTGGCTTTAATGATGTGGCAAGATACCATGGGACCACATTAAATATGTGATGGTGTTTTAATTATCTTTATAATAGATGACGTTGTCTTTTTAATGTGAATTTTTATTAGTGAATTGGTGCTTGTATTAATTATGGTTTTTAATGGATATTGTTGTCTATGAATTTGTTTAATGAATACTTATTAGAGGTTGTTAGTTATTAATGAATTTGATATTGTTTTTTTATTTCTTTGTTTGTATTTTAATGATACTTCTAACAGTTATGGCTAGGCGGGCGGGCAACTCATCCAAGGGTAAGGGTGTGGTTAGTGAGGGTGAGGTGACCAAACCACCTGTTCCCAGGCAGAAGCAAATTCGTTGGTACCCCTCAATGGATGAGATCTTAATCGAGGTCTTGTTAGAAAAGACTTTAAATGGTTTAGGTAGGAAGTCGGACAATGGGTGGAAGCCCGAGACCTTAAAAGAGGTTGCTTTGAGGCTGTGAATCAACGATTGAATATGTCAATCGGGAATGACAACGTACGTTCTAGGCTGAAAACAATGAAGAAAGATTACCTTGCTGCCAAGGCAGCTGTCGAGGCTAGTGGTTTTGGTTTTTCGTACAACCTACAAACCAAATGTATTGATGCTGATCATGTGGCATGGGAAGAGTATTGCAAGGTAATATATTTTACTAACTTATAACTCTAAATTACTACTTATTATTACAATATCTTCTAAGCAATTGATTATTGTTATAGGCCCATCCTACAGCGAGGCCTCTACGAAAGAAGATGTTTCCTCATTTTGAGGAAGCTTGTATTGTATTTGGGAGTGATGTGGCAACCGGGAAGGGGCAATCTTTGGACACGATGATGAGGAAGTAGTGATTCTAGATGAAGACGCGTTGGAGATGAAGGGGCAGAGAATACAGAGGAAGAGTCAAGTCAGCCTCCAAGTCCACATCCTAATGCCAATGATGGTGATAGTTCACCTGGTGAAAGCTTTGTAGTTGGTGATTCTACACAAGCTGGTAGTCGGCGCATTACTACCCCTCCTTTAGTGATCAGCGCAAAGAGGTCTCGGCCTTTGGTCTTGAGGCCATGCCTCCACCCCCAGATTTCAAGGAGTTGACCGAGGCAGTGCGTCAACTAACTAATGCCTTCACTCCTGTTGACCCTTCCACCTTGTTAATCGCTGCTTTAGAAGAACTTCCTAACATGGAACCTGATCTCATGTTGAGGGCCCTTGATTTGTTGGTAGAGAATGAGGCCTTGCTTAAGTTCTTTTTGGGGATACGTAATCCTCAGTTGAAGTATTCGTGGCTTATGAGAAAGCTTGAGCAGTCAGGGAAGTAGATCGAGTAGTAGAATGTAGGTCGTTAACTTGTGTCTTTTGGATATTTTATAATGATATTTTGATTTAGAATTCGCTATATGTATGATATTTTGAATTAGAAATAACTATATGTATGAATGCATGTCTTTTATATAGATTAACGTTGGTTATTGTGCTGTCTTTTATATAAGGCTTGATGTCTGGTTGTTTAAAAATACAGTTTATGTAATTTTCTTTTGATATGAGGATAGGTTTCTACCAGCTCACTAGAAAACTCTTCTGACACGTGGATCGAGTGACGGTGCTTTTAGCATAAGAACTGGGAATCGTGTGAGTTGAGTTAGGAGCAATGATAGTAAACTTTTTGAAATAATTGTTTGTATATGTGACTTGGGGTTTTGATTTAAGTTGGTTTAATTCTTGGGTTTACGACTGAGGTATGTGGTTTTATATAAGCTTTAGATGTATATTTATTGGATTTTCAGGTTAAGACAGGATGTGTGCATATGAAATGTCATAAATACAAAGGAGGCTCTGCCGAATTTTTTTCTAGAATATGATGTTTTATAGTTGGTTTTAGTAAATAGAATATAGTTGGTTGGTCCATCACCTCTCAAGTTTTGAATATAGTGTGTAGTGTATGAGTGTTTGAATTAGAACTTGCTATATGTATGAATGTATGAACTTGTTATATGTCTTTTGGATAGTCAAACTATATTTTATCCGTTATATTTAGTCAAGTTATTTAACAGAATGTTGTTATACATGTGTTGTTGTTTTATATGTTCATTTGCTTCGTTACTCAGGCAAGCAGAATGAACTAGGAACCAGGTTATAATTTTTAAATATGAAGGTAATTTCCCTTTCTAAATTCATAGCAACTCTTCATCGCAAATTCATAAGTTTATTAAAAGTTCATAAGTTTCTAATTACTAACATGTTTTGTTCACGGGTTGAATGTCAAGTCTCAGGATCAACTTGGACACTCGGCTATTGAGTGCCAATTTATGTACTCGCCGTGTAAAGAACCTACATGTAATGGGATCCGATTATTGGGCATGTCAAAAACAGCAAGCAATCAAGGAAGGAAGTACTTGAGGTGTCAACATCAGTCATGTCGAAGCTATTTGCAGTGGTTAGATGAAGCTATTTCCGATACACTTTCTGGGATTGGATCAAGCTCATCAACGAACGAATGCTTTAAGTGTGATCAGGCAGGCCATTGGATGGACGAGTGCCCTTGGGTAGACTGTGAATGCAACAAAAAAGATTGTAATGGAAGGAGGACTGTTAAGATTACTAAGTATGGAATGAATGTTGGAAAAAAGTACTTGAAATGCGCAAGGTGTGGGGGATTTGAATGGCTTCATGACGCTCTGAAAAAAGCATCCAGAAAGAAGGCCATTGGATTGAATGCAGAACCCATTGTTACTTTGAAAATGACTTTGTCAGAATTCTCAAAGTTAAATATAAATGGATGACCTGGTGAAACAAAATGTGGAGAATGTTTTGCAGTATACGCTCTATTCAGGTATGTTACTCAAGTATACTCATGGATAGCTCGCTCACTGTGTTTGCCTCATTCATAATATATCTGATGAGGACATTGCACTTCTCTGAATTATATACAAGAGCTGCATATAATTAATCCCCCTTTGCTAAATAAATTGATGGCTCGAGCCTGATCTGCAATCAAATTCCAACTGCACTAGACATGGAAGTTATGGTGGACTTGAATTTATGAGAGCTTCGGCAGATGATTGTAAATTTTGAATGATTTAGCCTAATATAGGAGATTCAATTTTTTCTCTCGTTCGTAACAAAATCAGTTTAGATGGTGTTAATGGATTTGTTGTGGCTGTTGAATGTTGAGAATAGAACATTATTATTTTTAGGTGTCTTCTAATCTTGTTCTACGAATTTGCAGTGCTCCCCTGACTATGCGTATGGTGCTAAAGGATGTGCAGCTTGGGGAATACAACCTAACTCAGTTTTGGTGTTTGAGATTGAAGTCCTTGGTGCCCAGTAACTACCATGGTAGAGTTGGACCATCTATAGATGTGTCTCATGCCTAGTAATGGATTCTTGTCTGGGTTTTTTTTAACCTTATGCGTTAGTTTCCTGAATGTTGCTATGGAGTTGTGACTGAAATGATATTTTGCTATGATGTTATGCTCGAAAATGTAGACATTAGAATTGTTTCTTATAATCTAATTAGCTGAAGTGGATGTCTTGCTTACCAAAACAGATATGAGGAATTATCATGTGCCGTGCTTTTATAATATTAGTCTAAGCACTACCGGGTGCGCTATCACATATCGAATTGTCTCGACCAATTTTTGTTTAGCTTCATGAAAAACAGCCTTCTAAATTATTGATGCCGTGTTCTGATTCTAAGAATGATGAGGTGAATATTCTAAAGGTATTGACGACCTTTATTTAGGTACATCAATAGAACCAACTGCTTGAGATTTTACTGTCAAGTTAAGAATGCTCTGTACTGGTTGTCATTCTGCCAAAAGAAGGCTTCAGAATTTCCGTAGAGTGCTTGATGAGCGAGCTGTCAGATTCTACTATGACTTATCCAAACTCAAAGTCAGAAGCATGCGCACCACTTGCTGTATTTGAGCCCTTCAGGTTTTTGTACACTAGAATCTCTGGATTTGTTGCATCTCGAAGGAAATGCTCAAGTTAGCTTACTAGAAATGCTCTGTGTAGGTGAGTGCTCTGTGTAGGCGAGTGCAGACACTGTTTCAGGTGGTCTGTGTGTGCACTGCTAGTGTAAATCTTTCTGAGTTTAGTAATGTCCTCCGTCTTCCATCTACATAAAAGAACAAGGTGATAAAACCTTCGAGGATGTTGGTACAGGACAGGCACATAAGAGTAAACAAAGCATTCAGGATTTGATTATTGACTTCAAACCATGCATTCCTGTGGGATTTCTTTGGTATTGCGTGGTTTAACATGCCTATCATGACCATGAACAGAGACAGCAACGCAAGTGATCCAAACAAAAAGGGCCATGTTCATAGGGTTCTTGATCCATTCTTTGCTCATTTTCCACAGTGCATCCCAATCAATTCTACGAACAAAGGGCAAATGGAAACGTTTACGAAATATGTGGCTTGGAGAAGAAGGAACTGAACGTGAAATCTTGTCTCTGTCCCCCACAAACTGCCGGAACTTAGCGGATGGTGAAGATAAACTATGCCGAGACGAATCAAGTTTCAAGAAACCCACTCTGCCAGCCATCCTTGTAACGGACTCCATGAAACCTTTTTTAGTGTTTTCATGGCCTAATAGTCCCCTTTGAAATGTGAAGAGGACTTCGACTCTTGACTTTACAACCATTCGTGGTACTCAAATTTGATATTGAATTTTCACTTAACTTCCTCCACACCTTCTCCATTAGCAGTTGAAACCATTGCAAACGTAAAATTTTTAAGCTTTTTCAAGCTCGCTAAACGTTGGAAAATAAAAACCAAATCCTAGAACTCATAAGACGAACCACATTTGATTATTCTTTGGTACAGCTAAAGATCTCAGTATAGCATACAACAACCCAAGATTTGCAGTGTGGCAATAAGGCTAGATGACTTTCAGCAGAAACTCATAGACACTGCAAAACTTATTGTGAAAACAGAAACCTGACTTCTCGATCAGTGTCAGAGATGCCAAAGACCTTGTCAGAACAACTAATAAGAAAAGTTTGAATCAGTGATTCTGCCATCTCCATCTGAAAATATATTGTCAAACTGACTTAACATATAAACAGAAATGTAGTCTAATCAATTTCAAAATGATATCTGCTTGGAACCACATGAAACATACACTTATCCCTGTTTATTAATGTGGAAAAGCTGCTAAAATAACTTATTGTAGCCAATTATGTTAGTGGGAACTACAATGCAACCAACCAACTATTCTACGCTAATGGAAAGTAAATAGTCTACGTAGCATCTGATTCCAAACAATCCACCAATAGCACTTCACACAGCAGCAGCAGCTACCAATAGCACACTTCACACAGCAGCAGCCACCAATGGTAGCCAAGTACACTTCACACAGTAGCAGCAGCCACGCCAAGCACACTTCACACAGCATCAGCAACCACCAATAGCACACTTCACACAGCAGCAGCCACCAATAGCACACAGCAGCCACCAATGGTATCCAAGTACACTTCACACAGCAGCAGCAGCCACCAATAGCACACTTCACACACTCGCCTACACTTCACATAGCAGCAACACACACTTCACACACAGCAGCACACCACACACACTCGCCTACACTTCACACACAACAACATACACTTCAACAAATACGAAGTTTACTGCCATGAATACTCCACTGCAGGGAATGAATACTCCACTGAAGGGAGGGAGGGGGTAGTATCATCAACCACACTAGAAGGTTCACCAAGTCCACCAACGTTTTCAGTACTCTCAACTTGTGTATCACCAAAGCTTTCACCAAGTACACTCGCAGCTTGTGGAGTGCCACCAACAACTGGCCCAAAGCTTTCACAAACATTCGGAGTATGAAGTGAGTAGTCATTCCCAAAAATTACACAAGCTTCAGCAAAATAGGTAAACATCCTCCCTTTTAGGTGTCTCGCTGCGGGATGCGCCTATAACAATAAACAATTTCTAACAAGCACGCTATGGTTATAAACATAGTAATAATTTGTTACAAGATAGTCAAGTAAATTACCCTGAAATACGCATCCCATGCTTGACGATCAGCGTCAATACACTTGGTTTGTTGGTTGTATGAAAAACCAAACTCAGTACTCGAGAAGTTCTTTGACAGCTATGTAATCTCTCTTCAACGTTTTCATCCTAGAACGTACAGTCTCATCCCCAACTGACGAGTTGAATCGACTCCCTAGCCATCATGGACAAGGTCTCACTCTCCCACCTATTATTTGACGTTCTGCCCGTACCATTTACAGTATGATCCAACAACAATTCAATTAGGATCTTATCCATCGTGGGAGACCAACGGATATGCTGACGACTTGCCATAACTACGAGAAAAAAAAAGTTAAATGTGAACTAATTGAACAACATATTCACAAGTAATCAAACTAACACTTACAACCATTTTATATATACACTAAACAACATTGTGTATAAATAATGATAATTACTCTTACAACCATTTTATATATACACTAGATAGGGGGCCAAAACAACCCAGCTTAGTAGGTGCTTAGATGTTAGTTCCGTCAAGTGCGCCGACATGCAAACTATGGATGCTGACTACACGGAATGAGAAAAAGCATACTTAGGGCTGAAGCGCATCAGGTTGAATTCTTTATAGTTCCGTCAAGAGCAAACTACTTTAGTCTCATGTAGTTCCGCAGTGACTTCTGATTACACCTATAAAGAAGCCGCTTTCAAGCCGAGTCGCGGGTTCTAAAGGATCTCGACCTAACGGCCCCCTCGACCGACCCATCAAAGGGCTTAATCCCGAGTAGAAGAATGTTTAGCGCTACTTGAGAATTTTTTCTCTGGCGACTCAACTTTCCCGTATGAGCATTCGGTACATGTATAAGTCCTTGGAAAAGTGAAAGGGTCACCACTCACCGAGGATCTCCCCTAATCTTAGATAGGTCGCCCGAGGATTAGCCATGGTTCATTCTTTGTGCTTACACACTAGCTACCCTTCTCCCTCCGTGGGACCACTTACCGATAGTCTTCGGCCGGAGGGGTTTATTGCACAAAAAAGCGCCGAGACGCAGGCTCTGAAGAGGGAAGCCCAACGAATGTCGGATGCAAAGCCCGCGCACCTCATTAAGATCATATTGGCATACTCTCCCAAAAAGAAAGAGCGGACCCCATTGAAGACGGAGTGAGGTACAACAAGGCCATTTCGTCCACACGCCCTTCTCGCGAGCCCGTCGTGGGCGTTACGCTCATCACGACTCCCACCCGACAAGCGGTTAGCCTTCCTCTACAAGGAATGGAAGTCGCGGATGAATCGACATCAAATAGAGGAATTCGGTTTCTCTTTTCAGCAATAACATGATAAGAGCATCCCTTTCACAAAAACCTCGGCTTTGCGAAATGATTTTTTCTCTATCATTTCGCAAAAGCCTATCTTCAAGCCTAAGAAATTCAAGATAGGCTGCGTTCATTTTATCGCCTTGGGCCGCTTGTCTCGATTGATCTTGCCGGCGTGGTTGTAAAAGCTTGTGTTTGCTTCTACAACCTATTGAAAGATAGGCGAAAGTTCATTTTCATAGACCGGACTAGCCAATAAGCTATCCGTATCGGCGGTCGAATTCCATATGTTTTTTCAATAATAAGAGATACTTTACACTGGAATCGATGACGGTTGGAGGTACCGGCGCGAGATCCCCCTGAGTATAATAAATGGAACGAAAGATTCCATAAATATTATCCTTAGTTTTTCCACATAATTCAATATTGAGAAATGAGTGGATTCTAGCATTCAATTCCTCTAAGGGTGGAATTCAAGCTAAACAAGCCGAGCTTTACCATGCTCAAGCTCGGCTCGCTAATTACACGAGCTTTAAATTGAGCTCGAGCTCGGCTCATATAGTTAAACGAGTGAGCTCGAGCCGAGCTTAAACGAGCCAAGCCCAAGCCGAGCTCCGAGCCCTCGGTTATTTTACACTATAAATATGCTATTTGAACTAAACGAGCCGAGCTTTATCAAACTCATTTGTTACACGAGCTTTTATTTGAGCTCGAGCTCGGCTCATATAGTAAACGAGCGAGCCCGAGCCGAGCTTAAACGAGCCAAGCCCAAGCCGAGCTCCGAGCCCTCGGCTCAAATTCCACCCTTAAATTCCTCCGTTGGACTTGTTGCGAGTCTATCTCGAACAAATTCCACCCAGCCCGCATCCTGACGAGGGAGACTCAGATACCCTTCAAGCAAGGCAAGGTCACTTCCTGTTGCTAAAACAGGGCATCCCGAAGAAAAAAAAAAGGTGATACACTGGGTAGGAGTGTCTCGAGAACCCCTAGGACGGGATAAACGATTCTTAAAAATACAAAAAGGAAAAAAAGTAATGAAGTAATGAATCTTAATAGCCAAAAAAAGGCTTTATTTCTTAAAAGAAAGAAATAGATCCCTGCCTCGACTTCGAAAAAAAATGACGGATTCCTAGCCATGGAATGGATCAAAGAACTAAGGACGTTTCCAATACTGAAAGAAATAGATCCTTCGATTGTCTATAAACTACCAGCAGGCAACATATACTAGAATTTACCGATGGTTTTCTCTAAAATTAAATCATGTCTACAAAAGTGGGGCACAGTAAATGTCAAAACTATTTAAAAAAACACACACACACACAATTCATGTTATCTTGATTTTCTCATATCCATTATGGGGAAAACAAATATTACATGGACACGCTATATTTTGAGAATAATCCGTGTCGGATACCTATCTACGTCTCCGTGTCGGACACACATCACACACACACAAATTGTATGTAATATACCTCGATTTTTGATATTTTGCCGTGTCGTATCTGTGTCAGAGATAGGCACACCTATCCGTGTCCATGTACCTTGGGAAAAAACTAACATGCATTCACTTTAATTCTATTCAAGCTGAATTCTCCAACTAACACAAATCATTGAAATAGAATCTCCCAACAAGAATATGACAAACAAGTATCCATGCCATATTGCCATCCACTTAAAACACCCCAATATAAATATATAAATAAATCTTTCACAAAAAGCAAAGACAGAGAAAGCTAACCGTACTTTGTGTATGTGACGATTCGAGTTAGAAGTAGTATTCCAAACGAGAAAAGAAATAAAAGAGAGCTCCTTATAAAAAAAAGTCCAAATTATTTCTTCTCTTTATTTGAATCTAGTTAACGTAGATGGACATCAACAAACAGAACTTAACATGCAGAACTCCATGCAACTACATCTCTGATGTAAAACAATGTAAACAAAACAACGTGTGATAATGTAAAACAATGTAAATTCGTTGATAGTGGTGCTGTTGAGTTTGTGTGATAATGTATCGTGTTATATTGGCATTATGAGATTTGATTAAGTATTTTACTTGATTAAACAAATAAATAGACAGAAAGAGAAGTAAGAATGGCAAAACTTGAGTAAATTTCTAACCTTGATTCAATTAAAAAGAGGAAGAGGGCTTTCACGTTAACCGAGAGAGAGAGAATACGGAGAGAGAGAGCGAGAAAGTCACCTTTTAATAGATCTAGGGTTAAAATATTTGCGAATTTGCCGGCAAATTTTTTGGTTATCAAGCACCGTCAAACTTGGCAAATGACATTTGCCAACATTTGCCTCTCGACGAAACAAGCAGCGGCAAATAGTTATTTTCCTGCTGGTAATTTGCCGGCAAATTATATCATGGGAAAATGTTTTCCCTCTTCCATATTTGCCCAGCATGCGGGAAAACTTATCAAGCAGGCTCTAAGGGTTCACATTATTCTTGCGCTTCTTCATAGAACCTTAATTTTGAAAAAGTCATTGCAAGATATTTAGCATTCCATGAAATGCATGCAAGAACTGGAATTGGATACTAAGAATAGTTAAGAATGATGAGTCTTGTCCAAAGTCCGAACTGCTCTCACTGGACGAATTCCTTTGTGAGTTGTGACTGTCTGACTGACTTGAAGTGTACTAGGTTTAATAGTTAATAAGTCTGTCATAAGGGGTTTGGTGATGGTACAAAACCATAACATTCAAATTTTTGTTATCCATCACGCGCCATTCTTCATCTTTCAATGAACTTCAGTACTTCGAATAATTTAATTTACTTTTGAAATCAAATTAAAACTAATAACTCTATACATATTAATATAGACCCAAACAATTTATTTATTTTTTAATTGATTTTTTCGATAAATCACCTCTGTATTCATAAAGTGCAATTCAACCAAGAGAAAATATATGAATTAAAGCAAATAAATAACAATACACTCATGTGAACAAAACCCCAACAGCTTCTCCTCCTGTTGACCTTTGCCTTATTGATATCAACGCATGAGTTAAAGAATTGTATTATTACTTATTGATATATCAAAACAACTACATCATATTTGTAAATATACAATATATAGTTTTCACAATGAATGCCATCATCATTACTTAACAACTTGATTACAGAAGGCTGAAGTGACTTATATCCCATTCATTTTCGTTTGATAGATAATTTGGTTCATCATTCATGATATTTTTAGTTGGTGTCCCACCTCACCTTCCCAATAGCGATATATTTTGTTGTATGTAGGCATGCACCTTTTTTTTTTTTGATAATTGCCTGATTGTATTGATTCACAGATAAAAACATTACATTCAGGACAACAAGCTGAAAGCAAGAAAAACAAGGATGTAATCAGTACAACTGTAACAAACAAGAGCACTAAAAATCCTGTCTTCTCAACATAAGGTCCACCAAATCCAAGCACCCAATAGCAGCAACAAAACCGCATTGGAAACCCCATCCTCTTCTCTAGACCAGCTTCAAACTTGCTTGTACATCTACCGTATTGGATCTCCCAGAGTAAAGACTCGAAAGTCTTCAAATTCAAATCGCACAGTATAAAACTCCACGACAAAGGCGGCAGATTGGCAATTCCAAAAAAGAACGCCCCACCATAAGCCCAATAAATGAGCGGTGGCCTGACCAAGGTACCCAAACCAGCAATCCGGAGATGGGGTAGATTTAGGGAGAGAGCCATGGCTTTGGACAAACAAAATTTAAAGCCAAACCAGAAATTTGGACTCCAGGGGCTGAACCCATGACATTGACGCCGATTGAGAGATGCTAGACCTAGAAGAATCAGCTTGAACCAAACACCACCAACAAAACACCCACAAAAACCTAGATCTGGCTTATTTACGGTCTTCATACAAAATAAGATCTGCAAAAAACGGAGAACCCAGATCTCAAGAAACTGAATAGCAAGACCAGTGCCGATCTTCCAAAGGGTTAGAGAAACCCCTACATACAAACAAAGAAGACGAAAAAAGAGAAGCTTTTTTTTTTTTTCTTTTTCTTTTTCTTCTTCTTCATCACTTCCAGTTGAGAGATCTAAAGTAATCTAAGAGGTTTGGGTTGTGGAGGAGATAAGATTTGAGTGTGAGAGGCTAGGGTTTGAGAAAAGATCTGGGTTGGTACGAGGAGGAGAACCACTGAGGAGACCACTGCTTTCGCCCGCAGGAGAGGCTTTCAAACTTAACGGCTCCATGTAGGCATGTACCTTAGTTGCACTATTCGATCTGTTGATCTAGCTACTTTTTTTTCCATTATCTGTTTTTCATGTACGTTCTATTAGATATTTTTTTGGGACCTGACAAAGTGACAATTATCATCCACTACATCTACTCCTTCCATGGGCAATCCTAGGAACTTTCCATGTACCTATGGGATGACAATCTTCCCAAGCCAAATCATCATTTTTTCATAGAGTCAATTAAGAATTGTCTGTACTAAAAAAGTAAAAAGAGATAATCTAAAACCATTATTGCATAGTGGGCGAAAATGCTCATAAGCGATTTCAGGAGGCTACGTCAGCAATATTTTCACCTAATGACGCATTTTTAATTACTACCTAGGACATGTTCATCGGTTATTACATATAAGTCCTCAATCCCAGGTAATTCAGTCGTAGGATTCTCTCGAGATCGTGCAGATACTTTCAAGATACATAAAACAATTAGACGCCACTTTTAAAAATGATTTGTGATAGAACTATGAGTCATAAAAACACAAAAATTGATTCTAAAACAAAAAACCCTTCGACCCCTTCAAAGTTTAAGCTATGAATCCTAAAACAACAAAAAACCTTCTTCTAATAGTCCGCAAAATAGAAAACACCCAAAAGACCAAAATCCCACGAGTTCTCAACCGCCAAGATTGAAGAACTCACGATTGACGAAGAAAGAAGCAGTTTAATAAGTCCATTGATCTGTAAGTTTTTTTTAGCATATTTATTTCGCATCTATTCTTTATTTTTTGGATGCAGCTAGCGCAAGTGTTTCACTTGCTTTCACATTGCTAGGTTAGGATTAGCTGCGAGAAGACCTAAACCTTTCATGGTCATTAGACCTAACTCTATATATGTTATTTCCCTTAAATAAATTTTCATCTTTAACTACCTTCAGGTTCCCTTAATTGCATGTGCTCTCGGTGATAGAGGTCTTATAAGTCAAACTCTTCGCGGCCCAAAGTTTGGGGGATTTCTAGTTTATGGAACCATAAGAAGCAACCCAGTTCCTGGCTTACCAATGTTGGGTAATATTAGGCATGTTTACAAGGTTGAGAATTTGAATGTTGATACAAAAGTTTTGGTCTCATTGCAAATCCAAAATCCGCGAGAAAAAAACCTCTTTTTACACAATCCCGCGTTCCATCATGCTGGTTATAATGGGATTTATGTTCTTTTCCGTGTTGATAGTATGGAGGAGTTCTTTAGAATTTATTTCCACCATGACTTTGTAGGCTTCAGGTACGTATTCTTTGTCTCTTTTTATTCCTTTTTAAAAGTATTCTTGACCACAGAGTCCAACATCTTAGGATGGCACAGACGGATAACTGTAAGCCAAAAATATATAAAATTGTGAATAGGACTGTAACAGGAATTAGGTCTAATTTCTAAATGAAAATATATTCTAGCAGCTTTTGTTTTCTGTAAATTGTTGTTTTTTCTTCACACTCTCACAAAGATACAATTTGTGATATTGATAGCGTTGGAATTCCACACAAAGAAGGTGTTGTAAGGTGCTGCGACGAAGTCCATCCACTTACTAAGGTCCTACTTTTATTAAGTTTTGATTTGTTTTTGTGCTGATGAGAGCGTATATGTTACTTATGCATATTTGCTCTATACGTAGTATATCTTCCTTAGTTCATTGATCTGCGGTTGCTTCATGAATTAGTCCATAGGAGCTGTAAATACTATTGTAAGGAATGATAAAATATATTAATTTCCTTATTCAAAATTATCTATTCTTTATTTTTTGGGGTTTTGAAATCTATTCAATCTAAACTATAAACAATGTAATTTTTCTTCTTCTTTGAACAATTAGCAATGTCAGTGCATTTTAAGATTGAATGAAGTACTTATCGTGTTGAAGCCATTAGCTAACTAAATTTTGGATTTTTGCAGTGTTGGATTAGCGATACTTTGAACCTCCAGCTGATTGGTTAGTTTCTATGCTACATTTGTTGTTGGTAGTTCGTTAGTTAAGAAGTTATGCCAGGTCGACACTAGGAACTGCTTTTCTTGATGGGAGTGATCGCCTATGTGGTTTTGATTCTTCAATTCTTATCAATTCCATATGGAAATGTTCTGCTATCTCTCTTTCCTTCTGGCATGGTTCCGTCAATTGGAAAAACTGTTAGAAAAATGATTTGCTCAAATCCATTTAAATATGAATGAGTAGTTTGTCTCCCAAGTTACCCCACTTAAGATGAAATGGGTTTTTTCTTGAAACAGTACGTAATGTGAGAAAAACCTTTTCAAAATGATGCATTTGTTTGAAATAGTACATTATGCCGAAAAGGTGCGACCTTTCGAAATGTGCACTGGTTTGAAACAGTGCATCATGCCGAAAAGGTGCAACCTTTCAAAAAAAGCAATCGGTTCAAACAATCTATATGTCGAAAATGGTGTGTCCTTTCGAAACATGTGACTTTTCAAAGAGTTGCTTACTTTTTTCCAAGAGTCACTGTGTTGTTTCGAAAAGGCACCACTCACCTATAAATAGTGGATGAATTTGGAGAGATTAAGGACACCAGATCACACAGAGTTCTGATCTTTCTCTTCTCCCTCTATTCTTAATCAAATACTATGTTGTGTTCGTTGATTCTATAGAATTGAAGTGCTAGCTTTCTATAGAAGGAAATCCGTTCTATCTTGGGAGACAGTTTCCCATCAACCTTCAAGCACCTTGAGGGGGAAAATCTATCTTAAGGACATAGTGTATCTACACTAGGCTCGGATTTAATTAAGAAGTACAAGACACTTACAAGACAAAAGGTTTGTATAGTTTGGTAATTGGTAAAGAGTAAGTACAATTAAGTTGTATATTCCTAACAACTTAAGATAGATTTCCTTTTTCTTCTTCTTCTTTACCGAATAGAATTTGTTTTTGTTTTCTTTTCTTTTTTGGTTTAAGGAAATAACGAAGGTGTGTTTCTATTTTAGAATAGAAATGACAACACCACCAGGTTCTCCTATTCATGCTGTTCCTATTTCATTTGTTAGACCTACTAGTTCGTTGAATGGTATGAACATTTTGGTCCCCGATGACGACCTTATGTTCGTAGAAGTGGAACTCAATAACTACGGGTGTATACTAGCAATGGTAGATACTGGTTCAACTCATACGTTAATCTCTGAGTATGTATACGAGGCTATTGGATTGAAACTAGCAGAATGTATAGGCTCTATGAGAGGCTTGAACCAAGAAGCCGAACCGGTGAAAGGACTCGCTTTGGAAGTTGACATTAAGATGCACAACTGGCGAGGAAAGGTAGATCTGATGGTAGCTCGCTTAGACCATTTTCAAGTCATTCTTGGAATGGACTTCTTGAAAGCAAACAAGGTGGTGGTAATGCCACACTTGGGGGGAATTATGATCCAAGATTCCGAGAATCCTTGCTTCATTCCAGATGTTAGGAATGGAGGGTGCTAAAAGGGTTCTAAAAATATTGTATTATTTGTAAGATGTATGTGTTTTACTATTGCGCCAAAGAGTGCCAATAAAGAAGATTGCTTAAGATATTGTTTTATAAGCATACTTGTAAGCAAACTTGAGGTCTTAGAAGTGTTTTCAACACTATATGAATGATATGTGACATTCTTTAACAAGAAGCCTCACTTGAAAAACATATATCTAAATGATTTTCTAATTTATTGACTTTGTCATGAGAAATTGGAAAAATGTGGGGGATTATGTATCTTCTTGAATTAATTAATTCAAAATTGGAAATTTGTTGAAGCATTACTCAAAAGACATCAAATGTGGTGTTTTGCTCTAGGAGAGATGCATAAATTTCAAAGAAATCCTTATAGCAAACGTGCATAGCAAGGTCCACTATGGAATTAGAATTCATAGTGTTGGACGAGGCTGTAGACGAAGCTGAGTGACTTCGAAATTTCTTAGAGAATATTCCAAACTGGGCTCAACCTGTGCCAGCAGTGTGTATACACCGTGATAGCCAATCTGCTATTGGTAGAGCACAGAGTAGCATGTATAACGGGAAGTCTCGACATATACGTCGTAGACATAATACCGTTAGACAATTGCTCTCAAATGGAGTTATCTCAATCGACTATGTAAGGTCAAAAGATAACATTGTGGATCCGCTTACAAAAGGTTTAACAAGAGAGCAAGTAGAAAGATTATCAAGGGGAATGGGCTTAAAGCTTTTGAGATAATCAACCAAGAGTCATCATAATGGAAAAACCAACCTAGTTGACTGGAGATCCCAAGATCTAGGTTCAATGGGCCAACTGAATTATGTTTGTGACTCAGTTAGCACTGGAGAGTAATATTATACTCTAACCCATTCCTATATAAGACAGTGCATATCTGCCGCGAGAACCAGGATAAGTCAAGCTTTTAATGATTTACTATATCTTGGAAAGTTATGTTATCCAAGTGGAGTATTACAGGATATTCTTTATAGAAATCACCTATGTTAGTGCGAAGTGGGGCCGCTTCTATGAGAATTTTAAAGACAAATGTCTCAAAAGCACTATCTGAAACCAAGAAGTGTTCAAGGCCAAAATGAACACAAACGTGAGAACCAACAGTATTCGAGACTGCGATGCTGGCGTGAAGATGATTGTCTAGGTTTATACAAACAAATGACGATTCAAGGACATTAATTGAAGTCCACCGATCGTCCAATTAAATCCGATCGTCTTTCACTAAGGCAAGTTCAAGGCCTCCCATGCTACTTGACGACGACGGGTATCTTTTCATTTGTAAAAGAACGAAACCGATGTTTATGATAGAAGAAGCCAAATTTTCATTCATGTGGGGATTGTTAGAAAAATGATTTGCTCAAATCCATTTAAATATGAATGAGTAGTTTGTCTCCCAAGTTACCCCACTTAAGATGAAATGGGTTTTTCTTGAAACAAATGCGTAATGTGAGAAAAACCTTTTCAAAATGATGCATTTGTTTGAAACAATTGCATTATGCGAAAAGGTCGCGACCTTTTCGAAATGTGCACTTTGGTTTGAAACAAAGTCATCATGCCGAAAAGGTGCAACCTTTTCAAACAGAACCGGTTCAAAAACGATTATATATGCGAAATGGTGTGTCCTTTCGAAACATGTGACTTTTCAAAGAGTTGCTTACTTTTTTCCAAGAGTCACTGTGTTGTTTCGAAAAGGCACCACTCACCTATAAATAGTGGATGAATTTGGAGAGATTAAGGACACCAGATCACACAGAGTTCTGATCTTTCTCTTCTCCCTCTGTTCTTAGTCAAATACTATGTTGTGTTCGTTGATTCTATAGAATTGAAGTGCTAGCTTTCTATAGAAGGAAATCCGTTCTATCTTGGGAGACAGTTTCCCATCAACCTTCAAGCACCTTGAGGGGGAAAATCTGTCTTAAGAACATAGTGTATCTACACTAGGCTCGGATTTAATTAAGAAGTACAAGACACTTACAAGACAAAAGGTTTGTATAGTTTGGTAATTGGTAAAGAGTAAGTACAATTAAATTGTATATTCCTAACAAAAACCACACACACACACACCGATTATACTTTACTTTTTTAAGTGTTCTTTCATTGAATGTGCTCAGATTTCAGAATCACGACATTCCTTTGCATGGTTAGTAATTTCCAGACATTATTTGCAGCACCTCTTGGTTTACGGTAATCAACAGTCACTGCTTTTATTGTTCTTCAACAATTAGTAAATCAACTCTTATATATCCAGGTCGAAATTTGGTAGACACCCAATAAATAGAAGTGTCCATTCAAGTGCAATGGAAGGCAGTTCAAATTCTGTACCTAGCATTGTTGTTTATGTCACAGTCCCTAACAAAGAAGCTGGTGGGGCTCTTTAGTTATGGTGTAATTTTACCCGTATTATGATTGGTGGATGATTAACATATTGTTTTGTGCAAGAAAGAAGCTTCCTGAAAGTATAGTCAAAGAAAAATTAGCGGCATGTGTTAACCGAGTACCAGGTGTGTGGTGTTCTTGAGTATAATGTTCTTTATTAAACAGCGCCGATTGGAAATGTAGTTCATCAAAATTAAGACAAGTTAGTACTCTTCTTTTGCAAGATGTATGCTTTGATCCCTTATGCCTAATTATTTCAATTATCTCTTATAATCCATGAATTGCATTGTAATTTATTAGTACTTTCATTTTTTGTGTCGATTTTGTAGGTTATGACAATAAAGTGGTGAATGTTTCGTGAATACAATGCATCCTAACCCTTCGGATTGTGAGCCACAGGTAATTTAACTCCCAATCATACAAATAATGGATCTAGATAATATAAATTACTGAATAAATGATTTTTTAGGATCTTTTGTTAAGGTGAGTAATGGAGCAAGGTCAATCATGCACGGAACCAAAAAGAAGAAATAAAAATAGGAGGATATATCCGAGTCATTTAAGGCAAGCAACACATGTACTCTAAATCAAGCGTCAACCATGAACCCATTTCAGGAACCATGATTCAATTCACTATCCAAGGTTAGCTATCTATTTCTTTGGGACATTTAACTTCCCAGTTGAAGGGGGACTAGAGGAGGATAATATGCCTAATGAATGTGGTGTGGACACTTTGATTTGACGGTCAAGAGACATGCCAACAAGGGCTGTGTGGAGATTTCGCATAGTTGGAAGAAGGCTTACTATCAGTAATCTGTTCGTCGTTGATAAGACCTCATTACCTACTAAGATGCGAACAATATTTGTTGCTGGAGTGTAAGGAAGCACATGATCGAGTACTGATCCACTGCTTGAGCAAAGGAGAGATTGGCAAGGTCAGGTATTTGTTCATTAGGTACAGTGATGGTTACTTCAATGCCAGTGTGTGCAAATGCTCTTAACATCGAGGGGTTGGCATCGAATAGCCTAACACAATTTATAACGGTTTTTTGGAGGAGAAAGTGTGCAACTTCTTCTACTAGAGGAAGATCGTTTGCTACTGTACCATAGTTCACACCAATGGTTCCTTGCACACCTAAGGCAGTAAAGACGCCAATTATATTAGGGGCACAGATAAAATTTGTAACTAAATATAGCTGTAATATAATGACTTGGTTCACATACCTTTGAAAAAGGTGATTACAAATGCAAGCAAGACGCTGGCAACAGCTGAAGTGGAGACACCATTTTCTTTCTCCATATTTGAGGTGGGATGGCTAGGGCGAATGGTTAGTAGCTGCTAGCTAGCTTCACTTAGAAATATTTGAAGTTGATCAAATGCTTTTCTTTGGATATGGGTAGTTCCTGATGCCATGGTATCAAGTGTAATGAGAGCAAACTATTTATTCATTCACATATATATATTTTCTTTAGTCAAGTGACAGCAATCTATAGTGTTCTTAAAACCATGTATGTACTTTTTTGCTTTAATAACCATTCTTTCTTTATGCTATCAAATGGGGTCCTTTTTATGGACTGTCAGTTAGGCTACAGACTATATGATTTTCATGCATACATGATTCTCATTTTCATACGTACACACCAAAATTTTGTTTGGGTGAATTCTTTATCTGTTGCATTCTATTTTATTTAGAAAATTTTCATTTTGATTCAGCTTTGAGTTATTCCATCTCACTGTTTTTCTTCCCGTTTTTTACATCCCATGTGGCTAAAATGGACTAAGCCAGTTAAGTATAGTTGACTCTAATAATTTTATAAAAATTAAGCCCAAAATACAGGTAAACCCAAACGTTTAAAGCATACAATGAAACAATCCCGGCATGGCCGGGTGAAATGCTAGTAATCAACAACCTTACTGCTCCAATCAGCCAGTGTAGACAGTGCCAATTTAGGCCCATGGGTATAGTCCAGTTAGCTTTTAAGGCCTTGGACGAAAAATATAAATATAAAACCGTATCGATCATCAAAACACCCAAAAAGAAAATGATTCGAACAAAAGTAAACTCTCTGATTTCCTCAGCACTAAAAACCGTCAACTCCCAATTCACACAAAAATGTTCAGTAGTACAAAGAGCACACAAAAAATGGAAAAAAAAAATCCAAAACGCAAGTAAAGCACGTGTAGAAGAAAATAGTGAGCAGCTAGTTGCATATAGTGAGGATCCAAATTCACAAATAGGAAATGCAATGCCACTATCCGAAATACGTATAGCAACATGGGTACACACTATTGAATCAGTACCAGGTCAAGGTCCAAAGATAGCTCGATCACCCGGCGCGTTTGCCAAAATAATTAAAGAACTGGGAGCAAAGAAATGTCTATTGAGGTCAGGGCCGGCTCAAACCAAAGTGTGGCCTAAGGCGGATTTCATAATATTGTTATATTGATGCCTTTTTTTTCTCAACAATTTAATAAAGAAAAATGGTATATAAGTAGTAAGAAACTAAGAATTGAGGCCTATAAATTTTGGGAAGTTTTTTTATCACGTATTCTGTGTGGAGGCCTAATTTTCAGGAAGGAATTTACCTGTTAGATTATTAGTTTTAGAAATTTCTTTTGGGTTTTATGATATAAGCCAAATTAAAGCCTATTTTTAAGGTGAACTTTGGGGATTTTCCAACAAACCATACAACAACTTACGAGGCCTTTTTCAAAGTGAGGCCGTAGACGGTCGCCTTTTTTCTATAAAGGACGAGCCGGCACTGATTGAGGTTCCCCTCGGGTGTTGAGAAGCTTGTTGATTCCAGATGTCGAGCTATTATTGGTGTAGGTTCGAATCCTAATTATCGTCCACTTAAGCTTTATAAAGCTGGGCAGAATAGGTGGTTAGGGATAAGGCCACATGAATCCAGTTGATCATCCACATGGAGGAGGTGAGGGGCGTACGTCCGGTGGTAGGCCTTCGTGTTCACCTTGGGGGGAGCCTACTAAATGTGGATATCGGAGTGCCAAGGTCAAGAAACGGAAAGCTGCTTAATTTTGGTCATTTGAATTTATGAAACTACTAACTCTTTGAATGGTGAGTTTGTTTTAAATGATATTTGATGTCGGAATAGTTGATAGTTAGTGTCATTATTGGACAATGTTAGAGTTAGTATTGCGCTTCTTTTTTTCTTAGGAGCCAAGGTTCGTTGTACTCTGTGTTAGGAGTTATGCTTTGTAGAAGATTGGCTATCTGAACTGAATTTTCCAATAGCTTTACTTTCATTTATAGTAAAGACGTAAAGTAAATATTAGATATTAGACATTGCTAGAATTGATATCATTGTTGCTCTTTAATATTAGACATTGCTTTTGTTTATTGATGCTATCTAAATGCAAACCATGCCAGATAGACTACGAGTGTATTATTGAGCCAACCTTATACTTAGCAAATCTTGTTTTCACTTCCCTTGTGACGGACCTGGAATAGTCTCTTACATGTGAAGTTTCCGCTTGGGATCAGGTTGTCTTAGGTTGTGGGAGGATCACCAAAGTCTAGTTTATGAAGAAAAATCTGTCATCTCAATTAGAGAGTTAGAAGGTCAGTGTGCTCACACACACCTGACATCCACACCTAAAAAAGTGGTAAATGAATTACTTACGCGTACATGTATATTGCGGAGAATTAAACCATCCACAATTGCAAGAAACCATCATTTTTTAGCGCAATTATGCTGCAAGTTTCTTTTAGTCTTTGCCGGAAGTATCTGAAACTGCTTGAATTATTAGAGGACGCACTCTGGAAGTAATTAGATTGGTGAATGCCCTTTCTTTTTGTAGGAAGGCTGTTGCTTATTCTTTTGATGGATGGTTAGAAGAAAGAGAAGATAAATAAGGCATCAAGTGTAGGTTGTCTCTTAATTTTGTGCTTCGTTCTTTGCCTTTGTGGTGTGTACATCTGTTGCAAATAAAAGAGCTTATTTATCTCCCTAATCTCTTTCATTTCTGGTAGTGAGGCAAGTGCGGTTTTCAGTGTGTTCTTCACCCCATGCGGAATGGAATTTGAGTGGGGTTATAATGATGCCGAATCCTTAACTCCAATGAACAACAAACTCAAATAGTTTTACCACAGTGAATGCGCATGATGGGTACTGTTTGAAAGTCCAACGGTTGGATTTCTCACACGCCATTGTGAATGCATACTTTTAGACGATGCATTTATTTTCTTGTAGTATCCTCGATATTGATATCTATAGGCTTTTTAGGACATTCCGTCTTGGGAAACCAACATCTACAGTTTCCAGAGAGATAGTTAGAACCAAAGAGAGAGAGACCTATGCGGCCTTCCCCATCGAGAAGGGCTTTGATCCTTCCTATAGATCCCCGGCCACCCCAGCAAAAGGAACTACAAAAGGATATCTTATTCATTTGGTAATACAATCAATGAGCAAAAATATATGCTTGTTTTTTGAAAATCCCATATATTGTGTTCTACTACAGATTCATCATCGTTGTTCTACTACAGGAAGAGGTTAAAAAAGTAGGAAAATCCTACCACCCAATAAGCTGTTTAGTACATTTTTATGGTGACAACTAGGTGTTCCTTCTGTTCCTGAAAGTCTACATTCTATAGTCAAGGACAAAATACTCAATGTGCCTAGTTCAGTATTTAGTATTTACACTAACACGAAGGGAGCTTGTGTTGAATTTAGGTGTTTAATGTTTTTGACTGTGTTGAGATGATCCTAGAATCTTGGTTTAGTGTTCTCTGTTTAGTTAAATCAATCTTTTGGACAATCTTCTTTTGGCTGAGTATCTCAAGTTATCTTCCGTATCAACCTTATGTGATTGTGAAATTTAAAAATAAGAAGGTAATCAAAAAGTTTTTTTTTTTAAGTTGTATATATATATTTGCATCATGCACCTGTTTAGGGGGGAGCTTCTTAGTTCATGATGCATGTCGCATTTCATCACATATCATCATCATTGAAGGGGAGATTGGTTGTGATCATCTTGCTTTCTTTTCGGTACGTTAATGCTTGTCGAGGAGTATTGGTTTGGTTGTGGATCAATGAGAATATTGATTAAATTGTTTTCAGGTTTTTTTGAGTGAAATTTCAGCATAGTTTATACTTTATACCTGTTTAGTGTGAACTTAATTCTTTTTCACAGTCACACACACAGACACAGTTGTGAGTTGAGGATGTTTCCTTCTTGACAAGGTTGTTTATATTGGTTCTGTGAGTATGTATTTGGGGTACTGATTGTGTGGTTTTGTACTGCGACATTATTTCACCATATAGACCATATTACCACATGTTTAGCCTTCGTTGTGTCATATTTCTTTGTGGTCTGTTTTATCTTCACATCTGGACAACTTCGGTGCTTTAGTGTTTGTGTTTATTGTGTTGGCTGTTCAATAGGTGAATCAGCCTTGTAAGTTTCAGGTGCTTACATATCTAGCTTGGAAAGTTTGTTTCAGCAGCTGACGCGTCCTTATGTTACAGATCCTTTATCCAGGTTTAGTCTCTGTTTGCACATAGCTCAGTCTCCATGGTCGTTGATTGGAAATCTTGGTATTGCAAGTGTGTAGTCTGTTTTTCATTTGCTTCAGCAGTTGCCCAATTCTTTACTTTCTGCAAGGTCAGAACCTGTTGACATATGGGCTGCTTTCTTGGTCGTTATTTGGGGTTGTTTGATACTCATTTATTTGGTATAAAATGGGTGCTAGGTTGCTTTAAATTTAATGTTTTTATGGACTGGTTTGGAGAATTCATTCTCGTCGATAAGCTATCACCTATACTCCGGGGGAGTTCACATTTACAGCTGGTTTCTTTTAAATTGCTTACATATTCTCTGCTGGTCATGTATTCTTTCTTGCTAGTGTGATTCGTGTCTCCATAACCATAACAGGTAACACTTTTACTTGTTCTTTCCATGGCAAACAAACTAATGGAAAAGGTGGACCATCCCATACTTTTCAGTTCCTTCCCGTCAAATTCCCCACTAAAACAACCACAGCCTAGGTATCACAACATTATCGAAAACCGAAAACAATGTTATTGACTTCTTTAAATTTTCATGCTTGTAAGGCACCATTGTACTTCAAAGTTTAATATTCTATGAACGCTCAAAGAACGACTTTGTCTTCACTTCCATTTAAATAATCGTATGGAGAACTAAACCCTTATAATGATGATGGTACAAGCACATAACATGAATTTAGGCCTAGTTTTTTTTGGAAGACACTTCCAAAATTTAGGAAAAGCTTTCTACGGAGTTTACATCGTACACGCGTAACTTAATCATAGATCTTGCCGTAGCAGGATTCAAACTAAAAAAAGGAGCTCGCCTACCCTACTAGCTAGTACATGAGCAACAAAAGTGAAATGTGCATGTGTATGTGTAGTATAATGCACACGGTGTTTGTAAAAGGGATTTCCCGTCATTGGATAGATGCACGTGTATGAGAAATAACCCAGGACTATAGATGTCCAGAATGAGATGAGGATCATCGGATCAGTTCTGCGAATAAGTGATCTCGTGTTTAGCACGAGTGTTTAGTAGGCATGTGTCAGGCACGTGACTGACCGCCTCTAAGCATAACAGTTTTCCAAGTCGTTAGGAACTAATATAGAAAGTTCCTGAACATAAGAAAATTGAAGAGGGCGATCTTTGATGATAAGGAAGGAATCGTGATGACATATCTTTAAGAGTTATCTTTTATATATAATCTTCCCATGTATAATAGGATATTATGATCAACAAGGAAACCTACCTCTAATAAGATATGGTCTAGATTCAGACTTTCATAAGGAGAGAATTCCTAATAGGAAGGTAGAGTCCAAAGATGGAAGGGAACTCACAGGCGGTGAGGACAGCCCTAACCTTAGGACTCTCAAAGCTCTTCCTATATAAACCATAAGGATTCGCTCTTAGGAACTACGAAAAATGGGGTTTGATTCTCTGAAATAAACAAGGAGATATGTGGGCAGCCACCAGTCGGTTCAACCCTGAACTCAAAATCATTTCATCCCTTCTATACCAAGTAACAGCTTCTAGATCACAAGGCACAGAGGAAAATCAGGAGATACTAGGAAAATCCCATACATCTTGTGGCGCCGTCTGTGGGGACGAAAGTAGGTAAAAATTCGTTCAAACGACTGATTTAATTTAAAAACTCTTACCATTGTGATGTCATGAGCAAAGAAAACAAATGATGGCACTACCACACGTAGCGTCGCTGTCAGAGAAGAAGAGCACGAGATGCCTAAAGGGGGGGAGAATGTCAGTCACTATGATGCGAATAATCCCCTCCAAGGACCAGTGAACAACACTGACGGACTAGTTGCTCCTGGTGTAGGCCCTAGGAATAATGGTCAAGAGGAACGTCAAGATGGTGAGAATGCTGTTCTCACCAACCTAGAGTTTGTTCAGGCGAGTCAGGCAGTACAAGCTCTAGAACAGTAAAGAAGCAACCTTGAGCAAGAGTTACAGCTGCTGAGGCATTTGTATCAATCTGACACAAGGAAAGAGCCACTCATCGATCTCGATGATGACGACCTTCCAGAAGGCGGTCGTACTAGGAACCCAAGGCGTGGGGAACTAGTTCGATGCGAACCATCAGAGTCGGAATATAGTAACTCAGATGAGGATTCGGATACAGTATCAGACCCAGAGTCAACTGACCAGATCGTGATGTCGACCCCCGACACTGAAAAAGAACCTAGAACAAGAACTTTCTACCAAAGAAAGTGCATGGGAAACTGAGAAGAACGACCTGATCCGTTAGATGCATCGGATGACAGACAGGGGGAGAAAAATGCAAGACTCCCTTGTTCAATCCGCTATTATGGGGGCAGGTATATCTCCTTGCTCATCCCGAGTAATGAGAAAGTCATATCCCCGCGGTTATAGACAACCGAAGTTCAGTGTCTTCAGTGGCAAGTTAGATCTGGTGGATCATGTGTTCAGATATCGTGTCACTATGCGACAATATGAAAGGTAAGACCATGTCATGTGTCAAGAGTTCAAAGATTCCCTGTCAAGATCTACGCTCCAGTGGTACCACAGGTTACCTGAGTGGCAGATTAGGTCCTCAGAAGAAATGTTCAGGACCTTCATAGACAGGTACTCATGCAACACGCACCAACCAAAACGGATCGATACACTGTTCAATATAAAAAAAATGACGGAGAGGCATTGAGATCCTACATGCAACGGTTCATGGAAATTTCCATCCAGATAGAGTCTTGTGACGAATAGACTACTATAATAGCTTCCAAACAAGGGTTAGATGAAAACAACGCCTTATTTGGATCTCTCTCCAGGAAACCACCCCGTGATTTGGAAGAACTCCTAGACAGGGTTGAAACTAATACGTGGTGGGAGGAGGATGTCATAAACTAACGTCAGGAAGCAAAGAAGACAAACCCGACAGCTCTTGTGGCCCCTTGAGAGGGGAACGGAAACTTTTCCCCTCAAAAGCCAAAAAGAGATCGTCATTGTGGTCGCCAAGGGGCTGAATCCCCATCAAAGGAACGAATGCCCAGAGGGCAATACCAAAATGTAACCAGTAATACCGATGGAAAACTACAAAAGAAGCCACGTATGGAAGGAGTTGAAGAAGTTCTACCCTCGATGGACATAAACTTCGCCCCTTTGAACAAAATGCCAGATGAGGTCTTGGACTCGATCAAGATTCAGAGTTACCTCAAATGAACAACACCACTCAAGCCAGGCTCCTTGGGTACCAGAGACCAGAGGACCTGCTGCAAGTTCCATAAAGAGTAAGTCATCACAAGCTGCATCTAAGACCCGCGAAAAATGAACTACAGGATCTGATTGAAAGGGGGTATTTGAAGCAGTTCGTAGCACATGAGCAGGCAAACGTTGTACAATCTGAGGAGATCATCACGTCAATTCAGGATCCCCCAGGTACTGGACCACTCAATGGTCGACTCCAGATAAACATGATGTTAGGAAAGGCAAGCAAACGCAATGGCCAGGTTATAGAAAAGGGGTGTGATACCAAATGCGCGTCGCCAAGCAAATGAGGATTATGAACAATGAACTGACCATAAGTGCTCGAGTTGATGTGTCACCCCATAAAGATCCACTCATTCTTTTCACCGAGGTTGACTGTCTCAGCATCCAGAGTCCACATGAGGATGCACTGGTTCTTCCACTCCCTTTTGGAGATTATGATTTGCATCGCATATTGGTTGACTCAGGAAGTTCAACAAATGTGTTATACTAAGACGCATTAAAAAAGCTACAGATTCCTAATTCGGAGATGGTCGCTACCAACTCCAACCTGTATGGATTCAGCAGGGACAAAACTCTAACAGTTGGGGAGATCCAGCTACCCATAGCTACCGGTCTGGTAACTCTCATCATAAATTTTGTTGGGGTAAAAACTAACACACCTTATCATATAATCTTGGGTAGGACCTGGCTACACATACTCGATCTGCGCTGTTCCCAGCACCTATCACCAATGTTTAAAGTTCCCACATAAAGGGAAATTTGAGACAGTCAGAGGAGATCAGGTGGCTGCCAAGACATGCTACGCTCTGGCGACAAAGTAGTCCCCACTCCCTTTTAAACCAATGGAGGTGGGGCAACCACCAAATAGCAATTACATTTGGATCCCCCTCTCCCGGACCTGGTCCCAAGAAAGAGGGAAAATCCCCCCTCACTGGAGCCATTACAGAAAGTGGAAATTGTGGGAGGTAGCTCGCCAAAACCCACTTTTATCAGCACCTTGTTGAGTTCTGAAGAGCGTCAAGCTCTAATAGACTTCGTCCAAGAACACAAAGATGTGTTTGCATGGTCATTTGAAGAAATGCTAGGAATTGACCCTCATGTGGCATGCCACCGGCTTAATTTCTGCAGTGATGCAATAGTAGTCAAGCAGAAACCGAGAAAGATAGGTGCTGACAGATCCAAAGCGATAAAAGCCGAAGTTGAAAAGCTAAAGACGACTAATTTTGTCAGGGAGATCAATTTCCCCACCTGGATTTCTAACATTGTCCCAGTACGTAAGAAGAATGGGTCATGGAGAATCTGTATTGACTTCACGGATCTGAACCGCACGTGTTCAAAAAACAGTTACCCTCTGCCACGTATTGACAAATTGGTAGATGCAACGGCTGGACATGAACTGTTATCTTTCACGGATGGGTCGTCTGGCTACAACCAGATCCCATTGCATAAGGAAGACCACAAGCATGCTAGTTTCACAACCGAGGATGGTTTGTACTGTTATCAGGTCATGCCATTCGGATTGAAAAATGCAGGAGCCACGTACCAACGTTTGGTAAACAAAATGTTTGAAGGATTGATAGGCGACATTGTGGAGGTGTATGTAGACGATCTCTTGATCAAAAACCTAAGACGAGGAGGTCACCTCTCCCACCTGAAGCGTTCATTTGACATTCTCCGAGAGTATTGTATGAAACTCAACCCTGCAAAATGTGTTTTCGTTGTCTCATCAGGGAAGTTTTTTTTTTTGCACGCAGGTAAGGAAATTTATTAATGAAAGGAATTGTCAAAGACAATACAAGTTACATTCTTTTTCATCTAAAACGATTGTAGGCAGGTCCTAAAGGGACTTTCTATCTTAGTAACAAAGTCTAGTCTACTAGTGTTCCATCTGAAGTGTCGGGCAATAAGGTGGATCCCTTCCTTGCTGCTGCATCCGCACTAAAGTTGTCTTCGAAGGCCTTTATAGTAGCTTCTGAGTCGGCTTCAATCCAAATGCAACCCCAATTCATCTCCATTGCTTTCTCGGCTGCCATGACTATGGCTGTGCATTAGACATGATAACTATCTACTCGATCGAGACCCACAACAAGAACCCCAACCACAGCTAAATCCTTATTCCGACATACTATACCAGCCCCGCCATTACTGGGAACTCCTTGGGCTGATCCATCGGTGTTACATTTGATGACATTGCCCACTGGAGCGACCCAATGCACTTCTTGGATCAACTGCGCTGAGGCACTTTTCACCTGTACATTATCAAGAATGCGAAATTCTTTCATGTCATTGTGTTTTTTTCCTTGGGCCAGCCAGCCCGAGACCTTGATCCCCTTAAGAACTTCTCTCTTAATGTTACTCAGGGAAGTTTTTAGAGTATCTAGTTACTAAGAGAGGAATCGAGGCAAACCCAGATCAGATCCGGGCGCTTATAGAAATGCCTTCACCTAAAAACATGAAAGAGGTTCAAAAAGTTACAGGCAGGTTAGCAGCTCTGAACAGGTTCATCTCCAAGAGTTTAGATAAGTGCAAACCTCTGCTTTAGTTACTGCAAAAGAATACCTCATTTGCATGAATGGATGAATGCCAAAAAGCATTCGATCAACTCAAAACATACTTGGGGGCACCACCTATCCTTTCCAAACCAGTTGAGGGAGAAGTTTTGGGTCTTTACCTCTGTTCATCTGACTACAGTAATACTTATGTACTGATACGTGCGGATGAAAAGAAAGTTGAAAAACCTATCTATTTCTTGAGCCGAACGCTCCTACCAGCAGAATTAAGGTACCCTAATATAAACTCGAAAGAGTAGTTTTAGTCCTTGTTTTCACAGCAGAGAAATTACGACCATACTTCCAGTTCCACACTATCAAAGTAATCACAGAGTACCAGTTATGATCAGTTATGGAAAGGCCAAACAGATCAGGAAGGTTAGCTAAATGGTTCGTGCAACTATCAGAATATGATATTGTTTACGTCCCAAGGATCTCAGAGAAGGGTCAGGTAGTAGCAGAATTCTTGGGAGAATTCCCAATGACCTACACCGGGTACGACTCAATAACCTCCAGTTCAGATGATGGCATCCTACCTGAATCCCAAAACACCCGACCAGACCCTTGAGAGCCGAGCTCTGGATGGCGACTGTTTGTGGATGGGTCTTCCAATGACAAAGGCGTAGGAGTTGGAGCTGTGTTAGTCACTCCTGACAACATGCGGCTGGAGAAATCCATCCGGTTAAGTTGGAATGCCTCTAACAATGTGGCAGAATATGAGGCGACACTTGTTGGCCTCACAATGGCTTTCGACCTGGGCCTAATACACCTCACAGTTTTTAGTGACTCACAACTGGTTGTGTTTCAAGTTGATGGAGGATACGAGGCCAGGGATGAACGAATGGCCAAATACCTGGAACTGGTAAGGGGTCTTCAAAGCAAATTTGAGAATATTCAGTTTTATCAGCTGCCTCGATCAGCAAATTGACACGCAGATGCTTTGGCATATGTTGCCTCAATGTTGGGCAACAGCGAGTCTCGTTCCATCCCTATAGAGTTCTAAGGTAAACCTAGCATCCAAGCACCCGATGTTACAACAGTTTGTGTTATTCCAACCACCACACCAAACTAGATGGATCCGACAAGTCTTACCTCAAAGACGGAACACTTCCAGAAGATAAGAACACAATAAGGCATCTGCTTGCAAAGGTACCAAGATTCACTCTCATTGAAAATGATATCTACAAGAAGTCCTTTTTAGGACCTCATCTCCGATGTCTCCCCTCACATCCTGCTAAACAGGTCATGCGGGAGGTTCAAGAAGGAATTTGTGGCAACCACGCTGGGGGCAGAACACTATCCCTCAATATCCTAAGGCAAAGGTACTTTTGGCCTTATATGCAAAAGGATGCATAAGCTTTTGCCCGCAAATGTGAAAAGTGTAAACGACATGCTCCACTTATCCATGCACCAGCAACAGAGCTGCACCCGTTGGCCAACCCATGACCATTTGCACAGTGGGGAACTGACATTGTGGGACCCTTGCCACCCGCTCCTGGCAATGTCAGATTCTTATTGGTCACGACAAATTACTTCACCAAGTGGATAGAAACAGTTCCCCTTGTCTTTATTCTGGAACAGGACGTTAGAAAGTTCATTTGGAACAACATTGTCTGCAGATTTGGCATACCCAAAGTTATCATATCAGATAATGGGCAGCAGTTCGCTGGCGGATTGGTCACTGAACTCTATGAAGAGTTTCACATTACCCACCCGTTCTCAACTCCAAGGTACCCACAAGGTAATGGCCAAGCGGAAGCCTCCAATAGGGTTATTTTGGATAACATGAAGTGCAAATTAAATGAAACAAAGGGTTTATGGGTCGAGGAACTACCTAAGGTCCTATGGGCATACCGAACTACGCCCAGACGATCGACTGGAGAGTCCCCATTTTCACTGACCTACGAAACTGAAGTTGTCATACCTCCTGAACTAGTAGCTCCCACTCAGAAGTCAGACGTTGTGCACACCCTGGATAATGAGGAATTATTATGCAGAGAAATGGATCTACTAGATGAAAAGAGGGAAAGCGATGCACTATGCTTGGCTGCCAACTAGCAGATTCTGAAAAGATCATACAACAAGAGAGTCCAAATTTGAGCTTTCAAATCTGGCGATCTGATTCTGCATGAGATTCCAGAGCACAACGACAAGCTTGGGCCCAATTGGGAAGGACCATACATCATCGACAAGGTTGGCTGAACTGGTTTTGACTCCTTACGTACTGTTGAAGGGGACGTTCTTGTCAAACCATGGAACACCCACTACCTTCACAAGTACTATCAGTAAATTGTTATTCCATGCCCTTTTATGCATTGTTTCTTCTCTCCAGTCATCAATAAAGTTCATCACCTTGCAATAGAATTTATTCCTTGCATCAATTCTTTATTTATTATCCATAATGGACTAAGTCTTTAGGGAATTATCTACTCACTATATGTTCAAGAACATTATATACTAATTTGCTTTAGAACTAGTGATAATGGGTTTGGGGAAGTTGAACTGTATGCCAGTTCCTTTCACATCCTCATGCAGCCTGAACTGTACGCCAGTTCTTTCAGATTGCGATTATCCTTGATGGGTTAAGCCTTTAGGAAATCTAACCACACAAATTGTCTAGTAAACTGTATGCCAGTTTGACTTGGAACAAGAGATAGTGTTCTTGGAAGCCCGAACTGTATGCCAGTTTCTGGAGCTCTCATAACATCAAACATGGGGATTGCTAGGAAGATCTGGGTTGGAACCAGATCTTAGCACACAATCATTGGCCTGGAATCATATCGGCATGATGGCGCTGAGGAAGACTCCCCCACTATTGTTCAGGCGATAACCTATTTATTTTTTAAATAAATAAGACTTATCGTTACTAAACACAGTGTTATGCTCAAGGCACCAAGTTACTTTCGCAAAGACACATGGTTCCTCTAGGCACTATGTCTCTGTTAGGATTGAACTTTCAGTTACAGTTAACTTGAACGGCTCCCATGATATCCTGATCAGATTCTGGTTATGCCTCATTTTAACCTGTTTAGCCTATGAGGTCACCTATTATTGTTCCAAATGAACTTTAATTTGGGGACATAAGGGGTATAATATGCATAGTAGTACATGTCATTATATGCTATATAACATAAAATGCTTTAAGTGCATGCATAAAATAGAAGAGCTGCAGAGCTCAGTAAGTAAATAGTATGTGAACTACATGGCTCAATATTACAGACCCATAGAATAATTGTTTGGAAATAATTGTTTTTATGAACTGAATATCTAAGTCTTTACTTAGCCGACCTGATGAGCAGGAGTAGAATCAAACTTCGGTTCAACATCAATACATGCTGCTGCACCATCATCAAGAACTCCTGGACCACTTTCAAGAACTGACTGTGTGGTAAGACTGGCTAGAATGGTTGAAGGCTGAACAGAACACTCACCTAAAATTGGCACTGGCAAAAAAGGAAGCTGAATGGGAGACATGTCATCATCGGTGTCTTCTTCAAAAGAGGAGGAGGCGTCAGACATAAGTTCAATATGAATCGCAGAAATACTAGTGTTCAAATCAGGAAATAAGATGAAAGGGTTGGTCACCCGCCCCTGATCATCCAACTGAGAAACATACTCAGTAGTCTCAATAGCCTCCTCAAACTTAACTTGTTTGGCTGTATTGAAGGACTCTTCAGAAACATCAAGTACTCTCAGAGCAAAACGAATGACATTTTCAGCTGACCTCTTCTTCACTTCCTCCACCACTTTGGAATAGAACTTAGAAGTCTCTGTCAAGATATCACCAACCTTCTTATCAGAACGTAGACGCTTCTCTTTGAGAGCCCTCTCATAACTTGATATGACTTCATTTGCATGGGTAATGGCTTGGCCAAGAGTTCTCATCTCCGTATTCCTACGGTGAAGTTCTCCTTGAACTTGGTCATGCTTTGTTTGCAGGATGGTAAAGTGGGAGCGCACTTCCAAGAACTTCACTTTCCAGGAGGTAGCATCAGCAGCTCCTTTTTGGGCTTTGTCGAGAGAGTTGCGGAGGTTGGAGATTCAGAGTCCGAAGGAACCAATTCAAAACCAAAACCAGTTAGATCGAAGTTGGAACATAACTGGAACTGACCCATAAACACCAACACCCTACGCCCTACGACTCTCGCACAAAATTAACAGAACCCAAACCGACCCATTTCATTTCGGTTTGGTGCGGATAAGCTGAACCCGTTTCAACATGGTCAATGGTCACGTGGAGTCATGGACCCATTACTTGTCCCTGTCGTTTGTGGGGGTGGATTCTTCCAGATACATCTCAGAGTTTGGAGAAGCGCCAACAGTGAGGTATGATCCATTCCTTGTTTGCAGTAGTTAAAGGAAAATTTCACTCAAACTTTCTTAGATTCTATAAACAAAGTGTACATGCATCTTATTCGATCACTTCTGGAATTTAAGTAATTACATCTTTTTAGTCAGTGCATTAATTGTGATGTGTTAATATTTTGATCGTAGGATAGATTTTATTGCATGCAATGTAAATGATTTTTCCTTGAGACTAACATTGGAAATTTTAGTTCTACCAGCTACATGCAATAAGATGCCTATTGTTTAACCAATGAAGTTCGTTAGCAATATTTTCCTTGATTAACTTGTGTTCAAGCTTAAATTCGAGCTTTTGAAATTTCACAAATAAGACAATATTTGGTTTTTGAAATCTCAGCTTTAACCTTGTTTTGCTTGTCCACTTTGGATCTCTTCAATTGGAAGTACTCCTTCTGTCTTTCTTGGCAGTGCAATGGGAGAACTTGATGTGACCTGGATTTGCTATTGTGATGGAGAATTAGTTGACGAGGATAGGGAGGTTAGGTATTTCGGGGGGCACACTAAAGTACGAGATATTCCCAGTACCATTGGCTTCATAGATCTCAGAACAAGGATTCAGGAAATGTTAGAATTTCCAATTGACGAAATGGGATTCAAAATAAAGTGTAGGTATTGTGTCGATGACCACACTGTCGTTGCCGTCGACGTTGATGATGATCAGTCTCTAAAAGTTGTTTTAGATCGTTCCCATCATTGCAATAATACTGTTATTGCGTATATTGTAGAACAGTCAGCAATAAACATAAATTCCGAGTGTACAAGGTACATATATACCACTCTGAGTGTCTTGGTAGCTGATGTTGAATTCGGTACTTAAATCTGCAATCTTATTTACCACAGGAAATCTAGTTATGCGGCTGGCATTGAAGAACCTATCCAGGATGCTAAACCTTTTGGACGAGTGGGACGTCCGCCCAAATATTCCAGTCTTAAGAAACCAGTAGGACGTCCAAGCAAAGGAACTATGGCGTCCAGGAGACGAGTAGGGCGTCCAAGTGTAAATAAAAGTCGACACCACATTGTGGGAGATGCGGGAAAGAAGGGCACAACATAAGGTCATGCAGGATGCGCAGTAGTAGACAAGAATTCATGCATGATGATGAAAGTACGCCTGTGGTATGATAGAGTTCGAAGAAGAATTCAGAGAAAGATTGAGCCACTCTAGTATCATACTAATATATATCATGAAAAAGTAGCTCTTCTACTCTTTCTTTTTTGGTAATCTAAGCTCAATGTATTAGGCGATCACAGTGGTAGTTCCCTATTTTGCTAGTTAAAAGCCGTACGCACTGGGTTGTCAATTCTAGCCTAAACAGGCTTTGGGGCTAAACATTTTGAGTATTTTGTGTAGGCTACCCTTTTGTAAATCAATGTCAACTGTGTGTTGTATCAGACGCCTGATGTAGTTTTCCATATTATTGTAATCTATGTACAGTTATGGATTGTCGTCTTTGCTTTAGGACGGAACCAGCAAGCTCATGACGTTCAGTTGTAGAGCTACAGATAACGGATGCATATATGTCAAGAGCCTATATATGTCAACAGCCTTCGCGATAAACATTTACTCTTATTAATATTTGAAGCTAATATAAAACCATTGCACATCCAGTACTAATTCAACTTCTCTGATTGAAAACTCTACAATTTTTCCTAATCTCTCCTGCGTTACCAATAAGAACTTCAACGCCCCCCAACTTCACCATAGCATTGGCAAACTGTCGACCAAACTTAATTCCATCAGAAGCTAAACTAGAGACCATTGCACTGCTTGAGCTATCCAAGCCAAGTTCTTGATCAATTCTCAGTACTGCTTTCTTCATTAGAACTTGGTTGTAGAATTTGTTATCAAACACAAATGGAGTACTTTGATCCAAAAATACAGTTGGGTCCTGACCAGATTGTGATCTACAAGTCTGAAGAAGTTTTTTCAGTAACCTGGGATCCATTGAAGGGTCAGGAGATCCTGTTCCTTGAAAATTTGAAAGTCTATCTTGGAAGAAGCTGCAATGTGAAACTCCAACTGTATGTGCACCTAAAAGAGTGACCATTTCACTCAGTGTTAGTCCTTTAGCAGTAAAGGCTTCCAAAGCTTGAGGAACAGATGATCCTGGTCCAGGTAAGTTCACATCTTGTGGGTTCGAAACAATCCCATCACGTCTGCCAGTGGGAATTTTATAACTTGGTCCTCCTGCAAGTACTACAGCATCTCGAGTAGCAACAGTTACAATATCAGCACATGAGACGACTGATGGGCATTGTGCTTCTAGAGCCGCCTTGGCTTCGTCAATGAGTTCATACCCCCGTACTGTTAAGTTTGGCGCAGCAGTCTTCTCTGAAGGACTCTGCTCACTTGTGTCTATTAGTATTGACGCATCGCATCCCTGTAACAAACAGAACAGGAAATTAAAAAACTAAGATTGGCTCAAATAGGTATCTTGTATTAATTTCCTTGAAAAATGATTATCACTTTAAGTATAACTCTTCGCAGTGCACCAACAAATTGATGATTTGATTCAAGGACTAGGTGCATTGCGCTGGTTGATAATTTGCTAGTGCGCGTCACACAAGTACGCAACTAATATCATGAGAAACCCTTTGCTGCTTCTTTTTTCAGTATAGTTCAGTGTGCATGTAGTGTACACGGTCTGATAATTAATTAAAATGCGTAGAGGCACTTACTCTAACAAAACAATCATGAAAGTGCATGCGAAGAAGGGCTGCTGTAATAGATCGATCACCGTTAAATCTTTTTTTCACCACTGCTTGTATAATTGATTCTGCTTGTGGGCAGGTTGAACTGTAGAAACCAACTTGGAGATCAGCACAAACAATGTGGAGAAAAAAGTAGAGAAACAAGAAAGGGAGCTTCATTTGTTTTTTATTTACTGAACAAGTAACATAAATATGGAGATTTGAAGTGTGGCTATGTCACTGAGATTTGGTGAGGAAACTAAAGTGATTAACATATATTTATACACAATAAGGATGGTTAGCAAACAAGATATATTGATAAAACAGTTGACCTATGACGTCTCTTAGAACACGGTTTTGTAACAATTTTTGGTATTTTGTACGTTGACATGACTCAGATATCATCTAACATAGGATTTTCTTTGGAGCTTGGACTAAATAAAGCTGTACTCAAACTCAAACGCACTAAACATCACTGATAGTCCAAGGAAGGATACAGTTTTGTGACTGACTTTCTCAAATCAGTCCAAAAAGTGTTAACAGATAGAAAAAAGTCCAATTGGCGCAATAACAATCGATCAGATTGTTCTACGTAGGATATGAACGATTATGTCAACAAAGTGTTAACAGATAGAAAAGAGTCCAATTGGCGCAATATCAATCGATCAGATTGTTCTACGTAGGATATGAACGATTAAGTCAACAATATTGGTGACTTACAGCCTTTAGTTACCTGTGTCGTATTAGTACAATCGATTTAAAAAGTTATGACAATGGTGTAGATCTTCCTAAACCTTGCATGAGTACTTTGTGCAAGCTTGAGTCCACTTGTGCTTAAACCTCAGCCTTTGTTTGAGCTCTTTGACTTTCAAGGAGAAAATATATTAGAGAAAACAAATCAGAAACTTTTAATTTGCTGACATGACCATAATTGAAATACAAATGTTCATAACTTCATATAAATTTTAGCAGAGAAAATATTTTAGAAATGAGAGCAAATTTGGACAGAAGGGATTCAAAATTAGGGAAAGCAAATTTGGACCTACTGACATCTTTGGGACAGAAAAGAAACTCCTTAGTTTGAGTTTTAGTTTGCCACATGTATAAAGAAACATCTGAGTTTGTAAAATTAGTAGAGGTGCAGTTCTATTATATTACCGCGGGTCACACTGCAATTTGGGCTTTCAGACATCAAGAGCAGAAGGTGACGAATGTTCCACTCTCTACTACTGCTAACAACAACAATGTTAATAAAAATCGCACATGCTAAACATTTTTAAGCAAGTAGCATGATTGAAGATCCCCTTAAGTTCCCACACCACAATTAGGAAGCAAGGCGAGTCACAAAGACCATGAAAAAAAGTCAACAAGCTTCGCATCCGTTAATGGTAGGTTGGAGCAGAACCAGCAAATGAGTAGAGCGAAGAAACTGGGACACTTTCTCCTGCCACGCCGACCCTTCCAGTTGCCGACCTCTGAAGAAGAGGATCACCCAACACCCTATTTGGATCGTCATATCCCACTGTTGAATAATAACCACTGCGATATTCAACTGGGGCATGTGTTTGAGGGGCGTATGATGGAGGGGCATATGATGGTGCAGGAGCATACGATGAAGCAATGGCATATGATGGTGGTGCAGGAGCATATGATGGTGGTGCAGGAGCATATGATGGCGGTGCAAGGGCATATGATTGTGGTGCAGGGGGATGTGAGGTAGCTTGCGTGGCAAGCTGGTTATAGTAATCACTTCCACGATCCAAACGTTGAGCAAGGTCCCTCTCTCTTTCCAAAAGTGACCTATGATACTCACTTTCCCTCTCTCTTTCCAAAAGTAACCTATGATACTTGCTTTCCCTCTCTCTTTCCAAGACTGACCTATGATATATCTCGCTTTCCCTCTCTCTATGAACTACCTCGGGCACGGTCCTATACCTGACAAAAAAAAGGGATTATTAATGAATGAACTTCAAAAAACAAGAAACAGATAGACCGCATAACAAAATTTATTAAGAGGTTGACAGATTAAACTCTAAATAGTTCCCCTGCAGTGGCACATACACTCTTTTGGGAACCAATAAAAGTCTCAGAGATGACTCTTTAGAAACTTCCAAATCGTGAGATACAGGTCTAAACCGAAGTCCTAACCAACTTCTTGCAAAAAACCATCCTTTACCTGCTATAAGGATCCTGAGCATGTGAGGCAGGATTTTCGGGCATGTAAGGCTGAGGGGGTTCAGCATAATAAGTTCCGCTCTGTGAAGGTAAACTAGCAGGGTGACCATACCGAGCCTCTAATGGTGGTGGAACACGAACAATATGTGACTCAGTTGCATACCCACTCTCGTGAGGTGGCAGTCTCACAGGCCATTGGAACCGGTCCCCAGAATCTGGGGGTGGATTTCTATGTTGGAGATCTACTTTAGGAGGTGGCCGGGGTGCCTGACCTGAAGGTGGAAGAGTAATTGGTCGAAACAATTCAATCAATTTTCTGACCTGCACTCATGGTCAACCAGACTAATTAGGAAACAATATAGCAAGAACATTTGAACAAATATGGCTTCAGCAGTAACATATCAACGTCTTACTTGTCTATTACTGAGCTCCTGCTTGAATTTTGAATAGCCCTCATAATTCTCCTGGATAGCATGTTTGAACTGTTTCTCAGGCAATGGTAAGCAATCCTTAGAGATCTTGAATCTCACCTTCAACAAAGAAGCAAGAAACATAGTATGCATCAAATGATCACAAAAAACAACTGATTACCAAATACACACAAAAGCATCGGGTCTATTGAACTCTCTATTCTATCTTTTTATTTTTAATTCCACAAAATAATAACAATAGTAACATTAAAAGATGACAAAGAATAAGAAACATCATAGTTACTTTCAGTAAAGAGACTATAAACAAGAATTGCAGTTGCCAGAAGCAAGTACCTATGAAATGTTAATGTGAAATACGAAAAAGATATCAATTAAATTGGGGGTGACACTTAAGCACATTATAGAGTAACAAGAAGCAATAATAACGTCTCAAGCGCATATGAAAATGAAGAGGGGATAGTATCAGAACTACCTGAGCAGAAAATCTGCCTCCAAAAGCGGATGGCTCCAAATCACGCTGGCCACTTGATGTAGCCTTGTATATGCCATATAGAAGCTTCAAGTCAAAATCAAACAGGAAGAGTTTTGTGCCTTCCTTAATCCTCTCTACAACATCCAATTTCCCACTAGAGAGTCCAAACACACGGTATTGGTAGCAATCAGATTTTGTTTGTCCATTGCACATGAAAATAAATCCCGGTAACTTTTCACTATTACCCACTTTTTCCAACTTTCCTTGCGCTACATCTCTGGTTGCATCCATGAGAACGGGAGCAACAGAAGCAGAAGCAACTAAGTCAGAAGGCACCTTCTTGGCCGATCTTTTTTCAGCAGATCTTTTCTCTATCTTTTTCTTCACAGTCTGCCCACTGTTCTCGGCATGTCCACCCTTTTGTCCTCTCTTGCCTCTTCTACCTCCCCTTGTCATAACAAAAAAAAAACTGAAAAACAAGAAAGGAAGGGTATTCAGACCAAACATAAAGTTCCACAGATTGCTACCCAAAGGACCCACTAGACATCTCATTACCTGCTATACAAACTTACAAAAATGTATTCAAAATACGCCGCACAGACATATTCCCAGCCGTCCACAAAGGATGACAACAATATCAAAGATATGGTCAATTTCCAATTTACAGACCTCAACTTTCCATCTATCCAGATAAGATGACAACACGCCATCAAAGATATGGTCAAGTCCCAATTTACAGACCTCCAACCCTATAATTCCTATCTGTAGGTTAACGTATCCAGCCCTCTATCCAGGTTATATCCAATATAGTTGCCCTTAGATAAGTGGCCCTCTTCTTGGAGATCTGATGCCTTAACCTTACTCAATCTGGAAGATATGGTTTATACTTTATAGTGTACACAACCACTAACAAACTTATCGGCTGATATAGAAAACTAAAACTGCAGCTTCAGTATCACGAAAACAGAGTAAAGGGTGGTTTGGACTTCCAACAAACACAGACTTAACCTGGGATTCTTCTACTATATACTCCAAATCCACGATACTGCAACACCTTGAAGGAAAATACAAGAGAAAAGGCATCTACTACCTAAACTTCCTCTTGAAAGTCCATTTAAGCCAAATATATATATATATATATATATATATATATATTTTTGCAATTCAGATGAAAACTGTCATCGCCTCAATTTGTGGGTAACCATGAGACAAGCTTATATGCTCAAATGGTTCCTCCATTGACATTTAATTTCAAAAATCTTCTGTCTCTTTTCAGCAATCCAATCAACCACCTAATTTTCAAACAACAGCATCAAATCCCTAATCGTTTAAAAAAATTTCCTCCTTGGACACTTATCTGATTTTGCTCAAGCTAAACACGTCATAACCTGCTAGTCAATTCCTTCAAAACTAGTTCACCTAAAGTGAGTTCTTTCAATTTCCATCCTACAATAAACCACATCAAACAAGTTTTACATAAACCCATTAAGTGAAATAAGTCCCCCCAATATGAAAACTATTTTTAGTACAATGGTTCCTTTTTTCTTCTGATGGCTATCTAAAACCAAAACTTCCTCCAAATCTGCTGATTAATACCGACTCCACTTCTTTCTTCTCTGTATGCAGACCACATTACCCTAAAATCCCCCCCAATCACCATGAAAGCTCCAGATAAATATGCTAAAAACATCATCCAGATCCATCAAAACAATAATGCCCAAGGCAATGGCCTTTTCACCCCAATTAACGGTAAAACTTGTATATATTAAATCTATCATTCGTCGTGTAAAAACAGGAAAATATTCCAACAAAAGAAACGTCTTCCTAATTAAGTAATCTTTTGTCCTAGAGAATTTAAGTTCCCACTATCTCCAAAAAGGAAACAAAATGACTATGATCCGCCAACTCTCTACTACAGTTTACTTCTTTAAACCACTCAAAATGGCCTTGAAACTATTATGTGATAGATAATACATATAACCCAAATCTAAGAATACTCCTTGTCCACTGTGGACTGAAACACCTTGCTTTACAACAACCCCTTACTGGCCTAGTCGCCATTCCAGCATAATCTCTCAAGACTCCACCCTCAACAAGTGAGCACTGAGAAGTCCTCTGCTCTGATACAATCAAACATAGTGAGTTGTTTACTCCCAACATTCCCAGGCAGGTCATGCATCACATACTCCTACTCCTCTAGCCCAAGAATATTTCATTCCAGAGTTCTTGTTCGATTTGGTGCTTTCATGATTAAAGAAAAAACTACCAGTATCCACGATCTAAGAATGTTCAATGTCTGATATTAGAGTAAGGCACCTGGCGCAACAACCACCGCTCACTATGATAGGTGCCTTTATCATGTATAACTTGTTTTTAGGGCACACAACCATTTATCTTCCAATTCATAGAAAAATATATAAACTTTTGATGTACTTTCAATATTCTCCAAGTTGTATAAAGAAACTCGAATTAAGCCTCCCAAAACCACTTTCCCTTTAGTGGTACTTTCTTTTTGGTCTACCAGGGTCAACCGAACTAACTAAAACTAAGTTGTCCCCTTCCATGGACAGGAGAAAAACTTTGACAACAGCTTGCAAATTTTTCTGTTGTCGGGCAATCTAGAGGCAGCCCAAGGTACTACCTTGAAAAGCTCAAGCCTCACCTCGCCCCTGACAACATAGCTGAGAATATCACTCACGATTACTAAAATAAAAAAATAAATAGGGTTAATAATGTAAGTGATGCTAAATGCGAGACAGTAATAACAATATGAATCCAATTCATAATATTTCCACTACAGGATGTGACACAAATACACAATCTATGATTATCCCTAAAATTTCCACTTTCATTCTGTTTCGGTCCCCACTTTCATTCTCTATAACAACAACACATTCAACCCTAGTCTTATAATGTTGTCTCCATAAATCTTAATGTTTAATTTATTTAATCACTTATAATGTCATTTTGCTCTAAGTTTATTATTTTCTTCAAAGAGTTTCCTAGTGAAATTTCAATGTACTCTTTCTTTGCTTTGTTCACATTCAATTTTGCTACTCCTAATAACATTAATCACTCAGTTTCAACATACAGATAGATGAAAATGAATACAAATAATAATAACCCTAGATTGAAATCAATCTTATAGAAACTAACAATCAGACAATTATAAAAGGACAGAGAAATTTACCGAAACGAGGGAGGGGAGTGTTGATGTGTTTTCGCCAAGAAGAAGAAGAAGGAGCGGATAGAAAACAAAAAAACCGAAGTGTTGCCAAACTTTTACAGCTATATATTTGTTTCAGCGTCGAATTTTTGTTACAATTTCCACGAAATATCGGAACAGAAACAAATTGTTAATCCCGCTCTGATCGAACGGTCCTGGATAGAACAGATCATATATCATTCATTCACACATTTGAATTTGAAAATGCATGCATACATACCGATTATAATAATCAAAACACATACAATTGTTTATTAATTAAATGAGATAACTACATTGTAGGGGTGGGAATTTGGCCCTAACGACCCTAACCCGGCCCTGACCGACCCGACCCTAAGCCCTATAAAGCCCTCACAGAGTTTAGGGCCGGCCCCCGCCCTACCCTAATGCTTTCTAGAGGGCTGTGGCTAAGATTCTAAAAACATAGGGCCGACCCTAACCAAGCCCTAACCGCCCCGTTTCATACTTTCACTATAAATACACATACCATAATTGTCCAACTCTTTGTTAAATATTTTCAATTAAAATAACATTGTCGCTCAAATTTATCACTTACACCCAAGGGTACTTCCAATAACTTGTTTTATATAACAAAAACTTGTCAACTTAAGCGGCCTTATGAAGAAACAATGAGCACTAGCCTAATAAAAAAAAAAGACTTTATTCCTTTGATCATCAAGTCAAAGTCCATAACTTATTATTCTCAATTTCTTTTCTCACTTATTTCTTATAAATTATATTTTTATTCACATCCAAGCCAAGTCTAAAACTAAAGGTTTCCTTCCACACCATTAAAAGAAAAATACTGAGGCGCACATTTGTAACATAGAAACCAAAAAACACCCTTTGTCAGAAAAATGACATTTATAATCTCAAACCTTTCTCCATCACTTGTTCAAAAGCTAATATTTTCATTTCCATATACAAAGTTTGAATCACTTTTAAATTAGAAGAAAGGTAATATTATATTTGTTTGAATCTATTATAGAAATAATTTATGATATTACAAATAGTTTAACAACTTCCATGACCCTTAACCAAAACTATTATGTTTCTTCTTTATATCTATTACTTCTTCCTTTAAAATGATAATATAATTATTTGTCTATGTATTTCAATGTTAAATGTAATTTTAGTGAGGTTTGAGTACAAGGAAGAACAAATTCCGAACTCTCGATGTACTTCAGTTTATTAGATTGTGGATGTGCATTTTAAATTTTGGACTTATACGCGATTATTACTAGATTGGTTGGACTTTGAGTTTGTAGATTATTGTACATTTTTGTAATATAAATGAGTTTTAAAACTGATGTAGTAAAAAAAAAGAAAATATATAGGCCCGGCCCTAAAGCCCGGCCCTAAAGCCCGACCCTAAAGCCCTTAAAGAGGGCTAGGGTCGTGGTCGAATTTTGAGATTTAGACTTGTGACCCAGGCCCTAATCTACCTATGCCGACTTTAGGGCCGCCGAATCCCGCCCTAATATCTGAAGGGCTTTAAATGTTTAGGGCCGGGCTAGCCCGACCCGGCCCATTGCCCACCCCTACTACATTGCATAAAATTAATTAAATGAATGCATATACATGTGAGTTTGCGTTAGAATTAATCTAAAATACGTAATTGATTAAATGAACGCCCATCTACAATTGAGTTTGCATTAGAATGAACGTAAAACACTTGATTGATTGAGTGAATGCATCTATATGTATTAATTCAGTAAACAACTTAGACCTTTTAACGCATTCATTCAGCAAGTGTTTTCTTCATGTTAATGCATTAATTCTATAAATAGAAATATGGGAGAAAGAGAGACATGTACTAGAATGACAATATTGATTTCTTGAAGGTGTGTGAGAGAGAGATAAGGTTCTATTTTTCTAGGGTTTTTATTTGGTTTGTAAAATATATATAGTTTTTAATTTAGTAACTATATGAAATAGACGGCTAATATATCTTAAAATTTCAGAAATCAAATCAGATAGGATTTTGAAAACACATCCAATTCCGATTAAATTATTTTTCGGAAAAATCGGATATCAAAACACAGATATTGTCGCCAAATTCGGAAAAATATCGGATCAGAATTCAGAAAAATTAGGTTTTCAATAAAAAAAATGGCACCCCTACATAAAATGAATGAAATATAATGTGGTTTCAAATATAATTGTTCTCATTATTCCCCGAGTTTCACCGGTTGAACGCACTATCTTAACCATAATTAAAATGTTCAATGCCTGCATGTATTTTGTTGTCGACACTACCAAAGTTTCCACTACTACCATAGCCGTCAACACTGTGTCAAGGTTCATAAGGAGCTCCATAATTTCCATCATAAGGGCTAGGGTAAGAACCACCATATGGGCCACCACCATTTGAACCAGCATGTGGGTTTGCATTTGAACTTTTGTTTGGGCCATTAGAAGGAGCCTATTGGGGTGCTTCCAAAGTTGAGGTTACAAGCAGGTGTCCCACGACATTCTAATTGTTTCTCCTTAATTTCCATTTGTAAGTTATGAAAAAAATATTTTATGTGTTGGAGCTAAGTTAGAAGCGTCCTTAGTCATAACTTTGCTTCCCTATCGTCTCTCTTCGTAATCTACATTTTTACTACTATTTCGTGCCTCTTGAGTGACAAAAAAATGAGTCGTTCTACTTAGGCTTGCTCAATAGACTCTCATAAACCTTTTTAGAAGTCTTAAGCAGTTGGTTCATCATGCCGTCATTTTCAGCCACAACTTTTAGCATTGACTTAGTTTTGTCTCTTCTACTAGTTTTATTTGACATTGAACTTGATATTTGACATTAATCAAGTTATTCTCCAGTTTGAGCTCACATGTTTACTGATCGTGGAGACCGAGTATATCTTGGAATGTTGTCATTAAACACATAGTTAGTAATTTGCAAATCTACCATTTAAATCGGCAAACATTTAATAAGGTCGAATGTTTCAATGATACGGTTTAATTCGTGAATTCGGCCATGTATTACGTATTAATTAAAATACTAAAAAAATAGGATTCTTATAATTAGAATTAAAAATGAATGTCAAAAGGGGGGAAAACTAAATGGGGAGTGGAGAGTGGGAAGCTTAACATTTATATCCTAGAGAGGATCAATCAATTGAGAGAAATTAGAGAACTCAATAAGAAAAAAAAACTACTTCTTTTTTTCTTGTTTGTAACTTTCCAAGAACAAATTAACCCATCGGACCCACCAACATTGAAGAAAAAGTCAAGAAAAACCAAGGTGCAAGTTTACACAAATAATTCTTGAAGAAGAAGGTTTGCACAAGGGATTGTAAAGGTAATTACTGACTACCAATCACTCAATCAAGTACATACATTTATAGATTGGTTTTCCAAGGTTCTTCCATCTCTGCTTAAAGATAAGCTCTTCTAATTTTCCATACCCATATTGCATTTCCATATACAAAATTGATATCTTAAATATGTGAATAATACTTGGTATGTAAACATTAGTAATATATAATTCATTTTTAATCTTTTGTAATTTACCAAAAATTAGTCAAAATGTGTGAGATCAAAAGACTCTACCCTATATGGGAATATGCAAAGGATTTGAAAACTCGGCTCATTTTGTATGCAGAGGATTAGAATACCCTATGTGGGTTCTAGTAGTGGTGGGCCCTGTAAAGTTGTCATCAAGAGTTGCAAGTGTTTTATTCTTTTGGTTTCTTGTCTTGTTTCCAAAAACTAGAGAAAGGAGATTTCAACACCTCATCCGAAGTAGTCATTGTGAAAACTGACAACGCCGGATTTTCAGGGACAAGTTGATAAGGAGTAAATAGCAAGTTGAATGCATGGAGATAAGTAACATTATTGAGAACTAGTTTCCTTTCTCTTTGCAAATATGACAAGTTGACAAGGAGTGAACATAACAAGTTGAGTTTATTCTAGACTGTCATTATTGAGAATCCTAGATAAGGTAAGGTCTAAATACAACAAGTCGATAAGGAGTAAATAACAAGTTGAATGTATGAAGATGATCTAAGTATTATAACATTATTGAGAACTTGTTTCGTCTCTCTTCACAAATATGACAAGTTGACAAGAAGTGAATATAACAATTAAGTTAAATGTTATTAAGAAGTTATGGAGCTCAGCTTGCCTTATTGTCACGTTATAGCTAGCTAACATTACTAATATTCAATATATTCAATTACTACCAATATATAAAAACATTATTATGCCTACATTATTTATGCCTATAAATGATCCACCTTCAACGTTTATGGAAAGCACAACAAAATAATATTCATCTCTGTCTATAATACTTTTGAAAAAATTATTGACATGGGTACTGAACTATAGTGGATTTTACATTATGGGTATTGTAGTATTTTTTTTTGCAAAATAGGGTACCGTATATTTCAAATATTGCTAATATTGGTACTCGTTATGTACGATGTTAAGTATTTATACGTATTTGATGATTTGGCAAATAGAGTCAACTAATTTCAAATTTTGACCGTTGTACAATTATGAAGCAAACGAATTTTGACTGTTGCAAAATTAGTTGACTCCGTTTGCCAAATCATCAAATACATATAAATACTTAACAACGTACATAACCAGTACCCATATTAGTAATATTTGAAAGATACAGTACCCTATTTTGCAAAAATAATAGTAGAGTACCCATAATGTAAAATCCGTTATAGTTCAATACCCATGTCAATAATTTTTTCAAACTTTTTTTGCATAACATTAGTTCCTTACATTTATCCGATAATGATGACTTAAGTAGTCTATCAGATAATTCCCAAAACGAAGATAATTCAATGGAAATGTACTAGTAATTGGTGGGGATACAACACATGCAACATGATAAACACAAATTTGTAGAATGAATAGTAATATAAAATACACAACAAACACTCTAACAAATCTATGTTTAAATCAATCCCTCGCTCTCTCTCTCTTTTATATCATGCAATATATAAATCTAGTAAAGGTTTTGAATCCACACTTAAATGATAATATTAAAAAATCTAATCAAATATCAAAGAGAAAACAATGGTGACAGTAAAAGATTTTGTGATTTCTTCTACTAACTACTTTAAACTAGTGATTTTGAATTAAACTAAATTAACTTGTGATTCAAATAAAAAGAAGATTAGGAAGAGAAATAAAACCACGGATCAATTCATAAACATGTTTAGATCTAATAAATATTGCAAAGTTCCATTCTTTACATTATCACACAATGCGTTAACATAGAAACTACAACTTTAATATCCCTAATTTATTATTACTATCTCTAGTAAATAACTAATTAGCATGAGATCAAAATTTATTCACCAATCTTATGGAGAACTTATAATACTCTAGTTCAAATAAAAACTACTCTATCTCTAAAACAATAAATAGTCAAATTTGAAGTACTAAACAATAAAAACTATACTAAACAAGTTTAATCCTTTCTAGGCTTCATTAAAACTCCTACTAACGGGAGTTTTAGCCTTGAATAATCGGATTAACTAAATAATAATCATGAATATAAGAAGACATAACTAAAACAATTAGTAAAAATAAGAACTTTATTGAAAAAAACTTGAAAGATGTTTTAATGGAGGTTGTGGAGAATAACCCTAACAAATAAAACTAAACTAGAGGATAGGATACTAGGATTAGGTTTTTCCACAACTTTTATAAATAAATAAGGGTCCTACTATTGACACCTCCCAAATTGTGTTGGGTAGACCCTGACCCAACTCGGCCCAATTTGGGGTCTATACTTATGTTAGGCACTACACAAGGTCTCGTACACCCCCCACCCAATTCACCAAAAACTGAGAAACCGGTACTAACCTGTTTCAGCCTTCGTGTCTTTCTTCTCTCTTCGACAACTCTTTAACCATATTCACCAAATTAGCATATAGAAATCAAAGCTAAATCAAAATATAATAGAATAACTTAAGGGTTGACTTATTTTGTTCTGAAATAGAACAATCGGAAGTAGGGCCAACTCTGAGGGGTAGGCAGCATAGGCCACCGCCTAGGGTCCCCACTTGTTGCTAATTTTTAGGGCCCCCAATGAACCACATACCCACTACCACGTCCATATGTATTTTTTTTTTTTTTTTTTAAGTCTGGTTGGGCCATTTGGTTGATAAGCCCAACTGTCGAAAGCCCTTTTAGTGAAACAGGATAAAAAAAGTCATGAAAACTAAAAAAGAAACCAAAGTTACATAAACAAACTTGTCTCCTTCGGTCCTTCCGACCATTTTAGGGGATTTTCTCCAAACAAAAAGCTATTTAAGAGGAAAACGTTTTGGGGATTCGAAACAGTGGTGAGTAGACATTATTTACATGTTCTTCTTATTTGATTAGTTATTAACTTATTATCATGAAGAATAATAGAAATTATCCCTCCGGTAGTGATAAGAGAAAAAAGAAACAAAGGCTAAAACAACTTACTAAATCTCAGGCTGGAAGCATTCATAAGTTTTTTCAGGGCAATCAAGGACAAGCAGAAAGTTCTAATGAAGATTTAGTCAACAAAGAAGGTGAAGAACTTGCTGATATAATAAATATTGAGCATGGAGAGACGTTAAATGTTGAAACTGAAATAGGGGTGAATGTTAAGCATGAAGAGAGGATCGATGTTGAAAATAAAGAGGGAATTGATGCTAAAATTGAAGAGGGAGTTGATGCTGAAATTGAATTTGAATGTGATGATTGCTTAGGCGAAGAAATTGATCAAGCTAGGAATGAGAATTGAATAAAGAAGAGGGACCGATAAACTTATTTGATCCAGGGAATTAGAATAATATTGATCAGAAATGCAAAGATTTTTTGGTTGAGAAGAATAAGAGATAATGCTATTAATTTTCCTAGAAATGGTGAAGGCAGATGTGTTTTCTGTTATGCATTACATTCGACATATGGATAGTGGTTTTAAACAGGATAGAGAGTGGCTTGTCTATTCACATTCGTTGGATAGGGTGTTTTGTTTTTGTTGCAAGTTGTTCAAGCAAAATGGAAAGACTTCTCAACTAGATAGTGAAGGATGCTCTACATGGCACAACATTGGTCAGAAGCTTAAAGATCATGAGAAAAGTGATGACCACAAAGAATCTTGAATAGCTGGTGTGAATTGATTTTTTTTTTGAAAAGGAATGAAACAATTGATAAGAGTGTTCAAGACCAAATTAGTAAAGATAAAGAACATTGGAGACAACTTTTACTGAGGATATTTGCTGTCGTGAAAACTCTAGCTAAAAATAATTTGGCATTTCATGGGAACAATGAGAAAATTTATAAAGAAAACAATGGTATCTTTTTTAGTATGATTGCGGAGTTTGATCTAATATTGGCAGAGCACATACGGCGTATTATGAATTTTGAAGTTCATTACCATTACCTTGGTCATAACATTCACAATGAACTAATTCAAATGTTAGCAATCGAGGTTAAAAATGCGATTCTTCAAAAACTCCGAGAGGCAAAATTCTTTTAAGTTATTCTTGATTGCACTCCATATGTAAGCTATGAAGAACAGATTTCGCTTGTAATACGATATGTAGATGTTTTGATGAATCCTGTCAAGATAGAAGAGTTCTTTATAGAATTTATGAAGGTAGACAACACATCGGGTTTGGGACTCTTTAATGTGTTGAAAGGTGTATCAAGTACTCTTCAACTAGATATTGGTGATGTAAGAGGACAAGGATATGACAACGGATCTAATATGAAAGGCAAACACAAAGGTGTACAAAAAAGATTACTCAAAATAAATCCTAGAACTTTCTATACCCCATGCTATTGCCATAGCCTTAATCTTACATTGTGTGATATGGCCAATTCTTGTTCTAAAGCACTATCATTTTTTGGAGTGGTGCAACGTGTTTATACACTGTTTTCTTCTTTTACGAAGCGTTGACAAGTTTTCAAAGACCAGGTGAAAAAAAAGGCTTCGAATCTTACTCTAAAAACATTACCGCCAACACGTTAGGAAAGTCGCGTGTAAAATGTTAAAGCTATTAGAAGTCAAGCTCGAGAGATAAGAGATGCTTTAATTCACTTGGCTGACACTAGTGATGATCCGAAGACAAAGAGTGAAGCCGAGTCCCTAGCCATACATGAAATTGAGAATTTTAAGCTCTTGGTCAGCATGATTGTTTGGCACATTATATTGAGTGGTGTTAACTCTGTTAGTAAATTGATGCAAGCAGAAGATATGCAGAAAGATGTTGTTATTAGTGAGTTGAAAATGCTAATTTATTTTTTTGAAAAGTATAGAGAAACTGGATTTGAAGAAGCCATGAAAGAAGCTAAAGAAGTTGCAATTACTATGGAAATTAAACCTGTTTTCTGTGAAAAATGTATTATGCGAAGAAAGAGACAATTTGATGAGAATGCTGATGAAAAGGTTCCACAATCAGCTGAAGAATCCTTTAGAGTCAATTACTTCATTCTCACTATAGACTATGCTCTTTCTTCACTTAAGAGTAGGTTTGAACAATTTCAAGTATATGAGAAAACTTTTGGGTTTCTGTTTAATTTGGATAGAGTTTATGACTATTTAGTACCACGAACTTTCGCGTTTTTTTTCTAAATGGTATCTGAACTTTGTTTCTCACCTATTCGTACAACGAAGTTTCAATTTGTTTCAATTTAGTACATTAGTTAATTTTCCATCCAATTTCACTAACGGCGTTAGCACTATTCACATTAGTACTATTCACACAACACTATTTACGTGAACAATGTTTTTTCAAAAAAAAATCAAATTTTGAAAACAAAAACACTATTCACATTAACAGTGTTTTCATTGTTCACGTGAATAGTAAAAACAGTATTCAGTTAATAATGTTTTTACTATTCACGTGAACAGTTTTTTTTTAAAAAAATATATAAACTGTTCACGTGAATAGTAAAAACACTATTCATCTGAATAGTGTTTTTACTATTCACATGAACCATTTTTTTTTTGTAATAATCTTTAAAACAAAAAAAAATAATGTTCACGTGAATAGTGAAAACAATGTTCACATAAATAGTGTTTTTTGTTTTCAAAATTTGTTTTTTTTAAAACATTGTTCACATGAATAGTGTTGTGTGAATAGTGCTAACGTGAATAGTGTTAATGTGAATAGTACTAACGCTGTTAGTGAAATTGGACGGAATTGGATGGAAAATTAACTGAGGTACTAAATTGAAACAAATTGAAACTTCGTGGTATGAATAGGCGAGAAACAAAGTTCGGGTAACATTTAGGAAAAAAAGTGAAAGTTCGTGGTACTAAGTAGTCATTACCTCATTTGGATAAATTAAAGTCTGCAGATAGGAATAGCTTAATCGCTTCTTGTGGCAACCTTGAGGAGTTTCTGAAACAAGATGGCATCTTTGATATTGATAGGACAGAGTTACTTTTAGAATTGTAAAATCTTGAGAGAAGTCTTACCAGAGGACACAAAGAAGGCAATTGATGTGCTAAATCATTTGAACTCGAGGGCTACACTACCAAAAAACTGAGTTTACCCGATAGACCCCATAAAGATTACCGGACGGTTCCCATCTGTTGGATGTTCCCTGCAAAGTTTATCCGTCGGGTATTATTTTTTCATCTGTCCAGTGAGTTCTTTCAGCACTTCAGGTGTTTTGGGAATATCCGACGGTTGTGCGAGAGCTTTTATCCATCGGATATTCTGACGGTTTTTAACCCTCGTTTCTTTTCGACAAACGCCATAAATATGTCGACGTTTGATTAAATCTTAGCTATACTTATTAGCCGTCCGGTTTATTCTTGCGAGTTTCAGCCGTTGGTATATCTATTCCAATTATCAGGCGCTAAACCAATTTCAGCTCCCACCCTCAATTTTTTGAAAAATTCAAAAAAATAAAGAAAACCCTAACTATTATCCCTTTCACTCAAGCTTGCTATTGGCTGCCTTCCCCTCACTCTCACTCATGCTTCAAGAAGGTAACACCTTCTCAAATCCCTCACTCCCTCTCACTCACTCAGCTCTCTCTTTCTCACCCACATTCAATTCAATGTAAAATCAAGTTTTCCTTTTGTTAGATGTAAGTAATTATTTTTCTTACTTCTACGATTTTTGCTTGTTTCTACTATTTTCAACATGTGCATACATTTCCTATATTCTCCTTGTCTTTCTTGGTCATTTTATTTAAGGATATTTAACAATAATATATTTCCTATATTATATTGGTTAATCAATTATATCTAACTCAATAGATTTGGCTTTATTTGCATTTAGTTTTAAGATGAAGGATGAGAACACACATTAAAGATGTGTTGTCTGTAATTTTGAACTTTTTTTCTCTTTCGTTGAATCATCGGAGTAGCTCTCCAGTAGAATCCTTAATTTACACCTACAAAAAGAGTTTCAATGGATTTGCAGCCTGGCTCACAGAACAAGAGAGTAAGAAGCTACTTGGTATGTATTCTTTTGGAAAACATGGGTTTTGATTCATACTTTCTTTAGTATTTGTTATAGTATGTTAGCCAGTATTTAATAACATGAATTATAGGCACACAAGGTGTAATATTAGTTTCCCCTAGAAGAATACTTAAAACTCAAACTACTAGATCTTGGGATTTTTTGGGTCTGCCGAGTACTGTGAAGAGAATACCTGAGGTCGAGAGCGACGCAATTATCGGTTTAATTGACACTGGAATCTGGCCAGAGTCTGAGAGCTTCAATGATATTGGTATGGGGATTCCTCCAAAGAAATGGAATGGCATTTGCCAAAATATCACATGCAATAAGTACTTCTTCTATCTACTCATTAGTACTTGTTAAATCTTGTGATCGATTTAGAACTATCTAACTCATATGACTGTCATTGCAAGTGATGTTATATTTAGATTTTCAAGCAACAAATAGTAAATAGGATATGTGACAGTTAATTAGTTGTACGTTATGTTCCTTACTTCCTTGTATGTATATAAGATATATTATTACTACTTTTTTGGTGTTGTTGTTTGGATAACTTAACATTTGTAAGGTGCCCCTTTTGCAAAACCTGTAATCATGTCGTGGAGTATCGGGGCGTGAGGTCCAAAGAAGAAAAGGGCATCGAACAAGTCGTAAGATATTGTTACATTATGATTACGATTCCTATTTGTTGGTATTATGTTTCTATGATTAATAATATATCTGAGATATACAGGAAGAACAACGAGTTATAGAAGCGAAAATAAGGATGCAACAACAAGAACTTCAGGATGACGAAGAGCGAATGCAGAGAAGACTAGAGACTAGTTCTTCCAGTGTAATAATGGCTCCAGACGAAGTTGGATACAGGGATTTATCTGGTACCTCCCGTGTAGGTTCATCTCAGTTGGAGAATGTTACATTCCATATGCCTTTTTCCCTTTAAGTATTATTGGATGGTTGTGTTATGTTTCCTGATTAGTTGATTTGTTACTCAATCTTGCAGTTCCATCTTACAACTTTCCCGAAGAAAGTGATGAAATAGTTTCTTCTCACGAGCCACAAACATCTTGTGTAAGCAGTCAGCCTTTAAGAATATGGCGGAACAGGTTAATTATGCTCTTTTATTTTTTTGAAGTAATTTCTTTTACAATACAAAATCTGTTTCATAATTATGGTTCGTTCGACTCAAATTAAATGTGGTCTAGATGCAAGCTTCAATATACAAACTTCAAAGGCCCTTTTTGGTTATGTGTTACGAGATTCTAATGGTCTCTACTTGGCTGCACGAACATAAAGCAATGAAGCATGTAGTGCAGAAGAAGTCGAATTCAAGTGCCTACTCCAAGCAATTGAATGGAGCAGGCACTTGAAATGCACGACATAAAAATACTACAATTCCCATAAATGCACGAGTAAACGTACACTGGAAACATATAAGAAATGCACGACATAAAAACATCTTAATTCTGATCACGCCATTCCCATAAATGGTTAATCAGACGCTGCTCTAATTCCACATGCTTGTGCCTATTATGCACATATGCCACGCGTTGCAAGACTTTGCGAAATTCAGCTGAATTGGGGTTTCAGCCGGGAACAATTTCTGCTATATTAGGATTTTCAAAGTAATCATGGTTAATAATAGGTTCAGAGTCTCCATAAACATAAGCGTTCAAATAGTTATGTCGTTCTTCCTCAACAATCATGTTATGCAAAATAATGCAAGCCGACACAACATCATGGAGCACATCTTTGTCCCACAAGCGAGTTTTGCCTCTAACAATTGCAAAACGAGATTGAAGAACCCCAAATGCTCGTTCAACATCTTTTCTATAAGATTCTTGCATCAGCGTAAAAAATTTATCTCTTCTTGATTTAGGATTCCTTTTCGCCTTCACTAGTGTAAACAATTGAGGATATATACCGTCAGCCAAGTAATAACCGACAGTATAGTCCTTACCCATGAGAGAATAGTTTGCCGAAGGGGTTAAACCTAATGTTAGTTTGTGAAAAAGATTAGAGCGCCACAAAACATTAACATCATTATTAGTACCTGGTAAACCGAAGTAAGCATGCCATATCCACATGTCGAAAAAAACAACTGCATCGAGTACAAGAGTTGCTGATCCATGTCGTCCAGTATACTATCCTACCCATTCCATTGGACATGCTTACCACATCCAATGCATACAGTCTAGACTGCCAAGCATGCCAGGAAAACCTCTTAACTCAGCAACATGGAGCAATCTGGCAATGTCTTCTTCATTTGGAGATCTCAGATATTGTGCACCAAATCTCTCCACCACATGTTCGCAAAACATTTTAACAAAGGAGAGTGTTGTTGACTGCGCAATACGAAAATACTGATCCATTGAATCAGCTGGGCTTCCGTTTGCTAGCATTTGCAACACACACATTATTTTGCCGTGTGACGACAAACCGACTTTATTGGCTGCATCATATTTCTTCATCCAGAAATCACTATGTTCCTTAAGACCACTCCTAATCCTCGAGAATAGGTGACTGCTCATTCTATTGCGCTTCCGAAATAAAACTTCAACATATGTGGGATTGACACCGAAATAATCGGCCTTTAAGAGAGCATTTCCCGTTGCCCTATTACGGTTCCTATAAGCGCGTCCTGGGACAGACCCCAATACAGAGAGTTGGTTGATTGGAGTTTTCAATGATATGAGCTGCTGTAACAAGATTCATTTGAATTGCGAGTGCAGTTGCTGTCAACACTTCTTGTTCATGCATGAAGTGTCTTTCAATCGTCGTCTTCTCTGGGAATCAGAATCATAATCATTATCACTATCAGAATTCATTTTGCTAGTAAATAAATTATGGAATAAAAATTGAAAATATTAAAAGTTGTGTGAGATAGCAAATTGGTTTAATTTCTTATGGAGAGTTATGTTATATATGCTGGTGGAGGGCCAGGAGAGTACACATGCAGCATGCGTACTCTAGATAGATTCCATGCATTTCTTACACAATTCTTTATCTTGCACACACCCCAATAAATAGATTCCATGCATGCATGATTCATTTCAATCTTGCCCATAATTCTTTAACTTGCACACACCCCAATAATTTCTTACATAATTCATTACAATCTTGCCCACAACCCAATGACCCTAATCAATAGCGTACATACCACAAGAAAATAAAATCCAATAATTCAATCTGACCCTATAAAAATACTGTCTTTTCCTCTCTTAAAGGCACATTCCCGCAAACATCAGTAATATTTTATTTTTGTATTATCAATAATACTGTCTTTATCTCTCTCTCTTTCAGTAACAATGTCAAGCAGGGGATCATCATTTAACGTTGATGAAGACACAATATTATGCCAAGCATGGCTGGATAATTCAATTGATCCAATTACCGGAACAAATCAATCAGGCAACATATTATGGGATAAAATTAAAGAACAATTTGAGAATCAGAGGATGATACGGGGCTTTACAGAGGCACGAACTATGAGAAGTGTTACAAGTCGTTGGCAACTTATAAATAAAGCAGTTACTTTATTTCATGGATGTTTGAATCAAGCCGAGGATATGAACAGATCAGGAACTAACGAAATGGACATTGTAAGATATTATATATATATTTATTTATTTAGCTAGAATATAATTGATTAAACTCAAACTAATATTTTTTTTTTCTTTTACAGATGGAGTAAACAAGGAAGTTGTATGTCACCAGGTCTTCAGATAATAAACTCTTCAAATTTGATCATGCGTGGTTTATTTTGAAAGACTACGAAAAATGGGCGCGCCATTCAATTCCAACTACACCTGGTTTCTCTCAAACTAATTTTCATAATGGGTCTCCAGCTCCATTAAATGAACAAGATGACATGGGGGGAACACCTGATTCTAAAATGCAAAGACCTGGTTCATCAAAAAGACCGGATTGTGGAGGAGACAAATCAAAACAAAAAAAAAGAGTTGACAGTCAAAACGAAACTTCTCTCAAAGAATTAATGCGACAATCTCAACGGGCGATGGAGGCCATTGAGGCAGCAACTGACAGTGGGAAAACATTCTATGAAAGTGAAACATCTAATCCTTCAAGGATTAAACTTGCAGAAAAAAAAAGAATTTCGTGAGACATTGGCATGGGAAAAGGAGATTATGAGCACAAATACATCGATTATGACACCTCAAGGAAAAGAATGGTACAAAAATGCAAAAAAACAAATTTTGAAAGATCAAACTCTTCGCAATGCACGGACTCCTTCAAGAAATTTGCACTTTGAAGAATACGGAGAAAGCGATTGATTAATTTGATTAAGAATTTTAAATGTTTCGTACGTATTTGATGCATTTTTAATGTATTTCCTTTTTATTTGTTGTTTTTTTTATTTTCAATAAATGTTTTATTTAAATAATTAATTAAGTTGTTGCAAATCGGAATAAATTGAAATTATAACAAAGAAATACAACTAAATAAAAAAAAATTAAAAGGGTAGGATAGAATGGTAATTGCATAAATTAAGTTATTAAAAAAACAAAAAAATAGAGAATTCATTTCTAACCGCTATTGGGAGTGGCGGGTGGAAATATTAATTGAATTCTAACCGCCACAGTGAGTGGCGTGTAGAGTTATTTCAAAAGTAAATCAAGTTTCTAACCGCCACTGGCTATGGCGTGTAGAGTTATTTGGATTTTTTTTGCTAGCCGCCACTGACTATGGCGTACAGAGCATACGCTATAGCGTTAAAAGTGACTGCATAAATAGAGAAATTTATAACGATAGCGTTGGCGGTATAACGTTTTAACGTACCATTGGATCACATTTTACGTGAAATTTGGTGTTTTGCCGCACCATTGGACTTAGCCTAAATAATTTGAAAGGATCTTTAGGGGTCAAAGTAAAACTAAGAGTAAAAAACTCTATTGTTTCCTCAGTGAATCTACTTTTCAACTCCATTAACTAAAAAATCTATGACAATGTTATATATATCAATGCGATACCGATGTTCAAACGTTATGCAATCATGTTGCTGATAAGAACGACCCGTGCCCATCGTAGAACGTGCATTCATATAAGGCATATCAATGTTATTCATACCAGTAAGTTTGTTGTTCTCTTCTCTGTGCTATATTGGTGTGTCTATTATTCGTTTTTTTTTATAAATGCACCTTTGACAAAGAAATTAATATTGTATCATCTATCATTAATTCTACCCATGGGAGAGGCAGAAATGGTTTTGCAATTCATGAAATATCTTATTCACCCAATTCTAATTCAAACAACCATAACAAGATTATACTGTAATCAAACCAACTCATGCCACTAAAATCTATCAAAAAGAACAACTAAACCAATGTAACAAATTAAATGAACAACAAATCTAATTACCTGCCAATCTCGACAGCAAAATCACCACGAATAGTTCCAGGAGCAGACTCTGAATAGAAGAATCAAGAGAGAGGGAGACTGAGAGAGGGGAAGTTTCGTAGTCAGAGGGAGAAAGAATCGCCCTTTGTTTTTTTTTTCTTTGGGCTAATGGGCTAATGCGCATACTAATTTTTTTTTTAATGAAATGGACCCTGGGCTGAAGCCTGGTGCAGCCCTCTCCTGGGTCTGCCCCTGGTTTAAACTTATGTCATCTACGCGCTTCAAGGCATTCTCCATCATCCTTCATGTCATAAAACCTTGGATAGAAGCATGTGATATATCGTTGGATATGATTTTTTACACTGGTCGTTTACGTAGCTTGTTTGTCCAATTCGGACCGGTAACGAAGTGGGGATCTGAGTTTTACGCGACGAAAAGGAAAAAGACACATCAGGTATTTCAGAGATTCATAGGGGCTTTAGGGTAAAATTTCAACACCTAAAAACCCAACAACTGACGGACGTATGCGGGTTTAGAAACCACCCATGCGTCCACCTAACTCACCCTTTCTCTCTCTTTCTCGATAAACCATATCTAAAAAAAAAAACCCAAAAACAAACGAGCCCGCGCATCTCAATCCCGCGCCCGCACCGCGAACTTCACCAAATTCAAATTCCTTCTGTCTGCTTCTAGAATACCTTCACCCCACCTCTAATCAACCTTCAATCCAACCAAAGCTATACTCATGGCAGTCAATCGGACCATAATACTCAAGATGGATTTTTCCACCCTTTTCGATTTGGGCTTGTACGACATGTTTTATAAGGCTCTGATTCTTAGGAGAGGTTGGAAACCTCTTATGCTCAACCCTACGACTTGCTACTCCCCTTCTCTTGTACAATCTTTCTATCATGGCTTAGTGATAAATGTAAAAACTATTGTTTACCTACTCTTAACTAATTAAACTAAGAATAAGTAAAAGCTTGAATTTACTCTATGATCAAAGTTCTACTCTCGTTTATCGTGCAATATGTGGAGTAGAGAATTCGTTCTTTTTTTTTGCAGGAAAAATGTGAATATATTAATATAAATATAAGGTTACATGATGAGAAAGCGTCTACATGATACAAGATAGGTTCCCACCATAGAGCAAAAGAAGTGAGCTTACTCTAGCTAAATCTAAAGTACACCTGGTCTGGACTCTCGATTTTGGGTACAAAAGGTGGTCTTGATGTACTCCATTCTGATGCATCTTTATCCAAAGTTGCACCATGCTTTGCTAACGAGTCTGCACTGAAATTAGCTTCTCTCCAATTGTGTGTTATCCTGTAGGAGATCAAGTTATGAGTGGCTCTTTCGCATCTCTTTTTCAGTACCCAAGAGATGTGACCATTTGCGAAAGAATGAGCAACTGATTGGGAGTCGGTTTCTATCCATATTACCCTCCAGCAATGAGCAATGGCACCCTCTGCTGCTAATACAAGCGCAATGTTTTTTGCCTCATAATTTGTAACCACCCCGAGACCTTATGCCAGAATTCCAAGTAGATTGGATTGATAATCTCTGAAAGTTAATCCAATGCCTCCACGTCCTGAGTTTCCAAGCGAGCATCCATCACAATTAATTTTAATCACTCCTTGTTCAGGTGGATACCAGTTAACTTGTTGGATTGGACTGAACATCTTAGGCTTGCATTCGATATCCAAAGAGTGGAGTATAGCGAGTTCAGCAGCAGTGTTATACATGTGACTCTTGGACAAACGCCCAGTAGTTTGATTGCTTTTTCTTACCTGTTTCCTTATGTGTCCGAAGCTGAAGCTTGAGTCGTTGTATCATTGAGAGTTTCTCATCTTCCAAATGGCTACTAGCATACTTAACAAAATTAAGTTTATCGTTACACACGGTGTTATCATTCCACTCCTAGTTGTATCGTTCCACTCCTAGTTATTTTAGACGTAAGTTTCACTAGTTTAATTATTTCTAACAAAATTAATGAGAGTAATGAATTATAATTATACTAATATGGTGATTGAAAACTTATTAAGATGTTTTAACTTATACTATAGCAATCAAATACTAAGATGTGAATATGGAGAAGGAATTAGGGGGATTTGATTTCACATTGATATATTCTTAACATGCTAGTATAGATTTGTTGTAATTCTAATCTTTATGCTTTCACATGAAGGTTGGGTATTTTTAATCCCTAATTATTTATGGTAATCTCTACCAACTAATAATTAGCATGTGAGGCAATTTAAACTCATTCTCATGGTGAATTAACTACCTTCTAGAGTGGAATAGATTACTACAACTATTTCTACACTAACATATCGAGTCTTCATCAAACCCTTCTAATGGAGGTTTAGCTCAGATTCATCAGACTATCATTAATAGAGAAATAAGAAGAAGACATAATGAAGAACAATAACTTGGCTTTATTAATCTAATGGAAGATAATCTAAGAATTGAAAACTAAGTACTGAATAATTAACTAAGTAAAATCTAGGAGAGCCTAAGAGTTTGGTCTTAGTCCTCTTTATATAGGAGAGGGCTAGGTCTACAATTTCGTGTATGAGCTTTGGAGATATGTTTTGGGCCATCAAAACAAGCCCAAAACCTAATTACATATGTCCAAAAAAGGATTCTCTACTAGAAACTACTGCCATAGTCTTTTTGCCTACTTCTGCTTTTCTGATTAGGTCAATTCCTAGACCATTAGAAAGCTCTTTCTGAGTCGGTCGTTTTGACATATAATATGCCCAATTCCAAGGTCTGAGTACAAAGATACGGCCTGCGGAAGTTTTGTTAACTTTTCTGCCCTCGTTGACTTTGACTTTTCAGCTTTGACTGGACTTTAAAAAGGTTTTTTCTCCTTGAATCTTGGCCTTTAATCACAGAACTTCTTTGCAACCAACCTTTGCTCCTTTATCTCACAAAAGTGACATATTTCTTCTCATATTTGACTCCAATACCTGAAATACACAAAAACACGTAAACAGTACTAACTTTTATTTAATAATCACATAATTGGTCTAAATGTAATATTATTAAGGGGTTAAAACTACAGTTTTGGGCTCTTAACAAACCACCCCCAAACAACATTTTGTTTGTCTTCAAGAAAATATGAGAAACTAAACTAAGTGACCAAAAATGGAGTTCTAACTAATCTCGTTTCGCCGAGTGCGATTGTATTGACCATATACAACAATACCTTAAACTACTAGGAATTCCCTAGTGGACGAGTTATAGCATTGTGAGAGTTTTCCAGAGAAGGTATTCACAAACTTCATCTATACTACAACGAATAAGAAATAAAATTACTGTTTCCTACTTTATTCTCATATATCTATATATCTCACTAGCAATGAATACAGAATAATCAATTCGAAATCTAAGCTAATATGTGCATAATAATCAATCATTTACGGATAAACATATATATAATGAACTATGCTATGAAATGCAATAACAGATCCGTTTATGAAACTTTGGAATAACGTCCTTAAGTAGGTCCTCACATATATGTCAAGACAAAAACACTCTGAGTTTTCCACTCAAGTTTCGCTCACTCCCGTGCGCAGTGGGCACACCTTACCTTACAATCTCAATGACACACAAGGAAGTCGAAGTTGATCAAACACATCTGCCACTTACTATCACACTAACATATTCCTAATTGAGCTAGAGGTCTTTATTAGGTGTTGTGGTGATTAGGAGATGGTTTAAGAAGGAAGGAAATGGATATTCAAAAGGACAAGTCTGAGATAATAGAGTCTTCATATTATGTAACTAGAGAAAACCTTGTTCTTACTTTGCTTCTACACTTTGTTTCCATCCTTAGCCATATTTTTCTTTTTCTTTTGGCTTTTAACTCTTTTGATTTTGTTTTTGGAGTTCTAACTTTTTATTTTATTTTATTTTTCTTTTCTTTTCTTTGGATGGAAACTTTCTTTTCTTTTCTTATTTGAAGTAACTAACAAGTTCTTGGTTTTCCACAGGTCTTTCTCTTTTCTTTTTTTTTCATTTCATCTCTATTCTCAGACTCATTCGAAAATAGGTAGGCTGATTTATTTTGTTTTTGTTTTTGTAAAAGGGTAAACGATTTGTGGTTTATGAAAGGCTAAAGAAAGGCTCAGAGGGGCGACTAGCGGAAAATAATTTCATATAGGTTTGAATTTCTGGCTATATCAATCCAAAAATGGCCTAAATTCTCACTTAGGATATGGTATAGTGATCAAGTAAGTGGACATGTGATTTCTCTATCCGGATTTTACTTCTCCCTTGTGTCATTTCTCAAATATTTCACTTATATAAGACTTTAGGCTATATTCTCACAGGTTTGGTAAAATAAGTACTCTAGCCTAGATTTCATAAACTTACTGCCAATACAAACATAGATGCTCATGCAATATATTTATGAAAAGTTACAATGATTATTACCTACATATTAACCTAAATTTCTAAAAACTATTCTAATTTAAGAGCTAATATGAAACTTCTAGATTAATATCATCATGGAGAAAGAAACAACCTAAGTGTATAGCATAAACTTTATATTTATATTTTTTAATTTTTGAATTTTTTACTAGAAAACAAGTGCATATTAAACATATATATATTCTAATAGGTGCCTTAAATTACGCGTGTTTCCCCCAAACAAAAACATGTTTTGTCCTCAAAGTATAGAAATAAGAAGGGTAGGAAATACCATGGAAATGCTTGAAAATTTAAGAACACCGGCAAAACAATTTAGAACATACTAATATAGATAAATAAAAATAGACTCAACTCAATATGAGTTTCACCCGTTATGGGAATAACAAAAATTAAATTGCTTGGGACATAAGCAGATACTAACAAAAAGTAAAACTTACCTCATATCCAGCATTTAAGCATTGTCCTCCTCTTTTATAAAGAAGTGAGGCTCCTTTGTATCCTGCCATGCCATGACAATTTGCCAGGCCTCACGCCATTTATCATCTACAATTGCTAACACGTTAAGCGCCACTTGGTCAGATGAGGTGTAAGGGGCAACCCAATTAGGTTGTAGCATCCACCCCAACTAAGTCATTGCACGGAATGAGCGTATTATGCAATTGGTGGGTCTCACAATGTCAACCCTAACCCAATCCGTGAAACGGGTACAAAACTCAGGAAAGAAACATAGCATTATTCGGCAAACTAAGACAGGCATAAGAAGATACTTATGCCTCATACTATGGGCTCGTGCTAAACTAGAAACTAAGGTCTGGGGAAGGTTATATAGCAGACGTCCCTTAGCTAAAGCAAGGAAAACGTCACAAGTGGCATCATTCGCAGAAGAAAAATGGCATTCCCCTAAGATATTTAGCATTATAAAGAACATAATAGTGCCCACGTTAAGGGACAAGCTACCAAGGGCTACGTTATATTACCCTTGGTCCTCGACACGAAAAATCCCTGCCCCATAGGTCTCATGCAAAAACTCATAGTTGTAGACATACATATTATCTACCCAATAGCCTTATGAGTTTTGGATTTCAGCAGGCATAGACAGTCCAAGAGCAAAAGCCAACAAGAACTTGGTTAAGTCCATTGTGTCATCCTCAATGGTGATAGAGAACATTTGTTCTCCATCAGGTCTTTCAAAGAACTTACAATGATCATAAAAATAAGTTGTAAGTGCAGGAGAGTATAGTTCATCAAAGCTTACCATTAGAGGCTGTCATCCTGCCTGTATAATCAAGTCGCGGAACCAAGACCCATAGGTGTTGCTCTCAAACAAATCTTCGAAGGACTGCTCCGAAATGATCTGAGGAGACTTCATATCAAACAAACACACTCTAGAACTCCTGGAAGTAACCTTAGAAAACCCCAAAAAAATAGAACTTGCATTGTGATGAGGTGAAGGCACGGGCGCGCTTTTGATAGCCTATAGAAAGGCGTGGGCACGCTCTAGCTTGACAAGAATTCCAGTACCTTGGGGGCGTGCGCGCTCTGAGTATAGGCATAATAGGGGGCATGCACGCTCCATGTATTAGAAGTGGTCTAAAGTGAAAGTGAAAGTAAAAGTGAGAGATGCAAAGTGAGAGGTGTGGTGTTAAGTTGAGAGTGAACCCTGTATTTATAGAGGACTAGTTTCTAAGTTCCACATGTTGCCCAAATAGTTAAGGCAACAACACCACCTTCAACTGTCGTGAAGCATACGACACCACCTTCTGGTCTTGCATTAACACACAACCCAAACCAGTTCCACTAGCATCTGTAAAAGCCACTAGTTTTCCGCCTCTAGTCGGGATTACTAGAATTGGAGTTGTAGTCAACCTTTGTTTCAATTCTAAGAAAGCTTCTCAAAATCATTAGTCCACATAAACTTCACATCCTTCCTAATTAACTTCGTGAGCGGAGCTGCAATAAGCGAGAACTTCTCAATAAATCGCCAATAATATCCAGCTAACCCTAAGAAACTCCTAATCTCTATACCAGTGGTTGGTTGTTTCCATTCTTTCACTGCAGCAACCTTCTCAGGGTCCACAGCAATCCCCTCACTAGATACCATATGTTCCAAGAAACGAATTTCTTCTTCCCAAAAATGGCACTTGCTAAACTTAGCATGCAACTTCTGTTCTCTAAACGTATGCACCACTATCTTGAAATGCATCTTATGTTAAGTTTCTTCTGTGTTTTGTGAATATACTAAAATGTCATCAATGAAAACAATCACAAATTTATCCAAAAAGGGCCTGAAAATATGATTCATCAAGTCCATAAAGAATGCAGGTGCATTCGTCAACCCAAAAGGCATCACAGAAAACTCATACAAACCATATCGAGTTCTAAATGTCGTCAAAGGAATACTCTTCTCTTCAACTCCCATCTGGTAATAACCAGTCCTTAAATCAAACTTTGAAAATACCTTAGCCCCTTTCAACTGGTCCAACAAATCATCAATCCTAGGAAGCGGATACTTATTTTTTATAGTCACCTGGTTCAAATCCCTGAAGTCAATACACATCCTCAAAGTACCATCCTTCTTTGAAACAAAAATAGCAGGCGCACCCCATGGTGAGTTGCTCAGTCGTATGAACTTGGTCATACACACCTTAAAAGATTCAAACTCATATACTCAAAAGATATGATTAAGCCAAAAACAAAATCACTGAAACTTAAACTTTTACCCTTTCTTGAGTAATTCCTCGACTTGTACTTTCATTTCGTCCAATAGCTTAGGCTCCAACTGGTAAGCCGACTTTGAAACTGGTGCAGTCCCTGGTAACAAGTCTATACCAAACTCCACCTCCCTCTTGGGTGGCAACCCTAGAATCTCCTGAAAAACATCTTCGAAGTCTCTCACTACTTCCACATCACTGATATCCCTCGTAGGTATCTCTATAGAGCACAGGAAACTAGACATCACCGAGTCCTCCTTGCTAACACAAGTGTGAATTAACCTCGGCATGCCAGGTGTATTCACTATAACTTCCCTCCTTGCACAATCCAAGGTAACATGATAACGTGTCAACCAGTCCATACCAAGTATGAAATGGAAACCCTCAAACCCCAAAACGATCAAGTCTACCACAAAGACACGATCTAAGAAATACAACTTAAAACCTTTGCACTCGTCATATAAGGTAACAGAACCTCCTAGCGGTGTCTCAACACACAAAGGTTTAGATAAAGGTGTAGTTTTAAAACGTTCTTTCTTAACATACTGACGAGATATAAAGGAATGTGAAGCACCAAAATCAAACAAAACTCTGAATATAAACTAAGATGAACTAAAGGTACCTTCAACATTCCCATGTCCTGGCATAGCTGTATAGGCTCTAGCACGAGTGACTGGTGCTGGTGCTCTGTTCTGCTGATTACCCTGCTTGGTAGGGCAATAATGAGATAAATGACCCACCTGCTTACACTCCCAGCAAGCCCTTTCAACAGGAACTATGGCTTTAAGTGCTTGTGCTGGTACAAGTAAAAGTAATGCTGCTGGTCGATACGGAAGAGCGGGCGCACGACCCTGAAACTGGTTACCCTACCTTAACCACTGATTCCCCTGAGGTCTATAGCCTCCAAGCTGCCCCAGTGGTTTATAACCACCCTGCTGTGCAAATCCTCCCTAGGGTCAGAATACACCCTGCTGATGAAATCCTCCCTGAAACCCCTGGGATGGTGGTCTCTGAAACGGACCCCTCTGAGCAATATCATAAGGCCTAAATCTATTCGGCTGCCTGCTCTCAAAAGGCCTAGGACCAACAACTGGTATCTCACCAAACTTCCTCTTCCCCTTCGACTCTCTTAGGGCTACATTCTACTCCTCATATCTCAATGCCAAGTCTAACACACGATCAAAGGTGTCCCCGTCAAAAGGAATCAACTTGCTGGACAAGTAACTCTCTAACCCACGTATGAACTTTTGGTTTTTCTTCTTGTCAGTATCCACAAGATAGGGAGCAAACCTTGATAACTCATTAAACTTGATCACATACCCCATCACAGACTTCCCATCTTGAGTCAACTCAGAGAACTATTGAGCCAACTGCTCTTTTACTGCCTCAGGAATGAACTTACTCTCAAATCTAATCTTGAAGTCTTCCCAAGTCAAAGTTCTAGTGTCTAGACTAGGGGTGAGAGCTCGCCACCAAAACCTAGCAGCGTTATCAAGTTGGTGAGCAGCCAACTCCTGCTTCTGAACCTCAATAAGCTGCATACGCTCAAATACATTTTCACAACTTTGAATCCAAGACTCCGCTGCGATCGCGTTCCCAACACCAGTAAACCGCTGCCCACGAAGAGTACCAAACTCCTTATTGCCCTTAGCAAAAGGATCTCCCTGAATAGGATGGTTATTCTGCATAGCCTGCAACAACTGATTCAACTGTCCTCCTGACATTTGTACTGGAGTGTTCACTGTAGGTCCAGTAGTATTGCCATTACGTGTCTCAACTATGATCTATAGTTTCAAACAAAACTCCTGTTAATATTCATATATTTCCAAAACTCTCAACACAATAACCCATATTCTACATCCGAGGATCACTTAGACTTTCTAAATCTAAGCTAACCTAAGCTCTGATACCAAAATGTCACAACCCAAATTTATAAACAATTACAAAGTGAATATTTGAAATATAAATATCTCAAACATCACTATGTTCAATTGTCTAAAAACCCAGGTTATGACGGGGTGGATACAACACATGCCAAAACCGAAAACCCACATCATAAAGAATCAACTTAACAACAATAATCTCCAAAATTCCTCAACCATCACTTTATTAAAATACTATCTTCCGTCTCAATAAAACATCAAACAAAACTCTAAGAATAAAAGTCCTCACTACCATATTCTCATGTCATGCAAAAAAAAAAGTAAACTATGTTATTACATCCTTCCCATAAGAATCAGACCTAATAAAAGAACTAACTGACTGCTCCAGGTAAGAATTCAAATCACACGCCGTGGTTCCACTGCCTTCCACCTATGTTCCCAAGAACACACCCACGTTGCCAAAACAAAGCAAACATGGGTCAGCAAAAATGGAATTTGCTGGTATGAGTAGACTAACAACATAAAATCATTTCCAGACTTTAATTATCCAACAAACACTTTATATGTACTCATATCTTATTCATTCTTAGCTTGGAAGACAGGTAGTTCCGTCATTTCAACCGGCATAGTTTCTTCCCAAGCAAGACTTTCATTCTATTAACTCATTTTAATAACTAAGTAATTAAATTAACTCTTACCGATGTCCACTTCTGCATAAGGGTAGGACCGCGACCCTGCACAAAATATTACTAAGTCCTACCCTCCTGTAAACGAAAGTTATAAATTATAAATAATCATATGTAGATATCCTATCAATATTCAAATGTAAATCCAAACACACCTGTACAATCAAATCAATTTCTCTTATTAATTAATCGATTACTTTTCTTATACACTCACCTTTTAGTACCTACTCCACGATTTGCACTCCATACATTTGCCAAATCACACATTCCTGTGTGCCTTTCTCCCACTGAATACCACAATATCATAGCCATCTCTAGGCTTTCATACACATATTTCACAGCCTCTTTGGGCATAAAACTAAGGTCATTCATGACACATTCAATGAATACCTTAGGTCATTCCCGCCACATTCAAGGAATATCTATCATATCACTAACAGGCCATTCATGGCACATTCAATGAATGCCCTGGGTCATTCCCGCCACATTCAAGGAATACCCAACCCTACATTCCTGTACACTCAAGGAATACAACTAACCCACAAGGCGAATACCTTAGTTCCTTTCTAGGGCAGTCCAAACAATCTAGTCATTTATGGCACATTCAATGAATACCCATTTATAACGCTAACGGGCCATTTATGGCACATTCAATAAATGCCCACCTAGCATATGACATCATCAGTCATAAAACTCATTTCCAAAACTTGAGGCGTGGAGAGTTCTAAAAGGGTGCGGTAAATTTGTTTACGCATTATTGAATTTTATTGCATATATTAATTTAGAGAATGGAGGAGTATCTTGTTTCATGTATTATTATTTACGCGTTATTAATTAGATTGATGTCTAAGTGTCATAGCGTCGTATATCATAAAAGACTGAAATATCACATAGTAGTTAATACACGTACACACGTACATATATAAAGGTCTTAGCCTAAAGCCAAGCACGCTAATAGCCCTAGACCTATCTTAATAGACCAAATCATAATCCGAGTTAAAAGTCAAACTTGGTCAACTAGTCAAAGTCAACTCTGGTCAACAGTCAAAGTCAACCTACCACCGGTCAACATTAGTTAACCAGCCAAGGGTCAATATAACCAAAAACCCAAAGACTAAGGCCCAAAGGGTTTAGTCTTTCCCAGGCCCAATCTAAAATAACTTAAGCTCACAATGAAAACCTAAACAAAACACTTAAGCCCACAAAGCTGTTTCGGCCCAAGCCCAACAAAACCAAAAAACTCACTGTTCATCTTCCTCACCAGCACCTCCTGCTTGGTTTCCAACTACCACCAACTCCTATCTTCTTCCACCCTCATCCTAGTGGTTTTAATCCTTGTAAAAACCCTATATATTAATAAAAGCAAAAGCTTAATTCATTTAATCGATAACCTTTCATCAAAACTAGATATGAATCAATCCGCCATTAACAACCCATTCAAGCCATTCAAGTTTCAATAGTACCTAAACCATTAACCCACCGTATTCCATTCTTAACAATCAACCATCGAAATAATAGTCTGAAAGTTGGTGATCCATAACCTTTACTAAATTCCAACAGTTCTAAGTTAGATATGAATCATGTTCTATGTACTGCACTTCCAAGTCAGCCACTAACCAACGGTTTAATAAAGACCAGATATATATATATATATATATATATATATATATATATATTACCATGAAAATTGTATCAAAAGGTTTTAACCTTAACATCATTATCACAACTCCACATTTCTCTCACATGTACAGGTACGTTAGATACTTCAAGACAAAGGAAGTTAGGAATATAACCACTTCACACAATGCAATAAATAAATTTCATACTACTACTATGGGGAATATCTAACCATTCTAACGAAACAAAAAGATAAAAACGACAGTATATCATCCATGACTATGAGTAGATTTTCATCTCTTGGATTAAAAAAAAACTAACTTAAACTATTAACTAATTAATAAAATTAGTTGGTAATCGATTAAAATTTAAAACAAATAAAAGTTAGACTACTCACCCGTAGTACGCTCCGACTATCAGCTAGCTATCAGTAGATTTCCAGAAAAACTTTCTTTTCCTCTCTCAATAAAACTCTCCCTTTTTTTTCTGTGTAAAACTCTTGGTATTTTCCCAAAAACTCTACGTGAGAATCTCCTTTTTATTTTTAAAAACCCCCCACCAAAAAACAAGGATGAAAGGTTTATCTCCTAACCCTACTGGGTTTCCTATCCTTACTAATATCTATCCTATTTTATTTTGTTTTATGTATTATTATTATTATTATTATTATTATTATTATTATTATTATTATTATACTAGGAAGATAAAAGAAAAGGACGGGGTGTTATAAGTAACTTCTTAGTGTAGGGGTAATCCTAGACACAAAAACATATAAGAGTATTCAAATATAGCTCCTTCAATTAATGAATATATATGGAACGTCATATTGGCTGACCTTTTCCTTTTGGTGGGTCTTTGACTTGCATCCACCCAAAAATCTATACAAAATGTTCTCATACAGTACATATGTACATAGCAATATGAAACAAAGATAAATATATATAAGGCTTTGACACACCTGATTCGAAGAGATTACGCGAAAGAGGTTTAATAGGTCTTTCTTTCTTCCTTCCTTTTTGAACACAGGGAAATTAAAACATGATCATTGAAATCAAATACACAGTATGCAAAGTGAAATCAACACGCCCATTAAAAGTTATTTATTAGCAACAACGTTGAAACTGTGTTCCACCAAATCACATCATGTTACCCCATTCCCACTACTTGAAGAGCATGCACAAAGAGTACCACAAATCGAAAATGGAGTACAACTAATACTGAATTAAATTTAAATGAAGACCAAACTAAAAGAATTCATCAGTAGACCAAACATGCCACTAATAATGGAAGAAGAGGACCAATCTGGAATGAAGAAGGAGGGATTTCATAAAGAGGTACGTAGCCATCAGAGACTAATTAAATGATTCATAATCCAAAAAATGATTTCTTACTTGCTCTATTCTAGGGTGTAAGCACTTGAGCTAAAAGTCCTAAAGTGGGAGATCAGAACAAACTTACAAAAGGGCATAACTCACGGTTTGTCTACTTTTCCCAGAGTTTGGCAATACTTTACGATCCATAAACTTTAGCGCCAATGCTGAATATTGAAGGGATGACGCTGTTGAATCTGGAATTTGACTCCACCCAACTGTCTGCAAGTGAGTGGAGGTTTGCTGGATACCTGCAGATTCTGATGTCAATGCTCTTTAATTTGCTCATTGTTAATACCTGAAAAATGATTAGAGACGATGAGAGATACCACAACGACAACGAAGCAAGTCCAAAACCATTGTTCCTATTTCCTGAAAAAACAAAAGAAAACAACAAAAGATTCATACCTGATTTGAATAGGCTGGGTTTGAAGAAGGAAAAAGAAGGAAAACCAAAGAGGGAGATGAAGAACGAAGAGTTTTGTTGTTTAAATTAGTGGGAAGTTTGCGGGGGTTTTAACGTTAGGATGGTTGGGTTTTTTTTTTCAAAGCATCTAATTAACTGGCCTCTATTTTTTTAATCGAAAGGGGGGAGATGTAAAGTGGAAAATTGAGAGGGAGACGGAAGTTCGGAGAAACGAAGGGATTTTTTTGTTTAATTGCACAATTAATAATCTAATTAATTTCCAATCCAACTCACAGGCTGTCATCGTGGCAGTTATCCTGACCCTCAATTTATACCCCTGAAATTGAATCCCATCCGTTAGAAGAGATGGAAACTATGAAGCAATAGCCCATCCAATGAAAACTGTGCAACTGCAAGTTGAGCTATAAAAAACAAACGAATCAGTGGTTGCACAATTTCAAGTAAACAGTTTCATAGTTATGTGAGACCCAAAACATAAACCATTTAAAATTTGGGAATAAAGAACAACTTAGCAAAAGAAGAAAAGAGGATAGAAACTTTACCTTGTAAATGCATCAATTGGCTTTGGTGAAGAAGACAACGACATTGGTAATAGCCGGGAGAGATATCTGTAGAAGTTTGGTGAATTGGATAAGAGAGAATGACTATTTGGTCAAATTGCTAATTATATTGAGAATTGAGCGAATGTAAAGAGTTTTGTTGAAGAAGGTAAAAAAGTAATTCTTTTCTAATTTTAAGAACCCAAAGGGTTGATTGGAATCAAGAAAGTGCAGGTTTACTCATTAATTCTTTTCTAATTTTACACGTGTCTTCGGTTTTGACCCTTGTTTCATAATTAACTAAAGACCAATGCCCTCAAAACATTATTTAAGCAAGGCACTACAACAATGTAAGCAGAGCAATATAAGAAATATAGATAGAGAAACATACATGACAAATTACCTGGTAAAAGGGATCTGACTTTTCAATTGTGGCAAGCTGGAAGCAAGGCGACATGTGCAATGACCTACTCAAGGAAAAATGAACAAATGACCTAGTCAAGTTGCCACTCAACATAGAAATCATAAACTTGGTTTATAAAACGATGTGGCTAATGACTTCAAGAACTATGCGTGTCTTACTAAATAACAAAATTTTAAAATGAAAATCAAAAGTCTCATATTGAATCCACCGGTTCTCTTTTATAGATAGTCAATAAACCCCTTTGCAAAAAAATAGGATGCCGAAAAGGCGAAAAGAGTCAAAGAATTATCAAAGTATTAGTTATATTTAAAGAGAGTAAGCTGGTACTAAATATGTATAGGAAGCTCTAAACTTGGACAGAGTTTATCGAATTGTAACCTCTTTGGAACTTTTTTTTTTTTGAAGAACAAATAGCATACGATTGTTCATTTTACCTTATGGATTTTATGTTATCAAATCAACTAAGTAGTCATATATGAAAAATATATTAAAACTTGGAACTACAATTTCAGAGTAAGTGCAAATGGAAAAAATCAAACAGATAAACCTTGAAAGATATGAAAGCAAAAAATGATCAAAATGAAAACCATTTATGCTGATTAGACATTCTAGCCAGTGACAACCATTATATATAGTAACAATTACTGAGTATCACATCAAGAAACAAATCAACTCAAATAAAAATAGCAAAATTAAGTCAGTATCAAATACAAAATAGACCTGGCTTATTTACAGTTGATATCTTTGAAAGACTAATCTCCGTGCACGAAAGTAATCCTGCAAAACATAATTAATAAAGAGGAAGAATTAGAGAAACCATATAATGAGAACATTCTCAAATAAATAAATAAATTAACACGAAAATATTAAAGAAAATATTCTTCAGTTCCACGAGAGAGAGAGAGAGAGAGAGAAAAGAAAGAGAACTTTCATGAAATTCAATAAGAGAGAGAGAGAGAGAGAGAGAGAGTGCCGAAAGAATTTATTGTGGTAGCCTAGATGGAATGAGGAAGATTACTAACACCTAGATTTTTTAGAGGAGAAGGGGAATTGGCAATTGGTGTGATAAAGATTAGAAGTGGAATGGAGCATAAGTGGAATTTTTCTAGGTTTGTGTGAGTGAAGGAGGAAGAAGATGAAAATAGAGGGGAGTGGTTTGAAAATTGATAAATCATGAATTACAGTTATCATATATCATTACAAAAACTCGAATTAAGGCTATCAATAATAAAAAAAAATTGAACAAATTCTTCCTTTACCTTGATTGAATGGATGAAATTTGTTCTAATGAGAGAACTCAATTTGGAGAGAGAGAGAGAGAGAGAACGATGGCTGATTTTTATTTTTTTATTTTTTTTGAGGGGGAGACATAAAGTGGAGAATTGAGAGGGCGAAGGAAGTTTGGAAAAGACAAAGGGTTTTTTTGTTTAATTTCATAATTAATACTCCAATTAATTTCTAATCCACCTAATGCTATCATCGTGGCACTCGTCCCGACCGTCGATTTATACCCCCTGAAACTGAATCCCAGCTACGAGTCAGAAAACAGCCCTGTTTTGTTAAGTTGATTTATACCATACCATTTATAAATTACAATAACAATATAACATTATAGGATTTTTGCTCAATAATCCTATAACTATAACATATATGTTATAAATGTGCTCAATATGTTAACTTATATGTTATAAATGCAACATATTGGGCACATGATTTATAAATGTTATATATGGTTTTCAGATCTAGTTTCGGGGAGAGAGAGAGATGTGGGTTTTATAATATAAATGTTACATTTATAGGATTTTTTAATACTATAACTATAAATATAGGACAGGATTATAGTATTACAATAACTATAAAAACATTTATAACTACATTTATAGTTATAAATTAAACCACATATAAATTGTTATAATGTTATAATAAATAGTTATAACATTTATAGATTATAACATTACAATTATAATGTTATAATCTATAAATGTTGCAATATAACAATTGTAAGTTGGGCACATTACAATATGAATGTTTAATTAACACATTATAAAGTTGTTAGAATTTTTTTTTTAATATAAGTAATGTAGTTAAAACATTATAACTACATTATAACAAGTTTTATAATGGGCACATTATAACTAGGTACGATCTATTACATGGCTCTGAAGAATAAAATAATTACTTCACCAAGTGGTGTGCTACCAAGAAACTCACTCACAGTGAATCTGGAGAAGGGGAGTGAGGAAAGTAGTTTGGTCCACCGAAATCTGATAATTATCTACTCTAAATCCTTGTAACTATGTTTTTGTCCTTTTTTAGAGGAGCGTGACTACGTTAGGTTTTAGTTGATTGATTTTAATTTTTATTTTGTCTAGGCCTCAGTAGCAAGCAACGTCCATTTACTACATTGGGTCATGACTCCTAATGGTTGTTATTTTGGCTTAGGTTTAGCCTTACGCGCGAAATTTAAAAGACAGTGCGGAATTTAAATCAGGTGATAAGCACCCAAAACTATAATATAAAACCTCATACACTACAAAAAAAAAAAAAAAAAAATAGTCAATAAACGAGACAACCATTATCAGTCGTTTTATGATGAAAACGTGTGCTTCCGCCCGTTGTAAGGGCCGTCATAAAAACTGCTGTGGTTTGTGACAAACGACGGCCCGAGACACTTGTTTTGCAAATAAAAAAATGACGGCTTTTAACACTTGTTTATTAAACGACAGTCATTGGCACTTGTTTCTTTCAAGTTTGTCTCATATTATAATATGCATGAACAACACCCTATGGCCGTCGTTTATGCACAACCTAGGATACGCATGTTTTTGGTTTTTCATTTCATTTCAGGACCCCTTCTGTACCTGATTGACATTCCACTTGTACTAATAAAAACTATGCATTGTAAAATTTATAAATTTAAATAAAAGACAAGTATTCAACAAAAGCCAAATATTTTCATTATTACTTCAACTTCAACCAAGCTCAATTCCCAAGTAATAGTTTTGTACAAACAAGTCTTTCATAGAAAAGAGAAACAAATCCCAACTACATGAGTAACGCATTCAACCATCGAACGATATCACCCACTTCAATGTCACCATGATCCAGTATGTATTTTCCAATATTAATCACTGTCATTAAACAAGAAAGCAAGTAATTAAAAACTATTATAGAATAAAGAATGAATGAATAACAAAAATTGATATTTCTAAATAATATAAACTAAACGGTTCTCAAATACCTTGCTAATTATGTTATGCCCAAATTGGTAACAATCATTAATTCAATAGAAAATCCATACATGATTACTTCTATATGCCCTCACATATATGCCCAAATACTACTAATAATAATATGAAACCACCGATCCATTTTTCCTAGTATGAGTTGCCACAATGTCACGTGCCCACATATATATCAGTTCGGTAGGAAGGGTTAATGAGATCATTAGCAATCTATGGAAAAAAACATGAATGCATATCAATGTGGACTTACATTCTCAACACAAGTTCATGCTTACCACTGATCATTTCATTCTATAAGTCTTATGTTGGTAGGAAAACAATGTCAGGTTACTCTAACACGTGTATATGTGGCACATTTAATGACACAAGTTCATATGTCCCAGTTGACACGTGTATATGTGGCACATTTAAGGACGCAAGTTCATATGCCCTAGTCAAATTCTGATTTGGTGGATATGATCCCCCAGTCATGGAGAACACCTTTGACAAAAATCAGCTCCTCCAAACATTTTTAACTATGCAAAAGAGGTTGTGAAATCAGACTTCTAGAGCTTAGATAATTCCAATAGGCTGAAAACAGCTTTGGGCAAGGTTAAAATTCCTAAATGAGTTGTTTTTTTTTTCTCTCAAGATATCTCCGGGTGGGGCTGTGGATAAACTCTTCCACCAACAATCAGCCCTTAATCCTTTTTCTCTCTATGAGACCAAAGAAGTGGAGAATGTTTGCATCTAGGGTGTCATACTTCCATGTGTCATAATAACTTGACCCAAAAGTTTTCACAGAAAAGTGAAATAGCATACGACAATTGAGGAGGGGAATAACATCAAATAGTGTAAGACATTCAACTTGTTAGCATTCCTTAGACTGTGTATCATTTGCTTCCTGAGTACGGTAAAAAAGAGCCTCACAGCAAGGATCAATCACTAATCCACAATCCATAACAAAACAAAAGTAACAAGAGATACACTATGACATCACAAGTCTCACCAGAACACCAAGTCTTAAATTTGGTTGTACCTGTATGTGCATATAATGCATTAATGCACCATACCAAGGATTATTTCAATTTTCAGACTACTCTAAAGAGCCAACTTAATATTATTTTTGTCCAAGGGTTTTCGAGCTTTATTAGACGTCAGTACATGTTTACTTATTATAAAACAAATTTACTAGGTGCCATACAACATGTCCAAAAGATTTTTAAGCTTTATAAGATGACAACACCTTTGAACAAGTAAGGGAGTTGTACTAAACTACTAATTTCACAAGCAAAATGGTCCTATTATATTATAAAATAATTAGATACCAGCAAAAAAATAGTGTATGTACCTCCTTATTCCTTATAGCTTTGGCTTTCTAGTTTAATCAACTTGGTTACTTCCATTATCATTGAGATTTCTTTTGACTTGATGAAACCTACCAACTGAAAAACAAAATAAACCAATTTTCAGTCCACATAGTATAAGCACTTATAACTTGACTGGATTACGAACATAGAAAATTATAAGTACACGATCTCTATTTCTTGATTCTTCAAAAATTACAACTTAACCAGCTCCTACTAGTAAAGCTAGGCATTTCACCAAAAAACCAATCACATACCAACCTTTATAGAATACATACTTACAGCAAAAAACTCACAAATAATTATGTAGACTTCCATCAGTTCTAGTAGTTATTTACTCGGAGAATAATTCAGCCCGTCAAAGTTGACCAAGGATTTAAAACATCTCTCTCAGTAAGTACATATATACCTAAATGTTTGATAAAGAAAAGAGTGTACATAACTAAATAATCTTACCGGAAATGACCCATGGTTACACAAAAAATACCATTGCTCAGAAAAAAGAAGTAGACATCTGGATCACTAGCAAGTCCACGATTTTTCTTCATTTTGTGAAACAAATAAGGAGATGCACAAATGCAAACCACTATTCAAACGCTACAATTTGAGATAGTCAACCTCAACCGCCAAAAACATCCCATCCTCAATTTGGACATCAATTTAATAATATTAATCTCAAGATTCATGCAACGTAATATGAAAGACAAACCCAACATAGAGATCGCTTAATTATGTCAAGTACAAAATGATATTATGAACAATGTTACAAAGAGAAAAGAAAATTACTTCATGCACATTCTAATGGGACCTCTTTTTTAAAAGGAAAACATATAAGCTATAAAGACGAGCAGGTGCTACTCAAGATTATTGGATAAACCTCCCCAATAGCTTTGTTTAAGCTATCTGGACACAGGTGCTTAAGACTAGACATGTGTCCAGAGCATTCATGAGTGATAACTCTTTTGAGAAATAGATGCTTGACACTTGGGTGTTGATCAGTTCCCAAATGTGCGTTTTATTACCCGTATATTGCTGCATTACAGTCCCTCTTATGCTTAACGAAAAGACAACTCATAGCTTTTACTGTCTTTTTTAGGTTAATGAGTATTTCAGACCACTTATCATAAAAGCAGCATCTTAGCACCAAAAGGAGCATGAATCACACTTATTATGAAGACTAGTAGATGCTATAAAAAGTGCTGAAAAAGTAAAGTTAATGGTCAAAGTCAACAGTCAAAGTCCTCAATTCAAAAGACCAAAGATGGAGGCCCTTATTTTAAATTATGAAGACTTATCCCTAAATCTATCTTGGTCAAGAAGGCACCAAAAAGCAAAAGCAAAAGCAAAAGTGAAAGGGGAGAGGTGTCTAGTTTAGAATGGATGAGGGCAAATCTATAAATGGCAAAAGTAGGGGTATATAATCAAAAAGCAAAAGAAAGAAAACTCATCCATTGTCTTAGGATCCAAACCATTTGGTTTGTTTATTTTCTTGTCTTGTTTTTCAATTCATGTTTTTAATTTCTTGGTATTTTATTTTATTTCAATCAACTTGTTATTTCATTTCCTTTATTTCAATCAAACTTGTTATTTGTTCTTTGTTTTAATCTTCAATCTTGTTGTTGCTTTCATTTCAATGTTTTAATCAATCTTCCTTTCATGTTTTCAAATTATTTCAATCAACAATCAAAGCTTTCAAGTTTATTAGCTTAAAATCATTCTAATATTCAAGAGTCTACCTTTCTTCTTCATATCTTCTTCACTCAACTCTAAACAATTTAGGATGAATCTCAACTCTTAATCTAACTCTTTTAAAGTATACTCACTACAATATTAAAGCTTCAGCTGTTCATGACTAAATCAACTGGAAAGCATAACTTAATCCCTCTAAAGAATTAGATATTACGTCAATTTATGAACAATACTTAGCTTACAGATTATTCTATTCATGTCACAAAACACTCAAACAAACCACAAGAAAAAAAATAGCACGGACAACATAATTCGACCCTTAAGTCAGCATAATTTGCAATCACATAAATTTCTACACTTCAAAAGAAACGTCAAGTAAAAATTTAATAGTTAAAGATGTTACCTTTGGATGTACCAAGTCATCTCCTTCTTCATAACGAAATTCAGATCAATAACTGTAAGGAAGTTTCCTCATTTATCACCTGATTTTGCAAAACACTAATGATAAAACGTTAATTGACGTTATTGGTTTTCTTACTTAAGTCCGAAGTCCACAGTCCGAAGTCCGAGGACCAAAGTCCAAAGTTCGTAAATGTCGTTCGTTTAGTCAAGTTACCTTACTCACGTGGGTTTGGTAGGATAGGTTGAGTAAGGGATCGTAAAAACCTTAGGGCTCGACAAGGGTTACAACTGGAATTATAACTTTTGGTGAGAAGGATTTTAGGTTTTTTTTTTGTTGGTTTAATTAAATTAACGGTAATGCAAATAATGTAAATTAATAACGGTGATTTTGACGTAAATAAACAAAGCTAGAGAAACAGAGAGAGGGTTAATCATACTCATGCAGGAATCATTTTTTAATAGTTTATATTACCACATCACTACAGCTCTAATTCGTCTCGAGTTCGTAGACAAACCCAAGACGACGTCGAGTATCGATCCCTAGCGAAATGCCCACATCTCTGAGTCGCATCGCACTAGCATAAGGAGTTGAACTAATATTTCATCTCTGGAATATCATTTCAGCTCCAGGTTCAATTCTACATCAGCTAGACAAATTGGAGAACTGTCTGACACCAAAGAGTCGTGCGCGAGACATTTTGGGTCTCTCGCGAGACTGTTATGGAGCATCAGCACTCCAAATTTGTATAGTCTCAATCATTTTGGGACCGGATGTATAATCTACACCTAATTCCTAAGCAGTGATTCTAGAACATTAAAGTGTCAATTCGGATTCTCACACGAGCAGGATAACCCTCCCCCTGAGGGGGGGATTAGCTCTTGGTCATTGAAGGAATAATTAAACTTGATGTATATAATAAATAAATAAATGCAGGACAGGAATTAAACTTGAAAAGAAATGACTTTTATTAAGAAGAAATAACTTACAGTATTGAAGTTGCTGGAAGAGAAAATGACGGAATATAAAGTACTGGAATTAAAGCTAACTAACTACTGAGCAAGACTAAAGCATAAAATGCTGAAGGGGCAATATTGAAGACCCCCCTTACATATATATAGGCTGGTCTCTCGTGAAGCCTTTAATTTTTGTTTCGTCCTTTTGTTGAATTAAGACATTCAAACAAAGTTTTGGCTTTACCTGGTTAAATTTGCTTTTTTGTCTTTTCCTCATTTGTATTCCTTTGCAATTAATGTTTTTTCTTCAGCCAATTCAATTCAAACTATGAATTGGTACATGTCTTCTTCTTATGTAAGGTGGCACAAAATTGTAACCATCACTTGCCACCTGCCTATGCTGACTTGTCATGCCTTTTCGGCCTGCAGAGTGGGTCCACGTGGTGTGTCCAGTGGCGGCGCCGATTTTGGCATTTTTACAACTTTATGTCTTTGCGTAGAGTTCGTCGCCCTGGTTGCTCTGGCAGTTCACTAGCCGAAGTCGGCATTCAGGTTTGAAAGATGTGAGCTTCGGAAGTTTGCTGCTTCTTTATATGTGGACCCGTTCTGCAATAGTTTTGTTCCTTTGGAAACTTCGGCTCTAGTCAGGCTTTGTTGGGCTTCACTCGGGTTAAGTGGGAAGACTTCAAATATTCCAGTATTCTCATACTTCGATGCATGTTTTATCATTATAATCATGTTAACTGCGAAAACCTGCAAAAGTACGAAAATATAATTATTACATGATTATTAAACACATAATCGACCAAAATGCTATGTCTCTCGGGGTTTAATATTACAGTTTTGGGTGCTTATCACACCACCCCCAAATAGCGCTTTGCTTGTCCTCAAGCAAAGAAGAGACATTAAAATGATAAGTGGCAAAAAATGTGTTGTCTTAAGCTAGGTCTCATTTCGCAGAGTGTGGTTGCATTGACCGTATGCAACAAGGCCTTGAACCACTAGGAATTCCCTAGTGGACGAGTTATAGCCTCGTGAGAGTTTTCTAGAGAAGATACTCACAAACTTCATTTATACTACAACAACTCAGTAACAAAGGCCTGTTTCCTTAATTAATCTCAGATATCTAGATATCTCACTAGCGGGGGAAACAAGAATTAATTCTTTCGAAATTCAAGTTAATATACATACAATAATCAAAACATCTACATATGAGCATGCATGCAGTGATCTTTTACAATGAAAAGTACGAGCAGGGCCATTTTTAGATCCTTCGGATAGCGTCCTTAAGTAGGTTCTCACAGGTATGTGCCAAAACACAATTTCTCTCTTATTTTTCCATTCAAGTTTTGCTAACTCCAGTGTGTACTGGGCACACATTTCCTTACATACTCAATGACAGTCAAAGGAGCCGAGGTCGAGAATTCACAACTACTACTTATTATCACACTGTCCTACTCCTAATTGAGCTAGAGGTCTTTATTAGGTTTTATGGGGCTTAGGTGGTAGTGTAGAAGAAATTGGAATAGAAGATTTAAAAATGATAAGTATGAGAGAATAAGGTCTTCGAGATATTTATACTAGAGAAATCTTTATTTTCTTTCCTGCTTCTAACATGGGTTTCCATACTTGGTTTTTTTAAGCTTTTGTATTCCTTTTTTATTTGATTTGGGGGAAATTCTACCTTTGATATTTCTTTTGATTTTTGGAAACATATTTCTATTTTTCTTTTTCTTTTCTTCTGAAGCAGATAACTGATTTTGATTTGTGACAAGGTTTTTCTCTTCATTTTTCTGCACTTCATCCTATTTCTCATACTCATAATTTAGGTAGGCTTATTTATTTGTGGTTAATAGATGGGTAATGATTTTTTTTTGGTGAAATAGAAAGGATTAATGAAAGGGAATGGGGTGACTAGTATATATATATATATATATATATATATATATATATATATATATATATATATATATATATATATATTTTTTTTTTTTTTTTTTTTACAGTGTGAATTTTTGGCTATATCAATTCAAAGAAGGCCTAAATTCTCGCCTACGATTTGGGTAGTGATCAAGTAAGTAGACGTGTGAACTTCTCTATTCGGAAAAACTACTCCTCTGTGTCATTACTTACATATCACACATTTTGAGGCTTTTTGGTTAGATTCTTACAGGATATGAAAACTAAGTTGTCTAACCATGGGTCCTAGAAACTTACTGCTGTGTACATTTAATAATAGTTAGTGCATGGATGCTCATGAAAAGATGTAAAAACTACTGCATACATATTAACTCAAGTTTCTAAGAACAAGTCCTAATTCAAATGCTAGGGTGAGATTTCTAAATATTTTTCATCACAGAAAAGGAAACAAGAATTTGGACATAAAATAAAACTATATACAACTATGAATGCTTAATTTTTGCGAAAGATTCTCGCCACCCACAAACAGTCGGACGCTATGTCCTCAAAGTGTTAAGAGGAAGAAAGAATATACCTGAGAGGCTTTGAGCAAAAATATAGCTGACATCTTCCACAGAAATTTATTGTAACACACTATATATATTATACATCATAAAAGTGAAAGTACACTGTTAGGTTATTTATTTTTCATATCAAAACGTAAAACAAATATGTACACCAACTCACATTGCCCCAGTTACGAACTGGGGGATGGTCTATTCTTGCTTCGTCTCTGTAGAAATGTCATTCTTTTGCGTCATGCCAATCTATCATAGCTTTCCAGACTTCGCTCCACTTCCTTTTCCTTGAAGTGTCCAGGTGAGCTATCATTTTATCATCATCAGGAAAGCAACGAACTTTCTTTAGATACCTTGCAGGGAGACGCCATACCCAAAATCGCAAAGAACGAATTATCTTGTTTGTTGGACACATAGAGTCTACCTTTACCTAGTCCTGAAACATTACCGCAAACTGTGGGAAGTACGTCCTCATTATCCTGCATGCTGTAACTAGCAAAGTGATATAGTCTTGTCGAAAGGACCGAGCCTTCTTAAGGTTCTCAATTTCTAGGTCTGTGATGTCGAAGGCGGTATGTTGTTGGGCCAGTGCATGGAACGTCTTACAAGTTGATTTTGAGGCAGTTAAAAAATGCCAATCCCCCATGATGTTCAGAAGAATAAATAACATGGCAGTTCCAACATTCATGGTCATACTGGCTAGTGGAATAGTGATGTCTGGCCATCGGCCCGCTTCTGCACGTTCAATGACCTGGGCAAGGCCATCGCCATAACGGGGGACAAAATTTTCCCAAGAATAGTCGTTAAAGTTGTTTTCTATCATGTATTGAATGGGGATGTCTGGCTGAAAAGGAGGAAGGTCCAGAGCCATAGCAATTGCTGGCTCGTAAAAAGGGTGGCGGGCGTTACCAATACGGATTGCAAGTCCGTTCGGCACGAAACCAACAGCAGGTAGATCCTCCATATGATTGTAAAAGTAAGTTGCCAAACCTAGAGAGTATGTCTACTCAGGGTGTAGTATCAAGGAGTTCCAACCAACTCGAGTGATGAAGTCTGTAAAAAGATGTCCATATGCAGGAGAATTCAGTAACGAATGGAAAGATTGTTCTGGAATCATCTTTGGAGATGTCATCTTAAAAGACGTGTGGAGAAAGATATCACCTGTGGACAAAGATAAACAAAAATGAGAATACGATGGAAATGACTAATTAAAACAAATTACATTTATTTATCATAGGAAAATTGCACTATATTTAAAAACTAAAAAGAAAATGACAAAGAATATAAAATTGCAAAATTTAAATTGTGTCATAGGCCCAAGTAACGGCGATGATCCTTTTGTGAGAGGAATCCATTTATAAGATTTTCAATGTCGTCAATCCGTGCAACAGCTCGTTGCAACATTTCACTATGTGTCTGGTAAATCTCGGCGTGGTTCTCCATTATGAGAGTGTGATTTGCCAAGAACAGGTTATGGCTGTGCAAGAATTGTGCTTGTTCCTCTTCTTGTATTGTCCGTAGGTCGTGAAATTCAAGGAGACTGGTGATGATAATGTTCTGATGTTTGTATAATGTCTTTAGTCCTTATTAAATAAAAGAAGGCCTTCCATAGGATTAAATACGTTGCATAATGCATTTTCAGTGAAGATGTTGTCAGCGGAACAAGCTTCGTCGGTTTCTGCACCGACATGGTTCTTTGCAACGTCGGGATTCCAGAAACCGTTCCTACAAACTGAGTGAATGGTTAGAAATTTAGCTATTCTGAGAGGTGTATTAGGAGCAGAAATAGAAAAAACCCAACGCATCATGATAAGTGTCACAATGGTTGGCAAAGGAGCTACCTTTTTCCTGGCACGTGCGATAGCGTTCCAGATAAATTTAATAATGCAAAAATCATTGCAGTTAGTCTACAAGACCCAGAGTAGATGGAGGAGGGGTTTTGTTATTTCGGAAGTCTTAGATGTGCCGAGCACATTATGAGCTAGCCATTGGATCACAGATAATTGGTTTCTTTGCAAGGATCGCTGATAAACAATATGGTTTTTCCGGTTGTATTCGCCGTGAAGGATAGTTGCAAACATCAGATGCCTGATATTGTCGAATGGTGAATCCTGAAGGTGTACCCCTTGGTTTGTAATGAGAATTTGAAGTACCTCGGACATAATTTCCATAGTCAATTCACACTCGTATCCGTTTGCACGGACAAAGAATTGACCGTTTTGGAAATAACCGTGTTTATAGAACAACAGGACCAATTCTCTGGAATAAAATGTCTGCTTATGATGTAAAAGTGGGTACCATCCTCGACGTAAAATTTCTGTGTCAAAAAATGGATGAAAAAGACCGTTTTGGAAATTTTCCATAAAATTTTGCTCGGGCACGAAAATTCGAGTGAGGGCCATTAAAGATGAATTGGTGAAGAAAATTTAATGGAAAGGGGAAGTTGAATTTTTAGAGGTGTCTATCCTTGCTATAAATAGGCACCAATCCGAAGATGTAGAAAATACAGATCGAGGTGTCATAGAGTAATTAGACCACGTGTATCTTCTAAAATATGGCGCAAACGTTGATGTAGTGTGGATGAGAAGAATGGGGCATGTGACAAGGAGTGCCATTTTTTTTTTTTTTTTTTTTTTTAACGTAAATAGCGTAAGTAGAAGGACAAAGAAAATGTAGATATAATATCACAATAAGATGTAACAACGTACAGAAATGTGAAAACACACCATAATGATACGGGAAATAAAATACAAACTTAAATATTAGATAGAACTATATGCCACATTAACAACATTACTATAATAAAACAACCGAACATGAAGACTTGAGTAGCATATTCAATCTGCTGCTGCTCAAACTTTTCTAGTGCATCCATGAATCTTGAAACTTGGAGTGATCCAAAAACGATTTTTAGAATAAGAAGTGTAGAGGGGAGAAGATGAAAGGAGTGAAATGTGAAGAATGTGTTGAACATATTTATAGAAGAAAATTGAGCCATTTTCTGACCGTTTTTGGAAGCTATTTCTTGACTGTTTTCTGACCGTTTTTAGGATGCGATTTCGTGACCGTTTTGCAAAACGTTGGTTTATGGTAAAATTTGTCGTTAAGTGTGACGTTAAAAATATATGTATATATATTTTTATGTATATCTATATAAATTATTATTACTAATGTTCTTATATATATTTCTACCTATATAATATACTATTGGAGATAACTAATATACTATTTGACAAAGCAGAAATGTTGGAAAATGTAGGAAATAACAGACATCCTAGGTTGGGAAATTAAAATGGAAACACGTGAATAAAATATCCGACATAATTAATATACAAGAACGGTGAAAATAAACTGTCTACTGAGAATCCTCGGGGGATGCAGGAGAATCCTCAGGGGCAACAGAAGAAGAACTATAGGAGTCCTGCGACGGCGTGTAGGACGAGCTCCTGTAGAGGCTAACTGCTCCTGGATATCACCCAGAGTTTCCATCACCTTAGCCTGAAATTGATGTTGGTTCGCCATGAGGATTCGCTGGAACTGGTTCTGGCGAGTAGTCATATGGTCCTGAAATGCAGTCATAGAAGTTCGCATTTCCTGTTGGAATTCGCCCATGCTGTCTGTCAGCGACTCGTGGCGAGTGGTCATATCCGTCCTTAACTCGCCCAAGGTATGTTTCATCGATACCTGGCGAGTGAACATGTCTCTCAAACCACTGTTCATAGCACGTAAGGCATCCATAGGGTGGCTCATCTTACTCATAGCAGTCTCATCAAAGAAGGGTGGGTGAGATGGGCCTACGTTAGTATGCTCAGCAGCCATTGGTGCTGTGGGTTCCCAAGGGGCCAGTATGCATTTCTTGAAAACAAGCATATTCTCATATAGTGGTATAGGGAGTAGTGGGGTGGCAGACAGGAAACCCAAATTATTCATAACTTGCGTTACAAGAACGGCAAGAAGGGCTGACCTGAGAGTGGCATGCGTAATAATATAAAAGAAAAGGTAACTATGCAGAAGTTACCCTTGCACTCCTGGAGGATCCAGAGAAGGTGGAGGAAAGTCTTGTTGATGTCCGAGGGCTTCGAGGTGCCAATGACGTTCTATCCCAGCCATTGAGTCACAGCCAGCTGGTTCCGTCGCACCAAGCGCTGATACGCGCATTTTGTATCTATGTTGTACTTACCCTTGATTAGCGTGTCGAGCATTAGGTCGTAGGTTCGTGGGTACACGAACTGCTGCTGAGTCAGCACGTGGTCGACCAGAGGAATGCCCATGATCCCAGAGATCAAAGCGGGTGTGACTTCGTGGCGCACACCGTCGACAGTAACCTAAAAATGGTCACCATTAAAGCTCCCATTGTCGTAAAATTTCATCACCAAATCCTTAGAATATAGCCCGCCATTAGCATATAACAAGTACTCCTATTCTCTAGAGTGTATTTCCGTATCAAAGAATGGAGCAAACATCCCATTTTCGAATAGAGCTCCAACATTTTTCTCCATCAAAATTCACCTGTTTCCGGCCATTAGTGTTCTTAGGAAGAGGCTGGCTATTGATTTGAGCTGAGGGGGAGAAATGGGAGTTGCTGACGGAAGGGAATTGGATTCGGAACTGTAGGGGTCGCGCGCGAGACCTGGATATAACGTGGGCCTGTCTCTCGTGTGAGACTTAATCGAGAGGGAACTGTAGGAACCGTTATTCAGAATGCAAATATTTCTATAAACCGCGAGAACCCACGCGCAGCGGAATCAATGGGGTTCTCACGATTTTGAATAGAAAACATACCTTTAAATCCGATTTAGATAACTCTGAGAATCCAAGCTTTATCAAATCCGAAATCAACCCCTTGATCTTCTGTTGTATTCCTTTAGAACATATTGGACGTTGTGTGGGCAACGATCTACCAATCCCCTTCTTTCTCACGAATCTAGATCCAATTTTGGATCTATCTTTCCTTGCCTCTTTTTCTGTTCAAATGAATAGTGAATTTTGGCCAGAGAGAGATTGTTCTATTTATAGGCTACAACAGGAGCCATGAGGAGAAATTAGGGTTGGGCCTCCTGACGGGCTTGGGCTTCCCATGTTCGCCTCGAACACACGGCCCAAGTCCGTCAATAAATGGCTTATTCCACTAAAGGCGATTGTTGCACTACCGCCCTAATTCCAAATTACGTGTCAGCGTTTATGGGCTCTATATTATATGCTCGTTGATCTCCCCGTGTTTAAGATATCGAATGTCCGTTGATTAAGTCAAGTTACTGACAACTACATTAATCAACTTCTTATGTTCTTGAGTAGTACCACTCAACCTCATTGTCATGTCGGAATAAATCCACCTGCAGGTCTTACATGACAATCATTTTGAGCTCCTCAAGGGGACATCATCAACCTGACTTCTTGCGGGACACGGATTCCTTCTATAATCAATAGCACACCTTACATACAATGTCATTACCCAATCCATCGAGTTTGTTGATTCACATATGAATCTCACTCATTGATGATTTAAAGCAATGTACAATGCATATAAGTGCCCGTTATTATATCCGGATTAGGAGGACAGACATCCATAATAACAGAGGCGTTTGTTCTCTTATATAGTCAGTATAAGGAGAAACAACCTCACTTGGTCGTGTTCAATACACAGAAAGTGTACTAGTGTAATCCTATAGTCAAGATAGACTAATACCAGATTATACTACAACCGTACTAATGGTTTGTCCAAATCCATCTAGGTTGTGAACGATTACTTATACTTTATAAGGTACTGATGATATGATCTTCTGTGTGTTCACACCATATCATCTACAACATAACGTATTAGACACATGCATATAACTAATAACATATATAATATGCATAACATTTGCCCATATGATTCTCATTCAAAATATAAAGAATTAGAGTTAATACAAAAGTAATGCTTTTAGTATATAACCCTATCAGGAACAAGATCCGACTTTTAAGGAAGAAGAAAAACGAGGTTGTGACGCGTGTACTGGGTTGTCTCGGGTTTAAATAGATCGAGAATATAAATTTAGTTGGGCCCAAAAAATTTCCCAAGCCCAAATCAAGCCTAAAGCCCAATTTATGCCTAAAAAATCTAAACGCTTACCCACGACTCGTTCGGACTCCGAATTGGATGAATGAGCAATCGAAATGATCGGCACGAAAAATGCTATTCAATTATATGAGTCATTCTCAAAGGTCACAAGAGTTTTTGAAAAGAAGGAGGGTGTTTTATTTATAAACAAAGTATTTATTTATATACAAGGGAGATATACGTGAAGAACACTAGATGTCTAGAAGAGTCACCATCTAAATTCATAGGCAACTGTCATGTCGGCTCTGGAGTGAACCCAATCCAGCCAGACTGTGGCTTTACCTTTATGTATTATGGGGTTAGGGGTAGGACGGTACCATCCTAGACCGTGTGTACTACGGTCTAATAATATTGCCCTTATTACATACGACTATCCTCAAACTGCCCCAAAGGGAACTCAAAGTAACCGATTCTAGGGGTTGGTCTGGTGGAATCCATTGCCCGTTTGTGTTCCAAGTATGCAACATCCGAGGTTGAACACGAATCTCTATGTGCACAACTTAATGCATGGGGAATTTTTTATAAAAGGCAACAATATATACATATCTACAAGGTGAGTCTTTTAACATCAAATCTTCAAGACGAATCGAGTCTTTTAATGTCAGATTCTTAAGATGTTTGCAAGTCTTTTAACGTCAGATTCTCAAGACGATTCCCAACCCGTGGGAGAAATAACGCGGCGACGAAGATTATCCTGTGCAGCTGGTGTCAGACAAAAGTATACCTTAAACTGGCTAGTATCGGATAGGAAGTCAAGACCAGGACAGAAGGGTGTTTGACAATACATACACCACCCCATCCTTCGCGCACGTCGTTTATGAGCAAAAGTACTACGGTCATTCCCTATTCGTGATGAGTGAGACTTACACCAAATGATTAGCTGAAGTTTGCAAGGCAGAGAGTAGAAAAGGGAAGAGAAGGAAAGAGGTGAAATTTTAGGTACCCATCGTTTACCGACAAACATTTTTGCTCGTGTTGCAGAAGACATTTATACTCAGTTCTGAAATAGAGTTTTCTTGGACTAAGGTTCCAGCGCTTGCAACCACACACTTCAAAGAACTTTTGAGATCATAAAATAGAAGATGGCCCGGCTACCAAAATGGCGTACCCTCTATTGAAACAAGATTGAGTACACCAAATGAAACATCTAGTCTATGTAGACCAGATCCTGAAGAAGAGTCTGTTCAACATCTGGGGAGCGTAATTCGTGGTAATGTTTGAGGCGTTGTCCATTGACTTGAAATTTGTTGTTATTTTGTGGATTAAGCAAAGAGATTGCCCCATAATGGGTCACAACTGACATAATGAAAGGACCAAACCATCGTGTTTTCAATTTACCAGGAAAAATATGTAATCTGGAGTTGTGCAGTAAAAAATTTTGGGCAATTTTGAAATCCTTACGCAAAATGTGCTTGTCGTGCACTCTTTTCATATTAGCTTTGTAGGATTTTGAGAGATCATAAGCATCACTCCAAATCTCCTCAAGCTCATTTAATTACATTTTTTCGCTTCTCGCCTGCCTCATTGATATTGTAATTGAGGCTTTTGATGGCTCAAAGGGCACGATGCTCAAGTTCAACTGGCAGATGACAAGGTTTTCCAAAAAACAATGCGGTAAGGAGACATCCCTATAGGTGTCTTAAATGCTGTTCGGTATGCCCACAAGGCATCCGATAAGCGGAAAGACCAGTCTTTTCTTGATAGATTGTCAGTTTTCTCCAAAATGGACTTTATCTTTCTGTTGGATACTTCCACTTGGCCATTCGTTTGTGGGTGATATGGAGTAGCAACTTTGTGAGTAACTCTATATTTCTTCATTAAAAACCCAAAAATTTTATTACAAAAGTGTGTACCTCCATCACTGATGATAGCTTTGGGGACACCAAAACGAGAGAAAATGTCTTCTTTTACAAATTTCACGACAATCTTATGGTCATTTGAGCGACATGCGAGTGCATCAATCCATTTGGACACATACTCTACAGAGACTAGAATGTAGAGAAAACCTTGAGAAATAGGGAAGGGTCCCATAAAATCAATGCCCTAAATATCAAAAATTTCCACAATCAAGATAGGATTTAGGGGCATCATATTGCATTTTGTAATTCGACCTAGGTGCTGACAACGAATGCAGGCTATGCAATGTTCATGTGCATTGCGAAAATGGGTAGGCCAGTAAAAACCACATTGTAACACCTTGGCTGCAGTTTTCTTTCCACTGAAATGACCTCTGCAAGATTGTTCATGGCAAAAGGATAATACGTCGGTGTGCTCCCACTCAGGAATGCAGCGACGAATGAGTTGGTCGGAATAATACTTAAAGAGGTAGGGGTCATCCCAGAAATAATATTTTACAGTGGATAAGAAGTTTTTACGATCGGGACGTGACCAAGAGGAAGGAACTTCCTCAGTAACTAGGTAGTTAACGATATCCACGTATCGTGGAGAGGAGAAAATGGAGTACAAATATTCGTCTGGGAAGGAATCATAGATGACTTCAGAATCACTATCAATGTCACCAACCAGCCTTGATAAATGGTCGGCCACGATATTTTCGGTTCCTTTCTTGTCTTTGATTTCCAGGGTGAATTCTTGTAAGAGAAGGATCCAGCAGAACAATCGCTATTTCGCATCATTTTTCGCGAGTAAGTACTAAAGTGCGGCATGGTCAGTATATACGATAGTGGATGATTCAACTAGGTAAGGGCGAAACTTATCCACAACATAGACAACAGCTAGAAACTCTTTTTCAGTTGTTGTGTAATTACGTTGAGCGTCATTAAGAGTTTTACTAGCGTAGTAAATGATAATGAGTTTGTCATCATGTCGTTGGCCTAGTACGGCGCCAATAGCAAAGTCGCTAGCGTCACACATCAGTTCGAATGGTTGAGACCAATCAGGGGGTTGAATGATATGAGCGGTAGTTAGGGCGGTTTTTAGAGTTTCAAAAGCTTGTTTGCAATTGTAATTGAAGTCGAATACCGCATCCTTAAGCAGGAGATTGGTTAAGGGTCGAGAAACTTTAGAAAAATCATGAATGAATCGCCTATAAAACCCAGCGTGGCCTAAAAAGGCACAGATATCATGAATTGTTCGTGGGAAAGGTAGCGAAGCAATTTTAACAATTTTAGCTTTATCCAGCTCTACCCCGTCTTTTGAAATAATATGACCTAGAACAAGTCCTTTGTTAACCATGAAATGACACTTCTCCCAATTAAGTACCAGATTTTTTTCTTCGCAACGCGTTAACACTTTAGAAAGGTTGGATAGGCAGTCATCAAAGGAATTTCTATAAATGGAAAAGTCATCCATGAAGACTTCCATATAGCGTTCCACCATATCACTGAAAATGTGAAGCATGCATCATTGGAAGGTGCATGGGGCATTGCAAATACCAAAAGGCATTCGTCTGTATGCAAAGGCTCCAAAGGGACATGTAAAAGTTGTATTTTCTTGATCAGCGGGATCGATGACAATTTGGAAATAGTTGGAATAGCCATCAAGAAAATAGTAGTAAGCATGACCGGTTAAACGTTCTAGCATCTGGTCAATGAATGGGAGAAGGAAGTGATCTTTACGTGTTCTGGCATTAAGTTTGCGATAGTCAATACAAATTCTCCATTTTAATGGAATACGAGTGGAGATGCATTCACCATTTTCATTTTGTACAATTTGAACCGGACTTTTTGGGAACAACGTGGACAGGACTGACCCAGTCACTATCAGAGATAGGGTATATGATACCCGCATCAAGTAAGCATAAAACTTCCTCCCTCACCATCTCTTTCATGGCGGGGTTAAGGTGACATTGCGGTTCTCGCGATGTTTTTGAGCCGTCATCCAGATGTATGTGATGCGTGCATACATTAGGATCTATTCCTTTGATATCATCTAAGGACCATCCGATAGCGGAGCGGTGTTCACGAATGACACGAATCAAACGTGCTTCTTCGTCGGTAGTCAAGTGAGAAGAAATTATTATAGGGTGACTACCATCGGGATCGAGATGCACGTACTTCAAATCAGAGGGTAGAGGTTTTAAATCTAGAGTTGGAGGAATGGGGATCAAGGATTCATGAGGGGTCGTCTCTTCAATGGAAAAGAGTGAGTCCGGTTCTTCTGAATCAGATGGCAATGCAGTAGTAGGGTCAAATAGTGGTACTGACTTTAATAATGTGTGGATATCCTTAATGTATGAGTCATCGTCAAACTCAGGATTATCGAAAGAAAGAAATTGGTGTACCTCGTCTTCGGGAAAGAGTTTGTGAAATAATCATGTGCCTAACTATCAACCAAGCTAATCTCACCCTCCATTATAGGATCGGGAAATTGTTTTATTAATTTGAACACGTTGACTTCGACAGAAAGGTTCCCAAAAGACAATGTCATTGAACCGTCCCGACAATTTATGAGAGCGTTAGCAGTTGCAAGAAATGGACGTCCCAAAATGATAGGAATGGAGTCACAGGTTACTTCAGTGTCTAGAATGACAAAATCAACTGGGTAGTAAAAATCTTGGACCTTGACTATGACGTTTTCTACTATGCCCTTTGGGTACTTGATAGAGCGATCCGCGAGTTGCAGAGTCATATTGGTAGGTTTTAATTCATGAAGACCTAACTGCTTAAATAAGTAGTAGGGAAGTAGGTTAACACTGGCGCCTAGGTCTAAAAGTGCAGTAGCGGTATACTTGTCGCCCAACGTGCATGGTATAGTTAGTCAACCTGGGTCTTTGTATTTAACCACACCATTGGTAGTAGTAATCAAGAAAAACTGCTCAGTGATGAACGCTTGTTAAGGAACATTCGTACGGCGTTTGGTGGTGCACATGTCCTTCAAAAACTTGGCATGCTTGGGCAAATGCTTAAGTGCATCTAGAAAATGTAGGTTTATGGTCAAATTTTTGAAGGTTTCACGGATCTCATCGAACTGTTCGTTCGGTTTGTTCTTTGCCAAACGGGCAGGGAATGGAGCTTTTGGGCAGAATCGCGCATATGGATCAGAGGCATCTTTCCCTAAGGACATGGATGTATATTTGGAAGGAACAACTTCATCTGTTATAGGTTGCGAGGTATGAGTTGGAAGGACGTCAGCCGCGCCTTCCATCGATTCGACGTCTGGCATACGTATGTGATTGTCGATGGTTCGGCCAGAACGAATAGTGGTAATGGCATTTACCTCACCCTAAGCTGGATTACTAGATCCTGGTGCATTATTGAGTTCAAAGGCAGTGTTTGTAGGCTTAGGGCTTAGAACTGCTTGGCCAGGGAACATGTCCTTTTGACTTTTATCCTGTGCTAACAGCGGAAGAGACTGTTGGATAGATGCTAGGATTTGATTTTATTGATTCATGTAAGTCAGAAAAGTTTCAGCTGTTTTATCGGTAGTGGATTGTAGCAATGGAGCAGTAGGAACAAGTTCACGGTTATTGTTTACGGGTTGATTTTGGTAGCCATATCCTTGATTAGCGGGAACAAGGTTGCAGTTGTTTTGGTACCCTATATTTGTGTTGGTAGGAAAATGACATTGCCCTTGCTGAAATTGCAGAGGATTTCTTTGACGGTAGGAATTGTAGTTCGCAGGTGGTCGTACAGGAGCGTTGTTGACACCTGGAGGAGGTTGTTGTTGGGCAGGGGGTGCCCAAGCCAAATTCGGATATTGTCGCCAAGGTGCATTAGGAATGTTGAAAGCACAAGCCTCTTCAGATGGTTGGGGAGGGCACTCGTATACCAAGTGGATTGTACCAATGGAGCAGTAGGAACAAGTTCACGGTTATTGTTTACGGGTTGATTTTGGTAGCCATATCCTTGATTAGCGGGAACAAGGTTGCAGTTGTTTTGGTACCCTATATTTGTGTTGTTTGGAAAATGACATTGCCCTTGCTGAAATTGCAGAGGATTTCTTTGACGGTAGGAATTGTAGTTCGCAGGTGGTCGTACAGGAGCGTTGTTGACACCTGGAGGAGGTTGTTGTTGGGCAGGGGGTGCCCAAGCCAAATTCGGATATTGTCGCCAAGGTGCATTAGGAATGTTGAAAGCACAAGCCTCTTCAGATGGTTGGGGAGGGCACTCGTATACCAAGGGACAGTAAGAATCGGTGTGCTCCGGACTTAAGCAAAAAGGACATGGGGAAGCATTGGCAGCCATGACCAGTTTGGGTTTTTGATAATTTACTTGAACCAAAAGAGCATCGACCTTTTTGGTTAGGGACTTGATCAGAGTTTTGAATTCCGGATCGGATTTGACCTCGAACATAGACGTAACCTTGGTAGGAGTGTCTTTAGAAGATCTAGAAGAATCAGTGTTACCCCAATGGGTGCTTCGTGAAGCCTGTTTCTCAAGAAAAGTGTATGCTTTAGTAGCGCCTTTGTCCATGAAACAACCGCCGTTCATAATATCTAATGTTTCCTTTTGATGGTCAGAGAGACCATTAAAGAATGAATAGACTAATATAGCGGTGTTGAGTTGATGATGGGGACATTCGAGAAGCAGATCAGTAAATCTGCTCTATGCTTCTGAAAAGGATTCCTGGGGATGTTGGCGAAAGAATTGAATCTTCTGAAGTATTTCTGTAGTTTTCTTCTGAGTATAGAATTTTATCATGAATGCTTGTACAAGCTTGGCCCATGTGTCAAGGGATTGCAGTGCTTCGCCTGCGAGCCAGGGTGAAGCTTTATCAGCTAAGGTGTATGGGAACAACCTAAGCAAAACTTGTTCGTTAGTAACGGTCGGATGGCGGAAAGTGGTGACTACTTGCTGCATCCGACGAAGGTGATTGTACAGTTTTTCATGGTCTAGACCATGGTAAACAAGTAACAAACCGAAAATGTTTGGCGGAATGTGAAAATCTCCTATAATCTGATTGAGTTTAATGCAGGAAGCAGATCCTTCTTGTAAGGCAGTATAGAAATCCGAAAGGGGTTTCTCAACTGTGGGATTTTCCTGGGCCATAATTAAGAGAGATAATGGCAACGGGGATACTTGACGAGGTTGGTTTACAGAGGAAAAACCATGTCTAGGAGATAACTTAAGCAGTTGTTTATTGTATTTCTGACGACGATATGTTAGTTCTAATTCCTTATTAGTACCAGACCGTAGTCTTATACAAACACAAGTTTTAATTCTAGGCTCATAAGGAACAAATTATGACAGGATGATTTAGAATTAAGGAAGGAGGGAGATGAAGCACGTCTTCCTGAGCTGTTGCTAACTTGAGCAGGTAAGCTAGGATAACGTGTGAATATTCCAGCAGCCAGGTCACCTGAGAGAATTGAGGGAGGTTGTTCGTGCTAGCACGTTCCTTAATTAGGCAACCTCAATCTTTCAAGTTTCCTAGACACTAATGGAATAGGATGATGATTTATGATAGTGTATTATACGGGGTATTATTAAGATGATTATGATGAAATTTTAATTATTAGGATTTTTTTTTATTTTATTAATTTTATTAATTTTTTTATTATTATTATTAATTTTTTAATTTTTTTTCTTAGTTTACGTAATTAATGTATTATGGAGACGTGATTACGAAACATGCAATTAAAAACGATAGATGCCAAAATAGAAAACAAAACATACAATTAACACATGCTAGTTTTACACAGGAAGTCTACACATGCAACTCTATATTACTTATACGTGAATATAAATATGTCCTACGTATGCAATAATCTATAGCTACCGATACGTGCAACTATATGTGAGCTAGGGGAATGTCGAGAATGAACTCATGCAAATGAATACCGCGTACGTGAATTGATGTAACATATACATACAAAAATATTCTAAGCAGGTGGTTTGAAATTATGCATACATCCAAATATATTCAAATCATATTAATCGTATTAACGTGAAGATGTAATGACGAACCACATTTACATGCAAAGAGTTCTCATGCCAACACACAAACATGCGAGGTAAAACAGGTTATAGCAACAACCAAATAATATCCTTGACAAAGTTTGAGGAGTTTATGCATTCAAAACCTGGCGTCCTGCAATTCCTCGTACAACGATTGAATTAACTCTCAAGCTTGTGAACTTACTGGATGGGGGATAAACAAGACTAGAGAGTCCAAAATAGTACTGAGAAGGAGAGTGACTTGTACCTGAAAACCGGAGTGTTAATACTCCAGGTTAGTCTCGCGCGCTACTAATATAGTCTCGTCTGAGACTCTTTTGTCAGTTCAGTACTTCAAGTTCCTACGGAATGCTTAGACTGTGCTAATAAAAATAAACAAAATCTGGTTCACATATATCTGTTAGTAGAAAAAGTTAGGGCAAATAACTAATAGTCAATCGAATCGCTTGGTAGATTAACCCATCTCTAATCCTTTTTATCATCATTATATCTATTGTTTTAGCACTTATTTCTACTGTTTTCATATTATATATTGCCTTCTCATTAGTGAATAGTTAGTTTAGTCTAAATTCATTGTAAGTACGTGCAAGCAAGAGTGGAGAACAGGATTGCTCCCCTATATCAACATATTTGAGAGTATTTTAATAACTTGATATGCATAATTTAGTACTGTTTAAACACTGTTTTTACATCTATTAAAACCTACTTATCAAATGGTGCCGCTTGCCAACTTGCTTTGTTATGTATTGCGTGTATAGATTGAAAAAATTGTTTTCACTATTCAAATAACAAAACACTGTTTTTACTATTCATTTTTTTTTTTTGGAAATATTTCTGCTACCCTTAGAGTGCATACGCATTGTGAAACTAACTCCTTCCACTCCTGTGACCTGACCCTAAAAATTTCAAACCCTAGTTTTAACTCACGAGCGTGCGCGCCCCCAAATCTTGCCTGCACACAACATACTCCACGCTCTCTCTCCTCAGCGTGACCAGCGCTCAATTTAGTTTAGTTCTAAGCGCGCAAACGCCCTAGATTAATTAGATAAATTTAATTTTTTGCAATTAAGTATAATATTATCTCATGAGTACAGTATAGTACTCGTATGCTACCAACTACAAAAAATTTAAAATTAATATTTTTCATACTATACAGTGCCTAGAAAACTTAAAGAATTGTGGTTCTCTCTCATTTCTTAAGTGGCCTGGCCGTTGGTTTGATACCAAAATGAAAAAAAGTTAATTAACATTAGTTAAATTAGTAAACCCACCCACTACCAAATCCCATTCACAGGCCTGACATCCAGGCCCAACACGAAGCCCATATTAATTAGCTTAAACCTTATTCTTAAACGTTAGCACTAATCAGGTTAAACTTTTTACAGGACTTCACAATCCACCTCATGTACCCTGACTAGTACTCGAATAATTGATTAAGTAACATAGACATGCTTCAAGGTTGTTGAAGGCATTATTTATACGCGTAGCAAGAACGCTCCAGGTAACACCTCTTTACATCCTCGAATCCCCAGCTAGAGGAGTATATTTGGGCATTGTTTTTCTCATAATTTTATAGTTAGAGTTATTGTATATTAATTAACATAGATTATATCTTTAAAACCAATATGGCCTATCAATATGTAGACCAACAATCATGCGGTTATTATGCAAACCTTTCACCATGTTCATGCTGTGGTAATCCTTACCATTGGGCTTCTCAGTGGCCATCATATATACCAAGAGTTTGGGCCTACTATAATTTTCAAACTTTCATAGTAACTCATACAATCAAGAGTTTTCTAATCGTCCAAACTATTCATGGAGTTCAACCAGCCATTCAACCTCAACCTAACCTATCCCAGTACGAGATCAACCAGAGTCACTCAAACGCCATATCCAAAGAGGGACTCATATCATATCCATTCGCCAATAACTATGACTATCAAAAACACCATACGACCACAGAACCAAGCTCCCCCTCCGCAAAAAACATTTGATGAAATAATGGCCCTAAACGAAATAATACTTAAGAACCTAGAACGGACAAGATTGATGCTAAACTCACCTACACCAGACCTTTCCACCATGCCAAAAATAAACCACCCATCTAGTTCGCCACCCTTCCCAAACCAAATTTCCCAACTAGGAACCGACTCAACACAAACATTTAGGGAACAAAAGACAAACTAAGAACAAATATTTAGGGAACACATGGCTGAACAAAATGCCAAAACCCAAACTATGCTTCAAAACATAGCACACATGATTTCCATGATCCCCTCACCTAACACAGAATTTCCGACCTTGCTAGAGATCGACACACAAGTAGAACAACCTATTACCATAACCAAACCATTCGACCTAGTTGAGACCTACCCATAAATTCATGAACCTTTACCTTCCCATGACCCGATTAACCATTGTGTTGACTCCACACCAAGGCCCAAAATATCGCCGATATATCGCCGTAAATTGGTACACCGATATTGATATTTCTGACATATATCCACCGAATATTGAACCCTTTTTTTCCGATATATATATCGGAATTTCTGATATGAAACTTTATATCGCCATTATAATCAATATTTCCGATATAATCGATATATATCGGTTGACTTTTTGACCATTTTTTAATATAAATCCGATATTTCCAATATATTTTCGATATGTTTCCGATATTATATTTCTGATATATCCGATATTTCTGATATTTTAAATAGTTTGGACTGGTCACCAAAAAAATGGATATATCCGATATATATCCGTTTTTGGGTACACCGATATATTCATCGATATCGATATTTTGGGCCTTGCTCCACACCCCACTTGGATGAGAAAATTCTTGAAAACGACACTTTAGGACTTGTTTTGGATGACCACTAAAATTTGAATGATGCCATTGAGGAACCTTATAATGTTTTAGAGGAAGAGGGTGAGGAAATAGAAATTAGCAATTCTAATCTAGGGCATAAACAAGTTAATGCGCAAGAAAAAGAGGAAGTAACATCTTTAATTAGAGGATGTGAATCTCAATTTAGTTTGGTAGCTGAGGACGAAGCAATGGAAAATATAGATGAACTTCTTAAAAATGAAACCAATGACCACAACCTTGTAGATTTAGCCAAGCTAAATGACGAGAACAAAGAAAAAGACATAATAGAACTTGATGAAACTATGATAGAGGAAGAATTTCTCAACCTATTTGTGATTACAATGATCAACCACCTCAAACACCAACCGACCACTATCCACCAGAGTTACTACCTCCTGAAATCCAATCATATACCATAACTAAGCCTGTCATATTTACTCCTGTAGAGTTTACGTTAGTTAGTTACGTAATTTAATTGTGCTATTGCATTATTTCATGAACCCCCTTCTCCCAAATTGTTTGGGGGTGGTATATTTAATATTAGCACATTGTACGTTCACGTATTTAAATATCATGTATAAATATCGAAATATAGACCTCATGGCCTTTGTTGATTTAATGTAATTAGGTACCTAAATTTCATAAAATTTTACTATTTCACATAATTTCGAAAGCTAATCTTGTAGGAGCCACGATATGTGCACGCTTGATTTATGAACTTATAGTATTATTTTATTTATGTTAAAGTCCGCTTATGTCCCAAGCGTTATTTATTATTTCATGCATGTTATCCCCATAACGGGAGGAACTCATATAGGAGTTGCGTATATTTTTATTTCTTTATGTTAGTACAGTTTAACATTCTTTTTTAGGTGCTCTCATTTACAAGCACGTTTTTATGGTACTCTCTATCTTTTATTTTCATTGCATACTTTAGGGACAAAACATTATTATGTTTGGGGGTGGGATAGAAACACGTTGTAAATGTTTAAGCATGTATTATGTTGTATATTATATGTAATTATCGTATAAAAAGTAGAAAAATATCAAAATCATAAAAAGTTGTTTATACTATGCACTTAATGATAATGGTATTGTTCCCTTCTCTATGATGATATTAGTCTAGAAATCTCACATAGTACTTGAATTAGGACTTGAATTAGGATTTAATTTTTGAATCTTAGAGTAATTGATAAAACGCTCTTTATACAACGTTTATTGTTTTCAGTTACTTATTTTCTTAAGTCCGAGGTCCACAGTCCAAAGTCCGAAGTCCAAAGACCCAAGTCCAAAGTCCAAAGTCCAACGTCCGTATAGTCGTACGTTTTAGTCAAGTTACCTTATTCACGTGGGTTTGGTAGGATAGGTCGAGTAAGGAATCGTCCAAACCTTGGGGCTCGGAAAAGGTTCACAACTGGAATTACAACTCTTGGTGAGTAGGATTTTAGGTTTTTTAGTTGGTTTTAATTAAATTAACGGTAATGCAAATAATGTAAATTACTACGGCGATTATATGTAGGTAAACAAAAATAGGCAGGGAGAGAGTTAATCATACCTATGCAAGAATCATTTTTTAACAGTTTATATTACCATATCACTACATCTCTAATTAGCCCTCGTGTTGAGACGGCGTCAAGTATTGATCCCTAGGCGCGATGCCCACATCTCGAGCATCACATCACACTAGCATAAGGAGTTGAACTAATATTTCATCTCTCGGAATATCATTTCAGCTCCCGGCTCGATTCCACATCAGTTTGGACAAATTGGAGAGTTGTCCGACACCATATAGAGTCGCTAGCAGAACATTTTGGGACGCTACCAGACTGTTCTTGAGCATCGGCACTCCAAATTTGTACAGATCTCGCCATTTTGGGACCGGATGTCTAATCTATGCCTAATTCCTAAGTAGCGATTCTAGAATATTAACGAAGTCAATCCGATTCTCACCACGGCGGCATAACCCTCTCCCCGAGGGGGATAGCTCATGGTCATTGAAGGAATAATAAAACTTGTTGCGGACATTAAGTAAATAAATGTAGGGCCGGAATTAAACTAGAAAAGAAATGATCATTATTAAAGGGTAAAATGACTTACAATATTTTAAGCTTCTTTGGAATGAAAATGACGGAATGTAAGTGCTGAATTAAAACTAACTACTGCTAAACGGAACCTAGAGCATAAAATGCTAAAGGAAAATATATGAAGGCTACCCCCTCATATATATAGGTTGGAGACTGGAGAAGGGTTTAATTGAGTTTTGGCCATTTCTCCATTTGAGACATTCAAAACTTTGATATTCAAAGTTTTGTTTTCACGTGACTTCCTTTAAACCAAAGTTTTGTTTATGAAACAAAACTTCATTTAATGTTTCGTCCTTTTGTGCTTTGTATTTGTCCCTTTGCTCAATTTCATTTCCATCTTTGAACAGGTACGTGTCTTCTCTCATTGCAAGGTGGCACAATTTTGTGACCATCTCTTGCCACTTGTATCTTGACTTCGTCATGCCTTTTGGCTGCCGAGTGGGTCCACTTAGTATGTCTAGTGGCGGCCGATTTTTGGCGTTTTACAACTTTACTGCTTTTTTTGTCGCCTTGTCGCTCTAGTCACTCTAGCAGTTCACTAGCCAACGCGTCGGCACCCGTGTTTATCAGATTTGAGCTTCGAAAGTTTGCTACTTCTTTATATGTGGACCCGCTTACGCCTTGGTTTTGTTCTTTGGGAAACTTGGCTCTAGTCGGGTTTTGTTGGGCTTCATCAGGTTGAGTGGGAAACTTCAAAATTCCAAGTATTCCCCGTGCATTTCGATGCATGTTTTATCATTATATTTATTTTAAATCACGGAAACCTGCAAAAAATACGAAAATATAATTATTACATGATTATTAAACACATAATCGACCAAAATGCTATGTCTCTCGGGGTTTAATATTACAGTTTTGGGTGCTTATCACACCACCCCCAAACAGCATTTTTGCTTGTCCTCAAGCAAAGAAGAGACAATAAAATGATAAGTGGTAACAAATGTGTTGTCCTAAGCTAAATCTCATTTTGCAGAGTGCGGTTGCATTGACCACATGCAACAAGGCCTTGAACCACTAGGAATTCCCTAGTGGACGAGTTATAGCCTCGTGAGAGTTTTCCAGGGAAGATACTCACAAACTTCATTTACACTACAACGAATCAGTAACAAAGGCTTGTTTCCTTAATTAATCTTAGGTATCTAAACATCTCACTAGCGCGGGAAACAAGGATTTAATTCTTTCGAAATTCAAGTTAATATACATACAATAATTAAAACATCTACGTATGAACATGTATGCAGTGATCTAATAATGAAATGTATGAGCAGGGCCGTTTCTGGATCCTTTGGATAGCGTCCTTAAGTAGTTTCTCACAGTTATGTGTCGAAACACAATTTCTCTCCTATTTTTCCACTCAAGTTTTGCTAACTCAGTGTGCAGTGGGCACAGGTTTCCTCACATATTCAATGACAGTTAGAGGAGCCGAGGTCGAGAAGTCACAATTGCTACTTATTATCACACTATCCTACTCACTAATTGAGCTAGAGGTCTTTATTAGGTGTTATGGGGCTTAGGTGATAGTGTAGAAGAAAATAGAATGGAAAATTCAAAAATGATAAGTATGAGAGAATAAGGTCTTCGAGATATTTATACTAGAGAAATCCTTTTTTCTTTCCTGCTTCTAACATGGGTTTCCATACTTGGCTTTTTCAAGCATTTGTATTCCCCTTTGATTTGATTTTGGGGGAATTCTAACTTTGATATTTCTTTTGATTTTTGGAAACATATTTCTATTTCTATTTTTCTTTCTTCTGAAGCAGGTAACTGATTTTGATTTGTGACAAGGTTTTTCTCTTCATTTTTCTACACTTCATCCTATTTCTCATACTCATCATCTAGGTAGGCTGATTTATTTGTGGTTAATAGATGGGTAATGATTTTTTTGGTGAAGTAGAAAGGATTAATGAAAGGTTCAGTGGATCGATTAGCAGTAAATTTTTTTTACAGGTGTGAATTTTTGGCTTATATCGATCCAAAGAAGGCCTAAATTCTCGCCTAGGATTTGGGTAGTGATCAAGTAAGTAGACGTGTGAACTTCTCTATTCGGAAGAACTACTCCTCTGTGTCATTACTCATATATCACACATTTTGAGGCTTTTGGTTAGATTCTTACAGGATATGGAAACTAAGTTGTCTAACCGTGGGTCCCAAAACTTACCATTTGTGTACATTTAATGATAGTCAGTGCATGAATGCTCATGAAAAGATGTAAAAACTATTGCATACGTATTAAATTAAGTTTCTAAGAACAAGTCCTAATTCTGATGCTAGGGTGAGATTTCTAAATATTTTTCATCATAGAAAGGGAAACGAGAATTTGTCACTAAATACGTTTATTTAGACATTAAGTAAACTATATACAACTATGCATGCCTAATTTTTGCAAAAGGTTCTCACCACCCCCAAACAGTCGGACACTGTGTCCTCAAAGTGTTAAGAGGAAGAAAGAGTATACCTGAGAGGCTTTGAGCAAAAATATAGCTGACATCTTCTACAGAAATTTATTGTAACACACTATATGTTATACATCATAAAAGTAGAAGCACACTGTTAGGGTAGCACACTGTTAGGTCATTTATTTATTTCACATCAAAACGTAAAACAAATATGTACATGCATCAACTCACATTGCCCCAACCTTGAACTGGGGGATAGTCCATCCTTGCCTCATCCCTGTAGAAATGCCATTCCCTTGCATCCCGCCAATCTATCATAGCTTTCCAGACTTCACTCCACTTCCTCTTTTTTGCATTGTCTAGATGAGCTATCATTTTATCATCATCAGGGAAAGAACGAACTTTCTTTAGATACCTTGCAGGGCGTCGCCATGTCCTAAATCGCAAGGAATGAATTATCTTGTTTGTTGGACACATAGAGTCGACCTTTACCCAGTCCTGAAAGGTGGCCACAAACTGTGGGAAGTACGTCCTCACTATACTGCATGCTGTAACTGGCAGGGTGATATAGTGTTGCCGAAAAGACCGAGCCTTCTTAAGATTCTCAATTACTAGGTCTGTAATGTCAAAGGCGGTATGTTGCTGGGCCAATGCATGGAATGTCTTACACGCTAACTTTGATGCAGTGGAAAAATGCCAATCCCCCATGATGTTCAGAAGAATAAATAACATGGCAGTTCCAACATTCATGGTCATACTGGCTAGTGGAATAGTGAAGTTTGGCCATCGGCCAGCTTCGGCACGTTCTCTTACGTGGGCAATGCCATCGCCATACCGGGCAGCAAAATCTTCCCTAGAATAGTCATTAAAGTCATTCTCTATCATGTATTGAATGGGGAGGTCTGGCTGAAGAGGAGGAAGGTCTAGGGCCATAGCAACTGTTGGCTCGTAAAAAGAGTGTTGGGTGTTACCAATACGGAGTGTAAAACCATTCAAAGGGAAACCCTGGACAGCTGGTAGATCTTCCATGTGATCATAAAAATAAATTGCCAAACCTGGGGAGTATGTCTGCTCCGGGTGTAGAATAAGAGAGTTCCAACCAACTTGAGTGATGTAGTCTCTGAAAAGATGTCCATATGCCGGAGAATTTAGCAACGAATGGAAAGATTGTTCTGGAATCATCTTTGGAGCTTCCATTGTGAAAAAAAAATGTGACCTGTTTAGACAAGGATAAACAAATATTAGAGTATGATGAGAATAATTAAGTAAAAACAAATTACCATAGGAAAATTAAAAACTAAACAGAAAATTGCAAAATTTAAATGGTTTCATTGGCCCAAGTAACGGCGAGGATCCTTTTGTGGGAGGGATCCATTTATAAGATTTTCTATGCCGTCAATCCGCGGTAAATGACCCGTTGCAACATTTAAACTTTATGCGGTAAATCTCGGCGTGGTTCTCCATTATGAGAGTGTGATTTGCCAAGAACCGGTTGTGGCTATTGTGCAAGAATTGTGCTTGTTCCTCTTCGTTTATTGTCCGCAGTCCCGAAATTCAAGAAGACCGCTTGATGATAATGTTTTGACGTTTAAATAATGTCATCGATCCTTGTTGCATTAAACGAAGCCCTTCCATGGGATTAAATACATTGCATAATGCGTTTTCGAAGATGTTGTCGGTGGAACAATCTTCGCCGGTTTCTACACCGACATGGTTCTTTGCAACGCGTCGGGGTTCCGAATCCGTTCCTACATACCGAAAGTGAATGGTAAGAATGTTAGCTGTTCGGGTGGTGTATGAGGAGAAGTACTAGAAAAACCCCAACGTATCATGATAAGTGTCACAATGGTTGGTAAAGGAGTCGCCTTTTTCCCCGCACGCGTCGTCGCGTTCGAGAAATTTAATAATGCAAAAATCATTGCGCTTACTCTGTAAGACCCGAGTAGATGGAGTAGGGGTTTGGTTATTTCGGAAGTCTTAGACGTGCCGAGCACATTATGAGCTACCCATTGGATCACAGATAATTGGTTCTTTTGCAAAGATCGCTGATAAACAATACCGGTTTTTCCCGTTGTATTCGCCGTGAAGGATAGTTGCAAACATCAGATGCCTGATATTGTCAAAAGGTGAATCCTGAAGGTGTACTCCTTGGTTTGTAATAGGAATTTGAAGTACCTCAGAGATGATTTCCATAGTCAATTCACGCTCGCATCCGTTAGCACGGACAAAGAATTGTCCGTTTTGGAAATAACCGCTTTTATAGAACAACAAGACCAATTCTCTGGAATAAAAAGCTTGCTTATGATGTAAAAGAGGGTGCCATCCTCGACGTGATATTTCTACGTCAAAAAAGGGATGAAAAAGACCATTTTGGAAATTTTCCATAAAATTTTGCTCGGGCACGAAACTTCGAGTGAGGGCCATTAAAGAAGGAGTGGTGAAGAAAAATATTTTTGGAAAAAGGGAAGTTAGATTTTTGAGGTGTCTATCCTTGTTATAAATAGGCACCAATCCGAAATTGTAAAAGATACGGATCGAGGTGTCACAGGGTAGTTAGACCACGTGTATCTTCTAACATATGTGCAGAAGAGGATTTAGTGTGGATGAGAAGAATGGGGCATGTGACAAGGAGTGCCCTTTTTTTTAAAAAAATAGCGTAAGAAGAAGGACAAGGAAAATGTAGATATACTATCACAATAAGATGTAAGAACGTACAACGGTATGGAAACACAACATAATGATACGGGAAATGAAATACAAACCTAAATATTATATAGAACTATATGTCACATTAACAACATTACTATAATGAAACAAACAAGCATGAAGACTTGATTAGCATATTCAATTTACCGCTGCTCAAACTTTTCTAGTGCATCCATGAAGCTTGAAATTTGGAGCGGACTAAAAACGATTTTTTAGAATAAGAAGTGTAGAGGGAAGAATATGAAATGAGTGAATGTGGAGGAAGTGTTGAACTTATTTATAGAAAGAACTTTGCCGTTTTCTGACCGTTTTTTGTGCGTTTTCATGACCGTTTTCTGACCGTTTTTTTTGTGCGTTTTCATGACCGTTTTTTTTGTGCGTTTTCATGACCGTTTTCTGACCGTTTAATAAAACGTTAGTTTATGGTAAAGTTTGCTGTTAAGTGTGACATCTAAAATATTTATGTATATATATTTATATATATTTATATAAATTATTATTACTAATATTATTATATATGTTCCTACCTATAAAATAGAATATTAGACATAACTAATATATCTAGGCAGAAATTTTTAGGAAATAACCTACTGTTAAGCTGGAAATGCAAACACGTAAATCAAATATCTGACATAAATATAATACAAGACTGGAAAAAATAAACTAGCTACTGATGATCCTCAGGGGCTGCAGAAGAATCCTCGGGGGCTACAGAAGAAGAACCAGGAGTCCTGCGACGTCGTCGGCAAGACTGAGCTCCCCGTGGAGGCTAATAACTCCTCTGGATATCACCCAGAGTATCCATCACCGAGCACCTCGAATCGATCTTTGGCTCGCCATGAACATTCGCTGGAACTGGTTCTGGCGAGTAAGCATATTGTCCTGAAATGCAGTCATAGAAGCTCTCATTTCCTGTTGGAATTCGCCCATACTGTCTGTCATTGACTCGTGGTGAGTGGTCATATCTGTCCTTAACTCGCCCAAGGTATGTCTCATCGATACCTGGCGAGTGTACATGTCTCTCAGACCACTGTTCACAGCACGTAAGGCCTCTATGGGGTGGGTGATCTTACTCATGACAGTCTCATCAAAGTAGGGTGGTTGAGATGAGCCTACGCTAGCGTGCTCGGCAGCCCTAGGTGCTGTAGGTTCCCAAGGGTCCAGTATGCATTTCTTGAAGACAAACATATTCTCATATTGTGGTATAGGGAGTAGCGTGGTGGACAGAAAACCCAAGGTAATCATAACTTCTGGAGGAAGGTCTTGTTGATGTCTGAGGGCTTCGAGGTGCCAATGACGTTTAGTCCCAGCCATTGAGTCACAGCCAACTGGTTCCGTCGCACTGAACGATGATACGCACATTTTCCGTCTATGTTGTACTCTCCCTCGATTAGCGTGTCGAGCATTAGGTCATAAGTCCGTGGGTACACTGACTGCTGCTGAGTCAGCACGTGGTCGACCAGAGGAATGCCCGTGATCCCAGAGAGCAAAACAGGTGTGACTTCGTGGTGCACACCCTCAACGGTAACCCAAAAATGGTCGCCATTAAAGCTCCCATTGTCGTAGAATTTCATCACCAAATCCTTGGAATAAAGCCCTATATTAGCATATAACAAGTACTCCCATCCTCTAGAGTGAATTTCATTATCAAAGAATGGAGCAAACATCCCGTTTTCAAACAAATTTTCAAAAAATTTCTCCACACAAATACGCCTGTTACTGGCCATCACTAGTCTTAGGGAGAGGCTGTATATTGATTAATAATGAGGGGGAGAAATGGGACTTGCTGACGGAAGGGAATTGTGGTCAGAGATGTAAGAGTCGCGCGCGAGACCTGGATATAGTATGGGCCTGTCTTGTGCGAGACTAAAGCGAGAGGGGGCAAGATCCGGTTTTTTGGGAAGAAGAAGGATGTAAGGGTGACGCGTGTTTTCGGGTTTTTCGTGTTTAAATGGACCGAGAATTCAATATTTTGGTTGGGCCAAAAAAATTTCCCAAGCCCAAATCAAGCCTAAAGCCCGATTTAAACCTAAAAAATCTAAATGCTTACCCACGACTCGTTTGGACTCCGAATTGGACGAATGAGATGTCGAAACGATTGGCACAAAAAATGCTATCCAATTGTGTGAGTCATTCTTGAAGGTCACAAGAGTTTTTGAAAAGAAGGAGAGTGTTTTATTTATAAACAAGGGTTTTATTTATATACAAGGGAGATATACGTGAAAAACACTAGACGTCCAGAAGAGTCACCATCTTAAATCATAGACAACTGTCATGTCGGCTCTGGAGCGAACCCAATCCAGCCAGACTGTGGCTTTACCTCTATGTATAATGGGGTTAGGGGCAGGACGATACCATCCTGGACCGTGCGTGCTACAGTCTAATAAAATTGCCATTATTACATACGGCTATCCTCAAACCGCCCCAAGGGAACTCAAAGTAACCAATTCTAGGGTTGGTCTGGTGGAATCCATTGCCTGTTTGTGTTCCAAGTATGCAACATCTGAGGTTGGACACGAATCTCATGTGCAAAACTTAATGCAAAGGGAAAAGGCAACAATATAAACATATCTACAAGGTGAATCTTTTAACATCAGATCCTCAAGACGAGTCGGGTCTTTTAACATCATATCCTCAAGACGAGTCGGGTCTTTTAACGTCAGATTCTCAAGATGAATCTCAACCTGTGGGAGAAATGGCGCGGCGACGAAGATTATCCTGCGCACCTAGTGTCAGACAAAAGTATACCTTAAACTGGCTAGTATTGGATAGGAAGTCAAGACCTAGACAGAAGGGTGTTTGACAATGCATACACCAGCCCATCCTTCACAAGACGCCGTTTACGAGCAAAAAGTACTACGACCATTTCCTATTCGTGATGAGTGAGACTTACACCAAATGATTAGCTGAAGTTCGCGAGGTAGAGAGTAGAAAAGGGAAGAGAAGGAAGGAGGTGAAATTTTAGGTACCCATCATTTACCGAAAAGTACGTTTGCTCGTGTTGCGAAGACATTTATACTCGGTTAAAAATAGAGTTTTTTTGTGGACTAAGATTCCGATTCCGCAAACAACAACCACACACTCAAAAGAACTATGGAGATCATAAGATAGAAGATGGCCCGGCTACCAAAATGGCGCACTTCTATAGAAACAAGATTGAGTATGCCAAACGAAAACATCTAGTTTGTGTAGACCGGATCCCGAAGAAAAGTCCGCTTAACATCCGTGGCGTAATTAGTGGTAATATTTTAAAAGCGTTGTCCATTGACTTGAAATTCAATTGTTATCTTGTGGATTAAGCAAAGAGATTGCCCCATAATGTTTCACAGGTGACACAATGAAAGGACCGGACCATCGTGTTTTCAATTTACCGGGAAAAATGTGTAATCCGGGTTATGCAAGAAAACTTTTTGGCCAATTTTAAAATCCTTACGCAAAATGTGCTTATCGTGCACTCTTTTCATGTTAGCTTTGTAGGATTTCGAGAGATCATAAGCATCACTCCGAATCTCCTCAAGCTCATTTAATTGCAGTTTTCGCTTCTCGCCTGCCTCGATGATATTGTAATTGAGGCTTTTGATGGCCCAAAGGGCACGATGCTCAAGTTGAACTGGCAGATGACAAGGTTTCCAAAAACAATGCGGTAAGGAGACATCCCTATAGGCGTCTTAAATGCTGTTCGATATGCCCACAAGGCATTCAATAAGTGGAGAGACCAGTCCTTTCTCGATGGGTTGACAGTTTTCTCCAGAATAGACTTTATCTCTCTGTTGGAGACTTCTACTTGGCTACTCATTTGTGGGTGATATGGAGTAGCAACTTTGTGAGTAACTCCATATTTCTTCATTAAAAACCCAAAAATTTTATTACAAAAATGTGTACCCCATTACTGATGATAGCTTTAGGGACACCAAAACGAGAGAAAATGTTTTCTTTAACAAATTTCACAACAGTCTTATGGTCATTGGAGCGACATGCGAGTGCCTCAATCCATTTGGACACATAGTCTACAGCGACTAAAATGTATAGAAAACCTTGAGAAATAGGGAAAGGTCCCATAAAATCAATGCCCCAAACATCAAAAATTTCCACAATCAAGATAATATTTAGGGGCATCATATTTCGCTTTTAGTAATTCGACCTAGGTGTTGACAAATCGAATGCAAGCTAAGCAATGTTAGGTGTGCATCGCGAAAAAGGGTAGGCCAAGAAAACCACATTGTAATACCTTGGCCGCAGTTTTCTTTCCACTAAAATGACCTCAAGATTGTTCATGGAAAAAGGATAATCGTCGATTAATGCTCCCGGTCGGGAATGCAGCGACGAATGAGTTAATCGGAACAATACTTAAAAGAGGTAGGGTCATCCCAAAAATAATATTTTACAGTAGATAAGAACTTTTATGATCGTCGGGGCGACCAAGTGGAAGGAACTTCCTCAAGAATAACTAGGTAGTTAACGATATCCGTGTACCATGGAGATGAGAAAATAGAGTACAAATATTCGATGCGGGAAGGAATCACGATGGCTTCGAATCACTATCAATGTCACCAACCAGCCTTGATAAATGGTCGGCCCGCGACATTTTCGGTTCCTTTCTTGTCTTTGATTTCCGGGTGAATTCTTGCAAGAGAAGGATCCAAATGAAACAATTGTTGTTTTAAGGCCTTTTCGCGAGTAAAGTACCGGTCGCGGCATGGTAAGTATATACGATAATGGATGTTCCAACTAGGTAAGGGCGAAACTTATCCAAGGCATAGACAACAGCTAGGAACTCTTTCTCAGTTGTTGTGTAATTACGTTGAGCGTCATTAAGAGTTTTACTAGCGTAGTAAATGACAATGGGTTTGTCATCACGTCGTTGGCCTAGTACGGTGCCAATAGCAAAATCGCTAGCGTCACACATTAGTTCTAATGGTTGAGACCAATCAGGGGGTTAAATGATAGGAGCGGTAGTCAGAGCGGTTTTTAGAGTATCAAAAGCTTGTTTGCAATTGAAATTGAAGTCGAATACTGCATCCTTAAGCAGGAGGTTGGTTAAAGGTCGAGCCACTTTAGAAAAATCCTAAATGAATCTCCTGTAAAACCCAGCGTGGCCTAAGAAGGCACGGATATCACGAACTGTACGTGGGAAAGGTAGCGAAGAAATTTTAACAATTTTAGCTTTATCGACCTCTATCCCGTCTTTCGAAACAATATGACCTAGAACAAGTCCTTTGGTAACCATAAAATGACACTTCTCCCAATTGAGTACTAGATTTTTCTCTTCGCAACGCGTTAATACTTTAGAAAGGTTAGATAGGCAGTTGTCAAAGGAATTCCCGTAGATGGAAAAATCGTCCATGAAGACTTCCATATAACGTTCCACCATATCACTGAAAATGTGAAGCATGCAGCGTTGGAAGGTGCCTAGGGCATTACAAAGACCAAAATGCATTCGTCTATATGCAAAGGTTCCAAAGGGACATGTGAAAGTTGTCTTTTCTTGATCGGTGGGATCAATGACAATTTGGAAGTATCCGGAATAGCCATCAAGAAAACAGTAGTAAGCATGACCGGCTAAACGTTCTAGCATCTGGTCAATAAATGGGATAGGGAAGTGATCTTTACGTGTTATGGCATTAAGTTTGCGATAGTCAATGCAAATTCTTCATTTTAATGGAATGCGAGTGGAGATGCACTCACCATTTTCATTTTGTACAACTTGAATGCTGGACTTTTTGGGAACAACGTGGACAGGACTAACCCAATCACTATCAGAGATAGGGTATATGATACCCGCATTAAGTAAACGTAAAACTTCCTCTCTCACCACCTCCTTCATGGCGGGATTAAGACGGCGTTGTGGTTCTCGCGATGTCTTTGTGCCATTATTGAGATGCATGCGATGCGTGCATATGCTAGGGTCTATTCCCTTGATATCATCTAAGGACCATCCGATAGCGGAGCGGTGTTCACGAATGACATGAATCAAACGTGCCTCTTCGTCGGTAGTCAAGTGAGCAGAAATTATTATAGGGTGATTACCATCGAGATCGAGATGCACGTACTTTCTGAATCAGTTTGGAACGCAGTAGTAGGATCAAATAGTGGTACTGACTCTAATAATGTGTGGACATCCTTTATGTTCGAGTCATCATCAAACTTAGGATTATCAAAAGAAAGAAATTGGTGTATCTCGTCTGGGGGAAAAGAGTTTGTGAAATAATCATGTTCCAGATTATCAACCAAACTAATCTCGCCCTCCATTATAGGATCAGGAAATTGTTTCATTAATTTGAATACGTTGAGTTCGACAGAAAGGTTCCCGAAAGACAATGTTATTGAACCGTCCCGACAATTGATGAGAGCGTTAACAGTTACAAGAAACGGACGTCCCAAGATGATAGGAATGGAGTCACAGGCCACTTCAGTATATAAAATTACAAAATCAACTGGGTAATAAAAATCTTGGACCTTGACTATGACGTTCTCTACTATGCCCTTTGGGTACTTGATGGAGCGATCCGCGAGTTGCAGAGTCATATTGGTAGGTTTTAATTCATGAAGACCTAACTGCTTAAATAAGTAGTAGGGAAGTAGGTTAACACTGGCACCTAGGTCTAAAAGTCTTCAGAATGCGGTATACTTGTCTCCCCAACGCATGGTACAGTTAATTCGACTGGTCCTTGTACTTTATCACACCATTGGTAGTGGTAATCGAGGGAAACTGCTCAATGAGGAACGCTTGTTGAGGAACATTCGTACGTCGTTTGGTGGTGCACATGTCCTTCAAAAACTTGGCATGCTTGGGTAAATGCTTAAACGCATCTAAGAAAGGTAAGTTTATGGTCAAATTTTTGAAGGTTTCACATATCTCATCGAAATGCTCGTCACGTTTGTTCTTTACCAAACGGGCAGGGAACGGAGCTTTTGGGTGGAATCGCGCATATGGATCAGTGGCATCTTTCCTTAGGGACGTGGGTGTAAAATTGGAAGGCACAACTTCGTCCGTTATAGGTTGCGAGGTAGGAGTTGGAAGGACGTCAGCCGTGGTTTCCGTCGATTCCTCGTCTGGCATACGTATTTTATTGTCGATGGTTCGGCCAGAACGAAGAGTGGTAATGGCATTTACCTCACCCTGGCTTGGATTACTAGATCCTGGTGCATTGTTGAGTTCAAAGGCAGTGTTTGTAGGCTTAGGGTTTGGAACTGCTTGGCCAGGGAACACGCCCTTTTGACTTTTATCCTGAGCTAACAGCTGAAGAGACTGTTAGATAGAAGCTAGGATTTGATTCTGTTGATTCATGTATGTCGTCGAAAAGTTTCAAATTTGTTTTATCGGTGTGGATTGTACCAATGAAAGATGAACTAGTTCACGGTTATTATTTACGGGTTGATTTTGGTAGCCATATCCTTGATTAGCGGGAACAAGGTTGCGGTTGTTTTGGTACCCTATATTTGCATTGTTGGGAAAATTACTTTGCCCTTGTTGGAATTGCGGAGGATTTCCTTGACGATAGGAATTATAGTTCGTGGGTAGTCGTACAGGAACGTTGTTGACACCCGGAGGAGCTTGTTGTTGGGTAGGGGGTGCCCAACCTAAATTTGGATGTTGTCGCCAAGGTTCATTAGGGATGTTGAAAGCACAAGCCTCTTCAGAAGGTTGGGGAGGACACTCGTATACCAAAGGACAATAAGAATCGGCGTGCTCCGTACTTAAGCAAAGAGGACATGGGGAAGCGTTGGTAGCCATGACCTGTATGGGTTTTTGATCATTTACTTGTACCGAAAGAGCATCGACCTTTTTGTTTAGGGACTCGATCAGAGATTTTAATTCCGGATTGGGTTTGACCTCTAACATAGACGTAACTTTGGTAGAAGTGTCTTTAGAAGATCTAGAAGAATCAGTGTTTCCCCAATGGGTGCTTCGTGAAGCCTGTTTCTCAAGAAACGTGTATGCTTCAGTAGCGCCCTTGTCCATGAAACAACCACCGTTCATGATATCTAAGGTTTCCTTTTGATGGTCAGAGAGACCATTAAAGAATGAACGGACTAATACAGCATTGTCGAGTTGATGATGGGGACATTCGAGAAGCAGATCAGTGAATCTGCTCCATGCTTTCGAAAAGGATTCTTGGGGGTGCTGGCGAAAGAATTGAATCTTTTGAAGCATTTCTGTAGTTTTCTTCTGAGTATAGAACTTTATCATGAATGCTTGTACGAGTTTGGCCTATGTGTCAATGGATTGCGGCGCTTTGCCTGTGAGCCACACTGAAGCTGTATCAGCTAAGGTGAAGGGAAATAACCTAAACAAGACTTGTTCGTTGGTAACAGTCGGATGGCGGAAAGTGGTGACTACTTGTTGTATATGACGAAGGTGATTGTACGGTTTTTCATGGTCTGGACCATGGTAAACAGGTAACAAACCGAAAATGTTTGGCATAATTCGAAAATCACCTACAACAGCATCGAGTTTAATGCAAGAAGCAGGTCCTTCTTGTAAGGCAGTATAGAAATCCGAAAGGGGTTTCTCGACTGTGGAATTTTCCTGGGTCATAATTACGGGAGATGACGGCATCGGAGATGTTTGACGAGGTTAATTGGTTTACGGAGGAGGAACTATGTCTAGGAGATAGCATAAGCAGTTGTTTATTGTATTTCCGACGCCGATATGTAAGTTCTAATTCCTTATGTTTACCAGACCGTAGTCTCATACAAATATAAATTTTAATTTAAGGTTCATAAGGAACGAGTTATGACTGGAGGTTTTAGAATTAAGGAAAGAGGGAGGTGAAGCACGTCTTCCTAAGCTGTTGCTAACTTGAGTAGGTAAGCTAGGATAACGTGTGAATATTCCAGCAGCCAGATCACCTGAGAGAATTAAGGGGAGGTTGTTCGTGCTAGCACGCCCTTAATTAGGCAACCTCAATTTTTTTCTAGTTTCCTAGGCACTGATGGAATAGGATGATGATTTATGATGGTGTATTATGCAGGGTGTTATTAAGATGATTTAGATGAAATTTTTAATTACTATGATTTTTTTATTTTTTTATTTTTAGTTTACGTAATTAATGTATTATGGAGACGTGATTACGAAATATGCAATTAAAACGATAGATGCCAAAATAGAAACTAACTAACATATACTAGTTTACGCAGAAAGTCTACACATGCAAATCTATATTACTTATACGTGCAACTATATGTAAGTTATATGTGAGCTAGGGGAATGTCGAGAACGAACTCATACAAATAAATACCGTGTACGTGAATTGATGTAACATACACATACAAAAATATTCTAAGCAGGTGGTTTGAAACTACACATACATCCAAATATATTCGAATGATATTGATCGTGTTAACGTGAATATGTAATGACGAACCACATTTATATGCAAAGAGTTCTTATGCCACACACAAACATGCAAGGTAAAACAGGTTATAGTAACAACCAAATAATATCATCGACAAAGTTTGAGGAGTTTAAGGATTTGAAACCTGGTGTCCCGCGATTCCTCGTACACGATCGAACTAACTCCCGAGCTTGTGAAGTTACTTACTAAACTGGACAAGAGAGTCCAAAAGAGTAATTGAAAAGGAAAGTGGCTCAGACTGAAAACCGGAGTGTTGATACTCCGGTTAGTCTCTCAATTACTAATTTAGTCTCGTCCGAGACTCTTTTGTCGGGCTTCAAGATTTCAAGTTCCTACGAATACTTAAACTGTGCTAATAAAAATAAACAAAACTTGGTTCACAGATATTTGTTAGTAGAAAAAGTTAAGGCAAACAGTTGCGTAACACGTTAGTATCGTAAAAGAAATGGAAATTTAAAAAAAAAAAAGAGGTAGGGGAGGGGGTTTTACGTGATGTGTTCAAGTTATTACGTTAAGTCCAGAGTCCTTCGGCGTGCAGCGGCGCCATTTGATAAAACGCTCTTTATACAACGTTTATTGTTTTCAGTTACTTATTTTCTTAAGTCCGAGGTCCACAGTCCAAAGTTCGTAGTCCAAAGACCCAAGTCCAAAGTCCAAAGTCCAACGTCCGTATAGTCGTACGTTTTAGTCAAGTTACCTTACTCACGTGGGTTTGGTAGGATAGGTCGAGTAAGGGATCGTCCAAACCTTGGGGCTCGGAAAAGGTTCACAACTAGAATTACAACTCTTGGTGAGTAGGATTTTAGGTTTTTTAGTTGGTTTTAATTAAATTAACGGTAATGCAAATAATGTAAATTACTACGGCGATTATATGTAGGTAAACAAAAATAGAGAAACAGGGAGAGAGTTAATCATACTCATGCAAGAATCATTTTTTAATAGTTTATATTACCACATCACTACATCTCTAATTCGTCTCGTGTTCGGAGACGACGTCGAGTATTGATTCCTAGCGCATGCCCACATCTCTAAGCCGCATCACACTAGCATAAGGAGTTGAACTAATATTTCATCTCTGGAATATCATTTCAGCTCCTGGCTCGATTCCCCATCAGCTGGACAAATTGGAGAGTCATGCGACACTATAGAGTCGCTACGACATTTTTGGGATCGCCGAGACCTGCTCTCGAGCATGAGCACTCTAAATTTGTACAGTCTCAGCCATTTTGGGACCGGATGTCTAATCTATGCCTAATTCCTAAGTAGCGATTCTAGAATATTAACGAGTCAATCCGGATTCTCACACGAAGGCGATAACCCTCCCCGGGGGAGGATTAGCTCATGGCTATTGAAGGAATAATAAAACTTGTTGTAGACATTAAGTAAATAAATGCAGGACAAGAATTAAACTAGAAAAGAAATGATTGTTATTAAGGGTAAAATGACTTACAGTATTTAAGCTTACTGGAATGAAAATGACGGAATGTAAGTGCTGAATTAAAACTAACTACTGCTAAGCGGAAGCTAGAGCATAAAATGCTGAAGGAAAATATATGAAGGCTACCCCCTCATATATATAGGCTGGAGACTGGAGAAGGGTTTAATTGAGTTTTGGCCGTTTCTCCATTTGAGACAGTCAAAACTTTGATATTCAAAGTTTTGTTTACGAAACAAAACTTCATTTAATTTTTCGTCCTTTTGTGCTTTGTATTTGTCCCTTTGCTCAATTTCATTTCCATCTTTGAACAGGTACGTGTCTTCTCTCATTGCAAGGTGGCACAATTTTGTGACCATCTCTTGCCACCTGCCTATGTTGAGTGGGTCCACTTAGTATGTCTAGTGGCGGCACCGATTTTGGCGTCACTACAAGAAAAATGACTTTTGGCCACAGGTACAGATGAGCTTTAGCCACGGTCATAGGCTGTTGCATAATAACCACGGGCGTTAGCCGTGGCTAAAACTTTTGACAGGTGTGGCCAAAGTTCTGTGCGGTTTAAGTTTAATTGGGTTTTTGGCCACGGCCCAAAAATTCTAAAACCGCTACTCCCCTCTCTCCGTTTAATTCTAAGTTTAATTCTAAGTTTAATTCTAAAATTCTAAGTTTAATTCGAGGTTTATCGAAAATTAAAAAAACAAAAACAAAACAAATACTCTATGTCTCCTCTGTTTTCTTCCCCTCTCCTCTCTCACGGTAGTGACAAACACGCCACTCCCCTCTCTCTCAGGTAACCCTTTCTCTATTTTTTTTTTCTTCTTCTGCTAATCTCACTTGGAACATCCCTAAATCATTATCTTTTCGAGAAAAACTTCATCTTTAATCACTAGGTAATTGTTTTTCGTTTTTTCCCTCATGTCTTTATCCCCTCTCACAATTCTTGCTTTTTAAGAGTTAGTGTTTTCCAATTTCGATGAAAAAGTAGTGTTGTAAGGTTTGTTTTGTTAAAATTTAGTTTAAATGAAATAATATCACTCATGGTTTATGATATTTGTTGTGAAATGTGTCCCGATTATTGTTTTTTGCATTTACATCGTGAGTTTTTCTCCCATCTCCGGGTTTGGTGTTAACTTGAAATGAGTTTTTCTAGAAAAGTTGAAATTTGTTTTGTTTTACTTATCTTGGTTATAGATACTGTTAGTATTGTTTCTATCACCAATGGGGTTGTGTTATTGTTATATGTTAGTCCTGATTCTAAGTTAAAATGGGTTTGTGTTGGTCGTTTGAGTTTTTTAGGTATAACTAAGTTCAATAAAATCACATTTGTTTGGTATATGACTTACTAGATGATAGATATTTGCTACTTGTTGGCGTGATGTACTTGCATTATGTTCTCTATTTATTATATCCTGTCGCTTTAAGGTGCGATTCGAATGTTAATTGCAGTAAGTTGTAGTGTTGATTAGCTAAGTGTTGGGCATTTTTATGGAATTCAAATCAATGTTTTTTAAGGTCAAATATACCCATTTGTTATTTATTTTAGAAGAAATAATTTAATATATTTAATAATTTATTATATTGTATGTGAGAGTGTCTCACATACAAATTCATCATGATTCTAAGCACCTTAAGAATCCATTTGTCGATACCAAGATTAGTAACTTGGATGCTATTATTGTTATTGATACTTCTTCTAAACCAAAAGCCTAATGTTCAAGCGTAGTCTCAAGAAGTAATTGTTTTAATATTGAGTTTGTTGTTGAAGTGTGTGGTAGTTGGTAGAAGTGAGTAGGAGAACCCTTCCTTGCTTCTTTTTATTTTTATGCTCCTACTCTATATTATACTAAATGCAAGTTAAGATATTGCTCTTGGGTTAACTAAAATACCTGCTAATATGGGGCGTATAATTATATTTCTTCTAGATAACATCCTACTTGGTTGCATATGATATCATCTTTGTTGTTCTTGTTCTTTATCTAGTTTCAATTTATTTTTTAAGTGAGAATGTAGTTTGTTTTTTCGTGTGCATGCCTCAATCGATCCATTTTTTTGTGTGATTCCAATTTATTTGAATTTATGGGTGCAACTAGGATAGATTGATTGTTGGATGTAGTACTTGTGCTATTTTAGTCTCTCCCAACGTGGAGTTCGTTATTTACTTATGTGGTGGTCTATTATGTGTATGGTTTACCTGCCATTGTATTTTCAGCTCTAACTATTTTTTATTTATTCGTATTGCAAGAACTACAGTATGGAAGGGTTTGGGGTAATAGATAAAAGTTGGATTGATTTACCAAAAGAGGACGATCGTTTTATTCATGGTGTTAATCAATTTGTACAATTTGCAAGGGATAACTGTCACCACAAGGATGTGATCCCATGTCCATGTGATAACTGTAGAAATAGGGGTCGAGCACTAACCCATGAGGTGGTCACATTGCATTGTTACCAAAAGGGCTTCTACAAACAGTATACATTTTGGAAAATGCATGGAGAAATAAGTCAGCCACCAAGTGTGGCATTTGAAAGGGGTGGAAGGTCAAATTCCACTAATTTTGAGGTGGGAGGGACTTCCCTTTTTGAGGAGAATGTTGCATTCATGCACCGTCGTAAAGAAACTTGACGGTGATAACTTGATGCTGTTATTGAACAATGTTCAACGGATGGTGCTCGAGGAATAGTTGAGGAAGATCCTATAGTTGAGGAAGAGCGACACAATTGAGTCCAATAATTTTCGGTGAGGCTTTGAGTCCCTTATATCCCGATTGTGAGGACTTCACAGTTTTGAAATTTGTTGTCAAGTTGTTTGGTTAAAGGTTACACATGGGTGGACAGACAAGAGTTTTACGGGACTCCTCGAATTACTTCGTGTGGCTTTTCCACGTGACAACAAGACTCCGGAGAATACTTATAGGGCAGAAAAATTAATAAAAGAGTTGGGCCTTAAATATGAGAAAATTGATGCTTGCCCGAATGATTGCATGCTATTTTGGAGAGATGATGATTGGAGGGATACTTGTACTACGTGTGGAGCGTCGAGGTACAAATATGCTGATATCGAACAAAGGAAGAAACATATTAGGATTCTAGCAAAGATACTCCGATACTTTCCAATTACGGCGAGGTTAAAAAGGTTGTATAGTGTACCATGGGTGGCAAAGGAGATGTGTTGGCACTCGGAAAATCGATTGAAAGGTGGAGAGATGGGGCATCCAGTTGACTCATCTAATTGGAAACTAATTGATCGGAAGTATAAAGACTTTTCAACTGAAGCTCGTAATGTTCGATTAGGACTAGCGACAGATGGTTTCAATCCTTTTGGAACTTGTGGCACATTATACAGCTCTTGGCCTGTAATGTGTGTTGCCTATAACCTTCCTCCGTGGCTTTGCATGAAACCCAAATTTACCATGCTCTCTTTACTCATCGGGCGGCCACGACAACCGGAAAGGATATCGACATATATTTTACAGCCTCTTGTTAAGTGAATTGCAATCTTTGTGGAATACGGGGTGATCGTGAAGGATGCAAATAGAGGCAAGATGTTCCATATGCGCGCAGTTTTGTTATGGACTATCCATGACTTTCCTGCGTTAGGTAACATATCTGGTTGTAGAACCCATGGCAAATATGCTTGTCCCATTTGTGGTCCAAATACCTCCTCATTGAGACTCCAACATAGCCAAAAATTTGCTTACATGGATAGTAGACGATTCTTGCCCTCGTCGGATGCTAGTAGGATGGACACTAGATCAAGCACCTTTAACAAAACTGAAGAGCTTAGAGAACAGCCTTTGAGATTGACCGGACTGCAAGTTGAACAAATGACACAGAATCTGAAAGTGCAATGGGGTAAGGGCAAAGAGAAGGAAAAGGGGAATGGAAAAAAGAAAAAAAAAAAAGGGAAGGGCAGTAGAAAACAAAAAGAGGACAATGGGGATGGGACATGTTTTTTCAAACAATCGATATTATTTAGGCTTCCATATTGGGCGAGCTTCTTATCCGTCCACAACTTGGGCGTTATGCACATTGAAAAAAATGTTTGTGAACTCCTGATTGCTATGATGTTGAACACAAAAGGAAAAACAAAAGATAACGCCAATGCACGCAAAGATTTGCAACTTCTTGGGATTAAAAGGAAGTATTGGTTGAGTGATCAAAATGGTAAGAAGGTTATGAAGCCCGGGTGTTTTGGCTTCGAAATGGAGGAGAAAAAAAGTTGTTCCTTACGAGCTTAAGAGATCTCAAAGTACCTGTTGGGTTTAGTAGTAACTGGAAGAATATTGTCCAAGGCGGTGCGAAGGATTTGAGTGGAATGAAGTCTCATGATTATCACATTTTGATGCAACATTTGCTTCCAATGCTGATCCAACATGCATATCGAGATAGGAAGGAAGTCCGACATGTGATCTTGAGTATTTGCACATTTTTCGCATGCGTTATGTTCGAGGAGACTTGATGTTGACACTTTACATGCACTTGAGAGGGTATGGTCGACTTTATGTGAGCTTGAAAAAATTTGTCCTCCATCGGTATTTGTAATAATGATGCATCTACCTATTCACTTAGCGTATGAGGCTCGTATGTGTGGACCAGTATTCTATCGTTGGATGTATTTGTTTGAGAGGCAATTCTAACTAATAAGATAGTTTACTTAGCTTCATGGTTGGTTTGTGTTAAGTTATTATGTTATAAAATTCTTAATTTTGTGAAGGATGATGAAGGTCTACAAGGATTATGTTACAAACAAGGCACGTCCTGAAGGTTGTATCGCGGAGCGATACTTGAAAGAGGAAACCATGAACTATTGCACTGGTTACAAAGGAGGAAATAGTCTTCTCCAGAAGCTTGAGCGAAAGTCTAGTGGTGAAGAGGTAATACCATCAGATGTGTTTGATAGTGAATTTGATGGGGCTGATGAAGTTGGCCCAGTTGGTTTGGGTCATACTTATCATTTGGTAGGTGTTGAATATGAGCAAGCACGCAATTGGGTATTGAAAAGCCATCCAAGATATGATTGGTGGTACACGTATGTATTTCTAAATTTTAAAAGTTGAAATTATAACTTCTATATGCTTAAACAGACTATTGCTTTAACTAATACATATATTTATAAACGTAATATCTTATTTAGGGAGTACACCACAGATTTGGAAGCTCGTAGGCGATTAAGTGCGAGGAGGAAGGCAGCCAATATAGGGTGTCCATGGACGGCGAGTTCATTCCTTGGTTGAGAAGACGACTGAGTTTGAAGACATAGAGGAAGATTCTTTCAAAAATATAGTGGCGGGACCAAATGAGTCGCGCCCATGGCGTATAAGAAGTATTGTGTCAATGGTTTCCTCTTTATTACAAAAGACTATCAGGAGAATAAAAGGAACCAAAATAGTGGTGTTTGCACAGAGTGTCCAACTACATTCCGGGCTAGCGCGAAGGATAAGAACCCAGTAGAAGATGTTGCAGAATATTACGGTGTTCTTACGAATATCATTCAGTTGAAGTATCGAGATGGGTACCAACCTGTTTTGTTCAAGTGTGAATGGGTTAAACTTAGACATGGTGTGAAGCTAGATGTGGAAGCGAACCTTAAATTGGTAAATTTGTCAAATCAAATTAGTTTGGATAATATGAGTGACGAACCATTCATTCTTGCAGATAAAGCTTCTCAGGTTTTCTACTCTAAAGATCCAAAAGATCCCGACTGGCATGTGGTTTTAGAAGTCCCAAGAAAGGTGTATTGTGATCAAGATGAAACATGTCTTCTATCTAATGACCCAATTGAAGTTGATCCTTCTTATGCGGAGCCTAGTAACCTTGAACCATCCACAGATGATCTGATTTTTAACGATCCAGACGATATGTTTGTGGTTGTTGAAGATACTAGGAGGAAGAAAAGACAAAAAAGGAATTAGTTCACTTTAACTAAATGCTTATATGCATTAACTATGTTTGAATTTTGAATCTATGTTTAAAATTTGAAACCTGTGTTTGATTTTTCAGGTTACATAATTATAAATGGATATCATGTTTTCTGATTTGTTTTGATAGATTAAATGTTATGCAATATCTATGTTTTGATACATCATGTTTTAGATACTTGAAAAATGCATGTTTTGAATATCAAGAGTTTATGGGACTTGTTACAATATGTACAGCAGCCTTCATGGGAACTCCATCTCAAAACAACTTGAACTTGTCCGAAAGTGACTCAGAGGATGACATGGAGCAGACTAATTATGGTAAGAATTTTGAATTTTGTTTAGTTATGTGTTTCTTGGTTACCCTCACCCACCCCTGCTCAAATATCCTAGCCTCTGCATTGCATCATTTATTGCTGCAGGAGATAAAGCTTCAGGTGGTTATACCTAGGTCGCTACTTAGGTCGCTACTTATGCCCGTGACGCATTACCCCGGTGGTTATACCTATAGTGACTAACTGCCTTTCACGACGGATCAACCGATCCACGTTAGAGCGGCGGCGATTGAACAGACCCTTATTTCTAGTCATAGCCCCCAACAACGGTGAGTTGTCATTGATCCACCAATAACAACACAACGAAAGGTTCCAGAGCTGCATTTCGGTTCAAAGATAAGAAGTTGAAGTAGCGGTTTGAGATCCCTTCTATCTTCATCCGCTTTTCTCCATAGTCTTTCATTCCTCTTACCCCGACTATGAACCGGGCTTTTTGCGCACCAAACACCCTTTCACTAGCACCACAAATGGCGGGGAAGTTTCTTTGATTTATTAGCCATTTATCAAAAGTGAGAAGGTGAAATGTCTTCCACGAATAAAAGAAAGTCGCCGGGTGATATAGATATATAGAAATAGATCGACAAATCCAGCCGGATCGATTCACGTGTCTCATTATCGTTTAGACATTCGTAAAGGCTATGTGGCTTCACACTCATTCGTTATTGCTTTTGAAGGATTTCTTGTTTACCGTATATGAATGCATGTGGAATTAGATTACCGTGACCTTGGTTCTTAGATTGTAATTCATTTTTTCTTTGATCTTAATATTTTCTTTAGTTATTACAGGAATTGCATCTGAACTTTAATGTATACTAATTGACAAGTTTACTATGTACTTACAGATAGGACTCAATCTACTCCAGAATCATCCAATGCTCCTAAGGAGACTAGAGGTAAGGCAAAAGGAATGTCGGATACGCCAAATACAAAGAAAAAAGTTTGGTTAACATTGGACCATCTTGAACAACCATGTCACCCTTTAGCAGAGGTAAGTAGGTTTTCCTCTGAATGTGGTGTACTTGTACGGCGTGACGTCCGGATATGCTATGATACTTTTCCAACCGCGTTGAAACATACGTTAGTAGACGTCTTTGAAACATTGGAAACTAGCTTCGGGTTTGTGGGACGTCCTAGCATCAATCGATATATACACTAAAAAAGTCATGGGTGAGGCATGGAAGTCATAAGAGCACCTTGTATAAAAAACTTAGTCAAGGGAAAATCTCCTGCTGTTGTTAAACAAGGTCCAGCTCGAAGGTGTCAATCTTGAAGATTGGCGGGTTTTGTTGATATCTGCAACAATCAAAAAATTCCGTGTTATCCAGTCATTAGTTCATTAGTTGTGAATCTTATATGTATATTCTCTTATATATTGTTTTGTATATAGGTCGCTAGTGAAAGGAACACTATAAACCGGTCAAAACAAACAACTCCTCGCTATATTGGGAGGACACCCACCCAAATTATTCGACAAATGATTGCTAAGGAAACGAACAAGCCAGTCCATATGGTTGCTGCTAGGCCTGAATCTTATATCCGGATACACAAGAGGAAAGCTCCATGCACGAAACCGGTTGAGTGGGAGGTAAGTGTCATTTTCCCCGTGGGAGGGATTGTTGGTAGTAAGTTATTTAAGTTGTATCAAGGTTTGATTGCAGTCTTGAGCTTTAGTGTAATACTTTACTTGGTAAGATCAGATATGGTTTCACTCCGTTGTGTTGAATAGGAGAGGATTAATGAGGACATGTCTACAAATTCAGGGTCTCCAATGACAATCATCGACGATGCCGTGACAAGGGTATGCAAATTAGGATGTCAGTAGTGCATTAAATGTTTGTGCTATATTGTAGGTAAAATGAAATGTGTTTGGATACAGGTGGTTGGCCGATGTCGGGCTATGGGTCCAGGGGTTAACAAAACAGCAATGAAAAGCATGGAGCCTGTTTTGGATCAAAACTATCACTTGGCAGAAGAAAACTCCAAGCTATGGAAGGAGACTCAAACAAACCAAAAGAATTTTGCTATGCAATTAGAAGAGATTAGGTCAACGATGTTGAGGCAACAAGAACCATCCACGACCAACTCTTTTGGAACTTCCAATAGTATACCTCGCTCCAGTAATGCAACCTCGGTATGTGATTGTCTCTTTTAATGCTTTACTTAAGCCTTTGTAAGTTGTTTGATCTTTTTATTGTAATTCTATTTATGGAATTAGGTCAACTCATGGTAACAGTTAGTATGTAATCAATAACAATACGAAGATACACTCTACTTGGAGCTGACAGTATATAGAGTCTCCCGTGTTATGTAAAGTAAAAGCGAAACCGTGGGTCCCGGTGTGATCAAGTTATATTGAGTCTGTGCCCATAAAGAGCCTTACTCTGTTAGGTTGAATTCAGCCAAATTAATGTGGTTAATTGCAATTTGACTTGAGATACAAGTATGGACGAAGTGTTATCGAATGTAGGCAAGATAACTTATCAAATCCAATCCATTTACTTCCTAATATCTCCTTGTCTTCAGAGTAATCGATTCTCCTCCACCATCCGGTAGACATCATACACGTAAGCCACCAAGGGTGGTGGCTCAAACTCAAACGCCGATGAAATTTCGTTGGGCGACCATAATGGGAAAGGAATCATTTTGGGGATGCACTTTCCATTAACCGATAAAGATACCACTATTGCTTCGTTGAAGAACTTGAGAATCGGGCCGGTGGTGCCGATATTAAGGTGCTTCCATATTCTCTTTAGTTTTAGATTGTCCAGTTATTTTTTTTCCAAGCTTATTTATGCAGTTTTTGTGGTTATTAGATGATGGTAAAAGTTACATTACCTGTGTACCATTCAGGGGATTAGAAGTCGTTCTTGACAAAGCCGCGCATCTTGAGGATGGAAAAAAGATACCACGGTATGCAAGAGGTGCTATTGCCTAAGTTTGTTCCGGTCTATTACTTTATTTTTCATGGGTGGGCTCTCCTTATTGAGGTGTTTCTAAAAAGCAAGTCTTTTTACTTTTTGAGAGAATTGACCGGATAGCATGAGTATTGGGCAACGTGATGCTTTACTACTATTTCGCACCCTTTGCAAGGTTGGCTTTCCAAATCATCCGTTCTGTACTACCCGAAGGGTGTATTTTAAAATTTCTTACTACTTCACCATCATTTTCATTATTCTATGCTCATTATTTTGGTTTTTCTATGGCATTCAAAGCCTTCGATTATGGAATAACAAGTACTCTACAATTCCGCGATGGGCATGAAGGAAGAGAATGATGAAGTTACGACCAAGACTATGCTTTTATCTCTTGAGCTTTTACAGGTTAGTCCTATGGCCTTCTATGGCCTTCACTATTATCCTGTGCATATCATTGCCTCTTTGGTTGATTTTTTATGTGGGAAGCTTCGATTCCTCTTCTAACAGGAGGGTGAATTTTCTTAAGAATTTTTTTCACCATTGCGTTGTGCTTTAGACCTTATTCGGGAGAAAGGATGTGAAAAAAAATACTATATTCACCACTCATTTGTTGGCCAAACAATTATCACATAATCATTTTGCAAAGAACAAAAAATCAAGTGTCTTCTGTTGTTTGATGTTGTGAGTGAAGTTGCTTCTTCTTTGTGGTATGTATCATTAAAAGAATGCATTGAAAGCAGCAGAGTTTCAAAGACCAAGGATATAAGCTTTATAGATTTTGCTTTAGGATCTGCACAAGGCCTAGGATCTTCAAGCATATGTCCTATGGATTTAGCTACCACACTGGTTCTCTTTCTTGTGGAAGTGTTTGGTTCTTTATGAATGCATGATAAGGTTGGTATATGATTAAAATATATATTTTTTTGCAGAGTTTATTGGAAGGGGTTAGTCATTCTTTTCACGAAGAATTTTCATTTCATTGACTTCGAAAAGCGTATCTTTCTTATGCCTTGTTACATTAAATGCGTTTCTCAATCCTCGCTATATTCCGTAACCTTCATGTTTCAGTTTTGCCTTCTTTCTATTTTCTATGCTTGATGCTTTGCGATTTATTCCAATGGTACTAATTAGATTTTTCACAATATGCAACCGAATCTTCATTGTGTTTCGCTTTCGCTTTAGGGAAAGCCTTAAAGTAAGTATGCATTGTTTCAGGAGCTCTTGTGGGTCTACTGAAACTTGGTACGATGAGCGTGTTTGGGACACTTCTTGTCATATGGGGCCTTGTCAAGGAAGGGCTTCTTGGGAAACCTGTGAATACAGATCCTGCAAAAGCATGTTGATTGTGCTAGTATGTGCTTTCATTTGTATAAAGTATGATGTCAATAAAATTGTTAAAAGTAGTCCGGCTCGACCCTTGGTGAAACCCCTGCAAAGATTCTTGTGGGTTTGATTGAAATAATAGAATTTTGTATGACCTGCAGGTGTGACGCAAATTGTATGAATTGTATGGTGCCAGAATCAATTTTTTTTTATCCAATTCAATACATTTGCCACGGCCATAAACTGTGGCTAAACATTAGATACAGTCTAATAAAAGACATTTGCCACGGCCTAGACCTGTGGCTAAATTATAGATCCATTCCACAAAATGCAGGGGCACGGGGTCGTGTGAGCATTAGCCACGGTTTAGTGTTGTGGCAAGCAGAAAAATTCACCACGGCCCATGTAACAGTTTATTACCGTGGCATAAAATGAAGCTTTACCCACGGTCTTTAGCCGTGGCCAAAGATTAGCCACAGGCGCATTGGCAACGGTCGTGCAACGGCTTATAACCGTGGCAAAAGGTCTTTAGCCACGGCCAATGACCGTGGCAAATGCTCAAGATTCTTCTTGTAGTGCGTTTTACAACTTTCTCGTCTTTCGCGTAGAGTTTGTCGCCTCGTCGCCTCGGACGGCCAGTTCACTAACCAACGTCCGCACCAGTTTTATCGATTTGAGCCGGAAGTTTGTTTGCTTCTTTATATGTGGACCCGCTCTACGCGACCGGTTTTGTTCTTTTGGAAACTTCGGCTCTAGTTAGGCTCTGTTGGGCTTCACTAGGGTTGAGTGGGAACCTTCAAATATTCCAGTATTCCCGTACTTCGATGCATGTTTTATCATTATATTTATTTTAAATGCGAAAACCTGCAAAAGTACGAAAATATAATTATTACATGATTATTAAACACATAATCGATCAAAATGCTATGTCTCTTGGGGTTTAATATTACAGTTTTTGGTGCTTATCAGTAATATGTAGGTAATAGTCATTGTATCTTTTCATGAATATCTTGTATGAGTATTTATGATTGTACTTGACAGTATTTTTCTGAGACATAGGTTAGAGTACTTAATACATATCATATGAGCATCTAGCTCAAAATGCCTCATAAGAGTGAAATATCTGAGTGATGACACAAATGAGAAGTAAATTCCGAGTAGAGAAATCACACATCCACTTGCTTGATCACCATACCATATCCTAAGCGAGAATTTAGGCTATTTTTGGATCGATATAGCTAGAAATTATGACCTAAGTATATTTTCCGCCAGTAGTCCCACTGAGCCTTTTCATTAGCCTTTTCACAAACCACAAATTCTTTACCCAATAAAATAAAATAAAAAATAAAATCAGCTTACCTATTATATAAGTCTGAGAAATAGGATAAGTGGAGAAAAGAGGAGAAAAACATGTGTAAACAAAAATTAGTTAGTTGTTTCAAAAGAAAAAAAAAATAGAAAAATAAAAGAAAAAAAGTTTCTATCCAAATAAAAGAAAAATAAAAAGTTATAACTCCAAAAACAGAATCAAAGAAGTCAAAAGCCATTTGATTGGTTTCTGGGCCGAAGGGGGACTATATGGACAAAAAGTCATTTGGTTGGTTTCTATTTGTTTATCCTCATTTCCTCGTCTCTCCTCTTCGTCCCTCTCCCTCTCTCTCTCAATCTCAATCTCTCCCACTCCTCCCTCTCCATTTCCCTCTCCGCTCACGCCCACACTGTATGGTATTATACTAATAAATATGGTTTATGGACACAACATACAAGAAAGTGAACATAATTAATTGTATATCCTCTTCCATTTTGTAACTGTACTTTTTGATGATAAATGTACGTTGTTGGTAACGTATTATATATTTTGATTCGTGACTCCGTCCCTGCACGCGCCGCCCACTTTTAAAACTGCCTTCGACGCTTCGTACGTTTTGTTGGAACCCATTTAGTGCCAAGATTGTTGATATTTCGAAAACACCGAGATTTCATACTCCACTTCAAATTTCACTAGACGCTTTCTAGATAACATATAAAAAAAGTCTCTTCTCAAAACTAGTTGCAAAAAAAAGGTCGTCTACTTTTCACAACTGAATAAATGGTTTCCATTAAGTAAGTCTGATATTAAAAGAAATGGGCACGGGTGATGCCGGTAGTTCGGATACAAACGGGTGGAACCGAGCACGTGGACTGGTTGTGAAAACACTAGTATTAATAGGAGGTGCAGTTCTGCTCAAACGACTGACCAAGTCAACCACTAGGTGGGACCACGCTCGAATTGTTGCTGATGCTCTCACTGGTGAAAAAGTATGCTGCCACTCCTCTCACTTTAAAATTTTTTTGTTAATATTATTTAATATTTTAGTTACGTGTTTAGAAGTTTGTGTTTTTTTTTTTGTGTACAGTTTTCCCGGGAGCAGGCTTCAAGAGACCCGGATAATTACTTCAATTTGAGGTACTTATTATTATTGAATTTGATATGGTTATGATTATGATTGATAAATCCATGTTCTCTACTAATTCCTCAGGTAGACTTGAATGTTAGTTATAATGCTCATGGTAAAATGAATCTTTCTTTTGTTGATAGACTACACTGTGTAGTGCTGTAAATTGTTTATATTATCAACTCCAATTATAAAATAATATATTTTTACAATCTTCTGCACCCTTTCTTCACTTTGGCATGAGCCTCACCTCTTGCTTAAAGTGCTGAGGCAATGGCCTCTTCCAACTTTGTGAACGTGCATTGTTGCATTCTTTATGTTTGAGAGGGAATAATAACAGCTGAACTTTATTGCAAGTAGTCACAGAACCGAATGCTTTCTGAAGATTACAATCTGTTCATTAGGTTCTAATTTAAGGATCAATGTGGCTGTTTGAATTTTACTCCCACGACCATGAACTTTCTTTCTGTGCCACTGTGCCAACCTCCTTGGTTTGGCCCAATGCAATTACTCTTCTTCAAACATCTGAGCACAATAAGTGCGAGATCCTGTTATATCTCCCCTGATAAAGTTAATCTTTCTAAATCCAAAACTCTAGTTTCCTTTGGAAAATAGATATGCTTGCAACTTGCAAGATGAGCATTCTTACTGCTGTTAACAAGAATTTCATTTGGGTTTTTGAGCCTCATATTGATCCATAATCTCTGTGAAATTTTAACTTTTGAGTTGAACACTTCTACTGTAGCACACTTCACAATTGTAACTTGGAACTTTTCATATTGCTACTTGGGCAGTTCACTATTTACTCATATAACGTTATTTCTTAGTCTGATAGATGCTATTGTTGTAACCTGCACGTGGAGTGAGATCTGCAGTACTTTTTATGACCATGACTTTGCTAGGTTGATTCTTATCCAACCCTTTCATTCTTCTCTTTTCCTTGCAGAATGTTTACATGCCCAGCTGCAGAGATGGTAGATGGTTCGAAGGTTTTATATGTTGAACAAGTTAGTTCACTTGGGTACTCGTGCATTTCTATCTGGTGATTTCAGTGTTTTCAATTTTAATTTGTAATTGATCTTGTTCTTGTGACAGGCATTCTGGAGAACTCCCCAGAAACCCTTTCGACAGGTTTTTTTAATAGTTTCAAAACAAACATTTTGTTTCCTCAATTGTAAGGGAATGTTCCATGTTGTGAACTATCCTGTTCTTCTCTTTCTTTATTTCTTTATTATTATTATTATTATTTTCTATAAACTGGTGTGTGAATTCATGAACATTCTCTCGTGGCTGTTCCCATTTGGATTTTGTTACTAACTCGTATTTATAACATATTCTTTTTTGCAGAGGTTTTATATGGTGAAACCTTGTTCAAAAGACATGAAATGCGATGTTGAGGTGAGGCTCAATTATGTTCACAATGTTCATATATATTATTATTTATGTTGAAAGCTTGTTTTTGGTTGATCGCCAAAGACTGTAGAAGCCCAAGCTTGTAGAGAGCGAAGTTTTATGCATATCAAGAGGAGGCCAAATGATAGAAATAGGGTTGAATAACCTGAACACTCCCCCTAAGCGGGAACACACTAGAATCAATATAGGTGGGTGTTGGTTGTGCAACTACACCTGGAGAGTCTTACGCTCAACCTATTATGACCAAAACTCTTGCACCATATTAAGTTGCTAGTTACTCTAAAATCTCGAGATTTTAAGTACATAATAATTCATAACTCTTATACCATACTACATGGCTAGTTACTTTAAAGCCTCAAGCATTTAAGTAGATAATAATTCATAAAACATACCTTGATGTAATTGATGAACAAGATTGCAATCACGAACATGGAAAACTAGTTAATCTCTCTATGCCTTTTCCAATTCCTTAATGTGGTAAATTCAACAGTACACAACTATGGAGTGGTGGGCCCATAAATTTTCTCTAGGGTATTTAACCTATATTCCACCAAAACCGACTTGAATAGGGAAAACTTCAACCCTTAGTGTTTTCGAACAACTCAATAGGCTAGAACCGTTTGGAAATATTAAGATTTCTATTGTTTCATAACATGAAAAACGAAAGTAGAAGATAGAAAATTTCTAGCATGGAGGTAGACTAGTAGTAACTCAAATGTTTAAAAGTAGGCATAGGCTTATAGCATTTGTTGATGGTCCAATAGGATATTGACGTCGTATAATAATTGAGGGTAAATACCCTCACCCCTACCTGGATCTGTCCCATACTATGGGGGCTTTTTAGATTAAAGGGGAGAGAGAACAATTCGTAGACCCCATGTTCTATCAAAACTTACTGCCAGGGTAAACAAACATATGTGACGTGAAACTTTTACATTTTTCGCTTAAGAAGACAATTCTCTCGATAAAAGAGAATTGTCGATAAAAGTATTATTTCGGTGGTCTAAAGTCTTCAAAGAGTTTAAAGGATGTTTCTTTGAGTCTTTTGTTGCTAGATGGGATCGCCTAATGTTTTTAGACATGGGGTGACGGTGCATGTCTCGGGTTTTTTTTTTTTTTTTTTTTCTCTTGTAAATATTTATTTTTCGGTTTTTCTCGTGTAATGTAGGCCTTCTCAGCCTACTTTTCCTTTATTAATGAAATATCATTTTTTACAAAGCAAAAAAAACTTTTACATTTTTCCACTTGGCCCACATGGTAGGTTTTCAAAAATAATTTAATCAATAATATTCTCCTGAAAAATGACCCATCATGTGGTATAACTAGCATAAAACAATTGACATGCGATCACAAAATCTCGAAATGCATTGACACAGATTATTATCATTAATTTTTGGCCATCATAATGTCATTATCAAACAATTTACTAATGTTGAGTTACAACAGTATTATGCCATTTATACATTTGTGCGGTGCATTTCCTTCTATGAATTAGGTCACTAGCAATTTGTTTGATATGATCCATAAGTAAGAAGTATTTGCTAATTTTACATTGCCTCTTAATGTCCAATGATAATATCCTTTTTCATTCATGGTATTATATACTCCCCCACTAATGAAACTGGAAATGGAAATGAAGGAAACACGATAAAATGGCGGAAACACAATAAGTGAGCTCTTTTGGTGTCTAATTGTATAAACATAAATTTAACCTGATAACCATCATGGATAATCATCATGGTGTAATGGGTTGAATCAAAGAAATTGATGTAATAGGCGTATTGATATGTCATTCACATAGAGTGCGAGGGTAATTTAGTATTTTCATTGTTTTAGGCCATGTTGACCCAAATCTAGCCCATTCGGCTTAGGCCTAGGTTTAAGGAAGTTAGAGTTTAGTATAAATAGAATATGGGCCTCATTTTCAAGGGAGTTCAGTTGCTATTCCTTTTATATTGAAAGAATCCTTTACAAGGGAGTTCAATTGTTATTCCTTTTATGTTGAAAGAATAAAGGAGGCTCCTATTCTATTTATACTAAATCCTAATTTCCTCAAACTTAACCTAAGCCGAATGGGTTGGACTTAGGCTAACATGGTCTATGACCTAAAACAATGAAAATATTAAATTACTCTCGTACTCTATGGGTGCGACACATCAATACGCCTATTACATTATAATTTTGTAACAATTCACTTTGACATGGGCCAAGTATTGAACATTATTTGAGATTTAATTTTTTGAAAAGCATGGGTATACTAATGAGCATCTAAGATTTTCTAGAATCAATTGGCAATTTAAAATGTTTTCACTAGCCCCATAGTTATGTATAGGTGAGTTTTCACATCACATTGAAAGTAGAGAAAAGGTATATAGAGAGAGAAGAAAGTTTCCCGTGTTTGTGATTGCCATCTTGTTCATCAACTAATTGCTATGGGTTTAGGTATGTTTAACAATTTATTGTCTATTATAGTGAAAGTTAAATGTGATTCTAGAACAAAAAACTATGTTAACACATGTTAGCATCAACTTTAGTTCTAGAATCACCCATACTTTTACAATACAATATAAATCAACGAAACATACCTTGAACCATAACAATTTTGTTGATCACGAACACAGGAATCTTGTTCCACTCTTGATGCCTTTTCCTATTCCTTAATATGTACTATGAGGCTAGTTTCATTTGAGAAAAGGGAAGAGACGATTGTTTCCTATTTGAAAAATAATTCCAATTCCCATAAGAATTTAATTTCTAATAAGGAGAAACTTCTAATTTGCCAATAGGTTCTAGAAGGTTTTGAATGCTCATTAGTAGACCAATGTTTTATTAAAACTTAAAATTCAAGCAAACAATAATTGCTTGGCCCATGCCACATGCCAAGCATGTGGACATAAAATTCTTACATTCTCCAACTTGGCCGACATGCAGGTTTACGGAAATAGGATATAATCCATAACGTTATGATGGCTGTCTAGATTGTAGGATTTATGGTTTGTCTAATAAGACACATGAAGAGCTCAAATTGTTGTGCTTCTGCCATTTCCTGTTTCATTAGTGAAAGACAAAGAAATTTTATGAATATCAAGAGGAGGATAGAAATTGGGTGGAAAAAATCTTGGCAATTTCCAGTTAGCCCTTTAAGAAGAAATTATAGCGTTTGTTGTCATTGCATCACTTTGTAGTAATATGTATGATATGCTAGTTAATACTTCCTTTGTAGAATTGTAGTATGACGGTGTAATGTCTTATGATATGCTAGTTAATACTCCCTTTGTAGAATTATAGTATAGCGGTGTAATGTCTTACTCTTTTGTAAGGTGTTATACTCATGTGCCCTGCTGATGAAGAGAGAAAAGAATTAAAGCATTTTATTGGCATTGCATTATTTTGTAGTTAGTATGCATGATTATACTTGTTGTTGCTTACTCTGAACCTCTCTTATTTAACTGGTCCAACTGGCTCTTGTAACAAGAAAAACTCTTTTTTTGTATCTTAATTTGACTATCAGATCACTTGGTGAGTTGAAACCTTACTGTTGTTTTCACATCTAATCTGCCTCGAGATATGTGCAGGCTTCCCCACATGAATGGGATGTATCAGTTTATGTTGTTTCTAATTTCTATTTTTGTTTAAATTAGTTTCCTTGTCAACTTTACCGAGCAAAAAAAAAAAAAAAATCCTTGTCTAAGTTGGTTGCATGACTAGCTAGAAACCCAACATTAGGGTTAGGCAATTGATTTTGAGTTTAAGAAAAATTGAGTTGTTTTGGTTGAAATAATATTTTAGAGAGAAACTTTTTGAGGTTGTTTAATTTTGTTAGAGTGAATTTTTGTTTCAGAAAGATCATTATTCTAGTTTCTATTAAAGTAATTTAATTTCTTGATCTTGTTAATTTGGGGGCTTTTTTGCATTTCAAAACCCTAATTTCCCAATCTTGTATCCTAGTTGAAGCTTCCGCCAACTAGTTTACATCGCTTAGGATTCGATTTTCTTTTTCTCGGTATTCATGCTATTGTTGAGGTACAGGCATACGCATTTAAGTCTACCCATCTTAATATAGCATCCATACTATCTGGTTGGATGTGTGCTATTACATTGTTCTACTCTTCTAGAGGTCAAAGCCCTCATTAATCTTTCCTTGCAAAAGCTTGAAATTTTTTTAAGCCTCAGCTCTAAGTAGAGATAACATCAGATTTTCTGTAGCATACCTAAATGTTTATCTTCTTGGATATGTTTCTAATTGGCAGCTGAGTTCATATGCCATTAGAGATGCAGAGGAATACAAAAACTTTTGTGATCGCTCCAAAGACCAACGTCCATTGCCTGAGGAAGTTGTTGAGGTAAGCACACTGTTCAGTCTTCTCATTAGACAAGCTGTGTACTTTTTTACTGTTTGTCTGTGGGGAACTAATGTGAGATGTTGCCAATAATCTTCAAGTTTTTCAAGCCAATAATGTTCATGAAATTGTTCATCGAAATAAACAATTGGATGATATACATTCTCATGATCTCATCGTAGGAACAATCATCCCAATCAGATATCCATCTATAATTATCACGAAGCGGATTAGGATCCAAGCGAGTAGAGATGTGTTGGTGATATCATATTATATCTTGCATTGCAGGCGACAAAGAATTAGAAGATGCTTGAAACTCCATATTCATATTCAAATCCCGTCCAAAACTGACACTATGCATGAAAACTGCAATGTGTTTTACCTCTGAACTCTTCCGAACAGGGCTGGCTCGTCCTGTAGGCCAATGAGGGCCTCACCATAGGGCCTGATAATGGTATAGCCTGATAGTAGTTTTGGAATTTTTTCTTCTCTTTTTTCCTCCTTTCAAGTCCATTGTATTTTTTCTACTAGCCCAATCCCTTTTTAAATTTTTATTATCTATAACAAATGATAATTTATTCATTAATTCATCATTTAATGAACCATTAACACTCAGTAATTCATTTTAACCCTTGGGGAATTTTTTATCCTAAAAAAATGTACCATTTTTAGCAAAAATAGAAAACACAAATTATTCGTATTGGATATTTGAATGGGGACTCTTTTATACTTCCGCCTAGGGCCATGAATTGTCTTGAGCAGGCCCTGTTTCTAGATCTTTCCTATGGTATATAGCACGACTTCTAACTTCAAGTATGTTGTTCTATGGAAATTTCTAAAGATGACGAAAATTTCTTGATTTTTGTTTTTAATTTTTGTTTTTTGGTGAGTGTGATGCACAAATTTTTTTTAGGATGGAGACGAAAGTGAGCAGAAGCAATTTGATGATGAAAAAAAATTGATAGTGATGATGTGGTAGGGAAATAAAAATATGGAGGTGATGGATCACTTTCAAGATAGGAATCTAGAAAGTGTAGCTCCGAATACCAATTAATAAAGAACGAGGTAGGATTTAGAAGAAAGAGATGTGAAAATCTCACTTAGAAAGAAAAGAAGAAAAGGGAATAAGAGATTAGATGAATGAGAACAATAGATTAAGAAGAAAATGAATATTATGTAGTAGAAGAGAGATAATAAGAATGATAAACTTGGAAGAGTAATTCTTCAATTCAATTGATCATAATGGTTTCTTGGACTTCAAGTAATAGATAATAGAAACGAATTCTAATTCTATTAGGATACATAAACTACTAAATAAATTGGTTCCTAATTCTACTAATTTTAAAATAGAATAATGCTAGTTGCCAACATCATGGTTGTTGTCCTACATCACCATCAGCTCCTGATTGTGGTGGATGCTTTGAAAGTTTAATGATTGTCTGCATATGAAACAATTAGGTTAAGAAATGAAAACTTTAGAGCGTGTTTCTACTTTCAGAAATCAAGCGTGAACTTGGGGTTTCACAACAAGGTAAAATCGTCCTAACAAAGTCATCATCATCCTCTGCCTTTGAAACCCGACGAAAAGTTTCAAAAATATCCCGAGAATTTCTACTGTTATAGAACTCTCCACTCAATATCCACTGATATGGGATAAGAAAATCCAAGTAACATTCTTTAAAAGTCTAGCGGAAACAAGTTTTCCAGAATTTATATGGAAAAAAAAATCCTCTGTGTCTCTCCAAATTTCCATTTTGTTGCTCCTAGATTTCAGTTCTTTCTTTGGATTGATAAAAGCTCAACTTAAGTTCTCTTCCACAGTTCTGTTATTTTCTTATGAAACTCTTAACTTGAATATATGGGTTTATTCCCCATCCTGAGAAAATTTAGAGACAAATATTATAGAAGATCGGGAGCTATCAACAGTTTACTGATGTCCTCTCAGCTCCTACTGTCATATGATTTGAATACTGCTAGGCTGGTTGGAGTCGGGCTTGACACCGTATTACATAGAAGACAGTACCTTGTTATTTGGAATTAAACTGTCTGGTTTTGTTCCAGAAGCGGCGTAGTCTAGATGCTATATGGAGCTTAAAGAAACCCACTCGAACTTGAACCAACAAGCAATGCTCCAAATTTTTTAAAGAAATTATGGATTAAAAGGTTTAGTTTTTTATTCTCATATTAGTAGTTAAATCAACAGAAATGGATCCTTTAAACTATGTGGACCCACTCACAAAATGCATTCCAACGGTCTGATACCCCCAAGATACTTAGAAGTGCAATCAAAGAATATGGTAAAGCACTCTAAGTCTCTAACAATAAAGTCGGACACTATGAGTGATGTATGATGTTCCAGTTTACGATTGTGTTTTACATAAATGAAATTATGTGCAGGATGTTGCCGAACATTTAACTACCATATATCTTAAGCGTTGTCAACGTGGAAAGCGCTGCTTGTATGAAGGTTCAACTCCACCTGGTGGCTTCCCTAATTCATGGGTATTTTTGTCTACCCCATTTTCTTTTGAGTTGCTTTGATTCTTTATAGCTCAGACGTTGGTCTGGTCAGATTGGAGATTTAAAGGACATAAATGTATTTTGGTTTGAGATTGTCTTAATTATATCAAATTATTTAAACTTGTACCAATGAAAAAAACTAATTATTTTATTTTATTTTATTTCTTTTGTAGAATGGTGCATCATATTGCACTTCTGAGCTTGCAGTTGTCAAGAAAGATGAGTTACATACATGGGACCGGGGATACGATGAAAATGGAAACCAAGTGAGTTTCTGTTGACAGTTGTTACTTGTTATGGTCTAATTAATTTTACAATCAGAAGATTGTCCTGTTAGGTGCCATGCTATCACCCAGTAAATCTGTATCCCACCATTAAAATAGTTTACCTACCCGTATGGTGGACCTAGTTCACCGAAAGCAATGCTATGAGGCGCACCAATCTTCTTCCTTATATTCAGAGTTCATAAAAAGTGAAAATAAATCAAATAAGAAAGAACACCACCTTTAGACATCCATCCTTTCTTTATCACTTCCCTTAAATCTACCATCCTTTCTCATCATCTATTTCCTGAAGAGAGGAGAGGAGAGAGTTGGCGGGTTTTGGGTGCTGGCGGTGGAGTTCATTTGAATCCAGAGAATCATTTTCTGGCAAGGTTGGGAGGGAGAAGAATATTGGTGAACTACCACCTTTGGGAGGAAATGCATGTTGTTTTACTTTGAAGCAAGTTGCGTGAACAATGATGGAAATGAGCACACATTTTATGTAAAAAGAATGTTAAGTATCTTATCATGTTTTTATTCGTTAAACAGGTTTGGGGAGTGAAGAGCGGTCCTTACGAGTTCAGACCTGCACCTGCCTCAAGTTCCAGTGATATGTTCTCTCCTCTAAATGTCACCCCTTTGGAGTTTCTGGAAAAAAGAGTAGAAGGTTCTTTTGCTTTACAGGATTGATTGCCTATTTTGTGAAGTAGATTCATCTAATTGTCTGTAGAGTGCTACCGTTGCCCCTTGTACATTATTCATAGTGTATCTGTTCAATGTTCGATTATATTCATTCAATGAGCATAGCAGCTTGACAAAGAAATTTTAGATGACTGCAACAAGCCAACAAGTCTAACAGAAACCAGTTGTAGATTAAGTCCTTAAAGATTATCAAGACTAAACAGGAAATTTGGAGCCTGGTGCTTACAGTACTTGAAGAAATTTACACAAACTTTGCAACCATTTAAGTGCTATGCATACAGGAAATCAAATGAGAAATCGACTTTTTTTTTTTGTTGTTTTTTTTTTCTGGTAGTCAAATAAGATTTTATTTATTTATTAACAATAACACGTTATCTATGTACACCCATAACATCAGATAACACAAAAGAAGACACAAAGGTTGGTGCCACTTTCCACCAAGCAGACGTCCAAGGCAACAACAAATGTTGAAATTCCTCCGGATATAGCAGCTGACGATATAGCGGCTGATGGTCGAGCTACCCATTCGACATCATTTGCAAGGGCTGATGCATGAGATGCTAAAGCATCAGCACATGTATTTCCTTCTCTATATGTCCAACACAATTTGAACTCTCCAATTGAATGAAGGCATAACTTGATTTCTTGTAGTAACGACTTCACAGACCAATGTGATTCAAACTCATCTTCGGTAATCGCCAAAAAGAGAACTCTTGAATCCGTTTCAAGGATCACTCTAGTCAAACCCATAGCCTTCAAAACTCTTAGACCAAGCAGGAGACCCCAAAATTCAGCAATATTACATGTGGCGTGCAATATAGGTGTTGCAATGCCAAAAATAAAGGATCCATTGGTATCTCTCAATAAACAGCCAGCTCCTGCTGCTCCTGGATTACCCATTGCCGAACCATATGCATTTAATTTAAACCAATTTCCTGGGGGTGGCCACCATCTGATGTAGAGAGTTGTGTCTTGATCAGTTTGTGAAGTGGAACTTTTCCCGGTACTCTGAGCCATCGACATCACTCTCTTCCAGTAAATTGAAGGATCCACTTTACTTCCTTTAAATTTGACTTCATTCCTTGCCAACCAAATAAAGCCAAGAACCATTCACTCGCTTTCAGTGCAAAGTTGGTGGATTATAGCCCTTACACACTCCGTGAAATCAGTTTGTTCAGTAGCAATTACATTCACCATATCATGCAGAGATCCACATAGCCATAAACATCTTGCAAAGTCACATTTAAAAAATAAATGATATTGGTCTTCATATTGTGAGAAGCATAGAGAGCATAGAGAGTCTTGAACATGAAAGTGATGAGATGCCAAAAGATCCACCGAGGGAATGACACCTTGCAGACACTGCCAAACAAAGAAACGAACTTTGTATGGCAAATTTAGTTTCCATGCCTTTTTAAAAATCTTATCATCAGTTGTAACTTCTTGATTGATAATCCTCCAACATCAGCACTTTTTACTGAATAATTACCCGAGTTGTGCCAGCTCCAAAACAAACTATCGCTATGCTCCCCATCAACTTCATAGAGAGTGCCTAAAGGAATCGAACAAATCTGATTTGCAAGTTGTGAAGGCCACCATTGTTGTACCTTTGTCCAGTCCCACTGGCCATGTTCATTATCAATGAAATCAGCTACAAAATTAAAAGGGCAATTACCTCCAATTCTCTGAATAATTTCACAATTTCAACTATTTGGAATCCAATTTTCCTTCTATTAAATTATGTTAGGAGATACATATAATGGTTAGCTGGTTAGGTTAAAGTAATTGAGTGGTGAAGAAGAAGAAGAAAGGATGGAAGCACAAGAAGAAGATAGGTTCAGAGTATATTTTACTCTAACCTACAATTCATATATTTATACGAGGTGGTAGACTTGACCAAAATAGCAACTACTTAAATAAGGTACGGTCTCACACTTATAAAATGTGTGAGACTGACTCTACATCCTTCAACACCCCCCTTTCAAACTGGATCATAGATATCGCTCATGCCCAGCTTGTTACCAATATAATTCAAAACTGGACGAATCACTGGTTTGGTGAAGATATCAGCTAACTGATCTCGAGAAGCCACATAAGGAGTACTTATCTCCTTTGTTTTCCTTATGTCTGACATAATGACAATCTACCTCTATGTGCTTAGTTCGCTCATGAAATACTGGATTAGAAGCAATATGAATGGCCAGTGATGATGTATAGCAAGAGAAATAACAATACGCATAGAGGCTAACTTTGCAACCGGAGAAAATGTCTCTGAGTAATCAATACCATAAGTCTGGGTAAAACCTTTTGCAACCAGGCGAGCATTTAAACGAGAAATAGTACCATCCGGATTATGCTTAATAGTGAAAGGCCATCTGGTGGGTGCACACGCGCTCCATCTACTAGAACTCGAACATCAAGGGGGCGTGCACGCGCTCTGTCTTCTTGAGCTCCAACATCAGTTGCAGTAACTGGATTATTAGCTCCCTCATTTACACCAAGATCATATTCAGCAACACCATATGGCAGAACACAATTCTCAAATGGTTCAGAGGACATCTTCCCTTTTGAAGAGTAAAATGGGACATCTTCAAAAAAAGTAACATCAGCACAGACAAATGATTTGCGCAGATGAGGACTATAACACTTGTACCCTTTCTGTGTATGTGAATACCCAAGGAAAACACACTTAATAGCACGAGAGTCCAACTTATCACGACCCGGATGAAGATTATGAACAAAGCAGACACAACCAAAAATCCGAGGGGGAAGATGGAAAGAAGGTTGACCAGGAAAAAGAACAGAGTGTGGTGTTTTTCCGCCTAACACTGAAGAGGGCATACGATTAATCAAGTATGTGGCAGTAAGGACTGTCTCTGCCCAATAAAACTTTGGGAGATTTGTTTGAAACATTAAGTACCGGGCGACTTCAAGAATTGGTATGTTCTTTCTCTCAGCAACCCCATTTTGTTGAGGTGTATCCACATAGGAGGTTTGATGTGTAATGCCATCACTACTACAAAATGACACATATACCACGGTCAATAAGAACGTTTATACCACGGTTCTTTCAAAAACCGTGGGAAATACTTATATACCACGGCAAAAATTTCTGTGGTCATTGGTTTACTAGTATATGCCACAGTTACATGAAAACCGTGGGATAAGTTGGGTCATATACCATGGTTAGTTTTTTTTTTAGCATGAGAGTACTCCACATCCCCACTACCTTAAACATAAACAGTGGTATATAAATTTTCCACTTTCTACCGTGGTTTATGACTTTATGCCAAATAGTCAAATACGCAAAAAAAAAAAAAATACAAGATCTGAAACTCATTCAAATTGGATTCCCGCTATTCTCTCGGTCTCTCCCCACAACTTCTATAGTTCTACGACTCTTAGGATTCCCACAACAAAGGAGAGAAAAACGCGGCGTCACTACACCATAACAAAGGCAAGGAATTGGATTTCTTCTCGACCTCAACTCAAGAACACAACGCAAAGAGAAACCCTTCCCTCTTAACTCCGCATGATGTTTTCTCCATGTTTCTTGATCTATTCGAATTCCATCTCATTTTTGTTCATCTTCCCCAAATTTCGATGAAATTGAACTAAAGGAAGCAGTTTTTGTTCATCTCAATTTCTTCATCTCAGACAAAGGTACCATTTTTCCGATTTTTTAGGGTATTCATACTACTACTTTCGACGAAGTTCAATTTTGTCTTTCGCTATTTTGGTTTTGTAATTCTTGAATTCGTTTTCTAGGGTTTATAAATTTCTTGTTGATTGAGTTTTAAATTTAATTATTTTTACCAGCTATATCAGCCGTCATGGGGACTAAGAGATTACTGTATCCTTACAGGGTCTTTGATCTTGTCCATTTGTATGCGTTGTAGTAATAATCGTGGCACATTGAAGGTATTTCTATCTTGCAATCACTACACCATAATAGAATATTTGCAACACGCACCTTTTTTGCTTTGCAACGGTTATTTACCGTTAGTAAGTTGTCAACGCTATATAAGCGTTGACAATGTTGTAAAGCGTTACTTAATTTTGGTGAATTTCCGGAATTAATTGCTAACGCTTGAAAATCGTTTGAGAAGTGTTACAAATCCAAAAAACCAAAACATCATCGAAATTTCAAAAAGGGAAACAAAAAAAAAAAAATTCTCTCTCTTTCTCTCTCACAGCCGCTAGGTTAGGGTTTTCTTATTTTGCTAAGACGATGATGAAGAAGAAGAAGGAGGGTATTCTTCTGTTTCTTCTCAAGAACATGACTTGAAAACTTGTTCTAAAGAATGAAGACTTCGTGAAGACGAAGAAGGTGTCCTACCCACTACCCTCCGTGAAATCTCCATTCTCAGAATGCTTTCTCTAGATCCCTCCGTTGTCAAGTATAAATAATCAATCTTTATTTAATTAGGCTTGTTTTATTTATTATTATTAGGGTTTAATTAGTTTTTTTTGTTCAAATTAGATTGTTGGATGTTAAACAAGCACAGAATAAAGAAGGGAAAATTGTTTTGTATCTTGTTTTTGAATACATGGACACTGATTTGAAGAAGTTTATGCGGAGTTTTGGTAATAAGGGGGAGATTATTCCGCCTCAGACAATTAAGAATCTCATGTACCAACTTTGCAAAGGAGTTTCTTTTTGCCATGGTCATGGAGTGTTGCATAGGGATCTGAAGCCTCACAATCTTCTCATGGACCCAAAGACAATGATGCTTAAGATAGCTGATCTCGGTCTTGCTCGAGCGTTCACTTTGCCAATGAAGAAGTATACTCATGAGGTACTTACTACATATAGTCCTGTGACTATAATGTTAAAATTTGTTAGTTAGATAGTAATGTTGAATTTGAACGATGGTTTCAGATCCTTACTATGTGGTATCGAGCACCTGAAGTGCTTCTTGGAGCTACACAATTACTTTCGACCCCAAATGAACATCCGTCCGGTGGCTGTATTATTTTTGGTAATAAATCACTCTTACTTGTAAAAATTGTTTTAATGTGGCTCGTTTGTATGTATGAAATTATTAATGGGTGATACTTTATGTTCTCAATAAATAGCTGAACTCATCACTGGTAAAGCAATTTTCCTTAGAGATTTTGAATTGCAACAGCTCATCCACATTTTCGGGTTAAGCTTTTGAGTGCCTTTCTCGTTTTACTTTCGAGATTTGTTCTTGGTAATGTGTCTAATTCTTCGCATGTTGATTCAGGCTACTTGGTAATGCTGATTTTTCATTTGCACTATCTAGAGGTATGTTTTCCAATATATCGCTTTAATACTCACATGCAAATGTATGCCCGAAATGACTACTTATGTTCTTTCTTTCTTTTTGCTATTTTTTTGTATTTTTGTTACGTAGGACGCAAGATTGAGATTGTTTTGGGATGATGAGGCTGCAAAAACCACGGATACTTGAAGTTGTGCCAGGTAAATATACAAGTTTTTCTCATATCCATAAATTCAATCGGATCTGCTTTCATGTTAAATGCCCATTTCTTATATCTGATTTTGGAATATAGGATGACAATTTACCACTCTACTGATATGGCTCTTTGTTACCATATCAGTAGAGTGATATGGCTCTTTGCTACTGATATGTCCGAAGGTGAAGGGAAAGAGAATTAATTTTGAGACCACGTGTCTTGGATTATTTCAAGTATAAGCAATGCTATTTACATAACTACTGGAGCTATGATTGGTTTCTTATTAGATGCTAGAGTTTAAGAGGTGTGAAGAATTAGGTGATCTTTATCTTGAGTTGTAATGATCAATAGAAAGATTGAAAATGAAATCTAAAGTTTAACACCTCTATGAAGAAAGTTACCGTTTAGGATTTGTATATAAAGAAGAAGAAAGGTGAGATCAATAAAGCAGATATGTTTCTTTAAGAACTTTAAATACTGAATTGAGTTTCTTATTATTTTTTGTCTCTATGATAAACTCCTTAGGAAAAGCAAATTTAAGTTTGAAGCAATCCTAGTGCTAGATACAGCCTATGGGCTGGTATGATATGTTCATTTGTTACTTTGTGTGGCATTTTACTCTCCTCTATAGTTAAATAGCAGTTCTTAGTATCAGGAATGAAGTAAAGACAGAATATCAGAAACATCTGTCTTGATATACCTGGAATATTAGGAGCTCTATCAAATACATAGAATTTTTCTTATATTGGAATAAGTGCAGGTGGCCTGTTGAGGGATTGGGCTAAAGGACCTTTATATATGTTGTCGATGATTTCTAATCTGCTCACTTTTTAATCCATTTACATTTCATTTCATTCCACCGCCCAAGTCCCATTTCCTTAATTTTTCCCTAAGTGATCGTTTCCACATCATTTCATCTTTGTTGTTGTTTTATATATTTCGTTGATGACATTGATTCTCTTAAAAGGATATGCTTTTATATTGTAGTGGTACGACGTTCATGGAAGAACATTTGGAGTGGACACTTCGACTTGCACCCTTTGCTTTCTTTAGCATTCAACCTTGAGAACAAAGCTGGCGTATGCGTGACCTTCCTATCATTCATCTATGCCTTGGGCCACTTCTTGAGTGAATTTCTAATCTACCATACAATGGCCATTGCTAATCTAACAACAATTGGCTTCTTTGGGTATGAAAATTCCTACTATACCCTGAGGGTCATTTTCTTATAACTTCGGCTATTCTAATTATGAAACCTCGTCTCATTAGCCTTTCACCGAGTTCTTTGTTTATGGCATTCCATTTGGTCCGACTCTCACCACCCCGCTTCTTAATCTGGCTGGGTCATTTCTTGATTCAAGATCAATTAGTGCTAGGTCAATGGGGGTTCAATACTTGGGTCCGCTCGATCTCCAACAATTTGCCATGGGTCTCCATCTCAATCTCGAGATGTATCGCGCACCTTGGTGCGGATAATCCCCAGTGAATCTGTTCACGGAGTTATGGGGATGTGGTGAAACCCGAGCGGGGACTAAATGTTACCTTTAGATCCATAACCCGTTATCGATCGCGAGATGTATGAGCGGCGGGATCTCGCTTCATTTTTACTTCATAAACTAGCTCTATCATTGCTTCCTCCGCTACTATATACTCTTTGTTGGGTTCTCGACCGGATCGGGTAAACAACTCCGCACAATCTGCTGGATCAACCACCCTATGTCTTTGCTGCATCGATTCCCTCGCCTATATTTGGTGGCTCTGCCCGACTCGGATGGATCCACTGCTATTGATGCCGCTAGGTCTCTATCTCGATCCGAAGGTATGCGGCTGAAGTGATCGCGGTTATGCATCCGCCCCGCTACCGATGGATCAACATATCGCGCCTATAATGCCACTAGCACTGGCGGTGGATATGCCACATCGATGGCTAGCTCTTCACCGGTACTTGGATATGCAAAAGGTATGGATCAATATATGATACACCCGGCTTAGATCGGTCTCGATATCCAATCGGATAGGCAACTAGGTATGTTCTTGGGTATTCTGTTGTTAGTTGAAATGAATCAATCGGTTATGCCGGTCCCTATATACCTCTAGGCGTAGATCTTTAATAACATGGGTGCCCCGGATCACATTAATCAACGGAATCAACTGCTTCTTATAGTAATGCTTAAACCGGCTTTGTAGGATCTAGTACTGTTGGTGGTTCCGGATAATGAGATTTGATCGACTAGCTTAACTGCTTATTCAACAGAATCTACTACTTAGTGAAATGTTAAATTTCGTACCGTCAAGTTTAGGATCTCTTTCAGGATGGGGAGTAGTGGAGGAACGTTCCGCGATTCCAGATTTTGAAAACTCTATTCTTACGGTTCACTATCTCCCGCTTCACTATTTTCTTGCTAAGATGGAGTTAGAATAGCCACATCTTGATACCAACATAGATCTAATTTCTACTGCCCTAGCCCAACCTAACATGCCAAACAAACCTTGGTGGAGCACTAAATCATTCGTTCTCTTTATTTCCTCCCTTTACTCATAAAGGAAAGAAAAAGGTTTTGAGCAAGCAACACAGGTGGGGCACTTCCACACAATTAATTCCTTTTGAGCTTCCACTTATTGGGAAGTAATATATTGTGCATATTTAACTAAGTACACAGGCACATAAGGTTTGTTTCATTCATAACTTGCACTAGTACATACATAGCTAGTCATGGAATGAATACTTTATATATATTACTGAGCAATGGAGCACATGACCCTCATTGTTTTTTATAACCCGTTATACTAACTCTACAAGAATGCGTGGCTTGACCACGTGTCAATGTCTTCACAATTTATCATTATTTGTTGACTTTTTAGGTTTGGTTTTCCCCATTGGTGGACTACTCGGTATCTGAGTTTGCATTGTGCTTAAGGAATATAAAACAGGTTAAACAAATCTTTCGTACAACTCTTTCTTACCTTTTTTTTTATCTACAATTTCTCTGCCCCCATTTATCTCTGTGTTTGAAAATAATGTCTTGATGACTAGATGCTTCTAGTTGGGTTTGCTCTATATATTATCATTGGACACAAGTGTTAGTTTGAAAATTTGAATTTCACTTGGTACAAAGTAGGTCGACCTACTCTATACATTATTATGTTTCGACCCCTTCTTTTTAGAGTTATTTTGGGTTCATGGCTTGCTAGTACATGTTGATGCATGACAATATTTTTGGACACAGTCCTAGGTTTATAGAAGTGGTGCTTTTGTTTATATATAAAGTGTTTCAAAGCCTTTTAGAATATCATTTTGTTGTCGTTCAATGTGTTGTTCAGTGTGTTGTGTAGGGAAGAAATGGGCCTCAGCCCCCTCGTTCTATTATGGTTGTATAAAAACACCCTCCCATCGGCACTTACCTCTTAACCTCCCTGTTTTATAATATCTCATCAAATAACCTCCCCGTTTTTTCAGTTGAGGAAAAATCACGGTTGTTTTTTTATTTTCCCAAATTTTTTTGCTTCCTTTTTTACCCTTTTAGATAAACATCACATATTCATCGCTATTTCAAAGGAAAAACACTTATTCAACTTCAATAACATGATTCAAACATTGATTCAATTCGATAACACGATTCAACTTGGAAATTAAGGGAATAAGGTTCGATAATGAGGAAATCAGGTTCGACGATGAAGAAATCAGGTTCGACAATGAAGAAATCAGGTTCAAACAATGAAGAAACAAAGTTTCATGATGAGTAAATGAAATAATCACTTATTCCCTTGTTAGTCGTGTCTCTGGTATTTGTTTTATTTATTCTTCTTCTTCTCCTTCTTCGATCTATTTTGAACATTTTCCATCACTATGTAAATTGTTTTTTGTATACAAATTTTAGTATGCAATTTTTTTTTTACATAATGATGTTTCTTTGCAAATCCCATCAATATGTAAATATGTTTTTGCATAGAAATTTCACTATGCAATTTTATTTTTACGTAGTGATTTTCTATGAAAATTTATTTTTACATATTGATTTTTCTATTTTTCTTCTTCATCTATTCTGAACAAATTGGCTCCCGTCACTATGTAAAATTGTTTTTGCGTACAAATTTGAGTATGCAAATTTATTTTTACATAGTGATTTTTCCATGCAAATCCAATCACTATGTAATTTTGTTTTTGCATATAAATTCCACTATGCAAATTTATTTTTACATACTGTTTTTCTATTAAATTTTGTTTTACAAAGTGTTTTTTTGAAAGTCTATTTTATCTTTTTGATATATGAATTTTTACATTTCGAAATCACGACTTGAACAAGTTTTTTCAAATGATATCATCTTCAAATGGTTTTCGATCCCAAAATCGTCTCGTAAAAACCGGATCTACAACTTTCATGAGACAGCTACCACTTTTGTAATTTATTTTTGTCATGAAATGAATGATGTTAATATTTTTGCATTTTGTGTTATTTTGAAGTGATTTCTCTGCCAAACGCAAAAACTGGAATTCTCATGTTGAAAATTGAAAAGAGAGGAAAGAAGAAGACATTATAGGGGTATTTTTGTCTTTATCATGTTTTTTCTGAAAACAGGGTGGTTTCATGGGTTGGTTCGTTTTGAAGGGTGTTTTATTGAACCATTTACCTGGCAGGGAGATTTTTCTTAAAACCTGGTTGTGTAGGGTATCAATTTGATGGAGGGAAAAGCAAGAAGCAGACCAAAATAATTGCTCCCCAATCAAATGACCATGCTCACCTCAAGCTCCTCGTCAAGGTAAAAGCTTAAAATTCCACCCTCCATTTTCTCATTTATTCAACTTCTTACTTCTTTTAGGTGGATTTTCAAATATTTAATTAATTGCATGAGTTTAATTAGTAATATTGTATTTCTAAGTTCATTATTTGTTTTGTGAATTTTTAGGAATTAGATGGACTTTGTGGAGCCGCACTAGGATTTATAGTGAGTGAAGCCATCACCAATACTTGGTATTGCAATGATTCGAGATTGTTTGGAAAGTCGTATTGAATATGTTACTCTTATTTGTAAATATGAATTTGTAACTCTTAGAAAATATTTTGAAGTTATATTGCATATATGGTTTAACAAATATATATATATATATATATATATATATATATATATATATATATATATATATATATATATATTTTTCAGTCTTTTGCTTGTGTTTGCTATTATTTACTTGTCAAATGGTATGAAAAGTCAATGCGGACTTTATCATGGAATTGAGATGTTTGTTTTAATATAGAAATGAGATGTTTGTTTCAATATTGAACAAATAGTTTCAATATTAAATATATATATATATATATATACCACGGTTTGGCATAAACTGTAGTGTTTAGTATAACTATATACCACAGTATTATAACACATACACTAATATAAACCACGGTTTCAATAGCTTATATGCCACGGTTATGTTGACAACTGTGGTATATAATGGGCATTACAAACTACGGTTCTTTGAAAAACCGTGATATCCGTTAAACATATATACCACAGTTTTGCTATTATTATATACCACACCACCTATTGTCACAGTTGTATAACAGTGGTAAATATTTTTATACCACACTTAAAAACAGTGGTATAAGTGTCATTCTGTAGTAGTGCATGGTCATCTAAAAAACTCTTGAATATTGCAGAGGTATAGTCTTTGGCATTATCAGTTCAAAAAATATGCATGTGTGCATAATACCAATTAGTAATCTTAGCATAAAATATGTGAAAAACAGAGAATACTTGAGAACGATTTTCCATAATATATACCCAACAAACACGAGATAAATCATCTATAATTGTAATGAAATATTTGGCTCTAAAAAGGCCAGTGGTTCTACAAGGACCCTAGACATCTGAATGAACTAACTGAAAAGGAGCACTAGAACACTTATTTAACCTATTTTTGTAAGTAGCACGATGATGTTTAGCTAACTCACAAACCTCACAACTTAAAGACTAAATACTATAAGAAATACTGGGAGCTAAACTTCACAAACTAGCTAGAGGAAGATGACCAAGACGTCTATGGCATTGAACAGGAGAGACTAAGACTGTGAGAGCCTGCTTCTGGTGAGAGTGCCCATAACCATCTTGAAAGTAATAGATGCCCCTGTGCTCATACCCCCACCAACTAGTGTTTTTGTATGTAGATCCTGAAACACAACATGAGTGGAAGAAAACATGACATTACAGTGAAGAGATTGTATAAGACGATGAACAGACAATAGATTAAAGGGGAAATTTCGAATAAGCAAGACAGAGACAAGTGATATATGACGAGTTAACTGAATAGTACCCCGACCAAGAATACTAGCCTTAGCCCCATTTGCTAATGTGACATATGATGGTGTATGAGTATACTCAAGATTAGAAAACAACTGGGGATTACCTGTCATATGATCAGAAGCTCCTGAGTCAATGACCCAAGAGTTGTTACCACTTGTATGAAGACATGTTTTACCTGAATCGGCTAGGGTTGCAGTGGGTTGGTTGGATGAACTCGATGAACTGACTAGAATAGCTTGTATCTGCTTCATCAGGGCTGCAAGGTCTTCTTGAACTTGTTGAAAATCGGTCACTTTCTGATCAACTACTGTGGCATTGTTGGCTTTGTTCAAAGGTGGGCGTCCTGTTATATCCCAACAAAAATCAGAACTATGATTTGTGCGCCCACAATGCTCACAAGGATCAAAACCGCCAATACCACGGCCACGTCCACTCCCTTGGTTACGACCACCTCCACATCCATGACCGGCTCTACCCCCTCTACCTCCATTACCACAACCAAAGGAGGGGTTGTTATTGCCGCTTGGAGGGATCAATAAAGCTGCACTGCCATTGTGCCTTGGAGGAGGTGCAGTAATACGAGAAAGACGAGAATAAGCTTCAGACAGAGTAGGGAGCTTAGATTCAGCTTGAACTTGGGCTTTCACATTAGCAAACTCAGGACGTAGCCTAGATAGGAATTTTGAGACTCGAAATTCGTTTCTTTGTTTCTTCAACTGATTTATATTTGTAGTAAGTGGGTGATAAATATTAATCTCTTCCCACTTGCTATGAAGAGAATTGTAATATTTAGAGATAGACATATCTCCTTGAGTGAGATCAAAGATGTTCTTATACAATTTAAAGATACGAGAAGTATTCTAAGATTGAGAGTATGATTCTTGTAGATACTCCCAAATCTCCTTCGAGGTTTTGAAAAATCGCACAGTATTACAAACATCCTTCTCCATAGTATTCCACATGAAATTCTTAACCAAGGCGTCATCTTTCGTCCAGGTTGTCTTTCCTTTATCATCTGGGGGATCTGTCAGATGATTTTCCTTACCTCTTCCAATAATATAAACAGTAACTGCCTCTGCCCATTGAAGGTAATTGGCAACACCCTTCAATTTGACAGAGGTCATACCAACAGAGAAAACAGACATATTACCGAATTCATCGGATTTTGGAACAACATTAGTCATTGTAAAGAGAAGAAAAACTCACTTGATAGAAAGAATACAAAACTGCGAGATACAGTACTACGAGCGCGTGCGTGCTTCGAGTATGCTTTAACTGAGCGCGTGCGCGCCTACACATAGAAAGTGAGAGATACAGCGAGATGACGATACCACGCCTTCTCCTTTTGAAAACCAGATGTACTCCTCTTTATCAATACCGAGAGATTGCAGAAGCGAAACAATACTAAGACAACAACTAATACTAAAACTGGAACCTTGAAACTGAGGATCTCTCTCCTAGCATTCTCTAAATAGAGTCGGCTCCTGGTACCATGTTAAATTATGCTAGGAGATACATATAATGGTTAGCTGGTTAGGTTAAAGTGGTTGAGTGGTGAAGAAGAAGAAGAAAGGATGGAGGCACAAGAAGAAGGTAGGGTTTAGAGTATATTTTACTGTAACCTACAATTCATATATTTATACTAGGTGATAAACTTAACCAAAATAGCAACTACTTAAATAAGGTACGGTCTCACACTTATAGAATGTGTGAGACCGACTCTACATACTTCAACACCTTCCAAGCTTAAACTGAAGTACCATCAACAATCTTCCACATCATACCTTTCTGGATAAGTGGTATCATGGAAACGATGTGTTTCCACATAATTGAAGCACCGCTTTTGACATTAGCCGTCAAAAAAGAAGTGTTATGAAAATAGCGAGCTTTCATTTGAGTTGCCCATAAAGAGGTTGGATGCATCAGATCCCAACCTTTCTTTCCCAACAATGCAAAGTTTTGTAATTGAAAATCTTTTATGCCAAGACCACCCTGAAGTTTTGACGTACAGGCTAACTTCCAGTTGAAATAATGAAGTTTCCTCTGATTTGTACGATGTCCCCAAAGAAAATCCCGACGTATTTTATCAATGTTGTCAACAATCTTTGCTGGTAAGACTGTACACGACATTATATGAGTGGGCAAGGATGAAATAACAGAGTTAATAAGAGTTAATCTGCCAGCTTTTGAAAGAGTATTTGCTTTCCATTCGGGCAATTTGCTATGAAATCTTTCCAAAAGCGATCCAAACTTATTGATCATACCCCGCCCTGTGAGTTATGGAACTCCCAAATAGTTTAAAGTCGCTGCAGCAGAGGGCATTTTGAAAGTTCTTCCCAAGAAATAAACAATTCTCCTATGTAACTTTGGATGATGTATAATTTGAGATTTTGCCCTGTTTATTGTTTGTCCCGATGCCTGACAATAACAGCTTATTAATTTCTCAATCCGATTCTGCTCTTCAAGACCACATTTTCCAAAAACAAGAAGATCATCCACATACATAAGATGAGTGATGGGTTCACATCTTCGTCCAAGTTTGCAGCTAGTAATACTCCCATTCCTTTGTAGTTTCAACAAGTTCAGAGATAGGATTTCACTACTGAGAATTAAGAGATAAGGGGATAAAGGATCCCCTTGTCTTAAACCCCTTGACGGTTCAAAATTTTCAAATGCAGCAGCATTCAATAAAACAGAGTAGGATACCTTACTAACACAAAACATCACTCTATCAATCCACATCTCTGGAAACTGAAACTTTTGAAGCACCCTCCTTAGAAATTCCCATTTAATCTTGTCATATGCCTTCTGCATGTTGATCTTCAAAGCAAAAAATGTAACGACCCAAATTATGACAGCTAGAAGATCAGCTGCAGATGGTAATGGTAGCGAGATAGTAAATAAAGCAGGGAGCATCCTAACAGGATCGCGACTATGGAAATATAGAGGAGAGGGGGAAGCACGTGAGGCCGGAGGTCGACAGATGAATGCCGTGAGCCAAAGATGGAATGAACCTGGTATCAGATAACCACCATCCCCACGCTGCACAGGATAGAGTATCAGACCTACCGGTACGTACGGAAACCCTACACGTCGCGATAAAGTGACCAAGAGATTGATGGACAAATGGAAGATCAGGAGGGAAGGGAAAAGGGTATAAAGAGAACAGTGAAAGAAAGAGAAAAAAGGAAAAAGGAGAGAATAGAGAGGGGGCCGAGGAGAGAAAACTAAGGAAAAAACGGATAAAGAGAAAAGAGGGTACAACATTTGGCACCGTCTATGGGAAAAAGATAAAAGCCAGTATATGAATGGCGACGAGGGTGAAGAGAGGAGTAGGGAGACCAAGAAAGGCGGTGGTCACTGAGGAAGAAGTGGAGTCAGTATGAAGTGATGGAAGGGAGAGAGGCGGGGAAGAGACAATAGTATCAGATTCAGAAGAAACGAGGCTATTGCATGAGAAGATAGCAAGGTTGATGGAAGAAAACGAAGGTTTTCGAAGGAAGAAGGAGACTATAGAAGAGTCGGAGAGAGAGGCGTCGGAGTCGGAGAAGGAGGAGGAAGAGAGGCTGAATCTGGCAGATAATGTGATGACAGGACTCACGAAGGAGCAAGTTCGAGAAATGATTGCTAGTGATTTGAAAGCAAACCTAGAGCGAGCCAAGGGCGTTGGTGGGGCGGCGAGTCAGGTGGTGGCGGGACTAAACTGTAACCAGTTGGCTAATGCGGTGTGGAAGTCCGAGGTTCCAAAGAGGTTCAACCAACCCAGGTTTGAGAGGTATGAAGGGAAGGGAGACCCGGCGGATCACATCCATTACTTTCGTCAGCAGATGCCACTATGGCAAGAGTTGCGGTATGATGGGTTGTGATGCATGATGTTTCCTACGAACCTGAAAGGGGGAGCATCTGACTGGTATTACCGGCTACCGACTAAGAATATAAACAACTTTCAGGAGTTAGAGCAAGCTTTCATAGACCACTTCATACATCAGAAGAAGCGGGTAGTAGATATCGTGGTGTTGTTTAATGTAAGGCAGAGATCCGTGGAGTCGGTGAGGGATTTCTTGTGCAGATCCAAGGCAAAGACGTTGAAGGTGGAAAACTTGGATGAGAGAACTGCAGTGATAGCTTTTGAATGAGGGTTATAGCCGAGAACTAGGGTGCATGAGTCCGTGGCCAAGAATGAGATCACGACATTGCATGATTTATACCCGAGAGTGGAGAAATATATAAGGTACGAGGACACTATTACGAGGACACTATGCAAAAAGAAATGAATAGACCAGGAAAGGTAGTGTTGTCATTGGAGAGAAGCAAGGACCGCTGAGGGTATAATGTGTCGGGCAAGGGAAGCGATAGGTATCGAGGGAATTCATCGCGACCAGAACGGGGCCGGGAGGTGATCAAAAGGGAGAATAGGGAGAGGAAACCCTACCGTGAGATGGAACAGGTCGCGGTGAACAAGCTGTTGGGCAAGATATTGCCATTGATTCAGAATTTGCAGGATTACGAAGGGCCGCGAAACAAACCAATGGAATACCAGGCAGGCTTTATTGTGCTTATCATCAAATACAGAACCATGAGATGAATGACTGCTATGCGTTGAAGTGGTTGGTACAGAGGATGATAGGGAAGGGGTTGCTGAAGGAGTTTATAACGGAGAATGGGAAAGAGGAGCAGGTACCAAATCAGGGGAAGATATTGGGAACAATCAACATCATTTACAGTGGAGAAGTGTTGAGTCACAACGCCTACCGAGACAAGATTAGACGAACAACGAGTATCAGCTAGCAAGTCAACGAGGCACCAGGACAGTCGCAACCATCTCCATGGTCCATAAGTGGAAAGGGGAGCATAGTGTTTACTGACGTGGACCTTAGGGATGTCGACTCTCCTCACGATGTCGTGCTAGTAATTACAGTAGCGATGGGTAATTATATCCATGGTAAAAAGGGTGCTGGTAGACTGCGGCAACACTGTGGATTTGTTATTCAGAGGGGCAATGGAGGAGATGAAGATAAAGAAGAAGCAGTTAAGTCCCTCGCAGACAAACCTGTATGGGTTCAATGGAAGTGTGATAGAGCCTTTTTGGGAGCTCCTGCTCCCTGTGACAACGGGGCTGGTGACAGTATTCTCTCGATTCAAGGTGGTGGACGCGGACTCACAGTATAATGTCATATTAGGGAGGCGGTAGATCCATGAGATGAAGGCGGTACCATCGACTTATTACCAGCTGGTGATCCGGTTTCCCACCCCGACTGGGATGTATAAGGTCCGCGGTGATCAGGTAACGGTGAAGAATAGTCATCAGGGAACAGTGAAGAGATGGGTTCGAGGAGTAGAGGGATAGACCTTGAATCCCAAGAAAAGATATACATAGCAATTACAGTGTGCCTATATCGAAGGGGAAGCTGAGTCGTCGGTGGGACCGAAGACTTTGGATAAGATTGAAATAGTGAATTTGGGGACAGGAGAGGAAGAGAAGTTCACGTCGATATGGGCCAGTTTGTCGGAAGAGTGGAATAATGAGCTGGTACGGTTCTTATCTGAAAACAAGGACGTGTTTGTTTGGGTAATTGAGGATGTCACGGGATTGGACCCGGCTTTCGCATGTCATCGGTTGCACATGAGGGAAGACGCTAAACCAGTAAGACAGAAAATGCGAAGCGTGAGGCCGAAGTATGTCAAGGGAATTCGAGAGGAGGTCGTGAGGTTGTAAGGAGTGGGAATAATACGAGAGGTGGAGTTCACGGATTGGTTGTCCAATGTAGTCTCGGTACCAAAGAAAAATGGCAAGGTTCGTGATAAGATTCCAAAACTGTACTTTTAACCCCTTTAACAATATCGCTTTTGACCAATTATGTGATTAATAAGTAAGAGTTAGTACTGTTATCGTATTCTTGTGTATTTCAGGCATTGGAGTCGAATATGTGCAGAAATGCGTCCTTTTTGCGAGATAAAGAAGCAAAGGTTGGTTGTTAAAAAGTTCTATGATTAAAGGCCAAGATTCAAGGAGAAAAGCCTTTTTAAAGGCCGATCAAAGCTGAAAAGTCAAAGTCAACGCGGGCAGAAATAGCGCACAAAAGTTAGCATAACTTCCGGAAGCCGTATCTTTGGACTCAGACCTCAGAATTTGGCCTACCTTATGTCAAAATGACCGTCTCAGCCCATGCATGAAAAAGTGGATCTTATCTCCTCCATTTCAAGACATAATACTTAGCTCTTAAACATCTAGTTTTTTTAGTTAGCCATTATCCAATAACTTGTTTTAGATCTAGTTTTTACATTCAATTAATTAGTTTTAGAACAAAGTAGATTATTATTTAGAATCAGATTTAGTTTTATAATAAAGTATTAGTTTTTTATTTCAATTTAGTTTATTCATTTAATTCTTATTTAGATTTAGTTGTCTTAAATTCATAATTAGTTTGTTTTAATTTGATAATTAGTATTCATAATCTTAGTTCAAAATTAGTTTTAAATTCAGTTTAATCCATTTTGAATATTAGACTATTGTTAAATTAGATTATAAAGTTTAATAATTTATTCAATAATGAGTTGTTATATTTGTTCTTGTTTAAGAAATGATAGTATAATGATTCAAGGCTAAAACCTCCATTAGAGGGGTTTGAAGAAGCCGTGATAAAACTTAATTTCAATTAGCGTAGAATAGTTCGTAATATTTTATTCCATTCTAGAAAGTAATTATTTCACCATGAGAATGGCTTTGATTGCTGTACATGCTAGTTGTTAGTTGGTAGAGATTACCATGAACAATTAGGGATTAGAAACGCCCAATTGTTATGCGGAAGCATTGCAATTCAGATTACGACAATTCTTCGTTAGTAAATTAAGTCGAGTTAAGGTGGAATCAAATTCCCCTAATTCATTATCATATAGTCAATTTAGTATTTTCGTATTTTGAATTATCGCATCTTGATTAGTATAATTTCCATCATTACTCTCATCGACTTTGATAGAACTGATAATCTTAGTTAACGTAAATTCTAAAGAACTAGGAGTGGAACGAACTTTCTATTCCAACTATATTGTAATAGCATCGAGAGTAGAAATTTTTGATAATTAAGCAGAAATTAGTTTTAGTTTTACTTACGTTTGAGTTTCGTCGCTTATTCGTAGGTAAAACTATCGTCATTTTACCTTTTATCAAATGACACCGCTGCCATCTTAGTTTCATTTAGAATTGTTTTCATTAGTATTGTTAGTCTTCCCAAAGTCCCATTAAATCCACCCACCCTTGTTTGGGTCTAACAGTGATTGTTTGGTTCAGAAACTAAAAAATTTTTCCAAGAAAAAAGCGAAGCCAAAAGCCATACCATCCAAGGCTAAGTTTGAGCCCTACACCGGGCCTGGAACTCGAAGTTGGACTGAGCGACCAAGCACCCTATCAAGGTGATAAGAGCCCAAAACTGTAGTTTTAACCCCTTAACAATATTACTTTTAGACTAATTATGTAATTAATAAGTAAGAGTTAGTACTGTTATCATGTTCTTATGTATTTCAGGCATTGGAGTTGAATACGTGCAGAAACGCGTCCCTTTTGCGAGATAAATAAGGAAAGGTTGGTTGCTAATAAGTTCTATGATTAAAGGCCAAGATTCAAGGAGAAAAAGCCTTTTTAAAGCCCGGTCAAAGCTGAAAAGTCAAAGTCAATGAGGGCAGAAATAGCGTACAAAAGTCAGCTGAACTTCTGAAGGCCATATCTTTGGAGTCAGACCTCGAAATTGGGCCTACCTTACGTCAAAACGACCGGCTCAAAAAGAGATTTCTAATGGTATAAGCCTTGACCCAATCCGAAGAGCGGAAGTGGACAGAAAGGGCTGTTGAAGTCATTTTCAAATGAAAAGCCCTTTGTGGACTGAAGTATTGATGTTTTGGGCTCGATTTTTCGGCCCAAAACATGGCTCTAAGCCCATGCATGAAATTGTGGATCTTGTCTCTTCTATATCAAAAGACAAAAGCTTAGCTCTTAAGTTACCTAGTTCTAGATCATAAAATTAGTTTTAAACTTAGTTTTTACTTAGTTAATTAGATTTTAGTTAGTTTTTAATTAGTGAAGGATGAAAAATACTTAGTTTTATTGCATTAAATTAGTTTTTATAGATTAATCTAATTAGTTGTTAGAATAAGATTTGAATTTTAGAATAAGATACTTAGTTTATATTTCAAGTTTTAATTTCTAATTCAATATTGAATTCATAGATTTAGTTTGTCTTAAATTTATAATTAGTTATTCATAATCTTAGTTCTACATTAGTTTAAATTTCAGTTTTAATTCAGTTTGAATATTATTGTTCAATTAGATTTATAAGTAAAATCACTTATTCAATCATGACTTGTTCTTATTGCTCTTGTTTTAGAAATGATAGTATAATGATATTAGGTTAATCCCCCCATTAGAGGGAGTGATTATGAAACCCAAATGAGGAATAGATTGCTTAGTAGAATTATTTCATGTGTATGTATTTCAATGAGTTTAGTTTATTGTATGACTTCCAAAATAAGCATATGATAAATTAAACTAGGGATTGTTGTAATTAAGTCGAGAGACTTGGTTGTAATAATTCTACATGCTAGTAATAATGACTATAGAGATGTAGGTTGTTGCTAGGGATGATAAAGGTTGAGGCTTTAGGTTGAATCGTTGCGTGAAAACCTAAATATGATCTCTTTTCAATGAATAATTCGATTCTTGCATGAAACTAGTTATTAGGTGGATTGATTACTCTCTCTATAACTTTCTCTTCCATCAAAACCCTATTTTTATTAGGCTGAGTCCAATGGCTCCCTATCCCCTTAAAAGTAGAGCTAAAGTCAACATATTTTACTTTCTATCATTAATTCCCTCTGCATATATACAAAAGATTTTACTCTCTATCCTTATTTTACTCTATATATATAAAGAGTAAAATAAGGATAGAGAGTAAAATCCTTTGTATATATGCAGAGAGAATTAATGATAGAGAGTAAAATATGTTGACTTTAGCTCTACTTTTAAGGGGATAGGGAATCATTGGACTCAGCCTTAGAATAGAAATTTCATCACACATTACTCTCACCATTGTTTCTTTGTGAAGGATTAGTTGGATTCTATTTATGTCTTGATAGTTTATGAGTAGCACGAATTCCGTACTCTATATATTGCATAAATCTATATGTGAGAGTAGGAAATAAATAATTGATACCGTAAGAATAAGGTTAGAGAAATCTAATTGAGTTTTAACGGGTTATCAAATGGCGCCGTTGCTATCTTAAACTCTTTCAGGACAAGAATTCAATTGCTTGAATCCAAGGGGCAATCCCCCATTCTCAACCCCTTGTTTGGTTATAACTGTCGTTTGGTTTAGAAACTAAATTTTTTTTCGCAAGAATAGCTTGAGCGCGACCCGCGCCCATACATCGCTACTTCTGACCGCGCCTAGAGCTGGGCGCTGGAACTCGAAGCTGACTCGAAGCGACCCCGCCCTTTCAAGGCAAATTTCGAGAGCCCCCCTCGTTGAAGCGCCTGGAACTCGAGTTGGACTTGAGCGCGACCCGCGCCCTACCAAGGCCATTTCTGAGCGTGACTCGCACCCTCTTCTTGAGCAGCCCAATTTTCACAGGTTAGTCCAAATTTCCATTTCTTCAAGTTATTCAGTGTTTTTTACTTGTTAAATACACTGAACTCGCGTATACAAGATGCTATTTATAAGCATAACAAGGAGGTATTCAGGTACTCCTTTTTTCACTCCTTGTTTCTTCTGTCAGAGGAGTTTAATTCTAGTATAATCAGGCTTGTTTTTGTAGACATAAATACCACACGCCTATCTAGAATTTCACACACTACACCTGCATCAATGGCAAAAGAACCAGAGACACCTCTCTCTGATTTTTATAAAGCACTAAACAATGGCCCTAAGTCGTGCATCGTTCTTGCAGACCTAGTGGGGGATTTTTTAATTCCCCCTAATATATTTAGCTTGTTACCAGTTTTTCATGGTTTAGACCACGAGAAGCCTTACTAGCATATGCGTAGGATAGAACAAGTTCTCACTACATTCCATCATCCTAGCGTAAGTCCGGATCAAGTTAAACTTAGGGTGTTTCCATTCACCCTAGCTGACACATGGGCTACTCTTGTTCAATTGTTTATGGAACAGTTGTACCCACCCCTGAAGACAGATGAAATGCTTCAAAAGATTCATTTATTCCGCCAGAATCCTCATGAATCCTTTTCAGAGGTCTGTAATCATTTCACTGATCTTCTCATTGAATGCCCGCATCAATATCTTGCGAAAGACACGCTTGTTCGTGCCTTATTCAAGGGGCTTTTACATCATCATAAGGAGGTTATAGATATCATGACTGGGGGTAGTTTTCTTAGTAAAGGAGCCTTGGAGGCTTACAAATTCTTAGAAGATCAATCTACGAGGAACAACAATTGGGGAGGTAACGAATCTTCCCGCTCCACTCCTTCTTCTTTTGAGGTTAAAAATGATCCCGAGCTTAAAACTATTATCGATGCCCTCACTAAAAAGGTAGATGCCCTCTCTGTTCAACAACAACCCACTCTAGTCATGAAGATTAACTCTACTCGCTGTAATGTCTATTTTAGTCTTGATCATTCCGGCTTCTATTGTCCTCTTGTCTATGCACAACCACCATCACAGCCATCACACTTTAACCAGTTAACTCAACATCAAGGACAAGGAAACTTAGGTGACCAGAATAGAGGTTTCATGCCCATGACCCAGAACTATCAACATCAAGACATGAACGCTCAACAAGCTTTAATTCCAGTCCAACCATCTACAAACAAAGTAGTAGTGACCTTGTTGGAGAAACAAAATCAAATTATGCAACAAAACTTTAACTTGATGAAAGATCAGCATGATTAAAACTCTAATATGATGAAACAAATGATGCAAATGATGCAGTCATTGTGCCAAAAGGTTATTGACATGTCTCCTAACCAAAATAATAACCAAACAGACGTGTTTCCAGGTCAAACAGTGCCTAATCCTAAGTCAACAAACACCGCCTTTGAAATAAAAAGTATTCAGTATAATGGTAATATAACCCGAGGGGACCTACAGGTGATCTACTACCCTTCGCTTCGTATGCAGTAGTTGATAACCAAGTGACTATGCCTAAAGATCACCCGCAAACTAAAAATGATACCATACCAAATACTATAATAGAAACTGAAGACCCTACAACTGTAGAAGTACCAGTTAAACCACAACCAAAAGGGAAAACCTTACAAGACCTAATAATAGAAATTGAAGACCTTGCACCTGTAGAGGTTCCAATATGGACACCTAGATGGAAAACGGCTAAAAATAATGCAAAGACTAATAATACTTTTGAACCTTATGTTAAATATAGAGATAAACCACCGTATTCCCAGAGACTAGTTGTGTCTAAAACGGACGAGAATTTTGTTAAGATTAGGGAAGTGTTTAAAAATCTGACTATAAACCTACCTTTTCTAGATGCTATAAAAAGTCTACGTGGACACGCTAAGTTTCTAAAAGAGTTGTGCACCAAGAAGAGGAAAACCAACATACCTCACGAAGCCTTCTTAACTGAACAATATCCCTCTTTATCTGAACATAACAGAATTGTTAAGTACAAGGACCCTGGTCGCCCCATCAGATGCACCTTAGGTGATACCTTCATAACAACTACTTTATTAGACCTAGGGGCGAGTGTTAACTTACTCCCTTTTTATTTATATAAACAACTAGGTCTAACAAAACTTCAACGAACCAAAATGACTTTGCAGTTAGCCGATCATTCTATTAAGTATCCCAAAGGCGTAGTTGAAAACATTCTCGTTAAAGTTCAGGATTTTTACTACCCAGTTGATTTCGTTATTCTCGACACAAAAACTGCTCATGATTCTATTCCCATCATCTTAGGGCATCCTTTCTTGGCAACCACCAATGCCCAAATGAATTGTCGGGATGGCTCAATGACTCTTTCTTTTGGAAATCTTTCTGTGGAGGTTAACATGTTTAGACTCAAGCAGGGACAACTAGGTTTGCCTGTAGAAGAAGAAGTGAAGTCCATTGAGAGTTTTGTATCTCACATTAGTGTGGCAGACGCTTTCGTCCCCACACTAGTAGATACCCCTCTTATGGAAGAAGACAAAGATCACAATTTCTACTCCTTGGACGAGATTGATGACTTTTTCAAAGATGCAGATGAATACCATAATTATGTAGATGCGACCAAGCTAGATGAGGAATTCTATCAGTTTCCAAGAGCCTATGATGATCCACCCTCTCAAAAACTACCTAGAGCACCACCTGACCACCATCCACCTGAGCTAATCCCTTATAGCATCCAATCATTCTTTCTACCCTTTTCTTCTAACACTTATCCACATTCCAAGTATTTTCCACAACCATTCTTTTTTTCACGATTATTCACTTGGACACCCTTTCATTCAAAAAAGGAGAGAGTACACGCTCGATTAGGTTCTAGGTCCATCAGATCTCGCTCTCATTCCACTAAGTTGCATCGTAGAAAGTCTTAGTGCTTGATTCTATTTGGTGGTGCATTACGTGTGATAAAAGGTAAAATGATAGTTTTACCTACGAATAAGTAACGAGACTTAATGCAAGTAAAACTAAAGCTATTTTCCTACTAATTGTTTTATCAAAGTTTTCTACTCTCGATGCTATCGCAATAGAGTTGGAGTAGAAGATTCGTTCTACTCCTAGTTCTTTTAGAATTAACGTTTTCTAAGACTATCGATCTATCTATCCAAAGTTAATAAGAGTAATGATGGGATTATACTACGATGGGAATTATACTAACAAGATACGCTAATTCAAACTACGGAATTGCTAATTTGACTATATGATAAGGGATTAAGGGGATTCGATTCCACCTTGATTCGACTTAATCAACTAATGAAAAAATGTCGTAATCCAAATGTCAATGCTTTCGTTTAACAACTGGTATTCTAATCCTTAATTATTCATGACAATCTCTACCAAATAATAACTAGCATGTGAAGCAATCAAACCCATTCTCATGGTGAACTAATTACTTTCTAGAATTGAATAGATTATCACGACTATTTCTAAGCTAACAAATCAAGTTTTCATCAAGGCTTCCTCAAACCCCTCTAATGGAGGTTTTAGCCTAGAGTCATTAAACTATCATTTCTATACGAATTTAAGCAAGACATGATATAAAGATTGTAAATTTACTAATTTGAACTATAATTATGATTTAACTAATTATCAAATGAAGACAACCTAATCTATGAATTTAAAACAACTAAAACTAAATAAGAATTTAATCAAATAACTAAATTGAGATGAAAACTAATACTTTATTATAAAACTAATAGTGGTTCTAAATAATAATCTACTTTTGTTCTAATACTAATTAATTGAAAGGTAAAAACTAGATCTAAAATAAGCTATTGAAACTAATTAATGGAGTCTAAAACTAAATCTAAAATTATTGGCTCCTGGCTACCTAAAAACTAGAATGCTTAATAGCTAAGTCTTGTGTCTTGAAATGGAGGAGACAAGATATACATTTTCGTGTATGGGCTGAGGAGACATGTTTTGGGCCGGAAAATCGAGCCCAAAACCCAATCTCTTCAGTCCACAGAGCCCTTTCCAGTTGGATTTGACTTCAACAGATATTTCGTCCACTTATGCTCCTATGATTGGGTCAAGGTTTGGACCATTGGAAATCTCTTTCTGATCCGGTCATTTTGACATAAGGTAGGCCTAATTCCGAGGTCTGAGTCCAAAGATACGGTCTTCGGAAGTTCTACTGACTTTTATGCGCTGTTTCTGCCCGCGTTGACTTTGACTTTTCAGCTTTGACCGGGCTCTAAAAAGGCTTTTTCTCCTTGAATCTTGGCCTTTAATCACAGAACTTCTTAGCAACCAACCTTTGCTCCTTTATCTCGCCAAAGTGACACATTTGTGTACATAATTGACTCCAATGCCTGAAATACATAAAAGCACGTAATCAGCATTAACTCTTATTTATTACTCACATAATTGGTCTAAAAGTATTATTGTTAAGGGGTTAAAACTACAATTTTGGGCTCTTATCAAACCACCCGTAAACAACATTTTGCTTGTCCTCAAGCAAATATGAAAAATTAGAATAAGTGACCGAAAATGGAGTTCTAACTACTCTCATTTCGCCAAGTGTGATTGCATTGACCATATGCAACAAGGCCTTAAACCACTAGGAATTCCCTAGTGGACGAGTTATAGCCTCGTGAGAGTTTTCCAGTAAAGTTACTCACAAACTTCATCTATACAACAACGACTAAGAAATAAAACTATTGTTTCCTTATTTATGTCTCAATTATCTATACATCTCACTAGCAATGAATACAGAATAATCAAGTCGAAACCTAAACTAATATATGCATAATAATCAATCATCTACAAATAAACATATATACAATTAGTAATACTATGAAATGCACTAATAGGTCCGTTTATGAAAACTCGGAATAACGTCCTTGAGTAGGTCCTCACATAAATGTCAAGACAAAAACCACTCTGATTTTTCAGCTCAAGTTTTGCTACTCCAGTGTGCAGTGGGCACGCTTTACCTTACAATCTCAATGACACACAAGGAAGCCGGGTTCGATCAAACATATTTGTCACTTACTATCACACTAACCTATTCCTAATTGAGCTAGAGGTCTTTATTAGGTGTTGCAGGGATTAGGAGATAGTTTAAGAAGGAAGAAAATGGATATTCAAAAAGGACAAGTCTGAGATAATAGGGTCTTCATATTACGTAACTAGAGAAAACCTTGTTCTTTTGCTTCTACACTTTGTTTCCATCCTTAGTATTTTTATTTTGGCTTTTTGACTCATTTTATTCTATTTTTGGAGTTTTTATTTTGTTTTTATTTTTATTTTTCTTTTCTTTCTTTTCTTTGGATGGAAACTTCTTTTCTTTTTCTTTTTTGAAGCAACTAACTAATTTTTGTTTACACAGGTTTTTCTTTTCTCTTTTCTTCACTCATCCTAATCTCAGACTCATTCTATAATTGGTAGGTTGATTTTTTTTATTTTGTTTTGTTTTTGTAACAGGGTAAAGGATTTGCGGTTTATGAAAGGCTAAAGAAAGGCTCAGAGGGGCGACTAGCGGAAAATAATTTCATAAGGTTTGAATTTCTGGCTATATCGATCCAAGAGGGCCTAAATTCTCGCTTAGGATATGGTATAGTGATCAAGCAAGTGGACGTGTGATTTCTCTATCTGGATTTTACTTCTCCCTTGTGTCATTCTCAAATGTTTCGCTCATATAAGGCTTTAGGCTATATTCTCACAGGATTTGTAGAATAAGTACTTGATAAGAGCCCAAAACTGTAGTTTTAACCCTATAACAGACATACTTTTAGACCAATTATGTGAGTAATAATTAAGAGTTAACACCGACATTCACGTTTTTATGCATTTCGGGCTTCAAAGTCCATTATGTGCGTAAATGTGCCACTTTAGCGAGATAAAGGAGCAAAGGTCGGTTACTAAGGAGTTCCGTGATTAAAGGCCAAGATTCAAGAAGACAAAGCCTTTCTAAAGCCCGGTCCAAAAAGCTGAAAAGTCGACGCTGGCGTAAAACAACACACAAAAAGTCAGTCGCAGAACTTCCGAAGGCCATATCTTTGGACTCAGACCTCGGAATGGGGCCTACCTTATGTCAAAACGATCGGCTCGGAAAGAACTTTCCAATGGTCTAAGCCGTGATCCAATCAGAGGAGCAGAAATGGACAAAAAGTCTGTTGAAGCCAACTGCAGCTGAAGAGGCCTTTTTGGACTGAAAGAATTGGGTTTTGGGCCTGATTCTCTGGCCCAAAACATGGCTCCAAGCCCATGCACGATTTTTGGATCTGAAAGTATAAAAACAAAAGCTTAGCTCTTTGTTAATGGTAGATAGTTAATGGTAGATAGGTTAGAGTAAAAAGTAGCCATTAAAATAGCTTCTAGATCTAGTTTTTATTTAATTGTTTTAATTAAGTTTAATTTCAAATCCAATTCTTGTTTTAGATTAAACTATTAGAATCATTACTCTTAATTAGTTTGATTAATAAAATAGCTAGTTGTTAAATTTCGATTCTTGTCATTTACATTTGTGTTAGATATGATTCATTTATTACTTGTTATTCAATTCTTAGTTATTAATTAGATTTTAATTATTGTTTAATTTAGATTAGTAAATTTCAATTCTTTATATCATGTTTAGTTTAAATTTAATCGGAAATGATTGTGTAATGATTCTCGGCTAAACCTCCATTAGAGGGGGTTGAGAAGCCTTGATGAAAGCTTGATTCCGACTATCGTAGAATCGTCGTAATTTCCTTTCCACTCTAGAAACGATTAGTTCACCATGAGAATGGGTTTAATCGTTCACATGCTAGTTATGAATTGGTAGGAATGCCATGTGTAATTAGGGATTAGGAAGAACCAATTGTTCTGCGAAGCAGTTCAATTCGGATTACGATGATTCGTCGTTAATAGGATTAAGTCGAGTTAAGGTGGAATCAATCCCCCTCTAACTCCTTATCATAGAATCAACGTAGCATTCCCTTAGTTGTCTTAATAGTTATTTTGATAACCGACTAGTTGCATCTTGTGGGTAGTTGCATCGTAGTCTAGTTTCCTTTTCGTAAATCTCTCATTAGACCTTAAGTAGAGTAATTACACGTGATAACACAGCATGCGGAAGGACTAGGAGTGGAACGAATCACTCTACTCCACTATATCTCATAGGATTGAGAGTAAAAATCTTTGATAAGCATATAAGCATCATAATTTAGTTTTAGTTTACTTACGTTTTGAGTTCGTCGTTCATTTCATAGGTAGACTATATAATTTTATCGTTTATCAAATGGTGCCGCTGCCGGAATTTCGTAGGTAGACTAATCAAATTTATCTTTTATCAAATGGCGCCGCTGCCATCTTAGTTGCACTTTCGCATTGTTTTCGTAGTGTAAGTACTTTTCTTAAAAGTCTCATTTCACCCACCTACCCGTGTTTGATTCATACTGTGGCTTTCCATTTCATCGTTGAAAAATTTCAGCGAGAAATTACACCGAAGCGCCAAGCCGTAAGGAGAACTACCTGGCGCCTATATACTGAACAAGCGACTTCTTCGCCCCATGTGGAGCGAATTCCATAAAAAAACACTGTAATTTGAAAATTACCCGAGCGCCGATCACGCTTCTATCTGAAGCACCAGCGCCTTTGTTGTTAATTTTTCCGAATTCTACCGCTTTGACTTCGAACTTTGATTTTTCAAAATTTTTCGTCCTAACTTGTTATACACACCGAACACGATAAACAAGACGCTATTCATAAGCCGAGCAAGGACTTAATCAGGTATTCCTTTCTTCCACACCTCGCATATCCCGTTAGAGGTTTATACTAGTATATCGAATTGTTTGGAGTGTTGGCGTGTTCAAATTTAAGTTTGGTTTTAGCCTTGTATGAGATTAAGGTCCGGCGAACAAAAACACGTAACGTAATTACACAACAACGCCAACAAACAAGTCTATCTAGTATACCACCCACTACACCTCTAGCTACTATTTCACACACATCACGACGACACAATGCCCGAAGAAGAAGAGACTCCTCTCTCGACTTCTACAAAGCCTTGAGCGATAGCCCCAAATCTTGCATCGTTCTAGCGGACCCGATGGGGATTTCCGAATCCCCAAATATTTTAATTTGTTACCCGCTTTTCATGGATTAGACCATGAAAAACCTTATCAGCACATGCGTAGGATTGAACAACTCCTAACAACATTCCACCATCATACGGTTGGTGCGGAACAAATTAAACTCAGGGTATTCCCTTTCACCTTAGCCGATAAGGCGGCGTCTTGGTTAACTGCCCAAACGCCTAATTCTGTGGACTCGTGGGCTAAACTTGTTCAGTTGTTTATGGAACATTTTTACCCACCCCTAAAGACGGATGAGATGCTTTCCAAGATTCATTTCTTTCGACAAAATCCTCATGAATCATTTTCAGAGGCTTGGAATCGTTTCACCGATCTCCTTATAGAGTGTCCACATCATAACTTAGCGAAAGACACGTTAGTTCGTGCCTTTTTCAAAGGACTTCTACACCACCATAAAGAAGTCCTAGACATAATGAATGGGGGTAGTTTTTTAAGTAAAGGAGCCTCGGAGGCTTATAAATTTTTAGAGGATCAAACTAAGCGTAATAATAATTGGGGGGGTAGTGACGATTACTCCCGCTCCGCTAGTTCTTCTTCAACAGTTAAGGCTACCAGTATGTTTGAGGTTAAATCAGATCCTGAGCTTAAAACTCTAATTGAATCCCTCACAAAAAAGGTAGAGGCCATTTCTGTACAACAAAAGCCAATCCCCGTCATGAATGTAAATTCAAATCCATGTAGTTTCTGTTGGAGCCCTGAGCATCCCGACTCCCACTGTCCTATAGCCTATGAACAGACTTGTTCTATTAATAGTGAACCTAACGCCCCTTGGAGACAAAATCCCAACTTCGGTTGGAGAAATAACCAACACGTCACACCTCAAGGGTATAATAATTAATATGTTAGGCCTACGCACAGCTTTAACCAAGCCCCACTACGACAAGGACAGGGTCAAGGTAATTTTAATAATTATAACAACCAAGTGCAACCTCGTCAAGGTCAAGCACAAAGTCAAGGTAGTTATAATAATTATAACGCTAATAGAGGTATCGTTCCGATAAATAATAACTATCAAAATCCACCCATAAATAATTCACGTGAAATAGTTCCAGTCACACCATCCGTGACTACTACACCCACACAACCGGATCGTCTTGACACCTTCATACAAGTGAGCCAAAAACTTTTCCAAACCATGGCTCAATCTAACCAACAGCTTCTACAATCCGTTAATAATTTAACCCAACAGTTGGCTCAAAATAAAGCCCAACCCAAAGGTGTGTATCCAAGTCACGAAATACCTAATCCTAAAACAACAAATACAGCCTTTGAGGTAACCGATAATACTAGTAAGGAACATGAAAATGTAGGTGAGCTAAAGGCCATCACCACTCTCCGTTCTGGCAGAGTGGTTGATAACAAAGTAACTATGCCTATAGTTACCCCACCAAGAGTCTCCCTACACCTGCTATATTACTAGATACCGAAATAGAAACTGAAGAGCCTACCACTGTAGAGGTACCAGTTACAACACAACCTAAGAAATAGGAAGCCACGGTTAAACATCCAGGTAATACCATTGCTAAATATAAAAAGAAACCGCTGTTTCCACAAAAATTAGCCGTGTTAACTAGGGATACAAATTATGAGGAGATTAGGGATGTTTTCAAGAATCTAACTATAAACCGTCCCTTCCTCGAAGCTATAAAAAAGCTACCACACCATGTTAAGTTTCTTAAGGAATTGTGTACTACTAGGCGTAAGACCAATATACCAAAAGACGCCTTTTTAACAGAACAATTCCCAACTCTATCTGAACATAATGGAAAGCATGATAAGCTGTCCAACTCCTACAAGGGCAGAAGTTTCTGACATTGCAATAGCAGTGAGAGAAGGTGCTGATGCTATTATACTCTCTAGAGAAACAGCTCATGGGAAGTAGGTTACCTTGGTCTTATTTCTGGATCCTAAAAATCTGTTTTCTGAATTTCTAGTTCTTTAGAAGTAGCGATTCTAGTATACTACATTACCAAAGATTCAAGTTTGAAGTAATAACAAAAGCTTTAAACTTTAATTCCAAAAAATACAAAACCAAAAATCAGAACTTGAATTATATAATTTCTAAATTTAAATGACGTACCTGTCGAGAATCAGTAACCAAAGAAATGGCTTTTAGCAATTTGAAGAAACAATTTCTGTGGTACACTCGGCCTCCTCAGTCGATGAAGAATGGTTTTTTTGTTTTGCTTTTATCCTTTTTTTTATGAGTAGCGGTAGTTTCTTTTCTCGGGTAGGGTTTATTTTGGTTTCCCAAATTGTTAGCGAGGTGACCGCCAAAACAATTCCCACCTAAAATCATCCCGCCCAATACTGTTACGACACCAATGGCACTGCCAATTATAATCGTGTAGAAAAATAGAAATTGGGTGAAAAAAGGAAATTGTAATATTAAATTTATTAAAGACGCCAAGGGCGTTGCCAAAGGTAAAATACTTTTTTGCGGCCACTGTGCCGTAGCTGGTGCTCAATTTTTTCATTAAAAATGAAATTTCACTTAAACAAAAAATTTAAACAAATGCTTTTGCAACCCCAGCTAGCGTCACACTAGTTATATCCCCATCAGGTGGTACTAATAAGACGAAAATGTTTGAGCAGCGCCATTAGGCGTTGCAAATGCTATGCTTTACCAACGAAAAGTAGGCGTTGCAACAGATCCCTTCTGTTGTAGTGTGCTTGATTTCGCGAGGTGATCATACACATAGGCTGGGAACCGCTAATGGTAAGACCTGATGAACATTATTCTTCGGCACTTACATTTTATTTTAATGATAATTGTAAGCTCTTTGATAGACCGGATGGAGAACAAGTGTTCTACATCACCATTGAGGATGAACTAATGGAAATTACCAGGTTCTTGCTAGCCTTTGTTCTTGGACTTGCTATGTGATAAACATAAAAATGATAGTTTAATTACCTACGAAATGAACGATAAAACTCAAAACGTAAGTAAACTAAAACTTATTACGAGCCTAATTTATCAAGTTTTCTACTCTCAATTCTATCGAAATAGAGTGGAGTAACAAATTCGTTCCACTCCTAGTCCTTCCGCAAAGTAATGTTCTCTACGTATAAATAATCTTAACTAAAGTCTAATGAGAGATTTACGAAATGATAATTAGACTACGATGCAACTACCCACAAGATGCAACTAGTCGACTATTTAAACAACTATGGGAATATTACGTCGATTCTATGATAAGGAGTTAGAGGGGGATTGATTCCACCTTAGCTCAACTTAATCCACAAACGACGAATCGTCGTAATCCAAATTGAACTGCTTCGCAGAACAATCTGGTTATTCCTAATACCTAATTACACATGACATTTCTACCAATTCATAACTACCATGTGAACGATTATACCCATTCTCATGGTGAACTAATCATTTCTAGAGTGGAAAGGAAATTATGACGACTCTACGATAATCGGAATCAAGCTTTCATCAAGGCTTCTCAACCCCCTCTAATGGAGGTTTAGCTGAGAATCATCACGTTATCATTCCCAATCAAATTCGAACAAGACATGATATAAAGATTTGAACTTTACTTGTTTAAACTCAATTCAAAACTACTCATACAATAATTAAATTAAACTAATAATGACAAATAATTGAATCTAAGAATTGAACTAAATAAGTAAATGGAAAATGAAACTAGATTACCAAGAACACTATTTTATTAATCTAATGAATAATAAAACAATGATTCAAATACTAAATTAATAATCTACATTGTTCTAAAGTAATTAATTAAACATGAAACTAGATCTAAAACAAGATATGAAAAACTAATTAATTAACTAATTGAAATTCTAAAACTAAGTTCTAAAACTAATTAATGGAGGCTAACTAATCTAGGTCTAACTATCTACCATTAACAAAGAGTCAAGCTATTTTTTTTATACTTTCAGATCCAAAAATCGTGCATGGGCTTGGAGCCATATTTTGGGCCAGAGAATCAGGTCCAAAACCCAATTCTTTCAGTCCAAAAAGGCCTCCTCAGCTGCAGTTAGCTTCAACAGACTTTTTGTCCACTTTTCCTCCTCTGATTGGGTCATGGCTTAGACCATTGAAAAGCTCTTTTCGAGCCGGTCGTTTTGACATAAGGTAGGCCTAATTCCGAGGTCTGAGTCCAAAGATACGGCCTTCGGAAGTTCTAATCGACTTTGTGTCTTTGTTTACGCCTCGCCGACTTTTCAGCTTTTGACCGGGCTTTAGAAAGGCTTTGTCTTCTTGAATCTTGGCCTTTAATCATAGAACTCCTTAGAAACCAACCATTGCTCCTTTATCTCATCAAAGTGGCACATTTCTGCACATAATTGATTTTAAAGCCCTCAAACGATAAAACACGTGAATCGATTATTAACTCTTAATTATTACTCACATAATTGGTCTAAAAGTATGACTTCTTATAGGGGTTAAAACTACAGTTTTGGGCTCTTATCAAACCACCCCCAAACAACATTTTGCTTGTCCTCAAGCAAAGATGAGAAATTAGAATAAGTAACCAAAAATGGAGTTCTATCTACTCTCGTTTCGCTGAGTGCGATTGCATTGACCATATGCAACAAGGCCTTAAACCACTAGGAATTCCCTAGTGGACGAGTTATAGCCTCGTGAGATTTTTCCAATGAAGGTACTCACAAACTTCATCTATACTACAACGACTAAGCAATAAAACTATTGTTTCCTTATTCATGCTCTAAATTAACTATACCTCTCACTAGCAATGCACATAGAGTAATCAAGTCGAAACCTAAGCTAATATATGCATAATAATCAATCATCTATAATAAACATATATACAATGAGTAATACTATGAAATGCCTAGCGTGTTCATTTCTGAAACTTCGAATAAGCCCCCTTAAGTAGGTTCTCACAATAATAGTCAAGATACAACACTCTGATTTTTCACCTCTCAGTTTCATTTACTCCAAGTGCAAGTGGGCACACTTTACCTTACAATCTCAATGACAAACAAGGAAGCCGAGTCGATCAAAGACATCTGCCACTTACTATCACACTAACCTATTCCTAATTGAGCTAGAGGTCTTTATTAGGTGTTGCGGGGATTAGGAGATGGTTTAAGAAGGAAGGAAATGGATATTCAAAAAGGACAAGTCTGAGATAATAGAGTCTTCATATTATGTAACTAGAGAAAACCTTGTTATTTACTTTTGCTTCTACACTTTGTTTCCATCCTTAGCCATTTTTTTTTCTTTTTCTTTGGCTTTTGACTCCATTTATTCTATTTTTTTGGGAGTTTTTATTTTATTTCTATTTTTATTTTTCTTTTCTTTGGATGGAAACTTCTTTTCTTTATTTTCTGAAGCAATTAACTAACTTTTGTTTACACAGGTTTTTCTCTTCTTCTTTCTTTCTCATTCTATTCTCAGACTTATCTAATTTGGGTAGGTTGAATTTTTTATTTTGTTTTGTTTTGCAACAGGGTAAAGGATTTGTGGTTTATGAAAGGCTAAAGAAAGGCTCGAGGAGGGGCTTAATTAGCGGAAAATAATTCATAGGTTTGAATTTCTGGCTATATCGATCCAAAGAGGGCCTAAATTCTCGCTTAGGATATGGCATAGTGATCAAGCAAGTGGACATGTGATTTCTCTATCCGGATTTTACTTCTCCCTTGTGTCATTTCTCAAATGTTCCACTCATATAAGGCTTTAGGCTATATTCTTACAGGATTTGTAAAATAAGTACTCTAGCATAGATTTCAGAAACTTACTGCTAACAATCATAGATACTCATGTAATATATTTATAGATAGATACAAAGATTATTACCTACATATTAACCTAAGTTTCTAAAAATTATTCTAACGCAAAAGCTATGTGAGACTTCTAGATTATTAAGAGCATAGAGAAAGAAAACAATACCAATATTCCTAAGTGTATAGCATAACTTATTTATTTATATTTTTAAATTTTTGAAATTTTAACTAGAAAACAAGTGCACATTATACCTATCTATATCCTAACAGATGCCTTAATTACACGTGTTTCTATGCACCCCCCAAACAAGAAGCATGCTTTGTCCTCAAAGTATTTTAAATAAAGAGGGTAGGAAAAATATCATTGAAGCGCGTGAAATTTAGGAACATCTGCAGAACAAAGTTAGAACGTACTAATATAGGAAATAAAAACTGACGCAACTCTATAAGAGTTCCACCCATTATGGGGTTAACAAGAATCAAATTGCTTGGGACATAAGCAGACACTAACTAGAATTAAAACTTACCTTATCTCCCGCTTTATTCATCATCCTCCTCATCCTCTTCTTCTATAAAGAAATGAGGTTCCTTCTCGTCTTGCCATGCCATGATAATTTGCTAGGCTTCCCGCCATTTATCATCTATTATTGCTAACCTATTAAGCGCCACTTGGTCTGACGGGGTGTAGGGTGCAACCTGATGAGGTTGTATCCTCCACCCTTGCCAAGTCATTGCACGGAAAGATCGAATAATACTATTGGTGGGTCGCGACAAAGGTCGAATCGTAATCCAATCCGTGAAATGTGTAAAAAAAACAGGAAAGAAACATAGCATAATACGGGAAATTAGAACAGGCATAAGAAGGTACTTATGCCTCATGCTATGGGCTCGAGCTAAACTAGACATCAAGGTTCTGGGAAGGTCGTGGCACATACGTCCCGTGGCTAAAGCAAGGAAGACGCTGCAAGTGGCATCATTCACAGAAGAAAAACGCCATTCCCCTAAAATGTTTAGCATAATCCAAAACATAACAGTTCCTATGTTCATGGACAGGCTACCAAAAGCGACGTTATAGTCCCCTTGGTCCTCGATACGGAAAATGCCTACCCCATACGACTCATGCAAAAACTCATAAGTGTAGACATGCATATTATCTACCCAATAACACCATGGGTCTTGTATTTCAGCGGGCATAGCAAGTCCAAGAACAAATGCTAGCAAGAACCTGGTAATTTCCATTGGTTCATCATCAATGTTGATGGAGAACACTTGTTCTCCATCTGGTCTCTCAAAGAAAATGCAGTTATCGTAAAAATAAGATGCTAGTATTGGAGAATAAAGTTCAACAGGTCTTACCATAAGCGGTTCCCAGCCTACGTATGTGATCGCCTCGTGAAAGCAAGCACCATAAGTAGTGCTTTGGAACAAATCTTCGAAAGACTGTTCATGTATTATTGTAGGAGATGTCATCTCAAAACGATGCTCTGGAATAGCTGCAAATGATCCGGGAACAACCAGCAAAAAACTGGAAATTTTTGTGTTTACGGAGGTCAGGGCGCAGGTTCGCTCCACTTGGGCGCAGGTGCGCTCTGATGATTTTTCGAGTTCCAGTGTTTGGGTGCGAGTCGCGCTCACCTTAGGCGTAGGTGCGCTCTCAGGCAAAAATGTCGAAAAAAATGAGTAGAGGCGAAAGTGCTCCTCCTCAGCGCGAAGCAAACCCCGATGTTCTGATGTTTGAAAAATGAGACGAAACGTGGGTAACGTGGGAGTGAAATGTGAGTGATGGAAGTTAGGTGTAGTGTGGGTTGTAAGTGTAGAATGAATGAAGTTTATATAGGTTTTAAGTTGCTAAAACGAATTGGGAAGTTGCCAAAAAAACTTTTACGGCAGTTTCCGGAAATACTAAAATTTTCAAACCCGAAACGGAAACAACTCATATTCTTGATTCTAAAACAACCCTAGTATCTTTTAGGTTGAATTTAGGATAAAACTACCTAACTTATCGAGATTTCATCCTAACCAATATTTATTCATAGATATGCCCATATCGGCAATATTCTCACCCTGACTCCGAAATAACTTCTAAAAACGAGGGTCATATAAAAATCATGCTGGAATAGATAATACCACCCCCAAACAATTTGGGAAGGTGGGATCAATATTAAACAACCACGCACGATGAAAATAACGACATTATATTAATATTGGCATTAAATTCCCTTTCACTACAAAATTCAAATTACGGAATTAAAACTTACATTAAAATAACTAACAATAATAAAACTACAAATAAAAAGCATCAAGCTATACTATCCCTAACCACTTCGGTACTGGTAGTGGAGGGCACACGCTCAGGAGATGGCTCCTGAGCTCCCGATGGGCCAGCACCATTCGTCTTTCGGCGACGACGCTCGTGCCTCGATGATGTATCTTCTTCGTAAGGAGAATCCCCGTGAGGTGGAAAGCGTCTGCAAGCATATCGGCTCGAACTCGGAACTAGCGGTGAGCTTCTAGCTCATCTCATCTGTTCCCACCGCCATCTTCTCACCGGGTACGAATCTCGAAGTTATGGTGGATAGTAGCCCCGTCGAGTCCGAGGTCTTCGCAGATAGTATTGAGTAAACGCGATGCCACGATGAATCACAGCCATGCGCTACGCATCCGACCAACACCTCTCCAAGGCATCAAAGATCAAAACAAGTCAAGTCCTCCTCATCCTCCGAGTCATTCTCATTTCCCACCATCCTCCTCATCCTCTTCCCTATCCTCAGGCAACCTCCAAACTCGTTGGACACAATCCTTATAAATACGAGGATTTCGGTGTAGGGTGAGGTAAATCCTATCAGTCGTCGGAGTCACTCTCAACTTCAGCATGATCATGGTTATCAAAATAGGGAGAGGTGCAATAGACTTTCCCACTCCCCTAATCATGCTAAGCAAAAACTCCAAAATGTAGAACTCGTACTTCTGCTCCTGGAGTATCCATAGAATGTGGAGGCAGTTCAGACCGATGTCGCTGACCTTCTCCTTCCCTAGGATGTTCCGACCAATCCACTGAGCTGCAGCCAGCTGGTTGGTTCTGAGGGATGCCTAGCAAACACAATGCGAGCTCGCATTGTAGTTCCCTTCGGTAGCAGTCGCGTTCATCAAGGCTTCTACCCCATTATATTGGGACTCCTGTAACATGGCATCAAGATGGATTCTAGGCGGAATGCCTAGAATCTCAGCCAACAACCAACAGTTACTTCCTTCCTCCTCTTTGCCACCGTAACAAAAATTCTACTCCCATCCAACTCCCTCGTGTTGTAAAACCGTCGGACTAACTCTTCGTGGTAGAAGGTGTTGGTGGAGTACCACAAGCTATTCCAATCTCTACTAATCATTTCGTCATCGTAAAACGGCGCGAAGTGGTCGCCAGTAAATGCTTGCTCCGGCAAAATTCGACGTTGTTGAGCCATTGGAGTGTTTGGAATGTAGTGGGGAAGCAATGAGGGACAACCTCACAAAAAATGATGGTGGTGGTGGTGTGGTGGCGCGGCAACTTGAATTTTTTTTTATTTTTCGGTGGTTTTTGGTGATTTAAATTGGTGAAGGTGGTGGTGGTACGGTTTTTAGAAGATTTGGAGTGGGTTTGGATGTTTGCCGTGGGTGTATTGGTTTTTTTTTTTTTTGTTAGGGTTTAAGCTTTGTTGGTCGTTAATGGCGGTTTGGAGAAGTGAAGAACGCAACTGTTGGTGTGAAGGTAAGGGGCGCAGGTGCGCGCGGATTGGGCCCAAGCCCAATTCGAATTTTTCGAATTTTGTCGATTTTTAACGCGACTTCAAACTAATATTGCCGCTTCGTTACCGGTCCGATTTTTGCGAATGAGATATGGAAATGATCAGGAGAGAATTTCCAATCCAATAATCCATAAAACACTCTATTCCGACCATGGATGACATATAAGATAGTGGAAAATGCCTCAAAGTACGTGCATGACGTACGTTATGCGAACGAATGAACTCTAAATTCATAGATTATGTCGACCCGAATCAAAATACAATTAAACGGCCTAAGGAACTCTAATGGGACATAAAACATTCTAGGACGGAAACACGAACACCCCACCCCCAAACAAATTTTTTACAACAGAGTTTAGAAAATTTGTTTTTAAAAGTGGTCTTTTAAAGTCGATTCCCGAGACTTCCTAGATTACTATGTTTATTATTTAATATTTTTTTACTTTTATAAGGAAAAACAATAAGCAATAAGGACATAATCTACCCCATAGAGAAACATGACTCAAAAATCCGAGAAAACATGCAAGGGTGGAAAACGTGAATTATGTTAAACGTGGACTTAGGATCCGGTATTTACACCCACACACTCCATAGGGAGGGCCCGGTTACCTTAATGGTGCACTCACCAATATATGAAAATGAAAGGAAATGCACCAAACACAAAAAATTGAGTCATTTATAGTCAGATACTCGAGACTTTATCTAAACATATGTATGAACATGCAGTTTATCATATATCAACAACCGAAATAGTTGTGGATCATTCCATAAATAAATATCACAGAAAACATATCCAAACACAATCAAGCACCAAGAACGAGACGCAACCTAGTGAACTGACAGCGAAGTCGGATAGACCTATAACGTAACCTAGCATTCACCTTCTTTTTCATCTTTGAACGAGAGGGTGTCCTAGTGAATAAGTGTGGAAAAGTGAATGGTTGTGGAAGATATGGTGGATATGGATAAGTTGTAGAAGGAAAGCATGTAAACAATGAGGATGTGGGTTTAACACAAAACTCATTCATGGTGTAGGTAGGGACTGTCTCAAGTCTGAAAATGAAGGTGTCAAATGGTTTGTTCTTCTGAAGTATTTGTTTACTAGGTGGATTTAAAAAATTATGAAGCACAGGAGAAACAAAAGGATCGAGTGCAAACTCGAGATTCCTTTGAAAGGGTGGAAGGAGGGGAGTCGAGGTGGATGTTGTGCAAAGTAGTTCTTGATAGGGTGAATCATCACCTGCTCTAAGAAACTCATCGAATTCCTCATCTAGATTGGTCATATCCACATTACTATGGTAGTCATCTATATCTTTGAGAAAGTCATCTATCTCGTCCTCATCCGTAATATGTGTATCGACTAGTGTAAGAATAAAAATGTTGGAGTCTGAACTTCCAAAGAAAAGAAATTAGGGCATATGATTATTAGGGAACGTGTTGTTGAAATAATCTCGAGCGAAGCTCTCGATCATGGTAACCTCTCCATCCATAGACGAATCGGGTAAATGTGTCTGTGTTTTAAAAACATTTACTTAAACAAAAAGATGGCCAAAAGACATGGACATCGAACCATCGCGCAATTAATGAGCCGCATTGGCAGTTTGCGCCGAAAGGACGCCTTAGATGATCTGACAGAGTCGTTAGCGACTTTCGTATCGAGGATGACAAAATCAGCCGGATAGTAGAAATCCTGAACTTTTACCAGCACATTTTCGACCACACCCTTAGGATACTTAATAGACCGATCAGCTAATTGCAACATCATTTTAGTGGGTTGCATCTCGTCTAGACCTATTTGTCTATACAAATAAAATGGGAGTAAGTTCACAATAGCCCCCAGGTCTAATAATGCGGTCGTCATATAGGAATCTCCTAAGGTGCATTGTACAGTAGGACGACTAGGGTCCTTGTACTTAACAATTCCATTATGTTCAGATAGAGTTGGGAATTGTTCTGTTAAAAAGGCGTCTTTTGGTATATTGGTCTTACGCCTAGTAGTACACAACTCCTTAAGAAACTTAGCATGGTGTGGTAGCTTTTTAATAGCTTCGAGGAAGGGAAGGTTTATAGTTAGATTCTTAAAAACGTCCCTAATCTCCTCATAATTTGTATCCCTAGTTAACATGGCTAATTTTTGTGGAAACGGTGGTTTCTCTCTATATTTAGCAATGGTATCACCTGGATGTTTAACCTTGGCTTTCTGTTTCTTAGGTTGTGTTGTAACTGGTACCTCTACAGTGGTAGGCTCTTCAGTTTCTATTTCGGTATCTAGTAAAATAGCGTGTGGGGACTCGGTGGGGTAACTATAGGCATAGTTACTTTGTTATCAACCACTCTGCCGTAACGAGAGTGGTGATGGCATTTAGCTCACCTATATTTGCATATTCATTACTAGTATTATCGGTTACCTCAAAGGCTGTGTTTGTTGTTTTAGGATTAGGTATTGCGACTGAAAACACACCTTTGGGTTGGGCTTTATCTTGGGCCAACTGTTGGCTTAAATTATTAACGGGTTGTAGAAGCTATTGGTTAGATTGAGCCATGGTTTGGAAAATTTTTTGGCTCACTTGTATGAAGGTGTCAAGACGATCCGGTTGTGTGGGTGCAGTAGTCACGGGTGGTGTGACTGGAACTATCTCGCGTGAATTATTTATGGGCGGATTTTGATATTTATTATTTACCGGAACGATACCTCTTTTAGCATTATAATTATTATAACTACCTTGACCTTGTGCTTGACCTTGTCGAGGTTGGACTTGGTTGTTATAATTATTATAATTACCCTGACCATGTCCTTGTCGTGGTGGAGCTTGGATAAACCGTAAGTTGGCCTAACATATTGATTATTGTACCCTCGGAGGTGTGACGTGTTGGGTATTTCTCCAACCGGTTGGGATTTTGTCTCCAATGGGCGCTAGGTTCACTATTAATGGAACAAGCCCTGTTCATAGGCTATAGGACAAATTAGGGAGTCGGATGCTCGTGGACTCCAAATGAAACTACATGGATTTGAATTTATATTCATGACGGGATAGACTTTTGTTGAACAAAAAATGGCCTCTACCTTTTAGTAAGTGATTCGATTAGAGTTTTCAGCTCGGGATCGTGTTTAATTTCAAACATACCGCGCCTTAACTCAGTATTAGAAGAACTAGCGGAGCGTGGATATCGCCACTACCCCCAGTTGTTATTTCGCTTTAGTTTGATTCTCTAAAAATTATAAGCCTCCGAGGCTCCTTTACTTAAGAAACTACCCCCCATTCATTATGTCAAGGACTTCTTTATGGTGGTGTAGAAGTCCTTTGAAAAACACACCTAACTAACGTGTCTTTCGCTAGGTTATGATGTGGACACTCTATAAGGAGATTGGTGAAACGATTCCAAGCCTCCGAAAATGATTCATGAGGATTTTGTCGAAAAGAAATGAATCTTGGAAAGCATCTCATCCGTCTTTAGGGGTGGGTAAAATGTTCCATAAACAAATTGAACAAGTTTAGCCCACGAAGTCCACGTAATTAGGCGCTTTGGGCAGTTAACCAAGACGCCGCCTTATCGGCTAAGGTGAAAGGGAATACCCTCAGTTTAATTTGTTCCGCACCAACCGTAAGATGGTGGAATGTTGTTAGGACTTGTTCAATCCTATGCATGTGCTGATAAGGTTTTTCAGAAAAACGGGTAACAAATTAAAAATATTTGGGGGGATTCGAAAATCCCCCACTGGGTCTACTAGAACGATGCAAGATTTGGGGCTATCGCTCAAGGCTTTATAGAAGTCAGAGAGAGGAGTCTCTCCTTCTTCAGGCATTATATCAGGTGGTGTGTGTGAAATAGTAGCTAGAGGTGTAGTGGGTGGTATACTAGATAGACTTGTTTGTTAACGTTGTCGTGTAATTACGTTCGGTGTTTTTGTTCGACCAGACCTTAATCTCATACAAGGCTAAGACCAAACTTAGCTAAACACGTCAACACTCCAAACAATCCTGATATACTAGTATAAACCTCTAACAGGAGATGCGAGGTGTGGAAGAAAGGAATACCTGATTGCGTTATTGCTTCGCTTATGAATAACGTCTTGTTTATGCATATTTAGTGTATATAACAAGTTAGAACACTGAAAAACTTGAAAAATCGAAGTTCGAATCAAACCTGTGGAAATCCGGTAAAATTCAGCTCGGTATGCGCTGGTGCGCCACTTTGAAGCGCAGTGCTCAATGTAAACTTCGAAGTTACGATGTTTGAGCCGGTGGTCGCTTCGATTTGAAGCGTGGTCGCCAAATTCTAATAACTTTAAGCGCTTGGTGCGCCCGCATAATTTTTTTATTTTATTTTATTTTATTTTATTTTATTTTTTTTTTGAGGAAGTTTAATGCTGAAAAAGACAACCACAGTTAGAATCGAACAAGGGTGGGTGGGTGAAATGGGACTTTAAGAAGAGTACTTATACTACGAAAACAATGCGAAAGTGAAACTAAGATGGCAGCGGCGCCATTTGATAAACATAAAAATGATAAAAGTTTACCTACGAAATGAACGATAAAACTCAAAACGTAAGTAAACTAAAACTTAATTACGTGCCTAATTTATCAAAGATTTCTACTCTCAATCCTATGAGATATAGTGGAGTAGATGATTCGTTCCACTCCTAGTCCTTCCGCAAAGTAATGTTCTCTACGTATAAATAATCTTAACTAAAGTCTAATGAGAGATTTACGAAATGATAACTAGACTATGATGCAACTACCCACAAGATGCAACTAATCGACTATTTAAACAACTATGGGAATACTACGTCGATTCTATGATAAGGAGTTAGAGGGGGATTGATTCCACCTTAGCTCAACTTAATCCACAAACGATGAATCGTCGTAATCCGAATTGAACTGCTTCGCAGGACAATCTGGTTATTCCTAATCCCTAATTACACATGGCATTTCTACCAATTCATAACTAGCATGTGAACGATTACACCCATTCTCATGGTGAACTAATAATTTCTAGAGTGGAAAGGAAATTACGACGACTCTACGATAATCGGAATCAAGCTTTCATCAAGGCTTCTCAACCCCCTCTAATGGAGGTTTAGCCGAGAATCATCACGCTATCATCCCCAATCAAATTCGAACAAGACATGATATAAAGATTTGAACTTTACTTGTTTAAACTCAATTCAAAACTACTCATGCAATAATTGAATTAAACTAATAATGACAAATAATTGAATCTAAGAATTGAACTAAATAAGTAAATGGAAAATGAAACTAGATTACCAAGAACACTATTTTATTAATCTAATGAATAATAAAACAATGATTCAAATACTAAATTAATAATCTACTTTGTTCTAAAGTAATTAATTAAACATGAAACTAGATCTAAAACAAGATATGAAAAACTAATTAATTAACTAATTGAAATTCTAACACTAAGTTCTAAAACTAATTAATGGAGGCTAATTAATCTAGGTCTAACTATCTACCATTAACAAAGAGTCAAGCTCTTATTTTTATACTTTCAGATCCAAAAATCGTGCATGGGCTTGGAGCCATGTTTTGGGCCAGAGAATCAGGCCCAAAACCCAATTCTTTCAGTCCAAAAGGGCCTCTTTAGTTGCAGTTGGCTTCAACAAACTTTTCATCCACTTCTTCTCCTCTGATTGGGTCAAGGCTTAGACCATTGGAAAGCTCTTTCCGAGCTGGTCGTTTTGATATAAGGTAGGCCCAAATCTGAGATATGAGTCCAAAGATACGGCCTTCGGAAGTTCTGCTGACTTTGTGTGATGTTTCTGCTTGCGTCGACTTTTCAGCTTTTGACCGGGCTTTAGAAAGGCTTTGTCTTCTTGAATCTTGGCCTTTAATCACAGAACTCCTTAGCAACCAACCATTGCTCCTTTATCTCATCAAAGTGGCACATTTCTGCACATAATTGACTTTGAAGCCTGAAACGCATAAAAACACGTAATCAGTATTAACTCTTAATTATTACTCACATAATTGGTCTAAAAGTATGACTGTTACAGGGTTAAAACTACAGTTTTGGGCTCTTATCACTATGCCCGCTGAAATACAAGACTCACAAGCCTATTTGGTTGATAATATGTACCTTTATAACTATGAGAATTTGCATGAGCATTATGGGGCAGGAATCTTTAGGATATAGGACCAAGGGGAATATAACATCGCCCTTGGAAGCCTGTCCATGAACGTGGGCACTGTTATGTTTTGGATCATGCTAAACATTAGAGGGGAATGACGTTATTCTTCTGTGAATGACGAAACTTGTGATATTTTTCTTGTTTTAGCTGGGAGACGTATACTCTATGATATTCACCAGACCTTAATGTCTAGTTTAGCACGAGCGCATAACATGAGGCATAAGTACCTTCTTATGCATGTTTTAGTTTCCCGTATTATGCTATGTTTCTTCCCTGTTTTTTGTTCCCGCTTCACGGATTGGGTTGGGGTCGACATTGTGAGACCCACCAATTGTATTATTCGATCTTTCCGTGCAATGACTTGGCAAGGGTGGAGGATACAACCTCATCATGTTGCACCTTACACCCCATCCGACCAAGTGGCGCTTGACAGGTTAGCTATAGTAAATGATAAATGGCGTGAAGCATAGCAAATTATAATGGCATGACAGGATGCGAAGGAACCTCACTTCTTCCTATGAAGAAGAGGAGGATGACGCTTAAACGATGGAGTTAAGGTAACTTTTTAGTTTCAGTTCGTGTCTACTTACGTCCCAAGCAATTTACTTCTTGTAACCCCATAACGGGTGGAACTCATATAGAGTTGCGTCTGTTTTTATTTTCTATATTAGTATGTTTTAACCTTGTTTTGCAGATGTTCCAAAATTTCACGTGTTTCTATGGTATTTTTCTACCATTTTTATTTCAATACTTTGAGGACAAAGCATGCTTCTTGTTTGGGGGTGGCATAGAAACATGTGTAATTAAGGCATCTGTTAGGATATAGATATGTACAATATGCACTTGTTTTCTAGTAAAAATTTCAAAAATATAAATAAAAAGGTTATGCTATACACTTAGGAATATTGGTATTGTTTTCTTTCCCTATGCTCTTAATAATCTAGAAGTATCACATTAGCTTTTGTATTAGAATAGTTTTTAGAAACTTAGGTTAATATGTAGGTAATAATTTTTGCATCTTTCTATAAATATATATTACATGAGTATCTATAATTGTTTGGCAGTAAGTTTCTGAAATCTAGGCTAGAGTACTTATTCTACAAATCCTGTGAGAATATAGCCTAAAGCCTTATATGAGTGAAACATTTGAGAAATGACACAAGGGAAAAGTAAATTCCAGATAGAGAAATCACACGTCCACTTGCTTGATCACTATACTATATCCTAAGCGAGAATTTAGGCCCTCTTTGGATCGATATAGCCAGAAATTCAAACCTATGAATTATTTTCCGCTAGTCGCCCCTCTGAGCCTTTCTTTAGCCTTTCATAAACCGTAAATCCTTTAACCTTTTACAAAAAAAATAAAAATCAGCCTACCCATTCTTTGAATGAGTCTGAGAATAGAGATGAAGAATAGAAAAGGAAAAGACCTTTGAAATCAAGAATTTGTTAGTCGCTTCAAATAAGAAAAGAAAGTTTCCATCAAAATAAAAAATAAATAAAGAGATAGAACTCCAAAATCAGAATCAAATGAGTCAAAAGCCAAAGAAAAAGAAAAAAAGGCTAAGGATGGAAACAAAATGTAGAAGCAAAAGTAAAGAACAAGATTTTCTCTAGTTACATAATATGAAGACTCTATTATCTCAGACTGGTTCTTTTTGAATATCCATTCCCTTCATTCTTAAACCATCACCTAATCCCCGCAACACCAAAATAAGACTTCTAGCTCAATTAGGAATAAGTTAGTGTGATAGTAAGTGGCAGATGTGTTTGATCGACTTCGGCTTCCTTGTGTGTCATTAAGATTGTAAGGTAAAGTGTGCCCACTGCACATTGGAGTAGCGAAACTTGAGCGAAAAAATTAGTGTGTTTTTGTCTTGACATTTATGTGAGGACCTACTTAAGGACGCTATTCCAAAGTTTCAAAAATGGACGTATTAGTGCATTTTATAGTATTACTCATTGTATATATGTTTATTCATAGATGATTGATTATTATGCATATATTAGCTTAGGTTTCAACTTGATTATTCTATATTCATTGCTAGTGAGATGTATAGATAATTGAGACAATAAATAAGGAAACAATAGTTTTATTTCTTAGTCGTTGTAGTATAGATGAAGTTTGTGAGTACCTTCACTGGAAAACTCTCACTAGGCTATAACTCATTCACTAGGGAATTTCTAGTGGTTAAGGCCTTGTTGTATATGGTCAGTGCAATCGCACTCGGCAAAACGAGATTAGTTAGAACTCCATTTTTTGTCACTTATTCTAATTTCTCATATTTGCTTGAGGACAAGCAAAATGCTGTTTGGGGGTGGACGCGAACTCACAGTATAATGTCATTTTAGGGAGGCAGTAGATCCATGAGATGAAGGCAGTACCATCGACTTATTACCAGCTGGTGATCCGATTTCCCACCTCGACTGGGATATATGAGGTCCGCGGTGATCAGGTAACGGTGAAGAATAGTCATCAGGGAACAGTGAAGAGATAAGTTCGAGGAGCAGAGGGATAGACCTTGAATCCCAAGAAAAGACGTGCATAGCAATTACAGTGTGCCTCTACTGAAGGGGAGGCTGAGTCATCGGTGGGACCGAAAACTCTGGATGAGATTGAAATAGTGAATTTGGGGACAGGAGAGGAAGAGAAGTTCACGTCGATAGGGACCAGTTTGTCGGAATAGTGGAATAATGAGCTGGTACGATTCTTATCTGAAAACAAGGACGTGTTTGCTTGGGTAATTAAGGATGTCACGGGATTGGACCCGGATTTCGCATGTCATCGGTTGCACATGAGGGAAGACGCTAAACCAGTAAGACAGAAAATGCGAAGCGTGAGGCCGAACTATGCCTAGGGAATTCGAGAGGAGGTCTTGAGGTCGAAAGGAGTGGGAATAATACGAAAGGTGGAGTTCACGGATTGGTTGTCCAATGTAGTCGCGGTACCGAAGAAAAATGGCAAGGTTCATGATAAGAGCCCAAAACTGTAGTTTTAACCCCTTTAACAATATCGCTTTTGACCAATTATGTGATTAATAAGTAAGAATTAGTACTGTTATCGTGTTCTTGTGTATTTCAGGCATTGGAGTCGAATATGTGCAGAAATGCGTCCCTTTTGTGAGATAAAGAAGTAAAGGTTGGTTGTTAAGAAGGTCTATGATTAAAGGTCAAGATTCAAGGAGAAAAGCCTTTTTAAAGCCTGGTCATAACTGAAAAGTCAAAGTCAACGCGGGCAGAAATAGCGCACAAAAGTTAGCATAACTTCTGGAAGTTGTATCTTTGGACTGATACCTCGGAATTTGACCTACCTTATGTCAAAATGATGTTCTCGGAATGAGCTTTCCAATGGTCTAAGCCTTGACCCAATCAGAGGAGTAAAAGTGGATGAAAAGGCTGTTAAAGTAAAATCCAGCTGAAAAGGCCTCTGTGGACTGAAGAAATTTGGTTTTGGGCTCGATTTTCCAGCCCAAAACAGGGCTCCTCAGCCCATGCACGAAAAAGTGGATCTTGTCTCCTTCATTTCAAGACATAATACTTAGCTCTTAAGCATCTAGTTTTTTTAGTTAGCCATTATTCAATAACTTGTTTTATATCTAGTTTTTACATTCAATTAATTAGTTTTAGAACAAATTAAAGTAGATTATTATTTAGAATCAGATTTAGTTTTATAAAAAGTATTAGTTTTTCATTTCAATTTAGTTTATTGATTCAATTCTTATTTAGATTTAGTTGTCTTAAATTCATAATTAGTTTGTTTTAATTTGATAATTAGTATTCATAATCTTAGTTCTAAATTAGTTTTAAATTCAGTTTAATCCATTTTGAATCTTAGACTATTGTTAAATTAGATTAAAAAATTTAATCATTTATTCAATAATGAGTTGTTATATTTGTTCTTCTTTAAAAAATGATAGGATAATTCAAGTCTAAAACCTCCATTAGAGAGGTTTGAAGAAGCCTTGATAAAACTTAATTTCGATTAGCGTAGAATAGTTCATAATGTTTTATTCTATTCTAGAAAGTAATTATTTCACCATGAGAATGGGTTTGATTGCTTCATATGCTAGTTGTTAGTTGGTAAAAGATTACCATGAACAATTAGGGATTAGAAACGCCCAATTATTATGCGGAAGCATTGCAATTCGGACTACGACAATTCTTCGTTAGTAAATTAAGTCGAGTTAAGGTGGAATCAAATTCCCCTAATTCATTATGATATAGTCAATTTAGTATTTCCGTATTTTGAATTAGCGCATCTTGATTAGTATAATTTCCATCATTACTCTCATCGACTTTGATAGAATTGATAATCTTAGTTAACGTAAATTCTAAATAACTAGGAGTGGAACGAAATTTCTATTCCAACTATATTGCAATTGCATCGAGAGTAGAAAACTTTGATAATTAAGCAGAAATTAGTTTTAATTTTACTTACGTTTGAGTTTCGTCGCTTATTCGTAGATAGTTTTACCTTTTATCAGTTCGTATGTGTGTCGATTTTACGAATGTTAATTCAGAGTGTCCTAAAGACAGTTACCCAATGCCGCAAGTAGATGAATTGGTGGACAGAACAGCAGGATTCAAAATATTTTGGTTCATGGATGCATCAATGGGATACAATCAAGTCGCGATGTATGGACCGGATCAGGAGAAAACGGCATTCATGGTAGAAAGGGGGACATATTTCTATACTAGGATGCCATTTGGATTAAAGAATGCAGGGGCCACCTTTCAGCGAGTGGGAGAGAAAATGTTTGAGAGCAAGATTCAAAAGGGAATGGAGATATACATAGACAATATGGTGGAAAAGAGTATGTCAGAAGAGGAGCAGTTAGAGGGGCTGAGGGAGACGTTCAGAATATTGCGGATGCATAACTTGAAGCTCAATCCAGAGAAATGCACGTTCGGAGTGATCGACCATTGGGAAGTTTTTGGGTTACATTGTTACCTATCGAGGGATAGAGGCTAACCCTGAGCAAATTAGAGCCTTCGTGGAGATGCCCTCACCACAGAACATCAAAGAGGTACAACGCCTAGCGGGAAGGGTCGTGGCATTAAACAAATTCATTTCAAAGTCGTCAGATAAATGTAGGCCATTGTATCGGTTGCTAAGGAGTGCGCCAGATTTCATATGGACCACGGAATGCGAAAAGGCGTTTCAGGAGTTAAAAAGTTATTTGGGTAAAGCACCTTTACTGTCGCGACCGGAACATGGGGAAAAATTATACTTGTATCTGGGTGATTAGCTCTGTCCTGGTCCGGGTCGTTGACAAGAAAGAGAAGCCGGTATATTTTCAGAGCAAAATCTTACTGGACGCCGAAAACTGGTATAGTAGAGTTGAGAAATATGCACTGGCACTGATATTCTCTACCCTAAAATTGAATCCGTATTCCGAGGCACACTCGGTGGTGGTGGTAACGAATCTACCTCTGAAATAAGCACTGAAAGCGGAGAAATCAGGAAGAATGTTAAAATGGGCGGTAATGCTGAGTTCTTATGAGATACAATATCAAGTTAGAACCGCGGAGAAGGCACAGGCAGTGGCAGAATTCTTGGCAGAGTTCCCGGCAGAGGATCCCACTTAGGAGGGAAGAGATGGTCATGGAGCCAGAAAGGTGTATTGAGCAAGACTTCTTAGACCCCTGGGACAAGAGAAACGGGTGGAGGGTGTTTGCAGAAGGATCCGCAACGGACACATGCAGCGAAATAGGTGTAGTGATTGTTACACCAGATAACCACAGGATAGAACTTACCATGAAGTTGGGATTTGCTGCATCTAATAACGAATTGAAGTATGAGGCAGTGATAGCGGGTTTGAGGATTGCTGAGGACTTGGGGGTGAGTGAGCTGACGGTATACTCGGACTTAAATCTATTGGTGTGTCAGGCAAATGGAGGGTTCACCGCCAGGTGCCCACGAATGGTGAGGTATTTGGAAGTATTGAATAAAAAGTTCCGCTAAGTTTATGAAGATCAAGTTCATACATTTGGGTCGCGGGGAGAACATGCATGCTGATGCCCTGGCCTACATGGCCGCGGCCATACCAGGATTAGAGGAAATAACAATAACAATAAGGAGATTGGAGAAACCGAGCACGGAGGAGGCGAACGAGGTGTGCCAAGTCACAGAGGAAGACGATGGGTGGATGGAGCCCATCAAGAACTTTTTATCTGGGAAACGGATTATTGATAAGAAAGAGAGGAGGAGGTGGGAACAAGCTTCTTAGAGGTACATTCTATTAGAGGGAGAGTTATATCGAAAGAACTTCAGTAGGCCATTGCTGAGATGCCTCAGGCCAAGGTTGGCGCAAGAAGTACTAGCAGAGTTACATGGGGGAGATTGCAAGAGCCATTCGGCGGGGAGAACCACGATACACCGACTACTAACACAGGGTTACTTTTGGCCCCACATGAAGAGAGATGTAGTGGAATTTGCTAAGAGATGTGGTAAGTGTCAGAGATTTACTCAATTGATTTTCGCGCCAGCCGAACCCCTCCACAACGTGTCAAGTCAGTGACCGTTTGCAATATGGGCAATGGACATAGTAGGGCCGCTGCCCATGACCAACGGCAAGAGGAGGTTCATGCTGGCCGCCACAGATTATTTCACAAAATGGATAGAGGCTGTACCTTGGCAACAGGTGAAGGAGACTCAGGTAATTAAGTTTTTGTGGGAGAACATCATATGTAGGTTTTGATTGCCATATGCCATAATTGCGGATAATAGGACTCAATTTACGGGAGCCAAGGTGCAAAAGTTCTTATAGGCATACAAAGTGAAACAGGGATTCTCGGCACCATACAACCCTGAAGGCAATGGACAGGCGGAGTCTTCTAACAAAACTATAATGAACAATCTTAAGACGAAGCTGGAGGATAAGAAAGGAGCATGGGCGGTCGAATTGAATCATGTCCTTTGGGCCTACAGAACCACACCCCGGACAACCTCTAAAGAAACCCCATTCTCTTTGGCCTACGGTGTGGAGGCCGTGATCCCGTCAAAGATGGTGGTATCTACTACCCGTACGAGGGCTGTGGAGGAAGGTTCAAACTGGGGTATACTGGCGAGAGACTTGAACTTGGCAGAAGAAAGAAGGGACACCGCCCAGGTAAGGCTAGAAGAGTATCACCGACGTCTCCAGAGACAATACAACAGGAGAGTCAAGCCGCGGCAATTCAAAATAGGAGATTCAGTACTCTGCCGAGTAACTCCAAGTACTAAGAGACAGAATGATGGGAAGTTGGGGCCCAATTAGGAGGGGCCCTACACAGTGGTGGACATAGGAGGAGCAGGCACTTACAAGTTACAAACGGAGGAGGGAAAATTAGTAGAGAAACCGTGGAATGTGAGAATGTTGAAAAAAATTTACACTTAATTGTAATGGAGATCCAGGGCAAGAGACTGGAGCTGTTTGTAAATATATAATACAATGACACTTTTGAGAAAACAAAAAGAATATCACCTGTAATGAATTGTTTATAAATCCAACTTGGAAGAACTGGGAGACAAGCCCCTCGCAGACCCTAGGTCAGAATCCAGTGTCGGGCAAGGGGAGCCCTTCATGGACGAGAATAGCAAATCGCACATGGGGGCATAGAGAGTTGCCCCAGAAAGCCTCGAATGAATCGAGAGAGACAGCGGGGGGGATGAGCCCTTCGCGGACGATGATGCCCGAATGCAACTTGGGGGCAAATTGAGGTGCCCCCAACATCTCCAAGGCACTGGGGGGGGGATGAGCCCTTCATGGACAATGAGGTCCGAATTCAACTTAGGGGCAAACGGAGCTGCTCCCAACATCTCCAAGGCAGCGGGGGGGATGAGCCCTTCGTGGACAAAGGTGCGAGTCAAACTCGGGGCAAGATGAGTTGCCCGACAGGCCTATGGCCCAAAAGAGTTTGCGGAGTGGGATGAGCCCTTCGCGGATAAGAGTTACAAGTCCCACATGGGGGCAAAGAGAGATGCCCCAGCAAGCTGCATACTAAGCATAAAGAGGGGAAATCATAGGGGATGAGCCTTTCATGGACAAGAGGCCCAAATCAAACACGGGGCAAGATGAGTTGCCCCAATGGGCTGCATGGCCTAGGGGAGCCCGCAGAGTGGGATGAGCCCTTCGCAGACGAAAGTTGCAAGTCACCCAAGGGGCCAAAGAGTGTTGCTCCAGCAAGTCACCAAACTAATCAAAGGGAGATGAGATACACAAAGAAGCCATAGAGAGTGTGGTCTAGCGGGAACACCGAAAAAGGGAGAAAAGCAAGAGAACTGGTCGTACGGGCACATGGAAGATGAATAGGTCAAGTTGGCACCCCGTGCCTAGATTTCTCCAGAATTAAACATCTAGAAGGGGTTGGGGAAATGCATAGAGGTGTTTGAAATCATCCTGGTCAGGCAATTCACGAGATCAAGGGCTAGTAGGGCCACGGTATTGCATGTTACTATGTGATGCCGAGACCCAATCAATACTACAGCAAGGGGAGAGAAATACACAAGATGAATGTAAAAAAATTAAGCACCATGAAAATAACAGCGGAGTACTACATGTGGCATGTGTCAAAGTTAGTTACAAAACAAGGATGAGCAAAATCAAATACAATCTTGAAAGATGCAAGGATGGCCAGCAATGGGGCTAGTCTCAATCCTGTGACGAGACGTCGGCAGGGAGAGTCTGTTCGGGTGATGTCACTGCAGGTTTTGGGGAAGTATTATCATCAACAGGGGCATCGGACAACATGGTGGAAGGATTATCAACAACAAGGTTCGCGGCATCATGAGTCTCTAGTAGTGGAGATGGAGGCTTCTCTAGGAGGAGGAGGCCTTCTTTGACTAAACGGGCATGCTCTTCACCGAGTTTTTTTAGCCAGTCGCTTGTTGACTTGTGCCTTGAAGCTTATCCGAAGCTGCTCCATATCTTTGGTGTGTTGCAGAAGGAGAGCATTGGTGTTTTCAGTGTGTTGGAGGAGAAGGGTCTCACTCTGCTTGCTCAAGCAGTCGTTTACTCCATCCATGAAATTTTGGTGGGCAGTTTCAGCATTTTTTAGCTAATCCTCAGCGCGGAGCTTGGCCATAGTCGCGGCTTCCAGATCAGTTTGGAGACGGGTGCAGGAGGCCCTCAGCCCATTAGGTCCACCTACCCCTTTCTCTAATGTCTCCACGGTATTCAACGAAGGGAAAAGGTTGCGGATCATATAGGACATGTCCAAGGTCGCCTAGAAGAGGAGGTTAGATTACTCAAGAGATGAGGGATGGATGCACTATAAAAGAGGTAGTTACCTTTTCCCAGGCGGTGTAGAGGGAAGTGCGGTGTTGCTCAAAGGTGCCACTATCTGCATATGCTAGATCACGGGGGAGATGAGAACCATAGAAAATGGCAGATCCTATAGCGGGGTTCTCCATAACGGAATCCGCGACATTGACTTGACGGTCGCGCACCTTGAAGGTGGGACAGAAAGCTTTAGGAGCGACTTCTTTGTCGAGACGCTGGGTCAGGGAGGTAGGAGGAACAGCCGCTGCAGGTTCTGTAGAGGTGGAAAGACGGTTGCGCTTGAGAGGAGGCTCGCCAGATGAAGGCTCTGCAGCCACAGGGGAATCCGACGGAGTGTTGCCAGATTGGGTGGCGGCCACCTCTATCACTTCATCATCAGATTCACTGTCATATAGCCGAATCTTGGTGACATCGGAAGAGGTGTTGAATCTGCAGATGGGGTATCGGTAGAGGTGTACTGATCTTACCAATTAGAGATAGAGCGGAGGGAGGTGGGGGTATACCTGCAAGATTGAGAAGGAAGGCCGACGGTGGATTTTCGGACTATTTCTGCAAGGGCATGGGCTTGAGCCTGGGATTTGGTAGTTTTGCGGGTGAAGCCGCGGCTGTGGGACTTGCTCTTAGAAGGCCGAGGACCTGCTTGGGGAGGAGGTAAGGGTCGGGGTCTTCTTTCTTTGGGAGGAGGTGGGCGATAGAAGGGAGCAGAGTATTTTCCTAGTGTGTGTAAAGCTGGATCGGTCAGTAAAGGAGTCCCAAGAGAGGGATCGTTGTCGAGAACTTCAGCTTGGGCGGGGCCCAGATTGCGAATGTGATCAAAGACTGTGGAAGTAACACCGGCGTAAAAACCAGATTTGGAGCTAGTCCTCCAACCTGTGCAAAAAGAAAATAAAGTGTCAGGCCGCGACATATAGAACAGGAAAAAGAGAAATGCGGAACGGAACTCACCGCGGAGAATAAAGGTGAGATGGTTAAGAGTCACTTCAGGTGGTACATCTGCGGACAGGAAGTTACCAGATACGTACAAGGGGTAATGATGTCAGGTCATGTCCGAGGTGGTAATTCGAAGAACAAAAGACCGTTTGCCGGGACGGACACAGAATGAGTGATACCCCACACTAATGTCCTTAGTACTCTTTCTTTTGTTGTAATGTGAAATGATGTCTCGAAGGACTATCTTATTTTCGTGGTTTTGGTTATAGTGGTTCGCGGCATACATAATGCGCCAGAAGTTGCCTATCCCTTGACAGGGGGGAATATTGAAATGATTGCACACTTCGACATCTAACAAATAAAGAGGGAATCTCAATCCCGAGACAATTTGACCGAACGTGGCTACTAGACATCCCGGCTTGTTGGGAACTAGATGAGGGAAATGAGTCACGTCAGGCACGTGCTCGATAAGGACGTCAGTGGTATTCCATAGCCAACCCTAATTGCCTCTAAGTTAGGGCGACGAGATCGTGTGAGGAGGGGGTGGAAGTTTAAACGGCTGCCCAGTAGTGAAGGGGGCCGCAGTGGAGTCCACCAGAGGAGGGGACGCTACCTTATCAGATTGCGAAGGAGACGCGTCATCAGATTAAGAGTCCGACATTTTGGAAGATCAAGGGAAGATGAACAATTTAACGAAATGAAATGCAAGAGAAAAAGAACGAGATGACCAACCTGACGCAATGATCCAAGGGCAGGAACAAGCGCTGGAGCAAGCATAGAGAGAAGAAAGAATGGGGAAAAAGAGCAGCAAGGGGCAAAAAGAGCTGGTAGTGAGAAGAGGGCAAGGGTGGTGATCGAGAAGTGGGGGTTGTTGAAAATGGAGTTGGAAGCAAAATAGAGAGGAGAGTGAAAAGTGAAGGAGAGAGGGAGAGGAATCAAGCGGGATTTGAAGAGTGAGAGGGGCAAAAGGGTAAAAGCAAAGGGGCGGAAACCGAGGGGCCAACATTTGAGCCAGGGGAAACATGACACGTGGAGGAACGGGAAACGAGGGGGTTCAGACCCTGCACGCGTGGGACACGTGTAGGATGACTGGTGAAGCGTAAGGCATAAGTTAAATAAGAAGACGAGCAAGCGTGGGTTCTCGACTCCTCAAACGTCAGCAGGTTCGCAGACTCAAGAGGGGGCATATATAGCGACCCAAATTATGACAGCTAGAAGATCAGCGGCAGATGGTAATGGTAGTGAGTTAGTAAGTAAAGCAGGGAGCATCCTAACAGGATCGCGTCTATGGAAATATAGAGGATAGGGGGAGGCACTTGAGGCCGGAGGTCGACGGATGAATGCTGTGAGCCAAAGATGGAATGAACTTGGTACCAGATAAGCGCCATCCCCGCGCGGCACAGAATAGAGTATCATACCCACCGGTACGTACGGAAACCCTACACGTGGTGATAAAGAGACCGAGAGATTGATGGACAGATGGACGATCAGGAGGGAAGGGAAAGGGGTATAAAGAGAACAGTGAAAGAAAGAGAAGAGAGAGGAAAAAGGAGAGAATAGAAAGGGGGCAAGGAGAGAAAACTAAGGAGAAAACGGATAGAGAGAAAAGAGCGTACAACAAAAAATTTACCACCCCAGTTACCACGTCCTCTAATATTATGTAGGAATTCATTGGCAATTAAAACATTATCACGAGGACTTCTCTTTGGGAGAAAGGCGGTTTGGTATGGGCTTATTAAATTTTTTATAATAAGTCATAGTCTCAACACCATGATCTTAGTAAACAATCTGTAAATAACATTTGTGAGACTAATCGGACGAAAATGGTCTGGGGTGGTGGGATTCTGGATCTTTGGAATTAAAACTATAAAGGTGTGGTTGATCTGAAGAGAAAAAGTTCCCAGTTCAAAAAACTTTTTGACCCAATTTCTGCCCAAAAGAGTTGGTAAAAACCTGCCTGAAAACTGTCTGGTCCAGGTGCCTTAAAAGGCCTCATCTTCCTCAAAGTTTTTAAAATCTCACCCTCACTAACGTGAGCAGTCAACATTTCTCGATCTAAATCACAGAGACTTGGTGCATCAATATCAAACAACTCTGGCACATCTGCTGGTTGGGAGGTAGAAAGGGTTCTTTGTAAATAGTTCAGGAAACTCCCACCTATTTCATGTCGATCAGTCACAAAAACACCATTTTCATTCTTTATTTGATGAATAAAACTCCTCTGCCTTCTATTTATCGCCACAGAATGGAAAAACTGTGTATTTTGTTCTCCAAAAAGATCCCAATCCATTCTAGCCTTCTGAGCCCAAAAAGTTAGTTGTTCGTGCAGAATTTTATTGAATTCCTCTGTAAGTTCAACTTCTCTTCGAAATAATTGTTGACATTGTCCTCCATTTGTGATCTCGTCTTGAACACCTTGAAGAGCAGATGTAAGCCGTGCAAGCCTCTTATCAATATGACCAAAAACTTCACGATTCCATTTACGAGGTCGGCTTCTGCATATATTAAGTTTAGTACAAAGGACAAAAGATGGAGATCCAACATTATTCTCAGCAACTGCTCTTCTAATCTCATTTCTATAGGAATCCTCTAGCAACCACATTGGTTCAAATCTGAATGGTCTGGCTAACTTTTCAGTCTTACACTTGAGTTTTAACACAAGGAATTTATGATCAGAAATGTGTGCAACCTGATGAAACACTTTTGCATCCGGAAACAAAGTCCGCCATTCAATGTTTGCCAAAGCGCGATCAATTCTTTCCCAAATCCTTCATAGTCCAGCTTGTTTGTTAAGACTTAAGAGCATTCCCAATGCAGATCAATATCAATATCAAATATCAAGGGGATGTGACAATATTCACCTCCAAATGGTTAAAAACATTTGCCCAATGCAAAGGTGAATATCAAGGTGACTATTTTCCCAAGTCAAAACGAGAGTGAAACCTTGGCTGAGTTGGGAATTCGGGACAAAATATTTTATTCCGTTTCGTGTGTTTTTTTTAGTGTTTTTTTAAAAAAATTGGTTTTTTTCGGACGGAATGTTTCATTCTATTTCGCGTTTTTTTACTTTCTTTTCGTTTTTTTTTTAACTTCAGGGCGAGATGTTTCATTCCGTTCCAAATAGCGTTTTCGATTTTTTAGATTCGAGGGCGAAATCAAACATCCTGCCGAAAAATAATAGTTACATTTGCATTGAGCAGCCTCACCTTGTTTTCCACCAAAACGGTGGAAATGAGGAGAAATAGAGTTGATGTGGAGGTGAATAACAGTGGCTTGCATTGGGAATGCTCTTATGCCAAGTGAAGATGTTCCCAACAAAACCCAAATCAATAAGCTCACATCCATCAATCATGTGCAAGAAATGCTGTGCTCGAGTGTACTGGAAAGGAAGACCCTCTCTTTTCTGCTTGTGATAAAACTTCATTGAGTCCCCTATAGTTAACCATTTCTGGTCATCTGGTGGTCTGAAATTATGAAAGAACTCCCATTCGAAATGGCGAAAATAAGGTTTTGGATTTCCGTACACACACGTCAACCAAAAATCTTCACAATAATCCAAAAGAGATACTTTACAGTGGATATACCCAATGATCCCAACTGACAATGTCAATCACCACACTGTTTGACCACAGAAGCCATAAACCACCAGATAAACCCCTACATGGAACAACGAAAAACTCAAACTGGCCTATACTCCTTGTGAGCTTATTTGACTTATTAAGAGAGCACTTATTAGTCTCCAAAACAAAACACACGCAAGAACTTCCCAGCATTAATTTCTTTTTCAGCTCATCGATTGGGGAAGGGCGACCAATTCCTTGACAATTCCACCACAAAACACTCATGGCTTCCTTAGCTTCTCTTGCTGTCAGGAACAATTTATCAATGGAGATGATCACTTCTTTTTGAATCAACAATTAATAAATCTTCAGAAAAGATGAGATTTAACTTCTTTGTCAAACAGGCCTCTAGCTCTTTCAAGTGCAGTACAAATGCCTCTCTAATTATCCTTGCATCCAACATTTGGGCAAAAAGACCAAGCTTATATATCTCCAACAGTGCCTCATTTAAGCACTTCGAATTAGGGATTTCCAGAGCAGGAAAAAAAAAGGCATCTTGATTTTGTAGTACATGAGAAGTCAGGTTGCACTGGGGTTGCTATCTTAGAAGAATTAGGAATTTTGCCTTTGGGAGCTCATGATTAAAGAGATAGGAATGCTAATCAAAACACACTGGACGACAAGCATGCAAGTTATCAACAATAAGAGAAACTTTATGCAGCCAAATCCTCAATTTCTTCTACAGATAAACAGACCCGATCCAAGCAAAACACCTTTCTTCACTCGCTAAAATCAAGTTGCATATTCCAAAAACTCGTGATAAACCACTACAAACCAAGTTTTACCAGACAAACAACTCAGAGATATAAAACTGTCCTCAAAATCTTTTCACCAAGAAAATTTGGATAGACAAATCTAAAAAGAGAAAGGCAACTATTCAAATACCACACCAGAAATCACTAAAAGCTACATTTTTATCCTGAAAAAGAGATGAAAACCAACATGCAATTCTAGAAGAGGGATCAGACGATTAGATAGTAGTACAATCTATGTTTGAAAATGATTACTTGCGTACAACCAATTTCGAGTTTTCTAAACGTAAACAATTGCTCGGTTACTAGAGAACTCATACTCACTCTGAATGGGAGCTCCAAAACAGAATTCTGCCATGCAAGACATATGCCATGTCACACTCGTAAAGATCCCAATCCATTCTAGCCTTCTGAGCCCAAAAAGTTAGTTGTTCGTGCAGAATTTTATTGAATTCCTCTGTAAGTTCAACTTCTCTTCGAAATAATTGTTGACATTGTCCTCCATTTGTGATCTCGTCTTGAACACCTTGAAGAGCAGATGTAAGCCGTGCAAGCCTCTTATCAATATGACCAAAAACTTCACGATTCCATTTACGAGGTCGGCTTCTGCATATATTAAGTTTAGTACAAAGGACAAAAGATGGAGATCCAACATTATTCTCAGCAACTGCTCTTCTAATCTCATTTCTATAGGAATCCTCTAGCAACCACATTGGTTCAAATCTGAATGGTCTGGCTAACTTTTCAGTCTTACACTTGAGTTTTAACACAAGGAATTTATGATCAGAAATGTGTGCAACCTGATGAAACACTTTTGCATCCGGAAACAAAGTCCGCCATTCAATGTTTGCCAAAGCGCGATCAATTCTTTCCCAAATCCTTCATAGTCCAGCTTGTTTGTTAAGACTTAAGAGCATTCCCAATGCAGATCAATATCAATATCAAATATCAAGGGGATGTGACAATATTCACCTCCAAATGGTTAAAAACATTTGCCCAATGCAAAGGTGAATATCAAGGTGACTATTTTCCCAAGTCAAAACGAGAGTGAAACCTTGGCTGAGTTGGGAATTCGGGACAAAATATTTTATTCCGTTTCGTGTGTTTTTTTTAGTGTTTTTTTAAAAAAAATTGGTTTTTTTTTCGGACGGAATGTTTCATTCTATTTCGCGTGTTTTTTTTACTTTCTTTTCGTTTTTTTTTTTAACTTCAGACGAGATGTTTCATTCCGTCCAGCGCGTTTTTTCGATTTTTAGATTCAGACGAAATCAAACATCCTGCCCGAAAATAATAGTTACATTTGCATTGAGCAGCCTCACCTTGTTTTCCACCAAAACGGTGGAAATGAGGAGAAATAGAGTTGATGTGGAGGTGAATAACAGTGGCTTGCATTGGGAATGCTCTTATGCCAAGTGAAGATGTTCCCAACAAAACCCAAATCAATAAGCTCACATCCATCAATCATGTGCAAGAAATGCTGTGCTCGAGTGTACTGGAAAGGAAGACCCTCTCTTTTCTGCTTGTGATAAAACTTCATTGAGTCCCCTATAGTTAACCATTTCTGGTCATCTGGTGGTCTGAAATTATGAAAGAACTCCCATTCGAAATGGCGAAAATAAGGTTTTGGATTTCCGTACACACACGTCAACCAAAAATCTTCACAATAATCCAAAAGAGATACTTTACAGTGGATATACCCAATGATCCCAACTGACAATGTCAATCACCACACTGTTTGACCACAGAAGCCATAAACCACCAGATAAACCCCTACATGGAACAACGAAAAACTCAAACTGGCCTATACTCCTTGTGAGCTTATTTGACTTATTAAGAGAGCACTTATTAGTCTCCAAAACAAAACACACGCAAGAACTTCCCAGCATTAATTTCTTTTTCAGCTCATCGATTGGGGAAGGGCGACCAATTCCTTGACAATTCCACCACAAAACACTCATGGCTTCCTTAGCTTCTCTTGCTGTCAGGAACAATTTATCAATGGAGATGATCACTTCTTTTTCGAATCAACAATTAATAAATCTTCAGAAAAGATGAGATTTAACTTCTTTGTCAAACAGGCCTCTAGCTCTTTCAAGTGCAGTACAAATGCCTCTCTAATTATCCTTGCATCCAACATTTGGGCAAAAAGACCAAGCTTATATATCTCCAACAGTGCCTCATTTAAGCACTTCGAATTAGGGATTTCCAGAGCAGGAAAAAAAAAAGGCATCTTGATTTTGTAGTACATGAGAAGTCAGGTTGCACTGGGGTTGCTATCTTAGAAGAATTAGGAATTTTGCCTTTGGGAGCTCATGATTAAAGAGATAGGAATGCTAATCAAAACACACTGGACGACAAGCATGCAAGTTATCAACAATAAGAGAAACTTTATGCAGCCAAATCCTCAATTTCTTCTACAGATAAACAGACCCGATCCAAGCAAAACACCTTTCTTCACTCGCTAAAATCAAGTTGCATATTCCAAAAACTCGTGATAAACCACTACAAACCAAGTTTTACCAGACAAACAACTCAGAGATATAAAACTGTCCTCAAAATCTTTTCACCAAGAAAATTTGGATAGACAAATCTAAAAAGAGAAAGGCAACTATTCAAATACCACACCAGAAATCACTAAAAGCTACATTTTTATCCTGAAAAAGAGATGAAAACCAACATGCAATTCTAGAAGAGGGATCAGACGATTAGATAGTAGTACAATCTATGTTTGAAAATGATTACTTGCGTACAACCAATTTCGAGTTTTCTAAACGTAAACAATTGCTCGGTTACTAGAGAACTCATACTCACTCTGAATGGGAGCTCCAAAACAGAATTCTGCCATGCAAGACATATGCCATGTCACACTCGTAAAGCCAAAGCTTAAGATCATAAGATTACCGTTCAGACCTTTGCTTTGCAATTAACAGAGATGTAAGACAGAAAGATTAGTTTCAATACTCTAATAAAGCATCTGGTCGTGTCTAAGGTGTACACACGATTGTCATATGCAATGTCCAACATTCCGTCACTGCAATTTTGGGTATGATGAGAGAGGAGCTGAAACATTACAAGAATGATCTCTTCTATGGGATCAATCATGACCGAAAATAAAGATTGCTGTGACATTTTTAACTACATGCGGTGTTCATTAGAAAAGGGACAAAAAAATATTGCCCAACTTTTTATACTAAATCAGATCACCCATTCATAAGTTGTGTTTAAAAGTCTAAACTAGACCAAAGGAATTTGCAACAGAAGCAGTTAAGATGTGCCCCACTACATTTGGATGATATGTCAAAGCCATAACATTAGTTTGGTACAACAGAAACTGTATGCGAGAGCCTGGAATCGATAGTGTATTTACCAACTAATTCATTTGAAGTTTCTGAATACTATCAGGAGATGCTTCCCAAAAACTTTCCCTATAAGCCTGACTGACCAGAAGCAGTCGTTCAAAGTAAAGAACTATGTAAGTCGGCCAACGCCGGTAGTAGGTGCATTATCTTAAAAGGAGGCCTTCAGCAAGCATTGTGTTGATAACAGCATTTCAGAGTTCAGACATCTTCACCTCTTTTCTCACTGCAATTTTCGAAGTGTGATGATTCATGGTGACTGCCCCTTTAACAAATTGCACACCACCGTCTTGTAGTGGTGATTGGTGAAAACTGAGAAGGGCGAGACCTAGAATGACGGAACAAATCATCAAACTGGAGAAACCTTGTCAGTGTGACTTTTAAACAGCTATCGGGGCTACTGATATAGGTTCTGGATTGTCAGAAGGAACAAGCAGAGGGTCCTTCTGGAATTCATTTCTCAGCTGCCCACAAGCTGCAGCGGCATCAAGACCACGTGTCTGACGGACACTGACAGTTACTTTACGAGTTTCAAGGGCAGCTGCGAATGCAAGCACCTGAGGGGCGTGAAAACTAAATGTCAGCAAAATATACTACTGAAGAGAATCAAATCAATCATAGATTTTCTCGCTAGTGTTGATTCTCACATCACAAAGATTGGAGGGATTACAATGGTAAACTCTCTCTGTGCTTTATAAAGGGAACTCATCAAAATATTAAAAATACGAAGCTAGTTGACTTTAACCTGTCAACATTCCCATAAGTCCATTATACAACATAAACAGAAAATCACATGCCCTTCCTGAAGATGAGACAGGCATAGTTGATTTCACTTAGACATCAGTGTGATTAACTACATTTTCATATCCTTGGTTAGATCCTACATAATCATGCATTAAGCATTCAAATGCCATTGACCTTATGTTTCTTGTGACAAACTTTTTGTACTTTAAATAAATTCTTTTCTAATATGACTAATTCCCAGTAACAAATAAGATCAGTAAAACCTTAACCTATATTAAGCAGATGAGAGTCAATCAGGCGGTGTCAATAAACTACTCCTGAAGGTTAGTATTAGTACGCCGTAACAAAAACGTTGTAGATCAGTTCTAAACTCAACATGGAAATGAAATAGTCAAAAGTGTTCAGCATAAACCATATCATATCATATCATGATCCAATTATAAACGATGGCCAAAAATGTATGACAATAGTTGAATTCTTATCTGATGGTCAATTTAAACACGACTTCAGTCGGATAAGAAAATCCAAATGCAAGTTTAGGTGTCAAAATTATATACTTGTACTGCTTAGAACAAGCTATATGACTACATCCTGTCACAGAGCTCTGCGGATATTGTGATGGAATGAAAAGTAAGACTCGCATTCGGAGGTTCCACTGAAGTCACATTTGTAGCACATACCCATTCTTTTACCACTACTCCTATTTTCTCCATTGAAATCACCAACAGATGCACAACACCTTGAGTCCTACACCTCATGTTGTGCAGTAATCACTGAAGTGAACCATACAATATTATGTATTTTTACTGTTTGCGACCTTGGTAGATCTCCTTGATGGCTTGATAGGAGACGAGATGCGAATGGCAGTATGACACAAAATAATTCAAATATTGATGATCACTTATCGCTAGGAGAATAAAGGATCATTCAGGACAAGTAAGTTAACTCACAGCTTTTTTGTAGGGACGCCGATACTCTGAACCTTCTATTGGATTGAAAGGTATAAGGTTCACATGATAACCACTACCCCAACTATGGAGTAGTTCAGCAAGTTCTGCAGCATGCTCTACCTTATCATTAACGCCAGCTGCCAAAGTTACAAAAAGAAAAATTACGCTAGAAAATGATAAGAATAGTTTAGCAACAAATTTAACAATATTGATAACCAATAATATAAGTACTTACTTGCAATGAAGAACTAACAAGTGAGATACGTACCTAAAAGTGTATACTCAAATGAAACCCTTCGACCAGTTTCAAGAAAGTAGTCCTTGCAATCCTTCATAATTGCATCCAAAGGGTAGGATTTTGCACTTGGTACAATCATTTCTCTGAGTCTCTGGTTTGGGGCATGTAAGCTGTTGCTCAGGGAAAAGAAAAGAAAAAGACATTAGCTTAAAGAGAAAGTAAAAATAAAAGAAGATATGAAATTAAAACAAATTCACTGAGAAAGCTTGAAAAAAAGGTGCAAAATCGAAGAATTCTACTTTATAAATATAACAAATAAGGCATCCACCTCTGGGCTTATATATCAAGATAACAGTACTTCCTGAGGAGACAGGTACATGCCACTCCTAGTAAGAGGTGACAGTCTGCCATTGGTATTCCCTCACTCCTATACAAATTAACAAGTAAGAAACTTTTGGTTGTTGAGTAGAGCGTAATGAGTTGTCGAAACATCATTGGATTAATATAGAAGTGGTTTCAACCTAGAAGGTGGCCACTGGCCTACTGGTAAAGACTTTGGAGGTTGGGCACAAGGTCTCGGGTTCGATTCCTGCATTCATTGGGGAATAAGGGGAATTAAGGGAATAAAAGTTCTGACTACTGAAAAAGAAAACATTTCAATTAATTAAAAGAGGATACTTGGTTTACGTTTCGCATAACATAGAGTAGTAGACTCGTAATGTACATTAAGGTGTCACAAAATACTTATAATAATACACTATCAGTTGATTGGAAGTAGAACTCATTTGTATCTAAGCCCATCAAGTGTAAAAGAAGATGACTCCTGCATATTGCAGGGGATCTTGCTATTCAACTAATCAACTCTAATATTTTGTTAAGTGGCACATGTTGAAAGGAAAAGATAATGTCTGTGCAGTTGGAGAATAAGATGTTTAGTTCTATTAAAATTCCATCTGAGTTTGGAGATTATAAGGCTGTTATCTAAGAAGCATGGATAAGGACATGGGACATGACAAGGAGTCGCGACCACGGCATTTCTCACAGAAGTAGAATGGAGATGCGTAAAGGACACATTATATAGAATATAATATAAAACATGTCCACAAGTTTCAAGAAAATTCCAACACAGAGGACAAAGGTTGCTGTGTGTGGAGAGAGCAAAGAAGGACGACGTATCGTGACTATCATGATTTATCGTGATTTTATTGTTATTTATTTTGTTTCTCTGCCCCTTTTGTTTTATTGTCATTTTTTAAATATAAGCAAAACACAAAAGTTCAAAAGAAATCCAATTTAGAGTGTCCAGAAGTGTTCTTTCACTTGATACACAAATGCGTTATTCTATTTTATATACACTGCAAATCTTGGCTCCACTGTGAGGATTAGTGATTTAGTTCCAATAATTCCATTTTTTCTACAAGGGAGAAAATGTCAATATAAATGTTTTCGTAATATGCTTTTGGCGGTTATTTCCTCAAATGCTTTGGCTCCCTTGCCTTTGCTTTTTATTAGGAAAAGTAGTATCTACAACACTTACTTGACAAGTCGAAAATTTATCTTCACCTATTGTTTTGTCACAATCCACACCCACATGAACCTTGGGGAAACTTTTTCGCCTCATCCAAGGCCTTTTCTTTTTTAAATGCCTCACAAAATTTTGATTTCTCAATATTCATAACTCGAGAACTGTAACACCCGCATTTTTATTTAGTCTGATCATGAAAACTTGTCTTTTTAGTGGTAAAAGATGTTTGAATCATGTATACTGACTAATGTTGAAATCAGTGAAAATAAAGTAGTAAGTTACAAGGATTTATGAGAACAGTAAACTGTACACCTGGAAAACTGCACTGCACAGTCTTTTGTTTTTGTTTAGATAGAGGTCGACCCATTATCGGATAGACCTCAAATTTTATCTGTTGTTTTATAACACTAGTTAGTCTGACATATTAAAGTTACAGAAAAATCCAAAGGTTAAGTTTCTATGGAGTTTTCCTTTAGCGAGACTGGTCGTACTAGAAACTAAACCAGAAAACTGCACTACGCAGTTGCAGAGATTTGTTTAGATGAAGGTTGACCCGTTAATAGATTGATGGGTCGGAAGAAACTTAACCGTTAGATTTCTCTGTAACTTTAATATGTGGATAATGTTATAAAACTACAGACTAAATTTGAGGTCTATCCAATAATGGATCGACCTCCATCTAAATAGAAACAAATGACTGTGCAGTGGGTGCCCAGTTTACTATTCTCATCAATCCTTGCAATTTATTAATGGCTTCCACTACTTTATTTTCACTGATTTAACATTAGTCAGTATACATGATTCAAACATCTTTTACCACTAAAAAGACAAGTTTTCATGATCAAACAAGATTAAAGACACGTACTTACGCTTCAATTATCCTATCTATACAACTATAATGCATGGTTTAGATAAGGGTTTTTAAGACTTTGGTCCTAACAATAGTTGGTTTATTAGGGTTTGGTCAAGAAAAGCTTGAATATTAGGGTTTAGTCTTAGTTTTGGCTGTTGACAGTCAGTCAACTGAGTTGACTGTGGTCAATCTGCATGTATTTTTGAAATGGCAAATAATACCCCTCGCGTGCAACATCACGTTGAATATATAAGTTAGACTTTGATACAAGAAATAAGGTCATCTTCTAGGACTTGGTCCCGACTGTTATTTGACAAATTAGAGTTTAGTCCTACTTGTCAACCATTAGAATTTCCTTCTAACTACTTCGTGATCCCCATTTGCTCCTTCCGGAAGAAACACCTTCCAATGCCAATCTGCTCTTTCAACAGAAACTAATGGAGCTCCTTTGAGTCGAATCTCTGACTCAGTTCTCTCTTCTCCACCAAAGAAGGGTTGAATCGCTATCAATCCGATTACTTTGAACTCATTAAACTCGCCTACTCCAGCTTCTGCGAACCTGCGTGCGACAAAATGTGCCAAGTTCCCACCAGCACTGTCTCCAGCTAAGAAACACCTTGATAAATCAGCATTTTCTGGGAAACCTTCAAAAATTTTCCAATCCATAAACTTGAGTGTATCAAAGCCGTCATCATATGCAGCTGGAAATCGATATTCAGGCGTGAGATGGTAGTTCACAGAGATGAAAATTGCAGGAGTTTTCCTAGGTTACATGGACACGCCATATTTTGAAAAAAATCCGTGTCGGATATGTATCCACGTGTCCGTGTCGGACACATATTACATGTAATTTACCTCGAATTTTGATATTTTGCTGTGTCCGACAATTCGTATCCGTGTCCGATACGGCGTGTCAATGTAACCTAGGAGTTTTCCTAGCAAACCGACAACAGACAGCGTTGTAAGCCTTTGAATCAGGAGATAGGAAAGAAAAGCCACCACCATGAAAGAAGAAAACCATTGGAAGCTTTGTGTCAGCAGGAACTTCAGTAGGGACATAAAGACGAAACCACAAATTTCGATCTGGATCTACCTTTATATCAGAGACCTTAATGCTGCTACTTATTTGAGCAGAAACTTTGGCTGTGGGATCGAAGAATCTGAGGAGACGGCGGTTAATGGTACCATCAGAGCGACGTGAGAAGTCGGTAACGCTACTAAGGAGAGCTAGTCCAATCTTTATCTTCCATGGCAGAACAGCGGATGTGAAATTCAACTTCTCAGTCATCTCTTTCTAAAAAAAGACCAACTTGTTTTCTTTTTTAGGTTTTGTGAAAAAGGGTATTATTGCCATTTCAAAAATACAAACAGATTGACCACAGTCAACCCAGTTGACTAACAATCAACAACCAGAACTAGGACTAAACCCTAATATTCAAGCTTTTCTAGACCAAACCCTAATACACCCACTATTGTTAGGACCAAAGTCTAAATACCCCTTTAGATAAACATCAATATGAACAACAAGAATCTCCTAGTCATTTTTCTACAAAAAAACAGACGTTATAACTCACCCGTTATTGAAGTTCTACGAAACAATGACAATGAAATTATTTTTTCTTCTCCTTTTCGTTCTTCTTCTTGTTCTTCCTCTCTTTTTGGTGGGTAGGGTTTTATTTTTTTGAGATATTAAGAAAAAGAAGTTTATTTTCGAAATTAAGCAAAACCTAAAAATTAAACACGTTTTCTTGTGATTGTGGACCTATAATGCGTCCTAAAAAGCCCCAAGTCCATATGCTAACATCGTTATGGCTTTTTCCTACCTATTTGGGTTAAACTTGGTTTTAAAGCACAACACTCACTGATAATAAATTAACCAAAGCTAAATAAAAATGTGGGCGTTACAAGAACTGTCTTCTACTAACACAAGCTCCTTCCCTATAAGTCTAGCAAGAATAAAATTCCAACTAGAAGACTCTTTACTTGCACTCAAAGTAAGTAAGAAAAAAGTAAACCACACATATTACGAAGCATGCTAATGGTTTGGCTAACGCTGAGATGTGTGTGCATCACATATTTACTGCACTGCATCGGAACACATGGAATCAGTATTCATATTGAAAAAAGAACATACCTGATGGCTAAAGTAGACTGGAGTTTGTGTGATGCCAACTTCTTGATTGTGTTTGGGACCCCAACAGTGGAAATTGTCATCATTCGTTGCCCAATTTGAATATCCTTCAAATAAAAAGGAAAGATCTTGAGAAGCACAAATACAATTTCTTGATTAACAATCTACAAAAGGTACAGTTAATCACAAATAAATAAATGGCACAATCAGCATTCATGGCGGAATGATAACTCTTTCACTTGGATCTATGTAGTCAAGCAAATCTAGGCGCTAGTGGAGAGCATAACTGTAGGCGCCACCTAGGTATTCTAGGCTCATATACCAGTATCAGTGTTGTATTGTGTTGACACGGGTACGACAGGGTAGAAGAACTATTCAGGGTGTCAAACCCCTCGAGCACAACAAGTACTCATGTTCGCACCCACGAGTCACAACTCGCTCATGAACCATGCCTTAACATCCACACTCTGCTGTTTGTAACCGAAGCTCAAGAGTCATGCACACCCTCCTAAGTTGTCTGTAAGCATTTTTGCGTGTGCTTCTAAAGAATAATAGAGAGGAATCATGCAGTCTGGCAGCTCCGTCCATCCAAGACATGCACATGACTAGTCTTTGACATGCTCACGCCCAATTGACCAGCTCTAATATGGTCCAAGTAATGGGATGCTTACACTAGGTAAGTGGTGAAACTGCTTTACAGAGAAGAGGCTCATCCTTTCATTTTGAGGATCTCAAGCAATGAGTTGTGCATGGTTAAAAGTAAAAGAGTTAAGATTTGTTTCCAACAGGGTGTCTAGACGCTAGAGGGTATTACGTGGTTTAAAACTACATATATTGGTATCCTTAGGCCATTAATCTTGGCTATCCCACTCTTTTGCTCTTTAGCAAGCCCTGAAGCAAAGACGACCCAACCCACTATTGCGTACAAAACAACCTTACATTAAATTGGAAACACAATTAAGTCTGAAGTCCTGAAATCTCATCCTCCCAAATGCACGGTTTGTTGATGTCCATTTAAATACAGCCTCAATAGCATCAAGAAAATCTTCTGTGCAACTACTTCCCGGCGCTCAAATGTCCTCATATTTCCAAAAGGGATTTAAAGATGATAGAAAAATCTCCCAAACTTCAGTTGCCACCGGAAAAAGTGTCAGGGAGAGGATGATGCTGTTTAGGGTTTATAATAATTAATTATGACCCAATCAATATGTTTTTAGGGATTTTCAAAACTAGATTACTTTGCTATTTCCAACTTTCCAAGTTACTTACTCAAGGGTTATTTTTTTAGGTCTAAATTTTTACTACCAATTGTGAAAATTAGGTGCCTTTCCATTTTCTTTATCGTTAAGAATCTACTAGGGAAATATTCGAGTGAGCCGAGCTGTTAGCATATGCTTAGTTGCGAACTTGAGCTCTAATTTGAGCTTTCTTTTGCACTCACGCTCGACTCATCAAAGCTAAGAATAGCTTAAGCTCGACTTAATTCGGCTCATTTTGCACAAGCTTGAGAGAAAAGCTCCTTACGCCAATAAGCTCGAATTCGAGCTCAGATTCCAGAGAAATGTGCATAAAATCCAAAAGGAAGTGAGAAACTTGGAACTCTGTCTGGACACTGAAATAACATGCAAGAAAAATTATAAATCTATCCTAACAAACTACAAAGAGCTACTATAATCCAACCTTTAACAGCTATTGCAAGGTGTAATGTACACAAAACAATTTGATCTGATTAGTGGGTCCCATTTCTGTTTAATCAACTAAAATAATGATAAAAATAACACCTAAACTGGAAATTAGCGGAATTTTTAACTAGCAAGTTTTCCCAAACAAAGGAAGTTTCTTGGCAATATCCACCTTAGAGGTGCCAACTAGTTTGAAGACAAAGTGTCTAGAAATAGGATACTTAGTGGGTACTGGACAAACTTTGCCTACCAAGAGTTAGAATACAAGTACTCCAGGAGAGGACTATATAAGATCTGTTCCCCTGCATTGAAGGGGATAGAAAAATTCTCAGCAAGATTACTCTTTGTAATCATGAGAGTGTGACAGAGAGAGAACTCACTACAACTTAGCAATACCAAGGTTCCGAAAAACAAATTGGTAACATTGTAAAAGTTCGCTTGTTGTTAATAGCAAGTGAATTAGCTCTCTTTTGTTGTTATTCCCTTTTCAGTGTCATTAATACTTTATTTTCTGCCTAAAAACTAGATCAAGTTGGTATCATAGCACGTTTGGTTTGACTCTTGCATGTTAACTATTTTGGTTCATGCAACTAATGAGGTCTAAGGGCGAAGATATTGTTCCACTCAATCCTGAAATTGGCAAAGGAAAACCACTATGTCAAGTTCTCAAGAGGATTAACAGACTTTTTATGTGGAAAAATTTGCACAAAACATGCAAGAGATGAGGCAGAACCTGATGACACTGTTGGAGATCATGAAAGGGTTGAACCTGTCAACTTCAACAAGCAGTCCAGCACTCCTGAAGTTTCATCAGCCAATATGCATGTTCAAGCAGATATTCTGGATAATTCCCCATTTAAGTTGGAAACTCGAATTGAAATACCAATTAATAATGGAGATCTAGGTCCAGAGAAAGTGAGAAACTAGATGGCTGGCTGAAATCCTTAGAAGTGTACTTCAGTGCTAAGGCATACAACGAAGCTCAAAAAGTAAGCTTTGCACAACTGAAGCTTGGTGGGCTCACTTGGTGGGAAGCGCACACATCTGGTTTGGCTCAAAACCACGAACCTCATGTGAGTACTTAGAAACACTTTGCTCCAGCCATGCGAAACCAATTTTATCTACTGGTTATAAGGAGCGGTTGCGTGCGCGGTGGCAATTCTTACGCCAAGGTAAAGGACAAAGTGTTCAAGAGTACACTACAGACTTTCGCAGGCAAGCAGTGGCATTGAACGTGAACTTGTGAGATCCTGAAGTTACTAAAAAGTACTAATGACACAGAAAATGAAATAACAACAACAGAGAGCTTATTCCCTTGATAAAAGAACAAAATAAATTTTACAAAGTTACCAATGGCTTTTCCGAACCTTGGTATTGCTAAGTTCTAGTGACTTAGTGAGTTCTCTCTCTCACACATTCTCAAGATTACAAAGTGTATTCTTGCTGAGAATTATTCTATCTCCTTCATTACTGTATATCATCCTCTCCTAGAATACTTAACTCTTAAGTATTCTTACTCTTCGTAAGCAAAGTTTGTCCATTACTGTATTACTTAGCCGCTAAGTATCCTATTTCTGGACACTGTCTTCAAACTAGCTGGCACCTCTAAAGTGGTTACTGCCAAGAAGCTTCCTTTATTTGGGAAAACTTGCTGGTTAAGAAATCAGCTGATTGCCAGCTTAGGTGTTATTTTTTTAATTTTAGTGGATAAAACAGAAATGAGACCCACTAATAAGAACACAATTAGAATGTAAAAAGTCTGTTAAGTTAATATAATCCAACACCCTAGTTTGAGAAACCAAAGTGCTAGCTGAACTTTGTAAAAATCAAGTAGCTCGAGATACTTGTGTCAGTTTTGGACTTCACTTTCGTTTCTTTGGGTTGAACACATGCTAGAAAAGAAAGTCTGAAACAAAACAAGTGTTGGATGATGAACAACCCGACTAACCACATATTGTACGTTTAAATGTATAATTGACCTCTTAAGGGAGGTCAATTTACGTGGTCTAATAGGCAAGATAACCCCTCTCTCTCTAAACTTGATCGTTTTTTGGTGAGTGCTGATTGGGAAGAAGATTGGCCTCGTTTGTCTCAGAATGTTGTTCCTAGTTCGGCATCTGATCATCATCCCATTGTCCTTGATAATGAAAGTGGGTCGCGTAGACCTACCCCTTTTAGGTTGGAACTCATGTGGTTTGACGATCCTAATTTTGAGGAGAATATTAAGGATTGGTGGAACTCATTCTCTTTTGAAGGGAGACCTGGTGTTATCTTTTCAAAAAAGTTGAAGGCACTTAAAGAAAAGATTAAGGTGTGGAATAGAGAGGTTTTTGGGAGGATGGATAGGTGGAAAGAAGAGCTTCTCAGGGATATTAGGGAGTTAGACTTGAAAGAGGAAGTGGATTTTCTTTCCGATGAAGAAAGAAGTTTGAGGGATAAGCTTAGAGTCGACTTTCAAGTATCGGCAAGAAGAGGAAATTTTTTGGAAACAAAAAACAAAGGTAAAGTTGACAATTGAGGACGAACAATGTACTAAATTTTTTCACCAAATGGCCAAAGCTAGGAACCGAGTTAATTTTTTGGAGAATTTGAGAATTAGGGCGCGAAGTTATAGGAGAGGATAACCTCAGAGAAGGTATTGTGGATTACTATAGCAATTTGTATACTGAACCTGATTGCTTTAGACCGACGGTGGATGACTTGTGTTTGGATAGCATTTCCGATGAGGAGAAAAGATCTCTGGAGGGTCCTATTGAGGAGGATGAGGTGTGGGCAGCTATTGTTAGTTTGGGGGGAGATAGAGCCCCAAGACCAGATGGGTTTCCGATTGAGTTTTACAAAAGTTGTTGGGAGATTGTTCGTGCAGATTTTATGAGCATGGTGGAAGACTTCTTTGATACGGGTTTCCTTGCTCATCATTTGAATAACACGTTCATTGCTCTTATTCCTAAGGTTAGTGACGCGGATGATATTAGTGACTTGAGACCGATTAGTTTGATCGGGAGTGCTTACAAGATTTTATCGAAGGTTCTGTCTTTGAGGATGAAAAAAATTTTGTTTAGAATTATTTCTCAAGAGCAAGGGGCTTCCATTAGCGATAGACAGATTCTCGATGGAATCCTCATAGCTAATGAGACTATTGATGATAAGCAGAGGAGTGGTGAGCCGGGTATTGTTTGTAAAATTGATTTAACGAAAGCTTATGATCATGTTAGTTGGAAGTTCCTCGACTATGTCTTAGGGAGGATGGGGTTTGGGGGGAAATGGAGAAGATGGGTGTGGAAGTGTATATCGTCGGTATCTTTTTTAGTTCTAGTAAATGGATCTCCAGCAAGTTTCTTTAAGAGTTCGAGAGGTATTAGGCAAGGTGATCCACTCTCCCCTCTCTTTATTTTGGTGGTGGAAGTGTTCGGTAGAATGATCTCGAGAGCCAACTTAAGGGACATCTTAGAAGGTTTTAGAGTGGGTAGTGACAGGGTTCGCATTTCTCACCTCCAATTTGCTGATGATACTTTGATTTTTCTTAGAGCGGAGGTGGGTCAGGTTAGGTGGTTGAGGGGCATTCTTTGTTGTTTTGAGGCGTTTCTGGGCTTCGTGTGAATCTTGCCAAGAGTAAGATGTATGGTGTGGGGAATATTCCCTTTTTGAGCCGTCTTGCGTCGGTGTTAGATTGTCAAGCGGATTCGTTTCCTTGTACGTATTTGGGTCTTCCTCTTGGGGCCGACGTACGTTCTAAATACATTTGGGATCCTGTTATTGAGAGATTCCAACATAAGCTGGCAGGGTGGAGGTGTAGGTATCTCTCAAAAGGGGGTCGTTTGGTCTTGATTAAGAGTACTTTGTCCTCTCTTCCAGTATACTTTATGTCTCTTTTTGTCATTCCCAAGAGAGTTGCTAATAGGATTGAGAGCACCATTAAGAATTTTTTATGGGATGATTCCGAAGAGCAACATAGGTATCATTTGGTGAGGTGGGAGATTCTTTGTTTGGCCAAAAACGCTGGTGGTTTGGGTTTGCGTAGTATGGTAGTGTTCAACCAAACGCTTTTGGGTAAGTGGTTATGGCGTTTTGGGGAAGAGAGAAACAGTCTTTGGAGGAAGGTGGTTGTGTCTCGATTTGGGGAGAGACATTTTGGGTGGGAGAGTGGTCCGGTGTCCATACCTTATGGGTGTAGAGTGTGGAGGGCAATTCTTAAGGTGCTCCCTTTGTTCTTAAGAGGTATTCGATACAATTTTGCAACAGGAGATGAGATTCTTTTTTGGGAGGATCATTGGACAGGTAGTGGGGCTTTAGCTTCTGCTTTACCTTTGTTGTTTGGTCTATCCAGGGTCAAAGGGAAACCCATTTCGGATTGTATGGTTAGATCCGAGGGAGGCATATCTTGGAATCTGGGACTGCGTAGGGCTTTGAATGATTGGGAAATTGGAGACCTAGCTTCACTGATGGCAAGGCTTGATGTGACTATCCCGAATGCACAAAATGGTGATAAAAGAGTGTGGTGTCCCAGCAATAAAGGTATCTTCTCGGTTAAGTCTTTTTATTTTTCTATCATTTCTTGGTTGTCTAATGCTAATAGTCCTAGCCTCATTCTTGAATTCCACGACTATAATTTGAAGTCCAAAATTCCACTCCAAGATTGCTTTTTTTGCATGGTGTGTTTCCTTGGAACACATCCTTACCATTGATAATCTTAGGCGTCGGAAAATGTGATTGGTCAATTATTGTCAGTTGTGTAGAAAAGATGGTGAGTCTGTGAATCATGTACTTCTTTGGTGTCCTTTTTCTTGGAAAATATGGTATGCTTTTCTTTTAGAGTCTGGAATGACTTGGGTATGCCCGGGCCGGGTATTGGATTTGCTTAAAGGTTGGAGTCATGGCCCTTTCTCTTCTTTTGGAAATCGCACGTGGAGCTTATTACCTTTTGCGATCATGTGGGGCATTTGGCTAGAGCGAAATTGTTGTCACTTTGATAACATCTCTATTTCGCGTAAGAAGACAATTCTCTCAATAAAAGCTTTGGTATGTCGGTGGTCTAAAGTCTTCAAAGAGTTTAGAGGATGCTTCTTTGAGGATTTTGTTGCTAGATGAGATCGTCTTATGTTTTTAAACATGGGGTGATGGTGCATGTCAGGGGTTTTTTGTTTTTTTTCTTATGGTTTGTTTCATCGCTTGTAAATATTTATTTTTCGGTTGTTCTCTTGTAATGTAGGCCTTCTCAGCCTAATTTTCTTTTTTTAATGGAATATCACTTTTACCGAGCAAAAAAAAAAAAAAAAAAAAATGTATAAAGACCTTAAAGTTTACCTTTATGAATTCCACCCTCATTCCTTCAAATTGATAGATTCGTATCTCATAGTTCCTACAACCCAACTCATTTTATTTCAACTCGACCAACCAACCCGAACAAAACTTGAGTTAGTGAATTTGTAACTCTATGGTTGGGCTCGGGTTAGGTCTATTAGCATCGAGATGGAGGCCTCCAGATGGAGTATTAATAAACGACAAATTAGGCTCGGGCTGACTCCTACTCCGACCTCATCCACCTATGTTTCCACCCAAATTGTTGAATGTTGAGATTTATAATCCCATATTGGGTACCTAAAGCTCCCACATTCAAATAAATAAACCATGGGCCTCTCCACTCATTGCCAATTGGTTTTGAGTTGGATGCCCATACGTAAGGAGGCATGTTGAGATTTATAACCCCATATGGATATCTAAAGCCCCGCATTAAAATAAATAAATCCTAGGTCTCTCCACTCATTGCCAATTGATTTTGAGTTGGATGCCAGCATTTAATAATAATATTATTGGATTTCATTGGCATAATCAATATTAAATGTGTCCAGTGACCTACTAACCAAGACTTGGGAGGTTGGTGCCAACGTCTTTGTTTCTATTCCAACCTATTGAAAAGGGATTGGGGAATACAGTTCTAAGTTCAAACTCTATTAAAAAAACAAGATAATAACAAATGATACTTAGAAGGCACACCCTCCATTTTGCTACTTCTTTTTGTCTTCTTTCTTAAATTGCATAAGATTTGCAATTTAGAGCATCATATATACATCATAATTGTTGATAGAAAAAAATTCTCCAGAGGTCAATGTTCATTAAAAAAGTCTTATGACTTCATGGCTAAAGACCTCGATCGACTGAACCATAAATACTTCAAGATAGTGTATGACAGAGTTGACAGTTTACCTTATTTAAGCATCTGTGCGCTTCTAAAACAGATTTTAGATTCAACATTGGCTCGCCCATTCCCATAAAGACAACATTTGAAACCCTATGCTTAAAGAGCTCTTCCACACTTAAGACCTGAATAAATAAAACAAGATATACAACAGATATAGAGTAATCGATAATAAACAAGGTTTCTAAAAGAAAATTCGTCAAAGCAAACCCACAAGATGACCTGCTCAATAATTTCATGCCGCTTTAGATTCCTCGAGTATCCTCCCTTGCCAGTAGCACAGAATGAGCAACGCAATGGACAGCCAACCTTGAAGAAAACAAAAAGAAAGACGGAAATATTTAGTGTAAACAGTAAACAAGCATTTTCACAGAAACTGGTTTGTAAGAAAAGAAACGTGACCCACAAAGTATGCCCTGTACGACATTGTTGAATTGAATTTCACCCAAAATTAAATTATACCTGAGATGAGACACAGGCAGTGAGGCGGGAAGAACCTTTACTATCTTCGACAGGTATACCAACAGTTTCAATGAGCCTATTATCCTCCAATTTTATAAGTGCCTGTAGGATCAGAAATGAGAGGAAAAGTGGGAGAGGCCTGTCAGTGTATACTTCTATATCCATCAAATACTAGCTGTTATCAAAAACTCAGTTCAATAGCTACATTCATAAACAGTAGCACACCCCCAGATTAATGCACACTAGATCTTTATAGTATAAACGATCCAGTAAGATTAGCAATAGAATATACCAATATGTTCTTGTAGTGTACCATGTATACCGCCTAAAATCTTCAAGAAAGCTTTGAGTAGTAAGATCATACATTTCCAACTCTCTAGCAACGCAACTCACAAGTTAGTGGAGGAATTAACGAGTAGCCTGATGACTTCCATGTGCTAATCCTAGCTAGTTTGAAGGGGTTGTAACACAACCATGTATTCATCATATGTCATGCGTCTCGTCTAATACAAAACATAATAAATCCACCATAGCATTTCTTATAATCATAATCTATAATAAAAATGTGAGAAAACCAAACCTTAATAGTGCCATCAGCAGCAGTAACAACTTGATGAATAGGCGATCTCCCGACTTTATATCCAGCTTCCTGAAGGTCATTTCTGAATGCTTGTGGCACTGTGTTCAACATTATCTAAAATCAGTAACAAAAACAATATCATTAAAATAAAACAAGAAAGAGGTCAGGACTCACAGTGACTAAAATCTTGAATCTCTTTAGCTTTAGTCTTGTACAAAAGATGATGCAACTGTTTCCCTCGGTAGCTTTGCTGACCAAAGTGAATAGCTAGTTGTTGTAGGTCTTGTTCAGACATGCCCAGGAGCACGTGTGGGTCTACATGAGTTAACATTTTACTACTACTTGGAACAGATACTGCGGTTGTGGTGCTGGTGGGACGTGTAGGAAGAGAACAAATGGTGCGTGATGAGGAACGGAGCATAACACGTGTCAGTGGTGCACAGCATAAATGCTGCTGCAACTGTAGCAATAGTAGCACCATATTTCTTTTTTTCCTTAAACCCCTGCTATACCAAGGAAGTAAACCCAACACTCAATAAAACTATGATTTAATATTAGAATAAATAAAATGAAAAGTGGAAAAATGTTAACATACCGCTTTAAAGAGAAAGAGAATATTCCGGGCTTTTTTCTACTTCTTGTTTTTTGTCTGCTACGGAGTTTCGAGATTTTAGTATAACGAGACACGAGAGGGAGATAAGAGATTATTTTGTTTTGTAACACGTGCAACGCACGTGCGTTGCATTTTATTTTGTTAAAAAAACAAAAATAAAAATCTCATTTCATTCTATTTCGAAACTCATCTGTGTGACTGTGTCTGCTTTAATCCACCCATGGCTTGGAAATTCCCACTTGATAGCTTTACTCACTTTATGATTCTTATCCAAAACATGAGAATAATATATAAGGAAGAAGATGAAGACTTCTGATCAAATTTGCAATTCGTACCTTCACTTGAACTCTATGAGTAATCACATTGTTGAAACGAGCAGCATTACGATTTAGCCATATATTCCCTAGAGAAAGACCAAACTGGAGCAATGAAGTATCATCAATATGAGTAGCTGTGATGAGTACCCTAAGAGTGTGATTGAACCAATCTTTGAACTCCGCTGAAGCATTCAAAAGACGTCCATCTAACTGAGAAGCTATCCAAACTTATGAACGAGCAAAAGAACATTTCAGAAATGTAGAACTAGAGAATTCAATTCAATTTAGTTGTATATTTACTTGATTGAATTCTGAAGGGGTTACAAGTGTTTATATAGAGGTTACAAAACAAAAAAACAAAACAATCGGTGGCTTGAGAAACACGGGGCGCAGGTCGTGCTCTAGCTACTGGACCTCGGTCATGCCTGAGCCATAGGTCGCGCTCTAGCTACTGGACCTCGGTCATGCCTGAGGCGCAGGTCGCGCTCCATCATTACTTTATCTAAGCGCAGGTCGCGCTCTATACATGAAAGATAACATACAACTTTCTACACTCCCCCTCAAGTTGGTGCATAGATGTCAATCATGCCCAACTTGTCAACTGAGCTGTCAAACACCTTGTGGGATACACCTTTGGTAAGAACATCAGCTAATTGTTCTCTTTGAAGTTATGAACGGAAAACGAATAAGCTTCCTGTCAAGATTTTCTTTAATAAAATGACGATCAACCTCCACATGCTTTGTTTGATCATGTTGAACTGGGTTATGTGCAATTTGAATGGCGGCTTGATTATTACAATGTAAATCTATAGGCTTTTGAAGCTTGAAGCTCAATTCCATCAAAACAGTACGGATCCATAACAATTCACATACTCCTTGTGCCATACCCCGAAATTCAGCTTTTGTACTCGATCTGGCAATAACTTTCTGCTTCTTACTACGCCAAGTTACAAGATTTCCACCGACAAAAGTGAAATATCCTGATGTAGAACGTCTATCGGTTTATCACCCGACCTAATCTGATCATCGTGTATCCGACAATGTCCAATACATCATACTTTCCAAACAGTAAACCATTGTCAGGTGCCTTCTTCAAATACTTCAAGATACGAGAGACTGCATCCATATGTTCTTTACTAGGACAATGCATAAACTGACTAACCACACTCACAACATAAGCAATATCAGGTCTAGTATGAGAGAGATAAATTAACCTTCCTACAAGACGCTGATACCTTCTTTTATCAGTAGGAACTTGATCAGGATGAATTGCGAATCCATGATTCAGCTCAATGGGTGTCTCCATTGGTTTGCAATCCAACATTCCTATTTCAGCAAGCAAATCTAGGACATACTTCCTCTGTGAGAGTGAAATCCCCTTTTTAGACCTTGCAACTTCAATACTCATAAAATACTTCAGTTGTCCTAGATCTTTCATTTCAAATTCTTCCGACAAATACTTCTGTAATTCATTTATTTCCTTCGGATCATCCCCGGTAATGATCATGTCATCAACATACACAATTAGAGCTGTAATCTTACCATCCTTGTGTTTGATAAACAAGGTATGGTCAGAATTACTCTGTTTGTACCTAAAAACTCTCATTGATTGTGTAAGTCTTCCAAACCAAGCTCTTGGAGACTGTTTTAGGCCATACAAAGCCTTCTTCAGTTTACACACCTTCCCAACATCTTTGGGATGGTTCTTCACACCTAGAGGCATATCCATGTATACTTTTTCCTCCAAATTCCCATTTAGGAATGCATTCTTCACATCAAGCTGGTGCAAGGGCCAATCTTTATTTGCTGCAAGCGAAATTAAAATTCGGACCATATTGATTTTTGCCACAGGTGCGAAAGTCTCCTCATAATCAATTCCATAACGCTGTGTATCCCTTGGCAACCAATCTCACCTTATATCTATTAATAGTTCCATCTGCATTAAGCTTCACAGTAAATACCCAACGACATCCAACAGTCTTCATTCCAACATGCATATAAACTACCTCCCATATTACATTCTTTTGAAGGGCTTCCAATTCTTCATTCATTGCTTTCTTCTATTTTAGATCTTTCAAAGCATGCTGCACATTACTAGGAATAGATACAGTAGATAATTGATTTATGACAAGTGCATGTGACTCAGAAAGGCTATGGTTAGACATAGAGTTAGTTATAGGATATTTGGCATTGACTTTGATGTCTGGTTCATATTGTTTCTTAGGAACTCCCTTACTAGCTCTTTGTGATTGTCTAGGTTCAAGACTTTCTAACCCAACAGATTCATTAACGGTTATAGGAGGTACAGTGGATCATGCTGATCGAGATCTTCAGTTATTGATGTAGAAAGGGAAATGTTGTGTACTACCGTTTCAGATACATCCGGCTCGTGTGCTACAATTTCAGATACATCCGGATCATGTGCTTCTGTCTCTACTGCTACAGGATCAATTTCTGCTTTAGGAACTTCAAATCATTCCTCCAAGTGTTCCAATTCCCCAAAGACATCAGGATTCCCTTCACCGTCACTCTCCCCCTGAAGGGAAGACTGGGAAACTCCCCCTGAGTAATATGGGTAGGATTCATGGAATGAGACATCAAGAGATATATGCATCTTGTCAGTAATGGGATCATAACACCTATACCCTTTATGAAAACTCTGCATAACCCACAAAATACACTTCTTCGCATGAGGATCAAGTTTACTTCGTTCTGGTTGTGGGATATGGACATAAGTTGTACATCCAAACACTCGAGGCTCCAAGTTAGGCATGGATGGGATGGACAAAAGTGTATGGAGTTTCTGATAAGAATTCTGGAACTCAATTACCCGTGAGGGAGTACAGTTTATAACATAGGCTGCTGATTTCACTGCTTCACCCCAATAGGATCGAGGTACATTCATGCCAAACAAGGAAGCACGAACAACTTCCAACAACTGCCTATTCTTCCATTCTGCTAAACCATTTTGTTGGGGGTACCAGAATTGGAGGTTTGATGACGAATTCCAATTGACCAACAAAATTCAGACATGAGGTCATTCACAAATTCGCCACCATTATCAGACTGAAAGACCCTGATAGATTGTTGATACTGTGTCGCCACCATTTTATAAAAAACGGTAAACATCCCATATACATCACTTTTGTGTTTCAGAAATGACACCCAAGTCATGCGAGTGCAATCATTAATAAAGGTCACATAATAACGAACTCTAGAAAATGAAGAAACTTTGGCAGGACCCCAAACATCAGAGTGAATTTTCATAAAAGGAACAGGACATCTATTAATACTTGGTGAACAAGAAATACGGTGGCTCTTGGCCAGTTCACAAATGTCACAATGAAACTCAGAATCACTAACAACTGAAAATAACTGAGGTAGCAACCTCTTAAGATAACTAAACGAAAGATGACCTAACCGACGATGCCATAACCACACAACTTCTTTTGCATTCTCGACCCTATTGACCTGATTAGCTTGCCCCAGAGAATTCTTATGTTTCTCTCCAGTTTCTGTACTCAAATCCAAATAGTACAGTTTCCCCCTTCTAACACCATAACCAAGGACTTGTCGAGTCAGAATGTCCTGAAAAACACAGAAGGATGGATAGAACGTCACAGTACATGCAAGTGCTAGAATGATTTGACAAATAGACAATAGGTTATAAGCAAGCGATGGAACAACTAAGACAGATTCAAGAGTGAGGGTTTTAGATAACATAATAGAACTTTCTCTGCTAACCGGAGTTAGAGTACCATCTGCAGTAGAAACAACGGTTTGAGGTGAAACTCTAAGACTTTCCACAAGGCTAGGGCCATTTGTCATATGGTCAGATGCACCTGAATCAATTATCCATGTATTATTCGAAATAACCTTACCATTCATACCTGATTGAGTTACATTAGCCGAAACATGGTCTGGATGTCCATGGACAGCATTAGCAATGGCAGCCTTGCTTATATTCTTTCGTGGCCTCTTTGCGAAGTCCCACCAATCAGGGTAGCCAATTACTTCATAACATCTCTCCTTGCTATAACCCAATTCTCCACAAACACTACACTTTTTATCTGCATAAGGATTGGATTTACCTTTAGGGTGGCGTGAAGGACCAGAGAAACCGGGTGGAGTACTGGCCTTGCTATGAACAGCCAAGATAGAGGATTCAGTGGATATAGAGCGCCCCATTGCCTGTTTATCCGATTGCACCTTGCGAATGTAAGCATAGCTTTGCTCCAAGGAAAAGTTAGGCTCCTTGCGAAGAATCTCTCCACGCACCTGATCATACTCCGAATCCAGTCCACGCAAAAACATATGATCTCGCAATCTGGACATTGTTGACGTCTCATGAACTACAGCTGCAACATTGCTATTCTGGGATGTCACCCTTTGATCAATCTCTTGGAACATGGCCACGAATTCGTTGTAATTGGAAGGAATAAGTCTCCCATTCTGCTTCGCTTCAAAGAACTTTGTATTCAATTCAAAAATTTGAGTTTCATCAGAGTCATCATAGAAGGTCTTCTTCACAGTCTCCCAAATGTCTCTTGCAGTAGGAAGACAAATATATCGATTCATAAGAGAAATCTCTATAGAATCAATAAGCCAACTTTTCACCTTTTCATTATCTGTTGCCCAAACTTTATATTCAGGCGAATTCATATCCGGTTCAACCTTTGCGCCAGTCAAAATACCAATCTTTTCCCTTTCTCCAATACGCATCCGCATGAGAGGAGCCCATATGGTATAGTTGGACTCATCTAATGAAAGATTTTTTGGGAACGCGGAGTGGTCTTATGGGGTGTAGTGGTGATGAATGACGTTTGAAGAATTGTTGTCAGATTCAGCCATTGTAGGGGAAAAAAAAACGAAAAATTTGGGTTTGAGATTCAAGGATTCAAGGTTGTAATACGCAGCGGATTTCAATGGTTTGGTTCTGATGCCATGTAGAACTAGAGGATTCAATTCAATTTAGTTATATATTTACTTGATTGAATTCTAAAGGGGTTACAAGTGTTTATATAGAGGTTACAAAACAAAGAAACAAAACAGTCGGTGGCTTGAGAAACACGGGGCGCGGGTCGTGCTCTGTTTGTGCTGGAGGAGAGTGCAGATCGCGCTCTAGCTACTGGACCTCGGTCATACCTGAGGCGCAGGTCGTGCTCTAGCTACTAGACCTCGGTCATGCCTGAGGCGCAGGTCGCACTCCATCATTACTTTATCTGAGCGCGGATCGCGCTCTATACATGAAAGATAACATACAACTTTCTACAAGAAACACATGCTCTTGAGTATCTTGACCATTACCACACATAACATTTCGAATCAATAACGAACCCATGAGAAGCTAGGAATTTAGATGTGGGAATCATACCATAATAACATTGCCACAAGAAATATATAATTTTAAAAGGAAAATTAGATTTCCATATATGTGAAGTAAGGAGTGTTGTTAGTTGTTACTGCTCTATTTGGAAAAACCTAATGCCAAATATCCGAATAAGTTGTCTGAACAGTATAAGAACCAGATTGATGATGTGCCCAAATACATTTGTCTGGATGCTCATTTAAATTCAAAGGAACCGCAAGTATCTTTGGAATAACATCAGAAGGCCACAATTTATTAAGAATATCCTATCTCCATTGTCTATTAACCGGATCTATGAAGTCACTAACAAATTCAAGCTGACAATCCGGAGGAGGTCGAGGTAATGGATCATATTAGAAGTTATTCTTCACGTCATAGTGGAGAGCGCGACCTGTGCTCATCCAAGGCTTAACCCGAGCGCACCCCGCGCCTCATGTATTATTTAGAAATCCACACCGACTGTTTTAGTTTAGTTCCTATTTTAGATTCTTGTAATCTCTATATAAACATCTTGTAATCTTCTTAGAAATTAATAAAGTAAATATTCTCTCAAATCAATCTCTCTCTCTCTCTAATTTATCATGGTATCAGACTAATATTGATCCAAACCCTAATCCTAAACTCTATCAGCTTCCGCCTCCTCTCAATTCTCAATGGCCGACACCTCCACTCCTAATAATGACTCTCCTCCAGATTCTGATGATCCTTTCTATGTCCACCACTCAGATAGCCCCACGGCTATCCTCGTATCTCCTCTGTTATCAGGGGACAATTATCCAACTTGATTACGGTCTATCTCTAGAGCCCTTTGAGTAAAGAATAAGTTTGGTTTTGTCGATGGCTTTGTAACTCCTCCCTGCACTCCCAAAGAAAAATCCAAGTGGTCGCGATGTGATGACCTTGTTGCTTCATGGATTCTCAATTTTGTTACTCCAGATATTCGTGGCAGCATCTTCTATGCCGACTCTGCATCCGAAATCTGGAAAGATCTAGGTGATCGTTTTTCAGAAACCAATGCACCTAAGGTTTTCCAATTGAAGGATTTCGTCACTCTTCTCAAGTAAGACAATCGTCCGGTATCTGTTTATTTCACTTTGCTTAAATCTTTCTGGGATGAATTAAGTTCTTTATCTACTATGCATGCTTGTACTTGTGATCATGCATCTATTTTTGCCAAAGAGGTTGAAGACGGTCGTTCTATGAAATTCATGCAAGGCCTAGACACTCATTTTCAATCCATCCGCAGTCAAATTCTCTTAATGGATCCTTTTCCTCATATGTCCAAGATTTATTCTTTAATCCGACAAGAGGAGAAGCAACAAGAGATTCATGCACTCTCTCTTCCTTCTGCTCCAGACGCTGCTGCCCTGAGTACTCCTTTTCAGAAGACCAACTAGGCTTCTTCTTCGAAATCAGGTCCGTCTAAACCTCCACAGCAGCCTGGTGGTTCGCAATGACCTTGAGCGTGTGCCCTCGCATTACGGGGCCACCGGCCACCACGCTGCTTATTCCCATTCTGCAACCATTGTAACCGAGTTGGACATCTCTATCACGTTCACTAATGATTCTTGCCTTTTTCAGGACCAGTTAACGAAGAAGAAGATTGGATTGAGACGGTTTAATAGGGGACTCTACGATCTCCAACTAGCTTCCGTTTGCTCATCCCACAACTCCACCACAAATAATTTATGACATTATCGCCTGGGACATCTATCTTCCACGCCTTTGCAGATTTTAGCTAAGCAGTTTCCTTTCATTTCTAGTTCCAATAATGCTACTTGCACTGTATGTCTGCAAGCTAAACAAACACGTTTATCTTTTTCTCATAGTTCAATAAAAACTATTAGACCTTTTCAAATGATTCATTGTGACATTTGGGGTCCTTTTCATTTACCATCATATTCCAATGCTCATTTTTTCTTAACTATTGTCGATGATTTTAGTCGTGCTACATAGATTTATCTTATGACTATCAAATCTGAAACTGCCATGCATTTACAATCTTTTTTTGCTATGGTTCATACTCAATTTCATTCTACAATACATTCACTCATATCTGGCCATAGCAACATTGATGACCATTTTCATGAAATCCAAGTCCTTTGATCCGACAATGGTTCTGAATTTATATCCAATAACATGCAACAAGTCTTTTCAAAATATGGGGTAATCCACCAACGTAGTTGTGTTGCTACTCCCCAACAAAACGATGTTGTTGAAAGAAAACATCGTCACTTACTCAATGTTGCACAAGCATTACATTTTCAAGCTCATCTCCCATTATCCTTCTGGGGTGAATGCATTCTCACCGCAGGCTATCTCATTAACAAAATTCCTAGCACCTTGTTAAATGACAAATCACCTCATGAGCTTTTATTTACAACACCTCCCACTTTTGCCCATCTTCGTGTTTTTGGTTGTTTATGTTTTGCTCACAACACTTCCATTAAAAATAAGTTTGATCACCGCGGGAAACTTGACATCTTCATTGGTTATCCTTATGTTAAAAAAGGCTATCGCATTTATGATTTATCTTCTAAGAAAATTTATACTTCCCGTGATGTGATTTTCCATGAGACTGTATTCCCCTATCAACATTTATCTCCCCCCCCCCCCTATCACATCTGCCCGTTTCTCCTTTACCCATCCCAGACAATGAAACCTTCGACATTCAATTATCTCATGTAATTTAAATGGATGGAGCGAGCCCTGCTCCAGCCTAAATCGAGCGCGACCCGCGCTTTCTTCTACCTGACAATCTTCCCACTCCTCTAGCTCCGTCACCCCTTTTTGGAAGATCCTCAGTCATCCCACCTCAATCATCCTGCCTTAACTCGATCTACTAGAGTGCGACAACCCCCACCACTCCTCATCCAAGATTATCACTGTCCTACTCTCACCAAGGCACCTACAGTCCCTTGTTCGGCCAACCTCCTCCAATCGGACTTTAAGGTAACATGGTCTTCCACTCCATACCCTATGGCTTTTTATGTTTCTGACACTAACTTTTCTCCTTGTCATAAAGTTTTTTTTCTCTAAAGTGTCTTCTTCAGTTGTTCCTACATCCTTTTCTCAAACTGTCAAAATTCCAAAATGGAGAGTTGCTATGGCTGCTAAAATTGCAGCTTTGGAACAAAATAACACATGAACTCTTGTTCCGTCATCCTCTCATCATAAGCGTATTGGTTGTAAATAGGTTTTCAACATTAAATATCATTCAGATAGTTCTATTGAACGTTACAAAGCTTATCTTGTTGCCAATGGTTATAATCAGATTGAAGGCCAAGACTATCATGACACTTTTGCACCTGTTGCAAAATTAGTCAATGTTCGATTACTTCTCTCCATTGCTGCTATCAGACATTGGACTCTTCATCAGCTGGATGTCCACAATGCCTTTCTCCAAGGCGATTTGGATGAAACTGTTTATATGACATTACCTCCTAGATTCGCCAAACATTGGGAGAACAGGATATGTCACCTCAATAAGTCCTTATATGGACTCAAGCAGGCTTCTCGGCAATGGTAAGTAAAATGAATAGTTCTACTCACAAATCAGCGATGAAACTAAATGCAAGTAAAATTAAAACTGAACTCGTGTGTTTATTTATCAAAGATTATTCTACTATCGAATCTATCAAAATAGAGTGGAATAAAAGATTCGTTCCACTCCTAGTTCTTTAACATTCAATGTTTTCTAATATTATCAGTCCTAGCCAAAGTTAGTGAGAGTAATGGTGAGAATTTTATACTACGATGCAAATTTAACTAACAAGATATGAATAACTCAACTACGAAATGCTAAGGTTTGAATCTAGATAAAGAATTAGGGGAATTTGATTCCACCTTGAATCCAACTTAATAAACTAGTATAGATTGTTGTAATCCAATTCTTACGTTCTTACGATAAGAATTGGTCGTTCTAATCCCTAATCAATCATGACAATCTCTACCAAATAATGACGAGCATGTGAGGAAGTCCAACCCATTCTCATGGCGAATCAACTACCTTCTAGAGTGGAATAGACTCTTACAACTAGTTCTACACTACCTAATCAAGTTTTTGTCAAGGCTTCATCAAACCCTTCTAATGGAGGTTTAGCCTTGATTCATCAAACTATCATTTCTCATGAAATTCAAACACGACATCATATAAAGATTCTAACTTTACTAAATTGAACTAATCAATAATTCAAATCTAAATTAACAACTAAGAAATGATTAACAACTAAATATGAATTTGACAATTCTAAAACTAATAAGAATTTAATTAATAAACTAAATTGAGATGAAAATGAATACTTTATTATGAACTAATATTTGATTCTAAATAATAATCTACTTGTTCTAACACTAATTAATTGAAAGAAAAAACTAGATCTAAAACAATAATTGAAAACTAATTAATGGAATAAAACTCAAAACTAGATCTAGAAAAAATGCTCTAATGGTTACTTGCTATCTAAACTAATTATTTCTTAAGAGTTAAGTCTTGTGTCTTGAAATGGAGGAGACCAGATCCACATTTTCGTGCATGGGCTGAGGAGCCATGTTTTGGACTGGAAAATCGAGCCCAAAACCCAATCTCTTCAGTCCACAGGGCCCTTTTCATCTTGATCTGACTTCAGTAGGCTTTTCACCCACTTTTGCTTCTCTGATTGGATATAGGTTTGGACCATTGGAAAGAACTTTCCGAGTTGGTCGTTTTGACATAGGGTAGGCCCAATTCCGAGGCCTGAGTCCAAAGATACGGTCTTCGGAAGTTCTGCTGACTTTTGTGTATTGTTTCTGCCCACGTTGACTTTGACTTTTCAGCTTTTGACCGGGCTTTACAAAGGCTTTTTCTCCTTGAATCTTGGCCTTTAATCACAGAACTTCTTAGCAACCAACCCTTGCTCCTTTATCTCGCCAAAGTGGCACATTTCTGCACATAATTGACTTCAATGCTTGAAATACATAAAAGCACGTAATCAGCATTAACTCCTATTTATTACTTGCATAATTGGTCTAAAAGTATTATTGTTAAGGGGTTAAAACTACAGTTTTGGGATCTTATCAAACCACCCCCAAACAGCATTTTGCTTGTCCTCAAGCAAATATGAGAAATTAACATAAGTGACCAAAAATGGAGTCCTAACTAATCTCGTTTCGCCGAGTGCGATTGCATTGACCATATGCAACAAAGCCTTAAACCACTAGGAATTCCATAATGGACGAGTTATAGCCTCGTGAGAGTTTTCCAGTGAAGGTACTCACAGACTTCATCTATACTACAATGGCTAAGAAATAAAACTATTGTTTCCTTATTTATACCTCAATTATCTATACATCTCACTAGCAATGAATACAGAATAATCAAGTCGAAACCTAAGCTAATATATGCATAATAATCAATCATCTACGAATAAACATATATACAATGAGTAATACTATGAAATGCACTAGCAGGTCTGTTTCTGAAAACTCGGAATAGCGTCCTTAAGTAGGTCCTCACATAAATGTCAAGACAAAAACCACTCTGATTTTTCCGCTCAAGTTTCGCTACTTTAGTGTGCAGTGGGCACACTTTACCTTACAATCTTAATGACACACAAGAAAGCCGGAGTCGATCAAACACATCTGCCACTTACTATTACACTAACCTATTCCTAATTGAGCTAGATGTCTTTATTAGGTGTTGTGGGGATTAGGAGATGGTTTTTAAGAAGGAAGGAAATGGATATTCAAAAAGGACAAGTCTGAGATAATAGAGTCTTCATATTATGTAACAAAAGAAAACCGTGTTCTGTACTTTTGCTTCTACACTTTGTTTCCATCCTTAGCCATATGTTTTTCTTTTTCTTTGGCTTTTGACTCATTTGATTGTATTTTTGGAGTTCTAACTCTTTATTTTCTTTTATTTATTTATTTATTTGGATGGAAACTTTCTTTTCTTATTCTGAAACGACTAACAAATTCTTGATTTCAACGGTCTTTCTCTTTTGTATTCTTCATCTCTATTCTCAGACTCATTCAAAGAATGGGTAGGCTGATATATTTTTTTATTTTGTTTTTGTAATAGGGTAAAGGATTTGCGGTTTATGAAAGGCTAAAGAAAGGCTCAGAGGGGCGACTAGTGGAAAATAATTCATAGGTTTGAATGTCTGGCTATATCGATCCAAAGAGGGCCTAAATTCTCGCTTAGGATATGGTATAATGATCAAGCAAGTGGACGTGTGATTTCCCTATCTGGATTTTACTTCTCCCTTGTGTCATTTCTCAAATATTCACTCATATAAGGCTTTAGGCTATATTCTCACAGGATTTGTAGAATAAGTACTCTAGCCTAGATTTCAGAAACTTACTGCCAAACAATCATAGATACTCATGTAATATATTTATAGATAGATGCAAAGATTATTACCTACATATTAACCTAAGTTTCTAAAATTTATTCTAATGCAAAAGCTATGTGAGATTTCTAGATTATCAAGGGCCTAGAGAAGGAAAATAATACCAATATTCCTAAGTGTATAGCATAACTTTTTATTTATATTTTTTTTGAAATTTTTGAATTTTTACTAGAAAACAAGTGCATATTATACATATCTATATCCTAATAGATGCCTTAATTACATGTGTTTCTATGCCCCCAAACGAAGAAACATGATTTGTCCTCAAAGTATTTAAATAAAAAGGGTAGAGAAATACAATTGAAACGCGTAAAATTCTGGAACATCTGCAAAACAAAGTTAAAATATACTAATATAGAAAAAGAAAACTGACGCAACTCTATAGGAGTTCCACCCGTTATGAGGTTAATAAGAATTAAATTGCTTGGGACATAAGCAGACACTAACTGAAATAAAAACTAACCTTAACTCCCATTTAAGCGTTATCCTCCTCATCATTCCTCTCCAAAGAGATGAGGTTCCTTCGCATCCTGCCATGCCATGATAACTTGCCAAGCCCGTTGCCGTGTGTCATCAACTTGTGCTAACCTGTCGAGTGTTACTATGTCTGATGGGGTGTAAGGAGCAACCAAATGAGGTTGCACCTGCCATCCCAGCCAAGTCATTACTCGAAATGAGTGAACCACCCAATTGGTGGGTCTTATGACTTCAACTCTTTTTCCAATCCGTGAACTGGGTACAGAATTTAGGTAGACAACTGAGCATGATGCGGCAAACCAAAACAGGCATAAGAAGATATTTATGCCTCATGCTTTGGGCTCTCTTAAGACTAGCCACTAATACTTGGAGAATGTCATATCGGCGACGTCCCTCAGCTAAAGCAAGGAAAACGTCACCAGTGGTACTATTTGCAGAGGTAAACTGCCAATCCCCTAAAATATTCATCAGGATGAATAACATGGTGGTGCCTACATTGAGGGACAGACTACCAAGGGCTATGCTATAACACCCTTGGTCCATTATACAAAATACCCCTCCCCCATAATACTCATGGAAATATGTATAGTCATAGAGGTATGCATTATCGGTCATATATCCCCACGTGTGAATAGGATCAGGTATTGGTATTCCCGAAACTAACGATACCAAATACTTATTGAATTCCAGTGGCGTGTCATCAACCATGACGGAGAATTCTTGTTCTCCATCCTGGTTACAATAGAAACTAACATTATTGTAAAAATATTCAGTAAGCTTAGGTGAATACAAGTCGTCTTCATTTACCAGTAGATGCCTTCATCCTAACTGCAAGATCCTTTCGCGGAACCAATGTCCATAAGTCTCGCTTCCCAACAAGTGTTCGAAAGACTGCTCCGGTATCACTATAAGAGAAGTCATCACAAAACTACTCTCTAGAATAGCTACAACGATCCTGGAACAACCCACAAAAAATTGGAATTTTTCGTGCCCACAGGGGTCAGGGCGCGGGGTGCGCCTTGGTGAATTTCGAGTTCCAGGCACTTAGGCGTAAGGCGCGCTCACTTTTTACCTGAGATGGGCGCGGGTCGAGCTCAGGTAAAAACTCGAGTTCCAGGCACTTCAACATGGGGAGCACTTATTTGTAGTCTTGGTAGGGCGCGGGTCGCACTCAGGATGAAAACTGGAATTCCAATGTTTTGGGCGCGGGTTGCGCTCAGGTTTGGGCTTGGTAGGATGCGGGTCGCGCTCTGAAGAAATTTTGACTGACAGTGCCTAGGGCACAGGTGGCGCGGGTGCACTCCGAGGTGCTGAAATGCGGAAGTGAGAAGGAAAAAAAGGAAAAGTTGGGAGTGAAAGGTGAGAGATGAATGTGAGAGATGTGAGTTTTGTGTGGAGAATGAATGAAGTTTATATAGGTTTGAGTTTCCAAAATGAATCGGAAAGTTTCCAAAACGTTTTAAGGCAATTGTCGAAAACAGAAATTTCCAAAACCGAAAACGGAAACTACCCATATTCTTGATTCTAATACAAACCTAATATCTTTTAGACTGAATTTAGAATAGTAACTTCTAAACTCTTATAGATTTCATCCTACCACCACATCTAATCCTAGGCATGCCAATATCGGCAATATTCTCAACCATCACTCCAAAACAACTTCTAAAATGGAGGATCATATAACAAATCATGCTAGAGTAAATAATACCGCCCCCAAACAATTTGGAAAGGTGGGATTAACAATAAAGAACCATATTATATTAAAATTGAAATTCAAACAACATTTAACAACCAAATTCAAATTTAACTACGGAATTCAAAAATCAACATCCGAACTAAATAAAACAAATACAAAAACAACATTAACGCATAATATCCCTAAAGAATGCGCTGCTGGTAGTGGATGGCATATGGGAAGGAGATGACTCCTGAGCTCCCGATAGGCCAGAGCCATTTGTCCTTCGGTGACAACGCTCGTGCCTCACAGACGCCTCCTCAGAAGAAGAACCCCCGTAGGGTGGGAAGCATGCAAGCATATCTTCTCGGAACTTGCGTTGTGCATCCATCTCTATCTTCATCTGTTCCCAATGCTCATCCTCGCGTTGGGCACGAGTCTCATAGTTACGATGTATGACAGTCTCGCGAGTCCGAAGATCTTCGCAAATAGTGTTTAGAGAACGCATGCCACGATGAAGCACCGACATGCATTCTGCATCAGACCTACACCTCTCTAAGGCATCGACATCAAAACATGTCGTGTCCTCCTCATCCTCTTCAACTACCCTATCTTCAAGCAACCTCCAAACCTTCTGAACACAGTCCGTATATGCTACGACATTCGTATGCATCTTAATCATAGTTCGCTCAGTTTTCGGAGTTGCTCTAAAACTCATCATGATCTTTGTTATCAAAACGGGGAGAGGTGCAATACTCTTCCCAACTCCCCTAATCATACTAATCAAAAACTCCAGAATACATAATTCATACTTCTGCTCCTGGAGTATCCATAACATGTGAAGACAGTTTAAACTGATGTCACTTACCTTCTCTTTTCCCGTGACATTCCTACCAATCCACTGAGCTACAGCTAGCTTGTTGGTTCGCAGAGACGACTGGCGAACACAATGCGAGCTCGCAATGTAGTTTCCTTCCAAAACTGTCGCATTCATCAAGGGCTCGATCCCAGTAAATTGGGATTCCTGCAATGTGGCGTCGAGATGGCGTCTAGGTGGAATGCCTAAAATCTCAGCCAGTACCCTCGTAGATACTTCTCTCCTCGTCCCGACCACCTTAGCAAAAACTCGATTCCCATCCAACTCTCTCTTTTTATAAAATTGTTCCACTAAATCAGAGTGATAGAAATCATCTGTCGAGTGCCACAACCTACTCCAATCCCTCCTAATCATCTCGTCACTGTAAAACGGAGCGAAGCGGTCGGCCGTAAACAATTGTTCCGGCAAAATTCACCATCTTTGAGCCATTGGAAGTTTGAATTGATTTGAGGGTTTATAGAAGGTGTAGGAAACAATGTGAAACAACCTAACTTAAAAAACGATGGTGGTGGCGCGGTGGTTGCACGACAGTTCAATTTTTTTTTTGAATTTTTCTAATTTTTGGTGGTTGAAATTGTTAGGGATGGTGGTGGGAGAGGTTTGGAGAATATTTGGGGTGGGAATGAATTTGGGCGTGGGTTAAATTAGGGTTTTTTTTTTTTTTTTTTTTTTGTTCTAGGGTTTAAAGCTTGTTAATGGCGGTGATGAAAACAAACTCGCGACTGTTAGTTTGAAGATGGAGACGCACGTGCGTGGCATGTGCGCGTGAGATTGGGCCCAAGCCCAATTTGATTTTTCGAATTTTTTCGATTTTTCGCGCAACTTCAAACTAAATTTGCCGCTTCGTTACCGGTCCGATTTATGCAAATGAGATATGGAAATGATCAGGAGAGAATTTCCAATCCAATGATCCATAAAACACTCTATTCCAACGGTGGGTGACATATAATAATATGGAAAACGCCTCGAAGTGCATGCATGACGTAAGTTTTACTGACGAACGAAATCTACATTCATAGATAATGTCAACCCGAATCGGGATACGATTAAACGGCCTAAACAATACAAATGGAAAGTTGAACAATCAAGGACAGAAAATGAACATCCCACCCCCAAACAAATTTTTGGCAATGAAGTTTGAAAATTTGTTTTAATGTGGGTCTTTTAAGGTCAGATTCCCGAGACTTCCTAGATTACTATTTTTATGATTTAGAATTTTTTAATTTTTATGCATGATGTTTACTATAAGAAAAATAAAAACCAATAAGGACATAATTCACACCATAGAGGAACATGACTCAAAAATCGAGAAAACATACAAGAGTGGAAAACGTGAATTATGTTCAATGTGGACTTAGGATTCGATACTTAGAGCCACACACTCCATAAGGAGGGCCCGGTTACCTCAAGGGTGCACCTGCCAATCTATGGAAATGAAAGGAAGTACACCAACCAACAAAGGTCAGTCCTTATAGACAGGGTCCTGTAAAAGGACTTCCTCTACATCAGGGGACAATAGCTCGTGAAAAAGTTTCAACCGTTGGCCATTGACTTGAAAGGTACTGTTGTCCTTGGGATTTACCAAGGTGATTGCCCCATGAGGGGTGACTTCAGTAACCAAAAAAGGACCAGACCAACGAGTTTTTAATTTCCCTGGAAAAATATGTAGACGGGAGTTGTAAAGCAAGACCTTTTGACCTACCACAAACTCTTTGCGCAAGATTTGCTTATCATGAACACATTTCATGTTAGCTTTATAGTCTTTCGCAAGATCATAAGAATTGCTACGGATTTCTTCAAGTTCATTCAATTGCAACTTGCGCTTGACACCCGCCTCATCAAAATTGAAGTTAAGACTTTTTATAGCCCACATAGCGCGGTGGTCCAATTCAATGGGCAAATGACAAGGTTTCCCAAATACAAGTCTAAAGGGAGACATACCTATAGGAGTTTTGAAAGCAGTCCTATATGCCCATAAGGCATCAGATAGACGCTTTGACCAGTCTTTCCTATCAGGATTTACAGTTGTTTATAATATCTTTTTGATTTCTCTATTAGAAACTTCTACTTGTCCGCTAGCTTGTGGATGATACGGAGTTGCTATGCTATGTGTAACTCCATACTTTTTCACGAGAGATGCAACAACTCTGTTGTAAAAATGTGTTCCACCATCACTAATGATGGCTTTGGGAATGCCATATCGACAGAAAATGTGTTCTTTAACAAAAAACACAACTATTTTATGGTCATTGCTACGGCAAGCTATGACCTCTATCCATTTAGACACGTAGTCCATGGCAACTAGAATATAAATGAAACCGTGGGAAACTGGAAAGGGACCCTTGAAATCAATGCCCCATATGTCAAATATTTCTACCACCATGATTGGATTTAATGGCATCATATTACGCTTCGTGATTCGCCCAAGTTGTTGGGAACGAACACACGTCTTGCAATGCACTTGGGAATCTTTAAAGAGAGTAGGCCAATAAAACCCACATTGAAGAATTTTAGCAGCTGTTTTCATACCACTAAAATGGCCACCACACTATTTGTCATGGCAGAATGAGAGAACCTAATTATATTCCCATTGAGAAATACAACGACGAATAATCTGATCCGCATAATACTTGAAAAGGTAGGGCTCATCCCAGTAGTATAGCTTAACTCTGGCCAAGAACTTCTTACGTTCATTTCTTGACCAATCATAAGGAATAACATCAGACGCTAAATAATTCACAATGTCAGCATGCCATGATGCAGAAAAAATAGCATACAGATGCTCATCAGGAAAAGAGTCCGGTATGGACTCAGAATCACTATCATTGTCGTTTGTAAGTCTAGATTAGTGGTCGGCAACTATGTTTTCGACCTCTCTTTTGTCCTTTATTTCTAATGTGAACTCTTGCAGGAGAAGAATCCATCAGATTAATCTCTGCTTAGCATCCTTCTTTGTGAGAAGGTACCTAAGGGCTGCATGGTCCATATAAACTAGAGTCTTAGAACCAACCAAATAAGGACGAAACTTATTTAAAGCATAAACGACAGCTAAGAATTTTTTTTTCAGTAGTTGCATAATTACTTTGAGCATCGTTTAGAGTTTTACTAGCATAATAAATAACAATGGACTTATTATCTAGTTTCTGTCCCAAGACAGCACCAACTGCATAATCACTAGCATCACACATGAGTTCGAATCGGGAGGCTGTATAATGGGTGCAGAAGTTAAGGTAGCTTTTAAAGTTTCAAAAGCTTGTTTACAGTTAAAATTAAAATAAAAAATGGCATCCTTTAAAAGCAGATTAGTCAACGGCCTAACTATTTTTGAAAAATCTTTGATAAAGTGCCTATAAAAACCTGCATGGCCTAGAAAGGCTCTAATATCACGGACAGTCCGTGATATAGGTAGAGTCGCTATCTTATCTAGTTTGGCCTTATCTACTTCGATGCCATCACTAGATATAATGTGACCTAGTACTATGCCTTTTTTCACCATGAAATGACATTTTTCCCAATTTAAAACCAGACTTTTCTCTTCACATCGTGTCAAAACTTTAGACAGGGTAGACAGGTAGTCAGTGAAAGAGTATCCATAGATAGAAAAGTCATCCATGAATACTTTCATGAAACTCTCTACCATGTCACTAAATATATGAAGCATACACCGCTGGAAGGTACCAGGAGTATTACAAAGGCCAAAAGGCATTCGTTTATAGGCGTATATTCCAAAAGGACATGTGAAGGTAGTCTTTTCTTGGTCATCAATATCAATAATAATTTGAAAATAGCCAGAGTAGCCATCCAAAAAATAATAAAAAGCTTGACCAACTAAACGTTTAAGCATCTGATCTATAAAGGGTAAAGGAAAATGATCCTTTCGTGTCATGGCATTTAAATGTCTGTAATCAATACAGATCCTCCATTTCATAGGACCATGCGTGGCAACATATTCACCCTTGGCATTACGTACCATGGTAATCCCTGATTTCTTAGGAACTACATGAATGGGACTTACCCATTCGCTATTAGAGATTGGGTATATGATACCCGCATCGAGTAACCGTAAGACTTCTTCCCTGACCACTTCTTTCATGGCAGAGTTCAAACGACGCTGAGGTTCGCGAGAAATCTTTGCGTTATCCTCTAAATGGATACGATGAGTGCACACATTAGGGTCAATTCCCTTAATGTCGGATAGGGACCAACCAATCGCAGAACGATGTTCCCTAATCACCCTTATCAAACGTGTCTCTTCCTCCTTAGATAACAGAGAAGATATAATTATCAGACTACCATCCGGATCAAGTTGAATATATTTTAACTCGGAAGGAAGAGGTTTTAGTATCGGGGTGGTTGGAATGTCGATAAATGCTTCTGGAGGGTCCTCATCTTGAGTAACGAATACTTGCTTAGGCAGCAGGTCTTCAAACTCAGGAGATGGAGCAACAGAAGGGTCTACGATAGGTGTAGACTCAAAGATGGTGTTGACTTCCTCTAAATAGGAGTCATCGACAAAATCTGAACTTCCAAAAGAAAGGAATTTATGCATATGGTTTTCTGGAAACGTGTTATTAAAGTAATCTTGAGCTAAGCTCTCGATCATGCTAACCTCCCCATCTATAGACGAATCTGATAACTATTTCATCATTTTGAAAATATTTACCTCAACATAAAGATTGCCAAAAGATAAGGACATTCGAACCATCGCGGCAATTTATAAGCACATTGGCAGTCACCAAGAAGGGACGCCCTAAGATGATCGGAACAGAGTCGTTAACGACTTCTGTATCGAGGATCACAAAATCAGTAGGATAGTAGAAATCCTGAATCTTAACAAGCACATTTTTGACCACACCCTTAAGATACTTAATAGACCGATCTGCTAATTGCAACCTCATTTGAGTAGGTTGCATCTCTTGTAGACCTATTTGTTTGTATAGATAATACGGGAGTAAGTTAACACTCGCCCCTAGGTCTAGTAAAGCAGTGGTCATGTGGGAATCTCCTAAGGTGCATTGTACAGTAGGACGACCAGGGTCCTTGTACTTAACGATTCCATTATGTTCTGATAAAGTTGGAAACTATTCAGTTAGAAAGGCGTCTTTAGGAATATTAGTCTTACGCCTAGTAGTGCATAATTCTTTAAGAAACTTAGCGTGGTGAGGTAATTTTTTAATTGCTTCGAGAAAGGGTAGGTTTATCGTTAGATTTTTAAAAACTTCCCTAATCTCATCAAAGTTTATATCCCTGTTTAACATAGCTAATTTTTGGGGAAACAGGGGTTTCTCTCTATATTTAGCGTATGGATCAACTGGATGTCTAACCTTTGCTTTATGTTTCTTAGGTTGTGGTTTAACTTGTACCTCTACAGGGGTAGGCTCTTCAGTTTCTATTTCGGTATCTAAATCAATCTCCGGGGTAGGGACAACTGGTGGGGTAACTATAGGCATAGTTACATTGTTATCAACCACTCTCCCAGAACGGAGAGTCGTGATGGCATTTAGCTCACCTACTAGAATTACCGTTCACCTCAAAGGTTGTGTTTGTTGTTTTAGGATTAGTTATTGCTTGTCCTGGAAACACACCTTTGGGTTGTACTTTCTCTTGTGCTAACTGCTATAAGGAAAGTTGGATGGCTTATAAAATCTGTTGTTGAGATTGCATAAAGGTATCGAAACTATCCGGTTGTGGAGTAGTATTTGCTACTGGTTGTGCGACATGAACTATATTACGTTGATTATTAATGGGTGGGTTGTGATAGTTATTATTATTAACTGGAATGATACCTCTATTAGAATTATAATTATTATTGTTATAATTATTATAATTTCCTTGACCTTGTCCTTGGCCTTGTCGAAATGGAGCTTGGTTATAATTGTTTGCTTGCCTAACATTTTGATTATTAAACCCTGGAGGTGTTACTTGTTGATTATTTCTCCAACTGAAGTTGGGGTGTTGTCTCCAAGGGGCGTTAGGAATAGGATAACTATTAATTGAGCAAACATTATCTTGTTGTAATGTCTGTTGTTCGTAAGCGAGAGGACAATAGGAGTCGGGATGCTCTGGACTTAAACAGAAATTACATGGATTGGAGTTGACATTCATGACGGGAATAGGCTTTTGTTGAACAGAAATAGCCTCTACCTTTTTAGTGAGAGATTCGATTAAATTTTTAAGTTCAGGATCGGGTTTCATCTCAAATTAAACATACCGGTGGCTTTAACTGTTGTATAAGAACTAGCGGAACGGGAGATATCGTCACTACCCCCATTATTATTATACTTAGTTTGATCTTCTAAAAATTTATAAGCCTCTGAGGCTCCCTTACTTAGGAAACTACCCCCATTCATTATGTCAAGGACTTCTTTATGGTGGTGTAGAAGTCCTTTGAAAAAGGCACGAACTAACGTGTCTTTCGCGAGGTTATGGTGTGGACACTCTATAAGAAGATCGGTGAAATGATTCCAAGCCTTTGAAAATGATTCATGAGGATTCTGTCAAAACAAATGAATCTTGGAAAGCATTTCATCGGTCTTCAGTGGTGGGTAAAAGTATTCCATAAATAGCTGAACAAGTTTAGCCCACGAGTCCACAGAATTAGGCAATTGGGCAGTTAACCAAGACGCCGCCTTATCGGCTAAGGTGAAAGGAAACACCCTCAGTTTAATTTGTTCAACACCAACCGTAGGATGGTGGAATGTAGTAAGGACTTGGTCAATCCTACGCATGTGCTAATAAGGTTTTTCATGGTCTAACCCATGAAAAACGGGTAACAAATTAAATATATTTGGGGGGATTCGGAAATCCCCCACTGGGTCTGATAGAACGATGCAAGATTTTGGGCTATCGTTTAAGGCTTTGTAAAAGTCAGAGAGAGGAGACTCTCTTTCTTCAGCCATTATTTCAAGTGTGGTGTGTGGTATATTAGCTAGAGGTGTAGTGAGTGGTATACTAAAAAGGCGTGTTTGTTGACGTTGTCGGTTGATTACGTTAGGCGTTTTTCTTCTGCCTGACCTTAATCTCATGCAAGACTAAGACCAATCTTAACTAAACACGACAACACTCCAAACAATCCTGATATACTAGTATGAACCTCTAACAGGAGATGCAAGGTGTTGAAGAAAGAAGTACCTAAATGCCTCCTTGCTTCGCTTATGAATAACGTCTTGTATCGCGTGCTCAGTGTATATAATAAGTTAGAACACTGAAAACCTTGAAAAATGGAAGTTTGAAACAAACCCCGGGAAATCGGCAGCTTCAGCAGTCGCTGGTTCGAATAGGCCTAGATAGGGCGCGAGTCGCACTCAGGTCAAACTGGAGCTCCAGGTGCTTCAGTGCGGGGGGTGCTCGAACTTTGCCTTGGTAGGGCGCGGGTCGCGCTCAGGTAAAAACTCAAGTTCCAGTGCCCATGGGGGCGCTGAGTTTTGCCTTGGCAAGGCGTGGGTCACACTCAGGTAAAAACTGTTCAAGGCGTTTGGGCGCGGGTGGTGCTCCAATTTAGCCCACTGCTAAAAGCTGGTCAGTGCTCGTGTAATTCTCGCGACCGAACATTTCAGTCTTGAACGGACAACCACAGTTAGAATCAAACAAGGGTGGGTGGGTTATGGGACTTTGGAAGACAAACAATACTAAAGAAAATAATACTAAAGGGAACTAAGATGGCAGCGGCGCCATTTGATAAACGTAAAATGAATAGTTCTACTCACAAATAAGCGATGAAACTAAATGTAAGTAAAACTAAAACTAAACTCGTGTGTTTATTTATCAAAGATTATTCTACTCTCGAATCTATCGAAATAGAGTGGAGTAAAATATTCATTCCACTCCTAGTTCTTTAGCATTCAATGTTTTCTAATATTATCAGTCCTAGCCAAAGTTAGTGAGAGTAATGGTGGGAATTTTATACTACGATGCAAATTTAACTAACAAGATATGAATAACTCAATTACGAAATGCTAAGGTTTGAATCTAGATAAAGAATTAGGGAAATTTAATTCCACCTTGAATCCAACTTAATAAACTAGTATAGATTGTTGTAATCCAATTCTTACGTTCTTACGATAAGAATTGGTCGTTCTAATCCCTAATCAATCATGGTAATCTCTACCAAATAATGACTAGTATGTGAGGAAGTCCAACCCATTCTCATGGGGAATCAACTACCTTCTAGAGTGGAATAGACTTTTACAACTAGTTCTACACTACACAATCAAGTTTTCATCAAACCCCTCTAATGGAGGTTTAACCTTGATTCATCAAACTATCATTTCTCATGGAATTCAAACACGACATCATATAAAGATTCTAACTTTACTAAATTGAACTAATCAATAATTCAAATCTAAATTAACAACTAAAAAATGATTAACAACTAAATATGAATTTGATAATTCTAAAAATAATAAGAATTTAATTAATAAACTAAATTGAGATGAAAATGAATACTTTATTATGAATTAATATTTGATTCTAAATAATAATCTACTTGTTCTAACACTAATTAATTGAAAGGTAAAACTAGATCTAAAACAATAATTGAAAACTAATTAATGGAATAAAACTCAAAACTAGATCTAGAAAAAATGCTCTAATGGCTACTTGCTACCTAAACTAATTATTTCTTAAGAGTTAAGTCTTGTGTCTTGAAATGGAGGAGACCAGATCCACATTTTCGTGCATGGGCTGAGAAGCCATGTTTTGGGCTGGAAAATCGAGCCCAAAACCCAATCTCTTTAGTCCACAGGGCCCTTTCATCTTGATCTGACTTCAGTAGGTTTTTTGTCCACTTCTGCTCCTCTGATTGGGTCAAGGTTTAGACCATTGGAAAGCCCTTTCCGAGTTGGTCGTTTTGACATAAGGTAGGCCCAATTCTGAGGCATGAGTCCAAAAATACGGTCTTCGGAAGTTCTGCTAACTTTTGTGTGATGTTTCTGCCCGCGTTGACTTTGACTTTTCAGCTTTTGACCGGGCTTTACAAAGGTTTTTTCTCCTTGAATCTTGGCCTTTAATCACAGAACTTCTTAGCAACCAACCCTTGCTCCTTTATCTCGCCAAAGTGGCACATTTATGCACATAATTGACTTCAATGCCTGAAATACATAAAATCACGTAATCAACATTAACTCTTATTTATTACTCGCATAATTGGGCTACAGTTTTGGGATCTTATCATGTCTATCGTCGCTTGATTGGGCGTCTCTTATATTTCACAGTTACACATCCAGATATCACTTATTCTGTTAATTATCTCAGCCGTTTCATGCAGTCCCCACGGACTCCATATCTAGATGCTGCTTATCGTATACTTCACTATCTTAAAGGTTTGATCAACAAAGGGATTCTCTTATCTGCTAATAGTTCTTTACACATCTCTGGTTTCTGTGACTCTAATTGGGCTGGCTGCCCTGTCACTCGTCGTTCTACTAGTGGTTATTGCACTTTTCTTGGTTCTAGCCCTATATCCTAGAAAACAAAGAAACAGAGCACTGTATCCCGTTCTTCTGCTGAAGCCGAATATCGTTCCATGGCTACTCTGGTGTGTGAACTTCAATGGTTGAAGTATCTTCTCTCTGACTTAGGCATCTATCATCCTTCTCCGATGAACATGTTCTATGACAATCAAGCCGCCCTTCATCTCTCTCAAAATCCAGTTTTTCATGAACGAACGAAGCACATCGAATTAGACTGTCATTTCTTACGCGACAAGATACAGGCCAAGTTACTATCTCCTACGTTTGTTCCATCCTCAGATCAGGTGGCTGACGCCTTCACTAAACCTCTCGGCAAAGACACCTTTCTGAGATTAATTCGCAAGTTGGGGGTTCTTGATATTCACTATCCAACTTGAGGGGGAGTATTAGAAGTTGTTCTTCACGTCATAGTGGAGAGCGCGACTTGCACTCTGCCAAAGTATGATAGAGCGCGACCTGTGCCTGTGCCTTGACGAGAGAACAGTAGATACAGCGCGACGTGCGCTCGTCCAAGGCTTAACCCGAGCGCACCACGCACCTCGCGTATTATTTAGAAATCCACACCGACTATTTTAGTTTAGTTCCTATTTTAGATTCTTGTAATCTCTATATTAACATCTTGTAATCTTCTTAGAAATTAATAAAGTAAATATTCTTTCAAATCAATCTCTCTCTCTCTAATTTATCAGATCAGTACATGGAATCCATAACTCATTCCAGGCATATGGGCAGATTTTATTACAACTTCTAGAAACATTCCCAGACAACTAGAAAACAATGAAATTTTAACCAACACATTTGCCAATATTGAAGACCATCTCCAATCTGTAGTAAAGTCTTCAGTGTGTATAGCTCTTATTACTTTAGCAGCATCTCCCTCAACTATCGCATTTGTCCAACTATTCGCTAGTGCCATCATCACAGCTAGTTCTGCACCGTACCCAACAATTTTGCCTCTCAAGCTGAAATTACTTTGTCTTGCTTTTCTTGTATAATCTTTCAATTAGGCACCTTCTGCATCTCTAGCCACAATAGTTATGCCACACAAGCTCTTATCCTCGTAGAAAGAAGCATCAAAATTCATTTTTATCCACCTTGGTGGTGGAGAAATCCATTCAACTTCAGCAACATAGTTCTCATGTCCTGCAGTAGTACATATTTCAGCTTGAGCATTGTTATGAGGTAGATGAATCCATTCCCCCCCTCTTTCCATAGCACCTGCAAAGCACTTCTCAACAGACAAACCAATATGTTCAAAGAATAGTGCATTCCTGGGCATCCAAATAGATTCAATAATGAAGCATGCTATAACGATGTTCTTGACTCTTCATTACCAGCAGCATTATCCATATCTAAAATAATATCAAGCCAGCAGTGATCTTGTAAAAGTTTGCTGGTAAATCTAATAGATAAAATAGAAGAAAACCAAACTTGGGAGGACCAAGAGCACAGTATGCATAATGTTTTCACTTGAAGCACCACACATTTGACACATCAATAATAATTTTATGCTTTCTCAATTTGTCACTAGCAGGCATAATATTTTAGAAGTGAAATTGGATGCTGCCCAAGAACGGTAAAATATAACAACTAAATGAAAACAATGCAAAACATTCTTGTTCATTTCTCTATAATGATTTTTGTGAGTGCACTCTTAGTTCTTCAATTATTGTAGTCAAGTCATTGTAGGATGATCCACCAATTTCAACAGCTCTCTTTGACATTTCTCCCAGCTCTCTAGCACGCTTTCTCATGTCTTGAGCTTGTTGTCCATTGTCCATGAGTTGAGTCACTACTTCCTTAATTTTTTCCTTTGTCACTAACAAACCTTCTAGTTCGATCCAACAATTCCAGACTTCGTTACCAGCTGTGATACCAGTTTTCAAGACTTGAGTAACAAGTTTCTCATTGTAAAATTGCTCAGCAAACACTGGCCATGTGATTAATGGAACACCTGCGCTAATGCCTTCAACTGTTGAGTTCCAACCACAGTGAGTTAGAAACCCACCGACGGATGGATGGTTGAGTATGAGCACTTGTGGTGCCCAATCTTTGATAATCAGCCCCTTCCCTTCCATTCTCTCTTCAAACCCTTCAGGCAAGAAGTTATTTGTATCCTTGTTTTTGGCCATTCTTACAACCCAAATGAATGGCACTTGAGAAGCTTCAAGTCCCATTGCAATGTGCTGCAGTTGGGTTGCACTGAAGCGAGTATGACTTCCAAACGAAACATAAAGGACGGAATCCGGTTCTTTGGAATTGAGCCAGCTTAAACAGTTGTGTACATCAATAAGTGATTTCTTCCCTCTTTCAGCCTTATCGATAGCATTTATATTACAACGCGAAACTGGGCCTATGTGCCATGCTCTTCTTCCCATCCCCTTGTAGTATTCAGCATAAGCTGGCTCCAACTCATAAAAGCTATTTACTAAAACCCCAAAGCTCTTCACATCTGCTTCGTGCATTTTCTCTTTCAATTTTGAAAATGTGTTATACGAGTCATCATAGTTAGGCAACTGCGAATTTGTCATCTTTATTTTATCTGGAAGACCAGGTAGTTCAAAGACCTCTGCATCTGATGTAACGTTCTTGTGAGGTGCATACATTTCAATGTTTTCTATCACACACAAAGAAAATAAGCTCGTAAAATGAAACACAAGCCTTGGAATTCCGTACTTGTTAGCTGCATTTGTTGTCCAGGGCAAGAACATATCAGCTATGACGCAGTCAGGCCTATGGTTTTCTAGAAGCTGCTCAAATGGCTGTTGGAGGAGCGTACCATGGCTAACAGCCTGGAAGAAGTTTGTGGCCATATCTTGTGATGGAACAGAGTCTGCGCTTTCACATCCTTCTGGTAACCCGACTTCTGCAGCAGGGAATGGAATTATTTGAATTTCAATATCTAACCCAGAGTGTTTGTCTCGATCTATAGTCTCAGCAAAATGCAGAGCATTTAGAGGAGTGGTGATTATGGTAGATTTAGTACCACGGGAAGCGAATAGTCTAGCGACGTCTACGAGGGGAATGAGATGACCTTGAGCCATGAAGGGGAAGAAGAATACATGAAGTTGTTGAGATTCAGTTCCCATGTGCAAACAACTGTTTTTGTGTAAGAGCTTTAGAAATTTGATAGAATCCTGATGAGCGAGAGTATCACAAGAAGAAGAGAGATTGATATGGGGTGAGCATATATAGAATGTGAGGCTTGATATAGACTCATTATAAATATGATTATTTGAAATTTATAGAAAGTGAGAATATTGAAAAAGGAGATGAGATCATTCCTTTTACTAAATATCCATTTTGTTTTCATCTAAGAAAGGTATTAAAACTTTATTGATCTGTTCATGGAATTAGGATCTTAGGAAGCTTATTGAAAGTGGGAGAACATATTAAACCATAATAAGCTTACTGCCTTTATTATATAACCACTTTTGTTCATATACAAGTAAAATTAGTTATCTTTTCAAAATTATTTTTGATATAATTATTTTTTATTTATATCTTTATCAAAATAAATGGTACCAAACAATGAAATACTATACAAGTTTTTGATAAAATAGAAAAGAAATATTGCCAAAAACAAAAAAGATACAAAATAAGGTAACTCTTATCAAGAGGGAAGACTCCTTCCACAATTTATGTTTCTTGTAAGGGAGTAATCACTACACCATTTGGGTGAATTGGCCACAATTAGGATTTATCATTAGTAACACTTCTTCATCCGTTAGAAAGTTAATCACATCTATTATCCGTTAGGCATACTATTAACCGTTGCTTAAATAGTTGAATTATTCAGTAACATTTCTGTAGATATTTAGTGACGGTTAGTAATATGTTAGAAACTAAGAAAAATCATAAAAATAATAAAATCACATGGGAGAAAAAGAAAGATAAACTCAAGCGGGAGTTTTTCACTTCTCGCCGCTCATCTAAAAAAGAGAAAACGAAGGAAAAAGCCTGAAAGGGTAAAACGAGAAAACTGTGAGCTTGGACGAGTAGTGCTGCACTGCTGCCGTGCCGTAGAGTTCGTCCTCTCCATTTCTTCTTTCTTGTTCTTCATCTCATCTTCCTCTTTCTACAAATAATTATTTAGGGTTTTGATTCTAATTTTGGTTTTGTATAGTTAGGGTTTTTTCATTTTTAGGCGAAATTGTTCGATCTACTGAACAGGGGATTCTCTTTAACAGAGGTAAGTAATTGTCGGTCATGGTCTGGGTTTTCCTTTTCTGCTGAACATGTTTAAGTTTTGTTGATTGTTGTTTATTATGTTGATTTTATAGAATCCAGTACAAGATTGTTTTTAAAATGAGAAAAAAATGACATTTTTATGAAATTTCGTTAAAGATTGATTTTTTTAATCTCTGTTTGTCAAGGTTCCAATTCAGATATCACACAAACTTGAGAAATTTTCCAGTTCTCTGTTCAGAAGGTACCAATTTCTCTTATTGGTTGTTACTAATGCTTTGGTTTTGAACCAAATTGCTTACTTTTAATCATTATCTATCAAATTCATGATTTGGGGTTCAATATTTTAAGTTTTTGAAGGTGCTTGATGTCGTAGCTGTTGTCGCTTCTTACTGAGTGTTCGATCTGCTCAAGGTAACAACTAATTAATGTAGTGTTTTTAGTGTAACAAGTTTGTGACATTAAGGTTTTAGCTTATGGTGGTTAGACTTTGGATTATTATGTAAAAGATTGTATGTTTATAGCTTCATATATGGTGTTCTCAAGTTCAGTTTCTTGTCAGGTTTTATAGTCAACGAGGTTTTTCTTTTTACTTCTTTTAAATAGTATTGGAATAGATAATAGAAGTGAAAAAAATATTCTTGTAGTTTAATGTAATGCAATGTCTTGGACTAGAGCATTGGATTCACATTAAAAAATCAAATCCTTGTTAGCAACTAGTAATTGCTTATGCATTAACCATAACTTCAAGCTTCAGTTAGTGTTAACGGCTTACTTGCATCCAGATTTGTGAGTGTTGTCTGATTTTGACACCCATAAACTTACTAGGTATCTCTTATTGTTGTTTCATTTTTTCTTTTCTTTCCTGTTTGTGATAGAACAATATTGTGGAATTTGTAGCATACTATAATGATATCACAATCATCCTCAATAAATGTTATAATCTAGAATTCACTTAAAGGTATTTTTGGAAAATTAAGTTTAGTAGTGTTTCAGTTATTCAATTGTACACGTTGCATACACGAGTAGAGTTTTTGGTTAATTTATTTATGTCAAAGCTAAAAAGGTTAAGCTTTATGCGAGTAAATATATATATACTGAAGATTTAAAAAAGTGTCGATTTTATTGACAATAAGTATGCAACTAGTTGTATATACATTAGTATAATTGGGTTATTATATGGATTAGTTATGGTTCACTAGAATCATTATTATATATATAGGCAACATGAATTGGGTAGCCACCAGAGAACATGTGCATGGACCATGGGCAAAATTAATAAGTTTGGAATATCTTACACCTCATGCTTGTAGTTGGAATTAGGTGTTGGACTTAAAAGAGTAACCCATTGGTTACATACTTACTTAAGAGGGTATCTCTCTTTATTGAACCTCAAGCTGGTGGAAGCAGATGATGGGTTGCCACTCTTATTGAAGGGGGAGAAGGAGGCTTGAAAAAGGGGGACAGGCAAAAAAAGAAGGGGAGAGGAAAGCTGAATGAACCACATATCCAAATGGGAGCTTCTAATTCTCCGTATTCTAATTTTAATTGGTTTTGTTTGCTACTGCGGTTAGTTGAATTTCAATTTTATTTGCATATGAATATTGGATTCTAGCTCTTTAATTGCTTATTCTTTGTGAGATTGATTTCTAGTTCGTGGTAAACACCTCTTACGTATAAGAATTGAAATCTATGGTTATGGAATTGCTATAATTTCTTGTATTGCTAATCCTTAGGATAAAATTGGGTATTTCTTTATGTTTTTGGTTTGTGGGTTGCTTGATGTGATGGGGTGATGTTGGGCTTACTTAATTTGTTGGCGAAGTTGAAGGTGTTTTGGTGCTTTGTGTTGCATCCCTTTATGGTTTGATAAGATTGTGATTAATGGTAGTACTCACTTAGTTCAATTGAATAAATTAGGGACTGCATTATGTATAATTGGATCCAATTGTTGCTAGTGATCTATGCTTATGACATTGCTCTTGAATATAATAGTGAATATTATCAATGAACCCACTACTCTTATTCTCTCCTAGCCTCGGAAAAGAGGGGATGAGACATTTTGGATTCTGCCAACCTCAGTATCTCTTGGGACTATGATTCTATATTACGAGTTGTGTCTCTTGGTAGTTCTTTGCTATTCTAAGTATTTTATTCCTAAAGGTAATTTTTAAAGTAAATCCTAGTTTCTTTTTTGTTTTACAGATGTCATTCTCGCTACAAGGAAGTACAGTCATGCTAGAAAAGTAGTTGAGATCATGTCTTGTATGTTTGAACAATAATTTTATAGGTATCTAATTCCAACCGACTAGACAAGGGTCAATTTGTCTTTGTCATCCACAAAAGAATCAAGCCGAGTCTTGAAAAGGCAATCTTCAGATTTGTAGACAATGTCCTCCCTACTGGTAGTTTTCTTCCTCAAGTTTTTTAGATTCAATAATTGGTAGGCTCGTTTCTATTCTTTTAGAATACAAAGTTCTTTTAAATGACAGAGGTGTCTGTATGTGTTTGTTTCAGGAGCTTTAATGTCTGCAATATATGACGAGAAAAATGGTTAAGATTGAGTCTCCCAAGATTTGCCTGACAAGTGTCCGGCCTCTTCACATCCGCGAAGGCGGTGGCATTGCTACATCTTTTTCTTCAACAAAATGTAAGACCCATACTACTAAATCAGCTCGTGGCCTTGAGGTTGAGAAGGAAAGGATCCTCAAAGGAGTTGGTAAAAGGTTTTCAAAAGCTTGTGTTTTGCTGGTTTCTAAAGTTTGAAGGCAAGCATATCTATTTAGTTTTACTGCTCATATATGATTCACTTGGTTCTTATAATCATTGCCTATTGAGACCATAGGTTTAAGTGGCTAGAAAAAAAGTTGTCTCTTCGGTATTCGTCAATCTATAATATTTGGGCTCAAGTTAATCATAGTTAGAGTCAGAATCCGGTCGGGATGGCTTGCACAAAAAAGTTAGTTTTTCCAATCTATTTTCAAATAGACTAGTTTCATTGCATTTGAACATCTGTGTAAGGAGTTCTGATTCCTAGACGACGGGTTATTTACACTGAATTTTTCTGCTCATTTTCCTTTCATTTCTTGTGAATTATGTTATATATTTAGACTATGTTAATTACTAGTTTTCCTTATGTTCTTCTCTTAACTTATCAACAATAGGAGCATAAAAAGCTAATACCTAAAAAGTAAGCTTGAGATAAACTGTTCAGGGTATAACATACAATTGGTGAGTGTATTTTGAGTGTACAATGGTTAAACTTCTGAATGTGACTCAAGAAGTTGTTAAAGCAGAGCTGCATGCAATAAAGCCTGCATTACAGGTCAGTCATTGCTGTAATGTAATGATTCCACTTCATTATCAAGTGTAGACATCACTAAAGAATCATTGAATTGCAGGACGATGAAGGTTTGATCCAAAAAAAAGCATAACTCTTTCGTACATCCTCAAGGTAGTAATATTTCTCTTTTCATCTCTCAATCCCCTCACACACACATTTAGAGAAGAGACACGCACCTACCCAAACAATAGCATCAACTGTAAGTAGAGGGAGTTTGTCCCTTTAATAGAGCTTATAGTTAAACTTGATTCTATCCATCCATCCATCCATCCGTTTTGAGTGTGGTTTATGAGCCCCTCATATAAAGTGTTACTTCATTCAGGTATAAACAGAGGTTTCCTCTTAATAGAGTAACATCAAAGATCAATTAGAGATGTTACAGACATACACACTATCACTCAGATGTTAAATAGTATATCCAAATTAAGTACAAGCAATGGTTGCTACCAAGGCTTACAGATTATGTAAAGCTTGTAGAGTTAATGTACAAATTAACACCTAATTCTTTTGTAACCTTATGCACAAATATATATTAGGTTCCCTAGCTACTTTTCTTACACTAATGACTATACTAACTTGCTTTTTCTCGAAACAGATTGTGGAGTTGGCCAACATAGAGACATATATCACCAAAGAAACAGATGACATTCGAATTGAGTTTATCGACTTCATCCAAGGATTTTTCCCTTTATAAAGGTATTTCTGGGACATCAATTTGTATAGTTTTATATTTCAATTTTAGCCTTAGTTAGTGACGATACACTTGATTTAATGTGCGTTTCAATTTTTAGACTTAGTGACTATATTTTTTTTCTTCGTCAAAATATCATCAATATGAAGTGATTCATGACACTCTCTCCAACATATATGCATGTAACCTTTGGCTACACTAGCATGCCATAGTAATTATGCCTAGTGTGATGACTGACCCTTATTTAAGAAATGGCTCTTATACACCTCATAGGTTGTGTTAGTAGTACATATACATTTTTAGTTTTATTTTAATTTTGGGGTTGACCTTATAAGTTGTCTCTTATTATCTTTGTCTCACCTGTGCATATACTGATTTTTTCTCTAAGAGTACCTCGTCAGTTTTCTGTCATAGGTGTTGGGCATGGTTTGAATGACAAGCTTCTATTTCACTCGTCTTTTTTTTCTGTTTGCTTCAAGATTATTCACAAGTATTTTGACAACTAGTGCCAAGCAATGCAACTTACCTTATACCTTCTTAACTTCAGTGTCTTTTGCATTCTATATCTTAATATTTTGTTATTGTGCTCTAAACTCACATAATTCTAAATGCATGCAAATATTATTTGTCAAATACTCAAATGCACTTGATTATATACTAAATATAGTTGATAGACCGAATTTAGTATTACCATTGGATACATGATTTTTTTGCAATAAATACATTAACTTAATTGTTTTTATAAACTTTATTAGATGTCGGCAGGTTTAGAACGGTCTTTAATATGGGTTTTTGTTGTCATTGATTTGACAGGGGTAGCATTTGCAGTTCCATCTTCATCTCTGCTGAAAATAGTATCTATGTTGGTCGAATTAGGCAACATAAGGTGTTATAACTAGTTCTTTAACTTTTTCTTTGCAAGGTGCATACAGTTCTTGTTTTTATGAATCAAACGTGGACAAATTCTACTCATTATTATGTATTGATCATTTCTATTTGGTGTCATTGGACTGGTTGCAGGTGTCAATGACTTTCACAATTTCTAGAGAAACGCCGATATGATATCGGAGGTCAAATGTTTTGTTTGCGTGCTACTAGGACTTATTCTATCCATATGTTTTGTTTACAAACTTATTTTACAAGTTGTTATTATATTCTTGGTTGTTTTCTCATTGTTGAATAAAATGTAATTAAGAGTTAAAACTTGTGACTTATGATTTTATGAATGAATTATGGAATATGTTTGGTTTAATTGCTATTCTTTGTTGCTATTTTATGTTATTGTGTACCCAAGTGTGTTCTTAGGCCTTTAATGGGATGGACAGGAGGTTGTGTAATATATGTGGGATGTATGCTAGAAGCAGAGGTAACCAAACAACAATTGGAACCTAAATATATTTTTTTTTCCAGATGCTTCTGGATTTAGTAACGGATGCATATCCGTTACAAATGGATAATTGCCAACAATTAATTAGTTGCAAACGAAATCAGCATGCGTTACTAATATATTGTAACGGATACATATCCGTTATTGATATTAATTTTAGTAACACTTTGAAAATCGCGGATTAAATTATGTAACGGATATTAAAAGCGCTACGATTTCCGTTACTAATATTTGTCACGCATTTGTGTCAACACAAGATAACTGTTACTAATATTTTTTGTAACGGATGCATATCCGTTACAAATCAACAGTTATGGTGTAGTGCAAGCGACCCAGAAGTGTAGGTCACTTGACTGGTGGCATTGTGTTCAGGTCTCCCCGACGGAGGGATGAGGCTGATCTGGCTGCTGAGGAACGTAGTGGCCAGGGTCAAGGCCACAATGTCGTTGGTGAGAATTCGTCCCAGCGTCTCGGGGACGTAGGGAGCGAATTCTTCTATGTGGGGAAGACGGGGAAAAAATGTGCTGTGAAATGTTCTGACTGCAACTTCCACTTAGCACCCATAGTGACCAGCCTTCTAAAAGGGATCATACTGGATGGTGATAAGGTGGAGGTTGAAGACGAAGATATGGGGACGTTGTTGGCGACCATGGACATGGCTTGTTGTTTGGTGAGCTTTTCATCTGTTATGTTTTCCTTTTGATTACTGGGCGACTCTAATTTTGGTACTGCACTTGTAGTTTCTTGTGGGGTACGACAAGCTTAAGAACGCTGTGCAACGTGCTGGTACTGATGTCAACGCGCAAGTCGAGCTGGGATGTATGCGAGCTGCATGGGGAGTTCACAAGTAGAAACTGGAAGTAATGACCAAAAAGTATCGGGATGCTGCTGATGAGAAGTCTATGCTAGTGAATGCAATGAAGGATCTGCAGGGAAAGCTGGCTGAAGTTACGGAGTATGCCAAGCAATGTCAGGGGGTTGCGCGCAAAGCGTAAAATGCGTACGACGTGGCCTGTATCCAATATGCCAAACTGGATGAGAAGTATTTCTAGTTGAAAGAGGCGTGTGATTGTGGGGCTCAGGGTACGGGGATGCGCATGATGCTGAGAGATGCAAGACACACTCCCTCGACCAGTGCTGCCCCGAAAGATAAACATGTTGTTGCTGCTCCTTGATGGTGATTTCCAATCTTGTTTTTGTAAGTGATGAAAATCTGTGAGTACTTAGTCTGTTCTCCTCTCTGTATAAGAGTTAAACAATAGAGCTGAGCTCTTAGGCTTGCCTGAGCAATTCGCCTTTTTGGTACAAAGACGCAGTGAACTGGTTTCCACGAAAGTGGCAGTTCGATACTGTGCAAATATTGTAAGAAATACCGATCTGGATTTCCTGGGTTGACCCAGTAGATCGGTGGATTCGTGAACTGGTTTCCTGGCGTTGGTCGGGCAGTTCCATTGATGAATGTGTATGGAATGCATGTTTTTGCTTATTCTCGATTGCTTGTAGCTAGTTTTCCGTGTATAATGCTTATGGTATATATTGGCTAAGAAGCCTGAGAGCTAGCTTAAGGATGTGGTTTGCTTGTAGATAATGTTTTGATATGTAAGTTGCCCACCCGTAAGAACCGTATAGGTTGTGGACCCTGGTAGCTTAGGTGAGCGTGCTAGCTTACTATGGCGTAAGGCTCGCTGAGAGCGTTCTCGTTGAGTTGATCCTAAAGTTAAAGGTATCCAATTGAGGAGAATTTGAGTGGCTGTAAAACATGTGAGCTCAAGAGAGCGAGAGGCTCGTGGAGAGCGTAATGCGTGTGTAAGCATACCGGTCACTGAGAGCGTTCTCACTGATTTGATCCTAGAAGAATAGGTCCTCAACTTAGTGAGAATTGGAAAGGCTCTGAAGCCTGTAAGCTCAAGAGAGTGTGCTGCTTGTGGAGAGCGGGTTGGCTTATTAAAACGTACTGCTCACTGAGAGCGTTCTCACTGAGTTGATCCTAGAAGTATAGGTCCTCAACTAGTGAGAATTGGAGAGGCTTTGGAGCCTGTAAGCTCAAGAGAGCGACTGCTCGCGGAAAGCGGGTTAGCTTATGAAAGCACACTGCTCACTGAGAGCATTCTCACTGAGTTGATCCTATAAGTATAGGTCCTTAACTAGTGAGAATTGGAGAGGCTCTGGAGCCTGTAAGCTCAAGAGAGCGTACTGCTCGCGGAAAGCGGGTTAGCTTATGAAAGCACACTGCTCACTGAGAACGTCGAAACTCAAGACAGTGCTGGAAGTGTATGTATACTGGTAGTGCTCTCATTGCGAGGTCGGTACTTTATTGACGAGATTAGGTAGAGTAGGTTGTAATATATAAGTAAACTAAACTTGAATTTACAGTAAATGAAAATATGGAATATACAACAATGTATTTTTATTGATAAAAATTCTTTAACAAATAAGTGATCCAAAGGCGTGGCAATGATTTCCCCTCTTGGGTTTTGATCCAGTATGCTCCATTACCTACAACTCGTTCCACTATGTATGGTCCTTCCCATGTCGGTGCTAGTTTGGAGTCATCTTGAGTCTTTTTCAGAACTAGATCGCCATGTTGAAAAGATCGAGCATGTACTCACTTGTTGTCGGACTTCTTCAGAGTTTGTTGGTAAGATGTCACTCTGATGGCGGCTAGGTCGCGCCGTTCTTCTAGCAAATCGACCTCTCATACTAGGACGGAGTCATTGTGTCCAGACTCGACGAGTTCTGATTGAGCCGTAGTGACTGTCAGTTCGGTGGGGATAACGGCTTCTGTGCCATAGCACAAGGAGAATGGAGATTCACCTGTGCTGGAGCGAGTTGTGGTGCGATGAGCCCACAAAATGTTCTTTAATTGATTTGGCCATTGGCTTTTGTTCTTTTCAATCTTTTTCTTCAGATTTTCTAAGATTGCTTTGTTGCTAGCCTCTGCTTGGCCATTGCTTTGAGCGTACTGAGGTGTGTAGAATGCATGAACGATCTTCCACTTGGCCAGAAACTCCTTGACTGTTTTTCCCTTGAATTGGGAACCATTGTCCATCACCAATGTGTGTGGCAAGCCGAATCTGGTAATTATATAAGTCCAGATCGATGAATTTTCTGACATGTGATTCCTTGACATGAGCTAAAGGAATTGCTTCGACCCACTTAGTGAAGTAATTAGTTGCAACTAAGATGAAGCGAAAACTGGTACTTTTCTGTGGAATGAATGGTCCCATAATATCCATGCCCCACATGTGAAATGGCCAAGGGCTCACAATATTGATCAACTCACGAGCTGGGTATATGATGTTGTGGCCAAAGGTCTGACATTTGATGCACTTGAGGACATATGTTTTGGCGTCAATCTGCATTCGAGGCCAAAAGTATCCTTGGGAGATCGCTTTGTGAGCCAAAGAGCGACCGCCGGCATGGTTTTCGTACTTTCCCTAATGAATTTCAGCAAAAATTAATTGGCCTTGTTCTGGGCTTATGCACCTCAAATGAGGTCCCCCAGTAGATTTTTGGAATAACTTGTTATTGACCAAGCAATAACGGCGAGCCTGATATGGCATTTTTCTGGCTCTGGCATGTTCTTTAGGGAGTGTACCGTACTGAATGTATTCTATGATGGGCTGCATCCATGTTTGACTCATTTGATCCTTAGAGAGTGGGCACAGGTCCCGGACCTCTAAAACGTGCTCAGCTTGGTAAGCAGGTCGGTCAACTACTTCAATGAAGTTGCCTAGGGGTGCAATTCGGTATCTGGGTAGCCAGGTAAGCTAAACTGTCCACATGACGATTTTCGTCGTGCAAAAACTGATGTATGGTGGCTTTCTTGGAAGCCGGAAGTAACTGATAAACAACTTGAAGGTATTTAGAAAGGTTACCTTCGTGGGTAGTGTACTCTTTAGCAACCTGGCGAACGACCAATTGCGAGTCACTAAAGACTTGGAGCTCTTGTACACCGAGTTACAGCGCCATGCGAAGCCCCATGATTAATGCCTCGTACTCCACTTCGTTGTTAGAGGTCACAAAGTCGATGTGAACTGATTTCTCCACCATTGCTCCATCTGGGGATACTAGGACAACTCCGATTCCACTTCCTCCAGGGTTGTTAGATCCATCTACAAAGAGAGACCAGATGGTCTTGTCATTCTTCTTTGTGGATGGAATATCTATTTTTGGTTCCCAATTTACGTCGTCGACAGGGAAATCTACTAGAAAATCTGCAACGACTTGTCCTTTCTATGAGGTACGTGGGATGAACTCGATGTGGTGCTCCCCGAGCTCTTTGGCCCATACTGCCATGCGAGTTGTCTTGTTCTCCTTATGAAGAATTTTCTTCAACGGAAGGTCGGTGAGTACTTTGATTGGATGCGCTTGAAAGTAAGGCCTGAACTTTCTTGCAGAATATAACAATGTGAGTACTGCTCTTTCAATCTAAGAGTAATTCTTTTCAGATGGAGTGAGCGTCTTACTTGTAAAATAGACCGGTTTCTCTGAGTTGTTTTCCTCTTTGAAGAGAACTGAACTGATGGCAAAGTCTGATATTGTGAGATACAGCCCCAGCGTTTCACCATCTGTTGGTTTTGCCAGGACGGGAGGTGTAGTCAGGTACTCTTTGAGGGTGGAGAACACTTGGTGGCACTGATCGTTCCACGAGAACTGCTCACCTTTTTAAGAAGTTGCAAGATCAGTCGGCATTTGTCTGATGCCCTAGATATGAATCTGTTTAATGCTGCAACCATTGCTGATAGCTTCTGTACTTGCTTCTTTGTTTGTGGATCGGGCATGTTCAAGAATGCTCTGATTTGGTCTGGGTTAGCTTCGATCCCTCTTTGTGATACTTGGTACCCTAGAAACTTCCTTGAGGACGCTCCATAAAGGCATTTTTCTGGATTCAGCTTCAATCTAGTCTGGCGTAACCTGGAGAACGCTTTCTCAAGATGAGTGAGGTGGTCACCTGCTTTCTTGCTCTTGACGACCATGTCGTCGATATAGACTTCCATGGTATCCCCTAACATGTCCTGGAACATGTCAGTGACCAGCCGTTGATAAGTTGCTCCAGCGTTCTTGAGGCCGAACGGGAGGACGTTGTAGCAGCAAATTCCTTGTTCAGTGATGAATGATGTTTTCTCTTGGTCTTCTTTAGCGAGTGGGATTTAATTGTATCCACTGTATGCATCCATAAATGACAGGAGCTCGTGGCCACAAGTCTGGTCCACAAGTCAGTCAATTCTAGGCAAAGGGAATCTATCTTTAGGTGTTTCTTCGTTAATATTGGTGAAGTCAATACAGAGACGAACCGTGCCATTCTTTTGTGGAACTGCTACTATGTTAGCGATCCAGTCTGGGTAATCGACCTTTCTGATGAAACCGACTTGCTTGAGTTTGTCGACCTCATCATTGATTAATTTTTGAAATCTCAGAGATAACCTTCTAGGTCACTGACGAACTGGCCTAGCATTAGGATTTATATTTAGTCTATGACATGCAACATTAGGATCTATACCCAATACATCGATATACGACCAAGTGAAAACATCTTTATTCATTGCTAAAAAGTTTACAAGCTGAGCCCTGAGTGTAGGGTCTAAGTTAGCCCCTACATAGACGAACTTAGGGTCATCTTCTGTTCCTAAGTTCACTCACTCTCTGTCTACAGGTTGGGATGCTGCCTTTGACGATGATGCATCTTCCAGGGGATTGATTTCTGGCAACGCTTTGCCGTTCTGAGGGATAGTGGATTTGGCAGCTGGGGTTGGAGCGACCTTTGTGGCGACGACAACAGGGGCTGAAGTGGCCTCTGTGGTCATGACAACAGGGGCTGGAGTAACCTCTGGAATCTGTATATGTTGTATAATGCATGACGGAGCAACCTCTTGGGTCATGACAAGTGGAGCAACGACTACTGGAGCGACCTTTGGGGTCCTGACTAGTGGAGCGACAAATGCTGGAGCGACCTCTGAGGTCCTGACTAGTGGAGCAACGACTTCTGGAGCAACCTCTGGGGTCGTGACTGGTGTATCGACAAATGCTGGAGCGACTTTTAGGGTCTGTACAGACGAATAGACCCTCTTGCTAGAGCCCCCAGCACTCAATTTTGGTGCTTTGGCTCTGACCTCCGCGACCAAGTCTTTGGCCATTGTGTAGCTGGTGGGCTCATTCCTTGTGCCGATGGGTGAGTCGGTGGTCTTATTCGCTGAGAGGATTTGGTTACAATGATAAGCCTCGACTTGATTGCTTCAAAGCTCCATCATGCCCCTAGGACCAGGAAATCGGAGTACTTGATGCAGCGTGGACGGTATGGCTTGCATTTGATGAATCCAACGTCGTCCTAGTTCGTAACATTTTTTTTGTTGGTAGTTGTTTATTTAGTTAAGACTAATAAAAGAGGTCAAAATTGTAAAATTCAGTCTGAAATTTGAGACTGATGTCAAATTTCAGTTTTTATGAAGAAAAAACTATTTTTTTTTACTATTTCCTCTTAACTTAAGAAATGCGCAGCCTATACCCAATTTTCTGTTTTTATGATATTTAATTTTTTTTTTTTTTTTTTGCATAGCAGACTTTGTCTATATACAGCAAATTGGTGTTTGATTGATACATATAATAATAATAACTGATATAAGGAGCGTCTTGTTGTGAGTGGGGGGTTTTTTGTTGACGGTGAACTTCTCTTTGCGAGAAAGAAGTTAACTAATTAAAATTTGACAACTTTAAAAGTGGATAAGAAAGGGGCCAAGATTTTTGGTGTTAGTGAGATGTATAAGAAGAATTGTGGTTGAAGATATGGAGAAAGAAGTAATAATCTGCTCTATAGACAAAAGCTACTCAACAATGTGTCGGAGATATAAGAATGACGTTTACTGTTTAATTGATTGTTTGATCGCACTAGGATGGAGAGAATTAATAAGTGATCTAAGGTTAATTGAGAATTATATGATATCCATGCGGAAGGTATAGGAAGGGAGTATGTATTGCAGAAGGTGAAGGGTATTGCTGTTAGAGAGGGGTACGGACTTGCCTCTAATGGAGGGGATGGACCTGCAAAGGGTGGACCTGCAGAGGACGATGCTTCTACAACTGATGAAGAAATTGTTTGAAAAATGGTTTAGAAATTAAGTTCCTTGTGTTAGGAATTCTTAGACATTTGAGTAGTCTAAAATCCATTTAATAATGAATGAGAAATTGTATCTAGTGTACCCACTTGAGTAGAAATAATGTGACTTATACTTTAGGCTTAGGCTTATGGTGTATAAGTAACATTTCTTCTAGAAGGTAGTTTAGTTTATGTAACTACCGTAACTGAATTTTGCTTTTAGCTTGAACGGTCATGTCTTTTCAAACTGTCGTGTCTTTTCAAAAAGGTACATTCTCTTCTATAAAACGTACTCAACCGCATGTTTTGTTTAAAAGAAGCTAAGGAAAAATTCATTTACATTAGTTTTTCGTGTATTCTCTCTCTCTACAAGTTTTTTGTTGTTCGAGTACAAACACAATATTGCATTCGTTGAGTCTTTTGAATTGGAGTGCTACATTCATAGGATTGAAATTCGTTCTATCCCAGGAGACAATTGTTCATCAATGATAATTCAAAGGGGGCCCTAATTAAAATTTGCAAAGATTTGGATGATGTAAAAACAATACTTATCCTACTATTATTAATTAATAAACTACTCTCTAAACATGTTGTTGAAACTAGGGAGTAATCGTGTTCGATCCACTCTTGCTATTCAGGCACTTAACAATGAACCTTGAAAACTAAACTATTTTACTAGATGAGAGAGAGTGCTTTTATGCTATGAAAACAATAATTTATTATGCTAAAACAGTGAATTAACGATACGAGAAACGTAACCACGCGATTCGATTGGCTATTAATTAGTTTAGTCATCGAATCGATTGTTTTGATCCTTAGCAAAATCTATGATTATCTCTAATCATAGTTTTGCTAGCAATAGAGATAGCACCCCCACAAATTTTTTTGATGGGGTTTCTAATCTCTAGTTCACCATTTTAAGATTTATCTCTAAATCCCAAAACTATGAACTTGACACGCTATTTCAACCAATGACCATTCTAATTAACAATCATCCTCATGTGGCTTCATTAACCTCCTCTATTAGGGAGTTTAGCCTTGTGTCATTGGATTGAAACTATTTAAACAATAAATTAAAGATATTAAAGTAAAATAACAAAATTGAATATGATAACTAAAGCTTTTATTGAAAGGTTTTAATTAATGGAGGCTACACTACAAACTAATTAACTAGACCTAAACTATTTTAACTAAAGTAGCCTTTTGAGAGGTTAGCCTTAATCCTCTTTATATAGAAGAGGATTATGTTATATTTTCGTGCATAGGCATGGAAGGGAGACTTTAGACTTCTAATGGGAGCCTAAAGTTCATTAGGTCAAGTCTAAAAGGGCTAATGCTGCTGGAAAATAATGCAGTATGTGCCATTTTTGTCCACTTTTACAGCTCTGATTGAGGCAATGTTAGGTCCACTAGAAAGCTTGTTCTGATCTGGTTGTTTTGACATAAAGTAGGCCCAAGTCCAAAGATACGCCCTTTTGAAGTTCTGATGGTTTTTTGTCATTTTTCTACCCGAACTGACTTTGACTTCTTAGCTTTGACTGGGCTTGAAAAGGTTTTTTTTTTATTGATTCTTGGGCTTTAAACATAGAACTCTCTCATCAATTATCTTGACTCGTTTTCCATGCAAAAATGGCGTCTTTAAGTATATAATCACTTTCAAGACCGGAAATACACAAAAACACGTAAATAGTACTAACTCTTATTTATTATAAACATAATTGGCCTAAATGTAATACTATTAAGGGTTTAAAACTATAGTTTTGGGTGCTTATCACACCACCCCCAAACAACATTCTGTTTGTCCTCAAGCAAAGATAAGAAATAAAAAATAGATAAATGGCAAAAAATGTGGTCCTAACTAATCTCGTTTCGCAGAGTGTGATTGCATTGGCCATATGCAATAAGGCCTTAAATCACTAGGAATTTCCTAGTGGACGAGTTATAGCATCGTGAGAGTTTTTCAGAGAAGATACTCACAAACTTTATTTATACTACAACGACTAAGAGATAAAAATAATATTTCATAATTTAATCTCAGATATCTATACATCTCACTAGTAATGAAATAAGAACAATTCTTTTGAAACCTAAGCTAATACATACATAATAATCAAATCATATAAACATAACATACATGCAATGAATTATGCTATCAAATGCAATGGTAGGTCCATTTTTGAAACTTTTGGAATAACGTTCTTAAGTAGGTTCTAACAATGAATGTGTCAATACATCAATCACTCTAAATTTTCAACTCAAGTTCGGTCACTCCAATGTGCAGTGGGCACAATTTTCCTCACAATCTCAATGACAATCCGAAGGAGTCGAGGTCGATCAAACACAACTATCACTTATTATCACACCAACCTATTCCTAATTGAGCTAGAGGTCTTTACTAGGTGATGCGGGGTTTAGGTGATAGTTTAATAAAGAAAGAAATGGATATTCAAATAAACAAATTTGAGAAAATAGGGTCTTCAATTACATTTACTAGAGAAAGCATTCGTTCTTGATTTTGCTTCTAAACTTGTTTCCATACTTAGCCCTTTATTAGCTTTTTACTCCCTTTGATTTTTGATTTTGGAGTTCTAACTTCTTATTTTTCCTTTCATTGGGAAACTTTCTTTTCTTTTGAAGCAACTAACTAACTTAGTGAAACTGATCAAAGGGGATAAAGAAGGAAAGATGTACTTGAGAAGTTACCATTAATAAAGGTTAGGGTCCACTAAACCCCTAGTTTTTTTTTTTTTTTTTTTTTTGCACAGGTCTTTCTCTTCATTTTTCTTCACTTCATCCTATTTCTTAAACTTATTTAAGATGGGTAGGCTTATTTTTATTTTTATTGGTTTTAAACATGAGTAAAGGATTTGTGGTTCCGAAAAGGCTAATGAAAGGCTCAGTGGGGCGATTAGCGGATCTTTGGACTCGGGCCTCAGAATTGGCCCAACTTTATGTCAAAACAACCGGCTTGGAATAAGATTTCCAATGGATCCAGTCTTGCCCTAATCAGTGAGGTAAAAGTGGACGAAAAGGGTACTGAAATAATTTCCAGCAGCTGTGGCCTCTTTAGACTTAACCTAATGGATTTAGGGCTCACAGTAGAAACCCAAAGTCCCCCTTTTTGGCCCATGCATGAAAATGTAACCCTAACATACTCTCTCCTATATAAAGAGGGTTAAGCTAAACAAAACTTGGCTACTCCCCTTTTGATAAAATGTAAATTAGACTTTTACTCCTACTTAGCTAAAGAGACTAGGAAGAAGTAAAATATATTTTATATCAAAGTTATACTCTCAATTATAATGTAATAAAACTAGAGTAAGAATTCGTTCCACTCCTAATTGCTTAGATAATAATTAATTCCACTAATGATGAACAATTAAACAGCATAAAAGTAATGATTTAAAATAGAACTAATATAGTGAAAACTAATATTGAATATATACTAAATTAAGCTATGGCAATTAAATATTAATATGTGAATATGAAGAAGGAATTAGGGAGATTTGAAATCCACCTTGATTAATCCCTAACATACTAGTATAGAGTTTGTTGCAACCTTAATCTTTATGTTTTCACACAAGGCTCACTACCAAAAAAATGACTTTACCCAACAGACTCGAGAAAGATTACCCGACAGTTCCAGTCTGTAGGATGGTCCCTACAAATGATATCCACCAGGTATTATTTTGCCATTCGTCCAGTGAGTTCTTTCAGCACTTCATGTGTTTTGGTTATAACCGACGGTTGTGTGAGAGCTTTTATCTGTCAGTTACTTTGACGGTTTTTAACCATCCTTTCTTTCCAATTGTTGATTAAATTTTTGCTGTACTTATTAACCGTCCGGTTTGTTCTTGTGAGTTCAGCTGTTGGCATATCGATTCCAATTATCAGGGCGCCAAACCAATTTCAGTTCCCACCTTAAATTTTCTAAAAAAATCAAAAAAATAAAGAGATCCCTAACTATTATCCCTCTCACTCAAGCTTGTTGTCTGATGCCTTCCCCTCACTCTCGCTTCCAACCAATTTCAACTGTCAGCATACCTTTCCCCAATTATTAGGCGCCAAACAAATTTTGTTCCCACTAAATTTATTTGGAAAAAGAAAACCTAAAATCTATTTTTCCTCTCCCCTTCACACTTGTTGCCGCTTCAACTCTCATTACCACTCCAACAAAGTAACGTGCACTCACTCTCTCTCTCTATCATTCTCACTCTCTTTCCCAAATAAAATTTTGATTTTGTTTGTTTCGGTGAGTTTTTAGGTTGTTTCATTAAGTTTAAATCTTTAGACTTGAAAAGGATGGAACTTAGCAGGCGTTATGGTAAATATACTTTTTGTTGATGATTATAGTTTAACAAAATTATTTTCTTATAAATATGAATTTCTTTGTAGTTGATTTCAACTATCACTGTTCAGACGAAAGATGGTGTTGATGTTCTTGAACACTTGGTCATATCCCTATTGGTACTTATAAAACCACTTCGTAGCTTTATATAAGATATTGATATTAGTGGATAGTGAATTTAATGTACAAATTTAGTTTAGCCTGGAATTTGTGTTTCTCATTGTGGTTGATTGATTTGTTTAAATTGATTTGGATGAGAAGCTGTAGGTTCTTTGGCTCCTCTTCTGTTCTTTCTGCTTTGTGTTGGTGAAAGTTCAGTTATACTGTTGCTTAGTATGTAAGTGTGCATTCTATGTTTTAATTAGTGCCCTAGTTATGAATCATGAGTTGTTGTTGTTGTTTTGGTTAATAGTTTGGCTTGTTCTTGTTATTCATTATTTGTTCGTTTGTTGTTGTTTTGTTCCATAGTGCTTTCGTTTATTTTTGTTTTGTTCCATAGTGCTCTCGTTTATAAGATGCATGAATATATGTGTTTGACTTTAGTTTCATCTAATTTTGTACTCCACTTTGGTATTTAATATTAGGTCATTATATGTATGCGTAGAGTTAACTTGAAGTCAGTGTATGCCTAGAGTTAGCATTGTAACTCCTTGGCCTAGTTAGTGTATGCCTCTACATAACTATTTAGCTATTTTTCTTGTTCTGAGTTTTGTTTGTTCTTTATTATCTCTTAGAAGTGCATCATGGAGTCAACGTGCTTGATAGATTAGAGTTGGATTGATCTAGACGATTTCCGGCATCCGCGTTTTATAAGAGGTGTTACAGAGTTTGTAACCTTTGCCTCGGAACACCACGTTAACAAGAATGTCATACCATGTTCTTGTCGAAAGTGTCGAAACCAAAGGGGCAAGGAGTCACGATAATCTTGCCCTACACTGTTTTAGCTATGGGTTTAGGGTTTAGTGAGAAAGAAGTGGAAGAACAACACAATGAAAGAGGGCAGGGATTTCAAGAGAACGTGTATGTGGTTGACATGAATGCTGCTTTCCACCCCATTGCTCAAGAGTTTAGTCTTGACAACTTGGAAACTTTTCTTAGAGATGATCCAAGAGGTTGTACAGAAGGGGAAGAAGTCGTAGATGGTGTTGCTTTTAACGCTAACTTGTGTGAAACAATGACTGCATTATATCCTGAATGTGACTTCAGTGTTCTTAGATTTGACGTGAAACTCCTTAACCTGAAGTACACAAATTGGTGGAGTGATAAGAGTTTTACTATATTGCTTCAACTACTCCGCATGGTGTTGCCTACTGGTAACAAGATACTAGAGAATAACTATAGGGCAGATAAGATGATTAAAGACTTGAAACTTAAATGCAAGAAGATTGATGTATATAGAAACGATTGCATTTTGTATTGGGAAAAGAATGAATTTAAGGTTAGCTGTCCTACTTGTGGTGTTTCTAGATACAAAACTCCAACCTTTGAGGATTTGAAGAAGCGAACTAGGGTGCCTGCTAAGGTCTTGTGATACTTTCCACTTACAGAAAGGTTGAAGCGATTGTATAGTGTGCCTTGGGTGGCAAAGGAGATGTTGTGGCATTCTATTGGAGAATTAAAGATTGGCACGATGAGGCATCCTATTAACTCGGCAGTGTGGAAGCAAGTCAATTTAAAGTAAAAAGACTTCTCTTTAGAGCCACAAAATGTTCGCTTGGGACTAGCCACTGATGGTTTTACTCCTTATGGCAACTTTGGAGCGCAACACAGTTCATGGCCTGTAATGCTTGTGAACTATAACCTCCCGCCTTGGCTATGTATGAAGTCTCAATTCACCATGCTTTCAACTCTCATTGAGGGTCCAAAGCAACCGGGTAATGATATTGACGTTTACTTGCAGCCGTTGGTTAAAGAACTCCAAGAGTTATGGCGTGATGGGGTGATGGTTAAGGATGCATTCAAAGGTGAAGAGTTCCATATGTGTGCCATTTTACTATGGACAATCCATGATTTTCCAGCTTATGGGAATATCTCCGGCTGTAGAACTAAGGGAAAATTCGCTTGCCCTCCTTGTGGTTTGAAAACTGTTTCTATAAGACTTCACCATGGAAGTAAGCATGTGTATATGAGAAGTAAATGGTGGCTTCCATTGAGATCCGAGGCTAGAAATGATACAAGAGAAAGCACCTATGATAAGACAAAGGAACAAGGTGAGCAACCAATAAGGTCGACAGGAGTTGAAGTTAAGAGAATGACTAAGAGTTTGAAAAATCATCAATTTGGGAAACTCGGCAAGAATAAGGAAGGGAATAAAGGAAATTTATGGTTTTCGAAGAGATCTATCTTCTTTAAGCTCAAGTATTGGAAACACATTCTCGTTCGTCATAACCTTGATGTCATGCATATTGAAAAAAATATAATGTATGTGAAATTCTTTTTGCTTTGATGTTGAATACGAAAGGGAAAACTAAAGATGATGTCAATGCACGCAAAGATTTAAAGCGCATGAAGAGAATGAATAAATATTGGGTAACTAAGCTTGGCGGGAAACAGGTTATGCCTCAAGGTATCTTTTGGCTTCAAAAAGAAGAGAAGAAGTCGTTCATCCAAACCTTGCACAATCTTAGTGTACTATTGGATTTAGTGGTAACTGGTCTAATATTGTCAAAGGAGATTCAATGGATTTGAGACAAATGAAGTCACATGACTATCATATTCTAATGCAACATTTGCTGCCGATATTAATACAACATGCTTATAGAGATGGCAATAGAAAAGAAGCTCGAACAATTATTACTACCATTTGTACTTTCTTTAGTGCTTTGTGTTCGAAGAAAGTAGAGATTGAAACACTTGATGTAATGGAAAGGGGTATGGTCAAGGCATTGTGTGCGCTGGAGAGAATCTGCCCACCATCATTGTTTGTTACTATGATGCATCTTCCTATTCACTTAGCTCATGAGGCTCGCCTTTGTGGGCCTGTTTTCTTTAGGTGGATGTATTTTTTTGAAAGGTACGGTATCCTGGTTTTTGTTACTTATTTTATTTATTTATTTTCTCATTTTTAAGATTCTATTGCTTCTAAAATACTTTTTTAAGGTACATGAAATATTTCAAAGATTATGTTACCAACAAAGCGCGCCCGGAAGGGTGTATTGCAAAGCGTTACTTGAAGGAGGAGACACTAATGTATTGTGTTGGATATAAATAGGAGGAGGTGGTCTTTTAGATACACTTGATAGGATGGCTGAAAATAAACCTAATGTTTTACCAGATTTTTTGGATAGTGTAGGCGACAACCACACTGCCAATGAGGGTGGGCCACTTGGCCCAAGTGCAAAGTATTTATTGGAAGGTGTGGAGTATGAACAAGCATGACAATGGGTACTAAGAAGTCATCCCAATTACGACAGATGGCACATGTAAGTATATCACGTCGTATTAAAGTTGTTAGAAACTTAACACAATCTAAATTATATACATAATCCTAACTGACTTTATTACTTCAAAAATCATTTAGGGAGTACACTAGCTTCATTAAGGACAATAGAACAAGTGCAAGGAGGAGGACTGGGCACACTAGGGTGGCATTGTGTTCTGATGATTTCATCACACGGTTGACAAAACAGCAGGAGTTCCTCGAATCCACTGATGATCACTTCAAGGATTTAATTAGGGGACCTACACGCTTTGCTACAAAGTACTATAAGTATTGTGTCAATGGGTTTCTCTTCATCACCAAAGACTACCAGGAAAATAAAAGGAACCAAAACAGCGGTGTTACCACAAGTTGCCCTACAACTTTCCGTTCTAGTTCTAAGGATAAAAATTTAATTGATGGAGATGCAAATTACTATGGCGTTCTAACAAACATTGTTCAACTAAATTATCGTGAAGGCTACAAGACTGTTTTGTTCAAGTGTGATTGAGCTAAGTGCACACAACTTGGTGTGAAAGTGGATGAGGAAGCAAAGTTGAGGTTTGTCAACTTATCCAATCAACTTAGTTCGGACCATATATGTGATGAACCATTTATTCTTGTATAGAAGGCTACTCAGGTTTTCTATTCCCAAGATCCCAAGAATCTTGAATGGCATGTAGTGCTGGAGGTTCCAAGAAAAGTGTATTTTGATGAAGGTGGACCGTGTTTCTTAGATGAAAGAGTGGTGAATGATTCAGATATAGGGCCTAACAACCTCGACATTTCTGTGGTGGATGAACTGATATTCAACGACCCAGACAACATGTTTGAAGTTGTTGAGAGTAGCAGAAAAAGAAAGAGATCTAGAACATAGTCCATTTATATTTTGTGTTGACTTAGTAGTGTGTGTTTTGTGGTATTAAAATTTTGGTAGTTTTTTTATTAAGTGTAACTTTTTGTTTGAACAGGGTATGTCTGTACTTGAATCTTTTTCTTTTCCGGCTGTATTTTTCATGTGTGCATAATAGGCCTTTTATCGAATGCTTTCTCTTGTTTAGTTAAATAGAAATTTAAATTAAAAATTAATTGATCTTGATCTTTGCACCATGGACATGCATACTTGTTGTATTGTATTACATCTTTTTGCACATGGACGAGGGACAAACATATAGCAGCTCACATTTACTAAGTGACAACCTTGGTGATGACTTAGGTAACGGAGATGATTTTTACTTTTCAGTTTTCTATGCCATTGTTTTGATCTTACTAACAAATTTGGTTGATATATGTAGGTGAGACACACATTTCTGGTGCATCAACTTCCTCTTCTAAGGAAATAAGAGGTCCTTTGATAGGTGTTTCGGTGGAGTTGCCCGAAGGCTATGAGAATGTAATCATTAAGCTTAATGAGTGGGCTCAACCAGATGAGCCCAAAGAAGAGGTTGACCATTTCATCACCAAACTTGGTCACATTGCTCACCGTGACATCCCAATTTGCTATGATAGCTGCAAACCAGTTCATTCGCATGAGAGCATCATACCCAAAGCTATTAAAGCTTTAGTAGGAAGAATGTATATGTTTGAAAACATCGATACTATTGACACAGATTGGACAATAAGCAAATTCTAGAAAGCGTGGAAGGAGTACAAACATTAGTTGTTCAAAAAATACGTCAAAGATCAACCTCCTTCCTTTGTGAGGGAACATCCCAAACAAGGAATTCCTCTGCAAGATTGGCGACAATTTGTGGATAATTGCAATACCGAGAAATTCAAGGTTAATGGGTTTTCTATTTTATTTCATGGTGATTAGGTGTATGTGTTTTGATATAAATTAAAGTGCACTATTACTAACTTTAACATGTGCAGGCTTCTAGTTTGAGGAAGACAGAAAATCGTAAGCAACAAAAAAACTCTTCGTGTCTTGGGAGGAAATCTGCAGCTGTAGCTAAAGTTGAATTGGCAAAGGAGAAAGGGGTCCCTGTGTCATCTGTCACTGGATTGGACTAATATATGCACAATCATACGAGAAAGAATGGGGAACACCAAGACCCAGAGCTACCTGTTAGTGTGCTAACTTAATAAGACATGAGATACTAAATTATTTTTAAGATAGTAATTTGAGATATTTTTGTTTATCTGATTTACTAGGAAAAGCTTAATGGCTACACTGCTTTGCACCCGGAGTCACGAGAGATGTCGGTGAATGATGCCCTCACAAAGGTCTCATATTTAATCATAGTTGTTGTAATTAATTGTTGTTTAACATGATTTTAATGGTACTAAATCGATTGTCCATTAAGTACATGTTTTTGGGCCAGATAGTAGGGGTCATTTTCAAGGCTTGGGTGAAGGGGTATGCAAAACATCAGTGAAGAAGATGAAAGTTGTGGCACAACAGAATTTAGCTTTGAAAGAGATGAACATGGACCTTGTGAAGAGGGTAGATGTGCTTCAGAATACAGTGTCGGAGAATTTAGCTTTGTTGAGAGAATTTATGAGCCAAGGAAGAATGCCTATGGCAGATGTTGAATCGCCACATTCTATTCACGCTTCCCTAGTAATTATTCGAGTTATTTTTTGAAAAATATATAAGATCCACTCTTATAAGGAAAAACTGATAACACAATTTAATTTTGTAGGTTGTCAATGAATATATTGGTAAAGAATGTGATCTGCGTGGTGGTTGGCCACTTAGAGTCGTGGCGAGAGGTATCATGTTGTTGGAGTTATCCCTCACATGAGGAGAGAATCAGAGCTGGAGAGAAACGGAGTTGATTCGGCTTTGAATATGTCAGAGCGCGCCTGCGCTCATGCATTTGAATCAGTCCAGTGTTTTGGTGCGACCCGCGCTCAAATGGGGCGCACCCGCGCTCAGTCTCCAGTGTTTTGGCGCGACCCGCGCCCAGGTCTAATTTTCGTGGGCTTCACTACAGTAACCGCGAAATTTGGTTTTTGGAGATAAAAACCAAAATCAAGGTTTTGGAAAACCTAAGACTAAGAACCAGAAAAAAACAAAGAGAGAGAAACCCAATCTTGAAAGCTATCAAGATTGAGAGATAACCTTTACAGAGATACAACCCTGTAAAGAGATAAGAGTGATCTAGTAAGGTGAGAGACTGAAAGGAGAGATTTTAATCTTCCTTCCCACTCTATAAAGAACTGGCTCTTGTGGAAGTAGGCATCATTGACCGAACCACGGTAAATCTTTGTGTTGTGGTTTGCCTTTACTACTTTACATTATTATTTGTTGTTGATAGTTGTTTAGCGAGTTGGGCATGTTAGTATAAGTAGTTGGTGATATTTAAAATTTGTCTGGAGTTAAAGTGTGTTCAAATACAAGTTATCTGTGTAGTGGGGGAATCGATTGGTATTGGTATAATCCCCAACAAGTGGTATCAGAGCCAGGTTAGAATAGCCTAAGGTGTTATCCGAATCTTGGTCAGAAGGTGTTTGACGAAATTCTTGAGAGAAGATTTGAGGTTAAATAACTTGTAGAGATGGACCATTCCGTGAACACTCGCATGATGAGTCTGAATAGGAAGAACTACACTATCCGAAAGCCAAGATGGAAGACTTGCTATCTTTACAAGGACTTGACACTTCCCATTGAGAATGAGGGAGTAAAACCAGAAAAGACTGATGCGGCTGAGTGGAAAAAGCTTGACAGAAAAGCGATTGGATACATTCGACAGTGGATTGACGACAATGTCTTTCACCATGTGTCCCAAGAGACTACAGCCTTCAGTCTGTGGAAGAAACTCGAAGACCTGTATGAGAGGAAGTCGGGTGGAAACAAAGTGCTAGTCGTTAAGAAGTTTGCAGACACGAAGTGCCAAGAAGGTTCTTCAATGTCTGAGCATCTTAATGAAGTACAGAATATCATCAATCAGATGCATTTGATGAAGATCAATTTGGGAGACGAAGTTGAGGCTTTGTTTCTATTAGGCTCTCTACCTGAAAGTTGGGAGACATTAGTAGTTTCTCTACACGGAGTACCCAAGGATGGAATTGTTACCATGGAGATGGCTACCACGTCTTTGTTGAATGAGGAGACTAGAAGGAGTGCAAGAAGCAGCTCTTCTCACTCAGAGATCCTTTTCACAGAGAAACGGGGAGAGGTCAAAACAGAAAACCATCTCGTTCTAGAGGTGATGACAGAAGTAAATCTAGGGGTGAAGCTAGAACTCCTAAGGCAGAGAGGCAATGTTACTATTGTGCCACCAAAGGCCACTTTAGATATGAGTGCATGACACTGAAGAGGGATGAGAAGAATAACTGTGTACATGAAGACATGGTGCAGAGGAACGGAAACACAGGCAGAGATACTACCGCACTAGTCGACAACCTAGTGGGAATTGTGTCAGATTGTGGTGTGTGCTGTCTTAGTACCTCATGTCAAGATATAGAGTGGGTGATAGATACAGGAGCATCCTATCACGTCACACTGCACAGGGGATTCTTCACTACCTACAGCTGTAGTAAATATGGTGAAGTAAGGATGGGTAACAGTGGAGTCTCGAAGATTACAGGCATTGGAGATGTTCATGTAGAAACCAATGTCGGCTACACCTTCACACTCAAGGATGTAAGACATGTCCCTGACATACGGTTAAGCCTAATTTCAGCTGGGAAATTAGATGACGATGGCTTTGTAAACTCGTTTGGTAACGGGGTATGGAAACTGAGCAGAGGTTCCATTGTAGCAGCCAGAGGAAAGAAAACTTGCTCTCTTTATAAAAAACAGGCTAGTTTGTGTAAAGTAGAAGCGAATGCGGCAGAAGAAGAAGCTTCATCTGAACTGTGGCACAAGAGACTGTGTCACATGGGCATAAAAGGGATGGAAGTTCTTGCTAAGCAAAAGGCCGTGCCAGACATTAAAGGTACACATTTAAATACATGTACTCACTGTTTGGTAGGAAAGCAACATAGGGTGTCTTTCCAAAGATTCCCGTCTCACAGAAAGGACACTGTCCTTGAACTAGTGCACACAGACTTATGTGGTCCTATGAGAGTAAAGTCCCACCAGGGAGCTTCATACTTCTTGACATTCATTGATGATGCGTCAAGAAAGATATGGGCCTATAGTCTGAAGACCAAGGATGAAGTACTTGGCGTGTTTGAGAAATTCCATAACATGGTGGAAAGAGAGACTGGGAAGTTGTTGAAGTGTATTCGCTCATATAATGGGGGTGAGTACATTGGGCCATTTGAAGAGTATTGCCAGAGTCATAGGATTCGTCATGAGCAGACCGTTCCCAAGACACCGCAACAGAATGGAATAGCAGAGAGAATGAACCGTACCATTGTAGAGAGGATGAGATGCATGCTATCTCACTCTAAGCTACCTAGAAGCTACTGGGTAGAAGCAATGCGTACAGCCGTGCATGTGATCAACCTGTCGCCGGCAAAGCCTCTGAATAGTGATTATCCAGAGAGAGTATGGTCAGGCAGAGATGTTGATTATGGATACTTGAGGGTATTTGGGTGCAGGGCATTTGTGCATATTCCGAAGGATGAGAGATCCAAGCTTGATGACAAAGCCAAGCAGTGCATTTTTCTGGGTTATGGAGATGAAAAGTTTGGTTACAAACTCTATGATCCGATTAACAAGAAGGTAATCCGAAGTCGAGATGTTGTGTTCTTAGAAGACCAAACCATAGCAGACTTTGAGGAGGGTGAGAAGCTACAGGCTTTCACCAATGATCTTGTTGATTCGAACCGAAGTTCCCTACCGTGGAACGTCGCGAAGGCATTGAGAATGCAGAGAACCATAAGTTTGAAGCTCATGATGAGAATCCTATTGCTCATGATGGGATAGAACCTATTGGTATAGAAGATGCAGATGAGATGCATGAACCACCACCAGAGCAAGCAGAAGTGCATCCTCCTGAGGCACCAGCAGATGGGGCAAGAAGGTCTGACAGAGGGAGACTAGCTTCAACCAGGTATCCACCACATACGTACGTGCTACTATCGGATGGTGGAGAACCTATGTACTATCAAGAGGCACTTGAAGGTACAGACAAAGAAAAGTGGTTAAAGGCCATGCATGACGAGATGGATTCACACTTATGAGTTAGTTGAGAAACCCACAGGGAGAAAAGTTCTCAAGAATAAGTGGATATACAAAGTCAAGCATGAGGAGAACAATCCTCACCCAAGGCACAAAGCTCGCCTTGTTGTGAAAGGATTCGGTCAAAGGAAAGGGATTGACTTTGATGAGATTTTCTCTCCTGTAGTGAAGATGACTTCTATTCGGGTGGTACTGGGTATGGCCGCAAGTATGAACCTAGAGGTTGAGTAGCTAGATGTTAAGACAGCTTTTCTTCATGGAGACCTTGAAGAAGATGTCTACATGGACCAGCCAGAGGGGTTTGAGGTCAAAGGCAAGGAGCACCTAGTATGCAAGCTGATAAAGAGCTTGTATGGGTTGAAGCAAGCACCGAGACAGTGGTACATAAAGTTTGACTCCTTTATGGTGAAGCAAGGATACAAAAAGTCTTCTTCCGATCATTGTGTGTTTGTTCAGAGATTTCCAGATGGGGATTTCATAGTGCTATTGCTGTATGTGGATGATATGTTGATAGTTGGCCCAAACATCAACAAGATATCCAAGCTGAAGAAAGACTTGAGTAAGTCCTTTGAGATGAAGGATTTGGGTCAAGCAAAGCGGATACTTGGGATCGGGATCACTTTCGTGACGAAAAGAGTGGGAAGTTGTGGCTTTCTCAAGAAAGTTACATTGAGAAGGTGTTGAAGAGATTCAACATGGATCAAAAGCGAAAACCCGGTCGGTTAATCGCTTGGTGGCCCCCGTTCATGACCCAAAGAAATGTGTCCTAAGGGTGATCATAAGCAGTGGGTAGTTTGATGTATGCCATGGTGTGTACTAGACCGGATACTGCTTCTCCGTTGGTGTTGTAAGCCGTTTTCTGTCAAATCCGGGTTAGGAGCATTGGGAAGGTGTTAAGTGGATATTGAGATATCTCAAAGGCACTTCCAAATCGTGTTTGTGCTTTGGTGGAAGTAAGCCCTTACTTGAAGGCTACACTGATGCAGACATGGCAGGTGATGTTGACTCGATGAAGTCCACCTCTGGTTATCTGGTTACTTTTGCAGGGGGAGCAGTTTCTTGGCAATCTAAGTTGCAAAAGTGTGTTGCCCTCTCCACTACAGAAGCCGAGTATATTACAGCCACTAAGTGTTGCAAAGAGATGCTATGGATGAAGAGGTTCTTCGACGAACTAGGGCTAAAGCAGAAACAGTTTGTAGTTCTATGTGACAGTCAGAGTGCCATCCACTTGAGCAAGAATCCGAGTTTTCATTCTAGATCCAAGCACATACACGCGCGTTATCATTGGATTAGAGAAGTACTCGAAGACAAGCATTTGTGTATCGAGAAGATCCATACCGACAAGAACGGGTCGGATATGATGACCAAAGTCTTACTGAAAGGTAAGTTTGATATTTGTTGTGCTACCGCCGGAATGGTAGCGACTCCTCCCCGCTGATTTGGAAATTGCATGGAGGTATCTCCCCTCACTGTTCGGGAGGGGGAGATTGTTGGAGTTATCCCTCACATGAGGAGAGAATCAGAGCTTGAGAGAAACGGAGCTGATTCGGCTTTGAATATGTCGAGGCGTGCTGGCTCGTAGGTAAGCGCCTCAGCTCATGCATTTGAATCAGTCCAGTGTTTTGGCGACCAGCGCAAAATGAAGCGCACCAGCCTCGATCTCCGGTGTTTTGGTGCGACCAGCTCAAAGAAGCGCACCGCCCAGTCTAATTTTCGTGGGCTTCGCTACAGTAACCGCGAAATTTGGTTTTTGGAGATAAAAACCAAAATCAAGGTTTTGGAAAACCTAAGACTAAGAACCAGACAAAAACAAAGAGAGAGAAACCCAATCTTGAAAGCTATCAAGATCGAGAGATAACCTTTACAGAGATACAACCCTGTAAAGAGATAAGAGTGATCTAGTAAGGTGAGAGACTGAAAGGAGAGATTGTAATCTTCCTTCCCACTTTATAAAGAACTGGCTCTTGTGGAAGTAGGCATCATTGGCCGAACCACGGTAAATTTTTGTGTTGTGGTTTGCTTTTACTGCTTTACATTATTATTTGTTGTTGATAGTTGTTTAGCGAGTTGGGCATGTTAGTATAAGTAGTTGGTGATATTTAGAATTTGTCTGGAGTTGAAGTGTGTTCAAATACAAGTTATCTGTGTAGTGGGGGAATCGATTGGTATTGGTATAATCCCCAACACATGCAAGATATTAATCCTAATACCGAGTTTGGTAATAGGAGATTGGAAGAGGGGAACTTCAAAGTTCATGTGAACGTGGTTTATGACGGAGGTGTTGTACTACCATTGCCTCATGATGATTGGAGATCAAAGGTTGGCGAGGTCGCTCAAGGGAGTGTTATCTGGCCCAAAGAACTGCTAATGTTGTAATCATTGGGTCACTTTCTTGAAACACTGCTCATGTACTTAAATGTTTTTATTGGCTTTTACCAGTGTCAAGTACTAAGTAAATTACTTGCTTTTTGCTATTTCCTTTTGGGTTTCGTGGTTGTGATGTATATTTTTTTTATCACTATGTAATATGGTTCTTAGGAAAGCAATAATTGAGTTGTGTTCAACCAACTTCCTTTGTAACTCCGCCTGATAAGTTTGCATTGTTGGTCCCAAGTCCAGATAAAGGAGGGAGAAGGATGGCAGATGTTTTGTTTTGCTGGATTCACCTACGTTAACTGAAGCTGCTGGTGCTATTATTTCTGCTTGTAAGTAATTCTTTTTCTTTCTTCTATGATTTATGCTTGTTTCTATTCATGGCGAGAAACTCATATTTTACTCCATCCTTATATTGTTTTTATGGCAGGGAGATCATCTCCTCAAATAAGTAGCCCTTGATTCATGATATAGTCCCATCATTTTCTTGACAAGCTTAAGGCTGAACGTGAATGTGGTATCACCGTTAACATTGCCTTGTGGATTTGGCTCATTCAACAGGCTTCAGTAAGCAGGAGAACTGAAGCTGCAAAGTTTGCTCAGCTGTGGAATGAAGTGATTTGCAGTTTCCGCGAAGAGGACCTCATAAGAGATAGGAAAGGCCTTTATTCAAGTCAATGATTTTTGGTTTGGCTTATTTTGCTCTCTCTGTTTCATATCTAACTTGAATTTGATGTTTTAATACAGGGAAATGGATATATTACTGGTTCCTTATTCATCAGATCCTAGCCTGAGCATTATACAATGGCCTCCTTTTTTGCTTGCTAGCAAGGTCATTTGATCAGATCCAGTTTTATGTAGATATTATCAAGTACCAGAGTTTACTTTGTGATCAATGATTTGTCTGTGCAGATCCCAGTAGCATTAAATATGGCAGCACAATTTTGATCTAGAGACTCTGATCTTTGAAAGCGTATATGTGCCGATGAATATATGAAATGTGCTGTGATTGAATGCTACGAGTCATTTAAGCTTGTCCTGAATGGATTGGTTGTGGGAGAGAATGAGAAAAGGTTGTCTTTCACTCACTTTCTCTTTACTTTTTATATTTCATTTTCATTTCAGTGGCAATTTGGCTTATAAATGTTCAAGTGATGATTTTTTTTCGCATTATTTTAGATGTTTGAGCTTGAGAATTATGTTTTGTATCTTCCTTTAATATAATTACCATGCAATTTTAACGTGATTGCATGCACTGTATTTTTGTCTTTTAGAGTTACAACCTAAGGCTAGTAAAGCTGCACATTGTTTTCTGCCTGTTACTATTACTATTAATATCTCTTTATTCATCTAAAGGAAACTGCAAGGCAAAGGGTATTTGTCAGGACTCATGATCCTAACAGTTCATGAAAAGTGATAACATATATTTGAGGGGCAATAACTAGGTGAATTGAATGCATACATGTCTTTAAGAAGACTCAGAAATGTAGACAAAAGGCGGACAAATGAATAAAACCAAGCTCGTCTTTTTCGTTAAAGAGTTGTATCAGATTCCAATTTGTAGGATCTTCTCACATTTGTGAATCTGTTCTTGATTAGCCACTAACCATACTTCTCTTTACAGGATTATTGGACTTATAAAAAAAGAAATTGAAAGTAACATCTTGAAGAATACTTTTCTTGCAAATTTCATAACGAATCCTCTCCCCGTCCTTTGCAAGAAGTTTGTTGAACTTGTGGGGATTTTGGTGGGTTATTATTGAATTGTGCTCTTATTTTCTAGAATCATTACACGTGTATGTCAACTTAAAGCCATCCCATTTGATTGCCCTTTCTTGTTGCAGAAAGATGGCGTTTCATCTGACCGAGATATTGTAATACTTTTGGTGCAGGACATGCTTGAAGTAGTTACTCGCGATATGATGGTGAATGAGATTCGGTCGGTGAATTATTCTAAATATTTTTAACGTGCAAATTGTTAAAACATTTTAGGAGGAAAGCTTAACATGTTTCACCAATTAATTATTGTTTTTTTTTCTTCACTGCTATTCTTCAGAGAATTGGTAGAACTTGGCCACGGTAACAAGGATAGAGAACAACTTTTTGCGGATATCGATCCAAAACCTACTATAGTCTTCCCTCCTTTAGTTACAGCTCAATAGGAAGAACAAGTGCACCATTTCTCTTAATATATCCATTGGACCGAAAGAGAACATTGATTGCACCTAACAATTTACATTGCCTCCTGTACATTTTTCAGATAAGTCGTCTTTATCTTCTTTTGACTGTAAAAGAATCTGCAATTGATGTGCCGACAAACATTGATGCACATAGAAGAATTGCGTTCTTTACAAACTCTTTGTTCATGGAAATGCCAGGCGCTCCCCGAGTCCGTAACATGCTCTCCTTCAGGTTCAATTCCATGTTTCATTGGTATTGGCAGAAGTTCTTTTTGTTCATTTTAAAAGTGATTCTTGTGAATATACACATGTGCCCAGTATAATGCGCAACATTTCATAGATTGATTATTTCTGTTGGATTATTAGTTTGTTACCATGATTATGGTGGCTTGTGCTTTATTTGTTGCAGAAGCAGTCTCATCAACTGAATGGGTCCTAAATAATAAATCCATGATCAGTCAGAGGAGTCTGTAGTTTGGGGTAATTGGTTTACTCTTGTCATTGGCATTAGCACTGTTAATAAATCTGGAGGTTGTCACTCTTGTTGATTGTTTTACTCGTCATTGGCAGTGTTATGACTCCTTACTACAGTGAGGAGACAGTCTACTCTAAAAGCGACTTGGAGCAGGAGAATGAAGACGGTGTATCAATCGTATTTTACCTGCAAAAGATCTTCCCAGGTTTTGCACATAAAGATTCCCTATTTGCTTTCGATTTGATTTTTCATTGATTCTATCAAATTGAGGTGGTTAACGATATATCTTTAATAGACGAATGGACCAAATTCATGGAGAGGATCAACTGCAAAAAAGCGAGTGCGGTTTGGGAAAATGAGAACATCTTGCATCTTCGTCATTGGGTGTCTCTAAGAGGTCAAACTCTTTGCAGAATAGGTAACTGCAAGACTCTTCTTTCTTTTATAATCTTTTTTCGTATTACTATTTCTGTTCTGATAAAATTTGTTGGTTTTGTAGTCAGAGGAATGATGTACTACAGGAGGGCATTGAAGCTTCAAGCTTTCCTTGACATGGCTGACGAAAGAGGTAAAGTGGTAAAGACACGAGAGATGAATATGTATGAGATAGTAACGTTCTTGCATTGGTGTATAATTTTCTAACTACTCTTATCACAAACCCTGATATTGTTCCTATCTTAGCTTGGAGTCTTGTTTCTCCTTTGAACAATCATGTTAGGCAAGATTATTGTAGTCATGCAAGTCACAAACTATTCAATATTTTTGAGCAGAGTACTTTTAATTTTAGCATTTTGTTGTTGTAATTGTTTCTTTATGAATATATTGGAGCTTGTAGCATTTGAGTGGGAACCTGCAAGAATGTAATTAGAGGGGAAAGAATGTAATGTTGGGATTAGGATACCTGAAATAATTATTATAACCAATATTATTTTTAAACAAAAAAACTAATACCAGATGGATACCAACTGTCTAGTAGTAAACTACCCTGACAGACAATAGCAAGAGCCAACTGTTGGAATACCCGACGGCCTATAACACTTATCCTATCCGACGGCTAGTGACAGCAGGTATATCTGACGGTTAACAACATCAGTCAATATTCGACAATTTTTAACAGCAGGTATATCCGACGGTTAACAACAGCAGTCAATATCCGACGGTTTTTAACAGCAGTCAATATCCGACGGTTTGTAACAGCAGTCCATATCCGATGGTTCACAACAACAGGCATACCTGACAGTCCAAGGAAGTGGAAATAGCTGTCGGCAAAGATCATCAAACCCGACAGCTTGTTAAGACCGTTAATAACTGTCAGAAGCTTATGCCAACTGAGCATTTTCCGACAGTTGTGCGACAGTTTTGGTCTGTCGGGTAATACCTTTGGGGACAGTCATTATCAGTCGGGTAAAGTCGTTTCTTTTGTAGTTGTTCAACATAAAGGTTATATCTTTTTATCCCTAATTATTCATGGTATCTCTAGCCAACTAATAATTATCATGAGAGGAAGTTGAAACCCATTCTTATGGTGAATGCAACCCTATAGCCTAGGTTTATTTTAGTTATTGGTAAATTGAAAACCCTAGACTTAAAGCTCTTAAATACAACTATTCTATACTAACACATCAAGTCTTCATCAAAGCCTCAATCAAATCCCTCTAATGGAGATTTAGCTATAGTTCATTAGACTATCATGGAATAAATAATGAGAAGAATAAGACATAATTAAAGGAATATTTGTATTAGATGTAACTTGAATTGTATTAATGGTGGCTAAGCTAATAAAACATAAACTTTTAAAACTAAATTAAACTAAAGAGAAGAGGTAGGAGAGAGTTAGAGTTTTGCCTTAGACCTCTTTATATAGGAGAGGGCTAGGTTTACAATTTCGTGCATGGGCTTTGGAGCTATGTTTTGGGTCACTAAATCAAAACTCAAAACCTAATTACTTAAGTCCAAAAAGGGTTTTTCTATTGGAAATTACTGCAATAATCAATTTTGTCCACTTTCACCACTCTCATTAGATCAAGACCTAGACCATTAGAAAGCTCTTTCCGAGGCGTTCAGTTTGACATATAATAGGCCCAATTCTGAGGCTCCAGTCCAAAGATACAGCCTACGGAAGTTCTGTTGACTTTTATGCTCTATTTCAGTTTTGACTAGGCTTTAAAAAAGTTTTTTCTCCTTGAAACTTGGGCTTTCACCATAGAACTCCTTAGCAACTAATTTTTTTGCGCCTTTCTCTGACAAAAGTGATATATTTCTTCACATAGTTGACTCCAAGACCTAAAATACACAAAAGTATGTAAACAGTACTAACTTTTATTTATTATAAACATAATTGGTCTAAATCTAATATCATTAAGGGTTAAAACTACATTTTTGGGCTCTTATCAAACCACCCCCAAACAACATTTTGTTTGTCCTCAAGCAAAGATGAGAAATTAAAATAAGTGACCAAAAATGGAGTTCTAACTAATCTCGTTTCGCCGAGTGTGATTGCATTGACCATATGCAATAAGGCCTTAAACCACTAGGATTTCCCTAGTGGACGTGTTAGAGCCTCGTGAAAGTTTTACAGAGAAGATATTCACAACTTCCTTTATACTACAACGACTAAGAAATAAAATTAATGTTTCCTTATTTATTCTCAGATATCTATACATCTCACTAGCAATGAATAAAGAATAATCAATTCGAAACCTAAGCTAATATGTGCATAATAATCAAATCATCTACGGATAAATATATATATATATATATATATATATATATAATGAACTATGCTATGAAATGCAATAACAGATCCGTTTATGAAACTTTGGAATAGCGTCCTTAAGTAGGTCCTCACATATATGTCAAGACAAAAACACTCTGATTTTTCCACTCAAGTTTCGCTTATCCAGTGTGCAGTGGGCACACTTTTCCTCACAATTTTAATGACGTACAGGGGAGTCGAGGTCGATCAAACACATCTGCCACTTACTATCACACTAACCTATTCCTAATTGAACTAGAGGTCTTTATAGGTGTTGCGGGGATTAGGTGATGGTTTTAAGAATGAAGGAAATGGATATTCAAAAGGACAAGTCTGAGATAATAGGATCTTTAAAATATGTAACTAGATAAAACCTTGTTCTTACTTTGCGTCTATACTTTGTTTCCATCCTTAGCCATTTTTTCTTTTTCTTTTGGATTTTGACTCCTTTGATTATGTTTTTGGAGTTCTAACTTTTTTTTTTCTTATTTGAAGCAACTAACAAATTCTTGGTTTTCCAAAGGTCTTTATCTTTTCTTTTTTCCATTTCATCCTACTTCTCAAACTCATTAAAAAATGGGTAGGATGATTTTATTTTTATTTTGTTTTTATAAAAAGGTAAAGGATTTGTGATTTATGAAAAGGCTAAAGAAAGGCTCAAAGGAGCGACTAGTGGAAAATAATTTCATGTAGGTTTGAATTTCTGGCTATATCGATCCAAAAAGGGCCTAAATTCTTGCTTAGGATATGGTATAGTAATCAAGCAAGTGGACGTGTGATTTCTCTATTCGGAATTTACTTCTCCCTTGTGTCATTACTCAGATATTTCACTTATATAAGGCTTTTAGGCTATATTCTCATAGAATTTGTTAAATAAGTATTCTAGCCTAGATTTTAGAAACTTATTGCCAATACAAACATAGATGCTCATGCAATATATTTATGGAAAGATGCAATGACTATTACCTGCATATTAACCTAAGTTCTCAAAATTATTCTAATTTAAGAGCTAAAGTGAAACTTCTTGACTACTATCATCACAGAAAAATAAACAATACCAATATTCCTAAGTGCATAATATAAATACTTTTTATTTATATTTTTAGTATTTTTTCTAATTTTGTTTATTAGAAAGCAAAGTGCATATCCTAATAGGTGCCTTAAATTCTGCGTGTTTCTATGTCACCCTCAAACAAAAATATGCTTTGTCCTCAAAGTATAGAAATAAGAAGGATAGCAAATACCATAGAAACGTGTGAAAATTTTAGAGCACCTGCAAAATTTTTTTAGAACATACTAATATAGGTAAAAAAAAAAAAACATACGCAACTCCTATATGAGTTCCACCCGTTATGGGAATAACAAGAACTAAATTGCTTGTGACATAAGCAGACACTAACAGAAAGTAAAACTTACCTTATATCTAGCACTAAGCATTATCCTCCCCTCCTATAAAGAAGTGAGGTTCCTTTGCGTCCTGCCAAGCCATGATAATCTGCCAGGCCTCACGCCATTTATCATCTATCTTTTTTAACATGTTAAGCGCTACTTGGTCTGATTGGGAGTAAGGGGCAACCTTATGAGGTTGTAGATGATGCCCCGGCCAATTCATAGCACGTAAAGAGCGTACAATGCAATTGGTAGGTCGCATAATGTCAACCCCAACCTAATCCGTGAAACTGGTACAGAACTCAGGAAAGAAACATAACATTATGAGGCAAACCAAGACAGGTATAAGAAGGTACTTATGCTTCAAACTATGGGCTCGTGCTAAACTAGACACTAAGGTCTGGGGAAGGTCATACAGCATACGTCCCTCAGCTAGAGCAAGGAAAACGTCACAAGTGGCGTTATTCACAGAAGAAAAACATCATTCCCTTAAAATATTCCGCATAATAAAGAACATAATAGTGCCTAAGTTAAGGGACAGGCTACGAAGGGGTACATTATATTGCCCTTGGTCCTTTACACTAAAAATCCCCGCCCCATAGGTCTCATGGAAATTCTCATAATTGTAGATGTACATGTAATTAGACATATAGCCCCATGAATCTTAGGCAGACGGCATAGAAAGTCCAATAGCGATAGGCTAACAAAAACTTGCTTAAATCCATTGTTTCATCATTAATTATGATAGAGAACACTTGTTCCTCGTCTGGTTGATAAAAAAGCCTACAATTATCATAGAAATAAGCAGTAAGTGAAGGAGAATAAGATTTATCAGCATTTACCATTAGAGTCTGCCATCCTAACTGCACAATCATGTCGCAGAACAAGAACCCATATGTGTCACTCTCGAGCAATTCTTCAAAGAACTGCTCTGGTATGATTCGAGGAGATTTCATAGCAAACAAACACACTACTAAACTCCTGTAATTTATTGCAGAAAAAAAAAATAGTATTGGATGTATGTTGAACTAAGGGCGCGACACGCTCAGAATGGCTTATGTCAGAGGGCGGGTGCGCTCTCTTCTGACAAAATCAAATTCTGCGATACTGGATTACAGCGTGGGTGCGCTCTATGTTAATGCAATATAAGGGCGTGTGCGCTCTGAGCAAGACTTGTGATATGAATTTGAAAGGTGCAGAGTGAAGTACATGGCGTGCCATGTATTTATAGAACACAAGTTTCTTAAACAAAGGTCCCCAAGGTTCCCAAATTGATAAGGAAAGAGATGGAATAAGAAAAAGGCTTCTAAAACCAAAATAGAAACAGCCGAGAGTAGACTCCAGCACCAAACCTATATGTTTTTAAGGATGAAATCAAAATAGCAATCGTAATGTTTCTAACCCTTGAGGTTGCACCAAACAACAGTAGCTAATTCTAGCTACACACCCTATTAGTAGGATGCTCATATAAACTATATTCCTTAAGCATTATAATATTAATTCTAAAAACATGTGGATATGGTAAAATACAATGCTAAGCAAATTATGCCACCCCCAAACAGGTCGGAAGGGTGGGATTCATGGAAAATAGATAGCATGCGTAGATAAAAATTAAACTAACTTGAAATTCAAATAACAACCAACTTACATAATCCAATATTAACTACTTAAACTAACAACTGGGATACTACTTCTACTGAACAGGGAAATTTTCTTAAACATTATACAAAGGAACTAGCCACGAGAGGAGGAAGGCCCAGAGCCATCCGTCCTACATCGATGACGCTCACGCCAGGGGCGGACCCAGCATTTCAACTCTCTCCGGGCTAAACAACGATAGCCAATCTTAACTCGGTGAATCTATGACACTATTATATATATCAATGCTATACCGATGCTCAAACGTTATGCAATCATGTTACTGACAAGAACTACCCGTGCCCATCGTATAGCGTGCATCCATATTAGGCATATCAATATTATTCTTCTTGCAAAACAAGTAAATAGTTCTATCAACATTGGATGTCTCGATTTCTTTTGGTTTAATGAATGAATCTATCTTTCGCACTCCCTTTGACATTTTAGACGTCTGAAACAACATTAAAATAAAAAAGTAAAAAACACTTACACACTTCCATTCTAACAAGCACCAAAATTCAAATCCAATACATCTCGACACGACGACACATTAACAGATAACATACAAAATTTTACAACCAGCGAACCATATCAACATTTCAATTTTCAAACAACAATTTTCACATATCTAAAACCTACATTCCACCAAATCGAGCAATACAATTTAAAAAAAATAACCAAAATCATTTCTTTCCACAATTTCACAAATCCGCAATAAACAAACTAGCTTACACTAAAAAACTCACCTCCTAAAATTTTATGCTTCTTCCTCAGTTAGCTGACCACCAAACAAATAAACAACACTTTACTAATCTTATCAGATGGCTACAAATAATCAAGACCAAAAACCAATTAACCAGTAACATTTCATATTTTAAAAAACAAAGGAAAAAAAAACATATATAATAAATTATCCGAGGAGAACGAATAGTAGAATGAGTGAAGAAAGTGGATTAGAATTAGGCAATTAGAGTTATTAGTGAGGAATGAAGAATCAAGACTTCAAGAATCAAGAGATATCGCCGGGATGTTTGTTTGTTCATCCGCTGTGTTTCTATTATTTTGTTTTTGTTTGTCGCTAGTTTCTTCTATTTATCGTTGGGCTGGGCTTTAGATATATTATACATACTAATTTTTTTTTTGACCCAAATGACCCCGGGCTGAAGACTGGTGCAGCCCTCTCCTGGGTCCGCCCCTGGCTCACGCCTTCCGGAGTCAGCAAAGGAAGAACCATCATGAGGTGGTAGGCATTGTAGAACTTTGTCTTGAAACATGCACTGTTGTTCCCATAAAATGTCCATGGTTTCCCAACGCTCATTATGAGTATGAGCGAGAGTCTCCATGTTAGCCTGGAGATCCTGGTGACTATCACTGAGCAACTGAAAATTTTGCTGAAGCTTATCTTGGCTATGGATAATGGTACCTTGCCTAGTCTGGATGGCCTCATAGAGGTCACTAAGAGAACGTTAGCCTGTTCGAATTGTCTCATACTGGTTATGGAGAGATCGCAGGCCACGATGAAGTAATGAGAAACGGGTTATATCCATAGTAGACCTTTCCAAGGCTCTTGCATCAAAACATGCTGCATCTTCCTCCTCCTCCGATTCTATCTCAGCAACCAAAACTTTAGGCAGATTCCACTCCTTCTGAATACACTCTCGATAAATACTTGCATTCTCATGCAACTTCAACTTAACCTTCCTAGATTCTGGAACACATCCCCAATACAACATAATCTTTATGATCAACGCAAGGAAAGCTGCGGTATATTGACCAACTGATATAATCTCATGTAAAAAAAAAAATTAAGGATGCAAAACCCATACCTTATGTTCTGAAAGGTCCAGAGAATGTGCAAAAAACTCAAATTTATGTCACTGGCTTTCGTGGTGGTAATAACATTCCTTCCAACCAACTGAGCCACTGCCAGTTGGTTTATTCTCAGAAACGACTGACGAACACAATGTGACCCAGGATTGTAACATCCTTCCAACATCGTTTCCATCATCAAAGTACCCAATATGAGATTCCTGCATGGTGAGTACAATGTCTCTTTGCTCAATGCCAGTTATCTCAGCCAACACTGCTGTAGTCAACTCCTTACGATTACTATTCACATCCATAAAAATCTTACGATTCACAACCTCCCTCTTATGGTAAAACGTAAGAACCAAATCAGTATGATAAAAATCCTCAGTAGAATACCACAATCTTTCCTATTTCCTAATACACATTTCGGTATCAAAGAAAGGTGCAAACTGTGCACTAGAAAAAACTTGTTCTGGAAGAAATTTTGGGGTTCTAGGAGCCATAGAGATCTGAAATCGGAAATTGTGGTGATGGTTAAGGTGTGGGAGAGAAAAAAAAAACTCGATTGAAATTGGAAGGGTATGTGTGTTGAGGTAAGGGCGTGGGCGCGCTCAATATGGGTTGATCCAAAGGGCGTGCGTGCTTTAATTTGGCTAGGTTTAGGCAATGTTCTTGAGTGGAGGCGAGGAAGAAGAAGGGGAAAAATGTGTGGTGTTTTTTTTTAAATAGGGAGTCACATGCGTGGCACGTGACCTGGTAGGGTTTTAATTTTTGGGCCCAAGCCCAAAACAAATCCGTAATACCTATCTTGTCCTATGCCTCGTATAACTTAAAACTAAAATCCCCGATTCGTTAACGGTCCGATTTTGGCGAATGAGCTACGAAAATGATCAGCAGAGAAAATACAATCCAATGATCTATAAAAAAAAAAAACTCAAATCTAACCGTGGTTGACAAATAAAGAAATGGAAAACGCCTCAAAACACGTGAATGGCATAAGTTATGTGATAAAAAAAAATCTAAATTCATAGATAGTGTCAACCCGAATCAAAGCATGACTAAATGGCATAAGGAACAAGAATAGGAGGTTGAGTGATCAAGAATAGAAAGACCAAACACCCTACCCCCAAACAAAATTTTAAAAATAGGGTTAGAAAATTTGTTTTAAAACGTGGGTCTTTTAAAGTCAGATTCCCGAGACTTACTAGACTAATGTTTATTGGGTTTTAATTTTTTTTTTTACTTTTTATGAATAAGGTTTAATATAAAAGAAAACAATAAAGCAATAAAGACATAAATCACTCCATAGAGAAACACGACTCAAAAACGAGAAAATATGCAAGAGTGGAAAACGTGAATTACGTTAAATGTGGACTTAGGATCTGGTACTTAGAGCCACACACTCCAAAGGGAGGGCCCAGTTACCTTAATGGTGCACTACCAATATATATGGAAATGAAAAGAAGTACACCAAACATCAAAGGTCAGTCCTCATAGACAGGGTCCTGTAAAAGGACATTCTCCACATCTGGGGAGCTTAACTCATGAAAATATTTTAAACGTTGGCCATTGAATTGAAAGGTACTGTTATCCTTGGGAGTTACCAAGGTGATTGCCCTATGAGGGGTGACTTTAGTAACCAGTAAAGGACCAGACTAACGGGTTTTTAATTTCCCTGGAAAAATATGCAAACATGAGTTGTAAAGCAAAACCTTTTGACCAACTACAAACTCTTTACGTAAAATCTGTTTATCATGAACACGTTCCATGTTAGCTTTATAATCCTTCGTGAGATCATAAGAATCACTACGGATTTCTTCAAGCTCATTTAATTGCAATTTGCACTTTACACCCGCCTCATCAATATTGAAGTTCAGGCTTTTTATAGTCCACATGGCACGGTGCTCCAATTCAACAGGCAAGTGACAAGGTTTTCCAAACACAAGTCTAAAGGGAGACATTCCTATAGGAATTTTAAAAGCTATGCGATACGCCCGTAAGGCATCTGTTAGACACTTAGACTAATCTTTCCGATCAGGATTGACTGTCATTTCTAATATTTTTTTAATTTCCCTATTAGAGACTTCTACTTGGCCACTAGTTTGCAGATGATAATGAGTTGCCACCTTATGGGTAACTCCGTATTTCTTAACTAAAGAAGCAATAATTCTATTGCAAAATTACGTTCTGCCATCACTGATGATGGCTTTAGGGATGCCAAAATGAGAGAAAATGTATTCTTTAACGAAAAATACAACTGTCGTATGGTCATTGCTACGACAAGCCATGACCTCTACCCATTTGGAAACGTAGTCCACGATAACAAGAATATAAATAAAACTGCGGGAAATAGGAAAAGGACCCATGAAATCAATGGCCAATACATCAAAAATTTCCACAACCATAATGGGATTTAAAGGCATCATATTACGTTTAGTGATACGCCCAAGTTGTTGGTAACGAACACACGTCTTGCAGTGAACTTAAGCATCTTTAAAAAGAGTAGGCCAATAAAAACCGCATTGAAGAACTTTAGCTGCCGTTTTCATACAACTAAAATGGCCACCACACGCTTTATCATGGCAGAAGGATAAAACCTTATTATATTCCCACTGGGGAATACAATGACGAATAATTTGATCCGCACAATACTTAAAAAGGTAGGGCTTATCCCAGTAGTATAGCTTAACTCTTGCCAAAAATTTCTTACGTTTGCTTTTTGACCAAACATCAGGAATAATATCAGAAGCTAAAAAATTCACAATGTCGGTATACCAAGGTGTAGAAAAATTTGAATAAATGTGCTCATCCGGAAAAGAATCAAGTATGGACTCAGAATCACTATCACTGTCATTGGTTAGTCTAGATAAGTGACCAGCAACTACATTTTTGACCCCTCGTTTATCCTTAATTCTAAAGTAAACTCTTGCAGGAGAAGGATCCATCGGATCAATCTCGGTTTAGCATCCTTCTTGGCTAGAAGGTACCTAAGAGCTGCATGGTCAGTGTACACTAAGGTCTTTGAACCAACCAAATAAATATGGAACTTATCTAAAACATAAACCATAGCTAAAAATTCCTTTTCTGTAGTAGTATAATTTCTTTGGGCATCATTTAAAGTCTTACTAGCATAATAAATAATGGTGGACTTATCATCTAGTTTCTGGCCTAAGACAACACCAACAACATAATCGCTAGCGTCACATATAAGTTCGAAAGGATTAGACCAATCGGGAGGCTGTATAATCGGTGCAGATATTAAAGTGGCTTTTAATATTTCGAAAGCCTGTTTGCAGTCATGATTGAAATCAAATATGACATCTTTTAAAAGCAAATTAGTTAAAGGCCTAGCTAATTTTGAAAAATCCTTGATAAAATGCCTATAGAAACCTACATGGCCTAAAAAGGCTCTAATGTCACGGATAGTCCGTGGTATAGGTAGAGACACTATTTTATCTAATGTGGCCTTATCTACTTCTATGCCGTCACTAGATATAATATGACCTAGAACTATTCCTCTTTTAACCATAAAATGACATTTCTCCCAGTGTAAAACCATATTCTTTTCCTCACACCGTGTCAACACCTTGGAAATATTAGACAGGCAGTCACTGAAAGAGTTTTTATAGATAGAAAAATCATCCATGAAAACTTCCATAAAGCGATCCACCATGTCACTAAAGATATGAAGTATACACCACTAAAAGGTACTAGGAGCATTACAAAGGCTGTAAGGCATTTGTTTATAAGCATAAGTTCCAAAAGGACATGTGAAGGTAGTCTTGTCTTGGTCGTCAAGATTGATAATTGATAAGAGCCTAAAAATGTAGTTTTAACTCCTTAATAATATTATATTTAGACTAATTATGCTTATAATAAATAAAAGTTAGTACTGTTTACGTGCTTTTGTGTATTTTAGGTATTTGAGTCAAATATGTGAAGAAATATGTCACTTTTGCAAGAGAAAGGAGCAAAGGTTGGTTGCTAAGAAGTTCTATGATTAAAGGCCAAGATTTAAGGAGAAAAAGCATTTTTAATGCCCAGTCAAAGCTGAAAAGTCAAAGTCAACGTGGGCAGAAATAGAGGATAAAAGCCAACAGAACTTTTGCAGGCCATATCTTTGGTCTCAGACCTTGGAATTGGGCCTACTATATGTCAGCACGACCAGCTCGAAAAGAGCTTTCTAATGGTCTAGGACTTGATCCAATCAAAGGAGTAAAATTAGACGAAAAGGCTGTTACAGTAATTTCCTATAGAGAAACCCTTTTTGGACTTAAGTAATTAGGTTTTGGGCTTGATTTAATGGCCCAAAACATAGCTCCAAAGACCATGCACAAAATTGTAAACCTAGCCCTCTCCTATATAAAGAGGACTATGGCAAAACTTAAAACGACACCCTTTAGTTAATAAATTAGATAATAATTTAGTCTTCTTCTTTAGTTAAACCCTAGTTATTGTTTTATTAGCCTAATCACCATTAATTCAATTCAAGTTATCTTTAATAAATTAGTTCTTCATTATGTCTTATTCTTATTCTTTTAATTATGATAGTCTAATGAATCATAGCTAAACTACCATTACATGGGTTTGATTAAAGCTTTGATGAAGACTTGATGTGTTAGTGTAGAATAAGTTATAGTTAAATATTCCACTCTAAAAGGTAATTAATTCACCATGAGAATGGGTTTAAATTGCCTCATATACTAATTATTAGTTGGTAGAGATTGCCATGAATAGTTAGGGATTAAAAAGACCTAACCTTTATGTGAAAACAGAAAGATTAGGATTACAACAAACTCCATACTAGCATATTAGGGATTAATCAAGGTGGATTTCAAATCTCCCTAATTCCTTCTCTATTCTTCTCCATATTTTATTCAAGTCATATTCAATTGCTTTAATTAAATTAGTATAAGTTAAATTCATATATTTAGTTTCATATTATAAATTCACATCTATAAATATTGCTCTCACTATTGTTTCCTTGTGTTTGATTAGTTGAATTCGTTTAAGTCTAGAGAGTTAAGAGTGGAACGATTCCGTACTCTATATATTGCATGAATATACATGTGAGAGTAAGAAATAAATAATTGATAACATAAGAATAAATTAGAGAAATCTAGTAGAGTTTTTACCGGTTATCAAATGGCGCCGCTGCCATCTTAGTTTTGTTAGATTAGTTTCCCATTGTGTTTTCAATTCTACACATAACCTCATTTCACCCACCAACCCGATTGTTTTGTTCTAACTGTGTTTGTTTTTTTTTCTTCAGAAAAAAGTTTTTTTTTTCGAACAGTACATTGAGCGCACCCTCGTGTACTCTAAATTTGAGCGCGCCCGCGCCATTGTTGACCCTATACTTGAGCGCATCAGTGATAAAAGTAAAATGAATAGTCTTACTTACGAAATAAAGCGATGAACTCTAAACGCAAGTAAAACTAAACTTAAACTTATGGGTCTATGTTTTATCAAAGATTCTACTCTCAAGTCTATGAGATATAGTGGAGTAGAGTGATTCGTTCCACTCTTAGTCCTTCCGCATGCTATGTTCTCAAGTGTAAGTACTCTAAACTTAAAGTCTAATGAGAGATTTACAAAAAAGGCAACTAGACTACGATGCAACTACCCACGAAATGCAACTAGTCGACGATGGGAATAACTAAGGGAATGCTACGTTGATTCTATGATAAGGAGTTAGAGGGGGATTGATTCCACCTTAACTCGACTTAATCCTATTAACGGCGAATCATCGTAATCTGAATTGAACTGCTTCGCAGAACAATTGGTTCTTCCTAATCCCTAATTACACATGGCATTCCTACCAATTCATAACTAGCATGTGAACGATTAAACCCATTCTCATGGTGAACTAATCGTTTCTAGAGTGGAAAGGAAATTACGACGATTTTACGATATTCGGAATCAAGCTTTCATCAAGGCTTCTCAACCCCCTCTAATGGAGGTTTAGCCGAGAATCATTACGCAATCATTTCCGATTACATTTAAACTAAACATGATATAAAGAATTGAAATTTACTTAATTAAACAATAATCAAATCTAATTTAATGACTCAAATGAAATAAAGACAGGAATTGAAATTAGATCTAGGAATGGAAATGACAAAATCGAAATTGATAAAAATACTACTTTATTGATCTAATCAAAATGAAGAACAAGATTCAAAGGTTTAATCTAATACAATAATTGAAATGGAACTAAACTTAATTAATCTACATGAAAAACTAGATCTAGAATTCATTAATGGAGGCTACTAATCTAATCTATTTCTAGGTCTAACTATCTACCATTAACAAAGAGCTAAGCTTTTGATAAATATAAGCATCATAATTTAGTTTTAGTTTACTTACGTTTTGATTTCATCGTTCATTTCGTGAGTAGACTATTCATTTTTACTTTTATCAAATGGCGCCGCTGCCATCTTAGTTTCACTTTCGTATTATTTTCGTAGTGTTAGTACTGTTCTTAAAGTCCCATTACACCCACCCACCCTTGTTTGATTCATACTGTGGTTGTCCATTTCAGAGTTGAAAAATTCCGAGTAAAAATTACACTGAAGCCATGGCTTCTTCTTGAGCGACCATACCTAACTCATCTGGACCTCGAAAGGACCGCCCCATGTGGAGCGCGACCCGCCCTTCAACTCTGGAATTCTAAAATACACTGAGCGCGACCGCGCCCTATGCGAGCGCGACCCGCGCCCTTAACAAAATTTTTCGGATTTCGATAGTTTTGATTCGAACTTTGATCTTTCATATTTTTCAGTGTGCTAACCTGCTATATACACTGAACAAGCGTAAACAAGATGCTATTCATAAAGCGAAAACAAGGACCTTGTCAGGTATTCCTTTCTTCCACACCTCGCATCTCCTGTTAGAGGTTTATACTAGTATATCAGAATTGTTTGGAGTGTTGATGTGTTTAGCTAAGTTTGGTTTTATCCTTGTATGAGATTAAGGTCTGGCCGAACAAAATCACCGAACGTAATTACACAACAATGTCAACAAACAAGTCTATCTAGTATACCACCCACTACACCTCTAGCTACTATTTCACACACATCACCTGACACAATGCCCGACGAAGAAGAGAGGCCTCTCTCTGACTTCTACAAAGCCTTGAGCGATAGCCCCAAATCTTGCATCGTTCTAGCAGATCCACCGGGGGATTTCCGAATCCCCCCAAATATTTTTAATTTGTTACCCGTTTTTCATGGATTAGACCATGAAAAACCTTATCAGCACATGCGCAGGATTGAACAAGTCCTAACAACATTCCACCATCCTACGGTTGGTACGGAACAAATTAAATTAAGGGTATTCCCTTTCACCTTAGCCGATAAGGCGGCGTCTTGGTTAACTGCCCAAATGCCTAATTCTGTGGACTCGTGGGCTAAACTTGTTCAGCTGTTTATGGAACATTTTTACCCACCCCTAAAGACAGATGAGATGCTTTCCAAGATTCATTTCTTTCGACAAAATCCTCATGAAACATTTTTAGAGGCTTGGAATCGTTTCACCGATCTCCTTATAGAGTGTCCACATCATAACTTAGCGAAAGACACGTTAGTTCGTGCCTTTTTCAAAGGACTTCTACACCACCATAAAGAAGTCCTTGACATAATGAATGGGGGTAGTTTCTTAAGCAAAGGAGCTTCGGAGGCTTATAAATTTTTTAGAGGACCAAACTAAAGCGAAAATAACAACCGGGGGGTAGTGACGATTACTCCCGCTCCGCTAGTTCTTCTTCAACAGTTAAGGCTACCAGTATGTTTGAGGTTAAATCAGATCCCGAGCTTAAAACTCTAATTGAATCCCTCACAAAAGGTAGAGGCCATTTTACGTACAATAAAAGCCAATCCCCGCATGAATGTAAATTCAAATCCATGTAGTTTCTGTTGGAGCCCTCGAGCATCCCGACCCCCTGTCCTATAGCCTATGAACAGGCTTGTTCCATTAATAGTGAACCTAACGCCCTTGGAGACAAAATCCCAACTTCGTTGGAGAAATAACCAAAACGCGTCACACCTCAAGGGTACAATAACCAATATGTTAGGCCCTCGCACGGCTTTAACCAAGCCCCACTACGACAAGGGCGGGTCGGGGAATTTTAATAATTATAACAACCAAGCGCAAACTCGACAAGGTCAAGCACAAGGTCAAAGTAGTTATAATAATTATAATGCTAGTAGAGGTATTGTTCCGGTAAATAATAACTACCCAAATCCACCCATAAATAATTCACTTAAAATAGTTCCAGTCACACCACCCATGACTACTACACCCACACAACCGGATCATCTTGACACCTTCATACAAGTGAGCCAAAAACTTTTCCAAACCATGGCTCAATCTAACCAACAAATTTCTACAATCCGTTAATAATTTAACCAAACAGTTGGCTCAAGATAAAGCCCAACCCAAAGGTGTGTTTCCAAGTAACGAAATACCTAATCCTAAAACAACAAATACAGCCTTTGAGGTAACCAATAATACTAGTAGTGAATATGAAAATGTAGGTGAGCTAAAGGCCATCACCACTCTCCGTTCTGGCAGAGTGGTTGATAACAAAGTAACTATGCCTATAGTTACCACACCAGTAGCCCCTACACCTGCTATATTACTAGATACGAAATAGAAACCTAATAGCCTACCACCGTAGAGGTACCGGTTCAACCCAAACCTAAGAAACGAGGAAGCCACGGTTAAACACTTTCGGGTAATACCATTGCTAAATATAGACAGAAACCACCGTTTCCACAAAAATTAGCCATGTTAACTAGGGATACAAATTACGAGGAGATTAGGGATGTTTTCAAGAATCTAACTATAAACCTTCTCTTCCTCGACATACCAATATAAAGAATTGTGTACTACTAGGCGTAAGACCAATATACCAAAAGACGCCTTTTTAACAGAACAATTCCCAACTCTATCTGAACATAATGGAATTGTTAAGTACAAGGACCACCGGTCGCCCCATCAGAAATGCACCTTAGGAGATTCTTATACGACGACCGCGTTATTAGACTTGGGGGCTAGTGTCAACTTACTCCCGTTTTATTTGTATAGACAAATAGGTCTAGACGAGATGCAACCCACTAGAATGACGTTGCAATTAGCTGATCGGTCTATTAAGTATCCTAAGGGTGTCGTCGAAAATGTTCTGGTAAAAATTCAGGATTTTTACTATCCGGCTGATTTTGTCATCCTCGACACAGAAGTCGTTAACGACTCTGTCCCGATCATTTTAGGGCAACCCTTTCTGGCAACTGCCAATGCGCTCATTAATTGCCGCAATGGTTCAATGTCCATGTCTTTTGGCCATCTTGCTGTTGAAGTCAATGTTCTTAAAACAAAGACACAGTTACCCGATTCGTCTATGGATGGAGAGGTTAGCATGATCGAGAGCGTTGCTCGAGATTATTTCAACAACACGTTCCCTGATAATCATATGCCCAAATTTCTTTCCTTTGGAAGTTCAGACTCCAACATTTCTATCCCTACACTAGTCGATACACATATTACGGATGACGATGAGATAGATGACTTTCTCAAAGATGTAGAGGACTATCATAGTAACGAGGATATGACCAATCTAGATGAGCAATTCGATGATTTTTTTCGAGAAGGTGATGAATCACCCTATCAAGAACTACTTTGCACAACATCCACCTCGATTCCCCTCCTTCCACCCTTTCAAAGGAATCTCGAGTTTGCACTCGATCCTTTTGTTTCTCCCGTGCTCCATAATTTTTTAAATCCACCTAGTAAACAAATACTACAGAAGGACAAACCACTTGACACCTTCATTTTTAGAATTGAGACAGTCCCTACACACACAATGAATGAGTTTTGTACTAAAACCATATCCTCATTGTTTACAGGCTGTCTTTCTACAACTTATCCATATCCACCATATTCTTCACAACCATTCACTTTTCCACCCTTAATTACTAGAACACCCACTCATTCAAAAATGAAAAATAAGGTGCATGATAGGTTACATAATAGGGTTATCCGATTTCGCTTTCATTTCACTAGGTTGAGTCATGGGAAATCTTGGTGCTTGATTGTGTTTGGATATGTTTTCTGGGATATTTATTTATGGAATGATCCACAATTATTTCGATTGTTGATATATGATAAACTGCATGTTCATACATACGTCTAGATAAAGTCTCGAGTATCTGACTATAAACGACTCAATTTTTGTGGTTGGTGCATTTTCTTTCATTTCCATATATTGGTGAGTGCACCATTAAGGTAACCGGGCCCTCCCTATGGAGTGTGTGGCTATAAGTACCGTATCCTAAGTCCACGTTTAAACATAATTCACGTTTTCCACTCTTGCATGTTTTCTCAAATTTTTTTGAGTCATGTTTCTCTATGGGGTGAATTATGTCTTTATTGTTTATTGTTTTTATTTTTAAAATTAAAAATATATATATATATATATATATTAAAGAATAAACATAGTAACCTAGGAAGTCTCGGGAATCTGACTTTAAAAGACCCACTGCTAAAAACAAATTTTCTAAGCTTCGTTGTAAAAATTTGTTTGGGGAATGGGGTGTTAAATGTTCCGTACTAAATATTTATGTCCCATTAGAGTTGCTTAGGCCGTTTTATTATATTACGATTCGGGTTGACATAATCCATGAATTTAGAGTTCAATTGTTCGCATAACGGACGTCATGCACGCACTTCGAGGCATTTTCCACTATCTTAAATGTCATCCACGGTCGGAATGGATTGTTTTATGGATCATTGGATTGGAAATTCTCTCATGATCATTTCCATATCTCATTCGCAAAAATCAGACCGGTAACGAAGCGGCAATTTTGATTTGAAGTTTCGCGAAAAATCGAAAAAAATCACAAATTTCGATTTTGGGCTTGGGCCCAACCCGCGCCCACCTACAGCGCGACCGCGCCCTTACCTTTAGCAGCACCCGCGATCTTCTTCTCCATTCCGCCATTAACGCCAAGCTCCAAAAAAAAAAAATAAAAAAAATAACCTAAAAAAAACAAAATCAAAATAAAAAGAAAACGAGAATTAACCCACGCCCAAAATCAAATCCCAACCCAAATCAACTCCAAACACCACCGACCACCACTCCCACCGATTTACATCACTAAAAACCACCGAAAATTCAAAATTTTGGTGCTGCCGCGCCACCACTCCACCACCACCACTGTTGCTTCAACTGGTCGATTAAAATCCCACCACTACATCACATTTAAACCCCCACTACATTCCAAACTTCCAATGGCTCAACAACGCCCGAATTTTGCGAAGCAAGCTTTTACCGCCGACCACTTCGCCATTTTACTGGTGATTTAGATGATCGGTCGAGATGGAATAGCTTGTGGTACTTTCGACCGAAGCCTATTACCACGAGGACTTAGTCCGGCCGGTTCTATGATCTGAGGGAGTTGGAAGGGACTAGGATTTTGTTGTGGTAGCGAAGAGGCTAAGGAAGTGACGACTGGTTGTTAGGTGAGATTCTAGGCATTCCGCCTAGAATCCATCTGATGTCACCCTGCAGGAGTCCCAAAGATAATGGGGTAGAGCCATTGATGCACGAGGCAGTTATTGGAGGGACTACAATGCAAGATCACATTGTGTTCGACGGGCTTCCCTTAGGACCAACCAAATGGCTCTGACCCGATGGATTAATTCGGGCGCCCGGGGAAGGGGAAGGTCGGCGATATCGGCTGAAATCGCCTCCATATCTTATGGATACTCCGGAGGCGGAAGTATGACTTTTGCATCTTAGAGTTTTTACTGAGCATGATTAGGGGAGTAGGGAGGTCTGTTGCCCCTCTCCCTGTGTTGATAACAAAGATCATGCTCAAGTTGAGAGCAGCTCAGGGGACTGATCGGACATACATCACTCTCCACCGTAACCCTCGCATCTATAAGGAGTGTGTCCAACGGGTTTGGAGATTGGCGGAGGATAGAGAAGAAGAAGAAGAGGATGGAGGAGCTGAGAATGCCGAGGAGGCTGGGGGACATCAGGATGCCTCCGAGGATGAGGAGGACTTGACCTGTTTTGACGCGGATGCCTTGGAGAGGTCTTTGGATGGATCTGAGAACGCATGGCTGTGATCCATCGAGGCATCGTTCACTTAACACTATCTGTGAAGATCTCCGGACTCGGCAGACAGCGATGCATCACAACTTTGAGCTCGTACCCCGAGAGGGCGAGAGGTGGGAACAGATGGCGCCGAGCTAGAAGCTTCGGCGCCCGATTCGGACGAGATGTCGACACGATTCCCACCTCACGGGGACTCTCCTTCGAGGACACACCATCCAGCACGAAGTGTCGTCGCCCGAAGGATCTAATGGTCTTGGCTCTTCAGAGCTCGGGGAGCGATCTCGGGAGCATGTTCCCTCCGCCACCAGTTACTGAGTAGCTAGGGATAGTATAGTTTGATGTTTTATGTTTTATTTGTAGTTTCATTCTTGTCATTTATTTTTATGTAAGTTTATTTCCGTAAGTTGAATTTTGTAGTGAAATGTACTCGCATGAATTATTTTTAATATAATGGGTCATTTCCATTATCGTGGTTGTTTTTATAATGACCCCACCTTCCCAACTTGTTTGGGGGTGGTTTTATCTATTCGGCAGATTTTTTATATAACCCTCGTGTTAGAATTTATTCTTGAGTCAAGGTGAAAATATGGTTGTTTAGGCATATATATGAATAAATATCATGGTAGGATGAAATCTAGATTAAATAGGTACATTCTATCATAAAATCAACCTAAAAGATACTGGGTTTGAATTAGAATCAAGAAAATGAGTTGTTTCCGTTTTCGGGTTTAGAAATTTTAGGATTTCCGGAAACTGCCGTAATTAGTTTTGGCAACTTCCCGATCCATTTTAGCAACTTAAACCTATATAAACTTGATACAATCTATCCTCATAACTCACACTACACCTAAACTCCATCACTCACCTTTCACTCCCGCGATTCCCTCGTTTCGGCTCATTTTCCGAAGTTTTACGCAAACTCCGAAGACTTCAAGCCCTACTGAGCGCTTTCGCTCTATATATTTTTGAGTTTTTGTCGAGGCCTTCAGCGCTTAAGCTGAGCGCCAGCGACCAAAAACACTGGAAATTTCAATTTCTTCGAGGCGCCGACCAAGGCTTCTATCGAGCGCGCTTTTCGGCATACGACTCCGTGGACCAGAAAATTTCCAGTTTTTCGCGCGTAGTATCCGGATCATTTGCAGCTATTCCAGGCGTAATTTTGAGATGACATCTCCAACATTGATACCGGAACAGTCTTTCGAAGATTTGTTCCAAAGCACTACTTATGGTGCTTGGTTTCGCGAAGTGACCACATTCGTTGGCTGGGAGCCGCTTATGGTAAGACCGGATGCACTTTATTCTCCAACACTAGCATCTTATTTTTACGATAACTGCATTTTCTTTGAAAGACCAGATGGAGAACAAGTGTTCTCCATCAACATTGATAATGAACCAATGGAAATTACCATGTTCTTGCTAGCATTTGTTCTTGGACTTGCTATGCCCATGAAATACAAGACCCATGGTGCTATTGGGTTACGATAATTTGTATGTCTACACTTACGACTTTTTGCATGAGTCGTATGGTGGGCATTTTCGTATTGAGGACCAAAGGGGAATATAACGTCGCTTTGGTAGCCCGTCCATGAACATATGAACTGTTATGTTTTGGATCATGCTAAACATTTTAGGGAATGGCGTTTTCTTACGTGAATGATGCCACTTGCGGCGTCTTCCTTGCTTTAGCCACGGGGCGTATGTGTCATGACCTTCCCGAACCTTGATGTCTAGTTTAGCTCGATCCCATAGCATGAGGCATAAGTACCTTCTTATGCCCGTTCTAGTTTCTCATATTATGCTATGTTTCTTTCGGTTTTTGTACACGCTTCACGGATTGGATTACGGTTAGGACATTTGTGCGACCCACCAATAGTATTATTCGATCTTTCCGTGCAATGACTTGGCAAGGGGGGGAGGATACAACCTCATCTGGTTGCACCCTACACCCCGTCGGACCAAGTGGCTCTTAATAGGTTAGCAATAATAGATGATAAATGGCGGGGAAGCTGGCGGCAGATTGAAGGAACCTCACTTCTTTATGGAAAAAGAGGATGAGGAAGATGATGAGTAATGCGGGGGGATAAGGTAAGTTTTCATTCTAGTTAGTGTCTGCTTATGTCCCAAGCAATTTCATTCTTGTTAACCCTATAATGGGTAGAACTTCGTATAGAGTTGTGTCGGTTTTATTTCCTATATTAGATGCGTTCTAACCTTGTTTTCTGGGATGTTCTGAATTTCACGCGCGTTTGATGGTATTTTTCCTACCCTCTTTATTTAAATGCTTTGAGGACAAAGCATGCTTCTTGTTTGGGGGGGGGGGGGCATAGAAACACGTGTAATTAAGGCATCTGTTAGGATATAGATAGAGTTAATATGCATATGTTTTCTAGTTAAAATTTTAAAAATTTAAAAATATAAATAAATAAGTTCATGCTATACACTTAGGAATAGTGGTATTGTTTTCCTTCTCTATGCTCTTAACAATCTAGAAGTCTCACGTAGCTTTTGCATTAGAATAATTGTTAGAAACTTAGGTTAATATGTAGGTAATAATCTTTGCATCTATCTATAAATATATTAAATGAGTATCTATGATTGTTAGCAGTAAGTTTCTGAAATCTATGCTAGAGTACTTATTCTACAAATCCTGTGAGAATATAGCCTAAAACCTTATATGAGCGAAACATTTGAGAAATGACACAAGGGAGAAGTAAAATCGGGATAGAGAAATCACACGTCCACTTGCTTGATCACTATGCCATATCCTAAGCGAGAATTTAGGCCCTTTTTGGATCGATATAGCCAAAAATTCAAACCTATGAATTATTTCCCGCTAGTCGCCCCTCTGAGCCTTTCTTTAGCCTTCCATAAACCACAAATCCTTTACCCTGTTACAAAAACAAAACAAAATAAATAAAAAAAATAATAATTCAACCCACCCAATTTAGAATAAGTCTGAGAAGAGAGAAAAACCTGTGTAAACAAAAGTTAGTTAATTGCTTCAGAAAATAAAGAAAAGAAGTTTCCATCCAAGGAAAAGAAAAATAAAAATAGAAATAAAATAAAAACTCCAAAAATAGAATAAAAGGGAGTCAAAAGCCAAAGGAAAAAAAAAAGAAAAAAGAAAAAGAAAAAAATATGGCTAAGGATGGAAACAAAGTGTAGAAGCAAAAGTAAATAACAAACAAGGTTTTTAGTTAATAATATGAAGACTCTATTATCTCAGACTTGTCCTTTTTGAATATCCATTTCCTTCCTTCTTAAACCATCTCCTAATCCCCGCAACACCTAATAAAGACCTCTAGCTCAATTAGGAATAGGCTAGTGTGATAGTAAGTGGCAGATGTGTTTGATTGACTCCGGCTTCCTTGTTGTCATTGAGATTGTAAGATAAAGTGTACCCACTGCGCACTAGAGTAGCTAAACTTGAGTGGAAAAATCAGAGTGTTGTATCTTGACTATTATTGTGAGAACCTACTTAAGGACGCTATTCCGAGTTTCAGAAATGGACCTGCTAGACATTTCATAGTATTACTCATTGTATATATGTTTATTATAGATGATTGATTATTATGCATATATTAGCTTAGGTTTTTGACTTGGTTATTCTTGTTCATAGCTAGTGAGATGTATAGATAGTTTGGAGCATGAATAAGGAAACAATAGTTTTATTTCTTAGTCGTTGTAGTATAGATGAAGTTTGTGAGTACCTTCACTGAAAACTCTCATGAGGCTATAACTCGTCCACTAGGGAATTCCTAGTGGTTTAAGGCCTTGTTGCATATGGTCAATGTAATCGCACTCGGCGAAACGAGAAGTAGATAGAACTCCATTTTTGGTCACTTATGTTAATTTATCATCTTTGCTTGAGGACAAGCAAAATGCTATTTGGGGGTGGTTTGATAAGAGCCCAAAACTGTAGTTTTAACCCTTTAACAGTCATACTTTTAGACCAATTATGTGAGTAATAATTAAGAGTTAACACTGATTACGTGTTTTTATGCATTTCAGGCTTCAAAGTCCATTATGTGCAGAAATGTGCCACTTTAGCGAGATAAAGGAGCAAAGGTCGGTTACTAAGGAGTTCCATGATTAAAGGCCAAGTTTCGAGAAGACAAAGCCTTTCTAAAAGCCCGGTCAAAAGCTGAAAAGTCGACGCGGGCCGAAACAACACACAAAGTCAGTAGAACTTCCGAAGGACATATCTTTGGACTCAGACCTCGGAATGGGGCCTACCTTATGTGAAAACGACCGCCTCGGAAAGAGATTTCCAATGGTCTAAGCCTTTACCCAATCAGAGGAGCAGAAGTGGACGGAAAGTCTATTGAAGCCAACTGCAGCTGAAGAGGCCTTTTTGGACTGAAAGAATTGGGTTTTGGGCCTGATTCTCTGGCCCAAAACATGGCTCCAAGCCCATGCACGATTTTTGGATCTGAATGTATAAAAACAAAAGCTTAGCTCTTTGTTAATGGTAGATAGTTAGACCTAGAAATAGATTAGATTAGTAGCCTCCATTAATGAATTCTAGATCTAGTTTTTCATGTAGATTAATTAAGTTTAGTTCCATTTCAATTATTGTATTAGATTAAACCTTTGAATCTTGTTATTCATTTTGATTAGATCAATAAAGTAGTATTTTTATCAATTTCGATTTTGTCATTTCCATTCCTAGATCTAATTTCAATTCCTGTCTTTATTTCATTTGAGTCATTAAATTAGATTTGATTATTGTTTAATTAAGTAAATTTCAATTCTTTATATCATGTTTAGTTTAAATGTAATCGAAATGATTAGCGTAATGATTCTCGGCTAAACCTCCATTAGAGGGGGGTTGAGAAGCCTTGATGAAAGCTTGATTCGAATATCGTTAGAATCGTCGTAATTTCCTTTCCACTCTAGAAACGATTAGTTCACCATGAGAATGGGTTTAATCGCTCACATGCTAGTTATGAATTGGTAGGAATGCCATGTGTAATTAGGGATTAGGAAGAACCAATTGTTCTGCTTGCGATTCAATTAGGATTCTGACGATTAAATGTCGTTAATAGGATTAAGTCGATTTAAGGTGGAATCAATCCCCCTCTAACTCCTTATCATAGAATCAACGTAGCATTCCCTTAGTTATTCCCATCGTCGACTAGTTGCATTTCGTGGGTAGTTGCATCGTAGTCTAGTTGCCTTTTTCATAAATCTCTCATTAGACTTTAAGTTTAAAGTACTTACACTTGAGAACATAGCATGCGGAAGGACTAAGAGTGGAACGAATCACTCTACTCCACTATATCTCATAGACTTGAGAGTAGAATCTTTGATAAATATAAGCATCATAACCGACCTTTGCTCCTTTATCTCGCTAAAGTGGCACATTTCTGCACATAATGGACTTTGAAGCCTGAAATGCATAAAAACACGTAATCAGTGTTAACTCTTAATTATTACTCACATAATTGGTCTAAAAGTATGACTGTTAAAGGGTTAAAACTACAGTTTTGGGCTCTTATCAACCAGCGCCCCTTCTGAAGAAAGCCCGATTTTTCACAGGTTAGTCACCGGCTTTTTGTTCATTTTATTTTTTTTATTTTTATATTCAGTGTTTCCAACTTCTTAAATACACTGGGATTGCGTATACAAGATGATATTCATACGCGGAGCAAGGAAGCATTTAGGTACACTTTCCTTCACTCCTCGTCTCTTCTGTCAGAGGATTTTTCATTCTAGCATATCAGGGTTGTTTGACTGCTGTTAGTTGTTTGTTTCATATTGGCCTTAGCCTTGCATGAGATTAAGGTCTGGTAAGAGTAAACCATCTTATGTTAGCTATTGTAAACGTCAATGCACATGCCTATCTAGAATACCATATATTACACTTGCATTAATGGCTGGAGAAGTAGAGACTCCTCTCTCTGATTTTTACAAAGCACTACACGATAGCCCTAAGTCATGCATCGTTCTTGCAGACCCAATGGGGGATTTTCAAATTCCCCCAAATATATTTAATTTGTTACCGGTTTTTCATGGTTTAGACCACGAGAAGCCTTATCAGCATTTGCGTAGGATAGAACAAGTTCTTACCACATTTCATCATCCTACCGTAGGTTCAGAACAAATTAAACTAAAGGTGTTTCCTTTCACCCTAGCCAATAAGGCGACATCTTGGTTAATTGCGCAAACTCCTAATTTTGCAGACTCATAGGCCAAACTTGTTCAGTTGTTGATGGAACAATTTTACCCACCATTGAAGACAAATGAAATGCTTCAAAAAATTCATTTCTTCCACCAAAATCCTCATGAATCCTTTTCCAAGGCCTGGATCGTTTCACTGATCTTCTCATCGAGTGTACGCATCATAACCTTGCGAAAGACACACTTGTTCGTGCCTTTTTCAAAGGGCTTTTACATCACCATAAAGAGGTCCTTGATATAATGACTGGGGGTAGTTTCCTCAGTAAAGGAGCCTCAGAGGCTTATAGGTTTTTAGAAGATCAATCTAAGTGTAATAATAATTGAGTGGGGGGGGGGGGTAATGACATCCCCCACTCCGGTAATTCTTCTTCCACAGTTAAGGCTGCCAGTATGTTTGAGGTTAAAACTGATTCCGAGCTTAGCACTCTAATCGAATCCCTCATAAAAAAGGTAGAAGCCATTTCTATTCAACATAGGCCTGCTCCTGTCATGAACTTTAACTCTCTTCCATGTAATTTCTATTACAGCCTTGAGCATATCAACTCCTATTGTCCTTTCGTCTATGAACAACCACCCGCACAGTCGGATATTGCTTGCTCCATAAATAGCAAACATAAGACACCTTGGAGATAGAACCCCAACTTCGGTTGGCGGAAGAACCAACAAGTTACACCTCCGAGGTTTAATAATCAAAATGTTAGGCCAGCAAACAACTACAACCCAGCAAACAACTACAACAAGGTTCCACCAAGACAAGGACAAGGACAAGAGAATTATAATAATTATAATAATTATAACAATAACAATAGAGGTATCATACCAGTTAATAATAACTATCATAACCCACCCGTTATTAATCAACGTGAGATAGTTCCAGTCACACCACCTGTGGCCACTACACCTTCACAACCGGATCATTTCGAAGCCTACATGCAAGCTAACCAACAGATTTTACAATCCTTTAATCACCACATACAATAGTTAACCCAAGAGAAAGCCCAACCAAAAGGTGTGTTTCCAGATCAAGCTATAACTAATTTGAAAACGCCAAACACAACCTTTGAAGTAACCGGTACTACTAGTAATGGTAATTTTAACGTAGGCAAGTTAAATGCCATCACCACTCTCCGTTCGGGCAGAGTGGTTGATAACGCCATAACTATGCCTGTTGTTACACCACCAGTGGTCATTACAAATGAAAATTTACTAGATACCAAACTACAGCCCAAAAGGAAAGCGGCCAAGGTTATAACTCCTATTGATCCATATGCTAAATATAAAGAGAAACTACCGTTTCCCTAGAGACTAGCCATGTTAAACAAGGATACAAATTTTGACGAGATTAGGAAAGTTTTTAAAAATCTAACGATAAACCTACCTTTTCTTGAAGCTATTAAAAAATTACCACAACATGCTAAGTTTCTAAAAGAGTTATGCACTACTAGGTGGAAAACGAACATTCCAAAAGATGCCTTTTTAACTGAACATTTTCCCACTCTATCTGAACATAATGAAATCGTTAAGTACAAGGACCCTGGTCATCCTACTGTACAATGCACCTTAGGAGATACCCACACAACGACTGCGATATTAGACCTGGGGGCGAGTATTAACTTACTCCCTTATTATCTATATAAACAAATAGGTATACATGAGATGCAACCAACTAAAATGACGTTGCAATTAACTAATCGTTCTATTAAGTATCATAAGGGTGTGGTTGAAAATGTGTAGGTTAAAGTTCAAGATTTTTACTACCTAGCAGACTTCGTTATCCTAGACACAGAAGTCGCTAACGACTCTATTCCAATCATTTTCTGGCATCCTTTCTTGGAAACTGCCAACGTGCTCATAAACTACCGCGATGGTTCGATGTCCATGTCCTTTGGCCATCTTTCTGTTGAGGTAAATGTTTTCAAAATGATGCAACAGTTACCTGATACGACTATCGATGGAGAAGTTAGCATGATCGAGAGCTTAGCTCAAGATTATTTCAACAATACAGTTCCAGAGAATCAGATGCACCAATTCCTTTCCTTTGAAAGTTCCAACTTCGATGATGAATCCTACTTAGAGGACCTGTTCCAGTCTACTCCTATCTTATATCCTTCTATAGCTTCATCTTCCAAGTTTGAAGACCTCTTACCTAAACACGTCTTCACTACTCAAGACGAGGACCCTCCGGAAGCCTTTTTACCCATTCTTCCCACCCTTATGCTTAAACATCTTCCTGCTGAGTTGAAATATATCCAGCTTGATCCTGATGGTAATCATCTGGTGATCATATCATCTCAGTTATCTGCTGATGAAGAGGCACGGTTGATTCGGGTAATTAGGGAACATCATTCTGCGATCGGTTGGTCCCTCGACAACATTAAAGGGATTGACCCTAGTGTATGTACGCATCACATACATTTGGAGGATAATACGAAGACTTCATGCGAACCTCAGCGTCGCTTGAACCCTGCCATGAAAGAGGTGGTCAGGGAAGAAGTCTTACGGTTACTTGATGCGGGTATCATATATCCTATCTCCAATAGTGAATGGGTAAGCCCCATTCACGTAGTCCCTAAAAAATCGGGGGTTAGCATTGTGTGAATATGTTTCCATATGAGTTCCCATGAAATGGAGGATATGTATTGACTACACATGCTTAAACGCCATGACACGAAATGATCACTTTCCTTTACCTTTTATAGATAAGATGCTTGAACGTCTAGCTGGTCATGCTTATTATTATTTTTTAGATGGCTACTCTGGCTATTTTTAGATCATTATTGATCTTGGTGACCAAGACAAGACTACCTTCACATGTCCTTTTAGAACATATGCCTATAAACGAATGCCTTTCGTCCTTTGTAATGCTTCTGGTACCTTCCAGCGGTGTATGCTTCATATCTTTAGTGACATGGTGGAGCACTTCATGGAAGTTTTCATGGATGATTTTTCTCTCTATGGAGACTCTTTCAGTGAATGCCTATCAAACCTTTCCAAGGTGTTGACATGGTGTGAGGAAAAGAATCTGGCTTTAAATTGGGAAAATGTCATTTTATGGTAAAACAAGGAATAGTGCTAGGTCATATTGTATCTAGTGACGACATAGATGTAGATAAGGCTAAATTAGATAAAATAGCATCTTTACATATACCACAGACTATCCGTGACATTAGAGCCTTTTTAGGCCATGCATGTTTTTATAGACGTTTTATCAAGGATTTTTCAAAACTAGCTAGGCCTTTAACTAATATGCTTTTAAAAGATGCCATATTTGATTTTAATTATGATTGAAAATAGGCTTTTGAAACTTTAAAAGCTGCTTTAACATCTGCACCGATTATACAGCCTCCTGATTAGTCTAAACCTTTCGAGCTTATGTGTGACTCTAGCAATTATGTTGTTGGTGCCGTGTTAGGCCAGAAACTAGATGATAAATCCATTTTTATTTATTATTCTAGTAATACTTTAAATGATGCTCAATGAAATTATACTACTATGGAAAAAGAATTTTTAGCTGTGGTTTATGCTTTAGATAAGTTCTGTCCTTATTTGGTTGGTTCAAAGACCTTAGTCTACACTGACCATGCAGCTCTTAGGTACCTTCTCACCCAGAAAGATGCTAAACAGAGATTGATCTGATGGATTCTTCTCCTACAAGAGTTTACCCTAGAAATTAAAGATAAACGAGTGGTCGAAAATGTAGTTACCGATCACTTATCTAGACTAACCAATGACACTGATAGTAATTCTGAGTCCATACCTGATTTTTTTTTTCCTGATTAGCATCTTTATTCTATTTTTTCTGCACCTTGGTATGCCAACATTGTGAATTATTTAGCTTCTGATATTATTCCTGATGTTTGGTAAAGAAATGAACGTAAAAGATTTTTGGCCAGAGTTAAGCTATACTATTTGGATGAGCCCTACCTTTTTAAGTTTTGTGCGGATCATATTATTCGTCGTTATATTCCCCAGTGGGAATATAATAAGGTTTTATCTTTCTGCCACGACAAAGAGTGTGGTGGCCATTTTAGTGGTATGAAAATGATAGCTAAACTTTTGCATTGTGGTTTTTATTGGCCTACCTTTTTTAAAAATGCCCAAGTTCACTGCAAGACGTGTGTTCACTGCCAACAACTTGGGCGTATCACTAAACGTAATATGATGCCTTTAAATCCCATTATGGTCGTAGAATTTTTTGATGTATGGGACATTGATTTCATGGGTCCTTTTCCCGTTTCCCGCGGTTTTATTTATATTCTTGTTACCGTGGACTATGTTTCCAAATGGATAGAGCCCTTGGCTTGCCGTAATAATGACTATAAGACAATTGTGTTTTTTGTTAAGGAATACATTTTCTATCGTTTTGGCATCCCTAAAGCCATCATCAGTGATGGCGAAACACATTTTTGCAATAGAGTTGTTGCTTCGTTAGTTAAGAAGTACGGAGTTACCCATAAGGTGGCTACTCCTTATCATCCTCAGACTAGTGGCCAAGTAGAAGTCTCTAATAGGGAAATTAAAAAAAATATTAGAAATGATAGTCAATCATGATTGGAAAGATTGGTCTAAGAGTCTAACTGATGCCTTATGGGCGTATCAGACAACTTTTAAAACTCCTATAGGAATGTCTCCCTTTAGACTTGTGTTCGGAAAACCTTGTCACTTGCCCGTTGAATTGGAGCACCGTACTATGTGGGCTATAAAAAGCCTGAACTTCAATATTGATGAGGCAGGTGTCAAGCACAAATTGCAATTAAATGAGCTTGAAGAAATCCGTAGCGATTCTTATGATCTCGCGAAGGATTATAAAACTAACATGAAACATGTTCATGATAAACATATTTTTCATAAAGAGTTTCTGGTTGGTCAAAAGGTTTTCCTTTACAACTCCTGTTTGCATATTTTTCTAGGAAAATTAAAAACCCATTGGTCTGGTCCTTTTCTGGTTACTGAAGTCACCCCTTACAGGGCAATCACCTTGGTAAATCCCAAGGACAACAATACCTTTCAAGTTAATTGCCAACATCTAAAACATTTTTAGGAGTTAATATCCCCAGATGTGGAGGTCGTCTTTTTACAGGACCCTATCTATGAGAACTGACCTTTGATGTTTGGTATACTTCCTTTCATTTCCATATATTGGTGAGTGCACCATTAAGGTAACCGGGCCCTCCTTTGGAGTGTGTAGCTGTAAGTACCGGATCCTAAGTCCACATTTAACATAATTCACGCTTTCCACTCTTTCATGTTTTCTCAGTTTTTGAGTCTTGTTTCTCTATGGAGTGATTTATGCCTTTATTGTTTTATTGTTTTTCTTTATATTAAAACCCTATAAACAGTAATCTAGCAACTCTCGGGAATCTAACTTTAAAAGACCCTCGTTTTTAAAACAAATTTTCTAAACTATATTTTCAAAAATTTGTTTGGGGGTGGGGTGTTTTGGTCTTTCCATTCTTGATCTCTCAACTTCCTATTCTTGTTGTTTATGTCGTTTAGTCATATTTTGATTCGGGTTGACACTATCTATGAATTTATATTTCTTTTGATCATATAACTTATGTCATTCACGTGTTTGGAGTATTTTCCATCTTATTATATGTCAACCACTGTTAGATTTGAGTTTAATATAGATCATTGGATTGTATTTTCTTTGCTGATCGTTTTCATAGGTCATTCGCCAAAATCGGACAGTTAACGAATTAGGAATTTTAGTTTGAAGTTTTACGAGGCATATGACAGGATGGGCATTATAGTATTTGTTGGCTTGGACCCAAACGAATTTAACCCTACGCGGTCATGTGACTCGCACGTGACACTTTTTAAAAACCAAACGTGATTTTGGTTTCTCTCTGCCTACAAAAATGCAAGAACAACCTTTACCTAGGAAACCTTGAGCGCGCACGCCCTCGTCTCCAGCCTAAACTTGAGCGCGCCGGCGCCCTAACCTCTACACAACCCCTATCAAAATTTCGATCTAGTGTTTAATTCACTCTCCCCCACCTTGCATTCGCTCCAATTTCGAAATCCAAACCAAATGGCTCCTCAAACCACAAAAATTCTTCCGGAACAAGTTTTTACTTTTCAACAATTTTCACCCTTTTTCTGTCACAAAATGCGTATTAGGAAGTGGGAAGGGTTATGGTATTCTCTAGAGGATTTTTTTCACACTGACTTGGTGTTTGATTTTTACAAGAAGAGGGAGATTGATGGTCATCGGATTTTTGTGAAGGTGAATGGTAGTCGGAGGGAATTGACTACAACAGTGTTGTCGGAGATTACTGGCATTGACCAAAGACCCATTGTAATCATAATGCAGGAATCTTAGTTTGGTGGAATTGGTCCGTTGATGACGGAGACTGTCTTGGAAGGAGTTTACAATGCGAACTCGTATTGTGTTCATTAGATGTCTCTGAGACGAAACCAGATGGTTGTGGCTCAGTAGGTTAGTAGAAATGCCACCACGAAAGCCAGTGACATCAATTTGAGTTGTCTGCACATTCTCTGGACCCTTCAGGAAAAGAGGTATGGGTTTTGCATTCTTGAATTTTTGTTGAATGAGATTAGAGCAGTTGGAAATTGACCGCAGCCTTCCCTACATTGATTACGAAGGTTATGTTATATTGGGGATGTGTTCTGAAGACTGGTAAGATCAATTTGAAGTTGCATGAAAATGCACGTATCTATCGGGAATATATTCAGAGGGATTGACATTTGCCAGAGGTTAGGGTGTTGAGACGGCACCGGATGAGGTCGATACGATGTGTTTTGATGCAGATGCTTTGGAAAGGGCTACTACGGATGTAGCCCGCATCTCGTTACTTCATCGTGGCCTGTGAACTCTCCATACTCAGTATGAGACGATTCATACAAGCCAATGTTCTCTGAATGACCTCTGTGAGACTATTCAGACTAGGCAAGGTACCTGTAGTGGCACAATGTTGGAAGTTGGACTAAGTCAGCAGTACAGAGGATAGGATGCAACATAACAAAGGAAAGGGAGGAGTATGGAATCGTAACTACGGAACCCTAGACCGCAGACGTGGCATACGTACGGTATGAAGGAGAGCCATGGGATGACAAGACAGATGGACGGTTCAGATAGGGAGGGGGGAGATATAAAAAGAAGAGGATGGGGAGAGAAAAGGGAGGCCGCTAGAGAGAAAAAGAGGAGTGAACAATGAATAGGGAGAGAAAAAGAAGAGACTGTTTAGGTGAGATATTTTTGGTTCATACATTTGGTGCCGTTTGTGGGGAGAGATAAAAGCAAGTTAGAAATGGCACCAAAGAGAGCAGCGGGTAGACCAAAGAAGGTGGTGGTTTAGGAGCCGACGCCGGAGGCGGTGATTGATGAAGAAAGAGAACGAGAAGAGGAGCAAGCAGCGGAAGAAACACGACTTATGCTAGAAGAGATTGAAAGGCTAAGAGAGGAGAACGACGAGCTGAGAAGAGAGAAAGAGAAGGCGGAGGAAGAGGCCAGGGAAAAAGTAAGTGAGGGATCTAAAGATGAGGAGCCCGGGCCGAATCTTGTTGAAAACCCAGTAGCTGGCTTAACAATAGAGCAAGTTCAAGAAATGATAGACAATGACAGGGAGGCAAACTGGTAGCAAGCGAGGGGTCACGGAGGAGCGACTAGTCAGGTGGTGGCTGGGTTCAATCGTAACCCACTAGCAGATGACATATGGGCTTCGGAGGTCCCAAAGCAGTTCGCCCAGCCGAGGTTTGAGAGATACGATGGCAAAGGAGATCCAGCGGATCACATCCATCATTTCCAGCAACAGATGCCTCTTTGGCAAGAGGCTCGGTATGATGGTCTGTGGTGTATGATGTTCCCAACTAGCCTGAAAGGAGGGGCATCGGATTGGTACTACATATTACTAGTGGGGAGCATCAAAAATTTCCAGGAGTTGGAGCAGGCATTCATAGATCACTTCATACATCAGAAGAGGCGGGTGGTAGATATCGCGACTTTATTCAACGTGCGACAAATATCTGCGGAATCAATTAGGGATTTTCTGTGCCGGTTCAAGGCAAAGGCACTGAAAGTTTAAAATCTGGATGAGAGGATAGCGGTGATAGCATTTGAGAGAGGCTTGTGTCTGGGAACAGGAGTGCACCAGTCCGTGGCAAAGAATTAGATCGCAACCTTACACGAGCTGTATCCGCAAGTGGAAAAGTATATAAGATATGAAGATACCATGCAGAAGGATTCCAGGAGATCAGGGAAGGCAATGTTGTCTTTGGAGAATGAATGGGAACACTGAAAGGCAGAGACATCAGAAAAATAAAGCCGGGTATATCGCGGATACTGAGCACGGGCAGAAGGAAGCCGGGAAGGCGTCCGAAGGGAGCACAGGGAGAGGAAGCCATACCGCGAGATGGAATAGACACCGCTGAATAAACCATTGAGTGAGATCTTACCCCTAATTAAGAATCTTTCGAGGTATGAGGGACCGCGAAGCACACCAATAGAGATACCAGAAAAACCTTTCTGCGTATATCATCAAGTACGGAATCATGAGACGAATGACTGTTACGCACTAAAATTGTTGATTTAGAGGATGGTGGAGAAAGGGAGGATGAGAGAGTTTGTGAGAGGCGCCCAGAATGAAGAGCGCATGCCGCCTCAGGGAAGAATACTGGGAACCATCAATGTGATTTACAGGGGTGAGGTTCTGAGTCACAACGCTCATAGAGACAAGATAAGGCGGACCGCGAGTATCCAGCAGATCAATGAGAGAATGGATAGACCGTGACAAAGAGCGATGTCGGCAATAGAAAAGGACAAAATTATATTTAGTAGTACGGACCTCCGGGCAGTGGACTCACCACATGAAGATCCGCTGGTCATTACAGTCGCGATGGGAAATTATATGGTGAAAAGGGTGTTGCTTGATTGTGGAAGTGCAATGGATTTGTTATTCAGAGGTGCTTTGGAGGAAATGGGAGCCGATCCTAAGCAGCTGCGGCCTTTGCGAACCAATTTGTATGGATTCAGTGGGAGTATGACAGAGCCCATTGGGGAACTCTTATTGCCCGTGACAACAGGACCAGTGACGGTGTTTGCTCGATTCATGGTGGTAGACTCTGCTTCTCAATATAATACAATTTTAAGAAGGTGGTGGATTCACGAGATGAAGGAGGTCCCATCGACTTACTATCAAGTGATATGATTTTCCACACCTACCAGCATGTACGAGGTCTATGGTGATCAGGTAACTGCCAAGAACAGCCATCGGGGAACAATAAAGCGGTTGATCCGTGGACTAGAAGGAGAGACTTCCAATCCTAGGAAGAGGCAGGCATAACAATTACAGTGCGCTTTGGCGGAGGGGAGGCGGAGTCATCGGTGGGACCAAATACGCTCAATGAGATTGAGGTGGTGAATATTGGAAAGGGGGAAGAAGAGAAGTTCACATCGATAGGATCCAGTTTGCCAGAGGAGTGGAAGAGTAAGTTGATACAATTCTTGTCCAAAAATAAAGATGTTTTCGCTTGGGCGATAGAGAATGTTACTGGGTTAGACCCTGAATTCGCTTGTCACCACTTACACATGAAGGAAGACGCTAAACCCGTGAGACAAAGGATGCGTGGCATTAGGCCTAAATATGCTGAGGGAATCCGTGAAGAAGTCGAGAGGTTGAAAGGGGCGGGGATAATCCAAGAAGTTGAGTTCACAGACTGGTTGCCTAACATAGTCGCGGTACCGAAAAAGAATGACCAGGTTCGTATGTGCGTTGATTTTACTAATGTAAATCTCGAGTGCCCAAAGGACAGTTATCCCATGCTGCGAGTAGATGAGTTGGTAGATAGGATGGCGAGATTCAAGATATTTTCCTTCATGGATACATCAATGGGGTACAACCAGGTCGTGATGTACGAGCCAGATCAGGAAAAGACAGCGTTTGTGGTGGAAGGCGGTACATACTGTTATACGAGGATGCCATTTGGTTTGAAGAATGCGGGGGCTACATTCCAGTGGTTGGGTGAGAAAATGTTTGAAAGCAAGATTCAGATGGGGATTGAGATCTATACAGATGACATGGTGGAAAAGAGTATGTCGGAAGAGGAACATATAGAGGGATGAGAGAGACCTTCGGGATATTACGGAGATACAACTTGAAGTTGAACCTTGAAAAGTACACATTCGGGGTGACTACGGGAAAGTTTTTGGGTTATATCGTTACTCATAGGGGAATCGAGGCTAACCCCGAACAAATAAGGTCTTTGGTGGAGATGCCATCTCCGCAGAATGTTAAGGAAGTACAGCGGCTAGCAGGAAGGGTCACAACTTTAAATAGATTCATTTCCAAGTCATCCGATAAATGCAGACCGTTGTATATGTTGTTAAGAAGTACACCAGATTTCGTGTGGACCGCAGAATGTAAGGAGGCATTTTAGGAATTGAAAAAATATTTGGGTAAAGCGCCTTTGTTGTCACGGCTAGAGACGGGGGAGAAGTTGTATTTGTATTTGGGGGCCACGGAGTATGCAGTTAGCTCAGTTCTAATCCGAGTTGTAGACAAGGTGGAGAAACCGGTGTATTTTTAGAGCAAGACATTACTGGAAGCAGAAACGTGGTATAGTAGAATTGAGAGGTATGCCTTGGCGTTAGTGTTCTCAACCTTGAAGTTAAAACCCTACTTTGAGGCGCATGTGGTAGTGGTGGTGATGAATTTGCCTCTGAGGCAAGCATTGAAGGCAGAAAAATCTGGTAGAATGTTGAAATGGGTAGTGATGCTAAGTTCCTATGAGATACAATATCAGATAAGAACCGCGAAAAAAGCGTAGGCGATGGCTGAATTTTTGGCAGAGTTTCCCACTGAGGAGAAGAGATGGCCATGGAACCAGACCTCCTAGACCCGTGGGATAAGAGGAATAGATGGAGAGTATTTGCAGATGGATCGGCTACAGATGCATGCAGTGGCATAGGAGTCGTATTGGTTACACCCGATAATGACAGAATAGAGCAAACCATGAAACTAGGCTTCGCGGCATCCAATAATGAAGCAGAATATGAAGCCGTGATAGCGGGATTGAGAATGGTTGAGGATTTGGGAGTGAAGAAACTAACAGTATATTCCGATTCAAATTTGGTGGTGTGTCAAGAAAATAGAGGGTTCGCTACCCGATGCCCCAGAACGACAAGATATTTGGATGTGCTGAACGAACGATCTGCAAAATTCACAAAGCTCAGGTTCATCCACTTGGGTTGTGGAAAGAACAAACATGTTGACACCCTGGCGTACGTAGCCGCTGCAATTCCCGGGTCAAAAGAAAGAACGATACGAGTGGGAAGGTTGGAGAAACCAAGCACTTAGGACGCGATAGAGATTTGTCAGGTCACGGAAGAAAGTGGAAGTTGGATGGATCCGATTAAGTGCTTTTTGGCGGGAAAGGAAGTGACAGATAAGAAGGAAAGAAGAAGATGGGAACAGACTTCTCGGAGATACGTTATGCTGGAAGGAGAGCTGTATCGAAAAAACTTCAATGGACCACTGTTAAAATGTTTAGGTCCGCGGTTATCATATGAGGTGCTGGAAGAATTACAAGAGGGAGATTGCGGGAAGAACTACGGTACATCGATTATTGACACAGGGGTATTTTTGGCCCCATATGAAAAGGGATGTAGTGGAGTTTGCTAAGAGATGTAACAAATGTCAGAGGTTTTCCCAGCTGATCTTTGCCCCCGCAGAACCATTACATAATGTCTCAAGCCCATGGCCGTTTGCTATGTGGGCAATGGATATAGTGGGACTGCTGCCCATGGCCAGTGGCAAACGGAGGTTCATGCTCGCATCCACTGATTATTTCAAGAAATGGATTGAGGCCGTACCCTTGCAGCAGGTGAAGGAGACGTAAATAGTCAAGTTCTTATGGGAGAATATTATCTGCAGGTTCGGACTGCGATATGCCATTATAGTAGACAATGGGACTCAATTCACAGGAGTGAAGGTGACCGGTTTCTTGCAAGCTTATAAGGTGAAACAGGGGTTCTCGACCCCTTACAATCCCCAGGGCAACGGACAGGCGGAGTCATCCAACAAAATTATTATGAACAACCTTATGAGGAAGTTGGAAGATAAGAAGGGGGCGTGGGCAGACGAGCTGAATCATGTACTCTGGGCCTATCGGACCACACCTCAGTCGTCCACCCAAGAGACCCCATTCTCGTTGGCTTACGGTGTGGAGGTTGTGATCCCTTATGAGATGGTGGCAGCTACAACACGAACCAAGGCCTTGGAGGAAGGCTCAAAATGGAGAATATTAGCAGCGGATCTGAATTTGGCAGAGGAGAGAAGAGACCCTGCTTGCATAAAGTTGGAGGAGTACCACCGGATATTGCAAAGACAGTACAACAAGAGGGTCAAGCTGCGACAATTCCAAATAGGTGATCTGGTGCTCCGTCGAGTGATGCCTAGTACCAAGAAGGAGAAAGATGGAAAGCTGGGTCTGAATTGGGAGGGACCTTACACCATGGTGGATATAGGAGGGGCTGGCACCTACAAATTGCGAACACAGGAAGGCAAATTGGTAGAGAAGCCGTGGAATGTGAAAATGTAAAAAAAAATTCACACTTGAATGTAATGAAAATCTAGAGCAAGAGTCTGTAGCTGTATGTAAATATATAATACAACGACACTTTTGAGAAGAGAATATCATTTGTAAGGGCCGAGTCCAAAATGAACATGGGGCATGAAATCCAAGCGTAGAGAGAGACAACGGAGGGGATGAGCCCTTCGCTGATACAAGGTCAAAGTTGGGCCTCGGGCAAGATGAGTTACCCCAACTAACTTCCTGAGACGATAGAGCCCGCGGAATGGGATGAGCCCTTCGCGGATGAGAGATGAAAACTACACATGGGGCATGGAATCCGAGCGTAAAGAAAGACAGTGGAGGGGATGAGCCTTTCATTGATTCAATGCCAAAATTGAGCCTGGGGCAAGATGAGTTGCCCCAACTAGCTTCCCGAGATATACAAACTACATGCGGGGCATGGGACCCAATCATCGCGAGGGACAATAGAAGGAATGATCCTTTCACTAATACAATGCATGAGTTGAGCATGGGGAAAAATGAGGCACCCAATGGGCCTCCAGAGATAAGGGAGCTCGTGGGGTGGGCCCTTCATGGACAAGAGATGCAATTTACACGTGGGGCATGGGGAGTGGCCTCCATCTAGCTAAATAGCCAAACAAAGAGAAGACGACCGGGCAAGGGCAATATCTAATTAAGTCAAAGAAACAAGATCTTAGAAGAGAGGTAGAGTCATGGAAAACCTGAAGATAGAGATACATCGCAATTTAAACGAGTAGCAGAATCAAGAGATAAAAAGGCAACAAACATACCGGGCAAAATCAAACATCACATTAAAGGGAATAATGTCAAAATATCAACAAAATGAGTAGTGTAGCAAACAACTAGTCAGGAGTGGATAAAAGTGGCTTATTACAGAAAAAAGATCTTTAGTGAATCTCAGAGGGGGAATCATTGGCGGGCATTACGTCAATGACTTCCTCGGTGGGTGTAGTGGCGTCCTCTTCAGTAACGTCCTCCATGGTTGCAGCGGTGGTCGCCTTAGTGGCCGTCGCATGAGTGGAAGTTTCTTCTAGCACAGGGGGGGGGGGGGTAGGAGGGTCTCAGTAGCCGCCACTTCTTCTCTTGCTATCTCAGGGGAGTCGATCAATGTGGTGGTAGGCCTTTCAGGGAGAAGCCGCCCTTCCTGTATGAGTCGTGCATGCTCCTCTTGGATTTTCTTGGCTACCCTCTTGTCGGCTAGGAGCTTGAAGCGGTCACGAAGGGCAGTCATGTCTGCTTGGTGTTGCTGCAGTAGGTCGGCAACAGCATCCTTATGTTTTTGATTGAGGGTGTCAACTACTTCCTGGTGTTGATGAGTGAGGGCATCCAGATTGAGCTGGTGTTGTTAGAGGAGCATTTCCCTTTGACGCTTAGGCGATCGTTGACTGAATCCATGTATTTTTGGTGAGATGACTCCGCGGACTTGAGCTCATCCTGGGCCTTGAGTTTAGCCAAGTTAGCACCGGCTAGATATGATTGGAGTTCGGCTTAGGCAACTTTTATGCCAGAGGGACCGTTAAGTTCTTTCTCCAGGAAGGCCACCTTGGTCTTGGCGCTGAAAAGGCTGCGGATCATGAAGGAGATGTCCAAGCTTACCTAGGATTAGAAAGAGAGATGTAAAAACAAAAAAAAAAAAGAGAGAAAGAGAGTATACCCTCTCCCAGTTGGTATACAGAGAGGTGCAGTGCTAATTAAATGACCCTTCGTCTGCATATGCTATGTCCTTGGGCAAGTGAACGTTATAGAATATAGAGGTGGCTACAGCCGCATTATCCAAAACGGAGTCCGTAGTGTTCACCCTGCGGTTGTGCACATTGAAAATTGGATAGAAGTCCTCTACAGGGGTCGAATCAGAGACCGGAGCTGCAGGTGGAATTGGTTCTTTGCCAGGCTGGCGTGTGCGGGGGGAAGAGACTGCGGGTTGAAGGGGTGAGGTGATGGGGGTAGGTTCTTCAGATGCGGAGGTCTGCTGAGTGATAGGGATAGATTCTTCAGATGCTGAGGTCCGCTGCCTCTTGGTTGGGTGCGTTTCAGCAGGAGCCCTCACTTCTGTGGAGGGAACCTCCCTCACATTGTCATCATCGAAATCACTGTCGAACAGTTTTTGTTTGCAGACATCCATATCATCTGGTGGGGAGTGGGGAGAGGTGTACTGATAGTCCGAATTAGAGATGGAGCAGTGAGAAGGGATGTCTTCGGGAGCGGAGGAGGTGGGAGGATCGCGAGATTCGAGGGAGTGAGAGGAGGTTCAGGGATTACAGCGGCGGGAGGTAGGGGCGCGAGTCCTTTTTCTTGCAGGTGGAGATGTTCTGGGTTTTCGCTCCTTGGGAGGGGGAGGACGATAAAATGGAGCTGAGAAGCCGCAGAAATTGTGTAGATCAGGGATTTGCAACAGTGGAGTAGCGGTAGTGGGGTGGATGCCAAGGCGATTGGCTTGAGCAAGGTCGAGTTCGCGGAGCCTTTGGAAAAGAGGACAAGAGATGCCGGAGTAGAGTTGGGACTTGGAGTCCGGCCACCAACCTGCAAAACAGAGAGGAACAGCGGGTTAGAGTATAACGGAAACAGCACATCCAGAGAGAAGGGAAGAACAAAGATACTCACCACTGGTTATGAAGGCGAGATGATTAAAAGTTAAATCTGAAGGAATGTCCACGGACAGAAATTGCCCCGATACGTATAAAGGATAATGATGCCACACTTTATCTGAGGTTGTGACACGCAGCAAGAGTGATGGCTTCTGAGGCTGTACATAAAAAGACTAGTACCCCACACCAACATCTTTGGTACTTTTCTTAATGAAATAGTGAGAGAAGATATCGCGGCTCGTAATCTTAGGTTTGCCTGTCTTATTGTATGAGTTCATGACATACATGATTCTCTAAAAATTTCCTATGCCTTGACAGGGGGGAATGTTGAAATGATTACACACCTCAACGTCCAAGAGAGTGAGGGGCAGCCGTAGACCGACGACAATTTGACCCACAGTAATTACAAGGTACCCCGGACGTGGGGGAACCAGGTAGGAGTAGTGGGTGATAGATGGCAAGTGTTCTAAGGATATGTTGGCTGGAATGCCATAAGTAGCCCTAATTGCATCCAAATTAGGGTGGCGGCACTGAGAGGGTGGTGGCAGCAAAGGGACTTGGCGCCCTGAGGTGGATGGGACCACAGTAGGGGAAATAGGAGGCAGAGACACTATTCTATGGGACTGAGAAGAGGAAGAGTCATCGGATTCAGAGCCTGACATCGGAAAAGTAGAGGAACAAACGTGAGATATGAACAGACCCAAATATTCAGCTCAAACAAAAATAAGTAAAGCCTAGAAAACGTACTAACTGAAGCAAAGAGAGAGAGGTTATGCCTGAGTAGAGTGCCAGAAAGATGAAGGAATTGCCGGAAGACTGAGGAAGCGCACACAAACTGGAAACTAATCGAAAAGGGGAAAAATGGTAAAGCAGGTGGAAGAGCAAAGGGAGATAGGGAAAATAAAATGAGAAAGGGGGAGAAAGAGAGGAGTTTAAATAGGGGAAGGGTAAAAAGGTAATTACAGGGAATTGAGGAACTCGAGGAGTTAGGCAGACAATCCAGCCAGAGTTAGACATGTGGAAGCGCAAGGTACGAGGGTCGGCTGAAAATGCGCATGATGAGTGCAGTCCACCTCACATGCAAACTGAGGAAATAGGGTGTGGGCGATGGAAAGAGAATAACAATGAGAGTTCTCGACCCCATATCCATTAACAGAACCGCGGAATCAAGAAGGGGCATTTGTAGTAGCACAATGTTAGAAGTTGGACTAAGTCAGCGATACAGAGGATAGGATGCAACATAAAGAAGGAAAGGGAGGAGTATGGAATCGTGACCGCGGAACCCTAGATCGCAGACGTGGCATACATATGGTAAGAAGGAGTGCCATGGGATGACGAGATAGATGGATGGTCCAGATAGGGGGGGGGGAGAGATATAAAAAGAAGAGGATGGGGAGAGAAAAGGGAGGCCACTAGAGAGAAAAAGGGGAGTGAACAGTGAGTAGGGAGAGAAAAAGAAGAAACTATTTAGGTGAGATATTTTAGGTTCATACAGTACCATTCTCAGTAACCAAGTTAAGCTACAGCAGAATGTTCAGTTGCTCAGTGATAGTCACTAGGATAACATGGAGACTCTTGTCCAGAGTAATACAGAGTGTTGGGAAGCCATGGATGCTTTTATAGAGCAACAACGCATGTTTCAAGTAGAAGTTCTACGACGCCTGCCACCTCATGAGGGTTCCCTTTCTATTGACTCAGGCAGGCATGAGCGTTGTCGACGTAGGACGGATGGCTTTGGGCCATCCTCATATTGTGGCTAGTTGTTGATTGGATTATTGTTGTTTTAGGAAATTTCCTTATGTTTAGTAGAATTTGATTCCCAGTTGTTTAGTTAAGTAGTTAATATTAGATTATGTATTTGGTTGTTATTTAAATTTCTAGTTAATTTAAATTTTGTCTGAGCATACTATCTATTTTTCATGAATTCTACCTTCCCAACTTGTTTGAGGGTGGTATTATTTTTTTAGCATTGTATTTTACCCTATCCACCTATATTTGGAATTTAATGTTGCAAGGGTTTGAGAATATTATTTGTGTGAGCATGTTGCTAATATGGTGTAGCTAGAATCAGCTACTCTTGGGTTGTGCAACCTCAAGGATTAGAATTTGGATGATTGCTATTTTTAATTCCAGCCTAAAAGGTATAGGTTTGATTTTGGAGCCTGTTTCTATTTTGGTTTTAGAAGCCTCTTCTTATTCCATCGCTTTCTGTATCCATTAGGGAACCTTGAGGACCTTTGTTTAAGAAACTAGAGCTCTATAAATACATGGGATGTCATAAACTTCACACATCACCTCTCAAATTCACCTCACACTTCATACTAACAAACAACACTCGGAGTGCGCACGCCCTCTCTGCTGCCTTATAACAGAGCGCGCCCGTGCCCAAGGACCTGGAACGTAGAGTCAGAGTTGAGCACGCCTGCGCCCTGACCTCAACACACCTCCAGTTCTATTTTTCTGGGTTTTGCTGCACTTACTTCCTGGAGTTTAGTAGTGTATTTGGTTGCTATGAAATCTCTTCAAATCATACTGGAGCAGTCCTTTGACGAATTGCTCGATAGTAACATGTATGGATACTGGTTCCACGACAAGATTGTGCAGTCAAGATGGCAGAATCTACTGGTAAGTGCCAATGACTCTTATTCTCCTAAACTTACTGCTTATTTCTATGCTCATTATAAGTTTTTTTATCAACCGGATGGGGAACAAGTGTTCTTTGTCACCATTGATGATATAACAATGGATTTCAGCAAGTTTTTGGTAGCCTTTGTTGTTGGGATGCATATGCCTGCCCCCCAAAACTTATGGGGCTATATGTCTGATAATATATATGTCTATAACTATGAGTATTTCCAAGAGACTTATGGGGTGGGGATTTTTCGTGTAGAGGACCAAGGGCATCTTAATGTAGCCCTTGGTAGCCTGTCTCTTAACGTAGGCACTATCATGTTCTTTATCAAGATGAATATCTTAGAGGAATGACGGTTTTCTTCTGTGAATAACGCCGCTAGTGATGTCTTCCTTGCTTTAGCTGAGGGACATATGCTATATGACATTCCCCAGACGTTAGTGTCTAGTTTAGCATGAGCCCATAGTATGAAGCATAAGTACCTTCTTATACCTGTCTTGGTTTGCCGCATCATGGTATGTTTCTTTCCTGGTTTTGCATTCCGCTATACGGATTGGGTTGGGGTTGATATTATGCGACCCACAAATTGCATTGTACGTTCTTTTCATGCAATGACTTGGCCGGGATTGAGGCTACAACCTAATTGGGTTGCCCCTTACACCCCATCCAACCAAGTGGCGTGATAAGAGCCCAAAACTGTAGTTTTAACCCTGTAACAGTCATACTTTTAGACCAATTATGTGAGTAATAATTAAGAGTTAACACTGATTACGTGTTTTTATGTATTTCAGGCTTCAAAGTCTATTATGTGCAGAAATGTGCCACTTTAGCGAGATAAAGGAGCAAAGGTCGGTTACTAAGGAGTTCCGTGATTAAAGGCCAAGATTCAAGAAGACAAAGTCTTTCTAAAGCCCGGTCAAAAGCTGAAAAGTCGACGCCGGGCGTAAACAACACACAAGTCAGTAGAACTTCCGAAGGCCATATCTTTGGACTCAGACCTCAGAATGGGGCCTACCTTATGTAAAAACGACCGGATCGGAAAGAGCTTTCCAATGGTCTAAGCCTTGATCCAATCAGAGGAGCAGAAGTGGATGAAAAGTCTATTGAAGCCAACTGTAGCTGAAGAGGCCTTTTTGGACTGAAAGAATTGGGTTTTGGGCCTGATTCTCTGGCCCAAAACATGGCTCCAAGCCCATGCACAATTTTTGGATCTAAAAGTATAAAAACCAAAGCTTAACTCTTTGTTAATGGTAGCTAGTTAGACCTAAAATTATAGATAATTCTAGATCTAGTTTTCATGTAATAAAATTAAGTTTAGTTTAAATTCAATTATTGTTTTAGATTAATCTTTAGAATCATTGTTCTTCATTAGTGTGATAAATAAAATAGATAGTTTGTCAATTTCGATTCTTGTCATTTACAATTGTTTAGATATAAATTCCCTTATTACGTAGATAGCTAGACCTAGATTAGTTAGATTATTAATTTAGTATTTGAATCATTGTTTTATTATTCATTAGATTAATAAAATAGTGTTCTCCATAATCTAGTTTCATTTCCATTAATTGTTTAATTTCAATTCGTAGATTTAATTATTTGTCATTATTAGTTTAATTCAATTATTGCATTAGTAGTTTTGAATTGCATTTAAACAAGTAAAGTTCAAATATTTATATCATGTCTTGTTTGAATTCTATTGGGAATGATAGCGTGATGATTCTCGGCTAAACCCCTATTAGAGGGGGTTGAGAAGCCTTGATGAAAGCTTGATTCCAATTATCGTAGAGTCGTCGAAATTTCCTTTCCACTCTAGAAATGATTAGTTCACCATGAGAATGGGTGTAATCGTTCACATGCTAGTTATGAATTGGTAGAAATGCCATGTGTAATTAGGGATTAGGAGTAGCCAGATTGTTCAAGCTGGCAGCTCAATTCGATTACTTAATTTATTCATCGTTAGTAGGATTAAGTCGAGTTAAGGTGGAATCAATCCCCCTCTAACTCCTTATCATAGAATTGACGTAGCATTCCCATAGTTGTTCTAATAGTCGACTAGTTGTATCTTGTGGGTAGTTGCATCGTAGTCTAGTTGCCATTTCGTAAATCTCTCATTAGACTTTTTAGTTAAGATTATTTATACGTAGAAAACACAGCATGCGGAAGAACTAGGAGTGGAACGAATCATCTACTCCACTATATCTCATAGGATTGAGAGTAGAAAACTTTGATAAATCTTAGGCACATAAAATAGTTTTAGTTTACTTACGTTTTGAGTTTCATCGTTCATTTCGTAGGTAAACTATATTTTTATGTTTTATCAAATGGCGCCGCAGGCATCTTAGTTTCACTTTCGCATTGTTTTCGTAGTATAAGAACTCTTCTTAAAGTCCCATTTCACCCACCCACCCTTGTTCGATTCTAACTGTGGTTGTCTTTTTCAGCATTAAACTTCCTCGAAAAAAAAAAAAAAAAATTGCACGGAGCGACTTTCAAAAGGAGCGCACTGCGCTCAAGTTATGGAAGCTAAAAAATTCGACCAGCGCAAACACTGTAACTTGAACTTACACCGAAGCGACCAAGACTCCAAAGCGAAGCACCACTGAGCTTAATTTTGCCGGATTTCCACAGGTTTGATTCGAACTTTGATTTTTCATGTTTTTTAGTGTTCTAACTAGTTATATACACTCAACACGCCAGAAACAAGACGCTATTCATAAGCCGGCAAGGACGCAATCGGTATTCCTTTCTTCCACACCTCGCAACTCCCCGTAGAGGTTTATACTAGTATATCAGGATTGTTTGGAGTGTTGACATAATTAGCTAAGTTTGGTCTTAGCCTTGTATGAGATTAAGGTCTGGTCGAACAAAAACACCGAGCATAATTACACAGCAACATCAACAAGCACGCCTATCTAGTATACCACTCATTGCACCTTTAGCTACTATTCCACATACTCTACCTGACACAATGCCCGACGAAGGAGAGACTCCTCTCTCGGACTTTTATAAAGCCTTGAGCGATAGCCCCAAATCTTGCATCGTTCTAGCAGACCCAGTGGGGGATTTCCGAATCCCCCCAAATATTTTTAATTTGTTACCCGTTTTTCATGGTTTAGACCATGAAAAACCTTATCAGCACATGCGTAGGATTGAACAAGTCCTTACAACATTCCATCATCCTACGGTTGGTGCGGAACAAATTAAACTAAGGGTATTCCCTTTCACCTTAGCCGATAAGGCGGCGTCTTGGTTAACTGCCCAAGCGCCTAATTCTGTGGACTCGTGGGCTAAACTTGTTCAGCTGTTTATGGAACATTTTTACCCACCCCTAAAGACGGATGAGATGCTTTCCAAGATTCATTTCTTTCGACAAAATCCTCATGAATCATTTTCAGAGGCTTGGAATCGTTTCACCGATCTCCTTATAGAGTGTCCACATCATAACTTAGCAAAAGACACGTTAGTTCGTGCCTTTTTCAAAGGACTTCTACACCACCATAAAGAAGTCCTTGACATAATGAATGGGGGTAGTTTCTTAAGTAAAGGAGCCTCAGAGGCTTATAAATTTTTAGAGGATTAAACTAAGCGAAATAACAACTGGGGGGGTAGTGACGATATCCACCACTCCGCTAGTTCTTCTAATACAGTTAAGGCCGCCGGTATGTTTGAAATTAAACATGATCCCGAGCTTAGAACTCTAATCGAATCACTCACTAAAAAGGTAGAGGCCATTTCTGTTCAACAAAAGCCTATCCCCGTCATGAATGTAAATTCAAATCCATGTAGTTTCTGGTTGAGCCCCGAGCATCCCGACTTCCATCGTCCTATAGCCTAGGAACAAGGCTTGTTCCATTAATAGTGAACCTAACCCCTTGGAGACAAAATCCCAACTTCGGTTGGAGAAATAACCAACACGTCACACCTCCAGGGTACAATAATCAATATGTTAGGCCAACACACAGTTTTATCCAAGCTCCACCACGACAAGGACTGGGTCAGGGTAATTTTAATAATTACAACAACCAAGTGCAACCTCGACAAGGTCAAGTACAAGGTCAAGGTAGTTATAATAATTATAACGCTAATAGAGGTATCGTTCCGGTAAATGCTAACTATCAAAATCTGCCTATAAATAATTCACGCGAGATAGTTTCAGTCACACCACCCGTGACTACTACACCCACACAATCGGATCGTCTTGACACATTCATACAAGTGAGCCAAAAACTTTTCCAAACCATGGCTCAATCTAACCAACAGCTTCTACAATCCGTTAATAATTTAAGCCAACAGTTGGCCCAAGATAAAGCCCAACCCAAAGGTGTGTTTCCAGATCACGCAGTACCTAATCCTAAAACAACAAACACAGCCTTTGAGGTAACGGATAAGACTAGTAATGAATATGAAAATGTAGATGAGCTAAAGGCCATCACCACTCTCCGTTCTGGCAGAGTGGTTGATAACAAAGTAACTATGCCTATAGTTACCCCACCAAGAGTCTCCCTACACCGCTATTTTACTAGATACCGAAATAGACACTCAAGAGCCTACCACCGTAGAGGTACCCGGTTACAACACAACCTAAGAAACAGAAAAGCCAAGGTTAAACATCCAGTGATACCATTGCTAAATATAGACGAAACCACCGCTTCCACAAAAATTAGCCATGTTAACTAGGGATACTAATTATGAGGAGATTAGGGACGTTTTCAAGAATCTAACTATAAACCTTCCCTTCCTCGAAGCTATTAAAAAGCTACCACACCATGCTAAGTTTCTTAAGGAGTTGTGTACTACTAGGCGTAAGACCAATATACCAAAAGACGCTTTTTAAACGTAACAATTCCCAACTCTATCCGAACATAATGGAATTGTTAAGTACAAGGACCACAGTCCCCATCTTGTATAATGCACCATAGGAGATTCTTATATGACGACCGCGTTATTAGACACGGGGGCTAGTGTTAACTTACTCCCGCTTTTATTTGTATAGACAAATAGGTCTAGATGAGATGTAACCCACTAAAATGACGTTGCAATTAGCCGATCGGTCTATTAAGTATCCTAAGGGTGTGGTCGAAAATGTGCCGGTAAAAGTTCAGAATTTCTACTATCCGGACCGATTTTGTCATCCTCGATACGTGGTCGCTAACGACTCTGTCCGATCATCTTAGGGCCCTTTCCCTCGGCAACCGCCAATGCGCCATTAATTGCTGCGATGGTTCAATGTCCATGTCTTTTGGCCATCTTGTCATTGAAGTAAATGTTTTAAAACAAAGACACATTTACCCGATTCGTCTATGGATGGAGAGGTTAGCATGATCGAGAGCTTCGCTCGAGATTATTTCAACAACATGTTCCCTGATAATCATATGCCCAAATTTCTTTCCTTTGGAAGTTCATACTCTAACATTTTCATCCCTACACTAGTCGATACACATATTATGGATGAGGGCGAGATAGATGACTTTCTCAAAGATATAGTGGACTACCACAGTAAAGTGGATATGACCAATCTAGATGAGGAATTCAAGGAGTTTCTTAGAGCAGGTGATGATTCACCCTATCAAGAACTACTTTGCACAACATCCACCTCGACTCCCCTCCTTCCATCCTTTCAAAGGAATCTCGAGTTTGCACTCGATCTTTTTGTTTCTCCTGTGCTTCATAATTTTTTAAATCCACTTAGTAAACAAATACTTCAGAAGAACAAACCATTTGACACCTTCATTTTCAGACTTGAGACAGTCCCTACCTACACCATGAATGAGTTTTATGCTAAACCCACATCCTCATTGTCTACATGCTTTCCCTCTACAACTTATCCATATCCACCATATTCTCCACAACCATTCACTTTTCCACACTTATTCACTAGGACACCCTCTCGTGCAAAAATGAAAAAGAAGGTGCATGCTAGGTTATGTTATAGGGTTATCCGACTTCGTTTTCAGTTCACTAGGATGCGTCATAGGAAATCTTGGTGCTTGATTGTGTTTGGATATGTTTTCTGTGATATTTATTTATGGAATGATCCACAACTATTTCGGTTGTTGATATATGATAAACTGCATGTTCATACATATGTTTAGATAAAGTCTCGAGTATCTGACTATAAATGACTCAATTTTTTGTGTTTGGTACATTCCTTTCATTTTCAGATATTGGTGAATGCACTATTAAGGTAACCGGGCCCTCCCTATGGAGTGTGTGGCTGTAAGTACCGGATCCTAAGTCTACGTTTAACATAATTCACGTTTTCCACTCTTGCATGTTTTCTCGGATTTTTTATTCATGTTTCTCTATGAGGTGAATTATGTCTTTCTTGCTTATTGTTTTTCCATATAAAAGTAAAAAATATTAAATAATAAACATAGTAATCTAGGAAGTCTCGGGAATCTGACTTTAAAAGACCCACTGTTAAAAAACAAATTTTCTAAACTTTGTTGTAAAAAATTTGTTTGGGGGTGGGGTGGTCGTGTTTCCGTCCTAGAATGTTTTATGTCCCATTAGAGTTGTTTAGGTTGTTTAATTGTAATTCGATTCGGGTTGATATATTCTATGAATTTATAGTTCATTCGTTCGCATAACGTATGTCATGCATGCACTTTGAGGCGTTTTCCACTATCTTATATGTCATCCACGGTCGGAATAGAGTGTTTTATGGATCATTGGATTGGAAATTCTCTCCTGATCATTTCCATATCTCATTCGCAAAAATCGGACCTGTAACGAAGCGGCAATTTTAGTTTGAAGTTGCGCGAAAAATCGAAAAATTCGAAAATTCCGAATTGGGCTTGGGCCCAATCCGCGCGCACCGGCAGCGCACCTGCGCCCCTTACCTCCACACCAAGTCGTGATTTCATATTCTCAAAACCGCCATTAACAAACAAAACAAAAACTCAAACCCTAAAAACGAAAAATTAAAAAGAAAGCTAATTTAACCCACGCCAACCATCAAAAATCCACTTCAAATCTTCTTTAAATCCTTCCACCACCACCTCCACCAAGTTAAAAAACCAAAAACCACCGAAAATTTCAAAATTGTGAACTGTCGCGCCACCACCGCGCCACCACCACTGTTTGTTTCATTCGGTCGACCAAAATTCCAACACCACATCCCATTTACACCCCCACTACATTCCAAACACTCCAATGGCTCAACAATGTCGAATTTTGCCGGAGCAAGCATTTACTAGCGACCACTTCGCGCCGTTTTATGGTGACGAAATGATTAGTAGAGACTGGAATAGCTTGTGGTACTCGACCGAAGCCTTTAACCACGAAGACTTAGTCCGATGGTTTTACAATACGAGGGAGTTGGAGGGGAGTAGAATTTTTGTTTTGGTGGTGAAGAGAAGGAGGGAAATAACTACTGGGTTGTTGGCTGAGATTCTAGGCATTCTGCCTAGAATCCATCTGGATGACATGTTATAGGAGTCCCAATATAACGGGTTAGAGCCGTTAATGAACGTGACAGTTACCGAAGGGAGCTACAATGCGAGCTCGCATTGTGTTCGCCAGGCATCCCTTAGAACCAACCAACTTAGGCCGCAGCTTTCGGATTGGTTGGAACGCCCGGGAAGGAGAAGGTCACGACATCACCGAAATCTGCCTCCACATTTTATGGATACTCCAGAGCGAAGTACGAAGTTCTCAGATCTTGGAGTTTTTGCTTAGCATGATTAGGGGAGTAGGGAAGTCTGTTGCACCTCTCCATGTGTTGATAACCAAGATCATGCTAAAGTTGAGAGCAGCTCCGGCGTCTGATAGGATTTACATCACCCTACACCGAAATCTTCGTATCTATAAGGATTGTGTCCAACGAGTTTAGAGGTTGCCTGAGGATAGGGTAGAGGATGAGGAGGATGGTGGAAATGAGAATGCCTCAGAGGATGAGGAGGACTTGACTTGTTTTGATGCTGATGCCTTGGAGAGGTGTTGGTCAGATGCAGAACGCATGGCCATAATTCATCGTGGCATGCATTCACTCAACACTATCTGCGAAGACCTCCGGACTCGATAGGCTATCCATCATAACTTCGAGATCCAATCCCAGCGGGATGACGAGAGGTGGGAACAGATGAGGACTGAGCTAGAAGCTCAGCGCCAGTTCCGGGCCGACATGCTTGCACGATTCCCACCTCACGGGGATTCACCTTCTGAGGACACACCATCGAGGCACGAGCGCCGTCGCCGAAAAGCGAATGGTGCTGCCTGATCGAGCTCGGGAGCCATCTCCTCGAAAGCAGTGCCCTCCGCTACCAAGATCTTGAAGTGGTTAGGGATAGTATAGCTTGATGTTTTTGTAGTTTTATTATTGTTAGTTGTTTTAATGTAAGTTTTAATTCCGTAATTTGGATTTTTTAGTAAAAGGGCATTTAATGCCAATATTAATATAATGTCATTATTTTCATTGTGCGTGGTTGTTTAATGTTGATCCCACCTTTCCAAATTGTTTGGGGGTGGTGTTATCTATTCCAGCATGATTTTATATGACCTTCGTTTTAGAAGTTATTGCGGAGCCAGGGTGAAAATATGGTTGTTTAGGCATATCTATGAATAAGTATCATGGTAGGATGAAATCTCGATAAAATAGGTAGATTCTATCCTAAATTCAACCTAAAAGATACTAGGTTTGTTTTAGAATCGAGAAAATGAGTTGTTTCCGTTTTCGGGTTTGGAAATTTTAGTATTTCCGGAAACTATCGTAAAAACTTTTTGGCAACTTCCCGATCCGTTTTAGCAACTTAAAACCTATATAAACATCATTCATTCTACACTCACAAACCACACTACACCTAACTTCCATCACTCACCTTTCACTCCCACGTTTCCCACGCTTTAACCTCATTTTTCGATCTTCAAGACCTCGGGCCTCGAGCACTCGTAGGAGCTGCATCCTTCCAAACACTGGAATTCCAAAATCATCAGAGCGCACTCGCTCCCAAGTGGAGCGCACTCGCGCCCTGACTTCCGTGGACCAGACAAACTCCAGTTTTCTGCGGGTTGTTCTCGGGTCATTCGCAGCTATTCCAGAGCGTAATTTTGAGATGACATCTCCTACATTGATACCGGAACAGTCTTTCAAAGATTTTTTCCAAAGCACTACTTATGGTGCTTGGTTTCGCGAGGCGATCACATACATTGGCTAGGAACCGCTTATGGTAAGACCCAATGCACTTTATTCTCCAACACTAGCATCTTATTTTTACGATAACTACATTTTCTTTGAGAAACCAGATGGAGAACAAGTGTTCTCCATCAACATTAATGATGAACCAATGGAAATTACCAGGTTCTTGCTAGCATTTGTTCTTGGACTTTCTATGCCCGCTGAAATACAAGACCCATGGTGCTATTGGGTAGATAATATGTATGTCTACACTTATGAGTTTTTGCATGAGTCCTATGGGGCGTGCATTTTCCGTATCGAGGACCAAGGGAATATAACGTCGCCTTTGGTAGCCCGGTCCATGAACATAGGAACTGTTATGTTTTTTGGATCATGCTAAATATTTTAGGGGAATGGCGTTTTCTTCGTGAATGATGCCACTTGCAGCGTCTTCCTTGTTTTAGCCACGGGACGTATGTGCCATGACCTTCCCCGAACCTTGATGTCTAGTTTAGCACGAGCCCATAGCATGAGGCATAAGTATCTTCTTATGCCTGTTCTAATTTCCGTATTATGTTATGTTTCTTTCCTGTTTTTGTACATGTTTCACGGATTGGATTACGGCCCATTAATCGCATGCGACCCACCAATAGTATTATTCGATCTTTCCGTGCGAATGATTTGGCAAGGGGTGGAGGATACAACCTCATCAGTTGCACCCCTACACCCCGTCCGAATTCAAGTGGCTTTAATAGGTTAGCAATAATAGATGATAAATGGCGGGAAGCCCGGCAAATTATCATGGCATGGCAGATTACGAAGGAACCTCACTTCTTTATAGAAGAAGATGATGATGAGCGGATGACGAATAAAGCGGGAGATAAGGTAAGTTTTAATTTTACTTAGTGTCCGCTTATGTCCCAAGCAATTTGATTCTTGTTAACCCCATAATGGGTGGAACTCTTATAGAGTTGAGTCAGTTTTATTTTCTATATTAGTACGCTCTAACTTTGTTTTGCAGATGTTCCCCGAATTTCAGGCGTTTCAATGGTATTTTTCCTACCCTCTTTATTTAAAATACATTGAGGACAAAGCATGCTTCTTGTTTTTGGGGCATAGAAACACGGTAATTAAGGCATCCTTAGGGATATAAATATGTATAATATGCAATTGTTTTCTAGTCAAAATTTCAAAAATTAAAAAATATAAATAAATAAGTTCATGCTATACACTTAGGAATATTGGTATTGTTTTCCTTCTCTATCCTCTTAATAATCTAGAAGTCTCACGTAGATTTTGCATTAGAATAATTTTTAGAAACTTAGATTAATTTGTAGGTAATAATCTTTGCATCTATCTATAAATATATTACACGAGTATCGATGATTGTTAGCAGTAAGTTTCTGAAATCTAGGCTAGAGTACTTATTCTACAAATCTTGTGAGAATATAGCCTAAAGCCTTATATGAGCGAAACATTTGAGAACTGACACAAGAGAGAAGTAAAATCCGGATAGAGATATCACACGTCCACTTGCTTGATCACTAAACCAAATCCTAAGCGAGAATTTAGGCCCTCTTTGGATCGATATAGCCAAAAATTCAAACCTATGAATTATTTTCCGCTAGTCGCTCCTCTGAGCCTTTCTTTAGCCTTTCATAAACCACAAATCCTTTACCTTGTTACAAAACAAATAAAAATAAAAAATTCAACCTACCCAATTTAGATAAGTCTGAGAATAGAATGAGGAAGAAAGAAGAAGAGAAAAACCTGTGTAAACAAAAGTTAGTTAATTGCTTCAGAAAATAAAGAAAAGAAGTTTCCATCCAAAGAAAAGAAAAATAAAAATAGAAATAAAATAAAAACTCCAAAAAAAAAAATAGAATAAAAGGAGTCAAAAGCCAAAGAAAAAAAAATATGGCTAAGGATGGAAACAAAGTGTAGAAGGAAAAGTAAATAACAAGGTTTTCTCTAGTTACATAGTATGAAGACTCTATTATCTCAGACTTGTCCTTTTTGAATATCCATTTCCTTCCTTCTTAAACCATCTCCTAATCCCCGCAACACCTAATAAAGACCTCTAGCTCAATTAGGAATAGGTTAGTGTGATAGTAAGTGGCAGATGTGTTTGATCGACTCAGGCTTCCTTCGTGTCATTGAGATTGTAAGGTAAAGTGTGCCCACTGCACACTGGAGGAGCGAAACTTGAGTGGAAAAATCAGAGTGTTGTATCTTGACTATTATTGTGAGAACCTACTTAAGGACGCTATTCCGAGTTTCAGAAACGAACCTGCTAGGCATTTCATACTATTACTCATTGTATATATGTTTATTGTAGATGATTGATTATTATGCATATATTAGTTTAAGTTTCGACTTGATTACTCTATATGCATTGCTAGTGAGAGGTATAGTTAATTTAGAGCATGAATAAGGAAACAATAGTTTTATTTCTTAGTTGTTGTAGTATAGTTGAAGTTTGTGAGTACCTTCACTGGAAAACTCTCACGAGGCTATAACTCGTCCACTAGGGAATTCCTAGCGGTTTAAGGCCTTGTTGCATATGGTCAATGCAATCGCGACTTTCAAATAAAAGCGAGTAGATAAAACTCCATTTTGGTCACTTATTCTAATTTCTCATCTTTGCTTGAGGACAAGCAAAATGCTGTTTGGGGTGGTTTGATAAGAGCCCAAAACTGTAGTTTTAACCCTCGTAACAGATCATACTTTTAGACCAATTATGTGAGTAATAATTAAGAGTTAACACCGATTCACGTGTTTTATGCATTTCGAGGGCTTCAAAGTCCATTATGTGCAGAAATGTGCCACTTTAGCGAGATAAAGGAGCAAAGGTCGGTTACTAAGGAGTTCCGTGATTAAAGGCCAAGATTCTAGAAGACAAAGCCTTTCTAAAGCCCGGTCAAAAGCTGAAAAGTCGACGCGGGCAGAAACATCACACAAGTCAGTAGAACTTCCGAAGGCCGTATCTTTCGACTCAGACCTTGGAATGGGGCCTACCTTATGTCAAAACGACCGGCTCGGAAAGAGCTTTCTAATGGTCTAAGCCTTAATCCAATCAGAGGAGCAGAAGTGGAAAAAATTTCTGTTGAAGCCAACTGCAGCTAAAGAGGCCTTTTTTGGACTGAAAAAATTAGGTTTTGGGCCTGATTCGCTGGCCCAAAACATGGCTCCAAGCCCATGCACGATTTTTAGATCTGAAAGTATAAAAACCAAAGCTTAACTCTTTATTAATGGTAGCTAGTAACCGTAAAAATAATAGAATCCTAAATATTAATGCTACAAGAACACTAATACATAATCCTACCGTTCTTACATTTAAATCAATTCTTCTTACTCTCAAAACATAATCATGCAATACAACGAGTAAGGATTTCGTTCCACTCTTAAACCCTCAAGACTTAAATAGAATTCAATTATTCAAACACAAGGAACAGTGAGAGTGATGTGTTTAGTGTTTAAACTAAAACTAATTATAAATTTAAGACAACTAAATCTAAAGATTCTAACTTTATGAAATTTAACAAACAATAATTAAAATCTAACATCAATAACTACGAAATGACTAACAACCAAGAAATGAAATTAGATCTAAGCAATAGATAAATGACAAAATCGAATTTGATCAATAATAAACTACTTGATTTATCTAATGAAGCAATAACAATATTTTAATACTTTAAATTAAAACAAGGGAAATGAAAACTAATAAAAATGGAGATTCAAAACTAGATCTAGATCTAAAAATTAATCTAGATCTATCTTTTTCTAACCCTAAACTCCATTAACATTAGCTTCCTAACCTAACTGCCATTAACAAAGAGTCAAGCTTTTGTTTTTATCCTTCCAGATCCAAAAATCGTGCATGGGCTTGGAGCCATGTTTTGGGCCGGAAAAATCGGGCCCAAAACCCAATTTCTTTAGTCCAAAATGGGCTCCTCAGCTGCAGTTGGCTTCGACAGATGTTTCGTCCACTTCTGCTCCTCTGATTGGGTCAAGACTTGGTCCATTGGAAAGCTCTTTCCGAGCCGGTCGTTTTGACATAAGGTAGGCCCAATTCCAAGGTCTGAGTCCAAAGATATGGTCTTCGGAAGTTCTCATTGTGTCTTTGTGCATTTTATTTACTTTGCGTGGACTTTGACTTTTCATCTTTTGACCAGGCTTTACAAAGGCTTTGTCTTCTTGAATCTTGGCCTTTAATCACTGAACTCCTTAGTAACCAACCATTGCTCCTTTATCTCATCAAAGTGGCACATTCCTGCACATAATTGACTTTGAAGCCTGAAATACATAAAAACACGTAATCAGTATTAACTCTTACTTATTACTCACATAATTGGTATAAAAGTATGACTGCTAAGGGGTTAAAACTACAGTTTTGGGCTCTTATCACTAGTTAGACCTAAAACTATAGATAATTCTAGATCTAGTTTTCATGTAATAAAATTAAGTTTAGTTTAAATTTAATTATTGTTTTAGATTTATCTTTAGAATCATTGTTCTTCATTAGTTTGATAAATAAAATAGCTAGTTTGTCAATTTTGATTCTTGTCATTTACAATTGTTTAGATCTAAATTCCCTTATTACGTAGATAGCTAGACCTAGATTAGTTAGATTATTAATTTAGTATTTGAATCATTGTTTTATTATTCATTAGATTAATAAAATAGTGTTCTCCATAATCTAGTTTCATTTCCATTAATTGTTTAATTTCAATTCGTAGATTTAATTATTTGTCATTATTAGTTTAATTCAATTATTGCATTAGTAGTTTTGAATTGTATTTAAACAAGTAAAGTTCAAATCTTTATATCATGTCTTGTTTGAATTCTATTGGGAATGATAACGTGATGATTCTCGGCTAAACCCCCATTAGAGGGGGTTGAGAAGCCTTGATGAAAGCTTGATTCCAATTATCGTAGAGTCGTCGTAATTTCCTTTCCACTCTAGAAATGATTAGTTCACCATGAGAATGGGTGCAATCGTTCACATGCTAGTTATGAATTGGTAGAAATGCCATGTGTAATTAGGGATTAGGAGTAACCAGATTGTTCTGCGAAGCAGTTCAATTCGGATTACGACGATTCATCGTTAGTAGGATTAAGTTGAGTTAAGGTGGAATCAATCCCCCTCTAACTCCTTATCATAGAATCGACGTAGCATTCCCATAGTTGTTCTAATAGTCGACTAGTTGTATCTTGTGGGTAGTTGCATCGTAGTCTAGTTGCCATTTCGTAAATCTCTCATTAGACTTTTTAGTTAAGATTATTTATACGTAGAAAACACAAAGATGGAAGAACTAGGAGTGGAACGAATCATCTACTCCACTATATCTCATAGGATTGAGAGTAGAAAACTTTGATAAATCTTAGGCACATAAAATAGTTTTAGTTTACTTACGTTTTGAGTTTCATCGTTCATTTTGTAGGTAAACTATCTTTTTATGTTTTATCATGACGCTTAACAGGTTAGCACGGGTTGATGATACATGGCATAAGGCCTGGCAAATTGTCATGGCGTGGCAGGTTGCAAATGAACCTCACTTTTTTATAGAATAGTAGGACAATGCTTAAATGATGGATATGAGGTAAGTTTTACTTTTTGTTAGTATATGCTCATGTCCCAAGCAATTTAATTTTTGTTATCCCCATAATGGGTGAAACTCATATAGAGTTACGTCTATTTTCCTTTCCCTATATTAGTATTTTTGAATTTGTTTTGCAGGTGTTCTTTAATTTTCACGCGTTTCCATGGTATTTCCTATCCTTTTTATTTCTATACTTTGAGGACAAAGCATGTTTTTGTTTGGAGGTGGCATAGAAACACACATAATTTAAGACACCTATTAGGATATATATAGGTATAATATGCACTTGTTTTCTAGTGAGAACAAATAAAACAAATACAAATAATAAGTATTTATACTATTCACTTAGGAATATTGGTATCGTTTCTTTCTCCATGATGATATTAGTCAGGAAGTTTTGCGTTAGCTCTTAAATTAGAATAGTTTTTAGAAATTTAGGTTAATATGTAGGTAATAATCATTGCATATTTCTATAAATATATTGCATGAGCATCTATGTTTGTATTGACAATAAGTTTCTGAAATCTAGGCTAGAGTACTTATTCTACAAATCCAGTGAGAATATAGCCTTAATGCCTTATATAAGTGAAATATTTGAGTAATGACACAAGGGAAAAGTAAATTCAAACCTATATGAAATTATTTTCCACTAATCGCCCCTCTGAGCCTTTCTTTAGCTTTTTCATAAACCACAAATCCTTTACCCTTTTATAAAAACAAAATAAAAATAAAATCAGCCTACCCATTTTTGAATGAGTCTGAGAATAGAGATGAAAAGAAAAGAAAAGAGAAAAACCTGTGGAACACCAATAATTTGTTAGTTGCTTCAAATAAGAAAAGAAAAGAAAGTTTCCATCCAAAGAAAAGAAAGAAAGAAATAAATAAAATAAAAAGTTAGAAGTCCAAAAACAGAATCAAATGAGTTAAAAGCCAAAAGAAAAAGGAAAAAAATGGCTAAGGATGGAAACAAAGTGTAGAAACAAAGTAAGAAAAAGGTTTTCTCTAGTTACATATTTTGAAGACTCTATTATCTCATACTTGCCTTTTTTGAATATCAATTTCCTTCATTCTTAAACCATCACCTAATCCCCGTAACACCTAATAAAAACCTCTAGCTCAATTAGGAATATGTTAGTATGATAGTAAGTGGAAGATGTGTTTGATTGACTTTGGCTTCTTTGTACGTCATTGAGATTGTAAGGTAAAGTGTGCCTATTGTGCACTAGAGTGAGCGAGACTTGAGTGGAAAAATCAGAGTGTTTTTGTCTTGACATATATGTGAGGACCTACTTAGGGAAAACTCTCACGAGGAATAAGAGTCATTGGCACTTACCAGAATCTACTAGTAAGTTCCAAACCTTCTCTGGAAAACTCTCACGAGGCTATAATTCGTCCACTAGGGAATTCCTAGTGGTTTAAGGCTTTATTGCATATGGTCAATGCAATCGCTTTAGGCGAAACGAGATTAGTTAGAACTCTATTTTTGGCCACTTATTTTCATTTCTCATATTTGCTTGAGGACAAGCAAAATGCTGTTTGGGGGTGGTTTGATAAGAGCCCAAAACTGTAGTTTTAACCCCTTAATAATACTACATTTAGACCAATTATGCTTATAATAAATAAGAGTTAGTACTGTTTACGTGCTTTTGTGTATTTCAGGTATTGGAGTCAAATCTGTAAAGAAATATGTCACTTTTGCAAAAGAAAAAAGCAAAGGTTGGTTGCTAAGATGTTCTATGATCAAAGGCTAAGATTTAAAGAGAAAAAACCTTTTTAAAGCCCAGTCAAAGTTGGAAAGTCAAAGTCAATGCGAGCAGAAATAAAGCATAAAAGTCAACAAAACTTATGCAGGCCGTATCTTTGGACACAGACCTCGAAATTGAGCCTACTATATGTCAAAATGACCGGATCGAAAAGACCTTTCTAATGGTCTAGGCATTGATCCAATCAAAGGAGTAAAAGTAGATGAAAAGGCTGTTGCAATAATTTCCAGTAGAGAAACTCCTTTTGGAGTTAAGTAATTAGGTTTTGGGCTTGATTTAATGGCCCAAAACATAGCTCCGAAGCCCATGAATGAAATTGTAAACCTAACCATCTCCTATATAAAGATGACTAAAACAAAACTCAAAAAACATCCTTTAGTTAATAAATTAGATAATAATTTAGTTTTCTTCTTTAGTTAAACCCTAGTTATTGTTTTATTAGCCTAATCATCATTAATTCAATTCAAGTTATCTTTAATAAATTAGTTATTCATTATGTCTTATTCTTATTCTTTTGATTATGATAGTCTAATGAATCATAGCTAAACCTCCATTTGAGGGGTTTGATTGAAGCTTTGATAAAGACTTGATGTGTTAGTGTAGAATAAGTTGTAGTAAATATTCCACTCTAAAAGGTAGTTCATTCACCATGAGAATGGGTTTAAATTGTCTCACATGCTAATTATTAGTGGGTAGAGATTGCCATGAACAATTAGGGATTCAAAAGACCCAACCTTTATGTGAAAACATAAATATTAGGATTACAACAAATCTATGCTAGCTTATTAAGTTTTAATTAAGGTGGAATCAAATCCCCCTAATACCTTTCTTCTTATTCACATCTTATCATTTAAATTGTCATAGTATAAGTTAGAATATCTAAATTAGTTAATTTCACCATATTAGTATAATTCAATTATTGCTCTCGTTGATATTATAGGATTGTTTAAGTTCGAGAAATTATTACGTCTAATAAACTAGGAGTGAAACGAATTCTGACTCCCTTTTATTATAAGATAATCGAGAGTGGAACTTTGATAAACAACTAGAGTAAATTCATGCTTTTACCTTTTGCTAGCATAATTAGTTAAGATTAGGTAAAACGATTATTTTTACTATTATCAATAATGATCTAAAAATAGCCAGAGTAGCCATCTAAAAAACAGTAATAAGCATGACCAGATAGACGTTCGAGCATTTGATTTATAAAAGGTAAAGGAAAGTGATCATTTGGTGTCGTGGCGTTTAAGCATCTGTAGTCAATGCAGATCATCCATTTCATAAGAACTCGTGTGGAAACATATTCACCATCAGCATTACGTACAATGGTAACGCTCGATTTCTTAGGAACTACGTGAATGGGGCTTACCCAATCACTATCAGAGACGGGATATATGTGTAGGAACCGTAATGGTTGCACCGAATGATTTACAAACTGCGAAAACCCATACGGAGCAGAATAAGCGTGTCCACGGTTTGGTTAGGAATCATACCTTTGATTAGCTGTGATAACTTTGAGAATCCAAGCTCTACGAATTAGCAACCTCTTAATCTTCTGTTATATTCCTATCCTATGAATAGACGTTGTGTGGGCAACGATTGATAAGATCCCAAAACTGTAGTTTTAACCCTTTAACAGTCATACTTTTAGACCAATTATGTGAGTAATAATTAAGAGTTAACACTGATTACGTGTTTTCATGCATTCCAGGCTTCAAAGTCTATTATGTGCAAAAATGTGCCACTTTAGCGAGATAAAGGAGCAAAGGTCGGTTACTAAGGAGTTCCGTGATTAAAGGCCAAGTTTCAAGAAGACAAAGCCTTTCTAAAAGCCCGGTCAAAAGCTAAAAAGTCGACGCGGGCAGAAATAGCACACTAAGTCAGCAGAATTTCCGAAGGACATATCTTTGGACTCAGACCTCAGAATGGGGCCTACCTTATGTCAAAACTACTGGCTCGGAAAGAGCTTTCCAATGGTCTAAGCCTTGACCCAATCAGAGGAGCAAAAGTGGACGGAAAGTCTGTTGAAGCCAACTGCAGCTGAAGAGGCCTTTCTGGACTGAAAGAATTGGGTTTTGGGCCTGATTCTCTGGCCCAAAACATGGCTCCAAGCCCATGCACGATTTTTGGATCTGAAAGTATAAAAACAAAAGCTTAATTCTTAGTTAATGGTAGATAGTTAATGGTAGATTTTTAGGTTAGAAAATAAAAGTAGCTTAGAATAGAAAGTAGCCATTAAAATAGCTTCTAGATCTAGTTTTTCATGTAGATTAATTAAGTTTAGTTCCATTTCAATTATCGTATTAGATTAAACCTTTGAATCTTGTTCTTCATTTTGATTAGATCAATAAAGTAGTATTTTTATCAATTTTGATTTTTGTCATTTCCATTTCTAGATCTAATTTCAATTCCTGTCCTTATTTCATTTGAGTCATTAAATTAGATTTCATTATTGTTTAATTAAGTAAATTTCAATTCTTTATATCATGTTTAGTTTAAATGTAATCGGAAATGATTACGTAATGATTCTCGGCTAAACCTCCATTAGAGGGGGTTGAGAAGCCTTGATGAAAGCTTGATTCCGATTAACGTAGATTCGTCGTAATTTTCTTTCCACTCTAGAAACATTTAGTTCACCATGAGAATGGGTTTAATCGTTCACATGCTAGTTATTAATTGGTAGAAATGCCATGTGTAATTAGGGATTAGAAAGAACCAATTGTTCGGCGAAGCAGTTCAATTCGGATTACGACGATTTGTAGTTAATAGGATTAAGTCGAGTTAAGGTGGAATCAATTCTCCTCTAACTCCTTATCATCGAATCAACGTAGCATTCCCTTAGTTGTCCTAATAGTTGACTAGTGCATCTCATGGGTAGTTGCTTCGTAGTCTAGTTGCCTTTTCGTAAATCTCTCATTAGACCTTAAGTAGAGTAATTACACGCGCTAACAAGCATGCGGAAGGACTAGGAGTGGAACGAATCACTCTACTCCACTATATCTCATAGGATTGAGAGTAGAATCTTTGATAAATATAAGACTCACAAGATAGTTTTAGTTTTACTTGCGTTTTGAGTTTCATCGTTCATTTCGTAGGTAAGCTATTCATTTTATCTTTTATCAAATGGCGCCGCTGCCATCTTAGTTTCACTTTCGTATTGTTTTCGTAGTGTTAGTACTGTTCTTAAAGTCCCATTTCACCCACCCACCCATGTTTGATTCATACTGTGGTTGTCCATTTCAGAGTTTAAAAATTCGGGCCGAAAATTACACCGAAGGCCAAGACGCCGCTTTACTTGAGCGACCACCTAACTCACTAGCCCTCGAGCACGACCCGCCACCATGTGGAGCGCGACCCACCCTTAAACTCTGGAATTCTAAGATACACCGAAGCGACGACCACGCTTCTCTGCGAAGCGACCAGCCATTTAACAAAAAATTTTTTCGATTTCGGCGGTTTTGATTCGAACTTTGATCTTTCATATTTTTCGGTGTTCTAACCTGCTATATACACCTAATAAGCGTAAACAAGATGCTATTCATAAAAAGCGAAGCAAGGGCGCTTGTCAGGTATTCCTTTCTTCCACACCTCGCTTCTCCTGTTAGAGGTTTATACTAGTATATCGAAATTGTTTGGAGTGTTGATGTGTTTAGCTAAGTTTGGTTTTAGCCTTGTATGAGATTAAGGTCCGGCCGAACAAAACACCGAACGTAATTACACAACAACGTCAACAAACAAGTCTATCTAGTATACCACCACTACACCTCTAGCTACTATTTCACACACATCACCCGACACAATGCCCGACGAAGAAGAGGCCTCTCTCTCGACTTCTACAAAGCCTTGAAGCGATAGCCCCAAATCTTGCATCATTCTAGCAGACCCAAATTCGAATCCCTCCAAATATTTTTAATTTGTTACCCGTTTTCATGGATTAGACCATGAAAAACCTTATCGGCTATCGCGTAGGATTGAACAAGTCCTAACAATATTCCACCATCCCACGGTTGGTACGGAACAAATTAAATTAAGGGTATTCCCTTTCACCTTAGCTGATAAAGGCGTCTTGGTTAACTGCCCCAAAGCCCAATTAATTCTCATGACTCGTGGGCTAAACTTGTTCAAATTGTTTATGGAACATTTTTACCCACCCCTAAAGGCGGATGAGATGCTTTCCAAGATTCATTTCTTTTCGACAAAATCCTCATGAAACATTTTCAGAGGCTTGGAATCGTTTTCACCGATCTCCTTATAGAGTGTCCACATCATAACTTAGCGAAAGACACGTTAGTTCGTGCCTTTTTCAAAGGACTTCTACACCACCATAAAGAAGTCCTTGACATAATGAATGGGGTAGTTTCTTAAGCAAAGGAGCTTGGAGGCTTATAAATTTTTAGAGGACCAAACTAAGCGAAATAAATAACAACTGGGTAGTGGCGATATCCACCGCTCCGCTAGTTCTTCTAATACGATTAAGGCGCCCGGTATGTTTGAAATTAAACACGATCCTGAGCTAAAAACTCTAATCGAATCACTCACTAAAAAGGTAGAGGCCATTTCGGTTCAACAAAATCTTATTCCCGTCATGAATGTAAATTCAAATCCATGTAGTTTCTGTTGGAGCCCTGAGCATCCCGACTCCCACTGTCCTATAGCCTATGAACAGGCTTGTTCCATTAATAGTGAACCTAACGCCCCTTGGAGACAAAATCCCAACTTTGGTTGGAGAAATAACCAAACCTTAACACCTCAAGGGTACAATAATCAATATGTTAGGCCTACGCACAGCTTTAACCAAGCCCCACTACGACAAGGACAGGGTCAGGGGAATTTTAATAATTATAACAACCAAGTGCAACCTCGACAAGGTCAAGCACAAGGTCAAAGTAGTTATAATAATTATAATGCTAGTAGAGTTATCGTTCCGGTAAATAATAACTACCAAAATCCACCCATAAATAATTCACGTGAAATAGTTCCAGTCACACCACCCGTGACTACTACACCCACACAACCGGATCGTCTTGACACCTTCATACAAGTGAGCCAAAAACTTTTCCAAACCATGGCTCAATCTAACCAACAGCTTCTACAATCCGTTAATAATTTAACAAAACAGCTGGCTCAAGATAAAGCCCAACCCAAAGGCGTGTTTCCAGGTCACGAAATACCTAATCCTAAAACAACAAATACAGCCTTTGAGGTAACCAATAATACTAGTAGTGAATATGAAAATGTAGGTGAGCTAAAGGCCATCACCACTCTCCGCTTACAGCGAGTGGTTGATAACAAAGTAACTATGCCTATAGTTACCCCACCAGTAGCCCTTACACCTGCTATATTACTAGATACCGAAATAGAAACTGAAGAGCCTACCACTGTAGAGGTACCAGTTACAACAAAACCTAAGAAACAGGAAGCCACGGTTAAACATCCAGGTAATACCATTGCTAAATATAAACAGAAACCACCGTTTCCACAAAAATTAGCCATGTTAACTAGGGATACAAATTACGAGGAGATTAGGGATGTTTTTAAGAATCTAACTATAAACCTTCCCTTCCTCGAAGCTATAAAAAAGCTACCACACCATGCTAAGTTTCTTAAGGAATTGTGTACTACTAGGCGTAAGACCAATATACCAAAAGACGCCTTTTTAACAGAACAATTCCCAACTCTATCCAACATAATGGAATTGTTAAGTACAAGGACCCGGTCGCCCCCTCTTGCACAATGCACCTTAGGAGATTCCTATCTGACGACCGCATTATTAGACTTGGGGGCTAGTGTAAACTTACTCCCGTTTTATTTGTATAGACAAATAGGTCTAGACGAGATGCAACCCACTAAAATGACGTTGGAATTAGCTGATCGGTCTATTAAGTATCCTAAGGGTGTCGTCGAAAATGTTACGGTAAAATTCAGGATTTTTACTATCCGGGCTGATTTTGTCATCCTCGACCGCGTCGCTTAATTAGCACTCTGTCCCAATCATCTTAGGGCGTCCTTTTCTGGCAACTGCCAATGCGCTCATTAATTGCCGTGATGGTTCAATGTCCATGTCTTTTGGCCATCTTTATGTTGAAGTCAATGTTTTTAAAACAAAGACACAGTTATCCGATTCATCAATGGATGGAGAGGTTAGCATGATCGAGAGCGTTGCTCGAGATTATTTCAACAACACGTTCTCTGATAATCATATGCCCAAATTTCTTTCCTTTGGAAGTTCAGACTCCAACATTTCCATCCCTGCACTAGTCGATACACATATTACGGATGAGGATGAGATATATGACTTTCTCAAAGATATAGAGGACTATCATAGTAACATGGATATGACCAATCTAGATGAGCAATTCGTTGAGTTTCTTAGAGCAGGTGATGATTCACCCTATCAAGAACTACTTTGCACAACATCCACCTCGATTCCCCTCCTTCCACCCTTTCAAAGGAATCTCGAGTTTGCACTCGATCCTTTTGTTTCTTCTGTGCTTCATAAGTATTTAAATCCACCTAGTAAACAAATACTTCAGAAGGACAAACCTTTTGACACCTTTATTTTCAGAATTGAGACAGTCCCTACACACACAATGAATGAGTTTTGTGCTAAAACCACATCCTCATTGTTTATAGGTTGTCTTTCTACAACTTATCCATATCCACTATATTCTCCACAACCATTCACTTTTCCACATTTATTTACTAGAACACCATCTCGTTCAAAAATGAAAAAAAAGGTGTATGCTAGGTTAAGTAATAGGGTTATCCGACTTCGCTTTCATTTCACTAGGTTGAGTCATAGGAAATCTTGGTGCTTGATTGAGTTTGGATATGTTTTCTGTGATATTTATTTATGGAATGATCCACAACTATTTCAGTTGTTGATATATGGTAAACTGCATGTTCATACATATGTTTGGATAAGTCTCGAGTATCTGACTATAAACGACTCAACTTTTGTGTTTGGATCATTTCCTTTCATTTCCATATATTGGTGAGTGCACCATTAAGGTAACCGGGCCCTCTCTATGGAGTGTGTGGCTGTAAGTACCGGATCCTAAGTCCAGGTTTAAACATAATTCACGTTTTCCACTCTTGCATGTTTTCTCGGATTTTTTAAGTCATGTTTCTCTATGGGGTGAATTATGTCTTTATTGTTTATTGTTTTTACTTTTAAAATTAAATATATATATATATATATATATATATATATATATATATATATATATATATATATATATATATATTAAAGAATAAGCAGAGTAACCTAGGAAGTCTCGGGAATCGACTTTAAAAGACCATTGCTAAAACAAATTTTTTAGCTTTGTAAAAAAATTGTTTTTGGGGGTGGGGTGTTCGTGTTTCCGTACTAAATATTTATGTCCCATTAGAGTTGCTTAGGCCATTTTTTTTTGTATTACGATTCGGGTTGACATAATCCATGAATTTAGAGTTCAATTGTTCGCATAACGTATGTCATGCACGCACTTCGAGGCATTTTCCACTATCTTATATGTCATCCATAGTCGGAATAGAGTGTTTTATGGATCATTGGATTGGAAATTCTCTCCTGATCATTTCCATATCTCATTCGCAAAAATCGGACCGGTAACGAAGCGGCAATTTTGATTTGAAGTTTCGCGAAAAATCGGAAAAAAATCACAAATTTCGATTTTGGGCTTGGGCCCAACCCGCGCCCACCGACAGCGCGACCGCGCCTTTACCTTAGCCAACAGTCGCGATCTTCTTCCTCCATTCCGCCATTAACGCCCAAAAGCTTGAAACAAATAAAAAAATAAAAAGAAAACCTAAATTAACCCACGCCCCCAATTCAAATCGATTTCTAATCTAACCTAAAAGCTTCCCACCACAACCACCACCGATTTCCATCACTAAAAACCACCAAAAATTCAAAATTTTGGTGCTGCCGCGCCACCACTCCACCACCACCACATCACATTTAAACCCCCACTACATTCCAAACTTCCAATGGCTCAACAACGCCGAATTTTACCGGAGCAAGCTTTTCTTGCCGACGACCAGCAGCCGGATTCTACGATGTGAGATGATCGGTCGAGATCGGGTAGCTTGTGGTACTCGGTGAAGCCTATTACCACGAGGATTTAGTCCGACGGTTCTACGATCTGAGGTAGTTGGAAGGGGCCGACGGATTTTTGCAGTTAATGGCGAAGAGGCGGAAGGAAGTGACGACTGGGTTGTTGGCTGAGATTCTAGGCATTCCGCCTAGAATCCATCTGGATGTCACCCTGCAGGAGTCCCAACATAATGGGGTAGAGCCATTGATGCACGAGACAGTTATTGGAGGCGACTACAATGCGAGATCGCATTGTGTTCGACAGACTTCCCTTAGGACCAACCAGCTGGCTACAACTCAGTGGATTGGTCGGAACGATCGGGGAAGGGGAAGGTCAGCGACATCGGCCTGAATCTGCCTCCACATCTTATGGATACTCCGAGGGAGCGGAAGTATGACTTCTGCATCTTAGAGTTTTTACTGAGCATGATTAGGGGAGTAGGGAAGTCTGTTGCCCCTCTCCCTGTGTTGATAACAAAGATCATGCTGAAGTTGAGAGCAGCTCAGGCGACTGATCGGACATACATCACCCTCCACCGTAACCCTCGCATCTATAAGGAGTGTGTCCAACGGGTTTGGAGATTGGCTGAGGATAGAGAAGAGGATGGTGGAGCTGAGAATGAAGAGGAGGCTGGGGGAAATCAGGATGCCTCGGAGGATGAGGAGGACTTGACGTGTTTTGACGCGGATGCCTTGGAGAGGTCGGTCGATGCGATCTGAGAGCGGCTTGGCTGTGATCCATCGAGGCATGCGTTCGCTCAACACTATCTGTGAAGACCTCTGGACTCGACAGGCAACGATGCATCATAACTTCGAGCTCCGTACCCAGAGAGAGGACGAGAGGTGGGAACAGATGAGGGCCGAGCTAGAAGCTCGGTGCCCGATTCGGGGACGAGATCGCGACCACGATTCCCGTCCGGGGACTCTCCTTCTGAGGATACACCCTCGAGACACGAGCGCCATCACCGAAAGGCGAATGGTGCTGGTCCATCAGGAGCTCAGGAGCAGTCTCCAGAGCGTGTGCCTTCCGCCACCAGTTCCGGAGTAGCTAGGGATAGTATAGTTTTATGTTTTATGTTTTATTTGTAGTTTCATTACTGTCATTTATTTTTATGTAAGTTTATTTCCGTAAGTTGAATTTTGTAGTGAAATGTACTCCGCATGAATTATTTTTAATATAATGGGTTATTTTCATTATGCGTGGTTGTTTAATATTTACCCCACCTTCCCAACTTGCTTGGGGGTGGTTTTATCTATTCCAGCATGATTTTTATATAACCCTCGTGTTAGAATTTATTAAGGGAGTCAAGGTGAAAATATGGCTGTTTAGGCATATATATGAATAAGTATCATGGTAGGATGAAATCTAGATTAAATAGGTACATTCTATCATAAAATCAACCTAAAAGATACTGGGTTTGAATTAGAATCAAGAAAATGAGTTGTTTCCGTTTTCGGGTTTGGAAATTTTAGGATTTCCGGAAACTGCCGTAATTAGTTTTGGCAACTTCCCGATCCATTTTAGCAACTTTAAACCTATATAAACTTGATACAATCTATCCTCACAACTCACACTACACCTAAACTCCATCACTCACCTTTCACTCCCATGATTCCCTCGTTTCGGGTCATTTTCGAAGTTTACGCAACTCGAAAGCGCTTTTCAGCTTCTGAGGAGCGCTTTCGCTCTCAGATATTTTTTCGAGTTTTTGTCGAGGCCAAGGCTTATATAAGAGCGCACTTTCAGCGCCGACTTCCATGGACCAGAAATTTCCAGTTTTTAGTCGTATGTAGTATCGGATCATTCGCAGCTATTCCAAAGCATAATTTTGAGATGACATCTCCAACATTGATACCGAACGATCTTTCGAAGATTTGTTCCAAAGCACTACTTATGGTGCTTGGTTTCGCGAAGCGATCACATTCGTTGGCTGGGAGCCGCTTATGGTAAGATCTGATGCACTTTATTCTCCGACTCTAGCCTCTTATTTTTACGATAACTGCATTTTCTTTGAAAGACCAGATGGAGAACAAGTGTTCTCCATCAACATTGATAATGAACCAATGGAAATTACCAGGTTCTTGCTAGCATTTGTTCTTGGACTTGCTATGCCCGCTGAAATACAAGACCCATGGTGTTATTGGGTAGACAATATGTATGTCTACACTTACGAGTTTTTGCATGAGTCGTATGGCGCGGGCATTTTCCGTATCGAGGACTAAGGGGAATATAACGTCGCCTTTGGTAGCCTGTCCATGAACATAGGAACTGTTATGTTTTGGATCATGCTAAACATTTTAGGGGAATGACGTTTTTCTTCTGTGAATGATGCCACATGCAGCGTCTTCCTTGCTCTAGCCACGAGACGTATATGTCATGACCTTCCCCGAACCTTGATGTCTAGTTTAGCTCGATCCCATAGCATGAGGCATAAGTACCTTCTTATGCCCGTTCTAGTTTCTCGTATTATGCTATGTTTCTTTCCTGTTTTTGTACACGCTTCCGCGGATTGGATTACGGCGATTACATCGTATGACCCACCAATAGTATTATTCGATCTTTCCGTGCAATGACTTGGCAAGGGTGTAGGATACAACCTCATCCGGTTGCACCCTACACCCGTCGGACCAAAGTGGCTCTTAATAGGTTAGCAATAATAGATGATAAATGGCGGGAAGCCCGCAAATTATCATGGCATGGCAGGGCGCTTGAAGGAACCTCACTTCTTTATGGAAGAAGAGAATGAGGAAGATGGACGATAATGGGGGATAAGGTAAGTTTCATTCTAGTTAGTGTCGCTTATGTCCTAAGCAATTTCATTCTTGTTAACCCCATAATGGGTAGAACTTCGTATAGAGTTGTGTCGGTTTTATTTCCTATATTAGTGCGTTCTAACCTTGTTTTACAGATGTTCCCGAATTTCACGCAGCGCTCAATGGTATTTTTCCTACCCTCTTTATTTAATTGCTTTGAGGACAAAGCATGCTTTTTATTTGGGGGCATAGAAACCGCGTGTAATTAAGGCATCTGTTAGGATATACATAGAGTTAATATGCATTTGTTTTCTAGTTAAAATTTTAAAAATTCAAAAATATAAATAAATAAGTTCATGCTATACACTTAGGAATAGTGGTATTGTTTTCCTTCTCTATGCTCTTAACAATCTAGAAGTCTCAATGTAGCTTTTGCATTAGAATAATTGTTAGAAACTTAGGTTAATATGTAGGTAATAATCTTTGCATCTATCTATAAATATATTACATGAGTATCTATGATTGTTAGCAAAGTAAGTTTCAAATCTAGGCTAGAGTACTTATTCTACAAATCCCGTGAGAATATAGCCTAAAAGCTTTATATGAGCGAAACATTTGAGAAATGACACAAGGGAGAAGTAAAATCCGGATAGAGAAATCACACGTCCACTTGCTTGATCACTATGCCATATCCTAAAGCGAGAATTTAGGTCCCTCTTTGGATCGATATAGCCAGAAATTCAAACCTATGAATTATTTTCCACTAGTAAGCCCCTCGAGCCTTTCTTTAGCCTTCCATAAACCACAAATCCTTTACCCTGTTACAAAAACAAAAACAAAAATAAAAAAATAAATCAACCTACCCAATTTAGAATAAGTCTGAGAATATAATGAGGAAGAAAGAAGAAGAGAAAAACCTGTGTAAACAAAAGTTAGTTAATTGCTTCAGAAAATAAAGAAAAGAAGTTTCCATCCAAGGAAAAGAAAAAAAAAGAAATAAATAAAAAAACTCCAAAAATAGAATAAAAGGGAGTCAAAAGCCAAAGAAAAAAAAAAAGAAAAATATGGCTAGGGATGGAAACAAAGTATAGAAGCAAAAGAAAATAACAAGGTTTTCTCTAAGTTACATAATATGAAAACTCTATTATCTCAGACTTGTCCTTTTTGAATATCCATTTCCTTCCTTCTTAAACCATCTCCTAATCCCCGCAACACCTAATAAAGACCTCTAGCTCAATTAGGAATAGGTTAGTGTGATAGTAAGTGGCAGATGTGTTTGATCGACTCCGGCTTCCTTGTTGTCATTGAGATTGTAAGGTAAAGTGTGCCCACTGCGCACTAGAGTAGCGAAACTTGAGTGGAAAAATCAGAGTGTTGTATCTTGACTATTATTGTGAGAACCTACTTAAGGACGCTATTCCGAGTTTCAGAAATGGACCTGCTAGACATTTCATAGTATTACTCATTGTATATATGCTTATTATAGATGATTGATTATTATGCATATATTAGCTTAGGTTTTTGACTTGGTTATTCTTGTTCATAGCTAGTGAGATGTATAGATAGTTTGGAGCATGAATAAGGAAACAATAGTTTTATTTCTTAGTCGTTGTAGTATAGATGAAGTTTGTGAGTACCTTCACTGGAAAACTCTCACGAGGCTATAACTCGTCGACTAGGGAATTCCTAGTGGTTTAAGGCCTTGTTGCATATGGTCAATGCAATTGCACTTTCAACGAAACGAGAAGTAGATAGAACTCCATTTTTGGTCGGGCTTATGTTAATTTCTCATCTTTGCTTGAGGACAAGCAAAAGGCTGTTTGGGGGTGGTTTGATAAGAGCCCAAAACTGTAGTTTTAACCCTTTAACAGATCATACTTTTAGACCAATTATGTGAGTAATAATTAAGAGTTAACATTCGACGTGTTTTTATGCATTTCAGCGCCAAAGTCCATTATGTGCAGAAATGTACCACTTTTTAGCGAGATAAAAGGAAAAAGGTCGGTTACTAAGGAGTTCCGTGATTAAAGCCCAAGTTTCGAAGACAAAAGCCTTTCTAAAAGCCCGGTCAAAAGCTGAAAAGTCGACGCGGCGTAAAACAAAGACACAAAGTCGTGAGAACTTCCGAAGGACATATCTTTGGACTCAGACCTCGGAATGGGGCCTACCTTATGTCAAAACGACCGGCTCGGAAAGAGATTTCCAATGGTGTAAGCCTTGACCCAATCAGAGGAGCAGAAGTGGACGGAAAGTCTATTGAAGCCAACTGCAGCTGAAGAGGCCTTTCTGGACTGAAAGAATTGGGTTTTGGGCCTGATTCTCTGGCCCAAAACATGGCTCCAAGCCCATGCACGATTTTTGGATCTGAAAGTATAAAAACAAAAGGTTAATTCTTAGTTACTGGTAGATTTTTAGGTTAGAAAATAAAAGTAGCTTAGAATAGAAAGTAGCCATTAAAATAGCTTCTAGATCTAGTTTTTCATTTAGATTAATTAAGTTTAGTTCCATTTCAATTATCATATTAGATTAAACCTTTGAATCTTGTTCTTCATTTTGATTAGATCAATAAAGTAGTACTTTTATCAATTTCGATTTTTGTCATTTCCATTTCTAGATCTAATTTCAATTCCTGTCCTTATTTCATTTGAGTCATTAAATTAGATTTCATTATTGTTTAATTAAGTAAATTTCAATTCTTTATATCATGTTTAGTTTAAATGTAATCGAAATGATTAGCGTAATGATTCTCGGCTAAACCTCCATTAGAGGGGGTTGAGAAGCCTTGATGAAAGCTTGATTCCGATTAACGTAGATTCGTCGTAATTTCCTTTCCACTCTAGAAACGTTTAGTTCACCATGAGAATGGGTTTAATCGTTCACATGCTAGTTATTAATTGGTAGAAATGCCATGTGTAATTAGGGATTAGGAAGAACCAATTGTTCGGCGAAGCAGTTCAATTCGGATTACGACGATTTGTAGTTAATAGGATTAAGTCGAGTTAAGGTGGAATCAATTCCCCTCTAACTCCTTATCATCGAATCAACGTAGCATTCCCTTAGTTGTCCTAATAGTTGACTAGTGCATCTCGTGGGTAGTTGCATCGTAGTCTAGTTGCCTTTTCGTAAATCTCTCATTAGACCTTAAGTAGAGTAATTACACACGCTAACAAGCATGCGGAAGGACTAGGAGTGGAACGAATCACTCTACTCCACTATATCTCATAGGATTGAGAGTAGAATCTTTGATAAATATAAGACTCATAAGATAGTTTTAGTTTTACTTGCGTTTTGAGTTTCATCGTTCATTTCGTAGGTAAGCTAATCATTTTATCATTTCTTTCTATCTTTCCTTGCCTCTCTTTTTTATTCATTGAATATGATCAATTTCGGCCAAGAGAAAAGGGATTCTTTTATATAGGCTACAACAGGGACCATGAGGAGAAATTAGGGTTAGGTCTCCTGACGGGCTTGGGCTTCCCATGTTCGCCCAGAACACACGGCCCAAGTCTGTCAACAAATGACTTATTCCACTAAAGGCCATTGTTGCACTACTGCCCTAATCCCAAATTACGTGTATTTATGGGCTCCATATTATATGCTCGTTGATCTCCCCGTGTTTAAGATATCAAATGCCCGTTGATTAAGTCAAATTACTGACAACTACATTAATCAACTTCTTATATCCTTGAGTAGTACCACTCAACCTCATTGTCATGTCGGATAAAATTCACCTGCAGGGTTTACATAACAATCCTTATGAGCTCCTCAAGGGGCCATCATCGACCCGGCTTCTTGCGGGTCACGAATTCCTTCTATAATCAACAACACACCTTACATACAATGTCATTACCCAATCCATCGAGTTTGTTGATTCACAAATGAATCTCACTCATTGATGATTTAAAGCAATGTACAATGCACGTAAGTGCCCGTTATTATATCTGGATTAAGAGGACAATCATCCATAATAACAGAGGTGTTTGTTCTCTTATATAGTTAGTATAAAGAGAAACAACCTTACTTGGTCCTGTTCAATACACACAAAGTATACTAGTGCAATCCTATAGTTAATATAGACTAATACCAGATTATACTACAACCGTACCAATGGTTTCTCCAAATCCATCTAGGTTGTGAACATTTGCTTATACTTTATAAGGTACTGATGATATGATCTTCTGTGTGTCACCACACACCATATTATCTACAACATAAAGTATTAGAAATATGCATATAACTAATAACATATATAATATGCATAACATTTGCCCATATGATTCTCATTCAAAATATAAAGAATTAGAATTAATATAAAAGTAATGCTTTTAGTATATAACCCTATCAATATGATACCCACATCGAGTAACCGTAAGACTTCTTCCCTAACCACCTCTTTCATGGCAGGGTTCAAGCGACGCTGAGGTTCGCGTGAAGTCTTCGTATTATCCTCCAAATGTATGCAATGTGTGCATACGCTAGGATCAATCCCCTTAATGTCGTCTAGGGACCAACCGATCGCGGAACGATGTTCCTTAATCAGCCTAATCAAACATGCCTCTTTATCAGTAGACAACTGAGAGGATATGATCACCGGATGGATGACTACCATCCGAATCAAGATGGATATATTTTAACTCAATAGGAAGAGGTTTAATCACAGGGGTGGGAGGAATGGGTAGAAAGGCTTTCGGAGGGTCTTCGTCTTGAGTAGTAAAGACTTGTTTAGGTAAGAGGTCTTCAAACTCGGAAGATGGAGCTATAGAAGGATCTAAGATAGGAGTAGACTCGAAAAGGGCGTTGACTTCCTCTACGTAGGAGTCGTCGTCGAAGTCAGAACTTCTGAAGGAAAGGAATTGGTGCTTCTGATTCTGTGGAAACATGTTGTTGAAATAATCTTGAGCTAAGCTCTCGATCATGCTAACTTCTCCATCGATAGTCGTATCGGGTAACTGTTGCATCATTTTGAAAACATTCACCTCAATAGAAAGGTGTCCAAAGGACATAGACATCGAACCTATAAGCCTCTGAGGATGCTTTATAAGGAAACTACTCACATTCATTATATCAAGAACCTCCTTATGATAATGTGAAAGCCCCTTGAAAAAGGCACGAACAAGCGTGTCTTTCGCAAGGTTATGATGTGGACACTATATAAGAAGATCAGTGTACCAGTTCTAAGCCTCTGAAAAGGATTCATGAGGGTTCTGGTGGAAGAAATGAATCTTTTGAATCATTTCATCTGTCTTTAGTGGTGGGTAAATTTGTTCCATGAACAATTGAACAAGTTTGGCCCTTGAGTCCACAAAATTAGGCGTTTGGGCAGTTAACCAAGACGCTGCCTTATCGGCTAGGGTGAAAGGAAACACCCTCACTTTAATTTTTTTCAGAACCTACATTAAGATGATTGAATGTAGTGAGAACTTGTTCTATCCTCCGCATATGCTGATAAAGCTTTTCGTGGTATAAACCATGAAAAATGGGTAACAAATTAAAAATATTTGGGGGAATTCGAAAATCCCCCATTGGGTCTACAAGAACGATGCATGACTTAGGGCCATCATTTAGGGCTTTGTAAAATTCAAAGAGAGAAGTCTCTACTTCTTTAGCCATTGATACAGGTGTAGTGTGTGATATTCTAGATAGGCGTGTGCGTTGACGTTTATGATAGATAATGTTAGATGGTTTTCTCTTACCATACCTTAATCTCATGCAAGGCTATGTCTAATATGAAAGAAACACGAACAACAGTCAAACAAAAACCTGATATACTATAATTAAACTTCTTTGACAAAAGAGACGAGGAGTGAAAAGAGGAGAACCTAAAGGCCTCCTTGCTACGCTTATGAATAATGTCTTTAATACGAACCTCAATGTCCTGTAGAAGCTTGGAACACCGAATTAACAATTATTTCCAACGAAAAGATGACCTGTAACTAACCTGTGTAAATCAGACTTTCTTCAGAGGGGCACGGGAGTGCTCAATTATAAAGTAACAAGGGTGCGTGCGCGCTCTGTTAATTTTTTTAGAAACAGGCTTTCACGCGATTTCTTAATGGGATTGGCCTTGAAACTGGAAAGAAAACACAAAACAAGCTTACTGGAAGGCAGGGCACTTGCGTGCTTAGATATATTGTAAATAGGGTGCGTACGCGCTCCGAGTGTACAACTTTGAAAATTTCCAGTAGACTTCCCGTGAGGCCAGGAGAAGAATCCAGTTTTCAGGAAACAGAAACACAGTCAGGAATCAAGGAATAGTGGCGGAAATAACCAAACACTTGCGAATAGTAGGGTGGGTGGGTGAATTGGGCTGTTTGTAGAATTGAAAAACTAAGGGAATTTATATCTAAAGACAACTAAGATGGCAGCGGCGCCATTTTATAAAATATAAATTAGACTTTTACTCCTACTTAGCTAAAGAGGCTAGGAAAAAGTAAACTATATTTTCCAATATTTTTATATCAAAATTCTACTATCAATTATCATGTAATAAAACTATAGTAAGAATTCGTTCCACTCCTAATTACTTATATAATAACTAATTCCACTAATGATGAACAATTAAACTGCATGAGAGTAATTATTTAAAATAGAACTAATCTTTTGAGAACTAATATTGAATATATACTAAATTATACTATAACAATTAAATATTAAGATGTGAATATGAAGAAGGAATTAGGGAGATTTGAAATCAACCTTGATTAATCCCTAACATGTTAGTATAGAGTTTGTTGCAACCCTAATCTTTATGTTTTCACACAAGGTTTAACGTAAAGGTTAGGTCTTTTTATCTCTAATTATTCATGGTATCTCTAACCAACTAATAATTAGCATGAGAGAAAGTTGAAACCCATTCTCATGGTGAATGAACTACCCTCTAGCCTAGGTTTATTTTACTACTTATTGCTAAATAGAAAACCCTAGACTTGAAGCTCTTAAATACAACTATTCTATACTAACACATCAAGTCTTCATCAAAGCTTCAATCAAGCCCCTCTAATGGAGGTTTAGCTATGGTTCATTAGACTATCATGGAATAAATAATGAGAAGAATAAGACATAATTAAAGGAATATTTGTATTAGAAATAACTTGAATTATATTAATGGTGGATAGGCTAATAAAACATAAACTTTTAAAACTAGATTAAACTAAAGAGAAGAGATAGGAGAGAGTTAGAGTTTTGCTTTAGTTTTTTTTATATAGGACATGGCTAGGTTTAAAATTTCGTGCATAGGCTTTGGAGCTATGTTTTGGGCCACTAAATCAAACCAAAAACCTAATTACTTAAGTCTAGAAAGGGTTTCTCTGTTAGAAATTACTGCAAAAACTTTTTCGTCAACTTTTACTGTTTGATTTACTCAAGGCTTAGACCATTAGAAAGCTCTTTCCGAGCCGGTCGTTTTGAAATATAATAGGCCAAATTCCGAGGTTTAAGTCCAAAGATACGACCTGCGGATGTTCTGTTGACTTTTATGATCTATTTCTGCCCGCGTTAACTTTGACTTTTGCAGCTTTGAAACTTGCAAAAGTGACATATTTCTGCATATAGTTGACTCAAAGACCTGAAATATACAAAAGTATGTAAACAGTACTAACTCCTATTTATTATAAACATAATTGGTCTAAATGTAATATTATTAAGGGGTTAAAACTACAGTTTTGGGCTCTTATCACCTCTTTAGTTTAGTTGTAAATTAGGGTTCTCTCTCTTTCTCTCCCTCTTTAGTTTAGTTTAGGTTTAGTTAATTAATTAGCCTGTAGTGTAGCCTCCATTATAACCTATCAATAAAAAGCTTTAGTTTAATATTCAATTCTTGTCTTCACATTATGACTTTACATTATTGTATTAGTTTAATTAATCTAATAATATTAGGCTAATCCCCTATTAGAGGAAGTGATCATGAAACCTAATGAGGAATAAATTGTTAAGTAGAATTATTTAAATTGTGCATGTGTTTCAATGGGTTTAATTTACTGTATGACTTCCAAAATAAGCATATAGTAAATTAAACTAGGGATTGTTATGATTAAGTCGAGAGATTTGGTTGTTATAATCCTACATGCTAGTAATAATGACTATAGAGATGTAGGTTATTACTAGGGATGATAAAGTTTGAGGCTTTAGGTTGGATCATTGCGTGAAAACCTAAAGACGATCTCTTTTCAATGAATAATTCAATTCTTGTATGAAACTAATCATTAGGTGGATTTATTACTCCTCTCTAGTATCTTTCTCATAGTTTAAATCACTGTTTTAACATATTTATTTACTGTTTTCATAGCCTAAAATATTACTCTCTCATTAGTGAATTAGTTTAGTTAGTCTTATTCGTATTAAGTACGTGCAAGCAAGAGTGGAGAACACGATTGCTCCTCTATAATAACATGTTTAGAGAGTATTATAATAACTTGATAAGCATGATTTAGTATTGTAGAAATACTGGTTTTACCTTATCAAAACTTAGTTATCAAATGGCATCGCTTGCTATCTTGCTTGTTTACGTATTGCGTGTTTAGATTATAAAAACTATTTTCACTATTCACTAACCAAAACACTGTTCATAATTTCTTCAAATTTTTCTGCTACTGCCTGAGTGTATACGAGTGGTGCTTCCAACTCCCTGCACTCCCGTGACCTGACCCTAAAAAAATCAAACCCTAGTTTTAACTTACGAGCGCGCACGCCCTAGATTTGCCTTTACACAGTGCGCCCTGTGCATTACGCCCTAGGCGCGACCCACACTTAATTTACCATATTCTTAAGTGCGACCATGCCCAATTTACCATATTCTTAAGTGCGCCTGCGCATCACACCCGAAACGCGACCTGCTCCTAATTTAGCCTATTTTTTAGCGCGCCCGCACCCTATTTGAAGTAGAATATATTTATTTTTTTTAAACTAATTGCAATATTACGTCATGAGTACAATGCAATGCTCGTATGCCCTACCACTCCAGTAATTGCATAAAAAAAAATTTCATACTTTACGGTGTCTAGAAAACTCAAATAATTGGGGTTATCTAATTAAGGTTTGGTGCACGCACGGACAACCTCCCTCAATTCTTAAGTGGCCTGGCCATTCGTTTGAAAAGTTTTTAGTAGACGTGCTTCAAGGCTATTGAAGGCACTATTCGTACACGTAGCAAGGACGCTCCAGGTATCACCTCTATACATCCTCGATTCTACTATTAGAAGATTCTATTTCTAGTAATAATCAGACTAATTTTTGCATGCTCATGAGGAATTGCCTATTAGACTTAAAACTTGCATGAGATTAAGATTTGGTACGCATAAACCTGCCATATTAGTTCTCATAGACGCATAAATAATTGCCTATCTAGAAATTTATAGTTAGAGTTTTTGTATATTAATTAACATAGAATATTTCTTTAAAAACAATATATGGCTTATCAATATGTAGACCAACAATCATGTGGTTATTATGTAAATCCTTCACTATGTTCATGATGTGGTAGTCTTTACCATTGGGCTTCTCAGTGTCCATCATACCAAGAGTTTGGGCCTACTATAGGATATAATTATAATTATGAGCCTCAATTTTCAAACTTTCATAGTAACCCATCACACTACGAGATCAACTAGAGTCATTCAAATGCCATATCCCAATAGGTACTCATATCGTATCCATTCTCCAATAACTATGACTATCAAACACCATACCAACTAGAACCACATAACCAAGCTTCCCCTCCGCTAACAACATTTGTCGAAATAATGACCCAAAACAAAATAATACTTCAGAACCTAGAACGGACAAGATTGATGCTAACCTCACCTACGCCAGACCTTTCCACCAAGCCAGAAATCAACCACCCATCTAGTTCGCCACCCTTCCCCGACTGAATTTCCCAACTAATAACCGACTCAACAAAAATATTTAGGGAACAAAAGACTAACTTAGAACAAATATTTAGGGAACAAAAGACTGACTTAGAACAAACATTTAGGGAACAAAAGACTAACTTAGAACAAACATGTAGGGAACAAAATGCTATCACCCAATCTATGCTTCAGAATCTAGCCCATATGATTTCCATGATTCCCTCACCTAACATAGAACTTTCAATCTTTTCAGAGATCGACACACAAGTAGAACAACCTATTCCCATAACCAAACCATTCCACCTAGTTAAGACCTACCCTGAATTTCATGAACCATTACCTTCCCACGACCCTCCCATTAACCATTGTATTGACTCCACACCCTACCTGGATGAGGAAATTCTTGAAAGCGACTATTTAGGACTTGTTTTAGATGACCACTCAATAAATTCGAATGATAATATTGAGGACACTCTTGAAGTTCTAGATGAAGAGAACAAAGAAATATATAAGGAAGAACTTGATGAAACTATGATAGAGGAAGAATTTCTCAACATATTTTGTGATGCCAATGCTCAACCAACTGAACCACCAACCGACCACCATCCACCTGAGTTACCACCTCCTAAATTATAACCATCTACCATAACTAAACCATCAATTCCTACACCATTTCAAAGGAACCTCAAATTTGCACTTGATCCTTTTGCTTTAGAGATCCTCTATAATTTTTTCAACCCTCAAGGTAAAGAGTTTTTGCCTAGCCCATAATCCCATAAATACACCATTCCTGAAGTTGAGAGCCACGCTTTGACTAAGTGTATTGAGAAACCTAGTTTGTCTTATTTTTCATCATCTGAGCCTCATGAAAGACATTAGGATCCATACTTCATTCCTTTCTCACCTAAAATATAACTAGTTCATCTTTTGGTTCATTCCAACTCTTTAAAACAGCTACAACATGATGGTTTGCATATGTTCTTTGATATGTTAAATAAGTTTGCATTCATTCTTCTACATGATTACTTCCAATTATACCACTTCATTCTGTTTGGGGGTGCATTTAGTATCATGTTTTTATGGCTAGACCCCAACTCTTTCGACTATTAGTTTATAGTTGACCACGCATCATCCATCTTGTGCCACCCTAGTTTCTTGCTTGTTTGGGGGTATGCACAGTCTTGGGGAATCTGACTTAAAATGACCCCACATTAAGTATAGGGAATCTGACTTTAAAAGACCTATACAATTTTTTGTAACATACTACCTTTTTGGAGTATAGGCCACAAAAATTTTCAAACTTAAAAAAGGTTTTCAAATTTTGTTTGGGGGTGCCGTATTTTGGTCTTTCATTTCAAAACTTTTTGCCACCTTTGCCTTTCATGTTTACTCCAGCCGAGTCTACTAAATTATGCTATTGAATTCTAGGTTATTTAGTTACATAATTTAATTGTGCTATTGAATTATTTCATGAACCCCCTTCTCTAAAATTGTTTGGGGGTAGTATATTTAATTTTAGCACATTATACGTTCACGTATTAAAATTACATGTGTAAATATCAAAATATTGATTTAATTGGGATGCATAATGTAATTAGGTACCTTAATTTCATAAAATTTCACTATTTCAGTGAATTTCAGAATCTAATCCTATAGGAGCCATGATATGTGCATGTTTGATTTGTGAACGTATGATATTATTTTATTTCTGTTAAAGTCCGCTTATGTCCCAAACACTATTTATTATTTCATGTTATCCCCAGGAGAAACTCATATAGGAGTTGCGTATGTTTTTATTTATTTATGTTAGTATAGATTAACCTTCTTTTACAGGTGCTCCCATTTACAAGCACGTTTCTATGATACTCTCTATCCTTTATTTTCATTCCATACTTTGGGGACAAAACATGATTCTGTTTGGGGGTTGGTATAGAAACACATTGCAAATATTTAAGAACATATTAGGTTGTATATTACTTATTAATTGTCGTATAAAAATTAGAAAAATATAAAAATCATAAAAATAGTTTATACTATGCACGTAGTGAGAATGGTATTGTTCCCTTCTCCATGATGATATTAGTCTAAAAATCTCACGTAGTACTTGAATTAGGATTTAATTTTTAAAATTTAGATTAATATGTAGGTAATAGTCATTGCATCTTTTCATGAATATCTTGCAAGAGCATCTTTTATTGTACTTGATAATATTTTTTTGAGACCTAGGTTAGAGTACTTAATACATATTCTTTGAGTATCTAGCCTAAAAAGCCTCGTAAGAGTGAAATATCTGAGTGATGACACAAAGAAGAAGTAAATTCCGAGTAGAGAAATCACACATCCACTTACTTGATCACCATACCATATCCTAAGCGAGAATTTAGGCCCTCTTTGGATCGATATAGCCAGAAATTCTAATCTAAGTATATTTTCCGCTAGTCGCCCCACTGAGCCTTTTAATTAGCGATTTCATAAACCACAAATTCTTTACCCAATAAAACAAAATAAAAAATAAAATTAGCCTACCTATCTAGATAAGTCTGAGAAATAGGATGAGTGAAGAAAAAAGAAAAGAAAAACCAGTGTAAATAAAAATTAGTTAGTTGCTTCAAAAGAAAAAAAAAATAGAAAAAGAAAATAAAGTTCCCATCCAAAGAAAAGAAAAATAAAATAGAAATAAAATAAAAAGTTCGAACTCCAAAAACATAATCAAAGGAGTTAAAAGCCAAAGGGCTAATGATGGAAACAAAGTGTAGAAGCAAAGTAAGAACAAGGTTTTCTCTAGTTACATGTAATTCAAGACCCTATTATCTTAGACTTGTTTATTTGAATATCCATTCCGTTTCTTCTCAAATCATCACCTCAGCCCCGCATCACCTAATAAAGACCTCTATCTCAATTATGATTAATTTAGTGTGATAGTAAGTGGTAGATGTGTTTGATCGACCTCGGCTTCCTTGGATTATCATTGAGATTGTGAGGAAATGTGTGCCCAATGCATACTGGAGTTAGCAAACTTGAGTAGAAAAATCAGAGTGTTATGTGTCTTGACACATTCCTTGTGAGAACCTACTTAGGCACGTTACCCAAAAGTTTCAGAAATGGACCTGCCATTGCGTTTCATAGCATAGTTCATTGTATAGTTGTTTATCTTAAGATGATTTGATTATTATACATGTATTAATTTAGGAGTTAGATTGATGATCCTTGTTTAACTGCTAGTGAGATATATAGATATCTTAGATAAAATTAGGGGACAATTACTTTTATTTCTTAGTAGTTTTAGTATAAATGAAGTTTGTGAGTATCTTCTTTGAAAAACTTTCACGAGGCTATAACTCATCTACTATAGAATTCCTAGTGGTTTAAGGCCTTATTGCATATGGTCAATACAATCGCACTCTGCGAAATGAGATTAGTTAGGACCACATTTTTGGCCACTTATCTGTTTTTATTTCTCATCTTTAATTGAGGATAAACAAAATGTTGTTTGGGGGTGGTTGATAAGCACCCAAAAGTGTAGTTTAAACCCTTTAATAGTATTACATTTAGGCCAAATATGTTTATAATAAATAAGAATTAGTATTGTTTACGTGTTTTTGTGTATTTTAAGTCTTGAAGCTGTTTATGTGCTTAAAGACGCTATTTTGCATGGAAAATGAGTCAAGATGATTGTTGAGGAAATTCTACGTTTAAAGCCCATGAATCATGAAGAAAAGCTTTTTTCAAGCCCAGTCAAAGATGGGAAGTCAAAGTCAATTTGGGTAGAAAAAGAATAGAAAAGTCAATAGAAATTCAAATAGTTGTATCTTTAGACTCGAGCCTCAGAATTGGGCCTACATTATGTCAAAACGACGGGCTCGAAATAATCTTTCCATTGGATCTGGCCTTGTTCGAATCAAATCTATAAAAGTGGACAAAAAGGGTACTGAAGTAATTTCTAGCAGTTGTGGCCTCTTTTAACTTAGCCTAATGGACTTTGGGCTCACATTAGAGGTCCAAAGTCTCCATTTTTAGCCCATGCACGAAAATATAACCCTAACCCTCTTCTATATAAAGAGGGTTAAGGCTAAACAAAATTTGGCTACTCCTCTCTTTAGTTTAGTTGTAAATTAGGGTTCTCTCTCTTTCTCCCTCTTTTGTTTAGTTTAGATTTAGTTAATTAATTAGTTTGTAGTGTAGCCTCCATTAGAACCTATCAATAAAAAGCTTTAGTTTAATATTCAATTATTGTCTGTACATTATGTCTTTACATTATTGTCTTAGTTTAATTAATCCAATGATATTAGACTAATCCCCCCATTAGAAGGAGTGATTATGAAGCATAATGATGAATAGATTGTTAAGTAGAATTATTTAAATTGTGTATGTGTTTCAATGAATTTAGTTTATTGTATGACTTCCAAAATAAGCATATAGTAAACTAAACTAGGGATTGTTATGATTAAGTCTAGATATTTGGTTGTAATAATCCTACATGCTAGTAATAATGACTATAGAGATGTAGGTTGTTGCTAGGGATGATAAATTTTGAGGCTTTAGGTTGGATCATTGCGTGAAAACCTAAAGACGATCTCTTTTCAATGAATAATTCGATTCTTGCATGAAACTAATCATTAGGTGGATTTATTATTACTCCTCTCTATTATCTTTCTCATAGTTTAAATCACTGTTTTAACATATTTATTTACTGTTTTCATAGCCTAAAATATTATTCTCTTATTAGTGAATTAGTTTAGTTAGTCTAAATTCGTATTAAGTACGTGCAAGCAAGAGTGGAGAACATGATTGCTCCTCTATATCAACATGTTTAGAGAGTATTATAATAACTTGATATGCATGATTCAATACTGTAGAAACACTATTTTTACATTATCAAAACTTAGTTATCACATAGTGTAAATAATTTTTATTATTTTTTAAACTTTTTTTTATAAAGAAAAGTACGTAATTTACATCCTAAAAGTGCCTAATTTTTGCAAATATTTCTATCCGACCCCCAAACAGTCGAACGCTTTGTCCTCAAAGTGTAAAGAGATAAGGAAAAAATTTACCAAAGAAATGTGGCAAAATTGGTAGTACCTGTGACAACAATATTATAAAGATAATATGATAATATGAAGCACAATCAAATTGTTACGTACTAAATAACACAAACTCTACTGGAATAAACATGACAGGTAAAGGGTGGCAAAAAGTTTTGAAATGAAAAACCAAAATACACCACCCGCAAACGAAATTTGAAAACTCTTTTTAAGTTTGAAAAATTTTGTGGCCTATACTCCAGAAAGGTGGTATTGTACAAAAACTTAGGTCTTTTAAAGTCAAATTCCCTAGACTTATTAATACATGTTTATGTTTATTTAAAAAAAAAAAAAAAAAACTTTTATAGGTTTCATTTTTGAAAAAAAACAAAATGACGAGGAAGAAATAAAAATGAAACTCACTCCATAGAGAAACACTACTCAGACAAAGAGAAAAAGTGCAAGAGATGAATGCGAGAGTCACATGAAACGTGGGCTAAGGATCCGACACTTACAGCCACTCACTCCAAAAGGAAGGCCCAGTTATCTTAATGGCGGACTCCCATAATATAAGATTGGAACGGAGTACACCGAAGAGTACAATGAGTCTTTTATAGTTAGATACTCGAGATTTTATCTAATATATATATATAATAAGTAAAACTTTACCTAAAAAATGAATTCAAACCTAATTTTTTGTGGATATCATCTACTCACCATAAACATCATCTTTTCAAAATTTCAACTCATTTGGAAATCTCTAACTTAGGAAAATGATGATTGCAAAAATACTATTTTCTGGAGCGTTAGATTTCTTTTTAAAGATGACAACAATTTTTAACTAGGATAGAGATTTCCAAATGAGCTCAAATTTTGTGGAAATGATCTTTATGGTATGAAGGTAATACCCACAAAAAGTTAGAGTTGAATTTAGTTTCTAGGTGATGTTTTACTTACGTACTTATTTTAGCTTTAAAATAAGTATGTACTTCTAAGATCGGGCTGATATATATATATATATATATATATATATATATATATATATATATATATATATATATATATATATATATATATATATATATATATTTTCAACTCATTTGGAAATCTCTAACTTAGGAAAATGATGATTGCAAAAATACTATTTTCCGAGGCGTTAGATTTCTTTTTAAAGATGACAACAATTTTTAACTAGGATAAAGATTTCCAAATGAGCTCAAATTTTGTGGAAATGATCTTTATGGTATGAAGGTAATACCCACAAAAAGTTAGAGTTGAATTTAGTTTCTAGGTGATGTTTTACTTTACGTTACTTATTTTAGCTTTAAAATAAGTATGTACTTCTAAGATCAGGGCGATATATATATATATATATATATATATATATATATATATATATATATATATATATATATATATATATATATATATATATATATATGGGGTGGGATAGAGGCACAGTCATTGTAGCCACATTCTAGACACAGTCGATCTGTTCCACCGATCTGTTTCGATATAGTCTATTCTCGTCCTTTGGATATTTTTTAGAGTTCTGAAAATCAAAACAGCTCAGTATCAAAATCGATAATCTTACGAAGGGTTTTCTCTCTCCTTCTCTCTCCCCAATTTGCTCCAGATTCAAACCAACCCCTCCAAATTCAACACCTCCAACACAAACTCAAACAACGAATCTGGCATGTGTGCTTCTCCATCCATCTCGCATCCACCAACAAACTTGAAATAGGAAAATAATTGAAAACCCTCACTCTCTCTCCTCGTCTCCTTTAATAGGTTCGTTCCTCGATTTATTTTCATCTCTTCTTGTATATAATTTTCTAATAATAATTACTAAATTCATGTTATTGCAGGTCCTAAGAATGTAATTGCGTGCTTCATAGTGCAGCAGGCAAATTTGTGGGGAGCTATGGTCAGCTACACGATTATTACACGCTACCAAAGCATGAGTGCGTGAATTACACTAGCTAGATCGTTGATCTGTTACTACAATAACGACTCGGAGCAACATCCGGATGAACATCAAATGCAACACACATTTTATGCTTAATTTACATGATAGTATTCAATTCAAATGCAACACACATTTTATGCTTCACATGATAGTATTCAATTCAAATGCAACACACTTTAAGGACAAGATACATAGATAAACTGAAAACAACACATGTAAACGTGTCATGTTAGTGGTTTTACTACTATTTAACGTGTCATGTTGGGGAACATCTAAAGTTCGATCTATTAAGCTCGACTGTTTTAGCACAATTTTAGCATATGACTGTAATTTGGTGAAATACAAGCTTTGCATATTGTTTTGTTGCTTTTCACCTAGCCCTGAGTAGTTTCATTTTCTCTGGATGAAGTGATAGTAAGCTCAAGTTTGGAATTTAACGAGAGGAAGACTATCCTTATACAGGGAAAGATGGTAAATGCAAATTTGATAAGACAAAGATTGCCGCATCTGTATCTAACTTTAGTGTTATCTCCATTGATGAAGAGCAAATAGCTGCAAATCTAGTGAAAAATGGTCCTCTTGCAGGTTTGTTAGCCAATTCTGCCAATGTCTTTTTATCATTCATTTTCCTGATATTGCTCTATGGATTAATAACTTGGTGATATGCTTGATTGCAGTGGGTATCAATGCAGCTTACATCTGCATTACATCTGAGCGGAGTCTCATGTCCATACATATGTTCTAAGAGGAGGTTGGATCATGCAATATTGCTGGTGGGATTCGCTCGGTGGCTTTGCTCCCATTAGGCTAAAGGAGAAACCGTACTAGATCCCGATGAATTCCCTCGGGGACAAACCGGGAAAAGGATGGTTTCTACAAGATATGCAGGGGGCCCGACGTGTGTGGTGTGGACTCTATGGTCTCAACCGTGGCTGCTGTTCAGCTCACTCCCAAATAAATTATGAAGTTATCAGCTAAAGATCTACAGATGCATGATCTTTGTGTAAATAGCTGGGTGTTTTATAGTTTATTTCTGAAAACTATGCTTTGCTTTAAACACGCAGCAGCTATGCAGTGTTCATAAACTATGCTTTGGTTAAAGATCTATACATGCATTGTGCATGATCTTGTGTAAATACTAAATGGTTGGATGTATGATAATTAAATTCTCAAGACATTCTTGCTTAGTACACTACACTATAGTATGTTGTTGCGTTGTTCGAAACTATGCTATCACAAAGCCCATAATGGTATAATACATTTTTTAAACTTACTGCTTTTTTGTAGCAAGTTATAAGGTCATTATGGTTCTATTGAAGTATTTCGTTTATCCCAATTACATCTTCAAAATTTGACAAGTACAAATACAAAATAAATAGAAAGCTCAAATAAATATTCCCACCGAGTTCAATTTTCTATCACAAGTTTTCTTGAAGTCATCATACTATGATAAAGAGTCGAATGAATAGGTGAACTTTGAAGTGACTACACTTGCTAGACAATTGCACTAGTTAAGGAAAACAATCCAATTTCTTTTATACATCATCTAAGCCCTATTTGAAGCGAAACTACAGAATCCAATATGGCAGCTTCATAATTGCCCAACACCATGTGGTACACAACCAATCATCATATCTGCTTTATAGTGTCAGCTTGAACAACAATAAACCCTTCACTTGCAAGAGTTGAAAGAGCATTTCTTAGCTGCAGAAGAATGAAAGGCCAGGTCATAAGTATGCATTTCTAATACCACAATATGCAAGTTTGTGTGCGTGATGAATAAATAACTTACATCAGTAAGGTGGGCTTCAGCAGAACTTTGCTTCTTCAGCTCCTCCAGTAACTGCAGAAGAGTCGACATTTTAAGCATCTTCAAATAGTTTAGAATGACTTGTCCTATTGATTCAGAAATAAAGAACAATTACATTACCTCCAAAGTATGAGTCGAGGGTCCTCCAAGTTACATCTTCTCCATTATTATGTTTCGAGCTGCTGACAACAGATTTTCACATCTCATCCTTTCACTTGCTGAAACTCCAGTTGTGATGAGATCCATATCTATTGTTCCTGATTAGAAGCAAAATAAAACAATTAACATCACTTAAGAGTATGGTAGGAGATAAATTTATATGGGGTTAAATATTATCAGAAAATGTACTTTACCTATGGCAGTGTGACGTGATCTGTGGCCGACTGTTATTGAGCAACTTCCAAAAGTCGGAACGCCTCTGCTACATCCGGTTTTTCAACCTGCACAAATACGCAGACCAACTCTAATCACAACCTGCACAAAAAACTTTAACTTCTATAATTTGTGAAAAAGACAAAGGTTCAAGAAATACGAATGTTCTTACTTTAGAAAATAACATATACGTACTTGGATTTCAATCAAGACCTCAGCATAAGTAAATGCAAAAGCAATATTCCCTAGAGCTTGAAATGTAGACCAAGTCTTAGAAGCTGAGGAAAGAGTAGCATCCTCTCTAGACATGATTCCCATCAGAGACCCTCGAATGTCGCCATGAGATATCCATTTTGCCATACACAAGCAAAAGCTAATAATAGAATAACCAAATGACATCACCAAGAGCCACAACTGAAAGCCATGTAATCTTTTCCAAGTTTGGAAACTATGATAATAAAATATTGATTGCCCCAAACATGATCATGAATGAATTCCCTGAAGCGCTACACCCCGTGGTCTCATGCTTGTGGAAACAATATGATCGCTATTTGCCCTATTTTCAAAAAAATAATTGAGGACATAAATATTAGGCTTTCAGTTATTTACATGTGTTGTTTTCAGTTTATCTATGTATCTTGTCCTTAAAGTGTGTTGCATTTGAATTGAATACTATCATGTGAAGCATAAAATGTGTGTTGCATTTGAATTGAATACTATCATGTAAATTAAGCATAAAATGTGTGTTGCATTTGATGTTCATCCGGATGTTGCTCCGAGTCATTATTGTAGTAACAGATCAACGATCTAGCTAGTGTAATTCACGTACCTCATGCTGGTAGCAGAAGTAATCGTGTAGCTGACCATAGCTCCCCACAAATTTGCCTGCTGCACTATGAAGCACGCAATTACATCCTTAGGACCTGCAATAACATGAATTTAGTAATTATTATTAGAAAATTATATACAAGAAGAGATGAAAATAAAGCGATGAACGAACCTGTTAAAGGAGATGAGGAGAGAGAGTGAGGGTTTTCAATTATTTTCCTATTTCAAGTTTGTTGGTGGATGCGAGATGGATGGAGAAGCACACATGCCAGATTCGTTGTTTGAGTTTGTGTTGGAGGTGTTGAATTTGGAGGGGTTGGTTTGAATCTCGAGCAAATTGGGGAGAGAGAAGGAGAGAGAAAACCCTTCGTAAGATTATCGATTTTGATACTGAGCTGTTTTGATTTTCAGAACTCTAAAAAATATCCAAAGGACGAGAATAGACTATATCGAAACAGATCGGTGGATCAGATCGACTGTGTCTAGAATGTGGCTACAGTGACTGTGCCTCTATCCCACCCCATATATATATATATATCGGTTAGGCTATAGTGCCACCCTTATCTCACACCCCTCCTGAACCGTCGGATTACGTCATGATCTTAAATGATCTAAAAGCTAAAAACCTTTGGCCTAATACAAAAACAAGTGGGGGTATATCGGTCATGTCGTACCAAAATCTCAAATCCAAAATTTTGGTCGACTTCTTCTCCAGCAACCCTTCTTCTCTCCAGCAAATTTGATCAAAAATTTGAAGAACCAATTTGTTTATCAAACTTTTTAGGGGGATTAAACTTAGTGATTATCAAGCAATTGCAATTATGGTATGCTTTCTTCATTTTTTTAATTTGTTTAATTCATTTGATAATGTTTAATAAATATATTTTAAACTGGATGTATGGCAAACATAATTGAAATTTGAATGATTGAAATATTGTTTAAGTCGTCTAAGCTATTTGAAATTTTGAACTCACTAAAATCTTGGCTAAGATAGAACCCAATTTCTGTAAAATAATTATTTGTTAAAAACTTAAACCCTGATAAATTGTTTCAAGTCAATTAGTCACTGTTTCTTTATTTGTGTAAAAACTAAAAACAATCCAGTTATTCGTTGTTGTGCTCTTAGTTTGCTGGTATTGGAAACTACTAGCCTGTGACAACATTTTGTGGTGCAACCTATTCAAGGAGAGACGGGGAGAAGGACATGCCGCATTCTATGCCCCTTTGATCACAGATCATGGAAAGGTGTCTATGAAGTTCGAGATCGCTGTGATCGTGTCGGACTGTAAGTTAAAACCATGTTTCCTAGATTGTTTTCTTTTCTCAATCAGCAATTACAATTTCAAATTTCTATCATTTTCAATGGTTTAGTTAATAGTTTCTCATTTTCAATAGTTGGTAGTTCATCGGTTATCTTGGGGAAAAAAAACAACTATGTCTCCAGCAGGAGACACTTATGTGCATAGTGGAATCTTTAGTTCTTCCAAAAAAACTGCGCTTGTTCATATTTGTGCCATAACTCAAAATCTTACTCGGGTTAGCACCCATGAAGCTAAGAGAACACGTTGTTATATTTATTTTTGGTGCTTTTGATGCATGAAGCTGAATGTAGTTTTTTTACCAGGGTACTGAAGATATTTAGAGAAGGCAGTGATTATTATCTTGTTCGGCAAGGCATAATCCAATGATATTTGGGTTTAAGGAATGCTACGAAGATTTCAAGTGGTCCCTCCAATCTTAAAAGAGCGTCCATTCCGGAAAGATCCCAGGAAGTTAAGGAAACATGCTCAAGCATTCTTGACAACATCCTCTTCTTCATTGGTGACTTGGAAGTCGCCTCGTGCAATGTAAAACGAAATCGTGTACTGTAGATGGGCAACAATGTAGTGAATACAATGCTAACCCTGGATGTCACGAATCTGCACATAATGTTTAAAAAACTTCTGTGAATAAAATTCATGGTGTATTTTATGTTATTTTCATGAAATTCATGGTGTGTGTACTGATTGTAGATGCTATTTATTTTTTATATGATTTGCCTTTTTTATTGTTTTTTTTCCTTCGAAAATAATGGAAGATAACTGTACTTTGGTCAGCCGCTACTAAATTTACCGGATTCTGGTGTTGTGTAATACTTTCTGTTCACTTAATCTTACTTCATTTTGAGGGTAATCTCCAGATTCAGTTCAATAGTTGTTAAATGTTAGACTGCAAGCCAAAATATCAGTATCAAAGCACTGCCCTAAATTGAACAATACCCACCTTAACGTAAAAGCAAAATGTATTTGCCGAAATTTTTGCAATCATTGTCCAACCTGTAGCAAGTTTTACTTTACAATGTTTGGAATTTTACATTTAGCTTCATTAGTGCCTGGTCTCATTTTTTAATAGTTATACTATGGTTCATGTCAGTGTTTTTGAAACCCATTGAAAGGAAAAAAAAAAGGTTCGCATACCCTTACCAGTTAAAGAGAATATACTGCACGCAGAAAAAGAAAAAAAATAGATCTTTTGTAGCATAAAACATGTGAATCTTAGTCACACATCAGAGATTTTCACTCTAAAAGTAACAGTGTCTAGCTTCTTTTACATTAGTAATCCACCACATAATTTTAAGATATCAACAAATTTACAGGCGGCGAAAATGTATATGCTCGTGAGGATGTAAACATTATTTAGAATTGCCGTTTTCCAAAGACTCATAGCTCTCTTGAACTTATAGATCTACATGCAGACCTTTTGCATCATAAGCAAGCCTTTTTAAGTTTGAACCGACTTGATTAGACTGCCTTGATAAAATGAGTCGCACAACATTCTCAGCTGCAACAACACTTGTCTGCATGGTGCTTGCAGCATTTTCAAAGGAGTTAACATAATACAGATGTAACCCATCCAACAAGAATGATGCAAAGACCTCTTGAGCCTTATAGTGAGGGTATGCTGCCCAATTTATTCGAATCGTCTCCTTCCTCACGCTGCCAATGGAAACACAGAAAAGGATTAACACCTCTTCCCCATGATTATTAATTAAGCATATTTAATAATACAGGTGGAAAGACCTCTGGAGACCTCTGGATCCATGAGAACTAGTCTTGGCACTGGCAGCTTTATTCAAGTCTCCGTCAGAGTTTTTGGGACATAAAAATAGACTAATGTTTTAGACTAAACATGAGTTCTGACACAATTTTCTCTTCATTGACATCTTGAAGCAATGGTAATCCCTAATCCCATGTGGTAGTTTATTGATTTCATATAACCCTTCAATATAAATACTTCCAAGTCATCTGTCCACTCCAATTGAGAAATCTATAAATGTATCGGAATTCTCATTAGGAATATACTAAAAGCAAGACAAAAAGAGAAAAAACAAGTGGTACACAAAATGGAAATAAATATCCTTGTCAAATACAGATACCTCATAAGGGGAAAACAGTCCACAAGCTCGATAAGTTATGTTCAACAAAGATGTTTCTTGTCAAAGGAGAAACATAAGGGTTAGTATGGCACATTACAACGAAGCTCAGAAACTTATTACTCTTCTTCTACATCATTCCCCGACGACCCACTAAACTTCTTACTTTTCACTTGGTTCCTCTAAAATCCAGAGTGGGACAATCTAAAGCTTAGCCAACTAAATGCCTCTAAAATTAAAGAATGCTTGATGCACTGCTAAAAAAAACATATGTATTCCTCCTCATAGAGTATATTGATAAAACATAAAAATGATAATTTACCTACGAAATGAACAATGAAACTCTTCCAGAACGCAAGTAAACTAAAACTTATTATTTGCTTATACTTTTTATCAAAGTGTCTACTCTCAATTCTATCGAAATAGAGTGGAGTAACAAATTCGTTCCAGTCCTAGTTCTCTAGCATGTAATGATTTCTAGTCAAATTAATCGGTCTTAAGTCTAATGAGAGTTTTACGAGGGGAATTCTATTCTACGAGGTGAATTAAATTAACAAGTTACGAATAACGAAAAGAGAGAATGCTAAGGGTTTAAATCTAGATAAAGAATTAAAGGGAATTGAATCCACCTTAACGCGACTTAATCCTACTAACAAAGACTCGTCGTGATCCAAATTGAATGCTTAGCATATCAAAATAGTAATCCTAATCCCTAATTATACATGGCATTTCTACCAATTCATAACTAGCATGTGAGCGATTAAACCCATTCTCATGGTGAATTAATCGTTTCTAGAGTGGAATAATTATCACGACGATTCCTAGGTTTAACAAAGATCAAGCGTCATCAAGGCTTCTTCAACCCCTCTAATGGAGGTTTAGCCTTGATTCATACCACTATCATTTCCCATTGATTTAAAACTAAACATCATACCAAAATTCTACTTGGCTAATTTAACTAACAATACTTCAATCTAATTTAACAACTCAGAAATGATACTCAACAAGAATTAAAATTAGATCTATAAATTGAAATGACAAAAATCGAAAATAACAAACTAGCTATTTTATTTATCAATACTAATGAAGAACAATGATTCTAAGAGTTTAATTTAAAGCAAGAATGGAATTTAAACTAAACTTAATTTAATTAATGAAACTAGATCTAGAATTATCTATTGTTTTAGGTCTAACTAGCTACCATTAACAAAGAGCTAAGCTTTGGTTTTTATATGTTCAGATCCAAAAATCGTTCATGGGCTTGGATCCATGTTTTGGGCCAGAGAATCAGGCCCAAAACCCAATTCTTTCAGTCCAAAAAGGCCTCTTCAGCTACAGTTGGCTTCAACAGACTTTTCGTCCACTTCTGCTCCTCTGATTGGCTTAAGGCTTAGACCGTTGGAAAGCTCTTTCCGAGACGGTCGTTTTGACATAAGGTAGGCCCAATTTCGAGCTCTGAGTCCAAAGATACGACCTTCGGAAGTTCTGCTGACTTTGAGTGTTGTTTCTGCCCGCGTCGACTTTTCAGCTTTTGACCGAGCTTTAGAAAGGCTTTGTCTTCTTGAACCTTGACCTTTAATCATAGAACTCCTTAGCAACCGACCTTTGCTCCTTTATCTCGCTAAAGTGGCACATTTCTGCACATAATGGACTTTGAAGCCTGAAATGCATAAAACACGAATCGGGTATTAACTCTTAATTATTACTCACATAATTGGTCTAAAAGTATGACTGTTACAGGGTTAAAACTACAGTTTTGGGCTCTTATCAAACCACCCCCAAACAGCATTTTGCTTGTCCTCAAGCAAAGATGAGAAATTAGAAAAAGTGACCAAAAATGGAGTTCTATCTACTCTCGTTTCGGTGAGTGCGATTGCATTGACCATATGTAACAAGGCCTTAAACCACTAGGGATTCCCTAGTGGATGAGTTATAGCCTCGTGAGAGTTTTCCAGTGAAGGTACTCACAAACTTCATCTATACTACAACGACTAAGAAATAAAACTATTGTTTCCTCATTCATGTCTCAACTATCTATACATCTCACTAGCAAATAAATAAGAATAACCAAGTCAAAAACCTAAGCTAATATATGCATAATAATCAATCATCTATGATACAAATATAAATACTATGAGTAATACTATGAAATGCCTAGCAGGTTTGTTTATGAAAACTCGGAATAGCGTCCTTAAGTAGGTCCTCACATAAATGTCAAGACGAAAATCACTCTGATTTTTCCGCTCAAGTTTCATACTCCAATTGTCGCGAAGCACGCTTTTACCTTACAATCTCAATGACAACAAGGAAGCTGGAGTCGATCAAACACATCTGCCACTTACTATCACACTAACCTATTCCTAATTGAGCTAGATGTCTTTATTAGGTGTTGCGGGGATTAGAAGATGGTTTAAGAAGGAAGGAAATGGATATTCAAAGGACAAGTCTGAGATAATAGAGTCTTCATATTATGTAACTAGAGAAAACCTTGTTATTTACTTTTGCTTCTACACTTTGTTTCCATCCTTAGCCATATTTTTTTTCTTTTTCTTTAGCTTTTGACTCCTTTTATTCTATTTTTTTGGAGTTTTTATTTTATTTCTATTTTCTTTGGATGGAAACTTCTTTTCTTTATTTTCTGAAGCAATTAACTAACTTTTGTTTACACAGGTTTTTCTCTTCTTCTTTCTTCCTCATTCTATTCTCATACTTATTCTATATTGGGTAGGTTGATTTTTTTTTTTTTTTTTTTTTTTTTTTTTTGTTTTGTAAATGTGGGGTAAAGGATTTGTGGTTTATGAAAGGCTAAAGAAAGGCTCGGAGGGGCTTACTTAGCGGAAAATAATTCATAGGTTTCAATTTCTGGCTATATCGATCCAAAGAGGGCCTAAATTCTCGCTTAGGATATGGCATAGTGATCAAGCAAGTGGACGTGTTATTTCTCTATCCAGATTTTACTTCTCCCTTGTGTCATTTCTCAAATGTTTCGCTCATATAAAGGCTTTTAGGCTATATTCTCACAGATTTGTAGAGTAAGTACTCTAGCCTAGATTTCAGAAACTTCATCGCTAACAATCACGATACTCATGTAATATATTTATAGATAGATGCAAAGATTATTACCTACATATTAACCTAAGTTTCTAACAATTATTCTGATGCAAAAGCTACGTGAGACTTCTAGATTGTTAAGAGCATAGAGAAAGAAAACAACACCAATATTCCTAAGTGTATAACATAACTTATTTATTTATATTTTTGAAATTTTTAACTTGAAAACAAATGCATGTTACACATATCTATATCCTAACAGATGCCTTAATTACACATGTTTCTAAGGCCCCCCCTAAACAAGAAGCATGCTTTGTCCTCAAAGCATTTAAATAAAGAAGGTAAAAAAATACCATGGAAACACGTGAAATTTTGGAACATCTGCAAAACAAGGTTAGAACATACTAATATAGGAAATAAAAATACTGACGCAACTCTATAAGAGTTCCACCCATTATGGGGTTAACGAAATTAAATTGCTTGGGACATAAGCAGACAATAACAAAACTAAAAACTTACCTTATCTCCCGCTTAAGCATCCTCCTCCTCAGCAAAGAGATGAGGTTCCTTCGCATCCTGCCAGGCCATTATAACTTGCCAAGCTTGCCGCCATTTATCATCTTCTAATGCTAACCTGTTAAGTGTTATTATGTCTGATGGGATGTATGGGGCGACCAATTGAGGTTGCACCTGCCATGCCGACCAAGTCATAATTCGCAGTGAGCGAACCACCCAATTGATGGGCCTCATGACTTCAACCCTTTTCCAATCTGTGAATTGGGCACAGAATACAGGTAAACAACTACGCATGATGCGGCTTACCAAAACAGGCATAAGAAGGTACTTACGTCTCATGCTTTGGGCTCTCTTAAGACTAGCGACTAAAACTCGGGGAATGTCTATCGGCGACGTCCCTCAGCTAAAGCGAGGAAAATGTCACCAGCAGTACTGTTTGCAGAAATGAACTGCCATTCCCCCAAAATATTCATCAAGATGAATAACATGGTGGTGCCTACGTTTAGGGACAGGCTACCAAGGGCAATGCTATATCGCCCACGGTCCATTACTCGAAATACCCCTCCTCCATAATACTCATGGAAATATGTATAATCATAAAGGTATGCATTATCGGTCATATATACCCATGTGTGGACAGGATCATGTATTGGTAATCCTGAAACTAAAGCGACCACATTTTTATTGAATTCTAGTGTCGTGTCATCGACTACGACGGAGAATTCTTGTTCTCCATCCTTATTACAATAGAATCTAACGTGGTCGTAGAAATAAGCAAGAAGTCTGTCTTTGAATATGAATCGTCATCACTTACCGGTGACGGCGCCATCCCAATCTAAGTAGGATCCCGTGGTCGAACCAATGTCCATAGGTCTCGGTTCCCAACACGCCTTCGAAAAGACCTGCTTCGGGTATGACTATAGGAGATGTTATCTCAACTACTCTTTTGAACAGCTCCAAAAATCCTAGAACAGGCCTCAGAAAATTGGGAATTTTCGTGGTTATTGTACGGGGGCGGCTGGTGCGCCTCCCTGCCGCCGGGTCGCTCGGGTTTTTTGATTTTACAATGTTTGGGGCGAAGTCGCAACCAACTTGACGCTGGTCGCGCCTCGAAAGTAAAATTTCTGAAGTGTCAAGGGCGCGTATGCTTAGTAAGTCTTGAAGCGAAGTTTAAGAGGAAAAAGAAGGAAAAGCTTGTAGTGAAAGGTGAGGGATGATGGTGGGGTGTAGTGTGGTTTTGTTTCCTCTTTTTTTTTTTTTTTTTAGGTTGAAAACTTTGTTAATGGCGGTGGTGGGTTAGAATCGCGATCTTGTTCAGTAGAAACGGAGGGGGGCCGGCGTCTCGCCAAGCTACCGGTCTTGGTTTGGGGCCCAAGCCCAATTTGAATTCCGAAATTTTTCGATATTTTACGCAATTTCAAATTTAATTTGCCGCTTCGTTACTGGTCCGATTTTTGCGAATGAGTTATAGAAATGATTAGTAGAGAATTTCCAATCCAATGATCCATAAAACACTCAATTCCAACCATGGGTGACATATAAGAAGGTGGAAAAATGCCTCGAAGTGCGTGTGTGACGTAAGTTATGCGAACGAAGGAAATCTAAGTTTTAGATAACGTCAACCTAATTGAACTACAACTAATGGCCTAAGCAACACAAATGGAAAGTTCGAGCAATCCAGATGGAAAGACTGACTGCCCACCCCCAAACAAATTTTTTAACACAAACTTTGTTTTAACGTGGGTCGTTTTTTAGTCAGATTCCCAAGACTTGTTGGATTGCTATTCTATGATTTTATTTTTTTTTTTTTTTTTTTTTTTTTAAAGAAAATGAAAGACAATAAATACATAATTCACCCCATAGAGGAACATGACTCAAAAACCGAGAAAACATGCAAAAGTGGAAAACGTGAATTATGTGAAACGTGGACTTAGGATCCGGTACTTACAGCCACACACTCCATAGGGAGGGTTCGGTTACCTGAATGGTGCACTTACCACTATATGGAAGTGAAAGGAAGTACACCAAATGACAAAGGTCAATCCTCATAGACAGGGTCCTGTAAAAGGACTTCGTCTACATCAGGGGACAGAAGTTCGTGAAAATGTTTTAACCGTTGACCATTAACTTGAAAGGTACTGTTGTCCTTGGGATTTACCAAGGTGATTGCCCCGTAAGGGGTGACTTCAGTAACCAGAAAAGGACCAGACCAACGGGTTTTTAGTTTCCCTGGGAAAATATGTAGACGGGAGTTATAAAGCAAAACCTTTTGACCAACCACAAACTCTTTGCGCAAGATTTGCTTATCATGAACACGTTTCATGTTAGCTTTATAATCCTTCGCGAGATCGTAAGAATCGCAACGGATTTCTTAAAGTTCATTCAATTACAACTTGCGTTTGACACCCGCCTCATCAATATTGAAGTTAAGGCTTTTTATAGCCCATAGAGCACGGTGCTCTAATTCAACGGGCAAATGAGATGGTTTCCCAAATACAAGTCTAAAGGGAGACATACCTATAGGAGTTTTGAAAGCCGTCCTATACGCCCATAAGGCCTCCGATAGACACTTCGACCAATCTTTCCTATCAGGGTTTACAGTTGTTTCTAAATTCTTTTTGATTTCCCTATTAGAAACTTCTACTTGTCCGCTAGTTTGTGGATGATAAGGAGTTGCTACTTTGTGTGTAACTCCATACTTTTTCACTAGGGATGCAACAACTCTATTGCAAAAATGTGTTCCACCATCACTAATGATGGCTTTAGGAATACCAAACCGACAGAAAATATATTCCTTAATAAAAAATACAACTGTCTTATGGTCATTGCTACAGCAAGCTAGGGCCTCTTTCCATTTAGACACGTAGTCCACAGCAACTAGATTATAAATATAACTGTGGGAAACAGGGAAGGGACCCATGAAATCAATACCCCAAACGTCAAAAATTTCTACAATCAAGATTGGATTTAATGGCATCATATTACGCTTTGTGATTCGCCCAAGTTGTTGGCAACGAATACACGTCTTGCAATGCACTTGGGCATCCTTAAAAAGGGTAGGCCAATAAAATACACATTGAAGAACTTTAGCGGCTGTTTTCATTCAACTAAAATGGCCACCACACTCTTTGTCATGGCAGAACGATAGAACTTCATTATATTCCCACTGGGGAATGCAACGACGAATAATCTGATCCGCACAATACTTAAAAAGGTAGGGCTCATCCCAAGAAGTATAAGCTTAACTCGGCCAAGAACTTCTTACGTTCATTTCTTGACCAATTATAAGGCATAACATCAGCCGCTAAATAATTTACAATGTCAGCATACCATGGTGCTGAAAAAATAGCATACAGATGCTCATCAGGAAAGGAGCCCGGTATGGACTCAGAATCACAATTATCGTTGTTTGTAAGTCTAGATAAGTGGTCGGCAACTATGTTTTCGACCCCTCTTTTGTCCTTTATTTCTAATGTGAACTCTTCCAGGAGAAGGATCCATCGGATTAATCTCGCTTAGCATCCTTCTTTGCAAGAAGGTACTTAAAGGGTCAGTATGGTCCGTGTAAACTAATGTTTTAGAACCAACCAAATAAGGGCTTAAACTTATCTAAAGCATAAATGACAGCTAAGAATTCTTTTTTTCAGTAGTTGAATAATTCGGTGAGCATCATTTAAGGTTTTACTAGCATAATAAATAACAATGGACTTATTATCTAGTTTCGTCCCAAGACAAAGACTAACCGCATAATCACTAGCATCACACATGAGTTCGAAAGGTTTAGACCAATCGAGGTCAGATAATTTGTGCAGAGGTTAGGTGGCTTTTAAAGTTTCAAAAGCCTGCTTACGCTTAAAATTAAAATCAAAGATTGCATCTTTTAAAAGCAGATTAGTTAAATGCCTAGCTATTTTTAAGAAATCTTTAATAAATCGCCTATAAAACCTGCATGGCCTAGAAAGGTTCTCTAATAATATCACGGACAATCAGGGTTTAGGTAGAGTCACTATCTTATCTAGTTTGGCCTTATCTACTTCGATGCCATCGCTAGATACAATGTGACCCAAGATTATGCCCTTTTTCACCATGAAATGACACTTTTCCCAGTTTAAAATGAGGCTCTTTCTTCACACCGTCAAAACCTTAGACAAAGTTAGACAAGCAGTCTGTGAAGGAGTCTCCATCGATAGAAAAATCATCCATGAAAACTTCCATAAAAAGCTCTACCATGTCACTAAATATGTGAAGCATACACCTCTGGAAGGTACCAGGAGCATTAGAAAGGCCAAAATGCATTCGTTTATAGGCATACGTTCCAAAGGGACATGTGAAGGTAGTCTTTTCTTGGTCATCAATATTAATAATAATCTGAAAATAGCCTGAGTAGCCATCCAGAAAACAATAAAAAGTATGACCAGCTAGGCGTTCGAGCATCTGATATATAAAAGGTAACGGAAAGTGATCCTTCTGTGTCATAGCATTTAAATGTATGTAATCAATACAGATTCTCCATTTCATAGGACCTTGTGTGACAACATAGTCACCCTTTTCATTACGTACCATGGTAACTCCCGATTTCTTAGGAACTACATGAATGGGGCTTACCCATTCGCTATCAGAGATTGGGTATATGATACCCGCATCGAGTAATCGTAAGACTTCTTCCCTAACCACCTCTTTCATGGCGGGGTTCGACGACGCGTTGAGGTTCGCGAGAAGTCTTTGCGTTTTCCTCCAAATGGATGCGATGAGTGCAAACATTAGGGTCAATTCCCTTAATGTCGGCTAGGAACCAACCAATCGCAGACCGATGTTCCCTAATCACTCGGATTAAACGTGTCTCTTCACCCTTAGTTAACTCGAAGATATAATTACCGGATGACTACCATCCGGATCAAGTTGAATATATTTTAACTCCGGGGAAGAGGTTTAAGACCGGGGTGGAAGGAAAATCAATAGATGTTTCACCAGGGTCCCCGTTTTGCCATAATGAATACTTGCTTAGGTAGCAAGTCTTCATACTCAGTATATGGAGCAACCGAAGGGTCTACAATTAGTGTGGACTCAAGGATGGTGTTGACTTCCTCTAAGTAGGAGTCATTTACAAAATTTGAAGTTCCGAAAGAAAGGAATTTATACATATTGTTTTTGGGGAAAATGTTGTTAAAATAATCTTGAGCTAAACTCTCAATCATGCTAACCTCCCCATCTATAGACGATTCTGGTAACTGTTTCATCATTTTAAAAACATTTACTTCAATAGAAAGATGGCCAAAAGATAAGGACATCTTACCATCGCGGCAATTTATAAGCGCGTTTGCAGTTGCCAAGAAGGGGCGCCCTAAGATGATCGGTACAGAGTCGTTAGTGACTTTTGTATCGAGGATAACAAAATCAGCAGGATAGTAGAAATCTTGAACCTTAACAAGCACGTTTTCCACTACACCCTTAGGATACTTAATTGACCTGTCCACTAACTGCAACGTTATTCGTGTAGGTTGCATTTCCTGTAGACCTATTTGCTTATACAAATAATACGGGAGTAAGTTAACACTCGCCCCCAGGTCTAATAAAGCGGTCGTTGTGTGGAAATCTCCTAAGGTACATTTTACAGTAGGACGACCAGGGTCCTTGTACTTAACAATTCCATTATTTTCAGATAAAGTTGGGAACTGTTCAGTTAGAAAGGCGTCTTTAGGTATGTTGGTCTTACGCCTAGTAGTGCACAACTCTTTAAGAAACTTAACGTGGTTAGGTAGCTTTTTAATAGCTTCGAGAAAAGGAAGGTTTATCGTTAGATTCTTGAAAACGTTCCTAATCTCCTCAAAGTTTGTATCCCTGGTTAGCATGGCTAATTTATGAGGGAACGGTGGTTTCGCTCTATATTTAGCGTATGGTTCGACTTGATGTGTAACCTTGGCTTTCTGTTTCTTAGTTTGTTGTTTAACTGGTACCTCTATAGTGGTAGGCTCTTCAGTTTCTATTTTGGTATCTAGTTCGATATCCGGTGTAGGGAGTACTGATGGGGTAACTATAGGCATAGTTACTTTGTTATCAACCACTCTTCCAGAACGGAGAGTGGTGATGGCATTTAGGTCACCTACGATTGTAGTTTCCGTACTACTATTACCGTTTACCTTGAAGGCTATGTTTGCTATTTTAGGATTTGGTATCGCTTGTCCTGAAAACACGCCTTTTGGTTGGGGTTTCTCTTGGGCTAACTGTTGTATGCCCTGATTTATGGATTGTAAGATCTGTTGGTTTGATTGAGTCATTGATTGGAAAAGTTGTTAGGTAACCTGGATAAAGGCATCGATACGATCCGGTTGTGTAGGTGTAGTAGTCACAGGTGGTGCGACTGGAACTATCTCACATTGATTATTTATGGGTGGGTTGTGATAGTTACTATTGTTAACCGGAACGATACTTCTATTGGTATTATAACTATTATAATTACCCTGACCTTGTGCTAGACCTTGTTGTGGTTGCACTTGGTTGTTATAATTATTATAATTCCCCTGACCTTGTCCTTGTCTAGGTGGAGCTTGGTTATAATTGTTTGCTTGCCTAACATTTTGGTTATTAAACCCTGGAGGTGAAACTTGTTGATTGTTTCGCCAACTAAAGTTGGGATGTTGTCTCCATGGGGCATTAGGAATAGGATAGCTATTAATGGAGCAAACATTATCTTGCTCTAATTGTTGTTGTTCATAGGTGAGAGGATAATAGTAGTCAGGGTGCTCAGGACTCAAACAGAAATTACATGGGTTGGAGTTGACATTCATGACGGGGATAGGCTTTTGTTGAACAGAAATAGCCTCTACCTTTTTAGTTATAGATTCAATTAAATTTTTATGTTCTAGATCGGGTTTCATCTCAAACATATCGGCGGCCTTAACTGTTGAAGAAGAACTAGCAGAGCGGGGGATATCATCACTACCCCCCCAATTATTATTGCGCTTAGTTTGATCTTCTAAAAATTTGTAAGCCTCCGAGGCTCCCTTACTTAGGAAACTACCCCCATTCATTATGTCAAAGACTTCTTTATAGTGGTGTAGAAGTCCTTTGAAAAAGGCACGAACTAACGTGTCTTTTGCTAGGTTATGGTGTGGATACTCTATAAGCAGATCGGTGAAACGGTTCCAAGCCTCAGAAAATGATTCATGAGGATTCTGTCGAAAAAAATGAATCTTGGAAAGCATCTCATCCGTCTTTAGGGGGGGTAAAAATGTTCCATAAACAAATGAACAAGTTTAGCCCACGAGTCCACAGAGTTAGGCTTGGGCGCTTAACCAAGACGCGCCTTTATCGGCTAAGGTGAAGGGGAAATACCCTCGGTTTAATTTGTTCCGCACCAACCGTAGGATGATGGAATGTTGTAAGGACTTGTTCAATCCTACGCGATGTGTTGGTAAGGTTTTTCATGGTCTAAACCATGGAAAACGGGTAACAAATTAAATATGTTTGGGGAATTCAAAAATCCCCAATCGGTCCGCTAGAACGATGCAAGATTTAGGGCTATCGCTCCAAGGCTTTGTAAAAGTCGGAGAGAGGAGTCTCTCTTTCTTCAGCCATTACGTCAGGTGTGGTTGGTGGGATAGTAGCTAGAGGTGTAGTGATTGGTATACTCGATAGATTTGTTTGCTGACGGTGACGGTTAATTACGTTCGGTGTTTTTCTCCGACCAGACCTTAATCTCATGCATGTCTAAGTCTAAACACGACAACACTCCAAACAATCTTGATATATTAGTATAAACCTCTAACTGGAGATGCGAGGTATGGAAGAAAGGAATACCTGATTGCGTCCTTGCTTCGTTTATGAATAGCATCTTGTTTACGCGTGTTCAGTGTATATAACAAGTTAGAACACTGAAAAACTTAAAAAATCGAAGTTCGAAACAAACCTGTAGAAATCCGGAAAAATTTAGCTTAGGGCGCAGGTGCGCTCGCTTTGGGCGCGGTCGCTATGTGTAACTCCAAGTTACAGTGTTTTAGGGCGGGTCGCGCTCAAGGTTCCAGGCGTTTGGGCGCAGGTGCGCTCCGTTAGGGCGCGGTCGCGCTCAATGTAATTTTTCGCGGAACTTTTCAATGCTGAAACGGACAACCACAATATGAATCAAACAAGGGTGGGTGGGTTTAATGGGACTTAAACATGACTAATTATACTCTGAAAACGATGCTAAAGTGAAACTAAGATGGCAGCGGCGCCATTTGATAAAACATAAAAATGATAATTTACCAACGAAATGAACGATGAAACTCTTCCAGAACGCAAGTAAACTAAAACTTATTATTTGCTTATACTTTTTATCAAAGTGTCTACTCTCAATTCTATCGAAATAGAGTGGAGTAACAAATTCGTTCCACTCCTAGTTCTCTAGCATGGAATGATTTCTAGTCAAATTAATCGGTCTTAAGTCTAATGAGAGTTTTACGAGGGGAATTCTATTCTACGAGGTGAATTAAATTAACAAGTTATGAATAACGAAAAGAGAGAATGCTAAGGGTTTAAATCTAGATAAAGAATTAAAGGGAATTGAATCCACCTTAATGTGACTTAATCCTACTAACAAAGACTCGCCGTGATCCAAATTGAATGCTTAGCATATCAAAATAGTAATCCTAATCCCTAATTATACATAGCATTTCTACCAATTCATAACTAGCATGTGAGCGATTAAACCCATTCTCATGGTGAATTAATCGTTTCTAGAGTGGAATAATTATCACGACGATTCCTAGGTTTAACAAAGATCAAGCGTCATCAAGGCTTCTTCAACCCCTCTAATGGAGGTTTAGCCTTGATTCATACCACTATCATTTCCCATTGATTTAAAACTAAACATCATACCAAAATTGTACTTGGCTAATTTAACTAACAATACTTCAATCTAATTTAACAACTCAAAAATGATACTCAACAAGAATTAAAATTAGATCTATAAATTGAAATGACAAAAATCGAAAATAACAAACTAGCTATTTTATTTATCAATACTAATGAAGAACAATGATTCTAAGAGTTTAATCTAAAACAATAATTGAATTTAAACTAAACTTAATTTAATTAATGAAACTAGATCTAGAATTATCTATTGTTTTAGGTCTAACTAGCTACCATTAACAAAGAGCTAAGCTTTGGTTTTTATATGTTCAGATCCAAAAATCGTGCATGGGCTTGGATCCATGTTTTGGGCTAGAGAATCAGGCCCAAAACCCAATTCTTTCAGTCCAGAAAGGCCTCTTCAGCTGCAGTTGGCTTCAATAGACTTTTCGTCCACTTTTGCTCCTCTGATTGGGTCAAGGCTTAGACCATTGGAAAGCTCTTTCCAAGTCGGTCGTTTTGAGATAAGGTAGGCTCAATTCCGAGGTCTGAGTCCAAAGATACGGCCTTCGGAAGTTCTGCTGACTTTGAGTGTTGTTTCTGCCCGCGTCGACTTTTCAGCTTTTGACCGGGCTTTAGAAAGGCTTTGTCTTTTTGAACCTTGACCTTTAATCACAGAACTCCTTAGCAAACGACCTTTGCTCCTTTATCTCGCTAAAGTGGCATATTTCTGCACATAATGGACTTTGAATCCTGAAATTCATAAAAACACGTAATCAGTATTAACTCTTAATTATTACTCACATAATTGGTCTAAAAGTATGACTGTTACAGGGTTAAAACTACAGTTTTGGGCTCTTATCATATATCATCCAAGATACTAAGAAGAGAATCTAGACAGATACAATCACCAATGAAGTAAAATTTCACAATTAAGGCATTTTTTACGCCATATTCGCAAACCCGGCCTTTTAAACATGTATACTATTGATAAAAAACAAAAAACATGCTAAATCACCTCCTTTCCATACTTAGGCCTTCTAATAGCCACCATAAATATTACTATGATTTATTCTATTAACTTTATCTCCATGTGCTATCCAAGCATCCAAAATTAACTATTGCCTTTTTCACACTCATTCCAAACAAGTGAATCCCCCACGAGAAGAAAAAATGGCATTGCAAACAACAATTTTCACAGATCTAAAACCACATTCCACCAAATCAAGCAATGCAATATAAATAAAAGTAAACAAAATCATTTCTTTCCACAATAAACAAACTCACACTAATTAAACGCGTGCTTCTAAAGGGATGAGTGGTGTTGAGTTAATTAAACGTGCTTCTAAAGGGCTGAGTAGTGTTGAGTATTGACTGCTGATTGCTGGTGGTGATCTAGAATTGATAGTTGGTTAACATTTTACAGAAATTGGGTTCTATCTCAGCCAAGATTTTAGTGAGTTCAAAATTTCAAATAGCTTAGACGACTTAAACCATATTTCAATCATTCAAATTTTAATTTTGTTTGCCATACAACCAGTTTAAAATATATTTATTAAACATTATCAAATGAATTAAATAAATTAAAAAAATAAAGAAAGCATACCATAATTGCAATTGCTTCATAATCACTAAGTTTAATCCCCCTAAAAAGTTTGATAAACAAATTGGTTCTTCAAATTTTCGATCAGGTTTGCTTGAGAGAAGAAGGGTTGCTGGAGAAGAAGTCGACCAAAATTTTGGATTTGAGATTCTCGTACAAAATGACTGATATACCCCCACTTGTTTTTGTATTGGGTCAAAGGTTTTTAGTTTTTAGATCATTTAAGATCAGGATGTAATCTGACCGTTCAGGAGAGGTGTGAGATTAGAGTGTCACCCTAAGAGTGTCACTATATCCAAACCAATATATATATATATATATATATATATATATATATATATATATATATATATATATATATATATATATATCAGTCACATTTTCATGCATAGGCCTGAAAGAGGGACTTTGGGCCTCTAATGTGAGCCCAAAGTCCATTAGGTTAAGTCTAAAAGAGCTAATGCTACTGGAAAATACTCCAGTGTCCTTTTCATCCACTTTTATAGCTCTAATTGGGCCAAATCCGGGTCCATTGGAAAACTTGTTCCAATCCGGTTGTTTTGACATAAAGTAGGCCCAATTCCGATGCCCAAGTCCAAAGATACGCCATTTTGAAGTTTTGTTTTGTTTTTTTTTTTTTTCTACTCGAATTGACTTTGACCTCTTAGAGCATCTCTAGGTGGTGGTAGTATTTCGTCCACTTTGATAGCTCTAATTGGGCCAAGGCCGGGTCCATTGGAAAACTTGTTCCAATCCAGTTGTTTTGACATAAAGTAGGCCCAATTTCGATGCCCAAGTCCAAAGATACGCCATTTTGAAGTTTTGTTTTGTTTTGTTTTTTTTTCTACTCGAATTGACTTTGACTTCTCAGAGCATCTCTAGGTGGTGGTAGTATACTCTTCAAATTTGAAGAAATTTTTTGGAGAATCTGGTCGCAAATTTCGACCAACTCTAGGTGGTCAAAAATATCGACCGCAAATGCAATTGTAGACCCTACCACGCGCGCCATTACCACTGTTGCCCCCAAGTTCAAAAAAAAACCTCACGCAACATTCCCACAGTCGCACCAAATTGGAAAAGTAAAAAAAAATAACTTGAGCGACATTAGTAGTGGTGCACACCAGTACCACTAGCGCGTGATGCTGGTCAAAGTAAAAAAAAAAAAATTGGGGCGACATTTGCAATGGCACGCGATATTACCAATGTCGCTTCGCATCTGCATCCAAATCGCCAAATTTGTGAACAAGAATGCGAACAAGCAGGTGATGCGACCATGAATGAGGCCACCTAGAGATGGAATTCTGAGATATTCTGAACTTTTTTTTCAAATATGAAGAAAAAGGCAGGTTATACTACCACCTAGAGATGCTCTTAGTTTTGACTGGGCTTGAAAATGTTTTTTCTCCTTGATTCTTGGGCTTTAAACACAGAACTCTTCTAGCAATCATCTTGACTTGTTTTCCATGTAAAATGGCATCTTTAAGCACATAAACAGCTTCAAGACCTGAAATACACAAAAACACGTAAACAATACTAACTATTATTTATTATAAACATAATTAGCCTACGTAGAATGCTATTAAGGGGTTTAAGCTACACTTTTGGGTGCTTATCACACCACCCCCAAACAGCATTTTGCTTGTCCTCAAGCAAAGATGATAAATAAAAACAAATAAGTGACCAAAAATTTGGTCCTAACTAATCTCATTTCGCAGAGTGCGATTGCATTAACCATATGCAATAAGGCCTTAAACCACTAGAAATTCCCTAGTGGATGAGTTATAGCCTCGTGAGAGTTTTCCAAAGATACTCACAAACTTCATTTATTACTACAACGACTAAAAATTAAAAGTAATTGCCCCCTAATTTATGTCAGATATCTATACATCTCACTAGCATTTAAACAATGATCATCAATCTAACTTCTAAATTAATACATGCATAATAATCAAATCGTGGCACTAGAACCAACTACATGGCAGAAACTTTTGTGATAATAGAAGGAGTCTCAAAAGCAATATATTTGGGATGGAGGAACATTTTGGGGGAATCAGACTCGACTTTGGTGGTCAAAGCTTTCCAAGATGATAAAATGCATTAGAGGGTCAAAACAAGGTGGATACAGCTTAAGGCCAAATCTTCATGGATAAATATTTCTTCCACCTGGAGGGAGACTAACTTTGGCGCGGACAATTGCGGAAGACATAGTGCGGCTCTATCAAAGGATGAAAGTAAATGGTGGACATCTAGACTTCCTTTTGTGAGGAGCTTAGAAAACCACTATACTACTTACTTTAGGTTCATTGCATAAGATAACGCCTCCTTGTAAGTCAATGGTGGATACACAATTGATGACGTCCATGATAGACCATCTTTAGCTTTCTTTTTCGTATTCTTTTTTCTTGTAACCTCCTTTTCAAATTAATTTAATCAATTACCTTTTAGCAAAAAAAAAAAAAAAATCATCTTAAGCTAAACAACTATACAATGAACTATGTTATGGAATGCAATGTCAGGTCTTTTTCTGAAACTTTTGGAATAGTGTCCTTAAGTAGGTTCTCACAAGGAATTTTCAAGACACATAACACTCTGATTTTTCCACTCAAATTTGCTAACTCCAGTGTGTAGTGGCACACGTTTACGTTTCCTCACAATCTTAATGACAATCCAAAGGAAACGAGGTCAATCAAACACATCTACCACTTACTATCACACCAACCTATTCCTAATTGAGTTAAAGGTCTTTATTAGGTGATACGGGGCGTAGGTGTTGGTTAAAGAAAGAAGGAAATGGATATTCAAAAAGACAAGTATGAGATAACATATATGGTATTCAAAATATGTAACTAGAGAAAACCTTGTTCTTTTGCTTCTACACTTTTGTTCCATACTTAGCCCTTTTGATTTGACTTTTAACTCCTTTGATTCTGTTTTTGGAGTTCTAATTTTTTTATTTTTATTTTCTTTGGATGGAAACTTTCTTTTCTTTTCTTTTTCTTTTATTTTTGAAGCAACTAACTAATTTTTATTTACATGGGTTTTTCTCTTCTCTTTTCTTCACTCATCCTATTTATCAGACTAATCAAGATAAGTAGGCTGATTTTATTTTATTTTTATTTTGTTTTATTAGGTAAAAGATATGTGATTTGTGAAAAGGAAAATAAAAAGGCTCAGTGGGACGACTAACAGAAAATATACTTAGGTCAGAATTTCTAGCTATATATTGATCCAAAGAGAGCCTAAATTATCGCTAAGGATATAGTGTGGTGATCAAGCAAAAAGGTGTGTGATTTCTCTACTCGGAATTTACTTCTCCCTTGTATCATCACTAAAATATTAATTCCTTTGGGTTTTTTGGCTAGATGCTCACAGGATATGTATTAAGTACTCTAACCTAGGTCTCAGAAAAATACTGCCAAGTACAATCATAAATGCTCACACAAGATGTTCATGAAAAGATGCAATGACTATTACCTACATATTAATCTATGTTTCAAAAATTAAATCCTAATTCAAGTACTACGTGAGATTTCTAGACTAATATCATCATAGAGAAGTGAACAATACCATTATCACTAAGTGCATAGTATAAACTATATTTGTGATTTTTAATATTTTATAAAGAAAAGTACGTAATTTACATCCTCAAATGTGCTTAAATATTTACATTATGTTTCTATACCACCCCCTAGACAGAATCATGCTTTGTCCCCAAAGTATGGAATGAAAATAAAGGATAGAGAGTACCATAGAAACGTGTTTGAAAATGGGAGCACCTGAAAAAGAAGGTTAATCTATACTAATATAAAGAAATAAAAACATACACAACTCCTATATGAGTTCCTCCCGTTATGGGGATAACATGAAATAATAAATAGCACTTGGGACATAAGCGGACTTTAACATAAATAAAATAATACCATATGTTCACAATTTAAGCGTGCACATATCGTGGCTCCTACAGGATTAGCTTCCAAAATTCCGCAAAATAGTGAAATTTCATGAAATTAAAGTACCTAATTACATTATGCATCCCAATTAAACCAGTAAGGCCCATGGGTTCTATATTTCGATGCAATTTTAATACGTGAACGTCCAATATGCTAAAATTAAATATACCACCCCCAAACAATTAGGGAGAAGGAGGTTCATGAAATAATTCAATAACACAATTAAATTACGTAACTAACTAACCTAGAATTCAATAACATAATTCAATAGACTCGACTGGAGTTAACATGACAATCAAAGGGTGGAAAAAAGTTTTGAAATGAAAAACTGAAATACACCACCCCCAAACAAAATTAGAAAACTCTTTTTAAGTTTTTAAAATTTTGTGGCTTATACTCAAGAAAAGTGGTATTTACAATAATATGGGTCTTTTAAAGTAAGATTCCCTAGACATACTAATATATGTTTATGTTTTTGATTAATTTTTTTTTTAATTTTTATAGGTTTCATTTTTGGAAAAACAAAATTATGAGGAAGAAATAAAAATGAAACTCACTCCATAGAGAAACACTACTCAAACAACGAGAAAAAGTGCAAGAGATGAATGCGTGAGTCACATGAAACGTGGGATAAGGATCCGACACTTACAACCACTCACTCCAAAAAGAGGATCCGGTTACCTTAATGGTGCACTCCCATAATATAAGATTGGAATGGAGTACACTGAAGAATAAAATGAGTCTTTTATAGGCAGATACTCGAGACTTTATCTAAAATAGGTATTAACATGTAGTTTACGATATATCAACAACCTAAAGAGTTGTAGATCTTTCCATAAATAATTAACACGGAATGCACTCCCAAACAGAATTAGGCACCAAGATTTCCTATGACGTGGCTTTGCGGAATGAGAGTGAAGTCTGATGGATGAAGAACCGAATCGAGCGTGTACTCTCTTCTTCTTTTTTCTAACGAAAGGGTGTCTTAGTGAATGATCGTGAGAAAATTGATGGTTGTGGGTGATACGTGGCATATGGATAAGTTTTAGATGGCAAAAATGGTAAAAGTGGGAATGTAGGTTTAGCACAAAACTTCGAGATCGGGATGAGCTCTTCATGGACCGCAGATTCTGAATCAAGCTTGGGGCAAAATGAGCTGCCTCTAAGCCATAGAGTGAGGGGAATAAAGCCCTTCGCGAACATGATGTGGAGTTTTATAGAGCGCCGAGGAGAATGGGATGAGACCCTTACAGAGATGTTGAGTGTTACGAATAAGAGCGAAGGGTTTGAGACCCTTCGCGGATATATTGTTGAGTTATACAAAAGAGAAATTGAGGGGATGAGGCCCTTTTATGGACGTGATATCGAGTTCCATGAGTAAGTGTGAAGGGGATGAGACTCTTCATGGACAATATGTTGAGTTTGAGGAGTGAGAGTGAAAAGGATAAGACCCTTCGCGGACAATATGTTGATTTTGAACAGTGAGAGCGAAAAGGAGGAGACCCTTCGCGGATACACTAATGAGTTCTATGTACGAGAGTCGATGGGTTGAGACACGTTGCGGACATGGTAGTGAGTTCTGTGAAGGAGAGCTGATAGTTAGATTGAGACACATCGCAGACATGGTAGTGAGTTCTATGAAGGATAGCTGATGGCTAGGGTGAGACACATTATGGACATGGTAGTGAGTTCTATGAAGGAGAGCTGGGGCAAGTAATGATGACAGAAGAGCAAACCGAGTCACTGTTGATGACACCACCTAGTTTAAGTCCATGGAAAAACAAACTGGGGGCAAGTTATCTGAATATAATTCGTGCTATCTGAGTGGAGTAGGTGGGAGGAGCCATCCGTGGACCCTCTTGTCCAAAACAAGCACGGGTTGGACACCCCCTTAAATTGTCACTTGGTTTGGACACTCCCTTAGACGTGTGATAGAAGTAAAAAGTCTTGTTTACTCCTACTTAACTAATTAAACTTAAACAGAAGTAAGCATTCAAATTTACTCTAATGTATCAAAGTTCTACTCTCGTGAATCATGCAATAAATGGAGTAGAGAATTCGCTCCACTCCTAGTCCTTTAAACGTAAGTTTCCGCTAGTTTAATCCATTCTACCAAAACGAATGAGAGTAATGAATTGAAATTATACCAATATGGCAATTGAACTTAAATAAGATGTATTAACTTATACTATAATAATTGAATATTAAAATGTGAATATGGAGAAGGGATTAGGGAGATTTGAATCCACTTGATGTACTCCTAATATGCTAGTGTAAATTATTGCAATCCTAATCAAATAAGATTAAGTGTTTGATCCCTAATTACTCATGGCAATCTCTGCTAACTAATAATTAGCATGTGAGGAAGTACAACCCATTCTCATGGCAAATCAACTATCCTACTAGAGTGAAACTCTTAAAAGCAATAATCCTAACTAACACATCAAGTCTTCATCAAGCATCATAAAACCCCTCTAATGGAGGTTTAGCTAAAAGTCATTAGACTATCATAAACATATAAATAAGAAGAAGACATAATGAAAAACAACAACTTTATTTTCTTAATCTAATGAATACTGAAGAACAATAACTAACTTAAGTTTAAACTAATAACTAAGTCTAAGTTCTAACTATCTATCTCTAATTAATTATATCTATCTAAGTCTAAGTATATTGAAAGTTATGCCTTAGTCCTCTTTATATAAGAGATGCTAGGTTTACAATTTCGTGCATGGGCTTTGGAGCCATGTTTTGGGCCATTAAATCAAGCCCAAAACCTAATTACATAAGTCTAAAAAGGGTCTCTCTACAGGAAATTACTACAACAGCCTTTTTGTCCACTTATGCTCTTTTGATTGGGTCTACGCCTAAATTGTTAGAAAGCTCTTTCCGAACCGGTCGTTTTGACATATAATAGGCCCAATTCCAAGGTCTAAGTCCAAAGATATAGCCTGTAGAAGTTCTGTTGACTTTTATGTTATATTTCTGCCTGCGTTGACTTTGACTTTTCAGCTTTGACCGGGCTTTAAAAGGGCTTTTTATCCTTGAATCTTGGCCTTTAATCATAGAACTTTTTAGCAACCAACCTTTGCTCCTTTATCTCACAAAAGTGATATGTTTCTTCACATATTTGACTCAAATAACGTACGTAAACAGTACTAACTCATATTTATTATACACATAATTGGTCTAAATGTAATAATATTAAGAGGTTAAAACTACAATTTTGGGCTCTTATCAACTTGTATGGACAAAAAACTTTAAGGGATGAGTTGAGAAACTATCAAGATGAGCCAGAATGGTATAAACCAGAATGGTATAAATGGAGACATGATCAAACTATTAGACATTTCGAGGTGGCACACCTCCATTAAAAACTATTTTCAAAAGTTTTTTACATCATAGAGCCTAGTGTCATAGGAGTACACAAAATTATTAAATCAAGTCATATGATACCGCGAAGGTTTCGAATTTGACAAGATAATAAAAGTAGATGTGAAAACAGGTGTTTAAACAATACTAAATCATTCTAATCAATCAATAATACTACTTTCTAAAATAGTTGTTATATGGGAGTAATCGTTTTTCCATCCAGTCTTGCTTGCACGTACTTAAAACGAATTTAGACTAAAGTAATGATTCACTAATAAGAGAGCAATTGATAATATGAAAACAGTAGATAAAAGATACAAAACAGTAGATTTAAATGAGAGAAAGATATAAAATGAGATAATCTACCACACGATTCGATTGGCTATTAGTTTAGTCATCGAATCAGTTTATTTGATCCCTAGTAAACAACCTACATCTCTATAGTAATTGTTTAACTAGCATGAGAGATTAGCTCCACCACAAATCTCTTTGATGGTGGTTCTAAAATCTAGTTCAACTCTTATGATTTTTATCTCTAAACAATCATAGGAATCAAACTTGAAACTCTAATTGCAAAAACTAATTACCAATCATCCTCACATGGCTTCATTAAGCCCCTAATGGAGGTTTTAACCTTGTGTCATTGGATTAATTAAACTAATACAATAAAGTAAAGACATAAGAATAAAGAGAATTAAATTAACTAAAGCTTTTATTCAAGGTTCTAATGGAGGCTACATACTAAACTAATTATATAAACCTAAACTATACTAAAGAAAGGGAGAGAGAGAGAATCCTAAATTATAACTAAACTAATGAGGGAGTAGCTAAGTTTTGTTTAACCTTAACCCTCTTTATATAGCAGAGGGTTAGGGTTACATTTTTGTGCATAGGCCAAAAAGGAGGACTTTGGGCCTCTAATGTGAGCCCAAAGTCCATTAGGTTAAGTCTAAAATGGCTACAACTATTAAAACTTATTTTAGTACCCTTTTTATACACTTTTACAACTCTGATTGGGGCAAGAATGGCTCCATTAGAAATCTTATTCCAAGCCGGTCATTTTGACATACAATAGGCCCAATTCCAAGGCCTGAGTCCAAAGATACGCCCTTTTGAAGTTCTGATGGCTTTTTGTCCTTTTTCTACCCGAATTGAGTTTGACTTCACAGCTTTAACTGGGCTTGAAAAGGCTTTTTCTTCTTGATTCTTGGGATTTAAACATAGAACTCTTCTAGCAATCATCTTGACTCATTTTCCATGTAAAATGACATCTTTAAGCACATAAATAGTTTTAAGACCTGAAATACACAAAAACATGTAAACATTACTAACTCTTATTTATTATAAACATAATTGGCCTAAATGTAATACTATTAAGGGATTTAAACTACACTTTTGGGTGTTTGTCACACCACCCCCAAACAGCATTTTGCTTGTCCTCAAGCAAAGATGAGAAAAAAAAACAGATAAGTGGCAAAAATGTGGTCCTAACAAATCTCGTTTCGCAAAGTGCGATTGCATTGACCATATGAAATAAGACTTTAAACCACTAGGAATTCCCTAGAGGATGAGTTATAGCCTCGTGAGAGTTTTCTAGAGAAGATATTCACAAACTTCATTTATACTACAACGACTAAGAAATAAACGTAATTGTCCCCTAATTTATCTCAAATATTTATACATCTTACTAGTTTTCTAACCCGTCCTATGAACGGGTACCGTTATATTAAATTATTGTAAAAAATATTAGCAACTATGCATAGTATGAGATATGAAAATTATATTAATCACTCATTCAAATTTCTTATACTACTCTCTATAAAAAGGAAGCACCAGACATTGATAAAACCCATTAGTTAATCTCTGATTTTAGTTTAATGTAGTTGCATCCAGTTTATAATTTTCCGTTAATTATTCTTTGAGGTTAGTTTAATGCTGTTGCATCCAATTTTCGATTTTATGTTAACGATTCTTTGTGGTGAATTCAATGCATTTGCATTAAGTTTCCAATTTAGTTCATTGCATTTGCATCCAATTTTTGATTTCTCGTTAATTGTTTCTCTAGGTTAGTTCGATAGTTTACAATTTCAATACAGTTTGTATACATGTAAGAGTATGTTTTTATAAACTCACTTTCGTTTTGGGTTCCTAATTACTCGTAATTACTTATGTAAGAAGGATGATTGGGAACTCCTTGGTATCCAAGTAGCTGTACTTGAAGAAATGATTACTCTTGTAAGTCTAGTTTACTTCTAAAGTACATTATCTGCAATTTTAGAACCCCTTTCTACATCTGCATCTAGTTTCTGATTATTTATGCTTTGAGGTTAGTTCGATGCAATTACATCCGGTTTTTGATTTTCTCTTAACTATTCTTTGAGGTTATTTCAATGCATTTGCATTTAGTTGTCGATTTCCTACCAATTATTTTATGATTTTAGTTCGATGCAGTTGCATTTGGTTTCCTATGGGTAGCGATCAGAGAAAGCGAGTGATCTCATCCTAGTTGTGCAGTTAAATCACTACTTTGTAGATACTCGTTTGAAGAGCGACTAGCGGTTAGGTTTATGCTAACTAAGAGTGTAAAAATGTTTTTTGTTACAGACGTCATCCTACTTATCTAAATTAGAAACGAATAACTATATAAAATAGAATTGTTTTTAGTATGGTAAAGGCAGGACCAATCCAAGTTTAGTACGGTATTTGCAGACCTCATTGGGGCAATAGGTTTATGCATATGAATCTAAGAATCTTGCTTTCCGTCATAATCATCTATCATTACTATGAGATTTATTAATGATAATAGAATTTTTTTCCTAACAATAAGACTTCATTGAACGCCACAAAAAACTTTATTGAACACCTAAAGCTCCATCCACATCCAACAACTTCGCTTAATTAAACTTTTACTATGTTGAGCTATGAGATATGAATATTATATTGGCTTTTACTAAATTTTTTATGTAGATGGTTCTTTGTCTTCTCCAGTTCGGTTGTGTAACTGTTATCCACATGTTCTATGTAGAGCTATGAGATATGAATATTATATTGGCTTTCACTAAATTTTTGATGTGGTTGGTTCTTTGTCTTTTCTAGTTTGGTTGTTTAATTGTTATCCACATGTTCTACTTTATCATATAATTTCCCCGTTTGTGAAACATAAATAGTGTTTTGCAATGCCATTTGACTTATTAGGATTACCAACTATCTTAACTTTGCTGATCTTGCTTTATATTAAATTATTATGAAAAATATTAGTAACTATGTAGAGCTATGATATATGAATATTATATTGATCACTCATCTATATTGATCCAACATGAAATCCCTACTGTCCATAAAAAGAAAAAACCCTCATTTGATAAATCTCTTGGACTTATTTTTGTTGTTTAATAATTGAATTTTGATTGAAGTTATGTGAAAATGTTCAATGAAGCGAATATGATATTGCCAATATTTTCAATGCAAAACTATCCCTACTACGTTGTGGCAATTGAGTTTGTTAAGACTGAAGGGGAGGTAAGGCATTCATTGAATGTGCCATGAATGACCTGTTAGTACTGTGATGGGTATTCCTTGAATGTGGTGGGAATGACCCAAGGTATTCATTGAATGTGCCATGAATGACCTGTTAGTGTTATGATGAGTATTCCTTGAATATGGCGAGAATGACCCAAGGTATTCATTGAATGTGCCATGAATGACCTATTATTGTTATGATGGGTATTCCTTGAAGGTGGCTGGAATGACCTAAGGTATTCATTGAATGTGCCATGATAATTAGTGTACACATTAATGTGTTATGTTTAATAGGCTAGTATTCCCTTACCAATATCCAATCAAGCGTTGTAGAACAATTGAATTGACAGTATATAAGCTATGAGAAAGAGATGCAGAAGTAACCTTAAGTTGAAATAGATCTCACATAGTATTGCTTCAATCTAGTTATTAGAGAATAATACTGGGCTACACTATGAATAAATTATGATCAAGCCTTTAGTAATGGTTTCTTGCTGTATAGCAACTACTGATACAATTTACATTAAGATCCCAGTAATTTGAGCCACACATCTAGTGCCTAGCTGGTAAGGCTTTGGTCTGGTGTCGTTGTACCAAAAGTCAGAAATCCATACGGATGTCATCATTTATTTGGAGAAACCAAGTTGGCATCACTAAATGATCACTTTATTTTCAAGGGAACTAAGAACAAATCTACTGACATGTGATAAGTGCTCAAAAAGGGCAATTCTTAGCCATCTTAGTGGACTAATAGTGTTTGTAAGTTATGTTTTATGATTCTACAGGTGAAAAAGAGAGTTTTTTGGAATATTAGAGAAAAAGGGGTAAAACAGAGCAATTCGGAGCATTAAGGATCACATGATAAGCCCGTGGACAATCATAGAGAAGGCCAAGGAATTGAAGCTATTAAAGATGCGACTTGGACCTATTTTAAAGCCTATTTGGAAGCCCAAGGCCAAAGGATTCATTGCTTGGACCAAAGCCTGCAAAAGAGGATAGAAGGATAGAGCAAAAAAGGGAAAATAGACTTCCGCGTCTGGGACACATGGATCGTCAGTCCAGATGCATGAAACAACACTGTAGCCATTTCCTTCTCAGTTTTGGAGATGAAGTTGAACTCTGAAAGAAGTTGATTTGTATTAGGAAACAAATGGCAGTTTGGAATGCTTCTAGAACTCATTATAACCCCTATAAATAGATGACCTAAGTACTTCATGTAATTTGCCAATTCACTTATACTCTTGTCTCCAAAAGTTGAGGTAGAGAGAGATTAATAATAAAAGATTCAGTTTTAACTAGCCGAGTCTTAATAAGTTAGTCTTTCTAGTCTTATGTTCTTCGACTCTTCTTTTTCTCGTTCTTCGTGTTCTTCCTTCTTTATGGAAGGCTAATCTTCTCCTTCAAGGGAGAAGATGAAGTCGGTGCTTAGGGTTTGTTGATTTTTCTGGTTCATGGTATTCTTCAATTAGGTTAGTTCTTTATGTTTTTAGTTATTAGTTCCAATGCCCAAACTAGGGGATGGAAGTATAGATTAAGGTTTTTATTTATTGCAATCGAATATCATGTTAGTTTAGGGTTTTATTTATTGTAATTGAATATTTGTTAGTGACATGCTTTTATTTATTGCAATTGAATATAATGCTAGAATAGGGTTTTATTTATTGTAATTGAATATTATACTATTATTCTCTACTTTTCTTCTAGTTGTGTAGTGTTTTAGAGTAAAGGAAGTATTCCTTGTGTTTGCCTTAGATGGTGATTCATTGAATAGCTGCCCAAGTTCACATAAAAAGAAAGAAGATATTAGTAGCATAAACATAGGAACAACCTTAAGTAGAGTTATTCGTTAACGATGTTTCATCCAAGAGGGCATCGGCACTCGCTCGATTGCCTAATTGTAGTCTACTTGTAAGAACAACTATGAAGCAAAATGTCATTGAATCAAAAGTATTGGTGGATTCTAATCCCTTAAATTCCCCTTTCTTATAAATTCTCAATAGTTTAGTTAGTTTAGTTTAGTTTAGCATTAGAATCTAAAATCTCTACAATCATAGTTTTTAATCCCTCAAACCCCCTTTCCAGTCATGTCCTTCACATAACATACACTTAAAAGTGGAATGATACCCTACTCATCCTTTATTTATTGAGGGATAATTAGGTTTTGATACGCTTCTATTTTGTTCAACAACCATCATCTATCTACATCATCCATATACCATCTCATAAACACAAAAGGAGCGCGTGTCAACATGTAACACCTAAACTAGGTATGTAGTTACATTTTTAACAAACAAAAATGCTGGAAGTCTATAAATTTAGCATTATGATAATCTTTATGCAATGCAAAAAATACACATCCTGAATAAACCTTTTATGCTTTTCCAAGGCAATACATTACTTTATTTGACAATGTATGGTAACTAAATTAAATGATACAATTTCTTATAGCAAATGACTTGAACGCCACATAAAACTTTATTGAATACCCAAAGCTCCATCCACATCCAACAACGAAGCTAAAGAGGTACAATCATGGGCCTCTTCAAAGGGAAGAAATTTGCTAAACCCAAGAACAAAGTATCTATTGGCATATAATTTAAACATGATTAGTTCACTTATTAGTAGGTAACAAATTTTGATAAGCATAAAATCCCAAACCAACCTAAATTTGTAATGGGCCTCATGGTTTTTTTTATCACAAAGCCCAAGATCTTAAAAGAAAAGCCCAAACGTTGCATGTGATTGGGCCTCATAGTTAGTTAATAAAAAGCCCAAATACAATACATGAATAGTACCGTGTCATCAAGTAAGACAGTTTTTTTTTTATGTTTAACACGTATATGAGTTGTTGAAGTGAGTAAAGTAAATGGTCATCCTTTCTCTTCCTCATTTTCTGAAAATCAAATTGGTTAAGAGATCACATTTTGTTTTTCTGAAGAACTCAATTACAATAGTTATAGGTATCCTTTCCTCTATTTTGAATTATTTCATTAAGAAATATAAATTCTAAACATACAATGGGTACTTGTATGTACAGTTTTGAACTACAATATAATTCTTAGACACTTGTGATAATAAGATGAGTGTAGGAAATGTTATCTTTTTTTTTTTTGGAGCCAGGGATTTTAATTATGACTGCTACATTTAACGTACTCGTGCCTCTATTTTACTTAAGTTTCGACTTTGAAGAGCTCTTAAGAGGTTTACCGATGGACTACACTCTAATATTCTTATTCGGAAAAAAATCATTATTTTGATATTGAAATTATATATCTAAAGTTACTATAGTTTATATGGTAATTCAATTAATTTGTATTTGTGTTTAATTTTTCTGTTTGTAAATATTTTTTCTTGATCTATTTCCACCTTTCACAGTTGAGTTACTTAGGCTAAATCGCTCGAATTTCTCATATCTTGCACTAAGGCATAAGTGTAGTTGCTTTTCCTATTGAGATTCGGAACTAAATCAGTTGGAAGTTCAAGCCAACTAGGAAGGGGCATTCATTATATCATTAGAGAAGAAAGGGAGTTTTGATCTTGTAGAATTTGATTTTTCAAATTTAAGTATATGATCCGTCAAATAAGGAAGTCATTGTTTAATGCACTATTTTAATTATTTTTCCAGGTTATCTTGGAATTTTATCAAAATGGAAGTGTAAGTTGAGTTATTTTTGTATTAGTATCCATTTATTTTTATGTTTAAATTTTTAATTTTTTTTATGATTACTAATTTATTTGTCTATTTTTTGTATGCTTTGTAGAGATTGTTCATGTAAATTTCGTAATTATTTTGGTTGTCCAAAAGACAAATGGTTAGTAGAATCGTTTGTTCAATATAATTATGACTGCAATACTGTTTTCGGTTTTTGCCAGTTCCTCCGCATCCTTACACGAAAAAAACACCTCCTGAGTGAGATTGAACTGCATCATTAACAAAGTTGAATACCTCACGTTGATTAGCGTTCATTCCATTGTTAAGAATCTCATATTCCTTTCGCAACTCATTGCAGTCGTAGTCTAATTTTTCAGCAATCAATCTATTATCATCCTTGAAGACATATTAAATTTTGGGAAATCAGGAATGTTTGTGAGAGATAATCCTTTTTCAGTCATAATTTGTTCAATCTCACAGAGAGTCTCATTTCTAATATGTTCTTTAGTGAGTTGGAGATTCTCATTATTGTTCTTCTTTCTATATCGAAACAAAATATCTTCTCCAAGGTGTTTTTGATGTTTTTCCCAAAGTTTTTTTAGGATATGTCACCCCACAAAACAAAATCAATGTGACAAACAATTGTCTTAAAGATTTTGGAACTTGCCAATGACTTGCTTCCTCCATAGCGTCATCCCATTCGCTGTCGTCCTCAAGCAATCCATGTGCCTTGATATAAAAATGAAACATTAGAATAATAATGTAACAAAATGAATTGCATTTTAATAGTAAACCATTATAAAAGAGCTGAGGTTTTATGATTAATAGGTATTATTTTTTTTTTGTTTCAATATCTTTTTCTGATGAAAGGTTTTTTGTATGTTTGATACAATATTTTTTCCTCAAGGGAATAGATGGTCCACAATTTTGCAACTGTTATAGAGTTGCAAATCTTGTTAACACAATTTTGGATACAAAACATATAGCTAATTTTGAAGAGCAGTATGAATTGGGAGATCAATTGGGATGGGGCAGTTTGGTATTATCAGATCGTGCTCTGATAAGTTGACTGGAGAGGTTTTGGCATGTAAGTCTATAGCCAAGGAGACATTGGTCACTGCAGAAGATCTTCATAGTATCAAGCTTGAGATAGAAATAATGGCAAGGTTGTCTCGCCACCCGAATGTTGTTGATCTTAAGGCGGTTTATGACGATGAGAATTATGTACACATAGTGATGGAGCTTTGTGCTGGTGGAGAACTTTTCATCGGTTAGAGAAACATGGGAGATTCTCAGAGTCTAAAGCCAGAGTTCTTTTCAAGCATCTCATGGTGGTGGTTATGTACTGCCATGACAATGGCATTGTTCATAGAGATTTAAAGCCATAAAACATTTTATTGGCGACAAAGGCCTCATCGTCACGCATTAAATTGGTAGATTTTGGTCTTGCAACATACATCAAGCCAGCTATTTTCTTTTGACTAATTTCATTGCTATTTATAGTTTCCAATTATCACTGTATTAGTAGTGGGGGTGTAAACAATTTGGTTTTTTCCGAATAGGGCAAAGTCTCTAGGGGACTGTTGGAAATCCATTTTATATAGCCCCTGAGGTATTAGTTGGGGGCTACAACCAAGCTGCTGATGTCTGGAGTGCTGGGGTTATTCTTTACACTCTTCTCAGTGTGATGCCACCATTTTGGGGGAAAACTAAGTTGAGGTTTTCGACTCTGTTAGGGCTTCCAATTTGCAGTTTCCATCTGATCCTTGGGATCATAGATCTACATTCGCCAGGGACTTGATTACTGGAATGCTTTGTACTGATCCCGTCTAACGTCTCACTGCTTCAAAAGTTCTAGGTATGTCATGTCTTAACTGTTTATTACGATGTAGTATCTGTTATAGTTGATTCATATCTTATATTCTTGAATTCTACTGTGGATTCCAAGAAAATTGAACTTGCTTACCTGTATTTAGTTTTTCACCTCTTGCATGAAGTAATCAAATGAATATCTATCTTTAAGAACTTCACTTGGACTATACTGAATTAGTGATTCTTTTATTGACCTTTATTTTGGTATCTTACCTCCTATGTGTTAGGCCATTACCTTTGTGTCGGAGTATTAATTATGCATCTGATTGACTTTTGATCCCATGTTTTCTTTTGGACCTTTCTACCCCAAGACCTTATCCATGTTAGCGTTTTCTTCGTTCGTTGATATGCGCTTGTGGTATCTTTATTGTTGTTTCCAAGAGATGGAATTTATGTTCTTTTGTTTGTATGTTTTATTAAAAGTCATTAATTTCAGTATTTTGACTGTGACAAACTATTTAGTTTTGTAACCATGGTGCGCTATATTGAAATGCGTATGTTTAGTTTAGTACTTACCAAAAATTTAATATGCATAATTAAAGGGTAAGAATGTGTTATGTAGACCTTTGTAGCATCATAATTTGTGAAATAAATATGTTTTTTGGTCTGCATGCATCACTTTTAATTTCATAATAATATATAACAATGTTTTTAAATAGTACATATGAATCAATTTGAACTTCTAAAAGTAGATGTGACAGATTTTAGGCGAGAAAACAATATACAAAAAAAAAAGTTAATATGTAATATGTAATATGTAATGAAATATACCTGACATGCTACTCTGAAAGTTGCATCAACTTTTCCATTAATAGTTTTAATATCTTCATAATTCAAAGGACCTTTGACGATATTCAGCAACAGCCGCAGATAAAATCTCTCTCCTAAAGTGGGATGTGAGTAGTAGACACGTCCAATTTTATTCCCATTTTTTCTTGGCTTCCACTTCCTTTCCTTTTTGTCCCCTAGCTAATTCTGGATACTCAACATTTGCTTTAAACCACTCTGTGATTGTGGTTTTTAATGAAGATTTCCTCTTTACTACATCTCTTTCATCATCTCTCTAACTATAATAAACCAAATGCTCACCTTCAAGATAGAATGGTAACCTTTCAACGCCTGGTCTTCTGTACTGAATATCAAATTTCAATAGTCTCCAAACCACTTCAGAAGCAGATAAGAATCGGCAATCTAAGAAATTTGCAACTTCATCAACGTCCTTTACTATTTAATGATTACTATCTTTGTTTGTAACCAAGTTTTCAACAATAATTGCAGTAGCTCTGTCCCTTCCCTTGTTAATGTATTTGAAAAGGTATTTGATTGATCTTCCCTTGTTGCAGTGTTCCACATTAATATGAGCTTGGTACTTAACTATCAAATCAACATTGTGTGGAACAACCCATCTGTTATCAACTTCTATATTCTTCTTCATTCCCTTTCGATTGTTATTCCGCCTCCTGTAAACTGTGAAGTCATTGTCGTCAATAGTTGTTTCTTCACTAAATGGTCTTGGATAGAACTTAGTACACTTTTTCTCATTTATGCAAGGGGAATCTAAGTTTTCTATTCCACATGGCCCATGTATCATGAATTCTACAACAGAATCATAGGCAATTTTGTCACCAATTAGGTCAGGTAACTCTGCTGATACGATCTTGTTGATTAGTGAAGGAGTAGTAGGCTTCGAAGCATTGTCTAGAAAAAGTAAAATGTGAGCGTGTCGTAAACTTCTTTTTTGGAATTCAATAGTGTATAATGTTGCAAAACATTAACAAAAACCGTGTTTATTAACATCTTCATAAATATTTTGACATTTCAAATATTTAAAATAATATAGTATATAGGTTACCTGGCCAAGCCTTTCCAAATTTCTTGCGCCTTTGTAAATCAGTCATCAGTTCATGCAATTTTGATAAGAGCTCAAAATTGTAGTTTTAACCCCTTTAACAATATCACTTTTGACCAATTATGTGATTAATAAGTAAGAGTTAGTACTGTTATCGTGTTCTTGTGTATTTCAGGCATTGGAGTCGAATATGTGCAGAAATGCATCCCTTTTGCGAGATAAAGAAGCAAAAGTTGGTTGTTAAGAAGTTCTATGATTAAAGGCCAAGATTCAAGGAGAAAAAACCTTTTTAAAGCCCAAAAGCCCAAAGTCAAAAGTCAAAGTCAACGGGCAAAAAAAAAGACATAAAAAGTCGATATAACTTCCGAAGGCCGTATCTTTGGACTCAGACCTCGGAATTGGGCCTACCTTATGTCAAAATGACCGGTTTGGAAAGAGATTTCCAATGGTCCAAGTCTTGACCCAATAAGAGGAGAAAAAGTGGACTAAAAGGCTATTGAAGTCAAATCTAGCTGAAAAGGTCTCTGTGGACTGAAGAAATTGGGTTTTGGGCTCTATTTTCCGGCCCAAAACATGGCTCCTCAGCCCATGCATGAAAAACTGGATTTGGTCTCCTCCATTTAAAGACACAAGACTTAGCTCTTAAGCATCTAGTTTTTTTTAGTTAGCCATTATCCAATAACTTGTTTTAGATTTAGTTTTACATTCAATTAATTAGTTTTAGAACAAAGTAGATTATTATTTAGAATCAGATTTAGTTTTATAATAAAGTATTAGTATTTTATTTCAATTTAGTTTATTGATTCAATTCTTATTTAGATTTAGTTGTCTTAAATTCATAATTAGTTTGTTTTAATTTGATAATTAGTATTCATAATCTTAGTTCTAATTTAGTTTTAAATTCAATTTAATCCATTTTGAATCTTAGACTATTGTTAAATTAGATTATCGAGTTTAATCATTTATTCAATAATGAGTTGTTATATTTGTTCTTGTTTAAGAAATAATAGTATAATGATTCAAGGCTAAAACCTCCATTAAAGGGGTTTGAATAAGTCTTAATGAAACTTGATTTCGATTAGCGTAGAATAGTTTGTAATGTTTTATTCCATTCTAGAAAGTAATTATTTCACCATGAGAATAGGTTTGATTGCTTCACATGCTAGTTGTTAGTTGGTAGAGACTACCATGAACAATTAGGGATTAGAAACACCCAATTGTTATGCGGAAATATTGCAATTCGGATTACGACAATTTTTCGTTAGTAAATTAAGTCGAGTGAAAGTGGAATCAAGTTCTCCTAATTCATTATTATATAGTCAATTTAGTATTTTAGTATTTTGAATTATCGCATCTTGATTAGTATAATTTCCATCATTACTCTCATCGATTTTGATAGAACTGATAATCTTAGTTAACGTAAATTCTAAAGAACTAGGAGTAGAACGAACTTTCTATTCTAACTATATTGCAATAGACTCGAGAGTAGAAAACTTTGCTAATTAAGCTGAATATAGTTTTAGTTTTACTTGTGTTTGAGTCTCGTTACTTATTCGTAGGTAAAACTATCGTTTTACATTTTATCAAATGGCGTCGCTGCCATCTTAGTTCCATTTAGAATTGTTTACATTAGTATTGTTAGTCTTCCTATAGTCCCATTAAACCTACCCACCCTTGTTTGATTCTAACCGTGATTGTCTACTTCAGAAACTAAAAAGATTTCCAAGAAAAAAGCTGAATAGCCCCGCAATACAAGGCAAAGTTTGAGCCACCCGTCTTTTTAGGCGACCGGAACTTGAGATTGGACTGGCGTGACCACCAGCCCTATCAAGGCAAAGTTTGAGCGCCACCTGCGCTGAAGCATCTGGAACTCGAGTTGGACTTGAGCACGATCCACGCCCTACCTAGGCTATTTCTGAGCGCGACCCGCACCCTCTTCTTGAGCAGCCCGATTTTCACCGGTTAGTACAAACTTCCATTACTTCAAGTTATTAAGTGTTTCTAACTTGTTACACACACTGAACTCACGTATACAAGATGCTATTCATAAGCGAAGCAAGGAGGCATTCATGTACTTCTTTCTTCCACTCCTCGCATCTCCTCTTAGAGGTTTATACTAGCATATCAGGATTGTTTTGACGGTTGTCGTGTTTAGTTAAAATTGGTCTTAGCCTTGCATGAGATTAAGGTCAGGTAGAGGAAAAACGCCTAACGTAATCAAACGTCAACATCAACAAACAAACCTATCTAGTATACCACTTACTACATCTCTAGCTAGTATACCACACATCACACTTGATATAATGGCTGAAGAAAAAGAGTTTCCTCTCTTTGACTTTTACAAAGCCTTGAACGATAGCCCAAAATCTTGCATTGTTCTTGCAGGCCCAATGGGGGATTTCCGAATTCCCCTAAATATATTTAATTTGTTACCCATTTTTCATGGGTTAGACCATGAAAAACCTTATCAGCACATGCATAGGGTTGAACAAGTCCTTACCACATTCTATCATCCTACGGTTGGTGCTGAACAAATTAAACTGAGGGTGTTTCCTTTCAACCTAGCCGACAAGGCGGCATCTTGGTTAACTGCCCAAGTGCCTAATTCTGTGAACTCATGGGCCAAACTTGTTCAACTATTTATGGAACATTTTTACCCACCAGTAAAGACAAATGAAATGCTTTCCAAGATTCATTTTTTTCGACAGAATCCTCATGAATCCTTTTAAGAGGCTTGGAAATGTTTCACTGACCTTCTTATAGAGTGTCCATATCATAACCTTGCGAAAGACACGTTAGTTCGTGCCTTTTTCAAGGGATTGTTACACCACCATAAAGAGGTCCTTGACATAATGAATGGGGGTAGTTTCCTCAGTAAAGGAGCCTCAGAGGCTTATAAATTTTTAGAAGATCAAACAAAGCGTAATAATAATGCCGGGGGGGGGGGGGAGGGGGGTACTAACAATATCTCCCGCTCCGCTAGTTCTTCTTCAACAGTTAAGGCCGCCGGTATGATTAAACCCGATCCTGAGCTTAAAACTTTAATCAAATCTCTAACTAAAAAGGTAGAAGCTATTTCTGTTCAAAAAAAGCCTATCCCCGTCATGAATGTCAACTTTAATCCATGTAATTTCTGTTTGAGTCCTGAGCATCTTGACTCCTATTGTCCTCTCGCTTATGAACAACAAACATCACAACAAGATAATGTTTGCTCAATTAATAGCTATCCTATTCCTAACACCCCTTGGAGACAACATCCCAACTTCAGTTGGAGAAATAATCAACAAGTTACACCTCCAGGGTTTAATAATCAAAATGTTAGGCCAGCAAACAATTACAACCAAGCTCCACCACGACAAGGACAAGGTCAAGGTAATTATAATAATTATAACAATAATAATTATAATGTTAATAGAGGTATCGTTCCAGTTAATTATAACTATCACAACCGACCTGTTAATAATCAACGTGACATAGTTCTTGTCACACAACCTGTAACAAACACTCCTCCACAACCGGATCGTTTCGACGCCTTTATGCAAACCCAACAACAAATTTTATAGTCCATCCAACTTTCCTTACAGTAGTTAGCACAAGAGAAAGTACAACCAAAAGGTGTGTTTCCAGGTCAAGCGATACCTAATCCTAAAACAACAAACACAGCCTTTGAGGTAAACGGTAATACTAATAAGAAAAATGCAAACGTAGGTGAACTAAATGCCATCACAACTCTCCATTCTGGCAGAGTGGTTGATAACACCGTAACTATGCCTATAGTTACCCCACCAGTAGTCCCTACACCAGATATTGAACTAGATACCGAAAAAGAAACTGAAGTTCCTACCCCTATAGAAGTACCAGTTAAACCACAACCTAAGAAATAGAAAGCCAAGGTTAGACATCCTATTGATCCATACGCTAAATATAGAGAGAAACAACCTTTTCCCCCGAGATTAGCAATGTTAAATAAGGATACAAATTTCGATGAGATTAGGGAAGTTTTCAAAAATCTAATGATAAACCTACCCTTTCTTGAAGCGATTAAAAAGTTACCTCACCATGCTAAGTTTCTTAAAGAGTTGTGCACTACTAGGCGTAAGACAAATATTCCTAAAGACGCCTTTTTAACATAATAGTTTCCGACTTTAACCGAACATAATAGAATCGTTAAGTATAAGGACCCTGGTCGTCCTACTGTACAATACACCTTAAGAGATTCCCACATGACGACCGCACTATTAGACCTGGGGGCGAGTGTTAACTTACTCCCTTATTATCTCTATACATAAATAGGTCTACAAGAGATGCAACCTACTAAAATGACGTTGCAATTAGCTGATCGGTATACTAAGTATCCTAACGGTGTGGTTGAAAACATGCTTGTTAAGGTTCAGAATTTCTACTTTCTTGCTAATTTTGTTATCCTCGATATAGAAGTCACTAACGACTCTGTTCTGATCATTTTAGGGCTATCATTTCTTACCTACTACCAACGCGCTCATAAATTGCCGCGATGGTTCGATGTCCATGTCTTTTGGCCATCTTTCTGTTGAGGTAAATGTTTTTAAAACGACAAAACAGTTCCCAAATATGACTGTTGATGGAGAAGTTAGCATGATTGAGAGCTTAGCTCAAAATTATTTCAAAACCACATTTCCTGATAATCAGATGCACAAATTCCTTTCCTTTAGAAGTTCCAACTTCGATGAGACCTCCCTGGAAGTGGGGGAAGATTTCCTTTTATTCATTTGCAACTCTTCATTGCCACCTCGCGAGTCCCTCCCTGTCAACATCCATTCATCCCTTGACGCTATGACGGAAGATGAATTTTTCACCCTCTATCCCAGTGATTCTTTTGACCCACCTATTAAGGAATGTCTTGCATATCTCAAGGCTTCTGATGATCTAAACCTGAGAGCTCTAGCCGAGCCCCATTCATCCACCTCACATCATCCTATCACTCATTCATCTTCCATCACCAATATTCCCCACCTTCCACCTTTTCAAAGGAACTTTGAGTTTGCACTTAACCCTCTTGCTTCTTCTGTGCTTAATTAATGATTTTCTAAACCTCCTAATACAGAAATAATTGCAAAGGAAAAGGTACTTAACACCTTCATTTTCAGAATTGAGACAATATCTACTTACACCATGAATGCGTTTTGTGCTAAACCCACATTCTCAGTTTTTCCATTCTTTCCTTCTAAAACTTATACATATCCAACATATCTTCCACAAATATTCATTTTCTCATGATCATTCACTTGGACACCCTTTCGTTCAAAGATGAAGAAGAAGGTGCATGCTCGGTTATGTTCTAGGTCTATCAGACTTCGCTTTCATTTCACTAAGTTGCGTCATAGTAAATCTTGGTGCTTGATTCTGTTTGGGGGTGCATTCCATGTTATTTATTTATGGAAAGATCCACAACTATTTCGGTTGTTGATATAGGGTAAACTGCATGTTCATTATATACATATGTTAGATATGAAGTCTCGGGAATCTGACTTTAAAAGACCCACGTTTAAAACAAATTTTCTAAACTTTGTTCTATAAAATTTGTTTGGGGGTGGGGTGTTGGTCTTTCCATCCTAAACTCTATTCTATAAATTTGTTATTTTGATGTTGTTTTTATTATTTTTAGTAGATTGGATGTTAAGTCGTTAAATTCAGTAGTTAAATTTGAATTATATAGTTAATTGTTATTTGAATTTCTATTTTTATTTAAATTGGGTTTTGTCTAAGCCTACGATGATTTTTGTGTAAATCCCACCTTCCCGAATTGTTTGGGGGTGGTATTATTATTTTTAGCATTACTTTTATCTAATCCACCATTTTAGAAGTAATTTTGCAATGAGTTGGTCGAGAATGTTGCTATTATTGGTGTGGCTATGATTAGATATTGTGGTAGGATAAAATTTCAATGAGTTAGGAAGTTGTTATTCTAAATTCAATCTAAAAGATAATAGGTTGGTTTTAGAATAATGAATCTGGGTTGTTTCCGTTTTAGGTTTTGGAAATATTTTGTTTCTCGCAATTGCCTAAATCTCTCACCCTGAACCTCCAATTTTTCCTTTTGTTTTTCATTGCACCCTGTTCTTCATACATGGAGTGCTCCCCGCACCCTAATAAGACTAATTCTGAGCGCTTAGCGCTGAAACGCCTATAAGTCGATTTTCATCTGAGCGAGACCCGCGCCCTACAAAGGCTATTTCGAGCGCACCCATACGACCTTCTCAGAGTCCGAAAATTTTTGATTTTTTATGGGTTGTTCCTGGGTTGTTTGCAGCTCTTCTAGAGAGTAGTTATTGTGATGACATCTCCTACTGTCATACCTGAGCAGTCTTTCGAAGACTTGTTGGGAAGCGACACTGATAATAGCAAATTTACGTTAACTAACTATCTATGCAAAAACACAAATAATCAATTAATATAAACAAATGCTTAAATTAATACTCCTACTCTCAATTCATTATGCAATATAGAAAGTCAGGATTCGTTCCACTCATAAACTATCAAGACATCAATAGGATTCAATTAATCAAACACAAAGAAACAAAGGTGAGAGTAATGTGTGATGTGAAATTTCTATTCTACGATTATACTATAGATTCAAATAAATCTAAATTAACTAAACTAATAAAAATAAGGTTTTGATGGAAGAGAAAGTTATAGAGAAGAGTAATCAATCCACCTAATAACTAGTTCATGCAACAATCAAATTATTCATTGAAAAGAGATCATATTTGGGTTTTCACACAATGATTCAACCTAAAGCCTCAACCTTTATCATCCCTAACAACAACCTACATCTCTATAGTCATTATTACTAGTATGTAAGATTATTACAACCAAGTCTATCGACTTAATTACAACAATCCCTAGTTTAATTTATCATATGCTTATTTTGGAAGTCATACAATAAACTAAACTCATTGAAATACATACACATGAAATAATTCTACTAAGAAATCTATTCCTCATTAGGTTTCATAATCATTCCCTCTAATGAGGGGGATTAGCCTAATATCATTATACTATCATTTCTAAAACAAGAGCAATAAGAACAAGTCATGATTGAATAAATGATTTCACTTATAAATCTAATTGAATAATAAGATAATATTCAAAATGAAATAAAACTGAAATTAAAACTAATGTAGAACTAAGATTATGAATAACTAATTATAAATTTAAGACAAACAAAATCTATGAATTCAATATTGAATTAGAAATTAAAACTTGAAATATAAACTAAGTATTTTATTCTAAAACTCAAATCTTGTTATAACAACTAATTAGATTAATCTATAAAAAGTAATTAAATGCAATAAACTAAGTATTTTTCATCATTCACTAAATAAAAACTAACTAAAAAACTAAGTAACTAAGTCAAAACTAAGTTTAAAACTAATTTTTTGATCTAGAACTAGGTAACTTAGGAGCTAAGCTTTTGTCTCTTGATATAGAAGAGACATGATCCACAATTTCGTTCATGGGCTTGGAGCCATGTTTTGGGCCGGAAAATCGGGCCCAAAACCTCAGTACTTCAGCCCACAAAGGGCATTTCAGCTAGAAATGACTTCAACAACCCTTTTTGTCCACTTATGCTCCTCTAATTTGGTCAAGGCTTCGACTATTAGAAAGCTCTTTCCAAGCTGGTCGTTTTGACATAAGGTAGGCACAATTCCGAGGTCGGAGTCCAAAGATACGACCTTCGGAAGTTAAGCTGACTTTTATGCGCTATTTCTGCCCGCGTTGACTTTGACTTTTCAGCTTTGACCGGGCTTTAAAAAGGCTTTTTCTCCTTGAATTGTGGCCTTTAATCATAGAACTTCTTAGCAACCAACCTTTGCTTCTTTATCTTGCAAAAGGGACACGTTTCTACATGTATTCGACTCCAATGCCTGAAATACATAAAAGCACGATAACAGTACTAACTCTTACTTATTAATCACATAATTGGTCTAAAAGTAATATTGCTAAATGGTAAAACTACAGTTTTGGGCTCTTATCAAACCACCCCCAAACAGCATTTTGCTTGTCCTCAAGCAAATATGAGAAATTAGAATAAGTGACAAAAAATGGAGTTCTAACTAATCTCGTTTCGCCGAGTGTGAATGCATTGACCATATGCAACAAGGCCTTAAACCACTAGTAATTCCCTAGTTGACGAGTTTTAGCCTCGTGAGAGTTTTCCAGTGAAGGTACTCACAAACTTCATCTATACTACAACGATTAAGAAATAAAACTATTGTTTCCTTATTTATGTCTCAATTATCTATACATCTCATTAGCAAAGAATACAGAATAATCAAGTCGAAACCTAAGCTAATATATGAATAATAATCAAATCATCTTAAGACAAACAACTATACAATGACTATGATACGAAATGCAATGGCAGGTCCGTTTCTAAAACTTTTGGGTAGCGTGCCTAAGTAGGTTCTCACAAGGAATGTGTTAAAACACATAACACTCTGATTTTTCCACTCAAGTTTGCTAACTCCAGTGTGTAGTGGGCACACGTTTCCTGACAATCTCAATGACAATCCAAGGAAGCCGAGGTCGATCAAACACATCTACCACTTACTATCACACCAACCTATTCCTAATTTAGCTAGAGGTCTTTATTAGGTGATACGGGGCGTAGGTATTGGTTAAAGAAGGAAGGAAATGGATATTCAAAAAGACAATTCTGAGAAAATAGGGTCTTCATATTATGTAACTAGAGAACACCTTGTTCTTTTGCTTTTACACTTTGTTTCCATCCTTAGCCTTTTTATTTTGGCTTTTTGACTCCTTTTATTCTATTTTTAGAGTTTTTATTTTATTTTCTTTTCTTTGGATGGAAACTTATTTTATTTTTCTTTTCTGAAGGAACTAACTAATTTTTGTTTACACAGGTTTTTCTCTTCTCTTTTCTTCACTCATCCTATTACTCATACTTATCTAGATAGGTAGGCTTTTTTTTTTTTTAAATTTTGTTTTATTGGGTGAAGAATTTGTCGTTTGTGAAAAGGCTAATGAAGGGCTCAGTGGGGCGACTAGCGGATAATAAATTTCATATAGGTGTGAATTTCTAGCTATATCGATCCAAAGAGAGCCTAAATTCTCGCTTAGGATATGGTATGGTGATCAAGCAAGTGGATGTGTGATTTCTCTACTCATAATTTACTTCTCCCTTGTGTCATCACTCAGATATTTCACTTTTATGAGGCTTTTAGGTTAGATGCTCACAGGATATGTATTAAGTACTCTAACCTAGGTCTCAGAAAAATACTGTCAAGTACAATAAAAAATGCTCAAGCAAGATGTTCATGAAAAGATACACTGACTATTACCTACGTATTAATCTATGTGTCAAAAATTAAATCCTCATTCAAGTACTACGTGAGATTTCTAGACTAATATAAATCCTCATTCAAGTACTACGTGAAATTTCTGGACTAATATCATCATGGAGAAGGGTACAATACTATTATCACTAAGTGCCTAGTATAAACAATATTTATGATTTTTAAATTTTTATAAAGAAAAGTGCGTAATTTACATCCTAAAAGTGCCTAATTTTTGCAAATGTGTCTATCCCACCCCCAAACAATCGAATGCTTTGTCCTCAAAGTGTAAAGAGATAAGGAAAGAATTTACCATAGAAACGTGACAAAAGTTGGCAGTACTTGTAACAGAAATATTGTAAAGATGATATGATAACATGAAGCACAATTAAACTATTACGTTCTAACTAACACAAACTCTACTGTACCAAACATGACATGCAAAGGGTGGCAAAAAGTTTTGAAATGAAATACCAAAATACGCCACCCCCAAACAAAATTGGAAAACCTTTTTTAAGTTTGAAAATTTTTGTTTGGCCTATACTCTAGAAAGTTGGTATTGTACTAAAACTTGGGTCGTTTAAAGTCAGATTCCCTAGACTTAATGTGATAGATATGTATTAACATACAATTTCCCATATATCAATAATCTAAATAATTGTGGATCTTTCCATAAATAGTTAATACAGAATGCACCATCAAACAGAATTAAGCACCAAGATTTCCTATGGCATGACTTAGTAGAATGGGAGTGAATTCTGATAGATCTAGAACCTAATCGAGCATAAAGTTTCTTCTTTTTCTTTGAATGAAAAGGTGTCCAAGTGAATGATCATGAGAAAATGGATGGTTGTGGAAGATATGTAGGGTATGGATAAGTTTTAGATTGAAGGAATGGAAAAAATGAGTGCGTGGTTTTAGCATAAAACTTATTAGTGGCATGGGTTAGTATTAGCACACATCTGAAAATGAAGGTATCAGGTGGCTCTTTAGGTAGTTCTTAAGAAGGTGGATCATCACAGGCTCTTAGAAACTCATCGAATTCCTCATCTAGGTTGTTTGCATGTATATAATTATGGTATTCATCTCCATCTTTGAGGAATTCATCTATCTTGTCTATTGTGAGGTTTACTCCATCTCTTGTAGTGTAGGAAGGCAGAGTGGAAAATTCTTTTGCTAGTTCAGTTATGTTCAAGGAGTCAAAATTGTGATATTTGTCTTCTTCCATAAGAGGGGTATCTACTAGTGTGGGGACAAGATTGTTGGAAGCAGTAATGTGATATACAAAATTCTCAATAGACTTAACTTCACCTTTTACAGGAAAACCTAGTTCTCCCTGCTTTTGTCTAAACATGTTAACTTCCACAGAAAGATTTCCAAAAGAAAGAGTCATTGAGCTATCCTGATAATTGATTTGGGCATTGGTGGTTGCCAAGAAAGGACGCCCTAAGATGATGGGAATAGAATCAGGAGCAGCTTCTGTGTCGAGAATAACAAAGTCAACGGGATAGTAAAAATCTTGAACTTTAATGAGAATGTTTTCAACTACACCTTTGGGATACTTAATAAAACGATCGGCTAACTGTAAAGTCATTTTGGTTGGTTGAAGTTTTGTTAGACCTAGTTGTTTATATAAATAAAAGGGGAGTAAGTTAACACTCGCCCCTAGGTCTAATAAAGCAATTGTTATGAAAGTATCACCCAAGGTGCATTGTACAGTAGGACGACCAGGGTCCTTGTACTTAACAATTCTGTTATGTTCAGATAAAGAAGGATATTGTTCTGTTAAGAATGCTTCGTGGGGTATGTTGGTTTTCCTCTTCTTGGTGCACAACTCTTTTAGAAACTTAGCGTGTCCCGGCAGCGGCGCCATTTGATAATAGCAAATTTACGTTAACTAACTATCTATGAATAAACACAAATAATCAATTAACTAAATAAGTACTTACTCAATATTTCTACTCTCAATTCATTATACAATATAGAGAGTCAGGATTCATTCCACTTTAAATCTATCAAGACTAAATAAATTTAATTAATCAAACACAAAGAAACAATGGTGAGAGTAATGTGTGATGTTAAATTTCTATTCTACGATTATACTATGGATTAAAATAAATCTAAATTAACTAAACTAATAAAAATAGGGTTTTGATGGAAGAGAAAGTTATAGAGAAGAGTAATCAATCCACCTAATAACTAGTTCATGCAAGAATCAAATTATTCATTGAAAATAGATCATATTTAGGTTTTCACACAATGATTCAACTTAAAGCTTCAACCTTTATCATCCCTAGCAACAACCTACATCTCTATAGTCATTATTACTAGCATGTAGGATTATTACAACCAAGTCTCTCGACCTAATTATAACAATCCCTAGTTTAATTTATCATATACTTATTTTGGAAGTCATACAATAAACTAAATTCATTGAAATACATACACATGAAATAATTCTACTAAGCAATCTATTCCTCATTAGGTTTCATAATCACTCCCTCTAATGAGGGGGATTAGCCTAATATCATTATACTATCATTTCTAAAACAAGAGCCATAAGAACAAGTCATGATTGAATAAGTGATTTTACTTATAAATCTAATTGAACAATAAGATAATATTCAAAATGAATTAAAACTGAAATTAAAACTAATGTAGAACTAAGATTATGAGTAACTAATTATAAATTTAAGACAAACTAAATCTGTGAATTCAATATTGAATTAGAAATTAAAACTTAAAATATAAACTAAGTATTATATTCTAAAACTCAAATCTTGTTCTAACAACTAATTAGATTAATCTATAAAAACTAATTTAATGGAATAAAACTAAGTATTTTTCACCATTCACTAATTAAAAACTAACTAAAAACTAATTAACTAAGTAAAAACTAAGTTTAAAACTAAATTTTTGATCTAGAACTAGGTAACTTAAGAGCTAAGTTTTTGTCTATTTATATAGAAGAGACCATATCCACAATTTCGTGAATGGGCTTGGAGCCATGTTTTAAGCCGGAAAATCGAGCCCAAAACCTCATTATTTCAGTCCACAAAGGGGTTTTTAGCTGGAAATATCATTAATAGCCTTTTTGTCCACTTCTGCTTCTCTGATTGGGTCAAGGCTTGAACCATTAGAAATCTCGTTCTGAGCCGGTCGGTTTGACATAAAGTAGGCCCAATTCCGAGGTCTGAGTCCAAAGATACGGACTTTGGAAGTTCAACTGACTTTTGTGCACTATTTCTGCCCGCGTTGACTTTGACTTTTTAGTTTTGACTGGGCTTTAAAAAGGCTTTTTCTTCTTGAATCTTGGCCTTTAATCATATAACTTCTTAGCAACCAACCCTTGCTCCTTTACCTCGCAAAAGGGATGCATTTCTGCATATATTCGACTCTAATGCCTGAAATACACAAAAACACGATAACAGTACTAACTCTTACTTATTAATCACATAATTGGTCTAAAATCAATATTGTTATAGGGTTAAAACTACAATTTTGGGCTCTTATCAAACCACCCCGAAATAGTATTTTGCTTGTCCTCAAGCAAATATGAGAAATTAGAATAAGTGACCAAAATTGGAGTTCTAACTAATCTCGTTTCACCGAGTGCGATTGCATTGACCATATGCAACAAGGCCTTAAACCACTAGGAATTCCCTAGTGGACGAGTTTTAGCCTCGTGAGAGTTTTCCACTGAAGGTAGTCACAAACTTTATCTATACTACAACTACTAAGAAATAAATTTATTGTTTCCTTATTTATGTCTCAATTATCTATACATCTCTTTAGCAATGAATACAAAATAATCAAGTCGAAACCTAAGCTAATATATGAATAATAATCAAATCATTTTAAGACAAATAACTATACAATGAACTATGATATGAAATGAAATGGCAGGTCCGTTTCTGAAACTTTTGGGTAGCGTGCCTAAGTAGGTTCTCACAAGGAATGTGTTAAAACACATAACACTCTGATTTTTTCACTCAAGTTTGCTAACTCCAGTGTGCAGTGGGCACACGTTTCCTCACAATCTCAATGACAATCCAAGGAAACCGAGGTCGATCAAACACATCTACCACTTACTAGCACACCAACCTATTCCTAATTGAGTTAGAGGTCTTTATTAGGTGATACGGGGCGTAGGTATTGGTTAAAGAATGAAGGAAATGGATATTCAAAAAGACAAGTCTGAGAAAATAGGGTATTCATATTATGTAACTAGAGAACCTTGTTCTTTTGCTTCTACACTTTGTTTCCATCCTTAGCATTTTTATTTTGGCGTTATGAGTCTTTTTATTCTATTTTTTGAGTTTTTATTTTATTTTTCTTTTCTTTTCTTTGGATGGAAACTTCTTTTCTTTTTCCTTTCTGAAGCAACTAACTAATTTTTGTTTACACAGGTTTTTCTCTTCTCTTTTCTTCACTCATCCTATTTCTCATACTTATTCAGATAGGTAGGCTGATTTTTTATTTTTTATTTTTTTTTATTTTGTTTTATTGGGTGAAGCATTTGTGGTTTGTGAAAAGGCTCATTGGGGCGACTAGTGGATAATAAATTTCATATTGGTGTGAATTTCTGGCTATATCGATCCAAGGAGGGACTAAATTCTTGCTTAAGATATGGTATGGTGATAAAGTACGTGGATGTGTGATTTCTCTACTAGGAATTTACTTCTCCCTTGTGTCATCACTCAGACATTTCACTCTTATGAGGCTTTTAGGCTAGATGTTCACAGGATCTATATTAAGTACTCTAACCTAGGTCTCAGAAAAATACTTCCAAGTACAATAAAAAATGCCCATGCAAGATGTTCATGAAAAGATGCAATGACTATTACCTACGTATTAATCTATGTTTCAAAAATTAAATCCTAATTCAAGTACTACTTGAGATTTCTAGACTAATATCATCATAGAGAAGGGAACAATACTATTCTCACTAAGTACCTAGTATAAACATTATTTATGATTTTTAATTTTTTATAAAGAAAAGTGTGTAATGTATATCCTAAAAGTGCCCAATATTTGCAAATGTTTCTATCCCACCCCCAAACAATCAAACGATTTGTCCTCAAAGTGTAAAGAGATAAGGAAAGAATTTATTATAGAAAAGTGTCAAAAATTGGCAGTACCTGTAACAGAAATATTATAAAGATGATATGGTAACATGAAGCACAATTAAACTGTTACATACTAACTAAATTGGAGTAAACATGACAGACAAAGGGTGGCAAAACATTTTGAAACAAAATACCAAAATACACCACCCCTAAACAAAATTGGAAAACTCTTTTTAAGTTTGAAAACTTTTATTTGGCCTATACTCCAGAAAGGTGGTATTGTAGAAAAACTTGGGTCTTTTAAAGTAAGATTCCCTAGACTTACTAATATATGTTTATGTTTTTATTTTATTTAGTTTTTATATGTTTGATTTTTAGAAAAACAAAATTACGAAAAGAAAATAAAAATGAAACTCACTCCATAGAGAAACACTCCTCAAACAACAAGAAAAAGTGCAAGAGATGAATGTGTGACTCACATGAAACGTGGACTAAGGATCCGACACTTACAACCACTCGCCCCCAAAGGAGGGTCCGGTTACCTTAATGGTGCACTCCCATAACATAAGATTAGGAATGGAGTACACCGAAGAATAAAATGAGTCGTTTTTATTCAGATACTCGAGACTTTATCTAGTATAAATGTATTAAAATGTAGTTTACCATATATCAACAACCGAAAAAGTTGTGGGTCTTTCCATTAATAATTAACATGGAATGCACCACCAAATAGAATCAAGCCCCAAAACTTTCTACGATGCAACTTAGTTAAATAAGAAGGTGTCCAAGTGAATGATCGTGAGAAAATGAATGGTTATGGAAAATACTTGGAATATGGATAAGTGTTAGAAGAAAATGGTGGGAAGAATGATTGGATTCTCTTAGGGATTAGCTCAGGTGGATGGTGGTAGGGTCGTGCTCTAGGTAGTGCTTGAGAGGGTGGATCATCACAGGCTCTTAAAAATTTGTTGAAGTCCTCATCTAGGTTGTTCGCATCCACATAAATATGGTATTTATCTCCATCTTTGAGGAATTCATCCATCTCGTCCATTGTGAGATTGACTTCATCTCTCATAGGGTCGGAAGGTAGGGTGGAAAATTCTTTCGCTAGTTCAATTATGTTGAAGGAGTCAAATTTGTGATCTTAATTTGTCTTCTTCCATAAGAGGGGTATCTATTAGTGTGGGGACGAGATCGTCGGAAGCACTAATGTGATATACAAAACTCTCAATAGACTTAACTTCACCTTCTACAGGAAAACCTAGTTGTCTTTGCTTTTGTCTAAACATGTTAACTTCCACAGAAAGATTTCCAAAAGAAAGAATCATTGAGCCATCCGGCAGTTGATTTGGGCATTGGCGGTTGCCAAGAAAGGACGCCCTAAGATGATGGGAATAGAATCATGAGCAGCTTTTGTATCGAGAATAACAAAGTCAACGGGGTAGTAAAAATCTTGAACCTTAACGAGAATGTTTTCAACTACACCTTTGGGATACTTAATAGAATGATCGGCTAACTGCAAAGTCATTTTGGTTGGTTGAAGTTTTGTTAGACCTAGTTGTTTATATAAATAAAAAGGGAGTAAGTTAACACTTGCCTCTAGGTCTAATAAAGCAGTTGTTATGAAAGTATCACCTAAGGTGCATTGTACAGTAGGACGACCGGGGTCCTTGTACTTAACAATTCTGCTATGTTCAGATAAAGAGGGATATTGTTTAGTTAAGAATGCTTCATGGGGTATTGATAAAAGATAAATTGAATAGTCTACCTACGAAATGAACGATGAACTCAGAACGTAAGTAAACTAAACTAATCTTATGATGCTCATATTTATCAAAGTTTCCTCTACTCTCAATCCTATGAGATATAGTGGAGTAGAAAGTTCGTTCCACTCCTAGTGCTCTAGCATGGATGTTTTCTAGTCTATTTAGTCGGTCTTAAGTCGATGAGAGCTTTACGAAGGTGATTACTACGATACTTACTGAATTTGATTACTTGACTTTTAAACTACTAATGCTATGGAAATATGATTGTTTTGAATCTAGATAAATGATTAGAGGGGAATTGAATCCACCTCGAATCCAACTTAATAGCCTAACATAGATTCTTGTATCTCGATTCTTACGTTCTTACGGCAAGAAATTCGAGTTCTAATCCCTAGTGTTCATTGCATTTCTACCGAGTACTAACTAGCATGTGAGGTCATCCACCCATTCTCATGACGAATCACGACCTTCTAGATTTGAATAGATTCTACAATGTTCTACACTATACCACTAAGTTTTCATCAAGGCTTCATCAACCCCTCTAATGGAGGTTTAGCCTTGAGTCATCAAACCATCATTTCCCATTTCATTATAACTACACATCATATTAAAATTCTAACTTAACTAAATTAACTAACAATGGTTCAGTCTATTTAAACTACGGAATGATAATCAACAAGAATTAAAATCAGATCTATAAATTGAAATAACACAATTCGAAATTAAGAAAACAACTATTTTATTTATCTAATCAATCAAGAACAATGATTCAAAGACTTAATCTAAAACAAGAATTGAAAATGGAACTAAAGCTTAATTTAATTAATGAAAACAGATCTAGAATTATCTATAATATTTTAGGTCTAACTAGCTACCATTAACAAAGAGCTAAACTTTTGTTTTTATACTTTCAGATCCAAAAATCGTGCATGGGCTTGGAGCCATGTTTTGGGCCAAAGAATCAGGCCCAAAACCCAATTCTTTCAGTCCAAAAAGGCCTCTTCAGCTGCAGTTGGCTTCCACAGACTTTTTATCCACTTCTGCTCCTCTGATTGGGTCAAGGCTTAGACCATTGGAAAGCTCTTTCTAAGCCGGTCGTTTTGACATAAGGTAGGCCCAATTCCGAGGTCTAAGTCCAAAGATACGGCTTTCGGAAGTTCTGCTAACTTGTGTACTGTTTCAGCCCGTGTCGACTTTTCAGCTTTTGACCGGAATTTAGGAAGGCTTTATCTTCTTGAATCTTGGCCTTTAATCACGGAACTCCTTAGTAACCGACCTTTTCTCCTTTATATCACTAAAACGGCACATTTCTGCACATAATGGACTTTGAAGCCTGAAATGCATAAAAACACGTAATCAGTGTTAACTCTTAATTATTACTCACATAATTGGTCCAAAAGTATGACTGTTAAAGGGTTAAAACTACAGTTTTGGGCTCTTATCAAACCACCCCCAAACAGCATTTTGCTTGTCCTCAAGCAAAGATGAGAAATTAAAATAAGTGACCAAAAATGGAGTTCTATCTACTCTCGTTTCGCTGAGTGCGATTGCATTGACCCTATGCAATAAGGCCTTAAACCACCAGGAATTCCCTAGTGGACGAGTTATAGCCTCGTGAGAGTTTTCCAGTGAAGGTACTCACAAACTTCAACTATACTACAACGACTAAGAAATAAAACTATTGTTTCCTCATTCATGTCCCAACTATCTATACATCTCACAAGCAAATGAATAAGAATAACCAAGTCAAAACCCTAAGCTAATATATGCATAATAATCAATCATCTATGATACAAATATATATACTATGAGTAATACTATGAAATGCCTAGCGTGTTCGTTTCTGAAAACTTCGAATAAGCGTCCTTAAGTAGGTCCTCACATAAATGTCAAGACAAAACCACTATGATTTTTCCACTCAAGTTTAAGCTACTCCGATTAATGCGATTGGGCACTTTACCTTACAACTCAATGACAACAAGGAAGCCGGGGGTCGATCAAACACATCTGCCACTTACTATCACACTAACCTATTCCTAATTGAGCTAGAGGTCTTTATTAGGTGTTCATGGGGGATTAGGAGATGGTTTAAGAAGGAAGGAAATGGATATTCAAAAGGACAAGTCCGAGATAATAGAGTCTTCATATTATGTAACTTAGAAAAACCTTGTTATTTTCTTTTGCTTCTATACTTTGTTTCCATCCTTAGCCATATTTTTCTTTTTCTTTTCTTTGGCTTTTGACTCCCTTTTATTCTATTTTTGGAGTTTTTATTTATTTCTATATATTTTTTTCTTTTCCTTGGATGGAAACTTCTTTTCTGAAGCAACTAACTAATTTTTGTTTACACAGGTTTTTCTCTTCTTCTTTCTTCACTCATTCTATTCTCAGACTTATTCTAAATTGGGTAGGTTGATTTATTTTTTCTATTTTGTTTTTGTTTTTGTAACAGGGTAAAGGAATTGTGGTTTATGGAAGGCTAAAGAAAGGCTCAGAGGGGCGACTAGCGGAAAATAATTCATAGGTTTGAATTTACGGCTATATCGATCCAAAAGGGCCTAAATTCTCGCTTAGGATATGGCATAGTGATCAAGCAAGTGGGCGTGTGATATCTCTATCCGGTTTTACTTCTCCCTTGTGTCATTTCTCAAATGTTTAAGCTCATATAAGGCTTTTAGGCTATATTCTCACAGGATTTGTAGAATAAGTACTCTAGCCTAGATTTCAGAAACTTACTGCTAACAATCATAGATACTCATGTAATATATTTATAGATAGATGCAAAGATTATTACCTATTTATTAACCTAAGTTTCTAACAATTATTCTGATGCAAAAGCTACGTGAGACTTCTAGATTGTTAAGAGCATGGAGAAAGAAAACAATACCAATATTCCTAAGTGCATAGCATAACTTATTTATTTATATTTTTGAATTGATTTTTTTTTTTAAATTTTAACTAGAAAACAAATGCATATTATACATATCTATATCCTAATAGATGCCTCAATTACACGTGTTTCTATGCCCCCCCCCCCCAAACAAGAATCATGTTTTGTCCTCAAAGTATTGTAAATAAAGAGGGTAGGAAAAATACCATTGAAACGTGTGAAATTCAGGAACATCTGCAAAACAAAGTTAGAACGTACTACTATAGGAAATAAACTGACGTAACTCAATACGAGTTCCACCCATTATGGGGTTAACAAAAATGAAATTGCTTGGGACATAAGCAGACACTAAAAAAAATCAAAAACTTACCTTATCTCCCGCTTAAGCATCCTCCTCCTCATTAAAGATATGAGGTTCCTTCGCATCCTGCCAGTCTATTATAACTTGCCAAGCTTGCCGCCATTTATCATCTACTAATGCGAACCTTATTAAGTGTTATTATGTCCGATGGGATGTGCAGGCGACCAAATGAGGCTGCACCCATCCCAGCCAAGTCATTATTCGCAATGAGCGAACCACCCTATTGGTGGGTCTCATGACTTCAACCTTTTTCCAATCGTGAATTGTGCACGTAATCTGAGGTAAACAACTACGCGATGATCGGCTTACCAACACGGGCATAAGAAGATACTTATGCCTCATGGTTTGGGCTCTCTTAAGACTAGTGACCAAAACTTCGGGGAATGTCATAGTGGTGGCGTCCCTTCCTAAAGCGAGGAAAATGTCACCAGCGATCTTGTTTCTGCGAAGTGAACGCCATTCCCCAAAATATTCATCGGGATAAATAACATGGTGGTGCCTACATTTAAGGAAAGGCTACCAAGGGCAATGCTATATAAGCCCGGGTCCATTACTCGAAATACCCTCCCCATAATAATCATGGAAATATGTATAATCATAAAGATATGCATTATCGGTCATATATGCCCATGTGTGAACGAGGATCGGTATTGGTATTCCTAAAACTAAGGCAACCAAATTTTTATTGAATTCATGTGTCGTGTCATCGACTACAACGGAGAATTCTTGATCTCCATCCTGATTACAATAGAATTTAACGTGGTCATAGAAATAAGCGATAAGTTGAGGTGAATATGACTCGTCATCACTTACCGATGAATGGCGCCATCCTAATCGAGGATCCCGTGGCCGGAACCAGTGTCCATAGGTCTCGGTGCCCAACACATCTTTGAAAGACTGTTCAGGTATGACTATAGGAGATGTCATCACAATAACTCTTTGAACAGTTTCACAAAAATCCTGGAATGACCGTCTGAAAATTGGAAATTTCAGCGTTCCACGAAACCCGGTATGCTAGCGTATGTAGGTGCGGTCGTGCTCTTGTGTAAATGCGATTATAGTGTTATGGCGCGGGTCGCGCTTGGTATGAGGGCGGGTCGCGCTCTGACAAAAATTTTCAAAAAAAGTAAAGGCGCGCAGCGCTCGACAAAGCAGCGGCCGGGCGTAAGCCATTGAACCCGGAGTTTAGATGAAAAAGAAAGTAAAACTTGGAGTGGATGGTGCGGGATGATGGTGGAATGTATTGTGGTTTGTTAGTGTAGAAAGAAGGGAGTTTAAATAGGTTATGAGCTTCCAAAATGAATCGGGAAATTCCCTATTTGTTTGAAGGCAATTTCCGGAAATAGGAAAATTCCCAAAACCGAAAACGGAAACAAGCCATTTTCATGATTTCCTAAAAATCCTGGTATCTTTCATACTAGATTTAGAATAGTAACTTCTAAACTGTCCTAGATTTCATGCTACCACCACACAAGTCATAGATATGCCGATATCGGCCAAATTATCAACCTTTCCTCCAAGACAACGTAACATATATATGATCATATAACGACTTATGCTCGGTCTAAATATTTCCACCCCCAAACAAGTCGGGAAGGTGGGATAAATGATAAAACAAGCGATGCTTTCGAAAATAACCAATTATATTAAAGACAAAATAAAAAATAAATCCAAACAACATTAAATAAACACATTACTATTTAAATTTAACTACTTGAATTAAAATCATTCTAATAAAAAGCGAAATATGAAATAACAACGAACTCAACCGGGGGTGAACACCTAGTTTTGTGATGATGATGGACCTTGAGATGGAGATTGGCTCTGGGGATGGAGAATGGCTTGAACCATCTGTCGCCCGGCGACGACGCTCATGCTGTCGGACTCGGCTGAAACAGAGTCCTCCACGGGTGGCATCGTCAGAGCATCTCTATTCGAACAAGCGTTGGGCTTCCATCTCGATCATCGAAGTCGCTGCATACTTGAGTTTGTTGTTGTTGGTGGATAGTCTCCATGTTATACAAGATATCGTCCGGAACCCCCGAGTATTTCAAATCTCCTCACGAAGGTTCCCTTGCTTCTTTTGAACTACTATCCGTCTATTTCGATATATCCACAAATACCATAAACGCACCGCAGGCGGTTTTGCAACACTTGCATCGTTCTACATTAAATTACACTTCTCTAATGCATCTTCATCCATCCATGTCATATCTTCCCTTTCATCCTCCGACTCATCCATTTTTTCTTCAGACAACGGCCAAGTCTCTTGGATGCAATCCATATAGATACTTGCATTAGAATGCAATTTGATCTTAATAGGAGCAGATCTTGCGACAGCTCTAAAGGAGAGCATGATCTTAGTGATCAATACGGGAAGAGGCGCTAAACTCTTCCCCACTCCTCGAATAACATTAAACATTAAATCAAGGATGCAGAAATTATACTTCTTTGTTTGCAAAATCTAGAGAACATGCAGACATTGCATGCCGATATCACTGACTTTGTCTTTCCCGAGGACGTTCCTACCAATCCACTGAGCTACAGCCAGTTGATTGGTTCTCAGGGTGGTCTGGCGGACGCAATGGGATGTCGAATTGTATTCACCCTCCACGACAGTATCCTTCATCAAAGCAGGAATTCCAGTATACTGGGGTTCCTGAATTGTCGTTACTAGGTTGCTTTCAAGCGTAATTCCTAACAGTTCAGCTAACAACTGTCGCGTTACTTCTCTCCGTGTTCCTCCTAACTTTATGAAAATCCTATCCCCTTCCAATTCTCGCTTTTTATAAAACTGTTCTACCAAATCATAGTGATAGAACTCCTCAGTTGAGTACCACAGTCCGTTCTAATGTCTCTTGAACATCTCCGCGTCATAAAATGGCTATCGGAAACAAAACGTTTTCCGCAAAATTCTACGTCGTAGCGCCATTGAAATTTCTTAGACTACTAATGGTTTGTAGACTGTGGGGGAGGCGAGTTTGAAGAAAACTACTAAAATGGCGTTGGTGGCGTTGGTGGTGGTGGTGGAAACTATAATTGGTGGGTGTTTTTCGAAGTTGGGTTGGTGGTGATGATTGTTTAGAGAAGATTTAAGGTGGATTTGATTTCCTTGTTGTAGGTGTAGTTAGGTTTTCTTCCCTCTCTCTATTTTTTTTTTTTTTTTTTTGGTTTTCCAAGTTTGATTTAAAATAGGTAACCGGCGGTATTGAAAGGGAAAGAAAGGAACTGTGCGTTTTTTCTGGGAAGGAAGGAGACGCGCAACATGCATGCGGTTTGGGCCCAAGCCCAGTTTGAATTGCGAAATTTTCTAATTTTTTGCGCAATTTCAAACTCAATTTGCCGCTTCGTTACTGGCCCAATTTTGGCGAATGAGTTATGGAAATGATCAGTAGAGAATTTCCAATCCAATGATCCATAAAACACTCAATTCCAACCATGGGTGACGTATAAGAGGGTAGAAGAACGCCTCGAAGTGCGTGTGTGACGTAAGTTATGCGAACGAAGGAAATCTAAGTTTAGATTACGTCAACCCAATTGAACTAATGGGCCTACACAAAACCAATGGAAAGTTCGAGCAATCCCGATGGAAAGATCGACTGCCCACCCCCAAACAAATTTTTAAACACAAAATTTGTTTACAACGTGGGTCGTTTAAAGTCAGATTCCCAAGACTTGTTGGATTGCTATTTCTATGATTTAAGAATTTTAATTTTATTTTTATTTGTTTATTATAAGAAACACGAAAAACAATAAATATATAATTCACTCCATAGAGGAACATGACTCAAAAACTGAGAAAACATGCAAAAGTGGAAAACGTGAATTATGTGAACTGTGGACTTAGGATTCGGTACTTACAGCCACACACTCCATAAGGAGGGCCCGGTTACCTGAATGGTGCACTTATCAGTATATGGAAATGAAAGTAAGTACACCAAATGTCAGGGGTCAGTCCTCATAGACAGAGTCCTGTAAAAGGACTTCCTCTACATCAGGGGACAGAAGTTCATGAAAATGTTTTAACCGTTGACCATTAACTTGAAAGGTACTGTTGTCATTTGGATTTACCAAGGTAATTGCCCGTAAGGGGTGACTTGATAACTAGAAAAGGCCGGACCAACGGGTTTTAGTTTGCACAGGAAAACATGTAGGCGGGAGTTGTAAAGCAAAACCTTTTGACCGACCACAAACTCTTTGCGCAAGATATGCTTATCATGAACACGTTTCATGTTAGCTTTATAATCCTTCGCGAGATCGTACGAATCGCTACGGATTTCTTCAAGCTCATTCAATTGCAACTTGCGTTTGACACCTGCCTCATCAATATTGAAGTTAAGCTTTTTATAGCCCATAGAGCACGGTGCTCTAATTCAACGGGCAAATGAGATGGTTTCCCAAATACAAGTCTAAAGGGAGACATACCTATAGGAGTTTTGAAAGCCGTTCTATACGCCCATAAGGCATCCGATAGACGCTTTGACCACTCTTTCCTATCAGGGTTTACAGTTGTTTCTAAAATCTTTTTGATTTCCCTATTAGAAACTTCTACTTGTCTGCTAGTTTGTGGATGATAAGGAGTTGCTACTTTGTGTGTAACTCCATACTTTTTCACTAGGGATGCAACAACTCATTGCAAAATGTGTTCCACCATCACTAATGATGGCTTTGAATGCCAAACCGATAGAAAATATATTCTTTAATAAAAATACAACGGTCTTATGGTCATTGCTACTCACGGCAAGCTAGGGCCTCTATCCATTTTGACCGCGTAGTCCACGGCAACTAGAATATAAATGAAACCGTGGGAAACCGGGAAAGGACCCTGAAATCAATGCCCCGGGCGTCGAAAATTTCTACTATCAAGATTGGATTTAATGGCATCATATTACGTTTAGTGATTAAGCCCAAGTTGTTGGCAACGAATACACGTCTTGCAATGCACTTGGGCATCCTTAAAAAGGGTAGGCCAATAAAATCCACATTGAAGAACTTTAGCGGCTGTTTTCATCCCACTAAAATGGCCACCACACTCTTTGTCATGGCAAAATGATAGAACTTCATTGTATTCCCACTGGGGAATACAACGACGAAATAATCCGCCGCACAATACTTAAAAAGGTAGGGCTCATCCCAGTAGTATAACTTAACTCTGGCCAAAAACTTCTTACGTTCATTTCTTGACCAATTATAAGGCATAACATCAGCCGCTAGATAATTTACAATGTCAGCATACCATGGTGCTGAAAAAATGGCATACAGATGCTCATCAGGAAAAGAGTCTGGTATGGACTCGAGAATCGATCGATTGTCGTTTGTGAGTATAGATAAGTGGTCGACAACTCGTTTTTTCGACCCTCTTTTGTCCTTTATTTCTAATGTGAACTCTTGCGGAAAGGATCCATCGGATTAATCTGCGCTTAGCATCCTTCTTTGCAAGAAGGTACTTAAGAGGCTGCATGGTCCGTGTAAACTAAATTTTTAAAACCAACCAAATAAGGGCCGAAACTTATCTAAAGCATAAATGGCGGCTAAGAATTCTTTTTTTCTGTAGTTGAATAATTTCGTTGAGCATCGTTTAATGTTTTACTAGCATAATAAATGACAGTGGACTTATTATCTAGTTTTTGTCCCAAGACTGCACCAACTGCATAATCACTAGCATCACACATGAGTTCGAAAGGTTTAGACCAATCGGGAGGCTGTATAATTGGTGTGCGAGGTTAGAGCTGACTTTTAAAGTTTCAAAAGCCTGCTTACAGTTAAAATTAAAATCAAAGATTGCATCTTTCAAAAGCAGATTAGTTAAAGGCCTAGCTATTTTCGAGAAGTCTTTAATAAATCGCCTATAAAAACCTGCATGGCCTAGAAAGGCTCTAATATCCGCGGACGATCCGTGGTTTAGGTAGAGTTGCTATCTTATCTAGTTTGGCCTTATCTACTTGATGCCATCACTAGATACAATGTGACCTAGTACTATGCCCTTTTCACCATGAAATGACACTTTTCCCAGTTTAAAAAGCGAGGCTCTTTTCTTCACACCTTGTCAAAACCTTAGACGGGTTAGACAAACGATCGTGAAGGAGTCTCCATAGATAGAAAAATCATTCATGAAAACTTCCATAAAAGCTCTACCATGTCACTAAATATATGAAGCATACACATTTGGAAGGTTCGGGAGCATTACAAAGGCCAAAAGGCATTCGTTTATAGGCATACGTTCCAAAGGGACATGTGAAGGTAGTCTTTTCTTGGTCATCAATATCAATAATAATCTGAAAATAGCCCGAGTAGCTATCCAGAAAACAATAAAAAGCATGACCAGCTAGGCGTTCGAGCATTTGATCTATAAAGGGTAAAGGAAAGTGATCCTTTCGTGTTATAGCATTTAAACGTCTGTAATCAATACAGATCCTCCATTTCATAGGACCTTGTGTGACAACATAGTCACCCTTTCTGTTACGAACCATGGTAACTCCTGATTTCTTAGGAACTACATGAATGGGGCTTACCCATTCGCCATCAGAGATGGGGTATATGATACCCGCATCGAGTAATCGTAAGACTTCTTTCCTAACCACCTCTTTCATGGCAGGGTTCAAGCGACGCTGAGGTTCGCGAGAAGTCTTCGCGTTATCCTCCAAATGGATATAATGAGTGCAAACATTAGGGTCAATTCCCTTAATGTTAGCTAGGGACCAACCAATCGCAGACCGATGTTCCCTAATCACCCGGATTAAACGTGTCTCTTCATCCTTAGATAACAGAGAAGATATAATTACCGGATGATTACCATCCGGATCAAGTTGTATATACTTTAACTCTGGGGGAAGGGGTTTAAGCACTGGGGTGGGAGGAAAATCAATAGATGTTTAAATCGGGGGTCCTCATTTTGCATAATGAATACTTGCTTAGGTAGCAAGTCTTCATACTCAATATGTGGAGCAACGAAGTGTCTACAATTGGTGTGGACTCAAGGATGGTGTTGACTTCCTCTAAGTAGGAGTCATTTACAAAATCTGACTTTCAAAAGAAAGGAATTTGTATATATTGTTTTCGAAAACGTGTTGTTAAAATAATCTTGAGCTAAGCTCTCGATCATGCTAACCTCCCCATCTATAGAGCGAATCACGGTAACTGTTTCATCATATTAAAACATTTACCTCAACCGTGAGATGGCCAAAAGATAAGGACATCTTACCATCGCGGCAATTAATAAGTGCGTTGGCGGTTGCTAAAAAGGGAAACCTAAGATGATCGGTGCTGAGTCATTAGCGACTTACGTATCGAGGATAACAAAATCCGCGGGATAGTAGAAATCCTTAACCTTAACAAGCACGTTTTCCACTACACCCTTAGGATACTTAATAGACACCGTCATCCGCTAATTGCAACGTTATTTTTGTAGGTTGCATTTCACTGTAAACCTATTTGTTTATACAAGTATCACGGGGAGTAAGTTAACACTTCGCCCCGTGGTCTAATAAAGCGGTTAGAAATCGTGTGGGAATCTCTAAGGTGCATTTCTGATAGGGCGACCGGGGTCCTTGTACTTAACAATTCCATTATGTTCGGATAAAGTTGGGAATTGTTCGGTTAAAAAGCGTCTTTAGGTATGTTGGTCTTCGCCTAGTAGTGCACAACTCTTTAAGAAACTTAAGCGTGATTAGGTAGCTTTTAATAGCTTCGAGAAAAGGAAGGTTTATCGTTAGATTTTTGAAAACGTTCCTAATCTCCTCAAAGTTGGTATCCCCGGTTAGCATGGCTAATTTTTGAGGAATGGTGGTTTAAAAACTCTATATTTAGCGTATGGCTCGACTTGATGTGTAACCTTGGCTTTCTGTTTCTTAGGTTGTGGTTTAACCGGGTACCTCTACGGTGGTAGGTTCTTCAGTTTCTATTTCATTATCTAGTTCGATATCCGGTGTAGGGAGTCTTGATGGGGTAACTATAGGCATAGTTACTTTGTTATCAACCACCTTTCGAGGCGGAGAGTGGTGATGGCATTCAGGTCACCTACTATTGTCGTTTCCGTACTAGTATTACCGTTTACCTCAAAGGTCGTGTTTGTTGTTTTAGGGTTTGGTATCGCTTGTCACGAAAACACGCCTTTTGGTTGGAGCTTTCTCTTGGGCTAAGCTGTTGTATGCCCCGATTTATGGATTGTAATATCTGTTGGTTTGATTGAGTCATTGATTGGAAAAGTTGTTGGGTAACCTGTATAAAAGGCATCGATACGGTCCGGTTGTGTAGGTGTAGTAGTCACAGGTGGTGCATTTGGAACTATCTCACGTTGATTATTTATGGGTGGGTTTTGATAGTTACTATTGTTAACCGGAATAATACCTCTATTGGTATTATAATTATTATAATTATTCTGACCTTGTGCTACACCTTGTCGTGGTTGCGCTTGGTTGTTATAATTATTATAATTTCCCTGACCTTGTCCCTGTCCTTGCCTAGGTGGAGCTTGATTATAGTTGTTTGTTTGCCTAACATTTTGGTTATTAAACCACGGAGTTGTAACTTGTTGATTGTTTAAGCCAACTAAAGTTGGGATGTTGTCTCCATGGGGCATTAGGAATAGGATAGTTATTAATGGAGCAAACATTATCTTGCTCGATTGTTGTTGTTCATAGGCGAGAGGACAATAGGAGTCGGGGTGCTTTCGGGACTCAAACAGAAATTACATGGGTTGGAGTTGACATTCATGACGGGAATAGGCTTTTGTTGAATAGAAATAGCCTCTACTTTTTAGTTAGAGATTGATTAAATTTTTAAGTTAAGGGTCGGGTTTCATCTCAAACATACCGTGCCTTAATGATGAAGAAGAACTAGCGAGGGGGGGATATCATCACTCCCCCATTGTTATTAGCGTTTAGTTTGTTATTCTAAAATTTATAAGCCTCGAGGCTCCTTTACTTAGGAAACTACCCCCATTCATTATGTCAAGGACTTCTTTATGGTGATGTTGAAGTCCTTTGAAAAAGGCACGAACTAACGTGTCTTTTGCTAGGTTATGGTGTGGACACTCTATTAGCAGATCGGTGAAACGATTCCAAGCCTCAGAAAATGATTCATGAGGGTTCTGTGAAGTAAATATTGCATATATTTGTGTTGGTACATGTCCAAATAACTTGTTAATAGGGTACCATCTTTATTTTAATTTTGCAGGTTTAGGACTGAGCGGTTTAGTAATGAAAGGAGCTATTGGTGCATGGGTCTGTTTTGGTAGAAACGAAGTCTTACTTTTGTTAGTGAATTAGACAAACAAGACTTCTTGACTTGGGCAGAAATTTAGATGTTAAATGTAGGATGTTTTCTATTCATGGCTACTGGTTTAAGAGTGGATCATATTACTCTTATTTAACTTATGAGATGATCTCAATAAAAATGACATTCGGAAATATTGTTGGTTAAGTATGAGATGGTTTAAGTAGTTGATGCTTCTTTCTTTTAGATTAAAATTATTGTGCAAAACAAGTGCATAAAGAACCTATGTGGTTGAACCAAAGCAGGGGAAAAAATAGCAAAATCAGAAAAAATTGAAAAAATTGGAACAACTTTTAGCGCCGTTCTTGGACAATAAAAAAGACAAGGTCTAACCACAGTAAAAAGCGTAGTAAATAACAAACTTATAGCGACGTTCAAAAACGTTGCAAAAATTAGATTATATTTAAAAATATCATATAACATACGACAACTACAAATGTCGCTACCACATATCCTTTGCTACGCACAAAAAAACGTGGCCAAAACTTACCCTAATGTGACGATTAGAAACGAAGTAAAACAATTCCCACGAAAACAATATTAGGCTTTTAGTGACAGACTAAACCGTCGCTAATATTAGTATTCAATTGACATTTCATATAACGTCGCCATAGCTATATCTTTTGCCACGTTATTTTATGCACTGGCAACAATAAAAAGGATGACTAAATTTGTGATAGTTTCAATTCGTCGGCTTAGGGTATTTGTGACTATATGATTTACCACGTCTGACTGACGATTAGAAAAACGTCGCAATCGATTTCCAGCAACAGTTTTTGAAGTTTTTGCCACGCTTTGTAACGTCGCTAAAAGGCTTTTCTGTTGTCTACCACTTACAATCTGGATGGTTCTATATTTATTGTTTCATTCATTGGCATGTTTATCACTTAGTTACTTCAAATTGGCCTCTACATGTTATTAATTTCCAATTCTATCTCGTCTTCCTTTATGATTTAATAGTTAATTTGTTACGCCACGCATACTAGCTAATTTCTTAACATTTATTTCTCTTTCAGAAAGTTTTATAGTAAATAGCATTTGTTAAGGGTATAAACATTTCGATAGCTATGGGACTCGGATATATGTATTTTACTTGTGCTTACGGTAATGACTTTGTACGGGATGCTTGGATGATATGGCATTAGTCCAGACATTCAATTACTTTGGCGTACTAAGTCCTAATGTTGAAGTGATCCATCTCATTATTGTAAGCTAGTTATTTGACTGCTCTGGCATCGGTCGAGACAGTTAAGTAACTGGGTTAACCAATGAGAAATATATATGATTGTGATTTTCAGGTTATGATAGGTTTATATTTATGAAATGTCAAAAATACAGAGGAGCTGTCGAAATTTTACAATAAAAACCACGTGTCATAGGTTTGTAGTTGTTTGAGTTTTGAAGCGTTACATATTTGCTTGTTCCAAAACTAGAAAAGATAGAGTTTTGTTCTATGGTAAATGACTATAAGCCACTGTTATTAGGGGAGATGACCAAACTAGTAGTGCTTATTATGTTATTGTTAGAGGTGACAAGGCTATGCAACTATTGGAAAGTGGGTTGAAGGTGAAGGAATATGAGTTTTAGATCACTTGTACGTACTCATCAATGGATGGTATGTTTTTTAGATTTTGTTGGTTTTAATTGGTTTTTGCTTACTGATCAGCTCCCAAATGTGTGTTTTATTATCCTTACATTACTGCATTATAGCCCTTTTTAAGCATAGAAGATGTACAACTCATAGCTTTTATTGCCTTTTTCATGTTACAGAGCAATTTAGACCACTTATCATAAAAGCTGCATCTTAGCACCAAAGGGAGCCTTATTTACGCTTATTATGCAGAAGCTGCTATGAAAAAGTGCTAAAAAGTCAAAATCAAATGTCAAAGGTCAAGGACTCAAAACCAGAAAAGTGAAAGTCACGTCCTTAACTCAGAAGACCAGAGATGGATGGCCTTGATACAAAAGAAGGCTTGCTCTAAACCTAGCTTGATTAAGAAGAAATGAAAAAGGAAAAGAAAAGCATAAAGCAACCATGGTGAGGTGTCTTGATTGTAGAGGGAGAAGGCAAATCAGACTTTTGTAAAAGTAGGGGTATAAGAACCAAAAAGTAGGAGGAGAGAATACACATAAACTTATTCTATTGTCATGTAGGAGTAGTGTATGATTTATTTTTCAAGTCATTTACATTCAAGTCGTTTTACTTTTTGTTCTTCAATTCAATGAAGTTATTCATTTTAAGTTTATGTTCAATCATTCAATCAAAGTTATTTCTTTCAAGTTTGTGTTTTCAATCATTCAATCAACAAGTTCTTTTCAAATTTTCTTCAATCATTCAAGTTGTTTCGTTCCAAAGTGTTCATTCAATACAAATAAAGTTAACAAAAACAAGTCCTAAAAGCTAGAGAATACTACATTTCTCCTTCACAACTCCTATTCTATCCAAGTTCTAAACAATTTATGGTGAACCTTAATCAAATGCTTTGAACTTACCACTCATCTACAGTTCCAAATGGCGCCGCCATCATGGATTGAAAGAACTTGGATGCTTGGTTGAGCATCTAAGGAGGGAAGCACCACTCTATCCCTTTCATTTATTGTTTTTTATTTTTATTTTTGTTGATATATTTCATTATTTTTCAATACTGATATGTTTTATTTCAAATCCAGGTTCGACTCTCAACTGTTAGAGAGGAGGTGAAGCTGCTGCCGGAAGCTGACTGGACTTGGCCAGAACCGACCGCGAGACTGCCCTACCGCCGGCGCGCCACCGCCCAACCACTTCATGACAGTTGCATCTCATTTTTTCACAGTTCATTCATTTTTAATGTGTGGTTGTAACTAGAGATTAGAATTTTGAAATAGAGTAGTATAAATCAATGGACATTGTTGTAATAGATAGAGATAAAAAGAAAAAAAAAAGTTTTCGATTGATTATATAGATTAACATGAGTTGAGCACTTGGTTGAAGTTGTGAAACTTACCAAGAGTTAGAGTTTTCATTGTCATGGGAAGTTCAAGTGTGTGAGGCGAGTCGTGAATCATACACTCACGCACTTCGAATCAAATTGGTAATCAACACTCTAATTACGGTTAACTCTATTTAATCTATGTAATCTAGGTAATCTATTAGTCTTAGTATTAGTGTTAGTTTACTTTTATGTTTTGGGCCCTTAAAGGCAAAGTTGTTTAATTATTAAAAACCCAGATTGTGAGCTTCTTTAAGTGGACCATTTTCGTAACCTAAAATAGGGAACGCTCGAACGGTTGGGCCTGATTCTCAGATCACGCGCCAACCAATGTCGCCTTCTCCTCAAGCAGTGTGTAAGCACGGATTGAGAGGTAAATTTTAAACCTCCTAGAAGCTCATGTAATAGGATATCTTGTGTGTTCAAGCATGCTTACATGATTGTTTGAATTTTAAGTTTCGCATTGCAATTTCAATTCACACATAAGGCTGAACCCGAGCCATATAACAACTATTGGGAAGTCATTCACCAATATAGATAAATCGAATGTTGCTCGATTCTTGAAGCACTAGACCAAACAATCAAATTAAAATCAATCAACTAGAGCCTAAAGTAGTTACTCTCCTCCAGAAAAGGACAAAAATATAGCCATGAGGATTTAGAGTAATCAGTTACCAGATTCCAATGAACCAACTACCTTCCTCACTCCCCTCCCCAATATTCATCTTGAGTGAGATTCTTGGTAGCACACCACTTGGTGAAGTAATTGCTTACTCTTTTAAGCCATGCAATAGGTCCATCCTAGTCTCGTGCCCAATTATTCCTTTGAACAGGGCATAGTAAATTATAAACCAAGCAAAGATTTTCAAAACTCCAAAATTGCAAAAATGAATTTCGATTGCTTGAGCAAACATTGCATCATTTGAGCATGTTAGGATAGTTTTGCTATCTTGCTAAAAGTGCATGATATTGCATTAAGGCACTACAAAGTTTAGCGAGAATACAACTTACTCACGTAGGAGAGCACGTCATCCTAGACAATCTCCAATTTCTTGTCCCCCACCTACTAAAAAGGCCGACGAAGTCGTGCAAGCTGAAGAGCCTCTCTCCAACTTCTACACACCATTGCAAGATGGACCTCCATCTTGTATATGACTCAGACCGCTGATACTATAAAAATGAATAGTTTACCTACGAAATGAACTATGAATTCACAACATAAGTAAACTAGAACTACTCTTTTACGTGGTTGATTATCAAAGCTTCTACTCTCAATGCAATGAGATATAGTGGAGTAGAAGTTCGTTCCACTCCTAGTGCTCTAGCATTGATGTTTTCTAATCTAACTAGTCGTTTTTAAGTCTATGAGAGTTTTACGAAGGGAATTATACTACGATGCAACTACCCACAAGATGCAACTAGTCGGTTATCAGAATACTAAGGGAATGCTACGTTGATTCTATGATAAGGAGTTAGAGGGGGATTGATTCCACCTTAACTCAACTTAATCCACTAACGACGAATCGTCGTAATCCGAATGAAGCTGCCCATGAGAACAATTGGTTATTCCTAATCCCTAATTATACATGGCATTTCTACCAATTCATAACTAGCATGTGAACAATTAAACCCATTCTCATGGTGAACTAATCGTCTCTAGAGTGGAATAGAAAATACGACGACTCTACGATAATCGGAATCAAGCTTTCATCAAGGCTTCACAACCCCCTCTAATGGAGGTTTAGCCTTGAATCATTCCGCAATCATTTCCATTCAGATTAAAACTAAACATAATATAAAGCATTGAAATTTACTTAATTTAACAATAATGAAATCTAATTTAATGACTAAATTGAAATAAGGACAGGAATTGAAATTAGATCTAGAATTGGAATGACAAAAATCGAAATGGATAAAGAATACTACTTTATTGATCTAATCAAATGAAGAACAAGATTCAAGGCTTAATCTAATAAAATGAATAAGATTTGAAACTATACTTAATCAAAAACAATTAAATAAAACTAGATCTAGAAGCTATTTTAATGGCTACTTTCTATTCTAAGCTATCTACTATTTTTCTAACTCTTGGCTACTTGACTGCCATTAACACTGAGTCAAGCTTTTGTTTTATACATTCAGATCCAAAATCGTGCATGGGCTTGGAGCCATGTTTTGGGCGGAGAATCGGGCCCCAAAACCCAATTCTTCGATCAAAAGGCCTCTTCAGCTGCAGTTGGCTTCCATAGACTTTTCGTCCACTTCTGCTCCTCTGATTGGATCAAGGCTTAGACCATTCCAAAGCTCTTTCCGAGCCGGTCGTTTTGACATAAGGTAGGCCTCAATCCGAGGTCTGAGTCCAAAGATATGGCATTCGAAGTTCTGGCGACTTTTGCTCCTTTATCTCGCTAAAATGGCACATTTACGCACATAATGGACTTTGAAGCCCTGAAATGCATAAAACACGTAATCGGTATTAACTCTTACTTATTATTCACATAATTGGTCTAACAAGATGATTATTAAGGGGTTAAAACTACAGTTTTGGGCTCTTATCAAACCACCCCAAACGGCATTTTGCTTGTCCTCAAGCAAAGATGAGAAATTAGAATAAGTGACCAAAAATGGAGTTCTACCTAATCTCGTTTATTTGAGTGCGATTGCATTGACCATATGCAACAAGGCCTTAAACCACTAGGAATTTAAGTAGTGGGCGAAGTTATAGCCTCGTGAGAGTTTTCGATGAAGGTACTCACAAACTTCATCTATCTACAACGACTAAGAAAATAAAACTATTGTTTCCTTATTAGGTGCTCAACTATCTATACATCTCTCTAGCAATTACATAAGAATAACCAAATCAAAACCCTAAGTGAATATATGCATAATAATCAATCATCTACAATAAACATATATCTGATGAGTAGTACTATCAAATGTTTAGCGGGTTTGTTTCGAGAACTTCGGAATAAGCGTCCTTAAGTAGGTTCTCACAATAATAGTCAAGAAACAACACTCGATTTTTCCACTCAAGTTTAAGCTACTCCGATTAATACGAGTGGGCACACTTTACCTTACAATCTCAATGACAACAAGGAAGCGGAATTCGATCAAACACATCTGCCACTTACTATCACACTAACCTATTCCTAATTGAGCTAGAGGTCTTTATTAGGTGTTACGGGGGATAGGAGATGGTTTAAGAAGGAAGGAAATGGATATTCTAAAGGACAAGTCTGAGATAATAGAGTCTTCATATTATGTAACTAGAGAAAACCTTGTTATTTACTTTTGCTTCTACAATTTGTTTCCATCCTTAGCCATATTTTTTTTTTCTTTTTCTTTGGCTTTTGACTCCCTTTTATTCTATTTTTGGAGTTTTTATTTTATTTTTTTTTTTTTTTTTTCTTTTCCTTGGATGGAAACTTCTTTTCTTTTTCCTGAAGCAACTAACTAATTTTTGTTTACACAGGTTTTTCTCTTCTTCTTTCTTCACTCATTTTATTCTCAGACTTATCTTCATTGGGTAGGTTGATTTATTATATATATATATATATATATATATTTTTTTTTTTTTTTTTTTTTTATTTTGTTTTGTAACAGGGTAAAGGAATTGTGGTTTATGGAAGGGGCTAATGAAAGGCTCGAGTGGCGACTAGCGGAAAATAATTCATAGGTTTGAATTTCTGGCTATATCGATCCAAAGAGCGGCCTAAATTCTCACTTAGGATATGGTTTAGTGATCAAGCAAGTGGACGTGTGATTTCTCTATCCGGATTTTACTTCTCCCTTGTGTCATTTCTCAAATGTTTCGCTCATATAAGGCTTTAGGCTATATTCTCCGCGATTTGTAGAATAAGTACTCTAGCCTAGATTTGAAAAACTTACTTGCTAACAATCATAGATACTCATGTAATATATTTATAGATAGATGCAAAGATTATTACCTACGTTATTAACCTAAGTTTCTAACAATTATTACGATGCAACAGCTATGTGAGACTTCTAGATTGTTAAAAGCATGGAGAAAGAAACAATACCAATATTCCTAAGTGTATAGCATAACTTATTTGTTTATATTTTTAAATTTTTGAAATTTTTAACTAGAAAACAAATGCATATTATATATTTATATCCTAGCGGATGTCTTAATTAGGCGTGTTTCTATGCCCCAAACAAAAGCATGCTTTGTCCTCAAAGCATTGTAAATAAAGAGGGTAGAAAAATACCATTGAAGCGTGAAATTCAGAAACATCGCAAAACAAGGTTAGAGCGTTACTAATATAGGAAATAAAACCGACGCGAACTCTATAAGAGTTCCACCCATTATGGGGTTAACATAATTAAATTGCTTGGGACATAAGAAGACACTAACTTAACTAAAACGTACCTCCACTCCCGTTGTTATTCGTCATCTTCGTCATCCTCTACTTCTATAAAGAAGTGAGGTTCCTTCGCGTCCTGCCATGCTATGATAATTTGCCAGGCTTCACGCCATTTATCATCTATGGTTGCTAACCTATTAAGTGCTACTTGGTCTGATGGGGTGTAGGGTGCAACCTGGTGAGGTTGTATCCGCCACCCATGCCAAGTCATTGCACGGAAAGATCGAATAATACTATTGGTGGGTCGCACCGTGTCTACCTTAATCCAATCCGTGAAACGTGTACAAAAAACAGGAAAAAAAACATAGCATAATACGTGAAATTAGAACAGGCATAAGAAGGTACTTATGCCTCATGGTATGGGCTCGTGCTAAACTAGACATCAAAGTCCCGGAAGGTCATAGAACCGGGCGTCCATTGGCTAAAGCAAGGAAAACGGCTGCAAGTGGCGTCATTCACGTAAGAAAAACGCCATTCCCCTAAAATGTTTAGCATAATCCAAAACATAACAGTTCCTATGTTCATGGACGGGCTACCAAGAACAACGTTATAGTCCCCTTGGTCCTCAATCTGGAAAATGCCTGCCCCATAAGCCTCGTGCAAAGACTCATAAGTATAGACATGCATATTATCGACCCATAGCACCATGGGTCTTGTATCTCAGCCGGGCATAGCAAGTCCAAGAACAAATGCTAGCAAGAACACGGTAATTTCCATTGGTTCATCGTCAATGTTGATGGAGAACACTTGTTCTCCATCCGGTCTCTCAAAGAAAATGCGGTTATTATAGAAATAAGATGCAAGTCTTTGAAGAATAAAGTTCACCGGGTCTTACCATAAGAGGTTCCCACCAACATATGTGATCACCTCGCTTGAAACCAAGCACCGTAAGTAGTGCTTTGGAACAAATCTTCGAAAGACTGTTCGGTATTATTATGGGAGATGTCATCTCAAAACTACGTTCGGAATAGTTGCAAAACGACCGGCACAACGAGCTTAAAAACTGGAATTTTTCTGGTCCAGAGAAGTCGGCATGAGGCGCCCTCAAATAGAGGCCAGCTGGCGCTTTTGTATTTTAAATTCCAGTAACTTAAGCGGTCGCTCGCTGACTTGAAGCGTGGCGCTTTCGAGCAAATTTTTCGGCGAAGTGTAGAGTAGCGAGCTTCATCTCAACTAACTAGCGGGCTCGCCCCGAAGCTGCGATTTTGTGAAAATGGAGACGAAACGGGAATCGCGGGTGTGAAGGGTGAGTGATGGGGTTTAGGTGTAGTGTGAGTTGTGAGGGTAGATTGTATCAAGTTTATATAGGTTTAAAGTTGCTAGAATGGATCGGAAAGTTGCCAAAACTAATTACGGCAGTTCCGAAATCCTAAAATTTCCAAACTTCAAAAACGAAACAACTCATATCCCGGATTCGATTCAAACCCAATATCTCTTATTTGGATTTTATGATTGAATGTACCTATTTAATCTAGATTTCATCCTACAATGATTCTCAATCATAGATAGGCCTAAACTCCATATTTTCACCTTACTCCGATGAAATTCTAACACTAGGGTTTTATAAAAATACAGCTTGAAATGATAAAACCACCCCCAAACAAGTTGGGAAGGTGGGATCAAAATGAAACAAGCACACATCTTGAAAATAACCCCTTATATTATAATTTTCATTCGAGGTCCTTTCACTTACAAAATTCAAATTACGAGAATAAAAATTACATTACAATAAAAACAACAAAAATAAATAAAACAACAACTTATAAAACAAAAATAACTACGACTATCACTCCTCATCCTCTCTAAACACCTCGCCCGGTGGTGGCCGAGGGCTGATCTCTAGTGGTGGCTCTTGGGCTCGGAAGGTCCAAAGAAGATCGCCCTTCGGCCGACGCTCATGTCTCGTATATTTGTGTCCTCGTGAGGCGAGAGTCCGTATGAGGTGGGAAGCGTGCTAGCATATCAACTCTAAACTGGCCGCTGGGCTTCCATCTCGACCCTGCTTCCTCCCATCTCTCATCCTCCCTCCGGGGTGCGGATCTCGAAGTTGTGATGAATGGTGCCTGTCGAAGTTCGGAGGGTCCGCGAGAGTGTTGAGTGAACGCGATGCCCCCTATGAAGCATAGCCATGCGCTCGGATCGACCAACACCTCTCGGAAGGCATCCGTATCAAAGCAAGTCCCATCCTCCTCATCCTCCTCCGAATCATCCTGGCCGTCCCCAGCTCCACCATCCTCTTCTTCTTCCTCTCTATCCTCAGCCCTCCTCCAAACTTGTTGGACACACTCCCTATAGATACGCGGGTTACGGTGCAGGGTAATGTAAATCCTCTCAGATGCAGGAGTTGCTTTCATCTTCAGCATGATCTTAGTAATAAGCACAGGGAGAGGTGCCAAAGACCTTCCAACCCCCTAATAATGTTCGAAGAAAACTCGGGGATGCAGAAATCATACTTCTGCTCCTGGAGTACCCATAGGACGTGGAGGCAGGTCAGACCGATGTCACTGACCTTGTCCTTGCCTAGGACATTCCGACCAATCCACTGAGCTGTAGCCAGTTGGTTGGTCCTGAGGGATGCCTGGCGAACACAATGGGAGTTTGGATTGTAACTCCCATTGATGACGATGCGCCCATCAACGGCTCTACCCCCATCAAACCGGGCTCCCCGTAAGGTGGCCTCGGATGGATTCTAGGCGGAATGCCTAGAATCTCAACCAACAAATCCGTAGTCAACTCCCTCCTCTTCTTCTTCACCAACACAAAAATCCTACTCCCTTCCAACTCCCTGGTGTTGTAGAACCGTCGGACCAAGTCTTCATGGTAGAAGTCTTCGGTCGAGTACCAGAGACTATTCCAGTCTCTACTAGCCATTTCGTCACCGTAAAACGGCGCGAAATGGTCGGCAGTGAAAACTTGCTCCGGTATGATTCGGCGTTGTTGAGCCATTTGAAGTTTGAATACGGTTTGGGGTTTGTAGAGGTGTGGTAGTGGTGGTTTAACTTGACCGACTGAAGGAACAGTGGTGGTGGCGGTGTGGTGGCGGCGCAGCACCAATTTTTTTATTTTTTCGGTGGTTTTTCTTGGGTTAAATTGGTGGAGTTTGTTTTGATTGGTGTTTGAAGTCGATTGGGGTTGGGATTTGATTTTTGGCGTGGGTTGTTTTTAGTTTTCTTTTATTTTGATTTTGTTTTTAGGTTTAAGCTTTAAGCTTGGTGTTAATGGCGGTGGAAGATGAAGAACGCGATGAACTGTTCGGTGAGAAGGTAAGAGCTTGGCCGCTGCTCCATGGGCTGGTGGGTGCGGGTTGAGCCCAAGCCCAAAATCGAAATTTTGATTTTTTTGATTTTTTCGCGAATTTCAAATCAAAATTCCCGCTTCGTTACCGGTCCGATTTTTGCGAATGAGATATGGAAATGATCAGGAGAGAATTTCCTATCCAATGATCCATAAAACACTCTATTCCGACTTCAGATGACATACGTGATAGTGGAAAACGCCTCGAAATGCGTGCATGATTTAAGTTATGTGAACGAATGAAATCTAAATTAATAGATTATGTCAATCCGAATCGTAATACAATAAAACGGCCTAAGAAACTCTAATGGGACATAAAACATTTTAGTACGGAAACACGAACACCCCACCCCCAAACAAATTTTTTACAACGAAGCTTAGAAAATTTGTTTTTAGCAATGGGTCTTTTAAGGTCAGATTCCCGAGACTTCCTAGATTACTATGTTTATTTTTATTTTTTATTTTTTATTTTATTTTTAGAAGGAAAAACAATAAGCAATAAAGACATAATTCACACCATAGAGAAACATGACTCAAAAATCCGATAAAAACATGCAAGAGTGGAAAACGTGAACTATGTGAACCGTGGACTTAGGATCCGGTACTTACAGCCACACACTCCATAGGGAGGGCCCGGTTACCTTAATGGTGCACTCACCAATATATTGGAATGAAAAGAAATGCACCAACACAGAAATTTGAGTCGTTTATAGTCAGATACTCAAGACTTTATCTAAAACATATGTATGAACATGCACATTGATCATATATCAACAACCGAAATAGTTGTGGATCATTCCATAAATAAATATCACAGAAAACATATCCAAACACAATAAAACACCAAGATTCCCTATGACTCAACCTAGTGATATGAAAGGGAAGTCGGATTACCCTATTAGTGTAACCTATCATGCACCTTCTTTTTATTTTTGAATGAGTGGGTGTTCTAGTAAATAAGTGTGGAAAAGTGAATGGGTGTGGAGAATATGGTGGATATGGATAAGTTTTAGAAAGACAGCATACACAATGAGGATGTGGTTTTAGCACTGAACTCATTCATTGTGTGTGTAGGGACCGGAATTTGTCCTCAATTTTGAAAATGAAGGTGTCAAGTAGTTTGTCCTTCGAGTATCCGCTTGCTAGGAGGATTTAAAAATTATGAAGCACGGGAGAAACAAAAGGATCGAGTGCAAACTTCGAGATTCCTTTGAAAGGGGTGGAAGGAGGGAATCGAGGTGGATGTTGTGCAAGTTAGTTCTTGATAGGGTGAATTGTCACCTACTCGAAGAAACTCATCAAATTCCTCATCAAGATTGGTCATATCCACATTACTATGGTAGTCCTCTACATCTTTGAAAAGTCATCTATCCCGGCCTCATCACTAATATGTGTATTGACTAGTGTAGGAATGCAAATGTTGGAGTCCGACTTTCCAAAGGAAAGAATTTTGGGCATATGACTATCGGGAACGTGTTGTTTAAATAATCTCGAAAGCAAAGCTCGATCATGCTAACCTCTCCATCCATAGGCGAATCGGGTAACTGCGTGTCCTTGTTTTAAAAAAACATTGACTTCAACAACAAGATGGCCAAAAGACATGGACATTGAACCATCCACGGCAATTAATGAGCGCATTGGCAGTTGCCGAGAAAGGGCGCCCTAAAATAATCGGGACAGAGTCGTTAGCGACTTCTGTATCGATGACTACAAAATCAGCCGGATAGTAGAAATCCTGCACTTTTACCAACACATTTTCGACTACACCCTTAGGATACTTAATAGACCGATCAGCTAATTGCAACGTCATTTTAGTGGGTTGCATCTTGTCTAGACCTATTTGTCTATACAAATAAAATGGGAGTAAGTTAACACTAGCCCCCAGGTCTAATAATGCGGTCGTCGTATATGAATCTCCTAAGGTGCATTGTACAGTAGGACGACCAGGGTCCTTGTACTTAACAATTCCATTATGTTCAGATAAGGTTGGGAATTGTTCTGTTAAAAAGGCGTCTTTTGGTATATTTGTCTTACGCCTAGTAGTACACAATTCCTTAAGAAACTTAGCATGATATGGTAGCTTTTTAATAGCTTCGAGGAAGGGAAGGCTTATAGTTAGATTCTTGAAAACGTCCCTAATCTCCTCGTAATTTGTATCCCTAGTTAACATGGCTAATTTTTGTGGAAACGGTGGTTTCTGTCTATATTTAGCAATGGTATCACCTGGATGTTTAACTGTGGCTTTATGTTTCTTAGGTTGTGTTGTAACTGGTACCTCTACAGTGGTAGGCTCTTCAGTTTCTATTTCGGTATCTAGTAAAATAGTAGGTGTAGGGGCTACTGGTGGGGTAACTATAGGTATAGTTACCTTGTTATCAACCACTCTGCCAGAACGGAGAGTGGTGATGGCATTTATCTCACCTACATTTTCATATTCATTACTAGTATTATCGGTTACCTCAAAGGCTGTGTTTGTTGTTTTAGGATTAGGTATTGCGTTACCTGGAAACACACCTTTGGGTTGGGCTTTATCTTGAGCCAACTGTTGGGTTAAATTATTAACGGATTGTAGAAGCTGTTGGTTAGATTGAGCCATGGTTTGGAAAAGTTTTTGGCTCACTTGTATGAAAGTGTCAAGACGATCCGTTGGGTGGGTGTAGTGTTCACGGGTGGTGTTCTTTGGAACTATTTCCGTGAATTATTTATTGGTGGATTTTGATAGTTATTATTTACCTAACGATACCTCTATTAGCATTATAATTATTATAATTACCTTGACCTTGTGCTTGACCTTGTCGAGGTTGCACTTGGTTGTTATAATTATTAAAATTACCCCGACTCTGTCCTTGTCGTAGTGGAGCTTGGTTAAAGCCGTGCGTTATTTAACATATTGATTATTGTACCCTTGGGGTGTGACTTGTTGGTTATTTCTCCAACCGAAGTTGGGATTTTGTCTCCGCGGGCTTAGGTTCACTATTAATGGAACAAGCCCGTTCATAGGCTATAGATGATGGGAATCGGGATGCTCGGGACTCAAACAAAACTACATGGATTTGAATTTACATTCATAATGGGGATTGGCTTTTGTTGTACGTAAATGGCATCTACCTTTTTAGTGAGGGATTCAATTAGAGTTTTAAGCTCGGGATCTGATTTAACCTCAAACATACCGGTAGCCTTTAATCGTGGAAGAAGAACTAGCGGAGCGGGGATATCATCACTACCCCCCCAATTATTATTTCGCTTAGTTTGGTCTTCTAAAAATTTATAAGCCTCCGGGCTCCTTTACTTAAGAAACTACCCCATTCATAATGTCAAGGACTTCTTTATGGTGATGTTGAAGTCCTTTGAAAAGGCACGAACTAACGTGTCTTTTGCTAGGTTATGGTGTGGACACTCTATAAGCGGATCGGTGAAACGATTCCAAGCCTCGAAAATGATTCATGAGGATTTTGTCGAAAAGAAATGAATCTTGGAAAGCATCTTATCCGTCTTTAGGGGTGGGTAAAATGTTCCATAAACAAATGAACAAGTTTAGCCCACGAAGTCCACGTAATTAGGCGCTTGGGCAGTTAACCAAGACGCCGCCTTATCGGCTAAGGTGAAAGGGAATACCCTTAATTTAATTTGTTCAACCAACCGTAGGATGGTGGAATGTTGTTAGGACTTGTTCAATCCCTACGCGTATAGCCGTAAGGTTTTCATGGTCTAAACCATGAAAAACGGGTAACAAATTAAAAATATTTGGAGGGATTCTCAAATCCCGGTGGGTCCGCTAGAACGATGCAAGATTTGGGGCTATCGCCAAGGCTTTGTAGAAGTCCGAGAGGAGTCTCTCTTTCTTCCCCATTATATCGGTGGTGTGTGTGGAATAGTAGCTAGAGGTGTAGTTTGTGGTATACTAGATAGACTTGTTTGTTGATGTTGGTGTGTATTTACGTTAGGTGTTTTGTTCGCCGGACCTTAATCTCATGCAAGACTAAGTCGAGCTTAACTAAACATGCAACACTCCAAACAATTCTGATGTACTAGTATAAACCTCTAACGAGAGATGCGAGGTGTGGAAGAAAGGAATACCTGATTCGCCCTTGCTTCGCTTTATGAATAGCGTCTTGTAATGCAGTGTGTTCGTGTATATAAGAGAATAGAACACTGAAAAAATTGACAACTCGAAGTTCGAATCAAACCGTGGAAATCCGAAAATTTCAGCTAAAAATGCTGGCGCTATATCTTAAGCGGCCTTCGGTGTCGAGATTCCAAGAACTTAGCTGGTCGCTCTCTTTTGGCGGCGCTTCGGTGTATTGATCAAATTCCAAGAACTTAGCTGGTCGCGCTCTTTGAAGCTGGCTTCGGTTGTATTTTCCTCGAATTTTTCCAAAACTGAAACGCAACCACGATGAATCAAACAAGGGTGGGTGGGTGAAATGGGACTTAAAATGACTAATTCTATTATGAAAACAATGCTAAAGTGCAACTAAGATGGCAGCGCCATTTGATACTATAAAATGAATAGTTTACCTCTGAAATGAACTATGAATTCACAACGTAAGTAAACTAGAACTACTCTTTTACGTGGTTGATTATCAAAGCTTCTACTCTCAATGCAACGAGATATAGTGGAGTAGAAGTTAAGTTCCACTCCTAGTGCTCTAGCATGGATGTTTTCTAATCTAACTAGTCGTTTTTAAGTCTATGAGAGTTTTACGAAGGAATTATACTACGATGCAACTACCCACAAGATGCAACTAGTCGGTTATCAGAATACTAAGGGGAATGCTACGTTGATTCTATGATAAGGAGTTAGAGGGGGATTGATTCCACCTTAACTCAACTTAATCCACTAACGACGAATCGTCATAATCCGAATTGAACTGCTTCGCAGAACAATTGGTTATTCCTAATCCCTAATTATACATGGCATTTCTACCAATTCATAACTAGCATGTGAACAATTAAACCCATTCTCATGGTGAACTAATCGTCTCTAGAGTGGAATAGAAAATACACGGCGACTTCTACGATAATCGAATCAAGCTTTCATCAAGGCTTCACAACCCCTCTAATGGAGGTTTAGCCTTGAATCATTCCAAATAATCATTTCCATTCAGATTAAAACTAAACATAATATAAAGCATTGAAATTTACTTAATTTAACAATAATGAAATCTAATTTAATGACTAAATTGAAATAAGGACAGGAATTGAAATTAGATCTAGAATTGGAATGACAAAAATCGAAATGGATAAAGAATACTACTTTATTGATCTAATCAAATGAAGAACAAGATTCAAGGCTTAATCTAATAAAATGAATAAGATTTGAAACTATACTTAATCAAAAACAATTAAATAAAACTAGATCTAGAAGCTATTTTAATGGCTACTTTCTATTCTAAGCTATCTACTATTTTCTAACTACTGGCTACTGACTGCCATTAACACTGAGTCAAGCTTTTGTTTTTATACATTCAGATCCAAAAATCGTGCATGGGCTTGGAGCCATGTTTTGGGCCAGAGAATCAGGCCCAAAACCCAATTCTTTCAGTCCAAAAAGGCCTCTTCAGCTGCAGTTGGCTTCCACAGACTTTTCGTCCACTTCTGCTCCTCTGATTGGGTCAAGTCTTAGACCATTGCAAAGCTCTTTCCGAGCCAGTCGTTTTGACATAAGGTAGGCCTCAATCCGAGGTCTGAGTCCAAAGATATGGCATTCGGAAGTTCTGCTGACTTTTGCTCCTTTATCTCGCTAAAATGGCACATTTCTGCACATAATGGACTTTGAAGCCTGAAATGCATAAAAACACGTAATCAGTATTAACTCTTACTTATTATTCACATAATTGGTCTAACAGTATGATTATTAAGGGGTTAAAACTACAGTTTTGGGCTCTTATCAACCGCTCACGAGCAATTTTCACATTCCACCAATCATGATCAATCTCCTACCCTTATTCCATGGGTTTGAACAGGAGTTATCGTATGAACATTTATGCCAGATACATGAAGTATGCAATATATACTTTCCACCATCAGGGAATCATCGACGATCAAGTGAAGCTACGAGTGTTTCCTTTCACTCTAGCTGATAAGAGTCACGCTTGGCTTCTTTCTCAGAAGCCCGATTCCTTCGATACATGGGAAAATGTTGTGTTCTCCTTCATGAAGAAGTACTTCCCACTGAAGAAAACAGAAGAGATAAGAAGTAAGATACAGTTCTTCAGACATAGCCCGAGTGAGACATTTTTTGAAGCATAGGATAGATTCTCTGACCTACTCCATTCATGTCATCACCATAAACTAGAAAAATCCACTCTTGTCTAATGTTTCTTCAAATTTCTTCTCCAAGATCAAAAGTAACCCTCGATATCATGAGTAATGGTAATATTTTGGATAAAGTTGCAACCGAAGCTTTAACATTTCTTGAAAACCAAGTTGAAAAAAGTACCTATGCATTGGGGTGATATAAACAATTCCAGAACAAACCAACCCAGTACATCTAAGGCTAGTGGGAATTATAAGGTGAAATCCAATCTAGAAATAAAAACTTAAATCGAAACCCTCACAAGAAAGATAGATACCCTCACAACCAAACAAAAAGACCAAACTCCTCATCTTGTCATGAACATAAATACCTCACCATGCAATTTCTGTTTAAGCTCAAATCATATAGATGACACCTGTCCCTTGATTACAAACCTATCATCACTTTAACCAGAAGAAGTGTGTGCTTTCAATGTACCAAATGCACCATGGAGACAACATCCAAACTTTGCATGGACTAATAATCTACAAACCCAACCACCTCCATGCTTCAATAACCATATCAAACCATCAAACACATTCAGACAAGGACAAGGTAACTATAATAATCAGAACAGAGAATTTGTTCTATCCTATTTTAACCAGAACTACCAAAACCCATCTATCAACAACCAAAGAGACCTAGTTTCAGTTACACCATCAACTAGTGTCAAACCGGATAAGCCCACCGAAATAATGCTATCGGTCATGCAACAACAATCTCAAACCCTAGCATCCATGCAACAATCATTGAACTTGTTAGCCCAAGACAAAACCCAAAAAGGTGTGTTCCCAGGACAAGCTAACACAACCTTTGACGTAACAACTGATGTGAACAAAGCCGGAGTGCTAAATTTTTTTTCATGATCATCCTATCTACGAGGATTAAGCTGGAGTGCTAAATTTTTTTTCATGATCATCCTATCTACGAGGATTAAATCCTCTTTTTCTCGATGTATTCCTTCCCCATTCCATTCTACCTTTTTCTTTGAAGAGAATGTATCAACAAGATAACCAGACCCTCCGATCCATTTGGAGTGTGTGGTTGTAAGTGTTGGAGCTTTAATCATCGTATATCTTGCGTATTCTTTGTAAAATATTTTTTACTCGCCATTTGAGTAAGTGTGAACCTGTGGAGCAAGTATTGATCAGCTCCTAAATGTACATTTTATTGCCCTTATATTACTACAATACAACCCTTCTTAAGCTTAATGAAAAGACAACTCATAGCTTTTATTGCCTTTCTCAAGTTACAAAGTAATTCAGACCATTTATCATAAAAATTGCGTCTTAACATAAAAAGGAGCCTTAATTATGCTTATTATGAAGACTCGAAGCTGCTATGAAAAAGTGCTGAAAAAAGTCAAAGTCAAAGGTCAAGGACTCATAACCAAAAAGCTGAAAGTTAAGTCCTCAATTCAAAAGACCAGAAATAGATCTCCTTAACACAAAAGATGGCTTTCCCTAAAATCTATCTTGATCAAGAAGAAATCAAAAAGAAAAAGCAAAAAAGCAAAAGCATAAAGCATAAAGGAAAGGGTGCGGTGTCTCAAATGTAATGGAGAAGGGCAAATCAGTCATTTGCATAGAGTAGGGGTATAAGAACTAAAAGTTAGGGAAAGAGAATGCACCTAGACTTATTCTAGTATCATGTAGGATTTATTTCCTAGTCTTTTTTTCATTCAAGTCATTTACTTTATTGTTCTTCATTATCAATCTTGTTATTTGTTTTTGTTATTCAATCAATCAATCATCTTTCTTTGTTGTTCTTCTTTGCAATCATTTCATTTCATTTCTTTCAAGTTTGTGTTCTTTCAATCATTAAACAACTTAAGCTTTTCAATGTTCTTTATAAACTAGTTAAGCAATACAAGTCCTACACTAAAGATTCTACCTTCCTTTCTTCTAAAAACTCCCAACCATTCAAACTCTAAACAATCTATGGTGAACCACATCAACAACTTTGAGATATTCACAACTAGACTACATCAAATGGCGCCACTACCGAGGGTTGAAGGAGCAAGAATGCTTGGTTGAGCATCTAATGAGGGAAACATCACTCTCACCTTTTCACTTCTTATTTTTCTAATTTTCGTTGATTTATTTCGTTGTTTTTTATTACTGATTTACTATTTACAAATCTAGGTTCGACATCAACATGCTAGAGAGGAGCTAAAGCTACAGCTGAAAAATGACTTGACTTGGCTGGAATCCAACGGGCGACCACGCGGGCGACCGCCCCACCTCCACACAGTGACATCTAGTTTTTTCACAGTTCAGTTGTACCATTTTTCGTGTGTGGTTACACTATGAAACTCAGATTTTGTAATAGAGTAGTATAAATCAGTGGAATTTGTTTGTAATAGATATAGATATAAAGAAAAAATAGAAAAACAAAAAAAAATAGAAAATATGAATTTTTTATTAATTATGTGGATGAACATGAGTGAACACTTGGTTAAAGTTCTAAACTTACCAAGAGATTAGAGTTTTCATTGCCTTAAGAAGTTCAAGTGTGCGATGCGAGTCTTGAATCATACGCTCGCACACTTTGAATGAACTTGGTAATCAACACTCTAACTAAGTTTATCTCTAGTTAATCTAGATAATCTATCTAAACTATCTATTATATTAGTATTAGTGTTAGTTTACTTTTATGTTTTGGGCCCTTGAAGGCAAAGTTGTATAATTATTAAAAAGCCCATAGTCCGACTTACTTTTTTAGTGGATCTTTTTTGTAACTTAAAACAGGGAAAAGCTCGAACGGTTGGACCTGATTCTCAGATCACGAGCTAACTAATATCGCATTCTCCTCAAGCAGCGTGTAAGCACGGCTTGAGAGGTAAATTCTAAGCCTCCTCAAAGCCCATGTGAGAGGATACCTTATGTGTTCAAGCATGCTTACGTAATTGTTTGAAATTTAATTTCTGCACTGCAATTTACATTCACGCATAAAGCTGAACCCGAGCCACATAACAACCATTGGGAAGTTATTCCCCAATGTAGATAAATCGAACGTTTCTTGATTCTTGAAACCCTAGACCAAAAAAATAAATTAAAATCAATCAACTAGAGCCAAAAGTAGTCACGCTCCTCCAGAAAATGACTAAAATTAATATAGCCATGAGGATTTAGAGCAGTTACTAGATTCCGGTGTACCAACTACCTTCCTCACTCCCCTCCCCTAGATTCTTCATGAGTGAGATTGTTGGTAGCACACCACTTGGTGAAGTAATTGCTTACTCTTCTAAGACGTGTAGTAGATCCATCCTAGTCTAGCGCCCAATTGTTCCTTTGAACAGGGCATAGTAATTTATAGACCAAGCAAATATTTTCAAAAATCCAAAAAAATGAATTTCTACTGATTGTGCATTATCATTGATTAAGCATTCATGTCTTATCAATATGCATCGCAACTGTCATGGAATTACAATGCAAACCCAGATTCTTGTTCTTTTTGCGGTACTCCTTATCACTGGTTATCCCATTGCCCATCATATACCGAATTCGAGTCTACTACGGGAAATCCTTACGATTATGAAGTTCAATTTTCAAACTTTCCTAGTACCCAATACACTCAAGAGTTTTCTAATCATATCGACAATTCATGGAGTTCCCATAGTCAACCACCATTCATATATCCACCTGGTCAGTCAGAGTACAGTTTCACCCAAAACCCATTACCATTTACATCACCATCCATATCAAATTCATATTCCACTACACCATCCATCGATCACAGACCAACTCTACCAGGAAATGGCCAAGCAAACAATACTAAGTCAGTGAATAGCAACTACCTTATGTTTTCTCCAATCTAGCTTAAATAATGCCACATCTGAGATTAATGTTCTTCCTACTAGTCCAGAATCCAACCAACAAGAGAAACAAGGTGTTACTATAACAAAGATCATTACTAAAGCCCATCCATTAATTAATGACCAATTAAAATTCCATCACCATCTACCTAACTATCGTCTGAATTTTAGATCTTATGATGATGACTATTTGCCTGACGTCACAGTTTCTCTCACATGCCTTAATGCATCATCACCTATAAATGAGAAAACTATGGCAGAAGAAACTCAAGAGCATGTATTGGACTCGACACACTTGGAATATGGCATTGAGAAACTTTATGAAGATCTAGGTAGAGAGGACAAAGAAAATGAAGTGCTTGGAAAAGAGGGAGTAAAATCTATGGTGGAAAGTAGATTTCAATTTAGTTTGGTCATTAAAGACTTATCGATGAAATAAATTTGTGACATCCTTACTATTGAAGATATGAACCACAATCTTATGGAAACGCCAAAACTAGATGAAAAATTCTTTGAGTCCTCGAGATCATGTGAAGAACCACCACCCAACCATCACCATCCTAATTTAACACATCTTGAAATCCAACCTCCATTCATTAAAAATTCACCAATTTCTGAGGACTGCACCACAAAACCATTTCAAAGAAACCTCAAATTCGCACTTAAGCCAATTTTCTTTGAGATCATTCATAATTTTATAAACCTTTCCAGTAAAAAGACTTTGCCCAATATAAAAACACAAGAGTCCATCATTTATGTGGTTGAGAAACCTGGTATGTCCTATTCCCATCATTTGAGCCTCATGAAGGATATATACTACCAACCTCTCACTCTTTTGGACAATTCAAAGATGATGGGTTATTTCATAAATTCCATGATGGGTTACATAATCTTTCTCTTATCATTCTGCATTTTACATTCCAAATGCATCATTTCATTCTGTTTGGGGGTGTATGCTTTTACATTTTTTTATGGATTGATCCTCAGATATTTAGATTATTATTTTATAGCAAGAAACAAACACAGCCTTTGAAGCAACAAGTGACATGAACGAAGCTGGAGTGCTAAAAACTCTTTTATGATCATCCTATCTAAGAGATTTAAATCCTCTTTTCCTCGATGTATTCCTTCCCCATTCCATTCCATCTTTTGCTTTAAAGGGAATACATCAATAAGGTAATCAGACCACTCCACTTGGAGCCTTAAGTCCATGTATACTTGCATATTCCTTGTTAGCACTTTTACTCGTGGTTTGAGTAGTGTACCTTATGGAGCAAATATACAATTTTTTATTTCTTTATTTTACATTCTTTTTAAAATAGTTTTCTTTTCTTGTAATTTACTTTACATTTCCTGTTGTCTGTTATTTCCCAGTTTTCTGTCTTACATAAGTTCTTTCATTCAATCTTCACTATTGACGCTTTAGTAGTCTTTCCTCTATAAAGAAGAGATGTTAAACAAAGCAGAGGTGAGATGGTGATTGAGTGGAAATGTCTTACAATTGCTTTTCATGGTTGTTTTGCATGTTTCGTCTTATATAGACATGCCAAACCATGGGATGGTTGGCAATTGTAGCCCTTTTAATTCAAAATTTTTTTCCTTCTGTGGGCGATTTCTAGTTGTTTCGAGTTTCGTCTTACAATCTAGTTGGAATGGCTTTAACTAGGGCTAACTAGAGAGCATAAGAGGAAAGACTAGATTATATAGAAATAAAGATAGTCCTCTTCACTAGATTTGCCTACTTGCAAAACAAGAAGTGGAAGATCTAGGGAGGCCAAACTATGGGATGGTTCACAATTTGAGTCACCTAAATTCAAAAATCTTTTTCTTCTATTGGGAGGATCACTCTACTCATAGTGATTTTTCTTAATAGTTTTCTTCAAAAAAAAAATGAGACGTCTCCAAACTAGAATTAAACAAATAGAGTAACCCAAAGTGATACTATTCTTTGTTTAATTCCATCTTTTGCCTCCACCTCTCTATTTGTCTCGAGAATCTAACGTTAAAAGACTCAAACTTGTACAAAATTTTCAAAAATTCTTTCCCCTTCTCAATCTCTCTCTTTCTAAAAACTTTCAAAAAACTTTCAGAAATATCTTCTGTAATGAACAAAAACCCTCCACATAGCAAGACTAGATGGATAAGTTTTAATAATTGTGTGCAAGTACTTCTTAGAGAACTGCAGCTGAAGATATGGACATGTATACCGAAAATTATTCCTGGTTTAGGTAAAAGTTTATACGCACGAAAAAGACAAGCTATGAGAGAAGGCCGGTGCTTTCGGTCCAAACACCAACTTGCCCCCATCTTCAACCTCATAGTGAAAATTCAGTTTTCAAGGTTTTCATGTACCAGCCACCTGCTCATTGAGCACAACAAAGGAGAGTAATCCAACCATCTGGTTGGGATTGCCTCAAGTTTTTGAAAACATCAAATTCTTAGGAATCTGACTTAAAATGACCTACCTTTTTAAAATTTCAGTACATATTCAAAACCCAAAACAATTAATTAAAAATTTCCTTATTTCATTTGTATATATTTTCCTATAATTCCTTTTCATTTCTTTCCCTCATTTTTTTTTCATCCATCGTTGGATGTGAACGTACCATATACTGTTGCGTAGTATTTTTGATGATGATCGTTTTGGTACCTTATGGGTCAATATCAGACGAGTAACGAAGCGCGGATCGGCTCTTGAAGTTGGCAACACACTGAGGACAAGATCAAAATTACCTGATTTCATTTAGGCTTGGGCCAAAAATTCGTTTTAACTTAAAAGGCACATGCCATCAAACATATTTAACCCACATGACCGCCCAACCGTCCATCTTCTTCCTCACACTTTCCAAACCCTAGCCACCATAAGCCAACTCATGACTGCCCCCATTTAGCTCGCGACCGCCCGCCCACTCATACAACCACCAATCCAAATTTTTACAGCCTGCTCCATTTTCAACCCCCATTCTAACTAAAAAACCCTAATTTTATCAACTCATACTCCAAATGGCTCGAGTTCTTAAAATCGTGCCGAGACAAAATTTTGAACCCATCTTCAATTCTGATCTATTTGAAGTGCACTTCAAGGCTAAGGTTAGAAGAAGAGGATGGGAAGCTTTGGTTTTATTGGAAGGTGCGGCTTATTTTCCCTCTCTCTCTTTCATTTTATAATCATATACTTAGAGGGGAGGATGACCGTATCACGGTTGTCAAGGATGGTCGCACGCTCGAGCTCACCAAAGAGGTAGTGAGTGAGGTTCTAGGGATTCCTCTGAAGGCTTATGTTCAGATGGAATAGTCCCCAGACAACAAGACCATCGATGTGATGATGGTAATGACGCTTCCGCGAGGGGTGAAAATCCCAAGTCACGCTATCGCGTTCGAGTTTGCTGCAAAACGAATCGGTTAGCGATATCTCGATGAGACAACCCACAACCTACTAGGCTCAACCAAGCCTTCTGATATCGGTAAGGCAATGTTCCACATCCTGTGGATTCTCCAAGAGCAAAAGAATAGCTTCTGCATCGTCATCTTCATTTGGGAGCAACTCTGCAAACCCAAGAGGTTCATCGCCCATTCTACCGGTCTTTGGTCACACCGGATTATGCAAAGACTGGGGTTCGAGGCTACAGACGCCCTAGTAGAGGTCATGAATGCTACCACGGGTCCTATCTATACCCACTGCATCCAGAAATTTTGGCATCCACCTGCAGCCAGAGCCACCGAGCAAGCACACCCTATCGAGCAAGTGGACTACTTCCCTGAAGGTGCCACTCTATAGTTCACTTAGCTCATGGATGGAATTCACTTCCTCCATGGAAGCCAAAGGATTTTGCACCAGCACATTTACCATCTTAGGCAAACACAGGGAGTCATCATAGCGGCACAACAGACCCTAAGAGAGGAGTAGCAGTCTTTCTAGCAGGAGCAGGGACGCTTTCAACATAGTGTCACTAGAACACTACAGAGCATTAGAGACGCGCTCCTGCATAATGATAGACATGCTAGGACCCGGCGTCAGGAGAAAAGATTTTCGACTTTGTGACGAGTCACGATGTATTCTGACTAGGCAGTTCCCTAGTGTCCATATAGTTAGACATTTTCCTTTTATTGTATTTTCTGTTGTTTTATTTTTCTTTATTATGATGTTAGTATAATATTAATTTTATATATGTTTATGTTATTTGCTTTCTTGTGGAATTTGGTATATGAGTAGAAGATAATACAGATACATCATGCCAAAACATAATTTGGTATATATGTTTTCTGCATTTCATGTGTTTTCAAAAATACAAAAACCTAAAATATTTATAGTAGAATAATTATCCTTAGTACAATAAACCATGTATTTATCGTTCTATATCAAACAACCCATGCCCCAAACTTATTTGGGGTTGACGTATTTTCATCATGAAAAACATAATACAAGTGTATCACCGTTTTTGCTCATGTTTCTATGGTAATCTCTTTCCTTATCCCTTCATACTTTGAGGACAAAGCATATTTCAATTTGGGGGTGGTATAGTAACATTTTGCAAAAACAAGGCATTTTCTATAGTAGATATAATAGTATATATTTCTTCCTTTCTAAAAAACAATTTCGAAAAAGACTAAAAATATTTTTCTATTTAGTATTCAAAAGTCTTCTTTCCTTTTTCTAGGATGAATAAAAATTTTAGAAGTCTCATTATAGCAAAAGAGTAAGGATTCGTTCTTCGAACTTAGACTAATATACGTACAATAATTTCTGCATCTTTTCATGAATGGCATGCATAAGCATTTGATTGTATATAGCAATGAGTTTCTTAATTAAACCAAGGTTAGAATAATTAAGTTTCATATCCTGTGAGAATCTAGCTAAAAGCCTCATCCGAATGATTATTGAGTGATGACACAAAGGATGTTCGGATAGAAAGACCACACGTCCACTTGATTGATCACTGATCAGCTCCCAAATGTTCATTTTATTATCCTTATATTACTACATTATAGCCCTTCTTACGTTTAATGAAAAGGCAACTTCATAGCTTTTATTGCCTTTTTCAGGTTACAGAGAAATTCAGACCACTTATCATAAAAGCTGCATCTTAGCACCAAAATGAGCATAATTATGCTTATTATGAAGGCCAGAAGCTGCTATGAAAAAGTGTTGAAAAAGTCAAAGGTCAAAGACTCATAACCAAAGAGCTAAAAATCAAAGTCCTCAACTCAGAAAACCAGAGATAGATGGCCTCAACTCAAAAGATGGCTTTCTCTAAAACCTATCTTAGTCAAGAAGAAAAGCATAAAGGAGAAAAGTATAAAGTAAAAGCAAGTTGTGAGGTGTCATGAATCTATAGGAGAGGGGTAGTTTTGTAATGGTGTCATATATAAGCCAAAGAGATGTAGAGAATTAGGTATTCATTGCATTTAGGGTCCAAACCATTTGGTTTGTAGGAGTAGAATGCATCTAGACTTAATGTAGTGTCATGTAGAATTTAATTTCTAGTCTTTTATTTTTCAAGTCATTTTACTTTATTGTTCTTCATTTTCATTTCCATCTTGTTATTTTGTTTTATTTCAATCAATCAATCAATTTTATTTTGTTGTTCTTTATTTCAATCACTTTATTTCAATATTTTGTGTTATTTCAATCTTCAACAACTTAAGTTTCAATGTTCTTCATTCATAAACTAAAAACTAAACAAGTTCTAAATTAAGAGTCTACCTTCTTCCTTTAAACTCCCAACATTCAAAATCTATACAATCTAGGATGAACCACATCAAAAACAAACTTTAAGGTACTCACTACAACATTACTTCAAATTGCTCCGCCATCATGGATTGAAAGAGCAAGAGTGCTTGGTTGAGCATTTAAGGAGGAAACACCATTCTCACCTTTCCATTTCTTTTTCTTTTATTTTTTTTTCGTTGTTTTATTTCATTGTTTTTCCTTACTGAGTTACTTTTTTGCAAATCAAGGTTCAGGATTAACATACTGGAGAGGAGTTGAAGTTATAGACAAAAACATGTATGTCCAATTTTTTCTAGTTCCAGTTGATTTTTAATGTATAGTTGAACTCTAGGCCCGAATTTTGTAATAAAGTAGGATCAATCAGTGGAACTTGTTTGTAATAGTTAAAGATAAAAAGAAAAACGAAAAAAAATTAGGAAAAATGGTTTTTTATTGATTTTTGTAGATGAACATGAGTTGAAACTTAGCTGAAGTTGTAAACTTACCAAGGGATTAGAGTTTTCATTGCCTTGGGAAGTTCAAGTGTGTGAGGCAAGTCGTGAATCATCGCTTGCACACTTTGAATCAACTTAGTAATCAACACTCTAAGTCCACTTAACTCTAGTTAATCTAGATAATCAATCTAAACTAGCTAGTTGATCTATTAGATTAGTTTTAGTATTAGTTTACTTTTGTGTTTTGGGCCCTTGAAGGCAAAGTTGTTTAATTATCAAAAACCCGACTTGTGGACTTTTTTGTGGACCTTTATTGTAACTTAAAACAAGGTAATGCTCGAAAGGTTGGGCCTGATTCTCAGATCACGCGCCAACCGACGTCGCCTTCTCCTCAAGCAGTGTGTAAGCACAGCTTGATAGGTAAATTCTAAACCTCCTCGAAACCCAAGTAAGAGGATACCTTGTGTGTTCAAGAATGCTTACGTGACTGTTTGAATTTTAATTTCCACACTGCAATTTACATTCACGCATAAGGCTGAACCCGAGCCACATAACAACCATTGGGCAGTCATTCCCTAATGTAGGTAAATCGGACGATGCTTGATTCTTGAAGCCCTAGACAAAAAAAAATGAATTACAATCAAATAACTATAGCCCAAAGTAGTCACGCTCTTCCAGAAAAGGACAAAAATATAGCCATGAGGATTTAGAGTAATCAGTTACCAGATTCCGGTGGACCAACTACATTCCTCACTCCCCTCCCCCAGATTCATCGAGAGTTAGATTCTTGGTAGCACACCACTTGGTGAAGTAACTGCCTACTCTTATGAGACGTGAAGTAGAGCCATCCTAGTCTCACGCCCAATTGTTCCCTTGAACAGGGCATAGTAAATTATAGACCAACAAAGATTTTCAAAAATCCAAAAAAAAGAATTTCTTCCATTTGTGCATAATCATTGACTTAGCATTCATGTCTTATCAATATGCATCACAACCGAAATGGAATTAGAATGCAAACCCGTAAGTTCTTTTTTGAGGTAGTCCTTATCACTAGTTATCTCATTGTTCATCATATACCTAATTCGAAGTCTACAACAGAAATCCTTACAATTATGAACCTCAATTTTCAAACTTCCCAAGTACCCAATACATTCAAGAGTTTTCCAATCATGAAAACAATTCATGGAGTTCCACCACAAATAGTCAACCACCATTCATATATCCACCTGTCAATCGGTTAGAGTGCGGTTTCACCCAAAATCTATTACCATTCACAAACACCATCCATCACGCACCAACTCTACCGGAAATGGCCAAGCAAATAATACTAACTTAGTAAATAAATAGTACCTACCTTATGTTTTCTCTAATCTGATTCAAAAGATGTCATATCTAAGACTAATATTCTTCCCACCACTCCAAAACCCAATAGAAAGGAGGAACAAGGTGTTACTATAACAAAGCCAATTTCTAAAGCCCATCCTGATACTTCTGACCAATTAAAAACCCATCATCCTCCACCTAACTATTGTGTGAATTCCAAATCTTATGATGATGACTATATGCCCGAAGTCACAGTTTCTCTCACATGCCTTAATGCATCATCACCCATAAATGAGGAAACTCCAGCAAAAGAAACTCAAGAGCATGTATTGGACTCAACACACTTGTAAAATGGCATTGAGAAAATTTATGAAGATCTAGGCAGAGAGGACAAAAAAAATGAAGTGCTTGGAAAAAAGGGAATAAAATCTATGGTGGAAAGTGGATTTCAATTTAGTTTGGCCATTAAAGACTTATCGAGGGAACAAATTTGTGACATCCTTACTATTGATATGAGCCACAATCTTGTGGAAACACCAAAGCACGTAAAGATGTAAATCACTCCATAGAGAAACACTACTCAAAAGAAACGAGAAAAGTGCAAGAAAGGAATGAGTGAATTATATGGACGTGTAGTAAGGATCCGATACTTACAACCACACACTCTGAAAGGAGGGTCTGATTACCTTAATAGAGTACTTCCAAAATATAGAATATGGATAGGAAGCACACCAAACATAGAGGGTCAGTCTTCATAAACAGGGTCTTGTATAAGGGTTTATTCTACAAATGGGCAATGTAATTCGTGGAAATATTTTAAGCGTTGGCCATTTACTTTAAAGGTATTGTTGTCCTTAGGATTTACCAAGGTAATTACCCCTTGAGGAGTGACATCAGTAACTAGAAAAGGTCCAGAACAACGTGTTTTTAATTTCCCAGGAAAAATATGCAAACGTGAGTTATATTACAAAACCTTTTGACCAAGATCAAATTTTTACGCAAAATATGTTTATTATGAATACATTTCATGCTAGCTTTATAATCCTTCGCTAAATCATAAGAATCACTACATATTTCTTAAAGCTCATTTAATTGTAATTTGCGCTTGACACAAACATCGTTAATGTTGAAATTAAGACTTTTAATAGCCCACAAGGCATGATATTCCAACTTAACAGGCAAGTGACATGGTTTACCAAAAACTAAGCGGTTAGGTGACATACCAATAGGTGTTTAAAAGCCGTTCTATATGCCCATAAAGCATCTGTTAGGCGTTTAGACCAGTCTTTCCTATAAGGATTAACTGTTGTTTCTAATATTTTTTTAATTTCTCTATTGGACACCTCTACTTGACCACTAGTTTGAGGATGATACAGAGTCACCACCTTATGGGTAACTCTATATTTCTTGACTAAAGCTTCAATAACTCTATTACAAAAATGTTTTCCTCTATCACTAATAATGGCCTTAGGTACGCCAAAACATGAGAAGATATACTCCTTCATAAACAATACTACAGTTTTATGGTAATTACTATGACAATCCATGGCTTCAATCCATCTAGAAACGTAGCCTACAGCTACAAGAATATAATTGAAGCCATGTGAAACAGACCCAAGAAATTAATACCCCAGACATAAAAAAATTCCACTATAAGAATGGGATTTAAGGGCATCATATTACATTGAGTAATACACCCAAGTTATTGACATCTAATACACGCTTTATAGTGTGTATGGGCATCTTGAAATAGGGTAAACCAATAAAAACCACATTGAAGAATTTTGGCGGCAGTTTTCTTTCCACTAAAATGACCCCCGCATGATTGTTCATAGTAGAAAGATAAGACTTCATTGTGCTCTCACTAGGGAATACACCGACGAATTATTTGATCCGCACAATACTTAAAAAGGTAGGGTTCATCCCAATAGTAAAACTTAACTTTGACCAAAAATCAAGGTGCAGAAAAAATTGAATAAAGATGCTCATCCGGAAAAGAGTCATATATCAATTCGAAATCACTGTCATCCTCATTAGTTAACCTAGATAAATGATCTGCAACTACATTTTCATCTCTTTTTTTATCCTTAATTTCTAAGGTAAATTCATTGAGGAGAAGAATCCAATGGATCAATCTCTATTTAGCATCCTTCTTCGCGAGAAGGTACCTATGCGCGGCATGGTCTGTATAGACTATGGTCGTGGAACCAACCAAGTAGGAACGGAACTTATCTAAGGCATAGACAACGGCTAGGAATTCCTTTTCAATAGTAGTGTAATTACGTTGAGCCTCATTTAAGGTTTTACTAGCATAAAAAATAACAATAGACTTATTATCTAACCTCTATCCTAGCACAAAGCACCAACAACATAATCACTAGCATCACACATAAGTTCAAAAGGTTTTGACCCGGTCACGGTGGGTGTATGATAGGTGCTTGAGGTTAAAGCTTTCAAAGTTTTCAAAAACCAGTTTTGCAGTCATGATTAAAATAAAAAATAATATCTTTTAAAAAGTAATTTTGTTAAAGGCTTAGCTATTTTTTAAAAATCTTTTATCGTCTATAGAAACTTGCATGGTCTAGAAAGGCCCTAATGTCACGAGGCATACCATGGTATAGGCAGAGACGCTTATCTTATCTAGTTTAGCTTTATCCATTTATATTCCATTTTTAGAAATAATATGACCTAAAACTATGTCTTTAGTGACCATAACCGTTTCAAAACTTTAGAAAGATTTGAAAGACAATCTTCAAAGGAATTACCATAAATGGAAAAATCATCCATAAAAACTTCCATGAATTTCTCCACCATGTCACTAAAAATATGGAGCATACAACGCTGGAAAGTACCAGGTGCATTACAAATGCCAAAGGGCATTCTTTTATATGCATACGTATCGAAGGGACATGTGAATGTAGTCTTCTCCTGGTCATCAGGGTCAATAATAATCTGGAAATAGCCAGAATAGTCGACTAAAAACCAATAGTAAGCATGGTCGGCTAGACGTTCAAGCATTTGGTCAACAAAGGGTAAAGGAAAGCGATCCTTACGTGTCATCGCATTTAGCTTCCTATAATCAATACAAATCCTCCGCGCTATAGGAACTCGGGTGGAAACTAACTCTCCATCGGCATTACGAATGAATGTAACACCTGATTTCGTAGGGACTACATGAACTGGGCTCACCCATTCACTATCTGAGATGGGATATATAATGTTAGCATCGAATAATCTCAAAACTTCCGCTCTAACTACCTCTTTCATGGCAGGGTTCAAACGACGTTATGGATCACGAGAGGTTTTCACATTATCCTCCAAATGTATGCGATGTTTGCATACGCTAGGGTCAATACCCTTAATATCGTCTGAAGACCAACCAATCATAGAACGATGTTCACGAATAACCCTAATCAAATTTGCCTTTTTCAGTAGCAGATAACTGAGATGATATAATAATCGGATGAGTCCCATCCGGATCAAGATGAATGTATTTTAACTTAGCGGGAAGAGATTTAAGCTCAGGGGTAGGAATGAGGGAATCAGGATGGTCTTCCTCCTCTAAAATGCAGATTTGTTCAGGAATGAGTTCTTCAAACTCAGGAGATAGATCATGGATAGGAGTAGACTCTAAGAGGGCATCTATTTCTTAGATGTAAGAATCCTCAGTACTGCTAAAGGAAATAAATTAGTGTATCTGATTATCTGGAAAAGTTTTATTAAAATAATCTTGAGCGAGAGTTTCTATCGAGCTAATTTCTCCATCTATAGTCGTGTCTGGTGTCTATTGCATCATCTTAAAAATATTTACCTCAACAGCAAGGTTTCTAAAGGAAATGGACATTGAACTATCACAGCAATTAATGAGGGCATTGGCAGTTGCCAATAAAGGATGCCCTAAGATGATAGGAACAGAGTCATGGGCGACTTCTGTGTCTAGAATGACAAAATTGGCTGGATAATAGAAGTCTTGTACTTTAACAAGAATATTTTCAACTACACCCTTAGGATACTTAATCGAACGATCGGCTAACTGCAAAGTCATTGTAGTCGGTTTTAGATCATGTATACCTAGTTGTTTATAACGGTAAAATGGGAGTAAGTTAACACTCACTCCTAGATCTAGAAGAGCAGTTGTGGTGAAAGTATTACCTAAGGTGCATTGTGCAGTGGAATGACCAAGGTCTTTATACTTAACGATTCTCACAGGCTCGGATAGAGAGGAAAATTAATCTATTAAGAAGGCTTCTTTAGGTATGTTTGTTTTCCTCTTTGTGGTGCGCAAATCTTTAAGAAACTTAGCATGTTTTGGAAAACATTTTATGGCTTCGAGGAAAGGTAGGTTGCTAGTTAAATTTTTGAAAAATTCCCAAATCTCGTCAAAATTATCGTCCTTCTTTAGCAGAGCTAGTTTTTGGGGAAACGGGGGTTTTTCCCTATATTTAGCATAATGGTCAATAGGAGTATTGCCCTTTTCTTGGGATAATTGTTGGATGGATTGTTAGATGGCTAGTAATATCTATTGTTGAACTTGCATGTATGCATCGAATCTATCAGATTGGGTAGGTTGAGTTGCCACGAGTTGTGTAACAAGAACTATCTCACGTTGATTATTAACAGGTGGATTTTGATAGTTGTTATTAACCGAGACTAAACTTCTATTATTATTATTATTATTATTATTATTATTATTATTATTATTATTATCTTGCCCTTGTCCTTGCTTTGGTTGATATTGATTGTAGTTGTTGGTGGGCCTAACATTTTGATTATTAAAACCTAGAGGTGCTGCTTGTTGGTGATTATTACGCCAACTAAAATTTGGATTTTGTCTCCAAGGTACATTAGGTATATAATTAAAAACACAGACATCTTTTGGCTGTGATGGTGGTTGTTCATAAGCAAGAGGACAATAATGATCGGAATGCTCAAGACTACAACAAAAATTAAAGCGAAAAGAGTTTATATTCATGACGAGAGTTGGTTTCTCTTCTTATTTATTGAGAAAAAGGGCATCTACCTTCCGAGTGAGGGATTCAATTAAAGTTTTAAGTTCAGGATCTTGTTTAATCTCAAACATATTGGCTGCCATAGCTATAAAAGAAGGAATGGAGCGGGAGTAATCGTTACCTCCCCAGTTATTACTTTTCTTGGATTGATTATCTAGAAAGTTATAAGCATCTGTGGCTCCTTTACCTAGGAAATTACCTCAATTCATGATATCTAAAGTCTCTTTATGATGTTGGGATAGGCGTTTGAAGAAGGCACAAACTAGTGTATCTTTACCCAGATTATGATGTGGACATTCTACTAGAAGATCAGTGAAATGATTCCAAGCCTCAGAAAAGGATTCTTGAGGCTTTTGGCGAAAGAAGTGAATATTTTGTAGCATCTCATCGGTCTTCTGTGGTGGGTAAAATTGTTCCATAAATAATTCAACTAGTTTTTCCCATGTGTCGACAGAGTCCGGCTTTTGTGTTGTTAGCCAAGCATCCGCTTTGTCAGCTAAGGTGAAAGGAAACACCCTGAGCTTTATTTATTCAGGTCTTACATTAGGATGATGAAATGTAGTAAGAACTTGTTGTATCCTACATAAGTGTTGATAAGGCTTCTCATGGTCTAACCCATGGAAAACAAGTAGCATATTAAATATATTGGGGGGATTCTAAAATCTCCTGTAGTATCTACAAGAATTATGCAAAACTCAGGTCCATCATTTAAAGCCTTATAAAAATTAGAGAGGAGTCTCTCTGCTATTTCTTCACCCATTGTTACAGATGTAGTGTTGGTGGGTGTAGGTGGTGTGTGTGTGTAGTAAGTGGTGAATTTCTAGATAGGCGATTATTTCTGCGTCTACGATAAACTAATATGGCAGGTTTATGCGTACCATATCTTAATCTCATACAATTTTTAAGTCTAATAGGCAAGTCCTAACGAGCATGCAAAAATAGCCTGATTATTATTAGAAAATAATCATCTAATAGTAATTCGAGGATGTAAAGAGGTGTTACCTAGAGCGTCCTTGCTACGCGTATAAATAGCGTCTTTAACAGCCTTGAAGCACGTCTATGTTACTTGAACAATTATATGAGTACTGATCCGAGTACATGTTGTGGATTGTGAAGTCCTATAAAAAGATTAACTTTATTAGTTTTAAAGTTTTAATTAAGAATTAGGCTAATGCTTTTTACTATGGGCTTCGTGTTGCGCCTGGATGTTAGGCCTATGAAAACAGGCTTTGGTAGTGGGTGGGTTTACTAATTTAACTATGATTAATTAATTAATTTTTTTGGTATTTTAATAATAAAACCAATAGTCAAGTCACTTAAGAATTTGAGGGAGGTTGTCCATGCGTGCACGTTCCTTAATTACAGAACCACAAATTCTTTCAATTTGCTTGACACCGTTTAGAATGAAGAAAATTAATTTCTAAAATTTTGTAATTTTTAGCATACGAGTACTGTACTATACTCTTGATATAATAAATGATAAGAGCCCAAAACTGTAGTTTTAACCCCTTAACAATATTACTTTTAGACTAATTATGTGATTAATAAGTAAGAGTTAGTACTATTATCGTGTTCTTATGTATTTCAAGCATTGGAGTCGAATATTTGTAGAAATGCGCCCCTTTTGCGAGATAATAGAGCAAAGGTTGGTTGCTAAGAAGTTCTATGATTAAAGGCCAAGATTCAAGGAGAAAAAACCTTTTTAAAGCAAGGTCAAAGCTGAAAAGTCAAAGTCAACGCGGGCAGAAATAGCGTACAAAAATCATCAAAACTTCCAAAGGCCGTATCTTTGGACTCAGACCTCAGAATTGGGCTTACCTTATGTCAAAACGACTAGCTCGGAATGAGCTTTCTAATAATACAAGCCTTGACCCAATCAGAAGAGGAAAAGTGGACGAAAAGGCTATTGAAGTTATTTTCAACTGAAAGCCCCTTTGTGGACTGAAGTAATGAGGTTTTGGGCTCGATTTTCCAGCCCAAAACATGGCTCCTCAGCCCATGTACAAAATTGTGGATCTAGTCTCTTCTATATGAAGAGACAAAGACTTAGCTCTTAAGTTAGTGAGTTTTTACTTAGTTTTACTTCATAAAAATTAGTTTTAGAACAATAAATTAGTTGGTTAAACTTAGTTACTTAGTTAAGAATCAAATACTTAGTTTGTATTTCAAGTTTTAGTTTCTAATTCAATATTTAATTCATATATTTAGTTTGTCTTAAATTGATAATTAGTTATTCATAATCTTAGTTCTAAATTAGTTTTAAATTCAGCTTTAATTCAATTTGAATCATTATCCTCTTGTTCAATTAGATTAATAAAGTTTAATACTTATTCAATAATGACTTGTTCTATGTGTTCTATGTGTTCTTGTGTTAGAAATGATAGTGTAATGATTTAAGTCTAAAACTTCCATTAGAGGGGTTTGAGGAAGCCTTGATGAAACTTGATTTCGATTAGCGTAGAAATGGTCATAATAATCTATTCCATTCTAGAAAGTAATTAGTTCTCCATGAGAATGGGTTTGATTGTTTCACATGTTGATTGTTAGTTGGTAGAGATTACCATGAATGATTAGGAATTAGATAGACCCAATTGTTATGCAAAAATATTTCAATTCGGATTACGATAATTCTTTGTTAGTTTATTAAGTCGAATTAAAGTGGAATCAAATTCCCCTAATTCATTCTCATATTGTCAATTTAGTATTAAATTGCCGTCATTTCATTTATCGCATCTTGATTAGTTGATTTACCATCGTAGTTAACTTCAATTATATTGCTCTCACAACTTTGTTAGCTTACACGAACTAGGAAACCTTACATCTAAACGAGCTAGGAGTGGAATGAATTCTCTACTCTAAACATATTGCATTGATAAAGAGAATAGAAAACTTTGATATATAAGCAAGAAAAAAGTTTTAGTTTTACCTACATTTGAGTTTCATCACTTATTCGTAGGTAAAACTATCATTTTACCTTTTATCAAATGGCGCCGCTGCCATCTTAGTTGTGTTTAGTTTCATTTTCTTTAGTAGTGATAATCCTACCAAAGTCCCATTAAACCTACCCACCCTTGTTTGTTCTAATTGTGGTTGTTTGCTCAAGAACTGATTTTTTTTCAGAGAAATACATTGAGCGTGCCCTGCACCTCATTGGCCTAAATTCAAAGCGCACCACATGCTGAAGCCCCTAGAAATCGAGATAGGCACGAGCACGCCCTGCGCCCATTCAAGGCAAATTCAGAGCGCACCCCCCGCTGAAGCCCCTGGACCTCGAGTCAAGCAAGAGCGCAACCCGCGCCCTTGAAAGGTAAAATCTGGCGCGCTACGCGCCCTCTTCTAAACAGCCCAATTTCCACAGGTTAGTCCAAATTTCCATTTCTTCAAGTTATTCAGTGTTTTTAACTTGTTAAATACACTGAGCTCGCGTATACAAGACGTTATTCATAAGCGAAGCAAGGAGGCATTCAGTACTTCTTTCTTCCACTTCTCGCATCTCCCCGTAGAGGATTTATACTAGCATATCAGGGTTGTTTTTACTGTTGTCGTGTTTCTTTAATATTGGACTTAGCCTCGCATGATATTAAGGTCAGATAGAGAAAAAACAACTAACGTAATCTATCGTGAACGCGTCAACACACAAACCTATATAGTATACCACACACTACACCTAAAATAATGGTATACCACTTTTACAAAGCCTTGAATGATAACCCAAAATCTTGCATCGTTCTTTTGGAAAATAAAATATATTTAATTTGTTACCTGTTTTCCTTATCGATATCGAAAGATTGAACAAGTTCTTACCATTCCATCATCATCCTACGGTACTTTTAAACTAAGGGTGTTTCCTTTCAATGATAGCCCAAAAATCTTGGTTAACTCATCGTTCTTTCTGTGGACTCATGGGCCAAACTTGTTCAATTGTTTATAGAACATTTTTACCCACCACTGAAGACAAATGAAATGCTTTCCAAGATTCATTTTTTCCACCAGAATCCTCATGAATCCTTTTCAGAGGCTTGGAATCATTTCACTAACCTTCTTATAGAGTGTCCACATCATAACCTTGCGAAAGACACGTTAGTTCGTGCCTTTTTCAAGGGACTTTTACACCACCATAAAGAGGTCCTTGATATAATGAATGGGGGTAGTTTCCTCAGTAAAGGAGCCTCAGAGGCTTATAGGTTTTTAGAAGATCAAACAAAGCGTAATAATAACTGGGGGGTAAGTGACGATATCCCCCGCTCCGCTAGTTCTTCTTCAATATTTAAGGCTACCAGTATGTTTGAGGTTAAATCTGATCCTGAGCTTAAAACTTTAATTTAATCCCTCACTAAAAAGGTAGAAGCTATTTATGTTCAACAAAAGCCTACCCTTGTCATGAATATCAACTCTATTCCATGTAATTTCTGTTTGAGTCTTGTGCATCCCGACTCCTATTGTCCTCTTGTCTATGAACAATCATCCGCACAGTCGAACAATATTTGTTCCATTAATAGCGAACCTAACGCACCTTGGCGACAAAACCCCAACTACAGTTGGTGAAATAATCAACAAGTTACACCTCCAGCGTATAATAATCAAAATGTTAGGCCAGCAAACAATTACAATCAAGCTCCATCGAGACAAGGACAAGGACAAGGTAATTATAATAATTATAATGCTAATAGAGGTATCATTCCAGGTTAATCATAACTATCACAACCCACCTGTTAATAATCAACGTGAGATAGTTCCCTCGCCACACCACCCAGAATAACTACACATCCACAACCGGATCGTTTCGACGTCTTTATGCAAACGCAACAATAGATTTTACAGTCCATCTAACTTTCCTTACAGTAGTTAACACAAGAGAAAGTACAACCAAAAGGTGTGTTTCCAAGTCAAGCGATACCTAACCTTAAAACACCAAACACAACTTTTGAGGTAAACGGTAATACTAGTAATGAAAATGGAAACGAAAGTGAGCTAAAAGTCATCACCACTCTCCGTTCTGGCAGAGTGGTTGATAATGGCATAACTATGCCTGTAGTTACCCCATCAGTAGTCCCTACACCGAAGATTTTATTAGATACCGAAGTAATAACTGAAGATCCTACCCTAGTAGAGGTACTAGTTAAACCACAACCTAAGAAACAAAAAGCCAAGGTTACACATCATGTTGATCCATACGCTAAATATAGAGAGAAACCACCGTTTCCCCCAAAGATTAGCCATGTTAACCAAGGATACGAATTTCGATGAGATTAGGGAAGTTTTCAAAAATCTAACGATAAACCTACCCTTTCTTGAAGTGATTAAAAAGTTACCTCACCATGCTAAGTTTCTTAAAGAGTTGTGCACTACTTGACGTAAAACAAATATTCCTAAAGACGCCTTTTTAACTGAACAGTTTCCTACTTTAACCAAACATAATGGCATCGTTAAGTACAAGGACCCTGGTCGTCCTACTGTACAATGCACCTTAGGAGATTCCCACATGACGACCGCGATATTAGACCTGGGGGCGAGTGTTAACTTACTCCCTTTTTATCTCTATAAACAAATAGGTCTACAAGCGATGCAACCTACTAAAATGACGTTGCAATTAGCGGATCGGTCTATTAAGTATCCTAAAGGTGTTGTTGAAAACGTGCTTGTTAAGGTTCAGGATTTCTACTATCTGGCTGATTTCATTATCCTTGACACAGAAGTCGCTAACGACTCTGTTCCTATCATTTTAGGGCTTCCCTTCTTGGCTACTGTCAACGCGCTCATAAACTGCCGCGATGGTTCAATGTCCTTGTCCTTTGGTCATCTTTCTGTTGAGGTAAATATTTTTAAATCGATGCAACAGTTCCCAAATACGACTGTCGATGGAGAGGTTAGCATGATCGAGAGCTTAGCTCAAGATTATTTCGACAACACCTTTCCTGATAATCAGATGCACCAATTTCTTTCCTTTGGAAGTTCAAATATTGACGCCATGACAGAAGAAGAACTTTTTCACACAATATCCCAGTGATTCTTCTAACCCACCTATTGAAGAATGTCTTGCATATCTACAAGCTTTTAATGATCTAGACCTGATAGCTCTAGCTGAGCACCATTCACCCACCGCATATTATCCTATCACTCATTCACCTTCTATCAATGTTCCCTGCCCTCCACCTTTCCAACGGAACCTTGAGTTTTCACTTGACCATCTTGTTTCTCCTGTGCTTCATGATTTTCTAAACTCTCCTAGTAAGAAACTACTACCTAAAGTGCCACCCGAGACCTTCATTTTCAGATGTGTGATAATACCAACCCACTCCACCAATGAATTTTGTAATAAACCCACATTCTCCATTTTTTCATTCCATACTTCTACAACTTATCCATATCCACCATATCTTCCACAACCATCCATTCATTCACGATCATTTACTTGGCTACCTACCCGTTGGGGGAAAAATAAGAAATTGCATCCTAGGTTAGGTTCTAGATCCATCAGTATTCACTCTCATTCTGCTAGGCCACATTTTGGGAAATCATAGTGCTTAATTGTGTTTGGGTGTGTTTCCTGTGATCATTATTTATTGAACGATCCACAACTATTTCGGTTGTTGATATATGGTAAACTGCATGTTTATTATATACATATATTTTAGATATAGTCTTGAGTATCTGACTATAAAAGACTCATTTTGTTGTTTGGTGTATTTTCTTTCACTTCCATATATTGGTAAGTGCACCATTCAGGTAACTGGGCCCTCCTTTGGAGTGTGTGGCTGTAAGTACCAGATCCTAAGTCCACGTTTAACGTAATTCATGCTTTCAACTCTCGCATATTTTCTCGGTTTTTTAGTCATGTTTATCTATGGAGTGATTTACGTCCTTATTGCTTATTGTTTTCCTTTATATAAATCTTATTCATAAAAAGTAAAAAATATTAAAACCATAAAAATAGTAATCTAGAAAGTCTCGGGAATCTGACTTTAAAAGACCCACGTTTAAAACAAATTTTCTAAACTCTGTTCTATAAAATCTGTTTGGGGGCGAGGTGTTGGTCTTTCCATCCTTGATTGCTCAACTTTCCATTTTTGTTGCTTAGGCCGTTAAATCGTATTTTGATTCAGGTTGACATTATCTATAAATTTAGATTTCATTTGTTCGCATAACTTACGTCATTCACGCACTTTAAGGCATTTTCCTCCTTTTTATATGTCAACCACGGTTACAATAGAATGTTTTATAGATCATTGGATTAGAAATTCTCTCCTGATTGTTTTCATATCTCATTCGCAAAAATCGGACCGATAACGAGTCGAGAATTTCAATTTTAATTTTTGCACGCATAGGGACAAAATGGGTATTTCCGAAATTGTTTGGGCTTGGGCCCAAATCCACAGTAAAAACCAAGAACACATCGCGTTCTTCTTCCTCCTCACACCTCCAAGCTCCATTAACGAACCAAAACCTAAAATAAATAAATAAATAAATAAAATAAAATAAAAAACCACCACCGATTCTTCTCCACTCAATTCAACCACCCACACCAAATTTCGCCCCCTCCAGTTCACTTCTCACTCCAACAATTCAAAAAAAAATCAAAAATTTCTCCCAAAATCAAAGGACCATTCAAACCAAAGTTTGATTTCTAGTTTCAACACCTCTCCCCCCCACCTTATTCAAACCCACATTTCAAATTCCAATATTCAATGACCCAAAAATGCAAAATCCTTTCGGAACAAGTTTTCAAAATGGAACAGTTTGCACCGTTTTACGATGACAAGATGAAACGTAGGGATTGGCAATGGTTGTGGTATACGGAGAATGATTTTTACCATGAGGATTTGGTTTTGAATTTCTACAAGAAGCGGGAAATCGTGGGTAGGTAGATTTTTGTGAAGTCGAATGGTGTGAGGAGAGAAGTGTGTGCTTCGGAGATGACTCATGTTTTGGGCATTATGCCAAAATGCCAGCTTGTAGCCACCGTGCAGGAATCCCAGTATGGGGGGTAGAGGCGTTGATGAAAGATATTGTTTTGGAGGGACGGTACAATGCGAAATCGCATTGCGTTCAACAGTCGTCTCTGAGGACCAACCAGCTGGCTGTAGCTCAGTGGGTTGGTAAAATTTTCATTGGGAAAGAGAAGTTCAGTGACATCGGTCTGAACTGTCTGCACATACTCTGGGTATTACAAGAACATAGGTATGATTTTTGTATCGTCAACTTCGTGTTAAATATGATTAAAGGAGTTGGAGTGAGTACCGCACCCTTTCCTGTTTTAATTACAAAGATAATGTTGTCATTGGGTGAGAAACCAAGAACTGAGCGGACTATGTTGAAGTTGCATGCAAATGCAATTGCTTATACTGAATGTGTTCAGAAAGTTTGGAGATTGCCTGGAGAAAGGGTTGTGGAAGAAGGTGATTCGGATGATGAGGAGGAGGGCACGGCATGTTTTGATGCCAATGCCTTGGAGAATTGTAATTCGGATATGGAACGCATGTCAGTGCTGCATCGTGGTTTGCGTTCCCTAAACCATATTTGTGAAGACCTGCGAAAAAGGCAAGTTACCATTCATGATGAAAATGTGAACCTGCAGAAGACTGGGGATGAGCGTTGGGTCGAGATGAGGGAATTCATGGAGGGACAGCGGCAGTTCCAAGACGAAGTCCTTAGATGCTTGCCACCTTATCAGAGTCATGTTTCTAACAACTCTGATAGGCATGAGCGTCGTTGATGCAAGACTGACGACGCTGGACCATCTTCCTCTCATGGCGAGTAGTGTAGTTGTTTTCGTGTTTAGGAAGTTTCCCTGTTTTTATTCCAAGTTGTTTAGTTTATTAGTTAGATTTGAATTATGTATTTGTTTTCGAATATTTGATCCTTAGTTGAATTTTTAATCTAATTTAGTTTTTGTCCAAGCATGCGATGGTTTTTGAATGAATCCCACCTTCCCGAATTGTTTGGGGGTGGTATTATTATTTTTTGCATTGTTTTTATCTTGTCCACCGTTTTAGAAGTTAAATCTTGCAAATCGTGGAAATATGAGTTGTTGGGAATGTTGCCGATATTGGTGTGGCTAAGATTAGATATTGTTGTAGTGATGGAATTCAATGAATAGAATTAGGAAGTTGTTATTCCGAATTCAACCAAAAGCTATTAGTTTATATTCGGAATATGCACCTAACTTGTTTCTATTTTGGAATTTAGAATATTTTGTTTCCAGCAATTGCCTTAAAAATTTTGGCAACTTGTGGATATTCGTTTTAGAAACTAAAACCTTATAAATACTTCATTCACTCTACACTCACAACCCACACCTCTCACCTTGCACTCTCACCCTTCACTCCTCACTTTTCTCTTAGTTTTTCACTGCAGAGCACTCAAGATATACGGAGCATACCCCGCACCCTATATAGGCTAAATCAAAGCGCACCCTACGCTATAGCCTCTAGACCTCAAGTTAGACAAGAGCGCGCCCTGCGCCCTTGTAAGGCCAATTATGAGCGCACCCAGCACTATAGCCTCTGGACCTCAAGTAAGACTAGAGCGCGCCATGCACCCTTGTAAGGCCAATTCTGAGCGCACCTTATGTTTTAGTGTCTGGACCTCGCCCAAGACAGGAGCGCACCCCGCGCCCTTCACAGGCCATTTCGACCACGCCCCATGCCCTGACCTACACAGCCACTTAAACTTCTGATTTTTTTGTGAGTTTTTCTAGGGTTGTTTACAACACTTCTAGAGTGTATTTGTTATGATGAACTCTCCTACACTCATACCGGAGTAGTCTTTCGAAGATTTGTTCTCGAGCGACACATACGGATCTTGGTTTCGCGAAGTGATCATACAAGCAAGATGCAATCTTTAATGGTAAGTTCTGATGAACTTTACTCTCCTGCACTTACTTTGTATTTTTATGACCATTGTAAATTCTTTTATCAGATGGATGGAGAACACGTGTTCTCCATCACCATTAATGACGAAACAATGGAAATAACCAAGTTCTTGTTGGTTTTTGTTGTTGAGCTTCCTATGCCTGCTGAGATTCAAGACTCATGGGGCTATTTAGTTGATAATATCTCTGCATACAACTACGAGCTTTTGCATGAGACTTATGGGGCCGAAAGTTTCCGTGTAAAGGACCAAGGGACATATAACGTAGCCCTTGGTAGCTTGTCCCTTAACGTGGGCACGGTGATGTTCTTTATCATGTTAAACATATTAGGGGAGTGGCATTTTTCTTCTACGAATGGCGCCACTTGCAACGTTTTCTTTGCTCTAGCTGAGGGACGTCTACTATACGACCTTCCCAAGACATTAATGTCTAGTTTAGCATGAGCCTAGAGTATGAGGCATAAGTATCTTCTTATGTCTGTCTTAGTTTGTCGAATCATGCTATGTTTCTTTCCCATTTTTTGTGCCCGTTTCACAGATTGGGTTGGGGTCTACATTGTGCGACCCACCAACTACATTATTCGTTCTTTACGTGCAATGACTTGGGCGGGCTGGAGGATACAACCTCATTGGGTTGCCCCCTACACCCCATCCGACCAAGTGGTGCTAAATAGGCTAGCGATTGTAGATGATAAAAGGCGTGAGGCATGGCAAATCATCATGGCGTGGCAGGATGCGAAAGAACCTCATTTCTTTATAGAAGAGGTTGACAACGCCTAAATGCTGGATAAGAGGTAAGTTTATATTTTTGTTCGTGTCTACTTATGTCCCAAGCAATTCACTCGTGTTAACCCCATAATGGGTGGAACTCATATAGAGTTGCGTCTGTTTTTATTTATCTATATTAGTATGTTTTAACTTTGTTTTGCAGATATTCCAAAATTTCACGCGTTTCCATGGTATTTTTCTACCCTTTTTATTTCAATACTTTGAGGACAAAGCATGCTTCTTGTTTGGTGGTGGCATAGAAACACACGTAATTTAAGGCATCTGTTAGGATATAGATATGTACAATATGCACTTGTTTTCTAGTAAAAATTTCAAAAATTCAAGAAAATATAAATAAAAAGTTTATGATATACACTTAGGAATATTGGTATTGTTTCTTTCTCTATGCTCTTAATAATCTAGAAGTTTCACGTTAGCTTTTGCATTAGAATAGTTTTAGAAACTTAGGTTAATATGTATGTAATAATCTTTGCATCTTTCTATAAATATATTGCATAAGTATCTATGTTGTATTGGCAGTAAGTTTATGAAATCTAGGCTAGAGTACTTATTCTACAAATCCTGTGAGAATATAGCTGAAAGCCTTATATGAGTGAAATATTTGAGAAATGACACAAGGGATAAGTAAATTCCAGATAGAGAAATCACATGTCCACTTGCTTGATCACTATACCATATCCTAAGCGAGAATTTAGACCCTCTTTGGATTGATATAGCCAGAAATTCAAACCTTATGAAATTATTTTTCATTAGTCTCCCCTCTGAGCCTTTCTTTAGCCTTTCATAACCCGCAAATCCTTTACCCTTTTACAAAACAAAATAAAAATAAAAATCAGCCTACCCATTCTTTGAATGAGTCTGAGAATAGAGATGAAGAATAGAAAAGAGAAAGACCTTTGAAATCAAGAATTTGTTAGTTGCTTCAAATAAGAAAAGAAAGTTTCCATCCAAATAAAAGAAAAAAATAAAAATAAAATAAAGAGTTAGAACTCTAAAAACATAATCAAAGGAGTCAAAAGCCAAAGAAAAAGAAAAAAAAAATGGCTAAGGATGGAAACAAAGTGTAGAAGCAAAGTAAAGAACAAGGTCTTCTCTAGTTACATAATATGAAGACTCTATTATCTCAGACTGGTTCTTTTTGAATATCCATTTCCTTCATTCTTAAACCGTCACCTAATATACCAGCAACACCTAATAAAGACCTCTAGCTCAATTAGGAATAGGTTAGTGTGATAGCAAGTGGCAGATGTGTTTAATCGACTTTGGCGTCCTTGTGTGTCATTGAGATTGTAAGGTAAAGTGTGCCCACTGCACACTGGAGTAGCGAAACTTGAGCGGAAAAATCAGAGTATTTTTGTTTTGACATTTATGTGAGGACCTACTTAAGGACACTATTCCAAAGTTTCATAAACGGACCTGTTAGTGCATTACATAGCATTACTCATTGTATATATATTTATTCGTAGATGATTGATTATTATGGATATATTAGCATAGGTTTCGACTTGATTATTCTGTATTCATTGCTAGTGAGATGTATAGATATCTGAGAATAAGTAAGGAAATAATAGTTTTATTTCGTAGTCGTTGCAGTATAGATGAAGTTTGTGAGTACCTTCACTGGAAAACTCTCACGAGGCTATAACTCGTCCAATAGGGAATTCCTAGTGGTTTAAGGCCTTGTTGCATATGGTCAATACAGTCGCACTCGGCGAAACGAAATTACTTAGAACTCCATTTTTGGTCACTTATTCTAATTTCTCATATTTGCTTGAGGACAAGCAAAATGTTATTTGGGGGTGGTTTGATAAGAGCCCAAAACTGTAGTTTTAACCCCTTAACAATATTACTTTTAGACTAATTATATGATTAATAAGTAAGAGTTAGTACTGTTATCGTGTTCTTATGTATTTCAGGCATTGGAGTCAAATATGTGCAGAAATGCACCCATTTTGCGAGATAATGGAGCAAAGGTTGGTTGCTAAGAAGTTCTATGATTAAAGGTCAAGATTCAAAGAGAAAAAGACTTTTTAAAGCCCGGTCAAAGCTAAAAAGTCAAAGTCAATGCAAGTAGAAATAGCGCACAAAAGTCAGCAGAACTTCCGAAGGCCGTATCTTTGGACTCAGACCTCGGAATTGGGCCTACCTTATGTCAAAACAACCATCTCGGAACAAGATTTCTAATGGTCCAAGTCTTAACCCAATTAGAAGAGCAAAAGTGGACAAAAAGGCTATTGAAGTCATTTCCAGCTGAAAACCCCTTTGTGGACTGAAGTAATGAGGTTTTGGGCTCGATTTTCCAGCCCAAAACATGGCTCCTCAACCCATGCACGAAATTGTAGATCTAGTCTCTTCTATATGAAGAGACAAAGACTTAGCTCTTAAGTTAGTGAGTTTTTACTTAGTTTTGCTTCATAAAAATTAGCTTTATAACAATAAATTAGTTGGTTAGACTTAGTTACTTAGTTAATAATCAAATATTTAGTTTGTATTTCAATTTTTAGTTTCTAATTCAATATTTAATTCATAGATTTAGTTTGTCTTAAATTGATAATTAGTTATTCATAATCTTAGTTCTAAATTAGTTTTAAATTCAGTTTTAATTCAATTTGAATCATTATCCTCTTGTTCAATTAGATTAATAAAGTTTAATACGTATTCAATAATGACTTGTTCTATGTGTTCTTGTGTTAGAAATGATAGTATAATGATTCAAGGCTAAAACCTCCATTAGAGGGGTTTAAAGAAGCCTTGATGAAACTTGATTTCGATTAGCGTAGAAATGGTCGCAGTAATCTATTCCATTCTAGAAAGTAATTAGTTCTCCATAAGAATGGGTTTGATTGCTTCACATGCTGATTGTTAGTTGGTAGAGATTACCATGAATGATTAGGGATTAGATAGACCCAATTGTTATGCAAAAACATTTCAATTCGGATTACGACAATTCTTCGTTAGTTTATTAAGTCAAATTAAGGTAGAATCAAATTCTCCTAATTTATTCTCATATTGTCAATTTAGTATTAAATTATCGTCATTTCATTTATAGCATCTTGATTAGTTGATTTACCATCGTAGTTAATTTTAATTCCATTGCTCTCACGACTTTGTTAGCTTACACGAACTAGGAAACCTTACATCTAAACGAGCTAGGAGTGGAACGAATTCTCTACTCTAAACATATTGCATTGATAAAGAGGTATATAAGCAAGAAAAAAGTTTTAGCTTTACCTACATTTGAGTTTCATCGCTTATTCGTAGGTAAAACTATCATTTTACCTTTTATCAATAAAGCAAATAATATTAAAAATTTAATTGACTGTATTTAACTTAGGGCGCATGCAAGCTTAGAAATAGGGCAACTTGGGCGCGGTGCGCGAGTTAAAATAAGGTGTGGGTCACACTCAGTGAAGGCAAAATTGAGGCGCGTGCGCTCGTGAATTAAAACTAGGGTTTGAAATTTTCAGGTTCAGGTCACGAGAGGGCAGGGAGCTGGTTGAACAACTCGTATGCTCTCGAACAAGAGCAGAAAAATTCGAAGAAATTACGAACAGTGTTTTCAGTGTGTGTTTTGTGAATATTAAAAACAGTGTTTTGTAATCTAAACATGCGTAATGTAAACAAACTAGATGGCAAGCGGCGCCATTGATAAGATTTTATTTAATTAGATTAGAGAACAGTAGATAAACAATGAATTAAATGATGAGGAGAAACAATACTTATCAAGATATAAACTCTCTAAATCATGTGATAAAGAGGAGAGTCATGTTCGTTCCACTCTAGTCATACACTACTTGAATGCAAGTCTAAATTAGATGAATGCTTTTACTAGTGAGAGTAATATGATGTGAAAACAGTAGATATAATGATGATGAAAGAGATTAGAGAGGGGAAATTCCACCACGCGATTCGATTGACTATTAGTTAGTTATCGAATCGCTTGTCGGATCAAGGCTTCATAAGCATGAGAGTTTAGCTCCACCACAAATCTCTTTGATGGTGGTTCTAAACTCTAGTTCTACGTTATGTGCTCTATCTCTGGACACTCACAATGGAGAACTTGATGGTAACCAACTAAATGCTAACCATCTTCACGTGGCTTCATAAACCCCCTCTAATGGAGGTTTAACCTTGTGTCAGCGGAATGGAATTAACTAAGATAATAAAATATGACATAATGTAAAAGAACAAGAATTGAAATAAATAAAGGCTTTTTATTGAATGGTTTAATGGTGACTACAAATGCTAAATTATTCTAACCCTAAAGAAAGTAAAACTAATTAAAACTAAACTAAACTACATATTAACTAAGGAGGGGAAGGAGATGGAGTGTTTAGCCTTAACCCTCTTTATATAGGAGAGGGTTAGAGTTACATTTTCGTGCAAGGGCCAAAAAGGGGGACTTTGGGCCTCTAATGTGAGCCCAAAGTCCATTAGGTTAAGTCTAAAGAGGTCACAACTGCTGGAAATTATTTATGTGCCCTTTTCGTCTATGTTTATAGCTCTGATTAGGAAAAGGCCAAGTCTATTGGAAAACATATTCTGAGCCGGTCGTTTTAACATAACGTAAGCCCAATCCCGAGGCCCGAGTCTAAAGATATGGCCTGTTGAAATTCTGTTGACTTTTTTGTGTTTTTCTACCCGGATTGACTTTGACTTCCCAACTTTGGCTAGGCTTGGAAAAGGCTTTTCTCCATGATTCTTGGGCTTTAAAGGTAGAACTTTCTCAGCGATCATCTTGACTCATTTTCCATGCAAAAGTGGTACTTTTAGCCACCTAATCAACTTTAAGTCTTGAAATGCACAAAAACACGTAAACAGTACTAACTCTTATTTATTATAAACATAATTGGCCTAAGTAGAATACTATTAATTAAGGGGTTTAAACTACAATTTTGGGTGTTTATCAGTCAACTATAAACTAATAGTGGAAAGAGTTGGAGGTCTAGCCATAAAAACATGATACTAAATGCACCCCCAAATAGAATGAAGTGGTATAATTTGAAGTAATCATGTAGAAGAATGAATGAAAACTTATGCAACCCATCAAAGAACATATGCAAACCATCATGTTATAGCTATTTTAAAGAGTTATAATGACCCAAAAAATGAACTAGTGATACTTTAGGTGAGAAAGTTATAAAGTATGGATCCTGATGTCTTTCATGAGGCTCAGATGATGAAAAATAAGACAAACTAGGTTTCTCACTACACTCAGTCAAAGCTTGGCTCTCAACTACAGGAATGGTGTACTCATGGATTGTGTGCTAGGCAAAAACTCTTCATCTTGAGAGTTGAAAAAAATATAGAGGGTCTCTGACACAAAAGGCTCAAGTGCAAATTTGAGGTTCCTTTGATATGGTGGAGGAATAGATGGCTTAGATATGGTAGATTGTTGGATTTCAAGAGATTGTAACTCAGGTGGATAGTGGTTGGTTGGTTGTGGATCCTCATACACTCTTGAGAACTGTACATCTAGCTTGGTTAAATCCACAAGGTTATGGTCATTGGCTTTATCCTTAAGAAATTCATTTATTATTTCCTCATCTGCCAAACTAAATTGAGATTCACATTGCGCTAACTAGATGAAGAATTCTCTGAGTCCTTGAGATCATGTGAAGAACCACCACCCAATCATCACCATCCCAATTTAACACCTCTTGAAATCCAACCTCCATTCATAAAAAATCCACTAATTTTTTAGGATCGCACCACAAAACCATTTCAAAGAAACCTTAAATTCGTACTTAAGCCAATTGCCTTTGAGATCATTCATAATTTTCTAAATATTCCCAGTAAAGAGACTCTGCCCAATATATAAATGCAAGAGTCCATCATTTCAATTGTTGAGAAACCTGGTATGTCCTATTCCCTAACATTTTAGCATCATGAAGGACAACTACTACCAACCTCTCACTCTTTTGGACAATTCAAACATGACGGGTTATTGCATAAGTTCCATGATGGGTTACACAAGCATTCTCTTATTATTCTGCATCTTACACTCCAAATACATCATTTCATTCTATTTGGGGGTGCATGCTTTCATATGTTTTTCTATAAAGACCCTCAACTATTTCGACTATTAGTATATAGTTAACATCATGTCATCCATCTTATGCATAGTCATGGGGAATCTGACTTAAAATAACCTCACATATAGTCTTGAATATCTTACTATAAAGATTCATGTTATGTTTTCTCGATGCATTCTATGGGAGTGCATCATTAAGGTAACCGGACCCTCCTCTTGGAGTATGTGGTTGTAAGTGCCAGAACCTTAATTAGTCCACGTATATCTCACATTTTTGTTGTAAAACACTTTTAACTCGTTATTTTAATAAGTGTGAACTTGTGGAGCGAGTATACAATTTTTCTTTTCTATATTTTACATTTCTTTGTCAAAATAGTTGTTTTTCTCCATTCTTATTATGAAAGGTTCTCGATACATCAAGAGTTATGTGATTTTCTAAAAACAAAAACATGGGCAATGGATTTCACATACACCAACCTTTAGAAGTAAGCAACCTCCATTCTTCTAAGGGCGGTTTGAGGATCAGTTGTGTGTTACTAAGGGTCGCCCATATTACCATGCACTTTCTGTCTCAGCTTAAACCATCTAGATACCAATTATCCCTTGCTCACCAACATATCATCACGTCAACGATCAAATACATTCAAACATGGACAAAGTACCTACAACAATCAGAACAGAGCATTGGTTCCATCCCATTTTAACCAGAACTACCAAAATCCACCAAAGAGACCTAGTTCCACCACCTACTAGTGTCTAATCAGATAAATCCTTCTATTATGTCCTGCGCAGTAAACCCCCAAACACACATAACTGAAGCCACAGTCTGACTGGATTGGGTTCAATAAAGAGCCAACCCGAAAGTTGCCTGAGATTTCTTATTATGGTTTGTTTTTCATCACAACTTTTTGAGTACGAGTTTCTTAAAATATCTCTCCATAGTTTTCAAAACTAGAGGATATAAAAATGAAAGTTATATGCCCCAGAGTAACCAAAATGATACCGGATTCATGTATAATTTTATCTTCTTGTCCAAACTTTTATATGGTTAGAGATATCTTTAGACTGAAAAAATAATTACTTTAAAAAAAAAAAACCACACACATTTCATGTGTCTATATAGATAGTTGTTTACATACTTTTTATTTCTTCAATCGTAGTCTACTCATAATCATGCATGCATGTTAGATCTTTTGCATTATATATGTTTTCAAAAATACAAAAAACCAAAAATATTTCATAGTAGAATATTAATCCCTAGTACAATAAACCGTGTATTTCTCGTTCTATATCAAACAATCCATACCCTAAACTTATTTGGGGGTGGCGTATTTTCATCATGAAGAACAGAATACAGGTGTATCGCCGTTTTTGCTCATGTTTCTATGGTAATTTCTTTCCTTATCTCTTCATACTTTGAGGACAAAGCATAATTCTATTTGGGGGTGGTATAGTAACATTTTGCAAAAATTAGGTATTTTGTATATAGTAGATATAATAGTATATTTCTTCCTTTCTAAAAAAAAAATCAAAAAATACCAAAAATATTTTTCTATTTAGTATTAAAAAGTCTTGTTTCCCTTTTCTATAATGAATAAAAAGTTTAAAAGTCTCATTATAGCAATAGAGTAAGGATTCGTTCTTCGAACTTAGACTAATATACGTACAATAGTTTCTACATCTTTTCATGAATGACATGCATCACCATTTGTTTGTATATAGCAATGAGTTTTTGAGACCAAGGTTAGAACAATTAAGTTCAATATCCTGTGAGAATCTAGCCAAAAGCCTCATCTGAATGATTATTGAGTGATGACACAAATGATGTCCGGCTAGAAAGACCACACTTCCACTTGCTTGATCACCACACCATATCTTAAAATAGAATTTATGCCCTTTTTGGATCGATATAGCCAAGTAAACATTAAAAACCCAAAAAGATAGTTTTTCATCTAGTTACCCCTCTTGAGCCTTCACCCTTTTCTAAAAGCCTTTTTATTCTTCACCAAAAATTTCTAACCCGTTACAACACACAATAAAAAGCTTGCCCAACTGACAAGTTAAGAACTGGATAGATATCAGAGAAAGAGAAGAGAAAACCTTGTACAAAAATAGAACAGCTATTTGCTTCGAAAAGAAAAGAAAAGGAAAGAAAAGAAAAGAAAAACCCATCAAAAACCAAAACTCCAAAACAATCAAAGGAGTCAAAAATCAAATCTCCCAAAAGTTCAAAATTGAAAGGAGACGATATCAAAAACAAAAGCAAAGTTAGAACTCCCAAAGTTTCAAAATCATATGGAGTCATAAAGCCAAAGGGCTAAAAGAATGTATCACAATTCGGAAGCAAAAGAACAAAATGAGGCTCTTCTCTGGTTACAAATATCTTGAAGACCTAGTTTCTCAACTTATCAGATTTTGTTTTTCCCTTCTTGTTTCTTTCTAAACCATCACCCTAGCCCCGTAAGTCCTAATAAAATACTTCTAGCTCAATTAGGAAAAGGATGTTGTGATAGTAAGTGGAAAGCATGATCAATCGACCACGATTTCTTTGGACATCATTTGAGTATGCAAGGAATATAAGTGCCCGCTACACTTGAGAGAACGAACTTTGAGTGAATCTATCAGAGAGTTGTGATCGCAACACACCCCTGTGAGAACCCACTTTAAGGACGCTCTCCAAAAGTCTCAGAAACGACTCTGCTTTTGCATTTCATTGCTCATGTTTTGCACATTTATCTTTAGAGATTAAAATATTGTACATATGTTATTCTAAGTTCGAAGGAGCTTGTCCTTATTTCCCGCTAATGAGATGTATGAACTTCTGAGAATAAATAAGAAAACAAGACCCTTGTACTAAATAGAAGAAGTTTGTGAGTACCTTCATTAGAAAACTCTCTCGAGGCTTAAAGCTCGTCCATTAGGGAATTCCTAGTGGTTTAAGTCCTTATTGCATATGGTCAATGCAATCACACTATGTGAAACGAGATTAGTATAACTTATAATAAATCACTCATTTGTGATCTTAGTTTTTTCTCTCATCTTTGCTTGAGGACAAGCAAGATGCTATTTGGGGGTGGTGATCAGCTCCCAAATGTACGTTTTTTTTTTTTTAAAAAAAATTAAGCTAGGGTTAGGCAGACCCTCACCTATATTAAAATCAATAACATCTTACATAGACGTGTCCACTAGCCTCCTCCTTTACATAGGCTAAAAAATTTATATCTAGAGGGGCCCAAAATGAACCGTACAAATGCTATTTTTTTGTGTTAGAACTTGATCTGTAAGGACTCTAGATGAATCTAAAGTATAACAGATTCGGATTCTAGGTGTTTTTATTCTAGGGTTGGTCCATGTCTTGCTTGCTGCCGAAACCACTAAAAGACGCCTCCACTAAAATTAATGATTAATTTGCTCAAACAAAATTGTAAGCGGTAGTAATGCACACAACTAATCACCTTTGTTCCTTCTAGGTATTAACCTTTCAATGTCCTCTTAAGTTAATTTTTAGGGAGTTAGATACTTGGATGTAGAGACTTGAGCTATTTGGAGCGAGACTTGAGTTGTTCATAATCATAATCAATAATCAATAATGGATTGTAATAATTGGAGACCTACTCCTCAACCTAAACCAACTATGGTTGAAACTCCTGATTAGCGTACTACATTACAACCTGATTCTCGTCATCGTATTGTTAACAAGATGTATGTTTCTCTATTGTTTTTAACTATTTGCTATTCCGATTGTCTTGTTTTGTGAAATTTGAATGGTAGAAATGAGAAACAATAAGTAAAGTTTTGAACTTGTGGAAGAATAAGTGCTGTATGAAGTTAGTTGAAGTATATAAGAAATGAGATTTAGTTAGGATAATTGAGTTTTATTGCTTGATGCCTTGATCATTATAGTTGAAATGATTGTGGGGTTTTTATTTTTTTAGCTTATATATAATGATCATGTTTAGTTTATAGGAAGCTTATTTACATTCCGAACTGCGATTGGAATTTAATTAAGTAGTAATCGGAGTTAAGCTTATTCTAGTGAGTTTTGTAGCATATATGGTTTGTGAGAGTATTGTATGAATCCTTGAGGATAAACATATTGTTGAGGATAGTTTGTGCTTGTCTGTTTATATACTTGGAGCCTGCACAAGTTCATTCCCGCTCTACAATTTTGTGAACAATTTGACTCGCACTAAATTTCTGCTAGGGCAAAATAGCAAATATCCGAAACTTTTCAGAGCCCTAAAACATAATAGACTAATTCATCACCCAAAACAGATAGTTGAAACAGATAGTAAGTGTGTGAGACAGAGGGAATTCTTGTTTTCAATTGTTGTTTCATTCTTAAACATCAACACAGAAACAAAACCGAAAAATTGAGAGAACCAAAAAGCAAAGAAGAAGAAACCTATAAATCAGACATAACCTTTGCGGGAAAAAAAGGGAAAACAATGGGTTTCACACACAATATTGGGTCTTTTGGTAAGTTCATCAGGTTGGAAGTGGTTCCCAACGTGGAGGGTTGCTATTCCAAATGGTCGTGGTCTCACTCCAAGTGGTACAGTCGTGAGTTCACGATTCATCCATAGTTTTTTTTTTTTGCACGCAATTAAGGAAATTTATTAATGAAAGAAATTGTCAAAGACAATACAAGTTACATTCTTTTTCATCTAAATCGATAGTAGGTCCTAAAGGGACTTTCTATCTTAGTAACAAAGTCTGGTCTACTAGTGCTCCATACTGAAGTGTCGGGCAATAAGGTGGATCCCTTCCTTGTTGTTGCATCCGCACTAAAGTTGCCTTCTCTCCAAACATGGGATAGCTTCCAGTGTTGTAAAAATGTAATTGCTCGCTTCCATCTCACTCTAAACATCCATGGAATTGCATCGCCATTGAAGGCCTTTAGAGCAGCTTCTGAGTTGGCTTCAATCCAAATGCAACCCCAATTCATCTCTACCGCTTTCTCAACTGCCATGACTATGGCTGTGCATTTGGCATGCATGATAACTATCTACCCGACCGAGACCCACAACAAGAACCCCAACCACATCTAAATGCTTATTCCGACATACTATACCAGCCCCGCCATTACTGGAAACTCCTTGGGTTGATCCATCGGTGTTACATTTGATGACATTGCCCACTGGAGCAACACAGTGCACTTCTTGGATCAACTGCGCTAGGGAACTTTTCACCTGTACATCAAGCCTATCAAGAATGCAAAATTCTTTCATGTCATTGTGTTTTTTTTCTACAATTCATCCATAGTCCACTAGCAAGACCTTGGTAATTGCTTATCTACAGTATGTATGTACTAGCCCCTGTAAATCATGAAAGAAACTTAAAGATTACTTGGTGCATGACTGGATGGTTGCCATACACCCAATCTTTAGGCAACCATCCACCTAATTTTTAGAAAATGGAATACCACTGTTAGTTTGAGGTAAACACTAAATTTCCAGACCTTATCGTCACCTTGACACCTGCCCAAACCTTCTTAGTGCAAGAACAGACAAATAAGGGTGCTTTGAGTTTTCATTGGCATGACCACAAAAACAACAAGACAAATGATCCAGTAATTTATTTTTGAACATCCTATCCTTACCGTCATCGGCATTGTTATTTATGCTCTCTACTAGTGGTTTAGGCTTTAGTTAATAGTCATTTGGTGTTGTTCGATATAATATTATTGATGCTTGTTTGAATGAAATTCATGGTTAATTGAGTAGAGCTAGAGGATGTTGGGATTGATGCTTGTTCCATTTCAGAAGTAGGAGTTTGGGATTAGAAGTACTTACTTATCTGACAAACTTTACCATAGATTTTTTTTCATAATTAGAAATTCACCAAGTAAAAATAGAATTGCTTATAGTTGTCTTATTTCAGCGAGTCTTTTTCTTGTACTAATGTAAGCTTGATCTTAGGAGTTTAAGAAAATTGAGATAAGTAGCTGGTGAGGGGTAGATTATATGCCTAGAACATTGGATTTCTTCCTTTTTCTTTTATTGTTTGGGATGCTGCAACTGACTTAGTTTCTTTAGCTTTAATTCCTCTTGCTTATATATGAAACTGCCAAGTTTACTTATTCCTTGTTGAGTCTGAAAAAAATTACCAACTGTAAATATATAATATTGCTATATGATAAGAGCCCAAAACTGTAGTTTTAACCCTGTAACAGTCATACTATTAGACCAATTATGTGAGTAATAATTAAGAGTTAACACTGATTACGTGTTTTTATGCATTTCAGGCTTCAAAGTCCATTATGTGTAGAAATATGCCACTTTAGCGAGATAAAGGAGCAAAGGTCCGTTACTAAGGAGTTCCATGATTAAAGGCCAAGATTCAAGAAGACAAAGCCTTTCTGAAGCCCGGTCAAAAGCTGAAAAGTCGACGCGGGCAGAAACAGCACACAAGTCAGCAGAACTTCCGAAGGCTGTATCTTTGGACTCAGACCTCGGAATGGGGCCTACCTTATGTCAAAACGACCGGCTCGGAAAGAGCTTTCCAATGGTCTAAGCCTTGATCCAATCAGAGGAGCAAAAGTGGACGAAAAGTCTGTTGAAGCCAACTGCAGCTGAAGAGGCCTTTTTGGACTGAAAGTATTGGGTTTTGGGCCTGATTCTCTGGCCCGAAACATGGATCCAAGCCCATGCACAATTATTGGATCTGAATATATAAAAACGAAAGCTTAGCTCTTTGTGAATGGTAGATAGTTAGGTTAGAAAATAAGGGTAGCTAGTTAGAACTAAACCAATAGATAATTCTAGATCTAGTTTTTATTTAATTGTTTTTATTTAATTGTTTTTAATTAAGTTTAGTTTCAAATCCAATTCTTGTCTTAGATTAAACTCTTAGAATCATTGTTCTTCATTAGTATTGATAAATAAAATAGCTAGTTGTTAATTTCGATTCTTGTCATTTACATTTGTGTTAGATCTGATTTCATTTATTACTTGTTATTCAATTCTTAGTTATTAATTAGATTTTAATTATTGTTGAATTTAGATTAGTAAATTTCAATTCTTTATATTATGCTTAGTTTTAATTTAATCGGAAGTGATTGCGTAATGATTCTCGGCTAAACCTCCATTGAGGGGATTTAGTAGCCTTGATGAAAGCTTGATTCCGTTTATCGTAGAGTCGTCGTAATTTCCTTTCCACTCTAGAAACGATTAGTTCACCATGAGAATGGGTTTAATCGTTCACATACTAGTTATGAATTGGTAGGAATACCATGAGTAATTAGGGATTAGGAGTAACCATATTGTTCTGCGAAGCAGTTCAATTTGGATTACGACGATTCGTCGTTAGTAGGATTAAGTCGAGTTAAGGTGGAATCAATCCCCCTCTAACTTATTATCATAGAATCAACGTAGCATTCCCATAGTTATTTAAATAGTCAACTAGTTGCATCGTAGTCTAGTTGCCACTTCATAAACCTCTCATTAGACTTTAGAGTTAAGAAAAATTATACGTAGAGAACACAGCATGCGGAAGGACTAGGAGTGGAACGAATCACTCTACTCCACTATATCTCATAGGATTGAGAGTAGAATCTTTGATAAGCAATCTAGCACGTAAGATAGTTTTAGTTTTACTTACGTTTTGAGTTTCATCGTTCATTTCGTAGGTAAACTATTCAATTTTACCATTTATCAAATGGCGCCGCTACCATCTTAGTTTCACTTTCGCATTGTTTTCATAGTGTAAGTACTTTTCTTAAAAAGTCCCATTTCACCCACCCACCCTTGTTTGATTCATACTGTGGTTATCCGTTTCAGCGTTGAAAAAATTCCGCGACAAAATTACACCGAAAGCACGACCACGCTATATAAGGGCCTGCATCATAATAAGCTCGCAATCGCGGCGACCGACCCCCATGTGGAGCGACCAGCCATTAAACACAACTGTAACTTCAAGTTACGGGCGACAGCTTTTCTAAAAGCGCACCGCCAGCCCTAAGCTAATTTTTCTTTTCGAATTCTACGGTTTGATTCAACTTTGATTTTTCAAGTTTTTCAGTGTTCTAACTTGTTATAAACACCAACACGCTTTAAACAAGACGCTATTCATAAAGCGAAGCAAGGGCGCAATCGGGTATTCCTTTCTTCCACACCTCGCATCTCCTGTTAGAGGTTTATACTAGTATATCAGAATTGTTTGGAGTGTTGACGTGTTTAGCTAAGTTTGGTCTTAGCCTTGTATGAGGTTAAGGTCTGGCCGAACAAAAACACCGAACGTAAATACACAACAACGTCAACAATCAAGTCTATCTAGTATACCACCCACTACACCTCTAGCTACTATTTCACACACACCACCTGATATAATGGCTGAAGAAAGAGAGACTCCTCTCTCTGACTTCTACAAAGCCTTGAGCGATAGCCCAAAATCTTGCATCGTTCTAGCAGACCCAGTTGGGGATTTTTAAATCCCCCAAATATTTTAATTTGTTACCCATTTTTTCATGGATTAGACCATGAAAAACCTTATCGGCTTTACGCGTAGGATTGAACAAGTCCTAACAACATTCCACCATCCTACGGTTGGTGCGGAACAAATTAAACTAAGGGGTATTCCCTTTCACCTTAGCCGATAAAGCGTCTTGGTTAAGCGCCCAAAGCCTAATTTCGTAGACTTCGTGGGCTAAACTTGTTCACTGTTTATGGAACATTTTACCCACCCCTAAAGACGGATGAGATGCTTTCCAAGATTCATTTCTTTTCGACAAAATCCTCATGAATCATTTTCGAGGCTTGGAATCGTTTCACCGATCTCCTTATAGAGTATCCACATCATAACTTAGCGAAAGACACGTTAGTTCGTTGCCTTTTTCAAAGGACTTCTACACCACCATAAAGAAGTCCTAGACATAATGAATGGGGTAGTTTCTTAAGCAAAGGAGCCTCGGAGGCTTATAAATTTTAGAGGATCAAACTAAAAGCGAAATAACAAGCTGGGGGTAGTGATGATATCCACCGCTCCGCTAGTTCATCAAATACAGTTAATGCGCCGGTATGTTTGAAATTAAACACGATCCCGAGCTTAAAAAACTCTAATCGAATCACTCACTAAAAGGTAGAGGCCATTTACGTTCAACAAAAGCCTATCCCGTCATGAACGTAAATTCAAATCCATGTAGTTTACTGTTGGAGCCCGACCATCCCGACACCCATCATCCCTATAGCCTATGAACAGGGCTTGTTCCATTAATAGTGAACCTAACCCCCTTGGAGACAAAATCCCAACTTCGGTTGGAGAAATAACCAACACGTCCACACCTCCGTGGTACAATAATCAATATGTTAGGCCAACACAAAGTTTTAACCAAGCTCCACCACGACAAGGGCGAGTCGGGGTAATTTTAATAATTATAACAACCAAGTGCAACCTCGACAAAAGTCAAACACAAAGTCAAGGTAGTTATAAAAATTATAATGCTAATAGAGGTATCGTTCCGTAAAGTAATAATTATCAAAATCCACCCATAAATAATTCCGTGAAATAGTTCGATCCACACCACCCGTGACTACTACACCCACACAACCGGATCGTCTTGACACCTTCATACAAGTGAGCCAAAACTTTTTTCAAACCATGGCTCAATCTAACCAACAAACCTACAATCCGTTAATAATTTAACCCAACAGTTGGCTCAAGATAAAGCCCAACCCAAAGGTGTGTTTCCAGGTCACGAAATACCTAATCCTAAAACAACAAATACAGCCTTTGAGGTAACTGATAATACTAGTAATGAATATGAAAATGTAGGTGAGCTAAATGCCATCACCACTCTCCGTTCTGTCAGAGTGGTTGATAACAAAGTAACTATGCCTATAGTTATCCCACCAGTAGCCCCTACACCTGCTATTTTACTAGATACTGAAATAGAAACTGAAGAGCCTACCACTGTAGAGGTACCAGTTACAACACAGCCTAAGAAACATAAAGCCACAATTAAACATCCAGGTGATACCATTGCTAAATATAGACAGAAACCACCGTTTCCACAAAAATTAGCCATGTTAACTAGGGATACAAATTATGAGGAGATTAGGGACGTTTTCAAGAATCTAACCATAAACCTTCCCTTCCTTGAAGCTATTAAAAAACTACCACACCATGCTAAGTTTCTTAAGGAGTTGTGTACTACTAGGCGTAAGACCAATATATCAAAAGACGCCTTTTTAACAGAACAATTCCCAACTCTATCTGAACATAATGGAATTGTTAAGTACAAGGACCCTGGTCGTCCTACTATACAATGCACCTTAGGAGATTCCTATACGACAACCGCATTATTAGACCTGGGGGCTAGTGTTAACTTACTCCCGTTTTATTTGTATAGACAAATAGGTCTAGACGAGATGCAACCCACTAAAATGACGTTGCAATTAGCTGATCGGTCTATTAAGTATCCTAAGGGTGTGGTTGAAAATGTGCTGGTAAAAATTCAGGATTTCTACTATCCGGCTGATTTTGTCAACCTCGATACAGAAGTCGCTAACGACTCTGTCCCGATCATCTTAGGGCCTCCTTTCCTGGCAACTGCCAATGCGCTCATTAATTGCCACGATGGTTCAATGTCCATGTCTTTTGGCCATCTTGCAGTTGAAGTAAATGTTTTTAAAACAAATACACATTTACCCGATTCGTCTATGGATGGAGAGGTTAGCATGATCGAGAGCTTCACTCGAGATTATTTCAACAACACGTTCCCTGATAATCATATGCCCAAATTTCTTTCCTTTGGAAGTTCAGACTCCAACATTTTCATCCCTACACTAGTCGATACACATATTACGGATGAGGATGAGATAGATGACTTTCTCAAAAATATAGAAGACTACCATAGTAATGTGGATATGACCAATCTAGATGAGGAATTCGATGAGTTTCTTAGAGCAAGTGATGATTCACCCTATCAAGAACTACTTTGCACAACATCCACCTCGACTCCCCTTCTTCCACCCTTTCAAAGGAATCTCGAGTTTCCACTCGATCCTTTTGTTTCTCCTGTGCTTCACAATTTTTTAAATCCACCTAGTAAACAAATACTTCAGAAGGACAAACCATTTGACACCTTCATTTTCAGACTTGAGACAGTACCTACCTACACCATGAATGAGTTTTGTGCTAAACCCACATCCTCAATGTTTACATGCTTTCCTTCTACAACTTATCCATATCCACCATATCTTCCACAACCGTTCACTTTTCCACACTTCTTCACTAGGACACCCTCTCGTTCAAAGATGAAAAAGAAGGTGCATACTAGGTTGCGTCATAGGAAATTTTGGTGCTTGATTGTGTTTGGGTATGTTTTCTGTGATATTTATTTATGGAATGATCCTCAACTATTTCGGTTGTTGATATATGATAAACTTCATGTTCATACATATGTTTAGATAAAGTCTCGAGTATCTGACTATAAATGACTCAAACTTTTGTGTTTGGTGCATTTCCTTTCATTTCCATATATTGGTGAGTGCACCATTAAGGTAACCGGGCCATCCCTATGGAGTGTGTGGCTGTAAGTACCGGATCCTAAGTCCACATTTAACATAATTCACGTTTTCCACTCTTGCATGTTTTCTCGGATTTTTGAATCATGTTTCTCTATGGGGTGAATTATGTCTTTCTTGTTTATTGTTTTCATTATAAAAGTAAAAAGATATATATATATATATATATATATATATATATATATATATATAAAAAGAATAAACATAGAAATCTAGGAAGTTTCGAATCGACTTTAAAAGACCCATCATAAAAAACAAATTTTCTAAACTTTGTTGTAAAAAATTTGTTTGGGGGTGGGGTGTTCGTGTTTCCGTCCTAGAAGGTTTTATATCCCATTGGAGTTGCTTAGGCCGTTTAAGTGTATTTTGAGCCGGGTTGACATATTCTATGAATTTAGAGTTTAGTCGTTCCCATAACGTACGTCATGCACGCACTTCGAGGCATTTTCCACTATCTTATATGTCATCCACAGTCGAAATAGAGTGTTTTATGGATCATTGGCTTGAAAATTCTCTCCTGATCATTTCCATATCTCATTCGCAAAAATCGGACCGGTAACGAAGCGGCAATTTTCATTTGAAGTTTCGCGAAAAATCGAAAAATTCAAAAATTTCGAACTGGGCTTGGGCCCAACCCAGCGACTCAAGCCCTTTACCTTTTGCCCCAACAGTCGCGTTCATCTTTCCAAACCACCATTAACGCCCACCAAAGCTCCAAACTAAAAAAAAACCACGCCCACAATCCAAGACCCAACCCAAATCTACTCCAACCGCGTCACCCCACAACCTCCACCAATTTACATCAACAAAAACCACCGGAAAATCAAAATAAAAAAAAAATTTGTGCTGCCACGCCACCACACCACCACCACCACCATCGTTCTTTTTAGTGAGGTGTCCCTCATTGCTTCCCCCTACCTTCTACAAACCTCAAACCGTATTCAAACTTCCAATGGCTCAACAACACCGAATTTTACCAGAACAAGCTTTTACTGGCAACCACTTCGCGCCGTTTTACGGTGATGAAATGATCAGTAGAGACTGGAATAGCTTGTGGTACTCGACCGAAGCCTATTACCACGAAGACTTAGTCCGACGGTTCTACAATACGAGGGAGTTGGAGGGGACTAGGATTTTTGTTATGGTGGCGAAGAGGAGAAAGGAAGTAACTACTAGGTTGTTGGCGGAGATTCCAGGCATTCTGCCTAGAATCCATCTGGATGTCACGTTGCAGGAGTCCCAATATAATGGGGTAGAGCCATTTGAAACGCGGATAAGCATTCGGGCGGAAACTACAATGCGAGATCGAATTGTGTTCGCCAAGCATCCCTTAGAACCAACCAGCTGGCTGCAGCTCAGTGGATTGGTCCGAACGTCCTGGGGAAGGAGAAGGTCAGCGACATCGGTCTGAACTGCCTCCACATTTTATGGATACTCCGGAGCGTAGAAGTAATGAAGTTCGTATCTTGGAGTTTTTGCTTAGCATGATTAGGGGAGTAGGGAAGTCTATTGCACCTCTCCCTGTGTTGATAACCAAGATCATGCTGAAGTTGAGAGCAGCTCAGGCGTCTGATAGGTACATCACCCTACACCGAAATCCTCGCATCTATAAGGAGTGTGTCCAACGAGTTTGGAGGATGCCTGAGGATAGGGTAGAGGACGAGGAGGATGGTGGAAACGAGAATGCCGAGGAGGATGGTGGAAACGAGAATACCGAGGAGGATGGTGGAAATGATAATGCCTCGGAGGATGAGGAGGACTTGACTTGTTTTGATGCGGATGCCTTGGAGAGGTGTTGGTCAGATGCAGAACGCATGGTCATAATTCATCGTGGCATGTGTTCACTCAACACTATCTGCGAAGACCTCCGGGCTCGACAGGCTACTATCCATCATAACTTCGAGATCCGATCCCAGCGGGAGGACAAGCGGTGGGAACAGATGAGGGCCGAGCTAGAAGCTCAGCTCCAGTTCCAGACAGACATGCTTGCACGATTCCCACCTCACAGGGATTCTCCTTCTGAGGACACACCATCGAGGCACGAGCGTCGTCGCCGGGGCGATCTAATGGTGCTTTGGCCTATCGAGCTCGAGAGCCATCTCCTGAGCGTGTGCCCTCCGCTAGCAGTACCGGAGTGGTTAGGGATAGTATCAGTTGATGTTTCTATTTTTATTTGTAATTTCATTAGTGTTATTTATTTTAATGTAAGTTTTATTTCCGTAATTTGAATTTTGTAGTGAAATGTACTTCGAATGAAAATTTTAATATAATGCGGTTATTTTCATTATGCGTGGTTGTTTAATATTGATCCCACCTTCCCAAATTGTTTGGGGGTGGTTTTATCTATTCCAGCATGATTTTTATATGACCCTCGTCTTAGAATTTATTGCGGAGTCAAGGTGAAAATATGGTCGTTTAGGCATATATATGAATAAGTATCATGGTAGGATGAAATCTCGATTAAATAGGTAGATTCTATCATTTATTCAACCTAAAAGATACTAGGTTTGTTTTAGAATCAAGAAAATGAGTTGTTTCCGTTTTCGGGTTTGGAAATTTTGGTATTTCCGGAAACTGCCGTAAAAACCTTTTGGCAACTTCCCGATCCGGTTTAGCAACTTAAAACCTATATAAACTTCATACAATCTACACTCACAACTCACACTACACCTAACCTCCATCACTCACCTTTCACTCCCATGATTCCCACGTTTTGTCTCATTTTCCGAGTTTCAGCAACTCCGAGCGCACTCGCGCTCTGCAATTTTTTTTCAGATTTTTTGTCAGAGCGCACTCGCGCCCAAGGTGAGCGCGACCCGCGCTCAAACACTGGAATTCCAAATCTTCATAGCGCACTCGCGCCCTGACTTCCGTGGACCAGAAAAATTCCAGTTTTCTGTGGGTAGTTTTCGGATCATTCGCAGCTATTCCAGAGCGTAATTTTGAGATGACATCTCCAACATTGATACCGGAACAGTCTTTCGAAGATTTGTTCCAAAGCACTACTTATGGTGCTTGGTTTCGCGAGGTGATCACATACGTTGGTTGGGAGCCGCTTATGGTAAGACCTGATGCACTTTATTCTCCAACACTAGCATCTTATTTTTACGAAAACTGCATTTTCTTTGAAAGACCAGATGGAGAACAAGTGTTCTCCATCAACATTGATAATGAACCAATGTAAATTACCAAGTTCTTGCTAGCATTTGTTCTTAGACTTGCTATGCCCGCTGAAATACAAGACCCATGGTGCTATTGGGTAGATAATACGTATGTCTACACTTATGAGTTTTTGCATGAGTCCTATGGGGCAGGCATTTTCCGTATCGAGGACCAAGGGGAATATAACGTCGCCTTTGGTAGCCTGTCCATGAACATAGGAACTGTTATGTTTTGGATCATGCTAAACATTTTAGGAGAATGGCGTTTTTCTTCTGTGAATGATGCCACTTGCAGCGTCTTCCTTGCTTTAGCCACGGGACGTATGTGTCATGACCTTCCCCGAACCTTGATGTCTAGTTTAGCTCGATCCCATAGCATGAGGCATAAGTACCTTCTTATGCCTGTTCTGATTTTCCGTATTATGCTATGTTTCTTTCCTGTTTTTTGTACACGTTTCACGGATTGGATTACGGCCTCGACAATCGCACGACCCACCAATAGTATTATTCGATCTTTCCGCGCAATGACTTGGCAAGGGTGGAGGATACAACCTCATCGTTGCACCCTACACCCCGCCGCACCAAGTGGCTGGCTCTTAATAGGTTAGCAATAATAGATGATAAATGGCGGGAAGCCCGGCAAATTATCATGGCTTGGCAGATCGAAAGGAACCTCACTTCTTTATGGAAGAAGAGGATGAGGAAGATGATGAGTAATCGAGAGATAAGGTAAGTTTTCATTCTAGTTAGTGTCCGCTTATGTCCCAAGCAATTTCATTCTTGTTAACCCCATAATGGGTAGAACTCGTGATAGAGTTCGTCGGTTTTGTTTCCTATATTAGTACGCGCTCTAACTTTGTTTTGCAGATATTCCTGAATTTCACGCTACTTCAATGGTATTTTTCCTACCCTCTTTATTTAAATGCTTTGAGGACAAAGCATGCTTCTTGTTTGGGGGGGGGGCATAGAAACACGGTAATTAAGGCATCTGATAGGATATAGATATGTATAATATGTATTTGTTTTCTAGTTAAAATTTCAAAAATTCAAAAATATAAATAAATAAGTTATGCTATACACTTAGGAATAGTGGTATTGTTTTCTTTCTCTATGCTCTTAACAATCTAGAAATCTCACGGTAGCTTTTGCATCGAATAATTTTTAGAAACTTAGGTTAATATGTAGGTAATAATCTTTGCATCTATCTATAAATATATTACATGAGTATCGATGATTGTTAGCAAGAAGTTTCTCAAATCTAGGCTAGAGTACTTATTCTACAAATCCTCGTGAGAATATAGCCTAAAGCCTTATATGAGCTAAAACATTTGAGAAATGACACAAGGGAGAAGTAAAATCCAGATAGAGAAATCACACGTCCCACTTGCTTGATAACTATGGCATATCCTAAAGCGAGAATTTAGGCCCTCTTTGGATCGATATAGCCAAAAATTCAAACCTATGAATTATTTTCCGCTAGTTGCCCCTCTGAGCCTTTCTTTAGCCTTCCATAAACCACAATTCCTTTACCCTGTTACAAAACAAAATAAAAAATAAATAAAAATTAAAAAAATCAACCTACCCAATCTAGAATAAGTCTGAGAATAGAATGAGGAAGAAAGAAGAAGAGAAAAACCTGTGTATACAAAAGTTAGTTAATTGCTTCAGAAAATAAAGAAAAGAAGTTTCCATCCAAAGAAAAGAAAAAGAATATATATGGCTAAGGATGGAAACAAAGTATAGAAGCAAAAGAAAATAACAAGGTTTTCTCTGAGTTACATAATATGAAGACTCTATTATCTCAGTCTTGTCCTTTTTGAATATCCATTTCCTTCCTTTTTAAACCATCTCCTAATCCCCGCAACACCTAATAAAGACCTCTAGCTCAATTAGGAATAGGTTAGTGTGATAGTAAGTGGCGATGTGTTTGACCGACTCAGCTTCCTTATTGTCATTGAGATTGTAAGGTAAAGTGTGCTTGATCGCACAATTGGAGTAAATAAACTCCAAAGGGAAAAATCAGTGTTGTATCTTGACTATTATTGTGAGAGAACCTACTTAAGGACGCTTATTCGAAGTTTGAAACGAACCAGCTAGACATTTCATAGTATTACTCATTGTATATATGTTTATTGTAGATGATTGATTATTATGTATATATTAGCTTAGGGTTCGACTTGATTACTCTATATGCATTGCTAGTGAGAGGTATAGTTAACTTAGAGCATGAATAAGGAAACAATAGTTTTATTTCTTAGTCGTTGTAGTATAGATGAAGTTTGTGAGTACCTTCACTGGAAAACTCTCATGAGGCTATAACTCGTCCACTAGGGAATTCCTAGTGGTTTAAGGCCTTGTTGCATATGGTCAATGCAATCGCACTCAGCGAAACGAGAGTAGATAGAACTCCATTTTTGGTCACTTATTCTAATTTCTCATCTTTGCTTGAGGACAAGCAAAATGCTGTTTGGGGGTGGTTTGATAAGAGCCCAAAACTGTAGTTTTAACCCTGTAATAGTCATACTATTAGACCAATTATGTGAGTAATAATTAAGAGTTAACACTGATTACGTGTTTTTATGCATTTCAGGCTTCAAAGTCCATTATGTGCAGAAATGTGCCATTTTAGCGAGATAAAGGAGCAAAGGTCCGTTACTAAGGAGTTCCAAGATTAAAGGCCAAGATTTAATAAGACAAAGCCTTTCTGAAGCCCGGTCAAAAGCTGAAAAGTCGACGCTTGGCGTAAACAAAGACACAAGTCGTGAGAACTTCCAAAGGCCGTATATTTGGACTCAGACCTCGGAATGGGGCCTACCTTATGTCAAAACGACCGACTCGGAAAGATCTTTCCAATGGTCTAAGCCTTGATCCAATCAGAGGAGCAGAAGTGGACGAAAAGTCTATTGAAGCCAACTGCAGCTGAAGAGGCCTTTTTGGACTGAAAGTATTGGGTTTTGGGCCTGATTCTCTGGCCCGAAACATGGATCCAAGCCCATGCACGATTTTTGGATCTGAACATATAAAAACAAAAGCTTAGCTCTTTGTGAATGGTAGATAGTTAGGTTAGAAAATAAGGGTAGCTAGTTAGACTTAAACCAATAGATAATTCTAGATCTAGTTTTTAATTAAGTTTAGTTTCAAATCCAATTCTTGTCTTAGATTAAACTCTTAGAATCATTGTTCTTCATTAGTATTGATAAATAAAATAGCTAGTTGTTAATTTCGATTCTTGTCATTTACATTTGTGTTAGATCTGATTTCATTTATTACTTGTTATTCAATTCTTAGTTATTAATTAGATTTTAATTATTGTTGAATTTAGATTAGTAAATTTCAATTCTTTATATTATGCTTAGTTTTAATTTAATCGAAAGTGATTGCGTAATGATTCTCGGCTAAACCTCCATTGAGGGGGTTGAGTAGCCTTGATGAAAGCTTGATTCCGTTTATCGTAGAGTCGTCGTAATTTCCTTTCCACTCTAGAAACGATTAGTTCACCATGAGAATGGGTTTAATCGTTCACATACTAGTTATGAATTGGTAGGAATGCCATGAGTAATTAGGGATTAGGAGTAACCATATTGTTACATGGGCGATTCAATTTGGATTACGACGATTCGTCGTTAGTAGGATTAAGTCGAGTTAAGGTGGAATCAATCCCCCTCTAACTCATTATCATAGAATTAACGTAGCATTCCCATAGTTATTTAAATAGTCGACTAATTGCATCTTGTGGGTAGTTGCATCGTAGTCTAATTGCCACTTCGTAAATCTCTCATTAGACTTTAGAGTTAAGAATACTTATACGTAGAGAACACAGCATGCGGAAGGACTAGGAGTGAAACGAATCACTCTACTCCACTATATCTCATAGGATTGAGAGTAGAATCTTTGATAAGCAATCTAGCACGTAAGATAGTTTTAGATTTACTTACGTTTTGAGTTTCATCGTTCATTTCGTAGGTAAACTATTCAATTTTACCATTTATCACTATATATTGTTATACAACTCTTGATTTTACACATGAATAGACTAGTTGACATGTTTGTCATATTGAGATTTTCTTACTACTTCATATCTTGTTTGTCGCAGACAACTTGTCATTCATTGTCTAGGCAACCAATGGTATCGCATTCTGGACAAACATGTGAGTTGCAAAGCATGGGGGGTTGATAAGCACCTAAAACTGTAATATTAAACCCCGAGAGACATAACATTTTGGTTGATTATGTGTTTAATAATCATGTAATAATTATATTTTCGTACTTTTGTAGGTTTCCGCAATTAAAATAAATATAGTGATAAAATATGCATCGAAGTACGGGAATACGGGAATATTTGAAGTTTCCCACTCAACCCCCGTGAAGCCCAACAAAGCCTGACTAGAGCCGAAGTTTCCAAAATAACAAAACCAGTGAAGAACGGGATCCACATATAAAGAAGCAGCAAACTTCCGAAGCTCAAATCGGATAAATCTAGATGCCGACGTTGGCTAGTGAAGCTGCCAAGTACGGGAATATGGGAATATTTGAAGTTTCCCACTCAACCCCTGTGAAGCCCAACAAAGCGTGACTAGAGCCGAAGTTTCCAAAAGAACAAAATCAGTGCAGAACGGGTCCACATATAAAGAAGCAGCAAACTTCCGAAGCTCAAATCGGATAAATCTAGATGCCGACGTTGGCTAGTGAAGCTGCATAGCGACCCGGGCGACGAACTCTGCGCAAGGACAAAAAGTCGTAAAAATGCCAAAATCGGCGCCGCCACTAGACACACTAAGTAGACCCACTCTGCGAGCCCAGAAGGCATAACGAGTCAGCATAGGCAGGTGGCAAAGGATGGTTTCAATTTTGTACCACCTGGCAAGAGAGAAGACCGATTACACCAATTCAAACCGTGTGGTTTGAATTGAAATGAGCTACAAGACGAAACTTAAAAAGCAAAAAGACAAAAAAAATTAAAACAGTTAAAACAAAACTTTGATTCTCAAAGTTTCGAACCATTCAATTAGCATAAGGCCAAATCTAAATTAAATCATTCACGGATAGCCTTCCTATATCACCTATATATATATGGGGGTGGCCTTTGTATATCGGCCTTCAAACATTTTCATGCTTTAAACGCCTAGTTAGTTTATTTCTTCAAGACTTACATTCTCATTTTTCCATTCCAAAGAGCCTTAAATACTATAAGTTATTTTACCCTTAATAATCATTTCTTTTCTAGTTTAATTCACATCCGCATTTATTTACTTAATGTATACAAAAAGTTTTATTATTCCTTCTATGACCATGAGCTAATCTCCCCTCGGGAGGGTTATCTTTGCTCATGTAAAAATCCGATTGACTCTTTAATATTCTAAAGTCACTACTTAGGAATTAGGCTTAGATTTGATATCCGTCCCCAAAATGATCGAGGCCGCAAAAGTTGGATCACGATGCTCGAGAATCAGTTTCGCTAGCGACTAAAAAATGTCTCGCGCGACTTCTGCAGTGTCGACATGACTCTCCAATTCGTCCGGTGATGTGAAATCGAGCGAGGAGCTGAAATAATATACCGAGATGAGATATTATTGAAACTCCTTATGCTAGTGAAATGACCTAGAGATGTGGGCATGCACTAGGGATCAATACTTCGACGTCGTCTCTCGAAAACAAGACTAATTAGAGATGTAGTGATGTGGTAATATAAACCGTTGAAAAATGATTCTCGCATGAGTATGACTAACTCTCTCCCTGTTTCTCTTTTTTGTTTACCTACATATAATCGCCGTAGTAATTTACATTATTTGCATTACCATTAATTTAATTAAAACCAACTAAAAAGAAACCTAAAAATCCTACTCACCAAAAGTTGTAATTCCAGTTGTGAACCTATCCGAGCCCTAAGATTTGGACGATCCCTTACTCGACCTATCCTACCAAACCCACGTGAGTAAGGTAACTTGACTAAAACGCATTTACTATACGGGACGTTGGATTTCGACTTTGACCGTAGACCTCGGACTTAAGAAAATAAGTAACTGAAAACCAAAAAACGTGTATAAATGCGTGTTTATCAAATGGCGCCGCTACACGCCGAAGGACTCTGGACTTAACGTAATAACTGGAATACATCCATAAAAACCCCCATCCCCTACCTCCTCATCTTTTAAATTTTCATTTTACATTACAATACTAACAAGTTACGTAACTCTTTACCCTAACTTTTTCTACTAACAAACATCGTGGAACCAAATTTTCATTAGCACGTCTAAAGCACTCATTAGGAATTTGAAGTAATCTTGAACAGACAAAAGAGTCTCGGACGAGACTGAATTAGTAGCACGCGAGACTAACCTGGAGTATCAACACTCCGGTTTTCAGGTACAGGCCACTTTCCTTTTCAGTACTCTTTTGGGCTTTCTGGTCCTGTTTTTCTAGTAAGCGTAAGCTCGGGAGTTAGTCGATCGCCATACGAGGAATCGCAGGACGCCAGGTTTCTATAACACCCCGTCTTTTAATTGCTTTTCCTATAATAATATTAATATTAATAATAATAATAATAATAATAATAATGTAAATAAATAACAGAGATAAGATATCCAGTAGTTTTGGATAAAAGCCCGTAAGTAAGTAGATAAGTCTAAAACCCTTGTTTTCGGGGAGGTTTTAAAAACTAGAAAAGATAGAGTTTTCTCACGAGAGTTTCTGGGGGAAAAACACAGCGAGGGTTTATAAAAAAAAAAAGGGAGAGTTTTGCTGAAAAAGTTTTGAACGAGGAAGATTATCTTTTCGCGTGACAGTAGACGTCGGGCTTTCGGGGTTTCGCTTTCGGAGAGCTGTTTGGGCTGTTCGGTTTTAAAACAGTGAGTAGTCATAATATGTTATATTTATTTTATTGGTTTCGATTAATCATATTAGTAATACCGTTTTCTCTAATTGCGATATTGTCAACTCTGTTAATGGTTAGATACCATTTTGAACCACTGCAGTAGATAAACTAGGTCGACTTCTAGCATTTAGCTGTTGAAGTCTGGACACCGGTGGTCAATGGCGTCGCCATCAGCCAAACACCAAAACGTTCTTTGTTTTTTTTGTTTGAAGTATGGTTTTTATTTGATTTGTGGTAATGTTGAATTGTTAACCTTGAATGTTTATTGATGATGTTTGGTTGTGGTAGTAAAGAGTTGGGTTTGAACTGGTTTTTGGGTTGATTGGGTGAGGGGAAGCCTTGAAACAGCCATTAATGGCGTTCGACCAAGACCCAAACCATTTAGATTTTTTTTATGTGTTGTTTGAATGTTTTGTTGTTTGGTTTTTGTTGGGAGAGTGTTGTTGGGTTGTGGTGGATGTGTTGCGGTGGATTGGGTGCTGGAGAGGAGCTGTCGAAGCTCCAAAGGTTTGTTAATGGCATGGGATCATTTTTTTTGCGATAACGAAATCATGAATTGTTAGGATAGGTGTGTAGGGGTTTTGTGGGGATGAAAACCGCTGGGTTTGTTTTTAGTTATCGATGGCCGGTGGTGGCTGCATCGGTAGTGGAGGCGTTGGTGGAAATTTGAAGGAAGGAGATGAACAGTAGCAAAAACGACTTTGGGCTTGGGCCAAAATCGTGATGGGCTTGTATGTTAAAACCTTTGGATTTTATTTTTGGGCCTTAGACTTTGGGTTAGAAGAGTTTGTGGACTCGACTTTGATCACCACGAGTGGACTCGACTTTGACTGACCGTGAGTGGACTTTGACTTTGACTTTGACCAGTTGACCCGAAAATTTGACTTTTTCCTAAAATTATGATTCGTTCTATTAGGATAAGTCTAGGACAATTAGCATGTTTGACTTAGGCTAGGACCTTTCTAAATATACTTGTGTACATGTATTTGCTGCTTTGTGATTTTTCAGTCTTTTACGATACACAACGTTATGACACTTATACACCCATAAAATTAATAACGCGTAAACCAAAAATACTTGAATCAAGATATTCCTTCGTTCTCTGAAATAATATATACAATAAAGTTCAATAATGCGTAAACAAAATTTACTACACCCTTTTAGAACTCTCCACGCCTCAAGTTTTGGAATTGAGTTTATGACTGATGAAGTCATATATTAGGTGGGCATTTATTGAATGTGCCATAAATGGCCCGTTAGCGTTATATAAGGGTATTCATTGAATGTGCCATGAATGACCCGAGTATTCATTGAATGTGCCATGAATGACCAGATGGTTTGACTGCCCTAAAGAGGAACTAAGGTATTCGCCTTGCGGGTTAGTTATATTCCTTGAGTGTACGGGAATGTAGGATTGGGTATTCCTTGAATGTGGCAAGAATGACCCAGGGCATTCATTGAATGTGCCATGAATGGCCCGTTAGTGATATGATAGGTATTCCTTGAATGTGGCGGGAATGACCTAAGGTATTCATTGAATGTGCCATGAATGACCCGAAGTTTTGTGCCCAAAGAGGCTGTGAAATATGTGTATGAAAGCCAGCCATGGCTATGATATTGTGGTATTCGGTGGGAAAGAGAGGCACAGGAATGTGTGATTTGGCAAATGTGTGGAGTGCAAATCGTGGAGTAGGTACTAAAAAGTGGGGTGTATAAGAAAAGTAATTGATTAATTGATAAGAGAAATTGAATTGTTTATGCGAAATGCTTGGGTTTACCTTTGAATACATATAGGATATCTACATATGATATATATACAAGTTCTAACTTTCTTTTGCAGGAGGGTAGGACTTAATAATATTTTATGCAGGGACGCGGTCTTACCCTTATACAGCGGCGGACATCGGTAAGTGTAATTCAATTATTTTAGATATTAAAAGGAGTTATTAGAATGAGTTAACAAAATGGAAGTTAATAAAATGGAAGTTTTGCTTGGGAAGAAACTATACCGGTTGAGATGACGGAACTACCTGTCTTCCAAGATGAGAATGATTAGGTTATGATAGATTTAAAGTGTTAGTTGGATAAGTAAAGTTTGAAATGTTTATATGTAGTTAGTCTACTCATACCAGCAAATTCCATTTTGCTGACCCATGTTTGCTTTGTTTTGGCAACGTAGGTGTGTTCTTGGGAACATAGGTGGAAGGCAGTGGAACCGCGGGCGCATTGGGATTCTTGCCCGAGCAGTCCGTTAGTTTTTTCTTTTAGGTCCGATTCCTATTGGAAGGATGTAATAACGTAGTTTACCTTTTTCATGGCATGAGAACATGGTAGTGAGGAATTTTATTCTGAGAGTTTGTTTGATATTTTATTTGGAAGGATGTTATCTTAATAAAGAAGTTGCGGATAATTATTGGGATCATTTTATTTTAAGTTGTTTCTTTTATGACATGGCTATTAGGGTTTGTAAGTGTAGTATCCTCCGTCATAGTCTGGGTTTTTAAACAAGTGAACCTAGTGATGTTTGAGATATTTATATTTCAAATATTCACTTTGTTATTGTTTAGAAATTCGGGCTGTGACAGTTTCAAACTCTTAAACTCCTCAAACTTTGTCGAGGATATTATTTGCTATAACCTGTTTTACCTCGTATATTTGTATGTTGGCATGAGGACTCCTTGCATGTAAAGGTGGTTCGTCATTACATATTCACATTAACACAATATGATTCAAATATATTTTGATATATGCATAGCGTCAAACCATCTGCTTAGAATATTTTTGTATGTGTATGTTACATCAATTCACGTACACGGTATTCAATTGCATGAGTTCATTCTCGACATTCCCCTAGCTCACGTATAACTTACATATAGTTGCACGTATAGGTAATATGGATTTGCATGGGTAGACTTTCTGCGTAAACTAGTATATGTTAGTTAGTTTCTATTTTGGCATCTATCGTTTTAATTGCATATTTCGTAATCACGTCTCCATAATACATTAATTACGTAAACAAAAAATTAAAAAAATAAAAATAAAAAAATAAAAATCATAGTAATTAAAAATTTCATCTAAATCATCTTAATAACACCCCCATAATACACCATCATAAATCATCATCCTATTTCATCGCTGCCTAGGAAACTTGAAAAAATTGAGGTTGCCTAATTAAGGAACGGATAACACGAACAACCTCCCTCAATTCTCTCAGGTGACTCGGCTCATTGGAATATTCACACGCTATCTTAGCTTCCCCGCCGAAAGTTAGCAATTTCGAGTAAAGGCGGCTTCAACTCCCTCCTTCCTAAATTCTAAAACCTCCGGTCATTATTCGCTCCTTATGAGCCTTAAATTAAAATTTATATTTGTATGAGACTACGGTCCGTAAACATAAGGAATTAGAACTTACATATCATCGTCCGAAAAATACAAGAAACAACTGCTTATGTTATCTCCAAGACATAGTCCCTCCTCCGTAAATCAACCTCGTCAAACATCTCCGTTGCCATTATCTCCTTTAACTATGGTGAAGAAAATCTCACAGTCAAAAAAACCCTTTCGATTTCTATATTGCCTTTTACAGAAGGACCTCGTTTCCTGCATTAAACTCGATCACGATTGTAGGTGATTTTCAGATTCCGCCAAACATTTTCGGTTTGTTACCTGCTTACCATGGTTTAGACCATGAAAAACCGTATAATAATCATCTTCGCCGGATGCAACAAGTAGTCACCACTTTCCGCCATCCGACCGTTACCAACGAACAAGTCTTGCTTAGGTTGTTTCCCTTCACCTTAGCTGATAAAGCTTCAGTTTGGCCCGCCGGACAAGCACCGCAATCCATTAACACATGGGCCAAACTTGTTCAAGCATTCATGATAAAGTTTTATACTCAGAAGAAAACTACAGAAATGCTTCAAAAGATTCAATTCTTTTCGCCAGCAGCCCCCCGTGAATCCTTTTCGAAGCGCGGGAGCGATATATATCTTGATCTACTTCTCGAATGTCCCCATCATCAACTCGACACCGCTGTATTAGTCCGTTCATTCTTTAATGGTCTCTCTGACCATCAAAAGGAAACATTAGATATCATGAATGGCGGTTGTTTTATGGAAAAGGGCGCTACTGAAGCATACACTTTTCTTGAGAAACAGGCTTCACGAAGCACCCATTGGGGAAACACTGACTCTTCTAAATCTTCTAAAGACACTCCTACCAAAGTTACGTCTATGTTCGAGGTCAAACCCGATCCAGAATTAAAAACTCTAATCGAGTCCTTAAACAAAAAGGTCGATGCTCTTTCGGTACAAGTAAATGAACAAAAACCCAAACAGGTCATGGCTGCCAACGCTTCCCCATGCCCTCTTTGCTTAAGTCCTGAGGCAACGTGCTTGTCAAGGTTCAGGATTTCTACTATCCTGCGGATTTTGTTATACTATCCTGCAGATAATATAACGTGCTTGTTAAGGTTCAGGATTTCTACTATCCCGCTGGATTTTGTTATACTCGATACGAAAGTCGCTAACGACTCTGCATCGATCATCTTAAAGCCCCTTCTTGGCAACCGCCAACGCATTCTTACCAATTGCCGATGGTAAGATGTCCTTATCTTTTGGTCATCTTCTTTGTTGAGGTAAATGTTTTAAAATGATGAAACAGTTACCAGATTCGTCTATAGATGGGGAGGTTAGCATGATCGAGAGCTTAGCTCAAGATTATTTTAACAACACGTTTCCCGAAAATAATATGTACAAATTCCTTTCTTTGGGAATTTCAGATTTTCTAAATGACTCCTACTTAGAGGAAGTCAACACCATCCTTGAGTCCACACCAATTGTAGACCCTTCGGTTGCTCCATATACTGAGTATGAAGACTTGCTACCTAAGCAAGTATTCATTATGCAAAATAAGGACCCTGACGAAACATCTATTGATTTTCCTTCCACCCCAGTGCTTAAACCTCTTCCCCCGGAGTTAAAATATATTCAACTTGATCCGGATGGTAGTCATCCGGTAATTATATCTTCTCATTATCTAAGAATGAAGAGACACGCTTAATCCGGGTGATTAGGGAACATCGGTCTGCGATTGGTTGGTCCCCAGCCGACATTAAGGGAATTGACCCTAATGTTTGCACTCATCGTATCCATTTGAGGATAACGCCAAGACTTCTCGCGAACCTCAAAGATCGCTTGAACCCCGCCATAAAAGAGGTGGTTAGGGAAAAAGTCTTACGATTACTTTCGACGCGGGTATCATATACCCAATCTCGATAGCTTAATGGGTAAGCCCCATTCATATAGTTCCTAAGAAATCGGGAGTTACCATGGTATGTAACGGAAAGGGTGACTATGTTGTCACACAAGGTCCTATGAAATGGAGAATCCAGAAAACACGAAAGGATCACTTTCCCTTACCTTTTATAGATTAGATGCTCGAACGCCTAGCTGGTCATGCTTTTTTTATTATTTTCGGATGGCTACTTCGGCTATTTTCAGATTATTATTGATATTGATGACCAAGAAAAGACTACCTTCACATGTCCCTTTGGAACGATGCCTATAAACGAATGCCTTTTGCCTTTGTAATGCTCCCGGTACCTTCCATCGGTGTATGCTTCATATATTTAGTGACATGGTAGAGCACTTTATGGAAGTTTTCATGGATGATTTTTCTATCTATGGAGATTCCTTCACGATTTGTTTGTCTAACCTGCCTAAGGTTTTCACACGGTGTGAAGAAAAAGAGCCTCGCTTTTAAACCGGGAAAAGTGTCATTTCATGGTGAAAAAGGCATAGTACTAGGTCACATTGTATCTAGTGATGGCATCGAAGCAGATAAGGCCAAACTAGATAAGATAGCGACTTACCTAAACCACGGACTATCCGTGATATTAGAGCCTTTCTAGGCCATGCGAGGTTTTATAGGCGCTTTTATTAAAGATTTTTCAAAATAGTTAGGCCTTTAACTAATCTGCTTTTGAAGGATGCAATCTTTGATTTTAATTTTAACCGTAGCGTGCTTTTGAAACTTTAAAAGCCACCCTAACCTCTCGCACCAATTATACAGCCCTCGATTGGTCTAAACTTTTCGAACTCATGTGTGATGCTAGTGACTATGCAGTTGGTGCAGTCTTGAGACAAAAACTAGATAATAAGTCCACTGTTATTTATTATGCTAGTAAAACCTTAAACGATGCTCAACGGAATTATTCAACTACCAAAAAAGAATTCTTAGCTGTCATTTATGCTTTAGATAAGTTTCGTCCTTATTTGGTTGGTTCTAAAACTTTAGTCTACACGGACCATGCAGCCTTTAAGTACCTTCTTGCAAAGAAGGATGCTAAGCAGAGATTAATCCGATGGATCCTTCTCCTGCAAGAGTTCACATTAGAAATAAAGGACAAAAGAGGGGTCGAAAATGTAGTTGCCGACCACTTATCTAGACTCACAAACGACGATAATAGTGATTCTGAGTCCATACCGCACTCTTTTTCCCCGATGAGCATCCAGATGCTATTTTTCAAAGACCATGGTATGCCGACATTGTAAATTATCTAGCGGCTGATGTTATGCCTTATAATTGGTCAAGAAATGAACGTAAAGAAGTTCTTGGCCGAGTTAAAGTTATACTCTTGGGATGAGCCCTACCTTTTAAGTATTGTGCGGATCGATTATTCGTCGTTGTATTCCCCGGGGAATATAATGAAGTTCTATCGTTCTGCCATGACAAAGAGTGTGGTGGCCATTTTAGTGGGATGAAAACAGCCGCTAAAGTTCTTCAATGTGGATTTTATTGGCCTACCCTTTTTAAGGATGCCCAAGTGCATTGCAAGGCGGTATTCGTTGCCAACAACTTGGGCGAATCACGCGTCGCGTAATATGATGCCATTAAATCCAATCTTGATAGTAGAAATTTTGACGTTTGGGGTATTGATTTCATGGGTCCCTTCCCTGTTTCCCATGGTTTCATTTATATTCTAGTTGCCGTGGACTATGTGTCTAAATGGATAGAAGCCATGGCTTGCCGTAGCAATGACCATAACACAGTTGTGTTTTTTATTAAGTAGTATATTTTCTGTCGGTTTGGCATTCCTAAAGCCATCATTAGTGATGGTGGAACACATTTTTGCAACAGAGTTGTTGCATCCCTATTGAAAAAGTATGGAGTTACACACAAAATAGCAACTCCTTATCATCCACAAACTAGCGGACAAGTAGAAGTTTCTAATAGGGAAATCAAAAAGATTTTAGAAACAACTGTAAATCCTGATAGGAAAGACCGGGTCGAGCGTCTACCGGATGCCTTATGGGCGATAGAACTGCTTTCAAAACTCCTATAGGTATGTCTCCCCTTATGACTTGTATTTGGGAAACCATGTCATTTGCCCGTTGAATTAGAGCACCGTGCTCGTGGGCTATAAAAAGCCTTAACTTCAATATTGATGAGAGGCGGTGTCAAACGCAAAGTTGCAATTGAATGAGCTTGAAGAAATCCGTGGCGATTCTTACGATCTCACGAAGGATTATAAAGCTAACATGAAACGTGTTCATGATAAGCAAATCTTGCGAGTTTGTGGTCGGTCAAAAGGTCTTGCTTTACAACTCCCGCCTACATATTTTCCTGTGGAAACTAAAACCCGCTGGTCCGGTCCTTTTCTCGTTATCAAGTCACCCCTTACGGGGCAATCACCTTGGTAAATCCCAATGACAACAAGTATCTTTCAAGTTAATGGTCAACGGTTAAATTATTTTCACTTAACTTCTCGGCCCCCGATGTAGGAAGTCCTTTTACAGGACCCCCGCCTATGAGGATTGACCTTTGTCATTTGGTGTACTTCCTTCCACTTCCATATAGTGGTATGTGCACCATCCAGTAACCGGCCCTCCCTATGGAGTGTGTGGTCGTAAGTACCGGATCCTAAGTCCACGTTTCACATAATTCACGTTTTCCACTTTTGCATGTTTTCTCGGTTTTTTATTCATGTTCCTCTATGGGGTGAATTATGTATTTATTGTTTTTCGTTTTTCTTATAATAAACTAATAAAAAAATAAAAAATTCTAAATCATAGAAATAGCAATCCAACAAGTCTTGGGAATCTGACTTTAAACGACCCACGTTAAAACAAATTTTGTGTTTAAAAATTTGTTTAGGGGTGGGCAGTCGGTCTTTCCATCCGGATTAATCGAACTTTCCATTTTTGTTGCTTAGGCCCAGTAGTGTAGTTCAATTGGGTTGACGTTATCGAAAACTTAGATTTCCTTCGTTCGCATAACTTACGTCACACACACACTTTGAGGCGTTTTTCCACCTTCTTATACGTCACCCATGGTTGGAATTGAGTGTTTTATGGATCATTGGATTGGAAATTCTCTACTGATCATTTCCATAACTCATTCGCCAAGATCGGGCCAGTAACGAAGCGGCAAATTGAATTTGAAATTGCGCGGAAAATCGAAAAATTTCGGAATTCAAATTGGGCTTGGGCCCAAACCGCATGCACGTCTGTGCGTCTCCTTCCTTCCCAAAAACGCACAGTTGTTTCCCTTTCCAATCCCGCTGGTTACCAAGTTTAAAACAAACCTTGAACACCAAAATTTTAAAAAAAAAATAATAATAATAAAAATAAAAATAAAAATAAAAGGAAACCTAACTACACCCACACCAAGCAATTCAATCCAACTGAAATTTTCTCCAAACCATTACCACCACCAACCCCAACAATTTTATAACTCCGACAACAGCCACCAATCAAGTTTTCGACCTGCCACCGTACCCACCATCGCCACCACCGTGTTTTTGGTTGTTTTACATCAAACTCGCCTCCCCCACCGTCTACAAACCATTAGTTGTTTCAAAAACTTCAATGGCACTGCGACGAAGAATTTTGCCGGAGCACGCGTTTGTTACCGACAGCTTCACGCCATTTTATGACGCAGAGATGATTAGGAGGGATTGGAACGGACTGTGGTACTCAACTGAGGAGTTCTATCACTATGATTTGGTAGAACAGTTTTATAAGAAGCGAGAATTGGAGGGGGATAGGATTTTCATAAAGGTAGCAGGAACGAGGAGGGAAGTAACGAGACAGTTGTTGGCTGAGCTGTTAGGAATTACGCTTGAAAGCAACCTAGTAACAACCATTCAGGAATCCCGATATCGAGTTCCCGCTTTAATGAAAGATACCGCCGTGGAGGTGAATACAATCCGACATCTCATTCGTCCGCCAATCAACCCCGAGAACCAATCAACCGGGTCAGCTTAGTGGGTTGGTAGGAACGCCCCTGAAAGACAAAGTCAGCGATATCGGTGCGCAATATGTCCGCGTTCTCTGAATTTTGCAAACAAATAAGTATAATTTCTGCATCCTCGATTTAATGTTTAATGTGATTAGAGGAGGGGAAAAAGCTTGGCCTCTTCCGTGATTGATCACTAAGATCATGCTCTCCTTTAGAGTCGCCGCAAAATCTGCTCCTATTAAGATCAAATTGCATTCTAATGCAAGTATCTATCTGGACTGCATCCAAGAGACTTGGCCGTTGTCCGAAGGAAAGGTGGTTGAGTCGGAGGATGAAAGGGAGGATATGACATGTCCGGATGACGATGCATTAGATAGTTGTAGTTCTAATTTAGAACGCGTGCAAGTGTTGCAAACCGCTTTCGCGTTAGCGTTTATGGTATTTGTGAAAATATCCGATAGACAGATTGTAGTTCGAAATAAGCAAACGAACCTTCGACGGCGAGACTTGAAATGCTCGAAAGGGGTCGGGGACGATATCTTGTCTAACTTGAGACTATCCACCAAAGATCACCAAGCCCAAGATCAAGATTACTTAGATCGAGATGGAAGCACAATGCTTGTTCGAATAGAGATGCTACGACGCATACCACCGTGGAGGATTCTCGTTTTAGCCGAAGTCCGAGAGGCATGAGCCGTCGTTGCCGGGCGACGATGGTTCAAGCCATTCTCCATCCTGGGGCCAATCTCCATCTCAAGTCCATCTTCATCACATAACTAGGTATTCACCATCATCGGGTTGTTCGTTATTTGTTATTTCATGATTTTGTTTTATTAGTTGGATTTTAATTCAGTTGTTAAATTTAAATATTAAGGTTTTGTTTTATGTTGTTTGGTTTTAAATTTTAGTTTTAATATAATTGGTTATTTTCGAAGTTCTCAAGGTTTTTATCATTAATCCCACCTTCCGACTTGTTTAGGGGGTGGTAATATTTATACCGGCATAATTCGTTATATGATCATCTGGCAGTAAAGTTGTCTTGGAGGAAAGGTTGAGAATTTGGCCGATATCGGCATATCTATGATTTTGTGTGGTGGTAGCATGAAATCTAGGAGTTTTTAAGTTACTATTCTAAATCCAAGATAAAAGATACCGTGATTTTAGAAAATCAAGAAGATGGTTTGTTTCCGTTTTTGGGTTTGAATTTTTCTATTTCCGAAATTGCCTTAAAACAATTTGGCAACTTGCCAATTCGCTTTTGGAAGCTCATAACCTATTTAAACTCCCTTCATCCTATACTAACAAACCACACTACACCCCACCATCATCCCTCACCTTTCACTCCAAGCTTTTCCTTCTTTTTCCTCTAAACTTCTGCTTCATCACGCACGCAGGCCTGCCGGCCAAGAAAGTGCACTCTACATATGTACACTTTCGAGAAAAGTTTACTCGAGCGCGACTCGCGCCCAAACACTGTAATTCCAAAAACCCACAAGCGCCGATCACGCCCTTCTTGGCGCGACTCAAACAAAACACACTTGTAATTCCAAAACCCACGAAGCGTGACCCATACCGCCATCTGTGAACATGGAAATTCCAATTTTCTAAGGGTCATTCCGTGATTTTTGAACTGTTCAAAGAGTTGTTGAGATGACATCTCCTATAGTCATACCCAACAGTCTTTTCGAAGACGTGTTGGGAACCGGTGACCTATGGACATTGGTTCCGGCCACGGGATCCTCATAGTTAGGATGGCGTCATCTAACGGTAAGTGATGACGATTCATATTCACCACAAACTTCTTGCTTATTTCTACGACCGTTAAATTCTATTGTAATCGATGGAGAACAAGAATTCTCCGTCAGTAGTCGATGACACAACACATGAATTCAATAAAAATGTGGTCGCTTTAGTTTCAGGATTACCAATACCTGATCCTGTTCACACATGGGCATATATGACCGATAATGCATACCTTTATGATTATACATATTTCCATGAGTATTATGGTGGAGGAGTATTTCGAGTAATGGACCAGGGGCGATATAGCATTGCCCTTGGTAGCCTTTCCCTAAACGTAGGCACCACCATGTTATTCATCCTAATAAATATTTTGGGGGAATGGCAGTTCATTTCTGCAAACAGTGCTGCTGGAGACATTTTCCTCGCTTTAGCTGAGGGACGTCGCCGATATGACATTCCCCGAGTTTTAGTCGCTAGTCTTAAGAGAGCCCAAAGCATGAGGCGTAAGTATCTTCTTTTGCCTGTTTTGGTAAGCCGCATCATGCGTAGTTGTTTACCTGTATTCTGTGCATAATTCACAGATTGGAAAAAGATTGAAGTCATGAGACCCACCAATTGGGTGGTTCGCTCATTGCGAATAATGACTTGGCCGGGATGGCGAGGTCTGACCTCATTTGGTCGCCCATTACATCCCATCGCATTATAATAACACTTAACAGGTTAGCATTAGTAGATGATAAATGGCGGCAAGCTTGGCAAGTTATAATGGACTGGTAGGATGCGAAGGAACCTCATCTCTTTAATGAGGAGGAGGATGCTTAAGCGGGAGATAAGGTAAGTTTTTAGTTTTGTTATTGTCTACTTATGTCCCAAGCAATTTAATTCTGTTAACCCCATAATGGGTGGAACTCTTATAGAGTTGCGTCAGTATTTTTATTTTCCCTATATTAGTATGTTCTAACCTTGTTTGCAGATGTTCCAGAATTTCACACGTTTACATGGTATTTTTTCTACCCTCTTTATTTAAATGCTTTGAGGACAAAGCATGCTTCTTGTTTGGGGGGGGGGCATAGAAACACGTGTAATTAAGGCATCTGTTAGGATATAGATATGTATAACATGCATTTGTTTTCAAGTTATAAATTTTAAAAAAAAAAAAAAAAAATATATATATATATATATATATATATATATATATATATATATATATATATAAGTTTATGTTATACACTTAGGAATATTGGTATTGTTTTCTTTCTATATACTCTTAACAATCTAGAAGTCTCACATAGCTTTTGCATTAGAATAATTGTTAGAAACTTAGGTTAATATGTAGGTAATAATCTTTACATCTATCTATAAATATATTACATGAGTATCTATGATTGTTAGCGATGAAAAGTTTCAAATCTAGGCTAGAGTACTTATTCTACAAATCCCGTGAGAATATAGCCTAAAGCCTTATATGAGCGAAACATTTGAGAAATGACACAAGGGAGAAGTAAAATCCGGATAGAGAAATCACACGTCCACTTGCTTGATTACTATGCCATATCCTAAGTGAGAATTTAGGCCCTCTTTTGGATCGATATAGCCGAAATTCAAACCTATGAATTATTTTCCGCTAGTCGCCCTTACGAGCCTTTCTTTAGCCTTCCATAAGCCACAATTCCTTTACCCTGTTACAAAAACAAAACAAAATAAAAAATAAATAAAAATAAAAATAAATAAATATAAAAATAAAAAAATAAATATATATATATATATATATATATATATATATATATATATATATATATATATATATATATATATATATATATATATATATATGGGGATACACCACAGTGCTTTGTAGCCACATTGTGGACACACCGATCCACACCTTTCATCTCCCCATCAACCCAACCGATCCTACGGACAAATGTAAATCGAAAAACAAAAACGAAATTCGAAAAAACCAAAATTTCAGAAATTTTGAAAACAAAAAACACGAAATCAGACATAAACACGAAATGTTTACCTTCTTCTCCAATTAGTTCATCGTTGTGAAAAACAAAATCTCCTCCAATTTCACCGATCTCTCTCCAAAATCTATAAAGGAGAAAGCGAAAACAAATCTATAAAGAGATTCATTTGAAAAGACGCAAACTGCAAGTGTGAAATATGCTTAGCAAGCATTAATGCAACACTTGATCTATTGCCAATGAGCATTCAAAAAAGCACACTAACCAAGTTTTCCCCTACGAAACCTTTAGCTGAAAGAACCCCTATTCGTTTCAAACCTTCCATTTTATCCACACCCATGAAAGGTACTAGTCGATTCAAACTTCCCCATTCTTAAGTCTACTTGCTAAGTCAATTTTCCTGAGGAACAAAACATGGGGAAGGAGAAGAAGAGGAAGAGAAAATGGAATATCGGGTTTTATCTATGGAGATTGATTGTCGCTTTGAGCGTGATTTTTTCAAATTGATTCTGCGTGTTTACTTGGTGGTTCTGGGATTCAAGACCTACATTGTCCCCGAAAATCCTTAAAAGAGTAGGAGAGGAATTGTGGGTTAGTGATGATTTGGCTGGAAAGTTAAGACTCTTGCAAAGAAATTTGGAGGGCTTGTCAATGAGAAGGTTTCAAACCGCAGCTCTGTTGATTCTAGTTGGAGATTGATTCAGTACTATTTATTGCTCACCGAATTCATCAAAGTTTGTTGTGCTTTTTACTATTCACTTATATCATCGCTTTATCGAAATTGAATTTGACAAAATTTCAGATATATAAAGTGATCGCACAATATATAGTCGCCGATGGTCATTGTAATACCGAGCTTTTAGTTGGCGTCGGCCAATGCCCCGCATTGATCGACAAATGACAGATCTTTATTAGCTAAACAAATATGATAATGTTGGTGAAATGGAAATGCTACTCAGTTTTGTTTAATGTAATGATACATTTGTTTACGCTTTACGCTTACGGTTTTTTTTTTTTTTTTTTTTTTATGCAACTTTTAAATGGTTTTAGAGTATACATTATATGGTGTACACGCTAACCAAGCATTTAAAAAGAAGTTTTACCGGGGTATGGCATGATATCCGGTGTTAGATTCTTCCTCCATCGAGGTCATTGTCATTGTTAGACCATCATTCATGTCGAAATTGTCCAACATGTATAACTTTTTTTATCATTATAATTTATCATAAGTTTATTCCTTTGAAGTAGTAACAGTCCTTTGTTTTCATGTAAAAGATGCATGAAGCAATCATGCGTGAGGATTCATCAGAGTTTGAGGAAGGTATTGTTCTTCAAGAATTTCGTAAAGGCTTCAAACTTGGTGACAGACTCTTGCGGCCATCAATGGTGAAGGTGTCTGCAGGACCCGGCCCGGAAAAGCCGTGAGGGAATTGGACCATCGGGGGTGTAGAGGCTGGCATTGATAATGAAAGTGAGATCGAGAGTCTTCTTAGTTTTGAGTGAAGTGAAGCTTATTGTTGGTGGAATTGGTGTTTGAAAATATATTAGCAGTTCTTGGATAGTGGCGGATCAAGAATGTGATCACTACATGTAAAATTTTGTTTGTATTTGGTGTCTTTGTGATGGAGCTGAAAATGGTTTGAAGAATAGCAAATGGAAGTGTATACTTGACAGGGAGAAATTGCTTATTTTCTACCAATGTCACTAGGCAAGAGGTGTGGTACAAGCCGTCCCTCTTTATTTTTAGTGGGAACATCTGCTGTTGTGAATTGTAAACACGTGGTTAGCTAATCGTCATCCCCAAACTTGCTTCTTGATAGCGAGGGTTAACTTTTGCCAGTTTTGATTGTTGAAGCAACTTACAATTATGTTATTTTTATGTCCCTCATGACCCATGGAAGCATTATCTCTTGTTTACCAATGGCATCAAACAGGGACCTTTGAGTCTCTCTTTACCGTTGGTTTGGAGTCTTGCATTATGAACTTGCTAAATTTAATTGCCAAGTCCGAATCCATATCCAATAAGAGGTTCCAAGTAAGAAAAGGAGGGGAAACGGAGTTGAATAGATGATGATGAAAGTGGAAGGTGGTGATCTTGACATCTTTCTTCGCTTATTACAGTCTTGAGCCAACGCCGGTGCCAAAAGTCAAGGACTAACCTTTTTTCGGTGCAAAAGATCCTATACCTTTTCTCGCACATGGCCAAACCAAAGTGAACGTGCACTCGAATGGAGGGATGCATTCTAATAATCAAATAATACAAAATCAAAAACATATTGAGTGGAATTAGGTCTCATAATTATCGTATAAGAATCACTCGGAATGAACAAACTATACACCACCATTGCTAACTTTACCTTAATAACAATTTATTAACCAACTAGCAAATTATAACATCACTCTTTCCGGAGAAAGACAAGTCAATTCATCCGTTGAAATATCGGCACAAGAATAGATTACAACCTAGCAATATACAAAGCGAGGCTTTCGTAAATGAAGTCGTACTTCTATTTTCTCCAGTAATCCTTAATGTCGTTTCGGCGAGTTTTGGCAATGTTCAGAAGTTCCAACATTGTTGTAACGAAAGTTCTCACCTCGAAAAACTAGCGACAAGGCAAAATTTTGACTCTAATGCAGTTTTGTGGTCCGATCACCTCCCTCTACATTTGTCTTGGTGAAGGTCATGATTAGCCCCCTCTTTTACCCACTAGAGGAAATGATACCCTTTGTGGAGTTTTTTGCCGCTGCGGATCTGTCTTTTGTTCCCGGGGAGGGTTTTCATCAGCCCCTACGTCATCTTCCTCTGTTTCTTCAAATTGGGTCGGGTCGATGCTTCTTTGGAATTGCAAATTGGTAGTTTGGACTAATCAAGGTGTCCTCTTCGTGGGAGTGGGATTCGAAACTGCGATAGACTTCAAAAGTGGATTTTGTTTGAATCCTTGCCCGACTCAAGTAGGACCTAATGAACGGTAAGGCATGTTAGCATCTCAGCGGATGGACGCCTCCAAGAAGGATAAACAGGGGAAGACCATATTAAAGTGAAAGAAAGTGCTATAACCGGCACATTGCACATAATACAACATGTAGCAAGAAAAACACCACAAGACAAAATATAAGGGAGGATGGAATGGTGTAAATCGTAATATATGTGAGATGAGGTGAAATGCCATTGTAACTAAATAGAGATCCTCTAGGCCATACCTAATTCTCGAGTGTACTTGTAAATCCTTTAGATTTGTTAATACAATACAAACACATGCATTTTTGCCAAAAGGAAAAACAATCACCCACTAGCATGCATGTAGCAGCAACATGGAGAACAAACAGGCACCCTTCTGATCATATGGACGATGACAAAAGAACTATAGGATATTTTTTCGAATAGTTGGCTAAAAAATGACAAGTAATTAAAATAATCCCTTGCATTTGTGATGAAAGAAAATACAACCAAACAAGCATGTGACTGCTAAACCCGCACATGACCCTAATAGCATGTAACTTGTGTAGAATAATGCCACTTATAATGTTCATAATAATGATTATATAAGCAGCCTATGAAGCTAGATTATCAACATTTACAGTGACATCAAGGACATATCACATAGGTTTGATAGAGATTCTCACTTATTACACGCAAACTAGCAAATTCATAACAATCATATGTCCTCACAAAGCACATAACAATCATCATTATATAGGGGACACAACAACACATTCCTTTACAAGCCTAACAATGAAAAAAATGAAATACCTCATTGATAGCAAGCACTTGTCCATTGCTCTTCTTAACCTTCTTCAAACTTCCTCAAGAAATACCTATAAAACCAACCAAACCAAAACAACAAAACATATCAGATCATCAAAAAAAAAAAAAAATGATGATGATGATGATCATAGTTAGATTGGTTACCAGAACTTGGATTTGGCACGAACTTCATTAGTAGCCCAAAGCTTCATCCTGAAAATCTTAGGGTGCTCCTCTGATTCAGTTGGAAGAGCTCTCCCACCACCGACATTGATGAAACCGCACAACACCATGAAACACCCATTTCTCAAAATGAAGAAAATAACATTACATGATAGAATGAAAGAGAAAAAAAAAAAACTTACCACTCGAAGGTAACCATTTCCATCACGAGAGTTTAGATACAACAAAACCTTGAATCACGTAAAAGAAACTCCCAAACATAGATATATTAGACAATAAAACACAAAGATATTATGATATATGAAGAAACCTTCGATCGGTCTCAATTTTGAAAATTTAGGTGTTTAAGATCGGTTATGTGCATTCACCGCTTGCATAAAAAGAACATACCATACCCAAGAACACCTATAATAGAAACAAGAGAACTGTAAAAGGCTTACAAATATCGAGAGAAGAGGAGGGAAATTCAGTAAGAGAACACATGAAGCAAATTCACTACACTATAGTAATTAAACTACCCATTAGAGGAAGTACCACGAAAAGAAAATGATCATGTATTTACTCCTCTATTTAACCGGCCCACAACATATATAGCGATGTAAGCGTGGCGATGTTGATTATACTAGGACTGATTCCTAGAGTTATGTTGTGAGTGATTCTACTGTTAGAACTAGGGCCTTGATTGGGATATGTGAGCAATTCACATGAATTCTGATAATAAATTCTGAGTTAGCCCGGAGGATGCAACGATAACCATAGCAGTTTTTCCCCACCTGAAGTAAGTGAAAGCGATTCCGCTTCATCAAGAAGACAAGTTCAATTGTTCTAGCAAAGAGTATGTAGTCTCAAAAGAAATTTAAGTTCTAAACCAATATAGCATACTAACTTGAGGAGGATGTCTTATGCTTTCATATGGGTAAATGAAAAAGTACATCAAAATTTTGAATAATAGTCCACCACCAAGCGGGTTCCCTAGTTCATAACAAGCTTGGATATTATAGTAGAGGTTAGCTTTTAACGAATAACACGGGTGCTTCCTAGTTACCATCAAGAAGAAATAAATTGATCACCATTTACGGTAATATTTTAAAGTTGCAAAATTAAAGATATTTGTCCTAGTGCATCACATGAAAAGAATGGGCATGATAGATAAGATACACTTTATCTAATAACAAGAGAATCTAAGAACTTAGAAACAGATCTGAGAGAGAATCTGAACCCGTGGATGGAAGCACATTCCTTAGAATAGTAATTTAAATTATACAAACAATAAAATACAACAAAGAAAGTAGTCCAAACCTCAAAGACCAAAACGCCAAAAAGAGACAATTCAAGGCTCCAACAGAGTATCATTTTCCTATTGAATTTTGGAGAGAGGAAAAAAATTCTCGATCTAATTTTGGAGAAGAAGGTTCGATCGATTTTTGTTTATTTCGTTTTATGTTTCGCGAAAATTTGTTTTTCCGAAATTTAGCTAATTTCATTTTGGTAGTCGCTGAAATTGAGATGGTCCGTTGGATTGGAGATAGATCGGTGGTGTGCATTCACTGTGGCCAGAATGTGGCTACAGTGAATGTGCCTCTATCCTACCCCTATATATATATATATATATATATATATATATTCAACTTACCCAATCTAGAATAATTCTGAGAATAGAATGAGGAATAAAGAAGAAGAGAAAAACCGGTGTAAACAAAAGTTAGTTAATTGCTTCAGAAACAAAGAAAAGAAAAATAAATAAAATAGAAATAAATAAAAACTCCAAAAATAGAATAAAAGGGAGTCGAAAGCCAAAGAAAAGAAAAAGAAAAATATGGCTAAGGATGGAAACAAAGTATAGAAGCAAAAGAAAATAACAAGGTTTTCTCTAAGTTACATAATATGAAGACTCTATTATCTCAGACTTGTCCTTTTGAATATCTATTTCCTTCCTTCTTAAACCATCTCCTAATCCCCGCAACACCTAATAAAGACCTCTAGCTCAATTAGGAATAGGTGTAAGTGGCAGATGTGTTTGATCGACTCTGGCTTCCTTGTTTGTCATTGAGATGGTAAGGTAAAGTGTGCCCACTGCACACTGGAGTAGCGAAACTTGAGCGGAAAAATCAGAGTGATTTTTGTCTTGACATTTATGTGAGGACCTACTTAAGGACGCTTATTCCGAAGTTTTGAGCGAACTAACACCTAGGCATTTCATAGTATTACTCATAATATATATATTTGTATCATAGATGATTGATTATTATGCATATATTAGTTTAGGTTTTTGACTTGGTTATTCTTATTCAATTGTTAGTGGGATGTATAGGTAGTTGAGACATGAATGAGGAAACAATAGTTTATTTCTTAGTCATTGTAGTATAGATGAAGTTTGTGAGTACCTTCATCGAAAACTCTCCGCGAGGCTATAACTTCGTCCACTAGGGAATTCTAGTGGTTTAAAGGCCTTGTTGCGTATATGGTCAATGTCCTCATTTCAAAAAAACGAGTAGTTAGAACTCCATTTTTTGTCACTTATTCTAATTTCTCATCTTTGCTTGAGGACAAGCAAAATGCTGTTTGGGGGTGGTTTGATAAGAGCCCAAAACTGTAGTTTTAACCCTGTAATAGTCATACCTTTAGACCAATTATGTGAGTAATAATTAAGAGTTAATATCGACACGTGTTTTATGCATTTCGTGCTTCAAAGTCCATTATGTGCAGAAATGTGCCACTTTAGCGAGATAAAAGAGCAAAGGTTCGGTTGCTAAGGAGTTCTGTGATTAAAAGCTAATTTTCAAGAAGACAAAGCCTCTGTAAAAGCCCGTCCAAAGATGAAAAGTCAAAGTCCACGGTGCGGCTAAACAAAGGCACAAAGTCAATAGAACTTCCGAAGACCATATCTTTGGACTCGGACCTCGAATTGGGCCTACCTTATGTCAAAACGACCGCCCCGAAAGAGATTTCTAATGGTCTAAGCTTTGACCCAATCAGAGGAGCAGAATTGGACTAAAAGTCTGTTGAAGCCAACTGCAGCTGAATAGGCCTTTTGAATTTGAAAGAATTGGGTTTTGGGCACGATTCTCGGGCCCAAAACATGGCTCCAAGCCCATGCACGATTTTGGACCTGAAAACATATAAAACAAAAGCTTAGCTCTTTGTTAATGGTAGCTAGTTAGACCTAAAACTATATATAATTCTAGATCTAGTTTTCAGTAGAGTAATTAAGTTTAAGTTCCATTTTCAATTCTTGTTTTAGATTAAGTCTTTGAATCATTGTTCTTGATTGATTAGATAAATAAAATAGTTATTTTGTCAATTTCAATTTTTGTCATTTCAATTTATAGATCTAGTTTTAATTCTTGTTGATTATCATTTCGTACTTTAAGTAAATTGAAATATTGTTAGTTAAATTAGTTAAGTTAGAATTTTAATATGATGTGTAGTTATAATTCAATGGGGAATGATGGGTTGATGACTCAAGGCTAAAACCTCCATTAGAGGAGTTGATGAAGCTTTGATGAAAACTTAGTAGTATAGTGTAGAAATGTTGTAGAATCTATTCCACTCTAGAAGGTCGTGATTCGCCATGAGAATAGGTGGACGATCTCACATGCTAGTTAGTATGTGGTAGAAATGTCATGAACACTAGAGATTAGAACTCGAAATTCTTGTCGTAAGAACATAAGAATCGAGATACAAGAATCTATACTAGGTTATTAAGTTGGATTAGGGTGGATTCAATTCCCCTAATCCTTTTATCTAGATTCAAAAACAATCATATTTCCATAAGATTATTAGTAGTTTAAATTCAACATAATCAATTTCATATTGTATCGTAGTAATAACACCCTTCAGAAAAGCTCTCATTGGACTTAAGACCGATTAGTTATCTACTGAAAGCATTCCATGCTAGAGAACTAGGAGTGGACTAATTTGTTACTCCACTCTATTTCGATAGAATTGAGAGTAGAAAACTTGATAAATATAGGCTCGTAAAAGGTTTTAGTTTACTTACGTTTGAGTTCATCGCTCATTTCAGAGGTAAATTATCAATTTTATGTTTTATCGATCCTAAAGCCGATAAGTTGAAAAAGAGTGTTCCTATACATCTCAAGATGATGCAAGCATATAATAGGAAAGGTAAGCATTTCTTCACTTAACTTTCCTCCTCGGCCTGTTTTGGGTATTCCGAGATAAGGTCTTGGTGGAGAAGATAATGGTAACATGATGAAGGTGATTTGTCGCCTTTGGTTAACGGGCTTATTCCCAATATGGATGTTATATTCTCTCGAGGAGGCATCTACTAATGATAACTTGCCATTTGGCAATTTGGTTATTCCCGATCGACAAAAGATAGTCCTCTCGAGAGATCCTCAATGGGAGTGCATCCAAGCCGAAATAAGTAACAAGTGGCACCTCTCTTGTTTTCGACCAAACCTCGGAAAGGTGTCCGCCCTTCTCTTCGGGGATGCAAATCCAGTTTTGGTTCATATGGATCTTGGGCTCCACCCGGATCCCTTGGTTAATGGGCTTTATGAGGACTTCAGTTTTCTTATTTTGTCCGATATGGATGTTGGGCCCCACAAAAAGTCCATTCTTCGGGCCATCTATGTCCAGCATGGAAGTTAACTTTTCTAAACCTTCTTTGGACCCTTTACCTATTTCTATGGACTTTGTGTTTTCCGGCTTGGCTAGGCCCGCTCTAAGCCCAAAGCTTTTTTCTTCTCTTTGGCCCAATCTAAGCCCAAAAGCTAGAAAAGCCTAGTTTCTCTAGCCAAGCCTCAGATCGAGAAGCATGCAAAACTCCATAATCTTGATCCCTTGGTTTCGATTCCATAATCCGACCACCCTCAAAAGGAAAGTTGTCAGAAAATCTAGTTGATATTCTCAAAAGCTTTGGTAGCTCTAGGAAGCATGGGGTTTCCAAAAAAAATTCGGGAGTTGGTAGCTTTGTTTTATCTCAAGAATATGAAATGAAAAGTTGCATCTTTGAGACTTCACAAGCATGCTACCACATCTCCGGAAGTACATTATTATTCTCATAAAAGAATTGTGGTCTCTACATAAATTTTCACCTCTAAGTTTATAAATTCTAAGAGATCAAAAATGAGTGATAGTTCAGGACCCTCTTGGGAAGAGTCCTCTAAAGTTTGTTTCTACTACGGATCATGTTCCTACCACCCCACCTCTCCAAAGAGGAGAAAGGTAATGATAAGAAAGAAGCATGTGGGAGGAGGAAAGGAAGATTTTTGTAAGCTTCAAAAAATAAGAGGAAAGTTAATGGTTCATTGAGGAAGAGGATACAAGAAAGGGAAAGAGGTTGAAAAAGATATCATGTCAAGTTCATGGTGATGGTTCTATGGGAGTCACTCCTTCCCTTCTCCTTCCGAGTCAATCAAGAGTGACTCCATTAGTAAGGATTCAAGTAACCCAAGTGTCTTTTCTTATGGTCTAGGAGACTCTCGATTCTAGGAGTTCAAAAAAAGTTTGGTTTCAAAGATTCTAGTTCTAAAGATTCGAAAGCTCGAGTCTCATGACTCTGTCTCGGTTCCTTCCGGTCTTGTAGTTCCGGTTCTCGGGGTTCTAGTGATAATGCTTATAGGGATGGTTCACAAGGTTCTAGTTCTTTTGACTCTTGCTTTAATACTTCGGATAAGAATGCTATTTTTCCGGTTCGAGGTTCTTCTAGTTCAAATGGTCTCTCTCTCTCTAATTATGAGTCGATGGTTTTTAATAATTCATCTAGTTATTCCGTCCCGGCACTCCTAGCTCTTAGGGACTTAATGTGGCTGCTTCTAACAATTCAGAAGGGTTCGTGGTGACTAACCCATTTCAAATGACCTCTAGAGCCATGACGACAAACCGCATGGAATTGTCATGGAATTGGTTCAACTTCGACAATGGTAGCATTTAATAACCTCATTTTGGTTTCGCACCTCATATAATATGTTTATCTGAAACCAAAGCAACAGGAAAAAAATGGAGTTAGTTAGTAAGCAAATCAAGTACACCGCAAATGTATAGTACCCGCAATTGGCATTAGTGGTGGTATGATTGTTTTTTTAAGGATAATATTCAATTTGGATATTTTGGGAGCTACATCACCTAATCATATTACAATAAACTCTCCAATTACCATGCTTATTCTTATTGGTTCTTTTCTTTTATATACGGTAAAGCCTCTTTCTTATAAGAGGAAAAGAGTCCGGGATGAATTGTGTGACATTGCTATGCTTTACCCTCGCCTTGATTTCTCTTTGGTGATGTCAATTCCATTTCATCACCCTTTGGAAAAAGTAGGAGGTAATGGTAATCAATATCGGCGATGAATTCTTTTAATGATTTTATTGATGATCTAGGTCTCATTGATTTAGGTTTTAAAGGTTCCAAGTTCACTTGGTCAAATAAAAATTCTTTGGTAATCATATTTTAGAGAGGGTTGGATAGAGCTCTTGCCACCCCAGATTGGCTCGAAATGTTTCCCTTTCCTTCATTCAAAATATCACTATTCTTTCCTCGATCATCTTTCTCTTTCTATTAATCTTAATCATTCCTTACAAAAAGAAAAAAAAGCTTTTAAATTTTTGAGATGTGGACTAAGGAACCCTCATGCAAGGATACTATTGAGTTAGCTTGGAATGATATCTCCGAGGAGATTGCTTTGGTTCTCTTTACATTGTCCTGCTTTTTAATAGGATGAAAAATACCAGTAAAAAAAATCTTCATAAATGGAATGTGGAGGTTTTGGGGATGTGGAACTAAAGATCAAGAAGGTTAGAAGGGATTTAGATAATATCTTATCGATGATTTGGAGACTGGGGAGAATTACAACAAGTTTCTTTTCCTTCAAAGTGATTTGGAGGATCTTTTGGATAAGGAAGCTAGTTTTTGAAACAAAAAAGCCACTTCAAATTGGGTGAAGGATGCTGGAAGGAATACTAGATACTTTCATCTTTCTACTATTTACAGAAGAAGAACGAATAGCATTGAAAAACTCAGGAATGATAATGGGGGCTGGGACTCAGAGGTTGAGGATGTAGGGCTTAATATAAACTCCTATTTCAAGAATATTTTCTCTTCTTATGAGCCTCCTATCAATAATGATATCCTGAATCTCTTTGAATCATGTATTACACCCAATGAGAATATTCTTCTTACAAAAATCCCCACTGATGTTGAAATTTGGGTCACCATTAAAAGTATGGGGGCCCTTAAAGCCCCTAGTCCTGATGGATTTTAGGATATATTTTACCAGAAATATTGGGATATTGTTCATTCTGAGATCTCTAAAGCTGTCAAAGCCTTCTTCACCTTTTCCAGGCTTGCCCTTTGCCTAAATGAAACTTTTAGCACTCTCATTCCTAAAGTAGCTAATCCCCCAACACATCACTAAATTCAAAGCCTATTAGTCTTTGTAATTTCTCCTATAAAATCATTTCTAAGATCATGTCCACCAGGCTTAAACCCCTCCTTCATAAATTCATCTTTCCTCTTCAAGGTGTTTTTGTCAAAGGAAGGTCTATTGAGGATAATATTAGACTGGCAAGTGAGATTTTGTTTAATATTAGAAAGATGAAAAAAAACGTAAACAATGATAGATGGCTATCAAGTTAGATATGACCAAAGCATTTGATAGAATAGAATGGAGCTTTGTTGATCAAATCGGGGAAAACTTGGATACTCTACCAAATGGAGGAAAAATGATTCAATAATGCCTTAGCACAGTTTCTTATAATGTGCTTCTCAATGGCTCTCCTCTAGAAAAAAAGTTTATCCGTAGAAGAGGAGAAGACAGGGGGGACCCTCATCCCCTTACTTGTTCATCATTATGGCGTAAGCCTTGTCAAGACTCATTGCTCAAGCCAAGGTTCCAATCTGATTTTTGGGATCAAAATAAGAAGGAAGGCCCCAGTATCAGCCATTTTTTCTATGCAGATGACTCAATTATCTTTTTGTATGGCAAATACTCAAAGAATCGACTATATGATGACTCTCCTTAACACTTATTGTGAAGCTTACGGTCAAGCAAGAATTTTGATAAATCCGTGGCCTATTTCAATTGGAATGTGGCTATAAGTACTCAAAAGAGCATTATGAAAAAATGGAAGATGAGAAAGTTTGATGATAAAAAAGATCTACTTAGGGATTCCAATTCTATTAAGCAAAAAAAAAGTGAAGATTTTGAGTACTTGATACGTATGGTTCAAAGAAAGATTTCGGGTTGGAAAGCTAAAGTTTTATCTCTCTCTGGTATAACTACTTTCATCAAGTATGTAGCCCAAGCTATGCCTATATATGCAATGAGTACCTATCTTCTCCCATATAAGATTAATGATAAAAAAGTGGATCAGTTGAATAAGAATTTCGTGGAATAGCTCGCTTAAATCTCACTCCTATCACACCATCACTGGGATTTTCTCTGTAGAAGTAAGTCAAATGGTGGTCCGGGCTTTAGGAAATCAAGGAACTGAATCAAGTTCTTATTAGTAAACACCTTCTTGGAGAATGTCAAGGATGAGATTTCTAAATGGGCTCTTCTTTTAAGAAAACTTATCCAAATTGGCAAAGATGATTGAGATGGATGTCTTACCTAGGGATACTTCTTATTTCTTTAGAGGCATCATTAGAACTATGAAGGAAATCAAATGAGGCTTTTTATGAAATATTGGAGCTGGCTCTTCCATCTCTATCTTTAATGATCTTTGGCTTTTTTATGGGGAAAGCCTCTTATCCTAAAAGATCTGCTAGATCCTCGGGCACGATCTTCTTAACCTTAAGGTCAACTCCCTTTTTCCCTCGCGACTTCCCACTTGGAATCAAAATAGATTGGGAGATTTGTTTCCCTTTCCAGATTATTCAATCCATTAATAGAGTTCATATCGGACCTTCAAACCGTCTCCGACCATATCATCGACCTTATGCTAAGAATGGGAACATTTAAATGGGTTTAGCTTACATCTTCCTTTCCAAGCAAGATAATCTCTCCTTCTCCTTCTCTTTTCAATCCCCTCGATTGTTAAAAAAACTGTGGAAGCTAAAGATAGATGTTGCTACACACCGCTTATCCGAAACTTTACTCAGGGGTCTCCCTACTTGGTGATGTTTTTCACAAATGTAAATTTAAAGGGGATATCACTTACTCTTTCCTCGCCAATGTATTAAGACAACATTACACGCTTTTTTCCTGTTATTGGGTGAAGATGTGTGGAATGTCTCTAATGTTATCTTCGGATATTAGCTCTCATGATGATTGGAAAGTGAAGGACTGGCTTAATCTTTTTATCAGTTGGTGTTTTGATAAGGATGAAGACATAAGCAGAAGGGGTTATTTCTGTATTCATTTCCTTTATGAACTTTGGTTGACAAGAAACAAGGCACGAATAGAGCAGAAGCCTATTAATACCAAACTCATTCTGAACTTATCTGAGTTGAAAAGAGATAGGAATCACTTTGTTTTTTTATCTTGTCCTCCTTTCCGAGCATATAGCCCTTTGCATCATAGCCCTTTATGTTTTAACTTTTAATACCCGGTCTTCTCCTTCGTTCCATAGGTTAAAGTTAACTTTGATCTTTGCTTTGAGATCTCATTATAGTGGTGTAGTAGGTGCTATTGCCGAGATTCAAAAGGGGTGATACTTGGAGCTACTTTTTAGGAGATTTTTTGCAAATGATCCTTAACAAGCGAGGCAATTGAGCCGAGGTAGTCGTTTTTGGCTTTTGGCTTTAAGGCTTTAACACGTTGATCTTTGAAGGAGATTGTCGACTTTGATCTCTCGTTTCTAAAGCTTGTAATAGTTCTCTTTTAGGATGGAACTCTTTTTCGGCTGTCTTTTAGTATGTTTACTCTTTAGTTTAGTTATTCCTTTTCTAGAGTCTGAATTTAGTAAGGGCTGTAAATTGTAAAACCTAGGAACATGATCTCAGAGAACCCAAAATGTTCTAGTTGAGTAAAATTTCATTTTAAAAGAACAATGATGAGAATGATTAAGACTTTCTGACTCTCATTATTGTACATTACGATCTAAGAATTAATGCACTATATCAAAAAATAGATTAGACTTGTTGTGAAAGTTCGCCATATATCTGCTGGCTCATTAGAGACTGATTGACTATTGCTTGTCGATGGTTATCCGATTGAATGTTTGTTGGCACCATTTTTTTTCCTTTATAATATATATGTGAAGTTTTTTCATGGCTGGCTTTGACTAATGTCGAGATTTTTGAACTTTAGTAGTGCTTATATTTTGTGCCTTCAGAAAAAGAAAAGAAATAAAAGAGTGGTGTACCATACATGCTGTGAAGTTTATGTAGTAAAATAATTTAGGCGTGCTCTTGATACAACAGAACTTGGTCATGAGCGTCATCCTTTGTTTTGTTTCAGAATATTCTTAGATTTGAGTGACTTAGGTAGTGCCGATTTTAAGACAGTGTACACGGAAATGGGAAACAGGAGTTGAGTATTTAACTGTTGATGTCTTTTCTTAGTGCTTGAATATAATTTGATCTTGAAATTGGTTAATCTTATTTAGCTCATGGCTCTCATTCTTGAAATTGCGCCACTTGTTTCAGGAATTGCTGCCTAGGAGGATCATTGTTTGGATTTCAGACGGATATTGTAGGTCAACAAATTCCGGTGAATCAGGTGAATGACTGTGAATTTCATACATCTCCCTCGTCAATATATAGAAAATTTATGAACTAGAGCTAACCGGAGTGCTTGTTTTGGAGGATTATGAGAAAGCAATTACAAGGGATTTTGTGTAAGGTTTGATCGTCAAGTTTTTTTTTTTAGGATTTTGTTTCTTGGGGTTTGATTGAGTTGTAAAATCAGATTGCGGGATATATTCAGAAAGAGGTTTCCCATTAATGTATCGTACATCTACTGCGAAGCTGCGATACATGAAGACAGCTTAATTTTTTTTTTAAAATTTTTTTGCTGTACCGTTTTCTGGCAAAGTTGCCAGGTCTTGTCGGGTATGTTTTTAGATCTTTTGGGCTTTGTTTAAATCAGATTGTATCAGAGATTGTTTGATTTACTAGTGTGAACTTTTGAGGGATACTCACCTGTGGTTCCGAGAATAAGATACTATATATTCTGATTCATTTTCTATGAGAAAGTATTTTCTTTTTTATATATTTCTACGAAACATGTATAATGTATTGAAATTGTTTTATGGATAATGGTTGTTGGCTTTCATTGTCTTTCTTTGGTACTCGTCCCAACCTTTTTTTAGGTTTGTGGGATTTTTTTGTGAAAGAGACGGACACCAAGTAAAATTGATTGCTAGTAGTTTTAAACAAGTCAGGGATATTTGATTTCAAGGCCAACTTCTTAGAAAGAAGGCTTGTGTTGTTGAGATGCAACTCATGCAAGTCCGTTTCTAGGAGGAATAGCAGCACTCACAGTTTCAGTGCATTTGCAGTGACTGGGGACCCTCCATTCAGTGGGTCCAACCAGGGAAATTCTTAAAATCAGAGAACAGGGCTGTACGTGTGGTCAGTCTGTCATTGCCTCATTGGGTCATCATAAGAGATTTTGATCATTTTTTATCCCATGATCATCATTCAATCATCTTACAGATTAATAATGACGATAATGGATCATTTCTATGCTGCATCATTCCTTGCTTATTGCACGTGTCTCATAGCAACTACAGTTTGTGGTCTCATATAGACCTCTTATCCAAACTTCTATAACAGATAGGTTCGGTTAGAACTTTCTTATCACTGCCATTTGGTTTGTCTTACGTACCAGAACTGGAATAATATTCAGTGGTGGTCCCATTTGTCTCCTTCACATCAGTTGTGGAGGATGGGTCATCCCACTCCTCCTTTGATTGTGAAATCTATTTATTTATGACTTTTTATGAACCTTGTTTTAGTATAAAACTAGACCCTTCTAGTACTCCTCGTTGTGAGGTAATTGTACATTAAAGCCAGCAGGTCTTCAACCCGGCCTAAAGTCGATGGGGATTCATTACGATGATCGAGCTAGTAAATTCGTGGACAAAAGTTCGGTGCGTCAATTATTAGGTCTAAGATTGAAAATTTTCAACAATAATATTTTTAAATATTGGTCCGATAAAAGCAGTAGCGGTAAAATCGATATCGTGTTTTAAAAGCGGATATATCTGAATATATTTTTTAAAATTTATATATATTTTACATTTAAAATTTTTGATATATAAGTATATAACGTTTTTATTTTTTATTTTTACAATTTTATTCATGAAAAAAATATACAAATGTCATTTTATTCGCTAAACCTTATAATTTGTGAATAATTGTGATTATAAGCCCGAGCCTAACGATTGAATTAAACCGTATCATTCGAAAATGCGAATTATTCGTTTTATTAAGCGAACCTTATAATTAAAATAATTAGGTTGAATAATTCAGCGAATTACTAGCTATCGATGATGGGGTTAAGGTGAACGTATTACCTTTCTCTAGGTTTACCCATTTATCCAGTACTTCTATGACATCCAATTTCTTTTAAAGCTCTCACCTCGTTGTGAGCCAAAGATGTATTTAGCATAAGGGTGCACATTCTAGATCACTTGGGCTAAGGTTTCTACTCTTAAACTATTTTAGAACTGTTACAATCCCAGACTAATACTCTCAATCTCTAAGTATTCGAAATTCAACTTTTAAGGTCTGTGAGATTGCACAAGGACATCGCCTTCCCCATTGCTTAATTTTTTGAAATAAATCACAGGAAAAGTACATTCATATTGGATTCAGACACACCCTATATTCGAGCAACTACGAATAAGGCAAGTATGGGCTCTGGAAAGGGAGTAAATGTCTCTTCCTACTTTTAACTTTTAAGGGGCCATAAGTAGCACACTACCACCAATACTCAATCCTAAATCCAGCCTTTTGCACCAAGCAAATGTCCTCCTATAAAAATTTCACATGGAAGTCGTTATTCAACTGTATTCCGTTAGTACCCTATCTTACTGGTTGAGGGGCTTGTGTAAAAGACTTAAAGATACCATCATCTGCATTTTTGCACTGCACTTTTCTGGGTTCTATGCCTCTATTGTGTCTGACCTGTTTTTGGTGGCACTAAATCTAGATATGTGAAATCCCCAAGCACTAGTCCAACATCATAAATGGTATACTGTGAAAGATCCCAAACAAGTTTAGTCAAGGACTCGAGGTCTATTAATTCAAAGTACTCTTGTTTTACTTACAATTAACAAGACATTAGGACACTTGTTTATTTCACACATCGTCTGTTGAATTACTTGAATACGTGCACACTAGAACGTGCTGCGAACTTTTTGTTGCTATGGTGAGTTGTCAGGATTGATGTCGAAGTGCTGAGAGTGATGGGAAAATGCCAGATACTTTCTTCTTTGGAAGTAATGATGATTTCTTTTTAGTTTAAGACTTTAAGTCCGAATTGGAAAATAGAATAAAGTTTGCCTAATTCAGAACCATTTGAGATTTTGAGGACTTTCGTTATAAATGTATTTATGGGGGTTTTGGTCACATGTTTTTAGGTAGTTTGCTATAAACATGGCCTGATGCCATGATCACATGGGATCTAGTGTTTGCACAATTAAGCTAGCTGTTGGCAATCTTTGAGGTCCACTTGAATACTTGATATAGCACGTCTGGACAGTGACTCAAATCAGCTCGATTCATAAGTTTTAATTTATTTTGTAAATTAATGTTGAATAGTAAGTACAACTTATTTATGCTGGCTGGTTCGATCCCATTTAATAAAACAGGCTTGCCAAACCATAAAAAAGAATAGTGTACAACTTGATTTATAATTCTTGAGAACATCACATTCAAAGGTACAAGTGCAGTAACGAACTAGCGAAGTACTCGTAGACGTGTCTGGAATATAGGGTACCCATGGACCTACTATGGGCTGGCCTGTTCGAACGGTTGAATCAGGATGTAGGTACACGAATTTAATCCAGCACGTACTATTGGAGCCCAAGACCAAGTACCAAGTAGGTGTCGTGTTGGTTGGGCCTTTGTGTGGTCTTACCAAAACTTTGATGTGGCGTTTGAGTCTGGCAAGTAAAATCCGATTTTAGGTAGGGTTTATGCTTGGATTTACATGTTCGTGCAATCCGATTAATTGAAGCCTGTGCATTTGTCAAGCAGGCATAGTTTCTTTCCTTTGATAGTTATTCAGTTCAAAGAAATATAATAAGCCTCGTGGTTCTACTTCCAAATCTTTCTAGTTAAAATTTCTCAGCAAAAACAGTATGCAATATCATATGTTACAAGTTGTGAGAAAAGGATGAACTCATTAATCCTTATAAGTTCATTACGCAAAATAATAACAGAAGAAAATGCAGCTAGAATGGCCCAAACTTGGGTTACTGAAGTTTAGCTCGACTTACTCAAGTAGCAGATACAGAAACTCATGAAATTGATTCTCATCAAAGACCGGATGATTCGAATAGTTAACAGTCCTGTTTACTACTTACTAGCGAGCCAAGTACTTAGTTACGATGCTCCAATAAAAGTATATATTGCGAGAGGGCCAACGGTCATTAGGAATTAACGTGATGAACTTTTAGACATGTTTGCCAGTACTTAATGAATCTCTTTTTATTCACCAAGCCTACTTGCATTTTACATATAAGGGTTTTATATATCGCACAGAAGAAAATATTTTTGGCCCAAAAAACAAAATTAGACTTTCTCTCAAATTCAGAGAAATTGATTTGTCCCGGATGATTCGAATAGTTAACAGTCCTGTTTACTACTTACTAGCGAGCCAAGTATTTTTACGATTCCAATAAAGTATAATTTGAGAGAGGGCCAACGGTCATTAGGAAGTGAAACTTTTTAGACATTTTGCCAGTACTTAAAATTCTTTTTATTCACCAAAGCCTACTTGCATTTACATATAAGGGTTTTTATGAAATGTAAAACAAAATTGTCTTTTTATCAAACAGATAAATTATTTTAACTCACAATGAATACGCATTTTGACCATTATCGTGTGTGAAAACTTGTATCATATTTTAGCAAAATGAATATGTGATATGACAATATCTTTTATCGCTTGGATATGGTATTTAGTGTGGGTAGAAAGTACAAAAACTTTTAAGTATCCTATAGTGTAGATACTCACAGCCAGGATATTTATATAAGAATACTTTTATTGTGAAGAAGCTCAAGTGACAAAATACCTAAGTGTTAAGTTTAAAGTGTAGAATACTACAGCCAGGATAATGTAGGATTTTTTTGTTTTTATTATCAACAAAATATTTGTATTTCTAGATTAGGAAAAATCATCACATGTCCCAACTACCCTAATCTCGTGGCTTCACAATGAGATTAAAAACATTTGTGACATTTCACTTCTGAGATAATGGTCAAAATCGTTGGACCGAGGCGGTGTGTGAGTTTGGAGGGCAAGTCTAATTTCTCTGAATTTGGAGGGACAAATCTAATTTTGTTTTTCAAATAGGAATGCAGATCTATAAAACCAAAATACCTAAAAATAGCTAAAGAGTAGTTGAGACATTTCACCACGAGATAACGGTTAAAATCGTTGACTGAGACGTGTGTGTGAGTTTTGGGAGGGAGGGGCAAATCTAATTTCTTTGAATTTGGAGAGGCAAGTCTAATTTTGTTTTCAAAAAGGGGTATCTATAAAACCATATATATAATAACCATTTGAATGTTTGCCCCCATGTACTTCGAAATTGCAACATATCATTTGATCCATGTACTTTGAAAATGCAAGTTCATTTCACCTTTTAAATTTCTACCTTTTGGTACATGAATAAATAACCAATGCATCGTGAAACGTTGCTCCACAAAAATGCAAATTGGCAAACGGCCAGTTTTAACGCAAAGAAGGTGACGGACTCATTTCGGCAATATGACTACAGCTGTGGCATAATAAGGACGACATGAGACCATGAGGGTGAAGACATCTTTGCATAGATTACTTTCCTTAAAACAAGGTCATTTTGTCTCCCACACTAATTTTTAGCTTTATTGGATTCTCTAATCCTTCCAATGGGAAAAGTAAAATAGGAGAATAATTTGTAACAGCCCAAAAGTCCAAGAAGACACAGCTCCTTTCCCACTTTTTTTTCACCAAGTCATCCACAGCTTGACTGCATGAGTATGACCAACACACCAAAATCCTACAAAGTGAAAATCTACCAAGAATCCCAAGTCCAAATGGTTAATACAATATAGACAGAAGAAGGAACACTTCACTGATGAAGAAACGCCTCCCCTGTAATTTCAACCGACCTTTTATATGTATCTTATTTTTTCAACAGTACTAGAAGAATAACTTACAGAAAGAAACTTTAAGAAAGGCGTACACATGAAGTTTCAGAAGAACAAACAAAGCATCTCTGTGTACATAAAGGACATGTTGTCACTGTGTTATGGCCTATGGGTACAATTTGCCATCAGAAATATACACAATAATTAGACCAAAGGGCATTCGTAGAAAATTCCAGTGTTGCTATACCACCTTGATTCCACAATATGAAATAAGCTTCCACTGTTAGTTAGAAACTCAGTAACCTTTCCAACTCTTGCAGTGTTAACCAACTAATGGCAGTTAATAACCAGAAGCTCATGGAACTCCAATGGGGTCTTCAAGCAATCAAGTCAGAAAGTGTAAACCTGCACAGCATCAGCTTCTATCTTTCTCAACCCACTTCCTGCTGCTATACAGAGACAGAGAATTCTTTAAACATAAACATTTCCACAGACAAAGACAGCCTCCAGTTCTTTTCACAGCTTCTAATAGCAATTGGAGAAGCAAAGAATGCTCGAACAACTTTAAAAATTTGGAGTTTCAAAAGGTTTCATGGGACTTGCAGCAACTACACAATCTTTGCACCCTGCTTGAGAAGAATATGAATGTCAAGCAAATTCGTGTTCCAGAGAAACAGGTTTAGTTCGGAAGCTTTATCAGAGCTTTCAGAAATGCTGAAAAAACATGATGGAATCAAAGAGATGATGTTTTCTGAATCACGTATTGGGTCTTTTGGAGCTGGGCTCCTTGCTTCCTCTAAAGATAAGCGAGAGTTTGGAAGAGTTGCAGATATGGGAGGACTCAATTGGTTCGAGAGGGGCAGAGGAACTCTCAAAAATGATTGAAGTAAACTCCACTTTGAAGATGTTAATAGTTCTTGATTCAAACTCGATCACAGCAGGCCCTCTCATCTCCACAGTACTTGCAAGGAACCGGACCATGGAAATTCATGTTTGGAGTGGAGGGAATGGAGAAAAAAGCTCCAAAGTGGTGGAATTTGAACCAGGTAACAGTGCACTACGCATTTACAAACTAGATCTTTTCGGGTTGCTGCAGGGTCGCCTGTGCATTGGGGTGGAATACGACTGTCAGATCTCTAGATATGACAGGAATCAGATTGAAGTCCAAGTGGGCAAAGGAATTCAGATGGGTTTTAGAACAGAATCAAAGCCTCAGAGAGGTAAACCTATCCCACGACTTGCCTCAAAAGACAAGGGAGTCATATCGTCGCAGCTGGGTTATTCAAGAATAAGTATCTAGAGAGCTTATACCTAAACGAGAATTGGTTCAGTGGAATAGGTGTTGAACATTTACTCTGTCCACTCAGCAGGTTTTCAGCATTGCAAAATCAGGCAAATACAACTTTGAAGTCAGTGACATTCGGTGGAGGAAGAACGAAAGTAGGAAGAGATGGGCTTGTGGCCATCTTGCAGATGCTGATAACCAACCAAAGTCTAGTACGCTTGGGAATTTATGATGACAAGAGTTTGGGACAAGAAGATTTTATCAGAATCTTCAGAAGCTTGGAAAACAATGCCACTTTGAGATACTTGTCCCTGCAAGGTTGCAAAGGGGTCCAAGGAGATTTAATGGTGAAGACAATAATGGAAACACTGCAGATTAATCCTTATATTGAAGACATTGATCTCACCAGAACACCATTGCAGAGTTCTGGGAAGACTGAAGGGATCTATCAGAAGCTAGGCCAGAATGGAAGGATAGAACCAGAAATGGATTTGCTAAAGGACATGCCACTGGCGATGCCCAAAAGCTGTAGAGTATTCTTATGCGGACAAGAATTTGCAGGTAATAATGTACACAATGTAGAAGTCTAAGCGCAACGTTGGATTAGATGATATACTTTAGTATCATTTATATATCTAATCTGTTTGGAACAATGAGAGAAAATATAAATTTCCTCTACCAATCCATTAATTGGAGGTAATTTGCAGGTAAAAGCACGCTATGTAATTCCATATGGCAGAACTTCTCTCCAAAGCTTCCCTACTTGGACCAAGTCAGAACACTAGTACACCCAGTTGAGCAAGCTGTGAGAACAGTAGGAATCAAGATTAAAACATTCAAAGATGGCGACACAAAGATCTCAATCTGGGATCTTGCAGGTCAACATGAATTCTATACCCTCCATGATCTCATGTTTCCAGGTCATGGGAGTGCATCCTGCTTCCCTAATTATATCCAGCTTGTTTAGGAAGCCTCAGAATAGAGAACAGAAAAATCCGGGCCGAGATAGAAGAAGACCTCTTGTATTGGCTCAGATTTATTGTCTCAAATTCAAAACGAGCAGGTCCACAAGCTATGCTACCAAGTGTAACAGTAGTGCTCACCCATTTTGACAAAATCACACAATCATCGGATAGTTTCCAGATTACCATTCGTCTAATTCGGAGTCTCAGAGAGAGATTCCAAGGGTTTGTTGAGTTCTATTCAACTGTATTCACAGTTGATGCAAGATCATCTGGGTCAGTAAGCAAACTAACTCACCACGTCAGAAAGTCCAGCAAGACGATTCTTCAAAGAGTGCCTCACGTTTATGAGCTCTGTAATGAACTGATACAATTTCTAGCAGACTGGAGGTCAGAGAACCACAGTAAGCCAGCAATGAGGTGGAAGGATTTCTGCGAGTTGTGCCAGGTCAAGATTACAGCCTTAAGAATCCGATCAAGGCATGATAATCTGGAGAAGGTGGAATTGAGAAGACGGGCCATTGCAAACTCTCTTCATCACATAGGTGAGGTAATCTATTTTCAAGATCTAGGTTTTCTAATTTTGGATTGTGAGTGGTTCTGCAGGGATGTTCTGGGACCACTGGTAAGCTTAGATATACGAAGGTACAGTACAATGGAGAAGAATGGATTCATGAGCAAGACAGACTTGGAGAAGATTCTTACAGGCAATCTACAGAGTCAGATTCCTGGTATGGGTTCAAAGATCTTTGATAATCTACAGGTCAGTGATCTCGTGAGAATGATGTTAAAACTCGAATTATGCTATGAACAAAACCTCGGGGATCCAAATTCCTTGCTGCTGATCCCTTCACTTCTCGAAGAAGGACGAGGAAGGTCTCAAAGATGGCAAATAAGCATGACAGATTGTGTGTATTCAGGGCGACATCTTGAGTGTGACGATTCAAGTCATATGTTTCTCACGCCAGGTTTCTTTCCCAAGTTACAGGTACTTATTTGTTACAGAATATGTCTGTTTTTAATTATTTACAGTCGCATTTTTTTTTTCACACTCCTACACATGAAACAATGAAAACCAAAAAGAGTACAGTCTTTCATGCTCTCAACTGCACTTCTAAGATAAGGAATCTGATCAGACATTGCTAAATGGGCAAGACCACTGGAATAAATCCCTAACCTCTTGAAAGAGACTCATAGGGCTTCAAACTCATGCATGAACAAACAAGTACAGAATACATAACACATGAGTCCACAGAATAAAAGAATAAGAACGTGGAAATGAAAGTGTAATATTTCTGGGAAAAAACAGGATCTTATTGACATATATAATGTAATATTTCTGGGAGAAAACAGGATTTTATTGACATATATTTATACTTCTTCAGTTTTCTGTTTAATCTTAAAGTTCACACTATTTCCAACTTTCTCTGTTTCCATTCACTACTATGCAACAACATTAATTCCTTATTGTTCAGACATCATCTATAATGTACATTGGACTGCATTTCAGTTAAGTAGCAACTTATACATGTTATATGAACACATGAACTCCAAAGAAATCTGAAATCACATAGGATACCTGTTAACATTCACATCCTTCGCTCTTTGCTTCGCACATATCCACCAGCTACATCAATGGGTCAGAAAAAAGGGCTAAGGCAGATAATTCCTGAGAGTTGAGACTCTACTTTTCTTTAGGAATCCTGTTAGTTCAACGCTGAAATATCATCAATAAATCATCATATATCTTTCCCTGATGCCAGCATTCTGTCACACCAGTAAGGTTTGCATACCTAGTCAAAAGATTTAAAAATACGATACGCCAATGCACATAAAATTCCACTACTATAGGCCTGCCAATCTCATTTCTTTACTCATTCAGGTGCACCTCCACAACAAGATCTTTGGGTCAAAGAACCAGCACGTTGCAACTTACGGTCTTGAGAAATACCTCATTACGATAACTATCAATGGAATTTATATCAGGGTGGAGCTTGGAGGACAGTTGGGACACTACATTGATGTCCTTGCATGCTCTACAAAGAACCTGACTGAAATTCTTAGACTATTCCAGCAGCTCATAATCCCAACAATACAGAACTTATGCCACGGAGTCACGTTAAGAGAAAGTATTCTTCGTCCAGAATGCGTCAAGAACTTGACAGCCCCAAGATACAGGAAAACCCAATTTGTGCCTTTGCAACAATTGAAGCAATCAGTCCTTTCAGTCCCTGCAGATAGCATGTACGACTATCAGCACACATGGGGTCCAGTATCTGATGGAGGCAGACCCATTTTACAGTCTGGCTTCGATTTTGCGAGAGACCTCCTCTCAGATGATGACTTTAGGGAAGTACTGCATCGACGTTATAATGACCTCTACCACCTTGCTGTGGAACTGGCTGTCCCACTCGAAAACAGCCCAGATGGGCCAGACCAACTCACACAGGTCCAAGATGAAGCTGACAGTGCAGTTGAGCCAACATTTGATGGAATAGCAAAGGGTGTGGAAGCAGTTCTACAGAGGCTAAAAATAATCGAACAGGAAATAAGAGACTTGAAGATGGAGATCCAAGGGTTGAGATATTATGAACACCGACTGTTAACTGAACTGCACTATAAAGTGAACTACCTGGTGAACTTCAATGTTCAAATTGAAGAAAGAAAAAAGTACCAAACATGTTCTATTTTGTCCAGACAGAGAACTATTCGAGGAGATTGGTGACCAACATCATCACTGGCATGGACGGCACTCCGGCTTCACATGTTATGTGAATTTCGGCAAGAAATGCATGTTGTTGAAGATCAGATAGGATGTGAAATGATGCAAATAGATAACACAGCTGTTAAGTGTTTAGTTCCCTACATGAAGAAGTTCATGAAACTGTTGACCTTTGCTTTAAAAATAGGTGCCCATGTCGCAGCAGGTATGGGAGAGATGATACCCGATTTGAGCAGAGAAGTTGCTCATCTTGTTGACCCTTCTCTTATGTACGGGGCAGCAGGGGCAGTCGCAGTTGGGGCTGTGGGGGCTGCAGCAATAGGAAGAGTGGAAGGAAGTAGACAGAGAAGTACACATACATCCTTCGGTGGAGAGAACACGAGGAATATACAGCAAGACCTGAGAGTGTCTCAACAATGGCTTGTCGACTTTTTGAAGGACCGAAGGTGTTCAACTGGAAAAGATATCACTGAGAAATTTGGACTGCGGAGAGTGAGGTACAGGGATAGTGGCCATATTGCATGGATTTGTAGAAGGCATATACAAATAAGAGCAAATGAAATAACGGAAGTACCTGTATGAAAGTGGTTTGGTACTTGCACTTTTTATCCAGAGTAGAGTTGACAGCAGCAGTATCACCCCGAGAAACTTCAACAGAAGTGTGATGTGTTACATTAAATTGTAATGGGGAACTTTTTTATCCAGAGTAGAGTTGACACAATTAGTATCACCCGAGAAACTTCAACAGAAGTGTAATGTGTTTCATTAGATTGTGATGGGAACTCATCCTGTCCTCTGTTTTCACACACGCACACACAATCAACAAAATGCATTTTAAGAGCTTGAGATGTCAACCTCCAAATATACTTTGATTTGGACCAGCACTACGTTTTTTATTTGAGGTGATTGTGTTAATGCAAAGTGCAGCTCAAGAGTTATTACTTTTATTTCTGAACTACCCATCCACTTGTAAGAGTACACTGAACATTTCTGCTGAGCCATAGTATATGTAATGAGCAAATTATGATTAACCATCCAAGAAACAGTAATTGTTTGTATACAAGATCCATGTAAACATTAAAAAAATAAAAAATGCTCTGTCCTCTCTAAACCATTTATCGTATCTTGAAACTTCAAAATATTATACATGAGTCACAGATTATCTTAATACAATTGAGGTGCTCAGTCTTGTTAGTAGATGACCAAAATCATGTACTTGATATTAGAGAGTATAAGAATCTGATGTTTACGTCCATATTAGTGAATGGCCAAGGCAGAAACAAGTAAACACTCTAGAACAGAACATATGAAGATGACATTCTGATACAACTCATAGTAGCTGAAGTTTTAATAGAACAAAAGATTGTAACACACAAGTCACGATTCTTCATTATTTATAATAATCCAACATACAAAAGGAAACACTCAATTACTTAACACTATAAAGCATACAAGTAGAACTACTATTAGTGTTGATTCTAGAATCTAGAGTCACCTGTGTATCTTCTGAACCAGTAAACGCTGTAGTTCAGAAGAAAGCTCTACTTCCATAAAAACACTCTTGAACCAGTCGATTTTGGTGTCTGCAGTTTCTGCTCAGAGCTTCCATTGGAACTTCCAGAATCGGTGGTCCCATTTTCGATATCCATTGGAAGTTTCATCTTTGCCAATGATTCCGTAAATTGCTGCATGCTCTTCATGTACATGTCTACTATCTCCTGTTGCACCACTGTCTTCTCTGGCACCACACTCGCACCAAGTATAGAGTTTGCAGAGTTCTTACTTGGAATCCCATTAGAGGAATCACTCTCATCCTTTGGAGATTCTGCACTCTCTTTCAGTGGTGAAACTAGCTCCTCGTTTGAAGACTTGGAAGCACCTGGAATATCATAAAAGGATTGAGAGCCAACAGGAATGGACCTTGAAGGAGACCCAGTAGTGGACACACTACTTGCTGGAGTATCACACTTTGTAACTTCAGTAGAGTTGAGACTACCCTCAGAAAAAGCTTTCGACAACATGCACCCCTGCACCTGAATTATAATGATCATCACTATCTGAACTGAGCAAACTCTCCGAGTTCTGAGAGTCCAAGCCATAATACTGAGAAACCATCAAATGGTTTTCATTGACAACATTTGGATCAGGAACTCAATCTTTTCATAATCGTTCGGAACTGAATCCATTATCTCAGAATCCTGCATAACAGCGTTTGCATTCAAAGACGACGAGGAGTAGGAATAGCCATGACCTCTGGTTGAGCTCCATAGTAGGAAATCGACAATTGGACAAACCCCGAAGGAGAATGAAAAGATCGTTTGTCGAAAGCGAGAACTCTTGTGCTAACTTTCCATTCTCAACAAAGAGATCAGATAAAGGAACCAATGCAAACCCCAATAACTGATCTTCAAGATAATTCTTCACCCTACTCAACATCCACACCTCACATTTGAGTGAACAATCCACAGTTGGAACATTAAGCCTTACATTATCATCAAAAAACTGGATTCTGGCCCCCACCATTAATGATCTTGGTTGAAACACTAGTTTCAGGATCACTAGTCAAGCACAGCTTAGCATAAACATCTTGCTTATGGTATATGCAAATGTTTTTGAATATCTCTAGCTCGGTCTACATAAACCTCCAACTTACCAATATACCCATCTGAATTCACACTTTCCTTCCTATTATTACTGATCCCATTCATTGATTTCTGCTCTTCAGACGCACCACTAACAACAGATAAGTTATTAAAGTGTGACTCACGACGATAAGCCATTTTCAAACAAACTAACAAGTCAAGACTCAAACCCCCAAAACCCTAAATTGAGAACAATTGAAAACCCTAAACCCTAAAATAAGCAGAGGGAATCTCAACAAATATACTTTATTTTTAAGACACTCAACAAAGACAAGCCTGATACATGAACAACATAAATGAATACAGTTAAACAATAAAAAGCTACAGTTACAATTATTATGAAACAAAACACAAGCAGAGAGGGAATACAGGGATAAATACAGATACTGGTTTCAAGGGGTTATTATTATATATACTAAATAGTTGGATAAATTTTTTTCCTCTCTTCATCCAAATATCTTTCTCTCTTTTATGCCTAACACTGTTCTCTCTCTCTTTTAAATAGGATCTTTAGGTAAATATAAAAAATAGATGGGCAAATAACAAATGACCAAGTAACCAAGAGATACATTAAAAAATAATAAAATACTATTGCCCCCTGTAGATAAAGGCGTAATCTTTAAAGTATTTTAGATTAAATAGTTGGACAAAATGGAAAAAGTGATGGAGGGAGTTTTGTCTTCTTTACCAGAAAGTCAATCTGAATGTCCGTGACAGACTGACAACTTATCCATTCACTAGATTTTTGTTTTGTTAATTAGTACAATGTTCATACTTATGCAGAAAAGATCAACTTATTATTCTCTCATCAGTATTTGTTTATTGCTGATTAGTCAAACAATCATTCCATACTGCATTTTGTTTTTACCACTGTGTCGTCGGCTACCAATATCATTGCTCTTTTGACAGTTATACTGTACCTAACTACCCATGTGCATTCACACATCATTGTCCAATTTACCACTTTAATAACTTGATTTTTGTGTTAGAGTTGAGACTCAGTTGCCTCAGTATTAATTTGGGATAGTGACATACACCAAACTCTTGTTTTGGTCAAATGTACCCAATAACTCAAAGCGGAAAACAGATACAGAAGAAAAAAAATTAAGTAACACTATTGAACTCTTAAATTCAATTCAATGAAACTACTGTTCTCTGCAAGACCATGGTTGGTAATAACTATACCATTTCTAATATGTTGAGCATGACTAACATCTTGTTATGTTATATCGTGTATATCAACAATATAGGCCCACTAATTCAATGCACCAAAATAGAGGGAGGCTAGATGTAACTGTGTATGACTAATTTGCTTCCTTTATTTATAACACCCACGAGAAAGTAAGTAAAGCTAGATGTAGAACTTATTAGTAGAGCAAGTATCAGACCTCCCACTTTTTCCCACTTAAAAAGGAAGTATATTTGGCCATTTCTTATTCATAAGAGTCTCCTAATAAGATTTGTTGTATTAACATATTGATGAGCATGGTCTATTATTAAGTTGATTATTAGTTTAGAGGCTAAAGGTCACAACTCAATGATGTTACAGTATCTGTAACTCTATCTTACTATATTCATCTAAATAAGACTTTTGTGGTGGCCTCTTGGACCCCTCAACCAAGATGTCCTTTTCCTTTTGCCAAAAGGTGACACATAGCCGTGAAAGAGTTCCATTTGATGCGACTTGTTAGAGGAAAATATACGTCAAATTATTGTTTTATAAGCTTATCTAATTGGAATAAGTGGATAACAAATGTTTTGTAGGACTACATGAACTTTTTTACCTTTATATATACATATACACTACGCTAAACAACTTTAGAGGCTGTGAGAATAAAGTGTCATTCAACTAATCCCACCACACTGCTGGCCTTGTTTCCTAGAAAGCTAACCCGTTGTTTGAAAATTTTCAATTTTTTTTGATGAAATTCTTCAGTTCATTACTCTATTAAAAGAAAAGAGGGTAGGAATTCCCCATTATACATAGTAAGTTCACTGAGACCTTGTTGTTTAGCCGAGATGGCGCTACATCTAGATATGAAGGAATGAAAAGTATTCGCAAGGATCCTAATGCTATCCACTGTTGATCTCCAATGCCAGTTGAAAGCGGCTTCTTTATCCTCCAAAATGTTGTGTAGTGGCTTTAAAGTCTCCTTCTTGAATCACACAAGTATAGCCTTGTTGCCTCCCATATCTTGCAGCCAGTTCCCCAGCCATAAGCTTTGCATGACCCTTGGACAGAGTCCTATATGCTTGAGTAGCTGCTCCTGTATTCACCCTCACGATTCTTGACAACCAAGCACATCACATACAACATTAGACATTTAGCTAGCCTGTTTAAAATGAACCGAACCATAGTTAATTTTAATCCACCCAGAAGAAGGTTTTATCTTTTCCTCCTCCCTAGGATTAGGTATAGCTAGACAGCCTAGACAGGTATCAACTGAGGACTAATGGCGAGCTAGTAAGCCAATCCCAATGCAAGGAGTCTTCCCTCCTACCTTGCAATCATTTATGCGCCACCAGATAAAAAAATATAACAACAAAAGCACATATGTTTCTCTGTTCTTGACCCAGAGCACCATCGCTCATAAAGAAAGAGAACCAGTCTTGTGGCTAGAAATTGAGCCTTCAATATTCCATCCCAACTGAGACAGAAACCAATGAATCCAAGGGCACAAGAAAAAAACATGATCTCCATCTTTTAGATCCTTCTTACAAAAGGTGCAATCCCCATCTACGTACCCACACATGATGTCAAAGATGTTTAATGGATATTTCTGATAATGTTTATTGATGTTTCTAGTAGTATATATACATGAATACAGAGATCTCCTAGATCCACATATCTACGAGAAAATAATACTCTTATTAAATACAATACTTCCTAATACTAAATATAGTAACAAATATTCTAACACCCCCTCTCAAGTTGGTGCGCGGATATACACATGCCCAACTTGAAAGAGTAAGTCGCCATGACGCCGGATATGCTGGACAAGGGCATCGCGCTCTTGTCTTGATTAACCTCTAGTAGACTAAAGTAAACATTAAGGGCTTGATGGATATCGCATACAAAGGCACCCAGCTCTACCTTATTCGGCATCTTGTCAAATTGGTGCGTAGATATCGCTTTATACCAACTTGGCGGAGAATCATTAAACACCTTGCTAGCCTTTGCTTTAGTAAGGACATCCGCTAGTTGGTCTTTGGACTTGACAAATAGAAAAGTAATAATTCCGGCTTCAAGTTTCTCTTTGATAAAATGTCTATCAATCTCTACATGCTTCGTCCGATCATGTTGAGCGAGATTATGAGCTATCTCTATAGCTGACGATTGTCACAATACATGTTCATTTCCACTTTTGGTTTAACACCCAAGTCCGTCAACAAGTTTCTTAACCACAAGAACTCACATACCCCATATGCCATACCTCTATATTGATTCAAGACTTGATCGATACTCACGGGCTTTTTTACTCCTCCAAGTCAAAAGGTTTCCACCTACAAAAGTGAAATATCGAGGTAGACCTTCCGATTTGTCGGTGAGCCTGCCTCTATCTGCATCGTCTGTAGCCTTCTACTTTTAGGTGATCATGTTTGAGAACAATAAGCCTTTACCCGAGCAGATTTCAAATATCTCAATATGTGCTCTACAAACATCCCATATGAGGTTTTCACGTTGGTCATGCATGAATTGACTCACAACACTAACCGCATCATCGCAATATTTGGTCCGATATCGCGATAAATAGATCGATTTCCTACAAGCTTATGATATCTACCCTTATCGGTGGGAGTTGCATTCAAACACGTAAAACAACTTGTGGTTATGCTCAATGGGAGTATTAACCGGCTTACATCCAAGCATTCCAGTCTCGGATAATAAATCAATAATATATTTCATTTGGGATAAGAAAATACCATTTTTGATCGGGCTACCTCAATCCCAAGGAAATATTTAAGGTTTTCCGATTTGTTTCATTTCAAACTCGAAGCCGACATCTTTTGTTAAACTAGAAATCTCCTCTTGATCATCACCATCCACCACCATATCATCAACATAGATAATCAAAGTAGTAATTTTACCTCTTACGTGTTTTAAAACAAATGTGATCCGAGTTGCTTTGTTTGTAGCCAAACTTCTTCATAGACTTGGTGAACTTGCCAAACCAAGCTCTTGAAAATTATTTTAACCCATACAATGTCTTTTTAGTTTCAGGACCATTGTTATATATGAAAGTATTCGAGGTATACCTTGGGGAGGATCCATATATACTTCTTGAAGAAGATCTCCATGCAGGAAAGCATTTTTTACATCAAACCGAAAAAGAGGCCAATCTTTGTTAGGCTCTTAATGACAAAAGTACCCTCCACATTATTGAGTTTAGCAACTGGTGCAAAGTTTTTTCTTGATAATCTACACCATAAGATTGTGTATACCCTTTCACAACCACCGAAGCTTTGTATCTCTTAATAAGCCCCATCTGCTTTGAGCTTGATTTGTAAATACCCATCACGCACCCCTAATCTTCTTTCCCTTTGGTAAGATTACAAGTTCCCAAGTGGCATTCTTTTTCGATCTGATGCCATTTCTTCTACCATAGCTTTGGTCCATCTAGAATCTGCTAAAACTTCACTGCATTTTATTAGGAATAGAGACGGATGATAACTAGAGTACATAAGATGCATATGACTTGGACAACTTGTGGGATGACACATGATTGCTTATGGGATATTTCACTTTACCTTTAGGATTAGGTTCATATTTAATTGGTGGTTTGCCACGGTTAGATCGAGGTGGAAGATGATATTGAACTCATTCGGAATTAAGACTAGGCAAGTTAACATCATGAATATTAGAATCAACAATAAGACTAGGTAGGTTAATATTAAGACTAGGTAGGTTAACATCATGAATATTAGAATCAACAATAATAGAGTCGGCGATACCTCTAATAGGTATTAAAGGCTCTCTAGAGAAGATTGGATTAGTGGATCCGTTGTAGGAGGTAATGTACTATCATGGATTTGATCTTCACATTCTTTATTTGAGCACTCAGTGGAGGTTGCATCAACTTCTTCTATTGAGTTTTTATCACTAGGTGATTGTGGTCCCGATAAATCAAAGACCATTATATCATCATGATTCTGCATTTCATTTCTATTCTCCCCCTGAGGTGAAGAATCAGTGATCTCTGTATAAAAAAGGTCGTGTTCATGGAAAATGACATCCATTGAGACAAAAAAAATTTAGGACGATGGATGATAACACTTATAACCTTACGAGTTGAGCCATACCCAACAAAGACACACTTGGCGCGTGGATCAAGTTTGGTGTGTTGTTGTGTATGTAAGTGAACATACACCACACACTGAAGATATAGGGTGCTAAATGAACAATGGGCCGGAAGCGTCTGATGAGAAAAGCACATCTAAGGGTCTCTTAAATGGACAACACTAGAAGGTTAATGCGATTCATTAAGTAAACAAGGAGTTCAAAGCCTTGCCCCATAGGTGAGATGGGACATGACCACCAATTAATAAAGACCGAAAGTAATCTCTAAAAGATGTATGTTTTTTGTTACGCAACCCCATTTTGTTGAGGGAATAAGGGGCAAGAGGTTTGATGTAGAATACCAACCCGAATGTAAAAGCCACCAATTTCCTTTTGAAATACTCACCCCCATTATCAGAGGGAACAACCTTTATAGAGATGTCAAACTGTGTGAGCACCATCTAATGGAAAAGGGGAAAAACTGTACAGACATCACTTTTATGTTTTAAAAAATATACCCAGGTCATCCGAGTGCAGTCATCAACAAAAGTAATAAACCATTTCATCCCATTATGTGTAGGACGTGGGCCAAGACCCCAAACATCTGAATGAACTAAAGAAAAAGGAGCAACAGATTTATTATCACTTGAAGGGAAAACAGTACGATGGCTTTTCGCCATTACACAGGTTTCACAAGCAAACTCAAAAAGACTACAACCATTAAATAAATAGGGAAATAATCTCCTAAGATAACCAAATGAGGGATGTCCTAGTCGTCTATGCCAAAGCCAAATCTCGTTTTTATTTTTATTAACCTTATTGTCACTTATAACATGAGCTTGTACTCCTTGATTGGACTGTTGAAAACCATCCTCCATATAGTACAATCCTCCACTTTGTTTACAACTGCCAATCCTCTTCTTGGTATGGGTGTTCTAAAAAATACAGTGAGTGGGAAAGAACAAGGCAACACAATTATTAGATTTGGTTAATTAGCTAACATAGAAGGTTACAATTTAGTTGAGGAACAAATAAAACATCATGGATAGATAAAAAGGGGACAAAGGTGCATTGCCAATACCAACAACCGGAGATGACACACCATTAGCATTAGTAATGACTGATTTGGGACAACTAGAGGAGAAATGGTTAAATTTATATCGATCATAAAGTCATATGATCAAGCTTTGTGTCAATTATCCAATCACTATTTCTAGTAAAAGCAATAAGAGCAGAGTTAGATATACCTGATTGGGCAACAAATCCAGCAGCAGTGACTAAGTGACTCTTCAAACTTGAACTCTCTGCCTTAGAGTTAGAAGACATGGGAGACGACTTACCCTTTGTATGCCAATCTGCATAACCATGTAGCTTAAAGCAAGTGTCAACTACATGGTTATCACCATTACAATGGGTACACTTACGAACTCCTTTCTTTGAATCAGGACAAGCAAATGATTTTCAAGCCGCCATAGCAGTCCCTTCATTAGATGTCCCACCAAGCATGGCATCTTGACGATTCGCCTCAGCACAAACCATGGCATAAACAGATTGTATGTCTAGAAGTGGCTTAATAGCAAGAACACGACCACGAACCCCATCCAAATGAGAATCAAGACCGGCCAAGAAAACATACACACGCTGAGAATTAACCTTTGCAGTATATTTCTTAATGTCATTGGGACACTCCATAGTGCAGTCTTCAATAGAGTCAAATTCCTGCCATATTTCTTTTCAGTTTTCCAAAATAAGGAATAAATGAGAACTCTATTTTGGTGGACGAAATTCCCTCACAATATAGCTAATAACCTTCGATGCATCTTGGCTAACAGAGTAAGTTTGTTTTGCGGTATCCCGATTCCTTGGTTTTGATAAGATTAAGGAAAAGTGACTGATGTCCTTGGTCATTGCATAAAAAGCCAAGACTTGACCAGGCGGTTCTCGTCCTCTCAAGCTTCATATTCCTCGAATTTATGTTTGTTGGAGCGACCTTAGTACTAGAGATAAAGCCCCAACGTTTTATGCCCTCGATCTTGTTCCTCGCTGTGATTCAATGACCACTTGATGTAATTAGTACCATCAAGTCGCTCGAGTAATTAGTGAGGACATCTCTTTCATATAAAGATTAGACATGACCGTGGAATCGTTATTGGTATGCACAACAAGCGGAATCATTATTGGTAGTTAAGTCCGTCATTATGATATAGAACACAAATAATGAACTAGATCAAAAAGATAAGAACGATAAAGTAGGAGAGGGTAATAAAAAAGTATGATATGACCAAAAAGAAACTAAATACCAAAATAAAAGGCTCCTATTCCTATAGTAATGGGGTAGTGGAAAGGAAATCGGAGTTGGCTCTTGATACCATGTCAAAGATGTTTTACTGAATATTTCTGATAATGTTTATTGATGTTTCTAGTAGTATATATACATGAATACAGAGATCTCCTAGATCCACATATCTAGGAGAAGATAATACTCTTACTAAATACACAAGATACTTCCTAATACTAAATATAGTAACAAATATTCTAACAATGCGCACTGCCTTTCACTGTCTAAATTGTTGCTTCATCTAACACGGTCTAGAATCCCAACGAAACAGACCAGTCAACAAGAAATGCAAGTTTTGCAAATCTATCCCCTGAACTGTGTATCAATCTTTGTCGACCAAAGACCAAATCTGAGATTAAAAATATAAGGTGATATAAATAGATTTCCTACATCAATTTTTTTTTATTAGAACTTTTCATCTATTAAAACGGCTTCTATTTCTTACACTACAAGAAATGTACAAAAAGTCAAAGAGAAATCCAAACAACATAGAATCAATAAAAAAGAACATATAAAGATTTCGAGTTAGCTATATATATTTCATTGCTTTCTCAATCAAAATACTAATGCAAACAAAAACTCAAACCAAAATGTGCTTTGTTTCTTCTCTGGACCTTACTTTTCCCCCCTAAAATACATTATTCTTTCCTTAAATCTTCTTTCATACAAAACACAAAAAACCAATTTTAAGGAGAACCATAGAAATGAATCATCAATCTTCTCCATACAGCTCATATTCAAAACTTTAAACAACCAGTCAACAATTCCCCTCATATTTTTTTCTACACAAAACTCACATACCCAATTCAACAACAAGAGACTAGAACTTTCCTTCCCTATAGAGCTCAAATTCAAAACAAAGATGAACTTTCTTCCTTTACTAAACAGCCCAAGTTCTACAGAACAACCATAAAATAGCTCAACAAACACCATTCTTTAGGAAACAACGTCGATATACAAAAAATCCAAATTAAGAAACAACACATGGGCTAATATTTTTTCCTACTTAAACTATGTTGACAAAAACTCTCGCAAAAAATCAAGACATAAATGATTTTTTTTCCTAACTCTATAGTTTAAACAACATTAAATACCACCGTGATCTCCATAAACTACAACTCGCATTGAAGCTTACACCTTGCTGCAAAATAGAATACACGCGACCGAGAACAATGCTTTCATGAGCCTCGGGCAGTTATCAATGTTCACTAACACCGATGATCCGGGTGTTGAAGTCTACTACAAGGTTGTTTACGGTCCGACATGGGGCTTTTATACCACATAATAGCGAGACCATTAGGCCCTCAAGACTCCACCATTTGCAAAATGTGGGATAAATATCCGCCCACGTGCGATAATATGGACACAGAGTTTGACCAATATGAGGAAAAATGCAAATGTAAACCAGATGCCAAGGGAACTTTCCTTCCGATCATCACATAATGCAAAGTAAACCGTGAGTTTATCGCAATATTATAAATAAATGAAATGCACAAATTCCACCTACACCTTTTTAATTAAAAATTGGGACAAGTGGTCGAGGCTTTTACCGACAAGTAGTGGTGGAACAATAGGTTAGTTTCCTCCTAACCAAACCAAGAAGCCAAGAAGGTAACGAAACCAACTTTTTAACAGTTCATTTTAGTATGGTGAATGATCCGGAACAATTTACGTAACGATGCCTCAAATTTATTGAAATGATTTAATATTGGATATCCTAGGTTCGATCACCAAATGGTAAGAGATTTACCCTAGCGACTACCAACCAAATACTGGATATATATATTCTCAATCATAAAAAGTATGTTCACAAACCTTGAGTTGTGGATCTGAGTTCTAGGGTTGCATCCTTGAAAATCCGGTGGCAGCGATCCCAATAAGCAAGGGAATGAGTACAAGTCGCATTTTACTTTCATGTGCACAAGATGACAACTCACTTAATGAGGTAAGTGCAAGTAACGGCCTGAGACAAGTATTTGGCAAAAAGCATAGACAAGGCCAAGTATGAGTTCAAGGAAGTTCACCAAGCTTACGCCAAGGAAAACTCATTTGGGTGAGGTAAGGTTTTCCAAACTTTTTTTATTTCACCCAAGCTATGGACCAAAATTATTCTACTTGGGCCAAAGAAAGTCTCCTTCAGTCATAATTATAGCACAAGTTACCATTGGAGTAGTATTCTAAAATGGATACAACCCCCGATGTCTACACTGAAAAGGAGATAATAATGTCAAATCGAAGACATTGGAAGACATATATATTCTCATGATTATTTTTTAATCAATTTTAAACATTATGTATTTTCTATTACTATTCTGAATTTATACATAATAAATTAAGTTGATTACCTTAGCAAACGTGATACCGACAACGTAACCCAAACCAACGATGATAGATATCCCAATGGTATTTATTATTCCTTTTGGTCCACTCCCTATGCATTCTTGGTTTCCTGTCTTATAGAAGAGGTCCAAGAATAAATGCAAATCATTAGCTATTGTCTAACTTTAGGCAAACAAGTAACCAAACCAGTCAAATGAAAATGTTGAAAACTGCGGAAAAAAACCTATGCTATGCTATATATTTGTGTGTAGTTGCATATACGATTAAGCCCCCAAACTCATTCCGGGCTCCGTCAATTAAAATCCACGACACATGGCTAAATTTTTGACTAAAAAAAAATAACTTTCTAATGCATATAGTAAAAGTTAATTATTGACAAAGGACCGTTTACATGAAGTGTTCCAGCTTCTATATGTTTGATTAATGGAATAGACATGGAGGTATGAAACATAACTTACCATATATGCGGATGCATCATACCCTCAAAGCATTATATTGGCTCATTAAGAGGCCAAGAATAAATATGTAAAAACTATTGTGGATTCCACCACCATTATCCATGTTGAAGCGAAAAGTAAAACAAAATCGGCAGTGGCCTTCTCAGAGCTTACGGTAGGAATTGGAACCATAAGCACAAGAACACCTAGAAATGCCAACAAAGGTAAAGGTCGAGAGAAAGTATGCCTCAAACACCAACTCCACGGAATGATATTGATTCAATAAAACGGGATAAAGAAGTCTACCTACAACATTCCATAAAGTAGCAAGTTGTCCGAAAAAGGCTAACTAGGCGATGGGAAGACTGTTTATCAGGGCATGTAAAAACAAGATCGAGCCCTCCATGTAAGCAAATAACAACATATTTTGAAGCTACATATCCACCGCCATTGTTTCCACCGGTGCTAAAAAGCGAGAATCATAATATCATATCGCTTTAAAATTGTGAGACCAATTGTGTAAAACAAATGGTTTCAAATGGAAGTAACACGTTTATTACTAATCTAGGGATCCCTTAAACTAACATAGTCCGGTCCAAGAATCATCCTCCATTTATGGGATGTTGACAATATCCTAGAGTAGTATCATTAAGAGAAACGTATTTTAGCAAGCAATCCCACTCACAAGATACTAACATCCTCCATCCATAGGTGTCGAGCACCAAACAGAGTTTTAAGTGAACTCATGTTTAAGTCTAAATGAGGATCACCTTTGTAGATAGATACATGTGTATGTCTCTCAATTTCAAAACGAGAGCCTATCTCATCTACCACTTACCTGGGGCGCCTATAATCGATATATTTTCCAATTCTCACGCTTTTGGAACTGCTACTCACACAACATGTATATGAAACAAGTGGAATCTTTTGCAAAACCAACAAGTGTCCCGGGACCTACTTCTACGATCACAACAAAAGATGCTCTTAGCTGCATAAACAAGATAACAAACATTTATTGAAAGCCGGAGAGCTAAGCTCATAACCATACAATATTCCATTTGTGTCGATTAATAAAGCGAGATATGAGAAGTTTCGATATTCATTTCACATGCTTCAAAATCATGGTTGTCCAATTATTGTTTTTTCCCTATGCTTATAAGCAACAAACAGTCCCATGGAAGTTACCTCCAAACCTCAACACAATAAATATACCATATCGTTTAGATTCAGCACGCACTTGCATTCCAAAAAATTAGACCTACAACTCCACTCTACGACTCTACTCCACTCCACCCTGTGCCTATCGACACACCATATACAAACTTCTTACTATCAAAGATTGTTCTTTTAACACTCCCAGTTCACATTCCTTCAACAAGGTTTAAAACATTGATGTCATTGTACACATTGGTTCTGGGGAATCCTATATATGATAATCAAATGTCTAATAATTATCAAACAGGCTATCTTAGTTTCACCATTAGAGTAGCATAAAACACATACATAAAAAACTATTCAATCACTATACAAATTTTAAATTATTTACAGATTTTTATTTATATTTTGATTTATATGTTGATTTATATACTTCAATTGTGGCTTCTCATTCACCTCAAATTTCCAAAGAAATGGTAAAATGGTTTGCCTTTCAGTTAGATATGGTTGACATTTTCGGGGAGTACTCAATGAGCTCCTTATATGCCTTTTGGGTTTTGAATGATAAAACACGCCATAACCATATGTTATCACCAATCAAGCTTGCATATGGAGAATTCTACTATCGGTATAGATGACTACAAGGAAGAGTCCTACCATGCTTTAACTTCTAATTGTCAAAAAAAAAAAAAATTATAGATATGTTCAAAATTAGAGTCATACTAATCTTGGAATTCTAATTAAATAAGAAAACCTTTTCTTTCCTTTCCACCCAACCTATATATATACAAAACATAATGATCATATCTCCCCCCTTAACGATATAAAAAACACAAGTAAACTTTTTGTTTTCAATTATTTTTCGACATACATGTTGAACCAAATATTACATATCTAGTTGAATTTTTCTCATGTTTTTCATTGCATACAATAGAAGATATTGAACTTCATTGGATTGTCAATATAGAACTACTGAGAATCAGAATATGTACAATATTTAATAATAAGTATGTATTAATTTTTTCCTAATGTGTATTACTACTATTTGAACACAATATTTTTTCTTGGTTATCTTATGTGAAAAATAGAAAAGGATCACTATAGAGATGAGGGAAGGACAGTATTCAAGAAGAATTAAAGTGTCATTCAAACCCATGTTGAAAGATATTATGAGACAACTCAATTTGAATCCACCTATTTCTAAAAATTATTTGAAAAATGGAAGGTTTAATGCAAGTGTTCAGTAAGCAGCGATGTAGTCGGTATTACAAATATTAGAGGAGAACCATCACGATCACTCGAAGAGTCTGAAAACAGTGCAGCAAGAACCATAATTAGATTCAAAAGTAAAGTGTATCTTTCGAAGTTGGTGACTACAACTTGGAGAAGTTGAAAGAAAGCCAAAAGTTCGTAAAAGAACAACAAGAAAGAATCGAATTTCTCGAGAAATCAATGAATCTCAAACAACGAACAAAGGCAAGTTTTAAATTTCATATTATTTTTCATATAAGGTATATATGACAAACTTCTAAAACTTTAGGTTGGAAGAATTGACAAAAATGGCGGAATATCCAGTATAGATATGAAAAGTATTATTTTAGACAATACCAAACTCATGATCAAGGAGAATAAAGAACGATACTCGAGTCTCAACATATTCAATAAAAAGGTAAACAAATTCAAAATTCATATTTGTTTGGTTAATTTTAATTTTTAAGTTTTTGTCTAACTATAAATTGATCTATGAAATTATGCAACGAAATCAATTTCGAAAACTTATCACTCAAAATTTCAAAGATATGCTGATATACTGCACCAAAATATTAAAGATGGACGACCAAGAATTTCACAACGAAATATTGGGAGAAAATCAATACAAATGTCAAATATCAATTGACGTTCCAATCTGAATGTTTAACATCAAAGACAGTTACCAATTCGAAGGAAATTCAACAACAAGTCTAGAAGATTTAGAAAATTTAGCATAAAAAAAAGCAATTGATTTTCTGCGCAATGAGATAGGCTTCGAAGTAGTTGACTATAACTATGAACAAATAGAAGAAATTTGCAACAAACTTGAGATTGCAGAAAAAAAAAAATGACACGCTTAGAAATCAGTGGATACAAATTCATGAAGAAGAAATTAACAGTGTGAAAGAAGAGATTGAGTATCTAAAGGCAATTATGAAGAGGGAATGGGAAAACAAATAGTGGTTTTTAGAATTAGGCAAGTTATTGATTTGTTACTTTAAGTAATTATTTCGTTGAATTATCTTTTCCAGTTGAGGTTTTTTAATAATTCTACCTATCTTTGTCGCTATTATGCTTCATTTTCCATTAGCCACATCATCAATCCATTGTCTTATGATACTCTTTAGTTTGCAGGCTATAAGGTAAGCGTGAAACATCAAGCGGCTTCACTACTGCTTTTGCGTTGTCAAGGTTCTATTTAGCATTAAAAAAAAATCTTGAAGAAAACATTGACTATTTTCCACTGCTTAAGGTGGAGTCAGGAATAAGCCCAAGGGATATCACTGACCAGTAGCCAAAATTTAACCTTCCCTTTTCATTCCTCACACCTCGATACCAAGTTACCAACCACACTGTGAAGCTCTGTTTCCTCTCCCTAATCCTGCACTTCCATCACCATTACATTGTTAATGTCACCACCACCACCTAATCTTTTGTTTCTTCACTGAAATTTCTCCACCAAACTCCTTTAAGGCTTGGCCAGGTTTAAAGATATTCACTCACAACAGCATCTTCAAACTCTTTTCTCCAACACTTTAAATCCACGCACCTATTCTTCTTCCATGATCAGTCAATTATCGAAGAATTTCAGTTTTTCAACTTAAAGGTATCACATTACTTCAAAGTAGCACAAATTAATAGAAACACGATTTCAACAAAAAAAAATGCAGATTCTGTGAAACAAATCATCTAGGGAAAAAAATTAGCAACAATAACAACTGCAATTCTTTTGCTTTGGAACACCATTACACCCCCATACATAGTACAAATCATGTTTTTTCCACTCGAAAGTTCGAATTTCTCAGGCAACAGCAAACATTTTTTTATTAGAGTCTACTGAGGTAACAAAACAAAGGCTGAAGTCAAGCTTCCCAGAAGTTAGCTCAACTCCTTATTCCAAGTTTCATTGCACACACAAAGTTCAACATTCAAGCAAATATAGAATAGGACCTGGCTCAATGAGATGGAAGATTAAACCGAACACAAATGGTTATATTGGACATCGTAAAGATGGGATAGAAGATATTGTCAGAGATGAGATGGGCAAACCTTAAATTGCTTTCGCTGGTAGCAACACTAATGATTCTGTACTATTTCAAGAACTACATGTTATCAAAGAATAATTTAACACAATCACATGCTTCCATTACTGAAACTTCCTTCAGTAGAAGCCTCAAAACTAGTCTCAGGACTAGCCAAACAATGCCAGCAATAACCATGAGTGATCGAACTTCGATCCATCTTGAGGTCACGCCTTTGCCGGGATTTCGAACTGGACTAGCGTGCACGTAGTAGGCTGCATTACCCTATTTGGTCCACTCACTCTCCAGCACATGTTAGCATTCCCAGCTCTATCATATGTTACTGTAATCCGTGATTGTATCCGAAGCAACTCTTGGTGACGTTTTGTGCGGTTGTTGGAATGTCGTCTCACGAGTCTTGTCGGGGGTTCTTCCTGCTATGTTCACTCGGTGGGTGCTTGGACCTGTAAGGTTCTCCGTTGCTACTATTGTCATTGCAGTGACATTGAGCACGTTTGTTATCATACTATCTGAGTCCACACACGCTATAGCTAAGCGGATTGCACTGGCTCAGATAGTTATTCTATAGGGTATGACTTCTATTGAAGGTGTACTTCATCTGGTACACGTAGCAGCCAGTATAGTCATTGGGGCCTTTGCTTCTGTGATGCCATTGTTGGTGCTCTTCCCTCGCCTCGCATGCTACGAGGTACTTATTAGTACATCTCTACAACTTAATCTCCAGTGCTATTTCTAAACCTCCGACACTTCTCGACTCTTTTTTAGTAAAGAGTAAATATGTTGTGACTTGGAAACAATTTGCCCTTTTTTACGATTGGTAGATGACCAAAGTATTCATTGTCAATGCTATCCCACTAGAAGTCTAGAACTATGAATGCAAATTAGGATCGACGCCAAGATATGAGAGTTAGGGATGGTAGGCTTCGACAAAATCAAGTAACCATATAGTCGGTGCATGGTATACACTTTGATTCCCAAGCCTACTTAAAATGGGTTAAACCTAATAATAAAACCCAAATAATTTGGCTTAATTGGATTCCCATCACCATAAGGACTTCTTCAACCCAAAGAATCCTATTAACGTAAAACAAACCTATCTATATACAAAACTAACGATCTACCTAACACTAAACAAAAACTCATTATGGATATATACAAAATAAGAATCCTATCAATCTTGAACTTCTAATGACATAAGAAAACCTAAACAAACCTATATATATACAAAACCAACGATCGATCGCCTAATTTAAAAACAAAAAAAAAAAAAAAAAATAGGTAAACTTTCAGTTTTTTATTTTATTTTCTTATTTACATGTTGAATTAAATACATTAGCTTTACATATCTAACTAAGTTCTTTTTCTTTTCTTTATTACATACAATAGAGGATATTCAATCAAGGCTTCACAAAGAGTTAAAAAAAAATGGATAAGGTAAACTATTTTTTATCCAGTATCTTATTTAATAATTTTGTTGATTTCTCATATTGTTATACAAAAGCATGAAGTAGTATTTTGATTTTTGTTCAAACAGCAAATTGCTAACCATTTTTTTAAAAAAAAAAGATTAGTATAATCTCAAATTTTTAGTTTCCAATGAGGTATGAAAACTGAGAAGAATGAAATATCAGTTTGTCCTGTATATATAGACAGATTAGTTTGTGTCCATGCATCTGTCATCTATGTCAGTGTTCTTTCAAATACTTTCAGTAGACTGCCTACAGAATTAGAGAGAAATCTATTAACTTCTCTGTTTATTTTTTCTTTATATTTTGGAATCAGCTTCTATTATGATACATTTGTGCTTTATGGAATTAGTAAGGACTTGCGAAGAGGAATAAGTTTATCATGTATGATCCAATCACATAATAATAACTAAGAAAAGAAATTGGACCTATTACATGGTTCACCATCAGTTATAATTTATAAGATAAGAAAAATATGTTATGTGAGCCGTCTTTGCTTCATTTAGTTAGCTTTAGTATTGTAGAATGTCGGGGTTGAAGGGTTTTGCATCAAGTTGAAGGAAGAGATGGTTCAATTTCGTACTTATAATAGGTTGTTAAGGAGATAGGGAGTGGTGGATAAAGATACTTTCGAGACCCAGAGTTGGAGTCCGATAGAGAGTTGGCATGTGCGATCAAATAGTAATAATAGCTAAGAAGAAGAGTTGGACTGTCATCACATGGTTCTTTGTTAACTTCAAAACTCTATAAAATGTCAAGAGGAAAGGGTCTGGGACTTATTGAAGGAAGATATTGTTAATAGGTGAACATTGATAGTTGAGATTCTGACTCTGAAGTGGGACATTTACATCAGAAAGACAGAGCGGTTTTGCCTACTGAGCCGCTGTTAACCCATATTGTGTCAACCTCAAGAATTTTTGTATGTAGACCTCACTTTGTGTTATGATCTCAAGTCATATTAGTTGCAAAAAAAAATTCAAACGCAATCACTAAAAATACAAAATAATAAATAATAAAAAACACCCAACCAACTAACCAAAGAAACAAGAAGCACACAAAAAGTATAAGCAACAAAGATTGAAAGCAAAACAAATTCGAGTTTTCTGTACCTTATTGTTTTCAGGAGAGCATGGTATGCAAACAACATCAGGAACATCCACAGGGAAGTAACACCTACTCACTATAGCCCACTTTCACCCATATTTAGTGTCCTCCCACAGAGCCTGCAAAACAGTCAAAGAGCCTTCAATAAAACAAAGCCAAAAGTAGTGCATGTTCTAAAATTAGCAAATTACTATAAACCCGACATAAGTCGAATGTCGAAGAAGAGCCCACTAAATTGGAAATTAAGAAAGAACAAGTTCAACTTTGTGCAAGTCGATAAATGGTGAGACTAGATATTTACGGATAATAACAAATTCAGTCCGATAAAATGCCTTTCCTTGAGCTTTGAAGATGTCAAATTGCCATTGTTAGTGTAAAACAAGGACCAAAATATCGCCGATATATCCGATATATCGCCCGATATATATCATTTTTTGGTACACCGACATCGATATTTCGACATATATCCACCGAATATTGAACCCTTTTTTCCGATATATATTGGAATTTCGATATAAAACTTTATATCGCCCGATATAATTGATATACACGATATTTACGATATATATCGTTTGACTTTTTTGACCATTTTTAATATAAATCCGATATTTCCAATATATTTCGATATTATATTTCCGATATTTCCAATATTTTAAATAGTTTGGACTAGTCACAAAAAAAATAGATATATTTAATATATCCGATATATATCGGTTTTTGGGTACACCGATATATTCATCGATATCGATATTTTGGTCCTTGGTGTAAAATAAACCTAAGTTGTTGACAAATGACTAGGGCTATTAATGCTGCCTTCTTTATTAAACCAAAACACTTCGTCACTGTAGTGGTAGAATTCGTGACTACGAAGATTGCTGGACGACGAACCGATGCAAGCGGCCATGACGGAATGAGGGAGTAGAGGATAGATGGGAATAAAGGGTCGAAGTAGGACAAGGGCCGAGTCGAGTGTGTGAGGATCGGGGCTCGAGGTAGTGTAAGAAAGGGAAGGCGCAAGAAAACCGGATGTAGGCCGCAGATCTGCAAAAGTGGGCAAGCCGTCTTGAAGCATGTGGGGACAGAGCGGTCAAAGTCAATAGGAGACAACTTAATGAGGAGGAAGAACAGGTGGCATGACAGCTAGGCCGCGGAACCCTAAGAGACAGATGCGCTAAGATGGACCGAAGGATGGAGAAGAGATCAACGGGTAGGAAAAGGAGAGGGGTAGTATAAAAAGAAACAGTGTAGAGAGAAGAAGAGGAGGGAAAAGAAAGAAAGGAGGAGGGGGTAAGAGGGGAGGACATTGAAGGTTGGGGGTAGTATATAGAGCTCTTACATTTGGCGCCGTCTGTGGGGACCGAAAGAGAGTTAAACGGTAGAAGATATGGCAATGAAAGCAAAGAGAGGGGTGGGACGACCGAGGAAAGCACCGGTCAGAGAAGAGGTGGCTGAATCGGTAGGAGATGATGGGGGAGAACACAGGGCGGAAGAGACAATGGCATCGTCTTCGGAAGAAACGAGACAATTAAGAGAGGAGGTAGCGAAGTTGAGGGAAGAGAACGAGGAGTTACGAAGAGAGAGGGAAACCGTAGAGGAGTCGAGAAAAGGAGATGTCGGAAAGCGGTGAGAGAGGAAGAAGGAGAACCAATGAAGGGGAGAATGGGGTGCGGGGCTCACTAGGGGAGCAGTGAAGGAGATGATTGCCAACGATCCGAAAGCAAAGTTTGGGAGCAAGCAAAAGGTACATCCGGACGGCAAACCAGGTAGTGGGCGGGTTGAATCGCAATCCATTTGGCGGACTTGATTTGGAAAGGCGGAGGTCCCAAAGCGGTTCAACCAGCCCTAGGTTTGAGAGGTACGATGGGGACCGAGAGACCCAATGGACCACATCCACCACTTTCGGCAGCAAATGCCGCGGGCGAGAACCAGTACGGACGGATTGCGGTGCATGATGTTCCCAAAGAAGCTTAAAGGGGAGCCTCGGACCGGGTATTATAGGTTGCGGAGAAGAGTATACACAACTTTACGGAGATGGAGCAAGCCCGTGGATCACTTCATACACCAAAAAGGAGGGTGGTGGACATAGCGGCCTGTTCAATGTAAGATGAGAGGACCGCTTGAGTCGGAGGGAATTCTTGTGCAGATTTAAAGCGGAAACCTTGAAGGTGGAGAACTTGGGCGAGGGACTGCGGTGATTGCCTTTGAGAGGGGCTGCGCCGGAAGCGAAGCACGAATCGGTGGCTAAGAACGAGATCCGCGTCATTACAAGACTTGTACCGAGGGTAGAGAAGTATATACGGTATGAAGACACATTGCAGAAAGAGACAAGGAAGTCGGGGTCGTCTTTGGGCTTTGGAGCGAAGCAAGGACCGCGGAAGGTATGAGTCGGCAGGTAGGAGAGTGGTGGACCAGCGGGGGTGTCATTGCGCGGTCGAGAAAAGTGGAGTCGAAGGCGAGAGAATATAGAGAACGGAAACCGTATCGAGAAGTGGATCCGATACCCGTGGGACGGGCCGTTGGAGGAAGCTGTTGCCGTGATACAAGATTTAAAAGGTTCTGAAGGGCCGTGAGCAAGCCAACGAAATACCGGGCAAACCGTATTGTGCATATCATCGATCTGAGAACCATGAAACGAATGAATGTTAAGCCCTCAAGTGGATGGTACAGGAAGATGATTGGGAGAGGGATGCTTAAGGAGTTTACTAAGGGAAAGAGAAAGCGGGCGGCTGCCAAAGCCGGGCTTAGTCAGGGACGATAAATGTCATATTTGTGGGGAAATCTTGAGCCACAATGCGCATCGGGATCGAATCGGGCGGACAGACTAGCATCCAACAAGTTAATGAAGAGGTAGGGTATTCGGCGGCATTACCATGGCCCGCGGCAAATAAAGGAAGCATCGTGTTTTACGCGCCGACTTGAAAGGGGTGGATGTCCCGCATGAAGATCTGGCTGCGGTGATCACGGTGGCCATGGGAAATTATATAGTGAAAAGGGTCTTGATTGATTGCGGCAGTGCGGTGGATTTGTTGTTCGTGGGAACGATGGAAGAAATGAAGATAGGCAGGAAACAACTGAGGCCATCCCGGACTAACTTGTACGGGTTCAATGGGAGTATGACCGAACCACTGGGAGAACTTCTATTGCCAGTGACGACAGGACCCGTGACGGTGTTCTCACGATTCAAGGTTGTGGACGCGAACTCCGCTACAACGCCATCCTCGGCCGGCGATGGATCCATCAGATGAAAGGGGTACCATCCACCTACTATCAGGTAATTAGATTCCCCACCCCGACGGGGATGCATGAAGTCCGCGGAGACCAGGTGACAGCGCGGAATAGCCATCAAGGAACGGTGAAAAGGATGATTCGGGGGGACGAGGGGGAGACCTCGAAACCAAAGAAAAGACAGGCATAGCAATTACAGTGTGCCTCCGCAGAAGAGGAGGCTGAGGCACCGGTGGAGACAAAAACGCTGGATGAGATCGAGTCAGTAAATATAGGAGCCGGGGAAGAAGAAAAATTTACATCGATAGGGTCGAATTTGTCGAAAGAGGGGAAAGATAAATTGGTGCAGTTCCTCTCAGAGAATAAGGACGTCTTTGCTTGGACAATCGAAGAGATCACAGGGTTGGACCCCGAGTTTGCTTGTCACCGATTACACATGAGGGAGGACGCCAGGCCTGTGAAACAGAAGATGCGCAATGTTAGGCCGAGATACGCAGAGGAGATCCGCGATGAGGTCGCGAGGCTAAAAAGAGCAGGCATAATTCGGGAAGTTGAGTTCTCGGACTGGCTATCCAACATAGTCGCGGTACCAAAGAAGAATGGGAAAGTCCGCATGTGTGTAGACTTTTACGGGACGTCAACTCGAAAGTGCCCTAAGGGCCAGTTACCCCATGCCGCGGGTGGATGAGCTTGTAGATCGGACGGCGGGGTTCAAAATTTTCTCCTTTATGGACGCCTCGATGGGGTACAACCAAGTCGCGATGTATGGACCGGATCAAGAAAAGACCTCGTTTATAGTGGAGGGAGGAACATATTGCTACACAAGAATGCCATTTGGTTTGAAGAATGCCGGGGCTACGTTTCAGCGACTGGGAGAGAAGATGTTTGCAAGCAAAATGCGGAAGGGTATTGAGGTATACATCGATGACATGGTAGAGAAAAGCATGTCGGAAGAAGAGCATATAGAGGGGTTGAAAGAGACGTTTGGCATATTGCGGGCACATAATTTGAAGCTGAATCCCGAGAAGTGCACATTCGGGGTCACTACCGGGAAGTTTCTGGGTTATATTGTGACCCACCGAGGAATAGAAGCTAATCCCGATCAAATACGGGCACTAATAGAGATGCCGTCACCCGGGGTGTTAAGGAAATCTAGAGGATTTGGCTGGGGGCCGGGTCGCGGCCTTGAATCGATTCATATCCAAGTCGTCTGACAAATGCAGGCCGCTGTATAGGTTGTTGAGAAGGACGCCAGACTTTGTGTGGACGACCGAGTGCGAAGAGGCGTTTCAGGAGTTGAAGAGGTACACAGGAAGAGGCGCCTTTCTTTGTCAGCGGCGAACCGGGGAGAAGTTATACTTATATCCGGGAGTGTCGAATATCGCGGTAAGTTCGATCGCTCGAGTGGTGGACAAAGGTCGAAAAGACCGGTGTACTTCAAAAGCAAAACACCTCTTTGATGCGGAAACACGAACAAAGTGGAAAAGTATGCCTTGGCTACCGATATTCTTGCCGAAGTTGAAGCCGTACTTTGAAGCACATTCCGTGGTGGTAGTGACAAACCTGCCTCTCAAGCAGGCTCTGAGGGCGGAGAAATCTGGAAGAATGCTCAAATGGGCGGTAATGTTGAGTTCCTATGGAATACGATTATCAAGTGAGAACCGCGAGAAAAGGCCGGTGGTAGCGGAGTTTCTAGCAGATTTCCCGCGAAGACCCGTGGGGAAGAGATGCTCATGGAGCCCGAACTAGAAGGAGAACCGGATGGGATGGATCCCCAGGATAAAAGGAACGGATGGAGAGTGTTCATGGGACGGTTCAAAGAACAGACGCTGGCAGCGGAATTAGCGCGGTGTGTGGTCACCCTTGACAATGACCGAATCGAGTTGTCCATGAGGCTTGGGTTCGCGGCTACTAATAATGAGTCTGAGTATGAAGCCGTGATCGCGCAGGGTTGGAAATGGCCAGGGAATTAGGAGTCGGCGAGTTAACTGTCTATTCGGATTCCAACCTAGTAGTATGTCAAGTGAACGGCGGATTCGTTGCTAGGTGTGCTCGGATGGCAGAGTATTTAGAAGTGGTGCATCGCAGAGCAGCCGAGTTCGGAAAAATCAGATTCATACATTTGGGCCGCGGGGAGAATCGGCATGCCGATGCCCTTGCCTATGTCGCGGCCGCAATGCCCGGAGCAGAGGAAAGAACCTTAAGAATCAAGAAATTAGAGAGGTCCAGCATTGAAAAAAAGGTTGAAGTATGTCAAGCTGCGGAGGGGGAAAGGGGATGGATGAGCCCTATCAAACATTTCTTGGAGGGAGGAGAGGTGATAGACGAGAAGGAAAGAAGGAGGTTAGAGCAAACGGCGCGCAGATATATTCTGGTGGAGGGAGAAATGTATCGAAAGAACTTCGATGGACCGCTGCTAAGATGCCTGGGACCAAGTTTAGCACAAGAAGTCCTGGCAGAGCTTCATGCCGGGGACTGTGGGAGCCATTCGGCGGGCAGGACAACGGCACACCGATTATTGACGCAGGGGTACTTCTGGCCTCATATGAAGAGAGATGCGGCTGAATTTGCCAAGAAATGTGGGAAGTGTCAGCGGTTTGCTCAGCTAATATTTGCGCCAGCAGAACCGTTGCATAACGTGTCCAGTCCGTGGCCATTTGCCATGTGGGCCATGGATATAGTGGGTCCGTTACCAATGGCGAAGGGGAAAAGAAGGTTCATGCTGGCGGCGACGGATTATTTCACAAAGTGGGTGGAGGCCGTAGCCTTGCAGCAAGTCAAGGAGGAGCAGGTGATCAAATTTTTGTGGGAAAACGTTATCTGTAGATTTGGGTTGCCACACACCATCGTCATGCATAAACGAACGCAGTTCACGGGTCAAAAGTGAGGGACTTCTTGCAGGCGATAATGTGAAGCGAGGATTCTCGGCCCCATACAACTTCGGAGGGGAATGGCCAGGCTGAATCATCGAACAAGACGATCATGAACAACCTTAAAAGAAAGTTGGAAGGTCGCAAGGGGGCATGGGCTGATGAACTAAGTAAGGTGCTATGGGCATACCGCACTACACCACGGACGACCACAAAGGAGACGCCGTTCTCATTGGCATATGGCATCGAGGCCGTGATCCCTTCAGAAATGATGGCAACCACTACACGCACAAAGGCAGTGGACAGTGGGATGAACTGGGGCATATTGGCTCGCGACCTGAACTTAGCGGAGGAGAGACGAGACACAGCACGCATTAGGCTGGAGGAATATCACCGTCATCTGCGGAGACAGTATGGCAAGCGACTGCGGATCCGCAGGTTCCAGACCGGCGATTGGGTTCTCCGACGAGTCACTGCAAGCACTAAAAAGGCGAACGAAGGAAAGTTGGGACCCAATTGGGAAGGGCCGTACTTGGTGGTGGGTGTCGGAGGAGCCGGAACATACCGACTGCAGACTGAGGATGGAAAACAGATAGAGAGGCCATGGAATGTAAGAATGTTGAAAAAATTTCATATCTGAATGTAAAACTGGTCCAGACAAGGGACGTAGGCTGTTTGTACATATATAAAACAACAGCACTTTTGAGAAGCTAACAAATGATCGAGTCAACTTAGGGGCAAGGCAATGCCCCCGCCCGCCCGGCCGGCCGCGAAGGCGGGGGAGATCCGCCGCGGACATGAGGTCGAATCAAACTTAGGGGCAAGGCCATGCCCCAGCCGGCCCGCCGGTCAGAGAGGGGGGAGAGCCCTTCGCGGACATGAGGTCCGAATCAAAATTAGGGGCAAGGCAATGCCCCACCGCCCCGGCCGGTCACGAGAGGGGGGGGTAGAACCGCCTTCGGACATGAGGTCGAATCAAAATTAGGGGCAAGGCAATGCCCGGCCCGCCCGCCGGTCCGCCGAGAGGGGGAGAGCCGCCCGCGGACATGAGGTCCGAATCAAAATTAGGGGCAAAGGCAATGCCCCCACCGCCTCCCGGCCACGAAGAGAGCGGGGTAGAACCCGCCAGCGGACATGAGGTCGAATCAAAATTAGGGGGGCAAGGCAATGCCCGGCCCGCCCCCGGTCCCCGAGAGCGGGGAGAGCCCTTCGCGGACAAGAGGTCCGAATCAAACATAAGGGCGAGGCAATGCCCTAGCTGGCCCACCGGCCGTGGAGAGAGCGGGGGGAGAGATAGAATCGAATACACACAATGATAGAGATGGCAAACATTTGAGTTAAACATGACATGTGAAAATAGGGCACCACCAGTGGGAGGCCACAATGTCAACAAAGTTACAATTTTAAGCAAAACTCCTTGCATAAGGAGGGAATTAAACAGTATTCAAAAACGTCAAGGAAGCCACAACTGAAACATACAGAAACAGATACAAACACAAGTAAAGCAAGTTCGAGTTCACGGAGTAGTTAAATGTGCATCCAAGGTGGTATCGCCTGAATCGCCAACAGGGGACTCTTCAGTAGAAACATCAGGGGCATCATCATCGGGGAGAGGCGGCGGCCTCGAGGAGGCTTCATCAACAGCCTCTCGGCTTTCTTCTAAATCTTCAACAACGTCCCCAGCGCCAGCCGACCCTTCCGGTCTGGTCTCCACCGCGGTACCCATCTCCCCCACGGTGCCCATATCTTCATCAGCGGGGATCGACGGCGCCTCAGGTAGGAGGCGGCCTTCCTGGAGAAGCCTAGAATGCTCCTCTCGGATCTTTCGGGCTACTCTCTTGTCCGCCAAGGACCGGTAGTGGATCTGGAGGGAAGTCATATCTGCCGGTCTAGCCGATCTTTAAGAGCCATGATGTCGTTAGTGGTTCTTTGGAGGAGAGAGGCGCGTTGTTGGCTCAGGCGGTCATTGACCGAATCCATATAATTCTGATGGTTGTTCTCAGCGATTCTCAATTCATCCTGAGCTCGAGATTTTGCCAGGTCGGCGGCGTCTAGCTGTTGTTGGAGTCGTGCACAAATAGCGCGCAGACCGTCAGGACCACCGATCTCTCTCTCCAAGGAATCCACCTTAGACCTGGCACTGAACAAGCCGCGGATCATATACGACATGTTCAGGCTCACCTAAGCACAGACGAGACAAGGGTAAAAAAAAAAAAAAAAAAAAAAAAAAAAATTATAGTGGGGAAGAGTGGGAAGTACCTTCTCCCAGTTCGTATACAGAGAGGTACGATGGTGTTCAAAGGTACCGGCATCAGCATAAGCCCGGTCCTTTGGCAGGTGGGAGCCGTAAAAGATGGAGGACGCCACAGCGGGGTTCTCAAGAGCCGAATCCTCAACATTGACTCTGCGGTGGCGTACCTTGAAAACCGGGACAAAGTCGGCAGGTGGGGCAACCTCTTTCCCTGGCCGCTGGGGGATAGGAAGGGGAGCATCTTCTTCGGTCACACGGGCGACGGGAACGGGATCTTCGGACCCTACCGTCCTCTGACGCTTGGTCGGCGGCCCATCAGCAGGAATGGCCGCAGCGATAGGGGGAGAGACTTCGGTTACTTCGTCCTCATCACTATCAAACAACTTCATCTGTGAGAGATCCATGTTCGCGGAGGGGGACTGTGGAGGGGTGAATTGATCTTCCCAAGTAGAGATGGCACGGTAGGAGGGAAGCCGGTCGAGTGCCGAAGCCTGAGGGGGAGCAAGAGATGACGGGGCGGTGGATGTGGAACGTGAGCTTCGAATAGGTCGGCGGCGGCGATGGTGAGGCCGAGAACGGTTTTTGTGGGGTGGCGAGGCTCTGGGTCTACGTTCCTTCGGAGGAGGCGGACGATAAAAAGGGGCAGAAAAGCCCAGGAAGTCACGGAGTTGAGGAACTTCCAACAAAGGGGTACCAGTAGAGGGGTTAACGTTCAGGCGTTCGGCTTGAGCAATACCGAGGTCGCGGAGCCTGTCGAAGATGGGACAGAGGTAGCCAGAGTATACGCGGGATTTGGAGTCAGATCGCCAACCTGCGAAGAAACACAAACAAGAGTCTAAGGTTAGTCAGCGGACCAAAGGCCGAAAGAAGAAAGGACGAGGATGAAACTCACCACTAGATTGGAAAACGAGGTGGTTGAGTGTTACTCCTGCCGGGAGGCCTGCAGGCAGGAAGTTACCGGAAACGTACAGTGGGTAGTGGTGCCACTGTTTGTCCGAGGTGGTGACACGGAGTAAGAACGTTTTCTTTTGGGGGCGGACACAGAAGGATTGGTATCCTATACCCACATCCTTAGTACTTTTCTTTAGAAAATATTGGGAGACAAGGTCACGGCAAGTTATCTGGGGGTCGCCTGTCCTGTTGTAATAGTTCGCGGCATACATTATTCTCCAGAAGTTGCCGATGCCTTGGCGAGGAGGGATGTTGAAATGATTGCACACTTCCACATCCAAGACGGTGAGGGGAGCCGCGGCCAGCGACAATCTGACCCATCGTCACGACTAGACACCGGGCCGGAGGCACTAAAGTGGGGTAGTGGGTGATGGACGGCATCGCGTGTTCTATCAAAATGCCGGCCGAATACCGTGAGGCAGCCCTAATCGCGACTTAAGTCAGGCCTACGATATCTGAAGGCGGCAATAAAGGGCAAGGAAACGCCGAGGTAGAGGGCCCGGGGGCCAATGGAGTGGAGAAGCCACACCGGTAGATCTAGAGGGCGAAGAGTCGGGCGGAGGAGAGGAGGAGGGGACTCGGAGGCCGTCGCCGCCATCAAGAGGAAGATGAACAGATTAGAAAAGAGAAACGATGTTAATAAAGTGGTAGGGAAGTATAACGAAGGGATAGAAGCAAACAAAGAGGACAAAACGATAAGAATAACAAGAACTATAAAAGACCAACTCAAACGGAGTCCAAAGAACGCCAAAATCCGGCGGAACCAAGCCAAAACGAGTCAAGTCGGTGGGAAAGCACAAGGAAGATAGAAAAGGGAAGGGAAACGCGAGACAAAGGAAGACCAAAGGCAAAATGGGAGAAAGAATGAAAGCGGGAGTTTAAATAGGGCGAGGGTAAAATGGTAACCGCCAAGGTCGCGGAAACCGGAAGGGACTCTGGGGAACCGTTAGGAGCTTGACACGTGGAGCGCAAATTACCCAGGAGACGCAGGAGCGGCGCACGCAATGAGTGACATGCGGCGCATGCAAACCCCGAGGGAGGACCAAACAGGTCTAACTAACGACAAGGGGTGTAAGGTTCTCGGCCCGGCCAACCTCGAGAGGCCGCTGGCCGGTGAAGGGGCATCAGTAGTGGTAGAATTGCGGATCACGGAAGATTGCTGGACGACGAACCGATGCAAGCGGCCATGACGGAATGAGGGAGTAGAGGATAGATGGGAATAAGGGGGCCGAAGTAGGACAAGCGGCGGAGTCGAGTGTACAGGATCAGGCTCGAGGTAGTGTAAGAAAGGGAAGGCGCGAAGCACCGGATGTAGGCCGCAGATCTGCAAAAGTGGGCAAGCCGTACTGAAGCATGTGGGGACAGAGCGGTCAAAGTCCAATAGGAGACAACTTAACAGAGGAAGAACAGGTGGCATGACAGCTAGGCCGCGGAACCCTAAGAGACAGATGCGCTAAGATGGACCGAAGGATGGAGAAGAGATCAACGGGTAGGAAAAGGAGAGGGGTAGTATAAAAAGAAACAGTGTAGAGAGAAGAAGAGGAGGGGAAAAGAAAGAAAGGAGGAGGGGGTAAGAGGGGAGGACATTGAAGGTTGGGGGTAGTATATAGAGCTCTTACAGTCACCAATTGGTTGACAATTTGTAATTGTTCCCATTCAAACTACATAACATTTTGTTGTCGTTACTATCACATTCCAAATCATTAACTAATGTAATTTTTAAAATGCAGCTCATGGAGTATGAAACCAAACACAATATTTCACTCAAGACAGTGTTGAAGGAAATTCTCATCAAGGAAAAAATTAAGGGAGAACCAGTTTACATATCAAAGATTAAAAACAACCACTACGCAGTAGATGTCATAATAGATTTGCCGATAATGAGAGAAATCTTCAAAAATCCTAATTATCCTATAAGCCAATCATTTCCAGGGACGTATCAAGCTAAGAAAGTGGACTCAAAAAATGCAGTTGAGGAAACGCTTATCCGCTTTCTACAAAGAGATATACAAATTTGAGGTTTTAGACATCAACCACAAAGAAGTCATTACTAAACGGAAGAGCTACATGAAGCAAAGACTAGAGAAAACAACTTCATCAATATATTGAAAAACTTTATAAACTTAAAAATGCCTATTTGAAGTCAATAAATGAAGCATTGCTTATAGGAGGACCAAATTGGGAAATGGACTACCTAAGCATCCCAAATAATTGATCGAATTGGATGAGGATTAACGTAATATTAAATATATCAAATGTATTTTTTTAGTTGTTTTCGAGATGAATTCTCTATTGGATGAGGATTACCATAGTGTTAGATCTATCAAATTAATGTTTTAGTTTTTTTCGATTTGAATTATCTATAGTTCATCATAACTTAATGAAATATTTATTTTGCTCTACATTTGCATTTACTTTTACAAAAAAATTAAGTTTTACATTTGTTGTACAGATGAAGACAAACAACCGACTACCAATAATCACGGCAGACATGTACACAGATTTAGATGATACTACTGACAACTCAATGGTTAGAGAAAAAAAATTCAACGCTATCACAATCACAAAAACCCTTGAAATTGTAATGGATTTCAATGCTGATGAAGAAATTGCAAAATGTATTGAAAAAAATGGAATTGCCTCAAGGAATGAAGGATTTGTCAACCGAGTATTCAAGATCAAACTCGAGAAATTTATGATGAATTTATGCAACAACCAATATTTTGAAAAAGGTAAATCAATATGTTTTACATTTACTGATTGTTAAAAAATTAACAAATCAATGTTAGAAATAAAAAATGATAATTAATTTTTTTTTACAGCTATCTGCAGGATAAATTTTCGAACCAGAAGATTTCCAAGAGCAAATATTTTTTTATTTTTACAGACCGTAGAAAAGAAATAATATGCCAACAACGAGGAAAACAAGGACACATACCCAACTGTAGCAGAAGCAACTTAAAGGACATTCGAACTAGAAAATGAACAAGTTTTCTATATCAACAACACATAAACCATCAGAGCGTGACAGGCATAACACTATGAATAAAAGCTTACTATTTATGAACATTAGTCACTATTGAAACTGCTATTTTAAATTTTAGTTTAAATTGTGCCTAGCAAATGGATCTATGTCATGATCAATTAGCCGATAGTTTAATGTTTATCGATTATGCCAATTCTTTCGTTTATATATCCTCTAACAAGCACTATAAGTTATTATTTGACGTACTGTTTTTGAGAAATTGAGGAAAACTAATTATTACAGTATGGGAATTTCAACATAGTGATATCGAGTGATTTGAATTCCTATATATTAATCGGTAATTCGAATTGGGTTTCAAATTCGACTTACCAATCCTTAAATAAAGCCCAAAAAAGTGGAAACATCTGATATTACTGCCAAATTGGCTATAAAAATTGCGATCAACTCAACACTCCACCCTCCTAACATGAATTTAAATTAGTAAAAGATTAAGTGAAGGCAAGCAAATGAAGAGTGGGGAGGAAATATCATACCATGAGATTTGTTAGGAAGAAAGGAAGCAGCATCCCCGTCGTTTAAAATGCATTTGGCTCTGCATAGTTGTTCGTCCAGCTTTGGGAGAATTATAAAAGAAAAAGAATTATTATTTGCCAGCCAAGCATGCAAATTGAGAGATGGGATGACAAAGAGAGTGGTACCTTTTGGCCCGGGGGAATAGAGAAACGGAGCTTTTGGATGGTGGAATTGATGGAGAGGGCACGCTGACGGAGCGATTGTTCTTTGACTGTGGATTTGGAGATGAACCTGGAGGCTGACTCTTGCAACCCCTTTGCCAGCTCCCCCAATCTCCTTGCTTAAGTGAAAGTTTCCGATCATTTGATTTGGGGTGTGCTTTGTAAGTTAATTTGAATAGAAGTTGTGATACAAATTCCTGCTTAAAATATATCTTAAAAAATTTGTTGGGCCTAGGCCGAATAGTACACGGTGTAGAAGTTTGAAAAAAAAAAAAACTAATTTAAGATATATATACAAAACTAAATTAAAATCCTACGAAAATCAAATCCTGTAGTAATTAAGCCTCCTACGAAATCATGCCTTATCTCCTACATGAAGAAGTTTGAAAAAAAAAAAAAAAAAAAAAAAAAAAAAAAAAAAAAAACTAATTTAAGATATATACAAAACTAAATTAGAATCCTACCAAAATCCAATCACGTAGTAATTGAGCGTTATACGAAATCATGCCTTATCTCCTATATATGTACAAAAAACAACAATTGCACTACACATATCGAAAAACCAGGTATCCTACTTTTTTTCTCTTCTCCATTATTTACAATTTTTTTTTGAGTTCATTTCATATTGATTAAGTTTTTTTTTTTTTTTTTTTTGTTATATTAAAGAGTATTGGATAAAGAATTTATAAATTTTATTATGTATATTGCAGATAATGGTGAATGAAAATTACAATTTGTGTAAAAAAATGGGCTAGATAGACTTCCATTTGTAAGATCCAACGGTCAGATTTCTTCATCTAAAAAAAAAAAAATCATCTCAGAGTCGTTGGATCTTGCAATTAGGGGTATCACTAATATTTTTGAAAATGGGGGTAACACTAATTGCAACTATTAATTGTGGGGTAGTAAGTCTAACTAACCCAAAAAAATTGCTAAAGTAAATTCTAGAAGCGGGGACTTAACGTTCAACAAGATCCGGTCTACAACACAAAAATAGAGAACGGACGATTCAAAAGCACTGTAATATTAAAGGTACCAAAAGACTTATTCTTTAACAATGAAGACGTCGTAGTTAAAGAAAGGTAAAGAAATTGATGGAAGCACTACATATTTTGTTGCAAGAGCAGAGGATTCAACAGCTTTTCATGCAATACAGTTTATAAAAGATGAACATGATATAGAAATTGAAGACTTCAATTTCAAAGAACTTATGAAGAAAAGAAAAGAGGTTGAAGAGAAACATAATCAACTCAACGTCCTCAGAAATATTATGCTAGATTGTTTGGCTGATGATAAACACAACAAAGATAAGATATATTGTCTCGAAGAAAAAATTAAAGAAATGAAGGATATGGAGAAAAACCAAAACAAGGACAAAAGCGACAAAGAGGAAAAGAACGGTTTCATAATAAAGAAAAGAAAACAAAGAGAATTAGTACTTGAATATCAAAAATTTTATTATGTTGATCATATCAAATATTTTTTTTTTTGTTGAACGCTCATTTTAAATTTTATATATGCATTAATTTCAATTATTATTGTTGTCTAAACTTTTGAAAGAAGAATGTATGGCATTACCTAATATGTAGTCAATCGTTCCAGTGATTCTATATTCTCTATAGAACTGTGTTTCTCCGGTCATGATGTGTTCTTAAATAAAATTAACTCTTCAACAGGATCAACATCATATGTGTTGTCATCGAGTTCAACTGATGATGTCACACCCCGAATTTCGATAGAATTCGGAAAAATATTATTTGTTCCCGACTCTTCGATCTCCGAGGTGTGACGCACTCTCAACTCCCAAAAACCCATAAACAGTTTAAATAATGCGGATAATTAAAAACCAATAAAAATTTCAACTTAAACAAAAATCATCTCCATTACAAAAATTTACAAATGAAAATGCAAATAACCTTATCTCAACTGAAAATCTATATCACCTCAAAGGAAAACAAGGCCTATCTTGAAATGCGACGCTAACGCAAACCACAAGCAGCAACCAATCTTCTTCAACACTAAACCTATCAAGACTTATCAACTATGTTCATTTAATGAACACACCCGATAAGGAAACATGCAAATCTGGTCAGCATTATAAAAATGCTGGTGTGAGTAGCTCTAAAACACAACATATACTTATACATATATTTACACAATCTATAAGGCAGTTAGTTCCTCCACCGAGGCGCCTTAACTTTCCACGACTAATACAATATCCTTAAGTTCAATAACTAAGGCAGGTAGTTCCTCCACTGAGGCGCCTTAACTTCCCACTAACCACACAACAAACTATCGCATAATAAAAGGCATTTAGTTCCTCCACGAGGCTTTAGGTTCTAACTAAACTATAACCAGCCAAGCATATACAATCATCTATCTGAAGATATATCATTAACCAACATATTACCATAATAATATTAATTAAGGCTTTCTTTGTGTGTCCCTAAAATCACGTCGTATCTATGTCTTACCTAGTTTCCCTGGCTATCACAATCGTTACCCAACGCCGAACATGTACATCCACATGTCTCCCCTTACATAATGTACCACTCCGTGCGTAACTACCCTGAGCGGGATGCCGCACACCAGGTAACCCTCACACGGAAGCCATTATGTAAGTACTGCCACTATTCGGCATAAAATATCGCGCGTCTTGTTCCAATATTTGCAAACGGAATAATCAAGCCACTATTCGGCTACGATTGCCCAACACATGGGTCAATCAACATCTCATATATATACACCCTACACAAGGGCCAATCATATCACATACGCCCACACAGGGCAAATCACATGAGTTGTGGTAGTCAGGTTCTAGGATTTTCGTTACGTAATTTATTCAGGTGTCATACCTTTATGACTCATAATCATTCCACTATATCACGTGCATGTCAATTACCTTATTGCACTACGCCATAATCCCGTGGGAAATAACCACAAATACTCTACTAGCATCTCACAGATAAAATAATGGAGTGTCTATACATTTATTTCTCCAAAACTATTGCATTTAATATATATATATATATATATATATATATATATATATATATATATATACCAACATATGATATAATGTCACAATATCAACGTCAAATCTTAATTAGATAATGACCACCAAATTTATACAAGCTTCCACAAAGCATTTTAGCATTTGATTTGTCCATACAATTTACAACATAAAATGTAGCACAATTAAAGCGATTACCACGATCCACAATCCACAATCAAAGCCCAATATATATATGTTTTACACACTACTCACGTCAAATCTTAATTAGATAATGACAAACAGCGTTATATAATTTTCGACAATATTTTATTACTATATTTGTCCATATTCTTAAATATGTGAAAAACTGGAAAAAGTCAACATTCCACAGTCAACGGTCAAAGTCAAAGTCAACACATCATGGTCGAAGTCAAACTATTAGTGTCAAAGTCAAACTGTCGTTTCCATGTTCAACAGGTTCAGGGTCATAGCCATGGTTCATGGCTAAGGTCAATATGCATGGCTCATGGGCTCATGACCAAGATAATGGTTCGGACCCAACTGGCCAAGCCCAAACCTTAGAACCCGAAAGTCTAAACATTTAAAGACCCAATTAGATCTATTTTAAGTTATATAGACCGGCCCCAAAACTAACTTGAAACTGGTCCAAAGAAAAGCAATTAAAACTGGCCCCCAACAAGAAATAGAACCGGCCCAACTCAAAAGATTAATATCGGCCCAAAACAGAAAATTGGATTTCGGTCCAACCAACTAAACAAGCTAGGCCCCAACCAAAACTAAAACATTTCGGATTGAAATTCAACAAAACGGAATTCCGACTCTATATTTGGATTCAAAAAAACGGAATTCCGAATATAGAGTCGAAATATCCGAAATTCCGAAATCATCCGAAATTCCGAATGTAACAAGGGTCGAAATTTAATGAATTTCGATTTTTGAATTTGTCGGAATTTCAAAAATTCCGAACTATGTCTTTAATTACAATCCGAAATTCAACAAAGTTAATAATACAAATGGCACGAAGTCCAATACAACAGGATAATGAGCAGTATCAATAGGCCGAAATCTTAGTCGGTATACCCCGATACACAGAAAACCATAAATTCGGGGAAATAGCAAAATAGCTACTCACCTTAATCCCAAGCTCCACGAATTTCTCCGAGTCCGAGTCGTCGCGCTCCAACGCTCGAGCCTCCATTTTTATTATTTTATTTTTCTTAGAACCCTATTCTCCAGAACAATACGAATATATACTTGGGTTTGAAACCTAAGCCCAACACAGACTCGGGCCCAGAAACCAGGCCCGCGTATCCCAAATCCAATCCAGCCGATTTTTAAATAAATAAATAAATAATTAATTAATTAATTAATAATTACGTATTTTAAATAATGAAATGCTATGATGAGGTATGCAATTGGGAATCAACAACTACTACAATTATCAGACTGAAAACAAACCAACACTCCAACATAACTGCCAGGTGGGGCTGCGTCAACACCCAAGCTCATTACCTTATAATCAAATATGATATATTGAATTAGCTAGCTATAGCTAATGTATTTGAATATAGTAATGCAGTAGTGGTTAATCTGGAAACATATAGACAATTCTTTGTTCAACTGACAAAAGAAAACATGCAATCGTAAAGACTTGCAACAAAAGTTTCTAAAGTGATATTACATTTTCAACAAAAAAAACTGCTCCTGACACATTCTTGACACATATTACAATTCAAAAACATACCAAACTACCCTCCAAAAACAAAAAAACTAACACCAACTTTCTAAAACTAACAAAACAGCAATTGGTATTTCTTAACAATATCCACAGCTACCTCACCAACCAGCATATGTGACTTTGTTATCCATTTATGTGGTATTTCTTAACAATATCCACAGCTACCTCACCAGCCAGCATATGTGACTTTGTTATCCATTTCTGTGTTTGCAATAGCCACACATTTGTCTTGATGCAGGTTTATTGCTAAACCTGTCAAATTAAACATCAAATATTCAATTCAGCCAAAACAGAAATTAGGAGAAACATGAAGAAACGGCAAAGAAGTGTTATAAAGAGAATAACCTAAGAATGTGGTTTGGAAGGTTTATACAACAACACACGCACGCACAGAGAAATTGAAAGGGGAAAGAAAGCCTATGACCAAGCCAATCTGTAACACAAACATTTTAGGACTGTATGGACCTAAATATGACCACCAACGAATGGGTAGGGTACACGTATGCATCACTAAAAATGTGAAGAGACTCCATACAAATCATCACACGCTACAAATAGGAAGCCCACAAGCAATAAATAAGCAAAAGACATGTTAACTACTTCTGTTCAATTGCCAAAACAATTAACCAATTTCCTTGCTGGAAGTGCGAGTGGATCAATAATCCCTTCCAATTGCCTAAAGCCATGTCATCAATACATCAATATACAATGCCCTTCTCTAATGCATTTGTAAGAAAATCCAACTATCACATCTACCCCAGGGCATACCAACTCAATTAAACAACTAACAAAAATAAATAACCTTCGGCTAATCAAGATCATGCACACATATCAGAACAACACCCAAGGATCACTTGAAGAACTAATCTAACCATTTTCAAGAAGTTAATCAAAATAGGTATCTAAAATATAAAACAAGGGATATTAATTATACTATAAACAAAGCAAAAAAAATTTATGATAAAAAATAATTACATATCAACAACTTTTACTGCTAAATTCTTCTTTGCATTTTTTTAGTATTCACATTCCCACCACTTGAACTTCCTTCATCATAAAGTTCTTGAATGCTCTTCATTTCTTGAAAGTTATTAAGGTTAAGAAAAACGATGAGGGAAAAACTTCTACACTTTCACCGAAACAACTTAACGATTCAGTAAGTGCAAATTTATACATCAACAAAAATGTGAACCACAATTAAATGGGTTAATAGACTTTATTATGGGTTATGTCTAAGATGCACTATAGCCCTAAGAAGTACACTATGGGCCTAAGCGATCAAATTGGACTGTATGCGACAAAAACCACTCAATTCTTTGTGAAATTAAGGAGAGCATTATCTAATTATACTAATTATTAGCGGGTAGGTCAAACTTTTTCTTGAACTATGGATGAGATTAGAGATGAAAAAGACACTAGGATTAGTAAAAGATCATTGATCATACTTTCTTGCCTTAGCCACTATTGAGTAAGAGAAATCTCTACATACCTTAAATCACTATCGAGGAAGAGAAACTCATAGCACAAGCAATCCTTACATGTGAAGGTAGTTTACTTGCTTACTTTAACAAAAAAAAATTAGATGAGTGATAAATAATATTCATATCTCATAGCTCTACATAGTTACTAATAATTTTCATAATAAAACTATCTGTTTTTCCATAATTTTTTGTTATAAATCAAATTAATTATATTTGTTTAAAATTTTTTAGCACATAATAGTTCCTGAAAAAAAAATTATTTTAATAATACTAGGTTATAGTATTAGTGTTGACATCAAAATTTTAAACACTATAATATTCTATAGTTAAAAAAAATTAGCACATAATAGTTCTTGAAAATGATCCCCGTTCGTTGAACGGGCTCAAAAACTAGTTGCAACCAACAATGTACTCAAAAGAGGCAGATCACAACTCTAGAAAATAAATATTTGAGAATGAACTTTGTTATGTGAACTTTATAAGTATCTTGGGTTTCTTTTTTATTTCTAAGATTGGACAACACAAATTCCAAACCATGGATAAATAATGTTAAGGCACATACGAGGTATACAAAAATATCGAAATAAAGTGTCACCTTCATTGGATGTACACTAACATTGAAAGAAATACAATTGAAATAAATACAATGTCACCCTTCATTGAAAGTCACATACGAGTTATACAAAAATATCGAAATAAAGTGTTACCTTTATTGGATGTACACTAACATTGAAAGAAATACAATGTCACCTTCATTGGAAGAATATGGTTACCATAATCAGCATATTCTAATTGAGGATTGGTTGTCATGAAATTAAAATGCTTAGTAACGTGGTTTTCGAACGATTAGTAAGAGTGACAACCCTCGCCCAGCGATGACTAATGATTAGGAAGAATAGCTCCTCAAGGTATTCATGATTAGAAGAAAAAAAAAATGTTTGAGTGAATGTATTACAAATAATGGAAGTTGTAAAAGAAATTGTGAATTAAACATTTATAATCCGACTCCATTCTATCTCCATTTCCATGATTCCTTCCAATGACTGCAAGAGACCATCTTTTTTCCTTTAGCATTTGTGATGAAAGACAAAACCATAATGTCAGGAAAGAACTACAAACTTAATTCAGCTTGTAGAAATTGTAAAAAAAACAGTATTCACACCTTATCAACAAGCTTGTGGGAGAAGAAAGAGACATGCGCGGGTCATGCTCTTGGCCAGGCAAAGTCAAGGGCAGGGTGTGCTCAATCGCCTGGAGGTTCATCAAGACAAGAGCACGGGTCGCGCCCTAGTCAGTTTTGACAGAGATTACTGGATTCGTATGTTTTCTATAAAGGAAAGTCTCCAATCCTTTTAGAAACAAGAGACGCGAATATGCACTCATGTTGTGCTATATAAACACCTCTGTAACACAAACCAAAATCAATCAAGCAAAACCTTTCTTCTCCCGTGGATGTAGGTTGCCGCATTGGCACCGAACCACTATAATTCTTGTGTGTTGTCTCTTTAATTAGTTGTTTAATTCTGCATGGTATCATAGTGGAGCACTTAATCTCTCCTCTAAATCAATCTAGATAAACACAATACACTATGTCAAATCCAAAACCAAACCTAAAGTCTGCTGTTACAGCAGAGACTGATTCTAATCCTGGTTGGAAACTGTCATCAATTCTCTTGAATGGAACAAACTATATACCTTGGTCTAGGGTTATGTCGCTATCGCTTGGTGGCAAGAGGAAATTAGGGTTCATTAATGGTGCAAAGGTGTATCCTGCCATTGATGATGCCGAATATGAGAATTGGGTTTCCAATGATCAGCTTGTTCGATCTTGGTTACTCAATTCTGTGGAGTCTACTATTGCTAGAATTTTTACTTTCTCTGATTCTACAAAGGAGATGTGGGATTCAATTGAAGATTTATACAGAAACCAGAACAATTCTGCCCGTGTGTTTGAACTTCAACTTGCAATCAGTGTTTTGCAACAAGGTGAGAAGACTTTTACAGAACACCTTGGGAATTTGAAGAAATTATGGGATGAGTTAAACATATATCGTCCACACACCATAGATGCTAAGACTCTTTTGAAACGGGCTGAAGAGGATAAAATTTTCACAGTATTTTGCAGTCTTAAACCAAAATATGAAAATCTGGAAAGCAATATTCTAATGGAAAGCACTCTTCCATCACTTACTGCTGTTTATGCAACTATTCAGAGAGAGGAAACAATGAAGAAAACCATGAACTCCGAGGTAAAGTCCTCAATCTCTGAATCTACTGTATTACTTGCAGAAAATGATTTTCAAAAGAAGTCACAGGGATTCGAAAAAGGTAAGGGAAAAAGGGACCCGTCTCACTGTGCTCATTGTGGAAAGAAATGGCACACCAAGGACCGCTGTTGGGAATTATATCCGCATCTTAAAAAGGAAAAGGAACTGTCCAAGAAAGAGCATGCCGCTGTTGCCAAGACATCAATGTCCAACTCAGATATTAGTCATCAGTTGAGCCAAATTCTCCAACAACTCACTAAGTCCATGTCATCTAGCAAAGGTCAGCTTGCCTCAACTCATATGTCAGGTAATTTACATGTCTATTTTACTATACCACAAAATAGTAACTCATAGATAATTGATTATAGGGCTACGAATCATATGGCTAATTGCCCTGCCTCTGTCCATAATTTTGGGTCCAAAACCGAAAAACATAATATTTCCATAGCCAATGGCTCCACCGTTCCCATTCTAGGTAGTGGTCAAGTAGATTTTTTTTATCAAAGTCTCAAGAGTGATGCTCTAGTTGTTCCTTCATTCCCTGTTCAACTTCTATCTGTTGGAAAACTTACCAATTCTTTAAATTGTGATGTCATTTTTTCTCCTAACTTTGTCGTCTTCCAGGATCGAAAGTCGAAGAGAACGATTGGTGAAGGAATTTATTCCAGTGGACTTTATTTGTTGAAGTCGCATAAGAAGGCGTGTCAAGCTAGTGATTTACTTGAAAGTCGAATTTTGCATAAAAGACTTAATTGGGCATCCATCTAGTCATGTCCTATCAAATTTGTTTCCACATGTTTCTTTAAACTCTGATGATGTTTGTGATGTTTGTCAATTTTCTAAGCAAACTCATTTATCTTTTCCAAACTCGAATTATGTGTCAAATAAGTTATTTGAGTTAATTCACTCTGATTTATGGGGATCTGCTCCCGTTAATTCTTATGATGGCTATAAGTATTTTGTGTTGTTTATTGATGATAAATCTCATGCTACATGGTTATATTTGTTAAAATCGAAAACTGAGGTTGTGACTGTATTCAAGGATTTTCATATTATGATTACTAATCAGTTTGGTGCAAACATCAAGATGTTTAGATTTGACAATGGCACTGAGTTTTGTAAAGGTCTGTTACCTGAGTATCTTCGTAGCAAGGGGATAATTCATCAAACTAGCTGTGTTGGCACACCTCAGTAGGATGGCGTGGCTGAAAGAAAGAACAGACACCTTTTGGAGACCACTCGTGCTCTTATGTTGGGCATGAATGTTCCTAAGCAATACTGGTCTCATGGCGTCTTAACTGCTGCCTATTTGATTAATCGTCTTCCCAGTCAGGTTCTTGGTTTTAAATCCCCATTGGAAGTGCTCAAATCTAGGCCACTGGATCTCTCTCATCTGAAAGTGTTTGGGTGTGTTTGTTATGTGCATCAGCAAGCTATTCATCGAGATAAATTTGATGCTCGGGCTACTCGATGTGTGTTTGTTGGTTATTCTATCACACAGAAAGGCTACATATGTTACAATCCGGCGACAAGGAAACTGGTTATCTCTCGTGATGTCCGATTTGTGGAATCTGAAGCTTTCTTTCACGATTCAGCTGTGCCGGGGAATCGGTCCCAGGGGGAGTGTTTGGTAGATTTGGCACCTCTCCCAGCTATTACAGTTGATTTGGCTCCTTTCCCAGTAGTTGGTGAAGGCATTGTTCCTGTCCCAACGGTTGGTGAAGGTATAGTTCTTGCCACTGAAGAATTGGGCTCTACTGAAGCAAGGGTGCGAGCGCGTTACTAGAATGAGCAAACTGAGGGTGGTGTGCGCTCTGGTGCTCCTCTAGCTCCTCCAGCTCCTCTAGTTTCTAGGCAATCTGAATGAGAGAGATGACCTCCAGTAAATATCAAGGATTACTATAAATCTGATAGAGAACTGCATCCTCCAGTGACTCACATGAATTTTTATTCTTTGCATGATGTTTCATATCCTCTACAGGAGTATATAACGTATGCCAATATCATTTCATCTCATCATGCTTTCTTAAGTACAGTCGATGACGTGCAAGAACCCAAGAACTTTAGAGAAGCTAACTCTCGTTCAGTATGGAGAAAGGCGATACAAGAAAAACTTCGTGCTCTAGACGAGAATAAAACTTGGGATATTGTTATGCTACCGTATGGAAAGAAAACAATTGATTGTCGGTGGGTGTTCAGAAACAAGTTTAACAGTGATGGTTCCTTAGAGAGGTTTAAAGCTCGACTTGTTGCAAGGGGATTCACCCAAACTTATGGTCAGGACTACAAGGAGATTTTTGGCAAAGATGAACACGTTTAGAGTTCTTGTATCTCTAGCTGTAAATCAAGACTAGAAATTTTTCAGATGGATGTGAAAAATGCATTCTTACACTGAGATCTTAAAGAAGAAGTGTATATGAGCATCCCACCTGGACATTCGAAGGAGACTAAGGTTTGATTAGTATGCAAATTAAAAAAGGCTATCTATGGACTTAAACAATCTCCACGAGTGTGGTATGCCAACCTCAATTCTGTTCTAGCTATGACCGGCTTTAAGCGAAGTGATGCTGATCCTTCCTTATTTGTTAAATCTAGCAGGTCAGGCTTGGTTATTGTTCTTATTTATGTTGATGACATAGTTATCACAGGTGATGACCATATCGAGATTTCTAAGCTCAAGGATTTACTGCACAAGAAATTTGCCATCAAGGATCTGGGTATTACGAAGTACTTTCTTGGGATCGAAATTGCTTATTCAAAAAGAGGTATATTTATAAATCAAAGAAAGTATGCGTTGGATCTTTTGAGTGAAGCAGGAAAGCTGGGGGTAAAGCTATCTGATTCTCCAACTGACAGTAGAGCCAAGTTGGACAACACCGGTGATCTTCTTACTGACATTGGTCAGTATCAGTGATTAGTTGGTAAACTAATATAGTTAACTATTACTAGACCAGATATTTCTTATGCAATAAGCTTGGTTAGTCATTTTATGCATGCTACAAGGACTCCACATATGAATGTAGTTTCTAGAATACTACAGTATCTGAAAGGGTCACCAGGCAAAGGTATTTGAATGCAGAAAAATTGGCATACATCTATTACTGCTTATACAGATGCTGATTGGGTAGGATGTCCAGTTGATCGGAGGTCTACTTCTGGTTATTGTACCTTTGTGGGAGGTAATTTAGTCACTTGGAAGAGTAAGAAACAGAATGTAGTAGCTTGTTCTCATGCAGAAGCTGAGTACAGGGCTATGACTTCCACCACCAGTGAAATCATATGGCTGCGTGCTCTTCTGAAGGATTTGTGTTTTGGGTTGCATTCGCCAACTACTCTTTACTGTGATAATCAAGCTACTGTGCACATTGCTGCAAATCTGGTGTTTCATGAGAGAACTAAGCATATTGAAGTTGACTGTCATTTTGTGCGTGAAAAAGTACAGTGTAACATTGTCACTACCTCATTTGTTCGAAGTGACTAACAGCTTGCAGACATTTTTACCAAGGGACTTCCAGCTTCCAAGTTCCATGATATTCTCTCCAAGTTGGGTTTGCTGGATATCTTCGCACCAACTTGAGGGGGAGTGTGGGAGAAGAAAGTGACAGGCGCGGGTCGCGCCCTTGGCCAGGCAAAGTCGAGGGCGGGGCGCACTCAATCGCCTGGAGGTTCATCAAGACAAGAGCGCGAGTCGCGCTCTAGTCGATTTTGACAAAGATTACTGGATTCGTATGTTTTCTATAAAGGAAAGTCTCCAATCCTTTTAGAAACAAGAGACACGAATATGCACTCATGTTGTGCTATATAAACACCTTTCTAACACAAACCAAAATCAATCAAGCAAAATCTTTCTTCTCCCGTGGTCGTAGATTGCCGCATTGGCACCGAACCACTATAATTCTTGTGTGTTGTCTATTTAATTAGTTGTTTAATTCTACAAAGTTGTATATAACCAGGGGGGTTTGATTTCACAAAGTAAATAAGAAAAGGGTGTTAATATTTACCCCCCCCCCCCTATTATCGATAAGTTCACCATACTTAACAAAAATAAAAGGACATTCTTGTCCAACATAAAAAATATACGAAAAACGTGATTCTCTATATGTTCACCCCATGTCACGTATATTTTTTTCATCTTCCCTCTCTTTTCTTTCACTTTTTCCTTAAATGCATTTTCTCCCCTCCATTTTCCCTTATCTGTCAAGACCTTATCAAAGTTTAAGTTTTGGACTACAACCTCCATCTTATAGACTGTAGAAAAGTGGATGAGAATGAAAAAGAAACCAATGGAAATGGATTGAGATCAGAACCCTCTCCTTATTCTTACTCTGTTGATAGTGAAATGATGAACGAAATGTCAATTTCGACTGTCGAACCAATACTATTCGGTGTGAGAACCTCTATAGATGATCATGTTTCACAGGTATGCCTCATCTTTTTATTTTTTTTAAACCTAAATTGTCCAACTATTTTTCACAGCAAGCTATTCATCGAGATAAATTCGATGCTCGGGCTACTCGATGTATTTTTGTTGGTTATTCTACCACATAGAAAGGCTATATATGTTACAATCCGGCAACAAGAAAACCAGTTGTCTCTCGTGATGTACGATTTGTGGAATCTGAAGGTTTCTTTCAAAATCCAGCTATGCCTGGGAATTGGTCCCAGGGGGGCCGTTATGGCAGATTTGGCACCTCTCCCAGCAGTTGGTGAAGGTATGGTTCCTGTCCCAACGGTTGGTGAAGGTATAGTTCCTGCCATAGAAGTTATTGAAACACATGAAGTTATGGGTTTTACTGAAGAAAGGGGGCGGACATAAGAAAGGGCGCGGGCATGCTCAATGACTGAGCAATTAAGGGGCACGCACTTTAGCTCTTGACGACTTTACATAAATAGAGGCGCAGGCACGCTCACAGAATGAGCAAACAGAGGCGTGGGCGCACTCTAGTGCTCCTCCAGCTTCTCGACAATCTGAACGAGAGAGACGACCTCCAGTAACTCTCAAGGATTACTATAAATCTAATGGAGAACTGCATCCTCCAGTAACTCACAGCAATTTTTATTCATTGCATGACGTTTCATATCCTCTACAGGAGTATATAACATATGCCAATATCACTTCATCTCATCATGCTTTCTTGAGTACAGTCGATGATGTGCAGAACCCAAGAACTTTAGAGAAGCTAACTCTCGTCCAGTATGGAGAAAGGCGATGGAAGAATAACTACATGCTCTAGACGAGAATAAAACTTGGGAGATTGTTATGCTACCGTACGGAAAGAAAACAGTTGATTGTCGTTGGGTGTTCAGAAACAAGTTCAACAGTGATGGTTCCTTAGAGAGGTGTAAAGCTCGACTCGTTGCAAGAGGATTCACCCAAACATATGGTTAGGACTACAAGGAGACTTTTGCACTAGTTGCAAAGATGAACACGTTTAGAGTTCTTGTATCTCTAGCTGTAAATCAAGACTGGAAATTATTTCAGATGGATGTTAAAAATGCATTCTTACACGGCGATCTTAAAGAAGAAGTGTATATGAGCGTTCCACCTGGACATCCGAAGGAGACTAAGGTTGGATTAGTATGCAAGTTAAAAAAGCCTATCTATGGACTTAAACAATCTCCACGAGCGTGGTATGCCAAACTCAATTCTATTTTAGCTATGATTGGTCTTAAGCGGAGTGATGTTGATCCTTCCTTATTTGTTAAGTCTAGTAGGTCAGGCTTGGTTGTTGTTCTTATTTATGTTGATGACATAGTTATCACAGGTAATGACCATATCAAAATCTCTAAGCGCTAGCTCAAGGATTTACTGCACAAGAAATTTGCCATCAAAGATCTAGGTATTATGAAGTACTTTCTTGGGATCGAAATTGCTTATTCAAAAAGAGACATATTTCTTAATCAAAGAAAGTATGTGTTGGATCTTTTGAGTGAAGTAGGAAAGCTGGGGGTAAAACCATCTAATTCTCCAACTGACAGTGGAGCCAAGTTGGACAACACCGGTGATCTTCTTACTGACATTGGTCAATATCACCCGACCAGATATTTCTTATGTAGTAAGCTTGGTTAGTCGTTTTATGTATGCTCCAAGGACTCCACATATGAATGCAGTTTCTAGAATACTGCAGTATCTGAAAGGGTCACCAGGAAGAGGTATTTGGATGCGGAAAAATGGGCATACATCTATTACTGCTTATACAGATGCTGATTGGGTAGGATGTCCAGTTAATCGGCGGTCTACTTCCGGTTATTGTACCTTTGTGGGAGATAATTTGGTCACTTGGAAGAGCAAAAAATATAATATAGTGGCTCGTTCTAGTGCTGAAGCTGAGTATAGGGCTATGGCTTCCACCACCAGTGAAATCATATAGCTTCGCGCTCTTCTGAAGGATTTGTGTTTTGGTTTGCATCTGCCAACTACACTTTACTGTGATAATCAAGCTGCTATGCACATTGCTACAAATTTGGTGTTTCATTAGAGAACTAAGCATATTGAAGTTGACTGTCATTTTGTGTGTGAAAAAGTGCAGTCTAACATTGTCACTACCTCCTTTGTTCGAAGTGACCAACAACTTGCAGACATTTTTACAAAGGGACTTCCAGCTTCCAAGTTCCATGATATACTCTCCAAGTTGGGCTCGCTGGATATCTTCGCACCAACTTGAGGAGGAGTGTAGGAGAAGTCAAAGTCATGCATGAAGGCGCGGGCGCCCCCTAGTCGGTTATGACAGAGGTTCGATAGATTCGTGTGTTTTCTATAAAGGAAAGTATCCACTCTTTTTAGAAACAAGACAGACGAGTGTGCACTCATGTTGTGCCTATATAAATCCCTATAACACAACCCTAATTTAATCAAGCAATAAACACCTTTCTTCTCCTGTGGACGTAGGTTGCCACATTGGTGTGTTTTGTTTATTTGATTGGTTGTTTAATTCTACAGGTAGGATCCAATAAATATCAAAGGAGTGGAACTTGACTTGTTGAGCTTCGATTACTTTGACGGCTCTACTAATGCTTGGGGATTTTATAATTAATCTTCAAATTCTCACAACATATATTCATTTAATTTTAAATTCTTTGAACTAATTAAATGTTAATGCCATTGTTATAGGATATGCCGGGCAAAAATGTTAATCTGAGTGAACAAAATGAAGTTGATCTCACTGAACAATTCACCACTGGCCTGGTAACTCTAGCTAGCTTTTTCCTATTCTAATATCATTCTAAACCATTATTATCTCGTATATTGATAATTGGTTATATATTTTGACTTGAATATAGGTTTTTGAAAGTTGCAACGATCTTCTTACATGGGCTAGAGATACAGGGAAAGAATGCGGGTGTATTGTAGTGATAAAGAAATCTGATTATCCTCATTCAGGAAGGACGCCCAGATTGTTGCTTGCTTGTAAGAGGTATGGAATATATCAACCCAAAAAGAAAGTAAATGAAAATCAAGAAGAAGAAAAAATAGCTGATGAAAACTACGGAGAAAAGAAAAAACAACGAAAGAGAAAGACTAGTACAAAGAGATGTGATTGTCCTTTCTTGCTCAAGGGGATTCATTTGTCTAGGCCTGAAGACAGATGGAAAGTAAGCGTTGATTGTGGCACCATAACCATTCTTTGGAGACCTACTTAGAAGGTCATTCTTATACTGGTAGATTAACAAATACGGAAAGGCAAGTTTCGTTTGAGATGACTAAAAATGGTGTTAGGCCAAGTCAGATACTTAATGTCATCAAGGAGTGTGATCCTAACAACAAAAGCACAAAGCAACAAATATATATACAATCACTGTGCAAAGTTGAGATGTGATGAAAGGAGTGGGAGATCACAAATCCAATATCTAATGGACATTCTGTATAAGTATCAGTACTATGAATGGAGCTAGCGTGAGAAAGATACTGATGTTGTGACTGACTTGTTTTGGGCACATCCAGAGTCTTTAAAACTGGTGAATTGCTTCCCTTTTGTCTTGATTATTGACTATACTTACAAGATTAACAAATATCGTTGGCCATTGTTTGAGGTAGTAGGGGTCACATCTAATATGAAAACATTTTCCGTTTGTTTTGCATTGTTTGAGAAAGAAAATGAAGATAACTATCTATGGGCATTAGAGCATTTGCATCGTGATTCTTTTTTAATAATGAGGCGCTGCCCATCGATGATAGTAACCCGACGGTGAAGTTCGCATTAATGAATAGCGTAGAAAAGATTTTTCCAAATGTAAGCCTCATGTTGTGTCGATGGCATATTTAGAGGAATATTTTGGCTAAGGGCAAAAAACTTCTCCCAGATGAGGGTATATGGAAATCTTTTTATGATGACTGGAATGAAATGTTGATGTATGATACAGTTTATGATTACAATTTTCACTTCGAGGCGTTGGAAAGAGACTATCTCGATTTTACAAACCTTCTTGATTACATAAAAAAAACTTGGTTGCCACACAGAGAGCTATTTGTTTTTGCTTGGATCGATCACTACATGCACTTAGGTTGTACTACAACTGGTAGAGTGGAAAGTGCACATGCTAAATTGAAAAGTTACATGGGTTATATGTCAACATCTGACTTTGTTGGTTTATGGCAATCAATGCATTTAATGATAACTGAGCAACTTACAGAGATATATGCATCCTTTGAGTGCAGTTTGAATAATGTGAGACACGACTTTAGGCTTCTCACTTTAGCAGAGTTGAGGGGTTTTGTTTCCAAAGATGTTATGGAGATGATTTTAGAAGAGAGAAAGTGTGGTGGATTAGGTGGTATGGCAACTAAAGAATGTGGGTGTGTTCTGCGACGTACACATGGCTTACCTTGTGCATGCGAAGTAATTGGTTATGATCGACTCCAGAAACCAATTCCGTTGGATACAGTCCATTATTTTTGGAAAAAGCTTTCGGGAGTTCCCACACCAAGAGTCAACGTCAATGTCGATTTGCACCCTGAAATTTCGAACATTATGAAACACTTTGAAGATGGTGATGATAGTTACAAACAATATCTCCTGAAGAAACATAAAGAAATTACCCATCCAAATACTTCTTGTTTGGTTGAGCCTAAGAAAAAGACTAAAACAAAAGGTCGACCAAAAGGTAGCACGCAGAAGAAGTTATAGCAGGATGAGTCTTCAACCAAACGAGATCCTTCATATTTTGAACATGTACTAGGCACACGTGAGGTTGCATTATCTAGTTCGGTGTCATTAAGTGTTACATCACAATGTGCATCTAAGAAGCAAAGGTTGAAGGTGACTCGCACTAAAACCGCCTCTTCTGTGGAAGTCATCTCTTCGATCCCAAATATGACTTATGTGATGGAGCTCTTCTTTGCATTTCGAATTGAAGTCAAGGGTTTGATTGCTGATATTAACAACATGAGCTTGGATGGTAATTGTGGATTTTGAGCTGTGGCACTTGCACTTGGAATGGCACATGGGAACTGGAAACAAGTTCAGGATGACTTGTGTCTAGAATTGGCAGCCAACAAATCATTCTACACAAGTATTTTGGGTGATCGATGAAGTTAAGTACAAAAACGTTTATGATAGGATACATTGTGATAAGAGTCCTTGTGGAGAAGAGAACTGGATGAGTATGCTTGATTGTAGTCCTCTTATTGCTTCCTGTTACAATGTTGTGATTGTTCACCTCTCTCCACGAGCACGCTATACTTGTCTTCCCTTGAAATCTTCTCCTCTCTCAAAAAGTTCGCTGAGGGTCATTGCTGTTGCTTTGGTTAATAACTGTCATTTTATGCATGCACTTTTGAAGCCAAATTGTCCACTACCATCGCCTATTGCTTCATGGAAGCAGGGAGTGCAAGAGCATGGAGAACAATTTTCAAAGCTTGATTTGAAGCATTTGAAGCAATGGTTCGAAGAAATACAACATCTGTAGTATTGGGCTAATGATTATCTACATGTCAAGTCCATTTTGGTTAGTTTTACTTTGACGAACATCTGCACTGTTAATTTTTCATCAATGTTTTTTTTAATAACAATTTTGTCGGTTTAGGCTACGTCCTTTTAGTGGTGTGCTTCCCTTAAAGTTTCATTTTATTTTCTTACAATTACAGTTCCATGTTTTAATGTTGAAAGTACTTTAGGAACATGTAACCTCCATTAAATTCCCATGGCTTCATCTTGTTTTGTGACCAAATTTTATGTTAGCGAAAACTATTGCTGAACTTAATTTGGAACTGCATTTCTATTTGAAATTTACTCAAACAATTTGTATGCACTCTGAATATACCACAAGCAGGTAAAAAAAAAATATAACTAACGCCTTCAAATAAAGCCAATACATCTCTCCATTCTTACTATCATATAATTTTGCACCAAAACAAAAAAAAAAAATGAGAGATGAGAGTGGTGAGAGAAACAAAAAATTTCTACATATTGGGATAGACAAAAATGGTTAATTGGAGCAATATTGTAAACATAGAAACTTCAACTTCTCCTCCTCAAGCTCGCTCTTTCTGTTACAGAGAAACAAGTGATTTCAAAAAGTAATTAATGGGTATCTATAGGTATGGGTATGTGTTATGGTCATACGGTAAACTTATTAGATACGGTGAATATATCTATGGACCAACATATGGACGGTGAGAATAAAGAAGCGAGGAGAGTATCAATTTTTACGGTGAGAATATCTCAACCCATAAGAAAATAATAACAACTTCGTACGTACAGTCAGAGTTTGCTTATGTGGACAACAATCAATTGGACCATGGAACTATTTCTTAATAAGAAGGCAAACTAATGACTGGGAGATGCAACAATATTCCAATTTGATGCAGAAAATTGAGAATGTGAGATAAGTGGTTGTTTGTTTTTTAATTTTTCAGCATTCAGCGGCTCTTAAAGTCAAGTTTTCAGCATTAAGAGGTTACCAAACTTGTTTGTTTCAAGTTGGTTTCAGCATTCAGTACCTCAAATTGATTTCAGCATTCTGCGCTTCTTCCCTCACTGAATGCTGAATTTTTATTTGTTGAAACTAAAACAATAAATTTTCCAATACTGCCCTCACTATTTCTTCTCTCTTGCAGCAAAGAAAGAGATTGTGATTTTGTCACACCCTAAATTTCCAGTAAATTTAAAAAAGGAATTATCTAAGATATAATTATCTCAATCGTCACCCTATTCAATCATCTAAAAACCCAGGATGAAACGAAACCTTAATAACATATTATCAACCACGATATTAAAATATGAGCTCAAATTTAAAACCAAAAGGAATAATCCTTCAATCACATTATTAAACTACAAAGAAACTAACCAACTTTATTACATCTGTCTCAAAACAAAACCCTACACTTCAGAAAAACTTGAACCAGAAGACTCTAAGAACAAATCCAAATCAAGCATCTTCATCCACTGCATTCTACCATCTATGTTTCCAATAACACACCCACGTTGCAAAACAAAGGAAACATGGGCTAGCAAATTGAATTTGTGGTATGAGTAAGACTAAATATAAAAACAATATGTTCAATATTTCAAATAAAGGAATATACTATTACAATCATTTCAACTTGAAAGACAAGTTAGTTCCGTTTTCTCAAAACGGCATGTAGTTTCTTCCCAAGTAAGATTTTATCCCCAATATACAATTTCAAGAATCTCATATAACAATACTCATCATTTCCACTTTCCAAAATAACTCACAATATAAATGCCACTTACATTCCACTTAGTAAATGCACATATGATAACCTAATTAAATATGAGTTTGATACACCTTACCTTCAAACCAACATGTCGTCTTAGGGTAGGATATTTACGTCCCTGCATAAAAGATTAATAGATCATACCCTTCTGCAAAACAGAGTTAGACATCACAATAAAATGATTTATATCAGCCAGTCAAATTTCCATTCTTAATCAAACCCCATTTAAGTCTAATTTATACAATTTGGTTCGTCCCGCATATTCAGGGAATACCACTTATCATAATACCTATATCAAGGGTAGTCATTCACATGACATCATTACGTCATAAAATTTCTGCATGCAAAACTATAGATCTCAAACTATCACAAGTCATTAATATTTTTGAAATAACATATTAAGTTATAGTCATTTCGCAATCATATAAAAGATCACTAACATTCACTAATATTATTCACAGTCACACTTCATATCCATAACATCACACAAATTCACATACTTTTAGTTCATTCAATTCCACAATGCATCTTGTTTAATAATCACTTATTTACTGACCTCACCTTTAGTTCCTACTCCACGATTTGCACTTCACACATTTGCCAAATCACATATACCCGTGTGCCTCTCTCACACCGAGTACCACTACAAGACATACGTCCCAAGTGGGGATATCGCCTCCAGGAACATATTTACATCTTGCAACTCGTAACTTGTGAGTCACAGCCATCTTTGGGCTTTCAATATCTCAGGTCATTCATGGCACATTCAATAAATACCTTGGGTTATTCCCGCCACATTCAAGGAATACTCATCATATACTAACAGGTCATTCATGGCACATTCAATGAATACCTTGGGTTATTCCCGCCACATTCAAGGAATACCCATCATAACACTACCAGGTCATTCATGGCACATTCAATGAATACTTTGGATCATTCTCGCCACATTCAAAGAATACCCATCATAACACTAACAGGTCATTCATGGCACATTCAATGAATACCTTCCTATCACATTATATCTCAAGTCATAATATATCATTACCAAATCCTGAGACGTGGAGAGTTCTAAAGGTGTGGTCGACTCGTTGAAAATATTATTCTCAGCTCACTTATCATTGTACTAGCATTAATCATGCACAACTATTGATCACACGTGCAGAAAGCTATTTTCACACATCAATGCAAATCAATCACACATTTAAATATTATTGAACGCAACACGAATGATCATCAATCAAATACAATTCAAACAATCACAATCACGCACACAATTACATACTAACATTATACACATATAGTTATCACAAAAACTAATTTATAATATATAATATAGTAGCTGCACTTGTACACAAGCCTGCCTACGTATCCAATCTTTCATGATTAGAATCAAGCCTTACGTAGCTCTTATCAGCCACATAGTCAAAATCAAAGTCCATCAGTGCCAATATATATATTGCATAATACCACGCAAAATCTTTATTAGATAATGACAAACATGTTTATACAAATTTCGACAGCATCCCATTATTGGATTGGTCTACCAAGTTCAATATTTAAAATCTCCGAAAAGTTTAAAACAAAAACCCACCACTCATGACAACTAAAATAGATCCACATAAAAACACTTAATATGATAAGGGCCCAACCCACACAAAGTTAAGAACCGACCCTATAACTAGACCAAGCCTAACTAGAACAGATTTGGTCCAAAAACAAACTCAAACCAAAGTCCATCTAAATTAATAGAATCCGATCCACTAAAAAAAAGGACCCAGCCCGGCCACAAAAATAATTGAAACTAGCCTAACAACTCAAGGCCCAAAACCATAAACTAAACTTAAGCCCGAAAGTTTATAACTTAAAACAAACTCAAACCCACAAGTTATATTTCCGCCCAAGCCCAACTAAAATAAATTAAAGCGCTGGAGCACTAGATCGTAGTCTCCTTCTTCCTCGCACAGCTCACACCACCACCAAACAAGCAAACCCTAAGCATTAACCCACCGACCGCCACCACCAATCGGCCCAAAAATCATTCGAAATTGGTTAGGGTGAAAAACCGAATAACTTTAATTAATAAAAAATGCTAAAACCATCAACTGAAAAACCCTCCGAAAAAACATATCTAAACTTATACGTACAACACTTCTAAGTCAGTCACTAGCCAACAGTTTACCAAAGACCAAATATCATGCACATTGAAATACAATATACAAAGTTGAACTGATGAGCCTGTTGGTGCTATGTTAATTCATTGTTATTGCCACAATATGTTAACAAACTGCACGTGCACTTGGAGTATTAACTGGCATGAGTATAATCAACAAGTGATCCATACCAAGGATTTGGCAGTACTTCACAATTTGTTCGAGTTGTTTTATAGGTAAAACTTATTAATGATTAAATGGTCTTAGATGACATCAGTGATGTGATCTGTTTTGGATTCTTCATAACTATGGTTATATCATTTTGCTGAAACCATATATCTACCAGTAAATTATCACAACTCCACATTTCTCACATGTACAGGTATGTTAGATACTTCAAGACAAAGGAAGTGGAATATAACCACTTCACGCAATGCAATAAATTTCATACAGACTACGATCGGGAATATCTAACCATACCAATGAAACAAACAGATAAAAACGACAGTAAATTCTGCATGACTATGAGTAGCTTTTCATCTCTTTGATCCAAACAAACTAACTTAAACCATTAACTAACTAATAAAATCAGTTGGTAATCCATTAAGATTTAAAACAAATAAAAGTTAGACTACTCACAGGTTATACGCTCTATCGGTATCTCCAGCAAAATGCCTTCATTTTCCTCTCCCAGTAAAACTCATTTTTTTTTCTTATTTTTATTTTCGTCTTTCTGTAAAAACTCTTTCTCCATTCAAACTCGTATATTTATTTCTCCTTTTTTGAAAACCACCGAAAATAGGGAATGGGGTTTATCCCCTTTACCCTATCTCTTTCTAATCTCTATCATTTTTATTTTTATTTATTTTTATTATTATTTTATTATTATTTTATTATTATTATTATTATTATTATTATTATTATTATTATTATTATTATTATTGTACTAGTAAATTATGAGAAAAATATTCGGAGTGTTATAGATATCTTCAAACTCGATTCAAGGCCTACTCATAAGAGAGAGAGAGTTGACTTTCTGGTGGCCCGAAGCCAACAATTAAAATGTGGCCCTATGTATGTCCATTCACATGTCAAAAACAAAAATTATTGCATTTTTTGCCTCGCGTTTATATTTGTTTTCTCCTCTTTTTAGTCGAAGTCTTTTTTGTTTTATTTTTATTTTTTTATGTGACAAAAAAGATTGTCTGCGTATTTTGATGTGGTAATCTGTGAAGTAAAATGTGGATTTAATACTTTAAATCTGTGAAGTAAGATTGTCTGCATCTTTTTTGTTTTATTTTTTTATTTTTTTATATTTTTTTATACGTCTATAATTATATTGTTCTTAATAGTAAGTGTATATTTCAAAGTGTGTTAGATTGTTTTTCATGTAGACTACTCTAGTGGTGGCTCCTTACTTAATTTGCCAAAATGATGGGGGCCGAAAGCACTTGGTTGTGTGTGGCTTTGCCTCAGGGCCAACACCGAATTAACATACCATGAACTTTGATATGATGCGACTATGGTGTACCTAGTATAGTATTCTATAGGTTGGGTATTGGATATAAACTAAACTACTTTAAAGATTCAAACGATCAAACCCATCTCTTTGGTTTTTATTTTTTTTTGGGTTTTATTCATCTGCACTCCTATTTTAAAACGAAATTAGATTTTCCCCCCAAATTCAGGGAAATGAGACTTGCCCCTCCAAACTCACACACCGTGAAATGTCTCTGTTATCTCATGGTGAAATGTTCTAACTACCCTTTCTTGGTTATCGTAGAATATGGGTGTTTATCTTGTTCCAAGTTTGTATCAGGGGGGGGGCAAGTCTAAATAAAATAGTAATGTTGGGGGTGTTTATATAATTATAGGTTTATATTGGGGGTGCAAGTCTAAATAAAAAATTAGTAAGTAGTGTAATTCAGGTGTAGTTATTCTAGTTGTACTTATAGTCTTGACTAAATGAAAGTCAACTAGAACTTTGAGTTATGAATGACAAACTCGATGTACTTTTGTCATTAATGGTATGGAGTTATGGAGTTAGGTTTTAGGTAAAAATGAATGTTTTTTACACATATGTACAACTAGAATACTTTTCAAGGACCAAAATATCGAATTCGGTGAATATCTCGATGTACCAAAAAACTGAGATATATCGGAAATATCGGAGATATCCATTTTTTTTTTTTTGACCAGTCAAAATTTTGTTTTGTATGTCAATGTATCGAAAATATCGTCAATATATCAGTCAAAGTCAAAAAAATCGGTCAAAGTCAACAATGTCAGTCAAAGTCAACACTTTATATCGTATATATCCATCGATATATATCGTTATATCGGAAATTGCAAAATATATCGGAAAAAAATAGATTCAATATTCGGTTGAGATATATCGGATATTTCCATCTCATTGTACCAAAAAAAACGAGATATATCAGTGATATCTCGGCGATATTTTGGGCCTTGATGCTTTTTACACAAGAAATGGTAGTTAGAACATTTCACCACGAGATAACAGAGACATTTCACAATGTGTGAGTTTGGGGGCAAATCTCATTTCCCTTAATTTGGGGGCAAGTATAATTTCATTTCAAAATAGGGGTGCAGATTTATAAAACCCTATTTTTTTTAAAAAAAAAAAACCCAATGATAAATAATTGAACTAAAATTACAATTAAAATTTGATTGATTGTTTAAGCAATAATTCGAATTACGCCTTGAAAATTAAGAAAGTAATATACAATTATGTCAAATCTTCATCTAGATTATTTGCATTATTATTAGCAATAACAATACCTTTCAAGATTAAATAGTAAGGGTAAAACGGTTGAGAATGTATTGTATTCAGAGCAAGGTTACTCAAATGAAAACAAACATGTCTTTCAGAGTTTAGAGTTTAGCATTTAGCATTCAGAGGGTGGGTACATTCATCATTCAATGTTTAGCTTTCAGAGGCTCAGAAAAACAAACGACCCCTTAAGTATGTATGGTTTTTGTCCAAGTCTTGAAAATATACAATGAAGTCTTTTTACACTGCCTTAGATTGTTGGACATCGCAATGTGGGGCAAGCTTTTGACCCCTTTCCAATTAAGTTGGTGTGGAAAGTCCCAATAACACTAAATGTGAAATTCTTCTTTTGGGGGGCAATACGCGTAGGGGGGCAGTACACGGACATACGCTAACAACCGATGCACTCATTCATAGAGGAACCATGGTATCTCCTATATGTTCGAAGTGTGACTTGCTAGACCAAAGCATATTACACATGTTTCTCCATTGTTCTTTCGCACTATAGCTTTGGAAAAAACTAATGGAATCAGTGGCAAGGGTGTTCCCCTTATTGGCACAAGTTGATTCCATATAAGAGCTCTTGCAACGATGGAGAAGAAGAAGTGGAAATAACTTTGGCAACAAGGTATGGCACTTGCTCCTTTATGCTGTGATTTGGGTCATATAGAAAACTAGGAACAACCATATCTTCAAGAACAAAGAACTATCAATGCAATGCAGAGAACTATCTTGGAATCTTGGAAGTTAAAGGAACACTATGGTACTAGTAGACCAGCCCAAAACCATATCCTTACAGACATAGTTTCTTCTCAGCTCATATGTAGACAACTAGTACCATAGTGTTCCTTTAACTTCCAAGATAGTTCTTTGCATTGCATTGACAGTTCTTTGTTCTTGAAGACATGGTTGTTCCTAGTTTTCTATATGACCCAAATCACATCATAAGGGAGCAAGTGCCATACCTTGTTGCCAAAGTTATTTCCACTTCTTCTTCTCCATTGTTGCAAGAGCTCTTGTATGGAATCAACTTGTGCCAACAAAAGGGAACGCCCTCGCCACTGATTCCATTAGTTTTTTCCAAAGCTCTAGTGTGAAAGAACAATGGAGAAACATGTGTAATATGCTTTGATTGGCAAGTCTGTTTTTAAATGAGATCAGTAACTCTTTGATACTGACGGTTTGAGCCCCAAACCTCTAGTATCATCACCCAAAAGTTTTACCGACTTTGCTAGTCGGCACATGCAGTCTACTATAATATTGGGTCTTAAACTCTATTAAAGTCTTACTAGAGATCTAGATGCTACTTTTACTTTCCTTTATCTTAGTGTGAGGATCTCACTCACATAGTCCCAATCTGTAACTGTTTCTACTTCACTCCAGTCAATAAATTGTAACTTGCCAAAAATAAATAATACTACAAGACATATTTGTCGTTCAAATCCTAATAATCATCCATGAGTAGTGAGACACTTCGCTTCGCTGAAGCAGTTGACTAAATTCTCCATGTCTCGATGACCATTACTTCACCCCCTGGTAAAAATACTACATCCCTGCTTAGTGCCTCAAAAAAGCTTGAGTTTCATTGAAAACCTTACTAAGGTTTGAATTTGACCACATGCCCAGACAGTACGCCAAATTTTTTTGCTCTTCATTTTCCCAGTTAACTTGCTTTTTGTTGACTCAATCCTATATGCCATTTCCGCCATTGCAACTGATGAATTATTAGTGTAACAAATTCAGCTTTGCTTGTTGGAGGTGCACTCACCTTAATATAGTAGAGGCCACCTAATGCAAAAATAATTGCGTAGGCCTGCCAGTTTCCCATTAAAATTTCTTAGATTTATTATGATCGGCTAACAGAAAAAATGCGGGAGAACCTCATTTCCTAAACATCTTCAAACTGACAAATGGCATTCCAAGTAAAATAGTACAACAGAAGATTCATCTGCCTATCTTATAAGCAGCACCCCTGCACTAGATGGGAATGATTAGCATCAAAGACAGGACTGCCAAACAAAACTTCTGTCCCCACAGGACTCCAGTCTTACTTGAGTCTTTCCAAACAAACCCTTCCAGAACTCCTTGTGAAATTATCTAGCATAAAGAAAGAGAACATGTAAAAAGGAGGAAGGATATCAAAAGAACAACTCTTCCCTCTAGGATTAGATGAGTTTGGTTTTAAATCTCTAAGCCTCACACTCAAAGTAAAACCAAAGTAAGATAGTTAAACAAAATTACAGTTATGTTATGCCGGATCCCTTTGCTAACTCAAAAATAAAGGATTAAATAACATTAATAAAATTCTCCACGCTTAACATGAAGAGGGGAGGATCCAAGAAAGGAGAAGCGATCAATCCAATTTTACTCTGTCCATATCATTAATCATCTCTTCAAGCTGTAAGGCACAGATTGGGTACAATGCATTAGAATAATAGAATCGGTGTTTAAAACGGTTGCATAAAAACAGATTAAGATTGTACCTTAACAATATGACGCATGAAGAAGTCACCGTACCGCTTCGTTGATTTAGACTCAACAACATGAATCATATCCTGCTATAAAAGATAGCTTGGTCATTCCAAAGAAAAAAAGGGAAAACCTGCATGTCTAACAGATGTACAGTGATTATACTATTCTGCGTTTTAAGTTTCTCATACCTTTTAAAGTCCACATAAACAAATATGTAATTCGATTTGTACAGAACACTTCAAGGAGTTTAGAGCTAATATTGAATAATAGTGTTAAAAAAGTGCAGAACAGATAACATGCAAACTTTTTTTTTTTTTTTTTTTCCGATAATATAAAAACATGTTAACTTCTCAATACGGCTAACTACAACTATAACCAGTATTTACAAAAACGCATTGAGGCTTGCCTTAGCATACTCAGGCTTAAACCTTCTCATAGAGCAACCCAAGATAATAAAAACTTAATTTATCTTTTTTTCAAAAAATATTTACGTTTCTTCTCACAACCTCCCTGGATTTTGTTCAAAGGACAAATTCACCTTATACGTATAGAAAACTGTTCAAAATCAAAAATAAAAACAAATTATAAGTTTTGTAGAGATACTATCCATGGTAGGTAAGTCATCTCTACCAAAAATCAGCCCCTAGTGCAATATGCAAATCCGCTTTTGGATTGCGTATGTCAATTCCGTACGTCAACGTAGCCAGCCCGATATATATATATATATATATATATATATATATATATATATATATAGAGAGAGAGAGAGAGAAGAGAGAGAGATTCCCAAAACGTACAAAGCCATATCTTATCCTACTAGTTGAATTAAGGGCTAATATTTTGAAGATATGATCTCCCAACCATGAGTAATATGCCCACCAAATTTCGGCTCATTCAAAAATGTTTAACCTAATTAAATGTTATTATGAAATCGGAAAATTATGGACCATTAGATAAACGTTCAAAATTGAACACTAGTTTTTACAAAGTTAGACATCCAAATAGGATAAAATTTTGTGAGCATATTATCCATTGCGAGAAAATTATATCCACAAAAAATCAGGCCTTAATTCAATTTGGAAGTTGATGGAGTGGCTCTATCCCTCCCCATATATATATATATATAGTGGCTGGTTATGTAAACTCCACTTAAAATGACTCCAAATTTACTCCACCACTAAACATAATGAATTAAAAACTGATTTTTGTGTGGAGAACATCTCCACACAATACCAAAACTATATCAACAGATTGACCATATTCACCATGATGGTATGGAAATAACTATCACTGAGAGGAAATGTAATGAGATTGAAAAACATACCTCGATAATGTAGAAATCCACATCAGCATTAGAGATGATCTTTCCATCACTGTCAACAGCGTGTGTCTTGTGCTTGTAAGTGAGTAAAATTGACCTGTGTGAATGTGAATCACAATAGCTCAGAATCACAAACAGTAAGAAAGGAAATTAGAAAGTTGAAATAGAACTCTTGTCAAAGTGCAGACAACACTAACCTCACAGTTGGTTCATCCACTTCCATATATGTTGCAAGTTTCCCGATTGAAATTGTCGAGTACAACTTCAAGAAGCTTCGGACTCCTGATAACAACTGTTGTTGCTTCACCTCATAAAGAAATAGCTTCAGCTGAAGCCTATAAGCATCCTGCGACAAGGAATAACTAAAATTTTAGATTCCCCCCCTTTAAAGGATTCGGTGCAGGAACAGATAACATTATATTTTTTAATTTTCCCTTGAATGATGCAAAGCTCATTCACGTTGATCAATAACAGGTACTTTGACCTCCACATTGCAGACTGCTGTATGAAACAATAATTACAGATTTAACCTCAAACTTCCAATAATATATCGAGCTATTATAGTGGTCTGTGTTCAAGATCTTCCTTTTAAACATCCAACAGATTATCTAATATCAGAAAGTAAAGTGAATGACCGAATGGGCATCATACTGAAGAGAGGAAAATCTAACAAATCAAAAATAGAATAGGGTTTATATAAAGGAATATAAAGAAGCCTGAACAAAGACATAATCATATGAAGCAGCCAACTGGAAAAAATATATAAAAAGTACTTGGTGCACACTGCTTATAAAGTAATACCAAAGATATCAACAATATTTTTTTGCTTTCTATTCCAACCAAAGTCAACTGAAAGTGTCTCAAAGCATTTCTGGTTCCAAAAATGACAAGTACCCCAGATGATGATGCTTATTTTTCACATCACCAAAAGAGTCCCGGAGGATAGGCGAAACAAACAAAACTACCAGGACTGAACCAAGATAAAGCCAAGAATCATGTGTCCAAGAAGTAGCGCAGGATTGAATAGAAGAAATCTCAACATTAAACATTATGGTCAATGGTCAACCAACTAACTCCTCGGAAGAGCATAAAGGCTATGCCCCATAAAAGAGACTTCCAAAAAGATCAAGGTCCGAAGACAAACCAAAAGAGGACTTTGATTTCGAGGCCAAGTCCATTACATTGTAGGAACTAGTGAGCAGGTGCCACCTTACTGATTGAACGATAAATTAGTTGTCTTTCTATGGTCTAGAAGGTCATCTTACCACAATGATTGGTTGATAAATGAGTTGTCTGTCTGTGGTTTTTAAGTTCTCCTAGTTCTCCCTATACGGGTAAGCATTCATAATGTCCTCTCAAACCTTGCAAAAAGTCCTAAACTTTTCTCATCATGCCTTTTCAGACACAACCATATATTAGATGCTCACCCGTTTCTCCCCGCGTAAGGCCACTCAATCATTGTCTGAAAGCAACCATTAAAGCCCCGCAATCATATAATTGTTGAACCTCCACATCCAGTTATATGATTGGTTCATCAAAGTGCATTTTCTAAGACCCCATTCTTTCCTCTTGGTTACTGCTTTACAAGATGATGATTTTTCTTAAAAATAACCCAAAAGAGATACCTAGTGATGTCATCCAACCAAAATGAAAGTTGAGGCTAACATATCCAATTGTCCAAGGCTAGCAAAGCAACTTTGAGAAAAGTTCTACCACACACACAGAATTCTACTTATATCTATCAACTTTGAGATACTACATAGGGTCTAGTTGAACACCCAAATAGGGAGTCACAACTCACAAACCTATGCCAAAGAACACAATCATGCACATCGGAAACAATTGCCTTCTACCAACCCACATTGAGACGCAAGAGCAGACCCATTAATTCAACCCACAACCTCTACCACAACAATTGGAAGAGGGTGAAGAGACTTCAAAAATCCCACCTAAGACCTTTGAACTGCAGGAAAAAGAAAAAAAACAAACAAAAAACCAAAGCCCCATTGACTAAGACAGACAGAAATAGTGAAGATACTCCTAATTATCCAATTCCTCCACCTCTGTCAAATGTAAATCATCCAAGAAAGAGTCGTTCAACAGTTCAACTTGACTCGCGCAATCTAGAATATCATCAATTCATTGAGCTCTGGAATTCTATGTCTTGTCATACACATACTTGAAAGGACATCCTCAAGGACTTGCATGTCAAAGTCAAAGGCTCTAGAACTCATCCAAGAAAGGGTAAATGCTCAAGTACATGCAAGATAAGAGCCTTAGAAGACAGAAAAAGAAAAGGGAGAAAATCTTTCATTCCGAAGGAAAGTTTTTAACAATGACCTTGGATGATGAGCTTTGGTGATGAACAGAGAAAATTTAAACTCAAGTTGTACTTATCTTGAAAATCCTGACTGTTTAATCACCACAAATAACTTTGCAAGCCCCCCACACAAAATAAAAGGGGAAAAAATGTATGCAAAATTTTCTTCAAACCTTTGATACGTTAGAGTGGTTTTTCTCTTTCTTAAATTATATACAAAAATGTGGCTATAGACCCCGGGATTTTCAAATAGGAACAAATTGTGCAAGGCCAAAGTTCTTAGCCAAAAAATAAATAATGCATTGGTAAGAAGATTCTTACCTGGTTGTAGTTTACAAGAGGCTCTTCATATATTGGAGACGAAGGGGTGATGAACTTGGGACATGCATAGGAGAAAAGCTCATCATATAAAGCATATGCCTCATCATCATATCTTTGCATCCGACTCATTTTTTCACCATATTTCTCCCTCAACTGAGTGTTTACATCGTCTGCGACAAGTTTCCCTTGTGGACATAGAGAAAGACAAATTGCCAGCAAAGCATACATTTGCTCGTTCTTCTTCAAAATCTGCTCATACTGAGGAGACTTCTGATGATACTGCTTAACCTTGAAGATGTATATCAGAATTTTGCTAAACTCGCGTATCGCCTCCACATATCTGCACAATACTCAGAAGTTACGATTTGAATAAAATACTATGAATAATAATTTCTAACAAAATCAACTAATTTCAATTAATTGACATCAAAGGGGTCGACAACCCATAATTAAACTCTTCTAAGATTCAGCTACCTAGGGGTTACCTAGCCTACATTCCCAATTACCAGATAATAATTTCAACTGTGCCAGAATTATTTCATGCCCCCATATTTTTCTTTTCTTTTATAATGACTGAATGATAACATATTGGTCGGACTCCACAATTCATATAATCATCCAATACATATTGACAGGATTGGCAATCGTAGATAAAATTCTACCAAATAGCAACTAAATTATCAATTCTTGCAATATTTTTAAGGTACAAGAACAACATCAAAAATAATTGTGTGCTTTTTCATCATAATTTCCCAAATACATCTTAAGAAGTGGCATGCTAAGTCGGTTCCAAAAATAATACAATCTATATTGAAGTGATGAAATAAAAAAATAAAAAAACTAATTATATGTATTACTTATGTACTAGCTAGTAATCTACATTGCCACACAACACCCAACAAGCTTAGGAAACATAAGTGTACTTCATCCTTGTTTCAAATTAACTCCTCTAAACCCAGTGTCCCCGGACTAATGTGTTACAAATGTACCATTCGTGCGTACACTAGAAAGTTATAAACTTAGATGAAAACTAAACTGAAAGAAACAATTATGTATGAAAAATGTACATCTAGAAGTAAACAGAAGCAGACAATGGGTAAGAAACATACCTTCGCAACATAAGGTTAGCAAACCCATAATGATATATGGTAGTGATGTGGCTTCCAATAACACTGGTGTAGACACCTCCTGGTTGACTGATATCGATGGGAATCAAACACTTCAGACCAGTGTGATAATCACCCAACAGACAATGAACCCTAAGCAACCCGACCATGCTAAAATAGCCTAACACCTTCAAGACATTACTTCCACCATTGTAATCATACCCATCAGTAGCAGTGAACTGTTCTAAACCTTCTTTCTCCTGCTCCAAGATTTGGATTATCGTGGACTTCTCCACAAGAGCTTGCAAGAAGTTAAGCACACCATACACGTTCCATGCCTAAAACAAGAGGACAGCAATATAGAAGAGTAGATGCAAATCAGCAGACCAGGATCATTAATATTCAAGTGCAATTGAGAATAAAAACAATATAGATAAGTACGTAATGAAAAACTTTTTTAAACAAAAAAAACACTACAGCTACTGGAAAAAAAAAGTTCTATTTCAGAACAACAAAATCAGAGAAAGTGGAAATGATGGTCTCAAGTTCTCAACTATATACCACTAATAGACTAATCATAACCTTTTTTCAACACGCACATATATGAAGCTATATACTACAGATATTCAAAGGTTTCACCACTTCCCCCCAAGGAAATGAGTGAAATTTACTAACAGAGATAATATATCTCCAAGTGCCCAACATGCATATCTGATGGATACATGAATGATCAATACCTTCCTACTAACAAAAATTTTCCATGAAAGCAACCTAGGTCTAGACTATATACCATTGTTATGTTTTTCCAAAAAATATGCACAACAACCAAAATACCCCCCAAATTCCTTTATACTTAAAAAATATTCTTGTAACCACACCACAAACAAACTGCATCTAAATCAGCCTAATCTTAACACGTATTCACTTATTTCACAATAATTGTCTACTCGACCAAAATTGCACCTGATCAAACTGCCTTAGAAGCGCGATTTCAGCCTCGGTCTTACTCTTCATCTTAGCACGATACTGACAAAAAGACTGAAACTGATAAACAAACTCATCAACCATATCCCACAACCACTGATTAGGCAATTGCATATTAACAACACCATGCAAAACAACTTGAAACAAACTACAATAATTATCCCAAGAATCAATCCTCTGTTTCGGTGTAGGGCTTAATCTAGCATACAAATGTCTAAACCACATCTCACGATATAACAAACAGAAAACATGGTCATGGTCCACGTGAGGTGCCACGGCATCAACAGATGGCCATGGTGATTCTTTAAACATACGTTCACTTAGTTTCTGAAACGACCCTTCGTACATTTGGTGGATTTCGTATACGTTTTTTTCACGGATGTGGCGGTAGAGATGGACCACGAATGTTTTTACTGCTTCGGGGACGAAGTTTGGGTCGTATCCGCTTAATTCTGGGTTGTTTTGAGATTGGGATTGGAGGGATGATGACGTGTCATCGTAGTCTGATGTGGCCGCCATTGTGAAGGTTGGTGGTGCAGAGGGAAACCCTAGAAGAAGAAGTGGCGATTGGGTTTGATTTTGCCCTAAAACGTCTTTTTCCCAATTGGGTTTTTGGGCTACGATCCGAAAATATTAGTTGGGTTATTTCGGTACACGTTTTGTTTTTTTCGATAATTATTTCGTACACGCTTACGGGCTATAGTTTATCAAGCTCTCGTATATTTCCAAAACTAGTCTTGTGAGATTTTTTTTTTTTTTCTCTTTTATTTTTCGCTAACGGCACATTTATATATTAAAACATAAGAGGAATCAAACTACAATCCATCAAGTGTTTTGGCAGGAGGGTGACATCCTGCTCCTGAATAGCCCATCTAGCTAGTTCATGAGCCTCTGTGTTATACCTCCTGCTAATCCAATTAAACTTACAAAAACCAAAAGACCTACATAATTCTTCTACCATCAGCTTAATAGGTTCGAACCTCCAACAATGCGAGTTTGGCTCCAGAGTGTTTAGTACATTATAAATAGCTAATTTACTATCACCCTCAAACAAAAAAGAGTTGTCTCCTGTACTCCTTTCTAGCTTCACTACCACTTCCATAGTTACCATCTTTGTTTCCTCTGCATATGTTGCTGTGAATCTTCTAATAGCTGCCCCTTTAAGACGTCCTTCATTGTCCCAAGCAATTGCTCCAGCTGCCGCAACTCCAGATTTCTTGAAAAAAACAACATCAAACCTTATTACAATAGTTCCAAATTCTATTTTAGGAAATAATTCATCACATATCCAGTTATTCTTAGATATAAGTTTCCTGTTTTGGAAATTTTGAATCCCAACTTCCAGTTTGCCTTCAAAGGCTTTGATGATCCTAGTCCACATTGCAGAAGTCCTCTTTAGCAAGCTTTCTCTGTTCTTGGTCCTGCCTTCAAACTTCACTTTATTTCTTGTCTCTCATATCTTTTGCAGAATGATCATGGCCAATATCCTTTTCTCAGCAATACCAGGATCTTGTTCCTTGGTCCACTGAATCAACATGTCCAACCAGTCCCTAATAGTATTTTCTGCCAACTCTTCTACTTTGCCCCCATGATTAGAAGCAAACCAAATAGATTTAGCCCATTCACACTTAGGGCGTGCTTGATAAGGGATTTTCCCGCTGGCCAATTGGTTTTTTCCCACTTAACAGTGTATTTTCCACTGTTTGGTACCATTTTAGGACTCGGCAAATTCTTTTCTCATTTGCCGGCAAACACATCACGTGACCCAATTTTCCCACTTCAAACGGGAAAAAAAAAATCATGTCGGAGCTGGATATATTTTGCCATAGGAAAATTGACCAAAATTTTCTCGCTCAACCCTACTTCCTGGCAAATCAAAATCGCTATCTCTCACACACAAAGAGAAACTAGGGTTTCATTATTTCCAAATAGACAACTCAATTCATCAAAAAAGAATCAAACTTTTTGGTTCCTCACACGATTCGATCCAAGGTAACTAACACCAATTCTCTCATTTCATCTTTTTGTTATTTGTTTTGAATTATTTATTCTGTTTACTTAATTAGAGTGAATGTTAGTTAGAAATTTGTTTTACTTAAAAGGGTATTTGGAATTGAATTAGTTCATCTTATTTCCTACATATGTAGTTGGAAAATGTGAATGATTTATAGTTGGTCTTTTTGGAATTTTGTTTTGCTTGTTTTTCCATCTCATAAGAGTGTTAGTTAGTTAGCTAGTTGGAATACTTTCTTCTGCATTGTGTGGATCAAAATGTTCTAGTAAGTGACTTAGTGTAGGAACTTCAACTTAAATTTAGATATTTTTTTACCCCATTTTAATAATGTAGGGTTTTGCTTAGAGTATAGAAGATTAAGTTGTTTTCTTTTTGTTTACAAGTCCCATATGTTTGTAAAATTTTCACTGAAAACACTAGCTACAAGGTTATTTGGGTAAAATGTGTAAGTTTTGTGCTCTATATAAGTTAGCTAGTTTGTTAGAGCTGCATTTCTTTCTTTACCTTTGCTTTGGACAAGATCTTTGTTGTCATTGGCTTAATGTTATGCACTTAAGTGCTTTCGGGATTCACATTTTGTACCTTGAGAGATTCCCACTCTCGGTATGTCGGTATATGATCTTAGAGGCTTAGGAAATAATTTGGTTGAATGGAAGCTTTCGCTGTTATTGTTGTAGTGTGTGTGTTCATGTGGTTGTGGTGCGTGTGTTCTTGTTGTTGTGGTTTTTGTGCTTGCTTGTCTGTGGTCCCTTTGATATACATTGTTGGGCCTCTCTCCATAAGCTCATGCTTTTGGAGTGAAGGGGTTACTAGCGGTAAGAGGTTACGGGTTTGGGTCAAGGAGGATATACCGGTAGACGGTAGTGTTGAGGGGAAATATTCTGTGGAGCTTACTCTTTGTTACACCTGTGGATGCTTTCTTATTCCTTCTATTATTCTTTAACTCGTAAGTTTCATTATCTCTCACACACACTCTCTCTCTCTCTCAAGCGCCGAGGGTGAGTTCTCACTCTTTCTCTATCTCTCTTGAATTTTGTTTTCATTTTAATCTGCCACTACATGGTTTTAATCGACATCATGTTCCGTCCTTTTTCCTTTGAGTGTAAATAGTTGGTTTTATTCTCGACACAAGTATAAAGAGGCTTTCCAAGAGTATATTCGTGCATTGGTGAGATTTGAAGTCTATTATGTTTATTTGTTTGTTTGGTTTACTATAATGGTATTTAGAATATGTTTTTAGGAGCAGATTAAGTGGTGGTTTAGTTTCTGGAATGGTTTTTATTTGGTTTCGAGATGGCAAGAAATGGTAGCTTAATTGTTTTTTGTTGAGGTGAAATGGTTTCTCATGTATAATAATATGTTTCAATATAAGAATTCTGGGACTCTCACCGTCAAGTTACGCACAAACAAAACACATTTGGTTTCTCATGTATAATAATATGTTTCAATATAAGAATTCTGGGACTCTCACCGTCAAGTTACGCACAAACAAAACACATGAATATATAACTTAGGACTCACCATTGTTATTAGCTTATCTATGTGAATGCATGTTATGTGTTATTGTTTACGAACTTTAAGTGTTTTGTGCTTACTAGAAGCCTACAAGCATGATCCACAATCAATATTTAGCATAAGATAGTTATAGTGTGTACAAGATGAACGAAAAAGGCGAGCAGTTCAGCACAATGTAGAACACTATCAGAAAATTGACTTGATTTGCATGTGCTGTTTTTACATTTTTGGGTTTTGCTACAGAAGACTGAAATCGAGAAAATTGATTGTCTTTTAAAGTTTCATTGTGGGTTGTCAAGTTGAATAAATTCTAGTCGCGGACCGTTTTGCACCTGTGCTTTTGTTGAAAGAGAAAGGATTATATACTTTACTTATAATAGTGAATACTGTTATCACAACAAAGAAATGTGTTGCTTATATCTAATAAATAAAATTGTGTATATCATTGTGTATAATATCTTTTAATTGTTATTATTATCATACCATAGGCGCATTACTACCCCTCCTTTAGTGAAGCGCAAGAGGTTTCGTCTTGGTCTTGAGGCCATGCCTCCACCTCCAGATTTCAAGGAGTTGACGGAGGCAGTGCGTCAACTAACTAGTGCCTTCAATCCTGTTGAGGAGCATACTAGTAAGTATAGATTATAGTTAGTGACATGCGCCCGACACACGTATCAAATGGAATAGTCCCCTCACAATTCGGTGATAGCTTATAGAAAGAAACAAGCAAAAGAGGTTCCATTAGCTCTAAAAAGAAAGATTGGTGATGACTCTTGGACCAAGTTAGGGGGCAGCAATGCGCTCCCCATCTGTAAGGTGGCCTCCATGTTGATTGGGGATCAAATCCCATCCATATGTTCCAGCTACTGTTAAGTTGGCCAGCTACAAATTGGTTTACTGCTCAAATTAGCCCTCGATACAGAGGAGAGGACACAAAACATTGGAAAAAAATATACTCGGAGCTTGTTAATATGTATTATTCTAGGCTTAACAAAATCAGGTTAGAGAAGATTGTAGCTTCTTGATGGGGTCAAGGTCAATCAGTTTGACATGCATATGAAATGTCAAAAATACAAAAGAGATTCTGCCAAATTTTTTATAGAATGTGATGTTTTATAGTTATCGTTAAAAACATTTGAACCAAGTATTAAGTTATCTTTGTTCATGTAAGGATGTACTTAAAGATTTTCATCTTTGTTCATGTAAGGATATTTGACGTCGTATTCGTCTTTGTTCATGCGTTGTAATTTTAAAGACATTTGAACCAAGTCTTGTTCTTTGCTTCGTATTTAATAGATTTATTCTTATACAAGTCTTGTTCTTTCTCCAGGAACGTCTTGCTCACTTTGTCAGGAAAGATAAAGCTTGCAGACTTCGGAATATCTGCGAGGATCACCCCTGGTCAAAGATTGTCTAGTAAAACTGGTACCCCAGCTTATCTTGCCCCTAAAGTTTTAGCCGGAAAGTATTAAGAAAAAGTGGATATCACGGAGTCTTTGGTGTCATCTTTCATGCTCTTCTTTTTTTGGATATGAGTCTTTTGTCGGTTTGCGCTATGGACAGTAGTACTCTTGCTGTATTATTTCTTCTTTGGCCTCCATGCATCTTATGACACGGCAAAGCAATCTCGTATGGAGAAAGAGAATCACCCAGTTGAAGAAGGTGAAGAGGGGATTCTTGATTGGTAACAACAATTGATGAAGGCGTTGGATGTTTTGGTAGAGACAACTGTAGATGAAGAATCGAGAACAAAGGGAGTGGTAATGACACATTTTTGAATCTGCAGAATTTGGATCAGTAAATAAATTTACTTTCATTCATTAGTTTGCAAGTAGTTATAGACTGTTGGTGATATATGGTGTTATAGATTGATGCTTTACTTTTTAGTTTGAACATAGGATGTGTTTGAAAATGAATATTTGAAGGATTTGGCTTTGTACATAATGCATTTAATCTGATTTATAGAGATTGTCTCTTTTTCTATCAAGTGTTTTTTGTTCAAGTAAAGGTTGTTCTCAACAGGCTGCACTTAAAGGTAAAGGAGCAGAAAAATAAACTGCTTTTGATTGGAATATGTGTGTTCCTGTTTTGTAAGTGTACATGATGTGAAGACTGCTCCATCTTTTAAAACACTTCTTCGAGTCTTTATATTCCGCATATTTTTGTAAGGCTACAGTTTAGTGAGTCAATATAAGCTTCAAACTCCAACGAAAAGGCAGATTTCAACCACTCAAAGTGCTATGGCAGCTTGGTGGTGATTTCACATTTTTCTTAATCCAGTGTTGTAAGGGTATTTTTCGTGAAACGTTGCACTGAAACTCAGATTGTCGGTCAACTAAGACCAACATGGCAGGTGAAAAAACAATAGGGATCATCGAGCGTGCCACGATCCTTTGGTCTGCATTTGTTTAATTACAAAAGAAGTTATCACTACGATGGCCTTCAACAACTTTGGCCATGTTTCCATCATACGTAGGAACAAAGATATCACTCTCCAGTGAGACCAGATAATCCAAATCTTTGCCATCCGAGAGGAGTGGTTCCGGAAAAACATAAGATCGAAGGTCCTAATAAGCGTCTCTTTTCTCGAACTGTTTTTCAAATTTAAACGATCTGTTTAACTTCGGAACAAGAACCATCACCATGGAGAATATTAATAATGGGGAAAATATACTAAAGCCTTTTAGAAAAATGATTAACTTATATGAAGTTGCAATTAAGTAGAATTATGTCATGTGAACTTAGATACTGTGGAGTAGTCTATTTCACCTGGAACACAGTTTTATATACACCAATTCCGTTGGTTTCAAAATCTCTCTATTGTTCATTCATGAAGTCAAAATATAAAAAGTCAAAGTGCGAGTTCAGCAAAGAAGAAGCAACACACTAGTAGAATTATACACCAAGGATACCAACAAGCCTTCCAGGAATATATAATAGGAACTTACTTTATGCAAATAACTAAGAACAAATAACGTAACACCACCATATAATCCACTCATTATCTTGAAACACAACGATATTGCCTAATGTAAAAAGTTTAGCACATTGCTCTCAAAAAACAAACAATTAAACCCAATTATATCCTAGGTGTAACTTCACATTCCATCTACTTACCAAGTTCGGATAAGCAGCAGCCATACTTGCCATTCTCCTTTCTCCACCATCTATTTCTCCAGCAGCAATATATATTTGTATAGTACTATCTATGTCTAAATCCCTCAATGTAAGAGCTGTTTCTTCAGGTGTCAATGGGCAGAGACCATCTTTCCTCTTAAGGTTGGAATTAATTACTTTTTTTTTTCACCATGGGTAAGCATATCTGAAAAGAAGTGTCAACGTTACCTAAATAAAGTGCAATATATCAAACTCTTAGACAAGACATTGGTAAGTCGAAGTGACGGATAAGCCTTACCTCATTCTTGTCAACTCTTCCACTTCCTCTTCCTTGCAGCCTTGAGTGCACCCAGAGAATGCCAACACGTCCATTTCATATCTCAGATGCAAAACTAAGAAAGGACCATTTTTCCTTAGAATCCTAATAACCCTTCTACCCAACTCCTCTATCTGAGGAGTAAATCTCAGAGCGCTGAAATTTACTCGGCATCTTAATTTCTGAATATCTGAAGGTAGGCCATTGTTAGCAAGCCTAGCATCAGTCTTGTTCAAATGCACAATCTTATACTTTTGTATCAATGGCAATATCTGCTTACAATAGATGAATAAAAATAAGATAGCGAACTCCATCCCATGAGTAAGAGTATAAATCATGAAGAATTGGATATTGCACCAATGATACTTAACAAAAAGTTACTTGTTTATGGTAATAAGAAATGTCATACCAACTAATGGGGGGCATGGAGTAGACATTTCCTCTTTCCACTCTTCTCTTTAGCCTGGGAGGTAGCTTCTTCAATATCCGGATGTCATCTCTCAAGGATGTAATAAAATGGTCCGCATAAAAAATATCCTGAAACTCACTGCAATATCCAGTAAAAGCTAATGTAAACAACTCCGAGAAACAGCCATATGCTCCAACTTCTCAATCATTGAAACATTCAGGTACTCAATGAAATAACTTTCGAGAAATATAATAACTTGCGAATAAGTTAGAAAAGATTATTGACCCACCTGTGATCAGCCCAAAAAGATGTTTTATCCAGTTCGGGGACTACTAGCGTAACATTCAAATATCTCGCAATGGCAACCATGTCACAAATCTGTCAAGCAGACCAAAAGTTATTTCACATTGATCAATAGTAACAAAAGCGGACACTGACTGGGATTGATTGCAGAAGGAATAAATTTGACCTAAAAATAGCTAACCACTCGCCGTTGCACGCATTTGCTTAAGCCCTCCATTACACGAAACCATTAGGTAACCATTGTTCTTATAAACCCCTAAAGGAAACATTCAAAAGTATTTCATATTAGTGAGGACCACATTCCATATACATTTCCCAAAAAAGTAATTTCATTCCTTTCTACACAAATAGAAAACAAATATAACAATCCAAGAACCCCAATTTTGTTAAACATTGCAACATCACAAACCGTTTCATAACTAATAATATAGGCATAAATACTATGACAGTATGATAAAAAAAAAAACTTAATCACTCACTTTTGGGTGGAAGGGGAACCATCAAAGGAACAGAAGACAACTTAACATCCAAAGGTGAGAGAAGCGAATGATCAAAACTAGGGTTGAAATATTTGCCGAATTTGCCAATGGCAAAAATTGTGTTATCAAGCACCGCCAAACCTGGCAAATGAGATTTGCCAACATTTGCCTGGTGATGAAACAAGCAGCGGCAAAACTCTATTTTCCTGCTAGTAGTTTGCCGGCAAAATTTAAAGTGGAAAAATATTTTCCCATTACATATTTGCCCCCTCAAGTGGGAAAATTTATCAAGCACGCCCTTAAAGAACAGGTACAATGGATCCTCCTGTTTTGCCCCGCAAAAAGAGCAAGAGAAATCTCCCTTCATATCTCTACTACTGAGTAAATCCCCAGTTGGAAGACTACCCATATACAGCTTCCATATAAAAATCTGTATACTGGCTGTAATGAGGACCTTCCAGATAGCTTTAACAGTCCTTGTGTTAAAGGAAGAAGACTAAGTTATCTCTTGGTTATCCGAAAGCTTATGATGCTGACTTTACAGTCAGGATACCATTTCTAGTACTCATCCATCTTAGCTTATCCTTACCACCAAAACTTGTTCAATCCTATTTGTGTCCCATCCACTACCATCATCCATCATAATATCCTTAACTTTGAGATCTTGTAACTCAGGCCTCATAGGGACCAAATCAATTATAGCAAGAGGCTTATTATTTATTTTAAGTCAGGGCTGATTCATTAGAGATACATCTTCCCCTTTGCATATGCTCTATATACACTCATCAGTGATCTTTATAGCCACCCTAAGTATCCCTTTCCAGAACCAAGAAGCATAAGATTGTGGATTTTTTTTAATATCAAACTAGTTCCTTCCATATATAGCCATGAAAGTTTTAGCCCATAGAGAAGTCTTATCTATTAAGCCTTCCAAGCCAACTTAGCTATCATAGCTATATTCATGTTTTGTGCCTTTCTGAGCCTAAGCCACCTTGAGCCTTAGGTTTACAAATGTTATCCCACCCAATGGTGTGGATGCTTTGTGCCATTCCTCTGTTCCATGCCACTAGAAATTCCTACAAGCCTTATTTATCTTCTCACAAGTTGATGTAGGAAGAAGATAAGTAGCCATAGCAAAAATTGGTGTGGCTTGGACCACAACCTAGATGAGGGTAGTTTTTCCAACCAAGGAAAAAAAATTTAACCCTCCACCCCTTAATCTTCCCATGCACCTTAACCACCAAGTAGTCAAAATCATCCCTTTTTTTCCTAAAGAGTTTGTCTAAAAGCCTCATTTTCCAAAACCTTTTCAAAATCTTTTTATGCCTATTATTTACACTCCTACTACTATATATACTAGACTTATCATAATTAATCTTTTGACCAAAGATATCACAATAGTCTTCCAAAATCTTTTTCAAATTCCCACTCTCTTTAAGATTATTTAAGATTAGCTTTAATAAACAAAATTAGGTCATTAGCATAAAGTTAGTGAGTGATAGGTTAATACCATGTAACTCCCCTTTGTGCTCAGCAGAAGCTATCATCTTAGACAGAGTTTCTAAGACCAGAATAAACAGATAAGGGGAGAGAGGATCTCCCTGTCTCAGACTTCTGCTAGGGATAACTTTCTCAAGAGGAGCCCCATTCAAAAGAACTTTAAAGGAAACATTAGATAGACATTGAGAGATGAGGAGTCTTCACTTATCATTGAATCCCAATCTTTGGAAAATCTTATCTATAAATGACTATTCTACTCTATCATAAGCTTTAGACATATCCATTTTCAAAGCTACAAAACTTTTTTTAGTTTTCATATGCCTCATGTAATGGAAAATCTCACTTGCCAAGCCTATATTATCCCCTATATTCCTACCTTTTATGAAAGCTCCTTGAAAAGGAAAACTCCTTGAGAAGGAGAAACTATTTTATATATATACGCCTTTAATCTAATAGCCAGAAGTTTAGATATGATTTTATAGCAGAAATTACAGAGACTAATAAGCCTAAACTTAGATATATGATCAGGGTTAGAAATCTTAGGAATCAGAGAAATAAAAGTCTCATTTATACTAGCATTCATCCTACCTTTAATAAAAAAAAATCTTTAACACATTCAGTGATACTATCTCCTACCACATCCCAACATTATTGATAGAAAATACCTAAAAACCCATCTGGACCATGGGATTTTTGAGCCCCTAACTTCTTAACAACATGCTAAATATCATCATTAGAAGGACAAGTAGTAAGAATCTGATTTTCTCTATCAGTAATACAAGGTTTAAAAAGATTAATAATATCCTCATTATCACAAGGGTTATCATACTCAAAAATATTATCAAAATACTCATTTATAGTACTTCCTAACCCATATCTCCCCTCTTGCCATACCACATTATCATCCTTTAATTTATCTATATTATTCTTCATTCTTCTATAAATAGTAGATAAATGAAAAAACTTGGTATTTCTCTCTCCCCTCCCCCCTTCTTTTATCCAATGTTGACTAGATTTTTGTTTCCAAAAAGCTTCTTCTTTTTTCATACTAATCAAACAACTGACTTTTTAAAACCTTTGCTTTTTCATGATTAGAGGGATTAAAAGGCTTTTGTAAAACTCTGTCCAAATCTTTTTGAGTCTTTTTTATATTATAGAAAATATTTCCAAAACTTTTTTATTTCATTTTTTAGGACACTCGGCAGTATTCCTTAACTTGTATATGACCCTCCAATCAAGTAAATCATGCGTTACAAAAATCCAAGCTTTATCTATAGTAGGTATACAAGAATCATCATGCAGCCACATATTGTAAAACCTAAAAGGTCTATCAACTCTGTCCTCAGAAGCTTTAAGAGTAATCTTCAGAGATAAATGATCAGAAGTAGCATTTACAATATTATTAATAAGCATATTAGGGAGCATATTAATCCAATCAGACGAAGCAATAGCACGATCCAGGTGTTTGATCTAAAATATTATCTGCTATCCTTCTATTGTTATTCCAAGTGAACTTCGGACCTTTATAACCAAGGTCCACTAGCCCAAGATCATTGATCACAGTGTTAAAATCTATCATGCATTTTGTAAAGTTTGATCTACCACCTATTTTTTCATCTAGGGACTTAATGGCATTAAAGTCTCCAAAAACCAGCCAAGGACCAGGAATGTAAGGAACCACTTCCCTTAATTCTGTCCAAAACCGGTGCCTAAGATTGGCATTAGGCTCACCATATACAAAAGAAGAGTATTAAGGATCATTACTATAATAATTACTTAATTTACCTGAGATTTGGTTAGTTGTTGCTCCCACCATTTCCAGATCCACTCCATCCTTCCACAAGATAGCAAGACCTCCCTGAAGCCCAGCAGCAAGAACATAGAAAACATGATCATACTTAATAACCTTACCTGGCATACTTATCCTACTTTCACTAACTTTAGTTTCAGATAAACATAAGATGTACGATTGGACGGACTAGATCCTTTAGATTTTGAACTGCCATGGAGGAACCTATTCCTCGACAATTTCAGGCGTGTATCATTGATGCTGAGGTAGTTGTTGAGGCACATCCACCGTGAAACCTGGAAGATGACCACACAGACCTCCACTGCTTGACTTACCCTCAGACATCTCTTTATCTCCATCCTTACATGTACCTGACTTTCTCTTGCTTTGAATTTCCGAGCTTTCCCCTACTTCATTACTATTCCCATGAAATTGTAACTAACGCACCACTATGGAATCGTCAACAGCTAAAGGGCATGGCTGAGTAACACTATTTTTAGATCTAGACTCATAACCCAAAGAGAGAAGATGACTTTCCTGTTCCACTTCAATATGATTAGGATCCACCATAGCAAGGGGTAGAACAGAATCAACACTTTGCTCTTCCTCTTCATCCTCCGATTCAGGAATTAAATCTTCTTGTTGAGAAGCATCAAAAGAATGTTCCTCATAATGTATCTCCTCCCCATACTCACCCCTTACCTCATCACTGTTACCCATGAAAGAACTATCCATCCCCATAGAATCACTAGAGATATTAGTAGTCACCGAATCATCTGGGAAGAGGAGATGACCTTCTCCCCTCTCTCTCATTGCTTGTGCCTCTATCCTTGCTCTCTTTGATTTTAGTTCCATCAGTCTAACACTTCTATGAACCCAATTTTCTTCATCATTTTTAGCCATCTCCAGAGCTTGAAATGAACACATTTTCCTTTTTTCACCCACCACCACTTCTTTAGAAAATACAACCACCCTTTTCTCTGGCAATGAACCATCAGATCTCTTAAATCTCTTATGCCGACCTTGAGAAGCCATAACCTTGAATCTTTTGCCACGTGTAGGTGCGTTGAGAAACTAATAGACAGGAGCTGTGTTCGATGCGCGGCTGGATTGGTTTCATCTGATGCATCTAGTCTTACAAGAAAAGGAGAGATTGCATTGGAAAGTGGAGGGTATGAATGGCTAGAGGTAGCCTTATCATGATTACCCTCTCTCTCCATCTCGCCTTCAGCTACTAGACCTCTATGAATAACCATAGTCCCGCACCCCTCAACAGGCCCATTTTGCATAACCACATCCATTTCTTTACTGCCCATAACAACATCTGATAACACTAGAGAACCAGGGGCCCCAGAAAGATGTGTATTTGCTAAAGGGCCACGATTGTCACTCACACGGCTACATCCACTACCTGGGCCCAAAGACAACCTATCCGATACAAGACTTGTTGACCCAGTATGTACAACCGTTACTTTTGACCGGGTCCCATCTCCTGAACTTTGCCCAAATATATCTGTTGAAGCCAAAGATATGTTGCTCCATCCGAACGAGATCCAACGGAAACATTTCCTTGATCCCTCAACACGTGTTTGCCTTTTGGTAGAGTAGCCAGAATCCCTGCTCCGTTCCAACTCCGATTGACCCTTCCACCTTTAAATCTTGCTAGAATTTGATCAAACCTAGATTTTTGAGGTCTACCAGAGATGATCACCAATGTCGGATTTGGATACACCAGTCCATCAAAGAACACTGTCGCTCTTAACATGATAGAGAAATTATGGTTAATGTCCCTGGGGGAACCTCCACACTTTAAAATGTTAACTCGATATTTCTCCTTTTGGTAACACAAATAGAAATCATGCCCAATAAGCCCACAGAAGTAGCAAAAAATATCCAGTTTCTCATATTTGAAAGTCATTGGAAACACCTCTCCCACTTTTGTTCTCAAGTCTATACCTTTTAACAAGCGTTCTTTGATATCCATCTTCACCCGAACTCTGGCTACTGGAACCTTGAACTCAGCTGAACATGTAAGATCAGTGGCTTTCACTTTTCCTAAGCTACTTCCTACACTTAGAACATTTTCTACATTAATCCGATATGATGGTATCCCATAAATTTGTACCCAGAACTTTACAAAGTCAAAGGATAGAGCCTCATCACCATTACCCGTTTTCCTCCATTTCTTCATTGACATAATAAAACCATGTACTATCCATGGCCCATTCTTTCAAACATAATCATATTCTGCCTTATCTTCAAATTATAGTTTATATAGGCCTCTTGTGATGAGTTCCACTTTAGTCTTGTTGCTAGTTTGCCAACACGTACCGATGTAGCTCTTCAGCTACTTCTTGTGCTTCTACTTGCCGTTCTCCATATAATTTACTCATTAGAGTATTAGTTCCTTCCTCCTCTACTACTAGATTCTTACATTTAATATCAATAACTTTCTTTTCCTTAGAACGGAACAACTACTGCATTTCTTCTTGCATCTGTTCAATTTTTTATTTTGAATTCGTTCCCGAGGTCTCACCTCTGAGACTTATCCTCACTAGATCAACCATATCAAGGACCTTCTTAAAATTCAGAAGTTGTGTGAAAAAATGGAGTTGGGGAAATAAGGAGTGAAGGAGGGGAGAAGGATTGATAATACACTTTAAATATACAACTGAGACTTTATACCAACTGGAAATATTAAATTCTCACGCCTGATATGAAACTAGCTTAGAAAGAAGAGAAGACTTTTTTGAATTGTTAAACTAGACAAGATATTTGAATTCAAAATTCAAAAAGAAAAAAGGGGGGAAGAAGAGAGGACTGGTTTCAACTGCAGGAAAGCTTTATCACATTGGGACCACGTATGGGGGAGTTGAAAGCTCCAATAACACATTCTACTCGTTAAACATGATCTCAATTTAAAGGTCGAGAGAGATGATGTAAGGGTTAAGCCTGGCAGTTCTTCGGATTCGAAGAACTCTGAACTAGGGGCGGATTCAGGATTGCCACTCAAAGGGGTTGCTCTACTAACATGCCGTGTGAGATGTTAGATGTTTCTGTATTCATTATATTTTTAGCAAAAGCCCATAAATAAAGTTTCCACCACTTCCGGCTAGTATGTCTTTTAGTGAGTTTATGTCTTGAAGTGTATGTTGTTACAGATTGAGTTAATGATATTTTAGTACCCTGTAATTTCTGAATCTTTACTAAATGGTACCTCTACTTCTTCTTTTTTGCTTTCTAGTACCCGAACTTTAAGTTTGTATCAATTGAGTACCTTTCGTTATCTTCGGTTTTCTACCTTCTAATTTGTATAACAACAATTTCAAGTGATTGACCCATTTTTATTTTATTTTATTTATTTATTTGTAGATAATACTTCGATTTATGATGTGGCTAACTAAACTTAATCGTAAGTGTTAGGTCAAACAATTGTACACGTTGACAAGAGGGGAAGGTGGACTGCTGCTCCATTTGATATAGCATCAACAAGCAACCCTGCATCTATGGAAGCACTAGTTCCTAACATGCCTTCAATGGGTGCCCCTGAAACTGTCAAAGTACTATCTCCTCAAACACAAGGGACAACACCAACAACTCAAGTTAGTCAAAAAAGTAAGAAAGCATCTCAAAAGAAGCCAACTCCAATGAAGACAAGCAGAAGGTCAAAGTCAGGTGGACCTGTAAGTTAGAGATAGGAGTCATGTAATACATGAATGCTTTTGTAATTTTGTGGTATTTTGTTGCATACTCTATTTTGTTTTGTGGTTAGGGATTATATTTAAGAAATTGGAACTGGAATGTAGGGAAAGTACTCTTTAGAATATTTTTGAAATTATGTCAGTATGTTACATTTAAGAAATTATTTTGGAATTAATGAAAGTGGATTATGTCAGTATTTTGCATTTAGGATTTCTGCTCTATTTGGTTGATTAATGAAATATTAGTTTTTTTTGTTAATCATCATATATATATACTATTGTTCTATATTGTTAATATATATATATATTATAATCCAAAGGTTACAAGAAATCTATCACTATTCAGAATGTCACCTAGCCATGGTGGCGGGTTTTCAACCCATTCTGTGAAATCAGGATTAGATCTACCATGCGTTGCAAGCATGTGGGCAACTTTGTTTCCAGTTCTGTTCACCCATTTTGTACAATAGCTATCTACAATAGTTAATAGTTCTAAAGCATCCAAAAATACTAGTTGAGAAGACCATGATATGTTAGCATTCTTCTTCTCCAAAAAGGTGCTGACAATTTGGGAGTCAGTTTCCACTTCCAAGTTCTGTATGTTAAATTTTAAGCTCCATTTGATGCCTTGGAGCACTCCTCTACATTCTGCTTCTTCTGGGTTGCTATCTCTCCCATGTTCTATTCTTGCAGCCAAAAAACGTCCATTAGAATCCCTTAGAGCAAACCCATAGCATGAGGCTCTTCTTTATATGTACGATACATCAGTGTTTAGCTTGACATGATTAATGGCAGGCGGTCTCCATTGCATTTCCTTATTGGGATTCAATTGTCGTTCCTGCAAGTTCTGGTTCTCAGTGGAATCAAAGAAAAATTTAACAAGCAGAGAAATTTTGAAGAAGTTTGGTGCTCTTTTTTCATGAAAAATAGAACATCTTTCCAACCAAATTTTCCAATGCAAGTACAAGCAAAACTTTGTCCAAAGTTTTCTATTTATGGCCCACTTTGAAGGTGGATTAAACCACAAGTCTATCTACTGTTTTACCTGCAAGTGCTGAAATTGAGATAATTTGACATTCCAGTGGATATTTGCCCATATTTTCCTAGTGAAATGACAAACTAACAATATATGATGTACAGATTCCACAGGCATTCCACATAGTAAACAAGATTTGTCATTGATATGAATAATTTGAGCAAGATGTTCCCTAATTGGTAAGATTTCATGATAACATTTCCAAGCAAAAAGTGATTCTCTTGGGCAATGAATGTTGTGCCAGAAAGCTAGGTTGGTTGTAGGAATGGTGGGTTGTGTATATTGAGAACTCAGTAGGTGATACGTTGACTTGACTGAGTGAGAACCTTTCTTTGTGAGAGACCATTGAAGTTTGTCTACTACTTGTGATTTTGGTAGGTATATTTGTTGTATGTGGAGGTTGGTTAAGTGATCAAAGAGTTGATTAAGAAGGGTGATATTTCAGGTTCTGGTGGAGTGATTGATGAGTTATGACACACGTTTGTAAGACTGGTTTGGTATAATAGAGTTTGGTACTCTCCCTTGATGTATACCTGGAATCCAAGAATCTGTCTACATATTGATAATATTGCCATCTCCAGTTTCCCAGATAGAGTTATCTTTGATCTTATTAAGAATTTGATGCATACCATACCAAAACCAAGATCTATTATGGACATGTGGTGAGTTTAAGGCAATAGAGGAGTTGAAATACTTACCTTTCAACTGTTGTGCTAAGAAGGATGAAGGGTAAGAAATGATATACCAAACAATTTTACTTAAATGAGCTAAATTATCTAACTGTGCATCTCTAATACCCAAACCACCATGTCTTTTAGATTTATAAATGAAGCTCCAATTTTGGAGATATAGGGGATGCTTCTTACCAGGGCTAGTTCCCTACCAAAAGTCCCTTTGAAGGGCATTCATAGTTGTTGTGACTTTTAGAGGCAGAAGAAAAGTACTCATTTGGTATGTAGGTATAGCGAATGAGATGGACTTAATGAGAACTGTTCTAGCTGTTTGAGAGAGCAACTTGCTCTTCCAACCTAAGATCATATTATTAACTTTACAAATAAGACTGTTGAAAATCTCAGATTTAGGCTTCCCATGCATGAAAGAGGGGAGAGCCAAGATACTTTTCCCCAACTTGGATAGATCTCATATTCAGTAAATACTTAATACTATGGTCTTGGTCCAGGGGAAAGTTCTTGCTGAAGTGAACCCTAGATTTTTCAAAATTTATCTCTTGACCCGTGGCATTACCAAATTGCTCTAGAGCATGAAGAAGCTCAGTTGCTTCTTCCATGTTAGCTCTACAAAAAATGAAAGCATCATCTGCAAAAAGTAGATGTGATATAGCAGAGCTGTTTCTAGAAATCTTGATCCCATGTATTTTATTTTCAGAGATCTTCTTTTCTAAAATTCTTGATAAAATTTCCATGCACAAAATGAAAAGAATAGGTGATAGGGGGTCTCCTTGTCTGAGACCCCTAGATGATTTGAAGTGACCAGTTGGAGTGCCATTAATAACAGGAGACAAATGAGAGGAGTTTATACATTGATTTACAAGATGTACTATCTTTGGATCAAACCCCAGAGAATTAAGCGTGGAGAGAATGGTACACCAGCTGACTCTGTCGAAGGCTTTAGACATGTCAATCTTTATCGCCATAAGTCCAAATTTGCCTTTTTTATGTTTTAAAGTATGCATGATTTCATGGGCCAAAATAATATTGTCACTAATATGTCTTTGTGGCACAAAAGCACTTTGAAAAGGAGAAATGCATTTTGCCATAGATTTTTTCAACCTGTTGGAAAGAAGTTTTGAGATGATTTTATAAGATATGTTACATAAACTTATAGGTATGAAGTCATCACAAGAAACTGGATTGGAACACTTTGGAATCAAAGAAATGTTGGTGTGATTGATGTGTTCTAAAGAGTGACCTTCAAAGAAGAAGTTTGAAACCATATTATAAACAGACTCACCAATTAAGTCCCAAAACTTGTGTTAGAAAATAGCTGGGAAGCCATCTGGCCCTGGGGCTTTGAGACCCCCAATGCTAAAAACTACCTCCTTAACTTCTGCATGAGTGACTGGTCTTTGAATATCAATGTTTTCCTCATTAGAGATAGAGCTAGTGAAGAGATAAAAAATGAGCATGGTATTAACAGTGTTATGTTCAGTGAGGAGTGTGTGAAAGTGTGTCATCACTATGTTACCAATATCTTTATGAGTAGTGAACCATGTACCTTTAGAATCTTTTAAACACTCAATCTTATTAAACTTTCTGTGTCTTAAGGTTTTGATGTGAAAATAATGGGTATTTCTGTCACCTTCTAAGACATCTTTGTCTCTAGATTTTTGCTTCCACAGTTTCTCCTCACTGTCAAGCAAACTATCAAGTTCCCTTAGGGCTTTATGTTCTAAAGCCACATTCTCTTTTGTTGGACTTCTAGTTAGAATGCATGCAATCTTTTTTTTTAAGAATTGAAATATTATGGAAAATGTTGCCAAAAGTAGTCTTATTCCAATACCTAAGGTTTTTTTTTTTTTTTTTTTTTTTGGAAGAGAGATGTTTCCCAAAGATCAAATATGAGGGTGTTGGATGGTGGAGGTGTACTCTGTTCCATGATTTATTTATGATGTTTGGATAATCAGGGTGATCAATCCACATGTGATGGAATTTGAATTGTTTTGGAAGTGAAGTAGACTGTGGATGGGAATCAAGAAGAATGGGGCAATGGTCAGAGCCAATTGCTGCTTTGTGAAAGAATTTGAATTGTTTTAGGTGTATGGTGTTAGGTTTATGGTGTTAGGTGTATCATAGTTTTAGTGGACCAGTAATGGGGACCAAGTTTTGGGCGCCTGAGTAGGATATATTTAACTTTTCTCTTATGCTAAGTTTAGTAATCTTCATCATTTTAGCTGGGCTATTACAAAAAAAGCTTCCTTTTCTAGCAAGTTTCAACGCTCTTGACTGTGTTGACTAAGACCAGGTTCTAAACATGCTCCCCCCTTTTTTTTACATCCTTGTTTCTCTCGTCTTGATCCGTCGAACCATAGTCATGGCTACGATGTCTGTTAACAACCAAAATTTCCCTCCCCTTCAATCTGCTGTAATAGAGTCTGTTCCAACCAACATTGAGGAAAGAGAGACTCTCTCAACTCAACCACATCCCCCTGCTTGGAGTGCTTTGTTTCAAGCTTCAAAGCCACCGTCTTTTAGTAGTTTAAGTACTTCATTGCATAAATTTGATATGGAAATAGTCAATGGTATTACACACATACCTTTGGATCTAGTGATGAAAGGCGTTACTGAATGGGATGAATATGTGGTAGGATTCTTTCTAGAACGCAGACTTCCTTTCCTGACGGTGAGAAATCTCTTGAGAAAACGATGGAATTTGAAAGGAGATTTTGAGATGGTTGCAGATGAAGAAATTTACTATTTCAAGTTCTCTAATGACAAAGACAAGAAGAAGGTATTAGAAACTGGATCAGTCTATATCTCTGGTCGATGCTTCGTGATATCGAAGTGGTCTCAAGATATTGAACGAAGGAGAAATTCAGTACAACTAATTCCCATTTGGGTTAATTTGTACAATGTACCCAAGGAATTATGGACGGGGGATGGTTTGAGTTTTTTGGCTAGTCGAATTGGAATTCCAGTGAGTATGGATGAAGCTACTGCACAGAAGAAAAGATAGAATATGCCCGAGTAAGCGTGAAGGTTGAGATTACTGCTGAACTCTCAACTTTCTTTGACGTTGAAATGGGGAAGGATGACATATGAAGAATTTATGTGGAATATGGTTGGATTCCTAAGATGTGTGGGAACTGTAATTTTTTTGGGCATCTTACTGTAGATTGTATAAGGAAAACGAGCATTCCTGAGGTCCAGGTGAATAGAGAGAAAGAAGTAGTGGTTGATACGACTCCTACACAGTCAGAAAGTAGTTGCCTTAGAACTGAAACGGGCGAGGTGGTTGTTAATGGTAATGTTATGGTTGGTAATGCTAATGTTAATTCAGGCACTAGTGAATCAGGTGTGAATGATGAGAATGTTGATATAGTTGGGAATCAAGATACTGAACAAGCTAATGAAGTACAGGAAGCAGAGGTGGTTTTGGCAGAGGAATTAGAAGTTATGGTCAAATCTATTGTTGTCAAAGCACAGCACAGAGACAAAATAGAACAAGAAGAACAAGAACTTTCTCTAGTTGTTTTTAGGGAGCCAATAGTACAATGTCAACTGAGATAGAACCGTATATTAAAACCACACAGGAGCTTACTGATAATGGTAAAATGAATAGCTTTACTTACGAAATAAAGCGATGAACTCTAAACGCAAGTAAAACTAAACTTAATCTTATCAGTCTATATTTATCAAAGATTCTACTCTCAAGTCTATGAGATATAGTGGAGTAGAGTGATTCGTTCCACTCCTAGTCCTTCCGCATGCTGTCTTCTCACGTGTTCGTACTCTCTACTTAAAAAGTCTAATGAGAGATTTACTTAAAAAGGCAACTAGACTACGATGCGACTACCCACCTAATTGCAACTAGTCGACGATGGGAATAACTAAGGGAATGCTACGTTGATTCGATGATAAGGAGTTAGAGGGGAATTGATTCCACCTTAACTTCGACTTAATCCTATTAACTACAAATCGTCAGAATCCGAATTGAATCGCTTTGTGAGAACAATTGGTTCTTCCTAATCCCTAATTACACATGGCATTTCTACCAATTAATAACTAGCATGTGAGCGATTAAACCCATTCTCATGGTGAACTAAACGCGTTTCTAGAGTGGAAAGGAAATTACGATTAATCTCACGTTAATCGAATCAAGCTTTCATCAAGGCTTCTCAACCCCTCTAATGGAGGTTTAGCCGAGAATCATTACGTAATCATTTCGATTACTTTTAACTAAACATGATATAAAGAATTGAAATTTACTTAATTAAACAATAATGAAATCTAATTTAATGACTCAAATGAAATAAGGACGTAAATTGAAATTAGATCTAGAAATGGAAATGACAAAAATCGAAATTGATAGAAATACTACTTTATTGACCTAATCAAAATGAAGAACAAGATTCCAAGGTTTAATCTAATACAATAATTGGATTTGAAACTACACTTAATAAAAACAATTAAATAAAACTAGATCTAGAAGCTATTTTAATGGCTACTTTCTATTCTAAGCTACTTTTATTTTCTAACCTAAAAATCTACTATTCTCTACTAAAAATCTACCATTAACAAAAGTCGAGCTTTTGTTTTTATACATTCAGATCCAAAATCGTGCATGGGCTTGGAGCCATGTTTTGGGCAGAGAATCGTGCCCAAAACCCAAATCTTCGATCCTAAAAAGGCCTCTTCAGCTGCAGTTAGCTTCAACAGACTTTCCGTCCACTTCTGCTCCTCTGATTGGGTCAAGGCTTAGATCATTGGAAAGCTCTTTCCGAGCGGTCGTTTGGACATAAGGTAGGCCCCATTCGAGGTCCGAGTCCAAAGATATGTCCTTCGGAAGTTCTCACGACTTTGTGTCTTTGTTTCGGCCCGCGCCGACTTTTCAGCTTTTGACGGGCTTTTAGAAAGGCTTTGTCTTCTCGAAACTTGGCCTTTAATCACGGAACTCCTTAGTAACCGACCTTTGCTCTTTTATCTCGCTAAAGTGGCACATTTCTACACATAATGGACTTTGAAGCCCGAAATGCATAAAAAACGTGAATCGGTGTTAACTCTTAATTATTACTCACATAATTGGTCTAAAAGTATGATTTGTTAAAGGGTTAAAACTACAGTTTTGGGCTCTTATCAAACCACCCCAAACAGCATTTTGCTTGTCCTCAAGCAAAGATGAGAAATTAATATAAGTGACCAAAAATGGAGTTCTATCTACTTCTCGTTTTGGCCGAGTGCGATTGATCAATTATACGCAACAAGGCCTTAAACCACTAGGAATTCCCTAGTGGACGAAGTTATAGCCTCGGAGAGAGTTTTCCATTGAAGGTACTCACAAACTTCATCTATACTACAACGACTAAGAAATAAAACTATTGTTTCCTTTATTCATGCTCCAAACTATCTATACATCTCACTAGCTATGAACAAGAATAACCAAGTCAAAACCTAAGCTAATATATGCATAATAATCAATCATCTATAATAAATATATATACAATGAGTAATACTATGAAATGTCTAGCAGGTCCGTTCTGAAACTCGAATAATGCCCCTTAAGTAGGTTCTCACAATAATAGTCAAGATACAACACTCGATTTTTCCACTCAAGTTTACATTTACTCTAGTGCTAGATGGGCACACTTTACCTTACAATCTCAATGACAACAAGGAAGCCGGAGTCGATCAAACACATCCGCCACTTACTATCATACTAACTTATTCCTAATTGAGCTAGAGGTCTTTATTAGGTGTCATGGGATTAGGAGATGGTTTAAGAAGGAAGGAAATGGATATTCAAAAAGGACAAGTCCGAGATAATAGAGTTTTCATATTATGTAACTTAGAGAAAACCTTGTTATTTTCTTTTGCTTCTATACTTTGTTTCCATCCCTAGCCATATTTTTTTTTTCTTTTCTTTGGCTTTTTTGACCCCCTTTATTCTATTTTTTGGAGTTTTTATTTATTTCTATTTTTTTTTCTTTTCCTTGGATGGAAACTCTTTTTTTTTTATTTTCTCAAGCAATTAACTAACTTTTGTTTACACAAGTTTTTTCTCTTCTTCTTTCTTCCTCATTCTATTCTCAGACTTATTCTAAATTGGGTAGGTTGATTTATTTATTTTTTATTTTGTTTTTGTTTTTTTGTAACAGGGTAAAGGGATTGTGGTTTATGAAAGGCTAAAGAAAGGCTCAGAGGGGCGACTAGCGGGAAATAATTCATAGGTTTGAATTTTTGGCTATATCGATCCAAAAGGGCCTAAATTCTCGCTTTTTAGGATATGGCATAGTGATCAAACAAGTGGACGCGTGATTTCTCTATCCGATTTTACTTCTCCCTTGTGTCATTTCTCAAATGTTTGGCTCATATAAGGCTTTAGGCTATATTCTCACAGGATTTGTAGAATAAGTACTCTAGCTTAGATTTCAGAAACTTACTATCGCTAACAATCATAGATACTCATGTAATATATTTATAGATAGATGCAAAGATTATTACCTACATATTAACCTAAGTTTCTAACAATTATTCTAATGCAAAAGCTACGTGAGACTTCTAGATTGTTAAGAGCATAGAGAAGGAAAACAATACCACTATTCCTAAGTGTATAGCATGAACTTATTTATTTATATTTTTGAATTTTTTAAAATTTTAACTAGAAAATAAATGCATATTAACTCTATATATATCCTAACAGATGCCTTAATTACACGTGTTTCTATGCCCCCTCCAAACAAAAAGCATGCTTTGTCCTCAAAGCAATTAAATAAAGAGGGTAGGAAAAGTACCATTGAAGCGCGTGAAATTCAGGAACATCTGTAAAACAAGGTTAGAACGTACTAATATAGGAAATAAAACTGACACAACTCTATAATGAAGTTCTACCCATTATGGGGTTAACAAGAATGAAATTGCTTGGGACATAAGCATATTAACTAGAATGAAAACTTACCTTATCTCCCCGCGATTACTCATCATCTTACTCATCCTCTTCTTCCATAAAGAAGTGAGGTTCCTTTAGGCGTCCGCCATGCCATGATAATTTGCCGGGCTTCCCGCCATTTATCATCTATGATTGCTAACCTAGTAAGAGCCACTTGGTCGGGACGGGTGTAGGGTGCAACCTCGATGAGGTTGTATCCTCCACCTTTGCCAAGTCATTGCGACGGAAAGATCGAATAATACTATTGGTGGGTCGCATGCGAAGGTCGCACCGTAATCCAATCCGTGAAACGTGTACAAAAACAGGAAAGAAACATAGCATAATACATTGAAATTAAGACAGGCATAAGAAGGTACTTATGCCTCATGCTATGGGATCGAGCTAAACTAGACATCAAGGTTCGGGAAGGTCATGACACATACGCCCCCGTGGCTAAAGCAAAGGAAGACGCTGCAAGTGGCATCATTCACAGAAGAAAAACGCCATTCCCCTAAAATGTTTATCATGATCCAAAACATAACAGTTCCTATGTTCATGGACAGGTTACCAAAGGCGACGTTATAGTCCCCTTGGTCCTCGATATGGAAAATGCCCGCGCCATACGACTCATGCAAAAACTCGTAAGTGTAGACATACATATTGTCTACCCAATAGCACCATGGGTCTTATATTTCAGTGGGCATAGCAAGTCCAAGAACAAATGCTAGCAAGAACCTGGTAATTTCCATTGGTTCATTATCAATGTTGATGGAGAACAACCATCTGGTCTTTCAAAGAAAATGCAGTTATCATAAAAATAAGATGCTAGAGTCGGAGAATAAAGTGCATCAGATCTTACCATAAGCGGCTCCCAGCCAACGAATGTGATCGCTTCGCGAAACCAAGCACCATAAGTAGTGCTTTGGAACAAATCTTCGAAAGACTGTTCCGGTATCAATGTTGGAGATGTCATCTCAAAATTACGCTTTGGAATAGCTGCGAATTATCCGGATACTACGCGAAAAACCGGAAATTTCCCTCGGTCCACGGAAGTCGGGCGCTGAAAGTGCGCTTTTGATAGAGGCGCGATTTGCGCCTCGAAGAAATTGAAATTTCCAGTGTTTGAGCGCCGGTCGCGCCAATTTCGGCGCCTGGCGGCCTCGACAAAAACTCAAAAAAATATAGAAGATGAAAGGCGCCTCAGAGGGTGCGAAAAGTCTTTCGGAGTTGCGTAAAACTCGAAAATGAGCCAAACGAGGGAATCGGCGGGAGTGAAAGGTGAGTGATGGAGTTTAGGTGGAGTGTGAGTTGTGAGTGTAGATTGTATCAAGTTTATATAGGTTTTAAGTTGCTAAAATGGATCGAAGTTGCCAAAACTAATTACGGCAGCTTCCGGAAATTTAAAATTCCCAAACCCAAAACGGAAACAACTCATTTTCTTGATTCTAATTCAAACCCAAGATCTTTTAGGTTGATTTTATGATAGAATGTACTTATTTAATCTAGATTTCATCCTACCATGATATTTATTCATATATATGCCTAAACGACCATATTTTCACCTTGACTCCACAATAAATTCTAACACGGGGTTATATAAAAATAATGCTTGAATTGATAAAACCACCCCCAAACAAGTTGGGAAGGTGGGATCAATATGAAACAACCACGCATTGAAAATAACCCCTTATATTAAAAATTTACATTCGAGTACATTACACTACAAAATTCAAATTACTTAAAATAAACTTGCATTAAAATAAATAACAATAATGAAATTACAGATAAAACATAAAAACATCAAACGATGCTATCCCTAACTACTCCGGAATTGGTGGCGGAAGGCACACGCCCGGAGATCGCTTCCCGAAGCTCCTCGATGGACCAGCACCATTCGTCTTTCGGCGACGGCACTCGTGTCTCGAGGGTGTATCCTCAGAAAGAGAGTCCCCGTGAGGTGGGAATCGTGTCAGCATCTCTTCCCGAATCGGCCTGAGCTTCTAGCTTGGCCCTCATCTGTTCCCACCTCTCGCCCTCTCTCCGGGCACGGAGCTCGGTTATGATGCATCAAGGTTCGTCGAGTCCGGAGGTCTTCACAGATAGTGTTGAGCTTAACGCGATGCCACGATGGATCACAGCCATGCGCTCAGATCCGACCAAGCACCTCCAAGGCATCCGCCAAAACACGCCAAGTCCTCCCTCATCCTCCGAGGCATCCCCGATTTCCCCGGCCTCCTCTTCATTCTCAGCTCCACTATCCTCTTCTTCTTCTTCTCTATCCTCAGCCAATCTCCAAACCCGTTGGACACACTCCTTTATAGATGGGGTTACGGTGAAGGGTGATGTATGTCCGATCAATACCGAGTCGCTTCTCAACTTCAAAGATGATCTTTGTTATCAACACGGGAGAGGGCAAATGCACCTCCCTACCCCCTAATCATGCTCAAGTAAAACTCTAAGATGCAGAAGTCATACTTCCGCCCCGAGTATTCATAAGATGTGGAGGCGATTCAGGCCGATGTCGCCGACCTTCCCTTCCCTCGATGTTCCGAATTAATCCATCGGGTCAGAGCCACCGGTTGGTCCTAAGGGAAGGTCGAACACAATGCGATCTCGCGATTGTAGTCGCCTCCAATAACCGCCTCGTGCATCAATGGCTCTACCCCATTATGTTGGGACTCCGCAAGGTGACATCCAGATGGATTCTAGGCGGAATGCCTAGAATCTCACCAACAACCCAAACCGCCACTTCCTTCCGCTTCTTTGCCACAACTACAAAAATCCTCGCCCCTTCCAACTCCCTCAGATCGAGAACCGCCGGACTAAGTCCTCGTGGTAATAGGCTTCACCGAGTACCACAAGCTACCCAGCCTCGACCGATCATCTCGCCACCGTAGAAACGGCGCCGAAGTGGTCGCAATAAAAGCTTGTTCGGTAAAATTCGGCGTTGTTGAGCCATTGGAAGTTGGAATGTAGTGGGGTTTAAATGTGATGTGGTGGTGGGATTTTAATAGACCGGTTGAAGCAAACAAGTGGTGGTGGTGGTGTGTGGTGACGGCAAAGCACCAAAATTTGTTATTTTGGTGGATTTTTGGTGATGTAATTTGGTGGTAGTGGTGGTGGGTGGTGGTGTTTGGAGTCGATTTGGGTTAGGTTTTGATTTTGGGCTGGGTTAATTTTCGTTTTCTTTTATTTTGATTTTGTTTTTTTTGGTTTTGGAGCTTGGGCGTTAATGGCGGATGGAGAAGAAGATCGAACCGTTGGTTAAGGTAAGGGCACGGTCGCTACTGTCGGTGATGCTGGGTTGGGGCCCAAGCCCAAAATCGAAATTTGTGATTTTTTTCCGATTTTTTTGAAACTTCAAATCAAAATTGCCGCCGTTCGGCCCGATTTTTGCGAATGAGATATGGAAATGATCGGGGAGAGAATTTCCAATCCAATGATCCATAAAACACTCTATTCCGACCGTGGATGACATATAAGATAGTGGAAAATGCCTCGAAGTCGCGTGCATGACGACGCGTTATGCTTAACAATTGAACTCTAAATTCATGATTATGTCAACCCGAATCGTAATACAATAAAACGCCTAAGCAGCTCTAATGGGACATAAATATTTAGTACGGAAACACTAACACCCCACCCCCAAACAAATTTTACAACAAAAACAAATTTTTAAATTTGTTTTAGAAAATTTGTTTTTTTTGGTCTTTTAAAGTCGATTCGAGACTTCCTAGGTTACTATGCTTATTCTTTAATATATATATATATATATATATATTTAATTTTAAAATAAAAATAATAAACAATAAAGACATAATTCACCCCATAGAGAAACATGACCCAAAAATCCGAGAAAACATGCAAGAGTGGAAAACGGAATTATGTTTAAACGTGGACTTAGGATCCGTACTTACAGCCACACACTCCATAGGGAGGCCCGGTTACCTTAATGGTGCACTCACCAATATATGGAAATGAAAGAAAATGCACCAAACACAAAAGTTGAGTCGTTTATAGTCGATACTCGAGACTTTATCTAGACGCGATATGTATGAACATGCAGTTTATCATATATCAACAACCTAAATAATTGTGGATCATTCCATAAATAAATATCACGTAAAACATATCCAAACACAATCAAGCACCAAGATTTCCTATGACTCAACCTAGTGAAATGAAAGCTAAGTCGGATAACCCTATTATGTAACCTATCATGCACCTTATTTTTCATTTTGAATGAGTGGGTGTTCTAGTAAATAAGTGTGGAAAAGTGAATGGTTGTGGAGAATATGGTGGATATGGATAAGTTGTAGAAAGACGCACCGTAAACAATGAGGATGTGGTTTTAGCACAAAACTCATTCATTGTGTGTGTAGGGCCGCCTCAATTCTGAAAATGAAGGTGTCAAATGGTTTGTCCTTTCAAGTAGTTGTTTACTAGGTGGATTTAAAAATTATGTAGCACGGAAAAACAAAAAGGGTCGAAAGTGCAAACTTCGGGATTCCTTTGAAAGGGTGGGAGAGGGAAATCGAGGGTGGATGGCCAGGCAAAGTAGTTCTTGATAGGGTGATTCATCACCGCCAAGAAACTCATCGAATTGCTCATCTAGATTGGTCATATCCTCGTTACTATGATAGTCCCTACATCTTTGAGAAAGTCATCTATCTCATCCTCATCCGTAATATGTGTATCGACTAGTGTAGGGATGGAAATGTTGGAGTCTGAACTTCCAAAGGAAAGAAATTTGGGCATATGATTATCGGGGAACGTGTTGTTGAAATAATCTCGAAAGCAACGCCTCGATCATGCTAACCTCTCCATCCATAGGCGAATCGGTAACCGTGGCGTGTCTTTGTTTTAAAAACATTGACTTCAATGACAAGATGATGGCCAAAAAGACATGGACATTGAACCATCGCGGCAATTAATGAGCGCATTGGCGGTTGCCGTAAAAGGACGCCCCTAAGATGATCGGACAGAGTCATTAATGACTTCGTGTCGAGGATGACAAAATCAGCCGGATAGTAAAAATCCTGAATTTTTATCGAACATTTTCGACGACACCCTTAGGATACTTAATAGGACCGATCAGCTAATTGCAACGCCATTCTAGTGGGTTGCATCTCGCCTAGACCTATTTGTCTATACAAATAAAACGGGAGTAAGTTTACACTAGCCCCCAAGTCTAATAACGCCGTCGTCGTCGTGATAGGAATCTCCTAAGGTGCATCAGACAAGAGGGATCGACCGTGGTCCTTGTACTTAACAATTCCATTATGTTCAGATAGAGTTGGGAATTGTTACGTTAAAAAGGCGTCTTTTTGGTATATTGGTCTTACGCCTAGTAGTACACAATTCCTTAAGAAACTTAGCATGGTGTGGTAGCTTTTTTATAGCTTCGAGGAAGGGAAGGTTTATAGTTAGATTCTTAAAAATATCCCTAATCTCCTCGTAATTTGTATCCCTAGTTAACATGGCTAATTTTTGTGGAAACGGTGGTTTCGTTTATATTTAGCAATGGTATTACCCGGATGTTTAACCGTGGCTTCCTATTTCTTAGGTTTTGTCAGAATCGGTACCTCTACAATGGTAGGCTCTTCTTTCTATTTCGTATCTAGTAATATAGCAGGTGTAGGGTATCTATGGTGGGGTAACTATAGGCATAGTTACTTTGTTATTAACCACTCGCTAGTAATCCGGAGAGTGGTGATGGCCTTTAGCTCACCTACATTTTCATATTCACTACTAGTATTATCGGTTACCTCAAAGGCTGTATTTGTTGTTTTAGGATTAGGTATTTCGTGACGGCAACACACCTTTGGGTTGGGCTTTATCTTGAGCCAACCGTTTGGTTAAATTATTAACCGATTGTAGAAGGCATTTGTTGGTTAGATTGAGCCATGGTTTGGAAAAGTTTTTGGCTCACTTGTATGAAGGTGTCAAGACGATCCGGGTTGTGTGGGTGTAGTAGTCACGCGTGGTGTGGACCGAACTAGTTCACGGAATTATTTATGAGTAGATTTTGATAGTTATTATTTACCGAACGATACCTCTATTAGCATTATAATTATTATAACTACCTTGACTTTGTGCTTGACCTTGTCGAGGTTGCACTTGGTTGTTATAATTATTAAAATTCCCCGACCCTGCCCTTGTCGTAGTGGGGCTTGGTTAAAAGGCGCGCGTAGGGCCTAACATATTGATTATTGTACCCTTGAGGTGTGACGTTTTGGTTATTTCTCCAACCGAAGTTAGGATTTTGTCTCCGCGCAATTAGGTTCACTATTAATGGAACAAGCCTGTTCATAGGCTATAGGACAAGTGGGAGTCGGGATGCTCGGGCTCCAATAGAAACTACATGGATTTGAATTTACATTCATGACGGGAATAGGATTTTGTTGAACCGAAATGGCCTCTACCTTTTTAGTGAGTGATTCGATTAGAGTTTTTAGCTCAGGATCGTGTTTAATTTCAAAAATACTGGCGGCCTTAACTGTATTAGAAGAACTAGCGGAGCGGTGGATATCGTCACTACCCCCCCAGTTGTTATTTCACTTAGTTTGGTCCTCTAAAAATTTATAAGCCTCCGAGGCTCCTTTGCTTAAGAAACTACCCCCATTCATTATGTCAAGGACTTTTTTATGGTGGTGTAGAAGTCCTTTGAAAAAGGCACGAACTAACGTGTCTTTCGCTAAGTTATGATGTGGACACTCTATAAGGAGATCGGTGAAACGATTCCAAGCCTCTGAAAATATTTCATGAGGATTTTGTCGAAAGAAATGAATCTTGGAAAGCATCTCATCCGTCTTTAGGGGTGGGTAAAAATGTTCCATAAACAGTTGAACAAGTTTAGCCCACGAATCCACGGAATTGGGCGCTTGGGCAGTTAACCAAGACGCCGCCTTATCGGCTAAGGTGAAAGGGAATACCCCTTAATTTAATTTGTTCCGCACCAACCGTAGGATGGTGGAATGTTGTTAGGACTTGTTCAATCCTACGATAATGCCGATAAGGTTTTTCATGGTCTAATCCATGAAAACGGGTAACAAATTAAAAATATTTGGAGGGATTCGAAATCCTCGGGTGGTCCCGCTAGAACGATGCAAGATTTGGGGCTATCGCCAAGGCTTTGTAGAAGTCGAGAGAGGCCTCTCTCCTTCGTCGGGCATCAGGTCGGGTGATGTGTGTGAAATAGTAGCTAGATGTGTAGTGGGTGGTATACTAGATAGACTTGTTTGTTGACGTTGTTGTGTAATTACGTTCGTGTGTTTTGTTCGGCCGGACCTTAATCTCATACAAGGCTAAAACCAAACTTAGCTAAACACATCAACACTCCAAATAATTCGATATACTAGTATAAACCTCTAACAGAGAGAGCGAGGTGTGGAAGAAAGGAATACCTGATTGCGGCCCTTGTTTCGCTTTATGAATAACGCCTTGTTTTACGCTTTTGTTCAAAGTGTATAGCAAAGGTTAGAACACTGAAAAATATGAAAGATCAAAGTTCGAATCAAAACCGGCGAAAACCGAAAAATTTTGTTATGGCTGGTCGGTCGCATAGTGGCACGGTCGCGGTCGGTGTATCTTAGAATTCAGAGTTTAATGGAATTCGCCCACATGGGGTCTTATTTCGAGGAGGGCGAAGTGAGTTAGGGTCGCTTTCAAGGAAGGCAGCGCACATCAGTAATTTCGCCCGATTTTCAACTCTGAAATGGACAACCACTAAGATGAATCAAACATGGGTGGGTGGGTGAAATGGGACTTTAAGAACAGACTAACACTACGAAAACAATACGAAAGTGAAACTAAGAAGATGGCAGCCATTTGATAATGTAAAATGAATAGCTTTACCTACTTAAATAAAGCGATGAACTCTAAACGCAAGTAAAACTAAACTTAATCTTATCGGTCTATATTTATCAAAGATTCTACTCTCAAGTCTATGAGATATAGTGGAGTAGAGTGATTCGTTCCACTCCTAGTCCTTCCAAGATGCTATGTTCTCACGTGTTCGGTACTCTCTACTTAAAGTCTAATGAGAGATTTACTTAAAAAGGCAACTAGACTACGATGCAACGACTACCCACCTAATTGCAACTAGTCGACGATGGGAATAACTAAGGGAATGCTACGTTGATTCGATGATAAGGAGTTAGAGGGGAATTGATTCCACCTTAACTTCGACTTAATCCTATTAACTACAAATCGTCATTAATCCGAATTGAACTGCTTCGCAGAACAATTGGTTCTTCCTAATCCCTAATTACACATGGCATTTCTACCAATTAATAACTAGCATGTGAACGATTAAACCCATTCTCATGGTGAACTAAACGTTTCTAGAGTGGAAAGGAAATTACGACGAATCTACGTTAATCGGAATCAAGCTTTCATCAAGGCTTCTCAACCCCCTCTAATGGAGGTTTAGCCGAGAATCATTACGCAATCATTTCCGATTACTTTTAACTAAACATGATATAAAGAATTGAAATTTACTTAATTAAACAATAATGAAATCTAATTTAATGACTCAAATGAAATAAGGACAGAAATTGAAATTAGATCTAGAAATGGAAATGACAAAATCGAAATTGATAGAAATACTACTTTATTGACCTAATCAAAATGAAGAACAAGATTCCAAGGTTTAATCTAATACAATAATTGGATTTGAAACTACACTTAATAAAAAACAATTAAATAAAACTAGATCTAGAAGCTATTTTAATGGCTACTTTCTATTCTAAGCTACTTTTATTTTCTAACCTAAAAATCTACTATTCTCTACTAAAAAATCTACCATTAACAAAGAGCTGAGCTTTTGTTTTTATACATTCAGATCCAAAAATCGTGCATGGGCTTGGAGCCATGTTTTGGGCCAGAGAATCAGGCCCAAAACCCAAATCTTTCAGTCTAAAAAGGCCTCTTCAGCTGCAGTTAGCTTCAACAGACTTTCCGTCCACTTCTGCTCCTCTGATTGGGTCAAGGCTTAGATCATTGGAAAGCTCTTTCCGAGCCGGTCGTTTGGACATAAGGTAGGCCCCATTCCGAGGTCTGAGTCCAAAGATATGTCCTTCGGAAGTTCTCACGACTTTGTGTCTTTATTCGCCCAAGGCCGACTTTTCAGCTTTTGAGTAGGGCTTTTAGAAAGGCTTTGTCTTCTCGAAACTTGGCCTTTAATCACGGAACTCCTTAGTAACCGACCTTTGCTCATTTATCTCGCTAAAGTGGCACATTTTCGCACATAATGGACTTTGAAGCCCGAAATGCATAAAACACGTGTCGGTGTTAACTCTTAATTATTACTCACATAATTGGTCTAAAAGTATGACTGTTAAAGGGTTAAAACTACATTTTTGGGCTCTTATCACTTACTGAAGATGGGGATCCACTTGGACACTATAGTGTGGAGCACAATGAGTATAACAATCTTGATGAGGAGATTAGAACTGGAAATTTGTTGGGAGAAGAAGTCTCTGAGGAAGAAACTATTCACTTTCAGGATAGAATTGTCTCACCAGGTCGTGAGGAATAGAGTCCATATGTTTCTAAGGAGATTGAAAGGAATAAAACCCCGGAAACAAACAATCAAAATAAAGAGAAACAGAATCAGAACAACAAAAACAAAAGTGCGAAAAAGAACAGGGGTAGGCCAAAAGGTTCCAAGAACAAACATCATTATTAATGACGATAAGTCCTATAAGTATATGGAATGTAAGGGGTACTAATGAAGTGAGAAGAGCAGAAGAAATAAATAAGATGAGATTGGATAAGAAAATTAGCATTTTTGGTTTACTTGAAACAAAAGTCCATCTTCACAAGTTTGATCACATTAGGCGAATCTGTTGCCCTCAATGGAGTTATGTGGAAAACTACGATAGAAATCCAGCTGGTAAATATGGATTTGTTGGGATCCCTTTCAGATTAGTGTACAAAAGTTGAGAGGAACAAATCAGTTTATACACTATAAAGTTAAGTATCTTCCCGCTAATGAAGAGTACTTACTCACAGTGGTGTATGCTAGTAATAAGTTATCTGAGAGACAAGTACTTTGGAAGGATATAATGGATATTCAGAATACAGTGTTGCTACCATGGTGTGTTGTCGGGGATTTTAATAATATTTTGGAAGCCAAGGAGAGGAGTGGTGGGGAACCTATGCACCCAAAGGAAGCTATATATTTCAGATATGTCTTCAAAACTCAGGGTTATCTGATTTGGCTTTTAATGGATTTTACTACACATGGTCTAATAAGTCAATCGGAAGAAACATGATAATGACAAAGATAGATAGATGTCTGGTTAACAATCTTTGGCACATTCGATATCCTTTCACGTCTGTTGAATTCTTGCCACATGGGGTCTCGGACCACTCTCCACTTCTTTTAAGCTGGCATGACTTCAAAAGGAAACCTTCACCTTTCAGATTTTGCAATTTTTGGGTATATCAGGAAGAGTTTCAAAGTATGTTAAAGGAAGTGTGGGAAACCTCTGTTTACAACAATCCAATGTATGTGTTGATACATAAGCTCAAGATGTTAAAAGACAAAGTGAGACCTTGGGCTAAAAGAAACTTCACCAACCTTTATGGACAGATGGAGGATGCCAAAAATACATTACATGATGTGCAAACCATGTTGCAAACTCAACCTCATGATCCTTTTCTTGGTGAGAAGGAAAGAGTAGCACTCCAAATTTATGCTGATTTGGCGAAGGTAGTGGCCATTGATAGGGAGTAGAAATACGAGGATGAATGGATGAAGGATGGTGACAAGTGTACAACTTTCTTTTTTAATTCGATTAGAGAAAAGAGAGCAAGGAAGGGAGTTTGGTCCTTATCTGATGCACAGGGAGTTACAGTCACCAGCCAGGATGGAATTTCTCAAGTCATAGTTGATTATTATATGCAATTAATGGGAATAGAGGTAAACCCTATCAATGAGGCAGAGTTTTTCTAGAATTTGCAAGTATGGAATGTGGTACCAGGAACAGTTTATGATCAGTTAGAGACTGAAGTGACTGACTTATAAATAAAGAAGGCTCTTTTTGATATGCAAGACAATAAGACCCCGGGTCCAGATGGTTTCAATCCTTTCTTCTTCAAAGCTTGTTGGGAGACAGTAGGAGCCGATTTCACCAAAGCCATCCAAAATGTGTTCAGAACAAACAAACTACCAAGAGGAGTAAATGTTACTTTCTTATGTCTTATCCCCAAGGTAAGTAACCCTTCTAAAGTAGAAGTAGAAGATTTCAGACCGATAGCTCTCTGTAATACCACATACAAATGCATCACTAAAATTCTTACAAATAGACTAAAATCCATCCTCTCTGACCTTAATCATCCTACCCAGTCTACCTTCATTGCAGAGAGATCTATACAAGATAACATTCTTTTATCTCATGAACTTTTGAGAGGTTACGATAGAACACATGGGCCTCCAAGGTGTTCAATCAAACTTGACATAAGAAAAGCATATGATATGGTTAGCTGGAATTCTATTTTACACATGCTTGACATGTTTCAATTTCCGCCAAAGATCAAAGAGTGGATAAAGCTGTGTATTTCAACACCTTCATATTCTGTTTTGGTAAATGGGACTCCAGAGGGTTTCTTTTCAGGAGGAAGAGGGTTACGACCGGGAGATCCAATCTCGCCATATTTGTTTGTGTTGGTCTTGGAGATTCTGAGTTATGTTATTGAAGAAAAGATCCAGAACAAAAGTATAAAGTACCATTCAAGATGCAAGAAATCAAAAGTTTCCCACCTTGCTTTCGCGGATGATGTCCTTATCCTTTGCAAAGGAGAAGTTGAATCAGTGCAAAATCTCAAAGTGTGTTTCCAAGAGTTTGGACAAGCCTCAGGCCTTCAGATAAACTCTCACAAAACCACTATTATGACTGGATCCTTGAGCATTCAAGAGTCTAAGGATCTCGCAAAATCTTTGGGAGTAGAGTTGGTGTCTCCACCTGTCAGATATCTCGGGTTGCCTCTTTTCTCAGCAAGACTTGGTATCCGGGAATGTCAACCTCTTATAAATAGAGTCAATGCCAGAATTGCTAATTGGAAGTCAAAACTTCTATCTCACTCAGGAAGATTGCAGTTGTCCTCAGTTCGATGCACATTTACTGGTCTCGGTCTTTCACTCTCCGTGTGACAGTGGTGGAAAAAATAGAAAAAATATATGCCAATTTCTTGTGGAGTGGAACTGCTCATCAAAGGTGTTTACATCAAACTAGTATCTTGACTATCTGTAAACCTAAGGAGGAAGGTGGCCTTGGGATTATGGACATGAGACTATGGAACAAAGGTGCGAGCTGTGGTCTAGTCTTTAAAGTGGCTACAAAGGAGCAAAGTCCTTGGGTTGAATGGATATGGAAAAATCAGATTTGAAACCAATTTTTTTGGACAATGCAAATTCCTAGATATTGTGCTTGGTCTTGGCGAGGAATTTTGAATAGTAGAAAAGAGGCAAAGGGACTAATCACATACAACATAGCAAATGGAGAAGGAACACTTATCTGGCATGATCTTTGGTGTTCTCGAAGCCCACTTATTCAAGACAGTCAAGCTGCTACAAGCTTTCAAATACCAGCAGATTCTAAGGTCAGTTACCTTATCACAAATGGGATGTGGAATGACAAGGTGGATGGTATACAGGATACTTCCTTGAAGGAATGTATAAGAAGCATAGTCATCAATGTACATCTAGATACAGATAGAATCATCTGGAAGCCTCATCCAAGTGGCAAGTTTACAGCTAACAGTGCATATCAGGCTCTAAGAACAGTGGGAAACAAAGTAAGATGGCAGCATCTGGTATGGGGAAAGATGGTGCAGTCACGACACTCCTTTACAGTGTGGCAGTTGTTTTCTAACAGTCTATCTACCCAGGATCGACTAGTATATAAGAAGGTACTTACCCACTCATCCTGTTGCTTTTGTGATCATAGCCGAGAATTCTCAAACCACCTTTTCTTTGAATGTGAGTATTCAAAAGAAATTATAAATGGTATCAAAGCACTGTTAGGTATCACAACTGACACAAGAACCTCAAACCGAGAGTGGTCTTCTCTGTTGCGAATTTGTAAAGGAAGTTCACAGGTGGTTGAAGTCCTCAAAGTATATATCTGTGCAACAGTCAATGCCATACGGAAGGAGCAATATTCTAGGAGGTTCCAAAATAATTCTCGGCCTGCTTCAGTGGTGTTGAATAGAATCAAAAGGGAAATGAAGAATTATATTCAGGTACATCTAAGTTCTATGATTGATTCTCCTGAAGCTAGACTTCTATGTCAATCCATTGGAATTCAGGTCCAATACAAGACAAAGGCATATGTGTGGTGTGTGTGGGATCCTCCACAAGAGGATAGAGTGAAGCTTAACACTGATGGGGCTTTAACAGATTTGGGGGCTGGTCATGCAGGGGTTACCAGAGATAGTAGAGGAAGAGTAATTGATGCATTCTCAGGATCGGGTGGAGAACAAACTGTAATCTTCCAAGAACTAAAGGCTATTGAAATTGGGCTCAATAGATGTCTTGAGTTGGGTCAAAGAAGGGTAGAAGTTGCATCGGATTCATTACTCGCTATTCAAATCCTTAACAAGATTGCAACCCCTCCTTGGAGTTGTTTGGATATGGTGGTGCATATAGAGAGTCTATTATTAGATTTTCTTTTTTGTTCTTTTTCCCATGTATATAGAGAATGTAATAGACCTGCAGACCTCCTTGCAGGTCAAAATGTTGGATTCCTTCCTTCTTTGTTAACTGTTGGTCCTCTTCTAACAAAGGAACTACATATAATGATAGAGGAGGATGCAACTGGAACACCTTTTGTACGTTTTACTTGAGCAATATAGGTGGGGGTCTGCCTAACCCTAGCTTAACTCTAAAAATAAAAAAGACATCAGGAAACATGATGAGCCAGGCATCATTTACTAAAACTCTATTGCATTGAAGAAGAAAACTCGTGATGAGATGATAAATGGGCTTAAGTTTAGTTGGCCACCATTAGAAATCTGAAAAAAAAAAAAAAAAATGAAAAAAAGGGAGTACATTACGTAACATTGAAGGTACTCATACAAATCGTAATCCAAAAAAAAATACACTTAACATTCAGTAAAGATTCAAAAAGTATAGTGTACTAAAATGTTATTAACTCTTACAGATTTTGTTTAGACAAAAACAACCCTATCAAATTTATTTCTCAGGACCTTTATTTCTGATGACCGTATTTTCTTTCTTCAGTTACTTCTCCTTTTTGGACAATAGTCTATTTTCAATTTTCTCCAATCTCTCAACACCATCAAACTAACAATTTTAAAAATGAAAATGAAAAACATTGTTGGTTTTATCTCTCTTTCTCTACTTGTTTTTTTCTTTGTATGATTTTGTTATAAATTGGCCAAGTAGTTATAGTTTTATAGGGATCATACTAGACAATTAGAGAATCTGAAAAACTTGATAAATCACATATCATATATGTATGATCATCCGTATTGAATTGTCTTCTCATAACATATATAATGAGTTGTTTCCACAAAGAGAGATTTCACAACAAAACCATGTGAATTTTAAGTTTTACCATCTCGAAAACCATTATAGGTTAGTTACCAAAAAAAAGAAAACCATTATAGGTTGAAAACAAAAAAATTTCACAATAATTAATATTATGTTAGGGTGGTGATTTATACACTCCCCAAATTACTTACTAAACCTCTTATTGTTTTGTACAAGATCTAGAACTTATAGAAAGGGGTGTAGGCTAAAAAAATTCCCAATTGTCCCTCTTCTTATGACAAGGACACAAATGTCGGTTAATATAAAACAGAGCTATATAGACGACCCTTATGTTTTTTTACTAGCAGAAGTTCAATCCTTAATGCATTTAGTATGATTTGTTATCACCCTCATAAACCTAATTAGCAAACTGTACTACTGGATTAGTCATATACTCATATTGGATTTATTGGAAAGATGATTTTTTTTATTTTTTATTTTTTTTTATTTTTTATTTTTTTTATTTTTGTATTTTTTGAAAATACCTACAGTAGTAAATTGAAATATATTTACAAAATTACTATAAAGGAACTAAATTTGATTGCTATCTCCAAAACAAGAAATTTCATATATTTTATGAGTAACAGACATCTATTGAGGCAAGTGTTTTTGTGCAATAAACTGAAGTTATTTGTCAAAGGGAATCAGCTATTGTCATGGAAGAGTATAAAGCACTACTCGTGTATTTTATCTGGAGATTTATGTGAAGGCAGCTTCCCCAGAATATATTGATATATTCTACACTTTTTTTTTCTGGAGTTATATGATGAAGGCAAATGCCATGGAGTATATTTAGTATTTAGGCATTTATGCGCGTGTGACGCTTGAAGAAAATATGATTAACAAAAACTGCATTTTTATTGCCATTCAACTGGCTCCATTGAAAGATCCCGATCATACAATAATCTTAACTACCAGGCCTACCAAGCTATCATACAATAGCAACTCAATTTAATAAATCGAGATTGCTGGTGTGTTCGTATGGGATCACGTATACAAGCACAAGAATGATTAAAACTCCTTTGGGGTAATATAGTATGGAAGTATGGTAAAAGGGTATTATTATTATTATCCCTCTTCACATTTCAAGCTTGTCTTAATTTTTTGGAGTGTGCATGATATAAGAGCGTTGGCAGAATCCACTGATTCAACAGTTGGTTTGGCGGTAGGTGAGGTATTGGCTAGGACTTGAAAAGCTATAGTCAGTAAGGAACCCCCATCCATGGATTTCTCCTCTGGCCTAGTAGTGATTACGGTAGGCCTTGTCTCAAGTCCATCTGGAAGAATAGAAAATCCTGAGGGCAAGATTGGTACATTGCTCGAGTCACATCCATTCATTACTGATTGCATTCCCGCAATATCTACAGGTGCATAGATTACCATCGATTCGTAAGTATTCGTGCTACTATCTTGAAGTATCCACATGCTACTTTCTTTTGATTCCATTGCCTGGATATGATACAAATTTATATTTAACCAACTAAGCTGCTTATAAACCAGAAATTGAAAAGTAAAGGGCATAAGAAAAATGACTCACTTGGACTGTTACTGTGTTGCCTTGATCTTGTCCTTTACCTAAGTTTGCAATGCGTTGTACCGGGCTTCCAGTTGACAGGACGTCCCACTAAAATTGACAAGAAACCATATATCATATATAACATTTTAATCGGGACAGTGTAGTTCGCAAAGCAATAGTGGTAGGAGTTCAATCTCACCTCATTGCGCCATGTTTCATCTCTTAAGAAATCAAAGAGTGTGTGGGGAGATACAGGCAACCATACTGATGAAACTGCACATAGAATCATTCCTAAAAGGCTCTCCAGGGTCATTCAAGTTTTTTCTAGAGGCTACCCTCAGATCATCTCCTCCTTTTGTCAAATGCTTGGTCCATGTGTTGCAGCTTGATGCACTGATGGCACGGCAGAAGCTCCAGGTCATACGTTGTGCTAACTTCAATATGCTTTTTCTTCCAGCCAATGTAGCAACCCCTAAGGTTCAAAACTCAATACTGTGTATGCAATTCATAAAATTTAGGTAGGTAATGATATTTGAAAGCAGAAGTGTTGACGTTTACCACTTGAGTCTTTTGTTGGAACATTGGTAGCCATAAAGAAAACGAGTTGCTCGCATTGATGTTGCAATGCTGCCATCCAATGCTTTGCTCCAAAGCCCAGACCATTATTCACAACCGATCGATAAATTGTGTGAACTGCACTTTTGTGACATTCCAAGTGTTCTACCCAAATCACCTACATTTCAAGATAATTTGGATTTCATCAATCAAGTAGTTGTTCTAGACCAAGTACTGATTTCCAATTCCATATAAGTGTTTGCAACAATAACAAGAGGTAAACCTGTACTTACTCTGCAGTGACCAATAGATTTTTCATCTATAATGCACCCAGATGGTCTTTTATGACATTTTGCAAGTGAGGAATCAATGTTATCTTCAACTTTGTCCATGGAGACGTCTACAATTGCCCAACGATCAGGGCTTAATTGCTTGCAATACCGGATAAAGTAAACCTCTCTTGTGGGCACCACTGGTGTGAGCATTTGTAGTTCTGCAAACATCTGAAGTTGATACAAACAGAAACAATTTATCGTAGTTCATTAGCATTTATTTATGGGTCAGAAGCTCTGAAAGGACAGTATTTCTGCCTATCCGGTGGTTCTATATTTATAGCTACTGCAGTTGGATTGTCTGTGACTCGTGTTACTTTTCAGATATGTACTTGACCTGTGGCCTATTTGACTGATGCAAAGATACTTACGAGTTGTATTGCGCCATCTCTAGTGCTGGTTTCACCACTTGAAAGTACATCAACAGTAGCTGCCTTGGAAATCAAGCAAGGAAACATCTCCTTCCACTGATTCTAAAAAGATTGAAAGGAACAATGTCAAATAATATTCAAATAGAACAATGTCAAATGACTCAAATCAAAATTAGATAGAAGACACTTTAATATAGAGTTGAATCAATAATGGAATGAATATCTAACTTAGATAGAAAGCCAATTTGTTGTAAGCAACTCTACTACCAACATAACTCCCTAATGATGTACAAAACCAAATGCGGATATCTGCAACTGGGGTTTCTTACCACATCCATGAACGACTTTACTAGCTTGGGAAGATCCACAAAAATGACGCCTGTCTCTCTTGAGGCCTCAATAGATCGCCTAATTTGTACATTGTCCGACTTCTCAGGTCTGAACTGACGGATATACTCATCGTAGTTAAGCATCTCACGACCAGTCTCAACACTTCTGATCCACAATGGTTCACCAACAGTGGCCATCTTGGTGAGCTCTTCCATTGCTTGGTCAGCTATTTCTGATATTTTTGACCTCTCAAGCCCCAAAATTCCATCGTAGTCATCTAAGGAATTTCTGTTTTCTTGGTCATTTCCGGCAGAACAGGAAGAGCTAGGCGACATTGTTCTAGTCGGGTATCTTCCAGGCGCCCGTGCGTAACTTTTCTACCTACAATTGACGATTATGTAATTCTGCAATGGAAAGAAAAATGGCAGTGGAAATTGATACTGTTCAATAGTTGTACAAACCTCAGCTTTGAGTCTTGCATTTTCAATGCGAAGTTGTTGTTCCTCTGTTGTCATAATAACATCTCTGCTAGAGGTTGCTAATAAGCCACAGTTTGGGCAACATGCATTCTTGATTGCCTCCCTCATGGCGATTTTTTTTTCTTCGGAGTTTCTCCAGTTCTGTTTTTAATAAAGAGTTCTCATGGCGCTCTTGTACAGCCTGCAATAACGCTACGAGTCATAGATGTAGGGGAAAATGTTACAGACAATAATTAACTCCATGGAGACAAAAAATGGCCCTGATCAAAGAATCATAAGGATAGAGTAAATTCATTTCACTAGGTTTGTTTGCGATGTTAATCACTAAATGATGTACTTGATCAGAACATCCTATTGTGAATTCCTACACAAAGTATGCAAGCTGCACCTAAAGTCTTACCCACTTCAAATGTTTCCAACAGTAGTATAAATTGTTGAGCTAAATGAGGCTGAGGGGACAAAAAAAAAAACTTGCTTGTTCAGTAATACTATAAAGAGACTTGATCAGAATCTGGAGAATACCTTAATTTGGGTCCGTCGATTTTGAAACCAGAACTTGACTTGCCTTGGAGCAAGGCCTAGTTTCTTGCTCAGTTGTTGTCTCTGCTTTTCATCAGGATGTGGAGACTCTTTAAATAAGCTGCAAATTTTCATGCAACTCCACAATGAACTCTTGAAAATATAAGGAGTTACTCAAAAAGATAAGTTGCATGAAAAATATTTTCATCAACGAAGTATATAAGAAGAACAATGGCACACATAGTGAGGCATAAATTGAGAACTAAAATTTCTAATACACTTGTGTCCACAGAGTACACACATAATTGTCGATTTCCTTTAAGAAAGAGAAAATTTGAGGTGCAGAGGAGAATCATGAACCTCTAAATCTCTAATCCTTTGTTGGACGAATACACTATCGTTGATTCGAAGTTCAAACTGAGTTAACTTATATATGTTCAACGTACAATGTCCAATATTTATACTGTTACTGTCACGCCCCTATTTTTAAGAATATATCGAGGCGTGGGAAAAACAATGGCAACACCATAGTCTTGATCAGTTTGCATCAACGCGTAATGAAAGTGCACAATTTATATCTGAAAAAGAGAATAAAACACTACTTCCATCTTTATTTAAGAGAATATTGGAGATTCTGTCGTAGTTCTCGACATGAAATGAAAAGACTATTGCAGCAGCAACTTCCAAATAAAAAAATAAGTGGCCTACATACATTGCCAAAAATAATGGTCTAGCAAAAACAACCCAAAAGAAATATAGAAAAACATTTACGGTTGAAAAACTGATAATCCAAAGGAATACAGTCCTCTGGACTAGCTCACTCCTACTCCTTACACTACCGTTCCTGATGATAAGGCTGGTCAGCTACGTTCAAGAATGCACCCGAAAAGCAAGCAACTCGGGTCAGCAAACTATGGTTGTTGGTGTGAGTCTTAGGTACAAAACAATAGACTTCAATCTAGGAATACATTTTATGATCAGACAATATTAATATCATTGATGTAATCCTAGAAATAAACAATAAATTATTAGAAACAAAACAATTGACTATTTTCAATATAAGCGCCTTCCTTTAGTGGAGATGTCTCTCGAGAGTTATTAACCAAGCCATTATTCATATTATTAATCAAGAACAAAATTAGGATCATGATTCTTGATACAAATTATTTATCGTACTATCCGGAGTGTTTTGCATTATTATTGTGGGCCTAATCTAGTTGTGTAGAGCCTACCACACTCTCACATACCCCGTGCCGAACGTTATTAACCATATATTCTAGTGGGACATCGCCCTTGAATATGGCAATGAGTTCAAAAGAGCCTCAACGGGCTAACAAGGCGCACCTCAATGTCTCCTATATAGACAGAGAAAAAAAATATAACCAACCGCCCACACAAGGGATAATGACACGCTTCCACTTCTTCCGGGCATTAGCACAAAGCCAAATGGTTCCCTTCCAGAAGTAGTAGACCCAAACTCCTCAGGACAACGGCTCATGCCATGTAGTTGTAGTTCAATTCCGACCTAATCAGACTAAGTATTTATCAAAAAAAAATCAGACCAAGTATACACTTTTCATTTGTGTTCATATTGTTGTTATCCACATAACAAAATTACAAGTTATTACTAACAAGAAAATATTTCAAGCAAGTCTCATCATATCATAATCAAGATATTAATTAAGAGTATGTATTATAAGGGAATGTCATCATATCAGGAACATAAATTTAAGCTACAATTTAAAATAATAACCAACGGTAACGTATTGTAAAGGACATACTCATTAATCGGTTCAGCATGTCACCCAGAATACATCATGGTTAATTAGATATATTAGATTGAAACAAATCGAAACGGGTCAGAAACTGCACTCCAAGCTCTACAACATTTGTTCATACCTAAAAATCTGATTCCGACTGAGAAACCCACATAACCTGACTGTTAACAGATAGTTGTCAAGAAAAACCTGGTTGACCTTTCTACACTAGTCTCTAAAAATTCCGTAGACTATGAAAGAAGGTTCTCAATAGAAAATTCACAGAACGACACCAAACACAGAACTTGATAAGAAAAGTCCTGGCTGACCTTTCTCTACTAAAACAGTCTCAACTTACTGCACTGGTATCCAATTGAGATGAATCCAATTAACTGTATATGGAAATAGACCCGAGACCTAGTTCCCAAACAGGATTTCTCGGGACTCGTCTGAAGCACCCAGAAACTAGACCAAGAAAACTGAGTACATACTATATTATATAATTCATTTTTTTTTTCTTTTCCTATACATGTTACTAGGAATATGATATCATAAGGTAAATATCAAATCTAACAAACTGTTAACATATAACAAAGGAAACTAAATACTCACAAGCTTCTGGCAAAACCAATCAAATGAGGGGTTCTTCTTCATTCACGAGTGACAACGACATCCGGGTGGTAAAAAAGAATAACTAAACTTATTACTTCAGTGATCTATGAACTGCTTTCTACGTCACAGTTCAAATGTCAAACATTAGTAGTGTGATTATTGTTTAGTGACCTGGATTATATTTAAATTTAAACTTTTACAAGAAATGGAACTTGTTCAACCTCTAATAATTTGTTGGACAAGTTCAACGTACGTGGAGGGTTTAGATAATTAGATGAGTTGAATAACACTTTCAAATTAACTCCCTATATGGCTATATCCAATTTTCCACCTGCCATTGCCCCCGAAATCTTAAACCACTAACTTTTGGTTTAATAAAGAATCAACATAGAATAATGACACATGAGTGAGACTAATGCAGTATATACATACCATTGTAATCACAATGAACAGCAACAATTAGCATAATGATGACCGACACAAACAATATAAAGAGCTAACATTAACAAAAACAAAGAAAAATTTCAATAAAGAAGTTAAACATGACTCACGCTTCCATCTCTTTAATTTGCTCAGCTGTGTGTCTATGATACTTCTTTCTCTTCTTTTTCTTATGCTTATCCTCATCATCATCATCTTTTTGAACTCTCTCCTCATCCACGTCCTCGTCCGATCTTCCAGTGCCCGTGTTCTCGCTACTAATCTCTACCGTCCCTTCTCGACCCCGACTCCCACCTCCTCCTCCAGTAATCTCCTCTTCTCCTTCCTCTGCATTCACTCTAGACGACGCTACAACTCCCGCATTACGAAACACGCCAGCCTTCAAAAAGAATATATCAAGAAAATAAGCAAACGTGCAGTGGAGAATAAAGAAACTTAAAAAAAGTATATAAAAAGGAAGAATATATTACAAGAGAAAGAGAAAGTGCTGGTGAAGCAAAGAAATCCTTGGTGCGAGAATTGGGATTGTTATTCGACATGTCTACTACAAACATGTTAGAAGTGAGCTGCGTGTTGTTTTAAGGACCATCAATGGATTAAAAGAGGTGGGGTATGTTAAAATTTAAGGATATAAAACAAAAGGAAGGAAATGTACTGTGAGTTTTTGTTTTTGAGAGAGAGAGTTGAGTGAATAAGGCCAGCAGGTGTTGACCGTTAGCTATTGCGCAAGAGAGAGAACAAACTTTGTAGGTGTTTACCCGCCTTTAAACGGTTCAAAGAACAAACGGTTTTTTTACTTCTCCTATTTTTTCATTTCCGTTTCAACTTTTTGTTTCACGTCAAATTTCTTGGAACAAAGACTTGGAGTTTTTGACGATTCAGCGATTATTCTCTAATGACTGGCCCAGGCCCAAAAATTAGAATTGCAAAGTATCCAATACCAGTAAACTCAACAACAAATGACCAGTGACACCAAGAAAATTGTGTAGATTTTTCAGTAATTCTGCGAGGAGCTTCGTTGTTGCATATTTTGACTTCGTAGATTAGGTTAAATTAGAAAAACCAAAGAAGTGTAATTCATATTGGCTATGTAAAGTGTAAACTACAAACAAACCTATTAATTGTAACGCGTTCTGCTATGGCTTGAGTCGTGAAATCGAAATTATTAATTACACAAACAATTCTGTTAAATAACTATTTCCAGAACAATTTCTGGAGGGTAAGTACAAAAGTAGACTGGACTTTGTCTTTTCCCCATTTAGGTGAAGTATGGCCCAATCATTACATTCCTAGGAGTGTATCTGAAGTTCTGAACAGCAAAGATAAGCTAGATAAAGAAGTTGCATTTTTTAGGCGGAAAAAAAAGAAGACTGTTGGACGAGCTCGACTGATAGGTTGCCTACAAATTTGCACTTTCCACAGCTGTTAAGACCAATGTGTACTGTAACCATACAATGTCAACCAACATATATTATACTTGGCCCCTCTGTCATAATAGCTCATTTAACAGCAAGTCAGCAACTAATAACGAAGTTAAAGCTTCTCTTACGCGGCACAATTAGAACTCTTTAATAATTTTGATTTATGCAAGCATCTGTGACTTTATGGATCAAACATAAATATTCGGATAATTGGAAATCATGCATAAGATCGATGCCACTTTAAAATTGGAAGAGATAAAGTTGTTACGGACTTATGGTAACCAAATTGTGCAGGAACTTGATATTTTGACGACGCCTTGAGTGACGCATATATATATTAATTTAATTAGACTATATCAATCTGATATTCGTGGCTGAACGATAATAATTTCTTTGTGGTGGAAGTTTTGGGCAAACTTGGTCAAAGTTTTGAACCATTAATATTCACTAGTCTTTTGCACGTGCCATGCACGACATGGACACTCAATTTTTTTTGTAGGGCCTGAGGAGATTAGTGCAATAGTGCGACATGTGTTACCGTGGGCTCAAAAAACGAAAACAAAAAAGAGTCTGTTCCTCTATAACCGGATAGGATATAGAGATACCATCTGTCCACTAATAACAGCCCAATAACTTCCGGTTAATTAAGGGTCATTTGTTTTTGTCTCTTATAAGACCTCAAAGTCTTATAATCTCTTATAAAATATGGCGCACTGATTTTGGACATTTTTTTGGTTTGTTTTTTGTCTCTCATAAGAGTCATTCTACTAGAAATGTCTTATAAGAGGTTCCAATTCTATAAGTACCAAAATTGGATATATTTCAATTCTGTAAGTCTTATAACTTGAAAAATAACTCAAGCACCCCCGTTCATATACCCCTAGCCTCATTTCTCTTTTCTTCTATTTCCATTATCTTCTTCTCCAAATAACTCCATTGCCCTAGCCACCACCGGCCACCACCACCACCACCACTGCCGCCACTACCACCACTACTACCACAACCATCATCACCTCCACCACCACTACCACCATACTATTAAGACTGTCACCACCACCACTTTCACTATCACCACCACCACCATCATTACCACCGTGCTATTAAGATCAATATCATCACCTCCACTACCTCCACTACCACCACCACCACCACTACTACCACCGTACTATTAGGACTATCACCACCACCACCACCACCACCACCACCGTGCTATTAAGACATCCACCACTTCTACCACCACCACCACCACCATGCTATTAAGACCAATATCATCACCTCCACTACCACCACCATCACCGTGCTATAAAGACCACTACCACCACCACTGCCAATTAAAGTAGTTTCCTAAAATCGATATTCTAATTATCAAAATTGATTTGAAACCGAAAATCAAACTATACGCTTGTTTCAAATTAATCTATTCAAGTTAAATATGATGTAAAATAGAGTTATATTTGTCAAATAACCATCTATAGGATGACATGTATTTGTTTTTTCTATTTTTACAAGTGCTTATAAGAGGAACTTAAAATGAAAAACAAACCATTTTATAAGATCATCTTATAAGACCCTCTTATAACTTAACCCAAAAAAACAAATAGCCCCTTAGTTTTCCTTAATTATTTTGGCTTTACTTTTGTTTTTTCAGCCTCTACTCCTCTTAACCAGTTAACCTCCATGTCTCAGGGGTGGCCCTGAGACTTTGGGGGCCCAAGACAAAATCCAACTTTGAGTAGGCTTGAACCCAGGAACAAGAAGTTAAATTTAGGTCTCACTACCAACCGAGCTACTTTGTGTTTAAGTCTACTGTGCACTAAGCTAATATACAATACATTCTTCTGTTAAATGGGCCCCTAATTTGTAGCCAACTTTTGGGGGGCCTAACCAGTTGCCTGTGTTGATTGTCCTAAGGGCTGCCCTTGCATCTGCTACAAATCTACAACCATATCACAAAACTTAAGAGCCTAATTCTATCAACAAGACAAGACGTAAAACACACATTAATAATCCGGTTGTGATTTTGATTTCAGGTCAAATGTTTCTTTTGAATTTGTATCATATGGTCTCCTAACACCGACAAGTAAAACAACTCTTTAACTCTTTATACTAGGGGTGTAATATGGGGCGGGTTGGGTCATCTGCGGGTCAAACAGTGATGGGGCGGGTTAAAATGTCATGTTTTAGTATTATCACCTTGCCAGTTGGGTCAGCTTATGAGATGGGTTTAGGGCGAGTCATTTGGGTTGGGTGCAAATTATCATTTTAACCCAATTTCACACCAAAAAAAAAAAAAAAACTTCCTAATTCTGCCAAGTAATATCTTTCCAATTCACAATATAGAGAAAAAAAAAATGGAATCAGGTCAATGAAAAATAAACAAAAATGAAAAACTATAACTTGAACCCAAAACCATATATCTGAAAATTTGAAACTTCTTTCTCGTGATTTACCATTGGTAAATTGATTATCTTCCATTCCATGATAAAATAAAGATGGGAGGATCTATGGTACAAAACAATAAAATATAAACTAAAAGAATTCGAAATTAATATAAGGATGGATGGTTCATTTTTTCTAAAATTCAAAAGTTGAATTTAAACTTTTGATATTTGCCCAATGTTTAAACTTGAACATTTGAAATTGATATTGAACTCATAAGTTTGTGTTCATATCTCCCAAATTCTTACAAAAGTTAAAAGAAATATAAACAAAATACAAAAATATATATTAGAGTTAGTCTTGAAATGGTGCGGGTCAACGGGTCTTGGAATGGTATGGGTCGGGCGGCTTGACGGGTTGGGTTTGAGTATAGAACCTACACCCATAGCCTGACTACGTAGAAATGGTGGCGGGCCGGGCTGGGCGAGGTGGGTCTGTTTTCAGGTCGGTGCGGGTTCGGGTGGCGGGTGAAGACCGAGTGCCTTACCGGGTGATGGGTCAACGATTTTTTTTTACACTCCTACTTTATATGTAGTAGTTGCAAATGAGTAAATCATATATGCGTTTTAAAATTAATTAACGAAAGTGTTTAAGATGTGCATTAATGAGTTAAAGAAGAAAATTAGAACTTAAGTTTATTTAGAGAGGAATTACTTAATGATAAAGATTGGGGTTAGTGTTTTTGGGATTTTAAAGGAGGGGAGAAACATTAATAATTTTAAGGGGGGAGAAGAGAAACTAACGTCCCAGTTTGTTTTGGCATCACTTTTTCGGAACGTTAGTTTCTCATCTGACTTGGGGGGAGGGGAGAGAGAGAAAAAAAGAGCACCTAGCAGGAGACACAAAATGACAAAATAGTGGGCGAAGGGAACAAACGGCTTAACTGGCGGCTCCCCATGCCTCTTATATAAGTAGTCTCCCTTACGACCCTCCTATAAATTGTGTGTTCCATGTTCTGATTGATAGTGGACGAAGGGCACGAACGACTTAACCGGCGGCTCCGCACGCCTCTTATATAAGTAGTCTCCCTTACGACCCTCCTGTACATTATGTGTTCCATGCTCCGATTGATAGTGGACGAAGGGCACAAACGGCTTAACCGGCGGCTCCCCACTCCTCTTATATAAGTAGTCTCCTGATTAGCTCCCAAATGTGCGTTTTATTATCCGTATATTGCTGTATTATAGTCCCTCTTACACTTAACAAAAATACAACTTATAGCTATTACTGTCTTTTTCAGGTTAAGGAGTATTTCAGACCACTTATCATAAAAGCTACGTCTTAGTCCCAAAAGGAGCTTTAATTACACTTATTATGAAGACCAGTAGCTGCTGTGGAAAAGTGCTGAAAAAGTCAAAGTCAACTAGTCAAAGTCAACGGTCAAAGTCAACGATCAAAGGACTCAAATCAGAAGACCAAAGATGGAGGCCTGGTAAAACATAAAATTGAATAGTTTACCTACGATATGAACGATGAACTCAAAACGTAAGTAAACTAAAACTATTTACGAGTCTGTCTTTTATCAAAGATTCTACTCTCAATCCTATGAGATATAGTGAAGTAGAGTGATTCGTTCCACTCCTAGTCCTTTCGCATGTTATGTTTTCTAGTCTAATTACTCTACTCAAAGTCTAATGAGAGATTTACGAAGTGACAACTAGACTACGATGCAACTACCCACAAGATGCAACTAGTCAACTATTTAAATAACTATGGGAATGCTACGTTAATTCTATGATAATGAGTTAGAGGGGGATTGATTCCACCTTAACTCGACTTAATCCTACTAACGACGAATAATCGTCAATCCGAATGAATCGCTTGCAGAAACAATATGGTTACTCCTAATCCCTAATTACTCATGACATTCCTACCAATTCATAACTAGTATGTGAACGATTAAACCCATTCTCATGGTGAACTAATCGTTTCTAGAGTGGAAAGGAAATTACGACGACTCATGATAAACGGAATCAAGCTTTCATCAAGGTTGCTCAACCCCTCAATGGAGGTTTAGCCGAGAATCATTACTTAATCACTTCCGATTAAATTAAAACTAAGCATAATATAAAGAATTGAAATTTACTAATCTAAATTAACCAATAATTAAAATCTAATTAATAACTAAGAATTGAATAACAAGTAATAAATGAAATCAGATCTAACACAAATGTAAATGTCAAGAATCGAAATTGACAAATAGCTATTTATTTATCAAACTAATTAAGAACAATTGATTCTAAGAGTTGAATCTAAGACAAGAATTGGATTTAAAACTAAACTTAATTAAAAACAATTAAATCTAGATCTAGAAGCTTTTCTAATGGCTACTTTCTATACTAAGCTACCTTTATTTTCTAACCTAACTATCTACCATTAACAAAGAGCTAAGCTTTTGTTTTTTATATGTTCAGATCCAAAAATCGTGCATGGGCTTGGATCCATGTTTCGGGCCAGAGAATCAGGCCCAAAACCCAATACTTTCAGTCCAAAAAGGCCTCTTCAGCTGCAGTTGGCTTCAATAGACTTTTCATCCATTTCTGCTCTTCTGATTGGATCAAGGCTTAGACCATTGGAAAGCTCTTTCCGAGCCGGTCGTTTTGACATAAGGTAGGCCCCATTCCGAGGTCTGAGTCCAAAGATCTGACGCCCGGAAGTTCTACTGACTTGTGTCTTTGTTTTACGCCAGCGTCGACTTTTCAGCTTTTGACCGGGCTTTAGAAAGGCTTTGTCTTCTCGAATCTTGGCCTTTAATCACGGAACTCCTTAGTAACCGACCTTTGCTCCTTTATCTCGCTAAAGTGGCACATTTTTTCACATAATGGACTTTGAAGCCTGAAATGCATAAAACACGTAGTCAGTGTTAACTCTTAATTATTACTCACATAATTGGTCTAAAAGTATGACTGTTACAGGGTTAAAACTACAGTTTTGGGCTCTTATCAAGGCCCTTATTTCAAATTATGAAGACTTATCCCTAAACTTACCTTGGTCAAGAAGGCACCTATAAAGCAAAAGCAAAAGTGAAAGGGGTGAGGTGTCTTGTTTAGAATGGATGAGGGCAAATATGTAAATGACAAAAGTAGGGGTATATAATAAAAAAACAAAGGAGAGAGAACTCATCCATTGTCTTAGGATCCAAACCATTTGGTTTGTTTATTTTCTTGTCTTGTTTTTCAATTTATTGTTTTTTCATTTTCTTTATTTCAATCAACTTGTTATTGTTCTTTGTTTCAATCTTCATCTTGTTTGCTTGTTTCATTTCAATGTTTTAATCAATCTTCATTTCATGTTTTCAAGTCATTTTAATCAACAATCAAAACTTTCAAGTTCATTAGCTTAGAACCATTATAATATTCAAGAGTCTACCTTTCTTCTTCTATCTCTCTCACTCAAACTCTAAACAATTTAGGATGAGCCTCAACTTCTATCTAAACTCTTTTGAAGTATACTTCTACCAATACTAAAGCTTCAAATGGCACCGCCGCCATGGATTGAAGGAGTGAGAGTGATTGGTTAAGAATCTAAGAAGGGAGCATCATTCTCACCTCTCTATTTCTATTTCTATTTTATTTTTTTTTTTATTTTTCATCATTTTATTTTTATTGTTTCTCTGTACTGAGATATTTTTTTGCAAAACAGGTTGCGGGACAACAAAGGTGGAGAGGAGCTGATCAAACAGGCGAAAGACGACCACCGTTCACCGGTGCTGGTCGGCGATCGCAACCGCCGGTTCACCTTCACAGAAGTGCGTGAGATTTTTTCAAAGTCCAGTTCATTTGTGACACACAATTGTACTCCGAGCCTGGATTTTGTAATATTGTAGGAGAAAATAGTGGAACTTGTTTGTAATAGTTAGTGATAAAAAGAAAAATGAAAAAAAAAAAGAAAACTTGGTTTTTGATTGATTTCTTATGATGAACTTGAGTTAAACTTGGTTTAAGTTTAATACTTACTAAGGGATTAGAGTTTTAATTACCTTGGGAAGATCAAGTGTGTGAGACAAGTTGTGGATTATAACTCACACACTTTGAATCAACTTGGTAATCAACACTCTAAGTCCAATTGACTTTAGTTAATATAGGAGATTAATCTAAAACTAGTTAATTAGATTAGTATAATCTTAGTTTAGTTTCAAGTTTGAGCCCTTGAAGGCAAAGTTGTATAAATTGTCAAAAACCCAACTTGTAGGCTTTTTAAGTGGGCCTTTATTTGTAACTTAAAACAGGGTAAAACTCGAAAGGTTGGGCCTGATTCTTAGATCAAGCGCCAACCGACGTTGTTTTCTCCTCAAGCAGTGTGTAAGCATGACTTGAGAGGTAACTTCTAAACCTCCTCGAAGCCCAAGTAAGAGGATACTTGTGTGTTCAAGTATGTTTACGTGATTGTTTGAAATTTACTTTCCGTACTGCAATTTACATTCGCGCATAAAGCTGAACCCGAGCCATAACAACCATTGGGAAGTCATTACCCAATATAGGTAAATTGGACGTTGCTTGATTCTTGAAAGCCCTAGACCAAAAAAATTAATTAAAATCAACCAACTAGAGCCCAAATAGTCACGCTCCTCTAGAAAAGGACAAAAATATAGCCATGAGGATTTAGAGTAATCAGTTATTAGATTTCGGTGGACCAACTACCTTCCTCACTCCCCTCCCCCAGATTCATCGTGAGTGAGATTCTTGGTATGTAGCACACCACTTGGTGAAGTGGATTTTACTACTCTTACGAGGCGTGTAGTAGAGCCATCTTAGTTATGCGCCCAATTGTTCCTCTGAACAGGGCATAATAAAATATAGACCAAAATCAAAGTTTTCAAAACTCCATACTTGCAAAAACGAATTTTGATTTCTTGAGCATACATTGCACCATTTGCGCATGTTAGGATAGTTTTGGGGTCTTGCTAAAAGTGTATGATACTGCGTTCAGGCACTTCTAGTATTAGCAAGAATAAAACTTACTCACATAGGAGAGTTCGTCACCCTAGACAATCTCCTATTTCTAGTCCTACATATCTTAAGATGGCTGACGAAGTAGTGAAAGCTGAAGAGCCTCTCTCCAACTTCTACACACCGTTGCAAGATGGACCTCCATCTTGTATACGACTCACACCGCTTACGTGCGATTTTAGGATTCCACCGAACGTGTTCAATCTTCTACCCATCTTCCACGGGTAAGAACACGAGTTACCGTCACGAGCATCATCGCCGGATACGGAAGTATGTAATACCTTTCATCATCTGAGTGTCACCGACGATCAGGTTAAGCTATGAGTGTTTTCTTTCACTCTAGCTGGTAAGAGTCACGCTTGGCTTCTCTCACAGAAGGCCGACTCTTTCAATACATGGGAAAATGTTGTGTTCTCCTTCATGAAGAAGTACTTTCCGCCGAAGAAAACAACAGAGATAAGAAGCAAGATACAGTTCTTCAGACAGAGTCCAAGTGAGACATTTTTCTGAAGTATGGGATATATTCTCTGACCTACTCCATTCATGTCCTCACCATAAACTAGAAAAATCCACTCTTGTCCAATGTTTCTTCAAAGGCCTTCTCCCAGAACACAAAGTAACCCTTGACATCATGAGTAATGGTAATTTTTTGGATAGAGGTGCAACCGAAGCTTTAACCTTTCTTGAAAACCAAGCTAAAAAGAGTACCCATTGGGGCGACATAAACAATTCCAGAATAGCCCAACCTAGTACAACCAAGGTTAGTGGTATTTTTGAGGTGAAATCAGATCTCGAAATCAAAGCCCTAATAGAAACCCTCACAAGAAAGATAGATGCCCTCACAACCAAACAAAAAGACCAAACCCCTTATCATGTCATCAACGTAAATACCTTACTATGCAATTTCTATCTAAGCTTAAATCATATAGATGCCACCTGTCCCTTGATCACAAACTTATCATCACTTCAGCCAGAAGAAGTATGTGCTTTTAATGTACCCAATGCACCATGGAGGCAACATCCAAACTTCGCATGGACCAACATTCCTCAAAACCAAACACCACCAGGTTTCAACAAACCAACAAATACCTTCAGACAAGGACAAAGACAAGGTACATATAATAATCAGAATAGAGTATTGGTTATATCTCAATTTAACCAGAACTATCAAAACCCACCTATCAACAACCAAAGAGACCTAGTCCCCGTTACACCATCAACTAGTGTCCAAGCAGATAAGCCTACCAAAATAATGCTATATGTCATGCAACAACAAACCCAAATCCTAGCATCCATGTAACAATCTCTGAACTTGTTAGCCCAAGAGTGAAACCAGAAAAGTTCATTTCCAGGCCAAAAAGTTTAAAACCTTCCAACTCAAGAGATTAAGGCAGTCATAACGTTGCGATCTAGCAAAACTATTTATAATAAAGTAGTCTTACAAGAAGACCCTACACTTGTACAGGTAACCATTCCAGTACCAGAATCGGAAATTGCAAACCAAATACCTCCACATATATATCCTAGCAATATTCCAATCCCTACACCATCAATTCCTCCACCTAACCCAGTTAGACAATACAAACCAAATGCACATTTTCCAGCTCGCCTAATGACACCCAAGGAGGATGAAAATTTTGATGAAACCAGAGAGACATTCAAAAGTCTAATCATAAATATACCATTTCTCGATGCCATCAAACATTTACCCAAGCATGCCAAATTTCTTAAGGATATGTGCACCAACAAAAGAAAAACTAACATTCCAAAAGATGTCTTCCTTACAGAATAATTTCCATCCCTCACAAAGATCAACAGAATCGTAAAATACAAAGATCCTGGTTGTCCTACCTTCCCTTGCATTATAGGAGACAAGTATACTGCAATTGCCTTGCTCGATCTTGGAGCAAGTGCTAATCTCCTTCCATACTACCTCTTTAAACAACTCGGTTTCCACGAGCTTACACCTACCACCATGACATTGCAATTAGCCGACCGATCCATCAAATACCCAAAAGGAGTGGTCGAAAATGTGCTTGTCAAGGTTAAGGATTTTTGCTACCCAGTTGATTTTGTCATCCTCGACATCAAAATTGCTCATGATGCCATACCCATCATTCTAGGGCGCCCCTTCTTGGAAACTGCCAACACCCTCATAAACTGCCGTAATGGATCTATCACTATGTTTTCAGAAACCTCTCAGTAGAAGTTAATGTTTTCAAGATGATGCAACAATAGATGGCAGAAGAGTTAGATGATGAAGTTAGTATGATAGACAGTGTAGTGCAAGAGTACTGTGACCGGACCTTCCCAGAAATTGAGGTGCACCAGTTCTTATCCTTCAGAGATTCAGATTTTGACATGGATCAGTATAAAGAAGATACCTCGGTAGCTTTGGAATCAGTTCCCTTATGCACTTCAGATGATGAGTTACTTGAACAGAAAGAGACATCACTAGCCCAGGTATTTTCAATAGAAGAACAAGATCCTGTAGAGACATTGCTTTTATATATATATCTTGATACAGATGGTACACATCCCATCATCATTTCATCCCAATTGTCAAAAGAGAAGAGGAGCGCTTGATTAGAGTGATTCAAAAATACCGTTGTGCCATTGGTTGGTCTCTTAATGATATAAAAGGAATTGATCCAAAGATTTGCACCCACCGGATTCACCTGGAAGAGAATGCCAAAACCTCTAGAGAGCCTCAACGTCGGTTAAATCTAGCTATGAAAGAGGTAGTAAGGGAGGAGATCCTTAGACTACTGGATGCTGGAATCATTTACCCTATAGCAACTCTGCAAACCGAAGAAGACGTCTACCCCTCTACTAGTGTTGGTTACCAAGATCATGCAGCACTGGGGGTTCCAAGCACCAGACGCTACCACAGGTCCTATCTATGCCCATTGCGTCTAGAAGTCATGGCTTCCACATGAAGCCAGAGCCGCTGAGCAAGCATGCTTGACTGAGAAGGTGGATTACTTCGCTAAAGATGCCACTAGACAATTCACTCAACCTATGGACGGAATTCACTTCCTCCATGGAGGCCAGAGGATTCTGAACTCATATCTCCACCATCTCGTGGAAACTTCGGGGGTAACATTATAAGCGGAACGGTGGAACATCGAAAGCGAACAAAATACCCTTAGAGAGGAGCAACAGACTTTCCAGCAGGAGCATCAACATTTTTAGCACAGTGTCACTATAACACTACAGAGCATCAGAGACGCGCTCCCGTGTAATGATAGACATGCTAGTCCTTGACGTCAGTAAAGAGAAGGATCTTCTAGACGTCGAGACGAGTCACGCACGGATTTTGACTAGGATTCCTAGTGTCTGTATAGTTGGAACTATTTATTTTATGTTTCTTTTTCACTTGTATGACGTAATATAAGTTTAACTTTATGTCTAATATTATCTGCTTGTTTTATTTTTTTTTTTTTTTGTGGAATTTGGTTTATGAGTAGAAGGTAAAATAGATAAATCATGTAAAAAAATTTCCATTTTCTTCATGCATTTTATATATGTTTAAAATATATATATACAAAAACCCAAAAAGATTTTATAGTAGATATCCCTAGTATAATAACCATGTATTTCTCGTTCTATATCAAACAACCCACGCCCCAAACTTGGGGGTGGCGTATTTTCATCATGAAGAATAGAATACAGGTCTATCGCCATTTTTGCTAATGTTTCTATGATAATATCTTTTTTTATCTCTTCATACTTTGAGGACAAGCATAGTTCTATCATAGAGTTGGTATAGTAACATTTTGCAAAAAAAAAACTAGGCATTTTCTATATAGTATATATATTAGTACATTTCTTCATTTCTAAATTTTTTTCGAAAAAGACCAAAAATATTTTTCCATTTAGTATTAAAAAGTTTTGTTTCCTTTTTCTATGATGAATAAAAAGTTTAGAAGTCTCATTACAACTATAGAGTAAGGACTTGTTCTTTGTACTTAGACTAATATACGTACAATAGTTTATGCATCTTTTCATGAAGGGCATGCATCAGCATTTGTGTGTATATAGCCATATAGCAGTGAGTTTCCAAAGCCAAGGTTAGAACAATTAAGTTCCATATCCTGTGAAAATCTAGCCAAAAGCCTCATCGGAATGATTATTGAGTGATGACACAAATGATGTCCGGATAGAAAGACCACACGTCCATTTGCTTGATCACCATGCCATATCCTATGAGGGAATTTAGGTCATTTTTGGATTGATATAGCCAAATAAACGTTAAAAACCCAAAAAGATAGTTTTCTTCTAGTTACCCCTCTTGAGCCTTCACCCTTTCTAAAAGCCTTTTTATTCTTCACTAATAATTCTTAACCCATCACAACACACAATAAAAAGCTTACCTAGCTGATGAGTTGAGAACTGGATGGATATCAGAAAAAAAAGAAGAGAAGACCTTGTACAAAAATAGAATAGTTATTTGCTTCAAAAAGAAAAGAAAGACCCATCCAAAACCAATACTCCAAAAATCCAAAGGAGTAAAAAATCGAATCTCCTAAAAGTTCAAAATCAAAAGGAGACGATATCAGAAACAAAAAGAATCAAAAGCAAAGTTAGAACTCCCAAAATTCAAAATCATATGGAGTCACAAAGCCAAAGGGCTAAAATAATGTATCACAATTAGGAAGCAAAAGAACAAAACGAGGTTCTTCTTTGGTTACAAGTACCTTGAAGACCCAGTTTCTCATATTACTAGATTTTGTTTTTCCCTTCCTTTTTCCTTCTAAACCATCACCCTAACCCCGTAACTCCTAATAAAATACCTCTAGCTCGATTAGGAATAGGATGGTGTGATAGTAAGTGGCAAGCGTGATCAATCGGTTCCTTTGGACGTCATTTGAGTATACGAGGAATATAAGTGCCCGCTGCACTTGAGAGAAACGAACCTTGAGTGAATCTATCGAGAGTTGTGATTGTAACACATCCTTGTGAGAACCCACCTTAAGGAAGCTCTCCAAAAGCCTCAAAACAACTCTGCTTTTGTATTTATTGCTCATGTTTTGTGCAATTATCTTTAGATGCTTTAAATTCTTGTACATATATATTACGAGTTCAAGTTCAAAGGAGCTTGTCCTTATTCACCGCTAATGAGATGTATGAGCTTCTGAGAATAAATAAGGAAACAAGACCCTTTGTACTAAAATTAAAAGAAGAAGTTTGTGAGTACTTTCATTGGAAAACTCTCACGTGGCTTAAAGCTCGTCCACTAGTACTTTAATGCCTTGTTGCATATGGTCAATGCAATCGCACTCTACGAAACGAGATTAATATAACGTATAATAAATCGCTCATTTGTGATCTTAGTTTTTTCTCTCATCCTTGCTTGAGGACAAGCAAAATCCTATTTGGGGATGGTGATCAGCTCCCAAATGTGTGTTTTATTACCCGTATATTGCCGCATTACAGTCCCTTTTACGCTTAAGGAAAAGACAACTCATAGATTTTACTGCCTTTTTCAGGTTAATGAGTATTTTAGACCACTTATCATAAAAGTTGTGTCTTCGCACCAGAAGGAGCCTTAATCACGCTTATTATGAAGACTAGTAGCTGCTGTGAAAAAGTACTGAAAAAGTCAAAGTCAACCGGTCAAAGTCAACAATCAAAATACTCAAATCAGAAGACCAAAGATGGAGGTCCTTATTTCAAATTATGATGACTTATCCCTAAACCTACCTTGGTCAAGAAGGCACCCATAAAGCAAAAACAAAAGCAAAAGTGAAAGGGGTGAGGTGTCTTGTTTAGAATATATGGATGAGGGCAAATATGTAAATGGCAAAAGTAGGGGTATATAATTAAAAAAACAAAAGAGAGAGAACTCATCCATTGTCTTAGGATCCAAACCATATGGTTTGTTTATTTTCTTGTCTTGTTTTTCAATTTCTTGTTATTTCATTTCCTTTATTTCAATCAACTTGTTATTTCATTTCCTTTATTTCAATCAACTTGTTATTGTTCTTTGTTTCAATCTTCATCTTGTTTGCTTGTTTCATTTCAATGTTTTAGTCAATCTTCATTTCATGTTTTGAAGTCATTTTAATCAACAATCAAAGCTTTCAAGTTCATTAGCTTAGAACCATTATAATATTCAAGAGTCTATCTTTCTTCTTCTATCTCTCTCACTCAAACTCTAAACAATTTAGGATGAACCTCAACTTCTATCTAAACTCTTTTGAAGTATACTTCCACTAATACTAAAACTTTATCTCCCTTATGACCCTCCTGTAAATTGTGTGTTCCATGTTCCGATTGATAAATAACTAAACAAGTAAACAAACGATCAAATTAATGTTATCCCAATCAAGTAAGAGCATTGTGAGGGACTAATATCCACAACCAATGGACATCAGATGCGTCCAGCATATACAGAGCTACTAACCGACCTCGAATCCTCATCCTCCGAGCTTACGCCATAATGACTCGAATCAGGCAAGCAACATATTCAACTCGCGCCTTGAGCGACTACACCTCCAACCGATCTCGCATACATGCCCTGCGAGATCGCTTCAAAGTGACTCGAGTCGAGTGGATGATCTCACCCAGAAGTGACCTACATAGCGCTCACTCCTCTCGTTCTGCAACGGCTCTTAACGTATGTCTTTATTACAGCCATCAAGACCGAAGCATTAGGCACGCTTCATAATAAACATCCATAACTTGCCATCAGGGCTGGCAAGTGACCTGAAGACCTGGATCTGACTTGACGCGGGAATGCAAGAGGCGCAGGCACCTTGCCTATATAAAGAGGATGAGGAACTATGTTTGACCTGATTCAAGTTCCTCCAAAGAGAGAGCTTGATACATAGGCAGTTCGTCCATACAAACTCGGTCAAATCCAACAATCCAACCCATTCTCCCCCAAATTGTCTACGTTTGAAAGGTTAAACGAATCTTAACCTTTACATTGGTGCCATCTGTGGCTCGATTTCTTGAGTTCACAAAACCTTCAAACAAAATCTCAAGCCCACGAAGCATGGAAAGCCTCCAAGATCAAGTGAAGTACCTAGTTACCCAGATGGGCACGATGAACGATAGCATCACCCTACTCTGGCAGGAAAACGCTGCGTTAAAAGATCAGATCGCTACACAGAACCCAAATGGTGCCATTATAGAAGGCGGCATCAGCGAGGTCAATCAACAAATCAACAACCTCTCCCAGCGGATCGAAGAGAGCACCGTCAAGAAAGACGCCACTCAGGTCATTCAAAAGATGCTAAAGACGTATCGGGCGTCCCCCTTCACTGCAGAGGTACTCAATAAACCCTCTCCCAAGGATTTCATCCAACCCAGGTTTGCAATGTATGACGGCAGCACATGCCCTGGTTAGCACGTAGCTCACTACATTCAAAGCCTCGCACTCTATAGTGCACAAGAGTTCGACCACCTGCAATGCCGCTTGTTTCCTGCAAGCCTGAAGGATGGAGCCCTCGATTGGTTCTATTCACTGGAGCCGAACTCAATCGATAGTTTTGAGAAGCTAACGGATCAGTTTGCTAGCCAATACATCCACAAGAGACGTAAAAAAGCCAACCTCGATTTACTTTTCCAACTGTCTCAAAAGAGTGACGAGCCAATCCGCACCTTTTTAGGGCGATTCAAGATAGAACTACTGTCCATGTAGAGTGGCCTCAAGGAGTCATTAGCCACCCTAGCATTCACCAATGTGATCAGGAAAAACACCGGTCTGTCTAGGTCACTAATGAAAGAGCGTCCTGAGACACTGGCCGAGTTGTATGCCCAAGTGGAGAAATATATCAAGCTACAAGAGGGCATGAAGCGTGAAGGCTTGAAAAGGGAAGAGGAGGTATTTTGCGATCTCGGGCCCGCCCCATATTCCCCGTATTCTAAGCGACCGGGCGGTAGGGACTGCAGTATGGTAATAGGACCCACACGAAATGCGAGTTCGCTGTGCTGACAAGATCTCCAAGCTACATACTAGAGAAAATAAAAACATCGGCCTATTACCGACCTGAGGTTAAACGGCTAGAAGACACACTAGGAAAGCCGTACTACACTTTCCATAAAGCAAAGTGCCATGAGACCAACGAGTGCCGGGGGCTCAAGCACTACCTCCAAGACCTCATTGAGGCAAGGCATATCAAACACTATATTGATATAGCCGATGGTGACCTGCTCCACAAGCTCATGGCTCGTAGAGAACGAAGCCGAACTCCACAATGCCACACTAACAGAGAATGCTCTCACGCTCGAGGACACTCAAATGAGCGATCTCGCCATGAGCGCCGCTAGCACTCATCGGACAGAGATAACAATAGGATGATGAACATGATCACCTTCCAGGATCACTCGTTCCGTCCACAAGGGAGAGAAAAAAGGCGGGTAGCTCTACAAGAAGTTTACGGTTCTCCTCACAAGTGGCTCCTGCCCCCCGCGATAGCGGGTCAGAGCTCGGGAGACATCACCTTCGAGGCCGACCTCGACAAGGTGTCTTTGGCCTCCGCATAATGGCGCTCACGGTTGTCCATGTCAAAATCAGCGACCGGACGGTAAAACCGCCCTAATCAATCCAGGCAGCTCATGCGATGTTCTATTCTATCAGACTATTAAGGAGATGAACCTGCCCAAGTCGGTAATAATAGATCCAATAGCCCCCCTCTATGACTTCAATGGATCTCGAGCTGACCCAATTGGTGAGATTATCTTTCCTATCTCAGTTAGGTCACATGAGGACAAAGTCAGCATCAACATGCGCTTCAGTGTTCTGGATGTCAACTCGTCTTATACTGCTATTTTAGGACGTCGTTGGATTCACAAGATGCAAGCAGTGCCATCAACACTCCATCAGGTTTTACGCTTCCCTAGCCCCAGAGGCATGATGGAGCTCAGAAGCAACAAGCTCGATGCTCATAATTGCAACCATATCCTGTCAGTCAACAAGCTTGCTAGGGTTTCACTCAAAAACAAAGGAGAGATCGCCAAAACCAAGCTGGCAGAAGACTTCATCTCTGAGGTCAAGACCCTGACCAAGACCTCCCTAAGCGATTTGCCAAAGGAAAACACTGGGGGCTCGGTAAAAAATGTTCCTCCGGTAGATAAGACCCACGAGGTGGCTCCACCTCTTCGGTCAAGGAGGCATTCCAAGAGACCAAGACCCGAGAGAGGTCGCTTAGCCCATTTGAAGTGCACTACACCATAACAACCTATTTTAACAGATATACATCCGTCATAAAAATATTAGTAACGGTTATCTTGTGTTGACACAAAAGCATGACAAATATTAGTAAGCGGATATCTGTAGCGCTTATTATCCATTACAAAATTTACTAACGGTTATAAAGTGTCACCGAAATTAATTTTAGTAACGGATACCTATTTGTTAGAATTTATTAGTAATGGTTACCAAATTTGTTTATCCTTTGTCAGTAACGGATACAAGCGTCACTTTGGTTTTCTGTTGTTAACGGTTATGTATCCGTTACTAATGAATTTTCATTGTATAAAATTTTTTTCTATTGCTAACGGTTTCGTATCCGTTATTAACGAATTTTCAATGTAAAAAAAATAATTGGTTTCTCTGGCCCTTTTATATGTGGGCCACCTGCACCACGTACCTGTACATGTACCTTTTTTTACTCTATAATGTATCACTTAAGTTCTTCTATTCATCTATAACTCTAACAAACTCTAGTAATTAAATTTATTCCATTCATCCACACAACGAAACATAATGAAAAACAACAAAATGTTCTAAATGCCCACGCCAACCAGAGTCACTCATTACACCTATCTATCAACACTAAACAAATAAGCAAAAACCAAGCTTCTAGTTAAAGTGTTTATCAATTTTCATCGACAAAATGTTAAAACTAAAGCAAAGAAACAATAATAGAGCTGCATAAATGACTCAGCTGCATGATGTCATTCTTAACCTCTTTTATGGAACTCCGTGTCTATTTTAGTTCAGGTTTGAGTGATCAACATGAACACTTTCAGGGCAGCCAGATCCTATAGGTACAAACAGGGGTGGACCCAGGAGTTTCGTCGAGGGTATTCAAGCTAAATCGGAAATTCAACAACGAAAATTTTCTTTAGTGTTATGTAAAATAAATAAGTAAATAAAAAATAACGAGTATAAACATATGATTTTAAAAAGCAAAATGATACCCGCGAGAAATTGAATTGAGAATTCGAGATGGTTTGATAAATGAATCTGAGAAAATGTCCAAATAATAGAGAAGGTGATTGAGAAATCGAAAACATTTGAGAAGTTTACTAGAAAAAAAAACGAAATGAATTACTCATTGGAGTAAAAGTAAAAGTGTGGACTTGGCCTACGTTACAAGTCTTACAGAGTCCTTAATCCAAAATGTTAAAAATCATTAACTAATGAGCCAAGTTTTTTTTTTGGCTAAATACTAATGGGTTAAGTTAAATATTAAACATTTAAGCCTACTATTTTTTTATTTTTATTTTTAGGAGAAATTTGAGGGTATTCACTTGAATACCCTGGCTATACACTGGTCCTCCCATGGGTACAAAGACTTAGCAACTTAAAGACCGTGTCCATACAGAGTTCTATTTAGCGTTGGAGCTGAAAATACAACAGTCACACACAATCCTCCAACCAAAAGCAAAACATAAGACATATACATCCCCAAATCTAAGCTTCATTAGTGCTGACTACGCAGGATCCCATGAAGGTATCCACCTGTCATAACGAAGGAAAAAAAAGATACCAAACCCGCTAGAAATATTTTACCAGACTTTTTGAAGCGAGAACCTATCACTCCCAAAAGAGCCGCAGACAAGCCAAACCCCATCACAAACACGAGTACATGACCATCAAGATCTATTGTAGACAACGAGTATCAAAATTCTCCAGTTAAACGGGTAACAATGAGAATAAGTTCAAATAGTGGAAAAGATATATTAGACAACAAAGTAATTAGATATATTCATCCGGCTGTAAGAAAGATAACACAAGAACACAGGAAGAAAAACACTACCTACTTAGAGCAATACAAGTATGACAACGAAAGTTAGTGAATGAATTTTATTAATTTATTACCCAGCAGCCTTGTTGACACTTGAATCACGCAAGATTTTCATCTCATCTCCAGTTCCCTCTTCTAAAGTCTCAACTTTCTTCCCTTTATCAGAATCACTTCTATCAATTTCAGAATCCAAACTGAAAATTTGTTGGATCTGTTTAAGTTTTGCATCATAGAAAGACTTCTGCTCTGACGACAATTTTGCTTTTCTCCAGTTGAATAACAATGCATAGTGGTTGGACAATGCCTCCAATTCCTATTATCAACCAAAAGCCATTCATTTTAGTAATTCATGCACACAGACAATATTCTAATCATAAACAAAAGAATATAAAAGAAATAACCTCCGGCTGCTCTGGGCCTCCATAAATGTAGAAGCATCGATCAAAAGTAACTTCCTCAAAAAGTTGCTCTTCCTCACCTTGTTGCTCACCATCCTTAAAATCCTTATCAACTTCGATACCAGTCTCGTTAATCAGTAATTCCATGGTTTCTTTACCTACGCGTTCAAGCACTTGCATTCCCTTAGCAGTAAATGTTTTTCCAGACTGTAATGCAGAGGTCGGGATAAGCAATTTTGAAGAATATCTTATAAAATAGCAAGCCAAACATTGCGCTCCTCCTCTGCAAATTCTTCATATATATATACTTCTCTTTACATACTTTCCATTGGCCAGAATCAGCTGGATGCGCCTCATATAATCCCACAAAGATTTTGATCTAGCATGCCAAGTCATGTCACGTGCTATCCATGGTATTGTATACAACCTCTTGAGCCTCGGAATGAGAGGAAAGTGTCTCAACACTTTGTTAGGCTCTTTTGAAACTTTCCCTCCTTTGCCCGCTATGACTTTATATCTAGGTTTTTTACAATGACAACATTCCTCCAAATTTTTGTCAAGTTTCCAGTATAGCATACAATTATTTTCGCACACATGAATGCACTTGGCTTTCATCCCTAGGTCTTTCAACATTTGCTTCATTACAGGATATTTCACTGGCAATGTGTTTTCTTTGGGTAACCATCTCCTCAACATGGACAACAATGCTGTCACACTATTCCCAGACCACCCAAACTATTTCTTCAAATTGTGAAGTTCAACAATTGCTGAAAGTGTTGTCTTGGGTCCCTCACAAGAAGGATACAATTTTTCTTTTGCTTTTTTTTTTGTAGTCAAGATGCCTCTTACCCAAGTCTGGTTCAAGAACAAACGGTGGTTCATTATCTCCTATTTCAATACCATGGCCCATATAAGCGTCAACAAAGTTCCCTATGTTGGGGATTATACCAATACCAATCGATTCCCCCACAACACAGATAATTTGTATGAACACACTTCAACTCCAAACAAATTCTAAATATCACAAACTACCTATATTAACATGCCCAACTCGCTAAACAACTATTAACAACAGATAATAATGTAAAGCAGTAAAAGCAAACCACAAAACAAAGATTTACCGTGGTTCAGCCAATGATGTCTACTTCCACAAGAGCCAGCTCTTTATAAAGTGGGAAGGAAGATTACAATCTCTCCTTTCAGTCTCTCACCTTACTAGATCACTCTTATCTCTTTACAGGGTTGTATCTCTGTAAAGGTTATCTCTCAATCTTGATAGCTTTCAAGATTGGATTTCTCTCTCTTTGTTTTAGTCTGGATTCCAATCCTTCTGACTTGGTTCGTTAGGTTTTCCAAAACCTTGATTTTTGGTTTTTTTTTTTTTTCCAAAAACCAAATTTCGTGGTTACTGTAGCGAAGCCCACAAAGATTAGACCTGGGCGCGGGCACGCCCCCTTTGAGCGCGGGTCACGCCAAAACACTGGAGCCTGAGCGCGGGTCGCACCCCATATGAGCGCGGGTCGCGCGATAACATCTTGGAGCTCGAGCGGTCGCTTCATATGAAGCTTGGTGGCCTCGACATTTTCGATGTCGAATTCGCTCCGTTTCTCTCCAGCTTTATTTCTCTCCTCATGTGAGGGATAACTCCAACAATCTCCCCTCCCGAGCGGTGAAGGGGATACCTCCATGCAATTTCCAAATCGCGGGGAGGAGTCGATACCATTCCGGCGGTAGCACAACAAATATCAAACTTACCTTTCGGTAAGACTTTGGTCATCATATCCGACCTGTTCTTGTCGGTATGGATCTTCTCGATACACAAATGCTTGTCTTCGAGTACTTCTCTAATCGATGATAACGCATGTATGTGCTTGGATCTAGAATGAAAACTTCGGATTCTTGCTCAAGTGGATGGCGCCTCGACCGTCACGTAGAACTACAAACTGTTTTACTTTAGCCCTAGTTCGTCGAAGAACCTCTTCATCCATAGCATCTCTTTGCAACTTTCGGTGGTTGCAATATACTAAACTTCAGACGTGGTGGAGAGCAACACACTTTTGCAACTTAGATTGCCAAGAAACCTGCTCCCCCCGCAAAAGTAACGGATAACCGGAGGTGGACTTCATCAGTCAACATCACCGCCATAATGCGCATCGATTGTAGCCTTCAAGTAAGGGCTTACTTCCACCAAAGCACAAACAAGATTTGGAAGTGCCCTTGAGATATCTCAATATCCACTTAACACCTTCCCAATGTTCTTTACCCGGATTTGATGTAAATCGCTTACAACCCCAACGGCGAAAAGCAATATCCGGTCTAGTACACACACCATGGCATACATCAAAGCGCCCATCTGCGGATGCATAAGGAATCTTTTCCATCTGGCTCTGCTCATGCTCACCCTTAGGACACATCTCTTTGGTCATGTGGAACTGACCACCAAGCGGACAACTGACTGGCTTCGCTTGATCCATGTTGAATCTCTTTAACACCTTCTCAATGTAGCTTTCTTGAAAAAGCCACAACTTCCCACTCTTTCTGTCACGAGTGATCCGCATCCCAAGTATCTGCTTTGCTTGATCCAAATCCTTCATCTCAAAGGACTTACTCAAGTCTTTCTTCAGCTTGGATATCTTGTTGATGTTTGGGCAAACTATCAACATATCATCCATATACAGCAATAACACTATGAAATCCCCATCTGGAAATCTCTGAACAAACGCACAATGATCGGAAGCAGACTTCTTGTATCCTTGCTTCGCCATAAAGGAGTCAAACTTTATGTACCCACCGTCTCGGTGCTTGCTTCAACAACCCATACAAGCTCTTTATCGGCTTGCATATTAGGTGCTCCTTGCCTTTGACCTCAAACCCCGGGTCTGGTCCATGTAGACATCTTCTTCAAGGTCTCCATGAAGAAAAGCTGTCTTAACATCTAGCTGCTCAACCTCTAGGTTCATACTTGCGGCCATACCTAATACCACCCGGATAGAAGTCATCTTCACTACAGGAGAGAAAATCTCATCAAAGTCAATCCCTTTCCTTTGACCGAATCCCTTCACAACAAGGCGAGCTTTGTGCCTTGGGTGAGGATTGTTCTCCTCATGCTTGACTTTATATATCCACTTATTCTTGAGAACTTTTCTCCCTGTGGGTTTCTCAACTAACTCATAAGTGTGATTCTTATGCAAAGAATCCATCTCGTCATGCATGGCCTTCAACCACTTTTCTTTGTCTGTACCTTCAAGTGCCTCTTGATAGTACATAGGTTCTCCACCATCCGATAGTAGCACGTATGTATGTGGTGGATACCTGGTTGAAGCTAGTCTCCCTGTCGGACCTCTTTTGCCCCCCATTGCTTCGGTGCACCGGGGAGGATGCACTTACGCTTGCTCGGTGGTGGTTCATGCATCTCATCGCATCTTCTATACCAATAGGTTCTATCCCATCATGAGCAATAGGATTCTCATCATGAGCTTCAAACTCATGGTTCTCTGCATTCTCAATGCCTTCATGACGTTCCACGGTGGGAACTTCGGTTCGAATCAACAAGATCATTGGTGAAAGCACGTAGCTTCTCACCCTCCTCAAAGTCTGCTATGGTTTGGTCTTCTAAGAACACAACATCTCCCGACCGGATTACCTTCTTGTTAATCGGATCATAGAGTTTGTAACCAAACTTTTCATCTCCATAACCCAGAAAAATGCACTGCTTGGTTTTGTCATCAAGCTTGGATCTCTCATCCTCCGGAATATGCACAAATGCCCTGCACCCAAATACCCTTAAATATCCATAATCAACATCTCTGCCTGACCATACTCTCTCTGGATAATCACTATTCAGAGGCTTTGCCGACGACAGGTTGATCACATGCACGGCTGTACGCATTGCTTCTACCCAGTAGCTTCTAGGTAGCTTAGAGTGAGATAGCATGCATCTCATCCTCTCTATAATGGTACGGTTCATTCTCTCTGCTATTCCATTCTGTTGCGGTGTCTTGGGAACGGTCTGCTCATGACGAATCCCATGACTCTGGCAATACTCTTCAAATGGCCCAATGTACTCACCCCCATTATCTGAGCGAATACACTTCAACAACTTCCCAGTCTCTCTTTCCACCATGCTGTGGAATTTCTCAAACACGCCAAGTACTTCATCCTTGGTCTTCAGACTATAGGCCCATATCTTTCTTGACGCATCATCAATGAATGTCAAGAAGTACGAAGCTCCCTGGTGGGACTTCACTCTCATAGGACCACATAAGTCTGTGTGCACTAGTTCAAGGACAGTGTCCTTTCTGTGAGACGGGAATCTTTGGAAAGACACCCTGTGTTGCTTTCCTACCAAACAGTGAGTACATGTATCTAAATGTGTACCTTTAATGTCTGGCACGACCTTTTGCTTAGCAAGAACTTCCATCCCTTTTATGCCCATGTGACACAGTCTCTTGTGCCACAGTTCAGATGAAGCTTCTTCTTCGCAAGATTAAACTACGCTTTACACAAACTAGCCTGTGTTTTGTAAAGAGAACAAGTTTTCTTTCCTCTGGCTGCTACAATGGAACCTCTGCTCAATTTCCATACCCCGTTACCAAACGAGTTTACAAAGCCATCGTCATATAATTTCCCAGCCGAAATTAGGCTTAGCCGTATGTCAGGGACATGTCTTACATCCTTGAGTGTCAAGGTGTAGCCGACATTGGTTTCTACATGAACATCTCCAATGCCTATAATCTTCGAGACTCCACTGTTACCCATCCTTACTTCACCATATTCACCACAGCTGTAGGTAGTGAAGAATCCCCTGTGTGGTGTGACGTGATAGGATGCTCCTGTATCTATCAACCACTCTGTATCCTGACATGAGGTACTAAGACAAAGACACACCACAATCGACACAATTCCACACTAGGTCATCGACTAGTCGCGGTAGTATCTCCTGCTGTGTTTCGTTCCTCGCACCATGTCTTCATGTACACGGTTATTCTTCTCATCCCTCTTCGATTGTTCGCAGACTCATATCTGAAGTGGCCTTTGGTGGCACAATAGTAACATTGCCTGCGCCTTAGGAGTTCTAGCTTCACCCCTAGATTTATACGTCATCACCTATAGAACGAGATGGTTTTCTGTTTCAACCTCTCCCCCGTTTCTCTGTGAAAAGGATCTCTGAGTGAGAAGAGCTGCTTCTTACACTCCTTCTAGTCTCTTCATTCAACAAAGACGTGGTAGCCATCTCCATGGTAACAATTCCATCCTTGGCTGCTCCGTGTAGAGAAACTGCTAATGTCTCCCAACTTTCGGGTAGAGAGCCTAATAGAAACAAAGCCTCAACTTCATCTCCCAAATTGATCTTCATCAAATGCATCTGATTGATGATATTCTGTACTTCATTAAGATGCTCAGACATTGAATAACCTTCTTGGTATTTCGTGTCTGCAAACTTCTTAACGACTAGCACTTTGTTTCCACCCGACTTCCTCTCATAAAGGTCTTCGAGTTTCTACCACAGACTGAAGGCTGTAGTCTCTTGGGACACATGGTGAAAGACACTGTCGTTAATCCACTGTCGAATGTATCCAATCGCTTTTCTGTCAAGCTTTTTCCACTCAGCCTCATCAGTCTTTTCTGGTTTTACTCTCTCATTCTCAATGGGAAGTGCCAAGTCCTTGCAGTATAGCAAGTCTTCCATCTTGGCTTTCCAGATGGTGTAGTTCTTCCTATTCAGACTCATCATGCGAGGGTTCACGGAATGGTCCATCTCTACAAGTTATTTTAACCTCAAATCTTCTCTCAGGAATTTTGTCAAACACCTTCTGACCAAGATTCGGATAACACCCTAGGCTATTCCAACCAAGGCTCTGATACCACTTGTTGGGGATTATACCAATACCAATTGATTCCCCCACTACACAGATAACTTGTATGAACACACTTCAACTCCAGACAAATTCTAAATATCACAAACTACCTATACTAACATGCCCAACTCGCTAAACAACTATTAACAACAGATAATAATGTAAAGCAGTAAAAGCAAACCACAAAACAAAGATTTACTGTGGTTCAGCCAATGATGCCTACTTCCACAAGAGCCAGTTCTTTATAAAGTGGGAAGGAAGATTACAATATCTCCTTTCAGTCTCTCACCTTACTAGATCACTCTTATCTCTTTACAGGGTTGTATCTCTGTAAAGGTTATCTCTCAATCTTGATAGCTTTCAAGATTGGGTTTCTCTCTCTTTGTTTTAGTCTGGATTCCAATCTTTCTGACTTGGTTCGTTAGGTTTTCCAAAACCTTGATTTTTTTTTTTTTCCAAAAACCAAATTTCGCGGTTACTGTAGCGAAGCCCACAAAGATTAGACCTGGGCGCGGGTCACGCCAAAACACTAGAGGCTGAGCACGGGTCGCTAACATAACATGGAGAGCTCGAGCGCCAGTCGGTCGCGCCCCCATATGAGCGCAAGGCCTCGACATTTTCGATGTCGAATTCGCTCCGTTTCTCTCTAGCTCTATTTCTCTCCTCATGTGAGGGATAACTCCAACACCCTATTCCAAGCCCTTCTTCCTCGGTGTTTATTTCTTCCATGTTTCCCACCACCGGATGCTCCATCGAAGTCTGCAAGCGTCTTTCACCATGTAAAACCCATACACGATATGAAAGATCTATACCGTTTAAGTTCAAATGATCTTCAACCACATCATATTCTAGTCAGAACCTATTCCTACAGTTTTTACATGGGCAAGGACAAGCAGACCCACCCAACTTTGTTTTGGCAAATGAAACAAAATCCCTAACCCCGTCTTCATAAAGTATGTACCTCTTGTTTTTTTCGTCCATCCAAACTTTCTGAATTTGCTCACTCATTCTACAATAAAACATGTTTATATATAGTTAAGGAATTTAAGACAAAATAAACAAATAAGTTCCAATCATCCGATTATATGCAAACGTACAGGTAACACTTAAACACTCATATGTATTGTCAACTACCATACTATACTATGTAACCACAAAAAAAATGGGGTTTTCTTATTTTTTTTTCCTATAATACTTAACAGTTAAAACTTTAAACATTAAGTGAGACCAAAGGGGTACTATTGCAATTGAGAAAACTTCTGTCACACCCCAAATTTCGACAGAATTCGGAAAAACATTATTTGTCCCCGACTCTTCGATCTCCGAGGTGTGACGCACTCTCAACTTCCAAAAACCCATAAACAGTTTAAAATATGTGGATAATTAAAAACCAATAAAATTTTTAACTTAAACAACAGTCATCTTCATTACCAAAAACAATTTACAAATGAAAATGCAAATAATCTTATCTCAACTGAAAATCTATATCACCTCAAGGGAAAACAAAACAGATCCTGAGATGCAACGGTAACGCAAACCACAAGCAGCAGCCAACCTTCTTCAACACTAAACCTGTCAAAACTTATCAACTATGTTCATTGAATGAACACACCCGATAAGCAAACATGCAATCGGGTCAAGATTATAAAATGCTGGTGTGAGTAGCTCTAAAACAACATATACTTATACAAATATATACATACTCCATACGGCAGTTAGTTCCTCCACCGAGGCTTTTAACTTTCAACGACTAATACAACATCTTTAAGTACAATAATCTAGGCAGGTAGTTCCTCCAATCGAGGCTTTAACTTCCCACTAACCACACAACAAACTATAATGCGATCATAAATAAGGCATTTAGTTCCTCCACGAGGTTTTAGGTTATAACTAAACTACTAATCACCAAACATATACAATCATCTATCTAGAGATATATTATTTACTAACATATTACCATAATTATATTAGTTTAGACTTTCTTTGTGTGTCCCTAAAATCACGTCAGATCTATGTCTTACCTAGTTTCCACGGCTACCACAATCGCTACCCAACGCCGAACATGTACATCCACATGCCTCCCTTTACATAATGAGCCACTCCGTGCGTAACCACCCCGGCGGGATGCCGCACACCAGGTAAATCCTCACACGGAAGCCAAATCTATGTAAGCACTGCCACTATTCGGCATAAAAATATTGCGCATCATCGTTCTATTTTGCGAACGGAATAATCAAGCCACTATTCGGCTACGCCGGAGGGAGCCGAAGGCCATTCAGATTATTCGCAACGCCGGAAGGTCGCCAAGAAGGCCCGGAACGCCAGAAGGGCCAATCACATGAGTTGTGGTAGTCAGGTTCTAGGATTTTCGTTATGTAATTTATTCAGGTGTCATACGTTAATGACTCATAAACATTCCACTATATCACGTGCAGGTCAATTACCTTATTGCACTAAGCCATAATATTTAGAAACATCTCAATTATATCTCATAACCACTTTCATTCTTTCACGTGCCAATATATTATTGCACTATACCACACTCCCGTGGGCAAATATTCACCAATACTATATTAGCATCTCACATATAAAATAATGGAGTGTATATACATTTCTCCAAGACATTTCATTAATATAACTATCCCAGCATATTATATCATGTCACAATGCTTCCACGTATCGCATACATCTTTATTATAACGTATTAGGAATATAATGTCTCCTAACATCTCACTATCGTCACGTGTCAAAAATACACAACATCAAGGTCAAATCTTTCTTAGATAATGACCACCAAATTTTACAAGCTTCCACAGCATTTTATTACTATATGTGTCCATATAATATACACATAAAACGTAGCACAAATAAACAGTCCACAGTCCACAATCAAAGCCCAATATATATATGCTTTACACACTACTCACGTCAAATCTAAATTAGATAATGACAAACCAAGTTATATAATATCGACAACATTTTATTTCTATATTTATCCAAATAGTCCAATATGTGAAAAAAACTAGAAAAGTCAACATTCACAGTCAACGGTCAAAGTCAAACGGTCAAATGTCAAAGTCAACAGTCGACGGTCAAAGTCAACACATCATGGTCAAAGTCAAGTCAACACATCATGGTCAAAGTCAAGTCAACACATCATGGTCAAAGTCAAAGTCCAATGTCAACGGTCAAAGTCAACCCATCATGGTCAAAATCAAAGTCAACCCATCATGGTCAAAGTCAACACATCATGGTCAAAGTCAACACATCATGGTCAACGTCAAAATCAACACGTCATGGTCGAAGTCAAACTGTCATTGTCAAAAGTCAAAACCGCCGTCGTTTTAAAGGTGTTCGACGGGTTCAGGTCATAGCCATGGTTCATGGCTAAGGTAAAAAGGTGCATGGCTCGTGGGCTCATGACAAGGTAATGGTTCGGACCAATGGCCAAGCCCAAACCTTAGAACCCGAAAGTCTAAACATGTAAAGACCGGAAAGATCTATTTTAAGTCCAATGGGTGGTCCCAAGCTATATTAGAAAAACCGGCCAAAAAAGCGGTTAAGTGGTTCGGTCCAAAAATTTCAAAACAAAAAGAAAAGGGCCCAACCACTTAAATTAGATTTCGCCCACATAAACTAAAACTGAAATTTCGCCAACCACCATCGAAATTTCGCCAAACAACTTAAAATCAAACGGGCCCAACCAAACAATCTAAACCGCCCAAACAAAATTAAAACATTTCGCCCAAGGCCCAAAATCGGTCAACGATGCTTCTTCCTCACCCATTCTCTCCAAAGAAGACCACCCAAAAATCCGCCACCACTCCTCCACACACCACCCATTTTAATCGGCGGTTGGACTCCTAAAGAAGAACCCAACATCTTTAATACACAAAACTTCGATCTCATCTCCCCTCACAAAGCAGACGGTAGCGAATTCGCCAAATCGGCGCGCCATTGATGGTTTTCACCACCTCTCATGGTCCCCACGACTCAAACACTCTACCCTAGTCTAGGCAAAAGCCCAACACTCCAAACACTCAAAAAAACAGTCCCAACCCCCCGCCGCTTATTGACGAAGTTTTTTACTGAGCTTCAAGCCCCCAAAGAAAACCGACAAGCGTCATCATCCACCAATCCGTCACCACCGTCACCCCATTATCAGTCAATAACAAAAAAAAAAACAACCATACCAGTTACATAAGATTTGTAATCGAGATTTCTTGGTATAGGGCTTTTCGCCATTAACGCCCATGAAGTTTCAACAGTTTCAAATACAAAAATCCGAAATCTAACAAAATTAAATAAGACAAATGACACGAAGTCCAATACAACAGGATAATAAACAGTAAAAAAACAGAAACAGTACACGCCGATATATGTAAACTACAAATCCAGTGAAATAGCAAAAATAGCTACTCACCTGACGTAACAGCTCGACGAATCCCTCGTCGTCCGAACCGTCGCGCTCCACCCTCCAGAAATCCAGCTTTTTATCTCTGCCTCCATTTTTAATATTCTATTATTATCTAAACCCTATTTTCTAGAAAAATGTGTTTATATACTTGGGTCCGAAACCCAAGCCCAACACCGACTCGGGCCCAAAACCAGGCCCACGTATCCCGAGTCCAATCCGACGAATTTTAAAAATAAATAATTAAATTAATTAATTAATAAATAGAAAAATACGTATTTTAAATACGGGCGTTACAACTTCGGAGTTTGGTTGACTTCGGATCAGACGATAGGGTACACGACTACGTTATTTGGTAGTGTTAATTTATGTTGTCTTCGCTTGTACAAGGAAATCATTGACTTGACTAAATCACCTTCAAGTGCAGGATTTTCAAGAGACAAGAAGCATATAAATATTCCTCTCAAGTATGATGGGATTTTAAGCAAAAATCTCCAAAGGAAATTGATCGAGCAAGTGCAAAGGTAGACATAAACTTCCCATCTAACAAAAAATGTGTGTAATATTGAATTCCCTAACTCGTCGATGAGGTCTGTGAACACAAAGTGTAACATACAAAGTCCATTTTTATTGAAGGTTAGGAGGTTTCAGAAGTTTAGCAGAGTGTGACATAGAGAGTCAATTTTTATTCACCTAAGCTTTTCATTCCAGTCATATTTAACTTGACAAACAAAAATGCACAGAGTGCATGGTTACTGTGCTGGCGAACAAAGTTGGACTCTTCAATCAAATATAATATATCATAATAAACAACATTTCAAAAATAAAAAGGGAATGAAACAAACAAACACACAGACATACACGCACACACACACACACACAGACGACTTCTAGACTCGACCACAATGATGGTTCACTTTCATTGTATTAATAAATTTGACATGAACAAACCAAAGGGGTACTACTGCAAATTGTAAAACAAGACAAAATATTAAAACAAGTCAGATATTGCATTTAAGTTTCAAAAATAACACTATGAACCATTAATAGTGATAGATAAAACATCGATCTAACATGGAGTAAATCAAGTCACAACACATGAGAGTAAACAAATCTAATAAAAACAAGCACCTTTTATATAAAAGATGGGTCTTTTATCTCAAAATCGAAAGTTGGACAAAACCCATAAGCAAGAACCTCACTTTAAAAAAAAAATTGATGAGTAAATTAGTTACCTTGAGCATATCGAGTAACAAAAGCAGCGACAACTCATTTAATCTCTAAGATACAATTTTTAATTAGAACCCGAAATCAATTATTGAAAGGGGAGGAGAGAGGAGGAACAAGAATGGGAAGAACATAAGAAAAACAAGAGAGAGGAAGAAAGGACGACTTACCCATTGAGGAATCGAAATCATTCTACTGTTTTCTCTTTCTTCCTGTTGTTTTCTTTTTTTTCACTTGTTATTGATTTCTTTTTAGGGCATCGTGATTTAGATGAGCGGCTAGAGCAAACAAAAGTCCCGCTTAAGTTTTCATCATCTCTCGCTTAAGTTTTCGTTATATATATTTTTAGCAAAATGATTTTTTTTTGACAATTTAATTATCTTCCCCTTTGTTTATCAACTCTGTAACGTATATTCAAGCATTAGAAAATATACAAAAAATGTTGCATAATATTTACCAATATTTACTAACGGATACTTCTATTACTAATGGTTACTAAATGTTGTCAATTAACTAACGGATGTATATGTGTTGGTAATGAAAAATTCCAATTGTTGCAAAATAGCCCAAATAGTGTAGTGGCGGTTGCTCAGCCCAAATTGAAGGAAAGGGTTAACCTGGGAACCAAGGATGACCCTAACTTCATCTATGTAGGAGCTAACCTTGATCCTACTCTCAAGGCACAACTTGTAAGCTTTTTATCATTGAATAAAGATGTTTTTGCCTGGTCGTACATCGATGTCCCTAGAATTGATCCCAATGTTGCATGCCATAAGTTAAATGTTAACCCAAATGCAAAACCAGTTTACCAACGACCTCGAAAGTTATCCCTTAGATTTCAAAAAGCAATCAATGAAGAGGTTGAAAATCTCAAAAAAGTTGGTTTAATTAGGAAGGTCGACTACCCCGAATGGGTTGCTAACAAAGTAGCAGTCCCAAAAAAGAATGGCACAGTTCGCCTTTGTATGGATTTTACCAACCAAAATCAAGAAACTCTTAAGAATAGCTTCCCATTACCAAGAATTGACTGACTCGTGGACTAGACTTGTGGCCATGAGCTCTTGTCATTTATGGATGCTTACAAATGGCTACAACCTAATCCCCACCTGGTAGAAAAAAGACCAAGAACAAACTTCATTTGTAACAGAGCAAGGAATTTACTATTACAATGATAAGAGCCCAAAACTGTAGTTTCAACTCCTTAATAATATTATATTTAAACTAATTATGTGTATAATAAATAAGAGTTAGTATTGTTTACGTGCTTTTGTATATTTTAGGTCTTGGAATCAAATATGTGAAGAAATATATTAGTTTAGCAAGAGAAATGAGCAAAGGTTGGTTGCTAAGAAGTTTTATGGTTAAAGTCCAAGTTTCAAGGAGAAAAGGCCTTTTTAAAGCCTAGTCAAAGCTGAAAAGTCAAAGTCAACGCGAGTAGAAAAAGAGCATAAAAGTCAATAGAACTTCCGCAGGTCGTATCTTTAGACTCAGACCTCGGAATTGGGCCTATTATATGTCAAAATGACCGGCTAGGAAAGAGATTTCTAATGGTCTAAGTCTTGACCCAATCAGAATAGTAAAAGTGGATAAAAAGGGTGCTAAAGAATTTTTTGCTTTGAGAGAAACCCTTTTTGGACACATGTAATTAGGTTTTGGGCTTGATTTCATGGCCCAAAACATGACTCCAAAGCCCATGCACGAAATTGTAAACCTAACCCTATCCTATATAAAGAGGTTGAAAGCTAAACAAAGTTTGGCTACTCCCCTCTTTAGTTTAGTTTTAAATTAGGGTTCTCTCTCTCTCCCTCTTTAGTTTAAGTTAGGTTTAGTTAATTAGTTTAGTTTGTAACCTCCATTAGAACCTTTTAATAAAAACTTTAGTTTATTCAATTCAAGTATCTTTAATAAAGTAGTTCTTCATGATGTGTTATTTTATTTATTATTATGTCATGATAGTCCCATGAATCAAAGCTAAACTCCCATTAGAGGGAGTTTGAATGAAGCTTTGAGAGGATTTGATTTGTTAGTATAGATTTGTTGTTTAGGGTTTCAAGTTTAGGTTTTTCTTGACTTAGAGATAAGAAGAATTTAACCTAAACTAGATAATAGTGAGTTTGCCATGAGAATGAGAACAAACTTTCTCTCATGCTAATTAGTTTATGACTAGAGATAGTATAAAGTAATTAGAGATCATTAAAGGTCTTGTCTTTATATTTTAACTTTGTGTGAGAATATCTAGACTAGGGTTTTCTGTACAAATCTATGCTAGCATGTTAAGAAATTAAAAAATGAATTTCAATCTCTCTCTAGCTTTCTCAATATTTGATTGATCTATATTTAATTACTTTAGTTAATATTAGTATAAGATCAATTGATAATATTATCTCGCAGTATAAATTCTTAACATAACATTACTTTCACCATTGTTTCTTTGTGTTTGATTAATTGGATTCTATTTAGTCTTGGTAGTTTAGGAGTGGAACGAATCCTGACTCTTTATATATTACTTCATTATATGTGAGAGTAGAAAATAAATAAATTGATGCCGTAAGAATAAAGTTAGAATAATCTAGTTGAGTTTTTACGGACTATCAAATGGCGCCGCTGCCATCTTAAACTCATCCGGGACAAAAATTCAATTGGTTGAATTTAAGGGGAAATCCTCTATTCTCAACCCACCTACCCTTTTAATTTTTCTTTCTTATTTCTTGCATTTTCAGTACTATTCACTGTTTTAGGTACAGGGGCACCCGCCCTCCATTTTGCCTTGTTCAGAGCGCCCTCCCTTGTGTCTGCAGATTCACAGTGAAGAACACTACAGTAAAGGTATTTTTAAATTTCCGAAAATTCTGAAAATATTCAGGCATAATATTTACGGTGTTGTTGATTTATTGGAATATTTTCAGATTTTTTCTAGTTGTTTTACTTAGTGAACTATTACCATCTTTACAATGCTGCATTTTAGCTTTCAAACCGTAAGTTTCGGAAAATACTGATGAGTAAGGTTACTTAGGCAATTCCAAAAATTCTAAGATTTTTACAAGAGTAGCTATCATAAGTCAGGCGTTTACAGTATAAATTTGAAGTATTTTTTATTTGTTTTGACCACCTAACTAGTGGATTATTTCCAGTGTATTTCTGCAGTTTTGCAACACTTAATTTATGGAACAACAACCGATAAAGAGGGTTTATAGAACTCCAATTTCTCTAAAGATTTTACAGGAACACGCATGATCTGTCAGGATTCTCAAATAAAAGTTTTTCGATATTTGGCTCTGTTTTGATTGGTTAACCATTCGGTTGTTTGTGTTGTGTCCAAAAATTGTTTCACAAACTTTGCAGGGCAGTAGAAGGACTTTCATAACTCCGATTGATCCGAAATTTTACAGGGCGACTTCTTGGACGTCTTAGCAAACTATACCCTATTAACCCTATCATTTGAGCTCGCTCACCCTCAAAGTACTAGACATCGAAGGCAAAGGCAAGATGGATAGCTCCCTTCTACTCCTATTTTTTCGGCGCCACTTTACGAGGTAGCCCGATTTTTACCGGTTAGTTTCCAACTTTCTTCGTTTAAGTTATTCCGTGTTTCCAACTTCTTAAATACACTGAGATTGCGTATACAAGATGCTATTCATACGCGTAGCAATGAGGCATTCAGGTACTCCTTCTTCCACTCCTCGTTTCTTCTATCAGAGGAGTTTTAATTCTAGTATAATTAGGCTTGTTTTTCATAGACATGATATGACACACCTATCTAGAATTTCACACACTACACCTGCATCAATGGATAAAGAACTAGAGACTCCTTTCTCTAATTTTTATAAAGCACTAAACGATGGCCCTAAGTCGTGCATCGTTCTTGCAGACCTAGTGGAGGATTTTCGAATTCCCCCGAATATATTTAACTTGTTATTGGTTTTCTATAGTTTAGACCACGAGAAGCCTTATCAACACATGCGTAGGATAGAACAAGTTCTCACTACATTCCATCATCCTAGCATAAGTCCGGATCAAGTTCCACTCGTTTCTTCTATCAGAGGAGTTTTAATTCTAGTATAATCAGGCTTGTTTTTCATAGACATGATACGACACGCCTATCTAGATTTCACACACTACACCTGCATCAATGGATAAAAAACTAGAGACTCCTTTCTCTAATTTTTATAAAGCACTAAACGATGGCCCTAAGTCGTGCATCGTTCTTGCAGACCTAGTGGGGGATTTTTGAATTCCCCCGAATATATTTAACTTGTTATTGGTTTTCTATAGTTTAGACCACGAGAAGCCTTATCAACACATGCGTAGGATAGAACAAGTTCTCACTACATTCCATCATCTTAGCATAAGTCCGGATCAAGTTAAACTTAGGGTGTTTCCATTCACCCTAGCCAACAAGGTGGCGTCTTGGTTAAGTGCCCAAGTGCCTAATTCTGTGGACTCATGGGCCAAACTTGTTCAATTGTTTATGGAACAGTTTTACCCACTGCTGATGATAGATGAAATGCTTTACAAGATTCATATCTTTCGCCAGAATCCTCATGAATTTTTTCAGAGGTCTGGAATCGTTTCACTGATCTTCTCATAGAGTGTCCACATCATAACCTTGCGAAAGACACGCTTGTTCGTGCATTTTTCAAGGGACTTTCACATCATCATAAAGAGGTTCTAGATATCATGACTGGGGGTAGTTTTCTTAGTAAAGGAGCCTTGGAGGCTTATAAATTCTTAGAAGATCAATCTAAGAGGAACAACAATTGGGGAGGTAACGACTCTTCCCGCTCCACTCCTTCTTCTTTTGAGGTTACACCTGATCCCAAGCTTAAAACTCTTATCGATGCCCTCAATAAAAAGGTAGATGCCCTCTCTATTCAACAACAACCCACTCCAGTCATGAAGATTAACTCTACTCGTTGTAATGTCTGTTTTAGTCTTGAGCATTCTGACTTCTATTGTCCTCTGGTCTATGCACAACCACCACCACAACCATCACACTTCAACCAGTTAACTCAACATCAAGGACAAGGAAACTTAGGTGACCAGAATAGAGATTTAGTGCCCATGACCCAAAACTATCAGCATCAAGACATGAACACTCAACAAGCCTTAATTCCAGTCCAACCATCTACAGACAAAGTAGTAGTGACCTTGTTGGAAAAACAAAATCAAATTATTCAACAAAACTCCAACTTGATGAAAGATCAGCATGATCAAAATTCTAATATGATGAAACAAATGATGCAGTCTTTGTGCCAAAAGATTATTGACATGTCTCCTAACCAAAATAACAACTAAACAGGCGTGTTTTCAGGTCAAGTAGTGCCTAATCCTAAGTCAACAAACATCGCCTTCGAAATAACCAAGGTATTTCTTTGTAATGGTGATATAAACTAAGGGGACCTACAGGTGATCCACTACCATTCGTTCAGGGGAGAGTAGTTGATAACAAAGTGACTATGCTGCGGATCGCCAACAAGCGAGTTTTTGAAAATGAAACCATATCGAATACTGTCATAGAAATTGATGATCCTACACCTGTAGAGGTTCTAATATGGACACCTAGATGGAAAATGGCTAAAGATAAAGCAAATACTAATAATACTTTTGAACCTTATGCTAAATATAGAGATAAACTACCGTATCCCGAGAGACTAATTGTGTCTAAAAAGGACAAATTTTTGATGAGATTAGAAAAGTGTTTAAAAATTTGACTATAAACCTACCTTTTCTAGATGCTATAAAAAGTCTACCTGGACACGTTAAGTTTCTAAAAGAGTTGTGCACCAAGAAGAGAAAAACCAACATACCCCACGAAGCCTTCTTAACTGAACAATATCCCTCTTTATCTGAACATATCAGAATTGTTAAGTACAAGGGGTCATCATACTGTACAATGCACCTTAGGTGATACCTTCATAACAACTGCTTTATTAAACCTGGGGCGAGTGTTAACTTACTCCCTTTTTATTTATATAAACAACTAGGTCTAACAAAACTTCAACCAACCAAAATGACTTTGCAGTTAGCCGATCGTTCTATTAAGTATCCCAAAGGCGTAGTTGAAAACATTCTCGTTAAAGTTCAGGATTTTTACTATCCCATTGACTTCATTATTCTCGACACAGAAGCTGCTCATGATTCCATTCCCATCATCTTAGGACGTCCTTTTTTGGCAACCACCAATGTCCAAATCAATTGTCGGGATGGCACAATGACTCTTTCTTTTGGAAATCTTTATGTGGAAGTTAACATGTTTAAACAAAAGCAGGGACAACTCGGTTTTCCTGTAGAAGGAGAAGTGAAGTCCATTGAGAGTTTTATATATTACATTAGTACTTCCAACGATCTTGTCCCCACACTAGTAGATACCCCTCTTATGGAAGAAGACAAATATGACAATTTTAACTCCTTGAATATAACTGAAATAGAGAAAGCATTTTCCACCCTGCCTTCTGACCCTATGAGAGATGGAGTAAATCTCACAATAGACGAGATAGATGAATTCCTCAAAGATGGAGATGAATACCATAATTATGTGGATGGGACCAAGCTAGATGAGGAATTCTATGAGTTTCTAAGAGCCTATGATGATCCACCCTCTCAAACACTACCTAGAGCACCACCCAACCACCATTCACCTGAGCTAATCCCTCATAGAATCCAACCATTTTTTCTATTCCATCCTTCTAAAACTTATCTACATCCCACGTATTTTCCAAAACCATCTATTTTCTCACACTCATTCACTTGGCCTCCCTTTCGTAGGAGAAAAAAGAAGAAACTGTATGCTCGATTAGGTTCTATATCCATCAAAATTCCTTCCCACTCTACTAAGCCACGTCATAGGAAATCTTGGTGCTTGATTCTGTTTGATAGTGCATTCCGTGTTAACTATTTATGGAAAGATTCACAATTATTTAGATTATTGATATATGGTAAACTACATGTTAATACATATATATCACATTAAGTCTATGGAATCTGACTTTAAAAGACTCAAGTTTTTGTACAATACCACCTTTTTGGAGTATAGGCCAAACAAAAATTTTCAAACTTAAAAAGAGTTTTCCAATTTTGTTTGGGGGTGGCGTATTTTGGTATTTCATTTCAAAACGTTTTTCCACCCATTGCCTGTTATGTTTACTCCAATTTAGTTAGTACGTAACATTTTAATTGTACTTCATGTTATCATATCATCTTTATAATATTTCTGTTACAGGTATTGCCAATTTTTGCCACGTTTCTATGGTAAATTCTTTCCTTATCTCTTTACACTTTGAGGACAAAGCGTTCAATTGTTTGGGGGTGGGATAGAAACATTTGAAAAAATTAGGCACTTTTAGGATATAAATTAGGCACTTTTCTTTATAAAATATTAAAAAATCATAAATACTGTTTATACTAGGCACTTAGTGATAATGGTATTGTTCTTTTCTCCATGATGATATTAGTCTAGAAATCTCACGTAGTACTTGAATTAGGATTTAATTTTTGAAACTTAGATTAATATATAGGTAATAGTTATTGCATCTTTTCACGAACATCTTACATGAGCATCTTTGATTGTACTTGGTAGTATTTTTCTGAGACCTAGATTAGAGTACTTAATACATATCCTGTGAGCATCTAGCCTAAAAGCCTCATAAGAGTGAAATATTTGAGTGATGACAGAAGGGAGAAGTAAATTCCGAGTAGAGAAATCACACATCCACTTGCTTGATCACCATACCATATCCTAAGCGAGAATTTATGCCCTCTTTGGATCGATATAGCCAGAAATTCACACCTATATGAAATTTATTATCCGTTAGTCGCCCCACTGAGCCTTTCATTAGCCTTTTCACAAACCAAAAATCCTTTACCCAATAAAACAAAATTAAAAATAAAATCAGCCTACCTATCTGGATAAGTATGAGAAATAGGATGAGTGAAGAAAAGGGAAGAGAAAAACCTGTGTGAACAAAAATTAGTTAGTTGCTTCAGAAAAGAAAAAGAAAAGAAGTTTCCATCCAAAGAGAAAAAAAAAAAAAAAGAAAAAAGAAAAATAGAAATAAAATAAAAACTCCAAAAATAGAATAAAAGGAATCAAAAAGCCAAAATAAAAAGGCTAAGGATGGAAACAAAGTGTAGAAACAAAAGAACAAGGTTTTCTCTGGTTACATAATATGAAGACCTTATTTTCTTAGATTTGTCCTTTTGAATATCCATGTCTTTCCTTCTTTAACCAACACCTACGCCCCGTATCACCTAATAAAGACCTCTAGTTCAATTAGGAATATGTTGGTGTGATAGTAAGTGGTAGATGTGTTTGATCAACTTCAGCTTTATTGGATTGTCATTGAGATTGTGAGAAAACGTGGTGCCCATTGCACACTGGAGTTAGCAAACTTGAGTGGAAAAATCATAGTGTTATGTGTTTTGACAGATTCCTTGTGAGAACCTACTTAGGCACGCTACCCAAAAGTTTCAGAAATGGACCTGCCATTGCATTTCATATCATAATTCATTGTATAATTGTTTATCTTAAGATGATTTGATTATTATGCATGTATTAGTTTAAGTTTTAGAATGATCATCCTTGTTTAAATACTAGTGAGACGTATAGATTCTGAGATAAAATTAGGGAACAATTACTTTTATTTCTTAGTTGTTATAGTATAAATGAAGTTTGTGAGTACCTTCTTTAGAAAACTCTCACAAGGCTATAACTCGTCCACTAGGGAATTCTTAGTGGTTTAAGGCCTTATTGCATATGGTCAATGCAGTCGCACTCAGCAAAACGAGACTAGTTAAAAATATATTTTTGGTCATTTATTTTAATTTCTCATATTTACTTGAGGACAAACAAAATGCTGTTTGGGGGTGGTTTGATAAGAGCTCAAAACTGTAGTTTTAACCCCTTAATAATATTACATTTAGACCAATTATGTGTATAATAAATAAGAGTCACTACACCATAACAGGCTATTTGCAACGGCAAAAAAGCGTTGCTAATAATTTTCGCAACGCTTTTTAAGCGTTGCAAATATGGCGTCGGTAAAGTGTTGGAAATATTTGCAACGCTTAAAAAGCGTTGCAAACAGAACTTTCCAACGCTTATTATAACTATTTCGTACACATATTTAAAACCTTTGCAACGGTTTTTATTTCACAAACGCTTTTTAAGCGTTGGTAATTTGTTAAAATTTTTACCAACGGTTTGTAACCGTTGCAAAGTTGTTAGTTAATTTAAAAAAAATAATTTAAAATTCGTTTGTAACGGTTATAAACCGTTCGATGGGTTGCTAAAAAAAAATAATAATTTCTCATATTTTGTAGCGAGACCAGCTAAACCAATTATATCCCCATATCAATCGGAATCAACCCGGTTTTATCGCCAAATCCACATTAACCTTCCGGTGAAATGCAACTAAAGGTAAAAGAGATTATTCGATAAGCTATCAATTATATAAAACCGAAAAGAACGAAGAGAGAAAAAACTATGTACTGAAGTATGATTATAGAATTGCATATTACATTACACAATTACATTGTGATGGGGCCTAATTCACAAGAGAAGTCAGTAACTACTCTTTATAGAATCCAAAAAGAAAACAAGGAAGATCATCTTGAGATGACTTTCATGAATCGGGTTTCTTGAAGAAAATATCCCCTGCTGCTCTATCCAACAATGAAGGGCCATTGTCCGATTTCTCTTGTACATCCCCAAATATTATCTGCGTAAGTATGAGAAAGAAACACACGATTAGTGACATGATCCAACCCGTGACTACAAAACCAAATTGAGACAACCACACCCGATCCGGATAAAAGACAAGTAAAGCAATCATGGAATGATCGGACTTAATATGCTACCTAGCTTTACTATCAAACTCGTTAGATAATTAAGCAAGATGTAACAGCTCACTCCCATTGCGGGGAGCCATAGTGCATCATATCGTAGCTTCGTCTCTATGACTTTTTGTTTTGTTTGCTAGATATATTAACATTGCATTTGAGTTTGTTCATTGAACAATATGTAAATGTTAATTTTCAAAATTAGTCAAGAAATTATATTGATCAACTAACCTCCGTGTCTTCAAACATCCGGACGGCTAATCTGTTCTTTTCGCTAGCAAATATCTATTTGGTCTCTCCTTGTCATCATAGAACACCTTCCACAATCTAGAAAAAAATGGCAAAACAAGAGAATCGAGGAATTGAACTCAGTATAACTCAATAATTGATCACAATAGTATATCGTCCGAACATAACAAGTGTTTATCGATTCTCACCCTGGATAGCATCTAAAAACAGCACCAGCAGGGAATGGTCTCATCGAGTATACCGTTGTAAAAAACCTTTGCAGAGTATTATCCAAAACGTTTAATTTCAGCAATGGTCAAATTGTATGTACTAAGAACAAAGATGCCACTTTGAGGTATATAGATGAAACATGTTTATCGTTTGTCATAATTTTGCATGGCTTATCTTCTCTACCTGGGAGTCTCACAAGCCAATTATCATATTCGTTTTGAGTATCTCCATTTGCTAAGTTACATCTTCTATTAAGGCATGCTTGTTCAAATCTTTTTCATATCACTATAGTCAGTATTACACCCACTCTCTTAAAGACTTCAACCTAATTTGCTCCATTTTACGAGAGCTGTTTTACAAGGCATGTCCCTGTTTCCTTACTTACATCCATCGCAGAAAAAAGATAGCCTAATCAATTTACTTTTCAATATCCAGTGAATAAGACTGGATTGAAGACAGAAGAATGGTGTACCTCAAAAAATATCTACGCAGTTTTCAAACACACCCTCGATTTAAAATGTGAAAAAATATCTACGCAGTTTTAGATCAAACATAACTTTAGATGTAAAATGTTTTGACTTCTTGATGCTGTGTTCTTTTAAGAGTGTTCTAGATTGAAATCTCTAATATAATACCAAAATGAAAACTATTTTGTCAACTGCTAATGGTTAAGAGTGTTCTAGATTTTAAGAGTGTTCTAACGTTTAAGAGTGTTCTAGATTGAAATCTCTAATATAATACCAAAATAAATCTACTCAACTCTAGAATCCCCATGAGAAGATGACATCAGTATACATGTCCATAACGTTATATGTACATTAGTATACCTATTTCGTCAACTGCTAATGGTGACTCATCCCAGTAAAGGAACAAACTTCCCTTGGTCCCTTCATTTTAAACATGATAAAGGCTGTCAAATGAGACCTTGGAGACAAAATTAAGGGCCACTGAATATCTGACTTCTCATCCACGTTGTTCCTCTGGATAGTTTTTTCCAAAGACATCAAAATGTCAATTGTTTGTGTATGCTAAAGTTTGGAGTTGTTGGTCACAACAAAAAGATAGAAATACTGCAGTAAATGGAGTCAAGGGGTACCAAAGAAAAATTGACGGAATAACACAAAATGTAATGAAACTCAGATAAACCACTAATCGTGACATTGCACAATGATTTTAAACATGTGTGGGATAGCAGACCAAAGATCACAGTTTAGAATAGAACATCAAAAAAATTGAAGGTACTATACCTGCGTGTTAATGTCGACACTGAAAAGCCAACATCCAAATCCGGGATGTGAATGATACCGACCAACCACCATCTCGGCCTGCAATGCATGGAAAATATAAGTACATAGAATCATATAACCAAATATTAGTCACTAAAGGCACGAGGGGTTTGACAGATAATAAATCGAAAACCAAAAATCAAAGAAAATCAAGTGGTGGTCGGCGTGAGGTAGGTAGATATACTCGTCTTATGTTCTTAGACATGGCATGATGGTGCATTTTTTTGTGTTTTCTCTATGTTTCTATCCGTCTCTTGCAAGCGCTTTTTATTCTTTTGACTTGTAACGTAGGCCTTCTCAGCCATCCCCTTATTAATGAAATTTCACTTTACTAAGCGCAAAAAAAGAAAAGGCACATCAAAGTAACACGGGGCCTTAAATTATTCTCATCATCTAATAAAGTCTAACGGTTAACCTTACCTACTGACACTTGTTACGCTCCTAAAAAATTTCCCTACATTAATACAGAAACATAGTCATTACTTAAACCTGCATTCGCCAAAATTTTCAAGTACAATGCATAGTGAACACTAGTTTAGTTTCTTCATCCGTAGCTTCTTTTTTCTTAGTCTAGAATTCTATAGATAGACCCTTAACTCTTAGACCAAACAACATACAAGTTTCAAAACACCAATTCCAGTCCCCTTTTCTCACATCTACGACTAGTCGAATATATCCTCACTAAAAAATCATAAAATAGGCTAATTCACATAACTTTGTTTTCTTGCCAACCAACTCAATGCTCTATTGCTATGTTGTCAAAATCAATCCTAAGGCGGCGGAAGGCGTTAGTAGCAAAACCCAAAGCCTTGCACCTGCAGCCCTGACTACAGAGCTCCATTACTCGCACCTCAAACCTAAATCACAACTTTTCCAACTCCACAAACAAGACACGAACAGTTCATTAAACAAGTGAGCACCATGAACTTAATAAACTTAACATGAATACTAAAAATTAGTTTCCATGTACAGTCCACAATTTTTATAAAACACCCCTTTACTTAATTCGAAAGTTAAAACCCATAAAGAACACTTTTTACACAACCTAAATAAAGATTATAGAAAATTGAAATACCAAATAAAAGTAAGTGTATACCTTCCAGTATGTTTAAGCATATCAAGCATATTAGTCTGGAAAACATGATCAACAGCTTCAACACTAACACTAGTACCACTTTGAGGCATAGCAAAAACATCCACAACACGAACATTATACTCATCAACAAAATCACCCAACATCAAACCCATCACTTCCATTGGTACACCAGCTCTCCCTACAACAATTTCCAAACCCCATCACTAAAAATCAAATATTTAAAAGGCCCCACACTTCAATTACAGAAATTGCTACTTCTTCTTCCCCTTGATTTTCATCTTCTATTATTATAGCAGCTATAATAATAGTTAAATAATAGTTAGGAGCAATTCCAAATTCCTTTGGTAACATTCCGGAATTGATTGTGATTAGATAACAAAATCAGAACATTAGTTCAAAGAATATTGATTTTCGCCAATTTTTGAACCCAATTTAATAAAAAAACGCACAAAAACAATTTGGGTTTTTGAAAAACGATATCATGCCAATTCACAAATGAAACAAAGAAGAACAAAAGAATAAGCAATTACCTGTAGCTGTTGTTAATTTCTGTTTTGCTTCTTTGGGGTTTGTTTGTTTGGATGTGTTGAGACAAAAAACCAACTAAGGGCTAATTTTGTGGATCCGGAAGGTTTTTTTTTGTTTTTGGATCTGTTGTACAACAACACCGCGATACCATATGGAGGAAATGAGTTGGATGTCAAGTATGTGGTCTAAAGAATATTATGATTTCTGGGTCGAGGATGCATGTCAACAATCCATTTCTTGTTTTCTTTGATTGAGGAGTGCGAAAATTAGGGATCTTGAGATAATGCGGTGGTGAGAGAGAGAGAGAGGAGAGAAAAAAAAAAATTATGTTTTATATTTCGATATTTTTGGTTTCCCTCTGTTGGCGAAATTTTTCGCGAAATTTTTAAGTTTGTAACATTTCTCCAACGCTTTTTAAGCGTTAGCAATTAATTCCGGAAATTCACCCAAATAAAGCAACGCTTTACAACATTACCAACGCTTATTTAACGTTGGAAACTTACTAACGCTAAATAAGCGCTGCAAATAAAAAAAGGTGCATGTTGCAAATATCCTACTATGGTGTAGTGAGTTAGTATTGTTTACGTGCTTTTGTGTATTTCAGGTCTTGGAGTCAAATATGTGAAGAAATATGTCAGTTTAGCAAGATAAATAAGCAAAGGTTGGTTGCTAAGGGTGTGTTTGTTTAGTGGCAAATCTGTAGTGGGAAAATATTAGATTTGCCAGCATTTTCCCACTAGAGTTTTGCCAGGCTAATTTGTAGTGGGAAAATTTCAGTTTGCCAGTGTTTGTTTGCAAAAATTTCTAGTGGGAAAATATGGGATTTGCCAGTTTTGCCAGTGTTTGTTTACATGGTTTTTTTCTTATGGCAAATAATTTTTCAACTTTTTGGAAATATATATTTTTTTGTTTTCAAACTCAATAGTCTAAAAAAAAAACTAAAAATAAAATACAAAATAAAGATAATTAAAAACAATACAACTCAACATTAATAGTAATAGTGTCTTTGAAACAACCATAAAATAAAGTCAAAGTGCAATACCCTTTAACAACCATTGTTATCCAAACACATATAAAATGTCATTGTGCCTTGGATAAATTTTATTTCTATACTTTCTCATACTCGGATCACGTGCTATGGCTTGATCCCAAACCTCGTTGCTAGCTATGATCTTCTGTTCTTCATAACTCCATTCAAACCCCTGTTGCATTGTTACACTAGCAATATCGCGTGCTATCCATCGTAAAGGTCTTCACTCGCTGAGTTACATGACTAATAGTCAAGTCGATACCAAATGTAAATGTGTTTTGGAGTGTTTCTCTTGCACGCTCTTTTGATATTGGAAGAAATCCGTTCTCATTCTTATGACCTAGAAGTAGCTCGTTATGGAATATACCGATAAGAACATTGTCCATCTCAGTTGTCCATCGCATTGCCATATCTAATTAATAAGGATACAAATTTAGTTAATATACTTAAAACAATGACAAGTTAAGAAAGTGCATTTGGATAATTAATAAAACAAACTTGGTCCAAATGTCGTTACAACCACATAAACATAAATTTAATTAGAAGATTCCACGGACATATCAGATTAGTACAACTACAAGGCTAATAGTAATTTGATCATTACAGCAATTAAAATAACTAAAAACACCATGACCAAGTAGCGGATGTAGACCCAATCGCGTTGCTCGGCTACATGACCTCTCATATTTTCTATGTGAGGTGCATATGGAACTTCTATGTGAGGTGCATGGGCGTGAGAAGCTAGCACTTGGGGAGGTAGTGAATTTGTCAAATTGGTCTCTTCGATGGGTGCATATGGAACTTCTATGTGAGGTGCATGTGGAGCGTGAGAAGCTAGCACTTGGGGAGGTCGTGGTGCACCTACTAATAATGGATTCAAGACCTCTTTGCTGAAGGTGAGTGACCAATCTATGTTCAAAGCTTCTTCTATGGACTTACATCCATAGTAATCTGCGTTACTATGACCATTCACTTGGCTTCTGATCATCCCAATTTGTGTACACTCAGCGATTCTTTCCCTCGAAAGTACTACGTAACACTAATGTGTTTTCCCATTCCTGTCATCATATTAGAAAATGGCCATAGAACATACAATTATTTTACGACATACAAAATGGCCATAAAACATACAATTAATTTTACAACATACAAAATGGCCATAGAAAACAATTATATATATATAATAATGCAGGCCACATGCATAGGCAGCAACAATTATATATCTACACACTTAAGTTCAAGTTTATTTATTTCTAAGTTGCATTAATGACTTTTATTTGTGCTCTATCTATCAGCCAATGTTTTCCTTCAACTTTTGTCCATTGAACACCACACACACTGCAACACACACCACACACACACACTGCAACACACACACACACACACGCACACAGCAGCTCACTTAGAAAAAAAAAAAAAAAAAAAAAAAAACACATACATATCCATTTTTTATTAGCGTAATCAATTAACTCGACTTGGAAATCTTTTTTTAAGTAATAGATCACACTTTTTACTACATATCTAAATTGTTCCTACATTTCCCGATGAGCTAACATTTTACAACTTGCTACTCATGAGGCCCTTCTTTGTGACATCTAAATAAGGAAATGAATGCTAATTCATAACGTTATTAGCATGGGTTGTAAAAGGTAGGAGGCAACACATCGATGGAACCTTAAGACGGGTTTAAATCTGATTCTGAACATTGGTTAAATTTGATGTTTTCAATTTTGTGCTATGCACAAGAAGCTGCATGATTCCTTGCCATACCAGCAACGTGATTCACCAAGTAGCGCTTTATTCATGTCTACAAGTCTTCTAATCCTAAGCAGCCTAGCATCTTATTTTGGAGACGAGTACACCCTTTCCCAACCCACCAAGTCAGTCTTTTCCTTTTTGCTTCCAATAATCGAGCCTCATAGAAAACTTCTTATGAATTGCTATTTAATCTGCCACCCCATCATCAATACTAAATTTGATCAGCTTCCAATATGGCATCAAAGCACATCTAGAGTGCGGCAGGGACATTAAACTCAAAATCGACAATAACAATAGTTACAACATTAAAAAACAAACTCAAGCTCATTAAGAGGGTACTTAGATTGATAAGAATTATGGAGTACTAGCAAACAGGCTCAAACTCATTATGAGGGTAATTATAGGAAATGGACTCAAAACGTTCATCATGGTTAAAGAAGTATGGAGAACTATTGTCCCTTGCATCCCCATGATTCTTAAATACCAGTTATAGAACCAAGCAAGCAAAGGAAGCTTTCAACAAAATACATGAAGAAATCCAAGTGAGACCACTTGACAAGAATCAATGACATCAATATTACCTTGAATTGACATCGGAGTTCATACTAAATGAACCCTTCTATGTGTTCATTGCTAGTATTAATGTTTCAACTGGAATCCTATCAAGATTTACTCCCTTAAAACTAACCATTAGCATCAAAGTTACCTTCAATTATACCAAGTGCTGAAGCACTCTTTGTCGATATAGCCGCAGGCACTTTTGGGCTAAAAATTTACCAACCAAAAAAGAAATCAAACATCTAAACAAACTACAATGTCAAGGAAACACACTCTGCACACAGCACTCTGCAGTCTCAACAATCAGCACTCTGCACACAGCCACCACCACAGCCCCCACAGCACACAACACACTCTGCACTCAACACACAGCACACTCTGCACACAGCCACCACCACAGCCCCCACAGCACACAACACACTCTGCACTCAACACACAGCACACTCTGCACACAGCCACCACCACAGCCCCCACAGCACACAATACACTCTGCACTCAACACACAGCACACTCTGCACACAGCCACCACCACAGCCCCCACAGCACACAACACACTCTGCACTCAACACACAGCACACTCTGCACACAGCCACCACCACAGCCCCCACAGCACACAACACACTCTGCACTCAACACACAGCACACTCTGCACACAGCCACCACCACAGCCCCCACAGCACACAATACACTCTGCACTCAACACACAGCACACTCTGCACACAGCCACCACCACAGCCCCCACAGCACACAACACACTCTGCACTCAACACACAGCACACTCTGCACACAGCCACCACCACAGCCCCCACAGCACACAACACACTCTGCACTCAACACACAGCACACTCTGCACACAGCCACCACCACTGCCACCACAGCACACTCTGCACTCAACACTATGCACTCAGCACTCTGCACACATCACACTCAACACTCAACACTCAACACTTAACACTCAACACTCAGCCACCACCGCCAAGACTGCGGACCAAGCATCAATTGACAACTACTAAACCGACACGCTAAATTCAAGTGAAATAAAGTAGTTGTCGAAAACAAGAACTAGAAACAAAATCCAGAAATGTAAAGCCGCCAAAATAAGAGAAAGTGCCAAAATAGATGTCATATATAATCATACCACTAACAAGAAGGAGAATTAAATCCAATAATCCAACACTTGTACCTCAATACAAAATATCCAGCTAAACTCACACTTGGCCTTACAAATCAAATAGATGCATGTAGGACATAAATAAAAACTTATTAAAGTTGCAACTTGCCAACATAAAACCTTAGAAACATCTTACGCTCAAAGACACGCTTGGTGTAGCTTCCTAAACAACCAAGCAGCCTTGATATCCTCTTCAAGGCCCAAGAATACCTCCATTAGTGGCAAATCAACTGCCAGCAAGTCAAGTGACCTTAGGTAAAGTTCCGGATTCATATCCGGAAGAGAATGCAAAGCATCCTTCAACAATTCTATTGGCTTTGGGGCAACTACTATTGGTACGTGGGTCTCCGTGGTTTCAAGGCCTTGGCTAATTCAACTACCGCATCGGTGAACACCTTTAAACGAAGGGGTTGGGTATATCCTCAAAGAACCGAGACTTCCTATATTTCTTGGCGGTAGGTGTAGTGGTATTACGAGCACTCTCGGTTTGAGAAGTAGCGACACCAACCCGGCTCGGAAAACCGGGTGCATCACCCCAACCTCCTTGGGTTTCCTCAATATTATCTAAACAAGTTATAGAAACATAAAGTTAATTTCATAACAAGTTAGATGCACAAAAATCAACTCTATTTACTTCAAAATCAGCTAACCTCGAATCTGTTTCCATATCATCGAACCCAAGATTACCCCCTTCTCCGGTTGCATGGTCATTCCCAAAAAAGAATACAACATTCATCATAGAAAGGAAACATCTTCGCTTAAGACTACTTGCCCCGGGGATGAGCCTATATCCCACAATATATCAATCAATATGACACCCCAAAATTTACAAAGAAAATATATATAGAATATTTTTTACCTTTATGTAACTCTCCCATGCATTATCATCCGCATCAATTCTCTTGGTCTCTTTGTTGAAAGCTAAACCAAACCCACTAGCATCATTTGCATGTTTGGCAACTAACCAAGCAGCCTTCATTGTTTTCAACCTTGATCTTACATTGTCGGATACAAGATTCATGCCAAGTCGTGAATTGATTTCATCGTGATGCTTCAAGCTTTCTTTCCTCCACCCATTATCAGCCCCTCCCGCCCCATTAGCTAACTCCTCTAACAATACCTCTACCAAAATGGTTTCCATGTTGGGAAACCATCTAATTTGGGATGATCTCTTCCGTTTTCTATTGTCAGCACCATTCAAAGGAGTACTCACACCACCTACCATACCTAGTTTGAAGCAATGAACCAACGATGAACATAGCAAACAAACATATCAAATAGCAAATAAACATAACCAATAAACAATATTACATATCAATCAAAGTACAAAGCCGTAGAAGAAGGCCGAGACAATAAAATATTATAAGTAGTTAAACCATTATCCAACAAAACAAGAACACCATAATAAAGTCATAATGTCTATTACAAAAACACCCTACTAAAATCATAATGTTTATTACACAATCTTAACTACGATTACTCCACATCGTTATCTTCCCACATTGCAATTGACAACTCATCCCTAAAATTAGTCCACCCAGTGGTTGGTTGCATATCAATATTCATATTTGGATCATTAAGAGTGTTGTCATCCTCTTCCTCCTCATCACTGAGCTCCTCATCACTCAAAGTACTGCTAGGATCTTCTTCTCGCAAAAAATTGTGCAATGCACAACATGCAAGGATTACCTTTGTGTGTGTCGTGGGGTCGTGGAAAGCTGGATGCCTTAGATAAGCAAATCGCTTCTTCAAGATACCGATTGTCCTTTCAACAATGATTCGCAAGGGCGAATGACGAAAGTTATATTGTTCTTTATGATTTTTCAGGTTGAACTTCACCTATCTCTCTAAGATGATACCGCGACACCACGGTAAAGGCGTGAGAAACCCCGGCACTAAAGCGAACCCAAAGATCCATGAAGATAGTACTTACCATTTGGAATAGTAAGTTTATGCTGGACGAGAGACATCGCACTCCTTAATAACCTTCCATCGTGGCAGGATCCCTCCCACCCTGCAAGCACGTATGTGAATCTCATGTCAAATGTGCAAGCTACCAACACATTTTGGGTGACTTGACCTTTCCTATTACGATACCTAGCCTGTTGCGCCAATGGCAAATTAATTTGAAAGTGTGTACCATCAACCGCACCCACCGCATCCTAACATAAAAAAACTTGATTAATATTGACTAAACTACCAAACCTTGTAATCAAAATGATCCTAACAAATTTTCCAAAAGTTGACTCACCTTAAAATAGCAATGCCAATGATGCGTGTTGGAACACTCGCGAGGAGAGTTCTCAGCGGTAGCATTTGTTACTAACTCTCTGAATAGACGAAGGATTGCAGCCAACACAACATGGAAATAGCGGTGTACTGTTTCTCGAACGGAAGAATTGAAATGTTTCATTCCGATTGCGCATATCATGCCCAACTGTGTTAAGAAATAGGGCCACTTGCTCTTCCACCGTAACATGTCTGCTATTGGCTAGGCCATGACCACGCAAACGATTGCACAATCGACAAAACACTGACCGTCTCATCCTCAACTGCTCATGGCAGAATCGGTCAGTGGTTGTATACATCCTACGCAAAACAATTCTCCGCACTTGATCATAATTCGTACGAGGAGCTCTAGTAAGAGTTGGTGGAGCCCTACGCCTAGGCCTATACCTCCCCATATACCTTCTCCTATACCACCATGTCATCATCATATGGGCACCCATAATTATAATTAGAAATGCCACTAACCTACGCTCACGTTCGGTCATCATTCTACAATACCTCAAAAAATAAAAAATTAATAAGGTATACAAATTATTAATTGTGTGTCCAATATCCACATATACAAAATCATATATCAATGTTCTTAAAGTTATATAGATTTCACAAGATGATCTATAAAAATATTTGGCATGATTATTAACAATTAAAGACATATTAATTTCAAAGACACTCAAGACCTCCACTAGCACACACAAACAAATTCAAAATAATTCAAAAAGAGATAGAAGTGCTTGAGTTCATAATGAACACAGTCCCAAAACACAAGAGACAGAGTTCATAAGTTCATAAGTTCATAAGTTCATAAGTTCATAACACAGTACCATCAACTGCACCCAAGATAGTAATATCTAAAATAAATTAGCACAAATAAGTTTTATTTTCAAAACATGACCACCCCAAAATAGACCAAAGCCTCACAACCCTGCTTGGTCAAGTGTCCCATCTTTCTTCATTATTTTTAACTTTGATCGGACATTGGCAGATACAAGAGTCATATTTAGTCGTCGATTTATTTCATTAGCAATTCGATTCAAACTCGCTGTCGTCCACCCATTAATGGCAATATAACTGTTCCTTCTCCCACTAGAAGCCTCCTCCAACAACACCTCAATCAAGATCGCTTCCATATTGGCATTCCATGTAACTTCGGGAATTACCACGCATTGAATTAACACCACCACTTGCCATACCTAGTTTAAAACAAATAATATTCGAGGCATTTATGCGATTGAATGACACATAAAACCCTCTAAAACAAATCTAGTATTCGAAGCATTTGTGTTCTTAATATTTGGTAATTTTCATGCATAATTGAACTAAAAATCTAATTTTCATGCATTACAGTGGCATAGGAAAGGCATGCTTGAAAAGGTAATGGACCCTCATCAGATATGAAGGTATAAACTCGGGGTCGCTAAAGAAGTTTGTTGAAGCGGCTGAAAAGTGTTTGGCGGATTATGGTGTTGATAGGCCATCAATGGGTAAATACAAATACCCAAGTTCATAATTTCAACTATCGAGCCTTTAAATCGAATAAAAACCAACATATCTAAAGCAACATAATTAATTGCAAGATTTATAAACATAGGCCCTATAAGTTAAACCCTCCACGCGACATCAGAAACTTTGAATCATAAGCATTCTTATCTACTAACAATAACTGAGCGGTACTCAAAATTATAATAACAATAAAAAAAGTAAACATACCATATGATGATCAACTAAAGCATACTCAATCATCATCCAATCAAGTAAAGTCAAACTAAAATATCCGTTAGGAAATAAATAAACTAAAATATAACATAATGATCAACTAGGTTTTTTATATTTAGTTTTATTAAATGCAATGATCAACTATAAAAGTGTGTTTGAGATGATTGAGAAGGAAGATGTTGTGTTCAAAGTTTACATACTTCTTCTTGATGTGATAGTGTTTCTAATTCAGAATTTATTTTCCTTTGTTGATGTTGAGATGATTGAGAATATAATTTGGACCAATGACAATATACTTTCAAGCTTAATGATTCTAGTTATAGCTAGTTTGGGAAATGACTCAAATGAGCCATTACTAACAACAATGATAATGAGCCATAAATAACACAGTTAAGTTTTGAGCACGCGTTATCTCAAAACGATTACATCTTGAATGTGTATAATATATACTCTGACAGAGTAGAATATTTTCTTAGAATATATGTTGCGGGTTAGTCATATTTGTAAAGAGTTAAAACTAACTATTGTAATAAGTACACTCTGGTAGTTATCATAAGTCAGGTAAGGGAGGCAGTTGAAAACTGGATGTATTCAGTTAAATAGTCTGACACACACTCTCAAGCTGAAGGGTTAGACGTTGGAATGAATAGTTACAGGTTAGTCAGTTAGTGCACCATGTCTAGAAGTATGTGGAAGCGTGGCATTCATACGACCATACCCCGCACACAAGCGTTGGTGCACTTTTTTATCTCTTCCCCACACGAGCCTTGGTAGTTGGTACACTTTCGAATTTTCTTATCTCTTCAGAACTCACATATGCGATTGTTTTTAACAAATTACCAAAGACACCTAAAAGCCATATTGTTTTTATCCAAACTACTCTCAAGGGTATCTACCATATGTATAACAAATTATTAGCAAAGACCTAAAACCAACTACTCCAATGATCAAGCATGTTTAGACTTTAGATCATTGATTTATCTTTTTAAAGACACCCTATTAGCCCCAAAAGCTAGCTGATATATCTCGGGGAACCTAATGATAAACACGTAATAGTTTTGTAGATTACTAAGTCGAAAAGGGCTTGCTTTTGTGTATGAATGGATCAAGAAACTTTCAAGTTTCTGTTCAAGAAACCTTTCGGTGTAACATAGTACACTGAACTCCACTTTTCATAAAACTAAAAACATAGTACACTGAACTCCACACATTTAGAAATCAAATTAAATTTGTAGCAATCATAAAACTACCAGATTCCTAGCAATCAAATTTGTAGAAATCAAATTCTAAAGCATCAAATTTGTACCTGACGCAATTTCTTCAATCTTCTTCAATTTCTGAAAGTTACCAATAAAAAAAAAACGTGAGAGGACAGAAAATTTTAATGAAGGAGAGAAGTGAGATGAAGAGAGAAGAGAGAGAGATGAGAGGAGAGCGACAAATTACCTTTTGAGTTCGAGCTTGAGAGACGGATGGAGGGAAGCGAATTCTTGGAAAGAGAGAGAGAAGAGATGGTGGCAAATTTTTAAAGCCCTAGTGGGGGAAAATAAGGGGTGGCAAAAAGAGTTTAGGGGAGTTGGATTCTATTTTCCCACTTCTAGTGGGAAAATTTCATTCTTGACAAATAACAAATAGTGTTTGCCACTACCCTTAAATCTTGACCAAACACTGGCAAATGGTGCATCTAGTGGGAAAATTTTATTTGCCACCCCCATTTGCCACTAAACAAACACACCCTAAGAAGTTCTATGGTTAAAGCCCAAGTTTCAAGGAGAAAAAACCTTTTTAAAGCCTAGTCAAAGCTGAAAAGTCAAAATCAACGGGTATAAAAAGAGCATAAAAGTCAATAAAACTTCTGTAGGCCGTATATTTTGACTTAGACCTCGGAATTGGGCCTATTATATGTCAAAACGACTGGATCGGAAAGAGCTTTCTAATGGTCTAGGACCTGACCCAATCAAAATAGTAAAAGTGGACAAAAAGGGTATTAAAGTAATTTTGCGCAGAGAAACCCTTTTTGGACATATGTAATTAGGTTTTGGGCTTGATTTTATGGCCCAAAACATGGCTCCAAAGCCCATGCACGAAATTGTAAATCTAACCCTCTCCTATATAAAGAGGTTTAAGGTTAAACAAAGCTTGGCTACTCCCCTCTTTAGTTTAGCTTTAAATTAGGGTTCTCTCTCTCTCTCTCTCTCTCCTCCCTCTTTAGTTTAAGTTACGTTTAGTTAATTAGTTTAGTTTGTAACTTCCATTAGAACCTTTTAATAAAAGGTTTAGTTTATTCAATTCAAGTATCTTTAATAAAGTAGTTCTTCATGATGTCTTATTCTATTTATTATTATGTCCATGATAGTCCCATGAATCAAAGCTAAACTCCCATTAGAGGGAGTTTGAATAAAGCTTTGAGAGGACTTGATTTCTTAGTATAGATTTGTTGTTTAGGGTTTCAAGTTTAGGTTTTTCTTGACTTAGAGATAAGAAGAGTTTAACCTAAACTAGAGAATAGTGATTTTGCCATTAGAATGGGAACAGGCTTTCTCTCATGCTGATTAATTTATGACTAGAGATAGTAAAAAGTAATTAGGGATCATTAAAGGTCTAGTATTTATATTTTAACCTTCTGTGAGAATATCTAGACTAGGGTTTTCTATACAAATCTATACTAGCATGTTAAGAAATTAAAAAATGGATTTCAATCTCTCTCTAGTGTTTCGACCAGATATGATCAAAACATCAAGTGTTGATAAAAGAGACGAAGAACGTAGAAAAGTAATTGGAAAAATGATGGCGATCGGGGGAATGATGAGACTGTACCTTGCGGTTGCCTACGTACCCAAATTATCGATGGGATCAAGTCTCAAGAACGTAGTTGAATGAAAAATAGTTTGGTATTTATATAGGTAGTAGAGAGTCCTTGTAGCTCAAGTAATCTTGTAGCTTGAGTAATTGTGATATACTATAACTTTCAACTGATAATTATCTCTTTGATAAGAAACGAATCTGGACATAAATCAACGTACATTAGTGGCAAGCTATGTGGCTAAGGTTCAACCTTAGCCACATGAGTTAATGGGCCTGTACATTGATCCATGATATTGCGAATTGGGCTTTAGCCCTGTCGATTAAACGAATAAAGTGGAGACTCCTACCAATAGACGTTTGCCACGTAGGTGGGGGTCGAAATATCTAGCTTTCTCCATATTTGATTCATCTATATTTAATTACTTTAGTTAATATTAGTATAAGATCAATTGATAGTATTATCTCGTAGTATAAATTCTCAACATAATATTACTCTCACCATTGTTTCTTTGTGTTTGATTAATTGGATTCTATTTAGTCTTGGTAGTTTAGGAGTGGAACGAATCCTGACTCTTTATATATTACTTCATTATATGTGAGAGTAAGAAATAAATAAATTGATACCGTAAGAATAAAGTTAGAGTAATCTAGTTGAGGTTTTACGTGTTTATTATACAACGCGTCCCCGTTCGTCTTTAAGAATTATTTGGGGCGACCTACCATGACTTGTCACCGATATGTTCCAAGACATGTTAGGAGACACCATGGAAGTCTACATAGGCGACATGGTAGTCAAAATCAAGAAATTTGGAGATCACTTAGATCATCTCACAAAGCGTTCTAGAGGCGTGGCGAACTTCGGATGAAACTTAACCTCGAAATGCCTCTTTGGGCGTCCTGCAGGGAAATTTCTGGGGTATTAAGTCTCACAACATGGAATAGAAGCTAACCCAGATCAGATTTGATCGTTCTTGGACATGCCTGACCCAGAAACAAAGAAGCAGATACAGAAACTGTTAGGAATGGTGGCAGCTCTAAACCGATTCATATCGAGAGCATCAGACAAATGCCGACCTTTTCTACATATTCTCAAGAAGGGTGAACTGTTTTCATGGAATGAGCAATGCCACCAAGCGTTCTTTACTCTCAAGCACTACTTGTCAACACCACCTATGCTAGCAAAACCAATTGATGGTGAAATGCTGGGGCTATACTTAGATATGTCTGACTTCACTATCAGTCCAGTTCTTTTCAAAGAGGGACATCACGCAAAAAAACTGATCTACTTCACAAGTAAGACATTATTGCCAGTTGAGAAGAACTACTCCCACATTAAAAAGGCAGTACTGGCATTACTTTACTCAGCAAGAAAGTTTAGGCCATACTTCCAAGCACATCCAATCAAAGTGCTCACCGACCTCCAGCTAAAGAAGATCCTTCTTAAAGCCAACAAAACAACTCGCATGGTAATATGGGCAGAAGAACTCGGTGAACACCACATTGAGTTCACCCCAAGAACCTTTCATAATGGTCAGGTCGTTGCAGATTTCTTAGCAGATTTCCCAGTAGTTGATGACCTAAACTGGGAACCAGAGGTCAATACCCCGACCACTAAATAACGTGATGCGTCGGTATGGTCACTCTTCGTGGACGGAGCTAGCAATCCAAGTGGCAGCGGAGTCGGCGTAGTCCTAATGTCACCAGATGGCGCTATGATGGAAAAATCAGTTTGTATTGATTTTGCGACCTCCAACAATGAAGTTGAGTATGAAGCCCTAATCATGGGGCTCCGTATGGCATTAGAACTTAATGTTCAGGAGCTTAAGGTCTTTAGCGATTCACAACTGGTCGTTTGCTATGTCGCCAATGAGTATACCACCAATGAAGGTAACTTTTCTAAATACCTGCAAGTTGTAAATCAATTATTGCCTTTTTTCAAGAAAGTCACCATACACCATTTCATACAGGAAGAGAATCGCCATGCTGATAGCTTGGCGTACCTCGCGACCCAAACACCGAATTGTAACCCTAGGAAACTACTCATTGAAGTAATTGATATACCTGCTTACCAAAATGAGCACATCCTAGAAATCAACGACCTATGCCTACTCTCTCACACTCAGATGAGTCAAATATGGATGCAACCTATCATAGAGTATCTCCAGCTAGGCAAGACACCAACAGATCGTGTCAAAGCCAGACAGGTTCAATACCAGTCAGGTTGCTACTGTATAGTAAACAACATACTTTTCAGAAAGTCCACTGAAGAGTCACATCTGATGTGCATAAGCCCTGGACAGGGTCAGATGATTTTCGCAGAGATCTACGAGGGAGAATGCAGGAATCACGCATGAGGTCGCTCTTTGGCTCACAAAGCGATCTCACAAGGATATTTCTGGCCAAGAATGCAGATCGATACAATGAAATATGTATTGAAATGCATTAAGTGCCAAACATTTGGCCACAATATCATCCAGCCATCTAGAGAACTCATCAACATTGCCAACCCTTGGCCATTTCACATGTGGGGCTTGGACATCATGGGTCCATTCATTCCAAAGAAGAGCACAGGTTTCCAGTTCGTCCTAGCGGCAACTGATTACTTTACCAAATAGGTGGAAGCGATCTCCTCGGCTTATGTCAAAGAATCTAAAGTTAGAAACTTCATTTGGACCAACATCATTACCAGATTTGGCTTCCCCCACACACTAATGATTGACAATGTCTCCCAGTTTAAGGGAAAAATAGTTAAGGAGTTTTTGGCTAAGTGGAAGATCATTCACGCGTTTTCCACTCCACAGTACGCTCAAAGCAATGGTCAAGCAGAAGCCAGTAACATGGAAATTCTGGAGAACTTAAAAAAAAAGATTGAAAAGAACAAAAGCCAGTGGCCAATGCAGCTAGAAAACTTTCTATGGGCACATAGAACGACAGCTCATTCTAGCACAGACGAGTCACCATTCTTGCTATATATGCTACGGTATTGAGGTCGTTATTCCTACTGAGTTGACAATTACAACGACTCGATTTGAGATCGTCAAATCTGGTCATAAAGATTCCATTCTTGCTCACGAGGTCGACTTACTTGAAGAACGACGCGACCTAGTAGCCATTCAAGTGGCATCCTACCACCAAACTCTGAGGAAGACATATTGATAAGCACATAAATGCTACACATGTAGGCCCAAATTTATGTTATATTGTCTAGTTAATTAATATAGGTGCATTTGATTAGTCTATTTCCTTGGTTTTATAGAAATCAACGCGAATACGAAGAAACAGGCCGAGATCGAGGACATTTACGGGTTGTGAGATTCTCACGCCTTGATTACATAGAGACTACACAAAAGCGAGATATGAAATAACATGTGTGCGTCATTATAAAACTACTGCAAAAGTTGAAATCTTGTTGTCAAGAGGTAATAGCGCACCCGTGCTATTAGAAACCTATGTCGAGCGCCGACGAAAAAAAAAAAAAACGCAGAATTCTAGTGTTTTCACAACACCCTTCGCAGCTTGCTTCCACCGTTTGAACTCAATTTGGATGTTTCCAAAAGTGATTAAAACATGGAAAGGAAGCTTTCTAAAGCAGTTCCAAGGCTTGTACGCCCTAAGGGATCTCTATATAAAGAAAGGAAGAAAAGAGCTCTCTCTCTTTCGCCCCCTACACACAAAATCCCAAACCGCAGGATAGAACCACTGAAGAAGTATAAGAAGACTCTGCTGGAGACAAAGCCACCATACAGAACGACGGTTTTGTCAATGACTCCCCTTCTTTACTGTCTTGTTTCTTCCACCATGTTTATGAGTAACTAAACTAAAAGCTAGGGCTTTGGTGAAGCCCTAGACTTGCGTAGGATATCTTTATTTTGCTGTTACTGTTCTTAAACCAATTTTAACTGATTTAGATATTGTTTTCACATTGATGTTAGCGGTTTACTTGCATTGATTATATCTTGAATGATTAAATTTCAAATCTTGACTAGTTAATCGTAGGATTACTACTCCATTAGCACTATAGCATGGCTTTTAATTCTATATTGAATTTGTGAGGAGTTGTGCCGTAAGAAGACAACTCTTGCTAGGGATTCATATGTTTACATGCTGAAATTCAATTCGACTTCATGTATAGATGCATATTAGGGCTTAAACGAACACATATTCGAGGAAGGTAGGGTTTCCTTTCCCTCATGCTACTCGTACTTACACGAGAACTTTAAAACAGTGAATTAAGAGAACCTACAAGAGTCTAGGGTGGAATCAAATGCCTTAGTGTTTCCACCATTCATAAGTTAATATAATATAAGTTTCATAATTTTTATAGTATAATTAAAATAAAAGTATTTAAACACTCTTTCAAATCAACCACCATTATATTCGGATTAGGTTAAATAATATTTTAAGCATTAAGTTATTCCTAGATTACAATCCCGGCATGTGGGTTCAACCTTGTTCTAGCACACCTACTACAATAGACCTTGTGCGCTTGCAAGTAGTAATAGTAATAGGAGTTAATTAACCTATTTATTTAAGTTGGTTAAATCGTTATCACATACAACAAGAGAGTAAACCCTCGAAGTTTCCAACCTGACGACCTAGTTTTGAAAAAGACTAAGGATGATCCAAAACTGGCACCAACATGGGAAGGCCCTTACATAGTAGAACGAGTTGTTGGCAATGGAGCATATTACATCAAAACCCAAGATGGACAGACATTACCACGTCCTTGGAATACTTTCTTGTTAAAGAAATTTTATCAATAAAAGATTCCATTTGCATGAGTTCTTACTCTTACCACTATACATATAGTTTTTGTATGCATCAATGTACAACAGTCTCTTATCTTTAGCTAACACATGCACAGCTCACTCTTCAAGAGCTAAACGCCTACTCGAACTAAAACGCTCTCCAGAGCTTAAACGTTTTATACAGTAAAACGCTCACTCAAGCTCAGGGCTACATAGCTCACATACTTCTCATTAGTTGGAGACCTACACTTCTAGGGTGCATAACGCTCTCTAAGAGCCAAATGATTACTTGAACTTAAACGCTCTCCATAGATTAAACATTCTACACAATAAAATGCTCACTCGAGCTCAGGGTTATATAGCTCACACATTTCTTACTAGTTGGAGACCTACACTTCTAGGGTCAACTCAGTGCAGAACGCTCTCTAAGAGCCAAACGATTACTTGAACTTAAACACTCTCCAGAGCTTAAACGTTCTACATAATAAAACGCTTACTCGAGCTCAGGGCTACATAGCTCACACACTTCTCACTAGTTGGAGACAAAAACTTCTAGGGTTAACTCAGTACATAATGTTATCGAAGAATAAACGCGCTCACTCGAGCCCAAAACGCTCTCTAGATTTAAAACGCTCTTCATAGTAGTACGTTCGATTGAGCTTAAATGCTTCAAGGCATCCTAAGTCTTCCTAGACAACGGGACATACATCTATAGGTCAAATTCCTACAGAGATGTCAAAACAACATGCAACAAGCACTCAGACAAAAGTAAGCTAATACTTCAAAGCAAGCAGGCATTTCATAAGTACAAAATATGAACCGCCCGAACAAACTCAGGAAACCGGTTCATAATCTAATCAAGATGTCAGGGACATCCCAGGAAACCAGCTCGATTAGAACACAACAATAACAAAAGCGAACTGCCCAGAACAATTTGAGAAACCAGTTCGTCCAAGTACCAAACTTGAAGCAAATAATAAAGGCAAACTGCCTAGGTAACCCTAGGTTATCAGCTCTTATTGTATCTGACACATGCCAATTCAATAGAAACCAACTCTATTGTATCATTGTCAAAGAGGGAAATAACTCACATCTCTCGAGAAAAACAATCTAAGACACATTGGTAAGAGCTTTAGTAAGAAGAGGGTCCAGTTCTTCGTTAGAGGTAGCGACTACATCAAGGGCTAGATTCGAGGCAATGTCATTCACAAGAATAGAGCCTTCAAATACAGGAAAAACGATACTAGCATCTCCAGGTGCGTCTAACATTGTTTCACCTCGAGCCCCACGTCCTAGTTCCTCCTGTAAAGCCAGATACTTCTGCTCCAGCTCGTTATAGTCTTTGGTCAGCTTGGTTGCCTCTTGGAATAGAGCCTCATAGGTATCCTTTGTCGTCTTGGCTGCAGCCGTTGCCTTCTCTACATACCCCGTGTACAATGCCACTTCATCATTCGCTTCCTTCAACACCCCAGCCAAGATGCTTTTCTCCAAAGCGACCTGATCATGCTTCTTCTTCAGTTCATCATAACTAGCCTGGAGCGAGACTTGAACTGTATGAACGTTCTCCAATTCCTCTTTCATCTTTTCTCGTTCGCTCTTTTCAGCCTCAACAATCATGGCCAACTCTTTCAGCTTCTGGTACCCAGATAGTACCTACGAAGCAGCAGTACACTCACACATCAATACATCATCCTACTTATACAGAACAAAAAGCCAAATCACACAAACACTTACCAAGCAATACCCAAGGTCCATTGCCCTCACATTTGCAGCAAGGTCTCCCATGTCAGCCATGTTCTACTGATCTCCATCGAGAGCAATGCTATCCAGCAAGCAACTCACAATAGGAGTCGGCTGGAAGCTACAGTCAGACCTCATCACGTACTGAGTTTCACCAGTGTCGGGATCAACATAGGTGACCCCCTTCTCAAGAGCTCCACCCTTTTCCTTACCAAGACCAGTCTTGGCGCTACTCTTGTTAGAAGCCTTTTCTTTTCCTCTACTAGCAGGGGGAACAACAACAATAGCAGTAGTATTCTTCTCCTTTTCGAGGGAGTCCAGGTCCACATCGCTCAGGTCGACCCTTTTGGAACAACCTCACCCGGGAGCTCGAACTTCCCTTAGTTTGCCCAACCATTCTCCCAGCAGAACGATGACTTGACTCCCCCCCCCCCCCCCCCTCATAATTCCCTCTAGACGAGCCACCTTGGCCACCCTATCGTCATCGGCAAGATCGGCTTTTCTCTTTAACAAACTTCCAGGTTCATGAACTGGAATACTAAGTTCATCTACATCCACCAGCACGGGCCCACACCTCCTGGTGTGTTCCCTTGGAGTAGGATAAGAACTAGAGTGGTGACCCTTCCCACCACTACTCTTGGGCACGCCACCATCACCCCCAGAGGTCCCACCACCACCCACAAGCCTCACCTGCCCACTCCAGCTCCTGTTCCTAGCCTCCCTAGTTACAATGCCACTATCATCCCTCTCCATGACATATTTGCTAGAAGACTCACTATCGAACTGACCGTGAGCTCTTTTCTTTTGACTCCTCCGCTTCAGCCTTATCTTACGACCTCCCCTTTCCACAAAGTAAGTCACTACCTCAGGTAGCTTCTCTTGCTTCTCAGCTCGACTAAGCTTAGCGAACTTCTCAATCACTCCCCGGTTAGTACGCCTTGTAATAGCGACCTTTGCAAGACAAGCACTTCCAAGGTCAGTTCAATAAAACAAATATTGCTCAATATACAACAAAGGACACAAAAACATACCAGAAAAATTGCACACCCTCGTATGAACTGCAAACCCACTAGCACAGTAATTTCCAATTAATAATAGCGGCCTTCTCTCCCAAGGCTTGTTGCTCACACCATCCAGAACGCTCGACTTCTTCGTTAGCGTCTGCACACTAAAATTATTAGCACGAGATCACTTCACAACAAAATTCTTAATAATATCGGCGACCTCAATACGGTACCTCATTCAACAGGTCGAAAACTCTAAGCAAACGCCAAGTATTGCCAACAAACTAGCAGGGAGCTTTGTTACAAAAGGTTAAAAAGCTATAAGTAAGTTTTGAGAAAGGTATCCTCATGCCAGCTCGCAATTGCCCCTCACAAACTACCACCCCATATCCCCATGGGACGAACGCGTTGCTTAAAGCGTCCACGTCATCCCCTACTTCATGTATCTCCAGGTCGCTCACATCTATATCATAAGCATCTCTTAAATCCACAAAGCTTTCCACATCACGCTTATCTACATTTCTAGGGGGCAACCCACTAGAAACAGAACCCTCACCACGTCTAGAGCTACTCTCCAAAGCAATTACAGATTCAAATCTTATATATTATTCATCACTTTCAAACCCTACCGACTCTACTATAACTTCGGCAAATCGTGTATCATCGGAATCAGACATGTTTTGAAACAAAAAACGATAGACCCTAACAAGCAAAGTTTACCTATCAAAGCGAGAGAAAGAAAAATGGAAGAGAAAGCACTAACCTGAGCACTCAACGATCTAAAAAATCTGAAGAAATTAAAACAAAATAGTAACTCTTCAGTTCCCCAAACCGTCTTATACACGCTGCCCGTTCAGTTCCCAATACATGCCATCATTGTATTGAACCCTAACCAACACATCTCCTTATGTCTTGTCTCTTCAAGTATGGGATATTTTCACCCACCCGAAAATGAAGTGGTTCCTATTTAGTTTCAAAACTACCCACACCCTCGCATACGCCACACACGTGCTATCGTTCTCTCTCAGTAGACCGCTTCCCCTTACAAAGCGACCTACTGAGATGAGATTGTGTGAGGGGCTAATATCCACAACCAATGGATATCAGACATGTGTCCAGCACATACAGAGCTACTAACCAACCTTGAATCCTCGTCCCCCGAGCTCATGTCATAGTGACTCGAATAAGGCAAGCAACATATTCAACTTGCGCCCTGAGTGACTACACCTCCAACCGATCTCACATACTCACCCTGCGAGATCACTTCAAAGTGACTCGAGTCAAGTGGACAAACTCACCCGAGTTTACCTACATAGCGCTAACTCCTTTCATTCTATAACGGCTCGTAACATATATCTTTATTACAGTCATCAAGACCGAAGCTTCCGGCACGCTTCATAATAAATGTCCATAGCTCTCCATCATGGCTGGCGAGTAACCTGAAGACCTGGATCTGAACTGACACGGGAATGCAAGAGGTGCAGGCACTTTGCCTATATAAAGAGGATGAGGAACTACATCTGACCTGATTCAAGTTACCCCAGAGAGAGAGCTTGATACGTAGGCAGTTCGTCCATACGACCTCGGTCAAATTCAACAATCCAACCATTCTCCCCCAAATTGCCTACGTTTGAAAGGTTAAACAAATCTTAACCTTTACAAGCATCTCCAATGGTGGGTGTAAACCATATAGAGTGGAAAGTTTACACCCCAAGTGTCAAAAAACTCTATCCAATGGGGGTGCTAAACTATAGGTAATAGACTATTAGTTGATAGAGGGGTGGGGAATTCCCTATCTCGCTATCTGTTGATAAATAGCTCGGGCGACACTTGAACACACGTCTGAACAAAAGAAATGTTCGAATGTCACTTGGAGTGTCGTCCCTATCTATTTCTAAAATCATAATTTTAAAATTTTAAAACTCGGACGACACTTGAAGTGACATCCCTCTCTAATTTAAAAAGGGACGTCACTTCAAGTGCCATCCGAGTTTAAAATTGAACTTTTTTACACTTCTATATTGGGAACAATAGAGAGTGGATATTTATAGGCTATACAATAATTTTCAATTGGAGTTGTAAAATCCTAATGGCACCTAGGTGGAGGTGTAATTTTACACCCCTCATTGGAGGTGTAATTTTATTTAGAGCATTGAACTTTTGATCAATTAGTAAATGTGGTTCTATATCTATTATAATAAAACACAATGGCAGGACAAAGAGAGGTCGGGATCGAGTGGGGATCCAAGTTAGATTGGGGCAGATGTGCGATCTAGAGCATTTTGAAACTCATTTTCAATTCCATTTAAAACTAGTATTACTTAATGAACTAAATGTAAATGAACGGGCCTTTTTGGAGAGAAGCCATTTACTTAATGAATGTAAATGCCATTTAAAAGCAAGGTCCTTTTAAATGTACCCACTGCCCGGTCTCAAGCTGTAATTAAGCCTTGTAATCAATGGATTTGTACAACGCTCCAGACTCCAAAAAACCGTTCGTTACGCAATGGTTCAATGAGGCGTCTTCCCAAATCAAATATTTATCCACTTTAATACTTACAAAAAGGTAGTCTGATCGATCTTAATCAATCAAACCACCAGTGGCCTGCAAAGTTGAGGTTGAAGGTATTTTTCCTGAAGAAATAGGAAGAACAATTTGAGTGTTTTAGTTTCTCAAGTGCGGGCTCCCTAATTCTCGCTTGGTTCGTTACTCTTGCAATTCTCAAGTAAGCTTGGCGTTAAACCTCTATCTTTGCATTTCATCTCTATTTTCTCTAACCCCCGTTTGGGAAATGAGCGTTTATAGTTGCCAGGTACTTTTTTTTTATTGTTCTGAGTATTTCTCATTTCTACTCATTGCATTGCCAACAATTAGAATATCAATATTGATGTATATGTATGTTTGTTCCCAACAGACCAGTACACCATCTATCTCTTCAAACCCTCCCACTTATTCTTCTTCCGAAATTGAACTTAGGTCATCTCTTCAAGCCCTAGATTCATCAAGTAAATCAACAAAAAAAAAAAAGGTAAATCAACAAAAAAAAAAGGTAAGCCATCATCTCTATTTGTAAAACTTTAATGTTTTGCTTCAATTGAAATTTTTTAGAGTTTGAATCTTATTGTTATTTCTGCCCAAGAAGCACAATTCTTTAACTAATTATATATTCAAAATTACAAAATGGTGCATCTAATTTCAAATAATGATTTGATATTTATTTTGTTTTTGGAATTTTTCTTTTTTTGCAGATTTTGGCCAAGGATACAAACCGCCGGAACTATGAAATTGGTTTACTAATTGTTTATAAGAATGATTCCAAATGCATATATAGATTTTTGGAGATGAAAATTCCTATGACTAAGCTTATAATGTCGTGATTTCTTATAATTCTTATGTGCTTTAATATGAGTTGGTAGTTGCTATGAGTAGAGGGGTGTTTTAACCCACTGCACCACTTACCAATTGTCAAGCTATCTTCAGTTTGGGTTTAAGATTTTTGGCTTGATCGAGGTGAGTGGTAATTGTCGTTGTACTGGTAGTTGTACTGGTACTAAGCTCTGATGGATAAGAAGAAGAAAAAGAGAAGAAAGATTCATTTTTTTGGGTTTTTGAGGAATGGGTTTAAGTTTGTTTTTTTGTTTTGGAGAATGAGTTTTTTTAATTTTGATAAATGGTTTGTTTTGCAGGTTTTTTGAACTTTTTGTTAATGGGAGCTGGAGTTTCAGCTGTGATTCTTATTGGTGTCATTGCTTACTCATTTGCAAGAAAAGGTACTAAATCTTGCCACATTGTCAATTCAAAGCTAATCTTCATGGAACATTTTATATCATTTATTAATATGAAAGGTGCAATGTGTGTTTGTATATTTAGTACCTAGGCATTAGGATATGATTTGTTTGATTGTTGTTAGGGATTTTCAGGTTTCAAGTTGAAGTTAGATGGCCCATTGAATGCCTTTCAACCTGTTTCTAAACTAGCTTATTCAATTGAGAATAGAGTGGAAGCATTGAGTCAAGCACATCTAATGCTAATTTTGTTGTTTCGGAGACGACTCCGGCTTATGCTTACGAGATCAGAATTGATATTAGTGCTTCAGGTATACAAACTTCTATATCTACTTAAGATCCACACCGAACAACACTTCACAAGTAGAATAGCAACTGTATGGGCCAAATTAATTATGTCGAATTGAGAGTTAGATTATGAAATTGTGGATAATGATTTATTGAAACAACAAGATTGGAGAAGTGAATCCCAAAATGGGCATTGTGTCTTTTACTTGGTTGGATTCTTTAATAGTCTCATTTGTTGAGAGTATTGTTGGTATGAAATTTGTGGTTACTTTGTGATGCTTGCCAGAGGGTATTATTATTTACCCGAAATTCTGTCACTGTTATCTGGGGTTTGTTTTGTTTTGTTTTTTTGTGTTTTTTTTTTCTAATGAAAGAAATAGTAAAGGTGTATAAAGTACTTGCATTCCATTGCGTTAGAGTAGTACTGAGCATTAATTCTCATATATGTTTGCATTGATCACCATTTAGCTTAGAAGCCAAATTGTCTTCCAGTCATTCCCATGGGCATCTAGCATCTGGACAAATCGCGACAAAAATATGTTTAAGAGCATATGTAGTAGGGTGGGAATTTGGCCCTAACGACCTAACCCGGCCCTGACCAACCCGACCCTAAGCCCTATAAAGCCCTCACAACTAAAGCCCTCACAGAGTTTAGGGCAGGGCCGGCCCGACCCTAATGCCTTCTAAGGCGGGGCTAGGGCTAAGGTTCTAAAACATAGGCCCGACCCTAATTAGGCCCTCATTAGCCCGGCCCTAACCAAGCCCTAGTTATAGTTTAACACTTTCACTATAAATACATACACATACCATAATTGTCTAACTTTTTGTTAAATATTTTCAATTAAAATAACATTGTCCTTTGTAATTTATCACTTACACCCAAGGGTACTTCCAATAACTTGTCTTATATAACAAAAACTTGTCAACTTAGCAGCTATGAAGAACAATGAGCACTAGCCTAATAAAAAATAAGACTTTATTCCTTTGATCATCAAATCAAAGTCTAGAACTTATTATTCTCAATTTATTTTCCCACTTACTTCTTATAAATTATATTTTTATTCACATCCAAGCCAAGTCTAGAACTAAAGGTTTTCTTTCACGCCATTAAAGTTTAAATCTGAGAGCAGACATTTGTAACACAGAAACCAAAAAACAACCTTTGTCAGAAAAATGGCATTTGTAATCTCAAATCTTTCTCCATCACTTGTTCAAAAGCCCATATTTTCATTTCCATATACAAAGCTTGAATCACTTTTAAATTAGAAGAAAATTAATATTATATTCGTTTGAATCTATTATGGGAACAGTTTATGATATTGGTCGGAAACAATTATTTAACAACTTTCCTAGCCCTTAACCAAAGTTATTCTGTTTCTTCTTTATATATATTATTTCTTCCTTTAAAATGATAATATAATTATCTGTCTATGTACTTTTCAATGTTAAATGTAATTTTAGTGAGGTTTGAGTACAAGGAAGAACAAATTCCGAACTCTCGATGTACTTCAATTCATTAGATTGTGGATGTGTATTTTAAATTGTTGGACTTATCCAGGATTATTACTAGATTGGTGGGACTTTGAGTTTGTAGATGATCTTTGTATATTTTTGTAATATAAATGAGTTTTAAAACTGATGTAGTAAAAAGAAGAAAATATATAGGCCCGGCCCTAGAGCCTTTAAAGAGGGCTTATGGTAGGGTCAGGGCTTGAGATTTAGACTTGTGACTTGGCCTGACCCGACCCTATGCTGACTTTAGGGTCTGGCTAACCCGGCCTTAATATCTGAAGGGCTTTAACTATTTAGGGCCGGGCTAGCTCGACCCGGCCCATGGCCCACCCCTAATATGTAGTATCACACCTTTTGTAATACTTAGATGCCAGAATCCTCTCTTTTGTGGCTGCAAAATTTCCATGTTGTACTTGCAATATTTGGACATCTATGTGCCAAAATATTCTCTCTTTTCTTATTACTAATTACAATTGTACATCTGTTCTAGGTTTTCAAACGGGATATGAGGGGACTGGAAGAGTTCCTCTCCAAATTGAACCCTATGGCTGATGAAGAATTTGTTCCTCCTTCCCTCGCAAACAACAACCCATGCATCTGCTAGAGCTATGCTAACAATTTTCTCATGCTTAACCACCATAACTTATACGAAATTGGTGTTGTCCTCGACATTGCAAACGGACATACCCCTCCTAGAAGGGTAACTCATACTCCCTTCCCTGAGATTGTAGTGCTATCTATTTGTGTATATTATTTTGCATGAAATTTTAGTTGCAGAAAGTCATAAATGCATCATATACTGATTACCAGGTCTCTTTTCATGGGTTCTAAGTATGAGTTGACTCCAAATTTATCTCCTTCATTCTTCAAAAACATAAGTGGCTAGTTTTTTTTTTTTTTTTTTTTTTTTATGTAGAATGGGAGAATATAAGATCACATGTACGCGTCAACATGCTACCCAATACTGCAATAAAGAGATAAATAAAGCATATTTGTATTGTTGTATCATGGTAAGCAATGGTATGTTTTTGCGAACATGACAATTGCTATATTCAGTAGTTGATTTCTAACTTAATACATAGTTACACAAATGATTTTAAGAGTTTGAAAAAAAAAATGGTCGAGTTATTTTTACTGCTGAAGTATGTCTACTTCATAATTTGTATCAATTCCCAGTGCAAGCCAATTAAAATGAAATCACCTCCTTGCTTATATCGAGCAGCTAATCAGGTCATGCACTTATGAATTTTTTTTGTTTTTCTTAGACATGATTGTAGTGATTCTCTTTACCCTAGCTTTTTCAGTTTAGTCTCCTTTAGCTCTTTCATTTTGATACTCAAATGCTTATTATAAGTAGTCCCCTCTTATTTAATTAAGGCGTATGTATAACAAGTTATTGTAAATCATGATCAGGTCTGAAGCAAAGCCGGTTAATAATTGAAGAGGAGGAAATGAACTTAAGCCTTCATCATTCATTAGGAAACAAGTTAGCAAAACTTTATGCATTTTCAAATAGTGAGAATGGTACCTCAAGATAAATTTTGTGATCAATGCTATAACCAATCTTATGTATAATATAAGGACAACCGCTCATACCTCAAGAATATAATGTCTAATATAAGGACAAAATTGTTTTTTCAAGAATGTATCATGATGTTCCAAGTTTTGAACGATTGATCAGGTGGTCTTAGATAGCACAACAGTTGCCTAGAAGAACTAATGATGAGATGAAGAACTGTTGGGATTCATATTTGAAGAAGAATGTAATGATTCTTGAAGGATTGCAAGCTCAATCTCTCAATCCTCCAAACATCTCGATCAGCTTCCTGACCATGTTAAACGCCCAAGTGGATAGTGGGTACTGGGTACACCCTTTTATTTGATCATATCTGAGTGGCAAGTAAGAGGTGCTTTGGTGTATTGGTGAACAGTTTGTGTGAGTTAGAGACTGCGTATGCTAGCTGGCCTATACACAAATGTAACTGGAAAACGGTGGATGACATGCTTATCTGTTCTTGAATGGTGGCATTGGTGCAGATGGTGGAAATAGTGCAGGAACACTTGGTGGGCCAATCCAACCTGATGTACATGTAAAGTACGTGTTAGACAATTATACTTTGTTTAATTCTCAATCCACATATAATTTTGTGTAGTAATGAAGATGATATACTATGTTCGACCCTATTTGTAAATCTTTTTCACAACCAAGATATTTTGAATTGTATATACATATTAGTTTGAGAAGGATTATAGATCGTTCTTTTGAGCAAATAATAACATCTATAATAGAAGGCAGAGTTTTGAAGCTCACAAGCAAACTTGCTAGAAGGGGGCAGGGAGATGAAACCAAACGTTTTGAAGGATCTATGCCCCGGAATGTCACCTCTGCGTATTCCTGACAAAGAGCACAATTACCACAACACCAATGCACGCAACAATCACCACAAGGTTCAGCTGGTAGGTTGAATTTCATTCGCAATTTTCCGCAATAAATGGCTCCATAAAGACAATGACATTGACACAGCATCAGGAGTCCATACATGACAGCGTGACTTGCACATGTTGTTCACAAGACACAGAGAAAAGGGGGAGGGGGGAGGGGGCATGACATTGTAGTATACACCATTTATTGTTCACAATATAATGTACTCTTTGCATTTTATTGATTTGCTTACAAGTCTGTCCTTCATCTAGCATTTCTGCAATTTGGCCAAAGGATGGCAGACAACATGTAATGAAGCCTGCAATATGGAATGAGCTAATTAGTGAACTTCTCCAAAACATCCAGTCAGCAAAAACAATATACTTAAAAGGGGGGAGGGGGTTGTTTTTGTTCCTTAATTATTTACCTATCTATAGCGCCAGTTTTAACGAGATAGCGTCAACTCTAAACACCAGTATGAGTGGCGGGTAGAAGAAATCTAAGCTACACACCACACTGTAAGCAATTCAATGAGTTTCACGAGAAGAAATCGAATCAAGGTTTCTTCATTCTCTTTGAACATTTTTTTTTTCGTAAGTTCAACTAATATCTCAAAACCTAAATAAAATTATGTATTTTATATATATATTTTTGTTTCTTCATTCTCTTTGAATGGTTTTTACATAAGTTTAAAACTTTCATGTGGCTATTTTATCGTTGTATGCCATCAGAATGCTTCAAGAGTCATAGGTGCGGATGATATCCATTTTTCTAAGATATATTTTTTAGGTATTTACTGTCACTTTGCATTATAATTTGATGTATGTGTATTAAGATTTATGCATAAGCTCAGATGATATGACTCTGTTAAACAGGTCATAAACAGGTCATATATTTCTGGATAAATTTCGTTATTTCTCCCGCATTACCTGTAAGAAATATACTGGTTTTGGGTCTATGAATAAATCTTTGGTTCATTAGTTTGGCTTTACTAGGTGCTTTCATGCAAAGGTGGGATGGCCTTGGCATGCCAACTTAAAGTTGCTCTCAATTGTCCAATGTCAAAGGTTCTTGGTGCCTTCATTGCTAGGTTGTCCTGACTTAATCTGCTATATATCTTTTTTTTTTTTTTTTTTATTTTTTTTTTATTTTATTTTTTTTTGAAACAGCTAGGGGTTAGGCAGACCCCAACCTGTATTAGCTTAAACTCTTTGATACATCATACCTCTTGCATCCTCCTCCACTATTACAAAAAGCTCATAAACAAGTGGTGGAGTGCTAAAAACAGTACCTAGCCTCACACAAGGATTTATACGATCCCTTACTGTACTAGACTTAGCCAGCCAGTCGGCAACCCTATTCATCTCCCGCATTACATGGGTTACAACCACTATCTCAAAGAGACGATGCTTTTCCTAATAGACTCTACTAGGTCCCAACAATACCAAGGACAGTCCTCCTTTCTATTAATCACATTTTCGCCGCCAAAGAGTCCAACTCCAAAGATGATCCTTTTTACGGTTCATGTAGCAAGTCGCTAACAGCCCCCGCTTTCGATCCCTTTTAACTCCTGTATAATCACAGACTGAGGTTGGTATTGACCATGAACACGATCAAAGGTGCTCCCTCATGGTTTCTCAAGACTCCCCATATCCCGCGGCCAAAAAGATTCACACTCCATCCGAAGTTAATCTTTATCGTGTCAGCTGGTGGTTTAACCCACTGTCCTTGTATTGGCTTTTTTTGCCTAACCAAGAGCTCAATCCCAAGAGCATTCATCATATTTTTGGTTTTTGCAGAATCGTCAGCTTCTTTTATCACCCTTTGTAAGTAAGTTCTCATCCTGTTTACTATATCTCTGCTGATCGCTACATTTGTGTGGGTCTTGCTTTTAAACTTTCGGCAGTTTCTTTCATTCCAGATCCCATATACCGTAGCGCAAGTCAGTGTCCGAATTATCTCACTGGTAGTAGAGTTTGATCGGGTAACTCTCAGGAGAAGATACCATTCAAGAGTTGACTCTTGCACTACAGCGCCTAGCCCCAGTCTTGTTTTCACCACAGACCATACCTTTCGGGAGAAGTCGCAGTCAAAGAAAAGGTGCTTAGAGTTTTCAGCTTGGGTTTCACAGAGGCAAAGACCTAGATTGAGTGATAATCTTCCCGTAGATTAACCGATCTTGTGTAGCCAAGCACCCGCAAAAGAGCTGCCGCGTAATGAAAGAGTGCTTCGATGCGCACAAAGATACTTCCCCGCACCGGTTTATACCACGCAACTCTTTTGTCTCATATTTTTATAGCCACATACGCAGATTTGGTGGAGAACTTTCCATTGCTAGCTGGGCTCCAGACTACCACATCCTTCTCAAGATTTACATTGATAGAGGTTTGCAATAACTCGTCTTTAGTTCACTGTCTTGAAGGAGATTAACCAGTCCATTCCATTCGCCATTTGTAATAAGGAGACTCACCTTTGCATCATCAGGCACCTGGAGCATATTTCTAGCTTGAGAATTATGGATCAGAAGCTTTGACGAAATCCACGGGTCATGCCACAGACTTGTATTTTCACCATTTGCGATCAAGCACTTTATATATTTCTGTGCAATCTTTCTATGCTTGAGAATACTACGCCAAACCCACGAGAAGTCCTGGGGAATCTTCATAGACCAGAAATGTTTGTTTCCGATGTGATATTCCTACATCCATTTTGTCCACAAAGTCTCTTCTTTACTCACCACCTTGAACACAAGCCCACAAGAAGTCTGCTTTCTATTCCACATTCTAGGATCGGTGATGCTCAACCCCATCCTCCTCCTTTTATGCAGCCTCGAGTTGCATGACTTGCTTTATGCATTTTGCTTGCATCGAGACTCCACTCCATAAAACCTGTTACATATCTTAGCCACCTTGTCAAGCACACTTTGGGAGAATGAACGTCTTAGCCCAATAGATGTGAAAAGACGAAAAGAATTATTCGTATGATGAGCTGCAATCTACCCCGCATAGGACAAGGCTCTATTCTTCCAATTTTACATTCTAACAGTGAGTCTTTCAATCAGTGGAAGACAATCCTTTGCATTGATTCTCGAAGCTGTGAGAGGCAGGCCTAAGTACTTGATAGGGGGAGCAACTAACTGAATACCCAGTAACCCTGCTAGGGCTAATCTGTCATCTTTTGTCATGCTTCCAGTAAGGATAGATGTTTTCATAATGTTGATATGGAGCCCTAAGAGAGATGAAAATTGATCAATATAGTCTTTGACCGCTAGGATAGACTTCTCTTCCCCTTTACAGAAGAGGAGAACATCATCTGCAAAACTCAAATGAGTTATAGCAAGCCTTTTGCATCTTGAGTGAGGGCCAAAACTTTTGGATGAGAGACCTTGCTTTAACAGACCACCCAGTAGTTCCATAATCAGCACAAAGAGATAGGGGGACAGAGGGTCGCCTTGCCTTAACCCTCTTTTTCCTTCAAAGAATCCATGTGGGCTTCCATTGATCAAAATAGAGTAGGGTGGGGACGTGAAGCACATAGATAGCCATATGATAAACTTTGGAGGAAACTTGAACTTTTTAAGAACAAGGAGCATAGATTCCCAACTGACAGTATCGTAATCTTTCTGAATATCTACTTTGATAGTACATCTCTTTGGTCCATGCTTTCTCGCATATCCTCTGAGGAGCTCATGAGCGAGAAGAAGGTTATCTTGTATACTGCGCCCAGGGACAAAGGCCGACTGATTAAGCTCAATCCACTAATCCATATGAGGCTTCATCCTGTTACTAAGAACCTTGGCAATACACTTGTAAGTGACATTACAACATGCTATAGGCCTATATTCATCAACCTTGGATACAATAGGTTTCTTTGGAATTAAACCAAGGAAAGTGGCATTTGTACCTTTATGTACTTTGTTAATCCTGAATATGGACTGAATGGCATATAAGAAATCACCTCCCACTATGTCCTATGAATGCTTGAAGAAAAAGGCTGTATACCCATCTGGCCCCGGAGCTTTTGAATCCTCCATAGAGAAAAGAGCTTTCTTGATCTCTTCATCAGTTATGTCTTCAGAGAGTATCTCAGCAGTCCCTTGATCAATAACTTCCCTCACTGGTATCCCATCCAGCATCTTTTCAGAGCAAACAGCTTGAGAAGAGACTCCAATAAGCTCTTGATAAAAGGATATGAAAGCATTTGAAACTTGAGCAACTCCTTCATGCTTTACCCCATTCATGTCCGAAATAGGCCAGATGTTGTTTCTATTCTTCCTTTCCTTGATAGCCTGATGAAAGAAAGCATTTTCTTTATCTGCATAGTCGAGCCAGTCATTGTCTGCCTTCGCTTTCAATTCCATATACTCCATCTCGATAAGGTTACATAAGCGATCTTTGGCTCCCTTTTCCTTTACACATAGCTGGCCATTCAACGGGTTCAACTGCAGCTCTCTTTGTATACAATGCAAATCAGCCCTTGCCACCTCTGTTTTGATGTGAATATCGGACATGTACGTCCTTGCCCATCCACGCAATCTATTTTTAAGTAACTTCAGCTTTGACACTAATATATACATCGGGCATCCAACTACCTCAGTACCCCACACTTCCTGAACCACCGTATTAAAATCCTTGTGAAGAGCCCAGAAATTACAAAATCTAAATGGAATTCTACCCCTTTCCAAGTCCACAAGATGCACCAACATAGGAGAGTGATCAGAGATACCTGGAGAGAGGAATTCAACAGTCACCTGAGCAAAAGCACACGTCCACTCAATATTTACAAGCACCCTATCAATCTTTGACCACTTTCTATTAGCTCCAGTACCATAATTTGTCCACGTATAATAACAACCGGAAGCTTTCAGATCAAACAGCCTTGAGTCGGCTAGACAATCCCCAAAAGGTTATGTTTCCCAAGCCTGCACTACTTCCCCAATCCTTTCATGAGAGTACAACACATTATTAAAATCACTAAGCACACACCAAGGAGTAGTGATACTTCTGTGAAGCTGGTTTATGTCCATCCATAACCCTAACCTGTCTTGACTACCATTACTTGCATAAATAACAGTAGAGAAGAACCAGGATTGATTGCTAAGCACTGTCACCTTACAATGAATAAACTGAGATGTTTCATGTAGCTTGCTCACTGACACTAAACTTGGATCCCATAAGATCCAAATTCTTCCATTCGGATTACACCCATAGTTGTTTTCAAAGCTCCAGCTGGGTGCACAAACTCTACTGATCCCTACACTCTTTTCCTCCTTTACTTTTGTTTCCAATAGACCAAAAAGGCAAATCTTATTCTTCAAAATAAACTTATTTATTTCTGCCGCTTTTTTGAGATCATTTAGACCTCTTATGTTCCAAGTGCAGAACTTAAACATTGCTAACTTTATCATTTTTTGGTTCCTGACCCCTTAGGTCTACCCTTTTTCTTCTCACTGACCTGTCCTTCCTTGATCTGACCTTTTCTGTTAGCTTCACAAACCAACGCATTCTCCTCAGCCCTCTTCTGAGCACGAGTTTTGGCTTTCACTACCACTTCCTTAGGCATCACATGATCACTGAAGTACTCAACTAGCATACCCTCAGAAATATCATCCTCAATCTCTTCCTCACTATCAGCAAGCACCTGAAAAGCATTCTGTTCTCTTAAGTAAACCTCTTTTGTATTCTCACCATTTTCCTGGCTCTGTAGGGGTAACTTATTAACGTTTTCACTCAGCTGTGTGCCACCCCTAAACTCATCATACTCGTGTCCCCGAATATCTCGGGGGTTAGAGTTAGGTACCGGTATCAACCACTGCAAGGCCTGACCCTCTGGCAAAGTTGAAGGAACATATTGTACTATATCAAGTCCCACATTTCCTCCCTCCATATGCTCACCATCCTCACATTCATCATAGTTTGAACCTCCATCAGTGGTGGTATCTTCCTGTCCAGTTCTAGCCTCCTTACTTCGTGCTGCGCTCGCAGAGTTTGAAACTTTGGGTCTCCAAACTTGCTTTGGACGAGAAGGACAGTTTGAGTTCTTATGCCCAAACATATTGCATCTAGTATAAGACGCAGGCACCCATGGGTATTCTAACATAATCTCCACTACTTCTTCCCCCATTTTCACTGGGATTGAGTTCCTATAAGTGTAATCAATAGGAACCTCAACGCAAATCTTTGCAAAGTTCAGCCTCGTTCTTACCCTCGTAGCCTCATCTATACTCACCGGCTTTCCAATCAAACTAGCTACATAGCCAAGTCCATCTTCAGTCCATAACTCTTTAGGCAGATCCATTAGCTTAACCCAAATGGGTAGCTTTGTAATCATATGCCTCTGAGACTCAACTTCCCGAGTCCACTGCCGTACCACAAACAGTCGTCCTGCAATGAAATGGGATCCGCTTCCAATACTTGTTTTCTATCTTCATCAAGACTAAACTTGAAGTAAAACAGTTCCTTATCTGTAGAGATAGTGTAGTTTCCTTTAACTTTCCAGATTTTTGAAAGAGTGGATTTAACCAGCGAAAAAGGCAGCCTTTTTTCTACAAAAAAACCCACAACATAGTCACTCCAAGTGGAGACACCCTTCTCCAGAATACTAGCCGGTATCTCAGCTATACCATCCACTAGATGTGTTTCGAAACTTCTCAGAGAAGTATGTGAACTACTTGGAGCCTCCTACGAACAGTGAACTCCATGAGCCTCTATTATTACGAGGCTAGGCGAGACTAGAGATGTCTTTGGGGGAGGTGGAAGACGAAGGAAGGTCCGACATTTTTGGGAGAGAATTAAAGGAGCATGTAGAGAAAGAGCAGGGCTTTCTCTTCTAAGATACAAGAGAAAAGAGGAAAAGGCGGCAACAGCTCGATCAAGGGGGTCAAAGAAAACAAAAAAGAAAATAAAAGGAAATAAAACCCTCAAAAACAAAGAAAGACTTGAGGGAGAAGACTAAAAATAGTCAAAACCTTTTTCAGTCCCCATTTTAGTTGACCTTAACCTTAAACTACCTTGACTAAAACTATGCTCTAATGGCTACCTTCTAACAATACAATATGATTTAATAGAACCATCCAATCTGCTATATATCTTGACTACTAAAGTGATGTGTTATGTCTTGGGAACCTCTAGGTACGACTGTAAGTATTGTTTAATACATGTTGAAGTATGCCTAGTATTTTTTTTCCATGTGTTGAAGTATGTCTTGGGAACGTCCAGGTTGGATTGTTGTGTATTTGCCAAGTATTTTTTTTTTAATAGTTCATTTGTTTGGTTAATTAATTTCCACACTAAAAGCACTCTTACTAATAAACAGCACGGTTTTAAAAGGTTGTATTAAACTTTCTACATGGTATTGCTTTATAATAATTTTAAGGGTTGGGTTTGATGGCCATGGCGAGTCTTGGGGATAAAGCCCACTTTTAAAGCTCACCTATTTAATACAACACATAATAAGCTCATTTTCATAGTGTATTGTGCTATGTATTAACAGTGTATTCGATTTTTTAATAAATTCGGAGCCAATTTGGCTTGATACATCTATCTTTATTTTGTTTCCTTTGGGCATGAACGATGAGTTGGAGTTTTGGTGCTGCTCAGTAGTAATGGACACGTTTAGAATATGCTTCACTATGGTCGAACATGTAAGTTTGAAAATTAAATGAAAGTCCTTAATCACTAATAGTTTGGTTTGTAACAAGCTCCGAAGTTGGTATTATTTTTGGTTTCTTTGTAGGACTCCCAACTTATTTTTTTACGTGAAGGCTATTTAATTGCATATGGCACTGTTATTTGGTCAGTTATTTCATCTCTAATCGATGGTTATTCACACTAAACAAATTTTTGTGTTGTTAAGTGCCTTGAGTATATTCATAATAGGGGATCGTTAACTGAGCAATGATTGCATTTCAAGGCTATGGTAAATCTCTCTCACTTCTCCTTTTTTGTTTTTTATTCTATGAAGAGTTTTCCAAGGATAGATTTGTTTACTGCTCATTTGTGTGTGTGTGTACTATAGTCAAGGTCAAGGAGATTAAATGGGGGCCACCTAACCAATTAGTGTAGACGGATCAGCAAATGACAATTCTTGCGTAGCAGGTTTAGAAGTGATATATAGAGATCGTGATTGCCATACTTGAGGTGCTATGCATGAATATTGGTATTAACACAAGCTCTGTTCGTGGCTGAGTGTTTGGCGATTTTGAAGTGCATCGAGGAGTGCGTCCTAAAAGGGTGCAAGAGACTATGGGTGGAATAAGACAAGACATTGTGTCTTTGTGATGCATGTATGGATTTTTGAGCTACCGTGTAGTTAGTTAAGCCTAAATGGTTAAAGTGTTATAGATTGCTAGAATTCACCAATTTTCAGTAATTTCAATTCCTCAAACCAAATATAGCCTAAATGAACTTGAATAAATTCATCTTGACTTCTTATTGTTTGATAACGACTTGAAATTTGTTACAATATTTGCACATTTTTTCCCCTTTTCAAGCTGGAGTTAATGGAGTACAAGACTTGCAAATGTATTCCATAGAAGAACTTGATGATTTTGTTAAGTAGATTGCAGATGTGATGAAGAGTGGAATTCTAACCCAATGAAAGAGCATGTCTTTGAAGGCAAGATAAAACAATTTCTGCCCTACTCTACACCAAGAAGATATAATTTAGTTAGCCCGGTCGGTTTTGTCGGACATTTGCTTCCAAGTTAAATTAATAGAGATCTTTTTTGTGGCTAACGCATAAAGGCATTTATCTGTACTGCTACACGTTGATAAAAGAAGTTGCATGGTTTATTCGTTTGAGAATTCGTTGGTTGTTCTTTAGCCTTGATTAACATTTACTGCATATTGAATGAAACACAATTGGAATAAACCATGCAACTTCAGTTCCATAATTTTATCAAACGAATTATGAAACCTACAGAAGTGGTTCCTAGAGAAGAAGACAAGTCTATACTCATTACTCAATTCAATAATCTAATAACAACCAGCGGAACACACCTTGGAGCTTTAATCATTGATTTAATGCACATTTATACCAAATTAATCAATATTTATGGACCTATGCTGGGCTACGAAACACCCAAATTTGCTACGCGAAATTGCATCGTCTCTGCTCGCCTATCTCCTCCTTCATTCCCACCTTCCAAACTCTCAAAGAAACGGAAGCAGTTAATATCAAAATAGAAGATGACTATCCTCAACTATGAGTTAAATGTTAGTCATTCAAATTACCACATGCAAATGTTTTATTTCTCGAGCCAACTTTTGACTACCAAAGAGACAAGAACCACTGAAGCAATTCTCTTTCTTAGTAAGAACTTCAAATCCCATTTTTGTTGCTGCGGGTGTTATTTTTTAAAATTAAAAAGTTTTAAATGAAAATGTTTTTTGACCCTTGGGGATTTAATATAAATTTACACTATAAATTTCCGTTACCATTTGGTTATTAGGATTTTTCTGCCAAAGCAAAACCACTTCATTAACTTCTTAAACTATCCACTCTCCTTAAATTTTTCATTCTAAATTCTCTTATAACTTCTTCCCTCCTTTCCATTTGGTATAAATTCCCTTTAAATATATTGCTTGTTGGAACCTTTTAGAAAAACCTTCAAAAGGTACGAAATAAAATGCCCCTATATGTATTTCTTTAGTGGAATGTTCATATTATATTTAACATTTTTATCATCTAGATAAGAAATTCTATTTGTCTGCTTTATTAACGTGTTTTCTCGGTGTTTGTTTAGGATTTTTGGTAAAAGCTAGGTGTTTGAACCGTCAGTGATCGACTTCAGTCAGGCATCTCTTCTTTGTCTCTAACCAGCAACGTCTCAGGTAACTTTTACATTACAGATTACTAATTACGTATCCTTTTTCGTCGGCCATGCTTGACGAAATAAAGTTTTGCTTTGTTTCTTAGTGTTTTTCTTTATGTTGATCGATGTTGTTAGTCCATTTTTTCCATGTCCAGTCAATAATGATCATCGTCATCAAATTTTGATCCAGTATACGAGTCCGGTGTTAGTCCGTTGTTGCGAAGTATCGGTGGAAAATGACTATATGGTAGTTGATGCACTTTTGTTGAAATTTGATTGATCCAATTTGCTTGATCACTAGGTAGTTTTTTTTTAGTGATGAGCAAGCTCTGAGACAGTGAAAAGTCTCTGCAGTGTGCAGCTATGTTTCTACCATTATTTTGGTTAAGGAAAAAGCCATTCTACCTATTGTAATGCTACACTAATAAATATTATTCTTAATAGGAAAGAACTTAACTTTCCGATGTTATGACTAAAAAAAATTGACTCGAGTAAGTATTGCATAGTTGCAGTTCATTAATGTTTTGATGCGATCTTATCTTTGACGAAAGTGTTGGGCCTTGAATCCTATATGATATCACCCACGTAAAAACTCTGCCCCCACGATATTTTTTTCCGTCTTCCTTTGATACCTTCGCAATTTCTATTCCAAGCCCTTGATCAAAATCCATAGTTGCTTCAAATTGCTCCAAAAAAAGTGTATTTGATCATTTCTTATTTCACATTAATGAGAAGATCTAATTTTATGGCTTTGCAGTATATCTCACAAACCTCAAAATCTTAGCCTGGAATGAATCTTTTCAGTGGTAATGTAGAAAATATTATGGGGTGACATAAATATTTGGTCTCAGTTTCTGAAGACTTGCATAATTTACGCTTGCATTCTATATTTCTTTACTTCAGTTCATAACATGCTCATTCAGGATTTCTCACCCCACTCAGAAGCTTTATATGCATCCAGCATTTAGTATAGCCATTTTAATTAGTGATATTGGAATATTGGTGTTACACTTGCTGCTCTGATCTTTCTATGTGTCTCAGCCATTAAGGTATTTTTAGTATTTCTTTGAATTTGCACAAGAGTTAATTAGGAAAGAGTCCTAGAGCATGGTCTTCAAACTAAATGGGTCAAAGTTGAACCAATACTTACTGAGCATGTTTTAAGACGTAGTTGCTTATAAAGCAAATGCCGTTTTTGTTGCTAAAAAATCCGTAAAAAGCTATCCATTTATATTTACCCGAGTATTAAATTGGTGTCTCTAATTTATGTTAAAAAAAACTATATAATTGATGGCCCTCCTAATGATCATGATTCTACCACTGGCAAGCGAAGTAGCATCTTTCTTGAAAGTGGAGTAGTATATACTTCAACAACATGTTAAAATATCTAATCGAAGTAGTATAGTTTTCCATCTTTTCTAACTGTTCCTTTCCCAATTCATGTTCTCTATTTGTTTGTTCTAATTTAGATTGGTCCCTTGTAGGACGAGCTTTGTTTCACGAGCTCTTACATAAAAGTTGTGAATGGGCCACAAAACATGCTTTGCTACGTCTTCCAACTGTTATGTTATTAGAAGTAGTGCAATAGAGTTAGTACAAGAGCCTCTAAATCTTTATAATGATGCATGCTACTATACTTAAGACCCTTTAGAGTAACTATTTTTCCTATTCTTGATACTTTTATAATACCAAGACCAAGTTTACAAACTGTCAGCCACATTAACGAATGCTCACCAATAGTCACTTAGTTTTTCAAGCAAATGAGGAGGTGAATAAGTGCATGTACTTCCTCATCATATGATTTTTTGTTCATATATTCTTTTACTAATATGAAGCTTTTAATTCAGAGAAAAACAATTGTAGATCAATTGAATTTCATAGAATTCATTTTTCTACTATATTGGTTTTTTTAACCATTAGTGTAAATCAAGAAATTCAATGAATGGGGGACATGTGTATGGTAGATATCGTTTTGAAACCCCTTTGAGGGTAATTCTCACTAATTCTCATTGACACCGTTGAGGTTTATTTAATGAATTAAATGTTTTGTAAATGAATTAAGAGTTCCCATGAATAAAATTGTTTGTAAATTAAATGAATTATTACATTTGGAATCCTCCTTTGTATTTTCAGTTCATGTTCGTCCTATTAGAGTAAAATTCAAGTCAACAAAAGTACAAGTATATTCGTTATAGTTGGGTACCTTATGCTTACTCAGTTTGCTGAATTGTTGTTAGGTTTTATTGCACCTTGGTTCATTACATTTGGAATCCTCCTCGTATTTTCAGTTCATGTTCGTCCTATTAGGGTAAAATTCAAGTCAACAAAAGTACAAGTATATTCGTTGTAGTTGGGTACCTTATGCTTACTCAGTTTGCCGAATTGTTGATAGGTTTTATTGCACCTTGGTTCATTACAATGTTTTGGTCCTGGATATAGGGTAGAGACGGCGTCTTTTTCTTATTTTTTTCCATGAATATAGGATTCTGAATATAAAAAAGACAATGCTTACTACTTGTTCATCGTGTAATATTTAAACTACATATACATTTACTATGCTTTCAAATGATATTGAGTTGTTAATTGCAATTTTTTTAGACATCAGTTTGTAAAGGCAAGGTCGGATTAGGTTGAGATTTTGTTAGTGGGTAGACAAGTGTATGGGGAGTCGAGCGCATTAAAACCAACATTATGGTGGTTTTCCATTTTTTCACTTTGTTCCTCCTGGACTTAATGTTTTAAATTTATTTTGTGACTCTTATAATTAAGTGCACGCCATGTTTAGTTAGTTTCTTTGTAATGTTTATGGTGTTTGTATTTGATTTATGCTTCATCAGTTTGCCGAATAGTTATGAGTTTTATTACGCTTTATGCTAATAATTTATGAAACCGAGGACGGATCTTTTCCCTGTTGAATTTTAAGGCATTTTGACACGTTTCCCCTTTTCCCAGTTAAACATATTTAATTTTCCAAATAATAGCTTCCAGAGAAAATGTCGGATCAGCAATTCACCGATCTCGACAAACTTCACACTCGAACGGACCGGTGGAAGATTAGGGTTCGAGTCACGTACACGAATGTGGAAACCAATTAGTTTGAAGAGAATTGCGCCATTAGCATTGAATTTGTAATGCTCGATTCTAAGGTAATGATTATCCGTTAGACTTGGGTGGAAAAAAAAAAAGAAATTTTCAGAACTGACACAGTATGCTTTTTCATATGTTAAATGATATGTCCTTTAATAAGCATGTTGTATATACATTTTCCTACGTTTGCTTTTTCTCTTCTCATTACAACTATTTGAATGCGGCCTATTATTACAGCTGAATGTTCTTATTATGTACCGGCCTTTGGTGTTTATTTTTCCATATCAATCCTACCTTGTTGAACCGCTATGATTTTTAAAATTTTATTCGTGTCCATTAATTAGAATCAATCATTCCATTTTTTCTCTCTCTCTCTCTCTCTCTCTCTCTCTCTCTCTCTCTCTCTCTCTCTCTCTCTCTCTCTTCTCTTTCTCTCTTCTCTCTCTCTCTCTCTCTCTCTCTCTCTCTTTTATTTTTTCTCGACTCTTTCTATGTTGTTGTCAATTGCACCAACATGGGAGGTTGTAAGCCCTTAGTTTAGTCCCCCTCATATTCTTTTAAGTGCTGGACATATATATGATTTGTGTGGAATTGGGTCGTTGTCGAATAGAGTATTCATTGTGATGTTCAATATATTAGTATATCCGTTTTGTTATTCATGTTGGTTTCATGTTGTATGGGTGTTTACTCCTTGATTAATTTTCATCTTGCGGTCAGGGTTATCAAATCCACGCCATTTTTTTTTCAAAAAGGACTTCCAGTATTTTCGATAGCGTTGTCAAAGAAGACTTCATCCAGGAGGGCAGCATCTACACCTTGGAGAAGTTTGACGTTGTGTTTGCGAAGGACTATCGCCCCGTCGAGCATGCTTACAAGATCCATTTCAAAGAGGGGGTGTTGGTCAAGATCGGAACTGAATAAGCCAATGACATATCAAAGCACATGTTCAAGTTCGTCGAATTATACAACATTCCCACTAAAGCACGCCAAATAACTTTTCTCACAGACGTGATTGGTGTATTGACAAAGGTTGGCAAAGTTAGGAAAGCTACTGGGAAACTTTTAAGAGAAGTTGTTATCATGAATAAAAGGTATCGTTCTTGTTTCGGCAGTAAACTGCTTCAACACAACGAGAGCAATGGTAAAGAACACACTAAGAAACAGAGGAATTTGATGTTGGGGGAGATGAAACTGAACCAAATAATGGCTGCCTACGTACCCAAGATCTATTCTCTAGGGATCAAGTTTCCACGTAGTTCCTTATAAAAAATAGTTTGGTATTTATAGAGGTAGAGTAGAGAGTTCTTGTAGCTCAAGTAATCTTGTAGCTTGAGTAATTGTGATAGACTATAACTCTCAACTGATAATTATCTCTTTGATAAGAAATAAATCTGGACATAAATCAATGTACATTAGTGGCAAGCCATGTGGCTAAGGTTCAACCTTAGACACATGAGTTAATGGGCATGTACATTGATCCATGGTATTGCAAATTGGGCTTTAGCCCTGTCGATTAAATGAATAAAATAGAGACCCCTAGTAATGGACGTTTGCCATGTAGGTGGGGGTCGAAACATTGCCCCCTCTTTGTCATCCGAACAAAGTTCACATGGCAAGGAAGAGAAGAAAAATCAAGGAAAACTTGGAATAAGAAAAGAGTAAACAGAATGTATAACAAAGTGTCGTGTGAACGTAAACGATAGAAAAATGGACAATCAGAAAAAATTCGTGAATTATCGGAAACGAAATAATGGCAAACTAACGTATACGGGATGCATTGTAGTTAAAAAATGGCTGAAAAATGTACAGAAAATTTTTCGAAAGAAATTGATTGCCAAAAACTGTACCGAATGCATTATGTGACAATACTACGAAAGTTGATTTCGACGACGCGTGCCACTGGAATAGCGATACTAGGATTAGACCGTTGAAATTATACGTAGGGGCAATATAGTAATAATAGTAATAAAAGGAAGTTAAACATTAATCGGATTTTTTTACTATTCCCTGTCGAAACAGTTCTCATTTTTTTTTCCCCGTCGGCTTCATTTGTTTACAAATGGCTACATTATGTTAGCCTCTGATGAGGATTTTTCTCTTTTTAAGTGGGACGGAGATGCCAATTACTTTGTGGGGAGGTATGACAAAAATAATTCCTGAAGACATGATGAAACAACCAAATGTAGTGATCATTGCGACGACACTAAAAGCTACTACCAAGGTGATTTTGCTTTGACCTTTTCATTTTTGATTTCGTTTTGTTTTGTTGACCTACTGGTGTTGTTATTTAAAATGACTGTCTAAAAATTGAATTGGATAATTTTGTGTTGTAGGCAAGATTAGGCTCTCATCTCTTAGTGGCACCAAGATTTATATAAACATGGATGTCCAGGATGTGAAGGACTTTAAACAGAGGTAAAAAATTACATATCTCAGCCATGTAATGTAATGTTCCTTTCTTACCCAGTAATGTAATGTTCCTTTTGTTTGTACCTAGCATTTACCTAGATAAATCTCAGCCATGTTTGTGTGATAGGGAATCATTATTGCGTGCTTGCTTTTCTTTTTCCCTGCCAATTAATTCAATCCTAGGGAATGCTCAATTTATTTATTTTTTATTGTTTTTTTTAAATATTTGTCCGGCTAACTGCGTCTCATCCTTAAGGGTGGAATCATGCTCAATGCAGTCCACCGCTCATCACAATACGTTTAAAGCATGGTTAACTTATGAGTTGCTTTCGTAGCTTTAAGAAGGAGGTAATAGTTTGACCTTTATAACATTACTTATTATTATTTTAAAATTACTGCAATTGATTGACAATTTAATTTTTTTTAATTTTAGGTCAACGTCGACAAATATGAGAATCATGCTAGAAAAAATAGTTAATCTTTTATAGATAGGACAATAAAGGAAATCATGGAAAACATTGAAGACGTGAGTTACATATTAGCAGATATAGAAGAGAGGTAAGACTTAATTTTGAATTATTATTTTTTGAAACAATTTCTTGGTTTAATTGACATCAGTTAACTTATGACTTTTTGCAGTCGATCATTTGTATATGATGATATAATACCAGTTCTATTCAAAGAGATGCTACAATACTTCATCAAGAAGTTCAAAATTGAAGACCCCGCAATATATACCAATATACTGGAAGATGGGAAATACACAACAACTGTTACTCTAAACCTTCCGATAATAGAAGTGAAACATTTGGAATGCAAACCACCGATATACAAATTTGACTGGACACCATTGACAATACAAGAAGCATCAGAATATTCAGCTACCGGAGGAGCAATTGACTTATTGCGTCATGTGTATACGTTTGAAGTAGAAGATTACAACTATGAAGAACTGGTAGAAAAAAGACAAAAACTTATAATTGCAAAACGAAAAAGCAGTCTAATGAATCTATGTTTCAAAATTGTCCGGAAGAAGTCATCGGTTTTGCGTAACATGATTGAGGATTTAAACTCGGGCATAAAAAAATAATTTCTTACGCAGATGGTCAAAGAAATATAGGTTATATTATTCGTAGTAGAATATTACATTATGTTAGGTTCAATTTGTTTTTTTTTTCTTTTTGGAATAACTTCTTTCCATTGAGAGCTTTTAGTAAGTCAATTCTGGTTGTTAGTTCATATTCCAGTATGGCAAGTAAAAAGACACTTTTTCACATAGGATCACAAGGTGTACACATCTTTAAAACATAATAAGCAACTCCATTCGATATAATTAGCGCCTACTAACCAACCGTACCATAGGCACGGGTTATACCTAGTAACTCTATAAGGTAGTACCGTAGTATTTCTATATGGTTTGTCACTTGGTCGTTCTTGATATCAATGTGTATAACTTTGAGAAATCAATTTCAATAGATGCTCTTTACCTAAAATAATAAAAAGAAAAATCAACAGATGCTAGATTACCCTTTTACTTAATCAGTCCTTGCGTCTTCAAGACGTTTAATTTAATTAATTGTGAAAGGGCCCTATTTATCTATTCTATGTTGTAATGAGGCGTAGCGAGTGAGCTGGAGAGCTGTGGAAAATCGTTCGCACAAAAAGACAATTTCATTTATATTGTTTCGGACGGTTTTGTCCCAATTTCCATCTAAAATTACAATAGATACAGTTAAATATCATTGTAATATTGAAGATGATTGGCATGGGCAAATTTATTGATTGAGTTGTCTCAATCAAGATAATCCCTTTAGACTATTATGTCCCTATTTGCCATCTTAAATTACAAAATAAATATTTAGATATCAAGCTAATAATGGTATACTTTAGGGGCAAAAACGTCTTAAGATTTTTGTGAAAAAATGAGTAAAACAAACGAATTGTAGCATAGACACGTGGCATAGCCCACGTGCTCAAAACTAGTGATATTTATGGAATAACTAAGATGAATTTGATCATATTTGTTTAATATAATGTTTGTTGAGAATGGTAGCTACAGAAGTACAGAGACATAGTTGATAGTGGACTGCACCATAATCCATTTGGTTATGCATATTAAGCAAATGAATAAGAACATACCATAGCAATTAATTTGCCTTTATTTTGTTCTCTACCACATAGGCACATATAACGTTAAATCCATTTACTTTATTATCGAAAAAAAAAAATCCATTTACTAAATTAACTAACTAACAGGTGGGAGCTATAAGCTACCCGAGTCCCTGACCTATATCCTGAGAAATGTCTGGTCGGCGGGTAAGATTCCATGGTTACTAGCTAGAATTACCCCATCGAAGGGATGGTCACACACTTTAGGATCAAGGCCCAAAATATCACCGAGATTTCCGAGATATTATCGATATATCTTGTTTTTTGGGTACACGAGATGGAAATATTCGATATATCTCCACCGAATATTAAATTTTGTTTTTGCTGATATATATCGTAATTTCCTATATATCGATATATACGATATAAATAGTTGACTTTAACCGATTTTTATTAATATATCAATGATATTTATGATATAATCGATGATATTTCCCATATAATCAACAATATTTCTGATATTTTCCGATATATCGACATACAAAACAAAATTTTGACTGGTCAACAAAAAAAATAGATATTTATGATATATTCGATATATTTTGTTTTTTAGGGTACCCGATATATTGTCCGAATTCGATATTTTGGTCATTGGTTAGGATAATCATAATGAAAAAAAAAAAGGCTAAAGAATATGAATGATATGATTTCCCAGTAATCAACAATATGTATAAACGGTAAAGCACGATCTGGTGGCCTAAAGTTTAGGAGCTTTCTTTTGGGATATTTTATCTTTGAGCAATTGAGGTCACCATGCGTTCGGTCGGAGGCCCAAGTGTAATGGATCTACAATTGTAATAGTCATGTAATGAGTAAATATATGTCAACTATATGTCTGAACTAGAGTTTGAACCGTTCCAAATAACATTAGACAGACATATACCATTTTGGATGTTTAAACATTCTTGCATGCTCCAAAATTCATTTCCATTTTTTAGTACATTTCGAGGCACAAAGGCAGATCCAGGGGGCTGTAGCCCACCCCAACTTTCCTAAACTAAAATTTTTTTTTTGGTAATCCAACATTTTTAGCAATATACACTAAACATTGTCTAATGGTATATGTCTACCATTATTACCAATATACCCAAATCTACCCAAAAAAAACAAATGTGTTAGTGTACAATCAATATACACTAGCAATTTACCTTGAGTGACAATGTTGGATCCGCTACTGTCGAGACACTCCAAATAGAGTGGTCGAACGCATAAATTGGAGATCGAGTTGGGAGTCATGCCTATTTTTTTTTTTGATAAGTCATGCCTAGTTGAAGTTTCAACCTAGTTCAATGTTCCGTTTTGATTGTACTGAAAAAATAGTTTTGACATATAAGTATATAAGTAGGGGAATTGCAAGTATCCTCTACAACCAAGACTCTTGTCTTCGCTTGCCACAATTGTATTGTTGATTACTCGAATGAAAGTTATTTGATGCATTCTTATGAATTGTTGTCTTCTTATAAACTGTTTACTTACTGCATGCTTCCGCTCACCATGTACAATTGTGATTTGATTACTGCTTACTCAAAACACTAATAGCTCACACTGTTCACTCAAACAACAGGTTTGCTTGAAACGAATTACGCCCAAGTGCCGCACGGCAAGCACTGTGTCCAAGCGGGTTCGTGACACAAAAACACCACTAGTACTTGCATGTAAGCTGAAGTACATGTGCGCCATTACAATCGTCAAAACAGCCATCCATATGTACTTGTTTTGCAGAGCATTGTGTAGTATGATAACTAAAATGAAGCTGTACAAGAGAGTGGGATTTTAGTTCCAATTTCAAAAAAGATCTAGATAATCCTCTAAGCGAACCTAAAGTATGTATATTTGATCAGGATTTTCTAGCCCAGTATATTGGTCTAGTATCACTCCATGTGTGCACTCCACGATCTAGTGAGAAATTCTCCAATATTGCATGCTTGCAATGGCTCTAGTCCATCTAGGCTTGAAGTGGCCAAAAGTGATTATGCAAGTCCATGCCTAGATTTGAGAAGATCAGTTTCACCTGCATCCATATCATTTTATTCTTGAAAAATTGTAAAAGAAGGGGGAAAAAAGAGATGAAGGTGTTAACAGAGAGAATGATAAACGTACACGCTGCGAAGCATATAAGATATGGTTTGCTTCCACGTTTAAGGCTTCTAACACACTAAACCATGCACAGATCGATAATTAATTTGATAGTGGACTTCATTTCAGAAATCAAAACGTAATTATTTTATTTTATTTTACTTTAAACATTGTTGACTAGCTTATCTATATACCCTAAGGAATACATGGACGACAGCGTGGCGTCATCAATACATCAATTCTTCTTAAAATAAAGTAGCTATAACCGAAGTCATAATTTCCACTTTGTTACCACATTATTCTAATCTACGCTGCATGACAGTAGTCGATTCTAAGCATAATGATGAACTGATAGATGGAGAAGTGAGAGGCGGTGAGATAAAGATCGTAGCAGAACATAAGCCACCTGAAGTTAAAACGTGTAATTTGAGATCAGACCGTTTTAATTTAGTTAATGTGATCGAAACTTGAATTGATTAAGCACAAAATATTCAAGAATTTGATGGAAATGAAAGTATCATTTAAGAAAGGTTTCGTTATTTAACCAATAAGAGACTGTTAGTTGCGGAATAGTAGATCAAAGTGTGGGGATGATGGGCAGTTATATTACAACAGTAGTAACCTGATTTTTTTTTTTTTTTTTTTTTTCAAATTGATTTTTTTTAATAATAATAACGAGTTTTACAAATAATTATGACAGACCATGCAATGGGTAAGTCCTTTCTGAATAGCAAATTCTATCATTCTAAAAAAAAAACTCGTTTGAACTAGCTGTCATAACGTTTCTGTCCATAACTTTCTAAAGTCTCTTGAGAAGCCCAAAAGTGTTGAAACTGAACAGGATAAAACAATGCTGGTTAGCCCTATAAGCTTCCTCATACTTCTTTATCTTCCCGGCCTGTTACTGCTCTCTTAGCTGTTTCTCCCACCTCAAAGTCACCATTCTCCAGCCCTACTGATAAGCACCCAAAGTTAGTTGTGTTATAAACTTGAGACACTACATATTAGTTAATTATGTGTTTAATAAATGTAAATTAATTGTATTTTCGTACTTTCACTGACCGGTTTCAACAGTTAACGACAAAATTTTAACAAAACCTGCATTTTAGTATGAAAACAATGTACGAAATAGTGCTTGAACCTGAAGTCTTTTCTCTCAGCCCATTTGAAACTTAAAAAGGCCAAAGTAAAACCCGTGTACTCAACACTGATCATTTCCTGGTCAAATGAAGACAACAGTGCATAAAAGTCGTAGAACATCTGACGATCATATCTTCTGATTCTGTACTACTACAAAAAAACTTGTGTTGACAAAAAGTGACACAACAAGTTTGATGTGTTGGGTTTTTCAGATTTACAAAGCGACACAAGTAGTGGTGACACAACAAGTTTTTGTCAAACCGACACAATAGATATAGTACTTGTGTCGATTTTGAAGTATAAACTGACACAACATGTATACTACTTGTGTTGGTTTTAACATTTCACAACTGTAAATTTGCTATGGGGAAAACAAAAACCGACACAAGAAATAGAATTGTTGTGTCGGTTCTTTTTTAAACCGCACAAAATTGGATCCCTTTTTGTGTCAATTTTAGTAGATCACCTGTTTTGAAAAAATAAAACGTAGAACAACAATTGACCTGTATAAAAGCATTGTCATCCACATTAATATAACACAACTAACAATCTCAAAAACAATTTCATTTCATTACTAAGTAATTCTATTATCCAACATCAGTTTACACCAACTATCTAACATACAAAATGTTTACAAAACCACAAAAAAAAACCTAATCAGCCTAGTGCGAGAAAATGATTTCACGTCTTGCTTTTATCCATCCATCTAGCCATCATAGCTACGATCTATTAAGTTCAATCTACAAAAAAAGAACAAACAAAACAAAAGAAGTAGTTAGGTTCAATATATCATAAATTAAAGTGACAAAATTCATTATAGTACAAAATGCAAATACGCTACATGCTCACATGGCATAACCTCAAATATGTGTTTTTCAAGTTAGGGTAAGTGAAACTGTATGTAGATGGGTGGTAAGTTCAAAGTATTTGATTGAGGTTCACCATAAATTGTTTAGAATGGGAGTTATGAAGGAGAAAAAGTAGTATTCTTTAGCTTTTAGGATTTGTTTTTGTTAACTCTATTTGTATTGAATGAACACTTTGGAAAGAAACAACTTGAATGATTGAAGAAACTTGAAAGAACTTGTTGATTGAATGAGTGAAAACACAAACTTGAAAGAAATAACTTTGATTGAATGATTGAACATAAACTTAAAAGAAATAGCTTGATTGAATTGAAGAACAAAAAGTAAAACAACCTGAATGTAAATGACTTGAAAAATAAATCCTACACTACTCCTACATGACACTAGAATAAGTCCAGGTGCCTTCTCTCTTCCTACTTTTTGGTTCTTATACCCCTACTTTTACAAAAGTCTGATTTGCCCTTTCCCTTTACAATCAAGACACCTCACCACGGTTGCTTTATGCTTTTCCTTTTTGCTTTTTCATTTCTTCTTGATCAAGCTAGGTTTAGAGCAAGCCTTATTTTGTATCAAGGACATCCATCTCTGGTCTTCTGAGTTAAGGACGTGACTTTTAGTTTTCTAGTTTTGAGACTTTGATCTTTGACATTTGACTTTTGACTTTGACTTTTTCAACACTTTTTCATAGTAGCTTCAAGTCTTCATAATAAGTGTAAATAAGGCTCCTTTTTGTGCTAAAATGTAGCTTTTATGATAAGTGGTCTGAATTGCTCTGTAACCTGAAAAAGGGAATAAAAGTTATGAGTTGTACGTTTTTTCATTATGCGTAAGAAAGGATGTAATGCAGTAATGTAAGGGTAATAATTAATAAAACACATATTTGGGAGCTGATCACCACCCCCAAATAGCATTTTGCTTGTCCTCAAGCAAGGATGAGAGAAAAAAAACTAAGATCACAAATGAGTGATTTATTATTTATTATATTAATCTTGTTTCGTGGAGTGCGATTGTATTGACTATATGCAATAAGACCTTAAACCACTACTACTAAAAAAAAGGCTTGTTGTGTCAGTTTTTAAGTGACACAACAAGTCTGATGTGTCAGTTTTTTTATGATTTACAAAGCGACACAAGTAGTGGTTACACAACAAGTTTTTATCAAACCGACACAATAGTTATAGTACTTGTGTCAATTTTTAAGTATAAACTAGCACAACAGGTATACTACTTGTGTCAGTTTTAGCTTGACACAACTGTAAATTTGCTCTGGGAAAAGCATAAACTGACACAAGAAATAGAGGTGTTGTGTCAGTTCTTCTTTAAACCTCGCAAAATTGGATCCCATCTTGTGTCGGTTTTAGTGGATCACCTGTTTCGGAAAAAAAAATGTAGAACAACTATTGACCTGTATAAAATCATTGTCATCCATATCGATATAACACAACTAACAATCTCAAAAACAATTTCATTTCATTACTAAATAATTCCATTATCCAACATTAGTTTACAACCAACTAACCAACTATCCAAAATACAAAACGAAAACCCACAAAATAAAACCTAATATGTGAGAAAATGATTTCACGTCTAGCTTTAATCCATCCATCTAGCCATCGTAGCCGCGTTCTATTAAGTTCAATCTACAAAAAAATAAAAAATAAAACAAAAGAAGTAGTTAGGTACGGTTCAATATATCATAAAGCTACAAAATTCATTATAGTACAAAATGCAAATATGCTACATGTTTTGGAACAAGCAAATACGGTACAAAACTCTTTTCTAGTACAAAATGCAAATACGCTATATGTTTTGGAACAAGCAAATACGGTACAAAACGCTTTTCTAGTACAAAATGCAAATACGGTACAAAATTCTTTTCTAGTTTTGGAACAAACAAATATGTAATGCCCCAAAACTCAAACAATTACAAATCTATGACACGTGGTTTTTATAGTAAAATTTCGGCAACATCTCCTCTATATTTTCAACATTTCATAAATATAAACCTGTCATAATCTGAAAATCACAATTATATATTTCTCATTGGCTAACCCAGTTACTTAACCGTCTCGACTGATGCCAGAGCAGTCAAATAACTGGCTTACAAAAATGAGATCACTTCAACATTAGGACTTAGTAGCCAAAGTACTTGAATGTCTCGACTAATGCCAGATCATCCAAGCACCTCGTACAAAGTCATTACCAAAAACACAAGTAAAATACATACATCTGAGTCCCATAGCTATCGAAAGGTTTCCACCCTTAACAAATGATATTTACAATGTATACATACCATATTTCCTAAAGTTTCCGTTGATTATAAATTCAGTTTTTGCTTTATTGTTGAGTTGGTAATGACTAATCTTATATTCATACTTAAATTAAATCCATTTCGACTAGATCCAAATTCAGAATGAGTTCATTTTGTACTCTTCTCATTTCTTCTAATACCAAAAGATTGAGCAATATACCTAATTATTGAAAAAACTGGAGATTAACAACTAAATTGTTCCAACGTACACCTTAGCGGCTACTTGGACTCTTTAACAAGCAAGCTATCTAGCTACTCCATGGGTAGCTCAAAAAATAAATTAGAAAACAATTCTAATTAATATAAACCAATAGAGCCCAGATAATACCTTACACAAATAGCCGTGATGATCTATAGGATATATTGGTCGATAAAGTCAATGAAGTCCTGACGAAGTACATCTATTTCCCCAGTCATGTACGTGTCCTTGCTATCTATCTCCATCACCTAAGTGAGTCAAGAAAAAAGTTGATGGATTATGAATTTTTTTTCGATAACATACATTTTTCGATATCATATTTTTTTTTGTTTATGTTGATGTCGTGTATTAAAGAACATGATAACTCTATTTACCTTCTTTTTTATTGGTAGACCAGGATCCTCGATCAAGTGCAGCATAAAGAGCATCACATAGTAACCACATAAGATAACCCCCTTTTGTTGTGGGCACTTCACAAAAATTTATATAAAACAATCAATTATATATATGCAACCAATAACAAAGATACACATTTTAGTACTAAATAGTCAACTACCACCGTGGTGGTGATTAGATTACAATAACTACATGCAAAAGGTGCAGGAAATTAAGGTGGAACAGTTCAACTTTCAAAACCCATGACTCCCAGCTCAGTTATCCAATGACAATGAAACTGGGACCATTAGAAATTAGATACAGAGACCTAACTTTTCATCCTAGGTCACTGAAACTCAAAACCAACTCTAACTAAGACAAATTCGAGTGCAAAGTTACTCCAGCACAGCTGCCTGGGCAAACTGCAGCACAAATATTCTAAACTTCTAATCAAACCTGCAATACTTATAGTATGGTTAATGATCTAATTCCACACATCCACTCACCCTCACAAAGTGCTAAGGAGTGGAACCAAATAATTGAAGTAGAAGATGCAAGCATCAGACTATGTATGATCAGCCAAGCTAATGACATAAAGAAAGATGGAATGAATACTTACCGGTTCCTTGCGTGCCAATTCTCACACAAACATAACTTATTGTAAAAATGTTAATTCTTACTTGACTAAACTTCCTTAGATACCTTTTGAATTATCAAACCATGACTTTTACATTTTACATTACAACTTACCTTGTTGCCATATCGAAAGAGAGAGAAAGCACTTGGGAAAGTCACTGCTGCCATTTGATTCACTACCATGCACCATCCAAGCTTGATACTAAATTGAATATTAAGTATATAAGAAGTTCGGATTATGGTTTGAGAAAGAGGGAACTTTGGGGCAGATGAATTGAAAAACTATCAAGTGGTAATTCATCCAAAATAAGGTGATGAGGCATCCTTCTCTTTCTGTTTTTTTTTTGCTCCCCCTTTTTATTCTATCCTCCCCTCCTTTTCAATTCAAAGAGATAAGAACAAAAAAGAACCCCTTCTTTCATCTTTTTGTGTCTATCCTTCACTTAGATACGAGCCTAATTAGTAATCCCACATATAGGCCTAACTCACCCCAAAATTAATATAAAGGCCCAAAACAGTTCTAAGCTCACATAAAACAAATACTTAATACTTACCAGTTACCACTAGGGCACCAAATGCATTTTAATGACACTAACAATTAAATGAATGAATTATCCTATGCTAGAAATAAACTATATGATCATGCCCAAATTCTCATAATTAATAGTAAAATCCATCACTAACTTAAAATATTAAATTCTAATAATTGCACATTCAATCACCAAATCAGAAACCTGCATGTAAAGAGACGAGCTCCATTAACTGAACCCGATATATAAGCAAACAAAACAGCCACCAAACTCTATGCCTCACCAATATACTTTATGTAAAATGAACTTTCAATTATTTAGAAGTAGTACCAGAAAGGTGTGCAAGCCAATGTAATGGTGTCATTATACCACTATATCATTTTTGGAACTCTTATGGAGTGAGTTGAGAAGAAACCTGAAACTAATATATATAAATTTTATAGGGTGTGCAAAAACCATCAACTAGATAAACGAAAGAACTCCTCTAACTACTAATCGATATATTGATTCAATAACTCCTATCATCAACTATAAAAGAAACAATACCTTCAATGAAACCTTAACAATCAACTTTGCATTAAGTTTAGTGGACAATCCAACTGCATAGCCTTTGCAACCATCTCAAATGACAAAGAAACCAAGATAGCCTTCCCCTTGCATTTGAAACCAAAGAAACACATTCAAACCTTATAAGCAATGTCACCCAAATCAATATGAACCAATTTAGCTGCCAGAAGAAGCAAATGTCAAAGAACTTGACACCTATACTTGAACTATACATACTCTAAGTACATTCTAGTTTATGATATATAGTTTGATTACAGTTTTAAAAAAATGGCAATGTGAGCATTCAACCAAACAATAACGTTCAAAGGCAAGCAACAACAACACATGCATGAAGGCGTGAAATGAAATCATTTACGGCTTTACGCAAACAGAATCCAAACAACCAAAATGTAATTCTTTTACTTTAGATAATAGTGATCATCACTCATCAACACAACTCAAATGACAACAAAACTTCCAACAATATTCAAACATCAAGTAACATCTTGTTAACAGAAAATCAGTTGTCATTTTCATCAACAAACCAACACCAGTGATAAGAGCCCAAAACTGTAGTTTTAACCCCTTAATAATCATACTGTTAGACCAATTATGTGAATAATAAGTAAGAGTTAACACTGATTACGCGTTTTTATGCATTTCAGGCTTCAAAGTCCATTATGTGCAAGAAATGTACCACTTTAGCGAGATCTGAGGAGCAAAAGTCGATAGAACTTCCGAAAGCCGTATCTTTGGACTCGGACCCTCGGAATTGGGCATACCTTATGTCAAAATGACCGGCTCGGAAAAGAGCTTTGTAATGGTCCAAGCCTTGACCCAATCAGAGGAGCAGAAGTGGACGAAAAGTCTGTGGAAGTCAACTGCAGCTGAAGAGGCCTTTTGGGATGAAAGAAGTGGGTTTTGGGCACGATTCTCCGCCCAAACCCCGGCTCCAAGCCCATGCACGAATTTTGGATCTGAATGTATAAGAACAAAAGCTTAAGTCTTTGTTAATGGTAGATAGATAATGGTAGATTAATTAATAGAGAATTAGGGTTCATAGCTTAGAATAGAAAGTAGCCATTAAAATAGCTTCTAGATCTAGATTTAATTGTTTTTCTTTAATTAGTTTCAAATCCTTATTAGATTAAACCTTTGAAGCTTGTTCTTCATTTGATTAGATCAATAAAGTAGTATTCTTTATCCATTTCGATTTTTTGTCAATTCAATTCTAGATCTAATTTCAATTCATGTCCTTAGTTAAATTTAGTCATTAAATTAGATTTCATTATTGTTTAATTAAATAAATTTCAATGCTTTATATTATGTTTAGTTTTAATATAAATGGAAATGATTGGAATGATTCAAGGCTAAACCTCCATTAGGGGTTGTGAAGCCTTGATGAAAGCTTGATTCGATTATCGTAGAATCGTCGTATTTTCTATTCATTTCTAGAAATGATTAGTTCACCATGAGAATGGGTTTAATTGTTCACATGGCTAGTTATAATTGGTAGAAATGCCATGTATAATTAGGGATTAGGAATAACCAATTGTTCCGCTAAGTTCAATTCGATTGGATTCTGACGATTCGTCGTTAGTGGATTAAGTTGAGTTATGGTGGAATCAATCCCCTCTAACTCCTTATCATAGAATCAACGTAGCATTCAGTAGTATTACGATAACCGACTAGTTGCATCTTGTGGGTAGTTGCATCGTAGTATAATTCCTCAGTAAAACTCTCATAGACTTAAAAGCGACTAGTTAGATTAGAAAACATCCATGCTAGAGCACTAGGAGTGGAACGAACTTATCTACTCCACTATATCTCAATTGGTTGAGAGTAGAATAAATCTTTGATAAACAAGATAGCATCAGTAAAAAGTTTAGTTTACTTACGTTGTGAATTCATCGTTCATTTCGTAGGTAGACTATTCATTTTACGTTTATCAACCAGCAACTTAAATGGTAGTCAATTTTTTCTAGAGGAGGGATATGAACTTAAAGCAAGAACTAACCAACATATAACAATTTCAAATACACTGATTCAACAGCCTTCAACATGCCAAATTAAAGCTTCCAACATAATTCTAAACTAACCATACACTTAAAACTATAAATTCAACAAAATAAAGTTGACAAAACAACATAAACACATAAAATTTCAAATACCCATTTCTCAAAATTCGAATCAAAGCATATAATCAACATTAGATCTATAAAAACCCATTTTTTGAAACAATTATATTCAATTAGTTAAAATCAGGGGGAATTTGAAATATTTTTAATGGCTTAAGTACCTATTCCGTTAAATCTGCAACATCTTCGAGGGTTTTCCAGACCCATCTTGTCACACCCCGAATTTCGACAGAATTCGGAAAAACATTATTTGTTCCCGACTCTTCGATTTCCGAGGTGTGACGCACTCTCCACTCCCAACAACCCATAAACAGTTTAAAATATGCGGATAATTAAAACCAATAAAAATTTTAACTTAAACAAAGTCCTCTTCATTATAAAACAATTTACAAATGAAAATGCAAATAATATTATCTCAACTGAAAAGTTATATCACCTCAAGGGAAAAACAAAACGTATCCGGAGATGTAACGCTAATGCAAAACCACAAGCGGTGACCAACCTTCTTCAACACTAAACTGTCAAGACTTATCAACTATGTTCATTTAATGAACACACCGATAAACAAACATGCAAATCGGGTTGACATTATAAAAATCTTTGGTGTGAGTAGCCCCTAAAATACAACATATAATTATACATATACATACCACAATCCATAATGCAGTTAGTTCATCCATCGAAGTTTTAACTTTCAGCGACTAATACAACATCCTTAAGCTCGATAACTAAGGTAGGTAGTTCCAATTTTGAAAGCCTTTTAACTTCCCACTAACCACCACAACAACCTATACTCATAATAAATAAGGCATGTAGTTCCTCCATCGAGGTTTTAGGTTCTAACTAAACTATAAACCACCAAGCATATACAATCATCTATCTAAAGATACATCATTAACTAACATATTACCATAATTAGATTATTTCGGGCTTTCTTTGTGTGTCCCTAAAATCCGTCGTATCTATGTCTTACCTAGTTTCGGCTACCCAATCGCTACCCAACGCCGAACATGTACATCCACATGCCTCCCCTTACATAATGAGCCACTCAGGTGCGTAACCACCCTGGCGGGATGCCGCGACAGGGTAAATCCTCACACGGAAGCCAAATCTATGTAAGCATTTGCCACTATTCGGCATAAAATATTGCGCATCATCGTTCTATTTGGCGAACGGAATAATCAAGCCACTATTATTATTCGCCGGAGGGTCGCCCGAAGGCCATTCAAATTTTAACCGAAGCGGAAGGAAGGGCGCCGAAGGCCATTCAAATTTTAAGCGAAACGCCGGAAGGGCCAATCACATGAGTTGTGGTAGTCGGGTTCTAGGATTTTTCGTTCGTAATTTATTCGGTGTCATACATCTATGACTCATAAACATTTCTACTATATCGCGTCTTGGTCAATTACCTTATTGCGACTAAGCCACAATCTCTAGAAATATCTCAATATATCTCATAACCATATTTCATACTTTTCGTGCCAATATCTTATTGCACTACACCACACTCAGGTGGGCAAATATTCACCAATGTTATATTAGCATCTCACATATAAAATAATTGAGTGTATATACATTTCTCCAAGATATTGCATTAATATAAATATCCCAACATATGATATCATGTCATAATGCTTCAACGTATCACATACATTTTTATTATAACGTATTAGGAATATAATGTCTCCTAACATCTCAATATCATCACGTGTCAAAAATACACAACATCAAGGTCAAATCTTTCTTAGATAATGACCACCAAATATATACTAGCTTCCACAGCATTTTATTACTATATGTGTCCATATAATATACACATAATACGTAGTACAATTAAACAGTCCACAGTCCACAATCAAAGCCCAATATGCTTTACACACTACTCACGTCAAATCTAAATTAGATAATTTACCAACCAAGTTATACAATATCCGACAGTATTTTATTACTATATATATCCATATAAACAAACATATGAAAAACTGGAAAAGTCAACATTCACAGTCAACGGTCAAAGTCAAAGTCAACGGTCAAAGGTCAACACCTCATGGTCAAGGTCAAACTCAACATGTCATGGTCAAAGTCAAACTGTCCTGGTCAAAGTCAAAGGTGAAAGTCAACCGTCCATGGTCAAAGGTCAAAGTCAACCGTCAAAGTCAACGGTCGATGGTCAAAGTCAAACTCAATGTCGTTTTTGTGTTCGACAGGTTCATGGTCATAGCCATGGGTCATGGCTAAGGGGCAAAGGTGCATGGCTCATAGGCTCATGACCAAGATCACGGTTCGGACCAATGCCCAAACCCGAACCCTAGAAAGTCAAAAATGAAAAGACCCCATGTAGATCTATTTTAAGTCCCACGAATTTGGTCCCAACAATATTAGATCACGGGCGAGACTGGCGCGATTATCGAATCGCCAAAAACACAACCGAAGTTCGGTCAAAAATACAAATGAAACGGGCCATAGACTAATATTAGAACTGGTCCCAAAACTTAAGTTAATCTGGGCCCAAACTAAACTTAATAAAATCGGGCCCAACAACTAAAACTGAAATTTCGGCCAACCACCATCGAAATTTCGGCCAAACAACTTAAACTCAATCGGGCCCAACCAACTAAACAAACTAGGCCCAACCGATTTGGCCCAAGCCCAAAAATCGGTGAACAGTGCATCATCTTCTCCAATCTCTTCCACCACCACCGCCTAAAACCGCCACCACCAAACCTCCACCCATTCCAAACTTCATCACATCGGTTTCACTCCAAATCAAAACCCAACAACATTTGTTAAAACAAAACCCCAAATCCTACAATCCAAACAATCAACAAAAACTAGATCTAGGAAATTTTTCATCGCCATTAATGGCGGCCTCAACCTTCCAACAGCCCACTCAACCGCCCTCACACACCTTAAACACACTCCCTTCAATCGACAATCAACACAACATTTCCAAAACACAACCAAAACAATTCAAACTACAATATAAATCGCGCAAAAAAACAGCCCCATTCACCGATTCGGGCCGCCATTACCGCTTCCAACCAAGCTTTGGCTGACCCTCAATCTCCATCGACCTACGATTATTCCATCCCCACTAACCTCCAACAATACAAACCCACAAAGCAACATAAAAACGAGTTCAAAACAGCCATAGGCAGACGCCATTGATGCTCTGCCGAGGCTTCGACAGTTTACCCAAATCAGCGAGATTCGACAGGTTTAAAACAAATTTTAGAGTTTTAAGTTTTTAACTAACACGACAAATCTGACGTAGAATAAAACCAAAGAATGAGCAAATTGAAAAAACGGAACTCTATATACCGATATAGGAAAACTATAACTTCGGTGAACTAGCAAAAATAGCTACTCACCTGAATTAAAACCCGACGAATCCCCCGTAGTCCGAACCGTCGTGCTCCACCCTCCAGAAATCCAGCTTTCATGCTCTGCCTCCATTTTTAATATATTCTATTCTCCAGGAACCCTATTTTCTAGAAAAAGTGTTTATATACTTGGGTCCGAAACCCAAGCCCAACACAGACTCGGGCCCAAAAACCAGGCCCACGTATCCCGAGTCCAATCCGACGAATTTTGAAAATAATTAATTTAATTAATTAATAAAATAGAAAAATACGTATTTAAAAATACGGGCGTTACAGCTATACACATCTCAAAAGAATCTCGTCCCGAGATTCGAAAGTAAAGCTATACGAACAAAACGTTGGTTATTAACTTAGAACCTATACAAGAATGCACGTTGATTAAACTTAAACAAGATAACATGGATATTAATTATTTTAAATAATACCCGAATATATATCCTCATGCCATTACAAAACCTATTACAGTTTAACTGTCTATATTAAAACAAATTATTACTGTCACTTAAACACAAGACAAATATATCATATCTTTTTAGCATGCAGTTTCTTGACACGTAGCAAACTCTACGAAAATCAATATTCTACTTAACTAATCAATAATATGGAGAAAGTTCATAAAACATTATGGAGTTTTCATTATCATGTATAAAAGAAAATTAGTGTCCTGATACACTTAAAAATAAAAATCACTCATGTCATTGATACTACAATAAAACTCTATATTTATTTTAGTCATGCTCTCAGAAAAGTTAAATTTTAAAACCACCCTTGAATCCTAATTCATGCTTGCAACTGGATCAAATATAGCACGTATTCAAAATTTTTTTTTTTTTTTTTTTTTTTTTTTTTTTTTTCATATTCCTCTATCAAAATCATATAGACTGAAACAAAACAATTAAGAGTAAATACTCGAATATGCAAAAATCATGTGAAACTAATTTAACGATATTAATCAATCATATACGCACGGTAATAGTTCACCTATATACAATAATATAAAAAATGTGTATTCGCAAGTATACACATCTCAAAAGAATACTGCGTGTATATGCAAGTATACACATCTCAAAGAAAGAATACGTGTATATGCTTAGGGTATACACATCTCAAAAAGAATACACGTATATTTTATTATTATATTCAATCTATTTCTAACTAATCACCTCTAACAGATTAATCTCTTATACTTTAAAATACTATTCATCCATTACAATGCACGAGTGAGGCGAGATAGTTCCTCCAACACTGAGGCAATTAGTTCCTTACTTAGTACGTCACAAAACCATCCGATAATACAACTCATTCAATATAGATTAAATATCTTATTATTTCTTGAATAATAACATAACACTTAAATACAAAGTTCACAGACAGGTTATCACACTTAATCCCTAATCCATGTGAAAACGAACACCAACAATAAAACGATATTGTAACAGCACACATCATCTTGATCAAATCCATTAATAATTAACATATTACACATATAACCACTCCTCATATGCTAAGGAAAAATAAGAAATCATTTCATATGCACTCCACAAGAGTAACTAATGTAAATATACACATTACACATACAATCCAATCAAGAAAAATATTGACTCTCTTTATTTCTATATCTCTTTCATTTTCTTTGTAAAAATAAAACAACTAGCGGAAATAGTTTTTGAAAACAAAACTTCTTAAACACTACCCATAAACCACGATCCGAGAATCACCTAGACTCACCCTAGTCTAAGCTAACCAAATGCTCCGATACCAAACTGTCACACCCCGAATTTCGACAGAATTCGGAAAAACATTATTTGTCCCCGACTCTTCGATTTCGAGGGTGTGGACGACTATCCACTCCCAAAACCCATAAACAGTTTTAAAATATGCGGATAATTAAAACCATAAAATTTTCAATTATACAAAAGTCCTCTTCATTACAAAAATTCCCAATTAAGATTAGGTTACAAATCTCTTTTCAATAACTCTTTAATTAAAATATACAAATGAGAATACAAAAACATTGTCTAGACTGAAAAGTTATATCACCTCGAGGGAAAAACAAAACGTATCCGAGATGTAACGCTTAATGCAAACCCAAGCAAAGTTGCCTCCAACCTTCTTCAACACTAAACCTCGTCAAGACTTATCAACTATGTTCATTTATCGAACACACCGATAAGCAAACATGCGAAATCGACATCAAGATTATAAAAATGCTGGTGTGAGTAGCCTAAAAATACAACATATAATTATACATATACATACACAATCCATAATGCAGCTTAGTTCATCCATCGAGGCCTTTAACTTTCAACGACTAATACAACATCCTTAAGCTCAATAACTAAGGTAGGTAGTTCCCGGCTACCACAATCGCTACCCAACGCCGAACATGTACATCCACATGCCTCCCCTTTACATAATGAGCCACTCCGTGCGTAACCACCTCGGCGGGATGCCGCGACACGGGTAAATCCTCACACGGAAGCCAAATCTATGTAAGCACCGCCACTATTCGGCATAAAATATTATGCATCATCGCTCTATTTTGCGAACGGAATAATCAAGTTAATTATTCGGTTCGCCGGAGGGTCGCGAAGGCCATTCAAATTTTAACAAACGCCGTATGGTCAGCCGAAGGCCATTCAAATTTTAACCGAACGCGGAAGGGCCAATCACATGAGTTGTGGTAGTCGGGTTAAGGATTTTCGATTTCGTAATTTATTCAGGTGTCATACATCTATGACTCATAAACATTTCTACTATATCGTCGGCAGGTCAATTACCTTATCAGACTAAGCCACAATCTCTAGAAATATCTCAATATATCTCATAACCATATTTCATACTTTCACGTGCCAATATCTTATTGCACTACACCACACTCCCGTGGGCAAATATTCACCAATGTTATATTAGCATCTCACATATAAAATAATTGAGTGTATATACATTTCTCCAAGATATTGCATTAATATAAATATCCCAACATATGATATCATGTCATAATGCTTCAACGTATCACATACATTTTTATTATAACGTATTAGGAATCTAATGTCTCCTAACATCTCAATATCATCACGTGTCAAAAATACACAACATCAAGGTCAAATCTTTCTTAGATAATGACCACCAAATATATACTAGCTTCCACAGCATTTTATTACTATATGTGTCCATATAATATACACATAATGTCGTGAGTACAATTAATTAAATTCATCCCACAATCAAAGCCCAATATGCTTTTTACACACTACTCACGTCAAATCTAAATTAGATAATTTACCAACCAAGTTATCAATATCCGACAAGATTTTTTTACTATATATATCCATATAAACAAACATATGAAAAACTGGAAAAGTCAACATTCACAGTCAACGGTCAAAGTCAAAGTCAACGGTCAAAGGTCAACACCTCATGGTCAAGGTCAAACTCAACATGTCATGGTCAAAGTCAAACTGTCCTGGTCAAAGTCAAAGGTGAAAGTCAACCGTCCATGGTCAAAGGTCAAAGTCAACCGTCAAAGTCAACGGTCGATGGTCAAAGTCAAACTCAAACTGTCGTTTTCGTGTTCGACAGGTTCATGGTCATAGCCATGGGTCATGGCTAAGGGCAAAGGTGCATGGCTCATAGGCTCATGACCAAGATCACGGTTCGGACCCAACTGGCCAAGCCCAAACCTTAGAACCCGAAAGTCTAAACAGTGAAAGACCCATGTAGATCTATTTTAAGTCCTACGGACTGGTCCCAAGCAATATTAGATACGGGCCCAAAAACGTATACTGAACTGGCCCAAAACACAACTGAGTTCGGTCCAAAAATACAAATGAAACGGGCCATAGACTAATATTAGAACTGGTCCCAAAACTTAAGTTAATCTGGGCCCAAACTAAACTTAATAAAATCGGGCCCAACAACTAAAACTGAAATTTCGGCCAACCACCATCGAAATTTCGGCCAAACAACTTAAACTCAATCGGGCCCAACCAACTAAACAAACTAGGCCCAACCGATTTGGCCCAAGCCCAAAATCGGTGAACAGTGCATCATCTTCTCCAATCTCTTCCACCACCACCAGCTAAAACCGGCCACCACCAAACCTCCACCCATTCCAAACTTCATCACATCGGTTTCACTCCAAATCCAAAACCCAACAACATTTGTTAAAACAAAAACCCCAAATCCTACAATCCAAACAATCACAAAAAAACTAGATCTAGGAAATTTTACTGCCGCCATTAATGGCGGCCTCAACCTTCCAAAACCCACTCAACCGGCCTCACACACCTTAAACACACTCCCTTCAATCGACAATCAACACAACATTTCCAAAAACACAACCAAAACAATTCAAACTACAATATAAATCGCCCAAAAACAGCCCCACCACCGATTCGCATACCGCCATTACCGCTTCCAACCAAGCTTTTGGCGACCTCTAATCTCCATCTCGACCACATGATTCCATCCCCCACTAACCTCCAACAATACAAACCCACAAAGAACATAAAACGAGTTCAAAACAGCCATAGACGGGGGCATTGATTGATGCTCTCCGAGGAAGCTTCGACGGGTTTTACCCAAATCAACAGAGATTCGACGGTTTTAAAACAAATTTTAGAGTTTTAAGTTTTTAACTAACACGACAAATCTGACGTAGAATAAAACCAAAGAATGAGCAGTTGAAAAAGCGGAACTCTATATACCGATATAGGAAAACTATAACTTCGGTGAACTAGCAAAAATAGCTACTCACCAATTAAAACCCATTTAATCCCCAGTAGTCCCAACCCGGGTGTCCTCCCCTCCGTAATCCAAGCTTTCATGCTCGCCTCCATTTTAATATATTCTATTCTCCAGAACCCTATTTTCTAGAAAAAGTGTTTTATATACTTGGGTCCCAAACCCAAGCCCAACACGCACTTCTGCCCAAAACCGTGCCCACGTATCCCGAGTCCAATCCGACGAATTTTGAAAATAATTAATTTAATTAATTAATAAAATAGAAAAATACGTATTTAAAAATCACGATTATGCGATGTATAAATATATATTATCTCAAAAAGAATCTGTCCGAGATTCGAAGAAAAGTAAAGCTATCTGAACAAAACGCGTTGGTTATTAACTTAGAACCTATACAAGAATGCACGTTGATTAAACTTAAACAAGATAACATGGATATTAATTATTTTAAATAATACCCGAATATATATCCTCATGCCATTACAAAACCTATTACAGTTTAACTGTCTATATTAAAACAAATTATTACTGTCACTTAAACACAAGACAAATATATCATATCTTTTTAGCATGCGGTTTGACACGTAGCAAACTCTACTTAAAATCAATATTCTACTTAACTAATCAATAATATGGAGAAAGTTCATAAAACATTATGGAGTTTTCATTATCATGTATAAAAGAAAATTAGTGTCCTGATACACTTAAAAATAAAAATCACTCATGTCATTGATACTACAATAAAACTCTATATTTATTTTAGTCATGCTCTCAGAAAAGTTAAATTTTAAAACCACCCTTGAATCCTAATTCATGCTTGCAACTGGATCAAAATATAGCACGTATTCAAAATTTTTTTTTTTTTTTTTTTTTTTTTTCATATTCCTCTATCGAAATCATATAGACTGAAACAAAACAATTAAGAGTAAATACTCGAATATGCAAAAATCATGTGAAACTAATTTAACGATATTAATCAATCATATACATACGGTAATAGTTCACCTATATACAATAATATAAAAATGTGTATTCGCAAAGTATACACATCTCAAAAGAATACACGTATACGCAAGTATACACATCTCAAAAGAATCTGGCGTGTATACGCTAGCGGTATACACATCTCAAAAAGAATACACATTATATTTTATTATTATATTCAATCTATTTCTAACTAATCACCTCTAACAGATTAATCTCTTATACTTTAAAATACTATTCATCCATTACAATGCACGAGGAGGTGAGATAGTTCCTCCAACATCGAGGCAATTAGTTCCTTACTTAGTACGCCACAAAACCATCCGATAATACAACTCATTCAATATAGATTAAATATCTTATTATTTCTTGAATAATAACATAACACTTAAATACAAAGTTCCGCACGAGGGTTATCACACTTAATCCCTAATCCATGTGAAAACGAACACCAACAATAAAAGCGATATTGTAGCAAAGACACATCATCTTGATCAAATCCATTAATAATTAACATATTACACATATAACCACTCCTCATATGCTAAGGAAAAATAAGAAATCATTTCATATGCACTCCACAAGAGTAACTAATGTAAATATACACATTACACATACAATCCAATCAAGAAAAATATTGACTCTCTTTATTTCTATATCTCTTTCATTTTCTTTGTAAAAATAAAACAACTAGCGGAAATAGTTTTTGAAAACAAAACTTCTTAAACACTACCCATAAACCACGATCCGAGAATCACCTAGACTCACCCTAGTCTAAGCTAACCAAATGCTCCGATACCAAACTGTCACACCCCGAATTTCGACAGAATTCGGAAAAACATTATTTGTCCCCGACTCTTCGATTTCCGAGGTGTGACGCACTATCCACTCCCAAAAAACCCATAAACAGTTTTAAAATATGCGGATAATTAAAAACCAGTAAAATTTTCAATTATACAAAAGTCCTCTTCATTACAAAAATTCCCAATTAAGATTAGGTTACAAATCTCTTTTCAATAACTCTTTAATTAAAATATACAAATGAGAATACAAAAACATTGTCTAGACCGAAAAAGTTATATCACCTCAAGGGAAAAACAAAACGTGATCCAGGAGATGTAACGCTTAATGCAAACCACAAGCAAAGCCAACCTTCTTCAACACTAAACCCGCCAAGACTTATCAACTATGTTCATTTATCGAAACACCCGGATAAGCAAACATGCAAATCGGGTCGACATTATAAAATGCTGGTGTGAGTAGCCCTAAAATACAACATATAATTATACATATACATACACAATCCATAATGTAGGTTAGTTCATCCATCGAAATTATTTAACTTTCAACGACTAATACAACATCCTTAAGCTCAATAACTAAGGTAGGTAGTTCCCCGGCTACCACAATCGCTACCCATAATTTAACATGTACATCCACATGCCTCCCTTACATAATGAGCCACTCCGTATGCGTAACCACCCCCGGCGGGATGCCGCGACACCGTAAATCCTCACACGGAAGCCAAATCTATGTAAGCACCGCCACTATTCGCATAAAATATTATGCATCATCGTTCTATTTTGCGAACGGAATAATCAAGCCAATTATTAAATTTCGCCAGAGGGTGGGCGCCCAAGCGCCATTCAAATTTTAAGCCAAACGCCCGGAAGGGTCGCCGAAGGCCATTCAAATTTTAAATCCGGAACGCCGGAAGGCCAATCACATGAGTTGTGGTAGTCGTTCTAGGATTTTCGTTACGTAATTTATTCAGTGTCATACATCTATGACTCATAAACATTTCTACTATATCACGTCTTGTGTCAATTACCTTATTGCACTAAGCCACAATCTCTAGAAATATCTCAATATATCTCATAACCATATTTCATACTTTCACGTGCCAATATCTTATTGCACTACACCACACTCAGGTGGCAAATATTCACCAATGTTATATTAGCATCTCACATATAAAATAATTGAGTGTATATACATTTCTCCAAGATATTGCATTAATATAAATATCCCAACATATGATATCATGTCATAATGCTTCAACGTATCACATACATTTTATTATAACGTATTAGGAATCTAATGTCTCCTAACATCTCAATATCATCACGTGTCAAAAAAATACACAACATCAAGGTCAAATCTTTCTTAGATAATGACCACCAAATATATACTAGCTTCCACAAAGATTTTATTACTATATGTGTCCATATAATATACACATAAACGTGAGTACAATTAAAAGCGATCCCGATCCAATCAAAGCCCAATATGCTTTACACACTACTCACGTCAAATCTAAATTAGATAATTTACCAACCAAGTTATACAATATCCGACAGTATTTTATTACTATATATATCCATATAAACAAACATATGAAAAACTGGAAAAGTCAACATTCACAGTCAACGGTCAAAGTCAAAGTCAACGGTCAAAGGTCAACACCTCATGGTCAAGGTCAAACTCAACATGTCATGGTCAAAGTCAAACTGTCCTGGTCAAAGTCAAAGGTGAAAGTCAACCGTCCATGGTCAAAGGTCAAAGTCAACCGTCAAAGTCAACGGTCGATGGTCAAAGTCAAACTCAAACTGCTGTTTTCGGTGTTAGTTTCATGGTCATAGCCACTGGTAGGTCGTGGGTTATGGCAAGGTGCATGGCTCATGGTTCATGACTATGATCAAGATGGTTCGGAGGGACAACCGCCAAGCCCAAACCTTAGAACCAAAAGTCTAAACGGTGAAAGACCCATGTAGATCTATTTTAAGTCCTACCTGATTGGTCCCAAGCAATATTAGATATGGCCCAAAACGATAATCGAATCGCCCAAAACACAACCGAAGTTCGGGTCCAAAAATACAAATGAAAGCGGCCCATAGACTAATATTAGAACCGGTCCCAAAACTTAAGTTAATCTGGGCCCAAACTAAACTTAATAAAATCGGGCCCAACAACTAAAACTGAAATTTCGGCCAACCACCATCGAAATTTCGCCAAACAACTTAAACTCAATCGGGCCCAACCAACTAAACAAACTAGGGCCCAACCGATTTGGGCCTAAGCCCAAAATCGGTGAACGGTCTGCATCATCTTCTCCAATCTCTTTCCACCACCTTTTAATGCCTAAAACCGCCACCACCAAACCTCCACCCATTCCAAACTTCATCACATCGGTTTCACTCCAAATCAAAAACCCAACAACATTTGTTAAAAACAAAACCCCAAATCCTACAATCCAAACAATCCATCAAAAAACTAGATCTAGGAAATTTTATCGCCGCCATTAATGGCGGCCTCAACCTTCCAACAGCCCGCTCAACCGCCCTCACACACCTTAAACACACTCCGCTTCAATCGACAATCAACACAACATTTCCAAAACACAACCAAAACAATTCAAACTACAATATAAATGGCCTTCCAAAACAGCCCCACCTTAACCGATTCGCCACGCCATTATTACCGCCTCCAACCAGCTTTTGGCAAGCCTCTCTAATCTCCATCTCGACACACGATTCCATCCCCCACTAACCTCCAACAATACAAACCCACAACAACATAAAACGAGTTCAAAACAGCCATAGAGCGGGACGCCATTGATGCTCGTAAGCTTCGACAGGTTTACCCAAATCAACAGAGATTCGACGGTTTAAAACAAATTTTAGAGTTTTAAGTTTTTAACTAACACGACAAATAACGACGTAGAATAAAACCAAAGAATGAGCAAAGTGAAAAAACGGAACTCTATATACCGATATAGGAAAACTATAACTTCGGTGAACTAGCAAAAATAGCTACTCATTGAATTAAAACCCGACGAATCCCCTCAGAAGTCCGAACCGGTAGGTGCTCCACCCTCCGTGAATCCAACTTTTCATGCTCTGCCTCCATTTTTAATATATTCTATTCTCCAGAACCCTATTTTCTAGAAAAGTGTTTATATACTTGGGTCCAAACCCAAGCCATGGACGCTTCGGGCCCAAAACCAGCCCACGTATCCCGAGTCCAATCCGGACGAATTTTGAAAATAATTAATTTAATTAATTAATAAAATAGAAAAATACGTATTTAAAAATACGGGCGTTACACATCTCCTTCTTCTTTTCTAGACCTATCCAGTGAAAAAAAACGGTAGTCAAATTTAAGAATTAAAGTGAGAAAAGTACTGAAATTGAGGTTACCTTTTTCTTTAAGAAAGAAGAGAAAGCGTCGGTGGTTTGTGTTTTGAGAGGTTCGAATTTTGAAAGTGCGAAAAAACTAGAGTTTTTTTTTTTTTTGTGTGAAAGAGACGAATAGGAGAGAGACATAAATATTTTTGGAGCGGGATACTTGAAACATTTCACTACCGAAAGTTTGATGTGTCGGTCTCATGAAGCCAACTACAAGCACTAACTCAGATTTTATCAGAAGTGACACAACAATATGATTTGTAGTGTCGGTTTTAATAAAATTGACAGAATTGAATATTTTGTAGTGTCAGTTTTCAGTGAACTGACACAAGAAACCTGTTTCTAATACAAACCGACACAAGAAAGTTTATTGTGTCAGTTTCTTATATACTCGACACAACCTATTTTTTTGAACTGACACAACAACCCTTTTTTTTAGTAGTGCACTAGGAATTCACTAGTGGACGAGCTTTAAGCCTCGTGAGAGTTTTTCAGAGAAGGTACTCACAAACTTCTTCTATCTAGTACAAAGGGTCTTGTCTACTAATTTATTATTAGAAGTCTATACATCTCATTAGCGGGGAATAAAGACAAGCTCCTTCGAACTAAGAATAACATATGTGCAGTAATTTAATCATCTAAAGATAAATGCGCAAACATGAGCATTGAAGTGCAAAAGCAAAGTCATTTTCAAAAATTTTTGGAGAGCGTCCTTAAGGTGGGTTCTCACAGGGATGTGTTAAACACAAACACTCTAATAGATTCACTCAAGTTTCATTCTCTCAAATGCAGCGGGCATTTATATTTCTCACATACACGAATGACAACCAAAGGAAATCGGGGTCGATTGATCACACTTGCCACTTACTATCACACCATTCTATTCCTAATTGAGCTAGAGGTATTTTATTAGGAGTTACGAAGCTAGGGTGGTGGTTTAGAAAGAAAAAATGAAGGAAAAAACAAAAATCTGATAAGTTGAAAAATTGGGTCTTCAAGATCCTTGTAACTAGAGAAGAACCTCATTTTGTTCTTTGCTTCCAAATTGTGATTCATTCTTTAGCCCTTTGGCTTTGTGACTACATATGATTTTGAAATTTTGGGAGTTCTAATTTGCTTTTGAGAGTCCAAATTGTGATTCTCTTTTGCTTTTGTTTATGATATCGTCTCTTTTTGATTTCGAACTTTTGGGAGATTCGATTTTTGACTCCTTTGATTTTTTTTTTTTTGGAGTTTTGGTTTTTGATGGGTCTTTATTTTATTTTATTTTTCAAAGCAACTAACTGATCTGTTTTTGTACAAGGTCTTCTCTTCTCTTTTTATGATATCTATCCAATTCTTAACTCGTCAGCTGGGTAAGCTTTTTATTGTATTTGTAACAAGTCAGAGATTTATGGTGAAGAATAAAAAGTCTTTTAGAAATTGTGAAGGCTCAAGAGGGGTAACTAGAGAAAAAACTATCCTTCTGGGTTTTTAACTTTTACTTGGCTATATCGATCCAAAAAGGGCCTAAATTCTCTCCTAGGATATGGCGTGGTGATCAAGCAAGTGGACGTGTGGTTTTTCTATCCGGACATCCTTTGTGTTATCACTCAATAATCATTCAGATGAGGGTTTTGGCTAGATTCTCACAGGACATGGAACTTAATTGTTCTAAGTTTGGTCTCAGAAACTCACTGCTATATACAAACAAATGCTGATACATATCATTCATGAAAAGATGCAGAAACTATTATATGTATATTGGTCTAAGTTCGAAGAACGAATCCTTACTCTATTGCTATAATGAGACTGTTAAACTTTTTATTCATTATAGAAAAAGGAAACAAGACTTTTTAATACTAAATAGAAAAAATATTTGTGGTCTTTTTCAAAAAAAAAAATTTTTGAAAGGAAAAATATGCTATTATATCTACTATAGAAAATGCATAGTTTTTGCAAAATATTATTATACCACCCCCAAATAGAAATATGTTTTGTCCTCAAAGTATGAAGAGATAAGGAAAAAGATTACCATAGAAACATGAGCAAAAACGGCGATACACTTGTATTTTGTTCTTCATGATGAAAATATGCCACCCCCAAATAAGTTTGGGGCGTGGGTTGTTTGATATAGAACGAGAAATACATGGTTTATTGAACTAGGGATTTACATAATTATTCTACTATGAAATTTTGGGGTTTTGTATTTTTGAAAACATATGTAATGCATAAAAGAAAATGAATTTTTTTGGCATGATGTATTTGTATTACCTTTACTCATATACCAAATTCCACAGATGAAAAATAACAGGCATATATAGAATTAATATTATACTATCGTTATAAAAAATGAAAAATTAAACATTAGAAAATACAATAAAAAGAAAATATCAAACTATATGGACACTAGGGAACTTCCTAGTCATAATCCATGCGTGACTCATCACGACGTTAAGAAGATCCTTCTCCTTGCTGACGTCGGGTCCTAGAGTATCTATCGCTACGCGGGAGTACATCTCTAATGCTCTGCAGTGTTCTTGTGACACTGTGCTGAAAACGTCGCTTCTCATGCTGGAAATACTGCTGCTCCTCTATGAGGTTTTGTTGAGCTAATCTAATAACTTGTCGACCTTGCCTAAGGTGATGGATGTGCTGGTGCAAGATTCTATAGCCCTCATGGAGGAAGTGAATTCCATCCATGGGCCAAGTGAACTATCAAATGGCACCTTCAATGAAGTAGTCCACAGGCTCAGTAGGGCGTACTTGCTCGGCGGCTCTGGCGGCAGGTGGACGCCAGAGTTTCTGGATGCAGTAGGCATATATAGGACCTATGGTAGCGTCTCTTACCTCCACTAGAGGGTCTATAGCATCGAACCCCCAGTGTTGCATGATCCTAGTATCCATCACTGGTAGAGGGGCGGTGGACCTCCTGGGTTTGCAGAGTTGCTCCCAAACAAAGGTGGCAATGCAGAAGCTGTTCTTCTATTCTTGAAGAATCCACAGGATGTGGAGTTGAAGACTGAGACAAGTTGGTGTTTGACAGTTTGAGCATCAGCCTTCTCTCATTGCTCGTCTCTTACGTGCGTATGAATTCTTACCCAAACTAGGAATGGGTTTTGGTATGTGTGTCCATATCTTCAGCTACAGTTCTCTAGGAAGTGCTTGCATATAATCATTGAAACCGATCCATATAGTCTTGCTAGGTGGAGGGTTTTTGTTCATAATAGAAGACATTTTTGAAAGTTTTTGAACGTTTTTAGAAAGAGAGAGATTGAGAAGGGGAAAGATTTGAGAAGAAAGGAAGAATTTTTTGAAAATTTGTACAAGTTTGAGTCTTTTAATGTCAGATTCTCGAGACAAATAGAGAGGTAAAAGATGGAATTAAACAGAAAATAGTATCACTTTGGGTTACTCTATTTGTTTTATTCTCATTTGGAGCCGTCTCGTTTTGTTTTTAGTTGGTTTTCTCAAGCAAAAGATATCTCTAACCATATAGAGGTTTTGATAAGAAGATAAAATTATACGTGAATCCGGTATCATTTTGGTTACTCCGGGGCGTATAATTTTCATTTTGTATCCTATAGTTTTGAAAACTGCGGAGAGAAGTTTTAAGATACTCGTACTCAGAAACTGTGAGTCTAAACGCTACTTTTTGAAAACAAACCATAACAAGTAATCTCAGGCAACTTTCGTGTCGGCTCTTGGGCGAACCCAATCTAAATAGACAGAGCTTTAGCTAAGTGAGTTTGGGGATTTACTGTGCAAGACATGGAATGTCCTGACCTGTACGAATAGCTCAGTGATATAGGTGACCCTTAATAAGCAAAACTTATCTCAAACCGCCTCTAGATTGCTTTGTTATAGGGGTTGGTCTGTGTAGAATCCATTACCCATTTTGTTTTCAGAAAATCAAATGACTATTGATGTATTGAGAATCTATCATTAATAGAACAGAGAAAAAACAACTGTTTTGAAAAAAAAAATGTAAAATAAAGAAAAGAAAAATTGTATACTTGATGTAGTCTAGTTGTGAATATCTCAAAGTTGTTGATGTGGTTCACCATAGATTGTTCAAGTAGTACCAAGGAGGGGGTGCTATCTTGTTAATACTCTGCACAACATGCATGGAGTCTGACGTCACTATCACCTTCTTGAAATTGGTCTGTAAATAGCCTTCCAAGCCCTTTTTGATTGCCATAAGTTCTAATGTAATGATACATTTGGTTGAGATGCTGTCGTTAAAAGCCAGTAGCACATTACCCTCATGGTCGCGTATTGCTCCACCTATTCCAACTGAGGAGGAAGTCAAGGAACCATCTGCATTCAATTTAACTATATCAGGATTAGGTTTAATCCATGCACAATTAACATCCACCTTGTTGCTGAAAGAAATGTTCAAACCCAGTCTCTGAGTAAGCAATCGAGTATGGTCAGAGTCGGAAACTATAGTATGTACTTCTAAGATCCGGCCTATATATATATATATATATTGTCATTTAAGTGCATTTGTTTAGCTCACACCTATATAGGCTGAGACAAATTCAAGCACTCAAGCAAGTAGATGTTTCTATTGAATTTGCTTATACAAGGGTGTCAATGCATATGCCCAATCCATCTCTTTATCGCCTAGCTTGATTATTCATTTAATAAAAGGGTTTGGGATATGAAATTTTTATTGAATAAGCTTGGGATATATTTATTCTTTCTTTCTATGATTGAGAGTCCCAGCGTATTGGAGAAATATATTGTGGTCATTTCTTTGGTTGTTGCTCCATTACAACAAATAGGTTTTTAGCGATGATAATGTTTTGCGACGTTTTAGAATCGTAGGTGAAATACACTTTACTGACGCTTTTGTATGCGCCCTCGAATTGTTTATTGTCACCATATAAAACCATCCCTTTTTTGCTACGTTTATTTAAACGCAAATAATATTAAATTACTTATAAAAAGCAAATATTTACTTTTCAAGATATAAACATGTCTTTGGCTTAACGCCTTGAGCATGGGAAATACTATCTAATTTTTATGGACTCTTTGGTACGTCGTTGGTAGGGGATAAGTGGCTTAACGCTTTTGGAAACCGTAGCCAATTGTTCATAGTTTACAACATTTATTAACGTAGGTAAATATTTCATGTGGAATTGGGAATTCTTTTGCTTTTCACAACTTTTTCGACAATAGAGTTTCGTCGAGATAAGGTATGTAATTGCAGCGTTTTTTGCCAATTGTGGTCAGTTGTTTTTAGCGCGAATTTGTTGAGACCCTTGTTAGAAATTCACCGAATTATTCCGGAATAATTCACAAATTGAATTTTTGAAGGGCAATACGTATAATATTTCCGAATGTTTGAAAGATTTGGAATAATTCACGATTTTTGTCTTGGAACGTATAATACGGTTTTTGGCAAATTTTTAAAATATTCGGCTCCAAAAATAAATATATATATATATAAAATGAAAATTTGGTTGTACTTTTGTTAGTTTTTATGTACTTTATGTCCTCACTCTTACTTTAAGTCCCCCACTCTTACATTCTTAGTGATAAATTAATCCAAAAGTTTTGCTTATATATATTTTGGGCAAAATTTAAATGTTGTCATGACATGGTCTGTGTATTTTGAAGTTTGAACTGTAATTTCAATCGGAGAACAAATAAATGAAGGCACCTATGTGGACCGTTCAATTGGTTTCAATGTTTTCATAGCTAAATTGCTTGGATATTTTTGTTATGTTGTAAAGAATGACAACTATTATTAATATTTACTAACATAATATCACGAATTTTTGACTTTCGAATTTTTGCAACCAAACGTTTAAAACGCGTATTAATTAAACACCACATGCATAATTGTCGTATTGCCGTATTGGGAATTTTTGACTGAATATTTGATTGTACCATTTTTTTCAGTCACCGAATAATTCTTGAATTATTCCCGTACTGAATTTTTGTCGTATCCCTAATTACTAACAAAGGTTGAGACCCGCACCAATTTTAGCTTTTCATTGGTGTTTAATTTAAGTTTCCAGAAAAAAATAAAATAAATAAGAGGGAATAAACCCTATTGCCAAAAACAGTTCATAAAAAACCAAAAAAAAAAAAGCAGAGAAAAATAATAACACAAAATCACGTCCCTATTAGCATCATTGCTAAGTATTTCATGCCGCAGTTTGCCCATAAAATGGAAAGATGTGGATGATGATGCAAGAACGCTTTTACATGACAAAGCTTTGGTAATTGACTTATACATAATAGTGACTAAATATTTCTTAGTTAGTTTTTCAAGTTTATCACAAAATAATTCTTTTGGCGGGTTATTTCTTTTTTTTAGGAGAAGTTTGAAATGGATATGAGCAACCATATGTGGTGTCAGCTGTGAACGGATATTTAAGGGATCGCTTTAAAGATTTTAGGTGTAAGCTTCACACACACTGATAAGAGAATATTTGTATATGTGAAAATAGTAGTTCTAACATGCTAAAATCATTCTTAATCAATAATAATAATACTCTCTAAACATGTTGATAAAGAGGAGTAGTCGTGTTCGTTCCACTCTTGCTTGCACGTACTTGGTACGAATTTAGACTAAACAATTATTCAATAAGGAGAGAGCAATTTATAATATGAAAATAGTAGATAAAAGATACGAAACAGTAGATTTAAATGAGAAAAAGATATAGAGAGAGGTAATCCACCACACAATTCAATTGACCATTAGGTTGGTTATCAAATTACTACTTGTTGATCCCTAGTGAATACCAAGTCATCTCTGATCATGTATTCACTAGCATGAGAGTTTAGCTCCACCACAAATCTCTTCGATGGTGGCTCTAAACTCAAGTTCAACTCTTATGATTTTTATCTCTGAACAATCATAAGAATCAAAGTTGAAACTCTATTGCAAAACAATAACTAAACACCAAATTAATCATCCTCACATGGCTTCATTAACCCCTTCTAATGGAGGTTTTAGCCTTGTGTCATTGGATTTAAACTAACTAAACAATAAATTAAAGACATAATGTAAAGAGAAAATTGAATATCAAACTAAAGCTTTTTATTGAAGGATTTAATGGAGGCTACAAACTAAACTAATTCTAACCCTAAACTAAACTAAACTAATGAGGGAGAGGAGAAAAAGGAGGAGAGAATAAGTTCAGCCTTAACCCTCTTTATATAGGAGAAGGTTAGAGTTACATTTTCGTGCAAAGGCCAAAAATGGAGACTTTGGGCCTCTAATGTATGTGAACCCAATGTCCATTAAGTTAAGTTTACAGAGGACACAACTGCTGAAAATTACTTTAGTACTCTTGTTATCCACTTTTATAGCTCTAATTGAGGCAAGAAAACATCCAATAGAAAGCGTATTCTGAGCTGGTCGTTTTGACATATAGTAGGCCCAATTCTGAGGCCTGAGTCCAAAGATACGCCTATTTGAAATTCTATTAACTTTTATGTTCTTTTTCTACACGAATTGACTTTGACTTCCCAGTTTGACTAGGCTTGAAAATGTTTTTCTTATTGATTCTTGGGCTTTAAACATAGAACTCTTCTAGCAATCATCTTGACTCGTTTTCCATGCAAAATGCATGCCTTTAAGCACATAAACAAACTTCAAGACCTGAATTACACAAAAATACGTAAACATTATTAACTCTTATTTAATTTATTATAAACATAATTGGCCTAAATGTAATACTATTAATGGGTTTAAACTACACTTTTGGGTGCTTATCACACCAATCCAAACAACATTTTACTTTTCCTCAAGCAAATATGAGAAATAAAAACAGATAAGTAGCAAAAAATGTGGTCCCAACTAATCTCATTCCACAGAGTGCAATTGCATTGGCCATATGCAATAAGTCCTTAAACCACTAGAAATTCCCTAGTGGTCGAGTGATAGCCTCGTGAGAGTTTTCCAGAGAAGATACTCACAAACTTCATTTATACTATAACAACTAAGAAATAAAAGTAATTATCCCCTAATTTTATCTTAGAATCTATACATCTCATTAGCAGTTAAACAAGGATCATCAATCTAACTCCGAAATTAATATATGCATAATAATCAAATCATCTTAAGATAAACAACTATATAATGAACTATGCTATGAAATGCAATAACAGGTTTCTGAAACTTTTGGGTAGCGTGCCTAAGTAGGTTCTCACAAGGAATGTGTCAAGACACATAACACTCTGATTTTTCCACTTAAGTTTGCTAACTCCAGTGTGCAGTGGGCATACGTTTCCTCAAAATCTCAATAACAATCCAAGGAAGTCGAGGTTGATCAAACACATCTACCATTTACTATCACAACAACATATTCCTCATTGAGCTAGAGGTCTTTATTAGGTGATACGGGGTGTAGGTGTTGGTTAAAGAATGAAGAAAATGGATATTCAAAAAGACAAGTCTAAGATAATAGGGTTTTAAAAATATGTAACTAGAGAAAACTTTTTTCTTATTTTGTTTCTACACTTTGTTTCCATCCTTAGCCCTTTTATTTTGGCTTTTGACTCCTTTGATTCTGTTTTTTGGAGTTCTAACTTTTTATTTTATTTTCTTTTCTTTGGATGAAAATTTCTTTTCTTTTTCTTTTCTGAAGCAACTAACTAATTTTGGTTTTCCACAAGTCCTTCTCTTTATTTTCGTTACTCATTGATAAGAGCCCAAAATTGTAGTTTCAATCCCTTAATAGTATTATATTTAGGCCAATTATGTTTAAAATAAATAAGAGTTAGTAATATTTACGTGTTTTTGTATATTTCAGCTCTTGGAATCAATTATGTGAAGAAATATGTCACTTTTGCAAGAGAAATGAGTCAAATTGCTTGCTAGAGAAATTATATGATTAAAGCCCAAGTTTCAAGGAGAAAAAGCCTTTTAAAAGCCTAGTCAAAGCTGAAAAGTTAAAGTTAACGCGGGTAGAAAAAGAGCAGAAAAGTCAACAGAACTTTCGCATGCCGTTTCTTTGGACTCATATCTCGGAATTGGGCATAATATATGTCAAAATGACTAGCTCAGAAAGAGCTTTCTAATGGTCTAGCTTTGACCTAATCAGAGTAGTAAAAGTGAACGAAAAGGGTGTTGCAGTAAATTTCTACAGAGAAACCCTTTTTGGACTTAAGTAATTAGGTTTTGGGCTTGATTTAGTGGCCCAAAACACAGCTCCAAAGCCCATGCACGAAATTATAAACCTAACACCCTTCTATATAAAGTTGGTTAAGGCTAAACAAAACTTGGCTACTCCCTTCTTTAGTTTAGTTGTAAATGAGGGTTCTCTCTCTCCCTCTCTCCCCTTTTTTTAGTTTAATATTGTTTAAGTAATTAGGGTTTATAATTATAGCCTCCATAAAACCTCTATTAAAATACCTTCAAGTTATTATTATTATTCAATTCAATTGCTTCTCTTTCTATTATGTATTCTTTTCCTTCTTTTGTTCATGATAGTCTCATGAATCAAAGCTAAACTCCTATTAGAGGGAGTTTGAATGAAGCTTTGAGATGACTTGATTTGTTAGTATAGATTTGTTGTTTAGGGTTTCAAGTTTAGATTTTTCTTGACTTAGAAATAAAAATAGTTTAACCTAAACTAGAGAATAGTGAGTTTGCCATGAGAATGGGAACAAACTTTCTCTCATGCTAATTAGTTTATGACTAGAGATAGTATAAGGTAATTATGGATCATTAAAGGTATAGTATTTATATTTTAACCTTGTGTGAGAATATCTAGACTAGGGTTTTCTATACAAATCTATGCTAGCATGTTAAGAAATTAAAAAGTGGATTTCAATCTCTCTCTATTCTTCTCCATATTTTATTCAAGTCATATTCAATTGCTTTAATTAAATTAGTATAAGTTAAATTCATATATTTAGTTTCGTAGTATAAATTAACATCTATAAATATTGCTCTCAACATTGTTTCCTTGTGTTTGATTAATTGAATTCGTTTAAGTCTAGAGAGTTCAGAGTGGAACAATTTCGTATTCTATATATTGCATGAATATACATGTGATAGTAGGAAATAAATAATTGATAACATAAGAATAAGTTAGAGAAATCTAGTTGTGCTTTTACATTTATCAAATGGCGTCACTGCCATCTTAAACTCATTCAGAACAAGAATTCAATTAGTTGAATCCAAAGGGCAATCCCCCATTCTCTACCAACTCACCCTTTTAATTTTTCATTCTTGTTTCTCATATTTTCGTTACTGTTCAATCTTGATATTCACTGTTTTAAACTAAGAGCGCGCCCATGCTCCCTTAAGATTGCGGAATCACAGTGAAGATTACTGCGGTAAAGGTATTTCTAAATTTTAAAAAATTCTTAAATTTTGCAGGCATAACATTTAGGGTGTTGTTGATTTACTGGAATGTTTTAAGATTTTTCCTAGTTGTTTTACCTTGTGAAATAATACCATCTTTACACTGATGTATTTCAGCTGTCACACCGTAAGTTTCTGGAAAAACAAACGAGTAGGGTTACTTAGGCAGTTCTAAAATTCTAATATTTTTATAGGAGTATCTATCATAAGTCAAGAGTTTGTATAAAAATTTGAAGAATTTTTTATTTGTTTTGACCACCTAACTAGTGGATTGTTTCCAGTGTGTTTCTACAGTTTTGCAACACTTAATTTCTTAGAACTCAAATTGTTATAAAGTATTTACAAGAACATGCATGATCTGTCAGGAGTCTCCAGTAAAATGTTGGCGATTTTTGGCTCTGTTTTGATTAGTTAACCATTGGTTGTTTGTAGTGTGTCCGAAAACTGTTTCATAAACTTTGCAGGGCTGTAAAAAGACTTTCATAACTCCGATTGTTCTGATATTTTACAGGCTACTTACTGGACATCTTAGTAAGGTACTATAAACATTTCAAATTTTTTGGAGTGCGCACACTCCCTATTATACCTATATTTGAGCGCACATGTGCCCTAACCTCCAGTAACCTAAGTTTGAGTTTTTCTTCAGTTTTCTTTTACAGTGTGCACGCACCCTAGTTACCTTATATTTGAGCATGCCTGCACCCCTTTGAAGAGAGCTCGATTTACATAGGTTAGTTACAATTCATATTTTCGTTGGAAATAATTGCTGGTTCAATATTCCAAGCTGCTATAGGACACTGAGATTCGTATTGAAGACACTATTCATAAGCGTAGCAAGGAGGCATTCAGGTTCTCCTTCTTTCACTCCTCATTTCTTCTGTCAGAGGAGTTTAATTCTAGTATAATCAGGCTCTTGTTTGACTGCTATTCTTGTTCTTCCATATTAGAGCTAGACTTAGCCTTAGATTAAGGTCTGGTAAGAAAAAACCATCTAACATTATATATCGTAAACGTCAACGCACATGCCTATCTAGAATATCACACACCACATCTGCAACAATGGCTAAAGAACAAGATACTCCTCTCTCTGATTTTTACAAAGCCCTGATTGATAGACCTAAGTCATGCATCGTTCTTGCAGACCCAGTGGGGGATTTTCGAATTCCCCCGAATATATTTAACTTGTTACCAGTTTTCCATGGTTTAGACCACGAGAAACCTTATCAACACATACATAGGATAGAACAAGTTCTCACTACATTCCATCATCCTAGCATAAGTTTAGATCAAGTTAAACTTAGGGTGTTTCCATTCACCCTAGCCGACAAGGCAGCGTCTTGGTTAACTGCCCAAACACCAAACTCCGTGGACTCATGGGCTAAACTTGTTCAATTGTTTATGAAACAGTTTTACCCACTATTGAAGACAGATGAAATGTTTCAAAAGATTCATTTTTTCTACCAAAACCCTCATGAATCCTTTTAGAGGCCTAGAATCGTTTCAATGATCTTCTCATTGAATGTTCGCATCATAACCTTGCGAAAGACACGCTTGTCCGCGTATTTTTCAAGGGCCTTTCACATCATCATAAGGAGGTTCTAGATATCATAAATGGGGGTAGTTTTCTTAGTAAAGGAGCATTGGAGGCTTATAAATTCTTAGAAGATCAATCTAAGAGAAACAACAATTGGGGAGGTAACAACTCTTCCCACTCCACTCCTTCTTCTTCAACAGTTAAGGCTGCCAGTATGTTTGAGGTTAAACCTGATCCCGAGCTTAGAACTCTTATTGATGCACTTACTAAAAAGGTAGATGACGTCTATGTTCAACAACAACCCACTTCAGTCATGAACATAAACTCTACTCGTTGTAATGTCTGTTTTAGTCTTGAACATTCTGACTTCTATTATCCTCTTGTCTATGAACAACCACCACCACAGCTAGAAAATGTCTACGCTTTTAATAACAAACCTAACACACAATGGAGGCAAAACACTAATTATAATCTACAATAACAAGCTACACCTCCAGGTTTTAATAATCAAACGTTAAGCCCACTACAAACTTCAACAAGTTTATTCCGCATTAAGGACAAGGAAACTTAGGTGACTATAATAGAGGTTTAGTGCTCATGACCCAGAACTATCAACATCAAGACATGACCACGCAACAAACCTTAGTTCTGGTCACTCCTCCTATAACCATCTACAGACGAAGTAGTAGTATCCTTGCTGTAAAATCAGAATCAAATTATACAACAAACATTTCAAATGATGCAGTCATTGTGCCAAAAGATTATTGACATGTCTCCTAACAAAAATAATAACCAAACAGGCGTGCTCCCAGGTCAAGCAGTGCCTAATCCTACATCAACAAACACCGCCTTCGAAGTGAACAGTATTCACTATAATGGTGATATAAACTAAGGGGACCTACAGAAAGTCACTACCCTTCATTTAGGTAGAGTAGTTGATAACAAAGTGACTATGCTTATATGTCACCCGCAAACAGAAGCTAAAAATGAAACCATACCGAATACTGTCATAGAAACTGAAGACCTTACAACTATAGAAATTCCAGCCCAACCACAACCAAAAGGTACAACCTTACTAAATACCACCATAGAAATTGATGATCCTACACCTGTAGAGGTTCCAATATGGACACCTAGATGGAAAACGGCTAAAGATAAAAGAAAGACTAATAATACTTTTGACCCTTATTCTAAATAAACCACAGTATCCCCAGAGACTAGTTGTGTCTAAAAAGGATGAGAATTTTGATGAGATTAGGGAAGTGTTTAAAAATATGACTATAAACCTACCTTTTCTAGATGCTATAAAAAGTCTACCTGGACTCGCTAAGTTTCTAAGAGAGTTGTGCATCAAGAAGAGGAAAACCAACATACCCAAAGAAGCCTTCTTAACTGAACAATATCCCTCTTTGTCTGAACATAACAGAATTATTAAGTACAAGGACCCTGGGCATCCTACTGTACAATGCACCTTGGGAGATTACTTCATAACAACTGCTCTATTAGACCTAGGGGCGAGTGTTAACTTACTCATTTTTTATTTATATAAACAACTAGGTCTAACAAAACTTCAACCAACCAAAATGACTTTGTAGTTAGCTAATCATTCTATTAAGTACCCCAAGAGCGTAATTGAAAATATTCTCATTAAAGTTCAAGACTTTTACTATCCAGCTGACTTCGTTATTCTTGACACAGAAGTTGCTCATGATTCCATTCCCATCATCTTAAGGCAACCTTTCTTGGCAACCGCCAATGCCCAAATTAATTGTCGGGATGGCTTAATGACTATTTCTTTTGGAAATCTTTCTATGGAAGTTAACATGTGTAGACAAAAGCAGGGATAACTAGGTTTGCCTGTAGAAGGAGAAGTGAAGTCCATTGAGAGTTTTGTATCTCACATTAGTGCGGTTGATGCTTTCATCCCCACACTAGTAGATACCCCTATTATGGAAGAAGATAAAGATCACAATTTCGACTCCCTAGACGTAGATGAAATCAAGGGAGATTTCCTTCGACTCTTTTGCAACCCTTCTTCGCCACCTCATGAGTTCCCTCCTATTGACATCCATTCATCCCTCGACGCCATGACGGAAGAAGAATTTTTCAACCTCTATCCCACTGATTCTTTTGACCCGCATATTGATGAATGTCTTGCATATCTCAAGGCTTTTGATGATCTAGAACTGAGAACACTAGTTGAGCACCATTCACCCACCTCACATTCTCATGTCACTCATTTACCTTCCATCACCAATATTCCCCACCTTCCACCTTTTCAAAGGAACCTTGAGTTTGTACTTGACCTTCTTACTTCTCTTGTGCTTCATGATTTTCTAAACCCTCCTGATACGGAAATAATACCCAAGGACAAGCCACCTGACACCTTCATTTTCAGATTTGAGACAGTTTATACTTACACCATGAACGAGTTTTGTGCTAATCCCACATTCTCATTTTCCATCCTTTTAAAACTTATCCATATCCCACGTATTTTCCACAACCATCTATTTTCTCACGATCATTCACTTGGACACCCTTTCATTCAAAGAAGAAGAAGAAGGTGCATGCTCGGTTACGTTCTAGGTCTATCAGGCTTCGCTCTCATTCCACTAAGTTGCGTCGTAGAACGTCTTGGTGCTTGATTCTGTTTGGTTGTGCATTCCATGTTAATTGTTTATGGAAAAACCCCCAATTTTTTTAGGTTGTTGATATATGGTGTTTTTACACGTATATATGTATTAGTAAAGTCTCGAATCTGACTTTAAAAGACCCAAGTTTTTATAACATACCACATTTCTAGAGTATAGGCCACAAAAAATTTTAAACTTAAAAAGAGTTTTCAAATTTTGTTTGGGGATGGCGTATTTTGGTATTTCATTCCAAATATTTTTTCCACACTTTGCCTGTCATGTTTACTCTAATAGAGTCTATGTTAGTTAGTACATAATAGTTTAATTGTGTTTCATATTATCATATCTTCTTTATAATATTTCATTATGTGTAATGCCAATTTTTGCCACGCGTTTCTATGGTAAATTCTTTTCTTATCTCTTTACACTTTGAGGACAAAGCATTCGATTGTTTGGGGGTGGGATATAAACATTTGCAAAAATTAGGCACTTTTTGGATGTAAATTTCGCATTTTTTTTTATAAAATATTAAAAATCATAAAAATTAGTTAGTTACATAATTTAATTGTGCTATTGAATTATTTCATGAACCCCCTTCTCCCAAATTGTTTGGGGGTGGTATATTTAATTTTAGCACATTGTACATTCACGTATTAAAATTGCATGTATAAATATCAAAATATATAATCCATAGGCCTTGTTGATTTTATTGGGATGCATAATGTAATTAGGTACCTTAATTTTGTGAAATTCACAATTTCACAGAATTTCAGAAGCTAATCCGATAGGAGCCATGATAGGCACATGCTTGATTTATGAACGTATGATATTATTTTATTTACGTTAGAGTCCGCTTATGTCTCAAGCGCTATTTATTATCTTATGTTATCCCCATAACTGGTGTAACTCATATAGGAGTTGTGTATATTTTTATTTCTTTATATTAGTATAGATTAACCTTCTTTAATTTTCAGGTGCTCTTATTTACAAGCACGTTTCTATGGTACTCTCTATCATTTATTTTCATTCCATACTTTGGGGACAAAGCATGATTCTGTTTGGGGGTGGTATAGAAACACGTTGTAAATGTTTAAGCACATATTAGGTTGTATATTACATATTATTTGTCTTATAAAATTTTAAAAATATATATATATATATATATATATATATATATATATATATATATATATATATATATATATATATATATATATATATATATCAAAAATATAGTTTATGTTATGCACTTAATGATAATGGTATTGTTCTCTTCTTCATGATGATATTAGTCTAGAAATCTCACATAGTACTTGAATTAGGATTTAATTTTTGAAGCTTAGATTAATATATAGGTAATAGTCATTGCATCTTTCCATGAACATCTTGCATGATCGAGCATCTATGATTATACTTGGCAATATTTTTCTGAGGCTTAAGTTAAAGTACTTAATACATATTCTGGGAGCATCTAGCTAAAAAGCCCATATGAATTAATATATGAGTGATGACACAAGGGAGAAGTCAATTCTGAGTAGAGAAATCACATATCCACTTGCTTAATCACCAGACCATATCCTAAGCAAGAATTTAGGCCCTCTTTGGATCGATATAGCCAGAAATTCACACCTATATGAAATTTATTATCCGCTAGTCGCCCCACTGAGCCTTTCATTAGCCTTTTTACAAACCACAAATTTTTTACCCAATAAAACAAAATAAAAAATAAAATTAGCCTACCTATTTGGATAAGTCTGAGAAATAGGATGAGTGAAGAAAAGAGAAGAGAAAAACATGTGTAAACAAAAATTAGTTAGTTGCTTCAAAAGAAAAAGAAAAGAAAGTTTTCATCCAAAGAAAAGAAAATAAAAACAATAAAAAATAAATAAAAAGTTAAAACTCCAAAAATATAATCAAAATGAGTCAAAAGCCAAAACAAAAGGGCTAAGGATGGAAACAAAGTGTAGAATCAAAATAAGAACAAGGTTTTCTCTAGTTACATAAAATAAAGACCCTATTTTATCAGATTTGTCTTTTTGAATATTCATTTCCTTCCTTCTTTAAGTAATACCTATGCCCCGTATCACCTAATAAAGACATCTAGCTAAATTAGGAATATAATGGTGTGATAATAAGTGGTAGATTTGTTTGATCAACCTCGGCTTTCTTGGATTGTCATTGAGATTGTGAGAAAATGTGTGCTCACTACACACTAGAGTTAGCAAACTTGAGTGAAAAAATCAGAGCGTTATGTGTGTTGACACATTCCTTGTCAGAACCTACTTAGGCACGCTACCCAAAAATTTCATGAAAAGACATGCCAATGCATTTCATATTATAGTTCATTGTATAGTTGTTTATCTTAAGATAATTTGATTATTATGCATGTATTAATTTAGGAGTTAGATTGATTATCCTTGTTTAAATGCTAGTTAGATGTATAGATATCTGAGATAAATTAGGGGACAATTACTTTTATTTCTTAGTTGTTGTAGTATAAATAAAGTTTGTAAGTACCTTCTCTAGAAAAATCTCATGAGGTTATAACTCGTCCACTAGGGAATTCTTAGTGGTTTAAGGCTTTATTGCATATGGTCAATGCAGTCGCACTCATCGAAACGAGAGTAGTTAGGAATACATTTTTGGTCACTTATTTTAATTTCACATATTTGCTTGAGGACAAGCAAAATGCTGTTTGGGGGTGGTTTCATAAGAGCCCAAAACTAAAGTTTCAACCCCTTTATAGTATTATATTTAGGCCAATTATGTTTATAATAAATAAGAGTTAGTAATATTTACGTGTTTTTGTGTATTTCAGGTATTTGAATCAATTATGTGAAGAAATGTGTCACTTTTGTAAGAGAAATGAGTCAAATTGCTTGCTAGAGAAATTATATGATTAAAGCCCAAGTTTCAAGGAGAAAAAGCCTAGTCAAAGCTGAAAAATCAAAGTCAACGCGGATAGAAAAAGAGTAGAAAAATCAATAGAACTTCCACAGACCTTATCTTTGGAATTAGACCTCGGAATTGAGCCTATTATATGTAAAAATGACCGGCTCGAAAAGAGCTTTTTGATGGTCCAAGCCTTGACCCAATCAGAGTAGCAAAAGTGGACGAAAAATGTGTTAAAGTAAATTCTCGTAGAGAAACCGTTTTTGGACTTAAGTAATTAGGTCTTGGGCTTGATTTAGTTGCCCAAAACATAGCTCCAAAGCCCATGCATGAAATTGTAAACCTAAACCTCTCCTATATAAAGAGAGTTAAGGATAAACAAAACTTGCCTACTCCCCTCTTTAGTTTAGTTGTAAATTAGGGTTCTCTTTCTCCCTCTCTCCCCTTTCTTTAGTTTAATATAGTTAAATTAATTAGATTATTGTAGCCTCCATAAAACCTCTATTAAAATACCTTCAAGTTATTATTATTATTCAATTCAATCGCTTCTCTTTCTTAGACATAATTTGAATGAAGATTTGAGAAAACTTGATTTGTTAGTACATATTTATTGTTTAGTTTAGGTTTTTCTTGACTTAGAGATAAGAAGAGTTTATCCTAAACTAGAAAATAATGAGTTTGTCATGAGAATGAGAACAAGCTTTCTCTCATGCTAATTAGTTTATGACTAGATAGTATAAAGTAATTATGGATCATTAAAGGTATAGTCTTTATATTTTAACCATGTGTGAGAATATCTAGACTAGGGTTTTCTATACAAATCTATGCTAGCATGTTAAGAAATTAAAAAGTCGATTTCAATCTCTCTCTATTCTTCTCCATATTTTATTCAAGTCATATTCAATTGCTTTAATTAAATTAGTATAAGTTAAATTCATATAATTAGTTTCGTAGTATAAATTCACATCCATAAATATTACTCTCATCATTGTTTCCTTGTGTTTGATTAGTTGAATTCGTTTAAGTCTAGAGAGTTAAGAGTGGAACGATTCCGTACTATATATATTGTATGAATATACATGTGAGAGTAGGAAATAAATAATTGATAACGTAAGAATAAGTTAGAGAAATCTAGTTGTGTTTTTACGGTTTATCACTCATTTATATTTCCCAAACTCATTCAAGATGGGTAGGCTTATTTTTATTTTTATTGGTTGTAAAGATGGGTAAAGGATTTGTGGTTGCGAAAATACTAAATGAAAGGCTCAGTGGGGCGAATAGCGGATAATTAATTATAGGTATGAATTTTTAGCTATATCGATCCAAAAGGGGCCTAAATTCTCACATAGGATATGGTATGGTGATCAAGCAAGTGGATGTGTGATTTCTCTACTCGGAATTTACTTCTCCCTTGTGTCATCACTCAGATATTTTACTCTTATGAGGCTTTTAGGCTAGATGCTCACAGGATATGTATTAAATACTCTAACCTAGGTCTCAAAAAAATACTGCCAATTCAAGTACAATCAAAGATGCTCATGCAAGATATTCATGAAAAGATATAATGACTATTATCTACATATTAATCTAAGTTTCAAAAATTAAATCCTAATTCAAGTACTACATGAGATTTTTAGACTAATATCATCATGGAGAATGGAAGAATACCATTATCACTAAGTGCATAGTATAACCTATTTTTATGATTTTATACTTTTTATACGACAAATAATACGTAATATACAACCTAATATGTGCTTAAACATTTACAACATGTTTCTATGGTGTCTAAAGCACGGACGCACCTACTAATAGGCTGTGTCCGTATTGGACACGCGTCGGATGCGGACGCAGCATGGACGCGCATCGGACGCAGTCAACATGGTCAAGACGAAGTCAACTAACCCGGACGCGGGTTAAGATGCAGTCAGGACGCGATTAACATTGTCAGGATGTGGATTTTGACCTAAAAAAATAAAAAATAAATCAAAATAATTTTAAAAAACTTAATTTTTTCATTTTTTTTTTATTTTGTTAAAACTTATGACATGTTTTTAAAGTTTAATTAGGAAATATTAAGCTAAGGGGGGTGTTTGGATCGTATTTATTTATTGCTAAAAAGTGTTTATTAGTGAAAAAACACTTTTTGAAAAAATAAATGTGTTTGGTCTTTTTTTTTTTTTTTAAAAAAAATTCATCCAAAAAACACTTTTTGGTTCCAAAAACTACTTTTATGATAATTAGGTAAAACTTGTTTTTTAAGTTAAAAAACTATTTTTCTTTGAGGGAAACACTTTGGGCTCTCAACTCTCAAGGCAAATGAATTTGCCAGATGTTTTAGAATTTAGTACTTTATGCCGCGATATGCCGAAATATATCGAGAAATATAGTGGGAAATCTGATAAAATAGCTTTTAAGAAAAATCACAACCAAACATGTTTATTCAAAAACTGTTTTTAGAATAAATATTTTTTTCATAAAAATGCTTTTTAAGAAAAAATGATTTTTTGAAAAAATAAGACCCAAACACCCACTAAAGCTTTGTATTGAAGGATTTAATGGAGGCTACAAACTAAACTAATTATAACCCTAAACTAAACTAAAACTAAACTAAACTAATGAGGAAAAGGGGAAGAAGGAGGAGAGAATAAGTTTAGCCTTAACCCTCTTTATATAGGAGAGGGTATGGTTATATTTTCGTGCATGGGCCAAAAAGGGAGACTTTGGGCCTCTAATATGAGCCCAAAGTCCATTAGGTTAAGTCTACAGAGGCCACAACTACTGGAAATTACTTCAGTGCCCTTTTTGTCTACTTTTACAGCTCTGATTGAGGAAAGGCGGTTCCATTGGAAAGCTTATTTCGAGTCGGTCATTTTGACATAAAGTAGGCCCAATTTCGAGGCTCGAGTTCAAAGATACGCCTATTTGAAGTTCTGTTGACTTTTCTGTTCTTTTTCTACCCAAATTGACTTTGACTTCCCTGCTTTTACTAGGCTTGAAAATGTTTTTTCTTATTGATTCTTGGGCTTTAAACATAGAACTCTTCTAGCAATCATCTTGACTCGTTTTCCATGCAAAATGGCGTCTTTAAGCACATAAAAACGACTTCAAGACTGAATTACACAAAAATACGTAAACATTACTAACTCTTATTTAATTTATTATAAACATAATTGGCCTAAATGTAATACTATTAATGGGTTTAAACTACACTTTTGGGAAAGTTGGTGTGATTTTTGGAAGACTGAAAAGTTCATGGTAATTGAGAATCATCTCTTGTTGTTTTGTTTTGATAATTGGCACATTTATAATTAATACAAAATGTATTTGTGTGTATACAGAATGTTAGTACCAAAAATAAGTATAGTCGCTCATGCTTAACAACTAGCCACCGTGGTGGCTCAAATTCTTTTATACGGATTCTAGCTGACATGGTATAACCAACTGCTCAGTACTTAGATGATGGACACTTTTTTGTTTATAACTGGTTATTTTCGTACTATCATTATAATATGTGTCTCTTTGGAAATGGTTCAGGCTGGTCCCGAGAGCCAACAAGAGCCTAGGCAGATTGAATTGTACAAAAATACCCATTATAGTGAGAAGAAAGGCTGGATTTCTGGCTAAGCTGAAGAGAACTATGTAATTAATTGTCTTATCTATTTGTATGCTAAGTTTTGGTATTTATTTAATATTAATTTCTGATCTAACTAATTCTACAGGAGAGAATGTGTGAACTTAGAACTCAGACTCCTGAAAAAGCTCCAATCCATTGATAGATCAAGATATATTTGACAAAGTATTGGGTGTAAGAAGCGGATATAATAAAGGTCTTGGTCATGGACATGTTGTTATATCAAGTAGAGCTGGGTGCGGATTCATGAATGTAGAGGTGGATCAGTTGAGGAGGAGGGCAGCAAATACAGAGAACCAGCTAGAGGTGTTGCGTAATGCGACCCAAGAGAGAATGGATGCCGTCTACCACTTACAATCTGGATGGTTCTATATTTATTGTTTCATTCATTGGCATGTTTATCACTTAGTTACTTCAAATTGGCCTCTACATGTTATTAATTTCCAATTCTATCTCGTCTTCCTTTATGATTTAATAGTTAATTTGTTACGCCACGCATACTAGCTAATTTCTTAACATTTATTTCTCTTTCAGAAAGTTTTATAGTAAATAGCATTTGTTAAGGGTATAAACATTTCGATAGCTATAGGACTCGGATATATGTATTTTACTTGTGCTTACGGTAATGACTTTGTACGGGGTGCTTGGATGATATGGCATTAGTCCAGACATTCAATTACTTTGGCGTACTAAGTCGTAATGTTAAAGTGATCCATCTCATTATTGTAAGCTAGTTATTTGACTGCTCTGGCATCGGTCGACACAGTTAAGTAACTGGGTTAACCAATGAGAAATATATATGATTGTGATTTTCAGGTTATGATAGGTTTATATTTATGAAATGTCAAAAATACAAAGGAGTTGTCGAAATTTTACAATAAAAACCACGTGTCATAGGTTTGTAGTTTGAGTTTTGGGGCGTTACATATTTGCTTGTTCCAAAACTAGAAAAGATAGAGTTTTGTTCTATAGTAAATGACTATAAGCCACTGTTATTAGGGGAGATGACCAAACTAGTAGTGCTTATTATGTTATTGTTAGAGGTGACAAGGCTATGCAACTATTGGAAAGTAGGTTGAAGGTGAAGGAATATGAGTTTTAGATCACTTGTACGTACTCATCAATGGATGGTATGTTTTTTAGATTTTGTTGGTTTTAATTGGTTTTTGCTTACTGATCAGCTCCCAAATGTGTGTTTTATTATCCTTACATTACTGCATTATAGCCCTTTTTAAGCATAGAAGATGTACAACTCATAGCTTTTATTGCCTTTTTCATGTTACAGAGCAATTTAGACCACTTATCATAAAAGCTGCATCTTAGCACCAAAGGGAGCCTTATTTACACTTATTATGCAGAAGCTGCTATGAAAAAGTGCTAAAAAGTCAAAATCAAAGGTCAAAGGTCAAGGACTCAAAACCAGAAAAGTGAAAGTCACGTCCTTAACTCAGAAGACCAGAGATGGATGGCCTTGATACAAAAGAAGCCTTGCTCTAAACCTAGCTTGATTAAGAAGAAATGAAAAAGGAAAAGAAAATCATAAAGCAACCATGGTGAGGTGTCTTGATTGTAGAGGGAGAAGGCAAATCAGACTTTTGTAAAAGTAGGGGTATAAGAACCAAAAAGTAGGAGGAGAGAATACACATAAACTTATTCTATTGTCATGTAGGAGTAGTGTATGATTTATTTTTCAAGTCATTTACATTCAAGTCGTTTTACTTTTTGTTCTTCAATTCAATGAAGTTATTCATTTTAAGTTTATGTTCAATCATTCAATCAAAGTTATTTCTTTCAAGTTTGTGTTTTCACTCATTCAATCAACAAGTTCTTTTCAAATTTTTTTCAATCATTCAAGTTGTTTCGTTCCAAAGTATTCATTCAATACAAATAAAGTTAACAAAAACAAGTCCTAAAAGCTAGAGAATACTACATTTCTCCTTCACAACTCCTATTCTATCCAAGTTCTAAACAATTTATGGTGAACCTTAATCAAATGCTTTGAACTTACCACTCATCTACAGTTCCAAATGGCGCCGCCATCATGGATTGAAAGAACTTGGATGCTTGGTTGAGCATCTAAGGAGGGAAAGAGAGATGTAGGTTACGGTTAGAGAGGAGGTGAAGCTGCTGCGCCGGAAGCCGACGGACTTGGCGTAACCGACCCCAGAGGCGCCTCTACTTACCGTGGCGCCACCAACCACTTCATGACAGTTGCATCTCATTTTTTCATAGTTCATTCATTTTTAATGTGTGGTTGTAACTAGAGATTAGAATTTTGAAATAGAGTAGTATAAATCAATGGACATTGTTGTAATAGATAGAGATAAAAAGAAAAAAAAAAGTTTTCTATTGATTATATAGATTAACATGAGTTGAGCACTTGGTTGAAGTTGTGAAACTTACCAAGAGTTAGAGTTTTCATTGTCATGGGAAGTTCAAGTGTATGAGGCGAGTCGTGAATCATACACTCACGCACTTCGAATCAAATTGGTAATCAACACTCTAATTACGGTTAACTCTATTTAATCTAGGTAATCTAGGTAATCTATTAGTCTTAGTATTAGTGTTAGTTTACTTTTATGTTTTGGGCCCTTAAAGGCAAAGTTGTTTAATTATTAAAAACCCAGATTGTGAGCTTTTTTAAGTGGACCTTTTTCGTAACCTAAAATAGGGAACACTCGAACGGTTGGGCCTGATTCTCAGATCACGTGCCAACCAATGTCGCCTTCTCCTCAAGCAGTGTGTAAGCACGGATTGAGAGGTGATAAAATGATAAAATTGAATAGTTTCCCTACGAAATGAACGATGAACTCAAAACGTAAGAAAACTAAACTGTTTACGTGTCTATATTTATCAAAGTTTCTACTCTCAATTCTATCGAAATAGAGTGGAGTAACAAATTCGTTCCACTCCTAGTGCTCTAGCATGGAATTGTTTTCTAATCTAATTAATCAGTCTTAAGTCAATGAGAGCTTTACGAAGGTGATATACTACGATACTTACTGAATTTGATTACTTGAATTTAACTACGAATGCTATGGAAATATGATTGTTTTGAATCTAGATAAAGGATTAGAGGGAAATTGATCCACCTCGAATCCAAACTAATAACCTAGTATAGATTCTTGTATCTCGATTCTTACGTTCTTACGGCAAGAAATTCGGAGTTCTAATCCCTAGTGTTCATGGCATTTCTACCGAGTACTAACTAGCATGTGAGGTCGCCCACCCATTCTCATGGCTTAATCACGACCTTCTAGATTGGAATAGATTCTACAATGCTTCTACACTATACCACCAAGTTTTCATCAAGGCTTCATCAACCCCTCTAATGGAGGTTTTAGCCTTGAATCATTCATAATCATTCCCATATGAATCTAAACTACACATATTATCAAGATTTGAAATTTACTAATCTAAACTAAACAATGATTAAATTCTAATTAACAACTAAGAGATGGTAACCAACAATAATTAAAACTAGATCTAATAGATTGAAATAACACAATTGAAATTGCTAAAACAACTATTTTATTTATCTAATCAATCAAGAACAATGATTCAAAGACTTAATCTAAAACAAGAATTGAAAATGGAACTAAAGCTTAATTTAATTAATGAAAACAGATCTAGAATTATCTATATTATTTTAGGTCTAACTAGCTACCATTAACAAAGAGCTAAGCTTTGGTTTTTATACTTTCAGATCCAAAAATCGTGCATGGGCTTGGAGCCATGTTTTGGGCCAGAGAATCAGGCCCAAAACCCAATTCTTTCAGTCCAAAAAGGCGTCTTCAGCTGCAGTTGGCTTCTATAGACTTTTCGTCCACTTCTGCTCCTCTGATTGGGTCAAGGCTTAGACCATTGGAAAGCTCTTTCCGAGACGGTCGTTTTGACATAAGGTAGGCCCAATTCTGAGGTCTGAGTCCAAAGATACGGCTTTCGGAGGTTCTCACGACTTGTGTCTTTGTTTGGCCCGTGGTCGACTTTTCAGCTTTTGGACCGGCTTTAGGAAGGCTTTATCTTCTTGAATCTTGGCCTTTAATCACGGAACTCCTTAGTAACCAACCTTTGCTCCCTTATCTCACTAAAGTGGCACATTTCTGCACATAATGGACTTTGAAGCCTGAAATGCATAAAAACACGTAATCGGTGTTAACTCTTAATTATTACTCACATAATTGGTCCAAAAGTATGACTGTTAAAGGGTTAAAACTACAGTTTTGGGCTCTTATCAAACCACCCCAAACAGCATTTTGCTTGTCCTCAAGCAAAGATGAGAAATTAGAATAAGTGACCAAAAATGGAGTTCTATCTACTCGTTTACTGAGTCGCGATTGCATTGACCCTATGCAACAAGGCCTTAAACCACTAGGAATTCTCTAGTGGACGAGTTATAGCCTCGTGAGAGTTTTCCAGTGAAGGTACTCACAAACTTCAACTATACTACAACGACTAAGAAATAAAACTATTGTTTTCCTCATTCATGTCCCAACTATCTAAACATCTCACTATCAATTGAATAAGAATAACCAAGTCACAAACCTAAACTAGCTAATATATGCATAATAATCAATCATCTATGATACAAATATATATACTATGAGTAATACTATGAAATGCCTAGCAGGTTCGTTTCTGAAAACTCGGAATAGCGTCCTTAAGTAGGTCCTCACATAAATGTCAAGACAAAAACCACTCTGATTTTTCCACTCAAGTTTTGCTACTCCAGTGTGTAGTGGGCACACTTTACCTTACAATCTCAATGACAACAAGGAAGCCGGAGTCGATCAAACACATCTGCCACTTACTATCACACTAACCTATTCCTAATTGAGCTAGAGGTCTTTATTAGGTGTTGCGGGGATTAGGAGATGGTTTAAGAAGGAAGGAAATGGATATTCAAAAGGACAAGTCTGAGATAATAGAGTCTTCATATTATGTAACTTAGAGAAAACCTTGTTATTTTCTTTTGCTTCTATACTTTGTTTCCATCCTTAGCCATATTTTTTTTTCTTTTCTTTGGCTTTTGACTCCCTTTTATTCTATTTTTGGAGTTTTTATTTATTTCTATTTATTTTTTTATTTTTTTTTCTTTTCCTTGGATGGAAACTTCTTTTCTTTTTCTGAAGCAACTAACTAATTTTTGTTTACACAGGTTTTTCTCTTCTTCTTTCTTCACTCATTCTATTCTCAGACTTATTCTAAATTGGGTAGGTTGATTTATTTTTTTTATTTTGTTTTTGTTTTTGTAACAGGGTAAAGGATTTGTGGTTTATGGAAGGCTAAAGAAAGGCTCAGAGGGGCGACTAGCGGAAAATAATTCATAGGTTTGAATTTATGGCTATATCGATCCAAAGAGGGCCTAAATTCTCGCTTAGGATATGGCATAGTGATCAAACAAGTGGACGTGTGATATCTCTATCCGGATTTTACTTCTCCCTTGTGTCATTTCTCAAATGTTTCGCTCATATACGGCTTTCGGCTATATTCTCATAGGATTTGTAGAATAAGTACTCTAGCCTAGATTTCAGAAACTTACTGCTAACAATCATAGATACTCATGTAATATATTTATAGATAGATGTAGAGATTATTACCTACATATTAACCTAAGTTTCTAACAATTATTCTGATGCAAAAACTACGTGACACTTCTAGATTGTTAAGAGCATAGAGAAAGAAAACAATACCAATATTCCTCAATGTGTAACATAACTTATTTATTTATATTTTGAATTTTAAAAATTTTAACTAGAAAACAAATGCATATTATACATATCTATATCCTAACAGATGCCTTAATTACACGTGTTTCTATGCCCCCAAACAAGAATCATGCTTTGTCCTCAAAGTATTGTAAATAAAGAGGGTAGGAAAAATACCATTGAAACGCGTGTGAAATTCAGGGAACATCCGCAAAACAAAGTTAGAACGCATACTAATATAGGAAATAAAACTGACGCAACTCTATAAGAGTTCCACCCATTATGGGGGTAACCGAATTAAATTGCTTGGGACATAAGCAGACACTAACAAAACTAAAAACTTACATTATCTCCCTTTTAAGCATCCTCTTCCTCATTAGTGAGACGAGGTTCCTTCGCATCCTGCCAGTCCATTGTAATTTGCCAAGCTTTGCGCTGTTATCATCTACTAATGCTAACTGTTAAGTGTTATCATATGCGATGGGATGTCTGGGGCAACCAAATGAGGCTGCACCTGCCATCCCGGCCAAGTCATTATGCGTAACGAGAGAACCACCCAATTGGTGGGTCTCATGACTTCAACCCTTTTCCAATCTGTGAATTGTGCACGCGAATGGGGTAAACAACTACGCATGATGCGGCTTACCAAAACAGGCATAAGAAGATACTTATGCCTCATGCTTTGAGCTCTCTTAAGACTAGCGACTAAAACTCGGGGGATGTCATATCGGCGACGTCCCTCAGCTAAAGCGAAGAAAATGTCACCAGCGAAGATTGTTTTGCGAAATGAACCGCCATTCCCCAAAATATTCATCAGGATGAATAACATGGTGGTGCCTACGTTTAGGGAAAGGCTACCAAGGGCAATGTTATATCGCCCATGGTCCATTACTCGAAATACCCCTCCCCCATAATACTCATGGAAATATGTATAATCATACAGGTATGCATTATCGGTCATATATGCCCATGTGTGAACGAGGATCGTATTGGTAACCCATTAACTAAAGCGACCACATTTTTATCGAATTGATGTGTCGTGTCCTCGACTACGACAGAGAATTCTTGTTCTCCATCCTGATTACAATAGAATTTAACATGGTCATAGAAATAAGCAGTAAGCTGTGGTGAATTTGAATCGTCATCACTTACCAATAGATGACGCCATCCTAACTGCAGGATTCTTTGTTAGAACCAATGTCCATAGGTCTCGGTGCCCAACACATCTTTGAAGGACTGTTCAAGTATGACTATAGGAGATGTCATCATAATAACTCTTTGAATAGCTCCACAAAAAATCCGGAATGGTAATCGAAAATTCAATTTTTTTAACAGCGAAGGCAAAAGGCGCTGGTGCGCTAACATAGAAAGCGTGGTCGCTCGTGGGTTTTAGAATTACAGTGTTTTGGGCGGGTCGCGCTCTGACAAAATTTTTCGAAAATGTAAAGGGGCAGCGGTAGCTCGGACGGGTGCAGCGCTCTGAAGAAATCTGAAACCGGAGTTTGGAGCAAAAAGAAAGAAAAACTTGGAGTGGAAGGTGCGGGATAATGGTGGGATGTAGTGTGTTTGTTAGTGTAGAAAGAAAGGAGTCTAAATAGGTTCTGAGCTACCAAAACGAATCGAGAAGTTCCCAAATTGTTTGAAGGCAATTTCTGGAAATAAGAAAATTCCAAAACCGAAAACGGAAACAAACCATTTCCATGATTTTCTAAAAATCCTGGTATCTTTCATACTGGATTTAGAATAGTAACTTCTAAACTCTCGTAGATTTCATGCTATCACCACACAAGTCATAGATATGCCGATATCAGCCAAATTATCAACCTTCCCTCCAAGACAACTTACAGCATATGATCATATAACGACTTATGTTCGGTCTAAATATTTCCACCCCCAAACGAGTCGGGAAGGTGGGATTAATGATAAAAACAAGCAGTACTCGAAATTAACCAATTATATTAAAAATAAAATTTAAATCCAAACAACATAAAACAAACACATGAATATTTAAATTTAACTACCTAATTAAAATTCAACTAATAAAATGAAATTATGAAATAACAGCGAACTCCAACTGATGGTGAACACCTAGTTGTGTGATGAAGATGGACCCTGAGATGGAGATTGGCTCTGGGATGGAGAATAGCTTGAACCATCTGTCCTTCGGCGACGACGCTCATGCCTGTCGGACTCGGCTGAAACAGAGTCCTCCACGGGTGGCATGCGTCGTAGCATCTCTATTCGGAACAAGCGTTGGGCTTCCATCTCAGTACTGAGTACTGCATACTGGGTTTATTATTGCTGGTGGATAGTCTCCATGTTAGACAAGATATCGTCCAGAACCCCTTCGAGCATTTCAAATCTCCTCGAAGGTTCCTTGCTTCTTTTTGAACTACTATCCGTCTATTTGGATATCTCCACAAATACCATAAACGCACCGCAAGGCAGTTTGCAACACTTGCATGCGTTCTACATTAGAATTACACTTCTCTAATGCATCTTCATCCAGACATGTCATATCTTCCCTTTCATCCTCCGACTCATCCATTTTTTCTTCAAATAACGGCCAAGTCTCTTGGATGCAATCCGTATAGATACTTGCATTAGAATGCAATTTGATCTTAATAGGAACAGATCTTGCGACAGCTCTAAAGGAGAGCATGATCTTAGTGATCAATATGGGAAGAGGCGCTAAACTCTTCCCCACTCCTCGAATCACATTAAACATTAAATCAAGGATGCAGAAATTATACTTCTTTGTTTGCAAAATCTAGAGAACGTGCAGACATTGCAGACCGATATCACTGACTTTGTCTTTCCCGAGGACGTTCCTACCAATCCACTGAGCTACTGGCCGGTTGATTGGTTGGTTCGTGGTGGTCCGCGGCGGACGAATGGGATGTCGGATTGTATTCACCCTCCACGGCGGTATCCTTCATCAAAGGGAACTCCAAAGATAATGGGATTCCTGAATTGTCGTTACTAGGTTGCTTTCTGCCGTAATTTCTAAACAGACCAGCCTAACAACGGCGTCGTTGCATTTCTCCTCCCCGTTCCTCCTAACTTTATGAAAATCTTATCCCTTCCAATTCTCGCTTTTTATAAAACTGTTCTACCAAATCATAGTGATAGAACTCCTCAGTTGAGTACAACAATCCGTTCAATGTCTCTTGAACATCTCCGCCGTAAAATGGGCCTAAACCGGCTTCGGAAGCAAACGCGTGTGTTCCGGCAAAATTCTACGTCGTAGCGCCATTGAAATTTCTTAGACTACTAATGGTTTGTAGACTGTGGGGGAGGCGAGTTTTGAAGAAAACTACTGAAAACGGCGTTGGTGGCGGTGGTGGTGGTGGTGGAAACTATAATTGTTGGCTGTTTTTCGAAGTAGGGTTGGTGGTGATGATTGTTTAGAGAAGATTTAGGTGGATTTTATTTCCTTGGTGTAGGTGTAGTTAGGTTTTCTTCCCTCTCTCTATATTTATTTTTTTTATTTTGGTTTCCAAAATTTTATTTAACTTGTAACCGGCGGGATGAAAGTGGAAACACTGTGCGTGCGGTTTGGGAAGGAAGGTGACGCACCGTCGTGCGTGCGGTTTGGGCCCAAGCCCAGTTTGAATTCTGAAATTTCCGATTTTTCACGCAAATTCAAACTCAATTTGCCGCTTCGTTACTGGCCCGATTTTGGCGAATGAGTTATGGAAATGATCAGTAGAGAATTTCTAATCCAACGATCCATAAAACACTCAATTCCAACCATGGGTGACGTATAAGAGGGTGGAAGAACACCTCGAAGTGCGTATGTGACGTAAGTTATGCGAACGAAGGAAATCTAAGTTTAGATTACGTCAACCCACTTGAACTACAAGTAATGGGCCTAAACAAAACCAATGGAAAGTTCGAGCAATCCCGATGGAAAGATCGACTGCCCACCCCCAAACGAATTTTTAAACACAAAATTTGTTTACAACGTGGGTCGTTTAAAGTCAGATTCCCAAGACTTGTTGGATTGCTATTTCTATGATTTTAAGAATTTTAATTTTATTTTAATTTGTTTATTATAAGAAATACGAAAAACAATAAATACATAATTCAACCCATTAGAGGAACATGACTCAAAAACCGAGAAAACATGCAAAAGTGGAAAACGTGAATTATGTGAACTGTGGACTTAGGATCCGGTACTTACAGCCACACACTCCATCGGGAGGGCCCGGTTACATGCATGGTGCACTTATCAGTATATGGAAATGAAAGTAAGTACACCAAATGACAAGGGTCAGTCCTCATAGACGAGTGGTCGAAAAAAGGACTTCCTCTACATCGAGGGGACGAAGTTTGTGAAAATGTTTTTAACCGTTGACCATTAACTTGAAAGGTACTTGTTGTCATTTGGATTTACCAAGGTGATTGCCCCGTAAGGGGTGACTTCAAGAACGTAAAAGGGCCGGACTAACGGGTTTTAGTTTTTCCGGGAAAATATGTAGACGGAGTTGTAAAGCAAAACCTTTTGACCGACTACTTAACTCTTTTGCACAAGATATGCTTATCATGAACACGTTTCATGTTAGCTTTATAATCCTTCGCGAGATCGTACGAATCGCTACGGATTTCTTCAAGCTCATTCAATTGCAACTTGCGTTTGACACCTGCCTCATCAATATTGAAGTTAAGGCTTTTGATAGCCCACAGAGCACGGTGCTCTAATTCAACGGGCAAATGACATGGTTTCCCAAAAACAAGTCTAAAGGGAGACATACCTATAGGAGTTTTGAAAGCAGTTCTATACGCCCATAAGGCATCCGATAAACGCTTTGACCAGTCTTTCCTATCAGGGTTTACAGTTGTTTCTAAAATCTTTTTGATTTCCCTATTAGAAACTTATACTTGCCCGCTAGTTTGTGGATGATAAGGAGTTGCTACTTTGTGTGTAACTCCATACTTTTTCACTAGGGATGCAACAACTCTGTTGCAAAAATGTGTTCCACCATCACTAATGATGGCTTTCGGAATGCCAAACCGACAGAAAATATATTCTTTAATAAAAAACACAACGGTCTTATGGTCATTGCTACGGCAAGCTAGGGCCTCTATCCATTTAGACACGTAGTCCACGGCAACTAGAATATAAATGAAACCGTGGGAAACCGGGAAAGGACCCATGAAATCAATGCCCCAGACGTCGAAAATTTCTACTATCAAGATTGGATTTAATGGCATCATATTACGTTTCGTAATTCACCCAAGTTGTTGGCAACGAATACATGTCTTGCAATGCACTTGGGCATCCTTAAAAAGGGTAGGCCAATAAAATCCACATTGAAGAACTTTAGCGGCTGTTTTCATCCCACTAAAATGTCCACCACACTCTTTGTCATGGCAGAACGATAGAACTTCATTATATTCCCACTGGGGAATACAACGACGAATAATCTGATCCGCACAATACTTAAAAAGGTAGGGCTCATCCCAAAGTAGTATAACTTAACGGCCCAAAACTTCTACGTTAGTTTCTTGACCAATTATAAGGCATAACATCAGCCGCTAAATAATTTACAATGTCAAAGATACCATGGTCTTGAAAAAATGGCATACTGGATGCTCATCGGGGAAAAGAGTCCGGTATGGACTCAGAATCAGTCTGATCGTCGTTTGTGAGTCTAGATAGGTGGTCGGCAACTACGTTTTCGACCCCTCTTTTGTCCTTTATTTCTAATGTGAACTCTTGCAGGAGAAGGATCCATCGGATTAATCTCTGCTTAGCATCCTTCTTCGCAAGAAGGTACTTAAGGGCTGCATGGTTTGTGTAAACTAAAGTTTTAGAACCAACCAAATAAGGACGAAACTTATCTAAAGCATAAATGACGGTTAAGAATTCTTTTTCTGTAGTTGAATAATTTCGTTGAGCATCGTTTAATGTTTTACTAGCATAATAAATGACAGTGGACTTATTATCTAGTTTTTGTCCCAAAACTGCACCAACTGCATAGTCACTAGCATCACACATGAGTTCGAAAGGTTTAGACCGATCAAGAGGTCAGATAATTGGTGCAGAGAGGTTAGGAATGGCTTTTAAAGTTTCAAAAGCCTGCTTACAGTTAAAATTAAAATCAAAGATTGCATCTTTCAAAAGCAGATTAGTTAAAGGCCTAGCTATTTTTAGAAGTCTTTAATAAATCGCCTATAAAAACCCGCATGGCCTAGAAAGGCTCTAATATCACGGATGGTCCGTGGTTTAGGTAGAGTCGCTATCTTATCTAGTTTGGCCTTATCTACTTGATGCCATCACTAGATACAATGTGACCTAGTACTATGCCCCTTTTCACCATGAAATGACACTTTTCCCGGTTTAAAAGCGAGGCTCTTTTCTTCACACCTTGTCAAAACCTTAGACGGGTTAGACAAACGATGCGTGAAGGAGTCTCCATAGATAGAAAAATCATCCATGAAAACTTCCATAAAAAGCTTCTACCATGTCACTAAATATATGAAGCATACATTTGGAAGGTTCGGGGAGCATTACAAAGGCCAAAAGGCATTCGTTTATAGGCATACGTTCAAAAGGGACATGTGAAGGTAGTCTTTTTCTTGGTCATCAATATCAATAATAATCTGAAAATAGCCCGAGTAGCCATCCGAGAAAATAATAAAAAGCATGACCAGCTAGGCGCTCGAAAGCATTTGATCTATAAAAGGTAAAGGAAAGTGATCCTTTCGTGTCATAGCATTTAAACGCGTTTGTAATCAATACAGATCCTCCATTTCATAGGACCTTGTGTGACAACATAGTCACCCTTTCCGCTTCTTAACCATGGTAACTCCCGATTTCTTAGGAACTACATGAATGGGGTGACCCATTCGCTATCGAGATTGGGTATATGATACCCGCGATCGAAAGTAATCGTAAGACTTCTTCCCTAACCACCTCTTTCATGGCAAGGTTCAAGCGACCGAGGTTGGCAAGAAGTCTTCGTTATCCTCCAATTGGATACGATGAGTGCAAACATTAGGGTCAATTCCCTTAATGTCAGCTAGGGACCAACCAATCGCAGACCGATGTTCCCTAATCAACCGGATTAAACGTGTCTCTTCATCCTTAGATAACAGAGAAGATATAATTACCGGATGATTACCATCCGGATCAAGTTGTATATATTTTAACTCTGGGGGAAGGGGTTTAAGCACTGGGGTGGAAGGAAAATCACTAGATGTTTCGTCGGGGTCTTCATTTTGCATAATGAAGACTTGCTTAGGTAGCAAGTCTTCATACTCAGTATAAGGAGCAACCGAAGGGTCTACAACTTGTGTGGACTCAAGGATGGTGTTGACTTCCTCTAAGTAAGAGTCATTTACAAAATCTGACTTTCCAAAGTAAAGGAATTTGTACATATTGTTTTCAGGAAACGTGTTATTAAAATAATCTTGAGCTAAGCTCTCGATCATGCTAACCTCCCCATCTATAGACGAATCTGGTAATTGTTTCATCATCTTGAAAACATTTACCTCAACTGTGAGATGGCCAAAAGATAAGGACATCTTACCATCGCGGCAATTAATAAGTGAGTTGGCAGTTGCTAAAAAGAACCGCCCTAAGATGATCGGTACAGAGTCATTAGAGACTTCTGTATCGAGGATAACAAAATCAACAGGATAGTAGAAATCCTGAACCTTAACAAGCACGTTTTCCACTACACCCTTAGGATACTTAATTGACCTGTCCGCTAATTGCACGCGTTATTTTTGTAGGTTGCATTTCTGTAGACCTATTTGTTTATACAAGTAATACGGGGAGTAAGTTAACACTTTCGCCCCCGTGTCTAATAATAAAGCGGTCGTCGTGTGGGAATCTCCTAAGGTGCATTTTACAGTAGGACGACCAGGGTCCTTGTACTTAACAATTCCATTATTTTTGGATAAAGTTGGGAATTGTTCAGTTAAAAAGGCGTCTTTAGGTATGTTGGTTTTACGCCTCGTAGTGCACAACTCTTTAAGAAACTTAGCGTGATTAGGTAGCTTTTTAATAGCTTTGAGAAAAGGAAGGTTTATCGTTAGATTCTTGAAAACATTCCTAATCTCCTCAAAGTTTGTATCCCTGGTTAGCATGGCTAATTTTTTAGGGAACGGTGGTTTAGCTCTATATTTAGTGTATGGCTCGACTTGATGTGTAACCTTGGCTTCTCGTTTCTTAGGTTGTGGTTTAACCGGGTACCTCTACAGTGGTAGGCTCTTCAGTTTCTACTTCGGTATCTAGTTCGATATCCGATGTAGGGAGTACTGATGGGGTAACTATAGGCATAGTTACTTTGTTATCAACCACTCTTCCCGAACGGAGAGTGGTGATGGCATTCAGGTCACCTACTATTGTTGTTTCCGTACTAGTATTACCGTTTACCTCAAAGGCTGTGTTTGTTGTTTTAGGGTTTGGTATAGCTTGTCCTGGAAACACGCCTTTTGGTTGGGCTTTCTCTTGGGCTAACTGTTGTATGCCCTGATTTATGGATTGTAATATCTGTTGGTTTGATTGAGTCATTGATTGTGTAGGTGTAGTAGTCACAGGTGGTGCGACTGGAACTATCTCACGTTGATTATTTATGGGTGGGTTTTGATAGTTACTATTGTTAACCGGAATGAGACCTCTATTGGTATTATAACTATTATAATTATTCTGACCTTGTGCTACACCTTGTCGTGGTTGCGCTTGGTTGTTATAATTATTATAAGTTCCTTGACCTTGTCCCTGTCCTTGCCTAGGTGGAGCTTGATTATAGTTGTTTGCTTGCCTAACATTTTGGTTATTAAAGCCTGGAGTTGTAACTTGTTGATTGTTTCGCCAACTAAAGTTGGGATGTTGTCTCCATGGGGCATTAGGAATAGGATAGTTATTAATGGAGCAAACATTATCTTGCTCTACTTGTTGTTGTTCATAGGCGAGAGGACAATAGGAGTCAGGGTGCTCAGGACTCAAACAAAAATTACATGGGTTGGAGTTGACATTCATGACGGAATAGGCTTTTGTTGAATAGAAATAGCCTCTACCTTTTTAGTTAGAGATTCGATTAAATTTTTAAGTTCTGGATCGGGTTTCATCTCAAACATACCGGTGGCCTTAACTGTTGAAGAAGAACTAGCAGAGCGGGGGATATCATCACTCCCCAATTGTTATTTCGTTTAGCTTGTTCTTCTAAAAATGTGTAAGCCTCCGAGGCTCCTTTACTTAGGAAACTACCCCCATTCATTATGTCAAGGACTTCTTTATGGTGATGTTGAAGTCCTTTGAAAAAGGCACGAACTAACGTGTCTTTTGCTAGGTTATGGTGTGGACACTCTATAAGCAGATCGGTGAAGCGATTCCAAGCCTCAGAAAATGATTCATGAGGGTTCTGTCGGAAGAAATGAATCTTGGATAGCATCTCATCCGTCTTTAGGGGTGGGTAAAAATGTTCTATAAATAGCTGAACAAGTTTAGCCCACGAGTCCACAGAGTTAGGCGCTTAGGCAGTTAACCAAGACGCCTTTATCGGGCTAAGGTGAAGGAAATACCCTCGGTTTAATTTGTTCGCACCAACCGTAGGATGATGGAATGTTGTAAGGACTTGTTCAATCCCTACGCGTGTGTTGGTAAGGTTTTTCATGGCCTAAACCATGGAAAACGGGTAACAAATTAAATATGTTTGGGGGATCGAAAATCCCCAATCGGTCCGCTAGAACGATGCAAGATTTAGGGCTATCGCTTCAAAGCTTTGTAGAAGTCGGAGAGAGGAGTCTCTCTTTCTTCAGCCATTATGTCGTATGGTTGGTGGGATAGTAGTTAGAGGTGTTGTGATTGGTATACTCGATATGTTTGTTTGTTGACGGTTAATTACGTTCGGTGTTTTTCTCCGACCAGACCTTAATCTCATGCAACTCTAAGTCTAAACACGAAAACAATCCAAACAATCTTGATATTTAGTATGAACCTCTAACTGGAGATGCGAGGTATGGAAGAAAGGAATACCTGATAGCGTCCTTGCTTCGCTTATGAATAGCGTCTTGTTTACACGTGTTCAGTGTAAATAACAAGTTAGAACACTGGAAAAACTTAAAAAATCGAAGTTTGAAACAAACCTGTTGAAATCCGCAAAATTTTGCTTAGGGCGCAGGTGCGCATAGAAGCGGGTCGCGGCCCTTGTCGATAAAGTGCGCTGGTCGCTTTGGTATGAGGGCTGGTCGCTCGAAGTCCGAGAAAGTGAGGGCGGTGCTTTCGTGATGAGGGCGGATCGTGCTCGTGTGCCGACTATATAGGCGGTGGCAGCGCTCCTTTATAGCGATGATCGATCGGCTTCGGTGTAATTTTGTCCCGGAATTTTTCAACGCTGAAACAAATAACCACAGTATGAATCAAACAAGGGTGGGTGGGTTTAATGGGACTTAAAAAATGACTAATTCTACTATGAAAACAATGAGTGCAACTAAGATGGCAGCGGCGCCATTTGATCAAATGATAAAATTGAATAGTTTCCCTACGAAATGAACGATGAACTCAAAACGTAAGAAAACTAAACTGTTTACGTGTCTATATTTATCAAAGTTTCTACTCTCAATTCTATCAAAATAGAGTGGAGTAACAAATTCGTTCCACTCCTAGTGCTCTAGCATGGAATTGTTTTCTAATCTAATTAATCAGTCTTAAGTCAATGAGAGCTTTACGAAGGTGATATACTACGATACTTACTGAATTTGATTACTTGAATTTAACTACGAATGCTATGGAAATATGATTGTTTTGAATCTAGATAAATGATTAGATGGGAATTGAATCCACCTCGAATCCAACTTAATAACCTAGTATAGATTCTTGTATCTCGATTCTTACGTTCTTACGGCAAGAAATTCGAGTTCTAATCCCTAGTGTTCATGGCATTTCTACCGAAAGTACTAACTAGCATGTGAGGTCGCCCACCCATTCTCATGGCTTAATCACGACCTTCTAGATTGGAATAGATTCTACAATGCTTCTACACTATACCACCAAGTTTTCATCAAGGCTTCATCAACCCTCTAATGGAGGTTTTAGCCTTGAATCATTCATAATCATTCCCATATGAATCTAAACTACACATATTATCAAGATTCGAAATTTACTAATCTAAACTAAACAATGATTAAATTCTAATTAACAACTAAGAGATGGTAACCAACAATAATTAAAACTAGATCTAATAGATTGAAATAACACAATTTGAAATTGCTAAAACAACTATTTTATTTATCTAATCAATCAAGAACAATGATTCAAAGACTTAATCTAAAACAAGAATTGAAAATGGAACTAAAGCTTAATTTAATTAATGAAAACAGATCTAGAATTATCTATATTATTTTAGGTCTAACTAGCTACCATTAACAAAGAGCTAAGCTTTGGTTTTATACTTTCAGATCAAAAATCGTGCATGGGCTTGGAGCCATGTTTTGGGCGGAGAATCAGCCCAAAACCCAATTCTTCGATCCAAAAGGCCTCTTCAGCTGCAGTTGGCTTCCACAGACTTTTCGTCCACTTATGCTCCTCTGATTGGCTTAGACCATTGGAAATCTCTTTCCGAGCCGGTCGTTTTGACATAAGGTAGGCCCAATTCCGAGGTCTGAGTCCAAAGATCACGGCTTTGGAAGTTCTGGCGACTTGTGTCTTTGTTCACCGAGTGTCGACTTTTTCACTTTTGACCGGGCTTTAGGAGGGCTTTATCTTCTTGAATATTGGCCTTTAATCACGGAACTCCTTAGTAACCGACCTTTGCTCCCTTATCTCACTAAAGTGGCACATTTCTGCACATAATGGACTTTGAAGCCTGAAATGCATAAAAACACGTAATCAGTGTTAACTCTTAATTATTACTCACATAATTGGTCCAAAAGTATGACTGTTAAAGGGTTAAAACTACAGTTTTTGGCTCTTATCAAGAGGTAAATTTTAAACCTCCTAGAAGCTCATGTAATAGGATATCTTGTGTGTTCAAGCATGCTTACATGATTGTTTGAATTTTAAATTTCGCACTGCAATTTCAATTCACACATAAGGCTGAACCCGAGCCATATAACAACTATTGGGAAGTCATTCACCAATATAGATAAATCGAATGTTGCTTGATTCTTGAAGCACTAGACCAAACAATCAAATTAAAATCAATCAACTAGAGCCTAAAGTAGTTACTCTCCTCCAGAAAAGGACAAAAATATAGCCATAAGGATTTAGAGTAATCAGTTACCAGATTCCAGTGAACCAACTACCTTCCTCACTCCCCTCCCCAATATTCATCTTGAGTGAGATTCTTGGTAGCACACCACTTGGTGAAGTAATTGCTTACTCTTTTAAGCCATGCAATAGGTCCATCCTAGTCTCGCGCCCAATTATTCCTTTGAACAGGGCATAGTAAATTATAAACCAAGCAAAGATTTTCAAAACTCCAAAATTGCAAAAATGAATTTCGATTGCTTGAGCAAACACTGCATCATTTGAGCATGTTAGGATAGTTTTGCTATCTTGCTAAAAGTGCATGATATTGCATTAAGGCACTACAAAGTTTAGCGAGAATACAACTTACTCACGTAGGAGAGCACGTCATCCTAGACAATCTCTAATTTCTTGTCCCCCACCTACTAAAAAGGCCGACGAAGTCGTGCAAGCTGAAGAGCCTCTCTCCAACTTCTACACACCATTGCAAGATGGACCTCCATCTTGTATATGACTCAGACCGCTCACGAGCAATTTTCATATTCCACCAATCATGATCAATCTTCTACCCTTATTCCATGGGTTTGAACAGGAGTTATCGTATGAACATTTATGCCAGATACATGAAGTATGCAATATATACTTTCCACCATCCGGGAGTCATCGACGATCAAGTGAAGCTACGAGTGTTTCCTTTCACTCTAGCTGATAAGAGTCACGCTTGGCTTCTTTCTCATAAGCCCGATTCCTTCGATACATGGGAAAATGTTGTGTTCTCCTTCATGAAGAAGTACTTCCCACTGAAGAAAACAGAAGAGATAAGAAGTAAGATACAGTTCTTCAGACATAGCCCGAGTGAGACATTTTTTGAAGCATAGGATAGATTCTCTGACCTACTCCATTCATGTCATCACCATAAACTAGAAAAATCCACTCTTGTCTAATGTTTCTTCAAATGTCTTCTCCAAGATCAAAAGTAACCCTCGATATCATGAGTAATGGTAATATTTTGGATAAAGTTGCAACCGAAGCTTTAACATTTCTTGAAAACCAAGTTGAAAAAAGTACCTATGCATTGGGGTGATATAAACAATTCCAGAACAAACCAACCCAGTACATCTAAGGCTAGTGGGAATTATAAGGTGAAATCCGATCCAGAAATAAAAACTTAAATTGAAACCCTCACAAGAAAGATAGATACCCTCACAACCAAACAAAAAGACCAAACTCCTCATCTTGTCATGAACATAAATACCTCACCATGCAATTTCTGTTTAAGCTCAAATCATATAGATGACACCTGTCCCTTGATTACAAACCTATCATCACTTTAACCAGAAGAAGTGTGTGCTTTCAATGTACCAAATGCACCATGGAGACAACATCCAAACTTTGCATGGACTAATAATCTACAAACCCAACCACCTCCATGCTTCAATAACCATATAAAACCATCAAACACATTCAGACAAGAACAAGGTAACTATAATAATCAGAACAGAGCATTTGTTCTATCCTATTTTAACCAGAACTACCAAAACCCATCTATCAACAACCAAAGAGACCTAGTTTCAGTTACACCATCAACTAGTGTCAAACCGGATAAGCCCACCGAAATAATACTATCGGTCATGCAACAACAATCTCAAACCCTAGCATCCATGCAACAATCATTGAACTTGTTAGCCCAAGACAAAACCCAAAAAGGTGTGTTCCCAGGACAAGCTAACACAACCTTTGACGTAACAACTGATGTGAACAAAGCTAGAGTGCTAAATTTTTTTTCATGATCATCCTATCTACGAGGATTAAGCTGGAGTGCTAAATTTTTTTTCATGATCATCCTATCTACGAGGATTAAATCCTCTTTTTCTCGATGTATTCCTTCCCCATTCCATTCTACCTTTTTCTTTGAAGAGAATGTATCAACAAGATAACCAGACCCTCCGATCTATTTCGAGTGTGTGGTTGTAAGTGTTGGAGCTTTAATCATCGTATATCTCGCGTATTCTTTGTAAAATATTTTTTACTCGCCGTTTGAGTAAGTGTGAACCTGTGGAGCAAGTATTGATCAGCTCCTAAATGTACATTTTGTTGCCCTTATATTACTACAATACAACCCTTCTTAGGCTTAATGAAAAGACAACTCATAGCTTTTATTGCCTTTCTCAAGTTACAAAGTAATTCAGACCATTTATCATAAAAATTGCGTCTTAACATAAAAAGGAGCCTTAATTATGCTTATTATGAAGACTCGAAGCTGCTATGAAAAAGTGCTGAAAAAAGTCAAAGTCAAAGGTCAAGGACTCATAACCAAAAAGCTGAAAGTTAAGTCCTCAATTCAAAAGACCAGAAATAGATCTCCTTAACACAAAAGATGGCTTTCCCTAAAATCTATCTTGATCAAGAAGAAATCAAAAAGCAAAAGCAAAAAAGCAAAAGCATAAAGCATAAAGCAAATGGTGTGGTGTCTCAAATGTAATGGAGAAGGGCAAATCAGTCATTTGCATAGAGTAGGGGTATAAGAACTAAAAGTTAGGGAAAGAGAATGCACCTAGACTTATTCTAGTATCATGTAGGATTTATTTTCTAGTCTTTTTTTCATTCAAGTCATTTACTTTATTGTTCTTCATTATCAATCTTGTTATTTGTTTTTGTTATTCAATCAATCAATCATCTTTCTTTGTTGTTCTTCTTTGCAATCATTTCATTTCATTTCTTTCAAGTTTGTGTTCTTTCAATCATTAAACAACTTAAGCTTTTCAATGTTCTTTATAAACTAGTTAAGCAATACAAGTCCTACACTAAAGATTCTACCTTCCTTTCTTCTAAAAACTCCCAACCATTCAAACTCTAAACAATCTATGGTGAACCACATCAACAACTTTGAGATATTCACAACTAGACTACATCAAATGGCGCCACTACCGAGGGTTGAAGGAGCAAGAATGCTTGGTTGAGCATCTAATGAGGGAAACATCACTCTCACCTTTTCACTTCTTATTTTTCTAATTTTCGTTGATTTATTTCGTTGTTTTTTATTACTGATTTACTATTTACAAATCCAGGTTCGACATCAACATGCTAGAGAGGAGCTAAAGCTACAGCTGAAAAACGACTTGACTTGGCTGGAATCCGACGGGCGACCGCCCCACCTCCACACAGTGACATCTAGTTTTTTCACAGTTCAGTTGTACCATTTTTCGTGTGTGGTTACACTATGAAACTCAGATTTTGTAATAGAGTAGTATAAATCAGTGGAATTTGTTTGTAATAGATAGAGATATAAAGAAAAAATAGAAAATATGAATTTTTTATTGATTATGTGGATGAACATGAGTGAACACTTGGTTGAAGTTCTAAACTTACCAAGAGATTAGAGTTTTCATTGCCTTAAGAAGTTCAAGTGTGCGATGCGAGTCTTGAATCATACGCTCGCACACTTTGAATGAACTTGGTAATCAACACTCTAACTAAGTTTATCTCTAGTTAATCTAGATAATCTATCTAAACTAGTTAATCTATTATATTAGTATTAGTGTTAGTTTACTTTTATGTTTTGGGCCTTTGAAGGCAAAGTTGTATAATTATTAAAAAGCCCATAGTCCGACTTACTTTTTCAGTGGATCTTTTTTGTAACTTAAAACAGGGAAAAGCTCGAACGGTTGGACCTGATTCTCAGATCACGAGCTAACTAATATCGCATTCTCCTCAAGCAGCGTGTAAGCACGACTTGAGAGGTAAATTCTAAGCCTCCTCAAAGCCCATGTGAGAGGATACCTTATGTGTTCAAGCATGCTTACGTAATTGTTTGAAATTTAATTTCCGCACTGCAATTTACATTCACGCATAAAGCTGAACCCGAGCCACATAACAACCATTGGGAAGTTATTCCCCAATGTAAATAAATCGAACGTTTCTTGATTCTTGAAACCCTAGACCAAAAAAATAAATTAAAATCAATCAACTAGAGCCAAAAGTAGTCACGCTCCTCCAGAAAATGACTAAAATTAATATAGCCACGAGGATTTAGAGCAATCAGTTACTAGATTCCGGTGTACCAACTACCTTCCTCACTCCCCTCCCCTAGATTCTTCATGAGTGAGATTCTTGGTAGCACACCACTTGGTGAAGTAATTGCTTACTCTTCTAAGACGTGTAGTAGATACATCCTAGTCTAGCGCCCAATTGTTCCTTTGAACAGGGCATAGTAATTTATAGACCAAGCAAATATTTTCAAAAATCCAAAAAAATGAATTTCTACTAATTGTGCATTATCATTGATTAAGCATTCATGTCTTATCAATATGCATCGCAACTGTCATGGAATTACAATGCAAACCCAGATTCTTGTTCTTTTTGCAGTACTCCTTATCACTGGTTATCCCATTGCCCATCATATACCGAATTCGAGTCTACTACGGGAAATCCTTACGATTATGAACTTCAATTTTCAAACTTTCCTAGTACCCAATACACTCAAGAGTTTTCTAATCATATCGACAATTCATGGAGTTCCCATAGTCAACCACCATTCATATATCCACCTGGTCAGTCAGAGTACAGTTTCACCCAAAACCCATTACCATTTACATCACCATCCATATCAAATTCATATTCCACTACACCATCCATCGATCACAGACCAACTCTACCAGGAAATGGCCAAGCAAACAATACTAAGTCAGTGAATAGCAACTACCTTATGTTTTCTCCAATCCGGCTTAAATAATGTCACATCTGAGATTAATGTTCTTCCCACTAGTCCAGAACCCAACCAACAAGAGAAACAAGGTGTTACTATAACAAAGATCATTGCTAAAGCCCATCCATTAATTAATGACCAATTAAAATTCCATCACCATCTACCTAACTATCGTCTAAATTTTAGATCTTATGATGATGACTATTTGCCTGACGTCACAGTTTCTCTCACATGCCTTAATGCATCATCACCTATAAATGAGAAAACTATGGCAGAAGAAACTCAAGAGCATCTATTGGACTCGACACACTTGGAATATGGCATTGAGAAACTTTATGAAGATCTAGGTAGAGAGGACAAAGAAAATGAAGTGCTTGGAAAAGAGGGAGTAAAATCTATGGTGGAAAGTAGATTTCAATTTAGTTTGGTCATTAAAGACTTATCGATGAAATAAATTTGTGACATCCTTACTATTGAAGATATGAACCACAATCTTATGGAAACGCCAAAACTAGATGAAGAATTCTTTGAGTCCTCGAGATCATGTGAAGAACCACCACCCAACCATCACCATCCTAATTTAACACATCTTGAAATCCCACCTCCATTCATTAAAAATTCACCAATTTCTAAGGACTGCACCACAAAACCATTTCAAAGAAACCTCAAATTCGCACTTAAGCCAATTTTCTTTGAGATCATTCATAATTTTATAAACTTTTCCAGTAAAGAGACTTTGCCCAATATACAAACACAAGAGTCCATCATTTATGTGGTTGAGAAACTTGGTAAGTCTTATTCCCATCATTTGAGCCTCATGAAGGATATATACTACCAACCTCTCACTCTTTTGGACAATTCAAAGATGATGGGTTATTTCATAAATTCCATGATGGGTTACATAATCTTTCTCTTATCATTCTGCATTTTACATTCCAAATGCATCATTTCATTCTGTTTGGGGGTGTATGCTTTTACATTTTTTTATGGATTGATCCTTAGATATTTAGATTATTATTTTATAGCAAGAAACAAACACAGCCTTTGAAGCAACAAGTGACGTGAACGAAGCTGGAGTGCTAAAAACTCTTTTATGATCATCCTATCTAAGAGAATTAAATCCTCTTTTCCTCGATGTATTCCTTCCCCATTCCATTTCATCTTTTGCTTTAAAGGGAATACATCAATAAGGTAATCAGACCACTCCACTTGGAGCCTTAAGTCCACGTATACTTGCATATTCCTTGTTAGCACTTTTACTCGTGGTTTGAGTAGTGTACCTTATGGAGCAAATATACAATTTTTTATTTCTTTATTTTACATTCTTTTTAAAATAGTTTTCTTTTCTTGTAATTTACTTTACATTTCCTGTTGTCTGTTATTTCCCAGTTTTCTGTCTTACATAAGTTCTTTCATTCAATCTTCACTATTGACGCTTTAGTAGTCTTTCCTCTATAAAGAAGAGATGTTAAACAAAGCAGAGGTGAGATGGTGATTGAATGGAAGTGTCTTACAATTGCTTTTCATGGTTGTTTTGCATGCTTCGTCTTATATAGACATGCCAAACCATGGGATGGTTGGCAATTGTAGCCCTTTTAATTCAAAAAAATTTTCCTTCTGTGGGAGATTTCTAGTTGTTTCGAGTTTCGTCTTACAATCTAGTTGGAATGGCTTTAACTAGGGCTAACTAGAGAGCATAAGAGGAAAGACTAGATTATATAGAAATAAAGATAGTCCTCTTCACTAGATTTGCCTACTTGCAAAACAAGAAGTGGAAGATCTAGGGAGGCCAAACTATGGGATGGTTCACAATTTGAGTCACCTAAATTCAAAAATCTTTTTCTTCTATTGGGAGGATCACTCTACTCATAGTGATTTTTCTTAATAGTTTTCTTCAAAAAAAAAATGAGACGTCTCCAAACTAGAATTAAACAAATAGAGTAACCCAAAGTGATACTATTCTCTGTTTAATTCCATCTTTTGCCTCCACCTCTCTATTTGTCTCGAGAATCTAACGTTAAAAGACTCAAACTTGTACAAAATTTTCAAAAATTCTTCCTTTCTTAAAAATCTTTCCCCTTCTCAATCTCTCTCTTTCTAAGAACTTTCAAAAAACTTTCAGAAATATCTTCTGTAATGAACAAAAACCCTCCACATAGCAAGACTAGATGGATAAGTTTTAATGATCGTGTGCAAGTACTTCTTAGAGAACTGCAGCTGAAGATATGGACATGTATACCGAAAATTATTCCTGGTTTAGGTAAAAGTTTATATGCACGAAAAAGACAAGCTATGAGAGAAGGCTGGTGCTTGAACTGTCAAACACCAACTTGCCCCCATCTTCAACCTCATAGTGAAAATTCAGTTTTCAAGGTTTTCATGTACCAGCCACCTGCTCATTGAGCACAACAAAGGAGAGTAATCCAACCATCAGGTTGGGATTGCCTCAAGTTTTTGAAAACATCAAATTCTTAGGAATCTGACTTAAAATGACCTACCTTTTTAAAATTTTAGTACATATTCAAAACCCAAAACAATTAATTAAAAATTTCCTTATTTCATTTGTATATATTTTCCTATAATTCCTTTTCATTTCTTTCCCTCATTTTTTTTTCATCCATCGTTGGATGTGAACGTACCATATACTGTTGCGTAGCATTTTTGATGATGATCGTTTTGGTACCTTATGGGTCAATATCAGACGAGTAACGAAGCGCGGATCGGCTCTTGAAGTTGGCAACACACTGAGGACAAGATCAAAATTACCTGATTTCATTTAGGCTTGGGCCAAAAATTCGTTTTAACTTAAAAGGCACGTGCCATCAAACATATTTAACCCACATGACCGCCCAACCGTCCATCTTCTTCCTCACACTTTCCAAACCCTAGCCACCATAAGCCAACTCATGACCGCCCCCATTTAGCTCGCGACCGCCCGCCCACTCATACAACCACCAATCCAAATTTTTACAGCCTGCTCCATTTTCAACCCCCATTCTAACTAAAAAACCCTAATTTTATCAACTCATACTCCAAATGGCTCGAGTTCTTAAAATCGTGCCGAGGCAAAATTTTGAACCCATCTTCAATTCTGATCTATTTGAAGTGCACTTCAAGGCTAAGGTTAGAAGAAGAGGATGGGAAGCTTTGGTTTTATTGGAAGGTGCGGCTTATTTTCCCTCTCTCTCTTTCATTTTATAATCATATACTTAGAGGGGAGGATGACGTATCACGGTTGTCAAGGATGGTCGCACGCTCGAGCTCACCAAAGAGGTAGTGAGTGAGGTTCTAGGGATTCCTCTAAAGGCTTATGTTCAGATGGAATAGTCCCCAGACAACAAGACCATCGATGTGATGATGGCAATGACGCTTCACGAGGGGGTGAAAAATCCCAAGTCACGCTATGCGTTTCAGAGTTTGCTGCAAACGAATCAGTTGGCAGTATCTCAGTAGACAACCCACAACCTACTAGGCTCAACCAAGCCTTCTGATATCGGTAAGGCAATGTTCCACAACCTGTGGATTCTCCAAGAGCAAAAGAATAGCTTCTGCATCGTCATCTTCATTTGGGAGCAACTCTGCAAACCCAAGAGGTTCACTGCCCTTCTACCAGTGCTGGTCACCAGGATTATGCAGCACTGGGGGTTCGAGGCTACAGACGCCCTAGTAGAGGTCATGAATGCTACCACGGGTCCTATCTATACCCACTGCGTCCAGAAATTTTGGCATTCACCTGCAGCCAGAGCCACCGAGCAAGCACACCCTATCAAGCAAGTGGACTACTTCCCTGAAGGTGCCACTCGATAGTTCACTTAGCTCATGGATGGAATTCACTTCCTCCATGGAAGCCAAAGGATTTTGCACCAGCACATTTACCATCTTAGGCAAACACAAGGAGTCATCATAGCGGCACAACAGACCCTAAGAGAGGAGTAGCAGTCTTTCTAGCAAGAGCAGGGACGCTTTCAACATAGTGTCACTAGAACACTACAGAGCATTAGAGACGCGCTCCTGCATAATGATAGACATGCTAGGACCCGACGTCAAGGAGAAAGATTTTCTCGACTTTGTGACGAGTCACGCATGTATTCTGACTAGGCAGTTCCCTAGTGTCCATATAGTTAGACATTTTCCTTTTATTGTATTTTCTTTTGTTTTATTTTTCTTTATTATGATGTTAGTATAATATTAATTTTATATATGTTTATGTTATTTGCTTTCTTGTGGAATTTGGTATATGAGTAGAAGATAATACAGATACATCATGCCAAAATTTTCCATTTTTCTTTTCTGCATTTCATGTGTTTTCAAAAATACAAAAACCTAAAAAATTCATAGTAGAATAATTATCCTTAGTACAATAAACCATGTATTTATCATTCTATATCAAACAACCCATGCCCCAAACTTATTTGGGGGTGACGTATTTTCATCATGAAAAACATAATACAAGTGTATCACCATTTTTGCTCATGTTTCTATGGTAATCTCTTTCCTTATCCCTTCATACTTTGAGGACAAAGCATATTTCAATTTGGGGGTGGTATAGTAACATTTTGCAAAAACAAGGCATTTTCTATAGTAGATATAATAGTATATATTTCTTCCTTTCTAAAAAACAATTTCGAAAAAGACTAAAAATATTTTTCTATTTAGTATTCAAAAGTCTTGTTTCCTTTTTCTAGGATGAATAAAAAGTTTAGAAGTCTCATTATAGCAAAAGAGTAAGGATTCGTTCTTCGAACTTAGACTAATATACGTACAATAATTTCTGCATCTTTTCATGAATGGCATGCATAAGCATTTGATTGTATATAGGAGTGAGTTTCTTAATTAAACCAAGGTTAGAATAATTAAGTTTCATATCCTGTGAGAATCTAGCCAAAAGCCTCATCCGAATGATTATTGAGTGATGACACAAAGGATGTTCGGATAGAAAGACCACACGTCCACTTGATTGATCACTGATCAGCTCCCAAATGTTCATTTTATTATCCTTATATTACTACATTATAGCCCTTCTTACGTTTAATGAAAAGGCAACTTCATAGCTTTTATTGCCTTTTTCAGGTTACAGAGAAATTCAGACCACTTATCATAAAAGTTGCGTCTTAGCACCAAAATGAGCATAATTATGCTTATTATGAAGGCCAGAAGCTGCTATGAAAAAGTGTTGAAAAAGTCAAAGGTCAAAGACTCATAACCAAAGAGCTAAAAATCAAAGTCCTCAACTCAGAAAACCAGAGATAGATGGCCTCAACTCAAAAGATGGCTTTCTCTAAAACCTATCTTGGTCAAGAAGAAAAGCATAAAGGAGAAAAGTATAAAGTAAAAGCAAGTTGTGAGGTGTCATGAATCTATAGGAGAGGGGTAGTTTTGTAATGGTGTCATATATAAGCCAAAGAGATGTAGAGAATTAGGTATTCATTGCATTTAGGGTCCAAACCATTTGGTTTGTAGGAGTAGAATGCATCTAGACTTAATGTAGTGTCATGTAGAATTTAATTTCTAGTCTTTTATTTTTCAAGTCATTTTACTTTATTGTTCTTCATTTTCATTTCCATCTTGTTATTTTGTTTTATTTCAATCAATCAATCAATTTTCTTTTGTTGTTCTTTATTTCAATCACTTTCTTTCAATATTTTGTGTTATTTCAATCTTCAACAACTTAAGTTTCAATGTTCTTCATTCATAAACTAAAAACTAAACAAGTTCTAAACTAAGAGTCTACATTCTTCCTTTAAACTCCCAACATTCAAACTCTATACAATCTAGGATAAACCACATCAAAAACAAACTTTAAGGTACTCACTACAACATTACTTCAAATTGCTCCGCCATCATGGATTGAAAGAGCAAGAGTGCTTGGTTGAGCATTTAAGGAGGAAACACCATTCTCACCTTTCCATTTCTTTTTCTTTTTTTTTTTTTCGTTGTTTTATTTCATTGTTTTTCCTTACTGAGTTACTTTTTTGCAAATCAAGGTTCAGGATTAACATACTGGAGAGGAGTTGAAGTTATAGACAAAAACACGTATGTCCAATTTTTTCTAGTTCCAGTTGATTTTTAATGTATAGTTGAACTCTAGGCCCGAATTTTGTAATAAAGTAGGATCAATCAGTGGAACTTGTTTGTAATAGTTAAAGATAAAAAGAAAAACGAAAAAAAATTAGGAAAAATGGTTTTTTATTGATTTTTGTGGATGAACATGAGTTGAAACTTAGCTGAAGTTGTAAACTTACCAAGGGATTAGAGTTTTCATTGCCTTGGGAAGTTCAAGTGTGTGAGGCAAGTCGTGAATCATCGCTTGCACACTTTGAATCAACTTAGTAATCAACACTCTAAGTCCACTTAACTCTAGTTAATCTAGATAATCAATCTAAACTAGCTAGTTGATCTACTAGATTAGTTTTAGTATTAGTTTACTTTTGTGTTTTGGGCCCTTGAAGGCAAAGTTGTTTAATTATCAAAAACCCGACTTGTGGACTTTTTTGTGGACCTTTATTGTAACTTAAAACAAGGTAATGCTCGAAAGGTTGGGCCTGAGTCTCAGATCACGCGCCAACCGACGTCGCCTTCTCCTCAAGCAGTGTGTAAGCACAGCTTGATAGGTAAATTCTAAACCTCCTCGAAACCCAAGTAAGAGGATACCTTGTGTGTTCAAGAATGCTTACGTGACTGTTTGAATTTTAATTTCCACACTGCAATTTACATTCACGCATAAGGCTGAACCCGAGCCACATAACAACCATTGGGCAGTCATTCCCTAATGTAGGTAAATCGGATGATGCTTGATTCTTGAAGCCCTAGACAAAAAAAATGAATTAAAATCAAATAACTATAGCCCAAAGTAGTCACGCTCTTCGAGGAAAAGGACAAAAAATATAGCCATGAGGATTTTAGAGTGAAGTGGACCAACTACATTCCTCACTCCCCCGTGATTCATCGAGAGTTAGATTCTTGGTAGCACACCACTTGGTGAAGAGCCACTCTTATGAGACGTGAAGTAGAGCCATCCTAGTCTCACGCCCAATTGTTCCCTTGAACAGGGCATAGTAAATTATAGACCAACAAAGATTTTCAAAAATCCAAAAAAAAGAATTTCTTCCATTTGTGCTTAATCATTGACTTAGCATTCATGTCTTATCAATATGCATCACAACCGAAATGGAATTAGAATGCAAACCCAGAAGCTTGTTCTTTTTGAGGTAGTCCTTATCACTAGTTATCTCATTGTTCATCATATACCGAATTCGAGTCTACAACAGGAAATCCTTACAATTATGAACCTCAATTTTCAAACTTCCCAAGTACCCAATACATTCAAGAGTTTTCCAGTCATGAAAACAATTCATGGAGTTCCACCACAAATAGTCAACCACCATTCATATATCCACCTGGTCAGTTAGAGTACGGTTTCACCCAAAATCTATTACCATTCACAGCACCATCCATCACAGACCAACTCTACCAGGAAATGGCCAAGCAAATAATACTAACTTAGTAAATAGTACCTACCTTATGTTTTCTCTAATCTGATTCAAAAGATGTCATATCTAAGACTAATATTCTTCCCACCAGTCCAAAACCCAATAGAAAGGAGGAACAAGGTGTTACTATAACAAAGCCAATTTCTAAAGCCCATCCTGATACTTCTGACCAATTAAAAACCCATCATCCTCCACCTAACTATTGTGTGAATTCCAAATCTTATGATGATGACTATATGCCCGAAGTCACAGTTTCTCTCACATGCCTTAATGCATCATCACCCATAAATGAGGAAACTCCAGCAAAAGAAACTCAAGAGCATGTATTGGACTCAACACACTTGTAAAATGGCATTGAGAAAATTTATGAAGATCTAAGCAGAGAGGACAAAAAAAAATGAAGTGCTTGGAAAAAAGGGAATAAAATCTATGGTGGAAAGTGGATTTCAATTTAGTTTGGCCATTAAAGACTTATCGAGGGAACAAATTTGTGACATCCTTACTATTGATATGAACCACAATCTTGTGGAAACACCAAAGCAAGTAAAGATGTAAATCACTCCATAGAGAAACACTACTCAAAAGAAACGAGAAAAGTGCAAGAAAGGAATGAGTGAATTATATGGACGTGGACTAAGGATCCGATACTTACAACCACACACTCTGAAAGGAGGGTCTGATTACCTTAATAGAGTACTTCCAAAATATATAATATGGATAGGAAGCACACCAAACATAGAGGGTCAGTCCTCATAAACAGGGTCTTGTATAAGGGTTTATTCTACAGCGGCTGAATGTAATTCGTGGAAATATTTTAAGCGTTGGCCATTTACTTTAAAGGTATTGTTGTCCTTAGGATTTACCAAGGTAATTACCCCTTGAGGAGTGACATCAGTAACTAGAAAAGGTCCAGAACAACGTGTTTTTAATTTCCTAGGAAAAATATGCAAACGTGAGTTATATTACAAAACCTTTTGACCAAGATCAAATTTTTACACAAAATATGTTTATTATGAATACATTTCATGCTAGCTTTATAATCCTTCGCTAAATCATAAGAATCACTACAAATTTCTTAAAGCTCATTTAATTGTAATTTGCGCTTGACACCAACATCGTTAATGTTGAAATTAAGACTTTTAATAGCCCACAAGGCATGATATTCCAACTCAACAGGCAAGTGACATGGTTTACCAAAAACTAAGCGGTCAGGTGACATACCAATAGGTGTTTAAAAGCCGTTCTATATGCCCATAAAGCATCTGTTAGGCGTTTAGACCAGTCTTTCCTATAAGGATTAACTGTTGTTTCTAATATTTTTTTAATTTCTCTATTGGACACCTCTACTTGACCACTAGTTTGAGGATGATACAGAGTCACCACCTTATGGGTAACTCTATATTTCTTGACTAAAGCTTCAATAACTCTATTACAAAAATGTTTTCCTCTATCACTAATAATGGCCTTAGGTACGCCAAAACATGAGAAGATATACTCCTTCATAAACAATACTACAGTTTTATGGTAATTACTATGACAATCCATGGCTTCAATCCATTTAGAAACGTAGCCTACAGCTACAAGAATATAATTGAAGCCATGTGAAACAGACCCATGAAATTAATACCCCAGACATAAAAAAATTCCACTATAAGAATGGGATTTAAGGGCATCATATTACGTTGAGTAATACACCCAAGTTATTGACATCTAATACACGCTTTACAGTGTGTATGGGCATCTTGAAATAGGGTAAACCAATAAAAACCACATTGAAGAATTTTGGCAGCAGTTTTCTTTCCACTAAAATGACCCCCGCATGATTGTTCATGGTAGAAAGATAAGACTTCATTGTGCTCCCACTAGGGAATACAACCAATTAATTATTTGATCCGACAATACTTAAAAGGTAGGGTTCATCCCAATAGTAAAACTTAACTTTGACCAAAAATCAAGGTGCAGAAAAAATTGAATAAAGATGCTCATCCGGAAAAGAGTCATATATCAATTCGAAATCACTGTCATCCTCATTAGTTAACCTAGATAAATGATCTGCAACTACATTTTCATCTCTTTTTTTATCCTTAATTTCTAAGGTAAATTCATTGAGGAGAAGAATCCAATGGATCAATCTCTATTTAGCATCCTTCTTCGCGAGAAGGTACCTATGCGCGGCATGGTCTGTATAGACTATGGTCGTGGAACCAACCAAGTAGGAACGGAACTTATCTAAGGCATAGACAACGGCTAGGAATTCCTTTTCAATAGTAGTGTAATTACACGTTGAGCCTCATTTAAGGTTTTACTAGCATAAAAAATAACAATAGACTTATTATCTAACCTCTATCCTAGCACAGCACCAACAACATAATCACTAGCATCACACATAAGTTCAAAAGGTTTTGACCAGTCTGGTGGGTGTATGATAGGTGCAGAGGTTAAAGCGGCTTTCAAAGTTTCAAAAACCAGTTTGCAGTCATGATTAAAATAAAAAATAATATCTTTTAAAAGTAATTTTGTTAAAGGCTTAGCTATTTTTTAAAAATCTTTTATGCGTCTATAGAAACTTGCATGGTCTAGAAAGGCCCTAATGTCACAGACAGTCCGTGGTATAGGCAGAGACGCTATCTTATCTAGTTTAGCTTTATCCATTTATATTCCATTTTTAGAAATAATATGACCTAAAACTATGTCTTTAGTGACCATAACCGTTTCAAAACTTTAGAAAGATTTGAAAGACAATCTTCAAAGGAATTACCATAAATGGAAAAATCATCCATAAAAACTTCCATGAATTTCTCCACCATGTCACTAAAAATATGGAGCATACAATATTTGGAAAGTACTGTGTGCATTACAAATGCCAAAGGGCATTCTTTTATATGCATACGTATCGAAGGGACATGTGAATGTAGTCTTCTCCTGGTCATCAGGGTCAATAATAATCTGGAAATAGCCAGAATAGTCGACTAAAAACCAATAGTAAGCATGGTCGGCTAGACGTTCAAGCATTTGGTCAACAAAGGGTAAAGGAAAGCAATCCTTACGTGTCATCGCATTTAGCTTCCTATAATCAATACAAATCCGCCGCGCTATAAAAACTCGGGTGGAAACTAACTCTCCATCGGCATTACGAATGAATGTAACACCTGATTTCGTAGGGACTACATGAACTGGGCTCACCCATTCACTATCTGAGATGGGGTATATAATGTTAGCATCGAATAATCTCAAAACTTCCGCTCTAACTACCTCTTTCATGGCAGGGTTCAAACGACGTTATGGATCACGAGAGGTTTTCACATTATCCTCCAAATGTATGCGATGTTTGCATACGCTAGGGTCAATACCCTTAATATCGTCTGAAGACCAACCAATCATAGAACGATGTTCACTTAATAACCCTAATCAAATTTGCCTTTTTCAGTAGCAGATAACCGAGATGATATAATAATCGGATGAGTCCCATCCGGATCAAGATGAATGTATTTTAACTTAGCGGGAAGAGATTTAAGCTCAGGGGTAGGAATGAGGGAATCAGGATGGTCTTCCTCCTCTAAAATGCAGATTTGTTCGGGGAATGAGTTCTTCAAACTCGGGAGATAGATCATGGATAGGAGTAGACTCTAAGAGGGCATCTATTTCTTAGATGTAAGAATCCTCAGGACTGCTAAAGGAAATAAATTAGTGTATCTGATTATCTGGAAAAGTTTTATTAAAATAATCTTGAGCGAGAGTTTCTATCGAGCTAATTTCTCCATCTATAGTCATGTCTGGTGTCTGTTGCATCATCTTAAAAATATTTACCTCAACAGCAAGGTTTCCAAAGGAAATGGACATCGAACTATCACAGCAATTAATGAGGGCATTGGCAGTTGCCAAGAAAGGATGCCCTAAGATGATAGGAACAGAGTCATGGGCGACTTCTGTGTCTAGAATGACAAAATTGGCTGGATAATAGAAGTCTTGTACTTTAACAAGAATATTTTCAACTACACCCTTAGGATACTTAATCGAACGATCGACTAACTGCAAAGTCATTGTAGTCGGTTTTAGATCATGTATACCTAGTTGTTTATAACGGTAAAATGGGAGTAAGTTAACACTCACTCCTAGATCTAGAAGAGCAGTTGTGGTGAAAGTATTACCTAAGGTGCATTGTACAGTGGAATGACCAAGGTCTTTATACTTAACGATTCTGTTGTGCTCAGATAGAGAGGAAAATTAATCTATTAAGAAGGCTTCTTTAGGTATGTTTGTTTTCCTCTTTGTGGTGCGCAAATCTTTAAGAAACTTAGCATGTTTTGGAAAACATTTTATGGCTTCGAGGAAAGGTAGGTTGATAGTTAAATTTTGAAAAATTCCCAAATCTCGTCAAAATTATCGTCCTTCTTTAGCAGAGCTAGTTTTTGGGGAAACGGGGGTTTTTCCCTATATTTAGCATAATGGTCAATAGGAGTATTGCCCTTTTCTTGGGATAATTGTTGGATGGATTGTTAGATGGCTAGTAATATCTATTGTTGAACTTGCATGTATGCATCGAATCTATCAGATTGGGTAGGTTGAGTTGCCACGAGTTGTGTAACAGGAACTATCTCACGTTGATTATTAACAGGTAGATTTTGATAGTTGTTATTAACCGAGACTAAACTTCTATTATTATTATTATTATTATTATTATTATTATTATTATTATTATTATTATTATTATTATTATTATTATTATTATCTTGCCCTTGTCCTTGCTTTGGTTGATATTGATTGTAGTTGTTGGTGGGCCTAACATTTTGATTATTAAAACCTAGAGGTGCTGCTTGTTGGTGATTATTACGCCAACTAAAATTTGGATTTTGTCTCCAAGGTACATTAGGTATATAATTAAAAACACAGACATCTTTTGGCTGTGATGGTGGTTGTTCATAAGCAAGAGGACAATAATGATCGGAATGCTCAAGAGTACAACAAAAATTAAAGCGAAAAGAGTTTATATTCATGACGGGAGTTGGTTTCTCTTCTTATTTATTGAGAAAAAGGGCATCTACCTTCCGAGTGAGGGATTGAATTAAAGTTTTAAGTTCAGGATCTTGTTTAATCTCAAACATATTAGCTGCCTTAGCTATAAAAGAAGGAATGGAGTGGGAGTAATCGTTACCTCCCCAGTTATTACTTTTCTTGGATTGATTATCTAGAAAGTTATAAGCATCTGTGGCTCCTTTACCTAGGAAATTACCTCAATTCATGATATCTAAAGTCTCTTTATGATGTTGGGATAGGCGTTTGAAGAAGGCACAAACTAGTGTATCTTTACCCAGATTATGATGTGGACATTCTACTAGAAGATCAGTGAAATGATTCCAAGCCTCAGAAAAGGATTCTTGAGGCTTTTGGCGAAAGAAGTGAATATTTTGTAGCATCTCATCGGTCTTCTGTGGTGGGTAAAATTGTTTCATAAATAATTCAACTAGTTTTTCCCATGTGTCCATTGAGTCCGGCTTTTTGTGTTGTTAGCCAAGCATCCGCTTTGTCGTACTAAGGTGAAAGGAAACACCCTGAGCTTTATTTATTCAGGTCTTACATTAGGATGATGAAATGTAGTAAGAACTTGTTGTATCCTACATAAGTGTTGATAAGGCTTCTCATGGTCTAACCCATGGAAAACAAGTAGCAGATTAAATATATTGGGGGATTCTAAAGTCTCCTGTAGTATCTACAAGAATTATGCAGAACTCAGGTCCATCATTTAAAGCCTTATAAAAATTAGAGAGGGGTCTCTCTGCTATTTCTTCACCCATTGTTACAGATGTAGTGTTGGTGGGTGTAGGTGGTGTGTGTGTGTAGTATGTGGTGAATTTCTAGATAGGCGATTATTTCTGCATCTACGATAAACTAATATGGTAGGTTTATGCGTACCAGATCTTAATCTCATGCAATTTTTAAGTCTAATAGGCAAGTCCTAACGAGCATGCAAAAATAGCCTGATTATTATTAGAAAATAATCATCTAATAGTAATTCGAGGATGTAAAGAGGTGTTACCTAGAGCGTCCTTGCTACGCGCAGATAAATAAGCGTCTTTTAATGTACCTTGAAGCACGCGTCTATGTTACTTGAACAATTATACGAGTACTGATCCGAGTACATGTTGTGGATTGTGAAGTCCTATAAAAAGATTAACTTTATTAGTTTTAAAGTTTTAATTAAGAATTAGGCTAATGCTTTTTACTATGGGCTTCGTGTTGCGCCTGGATGTCAGGCCTATGAAAACAGGCTTTGGTAGTGGGTGGGTTTACTAATTTAACTATGATTAATTAATTAATTTTTTTGGTATTTTAATAATAAAACCAATAGTCAAGTCACTTAAGAATTTGAGGGAGGTTGTCCATGCGTGCACGTTCCTTAATTACAGAACCACAAATTCTTTCAATTTGCTTGACACCGTTTAGAATGAAGAAAATTAATTTCTAAAATTTTGTAATTTTTAGCATACGAGTATTGTACTATACTCTTGATATAATAAATGATAAGAGCCCAAAACTGTAGTTTTAACCCCTTAACAATATTACTTTTAGACTAATTATGTGATTAATAAGTAAGAGTTAGTACTGTTATCGTGTTCTTATGTATTTCAAGCATTAGAGTCGAATATTTGTAGAAATGCGCCCCTTTTGCGAGATAATGGAGCAAAGGTTGGTTGCTAAGAAGTTCTATGATTAAAGGCCAAGATTCAAGGAGAAAAAACCTTTTTAAAGCATGGTCAAAGCTGAAAAGTCAAAGTCAACACGGGCAGAAATAGCGTACAAAAATCATCAAAACTTCCAAAGGCCGTATCTTTGGACTCAGACCTCAGAATTGGGCTTACCTTATGTCAAAACGACTAGCTCGGAACGAGCTTTCTAATAATACAAGCCTTGACCCAACCAGAAGAGGAAAAGTGGACGAAAAGGCTATTGAAGTTATTTTCAACTGAAGTAATAAGGTTTTGGGCTCGATTTTCCGGCCCAAAACATGGCTCCTCAGCCCATGTACAAAATTGTGGATCTAGTCTCTTCTATATGAAGAGACAAAGACTTAGCTATTAAGTTAGTGAGTTTTTACTTAGTTTTACTTCATAAAAATTAGTTTTAGAACAATAAATTAGTTGGTTAAACTTAGTTACTTAGTTAAGAATCAAATACTTAGTTTGTATTTCAAGTTTTAGTTTCTAATTCAATATTTAATTCATATATTTAGTTTGTCTTAAATTGATAATTAGTTATTCATAATCTTAGTTCTAAATTAGTTTTAAATTCAGCTTTAATTCAATTTGAATCATTATCCTATTGTTCAATTAGATTAATAAAGTTTAATACTTATTCAATAATGACTTGTTCTATGTGTTCTATGTGTTCTTGTGTTAGAAATGATAGTGTAATGATTTAAGTCTAAAACTTCCATTAGAGGGGTTTGAGGAAGCCTTGATGAAACTTGATTTCGATTAAGTAGAAATGGTCATAATAATCTATTCCATTCTAGAAAGTAATTAGTTCTCCATGAGAATGGGTTTGATTGTTTCACATGTTGATTGTTAGTTGGTAGAGATTACCATGAATGATTAGGAATTAGATAGACCCAATTGTTATGCAAAAATATTTCAATTCGGATTACGATAATTCTTTGTTAGTTTATTAAGTCGAATTAAGGTGGAATCAAATTCCCCTAATTCATTCTCATATTGTCAATTTAGTATTAAATTGCCATCATTTCATTTATCGCATCTTGATTAGTTGATTTACCATCATAGTTAATTTCAATTATATTGCTCTCACAACTTTGCTAGCTTACACGAACTAGGAAACCTTACATCTAAACGAGCTAGGAGTGGAATGAATTCTCTACTCTAAACATATTGCATTGATAAAGAGAATAGAAAACTTTGATATATAAGCAAGAAAAAAGTTTTAGTTTTACCTACATTTGAGTTTCATCACTTATTCGTAGGTAAAACTATCATTTTACCTTTTATCAAATGGCACCGCTGCCATCTTAGTTGTGTTTAGTTTCATTTTCTTTAGTAGTGATAATCCTACCAAAGTCCCATTAAACCTACCCACCCTTGTTTGTTCTAATTGTGGCTGTTTGCTCAAGAACTGATTTTTTTTCGGAGAAATACACTGAGCGCGCCCTGCACCTCATTGGCCTAAATTCAAAGCGCACCACATGCTGAAGCCCCTAGAACTCGAGATAGGCACGAGCGCGCCCTGCGCCCATTCAAGGAAAATTCAGAGCGCACCCCCCGCTGAAGCCCCTGGACCTCGAGTCAAGCAAGAGCGCAACCCGCGCCCTTGAAAGGTAAAATCTGAGCGCGTTACGCGCCCCCTTCTAAACAGCCCAATTTCCACAGGTTAGTCCAAATTTCCATTTCTTCAAGTTATTCAGTGTTTTTAACTTGTTAAATACACTGAGCTCGCGTATACAAGACGTTATTCATAAGCGAAGCAAGGAGGCATTCAGGTACTTCTTTCTTCCACTTCTCGCATCTCCTGTTAGAGGATTTATACTAGCATATCAGGGTTGTTTTGACTGTTGTCGTGTTTCTTTAATATTGGACTTAGCCTCGCATGATATTAAGGTCAGGTAGAGAAAAAACAACTAACGTAATCTATCGTGAACGTCAACACACAAACCTATCTAGTATACCACACACTACACCTAAAATAATGGTTGAAGAAAGAGAGTCTCCTCTCTCTGACTTTTACAAAGCCTTGAATGATAGCCCAAAAATCTTGCAAATATATTTAATTTGTTTTTCCTTTTTTTTCTTATCAAGATATGCGCAAGATTGAACAAGTTCTTACCCATTCCATCAAGACAAATGAAATGCTTTCCAAGATTCATTTTTTCCACCAGAATCCTCATGAATCCTTTTCAGAGGCTTGGAATCATTTCACTAACCTTCTTATAGAGTGTCCACATCATAACCTTGCGAAAGACACGTTAGTTTGTGCCTTTTTCAAGGGACTTTTACACCACCATAAAGAGGTCCTTGATATAATGAATGGGGGTAGTTTCCTCAGTAAAGGAGCCTCAGAGGCTTATAGGTTTTTAGAAGATCAAACAAAGCGTAATAATAACTGGGGGGTAAGTGACGATATCCCCCGCTCCGCTAGTTCTTCTTCAATATTTAAGGCTACCAGTGTGTTTGAGGTTAAATCTGATCCTGAGCTTCAAACTCTAATTTAATCCCTCACTAAAAAGGTAGAAGCTATTTATGTTCAACAAAAGCCTACCCTTGTCATGAATATCAACTCTATTCCATGTAATTTCTGTTTGAGTCTTGTGCATCCCGACTTCTATTGTCCCCTTGTCTATGAACAATCATCCGCACAGTCGAACAATATTTGTTCCATTAATAGCGAACCTAACGCACCTTGGCGACAAAACCCCAACTACAGTTGGTGAAATAATCAACAAGTTACACCTCCAGCGTATAATAATCAAAATGTTAGGCCAGCAAACAATTACAATCAAGCTCCACCGAGACAAGGACAAGGACAAGGTAATTATAATAATTATAATGCTAATAGAGGTATCATTCCGGTTAATCATAACTATCACAACCCACCTGTTAATAATCAACGTGAGATAGTTCCTGTCACACCACCTGTAACAACTACACATCCACAACCGGATCGTTTCGACGTCTTTATGCAAACCCAACAATAGATTTTACAGTCCATCTAACTTTCCTTACAGTAGTTAACATAAGAGAAAGTACAACCAAAAGGTGTGTTTCCAAGTCAAGCGATACCTAACCTTAAAACACCAAACACAGCTTTTGAGGTAAACGGTAATACTAGTAATGAAAATGGAAACGTAAGTGAGCTAAAAGTCATCACCACTCTCCGTTCTGGCAGAGTGGTTGATAATGTCATAACTATGCCTGTAGTTACCCCATCAGTAGTCCCTACACCGGAGATTTTATTAGATACCAAAGTAATAACTGAAGATCCTACCCTAGTAGAGGTACTAGTTAAACCACAACCTAAGAAACAAAAAGCCAAGGTTAGACATCATGTTGATCCATACGCTAAATATAGAGAGAAACCACCGTTTCCCCCAAAGATTAGCCATGTTAACCAAGGATACGAATTTCGATGAGATTAGGGAAGTTTTCAAAAATCTAACGATAAACCTACCCTTTCTTGAAGTGATTAAAAAGTTACCTCACCATGCTAAGTTTCTTAAAGAGTTGTGCACTACTAGATGTAAAACAAATATTCCTAAAGATGCCTTTTTAACTAAACAGTTTCCTACTTTAACCGAACATAATGGCATCGTTAAGTACAAGGACCCTGGTCGTCCTACTGTACAATGCACCTTAGGAGATTCCCACATGACGACCCTAGGCTTATTATTAGACGGGGCGAAAGTGTTAACTTACTCCCTTTTTATCTCTATAAACAAATAGGTCTACAAGAGATGCAACCTACTAAAATGACGTTGCAATTAGCGGATCGGTCTATTAAGTATCCTAAAGGTGTTGTTGAAAACGTGCTTGTTAAGGTTCAGGATTTCTACTATATGGCTGATTTCATTATCCTTGACACAGAAGTCGCTAACGACTCTGTTCCTATCATTTTAGGGCTTCCCTTCTTGGCTACTGTCAACGCGCTCATAAACTGCCGCGATGGTTCAATGTCCTTGTCCTTTGGTCATCTTTCTGTTGAGGTAAATATTTTTAAAACGATGCAACAGTTCCCAAATACGACTGTCGATGGAGAGGTTAGCATGATCGAGAGCTTAGCTCAAGATTATTTCGACAACACCTTTCCTGATAATCAGATGCACCAATTTCTTTCCTTTGGAAGTTCAAATATTGACGCCATGACAGAAGAAGAATTTTTCACACAATATCCCAGTGATTCTTCTAACCCACCTATTGAAGAATGTCTTGCATATCTACAACCTTTTAATGATCTAGACCTGATAGCTCTAGCTGAGCACCATTCACCCACCGATATTATCCTATCACTCATTCACCTTCTATCAATGTTCCCCGCCTCCACCTTTCCAACGAAACCTTGAGTTTTCACTTGACCATCTTGTTTCTCCCGCGGCTTCATGATTTTCTAAACTCTCCTAGTAAGAAACTACTACCTAAAGTGCCACCCGAGACCTTCATTTTCAGATGTGTGATAATACCAACCCACTCCACCAATGAATTTTGTAATAAACCCACATTCTCCCTTTTTTCATTCTATACTTCTACAACTTATCCATATCCACCATATCTTCCACAACCATCCATTCATTCACGATCATTAACTTGGCTACCTACCCGTTGGGGGAAAAATAAGAAATTACATCCTAGGTTAGGTTCTAGATCCATCAGTATTCACTCTCATTCCGCTAGGCCACATTTTGGGAAATCATAGTGCTTAATTGTGTTTGGGTGTGTTTCCTGTGATCATTATTTATTGAATGATCCACAACTATTTCGGTAGTTGATATATGGTAAACTGCATGTTTATTATATACATATATTTTAAATATAGTCTTGAGTATCTTACTATAAAAGACTCATTTTGTTGTTTGGTGTATTTTCTTTCACTTCCATATATTGGTAAGTGCACCATTCAGGTAACTGGGCCCTCCTTTGGAGTGTGTGGCTGTAAGTACCAGATCCTAAGTCCACGTTTAACGTAATTCACGCTTTCAACTCTCGCATATTTTCTCGGTTTTTTAGTCATGTTTATCTATGGAGTGATTTACGTCCTTATTGCTTATTGTTTTCTTTTATATTAAATCTTATTCATAAAAAGTAAAAAATATTAAAACCATAAAAATAGTAATCTAGAAAGTCTCGGGAATCTGACTTTAAAAGACCCACGTTTAAAACAAATTTTCTAAACTCTGTTCTATAAAATCTGTTTGGGGGCGAGGTGTTGGTCTTTCCATCCTTGATTGCTCAACTTTCCATTTTTGTTGCTTAGGCCGTTAAATCTTATTTTGATTCAGGTTGACATTATCTATAAATTTAGATTTCATTTGTTCGCATAACTTACGTCATTCACGCACTTTAAGGGATTTTCCTCCTTTTTATATGTCAACCACGGTTACAATAGAATGTTTTATAGATCATTGGATTAGAAATTCTCTCCTGATCGTTTTCATATCTCATTCGCAAAAATCGGACCGATAACGAGTCGAGAATTTCAATTTTAATTTTTGCACGATAGGGACAAAATGGGTATTTCCGAAATTGTTTGGGCTTGGGCCCAAATCCACAAGAAAACCAAGAACACATCGCGTTCTTCTTCCTCCTCACACCTCCAAGCTCCATTAACTAACCAAAACCTAAAATAAATAAATAAATAAAATAAAATAAAATAAAACCACCACCGATTCTTTTCTCCACTCAATTCAACCACCCACACCAAATTTAAGCCCCTCGGTTCACTTTCTTAACAATTCAAAAAATCAAAAATTTCTCCCAAAATCAAAAGGACCATTCAAACCAAAGTTTGATTTCTAGTTTCAACACCTCTCCCCACCTTATTCAAACCCACATTTCAAATTCCAATATTCAATGACCCAAAATGCAAAATCCTTAGGAACAAGTTTTCAAAATGGAAGCGGTTTGCACCGCTTTTATGATGACAAGATGAAACGTAGGGATTGGCAATGGTTGTGGTATACTGGAGAATGATTTTTACCATGAGGATTTGGTTTTGAATTTCTACAAGAAGCGGAAATGGGTAGGTAGATTTTTTGTGAAGTCGAATGGTGTGAGGAGAGAAGTGTGTGCTTCGGAGATGACTCATGTTTTGGGCATTATGCCAAAATGCCAGCTTGTAGCCACCGTGCAGGAATCCCAGTATGGGGGGTAGACGCGTTGATGAAAGATATTGTTTTGGAGGGACGGTGCATAATGCTAAATCGCGATTCGCGCTCGGCCGTTTCGAGGACCAACCAGCTAGCTGTAGCTCAGTGGGTTGGTAAAATTTTCATTGGGAAAGAGAAGTTCAGTGACATCGGTCTGAACTGTCTGCACATACTCTGGGTATTACAAGAACATAGGTATGATTTTTGTATCGTCAACTTCGTGTTAAATATGATTAAAGGAGTTGGAGTGAGTACGCGACCCTTTCCTCGCTTTTAATTACAAAGATAATATTGTCTTTGGGTGAGAAACCAAGAACCGAAAGGACTATGTTGAAGTTGCATGCAAATGCAATTGCTTATACTGAATGTGTTCAGAAAGTTTGGAGATTGCCTAGAGAAAGGGTTGTGGAAGAAGGTGATTCGGATGATGATGAGGAGGGCACGGCATGTTTTGATGCGAATGCCTTGGAGAATTGTAATTCGGATATGGAACGCATGTCAGTGCTGCATCGTGGTTTGCGTTCCCTAAACCATATTTGTGAAGACCTGCGAAAAAGGCAAGTTACCATTCATGATGAAAATGTGAACCTGCAGAAGACTGGGGATGAGCGTTGGGTCGAGATGAGGGAATTCATGGAGGGACAGCGGCAGTTCCAAGACGAAGTCCTTAGATGCTTGCCACCTTATCAGAGTCATGTTTCTAACGACTCTGATAGGCATGAGCGTCGTCGATGCAAGACCGACGATTTGGACCATCTTCCTCTCATGGCTAGTAGTGTAGTTGTTTTCGTGTTTAGGAAGTTTCCCGCTTTTTATTCCAAGTTGTTTAGTTTATTAGTTAGATTTGAATTATGTATTTGTTTTCGAATATTTGATCCTTAGTTGAATTTTTAATCTAATTTAGTTTTTGTCCAAGCATGCGATGGTTTTTGAATGAATCCCACCTTCCCGAATTGTTTGGGGGTGGTATTATTATTTTTTGCATTGTTTTTATCTTGTCTACCGTTTTAGAAGTTAAATCTTGCATATCGTGGAAATATGAGCTGTTGGGAATGTTACCGATATTGGTGTGGCTAAGATTAGATATTGTTGTAGTGATGGAATTCAATGAATAGAATTAGGAAGTTGTTATTCCGAATTCAACCAAAAGCTATTAGTTTATATTCGGAATATGCACCTAACTTGTTTCTGTTTTGGAATTTAGAATATTTTGTTTCCAGCAATTGCCTTAAAAATTTTGGCAACTTGTGGATATTCGTTTTAGAAACTAAAACCTTATAAATACTTCATTCACTCTACACTCACAACCCACACCTCTCACCTTGCACTCTCACCTTTCACTCCTCACTTTTCTCTTAGTTTTTCACTGCAGAGCACTCAAGATATACGGAGCATACCCCGCGCCCTATATAGGCTAAATCAAAGCGCACCCTACGCTATAGCCTCTAGACCTCAAGTTAGACAAGAGAGCTACCGCCTTGTAAAGGCCAATTATGAGCGCACAAAGACTATAGCCTACGGACCTCAAGTTAGACTAGAGCGCGCCATGCACCCTTGTAAGGCCAATTCTGAGCGCACCTTATGTTTTAGTGTCTGGACCTCGCCCAAGACAGGAGCGCACCCCGCGCCCTTCGCAGGCCATTTCGGACCACGCCCCATGCCCTGACCTACACAGCCACTTAAACTTCTGATTTTTTTGTGAGTTTTTCTAGGGTTGTTTGCAATACTTCTAGAGTGTATTTGTTATGATGAACTCTCCTACACTCATACGGGAGTAGTCTTTCGAAGATTTGTTCTCGAGTGACACATACGGATCTTGGTTTCGCGAAGTGATCATACAAGCAAGATGCAATCTTTAATGGTAAATTCTGATGAACTTTACTCTCCTGCACTTACTTTGTATTTTTATGACCATTGTAAATTCTTTTATCGGATGGATGGAGAACACGCGGTTCTCCATCACCATTAATGAATTAAACAATGGAAATAACCAAGTTCTTGTTGGTTTTGTTGTTGAGCTTCCTATGCCTGGCTGAGATTCAAGACTCATGGGGCTATTTAGTTGATAATATCTCTCAGATACAACTACGAGCTTTTGCATGAGACTTATGGGGCCGAAAGTTTCCGTGTAAAGGACCAAGGGACATATAACGTAGCCCTTGGTAGCTTGTCCCTTAACGTGGGCACGGTGATGTTCTTTATCATGCTAAACATATTAGGGGAGTGGCATTTTTCTTCTGCGAATGGCGCCACTTGCAACGTTTTCTTTGCTCTAGCTGAGGGACGTCTACTATACGACCTTCCCAAGACATTAATGTCTAGTTTAGCACGAGCCTAGAGTATGAGGCATAAGTATCTTCTTATGTCTGTCTTAGTTTTTCGAATCATGCTATGTTTCTTTCCCATTTTTTTGTGCCCGCTTTCACGAGTTGGGTGGGGTCTACATTGTGCGACCCACCAACTACATTATTCGTTCTTTACGTGCAATGACTTGGCCGGGCTGGAGGATACAACCTCATTGGGTTGCCCCCTACACCCCATCCGACCAAGTGGTGCTAAATAGGCTAGCGATTGTAGATGATAAATGGCGTGAGGCCTGGCAAATTATCATGGCGTGGCAGGATGCGAAAGAACCTCATTTCTTTATAGAAGAGGTTGACAACGCCTAAATGCTGGATAAGAGGTAAGTTTTTATTTTTGTTCGTGTCTGCTTATGTCCCAAACAATTCACTCGTGTTAACCCCATAATGGGTGGAACTCATATAGAGTTGCGTCTGTTTTTATTTATCTATATTAGTATGTTTTAACTTTGTTTTGCAGATGTTCCAAAATTTTACGCATTTTCATGGTATTTTTCTACCCTTTTTATTTCAATACTTTGAGGACAAAGCATGCTTCTTGTTTGGTTGTGGCATAGAAACACGCGTAATTTAAGGCATCTGTTAGGATATAGATATGTACAATATGCACTTGTTTTCTAGTAAAAATTTCAAAAATTCAAGAAAATATAAATAAAAAGTTTATGTTATACACTTAGGAATATTGGTATTGTTTCTTTCTCTATGCTCTTAATAATCTAGAAGTTTCACGTTAGCTTTTGCATTATAATAGTTTTAGAAACTTAGGTTAATATGTAGGTAATAATCTTTGCATCTTTCTATAAATATATTGCATAAGTATCTATGTTGTATTGGCAGTAAGTTTATGAAATCTAGGCTAGAGTACTTATTCTACAAATCTGTGGAGAATATATTTGAAAAGCCTTATATGAGTGAAATATTTGAGAAATGACACAAGGGACAAGTAAATTCAGATAGAGAAATCACATGTCCACTTGCTTGATCACTATACCATATCCTAAGCGAAAATTTAGGCCCTCTTTGGATTGATATAGCCAGAAATTCAAACCTTATGAAATTATTTTTCGTTAGTCTCCCCTCTGAGCCTTTCTTTAGCCTTTCATAACCCGCAAATCCTTTACCCTTTTACAAAACAAAATAAAAATAAAAATCAGCCTACCCATTCTTTGAATGAGTCTGAGAATAGAGATGAAGAATAGAAAAGAGAAAGACCTTTGAAATCAAGAATTTGTTAGTTGCTTCAAATAAGAAAAGAAAGTTTCCATCCAAATAAAAGAAAAAAATAAAAATAAAATAAAGAGTTAGAACTCTAAAAACATAATCAAATGAGTCAAAAGCTAAAGAAAAAGAAAAAAAAATGGCTAAGGATGGAAACAAAGTGTAGAAGCAAAGTAAAGAACAAGGTCTTCTCTAGTTACATAATATGAAGACTCTATTATCTCAGACTGGTTCTTTTTGAATATCCATTTCCTTCATTCTTAAACCATCACCTAATATACCCGCAACACCTAATAAAGACCTCTAGCTCAATTAGGAATAGGTTAGTGTGATAGCAAGTGGCAGATGTGTTTAATCGACTTTGGCGTCCTTGTGTGTCATTGAGATTGTAAGGTAAAGTGTGCCCACTGCGACACCTTTGGAGTAGAAAACTTGAGCGGAAAAATCAGAGTATTTTTGTTTTGACATTTATGTGAGGACCTACTTAAGGACACTATTCCAAAGTTTCATAAACGGACCTGTTAGTGCATTACATAGCATTACTCATTGTATATATATTTATTCGTAGATGATTGATTATTATGCATATATTAGCATAGGTTTCGACTTGATTATTCTGTATTCATTGCTAGTGAGATGGATAGATATCTGAGAATAAGTAAGGAAACAATAGTTTTATTTCGTAGTCGTTGTAGTATAGATGAAGTTTGTGACTACCTTCACTGGAAAACTCTCACGAGGCTATAACTCGTCCAATAGGGAATTCCTAGTGGTTTAAGGCCTTGTTGCATATGGTCAATACAAATGTCGACTCGCGTAAACTAAAATTACTTAGAACTCCATTTTTGGTCACTTATTCTAATTTCTCATATTTGTTTGAGGACAAGCAAAATGCTGTTTGGGGGTGGTTTGATAAGAGCCCAAAACTGTAGTTTTAACCCCTTAACAATATTATTTTTGGACTAATTATATGATTAATAAGTAAGAGTTAGTACTGTTATCGTGTTCTTATGTATTTCAGGCATTGGAGTCAAATATGTGCAGAAATGCACCCATTTTGCGAGATAATGGAGCAAAGGTTGGTTGCTAAGAAGTTCTATGATTAAAGGTCAAGATTCAAAGAGAAAAAGCCTTTTTAAAGCCCGGTCAAAGCTAAAAAGTCAAAGTCAACGCAGGTAGAAATAGCGCACAAAAGTCGCAATTTAACTTCCCAAGGTCAGATCTTTGGACTCGGCACTGAATTGGGCCTACCTTATGTCAAAACGACCATCTCGGAAAAAGATTTCTAATGGTCCAAGCCTTAACCCAATTAGAAGAGCAAAAGTGGACAAAAAGGCTATTGAAGTCATTTCCAACTGAAAACCCCTTTGTGGACTGAAGTAATGAGGTTTTGGGCTCGATTTTCCAGCCCAAAACATGGCTCCTCAACCCATGCACGAAATTGTAGATCTAGTCTCTTCTATATGAAGAGACAAAGACTTAGCTCTTAAGTTAGTGAGTTTTTACTTAGTTTTGCTTCATAAAAATTAGCTTTATAACAATAAATTAGTTGGTTAGACTTAGTTACTTAGTTAATAATCAAATACTTAGTTTGTATTTCAAGTTTTAGTTTCTAATTCAATATTTAATTCATAGATTTAGTTTGTCTTAAATTGATAATTAGTTATTCATAATCTTAGTTCTAAATTAGTTTTAAATTCAGTTTTAATTCAATTTGAATCATTATCCTCTTGTTCAATTAGATTAATAAAGTTTAATACGTATTCAATAATGACTTGTTCTATGTGTTCTTGTGTTAGAAATGATAGTATAATGATTCAAGGCTAAAACCTCCATTAGAGGGGTTTTAAAGAAGCCTTGATGAAACTTGATTCGATTAAGCGTAGAAAATGGTCGTGAGTAATCTATTCCATTCTAGAAAGTAATTAGTTCTCCATAAGAATGGGTTTGATTGCTTCACATGCTGATTGTTAGTTGGTAGAGATTACCATGAATGATTAGGGATTAGATAGACCCAATTGTTATGCAAAAACATTTCAATTCGGATTACGACAATTCTTCGTTAGTTTATTAAGTCGAATTAAGGTAGAATCAAATTCTCCTAATTTATTCTCATATTGTCAATTTAGTATTAAATTATCGTCATTTCATTTATAGCATCTTGATTAGTTGATTTACCATCGTAGTTAATTTCAATTCCATTGCTCTCACGACTTTGTTAGCTTACACGAACTAGGAAACCTTACATCTAAACGAGCTAGGAGTGGAACGAATTCTCTACTTTAAACATATTGCATTGATAAAGAGAGTAGAAAACTTTGATATATAAGCAAGAAAAAAGTTTTAGCTTTACCTACATTTGAGTTTCATCGCTTATTCGTAGGTAAAACTATCATTTTACCTTTTATCAATAAAGCAAATAATATTAAAAATTTAATTGACTGTATTTAACTTAGGGCGCGTGCGAGCTTAGAAATAGGGCAACTTGGGCGCGGTGCGCGAGTTAAAATAAGGTGTGGGTCGCACTCAGCGAAGGCAAAATTGAGGCGCGTGCGCTCGTGAATTAAAACTAGGGTTTGAAATTTTCAGGTTCAGGTCACGAGAGGGCAGGGAGCTGGTTGAACAACTCGTATGCTCTCGAACAAGAGCAGAAAAATTCGAAGAAATTACGAACAGTGTTTTCAGTGTGTGTTTTGTGAATATTAAAAACAGTGTTTTGTAATCTAAACATGCGTAATGTAAACAAACTAGATGGCAAGCGGCGCCATATTGATAAGATTTTATTTAATTAGATTAGAGAACAGTAGATAAACAATGAATTAAATGATGAGGAGAAACAATACTTATCAAGATATAAACTCTCTAAATCATGTGATAAAGAGGAGAGTCATGTTCGTTCCACTCTAGTCGTACACTACTTGAATGCAAGTTTAAATTAGATGAATGCTTTTACTAGTGAGAGTAATATGATGTGAAAACAGTAGATATAATGATGATGAAAGAGATTAGAGAGGGGAAATTCCACCACGCGATTCGATTGACTATTAGTTAGTTATCGAATCGCTTGTCGGATCAAGGCTTCATAAGCATGAGAGTTTAGCTCCACCACAAATCTCTTTGATGGTGGTTCTAAACTCTAGTTCTACGTTATGTGCTCTATCTCTGGACACTCACAATGGAGAACTTGATGGTAACCAACTAAATGCTAACCATCTTCACGTGGCTTCATAAACCCCCTCTAATGGAGGTTTAACCTTGTGTCAGCGGATTGGAATTAACTAAGATAATAAAATATGACATAATGTAAAAGAACAAGAATTGAAATAAATAAAGGATTTTTATTGAATGGTTTAATGGTGACTACAAATGCTAAATTATTCTAACCCTAAAGAAAGTAAAACTAATTAAAACTAAACTAAACTACATATTAACTAAGGAGGGGAAGGAGATGGAGTGTTTAGCCTTAACCCTCTTTATATAGGAGAGGGTTAGAGTTACATTTTCGTGCAAGGGCCAAAAAGGGGGACTTTGGGCCTCTAATGTGAGTCCAAAGTCCATTAGGTTAAGTCTAAAGAGGTCACAACTGCTGGAAATTATTTCTGTGCCCTTTTCGTCTATGTTTATAGCTCTGATTAGGGAAAGGCCAAGTCTATTGGAAAACATATTCTGAGCCGGTCGTTTTGACATAACGTAAGCCCAATCCCGAGGCCCGAGTCTAAAGATACGGCCTGTTGAAATTCTGTTGACTTTTTTGTGTTTTTCTACCCGGATTGACTTTGACTTCCCAACTTTGGCTGGGCTTGAAAAAGGCTTTTCTCCATGATTTTTGGGCTTTAAAGGTAGAACTTCCTCAGCGATCATCTTGACTCGTTTTCCATGCAAAAGTGGTACTTTTAGCCACCTAATCAACTTTAAGTCTTGAAATGTACAAAAACACGTAAGCAGTATTAACTCTTATTTATTATAAACATAATTGGCCTAAGTAGAATACTATTAATTAAGGGGTTTAAACTACAATTTTGAGTGTTTATCAGTCAACTATAAACTAATAGTCGAAAGAGTTGGAGGTCTAGCCATAAAAACATGATACTAAATGCACCCCCAAATAGAATGAAGTGGTATAATTGGAAGTAATCATGTAGAAGAATGAATGAAAACTTATGCAACCCATCAAAGAACATATGCAAACCACCATGTTATAGCTGTTTTAAAGAGTTAGAATGACCCAAAAAATGAACTAGTGATACTTTAGGTGAGAAAGTTATAAAGTATGGATCCTGATGTCTTTCATGAGGCTCAGATGATGAAAAATAAGACAAACTAGGTTTCTCACTACACTCAGTCAAAGCTTGGCTCTCAACTACAGGAATGGTGTACTCATGGATTGTGTGCTAGGCAAGAACTCTTCATCTTGAGAGTTGAAAAAAATATAGAGGATCTCTGACACAAAAGGCTCAAGTGCAAATTTGAGGTTCCTTTGATATGGTGGAGGAATAGATGGCTTAGATATGGTAGATTGTTAGATTTCAAGAGATTGTAACTCAGGTGGATAGTGGTTGGTTGGTTGTGGATCCTCATACACTCTTGAGAACTGTACATCTAGCTTGGTTAAATCCACAAGGTTATGGTCATTGGCTTTATCCTTAAGAAATTCATTTATTATTTCCTCATCTGCCAAACTAAATTGAGATTCACATTGCGCTAACTAGATGAAGAATTCTCTGAGTCCTCGAGATCATGTGAAGAACCACCACCCAACCATCACCATCCCAATTTAACACCTCTTGAAATCCAACCTCCATTCATAAAAAATCCACTAATTTTTTAGGATCGCACCACAAAACCATTTTAAAGAAACCTTAAATTCGCACTTAAGCTAATTGCCTTTGAGATCATTCATAATTTTCTAAATATTCCCAGTAAATAGACTTTGCCCAATATATAAATGCAAGAGTCCATCATTTCAATTGTTGAGAAACATGGTATGTCCTATTCCCTAACATTTTAGCATCATGAAGGACAACTACTACCAACCTCTCACTCTTTTGGACAATTCAAACATGACGGGTTATCAGATAAGTTCCATGATGGGTTACACAAGCATTCTCTTATTATTCTCAAGATCTTACACTCCAAATACATCATTTCATTCTATTTGGGGTGCATGCTTTCATATGTTTTTCTATAAAGACCCTCACCTATTTCAACTATTAGTATATAGTTAACATCATGTCATCCATCTTATGCATAGTCTTGGGGAATCTGACTTAAAATAACCTCACATATAGTCTTGAATATCTTACTATAAAGATTCATGTTATGTTTTCTCGATGCATTCTATGGAGTGCATCATTAAGGTAAACGGACCCTCCTCTTGGAGTATGTGGTTGTAAGTGCGAGAACCTTTAATTAGTCCACGATATATCTCATTTTTTTGTTGTAAAACACTTTTAACTCGTTATTTTAATAAGTGTGAACTTGTGGGCTTAGTATACAATTTTTCTTTTTCTATATTTTACATTTCTTTGTCAAAATAGTTGTTTTTCTCCATTCTTATTATGAAAGGTTCTCGATACATCAAGAGTTATGTGATTTTCTAAAAACAAAAACATGGGCAATGGATTTCACATACACCAACCTTTAGAAGTAAGCAACCTCCATTCTTCTAAGGGCGGTTTGAGGATCAGTTATGTGTTACTAAGGGTCGCCCATATTACCATGCACTTTCTGTCTCAACTTAAACCATCTAGATACCAATTGTCCCTTCCGCACCAACATATCATCACGTCAACGATCAAATACATTCAAACATGGACAAAGTACCTACAACAATCAGAACAGAGTATTGGTTCCATCCCATTTTAACCAGAACTACCAAAATCCACCAAAGAGACCTAGTTCCACCACCTACTAGTGTCTAATCAGATAAATCCTTCTATTATGTCCTGTGCAGTAAACCCCCAAACACACATAACTGAAGCCACAGTCTGACTGGATTGGCTTCAATAAAGAGCCAACCCGAAAGTTGCCTAAGATTTCTTATTATGGTTTGTTTTTCATCACAGCTTTTTAAGTACGAGTTTCTTAAAATATCTCTCCATAGTTTTCAAAACTAGAGGATATAAAAATAAAAGTTATATGCCCCAGAGTAACCAAAATGATACCGGATTCATGTATAATTTTATCTTCTTGTCCAAACTTCTATATGGTTTGAGATATCTTTAGACTGAGAAAAATAATTACTTTAAAAAAAACCACACACATTTCATGTGTCTGTATAGATAGTTGTTTACATACTTTTTATTTCTTCAATCGTAGTCTACTCATAATCATGCATGCATGTTAGATCTTTTGCATTATATATGTTTTCAAAAATACAAAAAACCAAAAATATTTCATAGTAGAATATTAATCCCTAGTACAATAAACCATGTATTTCTCGTTCTATATCAAACAATCCATACCCTAAACTTATTTGGGGGTGCATGTATTTTCATCATGAAGAACGTATCACAGGTGTGTATCGCCGTTTTTGCTCATGTTTCTATGGTAATTTCTTTCCTTATCTCTTCATACTTTGAGGACAAAGCATAATTCTATTTGGGGGTGGTATAGTAACATTTTGCAAAAATTAGGTATTTTCTATATAGTAGATATAATAGTATATTTCTTCCTTTCTAAAAAAAAATAAAAAAATACCAAAAATATTTTTCTATTTAGTATTAAAAAGTCTTGTTTCCCTTTTCTATAATGAATAAAAAGTTTAAAAGTCTCATTATAGCAATAGAGTAAGGATTCGTTCTTCGAACTTAGACTAATATACGTACAATAGTTTCTACGTCTTTTCATGAATGACATGCATCACCATTTGTCTGTATATAGTAATGAGTTTTCGAGACCAAGGTTAGAACAATTAAGTTCAATATCCTGTGAGAATCTAGCCAAAAGCCTCATCTGAATGATTATTGAGTGATGACACAAATGATGTCCGGATAGAAAGACCACACTTCCACTTGCTTGATCACCACACCATATCTTAAAATAGAATTTATGCCCTTTTTGGATTGATATAGCCAAGTAAACATTAAAAACCCAAAAAGATAGTTTTTCATCTAGTTATCCCTCTTGAGCCTTCACCCTTTTCTAAAAGCCTTTTTATTCGTCACCAAAAATTTCTAACCCGTTACAACACACAATAAAAAGCTTACCCAACTGACAAGTTAAGAACTGGATAGATATCAGAGAAAGAGAAGAGAAAACCTTGTACAAAAATAGAACAATTATTTGCTTCGAAAAGAAAAGGAAAGAAAAGAAAAGAAAAACCCATCAAAAACCAAAACTCCAAAACAATCAAAGGAGTCAAAAATCGAATCTCCCAAAAGTTCAAAATTGAAAGGAGACGATATCAAAAACAAAAGCAAAGTTAGAACTCCCAAAGTTTCAAAATCATATGGAGTCATAAAGCCAAAGGGCTAAAAGAATGAATCACAATTCAGAAGCAAAAGAACAAAATGAGGCTCTTCTCTGGTTACAAATATCTTGAAGACCTAGTTTCTCAACTTATCAGATTTTGTTTTTCCCTTCTTGTTTCTTTCTAAACCATCACCCTAGCCCCGTAAGTCCTAATAAAATACTTCTAGCTCAATTAGGAAGAGGATGTTGTGATAGTAAGTGGAAAGCATGATCAATTGACCACGCATTTCTTTGGACATCATTTGAGTATGCAAGGAATATAAGTGCCCACGACTTGAGAGAATGAACTTTGAGTGAATCTATCGAGAGTCAGTTGGATCATAACACACCCTCGAGAACCCACTTTTAAGGACGCTCCAAAAGTCTCTTAAACGACTGCTTTTGCATTTCATTGCTCATGTTTTGCACATTTATCTTTAGAGATTAAAATATTGTACATATGTTATTCTAAGTTCGAAGGAGCTTGTCCTTATTTCCATTAATGAGATGTATGAACTTCGAGAATAAATAAGAAAACAAGACCCTTGTACTAAATAGAAGAAGTTTGTGAGTACCTTCATTAGAAAACTCTCTCGAGGCTTAAAGCTCGTCCATTAGGGAATTCCTAGTGGTTTAAGTCCTTATTGCATATGGTCAATGCAATCACACTATGTGAAACGAGATTAGTATAACTTATAATAAATCACTCATTTGTGATCTTAGTTTTTTCTCTCATCTTTGCTTGAGGACAAGCAAGATGCTATTTGGGGGTGGTGATTAGCTCCCAAATGTACGTTTTTTTTTTAAAAAGAAAAATTAAGCTAGGGTTAGGCAGACCCTCACCTATATTAAAATCATTAACATCTTACATAGACGTGTCCACTAGCCTCCTCCTTTACATAGGCTAAAAAATTTATATCTAGAGGGGCCCAAAATGAACCGTACAAATGCTATTTTTTTGTGTTAGAACTTGATCTGTAAGGACTCTAGATGAATCTAAAGTATAACAGATTCGGATTCTAGGTGTTTTTATTCCAGGGTTGGTCCATGTCTTGCTTGCTGCCGAAACCACTAAAAGACGCCTCCAGAAATCTCAGCAGAAGCCCGGGTCCATTATGTTTCAAGGGATGTGGCCATAGATTATTGGATAAAATCAACATATCCAAGCCCAAAGACACTAAATCCCAACAAGATTCAGGCAAAATGTGAAAGTGGATCTGGATCTGTGTGACCCGAACATCACCTTCTCTACCCGCTTGCAACCTTCTCCATCGTTGGTTACAGCCACTGCACCAAGCTTGACCTTCCGAATCGAGAAGTTAAACCAAAATCGCATTCAAATACTCCTTGTAGCCTCCAAACAACTATGCTAGATCTAGGTTTTGAACTCTAGCGTAGATCAGATCTGCAACAATTATTTATGTTAAGACAAGCAACAAAAAAACCAATCTCAACCTCAACTCCTCTCTTCAAAACCCAAACTCAACCAACCCAAATGTACATTTTATTACCCTTATATTACTGCATTATAGCCCTTCTTATGTTTAATGAAAAGACAACTCATAGCTTTTATTTCCTTTTTCAGGTTACAGAGAAATTCATACCACTTATCATAAAAGATGCGTCTTAACACCAAAAGGGGCCTTAATTATGTTTATTATGAAGACTCGAAACTGCTATGAAAAAGTGCTGAAAGAGTCAAAGTCAAATGTCAAAGGTCAAGGACTCATAACCAAAGAGCTCAAAGTCAAATTCCTCAACTCAGAAGACCAGAGATAGATGTCCTCCACTCAAAAGATGGCTTTCTCTAAAACCTATCTTGGTCAAGGAGAAAAGCATAAAGTAAAAGCAAGATATGAGGTGTCATGAATCTATAGGAGAGGGGTAGTTTTGTAATAGTGGCATATATGAGCCAAAGAGATGTAGAGAATTAGGTATCCATTGCGTTTAGGGTTCAAACTATTTGGTCTGTAGGAGTAGAATGCACCTAGACTTAATCTAGTATCATGTAGGATTTAATTTCTAGTCTTTTATTTTTCAAGTCATTTACTTTATTGTTCTTCATTTTTATTTCAATCTTGTTATTTTGTTTTATTTCAATCAATCAATCAATATTCTTTTGTTGTTCTTTATTTCAATATATCATTTCAATCACTTTCTTTCAATGTTTTGTGTTATTTCAATCTTCAACAACTTAAGTTTCAATGTTCTTCATTCATAAACTAAAAACTAAACAAGTTCTAAACTAAGAGTCTACCTTCTTCCCTCAAACTCCCAACATTCAAACTCTAAACAATCTAGGATGAACCACATAAAAAACAAACTTTGAGGTACTCACTACAACACTACTTCAATCACCAAGCCATATCCTAAGAGAGAATTTAGACCCTTTTTGGATCGATATAGCCAAATAAACGTTAAAACCCCAACAAAATTGTTTTCCCTCTAGTTATCCCTTTTGGGCCTTCACTATTTTCTAAAAGCCTTTTTATTCTTTACCATAAATTCCTGACCCGTTACAACACACAATAAAAAGCTAACCCAACTGATGAGTTAAGAATTTGATGGATATCAAAAAAAGAGAAGAGAAGACCTTTTACAAAAAAATAAATCACACTACACCAAATGGGCTAAAATACAATAGTTGTAATCGGGCATAAACGACGGTTAATGGCCCTCATAATAAAACGTGTGCCAATAGCCATCGTTGTCCAACTCAATAGCCGGCATACTCTTAGATTAGAATTTGGAGCTTTGGCATGCTCATTCCCGCTCTGCTATTTCGCAAAAAATTACACTTCGCACTAAATTTCAGCTAGCAAATAACCAAAAAAATTTGAGAACCCTAAAATATAGCCAGAGAGAGAATACTTTTTTTTTGCTAGAGAGAGAGAATACACCTTCGTCAATACTACTACTTCTTTCAGCTCATTCTTAAACAGGGTGAGAGAGAAAAAAGAAAGTAAGGGTCATTCATTGTTGTTTCCATCTCTTAGTTCAGGTAATTTTTCATATTTCAATTCTTCTATCTATTTTTCCCAACAGTTCTTTTATTAGTCGAAAAATTAAATTTGTTGCTGTTATATTAACCAATTGCATTTTTTTTTTCAAAATGGTTGATTTTTTCCTCAAAGATTACGAATTTAATGATTAATTTGCTCAAACAAAATTGTAAGAGGTAGTAATGCACACAACTAATCACCTTTGTTCCTTCTAGGTATTAACCTTTCAATGTCCTCTTAAGTTAATTTTTAGGGAGTTAGATACTTGGATGTAGAGACTTGAGCTATTTGGAACGAGACTTGAGTTGTTCATAATCATAATCAATAATCAATAATGGATTGTAATAATTGGAGACCTACTCCTCAACCTAAACCAACTATGGTTGAAACTCCTGATTGGCGTACTACATTACAACCTGATTCTCGTCATCGTATTGTTAACAAGATGTATGTTTCTCTATTGTTTTTAACTATTTGCTATTCCGATTGTCTTGTTTTGTGAAATTTGAATGGTAGAAATGAGAAACAATAAGTAAAGTTTTGAACTTATGGAAGAATAAGTGTTGTATGAAGTTAGTTGAAGTATATAAGAAATGAGATTTAGTTAGGATAATTGAGTTTTATTGCTTGATGCCTTGATCATTATAGTTGAAATGATTGTGGGGTTTTTATTTTTTAGCTTATATATAATGATCATGTTTAGTTTATAGGAAGCTTATTTACATTCCGAACTACGATTGGAATTTAATTAAGTAGTAATCGGAGTTAAGCTTATTCTAGTGAGTTTTGTAGCATATATGGTTTGTGAGAGTACTGTATGAATCCTTGAGGATAAACATATTGTTGAGGATAGTTTGTGCTTGTCTGTTTATATACTTGGAGCCCTGCACAAGTTCATTCCCCGCTCTACAATTTTGTGAACAATTTGATTTCGCTAAATTTTGCTTTGGGGCAAAATAGCAAATATCCGAAACTTTTCAGAGCCCTAAAACATAATAGACTAATTCATCACCCAAAATAGATAGTTGAAACAGATAGTAAGTGTATGAGACAGAGGGAATTCTTGTTTTCAATTGTTGTTTCATTCTTAAACATCGACACAGAAACAAAACCGAAAAATTGAGAGAACCAAAAAGCAAAGAAGAAGAAACCTATAAATCAGACATAACCTTTGCGGGAAAAAAAGGGAAAACAATGGGTTTCACACACAATATTGGGTCTTTTGGTAAGTTCATCAGGTTGGAAGTGGTTCCCAACGTGGAGGGTTGCTATTCCAAATGGTCGTGGTCTCACTCCAAGTGGTATAGTCGTGAGTTCACGATTCATCCATAGTTTTTTTTTTTGCACGCAATTAAGGAAATTTATTAATGAAAGAAATTGTCAAAGACAATACAAGTTACATTCTTTTTCATCTAAATCGATAGTAGGTCCTAAAGGGACTTTTTATCTTAGTAACAAAGTCTGGTCTACTAGTGCTCCATACTGAAGTGTCGGGCAATAAGGTGGATCCCTTCCTTGTTGCTGCATCCGCACTAAAGTTGCCTTCTCTCCAAACATGGGATAGCTTCGGTGTTGTAAAAATGTAATTGCTCGCTTCCATCCATCTCACTCTAAACATCCATGGAATCAGACGCCATTGAAGGCCTTTAGAAGCCTGACCGAGTTGGGTTTCAATCCAAATGCAACCCCGATTCATCTCTACCGCTTTCTCACCGCCATGACTATGGTATCGTGCATTTGGCATGCATGATAACTATCTACCCGACCGAGACCCACAACAAGAACCCCAACCACATCTAAATACTTATTAGGCATACTATACGGCCCGCCATTCTTGGAAACTCCTTGGGTTGATCCATGATTGTTACATTTGATGACATTGCCCGGCTGGAGCAACACGATTGCACTTCTTGGATCAAGCTGCTAGGGAACTTTTCACCCATACATCAAGCCTATCAAGAATGCAAAATTCTTTCATGTCATTGTGTTTTTTTCTACAATTCATCCATAGTCCACTAGCAAGACCTTGGTAATTGCTTATCTACAAGATATGTATGTACTAGCCCCGTAGAAATCATGAAAGAAACTTAAAGATTACTTGGTGCGAGATTTGGATGGTTGCCATACACCCAATCTTTAGGCAACCATCCACCTAATTTTTAGAAAATGGAATACCACTATTAGTTTGAGGTAAACACTAAATTTCCGGACCTTATCGCCACCTTGACACACCCAAACCTTCTTAGTGTAAGAACGGACAAATAAGGGTGCTTTGAGTTTTCATTGGCATGACCACAAAACAACAAGACAAATGATCCGATAATTTATTTTTGAACATCCTATCCTTACCGTCATCGGCATTGTTATTTATGCTCTCTACTAGTGGTTTAGGCTTTAGTTAATAGTCATTTGGTGTTGTTCGATATAATATTATTGATGCTTGTTTGAATGAAATTCATGGTTAATCGAGTAGAGCTAGAGGATGTTGGGATTGATGCTTGTTCCATTTCGTAGTAGGAGTTTGGGATTAGAAGTACTTACTTATCCGACAAACTTTACCATAGATTTTTTTCATAATTAGAAATTCACCAAGTAAAAATAGAATTGCTTATAGTTGTCTTATTTCAAATGAAGTCTTTTTCTTGTACTAGTGTAAGCTTGATCTTAGGAGTTTAAGAAAATTGAGGTAAGTAATTTGAGGTGAGGGGTAGATTATATGCCTAGAACATTGGATTTCTTCCTTTTTCTTTTATTGTTTGGGATCTCGAACCGACTTAGTTTCTTTAGCTTTAATTCCTCTTGCTTATTTATGAAACCGCCAAGTTTACTTATTCCTTGTTAGTCGAAAAAAATTACCAACTCAGAATATATAATATTGTTATATGATAAGCCCAAAAACTCCGTAGTTTTAACCTCGTAAATGATCATACTATTAGATCAATTATGTGAGTAATAATTAAGAGTTAACACCGATTCGTGTTTTTATGCATTTTCGGGCTTCAAAGTCCATTATGTGTAGAAATGTGCCACTTTAGCGAGATAAAGGAGCATAGGTCCGTTACTAAGGAGTTCCATGATTAAAGGCCAAGATTCAAGAAGACAAAGTCTTTTACGAAACCCGGTCCAAAAGTCGAAAAAGTCGTTGAGGCGTAAACAACACACAAGTCGTGAGAACTTAGAAAGGCGTCGTATCTTTGGACTCGGACTTCGGAATGGGGCCTACCTTATGTCAAAAAACGAGAAACCGGAAAGAGCTTTTACAATGGTCTAAGCCTTGATCCAATCGGAGGATCGGAAGTGGGACGAAAAAGTCTATTGAAGCCAACCGCGGTGAAGAGGCCTTTTTGGATTGAAAGTATGGATTTTTAGGCCCGATTCTCGCCTAGAAACATGGATCCAAGCCCATGCACGATTTTGGATCCGAACATATAAAAATAAAAGCTTAGCTCTTTGTGAATGGTAGATAGTTAGGTTAGAAAATAAGGGTAGCTAGTTAGACCTAAACCAATAGATAATTCTAGATCTAGTTTTTATTTAATTGTTTTTAATTAAGTTTAGCTTCAAATCCAATTCTTGTCTTAGATTAAACTCTTAGAATCATTGTTCTTCATTAGTATTGATAAATAAAATAGCTAGTTGTTAATTTCGATTCTTGTCATTTACATTTGTGTTAGATCTGATTTCATTTATTACTTTTTATTCAATTCTTAGTTATTAATTAGATTTTAATTATTGTTGAATTTAGATTAGTAAATTTCAATTCTTTATATTATGCTTAGTTTTAATTTAATCGGAAGTGATTGCGTAATGATTCTCGGCTAAACCTCCATTGAGGGGGTTGAGTAGCCTTGATGAAAGCTTGATTCCGTTTATCGTAGAGTCGTCGTAATTTCCTTTCCACTCTAGAAACGATTAGTTCACCATGAGAATGGTTTAATCGTTCACATACTAGTTATGAATTAGTAGGAATGCTATGAGTTATTAGGGATTAGGAGTAACCATATTGTTCTGCGAAGCAGTTCAATTCGGATTACGACGATTCATCGTTAGTAGGATTAAGTCGAGTTAAGGTGGAATCAATCCCCCTCTAACTCCTTATTATAGAATCAACGTAGCATTCCCATAGTTGTTCTGATAATCGACTAGTTGCATCTTGTGGGTAGTCAGATCGTAGTCTAGTTGCCAAGTCAAATCTCGTTAGACTTTAGAGTTAAGAATACTTATATCGTAGAGAACAAAGATCTGCGGAAGGACTAGGAGTGGAGCGAATCACTCTACTCCACTATATCTCATAGGATCGAGTAGAATCTTTGATAAGCAATCTAAAGACGTAAGATAGTTTTAGTTTTACTTTACGTTTTGAGTTTCATCGTTCATTTCGTAGGTAAACTATTCAATTTTACCATTTATCAAATGGCATACCGCCATCTCTTAGTTTCACTTTCGCATTGTTTTCATAGTGTAAGTACTTTTCTTAAAAGTCCCATTTCACCCACCCACCCTTGTTTGATTCATAATCGTGGTTATCCGTTTGTTGAAAAAAATTCGCGACAAAATTACACTAAAGCGCGACCCGCTTTATAAGGACGCGACTGCGCATATAAGCCCGTATACAGGCTGGTAGCGACCAGCCTTAAACAACTGTAACTTCAAGTTACACGCGACCGCATCAAGATTCTAAGCGACCCGCGCCCTAAGCTAATTTTTCTGGAATTCTACAGTTTTGATTCGAACTTTGATTTTTCAAGTTTTTCAGTATTCTAACTTGTTATAAACACCGAACACGCGTAAAACAAGACGCTTATTCATAAAGCGAAGCAAGGGCCTTGTCAATCGGTATTCCTTTCTTCCACACCTCGCGATCTCCCGTTAGAGGTTTATACTAGTATATCGAATTGTTTAGAGTGTTGGCGTGTTTAGCTAAGTTTGGTCTTAGCCTTGTATGAGGTTAAGGTGCGGCCGAACAAAACACCGAGCGTAAATACACAACAACATCAACAATCAAGTCTATCTAGTATACCACCCACTACACCTCTAGCTACTATTTCACACACACCACCGATATAATGGTGAAGAAAGAGACTCCTCTCTCTCGACTTCTACAAAGCCTCGGCGATAGCCCCAAATCTTGCATCGTTCAAGCGGACCCATGGGGATTTCGAATCCCCCAAATATTTTAATTTGTTACCCGCTTTTCATGGATTAGACCATGAAAAACCTTATCGGCTACGCGTAGGATTGAACAAGTCCTAACAACATTCCACCATCCTACGGTTGGTGCGGAACAAATTAAACTAAGGGTATTCCCTTTCACCTTAGCCGATAAAGGCGGCGTCTTTGTTAACCGCGCTGGCGCTAATTACGTGGACTCGTGGGCTAAACTTGTTCAACTTTTATGGAACATTTTACCCACTTTAAAAAAACGGATGAGATGCTTTCCAAGATTCATTTCTTTCGACAAAATCCTCATGAATCATTTTTGAGGCTTGGAATCATTTCACCGATCTCCTTATAGAGTGTCTACATCATAACTTAGCGAAAGACACGTTAGTTCGTGCCTTTTCAAAGGACTTCTACACCACCATAAAGAAGTCCTAGACATAATGAATGGGGGTAGTTTCTTAAGCAAAGGAGCCCTGGAGGCTTATAAATTTTTAAAGGATCAAACTAAAGCGAAATAACAAACTGGGGGTAGTGATGATATCCACCGCCCGCTAGTTCATCAAATACTGATTAAGGCCGGTATGTTTGAAATTAAACACGATCCCGAGCTTAAAACTCTAATCGAATCACTCACTAAAAAGGTAGAGGCCATTTACGTTCACAAAAGCCTATCCCCCGTCATGAGCGTAAATTCAAATCCATGTAGTTTACATTTGGAGCCCGACCATCCAGACACCCATCATCTATAGCATATGAGCGGGCTTGTTCCATTAATAGTGAACCTAACGCCGCGGAGACAAAATCCCAACTTCGGTTGGAGAAATAACCAACACGCCACACCTCCAGGGGTATAATAATCAATATGTTAGGCCAACACAAAGTTTTAACCAAGCTCCACCACACGACAAGGACGGTCGGGGTAATTTTAATAATTATAACAACCAAGTGCAACCTCGACAAAGTCAAGCACAAAGTCAAGGTAGTTATAAAAATTATAATGCTAATAGAGGTATCGTTAGGTAAGTAATAATTATCAAAATCCACCCATAAATAATTCCGCGTGAAATAGTTCAGTCCACACCACCACGGTGACTACTACACCCACACAACCGGATCGTCTTGACACCTTCATACAAGTGAGCCAAAACTTTTCCAAACCATGGCTCAATCTAACCAACAAACTTCTACAATCCGTTAATAATTTAACCCAACGGTTGGCTCAAGATAAAGCCCAACCTAAAGGTGTGTTTTCAGTCACGAAATACCTAATCCTAAAACAACAAATCTGACCTTTTAGGTAACCGATAATACTAGTAATTAATATGAAAATGTAGGTGAGCTAAATGCCATCACCACTCTCGGATACGGCAGAGTGGTTGATAACAAAGTGACTATGCCTATAGTTATCCCACCGGTAGCCCTACACCGCTATTTTACTAGAATCTTGAAATAGAAAGCTGAATAGCCTACCACCGTAGAGGTACCCGGTTACAACACAACCTAAAAGAAACAAAGCGGCGGTTAAACATCAGGGTGATACCATTGCTAAATATAGGCGAAACCACCGTTTCCACAAAAATTAGCCATGTTAACTAGGGATACAAATTATGAGAGATTAGGGGCGTTTTCAAGAATCTAACCATAAACCTTCCCTTCCTCGAAGCTATTAAAAACTACCACACCATGCTAAGTTTCTTAAGGAGTTGTACTACCAGCGTAAGACCAAATATACCAAAAGACGCCTTTTTAACGAACAATTCAACTCTGTCGAACATAATGGAATTGTTAATCTACAAGGACCCGGTAGCCCCTACTATACAATGCACCTTAGGAGATTCCTATCACGACAACCGCATTATTAGACACGGGGTTAGTGTTAACTTACTCCGTTTATTTGTATAGACAAATAGGTCTAGAGGCGAGATCTGAACCCACTAAAATGGCGTTGCAAATTAGTCGATCGGTCTATTAAGTATCTAAGGGTGTGGTTGAAAATATCTTTGGTAAAAATTCGGGGATTTCTACTATCCAGAACTGATTTTGTCATCCTCGTCTGAGATGTCGCTAACGACTCTGTCCCGATCATCTTAGGGCGTCCTTTCCTGGCAACTGCCAATGCGCTTGGGATCTATAAAAGACCACCAGCCCCAGCATCAAGCGAGTGGCATCTCAAAGCTCTCTTTCAGAGAACTGGCATCCCGTCCTGTATTATCTTTTCACAATACCACGCATTGCAAAAGACACTATCTGAATCTGCAATTGCACATAGGATCTCTTTGTCAAGAGATTCAGTATTTCACTAGCGCTGGTAGAGAAGCATGAAGTTCAGCCAAGCATTGAAAGATCCAATTAAGGAGTTGTTCTCTTGGTAGCTCCAGAAGAAGTTCCGCCTGTGAGACAAAATAGTAAAAACAAAAACCAGACCAAAGAAATCATGTTAGATTCCTCTCCTCTTTCTTTCTGGAGTAAGTATTGTCAAGTTAAGTGGATCGGTAACCCTGTCTAATATTAAATTCTAGGACTATCAGAGTCAGTCAGTCAGACATGTAGGAACTAAATAATTGGAATGTTAGGTAACTATCATTCATGAAAGTGAATGGAAAGGACAATGGGCTTGAATGAATTTACACCAGTTTCATGATATTAGACCAGTTCCTTGACGCATTTGTGTTTGTGGTTTTGATTGGAGGAGTGCATGTATATGTGTCATTGTGTCCTTGAGGTTTCTTGATGGCCTGGTGCTAGTTCTTGATTAGATTGCTGGAGACACTTCGACAACATTGGAGGCAACCCATCAACACATGAGGTCAGAAGTCAAGGGTGACAATGGAAGCTCCATTGTGCTAGCAATACTGCAATAGTAAGGGGCTAAAAGGATATCCTTGCCTTGGGTATTCTTCTCTTGTTGGGACTTTCTAATGTCTGATGTTAGAGTTGTAGTTCCTCATAATGTCGTTACTTAAAAGGTAATAGGATGCGACTAGCTTGTAGGAATGTGAAGCCTTGAGACTATGTGGTTTGCACTCATGTATTATTATCCCCTCGCCCCCTCCCCACAATATCATGAAATCTATTTGGGAGTGATGCAATTGCATCTTTTAATTTACTGGAAGGGCCGAAGGTGTCTGCCTAACCTAAAGCTCTATTCAGCGAAATAAAATTTAGAAAATAAAAAATTTCTTTTATGGCAGAGTGGGAGGAGGAACTGAGTTGGCACTAATCATGTAACTTAAACGGAAAGAGAGGGAAAAAAAGGCATCACACGTCGACAGATTATAAATGTTTAGAATCTCAATTAAGATAAATTCTTGACTCATTCTAAATATATAAAGCAGAAGAATCAATACAACTAACTAAACATTCATTCAGATATGCAGTCTATAAGTAATCCAAGATAAAGAATGTGAATAAGACTAGTATGGTAGAGCATGCTCACATGCTTTTGATTTTCGGACACTATCTTACATGAGTAATTGGTTTGAAAAACAGAGAACCCAGTTGTGAATAGAAATCTAACACGCATATTCTATAAGATCATATTCTAGTAATTAGTAAACGGTGAGAGGAGAGAACTAATAATTAGATACCTTTATTTGGTTCTTCTCAAAAACCAGAGAGTTGCGATGTATATCTGAAATCATTGATTCTGTAATCAGCTGGAACACTTTCCTACTCATGTTTGTTGTCATACCCACCATCTTGCCTGAAGTATATATTCGGATGATCCCAAGATCTGCTGCCATCCTCTTCACATAAAGCTTTTTCAATAATATTTCCATCGATCGTGGCTCTTTCCCATACTGCCGACGCAAATTCTCTGTGAATTGCATTAAACTCCATATGTCCTTTTCAGCAGCTTTCTCAGCCTCGTTAATAATTTCCATGGGATTCTCCAGATAATTTATGTACTCAGAAGGGAGATGTGAAGTAATGTTTATATCAAGCTGCCAATCCATAAAGGCACAAAACATTAGTGAAATCCCTGCTTACTGGCGGCAATCATTATGCATAGTTCGTTTACTCTTTTAATTATTTATTTACTAGCACACTCCTTGCACCCTGCCCTGAGGGTGTGAAATACCAAAGATGGTTCTGATTGTAAAACTAAATACCATGTGGCATTGTGCAACTAAGTTTCAACCTTAACATTTTTGTAAGACTAAGGTTGCAGCTTATCATTCTTCGAAGCAAAATTAATTTTATAACTTTTAGAAACTTATTCTCCAGTAAGAGGTTTTTGTGGTGCCTCATAACCCGTGGTATGCAGACGTAGCAGTAAAATGTGTAAGCAATAAATCAAACTGAGGTAAAGTAACTGACATGTTTGTCAGAAAACATGTTGTAAGACAGCTGCATAAGCCATCCAACTGTTGAATGTTGATATTAGGGGAACAAACATAGCAAGAAACTACTATTCATTCGTGTGCCGATTCTTATGAAGAAATAAGAACTACTTTTATTTGCATTTTATTTTTTTGGTGAATGTACATAGAGACTTGATCCTAGGATATACTTACAAATGAAGAAGTGAAAGTTTATAACTTCATAACCTGGATATTAATGAATGTATTTGGTATGCTCATAAGGTCCAAAAACACAGGTGATTGCCGAACGACTAACCAGAAAGGAAGCACGTGGATTTCGTTCATGGTCAGAAAGCTAGATTTGATTTGCTTCTTATATTTAACAATTCCGAATGATCTAATCCATCAGATGCTTAAGTGCATCGGATTGAGTTTATACTATCACAAAGAAACCTGCTAGGCAGCAGTGTGACACCCATCATGGATGAAGCTTGTTTATGTGCCAAGCACCCTGTGTTGTGTATATAATTCTTTTCTATTATAGAAATGAAAAAAAAAACTTGAGCATGAATATATTGGAAAATGCTTATTATGATGTAGGCAAAAACCTGTACAGTCTGGTACGGAATTGAGATTAGCCTATGATCTTCAACCTGGGAATCAAGCAGATAGAAGTTAGAGCATCTAAATAAAAAAAACTATAGCTCCAGTTATTTTCATTGATGCAAGTCTCTCTTATTCAAGTACAAAATCTTAAAATTAGGGGAAATGTTGCAATACATCAATCAGGAAATTCTAAATACTTTAAGATAGTTCTGAACATACTTTGGAGGAAATGTTGCACTACATCAATCAGGAAATTCTCAATACTTTAAGATAGTTCTGAACATACTTTGGACAAGCTCTCAAAGAGCATTTCGAAGAACAGATCGATGCCTACATTTCCAACATCCCCAGTCTGTTGTTCACCAAAGATATTACCAAATCCTCTTATACCCATATCTCTCTCTGCAAGTTGAAATCCTTGGCCAAGATCACGACACTCTTCAAGAGCTGTTAGTCTCTCCTAAAATTAAATAACTGTCAATTACTTAAATTTTCATCAAATTAAATAGAAGCCTCAATAGAAGCGGATTACATAACGAGAAGATAAATGAACACTACACTGGTCATTAAATAATATATCAGTGGTGCTGGTGGCGGAAGAGGCTCCCTCGGGTAATCTTAAATAACTAAGTGGAGATGATATGGAGAAAATACCAGAGCTTGATCAGACAGCAGTGATTTATCAGGGTAATATAAGTGCGCATGGGCTTCTTTATCCGCTCGTCCCACTCTTCCACGTAGCTGTTATAATAATAAAAGCTCAAAAACAAAGACCAAATTACCAATAAAAAAGGGTGAAAATAGATGAAGCAAACTTTAGTGCATGCAATTGACTGATTTATGCGACTATCTTTATTATATAAAACATGCAAAAAGGGTATTACACAAGCGCAATCCAGAGTAGACAATTTCTTATTTTATATTAAGTATAGAAGGTGCCAAGACCTGATATAACTGAGCCAAGCCAAATTGGTGAACATCTTGGATTATTATTGTGTTAGCATCTTGAATGTCAAGCCCGCTCTCAACTATGTTTGTGCATATAAGGATCTTAGTTTCTCCTTGCGCAAAGTTTTCCATCGTCTTCTCAAGCTGCTTAGAATATTGCTGCAAGTAACAGATATGGAACCAGATTACATTATTTGCATTAGTTGTCATTTGTTAACAATTGTGCTAACAAATTGTAGAACAAAGTATCAATACATGAAATTTTTGAGATGTATAAGTCCAACTGCTAGAGTTCACTTGTAAAAATATCGAGGTGATCTATAAACAGGTCAATGGAAGTTTAATTCAAAAGAAGCACTCTAACAAGTCTAATTATGGCTATTATTAGGACTATTCGCTCAACATTACTTTTCGAACAAAAAATAGTTTGTTTTATATTGCCTAGATGACGTTGTTTTGTCCACACGATAAGAGTAAACAGAATCGTAAAACATGTAAAGTTAACTAATAGAGAAAGAGTAAGTTGTAATGTGGACCAGCCAATCTCCCCCATGAGCATAGCGGTGCAACACCAGTTGCCATGTGCTTGTAGCAAATGCGTATTTATATGACAACAGGTGTATTTTTGTAGCAACTTGGGCCATAAAGGTGACTAGCTTTGCCATGGACAGTCCATCTTTGTGTACTTGTAACACTTTTTTGTTTGTAATAGAAATGTATTTTATCGATTTAAAGAATAGTAACTATGCATTTCCTCTTGTAAGTGTTGAATACTTGCTTGCATTAATTAACCTCTATTGCAAATACAGAAAAGAAGTACCTCTAATTTGTTAAATAAAAGAAAACTGTACCTTTCCATGTGCAAGGGCAATATCAACATCTGGAAATGACTTCTCAAGAAACTCTTTCACTTCTTCAAGTCCTGGATTAAAAATTGTGAAGTATGAACTGACCAAACACCAAAATGCCAATCAACTCCACCTTACGAGGCTTTTAATCGCACATGGGAATATTTCCCATGGGAAACCCACTTTGTAGTCAAAATTTTATGCGTAAATGCAAACATAGCTACCATCAAGAGCAATCTCGTGGGAAAAGATTACATTAGGAAGGGTATGCTGAAAATTCTACGGAAGAATTCTTAGTAAAAATTCTTGAAGCTGAGGGAAAGTGCCCATGTATTTCTCATAAAATTTTCTACTAAAAAGTAACTTCCCTTGGGAAGAATTCCCATGTGCAATCAGACACCCTTAGTGTTTAAGTGTTTTCCAACCCTCCAGAAAATGGCAAAATTCAACTAACGTCTACGAATACAACTTGATGAGACGAAATGTAGATATGACTAACATAGAATTATGGGTTTTTAGACCTACTCCACCCCATATATAATTGGGAATTAGACATAAACCCCCACTCTAATTTTCTTTAGATGACTCTCATTGACCGTTAGTACGGGTTTTCTATTTTCTTCCAATAAAAAAATAAATAATAATCTAAAACTCCCATGATGAAATGCCGAATATGCCCTCAATAATTTCTATTTCGTATGCAATTTGCTATTTAAAATCAAGTCTTTCTATTCTACTATTTAACAAGCATGAACCGATGAACGCACTCAACGGGTGTTTAAAGTTTTAATTCATATATTTGATGGTCATTGAGGGCATATTCGGCATTTTATCACAGGAGTTTTAGATTATTATTATTATTATTATTTTATTGGAAGAAAATAGAAACCTGGACTAATGGTTAATGAGAGTCAAACCTAATTGACCGACATCAAGCATCAAAGTGGGGGGCATGTCTAAAGAAAACTAGAGTGTGGGGGTAAATAACCCTAGAATTATAAAATAAATTGCTCATTGAACATTTTGTAATATAATTACCTTTGATACGAGGCAAAACATAGAAAACTTTTCCACCACGATCCAACTCAAACTTAATTGCTAATAAGACCTTCTCTTCATTATAAGCTGATAGATGAGTTTTTATAGGAACCCTTTCAGGCGGTGGGGTTGAAATTAAACTGAAAATGAAAAGGAACATATTCAAGAGGAGACTTTCACATTTCGATAAACATTTAACAAATATTAGGGCAACATGGATGTTTTAGCACACTGAATTTGAATATCTGTTAAATTTAGTAAGAGAATCATTTCCAGAAAAAAAATATTAACTTCCCAAATCTTACATTCTTTCACCAAAATAATATATAGAACCTTGTTTTCCAAGTTTGTCCTGTTCTGTCACTTCAATCTTATGTCACTTCAATCAGGCATTTTCAGGAAATCCAATATTTAACTATTACTCCAACAACTAGCAATTACATTTCCAATCAGACCTCTGGACAAATATGTATAGTTGCATCCAATAACTACTATTTATATTTGGTCATCCAACTCAAAACCAATTGGTAATGAGTGAAGTGGGTTGAGACTCCCGATGTGAGAATACAAATTCTCAACACACACCCTCACGTGTGGTGTACATGTGGACACTTTTTTTAATGGGTAATGTGGAGTATCGGCTCTTTGGGCCATAAAAATAGCCCACATTGATACCATATTAAAAACCAACTGGCAATAGTGGAGCGGCCTCAGGATCTTTATATTGTTTTGTGACGTTTTAAACTCTCAAAATCTACATTCTTCTCATCTTTTCTTTTACAAAAATAAAAGATAACTTCCGCTAAACATAACAAAAAGATCCGTTACATCAACACTAATGCATTTAGCTATGTTACATGGACACGCCATATCTCAAAAATAATATGTGTCCGACACGGACACATTGTATGTGATATACCTCAGTTTTTATATTTCGTCCTGTCAGACACTTCGTATCCGTGTCGGATACGGACACGGGTACCCGTGTCCGTGTCAATGTAACTTAGGCATTTAGCAAGAAGCTAATTAAATCAGACCAAAACCTAATCAACGCAAAAAACAAAACAATCAAAGACACCGGGCCTAAATTACAGGAAAATAAAAACACAAATTCAAGAACCAAAATACAATAACATCCATGAAGGACGAACACCACACGAAAAAACCACCACCACCAGCAACTAGCCTTACAAATTTGAATCTATTATTAACCTCATCATCCCAGCCTTCATCGGAATATTCCGGGTCAGCTGCTCCTCATTATCTTTTCCGCCTCCGTCTTCAAAGTCCTTGCTACCCCTTTGTCCTCCTCTTCTCCATATGATCCACTAATTCTTTAATCTTCCAGAGTCTCAATGTAAGAGAAGGAGATGTTGGACACAACAATTAATGTTGAAAAAGTCAAAGATGTTATTATAGCCTTGGTGGTGACAAGGCTCCAGGTCCAGATGGCTTTCCTTTTGTGTTCTTATAAAGTAATAACAACCCTAGGTTTTCAAAGAAAACACTAAAGTCTCTCTTTTATTAACTGGATATCAAGTAACGTACAAAAAACTAATTTCTCTTTCTATAGAATTAGTTGTCTTCCTATTCAATCAACTTAACAAAACAGGGCTGTTTTCTGACTCACGGCTGAGATTCGATTTCAGGGAGTATAAATTGAGGGTCGGGACGAGTGCCACGATGACAGCGTGAGTTAGATTAGAAATTAATTAGATTATTAATTGTGACATTAAAAAAAAAAAAAAACCCCTTCGTTTCTACTTTCTCCAAACTTTCGTTTCCCTCTCGCTCAATTCTCCACTTTATGTCTCTCCCCCCCACCTTTTGCAAACAGTCAAAAACAAATCAGCCATCTCCTAATCACTCTATCAACATATTATTCAGGTATGGTTAATCTTTTTAAGAATTTCATTGCTTTTGTGTCCATTGCATTCATTGATTCAGGGAGCGGTTTCTTTTCTGCACATGAACAAAAGGTACTGATGGTATTGAACTTCTTACCCTTTATTCTTCTCCCAACTCTTCTTTATCTGATTAAGGAAAATTGTTTCGTCTGGTGAAACCAGGGCAACATTGACGACAAGCAAAGGTGTTGGCGCTGCTGCTCGGTTTTCGAAATCTGACAAATAAACTGAACGTGTTGGTAGTGGGGCTGGGGTTCTTTCAAATACCTTGCTGCTGAGGTATATCTCTCTCTTGCGCTCAATTGTTGTTAAAGTTTTCAAAGTAGTTCAGGTATTGGAAAAAAGGAGATGTAAATTTCATTCTTTGGTCATTTATGTATAGTAATGAATGAGACTACAAAGCTGGGAAATCTCATGCTGCTCTTCGTTTTAATGAGGGCATCAAATATTTTGTCTCTGTACAATATTCATTGCATTGAAATGAATGGTGTTCATCATATACTGAAACATGATTTATAGGTTAATAATAATAACTTAGTATGTTTATGTCAATCAGTTGGAAAACGTTGTTAGGGGTTCTTATGCAGACGTGGATTGGAGGCGTTCCTTCTACTTGAACTTCATTGCTCACACTTCATATGCAGTAACAGTTGCGATCTATTCTTTAAAGCTTTGCAAGAGCTGAAGCTAGCGTGGAAAAAGATTGGGAAAATGAATGCAGGTTGTTTGAGCGGAAATTGAATTGGGTAGGCAGGTGCTTTGCATTGCAATATATTATTTAATTTGCAAATATATATATATTTTTTCAGCAATGTTACTTCTTCCAATGCCTCATATGAGTATGTCAAGTTGTGTGTTTACTTTGAAGCAGGTGACAGAGCAAGTATTTTTTAATCAAGGTAGCCTTCTCCATAGCCACTTATCTGTTATTTTGGTTTCATTCCTCTTGATTGAAGAGTTAATAATTGATGGATTTCTGCTGATCTTTGATTATACAGAATGTGTACAAGCAAGGTTCTTTATTTACAATTGGTATTATTTTCTCCCCTTTCTTCGACCTGTCACTTCAGTTTCATGTTTTTTTTGTTGTTCCAAATTTTCCTGTAATTCGCATTGTATCGATTTTCACTATTATCTGAGTTTAGAAAGGTTTGGCGTTTGATGTGTCTTTTTAAAGATATTTGCGTAGTAGTGCATTGACACACGACATAAGATAACTTATTTGAGTAGTTATGAACATATAAAGGACTGAAATTTAACATTGATTTTGTATAAATTGCTTATTTTCGATCAATTGTAATTGTTTGTTTTTTTCCCCATAAGATAACTTATTTGAGCAGTTATGAACATACAAAGGACTGCAATTTAACATTTATTTTGTATAAACTGCTTATTTTCGATCAATTGTAATTGTTTGTTTTTTTCTCCATATTGTTACCAAATATGAGGAACACTAATTGATTTTTTCGTTTCTTTTCCTGGAAACCGAAACTCTTCTAACCTGTTGCACTTCCAGAACCTTTAATTTATGGTCTCTCTACCAATCTCTTTGTGGCCAGCTCTCAAATTTTCTATTTGCTTATAATTCAGGTATGGTTGGTCTTTTTAAAATTTGGATATTTCCCTTTAAGAATGGGCAATATTAGGATTGATTTTGTAGAGCTTGAATTTGTTTAGGTTTAATTTATTGACGAACTGTGGTTTTTCACATTGAATTACTTGGTTCACAAAAAACTCCACCTTTGCAACACATAATTGGGGTGTTCTTCACCGACAAAGGAGTGGAGAAGAAATTGCATGATGGGGCATTCTTTATGGGTATTTCATATCACGTAAGGGACCAATTTGAATTTAATGCAAATTTTAATGGTGCTTTTTTAGCTGATTCCACATAGGTAACCGATTGCTTATTACAATGATATTTAGCTCATAGTGGTTTTTCCATTCATGTCTACATGTCTAGGTGAGCAATTTCATGACATGCATATTTCTTTATGACACTTTACTTTTCATTTTAAGATGTTAGTATCCAGTAAGATGTGCAATGCTCTTGAAATCGTAACTATCAATCAAATTATTCTAAATTCCTGTTACGCATGCGAAAGTTTTCCCACGAAATTCTCCTTCAATTGTGATATTTAACATACTCATGTTCAATTCTGCGATTATTTATACCTTTTAATTTCCTTTCTTGCATATTGTTATATAAAACGCTCTCACTGCTTGATTTAGGCCTGATTGCATCACTGGGTGTTAATCTGTATCAATATGTTGGTTTTCCTCTTTCACACATCCGGCTTTTCTTATTTTTGTTGTTCCATTATATTGTGAGAATAGAAAAATCCACGGTGTATCTACATTAAATATAATTTGTAGAACTTTTGAGAACTCAAGTATTTCAAATTGTTGGGAATTGGTGCAGGCTTGAGCATTTTTCATGAAGATTTGTGCGCTTAATCAATTGGCATGGACATAACTAATGTGTGCTAAATTTGCAATGAACAAAACGGTGAGTACCAAAGCCACAACACCATGAATGGTGAAGGGAAGCGAGACAAATTTCAATAGCAAGTCTACACATAAAAAATTGCACTGGAAAGCGTACGTTTTACGTCAAAATTGGTAAGCCTCAACAGCTTAAACTTTAATTTATGATTGCTTTTTCTTAGGAACCTTATTAGTCCTAGGATGCTTTGAATTAGATGATTTCGCAAAGTTTTATTTGGGAGGGGGCAACGTGTGGTTTAAATATGACTATCGTCTGAACTTTGGTCTAATTTCTTTGTTGATTCCATTTTTCAATTGTTAAATTCTTTAATAGTTGTTCGGAAGGAGAGAATGGTTCTCGATATTTATTCAATTCAAAAGGGTCTGTTCTTTCAGGTCCTTTAAAGCCTGTAATGTCCTAGACCATATAGCTTTTCAATTTAGTGATTGGGCTCCCATTTTTCTTCAAGGGACATACCTATTACAGACAAATGCCACTTAAAAAAAATGCATTGTTTTTATTTAATTTGTTTGATGTTGAGTCTGTGATTTGGTTGGGTCATATATTATTCAGTCACCTTTTTCCTTAACATAATTTGGATGACACACGAGGACCTCCTGGCAATGAACTGAACCTTATAGGACTTAGTTGCGTAGAGTTGAGACGAATGCATGCATTATTGGTGTCTTAAACGGACTGGGACTAACTAGGTCCAGTGTACACATAGTTGAATTATGGAATAGTCATTTTGAACTATAGATTCCTTTCCTAGGCTTTTACAAAAGGTTTTGTATTATATTAAATTTAAAATTGCAACTTATTTAGAACTTAGGATTGTATGAAAACTAGATTGGGCTGTGTTGAAGATTCAGAATCAGTGATTCAATTCATTGTCGTTAATGAGCTTAGTTTTACCTTTAGCTTGAAGCTTGAATTAATCATCGTTTCGAATCTTAATCTTTTTTGGAAAATTGCAAATCTCAAAGCTTTTCAACCACTGAAGCTATATTTGTTTTGGATTTTGTATCCATAGTATCTGTTTTTATCACTGTACTTTTGTTAAGTTTGTTAATCTGGGAAATAGCTGTCTATTTTTTAAGAACCGAATTTTATTCTTAAGAACCGAATTGTTTTCATTGTTTTCAAACTCCAGTTCCATTCCTAAAACTTGAATTTTATTATTGCAAAATTTTCATTGTCCTCTATTTTATTCTCATGGATAGGCAGTAAGAGAGGACGAACCAACTGTAGTATAAGTATTGATAACATGGTCAATACACTTACTTGATATGTAGTGAGACACACTCAGTTTTTAGGACTTAACGGAATTTCCGACATTAAAGCAAATGTGAGCCGGTGAGAAAAGTTGTGGACTAATTGATAGCTCGAGCAAACACAAACACAAAGAAAATTGATTTAGAGATGTTGAATGGAGCAGTTAAGGTTGTGAGCTTCCCCAACTAATACTTTAGAGTTCTTGATCACACATTGCCCGAGTTCTCAAACACCACAAGCAAAGGAATAGGATAGGGACACCAAAGACTTGGTAATAGTATAATGTATAAAAATTTATATTCATGTAAAATGACAAGCAATTTTGAATTGAATGAAGAGTGGAGTGAATGTCGTTCCTTTCTTTTTTGCATATATTTACTCACACAAGATGTCTGTGCCACCAAAGCGTGTGAGTTGGATTAGAAATTAAATGGGATATTAATGCATTTTTCTGTTTTTTCAGTTCTTCTTCATTCATTTTTCTGTTTTTTCAGTTCCTTTGGCTTTTCCTTGCTGTCCAGACGCACGCTGCCTCAATTAGTCGCAGGAAGGGTTTTGGCTGACATTTACCTCTTCAAGGTGTGTGTTATACATAAGTTAATAATCTCCTTAAATGTGTTTTGATCATTTTTCACCTGAAAGTCTATTCTGTCATATATTTTAATACCAATAGTCTAAATTGATTGAGATATTCTTCATCTAATCGAATGTGATAAATGTTTTGTTGAAAGAATTCTTGAAGAAAGAAAAAAAATTCCAGGTCTGTCAAAGGCCTCACTAAAATTTGTGTTCTCGCCTCTTTTTTCCTGAAAAAATATATTTATCTTAAGAGGATCGTGATGAGTGCCACGATGACAGCCGTGAGTTGGATTACAAATTAATTAGATTCTTAATTGTTAAAAAACCTTTCGTCTCTCCAAACTTGGTTCTTAAAAGCTTCTCCTTCCCACCTTTACAGGTCTTGCTCCACTTCCACAACTTCTTCTAATCTTTTGCTATTGCTTGGTTTGATGATTTTGCGTTGTTAGTTTGCGAGGGAAAGAACAGCTTCCGAGAGATCTAAAGCCGTTTGAGGTGAATTTTATTGAATCCTCTTATTTGTTTTTTCTTTTTGAATTAAGAAATGGGTATCAAATAAATGTGTACCATTTTTTTAGCTTCGTGCTGGCGTCGTCGCTGGAACGTTTAATGGTGTTGCTTTGGGGTTGTTTTGAGCTTCATAAAAGCTGTTCTTTTGGTGGTTGTTTAAGAAATGGACATCAAATATTCTTTTGGCGTTGGTTAGACTTCAACTTTTATAATGGTTGTTTAAGTATTGTTTAAGGGGAGTCAAAAGATGATCCTATGGTTATACCCACACATAACTTGCTAATATTTCACAAAAACAATTATGAAAATAGGTTGTAATGCTTTCGAATTTCTCTTTTTAATTCTAATGACTATTTCCCCTTTTCGCAATTCTTCAATTTCAAGAAGGGGACTTCGAGTATCATTACTAAAGCTACTCTGGATAGCTCTTTTTGGCGTTGTTCACACCTGATTGGAAAGGGACAATTGGTACACTCTCCTGCTTGGTGTACTCATAACTTAATAATTTATCTGTATATGTCGTTGTCGTATGTTTACAGAGTGTTGTTTATTGTGAAATTTGATTCCAGGAAGGCGAGATTATGAGTAGTGGGCATGTGATGCTTGGGGAGGATAATGAAGTTGTAAATAGTATGTCAGTTTGTGTACAATTTTGTTATTTTGATATGCAAATGGTACATATACAAGTTTATTATCTAGCATAGGTACCATGTAAACAATCTGTTTATATGACATTGAGCTACGAGGGTTAAAAATTCCAAAGCATAGTATGGATTGAATTAAGAAATGGGTAACAAAGAAATTGTTTCTTCTTAATTGTTTCCTTTTTTGAGCTTCACGTATAACTGTTCTTTTAAGTGGCGTGAGACTTCGACTTAAGTGTGGTTGTTTAAATGGCGCCAAAAAAGGATTTAACAAAATGGTTCTACAATTATACCCACACACGATTTTATCATTGTTCACTTGGCAAGTTCTTAATCATTGGTCGGAATCACTGGAGTTATATCAGAGATTCAGAAGGAGAAGAAGGTCCGTAACTTATCTACTTACCAATACCTACTTTCTTCTCTAATTATCGCAAAAAGAAGAGTGTACAAAAAATAATGTTTGTCAGTGATATATTTTAACCTATTGATCCTCTATGCCCTGGGACTCCGGGAGTCCTTGCTCATCAATAATAATGGGGAGAAAAAATGAATAAGGACAAATATACGCGAGAGAGCATAAGGACAAGTTAGGGAGTAGAATACTTCTATAGTGTTTATAGTCTTTGTCACTATTTCTTTTATTCAAGTTATAATGCTTAAGATAATTATACTCTTGATACATTCACACATCCCCTCGATACTTTTTATTCAAGTTAGGGGGTAGAATACTTCTAAAGTGTTTATATTGATGCGTATCATTGAACCCTCTTTCTGGGTGAGTTAGGTTGTTTGACATTAATATTATTATGCATGTTGCTAAAATTGTGAGAACCTCTTTAAAGCATGTCAAATTCTTTTCTATTCCTTCTTAGATTCCATGTGATGGGTGCTAGACTACATTATTCTTTTAAATCGATTGATATGCTGTATATAGTTTGAGTTGGTTTGGGACTCAAGTTCACATATAAGTATAGCCTAATTTCCTTTGATTTCGGATATGGGTAGCCCGAAACGTTATTCCATTCTATCTAGGAATAGCACAAAGACCATTTGAAAGATGAATTAAAATTTGGGTGGCTCCGAGTCTTCTTCTTGCTATTTTATTAGAGCTCCTCATTAATCCGTAAACTATTAAGCTACTCGAAGATTTATTTCTTACAATTTGTACAAGTTATGCTTATTTCTTGCAAACATTGATGTTGATTTGTTTCATGCCTATTGTGGTCATATGTCGTGTTCAAGTTTTGGAGAATGCTAACTTCTCATAATCAGACCTGTTCAAGCTTTTCCCATTACAAACTCTGTTATTATATTCATCGTTGTACCCCCCAAGGACATGAGCAGAAAATCATTTTGCTTCTTCAGATGTTGTCCATTGCTCACAAGGAACTTAAAACTGAAGTTGAAGGCTGTTTCCATGACACTTGGGTGAAGGGGCTATTCATTGTTTTATATTTACTTTCTCTCCATATGTATTATTATTTGCATGGAATAAGTACGACTAATTTCTCTTTCAAAAAGCAATAAAGCCCATTTTTTTTTTAATTGTATTGTCCCTGTAGAAGAATCACACAAAAATACATGCTTTGATATATTATAATTTTATACTTTTTTTCCTATTCCTTTCTGAACAGGAACACCTTTTATACAATTGAATCCATGGGTAGATTACGTACTTAGAGAGGAAAGGTGGTTCATCGCTTGAAAGTTGACCCGTACTTGCTTACATCTCTAGGGTGTTTATATAAGTTCTCCTTGATATGATACTTCTTATTTTTTATTATTTTGCTATGGTTTAGTGGGTAACTAGGGTGTTATTGATTCTAAAAAGAAATGGGGAAATGGGTGTGTCCCCAACTGTCATGACATATGAGTTGTTAGTTTGTATGACAGATCTGTGAAATATGCATTGAACTAATCAAGGGAGTTCAAAGCTTTGGCAATAATGAAAGAAATTAAAAGTTGCATAATTGATAGCTAAAATAGCATGAGTGCAGGACTGATGCCTTTTGCTAGAAGGATGGTTTGAAATATCTTGATGTACTACAAGCAATGAAGAACAATTGCTTAAAACCTTTTTTTTTTCTTTGTTGTTGTTCGCTTTGGATGGTCGGACTAAAATACTTACTATATATCTAATATTTTCCTAATTTACTACATTTCAGATTTTGTTTGATCGTCCCTATGATATTGTTTGGAGTTTGAATATTATTAAATGATCACCCTTACATTTCCAATTATGCCCAAAACTCCTAAGTTTTGACTTAGTTTTTGAACTAATATGTTGTGCTTAATCTTTCAATCTTTAGGGTAAAGGCCAATGTTTAAGGTGCATAGTCAATTACATGCTTTGGGCTACTTTTATGTTGTAATATTTATTTTCTCAACCGTTGCAATGGAATGTTGTTTTTCCGTACTAATTGAGTATGTCTTTTGTGTTTCAAGATTAGCATTGCATTGGATTAGCTGAACGAATGTGAACAGAGGAGGTTCCAAGATTGAATTGTCATTTGCGAATTGGGAGGGTTTGTTAAACACTTCGTTGAATATGACCGGAGAAAGACAATACGACATTTTTGTAAAATCATTTATGTTGTAGTTATTTAAAAATCAATGTAGAAGTTTGTTATTGAAGTACTTTACCCATGTTATTATACGATAGCTCTTATCATATAGAACAAATGAATTGGAATGTTTATTCCTTCAATTGTTCTTTAACTTTTGACAGCACCGTAAGAAATTTTAAAGATATTCCATGCCTTCAATTCCGTGCCGAAGGCACGGGCACTAGCTAGTAAGATACACAAACAGAAACTCCTATATGGATCCTAAATCCTAATTAAACTCACACCCGTGCCACACTTTATTCAACATAGGATAGAATAAGATAATAGCATCAAAGGCATAGATGCACCACAGCAAGAATTTGAGCCCATAAAACTGATGAACACCACTTCAAGCCTTCAAGGGAAAGTAACGTGAACAACTAAAAAAGAAAGGGTTTAGAAGTTGCCAGTAACCTAAGTGAGTAGTTATTACAAACAATGACACTGGGGTTGGCCATTAAAACATTCGTTACTTATCCACTAGAACATATTCTTCAGTAATTTCCATTTATCTCACAGTCCAGAAAAACAAAAACTTATCTAAAACATACAAAGCAACTAAGTAACAATGACATGAAAATCTACACACTATCACACTCAGTGTACCCATAATAAACTATTACCTGGCGTCACGAAACCCAGTCAAAGCTAAGTACAAAGTCCTTGGTATAGGTGTTGCTGATAGGGTGAGAACATCGACAGAAGTCTTGAATGAAGCAATCTTCTCCTTTTGTTTGACACCAAACCTCTGTAAAGAATTTAACAAAAAACATTGATAACATAATCTCTTGTACTCGGATTCTCTAAATGCTATAAGGATTTTACAACTAAAAGAGAGAGCACCTTGGTACCGCCAGAATGTAGTAAATGCTATTTTTGCTTTAGTTAATAGTTTTACTAGTGTAGAATTTTGTCATGTATTTCGAGAAACAAATAGGGCTGCAAACCACCTTACAGGGTTGTGTGATACTGATACCCCTGGGCAAGAGGGGTATGATAGAAAGGCGCCTAGCCTGGGTTTGGGTGACGGTTGCGCCATAGTGTGATCCTACCTCGCTTAGTTAGTTGTCCAAAGATCCTAGCTATGAGTAATTGATCTACCAAATTCTAACGTCGAGGCCTTTTCCGGAATGTTTGGCTATGGATTTCGTAGGAACTCCACAGTTAAGTGTGCTCGGGCGGAAGTAATCCAAGGATGGGTGACCTCCTGGGAAGTTGTTGTCCAGAGTCTGAAAACCCCACACTGCCGGAGGTCCGCAGTGACTAAGTAGGGACAATATTGACATAGTAGGATGACGCGGGTCATTACAGGTTGGAAATTTGTAATGGGTGTTTGTATTTTGTACCTCCTTTGAGTTTAGAACTCTCATCATAGAAGTTGTTGTCTAGAGTCCGAAAACCCCACACTGCCAGAGGTCCGCAGTGACTAAGTAGGGACAGTATCAACGTGGTAGGATGAGGCGGGTCATTATAGGTTGGAAATTTGTAATGGGTGTTTATATTTTGTACCTCCTTTGAGTTTAGAACTCTCATCATATGTAGAGGAAGACAAACGCGGAAAAGTTTATTTTAGATTCTAATACAAGTAAGGGTCAGCCTTACCCTAAAACTTATTCAAAAAAATAATAATCTCTTGTAGGTTTTCAATTACAAACCAATTACAACTAGGATTTGGAGTGAAGTTGTGTAAAAAAGACATTCTGAGCCTTCAAATCTTAACTTAATCATAATTTATCATTACAATCTTCTTGTTTATCCAAGAAACTAAGCAAGTAATTATACACCACGTAGGCCTTTTCAGGCAGGGCTGAAAAAGAAGAAAACATTACAAATGAGAGGGGCACACCTGCTCCTCGTCAACCACAAGTAAACCAAGATTGTTATACACCACACGGCTCCCTAAAAGTGCATGAGTCCCAACAATGATGTCCAGATCCCCATTTTTAATCATTGAAAGATACACCTCTTTCTCAGACCTGGTCTGCAAATCGCAACAGAATACATCTCAATAAATCAGAATCATCACAGCACTCTGAAATGGAGAATGAGAAATGAGTTGCCAGTATATACACTGTTCCTCAGAAAAGAAATTGATTAAAGCGGCACAAAAAACCTAGATTTTGATTGCATCAAGATTTATAAGCCTGTAATGTTAATAACTTGTAAGCCTTTATTTGCATGATCCTCATGTAGTAGGTGTGAGTGTGTGACATCTCTTTCTGATACTTCAATACATACCTTAAATGGTGTGTTAATGTCTTGGATGGTCCATTTAACATTGTTTAAGAAATTAGAAGCAAATAAAATTAATATTTAAAACTTATTACTACGTGAACTTTTTGTTAGCTTCGCCTCCGTTACAAAGTGGGACTACAAGACACGACCGTACTTGACCAATTGTAGACTAAACCTATATACTCTAAAACCTAAGATACCTAATTTATATACCTTCTCACAGTCCCCCTCAAGCTGAAATAACAGACTCCATATTTGTACAATAAAGAAGTAGCAGCACATTCTTTAAATAACACAACATCACCTACCTCCCCCAAGCCTCAATCAGGCGCCACAAACTTCAACCAAAAAACAATTGGCACTGCAGAATCACCAGCATCCACAAACAAAACATTGACAGGCTCACGGGCACTAGTATTGCCAAGGTAATATGAGATGACCAAGGTGCAGTGCATAAGACACAGAGTGCCAATGAAGAAAAAAAGTTTGTGCTATATCTTTAACTCATGTCTGTTGCCAAAGGACTATAGTTTGTTGGTAAAACTGGTTTAAGAAAGATACGGATGCAGTCTTACTCAAGATAAGCAATCAAAATGAGAACAGATATTCTTAGGCCTAAATGGAGGGTGAAATGTCTAGTTGCAGAATTTAGAAGGATGATCAACAAGTTGAATGTAACGCATACATGTAGAAGCCAGCCAGTTGTCAGATGTAAATTATAATGACCAACTTATGCACTGACAATGCGGAAATTCTATGTTGTTGTAATCCTAAGTATGAGGACAAAACTCAATGGGTATGTAAGGATGTCAAATGCTTTCTTGTTCAAGAATTTAGTTTCTATTAATAAAAATCTGGTCCAGGTCTGCCTAACCAAAGATTGCTTCATGCAAGAAAAGAGGCACTAGTATCACGTACTAGGAGGCCAAAACATGCCACAACCAGTCGACCAATAGTAAGACATAAAAAGTGTTCCTCAACTAGAGAAACCACACAGACAAATCACAGAGAACACTGGTAAATGCATGAGTTTTGATCGCAAGAACGTGGCATGATAGTAGCTATAACTTTACCAAAAGTTAGAAAACCATGAAGGTGTGCCTTAGCGCAACAGTAAGGTGTGCCATTGTGACCAGGAGGCATGGGTTTGAATCGTTAAAACAGCCTATCCGCATGCGAGCATAAGGCTCCGTATATCTTAACCTCCCCAGATCCAAACACTGACGAGAGCCTCATGCACTAGGATAGCCCTTTTTCAGGGAACTCATGCACTGTGATATACTTTTTTCAGGGGAAAAAAAAGATTACCACTTTTTTCAGTCAGTGGAAATTGTGAAAGCCTGCTATCTCCTTTCAACTGAGTGAGCAAGTTGTTTCGACAACAATATGCTTCAACACATTGAGAGCAATATGATGAATAAAGCACTAAGAAACAGAGGAAAATTAAAGGTTGGGACTTGGGAGAGATGAGATTGAACCAAGAAAATGGTTGTCTACCTACACAAGATCTGTTTTTCTAGGAATCAAGTCTCAACATAGTTCATATTGTGAGAGAAAAAAGTTTTTATATGAATTGAGAGGTTGAGTCCTAAGAGGACTGTTTGCTTGAATCACAAAAATCATGATCTTTGAACTTCTATCATTATCTCTTATAATAATGAACCTACACATATTCAAAAATAGACTAATTATTGGATGTGGCTAGGGCTAAGCCACTGGGCTTAACTGCTGAACTTGGCCTAGTATTAGGCTGGATGCCTGGATTTATTGGCTTTATGAGCCACAACGTGGGGGTCTATACATCACCCCCTCTTTGGCAGATGGGCAAAGCCCATGCGGCCAGGGGCGGATCTAGGATTTTAGATAAGGGGGGCTGTCATGGAGTTAACCTTTAAAGATTTTTTTAGGAACCAATAATCAATGTCTACGGAAAATTATCTAAATATCTATTTGAGTTTATAATTAGCTAGCATTGATAAACAAAAGAATTATCGTTTTTATTACCTTACCCAAAATGGACAAAATAGTATTTTCACTATAGACCTAGACAAATATAACAAATAAATATGCAAAAATAACATAACACATTAGCATCACACTAGTGAAGTTTTGACCTGCGTGGATTCTTATCAAATATATCTATTATTGCATCTAAATCAACTTCTTTAGCAAATTCCCGTTCAATGTAAATAGTCATGCAATATGCAAGAAATTCATCCCCCATCTTGTTACGATGTCGTGTTTTGAGCAATTTCATAGCTGAGAATGCTCGCTCAGAGTTGCCGGAAAAAGGGAAGTGTCAAGACAAGACGAATCAATCTATCAATCAAATAATAGATCTTGATCTTTCTTGTTTCAACTAGTCTTTGACATAATTCGGAGATGGTAGACAATTTCTGAAAAAGATGATGCTTGAGCACATCAAGTTTGTAATGTTTGTTGATTGACTTCTCAAATGATGTATCTCTTGTTTCGTGAAGTCTCCACAATAAAACTTTTCTGCGAGTTTGCAAATGTCATCAATGTTGAAGGACTTAAAAGCATCTTTCGGATCCAAAGCAGAACTAAGATAAAGAAGCTCTATTGTTTCTTCTGGAAATCTATTACAGCATTAAATAACTCGACGCGGTAGTGATGCTCAACTGTAATGTAATCTTTCTCACCGGGCAAGAACGACTGTACCGCCATGTGTCGAAAGCACCCATATCGGCATATAAATGTCATGTTTTTTGCAAAACAAAATCACATCACTAAGGAAAGCGTCCCAAGAAGATCCTCTTAATTCTTGAAGAAGTGCTTTCGTACTGGAGACTAAGCTGATAGCATTTAAAATGTCTTGGGACTTTTCTTACAGGGCTTTACACAAAACATTAGTAATTCCCATAGTCTTATGCAATAAATGAAAAAGAAAGACAAACTCAAAACTTTTCATTGCAAGAATAGCACCTTTAGCTTCCCCACGCATAGAGTTGCTTGACCGAACTATACAAATTGAATCAAACATCTCTTTCAGGCTATAAACCGAAGCAAAATGAGAACTCCATCTAGTATCTCCTACTCGTTGCAAAGTAGAAACTTGATTAGCTCCTTTTCCAGTAACAAGTTCACCACTAGCTACCAGCATATCAATTTCATTTTTCCGAGTATCTTCCAACTCCCATTTACGGCTTGGTAACATGAAGATTAACAATAGAAGCCAACTTGGAAAAAAACAACCAAACATCAAAAACATCTTTAGAAGCCGCAACTAAAGCAAGTTGTAGACGATGTGCAAAGCAATGCACATAATATGCATATGGACACTCTTTCAGAAACAATGCCTGTAATCCATTCCATTGACCACGCATATTGCTAGCACCATCATAACCTTGACCTCTCATATTTATAATATGCAAATTATGGCGAGCAAGGATATTGCATATAGCTTCTTTCAAAGTTAAAGTGCAAGTGTTTTTAACACCAACAATACCAAGAAAATACTCTATAACAAAACCACCTCTATCAACAAATCTTTAGGACAATCGTCATTTGCTCCTTGTTTGAATTATCTTGTGCTTCATCAACAAGAACACAAAATTTTGCATCACCAATTTCCTCACGAATTCTCTCTCTCACTTTATCAGCATAGATATACAAAAGTGTCTTTTGAATTGAATGTGAGGTATATGTGGCATTTCTCGGAACATCTTTTAATAATTCTGCAACCTTGTCATTCAACATCGCTGCAAATCACAACACCCCTTGAAATTTCCACCATTTTTTGACTTTTGGACTCGTCATGGCCACTAAAAGAAATCCCCTTGTAGTCAAAAAATTAAATACACGAAGAATAGCTTTGACTAGCAAACGGTTCTTAACAACCTCTTCTTTAGATAGATAATGTATTTAACACATTATCTATATGTCGAGAAGGATTCATGAAATTTTCACAAGCTATCATCGCCGACTCCTATGGGGTGAGCATGGACCTCCTTCATGTTGCAAAAGGAAGACTTCTTTCCATTATTAATCTTCTTCCAACATTTAAAACCTTCAACGGTGAATGCGGGGACGCTTCGGGCGGATTTGTTTCAAATATAAAACATGGAAAACAATAAGTTCTATCTCAGATGAAGTGAGTACTCTAGCCAAGGAAAGAGTGTGAACCAAGAGGAGTTGAACCGGCGAAGTTTGCTTTCGAATATGGTGGATGGATACTTTTTCTCACCGAAGTTCAAGTAACCAACGCCCCTTTCCAAAAAAAGCTCGTCGAACATCATCTTGTTGATTAACCGGGCAATTATACATTGGAATACGTTTACCCGGATCACGTTCAAATAATGATGTGGAGTCAACTTCTTCAACACTAACTTTTTGGGCCTGAGGAGAAGGTTCAACTTGCTTAATTTCAACAACTTGAACTTGTGAAGGAGGCTGGCCATCTCTATCAAGTCTTGAAATATCAAGACTAGATGATGTAGAAGTTACATCATTTTCCGGAGTGACATCTTTGGGTTTAAGGAAGGAAAACATGGTTTTCATTTTCTTACGAGCTTGATGTTCAGACATTCTTACCTAAGATAAATCATAATAATTTCGTAATCAATAGTTTGCTCTATACTAAAAAACAAAAAAAAATATCACAATAATAACTACAATAATATTCAACTAATTAAATAAGACCAAAAATTAAATGACAATCTAATAATCCAATATAAACTACAAGTTAACAAGACAATAAGTCAAGTAGAGAACACATTAGTATTTGAAAATTGAAAAACAAAAACGAAATAAAAAATATAGGCATAATGCAAAACAATTTACCTTAGCCCTTAGGTAATGAATAGCCGAATATGAAATAAAATGATAAATAGATTAGGTGTGGAATTGGAACTGCTGACTGGAAGAAGACAATAATAGAGAACAAAATTTTCTTTTGCGAACAGTACGACACAAAGGGCTATTTTGTTTTTTTGTTGACCTTTCAATTTTTTTTTTTCGGTTTTACTTTTTGACTAGGAACGTGACTTGAGAAACTGGGATTGTCACTTGTGAGAAACTGGGATAGTGACTTGTGGGCCGGGGGGATTGTGTTGTGAGTTGTGATTTGTGAGAAATGAAACCTCTAGGATTCCCTTTTTTTTCGCTAATAGGAACAGCAAACAAGACGAGAACAAACTGGGATTGATTGCGACTTGTGGGCCTATGGGCTAGTGTTCATACTAATATTTTTTTTTTGTGGGGAAAGTTTGGGGGTAGCCCCGGTCAGCCAACCTTTAGATCCGCCCCTGCATGCGGCAAAGAAGTGTATGCAGAAAAAGGATGGGTAGTCATGAACAAAGGTAGAAGTTTTAAGACCGGGTGGTGCAACACAAAATTACCACTTTAAGGAGTAAGGGCCAGCCTTGTTTAAAAAGGTGTAATGAAAAGTTAAATAATGGGACCAAATATAAATCCAACTCTATATGTAAAAAAGTTTAGTAAACAAGCTTTTGACCGGCCCATATGACCAGCTTATTGAAATAAAATTGAGGTAGTTGTGTAACAAAACCAAAAGTCGAGAGAGTATAATAGTGGTAGGGCTGACTTAATAAAATTAATTGGAAAGAAAACAAAACTGTAAAAGATTGGCTTGTTGGACATTAAGTGTGTAAGCAGAAAATAAAAGTGCAGTGGTAGGGCAAGCTTAAACTAGGATAAAGTCTTGATTTGGTACGGTACTAATTTTGGTAGGCTAATAGAATGTTTTATGGGACTAGGCTGGTTAAAAGAAGCAAAAGATTGCTCATATGTACATAAATGTAGGGAATGGTGAGGCTGGCCAAGTAATTTATCTTTCCAAACAGTTGACCTTTACCTTATCCAGCCGGTCCTACTACTTTCCACCTCACGCCAACTTCTTTTCTAAATTGATGGCCTGCCCCACCATTCTCTACATTTAAGAGAAATTGTGATTTGATTTTGAATTGCTTTTTGTTTAAATCTTCATTTTCAAGTTGTTCAAATCTAAGGTTGTAGGCCTTTGGAAAAGTTATAATTGATTTCATTGATATGTTTGGTTTTGTTTAAGGAAAAAGTTTCCTTTTGTGTGTGTTCTTGTTAAAGGGCACGGATGACAAACCCTAAAATCGGCATAGATCAAGGAATTCGAGTCCAAGATCATTCTTTGTGCACTTGTGTGTGCCACCAAAGTAACACGAAGCCCACAGTCATGGTTCATGTGCTATTTGATTATCGTACCTTTCTTGTATTCTTGTTTATTATTTATTGCACGATATACAACTAAGAAGTAGCTCATTCAGCACAAAATCTATCTAACAAAATACATTGGTGTGGGACTCGCAGGGCCCCATCTAACGGCTCACACTCTTTCTCCCATCTTATGACGTGGCCATATCAATGGATTCAATACTTTTGAGTTGTTTAGTCTCTTTACGTGTGATTCACTCAATCACACTTGGCAATAAGTCAAAAAAAATACCTACTATGGTGGGTCAGTGTTGTCCCCCATGTTAGTCAACATTAGCTGCTGGGTAATTTGCTTATGGGCCTGGTTCTCTACAGGCCGGGGCCAATCAGTGCCGGGCAAATACTAGTAACTAATGAATGAAATGAGACAAGAAATGAGCTCATACTTTTAATGTACCAACACATAGAATAAGCAAAGACATCAAAGTACAAATTCAAGTGATCATCTAAGGATGGTAACGATAGGAACATCCTTCACCAGTGTTTGGTTTCAAAACGACTAGTACATATACACCGCACACCAACGTGCATCCTTCACTATCTAAAAGGCACAGGTGTTGAGTAGGTGCTTGGGTGAGCACAGGGTTTAGATGAGATAGATGACAATAGGTGAACCTAGGGCAGGCTTTCATTGTAGAGATCCTTAAATGGAAGTCACATTTGCTATAGACTTAATACAAAGAATATTAGCACGTTATTCAAAACAGAGGTCCGAACTACACTTACGAATGAATTAAATCAAATCATGCTAAGATTTCATAGGAAGCTTGTTTCAAATAGGGTGGATCTAAACCTGACCATAAACTCTGAACAAGAAAAAAATTCTCACCTGAAACCTGCTTAAAAGTCCAACCTTGATGTGAGGATACTGAGAAAACCGCTCAGAGACAACATCAAAATGCTGCTTCGCTAGAACAATAGTTGGTGCTAGAACCATAGCTTGTTTACTTGTTGAGACAACAGAAAAGATTGCACGAAGTGCAACTTCAGTTTTACCAAACCCAACATCTCCACAAATTAGTCTGTCCATTGGGGTTTCTCTCTCAGTCAGATCCTTCTCAACATCAATGAAAGCCTGAAGATGATAAGTGAAACAGTGTATATGTAAATTGTAATAGGCATATAGCCAAATGGAACTTGAAAGGTATTGCTCCATCAATCTCAGACCGAAAGTAATATCAATATATCTTAAATAGTGCCAAAACTATGTCACCAACTACAGTAACATGTATATCAAATGATGTAAATTATATTGATCCATTTTCTGCATTTGTATGCACATCTCAGTTTTGAAATACCAGCGAGAAAATGAACCAAGCTTCAGTCACTCATTTCCAGGCTCCATGAGGAGTGCTGCAAGCCGGCAAATCTTGCTTGGAAGTGGAACAAGATTGATCAGTGATCATTCCTAGAAGTTTGGGTTTCGATTTAGAGCCCTAACTGATAACTCAACATAATGAGGCAATGATTGTCACTTTCAATAAGAGAAACTCAAAAAAAAAAAGTTAAATGCAATGAGGTAAAAACCGTTGCTCATAAATAGGGCTTTCTTGCTAGCCAAGATAGTAGTTCCCTAAATGGACTAAGCCTTAGTGAATGTCTTACTATAAAGCCCAAGTTTATATAACCCTATTATTTTTTTTATTATAAAGATCGAGTATTGTTATTTTTGCCAGTGCTTTTTCCTTTTGTTTCTACCCTTTTTAAAAGCTTAAACTTATCGAAAAACACTTACAATAAATTGTACGGATATGTAATTTATATTTTTATTCAAATATACACGTGCAACGCATGCATGGACAACTAGAATATGAGTAGACTTATCAAAAGACTATTTGCAGACTGATGACGAGAAAAAACCAGAGTTGAATGCAAATGTTAACCACTTAAAGTAATAATAATTCATCAAACAGAAAATACTTGGAAATATAAGTCGTACCTGCTTTTGATCTGGAGTTGGCTCATATGGAAATTCAGCAGCAAATTCAGCCATTGCAGTTGTTTTCGGGTATGGGGGTCTCTTCTGTTTGAGCCTATGTAAGTACAACTCCATTAAATCAACAACCATCTTCTGAATGGCAATCTTTCCTTTTATTCTTCTCTTCTCCCAGACACTAGTATCGCTTAATTTGCTCAGTGTCCTTGGCCTTTTTGATTCATTTGGACTGGAAAAGCAAGAGAACAGTTTTTCATTCACCCTATCAGAAACTTATTCATCATTCAACCTAGACATTTGGAAACAGAAAAGATTCTTAAAAAATGTACATGAGCAGAAAATTGTAACGATTTCTGCTACTAGCCTCAATATAGTAGTTTTAACTTTTAAGTGTGTGAAACATCAAAATTTAAATTCTCAAACTACAAATCGATTGTAACACTTAAAAAAGTACACATAGAAACAAGAACATCATCAAAAACCATAAAAACCCGTGTGTATAAAAATGTTAACAGAATATAGCAATAACCAATCTTCTTAATTCTAACATAGCCTCATTTGTAAGTGATCAAAGTTTAAATTCCCAAACTACGAATGTATTATAAAACTTAATAACTATATTACATGAATAATAGAACTAGTACATATAATAAATAAATAAAACGCTTACAGATTGTATCGGTAAAGCATTTTGGCCGCTTGTTTAACAGGTAATTTGGCCATACCATCAGCATACTCAATAAAAACATACTCAATAGGTTTAACCCCATCTTTGGAAACATCAAACTTAATCCCAACAAACCTCCCAACACCAACCTTCTTATGCACAACATAATCACCAGAATGTAATGTATACGGGTCCACTTTATAACTAAACGCCCCACCCTCACTATTATTATTATTTCCACCAGTTCTATCTCCTTTTAATTTCTGTAATCCCTTTTGTTGTTGCTCTTTAACTAATTGTATATACTTCTCTGCTTCCTCTGAATTTATTGTGTTGTTGTTGTTGTTTCTAGAAGCACCTTCTCTTTTACTTAAATCGCGGCGGATACGTTCGTTTAAAAGAGTGATGTCATCGTCTGACGTGGACTCGATTCTTTTTGGTTGGGTGATTACTGTTTGTTTTTGTTGTTGTTGTTGGGTGTAGACGGCAATTGTTGTGTGGAATGAGACATTTGGTTTTCTACTAGTTTGCCGACATGGACAAAGAGAAAATGGTTTGAGATTTAAGATTGGGAATAGAGAAGGTTGAAGAATTATCATGGTTTGGAAAGAATAGAGGATTGAGAGCTCATAAACTAATAAGTTTATTTTTAGATAGAATTATAGGAAGAATTTGGCTTGAAAGTGAATAGGGACGAAATTCCGGAATGAAATACGCCGCGGGAAAGATATTTTGTGGCTACGGTCATGGCGCGTCTATTGATTTCAGAATTATTTTGCTTTAAGAATGTATTTCGTATTCATCAACTGTTCCAAAGATTACATCGACGGCCCCAATTTAACCGAAATAAAATACACGAGTTTTTTTTGGTAACTAAAATACATGAGTTTCTAATCAACTCACAACAGTTTCTCTCACTGCCTTGTGATCCGGCAACGCAACACCACGACCGTATCTGATCACCCGGAGATCTCTCTCTCTGTCTAACTCGGCCACCACCACTAGCTCTCTTGAGCTTCTCTCCCAACGGGGGTCTAGCAAGTCTCATCTTCCAGCAGGATAAAAATGTTTCTGGTCTTGGTTGATGCTTTTCTATATGCTATTACAAATTTGATTCCTCAATCCTGCCGGAAAGATCGGAAATCTAAAGTGGGCGCTCTTTGATTTCGTCTAAAAAAAATTGGAACACCGCGGAGCCTGCTCCCCTTTAGGAATATCGGAGTGACAGAGTCCACTGCTCCCTTTGAGGCTAGCCCTGCCTTGAGGGAAAAGCATCTCTACCTAAGCAGATCCTTTTTGAGCTAGGCTCTAAATATATGAGGTTTTACTGTCGGGCGTGGATATGGAGACTTGAAAGCTTTATTTGATTTGATCACCTGTCTTCAACGACTTGAGTAGTTACTTGCTGGCCGTACCAGATATTTTTTCTGAACACTCCGGTGGCTATTCCCTAACAGTTGACTCTCTCTCAATGATAACATGAAATTGTCGTGGAATAGGAACCTCCACAATTGTTCATAATTTAAAGGACCTTATCCGGCAACATCAACCAGATATGATATGTCTTTTGGAAACTAAGGCCAAGGAGAAAAAGATAGAAAAAGTAGGTAATGAGATTAATTATATGGGCAGATTATGTTTACCAGCTGTTGGGGCTTGTGGTGGCTTAGCAATTTTTTGGAAGGATGAAGTGCAACTGAATATCTTGGGAGCAACACAAAATCACGTGACAGGTAACATCACAAACTATCCTAATTTATATTCTTAGTGCTTTACCTTAGTGTATGGTGAACCTGTTTCAAGTAATAGACTTAGAGTCTGGAATGAGCTCAGGGATTTGGCACCCAAAATTCCTGGGCCTTGGGTTCTTCTGGGGGATTTCAATGCCATAACATCTTTGTAATTTTAAAACTTGATATGGCTAAAGCTTATGATAAAGCAGAGTGGTCTTTTCTAAATAATATTTTTGAAAAGTTTGGTTTATGTGAAAAATGGAGAACTTTTATTAACCAATGTTTATCTTCTGTTTCTTTTAAAGTGCTCCTTAATGGGTCTCCCTTGGAACAGTTCTTCCCTCAAAGGGGATTGAGACAAGCGAATCCTTTATCTCCTTATCTTTTTATTCTTATTTCTGAAGCTCTCTCTCGCATGATTAATAAAGCTGAAAATGATCATGCTATACATGGTATTAAAATTAGGAAGTATGCTCCTCCCATTGCTCATTTACTATATGCTGGTCATTTACTACTTTTCACTAAAGCTTCTTTAAGTGAAGCAGGTGTTCTTAAAGATATTCTGCATGAGTATTGTCTGGCCTTTGGCAAAAAGATTAATTTTGATAAATCTAGTATCTATTTTAATAGGAATGTGCATGCTAAACATAGGAAAATTTTGAGAAAATACTGGAACACGAGAGAATTTTCAACTGAAGATAAGTACCTAGGGGTACCTATTTTACTCATTGACAGTAAGAAAGCTGATTTTGATTACTTGGCGGATATTGTACATAATAAGATAAAAAGATTGGAGAGCCAGACTTTTATCCCAAGCTGGCATAACAATTTTGATCCAAGTTGCAGCTCAAGCTACACCCCTTTATGCCATGACCTCGTATTCCCTCCTTGTATCTATTTGTGACTATGGATAAAGTGTACAGGGAATTTTGGTGGCATGGGCATGATTAATCTAAGAGTATCCACACTATTGAGTGGGATAAACTTTGCAAGCCTAAGTCCCTTTGAGGACTAGGTTTAAGGAAATTTTCTGATATGAACAAAGCTCTATTGGCCAAACAGAGTTGGAGAGTTTTAAAGGATGAGAATTCCATCTAGTTTAAAACTTTTCATGCGGCTTATGGAAAAAAAGGTATGGGGACAGAACAAAAGTTACCGCCTAATGCCTCTTACTTCTGGAGAGGGGCCAATAAAAGTTTTGACCTGGTGTATAAAAGGGTGTATCTGGACCATCGGGGATGGTGCTCGCACCTCCGTGTTCAATGATCCTAGGCTTATGTTCCATGATCATCCTATACTGATAAAGGATGTGCACCCACCAGTAAGGATCTAGAAATACTGGAAAGTAAAAAATCTCATGGATAAGGAAGGATCAGCATGGAATGATCAACTTATTGATGAAGTTTTTGATCCTATAGTAGCAGGGCTTATCAAGGGAAAGCACATAAGACCACAGGATGGAGGGGAGGATGAGTTAACCTGGTGGCCTGCTACTAAAGGAAAATTCTCTGTCAAATATGCATTTCATATGCTTAAAGCAAAGGATTGGAAAGGATGTGACTCTACTTTTCAAGCAAAAACTATCAGAAGGATTTGGAGAGCTCGTCTTGTAGCTAGGGAACAAGTTTTCATGTGGAAATTATACATGGACATATTGGCAACTGGAGAGAAGATACAGAAGAGGATTAGGAATAATGATACTATGTGTAGCTTTTGCTTCAGGAAAAAAGAAATTGTGGAACACATCTTTTTTTAATGTGATTGGGCAAAAGCTTTGTGGTTTGCTTCGCCACTGGGTTTACGAACAGAGGTCAACAGAGGATGGTCAATTAGAAGATAAGTGGATGAGATCATGGAATGGTGTGAAAACAAGGCCCCTGACATAGCAAATTTAGGTGTGTATACATGCACCCTACTGCAAACTATATGGGATAATAGGAATCTGGAGAAGTTTGATAGAGCAGCGGATAGGGGGTCTATACTAATAGCTACAATGATTCAATGGGAAAGAAGACTCAAAGCTTTTGACAGGGAGAATCTAAACCCAACTTCTTCTGTTAACACTACACGTAGGAATATAAATTCAAACCATAACCCACATGCTTCCACATCTACTAGTAACAATAATAATATATCTACTTTGCATTATCATATAAGTAACATCGCTCACATGCCAGATTCTATAAATGTTAGGTTTGACGCTGCTTTTAATAAGAGATCTCTATCAGGAGTTGTTGCTGCTATGGCTTGGAATGAAGAAGGAGCTTTACTTGCTGCTGCAGTGAGGGGATTCACACCAAAGTTAGCAGAGAGAGTGACATTCTTGCAGCCAAGGTAGTAGTGAAGCTAGCACAACACTTAGGAGGAGGAAAATTTCTTTTTGAGGGGGACAACATCAACATTATCAATAGTTTGAGCTCCCAGGAGTCTAGTATTGCTTGGTATTTACAAAGCATTATGAAATCAATTATCAGAACTGCTAATAAATTTAATTTTTCATGTTTTAGATGGTTAAAAAAATGTTTTAATGGTGATGCTCATGATCTAGCTAAATGGGCTTATAGCTCTTCTGACATAAGTACTCTACCAAAATGTTGCTCTAACTTTCAGTGTGCTGGTTATGTAGCAAAAAAAAAAAAAAAAAAAAAAACATCCCATTTTCAGACTTCTAAGCTTCAGGACCACATTCTTAGGAGTTGTGGTACAATGCCTTTGGATGAGATTATTGATGTTGCTAGCAGTGCATTGAGTTTCCGCCTACCCGATTTTGACCTTAATTCTCTGGCTGCGAATGCTACCGTCCCCTCAAAACCACAAAACGTTTTGGCATAAGCATTCTACGGTAAGATTGTTGCTGGTATTGAGAGGGAGTTTGATTTATTTGTCAGTCAAAAGGCAATCATGGGATGCTTGCAGTCGGAACACACAAAAGATTTTCTACTTGCTATTATGATGGAGGGACTTGGACAACATATGTCGCCGGTAGAGTATCATTCTATTCTCTGATATTGTCTCATGATTCATTTGTACTCTTACGGTGGTTTATACCCTGTTTGCAAAAAGAGTAGATTAGATGCTTTTGGGGACCATGCAGCACATTGTCGACATTTTCCAGGTTTCAAATACCGACATGATCATGTCAGAGATATTTTATGTGATGCATTTTGGAGGGCTGAGGTACAAGTGAAGAAAGAAACTCCTGTTAACTTTCTCACTAATCCGAATGAGGGAATATCAACTCTTCGGCCTACGGATGTCTTGATTTACAGTTGGTCTGAGGGAAAATATGCATGTGTTGATGTAACTGGAGTTTCTCCGTTGGTAGGGTTGGGGAATGGTGACTTTGAGGTGGGAGAAGTAGATAAGAGAGCAGCGACAAGGAAGATGGAGAAGCATGAAGAAGCTTGTAGGGCTAACAAACATTGTTTCATTCCGTTTAGTTTCGACACTTTTGGTTTCTTGGAACAACAGTCTGTTGAGCTTCTCAAGAGACTTCAGAAAGTATAGGATATGATTTGCTATTCAGAAAGGATAGGATAGGATTTCGACACTTTCGACACTTTTGGTTACTGATAACGAGTTTGTTTTTAGAAGGATAGGATTTGCTATTCAGAAAGGACTTGCGGCGTAGCTTGTTGCACGCTTGTCCTAATTTTTTTGTAAAATTCATTATTAGTATCAATAACATTTCCACTTCAAAAAAATAAAAAAAAATAAATAATGAAATAAGTAACAATAAACACATGTGAGCGAACCCCAAGAGCTTCTCCTCCCGTCGTGGATCCGCAACTATGGAGTCATCAATGTGCATCCACCAATCTACTGATACTTCAAAACCTTCAAAGCACATATCATCATCATGCATCCGCTCAAAAGGCCCGAAAGCCTAACCAAGACCCGAAAGTCATAACTTGAGACTTGAAAGTCTAAATCGTCAGAGTGACATTTCCAAAAGAAAAACGTCTCACCAAATGCACTACAAAGGTGCGGTAGTGGCCTAACTGGAATCCATGCCAAGATATTGATACATCATGGCGGATAGAAATGAGGAAACAGAGCGGGAAGCCTGCAAATGAAATTAATTATGAAACAGGTACTTCAAGAAGCACAAACAACACACCACCATGTTTCTATGATAAAATAAGAGGACTCAAACTTGAGTGCTTGGAGCTGCAACTGCTACAACCAAAGAGAGCAGATAATAAACATCAAACAACACTAGAAACTATATACATATCTGGCTTATAATAGGTCATATAATGCACTGCTGACCCCAAACTGGTGAAGAAAATAAAATCATATTGATTGACTCCTTCAAACAGCGCAATGAGTGGAAATACATCTGAGCACTTGACTTTTGCCGATCAAAAAACGATTTATCGAGCCTAAGTTTAAAAACAGAAACACCATTTCTTCCTTTTCTTCTTCTTCATCTCTGCCGAAGTGATTCTAAACAAAGAAAATCAAACCGATCGAAAATTAAATAGAAAGTTTAGGGGTGAAAGAAATTTGATGGGATTTGATTGATTTGGGTTGTCTTTGAGGGATTTTGGGTATGGAAGTGGACGAATTGGGGTTGGAATTGAGAGATTTAGACTTGGAATTGAGAGATTTGGGGAAAGCTTGGTACTATTTTTTTCAGATCCCTAATAATTCGAGAGCAAGTGTTATGAGTTGGTTTTTACTATTGGAATATTATTTTCAGGGAATGGGCTAAAGCGTACACTGTTTAAATTTTCACCAGTGACGTGCAAATTAAAGTTCAAAGACCCAAATGCAACACCCCAAACAATTTTTTATATTTTTCCATGTTACACGAGGAAATTCCAAAAGTTTGATCTGTTATATCTCACACTCTAATATTTCCCTCTTTCCTTTCTCTCTCTCTCTATCTAGGTCTAGCCTCCTTTTCACAATGCCTCCACTTTTCTCTTTCCCTTTATTTCTTTTTATACTACTCCTTATGTTTTTCCCCAGCCCTCCATCTGTCCCTTGATCTCGCGGTATGCCTATCTCCACGTGTAGGGTGCTGTATAGTAGCTTTAGGTTCACGGATCGATCCTGTGCACCGCACCTTCACAGTATATGTTACCCCAAGTTCACTTCACCATCGATCTATCACCTCCTAGATCCTACCATTACAGATGCCCCCTCTCGAGGCCTCGATCTTCAGAGGTCGGGAGGTCGAGAGTCCTCGCACTCTCTCTCTTCGACAGCCACGGTCCATCCCCCCTACTGTACCACTGGATCATGCGTGCTCAACATGCACAATGGGTCAATGCCTCTTCGAGCTTTGTGCATCCACGCGTCACTTTTTAGCTGGTCCTTGGGGGTGTCTCCTCAATTTCAGCACCTCCGGATTATGGTTTTACCCCTTCTCTTATAAAAGCCCGCTCAAACTTCTCTCTCTCTCTCATTCAGACTCTTCCTCTCGCATTTTGCTCTTCCTCTGCTCCTCCCCTACCTTCGTTTCACTGGTTGGTGGTTGTGCTCTTGGTGCTTGTTCCCCCGCTTGCCTCCCACACAGGACTAATTTTTTCAGCATTTCCAGGTTTGTCTCTCTCTCCAGCTCTCACTCTCTTACGCTGTTTTCTTTCATAGAATTGTTTCTTCCTCTCTCCCCCTTTTGAAAACTGTTCATCTTATCCCTCAATTTGGACTCTTTCTCTAATGTCGGACTCCGATTCCGACCACTCTTCCCCCTCTACCTCCAACACAGTGGGCTCACCCCCTCCGCTTGACCCCTCCGAGGCCCCGTCCACCTTAGGGCAACAATTTGCCCTTCCCGCACCGCCGCCTCGTAGTCGTAGACCTAATTTAGAGGCAGTCAAGGCGGCTTATGGTATTCCAGCTGATGTCATCCTGGAACACGTGCCTGACCTCACCTACTTTCCACATTTAGTCCCTCATAGGCCGGGGTGTCTGGTGGCCACGGTTGGGCAGATTGTCGCTGGACTTCGCTTCCCCCTAGCCCTTTGGATGTCGCGGTATGTAACCATTTTAACATCCCTCCCTGCCAAGGTATCGGTAATTTTTGGCACCTCATGTATGCCGCGAACCATTATAACAAATCTGGTGTGCCTAAAATAACATGCCGTGATATGGTCGCTCATTACTATATAAAGAGAAGCACCAAGGATGTTAGCGTCGGCTATCATTCCTTCTGTGTCCATCCCAAGAAACAGTCGTTTGTCCTACGCGTCACCTCTTCAGACAAGATGTGGCACCACTATCCGCTGTATGTCTCCGAAAATTTTCTGTCTGCGGATCTACCCCCTGCCTTAACTCTCACTCATCTCGCTTTTATGCCCAGTGGTAAGTTCCCCTTACCCCTTTTCCCCTTGCATGTGCAGTTCGCTGTATGAACCCTAATATCATGATCTCTTTTCTCTATTCAGGTTGGAGACTGGACTCGAAGTATAGCATTTATGCCGGCATGAACTCCACCATATTCTAGAAGCTTCACGACATAGGCCCTTCCCAAGCAGCGGTCCTTGGTGTTGACCCCCACACTTGCACCCCTCTACTGTCCGACCCTCAATTGCAAACCATTGGAGCCTACAACACCCCCCTTTTACCGTCCCCCTCCTCCGAAGGAACGCAAACCCCGAGCTTCTCTTCCAGCCAAAAGGGCCCCTGCCAGAAAGCATCGCCCACTCCCTGCCAATACTCGCCGACCTGTGCCCCTCACTACTCATTCCCCATCTGCTCGCCACTCCTCTCGGTCTTACCAGTCTCTGGTCACTTGGGAGGACCAATACCACTCCCCTCACTCCCCCACCGCTGACTCCCCTTGCTCAGATATGAATGTTTCTAAGAGAAAGCTGTTTGACAGTGACTCAGACGATGACGCGGTGATAGAAGTTGTTCCTACCGCCCCCACAGCTCCCCCTCCAGGCCCGCTTCCCAAGCTTCCGCGGACCTCGGCTTTCGATGAACCAATCTCAACGGTCGCTGCTCCCCCTCCCACTGCTCCTGTTCGCCATACACAGCGGCTGGGCAAGGAGTCCGCAGATCCCTCAACTGCCTTTCGCCCCCTATTTAAGGTCCGCAGCCGTACCGTCAACATCAATGACTCAGCCTTGGAGAATCCGGCAGTCGCCTCCTCCATGTTCTATGGGTCCCACCTTCCCAAGGACATGGCATATGCGGAAGAGGGCTCATTTGACCAACACCGGACCTCTTTTTACACTAGTTGGGAGAAGGTGCACTCCCACTCTGTCTTCCTCTTAGTTTTTACCTTCTATCTCGGTTGTGTTAACCTCTCTCTCTTTCTTAGGTAAGCCTAGATATCTCTTACATGATTCGCGGACTGTTCGGCGGTCGGTCCAAGGTGGAATCCCTAAAGGCTGAAGTCCTTCACCTGGAGGCACTGAAAGAGACCTGCGCTCAACTAAAGCAAGACCTGGAGGCTGCAGCTCTGGATAAGGTCAAGGCTCAGGATGAACTCAGGGGGGCTGAGGCTTCTCATCAGGCCTACATGGACACGGTCAATGATCGCCTAAGTAACCAGCAAGAGACCTTCTTTCAGCAACACACCGAAGCCCTACCCACTTTCTCTCAGCAGCACAAGGATGCAACCGCGGCCCTTCTAACACAACATGAGTAAGACATGGATAAACTTCAAGAGCGCTTTAAATCCCTGGCAGACAAGCGGGTGGCCAAAAAGATCAAGGAAGATCATGACCGCCTTATCAAAGAGGGCCGACTCCTTCCTGAATAACCTGCCCCTATTGAGGAGTCCGTAGTTGCACTGGTCCCTGGGGTCCCCGACCGCCCTATCGATGCTCTGGAGTCTGGCACTCTTCCTGTCTTTGTGGCTGAGATTATTGACGCAGCTGCGGATGCGGCCATTAATGACACCGCGGACGTAATAATTGCCGAAGATGCTTAACTATTGCGACTCTTGTAATTTTGCTTCATTTTGTTACTGTGTATCCTCTATTAACAATGATGTATTTTGCTAAGTTTAAGGAGTGTCCAGTTTTTGAATCTCAATTAATGATTCGTCTTTCTTCCTTGACAAACTCTCACATGTATCCCTCCTGGATATGTTTTGTGGGCTTCCAAGCCCTCTCCTGTCTAGGTCATATTATTGTCGTCTTTTTGGGGAGCAACTCCCCTTGTTCCCCGTACTCCCTGCTCAACTCGGACCTCATGTCCGCGAAAAGGGCAACCCATTTTGCCCCCAGTGCGCAGTAGACCTCATGTTTGAGGAGGGATAACTCGTCTTATCCTTGATAGAGATTTGGGACTCTCTTTCGGGAACAGGCAACTCAGCTTGCCCTTAGTTCACTTTGGACCTTACGTCCGCGAAAGGATCATCCCCCTCGCTACCTCCACTCTGAAGCGAAATCAAAACTCAAAGCAACATTGTCCACCCAAAAGTGCTATGGTTTTATATATTTACAAATAGCTCATGTAGTTGATGACAACTTCATATTACATTCAATAGTGAAACTTTTTCAACAATCTCACATTCCAAGGTATCTCTACCAATTTTCCTTCCATGGTTTGTAACTTGTATGTGCCTGCCCTTCCAATGTCGACCACATCATAGGGTCCCTCCTAATTTGGACCCAGTTTTCCCTCACTTGCTTTCTTGGTGTTGGGGGTCACTCTGCGAAGCACCAGGTCTCCCACTTTGAATCTCCGCAGCTTCACCCTCTTGTTGTACTGCCTTTGGAGGCAGCAGTGATACTCTTCCAGCCTTATGTGCGCGGTGTCCCTTCTTTCTTCGGCCAAATTCATATCCCTGGATAGAATGCCCCAGTTTGACCCATCTTCTACAGCTCTGGTTCTGGTGGTAGCCACCACCATTTTTGGCGGTATCACTGCCTCTATGCCATATGCTAATGAAAAAGAAGTCTCCCTGGTGGTTGTCCGTGGTGTAGTTCGATAAGCCCACAACACATGGTTCAATTCGTCGGCCCACGCCCCTTTTTTATCCTCCAACTTCCTCTTGAGATTGTTAAGTATGGTTTTGTTAGAGGATTCAGCCTGTCCATTGCCTTCGGGGTTGTATGGGGCCGAGAATCCCTGTTTCACATGATAGGCTTGTAAAAACTCCTTCACCTTAGAGCCTGTGAACTGGGTTCTGTTGTCCATGATAATAGCATAGGGCAGCCCGAACTGGCATATTATGTTCTCCCACAGGAATTTGACCACTTGCACCTCTTTTACCTGCTGCAGCGGCACGACCTCAATCCATTTTGTAAAATAATCGGTAGCAGCCAACATGAATCTCCTTTTACCACTGGCCATGAGTAGCGGTCCTACTATGTCGAGGGCCCACATTGTGAACGACCAGGGACTAGACACATTGTGCAGCGGCTCAGCTGGGGCAAATATCAACTGAGAAAACCTCTGACATTTCTCACATTTTTTGGCAAACTCCACAGCGTCTCTTTTCATGTGAGGCCAAAAGTATCCTTGCGTTAATAGTCGATGGGCCGTTGTCCTGCCTGCTGAATGGCTCCCACAATCTCCCCCGTGTAACTCCACTAGCACCTCTTACGTCAGCCTCGACCCCAGACGTTTTAGTAAAGGCCCGTTGAAATTCTTCCTGTACAATTCCCCTCCCATCAGTGTATACCTCTGTGAAGCCTGTTCCAGTATTTTCTTCTCTTTCTTCTCACTCACCTCATTCGCAGACAAGAATTGCTTGACAGGCTCCATCCATCCTCCATCCTCTTCCGCAGTATTCAGTATCTCCGTAGGTTCCTCGATACTCGGTCTGTCCAACCTCCTTACTTCGATAATCCTCTCCTCCGGTCTTGGCATGGCTGCGACTACATAGGCTAGAGCATCTACATGACGGTTCTCCCCGCGGTTCAAATGTACAAATCTGATCCATGTGAACTTTGCAGCCCACCTATGTAAGACTTCCAAATATTTCACCATTCGAGGACATCTCGCTGCAAATCCGCCATTCGCTTGACATACCACCAGATTCGAGTCTGAGTATACGGTAAGTTTCTTTATGCCCAAATCCTCAGCCATCCTCAAGCCCACAATCACCGCCTCATATTCTGACTCATTATTTGATGTCGTGAATCCCAACTTCATTGTTTGTTCCAACCTATTGTTTTATGGCGTAACCAGTACCACACCTATTCCACTGCCTACATCTATCGCCGATCCATCCGCGAACATCCTCCAACCATTCCTCTCATCCCATGGGTTTAAGTGGTCCTGTTCCTCTTCTCGTTTGAGTTCCAGGACCATCTCTTTCCCCCAAGCGGGATCTTTTGCAGGAAACTCTGCCAAGAACTCCGTCACTGCCTGAGCTTTCTCCGCCGTCCTGATTTGATATTGGATTTCATATGAACTCAGCATCATGGCCCATTTCAGCATTCTTCCAGACTTTTCAGCTTTCAGAGCTTCTTTGAGGGGCAAATTTGTCACCACGATCACTGCATGAGCTTCGAAATATGGTTTCAAATTCAAGGCTGAGAATATTAATGCCAGAGCATACTTCTTCACTCGGCTGTACCTAGTCTCCCCATCTAACAAAGTTTTACTCTGGAAATACACCGGCTTTTCCATTTTATCCACAACACAGACGAGGACCGAGCTGATCTCATACTCCGTAACCCCCAGATACAAATACAATTTCTCTCCTAGTTCGGGCCGCGACAACAGAGGCGCTTCTCCGAGATACCTTTTGAACTCCTGAAACGCTTTCTTGCACTCTGCTGTCCATGCAAAATCTGTGGTGTTTCTCAGCAACCTATACAGCGGCCTACATTTATCGGATGATTTTGAAATGAATCTGTTTAGGGCCGCGACTCTCCTTGCCAATTGCTGCACCTCTTTCACCGTCTGAGGTGATGGCATTTCCACCAAGGACCTTATCTGTTCGGGATTAGCCTCTATCCCCCGCTGCGTCACAATGTACCCCAGGAATTTCCCCGTGGTGACTCCAAACGTGCATTTATCTGGATTGAGTTTCAAATTGTGCACTCACAGTATCCTGAATGTCTCCCTCAGCCTTTCCAAGTGCTCTTCCTCTGATATGCTCTTCTCCACCATATCGTCTATGTATATCTCGATTCTCTTTCAAATTTTGTTCTCGAAGATTTTCTCCCCCAACCGTTGGAAGGTGGCTCTTGTGTTTTTTTAACCCAAATGGCATTCTCGTATAGCAGTATGTACCCCCCTCCACCACGAAAGACGTCTTTTCCTGGTTCGGTCCATACATCGCAACCTGATTGTATCCCATAGATGCATCCATAAATGAAAACATTTTGAACCCCGTGGTCCTGTCCACCAACTCACCTACTCGCGGCATAGAATAACTGTCTTTGGGGCACTCCAAGTTTACATCCGTAAAATCAACACACATTCAAACCTTGCCATTTTTCCTTGGAACCGCGACTATATTGGATAGCCAGTCCATGAATTCCACCTCCCTGATGATTCCCGCTCCTTTCAGCCTAGCAACCTCCTCCCGGATCCCTTCCGCGTACTTAGGCCTCACACTCCTCATCTTCTATCTTACTAGTTTTGCATCCTTCCTCATATGCAGTCGGTGACATGCAAAATCAGGGTCCAGCCCTGTGATATCCTCTATCCCCCATGCAAACACATCCCTATTCTCTGACAGACACTATACCAACTTACTCTTCGACTCCTCCGTCAAGTTAGACCCTATTGATGTAAATTTCTCTTCTTCGCCCGCCCCCAGATTCACTACCTCGATCTCATCTAAAGTCTTCGGTCCCATTACTACCTCCGCCTCCCCCTCCACGGCCCGCACTGTAATTCCTATGCTTGCCTCTTCCTGGGGTTCAATGATTCTCCTCCAGGTCCGCGGACCATCCTTTTAACGGTATCCTGATGAATGTTCTTAGATGCCACCTGATCTCCGCGGACTTCATACATTCCCGTTAAGGTGGGGAATCGGATAACTTGGTAATAGGTTGAGGGCACCGCTTTTATTTCGTGGATCCACCTCCTTCCTAGGATCGCATTGTATTGGGAGTTGGAATCGACCACCATAAATCGAGAGAAAATAGTTATAGGCCCTGTCGTCACTTGTAACAAAAGCTCTCCCATAGGCTCCGTGACACTCCCATTAAACCCATACAAATTGGACCGCGGTGGCCTGAGTTGCCTTGGGTCGATCCTCATTTCATCCAATGCTCCCCTAAACAGCAAGTCCACCGCACTGCCACAATCAATCAGTACCCTTTTGACCATGTAATTACCCATCACCACAGTAATGACCAACGCATCTTCATGAGGAGTATGAACGGCTCGGAGGTCCGCACTAGAAAATACAATCCTATCTTCCTCGTCCATTGTCCCTGAACTAGATCGCAGTCCTCTGGTAGCCTCATTGATCTGTTGAATACTTGCTGTCCTTTTTACCTTATCTCTGTGGGCATTGTGACTCAGAACTTCTCCACTAAAAATAACATTAATGGTTCCTAATATTCTCCCTGGAGCTGGCGCCTGCTCCTCATTCGGGGCCTCCGCTATAAATTCTCTCATCATTCCCTTCTCTATCAACCTCTGGACCAACCATTTCAACACATAACAATCATTAGTTTCATGATTGCGCACCTGGTGGTACGCACAGTACGGCTTGTTCGGCATCTCGGCAGGGACGCTTCGCGGTCCCTCGTACCCTTGCACGTTCTTGATTAACAACAATATCTCACTCAATGGCCTGTTTAAATGCGTATATTCAAGCTCGCGGTATGGCTTCCTTTCCCTCTGTTCCCTTTGCGCTATCTCTCTACTCCTTTCCGGACGCGATGGTTGTCCGCGATACCTTCCATTGCCTCAGTCCGCCGACTCCGTCTTTCTGCGATCTCCTTCTTTCTAATGTACTTCTTTCGTTGACCTCTTCGAATCCTTCTGCATTGTGTCCTCGTATCTAATGTACTTCTCTACCCGCGTATATAATTCGTCCAAGGTCGCAATCTCATTCTTTGCGATGGACTGATGGACCCCTGTTCTCGGCCGCAGACCTCTTCCGAACGCTATCACTGCCGTCCTTTCATCCAAATTCTCCACCTTCAATGTCTTGGCCTTGAAGTGGCATAGATACTCCCTGACAGATTCCGCAGACCCTTGTCTAACATTGAACAAGGCCGCAATGTCCACAACCTGCCTCTTTTGATGTATAAAATGATCTATAAACGCCTGCTCCAACTCTTGGAAATTGGTTATACTTTTCGAAGGTAACCGATAATACCAATTCGAAGCTCCCCCTTTCAAGCTGGCCGGGAACATCATGCATCGCAACCTATCATACCGCGACTCTTGCCAGAGAGGCATCTGTTGCCTAAAATGATGAATGTGATCTGCTGGGTCTCCTGTACCATTGTATCTTTCAAACCTTGGCTGATTGAACTATTTCGACACCTCCGAAGCCCATATCACATCCGCCAGTGGGTTGCGGTTCAGCTCATCACCTGACTGGCCGTGCCCGTTTGGGTCTTCGGCTGTTGAAGATTTGCCTCCCAGTCGTTGTTTATTATTTCCTGTACTTGCTCTATTGTAAGGCCTACTACTGGATTTTCTACGAGATCCGGACCCTCTTCCTCATTGTCAGACTCCTCACTTGCTTCCGCTCTCCCCTCCTCCTCAGCCATTTCTCTTTCTTTCCTTAGTGCATCATTCTCCTCTCTCAATCTCGCGATTTCTTCCGGCATTAGCCGTGTCTCCTCCGAGGCCGTTCCAGCGTCTGTTTCCTCTCGTTGATCTCCCCTTTTGCTGCTTACAACTTCCGCCTCCATCTCCTGCGCCACCACCTTTCGCGGTTGGCCTACTCCTCTCTTTCCTACTGTAGCTCTTTTCATGCTACTTTTGTTCTTGTCGGTCCCCACAGACGACACCAAATATTATATCTCACACTCTAATATTTCCCTCTTTCCTTTCGCTCTCTCTTTCTCTTCTCTCTTTATCTAGGCCTAGCCTCCTTTTCACAATGCCTCCTCTTTTCTCTTTCCCTTTCTTTCTTTTTATACTACTCCTCTTTTTCCCTAGCCCTCCATCTGTCCCTTGATCTTGCAGTACGCCTATCTCCACGTGTAGGGTGTCGTACAGTAATTTAAGGTTCACGGATCGATCATGTGCACCGCACTTTCGCAGTATATGTTACCCCAGGTTCACTTCACCGTCGATCTGTCACCTCCTAGATCCCACCACTACATGATCCACACTGAATTACAATATTAAAGCATCTTCAATGGTGATATCAACTCAAACATCAACACTAAATCTTCTAAAATTTAGTGAAAATCATCTTCAGTGGTCTTTCACCAAAATATCATCAACCTTGACTGCAAATGGGGCTCTATATGTTGTCGTGGTTGGTGTTTTATCAAATGTCAAGGTTAGCATGGGAGTGGCGCCAAAGACATAAATGAATGGAGTTCAATATGCTACGGAGGCTTACATCATTTTCTATTGAGGTGGCAATACACCTGGCATAACAGCTACAACTCAGAATAATCATCATAGAAGCTAGGAAATGCTAAAGGAATAATCAATGTTATGAAAAGGAAACAATCATTTGTTGAATGGAGACTTAGATCCATGCAGACAATATTTTGGTTAATTTCGATGAATGTAAAGCTAAGATGCACATCGAAAATAAATTTGCAAATTGTAAGTACTACAAATTGTGTATGTGGGAAAAAAAAACAATGACTTAATGGATCCATGTAAGACCCCAATTATTTTTCCATTATTTCGTAACAATATTAGCATTTCAAAATTTGATATTTATTTCTTGGTCAATGGGCTAGTAAATGTGGGCTTGACTTTTTGATAGAAAGAGAAAGGAGGGAAGATTAGTATTTTGAATTTTGAATTTTTGTGTAGAGATTTTTAATATTTTGAAAGTTTTCAAAAGATATATTAATATAAGGTATATAATAAATATAGTACTTATAATAGAGAAAAATATTCTATAGTTATTAATAGATATATTTGGTAAAATAGGAAGTTTCTAAAAAGTTAAGCATAATATATGGTAGATAATTTTTGGAATGGAATGACTTATCATAAGTTCAGGGTTTTTAGAAAAACAAGGTTTTCTTAAGAATTAAACAATTTTAACTAAAAGAAATAAGAAGGAGAACGGGTGGATTCGTGCGTCTTCTAACTAGCTTGGGATCGGTTTTCTTTCATTTGCTAAATACTCTTTTTCGCGATACGAAGGTGAATAGTTATATTTTTTCTATTTCACCGAACCTAAAGTTGTACAGGTACGGAGGAAAAGCTTTACTGTCAGAGTTTTTCTGCTCATTATTTTTTTTTTGTTAGGCTTATTCTTCTGTCGATATTTTTTTATTCTATTGTTGAATTGATAAACTGTTAAAGGTTAGCATATTGATTTGCTGAACTGTGAAACTCTGGGATTGAATGGTTGAAGCTTTATGGGCCGTTAATGGTGGCGCAAGCCCAAAGAAAATCTTCTGCGCACCTGGCAAAGGTTTACTGTTTGGAAAGAATGATGTATTGGACATTGTTGGACACACAGATGCAGATTGGGCTGGTGATAAAACTGATAGACGTTCTACATCAGGATATTTTACTTTTGTCGATGGAAATCTTGTAACTTGGCGTAGTAAGAAACATAAAGTTGTGGCCAGATCGAGTGCAGAAGCTGAATTTCGAGGTATGGCACATGGAGTATGTGAATTGTTGTGGATCCGTAATGTCTTGAAGGAATTGGGCTTCAAGCTTCAAAAGCCTATGGATTTACATTGTGATAATCAAGCCGCCATTCAAATTGCACATAATCCAGTTCAGCATGATTGAACAAAGCATGTGGAGGTTGATCGTCATTTTATTAAAGAAAATCTTGACAGGAAGGTTATTCGCTTTCCTTTCGTAATCTCAGAAGAGCAATTAGTTGATGTTCTTACCAAAGGTGTATCTAAAAAAGTGTTCGACAGCTTAGTTGACAAGTTGGGCATGATTGACATCTATGCATCAACTTGAGGGGGAGTGTAGAAAGCTGTATATATATTCTAAATAGGAAACAATATATTTAGGATATATTTAGAATATTATGTATTTAGAATAGTGTGTATTGGTAGACAAGAAACTAACTTGTATATAAACCCATGTTTTGGGATGAATCATACAATACACTGAATAGAATTGAATTGAAGTCTTTTAATTCTACAGTGTAAACCATATAGAGTGTAAAGTTTACACTCTAAATGTCAAAAAACTCTTTTCAATGGGGGTGGTATAGAGTAGATAATAGAGTATTAGTTGATAGAGGAGGTGGGGAATTCCCCATCTTGCTATCAGTTGATAAATAGCTCGGACGACACTTTAACCAACGTCCGAACAAAAAAAAAATCGGACATCACGTTCCTTTCTAATTCTAAAGTCATAATTTGTAATTTTTTTAACTCGGACGTCACTTAAAGTGATGTCCCAGTTTAATTTAAAATCAAATTGTTTTTACACTTCTCCATTGGGGAGTATAAAGTGTAGATATTTATAGGCTATATAATAGTATGCAATTAGAGTTGTAAAATCCTAATGGCACCTACGTGGAGCCTAAATGGAGGTGTAATTTTACACGCCCCATTGGAGATGCCCTTAACAAATATTTGAGCTGATTAACACTAAAGTGTGTACTTAAACCAATTGACTAGCATTCAAAGCAGGGTTGAAACTGATGTGCTCTCCAAACTGACCATCTAGTAGACTCGTTTTGTTGATAGGAACTAGTATACTGCAAAGCAGTGGGAGTGAGCGGAGTTGTTGAGTGAGAGAGAGAGAGAGTGCGAGTTAGGGCTTTGGGTGGGTGGTGAAGAAGAAGAAGAAGAAGAAGGGTTCCGGGCGGAGATCGATATTGGATAGAAGAGTGTTTGGTGAAGAAGAAGAAAAGAAGAGAGATTGAGGACAGACAGAAACCTACCAAACCACATTTTGGGCCACGTACCCCCCACCCGACCCAAAAACGTTTGCTTTGCTCACTTGATTAATCGACATTATGTACGAAAAACTTAGACCCAATTAATTACTACAAAACTTAGTGTATTTGATTTATTTTATATTAGGAGCATACAAGCTTAGCTAACGTTATAGAAGCACATTAACAAAAGACTTCAAAGACCATTAATATTGAACAGTTGAGAATGTTCCCACGAAAACACGTCAGCCCCCTTTTAACTCTAATGTGGACACGTCATATTTCACAAAAGTTCGGCATAAAGAAAACAAACTGACGCCCAATTTTGGGAACTGTTCGTGTAACAACCCTAATAACATAAAAAGATCAAACAAACCTTCCCCACCTTTACCAAAATAGAAAAACCCAGCTTGATAAACAATAAAAAGAAAGGTGGAAATTTTAACAAAAGAACCCTTTGTCAATTAATTCGTCCTACCTCTCTCAACAACAAAATAGAAATGGTTATACTCAACCATTCTCTCTGACTTTACCATGATTCCATTCTCGAGTCAGCCCTTTTTTAATTATTCGGCAAGTAATAACCCAAAAAAGAAACCCCAACCCTTCTCCAAACAATACTGGCCTCTTTCTCTCACAAAAATAGATCTTAGATATTTTACTTTAATGTATCTCTGCAATCTCGAGATGATTTTAACTATGGTTCCCCATGTTCAGAGAGAAACTAAGAATTATTTAGAGTACCTCGAGTTGGTTTGTGACCAGACAAACAAGGTATGTGAAAACCCTAATTCAATTCTAACACTTCTCTATTTAAATCACACTCGTTTTCTCTCTTTGATTTGAAAATTGAACCATTAAGTGAGCAAGTGTAGAATAAAGGAGAAAATGGGTTGGAAGCAGCTCACTTATTACGATTGTAGAATTCTCAGAGGTAATAATATAAAAAACCCCACATTTGCATCTTTATTTGAGTATATATATATATATATATATATATATATATATATATATATATATATATATATATATATATATATATATATATATATATCTTTGTGTATTAATTAAATAAGTGATTTATTTTTTAACATATCAACAGAGATATTAGTCTATGCAATTTTCTCTACTACTGATCATGCATGACTGTCAAGTTAAGTCATTACAGGTGTAGCATAGTTGATGTTTCAGTATTAGTTAAAGCTATATCAATTTTCAGCTCAATTCTCTTTTTGTTTGTTAGGTATGAGTTTGTGTTATATTTCTTTCGGTGATATATGAAGACATGACTTGATGGTTATAAATGACAAATCTTGGCCCTAAATGGTTTTCTGCTCTGAGGCAATTCTCTTAAATGTGGGAAATAGTATTAATTGTGGACTATCTCATAATTAAGGTACACTCGAGTTTTCTTATTTGTCATACTTGCCAAATGAAGCAAACTTCACAGTTCATCTACTTTGTTCGTTGATATGCATGATAATTTAAGATTCTCTACATTGTAAAACATAGTGTACAGATGGATCATTGTTATGCCAGCTGAGTTGGTGTGAAGTGTTACGAGAGTTGATTTTTATACAGTCGAAATGATCAACCGTTAGTTGTACTAATTTTTATTGATCTGACATGAAAAGTTGTTTAATGTTATGTTGATTTTGCATAATCATTTGATTTCTTATTGTTTCAGTGTCCTTGATCACTTTTGTACTTCACTGCACTTGGTTTGTTTGTTTTTCATATTGTCTGAACGTTGTTGGTCCTTACAGATGATTCTGATTCGGAAAAATCATTGGTTTCATCTCCATAATGCTTGAAGAATAATGTTCAATCACCTACAGATGTAAGTGGTTTGTTTGATTTTTGAAGAATTTGTTGATTAGAGCTGTGGTGCGATTAATGAGAGTGTTCTCGATGAGGAAGATTGGATGTTGTCGCGCCGCCACCAAAGAATTCAATTGATGTGCGGAAGTTGGAGGATTCAATGATTATGTAAGTTTCAAAGAATTAGATTGAGTGACTTCTCAGCAATTTCACAAATTGGCTAGGTGTACGAATTTTACAAAGCATTCTTGCGGGGATAACATGAAATTTTGCTGAGTATGCGACAAGAAAGACTATATGCTACATGACAATTATATTTAATATATAATTCTTGCTCTACAGTGGCTCATTTCTTTGCTAGAATTGTTGCTTTACTAGAGAGTGTTATATATGATTCATGCTCTACCAGTGGCTTATTTCTTTAATTTGCTAGATTTGTTTCTTTGCTAGAGTTAGGGAAGTTTTTGCTTTTTTAGCTAGGCATCTTTGATTAACTTCATCTCAAATGTACCCATCTTTTATAGCATAATATTTATTTAGTAATGAGCATTAAAAATTCCATGACTCAATTGACACTTTTTCTATTGTTTTTAGTCGGGCATCTTTAAGATTATCAATGTTTAAGTGTGGTTGCATTTTTAGGTCACAATAAATGAGGAAGACTGGCAAGAAGTTATCACAACTTTAACTCATCTACCAATTTTTTTTTGGTGATAGATGTAAGTTACTTTTTGGTCAAGTCTTCTAATTAAGCTGTAGAATAGGGATATTCAAATTATTGCTTGGGTTTAGAATTTTTAGCTTGATGATTAGAGGCCAGTGCAAACATTTTCAAAATCGTTATGCCACTACTAGCTCATCTATTTTGAGTACTTTATTTTTACTTTGTTTCTGTGTGTTTAATGATCCAAACATTTGGATTATAATTGTGCACATTGGATTCTTAATTGATTGGTTAGGTTAGTGAGTTTGTCTATGATTTCCAGAGGCAAACATTGGCTAATACTATACTATATTGGATTTCAGGTTTAATGGGTGAATTTCTCATGGGATTGAGAACAAGCTAATACAAAGAAAATTGATATTTTCCCAGTTACGTTTGATGGTGATCACAAAGGAATGGAGGTGATACTCCAAATGGTGAGACAACTTTACACAAACTCATATCCTAGGTTTATTCAATATTCACTGATATTACTTGATTGACGTGTACAAAGATAGAAGAAATCTTTTACGATAGTTGTTGAACTTATTGAGCAAGCCCTGCTTAACCAAGTATTTTTAGTATTATGATGATTAGATATTACCACTTGATTGTGCCCAGTCAATGGTATAATAGTTTCACATATATATTTTAGCTATATACCATGTGTGCTTCATCACCAATGTATACCATTGTTTTTCTTAGTTTCGCGTACCCCGTGTATATATTGTTTTAATTTCTTTGTTCCACACATATTCTTCTTTGTAGTTTCAAACCGATGGCTTTGCACTTTAAACTTACTTTGTGGTTAGATGTCTGATTGATAGTTAGTGACTAATACGTCGCCACCCCCCTGTTTCTCAAATGTACGTAAATTTTTTGGGGCAAAAACGATCATACATACGGCAAAAACAAAGTAATCCATGCCCTTTTTTCTCAATTGTTCGCTTTAATAGAAACCAAAAAAAAGCTCTCCTAAATTCGCCTCCGATCCATTCTTCGAGTTTCTTTCTCTCAAACTAATGAGGTTCTACTTCGGAATTCTAACCTTCTAACCCTATAAAAACTCATGCCAAAAAAGAAAGGATATAAAAACCATTCTTCCTGATTATTTTCTTTTTAATTTCCTGAACCATTAATACTCAGCAATTGAGAATGCTCCCAGGAAGCCACGTCAGCCCCCCTTTTTTCTCTAAGGTGGTCACCTCAGCTTTTATAATAATTCGGTAGAAAAAAAAGTAATTCTATGCCCTCTTTTCCCAATTTTAATTGTTCGTAACCCAAACAAAAGATAAAAAAACAAAACCCTGAGAAAGAAAATAGATATACTTTCACGAAAAAAAAAACATAAGCTAAAAAGCTCTCCGCACAGATATCTAAGGGTTTATACATCTTCTCCTTATCAGTTCATAAACCCCAAGAAATAAAACAGATCAGTCAATAATGTAATTTTATAGATGAACATTGGGGAATCAGGTAAAATCTTAACTCTTCAGATTATTTCAGAGTTGAGATTTAAATCTAAATCTCCTGTGTAATTTCTTAGTAATTATACCATCTCGCATATGCATAAACAATCCTGTTGAATTGATTTTTTTCCCCCTTCAAAATTATGTTTGCGATATGGTTGAAACAGTATATATTGGTGTTTGGTACTGATTAAGAATGTCTTTGTATTTCAAGATTGGTTTGGTATTGGATTAGTTGAACAGTGATAAAATAATCAATGGGACTAAATCAGCAGAGAAAATAATCGTTTCCAACCGTGTTCTTCAATCTACAAATTCACGGTTTGTTCCTTCTTCTTCTTCTTCTCTTACCTCCAATCAATTTCCAACACTTATATCAATTTCAATTTTGAGTGTTCAGTCAATCTATTAGGTTGAGTTTTTATTGAACCAGAGGAGTGAAGTTTTACCATAAAAAAGAAAAATTTTATAGCTAATAGAAATTGTTGATCACACCAGTACATAGAATTTCATACTCCAGAAGGGTATCTCCCTTCTCCACCAAAGGTCCCACGAACTTCGAGTCCTAACTGGATTTAGTTTTAATATAAGCCACAAGATTGTCATGTTTTTCGTTAAGAGCTAATGCTTTTGGGTTTAATTTATCTGCTTCTCATTGTTGGTACAAAACCAATCTATAAGCAATGTATACCCTTTCTAAAGTTGGAGACTACATGCTCTTAGAAGAACGAGGGTGAAAAGGAGAAATAAATAACTGTCGTTAATACATACGGCGTCAATCTTTGGCACTAGCTGGTGGTGTTATTGCTCCAAATGTGTAAGCAAAAGTCCCTCCATGCTCTTACTTAGTCCATTTCACTTTACTTGATTGGTAAGTTTAGGCCCTATTTTCATTGGTCATATTGTTTAAGAATTAAGAATGGTTTCCACTATACTATTATGTTATCAAAACGAATAAAAAAAATACTACTATATTTATCTAGAAAGAAGAGTTTGCCGAGTTGCACTAGGGTAATTACAACCCTTGCAAGTGGCTTACGTATAGTTGAATCCCTTGAAAGTTTTTATATATTCTTTTACATGTCAAGAAGTGAAAACATGTTTCTAATTTATAGCATTTTTGCATAGAGATTTAAGTTTATGATTTTTTACAAAGACGCAAAACAGGATTGGGGTCCATTAGATAATCCCTTTGCTTATTAGATATGCACCGTTTTAGTATTTGTTTTTGTTCATGTGATGCTTAATGCTCTTGGGGCAGAGCAGATGCTATGATTTTGTTGAATTATCTACTCCTTATATACACATAATCGAACATATATGATTATTCACCGAGTTTGAGGTTTTATGAATATACATTTTTTCAAATAGGTGGATGGCATGAATGGAAAGATCATTGATTCATGGGTTGAACATGCATTACTACTCAATCAATATAATTTCAGGAAGAATGAATGAATTTGAGGGTAAGATGTTGCTGAACCTACATAGGAAGAAGTGGGACTGATGGGCTGACGCTTCAGCGATTTGATACCCACTCCAAAATCGACAAGCAGGTCGTCCAGGTTATTGAATGTTCATTGTCATTACGTATTATGTTTTATATGCCATCTGTTAGTTTTACTTGCCAACAAATTATCTGTCAGGAGATGGAAGATTTATTGTCTAGCATATACATGTGTGTTTTTGGCACTACCACCAATTCCACCTATTTGACTCAGGAAGAGTGCTAAAAGGGAATGTAGATGTGAGGCTAACACATACCACTTCAGTAGAACCTGCACTTGGGTCTCTTTCAAAACCAAAGAGTTCATTTGAAAGAAGGATTGCCTAGACAAACTTTGTCTTTACTAAATGGTATTTGTGATTAAGATATTAGTTGTTTAGTAAAATTGTTGGACACAAGAAAGACAATGGCAATCAGACAATGATTGCCGCTAAAAGGATTACAAAAGCACTATAACTATTGTGTCATGATCGTTGTCAAAAATGCCTAATTACTTGGATGGTTTAGAAGGAGTTGGCCCGTTCCGATGATGTCATGGTTTAAGTCTATTGACCATGGTCTTATTTTCTCTTCTTTGTGGGTTGGAATGCAGAGTGATGCTAACTTACATGCTATGTCATGTTGATTTGCATGATAAAGTAAGTAAGTTAGAAGACTATGGAGATTTCTTTGAAAACAAAATGTAATGACTGTGTGCAGTCTCCAACGAGAAAGTCGAAGCAGTGTTGTACATCAGCTAATATAGCTTCAGGACTATGAAACTCGCTTTCGTTAGCTGGATTTGGTATCATAAGTGCCCTTCTTGAACAACTATATCATATTATTGATAACACTAGCTAGAGTAAACTCGCACAAAAGTAAACAAACCCATGTAGATTAAAACAACTTTTCTTGCAGAAGAGATTGTCTTCCTAAAGTACTTCGCCTTTGAGACATTATAAAGTACTCATTGTGGTTGAAGTATATGGTAGTGTATTGAGTCCTTTAATATGGTGACACAGTAAGGAGGGAAAGAATCTAATGACTATATGTTCTCTGTGGAATCCAATTACAGCATGCAAAATGTTTGAGTCCAATGGCTTAGGTATATTTGACACGATAAATTGTTTTTTTTTTTTTTTTTTTTGTATTTTGTATTTTTTGTTGTTGCAAAGTCAGAGAAATTGACTGGATCTAATGAATGTAGAGATTTTCGGCTCTTTTGGCGGGTATCACAACTATTACTTAGAAGGTAGTCACTGACTCACTTCAACCCGATAATTTGCAGCTAAAGTAAGAAAAATTCCTGAACACCTTTTTTAACTCCAATATAGTTCAAGTTTTGAATCATTGCAAATTGTTTCCTGCTAGTATCATTGCATGTAACGACTAACGCCTACCTTTCCATTTCTTTGATCCTTTTTCAGTGAACTAAGATGTAGTGCACTGCATTAGTTCACTATTTGCTTTCATACTAGCATATCTGAACTTTACTTTTGCTTAAGTCTATTGGATTAACATGCACAACATCTGCTTATTAGAGAATGAACTCATGTAGTTTGCTAAGACTTGATTTTCTTTGGATTTGGTGTTTGTTGTCCTTTGATTATATGTCCACACATTTTAAGATGCTTAATAATATCTATGATTCTTTAGTTTTAGGATTCCCTTCTTTGATCATTTACTTTAGCTACTACTATATGACTCGGATTAAGAGATAAAACTTAAAATGCATATTAGACATAAAATCATTTGGATGTGACCTTTTGGTTCATTTGTGGTTAAGGTGTTTAATAGGTGGATATATATCTTCATTTTTCATGCGACAAACAAAAGTTCTATTAGTCTTTAACTAAAAAAGTTTGTTGTTGACTAAGGTCAGATGAAGATCTTACTGGAAAGGATTTAGGCTACTTCTACTACATTCAATGGCTGATAAAACACCATTTTCACTCTACATCTCTTGAATTATAATGTGTATGATATGCTTGATGTTTGTCGTTCACTATTGTAGTTTAAATACATCTGTTCTTAACCATTTGGAACTGATTACTATCGTTAGAGTTCATTAGGAGGTAATCTTATTTTTATTTTCATTTCAAATATATACACATTTTCTCATAATATTTCATATTCATATAATGGTATGGACTGAGTTTATTGTTAGGAAGCATAGTAGTCTATAAACTGATATGCGCATTGATTACTACTATATTAGTTTTTAAAGTGAAGAGAATAAGTTGATAGGAAATCATGGAATTAGGTATTGAGTGCACTACCGGACAAGGCCTGACGATTTTGAGATTAGCTAAGAGTTTTGAAACTATGAAGAATACCTATTTGCATGTGGTTGTTTGTCTGAATTCACAAAAGAAATGTGCTTGAGATGAGCCAAATTTTATGGTGGTTAGATTGACAAAGAAAATTAAATTGTTTTAAAAAGAATTGAAGAACACTGCTTAATGAACACTGTGTATATTTATATATTGCTATTAGATTTTGTAGAAGTTCAAATTAGGCAACTACATTTCATGATCACTAATATACTTAGCATGATGGATGCTATCACATTAAAATTTATCATATTGAGCCATGCCATAGAATGTGATCGGTAGTGGATAAATTATTATTCCATTCACACCTACTCATTTATACAAAAAAAGAGCGAGATACCGATTTTTGTATTATCAAATTGGATAAAGAGCTTTGCTTATCATCATCTTGACGTGGCTTCAAAATGTCCAATTGGCTTGGCAGGTGCATTCTTTATATATGTCTGCCCCAAATCACAAATGCGAAAGATACGAGCATAATGGCGTGGAGGTATTCATATGGTGGCCAGTAATACTTGAATAAACATTTGTTTAGTACAATAACGAGTAAATTCTACCTGGTGGAGTTTCCGTTTACGACATGGACTACCAGGATATTTAATCCTATTTGCTCCCCATGCTAGGTATGTTAACAATTTTTTTTTTATTATTATTATTTTTTTTTTATGTATGTTAGATTTTTTGCCTTCATTTTTTGATAGTGTTGAATGTACAACTTGGATTGTTATTTTGTTTGTTTCACCTCAAATGAATTGATCTTAAGGTAGAACTGTAGAAGCCTTCGCCAACTTAATGTATTTCATAATTGGTATTTTATAGGTGTTCCATTAGAATAAATAGTTTTTCAGAGTTTTAAGTGATTTTTTCATAGCCTGCACGAATGATTTTGTGTATTCAAAACGTTTGTTATTAGTGTCAAAGCACTTTCTGATTAGCCTCATGCAAGTCCCATGCATAATGAGGTTGGTTTTATGATTTTTGTGACACTAGACTCAATCTCAATGTGTAAACATGTTGACAAACATCAATATATCCTTTGTTTGTTCTTTCATTTTGTGTTCTTGGATTAAATTCCTATATTCTCTAATTGCATATAAGCAATCCAATAATAACAAGAAGCAGACCTATGTTTTACCTCCTTGCCCTTCCTAGCTTTTAGATAAATGTCCTTAAAGTAAGAATAAATTGTATATATTTACAAGTTTATATGAAGGCATGTCTATCAGAGAGATCATTTGTTTCATTCCATTCTCATCAATTGCAGTGCCAATATAAATGTCAAATTTGAGTTTACAGCCTTTCAAGGTGGCTTCCATCCAAACCAGCAAGACAGGGTTCACAAGAAAGGCAATGGTCAGGTTTGCCATCCTCTTTGCAACCAAATGTGGAGAAAATGAAGCGGTTTTTTGACAGGTTTGATGCATTGTTGGGAAGATATCTAAAGGAAAATACCACTCCGTACAGTGCTGAGGCTATTAGGAAAGTAGAATTTGGATATGGAAGTGACTAAAACATTAATTTCAAGTTGCAGATGCATACATATGGTTTTATTGATTTCAAATAGTTCAAGAATTTGCACGTACAAGACAGGACAGAGATTCAATAGAGTCGCCGCTCTATCCTGGTAATCTCACCGTGGAACAAATAATTGTTAAACTTAACCAGCAATCGAAGACGCATTTGGAATAGATGGCTTTGGTAGCAGCAATGATAAGGACAGCAGTGACGCCAAACCAGACTATAGATCCTAATGGCGTTATACATGTACCAGTAACACTAGAAGGCACCTTTTACTTAGCATTGGTGGGCATTGGTACAACTAAGGTTGAGTCTGACCCATATTTTGAGTCATACTATTTTATTGTTGACACTGGTAGTTCACTCACATGGACTCAGTACGAAGGATGCAATCCCTGTTTTTATCAAAAGCCACCGTTGTTTCCTTATAGGAAATCAACAACTTTTAGTGAGTCTCTTTGTGATAGGGAGGGTCGATGTGAATTTGGTACTTGCAAAGAAGGTAAATGCACTTATACTATGGGGTATGGGAATGGTGCTATAATAGAGGGTGGTCTTGGTTTCAAAAAGCTCACATTCAATTCAGATGATGGGGGTATTGAAGCTTTTGATCATTTGAGATTTGGTTGTGGCTTAAAACAAACCAATTTTGATTTTCGTCTCACGGATCCAATATAGACTGAGATAGTTGGAATTCTTGGATTAGCAAGGGGACTAGCATCATTTCCAAACCAATTACAGCTTTATGATTTCTCATACTGTCTAAGGACATGGTATAATGAAGGTGGAGTTCAAGAAATTAGTACGTTCTTGTGTGTGGGCAGAGACGCACGTTTCCAAGATGAGCAAAAAATACATTCCACTCCACTAGCTCCACGTTAATCACATTACTTTGTGACTCTGGAGGGAATATCCTTTCAAGGAGTTTGACTCCCGATTGATCCAAGTGCATTTGCATGGACACCAAATGGCAAAGGTGGGTGTTTACTCGATACTGGATCCCCATGGACATTGATTCATCGAAAAGAATATGGTGTTGTTAGAGTTACAATGCAAACATACTTTAGAGGATGGTGTGCCTAACTATCTAACTAGCTAGCTTAAGGTATTTCTAGAGATTTTTATTTTTTATTGAGTAGTCTCTTTGTGCCATTATTTTACTTTGATGATTTCTCTCCTATGAAAGAAATCAAATCATTAGTTATTAATTGAACTATTTCTATTGTGAATCTACTATGACATTTTCCATTTTTTAGATTGCATTCTCGATGATATTGCTATCTTTGTAATTTATTTTTTCAGCCGATTTGATACTTGGCTTATTGCTATGCTATATGCTTCAAATCTTAAGCTGAAAGGTCCTATATGCAATGGTAGACAAGTAATTGGATGGCATATAGATGAACAACTTGAAGACTTCAAAGGTTTCATGTTAGTTCATTTAACAACACTGTCTTATGAAATTCTAAGAGATGGAACCGCCGCTAACTTCAAAATCCATCCAACAGCTAGATACATTCAAAGAAGGTTTTCAATTATGCTTCATATCCTCTATTTGTTTATACTTAAAAAGTTAAAAAAATGTTCTCTTGTAGCAACGAGCATTACTCAAACTAGGTTTTGTGTGAATGGGTAGAGTTAACATAATTAGCAATATGGGGAGATTAGAATGCAACTAAGATAATCGTTTTAACGTGCAACTGGTGAACATCACGTGTTTGTTACAAGAATATTTGGCATGGTTAAAAGGTAAATAACTTTTACTTATGTCTGTACAAGGGTAACTAATATAATTATATTAATTTCTCAAAATCATTCACATGTGGCAAGTTTTTGACGTATATGCATATGTGAGTATGCCAATTTGATTATTTACCAATTTATGCATGCCCCAAGGTTTATTTACTGGAAAAGATGTTTGAGTGGAAACTTACATTTTCCAGTCTCTAGCAAGTCAGCAATTGTATTAAGGTTCAACCTGATCGAATGTGCGCGGAATTAATGAGGCCTTTGATGTCAGTTTTCGTATTATATAGCTTCATGGATAGCGAGATTTGAACTCAATGTTTTCTATTTACTCATTTCTAGCAATCAAATTAATTGAAAAATTATTTAAGAAATCAATTAATTGATTTTGAATCCATGAATCAATGTTTTGGATATTATAATCATTAAGGTATTGGAGATAAATGTAGTTTACATGAATTTTGGCCGTGTATACGGTTTTAATGGGTAGAATACTGATTATCTGACTACGAGTAAGTTGATGAAAACTCTTAACTATACCTTGAATGGCTTAATGTGGAATGTTGAGAATAATATATATATTAAGAACTCTCGCAAAGGCGTGGTCTTGGCACAACCTGCATAAAGGTTTAATGGTTTTACATAGAAGACATATCAAGACTGTGTCTGTGATGTAGATTTTCTATAGTAGGCGGTCATCCATGAGACACACTATAAGATCGAGAGAAACATTGGACCTCTTTACCATAAGAACTTCATGCCACGTCGATTTTGGTAAGTTACAATTTCTTTGCATGTTATTCTTATTCTATAGTTATTGGGAAATTGCCACGTGTGTACATGTATATATACACTTCTATACTGAGAATCTATATCGCAAGGATATTTTGTTGATTGGTTTGTATTTTAGAATATTTGTTAATTGGTTTTCATTGCATTTTATGTGGTAGAAACTGGATTGTGGAATATACTGAACTTAAAGAACTACAAGAGATGATATTTATGGTCTCGACTATTTTACATGTATCCCTTCAAAACCTTATTATCCTTAATTTACTTAACTTAATTTTCATGAAGAATGCTCAACTATGAATTGCTTAGAAACTCTATATCCTTTGGTGGCCTCATTGCCATTTCAGAGGTTTAAACAAATGTGTCTGTAATATTCTCCAGTTCCTATTTTCAATCAATATCAACATCTGTTCAGTGAGTTGTTTATTACTTTCCTTTCCTTAGCACATTAATGATTCTCAATTTCCAGCCACTCCATAGTGTGTTACGTGGTTGGTTAAATATTTATACATACTTTGTGACAAAGTATGATGTTTCCATTCATTAGAGCAATAGTTAGTGGAATGGTGTATGCGTGAGTTTATTATTTTTCTATTATATGAAATCTTTTAATTACTTAATTGTGAGTGAGGTTTATGGTTCTTCCTTGTCTATTAGTTTAAAAGCCATGATACCACGTGAGTACGTGACCATATCTCTATTATCTTTGTAATTAGGCATTAAAGTGCTACTAGGATCTGACCTCCAATACTCACACCCATTTCTATTTATAATTTACAACATATAGAAAAACCCACTAATTCAAATAAAACTTTTAAGGACATATTTGAAATTTTGTTGAAGCATGTTCAGTTGCATAGTGCATTGGTAGCATTTTATTTTGATCCATGATTATCGATTATCGTAAATAATAATCTCAGAATAACATGTTGAATAATGTAAGAGTTTTGTCAAATGTTCTAAAGTGCATGGGTTTGTGTGGATTTTTTTATTTTTATTTTTATTTTTTTTATTTTTTATTTTTTTTATTTACTTCGTTTCTATAGGTTCGAGAGTAGGTTTTCACTCGATATTGGGTGTGAATGAGTTATGCTTGAACGAAGAAATGTTTTAAGTTGCAAATACATTCAAATTTGTTACAATTGCTTTTGTTTGGTTTGGCATCAGTGTTATGCAGGGCAAGACATAATTTAATAGATCATGTTAAAAATCTAAGTATGAGTGCAGTTTATGGGGTCTTATTATATGCTGTGATATTTGATGGGTGAACTACTGCATATGACTACGTTTTGTTTCAAACAATGATTTTATGGAGTTTAAATATTTTGACTGATAATTTTATGGATTTAAATAGTTGTCTATTTGGGCAGTGTTTCCTAATAAATTGCTACTAAGCAAGTACTAGCTCAACTTGGTGATTTGAAGAACAAAGGGTGATCAAAAACTTAGTGCAGCAGATGCAGGCGAAACCAATTGTATGAAATGCCATTATAGAACTCTATTGTAAAACATTGCTACAGTGTTTGACAATTGCAGATCTTAGTTGCTCTTCAGGACCTGACTCACTCTGTCATTCCGAACGTTATAGACAATGTCAATGAATTGTGCCAAAAGTCGGGTTGGGTGTCACCTGAATATCAAGTGCTCCTTAATGATCTCCTTGTATGGCAATACTCTTCTGATGCAATTGTAATTTAAATATTTGGAAACTGAAGTTACCTGAGTAGTCGGTTATAGCTATTGGAAAATGAGTATTAGGTAATAGAGACATATTTTAGTGAATATGTTAACATAGTTTGTTTAACGAATGATAATCTCTTTCAATATCTAATCTAGAATATTACGTATGGTCTTTTTTGTTTAATGGAAGTTTCTACTTCATAGGAAAAAAATAATAATAAAATGTTTAGTTTAAGTGTTGAACATTGTTCACAGTGTCTTATACGTGACCTACTACTAACAAAGATGCCTTTTCTCGCGAAAAATGTTTTGAGTTTTGACCGCCTTAAAAGTTAGAAGGCACTGAGTTTTTATTCTTCACCAACAATTAATGACCAACATAAATGTTAAATGAGACCTTCTCAGATGTATAAGGTGAATTATATTGAGCTAAGATGAATTGTTAGTAATTCTATCTTTTTCTTCTTTCAGGCTAGCTGCATAGGATGTACGTCAAATTTGATCTTCTGCGATGTTGATAAAGATACAATGAACAAAAGAATCTCAACTCGAAAAAAATGATAAAATTATTTGTTAAATGGAAATGATCCTTGGGTGACTCGGAAACATTCTACAAAGTAATTACTTAAAGGTGTAATCTATCACAAATATGCCCAAAACAACTTCAAACTTTCTGTTGGATTCCGCCGCAGTGCAAGTATAAGAGGCATGGCATAAAAGCCCTCCTCCAGGAAGAAGCAATTTTACTCAGTAATATCTAATAGCATATATAAAGGATATGCATTCTTCATAACTTCTTCATAATCTGTTCCTTTTTTTGTCCTAGTTCATGCATATGTTTTGTGCTTTAATATATAGTAGGCAACAAGGGTATGTCGTTACAAGGCAACTCCATTGTAAAAAGAAATAATTTGTAGACTGATGATAATAATTTGTAAATGAACAAGACTCTTCTGCTATAACAGGGATTCCAAAAGTAACCGGTGTTAGCCTATTTTGTGACGACCGAGGTGGCATGCTCGCTAGCCAGAAGTAAGATAAGAGAGCAGAGGCGCGAAGCACCAGATCATGTCTGTGGCACCCTAGAAGGGGACAGGCCGTACAGGAGCATAGGAGAAAAAGTACGGTCAGAGTCAAAGTGGAGACAACTTAGTGGAGAAGGAACGGGGGGTACAGCAGCAAGGCCGCGGAACCCTAAGAGGACAGGTGTTCCAGTGTGGACCAGAAGATGGGAGGGCGATCAACGGATAGGAAAGAAGGGAGAAGGATATAAATAGGAACAATAGAGAAAAAGAAAAGGGGGGAAAAAAAGAAAAGAGTGAGAGAGTGAGAGATTAGGACATTGGATCTTAGAGGGTGTGATTTGTGTTCATACATTTGGTGCCGTCTGTGAGGACGAGGTAGGTCCACGATTTGGGAAGTTGCAAAGCATGGCTCCAGCTAAGAGAGGAAGAGGTAGAGGATGAGGTAGAGGAAGGCTGACGAGGGAGGAGGCCATACAGAACGAAACAGTGAGTGTGGAAAACATAGAGGTGGGGGAAGAGAAAGTCGAAGATTTAGTGGCTGAGGCAACTAGGTTGCTTCAGGAGGAGGTAGGTAGACTTAGAGAAGAAAATGAGGAGTTGAGGAGAGAAAGAGAAGGCACTCAGGAAGGAGCGGAAACCGCTGTACTTGCGGGTAGTGAAGTGGAAGTGCAAAGTGAGGATCTTCGTCAGGAAACCAGAGGGAACCATGCAGGAGGCATTACCATGGAAATGGTGCAGGCAATGATCGAAAGAGACAGAGAGGCTAGCCACACTATGGAAAAAGAGAAACACGGGGCGGCTAAGAAGCTGGTGAACATCCTAAATCAGAATCCCCTTGCTGACTCAGTCTGGAATTCAGAGGTACCCAAGAGATTTATGCAGCCGCAGTTTGAAAGGTATGACGGAAAAGGAGATCCGGCGGACCATTTGCATCACTTCTGGCAACAGATGCCGCTGTGGCAAGAGGCGAAGTATGATGGCCTCCGTTGCACGATGTTTCCTGCCAGTCTGAAAGGGGGAGCCTCTGACTGGTATTACCGGTTGGCATCACAGAGCATCCAAAGGTTCGAGGAGTTGGAGCAAGCTTTTGTGGGTCACTTCATCCATCAAAAGAAGAGGGTAGTGGATGTAGCAGATCTCTTTAATGTAAAGCAGAAGTCCGCAGAATAAAAGCCAACCTAGATCAAATAAGGGCATTGTTGGAAATGCCCTCTCCGCAGAACGTGAAGGAGGTTCAACGGCTGGCCGGTAGGGTTGCGGCACTCAATAGGTTCATATCTAAGTCCTCAGATAAGTGCCGACCCTTGTACTTGCTATTGAGAAGGACAATCAACTTTCAGTGGAACGAGGCATGTGAAAAGGTTTTCCAGGAGTTGAAAGAATATTTGGGCAGGGCCCCGATCCTGTCGCGGCCAGGGCAGGGGGAGAAGTTGTACTTATACCTGGGGGTGTCAGAGGGTGCAGTCAGTTTGGTGTTGATCAGGATAGTGGGCAAGGCAGAAAGACCGGTGTACTTCCAAAGCAAAATGATGTTGGACGCCGAAACGAGATACAATAAGATTGAGAAGTATGCCTTGGCTCTGGTCTTCTCAGCACTCAAGTTGAAACCCTATTTTGATGCTCATTCAGTGGTAGTGGTGACCAACTTGCCGCTCAAACAGGCATTGAAGGCAGAGAAGTCGGGGAGAATGTTGAAATAGGCTGTGCTGCTGAGCTCATATGACATTGAGTACCAAACCAGAACCGCGGAGAAGGCCCAAGCAATGGGGGAATTTCTGGCCGAGTTCCCGACTGAGGGGGAGGAGATGGTCATGGAACAGGAGGCAAACCCGAACCAAGACCCCGTGGGACATGCGAAACGGATGGAGGGTCTTCGCAGATGGGGTAATGGGATTGGGGTGATGCTGGTCACCCTCGATAATACTCGCCTGGAGCTGTCAATGAAGCTGGGGTTCACTGCTTTGAATAATGAATCGGAATATGAGGCGGTGATTGCAAGGTTGGATTTGGCCAGAGACATGGGCGTGCAGGAGCTGAGAGTATATTCTGATTCGAACTTGGTGTTAAGTCAGTACGTGACCACTTTGAGAATGGCTAAGTACTTAGAGGTGTTGCAGCGAAGGGCTGGCCACTTTGAGAAAATCAGTTTCGTTCATCTGAGTCGGGGAGAGAACAGACATGTCGACGCCCTGGCATATGTTGCCGCGGTGCTACCAGGGACAGAGGGTAGATCCATTGAAGTCCGGGTGCTAAGTAAACCAAGCACTGCAGAGAACCAGGGGGTGTGTTTAGTCATTGAGCAAGAGCCCGGATGGGTGGAGTCCATCAAAAGTTACCTTACGGGGATAGAAATAGAGGACAAGGGGGAAAGGAGGAGAATGGAACAGAGGTCACGGAGATACATTCTACTAGATGGTTAATTATATCGGCGGAGTGTCAGTGGACCACTCTTGAAATGCCTGGGATCGCAGAAGGTTCAAGAGGTATTGGGTGAGGTTCACGAAGGAGATTGTGGAAGCCACTCAGCGGGAAGGACAACTGCTCATCAGCTGCTATCACAGGGGTACTTTTGGCCTCACATGAAGAGGGACGCTACTGAGTATGCCAAGAGATACCAGAAGTGCAAGATCTTTGCGCCGCTGATACATGCTCCTGCAGAATCGCTGCACAAAGTTCTCAGCCTATGGCCATTCGCTATGTAGGTGTTGGATGTCATCGGACCTTTGCCTATGGCCAGCGGGAAAAGGAGGTTTATGCTAGCCGCGACCGATTACTTTACAAAATGGGTTGAGGGTGTGGCTTTGCAGCAGGTGAAAGAGGAACAGGTGAGAAAATTCTTGTGGGAGAATATAATATGCAGATTTGGGCTGATGCATACCATCATCGCGGACAATGGAACTCAGTTCACAGGGGGAAAGGTGAGAGCCTTCCTCCAAGCCTTCAAGGTGAAGCAAGGTTTTTCTGCCCCTTATAATCCAGAGGGGAATGGTCAGGCAGAGTCCTCTAACAAAGTAATCATGGATAATTTAAAGAAAAAGCTGGAGAAGCGCAAAGGATGCTGGGCCGATGAGTTAAACCATGTACTGTGGGTGTATCGCACTACACCGCGGACATCTACAGGAGAATCCCCGTTCGCGATGGCCTATGGAGTGGAGGCAGTGATCCCGGTGGAAATGATGGCTCCAACGACTAGAACCAAGGCAGTGGATACAAGGGTTAATGAGAAAATACTGGCCGAGGAGTTGAACCTCACAGAGGAAAGAAGGAACACTACTCGCATCAGACTGGAAGAGTACCACAGGAGGCTGCATAGACAGTACAACAAACGTGTGAAGCCACGAAAGTTCATGGTTGGTGACCGAGTACTTCGGAGGGTGACCACATCCACCAAGGAGGAGACAGACGGGAAGCTAGGTCCCAACTAGGAGGGACCTTATACCATGGTGGAGGCTGGGGGGTCAAAAGCCTACAGGTTGCAGATAGCACTAGGAGAGGACATCAAGCAGCCGTGGGACATCCAGATGTTAAAGAAATTCCATGAGTAACTTAGTCATTAGTTTATCTGTGTTGTGTTCAAAATTAAAGAAAATTGTATTTGCTTCATCCGTGCTTTGTGATGATATTTTGAGTTAGCTATATGTCAATGAAAGTAATAACAATCTTCATTCATCTGATGTATGGATATTTGTTTATGCGTGGTTTAGGCCAAAGGCAGCGGACAGGAGGTTCCAGGTGAAAAGGAATCTGGTGGCCCACTGAGTGGCCCGGGCATACTCAGTGGCCCTCAACTGCTCCACGGACAACTTGGGGCATCACGAAAGTGGCCGGGCATACCGGCCGCCCCTCAACATCTCCAAAGGTCGACTGGGGGGGCCGCCGAGTGGCCGGGGCATACTCGTGACCCCTCAACATCTCCAAGGTCAACATGGGGGCACGCTGAGTGGTGCGGGCATACTCAGCGGCCCTCAACATCTCCAAGGTTGACTCGGGGGTACGCTGAGTGGCCCGGCCATACTCAGCGGCCCTCAACATCTCCAGGGTTAACTTGGTGGCATGCTGAGTTGCCCGGGCATGCTCAGTGGCCCTCAACATCTCCAAGGTCAACTTGGGGGCACGCTGAGTGGCCCGGGCATGCTCAGCAGCCCTCAACATCTCCAAGGTCAACTTGGGGGCACGCTGAGTGGCCCGGGCATGCTCAGCGGCCCTCAACATCTCCACGGTCAAATTGGGGGCACGCTGAGTGGCCCGGGCATACTCAGTGGCCCTCAACCCCGCCAAGGCCAAGTTGAGGGCACGCTGAGTGGCCCGGGCATGCTCAGCGGTCCTCAACATCTCCACGGTCAACTTGGGGGCACGCTGAGTGGCCCAGGCATACTCAGTGGCCCTCAACATTGCCAAGGCCAACTGGGGGGCACGCTGAGTGGCCCGGGCATGCTCAGCAGCCCTCAACGTCTCCACAACCAACTTATGGGCACGCTGAGTGGCCCGGGCATACTTAACTGCCCCAACTCCTCGAGGGTAGCGTTGAATAAAGGGGTTGAATAAAGGGTTAGATCAGGCAAATGACAATACAATGCAAAGGAGTCAACAAGTGCGGAAATAAAGGCGCTCGGTACGCAAGAAAGGATATATCTATCACCCAGTTAATTGGGGGCAAAGTGTTTGACTAGAAACGCATTCATCCGCGGCTTGCTGGGACTACCCAGAAATCCAAGCCCGCAAGTTATAACAAAAAGAAATTGAATTCGTAGAAGTACATGACCAGAAAGATAAACATTTAAAGCTGAACACAGGCAGACGTCACTTAGGGTCCTCTGAGGCATCCACCGGCAGTCGATCCTCCTCTACTGCCTCAGTGACTTCATCCACATCTATAGGGGAGGATGACATGCCAAGCTGGACAGCGGCCTCAGGGTCCAGAGCAGGAGAGGCGACCGTGGAGTCGGGAAGGGCAGTGGCCGGTTGTTGGTTAGGAAGAAGACTCCCAGCTGCAGTGAGGGCTTCTAGCTGCTGCCTCAGCTCCCTGGCTATCTTTTTAGAGGCCAAGGTTTTGAAATGTTCTGCCGCCTCCTTCAGTGATTGTTCAAGGTCCTTCTTAGCCGCGGCCCTATCTGATTCCCTCTGTCGCTCCAACTGAGAAGTGACGCCAGCCACATAGTCTCGATGCGCCTGTTCTACACGCTGGAGCTCCTTGTGGTGTTTGAGGGCTGAAAGACGGGCATCATCTCTCTCTGCCTCCATTTTTGCATACTTGGCCTTCCATCCTTCGGGCCCGTGGATTTCTGCCTTCACCGTCTCAAGGGCATCCAGGGTGTTAGTAAGGCCGCGGATAACATAGCCCACATCAAGGCTCATCTGGGAAAGGAAACAAAGTTAGGAAGAACTAAGTAGTAAAGGAGAAAAGAGGAAAAAAAAGGGGGGGGGAGGCATACCCTCTCCCATCCAGTATAGATCGCGGCCCTGTGGGAGGCGAAGGAGCCGGAGTCCCCGTAAGCTTGGTCCCGCGGGAGATGGGAGCTGAAGAATAGAGAGGCGGCTACCGCAGGGTTGTCTAGCTCGGAGTCCCTTGTTGTGATGTCGCAGTCCCTAGCCTTGAATTGAGGGTGCCAGAGTTCAACTGGCCTCGAAGGCAGGGGACCAATAGGGACGACCTCTTTCCCGGGATGGTGTAAGGGGGCTACTAGCCGCGGTGAAGCTGACCGAGAAGTAGCAGGCTTTAAGGTTGAAGCAGTGGTCTTGGCCTTTTTGGCAGGAGGACCCTTGGTCGTGGTGTTGGAGGGAGCCTCACCCTCAGAATCACTCTCCCAGAGCTTAAGTTTGGAGACGTCCATGTTGGCAGTAGGAGCAAAGTCGTCCTCCCAATCAGCTATGGAAGAATAGGATCGAGGAGCAGGGGCAGGAATGGGTGCAGGGGGACCAACAGGGGCCTTACGAGTCTGGGAAGCTGCGACCTTCTGCGCAAGAACTTGACTGTGGGATATTTTGGTGGTGAACCCAAAAGACCGATGGACCGGGTGCTTGCATCACCGGCTTTTAGGTGGAGAGAGTTTGGGTTTCCTCTCTTTAGGCGGCGGAAGAAGGTACAAAGGACCGCGGTACTTTCCGATATCTTTAAGGGAAGGGTCTAGAAGGAGCGGGCTGCCCTTGTCTGGGTCGATGCCGAGGATGTCGCACTGGGTATCTCCTAAGCCGTGGAGTCTATCAAAAATTTCAAAGGAAATGCCAGCGTACACGTGGGAGTGTGAGTCCGAGGCCCAACCTGAAACATAGAAGAATAAACTGGTTAAGAAGGGTATCACCTTTTTGGGCAAACACAGCAGCTAACTAAACTCACCGTGATCAATGAAATGGGAGTGTCTAAGGGACAACTCAGGAGGGAGATCTGCATAAAGGAAATTCCCGGACACATACAAGGGGTAGTGGTGCCACACCTTGTCAGAGGTGGTGACATGGATAACAAAGGACTTTTTCTGTGGGCGCACGTAGAACGATTGATATCCAATACTCCCCAGTTTGGTGCTCTTTTTTATGAAGTAATGAGCCATGATATCATGCAAGCCAATCTGCAGAGTATTCGTTCTGTTGTAATAGTTGGCGGCATACATGATGCGCCAGAAGTTGCCAATGCCTTAACACGACGGGATGTTGAAGTGATTGCAGACCTCAACGTCCAGTAAGGATAGGGGGAAGCGATGACAATTTGCCCCACAGTTGCCACTAAGCATCCGGGCCACGGCGGAACAAGGTGGGGAAAGTGGGTGATGCCTAGTACGTGCTCTAACACCACGTCTCCCGGGATGCCATATGCGGCTTAGACGATGGCCAAGTAAGGCCTCCGATAATGAGAAGGCTGGGGAAGGAGCATTGAGGGTCTTCCCGAGGTAGAGGGGGCTGCGGATGAAAGAGTAGGCCCTGAAGAAGGGGACTCCGACCGGTTCGCGGTGGGGCCAGATAGTTCAGATTGTGCGGGGGAGTCAGCAGATCTGGAGGAAGAAGCCCTAGAGCTGCCAGATCTGGTAGCGGAGGAGCCACCAGAATGGGAGTCCGACATGGTGGTGACCAGTGTGTAATGGTGAGTTGGGTTTGGGATCGCAAAGAGCACACAAGGGCAAAGGAAGTGAACAGAGGGGAGAGAAATAAACGCGTGCAGCAAAAGAAAAAAGAAAAAAAAAGAGCACCTATAAACAAAAAGAGAGAAGATGAAAGCACGAACATGGTGAAGGAGAAGCTGAACCAAATGATGATCTACGGTGGAGCGAGAGCAAGAGAGACGTACGGCTTGCTAGAAGAAAAGGAAAGAAGGAGGTGGATGGCTTAGGGGCTAGAGAAAAGGTGAGACAGTTGCGAGGAGCTGGAGAGAAAACTAGAAAAGGTTGGAAGTGGGGGAGACAAAGGGGGAGCAAAGAGTTTTGTTTTAGGCGGGATTCGAAGAGGCAGGGGTAGAAGTGTAAACAATATGGAAAAAGGGAGCAACACTGGGGGAGACGCGTGTTCGCATAAAACTCGAGGAGGCGAAGGCGGTGGCGCGTGCGAGGAGAGGCACGTGCTATGAGACACGTGTTTGGTGACCCAAGGTTCAAGGCGAGCGTGGGAGCAGGGATGTCAGATGCAATGATGCTTCAGAGGTGAGCGACAGGCCCTAGGATGGGATAACACCTTGAGGGGTTAGCTGACGAGTTTCTGCCCGCAGACCCAAGCGGATCCGAGGGCCGAGAGGGGGCATCTGTGTTAGCCTATTTTGTGACGACTGAAGTGGCATGCTCGTTGGCCAGAAGTAAGATAAGAGAGCGGAGGCATGATATAAGTAAAAAGAGTAGTTTACCTACGAAATGAACGTTAAACTCAAAACGCAAGAAAACTAAACTAAATTACGAAAAGCTATCAAAGATTTCTATACTCTCAATTCTATCGAAATAGAGTGGAGTAAAAAGTTCGTTCCACTCTTAGTTCCTTAGTATTGAAGTTTTCTACAATTGACTAGTAATCCAAAGTTTAATGAGAGCAATGGTGGAGGTTTTATACTACGACGTGAATTCGAACGACAAGATACTTAATAACTAAAATGACATATATAAAGATGTGAACTTTACTACTTTTAATTAACAAATACTTCAAATCTAATTAATGACTAAGAATTGAATAACAACAATTGAAATTAGATCTAATAAATTGAAATGACAAAAATTGAATTGACAAGAATAACTATTTTATTTATCTAACTAAATGAAGAACAATGATTCAAAGGATTAATCTAAAATAATGAATTGAAACTAATTAATTTAACTAATTGAATTCAAATAAAACTAGATCTAGAAGTTATTTTAATGGCTAATTTTTTCTCTAACCTATCTAACTATCTCTAACTTAAGAGCTAAGTCTTATTTTATACAAAGGAGGAGACCAGATCCACAATTTCGTGCAAGGGCTGAGGAGCCATGTTTTAGGCCGGAAAATCGAGCCCAAAGCCCAATTTCTTCAGTCCACAGAGCCCGTTTTAGCTGGTTTCGACTTCAGCAGACTTTTTGTCCACTTTTGCTCCTCTGATTTGGTCAAGGCTTAGACCATTGGAAAGCTCTTTCTGAGTCGGTCATTTTAATGTAAGGTAGGCCCAATTCCGAGGTCTGAGTCCAAAGATATGGTCTTCGGAAGTTTTGCCGACTTGTGCACTGTTTCTGCCCGTGTTGACTTTTCAGCTTTTGACCGGGCTTTACAAAGGCTTTGCCTCCTTGAATCTTGGCCTTTATCACAGAACTTCTTAGCAACCAACCCTTGCTCCTTTACCTCGCCAAAGTGGCACATTTCTGCACATAATTGACTTTACTGCCTAGAATACATAAAAACACGTAATCAACATTAACTTTTATTTATTACTCGCATAATTGGTCTAAAAGTATGATTATTGAGGGGTTAAAACTACAGTTTTGGGTGATAAGCACCCAAAACTGTATTATAAAAACCTGTAGAGACATAACATTTCGGTCAATTTTGTGCTTAATAATCATGAAATAATCGCATATTCGTGCTTTTTGCAGGTTGGAGTAACTAATGTAAAAATTATGATAAAGTAAGTATTTAAGCACGGAATAGGGAGTATACACATGCCTTCCAATCAAGCTCATGTGAAGCCTAACAAATCTGGACTAAAGCCCAAAGACTCAAATAGTACGGAATCCAGTCAGAAACGGGATTACGTGCACAGAAGCGTCAAACTTCCGAAGCTCATATCTCTTGAACCAGGACTCCGAATGCGACGAGTGAGCTGCTTCGACGATCAGTGCGACGAACTCTACGTATAGGCGGGAAGTTGTAAAAATGCCAAAAGACCGGACTGCCACTGGACACTGCACATGGACCCACTAGGCAGGCCCATAAGATTTGATGAGTCATCATGCAAGTCAAGACAAAGGTGCAAATAATTGGTGCAAATTTGACACCTTGCATGAAGTTAATGAGTTGGTTGGATTTAGGTGATGATTATCTAAAAAAATGAAAGGTGTCAAATGGGGGTTAGTTGTCGATAAGTGAAAAATAAATGAGAGGAGAGTGTTTCACGTGGGAGAAGAGAAAAAGACTCTCTTATGTAAAGGGGAGCTGATTTTGGGAGTTGGCTAGCCTTTACTTCCTTGAATTTTACTTTTCATTTACTTCCATGTCTTTACTTTTAGTTTTTAGTTTTTAGTTTTAAGAAAAAAAGCTTGTAACTACACCTTCTAGTTCTTGAATAAAAACTTCTGTTTTCTTTAGGTAATTAGTTGGATTTGTATTCATTTCTTCTTTCTATCTCTTTTTACTTATCTTACTTGTAGTTTTAATCAAATCCTAGGATCATGAGCTAAAACTCTCCCAAGGGGAGGGTTAATGATGCTCATGTGAGGATCAGGCTACAAATTTAGGATTCCAAAATCACTACTTAAAAGACTTAGGTTCTATTTTTCATCCTGTCCCAAAATAACAGAGATTGACAAATATCTGATCAATTGTTGTAAAGTAGAACTAGGAGTTGGAATGATATTTTAGAGTGAAATATCATTCAATTCTACATGCTAACATGATATGTTTAGAGATAGGTATATTATGTTAGGGATTTGAGATGGTAGTGACCTGTTTCTAAAAGACTTGTAGCTAGGCCTTGCATGAGTAGGATTAATCCTTCCCTATCTATCTTTCTCTATTTCATTTAACTATAAACAAACTTACAAATTTTAGATAACAAAAAAAAAAAAAAATCTATCTATCAAATCCTTCTCACTTAGTTCTCCAAGGTGTAGATTTCAGTTGTGATCATTTAGATTCTTGTCTTAGAAGTTGGAATGAAATCCCTACTCGAACTAGATTGACATTCTAAAAGAAAAACAGTGAGTAAGGAATTATTGAGTTTTAGCACGTAGTAAGTCAACTTCTAAAAACACTGAAAAGTGCTAAGATCAAATGGCGCCGCTGCCATTCTAAAGACCCAAGGACCTGTGCTTGCAAACTGGAATTGCTCCAAGGGGAAACCCCCCACGCTCATCCTTTCATATATTTCTTTTTCTTATGTTTTCTTCGTTTTTTTTTTAAATTTCCGCATTTTTGCTACTGATAAACATTCCGATTTTTGGTCAGACCGACAGGTTCCAAATGCTAGGACACGGAAACTAGGCTACAACAATCACTAAGCTTACTGTGAAACATTTGGTCTGTTGTGCACGTTTATTTTATTTGGTGGACTTGCGGGAAGCTTGCAGGTTCCAAATTTTAAATATTTTTGCATGCTTCACATGTATGCAGTTACTATGTTGTAGTTAATGGACTATATTTTGCATATTAGGTTAGTAATATGCATGAATCATGTGAATACGCCTGTGAATATATATATGCGGTTAACTGGTCATGAATTACATATTAATGTATATATACATACAAATGTATATGCTTTTTGCATGGTTATATATATATATATATATATATATATATATATATATATATATATAAGTCACATGTTTAGCATATATATTACCGAATGAGTGGTTATTTGCATTAGCATATATAACTTAGGAGTTATACATAGTAATTAGGGTGTGTTTTGGTATTTTGGCCATAACTTTGGCTACGGTTCCCTGAATCACGCGTGTGAGCTCAATTCGAAAAGATCTCGACGGCGCGCATGCTGAAGCTCGGTGGAGGTCATTTTCAAGGTCAAAATCAACTGTTTTCCCCTCCAAAATCATCATTTTAGAAAATGGTGTTGTTTAATAAGTCGATTTTGTCATGAAAGAGGAGAACATTCCAACGAGGGTTAAAATCTGAGTTGGGTAAGTTGTTTCTAAACCCTAAGGGGTGAAGCTGCTCTCTATATGACACTTGCAATCTCAATGAGTATTGACGAAATCGAATTATTATGCAATACAAAAGTCGTATTTTAGTCTAGGTAAAAAACGTTTGCCCTGCTTAGTTTACGTTTTTCACATTTTAGTATATATATGCATACGATAATATTTTCACATGCTACCATATCTAAAATCATTATGAGTAATTCAAATTTTTCTCAGAATCGTAGATATATGTCTACGCATAATATCGATTTACAAATTAGCGCATACATATCATTATTCTTGATGTATATTTGCTGCGTATGGAAATATTTATCAATGATACAACCTTGCCTATTCAGTATAGCTATATGTATGAGTAGAGTATCTTCACATGCTACTGCATCTAGTATAGTATGAGTAGATCGTATTTGTATGTTTGTATTTTTACCTTTGCATAAATCGTAAAAAAAAAAAAAAAAAAAAAAAAAAAACGACCTTGCATAAATTTTAATTCCATAACTCTTAAGAATAATATTCCAACGGTGTCTAGGAAACTTGACAGATTGAGGTTACTTAATTAGAACTGTGCTTGCACGGAAAGCCTCCCTCATATCTCTCTTGTGACACGTTGTTGGTTTATGCACACGTATTCCTAGTTTCACGCTACGTTTAGCAGACAACTTAGGCCTACGTTGTTCAACTCTAATGATTGAACATAATCCTAAATTCAAGTAATAATAAGTTCCTTCTGTCAATTAGATCTAAGTTTATGCTGGCATGAGATTAAGGTCTGGTTCTACTAAAGAATTTGAACATACTTATCGTAGGAGAAAATACGATAAGCAGTTGCGTAAGTTCTCACCTCCACAAAGTTCTTCATCTATTAATCAACAAGATTCCTTGTCACATTTTCCGTCATTCATTATGGCTGACAAAAATCCAGCAGCTGAGAAGCCCCTTTCGGACTTCTATACAGCCTTACAGGAATGACCTTCTTCCTGCATCAAACTTCCAAGGAATCTGTTTCAGATAATGAACCTAAAATGGAAACACCAAGTTCAACAACGTCACAATCTAAAAAATTGGGAAACGAACAGGTGGACCCTTATGCCAAATTCCGCCCTAAGGCACCATTTCCTGCCCATTTGGCAAAGAATAAACCGGATGAAAACTTTGATGAAATTAGGGAAACCTTTAAAAATTTGACAATAAACTTACCTTTTCTCGATGCCCTAAAGCAATTACCAAAACATGCAAAATTTTTGAAAGACATGTGCACCACAAAAAGAAGAACAAATGTGCCTCAACAGGCTTTCCTTACTGAACAGTTTCCGTCCATCACTGAATACAATGGTATAGTAAAATACAAGGACCCCGGTAGACCAACAGTTTCATGCACATTAGGTGATAAGTATACGGCTATGGCATTACTAGACCTAAGAGCTAGTGTGAACTTACTTCCTTATTACTTATTCAAACAACTAGGTATACATGAGCTTAAACCTACCATGATGACTTTACAATTAGCCGATCGATCCATTAAGCATCCGAAAGGCATTGTGGAAAATGTCCTTGTAAAAGTCCAAGATTTCTTTTATCCCGTCGATTTTGTCATTTTGGATACAGAAGTTGCCTGTGACTCCATTCCTATCATATTAGGGCGTTCATTCCTCGCAACTGCTAATACACTCATAAACTGTAGGGATGGGTCCATGACCATGTCCTTCGGAAATCTTTCGGTCGAGGTTAATGTGTTCAAGTTGATGAAACAAATTCCAGAGAATGATATTAATGGTGAGATTAACATGATTGACACCCTCGTACAAGAATATTTCACAAACTCTTTTCCTGAAGATGAAGTACACCAATTCCATTCTTTTGGCGGTTCTAAATTTGATGTTGATGATTATTCAAAGGAGGTACATGAGTTTTTAGAATCAATACCACCAATTGACTCTACTACTGTCCTATCAAGTGACTTGGACGAACATAAATCTGTTTTCTCTGTGGAAGATGACTTTCCTCAAGAATCTTTAATACCCACTCCTCCCACCCCTGACTTAAAGCTTATTCATTCAGACTTAAAATACATACAATTAGATCCAGATGGTAGTCACCCAATTATCATATCATCACAATTGACTGCTGATCAGGAATCACGTTTAATTAAGGTCATTCAAGAACACTGTTCTGTTATTGGATGGTCTCTTGATGACATTAAAGGCATTCACCCTAATGTGTGCACTCATCGCATACATCTTGAAGAAAATGCCAAGACATCACGTGAACCGCAACGTCGTCTAAATCCAACCATGAAGGATGTGGTACAAGAAGATATTTTAAGGTTACTTGATGCAAGTATTATTTACCCCATCTCAGATAGTGTTTGGGTAAGTCCAGTCCATGTTGTTCCCAAGAAGTCTGGAATTACAGTTGTGCGAAATGATAAAGATGAATGCATATCCACTCACATTCCAGTGAAGTGGCGAATATGCATTGACTATCGAAAACTTAATGCAGTCACTCGTAAGGATCATTTTCCACTCCCATTCATTGACCAGATGCTTGAACGGTTAGCAGGTCATGCATTTTACTATTTTCTTGATGGCTATTCAGGATATTTTCAAATCGTCATAGATCCTGCTGACCAAGAAAAAACAACGTTCACCTGCCCTTTTGGTACTTTTGCATATAAACGAATGTCATTTGGCCTTTGCAATGCACTCGGTACATTCCAACGTTGTATGCTTCATATCTTCAGTGATATGGTTGAACATTTTATAGAAGTCTTCATGGACGATTTCTCATTATATGGTAATTCTTTTGATAATTGTTTATCAAATCTTGAAAAGGTTTTAGAACGTTGTGAAGAGAAAAATCTCGTTCTTAATTGGGAAAAATGCCATTTTATGGTTACAAAAGGAATAGTACTAGGTCATATTGTTTCGAAGGACGGAATCGAAGTCGATAAAGCAAAGATTGAAAAAATTGCTTCCTTGCCTATACCAACTTCAGTTCGCGAAATACGTGCATTTTTAGGACACACAGGGTTCTATAGGAGATTTATTCAAGATTTCTCAAAGGTTGCCCGACCTTTAACAAATCTTTTACTTAAAAATGTCGTATTTGACTTCACTTTCGATTGCAAACAAGCTTTTGAGACCTTAAAGTCCACCCTGACTACAGCTCTGATAATTCAACCACCTGATTGGTCTAAACCTTTTGAATTAATGTGTGACGCGAGTGACTACGCTATTGGAGCTGTCTTAGGGCAACGCCGAGAGAACAAGCCAATTGTCATTGACTATGCTAGTAAAACTCTTAATGATGCTCAACGTAACTATACCACCACCGAAAAAGAATTTCTAGCGGTTGTATATGCCCCGGATAAGTTTAGGCCCTTACCTAGTTGGTTCTTCTACAATAGTCTACACGACCATACGGTACTTGCGTTATCTATTAGCAAAGAAAGATGCCAACAGAGGTTGATCCGATGGATCCTCTTTTTAAGAGTTTACTCTAGAAATTAGAGATAAAAAGGTTGCAGAACGCGTGGTAGCGAGACCATTTATCATGACTCATTAATGATGTCAATAATGAGGCCGAACCAATCTGCGATTCATTTCGGATGAACATTTGTATTCCATTTTTTCATCTCCTTGGTATGTTGATATAGTAAACTACCTAGTTACCGAGGAGGTCCCTTCATCTTGACTCGAACGGATTTGGAAGAAGTTCTTATCACGCGTGAAATTTTATTTTTGGGATGATCCCTACCTCTTCAAGTATTGTTCGACCAACCGATATGCGTTGCATTTCCCGACCGGGAACATAATGGCGTGTTATCCTTTTGCCATGAACAATCTTGTGGTGGTCATTTCAGTGGTAAGAAAACTGCAGCCAAGGTCCTACAATGTGGATTTTATTGGCCAATATTTGTTTAAAGATGCACACGAGCATTGCAAAGCATGCAACCGCATTTGTCAAGCAACTAGGGACGATTACTCAACGCAATATGATGCCCTTAAATCCAATTTTAATTGTAGAAATTTTTTATGTATGGGGCATCAACTTTATGGGTCCTTTTCCAAATAGTCATGGCTTCCTATACATACTAGTAGCTGTTGATTATGTGTCAAAATGGATTGAAGCGTTGGCATGTCGTGTGAATGATCATAAAACGGTCGTATTTTTCGTAAATGAACATATTTTCTCTCGATTTGGTGTTCCCAAAGCTATAATTAGTGATGGGGGAAAACATTTCTGCAATAAAATTTTTGAATCATTAGTAAAGAAATATGGAGTTACTCACAAAGTGGCAACTCCGTATCATCCGCAGACTAGTGGCCAAGTAGAAGTCTCTAATAGAGAGATTAAATCAATTTTAGAAAAGACAGTTAATCCATCTAGAAAAGACTGGTCTCTTCAATTATCTGATGCCTTGTGGGCATATAGAACAGCTTTTAAGACACCTATAGGCATGTCCCCTTACGCCTCGTTTTTGGTAAACCTTGTCATCTTCGGTTGAACTTCGAGCATCGCGTGCTCTATGGGCTATCAAAAGCCTAAATTATAATACCGATCACGGCGAAGCAGAAGTTTAAAATTATAGTTAAATGAGCTTGAAGAGATTCGGAGTGATGCCTATGATCTCTCGAAATCCTATAAAGACAACATGAAAAGAGTGCATGATAAGCACATATTAAGAAAAGAATTCAAAATTGCTCAAAAAGTTTTGTTGTACAACTTGAGATTACACATTTTTCCAGGAAAACTAAAAACTCGATGGTCTGGTCCTTTCATTGTCTCTGCTGTCACCCCTTATGGGGCTATCTTTTTGAAAAATGTAAACAATGACAGCGAATTTCAAGTAAATGGCCAACACCTTAAACATTATCATGAGTTGCGTTCTCCAGATGTCGAAAAGACTCTTCTCAAAGATCCAGTCTACAAAGACTAATGATTCGCTGGTGTATTTCTTTCCAGGTGTTTAAAACAAGGAAAGTACACCATTAGGGTAGCCGGGCCCTCTTCTATTTTCTTCTCTCAAAACTCCTAGAGTGTGTGGTTGCAAGCGCTGGAACCTTAGTCCACAAAAACTCTATTTTAGAACTGAGTATAAATGTCTTCTGTTCATCGAGCAAACGTGCCTTCTGGTAAAAAATGGGTACCAAAAATTTCCCAGCCTTCCTTCTCTTCCCTTTTCTATTCTCTTCCTCGTGAACTCCAGCTCATCATTTGGTGTAAATCTCACCCATCTCGAATAGGTAATGGTCACAGTACTTTTGCTCGAAAGCGACGTGCGCGAAGGATGGGGTGGTGTATGAATTGTCAAACACATTTCTATCCAGGTCTTGATTTACTATCCGATATGAGCCGGTATAAGGTATATTATTGTTTGACACTAGCTTAGCAGGATAAACTTCGTCGTCGTCCTGTTGCTCCCACAGGGTGGGATTCATCTTGAGGATCTGACGTTAAAAGACTCACATTCGTCTTGAGGATCTGACGTTAAAAGACTCCACATGTATATACTCGTGTTTTTTATTTTCACCTTTGCATTGTGCACAAAGAGAGTCGTGATGAACAACATCGGATAGTCCCACATTCGCACAGGCAATGGATTTCACCAGGCCAACCCTGAATAGTTTTCTATTTGATGACTGTTCGAGGCGGTTTGAGGCTATACCATATGTACTAAGGGTAATATTATTATTAGACCATTGCACATTGGTCGGGGATGGTACGAATCCCGAACCCTAGGCCCCAAAACATAAAGGTTAAGCCCACGTCACCGGCTGGATTGGGTTAAGCCCGGTGGCATGACATGTTGCTTTGCCGATTTTACTATAATGATTTTCTTCTTGTAGTCCGGTGTTGTTATCATGTTCTTTTGTATAATGACACATACATCTTCCCTTGTACATTGCCACGTTCATCTCCACTTGTACATTTGTATATAAAAAAATAAAAATAAATAAAATAAATAAATAAAAATAAAAATAAAATAAAATAAAATAAAAATAAAATAAATAAATAAATAAATAAAAAAAAGGTTGAAGGTGCCTTCTTCATATTCCAGTGGATGGCATTTTTAATGCCGATAATTTTAGCATTCGATTCGTTTAATTTGGAATTGAAACGAATCGAAATTCCGCATTTGAAATTTTGGGACATAAGGGAAATTTCCGGAATTCATTTGGGCTTGGACCAAAAATTAGAACCGACCCAAATCACGTGTCTTGGTCACAAAACCCAAATATTATCGTAATTATTACAAGCCACAAACGGTCAGATATCCACAAACGGTCAAATTTTTGCCTATAAATTCCGACACTCCTCATCACCCTTCACTCACCTCATTCTCTCACTATCCAAAGCTTAATCTTCACATATTATCTTTTCATTCAAAACAATGGATTTGATCGAGCGATTGGAAAAAGAGCAACGTGAATGATCCGCGATTATTAGATTGATACTTGAGTATTTGTCATTATTCTACTGTCGATCATGCATAACTTCATCCGGAATATCTAGATCTATGTAACCTCAATATCTCTTTCCCTTTGTCGCTTTGTATATTACTATGGTGTGTTAAATAATTCTCAACTATTTGTACGGGTTACGTATTAAATGGAGGAGCATCCTATTTAATAAATGGTGTATATTAGTTGTATTTTTACCTTATCATAAACATAAAATAGTTATCAAAACCATAACAAATAAGAAAAATCAATAACACAATAAAATAAATCAAACTCAACTTATTGTTTTCAGAGAAGATTGCGCACGCTACACGGTACGCCTAACATTTGTCACGCACGCAGCTCGATTATTCTATCCATCTTCTATTATTGAGATATGATCATAAATTTTGAAATTACGTGTAGGTCTAACTGCCCTGTGAAACTTTCCTCCGTATTTTCTATCATTTTAAGACCTCATTAATTGTTTTTGGACACCTGACATAAAAAGACATACTATGGATACCCATAGTTGCTGTACATAATTAGGGATACCAACATCACATGTTTCACTTGTAAGTCGAGATCTAGATGCACTTGGCATCCTGATTCATACCAGATCTTATATTTGCTATAAATCTCTTCCTTTCAGCCATTCTCATTTCACAGTTTCTACACTATCCTTCCATCAATTATCCTTCCAAATGGATCAACCAAGAAAGATAGTACCTGAGAAGAACTACCTGAATTTTTTTGATGATGGCCTATTTTCTCCTTTTTATGACAAAGAAATTGTACATCGAGGATGGATGCCTCTTCTATATCATGCAGAAGCAGCCTATTCCAGAGATTTGGTTTTGATGTTCTACCAATTTAGCGGACCTGAAAATGGAAAATTCTGTTTCCATGCCTATGGACAACGTTTTGAATTAACTAAGGAAATTATCTCCGACATACTTCAAATTCCAATGAATGACTCGGGGTTTGATCTTTCAGAGTCCCCATTTAATTCCATCAAAAAGTTACTACGGGCCACCGTATCTCATGGCAAAGTTGGAAATAAAAATCACGTTGTTCTTCAACGCTCTTTGAAATAAAATCAACGAGTTGTGCTCCACTGGTTGGGACACAATGTGGTGGGTACGTCACACCAATCTGAAGTCACCAAGCCTCAAGTACACCTACTTTGGATTATGCAGAATCAAAGAGATGACTTTTGTATAATCCAACACCTCTGGAATGCAATCACCAGAAGAACAAAAAGGTTAGCACCTCTGCCTACTTTAGTCACGAAAATTATGATGCGTTGGGGTTATCCAGCAGTTTCTCCAGAAATACCTCTTCAAAGAGCATTTGTTACTATACTTCACAAAGACTGTGTCGGTGGTTCTTGAATGCCAGATACTCTTCCAGATGAAATGGATGGCCAAAACTCAAACTCTGCACATTTCTTTGATGAAAATGCCATGCATAACATTTTTAATCCCATGGAAGGTATTCAATTTCTTCATCAAGGAATGAGGGAACTCCACGCACGTCAAGAAATCATCATCAAAAGTCTTATGTATTTCCAAGAACGTCAAGCGATGCATGATGTTGATCAAGAGGCACTATTGGAAACTCACTCTCAGTCATTAGAAAATCACACTCTTCTAATAGAGAATCAAACTACAATCTCTGGCAACCAGGGGAACCTTCAAATCCAGCTTAGCCAACAAATTAATGAACTGAACAGTGTTGTCCATGATCTGCATTCCTATCACCATCCTTATCATCATTCTGAACCATAAAAAATAAAAAATTAAAAATAAATAAAATAAAAAAAAAGGGGGGGTGGGGTTCGTTCTGTTTTTACAAAACTCAACTTTCCCCAAAATAAATAAAATAAAATTATTATTATTAAGTGTTTCGTCGTGTGCTCCTTTAATTAAAATTTTTGTTATCTTTGTATCTTCTTTTGTAAGAAATGTCTACTAGGATTGTCATATTTCAAGTTGTGATAATAACAATTTTAACGTGTTTTTTTAAACTTGATTATAGGAGATTTTATCTTCTTGCATACTCATTCCTCCATCCAGTCAATTTTTCTTGGACATATTTCTTCTCATATATTTCCCCATCACTCCACTCCATCAAACATGGCATCTTCATCGAATGTAGCATCTTCATCAAACAGGACACCTCCAAACTCATCCCCTCGAAAGCAATCATTTCAGGCCATGATGGATTCCAATACTTATGGACTTCATTTCGTGATTGCATTACTAACATCGGGTGGTCTTCTTGTTATTAATACGACCAAACTTATTCTCCAAGTTTGGCGGCCTACTTTTATGCTAATATGGAAGATACACCAGCATTCAACGCTGCTCATGGTTTTTTCTTAGACGGATTCACAATCAAAGTTGGTGGCACAAACTATGTTTTTTCAGAGGCAACACTTGCCCTGGCTTTAGATCTTCCATATCACGAGCCGGCAACAACATGGCCATACATTTATCACAACTCTACTCGTTCCTTTTCATGGCCTGCTTTTCGTGCAGCATACGGTGACGATCTCGAAATTAAAGATGAAGGAACTAAACTTGGCAGATGGCCAGACATCATCATTCCCTTAGCTAGCATGACCATGAACATGGGAACTGCTATGTTGTTTGTCCTTCTTAACATCATGGGAGATTGGCATTTTTCTACTCCAATGATGCTGCATGTGTAGTCTTCAATGCGCTTGCTCGAGGTCATATATTTTTTGATATCTTAAACTGTGTTATCTCCAATTTGAAACGAGCTCATACTTTTCGGGATCAGTATATACTTTTACCCAGAATCGCTGCGGAATTATGAAGACACATTTCCCACGTTTTTTCAGCTACTTTTCATGGTGGGTCAAAGTAGATTCTATGTACCCAGCAAACAAGATAATTCGTTCATTAAGGTTTAGGCAATGGAAACGTCCTGCACGATACTTGAGACATGTTCGTTGTTATCCAAATGATGATAAGATGATGAAGCATTTGAACGAATCTGGTGAACAAGAATGGGCCACCATTTGGGAATACGTTATCTTTTGGCACGATACTAAGGAAATGCATTTCACTGAAGAAGATGCCAGACCTTCACGACATCCTGGATGGTAAACTTGAGTAGGGAATTGTACATATATCTAACTGTATATAGTTGTATATAGTGTGCTACTGTTTTTCTTTGTTTTTTTTTTATGTATAATATATTATGTTACCACAACTTTCTATTCCAGCAATCCAGCTCTAATTTTGTTCACGGTTATCATGTAATTCCGTTCTTTATCTATTTCTATTTCAAAGACTAATCATCACTCTGTTTGGGAGTGATTTAAAATATATATATATATATATATATATATTAGGCAACTTGTAGTCTGTATATAGTTTCTATTTTCTTGTTAGTAAATGTAATTAGTGACAAGGTCTTGTTTCTTTTTCAATGATGAAAATTATCTAGAAGTCTCACATTAGCATTCGAATTATGATTCGTTTTTAAGAAGCTTAAGCTAATACGTACACAATAGTTTTTACATCTTTTCATGAGTATTCATGCACTGAGTATCATTGATTGTACATGACAGTAAGTTTATGGAACCCAAGGTTAGTCTACTTAAACTATCAATCCTGTGAGAATCTAACCAAAAGCCTCGATATGAGTGATTTGTGAGTAATGACATAGAGGAGTAGTTTTTCCGAATAGAGAAAATCACGCATCGACTTACTTGATCACCATCCGAACCCTAGGCGAGAATTTAGGCATTCTTTGGATCGACATAGCTATAAATTATTACTGTTAACAAATTTTACCGCTAGTCACTCCACTGAACCTTTCATCAAACCTTTCACTTTCACCAAAAATTCCTTACCCATATATTAACCCCAAATAAAAGAACCTACCTAAATGATGAGTATGAGAAATAGGACGAAATGTAGACAAATAAAAGAAGACTTGTTCCAAATAAAAGTTAGTTACCTGCATAAAAAAAAATAAAAAAACAGAATCATGTTTCTTAAGCCATGAAAAAAATAATAATAATAAAAAATGAAATAAGTACAAAGGCTTAAGAGCAAGGTAGGAAAACTCAGGCAGGAGCAGGAAAATAAAACAAGGATTTTTCGAGTGTAAATATCTTGAAGACCTTATTCTCTCATACTTATCATTTTTTTATCTTCCACTTCCATTTCTTTCTACACTATCACCTAAGCCCCATAATACCTAATAAAGACCTCTAGCTCAATTAGGAGTATGATGGTGTGATAATAAGTAGTAGATGTGATTGATCGACCTCGGCTCCTTTGATTGTCATTGAGTATGTGAGAAAACGTGTGCCCACTGCACACTGGAGTTAAAGAAACCTGAGTGGGAAAATTATGAGCAAATTTGTGTTTCGACACATACATGTGAGAACCCATTTAGGTACGCTCTCCAAAGGATCCAGAAACAGCCCTGCTTGTGCAATTCAATGTAAATTCACTATATGCATACTCATATGTAGATGTTTTAATTATTGTATGCATATTAACTTGAGTTTTGAAAGAATTAATCCTCATTCCTCGCTAAGGAGATGTATAGATATCTGAGATTAATTTAGGAAACAAGCTTTTGTTACTGAGTCGTTGTAGTATAAATGAAGTTTGTGAGTATCTTCTCTGGAAAACTCTCACGAGGCTATAACTCGTCCACTAGGAAATTCCTAGTGGTTTAAGGCAATGTTGCATATGGTCAATGCAACCGCACTCTGCGAAACGAGACTTAGCTTAGAATGCACAGTTTTAGCCACTTATCTGTTTTAATGTCTATTTTTTGTTTGAGGACAAGCAAAATGCTATTTGGGAGTAGTATGATAAGCACCCAAAACTGTATTATAAAAACATGTAGAGACATAACATTTCGGTCAATTTTGTGCTTAATAATCATGAAATAATCGCATATTCATGTTTTTTGCAGGTTGGAGCAACTAATGTAAAAATTATGATAAAGCCAGCATTTAAGCACGGAATAGGGAGTATACACATGCCTTCCGATCAAGCCCATGTGAAGCCCAACAAATCCGGACTAAAGCCTAAAGACTCAAATAGTACAGAATCCAGTCAGAAACGGGATTACGTTCACAGAAGCGTGAAACTTCCGAAGCTCATATCTCTTGAACCAGGACTCTGAATGCGACGAGTAAGCTGCTCCGACGATCAGTGCGACGAACTCTACGCATAGACGGGAAGTTGTAAAAATGCCAAAAGACCGGACTGCCACTGGACACTACACGTGGACCCACTAGGCAGGCCCATAAGATTTGATGAGTCATCATGCAAGTCAAGACAAAGGTGCAAATAATTGGTGCAAATTTGACACCTTGCATGAAGTTAATGAGTTGGTTGGATTTAGGTGATGATTATCTAAAAAAATGAAAGGTGTCAAATGGGGGTTAGTTGTCGATAAGTGAAAAATAAATGAGAGGAGAGTGTTTCACGTGGGAGAAGAGAAAAAGGCTCTCTTATGTAAAGGGGGGTTGATTTTGGGAGTTGGCTAGCTTTTACTTCCTTGACTTTTACTTTTCATTTACTTCCATGTCTTTACTTTTAGTTTTTAGTTTTAAGAAAAAAAGCTTGTAACTTGTTAATGGAGGACTACACCTTCTAGTTCTTGAATAAAAACTTCTGTTTTGTTTAGGTAATTAGTTGGCTTTGTATTCATTTCTTCTTTCTATCTCTTTTTACTTATCTTACTTGTAGTTTTAATCAAATCCTAGGATCATGAGCTAAAACTCTCCCAAGGGGAGGGTTAATGATGTTCATGTGAGGATCAGGCTAGAAATTTAGGATTCCAAAATCACTACTTAAAAGACTTAGGTTCTATTTTTCATCCTGTCCCAAAATAACAGAGATTGACAAATATCTGATCAATTGTTGTAAAGTAGAACTAGGAGTTGGAATGATATTTCAAAGATGAAATATCATTTCAATTCTACATGCTAACATGATATGTTTAGAGATAGGTATATTATGTTAGGGATTTGAGATGGTAGTGACCTGTTTCTAAAAGACTTGTAGCTAGGCCTTGCATGAGTAGGATTAATCCTTCCCTATCTTTCTCTCTCTTTCATTTAACTATAAACAAACTTACAAATGTTAGATAACTTGTGTAAAAAAAAATCTATCTATCAAATCCTTCTCACTTAGTTCTCCAAGGTGTAGATTTCAGCTGTGATCATTTAGATTCTTGTCTTAGAAGTTGGAACGAAATCCCTACTCGAACTAGATTGACATTCTAAAAGAAAAACAGTGAGTAAGGAATTATTGAGTTTTAGCACGTAGTAAGTTAACTTATAAAAACACTGAAAAGTGCTAAGATCATTGGGCTCTTATCAAACCACCCCCAAACAGCATTTTGCTTGTCTTCAAGCAAATATGAGAAATTAGAATAAGTGACCAAAAATGGAGTTCTAACTACTCTCGTTTCGTTGAGTGCGATTGCATTTACCATATGCAACAAGGCCTTAGACCACTAGGAATTCCCTAGTAGACGAGTTATAACCTCGTGAGAGTGTTCCAGTGAAGGTACTCACAAACTTCATCTATACTACGACGACTAAGAAATAAAACTATTGTTTCCTTATTCATGCTCTAAATTAACTATACATCTCACTAGCAATGAATATAGAATAATCAAGTTGAAACCTAAGCTAATATATGCATAATAATCAATCATCTACAGTAAACATATATTCAATGAGTAATACTATGAAATGCAATAGCAGGTCCATTTCTGAAACTCGGAATAGCGTCCTTAAGTAGGTCCTTACATAAAAGTCAAGACAAAAACCACTCTGATTTTTTCGCTCAAGTTTCGCTACTCCAGTGTGCAGTGGGCACACTTTACCTTACAATCTCAATGACACACAAGAAAGCCGGAGTGGATCAAGCACATCTGCCACTTACTATCACACTAGCTTATTCCTAATTGAGCTAGAGGTCTTTATTAGGTGTTGCGGGGATTAGGAGATGGTTTAAAAAGGAAGGAAGTGGATATTCAGAAAGAACAAGTCTGAGATAATAGAGTCTTCGTATTATATACCTAGAAAAGACTTTGTTCCTTACTTTCGCTTCTACACTTTGTTTCCATCCTTAGCCATATTTTTCTTTTTCTTTGGCTTTTGACTCCTTTGATTTTATTTTTTTGGAGTTCTAACTCTTTATTTTCTTTTATTTGTTTCTTTTTTTTTCTATATTTGGATGGGAACTTTCTTTTCTTATTTGAAGAGACTAACAAATTCTTGATTTTAAAGGTCTTTCTCTTTTCTATTCTTCATCTCTATTCTCAGACTCATTCAAAGAATGGGTAGGTTGATTTCTTTTATTTTTATTTGTTTTTGTAACAGGTTAAAGGATTTGCGGTTTATGAAAGGCTAAGGAAAGGCTCAGAGGGGCGACTAGCGGAAAATAATTTCGTAAGGGTTGAATTTCTGGCTATATCGATCCAAAGAAGGCCTAAATTCTCGCTTAGGATATGGTATAATGATCAAGCAAGTGGACGTGTGATTTCTCTATCCAGATTTTACTTCTCCCTTGTGTCATTTCTCAAATGTTTCGCTCATATAAGGCTTTAGGCTATATTCTCACAGGATTTGTAGAATAAGTACTCTAGCCTAGGTTTCAGAAACTTACTGCCAAACAATCATAGATACTCATGTAATATTTTTATAGCTAGATGCAAAGATTATTACCTACATATTAACATAAGTTTCTAAAAATTATTCTAATGCAAAAGCTACGTGAGACTTCTAGATTATTAAGAGCATAGAGAAGGAAAACAATACCAATATTCCTAAGTGTATAGCATAAACTTTTTATTTTTATTTTATTTTTTTGAATTTATCAAAATTTTGAAATTTTAACTAGAACATAATTGCATATTATACATATCTATATCCTTCCCCCCCCCCCAAACAAGTTGCATGCTTTGTCCTCAAAGTATTTTAAATAAAGAGGGTTGGAAAATACCATTGAAGCGCGTAAAATTCAAGAACATCTGCAAAACAAAGTTATAACATACTAATATAGGAAATAAAAACTGATGCAACTTTATAGGAGTTCCACCCGGTATGGGGTAGTAAGAAATTACTTGCTTGGGACATAAGCAGACATTAACTGAAACTAAAATATACCTGCACTCCCGCTTACTCTTCCTCTTCCTCATCATCCACTGTAAAGAGATGAGGTTCCTTCGCGTTCTGCCACGCCATGATAACTTGCCAAGCCCGTCGCCGTGTGTCATCTACTTGTGCTAACATGTCGAGTGTTAATATGTCTGATGGGGTGTAAGGAGCAACCAAGTGAGGTTGCACCTGCCATCCCGGCCAAGTCATGACTCGAAAAGAGTGAACCTCCCAATTGGTGGGTCTCATGACTTCGACCCTTTTCCAATCCGTGAACTAGGTATAGAATTCAGGTAGGCAACTGAGCATGATGCGGAAAACTAAAACAGGCATAAGAAGATACTTATGCCTCATGCTTTGGGCTCTCTTAAGACTAGCAACTAATACTCGGGGAATGTCATATCGGCGACGTCCCTCAGCTAAAGCAAGGAAAACGTCAACAGCGGTACTATTTGCAGAGGTAAACTGCCAATCCCCTAAAATATTCATCAGGATAAATAACATGGTGGTGCCTACATTTAGGGACAGGCTACCAAGGGCTATGTTGTAACGCCCTTGGTCAATTATACGAAATACCCCTCCCCCATAATACTCATGGAAGTATGTATAGTCATAGAGGTATGCATTATCGGTCATATATCCCCATGTGTGAATAGGATCAGGTATTGGTATTCCCGAAACTAACGCTACGACATACTTATTGAATTCTAGCGGCGTGTCATCTACCGTGACGGAGAATTCTTGTTCTCCGTTTTGGTTACAATAGAACTTAACATTATTGTAAAAAAATTCAGTAAGCTTAGGGGAATACGAGTCGGTGGCACTTACCAGTAGATGCCTCCAGCCTAATTGCAAGATCCTTTTGCGGAACCAATGTCCATAAGTCTCGCTTCCCAACAAGTGTTCGAAAGACTGCTCCGGTATCACTTTAGGAGAAATCATCATAAAACTACTTGCGTGAACAGCTGCTACTATCCTGGAACAATCCTCAGAAAATTGGATTTTTTTTTTGGACCCCCCAGGGGTTAGGGCGCAGGTGCGCTCTAATGAATTTCGAGTTCCAGGCACTTGGGCGCAAGTTGCGGTCACTTTTAGCCTGGGATGGGTGCGGGTTGCGCTCTGGATGAAAACGGAATTCGGTGTGTTGTTGGCGCAGTGAAATACTGGTTTGGCTGGATAGAGGCAGTCGCTTCAGGGTATAATTTCTCGGCAAGGTGCTTAAAGGCGCGAGGTAAAGGCGGTGGCGCTCCTTTCAGGGAAAAGAGTGCTTCGGGAGCTGATAGGCCGAAGTGGGAAGGAAAAATAAGGTAAAGGGGGAGTGAAACGTGAGAGATGAATGTGAGATGTATTTGGGGTTGTGAGTGTAGAATGAATGCAGTTTTTATAGGTTTTAAATTGCTAAAACGAATCAGAAAGTTGCCAAAAAGCTTTAAGGCAATTGCCGAAAATAATAAAATTTCCAAAACCGAAAACGGAAACAACTCATATTCTTGATTCTAAAACAACCCTAATATCTTTTAAGCTGAATTTAGGATAGAATCTGCCTAACTCATCGAGATTTCATCCTATCACAATACCTATTCATGGCGATGCTTATATCGGCAATATTCTCAACCCTCACTCCAAAACAACTTCTAAAATGGATGATCATATAGCGAATTATGCTCGGCTAAATAATACCACCCCCAAACAAATCGGGAAGGTGGGATTAATGATAAAAACAATGCATAATTCGAAAATAACCAACTTATATTTAAAATTGAATTCAAACAACAGAACACAACCAAATTCAAATTTGATTACTGAACTAATATTTTTACATTCGAACTAAATAAAAATAAATACAATAAAACAAATCAACTCATCAATCCCTAAACAACGCACTACTGGTAATGGAATCCGCATGAGAATGATATGGCTAATGGGCTTCCGAAGGGCCAGAGCCATCCGTCCTGCGGCGACGACGCTCGTGCCTAACAGACTGCTCCTCAGAAGAACCCCCCTGGGGTGGAAAGCGTGCAAGCATGTCGTCTCGGAACTGGTGCTGAGCTTCCATCTCAGCCCTCGTCTGTTCCCACCGCTCATCCTCGCGCCGGGCACGAGTCTCAAAGTTATGATGCATGGCAGCCTGCCGAGTCCGGAGGTCTTCGCAAATAGTATTTAGGGAACGCATACCACGATGAATCATAGTCATGCATTCTGCGTCCGTCCTACACCGCTCCAAGGCATTGGCATCAAAACATGCCGTGTCATCCTCATCCTCCGAGTCGGTCTCGTCAGCTACCCTCTCTTCAGGCAACCTCCAAACTCGTTGGATGCACTCAGTATAAATATGAGGATTTTGGTGTTCTTTCAAGCAAATCCTATCAGACCTCGGAGTCGCTCTCAGGGTCATCATGATTTTCGAAATCAAAACAGGGAGAGGTGCAATACTCTTCCCCACTCCCCTAATCATGTTTCTCAAAAACTCCACAATACAAAACTCATACTTCTGCTGCTGGAGTATCCATAGCACGTGAAGGCAGTTCAGACCTATGTCGCTGACTTTCTCCTTCCCTATTACATTCCTACCAATCCATCGAAGCTCTGACCCGGTGGTTGGTTCTGAGAGACGCTTGGCGAACACAATACGAGTTCGCATTGTAGTTCCCTTCAGAAACAGTTGCGTTCATCAAAGGTTCTACAACAGTAAACTGGGAATCCTATAATGTGGGATCGAGATGGTGTCGAGGCGGAATGCCTAAAATCTCAGCTAACAACCCAGTAGTAATCTCTCTCCTCCTCTGATCCACCTTAACAAAAATTCAATCCCCATCCAACTCCCTCATCTTGTAAAACTCTTGGACCAAATCTTCGTGGTAAAAATTGTCTGTCGAGTACCACAACCCACTCCAGTCTCGCCTAACCATCTCGTCACCATAAAACGGTGCGAAGTGGTCGGTAGTAAATGCGTGCTCCGGCAATATGCGACGTCTTTTAGACATTGGAGTTTTGATAAGTGTGTTGGTTGGAATAAGGTAGGGAGGCGTGTTTTAAAACACTCTAACTAAAAAAAAAATAATGGCAGGAGGCGTGGTGGTGGTGGGGTAGTTCGAGATTTTGAGATTCTGATGGTTTTTGGTAGTTTAAATTGGTGGAAGTGGTGGTGTGTGTAGTTAGGAGAAGATTTGGGGTTGGTTTGAACTTTGGGCGTGGGTGTATATAGGTTTTCCCTTTATTTTTATTTTTATATTAGGGTTGAAGCTTTGTTGTGTGTTAATGGCGGTTTGAAACAAAAAATGAAGAAGAAGAACGTGATGCGTTCTTGGGTTGAACTGTGGGCTTGGGCCCAAGCCTAATACGAATCAACAAAAAAAATCGATTTTTAGCGCAACTCCAAACTAAAATTGCCGCTTCGTTACCGGTCCGAGTTTTATGAATGAGATATGGCAATAATCAGGAGAGAATTTCCAATCCACTGATCCATAAAACACTCTATTCCGACCGTGGATGACATATGAGAAAATGGGAAACACCTCGAAGTGCGTGCATGACGTAAGTTATGCGAACGAATGAAATCTAACTTAATAGAAAAAGTCAATCCAAATTGTAATACGATTAAACGGTCTAAACAACGCAACTAGAAAGTTAAACAATCCAGGACGGAAACGAACACCCCACCCCTAGACAAATTTTAGACACAAAGTTGAGAAAATTTGTTTTTAAAAGTGGGTCTTTTAAAGTCAGAATCCCGAGACTTCTTAACTTACTATGTTTGTGATTTTAACAAGTTTTTTTTATTTTTTATGAATAAAATTTAATATAAGAAAAACAAGAAAGCATTAAAAGCATAACTCACACCATAGAAGAACATGACTCGAAAACCGAGAAAACATGCAAGAGTGGAAAACGTGAATTATGTTAAACGTGGACTTAGGATCCGATACTTACAGCCAAACACTCCATAGGGAGGGCTCGGTTACATTAATGGTGTACTTACCAATATATGGAAATGAAAGGAAGCACACCAAGCAACAAAATGAGTCGTTTATAGTCAGATACTCGAGACTTGAACAATTAACATATATATATATATATCATGCAGGTTCCATATATGAACAACCTAAAGAGTTGTGGGTCTTTCCATAAATAAATAACATGGAATGCATTCCCAAACAGAATTAAGCACCAAGATTTCCTACATCGCAACCAAGTGGAATGAAAGCGAAGTCTGACAGACCTCGAACATAACCGAGCATGCACCTTCTTTTTCATCTCTGAACGAGGGGTTGTCCAAGTGAATGAGTGTGAAACAATGGATGGTTGTGGATGATATGGTGGATAAGGATAAGTATTAGAAGGAAAGAATGAAAATGTTGGTTTAGCACAACCCTCATTCATGGTGTGGGTAGGAAGTGTCTCAATCTTGAAAATGAAGGTGTCCAATGCCTATTTCCTTGGTAATTATTTCCATATTAGGAGGATTTAGAAAATCATTAAGCACAGAAGAAGCAAGAGGGTCAAGTGCAAACCCTAGGTTCCGTTGAAAAGGTGTAGGATGGGGTACAATGATGGAAGGTGAATGATGTGAGGTGGGTGAATGGTTATCAATAGGAGGGGACTCTCGAGGTGGCGAAGAAGAGTTGCAAAAGAGTTGAAGGAAATCTTCCTCAATTTCCTCAACGTCCACGGAGTCCTTATTAAAGTTGGAACTTCCAAAGGAAGGGAATTTGTGCATCTGATTATTTGGAAACTTGGTTTTAAAATAATCATGAGCTAAACTCTCGATCATGCTAACTTTGTCATCGATATTGATATCGGGAAACACGTGTGATCTGTTTAAATACATTGACCTCAGCCGGAAAGATGGCCAAAAGATAACGACATCGAACCATGCGACAATTTATAAGAACGTTGGCGGTTGCCAAGAAGGGCCCTAAAATGATTGGGACAGAGTCATTAGCGACTTACGTATCGAGGATAACAAAATCCGCGGGATAGTAGAAATCTTGAACCTTAAAACGGTAGCGTTTTCCACTACACCCTTAGGATACTTGATAGACCTATCAGCTAATTGCAACGTCATAGTTGTTGGTTGCATTTCTTGTAGACCTATTTGTTTATATAAATAATAAGGGAGTAAGTTAACACTCGCTCCCAGGTCTAATAAAGCAGTAGTCGTGTGAGTATTTCCTAAGGTGCATTGTACAGTAGGATGACCAAGGTCCTTGTACTTCACTATTCCATTATATTCTGATAAAATTGGAACCTGTTCAGTGAGAAAGGCGTCTTTTGGAATATTTGTCCTACGCCTAGTAGTGCACAACTCCTTAAGAAACTTAGCGTGGTGAGGTAATTTTTTAATTGCGTCGAGAAAGGGTAGGTTAATCGTTAAATTTTTGAAAACTTCCCTAATCTCGTCAAAGTTTGTATCTCTTTTTAACATTGCTAATTTATGGGGAAACGGTGGTTCCTTACTTTGTTTAGCGTATGGTTCAACTGGATATCTAACCTTTGATTTTTGTTTCTTAGGTTGTGGTTTAACTAGTACCTCTACAGGGATAGGATCTTCAGTTTCTGTTTCGGTATCTAGTATAATATCTGGTGTAGGAACTCCTTGTGGAGTAACTATAGACATCGTTACTTTGTTATCCAACACTTTGCCTGAACGGAGAGTGGTGATGGAATTTATCTCTCCTACATTTTCATTTTTGTTACTAGTATTACCGTTTACTTCAAAAGCTGTGTTTGGTGTTTTAGGATTAGGTATCGCTTGTCCTGGAAACACACCTTTGGGTTGTACCTTCTCTTAAGCTAACTGCTGTAAGGAAAGTTGGAAGGCTTGTAAAATCTGTTGTTGAGTTTGCATAAAGGTATCAAAGCGATCCGGTTGTGCAGTGGTATTTATTACAGGTTGTGTGACAGGAACTATGTCACGTTGATTATTTATGGGTGGGTTGTGATAGTTATTATTATTAACTGGAACGATACCTCGATTTGCATTATAATTATTATTGTTATAATTATTATAATTACCCTGACCTTGTCCTTGTCATGGTTGAGCTTGATTGTTATAATTATAATTTCCCTGATCTTGTCCTTGTCTTGGTGGACCTTGGTTGTAATTGTTTGTTGGCCTATCATTTGGGTTAAACAACCTTGGAGGTTGTTGATTATTTCGCAAACCGAAATTGGGGTTTTGTCACCAAGCTGCATTAGGTTCACTATTAATGGAACAAACATTATCTTGTTGTGATTGTTGTTGTTCATATGCGAACGGACAATAGGAGTCGGGATGCTCTGGACTCAAATAGAAATTACATGGATTGGAGTTGACATTCATGACGGGGATAGGCGTTTGTTGGACAGAAATAGCCTCTACCTTTTCAGCTAGAGATTCTATTAAATTTTTAAGTTTCGGATCATGTTTCATCTCAAACATACCTGGCTTTTTTGTTGTAGAAGAACTAAGCGGAACGGAAATATCATCACACCAACAATGATTATTCCGCTTTAGTCCGATCTTCTAAAATTTATAAGCCTCGATGCTCCTTTACTTAAGAAACTACCCCCATTCATTATGTCAAGGACTTCTTTATGGTGGTGTAGAAGTCCTTTGAAAAAGGCACGAACTAACATGTCTTTCGCTAGGTTATGGTGTGGACACTCTATAAGTAGGTCGGTGAAAGCGATTCCAAGTCTCGAAAATGATTCATGAGGATTACCGAAAAGAAATGAATCTTGGAAAGCATTTCATCGGTCTTCAGTGGTGGGTAAAAATGTTCCATAAATAGTTGAACAAGTTTAGCCCACGAGTCCACAGAATTAGGCGCTTGGGCAGTCAACCAAGATGCCGCCTTATCGGCTAAAGTAAAGGGAAATACCATCAGTTTAATTTGTTCAGCACGAACCGAAGGATGGTGGAAGGTAGTAAGGACTTGGTCAATCCTACACATGTGTTGATAAAGTTTTTCATGGTCTAACCCATGAAAAATGGGTAACAAATTAAATATATTCGGAGGGATTCGGAAATCCCCCACTGGGTCTGATAGAACGATGCAAGATTTAGGGCTATCGCTCAAGGCTTTATAAAAGTCCGAGAGAGGAGACTCTCTTTCTTCAGCCATAATCTCAGGTGTGGTGTGTGGTGTGCTAGCTAGAGATAAAGTGAGTGGTATACTAGAAAGGCGTGTTTGTTGATGTTGTCGGTTAATTACGTTAGGCATTTTTTTTCGGCCTGACCTTAATCTCAAGCAAGGCTAAGACCAATCTTAATTAAAACAACAACACTCCAAACAATCCTGATATGCTAGTATGAACCTCTAACAGAATATGCGAGGTGTGGAAGAAAAGAGTACCTGAAAGTCTCCTTGCTTCGCTTATGAATAGCGTCTTGTTTATGCTTGCTTAGTGTATATCACAAGTTAGAACACTGAAAAACTTGAAAGCAATGGAAATTTGAACAAACCTGTGGAAATCGGGCTGTTTTAGCAGGGGCTGCTTTCGAATATAACCTCCAGGGCGCGCCAGTCCTTCGAGCAAAAATTGGGATTCAGTGCGAAAGGGCGCAGGGCTCCAAGTTGGCCTTGGTAGGGCGCAGGTGGCACTCAGGCAAAATTCGAGATTCTAGGTGTGTGGGCGCAGGGTGCGCTCCACTTTGGCTTGCCTAGGGCGCAGGTGCACTCTGAGTAATTTTTCGTGGAAACGTGCAAAGCTAAAATAGACAACCACATTGAAAATCCAAACAAGGGTGGGTGGGATATGCGACTTTGAAAAACTATCAAGTCTACAGAAAACAATACTAAATAGTACTAAGATGGTAGCGACGCCATTTGATATAAGTAAAAAGAGTAGTTTACCTACGAAATGAACGTTAAACTCAGAACGCAAGAAAACTAAACTAAATTACGAAAAGCTATCAAAGATTTCTATACTCTCAATTCTATCGAAATAGAGTGGAGTAAAAAGTTCGTTCCACTCTCAGTTCCTTAGTATTGAAGTTTTCTACAATTGACTAGTAATCCAAAGTTTAATGAGAGCAATGGTGGAGGTTTTATACTACGACGTGAATTCGAACGGCAAGATACGAATAACGAAATGACATATATAAAGATGTGAACTTTACTACTTTTAATTAACCAATACTTCAAATCTAATTAATGACTAAGAATTGAATAACAACAATTGAAATTAGATCTAATAAATTGAAATGACAAAAATTGAATTGACAAGAATAACTATTTTATTTATCTAACTAAATGAAGAACAATGATTCAAAGGATTAATCTAAAACAATGAATTGAAACTAATTAATTTAACTAATTGAATTCAAATAAAACTAGATCTAGAAGTTATTTTAATGGCTACTTTTTTCTCTAACCTATCTAACTATCTCTAACTTAAGAGCTAAGTCTTATTTTATACAAAGGAGGAGACCAGATCCATAATTTCGTGCAAGGGCTGAGGAGCCATGTTTTAGGCCGAAAAATCGAGCCCAAAGCCCAATTTCTTCAGTCCATAGAGCCCGTTTCGGCTGGCTTCGACTTCAGTAGACTTTTTGTCCACTTTTGCTCCTCTGATTTGGTCAAGGCTTAGACCATTGGAAAGCTCTTTCCGAGCCGGTCGTTTTAATGTAAGGTAGGCCCAATTCCGAGGTCTGAGTCCAAAGATATGGTCTTTGGAAGTTCTGCCGACTTGTGCACTGTTTCTGCCCGTGTTGACTTTTCAGCTTTTGACCGGGATTTACAAAGGCTTTGTCTCCTTGAATCTTGGCCTTTATCACAGAACTTCTTTGCAACCAACCCTTGCTCCTTTATCTCACCAAAGTGGCACATTTCTGCACATAATTGACTTTACTGCCTGAAATACATAAAAACACGTAATCAGCATCAACTCTTATTTATTACTCGCATAACTGGTCTAAAAGTATGATTATTGAGGGGTTACAACTACAGTTTTGGGCTCTTATCAAGGCGCAAAGCACCAGATCGTGTCTGCGGCACCCTAGAAGGGGACAGGCCGTACAGGAGCATAGGAGAAAAAGTACGGTCAGATTCAAAGTGGAGGCAACTTAGTGGAGAAGGAACGGGGGGTACAGCAGCAAGGCCATGGAACCTTAAGAGGACAGGTGTTCCAGTGTGGACCAGAAGATTGGAGGGCGATCAATAGATAGGAAAGAAGGGAGAAGGATATAAATAGGAACAGTAGAGAAAAAGAAAAGGTGGAAAAAAAGAAAAAAGTGAGAGAGTGAGAGATTAGGACATTGGATCTTAGAGGGTGTGATTTGTGTTCATACATAACCCTAAAACAAGAAGTGCAACAACACATTCGACAGGTGGTGTAATTTGGCAATACATGTTCTTCTCTCTGAAAGCATTTGTGTTTGCCCAAAAAAATTATGGCTTCAGATGTCTTATTCTTTCCCCAAGCAATTATAAAGACCACTACACTTGAATAATATGCTTGAACTTTTTCTTTTAAAGCATTAAGTACTTAATCAATTCATCATCAAAATAATAGCACAATACACTTATAATAGGCCGTTGCAAATCAACTATTAATGTAGTCAGATGACCATAGGCCGGCATATTGGCTAGTATTTACTAGTATCTTGTGGTAGAGTTTGGTTGGAATTAGAGAGAGGTGAACTGCACCTTAGCACTTACAGGTGGGTTAGTAGATGAATACATGTTAGGGTCTGCCTAAACCCATAATTTTTCAAATAAAAAAAAAGTGATAGTTTTGTGTGGTCGTCTTTCAGTAGTGAAACTTAAAAAGTCTATGTGATACCGTTGTTCATTACTGCACTTTATTATAACCCTCGAGACATTTTTCACTCATAAATATAGCCTGGCTACACAAAAAAGTTTTATATGCTATAGGCATCAATAGATGTTGTTGCTTGCAATAATACTACTAGAAAAGTTGCATAGCAAAACGTACCTTGTGGTATGGCTTGTGCAAAGAAATTAAAGTAAGAAAAACAAATGACAAGGCTTCGCTTATGAATTTTACCAAATTCGTAAGTTGGGTTCATCATGAGACTAATAAACGAGACACAAATTTACTTTCTAATCAAGTAATCAAGCACTTCGACTCAAGCATTATTCTTATATTTTTTGGTAAAGTTTCGACTCAATTGAATGTCACAACCCGAATTTCTAAACAATTACAAAGTGAATATTTGAAATATAAATATCTCAAACATCACTCGGTTCAATTGTCTAAAAACCCAGACTATGACGAGATGGATACAACACATGTCAAAACCTAAAACCCACATCATAAAAGAAACAACTTGAAAATAAATAAACCCCAGAAGTTTCCACCATCACTTTATTAAGCTATCTCCCGTCCAAACAAAACATCAAACAAACTCTCTGAATAATAGTCCTCACTACTATGTTCTCATGTCATGCTGAAAAATGTAAACTACGTTATTACATCCTTTCAATAAGAATCGGACCTAATAAAAGAACTAACGGACTACTCCAGGCAAGAATCCAAATCACACGCCGCGGATCCACTGCCTTCCACCTATGTTCCCAAGAACACACCCACGTTGCCAAAACAAAGCAAACATGGGTCAGCAAAATGGAATTTGCTGGTATGAGTAGACTAACCACATATAAACATTTCCAATCTTTACTTATCCAACTAACACTTTAAATATATCATAATTTAATCATTCTCAGCTTGGAAGACAGGTAGTTCCGTCATTTCAACCGGCGTAGTTTCTTCCCAAGCAAGACTTCCATCTTATTAACTCATTATAATAACTTGTTTTAATAACTAAGTAATTGGACTAAAACTTACCGATATCAACTGTTGTATAAGGGTAGGATCGCGTCCCTGCACAAAATATTATTAAGTCCTACCCTCCTGCAAAAGAAAGTTAGAAATTTTATATAACATATGCAGATATCCTATAGGTATTCAAATGTAAGCCCAAACACACTCGCATAATCAAATCAATTTCTCTTATCAATTAATCAATTACTGTTCTTATACACCCACCCTTTAGTACCTACTCCACGATTGCACTCCACACATTTGCTAAATCACACATTCCTGTGTGCCTCTCTCACACCGAATACCACAATATCATAGCCATCTCTGGGCTTTCATACACATATTTCACAGCCTCTTTGGGCATAAAACTCAGGTCATTCATGGCACATTCAATGAATACCTTAGGTCATTCCTGCCACAAGGAATACCTATCATATCACTAACAGGCCATTCATGGCACATTCAATGAATGCCCTAGGTCATTCCCACCACATTCAAGGAATACCCAACCCTACATTCCTGTACACTCAAGGAATACAACTAACCCGCAAGGCGAATACCTTAGTTCCTCTCTTGGGCAGTCCAAACAATTGGGTTATTCATGACACATTCAATGAATACCCATTTATAACGCTAACGGGCCATTTATGGTACATTCAATAAATGCCCACCTAACATATGACATCATCAATCATAAAACTCATTTCCAAAACTTGAGGCGTGGAGAGTTCTAAAAGGGTGCGGTAAATTTGTTTACGCATTATTGAATTTTATTGCATATATTATTTCAGAGAACAGAGGAGTATCTTGTTTCGTGTATTATTGTTTACGCGTTATTAATTAGATTGATGTCTAAGTGTCATAGTGTCGTATATCCTAACATAATTTTAATAATAAATGAAATTCACATAGTAGTTAATACACGTACACACTTAGGTAAAAACTAGACTTAGCCTAAAGCCGAACACCCTAATAGCCCTAGACTTATCCTACTTGACCTAATCCTAGCAAACAGTTAAAAGTCAAACCTGGTCCACTAGTCAAAGTCAACCCTGGTCAACTGGTCAAAGGGTTGACTGGTCAATAGCAGTCAAGCATTCTAAACTTATCTAACCCCAAAAACCCAATGACTAAGGCCCATAGTCTTAACCTTTCCAAGCCCAACTAAACACTTAAGACCACATGCCATATCTCGGCCCATGCCCAAGCCCAACAAAAAGAAACGAACAGTACGTTGTCTTCTTCTTCTTCTTCCTCACTTCACCAACGCCTCCACCACCACAGCCACCACAACCACCACTCGCCACCACTACTAAACCGAGCGGTTTTCATCCCCACGAAAAACCCCACCTACCTATACCATCAACTCTCGATTCCCTTATACTGCGAAAATCGCAATCGACGCCATTAATGCTCTGTAAAAGCTTCAATCGTCCCCTCTCCAGCACCCAATCAACCACCAACAATCCACCTCAACCCAACAACAATTGCACAACAAAAGACATACAAAACAATCATTCAAACAACACAAAAAACTAGACGATTTGGTTCTTGTTTGAACGCCATTAATGGCTGTTCAAAGCTTCACAACACTCCTACTATAATTCCACCACTACCAATCATTCCCCGGCAACCCACACAATCTATATAGATCATCTCCTTACCCAAAACACTTCCAACCACCAACAGAATCCTACAGACCAACAGTAGCAGTAAAACAAAACCTTGGTAATAGAATTCTATTTGAATCCGATCAAACAAAGATTTCGTATTTACTAATACCACATGCTCATCATCATCACAACATAATAATCACAAAAATAAGAATTTGCGTAGATACAGTACTTCAACATTTTTTTTTGAACGCCGGCCACCATTGACAGAGTTACAATATGTTCAATAACAAAATATCATATAAGGAAAACACTATAACCGACATGATTAGCAGTCAACGAGTCTATATCCAAATTTAAATACTAGGAAACCAAACGTCTTTCTCTTCTTCATATGGGCCCATTTCTCTTTGTCAAATCTCCCCTCATTCGCTCTCTCTTAAAAGTTACGGTTCAGAGATGTGTATATTTATCTCCAATGCTACTCTCTAATGGTTGCTCATGAAATAATTTTCGGCAGCGGCGAACACCAATCGGAAGCATGTTAATATACATACCATTTTTTTTTTCAAAACCCCTTCATTCTCAAAGAAAAACTTTCAGTCTCCTTCTGAAAAAACCCTTTGGTCTCCTATTCCTGCAAATCAAACTTTTTTCCCTTCTAATCAGATATCGGTAGTCCTCTTTAGTTCTTTTGCAGTTAACAAAGTTGATAATTGCTTTGGATGTGGTTTGAAGTGTGTTTTCTTGAGAAAGTCTTGGCAACAACATCTGCTACTTCACAATCACAAGAGAGCTTTATAAGCACAAGTCTTGGATTGAAAATTCATCAAGGTGCATACACAAGTCTATTTTAATATCTCTATGCAACTTTGATAAATTTTTATTGTTGATGTGATTTTGCAATCACTACTATGCTATGTTTGTTATACAATAAAAGGTTCAGAGATAATTTGGATTGATTCCGTAAAAAATTGAGGTTCTATGTTGCCGTGATTTTGCAATTAGCTATGTGATGTGATCGTATCCAAGCTTGAGAGTTCACTTTTTTTTTTAAATAATTGAATGCATCATCATATATATCTAAATTAACTCTTCCTTTAGAAGTTTGACCTAATAAAATAAATTTCTTATGTTATTGGTACATTAACTATGAGACGTTTATAATTCATTAGTTATAAAGAAGAAATTGTATGGCAATATTAGGATAAATTAGCTAATCTATAATGACGTATATTCGGGGATGCTTGCTAAGCGAGAGGTGTGTTGGTGCTAGCCTCTAGACATTAGGGAAGTTCTAGCACCCGAAGTTCATTTAAACGTACATAGCATTACAACGTGCAAGCTAAAAATCGTGTTGCGCATATGCCCTATACTACTACTCCAGCAACAGTTTGTTAAAGTCTCAAACTATTTTATTGGAGTCATTTAACATACCTTTCCATCTAACCCAGTGCTACCGATGACTCGACACCCTTTGATTTTCGCCAATTGTCCAGCATGCATTCAAACCATCCTGCAGCTGTTGAAATGATTACATTCTCTCCTACTTTAAATTGTCCAAGAACTTCTATTGCAATCCAAGTAGAAAATCCAGGAATTCCTAGACCACCACAAAGTCCTTAACTGTAAATTCAAGGTAGCGCTCGACAAAAGCAACAAGTTTAAATTTTGCATTAAACTATCTTAGAATCGTTTTAATGAAATAAATTGGTTTTTCCTAGACTTGAAGAACACTTTGATCAAGTTTAAGAATTGCAAAATGTTTTGAATTATGTCAGACACACTTGCACCAATCATCTCCTTAGATACTCCAATACATTATTGTTAAAGGTTTACTTTTCCTTTTCCTCGGTGAAGTATGCATTTATATCAATTCCCGCCTATGAAGCACATGAGTTAAATACGAGAAACTAATACCAGTACACAATTTATTAAGTATACTCCATTGTCACGAGGTCTATATCTATCTTTTCATTTTGACTTACACAGGGGCAAATGTTTGGAATTCAAACAAGGTTATGCAACTTCAATGGCTGACCAGGTATGACAGTGTTATTTAAGTTGTCTGTAGTGTTACCAATTGATTATTTAATTTGTCTTATCCGTGGGCCTTGAGTGCTTAAAGGTATGCTTTGTATATTTGTGTCTTATATTTGAATACAGATTTTTTTTTGCTGGTTTGGTATTCGATCTTCATCTTAACATTGGTTTGGTAGTTGCATAAAAAAGGTTCCATTTTTTCTTGGGGTTTTGTCAGAACAAGCAAACGTTTATGACCTAGGATGTATGCTTAATTGACTTAAATTTAATATTATTGATGTTTTTTATATTTTGCTTCAAATTTTGATGAATTTTAATTAGTGGTTTAGAATTTAACAACTTAATTCCAAAATTACTTTCTCTAATCTTCTCCACAATATTATATCGTTTCTCTTTATAGGCTCTAAAAACTTGTTGTGTTTCTAAAGTATTTTACAAGATGCTTATACCCCAAAATTAGTTTTGAGAAACGATATATTATTCGTTGGGCACTATGCGCCTCTCCAAAGAAATTATTGATACTTTTATTATTACTGCAATTTTGGGTTTGCGATTTTGGTCAAAAACCTATAACTCCAACTCTTTGAATCTAATTTAGAGAAGAGCGTCAGCGTGAGGAAGAAGCCAATAACTCCCTTATTTGGCTGAAAGGTTAGTTTCTTCATGTCCTTCGTATATATCTTCATTCATTAGCTTCTACATGTCATGAACCTTTTCAAGTAATGATGCACTTAACATATTTAACACCATATGCCATATCCATTCTCCTTATGGTCAGTGGGTGTTCTTTATTCTTCGAGTTTGTTCAAATATGTGAATTTCTTGATATCCAAAGGTTGGTTTTTTACTTAGTTCTTATTAGTTTGAACTTTCAATTCCCAATTTCAAACAGGCATTGCGAATGTTTCCAAAATTTAAAGAAAGAACTCAAATATCATGGCAAGTTGTAACTCTGTAAGTTTTTTCTTCAAACTCTTTAAGTTATTCTCTGGTCATTTAATTTGTTTTGCTCATTCAAATTGTGTTTCGTGAAAAATGAATGTACCCATCCAGTTGGTTTTTCTAAATGAGTAATAAAACATATTAGTAAATAGTTAAGTAGATCACATTTTAGACCTTAACTTACGATTTCGTTTGTTGAGTACCCAAAAAACCTGTTTGATGAAGTGATAAGTATGTAAGCCAACAAGGCTTTTCGATAAGATATCTATGTGAATTCGGGGCTTCACAATGATGGATTGATTTTTCAATTCAGCCAAAAACAAGACCAAAGATTACAATATTGGATAGTGATCTAACTATACTCTATACTTTTTTCTCTGATTTTCTTAGAACTTTCGTACACATTTGATCTTTATTTTTTTTAATACTCAATCTAAGGAGTAATGGGTTACTATATTGGATAGTGATATTGGTACTGTTTTAGATGGATATTTAGATGTTGACTGCTTTCTTTAGCCTTGATGATTTGTCTTTTTGTGATTGCATCACTTTTATCTTGCAAGTAGGAAGTGTCATTTGTCTTGCAAATAGCATGGCATCAAACACAGTCATTTCTTATTATTTTGCAGTTCCCAACTCATGTTAAGTTGTTAGTACTTATAATTGTTAAACCATGGTGACCATAATATCTCAACATCATAATTAACTGAAGAGATAAAAGACTTAACTGACCTTGACCTTGAAATCAAATAGAGAGAGATCGTAACCATTATATTCACCAAGATTGGTTACATCCACATGCATTGTTCATCTTAATGGACCCTGTAAGGTGATTGCATAATTTGTACTCTGCCTTGATAATTTTTTAGCCTCCTACGACAAGTCGACAACCTATTAGACTCAAAAACTGTCCAGAAAAATAGTGATGAACAATTTTCTATTACCATATCGACTTCACAAGCATATGAACCAGTGTATCAATTAACTTGAGAGGGTATGAATCAATATTTGGTTTTCATAGGGTGTGTTGATTTACTTCAAAACAGTTGATAATAATGCCCACACGTTGAACGGTAGTAGCTCCAGGTAAGTTTTAGATTATAGTTGTCTACATAGCCCCATGCTTCTTTGAATTTGGAAAAAGAGTAGTGAATGGCTTGAAGCATTTAGTGAAGTGAGTTGATAAGGCTTAACTAAGATTGGTGGAAGTATAAAATGTAAGTATGCAATATGTAAATTGCCTAAAGAAGATTATATGTTGCATAAGCACAGGTTTCGTTGTGAAAAAAGATCAATTGTCAATACTTTGAAATGACAATTGTTTTAAAACAACTCCCCAAGTCTTAAATTGATGTTAAAAATGAAGTCAAGTTTGTTCGGATTCGAATGAAATCTTCTAATCTTAGTTCAGGATACCATGTCTTTTATAAAGAAATTTCATTATGTTTCATAGTTTGCGTTCAACAAATAAGATGAGTTTGTTTCCATGACAGTATTGGGGAAGTGATAAGAGCCCAAAACTGTAGTTTTAACCCTGTAACAGTCATACTTTTAGACCAATTATGTGAGTAATAATTAAGAGTTAATACTGATTACGTGTTTTTATGCATTTCAGGCTTCAAAGTCCATTATGTGCAGAAATGTGCCACTTTAGCGAGATAAAGGAGCAAAGGTCGGTTGCTAAGGAGTTCTGTGATTAAAGTCCAAGATTCAAGAAGATAAAGCCTTCCTAAAGCCCGGTCAAAAGCTGAAAAGTCGACGCGGGAAGAATCAACACTCAAAGTCAGCAGAACTTTCGAAGGCCGTATCTTTGGACTCAGACCTCGGAATTGGGCCTATCTTATATCAAAACGACTGGCTCGGAAAGAGCTTTCCAATGGTCTAAGTTTGACCCAATCAGAGGAGCAAAAGTGGATGAAAAGTCTGTTGAATCCAACTGCAGTTGAAGAGGCCTTTCTGGACTAAAAGAATTGGGTTTTGGGCCTGATTCTCGGGCCCAAAACATGGCTCCAAGCCCATGCACGATTTTTGGATCTGAAAGTATAAAAACAAGAGCTTGACTCTTTGTTAATGGTAGATAGTTAGACCTAGATTAGTTAGCCTCCATTAATTAGTTTTAGAACTTAGTTTTAGAATTTCAATTAGTTAATTAATTAGTTTTTCATATCTTGTTTTAGATCTAGTTTCATGTTTAATTAATTACTTTAGAACAAGTAGATTATTAATTTAGTATTTGAATGGGTGTAATCGTTCACATGCTAGTTATGAATTGGTAGAAATGCCATGTGTAATTAGGGATTAGGAATAATCAGATTGTTCTGCAAAGTAGTTCAATTCGGATTACGACGATTCGTCGTTAGTGGATTAAGTTGAGCTAAGGTGGAATCAACCCCCCTCTAACTCCTTATCATAGAATCGATGTAGTATTCCCATAGTTTTTTAAATAGTCAACTAGTTGCATCTTGTGGGTAGTTGCATCGTAGTCTAGTTATCATTTCGAAAATCTCTCATTAGACTTTAGTTAAGATTATTTATACGTAGAGAACATTACCATGCGGAAGGACTAGGAGTGGAACGAATCATCTACTCCATTATATCTCATAGGATTGGGAGTAGAAATCTTTGATAAATTAGGCACGTAAAAAGTTTTAGTTTACTTACGTTTTGAGTTTTATCGTTCATTTCGTAGGAAAACTTTTATTTTTTTTTATGATTATCAAATGGCACCGCTGCCATCTTAGTTTCACTTTCGCATTGTTTTCATAGTATAAGTACTCTTTTTAAAGTCTCATTTCACCCACCCACCCTTGTTCGATTCTAACTGTGGTTGTCTTTTTCAGCATTAAACTTCCTCGAAAAAAAAAAAAAAAAAAATTGCACGGAGCGCACCTGCACCCCAAAGGAGCGCGACCTGCGCTCAAGTTACTGGAAGTTGAGCGCTACCCGCGCCAAACAACACTGTGGCTTCGAAGTTTACACTGGCGACCGCTTTCAAAAGTGAGCACCACTACCGAAAGCTGAATTTTGCTGGATTTCCAAAGGTTTGATTCGAACTTCAATTTTTCAAGTTTTTCAGTGTTCTAACTTGTTATATACACTGAACACGCGTAAACAAGACGCTATTCATAAGCGAAGCGAGGACACAATCAGGTATTCCTTTCTTCCACACCTCGCATCTCCTGTTAGAGGTTTATACTAGTATATCAGGATTGTTTGGAGTGTTGACGTGTTTAGCTAAGTTGGTCTTAGCCTTGTATGAGATTAAGGTCTGGTCGAACAAAAACACCAAACGTAATTACACGACAACGTCAACAAACAAGTCTATCTAGTATACCACCCATTACACCTCTAGCTACTATTTTACACACACCACCTGATATAATGCCTGAAGAATGAGAGACTCCTCTCTCTGACTTCTACAAAGCCTTGAGCGATAGCCCCAAATCTTGCATCGTTCTAGCAGACCGATTGGGGATTTCGAATCCCCCAAATATTTTAATTTGTTACCCGTTTTCATGGTTTAGACCATGAAAAACCTTATATCACATTATCGTAGGATTGAACAAGTCCTAACAACATTCCACCATCCCTACGGTTGGTGCGGAACCAATTAAACCGGAGAGTATTCCCTTTCACCTTAGCCGATAAGGCGTCTTGGTTAACTGCCCAAAAGCGCTAATTCTTTGACTCGTGGGCTAAACTTGTTCAAATTTGTTTATGGAACATTTTACCCACTCCTAAAGACGGATGAGATGCTTTCCAAGATTCATTTCTTTCGACAAAATCCTCATGAATCATTTTCAGAGGCTTGGAATCGTTTCACCGATCTCCTTATAAAGTGTCCACATCATAACCTCGCGAAAGACACGTTAGTTCGTGCCTTTTTCAAAGGACTTCTACACCACCATAAAGAAGTCCTTGGCATAATGAATGGGGGTAGTTTCTTAAGTAAAGGAGCCTCGGAGGCTTATAAATTTTTAGAGGATCAAACTAAGCGAAATAACAACTGGGGGGGGGGGGGGTAGTGAAGATATCTACCGCTCCGCTAGTTCTTCTAATACAGTTAAGGCTGCCAGTACGTTTGAAATTAAACACGATCCCGAGCTTAAAACTCTAATCGAATCACTCACTAAAAAGGTAGAGGCCATTTCTGTTCAACAAAAGCCTATCCCCGTCATGAATATAAATTCAAATCCATGTAGTTTCTGTTGGAGTCCTGAGCATCCCGACTCCCATTGTCATATAGCCTATGAACAGGCTTGTTCCATTAATAGTGAACCTAACGCCCCTTAGAGACAAAATCCCAACTTCGGTTGGAGAAATAACCAACACGTCACACCTCCAGGGTACAATAATCAATATGTTAGGCTAACGCACAGTTTTATCCAAGCTCCACCACAACAAGGACAGGGTCAGGGTAATTATAATAATTATAACAACCAAGTGCAACCTCGACAAGATCAAGCACAAGGTCAATGTAGTTATAATAATTATAATGCTAATAGAGGTATCGTTTCGGTAAATAATAACTATCAAAATCCGCCCATAAATAATTCACGTGAGATAGTTCCAGTCACACCACCCGTGACTACTACACCTACACAACTGGATCGTCTTGACACCTTCATACAAGTGAGCCAAAAACTTTTCCAAACCATGGCTCAATCTAACCAACAGCTTCTACAATCCGTTAATAATTTAAGCCAATAGTTGGCCCAAGATAAAGCCCAACCCAAAGGTGTGTTTCTAAGTCACGCAATACCTAATCCTAAAACAACAAACACAGCCTTTGAGGTAACCGATAATACTAGTAATGAATATGAAAATGTAGGTGAGCTAAATGCCATCACCACTCTTTGTTCTGGAAGAGTGGTTGATAACAAAGTAACTATGCCTATAGTTACCCCACCAGTAGCCCCTACACCTGCTATTTTACTAGATTCCGAAATAGAAACTGAAGAGCCTACCACTGTAGAGGTACCAGTTACAACACAACCTAAGAAACAGAAAGCCAAGGTTAAACATCCAGGTGATACCATTGCTAAATATAGAGAGAAACTACCGTTTCCACAAAAATTAGCCATGTTAACTAGGGATACAAATTATGAGGAGATTAGTGACGTTTTCAAGAATCTAACTATAAACCTTCCCTTCCTCGAAGCTATTAAAAAGCTACCACACCATGCTAAGTTTCTTAAGGAGTTATGTACTACTAGGCGTAAGACCAATATACCAAAAGACGCCTTTTTAACAGAACAATTCCCAACTCTATCTCAACATAATGGAATTGTTAAGTACAAGGACCCTGGTCGTCCTACTGTACAATGCACCTTAGGAGATTCCTATACGACGACCGCGTTATTAGACCTGGGGGCTAGTGTTAACTTACTCCCGTTTTATTTGTATAGACAAATAGGTCTAGAGGAGATGCAACCCACTAAAATGACGTTGCAATTAGCTGATCGGTCTATTAAGTATCCTAAGGGTGTGCTTGAAAATATGTTGGTAAAAGTTCAGGATTTCTACTATCCGGCTGATTTTGTCATCCTCGATACAGAAGTCGCTAACGACTCTGTGCCGATCATCTTAGGGCGTCCTTTCCTGGCAACTGCCAATGCGCTCATTAATTGCCGCGATGGTTCGATGTCCATGTCTTTTGGCCATCTTGCTGTTGAAGTAAATGTTTTTTAAAACAAAGACACATTTACCCGATTCGTCTATGGATGGAGAGGTTAGCATGATCGAGAGCTTCGCTCAAGATTATTTCAACAACACGTTCCCTGATAATCATATGCCCAAATTTCTTTCCTTTGGAAGTTCAGACTCCAACGTTTTCATCCCTACACTAGTCGATACACATATTATGGATGAGGACGAGATAGATGACTTTCTCAAAGATATAGAGGAATACCATAGTAATGTGGATATGACCAATCTAGATGAGGAATTCGATGAGTTTCTTAGAGTAGGTGATGATTCACCCTATCAAGAACTACTTTGCACAACATCCACCTCGACTCCCCTCCTTGCACCCTTTCAAAGGAATCTCGAGTTTGCACTCGATCCTTTTGTTTCTCCTGTGCTTCATAATTTTTTAAATCCACCTAGTAAACAAATACTTCAGAAGGACAAACCATTTGACACCTTCATTTTCAGACTTGAAACAGTCCCTACCTACACCATGAATGAGTTTTGTGCTAAACCCACATCCTCATTGTTTACATGCTTACCTTCTACAACTTGTCCATATCCACCATATCTTCCACAACCATTCACTTTTCCACACTTATTCACTAGGACACCCTCTCGTTCAAAAATGAAAAAGAAGGTGCATGCTAGGTTACGTTATAGGGTTATCCGACTTCGCTTTCATTTCACTAGGTTGCGTCATAAGAAATCTTGGTGCTTGATTGTGTTTGGATATGTTTTCTGTGATATTTATTTATGGAATGATCTACAACTATTTCGGTTGTTGATATATGATAAACTGCATATTCATACATATGTTTAGATAAAGTCTCGAGTATCTGACTATAAATGACTCAATTTTTTGTGTTTGGTGCATTTCCTTTCATTTCCATATATTGGTGAGTGCACCATTAAGGTAACTGGGCCCTCCCTATAGAGTGTGTGGCTGTAAGTACCGGATCCTAAGTCCACGTTTAACATAATTCACGTTTTCCACTCTTGCATGTTTTCTCGGATTTTTGAGTCATGTTTCTCTATGGGGTGAATTATGTCCTTATTGCTTATTGTTTTTCCTTATAAAAGTAAAAAAAATAGTAAATAATAAACATAGTAATCTAGAAAGTCTCGGGAATCTGATTTTAAAATACCCACTTTTAATAAACAAATTTTCTAAACTCTGTTGTAAAAAATTTGTTTGGGGGTGGGGTGTTCGTGTTTCCGTCCTAGAATGTTTTATGTCCCATTAGAGTTGCTTAGGCCGTTTAATTGTATTTCGATTCGGGTTGACATAATCTATGAATTTAGAGTTCATTCGTTCGCATAACGTACGTTATGCACGCACTTTGAGGCATTTTCCACTATCTTATATGTCATCTATGGTCGGAATAAAGTGTTTTATGGATCATTGGATTGGAAATTCTCTCCTGATCATTTCCATATCTCATTCGCAAAAATCAGATCGGTAACGAAGCGGCAATATTAGTTTGAAGTCGCGCTAAAAATCGCAAAATTCGAAAAATTAGAATTGGGCTTGGGGCAACCAACCACAAGACTAGCGCTTTTACCTTGACACCAACAAATGATTCTTCATCTTCTCCAAACCGCCATTAACGACCAACAAGCTTCAAACCCTAACAAAAAAAAAAAAAAAAAAAAGAAACCCAATTAAACCCACGCCCACAGTTCAAATCAACTTCAAATCTTCTCTAAAATCTTTCCACCACCACCTCCACCAATTTAAATCTTCAAAAACCACCAAAAAATAAAAAAATTCAAGCTGCCGCGCCACCACACCATCACCACCATCGTTTTTTTTTGTGAGGTTGTCCCTCATTGTTTCCCCACTACATTCCAAACACTCCAATGGCTCAACAACGTCGAATTTTGCCGGAGCAAGCATTTACTGGCGACCACTTCGCGCCGTTTTACGATGACGAAATGATTAGTAGAGATTGGAATAGCTTGTGGTACTCGACCGATGCCTTCTACCATGAAGAGTTAGTCCGATGGTTTTACAGCACGAGGGAGTTGGATGGTAGTAGAATTTTTGTTATGGTGGCAAAGAGGAGGAGGGAAGTAACTACTGGGTTGTTGGCAGAGATTCTAGGCATTCCGCCTAGAATCCATCTTGATGCCAAGTTAAAGGAGTCACAATATAATGGGGTAGAAGCCTTGATGAACGCGACTGTTACCGAAGGGAACTACAATGCGAGCTCGCATTGTGTTCGCCAGGCATCCCTCAGAACCAACCAACTGGCTGCAGCTCAGTGGATTGGTCGGAACGTCCTAGGGAAGGAGAAGGTCAGCGACATCGGTCTGAACTGCCTCCACATTCTATGGATACTCCAGGAGCAGAAGTACGAGTTCTGTATTTTGGAGTTTTTGCTTAGCATGATTAGGGGAGTGGGAAAGTCTATTGCACCTCTCCCTATTTTGATATCCATGATCATGCTGAAGTTGAGAGTGACTCCGACGTCTGATAGGATTTACCTCACCCTACACCGAAATCCTCGTATTTATAAGGGTTGTGTCCAACGAGTTTGGAGGTTGCCTGAGGATAAGGAAGAGGATGAGGAGGATGGTGGAAATGAGAATGACTCGGAGGATGAGGAGGACTTGACTTGTTTTGATGCTGATGCCTTGGAGAGGTGTTGGTCAGATGCAGAACGCATGGCTGTGATTCATCGTGGCATGCGTTCACTCAATACTATCTGCGAAGACCTCCGGATTTCGACAGGCTACTATCCACCATAACCGGAGATTCGTACCAAATGTGAGAGGATGAGCGGTGGGAACAGATGAGGACTAAGCTAGAAGCTCAGCGCCAGTTCCGGGCCGATATGCTTGCACGCTTTCCACCTCACGAGGATTCTCCTTCTGAAGATACATCATCGAGGCACGAGCGTCGTTGCCGAAAGACGAATGGTGTTGTCCCATCGGGAGCTCAGTACCGAAGTGGTTAGGGATAGTATAGCTTGATGATTTTTATTTGTAGTTTTACTATTGTTAGTTATTTTAATGTAAGTTTTAATTTCGTAATTTGAATTTTGTAGTGAAAGGGCATTTAATGCCAACATTAATATAATGTCGTTATTTTCATCGTGCGTGGTTGTTTAATATTGATCCCACCTTCCCAAATTGTTTGGGGGTGGTATTATCTATTCCAACATGATTTTTATATGACCCTCGTTTTTAGAAGTTATTTCGGAGTCAGGGTGAGAATATTGCCGATTAGGCATATCTATGAATAAATATTGGTTAGGATGAAATCTCGATAGAATAGGTAGGTTCTATCCTAAATTCAACCTAAAAGATACTAGGGTTGTTTTAGAATCAAGAATATGAGTTGTTTCCGTTTTCGGGTTTGGAAATTTTAGTATTTCCGGAAACTGCCGTAAAAACTTTTTGGCAACTTCCCGATCCGTTTTAGCAACTTAAAACCTACATAAACTTCATTCATTCTACACTCATAACCCACACTACACCTAACTTCCATCACTCACCTTTCACTCCCACGTTTCGTCTCATTTTTCAACCATCAACACCTCGGAGCGCACCTGCGCCCCAGAGGAGCGTACTCGCCCCTACTCATTTTTCTGACATTTTGCACAGAGCGCACCTGCGCCCAAGGTGAGTGCGACTCGCGCCCAAACACTAGAACTCCCACGTTTCGTCTCATTTTTCAACCACGTTTCGTCTCATTTTTCAACCATCATCAACACCTCGGAGCGCACCTGCGCCCCAGAGGAGCGCACTCGCCCTACTCATTTTTCTGACATTTTGCACAGAGCGCACCTGCGCCCAAGGTGAGTGCGACTCGCGCCCAAACACTAGAACTCGAAAATCATCAGAGCGCACCTGCGCCCTGACCTCCATAAACACAAAAATTTCCAGTTTTCTGCGGGTTGTTCCCGGATCATTTGCAGCTGTTCCAGAGCATCGTTTTGAGATGACATCTCCTACAATAATACCGGAACAGTCTTTCGAAGATTTGTTCCAAAGCACTACTTATGGTGCTTGGTTTCGCGAGGCTATCACATACGTAGGCTAGGAACCGCTTATGGTAAGACCTACTGAACTTTATTCTCCAACACTAGCATCTTATTTTTACAATAACTGCATTTTCTTTGAGAGACCAGATGGAGAACAAGTCAACATTGATGATGAACCAATGGAAATTACCAGGTTGTTGCTAGCATTTGTCCTTGGACTTGCTATGCCCGCTGAAATACAAAACCCATGGTGCTATTGGGTAGATAATATGTATGTCTACACTTATGAGTTTTTGCATGAGTCGTATGGGGCAGGCATTTTCCGTATCGAGGACCAAGGGGAATATAACGTCGCCTTTGGTAGCCTGTCCATGAACATAGGAACTGTTATGTTTTGGATTATGCTAAACATTTTAGGGGAATGGCGTTTTTCTTCTGTGAATGATGCCACTTGCAGCATCTTCCTTGCTTTAGCCATGGGACGTATGTGCCATGACCTTCCCAGAACCTTGATGTCTAGCTTAGCTCGAGCCCATAGCATGAGGAATAAGTACCTTCTTATGCCTGTTCTAATTTCCCGTATTATGCTATATTTCTTTCCTGTTTTTTGTACACGTTTCACGGATTGGATTACGATCGATTAACCGTCGCGACCCACCAATATTATTATTCGATCTTTCCGTGTAATGACTTGGCAAGGGTGGAGGATACAACCTCATCAGGTTGCACCCTACACCCCGTCAGACCAAGTGGCGCTTAATAGGTTAGCAATAATAGATGATAAATGGCGGGAAGCCTGGCAAATTATCATGGCATTGCAGGACGCGAAGGAACCTTACTTCTTTATAGAAGAAGATGATGAATAAACGGGAGATAAGGTAAGTTTTAATTCTAGTTAGTGTCTGCTTATGTCCCAAGCAATTTGATTCTTGTTAACCCTATAATGGGTGGAACTCTTATAGAGTTGCGTCAGTTTTTATATTAGTATGTTTTAACCTTGTTTTGCAGATGTTCTAGAATTTCACGCGTTTCCATGGTATTTTTCTACCCTCTTTATTTAAATGCTTTGAGGACAAAGCATGCTTCTTTGTTTAGCGATAGAAACATGTGTAATTAAGGCATCTGTTAGGATATAAATATGTATAATATGCATTTGTTTTCTAGTTAAAATTTCAAAAAATTCAAAAATATAAATAAATAAGTTCATGCTATACACTTAGGAATATTGGTATTGTTTTCTTTCTCTATGCTCTTAACAATCTAGAAGTCTCACGTAGCTTTTACATCAGAATAATTTTTAGAAACTTAGGTTAATATGTAGGTAATAATCTTTGCATCTATCTATAAATATATTACATGAGTATTACTTATTCTACAAATCCTATGAGAATATAGCCTAAAGCCTTATATGAGTGGAACATTTGAGAAATAACACAAGGGAGAAGTAAAATCCTGATAGAGAAATTACACGTCCACTTGCTTGATCACTTTGCCATATCCTAAGCGAGAATTTAGGCCCTCTTTGGATTGATATAGCCAGAAATTCAAACCTATGAATTATTTCCCGCTAGTCGGCCCTCTGAGCCTTTCTTTAGCCTTCCATAAACCACAATTCCTTTACCCTGTTACAAAAACAAAACAAAATAAAAAATAAAGAAATAAAAAAATCAACCTACCCAATTTAGATAAGTCTGAGAATAGAATGAGGAAGAAAGAAGAAGAGAAAAACCTGTGTAAACAAAAGTTAGTTAATTGCTTCAGAAAATAAAGAAAAGAAGTTTCCATCCAAAGAAAAGAAAAATAAAAATAGAAATAAAATAAAAACTCCAAAAAAATAGAATAAAAGGAGTCAAAAGCCAAAGAAAAAAAAAAAAAAAAAAGATATATATATATATATATATATATATATATATAAGGCTAAGGATGGAAACAAAGTGTAGAAGCAAAAGTAAATAACAAGGTTTTCTCTAGTTACATAATATGAAGACTCTATTATCTCAGATTTGTCCTTTTTGAATATCCATTTCCTTCCTTCTTAAACCATCTCCTAATCCCCGGAACACCTAATAAAGACCTCTAGCTCAATTAGGAATAGGTTAGTGTGATAGTAAGTGGCATATGTGTTTGATCGACTCGCTTCCTTGTTGTCATTGAGATTGTAAGGTAAAGTGTGCCCACTGCACACTAGAGTAGCGAAACTTAAGTGGAAAAATCAGAGTGTTGTATCTTGACTATTATTGTGAGAACCTACTTAAGGACGCTATTCCGAGTTTCAGAAACGAACCTGCTAGGCATTTCATAGTATTACTCATTGTATGTATGTTTATTGCAGATGATTGATTATTATGCATATATTAGCTTAGATTTTGACTTGATTACTCTATGTGCATTGCTAGTGAGAGGTATAGTTAATTTAGAGCATGAATAAGGAAACAATAGTTTTATTTCTTAGTCGTTGTAGTATAGATGAAGTTTGTGAGTACCTTCACTGGAAAACTCTCACGAGGTTATAACTCATCCACTAGGGAATTCCTAGTAGTTTAAGGCCTTGTTGAATATAGTCAATGCAATCGCACTCAGCGAAACGAGAGTAGATAGAACTCCATTTTTGGTCACTTATTCTAATTTCTCATCTTTACTTGAGGACAAGCAAAATGCTGTTTGGGGGTGGTTTGATAAGAGCCCAAAACTGTAGTTTTAACCCTGTAACAATCATACTTTTAGACCAATTATGTGAGTAATAATTAAGAGTTAATACTGATTACGTGTTTTTATGCATTTCAAGCTTCAAAGTCCATTATGTGTAGAAATGTGCCACTTTAGCGAGATAAAGGAGCAAAGGTCGGTTGCTAAGGAGTTCTGTGAATAAAGGCCAAGATTCAAGAAGACAAAGCCTTTCTAAAGATCGGTCAAAAGCTGAAAAGTCGACGCGGGCAGAAACAGCACTCAAAGTCAGCAGAACTTCTGAAGGCCGTATCTTTGGACTCAGACCTCGGAATTGGGCCTACCTTATGTCAAAACGACCGGCTCAGAAAGAGATTTCCAATGGTTTAAGCTTTGACCCAATCAGAGAAGCAGAAGTGGACAAAAAGTCTGTTGAAGCCAACTACAGCTGAAGAGGCCTTTTTGGACTAAAAGAATTGGGTTTTGAGCCTGATTCTCTCGCCCAAAACATGGCTCCAAGCCCATGCACGATTTTTGGATCTGGAAGTATAAAAACAAGAGCTTGACTCTTTGTTAATGGTAGATAGTGTAGATGGTAGATAGTTAGACCTAGATTAGTTAGCCTCTATTACTTAGTTTTAGAATTTCAATTAGTTAATTACTTAGTTTTTCATATCTTGTTTTAGATCTAGTTTCATGTTTAATTAATTACTTTAGAACAAGTAGATTATTAATTTAGTATTTGAGTCATTGTTTTATTATTCCTTAGATTAATAAAATCGTGTTCTTGATAATCTAGTTTCATTTCCATTAATTGTTTAGTTTCAATTCTTAGATTCAATTATTTGTTATTATTAGTTTAATTTAATTATTGCATGAGTAGTTTTGAATTAAGTTTAAACAAGTAAAGTTCAAATCTTTATATCATGTCTTGTTCGAATTTGATTGGGAATGATAGCGTGATGATTTTCGGCTAAACCTCCATTAGAGGGGGTTGAGAAGCCTTGATGAAAAGCTTGATTCCGATTATCGTAGAGTCGTCGTAATTTCCTTTCCACTCTAGAAATGATTAGTTCACCATGAGAATGGGTGTAATCGTTCACATGCTAGTTATGAATTGGTAGAAATGACATGTGTAATTAGGGATTAGGAATAACCAGATTGTTCTGCAAAGCAGTTCAATTCGGATTACGACGATTCGTCGTTAGTGGATTAAGTTGAGCTAAGGTGGAATCAACCCCCCTCTAACTCCTTATCATAGAATCGACGTAGTATTCCCATAGTTGTTTTAATAGTCGACTAGTTGCATCTTGTGGGTAGTTGCATCATAGTCTAGCTATCATTTCGTAAATCTCTCATTAGACTTTAGTTAAGATTATTTATACATAGAGAACATTACAATGCGTAGGACTAGGAGTGGAACGAATCATCTACTCCACTATATCTCATAGGATTGAGAGTAGAAATCTTTGATAAATTAGGCACGTAAAAAGTTTTAGTTTACTTACGTTTTGAGTTTTATCGTTCATTTCATAGGTAAACTTTTATCTTTTTTATGATTATCAGGAAGCCAGAGTTACACATGTCTGCATTGCTTTCTATAACTTCTGTGATGAACACAACTTGGAAGGGTAAGAGTTGTTTTACTGGTAACTTCTTTTCTTTTATTCCTGTTGTTACATTGGAGCTGGAGATTAGAATTCGGAAATCATGTATGTCTTGATATTTTGATGAAGAGAAGCTTTAATTTAGGTGTAAACATCCCAACAAACGATTATCACTAATAACACCCTAATATTTACTTTTTAAAATTATCATATTTTACCGATGATAATTAAACCATATGCCATGTTTTTAGTCTAACTCATTATGCAAAGTTGGGTTTTGAGCGGTGGTGTCATGGTCATGGTTATCTTTTGTAGGACCCCTTTGTAGAATGAATGTTTGCAGATTGCAAAGCGACAAAGTGAAACTAGTACTAGGTATGGTTCGAATATTCACTTTTGTTGATTGTAGTTATGATATGGTGTGGCATTTTCTGGGCAATTGCAGCAATGAAGTTCTATTTAAACTTTATATATATATGCTTAGTGAAAGAATGGGAACTCATTTTGAATGAAATGTGGAGTTATTGGTTTACTGTAGAAGGGTTGGAGAATAGGATAAAAAGGAATTGGTTCTGTAGGAGTTGGTTATTGAGAGAAAGCCTTGAATGACTGTGTTTTTTAGTGGCTAGGTAGTTGTTCGTTTTTGTTCATTTCAGTAGTAACTTAGACTTAGGCCCTAGATTCCAAGTATCATGGATTTTGTTAGCTTATTGCAAGCTTGCAGCTATTGCATAGCTACTTCCTCTAGGGGAATGTATTACAAATTCATAGATTCGGAGAATCCATACAAACCAACCCTTCAGCATTTTGCCACACGAATCTCGCACAAGTAATTCCAAGACTGAATGGATATCTCGAGATGTCATTTTCTCTTGAAAGAGACATGAGCGGTTGGGCGGAAGGTTCTATCGCTTTTTTAATAGCCTCTTGGTAAGGAGGTTAGAAATTCTCTTTTTTTAAACTTTGACGTTCAAAGAGTTGCTCTTTTTTGGGTGGGGTTCTTCTGTTTGCTGTCATTTTTAACTGATTCTCAACAACTTCAATAGCATGGTTTTGGGTTAGTGTGGCATGGGGTTGTAAGTTAAGTGGAATGTGATTACCCTGGGAACCAATAATTAGTGATGATGCTAAGAAGTGTGGTCAAAAGAATAGGATATAAAGATATCTTCCCTATGTAAAGAAAAATCCTCGCATAACAGTTCCCTTTCCATCAAACTGGATTTTTTATTTTGCTAATTTATCCTCACTGCTATTTTCTATTTACGAGTTTCTATACCTCATCTAAGATGTAAATTCCGATATTTGTTAGGGGTAATACTGTCATTCAACATTTAATTCTTTATGTAAATCTGCAAATTCGTCTCGTCTTTATGATTCCCCACTACTCCAGACTCTTCCAGCTCTAACTTCCCATCTCTAATCACACATTTTGGGTATGAATTTGATTGCTATCATTGAAATCTTTCTTCTCACACAGTCATTCATCATCTTATCCATTGTTATCTAATAAAACTGCTGAAGAGATCAACCAATTGTTGTATCTGAACATATTTGTAGTTATGTACTTTTTGGTTAGCATTATCTTCTAGCTTCATTTCTCTGCTAAGCCTTGATGCTAAATTTGTAGGGAACTGCATGAAGGGCAAACTAAACAATCTAATGATTCAACTTAGGAAGAATTGCAACCATCCAGACCTATTGGAGTCAGCTTTTGATGGGTCATGTATGCACTTTGCAACCTTCTGTTTTGTTTTAGTTAGACATTCAGCTGGTAACATTGTCTTCCTTCTTTTGTGTACAAACCTTTATCCACCTATAGAACAGTTAGTTGAACAATGTGGAAAATTCCGCTTGCTGGACAGACTACTAACAAAACTTTTTGCCATAAAGCACAAAGTAAGTTAAAAATCTCAGGTCAATTTTTTATACTTAAATTTAGAGCTGTCAAGACTTCTTCTGAAGTTGTTTTCTATATCAGGTCTTGATATTCTCTCAGTGGACCAATATTTTGGATTTAATTGAGTACTATTTTGGTGAGAAACGGCTAGAGGTATGTAGAATTGACGGTAGCGTGAAGCTGGGTGAAAGAAAAAGACAAGTATGTATTGCTAATTAAATTACTCTTGTAGTGGTAAATTAGTTTATGAGGGTATGTATAATAATGCAAATCATGGTTAAGTTGTGTTACTGGTAAAAGATAATGACATTGTGCACCCCACTGTATCGGTAAGTCTCGATAGTTGTTTCAAAATTGAAGTAAAGTCTGCAGTGGCTACTTGAAAGTGATTTGTGCAAGTTACATGTTGGGTTCCTAACTTCCTACCAGTCAATTATTTTTGGAGCTTCTAATAGTCAGAAAGTATATTCCCTCATATGGAAATCAGTTGACTTTTGTGCTTTAGAACTTAATTGGTGGTTATCTTGGTAGTGAAGTGAGATTTTTTACTTTAAGCTTCTCAATATAGTTTATATTTTTAACTATTTATACGAGTTTTTGGTTGCTTAATTATTGTTTGGAATATAAAAAAGGAATTATGGCTTTAGCACGCCATGTCATTCATTTTGTTTAGTTTGTATCATCTACGCAATCGAGGCTTTCATTAATGGCGTTGGAAATAACCAAATGGAAAGCAAAGGTGCAAAGATGCAAAGATGCAAAGCTTTTCTTTGAATTGAGTTCTCATCTACTCATAAAGCAAAGATGCAAAGATGCATTCAAGAAATGCATGCATGCTACAATGAGTGTGTGTCGTTTATGATTGAAAAGTTCTTCCCAGGCACTGGGGCAGTAGTACTTGCCACACATAACCTTGAGTCTGGTAAAATTCAAAGACCTTCATGGATTTTGTATCCTTTTGTATTTCGTTAGATTTTTGTGTATGCTGATATATATATATATATATATATATATATATATATATATATATATATATATATATATATATATATATGGATTATGTAGGGAAAGTTGCAGCAGCCACGGCGCAAGGTTTGTGTATAGGAAAGGGGAACCCGAAGCTCCAATTTGCTCAGCTTAAGGGAATGGCAGATGGGTTATTGTTTGGTTTGAGCAAATGCAGGCTAGGGTTCCAAGTGAGCAAGTACTTCCCTTATGGCCCAGTAGAGATGGTAATGCCCATACCTTCTTTGAAGGGCTGAAGAAAACAGAGGACTATTATCTGCCTCAACCTTGGATAGGTAGCTCATGAGGTATGTTCTATGTAGGCAATACCGTGATATGCGCCAGTTTACATGTACAGATGTACTATGTTTTAGAAATTTCAAATAAATAAAAAAGTGTAATATGTCAAAAAGTTACCTGACCCCACCATTTTTGCTACATAAAATTTCAGCTAAAAACATCATGTCCGCTCTAATATTTTTTATAATGAATTTAAACATAGTAGTAAACACAATGATGTTATTTGTGCATTTGATTCCTAACTGAACTAATTTGAGGTTATTTATGTGGTTTGCAGGAAGAAATTATTGAGGAGACTCAAAGTTGCAGTTTGGTGAGGTGATCTCGACACGATCATGGGTCTGGACCTTAGGTTGCCAATGCAATAGGTCAGCGGTCAGCCATGGCCAGATCTTTTTTATCTATATTTATGTTCATAGGACTTTTGGTTGTATGTAAATATGCAAAAATATTCCTTAATTCACAACTGAATACTTAAGCCTCATACTACACCTTGAGAGCATCCAGTTTCTTTGCTATTTTAAGGTCCTAACCTGTAAATTATTTTCATGTTGTTAAGAACAATTCAAAAATTAAATTTTTTTCTTCTGAAAAAGTGCCACCTTTTGTATTGTTAAAAAAAAGCTCATTTGTAGTAAGAGGCGGCAATTGGGAGGTTTCTTTGCTTTCTTTGTTGAACTGTTCCTCGGTCATCTTCAATTTTGATGTATGTTGCATCTACACATTTGTTAACCTCTAGCTAAACAATAAACAAATAGCGTTCAGGACTGTTTTGAGGCATTTTGTTGGTTTGTATGAAACTTATTCCAAAAATATACTTACTGTTAAATAAACAAGAAAATCAAATTGATATAACAAATATATATCATGAACAAACCTTTAGTTCAACAAACAAACAAACCTTTTAGTTCAACAAATGAACTTAATTTACTAATGATTAAATTTGAGCCTAGTGATGACCACTATGTCCTTAAGACAGATTTTCCCCCTCACGTTGCTTGAAGGTTGATGGGAAATTGTCTCCCAAGATAGAACGGATTTCCTTTTATAGAAAGCTAGCACTTCAATTCTATAGAATCAGCGAACACAACATAGTATTTGACTAAGAACAGAGGGAGAAGAGAAAGATCAGAACTCTGTGTGATCTGGTGTGTCTTTCTCTCCAAATTCATCCACTATTTATAGGTGAGTGGTGCCTCTTCGAAACAACACAGTGACTCTTGGGAAAAAGTAAGCAACTCTTTGAAAAGTCACATGTTTCGAAATGACACACCATTTCGGCATAAAGCACTGTTTCGAACCAGTGCCTATTTCAAAAGGTCACACCTTTTCGGCATGATGCACTGTTTCGAACCAGTGCACATTTCGAAAGGTCGCACCTTTTCGGCATAATGCATTGTTCCGAACTAGTGCATCCTTTTGAAAAAGCTTTTCTCACTTTACATACTGTTTTAAGATAAACCCATTTCATCTCAATTTGGGATAACTTAGGAGATAAATTACTCATTCATATCTCAATGGATTTGTGCAAATCCATTTTTCTAACAATCCCCCACATGAATGAAAATTTGGCTTCTTCTATCATAAACATCGGATTTCTGTTCTTTTACAAATGAAAAGATACCGCATCAGGTCAAGCAGCATGGGAGGCCTTGAACTTGCCTTAGTGAAAGATGATCGAATTTAATTGGACGATCAGTAGACTTCAATTAATGTCCTTGAACTGTCAGCCGTTTGTATAAACCTAGACAATCATTTTCACGCAATATCTTCTCGAATACTGTTGGTTCTCACATTTGTGTTCATTTTGGCCTTGAACACTTCTTGGTTTCAGAGAGTGCTTTTGAGACATTTGCCTTAAAATTCTCATAGAAGCGGCCCCATTTCACACTCACATAGGTGATTTCTATAAAGAGTATCCTACAATACTCCACTTGGATAACATAACTTTCTAAGATATAGTAAATCATTAAAAGCTTGACTTATCCTGGTTCTCACGGCAGATATGCACTGTCTTATATAGGAATGGGTTAGATTATAATATTACTCTCCAGTGCTAACTGAGTCACAAACATAATTCAGTTGGCCCATTGAACCTAGATCTTGGGATCTCCAGTCAACTAGGTTGGTTTTTCCATTATGAGGACTCTTGGTTGATTATCTCAAAGGCTTTAAACCCATTCCCCTTGATAATCTTTCCACTTGGTCTCTTGTTAAACCTTTTGTAAGCGGATCCGCAATGTTATCTTTTGGCCTTACATAGTCGATTGAGATAACTCCATTTGAGAGCAATTATCTAACGGTGTTATATCTAAGACGTTTGTGTCGAGACTTCCTGTTATCATGCTACTTTGTGCTCTACCAATAGCAGACTGGCTGTCACAGTGTATGTATACACACTGCTGGCAGAGGTTTATCCCAGTTTGGAATATCCTCTAAGAAATTTTGAAGCCACTCTGTTTCTTCTCCAGCCTTGTCCAATGCTATAAATTCTGATTCCATAGTGAACCTCGCGCGTTATACACATTTGTTTTGAGGATTTCCTTGAAATTTATGCATCTCTCCTAGAGTAAAACACCACATTTTATGTCTTTTGAGTAATGCTTCAACAAATTTCCAATTTTGAATTGATTAATTCAAGGAGATACATACTTCCCCACATTTTTCCAATTTCTCATGACAAAGTCAATAAATTGGAAACCATTTAGATATATGTTTTTCAAGTGAGACGTCTTGTTAAAAATATCATATATAATTCATATAGTGTCTAAACATTTCTAAGACCTCAATTTGCTTACAAGTATGTTGACATTCACAAGACTGAATAGTCAACCATTTAGTACTTCTGTTGGTTATTTGTTATGTTCACAAAGAGTCACAAAAACTTTAAGTTTTGAACCTTATCTTACCAACAGGCCGGTGTCTTGTTCGAAATATCTTGGTTCCGCTTTCCAAGTGTTTGCCTTTTCAAACAGTCGCACCTTTTCATCAAGTTCACTTTAATTCCACCCATGTTCAATGAACCATCTTTGTTTAAACCCAAACCATATGGCGCCAAGACTATTACGAAGACCATGGTGGTTATTTAAGTTATTGGACGGACGTCCATTAAATTGGATACAAACTAGTGTGCTTCAAGCACTTCATCGACGCAAATCGACTTTCCATTCAATCAGTACGTGAACCATTCCCTTCTTTCACATCTCTTCAACCGGATTGAAGGAATTTCGAAGGTCACCTTAGTGTTCACTACTAATGAACTGCCAAAATATATAATTTCAGAGTGTGTAATTAACTAGAAATACATACCTGTCCCAGTGCATGGAAGCATCATAGTGAGGAACTATGGCAAGAAAACGTTTCTGCCACATATCAATCTTTTGACCACCGCTTCTCAACGACACGTTAACAAAACCCACCCACTTCAAGATTGTTAGTGCATTTGTAGTAAACAATAAGTATAGCCAAAATTAATTCAACCAAATTAATTAAAAAAAAATAAAAAAAAATATGTCTTAAGTTTGTAGGAAATTTATTCCAAAAATATACTTACTGTTAAGTAAACAAGAAAATCAAATTGATATAACAAATATATCATGAACAAACCTTTAGTTTAGCAAACAAACAAACCTTTTAGTTCAACTAATGAACTTAATTTACCAATGATTAAATCCGAGCCTAGTGATGATCACTATGTCCTTAAGACAGATTTTCCCCCTCATGGTGCTCGAAGTTTGATGGGAAACTGTCTCCCAAGATAGAACAAATTTCCTTCTATAGAAAGCTAGCACTTCAATTCTATAAAATCAGCGAACACAACATAGTATTTGACTAAGAACATAGGGAGAAGAAAAAGATCAAAATTCTGTGTGATCTGGTGTGTCTTTCTCTCCAAATTCATCCACTATTTATAGGTGAGTGGTGCCTCTTCGAAACAACACAATGACTCTTGGGAAAAAGTAAGCAACTCTTTGAAAAGTCACATGTTTCGAAAGGACACACCATTTCGGCATAAAGCACTGTTTCGAACCAGTGCCTATTTCGAAAGGTCACACCTTTTCGGCATGATGCACTATTTTGAACCAGTGCACATTTTGAAAGGTCGCACCTTTTTGGCATAATGCACTATTTCGAACTAGTGCATCTTTTCGAAAAGGTTTTTCTCACTTTACATACTGTTTTAAGATAAACCCATTTCATCTCAATTTGGGATAACTTGGGAAACAAATTACTCATTCATATCTCAATGGATTTGTGCAAATCCATTTTTCTAACAAGTATTTCAGTACAAGGTTTTCTCTTCGCACAGGCTTGATAGTAGCTAGCAGATGCAAGGGTAGCGTCTTTATTTAGCAATTTAGTTAAAAAAAACCTCAGGCACACACTACACCTATTTACTATTCAGCTTATTGTTCAGATTTCAAATTCAACTAGAATACCTATAACTCTCAGTTCTACTCTACTATCAAGATAATTTCATTTCTCTACAGTCCAGTACCAGCTCAAAGTAAATTTTTGTTGCCAGAGCATACTCAAGCACCACCAGGAATCACTCCACAAACGTCTTCCCAAAAAAAAAATTATCAGATGTAATTTCTTCAGCTAATGATGCTTCATCACAGGTATGTCATTGAAGATATATTAATCTACAACTTTCAATTCTTACCTATTCCATGTCCCATTTAACAAACCATCATATTTATAACAAAACCATTTCACCTGTAAGACAGTTATTTCCAAAATACTTCATGACAAGGGCTGGACTTACAATGCATGTCCACATCTAGATTGCCTATAAGCAATTAATAAAACCAGTAACTATTACAATTGCATGAACCACGACATCGTATAATCTATTTATCAGATTGTACCAGTGAGTTCTTACTGAAAGAGTGTTTGAGTCCATGTTGTATCTTTTGCATTAATTTACCATTAACTCATTCTTTCATTCTGTTCAGTCTTATATAGTTATATGTATCCATTAAATACTTATTATTGTTTAGGTATGTAATTAGTATGAACTATTCAAAATTGCACTATAGACTTACGTACATGAATAGTTGAATACATATTTGACAAGCTTCCAAATCTCAAGATCTTTTGTCTTGCAGGTCCTATATAGTTATGCAGTTGCACTATTGCAACCAAGGATCTCAACCGAGTACCCACTCTTTAAGTATTGCTTATTTTGTAGAAGCTTTAGTTATTATATATATTTTCTCCTTTTCTCATGACTATATTTCCTAACGTTAAGTAGCGGTTTCAATTTAAACTTATAATGAACTTAGTGGAAGAGATTTGTTTTTTGCAGGTTAAAGAGATTCATGGACATATCGACGGAGTTTTGATCATCTTGCATTTGCACCTGTTTGACCTACTTACATATAAATGTAAGAATACAAGCCACTACCTTCTTCAGCTTGCTCTGAATCCTCATTGCTCTTCTTTTTCCTTGAAGTTGAACATTGTCTTCCAAGGTTTGTATGTAATGCCATGAGCTTCCTGATGAAATTTTAGTTGATCAAACAAGTTAAACTACTAACGATAATCAGGGGTGAGCAAAGCATTTGAATTTCGGAGTCATTAGTTATCTCTGTCACTTTATGAATTGCCTTTTTTTGGAATATGTTTGTGGTACTTTAATTAAGTTCCATGTTGTTGTATGACTTTTGTTGAAGCTAATTGTAAGTGAATCAAGTTGTCACATCCTTTAATTATTTTGATATTTGTTGTATTTATTACTTTGTCACCTCAGGGAGGAGAGTGGTTGTTTGTGATACCTTGACACAAATGAATGTGTAGTTGCTCAAATAAATTGTGGCGCTGGAAGATGGGGGCCAACAAGCTAGGAAGTTGTGTTTGGGTCTTCAAGGGGTTCAATTGAGCTATGTACGCTCTTATTAACCATGCCCAATTGTATGAGAGAAGTGGTTTAATCATTTATAAGTCATAACTGTAAAGATGTACTAATGTCAAACCAGATTATATGCTCTCTAATAGATTTTATTTCTCACCAACGTGCAGAGCACGTGCATTTGGCTAGTAGTTATAGTTGCTCTTCTTATAAATATCTTCGTTCTAACCATACATTGGGGAAAAAACCCACAATTACCTTTATTGTACCAGCTACATCATACTGTGGAGCACAAGAGACAATCATCGATTAACCTCGAAAGATAATTAATTAAAATTCAGAAACTGGATTCAACTGCATTGAATTAACCTTGTAAAATAATTAACAGGAAATCGACAACTGGATGCAAATATATTGAACTAACCTCAAAGAATAATTCACGAGAAATTGGAAACTAGATAATCTTTGATGACACACGTAGTGAATCATGTATAATTTTTTTTTATGTCATGTTTGCAAGGAGACTGTGGAAAGATCAATAAAAGTTGGTATTACACACAACCTTGGATAATTAAGGAGAAATTAGAAACTAAATGTAAATGCATTCAACTAAGCTCAAAAATAATTAACGGGAATTCGAAAGTTCTATGCAACTGCATTGAACTAACCTCAAAAAATAATTAACTGGAAATTGGAAAGTGAGAATAATTAATGAGAAACCACACTAAATGCAAATGTAATGAACTAATAAGCTTAAAGAATAATTAACATAAAATCAGAAACTAAATGTAAATGCATCGAACTAACCTCCAACCTCAAATGCATCCATCAAGATCCTCATAACTTCTTGACTAGTACCTTCAAAATAGCTTCTACCATATGTTTCTACGGAGCTAAATCCGCTGTTGCACTGAAAACTCAGCTGCTAACGGTTGTGCTTCAATTTTTGACAAAACTCTATTCTGTTGGGTAGCAGCTGCATTGCAGACTCCATTCCAGTCCCTGATAATCACAGTAGACACACTAAGTTTCTTAGCACACATAAACAAGCCATTGTTATTATAATTAACTCTAAACTTTCCCGAGGAAGGAGCTATCCAATCTTCCTCTTTGCTAGGTAAATCAACAGGAAGAGAGATGGTAGATAGTTCACTATCTTCAGTCATCCACTCTTGCCAAGTAGAAAAAGCTTTTTCAAGAACAGAAACAAGGTTTTATATAACTAAACCTACACTCATTTCTATGCCACCATATATTATACATAAGAGAGAAAACATATAGAGATAAATTTTCAAAAATACTATCTCTACTTCTAAAGTAATTGAACCAGTTTTGCAACACAAAAGCATCACAGTCCACCCATAAACCCAACCATGAGGAAAACCATAATCTGCTAGTCCTTGATAATAAAGAAGAGATGTTGAAAGTCTTCAACATGATTACTACAAAAAACACAACAGTTATCCACATGAACATGTGTTGCTCAAGAGTACCACCAATAGATAAAAGATTGTTGGCAATTTTCCAAAGAAAAACCTTCACTCTTGAAGGAATTTTCAGCTTCTATATAACCATGCATATAATCATATGATTGTTTAGCAGATGAACATTAGCCATGATTTCTCTCCAGATCTCTGATAAAACTGAAAGCAGATTTCACAGAGAATCTTCCATTAACCGCAGGATTCCATATCAACTTATCTAAAGAAGATGGCCTAGCACTTGTACTCTTAATTGAGTTTTGTACAAACTAGGAACAAAAACATTGAGTCCCACACAATCCCAATAACCACCAGGATTAATAAACTCATTGACAGAAAGATTAAGATCAACCAAAGGTGGTAAAGGAGGTAAGGAGTGTCTATAGAGAGTGCAACAAGGATGCTGACTATTAGCAAGCCTGGGGAGAGGTAAGGAGTGTTTGTATTTTGTACCTCCTTTGCAAGAACATCTCCTAAGAATTGTTAAGGAGGACAAAGCAGGCAAAGTCTATATCAGATTCTAATATAGGTTATGGTCTCTGATAAGAGTCCAAAACTGTAGTTTTAACCCCTTGAACAATATCGTTTTTGACCAATTATGTGATTAATAAGTAAGAGTTAGTATTGTTATCGTGTTCTTGTGTATTTCAGGCATTGGAGTCGAATATGTGCAGAAATACATCCCTTTTGTAAGATAAAGAAGCAAAGGTTGGTTGTTAAGAAGTTCTATGATAAAATGCCAAGATTTAATGAGAAAAAGTCTTTTTAAAGCCTGGTCAAAGCTGAAAAGTTAAGGTCAACGCAGGCAGAAACAACGCACAAAAGTCAGCAGAACTTCCGAAAGCCGTATCTTTGGACTCAAACCTCGGAATTGGGCCTACCTTATGTCAAAACGACCAGCTCGGAACGTAACTTAACTTTCATTCTAGTTATCCCCCATAGCGGCGCCATTTGATAAAAGGTAAAATGATAGTTTTACCTATGAATAAGTAACGAAACTCAAATATAAGTAAAACTAAGACTAATTTTAGCTTAATATTATCAAAGTTTTCTACTCTAGTTATCAATGCAATATTTGGAGTAGAGAATTCGTTCCACTCGTAGTTCTTTAGAATTAACGTTAACGACGATTATCAGTTCTATCAAAGTCAATGAGAGTACGGATTAAAGTAATTATGCTAACAACGAGGGAAATAACATAATCGAAATGTTCTATATAATAAGATGGCAATTAAAATATTAAGATACGAATCTAGATAAAGAATTAGGGGAATTTGATTCCACCTTAATTCGACTTAATCAACTAGCGAGGAATTGTCGTAATTGGAATTGCAATGCTTTCGCATAGCAATTGGGTCTTTCTAATCCCTAATTGTTCATCGTAATCTCTACCAACTAACAACTAGCATGTGAAAGAATCAAACCCATTCTCATGGTGAACTAATTACTTTCTACAATGGAATAGATTATTACAAACAACTCTGCGCTGAAAGCAATCAAGTTTTATCAAGGCTTCCTCAAACCCCTCTAATAGAGGTTTTAGCCTTGAATCATTATACTATTATTTCTAAAACAAGAACAAATAGAACAACTTATTATTGAATAAATGATTAAACTTTATAAATCTAATTTAACAATAGTCTAAGATTCGAAATGAATTAAAACTGAATTTAAAACTAATTTGGAACTATGATTATAAATAACTAATTATTAAATTAAAGCAAACTAATTATGGATTTAAGACAACTAAATCTACACAAAAATTGAATCATAAAACTAAGTTGAAATGAAAAAACTAATTCTTTATTATAAACTAAATCTGATTCTACATAAAGTTCTACTTTGTTCTAAAACTAACTAATTGAATGTAAAAAAACTAGATCTAAAACTAAGTTATTGGATAATTACTAAGTAAAAAAAACTAGATGTTTAAGAGCTAAGTCTTTGTCTCCCATATGGAGGAGACCAGATCCACAAATTCGTGCATGGGCTGAGGAGCCATGCTTTGGGCCGGAAAATCGAACCCAAAACCTTATTAATTCAGTCCACAAAGGGGTTTTCAATTGGAAATGAATTCAACAGCCTTCTCATCCACTTTTTCTCCTCTGATTGGGTCAAGGTTTGGACCATTAGAAAGCCCATTCCGAGATGGTCGTTTTGACATAAGGTATGCTAATTCTGAGGTTTGAGTCCAAGGATACGGCTTTCGGAAGTTATGCTAACTTTTGTGCGCTGTTTTTGCCCGCATTGACCTTGACTTTTCAGCTTTGACCGGGATTTACAAAGGCTTTTTCTCCTTGAATCTTGGCCTTTTATCATATAACTTCTTAACAACCAACCTTTACTTCTTTATCTCGTAAAAGGGACGTATTTCTGCACATATTCGACTCTAATGCCTGAAGTACATAAGAACACGATAATAGTACTAACTCTTACTTATTAATCACATAATTGGTCAAAAGCGATATTGTTAAAGGGGTTAAAACTACAGTTTTGGGCTCTTATCAAACCACCCCCAAACAGCATTTTGCTTGTCCTCAAGCAAATATGAGAAATTAGAATAAGTGACCTAAAATGGAGTTCTAACTAATCTCGTTTCGCCGAGTGCGATTGCATTGACCATATGCAACAAGGCCTTCAACCACTAGGAATTCCCTAGTGGACGAGTTATAGCCTCGTGAGAGTTTTCCAGTAAAGATACTCACAAACTTCATCTATACTACAACGACTAAAAAATAAAACTAGTGTTTCCTTATTTATGTCTCAATTATCTATACTTCTCACTAGCAATGAATACAGAATAATCAAGTCGAAACCTAAGCTAATATATGCATAATAATCAATCATCTACGAAGAAACATATATACAATGAGTAATACTATGAAATACACTAACAGGTCCGTTTCTGAAACTGTGGAATAGCGTCCTTAATTAAGTCCTCACATAAAAGTCAAGACAAAAATACTCTGATTTTTCCGCTCAAGTTTTGCTACTCTAGTGTGCAGTGGGCACACTTTACCTTACAATCTCAATGACACACAAGGAAGTTGAAGTCGATCAAACACATCTGCCACTTACTATCACACTAACCTATTCCTAATTGGGCTAGAGGTCTTTATTAGGTATTGTGGGGATTAGGTGATGGTTTAAGAATGAAGGAAATGGATATTCAAAAAGAACCAGTCTGAGATAATAAAATCTTCATATTCTGTAACTAGAGAAAACCTTGTTCTTTTGCTTCTACACTATGTTTCCATCCTTAGCCTTTTTATATTGGCTTTTTTACTCTTTTTATAAAATGGCGCCGCTGCCATCTTAGTTATGTTTAGAATTGTTTTCATTAGGAATGTTAGTCTTCCCAAAGTCCCATTAAACCCACCCACCTTTGTTTGGTTCTAACAGTGATTGTTTGGTTCAGAAACTAAAAATTTCCAAAAAAAGCGAAGGCTACTAGCCATTCAAAGGCAAAGTTCGAGCACCCCCTGCGCTGACATGCCTAGAACTCGAGCTACACAAGGAGCGTGCCCTGCGCCCATCCAAGGCAAAGTTTGAGAACCCCATGCGCTGACATGCCTAGAACTTGAGTTACATAAGGAGAGCGACCTGCGCCCTATCTAGGCTACTTGTGAGCGCGACCCGCGCCCTCTTCTGAACAGCCCGATTTTCACCGGTTAGTACAAACTTAATTCCATTTCTTCAAGTTATTATGTGTTTCTAACTTGTTAAATACACTGAGCTCGCGTAAACAAGACGCTATTCATAAGCAAAGCAAGGAGGCATTCAGGTACTTCTTTCTTCCACTTCTCGCATCTCCTGTTAGAGGATTTATACTAGCATATCAGGGTTGTTTTGACTGTTGCCGTGTTTATTTAATATTGGACTTAGCCTTCCATGAGATTAAGCTCAGGTAGAGAAAAAACGATTAACGTAATCTATCGTGAACGTCAACACACAAACCTATCTAGTATACCACACACTACACCTGAAATAATGGCTGAAGAAAGAGAGTCTTCTCTCTCTGACTTTTACAAAGCCTTGAACGATAGCCCAAAATCTTGCATCGTTCTTGCAGACCCAGTGGGGGATTTCCGAATCCCCCAAAATATATTTAATTTGTTACCCGTTTTTCATGGGTGAAAAACCTTATCAGAATATGCGTAGGATTGAACAATTCCTTACCACATTCCATCATCCTACGGTTAGTGCGGAACAAATTAAACTGAGGGTGTTTCCTTTCACCCTAGCCGACAAGGCGGCGTCTTGGTTAACTGCCCAAACGCCTAATTCTGTGGACTCATGGGCCAAACTTGTTCAACTATTTATGGAACATTTTTACCCACCACTGAAGACAGATGAAATGCTTTCCAAGATTCATTTTTTTTGCTAGAATCCTCATGAATCCTTTTCAGAGGCTTGGAATCGTTTCACTGACCTTCTTATAGAGTGTCCACATCATAAGCTTGCGAAAGACATATTAGTTTGTGCCTTTTTCAAGGGACTTTTACACCACCATAAAGAGGTCCTAGATATAATTAATGGGGTAGTTTCCTCAATAAAGGAGCCTTAGAGGCTTATAAGTTTTTAGAAGATCAAACAAAGCGTAATAATAACTGGGAGGGTAGTGACGATATCCCCCGCTCCGCTAGTTCTTCTTCAATAGTTAAGACTACCAGTATAATATGTTTGAGGTTAAATCCGATCCTGAGCTTAAAACTCTAATTGAATCCATCACTAAAAAGGTAGAAGCTATTTCTGTTCAGCAAAGGCCTACCCCTGTCATGAATGTCAACTCTATTCCCTGTAATTTCTGTTGGAGTCCTGTGCATCCCAACTCATATTGTCCTCTAGTCTATGAACATCCATCCGCACAGTCGGACAATGTTTGTTCCATTAATAGCGAACCTAACGCACCTTGGCGACAAAACTCCAACATCGGTTGGCAAAATAATCAACAAGTTACACCTCCAACGTATAATAATCAAAATGTTAGGCTAGCAAACAATTACAATCAAGCTCCGCCGAGACAAGGGCAAGAACAAGGTAATTATAATAATTATAACAATAATAATTATAATGTTAATAAAGGTATCGTTTCGGTTAATCATAACTATCACAACCCACCTATTAATAATCAACGTGACATAGTTCCTGTCACACAACTTGTAACAAACACTCATCCACAACCGGATCGTTTCAACGCCTTTATGCAAACCCAACAACAGATTTTATAGTCCATCCAACTTTTCTTACAGCAGTTAGCACAAGAGAAAGTGCAACCAAAAGGTGTGTTTCCAGGTCAAGCGATACCAAATCCTAAAACAACAAACACAGCCTTTGAGATAAACGGTAATACTAGTAATGAAAATGGAAACGTAAGTGAGCTAAAAGCCATCACCACTCTCCGTTTTGGCAGAGTAGTTAATAACGCCGTAACTATGCCTATAGTTACCCCACCAGTAGTCCTTACACATGATATTTTATTAGATACTGAAGTAATAACTGAAGATCCTACCCCAGTAGAGGTACTAGTTAAACCACAACCTAAGAAACAAAAAGCCAAGGTTAAACATCATGTTGATCCATATGCTAAATATAGAGAGAATCCACCATTTCCCCAGAGATCAGCCATGTTAACCAAGGATACAAATTTCGATGAGATTAGGGAAGTTTTCAAAAATCTAACGATAAACCTACCCTTTCTCGAAGCGATTAAAAAGTTACCTTACCATGCTAAGTTTCTCAAAGAGTTGTGCACTACTAGGCGTAAAACGAATATTCCAAAAGACGCTTTTCTAACTGAACATTTTCCAACTTTAACCAAACATAATGGAATCGTTAAGTACAAAGACCCTGGTCGTCCTACGGTACAATGCACCTTAGGAGATTCCCACATGACGACTGTGCTATTAGACCTGGGGGCGAGTGTTAACTTACTCCCTTATTATTTATATAAACAAATAAGTCTACAAGAGATGCAGCCTACTAAAATGATGTTGCAACTACCTGATCTATCTATTAAGTATCTTAAGGGTGTTGTTGAAAACGTGCTTGTTAAGGTTTAGGATTTCTACTATCCTGCTGATTTTGTTATCCTAGATATAGAAGTCGCTAACGACTCTGTTCCGATCATTTTAGGGCGTCTTTTCTTGACAACTACCAACGGACTTATAAACTGCCGTGATGGTTCGATGTCCATGTCTTTTGGTCATCTTTCTGTTGAAGTAAATGTTTTTAAAACGACGAAACAATTCCAAGATACGACTTCTGATCGAGAAGTTGGCATGATCGAGAGTTTAGCTCAAGATTATTTCGACAACACGTTTCCTGATAATCAAATGCACCAATTTCTAACCTTCGAAAGTTTCAACAATGACGCCATAACGGAAGAAGAATTTTTTACCCACTATCCCAGTGAGTCTTCTAACCCACCTATCGAATAATGTCTTGCATATCTAAAAACTTCTGATGATATAGACCTAAGAGCTCTAGCTGAACACCATTCACCCACCGAACATTATCCAGTCACTCATTCACCTTCCATCAATGTTCCCTGCCCTCCACCTTTTCAAAGGAATCTTGAGTTTGCACTTGACCCTCTTGTTTCTCTTGTGATTCATGATTTTCTCAATTATCCTAATATGAAATTACTACCTACAGAGCAACCAGATACTTTCATTTTCAGTTGTGTGATTATACCAACCCACTCCACCAATGAATTCTGTGATAAACCCATTCTCTCAATTCTTCCATTTCTTACTTCTACAATTCATCCATATCCACTGTATCTTTCACAACCACCCATTTTCTCACAATTATTCACTTGCCCACCCTTTCGTTAGAAAAACAAGAAGATTTTGCATGCTAGGTTAGATTCTACATTCATCAATATTTTCTCTCATTCCATTATGCTACATCATGGGAAATCATGGTGTTTGATGGTGTTTGGGTGTGTTTCCAGTGATCATTATTTATGGAAAGATCCACAACTATTTCGGTTGTTGATATATGGTAAACTGCATGTTCATTATATACATATATTAGAGATGAAGTCTCGGGAATCTGACTTTAAAAGACCCACGTTTAAAACAAATTTTCTTAACTCTGTTCTATAAAATTTGTTTGGGGGTGAGGTGTTGAAGTTTCCATCCTAAACTCTGTTCTATAAATTTGTTGTTTTGATGTTGTTTTTATTATTTTTAGTAGATTGGATGTTAAGTTGTCAAATTCAGTAGTTAAATTTGAATTTTGTAGTTAATTGTTATTTGAATTTCTATTTTAATTTAACTTGGGTTTTGTCTAAGCGTGCGATGATTTTTGTGTAAATCCCACCTTCCCGAATTGTTTGGGGGTGGTATTATTATTTTTAGCATTGCTTTCATCTGATCCACCTTTTTAGAAGTAATTTTACAATGAGTTGGTTGAGAATGTTGCCAATATTGGTGTGGCTAGGATTAGATATTGTGGTAGGATGAAATTTCAATGAGTTAGGAAGTTGCTATTCTAAATTCAATCTAAAAGATATTAGGTTTGTTTTGGAATAATGAATCTGGGTTGTTTCCATTTTATGTTTTGGAAATATTTTGTTTCTGGCAATTGCCTTCAAAATTTTGGGCAACTTGTTAATTCGTTTTAGAAACTAAAACCCTATATATACTTGATTCATTTTACACTCACAACCCACACATCTCACGTGCATCTCTCACCTTGAACCTCTAAATTTTTCCTATTGTTTTTCACTTCATCCTGCTCAGAGCACACGGAGCGCGCCCCGCACCCTATATAGGCTACGTTTGAGCGCGCCTAGCGCTGAAACACCTGGAACTCGAGTTAGAAAGGAGCGCGACCCGAGCCCTTCAAAGGCCATTTCGGAGTGCACCCCGTGCCCTGCCCTCGTAGCCACTTAATTTTCTGATTTTTTGTAGTTTTTCTAGGGTTGTTTGTAGCACTTCTAGAGTGTGTTTATTGTGATGACATCTCCTACAATCATACTGGAGTAATCTTTTGAAGATTTTTTCCAAAGCGACACCTATGGTGCTTGGTTTCGCGAGGTGATCATACACGTAGGCTGGGAACCGCTAATGGTAAGACCTAATAAACATTATTCTCCGGCACTTACATCTTATTTTTACAATAATTGTAAGTTCTTTGATGGACCGGATGGAGAACAAGTGTTCTCCATCACTGATAAACGTAAAATACTAGTTTTACCTACGAATAAGTTACGAATAACTCGACGCAAGTAATACTAAAACTGAACTTGTACTATATTTATCAAAGATTATTCTACTCTCGAATCTATCGAAATAGAGTGGATTAAAAAAAACGTTCCACTCCTAGTTTTTTAGTATTCAATGTTTTATAATATTATTGGTCCTAACCAAAGTTAATGAGAGTAATGGTGGAATTATACTACGAAGTCAATTCAAATACTAAACAAGATACTAATAACGAAATGATGGAAATACTAAGGTGTGAATCTAGATAAAGAATTAGGGGGAATTGAATCCACCTTGAATCCAACTTAATAAACTAGTATAGATTGTTGTAATCCAAATCTTACGTTCTTAGGATAAGAGTTGGTCGTTCTAATCCCTAATCAATTAAGGCAATCTCTACCAAATAATGACTAGCATGTGAGGAAGTTCAACCCATTCTCATGGCGAATCAACTACCTTCTAGAGTGGAATAGACTCTTACAACTAGTCCTACACTACACAATCATGTTTTCATCAAGGCTTCATCAAACCCATCTAATGGAGGTTTATCCTTGATTAATAAAACTATCATTTCCAATCGAATTCAAATAAGACATAATATAAAGATTCTAATCAATAATTCAAAACTAAACTAATAACTATGAAATGATTAACAACTAAGATCGAAATTAATTCAAGTGAATTTAATAATTAACTAGATTATGATTAACTAATTATGAAATAAAGACAACTAATTTATGAATTTAACAATACTAAAACTTAATAAGACTTTAATCAATAAACTAAATCAGAATTAAAAACTAATACTTTATTATAAAACTAAATATGATTCTCAATTAATTATTTACTTGTTCTAACTAATCTATAGCAAAGTAAAAACTAGATCTAAAACAATAATTGAAAACTAATTAATGGAATGTAAAAACTAGATCTAGCAATTATTCTCTAATGGCTACCTTCTACCTAAACTAACTATCACTTAAGAGTTAAGTCTTGTGTCTTCAAATGGAGGAGACAAGATCCACATTTTCGTGCATGGGCTGAGGAGCCATGTTTTGGGCCGGAAAATTGAGCCCAAAGCCCAATTTCTTCAGTCCACAGAGCCCTTTTCAGTTAGATTTGACTTTAGCAGACTTTTCGTCTACTTCTGCTCCTCTAATTGGGTCGAGGCTTAGACCATTATAAAACTCTTTCCAATCTGGTCTTTTTTACATAAGGTAGGCCCAATTCCGAAGTCTAAGTCCAAAGATATGGCCTTCGGAAGTTCTACTGAATTTTGTGCGCTGTTTCTGCCCGCGTTGACTTTGACTTTTCAGCTTTGACCGAGCTTTTTAAATGTTTTTTCTCCTTGAATCTTGGCCTTTCATCACAGAACTTCTTAGCGACCAACCCTTGCTCCTTTATCTCGCCAAAGTGACACATTTCCGCATATAATTGACTCCAATGCCTGAAATACATAAAAGCACGTAATCAGCATTAACTCTTATTTATTACTCGCATAATTGGTCTAAAAGTATTATTGTTAAGGGGTTAAAACTACAGTTTTGGGCTCTTATCAAACCACCCCCAAATAGCATTTTGCTTTTCCTCAAGCAAGTATGAGAAATTAGAATAAGTGACCAAAAATGGAGTTCTAACTACTCTGGTTTTGCCGAGTGCAATTGCATTGACCATATGCAACAAGGCCTTAAACCACTAGGAATTCCCTAGTGGACGAGTTATAGCCTAGTGAGAGTTTTCCAGTGAAGTTACTCACAAACTTCATTTATACTACAACGACTAAAAAATAAAACTATTGTTTCCTTCTTTATGTCTCAACTATCTATACATCTCACTTAGCAATGAATACATAATAATCAAGTCGAAACCTAAGCTAATATATACATAATAATCAATCATCTATGAATAAACATATATACAATGAGTAATATTATGAAATGCATTAGCAGGTCCGTTTCTGAAACTCGGAATAGCATCCTTAAGTAGGTCCTCACATAATGTCAAAGCAAAAACCACTCTGATTTTTCCGCTCAAGTTTTGCTACTCCAATGCACAGTGGGCACACTTTACCTTACAATCTCAATGACACACAAGGAAGTTGGAGTCGATCAAACATATCGGCCACTTACTATCACACTAACCTATTCCTAATTGAGCTAGAGGTCTTTATTAAGTGTTGCGGGGATTAGGAGATGGTTTAAGAAGGAAGGAAATGGATATTCAAAATGGACAAGTCTGAGATAATAGGGTCTTCATATTACATAACTAGAGAAACCCTTGTTCTTTTGCTTCTACACTTTGTTTCTATCCTTAGCTTTTTTATTTTGGCTTTTTGACTCCTTTTATTCTATTTTTGGAGTTTTTATTTTGTTTCTATTTTTATTTTTCTTTTCTTTTCTTTGGATGGAAACTTCTTTTCTTTTTCTTTTCTAAAGCAACTAACTAATTTTTGTTTACACAGGTTTTTCCTTTCTCTTTTCTTCACTCATCCTATTCTCAGACTCATTCAATAGTGGGTAGGTTGATATTTTTTTATTTTGTTTTGTTTTTGTAATAGGGTAAAGGATTTGCGGTTTATGAAAGGCTAAAGAGAGGCTCAAAGTGGCGACTAGCGGAAAATAATTTCATAAGGTTTGAATTTCTTGTTATATCGATCCAAAGAGGGCCTAAATTCTCGCTTAGGATATGGTATAGTGATCAAGCAAGTGGACGTGTGATTTCTCTATCCGGATTTTACTTCTCCCTTGTGTCATTTCTCAAATGTTTCACTCATATAAGGCTTTAGGCTATATTCTCACAGGATTTGTAGAATAAGTACTCTAGCCTAGATTTCAGAAACTTATTGCCAACAATCATAGATACTCATGTAATATATTTATAGATAGATGCAAGGATTATTACCTACATATTAACCTAAGTTTCTAAAAATTATTCTAATGCAAAAGCTACGTGCGACTTCTAGATTATTTAGAGCATAGAGAAAGAAAACAATACCAATATTCCTAAGTGTATAGCATAACTTTTTATTTATTTTTTTGAAATTTTTGAATTTTTACAGAAAACAAGTGCATACTGTACATATCTATATTCTAACAGATGCCTTAATTACACGTGTTTCTATGCCCCCCCCCCCCCCCCCAAACAAGAAGCATGCTTTGTCCTCAAAGTATTTAAATAAAAATGGTAGGAAAATACCATGGAAACACATGAAATTCTAAAATATCTGCAAAACAAGGTTAAAACATACTAATATAGAAAACTAAAAACAGACTCAACTCTATAGGACAAAGCATAAGCAGACACTAACTAAAACTAAAACTTACCTCCTCTCCCGCGTTTACTCGTCATCCTCCTCATCATCCTCTTTAAAGATATGAGGTTCCTTCGCGTCCTGCCATGCTATGATAACTTGCCAAGCCTGTCGCCGGGTGTCATCAACTCGTGCTAACCTGTCGAGTGTTATTATGTCGGATGGGGTGTAATGGGCAACCAAATGAGGTTGCACCTGCTATCCCGGCCAAGTTATAACTCGAAATGAACGAACCACCCAATTGGTGGGTCTCATGACTTCAACCCTTTTCCAATCCATGAACTGGGTACAGAATTCAGGTAACACCCGCGCATGATGCGTCACACCAAAACAGGCATAAAAAGATACTTATGCCTCATGCTTTGGGATCTCTTTAGACTAGCCACTAATACTCTGGGAATGTCATATCGCCGACGTCCCTCAGCTAAAGCAAGGAAAACGACACCAACAGTACTATTAGCAGAAGTAAACTGCCACTCCCCTAAAATATTCATTAGGATGAATAACATGGTGGTGCCTACATTCAGAGACAGGCTACCAAGGGCTATGTTATAATGCCTTTGGTCCATTATACGAAATACCCCTCCCCCATAATCCTCATGGAAATATGTATAGTCATAGAGGTATGCATTATCGGTCATATATCCCCACGTGTGCATAGGATCAGGCAAGGGCAATCCCAAAACTAACGCTACCAAAGACTTACTGAATTCCCTTGTATTGTCATTAATTGCAAGGGAGAATTTTTGTTCTCCGTCTTGGTTACAATAGAAAGTAATATTATTGTAGAAAAATTCAGTAAGCTGAGATGAATACGAGTCGTCATCACTTACCAGTAGATGCCTCCATCCTAACTGCAAGATCCTGTCACGAAACCAATCTCCATAAGTCTCGCTTCCTAACAAGTCTTCGAAAGACTGCTCCGGTATGACTATAGGTGATGTCATCACCAAACTACTTTCTAGAACTGCTGCAAATGATTCTGGAACACCCCACAAAAATTTGAATTTTTCGTGCCTAAGGAGGTCAAGGCGCAGGGTGCGCTCTGATTAAGCCTTGTGCAGGCGCGGGGTGGGCTCTGACTATGATCGAGTTCCAGGCACTTAGGCGCAGGGTGCGCTCACTTTTTGCCTGGGATGGGCGCGGGTCGCGCTCAGGTGATTTTCGAGTTCCAGGTGGTTCAAGCAGGTGGCGCTCAACTGAGGCGCAAAGCGCGTCCGTCTTCTTTGCAAAGTGCTAAAGTGAAGAAGAAAAAGGGAAACTTGGGAGTGAAAGGTGAGAGATGAAAGTGGGATGTAGTGTGGGTTGTGAGTGTAGAATGAAGGAAGTTTATATAGGTTGTGAGCTTCCAAAATAAGTCGGCAAGTTGCCAAAAAGTTTTAAGGCAATTGCCGGACACAAAATATTTCCGAAACCAAAAATGGAAACAACCAATATTCTTGATTCTAAAACAAACCTAATATCTTTTAGATTGAATTTAGAATAGTAACTTCTAAATTCTTTTAAATTTCATCCTACCACAACATCTAATCATAGGTATGCCAATATCGGCAATATTCCCAACAATCATCGCAAACTTACATAATACATATTGGATCATATAAAAACTATGTTAAAAGAAATAATATCACCCCCAAACAATTCGGGAAGGTGGGATTAACAATAAAATCGATGCACAATTTGAAAAGAACCAAATTATATTCAAATTCAAATTCAAATATAATTAACTACCGAATTCAAATTTAACTATGGAATTCAAAATTAACATCCAAACTAATAAAAACAATAATGCAATACATGTATAATTCACACCATAGAGAAACATGACTCAAAAACTGAGAAAATATACAAGAGTGGAAAACGTGAATTATGTTAACCATGGACTTAGGATCCGGTACTCACAGCCACACACTCCCTAGGGAGGGCCCGGTTACCTGAATGGTGCACTTATCAATATATAGAAGTGAAAGGAAGTACACTAAAGAATAAAATGAGTCTTTTATAGTCAGATACTCAAGACTTTATCTAACACATATGTATATAATGAACATGTAATTTATCATATATCAATAACCTAAAGAGTTATGGGTTTTTCCATAAATAAATAACATGGAATGCACCCCCAAACAAAATCAAGCACCATGATTGCCCAAAACGTGGGCTAGCAGGATGAGAGTGAATACTGATGAATCTAGAACCTAACCTAGCATGCAAAGTCTTCTTTTTCCTCCAACGAAACGGTGGCCAAATGAATGAGTGTGAAAAAGTGGATGGTTGTGAAATATATGGTAGATATGGATGAATTTTAGAAGTAAGGAATTGAAAAAATGAGAATGTGGGTTTAGCATAAAACTCATTTGTGGCATGGGTTGGTATTATCATACAACTGAAAATGAAAGTATTAGGTGACTTTTTAAGTAGTATTTTCTTAACATCAGAGTTTAGAAAATCATGAAGCACAGGGGAAACAAGAGGATCAAGTGCAAACTCTAAGTTCCTTTGAAAGGGTGGAAGGAGGGGAATCGTGGCAGATGGTACGCAATGTAGTTCTTAATCGGGTGATTCGTCACCTGCTCTAAGAAACTCGTCGAGTTCCTCATCCAGCTTGGTCACATCCACATTACTATGGTATTCCTCTGTATCTTTGAGAAAGTCATAATTCTCGTCCTCATCCATAAGATGGGTATCGACTAGTGTAGGGACGAAAACGTCGAAGTTTTAACTTCCAAAGGAAAGAAATTTGGGCATCTGATTATCAGGAAACGTGTTGTCAAAATAATCTCGAGCGAAGCTCTAGATCATGCTAACCTCTCTATCAACAGTCGTATCTGGGTACTGTTGAATCGTCTTCAAAACATTTACCTCAACAGAAAGATGGCCAAAGGATAAGGACATCGAACCATCACGGCAGTTTATGAGCGCGTTGGTAGTAGCCAAGAAGGGACGCCCTAAAATGATAGGAACAGAGTCGTTAGCAACTTCTGTGTCGAGAATAACGAAGTCGGCTGGGTAGTAAAAAAAATTAACTTTAACTAGCACGTTTTCAACCACACCCTTAGGATACTTAATAGAACGATCCGCTAATTGCAACGTCATTTTCATTGGTTGCATCTCTTGGTAGACTGATTTGTTTATATAAATAATAAGGGAGTAAGTTAACACTCGCCCCCAGAACTAATAAAGTAGTGGTCGTGTGATTATCCCCCAAAGTGCATTGTACAGTAGGACGACCAGGGTCCTTGTACTTAACGATTCCATTATTTTCAGATAGAGTTGGAAACTGTTCAGTTAAAAAGGCGTCTTTTGGAATGTTTGTTTTCCACCTAGTAGTGCACAACTCTTTTAGAAACTTAGCATGTTGTTGTAATTTTTTAATAGCTTCAAGAAAAGATAGGTTTATTGTTAGATTTTTAAAAACTTTCCTAATCTCTTCAAAATTTGTATCCTTGTTTAACATGGCTAGTCTCTGGGAAAACGGTGGTTTCTGTCTATATTTAGCATATGGATCAATAGGAGTCTTAACCTTGGCTGATTTCCGCTTAGGTTGTGGTTTAACTGGGACCTCTACAGGAGTAGGATCTTCAGTTTCTATTTCGGTATATAGTTCAATCTCCGGTGTAGGGACTACTTGTGGGGTAATTATAGGCATAGTTACGTTGTTATCAACCACTCTCCCAGAACGGAGAGTGGTGATGGCATTTAGCTCACCTATGTTTTCATTGTCATTACTAGTATTACCGATTACCTCAAAGGCTGTGTTTGGTGTTTTAGGATTAGGTAACGCTTGACATGCCTTTTGGTTGGACTTTCTCTTGGGCTAAATGTTGGGTTAAATGATTAATGGATTGTAAAACCTGTTGGTTAGATTGAGCCAGGGATTGGAAAAGTTGTTGGCTAACTTGTATGAAGGCGTCAAGACGATCCGGTTGTGTAGGTGTAGTGGTCACAAGTGGTGTGACTGGAACTATCTCACGTTGATTAATAACAGGTGGGTTGTGATAGTTATTATTATTAACCAGAACGATACCTCTATTAGCATTATAATTATTATTATTACCTTGACCTTGTCCTTGTCGTGGTGGAGCTTGGTTATAATTGTTTGTTTGCCTAACATTTTGATTATTATACCCTAAAGGTGTAACTTGTTGATTATTTCGCCAACTGAAATTGGGGTTTTGTCTCTAAGGTGCATTAGGTTCGTTATTAATGGAATAAACATTGTCCGGCTATGTGGATGGATGTTCATAGACTAAAGGACAATAGGAGTCGGGATTCCCAAGACTCAAACAGAAATTACAGGGAATAGAGTTAACATTCATGACAGGGGTAGGCTTTTGTTGAACAGCAATAGCCTCTACCTTTTTAGTGAGAGATTCGATTAAATTTTTAAGCTTAGGATCGGGTGTCATCTCAAACATACCAGCGGCCTTAACTGTTGAAGAAGAACTAGCGGAACGGGGGATATCGTCAATCCCCCGTTATTATTATGCTTTCTTTGATCTTCTAGAAATTTATAAGCCTCTAAGGCTCCTTTACTGAGGAAACTACCCCCGTTCATTATGTCAAGCACCGCTTTGTGGTGGTGTAATGATCCCCTTGAAAAGGCAACTAACTAACGTGTCTTTCGTGAGGTTATGGTGTGGACACTCTATAAGAAGATCGGTGAAATGATTCCAAGCCTCTGAAAATGATTCATGAGGATTCTATCGAAAGAAATGAATCTTGGAAAGCATTTCATCAGTCTTCAGTGGTAGGTAAAAATGTTCCATAAATAATTGAACAAGTTTAGCCCACGAGTCCACAAAATTAGGCGCTTGGGCAGTTAACCAAGACGCCGCCTTATCGGCTAAGGTGAAAGGAAACACCCTCAGTTTAATTTGTTCAGCACCAACTGTGGGATGGTGGAATGTAGTAAGGACTTGGTCAATCCTACACATGTGCTGATAAGGTTTTTCATGGTCTAACCCATAAAAAATAGGTAACAAATTAAATAGATTTGGGGGGATTCGAAAATCCCCCACTGGGTTTGATAGAACGATGCAAGATTTAGGGCTATCATTCAAGGCTTTGTAAAAGTCAGAGAGAGGAAACTCTCTTCTTTAGCCATTATTTCAGGTGGTGTGTGTGGTATATTAGCTAGAGGTGTAGTGAATGGTATACTAGAAAGGCATGTTTGTTGACGTTGCCGGTTGATTACGTTAGGTGTTTTTTTTCGACCTGACCTTAATCTCATGCAAGGCTAAGACCAATCTTAACTAAACACAACAACACTACAAACAATCCTTATATAATAGTATAAACCTCTAACTGGAGATGCGAGGTGTTGAAGAAAGGAGTACCTGAATTCCTCCTTGCTTTGCTTATAAATAGCATCTTGTTTACGCGAACTCAGTGTATATAACAAGTTAGAACACTGAAAGCCTTGAAGAAATGGAAGTTTGAAACAAACCTGTGGAAATCAGGCAGGTTCAGCAGAGGGCGGCGGTCGCGCTCATAATAGGCTTAGGTAGGGCGCGGGTCACGCTTAGGTCAAACTAGAGTTCTAGGCATTTGGGCGTGTCACACGCTCAGTTTATGCCTTGGGAGGGGAGGGAGGAGCTTCAGTCAAACTAGAGTTCCAGGTTTTTGCATGCCGCGGGCTTTCGGTTTATGCTTGGGAGGGGCGAGGTGCTTATTTCAGTCAAACTGGAGTTCCAGGCGTTTGGGCGCGTGGCGTGCTCAGTTTATGCCTTGGGAGGGCGCGTGGTGCGCTCTGCTCCAGTGATTTGGGTGCGGGTAGCGCTCCAATTTAGCCTGCCTAGGGCGCGGGTTGCGCTGGGTTGCGCTCCGTGTAATTCTGCGAGGAAAATTTCAGTGCTGAAATGGACAACCACAGTTAGAATGAAACAAGGGTGGGTGGGTTATAGGACTTTGGAAAACTAATAATACTAATGAAAACAATACTAAAGAGAAATAAGATGGCAGCGGCGCCATTTGATAAGCGTAAAATTAATAATTTTACCTACGAATAAAAGATTGAACTCTAAACGCAAGTAAAACTAAAATTGATTTCGTGTGTGTTATATCAAAGATTTATTCTACTCTCGAATCTATCAAAATAGAGTGGAGTAAAAGATTCATTCCACTCCTAGTTCTTTAGTATTCAATATTTTCTAATATTATATATCAGTCCTAGCCAAAGTTAATGAGAATAATGGTGGAATTATACTACGATGTCAATTCAAATACTAAACAAGATACTAATAACGAAATAATGGAAATACTAAGGTGTGAATCTAGATAAAGAATTAGGGGGGATTGAATCCACCTTGAATCCAACTTAATAAACTAGTATAGATTGTTGTAATCTAAATCTTACGTTCTTACGATAAGAGTTGGTCGTTCTAATCCCTAATCAATCATGGCAATCTCTACCAAATAATGACTAGCATGTGAGGAAGTTCAACCCATTCTCATGGCGAATCAACTACCTTCTAGAGTGGAATAGACTCTTACAACTAGTCCTACACTACACAATCAAGTTTTCATCAAGGCCTCATCAAACCCCTCTAATGGAGGTTTAGCCTTGATTCATCAAACTATCATTTCCAATCGAATTCAAACAAAACATAATATAAAGATTCTAATCAATAATTCAAAACTAAACTAATAACTATGAAATGATTAACAACTAAGATCGAAATTAATTCTAATGAATTTAATAATTAACTAGATTATGATTAACTAATTATGAAATAAAGACAACTAATTTTTGAATTTAACAATCCTAAAACTAAATAAGACTTTAATCAATAAACTAAATTGGAATTAAAAACTAATACTTTATTATAAAACTAAATATGATTCTCAATTAATCATTTACTTGTTCTAACTAATCTATTGCAAAGTAAAAACTAGATCTAAAACAATAATTGAAAACTAATTAATGGAATGTAAAAACAAGATCTAGCAATTATTCTCTAATGGCTACTTTCTACCTAAACTAACTATCGCTTAAGAGTTAAGTCTTGTGTCTTCAAATGGAGGAGACAAGATCCACATATTCGTGCATGGGCCGAGGAGCCATGTTTTGGGCCGGAAAATCGAGCCCAAAGCCCAATTTCTTCAGTCCACAGAGCCCTTTTCAGTCGGATTTTACTTCAGTAGACGTTTTGTCCACTTTTGTTCCTCTGATTGGGTCAACGCTTGGACCATTGAAAATCTCTTTTCGAACCGGTCGTTTTGACATAAGGTAGGCCCAATTCTGAGGTCTGAGTCCAAAGATATGCCCTTTAGAAGTTCTGCTGACTTTTGTGCGTTATTTCTGCCCGCGTTGACTTTGACTTTTCAACTTTGACCGAGCTTTTTAAAGGCTTTTTCTCCTTTAATCTTGGCCTTTAATCACAGAACTTCTTAGTGACCAACCCTTGCTCCTTTATCTCGCCAAAGTGACACATTTCTGCATATAATTGACTCCAATGCCTGAAATACATAAAAGCATGTAATCAGCATTAACTCTTATTTATTACTTGCATAATTGGTCTAAAAGTATTATTGTTAAGGGGTTAAAACTACATTTTTGGGCTCTTATCAATCACCATTGAGGATAAACCAATGGAAATTACCAGGTTCTTGCTAGCCTTTGTTCTTGGACTTGCTATGCCTGCTGAAATACAAGACTTATAGGCTTATTTGGTCGATAATATATACTTTTATAACTATGAGGATTTACATGAGCATTACGGGGCAGGAATCTTTAGGATAGATAACCAAGGGGAATATAATGTCGCCCTTGGTAGCCTGTCCATGAACGTGGGCACTGTTATGTTTTGGATCATGCTAAACATTAGAGGGGAATGACGTTATTCTTCTGTGAATGACAAAACTTGTGATATTTTCCTTGTTTTAGCTGGGGGACGTATACTCTATGATATTCCCCAGACCCTAATGTCTAGTTTAGCACGAGCCCATAGCATGAGGAATAAGTACCTTTTTATGCCTGTTTTAGTTTGTCGTATTATGTTATGTTTCTTCCCTATTTTTTGTACCCGTTTCACGGATTGGGTTGGGGTCGACATTGTGAGACCCACCAATTATATTATTCGATCTTTCCGTGCAATGACTTGGCAAGGGTGGAGGATACAACCTCATCAGGTTGCACCTTACACCCCATCCGACCAAGTGGCGCTTAACAGGTTAGCGATCGTAGATGATAAATGGCGTGAAGCCTGGCCGGCAAATCATCATGGCGTGGCAGGATGCGAAGGAACCTTATTTCTTTATAAAAGAGGAGGGTGATGACGTTTAAAACGCTGGAGATAAGATAAGTTTTTATTTCAGTTAGTGTATGCTTATGTCCTAAGTATTTTACATCTTGTAACCCCATAACGGGTGGAACACATATAGAGTTGTGTCTGTTTTTATTTTTCTATATTAGTATGTTTTAACTTTGTTTTGCAGATGTTCCAAATTTCACGCGTTTTCATGGTATTTTTTCTACCCTTTTTATTTCAATACTTTGAGGACAAAGCATGTTTCTTGTTTGGGGGTGAGCATAGAAACACACGCAATTTAAGGCATCTGTTAGGATATAGATAGTATAATATGCACTTATTTTCTAGTAAAAAAATCAAAAATTCAAAAATATAAATAAAAAGTTTATGCTATACACTTAGGAATATTGGTATTGTTTTTTTTCTATGCTCTTAATAATCTAGAAGTTTCACATTAGTCTTTGCATTCGAATAGGTTAATATGTAGATAATAATCTTTGCATCTTTCTATAAATATATTGCATAAGTATCTATGATTGTTTGCCAGTAAGTTTCTGAAATCTAGGCTAGAGTACTTATTCTATAAATCCAGTGAGAATATAGCCTAAAGCCTTATATGAGTGAAATATTTGAAAAATTACACAAGGGAGAAGTAAATTCTGGATAGAGAAATCACACGTCCACTTGTTTGATCACTATACCATATCAAAAGCGAGAATTTAGGCCCTCTTTGGATCGATATAGCCAAAAATTCAAACCTATAAATTATTTTCCGCTAGTCGCCCGTCTGAGCCTTTCTTTAGCCTTTCATAAACCACAATTCCTTTTCCCTTTTACAAAAACAAAACAAAATAAAAAATCAACATACCCATTTTAGAATGAATCTGATAATAGGATGAGTGAAGAAAAGAAAAGAGAAAAACCTGTGTGAACAAAAATTAGTTAGTTGCTTCCGAAAAGAAAAGAAGTTTCCATCCAAAGAAAAGAAAATAAAATAAAAATAAAAATAAAAACAAAATAAAAACTCCAAAAATAGAATCAAATGAATCAAAAAGCCAAAATATAAAAAGGCTAAGGATGGAAACAAAGTGTAGAAGCAAAAGAACAATGTTTTCTCTAGTTACAGAATATGAAGATTCTATTATCTCAGACTGGTTCTTTTTTAATATCCATTTCCTTCATTCTTAAACCATCACCTAATCCCCGTAATACCTAATAAAGACCTCTAGCTCAACTAGGAATAGGTTAGTGTGATAGTAAGTGGCAGATGTGTTTGATCGACTTCGGCTTCCTTGTGTGTCATTGAGTTTGTAAGGTAAAGTGTGCCCACTGCACACTAGAGTAGCGAAACTTGAGCGGAAAAATCAAAGTGTTTTTATCTTGACTTTTATTTGAGGACCTACTTAAGGACGCTATTCCAAAGTTTCAGAAACGGACCTGTTAGTGCATTTCATAGTATTACTCATTGTATATACGTTTCTTCGTAGTGATTATTATTATGCATATATTAGCTTAGGTTTCGACTTGATTATTCTGTATTCATTGTTAGTGAGATGTATAGATAATTGAGACATAAATAAGGAAGCACTAGTTTTATTTCTTAGTCGTTATAGTATAGATGAAGTTTGTGAGTATCTTCACTAGAAAACTTTCACGAGGCTATAACTCGTCCACTAGGGAATTCCTAGTAGTTTAAGGTCTTGTTGCATATGGTTAATGCAATCACACTCGGCGAAACGAGATTAGTTAGAACTCCATTTTTGGTCACTTATTCTAATTTCTCATATTTGTTTGAGAACAAGCAAAATGTTGTTTGGGGGTGGTTTGATAAGAGCCCAAAACTGTAGTTTTAAACCCTTTAACAATATCGTTTTTGACCAATTATGTGATTAATAAGTAAGAGTTAGTACTATTATCGTGTTCTTGTGTATTTCAGGCATTGGAGTCGAATATGTGCAGAAATACGTCCCTTTTACAAGATAAAGAAGCAAAGGTTGGTTGTTAAGAAGTTCTATGATAAAAGGCCAAGATTTAAGGAGAAAAAGCCTTTTTAAATCCCGGTCAAAGCTGAAAAGTCAAGGTCAACGCGAGCAAAAACAGCGCACAAAAGTCAGCAGAACTTCCAAAAGCTGTATCTTTGGACTCAGACCTTGGAATTGGGCCTACTTTATGTCAAAACGACCAACTCAGAACGGACTTTCTAATGGTCCAAGCCTTGACCAAATCAAAGGAGCAGAAGTGGATGAAAAAGCTATTGAAGTCATTTTCAGCTGGAAACCCCTTTGTAGACTGAAGTAAAAAGGTTTTGGGCTCGATTTTTTGGCCCAAAACATGGCTCCCCAGCCCATGCACGAATTTGTGGATCTGGTCTACTCCATATGGGAGACAAAGACTTAGCTCTTAAGCATCTAGTTTTTTTACTTAGCAATTATCCAATAACTTAGTTTTAGATCTAGTTTTTTTACATTCAATTAATTAGTTTTAGAACAAAGTAGAACTTTATGTAGAATCAGATTTAGTTTTTAATAAAGAATTAGTTTTTTTCATTTCAACTTAGTTTTATGATTCAATTCTTGTTTAAATTTAGTTGTCTTAAATTCATAATTAGTTTGCTTTAATTTGATAATTAGTTATTCATAATCATAGTTCCAAATTAGTTTTAAATTTGGTTTTAATTCATTTTGAATCTTAGACTATTGTTAAATTTGATTTATAAAGTTTAATCATTTATTCAATAATGAGTTGTTCTATTTGTTCTTGTTTTAGAAATTATAGTATAATGATTCAAGGCTAAAACCTCCATTAGAGGGGTTTGAGGAAGCCTTGATGAAACTTGATTGTTTTTAGCGCAGAGTTGTTTATAATACTCTATTCCATTCTAGAAAGTACTTAGTTCACCATGAGAATGAATTTGATTGCTTCACATGCTAGTTGTTAGTTGGTAGAGATTACTATGAACAATTAGGGATTAGAAAGACTCAATTGCAATTCGGATTACGACAATTCCTCGCTAGTTGATTAAGTCGAATTAAGGTGGAATCATATTCCCCTAATTCTTTATCTATATTCGAATCTTAGTATTTTAATTGTCATCTTATTATTTAGAACATTTCGATTACGTTATTTACCTCGTTGTTAGCATAATTACATTAATCCGTACTCTCATTGACTTTGATAGAACTGATAATCGTTGTTAACGTTAATTCTAAAGAACTAGGAGTGGAATGAATTCTCTACTCCAAATATTGCATTGATAACGAGAGTAGAAAACTTTGATAATATTAAGCTGAAATTAGTTCTAGTTTTAGTTACGTTTGAGTTTCGTTACTTATTCATGGGTAAAACTATCATTTTACCTTTTATCAGTCTCCTTAACCCTACGCTTCGTTCAAAAATAAAAGGTGGTAAAGGAATAACCAATATTAAGAAGAGAATTGGAACATGGTTTATCCAACACCTTGATCCATTAATCAGTCCAGAATTTCACAGAAGAACTATCACCAATACTCCAGATATCCCTAACTCTACGTATTTCTGAAGTTTTTGTAAGCCCCAACATATAAGAGATACCCCAGCAGTGGGATCAACATGATTATAGAGAGTAAGATCTCTCTCGTACTTAGCAAGCATGAGATCACTCCATAAAGATTTCTCAGAGACAACCTTCCACACAAGTTTACAGAGTAAGCCCAGATTAAAAAGATGAGAATCTCTAAAACCTAAACGTCATTCTGCGTTAGGCATACATAATTTCTCCCTTGTGCATATATGAATAGCATTACTATTAGCATCATTCCACCAGAAATTTTGACAGGCTTTATCAGCTTAGAGGTAATATCAAGAGGTAAATAGAAAACAGACATGGAGTATATATGCTTTGCTTGTGCAACAACCTTAATTAGGATAGTCTTACCTGCTTGTGATAGCAATTTCCCTTGCCAATTTGCAACAACTCCTCTATCTCTCACAGTCATAGGCCTTGCCTCAAGGGTATGTCTCACAACTTCTTGAATATCTAGGGAAGTACCTCTACTAGAGAGAATAGTAGACTTATCCAAATTCACCATCTGTCCAGTTGCATTACAGTAAAGATCTATAATCTTATTGATTTTGTGAACTTTAAGGCGAAGTCTTGCCAAAAACAATAAGGTCATCAACATGTATGTAATACTAGGTGTTCTCTTAGAGATCTTAATGCCAGATATGTCTTATGTAGCTTGGGCATGGAGAAGAAGTCTCAATAGGGCCTCAGTTAGAATAATGAAGAGATAAGGAGATAAATGGTCCCTTTGTCTAAGTCCCCTCAAAGGTGTGACATTCCTAAGAGAAACCTATTCAGCAACACGTTGTACTATTGTACTTCACTTTAGAAATGCAGAATTCCACTAAATTGATCCACTTGTCAGAGAAACCAAGTTTAACCATGATAACAAAAAGAGCTCCCCAATCCACTCTATCATAAGCTTTGGACATGTCAACTTTGAGAGCAAATAGACCAATTTTACTCTTCTTAACCCTCTTAATCTTATGAACAATCTCATGAACCACCCCTGTAATATCCCCTATATGGATCTCTTAGGAGCAAGGGCACCTTGATTAGGTTAAATGAACTTAGGTAGTAAACTTCTCAAGGATCTTAGATATAACCTTGTAAGAGACATTACAAAGGCTGATATGTCAGTAATAAGAAGTTTTAGAGGGCTATCAAGCTTTGGAATCAAAGAGATAAAAGTTTGGTTGAGATATTTTCCAAACATGCCAGTATTGAAAAAAAATTGAACTACCGGCACTAGATCCTCCCTAACCACACTCCTATACTTTTGTAGAACATAACAGGGATACCATCAGGCCCAAGAGCTTTCAACCCACCCATACTCTTCACCACTTTCCTGATCTCAGTTCTAGAGGGACATCTAGTCAGGGAACAATTTTCCGAATAAAAAATGCAAGGTTCAAACAATTCCAGAATGGTCTCAAGAGAAGGCAGAAGGGCTGGATTAGGAAGAGGTCTAAAGGTATCCTCAAAAAATGAAATGACCTCTTGAGCAACCTCAGGCCTAGTTGTAAGCCAACAGCCTGCCTCATTTTGAAATTTGCCATACAATTCCTTCTCCTCCTAAAGCTTGCATTAGAGTGAAAGAATTTAGTATTGTTATCATTCTCTAGCACCTTAGAAGTATTCGAGTGTTGCTTCAATTCCAAGATGATTCCTCCTTGTACAAATCCAAAATATGATCCTTAGTATTTCTAATCTCCACAAGAACTTGGTCAGAAACAGAGCCAGACAGAAGAGAAGAGAGTCGTTTTAGCTTCTTTAATTTGAGAAAAAAATATTCCCAAAAGAAGTTTTGTTCCAAGCCCTCACATAGGATTGCAACCCACTATTTTAGAATTAAAAGAATGAGACCCATGAAAATGAGTCTGCCAGCAGTTCTAAATCACTTCAGTGCACGAGGGATCTTTGGTCCATATCTCATGGAACCTAAAGGGTTTAGGAACACTATCCACCCTCCTAGAGACATGTACAGCAAGGGCAACATGATCTCAGAAGACGGAGTAGCAATATGATCCACAGAAACCAAAGCAAAACGATTCAGCTAATCAGAATTGGCAATAACACGATCAAGCCTTTCCCTTATGTTATCAGAACCCAACCTATTATTAGACCAAGTGAAAGCAGGACCATGATAGTGACTGCATATGTGGTTGACATCTCTCCTACTTTCAATGTAAAGGATATTTATCCATACTATTCGCAAGGTGTTTCTATTCTTCAACCAAACTTGAAGACGAGCTTTCCTCAAGAACAAGGCTTGATGTAGGACAACTGATTGCTTTGATTGAGTCAACTCCATTTGACCAAGTCAATATTACTGGGTCAACTCAGTCTCCCAAACTTTTTTTTTCTTATTTTTCTTATTTTTTATTTTTTCTATTTCAGTGTTTCTCTTTTGTCCTAATTAGATTCGGAAGTGTCCTATCTGTGTCTAAGTTAATTAGTTTCTATTTTGGTATTTAGTCCTAGTTTAATTGGAATCGATTCTATTTTCGTTCTTAGTATTCTAGAAGAGTCTAAAGGTTCTATTTTGAGTTGTATTTGCATTCAAAAGCTACATTATTAATATTATTCCTAACTTAGAAAATTTGTTTTGTGTTGTTAGCAAGTTTCTAGATTGATTTATAGGTGTAATATATATAAAAAGCTTCATGTACAAAAATCAGACTAATTTATTACTTATTTCAATAAAAAATCTTCAAGTTTAGTTATTCTTAATTTCTAAAGTTCCATTGAACTCTTCTACACTTCCTCTACGTTAACAGCAAATCATCCCTAACAAACCAGCATGAAATCGGCTAATTAATAAAGTATAGTTTCCTTTCTGCGAAGTGATTTGTATCTCATCGCCTTCATCAGAGTTTTTGCCACTTTCTCATGCATTTCAAACGACTAAAAGCATGGCATCATATGTAATTCCCTTTCTCATGCATTTCACTTAACAAATGCAGGGTACATATGAAAATTGATACGTAACAAAATTAATCAATGCAGGAAAGAAGTGTGGACCCTACTGTACAAAACATGCCATAATTATCTTTGGCTTAAAGTTTATCATCGACTTTCAAATAGAGTATAGTAGTACCTAATACTAGCTGTTTGGGTAAGAACTCACCCAAACACACTAACGATCTTGTTAGGGAGGTTGTTGTAATGAATTGTTGAGACTGTACCACAAAGGCAGCCTACGTATCCGAATCGTTCTTCAGAATCAAGTCTCTCAAATGAACGTAGTTCTTTATTTCAAAGGAATGGGGCATTTATAGGATAATAATGAGAAATATTATTTCCTTAATTGCTAGAAAATCTTTTGTAATTATGTAAAGTCTTAATATAGAAACATATCTTGACAAATATATTTTCTAAATCTGAACTTGCTATATGCATGCCATAATTTTAGGCAGCGCAGGCATGCCATAATTTTGGGCAGGGCAGGCATGCCATGATATTGGGTAGGGCAGGCATGCCATAATTTTCGGCAACGCAGGCATGCCATAATTATAGGCGGCGCTGGCATGCCATAATATTGGGCAGGGCAGGCTTGCCATAATTTTGGGCAGCGTAGGCACGCCATAATTTTGGGCAGCGTATACATGCCATAATTATAGGTGGTACTGGCATGCCATTATTTTGGGTATCGTACATTGTAGTAAGTGGCGCTATAATGGTACCCAACGATGGTTGTTTATAGGGGTGCAGATATGGTGGCACATATACTAGCCATGACCAAAATTTAGATTCGACAATTAGCAGCTTCCTAAGGACACGATCATGGAACTAAAGGTCCTTCTGCGATAGGACCTATGCCTTTTTATCACTTTACTGCTCTTTTGGTTAAATGTAAAAAACACAATGAAATTATCCATCAAATGGAAGGAAATTCAAGAAGCAAGATGGAGCATGAGCCTCATAACTATCTTTCAGCAGTTGAAAGTGCCTGACAAGCATGTTTGAGTAACGGAGGAAGGGCAATAACAACCTGTCTAGTACCACAATAGCTTCTAAATATATTGGAACAGTTTGTTGAGCAACTGCTGATATCACCCACCCATAGCTTTAGTTTAGCAGATGGGAAAGTTTCCCTCAGAGGTTCTATATTGCAGTAGTATATAGGAGTATTACAAAAAACCCTGATTTATATTGACTAGTTATTTACTTACTTGTACTATGGTCAAACTGTAAACAAAAAATTAGTTTAAGGGAGTACGATAAGCACCCAAAAGTGTAGTTTAAATCCCTTAATAATATTCTACTTATGTCAATTATGTTTATAATAAATAAGAGTTAGTATTGTTTACGTGTTTTTGTGTATTTTAGGTCTTGAAGTTGTTTATGTGCTTAAAGACGTCATTTTGCATGGAAAACGAGTGAAGATGATTGCTAGAAGAGTTCTATGTTTAAAGCCCAAGAATCAAGAAGAAAAAGCCTTTTCAAGCCCAGTCAAAGTCAATTCGGGTAGAAAAAGGAGAAAAAGTCATCAAAACTTTAAAAGGACGTATCTTTGAACTCGGGCCTCGGAATTGAGCCTACTTTATGTCAAAACGACCGGCTCGGAACGAGATTTCCAATGGTTCCAGACTTGCCCCAATCAGAGCTATAAAAGTGGGTGAAAAAGGTACTTAAATAATTTCTAGCAACATTGGCTCTTTTAGACTTAACCTAATGGACTTTGGGCTCACATTAGAGGCCCAAAGTTCCCCTTTCAGGCCTATGCACGAAAATATAACCCTAATCATCTCCTATATAAAGAGGATTAAGGCTAAACTTAATACTTGGCTACTCCCTCTTTAGATTAGTGATAATTTAGGTCTCTCTCTCTCTCCCTTCTTTAGCTTAGAATAAAATAGTTTAGGGTTAGAATTAGGGTTTGTAGCCTCCATTAAACCTTCAATAAAAATACCTTCAAGTTCTTTTATTATGCTTTCCCTTTATTGTTTAAGTAATTTAAGTCCAATATAAATCAAAGTTAAACTCCCATTAGAGGGAGGTTAATGAAGCTTTGAGAGGACTTGATTTATTTAGCATAGATTTGTTGATTAGAGTTTAAAGTTTGGATTTTTCTTGACTTAGAGATAAGAAAAGAAAAATCTAAACTAGAGGATTGTGAGTTTTGCCATGAGAATAGAAAACAAACCTTCCTCTAATGCTAATTTGATTATAACTAGAGATGGTATAATTGAATTAGGGATCATAAAAGTCTAAGATTTATATTTAAGCTTTTAGTGAGAATATAAAGATTATGGTGTATCAACATATATGTTTTTAATGTTAAAGAATCATAAAGTGGATTTTATTCTCTCTCTAATTTCCATCATATTTGATTCACATCATTATATTGTTAGTTAATTTAGTATTAAGATTAAATTCGTAGAATAATCATATTAGTAGATTTCACATCATAATCATTACTCTCACATGTTCTTCCTTAGATTAAATTGGTTGAATTCTATTGAGTCCTGGTAGTTTAAGAGTGGACTGGAACAAATCCATACTCTTATCTATATTGCTTCATTATTATTTGAGAGTAAGAAAATAGAATTGATAACATAAGAACGGTAATATTACGTGTTAGTTTCTTATCATTAACATTAGTGTTTAACTGTTTTTGTGTTTTATCAAATGACGCCACTGCCATCTTAAACTCATCTAGGACAAAAATTCAATTGGTTGAATCTAAAGGAAAAAACCATTCTCAACCCACCTCCCATTCTAAATAAACAATTAAGAAGCATCATTGATCTCTCATTCCCACTGTAATACCTAGGAGTAATCACTTCAAGACTAATCACCAAAGCATTTGAGTTGGGATGGACTTGAAGCAAATCGCAAGCTAAATCAATCGAAATTAGACCAGCACTGCATCCCATACCGAATAAATTGAAACTCCTTATGTTGCTCCTCAACTTGTATTTGTTCACTATCATTGCACTCGTAGATGGTGTTGGAGAAAACATACTACAATTCAAAACCAATATATCGATATCTTTCGGCTTCAGTCCTGTTTTCTTCATAAGAGAATTGATAGCAAAGAATATGACTAGTTCTGCCTCTGTCCTTGCAGCTTCCATATTAGGCTTAGGAGGAATATAATGAATAGTAGGTGGTAAACAAGTTTCGTCCCCTAGGCCCAAACGTTCGAGAATTCTCATTTGGAAGTGCACACTTTTTGGGTCAGACATGTTGTTTAGTTTAGAATGTTCCATGAATGTAGAAAATGGAACACGGCGTGTACAAGGCGGTTGTAAAGAGCGTAATCAACTAGATATATCGGTCTCAGCTTCATCATGAAGTATACCGTGCCAATAAAGATTATAAGAAAAGCATAACATAGAATTTGGATAACATCAAGTTGAAGAGATTTGAAAAGGTTAAGTAGTTCTTCTGGACCTAACTTTAGGACCTCTAATACTATTGTTGCCATGATAGGTATTAGTAGAAATGTTAGAATTTGGTTCACAAGGTACTGGTAACCAAGTTTCACATATTTGAGCTTCACATAATTAGAGAAATCAGGCAAAGTTGATGGCATCTTTGTTGATGCTATTGGTCGAGTGATAGAGATAAGAAGGTGCAAGTAAGGTAGATGAATTGGGAAAGGTTGGGCTTTTAGTTGGAGGGGGGAGGTGAGGATTTAAAGGCCAAAGCTAACAATGAATTGGGGTAGATAGATGGATCTAATGAGACTCTAACATCACACAACGCTACCTTAGCTAGACTTATTATTGCATAACTACATAACTACATAACTACACAACCTTCAAATTATTACACACACCATTTGTATTTCTATTTTTGTAGACTAATAATCATAAATGTTTGCATGTTTAAAATTTTGATGACCAAACTACATAAATTTTTTCGTCATTGGCGCTTTGGAGCGAAAAGTCTCCTAATCACCCATTCACCATCTTTTAACTAATAATGATTAATTCTTGTTAATTAAAATCTAACATAAGATTTATTTTATTCTCTCTTCAAACCATTCTTTTTATTTTCCCTACAAATCTTTCATTTCTTTAGTTTTCCACACAAAAAATCTACAGTGAAAATTTTGAAAATTTCTTGTCGGTAAAACCAAAAAAATAAATAAAAAAAGAAAAAACCTATATAATAAAATAAAAACTACTCTTAACATTTATGAAAAAAAATGCTTAAATTTTATCATAATTATTTAAAAAAACACTTAAATGCAATTACAAATTACAATTTTATTTCAACCAAAATACCAATGAAAATAGTCAATAAAAATTAAAATTGAGAAATTCACATTGTAATTGAATGAAGGAGAACCCCTTGAAAATTCTGCAACATAAAATTAAAAATTTATTTGTAAAATTTTTTAATTGAAAAATAATATTTTATTTTATTTTTATGGAAACACAAAGAAAGAAAATATTTGTGAAGAAAAAATGGGATGATTGGGAGAGAGAATAAAATAAATATTTGGTTAGATTTAATTTAACTAGAGTTAATCAATAGTGAAAAGATAGTGGATGTGTGGTAAATTGGTGTTTATGAGACTTTTCGCTCCTAGAGCGAAGTTTTTCTCACCAAACTAAGAAGAAATGATGCAGATTTAGGTTGTGATTTTTGTCGCCTGATAAAGATAAAATTGAATAGTCTACCTACGAAATGAACAATGAAACTCAAAACATAAGTAAACTAAAACTAATCTTAAGTGTCTAATTTATCAAAGATTTCTCTACTCTCAATCCCTTGAGATATAGTGGAGTGAGAGGTTCGTTCCACTCCTAGTGCTCTAACATGGAATGTTTTCTAGTCTAATTGATCAATCTTAAAGTCAATGAGAGCTTTACGAAGGTGATATACTATGATACTTATTGAATTTGATTATTTGAATTTAAACTACGAATACTATGGAAATATGATTGTTTTGAATCTACATAAAGGATTAGAGGGGAATTGAATCCACCTCGAATCCAACTTAATAGCCTAGCATAAATTCTTGTATCTCGATTTTTACGTTCTTACGGCAAGAAATTCGAGTTCTAATCCCTAGTGTTCATGGAATTTCTACCGAGTACTAACTAGCATGTGAGGTCGTCCACCCATTCTCATGGCGAATCACGACCTTCTAGATTGGAATAGATTCTACAATGCTTCTACACTATACCACTAAGTTTTCATCAACCCCTCTAATGGAGGTTTTAGCCTTGAATCATTCAGCAATCATTCCCATATAAATCTAAACTACACATATTATCAAGATTCGAAATTTACTAATCTAAACTAAACAATGATTAAATTCCAATTAACAACTAAGAAATGGTAACCAATCAACAATTAAAACTAGATTTAATATATTGAAATAACACAATTCGAAATTGATAAAATAACTATTTTATTTATCTAATCAATCAAGAACAATGATTCAAAGACTTAATCTAAAACAAGAATTGAAAATGGAACTAAAACTTAATTTAATTAATGAAAACAGATCTAGAATTATCTATATTATTTTAGGTCTAACTAGCTACCATTAACAAAGAGCTAAACTTTGGTTTTTATACTTTCAGATCCAAAAATCGTGCATGGGCTTGGAGCCATGTTTTGGGGCGAGAATCGTGCCCAAAACCCAATTCTTTTCATCCAAAAGGCCTCTTCAGCTGCAGTTGGCTTCAACAGACTTTTCGTCCACTTCTGCTCCTCTGATTGGGTCAAGGCTAGGACCATTGGAAAATCTCTTTCGAGCCGGTCGTTTTGACATAAGGTAGGCCCCATTCTGAGGTCCGAGTCCAAAGATACTGACGCCGGAAGTTCTCACGACTTGTGTCTTTGTTTTCAGCCCGTGTCGACTTTTCAGCTTTGACCGGGCTTTAGGAAGGCTTTGTCTTCTTGAATCTTGGCCTTTAATCACGGAACTACTTAGTAACCGACCTTTGCTCCTTTATCTCGCTAAAGTGGCACATTTCTGCACATAATGGACTTTGAAACCTGAAATGCATAAAACACGTAAATAGTGTTAACTCTTAATTATTACTCACATAATTGGTCTAAAAGTATGACAAGCATTACAGGGGTTAAAACTACAGTTTTGGGCTCTTATCAAACCACCCCAAACAGCATTTTGCTTGTCCTCAAGCAAAGATGAGAAATTAGAATAAGTGACCAAAATGGAGTTTTATCTACTCGCTTTTATTTGAGTGCGATTGCATTGACCATATGCAACAAGGCCTTAAACCACTAGGAATTCCCTAGTGGACGAGTTATAGCCTCGTGAGAGTTTTCCAGTGAAGGTACTCACAAACTTCAACTATACTACAACGACTAAGAAATAAAACTATTGTTTCCTCATTCATGTCCCAACTATCTATACATCTCACTAGCAAATGAATAAGAATAACCAAGTCAAAAACCTAAACTAATATATGCATAATAATCAATCATCTATGATACAAAGATATATACTATGAGTAATACTATGAAATGCCTAGCAGGTTCGTTTCTGAAAACTCGGAATAGCGTCCTTAAGTAGGTCCTCACATAATTGTCAAGACGAAAACCACTCTGATTTTTCCGCTCAAGTTTCGCTTCTCCAGTGTGCAGTGGGCACACTTTACCTTACAATCTCAATGATAACAAGGAAGCCGGAGTTGATCAAACACATCTGCCACTTACTATCACACTAACCTATTCCTAATTGAGCTAGAGGTCTTTATTAGGTGTTGCGGGGATTAGGAGATGGTTTAAGAAGGAAGGAAATAGATATTCAAAAGGACAAGTCTGAGATAATAGAGTCTTCATATTATGTAACTTAGAGAAAACCTTGTTATTTTCTTTTGCTTCTATACTTTGTTTCCATCCTTAGCCATATTTTTCATTTTCTTTGTCTTTTGACTCTTTTATTCTATTTTTTTGGAGTTTTTATTTTATTTCTATTTTTATTTTTCTTTTTTTTTTATGGAAACTTCTTTTCTTATTTTCTGAAGCAACTAACTAATTTTTTTGTTTACACAGGTTTTTCTCTTCTTCTTTCTTCCTCATTCTATTCTCAGACTTATTCTAAATTGGGTAGGTTGATTTTTTTTTTTTTTTTTTTTAATTTTGTTTTGTTTTTGTAACAGGGTAAAGAATTTGTGGTTTATGAAAAGCTAAAGAAAGGCTCAGAGGGGCGACTAGCGGAAAATAATTCATAGGTTTGAATTTCTGGCTATATCGATCCAAAGAGGGCCTAAATTCTCGCTTAGGATATGGCATAGTGATCAAGCAAGTGGACGTGTGATTTCTCTATCCGGATTTTACTTCTCCCTTGTGTCATTTCTCAATTGTTTTATTTCATATAAGGCTTTAGGTTATATTCTCACAGGATTTGTAGAATAAGTACTCTAGCCTAGATTTTAAACTTACTTGCTAACAATCATAGATACTCATGTAATATATTTATAGATAGATGCAAAGATTATTACCTACATATTAACCTAAGTTTCTAACAATTATTTCGATGCAAAAGCTCATTGAGACTTCTAGATTGTTAAGAGCATAGAGAAAGCAAACAATACTAATATTCCTAAGTGTATAGCATAAACTTATTTATTTATATTTTTGAAAATTTTTGAAACTTTAACTAGAAAACAAATGCATATTATACATATCTATATCCAAACAGATGCCTTAATTACACATGTTTCTATGCCCCCAAACAAGAATCATGTTTTGTCCTCAAAGTATTGTAAATAAAGAGGGAAGGAAAAAAAATACCATTGAAACGTGTGAAATTTAGGAACATCTGCAAAACAAAGTTAGAACGTACTAATATAGGAAATAAAAACTGACGCAACTCTATAAGAGTTCCACCCATTATGGGGGTAACCGAATTAAATTGCTTGGGACATAAGCAGACACTAACAAAACTAAAAACTTACCTTATCTCCCTTTTAAGCATCTTCTTCCTCATTAGTTAGACGAGGTTCCTTCGCATCCTGTCAGTCCATTGTAATTTGCCAAGCTTGCCGCCAGTTATCATCTACTAATGCTAACCTGTTAAGTGTTATCATGTCTGATGGGATATGCGGGGCAACCAAATGAGGTCGCACTGCCATCCCGGCCAAGTCATTATGCGAACGAGCTTAACCACCCAATTGGTGGGTCTCATGACTTCAACCCTTTTCCAATCGTGAATTGTGCACGTAATCTGGGTAAACAACTACGATGATGCGGCTTACCAAAACAGGCATAAGAAGATACTTATGCCTCATGCTTTGGGCTCTCTTAAGACTAGCGACTAAAACTTCGGGAATGTCATATCGGCGTCCCCTCGCCTAAAGCGAGGAAAATGTCACCAGCCAGATCGCTTTTTCTTTGAAATGAACGCCATTCCCCAAAATATTCATCGGGATGAATAACATGGTGGTGCCTACGTTTAGGGAAAGGCTACCAAGGGCAATGCTATATCGCCTCCGGTCCATTACTCGAAATACCCTCCCCATAATACTCATGGAAATATGTATAATCATAAAGATATGCATTATCGGTCATATACGCCCATGTGTGAACAGGATCAGGTATTGGTAATCCTGAAACTAGAGCGACCACATTTTTATCGAATTGATGTGTCGTGTCCTCGACTACGACAGAGAATTCTTGTTCTCCATCCTGATTACAATAGAATTTAACATGATCGTAGAAATAAGCAGTAAGTTGTGGTGAATATGAATCGTCATCACTTACCAGTAGATGACGCCATCCTAACTGCAGGATTCTTTGTCGGAACTGATGTCCATAGGTCTCGGTGCCCAACACATCTTTGAAGGACTGTTTAGGTATGACTATAGGAGATGTCATCACAATAACTCTTTGAATAGCTCCACAAAAATCCTGGAATGACCATCTGAAAATTCGAATTTTTCGCGTTAACAGAAGGCAGGGCGCGGGTGCGCTCACATAGGGCGCGGTCGCGCTCGTGGGTTTTAGAATTACAGTGTTTTGGGCGCGGGTCGCGCTCAAGGAGGGCGCGGGTCGCGCTCTGACAAAATTTTTCGAAAATGTAAAGGGCGCAGGTGCGCTCTGATGGGGCGCAGGCGCGCTCTGAAGGGCTGAAACCGGAGTTGGGAGCAAAAAGAAAGAAAAACTTGGAGTAGAAGGTGCGGGATGATGGTGGGATGTAGTGTGGTTTGTTAGTGTAGAAAGAAAGGAGTTTAAATAGGTTCTGAGCTACCAAAACGAATCGGGAAGTTCCCAAATTGTTTGAAGGCAATTTCCGGAAATAGGAAAATTCCAAAACCGAAAACGGAAACAAACCATTTCCATAATTTTCTAAAAATCCTGGTATCTTTCATACTGGATTTAGAATAGTAACTTCTAAACTCTCGTAGATTTCATGCTATCACCACACAAGTCATAGATATGCCGATATCGGCCAAATTATCAACCTTCCCTTCAAGACAACTTACAGCATATGATCATATAACGACTTATGCTTGGTATAAATATTTCCACCCCCAAACAAGTCGGGAAGGTGGGATTAATGATAAAACAAGCAAAGACTTTCGAAATTAACCAATTATATTAAAAATAAAATTTAAATCCAAACAACATAAAACAAACACATTAATATTTAAATTTAACTACCTAATTAAAATTCAACTAATAAAACAATCAAAACCATGAAATAACGGCCGAACCTGGTGATGGTGAACACCTAGTTGTGTGATAAAGATGGACCACGAGATGGAGATTGGGCGGGATGGAGAATGGCTTGAACCATCTGTCGGCGGCGACGACGCTCATGCCTGTCGGACTCGGCTGAAACAGAGTCCTCCACGGGTGGTATCGCGTCGTAGCATCTCTATTCGAACAAGCGTTGGGCTTCCATCTCGCATACCAGTAATCGCGCATCTTTGGGTTTGTTGTTCTTTGGTGGATAGTCTCCATGTTAGACAAGATATCGTCCAGAACCCCTTCGAGCATTTCAAATCTCTTATGAAGGTTCCCTTGTTTCTTTTGAACTATACTCTGTCTATCTCGGATATTTTCACAAATACCATAAACGCACCGCAAGGCAGTTTGCAACACTTGCATGCGTTCTAAATTAGAATTACAATTATCTAATGCATCTTCATCCAGACATGTCATATCCTCCCTTTCATCCTCCGACTCATCCATTTTTTCTTCAGACAACGGCCAAGTCTCTTGGATGCAATCCGTATAGATACTTGCATTAGAATGCAATTTGATCTTAATAGGAGTAGATCTTGCAACAGCTCTAAAGGAGAGCATGATCTTCGTGATCAATACGGGAAGAGGCGCCAAACTCTTCCCCACTCCTCGAATCACATTAAACATTAAATCGAGGATGCATAAATTATACTTCTTTGTTTGCAAAATCCAAAGAACGTGCAGACATTGTAGGCCGATATCACTGACTTTGTCTTTCCCGGGGACGTTCCTACCAATCCACTGAGCTACAGCCAGTTGATTGGTTCTCAGGGTGGTCTGGCGGACGCAATGGGATGTTGGATTGTATTCACCCTCCACGACAGTATCCTTCATCAAAGCAGGAACTCCAGTATATTGGGATTCCTGAATTGTCGATACTAGGTTGCTTTCAAAGCGTAATTCCTAACATTCGACTAACAACCGCCTTGTTACTTCTCTCGCGTTCCTCCTAACTTTATGAAAATCCTATCCCCTTCCAATTCTCGCTTTTTATAAAGCTGTTCTACCAAATCATAGTGATAGAACTCCTCAGTTGAGTACAACAGTCCGTTCCAATGTCTCTTGAACATCTCCACGTCGTAAAATGGCGCGAAACTGTCGGAAGCAAACGCGTGTTCCGGCAAAATTCTACGTCGTAGCGCCATTGAAATTTCTTAGACTACTAATGGTTTGTAGACTGTGGGGGAGGCGAGTTTTGAAGAAAACTACTAAAAACGGCGTTGGTGGCGGTGGTGGTGGTGGTGGAGACTATAATTGGTGGCTGTTTTTCGGAGTTGGGTTGGTGGTGATGATGGTTTAGAGAAGATTTTAGGTGGATTTGATTTCCTTGGTGTAGGTGTAGTTAGGTTTTCTTCCCCTCTCTATATTTATTTTTTATTTTGGTTTCCAAAATTTTATTTAACTTGTAACGGGCGGGATGGAAGTGGAAACACTTGTGGCGTCGCGGTTTGGGAAGGAAGGTGACGACCGTCGATGCGTCGCGGTTTGGGCCCAAGCCCGGTTTGAATTCAAAATTTCGATTTTTTGGCGCAAATTCAAACTCAATTTGCCGCCGTTATCGGCCCGATTTTGGCGAATGAGTTATGGAAATGATCAGTAGAGAATTTACAATCCAATGATCCATAAAACACTCAATTCCAACCATGGGTGACGTATAAGAGGGTGGAAGAATGCCTCGAAGTGCGTGTGTGACGTAAGTTATGCGAACGAAGGAAATCTAAGTTTAGTTTACGTCAACCCAATTGAACTACAAGTAATGGGCCTAAACAAAACCAATGGAAAGTTCGAGCAATCCCGATGGAAAGATCGACTGCCCATCCCCAAACAAATTTTTAAACACAAAATTTGTTTACAACGTGGGTCGTTTAAAGTCAGATTCCCAAGACTTGTTGGATTGCTATTTCTATGATTTTAAGAATTTTAATTTTAATTTTATTTTATTTTATGTTTTATTAGTATATTATAAGAAAAACGAAAAAAACAATAAATATATAATTCACCCCATAGAGGAACATGATTAAAAACCGAGAAAACATGCAAAAGTGGAAAACGTGAATTATGTTAACCGTGGACTTAGGATCCGGTACTTACAGCCACACACTCCATAGGGAGGGCCCAGTTACCTAAATGGTGCACTTACCACTATATGGGAGTGAAAGGAAGTACACCAAATGACAAGGTCGATCCTCATAGACGAGGGTCCCGTAAAAGGACTTCCTCTACATCGAGGGGACGAAGTTCATGAAAATGTTTTAACCGTTGACCATTAACTTGAAAGGTACTTGTTGTCGTTTGGATTTACCAAGGTGATTGCCCCGTAAAAGGGTGACTTCATAACGAGAAAAGGGCCGGACTAACGGGTCTTTAGTTTTCCGGGAAAATATGTAGGCGGGGAGTTGTAAAGCAAAACCTTTTGACCGACCACAAACTCTTTGCGCCAAGATATGCTTATCATGAACACGTTTCATGTTAGCTTTATAATCCCAGCGAGATCGCAAAAATCACTCACGGATTTCTTCAAGCTCATTCAATTGCAACTTGCGTTTGACACCTGCCTCATCAATATTGAAGTTAAGGCTTTTTATAGCCCACGAGCACGGTGCTCTAATTCAATCCGCAAATGACATGGTTTCCCAAATACAAGTCTAAAGGGAGACATACCTATAGGAGTTTTGAAAGCAGTTCTATCGCCCATAAGGCATCCGATAGGCGCTTTGACCCGATCTTTCCTATCGGGGTTTACAGTTGTTTCTAAAATCTTTTTGATTTCCCTATTAGAAACTTCTACTTGTCCGCTAGTTTGTGGATGATAAGGAGTTGCTACTTTGTGTGTAACTCTATACTTTTTCACTAGGGATGCAACAACAACTTGCAAAATGTGTTCCACCATCACTAATGATGGCTTTCGAATGCCAAACCGACAGAAAATATATTCTTTAATAAAAAATACAACGGTCTTATGGTCATTGCTACGGCAAGCTAGGGTCTCTATCCATTTAGACACGTAGTCCACGACAACTAGAATATAAATGAAACCGTGGGAAACTGGGAAAGGACCCATGAAATCATTGCCCCAAACGTCGAAAATTTCTACGATCAAGATTGGATTTAATGGCATCATATTAGGTTTCGTAATTCGCCCAAGTTGTTGGCAACGAATACACGTCTTGCAATGCACTTGGGCATCCTTAAAAAGGGTAGGCCAATAAAATCCACATTGAAGAACTTTAGCGGCTGTTTTCATCCCACTAAAATATCCACCACACTCTTTGTCATGGCAGAACGATAGAACTTCATTATATTCCCACTGGGGAATACAACGACGAATAATCTGATCCGCACAATACTTAAAAAGGTAGGGCTCATCCCAGTAGTATAACTTAACTCTGGCCAAAAACTTCTTACGTTCGTTTCTTGACCAATTATAAGGCATAACATCAGCCGCTAAATAATTTACAATGTCAGCATACCATGGTGCTGAAAAAATGGCATACAGATGCTCATCAGGAAAAGAGTCCGGTATGGACTCAGAATCAGTCTGATCGTCGTTTGTGAGTCTAGATAGGTGGTCGGCAACACGTTTTTCGACCCTCTTTTTGTCCTTTATTTCTAATGTGAACTCTTACAGGAGAAGGATCCATCAGATTAATCTCTGCTTAGCATCCTTCTTCGCAAGAAGGTACTTAAGGGCTGCATGGTCTGTGTAAACTAAGATTTTAGAACCAACCAAATAAGGACGAAACTTATCTAAAGCATAAATGACGGCTAAAAATTCTTTTTCGGTAGTTGAATAATTCCGTTGAGCATCGTTTAATGTTTTACTAGCATAATAAATAACAGTGGACTTATTATCTAGTTTTTGTCCCAAGACTGCACCAACTGCATAGTCACTAGCATCACACATGAGTTCGAAAGGTTTAGACCAATCGGGAGGCTGTATAATTAGTGCAGAGGTTAGGGCGGCTTTTAAAGTTTCAAAAGCCTGCTTACAGTTAAAATTAAAATCAAAGATTGCATCTTTCAAAAGCAGATTAGTTAAAGGCCTAGCTATTTTCGAGAAGTCTTTAATAAATCGCCTATAAAAACCTGCATGGCCTAAAAAGGCTCTAATATCACGGATGGTCCGTGGTTTAGGTAGAGTCGCTATCTTATCTAGTTTGGCCTTATCTACTTCGATGCCATCACTAGATACAATGTGACCTAGTATTATGCCCTTTTTCACCATGAAATGACACTTTACCCAGTTTAAAACGAGGCTCTTTTCTTCACACCGTGTCAAAATCTTAGACAGGTTAGACAAACAGTCTGTGAATGAGTCTCCATAGATAGAAAAATCATCCATGAAAACTTCCATAAAGCTTCTACCACGTCACTAAATATATGAAGCATACACCATTTGGAAGGTTCGGGAGCATTACAAAGGCCAAAAGGCATTCGTTTATAGGCATACGTTCCAAAGGGACATGTGAAGGTAGTCTTTTCTTGGTCATCAATATCAATAATAATCTGAAAATAGCCTGAGTAGCCATCCAGAAAACAATAAAAAGCATGACCAGCTAGGCGTTCGAGCATTTGATCTATAAAAGGTAAAGGAAAGTGATCCTTTCGTGTCATAGCATTTAAACGTCTGTAATCAATACAGATCCTCCATTTCGTAGGACCTTGTGTGATAACATAGTCACCCTTTCCGTTACGAACCATGGTAACTCCTGATTTCTTAGGAACTACATGAATGGGGCTGACCCATTCCCTATTAGAGATTGGGTATATGATACCCGCATCGAGTAATCGTAAGACTTCTTCCCTAACCACCTCTTTCATGGGGGGGTTCGGCGGCTGAGGTTCGCGAGGAGCGTTTTAGCGTTATCCTCCAAATGGATAACGATGAGTGCAAACATTAGAGTCAATTCCTTAACGTCGGCTTGGGACCAACCAATCGCAGAACCGATGTTCCCTAATCACCGGATTAAACGTGTCTCTTCATCCTTAGATAAGAGAGAAGATATAATTACCGGATGATTACCATCCGGATCAAGTTGTATATATTTTAACTCTGGGGGAAGGGGTTTAAGCACTGGGGTGGAAGGAATATCAATAGATGTTTCGTCGGGGTCCTCATTGTGCATAATGAATACTTGCTTAGGTAGCAAGTCTTCATACTCAGTAGAAGGAGCAACCGAAGGGTCTACAACTTGTGTGGACTCAAGGATGGTGTTGACTTCCTCTAAGTAGGAGTCATTTACAAAATCTGACTTTCCAAAAGAAAGGAATTTGTACATATTGTTTTCAGGAAACGTGTTGTTAAAATAATCTTGAGCTAAGCTCTCGATCATGCTAACCTCCCCATCTATGAACCGAATCGGTAATTGTTTCATCATCTTGAAAACATTTACCTCAACTGTGAGATGGCCAAAAGATAAGGACATCTTACCATCGCGGCAATTAATAAGTGCGTTGGCAGTTGCTAAAAAGGACCGCCCTAAGATGATCGGTACAGAGTCATTAGCGACTTCTGTATCGAGGATAACAAAATCAGCAGCATAGTAGAAATCCTGAACCTTAACAAGCACGTTTTCCACTACACCCTTAGGATACTTAATTGACATGTCCGCTAATTGCAACGTTATTTTTGTAGGTTGCATTTTCTGTAGACCTATTTGTTTATACAAATAATATGGGAGTAAGTTAACACTCGCCCCGTGTCTAATAACTTGTCGGTCGTCGTGTGGGAATCTCCTAGGGTGCATTTTATGATAGGGCGACTGGGGTCCTTGTACATAACAATTCCATTATTTTCGGATAAAGTTGGGAATTGTTCTGTTAGAAAGGCGTCTTTAGGTATGTTGGTCTTACGCCTAGTAGTGCACAACTCTTTAAGAAACTTAGCGTGATTAGGTAGCTTTTTAATAGCTTCGAGAAAAGGAAGGTTTATCGTTAGATTCTTGAAAACGTTCCTAATCTCCTCAAAGTTTGTATCCCTGGTTAGCATGGCTAACTTCTTAGGGAATGGTGGTTTTGCTCTATATTTAGCGTATGGCTCGACTTGATTTGTTACCTTGGCTTTCTATTTCTTAGGTTATGGTTTAACTGGTACCTCTACTGTGGTAGGCTCTTCAGCTTCTATTTTAGTATCTAGTTCGATATCCGGTGTAGGGAGTACTGATGGGGTAACTATAGGCATAGTTACTTTGTTATCAACCACTCTTCCAGAACGGAGAGTGGTGATGGCATTCAGGTCACCTACTATTGTCCTTTCCGTACTAGTATTACCGTTTACCTCAAAGGCTGTGTTTGTTGTTTTAGGGTTTGGTATAGCTTGTCCTGGAAGCACGCCTTTTGGTTGGGCTTTCTCTTGGGCTAATTGTTGTATGCCCTGATTTATGGATTGTAAGATCTGTTGATTTGATTGAGTCATTGATTGGAAAATTTGTTGGGTAACTTCGTATAAAGCGCCGACACGGGGTCGGTTGTGTAGGTGTAGTAGTCACAGGTGGTGCGACTGGAACTATCTCACATTGATTATTTATGGGTGGGTTTTGATAGTTACTATTGTTAACCGGAACGATACCTCTATTGGTATTATAACTATTATAATTACTCTGACCTTGTGCTACACCTTGTCGTGGTTGCGCTTGGTTGTTATAATTATTATAATTTCCTTGACCTTGTCCCTGTCCTTGCCTAGGTGGAGCTTGATTATAGTTGTTTGCTTGCCTAACATTTTGGTTATTAAACCCTGGAGGTGTAACTTGGTTATTGTTTCGCCAACTAAAGTTGGGATGTTGTCTCCATGGGGCATTAGGAATAGGATTGTTATTAAAGGAGCAAACATTATCTTGCTCTAATTGTTGTTGTTTATAGGCGAGAGGACAATAGGAGTCAGGGTGCTCAGGACTCAAACAGAAATTGCATGGGTTGGACTTGACATTCATGACGGGAATAGGCTTGTGTTGAATAGAAATAGCCTCTACCTTTTTAGTTAGAGATTCGATTAAATTTTTAAGTTCTGGATCGGGTTTCATCTCAAACATACCCGGGCCTTAAGCTGTTGAAGAAGAACTAGCGAGGCGGGGATATCATCACTCCTCCCCCCCAATTGTTATTGCGTTTAGTTTGTTCTTCTAAAAATTTGTAAGCCTCCGAGGCTCCTTTACTTAGGAAACTACCCCCATTCATTATGTCAAGGACTTCTTTATGGTGATGTTGAAGTCCTTTGAAAAAGGCACGAACTAACGTGTCTTTTGCTAGATTATGGTGTGGACACTCTATAAGCAGATCGGTGAAACGATTCCAAGCCTCAGAAAACGATTCATGAGGATTTTGTCTGAAAAAATGAATCTTGGAAAGCATATCATCCGTCTTTAGGGGTGGGTAAAAATGTTCCATAAATAGCTGAACAAGTTTAGCCCACGAGTCCATAGAGTTAGGCGCTTGGGCAGTTAACCAAGACGCTGCCTTATCAGCTAAGGTGAAGGGAAATACCCTCAGTTTAATTTGTTCCGCACCAACTGTAGGATGATGGGATGTTGTAAGAACTTGTTCAATCCTACGCATGTGTTGGTAAGGTTTTTCATGGCCTAAACCATGGAAAATGGGTAACAAATTAAATATGTTTGGGGGGATTCGAAAATCCCCCCAATCGGGTCCGCTAGAACGATGCAAGATTTAGGGCTATCGCTCAAAGCTTTGTAGAAGTCGGGAGAGAGGAGTCTCTCTTTCTTCACCCATTATGTCGTATGGTTGGTGGGATCGTAGTTAGAGGTGTAGTGATTGGTATACTCGATATGTTTGTTTGTTGACGGTTAATTACGTTCGGTGTTTTTCTCCAACCAGACCTTAATCTCATGCAAGTCTAAGTCTAAACACGAAAACAATCCAAACAATCTTGATATTTAGTATGAACCTCTAACTGGAGATGCGAGGTATGGAAGAAAGGAATACCTGATAGCGTTCTTGCTTCGCTTATGAATAGCATCTTGTTTACGCGTGTTCAGTGTAAATAACAAGTTAGAACACTGAAGAACTAAAAAAAATCGAAGTTCGAAACAAACAAGTAGAAATCCGCAAAATTTTGCTTTAGGCGAGCGCCGCATATAGGGCGTGATCGCTCCTAGTCCTGTAAGTGAGCACGGGTCGCGCTTGGTATGAGGGCGGGTCGCGCTCGAGGTCCAGAGTATAGAGCTTGCAGCGCTCCTTATAAGCATTGTCGCTCGGTGTATATTTTTATGAACTTTTTCAACGCTGAAATGGACAACCACAGTATGAATCAAACAAGGGTGGGTGGGTTTCATGGGACTTTAGAAATGACTAATTCTACTATGAAAACAATGCTAAAGTGCAACTAAGATGGCAGCGGCGCCATTTGATAAAGATAAAATTGAATAGTCTACCTACGAAATGAACAATGAAACTCAAAACGTAAGTAAACTAAAACTAATCTTAAGTGTCTAATTTATCAAAGATTTCTCTACTCTCAATCCCTTGAGATATAGTGGAGTAAGAGTATAACACCCCGGCTTTTTCTTTTGTTTTCCTAGTATAAAAAATAATAATAATAATAATAAATAATAATAATAATGAAAATATATAATGGATAGATGATAACTATCAGATAAGGATAAAAGCCCCGTAGGTAAATAGATAAGGGTTGTCCTTATTTTTCGGTGGGTTTTCTCACGTAAAGTTTTTGGGGAAAAACACAGCGAGGGTTTTAGAAAAAAAAAATGAGTTTTACTGACAGCAGAAAAAGAAGTTTTTCTGATAGCTGACTGATAATCGGAGAGCGCGCTAAAGGTGAGTAGTTATATATTTTTTCTTAATCTAATTCATCGAAACAAAGAAAAAGACTTTACTCTCGGAGTTTCTGTTCCGTTTTTGTTCTGTTTATTCTTCTTGCGCTAGTTTTTCTTGTCGGTGCCTATTGTTGAACTAGTTAAATGTTATATATGGTTTTCTTAAATATTGAAGTTTGTTGGACTGCTGAAACTCTGTTATGTGAATTAATGTCTGCGCAAGCCAGAGAACAGAGAATTGTCGGGCATATGACTTGAACCGGTATAATAGGTATACTGTTGATGTTGGTTGATGTCGGCGAATTAAGGGGTTGTTATACTGGTTGATTGGTTGAAATTGGGTGGGATGGTGAACCTCTGTCGAAGCATTTAACAGGCGTTAATGGAGGCGCGACCTCGAATTGGGACGACCCTTTTTATTGTTGTTGTTTGCTTGGTGGGTGTCGGTGATTGGACGAGCTGTACAAGCTCTGAAGACATCGTTAATGGCGTTACTGCCATTATTGTGTATTGAAGATTTTGAGATTTTGTATTTATTTTCGTGTTTGAACTGTTTTTGGTTGATGTTGTGGGTTGTTGAGGTATGTTTGTATGTTGGAATGTGGATGGGGGCTGTTGAATGGTGGTGGAAGCCATTAATGGCGGCGGTAAGGTTTTTAGATCTAGATTTGATGAAGTTAGGATTGAATGATTTGAGAAATGTGTGTTTGTTAAAGTTGTAGGGATTGTTATGGGGAGTGAAACCGTGTGGTCAAAGTGGGTGGTCGATTAGAGCTTGGTGGTGGTCGATTTTGGGTGGCTGTTGGTGGTGAGAAGATGATGAACAGTAAATTTCGGGTTTAGGCTTTGGGCCGGTTTAGATGGTTGGGCTTTGGGTTGGTTTGATTGGGCCGAAATCTTTTAGTTTTGTTTGGGCCCGATTTTAATTAAGTTTTGGGACCAGTTTTAGTGTTAGTGTATGGGCCGGGTTAAGGCTTAAGTTATTGAACCTGGTCAGCTTAGATAAAGCGGTTTGGGACTGGGTGACTGCTGTTGACCCTTGGCAGGTCGACTTTGATTTTGACCAGGACATGTTGACTTTGACCATGACATGTTGACTTTGACTAGGACAGTTTGACTTTGACCTTTGACCATGGACGGTTGACTTTCACCTTTGACTTTGACGATGACAGTTTGACTTTGACCATGACATGTTGAGTTTGACCTTGACCATGAGGTGTTGACCTTTGACCGTTGACCAGGGTTGACTTTGACCAGGGTTGACTTTGACTAGTTGACCCAATTTGACCTTTTAACTCGGATTATGATTTGGGTTATTAAGATAGGTCTAGGGCTATTAGCATACTTGACTTTAGGCTAAGACCTCTATATATACGTGTGTATGTGTATTAACTACTATGTGATTTTGCAGTATTTTATGATATGCAACGTTATGACACTAAGACATCCCTGAAATTAATAACTCGTAAATAAACAATACAGGAATAAAGATACTCTTTCGTTCTCTGAAATAATTTATGAAATAAAGTTCAATAATGCGTAAACAAAACTTACCGCACCCTTTAGAACTCTCCACGCCTCAAGTTTTGGAATTGAATTTATGACTGATGAAGTCATATGTTAGGTGGGCATTTATTGAATGTGCCATAAATGGCGGATTAGTGTTATATAAGGGTATTCATTGAATGTGCCATGAATGACACGGGTATTCATTGAATGTGCCATGAATGACAGATTGTAGTTGATCAGCCCTAAAGAGGAACTAAGGTATTAAGCCCAAGGGTTAGTTGTATTCCTTGAGTGTGTACGGGGAATGTAGGATTGGGTATTCCTTGAATGTGGCGGGAATGACCGGGCATTCATTGAATGTGCCATGAATGGCCCGTTAGTAATATGATAGGTATTCCTTGAATGTGGCGGGGAATGACCTAAGGTATTCATTGAATGTGCCATGAATGACCTGAGTTTTGTGCCCAAAATTTTGTGAAATATGTGTATGAAAGCCCGAGAGATGGCTATGATATTGTGATATTCGATTGGGAGAGGCACCGCGAGGAATGTGTGATTTGGCAAATGTGTGAAGTGCAAATCGTGGAGTAGGTACTAAAGGGTGGGTGTATAAGAAAAGTAATTGATTAATTGATAAGAGAAATGGATTTGTTTATCGCGGCGTGCTTGGGTTTACCTTTGAATACATATAGAATATCTACATATGTTATATATACCAGTTCTAACTTTCTTTTGCAGGAGGGTAGGACTTAATAATATTTTGTGCAGGGACGCGGTCCTACCCTTATACAGCGGTGGACATCGGTAAGTGTAATTCAATTATTTAGATATTAAAAGGAGTTATTAGAATGAGTTAATAAAATGGAAATTTTGCTTGGGAAGAAACTATGCCGGTTGAGATGACGGAACTACCTGTCTTCCAAGCTGAGAATGTTTAGGTTATGATAGATTTAAAGTGTTAGTTGGATAAGTAAAGTTTGAAATGTTTATATGTATTTAGTCTACTCATACCAGCAAATTCAATTTGCTGACCCATGTTTGCTTTATTTTGGCAACGTGGGTGTGTTCTTGGGAACATAGGTGGAAGGCAGTGGAACCGCGGCGTGTGATTGGGATTCTTGCCTGGAGCATTCCGTTAGTTTTCTTTTAGGTCTGTTTTTATTGGACGGATGTAATAACGTAGGTTACATTTTTATATGACATGAGAATACGATGTTGGAAATTGTTATTCTTAAAGTTTGTTTATGTTTGTATTGGGATGGAAGAAAGTTTTTAATAAAGTGATAGTTGAGGAATTTGGAGATTTTTGTTGTAAAGTTGATCCTGTTGTGATGTGGGTTAGGTTTTGACATGTGTTGTATCCACCCCGTCATAGCCTGGGTTTTTAGACAATTGAACCAAGTGATGTTTGAGATATTTATATTTCAAATATTCATTTTTTTTAATTGTTTAGAAATTCGGGCTGTGACAAAGAGGTTCATTCCACTCCTAGTGCTCTAACATGGAATGTTTTCTAGTCTAATTGATCAATCTTAAAGTCAATGAGAGCTTTACGAAGGTGATATACTATGATACTTACTGAATTTGATTATTTGAATTTAAACTACGAAATACTTGGGAAATATGATTGTTTTGAATCTAGATAAAGGATTAGAGGGGAATTGAATCCACCTCGAATCCAACTTAATAGCCTAGCATAGATTCTTGTATCTCGATTCTTACGTTCTTACGGCAAGAAATTCGAGTTCTAATCCCTAGTGTTCATGGCATTTCTACCGAGTACTAACTAGCATGTGAGGTCGTCCACCCATTCTCATGGCGAATCACGACCTTCTAGATTGGAATAGATTCTACAATGCTTCTATACTATACCACCAAGTTTTCATCAAGGCTTCATCAACCCCTCTAATGGAGGTTTAGCCTGGAATCATTCCACAATCATTCCCATATGAATCTAAACTACACATATTATCAAGATTCGAAATTTACTAATCTAAACTAAACAATGATTAAATTCCAATTAACAACTAAGAAATGGTAACCAATCAACAATTAAAACTAGATCTAATAGATTGAAATAACACAATTCGAAATTGATAAAATAACTATTTTATTTATCTAATCAATCAAGAACAATGATTCAAAGACTTAATCTAAAACAAGAATTGAAAATGGAACTAAAACTTAATTTAATTATTGAAAACAGATCTAGAATTATCTATATTATTTTAGGTCTAACTAGCTACCATTAACAAAGAGCTAAGCTTTGGTTTTTATACTTTCATATCCAAAAATCGTGCATGGGCTTGGAGCCATGTTTTGGGCCAGAGAATCAGGCCCAAAACCCAATTCTTTCAGTCTAAAAAGGCCTCTTCAGCTGCAGTTGGCTTCAACAGACTTTTTGTCCACTTCTGCTCCTCTGATTGGGTCAAGGCTTGGACCATTGGAAAGCTCTTTCCGAGCCGGTCGTTTTGACATAAGGTAGGCCCCATTCCGAGGTCTGAGTCCAAAGATACGGCCTTTGGAAGTTCTGGTCGACTTGTGTCTTTGTTTCGCAAGGTGTCGACTTTTCAGCTTTTGACCGGGCTTTAGGAAGGCTTTGTCTTCTTGAATCTTGGCCTTTAATCACGGAACTACTTAGCAACCGACCTTTGCTCATTTATCTCGCTAAAGTGGCACATTTCTGCACATAATGGACTTTGAAACCTGGAATGCATAAAAACACGTAATCAGTGTTAACTCTTAATTATTACTCACATAATTGGTCTAAAAGTATGACTGTTATAGGGTTAAAACTATAGTTTTGGGCTCTTATCACCTAGTACTGCATAACTCTTTAAGAAACTTAGCGTGATTAGGTAGTTTTTTAATAGCTTCGAGAAAAGGAAGGTTTATCGTTAGATTCTTGAAAACGTTCCTAATCTCCTCAAAGTTTGTATCCCTGGTTAGCATGGCTAACTTCTGAGGGAATGGTGGTTTTGCTCTATATTTAGCGTATGGCTCGACCTGATTTGTTACCTTGGCTTTCTGTTTCTTAGGTTGTGGTTTAACTGGTACCTCTACTGTGGTAGGCTCTTCAGTTTCTATTTCGGTATCTAGTTCGATATCCGGTGTAGGGAGTACTGATGGGGTAACTATAGGCATAGTTACTTTGTTATCAACCACTCTTCCAGAACGGAGAGTGGTGATGGCATTCAGGTCACCTACTATTGTCGTTTCCGTACTAGTATTACCGTTTACCTCAAAGGCTGTGTTTGTTGTTTTAGGGTTTGGTATAGCTTGTCCTCGAAACACGCCTTTTGGTTGGGCTTTCTCTTGGGCTAATTGTTGTATGCCCTGATTTATGGATTGTAAGATCTGTTGATTTGATTGAGTCATTGATTGGAAAAGTTGTTGGGTAACTTTGTATAAAGCGTCGATACGGTCCGGTTGTGTAGGTGTAGTAGTAGTCGCTGTGGTGCATTTTGGAACTATCTCACGTTGATTATTTATGGGTGGGTTTTGATAGTTACTATTGTTAACCGGAACGAGACCTCTATTGGTATTATAACTATTATAATTATTCTGACCTTGTGCTACACCTTGTCGTGGTTGCGCTTGATTATTATAATTATTATAATTTCCTTGACCTTGTCCCTGTCCTTGCCTAGGTGGAGCTTGATTATAGTTGTTTGCTTGCCTAACATTTTGGTTATTAAAGCCTGGAGTTGTAACTTGTTGATTATTTCGCCAACTAAAGTTGGGATGTTGTCTCCATGGGGCATTAGGAATAGGATAGTTATTAATGGAGCAAACATTATCTTGCTCTAATTGTTGTTGTTTATAGGCGAGAGGACAATAGGAGTCAGGGTGCTCAGGACTCAAACAGAAATTACATGGGTTGGAGTTGACATTCATGATGGGAATAGGCTTTTGTTGAATAGAAATAGCCTCTACCTTCTTAGTTAGAGATTCGATTAAATTTTTAAGTTCTGGATCGGGTTTCATCTCAAACATACCGGCGGCCTTAACTGTTGAAGACGAACTAGCAGAGCATGGGATATCATCACTCCCCAATTGTTATTGCGTTTAATTAGTTTGTTCTTCTAAAAATTTGTAAGCCTCCGAGGCTCCTTTACCTAGGAAACTACCCCCATTCATTATGTCAAGGACTTCTTTATGGTGATGTTGAAGTCCTTTGAAAAAGGCACGAACTAACGTGTCTTTTGTTAGGTTATGGTGTGGACACTCTATAAGCAGATCGGTGAAACGATTCCAAGCCTCAGAAAACGATTCATGAGGATTTTGTCGGAAAAAATGAATCTTGGAAAGCATCTCATCCGTCTTTAGGGGTGGGTAAAAATGTTCCATAAATAGCTGAACAAGTTTAGCCCACGAGTCCACAGAGTTCGGCGCTTGGGGCGTTAAACAAGAAGACGCCTTTATCGGCTAAGGTGAAGGAAATACCCCGGTTTAATTTGTTCCGCACCAACCGTAGGATGATGAAATGTTGTAAGAACTTGTTCAATCCTACATGTGTTGGTAAGGTTTTTCATGGCCTAAACCATGGAAAATGGGTAACAAATTAAATATGTTTTAAGGGATTCAAAATCCCCACCGAAGTCTGCTAGAACGATGCAAGATTTAGGGCTATCGCTCAAAGCTTTGTAGAAGTCGGAGAGAGGAGTCTCTCTTTCTTCAGCCGTTATGTCAGGTATGGTTGGTGGGATAGTAGTTAGAGGTGTTGTGATTGGTATACTCGATATGTTTGTTTGTTGACGGTTAATTACGTTCGGTGTTTTTCTCCGACCAGACCTTAATCTCATGCAAGTCTAAGTCTAAACACGAAAACAATCCAAACAATCTTGATATTTAGTATGAACCTCTAACTGGAGATGCGAGGTATGGAAGAAAGGAATACCTGATAGCGTCCTTGCTTCGCTTATGAATAGCGTCTTGTTTATGCGTGTTCAGTGTAAATAATAAGTTAGAGCACTGAAAAACTTAAAAATCGAAGTTTGAAACAAACCTGTTGAAATCCGGGATTTTTGGCTTAGGACGCAGGTGCGCTCGGATAGGGTGCGGTCGCGCTCCTATTCCAGTAAGTGAGCGCGGGTCGCTCTTGGTATGAGGGCGGGTCGCGCTCGAGGTCCAGAGTATAGGGCGCAGGCGCGCTCCTTATAGGCGCGGTCGCACTCAGTGTATATTTTTGCGGAACTTTTTCAACGCTGAAATAGACAACCACAGTATGAATCAAACAAGGGTGGGTGGGTTTCATGGGACTTTAGAAATGACTAATTCTACTATGAAAACAATGCTAAAGTGCAACTAAGATGGCAGCGGCGCCATTTGATAAAGATAAAATTGAATAGTCTACCTACGAAATGAACAATGAAACTCAAAACGTAAGTAAACTAAAACTAATCTTAAGTGTCTAATTTATCAAAGATTTCTCTACTCTCAATCCCTTGAGATATAGTGGAGTAAGAGGTTCGTTCCACTCCTAGTGCTCTAACATGGAATGTTTTCTAGTCTAATTGATCAATCTTAAAGTCAATGAGAGCTTTACAAAGGTGATATACTATGATACTTACTGAATTTGATTATTTGAATTTAAACTACGAATACTATGGAAATATGATTGTTTTGAATCTAGATAAAGGATTAGAGGGGAATTGAATCCACCTCGAATCCAACTTAATAGCCTAGCATAGATTCTTGTTTCTCGATTCTTACGTTCTTACGGCAAGAAATTCGAGTTCTAATCCCTAGTGTTCATGGCATTTCTACCCGAGTACTAACTAGCATGTGAGGTCGTCCACCCATTCTCATGGCTTAATCACGACCTTCTAGATTGGAATAGATTCTACAATGCTTCTACACTATACCACTAAGTTTTCATCAAGGCTTCATCAACCCCTCTAATGGAGGTTTTAGCCTTGAATCATTCCGCAATCATTCCCATATGAATCTAAACTACACATATTATCAAGATTCGAAATTTACTAATCTAAACTAAACAATGATTAAATTCCAATTAACAACTAAGAAATGGTAACCAATCAACAATTAAAACTAGATCTAATAGATTGAAATAACACAATTCGAAATTGATAAAATAACTATTTTATTTATCTAATCAATCAAGAACAATGATTCAAAGACTTAATCTAAAACAAGAATTGAAAATGGAACTAAAACTTAATTTAATTAATGAAAATAGATCTAGAATTATCTATATTATTTTAGGTCTAACTAGCTACCATTAACAAAGAGCTAAGCTTTGGTTTTTATACTTTCAGATCCAAAAATCGTGCATGGGCTTGGAGCCATGTTTTGGGCCAGAAACCCAATTCTTTCAGTCCAAAAAGGTCTCTTCAGCTACAGTTGGCTTGAACAGACTTTTCATCCACTTCTGCTCCTCTGATTGGGTCAAGGCTTGGACCATTGGAAATCTCTTTCCGAGCCGGTCGTTTTGACATAAGGTAGGCCCCATTCCGAGGTCTGAGTCCAAAGATACGGCCTTCGGAAGTTCTGCTGACTTGTGTGTTGTTTCAGCCCGTGTCGACTTTTCAGCTTTTGACCGGGCTTTAGGAAGGCTTTGTCTTCTTGAATCTTGGCCTTTAATCACGGAACTACTTAGTAACCGACCTTTGCTCCTTTATCTCGCTAAAGTGGTACATTTCTGCACATAATGGACTTTGAAACCTGAAATGCATAAAAACACGTAATCAGTGTTAACTCTTAATTATTACTCACATAATTGGTCTAAAAGTATGACTGTTACAGGGTTAAAACTACAGTTTTGAGCTCTTATCATCGCCATGGATCAAACATTCACAAAGTACCTAATTAATTAACTTGATAAAGTACGTAGTAGAACTCATCCTAAGATTAGTGCTTTATCTACTTATCTAGCTTGTGTAACTATTTCTATCTAAGCAATGTACTTTTCCCATGTAAGTACAAAATAGAACTGAGGATGATGTTTAACTAGTTGATGAGAACTTGAGCAGTTCCATACTTCCACCACTAATAATCTACAAAAAGAAAAGATGCGAATTCAGAAGACATTTTACTGCCATCTCAAAAGTGTGGAAATCTGGATCCTTTTGAGACGGATTATGGAAGCAGAAATACCAACCAACAACTTAGTGACATCCCTATTCTAATTAAATATAATTTCCCTGTTCTAGCTAAATTTATTCGGAAATGTTTACAAATAGTGTCAATCTTACAACTCAAAGTGATAGAAGCCTAGAACTGGCCCATCGGGCGCTGTAAACATGTGTGGCATAATGCCCAACAATCTTGCAATTCTTGTTGCTATTAGTTTGAAAACTAACTTCTTCGGATCACCCACCCATATTAATTTCTTAATTAATCGAAAAGTATTTTGCGACAAAGATACATCAAATAGCGAATGTGGTATGAACTGTGAAATGTGAATCGCTCAGGAGCCCCTGTGAATCAATTGATCATCGAACTTAGGAACTGTCATTTTTTTACTATTTCCTCCAAAAGGCTAATTATCTTCTATACTGGCACTTTTTGCAAGTTTTAATGGTCTTTCACCTCTGGAAGTTAGAATTGTAACATTGCTTTCTCCATTAAATATGCTAGATATCCTACCCCAAATTTTGGTAACTGTTAGTCTCTTACCGAAACAACACTAAGTCATTTATTGATCATAGGCACATGTAAATACGTTTGATTAAGCTTTTTTATGATCGACTAATTAGAACATCTTTAGGAGAGACACTATCATAGCATCAAACACTAAATTTTCAATAATTTGGTGTTTTTTCATCTTCAGGAAAGACACCTTTTGATAAAAACACCAAAAAAACACCAAAGCAAACACCAAATCGGCCAAAATTTAGTGTTTGTTTGGTGTTTGCTTTGATGTTGTATCAAATCTCTCTCGCGGTTTGGGAAAAACCACACGGTGTTTTGAACACCGCATAGGCTTGGGCTAGAGTGTGGGCTTCAATGACGCGGTTTTGCAAAAACCGCGCGGTGTTTACAAGTAAGATGAATAACAATAACCAAGTAAGATGACACAACGCGCGATTTCTGGAAAACCGCGTGAGCTTGGACTTCTGTGGTGGGTGTCTAGGGCGCGGTTTTGCGAAAACAACGTGGACTATATGGCACAGTTTATCCAAAACCGCGGCATTTGATGTCAACTTTTTCATATCGCTCTTGAAATTGGTTGGTGTAAGTTTGGTTTGGTTAAAAATTTTGGTGTTTTTTTGGTATCGCTCCTAAAGATGCTCTTAGTACTTGCAATGCATGTTACATAATGCATATATACGAATTTGGTATGTTGGACCTCTCAAGCTACAGAGGCCTTTCTTAAGAAGCTTTTGCTTCTTCGATCATTTCTTTAGTATTTTTTCTTTTGGTTTCATTTCTTTCGTTTTTCTTTAAAGAAGATAAAGCTTGTTGTAAAACTTTTGGGTGATGACACAAGAGGTTTAATTTGGGACTCAATCCCCGCCAGCATCAATGAGTTATTAATCTTATGGGTGTGCACGGGTCAGTTCGGGTTGGGTTTGGGCTCAAACCGACCACCAAATCGACATTGTCGGTTTAGACATTAGAAGAACCGATCTGAACCGATATTTCAGGCTTAACCGATCCGATCTGAACCGATATTTCGGATCGGTTTCCTTGGTTTTCGGTTGTATATCAGTATCCATTGTGTCAAACAAAATAAGAGTGAAAAAAAAAACGAAAAATAAAATAAAAAAATATTATATAGATCTGTTTTTTATGAAAATGGGTATAGATCCACCGAATTTGAACTTTACCACTACTATAATCCTTTCAAATTAGTTTTCTCTCATTTAAAAAAAAAAAAAAAAAAAACTTTCCCCCATCAAATTTATCATGAGAATGTCAAAATACAACTTTAATCAACAACTTAGCTTTTTCAGAACAATTGATTTTGTATGAAAAATGAGAGAAGATTGGGTGAGAGAGAAGGGAGAGAACTAAAGATGGGGAGAGAGAGGGGAGATTGAATGAGAAAATGAAAGTAGGGTTTACTTTTATTTAAGGAAATATCTATGGCTAATATTGATTCTTTGGCATCTAAGGGTTAAAACTGTATAAGTTTGGAAACCCACTATAAAACGGTTCGGTTTGGATTTAGCCGGTTTTAATTTTTGCAACCCGAAATCTGAACCGACTCTATCGGTTTTCACATATTTCTAACCGAACCGAACCAATAATCAAGCCAAACCGACCAAAACTGGTCGGTTCGTTCGGTTTAGTTGGTTCCCTCGTTTTTTTCACACCCCTAACTAATCTCATTTAAAATATGCTTGCCAATTAAAAAATAGATTAGAATGAAATAAATAATATTAAAAATCTTCGGATGGAATTCGAGCATCAATGAGTTACTAATCTCATTTAAAACATTCTTGCCAATTAAAAAAAAAACCAAAATGAAATAAATATAATAAAAAATCTGCATATAGAATTCGAGTTATCTGCTCACCAGAAAAGCAGTAATTGGGTGTTTACAATTAGAACATGCTAAAGACTTGGTCCTTACTATCCCAATAGAAGGCCTAGCTTAGACAATATCGTGTCGTTCTCTATGACATACTCACAATTGATTTATATAGGGATGGTGTTTTTTGTCATGTATGTAAGAAGCACCGACTGCTTGACACTTTTGGAAACCATATATGCAGCGTAATGTAGACATTTTTCAAACTTCAAGTATCATGATGACTATGTTAGAGACATTTTATGTGATACGTTTTAGCTGGGTACAAGTGAAGAAAGAGACTCCTATTAATTTCCTTATAGACTCGAGTGGAGATAGATCAACGCTTCGACCGGCACGTCTTGTTTTACAGTTGATTTGAGTTGTGTTAATGTCAATGGAATTTCTCTGATGGTAGGACTAGGAAATGGTGTGTTTGATGTGGGACAAGTAGTTAGGGTTGTCCATGGGTCGGATTCTGGAAAATCCAAAACATAACCGATAAAATAATTGGGTACCTGAAATTGAACCGAACCGATAATATTATATTTCATCTGAAACCGAACCGAACTTGTAATGAACGCTATTTTTCTATATGCATACATGATTAAAATTTAATTGAAAATGTAATTAAACTTCATATGTCTCACACTTTTTGAATGTTGTATTGTGTAAAATTTATTTATTAAAAGTAATAAAAATCAAATATGGGTTTGTTAGAGTTATATTTGGGCTTGTTTGACATTTCAAAGTTAGTCCATGGGTTAGCATAGATTTTTGGGCCTTTTTGATACCCATTAGAAGCCCAAATATGGTCATAATATGTATTTCAAAATTAGGTTTTAATTAAATACGAGTTTGAGATCTATTTCTATTACTTGAAACCCTAAAACAAATTAAATTAAATTAAAGAAGGGAGAAAGACAATTGAGATTTAACCCAGAAAAATCACAATCCACCACAAATCTGAGTAGACGAAATTAACTTCCAACAACAATAAAACAAAATAACTCCAATACTCTAGCCAAACCTTCAAACAGATTGATCGCTGAAACACTAGAATAGGGTTACAAAAAAAAAAAAAAAAAAAATGAAATTTAGGGTTTCCCTAAACTCCAATAAAACCAGCAAACTTGTAGATTCAGAAAAGATGAAAATAAAAAGAAGGAAAGGAAATGAAAGGATCAGTTTTTAATTTGATGCTATGACATCAAGTGAAATTTTATTATAGCTAATCAAGAAGAAAGTTGAGAGAGAAAAGAAGACGATTTAGTTGAGTTACAACCCCTTCTCACACTTTTTCTTATATAAGAAAATAGTATGTAAAAAGAGGACGGTTCCGTGTCCCTTCTGTCATGGCTTACAAGAACTCTAACAAGAACCAAGTACAATTCTCCAACTGACAATTAGATAAAAAGGGTCGAAAAATGCTTTGGGCAAAACAAACATCTGTTGCGTTTATTACAAACCAAATAGAAAGAAACTATTGAAGCTAACCGACTCATAAAAAGGAAAATTATGCTACTTTCGTCTCCACAAACCAAATGAAAAGACAAACTCCCTGAACTGGCATGCAAAGCGCCTCCAGCTGGCTTGTCTGTCATCTTGGAGCAAACTTGTAACATGTTGAAAAACAATCGGTTAGGCTATAGTGACACAGTTATAGTACCATACTACCATCCTTATCTCACTCTCCTCCTGGTCCGTCAGATCTCAGGATGAGATGAACAGATCTAATTCTAATAAAAATGCGAAATTTCGAACTATTTCGGAAACAAAAAACGAAAAATGTGAAATTTGTTATTATCTCTCGTGGTCTTCTTCTCCACTCCAGAAATTTTCGAATCTACAAATGAACCATCTATAGAAATTCAACCCCCGTTTCAAGTGCCGACGAAGAAGGCTTCAAACAGGTACGGTTTCTCTCTCGATCTATTTTCTCTCTCTCTCTCTCTTGAATTTCCAAGCCTTTTAAATTAAAATACCTCTCTAAATTATGATTTTCCAACTAAAGTTTATATTTATAACAATCACTTGTTCACTTACAAAATTTGGATTACTTGGTTATCATATTGCTCAATTTTTTTGATGCTTATGTATTCTGTTTTTCTTGTATTATTATGACCTGTTACAATGTTGCGTATGAATACTATTTGGAACTTTTGGATCAGTAATCGTTTTGCTTCATTTTATTGTAGGTTCATGTTGCTGATGGAATTAAATTTGTACAAGGGTTGGCCAATAGTACGACATCTTATAGTGGGGCTGTTACCAAGCATGAAAGTGAAAATTTGATATCCAACGAAAAATTGCCTTTTTCAAATGGAAACAGTACTTCCCTTTTAGAAGGCAAGGAAAGCACAAAAATTAGCATTTTAATTATTGACATAGACTCTTCTGATGCAAGGTGACCATAGTTTTTATATCTATGATGTAAACTTTACTATCTGATTATCAAGAAATAGGAAGCTATAATGGTACTGGTGTGTTCCTTCCTTTGCAGCTCGGGATTGTCATGTCCCATCCAGACTTTGTGGAAGAGTCTTTTCTCATGTCTGTGAAGAAATCTCTTTCTGAAGGAGGTCTCTTTGTCATTAACTTGGTCCCGAGGTCCACAGCTATAAGGAAGACGGTTGTTTCAAGAATTAAAACAGTAAGAACAGATTTTGTTTAGCATCAATATTTACCCAGAGTAAATAGTAGGCATGTTTTGTAAAGAAAAATTGGGTGCCATAACAACAACTTGGCTACACATATCATTTGCAAAGGTTGGGAACACTTCTATAATTAGTCCTACCTAGCTCTTCTCCCATGCCAGATGTATTAAATTGTCTGTTATCAATCTCTAGTCAACATATTTCATTTGCATGTGATAGAGTGGGTGGTTGTTATTTTGACCATTCTGATGGTGCCAATCTCTCTGTGGCCCGACTATGCACCATAAGTATGATCGTATCCCTGGGATGATTCCTAGTTCATGCAAAGAAAAGACCTACTAGGGACACCTTTGTGACCATGAAGTTCATCCTAGAGCATCTTTTTAAGCATTCATCCTTGGTTGTTTAATGATATAAGGGCGTCAGTTTAGTATCCTAGGGACACAATTGTGGTCTGGTACCTGTCAGAAGTACTGGCTGTAGTGACCTAGACTCAATTTGTTGGTTCCACCCTGAGATTCGGCCTTTAGTTTAGTATCCATGCAGCTTCCCTTGGGAATCACATGGGTTAAATGCCCTTTCCTCTCTCTGCCTCTGGCTTAAGCCAGAATAAACTAATTTTTCTTTCATACTCGAGCAGTAGAACATACATTACTTGGTCAAGGCAGAAGCTGGAGCAGCTCTACTTTTATATTTCTTAAAAGTGGTAGGTATTTACTTGGTGCGTAACTTATTTTCAGGTCTTCAACGACTTATATTGCCTTCAGCTTGAGGAAGATGTGAATGAGGTTCTTTTTGCCCTTCCCATGGCCCTCTCTGTCAATGAGGCAAACTCACCCGATGCTACTCTTCAACTTCAGAAGCTGTTAAAGTTAACTCACGCCGAGAAAGGGCAAACTATTCTTGATTCCATAAAGAAGATTGACTGTTTGAAGTAGGACGCCGATGAGGCTAAGCTCAACTGATGCTACTCCTTGACTTCAAAATCTGTTAAAGTTAACACTCCCAGAAGGGCCAAATTGTTGTAGATGCCTCAAAGAAGATTAAATGTTCAAAGTAGGACGTCTTATGTGTAAGTTACTGTAACTTGATTTTTAGTAGTGCTGGGCTGCTGGCAATAGAAGAATTCAAGAATTCTGTTGTAAAATCTGTTTAATTTAAGGTCGTATTTTTTGGTTATTGGACTCCATATTTCTGAGGAAGCTTGGGGACTGCGTATCAGAGTCTCACCCAAAAGTTCTTTGCACGGCTTGTTATGTTGGTCACTTTGTGATACTATGGAAATTATATTTCAAACCTTTCTATAGTTCTTTCCACTTCTTGTTTCTACTCTTGGAGAAACCATTCTCATAGGTTAGATTGGTTCAATGAATTGGCTGTCAGAGTTTTATACAATGTGGCTTAAATTTTGGTTGTCAAAGTTTTATACAATTTTGGCTTGAATTTTATACAATGTGGCTGTCAGAGTTATACAATGTGGTTGTCAGTCTTGGAGACTTCTTATAACAAGCGACAAAGCTTTGAAGCTTAATTCTTCCACCAGAAGTCACACCACCAAAAAAAGAAGTTTCAGAAGAAGGATTTGCATAAATATTGTAACCATTGGAAGTGTGAGAGAGATAGTAATCATTAGCCGAATGCCGAAAGACATGTCGACTACCCAATGGAGTCGAAGAAGCCGCCCATGGACTAAGTGCTACACCCAGATCATTACGACCATCTCGCCACCCCATCGGTTCAAAGGTCCATGAAATTTCACCTTGCCATGACATATCATCATTGCCACCAAATGGAGTGATTGGAGATGAATGGTATCTACGCCCACCTGGAATACCTCCAGCTTTTGAAAACTCCCAAAGTCCCCACAAAATATCCTGATGCCATGCCAATATAAAACCAACTCATTTCGAGATCATCACCTTCATCGTCGTCCTTGCTAACGACATGAGCTGGAGTTTGAGATGGCTCGTCTCCTCGGCATTTTTTCTCAATTGGAGGTCCACAGAGTTCGGGGTTGCCTTCGTAAATGGATGTATCTTCAAAGGTTTGGAGCTGGTTGCCTGATGGAATTCGCCCTGACAAGTTGTTGTATGACAAGTTTAGATGGCTTAGACTAGACAATGCTGAAATGCTTTCTGGAATTGATCATTAAGAGGTCGGAAGCCAGAAGATGTTAAAAGAGTTTTCCGCTGATTGATATGAAATTGTACCGTGGTCCTGTAGGGGAAATGCAAAATAGAAATCCAGTCTCAGACTAACGTCAAGATCACCCCTCTCATTTTGTCATGCAGTTTCATCAAGTTTAAGTTTGGAATAGCACTCGAAAGCAACTCTTTTTGATAGCTTGATCAATTTATTACAGCCCACATTCTTCTTCTTTTTCCCCTGGGTTAGTTTCTTGAACAAACATCAAGAATTTGCTCCACGGAATCTTCATCCAACAAGAACGAACAAGTGTAAGTATCGACATTTAATTTGGTTTCCTTTTTTCATGTTATAGCTGAAATCTGTCATGGACAAAAGAACAAAAGACGAAATCATAATGAAAGTCACACTTTTTTTTAACATGTTAGGCATAGAGAGAAAATCTCATGCTTCATGCTTCACCAGATGCAACTTTTCGAATATGAGTTTCTGAAAAACAACCACGAGCTAAAACCTTCAAAATTCTTTCAGTTCTTTTTCTCAAATAATTGAGCAAGTTGATTTTCAATTGGAGATTTAAAAACAGAACAACCAGAGATTTAAATATAATTGAACAAGTTGATTTTCATATCAGATCTAAATAATTTAAAAAAGAAGAAACTAGTTCGGTGGTAGTGAGAGTTGAACAAGTTGATTTCGATTCATTACTTCTTCCAGTCTTGTACAAGAAACATAAAATTCAGTTGATTTCTAGCCTTGAAACCGTTTGAGCTTCTGGAGTGGAGAAGAAGAAGACCACGAGAGATAATAAAAAATTTCACATTTTTTGGTTTTTTGGTTTCCGAAATAGTTTGAAATTTTGCGTTTTTATCAGAATTAGATCTGATCATCTCATCTTGAGATCTGACGGACCAGGAGGGGAGTGAGATAAGGGTGGCATTATAATTGTGTAACTATAGCCTACTATCGGTTAGGATATAGTGCCACTCGTATCTCACACCCCTCCTGGTCCCTCAGATCTCTTCTCAAGATCTTCAGATCTAATTCACTCAAAAATTATGAAAATTCAAAATTTCAAAGTATTTCAAAAACCAAAAACCAAAAAAAAAAAAAAAAAAAATGTGAAATTGGGTTCTTCTTCTCCCAAAATTCCACTACTACAGAATGACACATATACCACGGTCAATAAGAACGTTTATACCACGGTTCTTCCAAAAACCGTGGGAAATACTTATATATCACGGCGAAAATTTCTTTGGTCATTGGTTTACTAGTATATGCCACAGTTATATGAAAACCGTGGGATAAGTTGGGCCATATACCATGGTTAGTTTTTTTTTTCAGCATGAGAGTACTCCACATCCCCACTACCTTAAACATAAACAGTGGTATATAAATTTTCCACTTTCTACAGTGGTTTATGACTTTATGCCAGTCAAATACGCGGAAAAAAAAATACACAGTACGAAACTCATTCAAATTGGATTCCTGCTATTCTCTCGATCTCTCCACTACACCATAACACTGATTTTGCAACATTTAGTAAAATTGATTGCTAACACTTATTCATCCGTTACAATGTTTGTCACACATACTTTTGTAGGCAAATATTTGGTTGATTTAGTAACATTTACCCAATATTAGGTGACGGATAGGAAGTGTGAGCTATTGCCAAAAAAAGAAAAGAAAAATTGAAAACAAATGAAAATAGGGTGAGGATGTTTTTCATTCTCGTGCTCATCTCTCACACCCTTTCAATAAAAAAGAGAAAAGTGAGGTAAGCATCGGAGAAAACCGCCATCAAGCATCGTCTTGCCGCTAGTGTGGCCTCCATCGAAGTCAAGTCATCTTCTCCTTTCTCTTCTCTTTCCTTCAATTCTCTTAATCTTCTCTTCTTCTTTCTTTGTAACAGTTAGGGTTTTGGCTAAGGAGTTGGATTTGCATAATCAATTGCTCAATCTACTCAAGAAAGCTTCTTCATTGTCCAAGGTAGCGTTTTGTATAGTGAATCATCTTTTATTTACAATTTCTATTGTTTCCATTTTTCGAAAATTTAGGAATTAGCTTTTGGGTTTGTCTTGACATAAGATTTTCAGGGTGTATGTTAACAATAGATTGGTATAACTTGTCAACGATGGCCAAAGGTTGCATTTTTATATGATAGATTTTAGTTAGTTTAAATGTTCTCATGTTGTATTGTGTATCTGCTCACGTTGCTTCATTCCCTTTGATTTCTGGGCACCTAATTACTATAACAAATCTATTAAATTTTTACTGGAGAAATAGAGGGAAGGTTGTTATAGCTGAAGTAGAGGCCATTAGTCTTTGGGATGTGAACTCACTCACACACCGTGAACCTTCTTGTCCATTGCTTTCGTCTGGCAGAAAGGTGTCCGCACTTCATGTGAATAACACTGATGCTGAGTTAGGTAGAGGTGTTCACAGAAAGTAAAATTTATTATTGCTGAGATAATTATTTTATTATTTTATTTATTTATGTTTTATCAGCAATTCATTGCTTAACTTATCATGTAATACCACCGTTTCTGTTATTTTGTTACTTTATTTTTCCCATCTATGAATTGTTTTTAGAGATTACATTATTTTTTTTAGCTTATATAATTCTGTTGACTTGACTGTTTTACGATCTATTACACTATTAGTGGATTGGCACATGCAATTCATGTGTTACACATTTTCTGTCCATAACATAGGAGTGCATGGGTTGTTATAAATAAGTATGCTACTAATGAAATAGTTAATGTAGAACTATTACTTTAGCGGGTGTTTTCTAGAGATATGGATCTCAAGTAATGAAACAAAACATTGGCCCAAACTTTAATGGATTGACTGGGAGAGGATATTCATTTTTGGGAGTCATATTAACTGGATATATTTCTTAATCTGTGTTGAGAAAGAGTAGTTCATAACAACTGGAAAACAGACTTAGAAATTCATTTATGAAATGAAATACCAAAAAAGAATATGTGACTTGTTAGATGTGTTATATTCGCATCAATCACTTCCTTTGGAGTGAAAAGAACCTAAGGCGGGATAATTGGAATATACAAGAGGATACCACATAATAATTCATAGGAAGAACTATTTCTTATTTCAGACTAAACTAGAATAACTAATCTCTCTTATATTGTTCTCTTTTGGCGTAGGCGTAGTGATTGATGAGTTACTGTTGTTTAACTTCTGTCTAAAATGCAGGGTAAGTTCATAAGAAGTCGAAGGACATGACGGTATGTTCTGCACTCAGGACACCATAAATGTCTTGGACTTTTGTCTCCCTTCTGGTGTAGGCCTTTGATCATGTTAATAGTTTATTTAGTTAACAAAAGTGTAGGTTTTGACTGCTTTACAAAAAATCTGCCCACTGGGATAATAAAGAAGAAAAAAACACCGCAAATTACAAAGTGTAGATGATGTATACCAATTAGAATGTGATAGGTGCATATATAATCTGATGAAATACCGCTTTAGTCAAATGTGGTAAGATATCAATACCCTTTTCTTTGTATGTCAAGTAGACAATGTTGTTCTGCATGTTGAAAAGAGCCAAGAAACATATTATCATGTAGTATGGCATTAGGTCCATTGCCTTGAGATCCCACCTGAAGGAAAGTTTTTAGTTATATACTAGTTGCGACATTCGAACTTATTTATATAACGTAGCCACCAACCTTTCACATGAGTCTCTAAAAAGTTTTAGTTCATAGATACCATCAATTATCAGTATGAGAAAAATAGCTCGAGTTATCCATTCCCTACAATAGTGGTACTGAGTTTTATAGGCTGCTCCAACTGACGCTAAGAAACTTTCCACCAACCTGTCTCTGGCAAGGCCCAACTTATCTGGTAAACCAAGATCTTTCTACCATCTGATGGGACACATAAAAACTAATTAAGTATTGTTAAGATCTTTGTTTTGTTTTTTATATGGCTCTGAAGTTATTAATTTATATGATAATTGATTGGGGGAGTGAGAGAATTTTGATTGTGATTGGATAATTGGCAATTCTTCTCTTCCACAGGGTCATTTTCACGGGTACGTTGGTTGTAATACCAGACATAATGGCACTTGCTTCACCAGGTGAAAGAGCAGAATGTAGGAGAGAGGTCTCAGCGCCCAAAATCTTCTGGCGGAAATGAAGGTGTAAGAGGCTTTCGGGCACTAGGAGTGAGAGACCTCTCGTATCGCCTTGCGTTCATTGCAAACTCTGTTAAGGTTTGTGCCCATTTTATGTTCCTAGCTCATCATTTTATTTATTTGTATTTGTAGTAGTCTTTCATTTAAATTGTTTTCTTTGTATGCTCTTAATCAGATATCTGATGGTTGAAGAGATAGCGATATAAGAAATAGCAAGAGGGATGGGGAGGATGATGGTAGCCAACAGTTCAGGGTGAGCTCTTGGTTACTTAGAAATGCTATGCTATATAGACTTCTTCCTTTTTCAACAAACACATTAAATTTATGCTAAAAATCTGTCGCTATGCCTAAATACTCTGTAAGTCGGGTCGAGTTGCTCAATATTACAGCTCCTCTTGGTACTCCTACAAAGTTATCAAAGGTTTACTTGTTTTAAGGTGATTGTAGGACTTTTGGTGTTTGAATTGAAAGTGGTCCGATTACCAAAGAGTGACAAAAAGATGTGCAAACCATAAGGTAACCATCTATTATTTAGACTTGACTTTTGAGGGAATATGTTGCTCTAATGCTTACGGATAATGCTTGCGATAATGGAACATGCTTTCGAGGGAATATGCTTGCTCTACTGCTCTTGGTGCTCTAATGCTTGCTGATAATGGAATTTGTTGCATAGATGAATTTGATAAAATGGATGTTAGAGATCAAGTAACCATCTGTTATTTAGACTTCAGCTTTTGAGGGCCCTGAAAGTTTTCTCTAACTGTCTGATCTCTTTAAAGGTTGCCATTCATGAAGCCATGGAACAACAGACCATAAGTATCACAAAAGCGGGAATACAGGCGACATTAAATGCTTGAACATCAATTTTAGCTGCTGCCAACCCTACTGGCGGCCGGCATGACAAGTCAAAACCACTAAAGGTGAGAAATGTTTGCACCTTTATGTTGATTTTAAGACCAATATAGTAGAGAACTGATTATGTCAGTGTGTATCATCTATGAAATGTGGAAATAAAAATGACCTGCATCTCTTCTTTCCAGTACAATGTGGCTCTTCCTCCTGCTATCTTATTAAGGTTTGATTTGGTATATGTTATGATTGACGAGCCAGACGATCAAACAGATTACCACATTGTTCTTATCTGCCTTTTTTTTTTTGCAACAGTAATGCATGGTCGTACATTAAGGGAATGTGATTGTGTGAATGCCATATGAGTAATGGAGCAAAATCTTCACGGATGTGCATCATGGGCTGCTACTGGCCATGTGTAGGTTTACTTTTAAACTAACACTAGTTATTTAATCAATTTATTAAAGTTGGAAATGTATGAAGTTGATGCCTTAGAATTATGTCCATTTAGCTTGCTTGCTGCAAATGAATTAATTAAGTTGTGATTCTTTTGTAAGTCACTATGCCAATTAACATGAACTTCTCAGTTCATCTTTTTGGCTAGAGTTAGATTAGTTTGAGCCATGTTTGTATTAATAACACCATATATGACAAGGAATTGATGATAAATAATTTCTTGGACGTTAGCAAATTTATTGGTGCCGGTACATATACACTTAGTGGGTCTAGCTTTGTTGGCAAATACTTGTTTGGTGTGATTGAATTAGTTTAGTTTGATGTATATTTTTGTTTTTTGGTCATTGATTGTAAATTTATGACTCGGGATAGAAAAGTTTGATATAATTTTGAGATGTATATTAATTTTAGTTGTAAAGCCTACTTAATAACATGGGTTTTTGATATTTTGTATGATCTATGAAGAAGGTTTGCGAATGCGAGGAAAGACCGGGCTAGAAACGGGAGTCGAAGATTGGAATATAGTTGGAGTTGCATTTTATCCCTGTGCAATCAACAAAAGAGGAGTAATAGAGTAAGTCTTCAAATTTGATCTTAATCTTCCAATATCAAAGGCCTTTTTGTTTTTTTTGTAGTGTAATATTTTGTTTTTTGTTTTTTTTATAGGAAATAGATGTGGAACTAGAACATGAGTGGTGATTCTTATGTTCCAATGTATGGTTCATCTGTAATTGGTTGCTAATTAGTATGTAAATCTACCATTAAAGTTATGTAGTTATGTTCTCATCTTGTATTTTATGAACTTCAATGGAAATTGCCAATTCTTAGTAGTTCAAATGTGTTAATTAAGATAGATATATATGAGTATATCTTATTCTTGCTTTCTTTTATAATATTACGCCGGTTACTAGCATCTTGGTGTGTAATGTATCTGTGATTGTGCTATGTTGGAAATGGTGTTTGGGGTAGAGATTGATAGATTTATGGATGAATAAAAGAATATTGTAGGTGGGTTCTTATTTTAGTTCGTCTGACATTTGCTGTGTTGATCCTACAAGCGGTTCATTGCTCTCAACATATAAGCTTGATCCTGGAGAAACAGAAAAATCAAATATTTCTCATTACATTTTGTGTTTTTTATTCTTTTGAATCTATCTACTTGTTAGAGACTATGGAATTTATTTATCCCTCAGATTACTTTTCTTTTGAAACATAAAAAAATGAAACAACATATATTCCAAAGCCGGCTACATCATTTTCTTTGGGTTTCTTGCAAGGTTGTCTTACATAATACAAAAAAAATGTTGGACTTGGTAACTCTCTCTCTCTCTCTCTCTCTCTCTCTCTCGAAAATGGAGAGGACACTACAAAATAGCTTGATCCATTCTCGTGACTTGTCAATTGTAGCTTAATTTTCTACACGATATTTAATTTATCTGAGGAATTGCAATTTCGACAGGGTGATAGCAAAAGATCTGTGAAGGGTGGTCATGGTAGAAAAGAGGCTGCTGGAGTTCAATCGGGTCAAAGTTCCCAGGTATTATTACATTTCAATGGTCTTTTGGGATTTAAAGAGTTGTTGTAAATACGGGTAATTGAATTTCACACTCACTTATCAGGGATCTTTTGGGCAAGGGGCAAGCTACATCAACTCTCCGGTAAGGACACCTTTTCTGATATTACTTTTTTTATTGCAGTGCAACTTAGGAAGTAAATGATTGATATTTTTTTTTCCTGGTTTTCCATTCATATTAATTTGGTTTTGAAGATACTGCGAACCACCTTATTCCTTTTTGTTTCATAATGTGTCAAGTTGATGATTATCATTGATCATCCTTACCATAAAAAAATGTTAATTTATGGATGGAGTAAATCGTCTGATGAGGGACCTACTTGTTTACCCTTATTACCTGGTGGTGTTTTTCTTTAATCTTTCTAGTTTCTTCGATTCTCTTTCAATGCATCTATTCTCAAACCTCTTGGCAGTCATGTGTGAGGTGAAAACCTGTATGTACAAACTATGTGGGAGTGAATCATGTTTCGCTTAATAGAACGTAGCTTAGTTTCTATTGGTTGTCTCAAAACCTTGTGAATTAAATGTTTTGCATTTATCTTATTATGAAGTGCGGTCCTCACATTACAAAGGGTTGATGGGAAACGAGTTCCGCTGAAGTGGGACAAGATCATGGTAAACAAATCCTACACATTATTGTCTTTTTCTTTGAAAAGTAAATGTTCACATATGTTGTGAGTCTATATGTTAGGGCCCATATCAACCAGGTGGCACAGAGTGTGGGTATTATACAATGAAGTTTATGAGGGAAATAGTAGAAGCTTGTTCAACTGGATCATTTGAAAATAAGGTATTCGAAAGTTTTGACAAACACTTTATTTGGCTCAATGACTTCGCCTTATTCTTATATAGTAACTCTACATGTTGTGCTTTGACTCATCTAGATAATAAATTTAGAACTGAAGGAGACATACACGCAAGATGAACTTGACGGTGTTCAACTCGATATTATTCAGTTCATCCAGGAAAATGGGGTGTTTCAGTCGGAAGCGAATGAGGATGAGTTTTAGCAATGTTCGGACCCCTCCAGTTTAATTTATGAGTCCTACCTTTTTAATTTATGAAAAGGAATTTGAAGTTTGTTTTCTTAGTGCACTCAAAAAATTAATGGAAGTTTTTTTTTATTATTATTATCTTTTTTTGCAATGTTTGATAGTTTATTGTACATTTTGGAATTTGTTGGGAAGATGGAAATGTTGTATGTAGGCAGGCTGTGTAAATTATGTTATGCAGGTTTGGTTTTTAAGTGGAAGACTGTTACTAGCATTATTATTAATATATATATATATATACCACGGTTTGGCATAAACCGTAGTGTTTAGTATAACTATATACCACGGTATTATAACACATACACTAATATAAGCCACGGTTTCAATAGCTTATATGCCACGGTTATGTTGACAATCGTGGTATATAATGGGCATTACAAACCACGGTTCTTTGAAAAACAGTGGTATCCGTTAAACATATATACCACAGTTTTGCTATTATTATATACCACACCACTTATTGTCACGGGTGTATAACAGTGGTAAATATATTTATACCACACTTAAAAACAGTGGTATAAGTGTCATTCTGTAGTAGTGTTCATAACCCAGAGGCTGATCAAACCATCCTGCTGATCCAGAGAGGTCATGGTGGAGGTGGGTATGGTGGCCGTGGTGGTGGTGGGTTTCGTGACGAAGGCCCTCCTTATGAAGTAGTTGGTACAATTTTTTCCCAACGCTCTCTATTTACTACTCTATTGGATTGCTTGGTTCACTGTGAAAACCATATAAAACTCTAAAAAATGTATCTTTTAAGTGGTAAAGCAATCTGAATATAAGATATGGTCTGTTGTTATAAACTAAGTGGAAGAAAAGAAATGTAAATTAGTATTTACATCTAAACAACATAATGAAACCATCCAACTTGGCTACTTCCATCTGCAGATCTTGTCAAAGAAAGGTGTTGTGATACTTCCTAACATATTAGCCAATTCAGGAGGCGTCATTGTGAGTTACTTTGAATGGGTTCAGGTAGGGGCTTTCCCAACTTTCCTCTATATCCATATTTACTAGTAAATTTAGCTTAATTTTTTGAGATTTTTTTTAGTCTAGTTAGTCATCTGCATATTTTTCTATTGAGTTGGAAAAGTAAAAAAACATGAAATTGATATTGGTTTTCCTGTTTGTAGAACATTCAAGGTTGTCAAAGAGAAACCGGTAAAAGGTTCCGAGAAACCGTTCTTGCTCTTGGAGGTGGAAAACCACCGCTTGATGTCAGAATAAATCATTGAATTTTCCTTGGCATTTCCTGTTTATTGAAAATGTGAACCTATTGGTGGTTGCAATTGTCAAAAATAAGAACTTGGGCATTACATATATTCCTGTCACTTTTTTTTATCAGTTTTCTAGCTTTATCCCCAAGACCACAACACATCCAAGTCAACTGAGTTTGACTGTAATGTTTTTGGTCAAGACAAATGAAAAGACTTTAATGCCCTTTTTATGTATAATTACATAAATACCCTGTGACTTTGGCGAAGACAAAATTGGAATTCAAATCATCTAGGACACATGTATGATCTTGTGGTCTATCCGACGGCCATACACCATCACTACCATCACTGTAGCATTATATTCTCCAAGTTATCCACCACTACTATATAAAAAGACTTCATTGCCCTTTCACGGTTGGTTTTCTCCTAGTATACATGTAGCTTTTAACAACCATGAGGTTGATTATGTAATTTCATAATGTTAAAGGCGTGGATGTCATTTGATAAAGATTGGTGGTAGCCGTCAGATAGAGTTCACAAGATCATGATATTTGTCCTAGATGATTTGAATTCAGATTTTGTATTTGCCAAAGTCACAGGGTATTTATGTAATTATAAATAGAAAAGGGCATTAGAGTCTTTTTATTTTTCTTGACCAGAAACATTACGGTCAAACTTAGTTAACTTGGATGTGTTGTGGTCTTGGGGGTAAACCTCTAGATGAAAGAACTAGGAGGGTAAAGCTAATTGGCCTAAGTTCTGGGGGGGTAAACTTCTAGATGAAAGAGCTGAGGGGATAAAGCTAATTGACCTAAGTTCTGGGGGGTAAAGCTAGAAAACTATTAAAATGACAAAGAGCAATGAAGTATTTTTACATGCATTGACCAAAAAGATAACAGTTGACTTGGATGTGGTGTAATTTTGGGGGTAAATCTCTAGATAAAAGAACTGGGGGGGGGGGGAGGGGGTAAAGCTAATTGTGGCCTAAGTTGGGGGGGGGGGGGCGGGTTAGAAACAATTGTACAACTGTTTTTTTATTGTTTCCTCCATGCTATGGTGTTTTCGTACTGATTACCTGTGTACTCCAAGTTTTTGTGGAATTCCGAGGTCGTGAACCTTCTCCAGAGGTGCTACTCAGGCACAATGGATTATTGCCAGCTGTTGTAGTTCTCTGAGTGTTAATATTTTATTTGTTAAAATTGCAGTTAGGATTTCAGATGTGCAAACGTTTTGCTAAGTCTTTTCAATTTTCTGAGAATATAAACATTTACCAAGCACAATTGTACACAGTATGTGTGAGTGGTTTGGATGCCAGAAAGAAGTGTTGGTAATTCATGAAAATACCGTAATAATGAATTTTTTTATGGTCATGCCATCTTGAAAGAAGTTTTTGTGATTCATGAAAAACGTGACTTGCCAAGCAGATCCTTTGGCATGAATGAGTGCATGACCCCTGAGTTCTAACTCATAATAGGGTGGGAGAGGTTGTGGACTTGTGGGTTAGAGATGACCTTCTCTTTGTAAATCCTCTACATATCTCAATTAGTAGAGTACACCATAATTAACATGAGCTTTTAAATTGGACTAGCCTTTTTTTTATGGGTCGCGGTATTGGCACCCCCATAAATGGGACTAGCACCCATTTGACAAAAAGTAAAACAATAATGGTTATTCTTTATATGTCCTTTTATACCCCACATGTCCATAGTTCTACGATAGGCACTTGCCGCGAGATCTTATATCCACGGGAGGCGATTCTTGGCGAGAGATCGCACAATCCACGGCAAAAGGCGATTTCGGCATATTTTTGTGTTTTTTGTTTTTTTTTCACTTCAAATTTTGCGTATTGAACACACACGACATATGGATACCTCATTTTTTTTTCTTTAAAATTTCTTTATACACTCTAAAAACAACACCAAAACCATGACAAAAAAAAATATACAATCGAGTCATAATTTTGCTATCTCACTGCAAATATTTTCATATGCTATAAGAAAATTTTGTGATCAAATTAATGAAGGAGAGTTTTGATAATTAACACAAGCAAAGACTCTATTTTAGTAAACAAAATCATCTCGAGACAACTAATTTTTTTTACGGTGGCTATTAAAAAAATATTTTAAAAAAAAAAAAACCCACGGCAACCACCTTCCGTGGGATATGGGATCTCACGGCAACCCAATGTTGTGGATTGTGCGATCCCGCGGTAGCTGCTTGCTGTTAGTGTTTTTTGTGTATTTAATGGAGGAGTGCTAGTCCTATTTATGGGACTGCCAATACTGCGCTCTTTTTTTTACTACTATATTCAAACCAATTATTCAATGCCTTTAAAAATGACTGTTTCGTCATTTCAATTTTTACTACCGTTTATGCCCTTAATTGCATCTTCAGTCACAATATGTACTGATCTGGCAATATGAGCAGGCTGCTGGACTCAAGAGACGACTAGAAGTACTCTCACATCCATACATGGAAAAGACGAATCCTCAATTATAACTCAAATCGGTTTTAACTTTAACCAATAAATTGAGTTATGTCAAGTGAAACCAACGAATCACAATGGTCTTATGTTTCTGTTATTCTAGTAATACAAGGGAGGTTTCGTATAAACAATGCGAAAGATACAGCTGCGATGATGATAATTCTTAGTGTTGATACAAGAGAGTGAGTTTTAAAGTACTTATCCTTGGCGTGAAACAGGGTGAAAATTGAGAGCATCACTATGCTTTTTAGGATGGGGAAAGAGGAAGGAGTTTGCAACACCTCTCACTCTCAGTTCCTGTATTTTCTCTAAACGAAAATGCAGTCCATGAGGCAAAAACAGAAATTTGGAAGCTAGGTTCATCGGTGCTTATGGATCAAAAAACTAATACTTCTATTTGAATTTCTAGTGGTACACCAATATACTTTGTTATCATGAGAGCTGCTTCTTGAGGGTAGGCACATCATTTAAACATGGATGAGGAACTCATTCATATTTGTCGAAATAAACTCCACTTTCTGCAACTTCTTGTACAAATATGAAATTAAACACTCTTCAGAGATGAATACAAAATCCTAGTTTAGCATTCAGCATTTAGAAAGTGGGCTATTTAACAGTTTAGGGTGTTCTAAACTGTTGGATTTCTTCCCGAACCTCATTAAACCTCCCAAGTCCAAAATGGCAGAACATACTTCAATTCTTTTATTTTTGAACGTCTTAGAACACATTGGAATCAAAAGTGGATTCAACATCCGAGCTTCCCCAAGAAGCCACTCTCTCTTTCGCCAGTGATACCTGCAGAACAGTTCTAGACCCTTTAGTAATGTCTAAATTAAAACGGTCAATATTTCAATAAGCACCAAAAAGTAACAAATATTTTTGGAACAAAATTGTTATACAAGTGCAAAGTAGAAATGAATGAACATCTATTAACACTTGCCTCTTTTTCCCCGTCTATACCCAAAGTGATTATAATAAGGATGATTGTTTGTAGAGCGATTCCAAGGAGTACCCCATCCCAGAGTCCCTTCAAACAGAAAACATAAAATAGTATTAGTCCTCGTGCTCTTCATATTTAAAAGTACCCTCCAGAGACTGAGTGTAGTCCTATACCTCCATCGCCTTACTACAGGATCATAATGCCAACATATACGTCTCCGAGATGCTGATCCTACGGTGAAGACCTAAGGAAGCTCAATGTCCTGAGGGAACTTTCAAAACACCCGACTTTTTAAGAAAAAACAGTTATCAGTCTGTTTTGCTAACCTCCAAGCCAAGATGGAATTTGAAGCCCAAAATAGCACCAGTTGCCAATCCCATGAGGTAATAGCACCCAATATTTACATAGGCGACAATAGCTTGCCAACCAGCGCCAATGGCCACACCTGCAAATTAAGTCATGTTTAATACATGAGGTCTACTAATTTCATTGTACAAGTTCAACATTTCAGCAAGAACTTTCAAATTGTACCAAGGAAAAACATATATGCACAACAATGCAATATACTAACCTGATAGAACTGGTTGCACACTTGAGAGAAAGATTGATACGCATAGAAAGGGAGCAAGTTTGGTAACTTTATTCATAACCCACTCATCTTCTGTGAAGATTGATGGGAAATCTTTTTTCGTTGCGAATATCATGACAGCAAATATAGTTTGTATGACCACTGCCATCATCACCATTACCCAGACTGAAAACCTCGCCCTTTTTGGATTCCCTCTTCCTAGCTCATTTGACACTCTCACACTATTTAAACACAGCACTTTTATTAGGCAAACGCATGTAAGTTTTGTACAACTGAAAACAACTGCATCCTAAAAAAAAATGCATGTATCAATAACATAAATTCCAACCATTAGTAAAACTACCATACATCAACAAAAGGGACTACTTACAGATTCATTAATAGGACCAAAAATTTCATCCACCTTTCCAATCTATGTCTTGTTCTGTAGATAGATTGGAGCATTGAAATAGGGTATCTTTTCATGTGTGAGTTTAATTACAGCATCTCCTTCGCAAGCATGAAGGAACGAAGCAGCCTCTGCATTTTACAATCAAACTTCATATAAGCATACAAATTCCAGTCCAACTAAATAAACAACAAAGGGTTCGCATTGAGCTCATTAAAGTATAAAAACAACCCATTTCTTTCTCATGATTGTTAACCAACAAGTAAACATACCTATCTTATATTCAGATTGTTGTACCACTTAAAAGATACATTTTTTAGAGTTTTATATGGTTTTCACAGTGAAGCAAGCAATCAAATAAAGTAGTAATAGAGAGAGTTGGGAAAAAATTGTACCAACTACTTCAGAAGGAGGGCCTTCGTCACTATACCCACCACCACCATGGCCACCATACCCACTGTTTCAACCAGATATGATCAAAACATCAAGTGTTGATAAAAGAGACGAAGAATGTAGAAAAGTAATTAGAAAAATGATGGTGATCGGGAGAATGATGAGATTTGTACCTTGCTGCGGTTGACTAATCATCGAAATTATCAATGGGATCAAGTCTCGAGGAGCGTAGTTGAATGAAAAATAGTTTGGTATTTATATAGGTAGAGTAGAGAGTCCTCAGTATCTCAAGTAATTTTGTAGCTTGAGTCATTGTGATAGACTATAACTTTCAGTGATAATTATCTCTTTGATAAGAAATGAATCGGACATAAATCAATGTACATTAGTAGCAAGCCATGTGGCTAAGGTTGATCTTAGACACATGAGTTAATGGCATGTACATTGATCCCGTGGTATTGCAAATTGGGCTTTTAGCCCTGTCGATTAAACGAATAAAGTGGAGATTCCTACCAATGGACGTTCGCCACGTAGGTGGGGGTCGAAATACCCACCTCCACCACGACCTCTTTGGATCAGCAAGATGGTTTGATCAGTCTCTGGGTTATGAATTTTGGAGAAGAAGAACCCAATTTCGCGTTTTTTTTTCCTTTTTTCGTTTTTTTGTTTTTGAAATACTTTTAAAATTTAAAATTTCGCAATTTTTGAGTGAATTAGATCTGATGATCTTGAGAAGAGATTTGAGGGACCAGGAGGGGTGTGAGATAACAGTGGCACTATAAGGGTGGCACTATAGCCTAACCGATATATATATATATATATATATATATATAATCTGATGCATAGCAATGGAATATATTGTACAAGCTTTTCAGAGACATCTAGAGAGCAAAGACTAATATAACAATATAGGCGACACGAACACACATTCCATCGACGAACTTGTAATATATTAAGAATGATAAATACAATGTGAGTTGTACTTCGTATCTGTTTATGATCTTAGTAGCTTAATGTATGTTTTCATTTTGAGGATTGCTAGTGAGCGACTCCTCACATTGATAGGTAGGGAGATGATCCACAAAAAGTCAGAAAAAGACGACTTCATTAATATCTATAAGATCATTTAAACTGGTAGAGATAACTTGAGAAAGGGAAAATTCTCCCATCTCTCATCGTCTGCCTTTCGGTCTTTTTCTGACTGCCTAATGAAGACGGAAGACAAGCTTGTTGAGTGGAAAGGAAAACCATGCAAGTACCAAACTATTTGTTTTGAAATTCAGGACTCTAGTTCAACAATGCACCACCCAAGCCAATGTTAATGGTAGCCATTTGCAAAAAAAAAAAAAAAAAAAAAAAAAAAAAAAAAAAAAAAAAAAAAAGACCTTCTGGGTGACTCCTCCTGATTTAAAAAATCAACCTTTAAAAATATAACAATCTGAAAGACAACTCTTCTCCTTGTGGCTAGTATCAACTGAGTGATGTGTTACTAAACACATTCGGAGTTGCTTCTTTAGTTATTTTAGAACACAAACCAGTCTTAATGGGTTTCACACCTGCCAAATGTAAGGGATATACGACACACGTTAATGTTAAGAACTACAACTTGAATATACTTATTCTTTACCAATTACCACAATTGTACAAACCTTTCTCTCAAATGTACCAAGTACGAAAATGTTAATCCAAACCTATTGAAGATTCACTATGTCTTTGAGACAGATTTCCCCCGTCACGGTGTTTCAAGGTTAGATGGGAAACTGTACGTCTCCCCAGACAACCCTTCTCCTTGTAGCTAGTATTAACTGAGTGCTATGCTATTAAACACATTTGGAACTGCTTCTTTAGTTATTTCATAACACAAATCAGCCTTAATGGGTTTTAGACCTTCCAAATGTAAGGGATACACGACATACGTCTGGATAATCCGTTGTTTAATTGGATGCGTTTGTGCAAATAATGTGTTTACGTTGTGTGATTTGGCTTGTGGAATGAGTCACTTTCTCTTTAACTTAGCCGAAGTAAATTAAAACACATAACAACTTAACAATATTTCAATCATGAAAATGCAAAAGAACATACTGAAAAATTGAATATTTCAGTAGGGCCTTATTAGCTTACCTTTGCCGTCCAGCTTCCACTATGTCCTGTTATGATTGAGTCCACTGATAAATTTGGGTGAGATGAGGCTTCCTGTATAAGCGTACGCTTTCCAACGACGAGAGTCAAATATCTTAACATCACGAACCGAGTCGGTTTCTACATTATACAAAACAACATTTTTGGCAATTTTTTTATTATACAAAACAACATTTTCAATAGAGTGGGTATAACATTTGTCAAAAACAAATCCATATTCTCTCTCTTCCTTTTTGTTTTTGATTTTCAGACCGTGGGATCCAACGGTCTCGAAACACTCATCCCTATAGGGATATCCTCGTGGGCTCCTATAGGGATATCCTCGTGGTAGCCCAGATCATAACATTTTATTAGAATAATCTCTCCACTGTTTGCAATGCCAACTGGTGGCAAATACTCAAATGACCCACATACTCCAAGTAGTCCAATCTTAAATTGTTTTTATAACACTCCATTTATTTTCTTTATTTTTCCTTATTTATTAGGATTTAAAAAGTAATAATAATATTAAAAAGAAAAGAAAATGATAAAAATAAAATAAGATAAGATAAAAACGTGGGAGAGTTAGAGGGGTTTGGTTACAACCGAACTCTCCATCTTTGTTAGTTTCTTTTTGGGTGTTTGAAATACAAGAGAAAAAACAAAGAGAAATAGTTATTGCTTGAGAGTGCTTGAAAGAGAAAGGGACGGAGGAAAACAACACCTTGACGTCAGTTTCCAAGTTCGTTATGTACACAAATGTTTTCGCTTTTTGATTAATTTCGGTGAGTAGTCTAAACCTTTTCTTTAAATATGTATTTGATTGATAATCATATTATTTTATTATTTATTTTATTTATTGGAACCTTGTGATGAAAATATTGATTTGGTCAAAAATATTTAAATGGCATTCTGAGTTGTGAACTCAAGTTTCACTTTGGTTAGGCATAACTATTCGTGGGTATGGTTTCTGTGGTCAAGGATGGCCGACATAATAGACCAGCGTATTTGACTTTCTAGACCAAAGTATTGTTATAGCAACTGGCGTCAAGCTTCTTTTTATTTTCTGATTTCATGTGACCCTTATACTCGATCACTCCACAGTCTGAGAAACTCCAATGTAAAGTGTTCTTGGATTTGAGCTAGTAAAGCACCAAGTTTGAGAATGTATAAACTTTTAATATTTATAAACGTAGAGATCACTGCTGGTTCTTCTGCCGTTTGAGTTGCCAATACAATTTTCATTAGGAAACAGGCATCTACTCCCAGAGGTCACCTTCTATTAACTTTGGTTTAAAAGGGTTACAAATATAATAGTTACTTTAGGCGAAGATGGTTCTTGTAGATATTGAACCCCTTTTTCATTATCATCCATGGGAATAGCCACTAAAAGCCTTGGTCTTAATCTTACAAAAGAGATAACAGATACAACGAACTAGATTAGAATCAATACCTGTTACTAAAAGGTGTCCCAGATACAATGAGAAGTAGACGGTGATATGCACTTCTCTTATTACCTTGAACTGTTATGCACTTAGATTAGATAATTGGGTTCTATTGTTTTTGAATGAGTTTAGCTATTGGCGCAAGTTATCTTTTTGATATATATATGTGGATGGGTCGATCTAGATGGTACAGTCGGTATTAAACCCTTATACCAATTGACTTACAGTACTTTAGATATTCTCTTTTAGATGTCAGAAAGTATAAGCTTAGCGCTGGTCTGATTTCGAGCTCAATTTTGGTTTAGTTAGAGTTTGAACTAGATTTTTATGGAAACATGAAAAAGTAATATTTGGAAGTCTGCTTTCTATTCCAATTGGCCTCATCGCATTTTGAGGCCCATGGAATTAATTATGGTGTTTGGAAGTTTGACTGACAGAAAATAGTGCGTCAGAAATTAGTTTCTGCGCACTGTGTTCGAGTTTAGTTATTGAACTTTTAGAATGAGATTGAGTATTTTTGTAAAACATAAGAAAGTAAGTTCTGTGTGTTAGATTTTCAACGCAAAAAGCCTCGATGTATTTGGACACCTGTGGAAAGAGTTGTGTCATTCGGAAGATAGTCCGTCAAAAATCTAGTTTGCTGAAAAATTAGGATTTTTTACCGTTTTCAACTTAAGTTTTCTTCTAGATGGGCTGAGGTTGGGATTTCGAGTTCTACATGAAAAAGTATTTCTACATACCCTAGTTTCTAAATATTTAAGTTACATGTCATTTGGATGAATGTAGGAAAAACTATAGCATTGACTATGTGGCTGATAAGAACTACGAAGGCTTGATTCCAATCTTAACAGATTTGGATACGTAGGCAGCTTTGAGCAAAAATGCAGCCACTACACTATATTATATATTAGTTATTAGTTCTTAGTTATTGTGATAACTATATATGTACAATATTAGTACTTAATTGTGTACGTGATTGTGGTTGTTTAAAATATATTCACGAGTCATTTAACTAATGCGTTATTCCTGATTGAACATTTTGATATCTATGATTTATATAATTGATAATGAGGTGAGTTGATTAGTTATTGTGTTTGGAATATTAAGTAATGATTCTATTGTTTGAGACGATATTTGTTTTGTAATAAAAATATTATAATAAATGAGAACTCTTGAGTGTTAAAAATCCGGTGTAAAAGTGTCTGGTGAAAATTTAATGTATCGTCCACATCTTTAGATCTCTCCATGCCTCTTTGATGAAAAGAAATGAAATGAAATGTTTATGACTAATGATGTCATGTGAAAAGCCGCCTTAGAGAGGAACTAATGCATTCGCCTTGTGGGTTGGCTGTATTCCTTGAATGTACGGGAATGTAGGTGGGTATTCCTTGAATGTGGCGGGAATGACCCAAGGTATTCATTGAATATGCTATGAATGACCTGTTATTATTATGATAGGTATTCCTTTAATGTGGCGGGAATGACCCAAGGTATTCATTGAATGTGCCATGAATGACCTGTTATTGTTATGATAGGTATTCCTTGAATGTGGTGGGAATGACCTAAAGTATTCATTGAATGTGCCATGAATGGACCTGTTAGTATTATGATGGGTATTCCTTGAATGTAGCGGGAATGACCCAAGGTATTCATTGAATGTGCCATGAATGACCTGATATTTTGTTATGCCCAAAGGAGGCTTTGTGATTATGTATATGGAAAGCCCAGAGATGGTTGTGACTCACAAGTTACGAGTTTACAAGATGAAAATATGTTTCCTAGAGGCGATATCCCCGCTTGGGACATATGTCTTATAGTGGTACTCGGTGTGAGTGAGGCATACGGATATGTGTGATTTGGCAAATATGTGCAGTGCAAATCGTGGAGTAGGAACTAAAGGTTGGGCTGTGTCTTTTAATAAATGAGTTAACGAGATAATTAATAAGCAAAGTAAAACATTGATTTTACATGTGACTGAGTTACTGCATATGAATATTTATGTATTATGATGTACATGATTTCTTACAAGGAAATGTATACGTGGTTTATGTGAGTTGATACTCACGAGGGATGAATGTACTCCCTAGTGGTGATATATTATGATATGATGCATATAATTTCTTACGAAGGAATGTGAATATGGTTAGCGTGATATGATGGATATGGTGGTGTGATATGAATGTTAGTTAATATTGGCGATATGTTATGCCAGATTATATATACCCATGATGGTTACAGTGAGAGTAAAATAGATGTATACTATAAATGATTACGTTTGGGAAATCTAACTCTGTTTTGCAGGAGGGTAGGACTTATTAACTTTTTATGCAGAGACATTGTCCTACCCTAAGACGACGTGGTGGCTTAAAGGTAAAGTGTATCAAACTCATATTTAAATAAGTTATCATATGTGTATGTAATAAGTTGAATGTAAGTAGAAATTATATTGTGAGTTATTTTGGAAATTGAGCATGATGAATATTGTTATCTGAGATTTCTTGGAAATGTATATTGGGGGTTGAAATTTTACTTGGGAAAAAACTACTTGCCGTATTGAGAATACGGAACTAACTTGTCTTCCAAAGATATGAACGTATTTATATTTTATATTTAGTCTTACTCATACCCGCAAATTCAATTTGCTGACCCATGTTTGCTTTGTTTAATTTGCAATGTGGATGTGTTGGAAACATAGATGGTGAAGTGTAGTGGATGAGGACACGTGATTTGGAGTTGCTCTTGGAGTCTTCTGGTTTAAGTTTTTCTGAAGTGTACGATTTTGTTTTGAGACAGATGTAATAGAGTTGGTTAGTTTCTTTGTAGTTTAATAATGTGATGAAGAGTTGTTCCTTTTAGTTTTCCTTTGATTTTAGTTTTTTTTTTATATCGTGTTTGATAACAGGGTATTGGGTTTTGTTGCACCCCGGGTTTCCAGATGATTGAATATCATTGTTTTAAATATTGTTTGGAAATTTGGGGTGTGATAGTTTTGTCCAAGAGCCAAACACGCCATACTGTTTCATCACCCAAATATGAAGCTCCACTCTAAGTTGAATGCCGAACAGACAAAGTAATCCACCCAATTCCACAAGCTCAAAATAAACATCCTTGGAAAATAACTCTGTCGGATGTGGATGTCGTATCTCTTTAAAAACCTCGTCTTTCAGGTCAAAGGAAAGGATAACTCTCGAACGAGGTCGCGGAATCCTAGTTGCAAGCCAATGAAGAGCTCCATTGACATGTGGTATGGTACAATCTCTAAGACGAGTATTGTACTGGTCAAATGATTCTATAGTCCTCCATGATGGTGGTTCTATAGTCTGCCATGACGGCTCTCTGCTTAAACTGGTTAAAGTGCATACACTGACACAAGAGCAAAAATTTTTATTGTCACTTCTATCTTCATAACCAACATATCCTACCACCTTATATTCGTTAGTAGCTTGATTTAAACCAAACCCAAAATTGATACCCCTACTATGACCAAGAGGAATAGTAGATTTCGGTGGGCAAGGGATATATATGTAGCCTCTGGTGAGAGGATTCCAGATATAGAGGTTTTCGAATGAGCGCAGCAATACCATTCCATTACAAATTGCATGAACAAAATAGTAGGAAAGAGCATCTAGACAAAATGGCAGTTCAAAAAGTTTTGAATTATCGCTGGTTTCTGCCAAGTGAAATTTGGTGTTTTGAAAATTCGAACCTTCAGAATGTTCTTTTGCTAGAATACTAGTAATGTGAAATTTGGATTCATTTGACTGATGACTGAGGTGGAGTTTGGCAAAAACAGGGTCAGTGTAGATGTTGGTTTCTTTGGGACTACGACCTGATGATTTGTTGGATAGGAAATGGATGCACTCTTCTTGGGATAAGAGTTGCCTACGTATCAAGTTTCTGGGGGTAAACTTGAATCAAGCCTTACGTAGTTCATCTCTATCTATTTATAGATGTGTGCTTGAACCGTTATGGATTGCAGATCCACCTTGTGTGCTATCTTGGTGATTCGCCATTAATGTGTTGTTACAAAGTTAATGTTTTCTTGATTGTGGCGTTGATTGAGCTCCAAAATTGTGCTAGTTGATATATTAATGGCTGTAACTGCTGCTGGTGACGACCTGGATGTTGGGTCGTTGGTACGATCTGATGTTGTGGGACGAGCTAAAGTAAGACGTCTTGCCATGTGGACATGTGCTCTGTAGTGTAGAACGGACGGGTACTTACACAACCCCCTTTATTTTTTATTCGTTCATTGGATAGTTGTTGCGTGGAAGGAGAACGGTTAAAAAGTAAAGTTGTAAAGCACGTGTTTGGCAGCTGTTTTGTTTTGAATTTAGATTTTGGGGAATGTGTGGGAACTGTTGGGCTGGATTCGTGGGCCCGGAGTTACGGCGATTTGTGGGTGAGTAATGATTTAGGTTTTGGGAACATGAAACGCTTTGATTGTCTCGAGGTGTCTGGGCAGTTGAGGGGTTTTTTTATTTGTAAAAGCTTTTTGTTTGTTTACTTTTCAACCAAAGGAAAAAAAAAAGAAAAAATCCAGAGCAAAAGAAAAGGAAAGAAAGTAAAGAAAAAAAAAAATTCTCATCCCTTGCCATCAGGTTCGTGTTTTTAACTTTAGAAATTTAAGTTTTCCATCTTTCTTTGATTGTGCAATGTCTATGACTAGTGATAGTTTTAGTGGTGAGGTTGAAGTTGGTAAATGGAGAGAGAGAATGGTAAGTGACGAAGAAATTGAGGATAAGGTTCGTAGTGGTGATGAGGCTTCGTCGTCTTCTTCGTTGGAGATGGTGGATGAGAGGAAGCCTAAGTCGGTAGATTGTTATGCCGCTTTGAGGAAGGAGTTTGGTTGGGTGAAATTTTATCTGTCTGTGTACGATCTGGCTGGGGAGAAGAATTTGTATACTAACGACTACGTTCCTTGGGGTGGAGGAGTAGTTGATTGTTATGGGCAGTTGAAGGCTAGGATGAGGCTGCCCTTTTCCCGTCTTACTGTGGAGGTTTTGAATTTTTTGGGGAAAGCCCCCTATCAACTCGTGGGGAACAGTTGGAGGATTCTCCATGTGTTGGATTTGTTGAATGACAGGGGCTACAACATCTGTTTAAACGATGTGACGAAGCACTTTGTTGTGACGAAGTCGGGTGCTGTGAACTTTAGTTTTCATGTTAATAAGGGGAAGTCTCCTGTTATTATGGGGGTGAGTAAGGAGGAATGGGGGCGTAAGCCATTATTGGTTGTAGGTAGATATTGCCCGCCTGGTTTAGAGATTGATAAACGTGTTGTACAATCTCGTGGTAGGTCGTTGGTTGTAGGTCGTAATGTGTGTGTTTTAAATTATAATTTGGACGTTCTGATTTATCTGGTTTGTTATTATTTTATTTTTTTTTTGCAGAGGTTACAATCCGTTTTCGTACGAAGAACGGTGTTATTGAAAGGTTTGCTTGTCTAAGTTTGGAGGATAAGCAGGCTTTGTTGGGGGAGGTTGCACATTACTTTAAGAGGCGTGGAGGGAAGAAAATCAACCGTAAGAGGTTGGAGCAAAAGGCTAGGGATCGTAAGATAGTGGTTGAACTTCTGATTCTAGCTCGGAATCTGCAATGGAGAGGAAGAGTCAAAAGAAAGCACCTGTTTCTGGAGTGAAAAGGAGTGGAGATAGGACGTCGGGTGGGGTCGCTGAACATCGTTCTGGTGCGGTGAGGACGGTTGGAGGGGTGACGCCTTCCAGACGTCCTGAGTTGGGTAACGTAAATCGTTTGTTATCCCAACGTTCTGAGTTGGGTGATGCAAATCATTTGGCCCCCCAACGTTCCGAGTTGGGGGATGGAGGGCGCTCTACGTCCAACCGCTTCTCCTCTGGTGATGCAGATTGTTCTGCATCCAGTTGCTTCTCCTCTGGAGATGCGGGTGCTGGAAGTGCTGGTGGTGCTGCAGGTGGCAGTGCTGGTGGGGAGGGTGATGCTCCCACTTCGTTCTGAAAGCCTAATCTGAAAAGGCATTCCGAAGTGGTTGAGTCGGAGGGTGCTAAGAAGGCTCGATCTGAGTCTAAAGACCTACTTGGTTCTGTTAAAGGTCATGCGTCTTCAAGTCAGGTTCCCCTGAAGAGGATGAATCTGATTGATTTAGCTGATGATGCTGGGGTGGCTGAGGCCTGTGGAAAGAAGAAAGTTGGTGAGGCAGAGCCTGTTGCTAAGTAGGGCAAGGGGTCAGAAAGTACGGACCCAAGTAAGAAGAGTGGCCGTGTTGTCCTTGATAGGACGGTTATGTATAAGGACCCCTATAGTGGGTTGAAGAAGTTTGTTGAGAATGGTGACTATAGCTTTAAGTCCCCTTTGGTTGGTAGGGCGTTGTTGGAGAGTATTGTGCTTGCCGGGGATAGGCGCAAGCTAGATAATAAGGGCCTGGAAGTAAGCTTGGTGGAGATGGAATGGTCGTTGTGCTATGTGAGTATTCTTCCGTTCTGAGCTTGCTCCTTTTGGGTCTTGTTGATTTTGATCCACTCTAATGACTATATTTTTTATCTTGTTTGCTAGGTTCTGGCAATGTATAGGAAGCTGAAGGATATGGCGTCTATCTCCGACCGTTACAAGAAGGAGCTGGATGTCAGCAAGCAAACTTATAGCAGACTGGTGGCTGAACAGCAAGTGCAGAGAACGAAGGTTGCAGGGTTGAGGGATCAAGTGCAGCAGTTGGGTGGTAAAGTGGCTCTGTTGCAACTCGCTCTGGATTCTGCAAAGCTGGAGGTTCAGCAATGGGTCGATGAGTGCAAGAGGCTACGCTCCGTTGCTGAACGAGCTGAGACTGCATATAACGACTTGGTGGACACGGTGGAGAGTGGCGATGTTTATGTGCTGATGGATGATTATATTAAGGCATTGGATAAGTATGATTGCCTTAAGATGTCTGTTGAAAGTGGGGCTGCAACAGTGTCTACTGCAGATGCTGGTGTAGATGCTAGTAGACCATCTGATCTGCCATCTGACCAAGTCGTTGTGCCACCGGTTGCTCCAGCTGTTCCTTCTGTTCCTCCTGTTGTTTTTGGGTCAGATGTTTCTGAAGTTGTTATTGATCAGGCTACTAGTTCTGGTGCTGTAGAAGGTGGTGATTTGGACCCTTTGAATGTGGAGAATCTTCCTTGTGTGAATTGACTCTAAACGTCTTGTGTTTGCTCTTGGGTTGGGAGGTCGTTGAACAATATTTAAACAACTCTTTGCTCTTGATACTGATACAATATTTTATTTTATTTTTTATGGGGATACTGAGGTCGTTTTCCCGGGATAACCTGGGGGCCTCGGTATCTAACCGATTTTGTATTGAAGTAGAAATATTTAAATTACTTACTTGTTGAAGTTGGTTTGAAGTATGCATGTGATTGCTTTTGTTGCTACTGATTTGTTATTTGACGACTTGTGCTGCATAGTACTAGTCCTCTTGACTTTGCTAGGTCGTCTTTAAGTTACAGATCATAGAGCGTTTGAGTACGACCTGATGTATTTGCGTAGTTGGCCACACCGTTTGGGACTTAGTCCAAACGGTGTGGCCAAGTCGTTTGGGACTGAAATTTGGCGAACCTCGATTTCTTTTTTTCTTAACTTTCATATTCCAACAATTCTAACACTTCCAAATTCAAAACCAAACACATAAAAAATAGAGAATCACATAACATCAAATAATATTTTGAAATAACATATGACAAAATCAAGTATTCATAAAGTTGGGTACAGATATCACAACGTCACTCTCTACAACAAAAGCAACCTAAACAGCCCTATACTACTAGAACTCCAAGAGTTGAGATCAATGGTCAAGAATAGGCTGCTTCTTCACCTATGCTTCTTCACGATATCGTCCACTAATGAACTTGCACCGGGTCAAATTGTATGCCTCCATGAACTCGTTCCGTGCATCGTCTAGAATCGCAGTCCCACCCATTTGCAGGCCTCGATCAAGCAAGCGACAAATTTCATCGACGATGGGGTGCTGTCAAAATTAAAACGAAAAACTACATTAGTATATACATTTATAAAATACCAAAACAAAAAATAACAAAACAAAAAAAATAACAAAAACTAATGTTGTAAGGTATTAACTCACCAGATTATGATATGGAAGACTCTGTAGGGAGTAGTGATTAGGATGATCACAGTTTATCATTCGAATATGACTATTGTTTTCGTACCAACTCATGTATCTACTCACACACTGCCATGGATAAGACGCAATGGGTCCTCGATGTTCAGGTTGTATTAAGTGATTCTGCCATTTACTCCAATAGGAAGACGCAATATTAAATTTCACATCGTACCGCCCGCATCCGGAAGTAGTTCGCGTCGAGGTCTTTGGTCTTGGGGGATGCTCGACATCATCAAGAAAGCATATAAATCCCTCGAAAAATGTTATTTCATCCACCGGGCATGTAGCTCGGACTTCAACATAGGGATACCATTCAACCTGTCAAATAGCATATGATCGAGGAAATTAATCATTAACCACATACTAATAATATCAATTAATAAATAAAACTAATTACAAACAAAAATGCTTACATCGGTACAAGTCATATTATCAATCACCGCTCGGGTATGCTTCAATGCAGCTGTTGTGCTAGCATAAAAAGACTGAGTAACTGAGTACCTATGAGCACGCGACATGCTCAACTGATAGTCCAAGTTTAGGAATGGCCTGAACACCGGGAAGTACTCATAAATCCATGCCTAGAGTAATATAGACACCCAGTTAACATTGTAATAGATAGATAAAATTGACATTGGAAAGAAAAACAAAAAAACGAATACCTGTAGGAGAGTGAAATAGCCTGAAACACCCTTCACCTTGGCACTTGTGGCAGTCCCCAAGACCCCTGTACAAGTAAGCCAGTAAGGCTACACCCCACGCGTAGTCTCTGATCTCGGTAAATTTCGAAAGCAGTCTCAGATAACAAATGGGAACTGCAATTCCAGACATGTCGGTGAAGATGGTACATCCAAAGAAAAATAACAGATAAACTCTAACAGCAAACTGCAACTCTTTTTGGGTTGACGCCTTCTTCACAACAACCCCATTTTCATCACGTAAATCTTCATCTGCTACCTTCCAAGCAAGCTGCTTCATCAAGAAATCCATCCTCACTTTGGAAGTGGACTTATTGGATTTAATCTCCGCATCTATCTTGTCCATGGGTATGCCAAGACCTTTGTGGAGGAGTTTTTTTGTCTGTTCCAGGGTCAAATCAGTGTCCCCAGTCACTGCTTTGCCTCTGATCGGAACTCCTAAGAATTGGGAAACATCGTCCAACGTGATTGTCATCTCACCCCATGGCATATGAAACATGTTGGTCTCTGGATGCCACCTCTCCACAAACGCAGAGACCAACACAGGATCCTGCTGCCTATATACACCTAAGACCATAGCACATAAGCCGGTCCTTTGAAGCTCCACGTGAAAATTAGAACAGTCTGAACACTCTCCGATGATATCCCATTGTACCAACTTGTTTAGGTGCCCATGGCACTTCAACACCCCTCGCTCCGCCTAAAACAACAAAAACTCAATATTAATGTATGCATAAGGTTTCGTAATACAAAATTTAAATACTAATAGACACTATATGATAATACTACCTGCCCCTTCCAAACATCGCGAGCCACGTGGACCGCATAGTCATACAACAGATGTGGCACACGAGGGCCACCGCCATAAACACCTCTCTGGAACTCCAAGTCATTGTTGGACTTTCTCACAATATTCACTGGAGGTACAAGTATAGGGACTTCCTCGTCATCATCCGCCTCCTCCTCCTCATCCTCTGCGTCCTCCTCCTCCTCGTCATTCTCCCCTTCTGCATCATCAACACCCTCTTCGTCATCTTCTTCACTATCATCTTCTTCACTATCACCATGACTTACAACTACACTCTTCCCACGATCCATATTTATGTCATCTACATCTACATCTAAATCTAAATCTACATCTACATCTACATCACTCGAAACTGTCCCCTTTCTTCTCTTTCGATTTCCTAACTCTACACCACTCACAACTACATTACTGGGATCATCCGCTTTCCGATCCCCTCTACGGACTGATGCCGAGGTGGTTGTTCCCCTTCCTCTCTTTTTCTCAAGCGGGTCACCGCGACCCGAACTACTACTCCCCCCACCTAACAACTTCTTAGCACCCGTGAAAACACTTTTTGCTACATTCTTCACATTCTTTGTTCGAGGCATTGCTACAAAATATAACTAACACAAACACAGAAGAATAAGTTTGCCGAGAAACACAAACACAAACACATAACTCGCAATTCTAGTCCTTCGTAAGCAGAAAGATCCTCGGGTAAAGAAAATTCTGAAAAGAGAGAAATCATTTTCAACATAGGGAAAAAACTAGTAATCATGCAAACATATTTGTAGGATTTTTCCTATCTTTGTTTAGCCTTTTGATCATTAGGAGACAGGGAGAATGAGAAGAACCTTTTGGATAGGAAACCCATCCAAACAAACTACTATTGTCCAGTTCAGTTTCATTGTCCAGGTGCATGCATACTTCAATCCCGAAAACATGAGCACAAAATATTTAAGCAAACAAAAGCTTTAGACACTAGAAAAAAGCAAGAAGTTTGTTCTTAAATGAATTGCAACAGATTCAAACTATCTAACACAACAGTACATGATATACTCGTATGATCTAACATGATATACCAAGACAAAACTCCCTATTTAGATTGGTACAAGGGCTACCTCAAGTAGTCAAGTGTAATAATTTATGTAGCATACTACTCAAATCAATTCACTCACAGGCCATACTAGAAGGAAAAGTATTAGAGAAGAGAGGGAAGCAATGGAAATTCAATTTTGTAATGGAACAAAGCATGTAAGCTTTACAAGTAAGGCGCCACTAAGGCATCTCGTTATAGATAGATTACAGAAGAAAACCTACTTGTTCAGCACCAAGGGCCTTCACAAATGACACCTAAACGCAAAGACTACAAAACTCCATGTTTTCGAACCCTTTAATCATCTAGACATAACTTAATAAGATGAATAAAAACCCAATCAACTTTGTTTTTGCCTGTGATTGAACAAAATATGGCGAAATGACTAAGGCTAAGCATCCAAAATTCAGGTTAATGTTAAACCATAACCTGTGCCAGATACAAAGGGCATACAATGAATCGATTATAGACCTAATAAGCAATGTAGCAAAATTGTAACGAAAACAACGAAGGCTAAGCATCCAAAATTCAGGTTAATGTTAAACCATAACCTGTGCCAGATACAAAGGGCATACAATGAATCGATTACAGATCTAATAACCAATATAGCAAAATTGTAACGAAAACAACATTAAAGATCAAGAACAATATAATGAAAACTTATAGATCTGATCTAGATAAAGAATATTGAGATCGAAAGAGAGAATTGCGGTGTGTTTTTGGGAGCAGAAATCGAAATCAAGGGTTTTTTATGGAGACGAAAGGTGGAACTGGTTTTCGCTGGTTTCTCGGTTTCTTGGGTATTTGGTTGGGGGGTGTATGGTTCGAAGTTGCGCCCAACACAATGGGCAGACCCCGGCCCAACACAAATTGGGGTATGGCAGTAACAGGACTCATAATAATTAATGGGAAACACTCCAAGAAAACAGGTTTTACGCCACGGACCAAAACTGTGGGAAAAGCCTTTTCCCTACGACCTTAGCCCGTCGCACGACCGTGGGCTTTTTGTGCGTGGATAATGATCTGCCCATAGTCATGACCGTCGGTAAAGCCTGCCAGTAGCGACGGCATTTGCATAAGTTATTGCTGTCGGTATGGCCACGGCAGAAACCATTGGATAATCCGCAGCAAAAGGTCAGTTTTTCCTACGGTCTTTGTCCGTGGAAAAAGATCAATTTTTCCTACGATCTTAATGCATGGAATATCTAAACAGTATAAAAAATCTGGGTGCGAACAACAGTAAATTCTGTTTCTGTCACGGTGGCAAAAGTGTAATTTCACAGTTTGTTTTGGTTTTTTTTTTTTAAATTTTAAGGACAAAAATGTAATTTAACAATTCTAAAATTTGTTTTTATTTGTCAAACATATCGGTAGAAAAGCTTACCCATGACAATTTCAAATTATTAATATCATCTTGCAAAGGCAAAGTTGTAAATATTCTTTAAAAAACAAAATAAAGTTTGTCAACCTATGGGCTACGCTCCACTCACCATTAAAAAACGTGGTTTTGCTACTTGCACAAAGCTAGTAAGATATAAAACCGTGGGTAAAGTCACTAAATGTGGGAATAGAAATGTTTTTCCTACGGCTATAGACCGTGGCAGAGTTATTTTTAAAAAAAAATACATACGAATATTCATTTTTGGGTCACCTGCAATCCACAATGAACCACCAATCACTACACCTAGCAAAGGTCCCAAAACCATCCTACACCTCAAACTCACCATTTTTATTCATCCTAATTAACCCAAAAAATATGTAAAAAAGAGCTTTACAAAGCCAAGGATTGAATTAACTATCTCTCTGCATCACGTCATGTGTATTATATAAACACTTTTGTAAACAGAGACTGACAAGTAATATAAAATATATATAATTCTGAACGCCAATCACTTTTGAACTTGGCGATGACTTCTTCAGGAGCTAGTCGTCCTAAGCGTTGTTCAGCTCATAAAGGGCACTTCCAGGAGGGAGAGATGACTTCATTCTCATCTGGTTGTTGAATGAACTGTCCTAGTGGCGTACGCAACATTTTCTGCAGAAATTAACATGATTTATAAAGTGAGGAAAAGAAACACTCCATCATATTCTCCAGTTCATAAAAAGGAATGGAAGGTGGCCAGAAATTCAATCACATTTAAAATACTTTAACGAACTAAGAACTGCAGTCCTTGTAGTAAATGGTTAAGAACATACTTACATTTCTATTAAGGCAAGGATGGGATCATCGAAATGAACCATTTAGACCCTTGAGTATTCGCACTCTCCATATCTTTTCAAATGATTTAGAATTTCTGGAAGTTTTTGCTCATATATCCCCTTAGCAGCTTCATAGATACGTCTATGCACCAAACATCTATTCCCTGCAACATAATCAACAAGCTCCACTTAACTTTGGTGTCCCACTAGTAGAATATGATCTATCAAAGATCCTACAAAACATGAACTAGCAGTGTCAAGGACCTCTTAACATGTGGCTGCATCTGGATGTTCCAATGTCCTAAAATTATTTACATTCAATAATATAAACATAATGATTCAATAGACCAAAGTCCAAGTTGAATATCTAGAAAGGAAAATGTTAATAAAAAAGGGTACGCATTGAAAACCTTGGCCTGATAGCGTTGCTTAAGCGAGTCCTATTCATGTTCAGGATATTCGTCTGTGAGAAAGAAATAAAGACTTCGTCAACCCTAAATTGACAGGGATAGCTCTTACTAGCACATTATACAAGACTACAGAATTTTAGCAAATTCTATAAACAAGACTACATAACTTCAAGTAACTGCAGTCTTTTAAAGAAGCAAACTAATGAAACAATTATAACATTTACTTGGTCGGTAAATTACTAAATTGTTTACAGTACGTTTATAACTTGTTTATGTAATACAAGTTACTATTAAGGACCGATGTTCTATTCCAATTTCAATGACTTTTGCACTTCAGTAAAAGGTTACCTCCAACCATTCCAAATCTCAAAGTAAAAATGCGTCCGAATGGATTTCATCTATTTATGGATATAAGATTAGTCATTACCAACTAAACTAGAAAGCAAACACTGAATTTATAACCCGACTATCAAAATAGAAATGCTAAACAGATTTTCAGATTGAGTCGTTTAAAAAGTGAATTAGAAGGATCCATTCAAAGAGACATCCCAATTTTTAGTAGATGCTAGTTCTTCATATAGAATGAAAATACGGTATGAATCATTGTGTTTCTATTAGAAATGTACCTGCAACAGGAATTCAACTGCGAATTCAGTGTAACATAACACAGAGCATGGCAGAGAGACCAGAAATTGCGTAGGGCAGAACCACTGCAGGGCCAACAATCTCCTTTGCTTCCTGACCAGTAAGAACAAATATCCTAGAACCAATAACAACACCAATACCAAACCACATGAGATCCGTCATGTTGGCTTCCATACCTTTCCATAGTTTCCCCGCTTCTGGAATGACTCTTCTGGTAGGAAAGCATCTTTGGTGCATGTACATCCCCTTGTTTTCTGGTTTACATCAGCATTTTACTCCAACAACTCTGAAAGTAGAAACAAAAACTTCAAAGGGGGGGGGTTCAAAGTTGCCACATTTCTCGCTTGTTCCCTTCCTACCAAAGATTCCACTTCCTGCAATAATGCATCTAGTAACCCATAGCTTCCGCTTCTTGCAACATTGCTTCCAATAATAACCCAACTCTATATATTTTTATCTTTTTACTTTTGGGTAGTTTTTAAAAGTAAAACCAAGCACTTTACAGAGTGAACATGTATCTTAGCCATATTTGTGTTGTACCCGACCGACACGGGTGCAATGGTAATTTAGCCATATCCGTGAATCATAGGTTATAGTAGCCTCATTTTTGTAAAGGTTTGCTACTTGTATTGATAGTTAATATTGTGAATGGAAACACACTCTAGGACAATTACCAACAAAGAATAATGGACGTCTTCTAAAAGTAGGGAGAACCATCACCCAAGTTAAGCTCAACTTAAACTAGAATGTGAAGATATACAAAAATGAAAAAGGAACATGCAAAAGACATTGTTTACTGACTCCACATCTGCTGACACAAGAAACAATAGTTGATAAAGATTGTCTCATGCTTTCTAAGGCTGTCAATTCTTTATGTTTAACATATGTTCTAAAGAAGCAAACTACGTGAAAAAAAAAACGAAATCAAATTATCCATCTCCTTGCAAATGTATATCTTTATATTAATATTTCACATGCAAGTATAATATATTATTTTAATCGAATTTTACTGATCCACATTTTACCAAAGCATTCTTCTGACCAGTATGAGCCCTTCACAATAATTGTCTAGAGCCTCAACTCCTGAATTTATAACCTTAAACTTGTTAAAGTCTTGAAACTACTTGATGTTCTATCCTTCTGCCAAAAAATTCAACAAACACACTTAAAATCTATATGTTTTTTTTCCTGAAAAAAATCTCCTATTCTTCGTTCATCAATTGCCCAAAGCAAAATACTAATCTTGATGGTTGACTTCCCTTTCAACATTCCAAACTAGTTATCTAATACCGCACTCACTCAGAACATACAATGTGACTCGTAATCATGGAGACAATAACACAACTACATGATCTGAAATATAAAGGAGATAAGCAAAAAAGTGTTCAATACACTCAGTGGCACTCCAACATTTAAATTTTACACTCAACTTCTAGATCTTTTTTTCTAAAAGAAAACTAGATATACTGAGTAATTTTATAATTGTGGGCGCTTCAAACTACACATACAGATACCTGTTTCAAACCCCAAAATCGACTACCTAACTAATTGCAGTATATATGATTTGTCTAAGGCCAACGCCAGCATGTATTCATAATTCATTTAAATGCAAGTCCTATATGGTCGTGGTTGATGCATTTAACTTCATGGGACTTAGAACTCAAAAAAAATCCAAAAAAAGAACTTATGCACCAACCACTCTACACAAAATTCCACAACAAAAATAAGAGTGGTTCATAAAAACTTACGACAACACAAGGAGCAAAAGTACAATGTACACCAGTTGCAGGCACTTTAAGAGCAGTAGCAGCTCCAATTCTTTGAAAAAAATCCACATCTCTACAAACAAATAAATTTTCTTAGACCTTATTCATCAACAATTAGACCTTATACAAACAAATAAATTTTCAGTATGTGAAACCCACTTTCCCCAACTTACCCAACCAACTTACCCAAATCTACAGATTTATACATCGGCTTAAAACCCCAACAATGACAAATTCAATTAGCTATTCAAACACCGAAACACCAACCTTACTTATTGTCTGGTATACACATAAGGAAACACATTAATTAACACAATAAACCCGAGAAAACTGGAAAGGCAAGCTACAATCTTTAAGAAGAAGAGTAAAGTAAATGAATACGAAAACCCTTGAAGAAACTAAAATGACCTGGGTTTTGGTCAGTAACGATTCCAAGTTGAGACGTCGAAGGAAGAAGAACGGGCCTTCGAGTAGTGAATAAAAACAGAGATTATAAATCCAAAGAAAATTATAATTGAAAAAAATTGTCAAATAAAACCCTAAAAAAATTGGTGCTTGAAATAAAAATTTTGATTTCATTACCTTGTTGAGATGTGAGAAGGAGAAAGAGGGGGGGAAACACAGGAAAAAATAAGTAAGTGGCTAATTGTGGGGGCGAAGCTAAGCGGTGGTGGGGAAGGAGAAAATAGCCTAACTGACGAGTATCTGTGTTTTGTGAAGTTAAAAACAACTGATAGGGGAAGCAAGCAACTACCATCAAAAAAATAGGTAGGGGAAGCAACAGTCGTCTACATAACCATTTTTACGAGCCCTAAGCCCACGAGGAAAAAGCGTTGAAACGAATCTACAGCAGAAAAAGCATCCCTGACGGTTTCTCTCGTGGCTGCCACCCACGGCCCAAGTAAAACGTAAAACGTGGATAAAAGGGTATTTAGGTAGGGGCGGTATTGGCACCCAAGTAAATAGGACTAGCACCCCTTTGACCAATTCAACGGTACTAGCACCCTTCCATTAAATACACAAAAAATACTAACGGAAAACAGCTACGGCGGGATCGTACAATCTACGGCATCAGATTGTCGCGAGATGCCATATCCCACAGAAGGTGGCTCCCGTGGGTTCTCTTTTTTTAATAGCCACCGTAAAAAACGTTAGTTGTTGCGAGATGATTTTGTTTACTAAAATAGAGTCTTTGCTTGTGTTAATTATCAAAACTCTTTTTCATTAATTTGATCACAAAATTTTCTTATAGAATATGAAAATATTTGCCGCTAGATAGCAAAATTATGACTCGATTGTGTATATTTTTTGTCATGGTTTTGGTATTGTTCTTGGAGTGTATAAAGAAATTTTAAAGAAGAAAATGAGGTATCTATATATCGTGTGTGTTCAATACACAAAATTTGAAGTGAAAAAAAAAACAAAAAATACAAAAAAAATATGCCGCGGCAAGTGCCTGTCGTGGGATATGGGATCTCGCAGCAACCCGATGTCGTAGATTGTGCGATCTTGCGGCAACTGCCTGCCGTGGGATATGAGATCTCGCGACAACTGCCTACCGTAGAACTATGGACATGTGGGGTGTAAAAAGACATATAAGGAATAACCATTATTGTTTTACTTTTTATCAAAGGGGTGCTAGTCCCATTTATGGGGTTGCCAATACCGCGGCCTCTTAAGTATGCCTACGAAGTGAAAAGTGACTGAAACTATTTTCTACAGTCAAAAATCGTGGGCAAAGCAGCAAAGGTTCATAATCGTGGCAAACAATACCGAGCATCCGTGGGCAAAAGTTCATTTTCTTATATATTATAGGGGATTCTAAAATCTCCCGTAGTATCTGCAAGAATGATGCATGACTTAGGTCCATCGTTTAAAGCCTTATAAAAGTCACAGAAGGGTCTCTCTGCTATTTCTTCACCCATTGCTACAGATGTAGTGTTGGTGGGTATAGGTGTTGTGTGTGTTGTTGTGTGAATTTTTAGATAGGCGATTATTTTTGCGTCTACGATAAATTAATATGGCAGGTTTAAGCGTATCAGATCTTAATCTCATGCAAGTTTTAAGTCTAATAGGCAATTTCTAATGAATATGCAAAAATAGTATGATTATTACTAGAAATAGAATCCTCTTACAGTAGATGCGATGATGTAAAGAGTTGTTACCTGGAGCGTCCTTGCTAAGCATATAAATAGCGCCTTCAACAGCTTTGAAGCACGTCTTATTGATACTTGAACAATTATACGAGTACTGGGCCATGTTCACGAGGTGGATTGTGAAGTCCTGTAAAAAGTTCAACATGATCAGTATAATCTAAAGGGCAGGCGCGCTCTCTATAAGGCTAAATATGGCGTGGGGCGTGCTCTGTATGTAAAGGTATGTTTTGGTCACGACCTTATGAATCTAGATGATTGGGGAAGATGATGTTATGACTAAGTTCGAATGTTCGAATTGCCTACATATCCAGTTCTCCGGTGAACTGGAATCAAATCGGACGTAGTTCATATTGGAATTGAGTGATTGAATTAGAGATGGAGAGAATGTGAGCACGGAGCTCCCCCCCCCTTCCTTTGTTAGTTCCATAGTCATTTATAGCATGTGACCCTTGGTCAATGTGGCTCTTGAATGAACTTAAATGCGGATGCCATAAAGTGCATGGTTGCTGTTACAGAATTGATGTAACGTCTGCTTTTCTATCTTTGAGCGTTACAAGACCTGGTAAAGGTCTTGGTATAAGCGACCTAGTTGAGGTATTGGTATAATTGACCTGGCTGAGGTCTTGATATGAGCGACCTGGCTGAGGTCTTGGTATAATTGACCTGGTTGAGGTCTTGGTATAATTATGTGATGTGTTGGGCACGTATATAATATACATTGGTTGTGTATATTAATTAGTCCCTCACACTGTTTAAAAATAAAGGTCTTTTACTGTGGGCTTCGTGTTGGGCCTAGATGTCAAGCCTGTGGTCGAATGGTGAAACGGGCTTTGGTAGTGGGTGAGCTTACTAAGTTAACTATTAAAACTTTCAAACCAACGGCCAGGCCACTTAAGAATTAATGGAGGTTGTTTGTGCGTGCACGTTCCTTAATTAGAGAACCCCAATTCTTTATTTTTTTCTAGACACCATATAATATGAAAAATTAATTTTGAATTACTGAAGTTGGTTGGCATACGAGTACTGTACTGTACCCGTGAGGTAATATTGCAGTTACTATAAAAAAATTATTTGATTTTATTTAAACTAAGGCGCGGGCGTGCCTATGGTGTAGAGCGCGGGGAGCGCTGTGGTAGGGCAAATTTAGGGGGCGCGCTCGTATGTAAAAACAGGAGTTTGATTTTTTTTAGGGTCAGGTCACGGAGATGCAAGGAGTTAGAATCACAACTCGTATGCACTCAAACAGTAACAGAAATAATTCGAAAAAATACGAACAGTAAAAATAGTGTTTTGTTTTGAAGAATAGTGAAAATAGTTTTTTTTTTCAAGGTTTAATCATGCTAGAGGAAACAAGATGGCGAGTGGCGCCATTTGATCTACATAAAAACAATTAAATAATAACAATTAATGCTAAGAACACTAACGCGTAATATTACCGTTCTTATGTTATCAACTATATTTCTTTACTCTCAATATATTATCATGTAATATACTATGAGTAACAAGTTCGTTCCACTCTTAACTATCAAGAACAAATATGACTTCAACTAGATTAAATCTAAGGGAAGAACACGTGAGAGTAATGATTATGATGTGAAATCTACTAATGTGATTATTCTACGAATTTAATCTTAATACTAATTTAACTAACAATATAATGATGTAAATCAAATGTGATGGAAATTAGAGAGAGAAATAAAATCCACTTTATGATTCCTTAATATTGAAAGCATATATGTTAAGAAATCTTAATCTTTATATTCTCACTAAAAGCTTAAATATAAATTTTAGACTTTTATGATTCCTAATTCAATTATAGCATCTCTAGTCATAATCAAATTAGCATGAGAAGAATGTTTGTTTTCCATTCTCATGGCAAAACTCACAATCCTCTAGTTTAGATTTTTCTCTTCATATCTCTAAGTCAAGAAAAATCCAAACTTTAAACCCTAGGATCAACAAATCTATACAAAACAAATCAAGTATACTCAAAGTTTCATTACCCTCCTTCTAATGGGAGTTTAGCTTTGATTCATTGGACTAAAATTACTTAAACAATAAAGGGAAAACATAATAAAAGAACTTGAAGTAAGAGGAGAATTGATCGAATATGATAACTTTTATTTAATGGGGGCTACAAACCTTAATTCTAACCCTAAACTAAACTATACTAAACTAAAGAAGGGAGAGAGAGAGAGAGACCTAATTAAAACTAAACTAATGAGGGAGTAGCCAAGTTAGGTATAGCCTTCATTCTAATTATATAGAAGAGGATTAGGGTTATATTTTCGTGCATAGGCCTGGAGGCTAGACTTTGGGCCTCTAATGTGAGCCCAAAGTCTATTAGGTTAAGTCTAAAATGCCAATTATGCTAGAAATTACTTTAGTACCCTTTTTGTCTACTTTTACAGCTCTAAATGGGGCAAGGGCAGGTTCATTGGAAAGCTTATTCTGATCTGGTCGTTTTGACATAAAGTAGACCCATTTCTGAGGTCCGGGTCCAAAGATATGCCCTTTTGAAGTTCTGATGACTTTTTATCCTTTTTCTATGCGAATTGACTTTGACTTCCCAGTTTTGACTAGGCTTGAAAAGACTTTTTCTTCTTAATTTTTGGGTTTCAAACATAGAACTCTTCTAGCAATCATCTTGACTCGTTTTCATGCAAAATGGCATCTTTAAGCACATAAACAGCTTTAAGACCTGAAATATACAAAAACACGTAAACAGTTCTATCTCTTATTTATTATAAACATAATTGGCCTAATTATAATACTATTAAGGGGTTTAAACTACACTTTTGGGCACTTATCAATATACAGATGGAACAGTCCTTAGACAACAAGACCATCGACGTTATGATGGCTGAAACCCTTCTTGAGGGTAGGAAAACCCCACGTCACACTACGCATTTAAGAGTTCGCTACGAAGGAATCAGTTGGCAGTATCTCAATGGACAGCCTACAACTTGATAGGCTCAGTCAAGCTCTATGATATCGGTAGTAAGGTGATACTCCACATCATGTGAATTCTTCAGGAGCAGAAGAACAACTTCTGCATTGCCACCTTCGTCTGGGAGCAACTTTGCAAACCCAGGAGGTCCACCACTCTTCTACCAGTGCTGGTCACTAGGATCATGCAATACTGTGGTTTCGCTGCTACAGATGCTTTAGTGGAGGTCAAGGACGCTACTGTTGGTCCTATCTATTCCTACTGCGTCCAGCAATTCTAGCATCCACCTGCCGCCGAGCACGCATGCACTACTCCCACACCTATGCCAGTGGACTACTTCGCTGAAGGTGCCACTCACCATTTCACTCAGCCCATGGACAGAATTCATTTCATCCATGACGGCTAGAGGATTCTGCACCAACACATCCACCAACTCAGGCAAGGGCAGCGAGTTTTTATAGTGGCACAGCAAACCCTCATAGAGGAGCAACAGTCTTTCTAGCAGGAGCATCGACGTTTTCAGCAGTGTCACAAGGACACTGCACAACATTAGAGATGTGCTTCCACATAGTGATAGACACTCTAGGACCCGATGTCAATGAAGAGAAGGATCTTCTCGACGTCGTGACGAGTCACACACGAATTCTGACTAGGCAGCTCCCTAGTGTCCGTATAGATAGATGTTTATTTTCTTTTCGCACTTATATATAATTATAACTATTAGTATAATTTTAATTTTATCTGCTTGTTTTAATTGTTTCTTATGTGAAATTTGGTATATGAGTAGAAGGTAATACAAATACATCATGCAAAAAATTTCCACTTTTCTTTTCTGCATTACATATATTTTTAAAAATACAGAAACCCAAAAATTTCATAATAGAATAATTACGTAGCTTACTAGTGCAATAAACCATATATTTCTCGTTTTATATCAAACAACCCACGCCCCAAACTTATTTGGGGGTGGTATGTTTTCATCACGAAGAACAAAGTACAGGTGTATTGTAGTTTTTGCTCATATTTCTATGGTAATCTCTTTTCTTATCTCTTCATACTTTGAGGACAAAACATATTTCTATTTGGGGGTGGTATAACAACATTTTGCAAAAACTAGGCATTTCTTATATTAGATATAGTAGTATATTTCTTCCTTTCTTAATTTTTTTTTTTCGAAAAAGAGCAAAAATATTTTTTCTGTTTAGTACTAAAAGTCTTGTTTCCTTTTTCCATGATGAATAAATAGTCTAGCAGTCTCATTATAGCAATAGAGTAAGGATTCGTTTTTCGAACTTTACTAATATATGTACAATAGTTTATGCATCTTTTCATGAATGATATGCATAAGCATTTGATTGTATATAGCATTGAGTTTCCAAGACCAAGGTTAGAACAATTAAGTTCCATATCCTGTGAGAATCTAACCAGAAGCCTTATCTGAATAATTATTGAGTGATGATAGGGTGTGCATAAAACTAGTCAAACTGAGAAACCCTACCGAACCGAACCGAACCGAACCGAACCAGTGGGTTTTAGGTCGGTTATATTTATTAGTCGGTTCAGTTTGGTCCAGTGTATGTGAAAACTGATAGGGTCGGTTCGATTGTCGGTTTAGTCCCAAACTTGACCCGAATCGACCCGTTATATATAATATATATTTTTAATTAATTTAATTTAAAAATATGTAAAAACTGGCCGATTCTGGTCGGTTAGTATCGGTTAAACCATAACCCAATCGGTTCGGTTCGGATATCGATTCAGTTGGAAATTAGTTCGGTTAGTATAATACAGCCGGTTTGGTTTGGTTCTAGAAAAATGTAAACTGATAGAGTCGGTTCGGTTACCGATTTAGCCCCAAATCCGACCCGACCCATATACATCTCTAAGTGATAACACAAAGGATGTCCAGATAAAAAGACCACACGCCCACTTGCTTGATCACCACGCCATATCCTAGAAGAGAATTTAGGGTATTTTTGGATCGATATAGCCAAATAAACGTTAAAACCCCAAAAAGATAGTTTCCTCTAGTTACCCCTTTTGAGCCTTAACAATTTTCTAAAAGCATTTTTATTTTTCACCATCAATTCCTGACCCGTTACAACACACAATAAAAAGCTTACCCAGCTGACGAGTTGAGAATTGGATGAATATCAGGAAAATAGAATAGAAGATCTTGTACAAAAACAGATCAGTTAGTTGCTTCGAAAAGAAAAGAAAATAAAGACCCGTTAAAAACCAAAACTCAAAATAATAATAATAAAATCAAAGGAGTTAGAAATCGAATCTCCCAACAGTTCAAAATCAAAAGGAGTCGATATAAAAAACAAAGCAAAAATAAACAAAAGCAAAGTTAGAACTCCCAAAAATAAAAATCGTATGGAGTCACAAAGCTAAAGGGTTAAATAATTAATCACAATTCGGAAGTAAATGACAAAAAGAGGTTCTTCTCTAGTTACAAGTATCTTGAAGACCCAATTTCTCAACTTATCAGATTTTGTTTTTCCTTTCTTTTTCTTTCTAAACCGTCACCCCAGCCCCATAACTCATAATAAAAGACATCATCTAGCTCGATTAGGAATATGATGGTGTGATAGTAAGTGACAAGTGTGAACAACCCCGATTTCCTTTGGACGTCATTCGTGTATGTGAGGAATATAATTGCCCACTGCATTTGAAAGAACAAAACTTGAGTGAATCTATCAGAGAGTTTGTGTTTTAACACATCCCTGTGAAAACCCACCTTAAAGACGCTCTCCAAACGTTTCGGAAATAACTTTGCTTTTGCATTTCATTGCTCATGTTTGCGCATTTATCTTTAGATGATTTAATTACTGTACATACGTTATTCTAAGTTCAAAGGAGCTTGTTCTTATTCCCCGCTAATGAGATGTATAAACTTCTGAGAATAAATAAGGAGACAAGACCCTTTGTACTAGATAGAAGAAGTTTGTGAGTACCTTATCTTGAAAACTCTCACGAGGCTTAAGCTCATCCACTAGGGAATTCCTAGTGGTTTAATAATGTCTTGTTGCATATGGTCAATGCAATCGCACTCTGTGAAACGATATTAGTATAATAAATCATTCATTTGTGATATTAGTTTTCTCTCTCATCCTTACTTGAGGACAAGCAAAATGCTATTTGGGGGTGGTTGATCAGCTCCCAAATGTGTGTTTTATTACCTTTACATTACTGCATTACAGCCCTTCTTACGCATAATAAACAGACAACTCATAGCTTTTACTGCTTTTTTCAGGTTATAGGCCATTTCAGATCACTTAAAAGCTGCATTTTAGCGCCAAAATGAGCCTTATTAACGCTTATTATGAAGACTCAAGCGGCTATGAAAAAGTGCTGGAAAAGTCAAAGTCAAGTCAAAGGTTAATTACTCAAAACCAGAGGACTAAAAGTCATGTCCTTAACTCAGAAGACTGGAGATGGATGTCCTTGCTACAAAAGAAGACTTGCTAAAACACCTAGCTTGCTCAAGAAGATATAGAAAAAGCAAAAGCATAGAGGAAAAACAAAAAGCAACATAGTGAGGTGTCTTGATTGTAGAGGGAGAGGGCAAAATCAGTCTTTGGCAAAATGTGTAATATAAAAGCCAAAAAGTAGGAGGAGAGAAGGCACTTAGACTTAATCTATGGTCATGTAGGAGTATAGTAGATTTTAATTTCAAGTCCTTCACATTTTCAAGTTTTTATTGCTTTATTTACTTTTTGTTATTCAATTCAACTTTTCAATTCAAGTTTGCTATCCAATCTTCAATCCAAGTTTGTTCTTCAATACAAGTTTCAATTCAAGTTTGTTATTCAATCTTCAATCCAAGTTTGTTATTCAATACAAAGTTTTTCATTCAAGTTTTAATCAAGTTTCAATACAAGTTTCATTCATTCAAAAACAAGTCATGAACTTTAAGGATACTACCTTCTCACCTTCATAAACTCCCATCAATCCATCTCTAAAAATCTATGGTGAACCTCATCAAACTTTGAACTTACCACTATACAACAAACTTCATGGGCCTATGCTATAAAGCCCACGTGCCACTTCAAAAACCACTTGAGTTTGTTGAGAAATTCAAACAACACTTCTTCTTTAACTGTACGTGCTACACTTGTTTTTCCACTTCGCACATTTTTTTTTTATAAATTGAACTTCAATAATAAACTAAAGTTGCTATGCAAATGAAGCAGAGTAAGTACATGGATTGTCACACCCCGAATTTCGACAAAATCAGAAAAACACTATTTGTTCTCGACTCTTTGATTTTTAAGGTGTGATGCACTCTCAACTTCCCAAAAATCCATTATCCGTTTAACTATTCCAATAATTGGAAACCAATAAAAAAATTAAATAAACAAAAGTTCTCTTCATTACAAAAATTCACAAATATGATTAAGTTACAAATTTCCTTTCAACAACTCTTTAATTATAATTACAACTAAAAATACAAAAAAAAAAACATTGTCTCAATTAAAAATCTATTACACCTCAAGAGAAAATAAAACATATCCTGTAATGAAACGCTAACGCAGACCAAAAGCAGCAATCAACCTTCTTCAACACAAATCCTATCAAGACTTATCAACTGTGTTCATTTTATGAACACATTCGATAAGCAAACATGCAAATCGGGTTAACATTATAAACAATGCTGGTATGAGTAGCCCTAAAATACAAATTATACTTATACATATATATACACAATTAATAAGGCAGTTAGTTTCTCCACTGAGGCGCCTTAGCTTCCAACAAATAATCCAACATTCTTAAATACAATAATTAAGGCAGGTAGTTCCTCCACTGAGGCGCCTTAGCTTCCAATTCAATAATAATAAGGCATTTAGTTCCTCCACCAATGCGCCTTAGTTTCAAACCGTACTAGTTCAACATTATCTAATAATAAAATAACAAAACTAAAACTTACTCTATACTTAAACTGTTGTATGCCTAATCACAGAGTGGGTCACACCTGCATAAATAATCAATTCAACCCACCCTTATACAAAACCATTGTGAATGTAACATAAATTTCAATAAATCATTTATTATAGATTTAACGTACACTTTGATATATCATCACAATTATTTTTTAGAGTTTCTTCAAGTGTCTCTAGAATCACGTCGTCTCTATGTCTTACCTAGTTTCCCTGGCTACCACAATCGCTCCCATAAGCCGAACATGTACATCCACATGCATCCCCTCACGTAATGAACCACTCCGTGCGTAGTTACCCTAAGCGGGATATCGCATACCAGGTAATCCCCACACGAATGCCATAAAGTGGGTACTACCACTATTCAACATAAAATATCGCGCGTCTCGTTCTAATTTTGCAAACGAGATAATCAAGCCACTATTCGGCTAGGATTGCCCTACACATGGGTCAATCAACATCTCATACACCCTATACAAGGGCCAATCATATCACATACGCCCTACACATGGGCCAAATCACATGAGTTGTGGTAGCTAGGTTCTAGGATTTTCGTTACGTAATTTATTCAGGTATCATACATTTATATGTCATAACCATTTCAATTTATCACATGCATGCCAAATACATTATTGCACTAAGCCACAATCCCTTGAAAAATATCCACAAATATTATACTACCTCATAGTAGCATCTCACAGATATAATGATGGAGAGTTTACATTTATTTCTCAAAAATATTGTATTTAATATATATCCTAACATATCATATCATTTAACAGAACCACAATTACAACATACAACATATTGTCACAATTGCTCCAAACGTACCCCATAATATTTTTATAGCATTTTAGGATCATGTCTCTTAAAATTTCACTCTCGTCACGTGTCCATAATTGCACAATATCAACGTCAAATCTTTCTTAGATAATGACAAACAGTTTATACATGCTTTCACAACATGCTACCATTGGATTAGTCTATAAAATTTAATATATATATATAAAAAAAAGTAAAACAATAAACAGTTAACTGTAAACGGTCAAAAATCAAAAGGTTGACTGGTCAATAGGTCAAGCCCAACAGTCACCAGTCCCAAACAGGTCCTGACGCAAACCCGTGAGTAAAACTCTTCAACCCATGGTCCTAATCTAACTAACAAAAACAAAATCCAAAACAAAGGCCCAAGCCTTTATAATCTGGCCCAAAAGTCTAAACAAATTTAGAACTCAAACTGTCCCACTTTAGATCATGTGAGCCCAACCCAAACAAAAAAAAATAGAATCGGCCCAAAGAAACAAAACTAATGTGGTCCGGCCTAAAAACAATAATAGAAACTGGCCCAAACAAAAGACATTATTCCAGCCCAAGCCCACCTAACCAAAATAGAAACCAAAACAATAGACTTAGGAGCACTGGATACCAATTCCAATCACCCTCACCAGCGCACCAGCGCGAATTCCAACCACCACCACTCCTCTCTTCCGCCACCCTCATCCAAGCGGTTTTGACTCCTTTGGAAAAACCCTATAACTTTAATTAACACAAAAATCAATTTCCCCACATCACTCACTCTTTTCCAAACTGGATCGCGCCGCCATTACTGCTCATTTAAGCTTCAACAGCCCCCATTCGACAGCCCTCACACACCCCTACTACCACCAATCATAAGCCAACCCAAACAACAACATTACAAAGGTTCAAATTCAAATAATATACAGGCATGCCTTCTTCAAATACTTCAAGATACGAAAGATTGCATCCATATGTTCTTCACTCGGACAATAATGCATAAACTGACTAACCACACTCACAGCATAAGCAATATCAGGTCTAGTATGAGAGAGATAAATTAACCTTCCTACAAGGCGCTGATACCTTCTTTTATCAGTAGGAACTTGGTCAGGATGAATGGCGAGTCCATGATTCATTTCAATGGGTGTCTCCATCGGTTTGCAATCCAACATCCCTGTTTTAGCAAGCAAATCAAGGACATACTTCCTCTGTGAGAGTGAAATCCCCTTTTTAGACCTTGCAACTTCAATACCCAGAAAATACTTCAGTTGTCCTAGATCCTTCATTTCAAATTCCTTCGACAAATACTTCTTCAATTCATTTATTTCCTTCAGATCATCCCATATAACGATCATATCATCAACATACACAATTAGAGCTGCAATCTTACCATCCTTGTGTTTTATAAACAAGGTATGGTCAGAATTGCTCTGTTTGTACCCAAAAGCTCTCATGGATTTTGTAAATCTTTCAAACCAAGCTCTTGGAGACTGTTGCAGGCCATACAAAGACTTCTTCAGTTTACACACCTTCCCAACATCTTTGGGATGGTTATTCACACCTAGAGGCATATCCATGTATACTTCTTCCTCCAAATTCCCATTCAGGAATGCATTCTTCACATCAAGCTGGTGCAAGGGCCAATCTTTATTTGCTGCAAGCGAAATTAAAATTCAGACCGTATTGATCTTCGCCATAGGTACGAAAGTCTCCTCATAATCAATTCCATAACGTTGTGTGTATCCCTTGGCAACCAATCTTGCCTTATATCTATCAATTGTTCCATCTGTATTAAGCTTCACGGTAAACACCCAACGACATCCAGCAGTCTTCATTCCAACAGGCATATCAACTACCTCCCATGTTACATTCTTTTGAAGGGCTTTCAATTTTTTATTCATTGTTTTCTTCCATTTTGGATCTTTCAAAGCATCCTGCACGTTACTAGGAATAGATACAGTAGATAATTGATTTATAACAAGTGCATGTGATTCAGAAAGCCTATGGTTAGACATAAAGTTAGCTATATGATATTTAGCATTGGCTTTAATGTCTGGTTCATATTGTTTCTTAGGAACTCCTTTACTAGCTCTTTGTGATTTTCTACCAACAGACTCATTAAAGGTTATAGGAGGTACCTGAGGCAGATCATTTTGACCGAGATCTTCAGTTGTTGATGTAGAAGGGAAAATGTCGTGTGCTACAGTTTCAGATACATCCTGATCATGTGCTTCTATCTGATCGCTGGGAACCAAATGGTTGATTGTCTGCTCATGATTATTCTCTCAACTGCTAGGATCAATTTCTGCTGCAGGAAGATCAAATCGTTCCTCCAAGTGTTCCAATTCTTCAAAGACATCAAAGTTGTCAATAGACCAAGGATTCCCTTCACCGCCACTCTCCCCCTGAGTAATACGGGTTTGATTCATGGAATGAGACATCAAGAGATATATGCATTTTGTCAGTAATTGGATCATAACACCTATACCCTTTCTAAAACTCTGCATAACCTACAGAAATACACTTCTTCGCACGAGGATCAAGTTTACTTTGTTCTGGTTTTGGGATATGGACATAAGCTATACATCCAAACACCCGAGGCTCCAAGTTAGGCATAGATGGGATGGACAAAAGTGTATGGAGTTTCTGATAAGGATTCTGGAACTTAATTACCTGTGAGGGAGTATGGTTGATAACATATGTTGCTAATTTCATTGCTTCACCCCAATAGGATCGAGGTACATTCATGCCAAACAAGGAAGCACGAGCAACTTCCAACAACTGCCTGTTCTTCCGTTCTGCTAAACCATTTTGTTGGGGACTCGAATTGGAGGTTTGGTGACGAATTCCAATTGACCAGAAAAATTCAGACATGAAGCCATTCACAAATTCTCCACCATTATCAGACTGAAAGACCCTGATAGATTGTTGATACTGCATCGCCACCATTTTGTAAAAATCAGTAAACATCCCATATACATCACTTTTGTTTTTCAGTAATGACACCCAAGTCATACGAGTGCAATCATCAATAAAAGTTACATAATATCGAGTTCCAGAAAATGAAGAAACTTTTGCAGGACCCCAAACATCAGAGTGAATTTTCATAAAAGGAATAGGACATCTATTAAAATATGGTGAATATGAAATACGGTGGCTCTTGGCCAGTTCACAAATGTCACAATGAAACTCAAAATTACTAACAACTGAATATAAATGAGGTTGCAACTTCTTAAGATAACTAAAAATAGATGACCTAAACAACGATGCCATAACCACACAACTTTTTTTATTTGCATTCTCGACCCTATTGACCTGATTAGCTTGCCCCAGAAAATTCTTCTATTTATCTCCAGTTTATGTCAAATCTAGATAGTATAGTTTCCCTCTTCTAACACCATAACCAAGGACCCGTCAAGTCAGAATGTCCTGAAAAACACAGAAAGATGGATAGAACGTCACAATACATGCAAGTGCTAGAATAATTTTACAAACAGACTGTTGCGACCCCCACCTACGTGGCAAACGTCCATTACTAGGGGTCTCTATTTTATTCATTTAATCGACAGGGCTAAAGCCCAATTTGCAATACCATGGATCAATGTACATGCCCATTAACTTATGTGTCTAAGGTTGAACCTTAGCCACATGGTTTGCCACTAATGTACATTGATTTATGTCCAGATTCATTTCTTATCAAAGAGATAATTATCAGTTGAGAGTTATAGTCTATCACAATTAGTCAAGCTACAAGATTACTTGAGCTACAAGGACTCTTTACTCTACCTCTATAAATACCAAACTATTTTTCATAAGGAGCTACGTTGAAACTTGATCCCTAGAGAATAGATCTTGGATATGTAGGCAGCCATTGTTTGGTTCAGTTTCATCTCCCCCCAACATCAAATTCCTCTGTTTCTTAGTGCGTTCTTTACCATTGCTCTCGTTGTGTTGAAGCAGGTTACTGCCAAAACACAGACAATATATTATAAGCAAGAGGTGGAATAACTAAGACAGATTCAAGAGTGAGGGTATCAAATAACACAATAGAACTTTCTCCGCTAACCAGAGTTGGAGTACCATCAGCAGTAGAAACAACATTTTGAGGTGAAGCTCTAAAATTTTCCACAAGGCTAGGGTCATTTGTCATATGGTTAGATGCACCTGAATCAATTATCCATGTACTATTCGAAATAACCTTACCATTAATACCTGATTGCACTACATTAGCCGAAGCATTGTTTGGATGTCCATTCACAGCATTAGCAATGGCGGCCTTGCTTATATTCGTTCATGGCCTCCTTGTGAAGTCCCACTGATAAGAGCCCAAAACTGTAGTTTTAACCCTGTAACAGTCATACTTTTAGACCAATTATGTGAGTAATAATTAAGAGTTAATACTGATTACGTGTTTTTATGCATTTCAGGCTTCAAAGTCCATTATGTGTAGAAATGTGCCACTTTAGCGAGATAAAGGAGCAAAGGTCGGTTGCTAAGGAGTTATGTGATTAAAGGCCAAGATTCAAGAAGACAAAGCCTTTCTAAAGCCCGGTTAAAAGCTGAAAAGTCGACACGGGCAGAAACAACACTCAAAGTCAGCAGAACTTTCGAAGGCCGTATCTTTGGACTCAGACCTCGGAATTGGGCCTACCTTATGTCAAAACGACCGGCTCGGAAAGAGCTTTCTAATGGTCTAAGCCTTGACCCAATCAGAGGATCAAAAGTGGATGAAAAATCTATTGAAGCCAACTGCAGCTGAAGAGGCCTTTTTAGACTGAAAGAATTGGGTTTTGGGCGAATCAGGCCCAAAACATGGCTCCAAGCCCATGCACGATTTTTGGATCTGAACATATAAAAACAAAAGCTTAGCTCTTTGTTAAGGGTAGATAGTTAGACCTAGATTAGTTAGCCTCCATTAATTAGTTTTAGAACTTAGTTTTAGAATTTCAATTAGTCAATTAATTAGTTTTTCATATCTTGTTTTAGATCTAGTTTCATGTTTAATTAATTACTTTAGAACAAGTAGATTATTAATTTAGTATTTGAATAATTGTTTTATTATTCATTAGATTAATAAAATCGTGTTCTTGATAATCTAGTTTCATTTCCATTAATTGTTTAGTTTCAATTCTTAGATTCAATTATTTGTCATTATTAGTTTAATTCAATTATTGCATGAGTAGTTTTGAATTGAGTTTAAACAAGTAAGTTCAAATCTTTATATCATGTCTTGTTTGAATTCCATTGGGAATGATAGCGTGATGATTCTCGGCTAAACCTCCATTAGAGGGGGTTGAGAAGCCTTGATGAAAGCTTGATTCGTGTTAATGTTGAATAGTCGTAATTTCCTTTCCACTCTAGAAATGATTAGTTCACCATGAGAATGGGTGTAATCGTTCACATGCTAGTTATGAATTGGTAGAAATGCCATGTGTAATTAGGGATTAGGAAAAACCAGATTGCTCTACGAAGCAGTTCAATTCAGATTACGACGATTCGTCGTTAGTGGATTAAGTTGAGCTAAGGTGGAATCAATCCCCCTCTAACTCCTTATCATAGAATCAACGTAGTATTCCCATAGTTGTTTAAATAGTCGACTAGTTGCATCTTGTGGGTAGTTGCATCGTAGTTTAGTTGCCATTTCGTAAATCTCTCATTAGACTTTAGTAAGATTACTTATACGTAGAGAACATTACCATGCGGAAGGACTAGGAGTGGAACGAACTTTCTACTCCACTATATCTCAATAGGATTGAGAGTAGAAATCTTTGATAAATATAGGCACATAATAAAGTTTTAGTTTACTTATGTTTTGAGTTTCATCGTTCATTTCGTAGGTAAACTAATTATCATTTTATGTTTTATCACCCACCAATCAGGATAGCCGATCACTTCATAACATATCTCCTTGCTATGCCCCAATTCTCTACAAACACGACACCTTTTATTTGCATAAGGATTTGATTTACCTTTAGGGTGGCGTGAAGGACCAGAAAAACTGGGAGGAGTAATTGTCTTACTATGAACAGCCAAGACAGAGGATTCAGCTGATACAAAGCGCCCCATAGCCTGTTTCTCAGATTGTACCTTGCGAATGTAAGCATAACTTTGATCCAAGGAAAATTTAGGTTCCTTGCGAAGGATCTATCCATGCACCTGATCATACTTTGAATCTAGTCCACGCAAAAACATATGAACATGCAATCTGGACATTTTGGACGTTTCATGGACTACAGCTGCAACATTATTATTCGGGGAGGTCACCCTTTGATCAATCTCCTGGAACATGGCCACCAATTCGTTGTAATAGTTAGGAATAGGTCTCCCATTTTGCTTTGCTTCAAAGCACTTCGTATTCAATTTAAAGATTCGAGTTTCATCAGAGTCATCATAGAAGGTCTTCTCCACAGCCTCCCAAATGTCTTTTGTAGTAGGAAGACGAATATATCGGTTCATAAGAGAAGTCTCCATGGAATCAATAAGCCAACTTTTCACCTTTTCATTATCTGTTGCCCAAACTTCATATTCTGGAGAATTCATATGCAGTTCAACCTTTGTGCTAGTCAAATAACCAATCTTTCCCCTTGCTCCAATACACATCCGCATGAGAGGAGCCCATATGGTATAGTTGGACTCATCTAATGAAATAGTTTTTGGAAACGCCGAGTTGTCTTGTGGGGTATAGTGGTGATGAATAACTTGTGAGGATGATTGATTTTCTGGCACAGTTGGATTTTCGGTAGCCATTGCAGAAATTTGTTGCAGAAAAAAAAACTGGTATGAGATTTAGGTTTGGGAAAAAGTTTGATATTTGGGTTTGAGATTCAAGAATTCAAGGATGGTTTGATTTCAATGGTTGTAGTACGCAGCGGATTCAAGATTCAATAAGAAAAAACAAGTTCAAAGGATCGAACATGCTCTGATACCATGTAGAATTAAAAGACTTCAATTCAATTCAATTCAGTGTATTGTATGATTCATCCCAAAACATGGGTTTATATACAAGTTAGTTTCTTGTCTACCAAGACACACTATTCTAAATACATAATATTCTAAATATATCATAAATATATTGTTTCCTATTTAGAATATATATACAGCTTTCTACATACACCCCCATTGGAGATGCCCTAACATGTTGAAGTGAAACTGTTGATTGAACTAAAACTTTATGTTAACTACATACCCTGGCTAAACATGAACACTAGATACAAGGATACTCTAGTACATGAATTATTCACAAAACCTCAAACTTGGAACCTTATCACCTATCTAATTAATACATTCACAGTTGTGATTTTTAACAATCAATAACAGATTAAATGAAACCCTAAATTATCTACTGCCAAACCAAAACCAAATATAGGTAGAGGAAGTAGTAAATCTATTCACTAGCAAACACAGAATTTCAGTATAACTTAAAAGATGGATTATAATAATTTACTAGCAAAAAACACACCCCAACAATTAAATTAAATTAACAATGCAAAATTCAAACCCAACCTTCTCAGATGATTTTCGCTCAATAATTTCAAGCAAAATTGTTGAGACGAGTTGGATAGAGAGAGTGGGGGTTAACTGTCATGGGTTGTTTGGTAAAAGTAACCGTGTGAATAGGACTACCACATTCGGCGGTACTTTAAGTTGCCGAGAATAGTTGGGTTTGTTACTCCTCAAATCTATCTATATAATAAAGCAGCTTGGTTTTTTATGCTGTTATATCAAGCGGTTGGGGTGAAAGTAGTTTTGGGACGATCCTACGGTGATGAATCAATTTCTTTTAAGAGCTATATAAATCTTATCTAAGTTGATTCCAATTAGAACTAAAGAGTCCAACTTGATATTAATCCTCATATATATATATATATATATATATATATATATATATATATATATATATATATTAAATTATATCGATATCTTCATTTGGATATATATCCACGCGATCCAAAACTATATAAATCTAATCTAAGTTGATTCCAATTAGGAAACTACTACTCAAAGATACTGATTGATCCAACGCTATATAAAGATACGGAATGGTAGTATGTGACATGTGGTAGAGTTTGTACGATCCTACGGTAATAAAGGTAATAAATCAATTTCTTTTATACTTTATTCACAAATTCCCTTTAGACAAAACAAAACTATACAAAGATCGGTATGAACTTACGATGTGGACAAAGATGAATTTTGGAACTAACGTGCATACCAGATTCTATTTTGAATATAAGTTATAATCCAATTCTTTGGTGACAATTGACATGCATCATGATCACAAGTGCTGCATTGACACTCTAGGATAAGATTTTCTTTATGACTAAAAGCTTATTGACAAGTGCTGTATGAAATTCAACTTTCTTGATTTTGGTATTGTCGCCACTCGCAATTATCTTGATTCTTGATCTTATATTAAACTATATTATAAGAAGATTGATATTTTAGTTTGTTATCATAAATTTGAACTTGCTATCAGTATTTCCTGAAAGCAACACTGAAACTGACTTGATGGTATCGTTTACACATATGCCTTTATTCGTTTCTCCTGCAGGTCGACTTTTACTCATTCTATCTTTGTTTCTTCTCTATTTTTTTTTTGCCTTGCAGATGTTGTCTTCTTGTTAAGGTAATGTTCGATCTTAACTTTGGAGTTTAATATAATTTTAAAACTACGGTATACAACATACTAATCTAGATTTTGTTGTACATCATCATGCGTGGACTTCTTGAAAAGTTTAAGGAAAAGGATACTTGGTTATACTAGATCAGCAACATTCACTTATGAGTCCTTCATGCTGACGGTCTTGCCCTTCCTTATAGCTTAGAAGGTATAAAAAAGTGTTAGAAACTTTGTTAAGCAGTTAACTCCAGTATGGTTGATAACTTCTACTATTCTTTGTGTTAGAAACTTAGAATTATGTTTTCAGTTAAGGGAGGCTATGCTTTAGTGAGCATCAATGAGAAATCAATTTGTGTGCCTAAATATAATTACTTACATCGACCTCACCATTATCACTTTTGTCCCAGCATAAAATCTTAATTTGTGTGCCTAAAGGCTAATGGGCGTCTTATTAGTCAGGGACGAATTTAGTTCATACTGCATTGTACATTTTATCATACTCTGTTGTCCCAGTATAATAACAACTGCATAAACCAAAAAGTTATGACCCGTCAGATTAGAAAGCCAATGTTGGAGATAATTGTACCGATCTAATACTAGAAAACTCGATTTCCCATGAAAAAAGGAAGCAATCTTTTTAGACTATGCTGTTGGGCAAAAGGGAATCAATCTTTTTAGGCTATATATGATGTTTTTATTTCTTTTGCGAAACGAACATTGCCATTATTCAATTCTTACACTTTCTTTATATATGTTGTTTGGATCAGAACTCTTTATATTTTAATTATACAAAAGTTGATAACTCTAATTGGAGGTACTGGTGACATGGTTGCATTTTGCACGACTCCGAACCTCCCTTAATAGTTGTTCCTGATCATAGTTGTATACCACTTTCATTTATTTGCTGCAATTTCCTTATCAATGTTTGATTATCAGCCATGGATAAGGCACCACCTGCAAGTCCATTTGATGTTTCTGTTGTTGACGCACCACCTAAATCTACCAATGAACCTACTGCATCTGTTCAGGTATTTGAAGTTCCTTTTTCATAGTTTAGTTATGTTTGATTCTTACATGATTTCAAACTTTTAAATTTTGTAACAAAGAAAACTCTTTTGTTAATTTGACAGCATTCTCATTTAATTTTTTATGCCACTTTTCAGGTACCTTGCATCATGCAGCAAAGAGAATTAGATTATATAAATCGAGTACGTGAGCATAAACAACGGATTATTGACCATGTGCTTGCTACCCTTGCTAAGGTATGTAACATATATACGCTCATTATATGCGGTGGTTGTTTACTGCCTTCTGATGGTTATGTTTTATCAAATATAAAATGCAGGTTTTGGAAAAACAAGGAAATGAAGGTCATCAAGTCCAATCACCTCCTGTGCAAAATGAGGTTGTAGTTACTCCTCCACAATCCACTCTTAATGTTAGTCCGACCAATGCTTTTACACCCTCTTAGGCTTCTCGACGCAAGTTGGCCCAACACAATAGAAGAGAAAGAGAGCTCATAAGTGGTAGAAGCAGCAAACGAACAAGAAGGAACTTAGAAGTAGGCTTTCAAAATATACTTGTGTCCATGTCTTCCCATATGTAAGTTTCATTTCTTTGTGTGTTTTCTATAACATTGTTTTCAGTCAAAAATATTTCCATTCCTAGCCTATTATGATTTTTTTTTCTACATGTTAGTGACACCTAAAACAAAATAGAAGTGGATGATCTTAGTGTTAGTCCGACCAATGCTTATACACTTTCTCATACTTCTCGATGCAAGTTGGCCCAACACAATAGAAGAGAAAAAGAGCACATAAGTGGTAGAATGAACAAGCGAACTAGAAGGAACTTAATTAGAAGCAGACCTTCACAATATTCCAGTATCAATGTCTTCATATATGTAAGTTGAATTTCATTGTGTTTTCTATAACATTGTTTTCAATAAAAAAAAATCCATTCCTAACTCATTAGGATTTTTTTTCCTACATGTTAGTGACACCCAAAGCGAAATGGATGTGGATGATTATTTTCAGCCTCTTACGGGTGTCAATATGGCGTAACCTCGCTAATATGCACAACAATGTCTCCGCCATTATCTGGGAAAGATGGATGTGGAATGCTCCTTTTGTAAAGCTCTGCACTGGAAAGATGAAAGGCTAGCAAATACATTAGTCAAAAGACCCTTTTTCGGGATGTGTTGCAAACAAGGAAAAGTCAGTCTTCCTCTACTTAGTCCATTGCCTCCTGCGATTCAAGATCTATATGATGGTAGTGATGCCAAAGCCAGGTCATTTAGACAACATCTTCGTCAGTATAACTTGGCTAATGCATTTACCAGTCTCGGTTGTCAACCAGATGACCGAATATTCAGTGGTAGCGGTCCTATTCTATTCACCGTTCATGGTGAATTACGCCATCAAATTGGATCGTTACTACCAGAACCTGAGAAAGATCAGACTTATGCTCAGCTTTATGTTTATGACCCAGCCAGTGCCCTTGATGTGCGTCATCGCCGAAATCAAGAATTGAGACGTGATGTTTTAGATGTCATTCAGAGTACACTGTCGGATTGTAATAGATTTGCTGAAAAATTTCGTCAAGCATATGATATATTGAGTGCTCGCACAGCTAAGGAAAATGACTTGGCAGCTTATCAATTGTGAGGATTTCTCTAATACATAGAATCGCATGTCAATCAATAAAGAAAACCAAATTATAATAGGACATACCTGAAACCATAACGTTGATCAAGCAAGTCCTATAAGCAGCAGCGGAACGTTGTTGTCTTCCACTCCAAAACCCTTCTTGTGTTCTCTCACATTGGATGGAAAACTTATGAGAATCAGAATAGGGTTTGGGGTGGGGACCTCAACTTATATATTATGGGTGTATTTCTATTATAGCCCATCATGATAATAGAAATACGCTTAAGCCCAAAAAAAGTATCTGCACATATAGTTAAGCCCATACTCACTTTATACATGTGTCATGACCTGACATGTGTGATTTGAGACATGTAAATGACTCAGTCATGTTACTTTAAGATCACGGTTTAGTGAGTCTTCCTAATGTCACTCAGACGTAGTTTGACAATTAACAATTGTGTAATGTGTATGATCTATGTAGGTACACCTTAAAGAGAAAAATTCTAACAATCTCCCACTTGTACCACATAGGTCATAACCTGATATTAAACAATGTTGACCTTAAGAGCTCTAAATTTTATTGTCGAAATAATGAGTGACGTCTCAAAAACACAATTTGGTCCATTGAAAACAAAAATATAGGATCACAGCGGCCTTTGCCACATTTAGCATGACTAGACCCATCTGTGGTCACAATACTAATATCTCCAATGACATAGATTAAGTATGGATGTGTAGCATGAAAATAACATGTAATGTGATCCCTGAACATGTTCATTTTCAACTGGTCCAACCTTATGATTTAAAGTGATTTTCTTTATTCTACTTAATCAAACTTTATATGCGCAACCATAAATGAATAAGTAGATAATTTTATTTCAAAATAATCATCAATTACTGAAGTGACAAGCAAGAGTTACTTAGTAATATAGACTCCCACTGAAATGAAATATCACAAGGACTAACCACTCTTTTACGAGCTATAAGCTCTTTTGAATGCCTTAAGTGGTAAGCCTTTAGTAAGTGAATCCATATTTTGGAGATCAATACTAATATACTCAACTGTCAAATGATAAATGATAATTTTGAACCCTTTCTTCATGTCAAGAAACTTTATATCAGTGTCCTACGGGACGCTAATGAACTCTTGTCATTCTCAAAGAAAAAAAAAATAGCGGTTTTAGTATCACAATAAATCTTTAACAGTTTCTAAATGAAACTAACAACATAATACCGGAATCCGATAAGATCCAATCGGTTACCAAATGATTGGTTCTTCGTCATGTGAGTGTGAAATCTTTTGTTCTTTGCAAATACCGCATAAATCTTTTAGCCGCTTTCATATCCATTCTTGGATTAAGTATTTGCCAAGCATTCCAACTACGTACGCAGTAACTGGAGGCGTACAAACTTGAGCATATATGAGACTCCCTACTGCTAATGCATATGGGATATCTTTCAATTGTTCTTTATAAATCGTTTTTTGGATAGCTAAGCAAATTTAATTTTATCACCATTACCAAAAAGTGCATTACCTGGTAAATTGTTGTGCATGCCGGAACTACTTAGCACATTTATTGACATAAGCATTTTGTGAAAGCCACAGTGATCTTTATGCGTATAACAAAATTGCTACACCGTATGTCACTTCTTGCTAGTAGAATATCATCAAAATATATTACCATAATAAATAAATTTGCTCCCACTGATCTTATGATATAAATATTGATCCACGTTAATTTAACTTAAAACCAAAAGAGGCAATAACGTGATCAAACTTTAAGTACCACTGACGAGATGTCTGCTTTAAGCCATAGATAGATTCCTCAACTTGCAAATCAAATGTTCTGTGTCTTTGGACTCAAAACCCTGAGGTTGCCACTATAGAAAGTATCCTGAATGTTGCCATTCAGAAAACCAAACTTAATATCCATCTGGTGTAACTTTAAATCATAATGAGCTACAAGTGCCATAATAAGTCTTCTCTTTATAATAAATGCCTTCCTTGTGAGTAAAGTCTTCCTTCAGTAAATGAAATTGTAGTTGTTATACCTGGGGATGGAACTGAAATAAGAAGCACAAGAGATATCATTATTTATTATAGATCAGGCAATGCACTGAAGCGGATTGATGAATGTAATCCCGCTTATCTACCCCTACATTATCCTTTGTTTTTCCCTCGGGGTGAGATTGGGTGGTCAACCAAAATGAAACATTATGATGTCAATGACGACGATTTGAGGCGATTGACTCAGATGGTGTTCTATGCATATCGTTTGTTCGAACGTCATACTGAATATGCAGCAATACTCTGTGGTGGAAAATTATTTCAGGAGTTTTTGTGTGATGTTTGGGCTTCTACTGAGGAAAATCGGCTATACTATCATTATACCCACCAAACGGATCTTCGTGCTGAAGTGTACATGAGTTTGACAGATTTAGCTGAGGGTACGGATCCTGATCAGGTTGGTCAACGGTTTATTTTGCTATCATCGTTCATTGGAAGTCCAAGGTACATGTATAAGATCTTTCAAGACTCGATGGCTATAACACGTTACAATAAGCATCTAGATATATTCCTTACGATGACGGCTAATCCTCACTGGCCAGAAGTGCAAGAAGCCCTTTTGGAGAACCAAAATGTGTTTGATCGACCTGATGTTCTTGCCCGTGTTTTCGAACTGAAGAGAAGAGCTTTAATGAAATTTATCAAGAAGAAAAATGTGTTTGGCCGTGAAGTAGCTCATGTGTACACCATTGAATTTCAGAAGCGTGGCCTCCCGCGCATGCATGCACTCTTTTTCCTCAACCATGAAGATAAAATTCATACCGCAGCCCAAATTGATCAAATTATATCTACAGAATTTCCCGACCCAGATAAGGATCCCTTGCTCTTTGATACAATAAAGAGTTATATGATCCATGGACCGTGTGGTGCTAAAAATATGAACTCACCGTGTATGGAAAATGGCAAGTGCACAAAACATTTTCCACATGAGTTTATAGACGTGACAACCATACAAAAAGACAGTTATCCACTTTATATGCGCCGCAACACGGGACGTGTCTATATGGTGAAAGATAAAGAGGTTGACAATAGGAACGTTGTCCCATATAATCCACAGTTGGTGAGGATGTTTAATTGTCACATTAATGTCGAAGTGTGTGCGGGATTGCAATGTGTTAAGTACATCCACAAGTACATCTACAAGGGCAATGACAGAACAACAATGGTGTTGGACGGCGGAAATGAGATTAAACAGTACATTGATGCCAGATATATTGGACCACCAGAAGCAGCTTGGCGGCTATTTGGGTTTTCCTTACATGAAGAGTTTCCAACTGTTGTAAGGTTATCTCTTCACTTGCCATGTATTTAACACTTGATTAAACAAATTTCATCAATATACTATTAAGTTATACTGGAATGCCATACTGTTAAGTTATGATTTGTTGCCAGGTATGCATCATGTTGTGTTCAACCCTAAGGAACCGATGGAGAATATTCTTGAGAGGGCGAAACGACAAAAGTCGAGTCTCACTTCATTCTTTGACCATTGTGCTTCAAATCCATATGCTCGGGCCTATACTTACCAAGAATTCCCCGAGCACTTTGTTTGGCACAAAACAGAAAAGGTATGGACTAAAAGAAGTAGTGGTTATGTTATTGGCAGGATGTATTTTGCCAAGCCCAATGAGGGAGAGAGGTTTTACTTGCGTCTACTATTGACCATCGTAAAGGGCCCAACATCATTTGAGGATCTACACAAATTTGAAGGTATTCCTTATCCAACATTCAAGGCTGCGTGTGTTGCACATGGACTTCTTGAAGATGATGGAAAGTGGATACATTGTTTAGAAGAAGCGGCGATAATGAATACTGGATATCAGCTAAGGAGATTGTTCGACATTATTCTGTTGGAATGCAATCCAGTGCAACCACATCTATTGTGGGATAGATTCTCAACAAGTATATGCGACGACCTGACGCACAAATTACGAACTATCTTCAACATTCCTAATCTATCAAAAGAGCAGGTGACATATATTATATTAATGCCTCCTTCATGTAGCCTATATTATATTATTAATACACAATTTTCCTGCAGGTGACAGATTACGGGTTGCATCTATTGGAGCAGTTCCTCATGGAATCTAAAAACAAAACTCTAGAAGATTTTCCCCCGATGCCCCGACCACTCAAAAAATGGAACAAAGGGATTGGAAATAGACAAATTTGGGAGCAACGCCAACTCTAGTTTGATTTACAAGATGGACAAATCAACCGTAGCATTGATCGTCTTAACAATGAGCAACGTCATGCGTTTGATACCATGGTTGATTCAGTCATGCAAAATGCAGGGGGAATTTTCTTCTTAAATGGAGCTGCAGGTACAGGAAAGACATTTGTGTATAATACAATTGCAGCTAAATGTCGTCATCTAGGTCATATTGTGATTGCAGTTGGCTCATCTGGTATTGCGTCACTTTTATTAGATGGTGGTAGAACAGCTCATTCAACTTTCTCTATTCCTTTTGATGTGTTGGAGAACTCTATGTGCGGCTTCAAAAAGGATTCGCTCCAAGCAGGTCTGTTTAAAGAACCAAACCTGATAATTTGGGATGAAGTCTCGATGCAGCATAGGTTTTGTATTGAAGCAGTTGACCGTTCACTCCGAGATGTTTGTAACAATGAAAGACCATTTGGTGGAATCACTGTTGTTCTAGGCGGTGACTTCTTACAAATTCTGCCAGTTGTACCACAAAGTGAACGTGAGGATATTGTAGGTGCATCACTGAGAAGGTCTTTGCTCTGGAAACACGTCAATGTTTTATCTTTGGTACAAAATATGAGATTAGACAGTGACTTAACGTGTTGTTCTCCAATTTCTTGATGGAGGTATTACTTAATTTCTTGAAAAAAAAAATATTTTTTGCTGACCATTTTAAATTATACACAATCACTTATCTCATATGCTCTCATTTGAAATTTTCAAGTTGGAATGAAACCAAAAGAAAGTGTTCAATTGCCGCCAGAGATTCAAAATTGTAGCAATCTTCATGACTTGCTAAATAATATATATCCCGATCTAAGTGAGCAGTATGAAGCTGATCCAAATTATTTGACCGAGCGGACTATCCTTTCAGCACGCAACGATGACGTTAGCACTATAAATGCTACGGCACTAGATATGTTTCCTGGGGAAGAAATTGTTTGATTAGGTGCTGACAAGTTAGGCGCTGCCAATGTTGTTTATAGTGGTAATGCAAGTAGCTATCCGACATAGTACTTGAACTCACTCGATCTTTCTGGGTTGCCTCCATTCAAGCTTACTCTTAAGAAGGAATGCCTAGTAATGTTGCTGAGAAATATAGCGCCAACAGATGGACTTTGTAACGGCACGCGCCTGATGATTGTGTGCACAAAGCCACACGTGGTGCAAGTTCTAATCTTAACTGGAGAAAAAGCAGGGAATGTACGCTTTATCCCGAGAATATCGATGCGCTTAGCCGACCAATAAAATACCATTTCAAATGACCAGACGATAGTTTCCGATTCGATTGTCATTTGCAATGACGATAAACAAATCACAGGGCCAGTCTGTTAAGTACATTGGTATTGATTTGCGAAACCAGGTGTTTAGCCATGGTCAATTATATGTGGCGTTATCAAGATGCACTTCTTCAAAACGAATTAGTGTCATCCTCCTTCCTGATTCTTCAAACCACACAACTAATATCGTGTATCCTTAAGTCCTGCTTTAGTTTGAGAGAAGGTGTATTTCATAACTTTTGAGCTTTGATGTTTATTTCTCAATTTCTTTTTATACATATGGTTAGGAAATAAGGAACCCTTCATTGTATATGAGGATTTGAATCTAGATCAGCTAACTGGTTGTTATGTCGTAGCATTTTGCTAGATAGAGGAATTTGTTTTTTGGTTTCTAGACAACAATATTTTTAGATAAAAAAAATACAATATTTGATAGGATAATGACTTCTTAAATTTTCTGATAAATGAATGAATTTGATGCATATGTTTATATAACAAAATAAAGGTCATCATAATCCAAAACAATCTAAGTAGCATACACCCTCCATAAGCACTCAATATTAATTTTGTAAATAATAGTTATTAGATTTTTGTGTTTCTTTTGCAGTTTTTAATTTAATTAATAAAAAAATGAATAACGTTATGACTCAAGTGGCATAGCCACGGGTTAATTTCTAGTCTATATAATAAAACAGCTTGGTTTTTAAGTGCTTTGTGTGAAGCCTACATCGGATGACTAATAGTTAATACAATCAGTATATCTAACGGTAGACCGACACGATTAAAGAGTAAGTTGATTCCAATTAGAAAACAATCTTTATGAAAATGTACTCAAAGAAATTACTACTAACTTATCTAGAATTTATAAAACTTATCTAACTTATTTAAATTCTAACTTATCTAAATTTATCTAAAGTTATCTAAATTCTAACGTAACTTATGATATTAATCCTCATAGTCTTCTTATCGACAAACTCTTAATTTATGAAACTTATCTAACTTATTTAAATTCTAACTTATCTAAATTTATCTAAATTCTAATGTACTGATGATATTAATCCGCATAGCCTTCTTATCGACAAACTCTTTAGAGAGTATTTCTATATAATAAAGTAGCTTGGTTTTTTATGTATTTATATCAAGTGGTTAGGGAGAATGTAGTTTTGGGATGATCTAACAGTAATTATAACACTTACTAATACCCACAAAATTAGGAAATAAGAAAAAGAATCCTTCATCGGTCCAATCTCTCTTTTTCCTTCAAATCACTTTTAGTTTTGGGATGATTTAACGGTAATTATAACACTTATTAATACCCACGAAATTAGGAAATAAGAATCCTGTGCCAATATATATTTTTTTCTTCAAATCACTTTTAGTTACCAATAAACAAATCACTTTTAGTTACCGAAAGAAAAGAAGAAAAAAAAATAAAAAAAATCTAAAGTTATCTAAATTCTAACGTACTTATGATATTAATCTTCATAGCCTTCTTATTGACAAACTCTTCAGAGAGTATTTCTATATAATAAAACAGCTTGTTTTTTATGTATTTATATCAAGCGGTCAGGGAGAAAGCAGTTTTGGGATGATCTAACGGTAATTATAACACTTACTAATACCCACAAAATTAGGAAATAAGAATAAGAATCTTTCATCGGACCAATCTCTCTTTTTCCTTCAAATCACTTTTAGCTACCAATAAACAAATCACTTTTAGTTTTGGGATGATTTAACGGTAATTATAACACTTACTAATACCCACGAAATTAGGAAATCAGAATCCTGGGCCAATCTATCTATTTTTTTTCTTCAAATCACTTTTAGTTACCAATAAACAACTCACTTTTAGTTACCGGTAAAAAAAAAAAAAAACTATATCTTTCACTCTTTTCTCTTCCTCACGAAGATACCTTACAACATTTTCTTCTTCCTAACCAGTAAGGTAACACCCTTCTTCTCACACTGTCACGTTTAAGTGCAAGGATCTCCCGACATGCGCAATCCTCAGTTACATTTAAGGTAAAAAAAATCTCATTACTTCGTTATCAGTGAGTTTTGTTGCTTTTTCCACACTGTTTTTTCAGTAACCTTCTTCAATACTATCTTCTTCTCTTCAGTAAGAATTCTTAACATGATTTATCTATCTCGGTTCTCTGCACTACGACATGATCTCTCCACCACTCTAAGGCTCTTCTTCAACAGGTAATATTAATTTGTATTTAGTTTACATAGTGGTTCAGTGCATAGTTTTATGGGCGTATGAAAACTATGCCTTTAACACTCAATTTGGATTTCGGCGGGATGGGATTTCAACAAAATCCATTGATATGTGAATAAATCTTTTATATTGAATAAGATTCCTTGGGATTAAACAACAGTTGTGAAGGCAAGTACATTTTAACGTCATTTCCTTCTAATAATTGTTCAAGTTTATTTTTATACACAGAACAACAAAGAATCTACATTCATTTCGGTATGTACAGAGTGCAGAGACTTCAATGCTTCTTTTGCAAGATTGAACTAATCAATGGAAGGTTTACATATTGTTGAATGGGAACTTTTTTAGTCAACATAACTGAGAACGTGTCTGAGTTACAACACAATGTAAGAGTGAAGAATTAGCTATAATGGAAGCAAGTAAGTTAGTGGAAAAGTTATTTTTCACTATTTATATTTGGAAAGCTATGTCTTATTTGTCTCTAGATGTATGCTTCATTTTGTGCATTTTGTAGTTGTAAAGACGTGTTGAGTGGGAGACTAAATGCAGAAGAATGTATCGTTTCCCAATCCCAAATGTTTGTGCTAGACTCATTTCCCATGTTTATTGTGTTGCATAAGTGCATGGTCAAGGATGCAACAACAACCAAAAGAGTAAAAGTCAAGGCACAAGTAGAACTTCTACTTCTTATGATATCATCACTCGAGTATCAAGGATCAGTATCCTCTCTTCTTATCAGATTTTTGAATCCTCATAATTTCTAATATGATCTTTTAGTTTCGATATATTTTTATATTAAGGTTGTAGTTTCTTGGATGTTTTCGGCCTCTTTGTATTGTGACTTTGTGCGCATTTATTAGGACTTCATAATCGTAGCTCACAGTATATGAATTTAGTTATCATTTGACAGTTATTAATTATGTTAAATCCAAGTACAAAGGATTGTGGGTTGAATTGAAACCAACATTTTGAGAATGTGACACATGAAGACCACCTCACACTAAGATCGGAACAAGTAGATAAAGGTAGGCAAGAAAGCACCCTCTTCATCAGATACAATTGAGTTGCATATTTGGGTAAGAAGTTTGGAAGCTAATGGTTTATATCCTTGGATTGTCTAACGAACATAGCCGGATTGACAAAATATTATATTTTCATCATTGCATTGTGAAAGGTTGGCTATATGGCTTTGTGATTAAGATTTAGTTGCAAGAAGTGCCTACAGAAGTTCAGATTTCATTGTCAATTGAGCTCACTTCTTAATAGCTAGCTACTAAACTGCTCCATGTTGTCTTGAGCATTGGTTGTGGGCTGTCTTTAGCTTCTTACACAGTAGTGTTGGTTGATATATGCTGGATTTAGTAAGGATCCATTTTGTTTTTACTTATTAATGGATCTATGACTTTCACTATTATTATATTTATGTAGGAACTATCCAACAAAGAAAATAAAGAAGACAATATTTTGGCAACTGCAGATTCCCCACCCATTGAAGTTTGCAAATTGGGTATTAGAGGCATTAAGAGTAAGTTTTGGAAGTTCATTTGAGTAGCAAACATATTCCCAGTGGTATCTTTGAGTACCAGACTTATAAATTTGTTTACAATAGCCATATTTTAATTGGGCCTATTTGAAGCTCCATGGACTCTATATTGGTCATTTGAAATATCTTTGTTTGTTTAATGTAATGGCATAATTTGTAGTGCATCTTATATATGATTGATAAGAGCCCAAAACTGTAGTTTTAACCCCTTAATAATCATACTTTTAGACCAATTATGTGAGTAATAATTAAGAGTTAACACTGATTACGTGTTTTTATGCATTTCAGGCTTCAAAGTCCATTATGTGCAGAAATGTGCCACTTTAGCGAGATAAAGGAGAAAAGGTCGGTTACTAAGGAGTTCCGTGATTAAAGGCCAAGATTCAAGAAGATAAAGCCTTTCTAAAGCCCGGTCAAAAGCTGAAAAGTCGACGCGGGCAGAAACAACACACAAGTCAGCAGAACTTCCGAAGGCCGTATCTTTGGACTCAGACCTCGGAATGGGGCCTACCTTATGTCAAAAGGACCGGCCCGGAAAGAGCTTTCCAATGGTCCAAGCCTTGACCCAATCAGAGGAGCAGAAGTGGACGAAAAGTCTGTTGAAGACAACTGCAGCTGAAGAGGCCTTTTTGGACTGAAAAAATTGGGTTTTGGGCCTGATTCTCTGGCCCAAAACATGGCTCCAAGCCCATGCACGATTTTTGGATCTGAATATATAAAAACAAAAGCTTAGCTCTTTGTTAATGGTAGCTAGTTAGACCTAAAATAATATAGATAATTCTAGATCTGTTTTCATTAATTAAATTAAGTTTTAGTTCCATTTTCAATTCTTGTTTTAGATTAAGTCTTTGAATCATTGTTCTTGATTGATTAGATAAATAAAATAGTTATTTTATCAATTTTGAATTGTGTTATTTCAATCTATTAGATCTAGTTTTAATTGTTGATTTGTTATCATACCATTCTTAGTTGTTAATTAGATTTTAATTATTGTTTAATTTAGATTAGTAAATTTCGAATCTTGATATTATGTTTAGTTTAGATTCATATGGAAATGATTGCGGAATGATTCTCGGCTAAACCTCCATTAGAGGGGGTTGAGAAGCCTTGATGAAAGCTTGATTCCGATTATCGTAGAGTCGTCGTAATTTCTATTCCACTCTAGAAACGATTAATTCGCCATGAGAATGGGTTTAATTGTTCACATGCTAGTTATGAATTGGTAGAAATGTCATGTGTAATTAGGGATTAGGAAGAACCAATTGTTCTGCGTAGCAGTTCAATTTGGATTACGACGATTCGTCGCTAGTGACTTAAGTTGAGTTAAGGTGGAATCAATCCCCCATAATTCCTTATTATAGAATCAACGTAGTATTTCCGTAGTTGAATCAATTATAGTTTGTATCTTGTGGGTAGTTGCATCGTAGTATAATTCCCCCTCGTAAAGCTCTTATTAGACTTAAGACCGACTAATTAGATTAGAAAACAATTACATGCTAGAGCACTAGGAGTGGAACGAATTTGTTACTCCACTCTATCTCGATAGAATTGAGAGTAGGAAACTTTGATAAACATATAACATCATGTTAAAGTTTTAGTTTACTTACGTTTTGAGTTCATCGTTCATTTCGTAGGTAGACATTTCATTTTATCATTTATCAAATGGTGCCGCTGCCATCTTAGTTGCACTTTAGCATTGTTTTCATAGTAGAATTAGTCATTTTTAAGTCCCATTAAACCCACCCACCCTTGTTTGATTCATACTATGGTTGTCCATTTCAGCGTTGAAAAAGTTCATAAAAAATATACAATCGAAAGCGACGGCGGCTTATAAGGAGAGCGACACCGCCCTCATACCAGTAGCGACCGCCCTCATACCAAAGCGCGAATTCGCCACTTACTGGAATAGGAGCGCGACCGCGCCCTATGCGAGTGCACCTGCGCCCTAAGCAAATTTTGCGGATTTCTACAGGTTTGTTTCGAACTTCGATTTTTTTTTAGTTATTCAGTGTTCTAACTTGTTATTTTACGAACACGCGTAAACAAGACGCTATTCATAAGCGAAGCAAGGACGCTATCGGTATTCCTTTCTTCCATACTCGCATCTCAGTTAGAGGTTCATACTAAATATCAAGATTGTTTTGATTGTTTTCGTGTTTAGACTTAGACTTGCATGATATTAAGGTCTGGTCGGAGAAAAACACCGAACGTAATTAACCGTCAACAAACAAAGATATCGAGTATACCAATCACAACACCTCTAACTACTATCCCACCAACCATACCTGACATAATGGCTGAAGAAAGAGAGACTCCTCTCTCTGACTTTTATAAAGCCTTGAGCGATAGCCCTAAATCTTGCATCGTTCTAGCAGACCCAGTGGGGGATTTCCGCATCCCCCAAATATATTTAATTTGTTACCCGTTTTTTCATGGTTTAGACCATGAAAAACCTTATCGGCTACGTCGCGTGTAGGATTGAACAAGTCCTTACAACATTCCACCATCCTACGGTTGGTGCGGAACAAATTAAATTGAGGGTATTCCCTTTCACCTTAGCTGATAAGGCGTCGTCTTGGTTAATTGCCCAAACGCCTAATTCTCGTGGACTCGTGGGCCAAACTTGTTCATTTGTTTATGGAACATTTTACCCCCTAAAGACGGATGAAATGCTTTCCAAGATTCACTTCTTTTCGACGGAATCCTCATGAATCATTTTCGAGGAGGCTTGGAATCGTTTCACCAATCTCCTTATAGAGTGTCCACACCATCACCTAGCGTAAGACACGTTAGTTAATTGCCTTTTTCAAAGGACTTTTACACCACCATAAAGAAGTCCTAGACATAATGAATGGGGTAGTTTCCTAAGTAAAGGAGCCTCAGAGGCATATAAATTTTTGGAAGATCGGACTAAAGCGTAATAATAATTGGGGGTAGTGACGATTCTCGGCCCGCTAGTTCTTCTTCAACGATTAAGGCTACCAAGATGTTTGAGGTTAAATCAGATCCCGAGCTTAAAACTCTAATTGAATCCCTCACAAAAAGGTAGAGGCCATTTACGTACAACAAAAGCCTATCCCCGTCATGAATGTAAATTCAAATCCATGTAGTTTCTGTTTGAGTCCTGAGCATCCCGACTCCCACTGTCCTATAGCCTATGAACATTCTTGTTCCATTAATAGTGAACCTAACGCCCCTTGGAGACAAAATCCCAACCCGGTTGGAGAAATAACCAACAAGTCACACCTACAGGGTACAATAATCAATATGTTAGGCCAACACACAGTTATAACCAAGCTCCACCACAACAAGGATAGGATCAGGGTAATTATAATAATTATAACAACCAAGCGTAACCTCGACAAAGTCAAGCACAAGGTCAATGTAGTTATAATAATTATAATGCTAATAGAGGTATCGTTCCGGTAAATAATAACTATCACAATCCGCCCATAAATAATCAACGCGAGATAGTTCTAGTCACACCACCCGTGACTACTACACCCACACAACCGGATCGTCTTGACACCTTCATACAAGTGAGCCAACAACTTTTCCAAACCATGGCTCAATCTAACCAACACATTCTACAATCCATTAATAATTTAAACCAACAGTTAGCCCAAGAGAAAGCCCAACCAAAAGGCGTGTTTCCAATCCAAGCGATACCCAACCCTAGAACAGCAAACACAGCCTTTGAGGTAGACGGTAATACTAGTACGGAAACTACATCCGTATGTCAGCTAAATGCCATCACCACTCTCTGTTCTGGAAGAGTGGTTGATAACAAAGTAACTATGCCTATAGTTACCCCATCGATACTCCTACACCGGATATCGAACTAGATGCGAAATAGAAACTGAAGAACCTACCACCGTAGAGGTACCCGGTTAAACCACAACCTAAGAAAAAAGAAAGCCAAGGTTACACATCAAGCCCGAGCCATACGCTAAATATAGAGCTTAAACCACCGTTCCTCAGAAATTAGCCATGCTAACCGGGGATACTAACTTTGAGGAGATTAGGAACGTTTTCAAAAATCTAACGATAAACCTTCCTTTTCTCGAAGCTATAAAAAAGCTACCTAACCACGCTAAGTTTCTTAAGGAGTTGTGCACTACTAGGCGTAAGACCAACATACCTAAAGACGCCTTTCTAACTGAACAGTTCCCAACTTTATCCGAAAATAATGGAATTGTTAAGTACAAGGACCCTGGTCGTCCTACTATACAATGCACCTTAGGAGATTCTCACACGACGACCGCGCTACTAGACCTGGGGGCTAGTGTTAACTTACTCCCGTTTTATTTGTATAAACAAATAGGTCTAGAGGAGATGCAACCTACTAAAATGACATTGCAATTAGCTGATCGGTCTATTAAGTATCCTAAGGGTGTGGTTGAAAACGTGTTGGTTAAAGTCCAAAATTTTTACTACCCGCCAACCGTTATCCTCGACCGCGAAGTTACTAACGACTCTGTACCTATCATTTTAGGCGCCCCTTCTTGGCTAACGCCGCCTTTTTATAAACTGCGCGATGGTTCGATGTCCTTATCCTTTGGCCATCTTTACGTTGAGGTAAATGTTTTCAAAACGAGGACCACAGTATCGATTCATCTACAAATGGCGAGGTTAGCATGATCGAGAGCTTAGCTCAAGATTACTTCAAAACATGTTTCGGAGAAACAAATTAACAAATTCCTTTCCTTCGAAATTCGACTTTAACAATGACTCCACGGTAGTAGATTAAATCGAAGAAGAATTCTCGCAACTCTTTTGCACCGCTTCTTTACCACTTCGTGAGTCCCCCCTTGCCAACAACCATTCATCCCTTGATGCTATGACGGAAGATGAATTTTTCAATCTCTATCCCAGTGATCCTTTTGACCCACCTATTGAGGAATGTCTTGCATATATCAAGATTTCGATGATATGGACTCGGAGAGCTCTAGCTGAGAATCATTCACCTTCCATCACCAATATTCCCCACCCTCCACCTTTTCAAAAGAACCTCGAGTTTGCACTCGATCCTTTAGTTTCTCCTGTGCTTCATGATTTTTTAAATCTACCTAATAAACAAATACTTCCCAAGGATAAACCACTTGACACCTTCATTTTCAGACTTGAGGCAGTCCCTAACTACACCATGAATGAGTTTTGTGCTAAACCCACATCCTCATTTTTTCCATGCTTTCCCTCTAAAACTTATCCCAATCCACCATATTTTCCACAACCATTCACTTTTTCACACTTATTCACTAGGACACCCTCTCGTTCAAAGATGAAACATAAGGTGCATGCTCGGTTATGTTATAGGTCTATCCGACTTCGCTTTCATTCCACTAGGCTGCGTCATAGGAAATCTTGGTGCTTGATTGTGTTTGGATATATTTTCTATGATATTTATTTATGGAATGATCCACAACTATTTCGGTTGTTGATATATGATAAACTGCATATTCATACATATATTTAGATAAAGTCTCGAGTATCTGACTATAAACGACTCAATTTTTGTGTTTGGTGCATTTCCTTTCATTTCCATATATTGGTGAATGCACCATTCAGGTAACCGGGCCCTCCCTATGGAGTGTGTGGCTGTAAGTACCGGATCCTAAGTCTACGTTTCACATAATTCACGTTTTCCACTCTTGCATGTTTTCTTGGTTTTTGAGTCATGTTTCTCGATGGTGTGAATTATGTCTTTACTGCTTATTGTTTTCCTTTATATTAAACCTAATTCATAAAAAGTAAAAAAGTTTAAAGCTATAAAAATAGTAATCTAGCAAGTCTTGGGAATCTAACTTTAAAAGACCCAAGTTTTCGTACAATACCAACTTTCTGGAGTATAGGCCAAACAAAATTTTCAAACTTAAAAAGAGTTTTCCAATATTGTTTGAGGGTGGTGTATTTTAGTATTCATTTCAAATCATGTTGCCACCCTAAGCCTGTCATATTTACTCCAGTAGAGTTTGTGTTAGTTAGTACGTAACAGTTTAATTGTGCTTCATATTATCATATCATCTTTACAATATTTACATTTGCAGTGCACGCCAATTTTTGCCACGTTTCTATGGTAAATTCTTTCCTTATCTCTTTACACTTTAAGGACAAAGCGTTCGATTGTTTGGGGGGTGGGATAGAAATATTTACAAAAATTAGACACTTTTAGGATGTAAATTACGCACTTTTATTTATAAAATGTTAAAAATTATAAAAATTAGTTAGTTACATAATTTAATTGTGCTATTGAATTGTTTCATGAACCCCCTTCTCCCAAATTGTTTGGGGGGTGGTATAGAAACACGATGTAAATGTTAAGCACATATTAGGTTGTATATTACGTATTATTTGTCTTAAAAATAATAAAAATAAAAATAAAAATAAAAAGTTTATGCTATACACTTAGGAATATTGGTATTGTTTCTTTCTCTATGCTCTTAATAATCTAGAAGTCTCACGTAGCTTTTGCATTATAATAGTTTTTAGAAACTTAGGTTAATATGTAGGTAATAATCTTTGCATCTATCTATAAATATATTACATGAGTATCTATGATTGTTTGGCAGTAAGTTTATGAAATCTAGGCTAAAGTACTTATTCTACAAATCCTGTCAGAATATAGCCTAAAACCTTATATGAGTGAAACATTTGAGAAATGACACAAGGGAGAAGTATATTCCAAATAGAGAAATCACACGTCCACTTGTTTGACCACTATACCATGTCCTAAGAGAGAATTTAGGCCCTTTTTGGATCGATATAGCCAGAAATTCAAACCTATGAATTATTTTCCGCTAGTCGCCCCTCTGAGCCTTTCTTTAGCCTTTCATAAACCACAAATCCTTTACCCTGTTACAAACAAAACAAAAAAAAAAAAAAAAAAATTCAACCTACCCAATTTAGATAAGTCCGAGAATAGAATAAGGAAGAAAGAAGAAGAAAAAACACGTGTAAAAAAAAAGTTAGTTAATTGCTTGAGAAAATAAAGAAAAGAAGTTTCCATCCAAAGAAAAGAAAAATAAAAATAGAAATAAAATAAAAACTCCAAAAAAAATAGAATAAAAGGAGTCAAAAGCCAAAAAAAAAGAAAAAAATATGGCTAAGGATGGAAACAAAGTGTAGAAGCAAAAGTAAATAACAAGGTTTTCTCTAGTTACATAATATGAAGACTCTATTATCTCGGACTTGTCCCCTTTGAATATCCATTTCCTTCCTTCTTAAACTATCTCCTAATCCCCAGAACACCTAATAAAGACCTCTAGCTCAATTAGGAATAGGTTAGTGGGATAGTAAGTGGCAGATGTGTTTGATCAACTTCGGGCTTCCTTGTGTGTCATTGAGATTGTAAGGTAAAGTATGCCCTTTGCACACTAGAGTAGCAAAACTTGAGTGGAAAAATCAGAGTGATTTTTTGTCTTGACTTTATGTGAGAACCTACTTAAGGACGCTTATTCCAAAGTTTCAGAAACGGACTGTTATCGCATTTCATATCATTACTCATTGTATATATGTTTATTAAGTAGATGATTGATTATTATGCATATATTAGCTTAGGTTTCGACTTGATTACTCTATATGCATTGCTAGTGAGAGGTATAGTTAATTTAGAGCATGAATAAGGAAACAATAGTTTTATTTCTTAGTCGTTGTAGTATAGATGAAGTTTGTGAGTACCTTCATCGGAAAACTCTCACGAGACTATAACTTCGCCCACTAGGGAATTCCTAGTGGTTTAAGGCCTTGTTGCATATGGTCAATGCAATCGCACTCAGCGAAACGAGAGTAGATAGAACTCCATTTTTGGTCACTTATTCTAATTTCTCATCTTTGCTTGAGGACAAGCAAAATGCTGTTTGGGGGTGGTTTGATAAGAGCCCAAAACTGTAGTTTTAACCCCTTAATAATCATACTTTTAGACCAATTATGTGAGTAATAATTAAGAGTTAACACTGATTACGTGTTTTTATGCATTTCAGGCTTCAAAGTCCATTATGTGCAGAAATGTGCCACTTTAGCGAGATAAAGGAGCAAAGGTCGGTTACTAAGGAGTTCCGTGATTAAAGGCCAAGATTCAAGAAGATAAAGCCTTTCTAAAGCCCGGTCAAAAGCTGAAAAGTCGACGCGGGCAGAAACAACACACAAGTCAGCAGAACTTCCGAAGGCCGTATCTTTGGACTCAGACCTCAGAATAGGGCCTACCTTATGTCAAAACGACCGGCTTGGAAAGAGCTTTCCAATGGTTCAAGCTTTGACCCAATCAGAGGAGCAAAAGTGAACGAAAAGTCTATTGAAGACAACTGCAGCTGAAGAGGCCTTTTTGGACTGAAAGAATTGGGTTTTGGGCCTGATTCTCTGGCCCAAAACATGGCTCCAAGCCCATGCACGATTTTTGGATCTGAATATATAAAAACAAAAGCTTAGCTCTTTGTTAATGGTAGCTAGTTAGACCTAAAATAATATAGATAATTCTAGATCTGTTTTCATTAATTAAATTAAGTTTTAGTTCCATTTTCAATTCTTGTTTTAGATTAAGTCTTTGAATCATTGTTCTTGATTGATTAGATAAATAAAATAGTTATTTTATCAATTTCGAATTGTGTTATTTCAATCTATTAGATCTAGTTTTAATTGTTGATTTGTTATCATACCATTCTTAGTTGTTAATTAGATTTTAATTATTGTTTAATTTAGATTAGTAAATTTCGAATCTTGATATTATGTTTAGTTTAGATTCATATGGAAGTGATTGCGGAATGATTCTCGGCTAAACCTCTATTAGAGGGGGTTGAGAAGCCTTGATGAAAGCTTGATTCCAATTATCGTAGAGTTGTCGTAATTTCTATTCCACTCTAGAAACGATTAATTCGCCATGAGAATTGGTTTAATTGTTCACATGCTAGTTATGAATTGGTAGAAATGTCATGTGTAATTAGGGATTAGGAAGAACCAATTGTTCTGCGTAGCAGTTCAATTTGGATTACGACGATTCGTCGCTAGTGAGTTAAGTTGAGTTAAGGTGGAATCAATCCCCCCTAATTCCTTATTATAGAATCAACGTAGTATTTCCGTAGTTGAATCAATTATAGTTTGTATCTTGTGGGTAGTTGGATTGTAGTATAATTCCCCCTCGTAAAGCTCTCATTAGACTTAAGACCGACTAATTAGATTAGAAAACAATTACATGCTAGAGCACTAGGAGTGGAACGAATTTGTTACTCCACTTTATCTCGATAGAATTGAGAGTAGGAAACTTTGATAAACATATAGCATCATGTTAAAGTTTTAGTTTACTTACATTTTGAGTTCATCGTTCATTTCGTAGGTAGACTATTCATTTTATCATTTATCAATGATCTCTTATGCATTTTTGTAGTAATTGTGTAATGGACGTGATTAATTAGATGCATTGAATTCATTTAGCTACTGTCTTCGAACTTTTGATGTTGACAAAATCAAGAAAACTTGAGAACTTTTTGTTACTTTAGCAGTTCATATTAGTTACTGCTTTTGTTGTTGCCTGTTGACATTTCATTTGGCAGTTCATTAGATTTGCAAACTTGCAGACATATCCTTTAGCAGGAAACATTTGATATCAATTTGGGATCTTAGTTGTTTGATCCAAGCCTGTTCTACCGCAGGAATATCTGCAGAACTATTGATGATAATAATTATGTGCTCATGAATAAGCTAATCTCGCTATGTATTTAGCAAGATTAAAAACAAGTAAGCCAAAAGACCCACAAAATTTCTCTCAAGAAGATTGTCATTGGTGAAAATTGTATTTGCCTGCTTAACGACGCGGATGGGGTGTGCTTCAATGTTCACTCTAAGTATACACATGTGCGACAAGTTCTCACTAAGAGCCTAATAGTGTTCCAACAGTGTTTGTATAACCCTTGAGCTTTAGGTTCTTATTGATAGCAATATATACCTTGGATTATAGGAGTTTGCTATTGACTTTTTATTTAATTTTCTAATTCTTATAAAGGGACTTGACAACTATTCAAGTTTTGTTGGCGTAAAGCATATTTACTCATGGGATTTGAAGCACTTGTGGGTGCATCACTTTTATGGGCATATTGCCGTGTGGAATTGAGTATGTATGATGCACAAATGTTCAATTTAAATGTAAAATTGGGGTTAAAATAATAAATTGACACGATTTTATTTTGCTAAATTTACCCATAATGACTCGAGTGGTATAGCCACGGGTTAAATTCTAGTCTATATAATAAAACAGTTTGGTCTTTAAGCGTTTTGTGTGAAGCCTAGATTAGATGGCTAAAAGTTTATATAATTAGTACATCGGACGATTAATAGTAGGTCCTGATTTTCTCGGGATCCATATAGTTAGAGTTTCCTAATATCTATTAAAATCTTAAGGTAATTCTTAGGTAGTTAGAGTTTCCTAATATCTATTAAATTCTTAATGTAATTCCTAGCAATATCCTTGAATTTAGGAAAAAATCTAGGTACACAACTTAAGGAAGGCAGTTTAATTATCGTATTAAACTTAAGATTTTATTCCTTATCTAATGTTATTTTTAGCAATATCCTTGAATTTAGGTGAAAATCTAGGTAAAAACCTTAAGGAAGGCAATTTAATTAGCGTATTAAACTTGAGATTTTCTTAAAAATCTAGGTAGACAACTTAAGGAAAGCAGTTTAATTAGCGTATTAAACTTAAGATTTTATTCTTTATCTAATGTAATTCTTAGCAATATCCTTGAATTTAGGAGAAAATTTAGGTAAAAACCTTAAGGAAGGCAGTTTAATTAGCGTATTAAGATTTTCTTCCCATCAAATTAGGATAAAAGTAGTTTTGGGTTAATATCCGAGTATCATTACTATTGGAAAAGAGCAAAACTATACATGTTTCCGTTTAAGGACATCTCTTTGATTCCCAAAATCTTTCCACACTGTATTGAAGAAATGATACATGGCAACAATAGCTGATGGGTTTGGCAAAAAGAAGTCCTCGCCTAAAATATCTTGAGAACACATAAAACTTTTTAGTTTGCTTCAACTAATATATTGATTATTGAAGACTAAGCATGGTGTATAGTGTGTATTGAAGCTATATTTTTCATTCAGGTTCTCTTTCGTTTTCTATTTTGATTAATCATATCAGTGAGTTTTATTGATTTTATTTTTCTACATGTAATTAATGGTCACTTTGCCTGCTAAGAACATTAGAGGCACATCTTCCATCAGTTTGGTGCTCAATCCGCTTGATTGTGTTGTAAGAGAGAGGGTTACTGAAGAAAACCATTACTATATTGTGCATTTTAACATTCGATATATAGTATATCTTACCCAATAATTTCCAACCGATATTGACAGGTGTTAATGGGAGCTTCTGTACACTACGAAAGAAACATAGCTTTTCATCACAAATTCACAGGTTGGGAATTCTTCTCTTTATTGATTTTAGTGGTAATAAGTTCTTGGCATATTTACACAATTTATAGTTCACAAACTCAGTCATTTTTGGAGGTTGAAAAGGTGGATGTTTCTAATGCCGACTCAAAGTTGCATACCTTGGATGAGAAACAGGAACTTGGCATGCAATTTTCAATAAATGCAGAAGAAGCAACTGAAGCTCTTAACTTAATTGATGAAGTGCTTCATGGAGTGAGGCCAGACGGATCAAAATTTTGGAAGGAGATAGGTGTTGAGGTACGATCTAATGGTGTTGTCTGCCGATGGACGACTAGGGAGGGAGTCGATCGACAAAAAAGTGTTGAGTGGGAAGATAAATTTTGGGAGGCAGCAGACCAGTATGAATATAAGGAGCTTGGTTAGGAGAAATCCGGGCGCGATGCAACTAGAAATATTTGGCGTGAATATTGGAAAGAGTCCATGGCGCAGGTTAGTATTGCAGCTTATTAGAACTTGATCAGTGTCTTTTTTAGGTCATATTCAGTATACTGAACATCTAATATGTGTATATTATTGTAGATAATATTTCCAATTGACAGTCTTACTTCCAGTGATATCTATAGACATTTACTCACACTATGAAGCTATATGAGCAATGACTTCTCCGAGTATGACTGGCTTTACTCATCCAACCTGTCGGCTATAGTGCTAGATCATTTGCAGATTAAGATTAGTAATTGAGAATTTCCAATCTTTATTATGAGTTGTGACACAAATTTATATATTGTTGCTTACTGGCAACAACAAAGAAATACAAAGTTGAATATCAAGTTTTACAATTTGGAATTGCTTTGTGTCTTATCTCGGCTAGAGCTTCAAACTGGTATCGATCTGCTTATTCTCCTGTACTACATATAAATAACAAGTTGCACTGTCGATTTTTCTATCTGCATAGGATCTTGGAAGTGGCCTACTATATATGGATAAAACTGCTGGGGGAAGAATGGAATGGGTGATGAGTGGCATGAGAAGTGGTGGGAACATTACGATGCCTCTGGCCAAGCTGAGAACATTACTATACATTTGTATTGTAAAAATGTCATCCAAGTTAGATCAATTATGTACGATTATTTGGAAACATATGTAAAATTTTATCGCCTCCACGAAAACTAGATGTAATTTTTAGTGTTGACACATTAAGTGTGAAAGGCACCCATAATGACTTGAGTGGCGTAGCCACGGGTTAAATTCTAGTTTAACAACAACTCTACTCCAAGCTTCATCGTCAACCTCAAACATATTCTCTTCAAGTCTTTTTCTAGTCTTCTTCTTCGTACTCTCGCAGGTCTTTTTTTTTTCTCTGTTTTCATGATGGCGTGCTTAGAATAAGTATGGTGCTGATTATATAAGAACAATCACTTGCATGGTATAGAAAAAAGTTTGAACTCGTTTGAATCAATAAGCTCAAGGATTTTAGAAGCACTGTTCTACTTCATTTCTTATTAGAATATGGTTCCCAAATAATCGTAGATCAAGTTTATCCAAGTGAAAACCTGAAAAAAAAGAGCGATGGCAACCAATCACATTCATCAGCAACTTGCTTCCATTGGCAAGTTTCTGTAACTCATCAAATCCACAGTATCACTTGCATGATACCCAAACGGATTCCAGGAGCCTATTTTGGATAATGTACAGACTTCAATATATGCTTGTGAATTCATTGTTCATTTGTTTAACATACATGATTGCTTCTTGTGGTAAATTGAATGGGAAGTTTTCTACGGGAAATGTGGACTAATCTGAAAACACATAAATAGCTAGTCACACACTCACTTGTGTTGCTGTAAGTTTGAAAAATCAAAAGAAGTTGCTTTTGTTGGATACATATTTCAAAAGTCATAGCAGAGTGTCTGGTTGCTCCTCCCATTCCACACCTTGAGTTCGACACTGCTCCATCACTATTAAGCTTAATTGTTCCCTTCTTTGGTTTGACTGCTCCATCACTATCTGCTAAGAGTAGACTAGTGTGGACCTTGTATTATTCTTGCTGCTTGTCCTTTTTGGGATTTATCATTTATCTTGTCAAGTAAAATACTTGGCATGGTTGAGCCTGACTATGTCAAGGTTAACTAGGAAATGAGATTAATCTGTTACCGTTAGTGCCTTGGTTCATGCTAAGATCACTCGAAATTTTTGTAATTCCAATAGTACGTTGCACAACTGCACAAGTAATATTGTGGTCTTTAGTGATGTATATGTTCTACTTCGAGGCATTCCTGGTGTTCTGTTAGTTTGTCTGTTTTGGTTTTGGAATTAAATTGATGGGGTTAGGCATTCCTGGTGTTATGTTAGCTTGTCGTAACTTTGTGACCATCACCATTCAAGAAAAACCAGCATATACTTATAGACACTAGGATTACCATTTACTTATAGTCAGGGCCGGCCCTGAGCAGGTGCAATGTGGGCGACCGCATAGGGCCCCCAATATACAAGGCCCCAAAAATTAGTATTTGTAGAAAAGGCCTATTTGGCAAATCACAAGCCCAAACCAATCAAAAGCCCAAAAAATTGGAAATTTCACAAATCACAATAAACAACGGAAATATCCCCTCATATTCTCTTTCCTCATTAATCAGTATCGAAAAAAAGAAAAACATATTTCTTCTCAACGACTAGATATCTCTCTCAACGACTAGATACCTTATTAATTAATCTCATTTTCAAAAATTCTTTCTTTACAATTGTGGATTTGTATTAGTTTTCACTTTGATTATTCACCTAATTTTTTATTCTTCTTCAAGTAAGTTAGAGATTAAAATCAATTTTCCCTTTCTTAAATATTATTTTAATAACTCAATTTAATTCCAAAGTAATCTAGTCTAATTTGGTGTTGTATATATATTTTAATTGCAGGCATTACAAATTGTCATGTGAATTGTGAAGTGTGTAGTGACTTCATCAAGGCAGACGCATACCACCATCTTTCGTCTTCATTTAAGCATTAAACATATCAGGTTCTATTGTTCTAACTCAATTTCTTGTTAATTTCATTTTTTTTAAAAATGCTTCCTAGAAAGTGTCAATCTGGACATGAAAAACGTAAAAAGAGACAAAGACTTTTAGAACTAACTCAATATCAAAAAGGAGCCCTTGATAAATTTATTCTTAAAGAACCACAAGGTTTAGGAACAAATTTAGATGAAAATGAAAATGTTGATGATCTAGATAACAATGGAAATGAAAATGTTAGTGATCCTGACCCTATTGAAAGTGATAACAATGAGGATGCTGGTATTATGGGCCATACTAAAAATGAACAAGTCAGTAATTTTGGCAACGAACAACCAAGTCAATCCATTCCCTTAGACATTTATGACCCAAGAACTTGGGACAATCTTGACACATTGTCTAGAGATTTATTAGTAAAAAGGGGTCCTATAAGGGACCTATTAGTCGGAAAAGGACCTAAAGATAGTTGTTATAGACGTTTCTCTTCAACATTTTATACTCGACATTTACCGAATGGATTTACAGAGGATAGAAAATGGTTAGTATATTGCAAGGCAATGGATAAAGTGTTTTGTTTTTGTTGCAAGTTCTTTAAAAAGGTTTTCAAAAGGTTTGTTGGTAAATGAAGGGTATAATGATTGGGGGCATCTTAGTACTAGGCTTCATCAACATGAAACAAGTACTGCAGACCATCATTAACATGATCACTTGGAATGACTTATGTAAGAGATTGGAAAAAGAAGAAACTATTGATAAATATGTTCAACACCAAATTAACAAAGAGAAAGAACATTGGAAGGGAAGCGATTATTACGTAGAATAATATCTGGTGTGAAATATCTTGGTAAATATAACTTGGCATTACGAGGAACAAATGAGAAATTATATAAAAAAAAAACAATGGAAATTTTTAGGCATAATTGAAATGATTGCAGAATGGGATCTAATAATGCAAGAACATGTTCGACGCATAGATAATAATGAAATTCATTATCATTATCTTGGTCATAAAATACAAAATGAATTGATAAGTATGTTAGCTTTTGAAATTAAAAATGCAATTATTCAAAAAGTTAAAGAAGCAAAATATTTTTCTGTGATACTTGATTGCACTCCAAATTTTAGTCACCAAGAACAAATGACTTTGATATTGAGATGTGTGGATGTTTCGACTTGTCCAGTAAGAGTAGATGAGTACTTTGTAGAATTTATGGTAGTGAATGATATATCTGGGCAGGGACTTTTTCTAGAATTGCAAAATGTGCTTAAAATTCTTAATCTTAATATTGATGATGCACGAGGTCAAGGATATGATAATTGGTCTAATATGAAAGGGAAATACCAAGGTGTACAAAAAAAAACTACTAGATATTAACCCTAGAGCATTTTATACTCCTTGTGGTTATCATAGTCTTAATTTAACACTTTGTGATATGGCTAATTGTTGTGGTAAAGCAAAAGATTTTTTTGGGGTTGTACAACGAATTTATACATTGTTTTCACAATCTACAAAGCGGTGGCAGATTTTGGAAGAGAATCTGAAAGAGTTTACTCTTAAGTCAGCATCGGCTACCCGTTGGGAAAGTCGTGTTGATAGTGTTAAAGCAATTAGATATCAAGCTCCTGAAATAAGAGAAGTTTTACTTCAGCTAGCTGAAACTGATAATGATTCTAAAATAAAGAGTGAAGCAGATTCTTTAGCTAGACATGGAATTGGAAATTTTGAGTTCTTGTTAGGCATGATTATTTAGTATGAGATATTGTCTACTGTTAATACAATTAGCAAAACCTTACAATCTGAAGACATGCAAATAGATATGGCTATTGATAAAATAAAATGGTTGATTACATATTTTAAAAAGTATAGAGAAACCGGTCTCACACAAGCCATGATAAGCGCAAAGATATTGCTCTTGAAATGGAAATTGATCCTGTGTTTCAAGTGAAACGTCAAATTCGTAGAAAGAGACATTTTGATGAGAATGCCAATGAGGAGTCAATGCAATCAGCGAAAGACTCATTTAGAAATCAATATTTCTATTTTATTGTAGATCAAGCTATTAGTTCATTAGATAAAAGGTTTGAGCAACTAAAAGCATATGAGGATATTTTTGGTTTTTTGTTTAGATCAGAGAAGTTAAATTCACTAGATGATAATCAGTTGGAAGCATGTTGTGATCGTCTTGAAACTGTTCTAAAATATGAAAACTCTTCTGATCTTGATGGGAAAGACTTATATGGAGAACTAAGAGTTTTAAGAGAGGTGTTACCAAAAGATAAAAATAAAGCTATTGATATACTTGATTTCTTGAAACGACACGATTGTTTTCCTAATGCATGCATAGCTTATAGAATTTTGTTGACTGTTCCTGTTACTGTCGCGTCTACAGAAAGAAGTTTTTCAAAATTAAAATTATTGAAATCATATCTTAGATCGACTATGTAACAAGAAAGACTAAATGGGCTAGCGTTAATATCTATTGAAAATAAATTTTTAAAGAAAATTAACTTTGAAAGCCTCATTGATGATTTTGCAGCCAAAAATGCGAGAAGGGAAATATTTCGATGATCCTTTATGTTGATGGAAGAGTATTGGAAGAGGGCCACATTTCGCTGTTTGCACAGGGCCATTGAAAACTCAGGGACTATTTTTAACAATATCAGAGATAGCAACTAGTGTTGTGTCATTTGCAAGGGCAACAAATTTGTTACCTGCATTCAAATTTTTTTCTTTTTCGACATTTAGATCATGGTTTGTAGATTTTATTCTAAATGTAATGGAATAATTTAAGTTGTGTAGGAATTCTTGTTATTTGAATGAGGGTAGTTTGCATTTCTCATTAGTGATGCTGGCTGTGTGAAGGTGGGGTGTGGGACTGGGAGTGTGTGTAGCTGTTTGCAGGGCCGTCCCTGAGTTTTCAATGGCCCTGTGCAAACAGCGAAATGTGGTCCTCTTCCAATACTCTTCCATCAACATAAAGGATCATCGAAATATTTCCCTTCTCGCATTTTTGGCTGCAAAATCATCAATGAGGCTTTCAAAGTTAATTTTCTTTAAAAATTCATTTTCAATAGATATTAACGCTAGCCCATTTAGTCTTTCTTGTGACATAGTCGATCTAAGATATGATTTCAATAATTTTAATTTTGAAAAACTTCTTTCTGCAGACGCGACAGTAACGGGAACAGTCAACAAAATTCTATAAGCTATGCATGCATTAGGAAAACAATCGTGTCGTTTCAAGAAATCAAGTATATCAATAGCTTTTATTTTTATCTTTTGGTAACACCTCTCTTAAAACTCTTAGTTCTCCATATAAGTCTTTCCCATCAAGATCAGAAGAGTTTTCACGTTTTAGAACAGTTTCAAGACGATCACAACATGCTTCCAACTGATTATCATCTAGTGAATTTAACTTCTCTGATCTAAACAAAAAACCAAAAATATCCTCATATGCTTTTAGTTGCTCAAACCTTTTATCTAATGAACTAATAGCTTGATCTACAATAAAATAGAAATATTGATTTCTAAATGAGTCTTCTGCTGATTGCATTGACTCCTCATTAGCATTCTCATCAAAATGTCTCTTTCTACGAATTTGACGTTTCACTTGAAACACAGGATCAATTTCCATTTCAGTAGCAATATCTTTAGCAGTTATCATGGCTTGTGTGAGACCAATTTTTCTATACTTTTTAAAATATGTAGTCAACCATTTTATTTTATCAATAGCCATATCTATTTGCATGTCTTCAGATTGTAAGGTTTTGCTAATTGTATTAACGGTAGACAATATCTCATACCAAATAATCATGCCTAACAAGAACTCAAAATTTCCAATTCCATGTCTAGCTAAAGAATCAGCTTCACTCTTTATTTTAGAATCATTATCAGTTTCAGCTAGCTGAAGTAAAACTTCTCTTATTTCAGGAGCTTGATATCTAATTGCTTTAACACTATCAACACGACTTTCCCAACGGTAGCCGATCTTTGACTTAAGAGTAAACTCTTTCAGATTCTCTTCCAAAATCTGCCACCGCTTTGTAGATTGTGAAAACAACGATAAATTGGTTGTACAACCCAAAAAAAAAATCTTTTGCTTTACTACAACAATTAGCCATATCACAAAGTGTTAAATTAAGACTATGACAACCACAAGGAGTATAAAATGCTCTAGGGTTAATATCTAGGTTTTTTTTGTACACCTTGGTGTTTCCTTTCATATTAGACCCATTATCATATCCTTGACCTCGCACACATCATCAATATTAAGATTAAGAATTTTAAGCACATTTTGCAATTCTAGAAAACGCCCCCCCCAGATATATCATTCACTACCATAAATTCTACAAAGTACTCATCTACTCTTACTGGACAAGTCGAAACATCCACACGTCTCAATATCAAAGTCATTTGTTCTTGGTGACTAAAATTTGGAGTGCAATCAAGTATCACAGAAAAATATTTTGCTTCTTTAACTTTTTGAATAATTGCAATTTTAATTTCAAAAGCTAACATACTTATCAATTCATTTTGTATTTTATGACCAAGATAATGATAATGAATTTCATTATTATCTATCGTAACATGTTCTTGCATTATTAGATCCCATTCTACAATCATTTCAATTATGCCTAAAAAATTTTCATTGTTTTTTTCATATAATTTCTCATTTGTTCCTCGTAATGCCAAGTTATATTTACCAAGATATTTCACACCAGATATTATTCTACGTAATACTGCCTTCCAATGTTCTTTCTCTTTGTTAATTTGGTGTTGAACATATTTATCAATAGTTTCTTCTTTTTGCAATCTCTTACATAAGTCATTCCAAGTGATCATGTTAATGATGTGGTCTGTACTTGTTTCATGTTGATGAAGCCTAGTACTAAGATGCCCCCAATCATTATACCCCTTCATTTACCAACAAACCTTTTTGAAAACCTTTTTTAATGAACTTGCAACAAAAACAAAACACTTTATCCATTGCCTTGCAATATACTAACCATTTTCTATCCTCCTCAGAATCCATTCGTAAATGTCGAAAGTATAAAATGTTGAAGAGAAACGTCTATAACAACTATCTTTAGGTCCTTTTCCGACTAATAGGTCCCTTATAGGACCCCTTTTTACTAATAAATCTCTAGACAATGTGTCAAGATTGTCCCAAGTTCTTGGGTCATAAATGTCTAAGGGAATGGATTGACTTGGTTGTTCGTTGCCAAAATTACTGACTTGTTCATTTTTAGTATGGCCCATAACACCAGCATCCTCATTGTTATCACTTTCAATAGGGTCAGGATCACTAACATTTTCGTTTCCATTGTTATCTAGATCATCAACATTTTCATTTTCATCTGAATTTGTTCCTAAACCTTGTGGTTCTTTAAGAATAAATTTATCAAGGGCTCTTTTTGAGATTGAGTTAGTTCTAAAAGTCTTTGTCTCTTTTCGCTTTTCATGTCCAGATTGACACTTTCTAGGAAGCATTTTAAAAAAAAAAAAAATGAAATTAACAAGAAATTGAGTTAGAACAATAGAACCCGATATGTTTAATGCTTAAATGAAGACGAAAAGATAGTGGTATCGTGCTGCGCCTTTGATGAAGTCACTACACACTTCACAATTCACATGACAATTTGTAATGCCTGCAATTAAAATATATATACAACACCAAATTAGACTAGATTACTTTGGAATTAAATTGAGTTATTAAAATAATATTTAAGAAAGGGAAAATTGATTTTAATCTCTAACTTACTTGAAGAAGAATAAAAAATTAGGTGAATAATCAAAGTGAAAACTAATACAAATCCACAATTGTAAAGAAAGAATTTTTGAAAATGAGAGGATACTAGATGATCGAGGGAAGGTGAAATGGTGAATGAGGGTTTTTTTTTTTTTTTACTCTTTTTTTTTGTATTTGAGTAATTGACTAATTTAGGCAAATAATTAATAAGGTATCTAGTCGTTGAGAAGAAATATGTTTTTCTTTTTTTCGATACTGATCATTTATTATATATCTTATTTCCTATTTTTAGGAAAATAATTAATGAGGAAAGAGAATATGAGGGGATATTTCCATTGTTTATTGTGATTTGTGAAATTTCCAATTTTTTGGGCTTTTGAGTGGTTTGGGCTTGTGATTTGCCAAATAGGCCTTTTCTACAAATACTAATTTTTGGGGCCTTGTATATTGGGGGCCCTATGCGGTCGCCCACATTGCACCTGCTCAGGGCCGGCCCTGTATGCATGCTTACACATCAAACACTAGGAAAACTACTATACCTTTGAATGATAACCTGTTTTTAATTGGCTCCTTGATTGAATAAGGAAGTAAGTAAATAACACGTAAAAACTCAATCATGAAAAATAAAACTTTCAACAATAATAATAAGATGAAAGACATGAGACCTATAAAACAAATAAAAACTTATATATACAGTTTGCACTAGCATTATCTACAGTTCAATTATCAATGCTAGATACTGAGTCCAAGGCATACACACACATATATTCCTGACATAAAAAGGTTCCTTCTTCTTTTCCATATTGAATAGAAAGGTCATGGGAAGACAAAATAATAATAATAATCATTTCATATTATAACCATATATACTTGTTTTAGAATCTAGAGATCTTGCAATCACCTGGACATGTTTTTAATAAAGGAACCAAATCCCTAACCTATCAATACAACTTATACAAGCATGGCTACAATCTTACTTTTACAAAGAAAAAAACTGTATAGGATCTCCACATCTCCTTGCAAGTTATATATCAGGCCAACTTACACATTCTAGATAAACTAAAATGAATTGTTGTCTCCAACGAAGAAGGAGATCATGCTATCCATTTGTTATAACAGTCATACCAAACTTAAACTAGATACATCAGCACATAGTACAAAATATCATGATATGGGTATTTATCGATATTCAATTTATGGATATGTATCGTGGATATATCCCCCTCATTGAGGATATTTGACATTGTTTCACATGCAAATATCGTGGATATATCTAAAATATCGACAAATATCGTATATATTGTGGATATTTTTTGATATATCATGATACATTATTTATATTTATTTGAAATATAATGGTAAATATTAAATAAAATTGTTATATACACAAAATATCGCCAAATATCTCTAAATATCTCAAAATATCATAAATATCGCTAATATCGTTTAAATATAGTTAATATTTGCAGTCGTATATATCTCTGAACATATCGTGATATTTATATATCTTTTTTTGAAATTTGGATAGATATCCCCAAATATCGCGATATATCGTGATATTTTGTACTATGCATCAGCAACCCTCAATGGCTCCAAACCTTCTTTTCAAAAATCTCAAAACCACTCCAAAGTCTAAACCCCAACCACCAATAACAACAATCTCCCAAAACCACCTCCTTCTCCTCCAAGATTCGGTAAATACAACGTCCCCAAAATAATGAAGAACAGAGAAGAAATTTTAAATGTTGTTCTCTACAAGTATAAAATTCATCGAAACGAAACAAACAAAACGTAGTTAGCACCTTTTCGAAGTTGGGTTGCTTCGGTTTAGCACTTTTTCCAGTTGCGTAGTTCAAGTTTCCCTGCCAAAGCCAAAATACAATTATAAATCAGAGAAAGAGACGTCAGATGTAAAACTATGGAGGAAATTGGTAGAAAACTATAGAGACATTGCTACTACCAAACAATGTTTCAATAATAGAATTGGTAGAAAAATAAATATTTTAAAAAGAGAGAGAGAGAGGTGGGGAAAGTTCGGCAGCTACGGAGGAAGCGGAGAGAGGAAGAGACCGCGATATTTTCTGGAAAATCAAATTAAGCCGCCATGAAACATTTGTGCGGGTTTTAGCAAATACGCGCGGAAAACAATTTGCCACGAAATTCTTGAAAAACGCTGCAATTGGATACCCTTTTTTTTTAACGATAAAACCATCCCCTATTACATTAAAAGACGCAAGAAAGAGTTTACGTATTCAAGATTACATGGTGGGTGACCACCAGGAATTAGGCGCAAGCCCATAAGCTAAACCATTCCCAGCAAGACAAACCCAACTGAAAACTATGACTCTTAACTCCTGTAACTAAACTAAAGAGTAAACATACTAAAAGATAGAAAAAGAGTTCCATCCTAAAAGAGAACTATTACAAGCTTTAGAAACAGAGATCAAAGTCTGACAATCTCTTTCAAAGATCACTGTGTTAAGCTGAAGCCTTAAAGCCAAAAGAACAGCTACCTCAACTCCAATTGCCTCTGCTTGTTAAGGATCATTTGCAAAAAATCTCCTAAAAGTAGCTCCAAGTATCACCCCTTTTGAATCTCTGGCAATAGCACCTACTACACCACTATAATGAGATCTGTCAAAAGCAGCATCAAAGTTAACTTTAACCTATGGAACAGAAGGAGAAGACCAGGTATTAAAGTTAAAACATAAAGGCTATGATGCAAGGGCTATATGCTCAGAAGGAGGACAAGATAAAAAAAAACAAAGTGATTCCTATCTCTTTTCAACTCAGATAAGTTCAGAATGAGTTTGGTGTTAATAGGCTTCTGCTCTATTCGTGCCTTGTTTCTTGTCAACCAAAGTTCATAAAGGAAATGAATACAGAAATAACCCCTTCTGCTTATGTCTTCATCCTTATCAAAACACCAACTGATAAAAAGATTAAGCAAGTCCTTCACTTTCCAATCATCATGAGAGCTAATATCCAGCATAGCATTAGAGACATTCCACATCAGCTTCACCCAATAACAGGAAAAAAGAGCGTGTAATGTTGTCTTAATACACTTCTGGCAGAAAGAGTAAGTGATATCCCCTTTAAATTTACATTTGTGAAGAACATCACCAGTAGGGAGACCCCCAGAGTAAAGTTTCCAGATAAACAGCTGTGTAGCAACATCTATCTTTAGCTTCCACAGTTTTTTAACAATCAGGGGATTGAAAGAGAAGGAGAAGGAGAGATTATCTTGCTTGGAAAGGAAGATGTAAGCTAAAACCGACGAAATGTTCCCATTCTTAGCATAAGGTCGATGATATGGTCAGGACAGTTTGAAGGTCTGATATGAACTCTATTAATGGATTGAATAATCTGAAAGGGAAACAAATCTCCCAATCTATTTTGATTCCAAGTGGGAACTGCAGGGGGAAAAAGGGAGTTGACCTTAAGGTTAAGAAGATCAGGCCCAGGATCTAGCAGATCTTTTAGGATAAGAGGCTTTCCCATAAAAAGAAGCCAAAGATCATTAAAGATAGAGATGGAAGAGCCAGCTCCAATATTTCATAAAAAGCCTCATTTGATTTCCTTCATAGTTCTAATGATGCCTCTAAAGAAATAAGAAGTATCCCTAGGTAAGACATCCATCTCAATCATCTTTTGCCAATTTGGATAAGTTTTCTTAAAAAGAAGAGCCCATTTAGAAATCTCATCCTTCAGCATTATCCAGCAGTGTTTACTAATAAGAACTTGATTCATTTCCCTTGATTTCCTAAAGCCCAGACCACCATTTGACTTACTTCTACAGAGAAAATCCCAACTGATGGTGTGATAGGAGTGAGATTTAACTGAGCTATTCCATCAGAAATTCTTATTCAACTGATCCAGCTTATCAGTAATCTTATATGGGAGAAGATAGGTACTCATTGTATATATATGCATAGCTTGGGCTACATACTTGATGAAAGTAGTTATACCAGAGAGAGATAAAACTTTAGCTTTCCAACCAGAAATCTTTCTTTGAACCTTCTGTATCAAGTACTCAAAATCTTCACTTTTTTTTCTTGCTTAATAGAATTGGAACCCCTAAGTAGATCTCTTTATCATCAAACTTTCTCATCTTCCATTTTTTCATAATGCTCTTTTGAGTACTTATAGCCACATTCCCACTGAAATAGGCCCTGGATTTATCAAAATTTACTGCTTGACCAGAAGCTTCACAGTAAGTGTTAAGGAGAGTCATCATATAGTCTGATTGCTGAGTATTTGCCATACAAAAGATAATTGAGTCATCTGCATAGAAAAGATGGCTGATACCAGGGGCCTTCCTTCTTATTTTGATCCCAAAAATCAGATTGGAACCTTCAGCTTGAGCAATGAGTCTTAACAAGGCTTCTGCCATAATGATGAACAAGTAAGGGGACAGAGGGTCCCCCTGTCTTACTCCTCTTTCTGGATAAACTTTTTCTAGAGGAGAGCCATTGAGAAGCACATTATAAGAAACTGTGCTAAGGCATTATTGAATCATTTTCCTCCATTTGGTAGAGTATCCAAGTTTTCCCGAATTTGATCAACAAAGCTCCATTCTATTCTATCAAATGCTTTGGTCATATCTAACTTGATAGCCATCCATCATTGTTAGTTTTTTTTTTCAACTTTCTCATATTAAACAAAATCTCACTTGCCAGTCTAATATTATCCTCAATAGACCTTCCTTTGACAAAAACACCTTGAAGAGGAAAGATGAATTTATGAAGGAGGGGTTTAAGCCTGGTGGACATGATCTTAGAAATGATTTTATAGGAGAAATTACAAAGACTAAGAGGCCTGGATTTAGTGATGTGTTTAGGATTAGCTACTTTAGGAATGAGAGTGATAAAAGTTTCATTTAGGCAAAGGGCAAGCCTGGAAAAGGTGAAGAAGGCTTTGACAGCTTTAGAGATCTCAGAATGAACAATATCCCAATATTTCTGGTAAAATATATCCTAAAATCCATCAGGACTAGGGGCTTTAAGGGCCCCCATACTTTTAATGGTGACCCAAATTTCATCATCAGTGGGGATTTTTGTAAGAAGAATATTCTCATTGGGTGTAATACATGATTCAAAGAGATTCAGGATACCATTATTGATAGGAGGCTCATAAGAAGAGAAAATATTCTTGAAATAGGAGTTTATATTAAGCCCTACATCCTCAACCTCTGAGTCCCAGCCCCCATTATCATTCCTGAGTTTTTCAATGCTATTCGTTCTTCTTCTGTAAATAGTAGAAAGATGAAAGTATCTAGTATTCCTTCCAGCATCCTTCACCCAATTTGAAGTGGCTTTTTGTTTCCAAAAACTAGCTTCCTTATCCAAAAGATCCTCCAAATCACTTTGAAGGGAAAGAAACTTGTTGTAATTCTCCCCAGTCTCCAAATCATCTGATAAGATGTTATCTAAATCCCTTCTAACCTTCTTGATCTTTAGTTCCATATCCCCAAAAACCTCCACATTCCATTTATGAAGATTTTTACTGGTATTTTTCATCCTATTAAAAACAGACAATGTAAGAGAACCAAAGCAATCTCCTCCAGAGATATCATTCCAAGCTAACTCAATAGTATCCTTGCATGAGGGTTCCTTAGTCCACATCTCAAAAAATTTAAAAGCTTTTTTCTTTTTTTGTAAGCAATGATTAAGATTAATAGAAAGAGAAAGATGATCAGAGGAAAGAATAGTGATATTTTGAATGAGGGAAAGGGAAAACAGCTCGAGCCAATCTGGGGTGGCAAGAGCTCTATCCAACCTCTCTAAAATATGATTACCAAAGAATTTTTTATTTGACCAAGTGAACTTGGAACCTTTAAAACCTAAATCAATGAGACCTAGATCATCAATAAAATCATTAAAAGAATTCATACTTCGATATTGATTACCATTACCTCCTACTTTTTCCAAGGGTGATGAAATGGAATTGACATCACCAAAGAGAATCCAAGGCCCAGGGATAAGCATAGCAATGTCACACAATTCATCCCAGACTCTTTTCCTCTTATAAGAAAGAGGCTTACCGTATATAAAAGAAAAGAACCAATAAGAATAAGCATGGTAATTGGAGAGTTTACCTGTAATATGATTAGGTGATGTAGCTCCCAAAATATCCACCTGAATATTATCCTTCCAGAAAACAATCATACCACCACTAATGCCAATTGCAGGTACTATACATTTGCTAGTGTACTTGATTTGCTTACTAACTAACTCCATTTTTTTTTCCTGTTGCTTTGGTTTCAGATAAACATATTATATGAGGGTCTGAAACCAAAATGAGGTTATTAAATGCTACCATTGTCGAAGTTGAACCAATTCCATGACAATTCCATGCAGTTGTCGTCATGGCTCTAGAGGTCACTGAAATGGGTTAGTCACCACGAACCCTTCTGAATTGTTAGAAGCAGCCACATTAAGTCCCTAAGAGCTAGGAGTGCCAGGACCAGAATAACTAGATGAATTATTAAAACCATCAGACTCATCATTAGAGAGAGAGAGACCATTTGAACCAGAAGAACCTCCAGAACCAGAAAAAACAGCATTCTTATCTGAAGTATTAAAGCAAGAGTCAAAAGAACTAGAACCTTGTGAACCATCAGCCCTATAAGCATTATCACTAGAACCCCGAGAACCAAAACTACAAGACCTAGAACCCTTCGAGACAGAGTCATGAGACTCAGAGCTTTCCGAATCTGTAGAACTAGAATCTGCTGAAACCAAACTTTTTGAACTCCTAGAATCAGAGTCTCCTAGACCATAAGAAAAGACACTTGGGTTACTTGAATCCTTACTAATGGAGTCACTCTTGATTGACTCAGAAGGAGAAGGGGAAGGAGTGACTCCCATAGAACCATCACCATCAGAACTTGACATGATATCTTTTTTCAACCTCTTTCCCTTTACTGTATCCTCTTCCTCAATAGAACCATTAACTTTCCTCTTATTTTTGAAGCTTACAAAAATCTTCCTTTCCTCACTCCCACATGCTTCTTTCTTATCATTACCTTTCTCCTCTTTGGAGAGGTCAGGTGAGGTGGGAACATGATCCGTAGTAGAAACAAACTTTAGAGGACTCTTCCCCTAAGAGGGTCCTGAACTATCACTCATTTTTGATCTCTTAGAATGTATAAACTTAGAGGTGAAAATTTATGTAGAGACCACAATTCTTTTGTGAGAATAATGATGTACTTCTTCAGAGATGTCAACGCATGCTTGTGAAGTCTCAAAGATGCAACTTTTCGTTTCATATTCTTGAGATAAAACAAAGCTACCAACTCCCGAATTTTTTTTGGAAACCCCATGCTTCCTAGAGCTACCAAAGCTTTTGAGAATATCAGCTATATTTTCTGACAACTTTCCTTTTGAGGGTGGTCGGAGTATGGAATCAGAAACCAAGGGATCAAGATTATAGAGTTTTGCATGCTTACTGATACGAGGCTTGGCTAGAGAAACTAGGCTTTTTCTAGCTTTTGGGCTTAGATTGGGCCGAAGAGAAGAAAAAAGCTTTGGGCTTAGAGCGGGCCTAGCCAAGCCGGAAAACACAAAGTCCATAGAAATAGGTAAAGAGTCCAAAGAAGGTTTAGAAAAGTTAACTTCCATGCTGGACATAGATGGCCCAGTAACAGACTTTTGGTAGGGGCCCAACATCCATATCAGACAAAATAAGAAAAACTGAGTCCTCATAAAGCCCATTAACCAAGGGATCCGGGTGGAGCCTAAGATCCATATGAACCAAAACTGGATCTGCATCCCCAGGAGAAGGGTCTGAGCAGACACCTTCTAGGTTTGGTCTAGAAACAAGAGAGGTGCCACTTGTTAACAGCTCAGCTTGGATGCACTCCCATTGAGGATCTCTCACAGGACTATCTTTTGTCAGATCAGGAATAACCAAATTGCCAGATGGCAAGTTATCATTAGTAGATGCCTTAGAGAATATAACATCCATATTGGGAATAAGCCCGTTAACCAAAGACGACAAATCACCTTCATCTGTTACCATTATCTTCTCCACCAAGACCTTATCAGAATACCCAAAACCAGCTTCAGAAGAAAGTTCAGCAGAAGAAATCTGCTTACCTTTCCTATTATATGCTTGCATCTTGAGATGTATAGGAACACTCTTTTTCAACTTATCAGCCTTAGGATCTGATAAAACATAAAATTGATAATTTACCTACGAAATGAACGATGAACTCAAAACGTAAGTAAACTAAAACCTTTTACGAGCCTATATTTATCAAGTTTTCTACTCTCAATTCTATCGAAATAGAGTGGAGTAACAAATTTGTTCCAGTCCTAGTTCTCTAGCATGGAATGCTTTCGTAGATAACTAATCGGTCTTAAGTCCAATGAGAGCTTTATGAAGGGTGTTATTACTACGATACAATATGAAATTGATTATGTTGAATTTAAACTACGAATGCTATGGAAATATGATTGTTTTTGAATCTAGATAAAGGATTAGAGGGGAATTGAATCCACCTCGAATCCAACTTAATAACCTAGTATAGATTCTTGTATCTCGATTCTTACGTTCTTACGGCAAGAATTTCGAGTTCTAATCCCTAGTGTTCATGGCATTTCTACCACATACTAACTAGCATGTGAGATCGTCCACCCATTCTCATGGCGAATCACGACCTTCTAGAGTGGAATAGATTCTACAACGTTTGTACACTATACCACTAAGTTTTCATCAAAGCTTCATCAACCCCTCTAATGGAGATTTTAGCCTTGAGTCATCAACCCATCATTCCCCACTGAATTATAACTACACATCATATTAAAATTCTAACTTAACTAATTTAACTAACAATATTTCAATCTACTTAAACTACGAAATGATAATCAACAAGAATTAAAACTAGATCTATAAATTGAAATGACAAAAATTGAAATTGATAAAATAACTATTTTATTTATCTAATCAATCAAGAACAATGATTCAAAGACTTAATCTAAAACAAGAATTGAAAATGGAACTTAAACTTAATTACTCTACTGAAAACTAGATCTAGAATTATATATAGCTTTAGGTCTAACTAGCTACCATTAACAAAGAGCTAAGCTTTTGTTTTTATATGTTTTCAGATCCAAAAATCGTGCATGGGCTTGGAGCCATGTTTTGGGCCAGAGAATCAGGCCCAAAACCTAATTCTTTCAGTCCAAAAAGGCCTCTTCAACTGCAGTTGGCTTCAACAGACTTTTCGTCTACTTATACTCCTCTGATTGGGTCAAGGGTTAGACCATTAGAAAGCTCTTTCCGAGCCGGTCGTTTTGACATAAGGTAGGCCCAATTCCGAGGTTTGAGTCCAAAGATATGGTCTTCGGAAGTTCTGTTGACTTTGTGCACTGTTTCTGCCCGCGTGGACTTTGACTTTTCATCTTTTGACCGGGCTTTACAGAGGCTTTGTCTTCTTGAAAATTGGCTTTTAATCACAGAACTCCTTAGCAACCGACCTTTGCTCTTTTATCTCGCTAAAGTGGCACATTTCTGCACATAATGGACTTTGAAGCCTGAAATGCATAAAACACGTGTCGGTATTAACTCTTAATTATTACTCACATAATTGGGTCTAAAGGTATGACTATTCACGGGGTTAAAACTACAGTTTTGGGCTCTTATCAAACCACCCCAAACAGCATTTTGCTTGTCCTCAAGCAAAGATGAGAAATTAGAATAAGTGACAAAAATGGAGTTCTAACTACTACCGTTTATTTGAGCGATTGCATTGACCATATGCAACAAGGCCTTAAACCACTAGGAATTCCCTAGTGGGCCGAGTTATAGCCTCGTGAGAGTTTTTCCATGAAGGTACTCACAAACTTCATCTATACTACAACGACTAAGAAATAAACTATTGTTTCCTCATTCATGTCTCAACTACCTATACATCCCACTAGCAATTGAATAAGAATAACCAAGTCAAAAACCTAAACTAATATATGCATAATAATAAATCATCTATGATATAAATATATATACTATGAGTAATACTATGAAATGCCTAGCAGGTTCGTTTCTGAAAACTCGGAATAGCGTCCTTAAGTAGGTCCTCACATAAATGTCAAGACAAAAACCACTCGATTTTTTCCGCTCAAGTTTAAGCTACTCCGATTAATGCGGTGGGCACACTTTACCTTACCATCTCAATGACAAACAAGGAAGCCAGAGTCGATCAAACACATTTGCCACTTACTATCACACTAACCTATTCCTAATTGAGCTAGAGGTCTTTATTAGGTGTTCGCGGGGATTAGGAGATGGTTTAAGAAGGAAGGAAATGGATATCAAAAAGGACAAGTCCACGAGATAATAGAGTCTTCATATTATGTAACTAGAGAAAACCTTGTTATTTTCTTTTGCTTCTATACTTTGTTTCCATCCTTAGCCATATTTTTTTTTTTTCTTTTCTTTGGCTTTCGACTCCCTTTTATTCTATTTTTGGAGTTTTTATTTATTTCTATTTTTTTTATTTTTCTTTTCTTTGGATGGAAACTTCTTTTCTTTATTTACGGAAGCAATTAACTAACTTTTGTTTTACACGGGTTTTCTCTTCTTCTTTTCTTCCTCATTCTATTCTCGGACTTATTCTAGATTGGGTAAGTTGAATATATATATATATATATATATATATATATATATATATATATATATATATATTTTTTTTTTTTTTATTTTGTTTTGTTTTGTAACAGGGGTAAAGGAATTGTGGTTTATGGAAGGCTAAAGAAAGGCTCGAGAGGGCTGACTAGCGGAAAATAATTCATAGGTTTGAATTTCTGGCTATATCGATCCAAAGAGGGCCTAAATTCTCGCTTAGGATATGGCATAGTGATCAAGCAAGTGGACGTGTGATTTCTCTATTCGGATTTTACTTCTCCCTTGTGTCATTTCTCAAATGTTTCGCTCATATAAGGCTTTAGGCTATATTCTCACGGGATTTGTAGAATAAGTACTCTAGCCTAGATTTCAGAAACTTACTGCTAACAATCATAGATACTCATGTAATATATTTATAGATAGATGTAAAGATTATTATCTACATATTAACCTAAGTTTCTAACAATTATTCTAATGCAAAAGCTACGTGAGACTTTTAGATTGTTAAGAGCATAGAGAAAGAAAACAATACCAATATTCCTAAGTGTATAACATAAACTTATTTATTTAAAAAAAAAATTTATAACTTGAAAACAAATGCATGTTATACATATCTATATCCTAACAGATGCCTTAATTACACGTGTTTCTATGCCCCAAACAAGAAGCATGCTTTGTCCTCAAAGCATTTAAATAAAGAGGGTAGAAAAAATACCATGGAAACGCGTAAAATTCTGGAACATCTGCAAACAATGTTAGAACATACTAATATAGGGAAAATAAAAATACTGTCGCAACTCTATAAGAGTTCCACCCATTATGGGGTTAACAAAATTAAATTGCTTGGGACATAAGTAGACAATAACAAAACTAAAAACTTACCTTATCTCCCGCTTAAGCATCCTCCTCCTTGATAAATGTAAAATGAATAGTTTACCTACGAAATGAACTACGAATCCAAAACGTAAGTAAACTAAACTTAATACTTTTACGTGTCAATTATCAAAGCTTCTACTCTCAATGCGAATTGCACTAAATGGAGTACGAAGTTCGTTCCACTCCTAGTTCTCTAGCATGGATTGTTTTCTAAGTCTAACTAGTCGCTCTTAAGTCAATGAGAGCTTTACGAAATATTATAATATGATACTTACTTAAGATGATTACTAGAAATTAACTACAAATGCTATGGAAATACTATTGTTTGACTCTAGATAAAGGAATTAGAGGGGAATCGAATCCACCTCGAATCCAACTTAATGACCTAGTACAGATTGTGGTATCTCGATTCTTACGTTTTCATGGCAAGAATTTCGAGTCTAATCCCTAGTGTTCATGGCATTTCTACCAAGTACTAACTAGCATGTGAGGTCGCCCACCCATTCTCATGGCGAAACGCGACCTTCTAGAGTGGAATAGATGCTACAACGTTTCTATACTAAACAACTAAGGTTTCATCAAGGCTTCATCAACCCCTCTAATGGAGGTTTAGCCTTGAGTCATCAATCTAACATTTACCATTGAATCTAAACTAAACATAATGTGAGAATTTGAGAATTACTTAATTTAGCAATAATGAATCTAATTTAATGGGTGGAATAAAACAATGACAAGAATTGAATTTAGATCTAAAATGGAAATGACAAATTCGAACTTGATAAAAATACTACTTTATTTATCTAATCTATCAAGAACAATGATTCAAGGATTTAATCTAAAACAAGAATTTAAATGGAACTAAAACTTAATTTAATTAATAAAACTAGATCTATAATTCTATATCTTAATTTAGGTCTAACTAGCTACCATTAACAAAGAGCTAAGCTTTTGTTTTATACATCCAGATCCAAAATTCGTGCATGGGCTTGGAGCCATGGGTTGGGCGGAGAATCAGGCCCAAAACCCAATTCTTTCAAATTCAAAAGGCCTCTTCAGCTGCAGTTAGCTTCCACAGACTTTTCGTCCACTTCTGCTCCTCTGATTGGGTCAAGGCTTGGACCATTGCAAAGCTCTTTCCGAGCCGGTCGTTTTGACATAAGGTAGGCCTCAATCCGAGGTCTGAGTCCAAAGATATGGCATTCGGAAGTTGCACGACTTTTTTGCTCCTTTATCTCGCTAAAAAGTGGCACATTTCTCAAGCATAATGGACTTTGAAGCTGAAATGCATAAAAACACGTAATCAGTATTAACTCTTACTTATTATTCACATAATTGGTCTAATAAAGTATGATTATTAAGGGGTTAGAACTACAGTTTTGGGCTCTTATCAAACCACCCCAAACAAACATTTTGCTTGTCCTCAAGCAAATATGAGAAATTAGAATAAGTGACCAAAATGGAGTTCTACCTAATCTCGTTTCATTTGAGTGCGATTGCATTGACCATATGCAACAAGGCCTTAAACCACTAGGAATTCCCTAGTGGACGAGTTATAGCCTCGTGAGAGTTTTCCAGTGAAGGTACTCACAAACTTCATCTATACTACAACGACTAAGAAATAAACTATTGTTTTCTCCTTCATGTCTCAACTATCTATACATCTCACTAGCAATTACATAAGAATAACAGTAAAAAACCTAAGTTAATATATGCATAATAATCAATCATCTACAATAAACATATAACAATGAGTAATACTATGAAATGTTTAGCGAGGTTTGTTTCGAGAACTTCGAATAAGCGTCCTTAAGTAGGTCCTCACATAAATGTCAAGACAAAACCACTCTGATTTTTCCACTCAAGTTTTAGCTACTCCGAAATGCGGTGGGCACACTTTACCTTACAATCTCAATGACAACAAGGAAGCCGGGGTCGATCAAACACATCTGCCACTTACTATCACACTAACCTATTCCTAATTGAGCTAGAGGTCTTTATTAGGTGTTGCGGGGATTAGGAGATGGTTTAAGAAGGAAGGAAATGGATATTCTAGAGAACAAGTCTGAGATAATAGAGTCTTCATATTATGTAACTAGAGAAACCTTGTTATTTACTTTTGCTTCTACACTTTGTTTCCATCCTTAGCCATATTTTTCTTTTCTTTGGCCTTTGACTCCCTTTTATTCTATTTTTTTGGAGTTTTTTTTTTTTTTTTTTTTTTTTTTTTTTTTTTTTTTTTTTTTTTTTCTCTTTGGATGGAAACTTCTTTTCTTTATTTTCTGAAGCAACTAACTAATTTTTGTTTACACAGGTTTTTCTCTTCTTCTTTCTTCCTCATTCTATTCTCAGACTGATTCTAAATTGGGTAGGTTGATTTTTTTATTTTGTTTTGTTTTTGTAACAGGGTAAAGGAATTGTGGTTTATGGAAGGCTAAAGAAAAGGCTCAGGGTGGCGACTAGCGGAAAGTAATTCATAGGTTTGAATTTCTGGCTATATCGATCCAAAGAGCGGCCTAAATTCTCACTTAGGATATGGTTTAGTGATCAAGCAAGTGGACGTGTGATTTCTCTATCCGGATTTTACTTCTCCCTTGTGTCATTTCTCACATGTTTCGCTCATATAAGGCTTTAGGCTATATTCTCACAGGATTTGTAGAATAAGTACTCTAGCCTAGATTTCAGAAACTTACTGCTAACAATCATAGATACTCATGTAATAAATTTATAGATAGATGCAAAGATTATTACCTACATATTAACCTAAGTTTCTAACAATTATTCGATGCAAATGACTACATTGAGACTTCTAGATTGTTAAAAGCATGGAGAAAGAAAACAATACCAATATTTCTAAGTGTATAGCATAAACTTATTTATTTATATTTTTGAAATTTTTAACTGGAAAACAAATGCATATTATACATATCTATATCCTAACAGATGTCTTAATTACCGTGTTTCTATGCCCCAAACAAAAACATGCTTTGTCCTCAAAGCATTTTAAATAAAGAGGGTAGAAAAATACCATGGAAACGCGTGAAATGCGGAACATCCGCAAAACAAGGTTAGAACATACTAATATAGGAAATACAAAACGATGAACTCTATAAGAGTTCCACCCATTATGGGGTTAAAGAATTAAATTGCTTGGGACATAAGCAGATACTAACTTAACTAAAACTTACCTGCACCCCAGCATTTACTCGTCATCCTCCTCTTCTATATGAGGTTCTTTCGCATCCTGCCATGCCATAACAACTTGCCACGCCTTACGTCGTGTATCATCAACTAATGCTAACCTCTCTAGTGATATTTGGTCTGATGGGGTGTAAGGAGCAACCAAATGTGGTTGCACCTGCCATCCCGGCCAAGTCATGGCTCGGAATGATCTTACCACACGATTGGTAGGTCTCATGATTTCGACCCTTTTCCAATCTGTGTACTGTGTACAGAATACGGGTAGGCAAGCGCGCATAAGGCGGCAAACCAAGACAGGCATAAGAAGGTACTTATGCCTCAAGGTATGGGCTCGACGAGTAGCAACTAAAACTTCGGGGAATGTCATACCTACGACGTCCCCTCGGCTAAAGCAAGGAAAACGTCACCCGGTATTATTGGCGCGTATAAACCTGCCGTTCCCTAGAATGTTCATCATGATGAACAACATGGTCATGCCTACATTCAGTGATAGGCTACTCGAGGCGATGTTATATTGGTCTTGGTCCATGATACGAAATACCCTCCCCATAATACTCATGGAAATAGGCATATTCATATAGGTATGAGTTATCTGTCATATATTCCCACGTGTGCATAGGGTCAGGTAATGGCAATCCTGAAACCAAAGCTATCAAGTGTTTATTGAATTCCATAGTCGTACCATCAATAGTAAGGGAAAATTTTTGTTCTCCTTCTTGGGTACAAAAAGAAAGTAATATTATTATAGAAGAATTCCGTTAGCTTAGGTGAAAAAGAATCGTCATCACTCACCAGAAGATGTCGCCATCCTAATTGCAAGATCCGCTCGCGGAACGATGCTCCATAGGTATAAGTTCCCATCAAGTCTTCAAAAGACTGTTCGGGAATGACTATAGGTGGTGTCATCTCAACACTACTTTGTAGAATAGCTGCGAAAACCTGGAAGAACCTCAGAAAATCTAAAATTTCTGTGTTTTTGGAGATTTTTGGTGGTATCTTATCTTGAAGTGTGGGCTCTTGGGTTTTGGAATTATATGTTTGCGCTGGTCGCTCTACTTTACTTGGTGGCGCTTCTAGTGATTTTTCAGTTCTGATGATAAAAGTAGGGCGAAGTCAGGCTTCGGCTTGAAGCTGGCTTCGTGAGTGCAGAAATTGAGTTTCTAAGAAAAAAACAAGAAAAAGGGCTGGAGTGAAAAGTGAAAGATGATTGTGGGGTGTAGTGTGGGTTGTGAGTGTAGTATGATGGAAGTTTAAATAGGTTCTGGGTTTCCAAAACGAATCGGCAAGTTGCCAAATTGTTTTAAGGCCATTTCGAAATAGGAAACCGCCAAACCAAAAAAACGGAACTAACCATGTCTTTGATTTCCTAACAACCCCGGTATCTTTTAAACTTGGTTTAGAATAGTAACTTCTAAACTCTCCTACATATCATGCTACCGCTACAAAAATCATAGATATGCGGTATCGGCCTAATTTTCAACTTTTACTCCAAGACAACTATACTGAAAGATAATCAAAATAAATTATATTAAAATAATATGAAATCCAAGCAATCTAAAACAAACAACTTAATACTCAAATCTAACTACTGAAAATAAATTCCACTAACAAAACAATAAAAACAATGTAATTAAAGGACAATAATCGATGGTGCACACCTAGGCGTGTGAAGAAGATGGTCCCCGAGATGGAGATCGGGCTCGTGGTGTCGAATGGCTTGAGCCATCCGCTGCTGGCGACGACGCCATGCCTCTGGGACTCTCGGTGAGAGACGGACTCATCCACGAAAGTGGCATGCGTCGTAGCATCTCTATCCTGAACAAAGCCGCGTGCTTCCATCTCGGTCTTGAGTACGCAGATAATCGGGCTTGGTGGTTATTGTGGATAACCTCCATGTTAGACAAGATATCATCGACCCCTTTACGAGCATTTCAACCGTCGCCCGAAGGTCCGTTTGCTTATTTCAAGTACAATCTGTCTATGTCTAATATCTTCACAGATCACGATAACCGATCGCAAAACCCGATCTGCAGCATTATCATTCGTTCTAAATTAGAAGTATGACTATCAAAATTATCGTCAACCAACCATGTCATATCTTCCTTTTCATCCTCCGACTCAACTTCTGTCTCTGCAGACAACGGCCAAGTCTTTTGAATGCATTCCTTATAAATACTTCGATTAGAGGGCAATTTGATCTTAATAGGAACAGATCTAGCGACGGCTCTAAATGAGAGCATAATCTTAGTGATCAATACGGGAAGAGGCGCTAGGCTCTTTCCCACTCCTCTAATCACATTCAAAATTAAATCAAGGATGCAGAAATTATACTCCTTCGTTTGCAAATTCAGAGCGTCGCGACATCGAAGTCCGATGTCGTGACTTTGTCTTTCCCGAGGGCGTTCTTACCAATCCAGCGGCGACGGCCAGTTGATTGGTTCTCGTGGTCGCCCTGGCTTAACGAATGAGATATCGTATTGTATTCACCCTCTATGACCGTATCTTTCATCAAAACAGGAACTGCAGTATTCTTGGATTCTCGAATGGTCGTGATCTAGGTTGGTTCTGGGGGTGATTCCTAATAGCTCGCCAACAAGCGTCTCGTAACTTCCCTCCGCGTTCTCGCTATCCTAATGAAAATCCTATTTCCCTCCACTTCGTTTCTTATAAAACTGTTCCACCAAATCATAGTGGTAGGAATCCTCCTCATCGAATACCACAGTCCGTTCCAATTTCGCTTAAACATCTCCGGCGTCATAAAAATGGCTAAATCGCCGGAAGCAAACGTTTTTCCGCAGAATTCTACGTCGTTCGCCATTGAAGTTATTTACTGATTTGGGGTTTGTAGATTGTGGTGGATGCGAAGTTTGATGAAAACTAACCAAACCAATGGTGGTGGTTATGGTAGGTTCGGCGCGAGTTCAAACTTCGAATTGGTTGGTGGTTTTCGATGGTGGGATCGGTTGGAGATTTTGGAAGATTGGTGTTGAGTTTCTATTATGGGCGTGGGTGGTGTTTCTATTTGGATATATTCTGTTATTTATTATTATTATTATTTTTTTTAGGTTGGTAGGGTTTGGATTTAATTTTGTTTCAAGCGGCCGGAGAAGATGAAGGTCGCGACTTGGTTTTGGAAAGTGGCTGGCGCTTCAGTATAAAGAGGTGAGTCGCTCTTTGAATTTTGGACTTACAGAGTTTGAGCTGGTCGGCGCTCTGATTTAGTAGCTGGCGCCGGTGAGTGAAGTCGGCCCAAGCCCAATCGTATTTTTCGACTTTTGTCGATTTTTAAGCATAATTTCAAACTAGATTTCCCGCCGTTATCGGTCCGATTCTTGCGAATGAGATATGGAAATGATCAGGAGAGAATTTCCAATCCAATGATCCATAAAACACTCGATTCCAACCGGGGGTGACGAATAAGATAGTGGAAAACGCCTCGTAGTGCGTGCATGACGTAAGTTATGCGAACGAATGAACACTAAATTTGATAACGTCAACCCAAATGAACTATACTAATGGACCTAAACAACACAACTAGAAAGTTCGAGCAATCCGGATGGAAAGACTGATTTCCCACCCCCAAACAAATTTTTAACCAAAAAATTTGTTTACAACGTGGGTCGTTTAAAGTCAGATTCCCAAGACTTGTTGGATTGCTATGTCTATGATTTTTATGAATTTTACTTTATTTTTATTTGTTTACTATAAGAAACACGAAAAACAATAAATACATAATTCACTCCATAGAGGAACATGACTCAAAAATCGAGAAAACATGCGAAAGTGGAAAACGTGAATTATGTGAACTGTGGACTTAGGATCCGGTACTTCATGACCACACACTCCATAAGGAGGGCCGGTTACTGAATGGTGTACTTATCAAGATATGGAAATGAAAGTAAGTACACCAAATGACAAGGTCAGTCCCATAGATAGTGGTCCCGTAAAAAGACTTCCTCCACATCGGGGGGACAAAAGTTCGTGAAAATGTTTTAACCGTTGACCATTAACTTGAAAGGTACTGTTGTCATTGGGATTTACCAAGGTAATTGCCCCGTAAGGGGTGACTTCAGTAACCAGAAAAGGACCAGACCAACGGGTTTTAGTTTCCACAGGAAAATATGTAGACGGGAGTTGTAAAGCAAAACCTTTTGTCCGACCACAAACTCTTTACGCAGGATATGCTTATCATGAACACGTTTCATGTTGGCTTTATAATCCTTCGCGAGATCGTAAGAATCGCTGCGGATTTCTTCAAGCTCATTTAATTGTAACTTGCGTTTGACACCCGCCTCATCAATATTGAAGTTAAGGCTTTTTATAGCCCACAGAGCACGGTGCTCTAATTCGACGGGCAAATGACATGGTTTCCCAAATACAAGTCTAAAGGGAGACATACCTATAGGAGTTTTGAAAGCAGTTCTATATGCCCATAAGGCATCCGATAGACGCTTCGACCAGTCTTTCCTATCAGGGTTTATCGTTGTTTCTAAAATCTTTTTGATTTCCCTATTAGAAACTTCTACTTGTCCGCTAGTTTGTGGATGATAAGGAGTTGCTATTTTATGTGTAACTCCATACTTTTAACTAGGGATGCCACAACTCATTTGCAAAATGTGTTCCACCATCACTAATGATGGCTTTAGGAATGCCAAACCGACTGAAAATATATTCTTTAATAAAAAATACAACGGTCTTATGGTCATTGCTACGACAAGCTAGGGCCTCTATCCATTTAGACACGTAGTCCACGGCAACTAGGATATAAATATAACCGTGGGAAATAGGGAAGGGGCCCATGAAATCAATACCCCAAACATCGAAAATTTCTACTATCAAGATTGGATTTAAAGGCATCATATTACGCTTCGTGATTCGCCCAAGTTGTTGGCAACGAATACACGCCTTGCAATGCACTCGGGCATCCTAAAAAGGGTAGGCCAATAAAATCCACATTGAAGAACTTTAGCGGCTGTTTTCATTCCGCTAAAGTGGCCACCACACTCTTTGTCATGGCAGAACGATAGGACTTCATTATATTCCCACTGGGGAATGCAACGACGAATAATCTGATCCGCACAATACTTAAAAAGGTAGGGCTCATCCCAATAGTATAACTTGACTCTGGCCAAGAATTTCTTACGTTCATTTCTTGACCAATTATGAGGCATAACATCAGCCGCTAAATAATTTACGATGTCCGCATACCATGGTGATGAAAAAATAGCATACAGATGTTCATCAGGAAAAGAGTCAGGTATGGACTCGAGAATCACTACTATCGTCATTTGTAAGTCTAGATAAGTGGTGGCAACCACGTTTTCGACCCTCTTTTGTCCTTTATTTCTAATGTGAACTCTTGCAGGAGAAGAATCCATCGGATTAATCTCGCTTAGCATCCTTCTTTGCAAGAAGGTACCTAAAGGGCTGCATGGATGGTGTAAACTAAAGTTTTAGAACCAACCAAATAAGGACGAAATTTATCTAAAGCATAAATGACAGACTAAGAATTCTTTTTCAAGTAGTTGTATAATTCCGTTGAGCATCGTTTAAAGTTTTACTAGCATAATAAATAACAATGGACTTATTATCTAGTTTCGTCCTAAAGACAAACACCAACCGCATAGTCACTAGCATCACACATGAGTTGAATGGTTTAGACCAATCGGGGAGGCTGTATAATAGGTGCGATGGTTAGATGGCTTTTAAGGTTTCAAAAGCCTGTTTTACAGTTAAAATTAAAATCAAAGATGGCATCTTTCAAAAGGAGGTTAGTTAAAGGCCTAGCTATTTTGAAAAATCCTTGATGAAACGCCTATAAAACCCCTGCATGGCCTAGAAAGGCTCTAATCTCACCGGACAGTCCGTGGTTTTAGGTAGGGTCGCTATCTTATCTAGTTTGGCTTTATCTACTCGATGCCATCACTAGATACAATATGACCTAGTCTTATGCCCTTTTGACCATGAAATGACACTTTTCCCAATTTAAAACGAGGCTCTTTTCTTCACACCGTGTCAAAACCTTAGGCGAGGTTAGACAAACGATCGTGAAGGAGTCTCCATAGATAGAAAAATCATCCATGAAAACTTCCATAAAGCGCTCTACCATGTCACTAAATATATGAAGCATACACACATTTGAAGGTTCGGAGCATTACAAAGGCCAAAAGGCATTCGTTTATAGGCATATGTTCGAAGGGACATGTGAAAGTTGTCTTTTCTTGGTCATCAATATCAATAATAATCTGAAAATAGCGGAGTAGCCATCCAGAAACAATAAAAGGCATGACCCGCCTAGACGCGTTCTAGCATCGATCTATAAATGGTAAGGGAAAGTGATCCTTTCGTGTCATAGCATTTAAACGTCTGTAATCAATACAGATTCTCCATTTCATAGGACCTTGAGTGACAACATAGTCACCCTTCCCGTTACGTACCATGGTAATTCCCGACTTCTTAGGAACTACATGAATGGGACTTACCCATTCGCTATCGGAGATTGGGTATATAATACCCGCATCCAGTAATCGCAAGACTTCTTCCCTAACCACCTCTTTCATGGCGAGGGTTCAAGCGGCCGAGGTTCGCGAGAAGTCTTGGCGTTATCCTCCAAATGGATACGATGAGTGCGGACATTAGGGTCGATGCCCTTAATGTCGACTAAGGACCAACCAATCAATGAGACCGATGTTCCCTAATCACCCTTATTAAAGATGTCTCTTCATCTTTAGATAACAAAGAAGATATAATTACGGATGACTACCATCCGGATCAAGTTGTATATATTTTAATTCGGGGAAGAGGTTTAAGCACCGGGGTGGGTGGAAAATCAATAGATATTTCGTCCGGGTCCTCATTTTGCATAATGAATACCGCCGTAGCAAGTCTTCATAATCGGTGTATGGAGCAACCGACGGGTCTACAATTGGTGTGGACTCTAGGATGGTGTTGACTTCCTCTAAGTAGGAGTTATTTACAAAATCGAAGTTCCAAAAGAAAGGAATTTGTACATATTGTTTTCGTGAAACGTGTTGTTAAAATAATCTTGAGCTAAACTCTCGATCATGCTAACCTCCCCATCTATATAGAGCGAATCTGGTAAGCTGTTTCATCATTTTAAAACATTTACCTCGACAGAAAAGATGGCCAAAAGATAAGGACATCTTTCCATCGCGACAATTTATAAGTGCATTGGCGGTTGCCAAGAAGGGCGCCCTAAGATGATCGGTAATGAGTCATTAGCGACTTCTCGTATCGAGGATAACAAAATCAGCGGGATAGTAGAAATCCCGAACCTTAACAAGCACGTTTTCCACTACACCTTTAGGATACTTAATTGACGTCCGCTAATTGCAACGTTATTTTTGTAGGTTGCATTTCTGTAGACCTATTTGTTTATACAAGTAATACGGGGAGTAAGTTAACTTTCGCCCCCGTGTCTAATAAAGCGTCGCCGTGGTGGGAATCTCCTAAGGTGCATTTTGATGGGGGACGACCGGGGTCCTTGTACTTAACAATTCCATTATTTTCGGATAAAGTTGGGAACCGCTCAGCTTAAAAAGCGTCTTTGGGTATGTTCGTCTTTACGCCTAGTAGTGCACAACTCTTTAAGAAACTTAGCGTGGTTAGGAAGCTTTTAATAGCTTCGAGAAAAGGGAGGTTTATCGTTAGATTCTTGAAAACGCGTTCCTAATTTCCTCAAAGTTTGTATCCCTAGTTAGCATGGCTAATTTTTGAGGAACGGTGGTTTCGCTCTATATTTCGCGATATGGCTCTACTTGTCGCGGTAACCTTGGCTTTCGGTTTCTTTGGTTGTGGTTTAACCGGGTACCTCTACCGTGGTAGGCTCCTCGTTTCTATTTCGTATCTAGTTCGATATCCGGTGTAGGAGTAATCGATGGGGTAACTATAGGAGCAAGATTATTTTTGTTATCAACCACTCTTCCGTAAACGGAGAGTGGTGATGGCATTTAGGTCACCTACGATTGTAGTGTCCGTACTAGAATTACCGTTTACCTCAAAGGTCGTGGTTTCTTTGTTTTAGGGTTTGGTATAGCTTGACACGGAAACACGCCTTTTGGTTGGGCTTTCTCTTGGGCTAACTGTTGTATGCCCCTGATTTATTGATTGTAAGATCCGTTCGTTTGATTTAGTCATTGATTGGAAAAGTTGTTGGGTAACTTGTATAAAGGCCGTCGATCGATCCGGTTGTGTAGGTGTAGTAGTCACGGGGCGCGACCGAACTATCTCGTTGATTATTTATGGGTGGGTTGTGATAGTTATTATTATTAACCGAACGATACCTCTATTGGTATTATAATTATTATAATTCCCTTGACCTTGTCCTTGTCCCTTGCCTAGGTGGAGCTTGGTTATAATTGTTTGCTTGCCTAACGTTTTGATTATTGTACCGGAGGTGTAACTTGTTGATTATTTCTCCAACCAAGTTGGGATGTTGTCTCCAAGGGCGTTAGGAATAGGATAGTTATTAATAGAGTAAACATTATCCCGGTGGTTGTTGTTCATAAGCTAGAGGACAATAATTGTCGTGGTGCTCGGACTCAAACAGAAAGTACATGGGTTGGAGTTTACATTCATGACGGGATAGGCTTTTGTTGAACGAAATAGCCTCCACTTTTTAGTTAGAGATTCGAGTAAATTTTAAGTTCGGATCGGTTTTATTCTCAAACATACCGGCGGCCTTGATCATTTGAAGAAGAACTAGCGGAGCGGGGGATATCATCACTCCCCCCCCCCAATTATTATTCCGTTTAGTTTGGTCTTCTAAAAATTTGTAAGCCTCCGTGGCTCCTTTACTTAGGAAACTACCCCCAGTCATTATGTCAAGGACTTCTTTATGGTGATGTTGAAGTCCTTTGAAAAAGGCACGAACTAACGTGTCTTTTGCTAGGTTATGGTGTGGACACTCTATAAGGAGATCGGTGAAACGATTCCATGCCTCAGAAAATGATTCATGAGGGTTCTGTCGGAAGAAATGAATCTTGGAAAGCATTTCATCCGTCTTTAGGGGTGGGTAAAAATGTTCCATAAACAATTTGAACAAGTTTAGCCCACGAGTCCACGAATTAGGCCTTTGCAGTTAACCAAGACGCCTTTATCGGCTAATGTGAAAGGAAATACCCTTAGTTTAATCTGTTCCGTACCAACCGTAGGATGGTGGAATGTTGTAAGGACTTGTTCAATCCTGCGCATGTGTTGGTAAGGTTTTTCATGGTCTAGACCATGGAAAACGGGTAACAGATTAAATATGTTTGGGGGAATTCGAAAATCCCCCACTGGGTCTGCTAGAACGATGCAAGACTTAGGGCTATCGCTCAAAGCTTTGTAGAAGTCGGAGAGAGGAGTCTCTCTTTCTTCAGCCATTATGTCAGGTATGGTGTGTGTGATAGTAGTTAGAGGTGTCGTGGGTGGTGTACTAGATAGACTTGTTTGTTGTGGTGTAATTGCGTTTGTTGTTTTTGTTCGACCAGACCTTAATCTCATGCAAGACTAAGTTGAGCTTAACTAACATGCAACACTCCAAACAATTCTGATATACTAGTATAAAACCTCTAACTGGAAAATGCGAGGTATGGAAGAAAGGAATACCTGATAGCGTCCTTGCTTCGCTTATGAATAGCGTCTTGTTTACGCGTGTTCAGTGTATATAAGAGATTAGAACACTGAAAAACTTGACAACTCGAAGTTGAAACAAGCCGCGGGAAATCCAGTATTTTCAGAGAAGAAGCATGGCGGCGCTCTATATTGAAGCGCTGGCGCTCGCCAAGGCAAAGTCGAGCTCAAGAAGATAGCGCTGGTCGCGCTCTCTTTGAAGTGGCGCTTCAGTGTATAAACGAAGTCCAAGAAGATAGCTGGTCGCGCTCTCTTTGAAGCGCTGGCGCTTCAGTCGTTTTTCGAATTTTTCCAAAACTGAAACGGCAACCACAGTATGAATCAAACAAGGGTGGGTGGGTGAAATGGGACTTAAAAATAACTAATTATATTATGAATACAATGCTAAAGTGCAACTAAGATGGCAGCGGCGCCATTTGATAAATGTAAAATGAATAGTTTACCTACGAAATGAACTACGAATCCAAAACGTAAGTAAACTAAACTTAATACTTTTACGTGTCAATTATCAAAGCTTCTACTCTCAATGCGAATTGCACTAAATGGAGTACGAAGTTCGTTCCACTCCTAGTTCTCTAGCATGGATTGTTTTCTAAGTCTAACTAGTCGCTCTTAAGTCAATGAGAGCTTTACGAAATATTATAATATGATACTTACTTAAGATGATTACTAGAAATTAACTACAAATGCTATGGAAATACTATTGTTTGACTCTAGATAAAGGAATTAGAGGGGAATCGAATCCACCTCGAATCCAACTTAATGACCTAGTACAGATTGTGGTATCTCGATTCTTACGTTTTCACGGCAAGAATTCCGAGTCTAATCCCTAGTGTTCATGGCATTTCTACCAAGTACTAACTAGCATGTGAGGTCGCCCACCCATTCTCATGGCGAAACGCGACCTTCTAGAGTGGAATAGATGCTACAACGTTTCTATACTAAACAACTAAGGTTTCATCAAGGCTTCATCAACCCCTCTAATGGAGGTTTAGCCTTGAGTCATCAATCTAACATTTACCATTGAATCTAAACTAAACATAATGTGAGAATTTGAGAATTACTTAATTTAGCAATAATGAATCTAATTTAATGGCTGGAATAAAACAATGACAAGAATTGAATTTAGATCTAAAATGGAAATGACAAATTCGAACTTGATAAAAAATACTACTTTATTTATCTAATCTATCAAGAACAATGATTCAAGGATTTAATCTAAAACAAGAATTTAAATGGAACTAAAACTTAATTTAATTAATAAAACTAGATCTATAATTCTATATCTTAATTTAGGTCTAACTAGCTACCATTAACAAAGAGCTAAGCTTTTTTTTTTATACATCCAGATCCAAAATTCGTGCATGGGCTTGGAGCCATGGGTTGGGCCAGAGAATCAGGCCCAAAACCCAATTCTTTCAGTCCAAAAAGGCCTCTTCAGCTGCAGTTAGCTTCCACAGACTTTTCGTCCACTTCTGCTCCTCTGATTGGGTCAAGGCTTGGACCATTGCAAAGCTCTTTCCGAGCCGGTCGTTTTGACATAAGGTAGGCCTCAATCCGAGGTCTGAGTCCAAAGATATGGCATTCGGAAGTTCTGCTGACTTTTGCTCCTTTATCTCGCTAAAGTGGCACATTTCTGCGCATAATGGACTTTGAAGCCTGAAATGCATAAAAACACGTAATCAGTATTAACTCTTACTTATTATTCACATAATTGGTCTAACAGTATGATTATTAAGGGGTTAGAACTACAGTTTTGGGCTCTTATCACTCCTCATTAAAGAGATGAGGTTCCTTCGCATCCTACTAGTCCATTATAACTTGCCAAGCTTGCCGCCATTTATCATCTACTAATGCTAACCTGCTAAGTATTATTATGTCTGATGGGATGTACGGGGCGACCAAATGAGGCTGCACCTGCCATCCCAGCCAAGTCATTATTCGCAATGAGCGAACCACCCAATTGGTGGGTCTCATGACTTCAACCTTTTTCCAATCTGTGAATTGTGCACAGAATACAGGTAAACAACTACGCATGATGCGGCTTACCAAAATAGGCAAAAGAAGATACTTACGCCTCATGCTTTGGGCTCTTTTAAGACTAGCGACTAAAACTCGGGGAATGTCATATCGGCGACGTCCCTCAGCTAAAGCGAGCAAAATGTCTCCAAGAAGATCGCTTTGCGAAAAATGAGCGCCATTCCCCAAAATATTCATCAGGATGAATAACATGGTGGTGCCTACATTTAGGGAAAGGCTACCAAGGGCAATGCTATATCGCCCCTGGTCCATTACTCGAAATACTCCTCCACCATAATACTCATGGAAATATGTATAACCATAAAGGTATGCATTATCGGTCATATATGCCCATGTGTGAATAGGATCAGGTATTGGTAATCCTGAAACTAAAGCGACCACATTTTTATTGAATTCATGTGTCATGTCATCGACTACAACGGAGAATTCTTGTTCTCCATCCTGATTACAATAGAATTTAACGTGGTCGTAGAAATAAGCAGTAAGTTGTGGTGAATATGAATCGTCATCACTTACCAGTAGATGACGCCATCCTAATCAGTGCGGGATCGTGGTCGGAACCAATGTCCATAGGTTTCGGTTCCCAACACGTCTTCGAAAGACTGTTCATGTATGACTATAGGAGATGTCATCTCAACAACTCTTTGAACAATTCCAAAAATCCTGGAATGACCCTCAGAAAATTAGAATTTCCGTGGTCACAGATGGCGGTAGGCGCTGCGCTTGGTTTGAAGCCGTCGCTCGTGGGTTTTGGAATTACAGTGTTTGAAGCGCCGAAGTCGCGCTCGTGGGTTTTTGGAACTACAGTGTTTGAAGCCGAAGTCGTCAAGAGAAGAAGCTGGGTCGCTCGAGTAAACTTTTCGAAAGTGTTAATGTAGCGCAGGTGCACTCATCGAGGTGCGGTGCGCTTCGCGATGATGAAGCAGAAGTTTAGAGGAAAAAGAAGGAAAAGCTTGGAGTGAAAGGTGAGGGATGATGGTGGGGTGTAGTGTGGTTTGTTAGTATAGGATGAAGGGAGTTTAAATAGGTTATGAGCTTCCAAAACGAATTGGCAAGTTGCCAAATTGTTTTAAGGCAATTTCCGGAAATAGAAAAATTCCAAACCCGAAAACGGAAACAAACCATCTTCTTGATTTTCTAAAATCCTGGTATCTTTTATACTGGATTTAGAATAGTAACTTCTAAACTCTCCTAGATTTCATGCTACCACCACACAAAATCATAGATATGTCGATATCGGCCAAATTCTCAACCTTTCCTCCAAGACAACTTTACAGCAGATGATCATATAACGAATTATGCTCGGTATAAATATTACCACCCCCAAACAAGTCGGGAAGGTGGGATTAATGATAAAAACATGCAGAACTCGAAAATAACCAATTATATTAAAACTAAAATTTAAAACCAAACAACATAAAACAAAAACCTTAATATTTAAATTTAACAACTGAATTAAAATCCAACTAATAAAACAAAATCATGAAATAACAAATAACACCTGTGATGGTGAACACCTAGTTATGTGATGAAGATGGACCCTGAGATGGAGATTGGCCCTGGGATGGAGAATGGCTTGAACCATCTGTCCTTCGGCGACGACGCTCATGCCTCTCAGACTCGGCTAAAACAGAATCCTCCACGGGTGGCATGCGTCGTAGCATCTCTATTCGGAACAAGCGTTGTGCTTCCATCTCGATCCCGAAAATCGCGCATCTTGGGCTTGGTGATCTTTGGTGGATAGTCTCCAAGTTAGACAAGATATCGTCCTGACCCCTTTCGAGCATTTCAAGTCTCGTCTGAAGGTTCGTTTGCTTATCTCGGATATTTTCACAAATACCATAAACGCAACGCAAAGCAGTTTGCAACACTTGCATGCGTTCTAAATTAGAACTACAACTATCTAATGCATCGTCATCCAGACATGTCATATCCTCCCTTTCATCCTCCGACTCAACCACCTTTCCTTCAGACAACGACCAAGTCTCTTGGATGTAATCCGTATAGATACTTGCATTAGAATGCAATTTGATCTTAATAGGAGCAGATTTTGCGACAGCTCTAAAGGAGAGCATGATCTTAGTGATCAATACGGGAAGAGGCGCCAAGCTTTTTCCCACTCCTCTAATCACATTAAACATTAAATCGAGGATGCAGAAATTATACTTATTTGTTTGCAAAATCCAGAGAACGTCGCGGACATTGCGGACCGATATCGCCGACTTTGTCTTTTCGAGGGGCGTTCCTACCAACCCAGCGAGCTGACCCGGTTGATTGGTTCTCGTGGTTGATTGGGGCGGATGCAATGAGATGTCGAATTGTATTCACCCTCCACGACAGGTATCTTTCATCAAAGCGGGAACTCCGGTATAACGGGATTACTTGAATGGTCCGTTACTAGGTTGCTTTTTCACTGTAATTAGTAACAGCTATTCAACAACAACCGTCTCGTTACTTCCCTCCTCGCGTTCTCGCTACCTTTATGAAAATCCTATTCCCTCCAATTCTCACTTCTTATAAAATTGTTCTACCAAATCATAGTGATAGAACTCCTCGGTCGAAAGTACCACAAATCCGTTCAATCCCTCCTAATCATCTCCGCGTCATAAAATGGCACGAAGTCATGTCGGCGGCAAAGAAACGTGCTCGGCAAAATTCTTCGTCGTAGTGCCATTGAAGTTTTTGAAACAACCAATGGTTTTGTAGGCGGTGGGGAGGCGAGTTTGATGTAAAACAACCAAAAAACACGGTGGTGGCGATGGTGGATGCGGTGGCGGTCGAAAACTTGATTGGTGGCTGTTTTCGGAGTTATAAAATTGTTGGGGTTGGTGGTGGTAATGGTTTGGAGAAAATTTCAGTTGGATTGAATTGCTTGGCGTGGGTGTAGTTAGGTTTCCTTTTCTTTTTTTTTTTTTTTTTTTTTTTTTTTTTTTTTTTAATTTTGGTGTTCAAGGTTTGTTTTAAATTTGGTAACTGGCGAGATTGGAAAGGGAAACAACTGTGCGTTTTTGGGAAGGAAGGAGACGCACAAACGTGCATGCGGTTTGGGCCCAAGCCCAATTTGAATTCCGAAATTTTCCGATTTTCCGCGCAATTTCAAATTCAATTTGCCGCTTCGTTACTGGCCCGATCTTGGCGAATGAGTTATGGAAATGATCAGTAGAGAATTTCCAATCCAATGATCCATAAAACACTCAATTCCAACTATGGGTGACATATAAGAAGGTAGAAAAACCCCTCAAAGTGTGTGTGTGACGTAAGTTATGCGAACGAAGGAAATCTAAGTTTTCGATAACGTCAACCCAATTGAACTACACTACTGGGCCTAAGCAACACAAATGGAAAGTTCGATTAATCCGGATGGAAAGACCGACTGCCCACCCCCAAATACATTTTTAAACACAAAATTTGTTTTAACGTGGGTCGTTTAAAGTCAGATTCCCAAGACTTGTTGGATTGCTATTTCTATGATTTAGATTTTTTTATTTTTTTATTAGTTTATTATAAGAAAAACGAAAAACAATAAATACATAATTCACCTCATAGAGGAACATGAATCAAAAACCGAGAAAACATGCAAAAGTGGAAAACGTGAATTATGTGAAACGTGGACTTAGGATCCGGTACTTACATCCACACACTCCATAGGGAGGGCCCGGTTACCTGGATAGTGCACATACCACTATATGGAAGTGGAAGGAAGTACACCAAATGACAAAGGTCAATCCTCATAGACAGGGTCCTGTAAAAGGACTTCCTTTACATCAGGGGACAGAAGTTCGTGAAAATATTTTAACCGTTGACCATTAACTTGAAAGGTATTGTTGTCATTGGGATTTACCAAGGTGATTGCCCTGTAAGGGGTGACTTGATAAGAAGAAAAGGACCGGACCAACGGGTTTTAGTTTCCCTGGGAAAATATGTAGACGGGAGTTGTAAAGCAAGACCTTTTGACCGACCACAAACTCTTTGCGCAAGATTTGCTTATCATGAACACGTTTCATGTTAGCTTTATAATCCTTCGCAAGATCGTAAGAATCGCTACGGATTTCTTCAAGCTCATTCAATTGCAACTTGCGTTTGACACCTGCCTCATCAATATTGAAGTTAAGGCTTTTTATAGCCCACATAGCACGGTGCTCTAATTCAACGGGCAAATGACATGGTTTCCCAAATACAAGTCATAAGGGAGACATACCTATAAGAGTTTTGAAAGCAGTTCTATACGCCCATAAGGCATCCGATAGACGCTTCGACCAGTCTTTCCTATCAAGGTTTACAGTTGTTTCTAAAATCTTTTTGATTTCCCTATTAGAAACTTCTACTTGTCCGCTAGTTTGTGGATGATAAGGAGTTGCTATTTTGTGTGTAACTCCATACTTTTTCACTAGGGATGCAACAACTCTGTTGCAAAAATATGTTCCACCATCACTAATGATGGCTTTAGGAATGCCAAACCGATAGAAAATATACTCCTTAATAAAAAACACAACTGTCTTATGGTCATTGCTACGACAAGCCATGGCTTCTATCCATTTAGACACATAGTCCACGGCAACTAGAATATAAATGAAACCGTGGGAAACAGGGAAGGGACCCATGAAATCAATACCCCAAACGTCAAAAATTTCTACTATCAAGATTGGATTTAATGGCATCATATTACGCTTCGTGATTCGCCCAAGTTGTTGGCAACGAATACACGTCTTGCAATGCACTTGGGCATCCTTAAAAAGGGTAGGCCAATAAAATCCACATTGAAGAACTTTAGTGGCTGTTTTCATCCCACTAAAATGGCCACCACACTCTTTGTCATGGCAGAACGATAGAACTTCATTATATTCCCACTGGGGAATACAACGACGAATAATCTGATCCGCACAATACTTAAAAAGGTAGGGCTCATCCCAGTAGTATAACTTAACTCTGGCCAAGAACTTCTTACGTTCATTTCTTGACCAATTATAAGGCATAACATCAGCCGCTAGATAATTTACAATGTCAGCATACCATGGTGTTGAAAAAATAGCATACAGATGCTCATCAGGAAAAGAGTCCGGTATGGACTCAGAATCACTATTATCGTCGTTTGTGAGTCTAGATAAGTGGTCGGCAACTACGTTTTCGACCCCTCTTTTGTCCTTTATTTCTAATGTGAACTCTTGTAGGAGAAGGATCCATCGGATTAATCTCTGCTTAGCATCCTTCTTTGCAAGAAGGTACTTAAGGGGCTGCATGGTCCGTGTAGACTAAAGTTTTAGAACCAACCAAATAAGGACGAAACTTATCTAAAGCATAAATGACAGCTAAGAATTATTTTTTGGTAGTTGAATAATTCTGTTGAGCATCGTTTAAGGTTTTACTAGCATAATAAATAACAGTGGACTTATTATCTAGTTTTTGTCCCAAGACTGCACCAACTGCATAGTCACTACCATCACACATGAGTTCGAAAGGTTTAGACCAATCCGGAGGCTGTATAATTGGTGCAGAGGTTAGGGCGGCTTTTAAAGTTTCAAAAGCCTGCTTACAGTTAAAATTAAAATCAAAGATTGCATCCTTCAAAAGCAGATTAGTTAAAGGCCTAGCTATTTTCGAAAAATCTTTAATAAAATGCCTATAAAAACCTGCATGGCCTAGAAAGGCTCTAATATCACGGACAGTCCGTGGTTTAGGTAGAGTCTCTATCTTATCTAGTTTGGCCTTATCTACTTCGATGCCATCACTAGATACAATGTGACCTAGTACTATGCCCTTTTTCACCATGAAATGACACTTTTCCCAGTTTAAAACGAGGCTCTTTTCTTCACACCGTGTGAAAACCTTAGACAGGTTAGACAAACAGTCTGTGAAGGAATCTTCATAGATAGAAAAATCATCCATGAAAACTTCCATAAAGCGCTCTACCATGTCACTAAATATATGAAGCATACACCGATGGAAGGTACCAAGAGCATTACAAAGGCCAATTCGTTTATAGGCATACGTTCCAAAGGGACATGTGAAGGTAGTCTTTTCTTGGTCATCAATATCAATAATAATCTGAAAATAGCCTGAGTAGCCATCCAGAAAACAATAAAAAGCATGATCAGCTAGGCGTTCGAGCATCTAATCTATAAAAGGTAAGGGAAAGTGATCCTTTCGTGTTTTATGGATTCTCCATTTCATAGGACCTTGTGTGACAACATAGTCACCCTTTCCGTTACGTACCATGGTAACTCCCGATTTCTTAGGAACTACATGAATGGGGCTTACCCATTCGCTATCAGAGATTGGGTATATGATACCAAGATCGAGTAATAATCATAAGACTTCTTCCCTAACCACCTCTTTCATGGCAGGGTTCAAGCGCGGCCGAGGTTCGCGAGAAGTCTTGGCGTTATCCTCCAAATGGATACGATGAGTGCAAACATTAGGGTCAATTCCCTTAATGTCAGCTAGGGACCAACCAATCACAGACCGATGTTCCCTAATCACCCGGATTAAACGTGTCTCTTCATTCTTAGATAACAGAGAAGATATTATTACCGGATGACTACCATCCAGATCAAGTTGAATATATTTTAACTCCGGGGGAAGAGGTTTAAGCACTAGGGTGGAAGGAAAATCAATAGATGTTTCGTCAGGGTCCTCATTTTGCATAATGAATACTTGCTTAGGTAGCAAGTCTTCATACTCAGTATATGGAGCAACCGAAGGGTCTACAATTGGTGTGGACTCAAGGATGGTGTTGACTTCCTCTAAGTAGGAGTCATTTACAAAATCTGAAATTCCCAAAGAAAGGAATTTGTACATATTGTTTTTGGGAAACGTGTTGTTAAAATAATCTTGAGCTAAGCTCTCGATCATGCTAACCTCCCCATCTATAGACAAATCTGGTAACTGTTTCATCATTTTAAAAATATTTACCTCAACAGTAAGATGGCCAAAAGATAAGGACATCTTACCATCGCGGCAATTGATAAGTGCGTTGGCAGTTGCCAAGAAGGGACGCCCCAAGATGATCGGTACAGAGTCGTTAGCGACTTCTGTATCGAGTATAACAAAATCCACAGGATAGTAGAAATCCTGAACCTTAACAAGCACGTTATATTATCCGCAGGATAGTATAACATAATCCGCAGGATAGTAGAAATCCTAAAACTTAACAAGCACGTTGCCTCAGGACTTAAGCAAAGAGGGCATGGGGAAGCGTTGGGAGCTATGACCTGTTTGGGTTTTTGTTCATTTACTTGTACCGAAAGAGCATCAACCTTTTTGTTTAAGGACTCGATTAAAGTTTTTAATTCCGGATCGGGTTTGACCTCGAACATAGACGTAACTTTGGTAGGAGTGTCTTTAGAAGATCTAGAAGAATCAGTGTTTCCCCAATGGGTGCTTCGTGAAGCCTGTTTCTCAAGAAAAGTGTATGCTTTAGTAGCGCCCTTTTCCATAAAACAACCGCCGTTCATGATATCTAATGGTTCCTTTTGATGGTCAGAGAGACCATTAAAGAATGAACGGACTAATACAGCGGTGTCGAGTTGATGATGGGGACATTCGAGAAGTAGATCAAGATATCCGCTCCACGCCGAAAAGGATTCACGAGGAATCTTGGCAAAAGAATTGAATCTTTTGAAGCATTTCTGTAGTTTTCTTCTGAGTATAAAACTTTATCATGAATGCTTGAACAAGTTTGGCCCATGTGTCAATGGATTGCGGCGCTTGTCCGGCGAGCCAAACTGAAGCTTTATCAGCTAAGGTGAAGGGAAACAACCTAAGCAAGACTTGTTCGTTGGTAACGGTCGGATGGCGGAAAGTGGTGACTACTTGTTGCATCCGACGAAGATGATTGTACGGTTTTTCATGGTCTAAACCATGGTAAATAGGTAACAAACCGAAAATGTTTGGCGGAATACGAAAATCACCTACAATCGTATCGAGTTTAATGCAGGAAGCAGGTCCTTCCTGTAAGGCAATATAGAAATCCGAAAGGGGTTTTTCGACTGTGAGATTTTCCTCAGCCATAGTTAAAGGAGATAATGGCAACGGAGATGTTTGACGAGGTTGATTTACGGAGGAGGGACTATGTCTTGGAGATAACATAAACAGTTGTTTCTTGTATTTTCGACGATGATATGTAAGTTCTAATTCCTTATGTTTACCAGACCGTAGTCCCATACAAATATAAATTTTAATTTAAGGCTCATAAGGAACGAATAATGACTGGAGGTTTTAGAATTTAGGAAGGAGGGAGTTGAAGCACGTCTTCCCCGAAATTGCTAACTCGAAAGGGAAACTAAGATAGCGGTGAATATTCCAGCCCGTGTCACCTGAGAGAATTGAGGGAGGTTGTTCGTGCTATCACGTTCCTTAATTAGGCAACCTCAATTTTTTTCAAGTTTCCTAGGCACTGATGGAATAGGATGATGATTTATGATGGTGTATTATGCGGGGTGTTATTAAGATGATTTAGATGAAATTTTTAATTACTATGATTTTTATTTTTTTATTTTTTTTATTTTTTTATTTTTTTGTTTACGTAATTAATGTATTATGGAGACGTGATTACGAAATATGCAATTAAAACGATAGATGCCAAAATAGAAACTAACTAACATATACTAGTTTACACAGAAAGTTTACCCATGCAAATCCATATTACCTATACGTGCAACTATATGTAAGTTATACGTGAGCTAGGGGAATGTCGAGAACGAACTCATGCAATTGAATACCGTGTACGTGAATTGATGTAACATACACATACAAAAATATTCTAAGCAGATGGTTTGACACTACGCATATATCAAAATATATTTGAATCATATTGTGTTAATGTGAATATGTAATGACGAACCACCTTTACATGCAAGGAGTCCTCATGCCAACATACAAATATACAAGGTAAAACAGGTTATAGCAAATAATATCCTCGACAAAGTTTGAGGAGTTTAAGAGTTTGAAACTGTCACAGCCCGAATTTCTAAACAATAACAAAGTGAATATTTGAAATATAAATATCTCAAACATCACTAGGTTCACTTGTTTAAAAACCCAGACTATGACGGAGGATACTACACATACAAACCCTAATAGCCATGTCATAAAAGAAACAACTTAAAATAAAATAATCCCAATAATTATCCGCAACTTCTTTATTAAGATAACATCCTTCCAAATAAAATATCAAACAAACTCTCAGAATAAAATTCCTCACTACCATGTTCTCATGCCACGAAAAAGGTAAACTACGTTATTACATCATTCCAATAAGAATCAGACCTAAAAGAAAACTAACGGACTGCTCTAGGCAAGAATCCCAATCACACGCCGCGGTTCCACTGCCTTCCACCTATGTTCCCAAGAACACACCCACGTTGCCAAAACAAAGCAAACATGGGTCAACAAAATGGAATTTGCTGGTATGAGTAGACTAACTACATATAAACATTTCAAACTTTACTTATCCAACTAACACTTTAAATCTATCATAACCTAATCATTCTCAGCTTGGAAGAGAGATAGTTCCGTCATCTCAACCGGTATAGTTTCTTCCTAAGCAAAACTTCCATTTTATTAACTTCTATTTTGTTAACTCATTCTAATAACTCCTTTTAATATCTAAAATAATTGAATTACACTTACCGATGTCCGCCGCTGTATAAGGGTAGGACCGCGTCCCTGCATAAAATATTATTAAGTCCTACCCTCCTGCAAAAGAAAGTTAGAACTTGTATATATATCATATGTAGATATCCTATATGTATTCAAAGGTAAACCCAAGCACGCTCGCATAAACAATTCAATTTCTCTTATCAATTAATCAATTACTTTTCTTATACACCCACCCTTTAGTACCTACTCCACGATTTGCACTACACACATTTGCCAAATCACACATTCCTGTGTGCCTCTCTCCCATAGAATACCACAATATCATAGCCATCGCTGGGCTTTCATACACATATTTCACAGCCTCTTTGGGCACAAAAACTCAGGTCATTCATGGCACATTCAATGAATACCTTAGGTCATTCCCGCCACATTCAAGGAATACCTATCATATCACTAACGGGCCATTCATGGCACATTCAATAAATGCCCTGGGTCATTCCTGCCACATTCAAGAAATACCCAATCCTACATTCCCGTACACTCAAGGAATACAACTAACTAACCCAAGAATAATACCTTAGTTCCTCTTTAGGGCGGTCAAACCATCCGGTCATTCATGGCACATTCAATGAATACGGGTCATTCATGGCACATTCAATGAATACCCTTATATAACGCTTAACGGTCCATTTATGGCACACATTCAATAAATGCCCACCTAACATATGACTTCATCAGTCATAAACTCAATTCCAAAACTTGAGGCGTGGAGAGTTCTAAAAGGGTGCGGTAAATTTTGTTTACGCATTATTGAACTTTATTGTATATATTATTTCAGAGAACGAAGGAATATCTTGATTCAAGTATTTTTGGTTTACGCGTTATTAATTTCATGGGTGTATAAGTGTCATAACGTTGTGTATCGTAAAAGACTGAAAAATCACAAAGCAGCAAATACACGTACACAAGTATATTTAGAAAGGTCCTAGCCTAAGTCAAACATGCTAATTGTCCTAGACTTATCCTAATAGAACGAATCATAATTTTAGGAAAAAGTCAAATTTTTGGGTCAACTGGTCAAAGTCAACCCTGGTCAAAGTCAAAGTCAAAGTCCACTCTGGTCAACAGTCAAAGTCAGAGTCCACTCTGGTCAACAGTCAAAGTCAGAGTCCACAAACTCTTCTAACCCAAAGGCCCAAAGTCTAAGGCCCAAAAATAAAATCCAAAGGTTTTAACATACAAGCCCATCACGATTTTGGCCCAAGCCCAAAGTCGTTTTTGCTACTGTTCATCTCCTTCCTTCAAATTTCCACCAATGCCTCCACCACCGATGCAGCCACCACAGGCCATCGATAACTAAAACAAACCCAGCGGTTTTCATCCCCACAAAAACCCCTACACACCTATCCTAACAATTCATGATTTCGTTATACTACAAAAATCGCATCCCACGCCATTAACAAACCTTTGGAGCTTCGACAGCTCCTCTCCAGCACCCAATCCACCGCAACACATCCACCACAACCCAACAACACTCTCCCAACAAAAACCAAACAACAAAACATTCAAACAACACATAAAAAAAATCGGAACGGTTTGGGTCTTGGTCGAATGCCATTAATGGCTGTTTCAAGGCTTCCCCTCACCCAATCAACCCAAAAACCAGTTCAAACCCAACTCTTCACTACCACAACCAAACATCATCAATAAACATTCAAGGTTAACAATTCAACATTACCACAAATCAAATAAAAACCATACTTCAAACAAAAAAAAACAAAGAACGTTTTGGTGCTGCTGATGGCGATGCCATTGACCACCGGTGTCCAGACTTCAACAGCTAAATGCTAGAAGTCGACCTAGTTTATCTACTACAGTGGTTCAAAATGGTATCTAACCATTAACAGAGTTGACAATATCGCAATTAGAGAAAACGGCATTACTGATATGATTAATCGAAAACAATAAAATAAATATAACATATTATGACTACTCACTGTTTTAAAACCGAATGTTCCAAACGGCTCCCCGAAAAGTTTAAAACCCCCAAAGCCCGACGCTCATCATCGCTTTAAAAAGATAATCTTCCTCGTTCAAAACTTTTTCAGCAAAACTTTCCTTTTTTTTTTATAAACCCTCGCTGTGTTTTTTCCCCAGAAACTCTCGTGAGAAAACTCTATCTTTTCTAGTTTTTAAAACCTCCCCGAAAACAAGGGTTTTAGACTTATCTACTTACTTACGGGCTTTTATCCAAAACTACTGGATATCTTATCTCTGTTATTTATTTACATTATTATTATTATTAATATTAATATTATTATAGGAAAAGCAATTAAAAGACGGGGTGTTATAGAAACCTGGCGTCCCACGATTTCTCGTATAGCGATCGACTAACTCCCGAGCTTACGCTTACTAGAAAAACAAGACCAGAAAGCCCAAAAGAGTACTGAAAAGGAAAGTGGCCTGTACCTAAAAACCAGAGTGTTGATACTCCAGGTTAGTCTCGCGTGCTACTAATTCAGTCTCGTCCGAGACTCTTTTGTCTGTTCAGTACTTCAAATTCCTACGGAGTACTTAGACTGTGCTAATGAAAATTTGGTTCACAGATGTTTGTTAGTAAAAAAAGTTAGGGTAAAGAGTTACGTAACTTGTTAGTATTGTAACAGAAATAAAAATTTAAAAAGATGAGGAGGTAGGGGAGGGGGTTTTTATGGATGTATTCCAGTTATTACGTTAAGTCCAGAGTCCTTCGGCGTGCAGCGGCGCCATTTGATAAACACGCATTTATGCACATTTTTTGGTTTTCAGTTACTTATTTTCTTAAGTCCGAGGTCCACAGTCCAAAGTCCGAAATCCAACGTCCGTATAGTCGTACGTTTTAGTCAAGTTACCTTACTCACGTGGGTTTGGTAGGATAGGTCGAGTAAGGGATCATCCAAACCTTAGGGCTCGGATAGGTTCACAACTGGAATTACAACTTTTGGTGAGTAGGATTTTTAGGTTTCTTTTTAGTTGGTTTTAATTAAATTAACGGTAATGCAAATAATGTAAATTACTACGGCGATTATATGTAGGTAAACAAAAATAGAGAAACAGGGAGAGAGTTAGTCATACTCATGCGAGAATCATTTTTCAACAGTTTATATTACCACATCACTACATCTCTAATTCGTCTCGTTTTCGGAGACGACGTCGAGTATTGATCCCTAGTGCATGCCCACATCTCTAGTTCGATTTCACTAGCATAAGGAGTTTCAATAATATCTCATCTCGGTATATTATTTCAGCTCCCGGCTTGATTTCACATCACCGGACGAATTGGAGAGTCGTTCGACACTGCAGAGTCGCCACGAGATATTTTGTCGCTACAGACCGTTTCGAGCATCAGAAATCCAACTTTTGTACGCCTCGGCCATTTTGGGACCGGATATCAAATCTAAGCCTAATTCCTAAGTAGTGACTCTAGAATATTAAAGAGTCAATCCGGATTTTTACATGAGCAGCATAACCCTCCTCCTGAGGGGGGGGGGGGATTAGCTCATGGTCATAGAAGGAATAATAAAACTTGCTGTATACATTAAGTAAATAAATGCAGGACAGGAATTAAACTAGAAAAGAAATGACTGTTATTAAGGGTAAAATAACTTATAGTATTTAAGCTGCTGGAATGAAAATGACAGAATGTAAGTACTGAAGAAATAAACTAACTAGGCAGAAGCTAAAGCATGAAAATGCTGAAGGCCGATATACAAAGGCCACCCCCTCATATATATAGGCTGATATAGGAAGGCTATCCGTGAATGATTTAATTTAGATTTGGCCTTATGCTAATTGAATGGTTCGAAACTTTGAGAATCAAAGTTTTGTTTTAACTGTTTTAATTTTTTTTTGTCTTTTTGCTTTTTAAGTTTCGTCTTGTAGCTCATTTCAATTCAAACCACCTGGTTTGAATTGGTACGTGTCTTCTCTCTTGCCAGGTGGTACCAAATTGAAACCATCCTTTCCCACCTGCCTATGCTGACTCGTCATGCCTTCTGGGCCCGTAGAGTGCGTGGATCTACTTAGTGTGTCTAGTGGCGGCGCCGATTTTGGCGTTTTTACGACTTTTTGTCCTTGCGCAGAGTTCGTCGCCCGGGTCGCTATGGCATCTTCACTAGCCAACGTCGGCATCTAGATTTATCCGATTTGAGCTTCGGAAGTTTCCTGCTTCTTTATATGTGGACCCGTTCTGCACTGGTTTTGTTCTTTTGGAAACTTCGCTCTAGTCGCTTTGTTGGGCTTCACGGGGTTGACGGGAAACTTCAAATATTCCCAGATTCCCGCATTTGAAGCTTCACTAGCCAACGTCGGCATCTAGATTTATCCGATTTGAGCTTCAAAGTTTGTCGCTTTATATGTGGACCCGCTTTTAACTTTGGTTTTGTTCTTTTGGAAACTTCGGCTCTAGTCGCTTTGTTGGGCTTCACGGGGTTGAGTGGGAAACTTCAAATATTCCCGTATTCGCATCTTCGATGCATGTTTTATCACTATATTTATTTTAATTGTGGAAACCTGCAAAAGTACGAAAATATAATTATTACATGATTATTAAACACATAATCGACCAAAATGTTATGTCTCTCGGGGTTTAATATTACAGTTTTGGGTGCTTATCAACCCCCCATGCTTTGCAACTCACATGTTTGTCCAGAATGTGATACCATTGATTGCTTAGACAATGAATGACAAGTTGTCTGCGACAAACAAGATATGAAGTAGTAAGAAAATCTCAATATGACAAACATGTCAACTAGTCTATTCATGTGTAAAATCAAGAGTTGTATAACAATATATAGTGATAAATGGTAAAATTGAATAGTTTACCTACGAAATGAACGATGAAACTCAAAACGTAAGTAAAACTAAAACTATCTTACGTGCTAGATTGCTTATCAAAGATTCTACTCTCAATCCTATGAGATATAGTGGAGTAGAGTGATTCATTCCACTCCTAGTCCTTCCGCATGCTATGTTCTCTACGTTTAAGTATTCTTAACTATAAAGTCTAATGAGAGATTTACGAAGTGGCAACTAGACTACGATGCAACTGCCTACAAGATGCAACTAGTCGACTATTTAAATAACTATGGGAATGCTACGTTGATTCTATGATAATGAGTTAGAGGGGGATTGATTCCACCTTAACTCGACTTAATCTTACTAACGACGAATCGTCGTAATCCGAATTGAACTGCTTCGCAGAACAATATGGTTACTCCTAATCCCTAATTACTCATGGCATTCCTACCAATTCATAACTAGTATGTGAACGATTAAACCCATTCTCATGGTGAACTAATCGTTTCTAGAGTAGAAAGGAAATTACGACGACTCTACGATAAACGGAATCAAGCTTTCATCAAGGCTACTCAACCCCCTCAATGGAGGTTTAGCCGAGAATCATTACGCAATCACTTCCGATTAAATTAAAACTAAGCATAATATAAAGAATTGAAATTTACTAATCTAAATTCAACAATAATTAAAATCTAATTAATAACTAAGAATTGAATAACAAGTAATAAATGAAATCAGATCTAACACAAATGTAAATGACAAGAATCGAAATTAACAACTAGCTATTTTATTTATCAATACTAATGAAGAACAATGATTCTAAGAGTTTAATCTAAGATAAGAATTGGATTTGAAACTAAACTTAATTAAAAACAATTAAATAAAAACTAGATCTAGAATTATCTATTGGTTTAGGTTTAACTAGCTATTTTCTAACCTAACTATCTACCATTCACAAAGAGCTAAGCTTTTGTTTTTATATGTTCAGATCCAAAAATCGTGCATGGGCTTGGATCCATGTTTCGGGCCAGAGAATCAGGCCCAAAGCCCAATACTTTCAGTCCAAAAAGGCCTCTTCAGCTGCAGTTGTCTTCAATAGACTTTTCGTCCACTTCTGCTCCTCTGATTGGATCAAGGCTTAGACCATTGGAAAGCTCTTTCCGATACGGTCGTTTTGACATAAGGTAGGCCCCATTCCGAGGTTTGAGTCCAAAGATACGGCCTTTGGAAGTTCTCACTGACTTGTGTCTTTGTTTACGCCAAGCGTCGACTTTTCAACTTTTGACCGGGCTTCAGAAAGGCTTTGTCTTCTTGAATCTTGGCCTTTAATCATGGAACTCCTTAGTAACGGACCTTTGCTCCTTTATCTCGCTAAAGTGGCACATTTCTGCACATAATGGACTTTGAAGCCTGAAATGCATAAAAACATGTAATCAGTGTTAACTCTTAATTATTACTCACATAATGGTCTAATAGTATGATCATTACATAGGGGTTAAAACTACAATTTTGGGCTCTTATCAAACCACCCCAAACAGCATTTTGCTTGTCTTCAAGCAAAGATGAGAAATTAGAATAAGTGACCAAAATGGAGTTCTATCTACTCGTTTATTTGAGTCGCGATTGCATTGACCATATGCAACAAGGCCTTAAACCACTAGGAATTCCCTAGTGGACGAAGTTATACCTCGTGAGAGTTTTCCAGTGAAGGTACTCACAAACTTCATCTATACTACAACGACTAAGAAATAAAACTATTGTTTCCTTATTCATGCTCTAAGTTAACTATACCTCTCACTAGCAATGCATATAGAGTAATCAAGTCGAACCCTAAGCTAATATATACATAATAATCAATCATCTACAATAAACATATATACAATGAGTAATACTATGAAATGTCTAGCAGGTTCGTTTTCAAACCTCGAATAAGCGCCCTTAAGTAGGTTCTCACAATAATAGTCAAGATACAACACTCTAATTTTTCCACTCGAAGTTTACATCTAATCTTTGTGCGAAGTGGGCACACTTTACCTTACAATCTCAATGACAACAAGGAAGCCGGAGTCGGTCAAACACATCTGCCACTTACTATCACACTAACCTATTCCTAATTGAGCTAGAGGTCTTTATTAGGTGTTGCGGGGATTAGGAGATGGTTTAAGAAGGAAGGAAATGGATATTCAAAAAGGACAAGACTGAGATAATAGAGTCTTCATATTATGTAACTTAGAGAAAACCTTGCTATTTTCTTTTGCTTCTATACTTTGTTTCCATCCTTAGCCATATTTTTTTTTTCTTTTTTTTGGATGAAAACTTCTTTTCTTTATTTTCTGAAGCAATTAACTAACTTTTGTATACACAGGTTTTTCTCTTCTTCTTTCTTCCTCATTCTATTCTCAGACTTATTCTAGATTGGGTAGGTTTTTTTTTTTTTTTTTTTTTGTTTTGTTTTTGTAACAGGGTAAAGGAATTGTGGTTTATGGAAGGCTAAAGAAAGGCTCAGAGGGGCGACTAGCGGAAAATAATTCATAGGTTTGAATTTTTGGCTATATCGATCCAAAGAGGGCCTAAATTTTTGCTTAGGATATAGCATAGTGATCAAGCAAGTGGACGTGTGATTTCTCTATCTGGATTTTACTTCTCCCTTGTGTTATTTCTCAAATGTTTCGCTCATATAAGGCTTTAGGCTATATTCTCACAGGATTTGTAGAATAAGTACTCTAGCCTAGATTTCAGAAACTTACTGCTAACAATCATCGATACTCATGTAATATATTTATAGATAGATGCAAAGATTATTACCTAAGTTTCTAAAAATTATTCTGATGCAAAAGCTACGTGAGATTTCTAGATTGTTAAGAGCATAGAGAAAGAAAACAATACCACTATTCCTAAGTGTATAGCATAACTTATTTATTTATATTTTTGAATTTTTGAAATTTTAACTAGAAAACAAATGCATATTATACATATCTATATCCTAACAGATGCCTTAATTACACGTGTTTCTATGCCCCCCCCAAACAAGAAGCATGCTTTGTCCTCAAAGCATTTAAATAAAGAGGGGTAGGAAAAATACCATTGAAGGCCGTGAAATTCGGGAACATCTGCAAAACAAAGTTAGAACGCATACTAATATAGGAAACAAAACCGACGAACTCTATAACGAAGTTCCACCCATTATGGGGTTAACAAGAATGAAATTGCTTGGGACATAAGCGGACACTAACTAGAATGAAAACTTACCTTATCTCCCCGTGATTACTCATCATCTTCCTCATCCTCTTCTTCCATAAAGAAGTGAGGTTCCTTTGCGTCCTGCCAAGCCATGATAATTTGCCAGGCTTCCCGCCATTTATCATCTATTATTGCTAACCTATTAAGAGCCACTTGGTCTGACGGGGTGTAAGGTACAACCTGATGAGGTTGTATCCTCCACCCTTGCCAAGTCATTGCATGGAAAGATCGAATAATACTATTGGTGGGTCGTACAGTGTCTACCGTAATCCAATCCGTGAAACGTGTACAAAAAACAGGAAAGAAACATAGCATAATACGGGAAATCATAACAGGCATAAGAAGGTACTTATGCCTCATGCTATGGGATCGAGCTAAACTAGACATCAAGGTTCGGGGAAGGTCATGACACATACGTCCCGTGGCTAAAACAAGGAAGACGCTGCAAGTGGCATCATTCACAGAAGAAAAACGCCATTCTCCTATAATGTTTAGCATGATCCAAAACATACCAGTTCCTATGTTCATGGACAGGCTACCAAAGGCGACGTTATATTCCCCTTGGTCCTCGATACGGAAAATGCCTGCCCCATAGGACTCATGCAAAAACTCATAAGTGTAGACATACGTATTATCTACCCAATAGCACCATGGGTCTTGTATTTCAGCGGGCATAGCAAGTCCAAGAACAAATGCTAGCAAGAACCTGGTAATTTCCATTGGTTCATTATCAATGTTGATGGAGAACACTTGTTCTCCATCTGGTCTTTCAAAGAAAATGCAGTTTTCGTAAAAATAAGATGCTAGTGTTGGAGAATAAAGTGCATCAGGTCTTACCATAAGTGGCTCCCAACCAACGTAAGTGATCGCCTCGCGAAACCAAGCACCATAAGTAGTGCTTTGGAACAAATCTTCAAAGACTGTTCCGGTATCAATGTTGGAGATGTCATCTCAAAATTACGCTCTGAAATAGCTGCGAATGATCTGGAAACTACCCGCAGAAAACTAGAATTTTTCTGGTCCACGGAAGTCAGGGTGCGAGTGCGCTCTCTTAGGGCGCGAGTGCGCTATGAAGATTTGGAATTCCAGTGTTTGAGCCCGGTCGCTCACCTTAATGAAAAGCGCTCGACAAAAAATCTGAAAAAAAATTTCAGAGCTGAAAGGCTCCTCTAGGCCTTGAAAAGGCGCCGGAGTTCTTGAAACTTCGAAAAATGAGACGAAACGTGGGAATCGTGGGAGTGAAAGGTGAGTGATGGAGGTTAGGTGTAGTGTGAGTTGTGAGTGTAGAATGTATGAAGTTTAAATAAGTTTTAAGTGCTAAATCGGATCGGGAAGTTGCCAAAAGGTTTTTACGGCAGTTTCCGGAAATACCAAAATTTCCAAACCCGAAAACGGAAACAACTCATTTTCTTGATTCTAAAACAAACCTAGTATCTTTTAGGTTGAATAAATGATAGAATCTACCTATTTAATCGAGATTTCATCCTACCATGATACTTATTCATATATATGCCTAAACGGCCATATTTTCACCTTGACTCCGCAATAAATTCTAAGACGAGGGTCATATAAAAATCATGCTGGAATAGATAAAACCACCCCCAAACAATTAGGGAAGGTGGGATCAATATTAAACAACCACGCATAATGAAAATAACCAAGATTATATTAAAATTTTCATTCGAAGTACATTTCACTACAAAATTCAAATTACGAAAATAAAACTTACATTAAAATAAATAACACTAATGAAATTACAAATAAAAATAGAAACATCAACTGATACTATCCCTAACCACTCCGGTACTGGTAGCGGAGGGCACACGCTCAGGAGATGGCTCCTGAGCTCCCGATGGGCCAGCACCATTCGTCCTTCGGCGACGACGCTCGTGCCTCGATGGTGTGTCCTCAGAAAGAGAATCCCCGTGAGGTGGGAATCATGCAAGCATGTCTGTCCAGAACTGGCGCTGAGCTTTTAGCTCGGCCCTCATCTGTTCCCACCGCTCTTCCTCCCGCTGGGATCGGATCTCGAAGTTATGATGGATAGTAGCATGTCGAGTCTGGAGGTCTTCGCAGATAGTGTTGAGTGAACGCATGCCACGATGAATTACGGCCATGCGTTCTGCATCTGACCAACACCTCTCCAAGGCATCCGTATCAAAACAAGTCAAGTCCTCCTCATCCTCTGAGGCATTATCATTTCCACCATCCTCCTCGGTATTCTCGTTTCCACCATCTTCCTCGGCATTCTTGTTTCCACCATCCTCCTCGTCCTCTACCCTATCCTCAGGCATCCTCCAAACTCATTGGACACACTCCTTATAGATGCGAGGATTTTGGTGTAGGGTGATGTAAGACCTATCAGACGCCTGAGCTGCTCTCAACTTCAGCATGATCTTGGTTATCAACACAGGGAGAGGTGCAACAGACTTCCCTACTCCCCTAATCATGCTAAGCAAAAACTCCAAGATACAGAACTCGTACTTCTACTCCTGGAGTATCCATAAAATGTGGAGGCAGTTCAGACCGATGTCGCTGACCTTCTCCTTCCCCATGACGTTCCGACCAATCCACTGAGCTACAGCCAGCTGGTTGGTTCTAAGGGATGCCTGGCGAACACAATGCGATCTCGCATTGTAGTTCCCTTTGGTAACTGTCACATTTATCAATGGCTCTACCCCATTATATTGGGACTCCTGCAACGTGACATCCAGATGGATTCTAGGCGGAATGCCTAGAATCTCCGCCAACAACCCAGTAGTTACTTCCTTTCTCCTCTTCGCCACCATAACAAAAATCCTAGTCCCCTCCAACTCCCTCGTATTGTAGAACCGTCGGACTAAGTCTTCGTGGTAATAGGCTTCGGTCGAGTATCACAAGCTATTCCAGTCTCTATCGATCATTAAAATCACCGTGAAAACGACTTGAAGTGGTCGCCAGTAAAAGCTTGTTCTGGTAAAATTCGGCGTTGTTGAGCCATTGGAAGTTTGAATACGGTTTGAGGTTTGTAGAAGGTAGGGGGAAGCAATGAGGGACACCTCACTAAAAAGAACGATGGTGGTGGTGATGTGGTGGCGCGGCAGCACCAATTTTTTTTTTTTTTTTTTTTTATTTTGATTTTCCGGTGGTTTTTGTTGATGTAAATTGGTGGAGGTTGTGGGGTGACGCGGTTGGAGTAGATTTGGGTTGGGTCTTGGATTGTGGGCGTGGGTTAATTAGATTTTTTTTTTTTTTTTTTTTTATTTTATTTTATTTTTTTTTTTAAGTTTGGAGCTTTGGTGGGCGTTAATGGTGGTTTGGAAAGATGAACGCGACTGTTGGGGCAAAGGTAAGGGTGCAGGTGCGCTGCAGGTGCGCGCGGGTTGGGCCCAAGCCCAATTCGAAACTTTTGAATTTTTCGATTTTTCGCGAAACTTCAAATGAAAATTGCCGCTTCGTTACCGGTCCGATTTTTGGGAATGAGATATGGAAATGATCAGGAGAGAATTTCCAATCCAATGATCCATAAAACACTCTATTCCTACCGTGGATGACATATAAGATAGTGGAAAATGCCTCGAAGTGCGTGCATACGTTCTTACGGCAAGAAATTCGAGTTCTAATCCCTAGTGTTCATGGCATTTCTACCGAGTACTAACTAGCATGTGAGGTCGTCCACCCATTCTCATGGCGAATCACGACCTTCTAGATTGGAATAGATTCTACAATGTTCTACACTATACCACTAAGTTTTCATCAAGGCTTCATCAACCCCTCTAATGGAGGTTTAGCCTTGAGTCATCAAACCATCATTTCCCATTTCATTATAACTACACATCATATTAAAATTCTAACTTAACTAAATTAACTAACAATGGTTCAATCTATTTAAACTACGGAATGATAATCAACAAGAATTAAAATCAGGTCTATAAATTGAAATAACACAATTCGAAATTGAGAAAACAACTATTTTATTTATCTAATCAATCAAGAACAATGATTCAAAGACTTAATCTAAAACAAGAATTGAAAATGGAACTAAAGCTTAATTTAATTAATGAAAACAGATCTAGAATTATCTATAATATTTTAGGTCTAACTAGCTACCATTAACAAAGAGCTAAACTTTTGTTTTTATACTTTCAGATCCAAAAATCGTGCATGGGCTTGGAGCCATGTTTTGGGCCAGAGAATCAGGCCCAAAACCCAATTCTTTCAGTCCAAAAAAGCCTCTTCAGCTACAGTTGGCTTCCACAGACTTTTCATCCACTTCTGCTCCTCTGATTGGGTCAAGGCTTAGACCATTTGAAAGCTCTTTCCGAGCCGGTCGTTTTGACATAAGGTAGGCCCAATTCCGAGGTCTGAGTCCAAAGATACGGCTTTCGGAAGTTCTGCTGACTTGTGTGTTGTTTCAGCCCGTGTCGACTTTTCAGCTTTTGACCGGGCTTTAGGAAGGCTTTATCTTCTTGAATCTTGGCCTTTAATCACGGAACTCCTTAGTAACCGACCTTTTCTCCTTTATCTCACTAAAGTGGCACATTTTTGCACATAATGGACTTTGAAGCCTGAAATGCATAAAAACACGTAATCAGTGTTAACTCTTAATTATTACTCACATAATTTGTCCAAAAGTATGACTATTAAAGGGTTAAAACTACAGTTTTAGGCTCTTATCAGGTATGTTGGTTTTCCTCTTCTTGGTGCACAACTCTTTTAGAAACTTAGCGTGTCTAGGTAAAATTTTTATAGCATCTAGAAAATGTAGGTTTATAGTCAGATTTTTAAACACTTCCCTAATCTCATCAAAATTTTCATCCTTTTTAGACACAGTTAGTCTCTCGGGATACGGTGGTTTATCTCTATATTTAGCATAAGGTTCCAAAGTATTATTAGTCTTTGCTTTATCTTTAGCCATTTTCTATCTAGGTGTCCATATTGGAACCTCTACAGGTGTAGGATCATCAATTTCTATGACAGTATTGGATATGGTTTTATTTTTAGCTTCTGTTTGTGGGTGGTCTTTAGGCATAGTTACTTTATTATCAACTACTCTCCCTGAACGAAGGGCAGTGACTGCCTGTAGGTCCCCTGGGGTTATATTACCATTACACTGAATAATTTTTATTTTGAAGGAGGTGTTTGTTGACTTAAGATTAGGCACTGCTTGACCTGGAAACTCGCCTGCTTGGTTATTATTTTGGTTAGGAGACATGTCAATAACCTTTTGTCACAAAGACTGCATCATTTGCATCGTTTGTTTCATCATATTAGAGTTTTGATCATGCTGATCTTTCATTAAGTTGGAGTTTTGTTGCATAATTTGATTTTGTTTCTCAAACAAGGTCACTACTACTTTGTCTATAGATGGTTGGACTGGAATTAAAGTTTGTTGAACGTTCGTGTCTTAATGTTGATAGTTCTGGGTCATGGGCACTAAACCTCTATTCTGGTCGCCTAAGTTTCCTTGTCCTTGAGGTTGAGTTAACTGGTTGAAGTTTGATGGTTGTGGTGGTGGTTGTGCATAAACAAGAGGACAATAGAAGTCGGAATGCTCAAGACTAAAACAGACATTACAATGAGTAGAGTTAATGTTCATGACAGGAGTGGGTTGTTGTTTAACAGAGATGGCATCTACTTTTTTAGTGAGGGCATCAATAAGAGTTTTAAGCTCGGGATCATGTTTAACCTCAAATGAAGAAGGAGTGGAGCGGGAAGATTCGTTACTTCCCCAATTATTGTTCCTCTTAGATTGATCCTCTAAGAATTTATAAGCCTCCAAGGCTCCTTTACTAAGAAAACTACCCCCACTCATGATATTTAGAACCTTCTTATGACGATGTAAAAGGCCCTTGAAGAAGGCACGAACAAGCGTGTCTTTCGCAAGATTATGATGCGGGCATTCAATGAGAAGATCAGTGAAACAATTCCAGGCCTCTGAAAAGGATTCATGAGGATTCTGGCGGAAGAAATGAATCTTTTGAAGCATTTCATCTGTCTTCAGGGATGGGTAAAACTTTTCCATGAACAATTGAACAAGAGTAGCCCATGAGTCCACCGAGTTTGGCATTTAGGCAATTAACCAAGACGCTGCCTTGTCGGCTAGGGTGAAAGAAAACACCCTAAGTTTAACTTGATACAGACTTACGCTAGGATGATGAAATGTAGTGAGAACTTGTTCTATCCTACGCATATGCTGGTAAGGCTTCTCCTGGTCTAAACCATGAAAAACCGGTAACAAGTTAAATATATTAGGGGGAATTCGAAAATCCTCCACTAGGTTTGCAAGAACTATGCACGACTTAGGGCCATCATTTAAGGCTTTATAAAAATCAGAGAGAGGAGTCTCTTGTTCTTTAGCCATTGATGTAGGTGTAGTGTGTGAAATTCTAGATAGGCGTGTGATATTTATGTCTATAAAAAACAAGCCTGATTATACTAGAATTAAACTCCTCTGACAGAAGAAATGAGGAGTGAAAGAAGGAGTACCTGAATGCCTCCTTGCTACGCTTATGAATAGCGTCTTGTATATGCAAGCTCAGTTTATTTAACAAGTTAGAAACACTGAATAACTTGAAGAATTGAAATTTGGACTAACCTGTGAAAATCAGGCTGCTCCAGAAGAGGGGGCGGGTCGCGATCAAATCCAACTTGAGTTCCAGGCGCTTCAGCGTGGGGTGCACTCGAAATTTGCCTTGTTAGAGCACGGGTCACACTCAGGTCGAACTCGAGTTCCAGGCACTTCAGCGCTAGGCGCGCTCAGAAGTAGCCTTTTATGGGTGCGGGTCGCGCTTAGGCTATTCTTGTGAAATTTTTTCAGTTTCTAAACTAAACGATCACAGTTAGAACCAAACAAGGGTGGGTGGGTTGAGAATGGGGGATTGATCCTTAGATTCAAGCAATTGAATTCTTGTCCTGAAAGAGTTTAAGATGGCAGCGACGCCATTTGATAATAGCAAATTTACATTAATTAACTATCTATGCATAAACATAAATAATCAATTAACTAAATAAGTGCTTAATCAATATTCCTACTCTCAATTCATTATGCAATATAGAGAGAACAGATTCGTTCCACTCTTAACTTTCAAGACTTAAACAAATTCAATTAAACAAACACAAGGAACAAGGTGAGAGTAATGTGTGATGTGAAATTTCTATTCTACGATTATACTATGGATTCAAATAAATCTAAATTAACTAAACTAATAAAAATAGGGTTTTGATGGAAGAGAAAGTTATAGAGAAGAGTAATCAATCCACCTAATAACTAGTTCATGCAAGAATCGAATTATTCATTGAAAAGAGATCATATTTAGGTTTTCACACAACGATTCAACCTAAAGCTTCAACCTTTATCATCCCTAGCAACAATCTACATCTCTATAGTCATTATTACTAGCATGTAGGATTATTATAACCAAGTCTCTCGACTTAATTACAACAATCCTTAGTTTAATTTATCATATGCTTATTTTGGAAGTCATACAATAAACTAAACTCATTGAAATACATACACATGAAATAATTCTACTAAGCAATTTATTCCTCATTAGGTTTCATAATCACTCCCTCTAATGAGGGGGATTAGCCTAATATCATTATACTATCATTTCTAAAACAAGAGCAATAAGAACAAGTCATGATTGAATAAGTGATTTTACTTGTAAATCTAATTGAACAATAAGATAATATTCAAAATGAATTAAAACTGAAATTAAAACTAATGTAGAACTAAGATTATGAATAACTAATTATAAATTTAAGACAAACAAAATCTATGAATTCAATATTGAATTAGAAATTAAAACTTGAAATATAAACTAAGTATTTTATTCTAAAACTCAAATCTTGTTCTAACAACTAATTAGATTAATCTATAAAAACTAATTTAACGCAATAAACTAAGTATTTTTCATCATTCAATAATTAAAGACTAACTAAAAAACTAAGTAACTAAGTCAAAACTAAGTTTAAAACTAATTTTCTGATCTAGAACTAGGTAACTTAAGAGCTAAGCTTTTGTCTCTTGATATAGAAGAGACAAGATCCACAATTTCGTGCATAGGCTTCGAGCTAGGTTTTGGGCCGGAAAATCGAGCCCAAAACCTCAGTACATTAGTCCACAAAGGGTTTTTCAGCTGGAAATGACTTCAACATACCTTTTCGTCCACTTCTACTCCTCTAATTGGGTCAAGGCTTGGACCATTAGAAATCACTTTCCAAGACGGTCATTTTAACGAAAGGTAGGCCCAATTCCAAGGTCTGAGTCCAAAGATACGGCCTTCGAAAGTTCAGCTGACTTTTGTGCGCTATTTCTGCCCGCATTGACTTTGACTTTTCAACTTTGACTGGGCTTTAAAAAGGCTTTTTCTCCTTACATCTCGGCCTTTAATCATAGAACTTCTTAGCAACCAACCTTTCTTTCTTTATATCGCAAAAGGGACGCGTTTCTGCACGTATTTGAATCCAATGCCTGAAATACATAAGAACACGATAACAGTACTAACTCTTACTTATTAATCACATAATTGGTCTAAAAGTAATATTGTTAAGGGGTTAAAACTACAGTTTTGGGCTCTTATCAGACACCTATGGTGCTTGGTTCCGCGAGGTGATCGTACAGGTAGGCTGGGAACCGCTAATGGTAAGACCTAATGAACTTTATTCTCCTGTACTTACATCTTATTTTTATGATAATTGTAAGTTTTTTGATAGACCGGATGGAGAACAAGTGTTCTCTATCACCATTAAGGATGAACAAATGGAAATTTCCAGGTTCTTGATAGCCTTTGTTCTTAGACTTGCTATGCCCGCTAAAATACAAGACTTACAGGCCTATTTGGTGGATAATATGTACCTTTATAACTATGAGGATTTGCATGAGCATTACAGGGCAGGAATCTTTAGGATAGAGGACCAAGGGGAATATAATGTCGCCCTTGGTAGCCTGTCCATGAACGTGGGCACTGTTATGTTTTGGATCATGCTAAATATTAGAGGGGAATGGCATTATTTTTCTGTGAATGACAAAACTTGTGATATTTTCCTTGCTTTAGCTGGGGGACGTATACTCTATGATATTTCCTAGACCCTAATGACTAGTTTTGCACGAGCCCATAGCATGAGGAATAAGTACCTTCTTATGCCTATTTTAGTTTGTCGTATTATACTATGTTTCTTCCCTATTTTTTGCGCTCGTTTCACGGATTGGGTTGGGGCAGACAGTGTGAGACCCACCAATTGAATTGTTCGATCTTTCTGTGTAATGAATTGGCAAGGGTGGACGATACAACCTCATTAGGTTGCACCTTACACCCCATCCAACCAAGTGGCGCTTAACAGGTTAGCGATTATAGATGATAAATTGCGTGAAACCTGTCAAATCATCATGGCATAGTAAGATGCGAAGAAACCTCATTTCTTTATAGAACAAGAGGATGACACTTAAACGATGGAGTTAAGGTAAGTTTTTAGTTTCAGTTCGTGTCTACTTATGTCCCAAGCAAATTTACTTTTTGTAACTCCATAATGAGTGGAACTCATATAGAGTTGTGTCTGTTTTTCTTTATCTATATTAGTATGTTTTAACCTTGTTTTGAAGATTTTCCAAAATTTCACGAGTTTCCATGGTATTTTTCAACCCTTTTATTTCAATACTTTTAAGACAAAGCATGCTTCTTGTTTGGGGGTGGCATAGAAACACGTGTAATTAAGGCATCTGTTAGGATATAGATATGTATAATATGCACTTGTTTTATAGTAAAAATTTCAAAAATTCAAAAATATAAATAAAAAGTTTATGTTATACACTATGGAATATTAGTATTGTTTCTTTATCTATGCTCTTATTAATCTAGAAGTTTCACGTTAGCTTTTGCATTAGAATAGTTTTTAGAAACTTAGGTTAATATGTAGGTAATAATCTTTGCATCTTTCTATAAACATATTGCATGAGTATCTATGTTGTATTGGCAGTAAGTTTATGAAATATAGGCTAGAGTACTTATTCTACAAATCCTGTGAGAATATAGCCTAAAGCCTTATATGAGTGAAACATTTGAGAATGACACAAGGGAGAAGTAAATTCCGGATAGAGAAATCACATGTCCACTTGCTTGATTACTATACCATATCCTAAGCAAGAATTTAGGCCCTCTTTGGATCAATATAGCCAGAAATTCAAACCTATGAATTATTTTCTGCTAGTCGCCCCTCTGAGCCTTTCTTTAGCCTTTCATAAACCGCAAATCCTTTAACCTTTTACAAAACAAAATAAAAAAAAAATAGCCTACCCATTCTTTGAATGAGCTTGAGAATAGAGATGAAGAATAGAAAAAAGAAATACCTTTGAAATCAAGAATTTGTTAGTCGCTTCAAATAAGAAAAGAAAGTTTCCATCCAAATAAAAAAAAATAAAAATAAAATAAAGAGATAGAAGTCTAAAAATAGAATCAAAAGAGTCAAAAGCCAAAGAAAAAGAAAAAATGGATAAGGATGGAAACAAAGTGTAGAAGCAAAAGTAAAGAATAAGGTTTTCTCTAGTTACATCATATGAAGACTCTATTATCTCAGACTTATCCTTTTTGAATATCCATTTTCTTCCTTCTTAAACCATCACCTAATCCCTGCAACACCTAATAAAGACCTCTAGCTCAATAAGAAATAGGTTAGTGTGATAGTAAGTGGCAGATGTGTTTGATTGACTTCGACTTCCTTGTGTGTCATTTAGATTGTAAGGTCAAGTGTGCCCACTGCACATTGGAGTAGCGAAACTTGAGCAAAAAAATCAGAGTGTTTTTGTCTTGACATTTATGTGAGGACCTACTTAAAGACGCTATTCCAAAGTTTCAGAAACAGACCTGTTAGTGCATTTCATAGTATTACTCATTGTATATATGTTTATTCGGAGATGATTGATTATTATGCATATATTAGCTTAGGTTTTGACTTGATTATTTTGTATTCTTTGCTAGTGAGATGTACATATAATTGAGATAATAAATAAGGAAACAATAGTTTTATTTCTTAGTCATTATAGTATAGATGAAGTTTATGAGTACCTTCACTAGAAAACTCTCACGAGGCTATAACTCGTCTACTAGAGAATTCCTAGTAGTTTAAGTCCTTGTTGCATATGGTCAATGTAATCGCACTCGGCGAAACGAGATTAGTTATAACTCCATTTTTGGTCACTTATTCTAATTTCTCATATTTGCTTGAGGACAAGCAAAATATTGTTTGGGGGTGGTTTGATAAGAGCCCAAAACTGTCGTTTTAACCCCTTTAACAATTTTGCTTTTGACCAATTATGTGATTAATAAGTAAGAGTTAGTACTGTTATCGTGTTCTTGTGTATTGCAGGCATTGGAGTCGGATATATGTAGAAATGCACCCCTTTTGCGAGATAAAGAAGCAAAAGTTGGTTGATAAGAAGTTCTATGATTAAAGGCCAAGATTCAAGGAGAAAAAAGCCTTTTTAAAGCCCAGTCAAAGCTGAAAAGTCATTGTCAATGCGGGAAGAAACAACACACAAAAGTCAGCAGAACTTCCGAAGGCCGTATTATTGGACTCAGACCTCGGAATTGGGCCTACCTTATGTCAAAACGACCAGCTTGGAAAGCGATTTCCAATGGTCTAAGACATGACCAAATCAGAGGAGCAAAAGTGGATGAAAAGGCTATTGAAGTCAACTCCAGCTGAGAAGGCCTCTGTAGACTGAAGAAATTGGGTTTTAGGCTCGATTTTCCAGCCCAAAATATGGCTCCTTAGCCTATGCACAAAAAAGTGGATCTGGTCTCCTCCATTTGAAGACACAAGACTTAGCTCTTAAGAATCTAGTTTTTTTTAGTTAGCCATTATCCAATAACTTGTTTTAGATCTAGTTTTACATTCAATTAATTAGTTTTAGAACAAAATAGATTATTATTTAGAATCAGATTTAGTTTTATAATAAAGTATTAGTATTTCATTTCAATTTAGTTTATTGATTCAATTCTTATTTAGATTTAGTTGTCTTAAATTAATAATTAGTTTGTTTTAATTTGATAATTAGTATTCATAATCTTAGTGCTAATTTAGTTTTAAATTCATTTTAATCCATTTTGAATCTTAGACTATTGTTAAATTAGATTATAAAGTTTAATCATTTATTCAATAATGAGTTGTTATATTTGTTCTTGTTTAAGAAATGATAGTATAATGTTTCAAGGCTAAAACCTCTATTAGAGGGGTTTGAAGAAGCCTTGATGAAACTTGATTTCGATTAGCGTAGAATAGTTCGTAATGTTTTATTCCATTCTAGAAAGTAATTATTTCCCATAAGAATGGGTTTGATTGCATCACATTCTAGTTGTTAGTTGGTAGAGCTTACCATGAACAATTAGGGATTAGAAACATCCAATTGTTATGCGAAAGCATTGCAATTCGGATTACGACAATTATTTGTTAGTAAATTAAGTCGAGTTAAGGTGGAATCAAATTCCCCTAATTCATTATCACATAGTCAATTTAGTATTTTAGTAGTTTGAATTATCGCATCTTGATTAATATAATTTTCATCATTACTCTCATCGACTTTGATAGAACTGATAATCTTAGTTAACGTAAATTCTAAAGAACTAGGAGTGGAATGAACTTTCTATTCTAACTATATTGCAATAGACTCGAGAGTAGAAAACTTTGATAACATAAGAACTTAAATAGTTTTAGTTTTACTTGCGTTTGAGTCTCGTTACTTATTCGTAGGTAAAACTATCGTTTTACACATTATCAAATTTCATCTCAAAAACTCTTGCAACAATATTAGGAAAGTCTTATGGTTTATAACCAGGAGCTATCATGTCAATACATCTTTGGATTTCTGGCCATTTAGGGTTGCATGTAAAAGTAAGGAAGAGATCTAGGGAACCTGTGTGCCTGCATATTGTAATGGCATCTTGATAGTTCTGTACCATGTACCTCGGACCACCTGCGAAAGATGAAGGAAGAACTAATCGTTTGCCTACAATACTAGGCATCGTGTCACCAGCAACAACTGCATCTACTAATCCTTGATACAATTCTGCACGAATTGTTTGTTGATTATTTCGAACCCAATCCATTCTATTTTGTTCAACAGCTGTATAAGCATTTACACAAAGTTGCTGTCTCAATTTTTTCCCATGAACTATAGTCTAGCCTTTCATTGCGTCTGAGTTGTAATCTAAAAGCATAGTATTCTCTCATGCTAATATTTTTTCTTTTTCCAACTACTACATTGTTTCTATATGGAATGTCAAGTATGTATCCATCTTTAGCATGGGGGAACAAAACTGGATACTGCATTGCCATGAAACTTGGAAGCAATTCGTTGATTCTCTTCAAGCCAAATCCTTTCTTGTCCACAATAACATATCTATGCTCATTAAATTCATCACCATTACCAACAATTAGACCAACTATCTCTTTTGATGATGGCAAATTATAAAGTCTCCCATCTTTTTGTCTTCTATTAATCAATTGTATGCTGACGTCGGCCATATGACATTCTTTAAATCTATCCATTGCCATTCTATAGGTCTTGATGAGTTCGTTAGTAACATTCAACATATTTATCAATCCTTAAACAATGCTAGAATCTAAAGCATATTTTGGATTCCTCTTAACAATTTTCTTATAGTTTTCTAGCTTGACCCACCAGAACCCCCCCCCCCCCCCAAGATCACACCACATCCAAGTCAACTGTTATCTTTTTGGTCAATGCATGTAAAAAGACTTCATTGCCCTTTGCTATTTTAATAGTTTTCTAGCTTTACCCCGAGAACTTAGGCCAATTAGCTTTATCCCCCCAGTTCTTTTATCTAGAGATTTACCCCCCCAGAACTTAGGCCAATTAGCTTTACCCCCTAGTTCTTTCATTTAGAGGTTTACCCCCCCCCCCCCCCCTAAGACCACAACACATCCAAGTCAACTAAGTTTGACTGTAATGTTTTTGGTCAAGACAAATGAAAAGACTTTAATGCTCTTTTCTAGGTATAATTACATAAATACCCTGTGACTTTGGCAAATACAAAATTGGAATTCAAATCATCTAGGACACATGTCATGATCTTGTGAACTATATCCGATGGCTATACACCATCACTACCATCTAGGGGTGCAAACAGATAGGTTCGGATTCGGATATGGTTGTATCCGAATCCGACGAATATTAAAAAAATTATCCGAATCCGATTTCAGATATCCGAATCGGATATCGGATAATATCCAATCCGAAAATTAAAATTAATTAAAATTTTATTTGCTTTGAATAATTCATTTTACCACTATAAAAACTAGTATAAATATATATATATTTATCATTTATTATTATTATTTTGTTATTACAATTTTATATTATTAGTTTATAATTTTATATAATATTTTATACAATAAAAAATAAATAAATAAATTATATATTTTATTATATATCAATCCTTATCAAATGACATCCACACCCTTAGAGTGGTGTATGGCTGTCGGATAGAGTTCACAAGATCATGACATGTGTCATAGATGATTTGAATTCTAATTTTGTATTTGCCAAAGTCACAGGGTATTTATGTAATTATACATAGAAAAGGGAATTAGAGTTTTTTCATTTGTCTTGACCAAAAACATTATAGTCAAACTCAGTTGACTTGGATGTGTTGTGGTCTTAAGGGGGCAAACCTCTAGATGAAAGAATTGGGGGAGGGTAAAGCTAATTGGCCTAAGTTCTGGGGGGTAAACCTCTAGATGAAAGAACTGGGGGGATAAAGCTAATTGGCCTAAGTTTTGGGGGGCAAAGCTAGAAAACTATTAAAAGGGCAAAGGGCAATGAAGTCTTTTCACATGCATTGACCAAAAAGATAATAGTTGACTTGGATGTGGTGTGATCTTGGGGGGAGGGGGGGTAGAGCTAATTGGCCAAAGTTCTGGGGGGGCAAAGCTAAAAAACTGATTTTCTTACTAAGAGAGTTCAACCTGTGGGTGACTTCATTTTCAGTATCATGTATGTACAACTGTGCAAACCTTGGACATACTCCTTCAGCTAGAAGCAATGTTCCAATTTTGTGGTGATTTTGCCCTTTTATTTTATAAACAAAGGGTGCCTTTCCATCATTAACTGAGCTCTGAACTTGTCCACCAATGTTAACTCGAACATTGAGTTGTAAATACTGATGTTTTCCATATAATTTAACGATTTTGACCCTCCATTGCAATCCAAAAGATTCTTCAAAAATTCTGGAGTATCTTTTAGAAGAGGCAATTGAACCTTTTCATTCTGACAACATATGGAGAATTTAGGATTAATAGGTTTTTTGCTCCTATCATCCCTTTCTTCGTACCAGACAATAGCTCCATAGTGAGAACATATGGATGTTGGACATCCAAAATCCAAAGGTTCAAAACAACTTCCTGCAAGGCAAAATGTTAATTAAAATTAAAGACTTTTATTATAATAAGAATATAAAATATTGCTGTAAGAAAATTACTTTTATGTGAGACATCTATTCCACGTGAAATGGAAACTTCATATTCATTGTCCACTTCAATGTCGGAATCAGATCCACTCATTTGTCATAGGTAATCATCATCACTTTCATCGTCAATGTAATTATCGTTTCCAATGCTCTTCAAATTCAGCATATCTTTTCGTATAGCTCTATTTATTTTTGCTTCTTCTTCACTTGTTCCAGGCATAAATACTGTTTAAAAAATAATAATATGTCATTTAATAAAGTATTTTTTGATGCTATAAGAACAATAAATTGAATACATAAGAAGAAAATATTTACCATTATGTTTCATTCTACTAAGACGATTAGATTTATAATTTCTCTTCTGTGTTTTCCTCTTCTGTTTTCTTTTGACTGGGTTTGTAGTTGTTGTTCTTCTAACTGATACTTGATGCTGGCCTGCGATTTAAGAATAATATTAGTATGATGAATATATAAAGTACTTGTCATAATCATTGTAAGTTAAGACATACTTTCTTGTGAAGGAACAATGAACAATGTCACTAGAAGCTTCCTCCATATTATTAGGCTTGGTCTTCTTTGGAGATATTTGAATCTCTACTTGAATTTCATCCGAATCTTTCTCTGCGTTAATTAGTGTTTTTTTTTTCAACTTAGCACGCATGTTGCGAAACCAAGTAACTATGTTTTTTTCTGAAACATTACTGTGTTGATTTAGTTCAGCTTTCAAATTGTTAATCATCTCTTTATTTGGACTTCCATTGTATTGATCAAATACTTGATGCAGTTTTTCAAGTCGGATTGTTGTTGATGTCCATCGCTTTCTGCTGGATAAATTCTCATCAACAGAAATCATGTAGAATAGAATACTGCTGGAAGCCTAGAAAGAAAAGGAGTCAGTTAACTCAGAAGCATCCAAATATGTTGTGTTGGACCAAATTTGAGTTGACGAATGTGCAAAAGTTTGAATGCTAGGATACTACCATATTTCCACTTTTATCGCAGCTCAGATGGCTAATTGGAATCTTTTTCGTGTTCACTTGCTGTTACAACCTACACTCTCAAGAGGCCGTTCACTACCCCTCCCTCACTATTCTCTCTCTCAGCTTTCTTTTTTCTCTCTCTCTCCCTAGGTCCCTCCCGCCCCTTAGGTTAATGAATCCCCCTCGTTTTTCTCACCCACTATTCCCCTTTATACCTTTCTTTCCATACATCCTGGCCTTCCACCTGTCCCTCCATCTCGCGGTCCTATTAGCTCCATGTGTAGGGTTTCCGTACCGCGACACCATGCTGTCATCCTGATCTGGTGGATCGCGGACTTCGAAGCTACGCTGCTTCGGCCCAACCCACTACTCCTATTCAGTTGATTCATACGGCCACTACAGATGCCCCCTCTCGAGTCCGCGATGGTATGTCGGTCGGGGAGTCGAGAGTCCTCTACATTAATCTTTTCCCCGTACCCTTCCATCTTCCTTTCACCGCTGGATTCACGAGTTCCCATGTGACTACAGCTGACGCCCCCTCAATTCTTGTGCATCCACGCGTCCTTCATTGGCTGGTTCCTTTTGGTGTCCCCTCGATTTCAGCTCCCCTCCAATTACCTTTTTACCCTCTCCTCTTATAAAAAGCCCGCTCGATTTTTCTTCTCTCACTTTTCCTTTCTTTTGCCTTTCAGTTTCTTTCAACTTCCCCCTCTACCTTTCCTCTTAGTTTCCAACACTGATTGCTCTTGTGATCGTCGTTTCTCCGGTTTCCTCAGTGGGAATTCTTACTCCGGCTGCTTTTCTTCTAACTCAGGTTGGTTCTCTCTTCTCTCTAGCTCCCTTTACTTGCTATATTGTGCATTTCTTCTTGATTCTTGGCGTAGAGTCTGTTCATTTTCCCTTCCTTCTCCGCCTTGTTGTAACTGTGTGTCTTCCACTCCGACCACGATGTCGGCCACGAGATCCGCCACCTCTTCCTCTTCCCAGTCCCGTAGCCGTGCCTCCCCCCCTCTCCCCGACCAGACCGAGGTCCCTTCAACTTCTGGACAAGCTTTTGCCCTCCCGCCGCCTCCGCCGCGCGGCCGTAGACCTAACCTTGAAGCTGTTAAAGCGGCTTATGGAATACCGGCTGACGTCATCCTAGAGCATGTGCCTGACCTAACTCACTTCCCCCACCTAGTTCCCTACAGGCCGGGGTGCCTTGTGGCCACGGTAGGCCAAATAGTTGCCGGCCTGCGATTGCCCCTCACCCGCCTCGACGTCGAGGTGTGCAATCACTTTAACATCCCCCCTTGCCAAGGCATTGGCAACTTCTGGAGGGTCATGTATGCCGCGAACCACTACAACCATTCCGAAGTTCCCAAGATAACGGTTCGTGACATGACCGCTCATTTCTTCATCAAAAAGAGCACCAAGGAGGTCGGTGTCGGCTACCATTCCTTCTGTGTCTGTCCTAGAAAGTGCCACTTTATTCTCCGTATCACTTCCTCTGACAAACTGTGGCACCACTACCCTCTTTATGTCTCAGGCAACTTCCTCTCCGCAGATCTTCCCTCCGAACTGAACCTTACACACTTGGTTTTTCTTCCTAGTGGTGAGTCTCTCTCTTTATCTTCACCCATCAGATGCATATCTTTTGTTTTCTCAATTGACTTGTCGGCTCTCTTTTTCAAGTTGGCACCCCGACTCAAAGTCGCGCCCTTACGACAACATTTCCTCCACCACCTTTCAAAAGCTCCGCGACCTGGGACCTGCTCAGGCCGTGATACTTGGGATTGACCCTGCCACCGCCACCCCGCTATTGGCCGATCCTGAAGTGCGATCCATAGGGAAATACTGCGCCCCCTTTTTCCGTCCCCCTCCTCCCAAGGAAAGAAAACCACGTAACAATCCACCCACCAAGGGAACACGCCGTACCACGAAACCACCCCTCCGCCCCAAGTCGGCTTATAAGAACCCTTCTCCTGCCGCAGCCCCTACTCCCTATCGATCTCTGACCACCTGGGAGGACCAATACTCATCCTCTCATTCTCCCTCCACTGCCCCCCAAGACTCAGATATGGGTGCCCACAAACGCAAGCTCTTTAACAGCGACTCGGATGACGATGTCGTCCCCATTACGGCCCCCCTTGCTGCTGCTCCCTCCTCTCCCTCCACCGCCTCAAACGCGTTCACGGCCCCTCGGCTCCTGAAGAGGGTCCCCCTGCTACCAATGCACCTCAGCCCACCGCGTTTCCTCAGGTGATACGGCGTGAGCGAGGAGGCGTCGCTTGTGACCGAGAAGGGGGCCGCGGTTCCATTCCCCATACGCCCCACCTTCAAACTTCGTAACCGCCACCTAACCATCAATGACTCTGCCTTGGAAAATCCGGCAGTGGCTTCCTCCCTATTCTTTGGGTCCCATCTCCCCAAAGACATGGCATATGCTGAAGGTGGCAACTTCGAATCTCATCGGACCTCATTCTACACTGGCTGGGAGAAGGTAACCTTCTCTTTTCATTCTAGTGTCTCCCTTCCCTTTCTTTAAGTTTTCTAACTTCTATTCTCTTCCACAGATGAGTTTGGACATCTCATTCATGATCCGCGGCCTATTCGGTGCCCGGGCGCGGATCGATGAACTGGACAGAGAGGTCGCCCAGCTGGAAAAAGATAAGTCCGCCGCGGACATGGACAAACTGAGGGCCCAGGATGAGCTTAAGGTTGCAGAAGCCGCCCACCTTGCATACATGGACAAGGTTAATGACCGCTTGAGTAATCAGCGCGAGACCCTCCAAGCGACGCACGCCGCGGCTCTGGATGCCCTCTCCCAGAAGCATCGAGAGGAGGTGTCGGCTCTTCTGACTCAACACGAAGCTGATATGGACGAGCTTCGGGACAGCTTTCGGGCCCAGGCCGAAAAGAGGGTGGCCAAGAAGGTCAAGGAGGAATTTGCCCGGCTCACCAAAGAGGGTCGTCTTCTTCCTGAAGCCCCTGCCGCGGCTCCCATACCCGAGGTCTCCGTGCCCATCCCGGACTCCCCCCCGGCCATGCAAGATGCCGCTGCGATGGTCTCTGATGCGATAAATAAGGTGGCGGATGGAATCATAGCTGAGGCCGCCGAGTCCGTGATCCAAGAAAGCACTGCAGATGGAAATTAGCTTGTTTTTTTGCCCTGGCTAGGCTTCCCTTGACACTATTTTGTAACACTACTTTTGCTACAATTTTTCTTTCTTTCCACCCCTCTTGTTGGGATGTTTATATTATGTTATGTTTGATTGTGCGGGTGTTTCTTCTAATATTCTTACTCATGCATGAACAATAGCAAGACCTTATTAGTGTATTCGACCCCATTGGTGGGGAGTGGTTGATTGGCTTGACCCACGCCCGCACTAGGCCTCCACCACTTTTCTAGCTCGGCAGGGCACTCGCGCCAAGCGGGGCGCAATGGAAGCCTCTTTGCTTCCGTTTGCCTTTGTCCCATATAGGTCGGGGCAACTCCACTCACCCGACCCCCCGGTGGGAACTTCGTCTTCGCGAGGCACCTAACTGTGCCTCACTAAAGTTGGACCTCTCGTCCTTGGAGGGCTCACCCCCTCCCTTCCCTTTACTCTGAGGGGCAAAGAAAACTCAAGCAACAATATTTAACTCAAAAGTGCTACGGTTTTATATATGTACAGATAGCTCACACTATTCCCCCTCTTCCCCATTACATCAACTCGTGAAATTTCTTCAGCAACCTTACATTCCACGGCCTATCCACATCTGTGCCCTCCGCAGTTTGTAACCGGTAAGTGCCTGTTCCCCCCACCTCGATCACCACATATGGCCCTTCCCAGGTCGGACCCAATTTTCCTTCGCTGGCCTTCTTGGTGCTGGGTGTCACTCGCCTAAGCACCTTGTCTCCCACCACAAACTTCCTCACTCTCAATTTCTTTTTGTACTGCCTTTGCAAGCGGCGCTGATACTCTTCCAGCTTGATGCGAGCTGTGTCTCTCCTCTCTTCCGCTAGATTCATGTCTCTGGCCAGGATGCCCTAGTTTGATCCATCATTTACGGCCGCGGTCCTAGTGGTTGTTGCCACCATTTCCGTCGGTATCACGGCCTCTACTCCATACGCCAACGCAAAAGGGGTCTCCTTGGTCGAGGTCCGCGGGGTCGTCCGATACGCCCAAAGCACCCGATTTAATTCGTCGGCCCAGGCCCCCTTCTTGCCTTCCAGTTTTCTCTTAAGATTGTTGAGTATGGTTTTGTTTGAGAACTTCGCTTGCCCGTTCCCCTCGGGGTTGTAGGGGGCCGAGAACCCCTGTTTGATATGATATGTTTGCAGAAAATTCTTAACCCTTGATCCCGTAAACTGGGTTCCGTTGTCCGTAATGATGGTGTAGGGCACCCCGAACCGGCATATGATGTTTTCCCACAACAACTTGATCACTTGCACCTCTTTTACCTGCTGCAATGGCACCGCTTCAATCCACTTGTAAAATAATCCGTCGCGGCTAACAAGAATCTCCTTTTGCCGCGAGCCATGGGCAGCGGTCCCTCTATGTCAAGGGCCCACATTGCGAATGGCCACGGGCTAGACACGCTGTGCAACGGCTCTGCTGGGGCCAATATTAACTGAGAAAACCTTTGGCATTTCTCACATTTTCTGGCGAATTCTACGGCGTCTCTTTTCATGTGAGGCCAGAAGTAGCCTTGTGTTAGCAACCTGTGTACCGTTGTCCTGCCTGCCGAGTGGCTCCCACAGTCCCCTTCGTGCAACTCACTGAGCACCTCTTGAGCCCGTTTCGGCCCCAAGCATCTTAACAAAGGTCCATTAAAGTTCCTCCGATACAATTCCCCTCCCATCAGTACGTACCTACGTGACGTCTGTTCTAGCTTTCGTCTTTCTCTTGGGCAGATCCCCTCACCCCCTATCAAAAACCGTTTGATTGGCATTATCCATCCCTCGTCACACTCTACGGTGCTCATCACTCCCCATGCCTCCTCGACACTCGGCCTATCCAATTTCTTCACTTGGAGGATCCTTTCCTCGGATCCCGGCATGGCCGCCGCTATGTACGGCAGAGCGTCTGCGTGCCGATTCTCCCCTCGATTTAAATGTGCAAAGCGGATTCTTGTGAACCTCGGCCCGACCGCCCAAGACTCCCAAATATCTCGCCATCACGGGGGCACCTCGCTGTGAACCCTCCATTCGCCTGGCATACTACCAAATTAGAATCAGAGTACACAACGAGTTCCTTCACCCCCAGGCCCTCGGCCATTCTCATGCCGGCAATTACCGCCTCATACTCCGCTTCGTTGTTGGATGCCGCGAAACCCAATTTCATTGTCAGCTCGAGCCTGTTGTTGTTTGGCGTGACCAATACTACCCCAATCCCGCTGCCCGCATCCGTCGCAGACCCATCTGCAAACACTCTCCAACCGTTTCGTTCATCCCATGGGTTCAAGCTATCCGGCTCCTCTTCCCTCTCTGATTCCAAAACCATCTCCTCCCCCCATGTCGGATCTTCTGCGGGAAATTCTGCCAAGAACTCCGCCACCGCCTGAGCCTTCTCCGCTGTTCTCACCTGATACTGGATGTCATACGAACTTAGCATCACGGCCCATTTCAGCATTCTTCCCGACTTCTCTGCTCTCAAAGCCTGCTTCAGCGGCAAGTTCGTGACCACGATCACTGCGTGGGCTTCAAAGTAGGGTTTCAGCTTCAGAGCTGAAAAGATCAAGGCGAGGGCGTACTTCTCCACCCGACTGTACCTGGTCTCTGCGTCCAACAACGTCTTACTCTGGAAGTATACGGGCCTTTCAATCTTCTCCACTACTCGAACGAGGACCGAGCTGATTGCATAATCTGAGACCCCTAGGTACAAATACAATTTTTCTCCCTCTTTGGGCCGCGACAGCAGCGACATATCCTCTAAATACCCTTTGAGATCCTGGAATGCCTGCTCACACTCCGCCGTCCATCTGAAATCTGTGGTGTTTCTCAACAGTCTGTACAGCGGCCTACACTTGTCGGATGATTTTGATATGAACCTGTTGAGAGCCGCGACCCTTCCAGCTAACCGCTGCACCTCCTTCACTGTCTTGGGTGATGGCATCTCCACCAATGCTCTTATCTGCTCTGGGTTGGCCTCTATACCTCGCTGTGTCACAATATACCCCAGAAATTTCCCTGTGGTGACTCCAAACGTGCACTTCTCGGGGTTGAGTTTCAAAATTGTCTTTCGTGTAGTATCACGAAATGTCTCCTCCAACCCTTCCAAGTGCTCTGTTCGGACATGCTCTTCTCCACCATATCATCAATGTATATCTCAATGCCGCTTTCGGATCTTGCCCTCAAACATCTTCTCCCCCCTACTGGAAGGTGGCCCCGTGATTTTTAATTCAAATGGCATTCGGTAGCAAAGTATGTGCCCCCCCACCACTCTGAAGCGCTTTTTTTTCGATCGGGCCCATACATCGCCACCTAGTTGTACCCCATGGATGCATCCATAAACGAAGAAGCTAAACCCGCGCCCCGTCTACCAACTCATCGACTTCGCGGCATTGGATAACTGTCCTTCGGACATTCTGAATTCACGTCCGTGAAATCCACGCACATCCGTACCTTTCCATTTTTCTTCGGAACCGCGACCACATTGGACAACCAGTCTTTGAACTCCACCTCCCTTATTATCCCCGCACCCTTTAGCCTCGCCACCTCTTCCCGGATTCCTTCCGCATATTTGGGCCTCATGCTCCTCATTTTCTGTCTCACGGGCTTCGCGTCCTCCCTCATGTGCAGGCGATGACACGCAAACTCCGGGTCTAACCCGGTAACATCCTCTATTCCCCACGCAAAGACATCTCCGTTTCTCCTCAAGCAGTGAACCAATTTATCCCTCCATTCTCCTGTAAGACTCGACCCTATCGATGTGAACTTCTCCTCCCCACCCTCTCCCAAGTTTACTATCTCTATCTCATCTAAAGTCTTGGGATCCTCCTCGACCTCCCCTCCCTTCCCCACGGCCCCGCACTGTAATTGCTATGCTGGCCTTTTTCTAGAGCCCGTCGACTCCTCTTCTGGTCCGCGGGCCATCCTCTTGATTGTATTTTGATGACTGTTCTTGGACGCCATATATTCCCGTTGGAGTGGGGAATTGGATAACTTGATAATAAGTTGACGGCACCGCCCTCATCTCATGTATCCATCTCCTTCCCAAGATTGCGTTGTATTGAGAATTGGAGTCGACCACCATGAACCTTGAGAATCTTTATTCACGGGCCCGTTGTTTACGGCAGCGAAGTTCTCCCATAGGCTCTGTCACACTCCCATTGAATCCGTATAAATTTTTTTCCCGGAGGCCTAAGTTGCCCGGGTTGATCCCCATCTCCTCAAGAGCTCCTCTGAATAGCGGATCAACGGCTACGCCGTCCTATCGCACCCTTTTGACCACATAATTGCCCATCGCCATGAATGTAATGACCAACGATCCTCGTGTGGCGTATCCACGCCGGAGGTCTGCCTTTGAGAACGTGATTTTCTCCTCCCCGCTCACCGATTCGCTTTCGGTATCTCGTCGCCATGGGTCTCGCGTTGACTCTTGGATACTTCGCCGTCCTTCTCACCTTATCTCGGTGGGCATTGTGACTCAGCGCTTCCCCGCTAAAGATAACATTTATGGTCCCCAATATCCATCCCGCGGCAGGCCCGGGCTCCCGGTTTGGCTTTTCCCCCACGAATTCCCTCAGCATCCCCTTCTCTACTAACCTCTGAATTAACCATTTCAAGGCATAACAATCATTGGTCTCGTGATTGCGCACTTGGTGATATTCACAGTAGGGCTTGTTTGGCATTTTCACTCGAACGGTTCGCGCCCTTCATATATCCGCGACATTCTTAATCAGCGGTAGTATCTCACTCAACGGTTTCACCAACGGGACGTGCTCCCACGGCGGTATGGCTTCCGCTCCCTTTGCTCTCCGAAGCTATCTCCCCTTCCTCTTTCGGCCTCGAGGATTGTCGCGGTATCTCTCCCCTCCTCGGCTATTTCCCTCGGCCTTTCTACGTTCACTCCCTTTTTCTACCGCCGATACTGTCTTGGCTCCTTTCTTCGACTCCTTCTGCATGGTGTCTTCATATCTTATATACTTCTCTACCCTTGGATATAACTCGTGCAGTGTCGCTATCTCGTTCTTTGCCACGGACTGGTGAACTGCCGTTCCAGGTCGCAGCCCCCTTTTGAATGCTATTACCGCCGTCCTCTCATCCAGATTTTCTACCTTTAGGGTCTCTGCCTTGAAGCGACACAGGTACTCTCTGACCGATTCCGCGGACCTTTGTCTGATGTTGAATAGGGCCGCGATATCCACCACCCTCCTTTTCTGATGTATAAAGTGATCAACAAATGCCTGCTCTAACTCTTGGAAATTGGTTATGCTCTTCGAAGGCAACCGGTAGTACCAGTCGGAAGCTCCGCCCTTAAGACTGGCCGGGAACATCATGCAACGCAGTCCATCGTACCTCGCCTCTTGCCAAAGAGGCATCTGCTGTCTGAAATGGTGGATGTGATCCGCCGGGTCCCCCGTTCCATCGTATCTCTCGAATCTCGGCTGGTTAAAGCGTTTTGGTACCTCCGAAGTCCATATCGCATCTGCAAGTGGGTTGCGGTTCAGCCCCGCCACCACTTGGCTGGCCGCACCTGTTTGGACCCTTGTCTGATGAAGGTTCGCCACTCGGTCACTATTGATCATTTGTTGCACTTGCTCAGCCGTTAACCCGGTCACCGGATTATCCACCAAGGTTGGTCCTTGTTCCCCTTCATCCTCCCCCTTTTCATTCTCTGTTTCTTCCCCTGTTTCTTCCTCGGTCCCCTCCTCCACCCTTTCCTTCTCTCTTCTCAGCTCCTCATTTTCCTCCCTCAGCCTTTCAATCTCTTCCCGCATAAGCCGCGTCTCCTCTTCTGCTCTTCCCTCCTCTCGTCCTTCTCCTTCTTCTACCTCCGCTTCAGGCATCTGTTCTGGAACCCTTATCTTTCGTGGCCTCCCCGCCGCCTTCTTTGGTGCCATTTCTACTGTCCCCACAGACGGCGCCAAATGTTACAACCTACACTCTCAAGAGGCCGTTCACTACCCCTCCCTCACTATTCTCTCTCTCAGCTTTCTTTTTTCTCTCTCTCTCCCTAGGTCCCTCCCACCCCTTAGGTTAATGAATCCCCCTCTTTTTTCTCACCCACTATTCCCCTTTATACCTTTCTTTCCATACATCCTGGCCTTCCACCTGTCCCTCCATCTCACGGTTCTATTAGCTCCATGTGTAGGGTTTCCGTACCGCGACACCATGCTGTCATCCTGATCTGGTGGATCATGGACTTCGAAGCTACGCTGCTTCGGCCCAACCCACTACTCCTATTCAGTTGATTCATACGGCCACTACACTTGCAAAGGTAAATATTTTTTGTAGTCAAGTTTTCAGTGGATTTAATCAAAGTGGACCAACAACTATTAAGACATCTCGCATAGTTTCCAGGTCGAGCAAGGAAATATGGTGTGTCCTGCACTCCTGCGGCGCTTAAGTATACTAACAATAACTGATAAGTTAGCATATCTGAGTGTGCAGTCAATGCACACAAAAGCATGTAATATAATATTGAGGAGCAGTGAACATTATCCAAGTAACTGGCTGTTGTCTAGTGATGAGCTGTAACAAACTACCAGTGTGTGTGAACTGTGAAGTTGAATGTTTTTTTGATGATGTATAGAAATTCCACCCAACTCTTCTTCTTGGTGTTCCTAATGTGTCCTTGGTATTTCTACAACATGGAGTTGAATCTTTTAGTGTGTACATCACTCTGGGAATGGTGTTTATTGAAAAGTTGAGCAGAGACCCAAGGAGTCTAAGACGCGATGTAAATGATTGAACCCTGTGTGGTTATAATTCTTCTTATGTTCTTGTTTATTATGGAGTTGTATATCTCTGTGGTTTTTGTCCTTTTATATTTTGGTTGATTCATTTGTTTGTATTCCTTAACAGTTAATATTGTATTCCGAAGTATATTGTGACAAAATCACACAATGTGTTCTCATCTTGATATTGTTGTCCGATTTGTGTTGGGCCTTCAATGGTTTAGAACTTCAGAATTACAAATATTTTTGAGCACTATAAACATTGTAAACAATCGTGCAATTTATTTTGTTCATAACTGAGCAAGATGCTAATTGGACGTGTTAGTGTGGATAAATCTGGAATTGGTGGACTGGTGCGTATTATTGATGGTGGTGGTCAGAGTGGTGAAAGCTTTTGCAAGAAGCAACAAATAATTCTTCTTATGTACCAAAAAATATGTACTAACAATAAAAATTCCAGACCAAGATGTAGACAAAGAGACTTTTCCCTTCTTATTATTACTAGGGGAAAAAAATACTAACCTTCAGTGGAAGGAATTTGGAGTCTTTTCAAGGATAGTGTACCAGGGAAAAACCTTCAGTCCACGAAAAAAAAAACGAACCTTCAGTGGAAGGAATTCGGAAACCCTTCAATAATGGTGTGTGCTTCGTGAATATTGACGTGTTTTCTTATGATTTCTTTTTGTATATTGGCGTATGCTTTCAATAGGTTTTTGTTTAATGCTTCTTGAATATTGATGTCTTTATATATTTTTTAATATGATAGCAATTGTGTAGCATAAGAATTCTGTCGTTGATCTATTAACTAATCCATATCTATTAACTAATCCATATCCATATCCATATCCATATCCCATAATTATATAACTAATACAAATCAATTATAAAATTATTATGTCTGGGCCTGTTAATTTTTAGGCTAAAATATTTTGGTTGATGTACTTAATTCAAAAGTGCATTTGTGCATTGAATAAGTGCAAGGCTTAAGATTTTCATGTTGTGAGTAGACAGAAGTTCTTCCTTAGTATGGGAACTACGAGAAGTTTAAGATTGACTTGTTATATGGATGACTGCTGGTATAGGTTCTTGATCAGGATGAGACACCTTTTCTTTACAACGGGGTCTTTGGCAAAGGTGTTGGTAATGATGTCTACAACTCCTTTGTGTAAGTCCTTGTTGTTTTTGAAAGCCCTCGAGCATCTGTGAGTCATCTAATTGCCTTCCGATTTCAGCTCATTAGTTGTGATTCTTGCTCTGCATGTATGTTTTTTTGTTGGAGATTCCCACCCTTTTCCATTGTCAACATAGTGCAGTTCTTATGTTAAAATATACAAATAATGTCTATCAAATTATTGTTGTATATCTTATAGTTGCAAGAATTGTTCAATATACACTCTTATGTATGTTTCAGTGGATGCCGATAATATCAGGTGGGGGAGTTTAGAGAGAGTGAGAGAGATTGGTATGAGGAAACTGTAATTAGTGAAAACTCCCAACTCCCAGGAAACTATACTTACTGTCATCCATTTTAAATTTAATTGTGTCTTCTATAAATTTCTTCATCTTAGCATCAAGCTCAGCTGTTGTCTCTTCCCCTTTCGCTATGATTCTATCAATATCCTCATCTGTGATAGTGCTGTCCTTGGAATTGAAAACCATTTCAGCACCAAACCTCACCATCATCCGCAAATGCTTCGTCCTTATTAACAGCTGCAGAAAAAGCCATCATGGAAGCATAATGTAAGTGAATATATATAATAATGTGGCACTGATAATTGAGCATAGAAGCTTTATCAATAATATACATACTTTTCTATTCCACTAATCGACCTTTGTTGGATCACCAGAGCATCAAGTGCAAGTTTTCTGTAAGCCCTCTCTATTACTTTTTCTTCTATAGTATATTGAATCATCATAAATTAAGAGGATGAGAATTAAGAAAACACGGGTATCCACTGGAATAAAGCATATAGATAGTCAAAAGCTGAACCTCTGTGTAGAAACGGAACACTTGAACTTCTTTAGTTTGACCAATTCTATGAGCATGGTCCTGTGCTTGCAAATCCACTTGTGGATTCCTATATCACGTGTAACATGAAGATGAGGAGCAAATGGGTAGATTAGTAAATACCAAAGTAGCAAGCAATTTGTACCAGAAGATGTTATAACTCACATATCACTGTCATAAAGAATGACAACATTTGCAGTGGCAAGATTAATACCAAGGCCGCCTGCTCTTGTAGATAATAAGAAGATAAATTTTTCACTTCCCGGCTAGTTGAAGGATTCAATGGAAGCATCACGGTCTTCTCCACCAGTATTCCCGTCAATTCGGCAGTACTTGTACCCACGTAACATTGATAATAGAATTGGTATAATGTTATAATCATCAAGTGAAATTGAAAGATGACAAGATATCAAAACTATATCAAATACCATTAATACTGAACAGTAGAGAATGCTCCCAGTGAAACACGTCAGCCCCTTTTTTTCTCTTAAGTGGACACATTAGCATTTGCAATAATTCGGCAGAGACAAAAAAGTAATTCTATGCCTATTTTACCAATTTCAAAACCCCAAGAAAAGAAAAGAAAGAAAGAAAACAGTTATCTTAGGGTTTATACGTTCGTGAAAAACAAAAAAAAACATAAGCTAAAAAGCTCTCCACATAGATTGATAATCAGTCAACTGGCCCAACCCTCTCTTGACCTTTTTTCTCCAAAACCAACTCGCTTGAACCAGGAAAAAAAAAACCATTAGTGTAGTTCTCATTTTTCTCCAAATTTAATAAATTCCTTTTCTGAAATTCAGGGTTGTTCCTTTCGCTTGAAGAGATTAATGAGTCCAAATAACCTACGGCTACTCCTACATAAAGAAAACTCAAATTTCTTAAGGGAGATATATGGATATGTTATCTCTCTATCGCTTCAACTATTGGGTCTCAGTTAAATCTCGATTTCAGTCATCCATACCCACCAGGTACACTCTTCTATGGATTTCATATTTTTAAATCTCTGATTGAATTCAATTTTAGAATTCATCAATTGCACATCATTTGTTTTCAGGGGGGAAGTAATGGACTTGGTTGGAGAAAGGGGAAATTCAGTTAGTTAATCTGAACTAACTATGAAAGCAATTAAGATTTTAAGAATATGACTCGGGTAATTCTTGAAAACTCTTCTTCGTTGTTTTCTGTATCGGTGCTTACTTTATAATTAAAAAAATAAACTATCTTTGTGAAGAGGGGCATACCTTGGTGAAGATTTTGATCCCCTCAATGCTTACTGACAATTCATATATGTTAGTTCTCTCTCCCTACCTATTCTGAAAATAGGTAGAGAGCTAAAGAGGTTGTCCATACTCTGTAAGGAACTGGAAGGGAATGAATATATGGATGATATAAGTAAGAAAATATATGTGGTTTTAACGAGTAATAGAAAGACAAGAGGTGGAAGAGGTTTGGGAAAGACTAAGCTGAGGTAGGACTACAGTGGATTTGTTTGGAAGGCTACATTCATAAGCTTTTCACTAGGGAGAATGTAAACCTGAGCATTGTATCCCTGCAACTTCCCTTGAAAATAGTAGTCAACCCCAAACTCTTTATCTATTTTGGAAGAAATTTGTCTATTGTTTTATTACATTTGTTATTATATTTTCACTTTTCAAGTACTAAATTAGATAGAGGATAAAAGGGTATAAAGGCTAGGAACATGCACCTAAATGGGAAGATAAAATGACAACTGGATATTGGTCATAGATGTTTGTTGGACATGGTAAACACTTTGTTTTTTTTCTCTATTGTACTACACCAGTTGTTCTTCTAAAATTTTGTCCAATAAAAGACCTTCAACTTTAACATACGTGTAAGCAAAATACTGTAGATCCAAAATGAAAATTGTCAAAATTTAATTTGCAAAAACAATAAGGGTAGAAAAATGTTAGCAATATACATACATAAATCTAATTCAGACAAGAGGTGGAAGAGGTTGGAGAAAGATTAAGCTGAGGTAGGACCAAGGTGGATTTGTTTGAAAGGCTACATTCATAAGCTCTTCACTTGGGAGAATGTAAACCTGAGCATTATATCCCTGCAACTTCCCTTGAAAATAGTAGCCAACCCCAAACTCTTTATCTGTTTTGGAAGAAATTTGTCTATTGATCAGATTTTATGTGGGATCAATTGGTATAGTGTAAGTTTTGCGAGATCACTTGAAGCCCGCTTCATTAAATTTAAGAATATTAATATGCTTATTCCATGATGCAGTTGGTGATTGATTTCTTCAATCCCTGGATATAGATCAATTTGTTTTTAATCTCACAAATTACTAGAATACTTTTGGTTCAAGTTAGTTGATTTGCTTTACTTATTCCTGGAGCTTTTAATTGTTTATTGATGGTTAAACTCTTTGGATTGAGAAAGATTAGAATTTTTGTTTTACTTTTTTGGGCCTAATGTTGGCTTAGGATAACATTAAATGATAAAGTAGGACCAGTTTGTGTTTTTTGCAATATATTATCTTGAGGTTTATACCTTCACGAAAAAAAAACACATAACCTAAAAAGCTCTCCGCACAAATATGCTAGGGTATCTGCAAGGGGCCATAAAGGAACAAGAAGAGTTGAACAGGTAGAGCAACTGACTTTCTTGACAAAGGTTGCAAAGACTCCTGCCCCCAAGCTCGAGATCCTCTTTAGTGTTGTCTCTGCTCTGTTCGACTTGGAGCTAACTATTTTGCTCTTCTTCCTCTCAGTTCATTTTCAAGTACATCTTCTCCTCATCTCAAATCTAAGTTGGAGCAAACTGTTTTGGTCTTTTTTCCCTATATAAAAAAAATTAACCTTTTATCAATTAAGACAACTCTCTTTGTTCAAGTAGACATTATGGATGAGGAGAAAAGATATACCTCCAGAATTGCTCGGTTCAATGGACGATGTATTCTTGCACTGAAAAATAATAATGGTAGGAAGTTTTAATTTATAGTTATTTATTTTACACACTTGATAAATATTCTAACAAAATAATATATTGAAGGGTCTAACCTTATGCGTCATGCATAGAAGAATTATGATGTTTGGAAGTACAAACAGCAACCATAGAGAAGAAGTGCTAAAAGAGCATAGAAGAAGACATCCACAACTTTCCAAATCAAAATATACAATTTTTTATTCTCATTTGATTTTAAGATATTCTGTAGATGTAGGAAATTGATACTTATACTTTCCTATATGCATTTATTATAGAGGAACAAAATACAGAGACAAATTCTGTTATGGAGGAATTGATACACACACAGGAATTAAATGAGCAACAGATCAATCATTTAACCAATAGTACTGGTACGAATTAACTGATTTTATAATGACAAAACAATTCTAATCTCCTTTTTACAAGAAATGGCTTAACTTTACCCTTTTTTGGTATGATTCTCAAACAGTCAATGATGAATCTACAAAGGAACAAACTGCTAAAATAGCTCGCCTTAATCGAAGTCATTTGTTGGCTTTAAAGAAACATAGTCATTTGTTGGCATCCAAAGAGCACAACTTGCGTTCAAATAAAGGTAAAATTGTATTTTATAGTCGGTTGGGATTAATTAAAGTTTAAAGTGTTTTATCTTTGGGGCTGGTTAAACGAACTCCATCTATTGTGACTCCAATCTAATGCCAAATCCTGACTGTCCAATTGTGAACTATCCAACGCATGAGGTCTGTTTTTTGGACCCAAAGAATTCTAGCAGGGACAGTTTTGGTATTGAAGAAAAAACTCAAAAAACCACTATGCACTCATCTTTCCCAACTCTCTTCTCATCTCCATCTCAAGAGGCCGACAAATAAAACTTCCCAACTCCGACTTCTTTTGGAGCACCACTAAAGTCATCTTCAAACTCTTCATCATAGTCTCCTTCTTTTAATCACCTCTCGTTCCGGGTTAAATATAAACAGGAAAATACCATTTTATTTTTCATTTAATTTGGAGTTCAAGATTTACGAGCAAATTTTGTTCAATTTGTGTTTTAATTGTGTGGTTGCTTGAGTTTCACAATGAGTTTAGGGGTTCAGATGTTATGGTTGATTATCAAATAAAACCATTTTTTGATTTCAAGCTTTCAAGCACACTTCGTAAGGTGGGATGGTAAGTTTGTTAATTCATGTGACTTATTTTGTTTTAGTGATCTCAATTGTAATGGTTGTTTCATCTCTACTGGTTGTGTTATACCCTGGAGTTCCTTATCAAGATGGGTGTTGGAGTCTTATTTGGGGAAAGCATTTGTATTGTACTCACATGAACTTGGATATGAATATGAAGTGGCACAAAGTAACACCACATGAATTTTGGACGTATATAGGGAACACAGTATGTGCTTGATCAAATGCCCGTGAGTGATTTTTATAGAGTTTTTACTTATTTGCAAAGTTGAGATTGTTTTCTTTGATGTTTTTTTAGTTGGTGGATCTTTAGCTCAAATGGCAGAGCACTTTGGAGACATCCAAAGATGATGGTGGTTCAAATCCACCAAGATCTTTTAATTAGTAACAAAAATTTAACAAGATTGGTGTTGGAATGATTTAAATTTTTTGTCCAAGATCTAGTAATGTGTGGGAATGGTGGTACTGGAATATAGTTGCTAGCGTCGTCGTGTTGCAATAGTTAGTCTTATGACTGATAATATGGCCTAGAGAATGCGTTAAACACCCGAGCAACCTGGAAAAATGCTTGGTAATGAGGATATTCTCATTTACTTAACCCGGGAATCCAGTTCAAACCATATAGTGATGATCGTTAATAAACTGTTGCAACTCCACGCTCAGGGTGAAGCGGCAAATGGAGATCTGCTATACTTTTATAAGAAGTTATTAGATATGACAGTATGTTTTGCCCTTTTTTTATGTTTGTTTTGTTGAACTTTGAAAGCGTTGGCTAGCTAATTCATTCTGATTTTGCTCTAGTCCGCTTGTCTGGTCCAGCTAGATCCTTTCTTGTATCATATAACACAACACTTTACGTGATTTATGAGGTGATGATGGCTTTAGAGACTGGACATCGGTTCTATTTAAGGAGGGGTCTGGATCAGATGTAATCAAATGCAATCTGAACTCAATGCAGGCTATTGTTAGTTCTCTAGAACATATTTTGTTCAATGATGGTGTTAAAGATGAAAGATTACGTCTACTGAGTTGACTCCAGGACCATAGTCTGCTAATCTAATCCCAACGTCTTTGATCCTGACAAGCTTGAATAGGACTATATCCTATTCCCGTTCACATATTGGCAGCTTGTTCTCTTTCAAAGGGATTTATGAAGACTAGAAACAATTCAATGAAAAATGATGTAACTGTAGGAACCGTTATTCAGAATGCAAAATTTCTACAAACTGCGAAAACCCACGCGCAGCGAAATTAATGGGGCTCACGGTTTTGGATAGGGAACACTTTTAGATCCGGTTTAGATAACTCTGAGAATCCAAGCTTTATGAATCTGAATCAACAATCAACCCCTTGATCTTCTGTTGTATTCCTTTAGAATAGATTAGACGTTGTGTGGGCAACGATCTACCAATCCCCTTCTTTCTCACAAAGCTAGATCCAATTTTGGATCTATCTTTCCTTGCCTCTTTTTCTAATCTAGTGAATAGTGAATAGGTTAATTTCGGCCAGAGTGAAGAAGGATTCTATTTATAGGCTACAATAGGGACCATGAGGAGAAATTAGGGTTGGGCCTCCTGACAGGCTTGGGCATCCCATGTTCACCCAAAACACACGGCCCAAGTCTGTCAACAAATAGCTTATTCCACTAAAGGCCATTGTTGCACTTGATAAGTGCTCAAAAGTAATGATTTATAACCCCAATTATGTGTATGTTAGTCTCCATTTTATATTTAAATATTCTAATGTGATGCAATTTGAGTTTTTGCAGGTCAAAGAACCTAAATATGAAATATGGAGGGAAAAAAAGTCAAACAAGTCAAAAAGGAGTCACTGGGAATTACAGCTAAAGGCCTAGGGCAAAAAATGTCATATTTGTCTCCATAAGTGCCAAGCCTAATGGGACTCTAAAAGAGGATAATAATTGGGTTAGAAGAGTCTTCAATCTGATCTCAAAGCCTTAATTTCGACTTCATAGGAAAATGAGATCAACATGGAAAAGAAGTCAGAGTTTCACAAGAATTAGGAAACTGAAAGCTGTCAGAAGCTGCAGCTTGGGAAATAGCCTGTAGGGCAAAGTGGGCCAAGTCCAACTTTGGTCCAACCGAATTTAACTTTTCTGGGATTGCTTCTAGAAAGATTATAGAGAGTTTGACACCAAATAAACATAGGATTCGGATCTCTATCCAGACGAGCATGTAAGCCAATATATAAGGCACAAAAACCTCAGTTTACATCATCTAGGAAATTTAGTGTTTGCATCTTAGATCTAGAATTAAGAGAGAAGAAAGTTCAGACCTTTTCACCATTAATAGCTATAAAGATTACTCCTTTTCATATTGTGTTCATAGCATAGTATGAGGGGCTAATCTCCCTTCTCTTTGGAGGGGAGATGAAGCCTTTTTTGTATGTTTTAGTTTAGTTCTTCTTCTATCATATTTTAGTTTAAATCCCTCATTGAGTTTCTTCTTATTCGTCGATTGATCTAACGCTCCTGTGGAGGTTAGGAGGTCATAGGGTAATTCAAAATTGTGTAGAGCTAAATACCACAAACCCTAGATTCTTTTCTTCTAGTTTTTAGTGTTCTAGTGTGATGATTGGATTCTTTGTGGCACCTCAATTAGTTGTATGGTTAATGCCACATGTGGATTTTCCATGGCACCTAGAGTTGTATATTGAATGCCACTTAAAATACAATTTGGTTAGATAGAAGACATCATTGGAGATTGAAGAAATATTTGATGGAAAGATAGAAAGCACGTTGAAAGCCACATATTATCATCATGGTTATGAGCATAAGGTTTGTAGGTATGGTGAGTTTCTATTGGTGATTTATATTAAGCATGATAGGTAGATCTATTAGACTAATTCTATGATTTTGGTGGATTCATCTCTCCCAAGATATTCTCTCTCTTGATTCATATTCATATATTTAATTTAGTTTAGTTTATGCATAGTTTAAATGTCAAATCAAATCAACCATATATTAATTATTACTTAGCCACATCTTTTACTTGCATCCATTAGAGTAACTTAGATTAGGAAATTCTATCATCATCACTTAATTATTTAGAGTAGGATTGATACCTTGCTAGCCACTATACTAATCAATATTTAATAGGCTAAGTAAGATTTGCAAAAGATACGTAACACAAACAACGACATATAAATAATTACGTGTTGCGTGCTTTTTCAGCACTACCGCCCAAACCCCCAAATTACGTGTTAGCACTACCGCCCAAACCCCCAAATTACGTGTTGCGTGCTTTTTCAGTATAAATAATTACTGTTTGGGCGGTAGTGCTTTTTCAGCACTACCGCCCAAACCCCCATATCTTCTTTAGATTCTCATGTTAGTGGATTCATTGATACACTCTTTATTTAAAAATTAATGAAGGTCCGACTAAGTTCTATCAAGTAGGCCACATTATTTTCTAAGTGTGAAGTCAGTAATACAAATCTTTGCGATTTATTATTTCTCTTAGGTGTGTTTGAGAACTTAACAGGAGGTATAGGGTGTTGGAGCTAAAGGAAGTATAGGGTGTGATCTAGGGGAACTAAGCATCTTTGAACTTAAACGACTTACCAGAGCGTTTACACAGAAGATACATGATTTAATTGGAGTCCATATGGATGTTCCAACACCTGATATGGGAACCAATCCACATGTTAGTCCAACATAATTAAATGTTGCTTACTTCTTTGAATTTGGCGTATTGTGTTTTTGATGTCTTTGTGCAATGATATATGTTCAAAATAAATAGCAAAATTTAGTGTCTAATTAATTAATTATGTTTTTTGGGATGGTATTCTAGACAATGGCATGGATATTAACTGAGTACTCAAAATTTCATGGTAATTCACTTGCTGTGGTGACTGGAAAATCGGTTATAGTGCCTGGAAAACCTGTTGTAAGTATTTATCAAAACTTACAAAAATTTGAAATTTAAACAAAAGCTCACTTTGAGAAGTAGGACATCCTATATTATGAAGCTGATGATATCAAATGCTACAATAGGACCTTGGTGGATCCCCTGGGAAGAGATGCGCAGCTACTATAGATTTTTCTTTCATTATTCTTTGCAACATTCGCACTTCTTCAAGAGTATGGAATGAGTATCCCTAGCCAACGATTTGTAATACAGGTAACATACTTTCTTATTCATTTACTTTAAATAAATAAGTTATCCGTTCCTATGGTTGTGTTATTGAGAATCTATTTTTAGTGTTGAATTTAGGTTTAATGTAGTGTTAATTTTCTCCTATATCAAGTATGTGTTTGCTATTGCACATCTCCAAATAGAGATGCATATGTACCCTAATAAATAAAGCCTAATAATTCCTAAAGTAGTTTGTTGTTTGTAACAGAGTAATGAGAAATATGTAGCTAGCCTGAACGTGTTGATTTGGAAATGAGATCTGTGTGGAACTATGGACGGTTATCTAGTTTCAAATGGTCATATTGAATAATAGATTTAGGTGTTTTTTCTGTCAACGTGTTGATAAAGGTTGAAGGTTGGGCATTAGTTAACTGCCATCTTTGTTTTATGGACGAGTTTCATGAGGAGGCCAACACATTTTTAACATGTTAAATAGGTATTATAGTCTATGGAGGTTGGTCAGTTGACTTGAGGGAAGAGGCATTCTCTTTTGCTTACATTTTTCGAATGCAAGTGACATTTACTTTCATTCAAATTGATTAATCTGAACCATTTAGTACTCACATACTATTTTTTTGAAATGCATGGCGTGTTGGAGCTGAATATAACAGAATGACTCTATTGAAGGAGATGGTAAGGTTTAGACTTTCATTAGTTCGCTTATTTGTTGTATGGTTGGTGACCGCTCAATTCAACTAGCCTCTTTCAGCTTCCCAGTCCTCGAAGAGTTTCGTACACGTGAGTTAGGATGGAAGATGTTTAATACTGTCAACATATCTGCCCCTTCACTATAGAGATTGATAATACATGATGATGCTGTTAGAATCCAGGACTGTGAATTAATTATCTTTGCAGAGATTCTCATATTCTTTGAGTTGACAAGTCAAATGGAATGTGAGTATAACCTACAAAACCTATCATCGCAAGATAGAGCAGTTATTGACACTGGTTGGTCTGATGATAATGGCCATCGTGTTATTAAGCTTTCTTATTTTTGCTTTCTGCACTTCTGTGGTGTCCTTCTGCAGTGTCCATCTTTATACTAGAATGTTTGACAACATTATAAACAAGCTTATGATTTTAAACTCATGTCATTTCATTATCTAAGGTTTAATTGATTCCTGAATACTGATCGATGCATTGTAATTTTGGATGTCAAGACTCTACGTTGTGGATTCCTCAGGCAATATGCCAACTTTTTCCAATTTGATCAATCTGAGAGTGTCAGCAGACTTATGTGAAAATGATTGAGATTTGGTAAACATACTCCATAAGATGCCTTCTATTGAATCGCTTTATCTTAAGGTAACTTCTTTAAACTCTTTTTTGTGCCTGTGTGTGTGTGTGTGTGGTGGTACAGGTCACACTCATGCTAACATTTTTGAATTTGGATGGCCATATAGGGCTCTACTCCTAAGTCATTTGGACAGGGTCCGACACTTGAAATTGCTCCTAAATGTGTACTATCACGGCTCAAATTAGTCACGCTTGGATATTATGTAAGGTCCCTCTCCATAATAAATTGGCAGATTCTTTATATATATATATATATATATATATATATATATATATATATATATATATATATATATATATATATATATATAGAGAAATCGATAAAAGGTCGAGTATTAGGATTCTCTACTCATAATCTTCTCCTTAACCGCGAGTGTATGGAAGCACTGTGTCTCAAATCTGATTATCTAATATATAGATCATATTAGGATTTTCTTGATGTTGTAATTGAAGAGATGAAGAAAGATGAGCCTCTTTTCAATGTAGAAATTGATGCTTACTTTGTCTTCACAGTTCTTTTTGCCAGTTTTGAGATGGTCTCCTTGGCCATAACTTTGGCAATTAAATTTATTTTAGAACACCCTTCAGTGTTGAGGGATTTAGGGGTTCGTCGAGCTCTATTTTTCACCTCCCATTTCCCTACTCATTTTGTCGTATCTTGCTTTTGGATTAATACTGACTTTGTTTCATTACTGTTTTCAATAGGACGAACATGAAGAGATTCTTAGAAACAGAGAAAATGTGGATTCTCCACTAACTTGGAATGAGTATAAATCTATGACCTTCACATCTCATGTAAGTCTAGTGATAAGAGCCCAAAACTGTAGTTTTAACCCCTTAATAATACTACTTTTAGACCAATCATGCGAGTAATAAATAAGAGTTAATGCTAATTATGTGCTTTTATGTATTTCAGGCATGGAACTCAATTATGTGCAGAAATATGCCACTTTGGCAATATAAAGGAGCAAAAAGTTGGTTGCTAAGAAGTTCGGTGATAAAGGCCAAGGTTCAAGGAGACAAAGCCTCTATGAAGCCCGGTCAAAAGCTGAAAAGTCAACACGGGCAGAAATAGTGCACAAGTTAGCAGAACTTCCGAAGACCATATCTTTGGACTCAAACCTCGGATTTGGGCCTATTTTATGTCAAAACGACCGGCTCGGAAAGAGCTTTCCAATGGTCTAAGCATTGACGCAATCAGAGAAGAAAAAGTGGATGAAAAGTCTGATAAAGTCAAAGCCAGCTAAAACGAGCTCCGTGGACTGAAGAAATTGGGCTTTGGGCTCGATTTTCCGGCCCAAAACATGGCTCCTCAGCCCATGCACGAAATTGTGGATCTGGTCTCCTCCTTTACATAAAACAAGACTTAGCTCTTAAGTGAGGGATAGTTAGATAATCTAGAATAGAAAGTAGCCATTAAAATAGCTTGTAGATCTAGATTTGAATTTCAATTAGTTAAATTAATTAGTTGCATACATTGTTTTAGATTAATTCTTTGAATCATAGTTCCTCATTGATTAGATAAATAAAATAGTTATTTCTTGTTTATTTCGATTTTGTCATTTAAATTTGTTAGATCTAAATTCAATTATTGTTATTCAATTTATAGTTATTAATTTAGATTTCAATTATTGTTTAGTTAAATTGAATAAAGTTATAATCTTTATATTACGTCTAGTTTTAATTCACATCGTAGTATAAATTCCCACCATTGCTCTCATTAGACTTTGGATTTACTAGTCAATTGTAGAAAACTTGAATGCTAAAGAACTAGGAGTGGAACGAACTTTTTACTCCACTCTATTTTGATAGAATTGAGAGTATATAAATCTTTGATAGCAACGCGTAATTAAGTTTAGTTTCACTTGTGTTTTGAGTTTCATCGTTCATTTCGTAGGTAAATTATTCAATTTTACATTTATCAAATGGCGCCGCTGCCATCTTAGTAATCTTTAGTATTGTTTTTTATAGACTTGATAGTCGTTCAAAGTCCCATAACCCACCCACCCTTGTTTGGATTCTCAATGTGGTTGTCGGTTTCAGCTTTGCAAGTTTCCACGAAAAATTACTTGGAGCGCACCTGCGCCCTGGGCAAGCCAAAGTGGAGCGCACCCTGCGCCCACACGCCTGGAATCCCACCCTTTTGCCTGAGCGCCACCTGTGCCCTACCAAGGCCAACTTGGAGCGCCACCTGCGCCCACACGCCTGGAATCTTACCTTTTGCTCGAAGCGACTGCGCGCTGCCTAGGCATGCGGCGAAGCACCTCGCCCTCTGCTGAAACTGCCCGATTTTCACAGGTTTGTTTCGAACTTCAATTTCTTCAAAGTTTTCAATGTTCTAACTTGTTATATATACTGAGCACGAGTAAACAAGACGTTATTCATAAGCGAAGCAAGGAGGCTTTCAGGTACTCTTTTCTTCCACACCTCGCATCTTCTGTTAGAGGTTCATACTAGCATATCAGGATTGTTTGGAGTGTTGTTGTGTTTCATTAATATTGGTCTTAGCCTTGTATGAGATTAAGGTCGGGCCGAAGAAAAACACCTAACGTAATTAACCGACAACGGCAACAAACAAGTCTTTCTAGTATACCACTCACTACACCTCTAGCTAGCATACCACACACACCACCTGAAGTAATGGCTGAAGAAAGAGAGTCTCCTCTCTCTGACTTTTACAAAGCCTTGAACGATAGCCCTAAATCTTGTATCGTTCTATCAGACCCAGTGGGGGATTTCCGAATCCCCCCAAATATATTTAATTTGTTACCCATTTTTCATGGGTTAGACCATGAAAAGCCCTATCAGCACATGCGTAGGATTGACCAAGTCCTTACTACATTCTACCATCCTATGGTAGGTGCTGAACAAATTAAACTAAGGGTATTTCCCTTCACCTTGGCCGATAAGGCGGCATCTTGGTTAACTGCCCAAGCACCTAATTCTGTGGATTCGTGGGCTAAACTTGTTCAACTATTCATGGAACATTTTTACCCACCACTGAAGACCGATGAAATGTTTCCAAGATTCATTTCTTTCGACAAAATCCTCATGAATCATTTTCAGAGGCTTGGAATCGCTTCACTGATCTACTTATAAAGTGTCCACATCATAACCTCGCAAAAGACACGTTAGTTCGTGCCTTTTTCAAAGGACTTCTACACCACCATAAAGAAGTCCTTGACATAATGAATGGGGGAAGTTTCTTAAGTAAAGGAGCCTCAGAGGCTTATAAATTTTTAAAAGATCAGACTAAGTGGAATAATAATTGGGGGGGTAGTGATGATATCTCCCGTTCCGCTAGTTCTTCTACAACAGCTAAAGCCGCCGGTATGTTTGAGATGAAACCCGATCCAGAACTTAAAAATTTAATCGAATCTCAAACTAAAAAGGTAGAGGCTATTTCTATCCAACAAAAACCTATCCCCGTCATGAATATCAACTCCAACCCATGTAATTTCTGTTTGAGTCCAGAGCACCCCGACTCCTATTGTCCTTTCGTTTACGAACAACAAACATTACAACAAGATAACGTTTGCTCAATTAATAGTTATCCTATTCATAACGCCCCTTGAAGACAATACCCCAACTTCAGTTGGAGAAATAATCAACAAGTAACAACTCCAGGATTTAATAATCAAAATGTTAGGCAAGCAAACAATTATAACCAACCTCCACCACGACAAAGACAAGGTCAGGGTAATTATAATAATTATAACAACCAAGCGCAACCACAACAAGGTCAAGCACAAGGTCAGGGTAATTATAATAATTATAACAATAATAATTATAATGCAAATCGAGGTATCGTTCCGGTTAATAATAATAACTATCACAACCCACCCATAAATAATCAACGTGACATAGTTCCTGTCACACAACCTATAGCTAACACTCTTCCATAACCGGATCGTTTCGATACCTTTATGCAATCTCAACAACAGGTTTTGCAAGCCATCCAACATTCCTTATAGCAGCTAGCTCAAGAGAAAGTACAACCCAAAGGTGTGTTTCCAGGACAAGCGATACCTAATCCTAAAACAACCAACACAACCTTTGAGGTGAACGGTAATACTAGTATGGAAAATATAAACGTAGGCGAGCTAAATGCCATCACCACTCTCCGTTCTGGTAGAATGGTTGACAATAATGTAACTATACCTATAGTTACCCCACAAGTAGTCCCTACATAGGAGATTGAACTAGATACCGAAATGGAAACTGAAGAGCCTACCCCTGTAGAGGTACCAGTTAAACCACAAACTAAGAAACAAAAAGCAAAGGTTAGACATCCAGTTGAACCATACGCTAAGCATAGAGAGACACCACCGTTTCCCCAGAGATTAGCTATGTTAAACAGAGATACAAACTTTGACGAGATTAAGGAAGTATTCAAGAATCTAACGATTAACCTACCCTTTCTTGAAGCAATTAAAAAATTACCTCACCACGCTAAGTTTCTTAAGGAGTTGTGCACTACTAGGCGTAGGACAAATATTCCTAAAGACGCCTTTCTAACTGAACAATTTTCAACTTTAACAGAACATAATGGAATTGTGATGTACAAGGACCCTGGTCATCCTACTGTACAATGCACCTTAGGAGATTCTCACACGACCACCGCTTTATTAAACCTGGGGGCAAGTGTCAACTTACTCCCGTATTATTTATACAAACAAATAGGTCTACAAGAGATGCAACCTACTCAAATGACGTTGCAATTAGCGGATAGGTCTATTAAGTATCCTAAGGGTGTGGTTGAAAGCGTGCTAGTTAAGGTCCAGGATTTCTACTGTCCTGCTGATTTTGTTATCCTCGATACATAAGTCGTTAATAACTCTGTTACGATCATCTTAGGGCGTCCATTTTTGGCAACTGCCAACGCGCTTATAAACTACCGAAATGGTTCGATGTCCTTGTCTTTTGGCCATATTTCGGTTGAGGTAAATGTTTTTAAAATGATGAAACAGTTACCAGATTCATCTATAGATGGAAGGATTTGCATGATCGAGAGCTTAGCACAAGATTACTTTAATAACACGTTTCTAGAAAACAATATGCATAAATTCCTTTCTTTTGGAAGTTCAGATTTTGTCGATGACTCCTACGTACAAGAAGTCAACACCATCTTCGAGTCTACACAAATCGTAGAACCTTCGGTTGCTCCATATACAGAGTTTGAAGACCTGCTGCCTAAGCAAGTATTCATTACTCAAGATGAGGATACCCCAGAAGCTTTTATCGACATACCAACCACCCCGGTACTTAAACCTCTTCCTTCTGAGTTAAAATATATTCAACTTGATCCGGATGGTAGCCATCCGGTAATTATATCTTCTCTATTATCTAAGGAGGAAGAGACACGTTTAATCAGGGTGATTAAGGAACATCGTTCTGCGATTGGTTTGTCCCTAGCCGATATTAAGGGAATTGACCCTAATGTGTGCACTTACCGTATCTATTTGGAGGATAACGCAAAGACTTCTCGTGAATCTCAGCGTCATTTGAACCCGGCCATGAAAGAAGTGGTCAGGGAAGAAGTCTTAAAATTACTTGATGCGGGTATCATATACCCAATCTCTGATAGAGAATGGGTCAGTCCCATTCATGTAGTTCCAAAAAAATCAGGGATTACAATGGTACGTAATGCCAAGGGTGAATATGTTGCCACACATGGTCCTATGAAATGGAGGATCTGTATTGATTACAGACGTTTAAATGACATGACACGAAAGGATCATTTTCCATTACTCTTTATAGATCAGATGCTAGAATGTCTGGCTGTTTATGCTTTTTATTGTTTTTTAGATGGCTACTCTAGATATTTCCAAATTACTATTGATATTGATGACCAAGAAAAGACTACCTTTACATGTCCTTTTGGAACATATGCCTATAAACGAATGCCTTTTGGCCTTTGTAATGCTCTTGGTACCTTCCAGCGGTGTATGCTTCATATATTTAGTGACATGGTAGAGCGTTTAATGGATGATTTTTCTATCTATGGAGACTCTTTCACTGACTGCCTGTCTAACCTATCTAAGGTTTTGACATGGTGTGAAGAGAAGAGTCTAGTTTTAAATTAGGAAAAATGTCATTTCATGGTAAAAAAAAAAGGGCATAGTACTAGGTCACATTGTATCTAGTGATGGCATAGAAGTTAATAACGCCAAACTAGATAAGATAGCAACTCTACCTATACCATAGACTGTCCATGATATTAGAGCCTTTCTAGGCCATGCAGGTTTTTATAGGCGCTTTATCAAAGATTTTTCAAAAATAGCTAGGCTGCTAACTAATCTGCTTTTAAAGGATGTCATCTTTGATTTTAATTTTAACTGTAAACAGGCTTTTGAAACTTTAAAAGTCGCCTTAACTTCTACACCCATTATACCGCCTCCCGATTGGTCTAAACCTTTCGAACTCATGTGTGATGCTAGTGATTATGCAGTTGGTCTTTGTCTTGGGACAGAAACTTGATAATAAATCCACTGTTATTTATTATGCTAGTAAAACTCTAAACGATGCTCAAATGAATTATACAACTATTGAAAAAGAATTCTTAGCTGTCGTTTATGCTTTAGATAAGTTTTGTCCTTATTTGGTTGGTTCTAAGACCCTAGTTTACACCGACCATCCAGCCCTTAGGTACTTTCTCGCAAAGAATGATGCTAAGCAGAGATTAATCAGATGGATTCTCCTCCTGCAAGAGTTCACCTTAGAAATAAAGGACAAAAGAGGGGTCAAAAACGTAGTTGCCAACCACTTATCTAGACTGACAAACGACGATGATAGTGATTCGGAGTCCATACCCGACTCTTTTCCTGATGAGTATTTGTATGCTATTTTTTCTACACCATGAAATGCTGACATCGTGAATTATTTAGCGGTTGATGCTATTCCTTATGATTGGTCAAGAAATGAACGCAAGAAGTTCTTGGCCAGAGTTAAGCTATACTACTGGGATGAGCCCTACCTTTTTAAGTATTGTACGGATCATATTATTCGTCGTTGTATTCCCCAGTGGGAATATAATGAGGTTCTCTCATTCTGCTATGAGAAAGAGTGTGGTGGTCATTTCAGTGGTATGAAAACAGCTGCTAAAATTCTACAATGTGGGTTTTATTGGCATACTCTCTTTAAAGATGCACAAGTGCATTCCAAGGCGTGCATTCGTTGCCAACAACTTGGGCGAATCACGAAGTGTAATATGATGCCATTGAATATAATCATGGTGGTAGAAATTTTTGACGTATGGGGCATTGATTTCATGGGTCCCTTTCCAGTTTCGCACGGCTTCATCTATATTCTAGTTGTCGTGGACTACGTGTCTAAATAGATAGAGACCATGGCTTGCCGTAGCAATAACCATAAGACAGTTGTGTTTTTTGTTAAAGAGCATATTTTCTGTCGATTTGGCATTCCCAAGGCCATCATTAGTGATGGTGGAACAAATTTTTGCAACAGAGTTGTTGCATCTCTTGTGAAGAAATATGAAGTTACACATAAGGTAGCAACTCCGTATCATCCACAAACTAGTGGACAAGTAGAAGTTTCTAATAGGGAAATAAAAAAGATCTTAGAAACAACTGTAAATCCTGATAGGAAAGACTAGTCAAAGCGTCTATCTGATGCCTTATGTGCATATAGGACTGCTTTCAAAACTCCTATAGGCATGTCTCCCTTTAGACTTGTATTTGGGAAACCTTGTCATTTGCCCCATTGAATTGGAGCATCGTACTATGTGGGCTATAAAAAGCCTTAACTTCAATTTTGATGAGGCGTATGTCAAGCGCAAGTTGCAATTGAATGAGCTTGAAGAAATCCGTAGCGATTCTTATGACCTCACAAAGGATTATAAAGTTAACATGAAACGTGTTCATGAAAAGCAAATTTTGCGCAAAGAGTTTGTGGTAGGTCAAAAGATCTTACTTTACAATTCCCGTCTACATATTTTTCCAGGGAAATTAAAAACCCGTTGGACTAGTCCTTTTAAGTTCTTGAAGTCACCTCTTACGGGCAATCACCTTGGTAAATCCCAAGGACAACAGTACATTTCAAGTAAATGGCCAACGGTTGAAACATTTTCACGAGCTACTGTCCCCAGATGTAGAGAAAGTCCTTTTACATGATCCTGTCTATGAGGACTGACCTTTTTCATTGGTGTACTTCCTTTCATGTCCATATATTGGTAAGTGCACCATTAAGGTAACCGGGCCCTCCCTATGGAGTGTGTGGCTGTAAGTACCGGATCCTAAGTCCACGTTTAACATAATCCACGTTTTCCACTCTTGCATGTTTTCTCAGTTTTTGAGTCATGTCCCTCTATGGTGTGAATTATGCATTTAATGCTTTCTTGTTTTATTATATTAAATTTTATTCATAAAAAATAAAATAAAAAAAATTATTTTAAAATCACACACATAGTAAGTTAAGAAGTCTCGGGAATCTGACTTTAAAAGACCTACTTTTTAAAACAAATTTTCTCAACTCTGTGGCTAAAATTTGTTTGGGGGTGGGGTGTTCGTTCCATCCTGGATTATTCAACTCTCTAGTTGTGTTGGTTAGACCGTTTAATTGTATTACTATTTAGGTTGACATTATCTATGAAATTAGATTTCATTCGTTTGCATAACTTATGTCATGCACGCACTTCGAGGTATTTTCAATCTTCTTATATGTCACCAATGGTCAGACTAGAGCGCTTTATTGATCATTGGATTGGAAATTCTCTCCTGATTATTTCCATACCTCATTCACAAAAATCGGCCCGGTAACGAAGCGGCAAATTAAGTTTGAAGTTGCGTGAAATATCGAAAAATCAAAATCTGAAAATCAAGTGGGCTTGGGACCAACTTCACACACACGTGCATCGCACGTGCGTTTCTTTCCTTCACACCAACAGTCGCGATTCCATTCTTCAAACCGCCATTACCAAATTTCAAAGCTTCAAAAACCTTAAAAAAAAATAAATAAGAAACCTAAATACACCCACACCCAAAGTTAAAACCCACCCTAAATCTCCGCCAACTTAAACAACCAAACACCACCACAAATTCAAAAATTTCAACTATCACCACCACCACCGCGCCTCCTGCCATTATTTTTAGTTAGGGTGTTTCAAAACAAGTCCCGTACCTTATTCAAACCCACACATCTTATAAAAACTCCAATGGTTCAAAGACGTCGGATATTGCCAGAGCACGCTTTTACTGTCGACCACTTCGCGCCGTTTTACGGTGACGAGATGGTTAGGAGAGACTGGAGTAGTTTGTGGTACTCGACAGACGATTTTTAACACGAAGATTTGGTTCGAGAGTTTTATAGGATGAGGGAGTTGAATGGGGATCGAATTTTTGTTAAGGTGGCTAGGAGGAGGAGAGAGATTACTACTTGGTTGTTGGCTGAGATTTTAGGCATTCCACCTAGACACCATCTCGATGCCACATTACAGGATTTCCAGTTTACTGCTGTAGAACCTTTGATGAATGCGACTGTTGCGGAAGGGAACTACAATGCGAGCTCGCATTGTGTTCGCCAGTCGTCTCTCTGAACCAACCAGCTGGCTGTAGCTTAGTGGATTGGTATGAATGTCATAGGGAAGGAGAAAGTCAGTGATATCGGCCTGAACTGCCTTCTCGTTCTATGGATACTCCAGGAGCAGAAGTATTAATTCTGTATTTTGAAGTTTTTGCATAACATGGTTATGGGAGTTGGAAAGAGTATTGCACCTCTCCCTGTTTTGATAACAAAGATCATGATAACCTTGAGAGCGACTCCGAGGTCTGATAGGATTTGCCTGAAGGAGCACCAAAATCATCATATTTATATGGAGTGTATCTAGAGAATTTGGAGGTTGCCTGAAGAGAGGGTAGTCGAGGAGAGTGACTCGGAGGATGAGGATGACACGGCATGTTTTGATGCCGATGCCTTGGAGAGGTGTAGGTCAGATGCAGAACGCATGGCTGTGATTCACCGTGGCATGTGTTCTCTCAATACTATTTGTGAAGACCTCCGAACTCGGCAGGCTACCATGCATCATAACTTCGAGACTCGTGCCCGGCGCGAGGATGAGTGGTGGGAACAGACGAGGGCTGAGATGGACGCTCAGCGCCAGTTCTGAGACGACATGCTTGCACGCTTTCCACCCCATGGGGGTTCTTTTTAGGAGGAGCAGTCTGCGAGGCACGAGCGTCGTCGCCACAAGACAGATGGCTCTAGCCCATCGGAAGCCCAAGGGCCATCTGCTTCTCGAGCTCATTCCACTACTAGCAGCGAGTGGTTTAGGGATCTAATGAGTTGATTTATTTTATTGTATTTGTTTTTTTTTAGTACGGATGTAAAAAGATTAGTTCAGTAATTAAACTTGAATTTGGTTGTCGTATGTTATTTGGAATTCAATTTTAATATAAGTTGGTTAATTTTGAATTATGCGTTATTCTTATCATTAATCCCACCATCCCGAATTGTTTGGGGGTGGTATTATTTAGCCTAACATAATTCGTTATATGATCATCTATTTTCAGAAGTTGTTTTGAAGTGAGGGTTGAGAATATTGCCGATATGGGCATTGCTATATATAGATAGTGTGTTAGAATGAAATCTCAATAATTAGGCAGTATCTAACCTAAATTCAACCTAAAAGATATTAGGTTTGTTTTGGAGTAGAGAATATGGGTTGTTTCCGTTTTCGGTTTTGGAAATTTTATTATTTCCAGCAATTGCCTTAAAACTTTTTGGGTAACTTCCCGATTCATTTTAGCAACTTAAATCCTATAAAAACTGCATTCGTTCTACACTCACAAGCCCAACTACATCTCACATTCATCTCTCACGTTTCATTCCCACTTTACCTTATTTTTCCTTCGCACTTTGGCCTCACAGCTAGCCGAGGGCACCTGCGCCCCAGTGGAGCGCCACTTGCACCCTCAGCACTATAAGAGGAATTCTACCTTGAGCGCGACCTGCGACGTACTCAGCACAAACCTGGGCGCCACCTGCGCCCAAGTACCTAGAATTCGAAACTCAACAGAGTGCACCCGCGCAAATCCCAGGCTTACATTGAGCGCACCTGCGCCCTGACCCCTGTGGGCACAAAAATTTCAAGTTTTACGAGGGTTGTTCTGGGATAGTTGCAGCTGTTCTCGAGAGTGGTTTTGTGATGACTTCTCCTATAGTAATACTGGAGCAGTCTTTCGAACACTTGTTGGGGAGCGAGTCTTATGGACATTGGTTCCGCGAGAGGATCACGCAGTTTGGATGGAGGCATCTTCTGGTAAGTGAAGACGACTCGTATTCACCTAAGCTTACTGAATTTTTCTACAATAATGTTAAGTTCTATTGTAACTAGGATGGAGAACAAGAATTCTCCATCACGGTTGATGACACACCCCTAGAATTCAATAAGTATGTGGTAGCATTAGTTTCGGGAATACCAATACCTAATCCTATTCACACGTGGGGATATATGACCGATAATTCATACCTCAATGACTATACATATTTCCATGAGTATTATGGGGGAGGGGTATTTCATATAATGGACCAAGGGCGTTACAACATAGCCCTTGGTAGCCTATCCCTAAATGTAGGCACCACCATGTTATTCATCTTCATGAATATTCTAGGGGAGTTTTAGTTTACTTCTACAAATAGTACCGCTGGTGATGTTTTCCTTGCTTTAGCTGAGGGATGTCACCGATATGATATTCCCCAAGTATTAATGGCTAGTCTTAAGAGAGCCCAAAGCATGCGCCATAAGTATCTTCTTATGCCTGTTTTGGTTTGCCGCATCCTGCGCAATTGTCTACCAGAATTATGTACCCAGTTCACGGATTGGAAAAGGGTTGAAGTCATGAGACCCACCAATTGGGTGGTTCGCTCATTTCGAGTAATGACTTGGCCGGGATGGCAGGTGCAACCTCATTTGGTTGATCTTTACACCCCATCAGACCTAGTAACACTAGAAAGGTTAACACAAGTTGATGACACACAGCGTCGGGCTTGGCAAGTTATCATGGTATGGCAGGATGCGAAAGAACCTCATCTCTTTAAAGAGGGAAATGAGGAAGACAATATTTAAACGGGAGTGCAAGTAAGTTTTTATTTCAGTTAGTGTCTGCTTATGTCCCAAGCAATCTATTTCTCATTAACCCCATAACGGGTGGAACTCTTATAGAGTTGCGTCAGTTTTCTTTTCTATATTAGTATGTTATAACCTTGTTTTGCAGATGTTCTGGAATTTCACGGGTTTCAATGGTATTTTTCTACCCTCTTTATTTAAAATACTTTGAGGACAAAGCATGCTTCTTGTTTGGGGTTAGAAACACGTGTAATTAAGACATCTGTCAGGATATAGATATGTATAATATGCACTTGTTTTCTAGCTAAAAAATTCAAATTTTTTAAAAATATAAATAAAAAGTAGGCTATACACTTAGGAACATTGGTATTGTTTTCTTTCTCTATGCTCTCAATAATCTAGAAGTCTCACGTAGCTTTTGCAGTAGAATAATTTTTAGAAACTTAGGCTAATATGTCGGTAATAATCCTTGCATCTATCTATAAATATGTTACATGAGTATCTATGATTGTTGGCAGTAAGTTTCTGAAATCTAGGCTAGAGTACTTATTCTACAAATCCTGTGAGAATATAGCCTAAAGCCTTATATGAGTGACACATTTGAGAAATAACACAAGGGAGAAGTAAAATCGGGATAGAGAAATCACACGTCCACTTGTTAAATCCCTATACCATATCCTAAGCGAGAATTTAGGCCCTTTTTGGATCGATATAGCCAGAAATTCCAACCTATGAATTATTTTCCGCTAGTCGCCCCTCTGAGCCTTTCTTTAGCATTTCATAAATCACAAATCCTTTACCCTATTACAAGACAAAACAAAATAAAAAATCATCCTACCCAATTCTTTGAATAAGTTTAAGAATAGAGATGAAGAATAGAAAAGAGAAAAACCTTTGAAATCAAGAACTCGTTAGTCGCTTCAGAAGAGAAAAGTAAGTTTCCATCCAAATAAAATAAAATAAAATAAAATAAATAAAGAGTTAGAACTCCAAAAATAGAATCAAAGAGTCAAAAGCCAAAGAAAAAGAGAAAAAAATATGGCTAAGGATGGAAACAAAGTGTAGAAGCAAAAGTAAAGAATAAGGTTTTCTCTAATTATATAATATGAAAACTCTATTATCTCAGACTTGTTCTCTTTGAATATCCATTTCCTTCCTTCTTAAACCATCTCCTAATCCCCGCAACACCTAATAAAGACATCTAGCTCAATTAGGAATAGAATAGTATGATAGTAAGTGGCAGATGTGTTTGATAGACTCCAGCGTCCTTGTGTGTCATTGAGTTTGTAAGGTAAAGTGTGCCCACTGCACACTGAAGTAGCGAACTTGAGCGGAAAAATTAGAGTGGTTTTTGTTTTGACATTTATGTGAGGACCTACTTAAGGACGTTATTCCGAGTTTTCAGAAACGGACCTGCTAGTTCATCTCATAGTATTACTCATTGTAAATATGTTTATTCGTAGATGCTAGATTATTATGCATATATTAGCTTAGGTTCTGACTTGATTATTCTGTATTCATTGCTAGTGAGATGTATAGATAATTGAGACATATATAAGGAAACAATAGTTTTATTTCTGAGTCATTGTAGTACAGATGAAGTTTGTGAGTACCTTCACTGGAAAACTTTCATGAGGCTATAACTCGTCCACTAGGGAATTCCTAATGGTTTAAGGCCTTGTTGCATATGGTCAATGCAATTGTACTCAGCGAAACGAAATTAGTTAGAACTCCATTTTTGGTCACTTATGCTAATTTCTTATATTTGCTTGAGGACGAGCAAAATGCTGTTTGGGGGTGGTTTGATAAGAGTCCAAAACTGTAGTTTTAACCCCTTAATAATACTATTTTTAGAGCAATCATGCGAGTAATAAATAAGAGTTAATGCTAATTATGTGATTTTCTGTATTTCAGGCATCGAACTCAATTATGTGCAGAAATGTGTCACTTTGGCGATATAAAGGAGCAAAGGGTGGTTGCTAAGAAGTTTTGTGATAAAGGCCAAGGTTCAAGGAGACAAAGCCTCTATGAAGCCCGATCAAAAGCTGAAAAGTCAACACGGGCAGAAATAGTGCACAAGTCAGCAAAACTTCCAAAGACCATATCTTTGGATTCAAGCCTCGGATTTGGGCCTACCTTATGTCAAAATGACCGGCTCGGAAAGAGCTTTCCAATGGTCTAAACCTTGACCCAATCGAAGGAGTAGAAATGGATGAAAAGTCTACTAAAGTCAAAGCCAGCTGGAACGAGCTCTGTGGACTGAAGAAATTGGGCTTTGAGCTCGATTTTCAGACCCAAAACATGGCTCCTCAGCCCATGCACGAAATTGTGGATCTAGTCTCCTCCTTTACATAAAACAAGACTTAGCTCTTAAGTGAGGGATAGTTAGATAATCTAGAATATAAAGTAGCCATTAAAATAGCTTGTAGATCTAGATTTGAATTTTAATTAGTAAATTAATTAGTTTCATACATTGCTTTAGATTAATTCTTTGAATCATAGTTCTTCATTGATTAGATAAATAAAATAGTTATTTCTTGTTCATTTCGATTTTATCATTTAAATTTGTTAGATCTAAATTCAATTATTGTTATTCAATTCTTAGTTATTAATTTAGATTTCAATTATTGTTTAGTTAAATTGAATAAAGTTATAATCTTTATATTACGTCTAGTTTTAATTCACATCGTAGTATAAATTTCCACCATTGCTCTCATTAGACTTTGGATTTACTAGTCAATTGTAGAAAACTTGAATGCTAAAGAACTAGGAGTGGAACGAACTTTTTACTCCACACTATTTCGATAGAATTGAGGGTATAGAAATCTTTGATAGCAACGTGTAATTAAGTTTAGTTTCACTTATGTTTTAAGTTTCATCGTTCATTTCGTAGGTAAATTATTCAATTTTATGTTTATCATCTAGCTAGGAAGCATGTGTAGTTTCATATTCAACTTTTCCAATGTGACGTGGTCTAACACATTCGATCTGATTCTTTGATGTTACATGTTATTGATGAAACACTTGGGTTAGGAAACATTGCTCTGATTTTTAGAAAAGCGACCGGAGACATTCAAAATGATGGTAAGCGCGCCAATGTTGAATTGACACACACCCAATTTTTGGTAAATAGTCTACTATAGTTGTGCTCACAAAGGAGCTACATGGGCTTGGTATCATGCATCTGCTACTGTCATTTTCCAACGTAACCCAGTTGTATTGGAGTTTCATTTAGCAATAAAGTTTTCAATTATCAAAAAGGTATATATATATATATATATATATATATATATATATATATATATATATTGATATGCAAAAGTGTGTGGTCCAATTTACAGTTTATATGAAGAATATTGTTCATATAGTATTACAATGAAGCACTTCATTGTATTGAGGTGATGGATACTATAGCGGTACATAGCCCATATGACCCCCACAACTTAGCTTATAATATTGATCTATTTATCCAATCAAGATTTATAAAATGAACTTGGGGTGATCCATATTACAAGGTACACAATTCCATTTGGTTGGACAGTTATGATATGCCCTCTAGCACTTCACCTGAACCCCAAAAAGTATGAGGATAATCTTGCCTTCAACCCATGGTGATGGAAGGTCACCGACATGTCATAGTTCTTATTTGTGGAATTTCCATTTTCATGCAATACACTAATACTACAAAATTTTAAATTCTCTAATCACTGTCTCCTACCATACTATAGGGCCAACAATCAAATATCGCATAAAAGAGTTTAACTGCGTTCGGTGGAGGAATGAGATTATGTGCCTGAGCAGAATTCTCTAGAATTCGCAAAGTTGCAAATGTCTGTCGTTCTCCGTTCATTTGTCACAGAATTTAGGTAATGATCATTCAAGCCACTTTTTTAAAAAGTTTGTGCAAGTGCGTTGAAGTACTAGATACGTGTAAGTATGTGCATGAGACATGTATATGCGTAAGTACTAGATATGCGTAAGTATGTGGATGAGATTTTGTGCAGGTGGTATATATAATAAACTGAAAGCCAATTCACCTGCTAATGTAATAAACTGAAAGAGTTTGCGTGTATATATTCTCTTACCCTCTTGGAGTTATGCTCTTTAAGTATGTGCATGAGTTATATAGGTGCTGCATCACCAAATATATTGTTTGATTTCATATAAACCAACATTATGACTTAATCCTTTTACCTGAGTGATCCTGTGTTCTAAGTCTAATTAATTTTATGATTCGCGAGAATATTGTTTAAGAACGCATTTTCTACAATATTTATGCTTTCTACAATATGAAGAACATTTGATTTCAAGGGATTTTATTGGTAACACAATTTTGATGACTGTGAATGAAACATGGCTTGAACTTTGAGGAATTAAATGGAATGTGGTTTGAACATGGATTAGTTGATTTGTTAAAGCTATTGCAGATTATAGTTGATCAATTTGCAAATAAACTCCCCCTGATGTACATTGCAAATTGGATATATATATTAGTAGGCCTGGCGACGGGCTTGATTGCATGGATCGGACAAATTTATTATCTTTGACATTAAAGATAATAGATTTTAGTTTTGTTCATAAAGGTTACCATGTTAAATATTTGTTTCTAAAAGGTTTTTATTTTCAACATATATTATGTGTTTCAATGCTAAGATGTCTTTTGCCTTCTGCTTTGTGCCTGTTAACTGGATTTAAATCAAGTATATATTTTCATTACTTTTTTTTTTGTTTATGTAGGAACTTACAAAAAATGTATGAAGGACAAGTGTTCGATGAATTGCGAGGAAGCTTTCGTCCTTGATTGTAAGTAACTACGAATTATTAAATAAACTCATCCCTTTTGTTCCTGACTTGCGTCCTTCATTTAGATTATTTTTACTGAAAATATTAACGACATTTGATATCATGTATATTACGGATTGCTGACCAATGGGTAGAATCTATTATCCAATTTAGTTCATGCTACAATGTATTTAGTGTCCTTGCTTTAATGTGATAAATCCCCATCTCTATTACAAGACCTCAAATTAGCTTATCAATCTTCAAATCCCATAAAGGGTTTCACAGTTTCAGAGGAGTTATGGGCTTAATATTCTTATATAGTTCATTTGCTATTTTGGGTTAACTTGGTTTGGAGAGGAGTTCATTTGTTGCCCAATTAGAAAAAGTTATGTGTTGCACCTTAACTTCAGCTTGATATCTTTGAAATCAGCATACTTTCTGTGGCTCTCTTGATACCATTTTTTCGTATAATTTTCTTTTAATCAATTTTTTTCTTTGTTTGAGTACTTTGCTTCTAGGTTTTGTTGTTAATAACTTCTTAATATATGGAACAAAGGGATGGAACCAAGGGGCACTGGGGGTATCTCACTATTGTTCTAATATCATTAATTTTCTTTTAAAACATTGAGTACTTAATCAGTTCATCATCAAAATAATAGCACAATACACTTATAATAGGCAATACTGAGTAGTTGAGAATGCTCCCAGGAAGCCACTTTAGCTCCCCTTTTTTCTCTAAGGTGGACACCTCAGCTTTTACAATAATTCAAAAGCAAAAAAGTGATTCTACGCCCTCTTTTCCTAATTTTAATTGTTCGTCGTTCTAAACCTATTAAAACCAATGAAAAAACAAAAACAAAAGTGCTGACTTTTGCCCCAAAAACTTCCTCTCATCAGAAAATAAAATAGGGCTGATTCATCCTAAAACAAAGTGGTGGTGCCTTTTATTTGTTTCAGATTGTTTTTTCCTCTACATCAGAGGGTTAATTGTAACCTTGCTATCTGGTTATATTTTAAGCAACATCACTTGAACAACGAAATCTACATGAGCAAAAGGTACTTTCCCCTTTAATTTCAACTTTATACTAAAACACTTCATTCACCAAAACCCTTTCTTCTCCACAAAATTTTAGGGTCACCTCCTCTCCAGTTTATCGTTAACCTAAAAAATATGCATTGAAATTAATCTTCTTCAATTTGCATCTTCTTTCTTGAAGGTACTCCTCTTTTTTCTTTTCTTTTTTTAATATAAACCCATTGCCAACTTATAAATCTAGTGTTTTTAAAGACTTCTCACTAAAATCTCTACTTCAAAATTGAATAAGAAAGCTATTAAAACACAAATATCAATGGAAAAAAAAAAGAACAATAATGATGAATGTGTTAAGTCTTTGATTATTTGCTATTGTTTTATACTATTATATTATCATATCCTTCTCAGACCAGTCACCGGCAAAATTGGGTGTTAGAGGAAGATTGGGTCTTTTTCATTCAAAAAACCTTTTGATTGTTATAAATTTTATTTTAACTTTAATTAATTATTAATTGTTTTAGTTGTTTCTTTTGGTTGATGATTAGGAAGGACTGAAGTTTTGATTACAAGGATTAAGACGTCAAATTTGGCAATATATTTCTCAGAAATCGAGATTTCACAAGGTTAATAATTCTATTATGATTATGATTACAATTATTTTTATTTTGTTTCTAATGAGTTGGCTGATGAGAAAGTTGTGTAGCAAAATGAATGATAAAAATTAGTAAAACATAAATCATTCGGGTGTTATATTTCGACGGACAGCAGAAACTGTGTCGTTTGTCCAAAAAAAATTCAACTTAAGTTTGCAACTAATGAACGAACGACAGAAACTATGTCGTCCATATCCCTTTAGCACCTCATCTTCATCCCTCTATTGAAACGGTTTTTCTGTTTAGCTGCTTTCAAATTTGACTCTCCTACTATTTAGCTGACGTGGCGCCCTTTAGCAGCTCATTTTGGCAGGTCTCCATTGGACTCGCTCTCATAGTGTAATGATTGTAAATTTGGTAATCACATTACTTGAAAATCATTTGTTTCTAATAAATAATATGCAATTGAAATAAATCAAATGACTCAAAATTAAGAAAATTTCAGGATTCTTCTATAAGCGGCCTAAAAGGTAGTCTAGTATCTTATGATCAGATTAAGTTATGTTATTAATTTGATTTCAGTTGGCTTCTTTATATATTGTTCTATTAATGAATTTAAAATTGATATGATGAATTGAAATCTTTATAATATAGTGATGTTCAGATTAATATGCTCCATCAATGACGTGGGGAAGACACCAAAGGTGGATAAGCAAATGGAAGCTAAGGTGCACATTGATTACGCAACTCTTGGTATGTTATCTCTCTCTAACAACACATTGGTTCATGTGATCCCCCAAAATAGAATATTTGTTTTGTTTGATTCAATTTGGTGTTACGTACTCTATGTTAATATGCTATTGTTAGTTGTTGTGGAAGTTTTGAATATTGATATGTTGCTAATTGTGAAAAATACATTTTGTGGAAGCTTTAAATGTATTTGAGATCGAAAGTAACATCAATAGAGAGTGGGGAGATAACAAGATTTAGGTAAATCATTTAGAATTTGGTTGAAAGATCCAAGTTTAAGATCTGTATTCACCTCAAATAATGCAACTATATGCATTTGTGTCAAAAGACTCTGAATTAGGTATAAAGCCTATGGGCCATAATGACATATGCCTCTTTTTGTAGTATTACAAAGGCATAATTTGTATGAACAGAAGTACATAATGAAGCCTCGGTATGCAGTATAGTGTGATTAGATGGCCAATAATTATGCAACTCAGTTTGACATAGTTTGACATGTTGTTCAATCGTCTAAGGTAGCTAACAGTGTTGTAGGTTGTAATACAATTGGTTGTCGTCAAATCCTAATGTTGCAGTACTTTAAGACATGTATATTTATTTGTATGTTGTATCAATGGGATTTCTGACTAAGATGCTAAGGTATTTAGTTCAAATGTAACAAACTAAGATCACATTGGCTGACCCAAATAAACAAGTCAAAAGGTGATTATATTTTTTCCACTGCTATCTTCATTCTTCAAGTAGTTGTTCGTCATATTTAATTCGTTCTTCTATTTTCCAGCTTAGATTTTGGGAATGGTTCATTTAATGGAGTAGACTTGAAGATGATTAGGCAAATGGAGAGATGTTTTAAGAAACTCGTACTCAAAAGCTGATATTCTAGATGTTACTACTTGAAAACAAAACATAACAGATAATCTTAGCCAACTTTCGTGTTGCCACTGCGGCGAACCCAATCTAGACAGACAAAGCTTTAGCTGCACGAGTTAGGGGATTTAATGCACAAGACATGGAATGGCCTGACCTGGGCGAATAGCTCGGTGATATAGGAGACCCTTTGTAAACAAAGCTAAACTCAAACCACCCCTAGATTGTGTTGTTCTAGGGGTTGGTCTGTGTAAAATCCATTACCCGTTTTGAAAAATCACTTAACTATTGATGTATCGAGAATCTATCATTATAAGTGTGTTGAAAACAAACAATTTTATTAAAGAAAGAAAGAAACATTTGTTTTTGGGTTTTTGTTTTTTATGTTCCTAAATTACTATGATAGAAAAATATAAACTATAAACTACTAAGAAAAATCACTAGGAAGAAAGTAATCCTCCTAATAGAAGATGCTTGAAATTAAGTGATTCCAATTGAAAACCTACGTGGGGTTTGGCTTACCCTAGATTGTGCACTTCCTTGTTTTGCTAGATAATCTAGTCTCTCCTCTCCTAATCTCTAGTTAGCCCTATTTTGTAGCTATTCCAACCAGAGAGAAAGACAAAGCTCGAAACAAATAGAAATCACCCATAGAAGGAAAAAGTTTTTGAAATCAAGGGCTCCAGCTGCCAACCATCCCACGGTATAGAATGCCTATGGAAGACGAGACATGCTAAACAACTATGAGAGACAACCGTAAGACACCTTCACTCAATCCCCATCACCCTATGCTTTGTTTCACATCTCTTCTTTGTAGAGGAAAGATTACTCAGCGTCAAAGGTGAAGACTGAAAAAAAAATGCTTATGTAAAGACAGAAAACGTAAAAATAGAAAGTAGCAAAATGAAAATAAAGACAGCAATTGTAAACAACTGGAATATAAAAACTATTCTAAAAAAAGTATAAAATAAAAAAAAGGAAATTTGTATACTTGCTCCATAGGGGTACACTAATCAAACGATGAGTAAAAGTGCTAACGTGGAATGTATAAGATATATTCTGGACTCAAGGCTCTGGCACATACAACCACACCCTCCAAGAGGAGAGGTCCGGTTACCTTATTGATGTATCCCCTTAAAAGAAAAGATGGAATGGAATAGGAATACATCAAAAAAGAGGAGTTAATCCTCGTAGATGGGATAATTAAGAAAGAGTTTTTAGCGCTCTAGCTTCGTTCACGTCACTTGTTACTTCAGCTTGCATGACTAGATAAGATGACGTGCTCTCTTACGTAAGTAAGTTTTATGCTCGTTATAAACTAATAATCTAAACAGCTGAGAATCAATCCATAAAAATAGATAAAAGCATACACACCCAAACAGAATGAGATGATGTATGTGGAGTGTAATATGTAGAATGTTAAGAGAATGCTTGTGCAACCCATCATGGAACTTATGCAATAACCCATCATAGTTGACTTGTCTAAAAGAGTGAGAGGTTGGTAGTAGATGTCCTTTATGAAGCTCAAATGATGGGGAATAGGACATACCAGGTTTCTCAACTACTAAAATGATGTATATTGGGGTTGTATATTGGGTAAAGTTTCTTTATTGGGAAGGTTTAGAAAATTAGGAATGATCTCAAAGGCAATTGGCTTAAGTGCGAATTTGAGGTTTCTTTGAAATGGTTTCGTGGTGTAGTCCTCAGAAATTTGTGGATTTTTTTATGAATGGAGGTTGGATTTCAATAGGTGTTAAATTGGGATGGTGATAGTTGGGTGGTGGTTCTTCACATGATCTCGAGGACTCAGAGAATTCTTCATCTAGTTTTGGCGTTTCCAAAAGATTGTGGTTCATATCTACAATAATAAGGATGTCATAAATTTGTTCCATCGATAAGTCTTTAATGGGCAAACTAAATTGAAATCCACTTTCCACCATAGATTTTACTCCCTCTTTTCCAAGCACTTCATTTTCTTTGTCTTCTCTGCTTAGATCTTCATAAATTTTCTCAATGCCATTGTCCAAGTGTGTCGAGTCTAGTACATTCTGTTGAGTTTCTTCTGCCGGAATTTTCTCATTTATGGGTGATGATGTATGATAAGAGCCCAAAACTGTAGTTTTAACCCCTTAACAATCGTACTTTTAGACCAATTATGTGAATAATAAGTAAGAGTTAATACTGATTACGTGTTTTTATGCATTTCAGGCTTCAAAGTTCATTATGTGCATAAATGTGCCACTTTAGCGAGATAAATGAGCAAAGGTCGGTTGCTAAGGAGTTTTGTGAATAAAGGCCAAGATTCAAGGAGACAAAGCATTTGTAAAGCCCGGTCAAAAGCTGAAAAGTCAACACGGGCAGAAATAGTGCACAAGTCAGCAGAATTTTCGAATACCATATCTTTGGACTCAGACCTTGGAATTGGGCCTACCTTATGTCAAAACGACCGGCTCGGAAAGAGATTTCCAATGGTCCAAGCCTTGATCCAATCAGAGAATCAAAAGTAGACGAAAAATCTATTGAAGCCAAATCTAGCTGAAGAGCCCTTTTTGGACAGAAAGAATTGGGTATTGAGCCCGATTTTCCGGCCCAAAACATGGCTCCAAGCCCATGCACAATTTTTGGATCTGAAAGTATAAAAACAAAAGCTTGACTCTTTGTAAAGGATGGATAGTTAGGTTAGAAAATAAAAGTAGCTTAGAATAGAAAGTAGCCATTAGAATAGCTTCTAGATCTAGATTTAATTGTTTTTAATTAAGTTGAGTTTCAAATCCAATTCTTGTTTTAGATTAAACTTTTAAATCATTGATCTTCATTGATTAGATAAATAAATTAGTAGATTCTTATTCAATTCATTTTTCTGTCATTACATTTATAGATCTAGTTTAAATTCTTGTTGATATCATTTCTTAATTATTAATTAGATTTTAATTATTGTTTAATTTAGATTAGTAAATTTCAATTCTTTATAGTATGTTTAGTTTTAATTTAATCGGAAATGATTGCGTAATGATTCTCGGCTAAACCTCCATTAGAGGGGGGTTGAGAAGCCTTGATGAAAGCTTGATTTGTGTTAGCGTAGGATAGTCGTAATTTCTATTCCACTCTAGAAACGATTAGTTCACCATGAGAATGAGTTTAATCGTTTACATGCTAGTTATGAATTGGTAGAAATGCCATGTGTAATTAGGGATTAGGAAGAACCAATTGTTCTGCGTAGCAGTTCAATTCGGATTACGACGATTCGTCGTTACTAAGTTAAGTTGAGTTAAGGTGGAATCAATCCCCCCCCCCCCTAATTCCTTATCATAGAATCGACGTAGTATTTTCATAAATGTTTATTTAGTTGACTAGTTGCATCTTGTGGGTAGTTGCATCGTAGTCTAGCTTATAATTCGTAAATCTCTCATTAGACTTTAGTTAAGATTATTTATATGTAGAGAACATTACTATGCGAAAGAACTAGGAGTGGAACGAATCATCTACTTCACTATATCTCAATAGGATTGAGAGTAGAAATCTTTGATAAATTAGGCACGTAACTTAGTTTTAGTTTTACTTATGTTTAGAGTTTCATCGCTTTATTCATTAGTAAAACTATTAATCTTTTTACGGTTATCAAATGGCGCCGCTACCACCTTAGTTTCACTTTCGCATTGTTTTTGTAGTATAAGTACTCTTCTTAAAGTCCCATTTCACCTACCCACCCTTGTTCGATTGTAACTGTGGTTGTCTTTTTCAGCATTAAACTTCCTCATAAAAATGCACGATGTGGCACTAATGGGCTCTAAATGGAGCGACTGCGCTTAAAGTATCGTAAGTTGAGCGACCAGCGACCCAAAACCGAAGGCGACCCGCTCAAACACTGTAAGTTGAACTTACACGGAGCGCACCTGCGCCCTCAGCTGATTTTGCCGGATTTTCACAGGTTTGTTTCGAATTTCGATTTTTCAAGTTTTTCAGTGTTCTAACTTGTTATATACACTGAACACGCGTAAACAAGACACTATTCATAAGCGAAGCAAGGACGCAATCAAGTATTCCATTCTTCCACACCTCGCATCTTCTGTTAGAGGTTTATACTAGAATATCAGGATTGTTTGGAGGTTGTCGTGTTTAGTTAAGTTTGGTCTTAACCTTGTATGAGATTAAGGTCTGGTCGAACAAAAACACCTAACATAATTACACGGCAACATCAACAAGGACGCCTATCTAGTATACCACTCATTGCACCTCTAGCTACTATTCCACATACTCTACCTGACACAATGCCCGACGAAGGAGAGACTCCTCTCGGACTTTTATAAAGCCTTGGCGATAGCCCCAAATCTTGCATCGTTCTTGCAGGACCGATTGGGGATTTCGAATCCCCAAATATTTTAATTTGTTACCCGTTTTCCATGGTTTAGACCATGAAAAACCTTATCGACTTATCGTAGGATTGAACAAGTTCTTACAACATTCCACCATCCTACGGTGAGTCTTTGAACAAATTAAACTTCGGGTATTTCCCTTCACTTCGGCCGATAAGGCGTCTTGGTTAAGCGCCCAAAGCGCCTAATTACGTGGACTCGTGGGCTAAACTTGTTCATTTGTTTATGGAACATTTTTACCCACCCCTAAAGACGGATGAGATGCTTTTCAAGATTCATTTCTTTTCGACAAAATCCTCATGAATCATTTTGGAGGCTTGGAATCGTTTCACCAATCTCCTTATAGAGTGTCCACATCATAACCTCGTGAAAGACACGTTAGTTCGTGCCTTTTTCAAATGACTTCTACACCACCATAAAGAAGTCCTTGACATAATGAATGGGGTAGTTTCCTAAGTAAAGGAGCCTCGGAGGCTTATAAATTTTTAGAGGATCAAACTAAGAGAAATAACAACTGGGGGGGTAGTGACGATATCCACCGTTCCGCTAGTTCTTCTAATACAGTTAAGGCCGCCAGTATGTTTGACATGAAACACGATCCCGAGCTTAAAACTCTAATTGAATCACTCACTAAAAAGGTAAAGGCCATTTCTATACAACAAAAGCCTATCCCCGTCATGAATGAAAATTCCAATCCATGTAGTTTCTGTTGGAGTCCTGAGCATCCCGACTCCCACTAACCTATAGCCTATGAACATGCTTGTTCCATTAATAGTGAACCTAACGCCCCTTGGAGACAAAATACCAACTTCGGTTGGAGAAATAACCAACAAGTCACACCTCCAGGGTACAATAATCAATATGTTAGGCCAACGCCCAGTTATAACCAAGCTCCACCAAGACAAGGACAGGGTCAGGGTAATTATAATAATTATAACAACCAAGCGCAACCTCGACAAGGTCAAGCACAAGGTCAAGGTAATTATAATAATTATAATGCTAATAGAGGTATCGCTCCGGTAAATAATAACTATCACAATCCGCCCATAAATAATCAACGCGAGATATTTCCAGTCACACCACCTATGACCACTACACCCACCCAACCGGATCATCTTGACACCTTCATACAGGTCAGCCAAAAACTCTTCCAAACCTTGGCTCAATCTAACCAACAACTTCTACAATCCGTTAATAATTTAAGCCAACAGTTGGCCCAAGATAAAGCCCAACCCAAAGGTGTGTTTCCAGGTCACGCGATACCTAATCCTAAAACAACAAACACGGCCTTTGAGGTATCCGATAATACTAGTAATGAAAATGAAAACGTAGGTAAGCTAAATGCCATCACCACTCTTCATTCTGGCAGAGTGGTTGATAACAAAGTAGTTATGCCTATAGTTACCCCATCAGTAGCCCCTACACATGCTACCTTACTAGATACCGAAATAGAAACTGAAGAGCCTACCACAGTAGAGGTACCAATTACAACACAACCTAAGAAAAAGAAAGCCAAAGTTAAACATCCAGGTGATACATATGCTAAATATAGAGAGAAACCACCGTTTCCACAAAAATTAGCCATGTTAACTAGGGATACAAATTATGAGGAGATTAAGGACGTTTTCAAGAATCTAACTATAAACCTTCCCTTCCTCGAAGCTATTAAAAAGCTACCACACCATGCTAAGTTTCTTAAGGAGTTGTGTACTACTAGGCGTAAGACCAATATACCAAAAGGCGCTTTTAACGAACAATTCCCAACTCTATCGAACATAATGGAATTGTTAAGTACAAGGACCACCGGTTAGATCCCTCTTTGTACAATGCACCTTAGGAGATTCCTATCGGACGACCCGGCGTTATTAGACACGGGGGCTAGTGTTAACTTACTCCCGTTTTATTTGTATAGACAAATAGGTCTAGAGGAGATGCAACCCACTAAAATGACGTTGCAATTAGCTGATCGGTCTATTAAGTATCCTAAGGGTGTGGTTTAAAACGTCCTGGTAAAGGTTCAGGATTTCTACTATTCGGCTGATTTCGTCATCCTCGATACAAAAGTCGCTAACGACTATGTCTCGATCATCTTAGGGCGTCTTTTCCTGGCAACTGCCAATGTGCTCATAAATTGCCGCGATAGTTCGATGTCCATGTCTTTTGGCCATCTTTCTGTTGAAGTAAATGTTTTTAAAAAAAAGACACAGTTACCCGATTCGTCTATGGATGGAGAGATTAGCATGATCGAGAGCTTCGCTCGATATTATTTCAACAACACGTTCACTGATAATCAGATGCCCAAATTTCTTTCCTTTGAAGGTTCAGACTCTAACGTTTTCATCCCTACACTAGTCGATACACATATTATGGATGAAGACGAGATAGATGACTTTCTCAAAGATATAGAGGAATACCATAGTAATGTGGATATGACCAAGCTAGATGAAGAATTCGATGAGTTTCTTAGAGCAGGTGATGAGTCACCCTATCAAAAACTACTTTGCACAACATCCGCCTCGACTCCCCTCTTTCCACCCTTTCAAAGGAATCTCAAGTTTGCACTCGATCCTTTTGTTTCTCCTATGCTTCAAAATTTTTTAAATCCTCCTAGCAAACAAATACTTCAGAAGGACAAACCATTTGACACCTTCATTTTCAGAATTGAGACAGTGCCTACCTACACAATGAATGAGTTTTGTGCTTAACCTACATCCTCATTTTTTCCATGCTTTCCTTCTACAACTAATCCATATCCACCATATCTTCCACAACCATTCACTTTTTCACACTTATTCACTAGGACACCCTCTCGTTCAAAGATGAAAAAGAAGGTGCATGCTAGGTTACGTTATAGGTCTATCCGACTTCGCTTTTATTTCACTAGGTTGCGTCATAGGAAATCTTGGTGCTTGATTGTGTTTGGGTATGTTGTTTGTGATATTTATTTATGGAATGATCCACAACTATTTCGGTTATTGATATATGATAAACTGCATGTTCATATATTTGTTTAGATAAAGTCTCGAGTATCTGACTATAAACGACTCAGTTTTTGTGTTTGGTGCATTTCCTTTCATTTCCAGATATTGGTGAGTGCACTATTAAGGTAATCGGGCCCTCCCTATGGAGTGTGTGGCTGTAAGTACCGGATCCTAAGTCCACGTTTAACATAATTCACGTTTTCCACTCTTGCATGTTTTCTCGGATTTTTGAGTCATGTTTCTCTATTGGGTGAATTATGTCCTTATTGCTTATTGTTTTTCCTTATAAAAATAAAAAAATATATTAAATAATAAACATAGTAATCTTGGAAATCTCGAGAATCTGACTTTAAAAGACCGACTTTTAAAAAACAAATTTTCTAAACTCTGTTGTAAAAATTTGTTGCGGGTGTTCGTGTTTAAGATCCTAGAATGTTTTATGTCCCATTAGAGTTGCTTAGGCCATTTAATTGTATTCTGATTCGGGTTGACATAATCTATGAATTTAGAGTTCATTCGTTCGCATAACTTACGTCATGCACGTACTTCGAGGCATTTTCCACTATCTTATATGTAATCCACGTCAGAATAGAGTGTTTTATGGATCATTGGATTGGAAATTCTCTCTTGATCATTTCCATATCTCATTCGCAAAAATCGGCCCGGTAACGAAGCGACAATGTTAGTTTGAAGTCGCGCTAAAATTCGACAAAAATTCGAAAAATTCGAATTGGGCTTGGGCCCAACCCGCGCACACCAGCAGCGCACCTGCGCCCCTATGTTTCCACCAACAGTCGTGCGTTTTCATCATCCAAACCGCCATTGACAAACTTCCAAGCTTCAAACCCTAACAAACAATAAATTAAAAAGAAACCTAACTACACCCACGCCAAACATCCAAATCAATTTCAAATCTTCTCAAAAACCTTTCTACCACCACCTCCATCAATTTACAAAACCAAAAACCACCGAAAAATCCAAATCCTGGAGCTGCCACGCCACTACACCACCACCACCATCATTTTTTTGAGTGAGGTTGTCCCTTATTGCTTCCCCCTACCTTATTCAAACCCCCTAACCTTATCAAAACTTCCAATGGCTCAACAACGCCGGATTTTGCCAGAGCAAGTATTTACTGGTGACCACTTTGCGCCGTTTTACGGTGACGAAATGATTAGTAGAGATTAGAATAGCTTGTGGTACTCGACCGACGCCTTTTACCACGAAGAGCTAGTCCGACGGTTTTACAACACGAGGGAGTTGGAGGGGAATCGAATTTTTGTTACGGTGGCAAAGAGGAGGAAGGAAGTAACTACTGGGTTGTTGGCTGAGATTCTAGGCATTCTGCCTAGAATCCATCTTGATGCCACGTTACAGGAGTCCCAATATACTGGGGTCGAGCCGTTGATGAACGCGACTATTACCGAAGGGAACTACAATGTGAGCTTGCATTGTGTTCGCCAGGCATCCCTCAGAACCAACCAGCTGGCTACAGCTCAGTGGATTGGTAGGAATGTCATAGGGAAGGAGAAGGTCAGCAATATCGGTCTGAATTGCCTTCACATTCTATGGATACTCCAGGAGCAGAAGTATGAGTTCTGTATCTTGGAGTTTTTGCTTAACATGATTAGGGGAGTAGGGAAGTCTATTGCACCTCTCCTTGTTTTGATAACCAAGATCATGCTGAAGTTGAGAGCGACTCCGACGTCTGATATGATTTACCTCATATTACACCGAAATCCTCGGATTTATAAGGAGTGTATCCAACAAGTTTGGAGGTTGCCTGAGGATAGGGTAGTCGACGAGGAGGACGTCGGAAATGAGAATGACTCGGAGGACGAGGAAGACTTGACATGTTTTGATGCTGATGCCTTGGAGAGGTGTTGGTCAGATGCAGAACGCATGGCTGTGATTCATCGTGGCATGCGTTCACTCAATACTATCTGCGAAGACCTCCGGACTCGACAGGCTACTATCCACCATAACCGAAGTTTAGTACCCGGAGAAGATGAGTGGTGGGAACAGATGAGGGGCTGAGCTAGAAGCTCGGTGCGATTCGGGCCGATATGCTTGCCGACGTTTTCCACGGCGGGGATTCTCCTTCGAGGATACATCATCGAGGCTGGCGTCATCGCCGAAAGGCGAATGGTCTTTGGCCCATCGGGAGCTCAGGAGCCATCTCCTGAGTGTGTGCCCTCCGTTACCAGTACAGAAGTGTTTAGGGATAGTATAGCTTGATGATTTTTATTTGTAGTTTTATTATTGTTAGTTATTTTAATGTCAGTTTTAATTCGGTAATTTGAATTTTGTAGTGAAATGTACTTTGAATGAAAAATTTAATATAATGCAGTTATTTTCATTGTGTGTGGTTGTTTAATATTGATCCCACCTTCCCAAATTGTTTGGGGGTGGTATTATCTATTCCATCATAATTTCTATATGACCCTCGTTTTTAGAAGTTATTTCGGAGTTAGGGTGAGAATATTACCGATATGGGCATATCTATGAATAAATATTGGTTAGGATGAAATCTCGATAAGTTAGGTAGTTTTATCCTAAATTCAACCTAAAAGATACTAGGGTTGTTTTAGAATCAAGAATATGAGTTGTTTCCATTTCGGGTTTGAAAATTTTAGTATTTCCGGAAATTGCCGTAAAAACTTTTTGGCAACTTCCCGATCCGGTTTAGCAACTTAAAACCTATAAAAACTTCATTCATTCTACACTCACAACCCACACTACACCTAACTTCCATCACTCACCTTTCACTCCCACGTTTCCGGTTGTTCTTCACCATTTTCACAAATCAGCACCTCGGGCACTCAAGCGCTTGATGGAAGCGCACCAGCGCTAGTCTATGTCATAAATTTTGCAATCGAGTGCACCTCGCTACCCCAAACACTTGGAACTTCGAAAATCATCGAGGCGCACTGCATACGACCTCTGTAAACATAAAATTTCGGTTTTTGCGGGTTGTTCGGATCATTTTGCTGTTCGAGCATCGTTTTGAGATGACATGTCCTACAATAATACCGAACAGTCTTTCAAAGATTTGTTCCAAAGCACTACTTATGGTGCTTGGTTTTTGGCGTGGCGATCACATCGTAAATTTGGAAACCGCTTATGGTAAGACACGATGAACTTTATTCTCCAAAGACTTGCATCTTATTTTTATGATAATTGTATTTTCTTTGATAGACCGGATGGAGAACAAGTGTTCTCCATCAACATTAATGATGAACCAATGGAAATTACCAGGTTCTTGCTAGCATTTGTTCTTGGACTTGCTATGCCCGCTGAAATACAAGACCCATGGTGCTATTGGGTAGATAATATGCATGTCTACACTTATGAGTTTATGCATGAGTCATATGGGGTAGGCATTTTCCGTATCGAGGACCAAGGGGAATATAACGTCGCCTTTGGTAGCCTGTCCATGAACATAGGAACTGTTATGTTTTGGATCATGCTAAACATTTTAGGGGAATAGAGTTTTTCTTCTGTAAATGATGCCACTTGCGCCGTCTTCCTTGCTTTATACCGGGACGTATGTGCCATGACCTTCCCAGAACCTTGATGTCTAGTTTAGCTCGAGCCCATAGCATGAGGCATAAGTACCTTCTTATGCCTGTTCTAATTTCCCATATTATGATATGTTTCTTTCCTGTTTTTTGTACACGTTTCACGGATTGGATTACGGTCGACATTGTGCGACCCACCAATAGTATTATTCGATCTTTCCGTGCAATGACTTGGCAAGGGTGGAGGATACAACCTCATCAGGTTGCACCCTACACCCCGTCAGACCAAGTGGCGCTTAATAGGTTAGCAATAATAGATGATAAATGGCGAGAAGCCTGGCAGATTATCATGGCATGGGAGGACGCGAAGGAACCTCACTTCTTTATAGAAGAAGAGGATGAGGAGGGTAAAGAATAAAAGCGGGAGATAAGGTCAGTTTTTTAATTCCAGTTAGTGTATGCTTATGTCCCAAGCAATTTTATTCTTGTTAACCCCATAATGGGTGGAACTCTTACAAAGTTGCATCAGTTATTATTTTCTATATTACTATGTTATAACCTTGTTTTGCAGATGTTCCAGAATTTCACGCGTTTCCATGGTATTTTTCTACCCTCTTTATTTAAATGCTTTGAGGACAAAGCATGCTTCTTGTTTGGGGGAGGCATAGAAACACATGTAATTAAGGCATCTGTTAGGATATAGATATGTATAATATGAAATTGTTTTCAAGTTAAAATTTTCAAAAATATAAATAAATAAGTTTATGCTATACACTTAGGAATATTGGTATTGTTTTCTTTCTCTATGCTATTAACAATCTAGAAGTCTCACGTAGCTTTTGCATCAGAATAATTGTTAGAAACTTAGGTTAATATGTAGATAATAATCTTTGCATCTATCTATAAATATATTACATGAGTATTTATGATTGTTAGCAGTAAGTTTCTAAAATCTAGGCTAGAGTACTTATTCTACAAATCCTATGAGAATATAGCCTAAAGCCTTATATGAGCGAAACATTCAAGACATGACACAAGGGAGAAGTAAAATCCGGATAGAGAAATCACACGTCCACTTGCTTGATCACTATGCCATATCCTAAGCGAGAATTTAGGCCCTCTTTGGATCGATATAGCCAGAAATTCAAACCTATGAATTATTTTCCGCTAGTCGCCCCTCTGAGCTTTTCTTTAGCCTTCCATAAACCACAATTCCTTTTGTAACGCCCGTATTTAAATACATAATTATTTATTAATTAATTAAATTATTTATTTAAAAATCGGCTGTATTGGATTTGGGATACGCGGGCCTGATTTCTGGGCCCGAGTCTATGTTGGGCTTGGGTTTCAGACCCAAGTATATAAACACATTGTTCTAGATAATAGGGTTTTGGAGAATAAAAATATATTAAAAATGGAGGCAGAGCTAGAAGCTTGTTTGCTCGAGCGCGACGATTCGGGCTAGGAGGAATTCGTCGAGCTGTTCATTAAAGTGAGTAGTTATATTTTTACTCTGTTTCGCAAAAAGCTTTTTGTCGGTTAATTTCGATATCGTATTTCGTTATTTTTTCACATCCCTGTGGAATTATTGAGTATGGTTAGATGTTAGTATAGTTACTTTTATGTAATTAATTGAAAACGTTGCTTTTGAATATCTTTGGAGCTTTCGGAGCAGTCGTTAATGGCGCTGAGCTTCAAATCGCTTTTTTTACTTTTGTTGATTGTTTTGATGTTGGTTGTTGAGGTTTGGGCGGTGTTGTTGGGAGTTGTTGAAGGGGTTAATGGGTGCGGTGGAAGTTTGGAGCAGGCGTTCTTGGAGGGCGAGATATCGATCCGGTTTGAGGAAGGAGTGTTAGAGTTATGAAACGAAGTTTTTGGTGTTAAACGAAGTTGTAGGGGTTTTGTTTTGGGGCATTTTCAGTTGGGTTTGGAGTGGTGGCTGCAGAGAGGAGTGGTGGTGGCGAAATTAGTCTTCTTTGGCCGGTAAGAGAGGGGAAATCGGGTGTTGTTGGTATTGGAAGGTTGGGCTTGTCTTGGGGTTTAAAAGCGAGCTATTTCCATTTAGTTTGGAAGTTTGGTGGTGGTGCGTCTTGAACCGGGCGGTGGCTGAAATTGGTGGCAGCAAGTGAGGGAGGATGACTATTTAATTTGGGCACGGGGTTTGGGCCTTAGATGGGCTGTTGAAATTTTGGGCGAAATGTTTAAGTTCTTTGGGCCATTTTATATTTCTTTTGTTTTAGTTTTGGGCCCGATTTTTGGTTGTTTTGTATGGGCCAGTTCTAATATTAGTCTATGGGCCCGTTTCATTTGTTTTGATTGGGCCGGTTTCAGTTAAATTTTGGGCCGAACCCATTTGTATTTTTGGACCAGTTTAAGTTAAGTTTTGGGACAGTTCTCTTTGTTTTGTTTTCGGGCCGAACTCAGTTGTGTTTTGGGCCAGTTCAGTCTGAAGTTTTTGGGGACAGTTTCTAATATTGCTTGGGGCCAGTCCATAGGACTTAAAATAGATCTTTTTGGGTCTTTCAATGTTTGAGACTTTTGGGTTCTAAGGTTTGGGCTTGGCCAGTTGGGTCCGAACCATTACCTTAGCCATGCGCCCATGAGCCATGCACATTGACCTTAGCCATGAACCATGGCTATGACCCTGAACCTGTCGAACGTGGAAACGACAGTTTGACTTTGACCTTCACTGTCGACTGTTGACCTTTGAGTGTTGACCTTTGACTTTGACCGTTGACTGTGGAATGTTGACTTTTCCCGTTTTTCACATATTTAAGAATATGGACAAATATAGTAATAAAATATTGTCGGACATTATATAACGTTGTTTGTCATTACCTAATTAAGATTTGACGTGAGTAGTGTGTAAAACATATATATATTGGGCTTTGATTGTGGACTGTGGATTGTTTAATTGTGCTACATTTTATGTTGTAAATTGTATGGACAAATCCAATGCTAAAATGCTGTGGAAGCTTGTATAGATTTGGTGGTCATTTATCTAATTGAGATTGGACGTGGATATTGTGACACTATATAATATGTGGGATATATATATTGGATGCAATAGTTTTGGAGACATAGATTTATATAAACACTCCATTATTATATATGTGAGATGCTACTATGAGGTAGTATAGTATTTGTGGATATTTTCCCATGGGATTATAGCTTAGTGCAATAATATATTGGCACGTGAAAGAATGAAAGTGGTTATGAGATATAATTAAGATATTTCTAAATATTGTGGTTTAGTGCAATAAGGTATTTGACCTGCACGTGATATAGTGGAATGTTTATGAGTCATAAATGTATGACACTTGAATAAGTTACGTAACGAAAATCCTAGAACCTGACTACCATAACTCATGTGATTTGGCCCTTCTGGCGTTTCAGTGAATCTGAATGGCCTTCGGGCGTAAGTAATGTGATTGGCCCTTCTGGCGTTTCAGTGAATCTGAATGGCCTTCGGGCGTAAGTAATGTGATTGGCCCTTCTGGCATTTCAGTGAATCTGAATGGCCTTCGGGAAAAGTAATGTGATTGGCCCTTTCGGCGTTCGGTTAAGCTTAATGGCCCTTACGGCGTAGCGAATAGTGGCTTGATTATTCCGTTTAAGAAAATAGAACGAGACGTAGCGATATTTTATGCCGAATAGTGGCATTACTTACATAATGGCTTCCGTGTGAGGATTTACCTAGTGTGCGGCATCTCGCTCAGGGTGGTTACGCACGGAGTGGTTCATTATGTAAGGGGAGGCATGTGGATGTACATGTTCGGCGTTGGGTAGCGATTGTGGTAGCCAGGGAAACTAGGTAAGACATAGATACGACGTGAATTTTAGGGACACACAAAGAAAGTCTAAACTAATATAATTATGATAATATGTTGGTAAATGATATATCTCTAGATAGATGATTATATATGTTTGGCTGGTTAGTAGTTTAGTTAGAACCTAAGGCGCCTCGATGGAGGAACTACATGCCTTATTCATTATGCGTATAGTTTGTTGTGTGGTTAGTGGGAAGTTAAGGCGCCTCAGTGGAGGAACTACCTGCCTAGATTATTGTACTTAAGGATGTTGTATTAGTTGTTGAAAGTTACGGCGCCTCGGGGAAGGAACTAACTGCCGTATGGATGGTGTATATATATGTATAATTATATTTTATATTTTAGAGCTACTCACACCAGCATTTTTATAATGCTGACCCGATTTGCATGTTTGCTTAGCGGGTGTGTTCATTAAATAAACACAGTTGATAAGTCTTGACAGGTTTAGTGTGGAAGAAGATTGGTTGCTGCTCGTGGTTTGCGTTAGCGTCGCTTTTCAAGATAGGCCTTGTTTTCCTTTGAGGTGAAATAGATTTTCAGTTGAGATAAGGTTATTTGCATTTTCATTTATAAATTTTTGTAATGGAGATGACTTTTGTTTCAGTTGAAATTTTTATTGGTTTTTAATTATCCGCATTATTTAAACTGTTTATGGGTTTTTGAGAGTTGAGAGTGTGTCACACCTCGGAGATCGAAGAGTCGGGAACAAATAATGTTTATTTCGAATTCTGTCGAAATTCGGGGTGTGACACCTTTACCCTGTTACAAAAACAAAACAAAATAAAAAATTCAACTTACCCAATCTAGAATAAGTCTGATAATAGAATGAGTGAAGAAAGAAGAAGAGAAAAACACGTGTAAACAAAAAAATTAGTTAGTTGCTTGAGAAAAAGAAAAGAAGTTTCCATCCAAGGAAAAGAAAAAGAAAAATAGAAATAAAAACTCCAAAAATAGAATAAAAGGGAGTCAAAAGCCAAAGAAAAGAAAAAGAAAAATATGGCTAAGGATGGAAACAAAGTATAGAAGCAAACTGAAATAACAAAGTTTTCTCTAAGTTACATAATATGAAAACTCTAGTATCTCAGACTTGTCCTTTTGAATATCCATTTTCTTCCTTCTTAAACCATCCTAATCCCCGCAACACCTAATAAAGACCTCTAGCTCAATTAGGAATAGGTTAGTGTGATAGTAAGTGGCAGATGTGTTTGATCGACTCCGACTTCCTTGTTTGTCATTGAGATTGTAAGGTAAAGTGTGCCCACTGCGCATTGGAGTAGCGAAACTTGAGTGGGAAAATCAGAGTGTTATATCTTGACTATTATTGTGAGAACCTACTTAAGGACATTATTCCGAGTTTCAGAAATGGACCTGTTAATGCATTTCATAGTATTACTCATTGTATATCTGTTTATTCGTAGATGATCGATTATTATGCAAATATTAGCTTAGGTTTTTCAACTTGGTTATTCTTAATCATTTGCTAGTGAGATGTATCGATAGTTGAGACATGAATAAAGAAATAATAGTTTTATTTTTTAGTCGTTGTAGTATAGATGAAGTTTGTGAGCACCTTCACTGAAAAACTCTAACGAGGCTACAACTCGTCCACTAGGGAATTCCTAGTGGTTTAAGGCCTTGTTGCATATGGTCAATGCAATCGCACTCCGTGAAACGAGAGTAGTTAGAACTCCATTTTTTGTCACTTATTCTAATTTCTCATATTTGCTTAAGGACAAGCAAAATGCTGTTTGGGGGTGGTTTGATAAGAGCCCAAAACTATAGTTTTAACCCCTTAACAATCGCACTTTTAGACCAATTATGTGAATAATAAGTAAGAGTTAATATTGATTACGTGTTTTTATGCATTTCAGGCTTCAAAGTCCATTATGTACAAAAATGTGCCACTTTAGCGAGATAAAGGAGCAAAGGTCGGTTGCTAAGGAGTTCTGTGAATAAAGGCCAAGATTCAAGGAGACAAAGCATTTGTAAAGCCCGGTCAAAAGCTGAAAAGTCAACACGGGCAGAAACAGTGCACAAGTCAGCAAAATTTCCGAAGACCATATCTTTGGACTCAGACCTCGGAATTAGTCCTACCTTATGTCAAAACGACCAGCTCGGAAAGAGCTTTCCAATGGTTTAAGCCTTGACCCAATCAGAGGAGCAGAAGTGGACGAAAAGTCTATTTAAGCCAAATCTAGCTGAGGAGCCCTTTTTGGACTGAAAGAATTGGGTTTTGGGCCCGATTTTCCGGCCCAAAACATGGCTCCAAGCCCATGCACGATTTTTGGATCAGAAAGTATAAAAACAAAAGCTTGACTCTTTGTAAAGGATGGATAGTTAGGTTAGAAAATAAAAGTAGCTTAGAATAGAAAGTAGCCATTAGAATAGCTTCTAGATCTAGATTTAATTGTTTTTAATTAAGTTGAGTTTCAAATCCAATTCTTGTTTTAGATTAAAATTTTAAATCATTGATCTTCATTGATTAGATAAATAAATTAGTAGATTCTTATTCAATTCGTTTTTCTGTCATTACATTTATAGATCTAGTTTAAATTCTTGTTGATATCATTTCTTAATTATTAATTAGATTTTAATTATTGTTTAATTTAGATTAGCAAATTTCAATTCTTTATAGTATGTTTAGTTTTAATTTAATCGGAAATGATTGCGTAATGACTCTCGGCTAAACCTCCATTAGAGTGGGGTTGAGAAGTCTTGATGAAAGCTTGATTTGTGTTAGCGTAGGATAGTTGTAATTTCTATTCCACTCTAGAAACGATTAGTTCACCATGAGAATGGGTTTAATCGTTCACATGCTAGTTATGAATTGGTAGGAATGTCATGTGTAATTAGGGATTAGGAAGAACCAATTGTTCTGTGTAGCAGTTCAATTCGGGTTACGACGATTCGTCGTTAGTAAGTTAAGTTGAGTTAAGGTGGAATCAATCCCCCCCCCCCTAATTCCTTATCATAGAATCGACGTAGTATTTTCATAAATGTTTATTTAGTTGACTAGTTGCATCTTGTGGGTAGTTGCATCGTAGTCTAGCTTATAATTCGTAAATCTCTCATTAGACTTTAGTTAAGATTATTTATACATAGAGAACATTGTCATGCGGAAGAACTAGGAGTGGAATGAATCATCTACTCCACTATATCTCAATAGGATTGAGAGTAGAAATCTTTGATAAATTAGGCACGTAACTTAGTTTTAGTTTTACTTACGTTTAGAGTTTCATCGCTTTATTCATTAGTAAAACTATTAATCTTTTTACGGTTATCATTGTATTAAGGCATATGAGAGAAACTATGACTTTAGGCATAAAGTCATCATCATAAGATATGTAATTCACATGATATTCAGGTGGAGGATGATAGGTTTTTAACTGGTCATGAGTATCAAGATGAGCTTTCGCAATGGGCTTTGTTATAGTAACACCTTGTTTCTCTTGCTGGATAGGTTCTGGACTAGTGGAAAGAATATTATTCTCAGATATGACATTATTTGAATCAGATTGGAGAAAACATAATGTAGTTGCTATTTGCTGAGTTAGTATTGTTTCCTTGGCCATTTCCTGGTAGAGTTGGTCTGTGATAGATGGTGTAGTGGAATATGAATTTGATATGAATGTGAATGGTAATGGGTTTTAGGTGAAACCGTAGTCTAACTGACCAGGTGGATAGATGAATGGTGGTTGACTATTTGTGATGGAACTCCATGAATTGTCGACATGATTAGAAAACTCTTGAGTGTATGGAGTACTAGGGAAGTTTGGAAATTGAAGTTCATAATTGTAAGGATTTCCCGTAGTATACTCAAATTTGGTATATGGTGGACAATGGGATAACAAGTAATAAGGACTACAACAAAAAGAACAAAGTTTTGGGTTTGCATTATAATTCCATGATGGTTGCGATGAATATTGATAAGACACGAATGCTCAATCAATGATGATGCACAAATGGTATAAATACATTTTTTTGGATTTTTGAAAATATTTGCTTGGTCTATAGATTACTATGCCCTATTAAAAGGAACAATTGGGCGCGAGACTAGGATGGCTCTACTACATGTCTCAGAAGAGTTGGCAGTCACTTCACCAAGTGGTGTGCTACCAAGAATCTCACTCACGATGAATCTGGAGGAGGGGAGTGAGGAAGGTAGTTAGTCCACCGAAATCTAGTAACTGATTACTCTAAATCCTCGTGGCTATATTTTTGTCCTTTTCTAGAGGAGCGTGACTACTTTGGACTCCAGTTTAATGATTTTAATTAATTTTTTTAGTCTAGGGCTTCCAAGAATCAAGCAACGTCCAATTTACCTACATTGGGTAATGACTTCCCAATGGTTGTTATGTGGCTTGGGTTCAACCTTATGTACTGTTCCGACCCCCACAGATGTGGCCCAATAAAAGCCCATGCTCAGAGCCTATCTATAAAAAAAGCCCACGCTCAGAGTCCATGCTCAAAGCTTATCTACAAAAAAGTCCATGCTCAGAGCTCATCTATAAAAAAGCCCACGCTCAGAGCCCATGCTCGAAGCTTATCTACAAAAAAGTCCACGCTCAGAGCCCATGCTCAGAGCTTATCTATGAAAAAGCCCACGCTCAAAGCCTACATCCCACGATAGTTCTCTCGCCAGTTCTCCAACTTCACCCCACGAGTTGACAGATATCCCGCCAGTTCTCCAACTTCATCCCAGGAGATGCGGTTCTCCGCCGATTCTCAACTTCTTCCCACGGTGGCAGTTCACCCATGATTCACCAACTTCATCCCACATAGTTGTCCGCCAGTTCTCCAACTTTATCCCACGAGCTGACAATTCTCCCGCCAGTTCTCCAACTTCATTCCACAAGCTGACAGTTCTCCAACTTCATCTCACGAGCTGACAGTTGTCCGCCAGTTCTCTAACTTCACCCACTTACCGACGGATGTCCCCGCCGGTTTTCAACTTCATCCCACGAGTGGCGGTTCTCCCACCCGGTTCTCAACTTCATCCTCTACGGTGACGGTTCACCCACTGATTCTCAACTTCATCTCACGATTGGAATATTAGAGAACGAGGAAGTAACTATCACCAATCCTACCTATAAAATCGAACCTTCGTCATTTTCCAGAACTACGCAATCGAGACTTGATCCCAAGCAATATCTTTGGGTACATAGGCAACTTCAAAACCGAAGTCCAGTCTCATCTTTCCCCAATCACCATCTCCAAAAAACATTACTTCCAACCCTCAACTGGTGTGTTTTGGCAAATCTTGCTGAAACATATTTGGCGCCATCTGTGCTCCTACCCTCAACCACAAAACAAAAGTTACGTCAATGGCTTCTCGAAAAACAAACAATGGTGAAAGTATCCCTTTTACTGCACAAGTTCAAAATTCACCTTCTATTGGGAATTCACTTTCCAAGTCCGATGGTCCTCAACCATCTGCGACGGAGAGAGTGGGTATTCATGTATCCGATCCATCAACTCAGGTAGACCGTCGTCTCCGACAATTAGAGAGCAAGAATAACAATCTGAAGAAACAGCTGCGTCAACTTCTCGAAGATGATTCAGGGTCCACGGAAAAAAGTGTTTGGGATCGTTTGAACACTGAAGCATCTCTGTCAAAGACTCCGAGTACAAACTCCCCACAAGAGAAACCGCGGCGAATTAAACTACTTAAAGGCCCGGCGAAACAAAATGTGCAACGCCGAAAGCCTACACTTTCCAGTGTAATCGTAAGCGAATCCACAAACTCCTCTACCGACCTTGATGCCGACCACCCTGTCAGGGATCACCAACTCACAAAAGATCTCATGACGAAAACCGGTTTTACCGATTCGAACCGAATTAAGGGAGATCGGCAAAATATTCATATAGGTCGGCAAGATAGACTACCCAACCAATGAAAAACCAATGAAGTTCCTACCCCAAGCTCTAGAAGGGGTAGGCAAGCCACTACAAGTCCTCATCGCAACAACAGTATGCGCCGATCTCGACAGCAACATTATTCACCAAGCAGTTCCAGTTCACAACCTAGTCGCTCAAGTTGTAGTCCCAATGCAAGAGCTCATTGTCGGCCAAAGTATGTTGACAATGGTAGCCATGGAGATGGAGACTCACTTGCATCAGGTCAAGAAAATCGTTGTGACAGTCCACCATTCCGTCTGTATTCTCCCGATGTTCACCAAAGGAGACGAAGGAACTGAACTCCTCTACTGGCTCGGTCACCTTCACCTACATGGATGGGTCGACGAGAACTTACTCCACCTCCTCCGAAGAAATCTTGGCCAAAACGTCCACAGTTTGGTCGTGACCATCATCAAGAGAATGTTCCATTTTCTGAACGACGTCTACACGAAATGATATTGAAGGCTGTTAATGATAAGGAGTCACGAGAAAATAAAATACGAAATCTCGCTATCGAGAGTGGTATCGATTCTCCCTTCTCTCTCGAATCAAACAACTGTTCATCACAAGGACTTCAAGCGGCGACACCAAAAAAAGTATGATGAGATTGATGGAGATCCTTTGATGCATCTTGTTAATTACAGAAACAAGATGATCTTATGGACTTTCGACGATGCTCTTCTTTGCAAGTTATTCCCGTCCACACTCATTGGAATTGAGTCGATGAAATGGTTTAACATGCTTCCAAAAAGATCCATCCACAATTTTACTGATCTGGCTTACAAGTTTGCCGAGCATTTTCGTCATAACTGGAAAGAACCGAAACATATTGATTCTCTATTCAGTATTAAACAACAAAAATAAGAAAAACTCAGTAAGTTTGTTGTGAGATTTCGGAAAGCGGCTGTTGAAATCCCAGATGCATCTGATATTCTTGTCATTTATGCCTTCAAGGAAGGCATTAATTATGATAGGGACGACATTTACAACTTTATTGTAAAAGACGTCCCAACAACTCATTATGAACTTTTTTTCTCGAACTCAACAGTTTATTCGAGTTGAAGATGATACATCGGCACGAGTTCACAGAGATAGGGATCGAATAAGCAAGCCGCAGGAACAGAGTCAAAAACCGAAGTTTCAACAAACAACCGATCAAAAGTCCAAGAGTGATGGTAGGCCACAACAATGGAACGACAAAGAACAAAAGAAACTTCCAGAGTTAAAACTTACCGCCCTCAACGAGAAGTACGCTGTTATCTATGAGAAGATTAAGGGAAAGAATATCTTATCTACACCTTTTCCTCTCTCCGAAGATACCAAGGCTACACGTGACAAATCCCTGTGGTGCAAATTTCACGATGATTTTGGTCATGAAACTGAACAAGCTTTAGTCATTACCGCACACAATGTAATCAAAGTCGGTCATGCCAGAGTTGATTCAATATCTAACACCCAGCGCAAGAATTTTAATCACTCCAAGATCACTGATCTCAGCCACCACTATGTTTATAGTGGATATGATTTTCTCCACGGAATGGGTACTGAAACTTATGAGGAAGGACCTCTTTGTTGGAGTGACAATGACCTGATAGGAGTGCACCATCCTCATTATGATGCTGTTGTAATACAAGCTTTTGTTGGAATTCATCGTGTGCAGAAAATCATGATCGATACAGGTAGTTCGGCAAGTGTGATCTACAAGCGTTGTTACAAAGGACTCAACCTCCCGAGAAAATGATAGTTCGATCCAAATCCTATCATTGGCCCGATGGGATAGCAGCAACATCAGTTGGTAGATGCTCTCTTCCGGTGACATTAATGAACAAGGAAGTTACAATTGATTTTCTTCTCTTGGATTGTAACTCCTCCTACAATGTCATTTTGGGAAGAGATTGGATTCACTCAATGGGAGCTATCGTTTCTACTTTCCATCAGGCTATCAAGTTCTGGTGTGATGGTATGGTATGCAAAGTTTGAAGTGATCAGATAGTAGCTTTGAAGTGTCATGAGTCTGTACTCGAAGATTATAAAGATTCGGAAGTCAAGGGTAACACCATCCTAAATGTCGATGGGAAAAAGTAGCAATTACAGAATTCCATTGGTAAACGCGCTATGGAGTAAGCGTTTAGGTGGCCCCGACCATCGACGGACTCCTCGGAAGTCTGGTCGGCAACAAGGAAGAAGAAACCACTTTTATTTTTGTGGAAATTTCAAAGAAGAAACAGGATGATCTCATTGAGCTTTTGAAGAAAAATTGCGTACGGTGTTTGCGTGGACGGTCGAACAAATGCAGGATTGATCATTCACTTGCATGTCATGGTCGGATATCGACAAAACACAAAACCGATTGAGTCGGAAGCCTCGTAGAATGTCTCCGATCGAAAGCTCAAAGTGAAAGAAGAGATCGACAAACTTCTAAGTGTTAATTTTATTAGGCCTGTACTATATCCGAAATGGATATCAAATGTAGTAGTAGTCCCTAAGAAAAATGGGAAACTTAGAATCTGTGTTGATTTTCTCGATGTCAATAAAAATGTCTGCTTCACCGTATCCCTTGCCTCGTATTTCTGAAATGGTTGATGCCACTTCAGGGTTTAAACAAATTTCTTTTATGGATGCCTCAATGGGATTTTATCAAAATGCATTAGCCAGAGATGAACAAGAACTTACAACTTTCATAACAGACCAAGGCTTATTTTGCTATAAGGTAATGCCTTTCGGTCTAAAAAATGCACCGCCAACATATCAGAAATTCATTAATACATCATTTTCAAACTTCTTAGGCAAGTTTATGGAAGCTTATATTGACGATATGGTCATCAAGTCGCATGAAGAGTCATCACACCTTCATCACTTGCAAAAATAGTTTGATCGGCTGATGCATATTCGAATGCGTCTAAATCCATCAAAATTTCTAAATCCATTTGGGTTAGCATCTGGAAAATTTCTTGGATATCTTATGACCAAACGAGGCATTGAAGCTAATCCTGATCAAATCCGTGCAATTACTGAAATTCCCTCGCCAAAAACTAATAAGCAAATCCAGCAACTTACAGGTAGGATAGCCGCTTTGGGTAGATTTATCTCAAAATATTCAGATCGGCTCCACCCCTTTTTCCAAGCCATTAAGGGATCCCCAAAATAGACAGATGAGTGTGACATAGCTTTTCAGAAAATGAATGAATACCTAGTACAGCCGCCAATTCTTGCTAGTCCGACTACCGGACAAACAATTGGCATCTATTTGGCAGCATCAGAAATAGCTGTGAGTGCCATATTATTCATTGATGATGAAAATGAACAACCAATTTTCTTCATAAGTAAGACCCTTACAGCTCCAGAAACAAGGTATTCACAGATTGAGAAAATAGCTATCTCACTTGTCCATAGTGCACGAAGAATGAAGCCTTATTTTCAAGGACGTATCATTAATGTCTACAATGAATACCCCTTGAGAAAAGTTCTTCAAAATGCTGATTCGAGCTGATTAGCAAAATGGGAAACATATTTGAGTGCTTACGAAATTTTCTACAAAGCCCGATCATCTGAGAAAGGCCACGCAATGGCATCACTTATAGCCGATTTTCCTGTCGATGACATACCGACCATGGAAGAGCAGTTTGACGAACCTCCTCCTAGTCCACAACAAGGATCGGCCAATCCATCCACAAGTGCTGACCCTTCTTTATGGACTATACACACGGACGGTTCCAAGAACAAATCAGGTTTAGGCCTTGGTTGTGTTTTGATCCGACCTGATGGCGAAAAGATTGAAAAATATGTTCGCCTCGGATTTTGCGCATCAAACAATGAAGAAAAATATGAAACGGTTCTTTATGCAATGCGAACGGCACTTGACCTGGGGGCGACAAAGATCGAGTTATTCACTGACTCAAAGCTTGTTGCGAATCAATTTGGCGGATCTTTTGTTGCTCGAAATGATAGGATGGCTGCATATGTCCAAAAAATGCATGAGCTATCCATTCATTTCAAATCCATTCTGTTTCACCGTAGCTCATAATGATAATCGTCATGCCGATGCCTTAGCTAGCCTATCTCTCTGCCGCAGTTGATGTTAACAATGAAAGAAAAATCTATATTGATTTCCAACCTTTTCCAAGCATAACTGTTATAGAAGAACATGTTCAAAACTTATATATTGCTCATCTATGATATTTCCAGACGACATATCGGAATTTCAAATTCGAGCAAGTTAATGTCGTAACAACAAGGAAAAGAAAGAGAGAAGAGCTAGCTCAATCTGCCGGCACAAGTTCAGAATCTCACTCAGAGGAAGCAGCTCAAGAAGATTTAACCGACCATCAAGGTTTGGCCGATCATCGTGTTGAGAGTGATTCTCCACTCACACATGATGTCGACCAAGTCAATGTTGATATGGAAGATGAGTCCCACGAAGCAGATAATTTTCCAGAAGTACCACATTTGGATCTCCAATCTATCAACGGTGATTCTTCACCAGATGATTGGAGACCTATTTATTTAGAATTTCTGCAACATGGAACTCTACGAGGATTATTAAACTTTCCTACAAAATTAAGAGATGCACGGAAATTTGTTATAATTCCAAATTCTAAAGGAAATCTCCTACTTTATAGGAAAGCAAATAATTTTAGTCCTCTTTTTCGGATGTCTTTCCAAAGATCAAGGTCATCTAGTTCTCGAAGAAATACACTCGGACTTTGTGCAAACCATTCGGGGGCGTAGTCTTGCACATAAAGCCATGACTCAAGGATCTTGGTGGCCTAGCATGCAAAGACACTCGGTGAATTTGCCCAAAATGCATACCATGTCAAAACATGCAAATATGGGCAAACTTCCGCGGAACTCCACCCAATTCTAAGCCCTTGGCCTTTTGCGAAATGGGGCTTAGATATTGTAGGACCCTACCAAAGGCTCACGGAAGTGTCACGATTCTTATTGGTTCGTTGATTATTTCACTAAATGGGTAGAAGCTCAACCGCTTGTCAACATCTCAGCAACAGATGTATGGTGTTTCTTATGGAAAGACATCGTTTGTCGCTTTGGAATTCCATCTAACATCGTCTCTGACAACGGTAAACAATTTGATGCAGAAGAAATTCACAAATTTTGCGCCTCACTAAAAATTCAACATAATTTCTCCTCCCCATATTATCCACAAGCAAATGGACAAGCATAAGCAACCAATAAGACGATTCTCTCGACTTTGAAGAAGAAGCTTAATGAAGCAAAAGAAAATTAGGTTAAAGAGTTGACAGCAGTGCTTTGGGCTTATCGCACAACTCCAAAGCATTCTACCAATCTTTCCCCTTTCAATCTAGCTTATGGCATGGATGTTGTCCTCCCGACAGAATTAATTGCACCAACTACAAGGACAGAAGCAGTACAAACTGGGAACAATGACGCTGCTCTAACTTTGGTAGCAGACTCAATTGATAAAACTCGAGAAGAAGCTTTACAATGTCTAATAAAATATCGGTGACCATGAAACGCCAAAAATATGATGAAAGCTTTGCCTCAAGAGTTTTGAACCAGAAGATTGGGTACTTAGCCGCAAACAAAAGCTCATTGAATCTGGGAAGCTGTCAGAGAATTGGGAAGGACCATTCATTATTGATAGACCAGCATCCAAAGGGTCTTATTTCCTTCGTCGAATCACCGAAGAAAAATTTGCCAAGCCATGGAATGCTTTTCATTTGAAAAAGTTTTATCGTTGAATGTTTGTTTTTCATTCATTGTAATCATTTCATAATTCAATAAAATTCAATAATCTTTCGTTTTAACTAGGGTTCAAATATCCCAAATTTTGTTATCATTACACTATGGGGGCGGCGACCCCCAATTTCATTATGTTATCATTACACTATGGGGGCGGCGACCCCCCAATTTCATTATGTTATCATTACACTATGGGGGCGGCGACTCCCCAAAATTAATTATGTTATCAGTACACTCTGGGGGCAGCGACCCCCCAAATTTCATTATGTTATCATTACACTACGGGGGCGGCGACTCCCCAAATTTCATTATGTTATCATTAAACTATGGGGGTGGCGACACCCCAAATTTCATGCGGTGACACCCAATTGATACGATTACGTTATGGGGCGACACCCCAAATTTCATTACGTTATCATTACACTATGGGGTGACACACCCAGATTTCATTACGTTATCATTACACTATGGGGGGTGACACCCCAAATTTCATTCGTTATCTTGGGGCGTGACCCCCAAATTTCATTACGTTATCATTACACTATAGGGCGGTGACACCCAAATTTCATTATGTTATCATTACACTTTGGGGGGTGACACCCCAAATTTCATTATTATTATTATTATATTATGGGGTGACACCCCAATTCGTTATCCTTAATACTTATATCTATTTTGCCGACCTACCTCAAGGCGGATTACCCTAACTCTTATATATTTTGACCAACCTATTACGATTACCAATCTAATAAAAATAGATAAAACCAAATATCATGGTGGAAAATTGGAAAAAATAAACATAATCGAGAAAGAAAAACCGTGAACCTAACCTCACATCATCCTAACAATAAAAACAAAAACTTCACTCAAGAAGTTTGCATAATGCTATCCTCCACTTTGAACTGGAACACCTTTTAGATCCGACAGAGATACATCTTCCAACTTCCTATAACACATAGTATAATAATCGACAATTTGCTGCAATTTTTCCGTTTCTCAGAATCTCTCGATTTCCAAAGTCCAACACTTGCCGATGCTTCACGCAACAATGCCCCAGATTTCTTAGTTTCAACTGCATGTTTCTCAATCATATCATCCTTCTTTTCACACCCAACCCTAAAATTTTCCACCCTCTCATGATATTCATCTAACTCATTATTCAAAAATGCATTCTCTTCCAATAGTACCTTGTAGTCTCCTCTAATCCCCTCAGCCTAGCAAACTCGTTTTGCCAATTCCAATTTCTCACATTTTAAAATCTCAACTTCATCACTCAAAACCTTCTGCTCCTTGAGAACAACAATTTCTTGATTCTGTTTTGACAATTCAGCTTTCATGATATTCATTTTCATCTCATAGTCGTGCAAAACTACTTCATTTCTCATAAGTACTCCTCTCATACATTCATTCTCCTGAAAAATGAGCTCTCTCTCCTTCCAAATATTTCTCAATCTCGAATATTCACTGGTTTTAATCTTATAATTTTCTTTTGCTTCTAAGATTTCTTTAGCACAATCCCCAATCTTCGACACCTAAGAGAACAAAAATAATGTAAAAAAAAAAAACACACACACACACACACTCACACACACACACACCACACACACAAAATTACCTCTGCAAGCTTTGAATTCAACATATTAACAGTTTTTCCAAAATCTACACTTCGTTGATAATCCAAACACAATAACTCTGGATCTGAAATATTAGACAAAATAATTTAAAATAATAATATATAATAATAAGTCAATACTATTAAAATAACTATTCAACATCTAACCTTCAATTGCCAAGGCTTGCATGTCTTGAGTGATGAGCACAGGCATTGTAGAACTGCCGCTCATCCCTGGCTGCATTGAAGAAGGTACAGTTGGGCCAACAATGATGTTGGTACTAACCACGGTAGACACTTTTGTTGACACGCCTGCATCGGTGTCAATAGAAGTTGGCAATCCAGCACTAGTGCCAACAACAGTTGATACTAAACTCGACACACCAGCAATGGTGCCATCGACAGAAGTTGCTGCACCAGCAATGGTGCCATCAGCAGAAGTTGCTACACCAGCATTGGTGCCAACAACAGGTGTTGGAACTCTAAAAATACTTCCACCAAAAGGAGTTGGCACTCCAAAATTGATCTTGACAACAGAAGTTGAACCCATTGTATCTCCACCATCGAAAACTTTTTCAATCTACATTACCAAAAGAACCATTAAACAATCAAAACGAATATTATTCTAAATCACAGAAACAAGATCAACACTAACATCAAGTCCAGATATATTGTTAGTCATCGCTTCCCCACCGATATCATCATCATCATCAATATCAAGCACATGGTAGTTTTGTGCGGGGAAGACAAAAACCTGTCATAATGAAACATCATTTCAAAACATATTATAGGTATTACATATATGATATTTTAAAAGAAATATTATATACGTACCATTTCTCGACTCTCAATCCCTTCCTCAATTTTACTTGAGTTATCCCCAGTTTTCTTTTCCATCTTTTTTGGACGTACACTTCTTTTCTTCTTTCTAATATTTTCTTGTCTACTATCCTCAGAGTCATCTCCTTCTACTTCTTCGTCATCTTCACTGCTATCATCTACAATAACATTCTTTCTCTTCTTTGAGCCACAGTAAGGTGCTAATTCCCTAGGCTCATTAAGCAGTCCAGTTTCTATATCATGATAATAATCTACAATATCGTCTGGAAACGACAGATCATAGACATCGGCATTATGACTAAACAAACTACCAAATTTCCTTTTTATCACCTCGTTGCTAAACACTGATTTATTTGGAAACTTCATAAAATCCCCCATATAAATATATATATATATATATATATATATATATATATATATATATATATATATAAAAAACAAGATAATCAAAATGTGATGCTAACTATTTAAAATTATAATTATAAGAATATTGAGTTAACATCTTACCTGATATATTGTTAGGATAATCAATATTTTCGAACCTCCAATTGCCTTTGATCTTAAAACCATACAATTTTGCATTCTTGTAGTTTGAAGGCATCCCATAAAACCGATAATTCTGGTTGTGATGGTTATGATACCCCAACGCATAACTTTTAGAAGAGGCCTTGGTTTGCCGCAGAGGCTTCAATAACTCAAACAAAAGGTCTGACGACATACTATTTTGATAAACTTTACAAATTCTCGCTACACGGGCAAATATAGCCCAATAGCCAGTAGATAATTGTAAGGGATGTACTCTCCATCGAGCTAATAACTCGGAAACTGATTTCCGAAATGGAACACTACAACCAAGCCAAAAATGTGAAAACAATAAAATTATCTCATCCTTTTCACATTTTTGGTCAATATCGCTACCAACATACTCAATAGAAACATCATCTCCAATATCATACTTTGCTCTCAAACTATCAGCATCAATTCCCTTCACCACCCTATTCATATTAAAATCCCCCTTATCACCCCATCTCCTCTTCAAGTTATAATTCTTCTCCATTATCAAATATTTTCAATACTGTCAAAAAATAAAATAATATCGGTTAATCCTTCTCTCAAAAACAAAGATGAGTTTCTTTGATAATAAGATCTAAACACATGGTTTACTGTCTCGCGATCACTACAGAGATCCAAATCCTAATATACATTCCTCAAAAAAAAAAAAAAAAAAAAAAAACAAACAAACAAACAACCTTACTGTTCATAACTTGACGATTTTTTTTTTTATTATTATGAATAAAACAAAAAAAAAATAGTGTGTTAACGTGAATAGAACTTACCTTGCTGCACAGGTAAAACAAGAACATGAAGAAGAAGAAAGGAACTTTTATTATTCTCTTCTCAAACCTAACTTTCTCAATCTTTTAAGTCTGTGAGTATTTAAGACATCAAGTTCTCTTTTGTATTTACATTCTAATTTAGAGAATACTAAACAAATAGGACTCTCTTCTCTCTGCTGAAGCCTAATACATCCAACACTTGGTTTCCTAGTTCGCCTCTTATTATCATAGTTCAATCATTCTATCCGATACTAATGTGAACCAAGTTCAAATTAACAACCCAACAATTATATAACAACTGCCGACCTATTAATTTTCTTGATTTGCCGATCAAAACTAAAAGTTTGAATTGCCGCTCGAGTAGCCGATCCAATAATGCCGCTCGCATTGTCGCATTGTCGCTGGTGCGCTAATCCATAGAATAGCCGCTGGTGCGCTGATCCATAGAATAGATGCTGAAGAATAGCTGCTGAAGAATTGTCGCTGGTGCACTGATCCATAGAATAGCCGCTGCTGAAGAATAGCCAGTGTCAGAGGCCTTCAAGATTCAAGGACCTTAAAGGAGCAGTTCATAATAAGGAGTGACCGTAAAACTCAGTAAAAGTGATATTACTCAAGTCCCAAACTCCCAATAGTTACATCCAAGCTCCTCCAAACCCCAAAAACTACTGAGAAAATGTACAAGATTGATGACCATGTTGCTTGTGTTGTGGCTGAGATTATGTCGGATGCCAACATCCTGATCAATACTGCTAGAGTCCAAGCGCAACGCTACACTTTTTCTTACCAAGAACCAATGCCTGTTGAGCAGCTTGTTTAGTCTCTATGTGATACTAAACAAGGTTACACACAATTTGGAGGGCTTCGTCCGTTTGGGGTGTCATTTCTATTTCTTTGGTTGGGACAAAACTACGGATTCCAACTTTACATGAGTGACCCGGTGGAAACTATAGTGGGTGGAAAGCTGCGGCAATAAGAGGAAACAACAAAACTGCCGGTCAATCTTGAAAGCGGGATTACAAAGATGATATCACAAGGGAGGAGGCTGTCCAACTTTCACTTAAGGTGCTCAATAAGACCATGGACAGCACTAGTCTCACTCCAGTCTGTTGCAGAGGAGCCTTGAGTAACGTCCCGTCTTTAAGAACTGCTTTCGCTGCAATCTTGCTTCAGGCATTTTTGGATTACTTTAATGCGACTTTTTTGGGTACTTAACTGGATGCTTATTGCTGATGCTTTTTACTTATGGTTTCTTTGTACTTATCTGAACCATGCCATAGTATTTCCAGTTGATGTTCTAATGGAATATTTTCAGTGCAAAAAAAAAAAACTTCTTTGCTACACAGGCTTTGCCCATGTAACAAAGAGAGGGCGATGTTCCGGCCCCCACAAATGTGGCCCAATAAAAGCCCAATTTAATACAAGCCCATGCTCAGAGCCCATCTATAAAAAAAGCCCACGCTCAGAGCGAATGCTCAAAGCTTATCTACAAAAAAGTCCATGCTCAGAGCTCATCTATAAAAAAGCTCACGCTCAGAGCCCATGCTCGAAGCTTATCTACAAAAAAGTCCACGCTCAGAGCCCATGCTCAGAGCTTATCTATGAAAAAGCCCATGCTCAAAGCCTACATCCCACGACAGTTCTCCCGCCAGTTCTCCAACTTCACCCCACGAGCTGACAAATGTCCCGCCAGTTCTCCAACTTCATCCCAGGAGATGACGGTTCTCCCGCCAGTTCTCCAACTTCATCCCACGAGCTGACAGTTCACCCGCCAGTTCACCAACTTCATCCCACACAGTTTTCCGCCAATTCTCCAACTTTATCCCACGAGCCGACAGTTCTCCCGCCAGTTCTCCAACTTCATTCCACGAGCTGACAGTTCTGCCACCAGTTCTCCAACTTCATCTCACGAGCTGACAGTTGTCCGCCAGTTCTCCAACTTCACCCCACGAGTTGACAGATGTCCCACCAGTTCTCCAACTACATCCCACGAGCTGACAGTTCTCCCGCCAGTTCTCCAACTTCATCCCACGAGCTGACAGTTCACCCGCCAGTTCTCCAACTTCATCTCACGATTGGAATATTAGAGAACGAGGAAGTAACAATCACCAATCCTACCTACAAAATCGAACCTTCGTCATTTTTCCAGAACTACGCAATCGAGACTTGATCCCAAGCAATATCTTTGGGTACGTAGGCAACTTCAAAACCGAAGTCCAGTCTCATATTTCCCCAATCACCATCTCCTTCACCATCTCCAAAAAACATTACTTCCTACCCTCAACTAGTGTGTTTTGTCAAATCTTGCTGAAACATGTACGAATGTAAATTGCAGTGCGGAAAGTAAATTTCAAACAGTCACGTAAACAAGCTTGAACACACAAGTATTCTCTTATGTGGGCTTCGAGGAGGGTTAGAATTTACCTCTCAAGCCATGCTTACACGCTGTTTGAGGAGAAGGCGACGTCGGTTGGTGCTTGATCTGAGAATCAGGCCCAACCTTTCGAGCTTTACACTGTTTTAAGTTACAATAAAGGCATACTTAAAAAGCCCACAAGTTAGGTTTTTTTATAATTTATACAATTTTGCCTTCAAGGGCTCTGATAAGAGCCCAAAACTGTAGTTTTAACCCTGTAACAGTCATACTTTTAGACCAATTATGTGAGTAATAATTAAGAGTTAATATCGCGATTCACGTGTTTTATGCATTTCAGGGCTTCAAAGTCCATTATGTGCAGAAATGTGCCACTTTAGCGAGATAAAGGAGCAAAGGTCGGTTGCTAAGGAGTTCTGTGATTAAAAGCCAATTTTCAAGATGACAAAGCCTCTGTAAAGCCCGGTCAAAAGATGAAAAGTAAAAGTCCACGCGGGCAGAAACAGTGTACAAAGTCAACAAAACTTCCGAAGACCATATCTTTGGACTCAGACCTCGGAATTGGGTCTACCTTATGTCAAAACGACCGGCTCGGAAAGAGCTTTCCAATGGTACAAGCCATAACCCAATCAGAGGAGAAGAAGTGGACGAAACGTCTGTCGAAGCCAACTGCAGCTGAAGAGACCATTCTGGACTAAAGAAATTGGGTTTTGGGCCTGATTCTCTGGCCCAAAACATGGCTCCAAGCCCATGCACGATTTTTGGATCTGAACATATAAAAACAAAAGCTTAGCTCTTTGTTAATGGTAGATAGTTAGACCTAGATTAGAATTAGATTAGTTAGCCTCCATTGATGAGTTTTAGAACTTAGTTTTAGAATTTCATTTCTTGTTTTAGATTAATTTCTTGAATCATTGAATATCATTCATTAGATAAATAAAATAGTTATTATTCTTGTCATTTCGATTTTTGTTATTTCAATCTATTAGATCTAGTTTTAATTATTGTTGGTTACCATTTCTTAGTTGTTAATTAGAATTTAATTATTGTTTAATTTAGATTAGTAAATTTCGAATCTTGATATTATGTTTAGTTTAGATTCATATGGAAATAATTGCGGAATGATTCTCGACTAAACCTCCATTAGAGGGGGTTGAGAAGCCTTGATGAAAGCTTGATTCGATTATCGTAGAAATTAAGTCGTCGTAATTTCTATTCCACTCTAGAAACGATTAATTAAGCCATGAGAATGGGTTTAATCGTTCACATGCTAGTTATGAATTGATAGAAATGTCATGTGTAATTAGGGATTAGGAAGAACCAATTGTTAGCGTAGCGATTCAATTCGGATTCTGGCGATTAAATGGTTAGTGAGTTAAGTTGAGTTAAGGTGGAATCAATCCCCCCTAATTCTTTATTATAGAATCAACGTAGTATTTTCGTAGTTGAATCAATTATAGTTTGTATCTTGTGGGTAGTTGCATCGTACTATAATTCCCCCTCGTAAACCTCTCATTAGACTTAAGACCGATTAATTAGATTAGAAAACATTCCATGCTAGAGAACTAGGAGTGGAACAAATTTGTTACTCCACTCTATTTCGATAGAATTGAGAGTAGAAACTTTGATAAATATAGACACGTAAATAGTTTTAGTTTACTTACGTTTTGAGTTCATCGTTCATTCCGTAGGTAAACTATCTAATTTTACGGTTATCAGGCTCAAACTTAAAACTAAACTAATATTATACTAATCTAATTAACTAGTTTTAGATTAATTCCTAGATTAACTAGAGTCAAATAGACTTAGAGTGTTGATTATCAAGTTGATTTAAAGTATGTAAGCTATGATTCACAACTTGCCTCACACACTTGAACTTCCCAAGGCAATTAAAACTCTAATCCCTTGGTAAGTATATAACTTAAACCAAGTTTAACTCATGTTCATTATAAAAAATCAATCAAAAATTAATTTTTCCTAATTTTTTTTGATTTTCTGTTTATCACTAGCTATGACAATCAACTTCCATTGATTTCTCCTACTATATTACAAAATCCGGGCTCGGAGTATAACTATTCATCACAAATCATTTGGGCTGCCATAACACTGGACACCCTTCAATGGAACTGAGCTCGCGGTCTCCCTCCACCAAGGCCGCGGTCGCCCATCGGCACCGGTGACTTTTCGTCTGCTTTTGTCTGTGTCTTTAGCTTATTTTCAGCTTTGTTGTCCCGCAACCTGATTTGTAAGAAAGTAGATCAGTACTAAGAAATAATAAAATAAAATGACAAAAAAAATAAAAAATAAAATAGAAATGGAAAGATGAGAATGATGCTCCCTTCTTAGATTCTAAACCAATCACTCTTACTCCTTCAATCCCCGGCAGTGGCGCCATTTGAAGCTTTAGATAGTGGTGAGTATACTTCAAAAAGTTTGTTTAAGATTGAGGTTCATCATAAATTGTTTAGAGTTTGAATGAGTGAGATGTGAAGAAGAAAGGTAAACTTTTGTATGGATTGTAATGGTTCTAAGCTAATGAAAACTTGAAAGATTTAACTGTTGTATTGAAATGACTTCAAAACATTAAAGTAAAGATTGATTAAAACTTGAAACAAGAACAAGTAAACAAGATTAAAGATTGAAACTTGAAACTTGAAACAAGAACAAGTAAATAAGATTGAAATAAGAACAAGTAAATAGCAAGTTGATTGAAATAAAATAAAACAACAAGAAAGTAAAAATATGAATTGAAAAACTAGACAAGAAATTAAACAAACCAAATGGTTTAGATCATAAGACAATGGATGGTTTCTCTCTCCCTTGCTTTTAGCTTATATACCCTTACTTTAGCCTTTTACAAATTTACCTTTCTCCATTACAAAGTAAACACCTCACACTTCACTTTTCCTTCTGCATTTGCTTTTGGTTTTTGGTTTTTTCTTGACCAAGGTAGGTTTAGGGAGAAAGTCATCATATTTTGAGATAAGGGCCTCCATCTTTGGTCTTCTGATTTAAGGGCTTTGACTTTTGACTTTTACCGTTGACTTTAACTGGTTGACTTTGACTTTTTCAGCACTTTTCCATAGCAGCTACTGGTCTTCATAATAAGCGTGATTTAGGCTTCTTTTGGTGCTAAGATACAATTTTTATAATAAGTGGCCTGAAATACTCCTTAACCTGAAAATGACAATAAAATCTATGAGTTGTCTTTTCGTTAAGCGTAAAAGGGACTATAATGCAGCAATATACGGGTAATAAAATGCACATTTGTAAGCTAATAAAAAATTAGTCAAGATGATTACTGAGGAAGTTCTACGTTTAAAGCCCAAGAATCATGAAGAAAAGCCTTTTTCAAGCCTAGTCAAAGATGGGAAGTCAAAGTCAATCTTGGTAGAAAAAGAACAGAAAAATCAACAGAACTTCAATAGGTTGTATCTTTGGACTCGGGCCTCTGAATTGGGCCTACTTAATGTCAAAATGACAGGATCGGAACCATCTTTCCAATGAATGCAGAGCTATAAAAGTAGACAAAAATATAATGTAAGTAATTTTTAGTAGTTGTGGCCTCTTTGTACTTAACCTAATGGACTTTGGGCTCACATTAGAGGCCCTAAGTCCCCCTTTTTTACCCATGCACAAAAATGTAACCCTAACCCTCTCATATATAAAGAGGGTTAAGGCTAAACATTCCTCTCCTTTTCTTTTCTCTCAAACCCCTTAGTTTCTCATTAGTTTTAGTTTAGTTTAGGGTTAGAATAGTTTTATAATTGTAGCCTCCATTAAAACTTCTTCAATAAAAGCTTTAGTATTAATTTCAATTCTTGTTTTTATCATTATATCTCTATTTAATTGTTTAGTTAATATGATTTCAATTACACACTGCTAAACTTCTATTAGAGGAGGTTTATGAAGCCAAGTGAGAATGACTAGCCATTAGTTTATTATTGTTTTGCATAACGAACTTCAAGTTCTTCGTTGTGAGTGTCTAGAGATAGAGCTCATAACTGAGAACTAGAGTTTAGAGCCACCACCAAAGAGATTTGTGGGTAGCTAAACTCTCAAGCTAGTGAAACCTTGATCCGAGACGACTTGGTGTTCACTAGGAATCAAACAAGCAATTCGATAACTAACTAATAGTCAATCAAATCGCGTGGCGGATTAACATTCTCTATATCTTCTCCCATAAATTAATTTAATATTTAATTATTGTTTTCACATCGTATTACTCTCACTAGTAAAAGCATTTAACTAATCTAGATTTGCATTCAAGTAACGTACGACTAGAATGGATTGAACACGACTACTCCTCATTATTTCTATGATATTGAGAGTATTTTAATTACTAATTTTCCATCATAAATCTACTGTTCAAGCATCTCTAATCTAGTGTTCATCAATTTATTCTAATCCATTCTTATCTAAGTACTTTTATTAGAATACTTGTGAAAGCTGTAGTAACAGTTGATTACAACTTAGAATTAGAAAATATAAACTTGCTAACTTCTGGAACAAAATAAAAACTAAACGTAACTAAGGAGACTAAAGTTGTGTCTTCCCAATAAAGACTCCCTTTTAAAGCAAGAGATTTCTTAATTTTCTTCCTACCCACGTGAATCAACCACCTAATTTAATTCTACCATTTGATTTTCCTAACCACATCATTAAATACACTTTTGTTTTTTTTAATCAATAATTTATCTTCCTACCTAATCAAGACTTTTATGTGCACAAAAGTCTTAAGTGCAATAATGAGTTTTGACTTGAGAATTTTATTTTGAGAGTTTGCATTCACGTGGGAATACATGATGATAGCATGACCGTCTGTGGGTCTGCATAGTGGGCCCACGTGCTATATACAGTGACGGGTCTATAAATCGATTTATGCAAAATTTGGCATGAGATAGAGCTTGTCGCACTGATCGTTCTGATGGTTCACTTGCCAGATTTGTAGTCTAGGTTCAGAAGATATATGCTTCAGAAGTTTGATGTTTTCCAGCACGTTGATCCTGTTCTGATTTGGAAATGTCCTTTTTGTGTCTCAGGCTTTGGTTACACTTCGTGGAGCTTTGGATGGGCTAAATCAGAATACTTCACGTACACACACTATTTCATGCTTAAATACTGGCTTTATCCTCATTTTTATATTCAATGCAAAAACCTGTAAAAGCACAAAAATACAATTAATTCAAGATTATTAAACACATAATTAACCAAACTGCTATGTCTCTATGGGGTTTTATATTATAGTTTTTGGTGTTTATCACACCACCTACAAACAACATTTTGCTTGTCCTCAAGCAAAGAAGAGACATTAAAACATATAAGTAGCCAAAAATTTGTAGTCTTAAACTAATTCTCGTTTCGCAGAGTGTGGTTGCATTAACTGTATGCAATAAGACCTTAAACTACTAAGAATTTGCTAGTGGACGAGTTAGCCGTGTGAGAGTTTTCCAGAGAAGATACTCACAAACTTCATTTATACTAACAACGACTTAGTAACAAAGGGTTGTTCCCTTAATTAATCTCAGATATTTATACATCTCACTTGCGGGGAACTAGGATTAATTCCTTTGAAACTCAAATTAATATGCATGTAATAATTAAAACATCTACATATGAGCATGCATATATTGAAATGTACAAGTAGGGCCGTTTATGGATCCTTTGGAGAGCATCCCTAAATAGGTTCTCACATGTATGTGTCGAAACACAAATTTGATCCTAATTTTTCTACTCAGGTTTCCCTAACTCCAGTGTGTAGTGCCATACATTTGCTCACATCTCAATGACAGTGAGAGGAGCCAAGGTCGATAAATCACGTCTACTACTTATTATCACACCATCATACTCCTAATTCAGCTAGAGGTCTTTATTAGGTATTATGGGGCTTAAGTGGTGGTGCAGAAGAAAATGGTAATGGAAAATAAAAAACAACAAGTATGAGAGAATAATGCCTTCAAGATATTTACACTAAAGAAATCCTTGTTTTCTTTTTCTGCTTCTATATGAGTTTCCATACTTAGCACTTTTAAGCTTTTGGACTCCTTTTGATTTGATTTTGGGGAGTTCTAACTTTGATTCTTCTTTTGATTTTTGGGAAACATATTTCTATTTTTTTTTTTCTTTTCTTTTTCTTTCGAAAGCAAGTAACTAATTTTGATTTGGGACAAGTCTTTTTCTCTATTTTTCTACATTTCATCCTATTTCTCATACTCATTATTTATGTGAGTTTATTTTATTTAGGGTTAATAGATGGGTAAGGAATTGTTGGTGAAAGTGAAAGGTTTGATGGAAGGTTCAATAGGGCGACTAGCGGTAAAATTTGTAACAGGTATAAATTTTTTGGCTATGTTGATCCAAAAAAGGCCTAAATTCTCACCTAGGATTCGGATAATGATCAAGAAAGTAAACGCGTGATTTTCTCTATTTGGAAAGACTACCCCTCTATGTCATCACTCATATATCACACATATCGAGGCTTTTTTGTTAGATTCTCACAGGATAGCTAGGTAATTTAAGTAGACTAATCATAAGTCCTAGAAACTTACTACTATGTACAGTCATTGACACTCAGTGCATTAATGCTCATGAAAAGATGTAAAAACTATTGTGTACATATTAACATAAATTTCTAAAGACAATTTCTCATCTTAGTGCTATAAGGTGAGATTTCTAGACAATTTTCATCACAGAAAAAAAACAAGACTTTGTCACTAAATATGTTAAAAAGAAAAGAAAAGAAAACTATAAACAACCTAAATCTGCTAAATTTTTGCGAAAGGTTCTAACCACCCCCAAACATATATAATGAAGTTTTGTCCTCAAAGTGTCAAGAGATGAAGAAAGGAAATACCTGAGAAGTTTGGGCAAAAATTCAGCTAACACTACGACAAAAAGTGACTCGAACACAATATACAACATACCAAAAGAAAGTTGAAAATATCACACCAATCAGAGAAAACAAACAAATATACACAATCAAATATCACACAATAGGAAAAGGAGAGCACACCAAATGAGACATGAGCTTTTGCCTGAACACCGTTACATGGCATGTACGTGAAAAGTTAATTTTTTTTCAAGGTGGGTCTTTTAACGTCAGATTCCCTAGATGAAGATCGAGACTTTGTGATGAGGTAGAACATATGGAAGTAGGCTTCACAAGGTAGTTAGACCAACACGTATATTCTGAATTGATCTGATGGCGCAAACCTCAATAGTGGAAGCTGTTTGGAGCTTATAAAGTAGCGCACAAGACAGAGTTTATGCACAATCTAGTAGCGCACGCAACCGTATTTGAGCAGAATTAATTCATTTTGCTTTGCTTTTGTCATTTTTTTATTTGTTTGATTTTTAATGGGCTTTCTAATTATTTTTTGTTTTTTATGATAAGGCAAAAATACAAGTAATACACACAAATATAAACATAGAGAATTTCTCAAATTAATACGTAAGACGTACAATTTGTGAGAATTTATTAAATACACGACACGTATTTACAAAAACAACAAAGAGAAGGAAAGAACGGAAGTCACATAGATCTAGATATTTGTTATAACTAGATACCACATCAACAACATGACAATAATAAAAAGTGTCAACTAGAAGACCATAATTGCATCGTCAATGTCCTATTTATTCAACTTCTCTAATTTATCCATGAAGCCGAAGTAAGATGAGAATATATATAGGAAAATTTAATGGTGGAGAGGTTGAGAATATGAGATGAGGAGGTGAGAAGATGGAATGTTGAAATGAAGATCACAAATTTATAGGAAGGAAAGAGTGTCGTTGGGGTGTCCATTAGCTGACCGTTAGGAGACTACCGTTAGGACTACCATTAGAAGATGACCGTTAGGAACACCGTTATCAAACAATTGTTAGCAGACGACTGTTTGTCATTTTTTTTACGGGAAAATTAACGTGTTACCATCATTGTTACGGCTATTGAACTCTTTTTCAATCAAGATGATCTTAGGCAACTTTTTTGTCGGCTAAGCGAGAACCCAATCCAGCCAGACAGTGGCTTTTTTTATCTTTTGGGGGTTTTACTGCTCAGGACAATACCGTCTTAGACCTTGCGCAGAGCACGACGGACTAAGATGCCCTTATTACATATGGCTTATAGCCTCAAACTGCCCCTTAGAAGAATGGAAATTGTGTACTTTCAGAGGTTGGTCTAGGTGGAATCCACTGCCCGTGTCCCTAGTAGATAACGAATGATAGTCTACACGAAATCTTTTTGTGCGCAGCAATAGCACAAAGGTGAATTGTAAAAGACATGTGTATATACATGTTGAGTCATTTAGAGTCAGATCCTCAAGATTATTCCCATCCTATGGGGGAAACGGTGCGGCAGCGAAGTTGATCCCGCTCTGCTGGTGTGAGGTAAGTGTACACCATGTACTAGCAAGCATCTCTCAGCAGTTGAAAACCGGGGCAGGAAGGCGTTTGAGAATTCATACACCACCCCATCCTTTGCGCACGATGTTGACGAGAAAAATAACTACGACCATTACCTATTCGTAATGGGTGAGACTTACACCAAATGAAGAGTTGAATGTTGGAATGAAGAGAGTAGAAAAAGGTAGAGAATGAAGGAGGGGAAATTTTGGGCACCCATCGTGTACCAGAATGAACGTTTGCTCAATTATCATAAGACATTTATACTCAATTCTGAAATAGAGTTGTCGTAGACTATGATTTCGACGCTTACAACCACTCACTCTAAGATAATATTGAGAGAAGAAAAGAAAGGAGGGCCAGGGTACCAAAATGGTGCACTCCCATTATATAAGAATGGAATGGAGTACACCTGAAGAAAAAGATGAGTCATTTAAAATCAGATGCTTGAGACTTTAATCAAACCGTGGGGGGTCCTCAATTATCAATAAACAACTTATCATAAATCAACAACCAAAAAAGTCATGGATCTGTCCAACTAACACATTTTTCACCCCCAAACAGATTGAGACACCAAGATTCGTTACCCCGAGGTTTAGTAGACCGAGAACCTAAACGAGCGTGCATATTGGTTTCTCTCAAACGGAACGGTATTCTAGTAGATGACGATGAGAAAAACGATGCTCATAAAGCACACTTGGGATGTAGATGTTTCAGCAATAATGACAAAGTGGGTTTAGAACTAAACTCTTTGAATATGTGGGGCTCTACTGTTTCATATTTGGAAAAGAAAAGCTCCCGTGGTTCATTCATGGGTATGACATTCTCGCCAGAAAGATTGAAAAACTAGTGAAGAACGGGAGAGGCGAGAAAGTTGAGTGCAAACTCAAGGATCTGTTGAAAGGGTGGAGGATGGAAATCATGGTGGTAGAAGGTGGGTGGGTTTCTACAGGTGGTAATTGTAGTGGCCATTATGGGATATGGGATTTGGACAAGGACAAAGGGGGAAGGCAGTGAAACAAGGTAGGTCGGGGAGTACTGGATCATGTCCGTAAAACCCTAAAGAGTGGATGTGGCACAAGTAATAGTCGTGTGATAAAGGGAAGGGGAAGGGACTGGATAGGTGTGACTTAGTCAGCGGGACAAGAGAGTAAAGCAGCTTAATATGTTACCATAGGGAGTAGAGGATTAGAGCCGCGGAACCATAAGAGGCAGACGTGGTTGTGGTACGGCAATAAGGAGAACCGTCAGATGAGGGGACAGATGAATGGTGCATAAAGGGAGGGGGAGGGGTATAAAAAGAAAAGAAGAGGTAAGGAAAGGAGGAGGGCCGCATTAGAGAAAGAGGAGGAAAGAAAAAGAAACAAAGTGAGAGGAAGAGATTTTAGGTTCATACATTTGGCACCATCTGTGGGGACAAGAACAAAAGCAAAATAGGAATGGCACCTAAAAAATAGGTAGGCAGACCGAAGAGAGTGGCGGTGCAAGAACCGACACCAAAGGTGATGATTGATGAAAACGGAGGCATGAGAGAAGAGCCAGAAGCAGACGAGACGTGACTTATGAGAGAAGAGATAGGAAGGTTAAGAGAGGAGAATGAAGGGTTGAGAAGAGAAAGAGAATGAGAAGAGGGAGGCACAGACGGATAGGCAATTGATAGATCTAAAGAGGAGGACGATGAGCCGAACCTTGTTGAAAACCCGGTGACCGGCTTAACAATTGAGCAGGTGCAAGAGATGATAGACAAGGATAGGGAAGCGAACCTGCAGAAGGCTAAGAGTCAGGGAGGAGCAGCTAGTCAGGTGGTGGCGGGGCTAAAACTGCAATCCGTTAGCAGACGTCATCTAGTCGTCGGAGGTCCCAAAGTGTTTTAATCAGCCTAGATTCGAGAGGTAGGACGGTAAGGGGGACCCAGCAGATCACATTCATCATTTCAGGCAGCAGATGCCCTTGTGGCAAGAATCAAGATATGATGGGCTGAGATGCATGATGTTCCCAGCCAGTTTAAAAGGAGGGGCATCGAACTGGTATTATCGGTTGTCAGCAGGGAGCATAAAGAATTTCCAAGAGTTGGAACAAGCATTTGTAGATCATTTCATACACCAAAAGAAGCGGGCGGTGGATATCGCGGCCTTGTTCAATGTGAGACAGAAGTCAACGGAGTCAGTGAGGGAATATTTGTTTCGGTCCAAAGTTGAGACATTGAAGGTCGAGAATCTGGATGAGAGAACTGCGGTGATTGCGTTTGAGTGAGGGTTGTGGCCAGGAATGGGAGTGCATTAGTCAGTAGCGAAGAACGAGATTGCAACCTTGCATGAGCTATATCCGCGGGTAGAGAAATACATCAGGTATTAGGACACTTTACAAAAGGAATCTAAGAGGTCAGGGAAAGTTGTTTTGTCGTTGGAGAAAAATAGGGAGCACCGAAGGGAGGGGACATCTGAAAGGGAAAGTGGGGGGTACCGCGGACACGCTCTGAGGGCGAAAGAGTTCGAGAAATGGCTCGAAGGGATAACAAAGAAAGGAAGCCGTACCGAGAGATAGAGGTGACACCATTGAATAGACCCTTGAGAGAAATATTGTCGTTGATTAAAAACCTGCAGGGGTATGAAGAGCCGCGGAACACGCCAATAGAGTTACCGGATAAACCCTTCTGCGCATACCACCAGATGAGAAACCATGAGACGGACGACTGTTACATGCTAAAGTGGATGGTCTAGAGGTTGGTGGAAAAGGGTAAGATGAGAGAGTTTGTGAGGGATGCACAGAATGAGGAACATAGGCTACGGCAGGATCAGATATTGGGAATAATTCACATGATTTTCAGTGGGGAGGTGCTAAGTCATAATGCTCACAGAGAATGGGTAAGGAGGACCGCGAGCATTCAGCAGATCAACCAGGGGACTGATATACCGAGACAAAGGATAGGGTCAGCAGAGGACAAAGACAGTATCATCTTCAGCAAGGCGGATTTTCGGGTAGTAGATTCTCCCCATGAAGATGCGTTGGTCATCACGGTGGCAATGGGCAATTACTTGGTGAAGAGAGTGTTGATCGATTGTGGCAGCGCGGTGGACTTGTTATTCAAAGGAGCGTTGGAAGAAATGGGAATGGATCCTAAGCAGTTGAGGCCTCCGCGAACTAATTTATACGGATTCAATGGAAGCATGACAGAGCCTATAGGAGAACTCTTGTTGTCGGTGACCACTGGTCCGGTGACAGTATTTGCGAGGTTCATAGTGGTGGACGCTATATCACAATACAACGCGATATTAGGGAGGCGATGGATCCATGAGATGAAGGCCGTCCCATCCACATACTATCAAGTTATAAGGTTTCCTACTCCGACGGGCACATATGAAGTCCGCGGGGATCAGGTGACGGCCAAGAATAGTTATAGAGGTACGGTGAAGAGATTGGTCCACGGGACAGAAGAAGAAAGTTCTTACCCTAGGAAGAGGCAGGCATAGCAATTACAGTGTGTCCTCGTGGAGAGAAAGTTGGAGCCTGCAGAGGGACTAAAGACGCTAGATGAACTCGAAGTGGTGAATATTAGAGACGGGGAGGAAGAAAGGTTCACGTCGGTGGGGTCCAGTCTGCTAAAGTGCTGGAGGAGTACATTGATACAATTCTTTTCAGAAAATAAAGATGTGTTTGCGTGGACCATAAAAGATGTAACGGGCCTAAACCCAGAATTCGCATGTCATAAGTTACACATGAGGGAAGATGCCAAACCAGTAAGGCAAAAGATACGGAGCAATCGACTGAAGTATCGGAGGGCATTCGCGAAGAGGTGGCTCGGTTAAAGGGAGCTAGAATAATTCGGGAAATAGAGTTCACCGAGTGGTTATCCAATGTGGTCGCGGTACTGAAATAGAATGGCAAAGTACGTATATGCGTAAATTTCATAGACGTGAATACAGAGTGTCCGAAGGATAGTTATCCCATGCCGCAAGTAGATGAATTGGTGGATAGGACGGTAGGGTACAAAATATTCTCTTTCATGGACGCGTCTATAGGGTATAACCAGGTCGCGATGTATGGGCCGGATTAGGAGAAGACAGCATTTGTGGTAGAAGGCGGCACGTACTGCTACATGATAAGAGCCCAAAACTGTAGTTTTAACCCCTTAATAATCATACTTTTAGACCAATTATGTGAATAATAAGTAAGAGTTAATACTGATTACGTGTTTTTATGCATTTCAAGCTTCAAAGTCCATTATGTGCAGAAATGTGCCACTTTAGCGAGATAAAGGGGCAATGGTTGGTTGCTAAGGAGTTCTGTGATTAAAGGCCAAGATTCAAGAAGAAAAAGCCTTTCTAAAGCCCGGTTAAAGCTGAAAAGTCAAAGTCAACGCGGGCAGAAATATCACATAAAGTTAGCAGAACTTCCGAAGACCATATCTTTGGACTCAGACCTTGGAATTGGGCCTACCTTATGTCAAAACGACCGGCTCGGAATGAGCTTTCCAATGGTCCAAGCCTTGACCCAATCAGAGGAGCAGAAGTGGACAAAACATCTATTGAAGCCAACTGCAGCTGGAGAGCCCATTTTGGACTAAAGAAATTGGGTTTTGGGCCTGATTCTTTGGCCCAAAACATGGCTCCAAGCCCATGCACGATTTTTGGATCTGAAAGTATAAAAACAAAAGCTTAGCTCTTTGTTAATGGTAGATAGTTAGACCTAGATTAGAACTAGATTAGTTAGCCTCTATTAATGAGTTTTAGAACTTAGTTTTAGAATTTCATTTCTTGTTTTAGATTAATTTCTTGAATCATTGAATATCATTCATTAGATAAATAAAATAGTTATTATTCTTGTCATTTCGATTTTTGTTATTTCAATCTATTAGATCTAGTTTTAATTATTGTTGGTTACCATTTCTTAGTTGTTAATTAGAATTTAATTATTGTTTAATTTAGATTAGTAAATTTCGAATCTTGATATTATGTTTAGTTTAGATTCATATGGAAATGATTCTTGGAATGATTCTCGGCTAAACCTCCATTAGAGGGGTTGAGAAGCCTTGATGAAAGCTTGATTCGATTATCGTAAAGTAAATCGTGAATTTCTATTCCACTCTAGAAACGATTAATTAGCCATGAGAATGGGTTTAATCATTCACATGCTAGTTATGAATTGGTAGAAATGTCATGTGTAATTAGGGATTAGGAAGAACCAATTGTTTCGCGTGCGATTCAATTCGGATTACGACGATTCGTCGTTAGTGAGTTAAGTTGAGTTAAAGTGGAATCAATCCCCCCTAATTCCTTATTATAGAATCAACGTAGTATTTCCATAGTTGAATCAATTATAGTTTGTATCTTGTGGGTAGTTGCATCGTAGTATAATTCCCCCTCATAAACCTCTCATTAGACTTAAAACCGATTAGTTAACTATGAAATCATTCCATGCTAGAGAACTAGGAGTGGAACGAATTTGTTACTCCACTCTATTTCGATAGAATTGAGAGTAGAAAATTTGATAAATATAGACTCGTACAAGTTTTAGTTTACTTACGAATTGAGTTTCATCGTTCATTTCGTAGGTAAATTATCTTATATGTTTTATCACTACACAAGGATGCCATTTGGGTGAAGAATGCTGGAGCCACTTTCCAAAGATTGGGAGAGAAAATGTTCGAAAGCAAGATTCGGAAGGGAATTGAGATATACATAGATGATATGGTGGAAAAAAGTATGTCCGAGGAGGAGCACATAGAGGGCTTACAGGAGACGTTTGGAATACTGCGGAAGTACAATTTGAAGTTAAACCCAGAGAAGTGCACCTTCGGAGTGACTACAGGAAAGTTTTTGGGCTACATCGTGACTCATCAGGGAATTGAGGCCAATCCAAAACAGATAAGAGCCTTGATAGAAATGCCTTCACCACAGAACGTTAAGGAGGTGCAGCGGTTAGCGGGAAGGGTGGCGGCTTTGAATAGATTCATTTCCAAGTCATCCGATAAATGCAAGCCACTATATTGATTGTTGAGAGATACCTCAGATTTTTCATGGACCGCAACATGTGAGGAGGCATTTCAAGAGTTGAAGGAGTATTTGGGCAAGGCGCATTTATTGTCACGGCCCGAGGAGGGGGAGAAGTTGTACTTGTATTTGGGGGCCACCGAGTATGCCGTAAGTTCGGTGTTGGTCCGTCTGGTAGAGAGGGTGGAGAAACCGGTGTATTTTCAAAGCAAAGCACTACTGGATGCAGAGACGCTGTATAGTAGGATCGAGAGGTATGCCCTGGCATTGGTCTTTTCGGCTCTCAAGCTGAATCCCTACTTCGAGTCGCACTCCGTGGTGGTGGTGACGAACCTACCTCTCAAACAAGCATTAAGGACTGAAACATCAGGAAGAATGCTGAAGTGGGCAATGATGCTTAGCGCATACGAGATACAATATTAGGTAAGGACCGCAAAGAAGGCACAGGCAATGGCGGAGTTTTTGGCCGAGTTCCCCTCTGAGGATCCCACTTGGGGGGGAAGAGATGGTTATGGAATCAGAGAGAGAGGGGGAGTCTGATTCTCTAGACCCTTGGGACAAGAGGAATGGATGGAGGGTATTCGCAGACGGGTCTACCACCGACGCATGCAGCGACATATGGGTGGTGTTAGTCACACCTGATAACAACATAATAGAACAGGCAATGAAGTTAGGTTTTGCAGCATCCAGTAATGAAGCTGAGTATCGGGCAGTGATAGCAGGACTGAGAATGGCTGAGGATCTAGGTGTGAAGGAACTGACCGTGTATTCAGACTCAAATCTCGTGGTGTGTCAAGTTAATGGAGGGTTCGCTGCTCGATGTCCGCGAATGGCAAAGTATTTGAAGGTGGTACACGAGAGAGCTAGCAAATTTGTAAAACTCCAATTTGTACATCTGGGTCATGGGGTGAATAGACATGCGGATGCACTGGTGTATGTTGCAGCAGCCATGCCCAGATCAAAGGAAAGGGCATTACGGGTAGGGAGGTTGGACAAGCCGAGCATGGAAGAGTTGGTAGAGGTGTGTCAGGTTACGGAAGATGAAGGGGGATGGATGGAACCCATTAGATATTTCTTGGAAGGAAAGGAGGTTTCGGACAAGAAAGAAAAAAGAAGGTTGGAACAGACGTCCTAACGGTATATGCTGGTGGAAGGGGAATTATACCGAAAGAACTTCAGTGGGCCCTTGTTAAAATGTCTGGGGCCGCAATTGGCATCGGAGGAGTTAATAGAGTTGCATGAAGGGGACTGTGGGAGCCATTCGGTAGGAAGGACTACCGTGCACCGACTTTTGACACAAGGTTACTTTTGGCCCCATATGAAGAGGGACGCGGTGGACTTCGCAAAGAAATGTGACAAGTGTCAAAGGTTCTCATAGCTGATATTCGCACCCACAAAACCGTTGCATAATGTCTCGAGTCTATGGCCTTTTGCAATGTGGGTCATGGATATCATGGGACCGTTGCCCATGGCCAGCGGCAAAAGGAGGTATATGCTAGCGGCTACGGACTACTTTACTAACTGGATAAAGGCCGTGCCTTTACAGCAAGTCAAGGAAACACAGGTGATTAAATTTCTATGGGAGTACATCATATTTCGGTTTGGGTTACCATACGCCATCATTGCAGACAATAGGACGCAGTTCACGGGAGCTAAATGACGGCTTTTCTACAAGCATACAAGGTGAAACAAGGATTCTCTACTCCCTACAACCCCGAGGGCAACAGCCAGGCGGAATTGTCTAACAAAATGATAATGAACAATTTGAAAAGGAAGTTAGAAGATAAGAAGGGTGTGTGGGCTGACGAGTTGAACCATGTGCTCTGGGCCTACCGAACCACACTGCGGACAAGCACCAAGGAGACTCCCTTCGCCTTAGCATACGGTGTCGAGGCCATAATTCCTACAGAAATGGTGATGGCCACTATGCGGACCAAGGCTGTGGAAAGGGGGTCGAATTGGCGCATATTGGCACATGACTTGAATCTGGCAGAGGAGAAATGAGACTCAGCTCGCATTCGATTGGAGGAGTATCACCGAAGGCTACAAAGGCAATACAACAAAAGGGTCCGACCACGGTGTTTCAAGATTGGAGAGTTGGTGCTCCGCCGAATAACTCCGAGTACCAAGGAAGAGAAGGATGGGAAGTTAGGGCCTAACTGGGAGGGGTCATACACTGTGGTGGAAGTGGGAGGTTCTGGTACATACAGGTTGCAGACCATGAAGGGTAAGCTGATAGACAAGCCTTGGAACATAAGAACGTTGAAAAGTTCTATGACTGAATGTAATGGAGTCTTGTGTAATGTAAGGAAGTCTAGAGCAGAGGATTGGAGCTGTATGTAAATGTATAAAACCGCGGCACTTTTGTGAATGAAAAGGCGTTTCTTATGTGTAGTGTTTAAAGAAGAATAAAAAATGTGAATCTGAGATGCAAGTGATACATGAGGCAAGGAGAATGGCCCTAATAGGTTTGAAAGCCTGATTGAGCCCGCAGAGTGGGATGAGCCCTCCGCAGATAAGAGATACAAGATAAAGGTAGGGAGTGACTCCAGAATCTGGTCGAGACTGAGGAGTGGGATGAGTCCTCCACGGATCTGAGATGCGAGAGATACATGGGGCAAGGAGAGTGGCCCCAACAGGCTTGAGTGCCTGATCGAGCCCGCAGGGTGGGATGAGCCCTCTGCGGAACACATGGGGTAAAGAGAGTGTACCCAACAGTGGAGTGGGATGAGCCCTCCAAGATGCGAGAGATGCATGGGGCAAAGAGAGGGCCCCAATAACTGGTCAAGCCCGCGGAGTGGGATGAGCCCTCCGCGGAACATAGGTGCAAGAGAAAGGAGGGAGCAAAGAGAGTGTCCCCAATGCCTGGTCGAGCCCGCGGAGTGGGGTGAGCCCTCCACGGATCCGAGATGCGAGAAACACCCGGGGCAAGGAGAGTGACCCCAACAGATTTGAGTGCTTGATCAAGCCCGTGGAGTGGGATGATCCCTCTGCGAAACACATGGGACAAAGAGATTGTCCCCAACAGCAAAGTGGGATGAGCCCTCCAAGATGCGAGAGATGCATGGGGCAAAAAGAGTGACCCTAAAGCATGGTCGAGCCCGTAGAGTGGGATGAGCCCTCTGTGGATCCGAGATGCGAGAGATACATGGGGCAAGGAGAGTGGCCCCAACAGGCTTTAGTGCCTGATTGAGCCCGCAGAGTGGGATTAGACATCCGCGAAACACATGGGGCAAAGAGAGTGTCCCCTACAGCGGAGCGGGATGAGCACTCTGAGATGTGAGAGATGCATGGGGCAAAGAGAGGGGCCCCAATAACTGATCAAGCCCGCAGAGTGGGAAGAGCCCTCCTCGGACCAAAGATGCAAAGGATGCATAGCATACTAAAGAGGGAATAACATTGCATAGGCAGAGGTTTGCATATGGAGAAAGAACCAACAGTTAAGGAGGGGACAACATAACATATTAAACCAAGTATCATGCTAAAAGAAATGATGGGACTAAGAGAAGTATGGCGAACTACAGACATTTAAAAGGTATTAACATAGCAAAATATGCAGACATGGCAAATCCAGGTCGCAAGTTCGTGACAACTATTTGATACAAAGAGAAAACAAGGGCATTCCCTAGGTGGATGAATCAGCTATGTCTTCAGTAGCAGTAACTTCAGCAGCGGCAGTAGGGGACTCTGGTATAACTGCAGCAGGAAGGGGGTAGTCGCTCATCCCAACGTTCTCGGGTATTCCGGAAGTATCCGCGGCTACCATAGGATCACCGGCGACTTCAGTGGGGTCAGTCACCAGATCGGCAGGTCTCTCTAGAAGAAGGCGGCCTTCCTGGGTGACCCGAACGAGTTCCTCCTAGACTTTCCGCGCCACCCTCTTCTCCGCCAGAGTCTTGAAACGGTCGCGGAGAGCTGTCATGTCTGATTGGTGTTGCTCCATCATCTTGGTGGTGTCATCCTTTTAGGCCTGACTGAGGGCGTCCACGGTCTTTTCATGTTGTTGGGTGAGGGCGTCCAAATTAAGCTGGTGATGGTGGAGAAGTTCTTCTCTTTGATAGCGCAAGCGATCGTTGATGGAGTCCATGTACAGTTGATAGGAGGATTTCGTGGACTTAAGTTCGTCCTGAGCCTGGACTTTGGCCAAATTGGCAGCTGCCAGATCTGTCTAAAGTCTGGAATAGGCCGCTCGCAAACCAGTAGGGCCGTTGAGCTCCTGTTCCAGAGTAATCACCTTCTTCTTGGCGCGGAGAAGGTCGCAGATCATGAAGGAGATGTCCAAGCTCACCTGATTCAAAAAGGTAGAGGGATAAAAAAAAAATGCTCTCTTCTTCTCCAGCGCTCTCTTCTTCCCCAGCGAGAAACCCAGCGCTGCACTTCTCATGCAACACGCGCCCAGCCCCTTTCACCATCCACCACCATGACCATCCACTAAAAACCCGACCTTGTTGCACCACCACCACCACCTTCTTCCACGCCCTTGCTACACAACTCGTGATGCGCCTCTTCCATCTGTCGTCACCAACACCAATAACCACCTCCATTATATAATATCCCGCCACCACCACCATTTGTCATCAACCACCAATTAAAAAAAAAACAGCGCCCTTCTTCCCCAGCAAGAAACCCCATCACCTGCCACCGCACCTCCCCAGTACCTCCCTTACCATCCATCCCCCATCCACCACCAACAGATTTGGTCACATTCCCACCATCATCACTTCCACCACAACCGAACCACCACAACAGTCTCCAATTCATTTGATTCCTCCTCCCACCTTAACAACACAACACCACCATCACTCACTCAACACTGTCAGCAACAGTGCAATAGTGCACTCACTGGTTTTTGTTTTTCAGTATTTTTGTTTGCTAGAACATTGTTGTATGTTGTTTCTGTTCTTGTCTATTTTTGTAACCAAAGACTTCATAACCAATTCCTCGATAATAAGCTGAATTGCTGACAACATTTGGTTTTCGATTTGGTTGTTAGACTGGTTTTGGGATTTGTCTGTGGATTTGTCTGTATTGGGTTTTGTGTGGTGTTGTTCGACCGGTTTTGGGGTATGGGATATGTATAGTTTGGGATTTGTTTGGTTTGGGGTTTGTTCACCTGGCTACGGGTTTTGGCTATGAGAGGGAAGAAAGGTCTTGCCCTCTCAGTGACTTCTTTGGGGGTTTGTGCCCCACCCCCTAAGAAACGTGTCCATTGTCCTTTCCGGGATCGCCATGGATGCACCAATGGAGTAAACAGTAATGGGTTTACTGTTCCCTATATTTTCACGCATTTCGATAACCAACATTTGGATTATCAGTTGACTATCGATAGGTTATGAGATGAAATTAAGGATGATCGTGAATTGTATTTGTCACTAGAGAACTCCTTAAGGTCATTAGACAAATGGGTTTGTGGCATTTGTCTTTGCATCCATGCACTTGGGATACCGTGTCGTCATCCAAATGATACCATAGAACTGCCTGCTTTGATGGAGAGTGGAGAACCCGCATGTGTTATTGTGGGCATACCACAGCCGCCCTCTAAGCCCAACACTATGGATCTTACCCTCACGACACACAGGGGTGACGGTGATACCCCTAATCAGGTTGGTAATGTTTCACATCTTGATGAGACGTTACTTGATAGTGCATTCCGTATACCCTTTCATACTGTGAAAAGTATACCACGTGCTTGTCGTTTGGCTTTTTCTAGTGCACTGAAATCTGCTCTCTGGGATACTACGGCTGATCCTGGGCCAGTTATGCCTTGTGTTTGTCTCCTTCTTCTGTCGTGCTGTACTCTTCAAGTTTTTCAACCATAGAATCGTCAGGAACATTGTTCTAGTACTAGAAAAAACCTTCAGCAGAAACAGATTTTCCATGCCTTGACGACATGGAATGAGCCTAGTGGGATGTTTCGTCTCTTAGAGTTTGTAATAGATCCTCCTTCAATCCAGCTAACCAGGAAATCTACCTCCACTCAAAATGTACGTCGATGCTTACAGAAAGTTGATGATGGACATTTTGCTGCAGGGTTAAAGTGTTATCATCATCAGGAGTTGCCTCTAATACTGTAGAGACTATACGTGCATTAGAGGAGAAGCACCCGATGCGACAACCACCTGTGAGACCGACTGTTCCTTTTGTTGATCCCCCTTTAGTGGTAGAGAGAGTCGCCCTATTGGCATGTATTCGGTCATTTCCGAAAGGCACTTCTTGTGGTCGTGATGGTCTTCGAGCTCAGCATTTGTTGGATGCCATGAGTGGTGCGGTAGCAACTATATCGTCTGATTTGCTAGATGCATTGACCCCTATGGTGAATCTTTGGTTACAGGGATGATGTCCACAACCATTAGCTGAATTCATCGCGAGTGCTCCGCTTACTCCACTTCTCAAGCCGGATAATGGTATTCGTCCTATAGCTGTGGGGATGGTTTGCCGTCGCCTCGTCTCCAAGATTGCAATGAAAGGATTTTCAATGTGGTAGGATACTTACAGGATTTTCAATATGGTAATGTGGTAGGATACTTACAGGATAATTACAGAAGCACTTTTGCACGCTGTCAACCGCATAGTGTATGTTAACAGTGACAATACCTCTCTTTCGATGCTGCTTGTAGATTTTCGGAATGCTTTTAACATGGTTGATCGGACTACCATGTTGAGAGAGGTTCATATCCGTTACCCAGCTATTGCCCCTTGGGTTGAGTACTTGTAATGTCAACCTGCGAGGTTATATATGGGGGATGACTACATATGGTGCGCTCATCGGGGTTCAAAGAAGACGACTTTGGGTCCCCTTCTATTTGCACTGGTGTTGCATCCCCTGATTCTATAGATCCAGTCCAGTTATCATTTGTTGCTACATGCTTGGTATCTAGATGATGGGACTCTGATTGGAGATACAGAACAGGTGGCGACAGCTTTGGGTATGATTCAGGAAGAAGGACCTTCTTACGGGCTGGTTCTTAATGTGGCTAAAACTGAGATATTTTGGCCATCATTGGATCCACGTCACTCCACTCCTGGTCTCTTTCCTTTAGATTTGTCCCATCCTCAGCAGGGAGTCAGGTTGCTTGGAGGTGCGGTCAGCACTGATCCATCCTTTGTCATGGGCCTTGCTTGCAAGCGTGTTGAAAAGGTTGCGACTTTGATGGACTATTTAGCTATATTAGATGATCCATAGTGTGAGTTAGCTCTCTTACGTGCTTGTGCTGGGCTCTTTAAGTTGGTATTTATGATTCGTACTTGTCCACCATCCCTTTTTAGAGAGGCAGCTAAGACTTTTGATCGGCATCTCCACAGTGTTCTCCAGGGTATTGTGGTTTCTGATGGTCCTAACTTCGGTGATTTGCAGTGGCATTTATCGACACTCCCATTACGTCTTGATGGGTTAGATATTTATTGTGCCACTGATGTCTCTACTTTTGCTTTTGTGGCCTCCCGTAGTCAGACTTTTGAGTTTCAGAACCACATTCTTAGGAGTTGTGGGCTAGTGCCTTTGGATGAGATTCTTGATGTTGTTAGCAGTGCATTGAGTCTTTGTCTACCCAATTTTGACCTCAGTTTTATGGCTGGGAGTGCTACTGTCCCCTCAAAACCACAAAAAGTTTTGGCTGAGAGGGAGTTTGTGTTATCTGCTCGTCAAAAAGCAGTCATTGGATGCTTGCAGTCAGAACACGCTAAGGATTTTCTACTTGCTATTCTAATGGAGGGACTTGGACAGCGTATGTCTTCAGTGGAGTATCGTTCTATTCTCCGGTACCATCTCATGATTCCTTTGTACTCTGATGGTGATCTATGCCCTGTTTGCAAAAAGAGTAGACTAGATGCTTTCGGGGACATGCAACACATTGTAGGCATTTTCCAGGTTTCAAATACCGACATGATCATGTCAGAGATATTTTATGTGATGCATTTTGGAGGGCTAGGGTACAAGTGAAGAAAGAGGCTCCTGTGAATTTTCTCACTGATCCGAATGAGGGAAGATCTACACTTCGGCCTGTGGACGTGTTGATATACAGTTGGTCTGAGGGGAGACATGCATGTGTTGATCTGATGTAACTGGAGCCTCTCCGTTGGTAGGGCTTGGGAATGGAGTCTTTGAGGTGGGAGAAGCAGCTAAGAGAGTTTTGATAAGGATGATGGAGAAGCATAAGGAAGCTTGCACGGCTAACCAGCATTGTTTCATTCCATTTAGTTTTGACACTTTCGATTTCTTGGAACAACAGTCTGTTGAGCTTCTCAAGAGACTTCAAAAAGTCATGGACAGTAACGTTGTGATAGCTGGTTCTAACAAGTTTGTTTTTAGAAGAATAAGATTTGCTATTCATAAAGGACTTGCGGCGCAACTTGTTGCACACTTATCCTAATTATTTGTAAAAATCCTTATCAGTATCAATAAAATTTCAACTTAATAAAAAAAAAATTAAAAAAAAAAAAAAAAAAAAAAAAGAAAGAAAGGAGAGGAAGTTATACCCTTTCCCAGTTTGTGTATAGCGAGGTGCGATGTTGGTACCTTAGCATAGGCAATGTCTTTAGGCAGATGAGCGTTATAGAACAAGGAGGAGGCCACAGCGGCATTATCTAAAGCGGAGTCCACCGTATTTACTTTCTGGTTGCGCACATTGAAAACAGGATAGAAGTCCTCAACAGGCGCAAGAGTGGATGATGGGGCAGGAGGCTGAGCGGGTTCCTTGCCAAGCCGGCGAGTGCAGGGAGAGGAGTCAGCTGGATGAGACGGTGCAGAAGCAGGTGCTAGACTTTCAGGCACTGAGCCCTAGAGAATTACAGAGACAGGCCCCTCAGATGTGGATGTCCGCAGCCTCTTGGCTGGCGGTTGATCAGCCGGCGCATGCATGGTTGCAGGTGGTACTTCCATCACATCATCATCAGAATCACTGTCGAATAACTTCTACTTGCGAACGTCCATGTCTTCTGGAAGAGATGGGAGTGAGGTGAACTGATTGTCCCATTGGGAAATAGAGCAGTAGGATGGGACGTCGTCGGGAATGGAGGAAGGGTGGAGGTCTTGAGGGACTCGAGAGGCAGAAGAGTGTGAGGACGTTTGCGGAGAGGGGCGATGAGACTTATGGGGGCGAGGTCTCTTCTTTGAAGGAGGAGAAGCACGGGGCTTCCGCTCTTTGGGAGGGGGAAGACGGAAAAAAGGACCTGTTAATCCACGGAAGGTGTTAAAAGCGAGAATGGGTACTATGGGAGTAGCGGTGGTGGGATGAATGCCTAAAAAGTCGGCTTGGGTAGAGCCAAGGGTGCGGAGCTTGGCAAAGATGGGACAAGAGATGTTGTCGTAAATCCGGGATTTGGAATCCGGCCGCCAACCTATAAATAAAGACGATTATGAGTTAGTAGGTTAAAGGGAAAACATTTCAAATAGTGGGAAAAGAACTATAATAGTCACCACGAAGTCGGAAGGCAAGATGATTAAGAGTCAGGGTGGAGGGAATATCTGCGAACAGGAAGTTTCCTGAAACATAAAGCGGATAGTGGTGCCAAACTTTATCTGAAGTGGTAAGACGAAGGAGGAAAGATTGTTTCTTAGGACTAACATAGAAGGATTGGTATCCTATGCTGACGTCCTTGGTGCTGGTTTTGAGGTAGTAGTGAGAGTAAATGCCACGGCTGGAGATCTTAGGTTCTTGGGTCCTATTGTACGAATTCGTGGCATACATTATCCACCAAAAATTACCGATGCCTTGGCAAGGGGGAATGTTAAAGTGGTTGCAAACTTCGACATCTAGGAGTGAAAGGGGAAGCCGTAGACCGACAACTATTTGTCCTACAGTGATGACAAGAGAGCCCGGTCGGCAGGGAACCAAATGGGGGTAGTGAGTGACGGTGGACACGTGTTCCAGTTGAATGTCAGCTGGAACACCGTAGGCAGCTCTAAGGGCGTCTAAATTAGGTCTACGAGATCTAGGGGGGCGGCAGTAAAGTAGTGAGGCGGCCGGAAGTGGAGGGTACCGCAGTGGAAGCCGGAGGAGGAGAGGATACCCCCGCTGAATGGGAAGATGATGAGTCTCCGGATTCACGGTCCAACATTGTAAGGGAGATGAACAGATTCCAGAAATTGAAGTATTTCAAAACAAGAAAAGAAAAGAGATAGGGAAAAGACAGTGCAACAAAAAAGAAGAGTACCAAAAGAACGTACCGATCAAGGGGAAGAGAGAGCTGGTGAGGCCTTGAAAGATAGCCGGAGGGGAAGAAGAATACCGGAGAGATCACCACAGGTTAGCACGCGAGCACCAGGGAAGGAGTGAAGGGAAAGAAAAATGGAGAACTGGAGCAAGGGGAGAGGGGAATAAGAGGTGAGAAAAAAGAAAGTGAGGGAAGATGAAGAAGGAGTGTGGTTTAAATAGTATAGGGGCAAAAAACTAATTCCAGGGCGGCGAGGAAATCGAAGCGTCGGCTGGAGCTCCAGCCGAAAGACGACATGTGTAAGCGCAGGAAACAAGGGACTGCCAGAAAATTTCGTGTGATGAGTGCCTTTCACATCACACACTTCCCAAAGTGAACATATATTAGCTGGAGAGAAGATAAGGAGGTGGAAGTTCTCAACCTCGGGTCAATTATATGACCGCGAAGTCGAGAAGGGGCATTTGTAGTGGCCATTATGGGATACGGGATTTGGACAAGGACAAAGGGGAAAGGCAGTGAAACAAGGTAGGCCGGGGAGTACTGGATCATGTCTGCGAAATCCTAAAGAGTGGACGTGGCATAAGTAATAGTCGTGTGATGAAAGGAAGGGGAATTGACTGGATAGGTGTGACTTAGTCAGCGAGACAAGAGAGTGAAGCAGCTTAATATGTTACCATAGGGAGTACAGGATTGGAGCTGCGGAACCCTAAAAGGTAGACGTGGTCGTGGTACGGCAATGAGGAGAATAGTCAGATGAGGGGACAAATGGACACGGTGCATAGAAGGAGGGGGAGGGGTATAAAAAGAAAATAAGAGGAGAGGAAAGGAGGAGGGCCGCATTAGAGAAAGAGGAGGAGAGAAAAAGAAACAAAGTGAGAGGAAGAGATTTTAGGTTCATATAGTAACTCATCATAGGCTCTCAAGAATTCGAAGTATTCGTCATCCAGCTTGTCTGGATTTACAGGATAATCTTTATCAACAAAAGTACGTGCAACTTTAAGGAAATCTTCAATATCCTCGATAGTGAATTCGGAAAAGAAATTGTGATCCTTGTCGTCCTTCGTAAGAATAATGGGTACCAACGTTGGAGTTAAGACATCCACCGAACTAGTGATCATGTTGATCTCACCATCCATAGTTTGTGGCATCAATTTGAATACATTTATTTCCATAGTGAGATTTCTAAAGGACATGGTCATGGAACCATCACGACAATTGATAAGGGCATTTGCAGTTGCAAGAAATGGACGCCCTAGGATTATTGGAATGGAGTCGTATGCAACTTCCGTGTCTAGAATGACACAATCAATAGGATAGTAAAAATCTTGGACCTTGACGAGGACATTCTCTATAATGCCCTTGGGATGCTTGATGGAACGATCGGGTAATTGCAGTGTCATGGTTATAGGTTTGAGTTCATGGATACCCAACTATTTGAAGAGGTAGTAGGGAAGTAAGTTGACACTTGCTCCCAAGTCTAATAGTGCAGTAGCTGTATACCTATCTCCCAAGGTGCATGGAACTGTAGGACGGCCAAGGTCCTTGTATTTTACTATTCTATTTGATTCAGATAATGAAGGAAATTGGTCGGTTAGAAAAACGTGTTGTGGGACATTGGTTTTCCTTTTATTAGTGCACATATCTTTCAGAAACTTAGCATGTCTTGGTAATTATTTGAGAGCATTGAGAAACGGAAGGTTTATCGTCAAATTCTTGAATGTTTCTCGAATTTTGTCAAAAAATTTATCAGGTTTGTTCTTTGCCAAACGTGCTGGAAATGGGGCCATTTGTCTGTATTTTGCAAATGGGACTTAGGCTGGTTTGTCTCTTCGGGTATTGGCTCCTCGACAGATGTAGATACAGTTGTTTTAGCTGTGACAGGTGGGAGGTTATCCAGCATACTAATTTGATTGTCAATAGTTCTGCTAGAAAAAAAAAGTGGTGATGGCATTCACCACTTCCTTATTTTGGTAACTTCAAAGTCTGTGTTAGTGGGATTAGGATTTGGAACCACTTTTCCAGGAAACACACCTTTCTGAGTTTTGTCTTGGGCTAACTGCTGAAGGGATTGATGAATGGATTTCAAGATTTGCGATTGTTGTTGCATGTAAGACAGAAAAGTTTTGTTTGTCTTATCGGCTGAAGGTTGCATAGGTGGTGCTGCCGAAACGAGGTCATGGTAGTGGTTGATGGGTTGTTGATGTGAGAAATTTGGATTGACAGGCACAAGGCTGCGGTTGAAATTGAAGGTAGAAGAGCTCGGAAACTAGGTTTGTCCTTGCTGGAATTTCTGATTATATCCTTGTTGATATGAATTGAAGTTTGGATTTGGCCTAATAGGTTGAGTGGTGAAACTTGGGGGACCTAGCTATTGTTGGTTGTTACGCCAAGCGAAATTGGGATGTTGTTACCAAGGTGCATTAGGCACGTTGAAGGTACAAACTTCTTCAGGTAGTTGAGGATTGGAATCATAGAGCAATGGGCACGAGAGTTCGGCATGGTTAGAGCTCCGACAAAGGTAACATGGAGAAGTGTTGATGTTCATGACCTGCTTTGGCTTTTGATCATTCACTTGGATAGAAAGAGTATCAACCTTCTTGGTTAGGGATTCGATCAGAGTTTTTAATTCTGGATCGGGTTTCACCTCAAACATAGATGTAGCTTTGGGAGGATCGGGTTTCACTTCAAAAAAGTGTATGCCTCGATAGCTCCTTTGTCCATGAAACAATTACCATTCATGATATCAAGCATTTCTTTTTGATGGTTGGAAAGACCGTCAAAGAATGAACGGACGAGGATAGTGGTGTCGAGTTAATGATGGGGGCATTCTAAAAGAAGATCAATAAATTGACTCCATGCTTCCGTAAAGGATTCATGAGGATGTTGGCGAAAGAATTAGATCTTCTGAAGCATTTCAATAGTTTTCCTCTGAGTGTAGAATTTGCTCATAAATGATTGCACGAGTTTAGCCCACGTGTTGAGAGATTGTGATGTTTGACCTGCTAACCAAACTGAGAGATTGTGGTGTCTACTAGTTGAATCCTACGAAGGTGATTGTACGGCTTCTCATGGTCTAAACCATGATAAACATATAACAATCCGAAAATGTTAGGCGGGATTCAAAAATCACCATCAATGTCCTCAAGTTTGATGGAGGAAGAAGGCCCTTCCTGTAAGGCAGTATAGAAGTCCGAAAGGGGCTTCTCAGCTGGTGGAGTTTCGTCGGCCATAACTATGGGGTTAATGGCAACAAGGGATTTTGATCATGTATATTAACGGATGATGAAGAACTTTGTTAAGGTGATAACTTATGCAATTGCCTATCGTATTTTATTCTACGATAAGTATGTTTAAATTCCTTACTATGACCAGACCTTAATCTCATGCATGCACAAAATTTTAATCTAAGGCACACAAGGAACGAATTTTTACATGTATTTTATCATTGACGTAAGTATTAGAAGTGAACAACATAGCTCTGAGCTGTTACTAAAGGTAGCAGCGAAGCGAGGAATACGTGTGCATATACCAACAGCCAAGTCACAAGAGAACCTCAATCTTTCGAGCTTTCTAGATACCGTTAGAATATGTTTGTGATTTTTCTTTTTGGACTTTTTTTTTTTTTTATAAGATATTTATTTACAATTTATGCAGACAATAAAGGCACAAGACATGCAAATATTGGTTTAATTAACTAATAGTTATTATGTTATTTTTTTATAGGCACGAAATATATAGACAAGAAAAACACAAAGCATGCAATATATCGTACAATATAGGTAATGATAAAAACAGGTATCATGCAACATGTTATAGGCACTACACACTAATCATGTTATTAACAAGTTTCTATCATGCATAACAACTTAAAACTAATCAGGCGATATAAACATATCCACTAAACATGCGACGTATTATAGACCTAATATGATGATATACTAAACTGCGCATGTATCGCATAAAAATTTCATTTCATCAATACTCAGTGAGATTGCGATGTCATATAGAGAGCAGCTTCACCCCGAAGGGTTTCGAAACAACTTACCCCAACTCGGATTTTAACCCTCGTTGGAATGTTCTCCTCTTTCTTGACAAAATCAAATTATTATATACAAAACCTTCCACTCATACATATATATAAATATTAACAGGCAAATCAAAATCACTCAAGCGTATATATGCACTAACATGTGTCACACGCCATTCATACATATATCTATTCTAACAAGCAAATAATAGTCCATAACATGTTATTTTGTACATACGAGATATATCACAGGTTAATCATGTAAACATTAAATGAAAAATTAGAACATGTGAGTGTCCTGCAACTCCACAAAAAAAACAAAACGTTCGTTTCAATTCACGCGAACGTTATGAAGTCTTGGTCGTACTGGAAGAATCCAAGACAGATGAAAGGAACCAAGAACAATACTGGAGTGTCATAGAACATGAGATTCTTGTACTGAAAATTGAACTGAAACAGGCACAAAATGGCAGCGCATGTGACCAAAGGGGCGCGCACAACTCGAATGAGTCGCGTGAGCGACTAAATCACTCGCGCCCGCAAGTCTTTGAAGATTGTACCACTTCAGATTTTCACAGTGTTCTTAGAAATTTGTGTATGTTCTATTCCAGTACTTGGTCAGAGGTACCTGTATGCACAAAAAAATCATAGTACACGGATCAGTAGCGAAACGTGAATAAATTCGAATGCAAACCAAACGTAAAAAAGAAAAATGGAAGAGATGAAAGGGTAGGAGTGGGGGGCCCCCCTTGGTGTTATTCCAGCTTATAACGTGGGTTCCTTGATGCTTTAGGAAGGTAGCGGAGCCATTTTATGTTCACTTATTTCGTGTGTACACAAGTTTAACTCATATACATGCTCAAACACGACTCATTCAAATAACTTACTCACGTGCACATTGGAATACACTTCGAGCAAGGGTTTCGTTCCACTCCTAAAGTCTAGAACATTTTAGTTTCTTCACTAGAATTACTACCTAAGGAACTTGTGAGAAGGATTTTTTTCAATGATTATTCAAATTACACTACGGTGTTACTAGGAATTCAATTTACTAAAACTTACAAAAGCTGATTTTTTAAAACGAAAGAGATAGAGAAAAAGAAAGGTGGAAAGTTGATTCGTCTCATATTAAATCATTCCCATAATTAAGAATCTTAATTCATGTTGTCTCTAACTTGTTTTGGGTTCATAGAAAAACCAAAAACGAGTTGAGACGTCGATCCATAACAACACGAACCTATCTCTAAGCCCATCTTGTTAGTATGCGGGATTGAACTGATATTCATCTTTGAAATATCTATTCAACCCCTGGTTCTATTCTACACCAGCCGCTCAAATTGTAGAACCTGGATTCACCAGAGACTCACACGCACGACTAGCCCCAGTGTCACTGATAAACGTAAAAAGAGTAGTTTACTACGAAATGAACGGTGAAACTCAAACCGCAAGAAAACTAAACTAAATTACGCGTTTCTATCAAAGATTTCTATACTCCCAATTCTATCGAAATAGAGTGGAGTAAAAAGTTCGTTCCACTCTCAGTTCCTTAGTATTGAAGTTTTCTACAATTGACTAGTAATCCAAAGTTTAATGAGAGCAATGGTAGAGGTTTTATACTACGACGTGAATTGAGCGACAAGATCTGAATAGCTAAAAACGACATATATAAAGATGTGAACTTTACTACTTTTAATTAACCAATACTTCAAATCTAATTAATGACTAAGAATTGAATAACAACAATTGAAATTTGATCTAATAAATTGAAATGACAAAAATTGAAATGACAAGAATAACTATTTTATTTATCTAACTTAAATGAAGAACAATGATTCAAAGGATTAATCCAAAATAATGAATTGAAACTAATTAATTTAACTAATTGAATTCAAATAAAACTAGATCTAAAAGCTATTTTAATGGCTATTTTTTTACTCTAACCTATCTAACTATCTCTAACTTAAGAGCTAAGTCTTATTTTATACAAGGGAGGAGACCAGATCCACAATTTTGTGCATGGGCTGAGGAGCCATGTTTTGGGCCAGAAAATCGAGCCCAAAGCCCAAGTTCTTTAGTCCACAGAGCCCGTTTCAGCTGGCTTCGACTTCAACCGACTTTTCTTCCACTTATGCTCCTCTGATTTGGTCAAGGCTTAGACCATTGGAAAGCTCTTTCCGAGACAGTCGTTTTGATGTAAGGTAGTCCTAATTCCGAGGTCTGAATCCAAAGATATGGTCTTTGGAAGTTCTGCTGACTTGTGCACTGTTTCTGCCCGTCACTACACCATAACAGCTTTTTTGTGAAGCCTATTTGGAGTCAGAAATACGGCGTCTCAATTGGTGTCATAAAAATTTGTGATGGTATTTTGGCGTCAGTAATTTTTGTGACGGCATTTTGGCGTCACAAATTTGTGACAGCATTTTTACATTTGTTATGCCATTTTGGCGTCACTTTTTTTTGTGATGGCGTTTTGGCGTCACAAATTTCTGACAGCATTTTAGATTTGTGACGGCGTTTTGGCGTCAATAAATGTGTTTTAGTTTTAAAAAAAATAATAATTATTATTTTGCTATATGATCAATCATTTTGCACTGTAGTACTGTCAAAGAGACAACTTATTTTAAAAACAATCCAATTAATCCACAAAATACACAAGTATACCTTCAACAATTAAAATTTTATTATAACTCAAAATTGCCAAATAATCCATTTCACATTTCAGAAATAGTCTACAAAGTACATAACGATGAACAGTCACGATTTACTCTATATCTCTCAAAATTATTATCAGATAATTTTCACACTTCTGCAATATACAACTACAAGGTACATCTTCTTTGCAAGTATCCAAGGTCTAGCATAAATGAAGCACCTTCAAAGCTCCCATCAAGTGAAAAGAACTAACTCTTAACTTGCCCTTCACAAAGAAAGAAGAAAATGAAGAAAACTTTATTAATGAACTAATAAAAACGAGAAAATATATATCTCATCTAAGTATATATATTGAATATGACAATTGCTAACCAAGGACAAGACATAAGATATGCTGAAAACTTAATAAACTCTTGCAGCCAGTAAAATGATGTTTAGAGAAACAAATGCACCTTTACATTTAGTGTTACCAATATACAAAACGTTATTTACACACTTCCCTTCTTTTGACATCTACGGATCACTCATTCGAATGACATGAATCCATATAGTCAAAATACATTAGCAGTAATAGAAAGGATACACACAGAACAAATAAACAATAGAGAAAAAAGAATAGCATAAACCTAAACTAGCAAAACACAAAGAAACCTAAACTAGCAGAGACACAAAGAAACTTACAGTTTCTTGATGTTTAGCATTCTTTCTCCAATGTATGAAGGGATTGGGCGATAATTGAGCGACTTCTTAAAACCCCAAAAGGTAAAGCTTAGTCCTTTACAAGACTAATAGTAAGATTACACAAGAAGTATATATCCACAACTCAACTTACAATTCTTCGGTTTTGTCGACTCTTGCGGATCGGGGAAAATCCATACTCGATACATTCAGGTAAGATATCCTCCTAAAACAAAATATTGATCACACAAAATGGTTAAAAAGATAATTAAAACTATCATACAGTGGCAAAAGGCTTTACAGTTCTGTTAGGTTTCTCAAGAGATAAATGTTAGGTGGAATAGGACCCTCCATATTTGTTCCTTGCATATCTCTGCATTGGTTAACATAATTGTTAGTAAATTATGCAACATTTCTCAAAACAAAAGTAAGAGATATTGAAAAAGGCATACACTCTTCTCAGTCTTTAAAATGAGTAATGAGTAATGAACCAACCAAGTTGACTTTAAAATACAAAAGAAATAGGCATATGCTCTTCTTAGTCTACGCAGATTTCCAAGCTCTGGAGGAAGGGGTCCTCCAAGATTATTGTCTTGCAAGAACACGTAAAATAATTTAAGTTGGGTTAGTATAGTATAATTGGCATTATACAAATTTACTCTTACTCATTTTGGAATCTTACAGTTCTTCCAGAGTAGCAATACTACTGATTTCTCTTGGAATGGTTCCACTGATAAAGTTTCCCAACAAAGACCTGATAATGTAATGTAGATACTTATTATACTTGACTAGTATAATACAGTTAAATAAATGTGCAACTCTTAAGTTAAGCCTATGAAGTTAAAGTAGTTTCAAAATGACGAGAGGAAGTGAAGCCCAAGTTCTTGGAATAGACCCATTCAGAAAGTTTCGAGTCAGGTCTCTGCACAAAAGAGAAAAATCAAGACCCAACTTCCATTTCAAATATTCTCAAATAGTCAAATGCGAGGGAAAGAGTTGTTGGGCCAAATACAGTGAGGCCCATGAAACTTGAGTCTCGGCCTCGGATAGTATAGCCCATAATTGGCCTTGGTAAAACTCAATTGGGAAAAATGATCCAGGCTTACATTTCGCGCAAATAAGTGAGGTTGGCCAAGTCAACTGGTAATTCTCCCTCTAAGCTCAAACTCTTGAGTTAACTGAAATTGAAACAAAAACATGACTATTAAAAATGTAGAACATATTATGTAGCAATTGAAAACATTGTAGAATCATTTGATCTTGTGTAAATTAAGAAAACTGCATACGTGTTTGTGACGTGGAAAATGGTGGAGGCGTTGAAAGTACAATCACAAATGACATTGCTCAAGGCATCCGACGACGACCCTGGTGTGGTTATACTAAAACCTTGGCCTGTTCGGCAAGAATTCTGGTTCACATTCCACTGTCTGATTCCCAATTTTGTGGATATTCGTTGAAGCGTTTCCAGTCATACCATTGCACACCAGTACAACACCACACACTACACACAAACAGTCCACACACCACCAGTTCACACATTGCACCACCAGTCCACCACGACACACTGCACACCACCAGTTCACACAATGCACACCACCAGTCCACCACCACACACTACACACCATCAGTCCACACAATGCACACCACCAGTCCACACAATGCACACCACCAGTTCTCCACCACACAATGTGAAATATAAATGAACTAGCAGCTTGAGTAAAGAGACTTGAATAATTAATAGGATGTAATGTAAGGAATGAAGGTTGATGAAAACATCATGACTTACCTTGTATCCCGGAAATACAGTTTGAATTCGAATAGTTGCAATGTCCTCAATGCTTCTTTCGTGCTCTTCAGTGAAGCATATATTCCATCTTACAAAATGCGCACTTGAATTTCACAAGAAACCAAAGCAAAAGATGTACATGATATTTCAAATAATATTTTCTTAAAAAAAAAGCCCCAGTGTGAATAACTAAAGTGAAGGATTGAGATTTACTTGTGCTTAAGATAAGCATAGAAATTCGCAGATAAAACGCACTTGTTGTGAGAAGAGATGGCAGAGATCAGTTTATAGGAAATTGATTCGACTTGAGTTTCTAGGGTTTGCCATTTGCATGATTAGGGAAAAAGAGTAACGTTGAGAGATTTTTTTTTTTGGGATAAGAACAGGTGAGAGAGATGAAGTCGTGGGAGCTGATACTTAGACGTCTCCACGTGTTGAAAGCGTTAACTTTATTTTCAAAAACCACGCTGGCCTGCCGTCACTTTATTTTTAAAAACTCTAACAATTTAATTCCCGTAATTATCTGATTACTAGTGACGGTTTTAGTTCACTATTGACACCTATCTGCTGTCACAAGCTTACTGACGCCTTACTGGTGTCACAAACTGAAAAAGCCCAATGTCACAAAAATACAATTATGGTGTAGTGCGTGTTGACTTTTCAGCTTTTTACCGGGCTTTACAAAGGCTTTGTCTCCTTGAATCTGGGCCTTTATCACAGAACTTCTTAGCAACCAACCCTTGCTCCTTTATCTCGCCAAAGTGGCACATTTCTGCACATAATTGACTTTACTGCCTAAAATACATAAAAACACGTAATCAGCATTAACTCTTATTTATTACTCACATAATTGGTCTAAAAGTATGCTTATTAAGGTGTTAAAACTACAGTTATGAGCTCTTATCAAACCACCCCCAAACAGCATTTTGCTTGTCCTCAAGCAAATATGAGAAATTAGAATAAGTGACCAAAAAATGGAGTTCTAACTACTCTCATTTCACTGAGTGCGATTGCATTTACCATATGCAACAAGGCCTTAAACCCCTAGGAATTCCCTAGTGGACGAGTTATAGCCTCGTGAGAGTTTTCCAGTGAAGGTACTCACAAACTTCATCTATACTATAATGCACTAAGAAATAAAACTATTGTTTCCTTATTCATGCTCTAAATTAACTATACATCTCACTAGCAATGAATATAGAATAATCAAGTCGAAACCTAAGCTAATATATGCATAATAATCAATCATCTACAATAAATATATATTCAATGAGTAATACTATGAAATGCAATAGCAGGTCCGTTTCTGAAACTCGGAATAACGTCCTTAAGTAGGTCCTCACATAAATGTCAAGACAAAACCCACTCTGATTTTTCTGCACAAGTTTCGCTACTCCAGTGTGCAGTGGGCACACTTTACCTTACAATCTCAATGACACACAAGGAAGCCGGAGTCGATCAAACACATCTGCCACTTACTATCACACTAACCTATTCCTAATTGAGCTAGAGGTCTTTATTAGGTGTTGCGGGGGTTAGGAGATGGTTTAAGAAGGAAGAAAATGGATATTCAAAAAGAACAAGTCTGAGATAATAGAGTCTTCATATTATGTAACTAGAGAATACCTTGTTCCTTACTTTCGCTTCTACACTTTGTTTCCATCCTTAGCCATATTTTTCTTTTTCTTTGGCTTTTGACTCCTTTGATTCTATTTTTTTTTTGGAGTTCTAACTCTTATTTTCTTTTATTTGCTTCTTTTCTTATTCCTTTTTTTTTATTTGGATGGAAACTTTCTTTTCTTATTTGAAGCGATTGACAAATTATTGATTTCAAAGGTCTTTCTCTTTTCTATTCTTCATCTCTATTCTCATACTTATTCAAAGAACGGATAGGCTGATTTTTTTTTTTTTTTTTTTTTGTAACAGGTTAAAGGATTTGCGGTTTATGATAGGATAAGGAAAGGCTCAGAGGGGCGACTAGCGGAAAATAATTTCATAAGGGTTGAATTTCTGGCTATATCGATCCAAAGAGGGCCTAAATTCTCGCTTAGGATATGGTATAGTGATCAAGCAAGTGGACGTGTGAATTCTCTATCCGGATTTTACTTCTCCCTTGTGTCATTTCTCAAATGTTTCACTCATATAAGGCTTTAGGCTATATTCTCATAGGATTTGTAGAATAAGTACTCTGGCCTAGATTTCAGAAACTTGCTACTAACAATTATAGATACTCATGTAATATATTTATAGATAGATGCAAAGATTGTTACCTACATATTAACCTAAGTTTCTAAAAAACTATTCTAATGCAAAAGCTACGTGAGACTTCTAGATTATTAAGAGCATAGAGAAGGAAAACAATACCAATATTCCTAAGTGTATAGCATAAACCTTTTATTTTTATTTTTTTAATTTTTGATATTTTAACTAGAAAATAAGTACATATTATACATATCTATATCCTAACAGATGCTTTAATTACACGTGTTTCTATGCCCCCCCCCCAAACAAGAAGCATGCTTTGTCTTCAAAGTATTTAAAATAAAGACGGTATGGATAATACCATTGAAGCGCGTGAACTTCAGGAACATCTGCAAAACAAAGTTATAACATACTAATATAGGAAATAAAAACTGACGCAGCTCTATAGGAGTTCCACCTGCTATGGGGTTATTGCTTGGGACATAAGCAAACACTAACTGAAACTAAAACTTACCTGCACTCCCGCTTACTCGTCCTCTTCCTCATCATCTGCAAAGAGATGAGGTTCCTTTGCGTCCTGCCACGCCATGATAACTTGCCAAGCCCGTCGCCGTGTGTCATCTACTTGTGCTAACCTGTCGAGTGTTACTATGATTGATGGGGTGTAAGGAGCAACCAAGTGAGGTTGCACCTGCCATCCCGGCCAAGTCATGACTCGAAAAGAGCGAACCACCCAATTGGTGGGTCTCATGACTTTGACCCTTTTCCAATCCGTGAACTGGGTACAAAATTCAGGTAGGCAACTGAGCATGATGCGGCAACTAAAACAGGCATAAGAAGATACTTATGCCTCATGCTTTGGGCTCTCTTAAGACTAGCCACTAATACTCGGGATATGTCATATCGGCAACGTCCCTCAGCTACAGCAAGGAAAATGTCACCAGTGGTACTATTTGCAGAGGTAAACTGCCAATCCCCTAGAATATTCATCAGGATGAATAACATGGTGGTGCCTACATTTAGGGACAGGCTACCAAGGGCTATGTTGTAACGCCCTTGGTCCATTATACGAAATACCCCTCCCCCGTAATACTCATGGAAATATATATAGTCATAGAGGTAGGCATTATCGGTCATATATCCCCACGTGTGAATAGGATCAGGTATTGGTATTCCTGAAACTAACGCTACGACATATTTATTGAATTCTAGTGGCGTGCCATCTACCGTGATGGAGAATTCTTGTTCTTCGTCTTGGTTACAATAGAACTTAACATTATTGTAAAAAAATTCAGTAAGTTTAGGTGAATACGAGTCAGCGTCACTTACCAATAGATGCGTCCAGCCTAACTGCAAGATCCTTTCGCAGAACCAATGTCCATAAGTCTCGCTTCCCAACAAGTGTTCGAAGGACTGCTCCGGTATCACTATAGGAGGAGTTATCACAAAACTACTTTCTAGAACAGCTGCTACTATCCTGGAACAACCCTCGGAAAACTGGAAATTTTTGGTGCCCACAGGAGTCAGGGTGCAGGTTGCGCTCTAATGAATTTCGAGTTCCAGGCACTTGGGCGCAGGTGGAGCTCGGGTTTGAGCTAGCTAGAGCAGGTCATTTCGGGGTAGAATTTTCTCGGCGATTGCTTAGGGCACAAGTCTTTCGGAGGTGATAGGCGAAGTCGCGAAGGAAAAATAAGGTAAAGGGGGAGTGAAACGTGAGAGATGAATGTGAGATGTATTTGGGGTTGTGAGTGCAGAATGAATGCAATTTTTATAGGTTTTAAATTGCTAAAACGAATCGGGAAGTTGCCAAAAAGCTTTAAGGCAATTGCCAAAAATAATAAAATTTCCAAAACCAAAAACGGAAACAACTCATATTTTTTATTCTAAAACAACCCTAATATCTTTTAAGCTAAATTTAGGATAGAATCTGCCTAACTCATCGAGATTTCATCCTATCACAATACCTATTCATGGCGATGCTCATATCGGCAATATTCTTAACCCTCACTCCAAAACAACTTCTAAAATGGATGATCATATAGCGAATTATGCTCGACTAAATAATACCACCCCAAAAAAATTAGGAAGGTGGGATTAATGATAAAAATAATGCATAATTCGAAAATAACCAACTTATATTAAAATTAAATTCAAACAACAGAACACAACCAAATTCAAATTTGATTACTAAACTAATATTTTTACATTCGAACTAAATAAAAATAAATACAATAAAACAAATCAACTCATCAATCCCTAAATAACGCACTACTGGTAATGGAATCCGCATGAGAAGGAGATGGCTCTTGGGCTTCCAAAGGGCCAGAGCCATCCGTCCTGCGGCAACGACGCTCGTGCCTAACAGACTGCTCCTCAGAAGAAACCCCCTGGGGTAGAAAGCGTGCAATCATGTCATCTCGGAACTAGAGCTGAGCTTCCATCTCAGCCCTTGTCTGTTCGCACCGCTCATCCTCACGCCGAGCACGAGTCTCAAAGTTATGATGCATGGCAGCCTGCCAAGTCTGGAGGTCTTCGCAAATAGTATTTAGGGAACGCATGCCATGATGAATCACAGTCATGCGTTCTGCGTCAATCCCACACCGCTCCAAGGCATCGGCATCAAAACATGTCGTGTCATCTTCATCCTCTGAGTCGGTCTCGTCAGCTACCCTCTCTTCAGGCAACCTCCAAACTCGTTGGATACACTCCATATAAATATGAGGATTTCGGTGCTCTTTCAGGCAAATCCTATCAGACCTCGGAGTCGCTCTCAGGGTAATCATGATTTTCGTAATCAAAATAGGAAGAGGTGCAATACTCTTCCCCACTCCCCTAATCATGTTTCTCAAAAACTCCACAATACAAAACTCATACTTACATTCTTTGGAGTATCCATAGCGCGTGAAGGCGATTCAGACCTATGTCGTGACTTTCTCCTTCTCTATTACATTCCTACCAATCCAGCGAGCTCTGACCCGGTGGTTGGGTTTCGAGAGACGCTTGGCGAACACAATCGAAGCTTCGCATTGTAGTTCCCTTCGTAAACGATTCGCGTTCATCAAAGGTTCTACAGCAGTAAACTGGGAATCCTGTAATGTGGGATCGAGATGGTGTCGAGGCGGAATGCCTAAAATCTCAGCCAACATCCCAGTAGTAATCTTTCTCCTCCTCCCAGCCACCTTAACGAAAATTTTATTCCCATCCAACTCCCTCGTCCTGTAAAACTCTCGGACCAAATCTTCGTGGTAAAAATTGTCTGTCGAGTACCACAACCCACTCCAGTCTTGTCTAACCATCTCATCACAGTAAAACGGCGCGAATTGGTCGGCAGTAAATGCGTGCTCCGGCAATATGCGACGTCTTTGAGACATTGGAGTTTTGATAAGTGTGTTGGTTGGAATAAGGTAGGGAGGCGTGTTATAAAACACTCTAACTAAAAAATAATGGCAGGAGGCGCGGTGGTGGTGGTGGCAGTTCGAAAATTTTGAAATTCCAGTGGTTTTTGGTTGTTGAAATCGGTGGAGGTGGTGGTTGGTGTAGGTAGGAGGAGATTTGGGGTGGGTTTAAACTTGGGGTGTAGTTGTGTTTAGGTTTATATTTATTTTTATTTTATTTTAGGTTTGAAGCTTTGTAATTTTTTTTTTAATGGCATTTTGGAAGAAGAGGAGGAAGAAGGACGTGACGCGTTCTTGGGTTCACTGTGGGCTTGACCCAAGCCCAATTCGAAACCCATAAAAAATTCGTTTTTTAGCGCAAATTCAAACTAAAATTGCCGCTTCGTCACCGGTCCGATTTTTGCAAATGAGATATGGGAATAATCAGGAGAGAATTTCCAATCTAATGATCCATAAAACACTCTATTCCGACCGTGGGTGACATATAAGAACATAGAAAATGTCTCGAAATGCATGCATGACATAAGTTATGCTCACGAATGAAATCTAACTTAATAGAAAATGTCAATCCAAATCGTAATACGATTAACGGTCTAAACAACACAACTAGAAAGTTGACTAATCCAGAACGAAAACAAACACTCCACCCCCAAACAAATTTTAGACATAGAGTTGAGAAAATTTGTTTTTAAAAGTGGGTCTTTTAAAGTCAGATTCCCGAGACTTCTTAACTTACTATGTTTGTGATTATAACAAGTTTTTATTTTTTATGAATAAAATTTTAATATAAGAAAAACAAGAAAGCATTAAAAGCATAACTCACACCATAGAAGAACATGACTCGAAACCCGAGAAAACATGCAAAAGTGGAAAACGTGAATTATGTTAACCGTGGACTTAGGATCCGGTACTTACAGCCACACACTCCATAGGGAGGGCCCGATTATCTTAATGGTGTACTTACCAATATATGAAAATGAAAGGAAGCACACCAAGCAACAAAATGAGTCGTTTATAGTCAGATACTCGAGACTTGAACAAATAACAGGATATATATATATATATATATATATATATATATATATATATATATATATATATCAGGTTCCATATATCAACAACCTAAAGAGTTCTGGGTCTTTCCATAAATAAATAACATGGAATGCATTCCCAAACAGAATTAAGCACCAAAATTTACTACGTCGCAACCTAGTGGAATGAAAGCGAAGTCTGAAAGACCTCGAACATAACCGAGCATGCACCTTCTTTTTCATCTCTGAATGAGTGGTTGTCCAAGTGAATGAGTGTGAAACAATGGATGGTTGTGGATGATATGGTGGATAAGAATAAGTATTAGAAGGAAAGAATGGAAAGAATGAAAATGTTGGTTTAGCACAACCCTCATTCATGGTGTGGGTAGGAAGTGTCTCAATCCTGAAAATGAAGGTGTCTAGTGCCGTTTCCTTGGTAATTATTTTTATATTAGGAGGATTTAGAAAATCATTAAGCACAGAAGAAGCAAGAGGGTCAAGTGCAAACCCTAGGTTCCGTTGAAAAGGTGTAGGATGGGGTACATTGATGGAAGGTGAATAATGTGAGGTGGGTGAATGGTTATCAATAGGAGGGGACTCTCAAGGTGGCGAAGAAGAGTTGCAAAAGAGTTGAAGGAAATCTTCCTCAATTTCCTCAACGTCCACGGAGTCCTTATTAAAGTTGGAACTTCCAAAGGACAGGAATTTGTGCATCTGATTATTTGGAAACTTGGTTTTAAAATAATCATGAGCTAAACTCTCGATCATGCTAACCTCTCTATCGATATTGATATCAGGAACCTGTGTGATCTGTTTAAATACATTGACCTCAACGGAAAGATGGCCAAAAGATAAAGACATCGAACCATCGCGATAATTTATAAGAGCGTTGGCAGTTGCCAAGAAGGGGCGCCCTAAAATGATTGGGACAGAGTCATTAACGACTTCTGTATCGAGGATAACAAAATCCGCAGGATAGTAGAAATCTTGAACCTTAACCAGCGCGTTTTCCACTACACCCTTAGGATTCTTGATAGACCTATCAGCTAATTGCAACGTCATAGTTGTAGGTTGCATTTCTTGTAGACCTATTTGTTTATATAAATAATAAGGGAGTAAGTTAACACTCACTCCCCGGTCTAATAAAGCAGTGGTCGTGTGAGTATCTCCTAAGGTGCATTGTACAGTAGGACAACCATTATGTTCTGATAAAATTGGAACCTGTTCAGTGAGAAAGGCGTCTTTTGGAATATTTGTCCTACGCCTAGTAGTGAACAACTCCTTAAGAAACTTAGCATGGTGAGGTAATTTTTTAATTGCATCGAGAAAGGGTAGGTTAATCGTTAGATTTTTGAAAACTTTTCTAATCTCGTCAAAGTTTGTATCTCTTTTTAACATTGCTAATTTCTGGGTAAACGGTGGTTCCTTACTTTATTTATCGTATGGTTCAACTGGATATCTAACCTTTGTTTTTTGTTTCTTAGGTTGTGGTTTAACTGGTACCTCTACAGGAGTAGGATCTTCAGTTTCTGTTTCGGTATCTAGTATAATATCTGGTGTAAGAACTCCTTGTGGGGTAACTATAGACATCGTTACTTTGTTATCCAACACTCTGCCTGAACGGAGAGTGGTGATGGAATTTATGTCTCCTACGTTTTCATTTTCGTTACTAGTATTACCGTTTACTTCAAAGGCTATGTTTGGTGTTTTAAGATTAGGTATTGCTTGTCCTAGAAACACACCTTTGGGTTGTACCTTCTCTTGAGCTAACTGTTGTAAGGAAAGTTGGATGGCTTGTAAAATCTGTTGTTAAGTTTGCATAAAGGTATCAAAGCGATCCGGTTGTGTAGTGGTATTTATTACAGGTTGTTGTGACAGGAACTATGTCACGTTGATTATTTATGGATGGGTTGTGATAGTTATTATTATTAACCGGAATGATACCTCGATTTGCATTATAATTATTATTGTTATAATTATTATAATTACCCTGACCTTATTGTTATAATTATAATTATCCTGACCTTGTCCTTGTCTTGGTGGACCGTGGTTGTAATTGTTTGTTGGCCTATCATTTGGGTTAAACAACCTTGGAGGTTATTGATTATTTCGCTAACCGAAATTGGGGTTTTGTCGCCAAACTGCATTAGTTCGCTATTAATGGACCAAACATTATCTTGTTGTGATTGTTGTTGTTCATATGTGAACGGACAATAGGAGTCGGGATGCTCTTGACTCAAACAAAAATTACCTGGATTGGAGTTGACATTCATGACGGGGATAGGCGTTTGTTGGACAGAAATAGCCTCTACCTTTTTAGCTAGAGATTCTATTAAATTTTTAAGTCCCGGATCGGGTTTCATCTCAAACATACCGGCGGCTTTAGCTGTTGTAGAAGAACTAGCAGAATAGGAGATATCATCACTACCCAATGATTATTCCGCTTTTAGTCGATATTCTAAAAATTTATAAGCCTCACGAGGCCCTTTACTTAAGAAACTACCCCATTCATTATGTCAAGGACTTCTTTATGGTGGTGTAGAAGTCCTTTGAAAAAGGCACGAACTAACATGTCTTTCGCTAGGTTATGGTGTGGACACTCTATAAGCAGGTCGGTGAAACGATTCCAAGCCTCTAAAAATGATTCATGAGCATTCTGTCGAAAGAAATGAATCTTGGAAAGCATTTCATTGGTCTTCAGTGGTGGGTAAAAATGTTCCATAAATAGTTGAACAAGTTTAGCCCACGAGTCCACAGAATTAGGCGCTTGGGCAGTTAACCAAGACGCCGCCTTATCGGCTAAAGTGAAGGGAAATACCTTCAGTTTAATTTGTTCAGCACCAACCAAAGGATGGTGAAAAGTAGTAAGGACTTGGTCAATCCTATGCATGTGCTGATAAGGTTTTTCATGGTCTAACCCATGAAAAACGGGTAACAAATTAAATATATTCGGGGGGATTCGGAAATCCCCCACTGGGTCTGATAGAACGATGCAAGATTTAGGGCTATCGCTCAAGGCTTTATAAAAGTCCGAGAGAGGAGACTCTCTTTCTTCAGCCATAATCTCAGGTGTGGTGTGTGGTGTGCTAGCTAGAGGTAAAGTGAGTGGTAAATTAGAAAGGCATGTTTGTTGACGTTGTCGGTTAATTACGTTAGGCTTTTTTCTTCGGCCTGACCTTAATCTCATACAAGGCTAAGACCAATCTTAATTAAAACAACAACACTCCAAACAATCCTGATATGCTAGTATGAACCTCTAACAGAAGATGCGAGGTGTGGAAGAAAAGAGTACCTGAAAGTCTCCTTGCTTCGCTTATGAATAGCGTCTTGTTTACGCTTGCTCAGTGTATATAACAAGTTAGAATACTGAAAAACTTGAAAGCAATGGAAATTTGAACAAACCTGTGGAAATCGGGCTATTTCAGCAGAGGGCGCGGGTGCGCTCAGAATATGCCTAGACAGGGCGCAGGTGGCGCTCAGGCAAAAGTTGGAATTCCAGGCGTGTGAGCGAGGGGTGCGCTTGTCTTTTGCCTTGGTAGGGCACAGGTGGCGCTCAGGCAAAATTCGAGATTCCAGGCGTGTGGGCGCAAGGTGCGCTCCACTATGGTTTTTGCCAGTATGCAGTGCGCCCGAAAGTAATTTTCATGGAAACGTGCAAATCTGAAACAGACAACCACAATGAGAATCCAAACAAGGGTGGGTGGGATATGGGACTTTGAAAAACTATCAAGTATATAGAAAACAATACTAAATAGTACTAAGATGGCAGCGGCGCCATTTGATAAACGTAAAAAGAGTAGTTTACTACAAAATGAATGTTGAAACTCAAAACACAAGAAAACTAAACTAAATTACGCATTGCTATCAAAGATTTCTATACTCTCAATTCTATCCAAATAGAGTGGAGTAAAAAGTTTGTTCCACTCTCAGTTCCTTAGTATTGAAGTTTTCTACAATTGACTAGTAATCTAAAGTTTAATGAGAGCAATGGTAGAGGTTTTATACTACGACGTGAATTTGAACGACAAGATACGAATAACGAAACGACATATATAAAGATGTGAACTTTACTACTTTTAATTAACCAATACTTCAAATCTAATTAATGATTAAGAATTGAATAACAACAATTGAAATTAGATCTAATAAATTGAAATGACAAAAATTGAAATGACAAGAATAACTATTTTATTTATCTAACTTAAATGAAGAACAATGATTCAAATGATTAATCTAAAATAATGAATTGAAACTAATTAATTTAACTAATTGAATTCAAATAAAACTAGATCTAGAAGCTATTTTAATGGCTATTTTTTTACTCTAACCTATCTAACTATCTCTAACTTAAGAGCTAAGTCTTATTTTATACAAGGGAGGAGACCAGATCCACAATTTCATGCATGGGTTGAGGAGCCATGTTTTGGGCCTGAAAATCGAGCCCAAAGCCCAATTTCTTCAGTCCACACAGCCCGTTTCAGCTGGCTTCAACTTCAACCAACGTTTTGTCCACTTTTTCTCCTTTGATTTGGTCAAGGCTTAGACCATTGGAAAGCTCTTTCTGAGATGGTCGTTTTGATGTAAGGTAGGCCCAATTCCGAGGTCTGAGTCCAAAGATATGGTCTTCGGAAGTTCTACCGACTTGTGCACTATTTCTGCCCGTGTTGACTTTTCAGCTTTTGACCGGGCTTTACAAAGGCTTTGTCTCCTTGAATCTGGGCCTTTATCACAGAACTTCTTAGCAACCAACCCTTGCTCCTTTATCTTGCCAAAGTGGCACATTTCTGCACATAATTGACTTTACTGCCTGAAATACATAAAAACACGTAATCAGCATTAACTCTTATTTATTACTCGCATAATTAGTCTAAAAGTATGATTATTAAGGGGTTAAAACTACAGTTTTGGGCTCTTATCAGTCACCTGGGTCATGCACGAGAGCTTATCTCTAGGTCCAGGTTCCAATCTTGAACGATCACTGTCAGTTTGTGACAAGATGTTAAATATAGCCTAAGTCCTAAGCCATGATCTAGGACTCCTCAAGTGGAGTTTGATCTTCACATAAGTGTCATTAACCCTCCACCATGGAGGGTTTAACCTCATATTCATTAGAATCTATGAATTACAAATAGTTGAATGGATAGAACTAAAAGAGAATAATAAGGAGAATCCTAATTTTATGAAGAACTATTTTTATTAGAATACTTGTGAAAACTATAACAAGGGTTGATTACAACTTAGAATTAGAAAATGTAAACTTGCTAACTTTCTGAACAAAATGTAAACTAAAGTTAACTAAGGAGACTAAAGTTGTGTCTTGCCAATGAAGACTCTCTTTTAAAACAAGAGATTTCTTAATTTTCTTCCTACCCACGTGAATCAACCACCTAATTTAATTCTACCATTTGATTTTCCTAACCATATCATTAAATGCACTTTTGATTTTTTTTCTAATTAATAATTTATCTTCCTACCTAATCAAGACTTTTGTGTGCACAAAAGTCTTAAGTGCAATAATGAGTTTTGACTTGAGAATTTGATTTTGAGAGTTTGCATTCACGTGGGCATACATGATGATAGCATGACCGTCTATGGGTCTGCATAGTGGGCCCATGTGCTATGTGTAGTAGCAGGTCCGTAAGTGAATTTCTGCAAAATCTATCATAAGATAGAGCTTGTCACACATATTATTTTGATGGTTCACTTGCCGGATTTGTAGTCTAGGTTCAGAAGATATAGGCTTCAGAAGTTTGATGTTTTCCCGCACGTTGATCCTGTTCTGATCTGGAAATGTTCTCTTTACGTCCTGGTATTTGGTCAAGCTTCATGGAGAATTGCATAGGCTAAATTGAAATACTTCACGTCGACACACTATTCCGTGCTTAAATACTAGCTTTATCCTCATTTTTACATTTATTGCGAAACCTGTAAAAGCATGAAAATACAATTAATTCATGATTATTAAACACATAATTAACCAAACTGTTATGTCTCTATGGGGTTTTATATTACAGTTTTGGGTGGTTATCATTAGACACAACTAGTCTCTTGGGAAACGGTGGTTTATCTCCATACTTAGCATAAGGGGTCAACATTGCTATTAATCTTTTCTTTATCTTTTGTCGGTTTCCCTTTAGGTTGTGGTTTAACTGGTACCTCTACAACTGTATGTGGGATCTTCAGTTTCTATTACAGTATCTTGTAAGGTTATTTCATCCCTAACTTCCATTTGTGGGTGATCATCAGGCATCATCACTATGTTATCAATGATCCTACCTGAATGAAGGGTAGTGATTGCATTTAGCTTACCCTAGATTAAATTACCATTACTAGGATTACCAGTTACTTCAAAGGTCATGTTTGATGTCTTAGGATTAGGTATAGCCTAACCCGGAAACACGCCTTTTTGTTGGTTTTTATCTTAGACTAATAACTATAGTGACTTCTTCATGGATTGTAAAATCAGTTGTTGAGCTTACATATAGGAAGACATGTTATCGTTTTGAAAAGGTTGAACGGCCACAGGTGGGGTAACATGAACTATCTCACGTTAATTATTAACTAGTGGGTTTTGATAGTTGTTATTGACCAATACGATACCTTTATTGTTATTATAATTACGTTGATTTTCTCCTTGTCTTTGTTAAAACTAGTTGTAGTTAGCAGTAGGCCTAACATTTTTATTACAAAAACCTGGAGGTGTGACTTGTTATGGATTTTTACACCAATTGAAATTGGAATGTTGTCTCCAAGGTACGTTAGGGATATTATTGAAATTACAGACATCTTCTAGCTGTGGTGGTGGTTAGTTGTTCATAGGCAAAAGGACAATAGAAATCTGAATGCTCAGGACTAAAACAAAAATTATAAGGAGTAAAGTTTATGTTCATGACTGGAATGAGTTTCTTTTCTTGAATTTGAATAGAAAGGGCATCAACCTTTTTTGTGAGGGAATCAATCAGAGTTTTAAGCTTAGGATCAGGTTTAACCTCAAACATATTGGCTGCCTTAACTGTCGATGAATAAAGATTGGAGTGGGAGTAGTCGTTACCCCCCTCCCCCCCCGTTGTTGTTTCTCTTATATTGATCATCTAAGAATTTGTAGGCTTCTAATGCTCCTTTACTAAGGAAACTATCCCCATTCATGATATCAAGAACCTCCTTATGATGGTGTGAAAGACCCTTGAAGAAACCATGGATAAGCGTGTCTTTTGCAAGGTTGTGATGCGGACATTCAATAAGAAGATCAGTGAAACTATTCCAGGCCTCTGAAAAAGATTCATGAGGGTTCTAGTGGAATAAATGAATCTTTTGAAGCATTTCTTCTATCTTCAGTGGTGGGTAGAACTATTCCATGAACAATTGAACAAGTTTCGCCCATGTGTCCACATAGTTTGGCGTTTGGGCTATTAACCACAATGTCACCTTGTCAGCCAGGGTAAAAGGAAACACCCTAAGCTTAACTTGTTCTGGACCTATGCTAGGATGATGAAAGGTAGTAAGAACTTGCTCTATCCTACGCAAGTGTTGATAAGGTTTCTCATGATTTAAACCATAGAAAACCGATAACAAGTTAAATATGTTCAGGGGAATTCAAAAATCCCCTTTGGGTCCACAAGAACAATGTACAACTTGGGCCCATCGTTCAGGGCATTATAAAAGTCAGAGAGGGGTTTCTCCACTTCTTCAGCCATTACTACAGGGTTTGTTTGTGGTATTCTAGATAGGCGAGTGCATCTACATTTACGATAAAATACGCTAGAGGATTTCCTCTTACCAAATCTTAATCTCATGCAAATTCAAATCTACGTTTAAAGAAACAACCAACGCATGCAAACAAGCCTGATTATTACTTGAAATGAACTCCTCTGACAGAAGAAACGAGGAGTGGAAGTAGGAGAACCTGTATGCTTCATTGCTACGCTTACTAGCGCGCCTACAAGCACAAAATACAGTGTCTTGTAGAGGACTGGAGCACCGTACCAGCGCATTTCCAGAGCCAAGAGGGCGTGTGCCCTATAATAACGTGCAAATAAGGGGTGTGCGTCCCTTACCTATGGACTAGAGAAACAGGTTTTCTCCAATGGGCTTTGAAGGGTTCTAATGGGTTGGGACTTAGGCCATACAGTGGATCTGGATTTGGGCTTCCTGGGATGGACTGGACTTTGAAAATTACTGTGAGTTTGGCTTAATGGATTTCTAGATTTTTTTTTTTTTTTTTGATTGGCAAGTGAGGTTGTTAACGGGGACCCCTACCCCTCTTATTAATCATAAAAATAAAATGTTTATTACATTCACTTCCTCACATACTCTCTCCCTAGAGCATCATCATGTGCTATTTTCATTACATCTTCTGCTAATAAATTTGGTAAGATTTCATGAAATCTAACATTTGGACAATGTCCAGCTAGTGCATCAGCTAACATATTTGTTTCTCTATATACATGTTCTATAGAAAAAAAACAAAAGTTCTTCTTTCATTGCTTGTATGCTCTTGATCTGCTTCTTTGTGCGCCATGGGTATTTTTGGTGTTTGATGAATGCCACCACATTTTCGGAGTCTGTCTATGCTTCTAGCCTTGCTATGTGATGCTTCAACGCTAATTTGATGCCTTCTTCTAATGCCTGTAACTCTACCAATGCTATGTTATGATGATCTGAAACCCCATGAGCTTCTACCCTTACTATCCCTTCTTCATCTCTTATAACTGATCCCCACTGCCCTCTTACTCCTTGCACACTGCCATCAGTGTTCAATACATGAATCCCTAGTGCTGCCATCTTCCATTTGCATTTAAGTATTCTTCCCTCTATTATATATATCAACCCTCCTGTTCCATATCTGTTCAAAATTTGTTCTCTCGGACCCTTCCTCCATTCGAATTTCTGTTGCATGGATTTTGACCTTTACTTCTCTAAGAATTGTTTCCACTAACTGTGATTCACTTCTTGCTTTATGATTGAATATCCTCGCATTGCGTTCATTCCAAACCCAATATATAAATCTCGTGATTGTGAGTTTCAAGGCATCCTGATATCCACCCTTCCCCTTACTTTTGTTAATCATCCATTTGAGTTCATCCTGCCAATTCTGCTCTCGTGGTTTGTTGTATCCTACTTGCCTAAGCAATTCATCCCATACCTTGTGTGCATAATTACATGAAAATAATAGGTGTTCTACTGTTTCCACGCCTACGTTGCACAATACACAAGAATCAGAAGAAACCACATTCCACTCCTTAAGACGTTGTAATGTCTTTAACCCATCCTTCAACACCAACCAAGTAATAAAAGAATACCTCGAAATGCGATTGTTAAACCACACTAATCCATCCCAGCTCACTTGTTATTTTTCTTGCCGCATCTTTTCATAAGTGTCTCTTATTGTGTAGTGTCCTTCCACTGAAGCAGACCAAATGACCTCGTCATTCCCCTGATGTAACTTGACCTCATTCTCAATTTCATGAATGAGTTCAGGGCAGTGCACTCTAAACTGTTGTGGTATCTACCATTGTCCATCCTCCATAAGGCTTGCCACTTTACAATTCCTATTGCATACAGTGTTATATCTAAACACAGTCGGGAATTTGTCTTGGAATATGCCACTCGGATGCCATGGGTCACTCCATAGTTTTGTGTCTTACCCATTTCCTATCAAATGAAGTGATATCCCTTCTGCTCTCGGTCTATCTATCAATATATTGTGCCAGCTCCAGGAGCAATCATTTGGTATATTGAAAATCCACTAGATGCCATTGGATTTCTAGATTGGGCTAGGCGAAAATCCAACTACTTGTGGGCTTGGTATACTGGCCTTTTTATAAATGTGTTCGGGTTCACAAGAGTACTAGGTGGTCCAACTGACTTAAAAAGGTAAAAGATGGAGTACTGGTCTAGGGGGCGTCCGCCCTCCAACTTTTACTGCATTACGCCAAACTTCTCCAGACAGTTCCAGTAGATATACTGTGAACTGTTTTGGGACCTCGTATGCCAGAACATGTTGCAACAAAGAAAAACAAAGACACGAATCCAGTAGAAAATTTTATGGAAAGAAAAAACATATGATAGAAAATAGCAGGGTGGGTGGGAGAAAATGGCCTGTCATCTTGAATTCACTAGTGGAATTCACGCCTTGAATCAATTAAGATGGCAGCGGTGCCATTTGATAAACAAAAAAGAGTAATAATAGCAATTAATGCATTTAAATCAATTTCTTACTTTCAAACATATCAGGCAATATAAAAAGTACAAATTCGTTTTACACCTAATCAACAAGACGCGTATGAATTCAACTTAATTATTCAAGAGAACAATGATGAGAGTAATAATGATATGAGAATTTAACTATGGTGTGATAGGGTTATATACTAAAAGCATTACTTTTGTATTAACTCTAATTCTATTTTTTGAATGAGAATCATATGGGCAAATGTTATGCATATTATATATGTTATTAGTTATATGCATGCGTCTAATACTTTATGTTGTAGATGATATGGTGTGTGGTGACACACAAAAGATCATATCACCAGTACTTTATAAAGTATAAGTAAACATTCACAACCTAGATGGATTTGGACAAACTATTGGTATGGTTGTAGTATAATCTGGTATTAGTCTATCTTGACTACAGGATTACACTAGTACACTTTGTGTGTATTGAATAGGACAAAGTGAGGTTGTTTCTCTTTATACTGACTATATAAAAGAACAAACACCTCTGTTATTATGGATGCTTGTCTTCTTAATCCAGATATAATAACGGGCACTTACGTACATTGTACATTTCTTTAAATCATCAATGAGTGAGATTCATTTGTGAATCAACAAACTCGATGGATTGGGTAATGACATTGTATGTAAGGTGTGTTGTTGATTAAAGAAGGAATTTGTGACCCGCAAGAAGTCGGGTTGATGATGACCCCTTAAGGAGCTCATAAGGATTGTAATGTAAACCATGTAGGTGGATTTAATCCGACATGACAATGAGGTTGAGTGGTACTACTCAAGGACAAAAGAAGTTGATTAATGTAGTTGTCAATAACTTGACTTAATCAACGGGCATTTGATATCTTAACACGGGGAGATCAACAAGCATATAATATGGAGCCCATAAACGTAATACACATAATTTGGGATTAGGCGGTAGTGCAACAATGGCCTTTAGTGGAATAACTCATTTATTGACGGACTTGGGTCGTGTGTTCTAGGGGAACATGTGAAGCCCAAGCCCGTCAAGAGACCTAACCCTAATTTCTCCTCATGGTCCCTGTTGTAACCTATATAAAGAAACCCTTCTTTCCTGGCCAAATACTGAGTTATTGTTCAAGTACAATTAGTCCCAAAAATTTGGCCAAGAGAGAAAGAAGGGGCTAGTAGATCGTTGCCCACACAACGTCCATTCCAAGATAGGAATACAATAGAAGATCAAGAGATTGCTGATTCTCAGAGTTATCACAGCTGATCAAAGGTATGATTCCTAACAAAATCATGAACACCCTTATTTCGCTACGCATGGGTTTTCACGGTTTGTAATATATGACATACAACCGTAACGGTTCCTACATGGTGATGATGATACTACGAATTATACTATGAATTTAAACTTATACTAAACTTAAACTAAGCAATATAAATATGCGAATCAAATATAGAGAAAGTTAGAGAGAGATTGAAATCCAATTTTTAATTTCTTAACATGCTAGCATAAATTGTTGAGAAAAACCTAGTCTTTATATTATCACACAATGCTCAAATATAAATCCTAGACTTTTAATGATCCTAATTGCTTTATACTATCTTTAGTAATAAACTAATTAGTATGAGTGAAAGTTTGTTTTCCATTCTTATGACAAAACTCACAATTCTCTAGTTTAAGTTAAACTGTCATTATTTTTAAGTCAAGAAAAACCTAAACTTGAAGTTCTAACCAACAATTTTATACTAACAAATCAAGTCCTCTTAAAGCTTCATTCAAACTCCCTCTACTATGAGTTTTAGCTTTAATTCATTGGATTATCATAAGCTATATAATAAAAAGAAGACATAATGTAAAATAGAAATTGAATTGAATTGATAACTTGAATGTATTTTAATAGAGTGGAGGCTACAATATAAAACCTAAATTATACTAAACTAATGGGGAAGAAAATCATCTTTTATTTTTGCCCTAATCCTCTTTATAATAGAGGGTTAGGTTACAATTTCGTGCATGGGCTTGGGAGCTGTGTTTTAGGCCAACAAATCATGCCCAAACCCCAAATACTTAAGTCCAAAAGGGTCCAAACGACTGGAATTTATTACACTGCCCTTTTTGTCCACTTTTACTACTTTGATTGGCTTGAGTCCTAGATAAGCTCTATCTGAGCTGCTTATTTTGATATAAAATAGGCCCAATTCCGAGTTCTGAGTCCAAACATATGGCCTGTTGTAGTTCTGTTGACTTTCTATTTTTTTTCTACCCGAGTTGACTTTGACTTTTCAGATTTGACTAAGCTTTGAAAGGTTTTTTCTCTTTAAAACTTGGGCTTTAATCATAGAACTTCTTTAGCAATCATCTCATCTCTTTTTCCATGTAAAAGTAACGTCTTTATACACATATTCAGCTCCAAGACCTATAATACACAAAAACAAATAGATAGTGATAAACTCACATTATTATAAACATAATTGGCCTAAGTAGACTACTATTAAGGGATTTAAATTACAGTTTTAGGTGCTTATCAGTGGCTTTTAGGATGTCAAAGACCTTCTTACAATCAAAGTTGAAATCAAATAAGGCATCCCTAAACAATAAGTTGGTAGGAGGCTTAGTAATTTTGGAAAAATCCTGAATAAATCTCCTGTAAAATCCGGCGTGCCCTAAAAAGGCACGAATATCACAAACAATCCATGGTATGGGTAGAGATTCTACTTTGGCTACCTTGGTTATATTGACATCTATACCATCTTTTGACATAATGTGACCTAAGACAATTCATTTTTGGACCATAAAGTGACATTATTTCCAGTTCAGAACCAGATTCTTCTCCCGACAATGCTTAAACACTTTGGAAATTTTGGAAAGACAGTCGTCAAAAGAATTTCCATAGATAGAAAAATCGTCTATGAACACTTCCATAAAACGTTCAATCATGTCACTAAAAATATGAAGCATACAAAGCTGGAATGTACCAGGTGGATTACAAATTAAAGACCAGATGGCATACGTTTATATGCAAAAGTTCCTAAAGGGTAAGTGAAAGTGGTTTTCTCTTGGTCTACTGGGTCAATGACAATTTGAAAGTAGCAAGATCGGAATATCCGTCAAGGAAACAATAATACGCATGTCCGGCTAATCGTTCAAGCATCTTATCAACGAATGGAAGAGGAAAATAATATTTTCAAATCACAGCATTAAGTTTGTGGTAATCAATTCAAATTCCCTATTTTACTGGCACGGGAGTGGAGATGCATTCGTCATTTTCATTTTGTACAATTGTAATGCCTGACATTTTTGGAACAATGTGGACTGGACAAACCAAATGCTATCAAAGTTAGGGTAAATGATACCAACATCAAGCAATCTTAGAACTTCTTCCCGCAGCACTTCCTTCATAATGAGGGTTCAGACGACATTGTGGTTCACGTGATGTCTTGGCTCCTTCCTCGAGATGTATGCGATGAGTGCACACATTAGGGTCAATGCCCTTGATATCATCCAAAGGTCACCCGATTGCAAAACAGTGTTCACTAATAACATAAAGTAAATGTGTTTCTTCATCGGTAGTCAACTGTGATGAAATGATGATTGGGTGACTGCCATCGAGGTTAAGATGTATGTATTTCACATAGGAAAGAAAAGGTTTTAAATCAGGAGGTGGAGGAGTGGGAATCAAGGATTCATGAGGAATGTCATCGTCAATTGAAAAGACGCACTGAGGTTATTCGATATTATTGTATATCACGTTAGTTGAGTCAAAAAGTGTTATTGACTCTAGTAAAGTATTGACTTCTTGAATTCAAGAGTCAACATCAAACTCGAATTCACCAAAAAAAAGAAATTGGAACACTTCATCTCCTAGAAAAGCATTGATGAAATACTCATGTGCTAGACTTTCGACCATGCTGATCTCATCATCGACGTCAGTATCTAGGATTTGTTGCATCAACTTGAAAACATTTACCTCGATAGAGAGATTGTCGAAGGACATGGTCATAGAACCATCACAATAGTTGATGAGGGCGTTTGCAGTTGTAAGGAAGGGATGCCCTAAGATGATAGGAATCGAGTCACATGCAACGTCGGTGTTAAGAATGACAAAATCAATGAGGTAGTAAAATTCCTGGACCTTGACAACGACATTTTTGACAATTCCTTTGGGATGTTTGATAGAGCAATCGGCTAACTACAATGTCATGGTTGTAGGCTTTAGCTCATGAAAGCCTAACTATTTAAACAGGTAGTAGGGAAGTAAGTTGACACTTGCTCCCAGGTCTAAGAGTGCAGTAGTAGTGTACTTGTCTCCCAAAGTGCATGGAACGGTGTGTCATCCAGGGTCCTTGTACTTTATTATACCATTGAATTCCATTATATAAGGAAATTATTCTGTGAGGAATGCTTGTTAAGGAACGTGCGTTCGTCTTTTGGTAGTGCACATATCCTTAAGAAACTTAGCATTTCTTGGTATTGTTTGAGAGCATCAAGAAATGGAAGATTTATTGTCAAATTCTTAAAGTTAAATTTCATAAAAAAATTCATCGGGTTTATTTTTTTCCAAACGTGCGGGAAATGGTGCATTTGGTCTATATTTCGTAAATGGATCAACTTACTCTTTGTCTTGTTTATTGAAGTAGGACTTAGAGAGGTATGTCGCTTCAGCTATCGGCTCCTTGTCAGATGCATGTACATTTTCTGTCTCAGCTTTAGTTGGGTGAATATCAGGCATACAGATTTGATTGTCGACAGTTCTGCCATAACAAAGAATGGTAATTGCGTTCACCTCACCCTGATTCAGATTACTAGTACCTGGTGTTTTGCTAGCTTCAAAGGTTGTGTCTGTGGGTTTAGGGTTTGGGACAGTTTGTCCAGGAAACACGCCTTTTTGAGTTTTGTCTTGAGTTAATAGTTGGAACAATTGTTAAATTGGTGTCAGGATTTCAAATTGTTGGTACATGTAGATCAGAAAATTTTCACTGATTTTATCTACTGACGTTTGCACAGGTGGTGCTGTAGGAACAAAATCACGGTAGTTGTTGATGGGTTGTTAATGTGAGAAATTTGAATTGACGGGCACAAGATTGCAGTTAAAATTAGAGTTAGAAGTGCTCAGAAACTAGGCTTGTCCTTGTTTGAATTGTTGATTATATCCTCACAGATATGAATTGAAGTTTGGAGTTGGCCTAAAGGGTTGATTGGTGAAACTTGGAGGTCCTAGTTGTTGTTGGTTGTTACGTGGAGCTTTAGTAGTGGTGGAAGTATACTTCAAAAAAGTTTTGTTTAGAAGTTGAGGTTAATCCTAAATTGTTTAGAGTTTGAGTGAGGGAGATATGGAGAAGAAAAGTAGACGTACTCTTATAGGATTAGAATGGTTCTAGGCTAATGAACTTGAAAGCTTTGATTATTGTATTGAAATAACTTGAAAACATGAAAGGGGAAGATTGATTAAAACATTGAAATGAAAGCAAGCAAACAAGATTGAAGATTAAAACAAAGAACAAGAAAATAATAATTTGATTGAAATAAAGAAAAGGAAATAATAAGTTGATTGAAATGAAATAGAACAAAACAACAAGAAATTAAAAACATGAATTGAAAAACAAAACAAGAAAATAAACAAACCAAATGGTTTGGATCCTAAGACAATGGATGAGTTCTCTCTCCCTTGTTTTTTGTTTATATACCCCTACATTTGCCATTTACAGATTTGCCCTTCTCCATTACAAACTAGACACCTCATCCTTTCACTTTTGCTTTTGCTTTTGTTTTTGCTTTTTGGTTTCTTCATGACCAAGGTAGGTTTAGGGAGAAAAGTCTTCATAATTTAAGATAAGGGCCTCCATCATTGGTCTTCAGTTTTGAGGACTTTGACTATTGACTTTGACCATTGACTTGGACCGTTGACTTTGACTTTTTTAGCACTTTTCCATAGCAGCTATTGGTCTTTATAATAAGCGTGATTAGTGCTCCTTTTGGTGCTAAGATGTAGCTTTTATGATAAGTGGTCAGAAATACTCTTCACCCTGAAAAAGGCAGTAAAAGCTATGAGTTGTCTTTTCGTTAAGTGTAAGAGGGACTATAATGCAGCAATATACAGGTAAAAAAAATGCACATTTGGGAGCTGATCACCACCCCCAAATAGCATCTTGCTTGTCCTTAAGTAAAAATGAGAGAAAAAACTAAGATTTCAAATGAATGATTATTATCAGTTATACTAATCTCGTTTTGCAAAGTGCGATTGCATTGACCATATGCAACAAGGCCTTAAACCACTAAGAATTCCCTAGTTTATAGGCTTTAAGCATCGTGAGAGTTTTCCAGTGAAGGTACTCACAAACTTCTTCTATTTAGTATAAAGGGTCTTGTTTCCTTATTTATTCTCATAAGTTCATACATCTCATTAACGAGGAATAAGGACAAGCTCCTTTTAACTTAGAATAATATATATACAGTAATTTAATAATCTAAAGATAAATGCACAAAACATGAGCAATGAAATGCAAAAATAGAGTCATCGTTTTCGAGGCTTTTTGAGAGCTTCCTTAAGGTAGGTTCTCACAGGGGTGTGTTGCAATCACAACTCTCTGATAGATTCACTCAAGGTTTGTTCTCTCAAGTGCAGCTACCACTTATATTCCTCATATACTCAAATAACGTCTAAAGAAATTGGGGTCGATTGATCACGCTTGCCACCTACTATCACACCATCCTATTCCTAATTGAGCTAAAGGTCTTTTATAAGGAGTTACGGGGCTAGGGTGATGGTTTAGAAAGAAAAAAGAAGGGAAAAACAAAATCTGATAAGTCAAGAAACTCCCTTCAAGATACGTGTAACCAAAAAAGAACCTCATTTTGTTGTTTTGCTTCCGAATTGTGATACATTTTTATTAGCCCTTTGGCTTTATGACTCCATATGATTTTGAATTTTGGGAGTTCTAACGTTGCTTTTGTTTCTTTTTGTTTTTGATATCATCTCTTTTTGATTTTGAACTTTTGGGAGATTCGATTGTTTTGACTCCTTTGAATTTTTTGGAGTTTTGGTTTCTAATGAGTCTTTCTTTTTTCTTTTCCTTTTCTTTTCTTTTTGAAGCAAATAATTGTTCTGTTTTTGTACAAGGTCTTATCTTCTCTTTTTCTGATAATCATCCAGTTCTCAACTCATCAGTTGGGTAAGCTTTTTATGGTGGGTTGTAACAGGTTAGGAATTATTGGTGAAGAATAAAAAAGCTTTTAGAAATGGTGAAAGCTCAAGAGGGGTAACTAGAGAAAAACTATATTTTTGGGTTTTTAACGTTTATTTGGCTATATCGATCCAAAAAGGGCCAAAATTCCATCATAGGATATGGCGTGGTGATCAAGCAAGTAAACGTGTGGTCTTTCTATCCGGACATCCTTGGTGTCATCACTTAATATTCATTCAAATAAGTCTTTTGGCTAGATTCTCACTGGATATGGAACTTAATTGTTCTAACCTTGGCTTCGAAAACTCACTGCTATATACAAACAAATACTGATGTATGTCATTCATGAAAAGATGCAAAAACTATTATACGTATATTACTCTAAGTACGAAGAACAAGCCCTTACTCTATTGCTATAATGAGATTTCTAAACTTTTTATTCATCATAGAAAAATGAAATAAGACTTTTTAATACTATAAGGAAAAATATTTTTGGTCTTTTTGAAAAAAATTTAGAAAGGAATAAATATACTATTATATATATTATATAGAAAATGTCTAGTTTTTGCAAAATGTTACTATACCAACTCTCTGATAGAACTATGCTTTGTCCTCAAAGTATGAAGAGATAAGAAAAGAGATTACCATAAAAACATGAGCAAAAATGGCTATACACCTGTATTTAGTTCTTCATGATGAAAATATGCCACCCCCAAATAAGTTTGGGGCGTGGGTTGTTTGATATAGAATGAGAAATACATGGTTTATTATACTAGGGATATTTATTCTACTATAAAATATTTTTGGGTTTTTGTATTTTTGAAAACATGCATGAAAGAAAATGGAAAATTTTGGCATGATGTATCTGTTTTACCTTCTACTCATAAACCAAATTCCATAAGAAAAACAAAACAAACAGATAATATTAAGCATAAAATTAAACCTATACTACGTCATACACGTGAAAAAAAACATAAAAATAAATAGATCTAACTATATGGACACTAGGAATCCTAGTCAGAATCCTTGTGTGACTCATCTCGACATCTAGAAGATCCTTCTCCTTACTGACGTCGAGGCCTGACAAGTCTATCACTATGTGAGAGCGCGTCTCTGATGCTCTGTAGTGTTCTAGTGACACTGTGCTGAAAACGTCGCTGCTCTTGCTTAAAACTCCGCTGCTCCTCTCTAAGGGTAAGTTGTTCTGCTCGGATTATTCCGTTATGATGTTCTGCTGAGTTTCTCTGAGCTGGTTTAGATATGAGTACAGAATCCTCTAGCCTCCATGGAGGAAGTGAATTTCGTCCATGGGCTGAGTGAACTGTCGAGTGGCATCTTCAGCGAAGTATTCCACCTTCTTGGTCGGGCGTGCTTTCTCAGCAACTCTGGCTTCAGGTGGAAGCCATGACTTCTGGACGCAGTGGGCATAGATAGGACCTGTGGTAGCATCCTTGACCTCTACTAGGGCGTCAATGTCTTGGAACCCCCCAGTGCTGCATGATCTTGGTGACCAGCACTGGTCAAGGGGCAGTTGACTTCTTCGGTTTGCAGAATTGCTCGAAGATAAAGGAGACGATGCAGAAGATATTATTTTGCTCTTGAAGAATCTATAAAAGATGAAGTATCGCCTTACCTATATCCGAAGGCTTGGCTGAGCCTAGTAGGTTGTAGGTTGTCCACTAAGATACTGCTAGTTGGTTCCTTCATAGCGAACTCTGATAAGCGCAGTGGGACTGTTCCGTCTGAACATAAGCCTTTAGAGGAATCCCCAGAACTACACTCACCACCTCTTTGGTGACTTCCAGAGAGTGGCCATCCTTAACAACCGTAATGCGGTCATCCTCCCCTCTAATCATGTCATTATAAAAAGAAAGAGTAAGAGAGGGAGAATAAGACACATCTTCCAACAAAACCAAGGGTTCCTATCCTCTTTTTCTGATCTCAGCCCTGAAGTGCACTTCAAACATATCGAAATAGAAGAGGTCTTGCAAATTTTGCTCCGGCACGATTTTAAGAATTCGAGCCATTTAGAGTAGGGATTTAAAAAATTGGGGTTTTGAGTTGGAATGGGGGTTGAAAATGGGGAAGGCTATGAAAAAATTGTATAATGGTGTGTGATAAAATGTAAAATGATAGTTTTACCTACGAATAAGTGATGAAACTCAAATGTAAGTAAAACTAAAACTATTTTCGTGATTATATATCAAAGTTTTCTACTCTCGTTATCAATGCAATATGTATAGAGTAGAGAATTCGTTCCACTCCTAGTTGTTTAGATGTGAAGTTTCCTAGTTCGTGTAAGCTAACAAAGTCGTGAAAGTAATGGAATTGAATTTAACTACGATGGTGAATTAACTAATCAAGATGTGATAAATGAAATGACGGCAATCCAATACTAAATTGACAATATGAAAATGAATTAGGGGAATTTGATTTCACCTTGATTCGACTTAATAAACTAGCATATAATACGTTGTAATCCTAATCTTTACGTTTTCACGTAAAGGTTGGGTATTTCTAATCCCTAATTATTCATGGTAATCTCTACCAACTAATAACTAGCATATGAAGTAATCAAACTCATTCTCATGGTAAACTAATTACTTTCTAGAGTAGAATAGAACATTACAACTCTATCTATGCTAACAAAAATAAGTCATCATCAAGGCTTCCTCAAACCCCTCTAATGGAGGTTTTAGCCTTGAATCATTATATTATCATTTCTAAAACAAGAACAATAAGAACAAGTCATTATTGAATAGAAATGAAACTTTATAAATCTAATTAAACAATAGTCTAATGATTCGAAATGAATTAATATTAAATTAAAACTAATTTAGAACTTGAGTTTATGACTAAACTAATTATGAAATTAAGACAAACTAAAGCTAACTAAGTATTGAATCATAAAACTAAGTTTAAATGAAAAACTAATTCTTTATTATAAAACTAAATATGATTATAAATCAAATTCATTTCTTTGTTCTAAAAACTAATTATTGGAATGTAAAAACTAATTTTATCAATTATCTAACTAAGTAACTAAGTAGCTTAAGAGCTAAGTCTTAGTCTCTTTATATAGAAGAGACTAGATCCACAATTTCGTGCATGGGCTTGGGAGCCATGTTTTGGGCCGGAAAATCGAGCCCAAAACCTCATTACTTCAGTCCACAAAGGGGTTTTCAGCTATAGGGAATGACTTCAGCAGACTTTTCATCCACTTCTGCTCCTATTATTAAGTAGAAGCTTAGACCATTAGAAAGCTCATTCCGAGATGGTCGTTTTGACATATGGTAGGCCTAATTCCGAGGTCTGAGTCCAAAGATACAGCTTTTGGAAGTTCTGCTGACTTTTATGCGCTATTTCTGCCAACGTTTACTTTGACTTTTCAGCTTTGACTGGGCTTTAAAAAGGCTTTTTCTCCTTGAATCTTGGCCTTTAATCATAGAACTTCATAGCAACCAACCTTTGCTCCTTTATCCCGCAAAAGGGACGCATTTCTGCATATAATTAACTCCAATGCCTGAAATACACAAAATCACGCTAACAGTACTAACTCTTACTTATTCATCATATAATTGGTCTAAAAGCAATATTGTTAAGGGGTTAAAACTACAGTTTTAGGCTCTTATCAATGTGTTGAGGTGAGGTCGCGACTGCGAGTAGAGTAGGGGCAGGCGCGAGTCACTTGTGGTGGGTAAGGTTTGGAAATTTTTGGGGAGGAAAAAAGGAAGGTGGGCGATCGCGTGAGGTTAAAGGGTTGATGGCACGTGCCTCTTTTAAGAAATTGAAATTTTTTCCCAAGCCCAATTGAAATCAAGAAATTCTAATCTTGTCCTCAGTGCCTTACCAACTTCAAGAGCTTATCCATGCTTCATTACTCGTCCGATCTTGACTCGTGAGGTACCAAAACGATCAGCATCGAAAGTGCAACGTAATAGTTTAGGATACATTCATATCCAACAGTAGATGAAAAATAGATGATGGAAAGAACTGTACAGGAATTGTACAGAAAATATGTACAGAGAACATAAAGAAAATTTTAATTAATTTTTTTAGGTTTTGAATAAGTTTGACTGAAATTTTAAAAAGGTTGGTCGTTTTAAGTCAGATCTCCAAGACTTGGAAGTTTTTGAAAACTCGAGTCAATCCCAACAAGATGGTTAGATTACTCTCTTTAGTTGTGCTCGATGAGCAGGTGGCTGGCACATGAAAACCGTAAAAACTGAATTATTATGAGGTTGAAGACCGGGCCAAGTTGATATTTGACAATTCGAGCACCAACCTTCTCTCTTAGCTCGTCTCTTACGTGCGTATGAACCCTTACCTAAACCAGGAATGATTTTTGGTATATGTGTCTATATCTTAAGTTGTACTTCTCTAAAAAGTGTTTGCACATGATCATTGAAACTGATCCATCTAGTCTTACAGGGTGGAGGGTTTTTGTTTGCTATAGATGACATTTTTGAAAAGTTTTTCAGAAACGAGAGAGATTGAGAAGGGGGAAAGATTTTTAAGAAGGAAATTTTTTTGAAAATTTTGGAAATTTTTTAATCTTTTAATGTCAGATTCTCGAGGTAAAATATAAAATTAAACAGAGAATAGTATTAATTTGGGTTATTCTATTTGTTTAATTCTCGTTTGGAGACGCTTCGTCTTTTTTTTTTTTAGTTGGTTTTCTCATTCAAAATATATCACTATCCATATAGAGGTTTTGCCAAGAAGATAAAATTATATGTTAATCCGGTATCATTTTGGTTACTCCATACGTATAATTTTAATATCTTCTGGTTTTGAAAACTATGGAGAGATATTATAATAGACTCATACGCAAAAGCAATGATTCTAGATGTTACTTACTTTATAACAAATCATAACAGATATTCTTAGGCAACTTTCATGTTGGCTCTATGGCGAACCCAATCTAGACAGACAAAGCTTCAGCTACACGAGTTGGGGGATTTACTGCGCAAGACATGGAATGTCCTGACCCAAGCGAATAGCTCGGTGATATAGGTGACCCTTAGTAAGCAAAGCTGATCTCAAACCGCCCCTAGATTGCATTGTTCTAGGGGTTGGTCTGTGTAAAATCAATTGCCCGTTTTAAAAAATCACTTAAGTATTGATGTATCGTGAATCTATCATTAATAGCGCAAAGAAAACAAACATTTTATTAAAAAAAAGAAAATTTTGTTTTTGGCTTTTTGGTTTTTATGTTCCTAATTACTGTGACAGAAAAATATAAACAATAAAACTACTAAGAAAAATCACTATGACGAAAGTGATCCTCCCAATAGAAGGTGCTTGAAATTAAGTGATTCTAATTGCGAACCATCCTATGGTTTGGCCTCCCTAGATCTTCTACCTCTTGTTTTGCAAGTAGGCAAATCTTGTGAAGAGGACTAGCTCTATTTCTAGATAATCTAGTCTCTCCTCTCCTACTCTCTAGTTAGCCCTAGTTAAAGTCATTCCAACCAGAGAGAAAGACGAAGCTAGAGACTATTAGAAATCACCCATAGAAAGAAAATGTTTTCGAAATCAAGGGCTCCAGCTGCTAACCATCCCACGGTATGGCATGCCTATAGAAGATGAGACATGCTAAACAACCATGAGAGACAATCATAAGACACCTTCACTCAATCCCCATAACCCTCTACTTTGTTTCACATCTCTTCTTTATAGAGGAAAGACTACTCAGCGTCAAAGGTAAGATTTAAAGAAAAATGCTTATGTAAAAATAGAAAACAGGGAAGTGAAAAATAAAGACAGGAATGTAAATGACAGGAATATAAAAATTATTCTAAAAAGAAGTGTAAAATAAAGAAAATAAAAATTATATACTTGCTACATAGGGTTACACTACTCAAACGATGAGTAAAAGTTCTAACGTGGAATGCGCAAGATATACTGTGGACTCAAGGCTTCGGCACTTACAACCACACCCTCCAAGTAGCGAGGTCTGGTTACCTTATTGATGTATCCCTTTAAAGGAAAAGATGGAATGGAATGAGATACATCGGAAAAGAGGAGTCAATCCTCGTAGATGGGATCTTTAAGAAAGAGTTTTTAGTGTTCCAGCTTCATTCATGTCACTTGTCGCTTCAAAGGCTGTGTTTGTTGGTTTGGGATTAGGAATAGCTTGACTTGGGAACACACCTTTCTGGGTTTTATCTAGGGCTAACAAGTTCAGAGATTATTGCATGGATGCTAGGATTTGGGTTTGTTGTTGTATGACAGATAGCATTATTTTGGTGGGCTTATCTGTTTCAAAACTAGTTGATAGTGTAATGGGAACTAGGTCTCTTTGGTTGTTAATAGGTGGGTTTTGATAGTTCTGATTAAACTGGGATGGAACCAATGCTATGTTCTAATTGTTATAGGTACCTTGTTCTTGTCCTTGTCTGAAGGTATTTGTTAGTTTGTTGAAACCTGGTGGTGTTTGGTTTTGTGGAATGTTGGTCCATGCGAAGTTTGGATGTTGTCTCCATGGTGCATTTGGTACATTGAAAGCACATACTTCTTCTAGTTGAAGTGATGATAGGTTTGTGATCAAGGGATAGGTGGCATCTATATGATTTCAGCTTAGACAGAAATTGCATGATAAGGTATTTACGTTATTGACAGGATGAGGGGTTTGGTCTTTTTGTTTGGTTGTGAAGGCATCTATCTTTCTTGTGAGGGTTTCTATTAGGGTTTTGATTTCTGGATTTGATTTCACTTCAAAAATACCACTAGCCTTAGATGTACTGGGTTGGGCTGTTCTGGAATTGTTTATGTCGCCCCAATGGGTACTCTTTTCTGCTTGGTTTTTGATAAACATAAAAACAATGGTTTGTTTTACCTACTCTTAACTAATTATGCTAAGAATAAGTAAAAACGTGGTTTTAAACTATATTTATCAAAGTTCTACTCTCAATTATCATACAATAACGTGGAGTCATAATTCATTCCACTCTTAGTTGCTTAGACGTAATAAATATCCCTAACTTAAGCAATTCTATAATATCAATGAGAGCAATGGTTTAATTACACTAATATGGTGAAATTAACTAATTTAGATATTCTAACTTATACTATGGCAATTTAATGAGAAGATGTGAATGAGAAGAAGAGATTAGGGGGATTTGATTCCACCTTGATTAATTCTTAATATGCTAGTACAGATTTGTTGCAATCCTAATCTTTCTGTTTTCACATAAAGGTTAGGTCTTTTTAATCCCTAATTATTCATGGCAATCTCTACCAACTAATAATTAGCATGTGAGGCAATTGAAACTCATTCTCATGGTGAATTAACTACCTTCTAGAGTGAAATATTTTACTACAACTATTCTACACTAACACATCAAATCCTCATCAAAGCTTCAATCAAACCCCTCTAATGGAGGTTTAGCTATGATTCATTAGACTATCATAATTGAAAGAATAAGAATAAGACATAATGAAGAACTATTTTATTAAGAATAACTTGAATTGAATTAATGGTGGCTAAGCTAATAAAACAATAACTAGGGTTTAAAACTAATGAAAACTAATTATAGATAGCTTAATTAACCAAGGGGTTATTATTCTAAGTGAGTAGGGAGAGTCTTCTTAGAGTTTTACCTTAGTCCTTTTTATATAGGAGAGGGCTAGGTTTACAATTTCGTGCATGGGTTTTGGAGCTATATTTTGGGCCATTACATCAAGCCCAAAACCTAATTACTTAAGTCCAAAAAGGGTTTCTCTCCTAGAAATTACTGCAACAGACTTTTCGTCCACTTTCACTCGTCTAATTGGATCAAGACCTAAACCATTAGAAAGATCTTTCTGAGCCTGTCATTTTGACATATAGTATACCCAATTCTGAGGTCTGAGTCCAAAGATAAGGCTTGCGGAAGTTCTGTTGACTTTTATGCTCTATTTTTGCCCGTGTTGACTTTAACTTTTCAGCTTTGACTGAGCTTTAAAAAGGCTTTTTCTCTTTAAAACTTGGGCTTTAATCATAGAACTTCTTAGCTACCAACCTTTTCTCCTTTCTTTTGCAAAAGTGATATATTTTTTCACATATTTGACTCCAATACCTGAAATCCATAAAAGCACTTAAACAGTACTAACTCTTATTTATTATAAACATAATTGGTCTAAATATAATATTATTAAGGGGTTAAAACTATAGTTTTGGGCTCTTATCGAACCACCCCCAAACAGCATTTTGCTTGTCCTCAAGAAAATATGAGAAATTAAAATAAATGACCAAAAATGGAGATCTAACTACTCTCGTTTCGCCGAGTGCGATTGCATTGACCATATGCAATAAGGCCTTAAACCACTAGGAATTCCCTAGTGGATAAGTTATAGCCTCATGAGAGTTTTCCAGAGAAGGTACTCACAAACTTCATCTATACTACAACAACTAAAAAATAAAATTACTATTTCCTTATTTATTCTCAGATATCTATACATCTCACTAGCAATTAATACAGAATAATCAATTCGAAATCTAAGCTAATACGTGCATAATAATCAATCATCTATGGATTAGCATATATATAATAAACTATGCTATGAAATGCAATAACAGGTCCGTTTCTGAAACTTTGGAATAACATCCTTAAGTAGGTCCTCACACATATGTCAAGACAAAAACACTCTAATTTTTCCACTCAAGTTTCGCTCACTCTAGTACAGAGTGGGCACACTTTCCCTTACAAACTCAATGACGTACAAGGAAGAAGAAGTCGATCAAACGCATATGCCACTTACTATCACACTAACCTTTTCCTAATTGAGCTAGAGGTCTTTATTAGGTGTTGCGGGGATTAAGTGATGGTTTAAGAATGAAGGAAATGTATATTCAAAAGGACAAGTCTGAGATAATAGGATCTTCAAAATATGTAACTAGAGAAAACCTTGTTCTTACTTTGCTTCTACATTTTGTTTCCATCCTTAGCTATTTTTTCTTTTTCTTTTGGCTTTTGACTCCTTTGATTTTGTTTTTGGAGTTTTAACTTTTTATTTTATTTATTTATTTTTTCTTTTCTTTTCTTTGGATGGAAACTTTCTTTTCTTTTCTTATTTGAAGCAACTAACAAATTCTTGGTGTTCCATAGGTCTTTCTCTTTTCTTTCCTTTTCTTTTCATCTCTATTCTCATACTCATTCAAAAGTAGGTAGGCTGATTTTTATTTTGTTTTGTTTCTTATAAAACGGTAAAGGATTTGTGGTTTATGAAAAGGCTAAATAAAGGCTCAAAGGGGCGACTAGCGGAAAATAATTTCATATAGGTTTGAATTTATGTCTATATCAATCCAAAGAGGGCCTAAATTCTCACTTAGGATATGGTATAGTGATCAAGCAAGTGGATGTGTAATTTCTCTATTCAGAATTTACTTCCCCCTTGTGTCATTACTCAAATATTTCACTCATAAGGCTTTAAGGCTATATTCTCATAGAATTTGTAGAATAAGTACTCTAGCCTAGATTTCAGAAACTTACTGCTAATACAAACATAGACGCTCATGCAATATATTTATGGAAAGATGCAATGACTATTACCTACATATTAACCTAAATTTCTAAAAAAATATTCTAATTTAAAAGCTAACGTGAAACTTCTAGACTAATATCATCATGGAGAAAGAAACAATACCAATATTCCTAAGTGCATAGTAAAAATACTTATTATTATTATTATTATTATTATTATTATTATATATATATATATATATATATATATATATATATATATATATATATATATATATATATATATATATATATATATTATTTTTTACTAGAAAACAATTGCATATTATACATATATATATCCTAATAGGTGCCTTAAATTACACGTGTTTCTATGCCACCCACAAACAAAAACATGCTTTGTCCTCAAAGTATAGAAAAAAAAAAGGATAGAAAATACCATAGAAACGCGTGAAAATTTTAGAACACTTGCAAAACAAATTTATAACATACTAATATAGATAAATAAAAACAGACGCAACTTTATATGAGTTTCACCCGTTATGGGAATAACAAAAAATTAAATTGCTTAGGACATAAGCAGACACTAACAAAAAGTAAAACTTACCTCATATCCATCATTTAAGCGTTGTCCTCCTCTTTTATAAAGAAGTGAGGTTCCTTTGGAAATGTGAAAGATGGGTTAGACTTTGGAAAGATGAGTGGTCCTAAGGATTATGGGTTGGATATTCCTGAAGAAATGCACAAATACATTGTTAGAGTCGATGACCCTATTGGCGATGGCAACTGTGGTTATAAATCTTTGTGCATTGCATTAGGAAGAAGTCAAGAAGATTGGCCGCAAATGAGTAAAGACTTGAAACAAGAGCTTATTGACCACCTCCCCCTTTATTGTACTTTGCACACTCAAAATGAGGTTGTTTATGTGATGAAAACAATCCTACATGAAGAAGGTTACGCACCCTTAAATAAGTTGATGAGCATGCCCTTTGTTGGATACCTATTTGCTTCAAGATTTAATGTTGTCCTCCTGCATTTAGGAGCTCGTCAACACTTCCTTATCATGTCGCTGAGAACCCAAGAAAATCCGAAGAGAGTGAAAAAAAAGTGTTGGGTAGCGCACATATTGGTGGAAATCATTTTGTCAATATTGAACTTATTGAAGATTGTCCGGTTCCTCCAGTAATGCGCCAATGGCTTAGAGCTCGGTATGATATTGCTGAAAGTTGGAATTTGGCATTCACAGCTAGCAAGGCAATTGCAATTTATGGCATTGAACATTCCCAATCTAATATGGGAAGATGATCCCGTTGAAGACCCAATAGTACATGTTATTGACTAAGTTGTTCGTATGTTGTCGATATGGTATTTTGATGTAATTTGTAAATTCATTTTGACATATTATTTTGGTGTAATTTAGAACAAGTGTAATTTTATTTTATTTTTATGTTATTTGGAAATAATGTTAAGGCTTTTATTTGATTTGATTTGGAAATCGAGTGATCGACTAAGTTGATTCGGACGGTAATCTAGTGATTTGGAAATAATGTTCGTATGTTGTCAATATGATATTTTGATGTAATTTGGAATAAGTGTAATTTGATTTGATTTTACTTGATTTTACCTCAAACAACATGGTCAAGTTGTTTTACTTTTGAACGAAACGATGTGGCTGGGCCGTTTGAGCTTTGAGTCAAACGGTCTGAGCTGGTCGTTTGACAAAAGTTGTCTATTTTTTTAGCCAAACGATCTGCATTGGTCGTTTGACCTTTATAGCAAATGATGTGGTTAGGTCGTTTGAGCTTTAAGCCAAACGATCTGAGCTGGTCGTTTGAGAAAAGTTGTCTATTTTTTTAGCCAAACGATCTGCGTTGGTCGTTTGACCTTTATACCAAATGATGTGGTTAGGTCGTTTGAGCTTTAAGCCAAATGGTCTGAGCTGGTCGTTTTAGAAAAGTTGTTTGTTCTTTTAGCCAAACGATCTAAAGTGGTCGTTTGGCCTTTATACCAAACGATGTGGCTGGGTAGTTTGGTCTTTATACCAAACAATGTGGTTAAGTCATTTGGACAAAATAAAATTAGAATTTCATTTCATTTTTACAACACTTTCATATCCATACAACCACAAAAACATCAAATTCCACTTAACATCAAATAACAACAAATTCCACTTAACAACAAACACAAACATCCATCATTCATTCAAAATCAAATAACAACAAATTCCAAACATCCATCATTCATTCAAAATCAAATAACAACAAATTCCAAACATCATTAATTCCAAAATCAAACATCCATCCATTCCTTACAAATTACAAATTCATTCATTATAACGCCCACCACTGTACTTGCACCTAGTCAAGTTGTATGCCTGTTCGAAGGAACACCTTGCTTCCTCTGGAATATTATTCCCAGCCAATTGCAGACATCTCTCTAGCATGCGACTAGTTTCATTGATGACATTGTTTTGTAGAAAAAAGGGAAATCAAGATAAGTTACTAATTGAATGCAAAAACTCACAGTTAGAGAAACTCAATTAAAAATCACAATACTCACAATTGGTGAATAGTTAGGAAGTGTCTCCAGGGAGAAATGAATAGGAAGATGCTCAGGGTTCACCAATGGAATGTGAGAATTCCTCGTATACCAAGTCATGTAGTTTGGATGACACTCTCATGGATAAGACGAGATAAGTCCTTGATTGCAGGGTTGGATCACCTGATTCTTCCATGACTCCCAGTAAGTTGGCCCAATATTAGTCCATTTCACCTCATAACCGCGTCCTGCTATAGTTCTTGTTCTCCAATTTGGTGTTGGCCAAAGGATCTAAGGGGTATAAGCTGCACGTGACCCAACTGACGCACAACCCTTGCGATAGCGTAAAGCTCGACAATGTTGAAAAAACATAGCAATCCCTCAAAAAATGCAATGTCATCGATCGGGCTTGTAGCTCTGACATTATTGTAGGGATGTCAATCAACCTGAAACAAAATCAAATGTGTCATTAATAACTCCAATGATCAATTACTAAAAATATATATATATAATCAAACTTAACTACTTACATTGAATCAATTCATATCATCAAGTATCGCTCGATAATACTGTAATGCATGCGTTATATCGTCATAGTGTAGAGCAACTACTGTGTCTCTATAAGCACACGCTTGAGACAAGCTATAGTCCATGTTTTGGATTGGTCTGAATAGCAGGAAGTACTCATAGATCCACGCCTAGATATATATATACACACAAATAGTTAACATATTGATAGAGTAATAAAATTAAATAATATTAAAAAAAAACTCTAAAATACTAAAGTTTTACCTGTAGAAGAGTCATATAGCCTGTAACCCCTTTCACCTTTGCACATGTGGTAGCCCCAAGACCTTTATACAAAAACACCAAAACTGTTGCACCCAATGCATACTCTCCTATCTCACTGAATTTCAACAACGACCTCAGATAACATAGAGGCACTGCAGTCCCAGACTTGTCAGTAAAAATAGCACATCCAAAGAAAAACAGGATAAAAGCTCTGACAGCCCGTTGGACTTCCTACAAACTTGAGGCCTTCTCCACCACCTTCCAGCAGCTAGCATCACATATGGGGCTATCATGAACTTTGTTAGCAAAATGCTTTTGGAGGAATTCTAGCCTTACTTTTGAAGTGAACTTGATAGCTTCCATCTCCGCCTTTATCAAAGCAATGGGGAGACCCAGAGCACGATGTAGGAGATTTATCGATTGTTGTAAGTTCAACTCACTGTCCATTTGCACCACTCTTCCTCTAACTGTGACTCCACAAATTTGCACAACATCGTCTAAAGTCACAGTCATCTCCCCAAATGGCATATGGAAGGTGGTGGTCTCCGGATGCCATCTCTCCACAAACGCAGAGACCAATGGTGGATCCATATGCTCATGATAAATTAACACGAGATCATGCAACTCAGTCCTTCTCAACTCGTAGGCAAATCTCGGAGACCTTCTAAATTCATTCATGAAATCCCATTGGTAGAACTTCGCTAAGTGCGAAACACACTTCAACGCTCCGCAATCCTCCTAAAACAACCAAGCACGCATTAGATATATATGAACAGAAACAAAAGATTTTGTAAAAGAAAATCAAAGTACTACAGAAAATCAAAATATTACCTTTCTCTCCCAAACATCGCTAGCGACATGCACCGCATAGTCATACAACAACTCTGACTCATACGGGCCACCCCCATACTCACCTCTTTTAAACTCCAAATCATCATTACAAAATCCAATACCAGAGGTGCTTCTTCCACTGGTGGTATAACTTCTACCACATTTTCTTCCACATCATCATTCTGCTCCTCCTCCTCATCCCCATTGTCACATCCTCTTCGTCATCCTCCTCTTCCCCCTCCTCACCCTCCTCACTCTCCTCTTCCACTATACTTTTCCCTTTATCCATATTTACATCTAAACCTACATTGCTATCACTATCTATACTATCTACACTATCTTCGCTCGATGAAAGAACTTCAGGAACCTCTTTTTCTTTGTGGTCCCCTCTACGCGTTGATGTCGTTAAGCCCTCTGCCCTTTGTCTCTTTCTTCCAACTGCGTCACCACTAGAGGAACCACCGAACAACTTCTTCACACCCTTGAATGTAGTTTTCGCTACATTCCTCACATTCTTTTATCGAGGACCCATTGCTACAAAGAAAAATAAAACAAGTATTAGTAACTATAAATTAATAATTTAGGAATTTAATAACTATAAATAATGGATGAATTTATGCACTATGAGAACAACAAGATGGAGGAATTGAGGTGTATCCCTCGCTATGCATGTTTGTACATCAAGCACCAGGAGAACTACCTTTGAATGATAACCTGTTTTTAATTGGCTCCTTAACTCAATAAGGGAGCAAGCCAAAAATAACACGTAAAAATTCAATCATGAAAAACAAAATTTGTCAATAATAATAAGATGAAAGACAAGAAACCTATCAAACAAATAAAATCCTCAAAACAGGAAATATCCCATTTTAGCAATAATCACTATGATAAATAAATTGTTTTTCACATAATAGATAGAAACAACAAGTAATACATAATAGATAGATGTACAACCATAAATAAACTCAGCTAACATAATCAATTCAAAGAAAACTTAGCTCTAGACTAGGTTAATTATCAAACCAAAATACTTCCAGACTAGCTTTTCACATTTAACTAAGCATAAATGAGACTCTATAGATTCTATGTTTACCCAATACAAGATAGGAAATAAAAATGTTAGACACAATCAATGAGGACTAACCATGAGATGTGAAACTATCATTGACAAAAGGTAAACTCATATATATGGTTAAAGAAATTTTAAGGGTAACCAATGGATAGTGTGAAAGAATCGTGAATCGTAAGCAAATTTTTCTTTTTTTTTTTGTAAGTAAAACTTATTTTGATATAAGAAGATAGACACTTACGACAAAGAGGCTAGGAAATTCGCCAGAAGCTAACTTCGGCCAAAGACCATAATCCATGGATAAGAGCTAATGAATACCTTCAGATGGGTGCAATATGTCAATCAAATGGTGTGGCAATAACTTTGTTATTCTCTCAATACAATAGAGTACCCATCCTCAAGACACGCATGGCTAAAAAGCTTATCCCATTCCACCAAAACAAATTTTCCAAGACCAATAACAACCCCTCCAGCATTACAATCAAACGACCTCACTGGGCCATTTGGGCCATTTCCAAAACGACCTCACTGAGTTGTTTGGTGTTTCTACAAAACGACCTCACCGAGTCGTTTCAAGTTTTCTCAAACAATACGAAACCAACATTCCAAACAACTTGCATTGGGTAAAAATCAACAATAGAAACCATAAATTATTCAACAATAACAATCATACTTATTATTCAATAATAGAAACCACAAATTGAGAAACTAGAGTTGAATTAAAAAAAATTAAACAAAATGCACTCACCAATAGATATTCGAAACTGAAGAAATCTTGTTTACACCAACGAAACTATCCTTGCACAAAATCAAGTTTTGTTTTTTGATTTTTGGTTGAGTTTTGGTTTGGTACACGAGTTTTGGTTTGAGTTGGTTTTTGATACCAGTTGAAAAAAAAATTCCCGATTTTCGCGATTTAGATACGGTGGGGGGTGTATTGGGATTTTTTTTGGGCTTCGATGTTTGGGCTTGGGTTGGAGGCTGCCCAATCTAATTTGTGTGGCGCCCAATACAGGACTCCTTCAAAAAACAGATACGGACAATTGAACGAGTTCCTAACAAGAATAAAAAATTAAAATTCATAACATATAGAGCTGAAACTTCAGTTGTTGTTGTTTTTTGTTTTTTTTCCTAATAAACAACTTGTTGTTTTAATCAAAAGCTGAATCACTTACAAGCTGAGAGCAAGAAAAAACAGATGAAAATATCTATCTAATAAAAAGCAATGGTGTGGGGCCCACAGGGCCTCCATCCAATGGTTGTCATTGTCTTTTCTAAGTTGTGACATGGCAAAATAAGTCAATCCCAAAGAGTATGCTTCCTTATGCCCTAACACTCGGATCTACTGGATCAAACAAAACATCTATGCCCTATTCTTCCTGTCGCCGTCACACTGTTGTCTGTCTTCCTTGATGTTTTTCTGTGTAACACTTTCACTCTAATAAATTGTACACGCATACTTCACTACTTCTCTCTACTTCAACAAAACTTCTTTTGAGGGTATGTGTCTTCTCTCTGCTTCAACAAAACTTCACTACAGGCGAGAAGGGAGGGTCTGTGTCTTTCCAGTCTACGTGTCCAGCAAGAGTCAAGAGTAAATTTAGTGATTTGAGTATATCTGCTACTGGAGGTGGTTTGAGTACTGACACTACCTGTTTAAGCGAATCTAAAGGTTTGTCCTATTCATACCCATTCAATGATTTTTGAAGTTTTGGTAAGTGTTTCCCGAAAATATAGGAGTTTGGTTGTATTATGAATTGTTCAAGTAGGACTCACGATAACCACAATCATATTACTACTGACAACATTGATAAAATGGTAACATGGGCCGCATCACAGGGCTTCTGTGGTTATGGATACGGTTGTCCAGGACTACCATTAGAAATAAAAACCGAGTTGCCTACATATGAGCTGATACATTTCTAGGTACAATTACTCCATTACGTGAGATATAAAGATGAAGTTCTTTTCAGTTGATGAAAAAAACTGAAAAGTAACGGCAGATATGAAAGAAAAAATAGAGGAATGTTTCATTTCCCAATTCTGTAACGCTTGTGAAACAATATGTAAAGAACTGAAGGCAATATACATTATAAGTTACCATCTAAAAAAAAAATTGATATGTTACACCAGTTGTCAAGCGAACTTACTCCTTTGTAAGAGCATAAGATCACATCCCAATCCCAAAGAGCATATCAATACATTGTTTATAACTATGAGAATTGTTTATAGTTATGAGAATTGTTTATAGCTATCAATACATTGTTTATAGCTTGGAGTACTGTATTATCATATGTTTGAGAATGTTAATAATTAGGTAAATAAAGCATGTCTATTAATTAGTAGCTTAGCATATACCTCTTCCATGTTTGAGCGTCCTCTTTGAGTGGGGCATTTCACTTTTTCCATTTGCTCTTTCTTCATGTCTATTAATACAATTTAGTTGTTTCCATTTTCCAGATATATGTATTAGGTATTGGACTATTAGCATGTGCTGACATGGAAGTTTGTTTTTTGTTCCTCAGGCAGTAGCAAACTCAACATCAGCAACTTTCTTGCGTGTTGTTGGGAGTGAATTGACTCAAAAGTACTTAGGAGAAGGTCCAAAATTAGTGAGGGAACTCTTTAGAGTTGCGGATGATCTTTCGCCTTCTATTGTTTTTATCGATGAAATTGATGCAGTTGGCACAAAAAGGTGTGTGCGCAAGTTTTTGTATTTATTACTATCTATTTTGTTAGAAATCAATGGAGAATTAGAATTAAATGTGCCCCCAAACTGCCCAAAGCATCTGTTCTTCTTTTTGGTAATAAATACTTATCGGATGGAAATGATTGATGTTTCTTTGGCTATTAATCTTGAAGTATATCGTCAGACGAGCTTTGCAGCAACTCGAGAACTGCTGTAATCCTCGACTTTGAGCAAGGCCTGAGCCATCACTAAAAATTACAGAGTGTGTAATTGCAGTCTTTACTTAACTTCTTATGTTGTTTCACATATACATCCTGGATACGGATTAGCGTAGAAACTCTCCTCCAGCTTTGGAAACTCTCCAGGCTCCTTCGGTGCAGGACTTCCAGTTCTGTCTTCATGAAGTTTCTTCACTTTCAAACTAAATTTTTTCCAAGTTTAACAAAATTCATCCTGCATAAACATGAGAAATTATTTATTGCTTGTGTTGGCTGGTCGGGAATTGACACTTCATAAGTTCACCATCTAGGCACTATGTCACTGACTTTTCACAACTCATTCCCAATGCTTTGCATTCACAAGTCCACCTAATTTTAATTTGTGTTTACACCTAATTACTACTACCTTTACTTGCGAAATAATCACTACTCGTGGTTTCCTATCGTCAGCTACCCTCTAATTTTTTAAATCCCCTTTGTTTTATTTATTGCCACCTAATTTTTATCTGTGTTTACGCCTAATTACTACTACCTTTACATGCGAAATAATCACTACTGCTTTGTCTTTTTTTTTAGGCACCTTTTTTCATTGCAGATTCGACTTTCAATGGTATGTTATCCCCACCTATCTTTTTATGTTTGTTTCTACAGGTTTTATTAAGTATCTATTTCTATTTGTTTCTACAGGATCCCATAGATAAGGGTAAACGTCCAATGGACCCTTATAAGGATCCTTCAAACAAGAAAAACAATATTTATGTTCCAGTTCAAGATGGACTCTACCTTCAGCCACCTACTCCTCAACGACCTGCTCGCCCCCAGGTATTGATAACTTCTATTAACATACTTTGAGTTACCCAAATTGTTCTAACACTCTTATTGGTTTCACATCACATTTTTTAACCCTCTTTCAAATATTTATAGCTTCCTACGCGACCAATTCTTGACAAAGAAAAACGCCCTATGGACTTGATAAGAGCCCAAAACTGTAGTTTTAACCCCTTAACAATCGTACTTTTAGACCAATTATGTGAATAATAAGTAAGAGTTAATACTGATTACGTGTTTTTATGCATTTCAGGCTTCAAAGTTCATTATGTGCAGAAATGTGCCACTTTAGCGAGATAAAGGAGCAAAAGTCGGTTGCTAAGGAGTTCTGTGATTAAAGGCCAATTTTCAAGAAGACAAAGCCTCTGTAAAGCCCGGTCAAAAGATGAAAAGTCAAAGTCCACGCGGGCAGAAATAGTGCACAAAGTCAATAGAACTTCCGAACACCATATCTTCGGACTCAGACCTCGGAATTGGGCCTACCTTACGTTAAAACGACCGGCTCGGAAAGAGCTTTCCAATGGTCCAAGCCTTGGCCCAATCAGAGGAGCAAAAGTGGACGAAAAGTCTGTCGAAGTCAACTGCAACTGAAGAGGCCTTTTTGGACTGAAAGTATTGGGTTTTGGGCCTGATTCTCTGGCCCGAAACATGGATCCAAGCCCATGCACGATTTTTGGATCTGAAAGTATAAAAACAAAAGCTTGACTCTTTGTTAATGGTAGATAGTTAGGTTAGAAAATAAATTAGGTTAGAATAAGAAAAGTAGCCATTAAACCTTAGCTTTTAGATCTAGATCTAGTTTTTACATTCATTCAATTAGTTAGTTTATAATCATATTTAGTTTTTAGAATAAAGTATTAGTTCTTCATTTCAATTTAGATTATTACTTAAATTCTTATTTGGATTTAGTTGTCTTAAATTCATAATTAGTTATTCACAATCTTAGTTCAAAATTAGTTTTAATTTTAGTTTAATTTAATTATGTCTTATTGTTATTATTGTTCTTGTGTTGGGAATGGTAGTATAGAAATTTCACATCAAATCATTACTCTCACCATTGTTCCTTTTGGGTTTGATTAGTTGAATTTGTTTAAGTCTTGAGGTTTAAGAGTGGAACAAATCCTGGCTCTCTTATATTACTTCATTATTGAGAGTAGGAATATTGATATAAACACGTATTTACGTAAATTGATTATTTGTGTTTACGCATAGATAGTTAGAATACGTAAAATCACTGTTATCAAATGGCGCGAGGAACCTTCAAACCAAAACAAACATGTCTTTGTTGCCCCCCAAGATAGGCTCAATCTTCAACCGCCCTTGGCTTCCAGGTATTTCTTGCTTACATTGCCTTATTTATTCTTTTGTTTTATAAATGTCCTCTATCTAATCTCCCGCCATCTGGTTAAAAAAAAATGTAATGGCCTGATGTATCGTGTCCATAAGGTGTTTCACTGCCATTTAATATACTGACTTTATGAATCTCATTTCCCCACTTGCGAATTATTTTTCTACACTATTGCTTATGTATATTGCATTGTCTTATTTCTTCTTTTGCTTTATAAATGTGCAGCGCCCATCAGATAGTGTTCCTCTATCTCATCTCCCGCCATCCGGTTCTCATGTAAGATAAGCTTTAATTAAAATGTAATACTATAATTGCTCATGCATTATCCAAAAGGTGTTTTTGTACACTATAATCGTAGTAAATTCACTTCCATTTAATGTTTGCTTATATGTATAATATTTACCCACTAACTGTGTTGCATGTGGTCATCCATCTATTCATTTACAATTTGCATTTATTTTTGGGTCTTCGATCACTTATTATCCTTGACTACTTTATTCATATCTTTACATTCCACGTTTTCTAATTTTAATACTAACTGCCATATTTGCTATTATCCATACATTCATATCTTTACTATTCGGTTGATTATACTTATAATTAGGTGCAGATAACAAATAAAATGCTAGGACAGCGTGCTCGAAGGGAAAGAGAAAGGAGCACTAAACTAATTGGCAACTGTCATGTCATTGACCACCAACTGATGGGTTCAACATTGCATGGCTCTCCTTCACTTCCACAAACTCCACTTCAAGCTGACAAGCATCAAGCACTTCTCCCGCCATCCGGTTCTCATGTAAGATGAGCTTTAATACTATAATTGCTCATGCATTGTCAAAAAAGTGTTTTTGTACCCTATAATTGTAGTAAATTCACTGCCATTTAATAACTTCCATTTAATGCCTGCTTATATGTATAATATTTACCCACCAACTGTGTTGCATGTGGTCATCCATCTTTACATTTCACGTTTTCTAATTTTAATACTAATTGCCATCTTTGCTATCATCCATGCATTCCTCTTTATCCCAATCTATTTGGTTGATTATACTTATAATTAGGTGCAGATAACAAATAGAATACTAGGACAACGTGCTCGAAAGGAAAGAGAAAGGAGCACTAACCTAATTGGCAGCACAAACTTCACCATCCAAGGTGCACAAGTAGTCACACGTCATGTCATTGACCACCAACTGATGAGTTCAATATTGAATGGCTCTTATTCACTTCCACAAACTCCACTTCAAGCTGATAATCATCAAATACATAATAGTCCAGTTACATCTCATGCAACACCATACCGACGTCTTTCTTCTTCAGAGTCTCTTCGAAAATCTCTATCATTCCTTAATCCTATAAGGCTATTTACGCTCCCCGAAGAACGTGTCACATCAATTGCCCATGCTGATTCATCGGATCAAAACAACACGTGAGTACTTCACTTAGCGGTTTTCCTTAATCAAAATCTATATATAACTAACCTCTGCAAGTTTCATTGCATTACATGTATCTCTTTTGCTTCCGTATCCTTACCTCATGCAATTCCACATTCAACCAATGAGAACTTTGTACCAACACTGTCTCACCAAAATGCAAGGTTAGTACGTGGTTTATTACATCTTTGTCTTGGTTCTTTGTGGTTTGGTTTATAGTTTCAAAGAAAACCATAAGATCCTACCTAACATCACAAGTTTCTTCACAGTACGCGTAACTGTAGGTCTTCTACCTCATCCTTTGTCCATCCAACATCACATTCGACAAATGCTGCTTCTACATCATCATCAACTAACCGAAATTCGTGGTATACTTCTTCACATTTATTGAAATTGGAATACCAAAAAAATGGCACCTTTGTCTAAATATATACAATTATTTCTCTTGCAAACAACAACCATTTGGGGATCCTACACAATATTGTGAGGAGCTTCACCATAATGGTTTTGACCGTCCAATTTCTGCTAATAATGCTGACATAAGTGATGATGAAGACGAAGTTGACAATATTGTTTCTAACCGCCTGATTGAACAAGGAAGAACTCCTTGGGGAGAATGGATGTTCAGTGTCCATTTTGTAATGCACTCCATTGGATGGATGAACGACTAAAAGATTCATCATTATCACGTCCTCGATTCGGGACTTGTTGTTCACAAGGGAAAGTCCAATTGCCTCCACTACGGCCATTACCTCTAACCCTTAAAGCTTTATATGATGGAAGTGATCGCAAGTCAAAGTCATTCCGGAAGTACATGAGACAATACAACCAAGCTTTCGCATTTACGAGCATTGGAGGAAATGAGCGTGTCTTTACTGGACGAGGTCCAAGGCCTTTTACTATACATGGTCAGTTGCGTCATAGAACTGGATCTCTAATTCCTAACACTGGGCGGCAGCCAACTTACTCTCAGCTTTACATATATGATCCCAGTGCTGCATTGGATATACGTCAACTTTGTAATCCCCGTTTGAACACAGATGTTTTGAAGATAATTCATGCAACTATGCTCCAGTATAATTGTTTCTCTGCTACTTTTCGCCACGCATACGATGTTCTTAGATCTGCCTCTCTTCAACATGGTGAGAACTTCAATGTACCTGCTTATTTGCATTCTGATTGCTACTAGAGGCCCGATGTCGTTACAACTTGCCAACCGCAGATGAGATTGCTATCATTTTACCTAGGGATGGCAGCGAGCGGGATAATATGAGGGATATTGTGATATATCTTAAAGGAGGGCAAGAATTCATGCAGATCAGTGAATGTCATCCAGCTTACTTGCCTTTGCATTATGTGCTAATGTTTCCTTATGGAGAGCTTGGGTGGTCACCTGATATGAGGCGTTCAAATACTAATGACCGATTGACACAGATGGATTTCTACTCTTATCGGATATTTGAACGCCCTAGAGAATATTTTGCAATCTTACGCTGGGCAAACAAACCTGTTTCAAGAGTTTCTGGTGGATGGATGGGCGTGGTGGTGAACGAGAACAAAATGAGATATTATAGGCTACAGCAAGACAAGCTTCAGGCTGAACTTTATCAAGGTATCACTGATGTTGCAGTTGAAGCTTTCGACCCAAACCAGATTGGACGACAAGTGGTCTTACCAGCATCTTGTGTGGGCAACCCTAGACACATGTTTGAAATTTTTCAGGATTCAATGGCCATCACACGTTACAATAAGCATCCTGATATATTTCTCACAATGACTGCAAATCCGTACTGGGACGAAGTTGTAGAGGCATTGTCTGAGCACCAAACTACAACTCATCGACCAGAGGTCATGGCCCGTGTCTTTGAACTAAAGCGAAGGGCCTTGATGAAGGAAATTAAAAAGAAAGGTGTGCTTGGTACTGCCATTGCACATGTCTACACCATTGAGTTCCAAAAATGCGGGTTGCCCCATATGCATGCACTTATATATCTCAACATTCCGACAAGATCCGTATACCTGCTCAAGTTGATCGCATTGTAAGCGTAGAGTTTCCTGATCCAGAAACCGAACCTGAGTTATTTCAGACCGTCCTCACATGTATGGTAAATGGTAGATGTAAGCATCACTATCCCTGGACTTTTGCAGATGCTACCACCATGGATAAAGATGGATATCCTATCTACCGTCGTCGTGACAATGGTAGATCATATATTGTGAGGGGGCATATAGTTGATAATAGGGATGTTGTTCCTTATAATCCTTATCTTTCTAAAATGTTCAATTGTCATATTAATGTCAAAGTTTGTGCTGGGATCCGTTGTGTTAAATACATTCACAAGTATATATTTAAAGGGCATGACATGACAACAATAGTGTTGGATGAGTTGGATGAGATCCAACAATACTTGGATGCGAGATATATTGGCCCACCGGAAGCAGTTTGGAGATTATTAAGTTTCCATCTACATGAGGAGATTCCCACAGTTGTGCGCTTGGCACTTCATCTCCCTAGAATGCACTGCGTAGTTTATAAAGCTGATGAACCAATACATGATATACTACCAAGGGCGGAGTGCCAAAAGTCAACTTTGACTGCCTTCTTTGATTGTTGTGCATCAGATTTAAGAGCAAGAAGCCTCACATATCAAGAGTTCCCCGAATACTATGTCTGGAACAAATAATCTTAGACTTGGACAAGAAGGATACGATAGGGAAAATTTGCTATTGGTAGAATGTATTTCACCAGTCCTAATTCCGGTGAGCGATTTTACCTGCGCCTACTTCTAACCGTTGTAAAAGGACCTCAATCATTTGATGATCTGAAAAGGATTGGTAATGGTCCTCCACTTCCAACTTTTAAAGATGCATGTGTTGCACACGGACTTCTGGAAGATGACAACGAATGGGTGCAATGTTTACAGGAAGCTTCAGTCATGCAGACTGGATATCATCTTCACCGACTATTCTGTGTTATTCTCGCAGAGTGCAATCCTTTGCAACCCCAAACATTGTGGAATGATTTTTGGGAAAATATATGTGATGACCTTCCACATAAGCTTCGCACAATGTTCAACATTCCGCTGAAGTGCAAGATTATGGTTTATTTCTCTTAAATGAGATTTTGATAGAGTCAGGTAAATCACTGGCTAATTTCCCTCTAATGTCACTGCCTCTGTTAACTACAAGATGGAACTTAGTTGTTGCAAACCGACTCATATGGGACCAGCGACAATTTCAGTTTGATCCTCAAAATGCAAAAGCACATGGCAACAAGGTTCTCCTAAATGCAGAGCAACACTTTTCATATCAAACAATGATAGATTCCGTTTTCCAAAATCTAGGGAAACTCTTCTTTTTGAATGGAGCAGCAGGAATAGGCAAAACTTTTGTTTACAACACAATTGCTGCTACGTGTCATGCTGAGGGGCATATTGTTATTATGGTCGCTTCATCTGGAATAGCTTCATTACTATTGGCTGGCGGTCGTAATGCTCACTCGACCTTTCGCATCCCACTAGATAATCTTGATACCTCTGTTTGTGGGTTTAGTAAGAATTCAATGCATGCCGAATTATTCAGGGAAGCTAAACTTATTATTTGGGATGAAGTCCCAATGCAAAATAAGTTTTGTGTGGAGGCAGTTGATCGCACACTTCGGGATACTCGCGACAATAATAAACCTTTTGGTGGAATAACAGTCGTACTTGGTGGTGACTTCCGTCAATGCCTTCCAGTTATACCCAAAGGGGTTCGAGAACAGATTGTGCGTGCTTCCTTGCGGTCTTCCTTCCTCTGGAGTCACATTCATGTTCTAACTCTTGCCCAAAACATGCGATTGGAAAATGGAAACTCTACAAATATTGCGTTTGCAAATTTGAAGTGACCCAAGCGAGACAGTTGAACTACCATCAACAATTCATCGATGTGCAAATCTTCAGGATCTCATTTCTACTACATATCCTCAGCTAAATCAGCCTACCACAGTTACACCGGAATATTTAACTGAGTGCACAATTCTATCTGCACGCAATGATGATGTCAATGATATTAATGCAGCAGCTTTAAATATGTTCCCAGGGGAAAGTACTCTCTTTCTAGCTGCAGACAAGATGGCAGATGAGGATGTGACGAATCCAGCCAATATTAATCAATACCCAAATGAGTACCTAAACTCACTTGATCTAGCTGGTCTACCACCGTTTCGTCTCAACCTAAAAGTCGGTTGTCATATAATGTTGTTGCGAAATATTGCTCCCAAAGATGGATTATGCAATGGAACCCGATTGATGGTGGTCCACTGTCGACCTCACGTTCTTTTTGCAAGAATTTTGACTAGTGAAAAAGCGGGTAATCATGCATTTATTCCAAGAATATCTTTGTCACCGTCGTCTTCTGATTTTCCTTTTCATATGACAAGAAGACGGTTTCCTGTGCGTGTTGCTTATGCAATGACTATAAATAAGTCACAAGGACAATCGGTGAAATATGTTGGGATTGACCTTCGCACTGAAGTTTTCAGCCACGGTCAATTATATGTCGCACTATCAAGGTGCACTTCTTCAGACATAATCAGTATTCTCCTCCCTCCAAATTCGGAAAGTCACACCCCAAACTTTGTTTACCCAAAAGCCTTACTATAATCCATAAGCTCTTTTCATTTATAGTCACGTGTTGAGTAGTTTCTCATTGAATTTATAGTCATCAAATTGATACATTTGTAATTGCTCTTACTTTGTTAATTTGCTTCGTTCAAATTATGTAGGTTTTGCGAGTTGGTGTGTAATTACATTTTGTCAGTATTGCGTTGAATAACTTTTTGCGAACCTTGGTTAGTTTTTTTTTCCCCTAATTTCTTCTTTTTGATCTTACAACACCTAAATTTATAGTTCTATACAAATCTATTTCAATTCCTACTAAATGGTGACGTCTGCTTATATGGTATTTAGCTGAACGAAGAAATTTCAATTCTCATATCTTCAAACTTAGTGATCTCTGCTGATTCTCAGGTATGTTCCTTTTCATTTTTTTCATTTTTCCTTCCCTGGTCTTTCTCTACTTATTGTGTTGTTTAATTTTTTCATCCATGAACGTGGCGATGGGACCTTGGCCAATCACTATAACTTAGTGATCTCTGCTGATTCTCAGGTCAAGTGAAACAGGTAACATCTCATCTCTTATAACTCAATCTTTTTGATTTTATATATAAAGATTTAGTTCGTTTTAAAATCGTTTAGCCAGAGATGAATTATTTATTTTCTTCTATGTAAAGGTTTAGTCTGAGCTTCTTCTGGTTGTTACAGGTATTTATTTGCTTATTTATTAAGGGTTCTATTTTTTGGTTTTGGGTTTGTCGAAAAGTATTAATTTTGATTGATTTGAGCTTTGATTTAGTTATGCTGCTTTTATAGGTATTTTAGTGCATGTAGCATTTCGGTGGCTATTGTTTGTTCTTTGATTTATTAGTATTGTTACAGAAAGTCGTGTTTATGGAACTACCCCAATGGAAACTTTAGGAAATATGGTATATGTATACATTGTAAATATCATTTGTTAAGGGTGTAGACCTTTTGATAGTTATGGGACTCGGATGTATGTATTTTACTTGTGTTTTCGGTAATGACTTTGTATGAGGTGCTTTGATGATCTGGCATTAGTTGAGACATTCAAATACTTTGGCGTACTAAGTCATAATGTTGAAGTGGTCTCATTTTTGTAAGCCAGTTATTTGACTGCTCTGGCATCTGTCGAGACGGTTAAGTAACTGGATTAACCAATGAGAAATATATTATTGTGATTTTCAGGTTATGACAGGTTTATATTTATGAAATGTCAAAAATACAGAGGAGATGCTGCCGAAATTTTACTATAAAACCACATGTCAGGTTTGTAATTGTTTGAGTTTTGGGGCGTTACATATTTGCTTGTTCCAAAACTAGAAAAGAGTCTAGAGGTGAATACAATCGTTCATTATTTCACTTCTAAATTGTCAATTTCTTCTTCCCTTCAGTATATATAGTATTTCCTACTCACTCTATTTAATGAATTTAAAACAGATAATTACATACTTTTTCGATGAAGTTTTCTTAAGGCTTGGGATTTATGATAATAACCTTGACATTGGCGACTGAGGATAGGGTTTCTGGAAGAGTTATGATTGTCAACAATGTTATCTGTACTTTCGCTACTTTTTTTTGTATTTGGCGTACTTTTGTGGGTGCTCTTTTTGGTACTGTTTTGATGTGCTCATTCAAACCACTTGTGGGAGTCTGATTATGTATCTGTTTCTCATATTGTTCTTATTTCATTTGGTTTAATTGGTGTTCTTCTATGTTTAAGTCCATTTAGATGAATGAGTCTAGAGCATCTGTGCAAATCACTACCGGATTTATTGAATGAGAATTGTCTTTGCAACCTTTTAACATTATCCAAGACATTGGAAAGTCATAAAATAATGAGGAGGTTCTATCCAAATTATCCCTCAGGTGGTTCAAGTTAGTGTGATGTCGAGTTTCTCAGCCTAATAATCATTCTTGACCATAAATGGAACAATACCAAGTATAATATAATCAAAACGGGGAAGGGGGGTGTGTTCAAATTCAGGCTGCTTCTACAGAGTTAGCGTTGCAGGAGAGGGAAGCTGCTATTCCCTGGCTGGAGGGAGACTTAAGAGCCACCAGTAGTGTTCCTCATTCTCTTCAAAGTGTTCTATAATCATGTTTTCAACCAAAAAACACCATAATGACATTGGGAACCACTAGTTGGGTAAATCAAAGAAAATGCACTGAAGAATTGCAGCAATGCCAAATGGATAACACTGTTCATTTAACAGGCCCAGCCAAACCTTAATTCCCGGTTTTATATTCTGTTCCTCCATCTAAAAGCATGGCAATTAGCGGAAAATAGAAAAAAAATACATCTAAAAGCAAGGCTCCTGCATATCTTACTTCCTTAAGAGCTATATCATATTTCTCTTTCCAACAACCAAATAATTCTCAGTACAACCAGATAAAGAAATTACATCATCCAGCCCAATTGGATCTTGTTTGACATTCCCCTCTACATTCAGATCAAGTAAGCCCTGGTCTCCAGATTTGGCAAACTCGGCATTCAAAGATTATGCTGAATTTGCTTGTTTGAACTAAAACAAATTAATTTCTTGGAATACGGAAACCTCCATCATCTTGCAAGGGGATGCTTTATCATTCCTCGCTCTTCATCCAACTCAAAATTTGCTCGAGTGAACTGGGTGCTAGTCAAAAAGGGCTTCAAATCGTAAATTTCATAGTCCTGTGCCTGAAAAGGATAAGGTACACCACATCTTAACACCCTGGTTAACGTATATCAAAGAAATGCAGTGGAGCAAGACAGCCAGTTACCTTGTTCCGCAGGTCATTCACCTTCACCTCAATATGAGTAAGTCCAGCAGACGATCCATTTACAAGTTCTTCAAAGTGCAAGGCATCCCTAACAAGCCCACGTAGAAGATACAAGAGGAAGTCATTGAATTCCTTCTTGAAAGTCATGTACTTTCTGAAGCTCTGCAGCAGGATTTTTCAAATTTTTACATCAGTACTTATAATATGTTAAATAGACGTGCCTATGACACTAGGACACGGCCCCAGGCAAGTAATTGACACCACATTTCAGTTATAAAATGGTGTCCGAAACAGCTTCTATTCTGAAATGTCCAGGATACATATATATGTAAATGAACCTAACATAATTTATGCATCGAGATAAATATCCTTCATCTCCATTACTAATTGGGTACAGGCAAATATTCAATTTAATTTTAACTCTTTCATTAAAAAACTATATGACAAGAAGGTTATATAAAAGATAAGTAAAAGTTTGTAGTTACAAGATTTCAATTCTATTATTTCTTTTTTTTTTCTTAGGGTCATATCTTATTTAAGGTACACTATCATCCACCTCTTCATCTAGAACTGTCAGTGTCGTATCTGAGTCGTGTGTCCACACGCCAACAGGGGACACGGCACAAAATATGTCCCCGCGCAACAGAAGAAAAATCTGTACCACATGCTTAATAAAAAATTATCTCTACTGGAAACTCTCAATACCTTTTGAAGAGACTTCTGGACACCAAACTTTTGAGTTGAAATGAATGAATCGAGTAGAACGCGTATTGCCATATCTACATCTTCTTGTGTGACATGCATTCTGAGGTGCATTCTTGCATGTGCTTCAGACATCCTTATCATTGACTCTATGTGTCTAACAGCAATGGGAACTCCTTGTCCATGCTACACAGATAATTGAAGAGTAATAACAAATTTCATAAGATGGCCTAAACAACTAAAAGATTTTACAAACAAGGTTTTTGTGAGCCTCACCGAAGATTCTCTACGCAGTTCAGCGTACACATGTGTGAACTTATTGAGATCAGCATCGTGCAAGGATGGAAACACATTCAATTTGGCGTAGGTTATGTACTTCTTTAGCATGTCTTGAGAGAGTATCTGATAGACAATTTGATCTTAAATAAAGCAATATTCTATTCATTGCAGGTAAAACAATATGGAATGCTAGAGCTTCGTGTAGCCACACAGATGTTGAACGAACCAAGTCACTGACTAAACTAGTACATCCTCATTAGGGTATCTATTCAGTTATTATACCCTTGACATATTGTATAACTGCATTTACCTAGATAAACAAGATCAATAATGATGTTGACCAGCTAGTCTGCTTTTACTTACATTAATTACTTAACCGTGTTTAGATCAGGGAATCCCAAATTCATGGAAAGTGGATAAAAAAAGGAAAGAAATAGAAAACCTGATGGAGGAAATAAAATGGGGGAAAGAAAGTACGAAGGAGATGGGGTAGATAAGAACGCTATATTTCCAGAGAATAATAAGGATCAACTTCTTTTTAAATGTGTGCAAGTTGTTTCCATATTTATTATGTTTTTATCTCTCTCCATCGTATTCACCAATTTTGATCCAAACACAGCTTAGCAGTATAACTTAAAAATGTTAAAGAGATTTATTTAGAAAAGACCTCAGGATCAACTGGCCTCGCAGAGGCTGGAGAATCTCCTTGGGAATTGTTTACAGATGTATCGTCTAAGTTGGCACCCTTGGGTTGTGACTTAAAGTGGCTATCAACAACAAAACTTGCAAGCATTTCGTCTATGACCGGGTCAACCACATCCTGCATGTAATATGATTTCAGATAAAAAAATCAATCTGCTCGAGTGAAAAGTACACAAAAGAGTTTGGAGAGAGAATGACCTTAACAACACAAAGGACATCAAAACGTGAAACAATTGGATCTGTCAGTTCAACGTTTTGTGAAAAATTCTTCGAGGAGTCGTATCTGGAAAAATGTGTACAGCATCAAGCTCGAGGAGCAAAGACATGCATCAAATCATTAAACTATTGAAAAAAGTATAATTGAACACAGAGTGATAATGGGGTGCCTCTCATGACAATAGTGGGATAAATCCTTTGATAATCAAATGTGACTGGAAATAAGGATTTCCTAAGCAAACATCGAGATGCTAAATGTTTAAAGAGTGTATTGCAAAAAACAAATGATTGTCTTATGCTTCATAAAAAGAATGACAACTTATATGACATCATACAAGGTGATTCTTCTGGTGTTAAAATGGACAAGATAATGTGGCACATTTATTAAACAACAGAAAAATTAAACCTGAAGAATAATTTTAATCTATAGCTCACTTGAACCTATATACATATTTCTAAGTATATTTAGCATCCAGGGGCCAGGAATTATATCACATACCCTCCAGAAATTACATAGAGCTAATAGTTCTTGAACTGCCTCATTATTAGTCCTAGCCGGGTTAGGGCCATACCTTCCGCCAATAGGATTTGCAGCAGCAATAACAGAGCAACGAGCCTGTAGAGACGTGACAATCCCTGCCTTGGATATGCTAATGCTCTGCTGCTCCATAGCTTCATGAATACTCACTCTGATAAAGCATTTAAAATGGTTATTACAGTAATAGATAGATAGCTCAAACGCAGGAAGACACTTTTTTACTTTTTTCTACCTGTCTTGGTCGTTCATCTTGTCAAACTCATCAATAAGACAGATACCTCTATCGGCTAGTACAAGAGCTCCTCCTTCAAGGGTCCACTCCTTTGTGATAGGGTCCTTGTGCACTGCTGCAGTGAGCCCAACAGCAGAAGCACCTTTCCCAGTAGTGTATACAGCCCTTTGCCCGGTTTTTTCAACATACCTTGGAGAAACCATATAAATTAGTTTATCTACACAAAATTACTAGTAAGTCGGTCAGTCTGGAAACGGATAGGTCATTATTACTTGAGGAACTGTGATTTGGCTGTGCCGGGATCTCCTAAGAGTAATACATTGATGTCCCCTCGCAAGCGATGTTTCCCTTCAACATTCTTTTCTTGTCCTCCGAACATTGCAAGGGCTATCGCAGTTTTTATGTCCTCGTGTCCATAGATTGATGGGGCAATGGACTTAAAAATCTGAAAAAAATAAATAAATCTTAACATGATGAGCATACAATGTATAATGTCTTACAATGGAAGTTGATGGGTCAATGTGTATAACATACCCTTTCTCCAATTCTGGGATCCTTAGACAAGTTTTCAATTTCTTTCTTGTCTTCCTCAGTAAGTTTGTAAGCCGAGAAAAGATCTTGCTTCTTTGTGACATAATTTGCTTCAACCACCGTGGCAAATACAGGAAAACCATTTTTTGTATTCAGAGATAAGTCAAAGTTGTTTGTGTATATGCCAGTGACCTCCTGAAAATTTCCAGTAGACACATATGGTTGGAATCACACTCATATTCAATAGAAAAATAGAACAAAGGAAATTTTAGTTTCTTTCATACAATTTCTTCTCCTGGGCGGGCACAATCAATTAGATCATTCAAGAGTATCACTTCCTTGTATCTTGGAAGTCGACCAGCTGGTACAATTCCTGGGCTTTCTTGAAGAGTGAGTTTCTGATAGTTCCTGTAAATCGTCTGAAGCATGGCATAATAAGATGGACTTAATATTCGAGTTTCAACTATCCTTCTTATAGCATAAGGATTATCAAAGAAAATTCACCTGCTCAATATTGACAGTGAATGGTCCTTTTGATTGGCATTCTGGGCAAGATCCCACCTTCACTTCTGAATATGAATTCTGAAAGAATGGACCAAGAACCGTTCCACATTTACTGCAGTCGTACTTGACCTGCTGCAATTGGGGGAAAACCCCAGATCTTCGTGTAACAACTCCTCCAATACGAATCATGGTATTCAAATGGATCTGCCTGAGGTGCATCATAATAAATATTATACTATAAAGAAAAGTCATAGAGAAATAGATTTACCTTAATAAAGAGAGAAATTATAATACCTAATGTTGCGTATCTGATCATAGACTGGTAGGTTGGTTATCCTCACAAATATCTTTTGATGCATATTTTTGTATTTTGGGAATAAATCATACACAACATTCTTGGCAACATCTTCCATGACCTCAATAACAGATTGGGGTGCATCAGCAAGCCAGATGGCAATGTTAGGATGAATATAGATGAACTGCTTATAGTCGATCTCCAAGCTGCACTTGTTAGCTGCAGTAGTTATATTAAATTAGTCCATAAAAAGCACAACGGAACAACTGGAGAACAAATGGTTATCTTAATGAGACATAATATAATACCTAATGACATCTCATTAATCAGCCGAACATATTCGAAGTCTCCATGTTCATTCTTTGGATTCACATACGTAAGCAGAAACTCCTTAAATTTTTTTGCAATGAAGCGACGAACTTCGTCTCTAGTCACCCATTCCCTTAGGGTTCCTTGGACGCGATACATCTCAAATTCTCCTTCGTCATCTTCCTCATCCTGTGTAGAGAGGCAATTGTGGTGGGAAAAATTAGTTAGAAATTGTCACCTGGAAAGAAAAATAAGCAGATGCATATATACTAACCTCGTAGGGGTCATCATCTGTCTGATCAGTCATTGGTACATCCTCTCTAGAATGTCCATGTTGTGACCTTCCCGGCGAACTTTGCATTGCATCTGTATCATCGTAGCTTCTTGCATCTCTTGGAGGCCTGAAATCAGCTCTAGATCGTTTAGGACGCCTGTAGGGGATATCCTCATCGGTGTCTGCATTCAAAACTCTCATATGTCAAGATTCAAGACTTCCCATGTGTTATTCACTAAACCAGAGGTCAATGAAACTGGATAAGGACACAATGTTTTCCACGTAAGGGACTCGATTTGTATGCAATAGAAATTCATTTACGTTGCAATCTTGTTCACAAACCAAGCCACCATCCAAGATTGCATATTACAGTTAAGTACCCACAGTTTTGCCAGAAAAGAATGAAGACATAAAAATTTTGCTGCATTATATATTAAGGCCAACGAGTGACAGGAAAATAAGAATCTCAACACATCCTTAGTTACTACATATCTCATCAAAATTAAATCACTCCCTTTTATAAACCTACAATTTTACAGCTATGACATTCAAAATACTTGCATCACACAGCAGCTTTTCATCCAACTTCCATGTATGCGTCACAATTCGCAATTGGAAAAGCTGGTTTAAGAACCATACGTTTAGGACAAACCTCCTCATTGGGATCATAAATAGACAGACCAAATTCAGTTATGGAAGAATAACTGCACCGCGCAAACTTATTCAGCAAATGGATTTTTCTCCTCCTGAAGTGTTCTCCCAATTTTAAGCAAAATACATCAACTGACAGTTCAAAGATCTGATTTGAACAAAAATAGCTATACACCAGCCATTTCATCCTCTCGTCCAACTAAATGTAGCAGATGCATTAAAAAACAACCTACTATCTCATACCAGAGACTTGCTAGATTTTAATCAGGGGAAAAGCACATTTTATAACCATTTGCAAACAGCAAAGGAGAACTCCAGAACAATATAATAGCGTCCGTATAATGACTACTCAGACAAGTATAGCAGATAAGTTGGGATCCATCCAAGTCATCTCAAATGAAGACAGTTTTCACTATGTTTTTGGTGGACTTCACATCAAATGTAAATCTAATGTACACGACCACTTAACTTTCTTATTCCAATGTGACAATGTCAAATGTCAAAGCTGATGTACACAATCACTAACTTCCTTCTTTCAATGGTTTATCATCCCTAAATAGAAGTTCAACAGGGAAAAAGACAAGCGCAATCATAAAATACAATATTTCAATGATCTTATGTTGGGAAAAGATAATGGCAACATTGATGAAATAACATTCAGCAATGACAGCTGAATGATTTGAGTCATCAGACATAAATCCTCTACCATATGAAATGCACCAGATATGTCCATGCAGTCTATACGGTCACGTATGTTTCATAAGCCTCTACAATTATATAGGTAAAATGGAAAATTTTAATTAAGCTTGTCAAGCTGATAACTCCCAGACAGCAAAAGTATGTAATGGATAGAAGATTAACCAATCCTATAGGTTACAAATCCTAAGAAAGCCAAAGACAACACTTCTTATCTTTGTGAAATAATGATTGAGTTATCCTTATTATGAGTCTGAAAATATACTCATGATTGCTCGTGTTGTAGAAACCTTCTTAATAAGTATCTAAGGTCCTTTTTATAACCACAGAATATATCAGTGGGTGATTCTCCACTTCTACTCCTGATTCACCAATCAAGTCTTGACAATTGTCCTTATTCACTTAGACTTCTCCTTAAGAACCAATCTGACGGTTAAACTCTCGGAAACTTAATTCTCACATGTTCCCTCTACGTTTAATTCTCCCAGGATAGATTAGCTTTAGGTTGCCTAGGCAGTAAAGTGCTCCCACATCCATTTGCATTTTAAACAAGATTCCGCTGAGCTAGAGAATGTCCCAAGGATATCAAACACACCCTAAACCTAACACTTAAGGTATTTGCAAGATATATCAAACGTAAAGGCATGTCCAACGATTTTACTTATTCTGCTCAGGCTCAATATGCAAGATCAGCATACACAGCAACGCAGTGATTGCCATTGATGGCTGTTCTGGATTTTATCAATTAAAGATACCACAACAGCATTATGACTGTTTGATACCCACAACTAATATAACATCCAAGTTCAGAAGCCTTAAACTACAAAGGAAAATATAATTTATCGGGTTCGAATACTTGACAGGAAAGATATAGTGTGATTGAACCTCTAAAGTTTAATCTAAGAGTTAAACCCTAAATACTGAACATCGCATTCAACATGTTTATCAACTCCAGCACATTGATTAGTTTTCATATAGAAAAATCATAAAGAAAACTTAGAGATGTTTTGCTAAAAACATGGAATTGGATAATTAGACATACTTGCTCTTAACTCAGAGTGACCTCAAGAGCACCAAAATACCCATTTTCTTCAAACTATATCTATCACAGCCCCATTTCTGCTAATTCTATTCTCAAATGACCAACTACATAGATATTTCTAAGTCATGTACTCTGTAACTACATATTAGTAACACACTTTATTACTGCAGTAAAATTCAACCAAGGCAATAAATGATTTGGACAATTAGTTAAACACATTAAAATTTTAGTACCTTGGTCATGCAAAAGTCGAGGAAGTTTCCGATTACTCTTACTCCTTCCCTCTTTCGCATCAAGCTCTAGTTCAGCCGCTTGTCTATCGGCCATAATCTGATCCAAATCTCTCTCATCCTCCAACGAATCATTTAGTCCTAGTGACTCATACTGATCATGCTCCTCCATTCTTCGATAATCACTACACCCACCACAAACATTAAAAATTAATATACAACAACAAAAAACACAAAAAACGTTTTTATTTATTATTTTACAATACTTACTCCATGTAATTGTCATTAAAAAGATCTTCTCCTTCTCCTTCTTCTTCTTCATCATCACCAACGTCTCGTATAATTTCCGGGTCCACCGCGGCTTCATCTTCATCCGAGTATGACTCGGAAGTGCGGCTTGTGTTTGGTGGAAGTCGATCTGTGCTGAATCCTGGTGAACCTGGTGTTGATGGGTTATTATCTGAGTTGTCCTGAAAGACAAAAAAAATAATTAGTTATGATTTTTAAGAAATGGGAAATGAGTGAGGGAAGTTTTTTGCTTACCATTTTTTTTTTTTTTTGTTTGTGTGAGTGAAGTGAGTGGCGGTGAGGTGTTTGTTTTAGGGTTTAATGAGGCGTGTGGGTAGTTATTTTGGCGGGAGGTTTCGCGCCAAAAAAAAAGTCTACGTGTCATTGCGTTAGTTTACTGTCAAAATGCCAAATTGCCAAAATGAACCGAGTGAACTTTGAAATTTTGGGCCCAAAATATCGGTAAAGTTCAACGTGTCAACATTATATACTGCATAGACAGTCCCGCAATAGTGAAATTAGGGTGTGCATGGATACCCAATTACCCGAACCCGAACCGGAACCATTTATAGCGGGTGTGGATCCTAAAATGTTATACCCATTTAAAGTGGGTCTTTAATAACCGACCCGATAAAAAACCGAACCCGTTAGAACCGATTAGTAAAAAACCGATGGGTACCCAAACCGAAACCGGAACCGATTAGTTTGATTTTGATATATAGAATTTAGTATTATATTACACTAAATAAAAACAAACCCAAACATTATTATTATATATAGTATTATATATAGTCTATATTTGTTAGGTGTAAAATTATACTAAATATATATAACATTTAGCATAATAGTGAATGTGTGTTATTAAATGCATCTTTTATAATATTACATTAAATATGTGTATTATAAATATTAATAATAATATTTACGTGTTCACGTCTATCGTATAGTCGTATACTATGAATTAACTTATGCACTGTCTATATTAACTAATACATGAACGTGTACGTGCTTGATATATTACATGTATATATATTATATAACGAATACATGCAATGCTAACTAACAATTGTAGTACATGTGGTATTTATTCTATATATGACGCATTATGTATAGTATAATATACATATGTTCGATTTAAAATATACACTTACATATAATGTATGAGAATGTATTTAAAATTTTTAGATAACTTTCAAATATTATTATTGAATTTAGGATCATTACTTCTTATGAGAAGACAAAAATATCGATGACAAGTGTTATAGTCCCCGTAAACCAACTTTTTTATCGGTTATATAACTAAAAAAAATAATTTTAGCAATAAAAATATATAACCCAATAAGGAACCGAAACCGGAACCAGAACCGACTTATTTAATGGGTATGAGTCCGGATTTTCAAAATATAGAAAAAAACCCGAAAGAACCGAACCTAATAGGAACCGCTAAAAATAGACCCAAAACCGAAACAGGTAAGAACCGACCCATGAACACCCCTAAGTGAAATAGTATATATATATATATTTTTTTTAATATAACTTTAAATCTTTTCGTCTATGTTTTGACTATTGTATTTCCTGTTTTTTAGTCGATTGACAATATTGCCCCTTCTATGTTTTAAGTAAAATCATTGTATTGACTATTGTACCCCTATTTTTTAGTCAATGGATAATATTGCCCTTCTATATTTTAAGCAAAACGGTTGTGCGTGCATCAATCTAGTCAGATTGTAAAATAAAAGCTTGGTGTTTCCTGTATAGATAAGTCTGGAATAAAATTGTACAAGTTTATACCAAATGCTGTCGAATTACAAAGCAAAAAAGACAAATAATAGTATACTAAACCTGTCTAGAATCCTCTGGCTTCTACTACCCTTGCCTCAAAACTGTATTGATGGAAAAGTAACTCTATATGCCAAGACAAGGATAACAACAGTGAGGTACTTGATGCCGGCCTTTCCTTTTTCCGGGTCAACTGGCTTTGACACTAAACTTCTATTCTGCACAACATCAAGTTTTTCACGACAATGCCTTGCCAGGATTCGGTTAGCCCCACTGCTTTGTGGGACTGGCAAAGCCATGGGCTGGCGCCAACCTTGAATTAGACAATATATAGTCTCTAAGGTCTTTAATTGACTTGTATCTCTGCTTTTCAATATCGCGATTTTTTCCATGAGCTTGCTTTTCAGTCTTGGAATATGTCTCTTGATCGTACCCATCTCGAGCAAAATTTCCTGTGCTGAAGTCCCACTCGATCCCATCCGAGGTACACCTCTCAAGAGAGATTCTTCCCCTAGTCATTTTTCCAGAGGTGGGCTTCCTTCCCTTGATTTCTTTATCGCCGGAAAGTCTCCTTTGATCTTCTTCAGAAATCCCAGTACCATAGTTCCACATGTAATTCCTGTTGCTGTTATCCCTATTTAATTCGATCGAATGAAGATCACTTTCAGTCGAGTCGTCTTCAGGTTCTAAATATTTACACCCTTGTCCATCTTCAGTTTGTCCCTTGCTTTTGCCTATTTCTTTATTCTGATACGCAGCCACAGTAGTAATAGAGTGGCCACCAACATCCACACCTCCATTACTAGGACCACATTGGTTTTCTTTCGCGTCTTTGGTTCTAAGAAATGCTTCAAGCTCACTTCTGAGCTTGTCCACTGCCGCATTTTTCTCTTCAAATTGATACTTAGCTTCCAAGAGTTTCATCTGCACTCTTTCTTCACGCAACACGTCTGCTAGCTGAAGCATCTCCCTTTCCTTCTCCACCTCTTCTCGAGCCTTCACTGATTCTTTCTTCAATTGTTCTACTTCCTCTCTGTCTTCTCCAATTCCTTTAGCCAACTCGTCACAGACTTGCTCCATTATCTCTCTTGCTCTTTTCTCACTCTCACGTTCTTTGACCATATTTGACAGAGCAGCCTTCGTGTCTGACACTTCTCTTCCGAGTGTCTTGTTCAAGCTCTCGGTTCTTTTCCTGAGCTTTTTTTCCATATCAAGGTCAATTGAAATTGATTTAACAGCTGTTTCAACCCTCTCATGCACCTTTTTCTTCCATGAAGCCTTCTCTTCAGCAAAATGCTTCATAAGGTGATTGATATCTTTGTGGTTAGAGTGTTGTGCTTGGATAAGATGATTAACCAGCTCGCGTGCCCTCTCAACCTCAGCACGAAGGGCTGAGACAAGGGCTTTTCCTGATGAATAATGTTCTTCGATACCCCACATTCGACCAAGTATTTTCAAAAGCTCTTGAGAAGTCGTCAGAACATTACCAAGGTCCTTCAAATGGGTTTTAACTCCCAAGACTGAGCCTGTAGGGGTCACTCCCCGGGATCGTGTCTCAATCTGCAAAATAATAGATGCAGTGAATACCGTTGGCCTCATTTTAAAGGTTAAATTAAGACTTACAGAAAACCCAAAGGCCATTGGTCTGCCAATTAACTTGACTTTTCCCCTCTTTAATTAGAAATTGTAAATTTGTCATGTCCAAATGATATGAAACAACTATTAAATCATGTAACAAAAGCAGACACCACAGCTAAGATGTAAATAAGCTGGTATCAATGTGTGTTATACATCACATAAAAAATGAGGATACGACAGTTTATATAGAAAGGTTACACTGGATTCCCTTGCATGCTAATCAAATGATAGTGATATATGGAAAGCAAAGTTACATACCCTATGTAAGGTACTTTACGAAAGTAAAAATAGATAGTAAACTTGTCATTTTCTACAACATTTTTTGTTTAACACGAGTCTATTGCCACTCATTACAAAAACGTAATCCATTTATAGTGTGAAAGGTACTCCATACAAATTCTACCTGCGCAAACGAATCTCTACACATGTTGGTGTGCCTTCTTTACACCCTAATATGCATGGCACATGGGACGCGCCTCAGGCACACCATGCTTGTGTTACGTGACACATTTCCAAAACAAGCCTCAAATGTGCATTGATTGTGTACTATACCATGAGTTGAATCTTAGCCCCACATCCAATAACACGCCAGCTTCTGTTAGTGCAGATAGGCACCCATTTGTACACATAGGCATATCCTATAACGGAACTACACCAGTGGCCCAAAGTGAAACGTTCAATAAAGTTCGTGGCCTAAATCATTCGAAAAAAAAATTTGTGGCCTAAAGTGATAAAAACATGAAAGTTCATGGTACAAAACGGCAATTTAATCCCTTAAAAAAATGACTTCATTTACGCTATGCATCAAAACACTAAATCGGATGATTAATAAAAAGCAAGCAAACCATAGCTATCCTGTTAAAGGCACTGGACGTGAGCCTAGGGGATAAGTGTGGACCTAAGTAAAGTGCTTAGGGGTGAGCCTAGAGCCTAAGTGGGCCTAGGCAAGCCTTTGACTGCATACAGGACGGGTCGGTTTTACTCGCTCAATGTTTCGTTAAGCATTTCAAGAAAAGGAAAGCATCACTTTACTCACTGCTTATGTTTAACTTATTTCTCTTTTACTCGGTGGTTTCTTTCTTTAAACATGTTTAAGATCACATACAAACTAGTAAAGTGCACCTTAATTTCTCAATAGAAGAATATAAAAGATCCTTGAAAGCCATTCTTAAATTCAGTTCAGCCGCTACTAGAAGCCTTAAACACATATTATATCGCTAATATTCTTATTTTGCTGTGATTGAATTCAAATACGATTGTTAAACTAAACTGTGCTGTTACTTTGTTCATGTGAATAGTCTCTCTCTCTCTCTCTCATATTACACATGCGGAAAACTTCCTTTAATGGTTCATTGTGTTAAAGCAAGGTCCTACGGAAATTTATTTCATTCTTATCAATCCAAATTAGTAAAATCAAAGACCCCTGATCGTCACGCAAGACAACATCCATTTTGAGACAAACCATCAATGATGCCTATTTTTTCCAAATATTAGTAACAGGTCATCAAAGCTTCATACCAAGTCTAAATTTTTACCTGTTTATTAGTTGGACATACTTTCCATTCCAAGGAAATCAAGTCATTACTCTTGCGAACAGTTGATAAACCAACACTTTCGTGAACACACACAAATACACACACACATTTCTCTTGAACTCTGTTACTTCTATAAATACATCAACTGTAACCAAGTATCCAACGTTACAAAGTTTCAGTAACAAACTATGGCATTGTGATATAGTACACATTTTATTTATTACTGCTGCAAATCATGCAAACAAAGAAATAGAAAAAGAGAAAAAGAAGAAGAAGAAGGAAAGGCAAAAATTTCATCAAAGGAAACCCTAAATCCCATTTAAGCAAGTAAAGAAAAGAAAATCTATGGAGCCGTCCGCCTTTTCCACAGTTTGCTTGTGTTTGTTTGCTGTGAATGAAAAGAACCTAATTCCATGTACAAAAAAACTGTTCAAACGAAACAGCTTTTTGGTCCATACTTGGAGCCTTGGTAAAGGAAAAGGACATAAAAGAAAATAATGTTGAGGAAGGCACAGTTTTTAAAAAAACACATCAAAGCCTCAAGGCTCTCTGCCTCTGTGAGGCTTGAGGCGAGCCTCAAACCCCTCAAACCTCAACTGCAATAAAGAGAGAGAAGAGAATGAGACGAAATGGTATTTGATGATGGAATTTTTTTGATTTCTAATAGAAATGAGGTGTTTTACTAGTTAAACATAACCTAATAGGGATATTTTAATCTTAAAAGAAGTTACAAGGGGTTAAGTCATAAAAAATGGAAAAGATGAAAACACAATATTATAGCATGTGAGGCTTAAGTCTCAAGGTGATAAAGCATAAAAGGCTTAAGGCGCGCCTTGAGGGTTAAGCCTCAGCGCGTTTTGTTTTTTTAAACCTTGGGAAGGCGTTATCTCCGTCTGCTATTAAGTTATGTTATTTATTTGCAACGAATGTTAATTTATACTTACCCACGTGACGATGCTAAGAAGTATGATTATTATTATGGTTTGGCTAAATTCATCTATGATTATTACGCCAAAATGCATGCTTACTAATTTACGTTGTGAAATAGTTTCTTTTTAAGGTCATTTTTCCATGAAAAGCAATCTCATATTGATGTTGACTACATTATACTTGTGGTCCTATAGACATAAGAAGAATGTTATCCGTAATGTGTCATGGACTCGACATTGCTAACTAGTATCAATAAATATCAACTATAAATTCAGATGACATCAACAGAAGCTAATATATGAATATACCTCCATTAAACTGGCATTGCTAATAGAATCAATCCCACCAATTTTACGACCTGGAACCCGAACCTTCTGAGAGTACATAGAATTTCTTCCATAATGACTACCACCAATTCCAGAACGTTCCATCCTCTACAAAAAAATCAAAACAACACATCAATCAAAAAAACAACATTTAACAAAACATAAACATCTAAGTTACAAAGCATCAACAGAAACACACACCTCAGAAACAGGACTATGTGATGGATCGGATAAATGTTGAGGAAGATACCCAGATTGAACCGATCTCGCGACACTCCTCCTCCTCTCCTTCTTAACTCTTTTCAACCCAGAATTATCCTTAAACCTTGGCGAATTCATCTCATTCATTTCCCACAAACTAGCAGCAAGCTTTCTAGCAGAAACAGGACCTTGTTTCCCATTATACATTAATGGGTGATGATTCGGTGATTCAGGGACTTTAAAAACAGATGCAGGAGATTTAGAACTCATCCTCCATCTTGGTACAGGTGTACTTGATCCTCCTCTTTTACTGATTAAAAGTGCACGCTTCAATTTGTAATTTGGTTGTACTAGTGATGATGTTGTGGAGGATGATGAGGAACATCCTCGTTTCCGAATCTTGCATTTTCCATTTATCAGATTCTCCAGACTATTTCGGTGGTGCCTTGGCATTTTGATTGAATTTTCTTTTACTTTGTATATTGGTGGTGAATTATGTATGAAAAAAGCGAAATGAACAAAAAGTTGATGATCTAATTAGTGATTAGTATTAGTATTTTGGTAATGATATAAAATGCCCCACCAGCAACTTTTTTTAAATCAAAATTGGATACCGGGGTCTTGAAATAGATAGAAAGAAAGAAAAGCAGACAGGCAGGCAGGGAAGTGATATTATCTAGTTTCCTAAACTATTGGTTTCTACTATTTTGAAACAAAATTGATTGCTCTAAAGAGCAGAGAGAGATATAAGTGTGGACGTCTGGATTTGGAAACATAGGCGTCCGAGCCGGTTTTTCTTTTTTTAGGGGGGGGGGGGGGCGCCGTCAGAGTTTACACGAGTGAGACTGAGATACATACTTGTTTTGACCGAGACATCTCTGTTCTGTCAGTGACACCAGTTACACCACACACCCTGCACGTAAATTATTTTTTATTTTTTGGATAAAGTCATGTAACGTAAATAACTAGGGCCCACACACCCTGCACGTAAATTATTTTTTATTTTTTGGATAAAGTCATCTAATGTAAATAACTAGGGCATGCCCGTGCCTACGACCCGTGAGACCTCAACGGCGCTACCCACCCCAACAACTCGTTGTTGCGCCCGGTCGCAAAAGCGCGACGCGTGCCAAAACGCGCGGTGTCTTGATCTGAAAAACAACACGTCGTGCCTCGGCGCAATGCCGGCCAGCGCGCCGCAGATGAAACAACTCGTCACTTTTGGTATGAGGCAAGGTGTATGTCGTCTTGGCCAAAAAACAACTCGTCGGCGCTAAAGGCCCCCTAATTGACCATTATCCATAAGCCCAATAACATCAATTGGGTTGACCTAATTGTCAAGTAGCATCACGTCAAATTTATAGGCCCAACAGTTTATAAGCCCAACCTTTTGGGTGATTTTTGGATGTCTATCTCCACTATTACAATTTTTTTTTAATTGAGCCCATGTTCATGGTTCCAAACCCATAAAAGATTCAACCCATAAAAATTTTGTCCAATGTTGACTTTTTTTATGTGGGGGTGGGTGAAGTGAGAAAAACTGTTTAACTCACCTTATAAAAGCTTTTTAATTCACCCTCTATGAGTTTTGAGTGACTATGGTTAGGGGGTGTATCGACCACGTCTCACCTTATGACGTGGAATCTTTACTCTCACTCCTCCCTGTTTTGTTAGATAAGAAGATTGTGAAAATATGACGAACAGATCCTTGAGATACGTGCCAGTGTGTTTCAAGAGTTGAGACAGTGGTCAGCACTCAGCCATGTCAAGGCAACATGGGTGGATAAAATCAGAGGCTATCTTGATTTTAAGGGTAACCCGTATCAAAATAGTTTTTGCTATAGTGACCCACCGTGAAGGTAGTAAAACGAGCCCAAAATTATATACGCTATCGCTCTGCTAAAGTAGCAACTTGTTAAAAAATTGCCAAAATGGTAGCCGTTTCTGGTTATGAGACTGAAGATTCTGAGTTGCTCATGGAAATGGGAAGGTCATTAAAGTTGTGGGCAGTCACTCTCTAATTAGCCCTGTAGTACATTAATTTGTTAAATAAATTGTTTAAAATGTGCATTGTGAATTAAGATAATGATCCGATCATGACTCGTGCCATGGCTTGGGAACATATCCATCCAGAAAATATTCTCTATTTAGGATTAAAAATTGAGATATTAACACATTACAATTGAAAGGATATATAAAAAAGCATTTGACACAAGAGTGCTGCAGACCAAAATGAGTTTAATATTGAATGATGACAATAGTTTGGTTTTTGTCTCCAATAATGCTGCCAAGTGTTCTCTTGGCTGTGCTACTTGAACGTGCTAGTTTGTACCAGTCTTACCGAAATATGTAATTTATGAGACGTGAACATGGTAACGCCATCTACAATTTGTTTTTTTATTGGACTTGTGTTATATTAAAAACTAGGGTATGCCCGTGACTACAGCCCGCGATAACTCGAGGCACCTATCGCGTTATCTCCGACAATTCGTCGCTTCTTCGGCACAAAACAACTCATCATGCCCTTCAGCGCAAGGCGTATGTGCGCCTTTAACGCGAAACAACTAGTCGTGGCGCAAAACCAGCTCAATTGCCCATTATCCATAAGTCCAATAACATCAATTGAGTCAGCCAATTATGCAGTACCATGTCAAATTTGGAGGCCCAACAGTTTATAAGTCCAGCCGCAATTGTGGACTTTTGGCTAATTTTTGAATAAATCTCATGGTATTGATTGCACTTAAAAAAATTGCACAAACCCACTAAACACTTGAATCTGCCAAGTCATATTTTGGTGAGAGTGTGGGGTGGGTGAGGTGAGAAAAACCTTTTAACTCACCCCATAAAAGTTTTTTAATTCACCCTCTATGATTTTTTAGTGGCTATGGAAATGATTCTTGTATCTGAGAAGATCAAGTAGAGATGGAGTCAAACCAAAAGAGGTCATAAATGCTATCTGATAAGAGCCCAAAACTGAAGTTTTAACCCCTTAACAATAATACTTTTAGACCAATTATGCAAGTAATAAATAAGAGCTAATGCTAATTACGTGTTTTTATGTATTTCAGGCATTGACGCCAATTATGTACAGAAATGTGCCACTTTGGCGATATAAATGAGCAAAGGGTTGGTTGCTAAGTTCTGGGATTAAAAGCCAAGACGGGCAGAAACAACACACAAAAGTCAGCAGAACGTCCGAAGATTGTATATTTGGACTCAGACCTCGGAATTGGGCGTACCTTATGTCAAAACGACCGGATCGGAAAGAGCTTTCCAATGGTCCAAACCTTGACCCAATCGGAGGAGAAAAATTGGATGAAAAGCCTATTGAAGTCAAAGCTAGCTGAAAAGGGCCCTGTGGATTGAAGAAATTGGGCTTTGGGCTCGATTTTCCGGCCCAAAACATGGACCCTCAGCCCATGCACGAAAATGTGGATCTGGTCTCCTCCATTTCCACACACAAGACTTAGCTCTTAATGAATTAGCTTAGGTTAGAAGGTAGCCATTAAAAAGCTTAGTTCTAGATCTAGTTTTTGGATTTAATTAATTAGTTTCCATTCCATTAATTAGTTTCATTCCTTGTTTTAGATTAAGTATTTGAATCATTGTTTATCATTGATTAGATAAATAAATAATTAGTTCTTGTTAAATTCGATTTTGTTATTTAAAATTGTTTAGATCTAATTTCAATTCTTGTTATTCAATGAATTCTTAGTTGTTAATTTAGATTTCAATTATTGTTTAGTTGAATTTAGTAAAGTTAGAATCTTTATATGATGTCTAGTTTTAATTCAATTGGAAATGATAGTTTGATGAATCAAGGCTAAACCTCCATTAGAGGGGTTTGATAAAGCCTTGATGAAAACTTGATTGTGTAGTGTAAAATCGTTGTAAGAGTCTATTCCACTCTAGAAGGGAGTTGATTCGCCATGAGAATGGGTGGACTTCCTCACATGCTAGTTATGAATTGGTAGAGATGCCATGTATAATTAGGGATTAGAACGACCAATTCTTACCATAAGAACGTAAGAATTGGATTACAACAATCTATGCTAGTTCTTAAGTTGGATTCAAGGTGGATTCAATTCCCCCCTAATTCTTATTCTAGACTTAAACCTTAGTATTCTGTAACATTTCGTAGTATAATTCGTAATTCTCTCATTAACTTTGGTAGGATTGATAGTCGTAGGAAACTTGAGTGCTAAAGAACTAGGAGTGGAACGAATCTTCTATTCCAACTCTACTTCAATAGTATCGAGAGTAGAAATCTTTGATAATCATGAGTATAGTCGAGTTTTAGTTTTACTTGCGTTTAGAGTTTCATCGCTTTATTTATTAGTAAAATTATCAATTTTACGATTATCAAATGGCGCCGCTGCCATCTTAGTTGCCTTTAGCATTGTTTTATTTAGAATTGTTAATTTTCCAAAGTCCCATAACCCACCCACCCTTGTTTGATTCTCATTGTGGTTGTTCGTTTCAGCACTGAAAATTTTCCTTGAAAAATTACACGGAGCGCGACCCTCGCCCAAGTGCATGGAACTCCACTATTTGGCTGAGCGCAACCCGCGCCTTGCCAAGGCAAAACACGAGCGCCCCTCGCATTGAAGCGCCTGGACCTCGAGGTTTTCCCTGAGCGCTACCTGCGCCCCACCAAGGCTAAATTGGAGCGTGCCCTGCACCTAAGAGCCTAGAACTCTAGCTCGAACCTGAGCACTACCTGCACCCTCTGCTGAAACTGCTCGATTTCCACAGGTTTGTTTCAAATTTCCATTTCTGCATAGTTTTCAGTGTTTTAACTTGTTATACACACTGAGCACGCGTAAACAAGACGCTATTTATAAGCGAAGCAAGGAGGCATTCACGTACTCTTTTCTTCCACACCTCGCATCTCCTGTTAGAGATTCATACTAGCATATCAGGATTGTTTGGAGTGTTGTTGTGTTTCATTAAGATTGGCTTAGCCTTGCATAAGATTAAGGTCGGGGCCGAAAAAACGCCTAACGTAATCAACCAAGAACGTCAACAAACACGCATTTCTAGTATACCACTCACTACACCTCTAACTAATATACCCACACACCTTTGAAGTAATGGCTAAAGAAAGAGAGTCTCCTCTCTCGACTTTTACAAAAGCCTTGAGCAGCGCCCCTAAATCTTGCATCATTCTATCCCGGACCGATTGGGGATTTCCGAATCCTCCCAAATATATTTAATTTGTTACCCGTTTTTCATAGGTTAGACCATGAAAAGCCTTATCAGCAGATGCATAGGATTGACCAAGTCCTTACTACATTCCACCATCCTATAGTTGGTGCTGAACAAATTAAACTGAAGGTATTTCCTTTCACTTTAGCCGATAAGGCGGCGTCTTGGTTAACTGCCCTAGCGCCAAATTCTGTGGACTCGTGGGTTAAACTTGTTCAACTATTTATGGAACATTTTTACCCTCCACTAAAGACCAATGAAATGCTTTCCAAGATTTATTTCTTTCGACAGAATCCTCATGAATCATTTTCAGAGGCTTGGAATCGTTTCACCGATCTACTTATAGAGTGTCCACACCATAACCTCGCGAAAGACACGCTAGTTCGTGCCTTTTTCAAGGGATTGTTACATCACCACAAAGCGGTGCTTGACATAATGAACGGGGGTAGTTTCTTCAGTAAAGGAGCCTCAGAGGCTTATAAATTTCTAAAAGATCAAACAAAGCATAATAATAATTTGGGGGTAGTGACGATATCCCCTGTTCCGCTAGTTCTTCTTTAACAGTTAAGGCCGCTGGGATGTTAGAGATGAAACCCGATCCTAAGCTTAAAAACTTAATCGAATCTCTCACTAAAAAGGTTGAGGCTATTATTGTTCAACAAAAGCCTACCCCTGTCATGAATGTCAACTCTATTCCCTGTAATTTCTGTTTGAGTCCTGGGCATCCCGACTCCTATTGTCTTCTAGTCTATGAACATCCATCCGCACAGCCGGACAATGTTTATTCCATCAATAGCGAACCTAACGCACCTTGGAGACAAAACCCTAATTTCGGTTAGCGAAATAATCAACAAGTTACACCTCCAGGGTATAATAATCAAAATGTTATGCCAGCACCCAATTACAACCAAGCTCCCCAGAGACAAAGACAAGATAATTATAATAATTATAATGCTAATAGAGGTATCATTCCGGTTAATAATAACTATCACAAACCACCTGTTAATAATCAATATGAGATAGTTCCAGTCACGCCACCTGTGACCACTACACCTACACAACCGGATCGTCTTGACGCCTTCATACAAGTTAGCCAACAACTTTTCCAATCCATGGCTCAATCTAACCAACAGGTTTTACAATCAATTAACCATTTAACCCAACATTTAGCCCAAGAGAAAGCCCAACCAAAAGGCGTGTTTCCAGGTCAAGCGTTACCTAATCCTAAAACACCAAATACAGCCTTTGAGGTAATCGGATATACTAGTAATGAAAATAGAAACGTAGGTGAGTTAAATGCTATCACCACTCTCAGTTCTGGCAGAGTGGTTGATAATGCCGTAAGTATGCCTGTGGTTATCCCACCAGTAGTCCCTACACCAAATATCGAACTAGATACCGAAATGATAACTGAAGATCCTACCCCTGTAGAGGTACCAGTTAAACCACAACCTAAGAAACAAAAAGCCAAGGTAAAACATTCTGTTTACCCTTATGCTAAATATAGAGAGAAACCACCGTTTCCCTAGAGATTAGCAATGTTAACCAAGGATACGAATTTCAATGAGATTAGGAAAGTTTTCAAAAATCTAACGATAAACCTTCCTTTTCTTGGAGCGATAAAAAAGTTACCTCACCATGCTAAGTTTCTTAAAGAGTTGTGCACTACTAGGTGCAAGACAAATATTCCTAAAGACGCCTTTTTAACTGAACAGTTCCCAACTCTATCGGAAAATAATGGAATCATTAAATACAAGGACCCTGGTTGTCCTACTCTACAATGCACCTTGGGAGATAATCACACGACAACTACTCTATTATACCTGGGGGTGAGTGTTAACTTACTCCCTTATTATTTATATAAACAAATCGGTTTACAAGAGATACAACCAATAAAAATGACATTGCAATTAGCGGATCATTCTATTAAGTATCCTAAGGGGGTGTGGTTGAAAACGTGCTAGTTAAAGTTCAAAATTTTTACTACCCAGCTGACTTCGTTATCCTCAACACAGAAGTCGCTAACGACTCTATTCCTATCATTTTAGGGCGTCCCTTCTTGGCTACTGCCAACGTGCTCATAAACTGCCGCGATGGTTCGATGTCCTTATCCTTTGGCCATCTTTCTGTTGAGGTAAATGTTTTTAAGACGATTCAACAGTACCCATATACGACTGTCGATGGAGAGGTTAGCATGATCGAGAGCTTCGCTCAAGATTATTTCGACAACATGTTTCCTGATAATCCGATACCCAAATTTCTTTCCTTTAGAAGTTCAGATTCTGACGTTTTCGTCCCTACACCAGTCGATAACCATCTTATGGATGAGGACGAGATTGATGACTTTCTCAAGGATACAGAGAAATACCATAGTAATGTGGATATGACCAAGCTGGATGAGGAACTCGACGAGTTTCTTAGAGCAAGTGATGATTCACCCTATCAAGAACTACCTTGCGCACTAACCGCCTCGCTTCCCCTCCTTCCACCCTTTCAAAGGAACTTAAAGTTTGCACTGGATCCTCTTGTTTCTCCTGTGCTTCATGATTTTCTAAACTCTCCTGTTAAGAAAATACTACCTAAAGAGCCACCTGACACCTTCATTTTCAATTGTGTGATAATACCAACCCATGCCACAAATGAGTTTTATGCTAAACCCACATTCTCATTTTTTCAATTCCTTACTTCTAAAATTCATCCATATCCACCATATCTTCCACAACCATCCATTTTTTCACACTCATTCACTTGGACACTTCTTCGTTGGAATAAAAAGAAGGTGCATACTCGGTTACGTTCTAGATCCATGTTATTTATTTATGGAAAGACCCATAACTCTTTAGGTTATTAATATATGGTAAACTACATGTTTATTATATACATATGTGTTAGATAAAGTCTTGAGTATCTGACTATAAAAGTCTCATTTTATTCTTCGGTGTGCTACATTTCAATTTCATATATTGGTAAGTACACCATTCAGGTAACCGGGCCCTCCTTATGGAGTGTGTGGCTGTAAGTACTGGATCCTAAGTCCACGTTAAACATAATTCACGTTTTCCACTCTTGCATGTTTTCTCAGATTTTGAGTCATGTTCTTCTATGGTGTGAATTATGCATTTATTGCTTTATTGTTTTTCTTATATTAAACCTTATTCATAAAAAATAAAAATTATTAAAATCATAAAAATAGTAATTTAGAAAGTCTCGGGAATCTGACTTTAAAATACCCACTTTTAAAACAAATTTTTTAAACTTCGTTGTCTAAAATTTATTTGGGGGTGGGATGTTCGTTTTTCTATAATAGATTGTTCAACTTTCCATTTGTGTTGCTTAGGCCGTTTAATCGTATTTCGATTCGAAGTGACATTATCTATGAATTTAGAGCTCATTCGTTCGCATAACTTATGTCATGCACGCACTTCGAGACATTTTCCATTTTTTTATATGTCATCTACAGTCGGAATAGGGTGTTTTATGGATCATTGGATTGGAAATTCTCTCCTAATTATTTCCATAGCTCATTCGCAAAAATCGGACTGGTAACGAAGCGGCAATTTTAGTTTGAAGTTGCGTGAAAAAACGACAAAATCAAATTGGGCTTGGGCCCAATCTCACGGGCACGTGCGTCCCTTTCCTTCAACCCAACAGTTGCGATTTCACCTCAAAACCGCCATTAACAAAGTTTAAACTTCAAAACCTAACCTAAAATTAAAAAAAAAAAAAAAATCTAATTACACCCATGTCCATCAATTAAATCCACCCCAAATCTTCTCCAAATCATTCCCCCACCAATTCCCACCACCAAACATTAGAAAAAAAAATAATAAATTGTGGAATTTGAACTGCCACGCCACCACCACCACTGTTTGGTTAGTGAGGTTGTCTCAAACTACATCCCCGCATCGTCCCAAATCTTAAGATGGCTCAAAGATGTCGGATTTTACCGGAGCATGCGTTTACTGCCGACTACTTCGCGCCATTTTACGGTGACGAAATGGCTAGGAGAGATTGGAGTGGTTTGTGGTACTCGACAGAGGATTTTTACCATGAAGATTTGGTCCGACAGTTTTATAGGACGAGGGAGTTAGATGGAAATAGGATTTTTGTTAAGGTGGATGGGAGGAGGAGGGAAGTATCTACTGGGTTGTTAGCTGAGATTTTAGGCATTCCGCCTAGACGCCATCTCGATGCCACACTACAGGATTCCTAATTTACTGGGGTTGAACCTTTGATGAACATAACTATTTCGGAAGGAAACTACAATGCGAGCTCGCATTGTGTTCGCCAGTCGTCTCTCAGAACCAACCAGCTCAGTGGATTGGTAGGAATGTCATAGGGAAGGAGAAAGTCACTGACATCGGTCTGAACTGCCTTCACATTCTATGGATACTCCAAAAGTAGAAGTACAAGTTCTGTATTTTGGAGTTTTTGGGTAACATGATTATAGGAGTTGAGAAGAGTATTGCACCTCTCCCTGTTTTGATAACCAAGATCATGATGACCTTGAGAGCGACTCCGACTTTTGATAGGATTTGCCTAAAAGAGCACCGAAATCCCCATATTTATACGGAGTGTATCCAACGAGTTTGGAAATTGCCTGAAGAGAGGGTAGTCGAAGAGGATGACTTGGAGGATGAGGAGGACACGACATGTTTTGATGCCGATGCCTTGGAGAGGTGTAGGTCGGATGCCGAACGCATGGCTGTGATTCATCGTGGCATGCGTTCTCTCAATACTATTTATGAAGACCTCTGAACTCGACAGGCTACCATGCATCATAACTTTGAGACTCGTGCCCAGCGCGTGGATGAGCGGTAGGAACAGACGAGGGCCGAGATGGAAGCTCAACGCAAGTTCCGAGATGATATGCTTGCACGCTTTTCACCCCAGGGGGGTGCTTCTTCTGAGGAGCAGTCGGTGAGGCACGAGCGTCGTCGCCGCAGGACGGATGACTCTGGCCCATCAGGAGCTCAGGAGACATCACCTTCCCATGTCCCTTCCACTACCAGCAGCGAGTGGTTTAGAAATATTATGAGTTGATGTTGTTTTGTATTTGCTTTTTATTTTAGTTCGGATGTTAATTTATGAATTTCGTATTTAATTTTGAATTTGGTTGTTAAATGTTGTTTGAATTTCCATTTTAATATAATCCGGTTCTTTTTTAAATTGTGCATTGTTTTTATCATTAATCCCACCTTCCCGAATTGTTTGGGGGTGGTATTACGTATTATCATGATTTTTGATATGATCCTCCGGTTTAGAATTTGTGTTGGAGTGAGGGTTGAGAATATTGCCGATATGGGCATCACTATGAATAGATATTGTGATAGGATGAAATCTCAATGAATTAGGCAGTTTCTATCCTAAATTCAACCTAAAAGATATTAGGTTTGTTTCGGAATAGAGAATATGGGTTGTTTCCGTTTTTGGTTTTGGAATTTTTTTGTTTTCGGCAATTGCCTTAAAACTTTTTTGTAACTTCTCGATTCGTTTTAGCAACTTAAAACCTATAAAAACTTCATTCATTCTACACTCACAGCCCACACTACACCTCACTTTCATCTCTCACCTCTCACTCCCACGATTCCCATCTTCTTATCCATTTTAGCACTATAAGAAGCACGGAGCGCGCCTGCGCCCCAGTGGAGCGTGACCTGCACCCTAGGCACTCTCTGATAGAATTTCATCAGAGCGGGACCTGCGCCCACAATATTGGAATTCTAGTTTTCATCCTGAGCGCGACCCGCGCCCATACCAGGCACAAAGTGAGCGCACCCTACGCCCAAGTGCCTGGAACTTGAAATTCATCAAACCACCCCGCGCCCTATCCAGGCATAGGTGAGCGCACCCAGCACCCTGACCTCTGTGGGCACGAAAAAATCGAATTTTTTGTGGGTTGTTCCAGGATAGTTGCAGCTGTTATAGAAAGTAGTTTTGAGATGACAACTCCTACAGTCATACCGGAACAGTCTTTCGAAGATTTGTTTTCGAGTTACACCTATGGTGCTTGGTTTCGCGAGGTGATCATACAAGCAAGCTGGGAACCACTAATGCTAAGTCCTAATGAACTTTATTTTCCTGCACTTACATCTTATTTTTATGATAATTGTAAGTTCTTTGATAGACCGGATGGAGAACAAGTGTTCTCCATCACCGTTGAGGATGAAACGATAGAAATTACCAAGTTCTTGTTAGCATTTGCTCTCGGACTTGCTATGCGAGCTGAAATACAAGACTCATGGGCCTATTTGGTAGATAATATGTACCTCTATAACTATGAGGATTTGCATGAGTATTATGGGGCAGGAATCTTTAGGATAGAGGACCAAGGGGAATATAACGTCGCCCTTGGTAGCCTGTCCATGAACGTGGGCATAGTGATGTTTTTTATAATGCTAAACATATTAGGGGAGTGGCATTTTTTTTCTGCGAATGACGCCACTTGCGATGTTTTCCTTGCTCTAGCTGAGGGACGTCTGCTATATGACCTTCCCAAGACATTAATGTCTAGTTTAGCACGAGCCCAGAACATGAGGCATAAGTATCTTCTTCTGCCTGTTTTAGTTTGCCATATTATGCTATGTTTCTTCCTTGTTTTTTATGCCCGTTACACGGATCAGGTAGGGGTCGACACTGTGAGACCTACCAATTCTATTATTCGATCTTTCCGTGCAATGACTTGGCCGGGATGGCAGGTGCAACCTCATTTGGTTGCCCCTTACACCCCATCCGACCAAGTGGCACTAAACAGGTTAGCAATTGTAGATGATACATGGCGTAAAGCCTAGCAAATTATCATGGCATGGCAGGACACGAAGGAACCTCATCTCTTTAAAGAGGATGATGAGGAGGTTAACGATTAAGTGGGAGTGTAGGTAAGTTTTTAGTTTTAGTTAGTGTCTGCTTATGTCCCAAACAAATTATTTCTAATTAACCCCATAACGGGTGGAACTCCTATAGAGTTGCGTCAATTTTTATTTTTTATATATTAGTATGTTATAACCTTGTTTTGTAGATGTTACGGAATTTCACGCGTTTCAATGGTATTTTCCTACCCTCTTTATTTAAAATACTTTGAGGACAAAGCATGCTTCTTGTTTGGGGAGGGAGGGGGGGATAGAAATACGTGTAATTAAGGCATCTGTTAAGATATAGATATGTATAATATGCACTTATTTTCTAGTTAAAAAATTCAAAATTTTAAAAAAAATATAAATAAAAAGTATGTTATACACTTAGGAATATGGATATTATTTTCTTTCTCTATGCTCTCAATAATCTAGAAGTCTCACGTAGCTTTTGCATTATAATAGTTTTTAGAAACTTAGGCTAATATATAGGTAATAATCCTTGTATCTATCTATAAATATGTTACATGAGTCTGTATGATTGTTGGCAATAAGTTTTTGAAATCTAGGCTAGAGTATTTATTCTACAAATCCCGTGAGAATATAGCCTAAAGCCTTATATGAGTGAACATTTGAGAAATGACACAAGGGAGAAGTAAAATCCGGATAGAGAAATCACACGTCCACTTACTTGATCACTATATCATATCCTAAGCGAGAATTCAGGCCCTCTTTGGATCGATATAGCCAATTATTTTCCGCTAGTCGCCCCTCTGAGCCTTTCACAAACCACAAATCCTTTACACTGTTACAAAACAAAACAAAATAAAAAATCAACCTACCTAATTCTTTGAATAAGTATGAGAATAGAGATGAAGAATAGAAAAGAGAAGAACCTTTGAAATCAAGAATTCGTTAGTTGCTTCAGAAGAAAAAAGTAAGTTTCCATCCAAATAAAAAAATAAAAAATAAATAAAAAAAATAAATAAAAGGAAATAAAGAGTTAGGACTCCAAAAATAGAATCAAAGAGCCAAAAGCCAAAGAAAAAGAAAAAAAAAATGGCTAAGGATGGAAACAAAGTGTAGAAGCAAAAGTAAAGAATAAGGTTTTCTCTAGTTACATAATATGAAGACTCTATTATCTCAGACTTGTCCTCTTTGAATATCCATTTCCTTCCTTCTTAACCCATCTCCTAATCCCCGCAACACCTAATAAAGACCTCTAGCTCAATTAGGAATATGTTAGTGTGATAGTAAGTGGCAGATGTATTTGATCGACTCCGGCTTCCTTGTGTATCATTGAGATTGTAAGGTAAAGTGTGCCCACTGCACACTAGAGTAGCGAAACTTGAGCGGAAAAATCAAAGTGGTTTTTGTCTTGACATTTATGTGAGACTTAAGGACGCTATTCCGAGTTTTCAGAAACAGACCTGCTAGTTCATCTCATAGTATTACTCATTGTATATATGTTTATTCATACACTACACCATAAGGGCCATTTTGTAACAGAGCAAAAATTTTATTTGTAACGAATATATCCGTTACTACCGTTCTAACGGACATAACTGTGAGGTTTGTTGGTATCCGTTAGTATATCTCAATTGATTTTTTTAATTATTATTGAAGCCGGTATTTTAATGTTTGGTAACAATTGTATCTGTTAGCAAACAACTAAAATAATGACCAGAAGGGTATATTCAGAACTAACGGACAATATTAAATTAAATAGAAAAAAATAGTGCCCGATGATTTCCCATTCTCGTCTCTGTCTTCAAGCCTCCATCAAACACTTTCCCCGTCTCCTCTGTCAAACCCCGCCCGTGAAGAAGGAAATAAAACGTTTTACATTTTACGTTTGATTTCCTAGGTTGTGACTGCTACATAGTTTTTTCTCTCTTCCTTTGACGGACACAGGCAGATTATCGAATTTTTGTTACTTATTATTTTTGTTACTATTTTTTTTTCCAGTGAATTCAATATACAGTGAGTATGTCAAAGGTGGCTATATCGTTTTACTCATATTATTAAGAGTGGTGAACTTGCTTTTAGTGTTTTGGTTTCGAGGTTTTTGTTGGGTGAATCGTTTCCCATGCCGGTTTATCTATCGCTTCTTCCGATTATTGGTGGTTGCGCATTTGCTACTGTTACTGAACTTAATTTCAATATGATTGGTAAGTTATTTATTTGTTTGAAGAATTTTGGTACAATTTGATTAGTATACTGATTTGATCCATTTTGTTCATTTTGGGCATTTTATTTGCTTTACTTTGTGGAATGGTTGTTTTTTTTTTTTTTTTTTGAATGAGGTTGGGTGGAATTTGTCGTTTAATAAGGTTTATGGGAGCAATGATATTGAATTTGGCGTTTGTATTCCGTAACATATTTTCAAAGAGAGGAATGAAAAGGAAGTCTGTTGGTGGGATGAACTACTATGCTTGTTTGTCTATGTTGTCTCTTTTGATTCTCACACCCTTTGCTATTGCAGTGGAGGGCCCTCAGTTGTGGGCAGCTGGCTGGCAAACTGCCATCTCTGAGATTCATATGGTAAGAACAAATTTAACATCTCACTGTTTTATGTTCTGTTTGTTAGCTATTACTTACTTTTTGTATTTTTCCTTAATGATGTCAATGAGGTTCCACACTCAACAATTGGTTAGACTCTCTATGTTGTATGGGAATAGCAAAGTTTGTACATTTTTTCCTGAATAGTTTGGTTACCATTTCAAGATGATTGGTTCTAATTGTTTTCATCGTACCATGGTTTCTAGTAGTATATTGTTTTTCCTTGATGTGGTTCCCAAGGTATACTATGGAAGCCTTCCATTCTTTGGGGAATAACAGTGTTGGACTTGATGAAAGTGTTATGAAATGATAGACTTAACTCCATTGTTAGTAGATGTGCTTAAAAACCAATTACATAATTTAACAAGAACTTTGCTTGGGCGATGGTTATAAAAATATTTACAGCACTACTAGTTATTTTAAGTTAATCATAGACTTGGTAAGCACCTTTTTGTCAATTAATTTTATACCTTGTATATTCGTATAGCAAATATGGAAGGAGGCTGTATTATTCTATATTTAATGGTATATAGTGATACTGTGTACATAAAAAAGTGTATTAGATTGTATGTCTCTTAAGTCCTCGAGAAAACCCTTTTCTCTGTCTTGAAATCTTAGGCATGTTGTTTGACTAGGAATGACGCCATCTATTATACTTGATTTTATTGGACTTTTCTATTCATTTTAGCTTACTTACAAAGTTTAGGGAAGTCATTTGGAGGGTTGTATGAATTAGAACTCGATTAATTAGTTTTTTGGTCACCAACACTTGAGTAGTTAAGTTTCACTCAAAAGCTCAAAAAAGTAAGGAATATTATTTTTGTTAGTAGTTAAGCAAGGTATATTATTTTTGTTAAAGTTTCTTGAAATGAAGAAATTTACTTTGAGCGTTGACATGAACTTTGGATTTTATCACTTTTAAATAGTTAACCATAAGTTATATCTATTTGGTCTCTTGGCTTTATAATCTTGTTCTTCACTCTCTAAAATTTGTGAAGTAAAGTAACTACTTAATTCTTAGGTCTAAAATCACGGTTTAGAGATCGTGTTATTGATTATTTGGGGTCATGAGGATTTGTTTTTAAAGTTACTGCTCTCAAAAAAAAATCCTTAGTTCATCTTGTTTCATTAACATAATGCTTGTATTTGCAGGTTATGTTGGAGATGACAAGGCAACTACTTCTACGATAGATTCAGATGGATGGTTAAAGACTGGTGACTTATGCTATATATATTCTGATGGCTTCCTCTACATTGTTGATAGACTAAAGGAATTAATAAAATATAAGGCATACTAGGTACCATTTAACTGTTTAGATTGATCACATTAAGTTAGTATCTATTGATTTATCACATCATAACCAATATTGTGAGATAATTTACAGGTCCTCTAGCTGAGTTGGAACATCTGCTTCAGTCCCACCCAAAAATTGTTGATGTTGCTCTAATCCCGTATGTGTTTGACAAATTTAACTTTGCTATACTTCTTCTTCTTGCATATGTTAAAATGTTGGGCAACCTTGTAAGAAAATAACAATTGACATGCACAGAAGACAAAATATACCTATAAGTAAATGAATTTGATGATCACACTACATTTTCCTTAACAATGTACACGTGGAAACTAGCTCTGTAGAAAATCTGAAGTTTTTGAACTATCAAACAATTTTGTGTTTTGTTTTTGTTGTAAAATTTACTAATTACGAGTTGCAGTCGTGCGTTCGTGCTAATTGATTTTCCATGTTGTTAACTTGCTGCTCATAATTTTCTGATTCACTCTTTTGCATTACTATGATAGGTACCATGTTGAAGAAGCAAGGCAGATTCCCATGGCATTTGTTGTGAGAAAACCTGGTAGTAATCTAAGTGCAGCTTAAGTCTTGGAGTTCGTTGCAAAACAGGCATGCTTACTTAAGACAAAGAGATTCATTTTAAATGCTTATCTTGGTTTTCTTTTATCAGTAATAGCTTATTAAAATCCCTGAATACCATGCATCATCATATGATAAATTATTTTGCTTCTTAGTGCTACGGACAGAACTCAATGCAGCTCCGACAAATTTAATTGTGTTTGCTAAAGCTTGGGTTACATGGTTGGACATTGAAGTGAAAAATTGAGATATAATTCTTACTAGCCAGATTGGAGTAGCCTTCCAATAAGCTTTAGGCTGCTTAATATCATTCACTCTCTATTATCTTGAGTTGAAATATTTGCTATAGCATTTCAAAGTTGTCTCAAACTTGAATGGTTCAATATGCTCCTTTTCATGAATTTTTTTTTGCTAATTTTCTATGATACTTTTGAATCTTTTATCTGGTTTACTGTGTATGTATGTTTTCCTCATTACCACTATTCGACTTTCATCTTTCCTTAGATCATTCTAGATTTGGTTTTAAATTTTAAGAGATTTCCAGCCTGTAGGTAGCAAACCAGATGAAGGCAAAATTGTAGGAGATCCCTTGTCAAATCTTGGGAAAGGCGGGGGTGCTGTTCTCATGGTTTGCAGGACATGTGGTAAGAGAGGTGATCGCTGGACTGCACAATGCCCTTTCAAGGATCTTGCTCAACCACTAGAAAGCTTTGTCGACAAACCTCCCGCTTCTGAAACCACAACACCTAGTTCTGGCACATCAAAGGGAGCTTATGTTCCTCCTAGTCAGAGGGCTGGAGCTGACAGGAGTGGACATGATATGAGGCGTAGGAATGATGAGAACTCGGTTCGTGTTACCAATCTCTCAGAGGACATGCGTGAGCTTGACCTGCAAGATCTCTTCAGCACTTTTGGTCTTGTGAGCCGTGTTTACATTGCTTACGACTAGAAAATTGGCATGAGCAAAGGCTTTGGTTTTGTCAACTTTGTACACAAAGGTGACACCGAGAAGGCTATTGCAAAGCTTAATGGTTATGGTTATGACAACCTCATCCTTAGAGTAGAGTGGGTTGTGGCAAGAACAAACTAGATTGTTAGTTGCTCCTTTTCTGAGTCAGTATGTGGTCTGATGGTAAATGTTTTTTTTTATATGTATGACACTATCAAGTTTTTATATCTTATATTGATGCCTATATTTTTATAATAATATTTAATTGATTGGTAGCTTTGTATTTTGTTATTCATTTGTTGATTAAGTTTGTGGAATGTGATCTTTATATCATATTTGATAGGACTAGATATGCATGGTGGACATTATTTGACCCAGTTTTTTTTTTTTTTTTTTTTTTTTTTTTTTTTTTTTTTTTGTGGCTACAATTTACTAATGGATATTTTCGTTACAAACAATAGTTAGTAAATAGCATATCCATTACTAACGGATATATCCGTTAGAAATGACAAATTTAATCGGGCCACCTAACAGTTGGCTATCTGTTACAAAGAATTTTAGGAACGGATATAACCGTTACTAAAATTATTATCAGTAACGGTTATATCCGTTAGTGATTTTGGCCTAAGTGACAGTAACACCCCAGAGCTAACGGATATAACCGTTAGTAAAAATATAAGTAACGGATATAACTGTTAGTAAACGCCTTTTCTGGTGTAGTGATAGATGATTGATTATTATGCATATATTAAGCTTAGGTTTCGACTTGATTATTCTGTATTCATTGCTAGTGAGATGTATAGATAATTGAGACATAGATAAGGAAACAATAGTTTTATTTTTGAGTCGTTGTAGTAAAGATGAAGTTTGTGAGCACCTTCACTAGAAAACTCTCACGAGGCTATAACTCGTCCACTAGGGAATTCCTAGTGGTTTAAGGCCTTGTTGCATATGGTCAATGCAATCGCACTCGGCGAAACGAGATTAGTTAGAACTCCATTTTTGGTCACTTATGCTAATTTCTCATATTTGCTTGAGGACAAGCAAAATGCTGTTTGGGGGTGGTTTGATAAGAGCCCAAAACTGTGGTTTTAACCCCTTAACAATAATACTTTTAGATCAATTATGCGAGTAATAAATAAGAGTTAATGTTAATTACGTGTTTTTATATATTTTAGGCATTGACATCAATTATGTGTAGAAATGTGCCACTTTGGTGATATAAAGGAGCAAATGATTGGTTGCTAAGAAGTTCTGGGATTAAAGGCCAAGACGGGCAGAAATAACACGCAAAAGTCAGCAAAACTTCCGAAGATCGTATCTTTAGACTCAGGCCTCGGAATTGGGCGTACCTTATGTCAAAACGACCGGCGCGGAAAGAACTTTCCAATGGTCTAAACCTTAACCCAATCAGAGGAGCAAAAGTGGATGAAAAGCCTATTGAAGTCAAAGCTAACTGAAAAAGGCCCTGTAGACTGAAGAAATTGGGCTTTGGGCTCGATTTTCCGGCCCGAAACATGGACCCTCAGCCTATGCACGAAAATGTGGATTTGGTCTCCTCCATTTCCACACACAAGACTTAGCTCTTAATGAATTAGCTTAGGTTAGAAGGTAGCCATTAGAGTAGCCATTAAAAAGCTTAGTTCTAGATCTAGTTTTTGGATTTAATTAATTAGTTTCCATTCCATTAATTAGTTTCATTCCTTGTTTTAGAGTAAGTATTTGAATCATTGTTTATCATTGATTAGATAAATAAAATAGTTAGTTCTTGTTAAATTTGATTTTGTTATTTAAAATTGTTTAGATCTAATTTCAATTCTTGTTATTCAATGAATTCTTAGTTGTTAATTTAGATTTCAATTATTGTTTAGTTGAATTTAGTAAAGTTAGAATCTTTATATGATGTCTAGTTTTAATTGAATTGGAAATGATAGTTTGATAAAGCCTTGATGAAAACTTGATTGTGTAGTGTAGAATCGTTGTAAGAGTCTATTCCACTCTAGAAGGGAGTTGATTCGCCATGAGAGTGGGTGGACTTCCTCACATGCTAGTTATGAATTGGTAGAGATTCCATGTATAATTAGGGATTAGAACGACCAATTCTTAGCGTAAGAACGTAAGAATTGGATTACAACAATCTATGCTAGTTCTTAAGTTGGATTCAAAGTGGATTCAATTCCCCCCTAATTCTTATTCTAGATTCAAACCTTAGTATTCCGTAGCATTTTGTAGTATAATTTGTAATTTTCTCATTGACTTTGGTAGGATTGATAGTCGTAGGAAACTTGAGTGCTAAAGAACTAGGAGTGGAACGAATCTTCTATTCCAACTCTACTTCAATAGTATCGAGAATAGAAATATTTGATAATCATGAGTATAGTCGAGTTTTAGGTTTACTTGCGTTTAGAGTTTCATCGCTTTATTCATTAGTAAAACTATCAATTTTACGATTATCACTATCAAAGCAAGAGATATGTTTGTAGGAACTGTTATGGTCGCATCAAATGACTACAAACCGTGAAACACCATGCGCAGCAGAATAAAGGTGTTCACGGTTTGGTTTAGGAATTCATACATTTAGATCGGCTAAGATAACTCTGAGAATCCAAGATCTATGAATCAGCAACCTCTTGATCTTCTGTTGTATTCCTTTCCTTAGAATGGACGTTGTGTGGGCAACCATCTTCCAACCTCTTCTTTATCTCTTGGCCTCTCTCACTCACAAAGTTAGAACCGATTTTGGATCTATCTTTCCTTGAGCAAAACCTAAGTTTTTCCTTGTGTAAAAAATGGCCAGAGAAAGAGGTTTCTATTTATAGGCTACAATAGGGACCATGAGGAGAAATTAGGGTTGGGCCTCCTGGTGGGCTTGGGCTTCCCATATTCGCCCAGAACACACGGCCCAAGTCCGTCAAGAAATGGCTTATTCCACTAAAGGCCATTGTTGCACTACCGCCCTAATCCCAAATTACGTGTCAGCGTTTATGGGCTCCATATTATATGCTCGTTGATCTCCCCGTGTTTAAGATATCGAATGCCCGTTGATTAAGTCAAGTTACTGACAACTACATTAATCAACTTCTTATGTCCTTGAGTGGTACCACTCAACCTCATTGTCATGTCGGATTAAATCCACCTGTAGGCTTTACATGACAATCCTTACGAGCTCCTCAAGGGGACATCATCAACCCGACTTCCTGCGGGTCACTGATTCCTTCTATAATCAACAACATACCTTACATACAATGTCATTACCCAATCCATTGAGTTTGTTGATTTACAAATGAATCTCACTCATCAGAGGTGTTTCTTCTCTTATATAGTCAGTATAAAGAGAAATAACCTCACTTGGTCCTGTTCAATACACACAAAGTGTACTAGTGTAATCTTGTAGTCACGATAGACTAATACCAGATTATACTACAACTTTACCAATGGTTTGTCCAAATCCATCTAGGTTGTGAATGTTTACTTATACTTTATAAGGTATTGATGATATGATCTTTTGTGTGTCACCGCACACCATATCATCTACAACATAAAGTATTAGACACATGCATATAACTAATAACATATATAATATGCATAACATTTGCCCATATGATTCTCATTCAAAATATAAAGAATTAGAGTTAATACAAAAGTAATGCTTTTAGTATATAACCCTATCAATGTTAAACTCGTCCTCCATGAGACAAATGTATAATGCAAGACACAGAATTAGACTTGATGAAATGGAAAATTGAACACAGTTGCAAGAGTTGGGTAGATTGTTAAGGGAAAATGGATATGTTGATCACAGTAAACATCTAGAAAGTAGCAATGAGGTTTGCGAATTGTTTTGGGCCCATCTGGGTTTGATCCAAAATGGCTAAGACTTTTCACCAAATTTTTCTCATAGATTGTACATATAGGACAAACAAGTATCATTTCAAGTTGTTAGAGATTGCAGGAGTGACATCGACCAATATGACTTTCACTGCATGCCATGTGTTGATGGAAAAGGGAAAAAAAGTATGACTACACTTGGGCATTGGAAAGGTTTCGATCGAGAGATACTCATGCCTAAAATTCTAGTACGTGTTGATTGTGATTGATAGGGGAGCTAGCTTTGAAGAATGCAGCCGATGCCGTCTTTCCAAATGCAAAGAAGCACTTGTGTCGATGGTACATTTCCCAGTGTGTCTTGAAAATGGGAAAAAATATTCTCAGTGACGAGCAAAACATAAATAAACTTTGTGTCATGTGGACTAATATGGTAAAGTCAAAGATAGAGGAGGGTTTTTAAGAAAGTTTGCTTTTATAGAGTTAGCTTTTAGAGACTATCTAGTGCTCATCCAATATTTGTGTAGAACATGGTTGCCTTACAAAGAAGCATTTGTTGCTTACTGGATAGAACAACAAAAGCACTATGGAAACACTACGACGAATAGGGTGGAAGGATTGCATGCTCGACTGAAGTCGAGCTTGAAGGGGACATGCAAACATGATTTTCTTAGAATGTGGAAATTGATCCATCTAGTTATCAATATTGAGATGAGTGAAATTAGAGCATCTTTTGAGAGGAGTTTAACCAGATTTCAGCACGAGCACAATGACAAGTTTTTTTTAGTGAGCTTAGATGATTTATTTCAAAGAGAGCTTTAGATTTGACTGTGGAAGAGATGGGACATATAGATGCCGTTAGGGTAGATGATAATGTTTGCGACCACACTTTACGCACTATACACGGTTTGCCGTATGCGCATGAGCTAGTGCTACTCAAACAAAAAGGGTGCATAATACCTCTTTTTGAAATTGATGAATGATAAACATAAAAAGATAGTTTCACTACGAAATGAACGATAAAACTCAAAATGTAAGTAAACTAAAACTTATTTTATGTTCCTAAATTTATCAAAGATTGTTCTACTCTCAATCTATTGAACAGATATAGTGGAGTAGGAAGTTCGTTCCACTCCTAGTCCTTCCGCATGCTGTGTTTTCTAGTCTAATTACTCTACTCTAAGTCTAATGAGAGATTTACGAAATGATAACTAGACTACGATGCAACTACCCACAAGATGCAACTAGTCGACTATTTAAACAACTATGGGAATACTACGTCGATTCTATGATAAGGAGTTAGAGGGGGATTGATTCCACCTTAGCTCAACTTAATCCACTAACGATGAATCGTCATTATTCGAATGAATCGCTTTGAGAACAATCACTGTTATTCCTAATCCCTAATTACACATGACATTTCTACCAATTCATAACTAGCATGTGAACGATTACACCCATTCTCATGGTGAACTAATCATTTCTAGAGTGGAAAGGAAATTACGACTATTCAACATTAACACGAATCAAGCTTTCATCAAGGCTTCTCAACCCCCTTAAATGGAAGTTTAGCCGAGAATCATTACGCAATCATTTCCGATTAAATTAAAACTAAACATACTATAAAGAATTGAAATTTACTAATCTAAATTAAAGAATAATAAAAATCTAATTAATAATTAAGAAATGATATCAACAAGAATTTAAACTAGATCTATAAATGTAATGACAGAAACGAATTGAATAATAATAACTATTTTATTTATCTAATCAATGAATAACAATACTTTTAAAGGTTTAATCTAAAAAAAGAAATGAAATGAACTAAACTTAATTAAAATCCATTAAAACTAGATCTAGAAGCTATTCTAATCTAACCCTAGTTACCATTACAAGGAACTAGTTTTCTAAAATATAACTAGATACTTAAGAACTAAGCTTTTATTTGTTTTTATATGTTTCATATCCAAAATCGTGTATGGGCTTGGAGCCATGTTTTGGGCCAGAGGATCAGGCCCAAAACCCAATTTTTTCAGTCCAAAAAGGCTTCTTCAGCTGTAGTTGGCTTTGACAAACTTTTCATCCATTTTTTCTACTCTGATTGGGTAAAGGCTTAGACCATTAGAAAGCTCTTTCCGATCCGGTCGTTTTGACATAAGGTAGGCCCAATTCCGAGGTCTGAGTATAAAGATACGACTTCGGAAGTTTCTGACTTTTGTCTTTGTTTTACGCCGTCGACTTTTCAGCTTTTGACCGAGCTTTACAAAGGCTTTGTCTTATTGAATCTTGGCCTTTAATCACGGAACTCCTTAGCAACCGACCTTTGCTTCTTTATCTCGCTAAAGTGGCACATTTCTGTACATCATGGACTTTGAAGCCTGAAATGCATAAAAACACGTAGTCAGTATTAACTCTTAATTATTACTCACATAATTGGTCTAAAAGTATGATGGTTAAGGGGTTAAAACTACAGTTTTGGGCTCTTATCAAACCACTCCCAAACAGCATTTTGCTTGTCCTCAAGCAAAGATGAGAAATTAGAATAAGTGACCAAAAATAGAGTTCTATCTACTCTCGTTTCGCTGAGTGCGATTGCATTGACCATATGCAACAAGGCCTTAAACCACTAGGAATTCCCTAGTGGACGAGTTATAGCCTTGTGAGAGTTTTCCAGTGAAGGTACTCACAAACTTCATCTATACTACAACGACTAAGAAATAAAACTATTGTTTCCTTATTCATGCTCTAAATTAACTATACCTCTCACTAGCAATGCATATAGAGTAATCAAGTCGAAACCTAAGCTAATATATGCATAATAATCAATCATCTACAATAAACATATATACAATGAGTAATACTATGAAATGCCTAGCAGGTTCGTTTCTGAAACTTATAATAGCGTCCTTAAGTATGTTCTCACAATAATAGTCAAGATACAACACTCTGATTTTTCCACTCAAGTTTAAGCTACTCCGATTAATGCGGTGGGCACACTTTACCTTACAATCTCAATGACAACAAGGAAGCCGAAGTCGATCAAACACATCTGCCACTTACTATCACACTAACCTATTCCTAATTAAGCTAGAGGTCTTTATTAGGTGTTGCGAGGATTAGGAGATGGTTTAAGAAGGAAGGAAATGGATATTCAAAAAGGACAAGTCTGAGATAATAGAGTCTTTATATTATATAACTAGAGAAAACTTTGTTATTTACTTTTGCTTCTACACTTTGTTTCCATCCTTAGCCATATATATTTTTTTTCTTTTCCTTTGGCTTTTGACTCCTTTTATTCTATTTTTTTGGAGTTTTTATTTTATTTCTATTTCTATTTTTCTTTTCTTTGGATGGAAACTTCTTTTCTTTATTTTCTGAAACAATTAACTAACTTTTGTTTACACAGGTTTTTCTCTTCTTCTTTCTTCCTCATTCTATTCTCAGACTTATCTAAATTGGGTAGGTTGAATTTTTTATTTTGTTTTGTTTGGTAACAGGGTAAAGGATTTGTGGTTTATGAAAGGCTAAAGAAAGGCTCAGAGGGGCGACTAGCGGAAAATAATTCATAGGATATGGCATAGTGATCAAGCAAGTGGACGTGTGATTTCTCTATCCGGATTTTACTTCTCCCTTGTGTCATTTCTCAAATGTTCCACTCATATAAGGCTTTAGGCTATATTCTTACAGGATTTGTAGAATAAGTACTCTAGCCTAGATTTCAGAAATTTACTGCTAACAATCATAGATACTCATGTAATATATTTATAGATAGATGCAAAGATTATTACCTACATATTAACCTAAGTTTCTAAAAATTATTCTAATGCAAAAGCTACGTGAGACTTCTAGATTATTAAGAGTATAGAGAAGGAAAACAATACTAATATTTCTAAGTGTATAGCATGAACTTATTTATTTATATTTTTGAATTTTTGAAATTTTAACTAGAAAACAAATGCATATTATACATATTTATATCCTAGCAGATGCCTTAATTACACGTGTTTCTATGCACCCCCCAAACAAGAAGCATGCTTTGTCCTCAAAGTATTTTAAATAAAGAGGGTAGGAAAAATACCATTGAAGCGCTTGAAATTCAGGAACATCTGCAAAACAAAGTTAGAACGTACTAATATAGGAAATAAAAAACTGACGCAACTCTATAAGAGTTCCACCCATTATGGGGTTAACAAAAATAAAATTGCTTGGAACATAAGCAGACACTAACTAGAATTAAAACTTACCTTATCTCCCGCTTTATTCATCATCCTCCTCATCCTCTTCTTCTATAAAGAAGTGAGGTTTCTTCGCGTCCTGCCATGCCATGATAATTTGCCAGGCTTCCCGCAATTTATCATCTATTATTGCTAACCTATTAAGCGCCACTTGGTCTAATGGGGTGTAGGGTGCAACCTGATGAGGTTGTATCCTCCACCCTTGCCAAGTCATTGCACGACAAGATTGAATAATACTATTGGTGGGTCATACGATTGTCTAATCGTGAATCCAATATGTGAAGCGTGTACAAAAACAGGAAAGAAACATAGCATAATCGGGGAAATTAGAACAGGCATAAGAAGGTACTTATGCCTCATGCTATGGGCTCGAGCTAAACTAGACATCAAGGTTACGGGAAGGACACATGACACATCGTCCCGTGGCTAAAAGCAAGGAAGACGCTGCAAGTGGCATCATTCACAAAAGAAAAATGCTATTCCCCTAAAATGTTTAGCATGATCCAAAACATAACAGTTCCTATGTTCATGGACAAGCTACCAAAAGCGACGTTATAGTCCCCTTGGTCCTCGATACGAAAAATGCCTGCCCCATACGACTCATGCAAAAACTCATAAGTGTAGACATGCATATTATCTACCCAATAACACCATGGGTCTTGTATTTCAGCGGGCATAGCAAGTCCAAGAACAAATACTAGCAAGAACCTGGTAATTTCCATTGGTTCATCATTAATGTTGATGGAGAACACTTGTTCTCCATCCGGTCTCTCAAAGAAAATGCAGTTATCGTAAAAATAAGATGCTAGTGTTGGAGAATAAAGTTCAGCAGGTCTTACCATAAGTGGTTCCCAGCCTACGTATGTGATCACCTCACGAAACCAAGCACCATAAGTAGTGCTTTGGAACAAATCTTTGAAAGACTGTTCTGGTATTATTGTAGGAGATGTCATCTCAAAACGATGCTCTGGAACAGCTGCAAATGATCCGGGAACAACCCGCAGAAAAACTGGAAATTTTTGTGTTTACGGAGGTCAGGGCGCAGGTGCGCTCTGATGATTTTCGAGTTCAGTTGTTTAGCGAAGTCGCTCACCTTGAAGCGCCAGGTGTGCTCAGTGCAAAATTTCTGACAGAGACTAGGGCGCAGGTGCGCTTCGAGGTGCTGATTTTTGAAAATGGTGAAGAACAACCGGAAACGTGGGAGTGAAAGGTGAGTGATGGAAGTTAGGTGTAGTGTGGGTTGTGAGTGTAGAATGACTGAAGTTTTTATAGGTTTAAAGTTGCTAAAGCGGATCGGGGAAGTTGCCAAAAAGTTTTTACGGCAATTTCGGAAATACTAAAATTTTCAAACCAAAGCGGAAACAACTCATATTCTTGATTCTAAAACAACCCTAGTATCTTTTAGGTTGAATTTAGGATAAAACTACCTAACTTATCGAGATTTCATCCTAACCAATATTTATTCATAAATATGCCTAATCGGCAATATTCTCACCCTGACTCCGAAATAACTTCTAAAAAATGGGGTCATATAAAAATCATCTTTGGACTAAATAATACCACCCCAAACAATTTGGGAAAGTGGGATCAACATTAAACAACCACGCATACGATGAAAATAACGACATTATATTAATATTGGCATTAAATGCCCTTTCACTACAAAATTCAAATTAGGGAATTAAAACTTACATTAAAATAACTAACAATAATAAAACTACAAATAAAATCATCAAGCCATACTATCCCTAAACACGCCGGTCTATTGGTAGCGGAGGGCACACGCTTCGGGGAGATGGCTCCCGAGCTCCGATGGGCCAGCACCATTCGATCTTTTCGGGCGGACGGCGCTTCGTGCCTCGATGATGTATCCTCAGAAGGAGAATCCCCGTGAGGTGGAAAGCGTGCAAGCATATCGGCCCGGAACTGGCGCTGAGATTCCAGCTCAGCCCTCATATGTTCCCACCGCTCATCCTCTCGCTGGGTACGAATCTCGAAGTTATGGTGGATAGTAGCCTGTCGAGTTTGGAGGTCTTTGCAGATAGTATTGAGTGAATGCATGCCACGATGAATCACAACCATGCGTTCAGCATCTGACCAACACCTCTCCAAAGCATCAGCATCAAAACAAGTCAAGTCCTCCTCATCCTCCGAGTCATTCTCATTTCTGACGTCCTCCTCGTCGACTACCCTATCCTCAGGCAACCTCCAAACTCGTTGGACACAATCCTTATAAATACGAGGATTTCGGTGTAGGGTGAGGTAATTCCTATCGGCGTCGAGTCGCTCAACTTCAAAGATGATCATGGTTATCAAAACAGGGAGAGGTGCAATAGACTTTCCCACTCCCCTAATCATGCTAAGCAAAAACTCCAAAATGAAGAACTTGTACTTCTGCTCCTGGAGTATCCATAGAATGTCGAGGCAGTTCAGACCGATGTTGCTGACCTTCTCCTTCCCTAGGACGTTCCGACCAATCCACTGAGCTGCAGCCAGCTGGTTGGTTCTGAGGGATACCTGGCAAACACAATGCGAGCTTGTATTGTAGCTCCTATTGGTAACAGTCACGTTCATCAACGGCTCGACCCCAGTATATTGGGACTCCTGTAACGTGGCATCAAGATGGATTTTAGGCGGAATGCCTAGAATCTCAGCCAACAACCCAGCAGTTACTTCCTTCCTCCTCTTTGCCACCGTAACGAAAATTCTATTCCCCTCCAACTCCATCGTGTTGTAAAACCGTCAGACTAACTCTTCGTGGTAAAAGGCGTCGGTCGAGTATCACAAGCTATTCCAATCTCTACTAATCATTTCGTCACCGTAAAACGGCGCGAAGTGGTCGCCAGTAAATACTTGCTCTGGCAAAATCCGGCGTCTTTGAGCCATTGGAAGTTTGAACTGATTTGGGGTTTGTAGAAGGTGTAGGAAGCAATGAGGAACAACCTCACTGGAACAACAATGGTGGTGGTGCGGTGGTGGATCGGCAGTTCCAATCTTTGGATTTTTCGGTGGTTTTTGGTTTTGCAAAAGGATGGAGGTGGTGGTGGAAAGGTTTTTGAGAAGATTTGAAATTGATTTGGATGTGTGGCGTGGTGTAGTTAGGTTTCTTTTAAATTTTATTTTTTAGTTAGGGTTTGAAGCTTTGTTGGTTGTTAATGGCGGTTTGGAGAAGTGAAGAACGCGACTGTTGGTGGAAACAAAGGGGCGCAGGTGCGCTGCCGTGCGCGCGGGTTGGGCCCAAGCCCAATTCGAATTTTTCGAATTTTGTTGATTTTTAGCGCGACTTCAAACTAATATTGCCGCTTTGTTACCGGTCCGATTTTTGCGAATGAGATATGGAAATGATCAGGAGAGAATTCCCAATCCAATGATCCATAAAACACTCTATTTCGACCGTGGATGACATATAAGATAGTGGAAAATGCCTCGAAGTGCGTGCATGACGTAAGTTATGCGAACGAATGAACTCTAAATTCATAGATTATGTCAACCGGAATCGGAATACAATTAAATGGCTTAAGCAACTCTAATGGGACATAAAACATTCTAGGACAGAAACCCCCAAACAAATTTTTTTACAATAGAGTTTAGAAAATTTGTTTTTTAAGTGGGTCTTTTAAAGTCAGATTCCCGAGACTTCCTAGATTACTATGTTTATTATTTAATATGTATATATATATATATATATATATATATATATATATATATATATATATATATATATATATTTTAATAAATCTTAATTAATATATAGAAAAAACAATGCTAATAAGGACATAATTCACCCCAGTAGTGAAACATGACTCAAAAACCGAGAAAACATGCATGAGTTTAAAACGTGAATTATGTTAAACATGGACTTAGGATCCGGTACTTATAGCCACACACTCCATAGGGAGGGCCCGGTTACCTTAATGGTGCACTCACCAATATCTGGAAATGAAAGGAATGCACCAAACACAAAAATTGAGTCGTTTATAGTCCGATACTCGAGACTTTATCTAAACATATGTATGAACATGCAGTTTATCATATATCAACAACCGAAATAGTTGAGGATCATTCCATAAATAAATATCACAAAAAACATACCCAAACACAATTAAGCACCAAGATTTCCTATGACGCAACCTAGTGAAATGAAAGCAAAGTCGGATAACCCTATAACATAACCTAGCATGCACCTTCTTTTTCATTTTTGAACGAGAGGGTGTCCTAGTGAATAAGTGTGGAAAAGTGAATGGTTGTGGAAGATATGGTGGATATGGATAAGTTGTAAAAGGAAAGCATGTAAACAATGAGGATGTGGGTTTAGCACAAAACTCATTCATGGTGTAGGTAGGGACTGTCTCAAGTCTGAAAATGAAGGTGTCAAATGGTTTGTCCTTCTGAAGTATTTGTTTACTAGGTGGATTTAAAAAATTATGAAGCGTAGGAGAAACAAAAGGATCGAGTGCAAACTCGAGATTCCTTCGAAAGGGTGGAAGGAGGGGAGTCGAGGTGGATGTTGTGCAAAGTAGTTCTTGATAGGGTGAATCATCACCTACTCTAAGAAACTCATCGAATTCCTCATCTAGATTGGTCATATCCACATTACTATGGTAGTCCTCTATATCTTTGAAAGTCATCTATCTCGCCCCTCATCCGTAATATGTGTATCGACTAGTGTAGGGATGAAAATGTTGGAGTCTGAACTTCCAAAGGAAAGAAATTTAGGCATATGATTATCAGGGAACGTGTTGTTGAAATAATCTCGAGCGAAGCTCTCGATCATGCTAACCTCTCCATCCATAGGCGAATCGGGTAAATGTGTCTTTGTTTTAAAACATTTACTTCAACAAGATGGCCAAAAGACATGGACATCGAACCATCGTGACAATTAATGGCGCATTGGCGGTTGCCGAGGGAAAGGACGCCTAAGATAATCGGGACGAGTCGTTAGCTTAATTTCCTCGTATCGAGGATGACAAAATCAGCCGGATAGTAGAAATCCTGAACTTTTACCAGCACATTTTCGACCACACCCTTAGGATACTTAATAGACCGATCAGCTAATTGCAACGTCATTTTAGTGGGTTGCATCTCGTCTAGACCTATTTGTCTATACAAATAAAACGGGAGTAAGTTAACACTAGCCCCCAGGTCTAATAACGCGGTCGTCGTATAGGAATCTCCTAAGGTGCATTATCTGATGGGGCGACCCGGGTCCTTGTACTTAACAATTCCATTATGTTCAGATAGAGTTGGGAATTGTTATGTTAAAAAGGCGTCTTTTGGTATATTGGTTTTACGCCTACTAGTACACAACTCCTTAAGAAACTTAGCATGGTGTGGTAGCTTTTTAATAGCTTCAAGGAAGGGAAGGTTTATAGTTAGATTCTTGAAAACGTCCCTAATCTCCTCATAATTTGTATCCCTAGTTAACATAGCTAATTTTTGTGGAAACGGTGGTTTATCTCTATATTTAGCATATGTATCACTTGGATGTTTAACCTTGGCTTTCTGTTTCTTAGGTTGTGTTGTAACTGGTACCTCTACAGTGGTAGGCTTTTCAGTTTCTATTTCGGTATCTAGTAAAATCGCAGGTGTAGGGACTACTGGTGGGGTAACTATAGGCATAGTTACTTTGTTATCAACCACTCTGCCAGAACGGAGAGTGGTGATGGCATTTAGCTCACCTACATTTTCATATTCATTACTAGTATTATCGGTTACCTCAAAGGCTGTGTTTGTTGTTTTAGGATTAGGTATTGCGTGACTGGAAACACACCTTTGGGTTGGGCTTTATCTTGGGCCAACTGTTGGCTTAAATTATTAACGGATTGTAGAAATTTGTTGGTTAGATTGAGCCATGGTTTGGAAAGTTTTTGGCTCACTTGTATGAAGGTGTCAAGGCGATCCGGTTGTGTGGGTGTAGTAGTCACGGGTGGTGTATTTGGAACTATCTCGCGTGAATTATTTATGGGCGGATTTTGATAGTTATTATTTACCGGAACGATACCTCTATTAGCATTATAATTATTATAACTACCTTGACCTTGTGCTTGACCTTGTCGAGGTTGCACTTGGTTGTTATAATTATTATAATTACCCTGACCCTGTCCTTGTCGTGGTGGAGCTTGGTTATAATTGTGTGTTGGCCTAACATATTGATTATTGTACCCTGGAGGTGTGACGTGTTGGTTATTTCTCCAACCGAAGTTGGGATTTTGTCTCCAAGGGGCGTTAGGTTCACTATTAATGGAACAAGCCTATTCATAGGCTATAGGACAGTGGGAGTCGGGATGCTCAGGACTCCAACAGAAACTACATGGATTTGAATTTACATTAATGACGGGGATATGCTTTTGTTGAACAGAAATGGCCTCTACCTTTTTAGTGAGTGATTCGATTAGAGTTTTAAGCTCGGGATCGTGTTTAATTTCAAACATACCGGCGGCCTTAACTGTATTAGAAGAACTAGCGGAGCGGTGGATATCGTCACTACCCCCCCAGTTGTTATTTCGCTTAGTTTGATCCTCTAAAAATTTATAAGCCTCCGAGGCTCCTTTACTTAAGAAACTACCTCCATTCATTATGTCAAGAACTTCTTTATGGTGGTGTAGAAGTCATTTGAAAAAGGCACGAACTAACGTGTCTTTCGCTAGGTTATGATGTGGACAGTCTATAAGGAGATCGGTGAAACGATTCCAAGCCTCGAAAATGATTCATGAGGATTTTGTCGAAAAGAAATGAATCTTGGAAAGCATCTCATTCGTCTTTAGGGGTGGGTAAAATGTTCCATAAACAATTTGAACAAGTTTAGCCCACGAGTCCACGTAATTAAAAGGCTTGGGAGTTAACTAAGACGCCGCTTTATTGGATAAGGTGAAAGGGAATACCCTCGGTTTAATTTGTTCGCACCAACCGTAGGATGGTGGAATGTTGTTAGGACTTGTTCAATCCTACGATAATGTCGATAAGGTTTTTCATGGTCTAAACCATGAAAAGCGGGTAACAAATTAAAATATTTGGGGATTCGAAATCCCCATCGGTCCGCTAGAACGATGCAAGATTTGGGGCTATCGCTCAAGGCTTTGTAGAAGTCAGAGAGAGGAGTCTCTCCTTCTTCAGGCATTATATCAGGTGGTGTGTGTGAAATAGTAGCTAGAGGTGTAGTATGTGGTATATTAGATAGACTTGTTTGTTGACGTTGTCGTGTAATTATGTTTGGTGTTTTTGTTCGACCAGACCGTAATCTCATACAAGGCTAAGACCAAACTTAGCTAAACACGTCAACACTCCAAACAATCCTGATATACTAGTATAAACCTCTAACAGGAGATGCGAGGTGTGGAAGAAAGGAATACCGATTAGCGTCCTTTGCCCCGCTTATGAATAGCGTCTTGTTTAAGCGTGTTCAGTGTATATAACAAGTTAGAACACTGAAAAACTTGAAAAATCAAAGTTCGAATCAAACCTGTGGAAATCTGGCAAAATTCAGCTTAGGGCGTGGGTGCGCTCACTTTGGGCGTAGGTGCGCTCCGTGTAACTTCAAGTTACAGTGTTTGAGCATGGGTGGCGTGCTTTCGGTTTGGTATGCAGTCGCACTTTCGAGGGTTCCAGCGTTTGAAAAAAGTGCGCTCGTGTAATTTTTCGAGGAACTTTTCAATGCTGAAACGGACAACCACAGTATGAATCAAACAAGGGTGGGAGGGTGAAATGGGACTTTAAGAAGAGTACTTATACTACGAAAACAATATGAAAGTGAAACTAAGACGGCAGCGGCGCCATTTGATAAACATAAAAAGATAGTTTCTATAACACCCCGTGTTTTAATTCATTTATTTTCCTAATAATAATATTAATAGATAATAGATTAAATAAAATAGGATAAGTGTTAGTGGAAATAGGAGACGTGGGTTTATGGGATAAACCTTCTTCCCTATTTCGGGGGTTTTGTTTTTAACAAAAAGAAAACAGAATAGAGTTTTCTCACGAGAGTTTATGGGGGAAAAACCCAGCGAGAGTTTTACACAGAAAAACGGGATCTTGCTGAAAGAAGAAAAGGAAGAGTTTTATTCTGAGATCTAGCTGGTTCGGAGCGCGCTAAAGGTGAGTAGATAGTTTTCTATTTCACGAAATATGTTAATTATTCTGGTATTAATATTCGTCCTGTCTTTGGTAAAATTGCCGTTATTAGAACTGATTAAAATCTGTTGAAAACTCGGAAAAATTGAGATTGAACTGTTGGGACTGAGGTCGTTAATGGCGCGAGCCCCCCACCAAACCAAACATTAGTCGCGTATATGTTTTGGAAGTGTTTGTATTTTTTTTTTGGTTATAATCTTGTTGTTGATTGTATAACTGATTAGAGGTAGTGGGTGATGTCGGGGGTGTCGATAGCTTCGACAGAGCGTCAATGGCTGCCCAAGGCTACAACCAAGAAATCGTCAGTTATTGTGTTGAGCTAGTTTGGTTGAAACTATAAAATTGTGTTATGTTTTGATTGTGTAATGGAGGTTGGCAGGGGCTGTTGAAGCTTAGAAGCTAGTTGTTAATGGCGGCAACAAAGAAATTTATGATAGGTTATGTGAACATTGGTTGTTTTGGTTTTTGATACATGTTAGAATGATGATTGATGTCGGGGAAGTAAAGGTTTGATAGTTGGGTTAATGTGTATGGTTGGGGTGCTGTTGGGAGCTTCGGCAGCCATTAATGGCGTCGATCACGAGTTTTCATCGTATAAGGGAATTGAGATTGGTTAGTATATGTATGTAGGGTTTTTAAAAAGGAAGCAAACCGCTAGGTTGAAAATTGGTGGCGAGCGGTGGCTGGCGGTGGTTGATCGGTGGTGGAAGCGCTGGATAGTGGATGAGAGAAGATGAACAGTGAAGTTGAAAATTTTGTTTTGTTGGGCTTGGGCCCGAATTTCGTGGGTGGGCTTATGTTTTTAGATTTTAGTTTTTTTTGACTTAAGGTTAAGACTTTGGGCCTTTGACTTTGGGCTTTTGGGTTAGAGGAGTTTGGGGCTGGTTGACTGCTGTTGACCCTTGGCAGGTCGACTTTGACTTTGACCAGGGTTGACTTTGACCAGTTGACCCAATTTGACCTTTTAACTTTGATTATGATTTGGGTTATTAAGATAAGTCTAGGGCTATTAGCATACTTGACTTTAGGCTAAGACCTCTATATATACGTGTGTATGTGTATTAACTACTATGTGATTTTGCAGTATTTTATGATATACAACGTTATGACACTAAGACATCTCTGAAATTAATAACGCGTAAATCAAAAATACAGGAATCAAGATACTCATTCGTTCTCTGAAATGATATATAAAATAAATTTCAATAATGCGTAAATAAATTTACCGCACTCTTTTAGAACTCCACGACTCAAGTTTTGGAATTGAGTTTTATGACTGTTGATGTCATATGTTAGGTGGGCATTTATTGAATGTGTCATAAATGGCCCGTTAGCGTTATATAGGGGTATTCATTGAATGTGCCATGAATGACCAGATTGTTTGGACTACCCTAGAGAGGAACTAAGGTATTAAGCCCTTGCGGGTTAGTTGTATTCCTTGAGTGTAATGGGAATGTAGGGTTGGGTATTCCTTGAATGTGGCGAGGGAATGACTTAAGGTACATAGGTTGTGAAATATGTGTATAAGAAAAGTAATTGATTATTTGATAAGAGAAATTGAATTGATCAGGCGAGTGTGTTTGGGTTTACTTCGAATACCTATAGGATATCTACACATATTATATAGAAGTTCTAACTTTCTTTTCTGCGGGAGGGTAGGACTTAATAATATTTTGTCTTGAGGGCCGGTCCTACCCTTATACTGCAGATGGATATCGGTAAGTGTTAATGCAATGATTTAGATATTAAAATGAGTGATTTGAATGAGTTAATATAATGGAAGTCTTGCTTGGGAAGGTATTTATGCCGGGTTGAAATGAGCCGGAACTACCTGTCTTCCAAGCTGATAATGATTAAGTTATGGGAAAATATAAAGTGGTTATTTGGATAATTAAAGTATGATAATGTTTATATGTGGTTAGTCTACTCATACCAGCAAATTCAATTTGCTGACCCATGTTTGCTTTGTTTTGGCAACGTGGGTGTGTTCTTGGGAACATAGGTGGAAGGAAGTGGAACCGCGGCGTGTGATTGGGATTCGTGCCTGGAGCAGTCCGTTAGTTTTCTTTTAGGTCTGATTCTTTTGGAAGTATGTAATAACATAGTTTTCTTTTTATATGACATGAGAATACAATGTTGGAAATTGTTATTCTTAAAGTTGTTTATGTTTGTATTGGGATGGAAGAAAGTTTTAATAAAGTGATAGTTGAGGAATTTGGAGATTTTGTTGTTAAGTTGATCCTGTTATGATGTGGGTTTTAGGTTTTGACATGTGTTGTATCCCCCCGTCATAGCCTAGGTTTTTAGACAATTGAATATAGTGATGTTTGAGATATTTATATTTCAAATATTCATTTTTTTTAATTGTTTAGAAAATCGGGCTGTGACAGTTTCACTACGAAATGAACGATAAAACTCAAAACGTAAGTAAACTAAAACTTATTTTACATTCCTAAATTTATCAAAGATTGTTCTACTCTCAATCTATTGAACATATATAGTGGAGTAGGAAGTTCGTTCCACTCCTAGTCCTTCCGCATGCTGTGTTTTCTAGTCTAATTACTCTACTCTAAGTCTAATGAGAGATTTACGAAATGATAACTAGACTACGATGCAACTACCCACAAGATGCAACTAGTCGACTATTTAAACAACTATGGGAATACTACGTCGATTCTATGATAAGGAGTTAGAGGGGGATTGATTCCACCTTAGCTCAACTTAATCCACTAACGATGAATCGTCGTAATCCGAATTGAACTACTTCGCAGAACAATCTGGTTATTCCTAATCCCTAATTACACATGGCATTTCTACCAATTCATAACTAGCATGTGAACGATTACACCCATTCTCATGGTGAACTAATCATTTCTAGAATGGAAAGAAAATTACGACTATTCAACATTAATACGAATCAAGCTTTCATCAAGGCTTCTCAACCCCCTCAAATGGAAGTTTAGCCGAGAATCATTACGCAATCATTTCCAATTAAATTAAAACTAAACATACTATAAAGAATTGAAATTTACTAATCTAAATTAAACAATAATAAAAATCTAATTAATAATTAAGAAATGATATCAACAAGAATTTAAACTAGATCTATAAATGTAATGACAGAAATGAATTGAATAATAATATCTATTTTATTTATCTAATCAATGAATAACAATACTTTTAAAGGTTTAATCTAAAACAAGAAATGAAATGAATTAAACTTAATTAAAATCCATTAAAACTAGATCTAGAAGCTATTCTAATCTAACCCTAGCTACCATTACAAGGAACTAGTTTTCTAAAATATAACTAGATACTTAAGAACTAAACTTTTCTTTGTTTTTATATGTTTCAGATCCAAAATCATGCATGGGCTTGGAGCCATGTTTTGGGCCAGAAGATCAGGCCCAAAACCCAATTCTTTTAGTCCAAAAAGTCTTCTTCAGCTGCAGTTGGCTTTGACAAACTTTTCATACACTTATGCTCCTCTGATTGGGTCAAGGCTAAGACCATTGGAAATCTCTTTCCGATCCGGTCGTTTTGACATAAGGTAGGCATAATTCCGAGGTCTGAGTCCAAAGATCTGACGCCCGGAAGTTTCTGTGACTTTGTGTCTTTGTTTACGCCTCGAAGTCGACTTTTCAGCTTTTGACCGGGCTTTACAAAGGCTTTGTCTTCTTGAATCTTGGCCTTTAATCACATAACTCCTTAGCAACCGACCTTTGCTCCTTTATCTCGCTAAAGTGGCATATTTCTGCACATCATGGACTTTGAAGCATGAAATGCATAAAAAACACGTAATCAGTATTAACTCTTAATTATTACTCACATAATTGGTCTAAAAGTATGATGGTTAAGGGGTTAAAACTACAGTTTTGGGCTCTTATCAATGAATTTTAGAAAAAATTGTCTATTGAATTGAGATACAGTGATCCTATTGGTGTTGATTACAAACCGACTACGGATTTATTTATTCAACGATTAGGATCGACTTCTGAAGACCAACAGAGATCTATGATAAAGATGCTCTTTGAACTTGCAACGCCTGAAAGTTCATCATTGGAACCACTAAAGGAGGAGGCTACACCAAAGGGCTGCCCTAAGGGCAGTACAAAGAAGAGACTAGCAAAAGAAGAGTAGTCAACTACCCATCCGTCATGGTTTGAGTACCTTTTGGATGCTCCACCCGTGACTCCACAATCCATAACAAAGCCCAAGGACAAACCATTTGTTCCAAAGAGGAAGAAACCAAATGTTGATGTTGGTTGCTCCATTAATGAAATTGAGCATCCTCCAGATGCTCCACCCATGGCTCCACAATCTGTAACGAAGCCTAAGGCCAAACTATATGTTTCAAAGGGGAAGAAGAAACTGATTTTTGATATTAGTTGCTCCATTGCTCAATCTGGATATAAAATGTGCTTTCCGCGTGAATTTCTACAGTTAATTTTTGGTTTTGAAAACCCCGTCGATGATGGAAATTGTGGTTTCAAGGCTCTCTACTTGGCTTTGGGAAGAAAACAAACCGACTTGTTTTGGGTGAGATGAGTTATTAAGTGAGTTAATGTCAAATGAGGAATATTATGTGAGGATATTTTCCCATGAAGTTGTTGATAGATTAAATAAAAGGATAAGGAAAAAGTAGAGAACTCGTGCAAAGAGGAACAAAGATGTTCAAGTTATCCCTTTATGCCTCTATTAGTCGGACTGGACTATCTTACACTTAGATTAGATTTTGATGGTCCTACATTAAGATCGGTTTAACTGAACTAACTTAAAGAGAAAAGACGTTCTAATTTTGCTAGTCCTACATTAAAATTGGTTTAAATGGACTAACTTAAAAAGAAAAGACGTTCTAACCAAGCTAGTCTTTTCTGCTTTAGTTGGTTGAACGGGCTTCACAAACTCCAATAGCTCTCCAAGATGTTTTCCCTCCCAGAAATCCTTGATTAAATCCATCAAAATATTATTCGGGTTAAACTGTCACACAAAACTAGAATCATGAGCATGTTAGGAATTATAAATTTCACATATGCTGCAACAAAGAGTTCATTAAGGACAAAAGTTATATATTTCATTAAATTACTCAAAATAATGAATAGAATGTCAATTCACACACACGATTATCATTTGGATCAGTGATGCAGGGTTGATAAATTGTATGAGATCACCATCACCAACTGACTCCTGTATCATAACATACTTGAAGTCCACTTCCAGGCGAGGTAACCTGATAAAGTGAGGAAAACATGCATATAACAAATATATATTTTACCAGCCACTACTCAATAGTGGGTAATATTTTACTAGCAAAGACAAACAGAAGATCACTAGCAAGTTACATGGTATTAGTAATCAATATGAGATACTTAAAAGATAGGAAGACCAACAGTAGGTCTCAATTGCAGAGGATATTAAAAAAATTGCATATGAAGATGCACTAGGGAGAGAGTATGTGAGAATGTAATGAACAAGCTATTGTTTTTATTAATAAGAGGGGTAGGGGACCTTGTTAACAACCTCGCTTACCAACCAAAAAAAAAAAAAAAAAACGGTCTCAATTTCTCCAACAAGTTCTGCAAGTGCAAACCATTAATATCTCCTTTAACAAGCATTCTTTATAACTACACATGTGACCACATAGGCCCAAAACTCATCCACCCCACTCGTTCACTCAAGTAACAGGAATTGAGAAGTTTTAGACAGGAGACAAAATGAGAGCATCTATTACATGTTCGATAATAAAAAAAAACCTAATTGTATAAAAACACCAACATTAACACCATCATTTCTTTCTCTTCTACCTCATTGCGAGTTGTCCTTTTGTCAACCTTGTCGTGTCAATGTCCATGTTATCAATCTCCACTATTTTCACCACCATCTCCACCATTATCTTGACCACCCACACTATTTTCATCAACATCTCCACTATTTTCATTGTCTCGACTGTTTTCACTATTCTCATGACCACCTCCACTATTTTCACCACCACTTCCACTTTGTGAACTTTCTTGAATAATTTGTCTGAATTGGAGAACGTTGTATATCATATTCTCATGTGCTAACATCTAATGAACATCTTGGGTTCCTCTTGTGTCCAATGATTCTTTAAGCAACCTTGTCGCTTCTACTACAATAAGTTCCTATAAAGTAATTTGAGAGTTAAATGCATGTCACAAATATGACTAACATTAGATATATTATATTTTCCGTACATAATGAAATCAAATACAGTAGGAATATATATATATATATATATATATATATATATATATATATATATATATATATATATATATAGGGAGGGATCAATATACCATAGTTTTCATACTATGGTTTATACCATGCCCGCAACTTCACCCACAAGATGAACTAGAACCTAATTTTTTGTGGATATGTCCAAAAAGCCATGAAGATCACCTCCACAAAATTTTAGCTCATTTGATGGTGTTTAACAATGTCAAAAGATGATTGCAAAATCGAAAAATCTGGGCAGTTAAAAAAAAAAATTAAAGTTGTCAACAATTTTTAAATAGGTTAGAGGTTTCCAAATGATCCGAATTTTTGTGGAAAATCTATCAGATCGTATCCACAAAATATTAGCTTTTAACTCATCTTGTAAAGGGGTGTGGTATAAACCATGGTAAACAGAATATATATATATATATATATAAAGAAGAGTCAACAATATTTTAGGAATTTTCACACACACAAACACAAACACACACACACACACACACAGATATATATATATATATATATAAAATATTAGCTTTTAACTCATCTTGTAAAGGGGTGTGGTATAAACCATGGTAAACAGAATATACATATATATATATATATATATCTGTGTGTGTGTGTGTGTGTTTGTGTTTGTGTGTGTGAAAATTCCTAAAATATTGTTGACTCTTCTTTACCAGTATTATGAATAGTATCTTGTTAAAGATGATATTAGAATTACTTAATTTCATTCTTTATGATACAAGACTATTTGCTTGAGCAATATATCATTTTTGTTTCTTTACGTTTATGATGGTAACTCTGGGACGTCACTCAAGTCGCGTAGGGTATATGCAATGCCGTTTTAGTGGGATATGCATTTCAGGCCGTTTGCTCCCCGTAAAGCGTTGACAGACGTGGTTTAACTATTATAAACACTGAAGACTTGATTTTGATTTTACTGTTTATAATACTTGGTGAAGAAGACGATATATCAATGATTACATCATGAATAGTTTTAATACTATTTGGTATGATTATAATTCATCATACTCTACCTGTTATTGCACTAACACCTCAACACCCATGGCACAGTCATCAAATGATGATATGAGTTCAATTAAGAACACATAATTAATAGATTATGATCTCGACACGCAGGATAAAATGAACAAATGGACGATTCCTAATATGGATCCGAAGACCATATATAGATATGGTAACTGGATTGAGAAATTGACCAGTAAAATTGCTGTAAAGACTATGGAACAAACAATTAGTTTACATTCAATGAGTAATAACTTGAATTTATTAAATTCTCGTGATTTATATCCTTATATGAAAAATTATAAATTTATTCATGTAGGATTAATACAGGTTGCATTTAGACCTTTAACCCTTTTGGGTATGAATGCTTGTATTCAAGCAACTCTAAGAGATGCCAGATGTCTGGATTATTTACCATCTTTTATAGGAGCAGTAGAGACTAGTCTTTGTCATGGACCAGTCTATTTGGATGTCTATCTTGATTTAAGTTTGTCTTTATTAGATAGAAATCTTTATGATTCTTTATCATTACAAATTCAGGCTAGAGGTTACAACTTTTTACCTAGATCTGAGATTATTGGAATTACCTATAGAATTCATTACAAAGTTTTACAAACTTTAACTCCTAATGCTAGTCATAAAACTACACCAGGTAAAACTATGTTAATTGATACAAATATTTTAACTTCTAGTGTAGCAACACCTAGGATGATTCCTTGGAGTGAAATTCAATTTCTTGATTCATGAACTTGCAGAATCGCTGTTCAACCACAGCCAATCATTAATAATGATTTAGATCAAATAATCAATCAACAGAAGGAGAAGTTATATTAAACTTTAAGAAACCTTTTGTTAGTAGAAGTTTGTCCTCGAGATCTTATTATAAGATCTCTATACCACAATTTTCTAGGCATTCAGTATCTGAAGCTGTAAGTACCCTCCGTTTTACACTACAGAGCACGTGTCCACATGGCAGGATGATAAGAGCCCAAAACTGTAGTTTTAACCCCTTAACAATCGTACTTTTAGACCAATTATGTGAACAATAAGTAAGAGTTAATACCGATTATGTGTTTTATGCATTTTCGGGCTTCAAAGTCCATTATAATGCGAGAAATGTGCCACTTTTAGCGAGATAAAGGAGCAAAGGTCGGTTGCTAAGGAGTTCTGTGATTAAAGGCCAGTTTTCAAGAAGACAAAGCCTCTGTAAAGCCCGGTCAAAAGATGAAAAGTCAAAGTCCACGCGGGCAAAAATAGTGCACAAAGTCAGTAGAACTTTCGAAGACCATATCTTTGGACTCAGACCTCGGAATTGGGCCTACCTTTTCGTCAAAACGACCGGCTCGGAAAGAGCTTTCCAATGGTCTAAGCCTGGACCCAATCAGAGGAGTAGAAATGGACGAAAAGTTTGTCAAAGCCAACTCCAGCTGAAGAAGCCTTTTTGGACTGAAAGAATTGGGTTTTGGGCCTGATTTTTCGGCCCACAACATGGCTCCAAGCCCATGCACGATTTTTGGATCTGAAGCATATAAAAACAAAAGTTTAGCTCTTTGTTAATGGTAGCTAATTAGACCTAAAATATAGATAATTCTAGATCAAGTTTTAATTGTTTTTAATTAAGTTTAGTTTCATTTTCATTCCTTGTTTTAGATTAAACCTCGAAAATATTGTTATTGCTTGATTAGATAAATAAAATAGTAGATTCTTGTTCATTTTGATTTTTGTCATTTACAATTGTTTAGATCTAAATTCCTTTATTACTTGTTATTCATTTCCTATTTATTACCTGAGATTTCAATTATTGTTTAGTAAAATTGTATAAGATAGAAGTTTAATATGATGTCTAGTTTTAATTCAATGGGAAATGATAGTAGTATGACTCAAGGCTAAACCTCCATTAGAGGGGGTTGAAGAAGCCTTGATGAAGCTTGATCCTTGTTAACTTAGTGATAAGAGTCCAAAACTGTAGTTTTAACCCCTTAACAATCGTACTTTTAGACCAATTATGTGAATAATAAGTAAGAGTTAATACTGATTACGTGTTTTTATGCATTTCAGGCTTCAAAGTCCATTATGTGCAGAAATGTGCCACTTTAGCGAGATAAAGGAGCAAAGGTTGGTTGCTAAGGAGTTCTGTGATTAAAGGCCAATTTTCAAGAAGACAAAGCCTCTGTAAAGCACGGTCAAAGATGAAAAGTCAAAGTCCACGCGTAAAAGCTTGATTGTACAAAGTCAACAGAACTTCCGAAGACCATATCTTTAGACTCAGACCTCGGAATTGGGCCTACCTTATGTCAAAACGACGGGCTCGGAAAGAGCTTTCCAATGGTCCAAGCCTTGGCCCAATCAGAGGAGCAAAAGTGGACAAAAAAGTCTGTCGAAGTCAACTGCAGCTGAAGAGGCCTTTCTGGACTGAAAGTATTGGGTTTTAGGCCTGATTCTCTGGCCCGAAACATGGATCCAAGCCCATGCACGATTTTTGGATCTCTTAAATTACATTGAGGGTTTAAGAGTGGAACGAATCCTGACTCTCTTAAATTACTTCGTTATTGAGAGTAGGAATATTGATATAAACACGTATTTACGTAAAATGATTATTTGTGTTTACGCATAGATAGTTAGAATACGTAAAATCACTTTTATCACTTAGAAATCGTCGCGAGAGTTTATTCCACTCTAGAAGGTCGTTGATTCGCCATGAGAATGGGTGGACGACCTCACATGCTAGTTATTGATTGGTAAAGATGCCATGTATAATTAGGGATTATAATTACTATTTTGATATGCGAAGCATTCAATTTGGATTACGACGAGTCTTTGTTAGTTGATTAAGTCGAGTTAAGGTGGATTCAATTCCCTTTAATTATTTATCTAGATTTAAACCCTTAGCATTCTATCATTTCGTTATTCGTAACTTGTTAATTGAATTCACCTCGTAGTATAGAATTCCCCTCGTAAATCTCTCACTAGACTTTGGACTGATTAGTTGACACGAAACCATCGCATGCTAAAGAACTAGGAGTGGAACAAATCATTTACTCCCCTATATCTCAATACGATTGAGAGTAAAAATATCTTTGATAAATCTAGTAACAAAGAAGTTATAGTTTTACTTTCGTTTAGAGTTTCATCGCTTTATTCATTAGTAAAACTATTTATTTTACGTTTATCAAATGGCGCTGCTGCCATCTTAGTTCCCTTTAGCATTGGTTTCATAGTATAATTAGTCATTTTTAAGTCCCATTAAACCCACCCACCCTTGTTTGATTCATACTGTGGTTGTCCGTTTCAGCACTTAAATTTTCCTCGCGAAAATACACGGAGCGCACCTGCGCCCAAATAGAGCGCTACCTGCGCTCAAATGCCTGGAAATTCATTTTTGTACGGAGCGCACCTGCGCCCATACAGAGTGCCACCTGTGCTCAAACACTGGACATCGGACAAGTCCTGAGCGCACCTGCACCCAAAACGAGCGCCACCTGCGCCCAAAGACCTGGAACTCCGAGTTGTCCTGAGCGCACCTGCGCCCAAACAGAGCGCACCTGCGCCCTCTGCTGAAATTGCCCGATTTCCTCAGGTTTGTTTCAAACTTTCCATTTCTTCAAGTTTTCAGTGTTCTAACTTGTTATACACACTGAGCACGCGTAAACAAGACGCTATTCGTAAGCGAAGCAAGGAGGCATTCAGGTACTCTTTTCTTCCACACCTCACATCTCTAGTTAGAGGTTTATACTAGTATATCAAGATTGTTTAGAGTGTTGTCGTGTTTAGACTTACCCTTGCATGAGATTGAGGTCTGGTTGGAGAAAAACACTGAACGTAATTAACCGTCAACGTCAACAAACACGTCTACTTAGGGAGTTCTAAAAATTCTATAATTTTTACAGGAGTATTTATCCTAAGTCAGGAGTTTGTAGTTAAAATTTGACGAGTTTTTGATTTGTTTTGACCTCCTAAATAGTAGAGTGTTTCCAGTGTGTTTCTGCAGTGTTGCAAACACTTAATATCTGGAACACCAGCCAATAAGGAGAGGTTTTAGAACTCCAATTGCTTTACATATTTTACACGAACAAGTAGGATCTGTCAGGAGTCTCCAGTAAAAATTTGGAAATTTTTGGCTTTGTTTTGATGGGTTAACCATTTGGTTGTTTGTATTGTGTCCGAAAACTGTTTTGCAAACTTTGAAGGGCAGTAGAGGGACTTTCATAGCTCCGATTGATCTGAAATTTTAGAGGCTACTTGATAGACGTCTTAGCAAATTACTGTAAAATTTCAAATTTTTTGAAGTACGATAAAAGGCCTAAAATTTGAAAACCCTGAGGCGCGACCCGCGCCCAAAACACTGGACATTCGAAAACCCTGAGCGCACTGCTTCAAACAGAGGGCACCCGCGCCCTCGAAGGAAAATTCAGCGTGAACAACCCAATTTTCACAGGTTAGTTCATATTTCTATTTCTTCAAGTTACTCAGTGTTTCTAACTTGTTAAATACACTGAGATCGCGTATACAAGACGCTATTCAAACGCGTAGCAAGGAGGCATTCAGGTACTCCTTCTTCCACTCCTCGCCTCTTACGAGGAGGAGTTTTAATTCTAGTATAATCAGGCTTGTTTTTCATAGAAATAAATACAACACGCCTATCTAGAATTTCACACACTACACTTGTATCAATGGCTAAAGAACAAGAGACTCCTCTCTCTGATTTTTATAAAGCCCTAAACGATGGCCCTAAGTCGTGCATCGTTCTTATAGACCTAGTGGGGGATTTTCAAATCCCCCCTAATATATTTAACTTGTTACCGGTTTTTCATGGTTTAGACCACGAGAAGCCTTACCAAAGATTATCGTAGGATAGACCAAGTTCTCACTACATTCCATCATCCTAGCGTAAGTCCAGATCAAGTTAAACTTAGGGTGTTTCCTTTCACCCTAGCCAACAAGGTGGCGTCTTGGTTAACTGCCCAAACGCCAAACTCTGTGGACTCATGGGCTCAACTTGTTCAATTGTTCATGGAACAGTTTTACCCACCATTGAAGACAGATGAAATTCTTCCGCGGGATTCATTTCTTCCACTATAATCCTCATGAATCCTTTTCAGAGGCACGGAATCATTTTCATCGATCTTCTTATTAAATGCCCATCATAATCTTGCGAAAAGACACGCTTGTTCGTGCTTTCTTCAAGGGGCTTTCACATTATCATAAGGAGGTTCTAGATATCATGACTGGGGTAGTTTTCTTAGTAAAGGAGCCTTGGAGGCTTATAAATTCTTAGAAGATCAATCTAAGAAGAACAACAATTGGGGAGGAAACGATTCCTCCCGCTCCTCTCCTTCTTCTCTTGAGGTTAAATATGATCCCGAGCTTAAAACTCTTATTGATGCCCTCACTAAAAAGGTATATGTCATCTCTGTTCAACAACAACCCACTCCAGTCATGAACATTAACTCTACTCGTTGTAATGTCTGTTGTAGTCTTGAGCATTCTGACTTCTATTGTCCTCTTGTCTATGCACAAACACCACCACAACCATCACACTTCAACCAGTTAACTCAACATCAATGACAAGGGAACTTAGGTAACCAGAATAGAGGTTTAGTACCCATAACCCAGAACTATCAACATCAAGACATGAACGTTCAACAAGCTTTAATTCCAATACAACCATCTACAGACAAAGTAGTAGTGACCTTGTTGGAGAAACAAAATCAAATTATGCAACAAAACTCCAACTTGATGAAAGATCAGCATGATCAAAACTCTAATATGATGAAACAAACGATACAAATGATGCAGTCTTTGGCCCAAAAGGCTATTGACATGTCTTCTAACCAAAATAATAATCAAACCGGCGTGTTTCCAAGTCAAGCAGTGCCTAATCCTAAGTCAACAAACACCGCCGAAATAAAGCGGTATTTCTTGTAATGGTAATATAAACCAAAGGGGACCTACTGAGGCAGTCACTACCCTTCGTTCAGTATAGTAGTTGATAACCAAGTGACTATGCCTAAAGATTACCCGCAAAACTAAAAATGATACCATACCAAATACTATAATAGAAACTGAAGACCTACAACTGTAGAAGTACCCGGTTAAACCACAACCAAAAGGGAAAACATTACAAGACCCAATAATAGAAAGTGAAGACCCTACACCTATAGAGGTTCCAATATGGACACCTAGATGGAAAAACGGCTAGAGATAAAGCAAAGACTAATAATACTTTTATCCTTTCGCTAAAAATAGCGATAAAGCACCATCTCCCCAAAGACTAGTTGTGTTTAAAAGGGCGAGAATTTTTTGATGAGATTAGGGAAGTGTTTAAAAATTTGACTATAAACCTACCTTTTCTAGAAGCTATAAAAAGTCTACTGGACACGCTTAAGTTTCTAAAAAGAGTTGTGCACTAAGAAGAGGAAAACCAACATACCCCACGAAGCATTCTTAACTGAACAATATCCCTCTTTATCCGAACATAACGGAATTGTTAAGTACAAGGAACCCGGTTAGATCCCATGTACAATGCATCTTAGGTGATACCTTCATAACAACTGCTTTTTATTAGACACGGGGCGAAAGTGTTAACTTACTCCCTTTTTATTTATATAAACAACTAGGTCTAACAAAACTTCAACCAACCAAAATGACTTTGCAGTTAGCCGATCGTTCTATTAAGTATCGAGGGTGTAGTTGAAAAATATTCGTTAAAGTTCAGGATTTTTACTATCCGGCCGACTTTGTTATTCTTGACACGAAGTTGCTCATGATTCCATTCCCATCATCTTAGAATGCCCTTTCTTGGCAACCGCCAATGCCCAAATCAATTGTCGGGATGGCTCAATGACTCTTTCTTTTGGAAATCTTTCTGTAGAAGTTAACATGTTTAGACAAAAAATAGGGACAACTAGGTTTGCTGTAGGCGGGGAAGTGAAGTCCATTGAGAGTTTTGTACCTCACATTAGTCGGCCGGTGACACTTTAGTCCCCACACTAGTAGATACCCCTCTTATGGAAGAAGACAAGGATCACAATTTATACTCCCTAGACGTAGATAACATCAAGGAGGATTTCCTTCGACTCTTTTGCAACCCTTCTTTGCCGCCTCGCGAGTTCTCTCCTATTGACATCCATTCATCTCTTGACGCCATGATGGAAGAAGAATTTTTCACCCTCTATCCCAGTGATTCTTCTTACCCACCTATTGAGGAATGTCTTGCATATCTCAAGGCCTCTGATGATATAGACCTAAGAACACTAGTTGAACACCATTCACCCACCTCACATCCTCATGTCACTCATTCACCTTCTATCACGAATGTTCCTCTCCCTCTACCTTTTCAAAGAACCATTGAGTTTGTACTTGACCTTAGCATTTCTCCTATGCTTCATAACTATCTAAAACCAACTGGTGAAGAAGTAACACCCAAGGACAAGCCACCTGACACTTTTTCATTTTTTTCATTTTTTCCTTCTCAAAATTATCCACATCCTACGTATCTTCCACAACCATCAATTTTCTCACGTTCATTTACTTGGCATCCCCTTTGTAGGAAGACAAAGAAGAAACTGTATGCTCGATTAGGTTTTAGATCTATAAGGCTTTGCTCTCATTCCACTAAGCTACGTCATAGGAAATCTTGGTGCTTAATTCTATTTGATGGTGCATTCCATGTTAATTATTTGTGGAAAGACCCACAATTGTTTAGATTATTGATATATGGGAAACTGCATGTAAATACATATATATCACTTTAAGTCTAGGGAATCTGACTTTAAAAGACCCACGTTTTAAAACAAATTTTTACAAACCTATTTTAAAAAATTTGTTTGGGGGTGGGGTGTTTGGTTTTTCCATTCTTGATCACTCAAATTCCAATTCTTACCCCCACCTCGCTCCCTTGAAGAGTAGCTAGATTTCTTCTTGTTTGTTGTTTTGATGTTGTTTTTTATTATTTTTAGTAGATAGGATGTTACGTTGTTAAATTCTGTAGTTAACTTTGAATTTGGTAGTTAAATGTTGTTTGAATTTCAATTTTAATATAATGTTGTTCTTTTCAAATTGTGCATGGATTTTATTGTTAATCCCACTTTCTCGAATTGTTTGGGGGTGGTATTATTTATTCTATCATGATTTGTAGAAGATCCTCCATTTTAGAGTTTGTTTTGGAGTGAAGGTTGAGAATATTGTCGTAATTGGCATACCTATAATTAGATGTGGTGGTAGGATGAAATCTAAGAGAGTTTAGAAGTTACTAGTCTAAATCCAGTATAAAAGATATTAGGGTTGTTATAGAATCAAGAATATGGTTTGTTTCCATTTTCGGGTTTGGAAATTTTCTATTTCCGGAAATTGCCTTAAACAATTTGGAAACTTGCCGATTCATTTTGGAAGCTCAGAACCTATTTAAACTTCCTTCATTCTACACTCACAACCCATACTACACCCCACCATCATCTCTCACCTTTCACTCCAAGTTTCCCTTCTTTTTCCTCTTAAACTTCTACTTCAGCACTTACGAGCGCACCTGCGCCCTAGACAATTTCAGAAAGTTTACTCGAGCGACCGCCCCAACTTGAGCGACTCGCCAAACACTGTAACTCCAAAACCTCGAGCGCGACCAGCTGAAAGTGGGAGCGCACCCACGCCCCGCTACGTGGAACCACGAAAAATTCCAGTTTTCTGCGGGTTGTTCCCGGGTGATTTGCAGCTGTTCCAGAGCGTAGTTTTGAGATGACATCTCCTATAATAATACCAGAACAGTCTTTCGAATATTTGTTTCAAAGCACTACTTATGGTGCTTGGTTTCGCGAGGTGATCACACACGTAGGCTGGGAACCGCTTATGGTTCTTGCTAGCATTTGTTCTTGGACTTGCCATGCCCGCTGAAATACAAGACCCATGATGCTATTGGGTAGATAATATGCATGTCTACACTTATGACTTTTTGCATGAGGCTTATGGGGCAGGCATTTTCCGTATCAAGGACCAAGGGGAATATAACGTCACCCTTGGTAGCCTGTCCATGAACATAGGAACCTGTTATGTTTTGGATCATGCTAAACATTTTAGGGAATGGCGTTTTTCTTCGTGAATGATGCCACTTGCAAGCGTCTTCCTTGCTTTAGCCACGGGGCGTATGTGCCATGACCTTCCCTTAACCTTGATGTCTAGTTTAGCACGAGCCCATAGCATGAGGCATAAGTATCTTCTTATGCCTATTTTAGTTTGTCAGTATTATGCTATGTTTCTTCCCTATTTTTGTGCCCATTTCCGCGGATTGGGTTGGGGTTGAAATTGTGAGACCCACCAATTGTATTATCCGATCTTTCAGTGTAATGACTTGGCAGGGTGGAGGATACAACCTCATCAGTTGTTGCACCTTACACCCCATCCGACCAAGTGGCTTTAATAGGTTAGCAATTATAGATGATAAATGGCGTGAAGCATGACAAATTATCATGGCATGGCGGGATCGAAGGAACCTCACTCCTTTATAGAAGAGGAGGGATGACGAAAACAATTATTTGGAGTGGAGGTAAGTTTTAGTTTCAGTTAGTGTATGCTTATGTCCTAAGCAATTTAATTCATTAACCCCATCATGGGTGGAACTCTTATAGAGTTCGTTTTTTTTTATTATTTCCTATATTAGTATGTTCTAACCTTGTTTTGCGGATGTTCGAATTTAGCGTTTCCATGGTATTTTTCTACCCTCTTTATTTAAATGCTTTGAGGACAAAGCATGCTTCTTGTTTGGGGGCATAGAAACACGTGTAATTAAGGCATCTGTTAGGATATAGATATATATAATATGCATTTGTTTTCAAGTTAAAAAATTTCAAAAATATAAATAAATAAGTTTATGCTATACACTTAGGAATATTGGCATTGTTTTCTTTTCTATGCTCTTAACAATCTAGAAGTCTCACATAGCTTTTGCATCGGAATAATTGTTAGAAACTTAGGTTAATATGTAGGTAATAATCTTTGCATCTATCTATAAATATATTACATGAGTATCTATAATTGTTAGCGATGAAGTTTCGAAATCTAGACTAGAGTACTTATTCTACAAATCTGTGAGAATATAGCCTAAAACCTTATATGAAGCTTAAATATTTGAGAAATGACACAAGGGAGAAGTAAAATCCGGATAGAGAAATCACACGCCCACTTGCTTGATCACTATGCCATATCCTAAGCTTAGAATTTAGGCCCTCTTTGGATCGATATAGCCGAAATTCAAACCTATGAATTATTTTCTCGCTAGTCGCCCCTCGAGCCTTTCTTTAGCCTTCCATAAACCACAATTCCTTTACCCTGTTACAAAAACAAAACAAAATAAAAATTCAACTTACACAATCTAGAATAAGTCCGAGAATAGAATGAGTGAAGAAAGAAGAAGAGAAAAACCTGTGTAAACAAAAATTAGTTAGTTGATTCAGAAAAAGAAAAGAAGTTTCCATCCAAGGAAAAGAAAAAAATAGAAATAAATAAAAACTCCAAATATAGAATAAAAGGGAGTCAAAAGCCAAAGAAAAGAAAAAGAAAAATATGGCTAAGGATGGAAACAAAGTATAGAAGCAAAAGAAAATAACAAGGTTTTCTCTAGGTTACATAATATGAAGACTCTATTATCTCAGACTTGTCCTTTTGAATATCCATTTCCTTCCTTCTTAAACCATCTCCTAATCCCCGCGACACCTAATAAAAACCTCTAGCTCAATTAGGAATAGGTTAGTGTGATAGTAAGTGGCAGATGTGTTTGATCGACTCCGACTTCCTTGTTTGTGATTGAGATTGTAAGGTAAAGTGTGCTTTCGCATTAATCGGAGTATTAAACTTGAGCGGAAAAATCATAGTGGTTTTTTTTTCTTGACATTTATGTGAGGACCTACTTAAGGACGTTATTCCGAGTTTTCAGAAACGAACTTGCTAGGCATTTCATAGTATTACTCATAGTATATATATTTGTATCATAGATGATTGATTATTATGCATATATTAGTTTAGGTTTTTGACTTGGTTATTCTTATTCAATTGCTAGTGAGATGCATAGATAGTTGAGACATGAATGAGGAAACAATAGTTTTATTTCTTAGTCGTTGTAGTATAGATGAAGTTTGTAAGTACCTTCACTGGAAAACTCTCACGAGGCTATAAGTCGTCCACTAGGGAATTCTTAGTGGTTTAAGGCCTTGTTGCATATGGTCAATGCAATCGCACTCAGCGAAACGAGAGTAGTTAGAACTCCATTTTTGGTCACTTATTCTAATTTCTCATATTTGCTTGAGGACAAACAAAATGCTGTTTGGGGGTGGTTTGATAAGAGCCCAACACTGTAGTTTTAACCCCTTAACAATCGTACTTTTAGACCAATTATGTGAATAATAAGTAAGAGTTAATACTGATTACGTGTTTTTATGCATTTCAGGCTTCAAAGTCCATTATATGCAGAAATGTGCCACTTTAGCGAGATAAAGGAGCAAAGGTCGGTTGCTAAGGAGTTCTGTGATTAAAGGCCAATTTTCAAGAAGACAAAGCCTCTGTAAAGCCTGGTCAAAAGATGAAAAGTCAAAGTCCACGCGGGCAGAAACAGTGCACAAAGTCAACAGAACTTCCGAAGACCATATCTTTGGACTCAGACCTCGGAATTGGGCCTACCTTATGTCAAAACGACCGGCTTGAAAAGTGCTTTCCAATGGTCCAAGCCTTGGCCCAATCAGAGGAGCAAAAGTGGACAAAAAAGTCTGTCGAAGTCAACTGCAGCTGAAGAGGCCTTTTTGGACTGAAAGTAGTGGGTTTTGGGCCTGATTCTCTGGCCCGAAACATGGATCCAAGCCCATGCACGATTTTTGGATCTGAACATATAAAAACCAAAGCTTAGCTCTTTGTTAATCGTGGATAGTTAGGTTAGAAAATAAGTTAGGTTAGGAAGCTAATGTTAATGGAGTTTAGGGTTAGAAAAAGATAGATATAGATCTAGTTTTGAGTTTTATCCCATTAATTAATTAGTTTTCATACCTTGTTTTAATATAGATTATTGAATCATTGTTACTTTTCATTAGATTAATAAAGTTAGTTGTTTTTGATAATCTAGCTTCATTTTCCATTAAACATCTATTGCAATTCATTGATTTAGTATTTGTCACTATTAGTTTAAATCAATTCTTACATGAGTAGTTTCCTTTTAAATTCGAACAAGCAAAGTTCAACCCTTTATACCATGTCTTGTTTGATTTGCTTGGGAAATGATAGTATAATGATATTAGAAAATTCACATCACACATTACTCTCACATTGTTCTTTGTGTCGAGTAGTTGAATTCTAATTAAGTCTTGAGGGTTTAAGAGTGGAACGAATCCTGACTCTCTTAAATTACTTCGTTATTGAGAGTAGGAATATTGATATAAACACGTATTTACGTAAAATGATTATTTGTGTTTACGCATAGATAGTTAGAATACGTAAAATCACTTTTATCACTTAGAAATCGTCGCGAGAGTTTATTCCACTCTAGAAGGTCGTTGATTCGCCATGAGAATGGGTGGACGACCTCACATGCTAGTTATTGATTGGTAGAGATGCCATGTATAATTAGGGATTATAATTACTATTTTGATATGCGAAGCATTCAATTTGGATTACGACGAGTCTTTGTTAGTTGATTAAGTCGAGTTAAGGTGGATTCAATTCCCTTTAATTCTTTATCTAGATTTAAACCCTTAGCATTCTATCATTTTAAGTTATTAAGTAACTTGTTAATTGAATTCACCTCGTAGTATAGAATTCCCTCGTAAAATCTCTCATTAGACTTTGGACTTTGATTAGTTGACATGAAACCATCGCATGCTAAAGAACTAGGAGTGGAACGAATTATTTACTCCCCTATATCTCAATACGATTGAGAGTAAAAATATCTTTGATAAATCTAGTAACAAAGAAGTATTAGTTTTACTTTCGTTTAGAGTTTCATCGCTTTATTCATTAGTAAAACTATTTATTTTACGTTTATCAAATGGCGCCGCTGCCATCTTAGTTCCCTTTAGCATTGGTTTCATAGTATAATTAGTCATTTTTAAGTCCCATTAAACCCACCCACCCTTGTTTGATTCATACTGTGGTTGTTCGTTTCAGCACTTAAATTTTCCTCCATAAAAATACGGGGCGCACTTTGTTTCAAATGAAGCGCTTTACCGCTACCAAACGCCTGGAAATTCATTTTTGTACGGAGCACACCTGCGCCCATACAGAGTGCCACCTGCGCTCAAACACTGGACATCGGACAAGTCCTGAGTGCACCTGCACCCAAAATGAGCGCCATCAGCACCCAAAGACCTGGAACTCCGAAGTTGTCCGGGCACTGCGCCCTCAAGCGAAGCGCGCTTCGCGCCGCTGAAATTGCCCGATTTCCTCAGGTTTGTTTCAAACTTTCCATTTCTTCAAGTTTTCAGTGTTCTAACTTGTTATACACGAGCGAGCACGTAAACAAAGGCGCTATTTCGTAAAAGCGAAGCAAGTAGGCATTCAGGTACTCTTTCTTCTACACCTCGCATCTCGGTTAGAGGTTTATAATAGTATATCAAGATTGTTTGGAGTGTTTGCGTGTTTAGACTTACCCTTGCATGAGATTGAGGTGCTGTCGGAGAAAAACATCGAGCGTAATTAACCGTCAACGTCAACAAACACGTCTATCTAGTATACCAATCACTACACCTCTAGCTACTATTCCGGACACCACACGACATAATGGGTGAAGAAGAGACTCCTTTCTCCGACTTTTACAAAGCCTTGGCGATAGCCCTAAATCTTGCATCGTTCTAGCGGACCGATGGGGATTTTTGAATCCCCAAACATATTTAATTTGTTACCCGCTTTTCATGGTTTAGACCATGAAAAACCTTATCACTATCGCGTAGGATTGAACAAGTCCTTACAACATTCCACCATCCTACGGTTGGTGTGGAACAAATTAAACCGAGGGTATTTCCCTTCACCTTAGCCCGATAAAGGCGTCTTGGTTAAGCGCCTTGGCGCCTAATTACGTGAACTTCGTGGGCTAAACTTGTTGTTTGTTTATGGAACATTTTACCCACCCCTAAAGGCGGATGAGATGCTTTCCAAGATTCATTTCTTTTGACAAAATCCTCATGAATCTTTTTTGAGAGGCTTGGAATCGTTTCACCGATCTCCTTATAAAGTGTCCACATCATAACCTAGCGAAAGACCGTTAGTTCGTTGCCTTTTCAAAGGACTTCTACACCACCATAAAGAAGTTCTTGACATAATGAATGGGGGTAGTTTCCTAAGTAAAAGGAGCCCGGAGGCTTACAAATTTTTAGAAGATCAAACTAAGCACAATAATAATTGGGGGGGTAGTGATGATATCGCCTGCTCTGCTAGTTCTTCTTCAACAGTTAAGGCCACCGGTATGTTTGATATGAAACCCGATCCAGAACTTAAAAATTTAATCGAATCTCTAACTAAAAAGGTAGAGGCTATTTCTGTTCAACAAAAGCCTATCCCCGTCATGAATGTCAACTCCAACCCATGTAATTTATGTTTGAATCCTAAGCACCCTGACTCCTATTGTCCTCTCGCCTATGAACAACAACAATCAGAGCAAGATAATGTTTGCTCCATTAATAGCTATCCTATTCCTAATGCCCCATGGAGACAAAATCCCAACCGGTTAAGCGAAACAATCAACAAGTTACACCTCCAGGGTTTAATAACCAAAATGTTAGGAAAGCAAACAATTATAACCAAGCTCTACCTAGGCAAGGACAAGGACAAGGTCAGGGGAATTATAATAATTATAACAACCAAGCGCAACCACAAGGTCAGGGTAATTATAATAATTATAATACCAATAGAGGTATCGTTCCGGTCAACAATAATAACTATCACAACCCGCCCATAAATAATCAGCGTGAGATAGTTCGGTCGCACCCACTGTGACTACTACACCTACACAACGGATCGTATCGACACCTTTATCTGAGGTTACCCAACAACTTTTCCAATCAATGACTCAATCGAACTAACGGATCTTACAATCCATAAATCGGGGCATCAACAGTTAGCCCAAGAGAAAGCCCAACCAAAAGGCGTGTTTCGGGCCAAAGCGATATCAAACCCTAAAATAGCAAACACAGCCTTTGAGGTAAACAGTAATACTAGTACAGAAACTACAACCGTAGGTGAGCTAAATGCCATCACCAATCTCCGTTCTGGTAAAGTGGTTGATAACAAAGTAACTATGCCTATAGTTACCCCACCAGTAATCCCTACACCGGATATCGAACTAGATACATAAATAGAAACTGAAGAGCCTACCACTGTAGAGGTACCAGTTAAACCACAACCTAAGAAACAGATACCCAAGGTTAGACATCCAGTTGAGCCATACGCTAAATATAGAGCGAAACCACTGTTTCCCCAGAAATTAGCCATGCTAACCAGGGATACAAACTTTGAGGAGATTAGGAACGTTTTCAAAAATCTAACGATAAACCTTCCTTTTCTCGAAGCTATTAAAAAGCTACCTAACCACGCTAAGTTTCTTAAGGAGTTGTGCACTACTAGGCGTAAGACCAACATACCTAAAGACGCCTTTCTAACTGAACAGTTCCCAACTTTATCAGAAAATAATGGAATTGTTAAGTACTAGGACCCTGGTCGTCCTACTATAAAATGCACCTTAGGAGAATCCTACACGATGACCGCTTTATTAGACCTAGGTGTGTTAACTTACTCCCATTTTATTTGTATAAACAAATAGGTCTACAAGAAATGCAACCTACAAAAATGACGTTGCAGTTAGCAGACAGGTCTATAAAGTATCCTAAGGGTGTAGTGGAAAACGTGCTTGTTAAGGTTTATGATTCTACTATCCTGCAGATTTTGTTATCCTCGATACGAGAAATTAAGCTAACGACTCTGTACCGATCATCTTAGGCGTCCTTCTTCTGGTAACCGCCAACGCGCTTTATAAATTGCCGCGATGGTAAGATGTCCTTATCTTTTGGCCATCTTTCTGTTGAGGTAAATGTTTTTAAAATGATGAAATAGTTACTAGAATCGTCTATAGATGGGGAGGTTAGCATGATCGAGAGCTTAGCTCAAGATTATTTTAACAACACGTTTCCCAAAAACCATATGTATAAATTCCTTTCTTTTGGAACTTTAGATTTTGTAAATGACTCCTACTTAGAGGAAGTCAACACCATCCTTGAGTCCACACCAATTATAGACCCTTTGGTTGCTCCTTATACTGAGTATGAAGACTTGCTACCTAAGCAAGTATTCATTACGCAAGATGAGGACCCTGACGAAACATCTATTGACTTTCCTTCCACCCCGGTGTTTAAGCCTCTTCCCCCGGAGTTAAAATATATTTAACTTGATCCGGATGGTAGTCATCCGGTAATTATATCTTCTCTGTTATCTAAGGATGAAGAGACATGTTTAATCAGGGTGATTAGGGAACATCGGTCTGCGATTGGTTGGTCCCTAGCCGACATTAAGGGAATTGACCCTAATGTTTTCACTCATCGTATCCATTTGGAGGATAACGCGAAGACTTCTTGCGAACCTCAGCGTCGCTTGAACCCTGCCATGAAAGAGGTGGTTAGGGAAGAAGTCTTAAAATTACTCGATGCGGGTATCATATACCCAATCTCCGATAGCGAATGGGTAAGTCCCATTCATGTAGTTCCTAAGAAATCGGGGGTTACCATGGTACGTAACGCTAAGGGTGACTATGTTTTCACACAAGGTCCTATGAAATGGAGAATCTGTATTGATTACAGACATTTAAATGCTATGACACGAAATGATCACTTTCCCTTACCTTTTATAGATCAGATGCTCCAACGTCTAGCTGGTCATACTTTTTATTGTTTTCTGGATGGCTACTTTGGCTATTTTCATATTATTATTGATATTGATGACCAAGAAAAGACTACCTTCACATGTCCCTTAGGAACGTATGCCTATAAATGAATGCCTTTTGGCCTTTGTAATGCTCCTGGTACCTTCCAGCGGTGTATGCTTCATATATTTAGTGACATGGTAGAGCGCTTTATGGAAGTTTTCATGGATGATTTTTCTGTCTATGGAGACTCCTTCATAGATTGCTTGTCAAACCTGTCTAAGGTTTTGACACGGTGTGAAGATAAGAGCCTCGTTTTAAATTGGGAAAAGTGTCATTTCATGGTGAAAAAGGGCATAGTACTAGATCCTATTGTATCTAGTGATGGCATCGAAGTAGATAAGGCCAAACTAGATAAGATAGCGACTCTACCTATACCACGGACTGTCCGTGATATTAGAGCCTTTCTAGGCCATGCAGGTTTTATAGGCTTTTTATTAAAGATTTCTCGAAAATAGCTAGGCCTTTAACTAATCTGCTTTTAAAGGATGCCATCTTTGATTTTAATTTTAAGCTGTAAAGCAAGCTTTTTGAAACTTTAAAAGCGCTTTTAACCTCTACACCAATTATCTGACCTCGATTGGTCTAAACCTTCGAACTCATGTGTGATGCTAGTGATTATCACGGTTGGTGCCGTCTTTGGGGAGAAACTAGATAATAAGTCCACTGTTATTTATTATGCTAGTAAAACCTTAAACGATGCTCAACGGAATTATATACAACTACTGAAAAAGAATTCTTAGCTATCATTTATGCTTCGGATAAGTTTTAGTCCTTATTTGGTTGGTTCTAAAATTTTAGTTTACACGGACCATGCGACCACTTAGGTACCTTCTTGCAAAGAAGGATGCTAAATGAGATTAATCCGATGGATTCTTCTCCGCAAGAGTTCACATTAGAAATAAAAAGGACAAAAGAGGGGTAAAAAACGTAGTTGCCGACCACTTATCTAGACTTACAAACGACGATGATAGTGATTCTGAGTCCATACCGGACTCTTTTCCTGATGAGCATCTTTATGCTATTTTTTCAGCACTATGGTATGTTGACATTTTAAATTATTTAGCGGCTGATGTTATTCCTTATGATTGGTCAAGAAATGAACGTAATCAGTTCTTGGCCAGAGTTATGTTATACTACTGGGATGAGCCCTACCTTTTTAAGTATTGTGCATATCATATTATTCGTCGTTGTATTCCCCAGTGAGAATATAATGAAGTTCTATCGTTCTGCCATGACAAAGAGTGTGGTGGCCATTTTAGTGGAATGAAAACAGCCGCTAAAGTTCTTCAATGTGGATTTTATTGGCCTACCTTTTTTAAGGATGCCTAAGTGCATTGCAAGTCGTGTATTCATTGCCAACAACTTGGGCGAATCACAAAGCGTAATATGATGCCATTAAATCCAATCATGATAGTAGAAATTTTTGACGTTTGGGGCATTGATTTCATGGGTCCTTTCCCTGTTTCCCACGGTTTCATTTATATTCTAGTTGCCGTGGACTACGTGTCTAAATGGATAGAGGCCATGGCTTGCCGTAGCAATGACCATAAGACAGTTGTATTTTTTATTAAGGAGTAAATTTTCTGTCGTTTTGGTATTCCTAAAGCCATCATTAGTGATGGTGGAACACATTTTTGCAATAGAGTTGTTGCATCTCTAGTGAAAAAGTATGGAGTTACACACAAGGTAGCAACTCCTTATCATCCACAAACTAGCGGACAAGTAAAAGTTTCTAATAGGGAAATCAAAAAGATTTTAGAAACAACTGTAAATCCTGATAGGAAAGATTGGTCGAAGCGTCTATGGATGCCTTATGGGCGTATAGGATGGCTTTCAAAACTTCTATAGGTATGTCTCCCTTTAGACTTGTATTTGGGAAACCTTGTCATCTGCCCGTTGAATTAGAGCACCGTGCTCTGTGGGCTATAAAAAGCCTTAACTTCAATATTGATGAGGCGGGTGTCAAGCCAAGTTGCAATTGAATGAGCTTGAAGAAATCCATAGCGATTCTTACGATCTCGCGAAGGATTATAAAGCTAACATGAAACGTGTTCATGATAAGCAAATCTTGTGCAAAGAGTTTGTGGTCGGTCAAAAGGTCTTGCTTTACAACTCCCGTCTACATATTTTTCCAGGGAAACTAAAAACCCGTTGGTTTGGTCATTTTCTGGTTACTGAAGTCACCCCTTACGGGACAATCACCTTGGTAAATCCCAAAGACAATAGTACCTTTTAAGTTAATGACCAACGGTTAAAACATTTTCACGAGCTTCTGTCCCCTGATGTAGAGGAAGTCCTGTTACAGGACCCCGTTTATGAAGACTGACCTTTGTCATTTGGTGTACTTTCTTTCACTTTCATATAGTGGTAAGTGCACCATTCAGGTAACCGAGCCCACCCTATGGAGTGTGTGGCTGTAAGTACCGGATCCTAAGTCCACGTTTCACATAATTCACGTTTTCCACTTTTGCATGTTTTCTCGGTTTTTGAGTCATGTTCCTCTATGGGGTGAATTATGTATTTATTGTTTTTCGTTTTTCTTATAATAAATATTTAAAAAAAAATTGCTAAAATCATAGAAATAGCAATCCAACAAGTCTTGGGAATCTGACTTTAAACGACCCACGTTTAAAACAAATTTTGTGTTTAAAAATTTGTTTGGGGGTGGGCAGTCGGTCTTTCCATCTGGACTGCTCGAACTTTCCATTTGTGTTGCTTAGGCCCGTTAGTCATAGTTCATTCGGGTTGACATTTTCTATAACTTAGATTTCCTTCGTTCGCATAACTTACGTCACACATGCACTTCGAGACGTTTTTCCACTTTCTTATATGTCACCCATGGTTGGAATTGAGTGTTTTATAGATCATTGGATTGGAAATTCTCTACTGATAATTTCCATAACTCATTCGCCAAAATCGGACGAGTAACGAAGCGGCAAATTGAATTTGAAATTGCGCGAAATATCAAAAAAGTTTTGAATTCAATTTGGGCTTGGGCCCAAACCGCACGCACGTGCGTGGCACATGCGTCTCCTTCCTTCCCAAAACACAAACAGTCGTGTTTCCTTTTCCATCCCACCAGTTAACAAAGTTTAAAGGAAAACCTAACAACCAAAAATAAAAAAAAAGAAAGAAAAACAAACACCTATTTACACCACGCCCATTGTTAACCACCAGCCCGAGTTCTCTCAAACAAATTTCCCAAACCACCGAAAACAGCCGCCAATTCAAGCTTCCAACCTGCCACCGTACCCACCATCGCCACCACCATTGTTTTTAGTTGTTTTTCATCAAACTCGCCTCCTCCACCGTCTACAAAACCATTGTTTGTTTCAAAAACTTCAATGGCGCTACGATGAAGAATTTTGCCGGAGCACGCGTTTGCTGCCAACTGCTTCGCACCATTTTACGACGCGGAGATGATTATGAGAAATTGGAATAGACTGTGGTACTCAACAGAGGATTTTTACCACTATGATTTGGTAGAATAATTCTATATGAAGAAAGAGGTAGAGGGGGATCGAATTTTTGGTAAGGTTGCGGGGAGAAGGAGGGAAGTAACGAGACAGTTGTTGGCTGAGCTTTTAGGCGTTACGCCTGAAAGCAACCTAGAAACTTCCATTCAGGAATCCCAGTATATTGGAGTTCCTGCTTTGATGAAAGATACTGTCGTGGAAGGTGAATACAATCCGAGTTCTCATTGCGTCCGCCAGTCAAGTCTGAGAACCAACCAACTGACTGTAGCTCAGTGGATTGGTAGGAACGTCCTCAGGAAAGAAAAAGTCAGCGACATCGGTCTGCAATGTCTGCACGTTCTCTGGATTTTGCAAACGAATAAGTATAATTTATGTATCGTTGAGTTAATTTTAAATGTGATTAGAGGAGTGGGACAGAGCACTGCGCCCCTTCTAGTATTGATCACTAAGATCATGTTGTCTTTTAGAGCTGTCGCAAAATCTGCTCCTATTAAGATCAAATTGCATTCTAATGTAAGTATTTATACGGATTGCATCCAAGAGACTTGGCCGTTGTCTGAAGGAAATGTAGTTGAGTTGGAGGATGAAATGGAAGATATGACATGTCTGGATGAAGATGCATTAGATAGTTGTAGTTCTAATTTAGAACGCATGCAAGTGTTGCAACCGGCTTGCGTTAGCGTTTTTATGGTATTTGTGAAGATATCCGAGATAGGCAGATTGTAGTTCGAAATAAACAAACGAACCTTGGGCGAGAGTTGAAATGCTCGGAAGGGTCGGGGAAGATATCTTGTCTAACATGGAGACTATCCACCGGCATCACCAAGCCCGATTATCGCGATTACGGGATGAGATGGAAGCACGGTAGCTTGTTCGAATAGAGATGCTACTGACGCATACCACCCTTGGAGGGTTCTATTTCGGATGAGTCCGAGAGGCATGATGATCGTCGTCCCGAAGAACAGATATGGCGATGCAATTCATCACTCCAGGACCAATCTCCATCTCGGGGTCCAGTTTCATCACGTGGCTAGGTGTTTCGAAGAATGTTGTGTTTTGATGTTATTTTGTCTTTATTTATTTTATGGTTTTATTAGTTCGGATATTAGTTAAGTAATTAAATTAGAATTTGGGTTTGATGTTGTTTGAATTACATTTTTTTAATATAATTTTGGTTATGTTCAAATTGTGCGTGCTTTTATCATCTATTCCACCTTCCCGAATCGTTTGGGGGTGGTATTATTTCACCCTACCACAATTCGTAATGCGAATCTTTTATAAAATTGTTTTCGAGTGAGGGTTGACAATTTGGCCGATATCGGCATATCTATGATTATATGTGATGGCAACATGAAATTTATGAGAATTTAGAAGTTACTATTCTAGATTCAGCATAAGATATATTACATTTAGAATAGAATCCAGAATATGGTGTGTTTCCGTTTTCGGTTTGGAAACTTGTTGTTTCCGACAATTGCCTTAAAATTTTTTTTTGGCAACTTGCCAAATCGGTTTAGAAACCCAAACCCTATATAAACTTCATTCATTCTCCACACAAAACACACATCTCCCACATTCAACCATCACCCTTCACTCCCACGTTTTCCCTTCTTTTCCTTCTCACATTCCGCGGTTCAAGAATCCCTTCGGGCCTTTTCCCTCTCGTGGGCGCCACTTGCGCCTTTAAATCGCTGCCACAACTTCTAGTCAGAGCACACCTGTGCCCAACATAAGCGCACCTGCGCTTAGAGTACTGTAACTCGAAAACCATCGAGGCGCTGCGCCCATACGGCGCCACCTGCACCCAAGTGCCTGGAAGTCCAATTCTTCCGGCGCTTACTGCGCCCTTTTCGCGCACCCATACGATTTCCGTAGACGCGAAATTTCTGATTTTGGGTGAGTTGTTCCAGGCATCGCAGCTATTCCAGAGAGTAGTTTTGAGATGACATCTCCTATAGTCATTCCTGAACAGTCGTTCGAAGACTTGCTGGGAACCGATACCTATGGAGCATAGTTCCACGAGCGGATCGTGCAGTTAGGATGTCAGCATCTTCTGGTGAGGGATGGCGATACTTTTTCACCTCAGCTAACTGAATTTTCCTATAATCATATTACATTTTATTGTAACCAAGAAGGAGAACAAAAATTTTCCCTTGCAATTAATGACACGACTATAGAATTTAGTAAGTATTTGGTAGCTTTGGTTTCGGGATTGCCCTTGCCTGACCCTATGTTCACGTGGGGGTATATGACCGATAACTCATACCTCTATGAATATGCATATTTCCATGAGTATTATGGAGGAGGGTATTTAGTGTCATGGACCAAAGGGCGATATAGCATAGCCCTTGGTAGCCTATCTCTCAACGTAGGTACAACCATGTTATTCATTATGATGAATATTTTAGGAAGCGGCGGTTTATACGCCAATAGTACCTTTTTGGTGACGTTTTCCTTGCTTTAGCTGAGGGACGTCGCCGATATGACATTCCCCGAGTTTTAGTGGCTACTCTAAAGAGAGCCCATACCATGAGGCATAAGTATCTTCTTATGCCTATTTTGGTTGGCCGCATTATGCGCGGTTGCTTACTGGAATTCTGTACCCAGTTCACGGATTGGAAAAAGGTTGAAATTATGAGACCCACCAATCACGTAGTCAGATCATTCCGAGCCATGACTTGGCCGAGATGGTAGGTGCAACCTCGTTTGGTTGCCCCTTACACCCCATCAGACTAAGTAACACTCGAGAGATTAGCAATAGTTGATGATACACGATGGAAGGCGTGGCAAGTTGTTATGGCATGGCAGGATGCGAAGGAACCTCACTTCTTTATAGAAGAGGAGGATGACGAGTAAACACTGGAGTGGAGGTAAGTTTTTAGTTTCATTTAGTGTCTGTTTATGTCCCAAGCAATTTAATTCTGTTAACCCCATAATGGGTGGAACTCTTATAGAGTTGCGTCAGTTTTTTTTTTTTTTTATTATTTCCTATATTAGTATGTTCTAACCTTGTTTTGCAGATGTTCCAGAATTTCACGCGTTTCCATGATATTTTTCTACCCTCTTTATTTAAATGTTTGAGGACAAAGCATGCATCTTGTTTGGGGCATAGAAACACGTGTAATTAAGGCATCTGTTAGGATATAGATATGTATAATATGCATTTGTTTTCAAGTTAAAAGTTTAAAAAATATAAATAAATAAGTTTATGCTATACACTTAGGAATATTGGTATTGTTTTCTTTCTCTATGCTCTTAACAATCTAAAAGTCTCACGTAGCTTTTGCATCAGAATAATTGTTAGAAACTTAGGTTAATATGTAGGTAATAATCTTTGCATCTATCTATAAATATATTACATGAGTATCTATGATTGTTAGCGATAAGTTTAGAAATCTAGGCTAGAGTACTTATTCTACAAATCCTGTGAGAATATAGCCTAAAAAGCCTTATATGAAGCTTAAACATTTGAGAAATGACACAAGGGAGAAGTAAAATCGGATAGAGAAATCACACGTCCATTTGCTTGATCACTATGCCATATCTTAAAAGCGAGAATTTAGGCCCTCTTGGGATCGATATAGCCGAAATTCAAACCTATGAATTATTTTCCGCTAAGTAAGCCCCTCGAGCCTTTCTTTAGCCTTCCATAAACCACCATTTCTTTACCCCATTACAAAAACAAAACAAAATAAAAAATTCAACTTACCCAATCTAGAATAAGTCTAAGAATAGAATGAGTGAAGAAAGAAGAAGAAAAACACGTGTAAACAAAAATTAGTTAGTTGATTGAGGAGGAAAAGAAAAGAAGTTTCCATCCAAGGAAAAGAAAAAGAAAAATAGAAATAAATAAAAACTCAAAAATAGAATAAAAGGGAGTCAAAAGCCAAAGAAAAGAAAAAAGAAAAATATGACTAAGGGCCGGAAACAAAGTATAGAAGCTAAAAAGAAAATAACAAGGTTTTCTCTAAGTTACATAATATGAAGACTCTATTATCTCAGACTTGTCCTTTTGAATATCCATTTCCTTCCTTCTTAAACTATCTCCTAATCCCCGTGACACCTAATAAAAACCTCTAGCTCAATTAGGAATAGGTTAGTGTGATAGTAAGTGGCAAATGTGTTTGATCGACTCCGGCTTCCTTGTTTGTGATTGAGATTGTAAGGTAAAGTGTGCTCACTGCACACTGGAGTAGCGAAACTTGAGCGGAAAAATCATAGTGGTTTTTTTTTCTTGACATTTATGTGAGGACCAACTTAAGGACCCTATTCCGAGTTTTCAGAAACGGACCTGCTATTGCATTTCATAGTATTACTCATTGTATATATGTTTATTGTAGAAGATCGATTATTATGCATATATTAGGTTAGGTTTCGACTTGATTATTCTATATTCATTGCTAGTGAGATGTATAGTTAATTTAGAGCATGAATAAGGAAATAATAGTTTTATTTCTTAGTCGTTGTAGTATAGATGAAGTTTGTGAGTACCTTCACTGGAAAACTCTCACGAGGCTACAACTCGTCCACTAGGAAATTCCTAGTGGTTTAAGGCCTTCTTGCGTATGGTCAATGCAATCGCACTCAGCGAAACGAGATTAGTTAAAACTCCATTTTCGGTCACTTATTCTAATTTCTCATATTTGCTTGAGGACAAGCAAAATGCTGTTTGGGGGTGGTTTGATAAGAGCCCAAAACTGTAGTTTTAACCCCTTAACAATCGTACTTTTTAGACCAATTATGTGAATAATAAGTAAGAGTTAATCTTCGACACGTGTTTTATGCATTTCAGGCTTCAAAGTCCACTATGTGCAGAAATGTGCCACTTTAGCGAGATAAAGGAGCAAAGGTCGGTTGCTAAGGAGTTCTGTGATTAAAGGCCAATTTTCAAGAAGACAAAACCTCTGTAAAGCCCGGTCAAAAGATGAAAAGTCAAAGTCCACGCGGGCAGAAACAGTGCACAAAGTTAGCAGAACTTCTGAAGACCATATCTTTGGACTCAGACCTCGGAATTGGGCCTACCGTTTCGTCAAAATGACCGTCTCGGAAAGAGCTTTCCAATGGTCTAATCCTGGACCCAATCAGAGGAGTAGAAGTGGACAAAAAGTTTGTCAAAGCCAACTCCAGCTGAAGAGGCCTTTTTGGACTGAAAGAATTGGGTTTTGGGCCTGATTATTCGGCCCACAACATGGCTCCAAGCCCATGCACGATTTTCGGATCTGAAGCATATAAAAACAAAAGTTTAGCTCTTTGTTAGTGGTAGCTAATTAGACCTAAAATATAGATAATTCTAGATCTAGTTTTAATTGTTTTTAATTAAGTTTAGTTTCATTTTCATTCCTTGTTTTAGATTAAACCTCGAAAATATTGTTATTTCTTGATTAGATAAATAAAATAGTAGATTCTTGTTCATTTTGATTTTTGTTATTTACAATTGTTTAGATCTAAATTCCTTTATTACTTGTTATTCATTTCCTATTTATTACCTAAGATTTCAATTATTGTTTAGTAAAATTGGATAAGATAGAAGTTTAATATGATGTCTAGTTTTAATTCAATGGGAAATGATAGTAGTATGACTCAAGGCTAAACCTCTATTAGAGGGGGTTGAAGAAGCCTTGATGAAGCTTGATCCTTGTTAACTTAGAAATCGTCGCGAGAGTTTATTCCACTCTAGAAGGTCGTTGATTTGCCATGAGAATGGGTGGACGACCTCCCATGCTAGTTATTGATTGGTAGAGATGCCATGTATAATTAGGGATCATAATTACTATTTTGATGTGCGAAGCATTCAATTTGGATCACGACGAGTCTTTGTTAGTTGATTAAGTCGAGTTAAGGTGGATTCAATTCCCTTTAATTCTTTATTTAGATTTAAACCCTTAGCATTCTATCATTTCGTTATTCGTAACTTGTTAATTGAATTCACCTCGTAGTATAGAATTCCCCTCGTAAATCTCTCACTAGACTTTGGACTGATTAGTTGACACGAAACCATCGCATGCTAAAGAACTAGGAGTGGAACGAATCATTTACTCCCCTATATCTCAATACGATTGAGAGTAAAAATATCTTTGATAAATCTAGTAACAAAGAAGTTGTAGTTTTACTTTCATTTAGAATTTTATCGCTTTATTCATTAGTAAAACTATTTATTTTACGTTTATCACAGGACGTCTTACTTCAGCTCATTCCACAACATCAAATCGTACCAACTACCCAGTACCCAGATCGTCACCAGCAGCAGTTATAGCTATTCATGGAAAGATATCAACTAGCACAATCTTGGAGCTCAATCAATGCCACAATCAAGGAAACATTAACTTTGTAACAACAAATTAATGGCGAATCACCAAGATAGCACACAAGGTGGATCTGCAATCCATAATGGTTCAAGCACACATCTATAAATAGAGAGAGATGAACTACGTAAGGCTTGATTCAAGTTTACCCTAAGAAACTTGATACGTAGGCAACTCTTATCCCAAGAAGAGTGCAGCCATTTCCTATCCAACAAATGATCAGGTTGTAGTCCCAAAGAAACCAACATCTACATTGGCATCGTCTGCCGGTTCGTTTCCTTAAGAAAAGAACAACCACTCTTTTCTCAAGCCCATGAAGCTGGTCAGAAAAACCACAATGGAGCCCAACTTACAAGCATTGGCAGACCAGATGAAGACACTCCAAGAAGCCTTCATCACTATGCAACAAGAAAACCAGACAATGCGAGAGCAGGCTAACTCTAACGCCAACAATGGCACCACAGAAGTCGGGGAGCACAACACTGTTGCAGCCCTAACTAACACCCCCAATCAGCGTTTAGAAGACTTCGCGCAAAAACTAGAGAAGTCAAGCGATAGAGCCAGTGCGATCCAGATCACTCAGAAGATGCTAGAGACGTACAAAGCATCACCATTCATCCAAGATATCCGAGACAAACAACCTCCTTCAGAGTTCATCCAACCAAAGTTCTCGTTGTACGACGATAACTTTTGCCCAGGCGAGCACGTAGCTCGCTTTAGCCAAATCCTATCACTCTACAGTCATCCTGACTACGACTACCTGAAGTGCAAACTTTTTCCAGCCAGTTTAAAGGACAGAGCAATAAACTGGTTTTACACACTCCCTCCAAATTCGATCAACAACCCGGCGGACCTTCTTTGCCGAGGCGTTAGATTGCGAAGGTTAAATCCCAACAATGAGAAAAAAAAGCGCCGACACGGACTCCTTGTTTCAGCTCAAGCAGGCTCATGGTGAAACGATCCGAGCCTTCCTAAGAAGTTTTAAGAAGGACCTCCACTCACTGGAGTTAGGACTCAGTGACGGTTTTGCAATTTTTGCGTTCACAAACGCCCTTCTGGACGACTCTGACCTAGCAGGGTCCCTCATGCGCAACAAGCCAGACACCTCAGCTGACTTGTATCACAGAGTCGACAAATATATCAAGTACGAAGAGTGGATGGCCAAGCGCAAAGGCAAAGAGATCCTCATAGTTAGCAACGAGCCAAACCCTAAGGAAAGCAAGCAGTATTCAAACAACAATAACAACAACAACAACAACAAGAGATCCAACGCCATCAAACCCTCATACACAAAGAGGGAATTCTCCAACTTCTCCAGGACGCCAAGTCAAATCCTGAAGAAAATATATACAACACCATACTTCAAACCAAACATCAATAAGGTGATAGCCATACCAGAGCATCCATACTGCCATTTTCACAAACTCTACCACCACGACACCAATGATTGTTGGAGCCTCAAGCACTACCTCCAAGACCTAGTGGAGGAAGGCAAATTAAAAGAGTTCTTGCTAGAAAGTGATTTGAGGCACAAGTTGGATGCCAAACGCCACAAAAGTAGGAGCCGCATCAATGAACGACCTGCCAACAACAGAAACAGAGGCAGGAGCAGATCAACTCGACGATCTAAGTCTCTAGGTCAATCAAGGCACAATAGGAGACAACACTCCTCCGACCAAGATAAGGACAAAGTAATCAACATGATTACAGACACCTCAAACGACGAAACCTCATGCCGGGAGAAGCGTAGAAGAGTGGGAGCAATCCAAGAAATCTACCACCTCTCACATAAAGCTGAGATGATCAACCCCACCGACCCCAAGAGGACAACAAAAATTTCATTCACAGAAGAGGATCTAGACAAGGTGTGCCTAACTCACAATGATGCCTTGGTAGTGCATGTCAAAATCAACGGTTGGACAGTCAAAAGAGTCCTCATCGATCCAGGGAGCTCATGAGACATACTGTTCTATCAAACATACAAGGACATGCACCTGCCGAACTCGGTGATGATAGAGTCCAATGCACCACTCTATGGGTTCAACGGAGATCATACATATGCCATCGGAGTCGTAATCCTGCCAGTCTCCATTGGCGAAAAAGAGGACATGATCAAAACTTTAACACGTTTCAGTGTGATCGATGTCAGGTCGTCCTACACCGCCATCCTAGGACGCCCTTGGATTCACAAGATCCAAGCTATTCCATCAACCCTGCACCAGGTACTACGATTTCCCGGCCCTAGAGGCATCATGGAGCTCAGAAGCAACCAACTGGAAGCTCACCGATGCAATCAGGTCAGCACAACGACCTTACCCAAGCCTCAGGTCGTTGAAGCCAAAGACGTCCCAAAGAGGCAAGATCCTCAAACATCCAGCCTTCCAGTAATGACATCAAACAAGCTCAATGGAAAACAAGCTCAAATAGAACCAGGAGAAAAAGTCAATTTTGGCACAACTGATGACCCAAAATTTGCCTATGTAAGGGCTGATTTGGACCCCAAGCTCAAGGAGCAACTTGTCAAATTTCTATCTCTGAATAAAGATGTTTTTGCTTGGTCGTATATCGATATGCTAGGAATCGACCCTCAGGTCGCTTGCCACAAGTTAAATGTAGATCCAACCATCAAGCCTATCAAACAACGACCTAGGAAGCTAGCACTCAAGTTTCAAAAAGCTATCAACGAAGAGATAGAAAAGCTCAAAAATGTTGGATTCATCAGAGAAGTCGAGTACCCGACCTGGCTTGCCAACATAGTAGCCGTCCCAAAGAAGAATGGTCAGGTACGACTCTGCATAGATTTCACCAACGTCAACAAGCACTGCCCTAAAGACAGCTTCCCCCTACCAAGAATAGACATACTGGTAGACTAAACTTGCGGCCATGAGCTTTTGTCATTCATGGACACATACATCGGGTACAACCAAATTCCACTTGCAGAAGAAGATCAGGAAAAGATGTCTTTCATAACCGAGCAAGGTACCTTCGACTATAACGTCCTACCTTTCGGCTTAAAGAACGCAGGAGCGACCTACCAAAGTCTTGTCACCAAAACGTTCAAAGACTTGCTAGGAGACACTATGGAGGTCTACATATAGACGACATGGTGTTCAAAAGCGAAAAGGCAGGTGATCACATCTCCCACCTACAAGAGTCCTTTGAACGACTTCGCCAAAACAAGATGAAGCTCAACCCAGCCAAATGCGTATTTGGAGTAGCCTCAGGAAAATTCTTGGGTTACCTCGTCTCACAAAGATGCATTAAAGCAAACCAAGAATAGATACGAGCTCTCCTTGAAATGCCAAAACCAACCACAAAGCAACAAATCCACAAGTTATCTGGCATGGTTTCAACCCTCAACAAGTTCATCTCAAGAGCATCTGACAAATGCAGACCATTCCTGCAAATACTCAAAAAGGGAGAAACATTCACTTGGACAGACGAGTGCCATAAAGCCTTCACCGACTTGAAAGCCTATTTATCAACTCTACCCGTCCGGTCCAAACCAAAAGAAGGAGAAACACTAGGGCTATACCTGACACTCCTCTTTTTGTGTGTGTAGATGGTATATGGATGATGTAGATAGATGATGATCGTTGAACAAATAGAAGCGTATCAAAACCTAATTATCCCTCAATAAGTAAAGGATGAGTAAGGTATCATTCCACTTTTAAGTGTATGTTTATATGAAGGACAGGACTGGAAAGGGGGTTTGAGGGATTAAAAACTATGATTATAGATATAGTAGATTCTAATGCTAAACTAAACTAAACTAACTAAACTTATACTAAAGCTAAGAATTGGAAATATGGAGAGAATATGAGAGAGATAGATTCAAGAGATTCAAATCCACCAATGCTTTTGATTCAATGACCTTTTGTTGTTCTCCAAGTAGACTACAATCGGGCAATCGAGCGAGTGCCGATGCCCATTTAGATGAAACATCGTTAACAATTAACTCTACTCAAGGTTGTTCCTATGTTCATGTTACTAGTATCTTTTTTCCTTTTATGTGAGCTTGGGCAGCTATTCAATGAATCACCATCAAAGGTAAACACAAGGAATACTTCCCTTACTCTAAAACAGTACACAACTAGAAGAAAAGTAGAGAATAATAGTATAATATTCAATTATAATAAATAAAACCCTATTCTAGCATTATATTCAATTGCAATAAATAAAAGCATGTCACTATCAAATATTCAATTGCAATAAATAAAACCCTAAGCTAGCATGATATTCAATTGTAATAAATAAAAACTTTAATCTATACTTCCATCCCCTGGTATGGGCAATATAACTAATAACTAAAAACATAAAGAACTAACCTGATTGAAGAACACCATAAACCAGAAGAATCATTAAACCTTAAGCACCGGCTTCATCTCTTCCCTTGAAGGAGAAGATTAGCCTTCCATATAGAAGGAAGAACACGAAGAACAAGAAGAAGAAGAGTCGAGGAACATAAGACTAGAAAGACTAATTTATTAAGACTCAGCTAGTTAAAACCGATCTTTTATTATTAATCTCTCTCCGCCTCAAGTTCTGGAGACAAAAATATAAGTGAATTGGCCTATTACATGAGGCACTTAGGTCCTCTATTTATAGGGGTTACAATGAGCTCTAGAAGCATTCCAAACCGTCATTTGTTTCCTAATACAAATAGACTTCTTCCAGAGTCCAACTTCATCTCCAAAACTGAGAAGGAATTGGCTACAGTGTCGATTCATGCGTCTGGACGCACTATTCATGCGTCTCAGACGCGATCAATGCGTCTGGACACTCGATCCATACGTCCTAGACACATAAGTCTATTTTGTCTCTTCTACTCTATCCTTCTATCCTTTTTTGCGGGCTTTGGTCCAACCAACGAGTCCTTTGGCCTTGGGCTTCCAAATAGGCTTTAAAATAGGTCCAAATCGCATCTTTAATAACTTCAATTCCTTGGCCTTCTCCATGATTGTCCACAGGCTTCCCATGTGATCCTTAATGGTCCGAATTACTCCGTTTTACCCCTTTTTCTATAATATTCCACAAAACTCACTTTTTCACCTGTAGAATCTCAAAACATAACTTACAAACACTATTAGACTACTAAGATGGCTAAACAAGAGGCATAATCGAGGGTTGAATTGCACTTTTTGAGCACTTATCACAACTCCCATCTAGCCTTTTGCTAGTCTCTTAGCAAATAAGATAAAAAATAGATAAGTGATCAAAATCACATCCTAATAACAAAAATAAAATCCTAACTCACTTTCGTAGGCATCGCGATTGTATTTACCATATGCAACAAGGCTTTAAACCTTTAAGTTCCCTAAAAAGGACGAGTTATAGTCTCGTGAGGGTTTTCAGGTGATATACCCACAAAATCAATCAATATCATGTTCAAGAATGATAGTATTTTTCAGAGAGAGAAATTTCTTACCCACTTAGTGCTTACTCCAACAGACGGTATCCATTGCTAACTATATTGTTGCAAAGACTCATAGATTATGATGGGAGATAGTAAAAATTGACAAAATTCTCAATCAAGGCTTATGTTTGTACTTAGTCAATCTCCTATACTTTCCTATCCAAGAAACAGAATCCCTAGTTTACCTTTAGACAGAAAATCTCGACTTTCAATCCTCACCAGTCATACTCTCAACAAAGAATCTCTCAGAAGATGGTATACTATTTTACCTCATGTATGTGGGGAAAAGAATAATGCATACGAACATCCCACATACTATCTTGAAAAACAGACTTCTAAATGAAAGTAGTCTCATGGAAAGAATGTCAATCACATATGAAGTGTTGGGTCCTTCACTTTAGCATCCTCTCACGTATTCTAGACTTCGTACCATACTGTAGTGATAAGTCATGGGTTGTAACTTGGCTTGGGTATTGGTTTATGAAGGAAAGGTAAAAAGGATTCTAAGGTTGTTTCTGAAAAACACTAAAGGTTTTGCTTCTTTCTTTGGAAGATTTCTTCAAATTCTGTATTGCAGAGAAAATTCTTCCTTTGTCTTAGCTTTTCCATCTATTCTGTTCAACTTTTTTTTTTTTTTTTTTAAAACTCAGTGGTATATCCTTGATTAGTACTGAATATGCTTGTTTTCCACTAGCTTCTTTCACTTTGAACAGAATGATGGACTTTATTGTATCTCTATGATATTTCCCTGTAATCTTCCTTTTGTGGTCTTTCTTCCTCCTTGTGCTCCTCGTATTCTCAGAAACATATGGGTATGGCTGATAAAGATTTTAGCTATACTCCTTGCTGGAGTTGGGTAAAGGATAAAGGGTTTTGGAAGAAAATGGCTTATTGTAAGGCTCAAAAGGGCTTAACATGATGGTCCTACTAGGTGGGATAAAAGCTAAATGGGTTTACTACTTGACTTATCAGTATGATACTCTGTTTTGAATAGACAACAAGACCTAATGGCTATCTCCCCAGTTGATGTCACTTCGTGATTAACCAAATCAACAAAATAATGAGACTATATTACAACGACATAAAGAACTGAAAGATGTTGACTCACTAAGACTCGGATTTTTCGTAGGAACTCTCCAAAAAATAGGTATAAAGCTCAAGTCTCACGGGCTAAGTGTAAAAATTCTACTTCCAGATTACTAGGGGTTTAAATATCTCTTCTAGCAAAAGTATACAAAATTGACCAAATATTATGGTGGTGCCTTGATAAAGAATTCTATCAACAAGAACTATGTCCGAGCATAATAAATAGTCTAAGCGGTAATGAAATCAATAATATCAACTATTTATCAAACTCAACACTAAGCAATATAGAATATATATCCCAGACTCATCATTAAAATTCAATTTTCTCATGGTACTGATATAGAAACAAAAATATTTTTGTTTTTTAAAACTAATTTTCGAAATTCATTTCTCAAGTACTTCTCAAGTACACCCTCCCCCTAGTTATGCATGCATTGACCTCAATGTATAAAGAAGTAAATGAAATGGATGAGAAAAAGGTAGGATATTACCATTGATGCCGAATATCAGAATTAGTTCAAGAAACAAATTTTTAGGTCTTTTTACGTCAGATCCCCAAGACGTAATGTATTATCAATTTGGAGTGAGGAGATAAGATTTTCTTACCCAAATCTGACGAATGTTTGGAGGACGAGGAGGTTTCACCTTGTGGGTTGTTAAAAATACTCCTTGATATGCTGGAAAGATTACTGGTGAAGTTGCTTCTCTACCTTGAACTATTTCAGGTCTGATGATTGTGTGATAGGCCTTGTGGTTCCCCTGTGTAGAAGATTGGCAAAAATCTTTCTTTCTAACAGGACAATAGTATCTGATGTGCCTTTTACCACCACAGTAATGATAATGGATGTCTGGCTGACTGTGCTCAGGGTGGGCGGTAGACTGGTTCACATACTTCTCTCGTTCAGACAATGATGGTGTAGAAGAAGCTTCAACAGTGCAATTTTCCTTATCAATATGGTTCACTTTCTGCTTCTGAAGACTCATTTTAGTTTCTAGATTATGTCGTTTTTCCAAAACTTCTTTAAGCTGATTCTCTAGCAACTGATTTTTCTGGGTAGAAGTCTGTTGTTAATCCTGAAATGTAAAGTTAATCTTCTCAAGATATGATACTCTCTCTATCAATTTTTCATTCTGCTCACTTAATTTCTGAATTTTCTGCAGAGATTCCAAGAACATGGCTAGGAACGCCTCTGTGGTGGGGTTCTCAGGTTCATCACAGTTTTCTGTAGATTGAGCACTTTCAATTGTATCTTCGAATGGGACGAATTCTTGTATCATACTATCAAGGAAGTACACCTCTTTACCTTCGGTGTCATCACAATCTTTATGCAACAGGTGAAAGATATTTATGTCCATGGACATCTTACCAAAGTTGATCTTCATTTCACCGTTGTAACAATTTATCAAAGCTTTTGCGGTAGCGAGGAAAGGTTGGCCTAGAATAATTGGAATTTTATCAAAGGCTTCCTGGGTGTCTATCACAATGAAATCCACTGGATAGTAGAAATTGGCTACTTGAACAAGAACATCCTCAACTATGCCTCTGGGAATCTTGGTAGAACGGTCAGCTAACTTCAATTTGACTTTTGTAGGCTTTAGGTTCTCTAGGCCTAACGCTTGGTACACATGATATGACAAGAGATTAACACTAGCACCAAGGTCTAAAAGAGCATTACCAGTGATTTTTTCTCCTATCTTGCATGATATTGTAGGACTTCCTGGATCTTTGAGCTTGACTAGAGCTTGCTGATGGATAATAGATGTTGTTTGTCGGCTAGAAACGCTAAGCTTTGGAACATGAGTACTTCTCTTTTATGTTGCATGCATCCTTCAAGAATTTGGCATATGATGGCAAGCTTGATCGCTTTGAAAGCGGATATTGATGTTATCTTTCTCAAATGCCTCCTTCATCTCTAAAATTGCTTGTCCTTTTTTGCTTTGAGCAAAAAATATAGGAAAAGGTGCCTTTGGTACAAACACATCGATGTGTAATGCGCTCTTCTTTCTCTTTGGCATTCTTGCATATCTTGTCTTGGTTGTCTTGACAAATGGGAGTTGAAAGGATTTCTCCCACTTCCTTCGAACTTCATTTGAAATCTTGACCGATTGCTCTGTAGCAATGTCATCATGAGAAGGTAAGTCAACCTTGTTGTCAATCTTCAATCGATCACGAGTAGTAAGCGTGACATGATCATGGAAGTGATCGATTACTAGAAGTTGTCCCAATGTGGCATACATCTTCACTCCTCAAATATTGGTTCCAATAAGCTAGGTTGAGTGGCTTGTGTCTTCTGCACAAAGCGGTGGTGAGTTAGTCGACCTTAGCCTCTAGAGACTCCATTCTAGAACATTGACTTGCCCGAGATTCTTTGGAGATTGGTGAGACTGTGCAAGAAGCTCTATAACACTTTCAAACTTCTGATTTTTCTGTGATAACAAAGTAATTGCATTCTCCAGGTTGGCAGGTGCGGCATAATTTCTCCTAGGATCAGGCACTAACTCTCCACTTGTATTGGAATTTTGTTGAGAGTATAACTGTTGTTGAGGAACCAACTGTGAAGCTTGACTTGTGTGTGGAATATAACTTTGATCTTGCGAACCTGGGGGTCCATCGTTCTGTCTCCAATAATTGCCTTGAAAGTTATTACCACCTTGGTTGGGCTTCTGAAATGAGTTAATATTGTACTCTCCAACTGATGCATGTTGATAGTAAACAGGACATTCTAGAGTTGCATGAGAAGTGTCGAAACGGACTTATGAACATTGGCTAGCTTGCATGACTGGGAGAGATTTAGCTTGAGACTTGTTGAACTTGGAGGGATTCATAGAGAACTGATTAAATTTCTTACTCAGAGTTTCAATGTTGGTGGCCAGGCTGGCCAATGTAGACTTCAGTTCTTGATCTGATTGTTCATGTGCTTGGTAACCAAATTGCTTTGGCTCCCCCTCCATGCTAGTGACATCCTCGTTGCTAGTAGTCCATTGTTGTGTTTCTTCAGCTAAATTCTTGATAAAGTTGTAAGCTTCCTCTCCATCCATTGATGTAAACTTGCCTTTGTGCATTGACTGCATCATCTGCTTGTTCATCATCGAGAGTCCTCGATAAAAAAAATGAGCAAGTGTGCTCTTATCATAACCATTATGTGGACATGAGACTAGCAGATTATTAAATTTCTCCCAGCTTTGATGATATTCTTTAGTCACTTTTCCTTTGAAATTGCTAATGGCTTGCTGCATGGCATTTGTCTTCTGGGGTGGGTAGAACTTGTTCATAAACTTTGTTCTCAACTTCTCCCAATTATCTGTTGAATTGATCGGCTGTGCAGTTAACCATTCAGAGGCTTTACCTTCGAGTGAGAGCGAAAAAAGAATCAACTTGATACTCTCATCTTTGATATTCTCGGTTCTTGAAAGTTAGAGGTGATAGAAATTTGTTCATGTGAACATATGGCTGAACATTGTCTGAACCATTAAACTTTGGAAGCATAGAGATTACTGATGCTTTAAGTTTAAACTGGTTAGATTATGTTTCTTGAAAAACAATACTACTTGGTGGGTCTCCAATGATTGGTGAATAGAAATCACTCAGCTTCTTCCTCTGTTGTGCTTGCATGGGTGGGATTGCTTCAGGATTATTGGTGTCCACAACACCTCCATCATTGCATGCGGCCATTGTATCAATCCTGTCTAGTATTCTTGCTATGCGAAGATGATGAAAACTATCCCACTATGCTTGAATGCAATTAAACTAATATGCAACGATTCTAAATTATACTAATATGCAAAACTACTTTTCTTCAACTGGGTTGGGCTTTGCAACTAGTATCTCGCCCGTTGTCTAAAGCTCTCTCTTCTAGGGTTATGGTGAATCACTTGGATTGCTTAAGTACCGCCCCTCAGGGCGATAGTCCGTTTGTCAAGATTCAGACAAGAAACACTAGAGTTTGATATTTCGCTGTGTTGGCTTACAACTTCAATTGTTGAAAAGGTCCTAAATGCAATTATACTAGAAAGCAATAAAAATAAACTATGATGCAACTATACTAAGAAAGCAATAAAACTAAACTACGATGCAACTATACTAAGAATGAAATAAAAAGAATGAAGATTCAACTAACCTGGATGGTAGATCTTGTCTTCGAGATGTCCTTCAAGCTTCTCTCTTTCTCAAAAGGATGGATGATGTGGCTAATTATACCTCAATATCCAAAGTTCTAATCTTGAAAGAAAACGTTAAACATAAACAACTTAAAACGCCAACGGCACCATTTGACACTCACTCCAAGGGTTACAATTAATTATGTCCCCGGCAGCGGCGTCATTTGACAGTCATCTTTTTGTGTGTGTAGATGGTATATGGATGATGTAGATAGATGATAGTCGTTGAACAAATAGATGCATATCAAAATCTAATTATCCCTCAATAAGTAAAGGATGAGTAGGGTATCATTCCACTTTTAAGTGTATGTTTATATGAAGGACATGACTGGAAAGGGGGTTTGAGGGATTAAAAACTATGATTATAGATATAGTAGATTCTAATGCTAAACTAAACTAAACTAACTAAAGTTATACTAAAGTTAAGAATTGGAAATATGGAGAGAATATGAGAGAGATAGATTCAAGAGATTCAAATCCACCAATGCTTTTGATTCAATGACCTTTTGCTTCATGCTGTTCTCCAAGTAGACTACAATCGGGCAATCGAGCAAGTGCCGATGCCCTCTTGGATGAAACATCGTTAACAATTAACTATACTCAAGGTTGTTCCTATATTCATGTTACTAGTATCTTCTTTCCTTTTATGTGAGCTTGGGCAGCTATTCAATGAATCACCATCTAAGGCAAACACAAAGAATACTTCCCTTACTCTAAAACAGTACACAACTAGAAGAAAAGTAGAGAATAATAGTATAATATTCAATTACAATAAAAAAAAACCTATTCTAGCATTATATTCAATTGCAATAAATAAAAGCATGTCACTATCAAATATTCAATTGCAATAAATAAAACCCTAAGCTAGCATGATATTCAATTGTAATAAATAAAAACCTTAATCTATACTTCCATCCCCTGGTATGGGCAATAGAACTAATAACTAAAAACATAAAGAACTAACTTGATTGAAGAACACCATAAACCAGAAGAATCATTAAACCTTAAGCATCGGCTTCATCTCCTCCCTTAAAGGAGAAGATTAGCCTTCCATATAGAAGGAAGAACACGAAGAACGAGAAGAAGAAGAGTCGAAGAACATAAAACTAGAAAGACTAATTTATTAAGACTCAGCTAGTTAAAACCGATCTTTTATTATTAATCTCTCTCGCGCTTTCAAGTTAAGGAGACAAGAATATAAGTGAATTGGCCTATTACATGAGGCACTTAGGTCCTCTATTTATAGGGGTTACAATGAGCTCTAGAAGCATTCCAAACCGTCATTTGTTTCCTAATACAAATAGACTTCTTCCGAGTCCAACTTCATCTCCAAAACTAAGAAGGAATTGGCTAACAGTGTTCGATCCATCGTCCCAGGACGATAAGTCTATTTTGTCTCTTCTGCTCTATCCTTCTATCCTCTTTTGCGGGCTTTGGTCTAAGCAACGAGTCCTTTGGCCTTGGGCTTCCAAATAGGCTTTAAAATAGGTCCAAGTTGCATCTTTAATAGCTTCAATTCCTTGGCCTTCTCCATGATTGTCCACGGGCTTCCCACGTGATCCTTAATGGTCCGAATTGCTCCGTTTTACCCCTTTTTCTCTAATATTCCACAAAACTCACTTTTTCACCTGTAGAATCTCAAAATATAACTTACAAACACTATTAGTCTACTAAGATGGCTAAACAAGAGGCATAATCGAGGGTTGAATTGCACTTTTTGAGCACTTATGAATACCTTGCAACTACCGACTTCGCAATTAGCTTAGTTCTCTTTAGCGAGCATGATGGAGTCGAAAAGCCGGTCTACTGCACCAGTAAGACGTTAGCAGATGCAGAAAAGCACTACTCTCCGATGGAGAAAGCAATGCTTTCTTTACTCTACTCAGCTGGGAAGTTCCGACCTTACTTCCAAGCTCACAGCATCAAGGTTATCACTGACGTACCCATTAAACAGGTATTGAGTTCTAACAACAAAACAGCCTGCATGGCCAAATGGGTTGAAGAACTTGGAGAACATCACATCGAGTTCGTTCCTATAACGTCTTAAAGGCCACATCGTTGCTGATTTCTTGGCAGATTTCCCTGCCGAAGACATCCACTGGGAACCCGAGCCAATCACTTCATTCCATCAACAAGCCACCCCAGACACATGGCACCTCCATGTAGATGGCGCATGCAATAACAGTGGTAGTGGACTGGGGGCTGTAATAACTTCACCAAAGGGAGCCCAGCTACAGAAATCAATCAAATCGATTTCGCAATGTCCAACAACGAACCAGAATACGAAGCATTGATCACAGGCCTTCGAATGGCACAATAACTATAAGTGTCACACCCCGAATTTCGACAGAATTCGGAAAAACAATATTTGTTCCCGACTCTTTGATCTTCGAGGTGTGACGCACTCTCAACTCCCAAAAACCCATAAACAGTTTAAATATACGGATAATTAAAAACCAATAAAATTTTTAACTTAAACAAAAGTCCTCTTCATTACAAAAATTTACAAATAATATTAGGTTACAAATCTCTTTTCAATAACTCTTTATTTAAATACAACTAAAAATATAAAACAACATTTGTCTCAACTAAAAATCTATTACACCTTAAGGAAAAACAAAACATTTCCTGAATGCGACGCTAATGCAAACCACAAGCAGCAACCAACCTTCTTCAACATGAAACCTGTCAAGACTTATCAACTATGTTCATTTAATGAACACACCCGATAAGCAAACATGCAAATCGGGTCAGCATTATAAAAATGCTGGTGTGAGTAGCTCTAAAATACAACATATATTTATACATACACATACACAATCCATAAGGCAGTTAGTTCCTCCACCGAGGCGCCTTAACTTCCAACAACTAATACAACATCCTTAAGTACAATAATTAAGGCAGGTAGTTCCTCCACTGAGGCGCCTTAAGTTCCCATTAACCACACAACAAACTATACGCATAATAAATAAGGCATGTAGTTCCTCCACGAGGCGCCTTAGGTTCGAACTAAACAAATAACCAACCAAGCATATTATATACGTACCGCATTTCATGCTCAATTACAGAGTGGGTCGTCTCTGCCCAAGTAATTAGTTTGACCCACCCTTCAGCAAAACCATATACAATCATCTATCTAAAGATATATCATTAACCAACATGTTACCATAATTATATTAATTAAGGCTTTCTTTGCGTGTCTCTAAAATCACGTCGTATCTATGTCTTACCTAGTTTCCTTGGCTACCACAATCGCTTCCCAACGCCGAACATGTACATCAACATGCCTCCCCTTACATAATGAACCACTTCGTGCGTAACTACCCTGAGCGGGATGCCGCACACCAAGTAACCCTCACACGAAAGCCATTATGTAAGTACTGCCATTATTCGACATAAAATATAGCACATCTCGTTCTAATTTTGCGAACTGAATAATCAAGCCACCATTCGGCTACGCCAGAGGGGCCATTCAGATTTACTGAAACGCCAGAAGGGCCAATCAAATTACTTTCGCCCAAAGGGCCATTCAGATTCATTGAAATGCCAGAAGGGCCAATCATATCACATGAGTTGTGGTAGTTAGGTTCTAGGATTTTCGTTACGTAATTTATTCAAGTGTCATACATTTATATCTCATAATAATTCCACTATATCACGTGTAGGTCAAATACCTTATTCCACTAAGCCCCAAAATTTAAAAAAATATCTCAATTATATCTCATAACTTCTTTCATTCTTTCACGTGCCAATATATTATTGCACTACGCCACACTCCCATAGGAAATATCCACAAATACTCTACTACCTCCTAGTAGCATCTCACAGATAAAATAATAGAGCGTTTATACATTTATTTCTCCAAAACTATTGCATTTAATATATATATATATATATATATATATATATATATATATATATATATATCCCAAGATATTATATAATGTCACAATTGCTTCAAACGTATCGCATACATTTTTATAGTGTTTTAGGAATATTATATCTCCTAAAGTTTCTATCTCGTCACGTGTCAAAAATACACAACCTCAACGTCAAACCTATATTAGATACTGACAAACAAGTTTATACAAGCTTCCACAACATTTTAGCATTTGATTTGTCCATACAATTTACAACATAAAACGTAGCACAATTAAACAGTCAACATTCCACAATCAAAGCCCAATACCAAAACCCAAAAGTCTAAAGGTTGAAAGACCCATTTGGATCTCTATTAAGTCCTATGGACTGGCCCCAAGCAATATTAGAAATTGGCCCCAAACACTTAAACTGAATTGGCCCCAAAACTAAAACAAAACCGGGCCCAAGCAAAACAATTGAAATATAAAATGGCCCAAAACAACAATGTGGTTCGGCCCAAACAAAAAAAAATAGAAATCGGCCCAAAGACTAAACTGAAAATGGCCCAACACTTAATCAAAACTGGCCCAACACACTAATGAAACTGGCCCAAGAAAACTAGTTAGTTTTTGGCCCAACCAACTTAATCTAAACCGGGCCCAAACAAAACAATACTCAAGGCTTTGGCCCAAAGCCCAAGCCCAGCCGGTCATCTTCTTCAACAGCCACCACCAGGTGCTCAAGTCCGTCCACCACAACCTCACCTCCTCCTTACATCGGTTTGACTCCCCCTCATAAACCAGCCAACTTTAACAAAGGTAATAACCTCAAATGCTTAAATTCACAAACTTCTCCAAAACTAGATTTGGAAATCCATCGACCTCCATTAATGGCTTCCACAAGCTCCACTCGACAGCCTTCGCGCTTCCTCACTAGCTACCCATCACCCACAATCCATTAAAAAACATAACCAAACCTAACAACAAAGTTTGAATACAAGTGGGCGATTTACTATCGACCGCCATTAACAAACACCCAAGCTTTAACAGCACCTCCATTGACGCTGTTCAAAGCTATCAACAACCCCGACATCACCCAAACACCAAACCAACAATCTTCCCACACCACCAACAGTTTACCCAATCATCAAATCAACAATCCACATTCAATACAACAAGAGAAATTTAAAACGACATCAAAAAGTAAAAACTCTGCAGGACGATCTCTGTCTAGGCTTGCGCCACCATTAACAAAGCTCCCGAGTTTTGGAACCGTTCCAACAATTCAATAATCTAAGCAAAAGATACACTAGCATTACCTAGTTTAACAATTCGATAATATCGCCGACTAACTACAGACGAACAAACAGAAAATGAACTGAAACCTTTGACAATAAAATGTTTGTCTATATACCAGTAAAACTCTAGATTCCATGAAATAGAAAAACTATCTACTCACTTGTATTAAAAGCTCGACGAATTCCTCCTAGTCCGAGTCGTCGCGCTCCAACGCTCGAGCAAACAAGCCGCCTCCATTTTTATTATTTTTTATTCTCTAAAAACCCTATTCTGTAGAACAATGTGATTATATACTTGGATTTGAAACCTAAGCCCAATACAGACTCGGGTCCAGAAATCAGGCCCGTGTATCCAAATCCAAATCCAGCGAATTTTAAATAAATAAATAAATAAATTAATAAATAATTACGTATTTTAAATACGGGCGTTAGAATAAGTCTCAAAGCTTAAAGCTTACATCGATTCCCAGCTAATCGTCAAGCAGATTACCAAAGAATATGTCACGAACGGAGCAAACTTGGCAAAGTATGATCAAGTCGTTTATGACATAATCAACTTGTTAAAAATATTCTCCTTAGACCATATTCCTCGAGAGGACAATAGACATGTAGACAACTTGGCTTTCCTAGCCTCCAAAACACAAAAGGCGAGTCCGACAACAGTCTACATTGACATTCTGGAACGACCTGCTTACCAGAAAGAAAATATCAACAGCCTCACAGATTTCCAGCCCTCATCCGAAGAAGAGATCAATCAATCTTGGATGGGCCCATTACTCAAGTTCATCTTACATGATGAGATCCCATCAGAAACAAAACATGCTCGTGCAATACAATTCGAGCCCGAGATACAACGATGATCAAAAAGAAGACCGTTTCGCCAAATCGCCAGGAGGACCCCTCCTAAGGTGCATAACTCCAAGGGAGGGACAACTCATTTTCGATGAAATCCACAAAGGTGAATGTGGCAACCACGCAGGAGCAAGATCACTGGCACACAAAGCAATCGCCCAAGGGTATTATTGGCCAGGCATGCATATCGAGGCAAAAAGGTACGTTCTTAAATGCCTCCAATGTCAAACTTTTGGCCACAATCACCTAAGTCCAGCAAGGGAATTGATCAACATAGCCATCCCATTGCTGTTCCACATGTGGGGGCTAGACATCATGAGACCGTTCATCCTACAAAAGAAATCAGGGCTCAAATATGTCCTAGCAGCCACAGATTACTTCACCAAGTAGGTTGAAGCAATCCCACTAGTCTAAGTCAAGGAAGTCAACGTAATCAACTTCATCTAGACTAATATCATCACTAGATTTGGTCTACCCCACACCCTAGTTATGGACAACATAACACAATTTGCTGGCACACAAGTCAAGGATTTTCTACAAAAATGGTGCATCACTCAAGCATTTTCTACACCTAGATATGCACAAAGCAATGGCCAAGCAGAGGCCACCAACAAGGCCATCAAAGAAAACCTCCAAAAGAAGCTGGAGAGCAAGAAAAACCAATGGCCAGAGCAACTCGAAAACATTCTATGGGCATACAGAACAATAGATAGATCCAGTACAAATGAGTCTTCTTTCACACTTTGCTTCGGAACGAAAGCAGTGATACCATCAGAACTCACAATCACAACTACACGTTCTGACATTGTTGAATCAGGAGTCAATGACAACATCTTGGCAAAAGAAGTTGATCTCCTAGAAGAACGTAGAGAAACTACCGCAATATCCCTAGCTCGGTACCACCAAACAATCCAGCGTTCTTACAACAAGAAGGTCATCCCAAGATCTTTCCAAGCTGGCGACCTAGTCCTAAAAAAGACTTTAGCACTAGCTAAGCTCGACCCAACATGGGAGGGCCCCTACATTGTTGACAAAGTCGTTGGAAATGGCGCATATTGGATCAAAACCCAGCTCTGTGATAGGCTTCCTCGACCTTGGAATACAGCTCTTCTCAAACGCTTTTATCAATAAGTTTTTCTCCAAGTACATAAGTCAATATGAATGAAATCTCATCAACATTATGAGTGCAGCTATCATTTTTACATTACATGAACACCTTGCATTTCACACTACACAGCCCAACCAAAGATATCATAATGTTAGGTCGGATATCAAAGACAGAATCCAGAATGACTCAGCAACAACAGCCATGTAGTGGTTAATTTTCAATCAATTCAAACCAAGGTCCCCCAAAAGGACCCTAAACTAACTTAACACCAACACTAGGGTTAAGTATGGTTCAACTGTAATTGCCACTCAAAGGCCAATTATCAGACAAAATTCAATTTAGGGGACCCCCAGAAGGACCCCAAGTCAACTTACGACCTCACAAAGGGTTTAAGACAGACTCAAATATAATGGCCACTTAAAAGCTAATTATATCTATCAGAAGTTCCCCTAAAAAGAAGGAATCAGGGCGTACACTTGAGGACAAGATGAAGCCTAGGTACCAACTACGCAAATACATCAGGTCATACTCAAACGCTCTACGACCTGTAACTTAAAGACGACCTAAGAAAGTCAAGAGGACTAGTACAATGTAACACATGTCATCAAACAACAAATCAGTAGCAACAAAAGAAATCACATGCATACTTCAAACCAACTTCAACAAGTAAGTAATTTAAATATTTCTACTTCAATACAAAATCGGTTAGATACCGAGGCCCCCAGGTTATCCCGGGAAAACGACCTCAAGTATCCGTATATATATATATATATATATATATATATATATATATATATATATATATATATATATATATATATATATATATATATCGATATATCAAGAGCAAAGAACTGTTTAAATATTGTTCAACAACCTCCCAACCCAAGAGTAAACACAAGACGTTCAGGGTCAATTCACACAAGGAAGATTCTCCACATTCAAAGGGTCCAGATCACCACCCCTACAAACACGGAACCGGTGGCTTTGATCAATAACAACTTTAGAAACATCCGAGGCGAAACGGGAGGAGCGAAGGAACAATTTGGAGCAATCGGTGGCACAACGAGTTGGTCAGATGGCAGATCAGATGGTCTACTAGCATCTACACTAGCATCTGCAACAGACACTGTTGTAGCCCCACTTTCAATAGACATCTTAAGGCGATCATACTTATTCAATGCCTCAATATAATAATCCATCAGCATGTAAACGTCACCACCCTCCACCGTGTCCACCAAGTCGTTATATATAGTCTCAGCTCATTCATCAACAGAGTGCATCCTCTTGCACTCATCGACCCATTACTGAACCTCCAGCTTTGCAGAATCCAGAGCGGGTTGCAACAGAGCCACTTTACCACCTAACTACTGCATTTGATCCCTCAACCCTGCAACCTCCGTTCTCTGCACTTGCTATTCAGCCACCAGTCTGCTACAAGTTTGCTTGCTGACATCCAGCTCCTTCTTGTAATGGTCGGAGATAGACGCCATATCCTTCAGCTTCCTATACATTGCCAGAACCTAGCAAGCAAGATAAAAAATATAGACATTAGAGTGGATCAAAATTAACAAGACCCAAAAGGAGCAAGCTCAGAACGAAAGAATACTAACATAGCACAACGACCGTTCCATCTCCACTAAGCTCACTTCCAGGCCCTTATTATCCAGCTTGTGCCTATCCCCGACAATCACAATACTCTCCAACAACGCCCCACCAACCAAAGGGGACTTAAAGCTACAGTCACCATTCTCAACAAAATTCTTCAACCCACTATAGGGGTCTTCATACATAACCATCCTATCAAGGACAACACGGTCACTCTTCTTACTTGGGTCCACACTTTCTGACCCCTTGCCCTACTCAGCAACAGGCTCAGCCTCACCAACTTTCTTCTTTCCATGGGCCTCAGCTACCCCATCATCATTAGCCAAATTAATCAGGTTCATCCTCTTCAGGGGAACCCGACCTAAAGACGCACGACCTTCAACAGAACCAGGTCGGTATTCAGACTCAGATCGGGCTTCTTAGCCCCCTCAGACTCAACCACTTCGGAATGCCTTTTCAGATAATTCTTCTGGAACGAAGTGGAAGCATCACCCTCCCCACCAGCACTGCCACCTGCAGCACCACCAGCACTTCCAGCACCCGCATCTCTAGAGGAGAAGCAGTTGGATGCAGAACAATTTGTATCACCAGAGGACAAGCGGTTGGAGGCAGAGTGCCCTCCATCTCCAATTCGGAACGTTGGGGTGCCAAATAATTTGCATCACCTAACTCAGAACGTTGGGATAACAAACGATTTGCGTCACCCAACTCAGTACGTCTGGAAAGCGTCACCCCTCCAACCGTCCTCACCGCACCAGAATGGTGTTTAGTGACCCCACCCGACGTCCTAGCTCCACCAGAACAGCTGTCACCAGCACCTCCACTCCTTTTCACTCTAGAAATAGGTGCTTTCTTTTGACTCTCCCTCTCCATGGCAGATTTCGAGCTAGAATTAGAAAGTTCAACCACTACCTTGCGAGCCCTAGCCTTTTGCTCCAGCCTCTTACAGTTGATTTTTTTCCCTCCACGCCTCTTAAAGTAATGCGCAACCTCCCCCAACAAAGCCCACTTATCCTCCAAACTCAAACAAGCAAACCTTTCAATAACACCGTTCTTCGTACAAAAACAGATTGAAACCTCTACAAAAAAAAAAAAAAAAAAAAAAAAAAAAACAAACAAACCCAGATAAATCAGAACGTCCAAATTATAATTTAACACACACACATTACGACCTACAACCAACGACCTACCGCGAGATTGTACAACACGTTTATCAATCTCCAAACTAGGCGGGCAATATCTACCTACAGCCAACAACGAGTTATGCCCCCATTCCTCCTTACTCACCCCCATAATAATATGAGACTTCCCCTTATAAACATGAAAACTAAAGTTCACAGCACCCGACTTCCTCACAACAAAGTGCTCCGTCACATCGTTTAAACAGATGTTGTAGCCCCTGTCATTCAACAAATCCAACACATGGAGAATCCTCTAACTGTTCCCCACGAGTTGACAAGGGGCTTTCCCCAAAAAATTCAAAACCTCCATAGTAAGGCGGGAAAAGGGCAGCCTCATCCTAGCCTTCAACGCCCATAACAAACAACTACTACTCCACACCAAGGAACATAGTCGTTAGTATACAAATTATTTTCCCCAGCTAGATCATACACAGATAGATCGGATTTCACCCAGCCAAACTCCTTCCTCAAAGTGGCATAACAATCCATCGACTTAGGCTTTCTCTCATTCACCGTCTCCAATGAAGAAGACGACGAAGTCTCATCACCACTACGAACCCTATCCTTAACTTCTTCATTACTTACCGTTCTCTCTCTCCATTTACCAACTTCAGCCTCATCACTAAAACTATCACTAGTCATAGATATTGCACAATCAAAGAAAGAAGGAAAGCTCAAATTTCTAAAGTTAAAAACACGAACCTGATGGCAAGGGATGAGAAGTTTTTTTTCTTTACTTTCTTTCCTTTTCTTTCGCTCTGGATTTTTTCCTTTTTTTTTTCCTTCGGTTGAAAAGTAAACAAACAAAAAGCTTTTACAAGTCAAAAAACCCCTCAACTGCCCAGACACCTCGAGACAATCAAAGCGTTTCGTGTTCCCAAAACCTAAATCATTACTCGCCCATAAATCGCCGTAACTCCAGGCCCATGAATCCAGCCCAATAGTTCCCGTACATTCCCCGAAACCTAAATTCAAAACAAAACAGCTGCCAGACACGTGCTTTCCAACTTTACTTTTTAACCGTTCTCTTTCCACGTAACAGCTATCCAATGAACGAATAAAAAATAAAGGGGGGCTATGTAAGTACCCTCCGTTCTACACTACAGAGCACGTGTCCACATGGAAGGACGTCTTACTTCAGCTCATCCCACAACATCAGATCGTACCAACGACCCAGCATCCAGGTCGTCACCAGCAGCAGTTACATCCATTCATGGAAATACATCAACTAGCATAATCTTGGAGCTCAATCAACGCCACAATCAAGGAAACATTAACTTTGTAACAACACATTAATGGCGAATCACCAAGATAACACACAAGGTGGATCTGCAATCCATAACGGTTCAAGCACACATCTATAAATAGAGAGAGATGAACTACGTAAGGCTTGATTCAAGTTAACCCCGAGAAACTTGATACGTAGGCAACTCTTATCCCAAGAAGAGTGCAGCCATTTCCTATCCAACAAATCATCAGGTCGTAGTCCCAAAGAAACCAACATCTATAGAAGCTGAATCGTTATCTCAGTACAATCAATCTGTAGAAGAGATTCGTATCTCTAATCAACAAATACCACATGGTATTTATAGACAGAACGCTAGGGAATCTCCCACAGCATCAGAAATGGAATTTGTTTTATAATGGATTATACACCATATGAAACAAATCAATTTTATAAGTTAAAATATGAGGAGTTGAGTAAATATTTTACTCCTATAGAATTGAAACCTCTTGTTCAACATTATCAAGAGTATTCTCAATGGTACAAGGATTATGGTACTACTCTGGCTAAATGGTTTTATCTGGAGTATCAGAATAATAAAATTCTTAATTCTAGAATTAAATGTGCTACTCTACAATAGGATGTTAAGGATTATTTAAGATCCAAAGGTATGTTATTTGATAATGATGTGTTAATAGATAGGGTAAAACCTAGTTTACCTACTGAACAGGTTAAACAAATTAATACTCCTTTACTAGATAAGATTATTAAGTTACCAAATCAATTTGAGGTAAAAATAGATTTTCCTAATCAATCAGTAAAATCTAAGGTTAAAAATGATTTTGAACCTGTAGATAATTATATTGGTGTTTTAGAGTTTCACCAAAAAAATTGGACTACTTTTGATGACAAGGAGATGACAGCTGTTAATACTCCAACAACACTGTGAGGGACTAATACCCAAATCCTATGGATATTATACACGTGTACAACATAAGTGAAAACTACCAACCGATTTGTACTAAGTACTCTTTCAGGTCGCTTCATTACAACACGAACAATCCAGATCGCTTCTCAGCATATCGAACCAAGCAGTCGATCTCTTCAGGGAGACCGACCTGCTAGTTCGACTGTCAGACGACCTCCAGAAAGACCATGCTTGTTCACACGAAAACGGCTATTAATGTACGCCACAGCTGTCGTCATCATTAAAATCGGAGCTTCAGGTGTGCACTCCATTACTCACCACGCCTCTCCATCATGACTCATTAAAGTGCCCTAAGTCCTGAACTTGACCTGACGTGGGAGAAGAGGAAGTGAAGGACTACGGGCATCTTGCCTATATAAAGAGAAGAGGAACTACGTCTGACCTGATTCAAGTCTCCCCCCAGTAGAGAGAAAACTTGATACGTAGGCAGTTCATCCATACGAACTCGGTCAATTCAACCCCTCAAACACCTTTCTCTTCAAAGATTGCCTACACCAGTAAGGTTAACAAAATATAACCTTTACATTGGCGCCATCTGTTGTTTGATTTCTTGAGTTCACAACCCTTCAAACATAAAAACCTTCAAACAAATCTTAAGCCCACGAAGCATAGACAGTCTACAAGAACAAATGAAAAAAATAGCCGCCTAGATGGGAACCATGAACGACAACATCACCTTCTTACGACAAGAAAATGCCGCACTTAAAAGTCAGGTGGCAGCCCAGAACCCCAACGGAGTCACCACCGAGGATGGTATTAACGAAGTGAACTAGCAAATCAACTAGCTGTCCCAACGAATTGACCAGAGTACTGTGAAGAAGGACGCCACTCAGATCATCCAGAAGATGCTGAAAACTTATCGAGTATCCCCATTCACACTAGAGGTACTCAGTAAACCCTCCCTGCACAATTTCATTCAGCCACGCTTTGCGATATATGATAGCAGTACGTAACCTGGTGAACATGTAGCGCTACATCCAGAGCTTCGCACTTTACAGTGCGCAAGAGTTCGATTACTTGCAATGCCGCTTGTTTCCTGCGAGTCTGAAAGAAGGAGCCCTCGACTGGTTCTACTCATTGGAACCGAACTCCATTGATAGTTTCGAGAAGCTAACCGACCAGTTTGCTAATCATTACATCCACAAAAGACGTAAGAAAACCGATGTCGACTCCCTCTTCATACTATCTTAGAAGAAAGATGAGTCAATCCGCTCCTTCTTAGGGTGATTCAAGATAGACTTGCTCTCTATAGAAAATGACCTCCAAGAGTCCTTTGCAACCTTGGCATTCACCAAGGCAATCCGAAAAAACACCTGGCTATATAGGTCACGTATGAAGGAGTGTCCTGAAAAACTGGAAAACTTATACACTCGCGTGTACAAATATATAAAGCTACAGGAAGATTTAGATCATGAAGGTGAACAAGAGAAAGTCGCAGCAATCTCAGACGCTGCTCCATCCTAAAAAAAGTGACCCAGACCACAAGGACAGAAGTCTTGTACTAGGACGCACACGAAGTGCGAGTTCGCTATACTGACAAGATCTCCAAGCTACATATTGGAGAAAATAAAAATAGAGGCCTATTACCGAACTGAGGTAAAATGGCCGGAAGACACACCAGGAAAGCCATACTGTGCTTTCCACAAAGCAAAGTGCCATGAGACCAATGAATGCACGGAATTAGGCACTACCTCCAAGACCTCATTGAGGCAGGCCATATCAAGAACTATACTGATATAGTCGATGGCGACCTGCACCATAAGCTCATGGCTCATAGAGAGCGAAGCCAAACTCCTCCACGTAACCACAACCGAGATCGTTCCGCGCTCAAGGACGCTCTATTGACCAATCTTGTCATGATCGTCACCAACATTCATTTGATAGAGATAACAGCATAATGATCAACATGATCACCTTCCAAGACGACTCTGTCATGTCCAAAAGGGAGAAAAGGAGACAGGTAGGCGCCCTCCAAGAAGTCTACCAGTTCTCATCACAAGCAGCTCCTACCCCACACGCAACTGCCTGCAACTCATGAGACATCACTTTCACTGAGGCCGACCTCAACAAGGTGTGCCTCCCGCATAACAACGCTATGGTCATCCATGTCAAAATCAGCGACTGGATAGTAAAACGCGTCCTGATTGACCCAGGCAGCTCATATGATATTTTGTTCTACCAAACTATCAAAGAGATGAACTTGCCCAAGTCGGTTATGATTGATCTAATAGCCCCCCTCTATGGCTTCAATGGATCACGAGCTGACCCAATTGGAGATATAATTCTACCTATCTCAGGCGGGTCACACAAAGATAAAGTTGGCATCAACATGCACTTCAGCGTCCTGGATGTCAACTCGTCCTATACTGCTATTTTAGGACGCCATTAGATACACAAGATGCAAGCAGTGCCATCAACACTCCATCAGGTTTTATGCTTTCCTGGCCCCAGAGGCATGATGGAGCTGAGAAGCAACTAGCTCGATGCCCACAATTGCAACCAGATCCTCTCAGTCAACAAGCCTGCTGGGGCTTCACTCAAAAACAAGGGAGAGACAGCCAAAACCAAGTTGGCAGAAGACTTCATCTCTGAGGTCAAAACCTTGACCAAGACCTCCCAAAGTGAACTCGCAAAGGAGAACACTAGGGTCTCGATAAAAAACGTCCCTCTAGAAGTCTAGACTCTAGAGGTTGCCCCACCCCTTCAAGTCAATGAGACACCGCAAGAGACCAAGAACCCAGAGGTTGCTTAGCCCACTGAGGCAGCTGCTCAGACCGAGCTGAAGGAAAAGGTCAACCTATGAACTAAATATGACCCTAAGTTCGTGTATGTAGGAGGTAACCTTGATCCTACTCTTAAGGCATAACTTGTAGGTTTTTTATCATTAAATAAAGTTGTTTTTGCTTGGTCATACATCAATGTGCCTGGAATTGATCCTAATGTTTCATGACATAAGTTAAACGTTAATCTAAATGCTAAACCAGTTCGCCAACGACCTCAAAAGTTATCCCTTAGATTTCAAAAAGCAATCAATGAAGAGGTAGAAAATCTCAAAAAAGTTGGCTTCATTAGGAAGGTCGATTACCCCGAATGGGTCGCTAACATAGCAGCAATTCCAAAAATGAATGGCACAGTTTGCCTTTGTGTGAACTTTACCAACCTAAATCTAGAAACTCCTAAGGATAGCTTCCCCTTACCAAGAATCGACCGACTTGTGGACCAGACCTGTGGCCACGAGCTCCTGTCATTCATGGATGCTTACAGTGGCTACAACCAAATCCCACTAGCAGAAGAAGACCAAGAGAAAACCTCATTCATGATAGAGCAAGAAATTTACTATTACAACGTCCTCCAGTTCGGCCTTAAGAACGCTGAAGCGACCTATCAGCGACTCATCACCGATATGTTCCAAGACATGTTAGGTGACACTATGGAAGTTTACATAGACGACATGGTCGTCAAAAGCAAGAAAGTTGGAGATCACTTAGATCACCTCACACAAGCGTTCTCCAGACTTTGGCGAACTTAGATGAAGCTTAACCCTGAGAAATGCCTTTTTCGGAGCGTCCTCTGGGAAATTTCTGGGGTATCAGGTCTCACAACGTGGGATAGAAGCAAACCCTGATCAGATTCGAGCGTTTTTGGACATGCCCGACCCAAAAACAAAGAAGCAGATACAGAAACTATCAGGAATGGTGGCAGCTCTAAACCGATTCATATCAAGAGCATTAGACAAATGTCGACCTTTCCTACAAATTTTCAAGAATGGCAAACAATTCTCATGGAACGAGCAATGCCACCAAGCGTTCTCTATTCTCAAGGATTATTTGACACCACCACCTATGCTGGCAAAACCGATTGATGGTGAAATGCTGGGGCTGTACTTAGTTGTGCCTGACTTCGCTACTAGTTTAGTTCTTTTCAAAGAAGAGTAGAACGCAGAGAAACCGATTTACTTCATAAGCAAGACATTGGTGCCAGCTGAGAAGAACTACTCCCACATTGAAAAGGAAGTACTAGCACTACTTTATTCAGCAAGAAAGTTCAGGCCCTACTTCCAAGCACATCCAATCAAAGTGCTCACCGACTTGCCACTTAAGAAGATCCTTCTTAAAGCCAACAAGATAACTCGCATGGCAATATGGGCAGAAGAACTCGGGGAACACCATATTGAGTTCACCCTAATAACCTCTCAGAAGGGTCAGGTTGTTGCTAATTTTTTAGTAGATTTCCCAGTTGACGACTTGAACTGGGAACCAGAGGACAACACCCCGACCTCTAAACAACATGGCCCGTCAGTATGGTCACTATTCATGGTTGGAGCTAGCAATCCAGGGGGCAGTAGAGTCGGAGTAGTCCTAGTGTCACCAGATGGCTTTATAGTGGAAAAGTTAGTTTGCATTGATTTTGCGACCTCCAACAATGAAGCAGAGTACAATGCCCTGATCATGGGACTCCGTATGGCGTTAGAGCTCGAAGTTTAGGAGCTCAAGGTCTTTAGCGATTCAAAATTGGTCGTTCGCCAGGTAGCCAATGAGTATACCACCAATGAAGGTAACCTTTCTAAGTACCTTCAAGTTGTAAATCAATTACTGCATTCTTTCAAGAAATTCACCATACAACATTTCCTACGAGAAGATAATCGCCACGTTGATAGCTTGGCGTACCTTGGGACCCAAACACCGAACTGTGACCCTAGAAAACTACTTATCAAAGTAGCTGATCGACCTGCTTGCTAAAATGAGCACATCTGGAAGTTACATACCTATGCCCACTCTCTGACACTCAGATGAGTCAAACATGGATGCAACCTATCATAGATTATATCCAGCTCGGCAAAGCACCAGCAAATCGCACCAAGGCCAGACAAGTTCAATACCAGTCAGGTTGCTACTACCTAGTAAATGGCAAACTTTTCAGAATATCTGCCGGAGGAGCCCATCTGAGGTGCATAAGCCCATAACAGGGTTAGATGATTTTTGCAGAAATCCACGAGGGAAAATGCGGAAACCACGTAGGAGGTCGCTCTCTGGTTCACAAAGCGATCTCACAAGGATACTTCTGGCCAAGAATGCAGATCGATGCCAATAAGTATGTACTAAAATGCATTAAGAGGTAAACATTTGGCCACAACATCATCTAGCTAGCTCGCGAACTGATCAACATTGCTAGCCCTTGGCCATTTCACATGTGGGGCTTGGACATCATGTGTCCATTCATTCCACATAAAAACACATGCTTTCAGTTTGTCCTAGCTACAACAGACTACTTTACCAAATGGGTGGAAGTGATACCCTTGGTTCATGTCAAAGAATCTAATGTCATAAACTTTATTTGGACTAACATCATTACCAGATTTGGCCTCCCCCAATTATTAGTGATGGATAATGGCTCTCAGTTCAAGGGAAAAATAGTCAAATAATTCTTGCCCAAGTGGAAGATCGTTCACGCATTCTCCACTCCCCAGTATGCTTAGAGCAATGGTCAAGCAGAAGCTAGTAACAAAGCAATTCTGGAGAACTTGAAAAAGAAGATCGAAAAGAACAAAAGCCAGTGGCCAATGCAGCTAGAAAACATTCTATGGGCTCATAGAACGACAACTCGTTCTAGTATGGGCGAGTCACCATTCTCACTATGCTACGGTACTGAGGTCGTCATCCCTACTGAGCTGACAATTACAACGACTCGATTTGAGATCGTCGAATCTGGTCAGAACGATTCCATTCTTGCTCATGAGGTCGACTTACTCGAAGAACGATGCAACCTAGTAGCCATTCAAGTGGCATCCTACTATCAAACTCTGAGAAAGACATATAACAAGTGAGTTAACCCTCGAAGTTTTCAACCTTGCGACCTAGTCTTAAAAAAAACTAAGGATGACTCGAAACTGGCACCAACATGGGAAGGCCCTTACATAGTGGAACGAGTCATTGGCAATAGAGCATATTGGATCAAAACCCAAGACGGACAAGAATTACCATGTCCTTGGAATACTTTCTTATTAAAGAAGTTTTATCAATAAAAAATTCCGTTTCCATCGAGTTCTTACTCTTAACACTGTACACATAGTTTTCATTTTGCATCAATACACTGCAATCTCTAAATGTTATTAAATAAACGCATAGCTCGCTCTGTAAGAGCAAAATGCTAACTTGAACTAAATCGCTCTCAAGAGCTCAAACGTTCTCTGTGCGAAAATGCTCACTCGAGCTTAGGGCTACATAGCTCACCTACTTCTCACTAGTTGGATACTTACATTTCTAGGGTCAACTCAGTGCAGAATGCTCTCTAAGAGCCTAACGATTATTAGAACTTAAACGCTTTTCGGAGCTTAAACGTTCAACATAATAAAATGTTCACTCGAGCTCAGGGCTACATAGCTCACATGATTCTTAGCCTCAACACTTCTCACTAGTTGGAAACGTACAACTTTAGGGGTCAACTCAGTGCAGAACGCTATTGAAGAACTAAAACGCTCTTTAGAGCTAAAACGTTCTCTACGATTAAGTACTCGCTCGAGCTCAGGGCTGCATAGCTCACACACCTCTCACTAGTTCGATAACTACAACTCTAGGGTTAACTTAGTGCATAACGCTTTCTAAGAGTAAACACCCTCATTCGAGCCCTAAACACTCTCTAGAATCAAAACGCTCGTCAATCGAACCCAAATACTTCAAATGCATCCTAAGTATTCCTAGACTACTTGCCATACATCTGCAGGTCAAAATTCCTACTAAGATGTCAAAACAACATACAACAAGCATTCAGATAAAAGTAAGCTAATACTTCAAAGCAAACATGCATTTCATATAGGAGCAAAATACGAACTGCCTGAACATACTCAGGAAACCAGTTCTATAACGTCATCATCCCGAACTTCCCAGAACAATCCGGGAAACCAGTTTGTTTAAATAACAAAATGAAAGCTACTAATAAATGCGAATTGCCTAGGTCGCCCCAGGTTATCAGCTCTTAATGTATCTGGCCAATGCCACACACCAACAATAAATAAGGCGAACTGCCTAGGCAAGCCCAAGAAATCAGCTCTATTGTATCAAAACAACTCTCATAGAGAAATGCATACTACAAAGTGAAACATGTAAACCTCCCCACTCTCAACAAAGAAAAAGATATCAAGCAACATTGGACAAGTTTTCAGTACGTAAGGGCTCCAATTCATCCCCCACAACAACTCCACCATCTACAATCGCTATAGAAGAACTCACAACATTTTTGTTAGGACGCTTTTCAACCAGCTCTAGAGAGGTAGTCGCCAAGACAAGAGCATCACATGCATCTTCTGGTACGTCTTGCTCTGGTGTACCTGAAGCCCCGCGCTTATACTCCTCCCTCAAAGCATAATACATCTTCTCCAGTTCAATGTAGTCCTTGTCTAAAAACTCATAAGCGTCCTTTGCTTTCTGGGTAATCTCCTTACAATTTTTGGCATAGGTAGTCACGGTCTCCAGTTCAGTCTTCAATCCCATCACTTCATTCCCAAGCATGATCTTGGCTAAGCACACGTCCTAATAATGCGACTTCATATCATCAAATTCTTTCTTTTCTGCTACATGAACAGTCTGGACATTAGCCAACTCTTCCTTCAGACGCTCAATCACACCTTTCTCAGAATCAGCAATCTGGGCGACCTCCTTTAGCTTCTGATAACCACTAATACGTTAGGAGACATGCAACAACAGTACCAGTCAAGATTCAGAAATCAAATAAGTAAAGAAACTAATGGTGTAAACACACGTACTAGACATTGTGCCAGGTCCATCAGCCTATAGTTCTCAGCTAAGTCCTTGGCGTCAAGATCACTCCGGTCCCCATCAAGTGCGATGCTTTCCAACAAGCAACTCGCCAACTTGGCCGACTTATAACTACAGTCACCTCGCTTAACAGTTCGTTTCTTACCATGCTCATCAACATACACCAGGTTCCAATCCAGATCATCCTGGTTCATCACATTCCTAGTTGATTTACCAAGGATTCTCGCCTTCACAGTAGGAGCACGCGAGCCCGGGGTAACAGTCTGACACAACTCGACCTTGAAAGTCTCTAGGTCCAAACCGCTCATATCAAGTTCAGTTCTCAACCTAGGACCTGAACTAAGTCACTCCCTAGTATGCTCTACAACAGGAACAGAGCACCTGCTACCACCATCCACCCTAGCACTCTTCACTGGTCTACCATTCGAGGGGCCGGGAAGGCAACAAAGGGAGAACACCCTGTTCTCCCTTTGTTGCCTTCTCGGCCCCACAGGAGTGACCTCAGAGTTCCCACCAGTACGAGGCGCAGTTCGTTTCATCATACCAACGCCACTCCCCGACGCACTCGTGACACCTCTAGCCTTCACAGGGCCAGAGCGGTTCTTACGGCGAGCCTCCCGGGTAATCAAGTCACTATCCTCTTTCTCCATAACAAGTTTTGTTTCTGAACTAGCAACAACCGCAGCTCGCGCTCTTTTCTTTTGTTGCCTCATGATATTCTTAAAATATCAGCTTTTTATCCTAACAAATAGTGATTTTGTTAGGAATAAGAAAACTAAATTATTCTACGTTTAGATCAAAGTTCTACTCTCGATTATCATGCAATAACTTGAGTAAAGATTCATTCCACTCCTAGTTGCTTAGAACATAACAATTTCACTAATTTAATAATTAACCAATATGATGAGAGTAATTATTGTGACTATAACTAATATGGTGAAAACTATGATTTAAGATATTCTAATTTAAACAATGACAATTAAATAATAAGATTGAATATGAGAAGGAATAAGGGAGATTTGATATCCACCTTGGTTAATCCTTAACATGCTAGTATGGAGTTTGTTGCAAATCTTAATCTTTATGTTTTCAGACAAGGTTTAACATAAATGTTAGGTCTTTTTATCCCTAATTATTTATGGCATCTCTAACCAACTAATAATTAGCATGAGAGGAAGTTGAAACCCATTCTCATGGTGAATGAACTACCCTCTAGAATTGAAGCTCTTTAATATAACTATTCTATAGTAACATATCAAGTCTTCATCAAAGCTTCAATCAAACCCCTCTAATGAAGGTTTAGCTATGGTTCATTAGACTATCATGGAATACATAAAAAGAAGAAGTAGAAGAAATAATTAAAAGAATACTTGTATTGAAAATTGACTTGTATTGTATTAATGGTGGCTAGGTTAATAAAACATAAAACTAGGTTTAGACTAAATTCAATAACTAATGGGAGAGATATATGAGGGGAGAGTTAGAGTTTTGCCTTAGTCCTCTTTATATAGGAAAAGGGCTAGGTTTACAATTTCGTGCATGGGCTTTGGAGCTATGTTTTGGGAGACTAAATCAAACCCAAAATCTAATTACTTAAGTTCAAAAAGGGTTTCTATGCTGGAAATGACTGCAACAGCCTTTTCGTCCACTTTTGCTCCTCTGATTAGATCAAGGTCTGGACCATTAGAAAGCACTTTCCGAGCCGGTTGTTTTGATATAATAAGCCCCATTCCGAGGTCTGAGTCCAAACATACGGCCTGTGGAAGTTCTGTTGACTTTTATGCTATATTTCTGCCCGCGTTGACTTTGACTGGGCTTTAAAAAGGCTTTTTCTCTTTGAAACTTGGGCTTTAACCATAGAACTTTTTAGCAACCAACCTTTGCTCCTTTCTGTTGCAAAAGTGACATATTTCTTCACATAATTGATTCCAAGACATGAAATACACAAAAGTACGTAAACAGTACTAACTTTTATTTATTATAAACATAATTGGTCTATATGTAATGTTATTAAGGGGTTAAAACTACAGTTTTGGGATCTTATCACCTCATATTTGACCTTACCCCTTCACCACCACGCTCAGTGAAATAGCACGCAACTTCCTCAAGAATCTCCCTCTTCTTAGATCGCCTGAGCCTTGCAAACCTCTCAATTTCTCCCCGACAATTCCTGTTCTGAGTCACCACGTCTGCAGATTCAACAAACAAATACATATCAAGATCAGCAAGAAAAAGATAAACAAATCATCCCAAACATAGAGAACAATACAAACGTATCATCAAAATTACAATTCCTACTCCTCAAACTACTTCCAGGCACACAATACTTCCCCCTCAGCAACAATTGTCTTTGCTCCCAAAACTCATTACTCACTCCATCCAAAACAGACGACTTACTAGTCATAGTTTGCAGACTAAAGTTGTTTGACCTAGATCGTTTCACAACGAAGTGTTCTAACACATCATTAAACCTAATGTTGTACTCACCTGACTCGTTTAACATATCAAAAACCCTAAAATGTCTCCATCTGTTTCCAACGAACTGACATGGAGCTTTCCCATAGAAGTTTAAGACATCACATGCAAGTCAACTTCAAGAACAACAAGCGCATTCCCGCTCTCAGTTGCCCTATGCAAACAACAACCCCTCTATTTATAGCGACAAAACTACTACTAAACACATTATCTACATCCCCCAGATCGTGTATTTCCAGGTTGGGTATGTTTATGCTAAACCTCTCCCTCAAATGGTAGGAAGATATGACCAAAGTGAACCTTTCAGTTCTCCAAAGTGTATTCAATACGACACCCTTTCAATTCCCAATACAAGTAATCATGACACCAAACCCTATAACGACACGTCTTCTATTAAGCTGTTTTGGTAATCTCGGGTTATTTGCACCCATCCAAGGAACTGAAGTGGTTACTATTCCCTTTTTCAAAAATCCTCTTCGCATGTGTTCCTCACGTGCTACCTTAAAACTTTCACCAGATCGCTCCGAACACCCTACAACGATCTGCTAAGCGAAGGCTGTGTGAGGGACTAATACCCAAATCCTATGGATATTATACATGTGTATAGCACAAGAGAAAACTACCAACCGATCTGTACCAAGTACACTTTCAAGTCGCTTCATTACAACACGAACAGTCCAGATCGCTTCTCAGCACATCAAACCAAGCGGTCGATCTCTTCAGGAAGACCGACCTGCCAGTTCGACCGTCAGGCGACCTCTAGATGTTCCATGCTTGTTCACACAACAACGACTAGTACCGGATGCCACAACTGTCATCATTAAGACTGGAGCTCCAGGTGCGCACTCCATTACTCACCACGCCTCTCCATCATGACTCATTAAAGAGCCTTAAGTCTTGAACTTGACCTGATGCGGGAGAAGAGAAAGCATGGGCATCTTGCCTATATTAAGAGAAGAGGAAGTACGTCTGACCTGATTGTGTGAGGGACTAATACCCAAATCCTATGAATATTATGCATGTGTACATCACAAGTGAAAACTACCAACCGATCTATACCAAGTACTCTTTCAGGTCGCTTCATTACAACACAAACAGTCCAGATCGCTTCTCAGCACATCGGACCAAGCGGTCGATCTTTTCAGGGAGACCAACCTGCAAGTTCGACCGTCAGGCAACCTCTAGAAGGTCCACTGATAAGAGCCAAAAACTGTAGTTTTAACCCCTTAATATCATTACATTTAGACTAATTATGTGTATAATAAATAAGAGTTAGTACTATTTATGTGCATTTATGTATTTCAGGCATTAGAGTCAAATATGTGAAGAAACATGTCACTTTTGTGAGATAAAGGAGCAAAGGTTGGTTGCTAAGAAGTTCTATGGTTAAAGCCCAAGTTTAAAGCCTAGTCAAAGCTGAAAAGTCAAAGTCAACGTGGGTAGAAAAAGAGCAGAAAAATCAACAGAACTTTCGCATGCCGTATCTTTGGACTTATACCTCGGAATTGGGCCTATTATATGTCAACACGACCGACTCGAAAAGAGATTTCTAATGGTCTAAGCCTTGACCCAATTAGAGTAGTAAAACTAGATGAAAAAGGTGTTGTAGTAAATTCATGTAGAGAAACCCTTTTTGGACATATGTAATTAGGTTTTGGGCTTGATTTCATGGCCCAAAACATGGCTCCAAAGCCCATGCATGAAATTGTAAACCTAACTCTCACCTATATAAAAAGGTTTAAGGCTTCCGCAGGTCGTATCTTTAGACCCAGACCTCAGAATTGAGCCTATTATATGTCAACACGACCGGCTCGGAAAGAGATTTCTAATGGTTTAAGTCTTGACCCAATCAGATCAGTAAAAGTGGACGAAAAAGGTGTTGCATTAAATTCACGCAGAGAAACCCTTTTTGGACATATGTAATAGGTTTTGGGCTTGATTTCATGGCCCAAAATATGGCTCCAAAGCCCATGCACAAAATTATAAACCTAACCCTCACCTATATAAAGAGGTTTAAGGCTAAACAAAATTTGGCTACTCCCCTATTTAGTTTAGTTGTAAATTAGGGTTCTCTCTTTCTCCATTTTTAGTTTAGTTTAGTTTTAGTTAATTAGTTTAGTTTGTAGCCTCCATTAGATTAATAAAAGTCAAGTTATTGTTCTTCATTATGTCTTCTTATTATTCTTATATTAATGATAGTATAATGACTTCTAGCTAAACCTCCATTAGAGAGGTTTGATGAAGCTTGATGAAGACTTGATATGTTAGTTATAATTATTGTTTATTTAAGAGTTTTACTCTAGTAGGTTAGTTGATTCGCCATGAGAATGGGTTGAACTTCCTCACATGCTAATTATTAGTTGGCAGAGGTTACCATAAATAATTAGAGATCAAATGCTTAATCTTAATTGGTTAGGATTGCAATAATCTACACTAACATATTAAGAATAAATCAAAGTGGAATCAAATCGTCCTAATTTTTTCTCCATATTTTATTCAAGTCATATTCAATTGCTTAGTTAAATTAGTATAAATTAAATTCATATATTTAGTTTCATAGTATAAATTCACTTCTATAAATATTACTCTCACCATTGTTTTCTTGTATTTGATTAATTGGATTTTATTATGTCTTGCTAGTTTAGGAGTGGAACGATTCTGTACTCTTAAATTACTTCATTATATGTGAGAGTAATAAATAAATAATTGATACCTTAAGAATAAAGTTAGAGTAATCTAGCTGAGTTTTTATGGGTTATCAAATGGCGTTGCTGCCATCTTAAACTCATTCAGGACAAGAATTCAATTGGTAGAATCCAAGGGGTAATCCCCCATTCTCAACCCACCCACCCTTTTAATTTTTCTTTCTTATTTCTTACATTTTTGGTACTGTTCACTATTTTAGGCACAGGGGCGCCCGCCCTCCAGTTTGCCTTGTTCAGAGCGCACCCGCCCTCCCTTGTGTCTGCGGATTCACAGTGAAGAACACTGCAGAAAAGGTATTTGTAAATTTTGAAAAATTCCAAAAATTTACAGACATAATCCTTTAGGCGTTATTGATTTACTGAAATATTTTCAGATTTTTCCAAGTTACTTTACCTAGCAAACTAATACCATCTTTACAGTGCTGCATTTCAGCTTTCAAACCGTAAATTCCGGGAAAAATTGACAAGTAAGGTTACTTAGGAAGTTCCTAAAATTCTAAGATTTTTACAGGAGTATCTATTATAAGTTAGAAGTTTACAATAAAAATTTGAAGTGTTTTTTATCTGTTTTGACCACCTAACTAGTGGATTGTTTCTAGTGTGTTTCTGCAGTTTTACAACACTTAATTTCTAGAACAACAACCGATAAGGAGAGTTTGTAGAACTAAAATTGCTCTAAATGTTTTACAGTAGCACGCATGATCTGTCAGGATTCTCCAATAAACTTTTGGAGATTTTTGGCTCTGTTTTGATTGGTTAACCAATCGGTTGTTTGTGTTGTGTCCGAAAACTATTTCACAAACTTTGTATGATAGTAGAAGGACTTTCAAAACTCTGATTGATCTGAACTTTTATAGGCGACTTACTGGACGTATTACCAAACTAATATATAAATTTCAAATTTTTTGGAGTGCGCTCCCATGCCCTATTAACCCTATCATTTGAGCGCGCCCGCCCTCAAAGTATTGGACATCGTGTCAAGCAAGAGCGCGCCCGCGCCCTTATTAGTCTGATTCCAAGCGCGCCTGCGCCCATATGAAGCAAAGCACGATTTTCCTAGGTGAGTCACCAGCTCTTGTTTTGTTCTTATTTTTATATATATTCAGTGTTTCCATCTTCTTAAATACACTGGGATTGCGTATACAAGACGTTATTCATATACTTAGCAAGGAGGCAATCGGGTACTCTTTCTTTCACTCCTCATCTCTTCTGTCAGAGGATTTATAGTTAGAGTTTTGTTTGCATATTAACTGTCCTATATATATATATAAAGCAATCATGTGATTCTTATGCACACCCTTCACCATGTTCATGCTGTGGTAGTCCTTACCATTGGGCTTCTCATTGCCCATCATATCAAGAGCAATCATGTGATTATTATGAAAACCCTTCACTATGTTCATGCTGTGGTAGTCCTTACCATTGGGCTTCCCATTGCCCATCATATCAAGATTTTGAGCCTATTATAGGATATAATAATAATTATGAGCCTCAATTTTCAAATTTTTATAGTGACCCATACAATCAAGAGTTTTCTAGTCATCCAAACTATACAGGGAGTCAACCAGTGTCGTATACTTCTAGTTTCGTAATGAGTGTGTACAACGAACCAAACACTTTTCCGTGCACAATTTGTTCAGATCCATACTACACCGCCCATTCATGCCCCATATTTATTAAGCCTCAACCTAACCCATCACAGTACGAGATCAACCAGAGTCACTCAAACGCTAATAACTATGACTATCAAACACCATACCAACCAGACCCACACCACCAAGCTTCCCTTCCACTAACAACATTTGACAAAATAATGGCCCAAAACAAACAATACCTAGACCAGAACCTAACTATGTTTCGGAATCTAGCCCAAATGATTTCCATGATCCCCTCACCTAACACAGAACATTCAACCTTGCCAGAGATCGACACACAAGTAGAATAACCTATTCCCATAACCACACCATTCGACCTAGTTAAGACCTACCCTGAATTTCATGAGCCATTACCTTCCCATGACCCTCCCATTAACCATTATGTTGACTCCACACCCCACCTGGATGAGGAAATTCTTGAAGATGACTCTTTCAGACTTATTATGGATGACCACTCAAATTTGAGAGATGCCTCTGAGGAACCTCCCACTGATCCATCTGAAGATGAATATAATAACGACACATTAGAGGATATTTATAAAAATATGATGGAGGAAGAATTTGATAACTATTGACATTCTCTTAATATGGACCCTCCTGTTGAGCATGTCCAAGCCTTTGTGTTTGCTAACCGCACTCGGCTGGATGATTCCTTGACACATTTGAATGATGCCATTGCGGATACTTATAGTGTTTTAGAGGAAGAGGGTGAGGAAATAGAGATTAACAATTATAATCTAAGGCATGAACAAGTTAATGTGCAAGAAAAATAGGAAGTAACATCTTTAGAGCAATGTGAATCTCAAATTACTTTGGCAGCTGAGGAAATAACAATGGAAGAAAATGATGAATTTCTTAAAGATAAAGCCACGAACCATAACCTTGTGGATTCAGCCAAGCCAGATGTAGACTTCTTAAGAGCATGTGAGGATCCACCAACTGATGAAGCACCAATCAACCACCATCCATCTGAGTTAACTGATAAAACGATAAAATTGAATATAACTCTACTTACGAATAAACAATGAAATCTCAAAACGTAAGTAAAACTATTTCTTTTACGAAGACAGTTATTTATCAAAGATTTATACTCTCGAATCTATCGAAATAGAGTGGAGTAAAGATTCATTCCACTCCTAGTTCTTTATCATTCAAAGTTTTCTATAATTGCGAATCTATCCAAAGTCTAATGAGAGTAATGGTGGGATTATACTACGATGTGAATTCTAAGAACAAGATACTAACTATAATGATTCAAGTACGAAATGCTACGAAATACTAAGGTTTGAATCTAGAATAAGAATTAGGGGGGAATTGAATCCACCTTGAACCCGACTTAATAAACTAGCATAAAATTTCTTAGCAACCAACCCTTGCTCCTTTATATTGCCAAAATGGCACATTTCTGCACATAATTGACTTTAATGCCTGAAATACATAAAAGCACGTAATTAGCATTAACTCTTATTTATTACTCGCATAATTGGTCTAAAAGTATTATTGTTAAGGGGTTAAAACTATAATTTTGGGCTCTTATCAAACCACCCCCAAACAGAATTTTGCTTGTCCTCAAGTAAATATGATAAATTAGCATAAGTGACTAAAAAATGGAGTTCTAACTAATCTCGTTTCGCTGAGTGCGATTGCATTGACCATATGCAACAAGGCCTTAAACCACTAGGAATTCCCTAGTGGACGAGTTATAGCCTCGTGAGAGTTTTCCAGTGAAGGTACTCACAAACTTCATCTATACTACAACGACTCAGAAATAAAACTATTGTTTTCTTATCTATGTCTCAATTATCTATACATCTCACTAGCAATGAATATAGAATAATCAAGTCGAAACCTAAGCTAATATATGCATAATAATCAATCATCTACGAATAAACATATATACAATGAGTAATACTATGAGATGTACTAGCAGGTTAGTATATGGAAACTCGAAATATCGTCCTTAAGTAGGTCCTCACATAAATGTCAAGACAAAAACCACTCTGATTTTTTCGCTCAAGGTCTGCTACTCCAGTGTGCAGTGGGCACACTTTACCTTACAATCTCAATGACACACAAGGAAGCCGGAGTCGATCAAACACATCTGCCACTTACTATCATACTAACCTATTCCTAATTGAGCTAGAGGTCTTTATTAGATGTTGCGGGGATTAAGAGATGGTTTAAGAAGGAAGGAAATTGATATTAAAAAAGGACAAGTCTGAGATAATAGAGGCTTCATATTAGGTAACTAGAACCCTTGTTCTTTACTTTTGCTTCTACACTTTGTTTCCATCCTTAGCCATATTTTTTTTTTCTTTTTCTTTGGCTTTTTACTCCTTGATTCTATTTTTGGAGTTCTAACTCTTTATTTTATTATTATTTTTTTTTATTTGGATGGAAACATACTTTTCTCATCTGAAGCCACTAACAAATTCTTGATTTCAAAGGTTCTTCTCTTTTCTATTCTTCATCTCTATTCTCAGACTTATTCAAAGAATTTGGTAGGTTTATTTTTTTTTTATTTTTTTTTTGTTTTATAACAAGGTAAATGATTTGCGGTTTACGAAAGGCTAAAGAAAGGCTCAGAGGGGCGACTAGCGGAAAATAATTCATAGGTTTGAATTTCTAGCTATATCGATCCAAAGAGGGCCTAAATTCTAGCTTAGGATATGGTATAGTGATCAAGCAAGTGGACGTGTGATTTTTCTATCCGGATTTTACTTCTCCCTTGTGTCATTTCTCAATTGTTCACTCATATAAGGCTTTAAGCTATATTCTCACAGGATTTGTAGAATAAGTACTCTAACCTAGATTTCAGAAACTTACTGCCAACAATCATAGATACTCATGTAATATATTTATAGATAGATGCAAAGATTATTACCTACATATTAGCCTAAGTTTCTAAAAACTATTATAATGCAAAAGCTACGTGAGATTTCTAGATTATCAAGGGCCTAGAGAAGGAAAACAATACCAATATTCCTAAGTGTACAACATAAACCTTTTATTAATATTTTTAAAATTTTTGATTTTTTTAACTAGAAAACAAGTGCATACTATACATATCTATATCCTAACAGATGCCTTAATTACACGTGTTTCTATGCCCCCAAACAAGAAGCATGCTTTGTCCTCAAAGTATTTACATAAATAGGGTAGAGAAATACCATGGAAACGCGTGAAATTTTGGAACATCTGCAAAACAAGGTTAAACATACTATTATAGAAAATAAAAACTGATGCAACTCTATAAGAGTTCCACCCGTTATGGGGTTAATGAGAAATAAATTGCTTGGGACATAAGCAGACACTAATTGAAATAAAAACTAACCTTAACTCCTGTTTAAGCATTTTCCTCCTCGTCCTCAATAAAGAAATGAGGTTCCTTCACATCCTGCCACACCATGGTAATTTGCCAGGCTTCATGCCACTTATCGTCTACAATAGCTAACCTGTCAAGCGCCACTTGGTTGGATGGGGTGTAAGGTGCAACCTGATGAGGTTGTATCCTCCACCTTTGCCAAGTTATTGCACAGAACGATCAAATAATATAATTGGTTGGTCTCAAATGTTGACCCCAACCCAATCCATGAAACGGGCACAAAAAATAGGGAAGAAACATAGCATAATACGGTAAATTAAAACAGGCATAAAAGGGTACTTATGCCGCTTGCTATGGGCTCGGGCTAAACTAGACATTAGGGTCTGGGGAATATCATAGAATGTACGTCCCCCAGCTAAGGCAAGGAAAATATCACAAGTTTCATCATTCACAGAAGAATAACGCCATTCCCCTCTAATGTTTAGCATGATCCAAAATATAACAGTGCCCACGTTCATAGACAGGCTACCAAGGGCGACGTTATAATCCCTTTGGTCCTCTATCCTAAATATTCCTGCCCCGTAATGCTCATGCAAATCATCATAGTTATACATGTACATATTATCTACCAAATAGGCCCATGAGTCTTGTATTTTGGCGGGTATAGCAAGTCCAAGCACAAAGGCTAGCAAGAACCTGGAAATTTCCATTGCTTCATCCCCGATGGTGATGGAGAACACTTACAATTATCATGGAACTTACAAAGAACTTACAATTATCATGAAAATAAGATGTAAGTATGGGAGAATAAAGTTTATCAGGACTTACCAATAGTGGCTCCCAGCCCGCTAGAATGATCACTTTGCGAAACCACGCACCATAGGTGTCACTTTGGAACAAGTCATCAAAAGACTGTTCTGGTATGATACGAGGGGATGTCATCACCAATCTACTCGCTGGAGCAGCTGCAAACGATCCTGGAACAACCCGCAAAAGATAGGATTTTTTTTTGTGCCCACGGGGTCAGGGTGTGGGGTGCGCTCAACCTATGCCTGGGATGGACGCGGGGTGCGCCTTGGTGATTTTAGAGTTCCAGGCACTTGGGCGCAAGGCACGCTCAATTTTTGCTTGGGATGGGCGCGGGTCGTGCTTAGGATGAAAACTGGAATCCCAGTGTGTTGGGCACAGGTCGCGCTCAACTTTATGCTTGGTAGGGCGTGGGTTGCGGGCTCTGATGAAATTCTGGCTGACAGTGCCTAGGTCGCAGGTAGCGCTCCATTGAGGCACAGGCACGCTACGAGCTGCTGAGTTGCTAAAATGGAGAAGAAAAATAGTAAACGTGGGAGTGAAAGGTGAGAGATGAAAGTAAGGTGTAGTGTGGGTTGTGAGTGTAGAATGAATGAAGTTTTTATATGTTTTAAGTTGCTAAAACAAATCGGGAAATTGCCAAAAGCTTTAAGGCAATTGTCGAAAACAAACAAATTTCCAAAACTGAAAACGGAAACAACCCATATTCTTGATTCTAAAACAACCCTAATATCTTTTAGATTGAATTTAGAATAGTAACTTCTAAATTCTTTTAGATTTCATCCTACTATAACATCTAATCATAGGTATGCCCATATCGGCAATATTCTCAACCCTCATGTCAAACCAACTACTAAAATGGAGGATCCTATAACAAATCATGCTAGAGTAAATAATACCACCCCTAAACAATTCGGGAATGTGGGATTAACGATAAAAATAATGCACAATTTGAAAAGAACCAAATTATATTAAAATTGAAATTCAAATACAATTAAGTACCGAATTTAACTACTGAATTTAAAAAAACTTAATACCTGAACTAATAAAAACAATAAAAACAACTAAATAACATTAAAACAACATATTTTTAGAAAACCTAGCCATGTGATAAAGATGGACCCTGAGATGGAGATTGGGCCTGGGATAAAGATGGGGCCTGAGATGAAGAAGGGCCCGAGCCATCCGTCCTTTGAAGACGACGCTCATGCCTCTCAGACTCATCTGAAATAGAAACCTCCAGGGGTGGCATGCGTCATAGAATCTCTACTTGGAACAGGCATTGTGCTTCCATTGTTGCTTTCATTTCTGACTTCAACTCTTTATATTGCGAATCGTGACGCTGAAGGAGTATTCCCATGTTATACAAGAGATCATCCTGACCCTTTTCGAGGTTTTCAAAACTCGTTTGAAGGGTATTTTGTTTCGTTTGAATTTTAATCTGCCTATCTTGTATATATTCACAAATAGCATAAATGCAACGCACGCCAGTATGCAACACTGACATGCGTTCTGAATCAGACGTACAACCCTCCAAGGCATCTTCATCCAAACATGTCATGTCCTCCCTTTCCTCATTCGAATCAACCATCCTGTCCTCCGGTAACATCCAAGTCTTTTGGATGCAGTCCATATAAATAGTTTCATTTGAATGGAATTTCAACATAGTCCGCTCAGTTCTTGGTTTCCCCACCCCCCCAGGACAGCATTATCTTCGTAATTAAAGCAGGAAATGGTGCAATACTCTTCCTAACTCCTTTAATCATATTTATCAAAAACTCGAGGATACAGAATTCATACCTCTTCTCTTGAAATATCCAGATAACGTGCAGACATGTCAAACCGATGTCGCTCACTTTCTCCTTCCTAATGATGTTCTTACCAATCCACTGAGCTATAGCCAGTTGGTTGGTTCGCAGAGATGACTGTCGAGCACAATGAGAATTCAGATTGTATTGACCCTCCATGAGAGTGTCGTTCATCAATGCAGGAACTCCAGTATACTGGGATTCTTGCACGGTGGAGTCGAGGTGGCGTTCAGGTGTAATGCCTAGAATCTCAACCAACTTCTCTCTCGATAATTCTCTCCTAGTCCCAGTCACATTCATGAAAATTTTCTGACCATCCAACTCTCTTTTCTTATAAGATTGTTCCACTAAATCGGAGTGGTAAAAATCATTTGTCGAGTACCACAACCTAATCCAATTCCTCCTAATCATCTCGTCACCATAAAACGGCGCGAAGCGATCGGCCGTAAAAGCTTGTTATGGCAGAATTCTTCGTCTTAAAGCCATTGAAAGTTTTGAACTGATTTGAGGGTTTGTATATGGTGTAGGAAACAATGTGAAACAAACCTACTTAAAAAAAAATGATGGTGGTGGGACAGCTGTTGCGCGGCAGTTCAAATATTTTGTGGTTTTTTTCTAATTTTCGGTGGTTGCAAATGTTGGGGATGGTGGTGGGAATGAATTTGGGCGTGGGCTAAGTTTTTTTTTTTTTTTTTTTTAATATTTTGTTCTAGGGTTTAAAGCTTGTTAATGGCGGTAGGGAATGGAATCACGACTGTTGGTTTGAAGGAAAGGGATGCACGTGCGTGTGAGATTGGGACCAAGCCCAATTTGATTTTTCGATTTTTGTCGAGTTTTCGCGCAACTTCAAATTAAAATTGCCGCTTCGTTACCAGTCCGATTTTTGCGAATGATCTATGGAAATGATCAGGAGAGAATTTCCAATCCAATGATCCATAAAACACTCTATTCCGACCATAGATAACATATAAAAAGATGGAAAATGCCTCAAAGTGCGTGCATAACGTAAGTTATGCTAATGAATGAAATCTAATTTCATAGAAAATGTCAACCCGAGTCAGAATATGATTAAATGGTCTAAGCAACATAAATGGTAAGTTGAACAATCCAGTACGGAAAACGAACACCCCACCCCTAAACAAATTTTTGGCAATGAAGTTTAGAAAATTTGTTTTGAAAACAGGTATTTTAAAGTCAGATTCCCGAGACTTCCTAAATTACTATTTTTATAATTTTAACAATTTTTATTTTTTTTATGAATAAGATTTAATATAAGAAAAACAAGAAAGCAATAAAAGCATAATTCACACCATAGAGGAACATGACTCAAAATCCGAGAAAACATGCAAGAGTGGAAAACGTGAATTATGTTTAACATGGACTTAGGATCTGGTACTTACAGCCACACACTCCATAGGGAGGGCCCGGTTACCAGAGTGGTGCACTTACCAATATATGGAATTGTAAGGAAGTACACCAAACAACAAAATGAGCCATTTATATATATATCAACAACCTAAAGAGTTGTGGGTCTTCCCGTAAATAAATAACATGGAATGCACCCCCAAATAGAATCAAACACCAAGATTTCCTATGATGCAACTTAGTAAAATGGAAAAGAAGTCTGATAGATCTAGAACGTAACCGCGCATGCACCTTCTTTTTCATCTTTGAACGAGAGGGTGTCCAAGTGAATGATCGTGAGAAAATGGATGTTTGGGGAAGATATGGTGGATATGGATGAATTTTAGACATAAAGAATGGAAGAAATGAGAATGTGGGTTTGGCACAAAACTCATTCATGGTGTAGGTGGGAACTGTCTCAATTCTGAAAATAAAGGTGTCAAGTGCCTTTCCCTTGGGAATTATTTTTGTATTAGGAGGATTTAGAGAATCATTAAGCACCGAAGAAACAAGAGGGTCAAGCGCAAACTCCAGGTTCCGTTGAAAAGGTGGAAGGTGGGGAAAATTGGTGATGGAAGATGAATGATTGTCAGCTAGAGCTCTCAGGCCTAGATCATTAGAAGCCTTTAGATATGCCAGACATTCCTCAGTAGGTTGGTCAAAAGAATCACTGGGATAGAGGGTGAAAAATTCATCTTCCATCATAGCATCAAGGGATAAATGGATGTTGGCAGGGTGGGACTCGCGAGGTGGCAGGGAAGAGTTGCAAAAGAGTTGAAGGAACTCTTCCCTAATTTCATCTACATCCAAGGAGTCCTTGTCGAAGTTTGAGCTTCCAAAGGAAAAAAATTTGTGCATCTGGTCATCCGGAAACGTGGTTTTGAAATAATCATGAGCTAAGATCTCGATCATGCTAACCTCTCCATCGATATTCTTATCAGGAAACTATTTGATTGTTTTAAAAACATTGACCTCAACGAAAAGATGCCCAAAGGACAAGGACATCGACCCATCGCGACAGTTTATAAGCGCGTTGGCAGTTGCCAAGAATGGGCGCCCTAAAATGATCGGAACAGAATCGTTAGCGACTTCTGCATTGAGGATAACAAAATCCACAGGATAGTAGAAATCCTGAACCTTAACCAGCACATTTTCCACTACACCCTTATCATACTTGATAGACCTATAAGCTAATTGCAACGTCATTGTTTTAGGTTGCATTTCCTGTAGACCTATTTGTTTATATAAATAATAAGGGATCAAGTTAACACTCGCCCTGACGTCTAATAAAGCAGTGGTCGTGTGAGTATCTCCTAAGGTGCATTGTACAGTAGGACGACTAGGGTCCTTGTACTTAACGATTCTATTGTGTTCCGTTAAAGTTGGAAACTGTTCAGTTAAAAAGGCGTCTTTAGGAATCTTTGTCTTACGCCTAGTAGTGCACAACTCTTTAAGAAACTTAGCATGGTGAGGTAACTTTTTAATCGCTTCAAGAAAAGGTAAGTTTATCGTTAGATTTTTAAAAACTTCCCTAATCTCTTCAAAATTTGTATCCTTGTTTAACATAGCTAATTTATGAGGAAATGATGGTTTCTCTCTATATTTAGCATATGGATCAATAGGATGGTTAACCTTGCTTTTATGTTTCTTAGGCTGTGGTTTAAGTGGTACCTCTATAGTGGTAGGATCTTCAGTTATCATTTCAGTATCTAGTGTAGGGATTACTGGTGGGGTAACTATAGACATAGTTACTTTGTTATCAATTAACTACTCTGCTAGAACGGAGAGTGGTGATAGAATTTATCTCACCTATGTTTGCATTTTCGTTACTAGTATTACCATTTATCTCAAAGGCTGTGTTTGGTGTTTTAGGATTAGGTATCGCTTGTCCTGGAAACACACCTTTGGGTTGTACTTTCTCTTGAGCTAACTACTGTAAGGAAAGTTGGATGGCTTGTAAAATCTGTTGTTGAGATTGCATAAAGGTATCAAAACGATCCAGTTGTGGAGTAGTATTTGCTACTGGTTGTGTGACATAAACTATGTCACGTTGATTATTAATTGGTGGATTTTGATAGTTATTATTATTAACCGAAACGATACCTCTATTAGCATTATAATTATTATTGTTATAATTATTATAATTACCCTGACCTTGTCCTTGTCATGGTTGAGCTTGGTTGTTTTAATTATAATTACCCTGACCTTGTCCTTGCCTTGGTGGACCTTGGTTGTAATTGTTTGTTGGCCTAACATTTGGGTTAAACAACCTTAGAGTTTGTTGATTATTTCGCCAACTGAAGTTGGGGTTTTGTCACCAAGTTGCATTAGGTTCGCTATTAATGGAACAAACATTATCTTGTTGTGATTGTTGTTTTTCATAGGCGAGAGGACAATAGGAGTCGGGATGCTCTGGACTCAAACAGAAATTACATGGATTGGTGTTGACATTCATGACGGGGATAGGCGTTTGTTGAACAGAAATAGCCTCTACCTTTTTAGTGAGAGATTCAATTAAAGTTTTTAGCTCGGGATCGGGTTTCATCTCAAACATACCGGCGACCTTAACTGTTGTAGAAGAACTAGCGTTGCGAGAGGAGATATCATCCCTACCCCAAGTTATTATTACACTTAGTTTGATCTTCTAAAAATTTATAAGCCTCTGAGGCTCCCTTACTTAGGAAACTACCCCCATTCTTTATGTCAATGGACTTCTTTATGGTGGTGTAGAAGTCCTTTGAAAAAGGCACGAACTAGTGTGTCTTTCGCGACGTTATGGTGTGGACACTCTATAAGTAGATCGGTGAAACGATTCCAAGCCTCCAAAAATGATTCATGAGGATTCTGTCCAAAGAAATGAATCTTGGAAAGCATTTCATCGGTCTTTAGTGGTGGGTAAAAATGTTCCATAAATAGTTGAACAAGTTTAGCCCACGAGTCCACAGAATTAGGCGCTTGGGCAGTTAACCAAGACGCCGCCTTGTCGGCTAAGGTGAAAGGAAGAACCCTTAGTTTAATTTGTTCAGCACTAACCATAGGATGGTGGAATGTAGTAAGGACTTGGTCAATCATACACATGTGTTGATAAGGCTTTTCATGGTCTAACCCATGAAAAACGGGTAACAAATTAAATATATTTGGGGGGATTCGGAAATCCCCCACTGGGTCTGATAGAAGGATGCAAGATTTAGGGCTATCGTTCAAGGCTTTGTAAAAATCAGAGAGAGGAGACTCTCTTTCTTTAGCCATTATTTCAGGTGGTGTGTGTGGTATATTTAGCTAGAGGTGTAATAAGTGGTATACTAGAAAGGCGTGTTTGTTGACGTTGCCAGTTGATTACGTTAGGCATTTTTCTTCGGCCTGACCTTAATCTTATGCAAGGTTAAGCCAATCTTAACAAAACACAACAACACTCCAAACAATCCTGATATGCTAGTATGAACCTCTAACAGGAGATGCGAGGTATGGAAGAAAAGAGTACCTGAATGCCTCCTTGCTTCACTTATGAATAATGTCTTGTTTACGCGTGCTCAGTGTGTATAACAAGTTAGAACACTGAAAACCTTGAAAGAAATGGAAGTTTGAAACAAACCTGTGGAAATCGGGCAATTTCAGCTGAGGGCGCAGGTCGTGCTTAAGATAGGCCTAAGAAGGGCGCGGGTGGCGCTCAGGTCAAGCTGGAGTTCCAGGCGTTTGGGCACGGGTCGCGCTCGAACTTAACCTTGGTAGGGCGTGGGTCCCGCTTAGGAAAAAACTAAAGGTCCAGGCGCTTCAACTAAAAAGTGGAGTTCCAAGCATTTGGGCGCGGGTGGCGCTCCAATTTAGCTTGCCCAGGGCGCGGGTCGCGCTTCGCGTAATTCTGTGAGGAAAATTTTCAGTGCTGAAATGGAAAACCACAGTGAGAATCAAACAAGGGTAGGTGGGTTATAGGACTTTGAAAAACTAACAATTCTAAAGAAAACAGTACTAAAGGGAACTATGATGGCAGCGGCGCCATTTGCTAAAATGATAAAATTGAATATAACTCTACTTACGAATAAACGATGAAGTCTCAAAACGCAAGTAAAACTATTTCTTTTACGATGAGAGTTCTTTATCAAAGATTTATACTCTCGAATCTATCGAAATAGAGTGGAGTCAAAGATTCGTTCCACTCCTAGTTCTTTAACAATCAAAGTTTTCTATAATTGCGAATCTATCCAAAGTATAATGAGAGTAATGGTGGGATTATACTACAATATGAATTCTAAGAACAAGATACTAACTATAATGATTCAACTACGAAATGCTACGGAATACTAAGGTTTGAATCTAGAATAAAAATTAGAGGGGAATTGAATCCACCTTAATAAACTAGCATATATTGTTGTAATCAAATTCTTACATTCTTACAGTAAGAATTGGTTGTTCTAATCCCTAATTATACATGGCATCTCTACCAATTCATAACTAGCATGTGAGGAAGTCCAACCCATTCTCATGGCGAATCAACGACCTTCTAGAGTGGAATAGACGCTTACAACGATTCTACACTACATAATCAAGTTTTCATCAAGGCTTCATCAAACCCCTCTAATGGAGGTTTAGCCTTGATTTATCAAACTATCATTTCCACATGAAATTGAATAAGACATAATATAAAGATTCTAATTAACTTTATTAAATTCAACTAAACAATAATTGAAATATAGATTAACAACTAAGAAATCATTAACAAACAAGAATTGAAATTAGATCTAAGCAATTTTTAATAACAAAATCAAAATTATCAATAACTAACTATTTTATTTATCTAATGAATGATAAACAATGATTCAAATAACTAATCTAAAACAAGGTATGAAAAAACTAATTAATTAACTAATAAAAATTCTCAAAACTAGATCTAGATTATTCTCTAATGGCTACTTTCTATCCTAAGCTAATTGATACTAGAGCTAAGTCTTGTGTGTGGAAATGGAGGAGACCAGATCCACATTTTCGTGCATGGGCTGAGGGTCCATGTTTTGGGCCGGAAAATCGAGTCTAAAGCCCAATTTCTTCAGTCCACAGGGCCCTTTTCAGCTAGCTTTGAATTTAACAAGCTTTTCATCCTATTTTTCTCCTCTTATTGGGTCAAGGTTTGGACCATTGGAAAGCTCTTTTTGAGCCGGTCGTTTTGACATAAGGTACGCCCAATTTTGAGGCCTGAGTCCAAAGATACAGTCTTCGGAAGTTCTGCTGACTTTTGTGTGATGTTTCTGCCCGCGTTGACTCTGACTTTTCAGCTTCTGACCGGGCTTTACAAAGGGTTTTTCTCCTTGAATTTTGGCCTTTAATGACAGAACTTCTTAGCAACCAACCCTTGCTCTTGTATATCGCCAAAGTGGCACATTTCTGCACATAATTGACTTCAATGCCTGAAATACATTAAAATAAGTAATTAGCATTAACTCTTATTTATTACACGCATAATTGGTCTAAAAGTTTTATTGTTAAGGGGTTAAAACTACAATTTTAGGCTCTTATCATTAACACCTCCTAAAATCCAACCATTTACCACAACTAAGCCATCCATTCACCCATTAATTAAGAGAAACCTCAAATTTGCACTTAAGCCAATTGCCTCAGAGACCCTCTATAATTTTTTCAACCCTCACGATGAAGAGTGTTTGCCTAGCACACAATCCCATGAGTACACCATTCCTTTAGTTGAGAGCTAAGCTTTGACCGAGTGTAGTGAGAAACCTAGTTTGTCTTATTTTTCCTCATCTGAGCCTCCTGAAAGACATCAGGATCTATACTTCATTCCTTTCTCACCTAAAGTATCACTAATTTATCTTTTGGGTCATTCTAACTCTTTAACACAGCTAGAACATGATGGTTTGCATATGTTCTTTGATGGGTTGCATAAGTTTTCTTTTATTCTTCCATATGATTGCTTCTAATTATACAACTTCATTATGTTTGGGGGTGCATTTAGTATCATGTTTTTATGGCTAGACCCCCCAACTCTTTCGACTATTAGTTTATAGTTGACCACGCATCATCTATTTTGTGCTACCCAATTTCTTACTTGTTTGGGAGTGTGCACAGTCTAGGGGAATCTGACTTAAAATGACCCCACATTAAGTCTAGGGGAATTTGACTTTAAACGACCCCACATTAAATCTGGGGGAATCTGACTTTAAAGGACCCACGTGTTTAAACAAATTTCTAACCATGTTTTCAAAAATTTGTTTGGGGGTGGGGTGTTTGGTCTTTCCATTCTTGATCTCTCAACTTAACACCACACCTCTCACTTTTATTTGCACTTTCACTTCATAGCACTTCTACTACATGGAGCCAAGATGCCCCCCTATTTTGCCTATACTGAGCCCAAAAACAGTGGAATTCTTGCCAAGCCAGAGCACGGCCGCGCCTTCACCTCAACGCAACCTTAGTTATGTTTTTTTTTTTGTTTTCTTTCGCACTCACTTCCAGGAGTTTAGTAGTGTATTATGCTGGATAGGAGGTAAGTTTTATATTTTGTTAGTGTTTGCTTATGTCCCAAGCAATTTAATTCTTGTTATCCACATAATGGGTGAAATTCATATAGAGTTGCGTATGTTTTTCTTTGCCTATATTAGTATGTTATAAATTTGTTTTGCAGGTGCTCTGAAATTTTCATGCGTTTCCATGGTATTTCCTACCCTTCTTATTTCTATACTTTGAGGATAAAACATGCTTTTGTTTGGGGGTGGCATAGAAACACGCATAATTTAAGGCACATATTAGGATAATACATGTATAATATGCACTTGTGTTCTAGTAAAATAAATAAATAAATAAATAAAATATAAATAATAAGTATTTATACGATATACTTAGGAATACTGGTATTGTTTCTTTCTCCATGATGATATTATTCTAGAAGTTTCACATTAGCTTTTAAATTAGAGCATAAATTCTTATTCTGCATAAATTAACTAAGGTTGTTATTAGTAGAAGTGAGATTAATATACCTATGTCGTTTTTATTAATAAAAGATCTTACCCAGCAAATTATTCTGGGAACTCCATTCCTAAACACCAGTCTTCCTATTAATAAAATTGATAAGTATGGTATAACTTTGAGAATCACCCTTTGGTTTTCGAGTTTATTTCTTCTCCTTTGCCGGAACACAAGAATCAAGATTGAGAAATATAATTCACAAACAGATGTTCTTATATGAGTATCCAAATATTTTGGAAACAACATACTCTTCAATCTTATCTAGAGAATATTTCTCCGGGATTATATCCTGTCAATCTAAGATATTATTTAATGTCTTTTCTTACAGAATACAAAATGCTCCAATTTGGTTCATTTGAGAATCCATTATATGGACAACCCTTAGAGCAACCATCAATGGCCTCTGAATCCTTACAGGATAATGCTGATATTGAAATTATCAACAACTTTGAGGACAATTTAGGCCTCCCTAACTGGGATTATTCCCAAGAGTCTGTTAGTCAACATAACAGCATCAAGGGTAAAACCTTGGAGTCTGATTATATCAACACCTTTGCGAGTTCTTCGCATTCTCTTTCTAGAAATTCTAATAGTATTGGTAAAAGAAAAGTAGGATTTGATGATCTAAAGTTACCTTATGTCTACGATAACAGGCATAAGTTCTTTACATATCAGAAGCTTCATAGCTTTCAGAAGTCCATTTTGGACAATGTTATCAAATCTTTTGAACAAAATGATAAGAAAAGTTTTTATTCAAACCCTTAAGGTTACTGCTAAATATTTTAGCAAAAATAGCCAGAGTACCTTAACAACTTGGTTTGACTTTAAAAGAAAGTTTAATAAATCTCATGATTTGAAAAGATCCCTTGATTGTGTCGCTTGGAGTACTCTCTCCGGAGACTTTTCAGAATCTTTTTGGAATAAAGCCAAAATATCCCTTCCATCACCTTTACCAGAATTAATTCAGAATCTCCTCCCTTCACATTATTAGAAATGGATTCAAAATTGGAATTCAATTATATTGGGAACTTGTCCATTAATTGTTAAAGGCATTGCTCATATCATAGAAGGAACACATAACATGCATCCAAATTTGCATGTTTTTCTCCCTAGTACATTCTGGCAGTATTTCAGGCTTTTGGATATGTATCTAATTGATGAACTGTTAGAGATGGGATTTATAAAATCCATCACAATCAGTACAACGATATCTTTGGAGGTAGGAGTGATAAATAACAAATTTATCGCAAATTAACCATCTATGCGTAAACACAATAATCAATTACATAAACAAGTGTTTAGATCAATATTCCTACTCTCAAATAATAATGAAGTAATATATAAAGAGTCAGGATTCGTTCTACTCCTAAACTACCAAGACATAAAGAAATTCAACTAATCAAACACAAGAAAACAATGGTGAAAGTAATGTTATGTTGAGAGATTTCTATTCTATGATTATACTATGAATTCAAATAAATCTAAATTAACTAAACTAATAAAAATAGGGTTTTAATGGAAGAGAAAGTTATAGAAAAGAGTAATCAATCCACCTAATAACTAGTTTCATACAAGAATCGAATTATTCATTGGAAAAAGATCATATTTAGGTTTTCATGCAATGATTCAACCTAAAGCCTCAACCTTTATCATCCCTATCAACAACCTACATATCTATAGTCATTATTACTAGCTTGTAGGATTATTACAACTAAGTCTCTCGACTTAATTATAATAATCCCTAGTTTAATTTACTATATGCTTATTTTATAAGTCACACAATAAACTAAACTTATTGAAATACATACACAATTAAATAATTCTACTAAGCAATCTATTCCTCATTAGGCTTCATAATCACTCCCTCTAATGGGGGTGATTAGCCTAATATTATTGGAATAATTAAACTAAAGCAAGAAAAAGAAGTCATAATAATAACTTGAATTATATTGGATTGAAGTAATGGTGGCTAGGCTAAAGAAAACATAAATTAGGTTATACTAAAGAGAGAGAGAGAACTAATTTAATTAAACCAAGAGGGGAGTAGCCAAGTTTTGTTTTGCCTTAACCTTCTTTATATAGGAGAGGGTTAGGTTTACAATTTCGTGCATGGTCTTTTAGGCTAGGTTATGGACCCATAAATCAAGTCCAATGCCCAATTTGTTGAATCCAAGCCTTCTAATTTTGGTCGTGTTACTGTATCGCGAGGTTTTACCAACTAATACTACTATGATCGAGTCATGGTCTAAACCATTGGAAAGAGCTTTCTGAGCCGATCATTTTGATATAAAATGGGCCTAAATCCGAGGTTTGAGTCCAAATATATGGCCTTTTGAAGTTCTGTTGATTTTTCTTCAGCTTTCTAATCCGGTTTGACTTTCACTTAACAGCTTTGACTTGGGCTTTTTAAGGGCTTTTTCTCCATGAAACTTGGGCTTTCTTCATAGAACTTTCATAGCAATCACTTTAGCTCATTTTAGAGCCTAATTAGTAACGAATTTATATTTATTCAACTCCGAAGCCTAAAATACTCAAAAACACGTAATTAGTGATAAACCTATATTATTAATAACATAATTGGCTAAATAGAAATACTATTAAAGGGTTCAAACTATAGTTTTGAGCTCTTATCAAGGAGCTGATAACAAGAGATTCTTGGCTTTTCCTTTTGTTAAAGCCATAAATAATGCTATGATGAAATGGCATTGTGATGTTACTGTGAATTTACCACAACATGTCTAGAATATATTGAATATGAAACTTATCCTTTAGTTCATTTGGTTCGAATATACAGACAAAGACCATATGATATTTCAAAGGTTTTTTCTCTTTTGGAAGCAAAAGAAAAGTTTCATACTATTACTACAGAAGACATATTAAAAGAAACAGAAGATATTCGTGCTATTGGTCTTCATCAGATTAAATGGTCCATCAGATATAGTTCTATACAAAAGAATCCAAGGTTCACACATTTGTCTGAATCTGATAGATTTATGATCCAAATAGAATCATTGGATAATTCCAATAGAACCAATTTCTATGAAAAATTGGGTAGAAAGAGTTCTTTGGCACTTAGCTCATCTGCTCTTGAGACTTGCCAACTTATTAATGAAAAAGGCCCTTCTGAATTCCTCACTTATCTAGGTGGTTTTACTTCAGACTCAGAATTTGAAGAAGGGGAAGAAGATTTTCTTTCCCAAGTTAATGAAAATTTACACACTCAACTTGGCACTCCTGATCATATTGGCAGACATCATGGCCCATGATAAGGACCAGAAATAGAATCAGCATTATTTGGCTTAGGATTTTTATCCTTACAGCTGGAATCAGAACAAGAAATGCTTTGTCAAGGGGGACCCTTGAAGTCGACATCCAACCTTTTGCTTTTCACAAAAGTCAAAAGTTGAGTAGGATTTTAGCATTATAAGGATTCTTATTTTCTGAATACAGAAGTAAAAGACAAGTATGCCTTTTCATGGTAGCCTAGCAGACTGCGACAATATTAGCACACGTAGCCACTTCCTGTGAGGACTCCAAATTATATTTTGAGATCCGACTACTATATAAGTGATACCTCACCTTTATTGAGGAACATCTTTCATTTTAGCTTTCAATTTTCTATTTGTTTGAGTGATAAGTGTTCTTTCTTTTCTCCCCCCTTTCATAATTCCACATATATAAATAAAAGTTCAGTTTATATCAAGTGTTCTTGCTGGTGATTGATCACTTCCACATTAATCAGGTGTTTTACCTAATCTCTTTTTCTTGCCAAAAGAAAAGGAGATTAGATAAAACACCTGATTAATGCGAAAGTGATCAGTCAGCAGAAAAAACACTTGATATAAACTGAACTTTTATTTATATATGTGGAATTATAAAAGGGGGGGGGGGGAGAAAAGAAAGCACACTTATCACTCAAACAAAGAGAAAATTGAAAGATAAAATGAAAGATATCCCTTAACAAGGGTGAGGTATCCCTTATATAGTAGTCGGATCTCAAACTATAATTTGGAGTCTCCACAGAAAGTGGTTACATGTGCTAAAGTAGTCGCAGTTGGCTGGGCCACCATGACAAAGCATACTTGTCTTTTACTTCTATCTTCAAAGGATAAGAATCCTTATAATGCTAAAATCTTATTCAACTTTTGACTTTTGAGAAAAACAAAAGATAGGATGTCTACTTTAGAGGTCAACCTTGACAAAGCTTTTTTGCTTGTATTCTGTCTTTTAGGGATAATAATCCTTATTATGATTAGCAAAAAATAATGCTTCAATTCTTCTTTGTCTCCTTAATGGAGAATATTTCTGCTTTGTCCTCTTCATGGGCCATAGGTAGTCATCATTTCTTCTAGAAATATGATTTTGAAAAACTTGTCGTGCAAACATAACTTCCTTATGTTTTAGAGGAAGTAGGCTTGGGCTCCTGGTTAGCCTTAAGAGCTTGTTTGAATTTGGCCCATATGTCAATTTTAGTAGGCTTCACTGGGGGATTAGAAGAACTCGGATATATTTGAGTTAAAGCTTCAGTAAGATTAAAATTTTCACCTAAATCTTCATCTGACTGACTTTCTTTTGCTAGATAAGCAAATTGATTTGCTTCTTCTTGACTATTATTTGATGTCATAGAAACATCATCTTGTTGGGAGGATGATATATCCTTTGTGCTGGAGGATGCTTTTGTAGTAGACGGTAGCTTGAATGAAGTAAAAAAATGACTCTTAAACTTCTCCATACATAAGTAATTAATTTGCCTTTATGAGAAACTTGGATTCTGAAATTTGATAAGATTCTTTATCATATCAAAAAGGTTTCCTGTATCCATATCTCCTAAAGAATTGTTTATGGGAGTTTGTTCAATGAATGATTTTAAATCATTCTCTATGCTGCTATTGGCTTCTTCGGTTGGAAAAGTAATAAACCATCTTGAATTGGATTGGTGTTGACATTCATGACGGGGATAGGCGTTTGTTGAACAGAAATAGCCTCTACCTTTTTAGTTAGAGATTCGATTAAATTTTTAAGTTCAGGGTCGGGTTTCATCTCAAACATACTGGCGGTGTTAACTGTTGTTGAAGAACTAGCGTTGCGGGAAATATCATCACTACCCCCCAGTTATTATTACGCTTAGTTTGATCTTCTAAAAATTTATAATCCTCTGAGGCTCCCTTACTTAGGAAACTACCCCCATTCATTATGTCAAGGACTTCTTTATGGTGGTGTAGAAGTCCTTTGAACAAGGGTAAAGATGGTAAACCCATAGGCATCTTATCATCTCCTTTTAATTGAAGATGATATTCTGTCCATTTTAGAAAAATATCTAAAAGGTTCTCAGGGAGAATGTCAAGTTCTAGACAAAAATATTCCCACTAATGAAAAATCCAGTACGGATAATCAGTCTTAATAGACTGGGGACATAGTTTAATAAACCATGAATGTTTCTTGTGAGCATTTTGATAGAAAAATACATTAGTACAAGCTGAGATATAATCCCAATAATTATAAAAGATATTTGTCGAACTTGATTTTCGACATTTGTTGGGATCTAAACCCCATTCATTATAAGAGATAAATCTCTTAAATATAGCTTTGTTGTAAGAGATCAGACTATATTCCGAATCAGTCTTCTGCAATGTATGGATAATATTCATAGTAGAAGTAGCCGAAGCTAAAATTTCCTCATAGATATATCTATGTTTGTCATCAACAACAGGATATTATTGTGTGTCAAAATATCTTCTTTGATTTCCCAAGGATAAGGCATCCACTGCTCATCACCTAGTTGAAGATAAATGATGGTTTGATATGCCCTTTTATTAGGGATATAAGGAGTCAGAGGAGTAAGAACTGCCTATTTCATTGACTTTACTTTCTACTGAGTATAACCATGAGACAGGGGAGGAAATTGCTCTTCATTGTCAAGGAAATTATATTTTCCTTTGTTCTTTCCTCAGCCTTTAGTGGTATAACCACTACCTTGACCTCGCTGAGAGGTGCTCATAATCCCTACAAAAATTCTCTTGTTAGAAAATATGGCAATAAGTTAAAATCACCTTTGATATATTCAATGTCAAAATCAAATGCAGAGAGATTAGCTTGCCATCATGCAAAAATCTGTTTAGATGCAATATTCTTGATATCCTTCTGTAATACTTGTTTAGCAGCACTACAATCAATCCGAGCCAAGAATTTTTGATTTAATAAATCATCCTGAAATTTATGAATACATTTTACCAGCAAAAGAATCTCCTATTTTATAGTAGAATAATTAATCTAAGCCTTCTTCCAAGTTCAAGAAGTGAATCTGATTAATTCTTCCTTACTATTGATATGATTTTTCTATTTTAAGATACCACCATAACCAATATTGGAAGCATCTGTCTCAACAATTTTAAACCACTGAAAATTGGGTAAAGATAAGCAAGGTAATTGCTTTGCTTTAAGCTTAATCTTTTGTACTGAAAGAGTATGTGTTGAACTCCAAGTTGTTGGGACCTTTGCTAGTCTGGAGTATAGGATAGAGGTATCCTGTGACAGATTTTTATAATAGTTTGCTAAATAATTAAGACTACCAAGAAATCTTTGTAACTGAGTCTTGTCTAAGATCTCATTAGGAAATTTAGATGCAAACTCAGTACTTCTGTCTATAGGAATTATTTTTCCTTCAATAATATTATGACCAAGAAACCGAACAGTTGTTTGGAACAACTTCATTTTAAGTGCAGATACTACTAAACCATTTCTTTTAATAAGATATTTAAATATCTTTAGATGTTTAATATGTTGTTCTAAAGATTTAGAATAAATCAGAATATCATCAATATAAACAATAGAAAAATCCGAATAAGGATTGCAAATATCATTCATAATATTCTGAAATTCTGAAGGAGCATTTTTTTAATCCAAATGGCATTACTGTCCATTCATAATGTCCAAAGGGTACATTAAATGCAGTTTTATACCTGTCTTTAGGAGCTATCTGGACTTGCCAATATCCTGACTTAAGGTCAAACTTCGAGAAAATGATTGATGTAGATATGTGATCTAAGAGATCCTTTTTATTAGGAATAAAATATCTAATCCATTGTAAAGTATCATTAAAAGGTTTGAAATTAATAACCAATCGTGGAACTCTTCGTTCCTTCTCAGCTGCTTTATTAACATAAAAAGCAGTACAACTACAAGGAGATTTACTTGGAGTAATCAACTTCTTATCTAGAAGACTCTGGATCTCTTTTTGGCATAGAGTCAAAAAATCTGATTTCATCTTACTTGGTCTAGCCTTAGTCGGAATAAACTTTTCATTAAAGCTTGATTCATAGGGTAAATAGACAATATGTTTCTTTCTTTCCTAAAAAGCATTGGGGACCTCACTACAAACTTCAGTAATAAACTGAGTTTTAATTTGTTCAATTTGTAACTGAAATTCCTTAGTGTTGAGTCTTTGCTATAATTTTAAAGAGGTTATTTCTTCTTTGAGAAAGTTTAATTAACTTTCTTTAGTTGTTAACTTATTGTTAATTAGCTGAATCTGCTTATACCTAGGAGGAGTTATAAACTCAAAAATAATTCTTTGATTATTTATTGTTGCATAAATACCTTTCTCATTAATTTTGTTAATGGGCATAATAGAATTAAGAAAAGGAATTCCGAAAATAATATGCCGAGAAATTTCTTTGACCAGAAGGAAAGTAGAAGATAAACAATGTTCTTCTTTGCAGATGAATACATCTGTTAACTTGTATGCAATATGCATAAGGGTACCACTAGCAGTGGAAAGATTCTTAGTAGATTTCTCAAAATATTGAGTAGGTATTAAACCTTCTTGAATACAATTCAAATCAGCTCCACTATCAATTAAAACAATATGATTTGAAAGAGTGTACTCATTATTAATAACCAAAGTAATAAGAACATTTCATCTTTGGAAAACAATGTTATCCAGAGATATCTTATTATGGTGCTGGGGATCATTACTAGCAACAAGATTATTATTAATCTTTAATTCTTTTATTTCTGTCTTAAGGTTACTAACACCATACTATAAATCTGGAGCATTAGTAATACGAGATTTACCGGATATACTATCAGAAAGTCTCATATTATTAAATGAACGAAGATTCTGTAAAGTTATAAGGTTCTGAAGATAATTAAAATTATAAATCTTATCCTATGGATTAATCTTAAATTTTCTTATCTTCAAAAGATTACTATAGTCTTGTGGCCTAGTGGAAGACTGACCCGTCTTATGACCATAATGATCACATCTATGATAAAAACGAAGAGCTTTCGCTTTAGGCCTGAGTCTCTTCCAATGCTGTTTTTCTTTAAGACTTTTTGGTTTCTTATTAGTCTTGGATTTGTTATCAACCTTTTTGACCAATATGTTATTCTCTTAAGGTGGTTTAATATAAGCCACAGTTTCAATACTATCTTTCAGCTTTAAAGGTGTTGTTGGAGGATGTACAACTGTCATCTCCTTGTCATCAAAAGTAGTCCAATTCTTTTGATGAAATTCTAAAACACCAATATAATTATCTACAGGTTCAAAATCATTTTTTAAATTAGATTTTATTGATTGATTAGGTAAATATTTTTTACCTCAGATTTCACCGAGTTATTTGGTAAAGGAAAAATCTTATCTGGTAAGTGATTATTAACTTGTTTAACTTGTTGAGTAGGTAAACTAGGTTTTACCCTGTCGATTAACACATCATTATCAGATAACATACCTTTGGATCTTAAATAATCCTTAACATCTTGTTGTATAGTAGCACGTTTAATTTTCGAATTAAGAATTTTATTATTCTGGTACTCTAGAAAAAACCATTTAGCCAGAGTAGTACCATATTCCTGGTACCATTGAAAATACTCTTGATAATGCTGAACAAGAGGTTTCAATTATGTAGGAGTAAAATATTTATTCAACTCCTCATATTTTAACTTATAAAATTGATTTGTTTCATATAATGTATAATCCATTATAAAACAAATTCCATTTTTGATGTTGTGGGAGATTCCCTAGCATTCTGTCTATAAATACCATGTGGTATTTGTTGATTAGAGATACGATTCTCTTCTACAGATTGATTGTACTGAGATAATGATTCAGCTTTAGATACTGAATGCCTAGAAGATTGTGGTATAGAGATCTTATAAGAAGATCTCAAGGAGAAACTTCTACTAACAAAAGGTGTCTTAAAGTTTAATATAACTTCTCCTTCTGTTGATTGAATTATTTGATCATTATCACTACTAAAAAAAAGAGTTTTTATCTCGGTTCTAAAATTAGCCTTATCTCGGTTCTGCTGATAAGAGAGATAATATGTCCTGTGAATGAGATAATATGCCCCATAATTTAGGTACTAACTCTGAGTATAAATCTGTTATCTCACCTCTTACTTAATCGAGATAAAATATATGGATTTTACCACTGGTGGTATGGAACTGATATAATAGGAAATTTCATTTATCTTACCATTGTGGAACTGATATAATAGGAAATTTCAACCATCTCACATTGAACTGATATAATTGATATTAAACCAAATATCTTGGCACTCAAATGATATAATTGCTATTATACCAAATATCTCGGAATAAATTTGGCAAATAAAACAAAAATCCCAAAAAAAAAATAGAAGTCCCGAAAGAATAGAAGTCCCTCTCTACAGTACTCTCTCATGACTTTCACGAACTCACGATGGCAACTTCTGTTCTAATCTCCGCTATCTCTTCGTGTATATTGCCCTCTCTTAACCTCTCACACCCATTTCAACTCCACAGCAGTTCAACAATTATTCTGTGTTTTCAGGTACTAAAATGATCTTAGATTAAGCTAGGAGATTATATAGTGTTCAAAACTAATCAAATTTTTGAAAAATGATTAATCAAACTTAGAATATTGAATCTAAGTTATTCATGTATAAATAAGTTAGTGCTTAACCTTTATAAACTGATTCGCAGTTCTTCCATCAGCTATTCATTCCTTGTTAGAACAAATTGGATCTGAGGAGGTTCTGGTCGTCCTGCCTCAACTTGATTTGCTTTTGAGCAGGTATTACTCTTATCTTTTTTTTAGATTAGGCCTTCTTGTACGTAGCAAGCTTTTTTCTTGTATCTATGACTATATCAACTTGGTTTTACTAACAGAGACTAAAAGAAATTTACAGTGGTACTATATTCTACTAGTGTTATCTGAGTTCTTTCTTTGTTTCTTTCCGTCTGTTAACCGCTCTCTTTGTAGTGTCATGTGATTTATGGTGTAGATATTGCCTAAGACCTGAAGGATTTGCATGAAGAAGATGACTTAGCCATTGTTCTTGACTCAAAAGATCATCCACGCTGCATCATAGAATTCATTTCTCAGAGCCTTCAAATGCTACCTTTGGAGGATTCAAAGAAAGACCTCTTGGTATATCCATCTTGGCCTAGCAAAGCACTTCATTATAGCCATACGATTTGATTATGCTTTGGCTTATGGTAGGCTCAATGCACTGTAGGAATCCAAATTTACTTATTTTCATGAAGGAATTGCTATCTGTGAATAGCTTATTAGTATCCCAATTCCTCTCTCTTACAGTCGCTTGACCTCAAGGTTTCTAGTGCTTTGGCATCTCACCCTTCTGGTCATACTCTGGGACGGCTGCAAGTGGATCGTTGTCCCTACTACTTTTATCAGCGCGCCCTCCTTGTTCTGCATTGAGGAAGTATGTTTCTCTTTAACAATTTTGCATTACGTTTTACTTAATTACGTTCAGAGTGCATCCTGTGCTTTCTTATGCTATTTATTCATTTCTGACCTGTGAATCCTGTGAGGCATTCTTTATCTCCTTCTCACTGCATTTTGTTTGCTAGTTATATTGATTCATGTATACATGCATCACAGTATCCATATGCATTTATCTATACAGACGATTCCTATCAAAAAAAAAATCTATACAGACGTACAGATAACTATATATATTTGTTAAGTTTATTTACTTCTTGCTTGGTAACTCCTTTGAGTAAACCTAGGTCAGCAATCTGCGTGGCTACCTCAGTAACGTGCTTGGGTCTGGCAGAGGGCAAATGCATCCACTGTCTGGAAGGAATTCACGACCCCAGATGGAAGAATGTGGGTGACATTCTACACTGGTTTTAATTGATTCATCATTCTTTACTTTATTTATGTTTACTATTTAGTCCAAATCCAGATGTTAAACGTCTCTTATTTTTTTAGGTACTATTACAATAAAGTCACACAGCAATCTAAATGGACGATTTCGATGACTGAAGGTTTCTTACTGTGGTTTCTCCACATATCTGTGGTATTTTCCCCCCTCCTAAATAATTTCTAGTTACCTATTTAGTTTTTTCTTATCTTGCTATATAATGCTTACAGTTGGCTCGTAAGCAAGCAGAAAATTTGTCTAGTTAGGGATTTCAACCAGAAGCTGCTGTGACCGCTCAAGCTGCCAGTATGGTAAATGTTTCTACAATCGAAGGACCATCTACCTCATCTGTTTCGGAGCTATTGATTGTTGCTACTGTGAGTTCGTTGCCTATGGCATCCTTGGGATCACAATCTACTCAAGTTATTCCTTCCGTGGCACCAAATGTTGATGGAGGTCACTCTCTTATGGCATCTGTCACTCCCTCACATGCTACGATCATTGGGAATGGAGTTTCTGTTCCTGTGCTGGCAAACACTACATTGACGTATTAACCTGTTTAGTCCTCTTGAATTTTACACACTGTTGGAAGTGAATTTTGGATAATCGTAGTTTGCTGTTTCTGCTGTCAATGGTTTCAGGAATACTTCCCTGAATTTACTTCCTCAAGATATTGCAAATTCTACTGATGTAGCCTCTGTTCAGGATCTGGAGGTACTCAGTTCTCTCTCTTATCGGATGCCTTCTTATGCCAGAAAAAGACTGATTAAATTCCCGTTTCCCTTTGCCAAAGTCAATAAGTATACAAAATAGACAAGCATCATTTGTACTATCTTCTTAGGGATGGTATATGGTTTCATATGGATCTTTTTATTTCTCTACTTGCAATGGAGTTTAAGGCACTTGATCCTATTAATCTAATAGTTATAGTGATTAGTTTGCTAATTTAACTTGCACTGCGTATCATGCCGATGTTTTTACTTTTTAGCAGAAGCGAGAAAAGGGTATGGCGATTCTTTGGAAAAATAAATATTACTCCACTGGAGGAAAAGTCAGTTGATGATGAACCTTTGGTTTATGCTAGTAAATAGGTGCTTGCTTAGGATTCTCCTTTTATAGCATTGAATTAAAAATAAAGTAGAAAATACCTTTTTATAGTTGACTTGTACATACTAAAAGAAGTTTTGGTTATGTATCTTTTTAGGAGGCAAAAATTGCGTTTAAAGAACTTTTGGAATCTGCGAATGTTGGATCTAATTGGAGCTGGGAACATGTATATTTATCTCTTCCCAATATTTAAGTTTCTAGATATGCACTTTGATTTAATGATGAAATTAAAATATTATAGGCCATGAGAGTAATAGTTAAAGACAAAAGATATGCTACTTTGAGAACTCTTGGAGAAAAAAGGCAAGCGTTTAATGAGGTAAGCCTTCACAATGATGGTTCTTCATTTTCTTTTTCTTCTACGCTTCTCTTTGTTTCTCATCATCAGTGATATCGTAATTACTTGTACTTTTTGTATTTTAGTACTTGGGTCAAAGGAAAAAACAGGAAGCCGAGGAAAGACACATTAAACAAAAAAAGTCTCGAGAAGAATTCACGAAAATGCTAGAAGTAAGACGGATAGTACTCCCAAATCTATTATTTACAACAATAAGCTGGGAAACTAATTGATACTTTTGCTTGACAGGAGTCCAAAGAACTAACATCGCCTACAAGATGGAGGTTTGTCTTCTCTCTTAAGTAGCACTGATTTTTCGTGTTGATAGTAAAGTTTGCTATAAAGTTGAAACCTTTCAACGTATTCCATACTGTTATTCGTATTTTGAGACGACATAAGCAGAGTACTATTTAAATGTAATGTCACTTCTAACGCTCTATACGAATTGTTTCATTATTATCTAGCAAAGTGATATCCATGTTTGAGGATGACGAGTGATTCAAGGCTATTGAACGTCCTAGAGATCGCGAGGATCTTTTTGAAAACTATTTGTCGGAACTTCAGAAAAAGGCAAGTTTTACTTGTTATCAAATTTCTCTATGTTTGAATGATGTGATTTCTCCTCATGTGGTCTTTAATTCAGTATATTCCACCTATCTAAGTTTTACTTTACAAGACATCTTCCACCGTTCCAGTCTATTGAAGGTCATATGTTGTGTTAAGAAGCATGTTTTCAAATTTTCGCAACCCATCTTATACTATGTTCTAGTCTTTACCTTACCTTCTTTATTTACTCAAGTCATTTGGTATTCCTTGCTAATTTTGAGTCACAAGACATGCTGGTAAAAGTAAAACCCTTGCTTTTTCACGACACCTTCTTGCCAAAATTTCCTTTTAATGGTAACAAAAATTAAATAAGAAATACCTGCCTTGGCATAGGTGTGAGTGTAAGGTCTCCGGGAGGACTACAAATACGGTGAAAAGAGAAAGCAATCAATAGAATTAACTTTGATGAATCACCGTTTGCCTTTCAAGTGTCCCTCTATTTTCTTGCCACAAGAACCCCAATATTTTTTCTTAAATCTATGATCTTCAGCTTTTGTTCTCTTTTCTCCTCAAAACTCCATCGGATATGTTACTTGCTTTATTTTTTCATTATAGTCCACAGACCCTCGTTCTTTGGTTCATCTCAATTTTGTTCTCTCTCTGTTATGCATGTTGGTTCTTTAGATGCTAGTCGTCTCTATATGGTACATTGCAAGGAAGTTGTTACCTGGTACTTAGTATTTCACTATAATGAAATGTTTAAGGAGATGATTCTGAAGCAGTTGATATGTTTAAGGAAGCCACATTTTCTTACAATATTTTGTCTGATCCGGATAAACGCCGTTAGTATGATATAGCTGGCTTTGAGGCTATTGAAGCAGAAAGTCAAGAATTGGAGTTAGACTTATCGAGTTTGGGAACTGCCAACACCATGTTCGTTGCACTTTTTAGTAAGCTAGGTGTGGCAATAAAGACTCTTGTATCAGACAAGAATCGTGTTGGAGGAAGCATCGAATGGTGCGGTTCTCGTTCATCCATTTCATCTGGGACAATCTTGTTCTAAGAAGGTTGAGAAACAGTGTGCTCACTTTTATTCTGTCAACATAACCGAACAGGAAGCACAAGCAGGCCTTGTCTGTCGAGTCCAATCATCGGACAAGAGCAAGTTTAAGCTATTGTATTTTGAACCGGAGGATAACGGTGGATTAAGCCTGGCATTGCAGGAGGAGAGCACAAAAATAGGAAAATGTACCTCATCTAGGATGTATTTTCTTGGTTTTCCTATTTACCGGTTGGATCAAGTAGTCAATTCGGTGGCAGCAACAAAGGATCCTGATACTGCTTTCCTTAAAAAATTGGACTGATTTCAGCCATGTGAAATATCTGAGCTAAAAGCAGGCACCCATGTATTTTCTGTTTATGGTGACAACTTCTTTAAAAGTGCAAGCTACGTAATAGAAGTTCTTTGTGCTGGACCTTTTTCAGAAGAAAAGGATAAACTCAGGGCTGTGGAAGCTCGAATCTTGACTAAAAGGGTGGAACTATCCAAATTTGAAACCGAGTATAGAGAGGTGTTGGCACAATTCATAGAGATGGCCAGTAGATATGCACAGGAAATGCAATCTATTGATGAACTACTAAAACAAAGAAACACAATCCATGCCTCCTACTCAACTACACCTCCTCTGAAACAAAGTTCGAGTAGTAGCAAAAGCAGTGATTCCTTCAAAGAATCCAAGAAGGAAGAAGAATGCCAAACCAGTTGTAAAAAACATTGGGCAAATGATATGCCGAAGAAAAGAAAATGGTTCAACGTTCGCTTGAAAATGGATAAGGACAAGCCTTATTGAATTAGAGCATATGATTTGCCTTCCTAATGGGTCTTCATGTGTACCGAAGGTCCGATTCTATCATCTTCTTGGGTTGTACACTATCTGAATCTGAACAATTGTTGAATGACTTCCCAACAACTTAAGGGTGATCTGCATTTTTTGCAGCAGTTGTGCATTCGCTCAACTACAACCTTGGTCTGGCATTTTGCTCTCCTATTCCTCCCACAGCCATGAATTGATGGCTTATTAGTGAAGGAGATGATGCTCCTGGTACAATATTTGCATAATCTTGCATGTAAAGGATAAATGCTGCGATTGTAAAATTCATGCAATTTATTATTGCTCTTGTTATTCAATTTATAAGCATTTTGCTTGTTACATGCCTAAAAAAAAAAAAAAAAGTACATGTGATCGAGGTTTTTCTTTTGTCTGTCTCTGAGTATCTCTAAGTGTTATGCTTCAATTTGTATGGGAGTCATGGTTTCTTATATCAATGATTAATGTCTTTGGTGAATTTGTGGCTTAACAGAATGGTAGGTGGACGGAGAAAAGAAACACACTCAAAGAAAAAGAATAACGAAACACACACTTTGGGAGACAGAATTCCACATACCCCTGGTGTTAATAGCAGTGCACCTGCATATCATTATACAAAAGAGCAGCTTGGTGCGGCAATATTTGGCTGTAAATATGAGACAATGGGCGAGTGCCTAAGGAACCTGTTATTTGGTTAGTATAGTAGTACTTTAGCTTTTAACTGCATATTACTTAAAGCATGTTATTTTGTCTCTAGCTACAAGCCTACAACCCACCCCCAAAATTGGGATTTTTAAAACTACTTCTCTAGTAGATCTTCAATTATGTTTATGCAATTATGCGTAGTATAAAAAACAGATAACGTATATAACTAATAATGAAGGACACACCCCCCTTATTAACATTTTACCGGATTGGACTTGGTTGATACAGTAGATTCGATCCCGGAAAGCTACTTTGATTCCAGAGACCCAAAGAAGAGCCACACATGTTTACATATTCCATTATTTCACTTAGGGTATCAATAAATGAGGGGGTATTCGGATTGATTTTCAGCTTTAGACATAATCCATAACTTTTTATTGGAGAGCTGTCGCTTGATCGAGAAAGAAAGCATACGGAGAACATTCATATCTTTTAAATTCAGACTTAACTAATAGATGCAGCACCACTATGGCAGATTTTCTTAAGTGTGTGTTGTTGGCTTTCTTCCACTCAATAATATCACACATACCGTTTTCTTCAATTATGCGATAATCCACTGAATGACATTGTCAGAGCGCTCCTGTAGTGGTGCGTAAGTAAAGCACATAGCGATTTTGGAATTTTCAGATGAGTTTGTTTGTTTAAAATCCCAGATTTTTCTATTAATAAAACTTTTTTGTAGTTTGTTAACATATCTAACTTTCATATTAATTTATTTTCATTTCTAATAACTTATACAATGTTTTGGTTTGAACTTTCATTAAATCTCTATTAACTTTTGTGCAGGCTTACCAATTCGGCATTTCTCGTATATAAAAAATATTGAGCCAGGGTTGCCGATATTCCTATTCAACTACAATGGTAGGAAATTACACGGCATTTACGAGGCAACTAGTCATGGCCGATTAAACATCAGCCCACATGCATTGACAAATAACGGTTCTGACCAGACTCAATTTCCTACCCAAGTACAGCCGCATACTTCTTTTCCCTAATTCTTTAGTGATATCTCTATATATACTGTATTCTAATCACATGATGTTTGATTTTCCCAGGTCCTTGTTCGTATCAGGAAGCAATGCAAGTCCTTGCCAGAGGACCAGTACAAGAAGGTCCTAGAGAAAAACTACATGGATGAGCTGTACTTTCGGTTTGAAGTTGATCACAGACAAACTGCTCAACTCCTTTCCTTGTTTGAGTCTTCTTCTGTAACTAGCCCCTACAATGCATCGATTAAAAGACCTCTTCAAAGATATGCTCCTAGAAACAAAGGCAGATCGAAGTTAACTTCAGACGACGGTGCTTCTGCTGAGTTCTTTAATGAAGCATCAGTAGTTGGAGCTGAATTTACCTTTCCTACGACACGGACATGGGCTTCTCTCTTTAAAGAGACTCATGGCTCTGATGCTAAGCCTAGTACTAGTTAGGAGGAAACAGGGGCTTCATATGTTGTTTCTGGTTGGGACGAAGAGGAAGGGCCTTGTTGGACGAACAACCCATATATGGAGGACGAACATTTTCTTATAGCACCTTCGGTATCTGGGTAAGTATAAAAATCTCTGAATTGATTAAAGATTGTACGATTAAGCAATGTGAGGACCCTGCATCTATCCTACCAGAGCTTCATTAGGGTGATATAGCTTCCAGTGACACACATAGTAATGATGTCCTTGAGCAATCAAATAATTATGTTAAGGTAGGGGCCTCCACTAAAGATGCACTTCAAGTTGAGTCCTCGGTTGCCAAGCGTTCCGCTCTAGAGCGTGGAGATATTCTTTGGATTCTCAAATTTTTTTTTTAGTAGAAAATTCAGCAGGAACCATCTCTTTCAGTTCTTAACTATATAGAGAAAGGTTAAAAAAATGTCTTATTATAGTTAGAAGAATAGTAGTTGATACAATATTTGAGTTTCTATAAATAAATGACTGATCACTAGTACTCTTTGAAAGTTAAGATCATGTTCAACATTATTCTTTCTTATCTTAATGAAATACGTTTTTCAAAGAATTTACTTATGTTGGGTTGCTTTTATTAATTGGTGTTGATGTTTATGAATATGAAAGGGAATTGTAATTGGTGTTGATGTTTATGAATATGAAAGGGAATGTGCTGGTTTGGGACAAGTTTTTATTTCCTGGTTAATTGTCATGAGCAATACCAGCAAAAAATGATAAAAAATGACAAAGGGTGAGATAAAAGGTTGTCTAACAATCTCCCTTTCCAAAAGAATTTATCATGGTTACTTTTTGATATTATCTCGGTTTCAATAAAAAAACATCTCAGTTTTCTTCTATACTAATTGGTTTCAATCAACAATTTATCTCGGTTTTATTCTATATTATATCGGTTTTATTTAGAAAATCGAGATAATATATGTATATAAGATGTCAGACTTCTGAGATAATTTTGTAGCTTATTATCTCGGTTTTATAGAACTCTATTACCTCAGTGGATTTTACCTCGGTTGTTTTTTCCTAGAAAACCGAAGTAAAAACTCTAATATCTCACCTTTTAGGTGAGCTTATAAACCCTTTTTTTAGTAGTGTATTAATGATTGGCTATGGTTGAACAACATTTCTGCAAGTCCATGAATTAGGAAATTGAATTTCACTCCAAGGAATCATCCTAGGTGTTGCTACACTAGAAGTTAAAAGATTTGTATCAATTAACACAGTTTTACTTGGTGTAGTTTTATGCCTAGCTTTAGGAGTTAAAGTTTGTAAAACTTTATAATGAATTCTGGAGGTAATTCCAATCACCTTAGATCCAGGTAAAAAGTTGTAACATTTAGCCTGAATTTCTAAATGATAAAGAATCATAAAGATTTCTATCCGATAAAGACAAACTTAAATTAGGATAGACATCAAAATAGACTAGTCCCTGACAAAGATTAGTCTACACTGCTCCCATAAGAGATGGTAAATAATCCAGACATCTGGCATCTCTTAGAATTGCTTGAATACAAGCATTCATACCCAAAAGGGTTAAAGGCCTAAATGCAACCTGTATTAATCCTCATGAATAAATTTATAATTTTTCATATAAGGATATAAATCATGAGAATTTAATAAATTCAAGTTATTACTCATGGAATGTAAACTAATTTTTTGTTCCATACTCTTTACAACAATTTTACTGGTCAATTTCTCAATCCAGTTACCATATCTATATATAGTCTCGGGGTCCATATTAGGAATCATCCATTTGTTCATTTTATCCTGCGTGTCGAGATCATACTCGATTAATTCTATGTTCTTAATTGAACTCATATCATCATTTAATGACTATGCCATGGGTGTTGAGGTATTAGTACAATAACATGTAGAGTATAATGAATTATAATCATACCAAATAGTATTAAAACTATTCATGATGTATCATTGATATATCATCTTCTTCACCAAGTACTATAAACAGTGAAATCAAAATCAAGTCTTCAGTGTTTATAATAGTAAAACCACGCCTGTCAACACTTTACGGGGAGCAAACGGCCTAAAATGCATATCCTGCTAAAACGACACTGCATATACCATACGCGACATGGGTGACGTCCCAGAGTTACCATCATAAATGTAAAGAAACAAAAATGACCTATTGCTCAAGCAAATAGTCTTATATCATAAAGAATGAAATTAAGTAATCATAATATCACCTTTAACAAGATATTATTCATAATACTGGTAAGGAAGCGTCAATAATATTTTAGAAAACCGGCGGACATTCTTGTTGTTGGAAAACTGAACTTTTAGCAACTAGTCCTCAAGTGTAACCCACATGCCTTATTCCTTAATCATAATGGGGATATCCCTTATTTACATATTTCTTAGGAAATAAAATAATTAAATATAACTGTAAAACATTTCCTCGCCGTTAATGCACTACCCTCAAATTAAGCTGCCGTAGCTCTGATACCAAAAGAAAAAGAGATTAGGTAAAGCACCTAATTAATATGGAAGTGGTCAGTCAGTAACAAGAATTTTTCTTCTTGTTCGACCGATCACTTTCAAGATTAATCACCGCTTTACCGATCTCTTTTTTTTATCGAGCCATGGCAACTTAATTTGAGGGTAGTGCATTAACGACGATGATTCTTCTTGTTGCTGACTGATCACTTCCGCATTAATCAGGTGCTTTACCTGATCTCTTTTTCTTTTGGTATTAGAGCCATGACAACTTAATTTGAGGGTAGGTTGGTTGATTATGGGCTTGTTTCTAGCGTAGGAAATAACATTTGTACGGTCCATTTTGGGCATCCTCTAGATAAAGATGTATAAGCCTATGTAAAAGAGGATACCTGTGGACTTGTCTATGTAAGAAGTTCTTTATTTTAATACAGGTGAAGGTCTGTCTAACCCTAGCTTATTTGTTGAAAAAAAAAAAACTTAATTTGAGGGTAGTTCAATAACGGCGAGGAAATGTTTTATAGTTATTTTTAATTATTTTATTTCCTAAGAAATATGTAAATAAGGGATATCCCCAGTATGATTAAGGAATAAGGCATGTGGGTTACACTTGAGGACTACTTGCTAAAAGCTCGGTTTTTCGACAACAAGAATGTCCACCGATTTCATAAAATAATGTTGAATTTTCCTTTCCAGTATTATGAATAGTATCTTGTTAAAGATGACATTAGGATTACTTAATTTCATTCTTGACGTTACAAGACTATTTGCATAAGCAATAGGTCATTATTGTTTCTTTACGTTTATGATGGTAACTCTGGGACGTCACCCAAGTCGTGTAGGGTATATGCAATGCCGTTTTAGTAGGATATGCGTTTTATGCCATTGATAAGAGCCCAAAACTGTAGTTCAAACCCTTTAATAGTATTTCTATTTAGCCAATTATGTTATTAATAATATAGGTTTATCACTAATTATGTGCTTCTGAGTATTTCAGACTTCGAAGTTGAATAAATGTCAATTCGTTACTAATTAGGCGGTAAAAAGAGCTAATGTGATTGCTAGGTAAGTTGCATGAAGAAATCCTAAGTTTCATGGAGAAAAAGCCCTTAAAAAGCCCAAGTCAAAACTGTTAAGTGAAAGTCAAATCGGATTAGAGAGCTGAAGAAAAGTCAACAGAACTTCAAAAGGCCATATCTTTGGATTCAGGCCTCAGATTTGGGCCTATTTTATATCAAAATTACCGGGTTAGAAAGCCCTTTCCAATTGTCTAGACCTTGACTTGATCATAGTAGTATAAGTTAGTGAAAATACGTGCTACATTAGCACAACCAGAATTAGAAGTCTTGGATTCAACCAATTGGGTTATGAACTTGATTTATGGTCCATAACCTAACATACAAAACCCATGAACGATTTTGTATTATGATATAAGAGAATAAAAACCCTAAACCCCATATCTGCTTCCTTTCTCAATTAGTTTAGAGTAATTAGGGTTTAATGTTCTTGCCTCTAACTCTATTACACCATTATTTTTATTAATATAAGCTTAGATTAGTTTAATTATGTCTTCTTATTATTGTTTATTGTTAATGAACCTAATGAAACTAGGCTAAAACTCTATTAGAGGAGTTTTATGAAGTCTATGTGCTGGTTATGATTGTTCTTCTTTTGTTTTCTTATTGTCTTATGTGCTTCAAGTTCAAGTTCTATAGTTGTCTAGAGATAGAGATTATAGAAGTTGAACTAGAGGAAGGAAACTCCACAAAGAGATTTGTGGAGGAGAATTTCTCTTATGCTAATCATATCTTAGTATAGAGATTGCTAGGATTGGTTAGAGATCAATAAAAATTGTGACTTTTGTTGTTTGACCTTGTGTAGATTAATAAAGGTTAAGATTAAAACATGAGAAACTAGTTAGAATAATCATAGCTTCACATAGATGGATTAATACTTCCTTTATGTTCTCCCTATTCATTAAATTTACTTTTTAATTGCTTAGTTTCAATAAGTTTAATTTATAATTAGTTTATTGCATTGCTAGTTTAAACTAATTTATAATTAGTTTTAGTTTAAATAAATCACAACACTACTCTCATTGTTCTCACCTTGATTTCTAGTAGAATTCTAAACTCTTAATGATTAAGAGTGGAACGAATCCTGACTCTCTATATTGCATAATGAATTGAGAATAGGAATAATATTAATAATGTAGTTGTTCATTAGTTGTTTGTGTTATTCTATAGATAATTAATGATCAATTAATATGTTTATCAAATGGCGCAGATGCCATCTTAGTTGCTTTAGAATTAAATTCTCTTAGTTTTTCACATCTACAATATCCCAATTCACCTACCCACCCTTTGGTTCGAATCTGACCGTGTGTGTTGTTTCTTGAAAAAAATAGAACGTTTGCTCTTGGAAGTCGACTGGAAATTTTTTCGACAGAGTACCCGAAACGTACCTGCGCCCTTTTTAACTTTATTTCTAAGCGTGCATGCCTTCTTGTTACTGAAAAAAAAAATCCGACACAGTACTCGGAGTGCGCCCACGCCCTTGTTTACTCTATTTCTGAGCACGTCCGCGCCTTTCAGAAGAAAGCTCGATTTTAACCAGGTTAACTACCGGTCCTTCTTTTCGTTGGAATTTATTATTTATTTAGTATTCTAAGCATCCACAGGACAAGTAGGTTCTTCTTAAAGACACTATTCACACACGTAGCAAGGAGGCATTCAGGTACTCCTTCTTTCACTCCTCGTCTCTTCTGTCAGAGGAGTTTTCATTCTAGTATATCAGGTTGTTATTTGACTGCTGTTAGTATTTCTTTCATATTGGACTTAACCTTGTATAAGATTAAGGTCTGGTAAGAGAAAACCATCTAACGTGCTCTATCGTAAACGTTAACGCACACGCCTATCTAGAATACCACACACTACACCTACATCAATGGCTGAAGAAGCAGAGACTCCTCTCTCTAATTTTTACAAAGCCCTAAACGATAGCCCTAAGTTATACATCATTCTTGCAGACCCAATGGGGGATTTTCGAATTCCCCCGAATATATTTAATTTGTTACCAGTTTTTCATGGGTTAGACCACGAGAAGCCTTATCAGCATATGCGTAATATAGAATAAGTTCTTACCACATTCCATCATCCTACCGTAGGTTCAGAACAAATTAAACTGAGGGTGTTTCCTTTCACCCTAGTTGACAAGGTGGCGTCTTGGTTAACTGCCCAAACGCCAAACTCTGTGGACTCATGGGCTAATCTTGTTCAATTGTTCATGGAACAGTTTTACCCACCACTGAAGACTGATGAAATGCTTCAAAAGATTCATTTCTTCTACTAGAATCCTTATGAATTCTTTTTAGAGGCTTGAAATCGTTTCACTGATTTTTTCATTGAATGCCCGCAACATAATCTTGCAAAAGACACGCTTGTTCGTGCCTTATTCAAGGGGCTTTTACCCTCATCATAAGGAGGTTCTAGATATCGTGACTTGATGAAAGATCAGCATGATCAAAACTCTAAAATGATGCAACAAACGATACAAATGATGCAGTCTTTGTGCCAAAAGGCTATTGACATGTCTCCTAAGAGCATCTTTAGAAGTGATACTTTCCTAGCATCAAACACCAAAAATTTGGTGTTTTTTCATCTTCAGGAGAGTCACATGTTGATGAAAACACCAAAAAAATACCAAACCGGCCAAAATTTGGTTCTAGCTTTGGTGCTGTATCAAATCTTTCACGCGGTTTTTCTAACACCGCATGGGCTTTGGCTTCTAAGTGGGCTTCTATGGCGTGGTTTTGCCAAAACCGTGTGAGAGATTTGGAAATAAAATAAATAAGAAAGTTAATGTGTGACACATCGCGCGGTTTTCTCAAAACCGCATGGGCTTGGGCCTATTAGATAGGCTTTATTGGCACGGTTTTGGGAAAATCGCGTGGGCTATATAGCGTGGTTTATCCAAAATTACGTCATTTGATGTCGAAAATTTGATGTTGCTCCTAAAGATGGTTGGTGTTTTTTTGGTTTGGTGTTTGGTTTGGTTCAAAATTTTGGTGTTTTTTTGGTTTCACTCCTAAAGATGCTCTAACCAAAATAATAACCAAACAGGCGTGTGTCCAGGTCAAGCAATGCCTAATCTTAAGTCAACAAATACCGTATTCGAAATAAACAGTATTTAGTGTAATGGTAATATAACCCCAGGGGACCTACAGGCAGTCACTACCCTTCGTTAAGGGAGAGTAGTTGATAACAAAGTAACTCTGCCTGAAGATTGCCCTTAAACAGAAGCTGAAAATGAAACCATACCAAATACTGTCGTAGAAGCTAAAGACCCTACAACTGTAGAAGTTCCAGTCCCACCACAACCAAAAGGGAAACCCTTACAAAACCCCATAATATAAACTGATGATCCTACACCTGTAGAGGTTTCAACTTGAACATTTAGATGGTAAATGACTAAAGATAAAGCAAAGACTAATAATACTTTTGACCCTTATGCTAAATATAGAGATAAACCACCATATCCCCAGAGACTAGTTGTGTCTAAAAAGGATGAGAATTTTGATGAGATTAGGGAAGTGTTTAAAAATCTGACTATAAACCTACCTTTTCTAGATGCTATAAAAAGCCTACCTGGACACGCTAAGTTTCTAAAAGAGTTGTGCACCAAGAAGAGTAAAACCAACATACCTAACGATGCCTTCTTAACTTAACAATATCCTTTTTTATCTAAATATAACGGAATTATTAAGTACAAGGACCCTGGTCGTCCTACTGTATAATGCACTTTGGGAGATTACTTCATAACAACTACTCTATTAGACCTATGGGCGAGTGTTAACTTACTCCCTTTTTATTTATATAAACAACTAGGTCTAACAAAACTTCAACCAACCAAAATGACTTTGCAGTTAGCCGATCATTCTGTTAAGTATCCCAAGGGTGTAGTTGAAAATATTCTAGTTAAAGTTCAGGATTTTTACTATCTAGCTGACTTCGTTCTTCTCGACACATAAGTTGCTCATGATTCCATTCCCATCATCTTAGGGCGTCCTTTCTTGGCAACTGCCAATGCCCAAATCAATTGTCGGGATGGCTCAATGACTCTTTCTTTTGGAAATATTTCCGTGGAAGTTAACATGTTTAGACAAAAGTAGGGACAACTAGGTTTGACTGTAGAAGGAGAAGTGAAGTCCATTTAGAGTTTTGTATCTCACACTAGTGCGGCCGACAATTTTATCCCCACACTAGTAGATACCCCTCTTATGGAAGAAGACAAAGATCATAATTTTGACTCCCTAGACGTAGATGAAATCGAGGGAGATTTCCTTCGACTTTTTTACAAACCTTCTTTGCAACCTCACGAGTCCGCTCCTATTGACATCCATTCATCCCTTGTCGCCATGACGAAAGAAGAATTTTTCAACCTCCATCCTACTGATTTTTCTGACCCACCTATTGAGGAATGTCTTGCATATCTCAAGGCTTCTGATGATCTAGAACTGAGAATACTAGTTGAGCACCATTCACCCACTTTACATCCTCATATCACCCATTCACCTTCCATCACCAATATTCCCTACCTTCCACCTTTCCAAAGGAACCTTGAGTTTGCACTAAACCTTCTTGTTTCTCCTGTGCTTCATGACTTTCTAAACCCATCTGGTGAAGAAGTAATACGTAAGGACAAGCCACCTGACACTTTTTCATTTTTTCCATTCCTTCTAAAACTTATCCACATCCCGTATTTTCCAAAACCATCCATTTTCTCATGCTCATTCACTTGACATCCCTTTCGTAGGAGGAAAAAGAAGAAACTATATGCTCGATTAGGTTCTAGATCCATCAGAATTCACTCCCATTCCACTAAGCCATGTCATAGGAAATATGGGTGCTTAATTCTGTTTGGTGGTGCATTCCGTGTTAACTATGTATGGAAAGATCCACAGTTATTTAGATTATTGATATATGGTAAACTGCATGTTAATACATATATATCACATTAAGTCTAGGGAATCTGACTTTAAAAGGCCAATATAATTTTTTGTAACATGCCACCTTTCTGGAGTATAGGAAACAAATTTTTTCAAACTTAAAAAGAGTTTTCAAATTTTGTTTACGGTGGGCGTATTTTGGTATTTCATTTCAAATCTTTTTGCCACCCTTTTCCTATCATGTTTACTCTAGTAGAGTCCATGTTAGTTAGTACATAACATTTTAATTGTGTTTCATGTTATCATATCTTCCTTATAATATTTATGTTACAGGTACTGCCAATTTTTGCCACGTTTCTATGGTAAATTATTTCCTTATCTCTTTACACTTTGAGGACAAAGCGTTCGATTGTTTGGGTGTGGGATGGAAACATTTGCAAAAATTAGACACTTTTAGGATGTAAATTACACTATTTTTCTTTATAAAATGTTAAAAATCATACAAATTAGTTAGTTACATAATTTAATTGTGCTATTGAATTATATCATGAACCCCCTTCTCCCAAATTCTTTGTGGGTGGTATATATTTTTTTTTGAAGAAGCTAAAGGTTAGGCAGACCTCGACCTATATTAATATAAATCATGTTCTCAAGTATAATTTCCCTTGTACATCCTCCTTTACAATGTATGATAGTGCATAGTATATAGGAGGCAGGAAATACAAAAGTGGATCCTCATGTTCCTTGCTTAGCTTAGAGAAGTAGTCGGCGACTCGATTTGCTTCCCTGAACACATGCTTGAAGTCTACCCATTCAAACTGTTATTTCAAACAATCGATAGCAGCCACTATGTTAAGGCAATACCAAGGCGACTCCTTTGTGCCAGTAATAGCTCCTACTGCACCCTTAGAGTCAAAACATACACTAATTTGTCTCGCTCCTATCTGAAGTGCTCCCTTCATTCTAGCCTCAACTGCCAACAACTCCTGGGTGATTACCGATCTTTTAGTCGAACTCCTTGTAAAAGCAAGCTTAACGGCACCGAACTCATCTCTGATAGCACCGCCAAATCCATTAGAATCTTCTAATACAGACCCATCAATGTTGACTACTAATTCACCTTGCTGCGGCTTAGACTATTTGTACCAGATTGGGGCGCGTGAAGTGAATTGAACTTGAATTCCAATCCTGTCAAGTAGAACTTTGGCAACCACTAATTCAGGCACTTCTATCAGCATAGTTTGAAGATATGTCTTCATCTCCTTCTTGATTTTTGCACATACTTAGGCCTCAGAGTGTCTTTTCTACTAGAACCTCCTTAAATTCCTCTCAATCCAGATGGCGTATATAATGGCAGAGGTTGTTGCTCTAGTAATTTCAGATTCGATAGAGTCATTTTGACATATCCTTAGGATGCTATTGTAGGAACCGTTATGGTTTCGCCGAATGATTTACTACGAATCGCGAAACACCCACGCGTAGCGGAATAAGGGGTGTCATGGTTTGGTTAGAAATTTACTTTTTAGATCAACTTCTTGATATCTCTGAGAATCCAATAGCTATGAAATCAACAACCTTTTGATCTTCTGTTGTATTCCTATGCACAGAGTGGAGGTTGTGTGGACAACGATCTTCCAACCTATTTTTTCTCTCTTGGCCTCTCTCTCTCTCACAACCTTAGAACCAAATTTTTGGATCTGTTTTTTGCTTGAGTAAAACCTTGAGAGCTAAGTGTAAAAAGTGGCCAGAGAAAGAGGTTTCTTTTTATAGGCTACAACAGGGTCCATGTGGAGAAATTAGGGTTGGGCCCCCTGACGGGCTTGGGCTTCCCATGTTTGCCCAGAACACACGGCCCAAGTCTATCAACAAATGTCTTATTCCACTAAAAGTTATTGTTGCACTACCGCCCTAATCCCAAATTACGTGTCAGCGTTTATGGGCTCCATATTATATGCTTGTTGATCTCTCTGTGTTTAAGATATTGAATGCCCGTTGATTAAGTCAAGTTACTGACAACTACATTAATCAACTTATTATGTCCTTGAGTAGTACCACTCAACCTCATTGTCATGTCAAATCAAATCCACCTGCAGGGTTTACATGACAATCTTTATGAGCTCCTCAAGGGGACATCATCAGCCCGACTTCTTGTGGGACACGGATTACTTCTATAATCAACATCACACTTTACATACAATGTCATTACCCAATCCATCGAGTTTGTTGATTCACAAATGAATCTCCTCACTCATTGATGATTTAAAGCAATGTACAATGCTCGTAAGTGCCCGTTATTATATCCGAATTAAGAGGACAAGCATCCATAATAACAGAGGCGTTTGTTCTCTTATATATTCAGTATAAAGAGAAACAACCTCACATGGTCCTGTTCAATACACACAAAGTGTACTAGTGTAACCCTATAGTCAAGATAGACTAATACCAGATTATACTACAACCATACCAATGGTTTGTCCAAATCCATTTAGGTTGTGAATGTTTACTTATACTTTAAAAGGTACTGATGATATGATCTTCTGTGTGTTAACACACACCATATCATCTACAACATAAAATATTTGACACATGCATATAACTAATAACATATATAATATGCATAACATTTGCCCATATGATTCTCATTCAAAATATAAAGAATTAGAGTTAATACAAAAGTAATGCTTTTAGTATATAACCCTATCAGCTATACCACTTGGCAGTTGATGCTTTCACCTGAGTGTTCAATCCCAGCCATCCTTTCACCCTTGACCAAACATCTTTTGTATATGGGCAATCAAAGAAGAGGTGTTTGGAATACTCCCTAGAAGCATTGCAGAAATAACATAGCAAGTGGTGAATAATATTCTTCTTAACCATTCAATCCTGAGTGGGTAAGCAATTTGCAAACAGCTGCCAACCAGTATAAGAGTGTTTCGGTATAACCAACTTACCCCAAACTACTCGATACCATTTAACTCTTGGTCTGAGCTGCTTTAGTGTCATGTATGCTGATTTGACTGTGAATCTGCCTGCAGCAATCGATGTCCAAATGACTTGGTCCTGCTGAAGCATATGGTTGATTTCGGTGCCTTCTATCTTCTTTTTTAGACCATTATCTGGTAGACTAGAGACAAGGTGGTTCTATCTACCATCAGAAATGAGAGGGAACAGTAGCAGTTGTACTGCTTCAGTCCATTTTATGATAGGAGTGTCACGGCACCAAGGGTCATGCCATACATATATTTGCTCGCCTCTCACTATCTGGTGCCGAACAAGCTTCTGCGCAGCTTTGAGAATCATTAAGACATTCCTTTAGACCCAAGAACAATCAATTGGGATTTCCATCGTTCAGAAGTGTTGCTTCTTGACATGATGTTTAACTGTCCATTTGACCCATAAAGAGTCCTCGTAGCTGGTAATCCTGAACACAAGGCCACAATAGGTAGCCTTATTCCATATGATGGGGTCCACAATTCCCAATCCTCCCTGTTCTTTATCAATTCTAATGAGAGAGTGGCTAGCATGGTGCATCTTTGGTGTCATGTCTGGTCCTGCCCATTGGAATCAATTACAAATCTTAGCAATATCCTTCAAAGTTTTTTTGGGTAAGATAAACGTTCGAGCCCAGTAAAGATGAAGAGAGGATAAGACTGATTGAATTAATTGTAGCCTTCCTGCATGAGTGAGAGCTTTATTCTTCCAATTAGATATCTTCTTGGTGACCATTTTTGTCAGAGGCAGGCATTCTTTAATCCCCATTCTTGTTGTAGTGAGTGGCAATCCTAGATACATTACAGGGGGCTGTACCAGCTGCACTTCCATAATATCCTCCAATTCATGAGCTTCATGATTACTCATATTTCCAGCAAGGAGGGTATTCTTCTGTCTACTTAACTTCAGACCAGTGCACTGAGAGAAATCATTAATAGTCTTCTTCACTCCCCTCATTGTTGTATCATCCCCTTTACAGAACACCAAGACATTGTCGGCAAAACACAGATGTTTAATGTCCAGTTTCTTACATTTAGAGTGGTAAGAAATTTCTTTTTTCATAACACTACGATTCAACATTCCACAAAGTACCTCCATGAAAATGGACATATAAGTAGGGTGATATGGGGTCCCCTTGTCCTACATCCAGCAAAGTAGCCCTGTAGTGTATCATTAACTATAATAGAATAGTATGGTATGGAATAACACATCTTTGTCTACTCAATGAATTTCTCATGGAATCTGAATCTTGCCATTACTTTCTCAATAGTCTGCCAACTGACTGTGTCATATGCTTTGGTAATATCAATCTTGATGGAGCATCTTTTAGACCCATGTGCTCGATTATAGGTTCTGATAAGCTCATGAGCCAACAGGAGGTTGTCTTGGATCGATCTGCCAGGGATGAACGCAAATTGTTGCATGAAAATGATGTCAGGCATATACTGCTTCATTATATTAGTGAGTAGCTTTGATACACACTTATAGATGACATTGCAGCAGGCAATATACCTGAACTCTTCTACTCTTGAGGGAGTTGCACATTTAGGGATGAGACAGATGTGGGTAGAGTTGACTCCTCTATTAATAACCTTCAATGCAAACACAGATGTAACAACTTTGACAAACTCCTCCTTCACATGCTGCCAGTTCTTTTTGAAGAAAAATGCATTGAAGCCATCAGGCCCTGGGGCCTTGTTATCTTCCATTTCAAACAAAGCTAGCTGTACTTCTGCCTCAGTAAAATCTTGCACCATTAGCTCTGCCTCATATGTAGTAAGCACCCTTGGGAAGTGGAGACCCTCAAGGATTGCAGAATCACATAGAACAGGGGCTGGCTATCCCAACAAGCCTTTGTAGTAGTCCACAAATGCTTCTGATACTCCCACATGACCTTCCCTTCTATCACCAGTGGGATCTTGAACTCCCCATATAAGATTCCTGCCTTTTCTCTCTTTAATCATCTTGTGGAAAAATTCAGTGCATTTATCCCCGTACTTCATCCAATCACATTTGGTCCTATGTCGGAGATCCTCCCCTTCCATAATAATTGTAGGAACCGTTATTCAGAATGCAAATATTTCTACAAACCACGAGAACCACGCGCAGTAGAATTAATGGGTTCTCACGATTTGGATAGAGAACATACCTTTTAGGAATTGGCTTAGATGTAATCTTTGAGAATCAAAGATTTATCAAATCCGAAATCAACCCCTTGATCTTCTGTTGTATTCCTTTAGAACAGATTGGACGTTGTGTGGGCAACGATCTACCAATCCCATTCTTTCTCATAAAGCTAGATCTAATTTTGGATCTATCTTTCCTTGCCTCTTTTTCTAATCTAGTGAATAGTGAATTTCGGCCAAAGAAAGAGTATTCTGTCTATAAGCTACAACAGGGACCATGAAGAGAAATAAGAGTTGGGCCTCCTGACGGGCTTGGGCTTCCTATGTTCGCCCAGAACACACGGCCTAAGTCTGTCAACAAATGGCTTATTCCACTAAAGGCCATTGTTGCACTACCGCCCTAATCCCAAATTACGTGTCAGCGTTTATGGGCTCCATATTATATGCTAGTTGATCTCACCGTGTTTAAGATATCGAATGTCCGTTGATTAAGTTAAGTTACTGATAACTACATTAATCAACTTTTTTTGTCCTTGAGTAGTACCACTGAACCTCATTGTCATGTCAGAATAAATCCACCTGTAGGGTTTACATGATAATTTTTTTGAGCTCCTCAAGGGGACATCATCAACCCGACTTTTGCGGAACGCGGATTCTTCTATAATCAAACAAAGACACCTTACATACAATGTCATTACCCAATCCATCGAGTTTGTTGATTGACAAATGAATCTCACTCATTGATGATTTAAAGCAATGTACAATACATGTAAGTGCCCGTTATTATATCCGGATTAGGAGGACAAACATCCATAATAACATAGGCGTTTGTTCTCTTATATAGTCAGTATAAGGAGAAACAACCTCACTTGGTCCTGTTCAATACACACAAAGTGTACTAGTGTAATCCTATAGTCAAGATAGACTAATACCAGAGTATATTACAACCGTACTAATGGTTTGTCCAAATCCATCTAGGTTGTGAACGATTACTTATACTTTATAAGGTACTGATGATATGATCGTCTGTGTGTTCACACCATATCATCTACAACATAAAGTATTAGACACATGCATATAACTAATAACATATATAATATGCATAACATTTGCCCATATGATTCTCATTCAAAAAATGAAAAATTGGAGTTAATACAAAAGTAATGCTTTTAGTATATAACCCTATCAATAATAAGCTGACAAAGAGTGGTCCTGACTTCCTTCTCTCGTATGCATAAAAGACTATCCATGGGATTGCTTTGTTGAGCTTTCTAGATGCTCTTGAGCTCTTTCCTTGCTACTTCTGTCTGCTTAGTTAAATCCGAGCAATACAATTTTTCCCATCCTTTAAGCTTACTCTTCAACTTCTTCAGTTTTTGGGTTAGGATGTACATGGGGCACCCAAACACTACTTCATTCCAGCATGCCAGAAATGTGGCCAAAAAGTCAAGATGTAGAATCCAAAAATTATTGAATCTAAAAGGGAGACTTGCAAAGACATTATTCAAGATAGTAATGATAATAGGTGAGTGGTCAGAAGTGCCAGGTGGCAAGAATTTAGCAAACGAGAAGGAAAAAGAAGAGCTCCAAGAGCTATTGACCAAGCACCTATCAATTTTAGACCACTTACTAGCGAAGTTGGTCCAAGTGTAGAAACCTCGGGTAGCTTTGATGTCATACAGTTCAGCTTGGACAAGATAGTCAGAAAAGGGGCCTGTCTCCCAAGCATGCACCGCCTCTCCTCCAATACGTTCAAAGGAGTACAAAATATTGTTAAAATCCCCAGTAACACACCACTCACCCTGAACTCCAGAATGAATAAAGCAAATAACACTTTATAACCTCAGTCTGTCAGCACTCGAGTTGCTTGCATAAACCACAGTTAAGAAGAATGATTTCATAGTAGGTAGTATCTCAATCTTGCAGTGAATAAGTTGATCCGTTTCCATAATTTTCAACAAGGAGATAATGCCCGGATCCTATGATAGCCATACTCGACCACTAGGACTACTAATGTAATTGTTAACAAAAGCACATGAAGGGAAACAGATGTTGCTGATGGACTGAAACTTCTTAATCTTGACTTTAGTTTCCAACATAGCAAAGAGGCACAATTTATTCACATTTCTAAAACTATTCATGTATCTAGCTTTATTAGTGTCATTAAGTCCCCGCACATTCCATATAGCAAGCTTCGACATTACTAATGTTTGTGTTTTCCTTTCCTACTTGAGCCCTTGTTCTTTCCCTTTCCGTTTTTAATGGAGTTGTCCTTAGCCTGTGACCTTGTTATAATTTGCAAAGGAAGGATAGCTGGTGCGGCTGCTCGTCATTAAAGAGTTCCTTTTCTGGTTCGAAAAGGTCGTCTTTAATGATTCCATCTTCTAGCACTGCTGCTTCATAAACTACTTGTTCATCCTAAAATTGAGATTCTTCACCAAGTGTCGGGACTTCACCATGAATGATCAACTAAATACTCTGTACAATATCTTCTGCAGAGTTTTGGAGGATGGCAAATCTACCTCCACTAACATCCATTGCAACAGCCTCTGGGTTGATGAACCCCATAGTGTTGCTAGACTCAGGGATGGATTCAACTATTTCATCTGCTGTGATTCCCTGAATGTTGGTGTTAGCTCTAGTTAAAGGGATTAGCATGCCCAAATTTGAACCCTCAGTTACTTCGCTCAGGGTATTTTCAGTATGATTAAAGCCCACATAAGAAACTAAAGCCCTACTATCATTACAACCTGTCAAACTCACATCCTCAGTAGTAGTAGCCACCACTACTTCTCTCACTGCCCCTGTTCCATTTTCTTTTGCCTGACCCCTCATGGTATCACCTTCATGAGGACACTCTTGGTCAGTAGTGTCTTCATTTGTTTGTGCCTGGCCATTCTGCTGTGTGTTTCATCTTCTCCAAACTCTAGCGTTTCTTCCATTACACTTGTCATCTGTGTGCCCAAATTGGTTACATTTTGTACAAGATACTGGCTTCCATGGGTATTCAAGTGGGATAACAACCTCTCGATTTATAGCTTTCACTGTAATGACCTCCTTGTAATCATGATTCACAAGGAACTTAATGCAAAACCGAGCAAAAGATAGTCTTTTTCATTGTGCGGTTGCAGCATCCATAAACATAGGTGTTCCTCCTACTAGACTCGCTAGATATGACAACCCATCAAACGTCCACATCTCCTTAGGAACATCCATCAAGTTGAACCAGACCGGTGCCGAAGCCACCTTATTTCTATAATTATCCACGTCCACAGTCCAAGGTTTAACAGCAAACACTTTCCTAGCTATAAACACAGGACCTTCTTCCAGTACCATTTGTCGATCTTCGGTGCTAGTGAAACTCATATAGAACAACACCTTGTCAGTGGTAATCTCAAATGAACGCTTTAACTTCCACTTCTTCTCCAGAAACTTCTTAACCATCAGGAACGACAGTCTTGAGTCCAGAAAATACCCCACCAAATATTCATCCCACCGTTGAATACCTTGTTCGATCAGCTCTTGGGGGAATTGTGCTACACCATTAACAATAACAGGAGTGAAAGATTTAACCACTATAGTCATGTCTTGAGCACCATTTCTATTGAATAGTGCACTCCAAGAATTTGGACGATTTCCATCTTGTCTATTTAGATTTGATGAACGAGGGGGGTTTGTAGATGAGGCCATGATGAAGTAGGATGAACTGAGTCACGAAGCTCTTAAATTCTTTCTTTTAACTCGCACTGTTAGCAGTGAAGGATTTTACCAGATAAGGAATGAAGCTGGAGGCTGGTTCGGATAAGCAAGGGAAAACTCTGTATTTTAACTAAAACAAGAAAGGAGAGGTGTATCGGATAACATTAGCAATTTAAGTTATGTTGCTACCAATCGCCCTAAGAAAAGACCCCATTTTAACTTAAGTTAAAGATGTTTTATTTAAGTTAAAGATGGGTATTCAAGTGGTATATTTAATTTTAGCACATTGTACATTAACGTATTAAAATTGCATGTGTAAATATCAAAATCTTGATTTAATTGGGATGCATAATGTAATTAGGTACCTTAATTATGTGAAATTCACTATTTCACAAAATTTCGGAAGCTAATCCGATAGGAGCCATGATAGGCGCATGCTTGATTTGTGAATGTATGGTATTATTTTATTTACGTTAGAGTCCGCTTATGTCTCAAGCACAATTTATTATTTCACTTATCTCCATAACGGGTGGAACTCATATAGGAGTTGCGTATGTTGTTATTTCTTTATATTAGTATAGATTAACCTTTTTTTTCAGGTGCTCCCATTTACAAGCATGTTTCTATGGTACTCTCTATCCTTTATTTTCATTCCATACTTTGGGGACAAAACATGATTTTGTTTGGGGGTGGTATAGAAACACGTTGTAAATATTTAAGCACATATTAGGTTGTATATTACATATTATTTGTCTTATAAAAATTTAAAAAAAAAATATATATATATATATATATATATATATATCTAAAATATATCAAAAATATAGTTTATGTTATGCACTTAGTGATAATGGTATTGTTCCCTTCTCCATGATGATATTACTTTAGAAATCTCACGTAGTACTTGAATTAGGATTTAATTTTTGAAACTTAGATTAATACGTAGGTAATAGTCATTTCATCTTTTCACGAACATTTTGCATGAGCATCTTTGATTGTACTTGGCAGTATTTTTCTGAGACCTCGGTTAAAGTACTTAATACATATTTTGTGAGCATCTAGCCTAAATACCTCATAAGAGTGAAATATCTAAGTGATGACACAAGGGAGAAGTAAATTCCAAGTAGTGAAATCACACATCCACTTGCTTGATCACCATACCATATCCTAAGTGAGAATTTCGGCCCTCTTTGGATCGATATAGCCATAAATTCACGCCTATATGAAATTTATTATCAGCTAGTCGCCCCACTGAGCCTTTCATTAGCCTTTTCACAAACCACAAATCCTTGACCCAATAAAAAAAAATTAAAAATTAAAAAAAAAAAAAAAAAAAAAAATCAGTCAACCTATCTGGATAAGTCTGAGAAATAGGATGAGTGAAGAAAAAAGAAGAGAAAAACCTGTGTAAACAAAAATTAGTTAGTTGCTTTGAAAGAAAAAGAAAAGAAAAGAAAAATAGAAATAGAAATAAAATAAAAACTCCAAAAATAGAATAAAAGGAGTCGAAAAGCTAAAATGAAAAGGCTAAGGATGGAAACAAAGTGTAGAAGGAAAACAAGAACGAGGTTTTCTCTTGTTACATAATCTGAAGAACCTATTTTCTCAGATTTGTCTTTTTGAATATCCATTTCCTTCATTCTTTAACCAATACCTACTCCCCGTATCACCTAATAAAGACATCTAGCTCAATTAGGAATAGGTTGGTGTGATAGTAAGTGGTACATGTGTTTGGTGGACCTTGGCTTCCTTGGATTGTCATTGAGATTGTGAGGAAACGTGTGCCCCCTAAACACTAGAATTAGCAAACTTGAGTGGAAAAATCAGAGTGTTATGTATTTTGACACATTCCTTGTGAGAACCTACTTAGGCACGCTACCCAAAAGTTTCAGAAACGGACCTGCCATTGCATTTCATATCATAGTTCATTGTATAGTTGTTTATCTTAAAATGATTTGATTATTATGCATGTATTAGCTTAAGTTTTAGAATGATCATCATTATTTAAATACTAGTGAGATGTATATATTATGAGATAAAATTAGAGAACAATTACTTTTATTTCTTAGTCGTTGTAGTATAAATGAAGTTTGTGAGTACCTTCTCTAGAAAACTCTCACGAGGCTATAACTCGTCCATCCAAGAATTCCTAGTGGTTTAAGGCCTTATTGCATATGGTCAATGCAATCACACTCAGCGAAACGAGACTAGTTAAAAATATATTTTTGGCCACTTATTTTAATTTCACATATTTGCTTGAGGACAAGCAAAATGCTGTTTTGGGGTGGTTTGATAAGAGCCCAAAACTGTAGTTTAAAACCTTTAAAAGTATTTCTATTTAGCCAATTATGTTATTAATAATATAGGTTTATACTAATTACGTGTTTTTGAGTATTTCAGGCTTCGGAGTTGAATAAATATCAATTCGTTACTAATTAGGCGCTAAAAGAAGCTAAAGTGATTGCTAGGGAAGTTCCATGAAAAAAGCCCAAGTTTCATGTAGAAAAAGCCCTTAAAAAGCCCAAGTCAAAACAGTTAAGTAAAAGTCAAACCGGATTAGAGAGCTGAAGAAAAGTCAAGAACTTCAAAAGGCCATATCTTTGGACTTATGAATCAGATTTAGGCCCATTTTATATCAAAATGACCGTCTCAGAATGCCCTTTCCAATGGTCTAGGTCTTGATTCGATCAGAGGAACATAAATTAGTAAAAACGTGCACTATAGTAATACGACCAGAATTGGAATTCTTGGATTCAACCAATTGGGTTATGGACTTGATTTATGGGTTCATAACTTAGCCTAAAAAACCCATGAATGATTTTGTATCATGATATAAAAGAATAAAAACCCTAAACCCCATATCTGCTTCTTTCCCCAATTAGTTTAGAGTAATTAAGGTTTAATGTTCTTGCCTCTAACTCCATTACACCATTAGTTTTATTAATATAAGTTTAGTTTAATTTAATTATGTCTTATTAATATTTTTTATTGTTAATGAACCCAATGAAACTAGGCTAAAACTCCATTAGAGGAGTTTTATAAAGTCTATGTGAGGGTTATGATTGTTCTTCTTTAGTTTTCTTATTGTCTTATGTGCTTCAAGTTCAAGTTCTATAGTTGTCTAGAGATAGGGATTATATAAGTTGAATTAGAGAAAGGAAACTCCACAAAGAGATTTGTGGAGGACAATTTCTCTTATGCTAATCATATCTTAGTACAGAGATTGCTAGGATTGGTTAGGGATCAATAAAAATTGTGACTTTTGTTGTTTTACCTTGTGTAAACTAATAAAGGTTAAGATTAAAACATGAGAAACTAGTTAAAATAATCATAGCTTCAGATAGATGGATTAATCCTTCCTCTATATTCTTCCTATTCATTAAATTCACCTTTTAATTTCTTAGTTTAAATTAGTTTAATTTATAATTAGTTTATTGCATTGTTAGTTTAAACTAATTTATAGTTAGTTTTAGCTTAAATAAATCACAACACTACTCTCATTGTTCTCACCTTGATTTCTAGTAGATTTCTAAGCTTTTAACGATTAAGAGTGGAACGGATCCTGACTCTCTATATTGCATAATGAATTGAGAGTAGGAATAATATTGATAACTTAGTTGATCATTAGTTGTTTGTATTCTTCTATAGATAATTAAGGATCAATTTTTACGTTTATTAGCCATTTGCTCCTCGTAAAGCATTGATAGACGTGGTTTTACTATTATAGAACTGAAGCCTTGATTTTGATTTTACTGTTTATAATATTTGGAGAAGAAGACGATATATCAATGATTACATCATGAATAGTTTTAATACTGTTTGGTATGATTATAATTCATTATACTCTACCTGTTATTGCACTAACACCTCAACACCCATGGCACAGTCATCAAATGATGATATGAGTTCAATTAAGAACACATAATTAATCGAGTGTGATCTTGACACATAGGATAAAATGAACAAATGGATGATTCCTAATATGGATCCCAAGATCATATATAGATATGGTAACTGGATTGAGAAATTGACCAGTAAAATTGCTGTAAAGACTACGGAACAAACAATTAGTTTACATTCCATGAGTAATAACATGAATTTATTAAATTCTCGTGATTTATATCCTTATATGAAAAATTATAAATTTATTCATGTAGGATTAATATAGGTTGCATTTATACCTTTAACCCTTTTGGGTATGAATGCTTGTATTCAAGCAACTCTAAGAGATGCCAGATGTCTAGATTATTTACCATCTCTTATGGGAGCAGTAGAGACTAGTCTTTGTCATGGACCAGTCTAATTTTATGTCTATCCTAATTTAAGTTTGGCTTTTATCGGATAGAAATATTTATGATTCTTTATCATTACAAATTCAAGCTAAAGGTTACAACTTTTGACTTGGATCTGAGGTGATTTGAATTACCTACAAAATTCATTATAAAGTTTCACAAACTTTAACTCCTAATGCTACGCATAAAACTACACCAGGTAAAACTGTGTTAATTGATACAAATCTTTTAACTTCTAGTGTAGCTAAACCTAGGATGATTCCTTGGAGTGAAATTCAATATCCTGATTCATGGACTTGCAGAAACGCTGTTCAACCACAGCCAATCATTAATAATGATTTAGATCAAATAATTAAATCAACAGAAGGTGAAGTTATATTAAACTTTAAGAAACCTATTGTTAGTAGAAGTTTGTCCTCGAGATCTTCTTATAAGATCTTTATACGACAATCTTCTAGGCGTTCAGTATCTGAAGCTGAATCGTTATCTCAGTACAATCAAGTGTTCAATTTATATATAAATAAACTAAACACTTCCTTACCAGTATTATGAATAGTTCCTTACCAGTATAACTTCTAGTCAGCAGTATTTTATATATATCTTACCCAATTTACAAGTGGAAGTCTATGAACTTGTGAAAAGTGCTTGAGATTCCATATACGAGGATGGCTAATATTGTTGAACCAATCTATGCATCTATTAACGCAATCCGAGGAAGCCACAACAAATTCACTATGTTCAAAATCAGACAAAACATGATTATCCGCCGATGTCCACAATTGGGAAAAAGTGTAATAATTCACATTGTATCACACATTTGCTTTTTTACTACCATATTTAGATTGAATCAGCCTACCAGGAATCCTTTGAACATATCCAACCTGATGTAGCACTTGGCAAATATTGTAGCCTATATCAAGCACACAAAATACGCCTATAAAAAAAAGTAACCTCGTCTAATGGTCAGATGTCACAAATATTTTTGTAATGGTCCTAATAAACCTAACACACAAAAAATCATAATTGTTATTCTCTTCCATCATTTTACAAATTAACAAATTATAATAAGAAAGTATTAAACTTATATCCTGACTTCTCTAGCTAATAATAAGTCTATCTCCTCCCGAAGGTAGATCAAAGAAGACATTTTGGCCACTGAAAGTGAAGGATATACCATCCACCATCTCATACGAGGCATATCACTTTTAAAGTCCATATTGATCATGGGAGAATTCAGAAGACGAAAGTGTTCATACACTCAAGCCTACTAAAGTATTTTGCGAACAAATCAAAATTTGAAAATGAGCTCATATAACTCCTACAATAATAAAATACTACTTACATACTTCTAACAATGTCATACACCCGATAACTTGTCTCCCATTTCATTGAGATGCTTTTGCCAACTCCCTATATAAATAAGCCAACGCAGCAACACCCCAAGCATACTTTGAAATATTGTCAACCTCCAGCAATACACCTGCAAGTAGGCAACGTGTACACCAACTCCCGACCTGTCATTGAAGATTGTACACCCCAAAAGAAACAACAAATAAGCTCGAACATGGCAGTAGCATCTTCGAGTATGTTGGAACTTAGAAAATGTCTTCCTTAACCACTCTAGAGTCACATGCCCCTTTTTCACTTTGGGTACATTTTCGGCCGTCAGACCAAGCCCTTGTATAAGCAATTCTTCTGCATTTCCTTTATCTAACAAATAGATTCCCTCAATTGGAAGACCTTTGATTGGAATCCCCAAAATTTGGCTCACTTCATCGAGAGTAATGGTCATCTCGCCAAATGGGAGATGGAAAGTAGTTGTTTCTTGATGCCATCTCTCGCAAAATGCTGAAATCACTACTGCATTGAAGTTCTTCCACGAATACAAGGCTAAGTTTAACAACCCGGTAGCTTCTAGCTTCTTTAGAAAAGAGGTAGTTCTTCACTTATGTCCCATTGCTCTAGTTTGACGATATGGTGGTGCAGTTTTAGAATATCCCTTTCCTACAAAATTAAACAATATTTTAATTTAAAAAAAAATGACTATAAAATGAATTAAGCAGGCATAGATGTAAAAAAAATATATACCTTTCCAGCCCAAATCTTGCGAGCAATATGGTTCTTATAATCGACCAAAACTTTGTTATTTATAGGACCTCTGCAATATATTCCCAATTTAGACTCTCCATCGCTCCCGTTTTCATCTACTTGCTACAAATCTTCTTCTTGCCCATTAGAAACCTAATAGTAGCTGCTATTAGGGGCCTTGGGAGAAGTTTTGAAGTACTTCATTATAGGCATATTTATAGAGAATGTAACCAGGTGGCCGACTTTATAGCAAAGTTAGTTGCGAGAGGGGAGTGTGTTTATGTTTTTAGCTTACCACCTTTATCTAGGGAGCTATCTGTTATGGTGGAAAAAGATGTAGTGGGAACTATGTATGCAAGAGATTTAAATTAATGCATGTTAGGGTTAGCCTCAACCCTTAATCTTTTAAAAAAAAAACATCGATCTCCTCATCATGTTCTTCTTCTAACTCAACATTCTCGTCTTCTTCAATATGGTCTTCTACAGCTATTACTTTTTTGCTTTTTTGTATTCGATGAGATCCCATTTGGGGTACCCTAATTGAAGGATGACTAGAGCCAACTTTCACATTATTTTTCGGGGCGGCATGACTATCCCTATAATATCTCAATAGCTAACAATAGTCAAATTTCAATTACAACCCAAACTTTATGATGCAAGACAGAAAAAACAAGCTTTTGACGGTGCCATGAAAAACCGATGATTTTTTTGTAAACTATTAACTATAAGCACTTGAAGTCTCTCAATCAAAGATTATTATTAAATGACAAGTGATACAACAATCCCAACATCCTCATAATCTTATCCAAAACTTCAAAGTAAATGTTTCTAAGAAAGTAACAAGTTAACAATGGACTTATGATCAAATGAAAAAAAAAATCGTCTATGGCTAACTTGCCCTCAACCAGCTATCAAATGATTATTTACACCAATAAGCAATGTAGATGATGTATATTGCTGGTTGAGTATTGGGGTTTTGAAGTTTTTCATCTTAGATCTATTGTGAGTAAAAGTGTGATGAAGAAAACCCAAACTTTTCTTTGCTTTTCACTTGGTTTTAGTATGGTTTTTGGGTGTAAGAAGATGTAGAGAACTTGTTACTGAGGGGTTGATGACTAAAACATGAAAACTAGTATTGGTTTATGGTGGAAAACATGAAGATTTTGATATGTAAATGTAGCTTGGTTAGCAAGTTATACTCATTTGATTGATTCAAATGAGTATAACCAACTTTGGTTGGCTGAATGAATGAAATAGAAGTTGTTTTGAAGAACTATTGTTATGAAAACAAGATTTAACACTTTGAATAGAAGAAAACCAACTAGATTCAACAAAGCTTGAAGCTTTTAAACAATGAAAATGGAAAACAATTAAATAAAACTAAATAAAAATAATTAAATAAATTATGATCTCCTACTCCTACTAGAGTCTAGCTATTAGTTAACTAGCTCCATTATTTTGTGGGCATCTCTACACTTATATATGTGTAAAGATGTACGTAATTGCCCTCCTCATAACTTATCCACCAAGCAACCTAATCTAGAAGCTTCTTGTGCCTTCTTTTAGTGGATAAGATCAAGCCTTTTTGGGCCCAAGCCCATGTCTTTGGGAATTTGAGCCCTATGGTCTTTTGAAGCTTTAGATGCTTAGCCTTGCTTTTGCAAAGGGTTGAGCCATTGGTCTTTGAAGCCTTGGAGTGTTTCCTAAGCTTTTAAGTTTTTGGACCTAAAGTTGTAGTTATGGTAAGTGGCTTCAAAGATGTTGAAGTGAGGTTCACCATAGATTGTTTAGAGTTTAAATGGTTGGGAGATGAAGAAAGGAAGGTAGGATCTCAGTTTAGGACAAGCTTTTGGTTCTAAGTTATGAAGAACATTGAAAGCTTAAGTTGTTTTAAAGATTGAAATGACATAATCTTGAAAGCTAATGAAAGGAAATGATTGATTGAAGAAATAACACAAGGAAATAAGATTGATTGATTGATTGAAATATAAAAGCAAGAACACGATTGAATTGAAAAATAAGAAAGTAAATAACTTAAATGAAAAAACTAGACAAGAAAATAAATCCTACATGACAGTAGATCAAGTCTAAGTGCATTCTCTACTCCTAAAAACCAAATGGCTTGGATCTTAAATGCAATAGATGCCTTCTCTCTCCTTAACTTTTAGATTATATACCCCTACTTAATGTCTTTTACTGATTTGCCCTTCTCCATTACATTTGAGAACCTCACATTTCACTTTATGCTTTTGCTTTTTGCTTTTTCCTTTTGCTTGTTGATTTCTTCTTGATCAAGATAGGTTTTAGAGAAAACCATCTTTTGAGTTAAAGACATCTATCCTTGGTCTTCTGAGTTGAGGACTTGACTTTTAGCTCCTTGGTTATGAGTCCTTGACCTTTGACTTTGACTGTTGACTTTTTCAACACTTTTTCATGGCAGTTTCGGATCTTTATAATAAGCGTAATTAATGTTCCTTTTTGTGCTAATACGCAACTTTCATGATAAGTGGTCTGAATTTCTCTGTAACCTGAAAAATATAATGAAAGCTATGAGTTGTCTTTTCCTTATCCGTAAGGGGGGATGTAATGCAGTAATGTAAGGGTAATAAAATACACATTTGGGAGCTAATTAGGACCCTTCGGTTAACTTTGACCGTTGATTTTTTGACACTTTTTCTCAGTTGTCCCATAATGTCCCATTTAGGCTCCTTTTGGCTATAGAACACGTCTTTTGAGATAATTGTTCAAGAATAGGTTGGTATCCTAAAAAACCATAAGAATATGAGTTTTCTACATTATTGATCATGTAATTTGAAGCATTACAAGGAGATAAACACATATATTTGAGAACTGACCAGTAGACATGTTGCATATAGAAACCAACTAAACTAGGCAACTTTTGATTTATATTTCTCAATTCCATACTCAATGTAGCTCACACACAAATAAAAGTTACAACTAGACAGTACAATGAATGCATTGTTATACGAGTTTACATATTTAGAGTCAGGACTGGAGGTTATGAACAGATGCATATAAGCTATTAAGTCTAAGTAAGAGCAACTATAATATCAACAAAGCTAAAATGCTGTAAAAAAATATGTCACTTGTCATCGTATCTGATTCCTTAAGGAAATATCATACATAAATAAATCTATGAAGCAAACAAAATGGGGAAAATAACCTGTGGTGATTGTTCTAAAACGATTCTTTATTAGAATCAAGAAAAACATAACATTTACTAAATGTAAGAACATAAAAGTATAAAACTTTTACACAACCTACTTTAAACAATTGAAAAAAAACTAGGATAATAAACTACAGTTACATTGTTAGTGACAATTGTGAAAAAAAAAATTGAAACTTAAAGAATGAGGTGGTGTTATTATTACTTGAAACAGAGAGAAGAGGAGTTGATATTAGAACACAGTTGGTTTTTTTTGTTTTTAGAGGAGGAGGAAGAAAGAGAACAACCGAAGAAAGTGAAAAGAGAAAACAATTTTAACTTTGGGTTGACAAGGTTTGCTTTGAGAGAAAATGGGGTGGAGAGATTCCGGGTCTGTAAGTAGTCCTTCCCTTAGTCTAAGTGTGTGCTCTTAGGGTACAAATGTTTTTGTATTAGGAGGGGGACCACACACAAAGCCACACACGCGTGCCCTCCCCATACAGAGTCGGATTGGGCTTGGGTTTCTTGTGTGTGATATGTTAGTGGACTTAGTGTTTTGACCAAATATTATCAAAACACTAAGTGATGACGAAAGAGGTGAATAACGTAGAAGAGTAGTGAGAAAAGTGATGATGATTGAGTGAATGATGAGACTGTACCATTCGGTTGCCTACGTACCCAAATTATCAATGGGATCAAGTCTCAAGAACGTAGTTCTTTATGACTTCTTGTATCCCAAGTAATTATAATTGAATATGACTCTTAGTTGATGATTATCTCTTTGCTAAGAAATGAATATGGACATAAATTAATATACGTAAGTGGCAAGCCATGTGGCTAGGGTTTAGCCCTAGACACATGAGTTAATGGGCATGTACATCAATCCATGGTATTGCATATTGGGCCTTAGCCCTATTGATTAAACGAATAAAGTGGAGACCCGTACCAATAAACGTTTGCCACGTAGGTGGGGGTCGAAACACTTAACCAATTCCCTAAACTATTTTTTGCTTCTTCACCATATTTTCAGTCTTCTATTAACAGTAGGTTTCTAATACTATTTTGGAAACTAAACCAACTTGTTCCCTATAAAAATAGGACTTACGTCCAGATTTAATTACAGTTTTTCACAAACCCTAAAGCATGTTCTTTCTCTTCGTCCTTAAGCCGTCAGAGAGAGTTGTGTTGTCGTTCTAGAAGAGTACGTAGTTTGTTTGAGTGCATATCAACCTATTTCTACCATTGAATCCTGTGAAAGGAGATGCCTGTTGAAACCTTTTTGCACTATTTGAAGGGGGCGAAATCTTTCCTTAAGGACAATGTCTAACACGCCTTGGTAATTCCTATTTGTTCTATCCTTGTTTCTTTTCTGATTCCTAATCCAGGTATAACAATCTTAAGGAAAAAAATTTCTAGATGTCTACACCACCGATTACACCAACCAAGGAATCTGATACGAACAATTCTAGAGTTATTGAAGTTTTTCTAATCTAATGGATCCTTCGCTTTTGTTGTCTACTCGCAACTTACCTAATATGTCCAAAAATGAATCTTTCAATGGTTCTCACTTCAAGCGCTTGAAGGAGAGGGTGTTCTCAACCAGTGGTAGAGCCAGGAATGTAAGTGAGGGTGAGCAAGCCAGACAAAAACCAAGCATACAAAAAAAAAACTAATTATTTTTTAACTAATAATTCAAACCCAATAACAAAATAAGTATATTTCAAACTTCAAAAAATCATATAAAACGATCACAAGAAATGTATTAGAAAAAAAAATCCAATCTAAACAAGTACTTGTTCATAGTTGTCTTCACCGGCCTTATTTTTTGCTATCCTTCATCATTATCTGGAAGCAATGCAAGATTAACTTGGTATTAATGATATCAAAAACTTCTTTTTCAATGTATATTATTAAACAATCATTTAACAATTCATCTCTCATCTGATTGCGCACACGATTCTTTATGATATTCATAGCAGAAAATGCCATCTCCACGATGGTAGTAGCAACAGGTAAAATCAGCACCAACTTAATTAACAACTAAACAAGTGGGATGGGTACATAATGTCTTCCTTCATCTCAACCAATTTTTTAGCTAGGTCACTAATTCCATTTACTCCACCAAACTTACTATCAGAACATATATCAATGATATAATTCTCAAGTTGATCCGCTAATTCCATCTAATCTATCTCTAAAAAATCATCAAAAGTCGAGCAAAACGGATCAACTTTTGCTTATCGAAAGCATCAAATGAATAATTACGATCAAGACATGTCATCAAAAGAAGTACTTTTGCGTTTGCTTCATTAAACCAGTCATTTAACTTTTGAAGTTGCAAATCAATACAATGATAGAATAATCTAGCACGATAGTAATGTAAATTGGTGCTTCCTTCCGCTCTTCGATGATACCTCCCTCGAGTTATACCTCTATTCAATATTTGGAACAACCACATCATGTTTGGCACATAGTGAAGAAACTTCAGTCAAGAGACTATCCCATCCATCATCTCTCATCGTTTGTAAGTGTACCTTTGTTATTTTAACAAGAGCCATGGCTTTGACAATGTCTTGGTCTTCACATTTAAAAGCTTTTGACAAATCATTACTAATTCCTAGTATCGCTATCATCAAATGCAAATTGACAATAAATTCAAAAGACTGCACTGAATCCAATAATCCATAAGATTCACCTCTTTGTTCCGAGCTTGAACCATCTTCCGTTACATTATCAAGCACATTAACTATTGAACCATAAGTGTTTATCATGCCAAGATCGAAGTGTATAATAGTGTGAGCCCCATCGAGTGTCACCAGATCGTTTAAGACTAATCTCTTAATTTAACCCTATACCACTTGAAATTTCTCTGCTTTGTAACGCTATAACAACTCTAGCCTTCATTGCAGCACGTAGCATATCTTGTTGCTTACATGATGCTCCAACAATATTTACCACATTAGAGAGAATACTAAAAAGGTTAACGGTTAACTCATGGATTTTTGCAATTTATACATGGGCTAACTGAAGCTGATGAGCAAAACAATGAACATAAAATGCAGACTCATTCTCCTTTGTTATAAGTGTTTTTAGGCCATTCAAATCACCTTACATATTGCTAGCCCCATCATACCCTTGTCCATGCAGTCTAGATATGCTCAACCCATGTTTGGAGAAAAACTCATCGATTGCCTTTTTATAAGTTCAAGAAAATTGCATTTATTGATCAACTCCTCTGGTTTGAAAGCTAAACCTTGCTTGAAAAGAAACCTAATGCAATCAGTTATTGTAGTTAGGTGTATTTGAACTTGGTCAGATTGTTTGTGAAGAAATGTCTCGATATATTTATCTTAATTTAGCAAACCCTGTGCTGCCCTCTAAGCAATATTTGGACCTCCAACGTGCTTTTTTAATTTGGTTTTCCTTTCCTAATTAGCAAGCCCCCTGTGAGAAAAAACATCTCCACCTCCTTATGGCCCCTTATTAGGTTTAAAGAGATAACAATATAGACATAACGCAGTATCCTCATGAACACTATATTCCAACCAACTAAACTGTCCATACCACTCTTCCTGAAAGCGTTGGATTCTCTTCTTTTGAGGAAAAACATGATCAGGCTGGCAAGGACCCTTAAGCAAATATGCTCTTCTCACTGAGTCTTGATCATTAGGATGATAATCTGAAATCTTTTTCCTCAGTGCAGGGTCTCTTGGAAGACTAGACAAGTCAAGTTCTTCACGATTTTCATTTTGAGGCCGCTTTGACATTGATTGTTCAACACCACCATCCTCAGTTTCTTGGTGACTTCGCTTTGAGGAGGATCCCACTTCAACCACTACACCATTTGGGTGATTTTGCAACATTTGGGGATTTCTTATTTGTAACACATATTGATCCATTAGGTAATTTGTCACACTTTTTATCCATTAGCAATATTTGTAACCGTTAGTATCTATCCAAATACTTGAATTATTTTGTAACATTTATTGGATATTTAGTAACGCTTAGTAATGTGTGACAAAGTTAAAAATCAAAATAAAAATTACACTGGAATAAAAAATGAAAACTTAAGCTGGAGTTTTTTTAGTTCTTGCACACATCTTAATTCTAATTGACACATCTTAATTCTAATCTAACTGGAGAAACATAACATGTGCCTTCAAAAAGAAAAATATAAACAAGTTGTTGCGCTGCTGCTAGGGTTTTGATTTTGGTTAGTCATCCTCTCTCCCTCATTTTGTTCTTTCTCTTCTCATGTGTTCCCTACTGACGATTGTGAGATTTGATTGAATTAGGCTTGAATACTAATAGAATATTGCCTATTCAAATCTAGATCGATGGGAACCGCAAAGCTTTGAATAGATCCATAAAATTTTCGATTCTCAAGAGAGTTCAATTGCTCAAGGTAACAACTTTATATACCAATTTATTGAAATTGGGTTTTTATCTTATGGGGTTGGTTACACCTCAAATTATCAGATAAGGAAGAGGACGAAATCATTCTTAAGTCTTCTTTCCCTCAAAATTTTATTATAAGTAATTGAGGCTTATTGCCATTTCTATTGGGGTTCCGCTTTTGTGAACTTCTTGTATTTTTATAAGTTTGTATTAAAACGAGTTGGTTTTCTTTTGTTCTTATCAATCATGTGAGGAATTAGAGGAAGCAAGGAGAAAATTACTAAGGGTGAAGTATATAGGAACATCATCTATTCTCTTCTATTTTTTCAACATATTTTAATTGTGGCTTTTATAAATCCTTATTAACTTACCTTCTTAGTTTATTCCCTATTATTTTAGAAAGCTTTATATAGGCGATTGAAACACTACAAGAATACTGAGCATTTGCCACGGTCATTGACCGTGGCTAAAGACCTTTTGCCACGGTTATAAGCCGTTACACGACCGTTGCCAATGCACCTGTGGCTAATCTTTGGCCACAGCTAAAGACCGTGGGTAAAGCTTCATTTTATGCCACGGTTATAAACCGTTACATGGGCCGTGGTGAATATTCCCACTTGCCACAGCACTAAACTGTGGCTATTGCTCACACGACCCAGTGCCCCTACCTTTTGTGGAATGGATCTATAATTTAGCCACAGGTCTAGGCCGTGGCAAATGCCTTTTATTGGACTATATCTAATATTTAGCCACAGTTTATGGCCATGGCAAATGTATTGAATTGGATAAAAAAAATTGATTCTAGCGCCATACTAAATTCATACAATTCGCATCACACCTGCAGGTCATACAAAATTCTATCATTTCAATCAAATCCACAAGAATCTTTGCATGGGTTTCGCCAAGGGTTGAGCCGGACTACTTTTAACAATTTTATTGACATCATACTTTATACAAGTGAAAGCACATACTAGCGCAATCAACATGCTTTTGCAGGATCTGTATTCACAGGTTTCCCAAGAAGCCCTTCCTTGACAAGGCCCCATATGACAAGAAGTGTCCCAAACATGCTCATCATACTAGGTTTCAGTAGACCCACAAGAGCTCCTGCCACCGAGAAGTAGCTACCAGCAAGAACCTGGTAAGAGAGACAAACAAAGTAACAATGAGATCAAAAGAGAATCCTGACGTTGCATATCTCATTAGTGTACTAAGGCAGCTTCATGCCATAACATAAATATTAGGATGTCACGTGAATTAAGAGTGAAGTCCCCGATGCGAAACTAACTTATGTAATTCCAAGTGCATTGGACAAAAAATGGTGAAAGAGCATCAAGTGCTTATACTGGATGAACTTGAGGTCAAACATATATGTGTTGAGTAGACGCCTAAGTGAAAACCAGTGAAGGGTGCCCTATTGTAACTTCTCAACTCCATATAATCTTTGACAAACACATCTTCTTCAGTGAACTGAGTGCTACTATTCTACTTTCCATGTTCTCTATGTGACGTTTCCCAGTCAACCAGTGATTTTAATACGCTAACAAGGCACTAGAAAGAACACATTTAAATAAAAGAGGTAAATGGTAATGAAAAATTTGTGGACGTCAACTATCACCCATGTTTTGTGAACAACTGAAAAATACTTCAATTTACCTGAAGAGATGAACCTTTAATTGACGAACCTTTAATTGATGCTTTGAAAAATAATCGGTTCTTGTAAATTAGTTCATGCACTCTCTTCTGGTTCACCCTTTTTTTTACCTCAGGTCTCATCTTGAAAGAATAAGAAGAAGATCTACATTTACATGTTTATAATTTAATACTCTATAAAAAATGTAGTTATGAAAAATATGACTGCCATGAAATTCAAGGGATATAGAATATATACTTGCCTGCTGCACTTGGGGCTATCACCCCTTTGAACCACACGATCAAATTAGAAGCCTGATGTAGGATCAGTTCCATCCCTTGCATTTTCCAGCGAATTAGAATTACAAAGTCAATGAGAAGGACACTTTAACGCGTAAATATTAAGTAGTTTTTCATGCTTTTAGTCTTTTACCAATGAAAAATTGAACCCCTAGTGTCTATTGGGTCATGGTTTGACCAATGAAAGATCGATGGAGCGGCCCTAGCTGAGAGTTGGGAGAAGTTTATTCCAGACGCTTAAATTTTTGTATGGGCCTATTTCATTTTTCATTACTAGTCAAGGAACTTGTGTCAAGAAATTGCTAGACCAAACTACTCATCTAAAAAACCAAGACGGTCGCTGTGTTTTACTACCAAGTACAACATCACAGGGTTTAAACATACTCGAAGAATGAGCCTAACAGAGTGTCATCAACACTTTTCCATTTCTAAGCTACAAAGGAGATTACTAGTACATGACAATAGATGGCACATTATCTTGGCGAGGGGGAGCTATGGCGAGACATCCATTCCCGAATAATGGTAGGAATTGTGGAGATGAAAGGAATTCTTTTTATGAATTCAGCCTGCAGTACTGAATTGACACCACCCAGCTGCAAGGTGAGAGAGCAAATAGATAATACAGTAGACAATATCAGATAAAAGTAACAAAAAAAAAATGGATAGCAGAAAAAAGTTGGAAGATTTTGTTACTCTTGCATTCATCTTGAGAACAACATTTGTCATATAATGGTCATTGACTTTTTTCTGGAGCAACACATTGATTTATGATTCCATGTACAACAAGACAGTTTCTCTTCCAGGGACCTTACAGAAGATATAAACTCAACTACTAGAAACCATTAACTTATTAAAGAAATAGCATTTCCGAGAGAGAGAGAGAGAGAGAAGCTAACCATAAAGATCGCTTGTTTTCTTCTCAGGCAGGAAGCAGAGGATAAATCTCGGGGGCTTATTTGGGAAGCATTCCATCATCCTTAAACATTTTCTCCACTCTAACAGCAGGAGGTGCACGTTCCATTTGCCGATCCTCCTCAAATATCTGAAGTGGATCGCTTATGTTCTTAAAGGCGTAAACATAAAGAAATAATTACAAACAAAAAGCATACATACAAATAATGATAGGGAAAAATATATGTTTGGTACTCATTTGAAGAAAGAAACATATTTTACGATGCATAAATTGTAATGAAGAAAAAACTTACAAGCCTTTTTGTTTTGCACATGTTATTAGATCATTGCGAGAACATGCGCACTCTCTACAGAAGGGGAAAAGTTTACAAAGAATACAGTTTTCTAGTAAGACTGGCCTCCATAGTGTCCAAAAAATAGATAATCGTGAGAATCATCCCATTAGCAAGAGATGCAAAACAATTAAAGTAGATTCACACCAGAGGTAAAAATTTGAGGTATTTAAGAGTTGACTCGAAGTATCACCTTATCGCATAAAATTCCAAAGACCCACTTAGAGGATTCAAATCTTCTCCTCTGCCCACTATCAACTGTAAATACATAATCATTTGAACTATGTATCCATGAGTCTGTCATAACAATATATACCTAAGCAGCTCTCTTGAAATTGCGAAATCAGCATTATTTAACAAGCAAGAAACCTTTGGTTCTGATAGAACATGGCTTTGGACTACAGCTGGTTGAGAATCGATGGATATACCACATGCATGTAACATTGGATCCACATTGTATTTGTTGGTTTTGAGCCCTACTACATAAACCAATATAATAATAAATGTTAACCATGAAAAACATTAATACAGTTCTTAAGATCACATGGAAAGATGAAACCTACATTGTCTGCTATGAAGTTAAGGCCTTTGTCTAAAACCTCCATCCTTTCTCGAGGCCTTGGTCTAGTTTTATCTACAAGCACAGATCTCTGAACTGAAGATATTGGCTTCTTGTAACTTTGTAGTGGCAGAAGCTCACATAACTTGGAAACAATGAACCACATTAACTGATAATGCACCGTAAAGAATACAGAGAATTACATGTAAAACTAGATGTCTTATTCATCTCTAGTGGATAATAAATAGGATGCTTCGGCTTTCCAACATCAAAGCATGGAAAAGATTCAGATTCAGATATCGCTATCTGGAGATGATCCACAAAGTAATTATATACGGTGATGTCTACAGTTTGTACTTCATCACCTTTTCTGAGTTTTAATGCAAATCTACAGAGAGAACCATGTAGAAAAAAGTTGACATAAAGGAAGCTAATTCAGAAAAAAGTTACCCTCAATTTGAAATAGAGCGCCTGTAGTTGCATAGCTCTGTCTTTTTCAAGCAGAGGCAATAGCACAGGAAGCATAGTTAATGAGCTTGACTTATGCTTAAAAAGGTATAGACATCGCCTATTATACATAATCCCTCCCCCCCCCCCCCCCCTCCAAGACAGAGAGAGAGAGAGAGAGGTCAGATAATTGGTGTTATACATAAAAACACTTGGATGTGCTTCTTAAAGTCGCGACTACTTTTAACTTTAAGAATCAATCAACATTCAGAGAGTACACGTTGCCAATTCAGTGAGTACTTGCTAATCAAATGATTACTACCACACACACACAAAGGATAACAAAACATTTTCACAGTTCTAAATATCAGCTCAAATTTCTATTTCATAACTCAAAAAGACCTTATTTTTAGCAGGCTCCACAGTAGCAGTTTCCTTCTTGTTGACATGATCGTTAACAAGCTCCATTTAAGATTTCCCTTCATCTACAGTATATTCGAATACATGACCTTCAGAATGCTCCATCAAAAGTTTCCTTTTGGCGACATGGTCGTTAGAAAATTCCTTTGCATTTTTCACCATGATTGATTGAAAGCCTCAACTACATGTTAGTAATTCCGCAACATAGACGTCATAAACGTGAAAAGTTCAAGTGAACAGAAGCATCAGTTTTACTTTTAAAATCCTCAAAATTACTCTTAAAATCCCAAAAAAAGGGGATATAAAAAGAAGCTCCTATTAGAAAACAAATGCCTTTAGAAATGAGAAGAAAATCACTTTTCCTATTTTCACTCTTAAAAACAAAGGAAAGGTACCTCCCTCTGTTTATCCTAACTCTCTTCTTCCTCCCCTTTTTTTGGAATTTCATTTTTTCGGCTTAAAATCAGATACATTCCACATACAACACAAGTCTTGAACAATGGCAATGCCAACAAAGTGAATTTCACTAGTTGTTTAGCTGAAAATCATATTACCCTAGCTCTTTCAACTGTGAGAATTGTTGTGTGAACATTTCAATAACAGTTCCATACATGGAAAACAAGGGATGCTTTGAAAAATAATCGGTTCTTGTAAATTAGTTCATGCACTTTCTCTTCTGTTTCACCCCTTTTTTTACCTCAGGTCTCATCTTGAAAGAATAAGAAGAAGATCTACAGTTACATGTTTATAATTTAATACTCTATAGAAAATGTAGTTATGAAAAATATGACTGCCATGAAATTCAAGGGATATAGAATATATACTTGCCTGCTGCACTTGGGGCTATCACCCTTTTTTTTTACCTTCAAGTCTACTTCATCAGACAAGACTTGCTGCAGAGCATGGGGTGTTAGCCATGTGATCTTTTGCCCTTGAACATCACTGTTCACACAAGAAAGTTCATGGCCATGTTACAAACCTCAACACATCTCGTATATTACAATGAAACTATAGACATAAGCACTTCATTACACGGTAATAAATGCCTTTCACACCTATGTAAGTTTTCGAAGGCTATGAGTTCGAGATATGTGCTGCGTGCCATTCATGGCTAAGTCGATAATAAGTCAACGGGAACTTTGTCAAATAACATAAAAAGGTGTACCAACTAAATCGAGAAGAGGACAAAATAGATAAATTCCATAACATCCTGTTTTTGAACACCTTAGAATTAGCATAAAAACGCAACATTCTTTGCAGAAAACAATCGCCAGGACACATACTTCTTTTTATATTAATATTTTGCAAATCTTTGTGTTAAGCACTCCATCGACCCAAATTTTCTTATGTAGTTACATAAAGCATTTACAGTGCTTCTATCACAATCTTAGCGACAACAATAATTGTAAACAAACAAAACTCCAAAACAATATTACTTAAAATACCAAATACCTTAGACACTTATGAATACGATCCACTTCAATGCCCTCTCCAAATCCGAAAGCAGCAACGCAGCAAACAAATGCACCATAGTCAAACAATCATTCAAGTCTCTAAGCGCATCAATAAAACTCGGGTACCTAAAACCAACACTCATAAACATAAAAAACTGAAACCCCACAACACTAATAAAACACGAAAAATATCACTAAAAGTCCCAAATTGTTACCTTTCACGAATAAGTCTATCAATCTTATAATATGTCTTATGATTCCCTTCGTACTTTTTCTTTGGGTCTCTTGGATATACTCCCTTGAGTATACATATTCTCCTATACAAATTTAACAATTAATTTTGTTACAGTAATAGTAATATAATTGACATATTATTATATATACCTGAAGTCTTGAAGTGAGACTTGTAGGTATTTGACAGCTTTTGTTCTGGTGATGTACTTTGCTTCATTTCCTTCCTTCTTTTTTCCCTGTAGAATGAAAGATTAAGAAATGAGGAGATGGAAAAAGATTGAAACTTTGAGATGAGGGGAAGTGGCTTAGTTCTTACTGCGGGTTTGTAATGCGTTGAATGCTCACTTCAGCTGAATTCACCAATCAGCTCTAAAGAACTACACTTTCCATTGCTTAAAAGATTATCCCTTTTGCATCAATAACTGAGATCAATGATATTTCTCAATTGACATCAGTAAATCGTTGCGAAATCGATCAAATCCCCACCTTAAACAACCAACCATCAGACTAATCCAAGTTTTCAAATTTCTGCTATAATGCAAAATCACACTAGTACTTTCATTCTTACCTACTACAATTTAAAAAAATAAGCAGATCAAAATGAAAAGTGAGACACTGACCAAGAATAAGCAGAGCATCAGGAAGAGCACCAAGCATAGGAAGAAAAAGACCACCAACAATATCAAGACCAAGAATCTCAAGAAAAAGTTCACTTCCAGTTGATAGATAACTAGCAGCAAGAAACATCAAGTAACCATATACAATAATAAGAAAAGGATTCCCAAGTATATCATTTGTTAGATATTTGTATTTGTGCATTTGATAGAGTTAAACTGCAAAAAGGAAATCATATATGACCATACAAGTCTACTGGATTGGAATGCAGACCTGTAATCAATGACATGGCTAGGCAGATGCTACTGGGGACATTAGGAGTGATAGATGGACATGCCATTAGCGAAGGGATAACAGTGATATTGGTTGCCCTTGTACCTCTTGGTAGCTCTTCCCTACAGCCCAGAGAAAAATAAACATAATTAAATACAAAGAGAAACATATTATACACCACTTCTCCCTCCTCCTTTTTCCGGGCTTGGGACCGGCAATGCAAATGCAAACGTAAAGTTTACTTGCATTGGCGGAGTTAAAATGGGTTAGCAAAACAGAGAAAGCAAACATTCAATACATTGATATTAGCAAAATAAGACAAGTATTACATTGAATAAAAAAAAAAATGATACCAGTTTGGTAGTAGCTTGGACATAAACATAGAAACGCGTTTCAAAATAGGAAAAGAGATAACATAGTCAAACATGCCCATAGGCATGTATCATAAAAAAAAAAAAAAAGATAGTAAACTTATTCAAGACCGCTGATGTAGATGACGTAAACTCAACACATGACTTGGGCCATATAACATTTCTGGGCAACTCTCTCCTAGATTCTTACACCATGCATCATGAGGGAATGGTAGAGCAAACATCTTGTGCATGTACTTCATCAACGTAAACTAAGTAAGATCTCTCCCAAGCACCTTTCATGGAACTTGTAGGTGGGGTCAACTTCTTTAACACATCCAGTTGCCACAATGTCAAGGGGCCAACCACCAAGTAAGTTAACTTCTTTGCCAATCTTTGAGGTTTCCGGCTGAAAAACAAAGGTGTTGGATATAAAAAAATCAAACAACTTACAAAGGCTTAAGTAAAGCATTAAAAGAGACAATCACATACCGAGGTTGCATTACTAGAGCGAGGTATACTATTGGAAGTTCCAAAAGAGTTGGTCGTGGATGGTTCTTGTTACCTCAACATTGTTGACCTAATCTCTTCTAATTGCATGGCAAAATTCATTTGGTTTGTTTGAGTCTCCTTCCATAGCTTGGAGTTTTCTTCTGCCAAGTGATAGTTTTGATCCAAAACAGGCTCCATCCTCTTCATTGCTGTTTTGTTGACCCCTGGACCCATAGCCCGACAGCAGCCCCTGCTATCTTTGCCAGCCACCTGTATCCAAACACATTTCATTTTACCTACAATATAGCACAAACATTTAATGCACTACTAACATCCTAATTTGCATACACTTGTCACGGCATCATCGGTGATTGTCATTGGAGACCCTGAATTTGCAGACATGTCCTCATTAATCCTCTCCTATTCAACACAAAGGGAGTGAAACCATAATACAGTCTTACCAAGTAAAGTATTACACTAAAGCTCAAGACTGCAATCAAACCTTGATACAACTTAAATAACTTACTACCAACAATCCTTCCTACTAGGAAAATGACACTTACCTCCCACTCAACTAGTTCTGTGCATGGAGCTTTCCTCTTGTGTATCCGAATATAATATTCAGGCCTAGCAACCATATGGACTGGCTTGTTCTATTCCTTAGCAATCTGTTGTAGGATAATTTGGGTGGGTGTCCTCCCAACGCAAGTAGGAGTTGTTTGTTTTGACCGGTTTATAGTGTTCCTTTCACTAGCAGCCTATATATAAAACAATATATAAGAGAATATACATATAAGATTCACAACTAATAAACTAATGACTAGATAACCTGGAATTTTTCAGTGTTGCAGATATCAACAAAAACCCGCCAATCTTCAAGATTGACACCTTATGGAGCTGGACCTTGTTTAACAACAGTAGGAGATTTTCCCTTGACTAAGTTTTTATGCAAGGTGCCCTTATGACGCCTCCATGCCTCACCCATGACTTTTTTAGTGTATATCGTATTAATGCTAGGACGTCCCACAAACCCGAAGCTAGTTTCCAATGTTTCAAAGACGTCTACTAACGTATATTTCAGCCCGGTTGGAAAAGTATCATAGCATATCCGGACGTCACGCCGTACAAGTACACCACATTCAGAGGAAAACCTACTTACCTCTACTAAAGGGTGACATGGTTGTTCAAGATGGTCCAATGTTAACCAAACTTTTTTCTTCGTATTTGGCGTATCCGACATTCCTTTTGCCTTACCTCTAGTCTCCTTAGGAGCATTGGATGATTCTGGAGTAGATGGAGTCCTATCTGTAAGTACATAGTAAACTTGTCAATTAGTATACATTAAAGTTTAGATGCAATTCCTGTAATAACTAAAGAAAATATTAAGATCAAAGAAAAAATGAATTACAATCTAAGAACCAGTACAGTAATCTAATTCCACATGCATTCATATACGGTAAACAAGAAATCCTTCAAAAAGCAATAACTGAATGAATGTGAAGTCACATAGCCTTTCTGAATGTCTAAACGATAATGAGACCTGTAACTGATCTAGTTGGATCTGCCGATCTACTTCTATCTATCTATATCACCCGAAGCGACTTCCTTTTATTCGTGGAAGACATTTCGCCTTCTCACTTTTGATAAATGGCTAATAAATCGAAGAAACTTCCCCTGCCATTTGTGGTGCTAGTGAAAGGGCAGGCTGGTGCAGCAAAGCCTGGTTCATAGTCGGTAAGAGGAATGAAAGACTATGGAGAAAAGCGGATGAAGATAGAAGGGATCTCAAACTGTTGCTTCATCTTCTTATCTTTGAACCGATTGCAGCTCTTGAACCGCTTTTGTCGTGGCTACTGGGTACTCTTGGATCAACAACAACTCACTATTGGGGGGCTATGACTAGAAATAAGGGTATGTTCGATCTGCCGCTCGCTCTAACGTGGATCAGCTGTATCTGTCGTGGAAGGCAGTTAGTCACTATAGGTATAACCACCTGGGTAGTACGTACGGGCATAAGTAACGTCCTAAGTAGTATGGGCATTATGTTTTAGCATAGTTCTGTAAGCCGTTGATTCAGGTGGTTATCCTGAAGCTTTATCTCCTGCAGCAATAAATGATGCAATACAAAGGCTAGGATAGCTAGAGCACGGGTGGTGCGGGGTAACCAGTAAAACACATAACTAGACAAAATTCAAAATTCTTACCATAATTAGTCTGCTCCAAGTCGTCCTCTGAGTCACTTTCGGACAAGTTCAAGTTGTTTGGAGATGGAGTTCCCATGAAGGCTGTTGTACATATTGTAACAAGTCCCAGAAACTCTTAATATTCAAAACATGCATTTTTCAAGTATTTAAAACATGATGTATCAAAATACAAATATTGCATAACATTTATCTATCAAAACAAATCAGAAAACATGATATCCATTTATAATTATGTAACCTGAAAAATCAAACACAGGTATTTAGAATTCAAACACAGGTATTCAAATTTTAAACATAGATTCAAAATTCAAACATAGTTAATGTAGATAAGCATTTAGTTAAAGTGAACCAATTCATTTTTTGTCTTTTCTTCCACTTAGTGTCTTCAACAACCACAAACATATCGTCTAGATCGTTAAAAATCAGATCATCTGTGGATGGTTCAAGGTTACTAGGCTCCGCATAAGAAGGATCAACTTCAATTGGGTCATCAGATAGAAGACATGTTTCATCTTGATCACAATACACCTTTCTTGGGACTTCCAAAACCACATGCCAGTCGGGATCTTTTGGATCTTTAGAGTAGAAAACCTGAGAAGCTTTATCTACAAGAATGAATGGTTCGTCACTCATATTATCCGAACTAATTTGATTTGACAAATTTACCAATTTAAGGTTCGCTTCCACATCTAGCTTCACACCATGTCTAAGTTTAACCCATTCACACTTGAACAAAACAGCCGGTACCCATCTCGATACTTCAACTGAATGATATTTGTAAGAACACCGTAATATTCTCGCAACATCTTCTACTGGGTTCTTATCCTTGGCTAGCTAGCCCGAATGTAGTTGGACACTCGTGCAAAACACCACTATTTTGGTTCATCTTATTCTTCTCGATAGTCTTTTGTAATAAAGAGGAAACCATTGACACAATACTTCTTATGCGCCATGGCACAAACGGCTTCGGGGTCCCCGCCACTATATTTTTGAAAGAATCCTCCTCTATGTCTTCAAACTCGGGCTGTCTTCTCAACCAAGGAATGAACTCGTCGTCCATGGACACCTTATATTGGCTGCCCTGCCTTCCTCCCACCGACACCACGAGCTTCCAAATCTGCGGTGTACTTCCTAAATAAGATATTACGTTTATAAATATATGTATTAGTTAAAGCAATAGTCTGTTTAAGTATATAGAAGTTATAATTTCAACTTTTAAAATTTAGAAATACATACGTGTACCACCAATCATATCTTGGATGGCTTTTTAGTACCCAATTGCGTGCTTGCTCATATTCAACACCTACCAAATGATAAGTATGACCCAAACCAACTGGGCCAACTTCATCAGCCCCATCAAATTCACTATCAAACACATCTGATGGTATTACTTCTTCACCACTAGACTTTTACTCAAGCTTCTGGAGAAGACTATTCCCTCCTTTGTAACCAGCGCAATAGTTCATGGTTTCCTCTTTCAAGTATTACTCCACGATACAACCTTCAGGACATACCTTGTTTGTAACATAATCCTTGTAAACCTTCATCATCCTTCAAAAAATTAAGAATTTTATAACATAATAACTTAACACAAACCAAACATGAAGCTAAGTAAACAATCTTATTAGTTAGAATTACCTCTCAAACAAATACATCCAACGATAGAATACTGGTCCACACATACGAGCCTCATACGCTAAGTGAATAGGTAGATGCATCATTATTACAAATACCGATGGAGGACAAATTTTTTCAAGATCACATAAAGTCCTGACCATGCCCCTTTCAAGTGCATGCAAAGTGTCAACATCAAGTCTCCTCAAACATAACGCACGAAAAAATGTGCAAATACTCAAGATCACATGTCGGACTTCCTTCCTATCTCGATATGCATGTTGGATCAGCATTGGAAGCAAATGTTGCATCAAAATGTGATAATCATGAGACTTCATTCCACTCAAATCCTTCGCACCGCCTTAGACAATATTCTTCCAGTTATCACTAAACCCAACAGGTACTTTGAGATCTCTTAAGCTCGTAAGGAACAACTTTTTCTCCTCCACTCGAAGCCAAAACACCCCAGGCTTCATAACATTCTTACCATTTTGATCACTCAACCAATACTTCCTTTTAATCCCAAGAAGTTGCAAATCTTTGCGTGCATTGGCGTTATCTTTTGTTTTTCCTTTTGTGTTCAACATCATAGAAATCAGGAGTTCACAAACATTTTTTCAATGTGCATAACGCCCAAGTTGTGACGGATAAGAAGCTCTGCCCAATATGGAAGCCTAAATAATATCGACTGTTTGAAAAAACATGTCCCATCCCCGTTGTCCTCTTTTTGTTTTCTACCGCCCTTCCCTTTTTTTTTTCCTTTTTCCATTCCCCTTTTCCTTCTCTTTGCCCTTACCCCATTGCACTTTCAGATTCTATGTCATTTGTTCAACTTGCAGTCCGGTCAATCTCAAAGGCTGTTCTCTAAGCTCTTTAGTCTTGTTAAAGGTGCTTGGTCTAGTGTCCATCCTACTAGCATCTGACAAGGGCAAGAATCGTCTACTATCCATGTAAGCAAATTTCTGGCTATGTTGGAGTCTCAATGAGGAGGTATTTGGACCACAAATGGGACAAGCATATTTGCCATGGGTTCTACAACTAGATATGTTACCTAACGCAGGAAAGTTATGGATAGTCCATAACAAAACTGCGCGCATATTGAACATCTTGCCTCTATTTGTGTCCTTCACAGTCACCCCGGTATTCCACAAAGATTGCAATTCATGAACAAGAGGCTGTAAATATATGTCGATATCCTTTCCTGGTTGTCGTGGCCCTTCGATGAGTAAAGAGAGCATGGTAAATTTGGGTTTCATGCAAAGCCACGGAGGAAGGTTATAGGCAACACATATTACAGACCAAGAGCTGTATAATGTGCCACAAGTTCCAAAAGGATTGAAACCATCTGTCGCTAGTCCTAATCGAACATTACGAGCTTCAGCTGAAAAGTCTTTATACTTCTGAGCAATTAATTTCTAATTAGATGAGTCAACTGGATGCCCCATCTCTCCACCTTTCAATCGATTTTCCGAGTGCCAACACATCTCCTTTGCCACCCATGGTACACTATACAACCTCTTTAACCTCTCCGTAATTGGAAAGTATAGGAGTATCTTTTCTGGAATCCTAATATGTTTCTTCCTTTGTTCGATATCAGCATATTTGTACCTCAACGCTCCACACGTAGTACAAGTATCCCTCCAATCATTATCTCTCCAAAATAGCATGCAATCATTCGGGCAAGCATCAATTTTCTCATATTTAAGGCCCAACTCTTTTATTAATTTTTCTACCCTATAAGTATTCTCCGGAGTCTTGTTGTCATGTGGAAAAGTCACACGAAGTAATTCGAGGAGTCCCGTAAAACTCTTGTCTGTCCACCCATGTGTAACCTTTAACCGAAACAACTTGACGACAAATTTCAAAACTATAAAGTCCTCACAATCAGGATATAAGGGACTCAAAGCCTCACTTAAAAATTATCGGACTCAATTGTGTCGCTCTTCCTCAACTATAGGATATTCCTCAACTATTCCTCGAAAGCACCATCGTTGAACATTGTTCAATAACAAGCATCAAGTTATCACCGTCAAGTTCTTCTACGATCGGCACTGAATGCAACATTCTCCTCAAAAAAGGGGAAGTCCCCTCCCACCTCAAAATTAGTGGAATTTGACCTTCCACCCCTTTCAAATGCCACACTTGGTGGCTGACTTGTTTCTCCATGCATTCTCCAAAATGTATACTGTGTGTAGAAGCCCTTTTGGTAACAATGCAATGTGACCACCTCTTGGGTTAGTGCTCGACCCCTATTTCTACAGTTATCGCATGGACATGGGATCACATCCTTGTGGTGACAATTATCCCTTGCAAATTGTACAAATTGATTAACACCATGAATAAAACGATCGTCCTCTTTTGGTAGATCAATCCAACTTTTATCTATCACCCTAAACCCCTCCATATTGTAGTTCTTGCAATACGAATAAATCAAAAATAGTTAGAGCTGAAAATAAAATGGCAGGTAAACCATACACATAATAGACCACCACATAAGTAAATAATGAACTCCACACTGGGGAGAGACTAAAATAGCACAAGTACTACATCCAACAATCAATCTAACCTAGTTGCACCCATAAATTCAAATAAATTGGAAGCACACAAAAAATGGATTGATTGAGGCATGCATAAGAAAAAAACAAACTACATTCTCACCTAAAAAAATAAATTGAAACTAGATAAAGAACAGTAACAACAAAGATGAGATCATATGCAACCAAGTAGGATATTATCTAGAAGAAATATAATTATACTGCCCACATTAGCAGCGTATTTGAGTTAACCCAATAGCAATATCTTAACTTGCATTTAGTATAATATAGAGTATGAGCATAAAAATAAAAAGAAGCAAGTAAGGGTTCTCCTACTCAGTTCTACCAATTACCACACACTTCAACAACATACTCGATATTAAAACGATTACTTCTTGAGACTACCGCGAAAACTAGGCTTTGGTTTAGAAAAAGTATCAATAACAACAGTAGCATCCAAGTTACTAATCTTGGTATCGACAAATGGATTCTTAGGGTGCTTAGAATCATAATGAATTTGTATGTGAGACACTCTCACTTATAATATAATAAAATATTAAATATATTAAATTATTTCTTCTAAAATGAATAACAAATGGGTATATTGAACCTTACAAAACATTGATTTGAATTCCATAAAAGTTCCTAACACTTAGCTAATCAACACTACAACTTACTGCAATTAACAGTCTAAACTACACCTTAGGCAGACAGATATAATAAATAGAGAACATAATGTAAGTACATCACGTCAACAAGTAGCAAATATCTATCATCTAGTAAATCATATACCAAACAAATATGATTTTATTGAACTTAGTTATACCTAAAAAACTCAAACGACCAACACAAACCCATTTTAACTTAGAATCAGGACTAACATCTATATAATAAGCTAGGGTTTTTTGGGCACTAGAAGACAAAATAACAAATAGGCAAATACAAACAACGGCCTAGATTAATTTTAACACCCATCGGATGGCCAATAAGTTTTTTAATTTCCCGAGATGTTTGTTTGTAGATACTAATTTAATGTGCGCCGTCAAATTTCATGAAGTTTAATGAGGACGGCCCATTTGCATGTTTCTGTATCCGTCAAGTTGGTCAATGGTTTGAACCATGCCATTGTCCATTTTGTTTGTTTTATTATTTTAAGTTGCATAAGCTTAAAATCAAAATAAAAAATTGCTGATAATAGTCTCTATATGAAACTATGGTGACTTGAACCTAAAACCCAAACTGTTACTGATGCGTGGTCATTCCAGTTTGCGAAATTTTTTCAAAGTTAAGGTATTAGTGTATTACGCAATAAAAGATAATACAATGGAGTTTATAGGCCCATTTTCTTCTTGGAGCCTAGGTAGCTCTAGTGGGGTGCTACTCTGGTGCCTGCCAAAGCATGAGTGCCCTAGGGAAACGAAGTGGAAAATCGTAAGACCATTCCTCTACACAACTTTGTTTAGAAACCGTGCTGATGAGTGCCTTAAGGCACGGGGCATTATCTAGTATAATAATAACACAACCCCATTTGGTGATAGAATCAGTACTAACAATATCTATAACCAAGAGAAATAAAACAAAACAAATTTCAACTTTTCTAGAAAAAACCTATTTAAAGTTAACACCAAACCAGAGATGGGAGAAAAACTCACCTTGATGTAAATGAAAAAACCAATAATCCGGACCTGTTCACAACAAATATTATAAACCATGAGTGATATTATTTCATTTAAACTAAATTTTAACAAAACAAACCTTACAAACACTACCTTTTCATCGAAATTGGTAAACACTAACTCTTAAAAAGCAAGAATTGTGAGAGGGGATAGAGAGACATGAGAAGAAAGACGAAGAACAATTACCTAGTGATTAAAGATGAAGTTTTTCTCGAAAATATAACGATTTAGAGATGTTCAAAACGAGATTAGCATAAGAAGAAAAAAAAACAGAGAAGAGAGAGAGGGGGGTGGCGTGTCTGTGTCACTGCCGTGAGAGAGGAGAGGGGAAGAAAACCGAGACGAGTATTTGTTTTTGTATTATTGAAAAAAAAAAACCCCTTTCGATGAACAAGAGAGTATTTGCGCGGGTAAAATTCGGTAGAATTTTTGGGCCGGTTCATTTTGCGCTCCATCTAATTTTCATTATATCAATGGATGAGAAAAATGCAGGTCTATCAACGGTTAATAGAGATAGAAACATGACAGTGGCTTAAAAAACCAATTAATCTCAAACCGCACAGAAATTTGGCCACACCTGTCAAAAGTTTTAGCCACGGCAAAAGCCCGTGGTTATTATGCAACAGCCTATGACCGTGGCTAAAGCTAATCTGTACCTGTGGCCAAAAGTCATTTTTCTTGTATTGAAAGTTTGTTTGCTGTTAATAATAGTTGGAGGTTAAAGGAGGTTAGCATGTAATTGTTACTAGGGGATTTTGAGGGACTATTACAATCATTTCGAACAAGTTCTTAGTTACTGTTTGGTGAAAATGACACTATTGGCATCTCAATTAAGGATTATTTTGGGTTGCTAAAGTGTACCTTCAATAAACGTACATGGGTCTGATTTTATTATTTACTTGAATGATTGAAGTTGAAGTGACTCAAGTGAGTACCGTACCAAAGTTTGATGCTTGCCTCTTTTTGCTTGGAGACTTCAACTTATCAAATCTTGGAGGAAACGTTTGAATTGCAAGGAGGATCAGGTAAGTATTATCACAAATGTTTCATATTGGTGGTTCATTTGCTATAGAATTAAAACTTAGAGAACACTTGTCCTGCTGCCTGTCCTGGAATAGTTACACTGAACTAAGTTTATGGTCGTTTTTATCGTAGTTAGAGTTGGATTTGGGTTTCAGTGACATAGGATGAAAAGTTAGGTCTCTATGTCTAATTTCTAACGGTTCCAGTGTCATTATCTTTGGATAACTGAGCTGGGAGTTATGGGTTTTGAAAGTTGGACTATTCCAGCTCAATTTCCTGCACCTTTTGCATATAGTTATTGTAATCTAATCACCACCATGCATTGGTCTGATCTTTTCTTGCTTTCTTTGTATCTTTGGATGTTCAAGGGTCAGGTAAGTAGTTACTCTAAGGTATCCATAGTCTTGGTTTACAACTTGTAGGCTTAATAGAAGGATGGACACACGTGTCATAGGTTGACCATTTTACTAGTACTGGACTAATTTCCAGCTGTGTTTTAGCATAGTTAAGAGTCAAATTTAAGCTTTAGTGACCTAGGCAGAAAAGTTAGCTAGCTGTTCGTATTTTCAAACTAACCAAGTTTCATTGCATTTGAATATGGGAGTCAGAAGTTAGCTTTGTCGAATATAAGTGGACAACTGAATTTTACTTGTTGGTTTAATTCTTAATGAATTTAAATTGGTATTTATGTGATGTGTTGTAGTATACATTATGCTCTATGGCTTCCTTCTGTTTGTACGTCAAATGAGGATATAGGATTTAGATGACATATATTCTTGAAACAGTCAATTTAAAATAGAGTTAGACTAAGAGAAAGATAGTTAAGGTGCGGGACCGGTTCATGAATTGTTACAGTGGGACCATAAATAGTTATGTAAGAGCTACGTAAGACTTGATTCTAATTTTGAAAGATTAGATACGTAGGCATCCTTAGTTGAAGGTGTTGCCGCTATAGTATATATTATATTTTAGTTTTATTTAGATTGATATGTGTAATGGTTGTCGTATCCGTATATGAATTTGTGTCTTACGTACGATTCAAGAAACTAAAACTAATATGAACAATGCATGTTTGTACTCAAGCAAATGAACTATGATGACTTTGCACCATGGTAAGAGATATTCTGCTTGCTATCCTAATATGAATTGTGGTGCTTTTATTCTAAGTAATCTTTCATATGTTTATGCTAGGCACTTGACAAGCTTTTTACATATATACAAAAAAAAAATTGCTATACTTTTTGTAAATAGATACAACTTTTGGCTTTATGGAGAAATATAGAAATTTAGTTATCTGTTGGTCATAGAATGAGTGGAATTTGAGTTGGTGATAGAATGAGTTAAATTATAGTACATACTTTGGGAGCTCTTGATATATTATAAATAACTAGGGTGTGCCTGTGCCGTACGGCACTGATAACCCAACACCCACCTTTTTCGTAGTGTGCACTGTGTTGTCCCATCAAAAAAGTCAATTAGATGTTGAACTGTGATAGCAAACTAGATACACCACCCTTCAAGCAACTAGATTCTGCCATGTCACAATTTGCTGACCATTGGATGGGGTCTTTTGGGCCCCACACTGCTCTGTTTTATTAGATAGATGTAAATAGTTTTATCTAAATTAGAATCTTGCTGAAATTTTTTAAGTTTTTCTAATTTTCACCCTTGTGGATCTTGTTTTGATCTCTCAGTGGTTCGAAAATGGTGGACTTTAGTAATTACTTTGTGAGCTTCATTGTTGGCTCTCTTTTAAGAGATTTTTCTTGTTGAATTGAAGGTCACATATATATATATTTATAAGTGCTTATGTGCTTGTGTGCTTGTGATTGGTGATGCCCCTTGTATATTTTTTGTGTGTTTTCTCTGCATGCCCTTTGTATTGGTTGGGTATTGTTTAACTTCAACTTGAATTTAGGATACTAAGCATTAGTCATATGACCATATAATATGTTAGTCAAAGTATTTTGGCAACTATGTTACCTTTTGATTTATGCACTTAAGAATCATTGACTTGGTAATGTGGTTATGCTTAGACTTATTTTACTATGGAATCTAGATGCATAACCTCAAAATTTTAAATTAGGTTTATAATCTTTCTATTCAAGAAGGAGAAGCATCTCTTGCTATGTTAGTGGATATAAATCTTTGGGATTGGTTTGGAGGGTTCTTCTATTCTTCAAGGCAACATGCCAATTAATTGAAGTGGTTCAAGTGCAGTAGTTCTCTCATCTATACTAGGTCCAATTCTTCGTTTCTATTCTGTTTTCAAATCTCATCCTTAAGACTACGCTGTGTTTGTTTGTTTACTGATATTTCTTTCATCTTTATTTGTATCGTGTCAGCGAGTTTTTGGGTTAGTCCTTGTAACTAGCTTATCCCCTTACACGCTAAGGGTTTTACCTTACCCTATTTGCTAGAGTGGTAAGTAATTTTTTGAATCATTGTACTTGCAGTTGGTTTGTGCTATCAATTTTCTTAACTTATATTTTAGCTAGTTTGTCAAAAATATGCATAACCCCCTGTTGGGATTACTTTAATCTTACATCTTTAACATGATAATCTATTATTGATCAAAAAGGAATTAAAATAAAAATACTTTCAACGCCCGAATTGGAGATTGACAATAAAGAAAAAACTTTCCAAAGATGAATCAAAAAATCATCCTTCTAGTAGTATTCACCACACAACACACTACAAAACACTTTTGCTTTTCTCTTACTTTTAGTTATACTTTCCCTGGAAATAGGGGTGTAAAAGGAGGCGGGTCGGCTCATCTACGAGTCAAACAGTAACGGGGTAGGGCGGGCTGGGTCTGGGGGTTGAAGGTCCAGCAGGGTGGGGCAAAGTGTCAAGGTCCATATCATCACCTAACCTGCTGGGGCAGGTCTTGGGTCGGATAACTGGTTGGATAACGGGCTGATTTTCTAAAATGGATAAACAGCACCTTCTCCACCCATTTTTCTTAAAAAATACGGGAAAAAATAGAAAAACACGAATGGATATGAGAAAAACCGCCAAGATACCAATTTACCATCCACTAAATGTGAAATGTTTATATTTCATGAAGAATTCATGTGAAACCATCAAATTGAACCAATTCAACAAATTAAAGGTAGCAAAATGAACAATTGATTAAAAACGTATGTAATAGCATAAAAATGAAGATTTCGACAATGTATAGGCGACTCGCGGCTGGTTCAGCTTGATGTTGTTGGAGTCTCCACCAGATGGAAACTAATTGGTTGAGGTGAGAGTCGTCCATGTGCTTCAGAAGGTGGTTCATGTGCTGTGTTCTTGGTTTACACTTTGGAGAAGATGACTTGGGTTTAACTCACTGATGCATTGTTTTCTAAATGGTTGAAGGCTTTAAGCTTTAAGGTGTAACTTATTGAAGAGGTGAACATGCAAGTCATTTATTTTTTCTGTATGTGGGTTAGGAATTAGGATGGTCTTATGGTCCTACCCATTAAGGAGGTAGAATGCTACCAATCCGCTTTTTTTTTTATGGTTAACCGAACTTATGATTATTGAACTGTTTCAATGTTTGATCTTGAGTTAATCAGGTCTACTTGCTTGTAAGTTGTAACTTCCGAACTACAAGTCTACAACGAACAAAATTTCATGAGATTATAAGAAAATAAATTGTCGGATTACAAGATTATAAGAAAACTCAAGACCCATTGTTCAGAAACGCCGGTCAGATTACAAAAGTGGTAAGCAAAATTACAAAAAGGAAAGCAAAATTACAGAGTGACTTCTAATCTAGATTTAAAAATTCTATTTCCTGTCCGATAATCTCTCCATCGTCATCTTCTTCTACGATTGTGGCATCTTCCGCTCTAAACCAATCTGCAAGGCTTACAAGAGGCTCCACTAATGGTGGCACCATTCGACTTCGATAATCACTAAGAACTCGTCCCCCAGTAGAAAATGCCGATTCCGATGCAACTGTACTCATTGGAACTGTTAATACATCACGCGCCATTCTTGAGAGTATTGGAAACCTTTGTTTGTTCATTTTCCACCAATCCAAAACATTAAAATCATCTCCAAATTCTGTAACAGTGGGTTCAGATAGATATCATACTAGTTCGGATCCAGTTGAACTAGTAGATTTCATACGACCTTGTAGAAGAGCCCATGTACCTCCTTGGCCAAAATTAGAACTACTAGGCCTACCACTACTTGTACTAGTACTAATATTTGCATTGTCAGCATCAATATGGTATTGAACATATTCTTCATAGAGTTTGACAATTTCATATTTAATAACAGTACTAGTATCAAAGCATTTAACAATTTCAGTACAATTTTGAAAATTACTTAGAATAATTGATTGCATTATATCTAGTCCATCATATTTTGCCCTAGGATCTAAAATATAAGCAATTCCATATAATGTCGGAGTTTTCCCCCAATATTTCACAAATTTCTTTTCCATTGTTTCAACAATGGCTTCAAACCCACTAATACCTCTATAAGTATCAAAAACCAAACTAATACTAGCCAAATAATGTATTGCCATGTTAACAGTTGTATAATAAATACCGGAAAAGAAAACAGTAGCATCATTAAACACACTTAAAAAATCTCTAATCAATTCAGCCATATTCCAATCCTCATCATATACGGGTTGTGGACATCTTTTATCATTCAAATATTTTTTTAATTGTGCCATAATAAGGAATAGCCTCTTTTAACATTTTATGAGTAGAATTCCATCTATGTTGGACATCAATAGGAAGTCTTCTAGGAGTTAGATTTGCAACACTACATGCTTCACGAAATGCTTGATATCTTGATGGAGCATTGAAAATAAATTACAGATTATCCCTAATACGAGTTACTACTCTATGAATTTCGGGAATTTTTAAACCATCTTGAACAATTAAATTTAAAATATGACAACTACAATGAAAATGGAAAAGTGAACCATCTAAAGGCAATTTCAATGAGTGTTTCAAAATATTAACGACACTATTATTTGAACTTGCATTATCTAAAGAAATGGAAAATATTTTATCATGAATGCCCAATCTATGAAGTTTCTCAACAATATAACTAGCAACTTCTTCACCCGTATGTGGATAATCTATTTGAGCAAAACAAACATTTCTTTTGTTCAATTTCCACTCAAAATCAATATAGTGAGCCGTAATTGTACAATAACCCATATTTTGGTTTGATGTCCACAAATCCGAAGTCAAACAAATTTTTCCATTCAAGTTTCTTAAATTAGACTTTAATTTCTCTTTTTCCTCTATAAAAGTTTTGATAACATCCGCTCTAACCGTATTACGTGAAAATTTTACAAATTGAGGACATAAAGATTTACGTACCATCTTTTCAAATTCGGGGCATTCGGTTGTAAATGGAATTTCTTTTTTCACAATCCATCTCACAATTTCTCTTCTAGCCACATCTTGAGCAAAATTAAAAGCAATAAGTTGACCATTGGGGCTCCTAGTTAAACTTGATTGACTAAGATCAAGTTTTCTTTTTTTAGCACAAGCTAATGTATGATCTCTAAGACTACTAGTACCATCATTTGCATTTGCACCCAATAATTTTGCACAGATATAACATCTACCTTTTTTGTTCCATAATTTATTTTTATGATCATAAATTTCTAAAAGATCATAATTTTGCCAAACCGATGATTTTTTTTTTTTTTTTTTTGTTCTTCTACTAACTCCCTAGGTTGGAAAGGATCCACCAATGTTTCAAGACTATTAGGAGTTTGTAATGTAGCCATTTCACCAATTGAGGAATCAAGATTTGGAAAATACCCCGACTGGTAAGTTGGATCACTCTCATGAATATTATCCTTAAAATATGGACTATCATTAACACTATCTCCACCTTCCATATTAAAATTTTAGTGAGATAAAGAAAACTTGACTATGAAAATTAAATATTGTAAGACTTGGGCTATACGTCCACAATGTGTGTTGGATAAGGACTCAAGTCTCCAGTGTATCTAAAACACTTAGAAAGATTGATCCGGATAAACAACAATCATATCTCCTTTTATGCCTATATATTGGGAATAGAAAACCCAACGTAGGTTATCTCTTGGATATCCATGCTCATTATCTCTTCTCTCCATTAATCATTAGCAAGCTAAATAGAGTTTTACTGTGTGAAAACAAAGTCACTATTCTAGTAATTGTGGCTAAGACAACGAGACAAGACGTGTCTTTAATCGATTCCGATTATGCTTCTGTTGCCGAGCTTACTGCTTTATTTGGACAAAAGGTATGTGCACTATTTGTCTTCAAATATTAATACTAATACACATGCATAATATATATTATAAATAATAATAAAGGGGTTTTTGGAAGAGATATATAATAAATGACAATAGTTATAAAAAAAATAAAGAAATAACTAACTGGAATATAATTGTAACTTATGAAGTCCAAATTAACTTAAGAATATATCTTGAAACAGTAACTTGATTGCTTGAAACTTGAGTGTTGAGTACTTGAGTGTGAGAGCTTGAGAATAATATTTAAAATTGAGAGAGTTAGAAAGTTTGTGAATTTGTAAGAAAAAAATAGAAACAAGTGGTTATTTATAGTTTTTTTTTCATTGGAAATTGACAATTTTAACATTAAAATATAGTTGTTGGGGTTTCCAACTGCCATATATTAAGGCCAAGAGAGTCATTTGCTCAAAATGTAGTTGTTATAGACTTATTGTTTTGAATGTTGAGTAATTTATAATTGTAACCTCAAAATATAGTTGTTTGAGGGTCTAACTGCTATATATTAAGGCCTTATAGTCATTTACTCAAAATATATTTTTTGAGAGTCTAATTGCCATATATTAAGACCAAAAAAATCATTTGTGATTTGTAATATCTATTTCACTAAAAGTTGCATTCATAGACTCCTAGTTTGATGTTTGGACGTCCACATAATTAGCTAAAAGTCAAGCCATAGTCATTTCTGTAGTACCAACTAACCACGTGTCACATGTGAGGAGATCCTCTTACCAAACCTGTTACTTTTCTTGGAAAGTTAATTGTAGACTTGTAGTATACTGTAGTACTGTACACGCATAGTGTGGGATTTCAAAATCGTCCCAAATTGAGTTTGGCAACAATTCAAAAAACTACTGGGTTGGGTCGGGTTAGGTCTTATTTGACCATTGGGGCGGGTCAACGGGGTGGAATAAACGGCTTTTGGAACGGTACAGGTTGGACGGTTGGACGGGTCGGGTTGGAAGACAATATCTACACCCATACCCAGACCGTATAGAAACGGGGGCGGGGCGGGTCAACTTTTGGGTCGGTCCTGGTTTGGGTGGCGGGTCAAAGATGGTTTACCTGCTGGGTGATGGGTCAACGGTTTTTTTTTTCACCCCTACCTGGAAAGACTAATGGTCATTTTCACCAAAAAGTCATTCTCTTATATAGAGAAACTTTGAGAATACGTAAGTGTGTGTGTAGTGGGATCCACTTAGGATTCCAAGTCTTATCTCAAAGAGGACAAGTCCTTGTCATACAAGTACTTGTACTTGATATACTAAAACACTTTTAATATATATCTCTTTTATATGGAAAGTGCCCATTAACAAATCCATATTTACAATAAGTCCCCTGGAACTTTCAAGAAAGTCCTTTCCTACCATTAATTATATCTAAGTCTCACAACCTCACTTGTATTCACAATTAGACCATTGGGAATATGTTCTTCACTGTCACACCCATGTCTAATTGACCCAATGTGACATTCAACATCAATTGAGTATTAAGAAACCATTTCTTATACCGGCCGGGTTTGAGCTCCATTAGTTATGTCACAATTACCTAATACATAACTCCGTAGAATATAATGGTGGATCCTTTATTAGAATTTTTGATTCAAGACATCCTATATTTATTACCCAAAATGTCAAGTCTAGTTTATGAATATACATAACTTTTTAACGTCTCAAAGTAATAAATTTGAGACACAATGAATTTTCACAATTCCTCAAGTCTAGGGATTAATTGGTAGAGTGAGATTTGCATACTAATCTTAACAATGAATTTATAGTGTGTTCTCACTTTGATCCCCTTAGTGTCAATTATGTGACTACACCAATATACAAACTTAGAGTCATACTCAAATGATAGAGATATTATCATCCTATCATATAGCAGTTATGTATATTACAGTTGTATAAGTGAAGCGTCCGACTTCACCCCTAACTGTGAGCATTCTAGGTAAATAGATACAATCAAATCTCCCTCAAATGACTCTTCATATGCTTGATTGTTCTATTTCTATTACCTATGGAACCTATTGTTTCATCATATGATATTAGTTCACCCATATACATAATAATAAGATTCGTGTATTTAATTAAATATCATCATGTATAAACAATAAATGTTCATTAGCTTTGTAAAGGCCAAATATCCCAACCCCCCCCCCCCCCTACTTAGGTACTTGGGTAATTGGGAATTCAATAGCTTTGTCCTTGGTACTGGTGAAACATTATCAGTCCTAGGCATAGCTACTTAGAAGTTTGGAGTTACTTTGTAAGAATTTGATAGTAAATGAATAAATGTTTGTTTCTTGAATGTGAATAACTGAGTAGTTTGTGTTAACAAAATGATTTTTGATCTTTGGCTTGGTTAGTATCTTCAAGTTAGCTATTCTTTGTGATAAGTCTTATTCTTTTTAATACCTACTGTTTATTTTTTTCATTGTACTTTGTTATCTTTCCAACGAGAGATGATTGGCTACTTCATTTGATTTTTTGTAAACCTCGTTGGATGAGTGATTTATAAATAATGAGCTAATACATATTTGTGTGACTTTGTTCGCAGGCATGAGTTATGTTAGAAGTTGCTTCTCTTCACTAGTTACCACTCGGTACGATATGAATATATATACAATGTTTTCTTTAATTGCTAGAATTTTTGGAACCCAAGTGTATGGGTGTCAAGATTTTGTGAAGGTACAAGTTGTACTTGATTCACACATGAGTCTAGAGCATTTTGTTGGTGTTTTTTTATTACGTTTTACTATTGATGAATGTAATGATTTGATTATTAAAGCTCACTATTTTATTTGGTTGGCGCAGGCACACGTTTAGAACATTTTTGTTGTTTTCCATTTTGTTTCATTGTGTGGATGAATGGAATAATTTAATTGCTAGAATTATAAATGAATGGAAAAATTTAGTTGATATATTGTGGAGTAAAAAGAGTGCAAATGTAGGTATGTGCAACAGTATAGGTGGCCCCACATAAAAGGGTTAGAAAAACAAAATTTTTTTATACAATGAAAATTCATTAGTAACGGATATGAAGCCGTTAGCAATTGAAAATTAGTAACGGTTTTCAAATGTTAGAAAGGGAATATTACCAACACTTTATCAGTTAGAAACAAATTATGTACAAAATTAATAACTGTCGTTACAAATAAAAAATAATGGTTTTTATGTGTTACTGAAATTAATTTAAGTAACACTTTTTAACCGTTAGTAAATTTTCTAACGGATATTAAGCATTACTAATGTCTGTTACTAATCTTTGTCCCGTATTTGTGTCAACGCAAGATAACCATTACTAATATATTTTGTAACAGATGTATATCCGTTACAAATAAGATGTTATGGTGTAGTGAACTCTAGCAACATTATCTGTGTTATTAGTTGGTTGAGTAGGTTGAGCGGGCAATGACTTTACTTTAATCAAATACTTTAACAAAGCTATTTAAATAATTAAAATAAATCATTAATCAACTAAATTGAAATTGTACCAATTAAAATAAACCACCAATGATATTTACAAAATAAAGTTAAATAACAATCACAAACATACAAAAGTTAAATTTATCAAATTCATGAATCATGATCAGTTATTTAATATAACCTTTCAACTAAGTTAGGGATCTTTAGGAATTATGGTATATTATATGTGGTTTAACGCATGTACAAAAAGAATACAAGAAATTAAATTACATGGTTTAGTATTTAGGAATCAATACAAAAAGATAAAAAGGAAGACAAGAAACTTAATAATATTAGGCTTACCTAGAAGACTTTAGAAATTATGGGTAGCTTACTAGAATAATATATAAGGGAGGAGAAGTGGAGTTATGTGGGGTTGTTGGTTTTTTATTTTGATAAAGAGACAAAAAGTACGTGGGTTTTTGTTTGTTTGGGTTTCGGTGTTTTCTTTTTTCGGTTTCGGGGTTTTTGTTCGAGTGATTAAATCAATACAAAAACTATATATTTTTTTCCCGAAAGTTGAGGGTGAGCCAGGATGTACCCTGGCTCCGCCACTATTCTCAGCCCTGAATGCCCTCAACTATGCAAGGTATCTTACTGAATATGCATCCATGGAGGGCTCTATTGATTTCGAAAGAAATCATGCTGCTTGGATAAAAGGTAACAAGGTATGTCGTCATGCAATTTTGAGTACCTTGTCTAATGAGATTTTTGATATTAACTATTCATCTAAAAACACACATGAAATATGGGATAGTTTGAGCAAGAAATATATAATTGAAAATGTTAGTACTCAAATATATATTGTAGGGAATAGATGAGAGAGGATATAAATGTAACGTCTCAAATCCATGATTTTCATGTGCTATTTAGTGATCTGAACACTGAGAGTATTGATTTACCCGAACCATTTTTCACTGTATGTTTAATTGAGAAACTCCCTGAGTCTTGAAAGAACTGTAAAAACAGTATGAAGCATAAACGCAAACAAATGACTCTTGAGGATGTGATCATTATTCACATTCACATAGGGGAGAAGAACAAGACTCGGGATGATACATTGGCTAAGGAATTCAATTCTAAGGCTAATATAGTTGAGGGTAATCCCAACAAGACCAACAAATACTCTAAGAAGCAAAACTTTAAAAGAAATAAGAATTTCAAAGTCAAAGTCCCTTCTTTCAAGAGGAGTGGTACTAGCAATGGAAATTAAATTGTTATGTTTGTGAGAAACCAGGACATAGAGTTTTTCAGTGCAAGCACAAGAAGGACAATAATGATCGTCCCAACATTAAGTTAGTTGAGGGATATGATATAATTGTTGTTGTAGTGTCCCAGGTTTTCATGGCTACTGGGAAGAAGAATTGGGTACTAGAATCTAGTGTTACCCACCACATATGTGGTGATGTTGAAGCCTTCTTAGATTACATACAAGTGAAATACGTGTCTATATGGGTGACTCAAGGTCTGTTCCTGTTGAGGGAAAATGCAAAGTTCTTCTGAAGTTAACTTCAACTTCATAGAAAACCATTTCACTTGGTAATGTTCTCCATGTTCCTCAGATTCGTCAGAATCTAATTTCTGTGTCACTACTGGGAAACGCTAGTGTTAAGGTGTCTTTTGAAAGAAATAAATTTGTTTTGATCGAGTAAGAATGACAATTTTGTTAGGAAAGGTCATTGTAATTGTAATGGTTTATTCATGTTGAATGTACTGGATAATATTATTAAGAATGATAATTCATCTGCTTCTACTTATTTGCTTGACACTTTTAATATATGGCATGGTAGATTAGGACATGTGAATGTTCAATATATGAAAAGAATGAAAGCATGTGGTTTATTGTCTGATATTTCTAATTTTTCTGCTGATAAATGTTAAATATGTGCTAAAACTAAAGCCACAAATAAACCTTGCAAACATGTTTCTAGAGATAAAACTGAATTGTTTACCCGTATTCAGACTAATTTGGGTGAATTTAGAGGTATCATGTCTAGAGGATGGAAGTTTTATTATATTACATTCATAGATGACTTCTCTAGGTACACCATGGTATATATTTAGTTAGAAACAAGCATGAGGCAGGTGAGATGTTTCTCAAATACAAAGCTGAAGTTGAAAACCAGCTTAACCATAAGATTAAAAGACTTTGGTCTGACAGGGGTGGAGAATATGAGTCCAACCAATTCTAGGACTTTTGTGACAAGAATGACATAATTCATGAAACTACTCCACTATACTCTCTTGAGTCTAATGGACTAGTAGCAAGGAAAAACATAACACTAAAAGAAATGATGAATACTATGCTTGGTAGTTTTGGAGCTCCCTTGAACTTGTGGGGGGTGATCAGCTACCAAATGTGCATTTTATTACCCTTACATTACTGCATTACAGCCTTTCTTACGCATAATGAAAAGACAACTCATAGCTTTTACTACTTTTTCCAAGTTACATGCAATTTCAGAACACTTATCATAAAAGTTGCATTTTAGCGCCAAAAGGAGCCTTATCAATGCTTATTATGAAGACTCAAGTTGCTATGGAAAAGTGCTTGAAGAATGCCGAAAAAGTCAAAATCAAAGTCAAAGGTCAAAAGTCAAGGACTCAAAACCAGAGAACTAAAAGTCATGTCCTTAACTTAAAAGACTAGAGATAGATGGCTTTGCTACAAAAGAAGGTTTGCTCAAAACCTAGCTTGCTCAAGAAGATAGGAAAAAGCAAAAGCATAAAGTAACTTGGTGAGGTCTCTTGATTGTAAAGGGAGAGGCCAAATCAGTCTTTTGTTAAAGTAGGGGTATAAGAACCCAAAAGTAGGATGAGAGAATGCACCTAGACTTATTCTAATGTTATGTAGGAGTAGTGTTAGCTTTACTTTTATGTTTTGGCCACTTGAAGGCAAAGTTCTATAATTATTAAAAACCCGGATTGTGGGCTTTTTAAGTAGGCTTTTTTGTAAACATAAAATAGGGAATGCTCGAACAGTTGGGCCTAATTCTCAAATCACGCGCCAACCAACGTCGCCTTCACCTCAAGCAACGTGCAAGCACGGCTTGAGAGGTAAACTCTAAACCTCCTCAAAGCCCAAGAGGATAACTTGTTTGTTCAAGCATGCTTACATGATTATTTGAATTTTAATTTTCGCACTATATTTTCAATTCACACATAAGGCTGAACACAAGCCACATAACAACCGTTGGGAAGTCAGTGCCCAATGTAGATAAATCGAACGTTGCTTGATTCTTGAAGACTAGACCAAACAAACAAATTAAAATAAATCAACTAGAGCCTAAAGTAGTCATGCTCTTCCAGAAAAGGACAAAAATATAACCACAAGGATTTAGAGTAATCAGTTACCAGATTTCGGTAGATCAACTACCTTCCTCTCTCCCCTCCCCCAAATTTATTGTGAGTGAGATTCTTGGTGACACACCACTTAGTGATGTGATTGTTTACTCTTCTGATCCGTGTAGTAGATCTATCCTAGTTTCAAGCCTAATTGTTCGTTTGAACAGGGCATAATAATCTATAGACCAAGCAAACATTTTCAAAAATCCAAAAAAATGAATTTTTGTTGTTTGTGTATCATTCTTGATTGAGCATTCATGGCTTATCAATATGCATCACAACCGTCATGGAATTACAATGTAAACCCATAACCTTGTTCTTTTTGCGGTAGTCCTTATCACTGGTTATCTCATTCTCCATCATATACTGAATTCGAGTCTACTACGGGAAATCCTTATGATTACTAACCATAATTTTCAAACTTCCCTAGTACCCCATACACTCAAGAGTTTTCTAATCATGTCGACAATTCATGGAGTTCCACCACAAATAGTCAACAATCATTCATATATCCACCTGGTCAGTCATAGTATGGTTTCACCCAACACCCATTACTATCCATATCAAATTCATATCCTACTCCACCATCAATCACATACAAATTTTAACAGGAAATGGCAAAGCAAACAATACTAACTCAGCAAATAACAACTACCTTATGTTTTCTCCAATCCGATTCAAATGATGCCACATCTGAGACTAATATTCTTCCCACCACTCCAAAACCCAACTGAAAAGAGAAACAATGTCTTACTATAACAAAGCCAATTGCTAAAGCCCATCCTGATATTCATGACTAATCAAATCCCCATCAACCTCTACCTGACTATAGTGAGAATTCCAGTTATTATGGCGACGACTATATGCCTGAAGTCACAATTTCTCTCACATGCCTTAATGTATCATCACCCATAAATGAGAAAACTCCGACAGAAGTAACTCAACAACATGTATTGGACTCGACACATTTGGAAAATGACATTGTGAAAATTTATAAAGATCTAGGCAGAGAGGACAAAGAAAATTAAGTGCTTGGAAAAGAGGGAATAAAATATACGGTGGAAAGTGGATTTCAATTTAGTTTGCCAGTTAAAAACTTATCGATGGAACAAATTTGTGACATCCTTACTATTCCATATATGAACCACAAGTTTGTGGAAATGCGAAAACTAGATGAAGAATTCTCTAAGTCTTTGAGATCATGTGAAGAACCACCACCCAACCATTACTATCCCAAATTAACACCTCTTGAAATCCAACCTTCATTCATTAAAAATCTACCAATTTCTGAGGACGACACCACGAAACCATTTCAAAGAAACCCCAAATTCGCACTTAAGTCAATTGCCTTTGAGATCATTGATAATTTTCTAAAACTTCCCAGTAAAAAGACTTTGCCCAATATACAAACACAAGAGTCCATCATTTTAGTAGTTTAGAAATCTGGTACGTCCTATTCCCCATCATTTGAGCATCATGAAAGACATCTACCACCAACCTCTCAGTCTTTTGAAGAATTCAACTTTGACGGGTTATTGCATAAGTTCCATGACCGGTTACACATGCATCCTCTTATCATTCTCCATCTTACACTCCAAATGCATTATTTCATTCTGTTTGGGGGTATATGTTTTTATGGATTGATCCTCAACTGTATAGGCTATTAGTTTATAGCGAACATAAAATTTACTCACGTAGGAGAGCACATCATCCTAGACAATCTCTAATTTCTTGTCTTCCACCTAGTAAGATGGCTGATAAAGTTGTGAAAGTTGAAGAGCCTCTCTTTAACTTCTACACACCATTGCAAGATGAACCTCCATCTTGTATACGACTCACACCGCTCACGAGCGACTTTCGCATTCCACCCAACGTGTTCAATCTTCTACCCATTTTTCACGATTTTGAACACGAGCTACCGTACGAACATCTATGTCAAATTCATGAATTATGCAATATTTTCCACCATCCGAGCGTCACAAACGATCAAGTGAAGCTATGAATGTTTCATTTCACTCTAGCTGGTAAGAGTCACGCATGACTTCTATCCCAGAAGCCTGATTCCTTCGATACATGAGAAAAGGTTGTGTTCTCCTTCATAAAGAAGTACTTTCCACAGAAGAAAATAGAAGAGATAAGAAGTAAGATATAGTTCTTCAGACAAAGTTTAAGTGAGACATTTTCTGAAGCATGGGATAGATTCTCTGACCTACTCCATTCATGTCCTCGCCATAAACTAGAAAAATCCACTCTTGTCCAATGTTTCTTCAAAGGTCTTCTCCAAGAACACAAAGTCACCCTCGATATCATGAGTAATCGTAATTTTTTGGCTAGAGGTGCAACCAAAGCTTTAACCTTTCTTAAAAACCAAGCTGAAAAGAGTACCCATTGGGGAGATATAAACAATTCCAGAACAACCTAACCCAGTACATCTAAAGCTAGTGGTATTTTTTAGTTGAAATCTGAACCAGAAATCAAAACATTAATTGAATCCCTCACAAAAAAGATAGATGCCCTCACAACCAAACAAAAAGACCAAACTCATCATCTTGTTATGAACCTAAATACCCCACCATGCAATTTTTTTTAAGCTTAAATCATATAGATGTCATTTGTCCCTTGATCACAAACCTATCATCACTTCAACCAGAAGAACTATGTGCTCTCAATGTACTAAATGCACGATAGAGACAACATCCAAATTTCACATGGACTACAAATCCACAAACCCAACCACCTCCAGGTTTTACCAACCACATCAAACCACCAAATATATTAAAACAAGGACAAGGTACCTAAAATAATCAAAACAGAGCATTGGTTCTATCCCATTTTAACCAGAACTACTAAAACCCACCTATCAACAACCAAATAGACCTAGTTCCAATTACACAATTAACTAGGGTCCAAATAGATAAGCAAACCAAAATAATGTTATCTGCCATGCAACAACAAACTCAAATCCTAGCATCTATGCAACAATCTCTAAACTTGTTAGCCTAAGACAAAACCCAGAAAGGTCTGTTCCCAGGACAAACAATCATAAACTATAAACTAACAAGCACAGCCTTTGAAGCAACAAGTGATGTGAACGAACTTGGAGCGCAAAAAGTTCTTTCATGAGTTACGGACTACAAATGTAGAAGAAACCCTTCTCCAAGATCTTGTGTACGAGGATTAAATCCTCTTTTTCTTGATGTATTCCTTCCCTTTTCCATTTCCATTCCATTCAATCTTTTCTTAAAAGGAATACATCAATAAGGTAACCGGACCCTCCATGTGGAGTGTGTGGTTGTAAGTGTCAGAGCCTTAGTCCACGTATATCTTGCATATTCTTTGTAAAACACTTTTTACTCGTCGTTTGAGTAAGTGTGACCATATGGAGCGAGTATGTAATTTTTTTTTTCTTTATTTTACATTCTTTTCCTCGATTGCCTAATTGTAGTCTACTTGTAAAAACAACCATAAAGCAGAAGGTCATAGATTAAAAGTATTAGTGGATTCTAATCTCTTGAATTTCCTTTCTTATAAATTCTCAATAGTTTAGTTAATTTAGTTTAGTTTAGCATTAGAATCTAAAGTCTATACAATCATAGTTTTTAATCCCTTAAACCCCTTTTCCAGTCCTGTCCTTCACATAACATACACTTAAAAGTGGAACGATACCCTACTCATCCTTTACTTATTGAGGGATAATTAGGTTTTGATATGCTTCTATTTTGTTCAACGATCATCATCCATCTACATCATCTATCTATATCATCCATATACCATCTCATCTACATACACAAAAAGAGGCAATGTCAAATGGCGCCGCTGCCGGTTTAAGTGTTTTATGTTTAACGTTTTCTTTCAAGATTAGAATTTTGGATCTTGATGTAATTTTAGCCGCATCATCCATCCTTTTAAGAAAGAAAGAAGCATGAAGGACATCTCGAAGACAAGATCTACCATCCAGGTTAGTCGAATCTTCATTCTTTTTATGTCATTCTTTGTATAGTTGCATCATATTTTAGTTTTATTGCTTTCTAGTATAATTGCATTTATGACCTTTTCAACAATTGAAGTTGTAAGCCAACACAGTGAAAATCAAACTCTAGTGTTTCTTGTCTGAATCTTGACAAACGGACTATCGTCTGTGGGCCGTGGTACTTAAGCAATCCAAGTGTTTCACCATAACCCTAGAAGAGACAGCTTTAGACAACGGGCGAGATACTAGCTGCAAAGCCCAACCCAGTTGAAGGAAGGTAGTTTTGCATTTTAGTATAATTTAGAATAGTTGCATAGTACTTTAATTGCATTTAAGCATAGTAGGATAGTTTTTCGTCATTTTCATAGCATTTTCTAGTGTATGCCCTATCGTCCATATCATCGTCCGGTAAGAACACAACAGGGGACAAGGTTCAACAACCGACTCACAAGAATACAAGATGAGATTGAAATAATGGCCGCACGCAATGATGGAGGTGTTTTGGACACCAATAATCTTGAAGCTATCCCACCCATGCAAGCACAACAGAGGAAGAAGTTGAGTGATTTCTATTCACCAATCATTGGAGACCCACCCAACATTATTATTTTTCCAGAGACAGAAGCTAACCAGTTTGAACTTAGAGCATCAGTAATCTCTATGCTTCCAAAGTTCAATGGCTCAGACAATGTTCATCCTTATGTTCACATGACCAAATTTCTATCAGTCCTCAGAACTTTCAAGAACCAGAATATCAGGGATGAGAGTATCAAGTTAATTTTTTTTCCGCTCTTACTCGAAGATAAAGCATCTGAATGGTTAACTACACAGCTGATCAATTCAATCAATAACTGGGAGAAGTTGAGAACAAAGTTTATGAACAAGTTCTATACCACCCAAGAAGACAGATGCCATGCAGCAAGCCATCAACAATTTCAAAGGAAAGGTGACTGAAGAACATCATCAAAGCTAGGAGAAATTCAATAATCTGCTAGTTTTATGTCCACATCATGGTTATGATAAGAGCACACTAGCTCATTTTTTCTTTTGAGGACTTTCTACTATGAACAAGCAGATGATACAGTCAATGCATCAAGGTAAGTTTACATCATTGGATGGAGAGGAAGCCTACAACTTTCTTGAGAATTTAGCTGAAGACACTCAACAATGGAGTACTAGCAACGAGGACGTAGCTAGAGTGGAGGGGGTGCCGAAGCAATTTGGCAACCAAATTCAGAAAGACCCAAATCAAGCAATGCTATAAATTATGGAAAACCTGTCAACAGGACTTGAAACTCTGAACAAGAAGTTTGATCAACTCTCCATGAATCCTCCAAAAGCAAACAATTTCCAAGCTAAACTTCAACCATCCAAGCCTTGTTATGCCATTTGTGAGCTATGTTCTGATGAAGGCCACACCACTGAAGAGTGTTCATAATATCTGGATACTAATGCAGAGGCATGTAGTATCAACTGTTTAGGAAGAAATTACCAATTCAATCAGGGACAGAATTATTGGAATCCACAAAATACAAATCAGAGGAATTTTCCTCCAGGATTCCAAAATCAGTCAAATTAGTTCCAGAATAACCAATATCAGTTCCAAAACCGCCAGAAACCATACAGAAATTAACAGTCATACCATAACCAACAATACCAAGCCAACACAAATAGAGAGTTAGTACCAGATCTTATGAGTGGATATATTGCCTCTACGCCTCACTCGAGCAAAGTAGTTATTCCACATCTGGAAGAAGCTATCACCACCATTGTCAATGAGCTAAAACAGACAAATCAAAGAACCCAGAAGTAGGAGAATAACTTTAGTGTCATTCAAGGCCAGATACGACAAATCACTGCCACCTTGACGGAAAGATCGAAAGGAGCATTACCAAGCCAGCTAGAGCCAAACCCAAAAGGAAGAGGTGTCCTGCAGGTGGATAACCTGGAGATTACTCATGAACAAGTTAATGATGTCACCACTCTGAAGTCAGGCAAGAAAGTTGATAATAAGATTGTCTATGAACCAGGAAAAGATTCTACGAAACCTAATGAAACTTATGTCCCCACTGATAGGGTTATATACTAAAAGCATTACTTTTGTATTAACTCTAATTCTTCATTTTTTGAATGAAAATCATATGGGCAAATGTTATGCATATTATATATGTTATTAGTTATATGCATGTGTCTAATACTTTATGTTGTAGATGATATGGTGTGAACACACAGAAGATCATATAATCAGTACATTATAAAGTATAAGTAATCGTTCACAACCTAGATGGATTTGGACAAACCATTAGTACGGTTGTAGTATAATCTGGTATTAGTCTATCTTGACTATAGGATTACACTAGTACACTTTGTGTGTATTGAACATGACCAAGTGAGGTTGTTTCTCCTTATACTGACTATATAAGAGAACAAACACCTCTGTTATTATGGTTGCTTGTCCTCCTAATCCAGATATAATAACGGGCACTTACATGCATTGTACATTGCTTTAAATCATCAATGAGTGAGATTCATTTGTGAATCAACAAACTCGATGGATTGGGTAATGTATGTAAGGTGTGTTGTTGATTATAGGAGGAATCCGTGCCCCGCAAGAAGTTGAGTTGATGATGTCCCCTTGAGGAGCTCAAAAAGATTGTCATGTAAACCCTGCAGGTGGATTTATTCTGACATGACAATGAGGTTGAGTGGTACTACTCAAGGACATAAGAAGTTGATTAATGTAGTTGTTAGTAACTTGACTTAATCAACGGACATTCGATATCTTAAACACGGGGAGATCAACGAGCATATAATATGGAGCCTATAAACGCTGACACGTAATTTGGGATTAGGGCGGTAGTGCAACAATGGCCTTTAGTGGAATAAGCCATTTGTTGACGGACTTGGGCCGTGTATTCTGGGCGAACATGGGAAGCCCAAGCCCGTCAGGAGGCCCAACCCTAATTTCTCCTCATGGTCCATGTTGTAGCCTATAAATAGAATGCTCTCTCTCTGGTCAAAATTCACTATTCACTAGATTAGAAAAAGAGGCAAGGAAAGATAGATCCAAAATTGGGTCTAGCTTTGTGGGAAAGAAGGGGATTGGTAGATCGTTGCCCACACAACGTCCAATTTGTTCTAAAGGAATACAACAGAAGATCAAGGGGTTGATTTCAGATTTGATAAAGCTTGGATTCTCAGAGTTATCTAAATCGGATTCAAAGGTATGTTTTCTATTCAAAATCGTGAGAACCCCATTGATTCCGCTGCGCGTAGGTTCTCGCGGTTTGTAGAAATATTTGCATTCTGAATAACGGTTCCTATAATTGGTATCAGAGCATGTAGATGTTGGTAGATGTAGAACTGTTCTAAAATATTTTTGTAGGCATCTAGACCAACTGTTATGGTCAGAATGATTTCTGGAAAGAAATGGATCGTTTTTTATTTTATGATAAATTGATCGTTTTTTCAAGTTTTGTTTACCAATGGATGTAATTTAAATCACGGTATGTATCGTGTTATTGTTTTTATCATTGATGTAATCTATTATAAAGATCAAAATATCAAAAAGATCAAGATTTGGATTGATCGAAATCTGGATCTGAATTTTTTCTGCTTGAGCGCGGGTCGCTAGGCGGAACCTGAAGTGGCGTTGTGTCGCTATCTGCGCGCAGCACAATTAGAGTGCAAGTCGTGCCCTTAACGCCTGAAAGAGAAAAATTGAGCTTGAGCGCCGCCTTGGATGCAAAAGTGGAGCAAAAGTGGGCGTGGGGTCGCGCTTAATGCTACTGGAAGTCATTGAAGGTATGGTATGGCCACGTGCCCTATACATGTATATTTGGAGCGTGGGTAGCGCCCTTCAAGGCAGAAAGAGAAATTTTTTTCTCTAAGATGAGATGATTTTTGTTTGCTGTTAAGGGGTCTATGAAGTGATTTCGTGAGGTTTCCAGTGAACGAAACAGGTCACGATTTGTAAAAAAAAAAAAACTAAAAGAGTTCGGCAAACAGGATGGAGCAATGAATATGGGCCATAACAGTTGGGAATTTGTTTTCCATTTTATTGTTCATATTTGCTTATTCTATATGCATGTTTTTATTTGTGGATGTTTGTTAAAATTAAGCCAACATGAATAATAGATAACATGAACATAGACCTGACCAGTAAATAGAAAGATCCTCAGTTATAAATAACTAAGTGGGAGCAGGAATTTGTTTCGTATAAATCCCATGGTCTCCATTACTGGTTTGTTGGTAATGTAATTATACTTGCGCGTCGGTTTTAGTGCCTTCTTCCATATCGGATGAGTCTAATTACGGATTACCATAACAAACTTCTAAAGGACAACTATATGAAGTTATTAATGTTTGGATTCACTTCTCCATCTGAAGGGATTCATTACAAATAATAGACTAAGAAGTTGAGTAATGGTATACACTTAGATGCAAGTAATGGTATCCTCCCCATCGGAGTCACTGCTATTATTTGTAGGACCAAAGAAGGTCAGCATTTTAGTTTTACTTATCTAGATGGCATGTGTCCACTCTAACGAGTGGTGTGCTATTAAGTTGACGAGAAGTAGAACTAATAGGAAAAACCACTCTACACGAATGCAGATAGGGTAGAGTGGCTTACTACATCTCGGTGTGTAGGGTGCTGACGGGTTAATTAATTAATTTTTAAGTTAACTCCATAAGTATTTCCACGAATGTAGAATGGTAAATGTCCACACTATCGTGGCTTACTACTTCTCGGTGTGGAGGGTGCAAGTGATGGGTTGATTAATTAATTAATTTTTGTTATTAACTCAAGAAGTTTTTGCCCTACATAATAGTTATTTTGTGTGATTCTCAGGTTTTCAAAATGGTTACTTTCAACCCACTAGCAACTATTCTTAAGGAAAACAAACTTCTTGGCCCTAATTACATATACTCAAAACGCAACTTGGATATCGTGTTGACTGCTGAAGAGTACAAATATGTACCCAATGAGAAATGCCCACCTAAGCTTAAAGATATTGCTAGAGAAGAGGAGAAAGAAGCATTTAAGAAGTGGACCAAGGCAGATGAGATGTTGCGGTGTTACATTCTGGCATCTATGTCAGATGTGCTGCAACATCAACATCAGGCCATGACCACGGCTTATGATATGATGCTCAATCTCAAGGAACTCTTCGGACACCAGAATAGGGCTGCTAGGCAAACTTCCATGAAAAACTTGATGACCATAACTATGACTGAAGGGACTCCTGTAAGGGATCATATACTCAGGATGATGGCTTATCTGAATGAGTTGGAGATCCTTGGAGCTGATATTGATGCGGAAATGCAGGTCGATATCATTCTCATGATGCTGCCTGAGAGGTTTGAACCGTTCCGCCTTAACTACAACATGAACAAAAGGTTGTATTCTTTGGCGGAACTGATGACAGAACTTTAGTCAGCCGAGAGTCTCTTTAAGCAGAGTTATGTTCAGGTTTATGCTACTGGGAAGGCATCTACTTCTATGCCTAATAGCGGAAAGAAGAAGAATAATGTTCAGAAGCATAAGAATATTGCAAAGAAGGGCATGGGACCTCAAGGAGCTGTGAAAAAGCCTAAGGGCAATATGCTACAAGTGCAAGCAGTCAGGACACTGGAACCCAGATTGTCCTCTTCTCAACAAAGAGAATAATGGAGGTATGTCTCATGTACTAGTAGTTTAAACATGTTTAGCGGTGTTATCTACTAGAACCTGGTGTGTAGATACGGGAACCACTAACCATGTCTGCATTTCGTTGCAGAGGTTCTAGGAAACCAGAAAATATAGTGCTGGAGAGATTGTCATATCTTTGGGGATGCTACCAAAGTAGTAGCTGTTGCAGTGGGAGATGTTTGTTTATCTTTTGGTAGAAATAAGACTAAGGTGTTAAAGAATTGTCTTTATGTGCCTAATTTTAGAAAGAACTTGATTTCAGTTTCTATGTTAATTAAGGATGGATATTTGATAAGAGCCCAAAACTGTAGTTTTAACCCCTTAACCATCATACTTTTAGACCAATTATGTGAATAATAAGGAAGAGTTAATACTGATTACGTGTTTTTATGCATTTCAGGCTTCAAAGTCCATTATGTGCAGAAATGTGCCACTTTAGCGAGATAAAGGAGCAAAGGTCGGTTGCTAAGGAGTTCTGTGAATAAAGGCCAAGATTCAAGGAGACAAAGCCTTTGTAAAGCCCGGTCAAAAGCTGAAAAGTCAACACGGGTAGAAACAATTGCACAAGTCGTGAGAACTTCGAAGTCGTATCTTTGGACTCAGACCTCGGAATTGGGAGTATCTTATGTCAAAACGACCGGCTCGGAAAGAGCTTTCCAATGGTCTAAGCCTCGACCAAGCAAAAGTGGATGAAATATCTGTCGAAACCAACTGCAGCTGAAGAGCCCATTTTGGACTAAAGAAATTGGATTTTGGGCCCGATTTTCCGGCCCAAAACATGGCTCCAAGCCCATGCACGATTTTTGGATCTGAAAGTATAAAAACAAAAGCTTGACTCTTTGTTAATGGTAGATAGTTAGGTTAGAAAATAAATTAGGTTAGTATAAGAAAAGTAGCCATTAAACCTTAGTTCTAGATCTAGTTTTAGATTAATTAATTAGTTTATTTCTTGAGTATTGAATCATTGTTTTTATTATTCATTAGATTAATAAGTAGTTGTTATTCATTCAATCATATCTTGTTCTTATTGTTCTATTAGATTTATAAAGTTAATTACTTATTCCATAATGACATGTTTTTATTATTGTTCTTGTGTTGGGAATGGTAGTATAGAAATTTCACATCAAATCATTACTCTCACCATTGTTCCTTTTGGGTTTGATTAGTTGAACTCAATTTAAGTCTAGACAATTAAGAGTGGAACGAATCCTTACTCATTATATTGCATGATTATGTTTTGAGAGTAAGAAGAATTGATTTAAACGTAATAACGGTAGGATTACGTATTAGTGTTGTTAACATTAATATTTAGGATTCTACTATTTTTATGGTTATCAATATTCTGTTTCTTTTAAATGACAAGATTGTCATTAAGAAAAATAAACTTTTTATTTGTTCTGGTACATTAGAAGGCAATTTATACATCATTAATCTTATTCCACCTACAATGCATTAAATTTTACCCAGAGTAGTATTATTCTAGAAGTATTGAGAGGAGAGACATTAAACTACTTCAATACCAATTGCACAAGAATAGGAACCACAATGTGTCACAAATGACGTACAAGAACAAGAGGTGCTTCGTCGTAGTGGGAGGGTTATTAGACAACCAGATAGGTGATTGGTTTGGGAATGTCTTTAGACATAACCTTTGATAACCAAGATCCTGATCCCTGGACCTACAATGAAGCACTCCAAGATAGAGATGTAATATCTTGGCAAAAGGAAATGAATTAAAAGATAGAATCTATGGATTCTGATCAGATCTAGGAGCTTGTAGAGCCACCCAATGGTATAAAACCCATTGGATGCAAGTGGGTCTATAAAATGGATGTCAAGATAGCTTTCCTTAATGGAAGTCTTGAGGAAGCCATCTATATGGAGCAACCAAAAGGATTCATTGAAAAAGGTCAAGAGCATCTTGTTTTGTACAAGAAATTTGATGGAAACATAGTGGTAATTCTTGTGCTTTATGTAGATGACATCTTACTTATTGGAAACAATGTGAAAGTGTTGACAGACATAAGGGTATGGTTATCCAAACTTTTTGATATGAAGGACTTGGGATAAGCGGGTCACGTCCTTAGGATCAAAATTATAAGAGATCACAAGAAAAGGATGTTGTGCTTATCTCAAACTACCTATATTGATACTGTGTTGACTCGTTCTAACATGCAAAACTCCAAGAAAGGTTTTTGCCTTTCAGGCATGGAGTTCCTCTATCAAAGGATATGTGTCCCAAGACACCAAAAGAGATAGAGGACATGAAAGCGGTTCCTTATGCTTTGGTTGTAGAAAGCTTAATGTACGCCATGCTATGCACGAGGCTAGACATCTGCTTTACCGTTGGCATGGTTAGCAGATATCAAAAGAACCCAGGACAAGGGCACTGGACTGCGATAAAACATATACTGAAGTACCTGAAAAGGACTAAGGATTATATGTTAGTATACAATGCAGATAGTTTGGTTCCCTTAGGGTATACAGTCTACACTATCGTGAACTCCTAAAAGTATTTCCACGAATGAAGAATGGTAAACGTCCACACTATCGTGGCTTACTACTTCTTGGTGTGGAGGGTGCTGAAGGGTCAGATAGGGACAAGGGTAAGTCTACCTCAGGTTGTGTGTTTGCCTTGTGAGGTGGAGCCATAGTATGGAGGAGGCTGAATATGTGGCAGCCACTTAGGAGGCTAAAGAATCAGTTTTGGGTCCGGAACTTCTTAGAACCAAGTAAACACATTGAGCGGAAGTACCACCTAGAAAAGAGGAGATGTTTATATTACCTAGACAAGTATGTGTATATGGTACCCCTCGACGCCTGCATCAAATTCAAGTTGCTGCAACTCGATCTACAAGCACTAGTAGAAAAAAGGGTTTTTGTGACTGTTTTAAAATGGTATTTGTGACTGTTCTATTTGAAACGGTCACAAATGGCAGAAAAGGGTTTTTGTGACTATTTTAAAAAGTTTTTGGTGACAGTCGGATTAGAAACTGTCACAAATGTTTTTTTTCTAGGTAAGGGCATATGTGTGGAGTAATATTTGTGACCATTCTACTAAAACAATTACATATTCCCTTGCATTTATATGACAGCCTATCCATTTTTTGGTCTCGCCCACAACTCCAGCCCATTAAAAAAAACTACTTCAAAAACACGCCCACGTTCACTCTCACCCACTCTTTGTGCCTCTTATGAACACCCAAAAAAAAAATAACCTCGATCTCTCACGACTCTCTTTTCACTCACACTCCATCAGTGAAACATTCTCTAGTCCACGATCTATATTCTCAAAAATGTTCACTCACTCACCACTCTCAAAACATAACAGAAACAGCTCTTAATCCAAAAACTGTATCATCACATCTTTAATTGATCTCTCATTTTTACTCCCCAACCAAAGAAGAACTATCATCATCTTCAAGTGAGATGTGAATTATATTGTAATCTCCCAGGAGTTAGTAGATAGTATGTTAATTCGTTTTTTATTTCCTTGGCAAATACAAGAATTGCTTTGTGGCGTTAAAGGTTTCATCTTGCTTGGTCTGGTATGTTCAAATTTCCGCGCTTCCTTTTTATATTTTGGTTTTTTGTATGTGTTTTCACTACACCAGAATTTCATAATTATTAGGACACACCCTTTGGACAATATACCTCGTCTTGTATTAGGAACGAGATTTACCATCTTAAGCAGTTTGAACCCCGTCGTAGTTGGTTTTTAGGTTGATTACAGTTGACTATAGGACATAAGTTTTCGTCCCAAATTAGAGACGAGACAATTTGTGCTCTTCCAGTTTCAGTGACTGTCGCAGATGATTTTTCATAGAGAAGGTGTTGACCCTTGCTTTTAGCGCTCCAATATTAATATTTGACTACCCCGCCCAATGAGTCTGAATTTGTTGCACACGGGTGCTTGTTGCACACTCTTGCTGATTGGTCCACATGGAAAGGTAAGTTGGAATCGTTGAAAGGTCTAAAACAAAGGGTTAGACTGAAAATGGATAAAGAGACAATTGTTATTCCTTTTTATGACTTTATGGTGTCATGGGCAACGAAATGGGTCTAACCAGAGGAAGGAAAGATTTCACCTTGTTCGCCTAACTAACCAGACGAAATGGGTCTCAAGATTCCACTTCAATAGTTCAATTATTACGATTTCCTGTCAACTTAACTAGATTGATTCCAATGCAGTAATTCAAAGTTCAAACTATATCTTTTGTTAAAGTAATAAACATCAATTTCAATTTGAGTGGGGAATTATGTAGGAGTATATTTAGTTTCTCAAAATTTGGCTCGGGATATACATCAAATATCGACACCCAACTCTAGGAAAATTCTAGGATGGAGTTCATAAAATGGCTCATCGATGTCCACTAGTCCAGTTAGGGAGTTTCTTGAGTCGGATCAAAATTGTGAACTAAGAAAGCATGTAGTGCACATGGCTCCCACAGTCCCAGACGGCCAAACCCCAACTAAAAAAGAATCCAAGTGAGCTTAAATGCTAAAACATGGACTTCACCCCCAAAAAAAATCGAATACGTGGACCAATCTGCAAGAGTGTGCAACAAATTCGGACTCCCCGCCCAATATTTCACTACTATTTGGTTATCTCATCCAATATTTATTTCTTTCATTAACCCTAATAAGAAAGTGAGGGTTTGGTGGGAGGGCTTAGACAATAAATTTTTTGGTGGTAGTGATTTGACAATAATAGCTTCAAATCTCTCTTAGAATCGGCAAGAGCTGCATCTCGCTCTCTCTCTCTCTCAAGTTTTGGTAACCCCCTATCTCTATCTTTCATCAATTTTCGTTTTTATTCAATACCTCGTGTTGAACCCCAATTTCGATTCTAGGGTTGTGCAATGTTTTTGGTAATTGGCTCAATTTCTTAAATTTTTGGGTTTCTTCATTCCTTAAAATGTAAAAGCTTGTGTCTTTGTTGTAGTATTTTGATGTGAGTGTACTGTTGACATGATTTTATCGTCCGACCTAATCAAATTGTCATGGGTTTTGTAAGAATAATATTTGAATGTTAAGAATCTCTTTATTTTCTTAAATATCAAAATCGATGATACAAGCTTGCGAGCTGAATGTTTTTTTTTTTTCTATTTAACAAGTATAAAGTTTGAAACTTTGTTGATTGCTAGCATTCCATTTGTAACAATGACCGCTATTTTTTTACATGTTTAAAATTTAATAAAAAAGATGATTAAACATTATATGTCTTAAACTCTTGGATTGTTGTTGTAGCATCCCCAATTTTTATCACATGGTTATTTATTTTAAATGGTTAGGAAATAATCTAGAAATAAATAGATTGAAATATATTTATAGCTAACATTGTGTGGGAGAAGGAGAAGAAGAGTGAGGTAAGAAGAAGCTAGCAGAGAAACGTTTGCGAATGAGCCTTGCTGAGGACCGGGGATATCGTTGTCACTTGTGAAGAACAACCCCTCATTTGATTCTTATTGCATGAAACTAGTGAGTACTTAGTATTTTGTTTATGTTAACTATCTGTATGATTTATTTTTATCTTATGATACTTTTCTATTCGTCATAACATATATGTGTAGGAAGATGAATTGATAATATAGTATGTAAGTAGTAGTTTTCTTGGTTTAGTTTTCTGGGGTCGGTTCAGAAGAGTCCTGAAAATTCATGCTTGGGAATGAGGTCTCGGGGCTTGAATAAAATTTTTAGATCTGCAAGTCTTCTTTCCAATACAGTTGGATTCACCTAGTTTCAATATCTACACAGTAAGTTAAGACTGTTTTAATACAGAGAGGTCCGTCAGGATTTTTCTGACCAAGTTCTGTGTTTGGTCGCATTCTGTGAATTTTTTGTTAAGAACCTGCTTTCATGGCCTAAACGTTAGTTGTAGGTAATTTAATTATGTTTCAAACCCAATTTACCTTGTACTAATCCAAGTTATACAAAGGAAGTTACGATAGTTTTAGTGAAGAAAGGTCAATCAGGATTTTTCCTGATAACCTTCGGTTTACAATCAGGTCAAGTGAATTTCTGGGTGGGAATTAGGTTTTTGGGTATGAACAAACATTGTAGAGATTGGAGTTTAGTTTCTGACACCTTTGTATTTGTGTCAATCCAACTTATATAGAGAAAGTTAGGACTATTTTAGTAGAGTGTGATTAAACATGGTTTTAATCTTGGTTATTATAAATATGTTGAACCGATTGATTGATGAGTATTTTCCTATATAATACAATGTTTGTTTGATTATTATTTTAAATTGTGGCTGAAATTCATATTCTTGACATAATGATATTTGCTTTGAATGCATGATCTTAAGCTTGATTATTATATGTTGAGATTTGCTTGAAATATCGTATTGTTATTGACTTGAACATTTGTTAAGTGGATAAGGACAAAAATGAAAGGTGTATACATAGTCTGATTAGGTTATAACTACTAGAACTCCTTGATGTTTATTTTACCCCTCTGGAAGGAAACTAAATGCCTTAGTGCTGATGTCCTAACGAGTAGGGCCTTCCACTTCTGAAAGGGAATGAACTAAGTGCCTTTGTGGTGATGCCCAAAAGAAGTCGAAGTTTATTGTTAGTCCTTGTGTGGAAGATTGATTATATTTTCTCCGTTTATATTAGAAACGTTGAGGTGTGCACTTGTTAGCCAGTTGAGGCTCTTTTAGGACTTATATAGTCTGGGCTTCCGCTCAGCCATATTCAAGGTTGATGTCCCACTAGAATATGGTTAACAGAGTAGTTCCCATTATATGAGGGAGGCGTACGGGCATTGTACGATCGGCACATGGGTATGTGCGATCGTGGTAGGTTCTAAACAACTAAATTAGGTCCACAATAATTATGCAAAACACTACAAGAAGTACGGAATATAATTAGTATCAAAATCTTAATTTTGTTCTTGATTGATGTAATGAATGAAGGTTCGGTTAATTAATTGTATTGTTTATAGTTATTTATTTGGGTAAGCAACTACTACTCGAAAGAGTTAAACTAATTAAAGATACTCTCTTTTTGAACCTATTATATTTTGTGTACCAATTTTGATGTTTGAAGTCAATCGTATAAAGAGACACTTGGACTTGGAGTAGGATAGAGCGAGATCTTTTTCTGTATTTTATGGGTAAACAGTTCTATGAAACTAATATGTCTATGTTCTTAGCTGAATGGTCTTCCTGTGGTCAAGCGATTAAGAGGAATTAGTGAACATGTTGTAACAAAGAGTTAGGAGGTATGTGCAACTTAATAATTTCTATTTAGTTTGCGACTTTTCCATTCTATGTTTAGATTTACTTAAAACTTTTAGCTGCCTGTACAACCATTATGCCTTTCGTGGCATATCATTTTTTTTCAAAAAGAAAAGAAAGAGAAAATATCACTGTTTATTCCGCTTGTTGCTGAGAAGGCAATGTTAGGCAGTGTGTTTATTTGATAAGATATTGTTCCGTTATTACTTATACATTCCTGTGTTTACGGGTTGCATTGAATCTTTACAGTTTGTAGAGGATGTACATGAACATAGGTACATAGGTGTATGAAGCTTCTAACCAAATGGAATGGTTTACACCATAAATTATAGGTTACATTGCCTACAATGTCATCGACTTGTTTAGTATGGATGTTTATTGGTTGGATTCGGCACCGGTGACATGGAAACCATTATCAACACGTACGTAACTATTTCCATGTATATTGATTAGTATACTTTTTTATTATATATGTAGACTTTTTTATTTCTTATATTGACATTAATTGCTTAAATTTTTAAGTTGAAGTGCGTTGATAGCTGTAAAATGGATCCAAGCGAATAGAAGTTCTCAAAAACCATGTTGGCACCACATTAAGGTAAACGATTATAGTCATTATTTATGTATGTAGTTGGTGTATAACATCCCTAATTCAATTTCATATTTATGCAGGGCCCTATGCAACCAAATGGTAAACAATGTTGTATTTATGAAATACGTTGCTTCATGCGAGGCATAATGAGCGGTCCTTCTCCTTTGCCATTGAAAGTAAGTAAAATGTCTCTCACATTTTAACTTAATTTATGCTTGATATCTTTAGCAACTATGTTTTTAACTTTTTTTTTCTCTATTTTGCAAAATATTAAACTTGTTGTTTCTTATATTCCAGCTAAAAAATCTTAGCCATAAAAATGCCTTCACCGACAAGGAGATAAATGAAGTTCGAATGATTTTGTTATGTTCATCTAAGAATGTATTATGAACTATCCTCAAGATGAAGATGAACCATAAGGCTGAAGACATATATGTGGGTGATTGACTTTGAGGAGATTAGGTTATTTTTTCATTTGGATTTGGATTAGATTTATTATATTTATATGAATTAGATTGGAAATGTATTATTTATTTCATTACGTTTTACGATTAAGTACAAATATATATTGGTTATCCAATGGGATTGGAATGTTTCAATGAAATTAGCAATATATATGAGTGTTACTTGAAATTTAATAGATCATATTGAAGTATGTAGTTTATTCAGGTGTTTGCAGGTCCCCAATTTTGGAGGTTTTTATATATATTCACGTTTTTTTTTCTTTTTTTAATAAAAAAAAACAATATATACATATCACTGTTTTACTCAAACCGTCATGACTAATGGTACTTTTTATGACCGTTGGAAAAGATGAATGCATAACAGTTTATTTAAAACCATCATAAATGATATGATTTGTTGTGACGGTTTTTGAGCAGTTGTTACCGTTTTTTATGGTTTTATGACCGTTAAAAAGGATGAATGCATAACCATTTATTTAAAATTGTCACAAATGATATGATTTGTTGTGACGGTTTTTGAGCAGTTGTTACCATTTTTATGGTAGAGAGAGGCTAGTCTGGAACAAATATTTGTGACGGTTTTGGGAAAAAAATAAATGACTCTCACTCCGTCACGGTTTTGGAAAAAAAAAAACAGTGAATTGCATTTGAAAACTCTAAAAAACATAGTGACAGTACTTATCAAATATCTGGCACAGTATTCTAATATGGTCGCAGAGATAAAGGGTTGTATATATGCTCTAACAAACCCCTGTAGCGAGAACAAGTAAACTACCTTTTACATATAGCTGGAAATCCGAGAGGCATGTAATATATCCTTAAGTTCTTGAACTTGTATGACAAAGTTTTACGTCTAAATATACTTGTGCCACGGGTTATCCCATGCAAATTTCTGCAAGAGAATTAGCCAACTAGTTGAAGTTCTCCTAAGCATACAAGCTTTTGTTAGAGGAGCTGAGCTCCTTTTATGTTTGTTAGTACGACTATACAAAATGAAAGTTAACAATGTGTTTGAACCACTGAATTTGAGCATTTAATAGTTAGGGAGAATTTCATTATATATTGACTTGTTTCTTGTCTGGAATATCTTACAGAATATTTAATAGGACATTGTGAGGCTTGTTGGATGCGCTTGTTGACGAAAACATGGTGCATCATTGATGACATAGAGTGACTGAAACCTTCTAGAAAAGATGTAATCACCAGGAAATAGAGCTTGAGATTGTCATGCGGTCCGATTTCCACAGGAACATGTTCGATTGGTTTCACGCAGGGGAGATGAAGAAAATAAAGAATTTCCCTTGTAATACTTAAATTTCCCATTAATAAGAATGATAACTCAACAAAGACATTTTGGTATTGCTTGCTCAGTTTCCCTATTGGAATTGTTAGTACTTATGTACTATTTATGCTCCAAACTGTTGTCCAAGTTTCAAACAACTGAGCTCCAAAATCTTATATGTATCCAAGTAAGAACGTATGCATTAGCATTCAGAGAATAAAGTAATCAGATTGATGTATTAAAATGCTCAAAATTGTGGTCCAATTTATCATTAATCAGGCTGCAACTTAACGATAATTCATTTGCCTACATTACCATCCTGCACAATTCGTATTGCACAATCTCAATCAACCAGGTTTTTTTTTATTATAATAAGAACATGATTTACGCACAGGGAAAAGTTGGAGAATATGGAACCAACCACAACTACAAATACTACAAGTAGATAAATACTACAAGCGAGACAATTTCATTAGTACTATCCAAGAAACCTGTTTCTGCTCTTTCACCAATCTTTCTGTCAGAGATGAAGTCTACAACATTTGAAGTTTTGTAGAGTACAGTGAGCTGAATTTGAAAACACGGTGAACTCTGCAATTATTGTTATAGCTTCAAATACATGTTCGTTACAGTTAACTCAAACAACCAAAGTTTAAGCCATTCGGTACACTTTTGCTCAAGTTAACTCAAACAGCCAAAGTCTACAGCCCATTTACCACAACCAATATTTGAAGTGCTCTGGCAGTAGTAAAAAATTCATTTGGTACACTTCAATTTCCAAAACATAGATTGTGCACAAATACAATAATCCACACTATCGGCTATTAGTTAAAATAGCTAGCACAACTGATGAAATGAATCATGTTCAAAAGGAACTACAAAGATGAACCTAAACCAAAGAAAACTTCAAACAGGCCATTCTTATTCTTCCTCTTCCCCATCATTCTCAGCAATGTTGAAGTACCACAGCTCATAAATATTCTGTTCTTTGTTGGAAGCAATCACACAGAAGCCAGTCTCTTACATCGTGTTTCTTCAAATACTTCTTTGTTAGGTACTTCAGATACCTGAACAACAAAAGAGATAGTAATTAGTACCCAGTTTCCAATGACATTGTATACATAGAAGATGATTCAACAACACTTGAAGGCCAGACATAATGGAAAGTAGTATAGACGAACACTCTCAAAAGTCAACAGATGATTTGAAAACTTTGCAACCAAACCATGCCAAATACTCAAATACATTGCTATACCATATAGAAATATAACCATGCACCCCTTACCTCTAAATGATTTCTCAATTCTCCTTTGTTCCAATGACGCAAATACGCCAATTTTCCCTGAAATAGATTTCTCCAGATTGTGTCACTTAGCCCCTGTCAGTTATTTGACCAACTTTATAGCTCTGCATCACAGCAACGACTCCGTCATGCTACTTCTAAGCAAACCAGTAACCTCTAATAAGATGAGATTCAAAAACAATACATTGTCTACAATAAACAGTAATTTGACTCAGCATGAACAAAAAGCAGAAGGCGTGATAGAATAATAAACAAGTCCTTGGGTCATCAACCAAGAGCAAGGAATTAATCACAAAATTGTACACTCTTTTTCAACATAGTAATAGATAATCTTATTATATATAGCCAATCGAAAGTTACACAGATTGGAAGACTATGCTATTTCAGACATTGAAGATATATGAGATTGGCATTGGTCATCCTGAGGCCCCTGAGCTATTATGGCCATTGTGACTTTTTGACTGAATAAAATTTACACCTTATCCAAACACAAAAATGTATGTTTTGAGATGAAAACGATACAAGAGAACAAAAAAAAAGATCATCATGCAATAACTAAACAATAAGGACTTTTCTCATCTCATGAACGACACCCAACTGAAACTAAAGTGCTCCAAACGAATTATCCTGCATCTTCACTTGAATTTTGACCCAAAAAGATAGTACGCCCTTCAACTACATTATAACCTACTTCAAACCCCACATCACCCCAAATCATCTCAAGTACCATAAAGCTAGTAACTATTTCACTGACTATGGCCTATGGGCAAACCTTAAACCAATCATAATCATAAAAAAACAGTATCTAATAACTAGCATTTCAACAAACAATGAGAGATTGTACTCAACCAACAAAACAAACCTAAGAAGGTAATACAATTTATTTGACATGGAATTTAACACTTACCAAAATCCAAGTCTTGCACTCCTGCTCTGAAGGTAATACACTTTATCTGTAACAACCAATGAGTGAAGAATCGCTGGAAACCTATAGAGATTGGAGCTGGAAGATGGGCTGATTTTGGAGGTTTAAATGGGTTGCTGGCAATTGATTATTGGAGCTAAAATGGTTGATTTGAGCTAAAATGGTTGATTGGAGCAGGGAGATCGGTTGCTTGTAGAATCGCTGGAACCTTAAAGCAAATTTGGAGCTGAAATGGGTTGAATTTGGAGAATTTGAATTGATTTTGGAGAATTCGATTTTGGAGGAGTTGAAATGGGTTGATTTTGGAGCTGGAATGGTTGAATTTGCTGGAATGATTTCGTTGTTGGAGAGAGGAATATGAGAGAGAATGAGCGAGGAAACCCTTCGTAAGTCTCTATTTCGATATTTTGGTGTTTAGATCTGGGATCTGAAAACGTGATCTAACGGCGCAAAAAAAACTGTAAGATTGCTATTTTTTTGGGCTGTCTACCTAGCCGACGCGATATATATATATATATATACATACGAGTATGCAAACCGTGCTACGCATCGGTGTTTTTTCAAATCTTTAAACCTGTCAGTTATAATTTAAAAAATAATATAAAAATATTAAGAGGGGTTGAATATAATTTGAGTGACGTGAATGAGGTTTTCTAAATTATTTTAAATAATATGAAGCTAATTCTAATTTCAATAAAGTGAGAGAGTTTTTGGTAAATTGTTTAAAAAAGAGGGAGTTGATTAGAATAATTAAGGGAGGTGGTTCTAAAATCATAAAATAGAGAGATTACAAATATACAGTTCGGTTGAAAAAAATTCCTCCTAAAGATCCGGCTATCATATAGTGTGTATATATATATATATATATATATTAGGTTTTTTTAGATAATTGGGAATTAGACATAACCCCCCACTATAATTTTCTTTAGACATGCCCCCCACTTTAACGTTTGATGTGGGTCAACTAGATTTGACTCTCATTGACCGTTAGTCCAAGTTTTTTATTTTCTTCCAATAAAATAAATAAATAATAATATAAAACTCCTATATTGAAATGCCAAATATGCCCTCAATGATTTCTATTTCGTATGCAATTTGCTATTTAAATTCAAGTCTTTATATTCTACTATTTAACAAGCATGAACCGATGAACACACTCAAAGGGTGTTTAAAGTTTTAATCATGTATTTAATGGTCATTGAGGGCGTATTCGGTATTTCATCATGGGAGTTTTAAATTACTCAATTATAATTATAAATGGGGGGTATGTCTAAAAACCCCTTTTTTATATGGTTTTTTTTCCCCACATTGATCATCAAATCACTCTATTGTAAGTTAGTCATAAGCGCATAGACTTTGCTTTACTTGATATATATATATATATATATATAAGAAGTAGTAGCCCTTAAGCAAGCATGCCAGTTTAACATTATCCCTTCGTTAAGGTTTAAACAATTTGGGAATCTCTATTTATGTACTGGTGTCCGGATCTCACCCCTACCTTGATGTCTAAAGTGGTCAGAACTCAGAACAAACAGGAACGGGTGATCGAACCTCAATACCCTAGGGTAAAGTCTATTCTAGATACATATGACAGGGTTTTAATTAGTTTTACCACTAGATTTTGGACCCGGGCATACACCCGGGATCTATTAAATATTTTGTGTGCTGAAAAGGCTTTACAAAATGTCTCATACAAATTTTCAAATCACAATATATTTTTATTGAAAATAAACCAAAATACGTTAATGAGCAGCGATTATGGTGCATAAGTACTTAGAAACTAAATGATCAAATTGAGATAGCCTCTTCACTTTGTGGTTTAGGATATTAATCCGTAATTTTCAAATAGAATTATCTTAAACACGATCTAGCTTGTATAATAGTTTTCTTAGATTTATGGTGATTTAGCGGCAAATTTTCGAATCAGAATATATTTTTATTGAAAATAAACTGAAATACGTTAATGAGCAACGATTATGGTGTATAAGTACTTGGAAACTAAGGGATCAAATTGAGATAGCATATTCACTTTGTGGTTTAGGATATTAATCTATAATTTTCAAATGGAATTATCTTAAAGTCGATCTAGCTTGTATAATATTTTTCTTAGAGTTATAGTGAGTTAGCGTTAAATCATCACCGATCGGCTTACGTACTAATGTGTACAAATCACTAAAACATATTGATTGTTTCTATATCCTCAAAGAATACACTACTTGCACTTGAAAAGATTTATCATATGAATGTGTTCTACGATGAATTGATAAATACAAAAAAAAAATCTCTTTCAAGAAAATGCGTTCACCTAGTTAGAATACTCCCCCAAGTATTTTCTCTTTTTCTAGGTGATTGTTTGTATACACGCAAAATATACTTATTCAATTCCAACATGAATAACAGAGAAGATCATGTCGTTCTATGTCTTTCGTCAATGTGAACATGTTAAAGTATTAACGTAAGATTGGGTGGGTAAAATGAGTAATGGCTATTAATTTTTTAAGATTTGAACAATCTAATAATCAAATGGATGGAAGAAGAGTTTGCCTTTCAAATAACATTTCCTTTCCAAACTTGAAGCCTCTAACACACACCTTGAACTTGCAATAAAATGCTCAAATATTCCATCTTATTCCACCTTTTTCCTTATTTCTTATAGTATATTTATCTATTCTTAATGTTTCTGCAAGCAAAAACAAAGTTCGAATGAAGAAATAGTACCACAAAGGTCTTCCAATATTACACTAATGTTGAAAGGGTTAAGTTTGATGGTATCAATAAAGTACCACAAAAATAAGTATAACAATAATTCACACAAACACTCTTCACTCTTTTGGACCAAAGAATTATCATCGATCAATTATCAATAAAACACTCATAAGAATTTTTAAGCTTCGATATATTTTACTCCAAAATTATTAAAATTCCTACAACCAAAAAATATTTAGGTGGCTCTTTTTGCAACCAAAGTTTGTTGCGTATTGAATAAAATTTGTTGCATATCGAATTAAGGTTGTTGAGCTATTGCAAATTCAATTGTAGTTCTATCGCTTTGAAATGTTCATCACAATGCAAATTCAATAATAGTTTTATTATGCAATACCAAGAGTAGCTCATACAAGACATCATATTATTATACAACTTGGCAAGATCCTACTCCATGATGACATGGACATTCTATAAGCATCCATACCCATTTATGAAGTTAGAGAGGTGAAACATACTTGGCAAGATCCTACTCCATGATATGGACATTCTATAAGCATCCTAGCCTATATCTTTTAGCACTATCACATCTTCCTGCACTCAGAATGAGCACAAATTTTGAAAATTTATATTTAGCACTATCCCATCTTCTTGTACTCGGGAAAAAAAGAACAAAACTTAGGAAACCAAAGACAGTCGCCTCGATTAGTTAATTTAATCATCACTCCTGAATGAAGTGATTTCACTCACCGTATCATGTATTTTTTATAAGAGTCAGTTTCAATTTATGTTCCAGGAGCTGAAATGAAATGTAAGAAGGTTGTATATATTTAGTTCAAAGAAAGCCAATGTATTGTTTATAAATGAAATTAGTTAAGTACATATACTTAAGGTTTTGTTTACCATTTGGGTCCTAAAGGAAACCGTCCCAAGTGTTAAATACAATTTTGTTTTTGAGTTCATTTGTGTTTCCCGATGATATCTGAATACAAAATCTAGATTGTTATAGTCAGCTCTTATTGTGATGGAAAAAGCTCTATGGATACACATGTAAACATACTTTATTTCTCTATATACATTGAATAGAAAAACAAATCACATGCATAACCATGCATTACATCTACCTATCTTCCAAATATGACTATCGGTGATCGTCTGATAGAAGCACAGTTCTCTACATTAATGAGAAAGAACTTGGGAGAGTTTACACCTTGGCATTTGATCTCGTGTTAACTTTGGCATTTTCTAAATCGAGTGTTCAAGTGTATGTATGTGAGAGGTTGTGTTTGGATGATTATTAGATATATAATTAGATTGTCTAAAGAAACAATGTCATACAAAGAAGCATAAATCAAATGTGCAAATAAAAGCACCCCTTCATAATAAGTCGTTGTTCTTTTTATAGGTCTAGACTTTCAACATGTATTATCATATTGTAGCCTACATGTGTTTGAAAATTAGAATGAGATACAAGAAAGAAAAATGAAAAGGAAGAAAAGTGCATATGTTAAAAATGTGAGAATGCATGATGGGTATTCGGGTACTTACTCGGGAAGTATATTGGTCTACTTCTTAAGAAGTTAATAACCAACAACAAATGCAAATTCTAGGTATATTAAAGGGTTATGCGAATAACATTTTGAGTGTTCTAATTCAGTATATCTCACATAATCCTTAGAGAATATAGGAAACCGTCGGAAGCTGATTTTACACCTTATAATAAGTTATTAACTGAAGAATATGTAGTATTTTTGAGGCCGCGTTAAGGATATATTTGAAATAAGTTGGTGTTTTATCATAGACACTAAAAGTGTATGATTTGTAATAGGGAATTAGCTTCTACAAATCACCTATTTTTTAGCAAATTTTTTTTTTATTTGATCAAATATGTAAGAATTGGAACACTATAAGTGTTTGATTCGTAATAGAAAATTACCTTCTACAAATCACCTATTTTTTAGCAATTTTTTTTTATTTGATCAAATATATAAGAATTGGAAATACATTCAAACTCTCCAAATATAAGAATTAGAAATACACTCAAACTCTCTAAAGAGATTCCATGTACGTGGGATTGTAGACTATTAGAAAAGATTATCTTTCATATTAGAGTGCCACATAGGAGAGAGAAAATGCTATCTCTCATATTATAGTGCCACATAAGAGAGAGAAAAATCTCTTTTAGAGGTATCTGCTTTAGTATATAGACAAGGTTTTTGACCCCGCCATATAGCCGGGCTCTTTTATAAAATTTGGTGAAAAGTTTGCTTACATTCCTGTTACACAAATTTTACAAATAATGTGCACGGCTATGAAAAGTTTTATTCTCTTACACAAATTTTCGGAACATTATCTGAAATGAAAGATCCTCCATAGTAACACTTAGGAACCAAACAATGCAAGTCATCACTCTGAGAAGACGAACTACTCTTTCTATAATATTTTCCATATCAAGAATCCATTACTACCCTGAAAAGCAAAAAAAAAAAAAGGAAATGACTTAGTTAAGATTATATATCCTCATTTAAAATTCTGATAATAGATGAGCAAAGAAAGGAATCACAACTTTAAATTTACTCCAGCATGAATCACCTCAATTGCATAAACCACTTTTTCATTATCAAGTTTAATTAAACCATCTCCCTCTATAGAAGACCTACTCATGGGTATGTAGAAACCCTGTTTGGGGAATTGCTATATTCAACCCCAGTTCAATAGCTTTTTCCACAATCTCAATGCAACCTTAATGTAGGTTCATTGAAGTGCTGGGATCAAGTTTTAGGAGTCAAGCCAACCCGATGCTTCTTATCCAGACTTTGAAATCAAGAAAAGTATTCATAATTGAGCACATGCCTAAAAGTGAAAATTCTTGAATCAAATGCAATCTATGAGGACTAAATTTGATTAACGGTGAATTTCCAACTTATTGTGTAAATAGAAATTGTTCAATCCTTGGTGGTATCAATAAATAGTCTCCTGATCTTTTTCTTTGTTAAGTTTCCTCATCAAGAAAGTTATAATGGTAAGAGAATGACATTTAAGATTGTTTCGTATTATTGTTATTTTAGAGGTGCCACAATGTTTAGCCAAGGGTCCAATAAAAAACAACATACCATTCTGGAGATTTATGTACCACGCGAAGTTGTTCGTGAAAGAGCAATTTTGAAACCATACAGGTGACCTTGCTGCCAAATTCAAGAGCCATATCCCTCCCTATTTCATCTCATCTATAACAACAAAGCTCCCTACACATTGGAAATCATCTTGACATCAATTGCAATTTATTGAAAGGACAACATATTACAGTTAATATCTCCTTTATTCCCCACTCTCTGACACCCACCTTAAGATTGGATATCAAAATGATGGATGTTGCAGAAGGGTAACTAATCCATAAAATAAGATGGCAAATGGCCAAACAGCATAGAGTATTGATTCATTGGACACAGAGAGAAAATCATTCATTGGACAGTTAAAATCATTGCAGAAGGATGCTTAAATGGCAACGGTCCATCCATATGCAATTCAACAATAATTGAACCCAACAACAAAATAAAAATTTCTTGCATGAACAAAGACCCTACTAATAGTTCACACAAAATAATACATAGTTTCTCGCAGACAATTTACGACAAAAGTATTTCAAAAGCGAATCTAAAGAGATGATTTGCACAAAAGCAAGCAGAATTGAGTTCCCAAGTTAATTGAGTTCAACTGTGTATCTCAATGTCTTCTTAGAATAAATTGTTTGCCAATTGAGTATAGCTATTAGAATTTAGTATGTAGATTAGAATTTTGCGGTCATATCGGTACACATTATCAAAGTGCTAATTAAAGGATCGAACTAAACGGCTCGAACACATGAAAAATACACAGCATACATCATATTTACCTGTCATAATATAACTCAATCCTGCAGGTTTGGATGTATTAGCCTCTTCAGCAATCTGATCCGATCAAAAGTTTTTTGCACTAACTAGGCCATGCCCAACAGTCCAACCTAAGAAAGAAAACAATTCCAAAGCCAGAAAAAAAAAAAAAAAAAAAAAAAAAAAAAAATCACAATGCGCGCATTCAGTTGCATATGCAACTAAAGTTGTCTCAATAGTTTCAACAAACATATTGATTGATCAATAAATAAAACTATAATAAAAACTCATCAAACATGTAGCTTGATAACACTTGTTTTATGTGAATCAAATTGACCAATTGTGTCAATATACCACATCAGTATAAAATAGGCCCGTTGAGGTATATCTCATTAGAGTTGTTCTATTTCGCCGAGAGAGAGATCGTCTTCACAATAAATAGAGTAACCTAGAGATTTTATCGGTGTCTTCCTGAGATGTTTTAGTCTTTTAGAAGAAGAGCGAAGGGTTTAATTGAGTTTTATTTGAGAGAGGGCTGCCCGAAAGAAACAAACCCATCCACGTGGCTTCACTCTCTCTTTGGGATAGTGCCACCTAGGAGAGAGACTATCCACGTAGGATGTACTCTACTTTAATATAGAGAGGTGATAGAAACTTCTTAAGATTAAGAGTTTATGTTGTATTAGGAAACTTATTATGATTAATTAAGAGTGTCAACGTGGCATACCTATGTCTCAAGAATGCACCACCTAGAAAAAAAATTGTCTACATAAGATGTACTCTGCTTTAATATATCTACACTATATGATAGCCGAGTCTTCCGGAATATCTTTCCCAATATCGAGTAGGCAATTTAAGATCTCCTTATTTACTTAATTTAGAAACACCTCCCTTACTAAATTTAGAATAAGCCCCACTTTTATTAATATAATTTGAACAAGGTCCCTTTTTTATTAATAATTTAGAAACACCTCTCTAATGTCACTTAAATTAAATAATTACCCCCATTTCCCACATTGAAATTAAAACAAGCCTTATTTTATTATTGATAATTTAAAAGAACCCTCCTAATATCACTTAAATAACATAATTATCTCCCATTTTGTTTAAAATAAATAAATAGATGAGTCTCTCTTATATAATTACAATTATGATTTACAATTAGAATCCAAAGAAACCATGCTAACTATCGATCTCGAGGAATGGGTTTCAAAACTTAAAAAAACTTATGCGTAGCAAGGTTTGCATACTTGTAGAGAGAGGTGATAGTAGATTTAAAGTGTGATCTTTTTTTTGGTTAAGATAAGCTAGGGTTAGGCAAACCCTCACCTGTATTGATCATTAACCTCTTCTTACATAAATGTTTCCCCTCGCATCTTCATTTACAATATTTGTAGGACATGATCTATAGGAGGAACAAAATGTAAAGTGTTAAAGCTACTAGATTGATCTAAGCCTGCAAGATAGTCTGCGGCTTTATTCACTTCTCTAAAAACATGTGAGAAGGATTTGCTATGAAGTTGAATTCTTGCTTTTTTAACTCAATGGCAGTAAACACATTTAGGCAGTACCAAGGAGGTTTCTCGAGTTTGTTGATTGCATTGATGGCTCTCATTGAGTCTGATTCCACTTTGACTTCTTTGTAGCTTTCCTCAATGGATATGCATATACTCACTTTAATGGCCTTGAGCTCTTGGTATATCACCGAGTGTAAACCCCCACTTCCAGTGAAACCAGTAATTACTCGACCAGTACCATCTCTCATAACGCCCCCATGACCTGGGCCCTTGTTGCTTAATGCACCGTCAGTGTTGGCCTTAATTTTGTCTCCTAATGGTGGTGTCCAACAAAAATCCACGTTGAGATGTTGCTTGAATTGGACCTCAATATTCAGTCTATGAAACAAGCTTCTGATTGAGATCGTGTCTTTTACCTGGGGCTTTAAGACTTGCAAATATATTCTTACGTCTCTGAGTAGCTTGTTGAAGACTACCAATGCCGATCTTGAAGTTTGCTTAAATTTACGAGCATTTCATTCTTTCCAAATGTAGTCCACTGATGCACAAACAAAAACCTTATAAATCTCTCCCAGATCATCTCTGTTACATAGTCGAATAATGGTTGACCATTCTCTGTTTACATTGCTGTTGTTGATATTTATTCCCAGTAGAATTTTAACTCTTGAGAAGATTTCTTTTGAGTAACTGCACTCAAAAAATATATGTTAGGAGAACTCCCTACTGTTCTAACAAAAGCAGCAGGAAGATTGATTAATAATGTTCTTTTGCACCAACCTGTCTTGAGTTAAGATGCTATTCGAAAAAACTTGCCAAGTGGTGAATGCATGCCGAGGTAAAACCCATCTTCCTCAGACCATACAATGCCATTTTTTCTTTGCCCTTGTCTGTGACAGTGCAAGGTAAGCACTATTAGAGGTGTAGTAGCAGCTTTGGTGGGGGGTCTAGATTATCTTATCCTTTAAAGTGCTTGTTGATTTCCACTGCATTGATCTCTTCTTTTAAAGATTAAGAATGTAAACTGGTCACTACAGTATTCCATGCTCCTTGAGTGATAAGGACACTCACTTTTGAGTTCAGCGAAAAGTTCCATTCTAACTTGGCTTCAGCATCTTCTATCAATGGTGATCTAGAGCACCATATATCATGCCATAATAAAATATCTTCCCCATTAGTAATAGTGTATCTAATGAATTTTTTGGCTTCTTTCCTAGTGCTCAAAATCCTTCGCCATGTCCATGAGCAGTCATGGGGAATAGACATTGACCAGAAAAATTTGTCTTCGATGTGCTGCTTCCATGTCCAATCAACCCATATTGTATCTTCCCTCGTAATGAGTTTGAAAATCATACTGCAATAGGCTTCAGTATTTCATTGCTGTAGATTCATAACTCCCAGTCCACATTCATCTTTAAGTCGACACACAGTGCTCTAGTTGGCTTGGTGATGTCCTTTTTTCATGATGGTTCCAGTCCATAGAAATTGGGCACATATCTTTTCAATTTGTTTCAACACTATCTTGGGCAAAATGAAAGTTCTTGCCAAATAAGTGTGAAGAGATAAAAGAACAGAGATAATAAGTTGTAACCTTCCGGCATGGGAAAGAAGCCTTGATTTCCAGTTGGTAATCTTGCTTGTGACTTTCTCCACTAAAGGTTGACATTCTCTTCTGCCCAATCTTGCAAAGACGAGGGGAAGTCTGAGGTATCTTACCGGTGGTTTCATCAATTCAACACCTAGGATTGCAATTAAAGCTTGTGCATCTTGAGCAATTAGGCCTCCAACTAGGAGGGTTGTCTTATGCATGTTGATCTGTAACCCAGTAGCACTTCCAAAATCATCTAAGCACTCCTTGATAGCTTGTACTGAGACTCTCTCTCTTTTACAAAACATAAGCACATCGTCGGCAAAAGCTAAATGAGATAATTTCACCTTCCTGCATTTTGAGTGATATGAGATAGACTTTTTATTGATGCTCCTTGTGAGGACACAATCCAGGATTTCCATGACTAAGACAAAAAGGTACGAAGATAAAGGATCTCCTTGTCTTAGTCCTCTCCTTCCCTTAAAGTACCCTTATGGAGTTCCGTTGATTAAGACAGAGTAGTTTGGTGTTAAGATGCACAGTTCAATCCATTTACACATGTTGGTCGGGAAATTGAATAGCTTGATCATAGCTTTAATCGATTCCCAACTAACCATATCAAACGCCTTCCTGATATCCAGCTTGATAGAGCATCTAGGAGTTCCTTGATTCCTGTCATAACCTCGAAGAAGTTCATGAGATAAGAGAATGTTGTCCTGAATAGATCTGTCAGGGGATGAAAGCTGATTGGTTAGCATGCACTATGTCATTGATGACCAATTTAATTCTGTTAGAGATGACTTTAGATATACATTTATAAATGGTGTTACACAATGCAATAGGTCTAAAATCCTCAACCTTTGATGGGTTGGTGACTTTAGGAATGAGGCATATGAATGTAGAATTGACACCTTTAGGGAATTTACAGAATTTAAAAGCATTTAGAATGGCAGTAATGAAGTCATAACCAACTATGGACCAACAACTCGTGAAGAAAAGGGGAGTGAACCCATCTGGTCTAGGAGCTGAGTTCTCCTTCATGTCAAAAAGAGCAAGCTTTACTTCTTCAGGCGTGACATCTACTTCAAGAACATTTTTCATATTAGGAGAGATTCTGGCTTTGATTTGTAAGTTATTGAAGAAATCTTCTCCACATATGTCAGTTGCTGCGGTGCCCAGAATATCAGAGTAATAGTTAACAATTGTCTTGGTAACTTCATCTTGTCCAGAAACATTAGCCCCTTAAGAATTTTGTATCGCCCAAATTCCACTCCTAGCTTTCTTTTCTTCAAGTGATTTGAAGAAGAAAGTGGTACATTTATCACTTTCTCTCATCCATTCACCTTCTTGCTTAGTAAGGATTTCAACAGCTTTGAGTCTTGCCAGTTCACTGTATCTTTGTAGCGCTTCTTTCTCCTTTTGTCCCAAAAATTGGTCCCAAGGATTTGCTTGAACTTGCCTCTAAACATCATATAGCCATTCTCTAGCTTGTTCAACTCTCGCATGTAAGTTTGAGAAATCGTGTCTAGCCCATGGTTTTAATCTTTCTTTCAGCAGCTTCAATTTCTGCATGAGAATATACATGGGATTTGAATAGATCTTGACCTGCCAAACTTCTTGTAGTATTATCTGGAATTCCTTTTGTTCTACCCAATAGTTCTTGAATCTAAAGGGCCAAGCCTTACTTGCAAGTTTGTTCCTGAGAAGGAGAACTGGTGAATGGTCCGAGACCCCATATGGTAAGAATTCGACCTTAGCATTTGGGTGTTCATCGTTCCAAAGACTGTTTACAACGCACCGATCAATCGTGGACATGATTCTTCCTTTACCTTCCACCTTGTTGTTCCATGTGTAGAAGAAACCATTGTAACTCATATCAGATAACCCTGACCTTTGTAAACATTCCACAAACTCTCCTGCTTCTCTTGGGTGCATAGGACTATCACCCACTCTTTCTTCTACTTTTGTGATGTTATTGAAATCCCCTGTTAACACCCAAGGCATGTTGACTGAACTGTGCATAGCTAGGATGTCTCTCCATAGATTGAGTCTAAGTGCTTTAGCATTTCGAGCATAGACTACAGTGAGAAGGATCTCCTCATTAGTAGGCTTTAATATGATCTTACAGTGTATAAATTGGTCTGATTCTTGTAGCTTACTTACCACTATCTTGTAAGGGTCCCTGCAAATCCATATTCTGCCAGCAGGATCCTTGCGATAGTTATTTACATGTTCCCATGTTGGGCAACAAATATTTCTGATGTAGTCATATTTGTTCTGCCTGACTTTGGTTTCGAGTAGACCAAATACGCTTAGTTTCTTATCCTTCGAACATTCCAGATGCACATGGATGTTATCATCTATAAGATTTGTTTTTGGAGCCTTTAGGTCGACCCCGTCCCTTCTTGCCACTGCTTTGATTCTTATTGCTAGGTTCCTGATGCTTGTTACTGGTGGAATTGCTTCTCTCTCCACATTTCTTCCCTGATCGAGTTGCAATCCCTAGCATTGTCCTAGGTTCTGGAGAAAGAGGTATTGCTACATTTACATCAATTTCTGCTTCCTTGCAACGATCATGAAAGTGTTCCGTCTCAATATCAGAAACCTCAGTGGCAGTGTCAGCTACTTCTCCCTCTTCATCTATGCTAGGCAGTAAATAGAATCTACCTGGTTTCATGTTTAATTAAATTCATTTCATTTTCCCTAATCATCATAGAGTTAAGGGGAGCATGTGCAAGTGAGTCATGTATGACTATAGCTTGTATGTTCTCTTCAAGGATTTCTTGAATCATATCTGTGTGGTCCTCCCTTTCTATTCCTCCTGTATTTTCAGAAGTGGTCAGTTTTGCTGGTGTGAAAGTGTTTCCTTCTCTAGGAGACTGATGTTCAGTGGTCTGATAGCCTTGAACATTAATTCCAGTGCCATTATCCGTTGTTATCTAAACTGGTTTAGGCATCCATTCTGCTTCTTTGTTTTTCCTTTTAAGTCTTCTCTTTTGACTCTTCGATAGTCTGATGGTATCCGCTGGAATATCCTGTGAATCTTGAGTCATTGGGGCCTTCCCTTTGTCATTAACTTAACTGGCTTCCTCTGAACTCTATTGATCAGATGATTCCTTATCTCTATTTCTTGACACTTGTTTGCACTCCGACACTATATGACCAATAATATTGCAATGATTGCAAAATTTTGGTATTGTTGAATTTTTTGCCAAAATTCAATTCAATTCCAAGTTCTGGCACTTCCACAGAGATTTGATCAGGAATTGGCTTAGATAAGTCTATTTCGACCAAAACACTAGCATAATAACCTTTATCTCACTCCAGAGAATTCATATCAACACGAATTGGGCAACCCAAGCCTCTTCCCATGCTTATTAAGATATCAACTTCCCAGTATTCGAAAGGGAGCCCAGGGAACTTAACCCAAACAAATCAAGTAGTTTCTCTATAGGTTTCAATGTTGAAATTAGGTGTCCATCTTGTGAATCTCACCAATTGGTTTTGAATGGGCCAAGGTCCTCCATAGAAAATCCTATTGAATTCAACCTCATTATCAAACCGAAAAAGAATATATCCTTTCCCCAAAGGTGATAGCTTTGCTGGTCCAGTTATACCCCACTCAGTGTTAACTACCAATCTCATTGTGTCCAGACTCACAGTTTTGGGGTCCAATCGTGCAATCAACCCAAATTTACAAGCTTTTATGCCTCTTTTAACCAATTGTCATGGAATTTTGATAGTTGGTTTATCACCTTCAAATGTAGGAATCGGGAGAGAAGAGATATCTACCATTTGTTTCTTTTTACCTCGGGTTTTGTCTGCATAAGACTCCAAAATTGTAGGGGCAGCGGAGCTGTTTATGAGGTTTCCTTGTCTTGATGTCTCCACTCCATTTTGATTTGAAAAACTGACATGATGACGGTACATTTCAAACCTTAAAGGAACAGCTTGAGAGGGGGTTGATTGGTGTAAGAATTGTTGGATGGATTTTTGAATTCGTAGAGATCCATTCTTGGTTGTTGCTTTTCTGAACTCGTCATTGTTAGCAGTGGCGGATTTTACCAGAAAAAGAATAGAAAAAGAAGGTCGAAGAAGATAATAGAAGATAAGAGAATGAACATTTACTCACTTATAGAAATCTCATTCCTTACCTAATGAGGACAATTTATAGATGAAAAAAAAAACCCAACTTTGCTAAAATAAGAGAGAAAGTTTTAAGTATAAACTATCTCTGCGAGGAGTATGAGTGAGTAAGCACCAAGCTTTGATCAAGATTTCAACCGTTCACTCGAGAGTCTAGCTGAAATCTCTTTCTCCGAGGAGTTGCTTGAAAAAAAGCTACTAAAAGTGGTAAAAACAGAGAGATAAGATTATCCACCAACTAAAATTTACTAAAAAAAGGTCAACTTTGGGAGCACAGGATCATAGATGGTGGATAGGCTAAGTAACACCCATTCTCCCACTAGAGGTCCCCATAGATTTAAAGCAAGAAATGGGGCTCAGCCCCTTGGTTTTAATCCGGATGAGTGTAAACCCCTTCGTATCGGTCCATATCACATAACCTCCCTATTTATCAGCCCATATCACATAAACTGCCTGCTTTCCAATATCAGCGAAATTTCAGTCCGATTTCTATTTCCTATTTTATTTTATTACCCGTTTTACCCTTTTTCCATATTGATCGTAATTTCGACCAAGAAGAACACCGATTCATCTGGATAACACAATTTGACCTCTTGGAAGGATTCAGTACAAGTTGTAACGATGATGAAGAAGGTCACATTCAAGGTAACTTGCAGTTTGCTTTTCGGATTACCAGAAGGTAAGGAGAAAGATGCATTGCTTGAAGATTTTACAATCGCGCTTTTAAAGGAGCTTGGGCGATTCAATAGATTTTCCAGGAACCATTTTCCGACAAGCATGCCGGGCAAGAGACGGGATAACTTTGTGATCACTAAACTTGTAGAGAGAAGAAAGAAAGAAATGGAAGAGGGAAAGAGGTACCGTGAAGATGTTATCTCAAGTTTTCTTAATTTGAAAGATGAAGAAGATCAATCTTTAACAAAAGATGAGATGATTGATAACATCGTCTCAATGATCATTGCCAGTCATGACACAAGTGCAATTGTTTTGAGTCTCCTTCTAAGACACCTTGCTAGAGATACTTATGTTTACGAGGCAGTACTTGAAGGTTAGTCACAATTGCCAATTTCAGTACTATTACTATAATGTACTCATAGTCAATAACAGCAAAAATATTTGGGAAATCCATTTCTTCACTTGATGGTGACTGACATTTGATCAACACTATGACTATATATATAAGAACTTCTGACCTGTAATGCACATACAGTAACAATATGGATGCAGTACTAACACTCATATTAGACATAGTCATTATGATCTTAGTATTATTTAATTTAAGAATGTTTGTTCTAATGTAATGATTAGTTGAAGTGCTACATCGTTACATTCTATAGAGCAAACAGAAATCTCTAAGACAAAGGAAGGAAAGGATGGAATGCTTAGGTGGAGTGATGTACAGAAGATGAAGTATACATGGAGAGTGGCCCAGGAGCTCATGAGAGTGACTCCTCCAGTATTTGGGAATTTTAAGAGAACTACTAAAGATACCAGCTTTGGTGGTTTTGATATTACAAAAGGATGGCAGGTACGTGTCCATGAATGAGTGAATGAGTAGCAATGTAGCATATACACAAGCACTATTTCAGCAATATCTGTAAGTACAGAAATATTAGAGATCTCTAAATATTAAGTGTGTATGTTGTTGTTGCCAAGCAACTAGAAATGGAAGCAACCAGGTATGCAATTCTTCTCACCCTGTTGTCGTTGTAGGCTTGCATTTTTCCCCTATTTGTAGTGCTCTTTCAATCACCACAAAAAACTCCCATTAGAAGATTGAGTACCAAAGACGCAAATTTTACCAATGAGAGGATAATTAACTTCAGTTTGTAATCCCGTGGAAATCTGACTAAGAATTTATCACGGTATTTTTGGATTGCATGTGCTACACACATGGATGAGAAAATATTTGAAGAACCAGAGAAATTTGATCCATCCCGCTTTGGGAATCCTTCAAAATTAGCACCACCATATACCTACATCCCTTTCGATTTTGGACCGCGTGCTTGTCACGGAGTCGATTTTGCACGCAATTGAGATGATGTTGATCCTTCATCATTTGATAATAAATTACAAGTGGACGAGTTGATTCCTAATGAAGCTATAAAGACGTGAACCGATGCCTTATCCGCTATGGGTCTTCCAATTAAGCTTCATCCTAGGAAGGATATGGTGACCAGAATGGCGATCTTGTTATGAACCAAACTAGTGCGTTCAAAGTTAAGACACATAGATAGTTACTTGGTGATAACACGCCCATGAATTACATCCTTGACATAAGGAATTAGAAGAGAAGCCGGCTATACTTGCGAATTCTTGGATGCGACAATGTTGGTTCGATGATATTGTCTCTTTTCGAAGGGATTGAGTCTAGAGAGAAGATCTCCGAAAGTGACGAGTTGTGATCCGAGACAGTTCTTGCTCATGTGGATACCTTTGTTAAAGAAGAGATTCGGACTCCATAAATAGAAAATGTAACCAATGTTATCTCTTTTTACGCTAATGAAGAGAGAGAGAGAGAAATTAAGAATGGATGACTGATACTTCGGTTGTAGGTGAATCGGAAGAAAAAAGATTTCGTAACTTACATGTTCAGAAGCGCCCGGTGTGAACATTGATGAAGGCTATAGTAGTCGGGGATGTGGTCAAGGAGCCCGAAGTCTTTGGAAATTCGGGATAAACAAAAGAAAGAAAAGAGTCTCCTTCAATTGGGGAATTAGCGATTATGGTTTAAATAGGAACCACGAAATTCTACCTCTTTGTAGAACACTGTTCAAGCTCCTCTTTCTCGTCGTCGGTGGCCTTGGTGGTATTTGCTCCATTGATTGCTCATTTTGATGTTATATAGACACATTTTGTAAAACTATATTTCTGATCCTTTGAATTTTTATAGGCGTTTTTTGACATTTGAGTTCTAACTAGCCGACGGGTTATGGAAATATGAATTTACATATGCAAATATGAAGTTACATATGTGCATACAAATTTACATATGCAAATATGGAATTTCATAGACATTTTTTTCCGACATCGACAAGTGAGTGACGGGTTATGTAAATATGAATTTTCATATGTAAATATAAATTTAAACTTTCTTATGAAAAAAAATTTCATATGAAAATTTAAATTTAAATAGGTTAAGAAGACTGTGTAATTTTATATTGTCATATGTAAATACAAATTTACATAGGATGACGTCAGCCCGGTTTGTCCTTAAGTCGAAATTATAAGTAAAGATTGATGACGTCAGCCCGGTTTTTACAGGGGTATTTTGGTCTGTTTTGGCTTTAATGTTATGTTTTAAATAATAGGGAGGTTTTATGCATGTGTTCGGTTAGAGGGGGTTTTTATGCTGGTTATGTATCAACCAGGGAGATTAAACCCAAAATCCGAGATTTAAAGTGTAATCTTACTCCACGAACATGCCCATAAAGTCTTCAACGGCCGTTATAAGTTGGGTTGGAGGCCCGGAACCCAGACTGCAAATGTTATCACAAACAATATGGCCCGTGGTCCAAGTTACATCGGTTCTGTTTAATTCTTCATAAAGATCTTCCGGGAAGTACGGCAATCTAATATAGAGTAGAGAGAGCCCGAGATGGGGCTTCTAAGTATTATTAGAAAGATCAAAAAGAAGGAGAAAGAAATGAGAATTCTTATGGTGTAAGTTCCAATTATTTATTTAGTTGCTCTTCTTATATATAAATATATGATTTTTAATTGCTTTACTGTAATCACAGGGGACTTGATAATTCTGGAAAGACAACAATTGTATTGCGGATTAATGGAGAGGATACAAGTGTAATTAGTCCTACTTTGGGTTTCAATATCAGAACGATTAACTACCAAGAGTAAGTTTCTTCTTCCTTCATCTCATTTTCTTTTGCCCTTTTAGGTTAAATAATTTTTATGCCTCATTCTGTCAAGAAATGTTTATTAGGTGTGCCTTTTTTTTCTAATGCTGGGTTAGGTTTGTTTAGATTGGTAATGTATGACGACATGTATAGATGAACTCATGAACCGACGTAGTAGTATTGTTAGGCTTTAAGGAAGTAGAGAGATTGACATAGGTGAAGCTAATTGAGAGCTGAAAACAATCTTAAACATGGGAATGAATCACATTCAAAGAGGTATTTTAATAAAGGAGAATCTTTTAGAAGAGATGGGATCTGCTTTGGGTCATTGGGTGTTTGGGAGAATCTATATTGTCAAAGCCGACCATTTTTGTTGACACTAGTTGTGGGTCGCTTTCATAGGCGTTCCTAAAGCTGCCCAAGGCGATAGTTGAGAAACCTACACCATGCCAGTTGCCCCTCAGGCTTGCCTCTGACAGTTCTCCTACTGGTGTGGTTAACTAGAGGAGGAATGTCAGTCTATGAAGCACATATACTTCTCCAGAGGTGAAGTATCCGTGTTCGACACCAATACTCTCTGATTTGCCTCCTACACGTGTCCAACACTCTATTTGGAGTATCCTCTATATTAAACATATTTTAGAATTTCTGATACTCTGGGGATACGTTGGGGACACACCATAGATACGCCTGTGATATGCACTTGGCGCTATATGTGATTTTTGTTTTGTCTTTTTAACTTATAAGAAGAATTATAAGGAATCAGAACCAACAGGTGAGAAGGTTTCATTAACTAGTTTAAAACATCTTTCTCATCACTCACTTTTATAAACTCGACAATGAAGAAATTCGAGGATTATCCGTATCCAAATATTTAAAAAGATGCTGTATCCACGTGTCCGTGTCAAGTCGTATCCGTGTCAGGTGTCAGTGTCTTTGCTTCATAGATGTCAGTTGGGCTCATGGTAAGGTAGTTCTGCCGTGTAATAACATGCTTTGAGAGTTTAGGTAAAGGGGAAGTGTTTGATATTAGCAGTGGACGGAATACAAGAAATGGCTTGAGAACTAATATCCTGTTGGACTGGATACAGGACAAGATTGTGACAGACTCAAGGCTTGTGGATAGGGGGAACATACTAATGCAGTGGACAAATGTTCATTTGATTCAGGGGGATAATACTGCTCCACCTAGCAGGGATTTATAGGTATCCTCATATAGGATTTGGAAACCAGAAGCTGTGGGACTTGCTCAACTGCTGTTGGAGAGTTGATTCAAATGCGTGATAGAGCATCTTAAAGGATCAAGAAGTAGCCGAAGATGACATGGAATGAGGTGATGGGACTAAGATTTTCCAAGCCATATCAAAAGGTACGGCTTTGGATATCGTTTGATAATGGATGGAGATTAATTTTTCTATCAGCCTATCCCCATGCATTTGGAATAAAAAGATTTTAGTGACGGCATGATTTAGTCTTGAGGTGATATCATCTGTAAGGCTTCTTTCAAGGCAGCAATGATACGCCTCATAGAGTCATGGATCTGTTACCGTGCAGTTTTATGAACTATCCCTAGCAGAGTATATCTCATTTCTTTTCGTTCACGCCATTTTATATTTTCATAATGAGTTACTTGAATTTGGAATCATGTTTTTAGGTCATGATCTTCAGATCTTGTATATTTGGATATACAAAGATGCATATAACTGGATACAAATGCCAAACCCCTACGATGGACCAAGTCTAGGCCATTTAAATAGTTGTGTATTCAATATATGTAAGGAGGTGCCTAGTACCTGCATACAGTTCCATTGAAATCGGTTGTTAAGTCTGTTTCCTTTGGGTCCTTCCACCATTCCACTGTGAATCACTGCTAACACCAATTCCACCTCGACGGAAGGACTCTCTTTCATACTTTTCTCCTTTCACGATATTAAGAACATATTTTTAGTTTGTTTTTATTTTTTTGATAGATAATTTAGGTTTTATAGTAGATTTGAAAAAAAAAAGTCAAAACAAGAAAGATAAAGTAAAATAGCTGAAAGTTGTAAAAATAATGCCATGACCAACGTAGCCCTTAATAGATAGACTTTGGAGAAGTTGGACCCATTTTACTTACTCATTTAACTGGGATTCGTGATGATGACATTAACTATACCACCATGGTATTTCATTTTATGCCATCTCACCAGGTATATGCTTAATATATGGGATGTTGGTGGCCAAAAGACAATTAGGTCTTATTGGAGAAATTACTTTGAAGAAACAGATGGTTTGGTGTGGGTCGTTGACAGTTCCGACATTAGAAGGTTGATCGATTGCAAATTGGAGTTAAATAATCTTTTGAAGGAAGAGGTATTGCCTCTTTACCTACTTTTTTATTAGATCGTCATCAATATTGTTTTCCTGTATTCCATAATATTGTGTACAAAGAGGTCCGACCCTAGCAAATGGACATGAACATTGGTGGAACAGTAGACCTACCTTTGTACAAAGTAGAGAATCAACACTCTACCTACTCAAGGCTCTCACACAAAGTAAATGTAATTTCTTTTTTGCTATTAATACAATTACCCTTTAGCAAAAAAGAAAATGTAAGTTAAATGCATATTCCAACTTGAGTATAGTAGAGGTGTTATTTGAACTGTAGGTGCATGCTTCTCTTAAATGCATGCATTGCTCTCTCTCTCTCTTCTTTCGCTAACAAAGAATTGCTTAGTTAAGTGGATCTGAGAATCTTACCTTGAAAAATAGATAGGATGACACGTACTTGACAGGGAATTCCGTTGCATTTAGTGCTTAAGTAATTGTTAAGATAGAGCAGATTATAGAAGAACTATGTTACAATGAGTGATTTCGTCATCCCGTCAAGAAATGCCGAAAGAATAGGTAGGAACAAATCTATAAACATCATTGTTAGATAAAAAGAGAAGAATCATTACATTCTGAGTGTCGGATAGGAAGTTATATATCTTGTCTTAATTTATCAAAAAATTAATGGATAAGATGCTGATTTATCAAAACCAAGAAACATGACTTAATTTATATTAGATCATTACAGTTTGAGGTGTCATCTTCAAAGAAGGTCACAGTTTAGACATATAGTCTGATATCGGCCATTTGAAGCCTTGCATCATAAAATACTAAGTTACATTGACATGGATACGCATGTCCGCATCCGACACGGATACGAAGTGTCTGACATGGAAAAATACCAAAAATTAAGTATATCATGTACAATATGTGCGTGTGTCGTGTCCGACACGGACACATGGACACGTATCCGACACAGATTATTTTAAAAATACGGCGTGTCCATGTAACATAATTAAAATATAGATCCCCGGGCTGCTCCACATATTGCCATTTGTCAGTTGATTTTGGTAAAAACAAAAGACTTCAGAATTGAGACCCATGATAGGAGTACATGCAGACTAAAATCAAATAAATTAAAAAGTAAAAAAAAGGTAAAATGATGAAGATTAAACATGAAGTCATGCTGAAAGTTCTTCACTTGAAATGTATATGTCCCCCGAACCCTTATTGCATGGTTCATTATTACCGAACCTCTGTCCTAGTAGGTTACAGTTCTGTATTGTTGTTTTCCTATGTTACATGGACACGGCATATTTCAAAAATAATTTGTGTTGGATACGTATCCTTGTGTCTGTGTCTGTGTCTGTGTTGGAGACACACGGACACATATTGTGTGTGATATATGTCAGTTTTGATATTTCTCCATGTCAGACACTCCGTTCCGTGTCGGATATGGACACATGTGTCTGTGTCAATGTAACTTAGTTGTTTTCTCTTTTTATTCATTTGAACAAGGATAACTATTCTACAAACTAATACTTTACATAGCTTTAATTTCACTTTCTTCAAAGTATATGCTGTTATTGTGCTTTAGATGAGACCAACTTCAGTAACTGGTTTTACATGTCTGTGCTATTGACAGAGACTATCCGGAGCATCCTTACTAATACTTGCAAATAAGCAGGACATAAACGGTGCTCTAAAACCAGCTGAAATAGCTAGAGTAAGGATACATGCTGATATTTTTAGGTTCTGTATTGTTTAATATGTTCTTGATTGAACCTTGTCAGCTTTATGCTCCAATTCCTTGCCAGAAAGATGAAAGAATGAAAAATAAAATAAAATAAAATATCCTTTTAATCTGACCTCTGTTTACATTAAGTGAAGTTTATAGTTTGTTATATGACTAAAATGACTGTTAGTCTGTGCTGTATATGAAGTCCTCATTAAATGCATAATTAAAGGATATAATTCTTGGTTTCTTTAGGTTAAATGACTGAAGTAACGTCAGGGTACCCTTTCAAAATAAAGCTCGTTCCCTCTACCTACACAGTAGAATCTATTCTTAGATCAAGGTTATGAGCATTTTTTTTTTGTTTGAAAATCACACCTTCAGATGTGGTTGATTTAGCTGCAAGTTTTCTTTAAGATAGTAGAACTTTCAGCATTATTCTACCATCAATTGGACCATCAACCACACCATAAATTTTACATCAATGTACATAAAGTTGGCACATGGTCCTACTTGACGGTATCAATTAACCACTTTGCTGGTTTTTTCTTGGAACCATGAATAGGATTGTAGTAACAGTTGGGCTGAACTTTTGGATGGTGAATCATTGTAATTGCTTTATCTTATTTAAAACCTTATGACGATGGTGGTATCTACTTTGTTAAAAATTCTCTCTGCATTGTATTTGCATATTTTGAAGTGAGCAAATTCAATTTCTCAGTAGGGCTAAGCTGAGTTTTGAACTCTCCGCAGGTTCTCAATTTAGATGCTATGGACAAAACACGGCACTGGGAAATTGTTGGCTGCAGTGCCTACACTGGAGAAGGACTGATGGAGGGATTCGATTGGTTGGTTCAAGACATTGCCTCCCGCATTTATGTCCTTGACTAACTGTTGATGTAAAAGATTGCATTTTGGATGTTTGCAATTCCTGTCTATTGAACTTGTACTCAATTGTTAAAGAAACATTCAATTTTTTAGATGTTGAGTATACTTATATGTTTTGCAATAGTAATGTTATGTTTTTTAATAGTTGATACAGAGTTTGAATTTTTAAGCTTTGGAGATGCACATGGATGGATGAAGATAGAGGGTTGAAGGTAGAGAGAGAGAGAATGGGGGTTACGCGCCACAAAGAAGGGATCCAATTGTTTTTGTTTTTGTTTTTTTTGAACTGTTTTGCAACTTGAGGAGTGTTGTAGCTAAGTAAGGTACATGATACTTGCCATGTCAGTTTGTTCAAGAGGGTTTGTTCATATAGAATTTTCGGTACTTTTAAAGACCCATTTTAACAAAATTCCGTCGTAACATTGTTTACTGTGCACAATGTTTTCTCCGGTGCTCTTAACAAGAACAAAATTCGTGATCTGATGGCAAAGCAGGTGGTGGCTTCTTTTAAGGACTCCGTGGACTGAAACTTTGCTTGCCCAACTTTTGTTGAGTTTGCTTGAAAGGATCACGCAATACTGTGAAATCATTTAAGCACTATCAGTTTAGAGGACATGGTTGCTGGTTTCTGCCTCTTTATCTGCAGAAACAAAGCATTGAAACGACTACATGATTGAAGTAAGCTTGGGTGGTTTTTTGGCTTGCTTAATTTCCCTACTATGTGATAGTTTGCAACCACCGGAAGTTTGGTGCGAGTCTCTTGTGTGTAACTTAATGACATATTTTGGCAAGACTCTTGGTTCTCCAGCAAAAAGTAGGTGCTCTAGTTTTAAGTTTAATCGGATGTCTAGAACTAGTAATGGTTGAGCCAATGAACTTGCCGTTTGTAAAGGCCTAGCTTTTCACCTAGTTCGCTGTGTAATTCATATGGGTACGTTTGTAAAGGCCTAGTTTTTCACCTAGTTCGCTGTGTAAAAGAAAAAGTCTGTAGATCAGTACATTTCGTTTCAAAACGTTCCATAAGAGTCCGGTTCCTCTATAACCGGGTATAGAGATCAATCTCTCGTAATTGTAAATGATAGGGTATATGAGTACAAAGTTATCCAAGAGGAGAGGAGAAACCGTATTGTTCAATTTGATCGATTAAATTGTCATGTTGTATGTAGGCTGCAAGACGTTTGAATTTGCTGGAATCATTTGTTGCCATATTATCAAGGTGTTTTATCATTGGAATATTCATGAGATCTCAATCCAATATATTTTGAAGAGGTGGACAAAAGATTCTAAAAGTGGCTTTGTCATAGGCAGAAGTGGAAACTCAATTCATGCTGATTGCAATGCAGACATATCTTTGAGGTACAATGAACTTTGTCATATGGCTATTAATTGTGTTGTCAAGGGCTCAGTTAGTGAAGATGTATTGGAGGATGCTTTGAAAAAATTGTATCTGTTATAAAAAGAATTAAAAGCTAGTCAAGATACCTCAACAAATACTATGAGATCAAAGGATTCAACCCGATTGGTTGAAGAGCATTTGACTATTGCAGAAGGATGTGAGAAAGGTCGACCAAAAAATAGACTAAAGAAGTGTCTTGAAGTACCACCTAAAAAGAAGCAAACTAGTACGAGAAAAGGTTGTTTAATTAATTATTCTTGTCCATTGATGGGCTTATATTCTCATGCAAGTTAAATAGAGTTACTATTTGATTTCAGGAGATGCAAAAACGTTACTAGTCAAGGATGTAAGCAATGCACCAGAAATTTTCTCGAGAAATCTTGAATGTGTCGAGAACGATAATATGCCTTACGTTCCACATGGATTCAAAGCTAACCATATTCTTGGTTTGCACCACAATGTGATTGGCTTTCCACATGGCTTAGATGCTCGCCATGTTCCTATTTTAGACCACAACATGCCTCACATTCCACACAGCTTCGAAGCTAATAACCAATTCATGGGATTTGAAGTCTATCCAGTAAATACTGGGGATACTTCCTACCCGATTTTTACTCAATTGCTACAAGCCTACAACAGGTGACTCAATGGGCAATGGCCAATGCTAGACTTTTTCTAATTTGAATTGTTGATACTTGAGTTATTTTGATCGTCTTAGTGGTACTACTGATTTTTTTACAGGGTTCTAGCGCTCATGCTTTAGAAATTGGTGACGCCTCATATCCAACCTTTACACAATTGCTACAACGGGTAATTAATTGTTTTGATATTACAATCTCAAGTCTTCGTACTTGGGTCCTCTCATTTTTCAGTTAATACTATTTGGTTTTATATAGGATCCTAGATTTAATGGCTTCGAGTCTCGTCCACCTACTGGTTTTAAAGTTTGTTCAACTAACGATGGGGACACTGCAAGTATGCAGCCATCAATTCTTAACAGTATGCCACATCCATTGATTCATAACAATATGCAATCATTTCCTGGTACCGTTGGGTTTGAGTTTAACAAGGTAACAAGTTAACAATTTATAGTGTAAATTAATATCGTTCACTTAACTCTTTTTATTGAATCAACATCTAGGGGATATTTAATACGGGAAAGCCAGCATTATTACTAGGCAAGAAGTTGAATTTCACAGACTATACAACGATGAGTTGAGGATTCTTGTGCAAAGGAAGCTATAAATATTGAAAAGATTGGACTGCCATTTTGAAGTTCATGTGAAGATTAAAATATATGATATTTTATAAAGAGCGAACAAAATTTTTGAGGGTTCATTATTTTGGTGTACTGGTGCATTGCAAAACGTGGAGAGAAAATGTGTTTTAGTCCCAAGATATTTTGTGTAATTTGTGAAGAGTGGTATGAGTACATTATTTTTAATGTAAATTGAATTGCATGTCCACAACTTCAATTAGGTATAAGTTAGTTGTTGTTCTTGTGTGTTGTTGCACACTAAAAAATGGAGATGGAAATGGAATTTTTTGTATAGTACTTCATTTATTTTGGGTTATATGAGTAAATGTTTATCCTATACAGATTATTGCTCTTTGGTTTTTCTTTCCGATCCAACCTGCCACTATTGGAGTGAGAGCTACTGTAGAAGGGAACCTAATTGGAGATGCAGCCTTGTGTGCAGCATATGCAAGAACAAAAGTTCCCACCTTTTCCCTAGTTGCACTAGCCGAGATTCCCACACCCAAAATAATAGACTTTGAAAGTTTTACTTTTGCGTGTTGTTCCATTTACTTTTGTTTCTCTACGTAATAGACTTGGAAGCGATTATAAACTCACAGTTGGGTTTTAGAGTTTTTGTAGTGATAAAAAAGAGTAAAGTTGAGAAAGAAAAGAAAAGGTAAAAATTAAAAAAAGAACGGAAAAAACTAACCATGGAAACTTGATGGCTTAGTTTGCTGGAATTATAAGTGCGATGTGTCACCAAAATCTCAACAGTTATAGATTGATCTCTATGGCACCACATCCACATCCCACATGACCCAGTACAAACAAATACAAATTTAACGAAGTCAATCTTTATCGATTGAGGGTGCTGATGTGTCAATAAAAAGTAGAATGAATAACTCACGATCGACTGAGAAAGTTTGATAGAGAATGACAATGACACAGAAGATTTATTCAGGGTGGAGAATGAATTGATACTGGAACATAATGATATACTGGTACAGAAAGCAAATCATTGGGGGCAGAAAGCTTGTCTAGATTGGTTCCAATTTGGAGAACAGAATACAAGGTTCTACCATAATATGGTAAACTGTCGACGACAAAGAAATTATATACACTCAATCAGAGATAGAAATGGTGACATCTTAACTGAAAGGAGACAGATATGTGATAGGCTCAGTGAATTTTTTGAAGACACAATGACTACTTCAGATCCTGATCTTATGTCACAGATTTTCAATGTTCAAGCCCCATCTCTTGAGGAAGATGAAAAATCCAACTTGTTAAAAGGAGTGACTACTGCTGAAATAGTCACGGCTCTGAAGCATATGAAGCCTTTTAAATCTCCAGGACCGGATGGATATCAAGCATTTTTTTTCCAGCATTTCTGGAATTTGGTGGGGGATCAAGTAAGTGCGACAGTAAAGTCTTTTTTTCCTTTCGGGCTCTTTCTCCCTGCAGCTAAATCATTCATTCATTGCCTTAATTCCAAAAATCATGAATCCTTCACTCCCGGAACATTTTCGGCCAATCAGTTTGACAAATGCATGTGGTTTATATAATCATTTCTAAGATTATTGTCAATCGACTGAGACCTATCTTGCAAAGAATTATTGGTCCTTTTCAGACTGCCTTCTTACCCAAGAGAAGTAGTCATGACAATGTTTTGCTTGCAAATGAATTTTATCATAAGATAAGAGGGCATGGGAATAGAAAAGCTAAATATTTTGCTCTGAAGATTGATATGCAGAAAGCTTATGATAAAATTGAATGGAGTTTTCTGAGGGTGATGCTAACCAAGTTTGAGTTTCCAGTGGACTGGATTAACAAGATAATGTTTTATGTTCAGAATGTCTCTTACTCTGTGTTACTAAATGTTCAGAATCCCCTTTCGCCCTACCTTTTTATTTTATGTTTAGAGCTACTGTCTTTGAATTTCTTGAAAATGAATAGAGAAGGGCTTATACATGGTTGCAAATTGGGGAGATTTTCGCAGCCGGTGTCTCACTTAATGTATGTTGATGATCTTTTAGTCCTGGGTAAGTGTGGATTTGAGGAGCAGCATCATTTGAACAATCTGCTAACGGAGTATTGTAAAGTTTCAGGTCAGACTATCAATAGAACCAAGTCGCAAATAATTCATCACCCCAAATTGCATAGAAGGTTCGTTTACTTTTTGAGAAAAAGTTTCATGATGCCGTCTACTTCTGTCCTGCCAATGTACTTGGGAGTACCAAATTTAACAGGGAAGGGTAGAGTTCACAGGTTTAGTCCTCTTCTGGAAAGATTTCAAAGGAAACTGGACGGATGGAAATCTAATTGTTTATCTAAGGCAGGCCGACTCACTCTGGTAAATTCTGTTTTATCTTCGCTGCCTACTCATATGATGTCCTGTACAATTTTACTCCCACGAATCTTTGGATCGAATGGAGATTATCGAAGATCTTTTTATGGGGTCCATACACCGAGACAAAGGAAACTACATTATTTCCGTGGAAGTTAGCATGTATGTCAAAAAGAATAATGGAGGGTGGGAATCAAGGAGGCTAGTTACAAAATTATGTTTTATTAGCAAAGAAAGGATGGGATCTTCTGAATCCAACATCATTATGGGCTAATCAAATGAAACAGAGGTACTTTCACAACTCCAGTTTTTTGAAGGCGGAAGTCAAATCTACTTCATCAATTATGTGGAAGAGGATCTGTGATACACGAAAAATTATCAATGCGGGTTCTGTCTGGAAGCTGGGGAATGGTATTTCTATTAAGGCATGGGAGGAAAAATGGATTCCACATTCTGAGGAATTGCCTGAAATTACTCAGAAACCACTTGACTGTCCTTTTCACTTTGTTTCTGACTTCATTGACATGGATACTAATACATGGGATTGGGAGAGGTTAAATGAATTTTGGCCCTCAGAGAATATGTGGAGAGAATTGTTTCCATACCTTTAACACCAAATGAGAAGGATACTTTGATCTGGAAATGGGAGGATAATGGCGAATACTCGGTGAAGTCTGCATATGATGGTTGCATTTAGTTGATTACAGCAACAGATATTTTGGATCGGGATAACAATTTTTATAAACAGGTTTGGAAGATGAAAGTCTCATTCAAACAAAGATTTTTCTTATGGCAATGTTTGCAAGGTGTCGTCCCAACAGCGGATATTTTGGCATCTCATCATTTTCAAGTTTATCCAGAATGCACCATGTGTGACAGCTTTCCTGAAAGTCAAACTCATGTTTTCTTTGAGTGTTCCTTTTCTAGAGCTATTTGGTGTGGAACAAATTTTAGTGGCCTCGTTGATCAGATGAATATGAATGTTGGCCGTTTTAAGGACCAGTTACTGAGTTTATTAAAATACATAAGGACAATGCAAAACGGGGAAGTGCAGTGCTGCTATTTTGTTGGGGTTTTGTGGATTATTTGGATCGCGAGAAATGATACAAGGTTTCAAGGTAAGCGTCTGCATCCATCTCGATACATCAGCAGAGCCTTGAAACACATACAGCTGGTTATGGAAGTCATGTTCCGTCAGAAGCATAAGGAAAAAATGCTTGTTTATATTAAATGGTTTCCACCCAATGAAGGCATGGTTAAACTGAATACAAATGGGGCTTCGATTGGGAATCTAGGACATGCAGGGGGAGGATGTATTCTCAGGGATTCTGCGGGTCGTTTTATAATGGGAGCTTCGATACCAATTTTCTTCGCAACCAGCAATGAGGCGGAATTTGTAGCTCTATTATATGGACTTCAAATTGTGGTAGAAGCGGGATATATGAAGGTGGAGGTAGAAACAGATTCTCAATTGCTATATAAGGTTTTAAAGGATGAGAACTTACACTGTCATTGGTTACTAGCTCGAATTATTTCTCAGATTAAGATAGTGCTGAGTAACTTTCAAGAAGTGCACTTCAGTTGGGTTTATCGGGAAGCAAATGGTGCTGCAGACGCGCTGGCATCGCATGCAGTGGATCAAGTAAAGAACTTTCGTTTGTCAAGGCAATCAACTGTACACCTTTCACCTGGACCTGCTCGAAACCTGTCTTTCCTTCCGCCTTTCTCGTCTGTGTGGTGGTATTAGCCGCCAATGGTTGTAAATATGCAAGTTCTTTCTGATGTCTTAGGATTATGTAAAGTACGTTTGGTCTAATAAAAGATTAAATTTTAACAAAAAAAAAAAGACTGAGAGTGCTGATGTGTCAATAAAAGTAAAGTAAATAACTCACGAGAAAATAGTCAAAACCACAACGAAGAAATAGGTAAAGTCCTCTTTCTCTCTCACTTCCTCGTCTCAACCGAGATATATATATATTTTTTTATCAGTAATTTCATCCCTTCTCTTCTTATATATATATTTTTGTTGTTAATGAGAATACTGAAAAATTAATCAGCTGAAGAGCTACAATAGGTACGTATTAGGATCATCTTGGTTTTTACTATTATTAGATTCCAATTTTAAATTATGAGGTCTACAAACCAAATTAAAATGAGCAAATTTATGGATGTTTGATGGTTTGGGACATGAAAATCGCAATTTTCTTAAAGAGGGATGAGCTATGGGGTTGTTGGATTTTGATAGAAAAAATCATAACTCACACAAGTTTGTGGATGCTAAAAAGTTGAGATGCCAAAATTGATTGAAATGGTTCATCTCCCTTTAGATCATCTAGTTGGAGTTTGTGTTTTGTTTTTTCTTCTTTTTTGAATTTTTTTTATGGAAAAGCGAAGAACAGTAAGGGGCTATTTGTTTTTTTGGGTTAAGTTATAAGAGGGTCTTATAAGACCATGTGTTATAAGAGGGTCTTATAAGATGGTCTTATAAAGTGGTTTGTTTTTTATTTTAAGTTCCTCTTACAAGTACTTGTAACAATAGAAAAAATAAATACATGACATCTTATAGATGGTTATTTGACAAATATAACCCTACTTTACATCACATTTAACTTGAATAGATTAATTTGAAACAAGCGTATAGTTTGATTTTCGATTTCAAATCAATTTTGATAATTAGAATATCGATTTTAGGAAACTACTTTAATTGGCGGTGGTGGTAGTGGAGGTGATGATATTGGTCTTAATAGCACGGTGGTGGTGGTGGTAGTAGTAGTAGAAGTGGTGAATGTCTTAATAGCACGGTGGCAGTGGTGGTGATAGTCTTAATAGTACGGTGGTAGTGGTGGTGGTTTTAATAGCACGGTGGTGGTGGTGGTGGTAGTAGTAGTAGTAGAAGCGGTGGATGTCTTAATAACACGGTGGCAGTGGTGGTGATAGTCTTAATAGTACGGTGGTAGTGGTAGTGGTGGTAGTAGTGGAGGTGATGATATTGGTTTTAATAGCACGGTGGTAGTGGTGGTGGTGGTGGTGGTAGTAATAGTAGTAGAAGCGGTGGATGTCTTAATAGCACAGTGGCGGTGGTGGTGATAGTCTTAATAGTACGGTAGTAGTGGTGGTGGTGGTGGTGGTGGTAGTGGAGGTGATGATATTGGTCTTAATTACACGGTGATAGTGATGGTGGTGGTGGTAGTAGTAGAAGTGGTGGTGGTTTTAATAGCATGGTGGTGGTGGTGGTGATAGTCTCAATAATACAGTGGTAGTGGTGGTAGAGGTAATGATGGTGGTGGTAGTGGTGGTGGTGATGATGGTGGCAGTAGTGGTGGTGGTGGTGATAGCCGGTGGTGGCTAGGGCAATAGAGTTATTTGGAGAAGAAGATAATGAAAAGAGAAAAAAGGATAAATGAGGCTAGGGGTATATGGACGGGGGTGTTTGAGTCATTTTCCAAGTTATAAGACTTACAGAATTGAAGTAGATCTAATTTTGGTACTTATAGAATTGGAGCCTCTTATAAGACATTTATAGTAGAATGCCTCTTATAAGAGGCGAAAAACAAACCAAAAAAATGTCCAAAATCACTGGGCCACATCTTATAAGAGGTTATAAGACCTCAAGGTCTTATAAGAGGCAAAAACAAATGGCCCCTAAATGTGTAGAAGGTTAGAGAGAGAGTGAGAGGAACTCAACCTTTTTCTTCGCCTTTGAAACATGAGAGTCCTGTTTTTTTTCTCGAGTTATTCAATTTAATTTTTTGTTGACCACGTCAGCACCCTCAACCAATAAGAATTGACTTCGTTAAAGATAGTCGTGCCCGATCTGTATACCCGGTTATAGAGGAACCGGACTCATCTCGTTTCAAAACGTTCCATACTTTCAGCGTTTCAGTACAATTCGTTGCAGTACAGCCTGTAACTAGTGTTTGGTTCTTACTCTCGCAGATGCTAGTAGAATCTACCAGTCGTCGCTTGACCCTTTTATTTCGATACATCTAAACTTTGAGACAATCTGGGCCAGTCTTTCAATTATCCAATGGATCCACTGAATTTGGGCTTTATAGAGGTATGTTCGTTAAACGTTTTCTTACGTGTGGCCCAAATTCACCTTTTACAATGTTAACTTCAAAAGTTGTCATCGATCCCTAGTTCAGACTTCATAAACCCCAAATTTCTTTTTATTAAACCTCAGGTTGTAGCCGCTTTGAAAAAATGGTGGTCCTAAAAGGCATAAGTGTTTCTGCTCAAAACACAATAAACACACAATTCATACTAGTACAAAAGGATGATAAGCTGTCAAAAGAAGGTCAGGAAGAGACTTGTTTAGCCTTGGTTGCAGATAACACTGCCTCAGTTCACTTCCTGCTGTGGGGAACTGAGTGTGATGCATTTGATCCCGGTGATATAATCCGTTTAACTAATGGCATTTTCTCATACCAGAACAACCTTCTGGTGTTGAGGGCGGGCAGGAGAGGGAAGACTGAGAAGGTAGGAGAGTTTACTTTGACATTTGTCGAGACACCTAATATGAGTGAAATCCGTTGGGTTCGTGATCCAAATAATCCAAGAAAGTTTGTGCAAGATGTTGTTTTATCTCCCTATTCGCGCATCTTTCCCCCACAACCATGAAGCTTGGTTCATGTCATTTCTTGGTTTGAGTTTGCGTAATTTTTATTATTAAGGTCTATGGACCTCTTTTGTATAATGTAGTCTCAAACTATGGAACATGTAGGCTATGCTACTAATATCGGATATCTCGGTTGATTAATTGGTATCGCTTGTAAACCGATTAGTTTTTACTGATTTTTTAATTTTTCTCACCAAACCGATTTAATCACCGAATTGACTGATTAATCGGCCGAGATGACTGATTTCTCTCTAAACTGAGAAGAAAAAATTATTAAAAATATCGGTTCCCTATCCAAAAAAATACGTAAAATTAACAATTTAGATTCTTAAACCGTATTAATAAACCGTATTAATAATAATAGAACCCAATCAATATACAAAACTAAGAGTTTACTTATTTACCCCTCAACGAAAACTAAATATACAAATTATTGTATTATCTCTTTAATAAATATTATCGCTTCTCAATCCCCTTATTCCTTTAAATATTTAATGTAATTTTTGTGTTTGACATATCAGTAGTACTCCAAAATTAAGCTAGTTAGAGGTGATTATGAGAATTTGATATTTTTTGTTGTATCTCGGATCATTGTTTAGAAATATTTGGTATGGTTATACTATTATATATTTTGAAAACGTCAAATATATATATCCGATATAATCGATTAAATCACCGATTAATCGCATATCGCTTCTCGACTGATTAGTTTCGAAAACCGATTTTAACTGCTTAGCATATACACTACACCCTTGACTATATGTATACTTGGAGAAAAATAAAAGTATGCTATTTCATTGTACTAGTATTTGCCCATGCCGTATGGCACAGATACGCATGCCTTCGACGCTCCCGACGCGCATCCGCTTCCCTATACGACATAGATACATGCGCCTTTGGCGCCCCCGACGGGCATCCAAGTGGAAGCCCGACGAAAAAAACCCAACTGCCCACACAAAAAATCCAACCAATTGTACAGTACCATGTCAAATTTGGAGGCCCAACAGTTTAGAAGCCCGGCCGCAATTGTTGACTTTTGCGTGATTTTTTGATAGATCCTATAGTACTGATTTAGTTTAACAAATTACACAAACCCTTGAAACCCTTGGATTAGCCATGTCATAAGGGCAACATGAAATGTTAAGAAGGTGTTTAGACCATAGGATGGAGGCTACTCATACATAGTGTTTACCAACTTTACGTTAAAATCCATAATGGAATTATTCGTTTTGCAGAAACTTCGGACAACCTTATTTCATTGTCCCACCTCACAAGGAAAACACTGAAATTTTTATGACTAAATAAAGTATTTTAAAAAGAAACTTAATGTCTCGCATTTCTCTAATGTATCTTGAAGACAAAGACTAGTGGAAGTTTTGTGGAGACTTTTGGAGACATAAAAAGGCCCTGGCCCCAGGTCCCCAACGAAGTCCACTTGTGGTGGTACCAATATGATGGTATGTACAACATCAATAATATGAAACGATTATGATCTTTGCTCACTTTGGAAAGCGAAGGAGCTATACATACTTGGAGACATTTTGTGTGAAGAGAAAACTACATTTATTGCATAAGGCCACAATTTTTCATTTAATATAGTTTTGTAATGCCCGTCCCATCCAACCACGCCGACACTATTCCCACTTAGCTATTGCGGACCTCCAACAGTGTGGGGTTTCCAGACTCTAGACAATAGTTTCCCAGGAGGTCACCCATCCTTAGACTGTTCCTGCCTGAGCATGCTTAACTGCGGAGTTTCTACGAAATCCATAGCCAAATGTTCTAGAAAAGGCCTCGACTTTAGGATTTGGTGGATCAATTACTTATAACCAGGATCTTTAGACTACCGCCTAAGTGAAGTGGGATCACACTATGGCGCAACCGTCACCCAAACCTGGGTTAGGTGTCTTTACATCATACCCCTCATCGGGCCATGCCCAGGAGTATCACAATCCCACCACCTTAAGATCGAGCTGTCCTCGGCTTTGATACCATTTTGTAAATCATATATTAGCATGCTAATTCGAGTTATAGAACATACCTTAGTCCTAGTAGAAGAAACCTGAATACAAAGAATGATAACCCTTGTTTGTTGTTACAAGGCTCATCTCTTGAGTAGGATTGTTATTAGAATAAACCCTTAGAATCCACACCTTAAACCCACTCCTTGGTAAATGGAGAAAGTAGAGAGTAAAATCTTTGAGATAGTTTTTTCGTTCTTTTTATTTTTATGTTTATAATACCTACGTAAGGTATTTAAAACAAAGCTAAAATAGAGCTAACTCCCACTACTCTTGCGCAACAAGATATTTAAGATAGATTTTATTCTATCTAGTAGGATAACTAATAGTGCATATTATCCTACAATCTAGGGAGTAGCTTATATTAGAGATTGATCCTTGATCCATGTGGGCAGACTTAAGTTATTCGACCACATCTTCCACTCGCCCACATATATAGGGCAAATCTTAATATCTCTCAATATCTCTATTACTCATCTTTGTATACAGGGAATAAGGTGTGCGACCTCACAAGAAGAACAGAGAGCATCAAGACTGATATTATTAAGTTTTCACCCAAACTAATAAAAAATGCATCACCCATAAGCATCTCGTATATGCCTGAGACATTGTTAATTACACTGGAATCAACACTCTTAATCCCTCGTATAAAAGAGTGCTACATATGTTGAGTTGACTCTATCAAATCTGTTTTAGATCAGTTTGATATGTTGAGTTCACTTGGTTCCTGGTTCCTGTTTTGTGACTCGTTTTCTGCTCCTGGACCAACTAATAATAATAAAATACGCGTTTTCTATATCCTAGGTAATTATGCTAGGAAAGGTAAAAGCATGAATTTACGCTATTGTTATCAAAGTTCTACTCTCAATTATCATGCAATAACGGGAGTCAGAATTCGTTCCACTCTTAGTTGCTTAGACGTAATAATTATCCCTAACTTAAACAATTCTATAATATCAATGAGAGCAATGGTTTAATTATACTAATATGGTGAAAATAACTAATTAAAATATGATAGATTATACTATGACAATTTAATGAGAAGGTGTGAATGAGAATAAGAGATTAGGGGAATTTGATTCTACCTTGATTAATTTTTAATATGCTAGTATAGAGTTGTTGCAATCCTAACCTTTCTGTTTTCACATAAAGGTTAGGTCTTTTTAATCCCTAATTATTCATGGCAATCTCTACCAACTAATAATTAGCATGTTGGCAATTGAGACCCATTCTCATAGTGAATTAACTACCTTATAGAGTGGAATATCTTACTACAACTATTCTATACTAACACATCAAGTCTTCATCAAAGCTTTAATCAAACCCCTCTAATGGAGGTTTAGCTGAGATTCATTAGACTATCATACATGTGCTTTGCTGATGATGTACTCTTGTTTTGTAGAGGTGAGCCGACCTCTATTCATACAGTCAAGGATATTCTCTCAGATTTCTCTTAGGCTACTGGGCTGAACCTTAACTATGCAAAGACAACCATAATGACTGGCAGTTTGTCGTTTGAAGAAAGTAAGGAGTTGGCAGACATCCTAGGCATCACACTCATCTTTCCCCCAGTTTCATACTTGGGGTTGCCTCTGACCTCTGCTGGGCTCGGCATAAAGGACCATCTCCCCCTTATTGAAAAGATCACTGCGCGCATCTCCAACTGGAAGAATAAATCCTTATCCAGGGCAAGCCGGAAGGCTACAACTTGTGTGATCTGTCCTTTCGTCTTTCCAAACATATTGGGCACAAATCTTTGTGCTACCAAAGATGGTCCTTGAAAGAGTTGGGAAGATTTGTAAAAGATTTCTATGGGCCGGGCCAAACATGAAGAAGACCATGCACCATGCTAATCACGCGACTCTAAGGCTAGAGAAAGAACAGGGTGGATTGGGGATTCTGGATCCTATCACTTGGAATAAAGCTGCCATATGTGGGTTACTGTTGAAGATTGCACAGAAAGGAGACTCTTTATAGGTCAATTAGACATGGGACCAACAAATAAGAGGGAGGAACTTCTGGACTATGAAGGCTCCGACAGATTCATCTTGGGTGTGGAGAGGCATTTTGAAGCATAGACAACTAGCTATGAGGTTTGTAAAATATCTAATAGTAAATTGGGAGAGTACATGCTTCTGGCATGACCCTTGGTGCCACTCTGTTCCTCTAATCCAAATGGCCACTGCTCGAGCCAACCTAGGAGAGATCATTCAAGAGAATGCAAAAGTGAGTGTCATTATTGAAGACAATAATTGGAACCAAGTGATACAAGGACTACCTGATGGGGAAGTTAAGGATCAAATCATGGGAACTGAAATTAACTCCTTCTTAGACAAGGACACTGTTATATGGGGACCGAGCAGTACATGGGAATTCAGTGTTAAGTCTGCTTATGCTGTTATTAAGAACATCAGACCGAAGGTAAAATGGTTCAAATTGGTGTGGGGGAAGTTGTCGGTGACACAACATTCCTTTACGACCTGGCAGGCTTTCGCTGGATGCTTACCTACCCAAAATAGGTTGAAGCAAACGAAGCTCCTTTCTCAGTTGGTTTGCATCTTATACAACTCTCATGAGGAGAGTACGTCACATCTCTTCTTCGACTGCTAGTTCTCGAAGGCTATATGGGAGGAAGTGAAGGAAAGTATGGGCTTACCAAAGACAGTCCTGGGGTTAAGAGAAGAATGAAACTACTTGTTGCGGCTATGTAGATGCAACTCTATGTTCTCAGAAGTGGCTAGGGCCTTGATTTGTGCCGCGGTGCATGCCATCTGGTGTGAAAGGAATAGGCGAAGGCAAAAGGGTTGGGTCAAGATAGCAAAAGAGGTCAGTGATAATCTAAAACACACCATGAAGGAATACTTGACCAAATGCTTGATAGAAGTTACTGACAATATCCAGCTGAGAATTATTTTACAGAGGTTAGGTATCTCCCCAAGATACCAACAGAAGGAAACCAGGTGGTGTAGTTGGGTCAGACTAGAAGTTGGCGAGCTACGACTTAACTCAGATGGGTCGGTGAAGGACAATATTGCGAGATATGGTGGACTGATAAGAGATGAAGACGGTAAAGTGAAGGTGGCTTATTATGGCAGACCGCGACATATCTCAATCTTATACCATGAGATACAAGCCATAGTTGCTGGTCTAAAGGTTGCTCTCGAGATCAGCGCGAGGTACATCAAAGTTGCATCTAACTCTCTCAGAGCTGTAAACATAGCAAACGGGCAGGAGCAAGCACTGTGTCACTGCAAGAATCTAGTAGCTGAGCTTCAGAGCCTTAGTAGTTTGTTTGTGTCTGTCAGAATAGTTCATATTTTTAGAAAAGGTAATAGGGCAGCCGATTACTTGTCTAAAGTCTATGACTACCCGAATATAGATGTGATGTACTTTATACCTCCCCTAGACTCAACTCTAGATTCCATTGTAAGGGAGGATAAAGAAGGAACTGCGTACTCAAGAGTTAGCTGATCTATGAATAAAGGTTGGGGTATCCTTAACCCCTAGCTTCTTCTAAATAATAATAATAATAATAATAATAATAATAATAAAACATAATGAAGAACTACTTTATTAAAGATAACTTGACTTGAATTAATGGTGTCTAGGCTAAATAAAACATAAAACTAGGTTTAGACTAAATTAAATAACTAATGGGAAAGCCAGTGGGGTGGTGACAAGGTCAGGTAGAGTGTGCGGTGAGAATTTGATCCATGAATCTACACCCAAGGCTCAGAGCAAAGGTAAGAAGGGAAGGGGCAGACCTAAAAGCTCCAAGAACAAAAATCATAGATGATGAAATCCATGTTCTTTTGGAATGTTAGAGGTACAAATGACATAGAGAAGACGAAGGAGATTAATAGTGTGAGAGTACATAAGAAGTCCAGTGTTTTTTGTTTATTGGAAACAAAAGTGCGACAAGAGAAGTATGATCTTATTAGAAATATTTGTTGTCCAATCTGGGCTCACACAAATAATTATAACTAGGATCCACCAGGTAGAATATGGGTGTACTAGGATCCTTTCAAGATAGACATTTTGAAGTTGCAAGAATTTGATCAGTTCATACATTGTCAGGTTAGATTCAAGCCAACCAATGAAGCATTCTTACTTAGTGTGGTGTATGCAAGAAATTCAAGGAATATCAGGCTTCGGCTATGGAGGGATATTATTGCTATACATAATACAATCACTTTGCCTTGGACTGTTGTTGGAGATTTCAATAACATTTCTAAAGCTGAAGAAAGAGTGGGGGGAAGTCCGATGCATCCTAGAGAAGCTGTGGAGTTTGCTGATTGTATCCAAAGAGCAGGTTTATCGGATTTGAGCTTTAATAGGTTTTTCTATACTTGGAACAACAAAGTGGTAAGAAGAGGAAGGATTATGACCAAAATTGATAGATGTTTGGTTAACAGTCTCTGGAATGATATCTTTTCCCCAATTTAAGGGTGGAATTTCTGCCTCATGGTATTTCAGATCACTCACCAGTGTTGCTTTTCTGGTATGATTATGACAGTAAAACATTGCCTTTTAGATTCAAGAATCATTGGGTGGAGCACAAGGAATTCCAGAATATGCTGATGGAAGTATGGGCAACTCAGTTATATACCAATCCTATGTACATACTGATACAATAGCTTAAACTCTTGAAGGACAAAATCAAGCCATGGGCTAGAAATAATTTTTCTGATATTCATACAAGAGTGGAGCAGGCAAGGGAATTCCTTTACGATTTGCAAAGGCAATTGCAAAACAAACCATGGGATTTATTCTTAGGGCAAAATGAAAAAAATTGCGCTAGAGAAATACAGTGAGTTAGCAAGAATAGAGGCTGCAGAGATTAAGACTAAATATGATGAGTCCTGGTCAAGGGAAGGAGATAAGTGTACGACATTTTTCTTCAAAGCTCTGGAGGAAAAGAAGGCCAAGAGTGGCATTTGGTGTTTGCAGAACTCTAATGGTGGTACTGTGACTGGTCAGGCCGAGGTTATTAAAGCCTTTGTGGAATATTATGGTGCAATTCTTGGGTCTGAAGCAAAAGAGATAAGTGGAGTAGACTTCTTCAACAACTTAAAAGTCAAATCAGTGTTGTCACCGATCATGCAAGCAAAGTTGGGAAGTGATATCTCTCCGGAAGAAGTTAAAGAAGCTTTATTTGGCATGTATGAGAAGGCAACTCCGGGACCAGATGGATTCACTCCTTTCTTTTTCACGAGCTGCTGGGCTATTGTTAGGAACGATTTTACCCAGGCCATACTCAATGCTTTTAAATTTTTTAAATTTCCGAGAGGTGTTAATGCCACGTTCATATGTCTTATTCCTAAGGTTCACAACCCCACGAAGGTTAAAGACTTAAGACCTATTGCACTATGTAATACTGTGTATAAATGCATATCTAAAATCATAGCAAATAGGATTAAGATGGTGATCAATGATATTGTACACTCTAACCAGTCAGCGTTCATTCCTGACAGATCTATACAGGATAATATCCTTCTATCTTATGAACTTCTCAGAGGCTATGACAGGAAGTATGGTACACCCAAATGTTCTACAAAGCTAGACATAAAGAAATCTTACGACACTGTGAGTTGGGAGGCTATCTTAGCGATGATTAGAGTTTTCAAATTTCCTGACTCTATGGTTAAATGGATTGAGATGTGCATTCCGACTCCCTCATACTCTATCCTTATCAATGGATCTCCTGAAGGATTCTTTGCTGGTAAAATAGGCATTCGTCAAGGTGACCCTTTATCACCTTATCTATTTGTGATGGTTATGGAAATCCTGAATGGTATTCTCATGCAGCGTATCAACAACAAAGACATCTTATTCCATTCCAAATGTAGCAAGCTAGGTGAGATTGTCACATTTAGCATTTGCAGATGATGTTCTTATGTTCTGCAAAGGTGATAGTACATCAGTGCAAGCTATTAAAGAGGACTTAAAAGTCTTTGGAGATGCAACTGGGTTAAAAATCAATAATCACAAGACGTCATTACTAGTTGGAGGCCTTAGTCAGCAGGATGCAAAAGCTTTAGCGAAGATTATGGGAATAGAATTTGATTAAACCTCTAGTGAGATATCTTGGGCTACCACTCATCTCTACAAGGTTGGTGATTAGAGAATGTTAGCCTTTAATAGAGAATGTTACTAGCAAGATTTTGAATTGGAAGTCTAAGTTATTGTCTCATGCATGAAGACTACAAGTTATAAACTCTGTTCTTATTACTTTCCATACATATTGGTCTAGAACTTTCATTCTACCTTCCACGGTTCTTGAACAAGTGCAATAGATATGTGCAAAATTTTTGTGGACTGGTTCTACAGAGAAGAAAGGGCATCACCAAGCTAGCTGGAATATTGTTTGTCTTTCTAAGGAGGAAAGGGGTTTGGGAGTCATGAACCTACAAAGGTGGAACATTGGGGCCTACTGTGGATTGGTTTTTAAGTTGGTCACAAGAGAAGAAACTATTTGGGCGATTGGACATGGCAGCAACACATTAAAGAAAAGTTTTTCTGGTCCATGAGTATCCTAAAAGACTGCTCATGGACGTGGAGAAACATTTTGGAAACTAGGAAGGAAGCTAAAAGATTTATATAATATGAAATTGCTAATGGTGAAGACACTCTCTTATGGCATGATATTTGGTGTTCAAGATCTCCTTTGATCGAAGATGCAGAGGCGAGAGCAGCATGGGATTTCTAGCTGAATGCTACATTAAATCTCCTTATTTCCGATGGCACATGGAATTCAGAAGTTCAAAATTTGCAGGCGGCAGGATTGAAGAAGGAGATCAATGAAGTACAAATAAATTCGAACCTAGACAAAAACTTCATAGTCTGGACTCCTCATCAAAGTGGTAAATTTACTTTCAAGAGCGCATACGAAGCTTTGACCAGAGAAAGAGAGAAGAAATCATGGTGCAATATGGTATGGGGAAGATGGCTTTTGCCACGCCACTCCTTTTCCACATGGCAGCTATTCTCTAATAACATACCTACACATGACAGGTTAGTACATAAGAAGATTCTCAATAGTTCGGTGTGCAGCCTGTGTAATGAAAGAAGAGAATTCTCAGTCCATTTATTCTTTGAGTGTCTGTATTTAAGGAATTTCTTTGGAAGAGTGAAACAGTTAATAGGAATTTGCATTGATGACAGCCATGCGAATAAGGAATGGTTTTTGATAATTCGACAGTGTAAAAATGTGGAGGTGGGGGAGATTTATAAGGTGTTCGTATGTGCTTCGGTGGATAACATATGGAAAGAACGTAATACACGACGCTTTCGACAAATTGAAAAACCTCCTGAGGTAGTGTTTAACAAGATGGTACGGGATTTGAGAAACTATTTACAAGTTCTAAGACCTAAACTCAGAGATAGTGAAAGTGGAAGAGGGTTGTTTCTCAAAATCGGTATTACCAGTTATTTCAAGCAACAGATGTCCACAAACTGCTCATAGATTCCTCTGATGGGTACGAGAATGAAAGCAAACATAGATGGTGCCTTAGATATTTATAGGCTAGGTCATGGAGGAGTGATAAGAAATTATGAAGGCATGGTTATGGCTGCATTTAGTGGAAGTGGAGGTATGGCGTCAGTTATATTCCAAGAACTTAAAGCTATAGAGGCCTGTCTTGGTCGATGTCTGATAGAAGGCTTCTTAGAGGTAGAAGTAGAATCTGATTCATTAAGAGCCATCAATGCAATCAACAAAATTGAGAAACCTCCATGGTATTGTCGAGATGTAGTGGCTACTATTGACAGAAATAAAGAAGGCTTCAGTTTCATCTCTTTTTCACATGCTTTTCGAGAAGTGAATAGGGTAGCTGATTATTTTGCTAGTTTACATATAAATATTGGAAATGTTGAATTTTCTACTGTCCACTTTGCACATCCTCTGGATTTTGTAGTTCAGAACTTTGTAAACGAGGATAAGAGTGGAACTATGTATGTAAGGAAAAGTTAAATTAATACAGGTGGGGGTCGGCCTAACCCTAGCTTATTTGGAAAAAAAAAAAAAACTAATAGGAGGGCGATTAATTAACTAAGGGGTTATTATTCTAAGTAATAGGGAGAGAGTTAGAGTTGTGCCTTAGTCCTCTTTATATAGGAGAGGGCTAGGTTTACAATTTCGTGCATGGGCTTTGGAGCTATGTTTTGGGCCATTAAATCAAGCCTAAAACCTAATTACTTAAGTCTAAAGAGGGTTTCTCTATTGGAAATTACTATAACCGCATTTTCGTCTATTTTTACTCCTCTGATTGGATCAAAGACTAGACCATTAGAAAGATCTTTCTGAGCCGGTTGTTTTGACATATAGTAAGCCCAATTCCGAGGTCTGAGTCCAAAGATACGGCCTACGGAAGTTCGGTTGACTTTTCTGCTCTATTTCTGCCCGCGTTGACTTTGACTTTTCATCTTTGACTGGGCTTTAAAAAGGCTTTTTCTCCTTAAATCTTGGGCTTTAACCATAGAACTTCATAGCAACCAACCTTTGCTCCTTTCTCTTGCAAAAATGACATATTTCTTCACATATTTGACTATAATACCTGAAATACACAAAAACATGTAAACAGTACTAACTCTTATTTATTATACACATAATTGGTCTAAATATAATATTATTAAGGGGTTAAAACTACAGTTTTGAGTTCTTATCAAACCACTCCCAAACAGCATTTTGCTTGTCCTCAAGCAAATATGTGAAATTAAAATAAGTGACAAAAAAATGGAGTTCTAACTAATCTCGTTTCGCTGAGTGCGATTGCATTAACCATATGCAATAAGGCCTTAAACTACTAGGAATTCCCTAGTGGACGAGTTATAGCCTCATGAGAGTTTTCCAGAGAAGGTACTCACAAACTTCATCTATACTACAACGACTAAGAAATAAAAATTACTGTTTCCTTATTTATTCTCAGATATCTATACATCTCACTAGCAATGAATACAAAATAATCAATTAGAAACCCAAGCTAATACGTACATAATAATCAATCATCTATGGATAAACATATATATAATAAACTATGCTATGAAATGCAATATCAGGTCCGTTTATGAAACTTTGGAATAACGTCCTTAAGTAGGTCCTCACAAATATGTCAAGACAAAAACACTCTGATTTTTCCACTCAAGTTTCGCTCACTCCAGTGTGTAGTGGGCACACTTTACCTTACAAACTTAATGACGTACAAGGAAGCCGAAGTTGATCAAACATATCTGCCAATTACTATAACACTAACCTATTCCTAATTGAGTTATATGTCTTTATTAGGTGTTGCGAGGATTAGGTGATGGTTTAAGAATGAAGGAATTGGATATTCAAAAGGACAAGTCTGAGATAATAGGATCTTCAAAATATGTAACTAGAAAAAACCTTGTTCTTACTTTGCTTTTACACTTTGTTTCTATCCTTAGCTATTTTTTTTTTCTTTTGGCTTTTGACTCCTTTGATTCTGTTTATGGAGATCTAACTTTTTATTTTATTTATTTATTTTCTTTTCTTTGGATTAAAACTTTTTTTTTCTTATTTGAAGCAACTAACAAATTCTTGGTGTTCCACAGGTCTTTTTTTTTTTTTTTTTTTTTTTTTTTTTTTTTTATATTCTCAGACTCATTAAAAAAATGGGTAGGCTGATTTTTATTTTGTTTTGTTTCTTATAAAAGGGTAAAGGATTTGTGGTTTATAAAATGGCTAAAGAAAGGCTCAGATGGGTGACTAGTAGAAAATAATTTCATATAGGTTTGAATTTCTAGCTATATCGATCCAAAAAGGGCCTAAATTCTCATTTAGGATATGGTATAATGATCAAGCAAGTGGACGTGTGATTTCTCTATTCGGAATTTACTTCTCCCTTGTGTCATTACTCATATATTTCACTTATATAAGACTTTTAGGCTATATTCTCACAGGATTTGTAGAATAAGTATACTAGCCTAGATTTCAGAAACTTACTGCCAATACAAACATAGATGCTCATGCAATATATTTATAGAAAGATGCAATAACTATTACCTACATATTAACCTAAATTTCTAAAAACTATTCTAATTTTAGAGCTAATGTGAAACTTCTAGACTATTATCATTACAGAAGAAGAAACAATACTAATATTCCTAAGTGTATAGTATAAATACTTGTTATTATTTTTTTAATTTTTTTTACTAGAAAGCAAGTGCATATTATACATATATATATCCTAATAGGTGCCTTAAATTACGTATGTTTCTATGCCACCCAAAAAAAAAACATGCTTTGTCCTCAAAGTATAGAAATAAGAATGATAGAAAATACCATGGAAATGCGTAAAAATTTTAGAACACCTGCAAAACAAATTTAGAACATACTAATATAGATAAAGAAAAATAGACGCAACTCTATATGAGTTCCGCCCGTTATGGGAATAACAAAAAATTTAATTGCTTGGGACATAAGCAGACACTAACAAAAAGTAAAACTTACCTCATATCCAGCATTTAAGCATTGTCCTCCTCTTCTATAAAGAAGTGAGGTTCTTTTGCATCCTGCCAAGTCATGACAATTTGCCAGGCCTCATGCCATTTGTCATCTACCTTTGCTAACCTGTTAAGCGCCATTTGGTCGGATGGGGTGTAAGGAGCAACCCAATTAGGTTGTAGCCTCCACCCCGGCCAAATCATCGCATGGAAAGAGCGTATGATGCAATTGGTGGGTCTCACAATGTCAATCCCAACCTAATCCATGAAACGGGTACAAAACTTAGGAAAGAAAAATAGCATTATGCGGCAAACCAAAACATGCATAAGAAGGTACTTATGCTTCATACTATGTGCTCTTGCTAAACTAGACACTAAGGTTTGGGGAAGGTCATAGAGCATATGTCCCTCAGCTAGAGCAAGGAAGACATCACAAGTGGCGTTATTTGCAGAAGAAAAACGCCATTCCCCTAAGATATTCAGCATGATAAAGAACATAATAGTGCCCATGTTAAGGGACAAGCTACCAAGGGCTACTTTATATTACCCTTGGTCCTCTATACAAAAAGTCCCCGCTCCATAGGTCTCATGCAAATACTCATAGGTGTAGATATATATATTATCAGCCATATAGCCCCATGAGTTTCGGATTTCAGCAGGCATAGACAGTCCAATATCAAAGGCCAACAAAAACTTGGTTAAGTCCATTGTTACATCATCAATGGTGATAGAGAACACTTGTTCCCTATCCGGTCAATAAAATAACTTACAATGATCATAGAAATAAATAGTAAGTTCAGGAGAATAACTTTCATCAGCAGTTACCATTAGAGGCTGCCATCCCGACTACACAATCAAGTCACGGAACCAATATCCATAGGTGTCGCTCTCAAGCAATTCTTCGAAGGACTGCTCCGGTATGATTTGAGGAGATTTTATAGCAAACAAATACACTACTAAACTCCTCGAAGTGAGTGCGGAAAACCCCAAAAAATAGAATTGGAGGTGTGTTGAGGTTAGGGCGTGGGCGCGCTTAGAATAGCCTATGGAAGGGCGCGTGTGCACTCAACTCTGACTTTGCGTTCTAGGTCCTTGGATGCGGGCGTGCTCTATTATAAGGCAATAGAGAGGGCGTGCGCGCTCCAAGTGTTGTATGTGTTATGAAGTGAGAGGTGAATTTGAGAGGTGCTGTGTGAAATTTAGAGCATCCCATGTATTTATAGAGCTCTAGTTTCTTAAACAAAGGTCCTCAAGGTTCCTTAATTGATACAGAAAGAGATAGAATAAGAAAAGGCTTCTAAAACAAAAATAGATACAGGCTCCAAAATCAAACCTAGAGCTTTTAGGCTAGAATTAAAAATAGCAATCATCCAAATTTCTAATTCTTGAGGTTGTACAAACCAAGAGTAGCTAATTCTAGCTACACCATATTAGCAACAAGCTCACACAAACCATATTCTCAAAACCTTACAATATTAAATTCCAAATATAGGTGGATAGGGTAAAATACAATGCTAAACAAATAACACGACCCCCAAACAAGTCGGGAAGGTAGGATTCATGAAAAAAAATAGATAGCATGCTCGGACAAAATTTAAACTAACTTGAAATTTAAATAACAACCAAATACATAATCCAATATGAACTACTTAACTAGACAACTGAGAATCAAATTCTACTAAAAACAGGGAAATTTCCTAAAACAACAATAATACAATCAATGAACTAGCCACGAGATGAGGATGGGCCAAGAATAGGAAGTTGAGTGATCAAGAATGGAAAAACCAAACACCCCACCCCCAAACAAATTTTTGAAAACTGGGTTTAGAAAATTTGTTTTAAAACGTAGGTCTTTTAAAGTCAGATTCTCGAGACTTACTAGACTAAAACATGTATTAACATCATATATCAACAATCTAAAGAGTTATGGGTCTGTCCATAAATAATTAAGACAGACTGCCAACCCAAACAAAATTAGGCACCAAGATTTCCTATGATGTGGCGTAGTGGAATGAGAGTGAATATTGATAGATCTAGAACCTAACCTAACATGCAATTTCTTCTCTTTTTTCCACGAAAGGGTGGCCAAGTGAATGATCGTGAAAAAATGGATGGTTGTGGAGGATATGTGGGATATTGATAAGTTTTAGAAGAAAGAAATGGAAAAAAAATGAGAATGTGGGTTTAGCACAAAACTCATTGGTGGCGTGGGTTGATATAATCACACATCTGAAAATGAAAATGTTAGGTGGCTCTTTCTGTAGGAACCGTTATTTCAGAATGAATATTTTTACAAACCGTGAAAACCGTGCGCAGTGGAATTAATGGTTCTCATGATTTTGGATTGGAAAACATACCTGTAAATCCGGTTAAGATAACTCTGAGAATCCAATAGCTTTATGAAATCCGAAATCAACCCCTTGATCTTCTGTTGTATTCCTTTCAATAGATTGGACGTTGTATGGGAAACGATCTACCAACCCTTTCCTTTCTCACAAAGCTAGAACCGATTTTCTATCTTTTCTTGCCTCTCTTTTCAATCAAGAGGAATAGTGTATTTCGGCCAAGAAGAAAGGTTTCTATTTATAGGCTACAACAGGGACCATGAGGAGAAATTAAGGTTGAGCCTCCTGACGGGCTTGGGCTTCCCATGTTCGCCCATAACACACAGCCCAAGTCCGTCAACAAATGGCTTATTCCACTAAAGGCCATTGTTGCACTACCGCCCTAATCCCAAATTATGTGTCAGCATTTATGGGCTCCATATTATATGCTCGTTGATCTCCCCGTGCTTAAGATATCGAATGCCCGTTAATTAAGTCAAGTTATTGACAACTACATTAATAAACTTTTTATGTCCTTGAGTAGTACTACTCAACCTCATTGTCATGTCGGATCAAATCCACCTGCAGGGTTTACATGACAATCTTTATGAGCTCCTAAAGAGGACATCATCAGCCCAACTTCTTGCGGGACACAGATTCCTTCTATAATCAACAACATACCTTACATACAATGTCATTACCCAATCCATCGAGTTTGTTGATTCACAAATGAATCTCACTCATTGATGATTTAAAGCAATGTACAATGCACGTAAGTGCCCGTTATTATATCCAGATAAGGAGGACAAGCATCCATAATTACAGAAGTGTTTGTTCTCTTATATAGTTAGTATAAAGAGAAACAACCTCACTTGGTCCTATTCAATACACACGAAGTGTACTAGTATAATCCTATAGTTAAGATAGACTAATACCAGATTATACTACAACCGTACCAATGGTTTGTCCAAATCCATTTAGGTTGTGAACGTTTACTTATACTTTATAAGGTACTGATGATATGCTCTTATGTGTGTCCACACCATATCATCTACAATATAAAGTATTAGACACATGTATATAACTAATAACATATATAATATATATAACATTTGCCCATATGATTCTCATTCAAAATATAAAGAATTAGAGTTATTACAAAAGTAATGCTTTTAGTATATACCCTATCACTTTCTTGGGTATTAATAAGAGCCCAAAAATATAGTTTTAACCTCTTAATAATCATACTTTTAGACCAATTATGCGAGTAATAAATAAGAGTTAATGTTGATTACGTGTTTTTATGTATTTCAGGCAGTTAAGTCAATTATGTGTAAAAATGTGCCACTTTGGCGAGATAAAGAAGCAAGGGTTGGTTGCTAAGAAGTTATGTGATAAAGGCCAAGATTCAAGGAGACAAAGCCTTTATAAAGCCTGGTCAAAAGCTGAAAAGTCAACATGGGCAGAAACAGTGCACAAGTCGATAGAACTTCCGAAGACCATATCTTTGGACTCAGACCTCGGAATTGGGCCTACCTTATGTCAAAACGACCGGATCGGAAAGAGCTTTCCAATGGTCCAAGTCTTGGCCCAATCAGAGGAGCAGAAGTGGACGATAAGTCTGTTGAAGCCAAATCTAGCTGAAGAGCCCTTTTTGGACTGAAAGAATTGGGTTTTGGGCCCGATTTTCCGGCCCAAAACATGGCTCCAAGGCCATACACGATTTTTGGATCTGAAGCATATAAAAACAAAAGCTTAGCTCTTTGTTAAGGGTAGGTAGTTAGACCTAGATTAGAAATTATATTAGTTAGCCTCCATTAATTAGTTTTAGAACTTAGTTTTAGAATTTCAATTAGTTAATTAATTAGTTTTTTCATATCTTGTTTTAGATCTAGTTTCATGTTTAATTAATTACTTTAGAACAAAGTAGATTATTAATATAAATTCATTTTGAATCATTGTTCTTATTGTTCTATTAGATTTGTAAAGTTAATTTCTTATTCAAATCATTACTCTTACCATTGTTCTTTGTGTTTGTTCAATTGAATTTGTTTAAGTCTTGAGAGTTAAGAATGGAACGATTCCGTACTCGTTATATTGCATGAATATATAAGTGAGAGTAGGAAATAAATAGTTGATACTGTAAGAATAAGATTAGAGTAATCTAATTGAGTTTTTACGAGTTATCAGGTATTATGTCCTTACCAGATGGGTTTAGGAAGTCATGAAGCATAGGAGAAACAAAAAGGTTAAGTGTAAACTCAAGGTTCCTTTGAAAAGGTGGAGGGAGGGGAATTGAGGCGGTGGTAAATGATTGGATTTTATGAGGGATTAGCTCAGGTGGGTGATGGTCGGGTGGTGTGTTAGATAGTTCTTGAGAGGGTGGATCATCACAGGCTCTTAGAAACTCGTTGAATTCCTTATCCAGCTTGGTCGCATCCACGTAATTATGGTATTCATCTACATCTTTGAGAAAATCATCAATCTCGTCCAAGGAGTCGTAATTGTGATCTTTGTCTTCGTCCATAAGAGGGGTATCTACAAGTGTGGGGACAAAAACGTCGGAGTCGGAACTTCTAAAGGAAATGAATTGATGCATCTTATTATCTGGAAACATGTTGTTGAAATAATCTTGAGCTAAGCTCTCGATCATGCTTACTTCTCCATCGATAGTTGTATCGGGTAACTGTTACATCATTTTGAAAACATTTACCTCAACAGAAAGATGGCCAAAGGGCATGGACATCGAACCATCGCGACAGTTTATGAGTGCGTTGGCAGTTGCCAAGAAAGGACTCCCTAAGATGATAGTAACAGAGTTGTTAGCGACTTCTGTGTCGAGGATAACAAAGTTGGCTGGGTAGTAAAAATCTTGAACTTTAACCAGCACATTTTCAACCACACCCTTATGATACTTAATAGAACGATAAGCTAATTGCAACGTCATTTTAGTTGGTTACATCTCGTGTAGATCTATTTGTTTATATAGATAATAAGGGAGCAAGTTAACAATCGCCCACAGGTCTAATGGAGCAATTGTCGTGTGGGTATCCCCTAAGGTGCATTGTACAGTAGGATGACCTTGTACTTAACGATTCCATTATGTTTCAATAGAGTTGGAAATTGTTCAGTTAAAAAGGTGTCTTTTGGAATGTTTGTTTTCCGCCTAGTAGTGCACAACTCTTTTAGAAACTTAGCATGTTGTGGTAATTTTTTAATAGCTTCAAGAAAATGTAGGTTTATCGTTAGATTTATAAAAACTTTCCTAATCTCGTCAAAATTTGTATCCTTGTTTAACATGGCTAGTTTATGGGGAAACAGTGGTTTCTCTCTATATTTAGCATATGGACCAATATGAGTTTTAACCTTGGCCGCTTTCCTCTTGGATTGTGGTTTAACTGGTACCTCTACAGGAGTAGGATCTTCAGTTTCTATATCGGTATCTAGTAATTTTTCATTTTCAATGACCACTGGTGGTGTATTAATGGGCATAGTTACGACGTTATCAACCACTTTGCCAGAACGGAGAGTGGTGATGGCATTTAACTCACATACATTTAAATTTTCATTACTAGTATTAGCAATTACTTCAAAGGCTGTGTTTGGCATTTTAAGATTAGGTATAGCTTGACTTGGAAACACACCTTTTGGTTAGGGTTTCTCTTAGGTTAACTATTGTATGGAGTGATTAATGAATTGTAAAATCTGTTGGTTAGCTTGCAAGTAGGCTTTGAAACGATCTGGCTGTGAAGGTGTAGTGGCCACAAGTGGTGTGACTGGAACTATCTCATATTGATTATTAACAGGTGGGTTGTGATAGTTATTATTAACCGGTACGATACGTCTATTGTTGTTATTATAATTATTATAATTCCCTTGTCCTTGTCTTGGTGGAACTTGGTTGTAATTGTTTGCTGGCTTAACATTTTGATTATTAAATCCCGAAGGTGTAACTTGTTGATTATTTTGCCAACCGTAGTTGGGGTTTTGTCTCCAATGAGCGTTAGGTTCGCTATTTATGGAGCAAACATTACCCGGCTGTGTGGGTGGTTGTTCATTGACGAGAGGACAATAGGAGTCGGTATGCTCAAGGCTGTAACAGAAATTACATGGAAGAGAGTTGATGTTCATGACAGGAGTAGGCTTACGTTGAATAGAGATGGCTTATACCTTTTTTGTGAGGGATTCGATTAGAGTTCTAAGCTCGGGATCAGATTAAACCTCAAACATACTGGCATCCTTAACTATGGAAGAAAAATTAGCGGAGCGGGGGATGTCATTACCCCCCAGCTATTATTACGCTTAGATTAATCTTCTAAAAACCTATAAGCCTCTGAGGCTCCTTTACTAAGGAAACTACCCCCAGTCATTATATCAAGAACCTCTTTATGATGATGTAAAAGCCCTTTGAAAAAGGCATGAACAAGTGTGTCTTTCGCAAGGTTATGATGTGGACACTCGATGAGAATATTAGTGAAATGATTCTAGGCCTCTGAAAAGGATTCATGAGGATTCTGGCGCCATTTGATAATAATAAAATACGCATTTTCTATATCCTAAGTAATTATGCTAGGAAAAGGTAAAAGCATGAATTTAAGCTATTGTTATCATAGTTCTACTCTCAATTATCATGAAATAACGGGAGTCAGAATTCGCTCCACTCCTAATTGCTTAGACGTAATAATTATCCATAACTTAGACAATTCTATAATATCAATGAGAGCAATGGTTTAATTATATTAATATGGTGAAAATAACTAATTAAAATATGCTAGATTATATTATGGAAATTTAATGAGAAGATGTGAATCAGAAGAAGAGATTAGGGGGATTTCATTCCACCTTAGAGTTCGAAAAGATCAAATCTTTGATGATTCCATCATAGATGATTGAGTTGCAAAAACTTCTGGATGGGTATCCTACATCTGAACTAAATTCTTTCTTGTGAAAGAATCTCTTTCTAGTTGCTCTGAAACAATTAGGAGATTCTCTAGAAGAAATACGGGTTTCTGACGACAACATGCTATTGGGTGGTGGTCCCGCTTATGGGGTCAAATCAATACGTTCTAAGAAGAAATATTTTAATATCAATCTCATCGATATGATAAGTATCATACCAAATCCCATCAATTGAATCACTTTTTTGAGAAATACGAGACATCTAAGTCGTACAAGTAAAGAGATCTATTCATTGATACGAAATAAAAAAATGTGAACGGTGATTGGATTGATGATAAAATAGAATCCTGGGTTGCGAACAGTGATTCGATTGATGATGAAGAAAGAGAATTCTTGGTTTAGTTCTCCACCTTAACGACAGAAAAAAGGATTGATTTGATGGTTGAAGGCCCCTTTAGAGATATGGGGGGAAACGTAACGGCCTAAAGGAGGAATGTTAGCTCTGTCCGCTTTGGTTTCACCCTCTTCTTATAGCTTAGTCTCTCTTTCTAGCAGTCTTATAATGCGTAGGAGGGCAGGAAGCAACTGTGAAAGCTCTCTCCTTGCTAGGCTATAACGATTGACTTATTGCTGCTTGCGGCTTCTTACTTACTTACTTAAGTCGATTAATTCTTAATATGCTAGTATAGAGTTGTTGCAATCCTAATCTTTCTATTTTCACATAAAGGTTAGGTCTTTTTAATCCCTAATTATTCATGGTAATCTCTACTAAATAATAATTAGCATGTGAGGCAATTGAAACCCATTCTCATGGTGAATTAACTACCTTCTAGAGTGGAATATCTTACTACAACTATTCTATACTAGCACATCAAGTCTTCATCAAAGCTTTAATCAAACCCCTCTAATGGAGGTTTAGCTGAGATTCATTAGACGATCATAATTAAAAGAATAAGAATAAGACATAATGAAGAACTACTTTATTAAAGATAACTTGACTTGAATTAATGGTGTCTAGGCTAAATAAAACATAAAACTAGGTTTAGACTAAATTAAATAACTAATAGGAGAGAGATTAATTAACTAAAGGGTTATTATTCTAAGTAATAGGGAGAGAGTTAGAGTTGTGCCTTACTCCTCTTTATATAGGAGAGGGTTAGGCTTACAATTTCGTGCATGGGCTTTGCTGGAGCTATGTTTTGGGCCATTAAATCAAGCCCAAAACCTAATTACTTAAGTCCAAAAAGTGTTTCTCTACTAGAAATTACTACAATTTACTTTTTGTCCACTTTTGCATCTCTGATTGGATCAAGGCCTAGACTATTAGAAAGCTCTTTCTGAGCCGGTCGTTTTGACATATAGTAGGCCCAATTTCGAAGTATGAGTCCAAAGATATGGTCTGTGGAAGTTTTGTTAACTTTTCTTCTCTATTTTTGCTCACGTTGACTTTGACTGGGCTTTAACAAGTCTTTTTCTCCTTGAAACTTGGGCTTTAACCATAAAACTTCTTAGCAACCAACCTTTGCTCCTTTCTCTTGCAAAAGTGACATATTTCTTCACATATTTGACTCCAATACCTGAAATACACAAAAATAGGTAAACAATACTAACTCTTAATTATTATACATATAATTGGTCTAAATGTAATATTATTAAGGGGTTAAAACTACAGTTTTGGGCTCTTATCACCAACTCGGTTACTGAACCCCGTTTGATCCAGTTAAGTGTTAACCAGTTATAATTTTTTGGTCTGGTTCAGGCCTTTTTTGAAGACTGCTTGACCGAAATTTCATACCCAGGGGTTTTTTATCCCTTTGGAATCTGTTGGAATCATCGCTTGATCAAAATTCTAGGTATAAGTTGTTATAACAATATATCTTAGATGAACCGGTATAATGTTTATGAGCCGGTTCAGACCTTTGGAGAGGGCCAAATAAATGATATGATTTGTTGTATACAAGGTTTTTTAACCCTTCTGAATCCATTGGGATGGATCCCAAGTCATGATTCCGAGCATTACATATAGTTACAGTAGAACCATATGATGCTTTATGCCATGAAATGTTATATGTTATGCAAAATTGATTTTTTTTAATGGAGTTCATATATATATTTTTTTGTTGGCATAGGCTCTAAAATAGAGTTGCTGTACTTACACCCTACTTTATGGGATTGGCACCCATTTGGCAAAAGGGTACATGAAAAATGGTTATTCCCTATATGTCATTTTACACCCCACATGCCCGATAGTTCCACTGCAGTGAGTTACCGCGAGATCTCACATTCCACGGCATTGAGTTGCTGCGAGATCCCACAATCCACAGCATCGAGTTGCCGCGGAGGATATTTTTGTTATTTCTTTTTTCACTTCAAATTTTGAACACAAACGACATATTGATACCTCATCTTCTTCTTTAGAGCTTCTTCATATGCTCCAAGAACAACACCAAACCCATGAAAAAAAAATGTACAATCGAGGCATAGTCTTGCTCTATCGAGGCAATTTTTTTTATATGCTCTAAGAAAAACTTGTGATCAAGTTGATGAATAAAAGTTTTGGTAATTAATATAAGAAAAGACTCTATTTTGGTGAACACAATCATCTCAAGACAGCTGACTTTTTTTGTGGTGGCTATAAAAAAAAAAAAAAAAAAATACCAAAAATGGACTCACGATAACAACCTTCCATGGATTTGCCATCTTGCATCAACTCTTTGTTGTGGGCAATACCTTTTCGATGTAACTTCTTGCCGCGGGTGATTTTTCATATGATTAATAAAGGGGTGCCAATATCTTGGAATTGGTCAAAGGGGTGCCAATCCCATTAAGTGGGGTGTAAATACCGCGACCCCTAAAATATCAATTAAGGTCCATATGGAACTAACAATCATTTCTTTGCTTTGTTTGACATTCGTTTTTATCGTATTAAGTGGATTATAATTAGTAGAGGTTTTGTTCCTCCTAATATGGAAAATATACTCTTTATTTACATTGTTGGGAGATGATTATGAGCTTTGCAAGTTTTCTATCCTAATATGTAGAAAAAAAATAATATTTTTGGATATATTTTTTGGAATAAATTTAAAGAATGTGTAGACATTGTGAGCTTGAGGCGGAGTGCCAGGAAGCGAACCGTAATGCTTTTTCCATAATTGCATCTGGCAAGCGCAAGACAAATGGGTCTAAGCGCAAGGGTAATAACAAACCCAAGAAGCAAGGATAGGCTAATAAGTTGGCTCCTAAGGCAGGCATAGCCAAGTGCCGCAGATCGTGGCAAGCGTGGTGGAAAGAAAGAAATTGATATGACTAAGGTGAAATGCTACAACTGTAAGCAAATGGGACACTTCACTCGTTATTGCACTAAGCCGAAGCAGACACAGGAGTAATCGGGCATGTAACTCGAGAGCGAGCAGGGTTTATCGTTGAATTCCACCAAACACCTAGAGGCTTTATATGGGAAATGGCATTAGTGAAGATACAATAAGAGTTGGTACATACCAACTCTCATTACGCATTGGGTGTGTAGTTCTTCTACATGATGTGCTTTGTGTTCTTGGAATTTAACATAATCTATTTTATGTTTTAGCACTTCAATTCTTTATGTTGGTTATTCTTTTAATTTTGAGGCTGATAGGTTGGATATTAAGTTGGATGGTATTGTTTATGGACATGGATTCCTTATGAATAATTTCTTTAAAATTGAATTGAATGATTTTGTTTCTTCATTATCTTACATGGCTAATGCAAGTATAAACATTGATTTTGTTACTTTGCATGCATGGTAGACTAGGTCATATAGGACAAGATAGGATGACCATATTAGCTAGAGAAGGCTTATTAAGCCCACTCGCTAAGGTTGACCTACCTATATGTGAACTATTTTTAGTTGGTAAAGCATGTAGAAAACCATTTGGAAAGGCAGTAAGAGCTACTCAACCGCTTGAGCTAATCCACTCAGATATTTGTGGGCCTATGAATGTTAAGGCACATCATGGCGCCTCTTATTTTCTCACTCTTATATATGATTACTCACGATATATACTAATTTATGCACCCTGGTTTCCTGCTTCAATCCATGCTGGAACGCTATGACCGCGGTGCGCTCATCCAAAATTTTCACCCTCAGCGTCTCTTCCTTAAATCTGCACAAGAAGTCTCTAAGTGTCTCAGCGGACTTCTGTTTAACATGAAAGAGATCCGCTACATCTACTACCTTCTTCTTCTGATGGATGAAGTGATTTACAAAAGCTTGCTCCAACTCCTCGAACTTTTATATACTCCTCGATGCCAACCGATAATACCAATCGGATGCTCCCCCTTTCAGACTGGCAGGAAACATCATGTAACAGAGGCCATCATACTTCGCCTTTTGCCACAGCGGCATCTGCTGCCTGAAGTGATGCATGGTCCGCTGGATCTCCTTTTCCATCGTACCTTTCAAATCGCGGCTGCGTGAACCTCTTGGGTACCTCAAAATTCCAAACCGAGTCAGCAAGTGGATTCTGATTCAGGCTATCCACCACCTTCTTGGCTGCGCCGTGTTTCTCCTTTTCCACCGCAAGGTTAGCCTCTCTGTTTCTTTCGATCATCGCCTGCACCATTTCCATGATAATGCCTCCTGCATGGATTGCCCCGATTTCCTAATGAAGTTCCTCGCTTTGCACTTCCACTTCACTACCCGCAGGTACTGCTGTGTCCGCTCCCCCCTGAGTGTCTTCTCTTTCTCTCCTCAACTCATCATTCTCTTATCTAAGTCTACCTACCTCCTCCTGAAGCAACCTAGTTGCCTCAGCCACCGAATCTTCAACCTCCTCTTCCCCCACCACTATATTTTCCACACTTGCCGTTGATAGGGTTATATACTAAAAGCATTACTTTTGTATTAACTCTAATTCTGTATATTTTGAATGAGAATCATATGGGCAAATGTTATGCATATTCTATATGTTATTAGTTATATGCATGTCTCTAATACTTTATGTTGTAGATGATATGGTGTGAACACACAGAAGATCATATCATCAATACCTTATAAAGTATAAGTAATCGTTCACAACCTAGATGGATTTGGATAAACCATTGGTACGGTTGTAGTATAATCTGGTATTAGTCTATCATGACTATAGGATTATACTAGTACACTTTGTGTGTATTGAACATGACCAAGTGAGGTTGTTTCTCTTTATACTGACTATATAAGAGAACAAATGCCTTTATTATTATGGATGCTTGTCCTCTTAATCTGGATATAATAACGGGCACTTATGTGCATTATACATTGCTTTAAATCATCAATGAGTGAGATTCATTTATGAATCAACAAACTCGATGGATTGGGTAATGACATTGTATGTAAGGTGTGATGTTGATTATAGAAGGAATCCGTGTCCGGCAAGAAGTCGGGCTGATGATGTCCCTTTGAGGAGCTCATAAGGATTGTCATGAAAACCCTGCAGGTGGATTTGATTTGACATGACAATGAGGTTCAGTGGTACTACTCAAGGACATAAGAAGTTGATTAATGTAGTTGTCAGTAACTTGACTTAATCAACGGACATTCGATATCTTAAACATGGGGAGATCAACGAGCATATAATATGGAGCCCATAAACGCTGACACGTAATTTGGGATTAGGGCGGTAGTGCAACAATGGCCTTTAGTGGAATAAGCCATTTGTTGACGGACTTGGGCGGTGTGTTTTGGGCGAACATGGGAATCCCAAGCCCGTCAGGAGGCCCAACCCTAATTTCTCTTCGTGGTCCCTATTGTAGCCTATAAATAGAAACCTTTCTTCTTGGCTGAAATTCATTTCATTTTAGATTGAAAAGAGAGGCAAGAAAAGATAGATCCAAATCGGTTCTAGCTTTAGGAGAAAGAAAAGGGTTGGTAGATCGTTGCCCACACAACGTCCAATCTATTGAAAAGAATACAACAGAAGATCAAGAGGTTGATTTTGGATTTCATAGCTATTGGATTCTCAGAGTTATCTCAACCGGATTTACAGGTATGTTTTCCAATCCAAAATCGTGAGAACCATTAATTCCACTGCGCGTGGTTTTCACGGTTTGTAGAAATATTCATTTTGAAATAACGGTTCCTACAGCCGTTTCATTCTGAACGGCCTCCTCCCTCCTCAGTCTTCCCCTACCTCTTCCTCTACCTCTTCCTCTCTTAGATGGAGCCATGTTCCGCAACTTCCCCTTCTTCCCAGATCGTGGACTAATTTCGTCCCCACAGACGGCGCCAAATGTATGAACAAATATTACAACCTCTAAGATCAAATGTATTAGTTTCCAAATGTAAGAACACATATTACAACCTCTAAGATCAAATGTATTAGTTTTCCTCTTCACTCTCTCTTTTTCCCTCCTTTTTCATTTTCTCTACTGTTCCTTTTTATCCCCCCCTCCTTCTCTTTCATCCCTTGATCTCTTTTCCATCCTCTGGTCCACCCTCGCACACTGTCCTCTTAGGGTTCCGACCGCTTCTCATACCCCCGTTCTTTCTCCCTTAAGTTGCCTTTTCTTTGACTCTGACCACTCTTTTTCTCACATGCTCTGTACGACTTGTCCACTTTGGCAGTGTCGTAGTCTCGATCCGGTGCTCCATTCCTCTACTTTCTTACTCTGCTTCGAGCCAGCAGACATGCCACCTTGGTGGTCATAAAATAGGCTGACACACACACCTAAAACCAAATCTCACAATTAGAGAACACCCTGAAAAAAAAGGCAGATACTAAATTATATTCAAACGGTATGGACGATATAGATTAAGTTATTGTACATCACAAGTTAAAATCCCGTTGATAGTCTCTTACCACAATTCCTACAAGAATAATTTTGTAATTATTACATTTTCCAATAATTTTGTATCATGCATTTCCTTCTTCGAAATGTTCCACGTTACTATCCTACTTCAAAATGCTTTCCATTAATTTGGCAAAAAAATTATCAAAGCAGACTAATCTACATTATTGAATAATTTTTTTTAGCACATTAATTAGACTTTTCATTGAGTTGCCTACTTATTAATTTTTTTTCCATCACAATAAATAGTAAATACATGTGGAATTTTAAATCACATGATCAATGATGCTTCTTTATGGAATCCGTGTCGAAGGCACGAGCATTAACTAGTTAATTATCATGTTGTAGCCTAAGTTAATGCTTTATAAGATGAGTTTAAATATCACTTCCTAGAAATTTATTATTACTACTACAGTGTCCATGATTTTCATGCTATAGAAAGCTTAAGGATAGGATGTTATATGTCTTAAATTCTTACTCACCAGGAAAGGCACAAATATTGGCTCAAATAAAGCTCATTAGCACTAAATACTATTTGTAGTATGTATTGGTATACAATACAAGGTGTAGGGGATTTTTTGAGTTTTCATTGATCTTCCTCTGTGCCTTGTGATCTTGGAACCTTTGAATGAATGGAGATGGGATGAGATGATTGCGAGTTCAGGGTTGAACCGTCTGACGGCTGCCTACGAATCTCCTTGTTTATTATGGAGAATCAAACCCTATCTTGCGTAGTTCCTAAGAGCGAAATCCCTCTAGTTTATATAGGAAGAGCTTTGAGAGTCCTAGGGTTAGGGCTGTCTTCACCGCCTGTGAGTTCCCTTCCATCTTTGGACTCTATCTTCCTATTAGGAATTCCCTCTTTAAGGAAGTCTGAATCTAGACCATATCTTTGTGAGAGGTAAGTTTCCTTGTCGATCATAATGTCCCATCATGTATGGGAAGATTATATCTAAAAGGAAACTCCTAAGATATGTCTTCTTGATTCCTTCCTTATCATCAAAGGTCGCCATCTTCAGTTCCCTTATGTTCAGGAACTGTCTACATCACTTCCTAATGACTGGGTAACTGTTATGTTGGAAGGCGGTTAGCTATGTGCCTGACATATGTCCACTAAACACTCGTGATACACACAAGATTACTTACTCATAGAACTGATCCGATGGTCCTCGTCTCATTCTGGACATCCATAGTCTTAGGTTATTTCCCATACACGTGTCATTTGTTCAGTAGCAGGAAATCCCCTTTACAGATGCCCCTTCTCGTGCCATCTAGCACGTGGGCACTTGAAGCGACACTACTTTTGGCGCAAGAATCCTTTTTCCAAAACTATTGTTGGGAACTACTGACGTACCAAACTAATTAAGGTTATGAAAAGACGGCTCGAACAGACATGCCGTTTCCCGAAAAAGGTAATGATAGCTGTTCAATCCTGAATAGATGCACTACTTGGGCTCATCCTAACTGTCCATCTTATTTGTATATAAGATATCTGGCGAGAGAACTTGCATTATCTCTTCTGCTACCTTTTTTTTATTGAACCTTTTGATCTCCCGCTAGGGTTTAACCAAAACTTGAAAGTTTTTCTCTTTTCCAATCATGAATCCCAACTGGTCGCTTGTAAACTTCAGAGATCTTTCCTCTCTGGAACAGATCCGAGAGAAGTTCCACATCCCTGAAGATATCGGATTGGAGTGGGGGAGGTTGTCTGATGAGTTGGCATACACGGAGGTGGCGCTCATCACCATTGGTCAACTTAGGGCCGGACTCACTCTTCCTTTCCACCCATTGCTGAGAGAGTGTTTAATCCATTTCAATCTTGCTCTTGGTCAAACAGCACCCCTGTTTTACAGAACTATTATGTACTCTGCCCTTCTCGCCAAGAGGCACGGATTTGCTCTCAATCGCTGGGTGTTCGGTTATTTTTATGAGGTCCAGCGTATTCGAGACCAGTTTTTCTACTACCTCATGACAAGAGACAAAAACTCTCTGATCGTCTTTTTTGAGGGAAAACAGAGTTTAATTTAAGGTCGGGCTGACCACCATCTCCATGTGCTGGGTGATGCATGGACGTTCGTCCTTCAAATAATGATGGTGAGCCTGTGGGAATTCATATTCCCTGAAAACACACTCATGCTCCAACCAGTAAGTTTTCTTACTCAAGTACTTTATAACTTGATATAAGAGTCTTTTGCCAGAACTTCTTTGCTATTATTCCTTAGACGACTCTTCTCCCTGGCACCAATTAATTGCAACTGACGCTGCTATGGTGGAGTTTATCAAAAAGATCCCTAAGGACCAAAGGATACCTTGGGTGATAGTTCTTGATCCCACCCAACTTTTTGAATACTTCAACATGTCTACTGAAGAATTGCTGCAACTTGTCCCTGGCTTTTCCCCTTTTGGGATAAATACTGTGAATTCTGGGCACACAATACTTCCCCCTCCTATGGATCAGGATGCTAGACTTCTTCCTCCTCTAGTTCAGGATGATTCCTCTTTAGTTACTAGAAGAGGAGGAAATCGCAAGGAGAAGAGTTCTATGGCCGCCTCTGGTGATACTGTAGCATTGGGCCCAATTCAAGAGCCTACTATCTGTGATGATTGTGTGATCATTGGTGGGAGAGGCCCTGAACTGCCTCATGAACTATTGGCTGCTAGTAATTTTAAAAGGGGTGTGCATGCTTCCAATCGTCATAAGCAGAAGAGAGTTGATTCTACTTCTATTATTGCCCCATCCGGTAAGAAAATGAGATTTGGACCTCTTATTGAATGAAGAAACACCTTTTAAAGTTCCTGCTACTATTCCCCCACTTGTTAAGTCTTGTAAGAATGTAGATGTACCTCCACCAGTTCCAGTTCCTTTTATAGGTTCTGAACAAATTGGTGATAATGTCCATCTGACCGTTGACCCTCACCTCCTTAATAATCGCAAGGGGAAGGGTATTGTTGAAACCACTGCTGTAACTGTCGCTCTCCCTCCTCCTCAATCCAGTGATAGGAGAGGGGTGAGTGACGATAGGAACCTATTCGCCAAGATCTCTAGATTCCCTTGAGAGGGATATGATTGTGGAGATGAGGCCTTAGGGACGAACTGATGAACTTCCTATTACCAACAAGCACTCTGTTAAAGATGTCGATATCGCGTTTGGAGTTTTAGAGGTTGCACAACTTCTTATTGACAAAGCTGAAACCAATATAGCTAGGACCTTGGACCTGTCCTACTGCGGATTTGCTGTTCACCTGGCCAAGGTAAGGCTTTCTTCTCTGTTCAATGTCCAGTTTCTCTCATTATGTTACTTACACATCCTATATTCTTTTCCAGTTAGTGAATAACTTTTTGGCCATGAAAGATCCCATCTTTGCGATCCCATCTTTGCGGCCACCGCCGATACATCCACTGATGCCATGGCTACTGGTGAGCTGATCTGGGCAAAAGAAGCTGCTGAGAAGAGAGCTGCTGAGCTGCAGATCTAGGTTGACCAGGTCTTGGCGAAAGAGAAGAAATTTGATACTGGCTTCAAGAATATGAGAGATACTATCTCCAACCTTCGGAGCTCTTTGGACAAAGCCCAAAAAGGAGCTGCTGATGCTGGCACTTGGAAAGCGAAGTTCTTGGAACTACGCGCCCATTTCACTACCCTGCAAGCAAAACATGACTAGGTCTAAAGGGAGCTTTACCGTATGAACACCGAGATGAAAGCCCTTGGCCAAGCCATTGCCAATGCAAATGAGGTCATGTCAGGTTATGAGAGAGCTTTGAAGGAGAAATGTCTTCGTTCTATTAATAAGGCTGATGGCCTCCTGGCTGAGACCTCCAAGTTCTATTCCGAGGTGGTGCAAGAGGTGAAGAAGAGATCAGCCGAAAATGTCATTCGTTTTGCTTTGAGGGTATTGGATGTTTCTCAGGAGTCCTTCAATATAGCCCAACAAGTTAAGTTGGATGAGGCAATTGAGGCTACTGGGTACGTTTCTCAGCTGGATGATCAAGGGCGGGTAACCAACCCTTTTGTCTTGTTCCCTAATCTGAACATTAGCATCTTTGCTATCCAAGCTGAACTTATGCCTAATGCCTCCTCATCTTCTGAAGAAGACACCAATGATGACTTGCCTCCAGTTTAATTTTCTTTTACGCGGTTCTATCTTGGTGAATGTTACATTCAAACCAACCGTTCCAGCTAATCCAACCACACAGTCTGATGGTGCAGTAGCAAGCACTGATGGTGAACCAAAGTTTGATTATACCCCGCTTCATAAGCCTTTCAGTTGATGATTCACATAAACAATTATTTTTAAACAATTATTCTATGGGTATGTAATATTAAGCTATGTAGCTCACATACAATTTACTTTACTGAGCTCTGTAGTTCTTCTATTTTATGTATGCCTTAGAAGTATTCTATGTTACATTATATATAATACTATACATACTCTACCCCAGTGCCCCCAAAGTTCATTTGGAACAACAATAGGTGACCCTAGCAGGCTAAACAGATTAAGATGAGGCATAACCAGAATCTGATAAGGATGTCATGGGAACCATTTCAACTTAACTGTAACTGAGAGTTCGATCGCATAGAGGCATATGCCTTTGCGAAAGCAACTCGGTGCCATGAGCACAACACTGTGTTTAATAACGATAGTTCCAATTTATTTTTTAAAAAATAAAAAGGGTATCGCCTGAATAACAGTGGAGGAGTTTTCCTTAGCACTGTGTTTAATAACGATAGTTCCAATTTATTTTTTAAAAAATAAAAAGGGTATCGCCTGAATAACAGTGGAGGAGTTTTCCTTAGCACCATCATGCCGATGTAGTTACAGGGCAATGATGGTGTGCTAGGATCTAGATCCCACCCAGATCTTCCTAGCAATCCCTGCGTTTGATGTTTTGAGAGTGCCCATAATTGGCATACAGTTCAGGCTCGCAAGAACACTATCTCTTATTCCAAGTCAAATCGGCATACAGTTTACTGAACAATTAGCGTGGTTATATTCCCTAAAGGCTTAACCCATCGAGGATATTTGCAGTCTAAAAGAACTGACATAAAGTTCCAGGAGCATGGGGCTGAGAAAAGAACTGTCAGTTGGACTTTCCCTTACTCAGTATCACTGGTTCCAAAGCAAATTGGCATACAATATTCTTGAACAGATAGTGAGCAAATAATTCCCTAAAGGCTTAGTCTATTGAGGATAATAAAGAACGTGCAAGAGATATATTTTATTGCAAAATGAATAATTTTATTGATGGCAAACTATGTATAACAAAGCATGAAATAATAGTTTACTGATAGTACTTGCGAAGGTGCTGTCTGTTCCATGGTTTGAAAAGAACGTCACCTTCAACAGTGCGTAGGTAGTAAAAACCAGTTCGATCAACCTTGTCGATGATGTATGGTCCTTACTAGTTAGGTCCAAGTTTGTCGTTGGGCTCTGGGATCTCACAGAGAACCAGATCGCCAGTTTTGAAAGATCGAATCTGGACTTTTTTGTCGTATGATCTCTTCAAAGTTTGTTGGTTAGCAGCTAAGTGAAGTGCGACACCATTTCGCTTTTCATCTAGGAGATCCATTTCTCTACATAATAGCTCCTCGTTGTCCAGAGTGTGCACAACATCTGACTTCTAAGTGGGAGCTACCAGTTATGGAGGTATGACAGCTTCAGTTCCATAGGTTAGTGAAAATGGAGACTCACCAGTTGACCGCCTGGGTGTAGTTCGGTACGCCCATAGGACCTTAGGCAGTTCTTCGAACCATAAACCTTTCGCATCATCTAATTTATGCTTCATGTTATCCAAGATGACCCTATTAGATGTTTCAGCCTGGCCATTGCCTTGTGGGTACCTTGGAGTTGAGAACAGATGGGTGATATAGAACTCCTCACACAATTCAGCAACCAGTCCTCCAACAAACTGTTGCCCATTATCTGAAATGATAACTTTAGGTATGTTCAAACCTACAGACAATGTTGTTCCAAATAAACTTTATGATGTCCTGTTCTTGAATGAAGATAAGAGGAACTGCTTCTATCCACATGGTGAAGTAAGCCGTTGCGACCAGCTAGAATATGACATTGCCAGGCGCGGGTGGTAGGGGTCCTACAATGTCAGTGCCCCACTGTACGAATAGCCATGGGCTGGCTAATGGGTGCAGTTCTGTTGCTGGAGCATGGATAAGTGGAGCAAATCGTTGATATTTTTCGTACTAGCGGGCAAAAACTTGCGCATCCTTTTGCATATAAGGCCAAAAGTATCCTTGCCTTAGGATCTTGAGAGCTAAAGTTCTACTCCCAGCATGGTTGCCACAAATTCCTTCATGAACTTCTCGCATAACCTATTCAGCAAGATCTAGGGAGAGACATCTAAGATGAGGTCCTAGAAATGACTTCTTGTACAGATCATCTCCTACGAGGGTGAATTTATGTATCTTTGTAAGCAGATGCCTTGCTATACTCTTATCTTCAGGGAGTGTCCCTTCTTTAAGGTAGGATCTATATGGATCCATCCAAGTTAGAGTAATGGCTGGAACAACACAGACTGTTGTAACTGGGACCTAAATGCTAGATTTCTCCTAGAACTCGATAGGGATTGAATGAGCCTCGTTGTTTCCCAACATTGAGACAACATATACCAAAGCATCTGCCTGTCTATGGGCTGACCGAGGCAGCTAATAGAACTGAATGTTCTCAAACTTGCTTTGAAGGCCCCTTACCAGTTCCAGGTATTTTTCCATTTGTTCATCCCTGGCCTTGTTCCCATCATCAACTTGAAAAATAACTAGTTGTGAGTCACTAAAAATTGTGAGGTGTGTTAGTCCCAGATCAAGAGCCATTGTGAGGCCAGCAAGAGTGACTTCATATTCTGCCTCGTTATTAGAAGCATTCCAACCTAATCGGATGGATTTCTCCAGTCGCATATTATCAGGAGTGACTAACATAGCTCCAATTCTTGCACCTTTGTCATTCGAAGATCCATCCACAAACAACCGCCACCCGGAGCTTGGCTCTTAGGGATCTAGACAGTTTTTTGGAGATTCATGCTGGATACAATCATCTGAACTGGGGGTGGTTGAGTCGTACCCTGTGTAGGTCATTGGAAAATCTCCAAAGAATTCTGGTAGTGCCTGACCCTTCTCTGAGATTCTGGGGATGTAAATAATATCATATTCTGACAGTTGCACATCCACTTTGCTAGCCTCCCTGACCTGTTTGGTATTTCTAGAACTGACTGCAATTGGTACTCTATGATTACTCTGATAGTGTGGGACTGGAAGTATGATCACAATTTCTCTGCTGCAAAAACAAGTGCTAGAGCAACTCTTTCGAGTTTTGGATACCTTGTTTCTGCTGGAAGAAGCGTGCGGCTCAAGAAATAGATAGGCTTTTCAACATTCTTTTCATCCACGCGTATTAGTACAGAGCTGATGCCGTAGTCAGACGAACAGAGATAAAGACCCAAGAATTCTCCATCAATTGTCTTGGAAAGGATTGGTGGTGCCCCTAAGTATGTTTTGAGTTGATCTAATACTTTATGGCATTCTTCCGTCCATGCAAATGAGGTATTCTTTCGCAGTAACTGATAGAGAGGTTTGCACTTATCTGAACTCTTGGAGATGAACCTGTTAAGAGCTACTAATCTGCCCGTAACTTTTTGAACCTCTTTCATATTTTTAGGTGAGGGCATACCTAGAAGTGTCGGATTTGATCTGGGTTTGCCTCGATTCCTCTTTTGGTAACTACATACCCCAGAAACTTCCCTAATGAGGCAGCAAAAGCACATTTTGCAGGGTTGAGCTTCATGCGATACTTCCTGAGAATGTCGAATGCACGCTTCAGGTGGGAGAGCTGATCTCCTCGTCTCAGGCTTTTAATCAAAAGATTGTCTACATACACCTCCACAATGTCACCTATCAATCCTTTGAACATCTTGTTTACCAATCGCTGGAATGTAGCCCCTACATTTTTCTGTCCGAACAACATGACCTGATAGAAGTACAAGCCATCCTCAGTTGTGAAACTGGCATGCTTGTTGTCCTCTTCACGCAAAGGGATCTCGTTGTAACCAGACGACCCATTTGTGAAAGACAACAATTCATGTCCAGCCATTGCATCCACCAATTTATCAATTCGTGGCAGAGAATAGCTGTCCTTCGGACATGCACGGTTCAGATCTGTGAAGTCGATGCAGATTCTCCATGACCTATTCTTCTTTCTTATTGGGACAATATTAGAAATCCAAGTGGGAAAATTGATTTCTCTGACAAATTTAGCTGCCTTCAGCTTTTCAACTTTGGCTTTTACAGCTTTGGATCTGTCAGCACCTATTTTCCTTGGTTTCTACTTTACTACTACTGCATCACTGTGGACATTGAGTCGGTGGCATGCCACATGGGGATCAATTCCTGGAATTTCTTCAAACGAGCAAACAAACACATCCTTGTGCTCTCGAAGGAATTGTATCAGAGCCATTAAGCTCTTGAGAACTCAACATGGTGCCGATGAAAGTGGTTTTGGCGAGCTGCTCCCCAATATCCACTTCTTCCAACGGCTCCGGTGAGAGGATCCTCCCTCTCTCTTGGGACCAGGTCCAGGAGAGGGGGATCCAACTGTAATTTCTATTTAGCGGGTGGCCACACCTCCATTGGTTCAAAAGGAAGTGGGGATTGCTTTGTTGCCAAAGCATAATGATAAACGATAAAAATTGAACAGTTTACTCACAAATAAAAGATTGAACTCTAAATGCAAGTAAAACTAAAATTGAACTTGTGTGTTTATTTATCAAAGATTTTTCTACTCTCGAATCTATCGAAATAGAGTGGAGTAAAAGATTCGTTCCACTCCTAGTTCTTTAGCATTCAATGTTTTCTAATATTATAAGTCCTAGCCAAAGTTAGTGAGAGTTTTATGAAGGGAATTATACTACAATGTGAATTCAAATAACAAGATACGCTAATTCAAACTACGGAATTTCTTAATTGACTATATTATTAGGAATTAGGGGGGATTAATTCCACCTTAACTCGACTTAATCAACTAACAAAGATTCATCGTGATCCAAACTTCAATGCTTTCGCATATCAAAATGGTATTTCTAATCCCTAATTATACATGGCAATCTCTACCAATTAATAACTAGTATGTGAAGCAGCCAAACCCATTCTCATGGTGAACTAATTACTTTCTAGAATTGAATAGATTATCACGACGATTTCTAAGTTAACAAAGATCAAGCTTCATCAAGGCTTCTTCAACCCCCTCTAATGAAGGTTTAGCCTAGAATCATTATGCTATCATTTCCCAATGAAATTAAACAAGACATCATATAAAGATTCTAAATTTACTATATCGAATAATGACAGAATTCAAATCTTACTTAACAACTAAGAAATGATTAACAACTAGGTAATTTAACTTAGAGCTAAGTACTTTAATAAATCAAACCGAAATTATGAAGAACTAACTATTTTTATTAATCTAATAAAGAATTAAAAATCATTCAATAATCTAAATTAAAACAAGGTAATAGAAAACTAATTAATTTAATGTAAAAACTAGATCTAGAATTATGCTATAATGGCTACTTGCTACCTAACCTAACTATCTCTTAAGAGTTAAGTCTTCTCTATTCAAATGGAGGAAACAAGATCCACATTTTCATGTATGGGTTGAGGAGCCATGTTTTGGGTCCGAAAATCGAGCCCAAAATTTCTTCAGTCCATAGAGGTATTTTCAGCTGGATTTTGCTTCAATAGACTTTTTGTCCACTTTTACTTCTCTGATTAGGTCAAGCTTTGGACCATTGGAAAGCTCTTTTCGAGCCGGCCATTTTGACATAAGCTACGCCCAATTCCGAGGTCTGAGTCCAAAGATACGGTCTTTGGAAGTTCTACTGACTTTTGTGCGCTGTTTCTGCCCGCGTTGACTTTGACTTTTCAGCTTTGACTGGGCTTTTTATAGGCTTTATCTCCTTGAATCTTGGCCTTTAATCACATAACTCCTTAGTAACCAACCCTTGCTCCTTTATCTTTCCAAAGTGACACATTTCTGCACATAATTGACTCCATTGCCTGAAATACATAAAAACATGTAATCAACATTAACTTTTATTTATTACTCGCATAATTGGTCTAAAGGTATTATTGTTAAGGGGTTAAAACTACAGTTTTGGGATCTTATCACATAACACGTCTTCGCAGCAACCTGATCTCCTCTGATTGTCTCAATTTTCCCATGATGTGGGAATTTAAGACATTAGTGATAGGTGCTGGAAACGACTTTGAGCTTGTGTAGCCAGGTCCTACCTAAAATCATGTGATATGGTGTGTTAGCTTTTACCACAACAAAATTTATGATAAGAGTTATCGGACCAGTGGCTACAGGTAACTGTATCTCCCCAACTATGAGGGCTTTGTCCCCACTGAATCCATACAGGTTGGAGCTGGTGGCAACCATCTCCACATTTAGGATCTGCAACTTTTTGAATGCATCATAATATAGTACATTTGCTGAACTTCCTGGGTCTACTAATATGCGATGCAAGTCATAATCTCCAAAAGGGAGTGTGAAAACCAATGCATCCTCATGTGGGCTTTGGATGTTAAGGCAATAAGCTTCAGTGAAAATAATGAGCCGATACTTTTTAGGGTACCGCATTGACCTGAGCTCCTACAGTCAGCTCACTATTCATGATCCTCATTTGCTTGGCGATGCGTATTTGATAATCCGCACCCTTGTCAATGACCTGTCCACTTCATTTACTTGCTTGACCAGAAATCATATTTATCTGGAGTCAGCCATTAAGCGGTCCAGTACTTTGGGGGTCCTAAACCGACGTATTGATCTCCTCAGGCTGTACTGCATATATTTGCCTGTTCATTTTCCACAAATTGCTTCAATTACCCCCATTCAATCAGATCATGTAGTTCATTTTTCAGGGTCCTGCAGGCTCTAGTGTTGTGACCTTTACTCTTATGGAACTTGTAGTAGGTTCTTTGGTCTCTAGTACCCAAGGAACCTGGCTTAAGCGGAGCTGGCCATTTGAGGTAACTCTGATTTTTGATCGAGTCTAGAACCTCATCTGGCATTTTGTTCAGAGGGGTGAAGTTTCTGTCCATTGAGGGAAGAGCTTCTTCAGTTCCTTCCACACGTGGCTTCTTCTGTTGCTTTCCATCTGCACTACTGGCTACATTCTGGTATTGCCCTCTGGGCATTCGTCCCTTTGATGGGGATTCGGCCCTTTAGTGACCATGATTACGGTCTCTCTTTGATTTTCGAGGGGAAGAATTTACATTCCCTTCTTGAGGAACTCTAGGAACTGTCCGACTAGCTTTCTTCACTTCTTGATGTCTGTTCAGGACATCTTTTTCCCACCCCGCATGAGTTTCAACCTTGTTAAGGAGTTCCTCTAAATCACATGGTGGTTTTCTGGAGAGAGATCTGAATAAGGCGTTGGACCCTTATTTAAAGCTATTATAGCAGTCTGTTAATCACAAGACTCTATTTGGATGGAAATTTTCATGAACCGTTGCATGTAGGATCTCAGTGCCTCTCCATCCTTTTTCTTGATGTTGAACAGTGCATCGATCCGTTTAGGTTAATGCTTGTCAGACGAAAGTATTGCTCTATGAAGGTCCTAAATAGTTATTCTGAGGACCTGATCTGACATTTAGGTAATCTGTGGTACCACTGGAGTGTAGATCCAGACAAGGAGGCTTTGAATTCCTGACACATGACATGGTCATATCTCTCATATTGTCCTATAGTGGCACGATACTTGAATACGTGATCCACCGGATCTAACTTCCCACTAAAGACACTGAACTTCGGTTGTCTATAACCACGGGGATATGGTTTCCTTATCACCCGTGATGCAAAAGGAGATCTGCCTGCCCCCATTATGGTAGATTAAATGAGGGAGTCTTGCATTTTCTCCCCTTACCTGTCATCCGATGCATCTGATGGATCAGGTCATTCTTCTCAGTTTCCCATGCAGCTTCTTTAGTAGAATGCTTCTTGGTCTGAGCTCTTTTTCTATGTAGAGGGTCGACATCACGATCCTGGTCAGTTGACTCTGGTTTGGATGTTGTATCCGAGTCCTCATTTGAGTTGGTGTATTCTCGCCCGGATGTCTCGTGTTGAGCTGGTCCCCCCGCCTTGGGTTCTTTTGCGACCACCTTACGGAAGGTCGTCATCATCGAGGTCGATGAGTGGCTCTTTCCCTGTGTCAAATTGATACAGATGCCTCAGTAGCTGTACTTCTCATTCAAGATTGCTCCTTTCTTGTTCGCTCCGCAGCCTGTCTTGCCTGGCTTGTTTGAACAGACTCTGGGTTGGTGAGGACAACATTCTCACCATCTTGATGCTCCTCTTAAGCGTTATTCCTAGGGCATACACTGGGAATTGTTGGTGCGTCAGTGCTGGTCATGGATATTTGGAGGGGGTTGTTCGCGTCGTGATGACCAGTGTTGTCCCCCTGTTCAGGTGTCTCATGCTCTTCTTCTCCCATAGCGACGCTGCGTGTAGTAGCACCACCCTCTTTTCTCCTACCATCACAACAGTAAGAGTTTTTAGGCTAAATCAATCATCTGAAATGTATATTTACCTGCTTTTGTCCGCACAGATGGCGCCACTAGATGTAGGGGATTTTTCAAGTTTTCCTTGATCTTCCTCTGTGCCTTGTGATCTTGGAACCTTTGAATGAATGGAGATGGGATGAGATGATTGTAAGTTTAGGGTTGAACCGTTTGATGGCTGCCTACGTATCTCCTTGTTTATTATGGAGATTCAAACCCTATCTTATGTAGTTCCTTAGAGCGAAATTCCTCTGGCTTATATTGGAAGAGCTTTGAGAGTCCTAAGGGTTAGGGCTGTCTTCACCGCCTGTGAGTTCCCTTCCATCTTTGGACTCTATCTTCCTATTAGGAATTCCCTGTTTATGGAAGTCTGAATCTAGACCATATCTTTGTGAGAGGTAAGTTTCCTTGCTAATCATAATGTTCCATCGTGTATGGGAAGATTATATCTAAAAGGAAACTCCTAAGATATGTCTTCACGATTCCTTCCTTATCATCAAAGATCGCCATCTTCAGTTCCATTATGTTCAAGAACTGTCTACATCAGTTCCTAACGACTGGGTAACTATTATGTTGGAAGGCGGTCAACCATGTGCCTGGCATATGTCCACTAAACACTCGTGATACGCACGAGATTACTTACTCATAGAACTGATCCGATGGTCCTCGTCTCATTCTGGACATCCATAGTCTTAGGTTATTTCCCATACACGTGTCATCTGTTCAGTAATGGGAAATCCCCCTTACACAAGGTATCTTCCAATTTTGCATATGTGAATATTGATAAGTACCCAAAACTGTAATATTAAACCCCGAGAGACATAGCATTTTGATTGATTATGTGTTTAATAATCATGTAATAATTATATTTTCGTACTTTTGCAGGTTTTCGCAGTTAACATGAATATAATAATAAACATGCATCGAAATACAAGAATACTAGAATATTTGAAGTTCCCCACTCAACCCAGTGAAGCCCAACAAAGCCTGACTAGAGACAAAGTTTCCAAAAAAACAAAACTAATGCAGAACGGGTCCACATATAAAGAAGCAGCAAACTTCCAAAGCTCACATCTGATAAATCTGGGTACCGACGTTGGCTAGTGAACTGTCAGAGCGACAAACTTTATGCAAAGACAGAAAGTTGTAAAAATGCCAAAATCAGCGCCGCCATTGGACACACTAATTGGACCCACTCTGCGGGCCCAAAAAGCATAACGAGTCAGCATAGGCAGGTGGCAAGTGATGGTCACAATTTTGTGCCACCTCACAATATGGAAGACACGTACCAATTCAAAGCAGGTGGTTTGATTTGAATTCAAATTGGCTAAAAGACAAAACCTTAATACGGAAAAGACAAGGCAAATTAAACAAGGTAATGACAAAACTTTGATTTTCAAAGTTTTGAATGTCTAAATTTACTAAAAGACAAAACCAAATAAAATCCCTTCATGAGGGTCTCCAGCCTATATATATGAGGTGGGGGGGGGGGGTCTTCAGATATTCTTCCTTCAGCATTTTTATGCTTTAGCTTCCGCTCAGTATTTAGTTAACTTTCATTCCAGTACTTTAAATTCCGTCCTTTTCATTTCAGAAGCTTAAATACTGTAAGTGATTTCTTCTTAATAAAAGTCATTTCTTTGCAAGTTTAATTCATGTCCTGCATTTATTTATTTAATGTATACAGCAAGTTTAATTATTCTTTCAATGACCATTAGCTAATCCGCCCCCCCCTCAGGGGGAGGGTTATGCTGCTCGTGTGAGAATATGGATTGACTCTTTAATATTCTAGAATCACTGCTTAGGAATTAGGTGTAGATTAGACATCTGGTCCTAAAATGGCCAGGATCAGTATAAATTTGAGTCCGATGCTCGAGCATCAGCCTCGCGAGAGACCCAAAATGTCTCGTGCGCGACTCTCTGATGTCAGACAGCTTTCCAATTTGTCCAGCTGATGTAGAACCGAGCCAGGAGCTGAAATGATATTCCAGAGATGAAATATTAGTTCAACTTCTTATGCTAGTGCGATGCGACTCAGAGATGTGCGCATTTCGCTAGGGATCAATACTCGACGTCGTCTCGAGTTTGTCTATGAACTCGAGACGAATTAGAGCTGTAGTGATGTGGTAATATGAACTGTTAAAAAATGATTCTTGCATGAGTATGATTAACCTTCTCCCTGTTTCTCTATCTTTGTTTATTCACATCGAAATCATCGTTAGTAATTTACATTATTTACATTACCGTTAATTTAATTAAACCAACTAAAAAAACCTAAAATCCTACTCACTAAAAGTTGTAATTCCAGTTGTGAACCTTGCCAAACCCTAACGTTTGGACGATCCCTTACTCGACCTATCCTACCAAACTCACGTGAGTAAGGTAACTTGACTGAACGGACGACTATACGGACTTTGGACTTTGGACTTTGGACTTTGGTCTTCGGACTTCGGACTTTAGACTGTAGACTGTGGACTTAAGTAATAAACCCCAATAAACGTGAAATAATCGTTTTATCAAATGGCACCGCTGCCGGGGAAGGACTCTGGACATTTAACGTAATAACTGGAATACATCAAACATAAACCCCCTCCCCTACCCCCTCATCTTTTTGATTTCCATTTTCTTTGCAATACTAACGTATTTCGTACCTATTTGCCCCAACTTTTCTACTAACAGATACCTATGAACCAGATCTTGTTTATTTTTATTAGCACAGTCTAAGTATTCTGTAGGAACTTGATGTACTGAACTGACAAAAGAGTCTCGGACTAGACTAAATTAGTAGCGCACGAGACTAACACGGAGTATCAACCGAGTATGCCAACTTTTCCGATTACTCTTTTGGGCTCTCTAGTGCTGTTTATCCTAAGTTCCTCGGGGAGTTAGTTCGATCGTTGTACGAGGAATCGGCGGGGCCTTGGGTTTCAAATTCTTAAACTCCTTCTTTGTCGAGGATATTATTTAGTTTTTTTTATCTTGCATGTTTGTGTGTTGGCATGAGAACTTCATTACATCTTCCGTTAACACGATTAATATGATTCAAATATATTTGGATGTATCGTAGTTTCAAAACCACCTGCTTAGAATATTTTTGTATGTGTATGTTACATCAATTAGCGGTATTCATTTGCATGAGTTAAGCTCTTGACATCAAGCTCACATATAGTTACGCAGTATCCGTAGCTATAGATTATTGTATCGTGGGACATAATACTATTAAGCATAAGTAATATAGAATTTCATGTGTAGATTGTGTAAAACTAGCATGTAAGTTTCTATTTTGGCAAAAATCCGTTTCCATAATACAAAAAAATTAAAAAATAAAAAAATTAAAAATAAATAAAAATCCTAGTAATTAAAATTTCATCTTAATCATCTTAATAACACCCCGCATAATATACCATCATAAATCATTATCCTATTTCATCAGTGTCTAGGAAACTCGAAAGATTGAGGTTGCCTAATTAAGGAACGTGTTAGCACGAACAACCTCCCTCAATTCTCTCAAGTGACCTGGCTGCTGGAATATTTACACGTTATCCTAGCTTACTTGCTCAAGTCAGCAACAGCTTAGGAAGACGTGCTTCACCTCCCCCCTTTCTTAATTATAAAATCTCTAGTCATAATTCGTTCCTTATGAGCCTTGAATTAAAATTTGTATTTGTATGAGACTACGGTCTGGTAAACATAAGGAATTAGAACTTACATATCGTCGTCGGAAATACAATAAACAACTGCTTATGCTATCTCCTAGACATAGTTCCTCCTCCGTAAACAAACCTCGTCAAACATCTCCGTTGCCATTATCTCCCTTAATTATGGCCTAGGAAAATCCCACAGTCGAGAAACCCCTTTCGGATTTCTATACTGCCTTACAAGAAGGACCTGCTTCCTGCATTAAACTCGATGCGATTGTAGGTGATTTTCGCATTCCGCCAAACATTTTCGGTTTGTTACCTGTTTACCATGGTTTAGACCATGAAAAACAGTACAATCATCTTCGTCGGATGCAACAAGTAGTCACCACTTTCTACCATCCGACCGTTACAAACGAACAAGTCTTGCTTAGGTTGTTCCCCTTCACCTTAGCTGATAAAGCTTTAGTTTGGCTCGCCGGACAAGCGCCGCAATAATACACATGGGCCAAGCTCGTACAAGCATTCATGATAAAATTCTATACTCAGAAGAAAACTACAGAAATGCTTCAGAAGATTCAATTCTTTCGCCAACATCCCCAGGAATCCTTTTCGGAAGCATGGAGCAGATTTACTGATCTGCTTCTCGAATGTCCCCATCATCAACTCGACACCACTGTATTAGTCCATTCCTTCTTTAATGGTCTCTATGACTATCAAAAGGAAACATTAGATATTATGAACGATGGTTGTTTCATGGACAAAGGTGCTACTTAAGCATACACTTTCCTTGAGAAACAGGCTTCACGAAGTACCCATTGAGGAAACACTGATTCTTCCAGATCTTCTAAAGACACTCCTACCAAGGTTACATCTATGTTCGAGGTCAAACCGATCCAGAATTAAAAACTCTGATCGGGTCCCTAAACAAAAAGGTCGATGTTCTTTCGGTTCAAGTAAATGATCAGAAACCTAAACAAGTCATGGCTGCCAACGCTTCCCCATGTCCTCTTTGCTTAAGTCCTGAGCACGCCGATTCTTATTGTCCTTTGCCATACGAGTGCCCTCCCTAATCTTTTGAAGAGGCTTGTGCTTTTAACATCCCTAATGCACCTTGGCGACAACATCCAAATTTGGCTTGGGCACCCCTTACCCAACAACAAGCTCTAACGGGTGTCAACAACGCTTCTATACGACCACCCGCGAACTACAATTCCTACCATCAAGGAAATCCTCCACAATTCCAGCAAGGGTAAAATAATTTTCCCAACAACGCAAATATAGGCTACCAAAGCAACCGCAACCTTGTTCCCGCTAATCAAGGATATGGCTACCAAAATCAACCTGTAAACAATAACCGTGAACTTGTTCCTACTGCTCCACTGGTACAATCCGCTGCCGATAAAATAGCTGAAACTTTTCTGACTTACATGAATCAACAGGATCAAATCTTAGCATCTATCCAACAGTCTCTTCAGCTGTTAGCACATGATAAAAGTCAAAAGGGCGTGTTCCCTGGCCAAGCAATTCTAAACCCTAAGCCTACGAACACTGCCTTTGAACTCAACAATGCATCAGGATCTAGTAATCCAAGCCAGGGTGAGGTAAATGCCATCACGACTCTTCGTTTTGGCCGAACTATCGACAATAACATACATATGCCAGAAGAAGAATCGACGGAAGCCACGGCTCATGTCCTTCCAACTCCAACCACGCAACCTATAACAGACGAAGTTTTTCCTTCCAAATCTACACCCACGTCCCTAGGGAAAGATGCCACGGATCCTTATGCATGATTCCTCCCAAAAGCTCCGTTCCCTGCCCATTTGGCAAAGAACAAACGTGACGAACATTTCGATGAGATCCATGAAACCTTCAAAAATTTGACCATAAACTTACCTTTTCTAGATGCGTTTAAGGATTTGCCCAAACATGCCAAGTTTTTGAAGGACATGTGCACCACCAAACGACGTAAGAATGTTCCTCAACTAAGCGTTCCTCATTGAGCAGTTTCCCTCAATTACTACTACCAATGGTGTGGTTAAATACAAAGACCCAGGTCGAACAACTGTACTATGCACGTTGGGTAACAAGTATACCGCTACCACACTTTTAGACCTAGGAGCCAGTGTTAACCTACTTCCCTACTATTTATTTAAGCAGTTAGGTCTTCATGAATTAAAACCTACCAATATGACTCTACAACTCGCGGATCGCTCCATCAAGTACCCATAGGGCATAATAGAAAACGTCATAGTCAAGGTCTAAGATTTTTACTACCCTGTTGATTTTGTCATTCTAGATACCGAAGTAGCCTGTGATTCCATTCCTATCATCTTGGGACGTTCATTTCTTGCAACTGCTAACACTCTCATAAATTGTCAGGACGGTTCAATGACATTGTCTTTCGGGAACCTTTCTGTCGAACTCAACGTGTTCAAATTAATGAAACAATTTCCCGATCCTATAATGGAGGGCGAGATTAGCTTGCTTGATAGTCTGGCACACGATTATTTCACAAACTCTTTTCCCGAAGACGAGGTACACCAATTTCTTTCTTTTGATAATCCTGAGTTTGACGATGACTCGTACATTAAGAATGTCCACGCATTATTAGATTTAGTACCACTATTTGATCCTACTATTGCGGTGCAAACTAATTCAAAAGAATCAGACTTTCTCTTTTCCATTGAAGAGATGACACCTCATGAGTCCTTGATTCCCAATCCTCCAACTCCGAATTTAAAACCTCTACCCTCTGATTTGAAGTACGTTCATCTCAATCCCGATGGTAGTCACCCTATAATAATTTCTACTCACTTAACTACCGACGAAGAAGCACGTTTGATTCGTGAACAACGCTCTGCTATCGGTTGGTCCTTAGATGATATCAAAGGAATAGACCCTAGCATATGCACACATCATATACATCTCGATGACGGCTCAAAGACATCGCGAGAACCGCAACGTCGCCTTAACCCCTCCATGAAAGAGGTGGTGAAAGAGGAAGTTTTACGTTTACTTGATGATGGTATCATATACCCTATCTCTGATAGTGACTGGGTTAGTCATGTCCACGTTGTTCCTAAAAAGTCCGGCATTCAAGTTGTACAAAATGAAAATGATGAATGCATCTCCACTCGCATTCCATTAAAATGGAGAATTTGCATTGACTATCGCAAACTTAATGCCAGAACACGTAAAGATCACCTCCCTCTCCCATTCACTGACCAGATGCTAGAACGTTTAGCCGGTCATGCTTACTAATATTTTCTTGATGGCTATTCCGGCTATTTCCAAATTGTCATCGATCCCGCCGATCAAGAAAAGACAACTTTCACATGCCCCTTTGGAAACTTTGCATACAGACGAATGCCTTTTGGTCTTTGCAATGCCCTAGGCACCTTCCAACGCTGCATGCTTCACATTTTCAGTGATATGGTGGAACGTTATATGGAAGTCTTCATGGACGAATTTTCAATTTATGGAAATTCCTTTGACGACTGCCTATCCAACCTTTCTAAAGTGTTAACGCATTGCAAAGAGAAAAATCTAGTACTTAATTGGGAGAAGTGCCATTTCATGGTTACCAAAGGACTTGTTCTAGGTCATATCGTTTTCAAAGACGGGATAGAGGTTGATAAAGCTAAAATTGTTAAAATTGTTTTGCTACCTTTCCCACATACAGTTCGTGATATCCGTGCCTTTTTTGGCCACGCTGGCTTTTACAGGCGATTCATTTAGGATTTTTCTAAAGTTGCTCGATCTTTAACCAATTTCCTGCTTAAGGATTCGGTATTTGACTTCAATTTCAATTGTAAACAAGCTTTTGAAACTCTAAAAACTGCCCTAACTACCGCACCTATCATTCAACCCCCTGATTGGTTTCAACCATTCGAACTGATGTGTGACGCTAGCGACTTTGCTATTGGCGCCATACTAGGCCAACGACGTGATGACAAACCCATTGTTATTTACTACGCTAGTAAAACTCTTAATGACGCTCAACGTAATTACACAATAAATGAGAAAGAGTTCCTAGCCGTTATCTATGCTTTGGATAAGTTTCGCCCTTACCTAGTTGGATCATCCACCATCGTATATACTGACCATGCCGCACTTCGGTACTTACTCGCAAAAAAGGACGCGAAACAGCGATTGTTCCACTGGATCCTTCTCTTGCAAGAATTCACCCTGGAAATCAAAGACAAGAAAGGAATCGAAAATGTCATGGCCGACCATTTATCAAGGCTGGTTGGTGACATTGATAGTGATTCTAAAGCCATCTGTGATTCCTTCCCAGATTAATATTTGTTCTCTATTTTCTCATCTCCATGGTACGCGGATATCGTTAACTACCTAGTTACTGAGGAAGTTCCTTCCTCTTGGTCACGTCCCGATCGTAAAAGTTCTTATCCATCGTGTAAAATATTATTTTACGGGATGACCCCTACCTCTTAAAGTATTGTTCGACCAACTCATTCGTCACTGAATTCCCGACTGGGAGCACACTGACGTATTAACCTTTTGCCATGAACAATCTTGCGGAGGTCATTTCAGTAAAAAGAAAACTGCGGGCAAAGTGTTACAATGTGGTTTTTACTGGCCTACCTTTTTTCGCGATGCACCACGAACATTGCATAGCCTGCATTCATTGTCAAGACTTACTTAGGTCGAATTACAAAACGCAATATGATGCCCCTAAATCCTATCTTGATTATGGAAATTTTTGATGTTTGGGGCATTGATTTTATGGGACCTTTCCCTAATTCGCAAGGTTTTCTCTACATTCTAGTCGCTATGGACTATGTGTCCAAATGGATTGAGGGACTCGCATGTCGCTCAAATGACCATAAAACTGTCGTGAAATTTGTAAAAAAAAACATTTTCTCTCATTTTGGTGTCCCCACAGCTATCATCAGTGATGGGGGTACATATTTTTGTAATAAATTTTTTGGGTTTTTAATGAAGAAATATGGAGTTACTCACAAAGTTGCTACTCCATATCACCCACAAACGAGTGGCCAAGTGGAAGTCTCCAACAGAGAGGTAAAGTCCATTCTGGGGAAAAATGTCAATCCATCAAGAAAAGACTGGTCTCTCCGCTTATCGGATGCCTTGTGGGCATACCGAACAGCATTTAAGACACCTATAGGGATGTCTCCTTACCACATTGTTTTTGGAAAACCTTGTCATCTGCCAGTTGAACTTGAGCATCGTGCCCTTTGGGCCATCAAAAGCCTCAATTACAATATCAACAAGGTAGGCGAGAAGCGAAAACTGCAATTAAATGAGCTTGAGGAGATTCGGAGTGATGCTTATGATCTCTCGAAATCCTACAAAGCTAATATGAAAAGAGTGCACGACAAGCACATTTTGCGTGAGGATTTTAAAATTGGCCAAAAGGTTTTAATATACAACTCCAGATTACACATTATTCTTGGTAAATTGAAAACACGATGGTCTGGTCCTTTCATTATGTCAGCTGTGACACATTATGGGGCAATCCCTTTGCTTAATCCACAAGATAACAACGAATTTCAAGTCAATGGACAACTCCTAAAATATTACCATGAATTACGCTCCCCAGATGTTGAACAGACTCTTCTTCAAGATCCGGTCTATATAGACTAGATGTTTCGTTTGGCGTACTCAATCTTGTTTCTATAGAGAGTATGCTATTTTGGTAGCCGGGCCATCTTCTATTTTATGATCTCAAAAGTTCTTTGAAGTGTGTGGTTGCGAGCGCCGGAACCTTAGTCCACGAAAACTCTATTTCAGAACTGAGTATAAATGTCTTCTGCAAAATGAGCAAACGTGCTTGTCGGTAAACGATGGGTACCTAAAATTTCACTTCCTTCCTTCTCTTCCCTTTTCTACTCTCTGCCTCGCGAACTTTAGCTAATCATTTGGTGTAAGTCTCACTCATCACGAATAGGGAATTGTCATAGTAATTTTGCTCGTAAACGACGTGCGTGAAAGATAGGATGGTGTATGCATTGTCAAACACCCTTCTATCTAGGTCTTGACTTCCTATCCGATATTAGCCAGTTTAAGGTATACTTTTGTCTGACACCAGCTGCGCAGGATAATCTTCACCGCCGTGTCGTTTCTCCCACGGGTTGGGAATCGTCTTGAGAATCTGACATTAAAAGACTCACAAACGTCTTGAGAATCTGACAGTAAAAGACTCGATTTGTCTTGAGGATCTGACGTTAAAAGACTCACCTTGTAGATATGTATATATTGTTGCCTTTTATAAACAAATTCCCCGTTCTTTAAGTTGTACACATAGAGATTTGTGTTCAACCTCGGATGTTGCATACTTGGAACACAAATAGGCTTGTATTCCACCAGACCAACCCCTAGAATTGGTTACTTTGAGTTCCCTTTGGGGCGGTTTGAGGATAGCCGTATGTAATAAGGGCAATATTATTAGACCGTCTTCACGCCGCGGTCGAGGATGGTACCGCCCCTGCCCCTAACCCCATAATACATAGAGGAAGCCACGGTCCTCGGCTGGATTGGGTTCCTCGGACCCGACATGACGGCCGCTGCCTATAAATTTAGATGTTGACTCTTCTCGACATCCAATGTGTTTCACGTAATCTCCTTTGTATATAAATAAAATATTTGTTTATAAATAAAACACCCCTCCTTTCTTTTCAAAACTCTTGTGACCTTTGAGAATGACTCATATAATTGGATAACATTTTTTGTGCCAATCATTTCGATATCTCATTCATCCAATTCGGTGTCTAAACGAGTCGTGGGTAAGTGTTTAGGTTTTTTAGGCTTAAATCGGGCATTAGGCTTGATTTGGGCTTGGGAAATTTTTTTTGTCCAACCAAATCTCGAGTTCTCGGACCATTTAAACCCGACAAACCCGACCACACGTGTCACCATCACACACTTCGTCTTCCCCAATATCTGGATCTTGTCCCCTATCGATTCAATCTCGCACGAGACAGGCCCACGTTATATCCAAGTCTCGCACGCGACTCCTACAGCTCCAATTTCAATTCCCTTCCGTTAGCAAGTCCCATTTCTCCCCCTCATCATAAATCAATAGCCAGCCTCTCCCTAAGAGCAATAATGGCCGGAAATAGGTGAATTTGGGTGGAGAACATTTTTGGAAATTTATTCAAAAATGGGATGTTTGCTCCATTCTTTGATAATGAAATTCACTCTAGAGGATGGGAGTACTTGTTATATGCTAATGGCAGGCTTTATTCTAAGGATTTGGTGGTGAAATTTTACGACAATGGGAGCTTTAATGGCGACCATTTTTAGGTTACCGTCGAGGGAGTGCGTCACGAAGTCACACCTGTTTTGATCTCTGGGATCACGGGCATTCCTCTGGTTGACCAAGTGCTGACTCAGCTGCAGTCCATGTACCCATAGATTTATGACCTAATGCTCGACACGCTAATCGAGAGAGACTACAACATAGATGGGAAATACGCGTATCACTGCTCGGTGTGACGTAACCAGCTGGCTGTGACTCAATGGCTGGGACTGAACGTCATTGGCACTCGAAGCCCTCGGACATCAACAAGACTTTCCTCCACCTTCTCTGGATCCTCCAGGAGCGCAAGGGTAACTTCTGCATAGTTACCTTTCTTTTTGATATTATTACCCATGCCACTCTTAGGTCAGCCCCTCTTGCCGTTCTTGTAGTGCAAGTTATGATTAATTTGGGTTTTCTGTCTGCCATCCAGCTACTCCCTATACCACTATATGAGAATATGCTTGTCTCCAAGAAATGCATATTGACCCCTTGGGAACCCACAGCACTAATGGCTACTGAGCACGCTAACGTAGGCCCATCTCACCCACCCTACTTTGATGAGATTGTTATGAGTAAGATGAGTCACCCTATGGATGCCTTACGTGCTTTGAACAGTGGCATGAGAGACATGTACACTTGCCAGGTATCGATGAAACATGCCTTGGGTGAGTTAAGGACAGATATGACCACTCGCCACGGGGCGCTGATAGACAGCATGGGTGAATTTCAGCAGGAAATGCAAGCTTCCATGAATGCATTTCAGGACCAAATGACTACTCGCCAGAATAAGTTCCAGCGAATGTTCATGGCAAACCAGCATCAGTTTCAAGCTCAGGTGTTGGATACTTTGGGTGATATCCAGGAGCAATTAGCCTCCACAGGAGCTCGTCATGCACGACGTCGCAGGACTCCTGGTTCTTCTTCTGCAGCCCCTGAGGATTCTCCTGCAGCTCTCGAGGATTCTCAGTAGACAGTTTATTTTCACCGTTCTTGTATATTAATTATGTCGGATATTTTATTTACGTGTTTGCATTTTTATTTTCGAACTTAGGATGTCTGTCGATTCCTACATTCTCCAAAATTTATGCCTTGTTAAATAGTATATTAGTTATCTCCAAATTATATTATATAGGTAGAAACATATATAATAATATTAGTAATAAAAATATATATAGATATATAAAAATACATACATATATTTTAAGGTCAAAATTAACAGAAATTTTTTACTGTAAACCACCGTTTTGCAAAACGGTTAGAAAACGGTTATAAAAACGCACCAAAAACGGTCAGAAAACGGTCATGAAATCGCATCTAAAAAACGGTCAGAAAACGGCTCAATTTTCTTTTATAAATAAGGTCAACACATTCTTCACATTTCACTCCTTTCATCTTCTCCTGTCTCCACTTCTTATTCTAAAAATCGTTTTTTGATCGCTCCAAGTTTCAAGATTATGGATGCACTAGAAAAGTTTGAGCAGCAGCAGATTGAATATGCTACTCAAGTCTTCATGCTCGGCTGTTTTACTATAGTAATGTTGTTAATGTGGCATATAGTTCTATCTAATATTTAGGTTTGTATTTTATTTCACGTATCATTATGATTTGTTTCCACTCCTCTGTACGTTAATACATCTTATTGTAATATTATATTTACAACTTCCTTTGCCTTCTACTTACGCTATTTGTTTAAAAAAAAAAAAAAAAAAAAAAAAAATTGGGCACTCCTTGTTGTCACATGCCCCATTCTTCTCATCACACTACATCTTTTGCCATATTTTAGAAAATACACGGGTCTAACTACTCTGTGACACCTCGATCCATTATTTTCTACATCTTCAATTGGTGCCTATTTATAACAAGAATAGACACCCCTAAATACCAACTTCCCCTTTTTGACTAAAAGTTTCTTTACCACTCCATCTTTAATGGCCCTCACTTTCGAATTTTCGTGTTCGAAAGCAAAAATTTTATGAAAAATTTCCAAAATGGTCTTTTTTCATCCATTTTTGACACACGAATTTTTACGTCGAGGATGGTACCCTCTTTTACATCATAGCGGGCATTTTTCCGGAGAATTGGTCCCTGTTATTCTATAAACACGCTTATTTCCAAAACGGGCAATTCTTTGTTTGTGCAAACGGATGCGAGCGTGAATTGACTATGGAAATTATCTCTGAGGTACTTCAAATTCCCATTACAAACCAAGGGATACACCTTCAGGATTCACCATTCGACAATATCAGGCATCTGATGTTTGCAACTATCCTTCACGGTGAATACAACCGGCAAAACCGTGTTGTTTATTAGCGATCCTTGCAAAAGAACCAATTATCTGTGATCCAATGGTTGGCTCATAATGTGCTCGACATTCTAAGACTTCTGAAATAACAAAACCCCTCCTCCATCTACTATGGGTCTTGTAGACTAACTGCAATGATTTTTGCATTATTAAATTTATCTGGAATGCTATCGCATGTGCCAGGAAAAAGGCAGCTCCTTTGCCTACCATTGTGACACTTATCATGATGCATTGGGGGTTTTCTAGTACTTCTCCTAATACACCTCTCAGAACAGCTAACATTCTTACCATTCACTCAGTTTGTAGGAACAGTTTCTGGAATCCCAACGTTGCAAAGAACCATGTCAGTACAGAAACCGAAGAAGCTTGTTCCGCTGACAACATCTTCATTGAAAATGCATTGATCAATGTATTTAATCCTATGGAAGACCTTTGTTTAATTCAACAAGGACTGATGACATTATACAAATGTCAAAACATTATCATCACCAATCTCCTTGAATTTCACGACCTGCGGACAATACAGGAAGAGGAACAAGCACAATTCTTGCACAGTCACAACCTGTTCTCGGCAAATCACACTCTCATAATGGAGAACCACGCCGAGATTTACCAGACACAAAGTGAAATTATGCAACAAGCTGTTGCCAGGATTGACGGCATCGAAGATCTTATAAATGAATTCCTCCCACAAAAGGATCCTCGCCGTTATTTGGGGCCATGACACAATTTAAATTTTGCAATTTTATGTTCTTTGTCATTTTCTTTTTAGTTTTTTTAAATATAGTGCAATTTCCTTATGGTAATTTGTTTTTACTTAATTATTCTCATCATATTCTAATATTTGTTTATCTTTATCTAACAGGTAGCATCTTTCTTCACACATCTTCTACAATGGAAGCTCCAAAGATGATTCCAGAACAATCTTTCCATTCGTTGTTGAATTCTCCTGCATATGGACATCTTTTCAGGGACTACATCACTCAAGTCGGTTGGAACTCTCTTATTCTACACCCATAGCAGACATACTCCCCAGGTTTGGCAACTTATTTTTACGATCATATGGAAGATCTACCTGCTGTATAGGGTTCCCCTTTGAACGGATTTACAATCCGTATTGGTAACACCCGACACTCTTTTTATGAGCCAACAGTTGCTATGGCTCCAGACCTTCCTCCTTTTCAGCCAGACATCCCCATCCAATACATGGTAGAAAACAACTTTAACGACTATTCTTGGGAAAAATTTGCCACCCGTTATGGCGATGGCCTTGCTGATAAAGATAAAATTGAATAGCTTACCTCTGAAATGAGCGTTGAATCTCGAGAATTAAGTAAACTAAAACTAATCTTATGTGTCTAATTTATCATTTGATTATGTGAGTGTGTTGGGCTTACTTTTGAATACATTGAGGATATCTACATAGGTTATATACAAGTGCTAACTTTCTTTTGCAGGAGGGTAGGACTTAATAATATTTTGTGCAGGGACGCGGTCCTACCCTTATACAGCAGCGGATATCGGTAAGTTGTAATTCAATTATTTAGATATTAAAAAGGAGTTATTAGAATGAGTTAATGAGATGGAAGTTAATAAAATGGAAGTTTTGCTTGGGAAGAAACTATGCCGTTTGAGATGACGGAACTACTTGTCTTCCAAGCTGAGAATGTTTAGGTTATGATAGATTTAAAAAAAAAATGTTAGTGGGATAAGTAAAGCTTATTTTTGTTTATATGTGTTTAGTCTACTCATACCAAAGAAATTCAAATTTGTCACCCATGTTTGCTTTGTTTTGGCGTGGGTGTGTTCTTGGGAACATAGGTGGAAGGCAAAGGAACCGCCGGGCGCAGGATTGTGATTCCGGATTCGGCCGGAGCGGTCCGATAGTTTTCTTTTTAGGTTTGATTTCTTTGTTGGAAGAATGTAATAACGTGATTTTACCTTTTTCATGGAATGAGAACATGGTAGTGATGAATTTTAATTGGAGAGTTGTTTTGAGGTTTTATTTGGAAGGATGTTATCTTAATAAAGAGATTGGCGGATAAATTGTTGGGATTATTGTTATTTAAGTTGTTTCTTTTTATGACATGGATATTAGGGTTTGTATGTGTAGTATTCTCCATAGTAGTCCGGTTTTAAACAAGTGAACCTAGTGATGTTTGAGATAATTATATTTCAAATATTCACTTTGTTATTGTTTAGAAATTCCGGTCGATTTGATTTTTTTGATCGAGCCTAGGTTAGCTTAGTGTTGGAAAGTCTAAGTGATCCTCGGATGTGGAATATGGGTTATAGTGTTGAGAGTTTTGGATATATGTGAATATTAATGGGAGTTTTGTTTGAACTGTAGATCATGGTTGAGACACGACATGGTAATACCAATCGACCTGCGCAGTGAACACTCCAAAGATGGATGTCGAGAGTGCTTTGAATCGGGCCATTGCGGGCTATGCGGAATAACCATCCAGTTCAGGGAGATCCTTTTGCTAAGCGCAATAAGGAGTTTGGTACTCTTGGTGGGCAGCGATTTTGGTCTTTGGGAATCGATTGCAGTGAAATCTTGATTCAAAGTTGTGAAAATGTTTTTGGCGTATGCAGCTTTACCGAGGTTCGGGGAGTTGTTGGCAGCCACCAACTTGATGACGCCGCTAGGTTTTGTGGCGGCGAAGCTCACCCCTAGTCCGGACACTGGAACTTTGACTTGGGAAGACTTCAAGGTTAGATTTGAGAGTAAGTTCATTCCTGAGGCAATAAAAGAGCAGTTGGCTCAACAGTTCTCTGAGTTGACTCAAGACGGGAAGTCTGTGACTGGGTATGTGACCAAGTTTAATGAGTTATCGAGGTTTGCTCCCTATCTTGTGGATACTGACAAGAAGAAAAACCAAAAGTTCATACGTGGGTTAGAGAGTCACTTGTCCGCAAGTTGATTCCTTTTGATGGGGACACTTTTGATCGTGTGTTGGACTTGGCCTTGAGATATGAGGAGCAGAATGCAGCCCTAAGAGAGTCGAGGGGAAGAGGAAGTTTGGTGAGATACCAGTTGTTGGTCCTAGGCCTTTTGAGAGCAGGCAGCCGAATCGGTTTAGGCCTTATGATGTACCTCGAGGGGTTCCGCTTCGTGAGACCACCACCATCGTGGGTTTCGGGAGGATTTCATCATCAGGCGTGTATTCCGACCCGGGGGAGGATTTCATCGCCAGGGTGGTTATAGGCACACGGGCAGATGGAGGCTTTAGACCTCGGGGAATCGATGGCGAGGCGTGGTCCCCAGCTTGAGTCGAAGCTCCCCGCTTCTTCCGTGATCGACCAGCAAAGATTACTTTTACCCGCACCAAAGACTAAATGCTCGTAACCATAGTTCCCGTTGAAAAGGGCTTTGTTGGAGTGTAAGCAGTGGGGCATTTATCTCGTTATTGCCCTACCAAGCTGGGTAATCAGCCAGAACCGAAAGCACCAAAGCACCAGCCACTGTGCTAGAGCCTATGCAGCTATGCCAGACACTCGAATGTTGAAGGTACCTTTAGTTCACCTCGGTTTACATTCGAGTTTTTTTTTTGATTCGGTGCTTCACATTCCTTTATATCTCGTCCGTATGTTGAGAAAGAAAGTTTTAAAACTACCCTTTTACCTAAGCCTTTGTGTGTTGAGACACCGCTAGGAGGTTTACATTACCTTATATGACGAAAGTGCAAAGGTTTTAAGTTGTGTTTCTTAGACCAGTATCTTTATGGTAGACTTGATCGTGTTGGGGTTTGAGGGTTTCCATTTCATACTTGGTATGGACCGGTTGACACGCTATCATGTTACCTTGATTGTGCGAGGAGGGAGGTTATAGTGAATACACCGCATGCCGAGGTTGATTCACACCTGTGTTAGTAAGGAGGACTTCGGATGATGTCTAGCTTCACGTTTCTATAGAGATACCCACGAGGATATCGCTGATGTGGAAGTAGTGAGAGACTTCAAGATGTTTTCAGGAGATTCCAGGGTTGCCACCCAAGAGGGAGGTGGAGTTTAAGTATAGACTTATTCTACCGGGACTGCACGCACTTCAAAAAAAGTCGGGCTTACAGTTGGCACCTAAGCTATTGGATCTAAATGAAAGTGCAAGTCGAGGAATTACTCAAGAAAGGGTAAGAGTTTAATGTTTAGTGATTTTGTTTTTGGCTTAACCATATCTTTTGAGTATATGGGTTTGAATATTTTAAGGTGTGTATGACCAGGTTCATACGACCGAGCAACTCACCATGGGGTGCGCCTGCTATCTTTGTTTCCAAGAAGGATGGTACTTTGAGGATGTGTATTGACTTCAGGGATTTGAATCAGGTGACTATAAAAAATAAGTATCCGCTTCCTAGGATTGATGATTTGTTGGATCAGTTGAAAGGGGCTAAGATATTTTCAAAGTTTGATTTAAGGACTGGTTATTACCAGATGGGAGTTGAAGAGAAGAGTATTCCCTTGACTGCATTTAGAACTCGGTATGGGTTGTATGAGTTTTCTGTGATGCCTTTTGGGTTGTGAATGCACTTTCTTTATGGACCCGATGAATCGATATTCAGCCCCTATTTGGATAAATTTGTGATTGTTTTCATTGATGATATTTTAGTGTATTCACAAAACACGTAAAAGAACATAAGATGCATTTGAAGACAAATGATGCATCGCCCGAACATAAGTTGTATGCTAAGTTTAGCAAGTGCCATTTTGGGAAGAAGAAATTCGTTTCTTGGGACATGTGGTATCTAGTGAAGGGATTGCAGTAGACCCTGAAAGGTTGTCGCGAGTGAAAGAATGGAAACAACCAACCAATTCACACGATTAGAAGATTAGAAGTTTCTTGGTTAAGCGGATATTATCGGAGATTTATTGAGAAGTTCTCACTTATTGCAGCTCCGCCACCAAGTTAACTAGGAAAGATGTGAAGTTTATGTGGACTAATGATTGTGAGAAAGCTTTCCTAGAATTGAAACAGGGTCGACTACAGACTCAATTCTAGTAATCCCACTCAGAGGCGGAAAGCTAGTGGTTTTACGGATGCTAGTGGAACCGGTTTGGGTTGTGTGTTAATGCAAGACCGTAAGGTGGTGTCGTATGCTTCACGACAGTTTGAAGATACATGAGAGACGTTATCCTACTCATGACCGGAGTTAGCGGCAGTGGTTTTGCTTTGAAGGTGTGGAGACATTATTTATATGGTGAGAAGTTCGAGCTTTACACGCATCACAAGAGTTTGAAGTATCCGTATTCACGTAAGGAGTTGAATATGAGGCAGATGGATGGAGTTCATAAGTAGTTATGACTTGAGATTCAAGATCACCCGTGCAAGGGCAATGTAGTTCGGGATGCACTTAGTCGATTGCACAGTGTTTTGACCACTCTTATGGTGCAAGAGTGGAAGAGTTTAGAGACTATAGCAGCTTATGATGTCCGGACTACACCATATACGATTTGAGGGTATATATGCAGTTTGGAGGTCGGGCCGGTGATTTTCGAGAGAGTGATTGCCATGCAAACACGTAGACCGATTTCTTTTGAGTCGGTTGGATGATCCGGGTCATTGATATTTTAGATGATTGTCCGTCCGATTGGGCAAGGATTCCGATGGAGGATTGAGATTCCATGAGATTATGTGTACCGATGATGCGAGAGTTAAAGAAGGAAATATTATATGAAGCTCATCGCTCTCGGTTTACAATTCATCCCGGAGGAACGAAGATGTACCAAGACTTGAAGAGGACCTTTTGGTGGGAAGGAATGAAAAGAGATGTCGGAGAATATATTTCTCGGTTTTAACTTGTCGGCCAGGTTAAGGCAGAGCATCGAGGCCTTCGGGGTTATTGCAGCCATTAGAGATACCGATGTGGAAATGGGAGCATATTTCTATGGATTTCATTGATGGCTTGCCTAAGTCCTCGGAGAGGTAATGAATCTATTTGGGTTATTGTTGATCGCCTAACTAAGTCTGCTCATTTCATTCCTATTGACGCACGTAGAAATACGTGATAAGTTAGTTTCCTTGTACATTCGGAAGTGGTGGGGTTACATGGGATTCCAAAGTGAGTATTGTTTCAGTCGAGATCCTTTGTTCACTTCCGAAGTTTTGGAAGAGTTTTCAGCGTGCTATGGGCACTAGTTTGGCGATGAGTAATTGCTTTATCATCCCTCGCATTGGATGGACGACGGAGAGGGGTGAATCAGATATTAGAAGATATGTTACGCTCTTGTGTAATGGATTTTGGTGGAGGATGGGAGGAGCATTTACCTTTGGTGGAGTTTGCATATAATAACAGTTTCAAATGAGCATCGGTATGGCACCCTTTGAGGCTTTATATGAAACGCCCATGTCGGTCCACCGCTTGTTGGGCAGATGTGGGAGACCGAATTGCTTTGGGCCCGAGAGATAGTGAGAGACATCCGAGAGCATTAAAGTCATTAGAGAAAGGATTAAGACAAAGACAGTAGGGCGTAAAAGTTATCGCAGATTTGAAGAGGAAACGGGTAGAGTTTTTCAGAGGCGATTTTTGTTTTTGAAGGTTTCCCCTATGAGAGGAGTTATGAGGTTTGGCATGAAAGGAAAGTTGAGTCCACGCGATATATTGGACCATATGAGATAGTAGCCTCCGTTGGTAGTTTGGCATCAGTCTTGCCTTGCCGCCTAACTTGGCGATGATTCATGATGTATTCCACGTTCTATGCTACGGAAAATGTGTGAAAGATCCTACTTGAGGTTGTCCAACAGAGCTAGAGTTGAACGATGATGTAACTTTTACAGTGAGGCCTATCATGATAGTAGATAGGGATGTGAAACACCTTAGGAGGAGGATTGTAAACTTGGTAAAAGTGCAGTGGAGTGAAAGGGAAAATGACGTGACCTGGGAACTTGAAGATAAGATAAGGCAGATGCACCCTGGACTCTTCTCTGACACTCTACCTTGAATCTCGGGACGAGATCCTTTTAAGGTGTGTATATTATAACACCCCGTCTTTTTAATTGCATTTTTCCTATAATAATATAAATATTAATAATAATAATAATGTAAATAGAATACATAAATAGGATATCCAGTTGTTAGAAAAAAAGCCCGTAAGTAAGTAGATAGGATAAAAGCCCGTAAGTAAGTAGATCGGTTTAAAACCCGGGTTTTCGGAGAGGTTTGAGGGAAACTAGAAAATAAGGGTTTCTCACGTAGAGTTTGGAGAAAAAGAAAAAAAAGGTGAGAGTTTTACTGAGAGAAAAAAAAAGGGGTTTGAACAAGAAAGATCGCTATTCCGACTTCGGGCTTTGGAGGTTTTCGATTTCGAGAGTCGTTCGGCCGCTCGCTTTTAACGCGGTGAGTAGTCATACTATATCATATTTTTATTTGGTTTCGATTTAAACACACCAAGAATGACGTTTTCTCTACCTGCGTTTTTGTAAACTCAAGTTAAAGGGTTAGATACACTTTGGAACCACAGAGGAATTAGGGACGACTCTTGGCAATTAACCGGGTCCGACACTAAGGTCAATGGCGCCGCCATCGCCAACCTCAAAACCGCTATTGGTTCTTTTTTTTTTTTGTATGGTTCTTATTTTTGTTCTGTGAAATGGTTACTTGTGAATGTTATTGATGTTAGATAGGTTGTGTGGGGTTGCCGGGCAATGACGGGCAGTGGTGGAGGTATGTTATGGACGGTGAGAAGCTTTGAACGACCATTAATGGTCGTTCAAACAAGAACCCAAACCGTCCTAATTTTTGTGTTGTTTGGAATGTTTGTTGGGTAGGAATTTTGCTGCTGATTGTTGTTGGGTTAATGTTGATGGTTGGGGGTTGATTTGGGTGTTGGAAAATTTGAGAATTTGAAGCTTGAATTGGCTTTAATGGCGCCGGTCGATTTTTCTCAAGATGACGTAACTATGTTTTTTGATATGGGTAGATGGGGTTTTTCTGCGAGGAACCAAACCGCGGGGTTTGTTTTATTCGATGGGTGGCGGTGGTGGCTGTGTGGTGGTCGGTGGTGGAGGAAGTTTGGTTTGAAGAAGGAGATGAACAAGATTACCCAAAAACGATTTTGGGCTTGGGCCAAAATCGTGGGCTATTCTCTTTTTGGTTTTGGATTTTAAAATTTGACTTTTTTGACTATGGGCTTTTGTCTGTGGGCTTTTGGGTTTTTTTTGGATTTTAGGCTAGGTTGACCAATATTGACTGTTGACCGTGAGTTATTTGTTGATGCTGACCGTGAGTTGATCGGCTGACTTTGACCAGAGTTGACTGTTGACTTTGACCAGGGTTGACTTTGACCAGTTGACCCGAAAATTTGACTTTTTCCTAAAATTATGATTCGGTCTATTAGAACAAGTCTAGGACTATTAGCATGTTTGATTTAGGCTAGGACCTTTATAAATATACTTGTGTACGTGTATTTACTGCTTTGTGATTTTTTTCAGTCTTTTGAGATACACAACGTTATGACACTTATATATTCATGAAATTAATAACGCGTAAACCAAAAATATTTAAATCAAGATTTTCCTACGTTCTCTGAAATAATCTATGAAATAAAATACAATAATGCGTAAACAAAAATTACCGCATCCTTTTAGAACTCTCCACTCCTCAAGTTTTAGGATTGAGTTTTACGACCGATGAAGTCATATGTAGGTGGGCATTTATTGAATGTGCCATAAATGGCCCGTTAGTGTTATATAAGGGTATTCATTGAATGTGCCATGAATGACCGTTATTGTGTAGTTGACCGCCTAAAAAAGGAACTAAGGTATTCGCCTTGGGTTAGTTAGTTGTATTCCTTGAATGTACGGGAATGTAGGATTGGGTATTCCTTGAATGTGGCAGGAATGACCCAGGGCATTCATTGAATGTGCCATGAATGGCCCGTTAGTGATATGATAGGTATTCATTGAATGTGCCATGAATGACCTGAGTTTTTGTGCCCAAAGAGGCTGTGAAATATGTGTATGAAAGCCCAGAGATGGCTATGATATTGTGATATTCGGTGGGAGAGAGGCACACAGGAATGTGTGATTTGGCAAATGTGTGGAGTGCAAATCGTGGAGTAGGTACTAAAGGGTGGGCGTATAAGAAAAGCAATTGATTAATTTATAAGGGAAATTGATTTGATTATGTGAGTGTGTTGGGCTTACTTTTGAATACATTGAGGATATCTACATAGGTTATATACAAGTGCTAACTTTCTTTTCAGGAGGGTAGGACTTAATAATATTTTGTCTTGAGGACGCCGGTCCTACCCTTTATACGGCCAAATGATATCGGTAAGTTGTAATTCAATTATTTAGATATTAAAAAGGAGTTATTAGAATGAGTTAATGAGATGGAAGTTAATAAAATGGAAGTTTTGCTTGGGAAGAAACTATGCCGTTTGAGATGACGGAACTACTTGTCTTCCAAGCTGAGAATGTTTAGGTTATGATAGATTTAAAAAAAAAATGTTAGTGGGATAAGTAAAGCTATTTTTGTTTATATGTGTTTAGTCTACTCATACCAAAGAATTCAAATTTGCCGACCCATGTTTGCTTTGTTTTGCTTAACGTGGGTGTGTTCTTAAGGAACATAGGTGGAAGGCAAAGGGAACCGCTGCGCAGTGATTGTGATTAGCGGCCCTGAGCGGTCTGATAGTTTTCTTTTAGGTTTGATTTCTTTGTTGGAAGAATGTAATAACGTATTTTACCTTTTTCATGGAATGAGAACATGGTAGTGATGAATTTTAATTGGAGAGTTGTTTTGAGGTTTTATTTGGAAGGATGTTATCTTAATAAAGAGATTGCGGATAAATTGTTGGGATTATTGTTATTTAAGTTGTTTCTTTTATGACATGGATATTAGGGTTTGTATGTGTAGTATTCTCCGTCATAGTCTGGGTTTTTAAACAAGTGAACCTAGTGATGTTTGAGATAATTATATTTCAAATATTCACTTTGTTATTGTTTAGAAATTCGGGCTGTGACACTTCATCAACCCCTCTAATGGAGGTTTTAGCCTTGAATCATTCCGCAATCATTCCCATATGAATCTAAACTAAACATATTATCAAGATTCGAAATTTACTAATCTAATTAAACAATGATTAAATTCTAATTAACAACTAAGAAATGGTAACCAACAATAATTAAAACTAGATCTAATAGATTGAAATAACACAATTCAAAATTGATAAAATAACTATTTTATTATTCTAATCAATCAAGAACAATGATTCAAAAACTTAATCTAAAACAAGAATTGAAAATGGAACTAAAACTTAATTTAATTAATTAAACTAGATCTAGAATTATCTATATTGTTTTAGGTCTAACTAGCTACCATTAACAAAGAGCTAAGCTTTGGTTTTTATATGTCCAGATCCAAAAATCGTGCATGGGCTTGGAGCCATGTTTTGGGCCAGAGAATCAGGCCCAAAACCCCATTCTTTCAGTCCAAAAAGGCCTCTTCAGCTGTAGTTAGCTTCAACAGACTTTTCGTCCACTTTTGCTCCTCTGATTGGGTCAAGGCTTGGACCATTGGAAAGCTCGTTCCGAGCCGGCCGTTTTGACATAAGGTAGGCCCCATTCCGAGGTTTGAGTCCAAAGATACGGCCTTCGGAAGTTCTGCTGACTTGTGTGCTGTTTCAGCCCGTGTCGACATTTCAGCTTTTGACCGGGCTTTAGGAAGGCTTTGTCTTCTTGAATCTAGGCCTTTAATCACGGAACTCCTTAGTAACCGACCTTAGCTCCTTTATCTCGCTAAAGTGGCACATTTCTACACATAATGGACTTTGAAACCTGAAATGCATAAAAACACGTAATCAGTGTTAACTCTTAATTATTACTCACATAATTGGTCTAAAAGTAAGACTGTTATAGGGTTAAAACTACAGTTTTGGGCTCTTATCACTTGCCCAAGTCAGTGAACGTGCCGTAGCTAGCCGATGGCCAGACTTTACTATTCCACTTGCTAGTATTACCATAAATGTTGGAACTGCTATGTTATTTATTCTTCTGAACACCATGGGGGATTGGCATTTTGCCACTGCATCAAAGTCCGCTTGTAAGACGTTATATGCACTAGGCCAGCAACATACCGCCTTCGACATCACAAACCTAGTAATTGAGAACCTAAAGAGGGCTCGGTCTCCTCAACTCATCATTCTCTTCTCTAAGTCTACCTACCTCCTCCTGAAGCAACCTAGTCGCCTCAGCCACCGAATCTTCAACCTCCTCTTCCCCCACCACTATATTTTCCACACTTGCCGTTGATAGGGTTATATACTAAAAGCATTACTTTTGTATTAACCCTAATTCTGTATATTTTGAATGAGAATCATATGGGCAAATGTTATGCATATTCTATATGTTATTAGTTATATGCATGTGTCTAATACTTTATGTTGTAGATGATATGGTGTGAACACACAGAAGATCATATCATCAATACCTTATAAAGTATAAGTAATCGTTCACAACCTAGATGGATTTGGATAAACCATTGGTACGGTTGTAGTATAATCTGGTATTAGTCTATCATGACTATAGGATTATACTAGTACACTTTGTGTGTATTGAACATGACCAAGTGAGGTTGTTTATCTTTATACTGACTATATAAGAGAACAAATGCCTTTATTATTATGGATGCTTGTCCTCTTAATCTGGATATAATAACGGGCACTTATGTGCATTATACATTGCTTTAAATCATCAATGAGTGAGATTCATTTATCCATCAACAAACTCGATGGATTGGGTAATGACATTGTATGTAAGGTGTGATGTTGATTATAGAAGGAATCCGTGTCCGGCAAGAAGTCGGGCTGATGATGTCCCCTTGAGGAGCTCATAAGGATTGTCATGAAAACCCTGCAGGTGGATTTGATCTGACATGACAATGAGGTTGAGTGGTACTACTCAAGGACATAAGAAGTTGATTAATGTAGTTGTCAGTAACTTGACTTAATCAACGGACATTCGATATCTTAAACATGGGGAGATCAACGAGCATATAATATGGAGCCTATAAACGCTAACACGTAATTTGGGATTAGGGCGGTAGTGCAACAATGGCCTTTAGTGGAATAAGCCATTTGTTGACGGACTTGGGCGGTGTGTTTTAGGCGAACATGGGAATCCCAAGCCCGTCAGGAGGCCCAACCCTAATTTCTCTTCGTGGTCCCTATTGTAGCCTATAAATAGAAACCTTTCTTCTTGGCTGAAATTCACTATTCATTTTAGATTGAAAAGAGAGGCAAGAAAAGATAGATCCAAATCGGTTCTAGCTTTATGAGAAAGAAAAGGGTTGGTAGATCGTTGCCCACACAACGTCCAATCTATTGAAAAGAATACAACAGAAGATCAAGAGGTTGATTTTGGATTTCAGAGCTATTGGATTCTCAGAGTTATCTCAACCGGATTTACAGGTATGTTTTCCAATCCAAAATTGTGAGAACCATTAATTCCACAGCGCGTGGTTTTCACGGTTTGTAGAAATATTCATTTTGAAATAACGGTTCCTACAACCGTTTCATTCTGAACGGCCTCCTCCCTCCTCAGTCTTCCCCTACCTCTTCCTCTACCTCTTCCTCTCTTAGATGGAGCCATGTTCCGCAACTTCCCCTTCTTCCCAGATCGTGGACTAATTTCGTCCCCACAGACGGCGCCAAATGTATGAACAAATATTACAACCTCTAAGATCAAATGTATTAGTTTCCAAATGTAAGAACACATATTACAACCTCTAAGATCAAATGTATTAGTTTTCCTCTCCACTCTCTCTTTTCCCCTCCTTTTTCATTTTCTCTACTGTTCCTTTTTATCCCCCCCTCCTTCTCTTTCATCCCTTGATCTCTTTTCCATCCTCTGGTCCACCCTCGCACACCTGTCCTCTTAGGGTTCCACGACACTGCTTCTATACCCCCCGTTCTTTCTCCCTTAAGTTGCCTTTTCTTTGACTCTGACCACTCTTTTTCTCACATGCTCTGTACGGCTTGTCCACTTTGACAGTGTCGTAGTCTCGATCCGGTGCTCCATTCCTCTACTTTCTTACTCTGCTTTGAGCCAGCAGACATGCCACCTTGGTGGTCATAAAATAGGCTGACACACACACCTAAAACCAAAGCTCACAATTAGAGAACACCCTGAAAAAAAAGGCAGATACTAAATTATATTCAAATGGTATGGACGATATAGATTAAGTTATTGTACATCACGAGTTAAAATCCCGTTGATAGTCTCTTACCACAATTCCTACAAGAATAATTTTGTAATTATTACATTTTCCAATAATTTTGTATCGTGCATTTCCTTCTTCGAAATGTTCCACGTTACTATCCTACTTCAAAATGCTTTCCATTAATTTGGCAAAAAAATTATCAAAGCAGACTAATCTACATTATTGAATAATTTTTTTTAGCACATTAATTAGACTTTTCATTGAGTTGCCTACTTATTAATTTTTTTTCCATCACAATAAATAGTAAATGCATGTGGAATTTTAAATCACATGATGAATGATGCTTCTTTATGGAATCCGTGTCGAAGGCACGAGCATTAACTAGTTAATTATCATGTTGTAGCCTAAGTTAATGCTTTATAAGATGAGTTTAAATATCTCTTCCTAGAAATTTATTATTACTACTACAGTGTCCATGATTTTCATGCTATAGAAAGCTTAAGGATAGGATGTTATATGTCTTAAATTCTTACTCACCAGCAAAGCCACAAATATTGGCTCAAATAAAGCTCATTACCACTAAATACTATATGTAGTATGTATTGGTATACAATACAAGGTGTAGGGGATTTTTTGAGTTTTCACTGATCTTCCTCTGTGCCTTGTGATCTTGGAACCTTTGAATGAATGGAGATGGGATGAGATGATTGCGAGTTCAGGGTTGAACCGTCTGACGGCTGCCTACGAATCTCCTTGTTTATTATGGAGAATCAAACCCTATCTTGCGTAGTTCCTAAGAGCGAAATCCCTCTGGTTTATATAGGAAGAGCTTTGAGAGTCCTAGGGTTAGGGCTGTCTTCACCGCCTGTGAATTCCCTTCCATCTTTGGACTCTATCTTCCTATTAGGAATTCCCTCTTTAAGGAAGTCTGAATCTAGACCATATCTTTGTGAGAGGTAAGTTTCCTTGCCGATCATAATGTCCCATCATGTATGGGAAGATTATATCTAAAAGGAAACTCCTAAGATATGTCTTCTTGATTCCTTCCTTATCATCAAAGGTCGCCATCTTCAGTTCCCTTCTGTTCAGGAACTGTCTACATCACTTCCTAATGACTGGGTAACTGTTATGTTAGAAGGCGGTTAGCTATGTGCCTGACATATGTCCACTAAACACTCGTGATACACACAAGATTACTTACTCATAAAACTGATCCGATGGTCCTCGTCTCATTCTGGACATCCATAGTCTTAGGTTATTTCCCATACACGTGTCATTTGTTCAGTAGCAGGAAATCCCCTTTACAGATGCCCCTTCTCGTGCCATCTAGCACGTGGGCACTTGAAGCGACACTACTTTTGGCGCAAGAATCCTTTTTCCAAAACTATTGTTGGGAACTACTGACGTACCAAACTAATTAAGGTTATGAAAAGACGGCTCGAACAGACATGCCGTTTCCCGAAAAAGGTAATGATAGCTGTTCAATCCTGAATAGATGCACCACTTGGGCTCATCCTAACTGTCCATCTTATTCGTATATAAGATATCTGGCGAGAGAACTTGCATTATCTCTTCTGCTACCTTTTTTATATTGAACTTTTTGATCTCCCGCTAGGGTTTAACCAAAACTTGAAAGTTTTTCTCTTTTCCAATCATGAATCCCAACTGGTCGCTTGTAAACTTCAGAGATCTTTCCTCTCTAGAACAGATCCGAGAGAAGTTCCACATCCCTGAAGATATCGGATTGGAGTGGGGGAGGTTGTCTGATGAGTTGGCATACACGGAGGTGGCGCTCATCACCATTGGTCAACTTAGGGCCGGACTCACTCTTCCTTTCCACCCATTGCTGAGAGAGTGTTTAATCCACTTCAATCTTGCTCTTGGTCAAACAGCACCCCTGTTTTACAGAACTATTATGTACTCTGCCCTTCTCGCCAAGAGGCACGGATTTGCTCTCAATCGCTGGGTGTTCGGTTATTTTTATGAGGTCCAGCGTATTCGAGACCAGTTTTTCAACTACCTCATGACAAGAGACAAAAACTCTCTGATCGTCTTTTTTGAGGGAAAACAGAGTGACGAAGGCTGGGCTGACCACCATCTCCGTGTGCTGGGTGATGCATGGGACGTTCGTCCTTCAAATAATGATGGTGAGCCTGTGGGAATTCATATTCCCTGAAAACACACTCATGCTCCAACCAGTAAGTTTTCTTACTCAAGTACTTTGTAACTTGATATAAGAGTCTTTTGCCAGAACTTCTTTGCTATTATTCCTTAGACGACTCTTCTCCCTGGCACCAATTAATTGCAACTGACGCTGCTACGGTGGAGTTTATCAAAAAGATCCCTAAGGACCAAAGGATACCTTGGGTGATAATTCTTGATCCCACCCAACTTTTTGAATACTTCAACATGTCTACTGAAGAATTGCTGCAACTTGTCCCTGGCTTTTCCCCTTTTAGGATAAATACTGTGAATTCTGGGCACACAATACTTCCCCCTCCTATGGATCAGGATGCTAGACTTCTTCCTCCTCCAGTTCAGGATGATTCCTCTTTAGTTACTAGAAGAGGAGGAAATCGCAAGGAGAAGAGTTCTATGGCCGCCTCTGGTGATACTGTAGCATTGGGCCCAATTCAAGAGCCTACTATCTGTGATGATTGTGTGATCATTGGTGGGAGAGGCCCTGAATTGCCTCATGAACTATTGGCTGCTAGTAATTTTAAAAGGGGTGTGCATGCTTCCAATCGTCATAAGCAGAAGAGAGTTGATTCTACTTCTATTATTGCCCCATCCGGTAAGAAAATGAGATTTCGACCTCTTATTGTGAATGAAGAAACACCTTTTAAAGTTCCTGCTACTATTCCCCCACTTGTTAAGTCTTGTAAGAATGTAGATGTACCTCCACTAGTTCCAGTTCCTTCTATAGGTTCTAAACAAATTGGTGATAATGTCCATCTGATCGTTGACCCTCACCTCCTTAATAATCGCAAGGGGAAGGGTATTGTTGAAACCACTGCTGTAACTGTCGCTCTCCCTCCTCCTCAATCCAGTGATAGGAGAGGGGTGAGTGACGATAGGAACCTATTCGCCAAGATCTCTAGATTCCCTTGAGAGGGATATGATTGTGGAGATGAGGCCTTAGGGACGAACTGATGAACTTCCTATTACCAACAAGCACTCTGTTAAAGATGTCGATATCGCGCTTGGAGTTTTGGAGGTTGCACAACTTCTTATTGACAAAGCTGAAACCAATATAGCTAGGACCTTGGACCTGTCCTACTACGAATTTGCTGTTCACCTGGCCAAGGTAAGGCTTTCTTCTCTGTTCAATGTCCAGTTTCTCTCATTATGTTACTTACACATCCTATATTCTTTTCCAGTTAGTGAATAACTTTTTGGCCATGAAAGATCCCATCTTTTTGCGCCACCGCCCGACATCCATCGATGCCATGGCTCTTGGTGAGCTGATCCGGGCAAAAAGAAGTCGCGATAAGAGAGCTCCCGAGCTGCAGATCTAGGTTGACCGTGTCTTGGCGAAGAGAAAGAAATTTGATAATCGGCTTCAAGAATATGAGAGATACTATCTCCAACCTTCGGAGCTCTTTGGACAAAGCCCAAAAAGGAGCTGCTGATGCTGGCACTTGGAAAGCGAAGTTCTTGGAACTACGCGCCCATTTCACTACCCTGCAAGCAAAACATGACTAGGTCTAAAGGGAGCTTTACCGTAGGAACACCGAGATGAAGGCCCTTGGCCAAGCCATTGCCAATGCAAATGAGGTCATGTCAGGTTATGAGAGAGCTCTGAAGGAGAAATGTCTTCGTTCTATTAATAAGGCTGATGACCTCCTGGCTGAGACCTCCAAGTTCTATTCCGAGGTTGTGCAAGAGGTGAAGAAGAGATCAGCCGAAAATGTCATTCGTTTTGCTTTGAGGGTATTGGATGTTTCTCAGGAGTCCTTCAATATAGCCCAACAAGTTAAGTTGGATGAGGCAATTGAGGCTACTGGGTACGTTTCTTAGCTGGATGATCAAGGGCGGGTAACCAACCCTTTTGTTTTGTTCCCTAATCTGAACACTAGCATCTTTGCTATCCAAGCTGAACTTATGCCTGATGCCTCCTCATCTTCTGAAGAAGACACCGATGATGACCTGCCTCTAGTTTAATTTTCTTTTTTGCCAGTTCTAGCTTCAGTGAATGTTCTGTTCAGCCAACCGTTCCAGCTAATCCAACCACACAGTCTGATGGTGCAGCAGCAAGCACTGATGGTGAACCAAAGTTTGATTATACCCCTGCTTCATAAGCCTTCCAGTTGATGATTCACATAAACAATTATTTTTAAACAATTATTCTATGGGTATGTAATATTAAGCTATGTAGCTCACATACAATTTACTTTACTGAGCTCTGTAGTTCTTCTATTTTATGTATGCCTTAGAAGTATTCTATGTTACATTATATATAATACTATGCATACTCTACCCCAGTGCCCCCAAAGTTCATTTGGAACAACAATAGGTGACCCTAGCAGGCTAAACAGATTAAGATGAGGCATAACCAGAATCTGATCAGGATGTCATGGGAACCATTTCAACTTAACTGTAACTGAGAGTTCGATCGCATAGAGGCATATGCCTTTGCGAAAGCAACTCGGTGCCATGAGCACAACACTATGTTTAATAACGATAGTTCCAATTTATTTTTTAAAAAATAAAAAGGGTATCGCCTGAATAACAGTGGAGGAGTTTTCCTTAGCACCATCATGCCGATGTAGTTACAGGGCAATGATGGTGTGCTAGGATCTAGATCCCACCCAGATCTTCCTAGCAATCCCTGCGTTTGATGTTTTGAGAGTGCCCATAATTGGCATACAGTTCAGGCTCGCAAGAACACTATCTCTTATTCCAAGTCAAATCGGCATACGAGTTCTTCGAACAATTAGCGTGGTTATATTCCCTAAAGGCTTAACCCATTGAGGATATTTGCAGTCTAAAAGAACTGACATAAAAGTTCCAAAGAAGATGGGGCTGAGAAAAGAACCGCCGGGCTCAACTTTCCCTTTACTCAAGATCACCGGTTCCAAAGCAAATTGGCATACAATATTCTTGAACAGATAGTGAGCAAATAATTCCCTAAAGGCTTAGTCTATTGAGGATAATAAAGAACGTGCAAGAGATATATTTGATTGCAAAATGAATAATTTTATTGATGGCAAACTATGTATAACAAAGCATGAAATAATAGTTTACTGATAGTACTTGCGAAGGTGCTGTCTGTTCCATGGTTTGAAAAGAACGTCACCTTCAACAGTGCGTAGGTAGTAAAAACCAGTTCGATCAACCTTGTCGATGATGTATGGTCCTTACTAGTTAGGTCCAAGTTTGTCGTTGGGCTCTGGGATCTCACAGAGAACCAGATCGCCAGTTTTGAAAGATCGAATCCGGACTTTTTTGTCGTATGGTCTCTTCAAAGTTTGTTGGTTAGCAGCTAAGTGAAGTGCGACACCATTTCGCTTTTCATCTAGGAGATCCATTTCTCTACATAATAGCTCCTCGTTGTCCAGAGTGTGCACAACATCTGACTTCTAAGTGGGAGCTACCAGTTCTGGAGGTATGACAGCTTCAGTTCCATAGGTCAGTGAAAATGGAGACTCACCAGTTGACCACCTGGGTGTAGTTCGGTACGCCCATAGGACCTTAGGCAGTTCTTCGAACCATAAACCTTTCGCATCATCTAATTTATGCTTCATGTTATCCAAGATGACCCTATTAGAGGCTTCAGCCTGGCCATTGCCTTGTGGGTACCTTGGAGTTGAGAACAGATGGGTGATATAGAACTCCTCACACAATTCAGCAACCAGTCCTCCAACAAACTGTTGCCCATTATCTGAAATGATAACTTTAGGTATGTCAAACCGACAGACAATGTTGTTCCAAATAAACTTTATGATGTCCTGTTCTTGAATGAAGATAAGAGGAACTGCTTCTATCCACTTGGTGAAGTAAGCCGTTGCGACCAGCTAGAATATGACATTGCCAGGCGCGGGTGGTAGGGGTCCTACAATGTCAGTGCCCCACTGTACAAATAGCCATGGGCTGGCCAATGGGTGCAGTTCTGTTGCTGGAGCATGGATAAGTGGAGCAAATCGTTGATATTTTTCGCACTAGCGGGCAAAAACTTGCGCATCCTTTTGCATATAAGGCCAAAAGTATCCTTGCCTTAGGATCTTGAGAGCTAGAGTTCTACTCCCAGCATGGTTGCCACAAATTCCTTCATGAACTTCTCGCATAACCTATTCAGCAAGATCTAGGGAGAGACATCTGAGATGAGGTCCTAGAAATGACTTCTTGTACAGATCATCTCCTACGAGGGTGAATTTATGTATCTTTGTAAGCAGATGCCTTGCTATACTCTTATCTTCAGGGAGTGTCCCTTCTTTGAGGTAGGATCTATATGGATCCATCCAAGTTAGAGTAATGGCTGGAACAACACAGACTGTTGTAACTGGGACCTAAATGCTAGATTTCTCCTAGAACTCGATAGGGATTGAATGAGCCTCGTTGTTTCCCAACATTGAGACAACATATACCAAAGCATCTGCCTGTTTATTGGCTGACCGAGGCAGCTAATAGAACTGAATGTTCTCAAACTTGCTTTGAAGGCCCCTTACCAGTTCTAGGTATTTTGCCATTTGTTCATCCCTGGCCTTGTTCCCATCATCAACTTGAAAAATAACTAGTTGTGAGTCACTAAAAATTGTGAGGTGTGTTAGTCCCAGATCAAGAGCCATTGTGAGGCCAGCAAGAGTGACTTCATATTCTGCCTCGTTGTTAGAAGCATTCCAACCTAATCGGATGGATTTCTCTAGTCGCATATTATCAGGAGTGACTAACACAGCTCCAATTCTTGTGCCTTTGCCATTCGAAGATCCATCCACAAACAACCGCCACCCGGAGCTTGGCTCCCAGGGATCTAGACAGGTTTTTGGAGATTCAGGCTGGATGCAATCATCTGAACTGGGGGTGGTTGAGTCGTACCCTATGTAGGTCATTAGAAAATCTCCAAAGAATTCTGGTAGTGCCTGACCCTTCTCTGAGATTCTGGGGATGTAAATAATATCATATTCTGACAGTTGCACATACCATTTTGCTAGCCTCCCTGACCTGTTTGGTATTTCTAGAACTGACTGCAATTGGTACTCTATGATTACTCTGATAGTGTGGGACTGGAAGTATGATCACAATTTCTCTGCTGCAAAAATAAGTGCTAGAGCCACTCTTTCGAGTTTTGGATACCTTGTTTCTGCTGGAAGAAGCGTGCGGCTCAAGAAATAGACAGGCTTTTCAACATTCTTCTCATCCACGCGTATTAGTACAGAGCTGATGCCGTACTCAGACAAACAGAGATAAAGACCCAAGAATTCTCCATCAATTGGCTTGGAAAGGATTGGTGGTGCCCCTAAGTATGTTTTGAGTTGATCTAATACTTTATGGCATTCTTCCGTCCATGCAAATGAGGTATTCTTTCGCAGTAACTGATAGAGAGGTTTGCACTTATCTGAACTCTTGGAGATGAACCTGTTAAGAGCTACTAATCTGCTCGTAACTTTTTGAACCTCTTTCATATTTTTAGGTGAGGGCATACCTAGAAGTGCCCGGATTTGATCTGGGTTTGCCTCGATTCCTCTTTTGGTAACTACATACCCCAGAAACTTCCCTGATGAGGCAGCAAAAGCACATTTTGCAGGGTTGAGCTTCATGCGATACTTCCTGAGAATGTCGAATGCACGCTTCAGGTGGGAGAGCTGATCTCCTCGTCTCAGGCTTTTAATCAAAAGATTGTCTACATACACCTCCACAATGTCACCTATCAATCCTTTGAACATCTTGTTTACCAATCGCTGGAATGTAGCCCCTGCATTTTTCTGTCCGAACAGCATGACCTGATAGAAGTACAAGCCATCCTCAGTTGTGAAACTGGCATTCTTGTTGTCCTCTTCACGCAAAGGGATCTCGTTGTAACTAGACGACCCATTTGTGAAAGACAACAATTCATGTCCAGCCATTGCATCCACCAATTTATCAATTCGTGGCAGAGGATAGCTGTCCTTCGGACATGCACGGTTCAGATCTGTGAAGTCGATGCAGATTCTCCATGACCTATTCTTCTTTCTTATTGGGACAATATTAGAAATCCAAGTGGGAAAATTGATTTCTCTGACAAATTTAGCTGCCTTCAGCTTTTCAACTTTGGCTTTTACAGCTTTGGATATGTCAGCACCTATTTTCCTTGGTTTCTACTTTACTACTACTGTATCACTGTGGACATTGAGTCGGTGGCATGCCACATGGGGATCAATTCCTGGAATTTCTTCAAACGAGCAAACAAACACATCCTTGTGCTCTCGAAGGAATTGTATCAGAGCCATTCGCTCTTCAGAACTCAACATGGTGCCGATGAAAGTGGTTTTTGGCGAGCTGCCTCCCCCAATATCCACTTCTTCCAACGGCTCCAGTGAGAGGGGATCCTCCCTCTCTCTTGGGACTAGGTCCAGGAGAGGGGGATCCAACTGTAATTTCTATTTAGCGGGTGGCCACACCTCCATTGGTTCAAAAGGAAGTGGGGATTGCTTTGTTGCCAAAGCATAATGTTAAACGATAAAAAATGAACAGTTTACTCACAAATAAAAGATTGAACTCTAAATGCAAGTAAAACTAAAATTGAACTTGTGTGCTTATTTATCAAAGATTTTTCTACTCTCGAATCTATCGAAATAGAGTGGAGTAAAAGATTCGTTCCACTCCTAGTTCTTTAGCATTCAATGTTTTCTAATATTATAAGTCCTAACCAAAGTTAGTGAGAGTTTTACGAAGGGAATTATACTACAATGTGAATTCAAATAACAAGATACGCTAATTCAAACTACGGAATTTCTTAATTGACTATATTATTAGGAATTAGGGGGGATTAATTCCACCTTAACTCGACTTAATCAACTAACAAAGATTCATCGTGATCCAAACTTCAATGCTTTCGCATATCAAAATGGTATTTCTAATCCCTAATTATACATGATGTGGTGTGGGAATTTAAGACATTGGTGATAGGTGCTGGAAACGACTTTGAGCTTGTGTAGCCAGGTCCTACCTAAAATCATGTGATATGGTGTGTTAGCTTTTAGCACAACAAAATTTATGATAAGAGTTATCGGACCAGTGGCTACAGGTAACTGTATCTCCCCAACTATGAGGGATTTGTCCCCACTGAATCCATACAGGTTGGAGCTGGTGGCAACCATCTCCGCATTTAGGATCTGCAACTTTTTGAATGCATCATAATAGAGTACATTTGCTGAACTTCCTGGGTCCACTAATATGCGATGCAAGTCATAATCTCCAAAAGGGAGTGTGAAAACCAATGCATCCTCATGTGGGCTTTGGATGTTAAGGCAATAAGCTTCAGTGAAAATAATGAGCCGATCTTTTTAGGGTACCACATTGACCTGAGCTCCTACAGTCAGCTCACTGTTCATGATCCTCATTTGCTTGGCGATGCGTATTTGATAATCCGCACCCTTGTCAATGACCTGTCCACTTCGTTTACTTGCTTGACCAAAAATCATATTTATCTGGAGTCAGCCATTAAGCGGTCCAGTACTTTGGGGGTCCAAAACTGACGGATTGATCTCGTCAGGCTGTACTGCATATATTTGCCTGTTCATTTTCCACAAATTGCTTCAATTACCCCCTTTCAATCAGATCATGTAGTTCATTTTTCAGGGTCCTGCAGGCTCTAGTGTTGTGACCTTTACTCTTATGGAACTTGTAGTAGGTTCTTTGGTCTCTGGTACCCAAGGAACCTGGCTTAAGCGGAGCTGGCCATTTGAGGTAACTCTGATTTTTGATCGAGTCTAGAACCTCATCTGGCATTTTGTTCAGAGGGGTGAAGTTTCTGTCCATTGAGGGAAGAGCTTCTTCAGTTCCTTCCACACGTGGCTTCTTCTGTTGCTTTCCATCTGCACTACTGGCTACATTCTGGTATTGCCCTCTGGGCATTCGTCCCTTTGATGGGGATTCGGCCCTTTAGTGACCACGATTATGGTCTCTCTTTGATTTTCGAGGGGAAGAATTTACATTCCCTTCTTGAGGAACTCCAGGAACTGTCCGACTAGCTTTCTTCACTTCTTGATGTCTGTTCAGGACATCTTTTTCCCACCCCACATGAGTTTCAACCTTGTCAAGGAGTTCCTCTAAATCACATGGTGGTTTTCTGGAGAGAGATCTGAATAAGGCGTTGGACCCTTGTTTAAAGCTATTATAGCAGTCTGTTAATCACAAGACTCTATTTGGATGGAAATTTTCATGAACCGTTGCATGTAGGATCTCAGTGCCTCTCCATCCTTTTTCTTGATGTTGAACAGTGCATCGATCCGTTTAGGTTAATGCTTGTTGCACGAGTACCTGTCTATGAAGGTCCTAAATAGTTATTCTGAGGACCTGATCTGACATTTAGGTAATCTGTGGTACCACTGGAGTGTAGATCCAGACAAGGAGGCTTTGAATTCCTGACACATGACATGGTCATATCTCTCATATTGTCCTATAGTGGCACGATACTTGAATACGTGATCCACCGGATCTAACTTCCCACTAAAGACACTGAACTTCGGTTGTCTGTAACCACGGGGATATGGTTTCCTTATCACCCGTGATGCAAAAGGAGATCTGCCTGCCCCCATTATGGCAGATTAAATGAGGGAGTCTTGCATTTTCTCCCCTTACCTGTCATCCGATGCATCTGACGGATCAGGTCATTCTTCTCAGTTTCCCATGCAGCTTCTTTAGTAGAATGCTTCTTGGTCTGAGCTCTTTTTCTATGTCGAGGGTCGACATCACGACCCTGGTCAGTTGACTCTGGTTTGGATGTTGTATCCGAGTCCTCATTTGAGTTGGTGTATTCTGGCTCAGATGTCTCGTGTTGAGCTGGTCCCCCACACCTTGGGTTCTTTGCACGACCACCTTCTGGAAGGTCGTCATCATCGAGGTCGATGAGTGGCTCTTTCCCTGTGTCAAATTGATACAGATGCCTCAGTAGCTGTACTTCTCGTTCAAGATTGCTCCTTTGCTGTTCCAGAGCCTGTACTGCCTGGCTTGTTTGAACAGACTCTGGGTTGGTGAGGACAACATTCTCACCATCTTGATGCTCCTCTTAAGCGTTATTCCTAGGGCATACACTGGGAATTGTTGGTGCGTCAGTGCTGGTCATGGATCTTTGGAGGGGGTTGTTCGCGTCGTGATGACCAGCGTTGTCCCCCTCTTTAGGTGTCTCATGCTCTTCTTCTCCCATAGCGACGCTGCGTGTAGTAGCACCACCCTCTTTTCTCCTACCATCACAACAGTAAGAGTTTTTAGGCTAAATCAATCATCTGAAATGTATATTTACCTGCTTTTGTCCGCACAGATGGCGCCACTAGATGTAGGGGATTTTTCAAGTTTTCCTTGATCTTCCTCTGTGCCTTGTGATCTTGGAACCTTTGAATGAATGGAGATGGGATGAGATGATTGTAAGTTTAGGGTTGAACCGTTTGATGGCTGCCTCACGATCTCCTTGTTTATTATGGAGATTCAAACCCTATCTTATGTAGTTCCTTAGAGCGAAATTCCTCTGGCTTATATTGGAAGAGCTTTGAGAGTCCTAGGGTTAGGGCTGTCTTCACCTCCTGTGAGTTCCCTTCCATCTTTGGACTCTATCTTCCTATTAGGAATTCCCTGTTTATGGAAGTCTGAATCTAGACCATATCTTTGTGAGAGGTAAGTTTCCTTGCTAATCATAATGTTCCATCGTGTATGGGAAGATTATATCTAAAAGGAAACTCCTAAGATATGTCTTCACGATTCCTTCCTTATCATCAAAGATCGCCATCTTCAGTTCCCTTATGTTCAGGAACTGTCTACATCAGTTCCTAATGACTGGGTAACTGTTATGTTGGAAGGCGGTCAACCATGTGCCTGGCATATGTCCACTAAACACTCGTGATACGCACGAGATTACTTACTCATAGAACTGATCCGATGGTCCTCATCTCATTCTGGACATCCATAGTCTTAGGTTATTTCCCATACACGCAGTCATCTGCTCAAGAATGGAAATCCCCTTACGTGAAGGTATCTTCCAATTTTGCATATGTGAATATTGATAAGTACCCAAAACTGTAATATTAAACCCCGAGACATAGCATTTTGATTGATTATCCGTTTAATAATCATGTAATAATTATATTTTCGTACTTTTTACGGGGTTTTCGCAGTTAACATGAATATAATAATAAACATGCATCGAAATACGAGAATACTAGAATATTTGAAGTTCCCCACTCAACCCAGTGAAGCCCAACAAAGCCTGACTAGAGACGAAGTTTCCAAAAAAACAAAACTAATGCAGAACGGGTCCACATATAAAGAAGCAGCAAACTTCCGAAGCTCACATCTGATAAATCTGGGTACCGACGTTGGCTAGTGAACTGTCAGAGCGACAAACTCTATGCAAAGACAGAAAGTTGTAAAAATGCCAAAATCAGCGCCGCCACTGGACACACTAAGTGGACCCACTCTGCGGGCCCAAAAAGCATAACGAGTCAGCATAGGCAGGTGGCAAGTGATGGTCACAATTTTGTGCCACCTCGCAATATGGAAGACACATACCAATTCAAAGCAGGTGGTTTGATTTGAATTCAAATTGGCTAAAAGACAAAACCTTAAAACGGAAAAGACAAGGCAAATTAAACAAGGTAATGACAAAACATTGATTTTCAAAGTTTTGAATGTCTAAATTTACTAAAAGACAAAACCAAATAAAATCCCTTCATGAGGGTCTCCAGCCTATATATATGAGGTGGGGGGGGGGTCTTCAGATATTCTTCCTTCAGCATTTTTATGCTTTAGCTTCCGCTCAGTATTTAGTTAACTTTCATTCCAGTACTTTAAATTCCGTCCTTTTCATTTCAGAAGCCTAAATACTGTAAGTGATTTCTTCTTAATAAAAGTCATTTCTTTGCAAGTTTAATTCATGTCTTGCATTTATTTATTTAATGTATACAGCAAGTTTAATTATTCCTTCAATGACCATGAGCTAATCCGCCCCCCCTCAGGGGGAGTGTTATGCTGCTCGTGTGAGAATCCGGATTGACTCTTTAATATTCTAGAATCACTGCTTAGGAATTAGGTGTAGATTAGACATCCGGTCCCAAAATGACCGAGAGTGTATAAATTTGGAGTGCTGATGCTCCAGAACAGTCTCGCGAGAGACCCAAAATGTCTCGTGCGACGACTCTCTGCTGTCAGACAGCTTTCCAATTTGTCCAGCTGATGTAGAACCGAGCCAGGAGCTGAAATGATATTCCAGAGATGAAATATTAGTTCAACTTCTTATGCTAGTGTGATGCGACTCAGAGATGTGCGCATTTCGCTAGGGATCAATACTCGACGTCGTCTCGAGTTTGTCTATGAACTCGAGACGAATTAGAGCTGTAGTGATGTGGTAATATGAACTGTTAAAAAATGATTCTTGCATGAGTATGATTAACCTTCTCCCTGTTTCTCTATCTTTGTTTATTCACATCGAAATCATCGTTAGTAATTTACATTATTTACATTACCGTTAATTTAATTAAACCAACTAAAAAAACCTAAAATCCTACTCACTAAAAGTTGTAATTCCAATTGTGAACCTTGCCAAGCCCTAACGTTTGGACGATCCCTTACTCGACCTATCCTACCAAACCCACGTGAGTAAGGTAACTTGACTGAACGGACGACTATACGGACTTTGGACTTTGGACTTTGGTCTTCGGACTTCGGACTTCGGACTGTAGACTGCGGACTTAAGTAATAAACCCCAATAAACGTGAAATAATCGTTTGATCAAATGGCACCGCTGCCGGGGAAGGACTCTGGACATTTAACGTAATAACTGGAATACATCAAACATAAACCCCCTCCCCTACCCCCTCATCTTTTTTATTTCCATTTTCTTTGCAATACTAACGTATTTCGTACCTATTTGCCCCAACTTTTCTACTAACAGATACCTGTGAACCAGATCTTGTTTATTTTTATTAGCACAGTCTAAGTATTCTGTAGGAACTTGATGTACTGAACTGACAAAATAGTGTCGGACGAGACTAAATTAGTAGCGCGCGAGACTAACCTGGAGTATCAACACTCCGGTTTTCAGGTACATGCCACTTTCCTTTTCAGTACTCTTTTGGACTCTCTAGTCCTGTTTATCCAATAAGTTCACGAGCTCAGGAGTTAGTTCGATCGTTGTACGAGGAATCGCGGGACGCCAGGTTTCAAATTCTTAAACTCCTCAAACTTTGTCGAGGATATTATTTAGTTTTTTGCTATAACCTGTTTTATCTTGCATGTTTGTGTGTTGGCATGAGAACTCTTTGCATGTAAATGTGGTTCGTCATTACATCTTCACGTTAACACGATTAATATGATTCGAATATATTTGGATGTATGCGTAGTTTCAAACCATCTGCTTAGAATATTTTTGTATGTGTATGTTACATCAATTCACGTACGCGGTATTCATTTGCATGAGTTCGCGCTTGACATTCCCCTAGCTCACATATAGTTGCACGTATCCGTAGCTATAGATTATTGTATGCGTAGGACATAATACTATTCACGCATAAGTAATATAGAATTTCATGTGTAGACTTCCTGTGTAAAACTAGCATGTATGTTTAGTTTCTATTTTGGCATCTATCGTTTTTAATTACATGTTCCGTAATCACGTTTCCATAATACATTAATTATGTAAACTAAAAATTAAAAAAATAAAAAAATAAAAAATAAATAAAAATCCTAGTAATTAAAATTTCATCTTAATCATCTTAATAACACCCCGCATAATATACCATCATAAATCATTATCCTATTTCATCAGTGTCTAGGAAACTCGAAAGATTGAGGTTGCCTAATTAAGGAACGTGTTAGCACGAACAACCTCCCTCAATTCTCTCAAGTGACCTGGCTGCTGGAATATTTACACGTTATCCTAGCTTACTTGCTCAAGTCAGCAACAGCTCAGGAAGACGTGCTTCACCTCCCCCCTTTCTTAATTCTAAAATCTCTAGTCATAATTCATTCCTTATGAGCCTTGAATTAAAATTTGTATTTGTATGAGACTACGGTCTGGTAAACATAAGGAATTAGAACTTACAAATCGTCGTCGGAAATACAATAAACAACTGCTTATGCTATCTCCTAGACATAGTTCCTCCTCCGTAAACAAACCTCGTCAAACATCTCCGTTGCCATTATCTCCCTTAATTATGGCCCAGGAAAATCCCACAGTCGAGAAACCCCTTTCGGATTTCTATACTGCCTTACAAGAAGGACCTGCTTCCTGCATTAAACTCGATGCGATTGTAGGTGATTTTCGCATTCCGCCAAACATTTTCGGTTTGTTACCTGTTTACCATGGTTTAGACCATGAAAAACAGTACAATCATCTTTGTCGGATGCAACAAGTAGTCACCACTTTCTACCATCCGACCGTTACAAACGAACAAGTCTTGCTTAGGTTGTTCCCCTTCACCTTAGTTGATAAAGCTTCAGTTTGGCTCGCCGGACAAGCGCCGCAATAATACACATGGGCCAAGCTCGTACAAGTATTCATGATAAAATTCTATACTCAGAAGAAAACTATAGAAATGCTTCAGAAGATTCAATTCTTTCGCCAACATCTCCAGGAATCCTTTTCGGAAGCATGGAGCAGATTTACTGATCTGCTTCTCGAATGTCCCCATCATCAACTTCGACACCACTCAGATAGTCCATTCCTTCTTTAATGGTCTCTATGACTATCAAAAGGAAACATTAGATATTATGAACGATGGTTGTTTCATGGACAAAGGTGCTACTTAAGCATACACTTTCCTTGAGAAACAGGCTTCACGAAGTACCCATTGAGGAAACACTGATTCTTCCAGATCTTCTAAAGACACTCCTACCAAGGTTACATCTATGTTCGAGGTCAAACCCGATCCAGAATTAAAAACTCTGATCGGGTCCCTAAACAAAAAGGTCGATGTTCTTTCGGTTCAAGTAAATGATCAGAAACCTAAACAAGTCATGGCTGCCAACGCTTCCCCATGTCCTCTTTGCTTAAGTCCTGAGCACGCCGATTCTTATTGTCCTTTGCCATACGAGTGCCCTCCCTAATCTTCTGAAGAGGCTTGTGCTTTTAACATCCCTAATGCACCTTGGCGACAACATCCAAATTTGGCTTGGGCACCCCTTACCCAACAACAAGCTCTAACGGGTGTCAACAATGCTTCTGTACGACCACCCACGAACTACAATTCCTACCGTCAAGGAAATCCTCCACAATTCCAGCAAGGGTAAAATAATTTTCCCAACAACGCAAATATAGGGTACCAAAGCAACCGCAACCTTGTTCCCGCTAATCAAGGATATGGCTACCAAAATCAACCTGTAAACAATAACCGTGAACTTGTTCCTACTGCTCCACTGGTACAATCCGCTGCCGATAAAATAGCTGAAACTTTTCTGACTTACATGAATCAACAGAATCAAATCTTAGCATCTATCCAACAGTCTCTTCAGCTGTTAGCACATGATAAAAGTCAAAAGGGTGTGTTCCCTGGCCAAGCAATTCTAAACCCTAAGCCTACGAACACTGCCTTTGAACTCAACAATGCATCAGGATCTAATAATCCAAGCCAGGGTGAGGTAAATGCCATCACGACTCTTCGTTTTGGCCGAACTATCGACAATAACATACATATGCCAGACGAAGAATCGACGGAAGCCACGGCTCACGTCCTTCCAACTCCTACCTCGCAACCTATAACAGACGAAGTTGTTCCTTCCAAATCTACTCCCACGTCCCTAGGGAAAGACGCCACGGATCCTTATGCATGATTCCGCCCAAAAGCTCCGTTCCCTGCCCATTTGGCAAAGAACAAACGTGACGAACATTTCGATGAGATCCGTGAAACCTTCAAAAATTTGACCATAAACTTACCTTTTCTAGATGCGTTTAAGCATTTGCCCAAACATGCCAAGTTTTTGAAGGACATGTGCACCACCAAACGACGTAAGAATGTTCCTCAACAAGCGTTCCTCACTGAGCAGTTTCCCTCAATTACTACTACCAATGGTGTGGTTAAATACAAAGACCGAGTCGAATTAACCAGATTTATGCACGCGTTGGGTAACAAGTATATCGCTACCGCACTTTCAGACCTAGGAGCCAGTGTTAACCTACTTCCCTACTATTTATTTAAGCAGTTAGGTCTTCATGAATTAAAACCTACCAATATGACTCTACAACTCACGGATCACTCCATCGACCCATAGGGCATAATAGAAAACGTCATAGTCAAGGTCCAAGATTTTTACTACCCTGTTGATTTTGTCATTCTAGATACCAAAGTAGCCTGTGATTCCATTGCTATCATCTTGGGATGTTCATTTCTTGCAACTGCTAACACTCTCATAAATTGTCAGGACGGTTCAATGACATTGTCTTTCGGGAACCTTTCTGTCGAACTCAACGTGTTCAAATTAATGAAACAATTTCCCGATCCTATAATGGAGGGCGAGATTAGCTTGCTTGATAGTCTGGCACACGATTATTTCACAAACTCTTTTCCCGAAGACGAGGTACACCAATTTCTTTCTTTTGATAACCCTGAGTTTGACGATGACTCGTACATTAAGAATGTCCACGCATTATTAGATTTGGTACCACTATTTGATCCTACTATTGCGGTGCAAACTAATTCAAAAGAATCAGACTTGCTCTTTTCCATTGAAGAGATGACACCTCATGAGTCCTTGATTCCCAATCCTCCAACTCCGAATTTAAAACCTCTACCCTCTGATTTGAAGTACGTTCATCTCAATCCCGATGGTAGTCACCCTATAATAATTTCTACTCGCTTAACTACCGACGAAGAAGCACGTTTGATTCGTGAACAACGCTCTGCTATCGGTTGGTCCTTAGATGATATCAAAGGAATAGACCCTAGCATATGCACACATCATATACATCTCGATGACGGCTCAAAGACATCGCGAGAACCGCAACGTCGCCTTAACCCCGCCATGAAAGAGGTGGTGAAAGAGGAAGTTTTACGTTTACTTGATGATGGTATCATATACCCTATCTCTGATAGTGACTGGGTTAGTCATGTCCACGTTGTTCCTAAAAAGTCCGGCATTCAAGTTGTAGAAAATGAAAATGATGAATGCATCTCCACTCGCATTCCATTAAAATGGAGAATTTGCATTGACTATCGCAAACTTAATGCCAGAACACGTAAAGATCACCTCCCTCTCCCATTCACTGACCAGATGCTAGAACGTTTAGCCGGTCATGCTTACTACTATTTTCTTGATGGCTATTCCGGCTATTTCCAAATTGTCATCGATCCCGCCGATCAAGAAAAGACAACTTTCACATGCCCCTTTGGAACCTTTGCATACAGACGAATGCCTTTTGGTCTTTGCAATGCCCTAGGCACCTTCCAACACCGCATGCTTCACATTTTCAGTGATATGGTGGAACGTTATATGGAAGTCTTCATGGACGAATTTTCAATTTATGGAAATTCCTTTGACGACTGCCTATCCAACCTTTCTAAAGTGTTAACGCATTGCAAAGAGAAAAATCTAGTACTTAATTGGGAGAAGTGCCATTTCATGGTTACCAAAGGACTTGTTCTAGGTCATATCATTTTCAAAGACGGGATAGAGGTTGATAAAGCTAAAATTGTTAAAATTGTTTTGCTACCTTTCCCACATACAGTTCGTGATATCCGTGCCTTTTTTGGCCACGCTGGCTTTTACAGGCGATTCATTTAGGATTTTTCTAAAGTTGCTCGATCTTTAACCAATTTCCTGCTTAAGGATTCGGTATTTGACTTCAATTTCAATTGCAAACAAGCTTTTGAAACTCTAAAAACTGCCCTAACTACCGCACCTATAATTCAACCCCCTAATTGGTTTCAACCATTCGAACTGATGTGTGACGCTAGCGACTTTGCTATTGGCGCCGTACTAGGCCAACGACGTGATGACAAACCCATTGTTATTTACTATGCTAGTAAAACTCTTAATGACGCTCAACGTAATTACACAATAAATGAGAAAGAGTTCCTAGCCGTTGTCTATGCTTTGGATAAGTTTCGCCCTTACCTAGTTGGATCATCCACCATCGTATATACTGACCATGCCGCACTTCGGTACTTACTTGCAAAAAAGGACGCGAAACAGCGATTGTTCCACTGGATCCTTCTCTTGCAAGAATTCACCCTGGAAATCAAAGACAAGAAAGGAACCGAAAATGTCATGGCTGACCATTTATCAAGGCTGGTTGGTGACATTGATAGTGATTCTGAAGCCATCTGTGATTCCTTCCCAGACTAATATTTGTTCTATATTTTCTCATCTCCATGGTACGCGGATATCGTTAACTACCTAGTTACTGAGGAAGTTCCTTCCTCTTGGTCACGTCCCGATCGTAAAAAGTTCTTATCCACTGTAAAATATTATTTCTGGGATGACCCCTACCTCTTAAAGTATTGTTCCGACCAACTCATTCGTCACTGAATTCCCGACTGGGAGCACACCGACGTATTAACCTTTTGCCATGAACAATCTTGCGGAGGTCATTTCAGTGGAAAGAAAACTGCGGCCAAAGTGTTACAATGTAGTTTTTACTGGCCTACTTTTTTCGCGATGCACACGAACATTGCATAGCCTGCATTCATTGTCAGCACTTAGGTCGAATTACAAAACGCAATATGATGCCCCTAAATCCTATCTTGATTATGGAAATTTTTGATGTTTGGGGCATTGATTTTATGGGACCTTTCCCTAATTCGCAAGGTTTTCTCTACATTCTAGTCGCTATGGACTATGTGTCCAAATGGATTGAGGGACTCCCATGTCGCTCAAATGACCATAAGACTGTCGTGAAATTTGTAAAAAAAAACATTTTCTCTCATTTTGGTGTCCCCACAGCTATCATCAGTGATGGGGGAACATTTTTGTGTAATAAATTTTTTGGGTTTTTAATGAAGAAATATGGAGTTACTCACAAAGTTGCTACTCCATATCACCCACAAACGAGTGGCCAAGTGGAAGTCTCCAACAGAGAGGTAAAGTCCATTATGGGGAAAAATGTCAATCCATCAAGAAAAGACTGGTCTCTCCGCTTATCGGATGCCTTGTGGGCATACCGAACAGCATTTAAGACACCTATAGGGATGTCTCCTTACCACATTGTTTTTGGAAAACCTTGTCATCTGCCAGTTGAACTTGAGCATCGTGCCCTTTGGGCCATCAAAAGCCTCAATTACAATATCAACAAGGCAGGCGAGAAGCGAAAACTGCAATTAAATGAGCTTGAGGAGATTCGGAGTGATGCTTATGATCTTTCGAAATCCTACAAAGCTAATATGAAAAGAGTGCACGACAAGCACATTTTGCGTAAGGATTTTAAAATTGGCCAAAAGGTTTTACTGTACAACTCCAGATTACACATTATTCCTGGTAAATTGAAAACACGATGGTCTGGTCCTTTTATTATGTCAGCTGTGACACATTATGGGGCAATCTCTTTGCTTAATCCATAAGATAACAACGAATTTCAAGTCAATGGACAACGCCTAAAATATTACCACGAATTACGCTCCCCAGATGTTGAACAGACTCTTCTTCAGGATCCGGTCTATATAGACTAGATGTTTCGTTTGGCGTACTCAATCTTGTTTCTATAGAGAGTACGCTATTTTGGTAGCCGGGCCATCTTCTATTTTATGATCTCCAAAGTTCTTTGAAATGTGTGGTTGCGAGCGCCGGAACCTTAGTCCACGAAAACTCTATTTCAGAACTGAGTATAAATGTCTTCTGCAAAATGAGCAAACGTGCTTGTCGGTAAACGATGGGTACCTAAAATTTCACTTCCTTCCTTCTCTTCCCTTTTCTACTCTCTGCCTCGCGAACTTTAGCTAATCATTTGGTGTAAGTCTCACTCATCACGAATAGGGAATTGTCGTAGTACTTTTGCTCGTAAACGACGTGTGTGAAAGATGGGATGGTGTATGCATTGTCAAACACCCTTCTATCTAGGTCTTGACTTCCTATCCGATATTAGCCAGTTTAAGGTATACTTTTGTCTGACACCAGCTGCGCAGGATAATCTTCACCGCCGCGCCGTTTCTCCCACGGGTTGGGAATCGTCTTGAGAATCTGACATTAAAAGACTCACAAACGTCTTGAGAATCTGACAGTAAAAAACTTGATTTGTCTTGAGGATCTGACGTTAAAAGACTCACCTTGTAGATATGTATATATTGTTGCCTTTTATAAACAAATTCCCCGTTCTTTAAGTTGTACACATAGAGATTCGTGTTCAACCTCGGATGTTGCATACTTGGAACACAAATAGGCTTGTATTCCACAATACCAACCCCTAGAATTGGTTACTTTGAGTTCCCTTTGGGGCGGTTTGAGGATAGCCGTATGTAATAAGGGCAATATTATTAGACCGTACCGCGCACGATCCAGGATGGTACCGTCCTGCCCCTAACCCCATAATACATAGAGGAAGCCACAGTCTGGCTGGATTGGGTTCACTCTGGAGCCGACATGACAGCTGCCTATAAATTTAGATGTTGACTCTTCTCGACATCCAGTGTATTTCACGTAATCTCCTTTGTATATAAATAAAATATTTGTTTATAAATAAAACACCCCTCCTTTCTTTTCAAAACTCTTGTGACCTTTAAGAATGACTCATATAATTGGATAACATTTTTTGTGCCGATCATTTCGATATCTCATTCATCCAATTCGGTGTCCAAACGAGTCGTGGGTAAGTGTTTAGGTTTTTTAGGCTTAAATCGGGCATTAGGCTTGATTTGGGCTTGGGAAATTTTTTTTGTCCAACCAAATCTCGAGTTCTCGGACCATTTAAACCCGACCACACGTGTCACCATCACACACTTCGTCTTCCCCAATATCAGGATCTTGTCCCCTATCGATTCAATCTCGCACGAGATAGGCCCACGTTATCTCCAAGTCTCGCACGCGACTCCTACAGCTCCAATTCCAATTCCCTTCCGTTAGCAAGTCCCATTTCTCCCCCTCATCATAAATCAATAGCCAGCCTCTCCCTAAGAGCAATAATGGCCGGAAATAGGTGAATTTGGGTGGAGAACATTTTTGGAAATTTATTCGAAAATGGGATGTTTGCTCCATTCTTTGATAATGAAATTCACTCTAGAGGATAGGAGTACTTGTTATATGCTAATGGCAGGCTTTATTCTAAGGATTTGGTGGTGAAATTTTACGACAATGGGAGCTTTAATGGCGACCATTTTTAGGTTACCGTCGAGGGAATGCGTCACGAAGTCACACCTGTTTTGATCTCCGGGATCACGGGCATTCCTCTGGTTGACCAAGTGCTGACTCAGCTGCAGTCCGTGTACCCACAGATTTATGACCTAATGCTCGGCACGCTAATCAAGGGAGACTACAACATAGATGGGAAATACGCGTATCACCGCTCGGTGTGACGTAACCAGCTGGCTGTGACTCAATGGCTGGGACTAAACGTCATTGGCACTCGAAGCCCTCGGACATCAACAAGACCTTCCTCCACCTTCTCTGGATCCTCCAGGAGCGCAAGGGTAACTTCTGCATAGTTACCTTTCTTTTTGATAATATTACCCATGCCACTCTTAGATCAGCCCCTCTTGTCGTTCTTGTAATGCAAGTTATGATTAATTTGGGTTTTCTGTCTGCCACCCTGCTACTCCCTATACCACTATATGAGAATATGCTTGTCTCCAAGAAATGTATATTGACCCCTTGGGAACCCACAACACTAATGGCTACTGAGCACGCTAACGTAGGCCCATCTCACCCACCCTACTTTGATGAGACTGTTATGAGTAAGATGAGTCACCCTATGGATGCCTTACGTGCTATGAACAGTGGCATGAGAGACATGTACACTCGCCAGGTATCGATGAAACATGCCTTGGGTGAGTTAAGGACAAATATGACCATTAAGCCCGCGGCCGATAGATAAAGATGGGTGAATTTCAGCAGGAAATGCAAGCTTCCATGAATGCATTTCAGGACCAAATGACTACTCGCCAGAATAAGTTCCAGCGAATGTTCATGGCAAACCAGCATCAGTTTCAGGCTCAGGTGTTGGATACTTTGGGTGATATCCAGGAGCAATTAGCCTCCACAGGAGCTCGTCATGCACGACGTCGCAGGACTCCTGGTTCTTCTTCTGCAGCCCCTGAGGATTCTCCTGCAGCTCTCGAGGATTCTCAGTAGACAGTTTATTTTCACCGTTCTTGTATATTAATTATGTCAGATATTTTATTTACGTGTTTGCATTTTTATTTTCGAACTTAGGATGTCTGTCGGTTCCTACATTCTCCAAAATTTCTGCCTTGTTAAATAGTATATTAGTTATCTCCAAATTATATTATATAGGTAGAAACATATATAATAATATTAGTAATAAAAATATATATAAATATATAAAAATACATACATATATTTTTAAGGTCAAAATTAACAGAAATTTTTTACTGTAAACCACCGTTTTGCAAAACGGTTAGAAAACGGTCATAAAAACGCACCAAAAACGGTCAGAAAACGGCTCAATTTTCTTTTATAAATAAGGTCAACACATTCTTCACATTTCACTCCTTTCATCTTCTCCTGTCTCCACTTCTTATTCTAAAAATCGTTTTTTGATCGCTCCAAGTTTCAAGATTATGGATGCACTAGAAAAGTTTGAGCAGTAGCAGATTGAATATGCTACTCAAGTCTTCATGCTCGGCTGTTTTACTATAGTAATGTTGTTAATGTGGCATATAGTTCTATCTAATATTTAGGTTTGTATTTTGATAAAAGTTATTTTACGTATTCTAACTCTCTATGCGTAAACACAAATAATCAAATTACGTAAATACGTGTTTATATCAATATTCCTACTCTCAATAATGAAGTAATATCAGAGAGTCAGGATTCGTTCCACTCTCAATCTATCAAGACTAAATAGAATTCAACTAATCAAACCAAAAGGAACAATGGTGAGAGTGATATGTTTGGTGTGAAATTTCTATACTACCATTCTCAACACAAGAACAATAATAACAATAAGACATAATTAAATTAAACTGAATTTAAAACTAAGATTGTGAATAAAGATAATTAACTTTATTGATCTAATAAAAAATAACAATGATATTCAATGATTTAAATAACTAAGCTAAAACAAAGAATGAAACTAATTAATGGAATGAAAACTAAGTAATTAACTAATCTAGATCTATCTTTTTCTAACCCTAAACTCCATTACATTAGCTTCCTAACCTAACTGCCATTAACAAAGAGTCAAGCTTTTGTTTTTATACTTCCAGATCCAAAAATCGTGCATGGGCTTGGAGCCATGTTTTGGGCCGGAAAATCGGGCCCAAAACCCAATTTCTTTAGTCCAAAATGGGCTCTTCAGCTGTAGTTGGCTTCGACAGATGTTTCGTCCACTTTTGCTCCTCTGATTGGGTCAAGGCTTGGTCCATTGGAAAGCTCTTTCCGAGCCAGTCGTTTTGACATAAGGTAGGCCCAATTCCAAGGTCTGAGTCCAAAGATATGGTCTTCGGAAGTTCTCTTTGTCTTTGTGTTGCATTTAGTTACTGCGTGGACTTTGACTTTTCATCTTTTGACCAGGCTTTACAAAGGCTTTGTCTTCTTGAATCTTGGCCTTTAATCACCGAACTCCTTAGTAACCAACCATTGCTCCTTTATCTCATCAAAGTGGCACATTCCTGCACATAATTGACTTTGAAGCCTGAAATACATAAAAACACGTAATCAGTATTAACTCTTACTTATTACTCACATAATTGGTCTAAAAGTATGACTGCTAAGGAGTTAAAACTACAGTTTTGGGCTCTTATCAACCACCCCCAAACAGCATTTTGCTTGTCCTCAAGCAAAGATGAGAAATTAGAATAAGTGACCAAAAATGGAGTTCTATCTACTCTCGTTTACTGAAGTCGCGATTGCATTGACCATATCTGACAAGGCCTTAAACCACTAGGAATTCCCTAGTGGGCGAGTTATAGCCTCGTGAGAGTTTTTCAAAGTGAAGGTACTCACAAACTTCATCTATACTACAACGACTAAGAAATAAAACTATTGTTTTCTCATTCATGTCTCAACTATCTATACATCTCACTAGCAAATACATAAGAATAACCCGGTCGAACCCTAAGCTAATATATGCATAATAATCAATCATCTAAAATAAACATATAACAATGAGTAATACTATGAAATGTAATAGCAGTCCGTTTCTGAAAACTTCGAATAAGCGTCCTTAAGTAGGTCCTCACATAAATGTCAAGACAAAACCACTCTGATTTTTCCACTCAAGTTTATTTGCTCCATTAATGTCAAGGTGGGCACACTTTACCTTACAATCTCAATGACAACAAAGGAAACCCGAGTCGATCAAACACATCTGCCACTTACTATCACACTAACCTATTCCTAATTGAGCTAGAGGTCTTTATTAGGTATTGCGGGGATTAGGAGATGGTTTAAGAAGGAAGGAAATGGATATTCAAAAGGACAAGTCTGAGATAATAGAGTTTTCATATTATGTAACTTAGAGAAAACCTTGTTATTTCCTTTTGCTTCTATACTTTGTTTCCATCCTTAGCCATATTTTTCTTTTTCTTTTCTTTGGCTTTTGACTCCCTTTATTCTATTTTTGGAGTTTTTATTTATCTCTATATATTTTTTTTTCTTTTCCTTGGATGGAAACTTCTTTCCTTTTTCTGAAGCAACTAACTAATTTTTGTTTACACAGGTTTTTCTCTTCTTCTTTCTTCACTCATTCTATTCTCAGACTTATTCTAAATTGGGTAGGTTGATTTATTCTCTTTTATTTTTTTTTTATTTTGTTTTTGTTTTTGTAACAGGGTAAAGGAATTGTGGTTTATGGAAGGCTAAAGAAAGGCTCAGAGGGGCGACTAGCGGAAAATAATTCATAGGGTTGAATTTCTGGCTATATCGATCCAAAGAGGGCCTAAATTCTCGCTTAGGATATGGCATAGTGATCAAGCAAGTGGACGTGTGATTTCTCTATCCGGATTTTACTTCTCCCTTGTGTCATTTCTCAAATGTTTCGGCTCATATAAGGCTTTAGGCTATATTCTCACGAGGATTTGTAGAATAAGTACTCTAGCCTAGATTTCAGAAACTTACTGCTAACAATCATAGATACTCATGTAATAAATTTATAGATAGATGCAAAGATTATTACCTACATATTAACCTAAGTTTCTAACAATTATTCTGATGCAAAAGCTATGTGAGACTTCTAAATTGTTAAGATCATAGAGAAAGAAAACAATACCAATATTCCTAAGTGTATAGCATACTTTTTTTTTTTTATTTATATTTTTGAATTTTTGAAATTTTAACTAGAAAACAAGTGCATATTATACATATCTATATCCTAACAGATGTCTTAATTACACGTGTTCCTATGCCCCCAAACAAGAAGCATGCTTTGTCCTCAAAGCATTTAAATAAAGAGGGTAGGAAAAATACCATTGAAGCGCGTGAAATTCAGGAACATCTGCAAAACAAAGTCAAAACATACAAATATAGTAATAAAAAAAAACTGACGCAACTCTATAAAAGTTCCACCCATTATGGGGTTAACAGAATTAAATTGCTTGGGACATAAGCAGACACTAACTGAAACTAAAAACTTACCTCCACTCCAGCGTTTACTCGTCATCCTCCTCTTCTATAAAGAAGTGAGGTTCCTTTGCATCCTGCCATGCCATTATAATTTGCCAAGCTTGCCGCCATTTATCATCTACGGATCCTAACCTGTTAAGCGCCACTTGGTCGGATGGGGTGTAAGGTGCAACTTGATGAGGTTGTATCCTCCACCCTTGCCAAGTCATTGCACGGGAAAGATCGAATAATAGAATTGGTGGGTCTCACAATGTCGACTGAAACCTAGTCCGTGAAAGCGGGCACAAAAACAGGGAAGAAACATAGTATAATCTGGCAAACTAATATAGGCATAAGAAGATACTTATGCCTCATGCTATGGGCTCGTGCTAAACTAGACATTAAGGTCTTAGGAAGGTCATATAGCAGCGTTCCTCAGCTAAAGCAAGGAAAACATCGCAAGTGGCATCATTATTTGAGAAAAATGCCACTCCCCCAATATGTTTAGCATGATAAAGAACATTACCGTATCACATTAAGGGACAAGCTACCAAGGGCTCGCGTTATATGTCCCTTGGTCCTCTACACGGAAAATGCCGGACCCATAAGCCTCATGCAAAAAGTCATAAGTGTAGACATGCATATTATCTACCCAATAGCATCATGGGTCTTGTATTTCAGCGGGCATGGCAAGTCCAAGAACAAATGCTAGCAAGAACCATAAGCGGTTCCCAGCCTACGTGTGTGATCACCTCGCGAAACCAAGCACCATAAGTAGTGCTTTGAAACAAATCTTTGAAAAACTGTTCTGGTATTATTGTAGGAGATGTCATCTCAAAACTACGCTCTGGAACAGCTGCAAATCACCCGGGAACAACCCGCGGAAAACTGGAATTTTTTTGGTCCACGGAAGTCGAGGCCGAGTGCGCTCGATAGAAGCGCAAGGCCATTCTGAAGTTTTAAATTCCGGTGTTTGAGCCGGGTCGCCTTCGGCAGGCTTTGGCGCTCTAGGTCCAGATAGATGAGGGGGTCGCTCTGAATAAATTTTCAAAAATGTGAAGGGCGCAGCGCTGGCGCTCGATGAAAGCTTGGCCAGGCCTTCTGAAGAAATGAAACCGGAGTTTAGATGAAAAAGAAAGTAAAACTTGGAGTGGATGGTGCGGGATGATGGTGGAATGTATTGTGGTTTGTTAGTGTAGAAAGAAGGGGAGTTTTATAGGTTTTAATTGTTAAAACGAATCGGTAAGTTGCCAAAAAGTTTTAAGGCAATTTCGGAAACAATAAAATTTCCAAACCCAAAAACGGAAACAACTCATATTCTTGATTCTAAAACAACCCTAGTATCTTTTATCTTTGGATTTAGACTAGTAACTTCTAAACTCTCTTATATTTCATCCTACCACCACATCTAATTATAGGTATGCCAATTACGACAATATTCTCAACCTTCACTCCAAAACAAACTCTAAAATGGAGGATCTTCTACAAATCATGATAGAATAAATAATACCACCCCCAAAACAATTCGGAAGGTGGGATTAACAATAAAATCTATGCACAATTTGAAAAGAACCACATTATATTAAAATTGAAATTCAAACAACATTTAACTACCAAATTCAAAGTTAACTACTGAATTTAACAACGTAACATCCTATCTACTAAAAATAATAAAAACAACATCAAAACGACAAACAAGAAGAAATCTAACTACTCTTCAAGGGGTGAGGTGGGGGTAAGAATAGGAATTTGAGTGATCAAGAATGGAAAAACCAAACACCCCACCCCAAACAAATTTTTTGAAAACAGGTTTGTAAAAATTTGTTTTAAAACGTGGGTCTTTTAAAGTCAGATTCCCTAGACTTAAAGTGATATATATGTATTTACATGCAGTTTCCCATATATCAATAATCTAAAAAGTTGTGGGTCTTTCCACAAATAATTAACATGGAATGCACCATCAAACATAATTAAGCACCAAGATTTCCTATGATGTAGCTTAGTGGAATGAGAGTAAAGCCTTATAGATCTAAAACCTAATCGAGCATACAGTTTCTTCTTTGTCCTCCTACGAAGGGAATGCCAAGTAAATGAACATGAGAAAATTGATGGTTGTGGAAGATACATAGGATGTGGATAATTTTGAGAAGGGAAAAATGGAAAAAATGAAAAAGTGTCCGGTGGCTTGTCCTTGGGTGTTACTTCTTCACTAGTTGGTTTTAGATAGTTATGAAGCATAGGAGAAACACCAAGGTCAAGTACAAACTCAATGGTTCTTTGAAAAGGTAGAGGCGAGGAACATTAAGTGATGGAAGGTGAATGAGTGACATGAGGATGTGAGGTGGGTGAATGGTGTTCAACTAGTGTTCTTAGGTCTATATCATCGAGGCTTTGAGATATGCAAGACATTCCTCAATAGGTGGGTAAGAAGAATCAATCAACTGGGATAGAGGCGAAAAATTCTTCTTCCGTCATGGCGTCAAGAGATGAATGGATGTCAATAGGAGAGAACTTCAAGGAGTCGAAGGAAATCTTCCTCGATGTTATCTACGTCTAGGGAGTAGAAATTGTGATCCTTGTCTTCTTCCATAAGAGGGGTATCTACTAGTGTGGGGACTAAAGTGTCAGCCGCACTAATGTGAGGTACAAAACTCTCAATGGACTTCACTTCTCCTTCTATAGGCCAAACCTAGTTGTCCCTGTTTTTGTCTAAACATGTTAACTTCTACAGAAAGATTTCCAAAAGAAAGAGTCATTGAGCCATCCCGACAATTGATTTGGGCATTGGCGGTTGCCAAGAAAGGACGCCCTAAGATGATGGGAATGGAATCATGAGCAACTTCTGTGTCGAGAATAACAAAGTCGGCAGGATAGTAAAAATCCTGAACTTTAACAAGAATATTTTCAACTACACCCTTGGGATACTTAATAGAACGATCGGCTAACTGCAAAGTCATTTTGGTTGGTTGAAGTATTGTTAGACCCAGTTGTTTATATAAATAAAAATGGAGTAAGTTAACACTCGCCCCCAGGTCTAATAAAGCAGTTGTTATGAAGGTATCACCTAAGGTGCATTGTATCTGATAGGATCGACCGGGTCCTTGTACTTAACAATTCCGTTATGTTCGGATAAAAAGAGGGATATTGTTCAGTTAAGAATGCTTCGTGGGGTATGTTGGTTTTCCTCTTCTTGGTGCTCAACTCTTTTAGAAACTTAAGCGTGTCCAGTAGACTTTTTATAGCTTCTAGAAAAGGTAGGTTTATAGTCAAATTTTTAAACACTTCCCTAATCTCATCAAAATTCTCGATCCTTTTAAACACAACTAGTCTTTGGGGATATGGTGCTTTATCGCTATTTTTAGCGAAGGGATAAAAGTTTTATTAGTCTTTGCTTTATCTCTAGCCGTTTTCCAACTAGGTGTCCATATTGGAACCTCTACGGTGTAGGGTCTTCACTTTCTATTATTGGGTCTTGTAATGTTTTCCACTTTTGGTTGTGGTTTAACCGGTACTTCTATAGTTGTAGGGTCTTGGTTTCTATTATAGTATTTGGTATGGTATCATTTTTAGTTTGTGGGTAATCTTTAGGCATAGTCACTTGGTTATCAACTACTACCCTGAGCGAAGGGTAGTGACTGCTGTAGGTCCCCTTTGGTTTATATTACCATTACAAGAAATACTGTTTATTTCAAAGGCGGTTTTGTTGACTTAGGATTAGGCACTTGCTTGACTTGGAAACACGCCGGTTTGGTTTAGTTATTTTTTGTTAGAAGACATGTCAATAACCTTTTGGCACAAAGACTGCATCATTTGCATCGTTTGTTTCATCATATTAGAGTTTTGATCATCTTTGATCTTTCATCAAGTTGGAGTTTTGTTGCATAATTTGATTTTGTTTCTCCAACAAGGTCACTACTACTTTGTCTGTAGATGGTTGTATTGGAATTAAAGCTTGTTGGCGTTCATGTCTTGATGTTGATAGTTAAGGTTATGGGTACTAAACCTCTATTCGGTCACCTAAGTTCCCTTGTCCTTGATGTTGAGTTAACTGGTTGAAGTGTGATGGTTGTGGTGGTGTTTGTGCATAGACAAGAGGACAATAGAAGTCGGAATGCTCAAGACTACAAATGCATATTACAACGAGTAGAGTTAATGTTCATGACCGGAGTGGGTTGTTGTTGAGCGAGATGGCATCTACCTTTTAGTGAGGGCATCGATAAGAGTTTTAAGCTTCGGGATCATGTTTAACCTCAAGAGAAGAAGGAGAGGGAGCGGGAGGAATCGTTACCTCCCCAATTGTTGTTCCTCTTAGATTGATCTTCTAAGAATGTATAAGCCTCTAAGGCTCCTTTACTAAAAACTAACTACCCCTATCATGATATCTAGAACCTCCTTATGACGATGTAAAAGCCCCTTGAAGAAGGCATGAACAAGCGTGTCTTTTGCAAGATTATGATGTGGGCATTCAATGAGAAGATCAGTGAAACAATTCCAGGCCTCTGAAAAGGATTCATGAGGATTCTGGCGGAAGAAATGAATCTTTTGAAGCATTTCATCTGTCTTTAGTGGTGGGTAAAATTGTTCCATGAACAATTGAACAAGTTGAGCCCATGAGTCCACAGAGTTTGGCGTTTGGGCAGTTAACCAAGACGCCGCCTTGTCGGCTAGGGTGAAAGGAAACACCCTAAGTTTAACTTGATCTGGACTTACGCTAGGATGATGGAATGTAGTGAGAACTTGGTCTATCCTACGTGTCTTTGGTAAAGGCTTCTCGTGGTCTAAACCATGAAAAACCGGTAACAAGTTAAATATATTAGGGGGATTCGAAAATCCCCACTAGGTCTGAAGAACGATGCACGACTTAGGGCCATCGTTTAGGGCTTTATAAAAATCGGAGAGGAGTCTCTTGTTCTTTAGCCATTGATGCGGTGTAGTGTGTGAAATTCTAGATAGGCGTGTTATATTTATTTCTATGAAAAACAAGCCTGATTATACTAGAATTCAAACTCCTCCTACGAGAAGAGGCGAGGAGTGGAAGAAGGAGTACCGAATGCCTCCTTGCTTCTGCCGTTTGAATAAGCGTCTTGTATCACGTGATTTCAAAGTATTTAACAAGTTAGAAACACTAAATAACTTTAAGGAATAAAAATTTGCATTTTTCTGTGAAAATTGGGCTGTTCACACTGAATTTTCCCTTGAGGGCGCGAGTGGGCGCGAGTTGGGCGCGAGTGCCCTCTGTTTTGTCGAATGTCCAGTGTTTTGGGCGCGGGTCGCGCTCGGTTTGGGCGCGGGTCGCGCTCCAGGGTTTTCAAGTTTTAGGCCTTTTATCGTACTCCAAAAAATCTGAAATTTTTACAGTAATTTGCTAAGACGTCTATCAAGTAGCCTGTAAAATTTCAAATCAATCGGAGCTGTGAAAGTCCCTCTACAGCCCTTCAAAGTTTGCGTAACGGTTTTCGGACACAATACAAACAACCGAATGGTTAGCCCATCAAAACAAATCCAAAAATTTCCAAATTTTTACTGGAGACTCCTGACAGATCCTAATCGTTTCTGTAAAAAATTTAGAGCAATTGGAGTTGTACAACCTCTCCTTATTGGCTGGTGTTCCAGATATTAAATGTTTGCAACACTGCAGAAACACACTGGAAACACTCTACTATTTAGGAGGTCAAAACAAATCAAAAACTCGTCAAATTTTTACTACAAACTCCTGACTAAGGATAGATACTCCTGTAAAAATTATAGAATTTTTAGAACTCCCTAAGTAACCTTATTCGTCTGTTTTTCAAGAACATACGGTGTGAAAACTGAAATGCAGTACTGTAAAGATCGTATTTGTTTTACAAGGTAAACCAACTATGAAAAATCTGAAAATATTATAGTAAATCAACAACACATTAAATATTATGTATGAATATTTTCAGAATTTTCGAAAATTTAGAAATACCTTCACCGCAGTGTTTTTCTCTGTGAATCCGCAGCCCCTATGCCTGAAACAGTGAACAGTTCCGAAAATTCAAGAAACAAGAATGAAAAATTAAAAGGGTGGGTGGGTAGAGAATGGGGGATTGCCCCTTGGATTCAAGCAATTGAATTCTTGTCTTGAACGAGTTTAAGATGGCAGCGGCGCCATTTGATAACCGTAAAAATAATAGAATCCTAAATATTAATGTTAACAACACTAATACGAAATCCTACCGTTCTTACGTTTAAATCAATTCTTCTTACTCTCAAAACATATTCATGCAATAAAATGAGTAAGGAATTCGTTCCACTCTTAATTCTCAAGACTTAAACAAATTCAATTGATCCAACACAAGGAACAATGGTGAGAGTGATGTGTTTGGTGTGAAATTTCTATACTACCATTCTCAACACAAGAACAATAATAACAATAAGACATAATTAAATTAAACTGAATTTAAAACTAAGATTGTGAATAAAGATAATTAACTTTATTGATCTAATAAAAAATAACAATGATATTCAATGATTTAAATAACTAAGCTAAAACAAAGAATGAAACTAATTAATGGAATGAAAACTAAGTAATTAACTAATCTAGATCTATCTTTTTCTAACCCTAAACTCCATTACATTAGCTTCCTAACCTAACTGTCATTAACAAAGAGTCAAGCTTTTGTTTTTATACTTCCAGATCCAAAAATCGTGCATGGGCTTGGAGCCATGTTTTGGGCCGGAAAATCGGGCCCAAAACCCAATTTCTTTAGTCCAAAATGGGCTTTTCAGCTGCAGTTGGCTTCGACAGATGTTTCGTCTACTTCTGCTCCTCTGATTGGGTCAAGGCTTGGTCCATTGGAAAGCTCTTTCCGAGCCGGTCGTTTTGACACAAGGTAGGCCCAATCAAGGTCTGAGTCCAAAGATATGGTCTTCGGAAGTTCTCATTGTCTTTGTGCATTTGTTTTACACTGCGTGGACTTTGACTTTTCATCTTTTGACCGGGCTTTACAAAGGCTTTGTCTTCTTGAATCTTGGCCTTTAATCACCGAACTCCTTAGTAACCAACCATTGCTCCTTTTTATCTCATCAAAGTGGCACATTCCTGCATATAATTGACTTTGAAGCCGAAATACATAAAACACGTGTCGGTATTAACTCTTACTTATTACTCACATAATTGGTCTAAAAGTATGACTGCTAAGGGGTTAAAACTACAGTTTTGGGCTCTTATCATATTTTATTTCACGTATCATTTTGATTTGTTTCCACTCCTCTGTACGTTAATACATCTTATTGTAATATTATATTTACAACTTCCTTTGCCTTCTACTTACGCTATTTGATTTACGTAAAAAAAAAAAATAAAAAAAAAAAAAATTGGGCACTCCTTGTTGTCACATGCCCCATTCTTCTCATCACACTACATCTTTTGCGCCATATTTTAGAAAATACACGTGGTCTAACTACTCTGTGACACCTCGATCCGTATTTTCTACATCTTCGAATTGGTGCCTATTTATAACAAGAATAGACACCCCTAAATACCAACTTCCCTTTTTTGACTAAAAAGTTTCTTTACCACTCCATCTTTAATGGCCCTCACTCGAATTTTTGTGCCTGAGCAAAATTTTATGGAAAATTTCCAAAATGGTCTTTTTCATCCATTTTTTGACACAGAAATTTTACGTCGAGGATGGTACCCTCTTTTACATCATAAGCAGGCATTTTTTTCCAGAGAATTGGTCATGTTGTTCTATAAACACGGTTATTTCCAAAACGGGCAATTCTTTGTTTGTGCAAACGGATGCGAGCGTGAATTGACTATGGAAATTATCTCTGAGGTACTTCAAATTCCCATTACAAACCAAGGGATACACCTTCAGGATTCACCATTCGACAATATCAGGCATCTGATGTTTGCAACTATCCTTCACGGTGAATACAACCGGAAAAACCGTGTTGTTTATCAGCGATCCTTGCAAAAGAACCAATTATCTGTGATCCAATGGTTGGCTCATAATGTGCTCGGCATTCTAAGACTTCTGAAATAACAAAACCCCTCCTCCATCTACTATGGGTCTTGCAGACTAACTGCAATGATTTTTGCATTATTAAATTTATCTGGAATGCTATCGCATGTGCCAGGAAAAAGGCAGCTCCTTTGCCTACCATTGTGACACTTATCATGATGCATTGGGGGTTTTCTAGTACTTCTCCTAATACACCTCTCGAACGGCTAACATTCTTACCATTCACTTTCGGTTTGTAGGAACGGTTTAATCCCAACGCGTTGCAAAGAACCATGTCGATCTGAAACCGAAAGAAGCTTGTTCGGCTGACAACATCTTCATTGAAAATGCATTGATCAATGTATTTAATCCTATGGAAGACCTTTGTTTAATTCAACAAGGACTGATGACATTATACAAATGTCAAAACATTATCATCACCAATCTCCTTGAATTTCACGACCTGCGGACAATACAGGAAGAGGAACAAGCACAATTCTTGCACAGTCACAACCTGTTCTCGGCAAATCACACTCTCATAATGGAGAACCACGCCGAGATTTACCAGACACAAACTGAAATTATGCAACAAGCTATTCCCAGGATTGACGGCATCGAAGATCTTATAAATGGATTCCTTCCACAAAAGGATCCTCGCCGTTATTTGGGCCCATGACACAATTTAAATTTTGCAATTTTATGTTCTTTGTCATTTTCTTTTTAGTTTTTTTAAATATAGTGCAATTTCCTTATGGTAATTTGTTTTTACTTAATTATTCTCATAATATTCTAATATTTGTTTATCTTTATCTAACAGGTAGCATCTTTCTTCACACATCTTCTACAATGGAAGCTCCAAAGATGATTCCAGAACAATCTTTCCATTCGTTGTTGAATTCTCCTGCATATGGACATCTTTTCAGGGACTACATCACTCGAGTCGGTTGGAACTCTCTTATTCTACACCCAGAGCAGACATACTCCCTAGGTTTGGCAACTTATTTTTACGATCATATGGAAGATCTACCTGCTGTATAGGGTTCCCCTTTGAACGGATTTACAATCCGTATTGGTAACACCCGACACTCTTTTTATGAGCCAACAGTTGCTATGGCTCCAGACCTTCCTCCTTTTCAGCCAGACATCCCCATCCAATACATGGTAGAAAACAACTTTAACGACTATTCTTGGGAAAAATTTGCCACCCGTTATGGCGATGGCCTTGCTGATAAAGATAAAATTGAATAGCTTACCTACGAAATGAACGTTGAATCTCAGAACGTAAGTAAACTAAAACTAATCTTATGTGTCTAATTTATCAAAGATTTCTCTACTCTCAATCCCTTGAGATATAGTGGAGTAAGAAGTTCGTTCCACTCCTAGTGCTCTAGCATGAAATTGTTTTCTAATCTAATTAATCGGTCTTTAAGTCAATGAGAGCTTTACGAAGGTGTGTTATACTACGATACCTATATGAAAGTGATTATGTTGAATCTAACTATGAATGCTATGGCAATATGATTGTTTTGAATCTAGATAAAGGATTAGAGGGGAATTGAATCCACCTCGAATCCAACTTAATAGCCTAGCATAGATTCTTGTATCTCGATTCTTACGTTCTTACGGCAAGAAATTTGAGTTCTAATCCCTAGTGTTCATGGCATTTCTACCGAAAGTACTAACTAGCATGTGAGGTCGCCCACCCATTCTCATGGCGAAATCCGACTTTCTAGATTGGAATAGACTCTACAATGCTTCTACACTATACCACTAAGTTTTCATCAAGGCTTCATCAACCCCTCTAATGGAGGTTTTAGCCTTGAATCATTCCGCAATCATTCCCATATGAATCTAAACTAAACATATTACCAAGATTCAAAATTTACTAATCTAATTAAACAATGATTAAATTCTAATTAACAACTAAGAAATGGTAACCAACAATAATTAAAACTAGATCTAATAGATTGAAATAACACAATTCGAAATTGATAAAATAACTATTTTATTTATCTAATCAATCAAGAACAATGATTCAAAAACTTAATCTAAAACAAGAATTGAAAATGGAACTAAAACTTAATTTAATTAATTAAACTAGATCTAGAATTATCTATATTGTTTTAGGTCTAACTAGCTACCATTAACAAAGAGCTAAGCTTTGGTTTTTATATGTCCAGATCCAAAAATCGTGCATGGGCTTGGAGCCATGTTTTGGGCCAGAGAATCAGGCCCAAAACCCCATTCTTTCAGTCCAAAAAGGCCTCTTCAGCTATAGTTGGCTTCAACAGAATTTTCGTCCATTTCTGCTCCTCTGATTGGGTCAAGGCTTGGACCATTGGAAAGCTCTTTCCGAGCCGGCCGTTTTGACATAAGGTAGGCCCCATTCCGAGGTCTGAGTCTAAAGATACGGCCTTTGAAAGTTCTGCTGACTTGTGTGCTATTTCAGCCCGTGTCGACTTTTCAGCTTTTGACCAGGCTTTAGGAAGGCTTTGTCTTCTTGAATCTAGGCCTTTAATCACGGAACTCCTTAGTAACTGACCTTAGCTCCTTTATCTCGCTAAAGTGACACATTTCTGCACATAATGGACTTTGAAACCTGAAATGCATAAAAACACGTAATCAGTGTTAACTCTTAATTATTACTCACATAATTGGTCTAAAAGTATGACTGTTATAGGGTTAAAACTACAGTTTTGGGCTCTTATCAAACCACCCCCAAACAGCATTTTGCTTGTCCTCAAGCAAAGATGAGAAATTAGAATATGTGACCAAAAATGGAGTTCTATCTACTCTCGTTTCGCTGAGTGCGATTGCATTGACCATATGCAACAAGGCCTTAAACCACTAGGAATTCCCTAGTGGACGAGTTATAGCCTCGTGAGAGTTTTCCAGTGAAGGTACTCACAAACTTCAACTATACTACAACGACTAAGAAATAAAACTATTGTTTCCTCATTCATGTCTCAAAAATTATCTATACATCTCAATAGCAATGAATACAGAATAATCATGTCGAAACCTAAGCTAATATATGCATAATAATCAATCATCTATGATACAAATATATATACTATGAGTAATACTATGAAATGCCTAGCAGGTTCGTTTCTGAAAACTCGGAATAGCGTCCTTAAGTAGGTCCTCACATAAATGTCAAGACAAAAACCACTCTGATTTTTCCGCTCAAGTTTAAGTTACTCCGGTGTCGCGTTGTCACTTTACTTACAATCTCAATGACAACAAGGAAGCGAGTCGATCAAACACATCTGCTACTTACTATCACACTAACCTATTCCTAATTGAGCTAGAGGTCTTTATTAGGTGTTCTTGAGGGATTAGGAGATGGTTTAAGAAGGAAGGAAATGGATATTTAAAGGACAAGTCCGAGATAGTAGAGTCTTCATATTATGTAACTTAGAAAACCTTATTATTTACTTTTGCTTCTATACTTTGTTTCCATCCTTAGCCATATTTTTTTTATTTTTCTTTGGCTTTTGACTCCTTTTATTCTATTTTTTTGGAGTTGTTATTTTATTTCTATTTCTATTTTTCTTTTCTTTGGATGGGAACTTCTTTTCTTTATTTTCTGAAGTAATTACCTACTTTTTTTTACACCGGTTTTTCTCTTCTTCTTTCTTCCTCATTCTATTCTCAGACTTATTCTAGATTGGGTAGGTTGATTTTTTTTTTATTTTTTTTTGTTTTTGTAACAGGGTAAAGGATTTGTGGTTTATGAAAGGCTAAAGAAAGGCTCAGAGGGGCGACTAGCGAAAAATAATTCATAGGTTTGAATTTCTGGCTATATCGATCCAAAGAGGGCCTAAATTCTCGCTTAGGATATGGTTTAGTGATCAAGCAAGTGGACGTGTGATTTCTCTATCCAGATTTTACTTCTCCCTTGTGTCATTTCTCAAATGTTTCGCTCATATAAGGCTTTAGGCTATATTCTCATAGGATTTGTAGAATAAGTACTCTAGCCTAGATTTTAGAACTTCCTGCTAACAATCATAGATACTCATGTAATATATTTATAGATAGATGCAAAGATTATTACCTACATATTAACCCAAGTTTCTAACAATTATTACGATGCAAAAAACTATTGAGACTTCTAGATTGTTAAGAGCATAGCGAAAGAAAACAATACCAATATTCCTAAGTGTATAGCATAACTTATTTATTTATATTTTTGAAATTTTTTGAAATTTTTTGAAACTTTAACTAGAAAGCAAATGCATATTATACATATCTATATCCTAACAGATCCCTTAATTACACGTGTTTCTATGCCCCCCCCCCCTCCCCCAAACAAGAATCATGCTTTGTCCTCAAAGTATTGTAAATAAAGAGGGTAGGAAAAATACCATTGAAACGTGTGAAATTCAGAACATCTATGAAAACAAAGTTAGAACGTGCTAATATAGGAAATAAAAAAAACGACGAACTCTATAAGAGTTCCACCCATTATGGGGTTAACCGAATTAAATTGCTTGGGACATAAGCGGACACTAACAAAACTAAAAACTGACCTTATCTCCCCGGCAAGCATCCTCTTCCTCGTTAGTGAGAGGAGGTTCCTTCGCATCCTTCGCCACCCATTGTAATTTGCCAAGCTTGCCACCACCATCATCATCTACTAATGCTAACCTTTGTTAAGTGTTATCATGTCCGATGGGATGTAATGGGCAACCAAATGAGGCTACACCTGCCATCCCGGCCAAGTCATTATTCGCGAACGAACCGAACCACCCCGATTGGGGTCTCATGACTTCAACCGTTTTCCAATCTCTAAATTGTGCCGCGAATCACGTAAACAACTACGCATGATGCGGCTTACTAAAATAGGCATAAGAAGATACTTACGCCTCATGGTTTGGGCTCTCTTAAGACTAGCGACTAATACTTCGGGAATGTCATATCGGTGACGTCCCCTCTAGAAGCGAGGAAAATATCACCAGCGATCTTATTTTGCAAAAATGAACGCCATTCCCCAAAATATTCATCGGGATGAATAACATGGTGGTGCCTACGTTTAGGAAAAGGCTACCAAGGGCAATGCTATATAAGCCCACGGTCCATTACTTTCGAAATACCCTCCCCATAATACTCATGGAAATATGTATAATCATAAAGATATGCATTATCGGTCATATCGCCCATGTGTGAACGGGGATCGGTATTGGTAATCCACGAAACTAGAGCGACCACATTTTTATCGAATTGATGTGTCGTGTCTTCGACTCTGACGAGAGAATTCTTGTTCTCCATCCCGATTACAATAGAATTTAACATGGTCGTAGAAATAAGCGATGAGTCGTGGTGAATATGAATCGTCATCACTTACCAGTAGATGACGCCATCCTAACTGCAGGATTCTTTGTCGAAACCAATGTCCATAGGTCTCGGTGCCCAACACATCTTTGAAGGACTATTCAGGTATGACTATAGGAGATGTCATCACAATAACTCTTTGAATAGCTCCACAAAAATCCTGGAATGACCGTCTGAAAATTGGAATTTTCCGCGTTAACAGAAGGCAGGGCGCGGTCGCGCTCGTGTGTTAATGCTTTTACACGAGTTTTGGCGGTCGCGCTCGACAAAAAATTTTTCGAATGTAAAGCGCGCTAAAGAAATCTTGAACCCGGAGTTTAGAGCAAAAAGAAAGAAAAACTTGGAGTGGAAGGTGCGGGATGATGGTGGGATGTAGTGTGGTTTGTTAGTGTAGAAAGAAAGGAGTTTAAATAGGTTCTGAGCTACCAAAACGAATCGGGAAGTTTCCCAATTTGTTTGAAGGCAATTTCCGGAAATAGGAAAATTCCAAAACCGAAAACGGAAACAAACCATTTCCATGATTTTCTAAAAATCCTGGTATCTTTCATACTGGATTTAGAATAGTAACTTCTAAGCTCTCCTAGATTTCATGCTAGCACCAAACAAATCATAGATATGCCGATATCGGCCAAATTATCAACCTTTCCTCCAAGACAACTTAACAGCAGATGATCATATAACGACTTATGCTCGGTATAAATATTACCACCCCCAAACAAGTCGGGAAGGTGGGATTAATGATAAAAACAAGCACTACTCGAAAATAACCAATTATATTAAAAATAAAATTTAAATGCAAACAACGTAAAATAAACACATTACTATTTAAATTTAACTACTGAATTAAAATCCAACTAATAAAATGAAATTAGGAAATAACAGCGAACTCCAACTGGGGGTGAACACCTAGTTTTGTGATGATGATGGGCCCTGGGATGGAGATTGGCTTGAACCATCTGTCCTTTGGCGACGACGCTCATGCCTGTCGGACTCGGCTGAAACAGAGTCCTCCATGGGTGGCATGCGTCGTAGCATCTCTATTCGAATAAGCTAAGCTGGCTTCCATCTCGATCGAAATCTTGCATCTTTGGGTTTGTTGATTACGGTGGATAGTCTCCATGTTAGACAAGATATCGTCGGAACCCTTTTCGAGCATTTCAAATCTCCTCCGAAGGTTCCCTTGCTTCTTTTTGAACTACACTCTGCCTATCTCGGATATTTTCACAAATACCATAAACGCACATGAAGGCAAGGCAGTTTGCAACACTTGCATCGTTCTAAATTAGAATTACAATTATCTAATGCATCTTCATCCGGACATGTCATATCCTCCCTTTCATCCTCCGACTCAACCATTTTTTCTTGGACAACGGCCAAGTCTCTTGGATGCAATCCGTATAGATACTTGCATTAGAATGCAATTTGATCTTAATAGGAGCAGATCTTGCGGCGGCTCTAAAGGAGAGCATGATCTTAGTGATCAATACGGGAAAGAGGCCAAACTCTTCCCCTCCTCGAATCACATTAAACATTAAATCGAGGATGCAGAAATTATACTTCTTTGTTTGCAAAATCCGAGAGAACGCGGACATTGCGGGCCGATATCAATCGACTTTGTCTTTCCCGGGCGTTCCTACCAATCCACCGAGCTCTGACCCGGTTGATTGGTTCTCGAGATGGTCGGGATGTCGGATTGTATTCACCCTCCACGGCGGTATCCTTCATCAAAGCGGGAACTCCGGTATCTTCGGGATTCCTGAATTGTCATTACTAGGTTGCTTTCAAAGCGTAATTCCTAACAGTTTCACTAACAACCGTCTCCGTTACTTCTCTCCTCGTTCCTCCTAACTTTTATGAAAATCCTATCCCTTCCAATTCGCTTCTTATAAAATTGTTCTACCAAATCATGGTGATAGAACTCCTCGATCGAAGTACCATAGTCCGTTCCAATGCCTCTTAATCATCTCCTCCGCGTCGTAAAATGGCTGGCTGTCAGAACAAACAAAGCGTGTTCGGCAAAATTCTACGTAAGCGCCATTGAAGTTTTGTTAGACAACTAATGGTTTTGTAGACTGTGGGGAGGCGAGTTTGAAGAAAAAAACAACTAAAAACAACGTAGGTGGCGGTGGTGGAGACTTTAATTGGTGGCTATTTTTCGGAGTTGGGTTGGTTGTGGTGATGTTTTAGAGAAGATTTTAGGTGGATTTGATTTTCTTGGTGTAGGTTTAGTTAGGTGTTCTTCTCTCTCTCTATTTTTTTTATTTTGGTTTTCCAGGTTTGATTTAAAATAGGTAACCGGTGGTATTGAACTAGAAAGAAAGAAACCGTGCGTTTTTTCTAGGAAGGAAGGAGACGCACAGACGTGCGTGCGGGTTGGGCCCAAGCCCAATTTGAATTCAGAAATTTTCCGTTTTTTCGCGCAATTTCAAATTCAATTTGCCGCTTCGTTACTGGCCCGATTTTGGCGAATGAGTTATGGAAATGATCAGTAGAGAATTTCCAATCCAATGATCCATAAAACACTCAATTCCAACCATGGGTGACATATAAGAGGGTGGAAGAATGCCTCGAAGTGCGTGTGTGACGTAAGTTATGCAAACGAAGGAATTCTAGGTTTAGATTACGTCAACCCAATTGAACTACAAGTAATGGGCCTAAGCAAAACCAATGGAAAGTTCGAGCAATCCCGATGGAAAGATCGACTGCCCACCCCCAAATAAATTTTTAAACACAAAATTTGTTTACAACGTGGGTCGTTTAAAGTCAGATTCCCAAGACTTGTTGGATTGCTATTTCTATGATTTTAAGAATTTTAATTTTATTTTATTTTTTATTAGTATATTATAAGAAAAACGAAAAAATAATAAATACATAATTCACCCCATAGAGGAACATGACTCAAAAACCGAGAAAACATGCAAAAGTGGAAAACGTGAATTATGTGAAGCGTGGACTTAGGATCCGGTACTTACAACCACACACTCCATACGGAGGGCCCGGTTACCTGAATGGTGCACTTATCACTATATGGAAGTGAAAGGAAGTACACCAATGACAAAGGTCAATCCTCATAGACAGGGTCCTGTAAAAGGACTTCCTCTACATCAGGGGACGAAGTTTAGAAAATGTTTTAACCGTTGACCATTAACTTGAAAGGTACTATTGTCATTTGGATTTACCAAGGTGATTGCCCGTAAGGGGTGACTTGATAACGACGAAAGGGACCGGACCAACGGGTTTTAGTTTCCACTGGGAAAATATGTAGGCGGGAGTTGTAAAGCAAGACCTTTTGACCGACCACAAACTCTTTTCGCCAAGATTTGCTTATCATGAACACGTTTCATGTTAGCTTTATAATCCTTCGCGAGATCGTAAGAATCGCCACGGATTTCTTCAAGCTCATTAAATTGCAACTTGCGTTTGACACCTGCCTCATCAATATTGAAGTTAAGGCTTTTATAGCCCCCACAAAACCGCGGTGCTCTAATTCAATGGGCAAATGACATGGTTTCCCAAATACAAGTCTAAAGGGAGACATACCTATAGGAATTTTGAAAGCAGTTCTATCGCCCATAAGGCATCCGATAGACTCTTTTGACCGATCTTTCCTTATCGGGGTTTACGATTGTTTCTAAAATCTTTTTGATTTCCCTATTAGAAACTTCTACTTGTCCGCTAGTTTGTGGATGATAAGGAGTTGCTACTTTGTGTGTAACTCCATACTTTTCACTAGGGATGCAACAACTCTGTTGCAAAATGTGTGCCACCATCACTAATGATGGCTTTCGAATGCCAAACCCACGAAAATATATTCTTTTGATAAAAATACAACGGTCTTATGGTCATTGCTACGGCAAGCTAGGGCCTCTATCCATTTAGACACGTAGTCCATGGCAACTAGAATATAAATGAAACTGTGGGAAACCGGAAAGGACCCATGAAATCAATGCCCCAAACGCGTCAAAAATTTCTACTATCAAGATTGGATTTCATGGCATCATATTACGCCGTGATTAAGCCCAAGTTGTTGGCAACGAATACCGTCTTGCAATGCACTTGGGCATCCTTAAAAGGGTAGGCCAATAAAATCCACATTAAAGAACTTTAGCGGCTGTTTTCATCCCACTAAAATGGCCACCACACTCTCTGTCATGGCGAGCGATAGAACTTCATTGTATTCCCAATTGGGGAATACAACGGCGAATAATCGATCCACACAATACTTAAAAATATAGGGCTCATCCCAAAGAGTATAACTTAACTCGGCCAAGAACTTCTTACGTTCATTTCTTGACCAATTATAAGGCATAACATCAGCCGCTAAATAATTTACAATGTCGGATACCATGGTCTTTGAAAAAATGGCATACATGCTCATCGGGAAAAAGAGTCCGGTATGGACTCGAATCGATCGATCGTCGTTTGTGAGTCTAGATAGGTGGTCGGCAACTTCGTTTTCGACCCTCTTTTTCCTCTTTATTTCTAATGTGAACTCTTGCGGGAGAAGGATCCATCGGATTAATCTCTGCTTAGCATCCTTCTTCGCAAGAAGGTACTTAAGGGCTGCATGGTCCGTGTAAACTAAGGTTTTAGAACCAACCAAATAAGAACAAAACTTATCTAAAGCATAAATGACGGCTAAGAATTCTTTTTCGGTAGTTGAATAATTCCGTTGAGCATCGTTTATTGTTTTACTAGAATAATAAATAACAGTGGACTTATTATCTAGTTTTTGTCCCAAGACTGCACCAACTGCATAGTCACTAGCATCACACATGAGTTCGAAAGGTTTAGACCAATCGGGAGGCTGTATAATTGGTGCGGAGGTTAGAGGCGGCTTTTAAAGTTTCAAAAGCCTGCTTACGGTTAAAATTAAAATCAAAGATTGCATCTTTCAAAAGCGGATTAGTTAAAGGCCTAGCTATTTCGAGAAGTCTTTAATAAATCGCCTATAAAACCTGCATGGCCTAGAAAGGCTCTAATATCACGGACAGTCCGTGGCTTAGGTAGAGTCGCTATCTTATCTAGTTTGGCCTTATCCACTTCGATGCCATCACTAGATACAATGTGACCTTGTACTATGCCCTTTTTCACCATGAAATGACACTTTTTCCAGTTTAAAACGAGGCTCTTTTCTTCACACCGTGTCAAAACCTTAGACAGGTTAGGCAAACAATCTGTGAAGGAGTCTCCATAGATAGAAAAATCATCCATGAAAACTTCCATAAAACGCTCTACCATGTCACTAAATATATGAAGCATACACCGCTGGAAGGTTCCAGGAGCATTACAAAGGCCAAAAGGCATTCGTTTATAGGCATATGTTCCAAAAGGACATGTGAAGGTAGTCTTTTCTTGGTCATCAATATCAATAATAATCTGAAAATAGCCTGAGTAGCCATCCAGAAAACAATAAAAAGCATGACCAGCTAGGCGTTCGAGCATTTGATCTATAAAAGGTAAGGGAAAGTGATCCTTTCGTGTCATAGCATTTAACCGTCTGTAATCAATATAGATCCTCCATTTCATAGGACCTTGTGTGACAACATAGTCACCCTTCCCATTTCGTACCATGGTAACTCCCGATTTCTTAGGAACTACACGAATGGGGCTTACCCATTCGCTATCAGAGATGGGGTATATGATACCCGCATCGAGTAATCGTAAGACTTCTTCCCTAACCACCACTTTCATGGCTGGGTTCAAGCGACCCTGAGGTTCGCGAGAAGTCTTCGCGTTATCCTCCAAATGGATACGATGAGTGCAAATATTAGGGTCAATTCCCTTAATGTCGGCTAGGGACCAACCAATCGCAGACCGATGTTCCTTAATCACCCGGATTAAACTTGTCTCTTCATTCTTAGATAACAGAGAAGATATAATTACCGGATGACTACCATCCGGATCGAGTTGAATATATTTTAACTCTGGGGGAAGGAGTTTAAGCACTGGGATGGATGGAAAATCAATAGATGTTTCGTCGGGGTCCTCATTTTGCATAATGAATACTTGCTTAGGTAGCAAGTCTTCATACTCAATATGTGGAGCAACCGAAGTGTCTACAATTGGGGTGGACTCAAGGATGGTGTTGACTTCCTCTAAGTAGGAGTCATTTACAAAATCTGACTTTCCAAAAGAAAGGAATTTGTACATATTGTTTTCAGGAAACGTGTTGTTAAAATAATCTTGAGCTAAGCTCTCGATCATGCTAACCTCCCCATCTATAGACGGATCTGGTAATTGTTTCATCATTTTAAAAATATTTACCTCAACTGTAAGATGGCCAAAAGATAAGGACATCTTACCATCGTGGCAATTTATAAGGGCATTAGCGATGCTAAGAAGGGAAACCTAAGATGATCGGTGATGAGTCGTTGGCGACTTACGTATCGAGGATAACAAAATCAGCAGGATAGTAAAAATCCTGAACCTTAACAAGCACGTTTTCCACTACACCCTTAGGATACTTAATTGACCTGTCCGCTAATTACAACGTTATTTTTGTAGGTTGCATTTCCTGTAGACCTATTTGTTTATACAAATAATATGGGAGTAAGTTAACACTTCCCCGTGTCTAATAATCGCGGTTAGTCGTGTGGGAATCTCCTAGGGTGCATTTTATAGTAGGACGACCAGGGTCCTTGTACTTAACAATTCCATTATTTTCGGATAAAGTTGGGAATTGTTTAGTTAGAAAGGCGTCTTTAGGTATGTTGGTCTTACGCCTAGTAGTGCACAACTCTTTAAGAAACTTAGCGTGATTAGGTAGCTTTTTAATAGCTTCGAGAAAAGGAAGGTTTATCGTTAGATTCTTGAAAACGTTCCTAATCTCCTCAAAGTTTGTATCCCTGGTTAGCATGGCTAATTTCTGAGGGAATGGTGGTTTTTCTCTATATTTAGCGTATGGCTCGACTTGATTTGTTACCTTGGCTTTCTGTTTCTTAGGTTGTGGTTTAACTGGTACCTCTACTGTGGTAGGCTCTTCAGTTTCTATTTCGGTATTTAGTTCGATATCCGGTGTAGGGAGTACTGATGGGGTAACTATAGGCATAGTTACTTTGTTATCAACCACTCTTCCAGAACGAAGAGTGGTGATGGCATTCAGGTCACCTACTATTGTCGTTTCCGTACTAGTATTACCATTTACCTCAAAGGCTGTGTTTGTTGTTTTAGGGTTTGGTATAGCTTGTCCTGGAAACACGCCTTTTGGTTGGGCTTTCTCTTGGGCTAATTGTTGTATGCCCTGATTTATGGATTGTAAGATCTGTTGATTTGATTGAGTCATTGATTGGAAAAGTTGTTGGGTAACCTGTATAAAGGCGTCGATACGGTCCGGTTGTGTAGGTGTAGTAGTCACAGGTGGTGCGACTGGAACTATCTCACGTTGATTATTTATGGGTGGGTTTTGATAGTTACTATTGTTAACCGGAACGATACCTCTATTGGTATTATAACTATTATAATTACTCTAACCTTATGCTACACCTTGTCGTGGTTGCGCTTGGTTGTTATAATTATTATAATTTCCTTGACCTTGTCCCTGTCCTTGCCTAGGTGGAGCTTGATTATAGTTGTTTGCTTGCCTAACATTTTGGTTATTAAACCCTGGAGGTGTAACTTGTTGATTGTTTCGCCAACTAAAGTTGGGATGTTGTCTCCATGGGGCATTAGGAATAGGATAGTTATTAATGGAGCAAACATTATCTTGCTCTAATTGTTGTTGTTCATAGGCGAGAGGACAATAGGAGTCAGGGTGCTCAGGACTCAAATAGAAATTACATGGGTTGGAGTTGACATTCATGACGGGGATAGGCTTTTGTTGAATAGAAATAGCCTCTACCTTTTTAGTTAGAGATTCGATTAAATTTTTAAGTTCTGGATCGGGTTTCATCTCAAACATACCGGCGGCTTTAACTGTTGAAGATGAACTAGCGAGGCGGGGATATCATCACTCCCCAATTGTTATTGCATTTAGTTTGTTCTTCTAAAAATTTGTAAGCCTCCGAGGCTCCTTTACTTAGGAAACTACCCCCATTCATTATGTCAAGGACTTCTTTATGGTGATGTTGAAGTCCTTTGAAAAAGGCACGAACTAACGTGTCTTTTGCTAGGTTATGGTGTGGACACTCTATAAGCGGATCGGTGAAAGCGATTCCAAGCCTCGAGAAAATGATTCGTGAGGATTACGCCGGAAAAATGAATCTTGGAAAGCATCTCATCTGTCTTTAGGGGTGGGTAAAAATGTTCCATAAATAGCTGAACAAGTTTAGCCCACGAGTCCACAGAGTTAGGCGCTTGGGCAGTTAACCAAGACGCTGCCTTATCGGCTAAGGTGAAGGGAAATACCCTCAGTTTAATTTGTTCCGCACCAACCGTAGGATGATGGAATGTTGTAAGAACTTGTTCAATCCTATGCATGTGTTGGTAAGGTTTTTCATGGCCTAAACCATGGAAAACGGGTAACAAATTAAATATGTTTGTGGTGATTCGAAAATCCCCCACTGGGTCTGCTAGAACGATGCAAGATTTAGGGCTATCGCTCAAAGCTTTGTAGAAGTCGGAGAGAGGAGTCTCTCTTTCTTCAGCCATTATGTCAGGTATGGTTGGTGGGATAGTAGTTAGAGGTGTAGTGATTGGTATACTCGATATGTTTGTTTGTTGACGGTTAATTACGTTCGGTGTTTTTCTCCGACCAGACCTTAATCACATGCAAGTCTAAGTCTTAACACGAAAACAATCCAAACAATCTTGATATATTAGTATGAGCCTCTAACCGGAGATCGCGAGGTATGGAAGAAAGGAATACGATAAGCGTCCTTTGCTTCGCTTATGAATAACGTCTTGTTTACATGTGTTCAGTGTAAATAACAAGTTAGAACACTGAAAAACTTAAAAATCGAAGTTTGAAACAAACTTGTTGAAATCCGGGATTTTTGGCTTAGGCGTGATAGAAGCGCGATCGCTCCTTGTTCGATGACTTAAGCGGTCGGTGTTCGGTGTGAGGGCGGTCACGCTCGTGGTCCATAAAATAGGGTCGCTTTGTCGAGAATTCGTTTGTGTTCCAGACTATAGAGCGCAGGTGCGCTCCTTACAGGCGCGGTCGCGCTCAGTGTAAATTTGTCGGAACTTTTTCAACGTTGAAATGGATAACCACAGTATGAATCAAACAAGGGTGGGTGGGTTTAATGGGACTTTAAAAATGACTAATTCTACTATGAAAACAATGCTAAAGTGCAACTAAGATGGCAGCGGCGCCATTTGATAAAGATAAAATTGAATAGCTTACCTACGAAATGAACGTTGAATCTCAGAACGTAAGTAAACTAAAACTAATCTTATGTGTCTAATTTATCAAAGATTTCTCTACTCTCAATCCCTTGAGATATAGTGGAGTAAGAAGTTCGTTCCACTCCTAGTGCTCTAGCATGGAATTGTTTTCTAATCTAATTAATCGGTCTTTAAGTCAATGAGAGCTTTACGAAGGTGTGTTATACTACGATACCTATATGAAAGTGATTATGTTGAATCTAACTACGAATGCTATGGCAATATGATTATTTTGAATCTAGATAAAGGATTAGAGGGGAATTGAATCCACCTCGAATCCAACTTAATAATCTAGCATAGATTCTTGTATCTCGATTCTTACGTTCTTACGGCAAGAAATTCGAGTTCTAATCCCTAGTGTTCATGGCATTTCTACGAGAGTACTAACTAGCATGTGCGGTCGTCCACCCATTCTCAAGGCTTAATCATGACCTTCTAGATTGGAATAGACTCTACAATGCTTCTACACTATACCACTAAGTTTTCATCAAGGCTTCATCAACCCCTCTAATGGAGGTTTTAGCCTTGAATCATTCCTTGATCATTCCCATATGAATCTAAACTAAACATATTATCAAGATTCGAAATTTACTAATCTAATTAAACAATGATTAAATTCTAATTAACAACTAAGAAATGGTAACCAACAATAATTAAAACTAGATCTAATAGATTGAAATAACACAATTCGAAATTGATAAAATAACTATTTTATTTATCTAATCAATCAAGAACAATGATTCAAAAACTTAATCTAAAACAAGAATTAAAAATGGAACTAAAACTTAATTTAATTAATTAAACTAGATCTAGAATTATCTATATTGTTTTAGGTCTACCTAGCTACCATTAACAAAGAGCAAAGCTTTGGTTTTTATATGTCCAGATCCAAAAATCGTGCATGGGCTTGGAGCCATGTTTTGGGCCAGAGAATCAGGCCCAAAACCCCATTCTTTCAGTCCAAAAAGGCCTCTTCAGCTGCAGTTGGCTTCAACAGACTTTTCGTCACCTTTTGCTCCTCTGATTGGGTCAAGGCTTGAACCATTGGAAAGCACTTTCTGAGTCGGCCGTTTTGACATAAGGTAGGCCCCATTCCGAGGTCTGAGTCCAAAGATACGGCTTTCGGAAGTTCTGCTAACTTGTATGCTGTTTCAGCCCGTGTCGACTTTTCAGCTTTTGATCGGGCTTTAGGAAGGCTTTGTCTTCTTGAATCTAGGCCTTTAATCACGGAACTCCTTAGTAACCGACCTTAGCTCCTTTATCTCGCTAAAGTGGCACATTTCTGCACATAATGGACTTTGAAACCTGAAATGCATAAAAACACGTAATCAGTGTTAACTCTTAATTATTACTCACATAATTGGTCTAAAAGTATGACTGTTATAGGGTTAAAACTACAGTTTTGGGCTCTTATCACTTGCCCAGGTCAATGAACGTGCCGTAGCTGGCCGATGGCCAGACTTTACTATTCCACTTGCTAGTATGACCATAAATGTTGGAACTGCTATGTTATTTATTCTTCTAAACACCATGGGGGATTGGCATTTTGCCACTGCATCAAATTCCGCTTGTAAGACGTTCTATGCACTAGGCCAGCAACATACCGCCTTCGACATCACAAACCTAGTAATTGAGAACCTAAAGAGGGCTCGGTCTTTTCGGCAGCACTATATCACTTTGCCAGTCACAGCATGCAGGATAGTGAGGACGTACTTTCCACAGTTTGCGGGCACTTTTCAGGATTGGGTTTAAGTCGACTCTATGTGTCCAACCAACAAGATCATTCGTTCTTTTCGATTTCGGACATGGCGACGCCTTACAAGGTATCTAAAGAAAATACGTTCCTTCCCTAATGATGATAAAATGATAGCTCATATGGACACTGCAAAGAAGAGGAAGTGGGGCGAAGTCTGGAAAGCTATGATAGATTGGCGTGACGCAAAGGAATGACATTTCTACAGGGACGAAGCAAGGATGGACCATCCCTTAGTTCTTGGTTGGGGCAATGTGAGTTGATGCATGTACATATTTGTTTTACGTTTTGATGTGAGATAAATAAATAACCTAACAGTGTGCCAATCTAACAGTGTGCTTTCACTTTTATGATGTATAATATTTAGTGTGTTACAATAAATTTCTGTGGAAGATGTCAGCTATATTTTTGCTCAAGCCTCTCAGGTATATTCTTTCTTCCTCTTAACACTTTAAGGACACAGCGTCCGACTGTTTGGGGGTGGTGAGAACCTTTCGCAAAAATTAAGCATGCATAGTTGTAAATAGTTTACTTTATGTCTAAATAAACGTATTTAGTGACAAATTCTCGTTTCCTTTTCTATGATGAAAAATATTTAGAAATCTCACCCTAGCATCAGAACTAGGACTTGTTCTTAGAAACTTAATTTACTACGTATGTAATAGTTTTTGCATTTTTTCATGAGCATTCATGCACTGACTATCATTAAATGTACACAGCAGTAAGTTTATGGGATCCACGGTTAGACAACTTAGTTTCCATATCCTATAAGAATCTAACCAAAAAGCCTCAAAATGTGTGATATGTGAGTAATGACACAGAGGAGTAGTTTTTCCGAATAGAGAAGTTCACACGTCTACTTACTTGATCACTACCCAAATCCTAGGCGAGAATTTAGGCCTTCTTTGGATCGATATAGCCAAAAATTCACACCAAAAAAAAAATTTACCACTAGTCAAGCTAATCCCTTTCATTAACCCTTTCTATTCTACCAAAAATTCATTACCCATCTATTAACCATAAATAAATAAGCCTACCTAGATGATGAGTATGAGAAATAGGATGAAGTGCAGAAAAATGAAGAGAAAAACCTTGTCACAAATCAAAATCAGTTACCTGTTTCAGAAGAAAAGAAAAAGAAAAATAGAAATATGTTTCCAAAAATCAAAAGAAATATCAAAGTTAGAATTCCCCCCAAAATCAAATCAAAAGGGATACAAAAGCTTGAAAAAGCCAAGTATGGAAACCAATGTTGGAAGCAGGAAAGAAAAAGAATTTCTCTAGTATAAATATCTCGAAAATCTTATTCTCTCATACTTATCAATTTTTTGAATTTCCTATTCCATTTTCTTCTACACTACCTCCTAAGCCCCAAAACACCTAATAAAGACCTCTAGCTCAATTAGGAGTAGGATATTGTGATAATAAGTAGTAGTTGTGACTGCTCGACCTCGGCTCCTCTGATTGTCATTGAGTATGTGAGGAAACGTGTGCCCACTGCACACTGGAGATAGCAAAACTTGAGTGGAAAAATAAGAGAGAAATTGTGTTTCGACACATACCTGTGAGAACCTACTTAAGGATGCTATCCAAAGGATCCAGGAACGACCCTGCTCGTACATTTCATTATAAGATCACTGCATGCATGCTCATACGTATATGTTTTGATTATTGTATGTATATTAACTTGAATTTCAAAAGAATTAAATCCTTGTTTCCCCCGCTAGTGAGATGTCTAGATACCTGAGATTAATTAAGGAAACAGGCCTTTGTTACTGAGTCGTTGTAGTATAAATGAAATTTGTGAGTATCCTACCCAACGCGGATATTATTTATTGTGCTCTATGCAAGATTATTTAGTGGAGGATCATGGCCCACCACTCAAAAAGAAGGTAACTGTAAAGTACCATTTTTTTTTCATATAGTCTTAGCTTATAAATTGGTGCATGTTGATAAGTACCCAAAACTATATTATAAACCATATAGAGACACTACACATTGGTTGATTATGTATTTAATAAATGTAAATTAATTATATTTTCGTGCTTTCACAGGTTTCGGCAGTTGACAACAAATTTGTAGCAAAACCTGCATTTTGGCATGAATAAGTGGAACAGAATAGTGCTTGAACATGAAGCCTTCTCTCTTTGCCCATGTGAAGCTCAAAAGGCCATACTAAAGCTCGTGGACTCAACACCGACCATTTCCGGTTCAAATCAAGACAACGGTGTAGAAAAGCCGTGGAACTTCCAAAGATCATATCTCCTGATTCTGGACTCCGAATTCGACACTGGAACTGTCAAATCGATCAGTGCGATGAGCTCTACAAAAAGATGTGAAGTTGTAAAAATTAGCATGGCTCACATGGACCAACCATTGGTCAAAGCACGTGGGTCCATCACTTAGTGGATGCTCCATTATTTGAGCACTAATTGATGTCAAAATCAAGTAGTGCGCTAAATTGTATTAAATTTATAAGTGGAGCACAAGTTTGATTATTTAAATGAATGGATGAGGGTAATTATTCTTTGCACTCATTCATTCCATTAGGAAATAGAGAAAGAAAAATGGAATTCATTCCATACATAGATTTCATTCCATGTTTTTGTTTTAGTTTTGGAAAAAAAGCGTGTAAGTCTTTAATGGAGTCTTTTCCATAGTTATAGAAAAAAAATTCTTCTTTTTCTCTCTCAACCTGTTTATATCTTACTTCTTATTCTTATTTTTAGTTCATGCATCCTAGGATCATGAGCTAAAACCATCTATTGTGAAGGGTTAATAAAGCTCATGTGAGGAGAAACTCCATTAATGGAGTCTTCATTGCTTAAGATTTTTACAAGCTTGTTGTCACATCAACTCCAAAATAGTTGATGGTGATAACAAACTAGGACTTGTTAAGTTCTCCTAGAGATAGAGTTCTTTAATAAGTCGTCATGCTAGTAGGTTGTATTAGAGATGAGGGAAATCTACTAGGGATCAAACTTTAGTCTTCTCCTTGGTTTGTCTATAAACCTGGGAGAGGATGAAGAGATATGCAAGGAAGTGCTACATTAATGGAGGATAAATCCTTGCTCATAGTGGATTTAGCCCTCCACAACTCTTATTAATTTTTTTTGTAATCTTTTAAATCCATCTTTAAGTTAGAATTTTAACCCACGTTTTCTTGTCAACTAGTGTAACAAACCAAAAGCCACAAAAATCATCATCTTTCCCATAACTAATTGAGTCTAACTTGATTTCTTCTCATTTGTTTTGAGTGTGTTTCACATCCCTCACCAAAAACTAAACATCAAATGGCACCATTGCCGCTTTGAACAAGTCGTGGAAGACTCAAGATATCAAGGAGTCAAGTAGTTGGGGCCATCCCCCTTTTCTCAACCTTCCACCTTTTTATTTTGTTGTATATATCTTTACTGACATTTGCTGTTCTATCTAACATAGTGTGCTTTCATTTTACTTGAGTCGATCATATTTTTAGATTATCTTGTTTCTTAGCTTTTTAACTCATATTTATGTAATTTATTTGGTTGAGAAACTGATAAAGGTAAAATGCTAGTTTTACCCACGAATAAGTAACGAGACTCAAATGCAAGTAAAAATATAACTATTTTCAGCTAAGGGTTTATCAAAGATTTATACTCTCAATGCTATCGCAATAGAGTTGGAGCAAAAGATTCATTCTACGTACTCCTAGTTCTTTAGTATTCAATGTTTTCTAAGATTATCGGTCCTAGCCAAAGTTAATGAGAGTAATGATGGAATTATACTACGATGCAAATCATACTAACAAGATATGATAATTCAACTACGAAATACTAAGGTTTGAATCTAGATAAAGAATTAGGGGGGAATTGATTCCACCTTGAATAAAACTTAATAAACTAGCATAGATTGTTGTAATCCAATTCTTACGTTCTTACAATAAGAATTAGTCGTTTTAATCCCTAATCATTTATGGCAATCTCTACCAACTAATGACTAGCATGTGAGGAAGTTCAACCCATTCTCATAGCGAATCAACTACCTTCTAGAGTTGAATAGACTCTTACAACTATTTCTACACAACACAATCAAGTTTTCATAAAGGCTTCATCAAAACCCTCTAATGGAGGTTTAGCCTTGATTCATCAAACTATCATTTCCAATTGAATTTAAACAAGGCATCATATAAAGATTGTAACTTTACTAAATTGATCTAATCAAAAATTCAAATCTAAATTAACAACGAAGAAATGATTAATAACTAAATAATTGAAACTAGATCTAAATAATTTAATAATTAAAACTAGATTATGATTAAATAATTAGCAATTGAAGACAACTAATTTATGAATTTAACAATACTAAAACTAAACAAAAATTTAATCAATAAACTAAATCGGAATTAAAAACTAATACTTTATTATAAAACTAAATATGATTCTAAAATAATAATCTACTTGTTCTAACACTAATTAATTGAAAGGTAAACTAGATCTAAAACAAGATATGAAAACTAATTAATGGAGACTAAATCTAGATCTAGAATTCTCTGCTAATGGCTACCTCCTACCTAAAGCTAAGGATGCTTAAGAGTTAAGTCTTTTGTCTTCAAATAGAGGAGACCAGATCCATATTTTCATGCATGGGCTGAGGACCCATGTTTTGGGCCGGAAAATCTAGCCCAAAACCTAATTTCTTCAGTCCACATAGGCCTTTTCAGCTGGATTTGACTTCCACAGACTTTTCATCTACTTTTGCTCCTCTGATTGGATCAAGGCTTAGACCATTGGAAAGCTGATTCGAAGACTGTTGCTTTGACATAAGGTAGGCCCAATTCCGAGGTCTGAGCCCAAAGATACGATCTTCGGAAGTTCTGCTGACTTTTGTGTGCTGTTTCTGCCCGCGTTGATTTTGACTTTTCAGCTTTGACCGGGCTTTATAAAGGCTTTTTCTCCTTGAATCTTTGCTTTTAATCACAGAAATTTTTAGCAACCAACCCTTGCTCCTTTATCTCGCCAAAGTGACACATTTCTGAACATAATTGACTTCAATGCCTGAAATACATAAAAGCATGTAATCAACATTAACTCTTACTTATTACTCTCATAATTGGTCTAAAAGTATTATTGTTAAGGGGTTAAAACTACAGTTTTGGGCTCTTATCAAACCACCCCCAAATAGCATTTTGCTTGTCCTCAAGCAAATATGATAAATTATAATAAGTGACCAAATATGGAGTTCTAACTACTCTCGTTTCGCCGGGTGCGATTGCATTGACCATATGCAACAAGGCCTTAAACCACTAGGAATTCCCTAGTGGACGAGTTATAGCCTCGTGAGAGTTTTCCAATGAAGGTACTCACAAACTTCATCTATACTACAATGACTAAGAAATAAAACTATTGTTTCCTTATTTATGGTCCCCAATTGTCTATATATCTCACTAGCAATGAATAAAGAATAATCAAGTCGAAACCTAAGCTAATATATGCATAATAATCAATCATCTATGAATAAGCATATATACAATGAGTAATACTATGAAATGCACTAGCAGGTCCGTTTCTGAAAACTTGGAATAACGTCCTTATGTAGGTCCTCACATAAATGTCAAGACAAAAATACTCTGATTTTTCCGCTCAAGTTTCGCTACTCCAGTGTGTAGTGGGCACACTCTACCTTACAATCTCAATGACACACAAGGAAGCCAGAGTCGATCAAACACATCTGCCACTTACTATCACACTAACCTATTCCTAATTGAGCTAGATGTCTTTATTAGGTATTGCGGGGATTAGGAGATGGTTTAAGAAGGAAGGAAATGGATATTCAAAATGGACAAGTCTGAGATCATAGAGTCTTCATATTATATAACTAGAGAAAACCTCATTCTTTACTTTTGCTTCTACACTTTGTTTCCATCCTTAGCCATTTTTTTTTTCTTTTTCTTTGGCTTTTGACTCCTTTGATTCTATTTTTTGGAGTTCTAACTCTTTATTTTCTTTTATTTATTTATTTATTTTTTTTTTATTTGGATGGAAACTTTCCATTCTTATCTGAAACGACTAACAAATTCTTGATTTCATAGGTCTTTCTCTTTTCTATTTTTCATCTCTATTCTCAGACTTATTCAAAGAATGGGTAGGCTCAGAGAGGCGACTAGCGGAAAATAATTCATAGGTTTAAATTTCAGGCTATATCGATCCAAAGAGGGCATAAATTCTCTCTTAGGATATGGTACAGTGATCAAGCAAGTGGACGTGTGATTTCTATATCCTGATTTTACTTCTCCCTTGTGTCATTTCTCAAATGTTTCACTCATATAAGGCTTTAGGCTATATTCTCATAGGATTTGTAGAATAAGTACTCTAGCCTAGATTTCAGAAACTTACTGCCAAACAATTATAGATACTCATGTAATATATTTATAGATAGGTGGAAAGATTATTACTTACATATTAACCTAAGTTTCTAATAATTATTCTAATGTAAAAGCTACGTGAGACTTCTAGATTATCAAGGACCTAGAGAAGGAAAACAATACCAATATTCCTAACATATGCTTTAATTACAAGTGTTTCTATGCCCCCCCAAACAAGAAACATGTTTTGTCCTCAAAGTATTGAAATAAAAAGGGTAGAGAAATACCATGGAAACGCGTGAAATTCTGGAACATCTGCAAAACGAGATTAAAATATACTAATATAGAAAAAGAAAAATAGACGCAACTCTATATGAGTTCCACCCGTTATGGGGTTAACAAGAATCAAATTGCTTAGGACATAAACAGACACTAACTGAAACTAAAAACTTATCTTAACTCCCGCATTTAATCGTCATCCTCCTCATCTTCTATGAAGAAGTAAAGTTCCTTCGCGTCCTGCCATGCCATGATGACTTGCCAAGCTCATCGTCGGGTGTCATCAACACGTGCTAACCTGTCGAGTGTTACTATGTTTGATGGGGTGTAAGGAGCAACCAAATGAGGTTGCACCTGCCATCTCGGGCAAGTCATTACTCGAAATGAGCGAACCACCCAATTAGTAGGTCTCATGACTTCAACCCTTTTCCAATCCGTGAACTAGATACAGAATTCATGTAGACAAATGCGCATGATGCGGCAAACCAAAACAGGCATAAGAAGATACTTATGTCTCATACTTTGGGCTCTCTTAAAACTAGCCACTAATACTCGGGGAATGTCATATCGGTGAAGTCCCTCAACTAAAGCAAGGAAAACGTCACCAGCAGTACTATTTGCTGAAGTAAACTGCCAATCCTCTAAAATATTCATCATGATGAATAACATGGTGGTGCCTACATTGAGGGACAAGCTACCAAGGGCTATGTTATAACGCCCTTGGTCCATTATGCGAAACACCTCTCCCCCATAATACTCATGGAAATATGTATAGTCATAGAGGTATGCATTATCATTCATATATCCCCACGTGTGAATAGGATCAGATATTGGTATTCCCGAAACTAACTCTACCAAATACTTATTGAATTCTAGTGACGTGTCATCAACCACGATGGAGAATTCTTGTTCTTCATCCTGGTTACAATAGAAACTAACATTATTGTAAAAATATTTAGTAAGCTGAGGTGAATACGAGTCGTCTTCACTTACCAGTAGATGCCTCCATCCTAACTGCAAGATCATGTCGCGAAACTAATGTCCATAAGTCTCGCTTTCAACAAGTCTTCGAAAGACTGCTCCGGTATAACTATAGGTGATGGCATCACAAAACTACTCTCTAGAACAGCTGGAACGATCCTAGAACAACCCACAAAAAATTAGAATTTTTCATGCCTACAGATGTCAAGGCACGGGGTGCGCTTAACCTAAGCCTTGTATGGGCGCGGGTTGCGCTTAGGAGCAATCGGACTTACAGTGTTTTGGGCGCGGGTCGCACTCAGAATTGGTCTAGGTAGGGCGCGGGTCGCACTCAAGAGCAAATGGATCGAAGATGTTTTTTAGCTGGTTGCTTTCGAAAGCCTTGCGCCGCTCAAAGCTTCTTGAAAAAGTGAAGCAGAAAAAGAAGGAAAACTTGGAGTGAAAGGTGTGAGATGAAAGTGAGAGATGTGATTTTTGTGTGGAGAATGAATGAAGTTTATATAGGTTTTCAGTTTCCAAAACGAATCGGGAAGTTGCCAAAAAGTTTTAAGGCAATTGCCGGAACAAAAAATTTCCAAAACCGAAAACGGAAACAACCCATATTCTTGATTCTAAAACAAACCTAATATCTTTTAGATTGAATTTAGAATAGTAACTTCTAACTCTTTTAGATTTCATCCTACCACAACATCTAATCATAGGTATGCCAATATCTGCAATATTCTCAACAATCACTCCAAAACAACTTCTAAAATTGAGGATCATATAAAAATCATGCTAGAATAAATAATACCACCCCCAAACAATTCTGGAAGGTGGGATTAACAATAAAATCAACGCACAATTTGAAAAGAACCAAATTAAATTCAAATTCAAATTCAAATACAATTAACTACTGAATTCAAATTTAACTACAAAATTCAAAAAGTAACATCCAAACTAATAAAAACAAATAAAAAACAACATCAACTCATAATATCCCTAAACGACGCGCTGCTGGTAGTGGATGTCACATGAGAAGGAGATGACTCCTGAGCTCCCGATAGGCCAGAGCCATCCGTCTTGCGGCGACGACGCTCATGCCTCACAGACGCCTCCTCAGAAGAAGAACCCCCCCTGGGGTGGGAAACATTCAAGCTTATCTTCACGAAACTTTCGCTGAGCTTCCATCTCGGCCTTCATCTCCTCCCAACGCTCATCCGCGAGCTGGGCACGAGTCTCATAGTTGCGATGTATGACAGTCTGGCAACTCCGGAGGTCCTCACAAATTGTATTAAGAGAATGCATGCCACGATAAAGTACCGACATGCGTTCTGCATCAGACGGACACCTTTCCAAGGTATCGACATCAAAACATGTCATGTCCTCCTCATCCTCCGAGTCAGTCTCTTCCCCTACCCTCCCTCCAGGCAACCTCCAAACCTTTTGAACATAGTCCATATACGCTATGACATTTGTATGCAACTTAATCATAGTATGCTCAGTTTACGGAGTTGCTCTCAAACTCATCATGATCTTTGTTATCAAAACGGGGAGAGGTGCAATACTCTTCCCAGCTCCCCTAATCATATTAATAAAAAACTCGAGAATACAGAATTCATACTTCTGCTCCTGGAGTATCCATAGAACGTGAAGGCAGTTCAAACTGATGTCACTGACCTTCTCCTTCCCGATGACATTCCTACCAATCCACTGAGCTACTTCCAGCTGGTTGGTTCGCAAAGATGACTGGAGAAAACAATGCGAGCTCGCATTGTAGTGCCCCTCCAAAATTGTCACGTTCATCAAAGGCTCGATCCCACCAAATTGGGATTCCTGCAATGTGGCGTCGAGATGGCGTCTAGGCAGAATGCCTAAAATCTCAGCCAGCAACCTCGGAGATACTTCTTTCCTCGTCCCGGCCACCTTAACAAAAATTATATTCCCATCCAACTCCCTCATCCTATAAAATTGTTAGACCAAATCTTCGTGGTAAAAATTGTTCGTTGAATACCACAATTGCCTCCAATCTCTCCTAATCATCTTGTCACTGTAAAACGGCGCGAAGCGGTCGGCCGTAAAAGCTTGTTCCGGCAAAAGTCTCCGTCTTTGCACCATTGGAGTTTTGTAACGATTTGAGGGTTTAAATGCAATATGGGGATGGAGTTAAAATCAAACTCACTTAAAATAATGGGAGGAGGCGTGGTGGTGGCGGTGGCAGTTCGAAATTTTTGAATTTTTTTTATGTTTTTGGTGGTGTAAAAGGATGGAAATGGTGTGGGAGAGGTTGTGGAGAAGATTTGGAGTGGGTTTGAACTTTGGGCGTGGGTGTATTTAGGTTTTTTTTTTTTTTAGGTTAGGGTTTAAAGCTTTAATGGCGGAAGTGAGAAGCAAACTCGCGACTGTTTTGGTTTTAGAGGAAGGGGACGCGCGTGCGGTATTGGGCCTAAGCCCAATTTGATTTTCAAAAAATTTCGATTTTTCGCGCAACTTTAAACTAAAATTTCCGCTTCGTTACTGGTCCAATTTTTGCAAATGAGATATGGAAACAATCAGGAGAGAATTTCCAATCCAATAATCCTTAAAACACTTTATTCCAACCGTGGGTGACATATAAGAAGATAGAAAATGCCTCAAAATGCGTGCATGACATAAGTTATGTGAACGAATGAAATCTAAATTTATAGATAATGTCAACCCCAAATAAAATTACGATTAAACTGCATAAGTAACAAAAATGGAAAGTTGAACAATCAAGGACGGAAAACGAACGCCCCACCCCCAAACAAATTTTAGACAACGTAGTTTGAAAATTTGTTTTAAAACGTGGGTCTTTTAAAGTCAGATTCCTGAGACTTCTTAGATTACTTTGTTTATGGTTTTGATATTTTTTTTACATTTTATGAATAAGATTTAATATAAGAAAAACAAAAAGCAATAAACATAATTCACACCATAGAGAAACATAACTCAAAAACTGAGAAAACATGCAAGAGTGGAAAATGTGAATTATGTTAAACGTGGACTTAGGATCCGGTACTTATAGCCACACACTCCATAGGGAGTGCCCGATTACCTGAATGGTGCACTTACCAATATATGGACGTGGAAGGAAGTACACCAAACAACAAACTGAGTCTTTTATAGTCAGATACTCAAGACTATATTTAAAACATATGTATATACTTAACATGCAGTTTACCATATATCAACAACCAAAATAGTTGTGGATCGTTCCATAAATAATTAACATGGAATGCACCCCCAAACAGAATCAAACACCAAGATTTTCTACAACGCAACTTAGTGAAATGGAAGCGAAGTCTAATAGATCTAGAACGTAACCGAGAATGCACCTTCGTCTTCATCTTTAAACGAGAGGGTGTCCAAGTGAATGATCATGAGAAAATGGATGTTTGTGGAAGATATGTTGGATATGGATTAGTTTTAGAAGTAAGGATAGGAAGAAACGAGGATGTGGGTTTAGCATAAAACTCATTCCTGGTGTAGGTGGGAACTGTGTCAATTCTAAAAATGAAGGTGTCAAGTGCCTTTCCCTTAGGAATTAATTCTGTATTAAGAGGATTTAGAAAATCATTAAGCACAGAAGAAGCAAGAGGGTCAAGCGAAAACTCCAGGTTCCTTTGAAAAGGTGGAAGGTGGGGAAAATTGGTGATGGAAGATGAATGAGTGTCAGCTAGAGTTCTCAGGTCTAGATCATTAGAAGCCTTAAGATATGCAAGACATTCCTCGAAAGGGGGGCAAACAAATCACTGGGATAGAGGGTGAAAAATTCATCTTCCGTCATAGTATCAAGGGATGAAGGAATGTTGGCAGGGTGGGACTTGCTAGGTGGCAAGGAAAAGTTGCAAAAGAGACGAAGGAAATCTTCCTCGACTTCCAGGGAGTCCTCGTTAAAGTTGGAACTTCCAAAGAAAAGGAATTTGTGCATCTGATTCTCAGGAAACGTGTTGTTAAAATACTCTTGAGCTAAGCTCTCTATCATGCTAGCCTCACCATCGATAGTCATATCAGGTAACTGTTTCATCATTTTAAAAACATTGACCTCAACAGAAAGATGGCCAAAGGACAAGGACATCAAACCATCGCGGTAGTTAATAAGTGCATTGGCAGTTACCAAGAAAGGACGCCCTAAAATGATCAGAACAGAGTCGTTGGCGACTTCTGTATTGAGGATAACGAAATCAGCAGGATAGTAGAAATCCTGAACCTTAATAAGCACATTTTCCACTACACCTTTAGGATACTTGATAGACCTATCAGCTAATTGCAACGTTATTTTTATAGGTTGCATCTCCTGAAGACCTATTTGTTTATATAAATAATAAGGGAGTAAGTTAACACTTGCCCCTAGGTCTAATAAAGCAGTGGTTGTGTGAGTATCCCCTAAGGTGCATTGTACAGTTGGACGACCAGGGTCCTTGTACTTAACAATTCCATTGTGTTCTGTTAAAGTTGGAAACTGTTCAGCTAAAAAGGCGTCTTTACGAATCTTTGTCTTACTCCTAGTAGTGCAGAACTCTTTGAGAAACTTCGTATGGTGAGGTAACTTTTTAATTACTTCAAGAAAAGGTAAGTTTATCGTTAGATTTTTAAAAACTTCCCTAATCTTGTCAAAATTTGTATCCTTGTTTAACATAGCTAATTTTTGAGAAAACGGTGGTTTCTCTCTTTATTTAGCATATGGATCAACAGGATGTTTAACCTTGCTTTTATGTTTCTTAAGCTGTGGTTTAGCTGGTACCTCTACAGGGGTAGGATCTTCAGTTTCTGTTTTGGTAACTAGTTCAATATCTGGTGTAGGGACTACTGGTGGGGTAACTATAGGCATAGTTACTTTGTTATCAACCACTCTGCCTGAACGGAGAGTGGTGATGGACTTTAGCTCACTTACGTTTTCATTATCCTTACTAGTATTACTGTTTACCTCAATGGCTGTGTTTGTTGTTTTAGGATTAGGTATCGCTTGACTTGGAAACACACTTTTTGTTTGTACTTTCTCTTTTGCTAACTGCTGTAAGGAAAATTGGATGGCTTGTAAATTCTGTTGTTGGGTTTGCATAAAGGCATCAAAACGATCCGGTTGTGGAAGAGTGTTAGCTATAGGTTGTGTGACAAGAACTATGTCACATTGATTATTAATGGGTGGATTTTGATACTTATTATTTACCGGAACGATACCTCTGTTAGCATTATAATTATTATTGTTATAATTATTATAACTTCCTTGTCCTTGTCCTTACCTCGGTTGAGCTTGGTTGTAATTGTTTGTTGGCCTAACATTTTGGTTAGTAAACCTTGGAGATTGTTGATTATTTCGCCAAACGAAGTTGGGGTTTTATCGCCAAACTGCGTTAGGTTCGCTATTAATGGAACAAACATTATCTTGTTGTGATTTTTGTTGTTCATAGGCGAGAGGACAATAGGAGTCGGGATGCCCTGGACTCAAACAAAAATTACATGGATTGGTGTTGACATTCATGACGGGAATAGGCTTTTCTTGAACAGAAATAGCCTCTACCTTTTTAGTGAGAGATTCGATTAAATTTTTAAGTTCAGGATCGAGTTTCATCTAAAATATACCGGCGGCCTTAACTATTGTAGAAGAACTAGCGGAACGGGAGATATCGTCACTACCCCCCCCCCCCCCAAGTTATTATTACGCTTTGTTTGATCGTCTAGAAATTTATAAGCCTCTGAGGCTCCTTTACTGAGAAAACTACCCCCATTCATTATGTCAAGCACCTCTTTGTGGTGGTGTAACAGTCCCTTGAAAAAGGCACGAACTAACATGTCTTTCGCAAGGTTATGGTGTGGACACTCTATAAGAAGATTGGTGAAACGATTCCAAGCCTCTAAAAATGATTCATAAGGATTCTATCAAAAGAAATGAATCTTGGAAAGCATTTCATCGGTTTTTAGTGGTGGGTAAAAATGTTCCATAAATAGTTGAACAATTTTGGCTCACGAGTCCACAGAATTAGACGCTTGGGCAGTTAACCAAGACGCCGCCTTATCGGCTAAAGTGAAAGGAAACACCCTTAGTTTATTTTGTTCAGCACCAACCATAAGATGGTGGAATGTAGTAAGGACTTGGTATCATTCAAGGCTTTGTAAAAGTCAGAGAGAGGAGACTCTCTTTCTTTTGCCATTATTTCAAGTGTGGTGTGTGGTATATTAGCTAGAGGTATAGTGAGTGGTATACTAGAAAGGCGTGTTTGTTAACGTTGCCGGTTGATTACGTTAGGCGTTTTTCTTTGGCCTGACCTTAATCTCATGCAAGGCTAAGACCAATCTTAACTAAACACGACAACACTCCAAACAATCCTGATATGCTAGTATGAACCTCTAATAGGAGATGCGAGATGTGGAAGAAAGAAGTACCTTAATGGCTCCTTCCTTCGCTTATGAATAGCGTCTTGTATACGTGTGCTCAGTATGTATAACGAGTTAGAGACACTGAATAACTTGAAGTAATGGAAGTTTGAACTAACCTATGGAAATCGGGCAGTTCAGAGTAGAGGGCGCAGGTCATGCTTAGAATTATCCTAGGTAGGGCGCGAGTAGCGCTCAAGTCCAACTCGAGCTCCAGCGCTTTCAAATAAGGGCTTCGAACTTTGCCATTCGCAAGGCGCTGGTTCGAGGTAAAACTCAAGTTCCAGGTGCTTCAGCGTGGGGGGCGCTCGAGTTTTGCCTTGGCAAAGCGCGGGTCACGCTCAGATAAAACTCAAGTTCTAGGCGCTTAGGCAAGGGGGGCACTCGAGTTTTACCTAAGTAGGGCGCGGGTTGCACTCCGCGTATTCCTGCGAGGAAAAATTCAGTTATGAAATAAACAACCACAGTTAGAATCAAACAAGGGTGGGTGGGTTATGGGACTTTAGAAGACTAACAATACTAAAGAAAACAATACTAAAGGGAACTAAGATGGCAGCGACGCCATTTGATAAAGGTAAAATGCTAGTTTTACCCACGAATAAGTAACGAGACTCAAACGCAAGTAAAACTAGAACTATTTTCAGCTAAAAGTTTATCAAAGATTTCTACTCTCAATGTTATCTGATAACCGTAAAAAAAACATAGAATCCTAAATATTAAGTCTACAAGAACACTAATACGTAATCCTACCGTTCTTACGTTTAAATCAATTCTTCTTACTCTCAAAACAAAATCATGCAATACAACGAGTAAGGATTCGTTCCACTCTTAAACCTTAAAGACTTAAATAGAATTCAATTTATCAAACACAAGGAACAGTGAGAGTGATGTGTTTGGTGTTTAAACTAAAACTAATTATAAATTTAAGACAACTAAATCTAAAGATTCTAACTTTATGAAATTTAACAAATAATAATTAAAATCTAACATCAATAACTACGAAATGACTAACAACCAAGAAATGAAATTAGATCTAAGCAATAGATAAATGACAAAATCGAATTTGATCAATAATAAACTACTTTATTTATCTAAAGAAGCAATAACAATATTTTAATACTTTAAATTAAAACAAGGGAAATGAAAACTAATAAAAATGGAGATTCAAAACTAGATCTAGATCTAAAAACTAATCTAGATCTAACTTTTTCTAACCCTAAACTCCATTAACATTAGCTTCCTAACCTAACTGCCATTAACACTGAGTCAAGCTTTTGTTTTTATCCATCCAGATCCAAAAATCGTGCATGGGCTTGGAGCCATGTTTTTGGACTGAAAGAATTGGGTTTTGGGCCAGAGAATCAGGCCCAAAACCCAATTCTTTCAGTCCAAAAAGGCCTCTTCAGCTGCAGTTGGCTTCCACAGACTTTTCGTCCACTTCTGCTCCTCTGATTGGGTCAAGGCTTGGACCATTGCAAAGTTCTTTCCGAGCCGGTCGTTTTGACATAAGGTAGGCCTCAATCCGAGGTCTGAGTCCAAAGATATGGCATTCAGAAGTTCTGCTGACTTTTGCTCCTTTATCTCGCTAAAGTGGCACATTTCTGCACATAATGGACTTTGAAGCCTGAAATGCATAAAAACACGTAATCAGTATTAACTCTTACTTATTATTTACATAATTGGTCTAACAGTATGATTATTAAGGGGTTAAAACTACAGTTTTGGGCTCTTATCATTATCGCAATAGAGTTGGAGTAAAAGATTCATTCCACTTATAGTTCTTTAGTATTCAATGTTTTCTAAGATTATCGGTCCTAGCCAAAGTTAATGAGAGTAATGATGGTATTATACTACGATGCAAATTATACTGACAAGATATGATAATTCAACTACGAAATGCTAAGGTTTGAATCTAGATAAAGAATTAGGGGGGAATTGATTCCACCTTGAATCCAACTTAATAAACTAGCATAGATTGTTGTAATCCAATTCTTATATTCTTACGATAAGAATTGGTCGTTCTAATCCCTAATCATTAATGGCAATCTCTACCAACTAATGACTAGCATGTGAGAAAGTTTAACCCATTCTCATGGCGAATCAACTATCTTATAGAGTGGAATAGACTCTTACAACTATTTCTACAATACACAATCAAGTTTTCATCAAGGCTTCATCAAACCCCTCTAATGGATGTTTAGCCTTGATTCATCAAACTATCATTTACAATTGAATTTAAACAAGACATCATATAAAGATTGTAACTTTACTAAATTGATCTAATCAAGAATTCCAATCTAAATTAACAACGAAGAAATGATTAATAACTAAATAATCGAAACTAGATCTAAATAATTTAATAATTAAAAACTAGATTATGATTAAATAATTAGCAATTGAAGACAACTAATTTATAAATTTAACAATACTAAAACTAAACAAGAATTTAATCAATAAACTAAATCGGAATTAAAAACTAATACTTTATTATAAAACTAAATATAATTCTAAAATAATAATCTACTTGTTCTAACACTAATTAATTAAAAGGTAAACTAGATCTAAAACAAGATATGAAAACTAATTAATAGAGACTAAATCTAGATCTAGAATTCTCTGCTAATGGCTACCTCCTACCTAAAGCTAAGGATGCTTAAGAGTTAAGTCTTGTGTCTTCAAATAGAGGAGACCAGATCCACATTTTCGTGCATGGGCTGAGGAGCCATGTTTTGGGCCGGAAAATCTAGCCCAAAACCCAATTTCTTCAGTCTACATAGGCCTTTCCAGCTGGATTTGACTTCCACAAACTTTTTGTCCACTTCTACTCCTCTGATTAGGTCAAGGCTTGAACCATTGCAAAGATGATTCCAAGCCGTTTGGTTTGACATAAGGTAGGCCTAATTCCGAGGTCTAAGCCCAAAGATACAGTCTTTGGAAGTTTTGTTGACTTTTGTGTGTTGTTTCTGCCCGCGTTAACTTTGACTTTTCAGCTTTGATTGGGATTTATAAAGGCTTTTTCTCCTTGAATCTTGGCCTTTTATCACAGAACTTCTTAGCAACCAACCCTTGCTCCTTTATCTCACCAAAGTGACACATTTATGTACATAATTGACTTCAATGCCTAAAATACATAAAAGCACGTAATCAACATTAACTCTTATTTATTACTCGCATAATTGGTCTAAAAGTATTATTGTTAAGGGGTTAAAACTACAGTTTTGGGCTCTTATCAGAAACAAATTGGGAATTAAAGAATTAGTCGACCTAGTTAAAACTGGAAATTTCTAGCTGTAAACTTTTATTTGAATAAACTGGTTGGGTTTTAAGTTTACTGCCAACCCGACCATTTCTAGAAAGAATTTCTCCCTGTGGACATATATATTTGGATTCTCCTTTTTTTAAAATCTCGAAAACATATTTTTATGTTTAATTTCATTAAGAAATGAAGCGGGGGTGACCAAATGAATACAACTATGTTTACTGGAAAACTGAAAAGTGCAGGTCAATCAACTTTGTGCACCGTTTGAGGTATTGTAACGATCTATATTCCACCAGAAAAAATTAATGATATGCTCTATCAATAGCTTTGTCATCCTTTTTACATAACTGAATTTGACTGAGTATTGAATTTTGTGGATTTATTTCTAGACTGGTGTACAAACTGCTAAAAAATGAAAAAGGACTTGGAAACAGATCTTGTAACACGATTTTGGACCTGAAAGCCCTGTGGATTAGCTTTCTAAGTTAGGGCTTACTTTTGAATTGGGTGGAGAATTAAGACCTACACAGTTTTTCAAGTAAAGCGCTACAAATCTGAATGGTGTTTTGCTAGAAACTAGTTTGTTTACTTGGGAAGCAATTCACACTCATACGTGTACGCATTTTTCTCTAGGTGGAGTTGCAGGATGCTTTTCAGGTTCCGTTTTCTACCATTCCTCGACTCACCTGCCAGAGGAGTAACTTCTTGCATGATATAACCTGTTTAGACCTTGTATGCATATAGTAGTGTATTTTCTAGTATTTGTTTACATGATTAGGATTGTTTAGCATATATATATATATGTTGTGTGGAATGTTTGGTATAAAAATTTAATTTTGTCAAGAAATAGGAGAACATTCCAACGAGGGTTAAAATCTTAGTTGGGTAAGTTGTTTCTAAGCCCTTCGGAGTGAAGCTACTCTCTATATGACATTCATAATCTCAATGAGTATTGATGAAGTCAAATTCTTATACAAACCAAGCGTCAACTAGTGTCATACATTTTATGTACTATGTCGCATGTTTAGTAAGTATTTGTATTTAGCATGATTTTTATTTAAGTTTCTAGCATATTAGAAATACAATATTGGTTTTTACGAAGCATGCTGTAATTTGTTGATTATAGGTTGTTGACATGCTAAGTATTTTTATATAATAATTTGCTTGTATTGTGATTTGTATTGCCATATTTGTTTGTATAATACATGAATAGTAAGAAATTGTAAAAAAAAACTAAAAATAAATAAATAAAATCTATCATAAAATATCTCATATTCAAACAGTGTCTAGGAAACTTACAAAGATTGAGGTTATCTAATTAAGGAACGAGCTTGCACAGAAAACCTCTCTCAATTTGTCAAGTGACCTGGCTGTTTGTCTATGCCAACGTAATCCTTGTTCAACTCTTATCAATAGTAGCAACTCAAGCTTACGTTGTTTATCTTCATCCTCACGTAATTGCATCAATAACGTAAAAACTCATTCCTTGAATGCCTTAGCTAATTTTATGTTTGCATGAGATTAAGGTCTGGTAATAATAAGGAACTTGAACACATATATCGTAGAGGAAAATATGATAAGCAATTACATAAATTATCATCTCAAACAAGCACTTCCTTTGTCACTGATAAGAGCCCAAAAATGTAGTTTTAACTCCTTAACAATCGTACTTTTAGACCAATTATGTGAATAATAAGTAAGAATTAATACTGATTACGTGTTTTTATGCATTTCAGGCTTCAAAGTCCATTATGTGCAAAAATGTGCCACTTAAGCGAGATAAAGGAGCAAAGGTCGGTTGCTAAGGAGTTCTGTGATTAAAGGCTAAGATTCAAGAAGACAAAGCCTCTGTAAAGCCCGGTCAAAAGATGAAAAGTCAAAGTCCACGCGGGCAGAAACAGTGCACAAAGTCAACAGAACTTCCGAAAACCATATCTTTGGACTCAGACTTCGGAATTGGGCTTACCTTACGTCAAAACGACCGGCTCGGAAAGAGCTTTCCAATGGTCTAAACATTGGCCCAATCAGAGGAGCAGAAGTGGACAAAAAGTCTGTCGAAGTCAACTGCAGCTGAAGAGGCCTTTTTGGACTGAAAGTATTGGGTTTTGGGCCTAATTTTCCGGCCCAAAACATGGCTCCAAGCCCATGCACGATTTTTGGATATGAAAATATAAAAACAAAAGCTTGACTCTTTGTAAATGGCAGTTAGGTTAGGAAGCTAATGTTAATGGAGTTTAGGGTTAGAAAAAGATAGTTAGATCTAGATTAGTTAATTACTTAGTTTTCATTCCATTAATTAGTTTCATTCTTTGTTTTAGATTAGTTATTTAAATCATTGAATATCATTCATTAGATAAATAAAATAGTTGTTATTCGTTCAATCATATCTTGTTCTTATTGTTCTATTAGATAAATAAAGTTAATTAGTTCTCCATAATCTAATTTCATTTTCATTTATTTATTAGCTTAAATCCTTAGATTTACTTATTTGTCATTATTAGTTTAATTCAATTATTGCATGAGTAGTTTCGAATTGAGTTTAAACAAATAAAGTTCAAATTTTTATATTATGTCTTGTTTAGATTCAATTGTTGGGAATGGTAGAATAGAAATTTCACATCAAATCATTGCTCTCACCATTGTTTCTCTTGGGTTTGAGTAGTTGAATTCTATTTACGTCTTGAGGGTTTAAGAGTGGAACGAATCTTGACTCTCTTATATTACTTCGTTATTGAGAGTAGGAATATTGATATAAACACGTATTTACGTAAATTGATTATTTGTGTTTACGCATAGATAGTTAGAATACGTAAAATCACTTTTATCAAATGGCGCTGCTGCCATCTTAATCTCGTTCAAGACAAGAATTCAATTGCTTGAATCCAAGGGGCAATCCCCCATTCTCTACCCACCCACCCTTTTAATTTTTCATTCTTATTTCTTGAATTTTCGGAACTGTTCATTGTTTTAGGCATAGGGGCTGCGGATTCACAGAGAAAAACACTGTGGTGAAGATATTTCTAAATTTTCGAAAATTCTGAAAATTTTCATACATAATATTTAATGTGTTGTTGATTTATTGGAATATTTTCAGATTTTTCAAAGTTGGTTTACCTTGTGAAAAAAATACGATCTTTACAGTGCTGCATTTCAGTTTTCACACCGTATATTCTTGAAAAACAGACAAGTAAGGTTACTTAGGGAGTTCTAAAAATTCTATAACTTTTACAGGAGTATCTATCCTAAGTCAGGAGTTTGTAGTAAAAATTTGATGAGTTTTTGATTTGTTTTGACCTCCTAAATAGTAGAGTGTTTCCAGTGTGTTTCTGCAGTGTTGCAAACACTTAATATCTGGAACACCAGCCAATAAGGAGAGGTTGTAGAACTCCAATTTCTCTAAATTGTTTACAGGAACAAGTAGGATCTGTCAGGATTCTCCAGTAAAAATTTGGAAATTTTTGTCTTTGTTTTGATGGGTTAACCATTCGGTTGTTTGTATTGTGTCCGAAAACTGTTTCGTAAACTTTGCAGGGCAGTAGAGGGACTTTCATAGCTCCGATTGATCTGAAATTTTACAGGCTACTTAATAGACGTCTTAGAAAATTATTGTAAAACTTTCAAATTTTTTGGAGTACGATAAAAGGCCTAAAACTTGAAAACCCTGGAGCGCGACCCGCGCCCAAAACACTAGACATTCGACAAAACAGAGGGCACCCACGCCCTCGAAGGAAAATTCAACAAGGAATGTTCCCAATTTTCATAGGTAAATGCAAATTTTTATTTCTTCAAGTTACTCAGTGTTTCTAACTTGTTAAATACACTGAGATCGCGTATACAAGACGCTATTCAAATGCGTAGCAAGGAGGCATTCAGGTACTCCTTCTTCCACTCCTCGCCTCTTCTGTCAGAGGAGTTTTAATTCTAGTATAATCAGGCTTGTTTTTCATAGAAATAAATACAACACGCCTATCTAGAATTTCACACACTACACTTGCATCAATGGCTAAAGAACAAGAGACTCCTCTCTCTGATTTTTATAAGGCCCTAAACGATAGCCCTAAGTCGCATCATCGTTCTTGCAGACCTAGTGGGGATTTTCAATCCCCCTAATATATTTAACTTGTTACCGGGTTTTCATGGTTTAGACCACGAGAAGCCTTACCAAAGACACGCGTAGGATAGACCAAGTTCTCACTACATTCCATCATCCTAGCGTAAGTCCAGATCAAGTTAAACTTAGGGTGTTTCCTTTCACCCTAGCCGACAAGGCGGCGTCTTGGTTAACTACCCAAACGCCAAACTCTCAGGGACTCATGGGCTCAACTTGTTCAATTGTTCATGGAACAGTTTTACCCACCATCAAGACAGATGAAATGCTTCACAGATTCATTTCTTCCACTATAATCCTCATGAATCCTTTTTAGAGGCCTGAATCGTTTCATCGATCTTCTCATTGAATGCCCAAGATCATAATCTTGCGAAAAGACACGCTTTGTTCGTGGCTTTCTTCAAGGGGCTTTCACATTATCATAAGGAGGTTCTAGATATCATGACTGGGGTAGTTTTCTTAGTAAAGGAGCCTTGGAGGCTTATAAATTCTTAGAAGATCAATCTAAGAAGAACAACAATTGGGGAGGTAACGATTCCTCCCGGCCCTCCTTCTTCTCTTGAGGTTAAACATGATCCCGAAGCTTAAAACTCTTATCGATGCCCTCACTAAAAAGGTAGATGCCATCTCTGCTCAACAACAACCCACTCCAGTCATGAACATTAACTCTACTCGTTGTAATATCTGTTGTAGTCTTGAGCATTCCGACTTCTATTGTCCTCTTTGTCTATGCACAAACACCACCACAACCATCGCACTTTAACCAGCTTAACTCAACATCAAGGACAAGGGAACTTAGGTGACTGAATAGAGGTTTAGTACCCATAACCCGTAACTATCAACATCAAGACATGAACGCCAACAAGCTTTAATTCCAATACAACCATCTACGACAAAGTAGTAGTGACCTTGTTGGAGAAACAAAATCAAATTATGCAACAAAACTCCAACTTGATGAAAGATCAAAGATGATCAAAACTCTAATATGATGAAACAAACGATGCAAATGATGCAAGATTTGTGCCAAAAGGTTATTGACATGTCTTCTAACCAAAATAATAACCAAACCGGGCGTGTTTCCAAGTCAAGCAAAGGCCTAATCCTAAGTTAACAAACACCGCCTTTGAAATAAAAAGTATTCAGTAATGGTAATATAAACCAAGGGGACCTACAGTACACTACCCTTCGCTCGGGAGAGTAGTTTATAACCAAGTGACTATGCCTAAAGATCACCCAAGAAACTATAAATGATACCATACCAAATACTTGTCATAGAAATTGAAGACCCTACACACCTAGAGGTTCCAATATGGAAACCTAGTTGGAAAGTGATAAAAGATAAAGCAACAAGTTAACAAATATGTTCCCCTCATATTAGGTATAGGGATAAAACACCGCATGAACAACTAGATTTTCCCGTAGAAGGTGAAGTTAAGTCTATTGAGAGTTTTGTATATCACATTAGTGCTTCCGGACGATGTTGTTCCTACACTAGTACATATCCCTCTTATGGAAGAAGACAAAGATCACAATTTTGACTCTTTGAACATAACCAACTAGAGAAAGAATTTTCAACCCCCGCCTTCTGACCATAGAAGAGATGGACTAAACCTCACAATAGACGAGATAGATGAATTCCTCAAAGATGGAGATGAATACCATAATTATATGGATCGGACAACCTAGATGAGGAATTCGACGAAGTTTCTAAGAGCCCGTGATAATCCACCTTCTCAAGCACTACCTAGAGCACCACCCTACCACCATCCACCTGAGTTAATCCCTCATAAAATCCAATCATTCTTCCCACCCTTTTCTTCTAACACTTATCCACATTCCAAGTATTTTCCAAAACCATTCATTTACTCACGATCATTCACTTGACACCTTCTTATTCGACTAAGTTGGTCAGAGAAAGTTTTGGAGCTTGATTCTGTTTGGTGGTGCATTCCATGTTAACTATTTATGGAAAGATCCATAATTGTTTAGATTATTGATATATGGGAAACTGCATGTAAATACATATATATCACTTTAAGTCTAGGGAATCTGACTTTAAAAGACCCGATCGTTTTTAAAACAAATTTTTACAAACCTGTTTTCAAAAATTTGTTTGGGGGTGGGGTGTTTGGTTTTTCCATGCTTGATCACTAAACTTCCTATTCTTATCCCCACCTCGCTCCCTTTAAGAGTAGCTAGATTTCTCCTTGTTTGTTGTTTTGATGTTGTTTTTTATTATTTTTAGTAGATAGGATGTTACGTTGTTAAATTCTGTAGTTAACTTTGAATTTGGTAGTTAAATGTTGTTTGAATTTCAATTTTAATATAATGTTGTTCTTTTCAAATTGTGCATGGATTTTATTGTTAATCCCACCTTCCCGAATTGTTTGGGGGTGGTATTATTTATTCTATCATGATTTGTAGAAGATCCTCCATTTTAGAGTTTGTTTTGGAGTGAAGGTTGAGAATATTGTCGTAATTGGCATACCTATGATTAGATGTGGTGGTAGGATGAAATCTAAGAGAGTTTTGAAGTTACTATTCTAAATCCAGTATAAAAGATACCAGGGTTGTTATAAAATCAAAAATATGAGTTGTTTCCATTTTCGGGTTTGGAAATTTTATTGTTTCCGAAAATTGCCTTAAAGCTTTTTGGCAACCTACCAATTCGTTTTAACAATTCAAAACCTATAAAAACTTCATTCATTCTACACTCACAACCTACACTATACCTAACTTCCATCTCTCACCTTTCACTCCCACGTTTCCCGTTGTTCTTCACCATTTTCACAAATCAGCACCTCGGAGCGCACCTGCGCCATAGAGGAGCGCACTCGCGCCTTACACATTTGTCAGAATTTTTGTACAGAGCGCACTCGCACCCAAGGTGAGCGCGACTCTCCCTCAAACACTGTAACTCCAAAACTTCGTGAGAGCGACCCGCCGCCTTCGTGAACACACCTAAAAATTCCAGTTTTCTGCGGGTTGTTCCTGTGTGATTTGCACCGTCCAGAGCGTAGTTTTGAGATGACATCTCCTACAATAATACCGGAACAGTCATTCGAAGATTTGTTTCAAAGCACTACTTATGGTGCTTAGTTTCGCGAGGTGATCACACACGTAGGCTGGGAACTGCTTATGGTTCTTTCTAGCATTTGTTCTTGGACTTGCCATGCCCGCTGAAATACAAGACCCATGATGCTATTGAGTAGATAATATGCATGTCTACACTTATGACTTTTTGCATGAGGCTTATGGGGCAGGCATTTTCCGTATCGAGGACCAAGGCGAATATAACGTCGCCCTTGGTAGCCTGTCCATGAACATAGGAACTGTTATGTTTTGGATCATGCTAAACATTTTAGGGGAATGGCGTTTTTTCTTCTGTGAATGATGCCACTTGCAGCGTCTTCCTTGCTTTACCCACGGGACGTATATGCCATGACCTTCCCAGAACCTTGATGTCTAGTTTAGCACGAGCCCATAGCATGAGGCATAAGTATCTTCTTATCCCTGTTTTAGTTTGCCGTATTATGCTATGTTTCTTCCCTATTTTTTGTGCCCGTTTCACGGATTGGGTTGGAGTCGAAATTGTGAGACCCACTAATTGTATTATCCGATCTTTTCGTGCAATGACTTGGCAAGGGTGGAGGATACAACCTCATCAAGTTGCACCTTACACCCCATCCGACCAAGTGGCGCTTAATAGGTTAGCAATCATAGATGATAAATGGCATGAAGCATGGCAAATTATCATGGCATGGCAGGACGCGAAGGAACCTCACTTCTTTATAGAAGAGGAGGATGACGAAAAACTGGAGTGGAGGTAAGTTTTAGTTTCAGCTTAGTGTCCGCTATGTCCCAAGCAATTTATTTCTTGTTAACCCCATAATGGATGGAACTCTTATAGAGTTCGTCCGGGTTTTCTTTTCTATATTAGTATGTTATAACCTTTGTTTTGCAGATGTTTCCGAATTTCACGCGTTTCTATGGTATTTTTCCTACCCTCTCTATTTAAATACATTGAGGACAAAAGCATGTTTCTTGTTTGGGGGTGGAAGGCGAGAAACACGGTAATTAAAACATCCGTTAGGATATAGATATGTATAATATGCATTTGTTTTCAAGTTAAAATTTTCAAAAATATAAATAAATAAGTTTATGCTATACACTTAGGAATATTGGTATTGTTTTCTTTCTATGCTCTTAACAATCTAGAAGTCTCAATGAAGCTTTTGCATCGTAATAATTGTTAGAAACTTAGGTTAATATGTAGGCAATAATCTTTGCATCTATCTATAAATATATTACATGAGTATCTATGATTGTTAGAAGTAAGTTTCTGAATCTAGGCTAGAGTACTTATTCTACAAATCCCGTGGAGAATATAGCCTAAAGCCTTATATGAGCTTTAAACATTTGAAAAATGACACAAGGGAGAAGTAAAATCCGGATAGAGAAATCACACGTCCACTTGCTTGATCACTATGCCATATCCTAAGCGAGAATTTAGGCCCTCTTTGGATCGATATAGCCAGAAATCACACGTCCACTTGCTTGATCACTATGCCATATCCTAAGCGAGAATTTAGGCCCTCTTTGGATCGATATAGCCAGAAATTCAAACCTATGAATTATTTTCCGCTAGTCGCCCCTCTGAGCCTTTCTTTAGCCTTTCATAAACCACAATTCCTTTACCCTGTTACAAAAACAAAACAAAATAAAAATTCAACTTACCCAATCTAGAATAAGTCCGAATAGAATGAGTGAAGAAAGAAGAAGAGAAAAAACCTGTCTAAACAAAAATTAGTTAGTTGCTTTAAAAAAAAAAAAAAGAAGTTTACATCCAAGGAAAAGAAAAAAAAAATATAAATAAATAAAAACTCCAAAAATAGAATAAAAGGGAGTCAAAAGCCAAAGAAAAGAAAAATAAAAATATGGCTAAAGATGGAAACAAAGTATAGAAGCAAAAGAAAATAACAAGGTTTTCTCTAAGTTACATAATATGAAGACTCTATTATCTCAGACTTGTCCTTTTGAATATCCATTTCCTTCCTTCTTAAACCATCTCCTAATCCCCGCAACACCTAATAAAGACCTCTAGCTCAATTAGGAATAGGTTAGTGTGATAGTAAGTGGCAAATGTGTTTGATCGACTCCGGCTTCCTTGTTTGTCATTGAGATTGTAAGGTAAAGTGTGCCCACTGCATTAATCGGAGTAGCTTAAACTTGAGCGAAAAATCGAGAGTGGTTTTGTCTTGACATTTATGTGAGGACCAACTTAAGGACGTTATTCCGAAGTTTTCAGAAAACGGACTCGCTAAGCATTTCATAGCATTACTCATTGTATATATGTTTATTCAGAGATGATTGATTATTATGCATATATTAGCTTAGGTTTCGACATGATTATTCTCAGATTCATTGCTAGTGAGATGTATAGATAATTGGGACATAAATAAGGAAACAATAGTTTTATTTCTTAGTCGCTGTAGTATAGATGAAGTTTGTGAGTACCTTCACTGGAAAACTCTCACGAGGCTATAACTCGTCCACTAGGGAATTCCTAGTGGTTTAAGGCCTTGTTGCATATGGTCAATGCAATCGCACTCAGCGAAACGAGAGTAGTTAGAACTCCATTTTTGGTCACTTATTCTAATTTCTCATATTTGCTTGAGGACAAGCAAAATGCTGTTTGGGGGTGGTTTGATAAGAGCCCAAAAATATAGTTGTAACCCCTTAACAAGCGTACTTTTAGACCAATTATGTGAATAATAAGTAAGAGTTAATACTGATTACGTGTTTTTATGCATTTCAGGCTTCAAAGTCCATTATGTGCAGAAATGTGCCATTATGTGCAGAAATGTGCCACTTAAGCGAGATAAAGGAGCAAAGGTCGGTTGCTAAGGAGTTCTGTGATTAAAGGCCAAGATTCGAGAAGACAAAGCCTCTGTAAAGCCCGGTCAAAAGATGAAAAGTCAAAGTCCACGCGGGCGTAAACAAAGATTACAAAGCCAACAGAACTTCCGGAGACCATATCTTTGGACTCAGACCTCGGAATTAGGCCTACCTTACGTCAAAACGACCGGCTCGGAAAGAGTTTTCCAATGGTCTAAGCCTTGGCCCAATCAGAGGAGCATAAGTGGACAAAAAGTCTATCGAAGTCAACTACAGCTGAAGAGGCCTTTTTGGACTAAAAGTATTGGGTTTTGGGCCTAATTTTCCGGCCCAAAACATGGCTCCAAGCCCATGCACGATTTTTGGATCTGAAAATATAAAAACAAAAGCTTGACTCTTTGTAAATGGCAGTTAGGTTAGGAAGCTAATGTTAATGAAGTTTAGGGTTAGAAAAAGATAGTTAGATCTAGATTAGTTAATTACTTAGTTTTCATTCCATTAATTAGTTTCATTCTTTGTTTTAGATTAGTTATTTAAATCATTGAATATCATTCATTAGATAAATAAAATAGTTGTTATTCATTCAATCATATCTTGTTCTTATTGTTCTATTAGATAAATAAAGTTAATTAGTTCTCCATAATCTAGTGTCATTTTCATTTATTTATTAGCTTAAATCCTTAGATTTACTTATTTGTCATTATTAGTTTAATTCAATTATTGCATGAGTAGTTTCGAATTGAGTTTAAACAAATAAAGTTCAAATCTTTATATTATGTCTTGTTTAGATTCAATTGTTGGGAATGGTAGAATAGAAATTTCACATCAAATCATTGCTCTCACCATTGTTTCTCTTGGGTTTGAGTAGTTGAATTCTATTTATGTCTTGAGGGTTTAAGAGTGGAACGAATCCTGACTCTCTTATATTACTTCGTTATTGAGAGTAGGAATATTGATATAAACACGTATTTACGTAAATTGATTATTTGTGTTTACGCATAGATAGTTAGAATACGTAAAATCACTTTTATCAGTCACTAAACCTCAAAAAGTGCATCCGTTGCCTTTAACTTTCATAGTTATGGCTGACGAGACTACTTCAATCGAGAAACCCCTTTTGGACTTCTACACTGCTTTAAAGGAAGGACCTTCTTCCTGTATCAAACTTGCAGACCTTATTGTGGATTTTCGAATCCCACCAAATGTCTTCAATTTGTTACCTGTTTACCATGGTTTAGAACGTGAGAAACCATATAATCACCTTCGTCGGATAAAAACAGTCTTGAATACTTTCCATCATCCCAACGTTTTCAACGAACAAATCTTGCTACGATTGTTTCCTTTCACTTTAGCCAATAAAGCGTTGGTCTGGCTAGCAGGCAAACTACCTCATTCTTACGACACATGGGTAAAACTGGTGCAATCATTCATGATAAAATTCTACACTCAGAAAAAAAACTAAAGAGATGCTTGAAAAGATTAAATTCTTTCGACAGCATCCTCAGGAATCCTTTACAGAAGCTTGGGAAAGATTAAATGGTCTTCTTCTCGAATGCCCTCATCACTAACTTAACACTAGTGTCCTCGTCCATTCTTTCTTTAATGGTTTGTTCGAGCATCAACAAGAAACGCTCGACATCATGAACAGTGGTAATTTCATTGATAAAGGCGCTAATGAAGCATTCCAATTTTTGGAAAAACAAGCATCGTGAAGTACCTCTTGGGGAAGAACTGATTCTTCCTGATCATCTCATGTCACTCCTCCAAAAGCCACATCTATGTTTGAAGTCAAACTTGATCCAGAATTAAAAACTCTGATCGCATCCCTGACCAAGAAGGTAGATGCTCTTTCTGTGCAGATCAATGATAAAAAAACCGCAACAAGTCATGAACGTCAACAATTCCCCATGTTACCTTTGTCAGAGCCTTGACCATGCTGAACTCTCTTGCCCATTGCTCTATGAATCCAATCCTTATCAACTGGAAGAAGTTTGTGCCTTCAACATTCCTAACGCACCATGTCGACAACATCCAAATTTTTATTGGCGTAACAACCAACAACAACAAGGACCTCCAAGTTTCTCCAATCCACCCATTAGGCCACCTCCTAACTTTAATTCATATCAGAAAGGATATAATCAGCAATTCCAGCAAGGACAAAGCCAATTTCCGAGTTCTTCTAACTTCAATTTCAACCGTGGCCTTATGCCCGCCAATCAAAATTTCTCACATCAACAACCCATCAACAACTACTGTAATCTCGTTCCTACAACACCACTAGTGCAATCTCCAGTTGATAAACTCAATGACAATTTTCTGACTTACATGAATCAACAATCTCAAATCCTGACATCAATTCAACAATCACTTCAGATGTTAACTCAAGACAAAACTCAGAAAGGTGTGTTTTCAAGCCAAGCGGTCCCTAACCCTAAGCCCAAAAAGACAGCCTTTGAAGTTAGCAATGCTCCAGGTACAAGTAATCCAAATCAGGGTGAGGTGAACGCAGTCACCACTTTTCGTTCTAGTAGAACTGTTGACAATCAAATCCGTATGCCTGATATTCCACCTTCTGCAGTTAGGCCAGAACATGTACCTAAAATTACCGAGGAGCCGACAACTGAAGTGGCAAACCTCACTAAGTCCCAATCCAAGAAAAAAGATAAGGTACAAGTTGATCGATTTGAAAAATACAGACCAAAAGTACCATTTCCAACACGATTGGCCAAGAACAATCCTGATGAAAATTTTGATGAAATTCGAGAAACCTTCAAGAATTTGACAATAAATCTTCCATTTCTCGATGCTCTCAAGCAATTTCCAAGACATGCTAAGTTTCTTAAAGATATGTGCACTACCAAAAAGACGAACACATGTTCCTTAACAAGCGTTCCTCACAGAACAATTTCCTTATATCATAGAATTCAATGGTATAATAAAGTATAAGGACCCTGGACTACCTACCGTTCCATGCACTGTGGGAGATAAGTACACCGCTATTGCACTCTTAGACCTAGGAGCAAGTGTTAATTTACTTCCTTACTATCTGTTTAAACAGTTAGGTCTTCACGAGCTAAAGCCTACTTGCAACATGACATTGCAATTAGCCGATCGATTTATCAAGTATCCCAAAGGAATTGTTGAAAACATCCTTGTCAAGGTCCAAGACTTTTACTATCCCCTTGACTTTGTCATTCTTGACACCGAAGTTGCATGTGACTCGATTCCTATTTTTTAGGGCGTCCCTTCCTTGCCACTGCAAACGCCTTCATCAACTATCGTGATGGTTCTATGACATTGTCTTTCGGCAATCTCTTTGTTAAGGTCAATGTTTTTAAGTTGATGCAACAAATCCCAGATGGTGACGTCGACACTGAGATCACCATGGTTGAAGGTCTAGCGCATGAGTATTTCATCAGCGCTTTTCCAGATGATGAAGTTTGCCAATTTCTTTTTTTTTTTTAATCCGATTTTGATGTTGATTCTTACATTCAAGAGGTTAACACGTTACTAGAGTCAATATTACTTTTTGACCCTACTGATGCAATATCCAGTGATATTGAAAACACTCAGTATGTCTTTTCAGTTCATGACGACATCCTTCATGAATCTTTAATTCCCACTCCTCTACCTCCAGATTTAAAACCACTTCCTTCCGATCTGAAATACGTCCATCTCGACACAGATGGCAGTCACCAAATCATTATTTCATCATAGTTGACTACAGATGAAGAAGTGTGTTTACTTCTTGTCATTAGAGAACACCATTCTACAATAGGATTGTCTTTGGTTGACATCAAAGGCATTGACCATAGTGTGCACACTCATCGCATATATCTCGAGGAAGGAGCCAAGACTTCACGTGAACCTCAACGTCGTCTAAACTCCACCATGAAAGAAGTGGTGCAGGAAGAAGTTCTACGCTTGCTTGATACCAATATCATTTACCCTATCTCTGATAGTGTTCGGGTAAGTCCTATCCACGTTGTTCCAAAAATATCAGGCATTGAGTTGTGTGTGATGAAAATGACGAATGCATCTCCACTCGTATACCTATCAAATGGAAAATTTGCATCGATTACCGCAAAGTTAATGTCATGACTCATAAAGATCACTTCCCTTTTTCCATTCGTTGACCAGATGCTAGAACGATTAGCCGGGCATGCTTATTATTATTTCCTTGATGGATATTCCGGCTACTTTCAAATTGTCATCAATCCAGCAGACCAAGAGAAAACCACTTTCACTTGCTCCTTTGGAAATTTTGCATATAAACGTATTCCATTTGGTCTTTGTAATGCACCTAGAACTTTCCAGCGTTGTATGCTTCATATTTTTAGTGACATGGTTGAACATTTTATGGAAGTTTTCATGGACGATTTGTCTATCTATGGAAATTCTTTTGATGACTGTCTTTCTCATCTTTCCAAAGTATTTAAGTGTTGTCAGGAGAAGAATCTGGTTATGAATTGGGAAAAATGTCACTTCATGGTTCAAAAAGGAATAGTTTTAGGTCATATTATGTCGAAAGCTGGTATAGAGGTAGATACTGCCAAGGTAGTTAAAATAGAATCTCTACCCATTCCACAGACTGTCTGTGATATTCATGCCTTTTTAGAACACATCGGGTTTTACAGGAGATTTATTCAGGATTTTTCAAAGATTGGTAAGCCTCTTACCAACTTACTGCTTAAGGATGTCATACTTGATTTCAACTTTGATTGCAAGACGGCCTTTGACATTCTAAAGGCTGCTCTGACTTCAGCACTAATCATTCAACTTCCTGACTAGTCGAAACTTTTTAAGCTTATGTGCGATGCTAGCGACTATGCCGTTAGTGCCATTTTAGGCCAAAGAAGAGAAAATAAGCCCACTGTCATATACTATGCCAACAAGACTCTGAATGAGGCACAACGGAATTACACCACCACTGAGAAAGAATTTATGGCCGTAGTCTATGCCCTTGAAATTTTTTGCCCTTATCTTGTAGGTTCTACAACCATTGTGTACACAGACCATGCATCCCTTAGGTACCTTCTCACGAAAAAAGATGCTAAGTAGAGATTGATTCGTTGGATCCTTCTCCTGCAAGAATTTACCTTAGAAATAAAATATAAAAAAGGGTCAAACAATGTAGTAGCAGACCATCTTTCAAGGCTACACCATGATTGTGATAGTGATTTTGAGTCGATCTCAGATTCTTTTCCTGGTGAACATTTATACTCCATCTTCTCCTCTCCTTGGTACGCTGATATAGTCAATTATCTGGTGACTGAAGAACTTCCTTCTTCTTGGCCACGCAGTGCTCGAAAAAAGTTCTTATCCATAGTGAAATATTACTTCTAAGATGACCCCTACATTTTCAAATATTGTGCTGATCAACTTATCTGTCGTTGTATTCCCGAATGGGAACATCACGAGGTTCTTTCTTTTTTGCCATGAGCAATCTTGTAGCGGTCATTTCAGTGGTAAGAAAACAGTAGCCAAAGTTCTCCAATGTGGTTTTTACAGGCCCTCTCTATTTCGTGATGTGCATGACCATTGCAAAGCAAGCGTATGATGCCAACATCTTGGCCGCATTACTCAACGAAACATGATGCCCTTAAATCCCATTCTCATTGTCGAATTTTTTGATATTTGGGGCATCGATTTTATGGGTCCTTTTCCGATCTCTCATGGTTTTCTCTACATTCTGGTAGCTGTTGACTACATGTCTAAATGGATTGAGGCAATGGCTTGTCGAAAAAATGATCATAGGACCATCGTGGTTTTTTGTAAAGGAATATATTTTTTCATGGTTTGGCATCCTCAAAGCTATCATCAGTGATGGAGGCAAACATTTTTGCAACCAAATTTTTGAAACCTTGGTAAAATAATATGGAGTTACCTATAAGGTAGCCACTCCATATAATCCTCAGACCAGTGGACAAGTGGAAGTCTTTAATCGAGAGATTAAATCCATTTTAGATAAAATAGTTAATCCATCTAGGAAAGACTGGTCTCTCAGACTTTCTGATGCTTTGTGGGCATATAGAACAACTTTTAAGACTCTTATAGGGACGTCTCCTTACCATCTTGTATTTGGAAAATCTTGTCATCTGCTGGTTGAACTTGAGCATGGTGCTCTATGGGCTTTCAAAAGCTTCAATTATAACATCAACGTGGCAGGCGAGAAACGCAAATTGCAATTAAATGAGCTTGAGGAAATTCGAAGTGATGCTTATGATCTCTCAAAAACCTATGAAGCGAACATGAAAATAATGCATGACAAACATATATTACCGAAGGATTTTCAAATTGGTCAAAAGGTCTTGCTTTACAACTCATGGTTACATCTTTTTCCTAGAAAACTTAAAACATGATGGTCTGGTCCTTTCATTGTCACCCCTTACGGGGCAATATCCTTGAAAAATCCAAGATATGATAGCGAATTTCAAGTCAATGGTCAATGCCTCAATCATTTACACAAATTACGTTCTAGAACTATAGAAAAAACTCTTCTACAGGATCCTGTTTACAAAGATTAGACCTTTTTCATTGTGTACTCCGTTCCTTTCCTATATAAAAAAAAAGTGCACCATTCTAGCACCCGGGCCCTCCTTCATATTCTTCTGTCAAAATTATCTAGGAGTGTGTGGTTGCAAGCACCAGAGACTTAGTCCACAATAACTCTATTTCAGAAATGAGTATAAATGTCTTCTGATAATCGAGCAAACCATATTTCTAGTACAAGATGGGTACACAAAATTTCCTTTCCTTCCTTCTCTACTCTTTGATACTCTCTTCCAACTGACACTCAGCTCATCATTTGGTGTAAATCTCACCCATCTCAGATAGGTCAAGGTCGTAGCTTTTTTGCTCATAAACGATATGCGCAAAGGATGGGGTGGTGTATGCATTGTCAAACGCCTTCCTGCCCCGGTCTTCAACCATTGGGAGATGCTTGCCGGTACAAGGTGTACACTAGCCTCACACCAGCGGAGTGGGATCAACTTCTTCGTCACGTTGTTTCTCCCACAGGATGGGATTCGTCTTGAAGATCTGATGTTAAAAGACTCAACATGTATATACTCGTGTCTTTTACAATTCACCTTTACACTATTGTTGTGCATAAAAAGATTTTGTGTAGGCCATCATATGTTACATATTAGGGACACGGGCAATGGATTCCACCCAGACTAACCCCTGATGCGGCAGTTTGAGGCTATATCCATATGTAATAAGGGTAATATAAGTCGAACGCACTCCTCGCAAGGACCAGGACGGTATTATCCTGACCATTAGTCCCCCAAAACATAAAGGTGAAGCTACTATCTGGCTAGATTGGGTTCGTTTATGAGCCGACACGAAAGTTGCCTAGGATCATCTCGATTGAAAAAGAGTTTAATAGCCGTAACAGTGATGGTAACACGTTCATCTTCCCATGTATAGTAAAAAAAAAAAAAAAAAAAGGGTTGAGTCCTGCTTCAACGAGACTCACCCCCTTCACATTGTACATTCTTCTCCCCACAAACCCTAAAAAAATAAAAAATAAAAAATAAAAATAATGTTAACGTTAACGATCGTTAGTTAACGGTCATCAGCTAACGGTCTGATAATGGTCATATGTTAACGGTCTGATAACGGACACCCCAATGTCTCTTTCTTCCCACTCTTAGTTGTTTAGATGTAACAGTTCACTAGTTTTAACAATTCTATGTATATCAGTGAGAGCAATGGATTGTAGATGTGAATTTTACTAATATAATAAAAAAACTAATTACGAAGATTTAATGGTCTAGTTTATACTAAGACAATTTACTACGAAGATTTTAAATGGGAAGAAGGGATTAGGTGGATTTGATTCCACTTAGATAAATTCCTAATATGCTAGTGTAGATTATTACAACCTTAACCAATAAAGATTAAGTATTTGATCCCTAACTATTCATGGCATCTCTAACCAACTAATAATTAGTATGAGAGAAAGTTTAACTAACCTCATGGCATCTCATGGTGAATAAACCAACCTCTAGATTGAAACTCTTTAAAAAGCAATAAATCTAACTAATACATCAAGTCTTCATCAAAGCTTCATCAAACCCCTGTAATGGAGGTTTAGATAAGATTCATTAAACTATCATTAATAGAAGAAGAGTAAGACATCATGAAGCTAATAACAATAACTTGGTTTTCTTAATAATGGAGGCTAGGGTTTAGAACATAAACTAGGTTAAGACTAAAGAGAGAGAGAGAGACTAATTTAATTAACAGAGTTCTAATTAATGGGAATGAATCTAAAAACTAACAACTATATCTTTTGAGTTATGCCTTAGTCCTCTTTATATAGGAGAGGGCTAGGTTTACAATTTCATGCATGGGCTTTGGAGCCATGTTTTGGGCTATTAAATCAAGCCCAAAACCTAATTACTTAAGTCCAAAAAGGGTTTCTCTACTGGAAATTATTGCAATAGTCTTTTCGTTCACTTTTACTTCTCTGATTGGATCAAGGCTTAAACCATTAGAAATCTCTTTCTGAGTCGGTCATTTTGACATATAGTAGGCCCAATTCCGAGTTCTGAGTCTAAAGATACGGCCTGCGGAAGTTCTGTTGACTTTTATGCTCTATTTATGCCCGCATTGACTTTGACTTTTCAGCTTTGACTGGGCTTTAAAAAGGCTTTTTATCCTTAAAATTTGGCATTTAATCATAGAACTTCTTAGCAACCAACCTTTGCTCTTTTCTCTTACAAAAGTGGGACATATTTCTTCACATATTTGACTCCAATACCTGCAATACACAAAAGTACGTAAACAGTATTAACTCTTATTTATTATACATATAATTGGTCTAAATGTAATATTATTAAGGGGTTAAAACTATAGTTTTGGGCTCTTATCACTGTGCTAGGACATAAACTAGATGATAAGTCCACCATTATTTATTATGCTAGTAAGACTTTAAATGATGCTCAAAAAAATTATACTACTACGAAAAATGAATTTTTAGCTGTGGTTTATGTTTTAGATAAGTTCCATCCTTATTTGGTTGGTTCAAAGACCTAGTGTATACTGACTATGCAGCTCTTAGGTACCTTCTCGCCAAGAAGGATGCTAAACAGAGATTGATCTGATGAAACTTTCTCCTGCAAGAGTTTACCTTAGAAATTAAGGATAAATGAGGGGTCAAAAATGTAGTTGCCGATCAGTTATCTAGACTAACCAATGATAGTGATAGTGACTCTGAATCCATACCTGATTCTTTTCCTAATGAGCATCTTTATTCTATTTTTTTTGTACCTTGGTATACTGACATTGTGACTTTTTTAGCTTCTGATATTATTTATGATATTTGGTCAAAAAGTGAATGTAAGAAATTTTTGGCTAGAGTTAAGTTATACTACTGGGATGAGCCATACCTTTTTAAGTATTGTGCGGATCAGATTATTCGTCGTTGCATTCCCAAGTGGGAATATAATAAAGCGTTATCCTTTTGCCATGACATAGCGTGTGGTGGCCATTTTAGTGGTATGAAAATGGCAGCTAAAGTTCTTCAATGTGGTTTGTATTGTCCTACCCTTTTTAAGGATGCCCAAGTACACTGCCGAACGTGTGTTCGTTGCCAACAACTTGGGTGTATCACTAAATGTAATATGATGCCTTTAAATCCCATTATGGTAGTGGAATTTTTTTATGTATGGGGCATTGATTTCATGGGTCCTTTTGCTGTTTCCCACAGTTTTATTTATATTCCTGTTGTCGTGGACTACGTTTCCAAATGGATAGAGGTCATGGCTTGTCATAGCAATGACCATACGACAGTTTTGTTTTTCATTAAGGAATACATTTTCTTTCGTTTTGGCATCCCTCAAGCCATCATCAGTGATGGCGAAATGCATTTTTGCAATAGAGTTGTTGCTTATTTAGTTAAGAAATACGGAGATACCCATAAGGTGGCAATTCCTTATCATTCGCAAACTAGTGGACAAGTAGAAGTCTCTAATAGGGAAATTAAAAAGATTTTAGAAACGACAGTCAATCATGACTAGAAAGATTGGTCTAAACGTTTAACAGATGCCTTATGGGCATATCGGATAACTTTAAAAACTACTATAGGAATGTCTCCCTTTAGACTTGTGTTTAGAAAACCTTGTCACTTGCCCGTTGAATTGGAGCACCATGCTATGTGGGCTATAAAAAGCTTGAACTTCAATATTGATGAGGCTGGTGTCAAGCGCAAATTGCAATTAAATGAGCTTGAAGAAATCCATAGCAATTCTTATGATCTCGCGAAGGATTATAAGGCTAACATGAAACATGTTCATGATAAACAGATTTTGCATAAAGAGTTTGTAGTTAGTCAAAAGGTTTTGCTTTACAACTCATGTTTGCATATTTTCCCAAGAAAATTAAAAACCCGTTGGTCTGGTCTTTTTCTGCTTACTGAAGTCAACCCTCATGGGGGAATCACCTTGGTAAATCCCAAGGACAACAGTACCTTTCAAGTCAATGGCTAACGTTTAAAACATTTTCACGAGTTAAGGTCCCCAGATGTGGAGAATGTCCTTCTACAGGACCCTGTCTATGAGGACTGACTTTTGATGTTTGGTGTACTTCCTTTCATTTCCATATATATTGGTAGTGCACCATTAAGGTAGCCGGGCCCTCCCTTTAGAGTGTGTGGCTGTAAGTACCGGATTCTAAGTCCACGTTTAACGTAATTCACGCTTTCCACTCTTGCATGTTTTCTCATTTTTGAGTCGTATTTCTCTATCGAGTGATTTACGTCCTTATTGCTTTATTGGTTTTTTTATATTAAACCTTATTCATAAAAAGTAAAAAATAATAAAATTCGATAAACATTAGTCTAGGAAGTCTCGCGAATTTGACTTTAAAAGACCAACGTTTTAAAAAAAAATTCTAAACCTTGTTTTCAAAAATTTGTTTGGGGGTAGGGTATTTGGTCTTTCCATTCTTGATCACTCAACTTCCTATTCTTGTTCCTTCTTCCATTTAGTCGTACTTTGATTTGGGTTGACACTATCTATGAATTTAGATTTCTTTCGATCACATAACTTATGCCATTCACGCGTTTCGAGGTGTTTTCCATCTCTTTATATGTCAACCACATTTAGATTTGAGTTTTTTTTTTTTTTTTTTTTTTTTTTTTTTTTAAGATAAGCTAGGGTTAGGCTGACCCTCACCTGTATTAATTAACCAAGTCTTACATAGATTGTACCTAAGCATCCTCCTCTATGAGTCTATACAAATCTCTATCTAGAGGAGGAATAAACACTACTAAGTCATTACAGATAGAAGTCTTAAGCCCTGCAAGTAAGTCTGCCGGTTTATTAGCTTCCCTAAAAACATGCGCAAAATAACAATAGCTGAATTTTGCAGCTAGCTTTGATATCAAGGCCTCCAAATTCGAACAAGTCCATGGTGGTTTTGCAATTTTAGTGATGATATTCACTGTTGTAATGGAGTCAGTTTCAACTTCCACCTTATTATATCCTAGTTCATAGCATAGCTCGAGTCCGATCGTGATTGCTTTCAGCTCCTGATAGATTACAGCTTGCATGTCACCGCTTCCTGTATAGGCTGCTAACACCTCTCCATGACAATTTCTGATAATACCTCCATGGCCAGACCCCTCATCCGTCAATGCTCCATCTGCATTTAGCTTTACCTTACCTTCCTCCGGTGGGAACCAATTGCACTCTCACCTCTTCCTTTCTCTGAACTTAAGCTGAATTTCCATTGACTGACAAAGCTTTCTAGCTTCCAGCGAATCTTCAATCTCAGCTGCTTGCGTCTGGATATACATCTTTGTATCTCTGATGATTTTCCTCAAGACCACTATCGCTGATCTAGCCTTACTCTTAAATCGTCTCCCATTTCTTTCTTTCCATATCCCATCAACTGCCGTGCAAATGTCGACTTTGTAAATTTCTTCCACTAAACTGGATCCTCTAGATAATCGCAGTAGTGATGACCATTCCTTATTTGAGCTTCTGCCATCAGTCATAATTCCCAAAGCTGATTTTATACCATTGATAATCTCTCGCGAGTAAATGCAGTCAAAGTAAAGATGATTTGAAAATTCTCTACTTTGATTGCACAAGCAGTAGGAGGAGAAAGAGAGGATTTTTTTGTGCACCAGCCTATCTTGCATTGATAAACTATTAGAGAACAGCTGCCAAGTCATAAAGGAGTGCCTTGGTATAACCAATCTGCCCCACACAAGTCTCTGCCATCTTACTTTTTCTTCTTTTTTCCTCAGAGCTTCATACGCACTTCTTGATGTGAATTTCCCACTCTAGTGAGGCTTCCACACCACTCGATCTTGAACTAGATGCTTGTTGATTCTTGTATTCAAGATATCCTCTCGTAGCCTGTTACATTGGATGTTCTGTACCACTTCATTCCAATCACCTTCTGATAAGAGTTGATCCACTGTGGCATTGATTGGCAGCTGAATTTCTGCAACTGCCTTTGCATTGAACAATAACATGCTACTATTACACCATAGATCTTGCCATACAAGCGTGTCCCTTCCATTAGAGATTGAGTACAGAATAAGATCTCTCACTTCTTTTCTGCTCTGTAGTATGTTCCTCCATGACCATGAGCAGTCTTGCCGGATTGTCATAGTCCACAAGTATTTGTGGGCCAAAAGATTCTTCCATAGCCATTCGACCCAAATACTACTTTCCTTCGCCGCTACTTTGAATACCAATCCGCAATAAGCTCCTTTATTCCATACTTCCATATTCATGATCCCCAGATCACCTTCTTCCTTTGTCTTGCATATGGTTCTTAGACTCGCTTGATTCACACATCTCTTTATATCAGTTCCACTCCACAGAAAAGTAGCACATATTTTTTCCACATGTTCTAGAACTGTTTTTGGTAGGATGAATGTTCTGGCCCAATAAACATGTAGTGAGCTAAGCACTGATAATATGAGTTGCAATCTACCTGCATGAGAGAGTAGTTTAGCTTTTCAGTCCTTGATTCTGTTTGTAACCTTATCTATCAACAGTTGACATTCTCTGATTCCAAGCCTAGCTGAGATGAGAAAAAGTCCTAGGTATCGCATTGGAGTGGTTATGAGTTCAATACCTAGAATCTGAGACAAAACCAAACCATCCTGTTGTCCCATTGCACCAGTTATAATAGTAGTCTTCTGCGAATTTATTTGTAGCCCAGTAGTTGTGCTAAATTCCACCAAACAGTGTCTGAGAGCATATATGGAGTTCACTTCCCCTTTACAGAATATTAAAACATCATCCACAAAAGCCAGATACGTGAGTTGTTTCCTTTTGCATTTAGAATGGAATTGGATTAGTTTGTTTTCCACACTCTCTCTGATTAGGTAGCCAAGAACTTCCATTATAAGCACAAACAAATATGGAGACATGGGGTCCCCCTGCCTTAAACCTCTACCTCCAGCGAAAAAACCTTCAGGCGAGCCATTTATGAGGACAGAATAAGAAGGTGAGCTAATGCATAACTGAATCCACTTTTTCAGCTTGGGTGGGAACTGGAATCTATCCATCATGTAAAAGATGGCCTGCCAACTCACCATATCATAGGCCTTTCTTATATCCAGTTTTATTGAGCATCTTGGGGTTCCATGTCTTCTATCATATCCTTCCAGAACTTCATGGGACAAAACGATATTATCCTGTATAGATCTCTCTGGGATGAACGCTGACTGGTTGTCATGTACTAGCACCGGTATCACCATCTTCAACCTATTGGTGATGACTTTGGAAACACATTTGTAAATCGTGTTACACAGAGCAATCGGTCTAAAGTCTTCAACTTTAGCTGGTGAAGCCACTTTTGGAATTAGACATAGAAATGTAGCATTTGTTCCCCGAGGCATTTTGTTTGTTCTAAAGACATTTTTTATGGCATTCACAACATCCACCCCTACTGTATCCTAGCAAAATTTGAAAAAGAACGGGTTGTACCCATCTGGTCCTAGCACCTTATTGTTGTCCATCTCAAACAAGGTTTCCCTGATTTCTGTGTCAGTCACCTCAGCTTCCAACATCGCATTCATTTCTGATTCAACAGTATTTCTGACATTCAGCTCCATGAAAAATTCTCTATCACTCACTGGTGGCGCTGTAATACCCAACATCTGAGTAAAGTATTTCACTATGCTCTGTGTTATTTCTGCCTGTCCATGCACTATTTCACCACTATCATTCGTTATTTCCCATATACCTTTCCTGGCTGCCTTTTCCTTCAAGGAGTTGAAGAAAAAACTCGAGCATCTATCCCCTTCTATCATCCATTGAGCTTCAGACTTTTGGGTCAAATCTATTGCTTCCGCTCTTGCTAGATTAACATATTTCTGCATAGCCTGTTTTTCACATAATCCCAAACCCACATCAGATGGATTATTCTGAAGGTGAATCTATGTGTCACTTAACTGCTGCCTTGCGGCTATAACTCTCTCATGTAAATTTGAGAAGTTTTTCCTGGCCCAAGGTCTGATCCTCTCCTTAAGCATCTTAAGTTTTTGGATTAAAACATACATAGGATTAGCATATATCCTTGTATTCCAAACTTCTTCTAGGATGTTTTTGAACTCCGGTTGATAAACCCAAAAGTTACAAAATCTAAAAGGAATCGGGGACCGACTAAAATCATTCCATGTGAGAAGCATGGGGGAATGGTCGGAAACTCCCTGAGGTAAGAATTCAGCCCCTGAATTTGGATATTTATTCATCCACAAACTATTTACTAGGCATCTATCTATTCTTGACATAATGCTTGTAGCACCCACAGATTTATTCCACCATGTGTAAAAGAATCCACTAGAATTGATATCCGTTAACCCAGCATTCTGAAGACAGAGTATAAAGTCCTGGGCTTCTTTTGGATGCATAGGCTCACCTCCTGTTCTTTCATTCGCTGTCCTGATATTATTAAAATCTCCCACTACACACCAAGGTTTTGTGATTAAGCTATGCAGCCTTGTCACATCTTTCCACAATGCTAACCTTTCTTGAAAAGAATTGCTCGCATACACCACTGTTAGAAAAAACTCTTCCGCCTTTGGTAGGTATTCAACCCTACAATGAATGAATTGCTCAGTGATATCTATTTTCTTTACCTTCACCACAAAAGGATCCCAGCATACCCAAATTTGGCCTGACGAAGCTTTCTCATAATTATTTTCATGCTCCCATGTAGGACAACAAATGCTCCGTATGCCATCATACTTCTCCTTTTTCACTTTTGTTTCGAGTATCCCAAACAAACATAAGTTCTTTTCAACTCTCACCTTATTTATTTCCTTTGCTTTCAAAAGGTCATTCGCTCCTCTCACATTCCAAACACATATAGGGCCTATCATTAGTGATGATGTTTTTTGTTCTTTGCTCCCTTGGGTCTCCCCCTGTTTTTGTTTCCTTGTTGCTTTTTTTTTCCACTGACTGATTGGGTCTGTTTACCTTGACTTCAAGTCACTACTCCACCTTTAATAGGCGTTTGAGGATCTTCGAACAAAGGAATCAGATTTCTGTCTTTGAAGTATTCAGTTTCTTCATCGGACACAACTTTGTCAGACAACTCCCCCAGCCTTGTGCTTTCACTGATTTCATTATATTCCTCGTGTTCCTCCTCATAGCACATTAGAGGGTTAAACCCTATTACTTGTTCAATACCTTGTGTGATTTCCACATAAGGCACTAAAGCATTTTTGTATTCTCCCACTTCCACCTCTGAAATATTCACCCTATTCTCATTTGTCTCCACTCTATTCTGCTCCTGTTCAATATCTATACCACTTGCAGGTTCTTGTATCTCTGTATCTTGCTCATTTTCATTATCCGACCTTGTTCGAACCCCTTGGTCCCTCTCACAAGCCTCATCTTTGCTTTCTCTATTCAAATCACCACTATACTCAGTCTCTCTTTCAGCTTCACCATGTTCAAATTTACCATCAGATCGACCCCTATATTGTTATCAGACTTGACCTCGGTGCTAACCACCTCCTCTATTACTAGCGAAGATCGCGAAGACATTGCTCCATCTCAATACCACTGTCTGGGATCCTTGTTTCTCTTTCCTCATTGGTGATACCATTTGTCAACTCCTCTCTATCTGCTGATATTTCCTCTGGGGCTTGATTTGATGCAACTTCAGCCAGGCTTGTGATTTCTACCCCTGTTTCATTCCTTAGCATGTTACTCTCAGGAATAGTGGCAGAATTGTCCTCCATCACCTCCTTCTGTCTTTCATTTTCTCCTATGTTACCTTTTCTCAAACACCCTGCAGTTTTGTGCCCGAACTTCCTACAACAGTCACACAGCTTGGGTATCCAGCCATATTCCACCAAGTTATTCTTCACTTTCCCATAACTTAACCATTGCCACAATTCCTACAACAGTAATGTCACCGCCACCCATATCTATATCAAAGGTTTCAGGGAACTTTGCATGGATCTATACTTACACACTAACTCTAGCAAAAGTTAATCTTTTCCTTGAAGCAGTGGCTTCATCCATCCTCTGAGGTTCCCCTAATCTTCTTGCTAGAAATCCCAAGCCTTCCCCATTCCACAAATCCTTTGGCACATTATATAGGATTACCCAAATCGGAATAGCCTTTAGTGTATTTTTCCTCTTTTCAACATCTTGATTCCATTGGGTAACAATGAAACACTTCCCTGCCATGTATACTTGCGCCATTTCCAGAACCTTTCTCTTGTCTTCTTCATTGGTAAATTTGAAGTAGAACAGATTTGTATCCGCAACCATCTCATAATCCCCCTTTGTTTTCCATTTTTTCTTGAGGAATTCTCTGACCACCGGGTATGGAAGTTTCTGTTCTAAAAAAAACCCCACAACATAATCTTTCCATAGTGTTCGACCTTTAGTAATTAACTCCTCAGGAACTTATGCAACACCCTCGACCATGTTCAGGTTAAACTGTTTAAGCCTAGTTTTGAGTGTAACTCCTTTCTCTCCCTGGAAAAGTGCGTTCTAGTTTCGTGGTTGTCCTCCTGGGTTAGGTCCATTTGCTTCTTGAGTGTTATCTCTATCCACCGCTTGTGTGAGGTTTTGTATCTGAGCATTTGTGGTTGTTGTTTGAAAGGGTGGGAAATTTTGTCTATTCACAATAAGATAATTCATATTTCATTCAAGGTTTTTTCCACTCAAGAACTCTTACTGTAATCAATGGAGGATTTTACCTTAAGTGGAAAAGAACTTGCGATTGAACAGGATAAGGAAACTTGTCTAAGGGTTTTTTTTTCCTATTCTAGGAAATACGAGGTTCACAAGATCATGTATTAGATTAGATTATGTTGCAACCGTTTTCCACAACAATGGTCCCCATTGTTTTAAAAGCCGCTTAATTATAAGTTATAACACCCTTCTTTTGAAATCCGATTTGAGTTTTTTTTTTATAGATCATTGGATTGTATTTTCTCAACTGATCATTTTTATAGCTCATTCGCCAAAATCGGACCGTTAACGAATAGGGAATTTTAGTTTTAAATTATACGAGGCATAGGACAGGATGGGTATTACGGATTTGTTTTGGGCTTGGGCCCAAAAATTAAAACCCTATGAGGTCACGTGCGGGCACGTGACCCCCTACTTTTAAGACACCATGCGTTTTTCCCCTTCTTCTTCCTCGCTTCCACTCAAGAACATCGCTTGAACCTAGAAAAATTCGACCACGCACGCCCTTTGGATCAGGCCATATTAAGCACGTCTGTGCCCTTACCTCCACACACTAACCATTGCAATTTCAACCAAGTTATTCTTCACTTTCCCATAACATAACCATCACCACAATTTCGGATTCTAGGTCTCCATGGCTCCTAAAACCCCAAAAATTCATCTAGAACAAGTTTTTTCCAGTGCACAGTTTTCACCTTTCTTCGATACCCAAATGCGTATTAGGAAGTGGGAAGGGTTGTGGTATTTTGTTGAGGATTTTTATCACCTTGATTTGGTGATCTCTTTTTACAAGCAGAGGGTGGTTAGTAATCGTAAGATTGTACTAGATGTGAATGGTAGTCGTAAGGAGTTGACTACAGCAATGTTGGCTAAGATTACTGGCATTGAGGAAAGAGACATTGTAGTTACCATGCAGGAATCTCAGCTTGGGGGTATCAGTACTTTGATGACAGAGACAGTGTTGGAAGGACGTTACAATTCTGGGTCACATTGTTTTCGTCAGTCGTCTCTGAGAAGAAACCAACTGGCGGTGGCTCAGTGGATTGGAAGAAATGTTATTGCCACCACAAAAGCCAGTGACATAAATTTGAGTTGTCTCCACATTCTCTTGACCCTTCAGAACCGAAGGTATGGGTTTTGCATACTTGAATTTTTATTAAATGAGATTATAGCAGTTGGTCAATTTACTGTAGCTTTCCCTACTATTTTGACCCCCACTTATGTGGCAAACGTCCTTTAGTAGGGGTTTCCACTTTATTCATTTAATCGACAAGGCTAAGGCCCAGATTGTAATACCATGGATTGATGTACAGGCCCATTAACTCATGTGTATAGGGCTGAACCCTAGCCACATGGCTTGCCACTTACGTACATTAATTTATATCCAAATTCGTTTCTTATCAAAGAGATAATTATCAATTGAGAGTTATATTCAATTACAATTACTTGAGCTACAAGAAGTCTCTACTCTACATATATAAATACCAAATTATTTTTCATAAAAAACTACTTTCTTGGGACTTGATCCCATCGATAATTTGGGTACATAGGGAACCAAAAGGTACAGTCTCTTCATTCTCTCGATCACCATCACTTTTTTTACTACTTTTCTATGTTCTTCATCTCTTTCGTCACTACTTAGTGTTTTGATCATATTTGGTCGAAACATAATTGTCACTATTTGTGGTTCTTATTCAAAACCCCCACTCACTTTCTACAACAGTTCAAGATGCACTTACTGACGAACAACCTAAACATGATGTTCAAGGTTGCCTTGGCGACAACGGAAAAAAAACTCCCTCTTACTCCTCTTCAGCGCCAAAATCTAGCCAACATTATTATTCTTCCACCAATGCGAGAAATTGTTCAGCACGAAGATATTGCCTCTAAAAATTCTCTGCAATCTGATACTGATAAGTTAAATGTCTCGAGAATGAAGCACTTCTTCGATAGTGCAAGTGTGCACGGAAACAAAACAATTACGACTACAAGCGTCATCTGAAATGAACCATTCCTCTCGAAGATGATGTGAACTCTATCGCACCACAACATAATACACACTAACGACATCGTAGCGTGTGGGCTTGTTTACGTGGTGAGGATAAGATTCCTGTTGTTCACAACGTACGGTCATCTATGAGTTCTCGAAAATGATGTTGCATCTGTCACACTATAACGTAACATGCGCCAACAACATAGTTACGTGTAGGATCATTTACATAGTGATGATTAGATTCTCGCTATTCACAATGGTTACCTGATAAGCACTCAAAACTGTAATACTAAACCCCGTAGAGCCATAGTATTTTCGTTAATTATGTGTTTAATAATAATGAAATAATTATATTTTCGTACTTTTGCAGGTTTCCAATGTTAACGTGAATATGATGATAAAACATGCACCAAAGTACAGGAATATTGTGCATACTCGAAGTCTTCCCACTCAGCCCTAGTGAAACCAACATAGCCTGATTAGAGTCGAAGATTCCAAAGGGACAAAACTAGTGTAGAATGGGTTCATGTGTAAAGAAGCAGCAAACTTTCGAAGCTCACATCTTTCAAACCTGGATGCCGAGTTCGAAAAGTGAACTGCCAAAACGACCAGGGGACGAGCTCTACGCAAAGACAAAAAATTGTAAAAATGCCAAAATCCAGGCTGCCATTGGATACAGCGTGGACCCAATCTGCGGGCCCAAAAGGCATGACGAGTCAGTATAGGCAGGTGGCAAGTGATGGTCACAATTGTGTGCCACCTTGCAAGAGGAAAAGACGAAACAAATCAATGTATGAATTGATTTAACAAAAAGACAAAAAGCCAAATTAAAGCAAGATAAAACAAACCTTGTATTACAAAGTTTGGATTGTTGCTATTTGAATAAAAACAAAACATATAAATGGGGGCTTCACGTGAGGGGCTAGATATATATAGGAGAAGGGGACCTTACCTTTGTTAGACTTTAGTTTTTAGTTTTAGTTTTGGTTTTTCGTTTTAGCTTTGCATTTCCTGCTTTCAAGTACGTTGTCTTGCTTTCCCTTCCAGTAGCCTTCATACCAGCATCAATACTGTAAGTCCTTTTACTTAAAATAAAAGTAAGTTCATTTTCAGTTAAATTCTTGTTCTCTAATTACTTGTTTAGTATATACAATAAGATTAATCTATCCATCATGACCATGAGCTAAAATCCTCCCTAGGGGGAGGGTTAATGACGCTCATGTTCCAATCCGGATTGACACTTTAATGTTCTAGAATCACTACTTAGGAATTAGGGATAGATTATGCATCCGGTCCCAAAATGATTGAGACTGTCCAAGTTTGGAGTACTGATGCTCCAGAATAGTCTCGCGAGGGACCCAAAATGTCTCGTGCGAGACTCTATGGTGTCAGATAGCTCTCTAATTTTTCCAACTGATGTAGAATCAAACCAGGAGCTGAAATGATATTCCAGAGATGGAATATTAGTTCAAGTCCTTATGCTAGTGAGATGAGCTCAGAGATGCGTGCATCTCACTAGGGATCAATACTCGACGCTGTCTTGGATTTGTCAATGAACTCGAGACATATTAGAGCTATAGTGATATGGTACTCTAACTGTTGAAACTGTTTCTTGCATGAGTACGGTTAACCCTTCTCCTGTATCTTTATCCCTGTTATTTTACGTAGATATCAATCGTCATTATTTTACATTACTTGCATTGCTGTTAATTTAATTAAACTTGAGAAATAACCTAAAATCCTACTCACTAAAAGCTGTAAATCCAGTTGTGAACCTTACCAAGCCCTAAGGTATGTACGATCCCTTACTCAACCTATCCTACCAACCCATGTGAGTAAGGTAACTTGACTAAACGGACGTTTACGGACTTTGGACTTTGGACTGCGGACTGCGGACTGCGGACTGTAGACTTCAGACTTAAAAGAATCAAACTTGAAATTACCGCATATCAAATGGTGCCACTGCACGCCTAAGGACTCTAGACATTTAACGTAATAACTGGAATACATCACGGAATAACCGCCCTCTCCTACCCCCTCATCTTTTCAATTTTCATTTATTTTGCGATACTAACGTGTTACGTACCTGTTTGCCCCAACTTTTCTTTTTCTACTAACAGATATCTATGAACCAGATTTTGTTTATCATTATTAGCACAGTCTAAGTATTCCGTACGAAGCTAAAGTACTGAATTGATCTTACAGTCTCGGACGAGACTATAATAGTAACGCGCGAGACTAACCTGGAGTATCAACACTCCAGTTTTTAGGTACAAGTCACTTTCCTTCTCAATACTATTTTGGACTCTCTAGACCTGTTTATCCACCATCCAATAAGTTCACGAGCTCAAGAGTTAATTCAATCGTTATACGAGGAATCGTGGGACGCCAGGTTTCGAATTCTTAAACTCCTCAAACTTTGTCGAGGATATTATTTGGTTGATTGCTATAACCTATTTTACATCGCATATTCGTATGTTGGCATGAGATCTCGTTACATATATAGAATTTTTTTTATGGGTTTGTGTGGTTTGTCATTGCATATTAATACGATTAATATGATTCAAATATATTTTAATGTCTGCGTAATTTCAAACCACCTACTTAGATTATTTTTGTATGTGTATATTACATCCATTCACGTACGTGGTATTACTTTGCATGAGTTCATTCTCGACATTCCCCTAGCTCGCATCTAGTTGCATGTATTTTTCGCTATATATTATTGGATGCATAGGACGTGTTTCTATTCACGTATAAGTAATATAGAGTTGCATGTGTAGACTTCCTGTGTAAAACTAGAATGTGTTAATTGCATGTTTAGTCTTCTATTTTCGCATCTCTCGCCTTTAATTGCATGTTTCGTAATCACGTCTCCATAATACATTAATTATGTAAACACAAAAAAATATATAAAAAAAAAACCAAAAAAAAAAATCCTAATAAAAATTTCAACATAATTTTCTTAATAATAATCGCATAATACACCATCTTAAATTATCATCCTATTCCATCGGTGTCTAGGAAACTTGAAAGATTGAGGTTGTTTAATTAAGGAACGTGCTAGCACGGACAACCTCCCTCAATTCCCTTATGTGACTTGGTTGCTGGAATATTCACACGTTATCCTAGCTTACTTGCTCAAGTTAGCAACAGCTTAGGAAGACGTGCTTCACCTCCTTTCTTCCGTAATAACTAATAATCATTTCATAATTCGTTCCTTATGATCCTAGAATTAAAATTTGTGTTGCATGAGATTACGGTCTGGTACTAATAAGGAATAAGAATTTACATATCGTCGTCGGAAATACAATAAACAACTGCATAAGTCATCCCCTAGACATAGTTCTTCCCCTGTAAACCAACCTCGTCAATTATCTCCGTTGCCATTTTCGCCCATAGTTATGGCCCAGGAAAATCCCACAGTCGAGAAACCCATTTCGGACTTCTATACTACCTTACAGGAAGGACCTGCTTCCTGCATTAAACTCGATGAGATTGCGCCAAACGTTTTTGGTTTGTTACCTGTTTACCATGGTCTAGACCATGAAAAACCATACAATCACCTTCGTCAGATGCAGCAAGTAGCCACCACTTTCCACCATCCAACCATTACCAACGAACAAATCTTGCTTAGGTTGTTTCCCTTCACCTTAGCTGATAAAGCTTCGGGTTGGCTCGTGGGCGGAGCGTCGCAATCCCTTGACACATGGTTCAAGCTCGTACAACCATTCATGATAAAGTTCTATACTCAAAAGAAAACTACAGAGATGCTTCAGAAGATTCAATTCTTTTGCCAGCATCCCCAGGAATCCTTTACGGAAGCGTGGAGCAAATTTACTGATCTACTTCTCAAATGTCCCCATCATCAACTCGACACCGCTGTCTTAGTCCGGTCATTCTTTAATGGTCTCTCTGACCATCAAAGGAAACATTAGATATCATGGACGGCGGTTGTTTCATGGACAAAGGTGCTACTAAAGCATACACTTTTATCGAGAAACAGGCTTCACGAAACAACCATTGGGGTAACACTGATTCTTCCAGATCTTCTAACGACACTCCTACCAAAGTCACGTCTATGTTCGAGGTCAAACCTGATCCGGAATTAAAAACTCTGATCGAGTCTCTAACCGAAAAGGTCGATGCTCTTTTGGTTCAAGTAAATGATCAAAAACCCAAACAAGTCATGGCTGCCAACGCTTCCCCATGTCTTATTTGCTTAAGTCTTGAGCATTCTGATTTTTATTGTCCTTTGGCATACGAGTGCCCTCCCCAACCATCTGAAGAGGCTTGTGCTTTCAACATCCCTAATGCACCTTTTCTCAAACTCTTTTCCCCCATACGAGGTACACCAATTTTTTTTTTTTTTTTTATAATCCTGAGTTTGATGATGACTCGTACATTAAGGATGTCCACGCATTATTAGAGTCAGTACCACTATTTGACCCTAATATTGCATTGCTAACTGATTAAGAAGACCCGGACTCACTCTTTTCCATTGAAGAGATGGCCCCTCACGAATCCCTGATCCCTACTCCTCCAACTCTGGATTTAAAACCTCTACCCTCTGATTTGAAGTACATGCATCTCGATCCCGATGGTAGTCACCCTATAATAATTTCTTCTCACTTGACTACCGACGAAGAAGCACGTTTGATTTGTGTCATTCGTGAACACCGCTCCGCTATTGGATGGCCTTTAGATGATATCAAAAGAATAGACCTTAGTGTATGCACGCATCGCATACATCTGGATGACGGTATAAAGACATTGCGAGAACCGCAACATCGACTTAACCCCGGCATGAAAGAGGTGGTGAGGGAGGAAGTTTTATGTTTACTTGATGCGGGTATCATATACCCTATCTCTGATAGTGACTGGGTTAGTCCTGTCCACGTTATTCCCAAAAATTCTGGCATTACAGTTGTGCAAAATGAAAATGATGAATGCATCTCCACTCCCATTCCAGTGAAATAGAGAATTTGCATTAACTATCGCAAACTTAATGCCATAACACATAAAGATCACTTCCCTCTTCCATTCATTGACCAGATGCTAGAACGTTTAGTCGGTCATGCTTACTACTGTTTTCTTGACTGCTATTCCGGCTATTTCCAAATTTTCATCGATCCCGCCGATCAAGAAAAGACAACTTTCACATGTCCCATTGGTACCTTTGCATATAACGTTATATGGTGGAACATTATATGGAAGTCTTCATGGATGACTTTTCCATTTATGGAAATTCCTTTGACGACTGCCTATCTAACTTTTCTAAAGTGTTAACACGTTGTGAAGAAAAGAAATTTAGTACTTAATTGGGAGAAGTGTCATTTCATGGTGACCAAAGGAATTGTTCTAGGTCATATTGTTTCAAAAGATGGGATAAAGGTTGATAAAGCTAAAATTGTTAAAATTGCTTCGCTACCTCTCCCCCGAACAGTTCGCGATATCCGTGCCTTTTTAGGCCACGCTGGGTTTTACAGGCGATTCATTCTGGATTTTTCTAAAGTTGCTCAACCCTTAACCAATCTCCTGCTTAAGGATGCGATCTTCGACTTCAGTTTCAATTGCAAACAAGCTTTTGAAGCTCTAAAAACTGCCCTGACTACCGCTCCTATCATTCAACCCCCTGATTGGTCTCAACCATTCGAACTGATGTGTGATGCTAGCGACTTTGCTATTGGCACCGTACTGGGCCAACGACATGATGACAAACCCGTTGTCATTTACTATGCTAGTAAAACTCTTAATGACGCTCAACGTAATTACACGACAACTAAGAAAGAGTTCCTAGATGTTGTATATGTTTTGGATAAGTTTCGCCCTTACCTGGTTGGAACATCCACCATCGTATATACTGACCATGCCGCACTTCGGTACCTACTCGCGAAAAAGGATGTGAAACAGAGATTGTTCCGCTGGATCCTTCTCTTGCAAGAATTCACCCTGGAAATCAAAAACAAGAAAGGATCTAAAAATGTCATGGCCGACCATTTATCAAGGTTGGTTGGTGATGTTGATAGTGATTCGGAAGCCATCTGTGATTCCTTCCCAGACAAACATTTGTACTCCATTTTCTCCTCTCTATGGTACGAGGACATCGTTAACTACCTAGTTACTGAGGAAGTTCCTTCATCTTGGTCACGTCCTGATCGTAAAAAGTTCTTATCCACTGTAAAATATTATTTCTGGGATGACCCCTACCTCTTTAAGTATTGTTCCGACCAACTCATTCGTCGCTACAATATTCCTGACTGGGAACACACCGACATGTTATGTTTTTGCCATGAACAATCTTGCGGTGGTCATTTCAGTGAGAAGAAACATGCGGCCAAGGTTTTACAATGTGGTTTTTACTGGCCTACCCTTTTTCACGATGCACACGAACATTGCAAAGCTTGTATTCGTTGTCAGCACCTAGCTAGGTCGCATTACCCAACGCAATATGATGCCCCTCTTCAGGATGATGAAAGTTGGTTAGTACTTGTTGTATCCTACGTAAGTGGTGATAGGGTTTCTCATGGTCTAACCCATGAAAAATAGGTAGTAGGTTAAAGATATTAGGGGGGTTTCTAAAATCTCCTATTGTAGCTGCAAGAACGATGCAAGATTGTGGTCCTTCATTCAATGCTTTGTAAAATTAAAGAGAGGTCTCTCTGTCTCTTGAGCCATTGCTACAGTTGTGGTGTGTGAATTTCTAGATAGGTGTGTGGTATTGTGTCTATGATAAACAAGTAAAGCAGGTTTATGCGTACTAGATCTTAATTGCATACAAGTTTTAAGTGTAATATGCAATCAACCTAATTAAGCATGCAAAACAGCCAGATTATTGCTAGAAATATAATCCTCTTACAATAGATTTGAGGATGTAAAGAGGTGTTACCTAGAGCGTCCTTGCTTCGCATATAAATAGCACCTTTAATAGCCTTGAAGCACGTCTAGTGTTACTTGAACAATTATACAAGTACTGGTCCAGGTTCACGAGGTAGATTGTGAAGTCCTGTAAAAAGTTCAACCTGATCAGTGTTATCTAGAGGGCGGGTGCGCTCTCTAATAGGGCAATTATACGAGTACTATTTTAGGTTCACAAGGTAGATTGTGAAGTCCTGTAAAAAGTTCAACCTGATCAGTACTATCTAGAGGGCGGGCACGCTCTCTAATAGGGTAATTTGAGCATAGGTCACACTGTGTATTAAGAATAAAGGTCGGGCTTTTTACTGTGGATTTCGTGTTCAGCCTTGATGTCAGGCCTGTGGTCAGATGGTGAAACAGGCTTTGGTAGTGGGTGGGCTTACTATATTTACTACTAAAAACTTTCAAACCAACAGCCAGGCCACTTAAGAATTGAGGGAGGTTGTCCATGTGTGCACGTTCCTTAATTAGATAACCCCAACTCTGTAAGTTTTCTAGACACCGTATAGTATGAAAATTGTATTATGAAATACTGTAGTGGGTGGGCATACGAGTATTGTACTGTACTCGTGAGCTAATATTGCACTTACTATCAAAAATTAATTTATTCTACTTAAACTAGGGCGCGGGCGCACTTTGAAATAGGCAAATTTGGGCGTGAGTCGCGCCTAGGAGAGGGAGCGCGGGGCGCGCTGTGGACAGGCAAAATGAGAGCGTGGGCGCGCTCTTAAGTTAAAACAAAAGGTTGAATTTTTTAGGGTCAGGTCACAGGGGTGCAAAGAGTTGGATTCTCAACTCGTATGCACTCAGACAATAGCATAAATATTTTGAAAAAATACGAATAGTAAAACAAGTTAGGTTTTTTGTGAATAATGAAAACAATTTTTTCAATCTAACTAAGTGAAATGTAAACAAACAAGATGGCCAGCGGCGCCATTTGATAACTAATATTTAATAGATGTAAAAACAGTGCTTCTACTCCACTAAACTCATGCTAATCAATCAATAATCATACTCTCTAAACATGTTGATATATAAGAGTAATCATGTTCGATCCCCTCTTGTTTGCACGTACTTGAATGTGAATCTAGACTAACTTAACTAATTCACTAAGACGAGAATAATATGATATGAAAACAGTAAATGAAAGGTACGAAACTGTGATTTAATTAATATGAGAAGGATATAAGGAGGGGTAATCCACCACGCAATTCGATTGACTATCAAGTTAGTTGTCGAATTGCTTGTGTTGATCCCTAGCAAACACCAAGTTATCTCTAATCAAGGGTTTAGTAGCATGAGAGTTTGGCTACCCCATAAATATCTTTGATGGTGGCTCTAAACTCTAGTTCATCATCATGAGTTCTATCTCTAGAATCTTACAACAAAGAACTCGAAGCACTAATAATAACGACTACTTTCTTAACTACCAATCATCCTCACGTGGTTTCATTAACCCCCTCTATTGGTGGTTTAGCCTTCTTTCATTAGATTCAAACTAACTAAACAATGAATTAAAGACATAAGAATAAAGAGATTTGAATACTAAAGCTTTATTGAATGGGTTTTAATGGAGGCTCAGAATAAACTAAAGAGGGAGTAGCCAAGTTTGGTTTAGCCTTAATTCCTTTTATATAGGAGAGGATTAGGGTTACATTTTCATGCATAGGCCTGGAGGCTAGACTTTGGGCCTCTAATGTGAGCCCAAAGTCCATTAGGTTAAGTTTAAAAGGGCCAATTTTGTTGGAAATTACTTTAGTGTCCGAGGTGGTAATACAGAGGACAAAAGATTTCTTTTTTGGGCGAACACAAAAAGACTGATACCTCACACTGACGTCCTTAGTACTCATCTTTATATAATACTGAGAGATGATATCGCGATAGGATATCTTGGGATCTCCTGACCTATTATAGTAGTCCGCGGCATACATGACCCTCCAGAAGTTCTCAATACCTTGGCAGGGTGGGATGTTGAAGTGGTTGCATACCTCGACATCTAATAGTGTTAAGGGAAGCTGAAAATCGGGAATAATTTGACCTACTGTGACTACAAGAGACCCCGGCCTGCGAGGAACCAAATGGGGGAAGTAGGTGATGACTGAGGGCACATGTTCTAGGAATACGTCAGCGGTAATTGATAAACATAAAAATGTTAAAAGTCTAGCTACGAAATGAACGATAAAACTCAAAATATAAGTAAACTAAACTTATTATGTGCCTATGTTTATCAAGTTTTCTACTCTCAATTCTATCGAAATAGAGTGGAGTAACAAATTCGTTCCACTCCTAGTTCTTTAGCATGGAATGTTTTCTAGTCTAATTAATCGGTCTTAAGTCTAATGAGAGGTTTACGAGGAGAATTCTATACTACGAGGTGAATTCAATTAACAAGTTGCGAATAACGAAATGAGAGAATGCTAAGGGTTTGAATCTAGATAAAGAATTAAAGGGAATTGAATCTACCTTAACTCGACTTAATCCTACTAACAAAGACTCGTCCTGATCCAAATTGAATGCTTCGCATATCAAAATAGTAATTATAATCCCTAATTATACATGGCATTTCTGCCAATTCATAACTAGCATGTGAGCGACTAAACCCATTCTCATGGTGAATTAATCGTTTCTAGAGTGGAATAATTATCACGACGATTTCTAAGTTTAACAAAGATCAAGCGTCATCAAGGCTTCTTCAACCCCTCTAATGGAGGTTTAGCCTTGATTCATACTACTATCATTTCCCATTGAATTAAAACGAGACATCATATAAAAATTCTATCTTTATGCGATTTATCTAAACAATGATTGAAATCTCAGGTAATAACTAGGAAATGAATAACAAGTAATAAGGGACTTTAGATCTAAACAATTGTAAATGACAAGAATCGAAATTGACAAACTAGCTATTTTATTTATCAAACTAATGAAGAACAATAATTCTAAAGATTAATCTAAAACAAGAATTGAAATGAACTAAACTTAATTTTATTTAATGAAAACTAGATCTAGAATTATCTATAGTTTTAGGTCTAACTAGCTACCTTAATAAAGAGCTAAGCTTTTGTTTTTATATGTTCAGATCCAAAAATCGTGCATGGGCTTGGAGCCATATTTTGGGCCAGAGAATCAGGCCCAAAACCCAATTCTTTCAGTCCAAAAAGTCCTCTTCAGCTGCAGTTGGCTTCGATAGACCTTTCGTCCACTTCTTCTCCTATTATTGGGCCAAGGATTAGACCATTAGAAAGCTCTTTCCGAGCCGGTCGTTTTGACATAAGGTAGACCCAATTCCGAGGTCTGAGTCCAAAGATCTGACGCCTTCGAAGTTCTCACGACTTTGTGTCTTTGTTTTACGCCCGCGTTGACTTTGACTTTTTAGCTTTGACCGGGCTTTAGAAAGGCTTTGTCTTCTTGAATCTTGGCCTTTAATCACAGAACTCCTTAGCAACCAACCATTGCTCCTTTATCTCAGCAAAGTGGCATATTTCTGCACATAATTGACTTTGAAGCCTAAAACGCATAAAAACACGTAATTAGTATTAACTCTTAATTATTACTCACATAATTGGTCTAAAAGTATGACTGTTACAGGGTTAAAACTACAGTTTTGGGCTCTTATCAAACCACCCCCAAACAGCATTTTGCTTGTCCTCAAGCAAATATGAGAAATTAGAATAAGTGACCAAAAATGGAGTTCTAACTACTCTCATTTCGCTGAGTGCGATTGCATTGACCATATGCAACAAGGCCTTAAACCACTAGGAATTCCCTAGTGGACGAGTTATAGCCTCGTGAGAGTTTTCCAGTGAAGGTACTCACAAACTTCATATATACTACAACGACTAAGAAATAAAACTATTGTTTCCTCATTCATGTCTCAACTATCTATACATCTCACTAGCAAATGAATAAGAATAACCAAGTCAAAAACCTAAGCTAATATATGCATAATAATCAATCATCTATGATACAAATATATATACTATGAGTAATACTATGAAATGCCTAGCAGGTTAGTTTCTGAAAACTTCGAATAAGCGTCCTTAAGTAGGTCCTCACATAAATGTCAAGACAAAACCACTATGATTTTTCCGCTCAAGTTTAATTTACTCCGATTGTGCGTGGGCACACTTTTACCTTACAATCTCAATGACAACAAGGAAGCCGGAGTCGATCAAACACATCTGTCACTTACTATCACACTAACCTATTCCTAATTGAGCTAGAGGTCTTTATTAGGTGTTCATGGGATTAGGAGATGGTTTAAGAAGGAAGGAAATGGATATTCAAAAGGACAAGTCTGAGATAATAGAGTCTTCATATTATGTAACTTAGAGAAAACCTTGTTATTTTCTGTTGCTTCTATACTTTGTTTCCATCCTTAGCCCCATATTTTTCTTTTTCTTTTCTTTGGCTTTTGACTCCCTTTTATTCTATTTTTGGAGTTTTTATTTATTTCTATTTTTCTTTTTCTTTTCCTTGAATGGAAACTTCTTTTCTTTTTTCTTTTTTTTTTTCTTCTGAAGAAACTAACTAATTTTTGTTTACACAGGTTTTTCTCTTCTTCTTTCTTCACTCATTCTATTCTCAGACTCATTCTAGATTGGGTAAGTTGAATTTTTTATTTTTTTTTGTTTTGTAATAGGGTAAAGGAATTGTGGTTTATGGAAGGCTAAAGAAAGGCTCAGAGGGGCGACTAGAGGAAAATAATTCATATGTTTGAATTTCTGGCTATATCGATCCAAAGAGGGCCTAAATTCTCGCTTAGGATATGGCATAGTGATCAAGCAAGTGGACATGTGATTTCTCTATCCGGATTTTACTTCTCCCTTGTGTCATTTCTCAAATGTTTCGCTCATATAAGGCTTTAGGCTATATTCTCACAGGATTTGTAAAATAAGTACTCTAGCCTAGATTTCAGAAACTTACTGCTAACAATCATAGATACTCATGTAATATAATTATAGATAGATACAAAGATTATTACCTACATATTAATCTAAGTTTCTAACAATTATTCTGATGCAAAAGTTACGTGAGACTTCTAGATTGTTAAGAGCATAGAAAAAGAAAACAATACCAATATTCCTAAGTGTATAGCATAAACTTATTTATTTATATTTTTGAAATTTTTAACTTGAAAATAAATGCATATTATACATATCTATATCCTAACAGATGCCTTAATTACACGTGCTTCTATGCCCCCAAACAAGAAGCATGCTTTGTCCTCAAAGCATTTAAATAAAGAGGGTAGAAAAATACCATGGAAACGCGTGAAATTCTGGAACATCTGCAAAACAAGGTTAGAACATACTAATATAGGAAAAAAAAAAAAAAAAAAAAAAAAAAACTGACGCAACTCTATAAGAGTTCCACCAATTATGGGGTTAACAGAATTAAATTGCTTGGGACATAAGCAGACAATAACAAAACTAAAAACTTACCTTATCTCCCGCTTAAGCATCCTCCTCCTCATCAAAGAGATTAGGTTCCTTCGCATCCTGCCAGGCCATTATAACTTGCCAAGCTTGCCGCCATTTATCATCTACTAATGCTAACCCGTTAAGTGTTATTATGTCTGATGGGATGTACGGGACGACCAAATAAGGCTGCACCTGCCATCCCGGCCAAGTCATAATTCGCAATGAGCGAACCACCCAATTGGTGGGTCTCATGACTTCAACCCTTTTCTAATCTGTGAATTGGGCACAGAATACAGGTAAACAACTACACATGATGCGGCTTACCAAAACAGGCATAAGAAGATACTTATGCCTCATACTTTGGGCTCTCTTAAGACTAGCGACTAAAACTCGGGGAATGTCATATCAGCGACGTCCCTCAGCTAAAGCGAGGAAAATGTCACCAGCGATGCTTGTTTTGCGTATGAACGCCATTCGACCAAAATATTCATCGGGATGAATAACATGGTGGTGCCTACGTTTAGGGACCCGGGCTACCAAGCGGCAATGCTATATAAGCCCTGGTCCATTACACGAAAATACCCTCCCCATAATACTCATGGAAATATGTATAATCATAAAGGTATGCATTATCGGTCATATATCCCCATGTGTGAAACGGGGATCGGTATTGGTAATCCACGAAACTAAAGCGACCACATGTTTATTGAATTCTAGTGTCGTGTCATCGATTACTTAACGGAGAATTCTTATTCTCCATCCCGATTACAATAGAAACTAACGTGGTCGTAGAAATAAGCGATGGTAAGTCTCTTGAACATGAGTCGTCATTACTTACCGATAGATGGCGCCATCCTAATCAGGATCCCGTTTGAACCAATGTCCATAGGTCTCGGTTCCCAAACACGTTCTTCGAAGACTGTTCGGTATGACTATAGGAGATGTCATCTCAACTACTCTTTTGAACAGCTCCCAAAATCCTAGAACAACCCTCAGAAAATTGGAAATTTTCATGTTTACGGAGGGGCGGTAGCGCAGTCGCTCCACTTGGGTGTAAGTGCGCTCGGGTGTTTTGGATTTACGGTGTTTTGGTAGCGAGTGCTTTCAACTTGGTAGCGAAGTCGCTCTAGTGATTTTGGATTTACAGTGTTTGAGTCGTCGCTCAACTTGAAGCCAGTCGCTCTGAGTAAAATTTCGGACAAGTGTCTAGGCGCAGAGGCGCTTCGTAGAATCTTGAAGCGAAAGTTTAAGAGGAAAAAGAAGAAAAAGCTTGGAGTGAAAGGTGAGGGATGATGGTGGGGTGTAGTGTGGTTTGTGAGTGTAGAATGAAGGTAGTTTAAATAGGTTCTGAGCTTCCAAAATGAATCGGCAAATTGCCAAATTGTTTTAAGGCAATTTCCGGAAATAGAAAAATTCCAAACCCGAAAACAGAAACAAACCATATTCTTGATTTTCTAACAACCCTGGTATCTTTTATACTGGATTTAGAATAGTAACTGCTAAACTCTCCTAGGTTTCATGCTACCACCACACATAATCATAGATATGCCGATATCGGCCAAATTCTCAACCTTTACTCCAAGACAACCTTACAGAAGATGATCATATAACGAATTATGCTCGGTATAAATATTACCACCCCCAAACAATTCGGGAAGGTGGGATTAATGATAAAAATACGCACAATTCCAAAATAACCAATTATATTAAAACTAAAACTTAAATCTAAACAACATAAAACAAACACATTAATATTGAAATTTAACAACTGAATTAAAATCTAACTAATAAAACAATAAAAACAATGAAATAACAGTGAACACAAACTAGTGGTGAACACCTAGCCATGTGATGAAGATGGACCCTGAGATGGAGATTGGTCCTGGGATGAAGAATGGCTTGAGCCATCTGTCCTTCGGCGACGACGCTCATGCCTCTCAGACTTGTCTGAGCCAGAATCCTCCAAGGTTGGCATGCGACGTAGCATCTCTATTTGAAGCAACCGCTGTGCTTCCATCTCAGCCTTTTTAGTACTATATAGTGGTCCTTTTGGCGGTGCATAGTCTCCATGTTAGACAAGATATCTTCACGACCCCTTTCGAGCATTTCAACTCTCGTCTGAAGGTTCGTTTGTTTATTTCGAACTACAATCTGTCTATCTCGGATATCTTCACAAATACCATAAATGCAACGCAAGCCAGTTTGCAACACTTACATGCGTTCTAAATTAGAATTACAACTATCTAATGCATCGTCATCCAGACATGTCATATCCTCCCTTTCATCCTCCGACTCAACCACATTTCCTTCAGACAACGGCCAAGTCTCTTGGATGCAATCCGTATAAATACTTGCATTAGAATGCAATTTGATCTTAATAGGAGCAGATTTTGCGACAGCTCTAAATGAGAGCATGATCTTAGTGATTAATACGGGAAGAGGCGCCATGCTCTTTCCCACTCCTCTAATCACATTCAAAATTAAATCGAGGATGCAGAAATTATACTTATTCGTTTGCAAAATCCAGAGAACGCGGCATATTGCGGACCGATGTCGCTGACTTTGTCTTTCGAGGACATTCCTACCAATCCAATCGAGGTACCCCGGTTGATTGGTTCTCAGGGTTGCCTGGCAAACGCAATGAGAACTCGTATTGTATTCACCCTCCACGACAGTATCTTTCATCAAAGCAGGAACTCCAGTATACTGGGATTCCTGAATGGTCGTTTCTAGGTTGCTTTCAGGCGTAATTCCTAACAGCTAAGCCAACAACTGTCTCGTTACTTCCCTCCTCGTTCCTACTGCCTTAATGAAAATCCTATCCCCCTCCAATTCTCGCTTCTTATAAAACTATTCTACCAAATCATAGTGATAGAACTCCTCAGTCGAGTACCACAGTCCATTTTAATTTCTCCTAATCATCTTCGCGTCGTAAAATGGCGCGAAGTGGTCGACCGCAAACGCGTGCTCCGGCACAATTCTTCGTCGTAGCGCCATTGAAGTTTTTTAAACAACCAATGGTTTTGTAGACGGTGGAGGAAGCGAGTTTGATTAAAAACAACTAAAAACAACGGTGGTGGGGATGGTGGGTACGGTGGCAGGTTCAAGCTTGAATTGGTGGGGTTGGTGGTGGTACTGGTTTGGAGAAGATTTCATTTTGATTTAATTGCTTGGCATGGGTGTAGTTAGGTTTTCTTTTCTCTTTTTTTTTTTATTTTTTTATTTTTTTTTTATTTTGGTGTTTAAGGTTTGTTTTAAACTTTGGTAACCGGCGGGATTGGAAAAGGAAACAACTGTGCGATTTTGGGAAGGAAGGAGAGGCACAGACGTGCGTGCGGTTTGGGCCCAAGCCCAATTCGAATTCCGAACTTTTTCGATTTTTCGCGCAATTTCAAATTCAATTTGCCGCTTCGTTACTAGCCCGATTTTGGCGAATGAGTTATGGAAATGATCAGTAGAGAATTTCCAATCCAATGATCCATAAAATACTCAATTCCAACCATGGATGACGTATAAGAAGGTGGAAAATGCCTCGAAGTGCGTGAGTGACGTAAGTTATGTGAACGAAGGAAATCTAAGTTTTAGATAACGTCAACCTCAATGAACTACAACTAATGGGCCTAAGCAACACAAATGGAAAGTTTGAGCAATCCGGATGGAAAGACCGACTGCCCACCCCCAAACAAATTTTTAAACACAAATTTTGTTTTAAACGTGGGTCGTTTTAAGTCAGATTCCCAAAACTTGTGGGATTGCTATTTCTATGATTTTAGATTTTTTTTTTATTTTTTTTTATTTTTAATTTTATTTTTAATTTTTAATTATTTAGTTTATTATAAGAAACACGAAAAACAATAAATACATAATTCACCCCATAGAGGACTCAAAAACTGAGAAAACATGCAAAAATGGAAATCGTGAATTATGTTAACCGTAGACTTAGGATCCGGTACTTACAGCCACACACTCTATAGGGAGGGCTCGGTTACCTGAATGGTGCACTTACCACTATATGGAAGTGAAAGGAAGTACACCAAATAACAAAGGTCAATCCTCATAGATAAAAGGACTTCCTCTACATCAAGGGACAGAAGTTCGTGAAAATGTTTTAACCGTTAACCATTAACTTGAAAGGTACTGTTGTCCGTGGGATTTACCAAGGTGATTGCCCTGTAAGGGGTGACTTCAGTAACCAGAAAAGGACCAGACCAACGGGTTTTTAATTTCCCTGGGAAAATATGTAGACGGGAGTTGTAAAGCAAGACCTTTTGACCGACCACAAACTCTTTGTGCAAGATTTGCTTATCATGAACACGTTTCATGTTAGCTTTATAATCCTTCGCGAGATCGTAAGAATCGCTACTAATTTCTTCAAGCTCATTCAATTGCAACTTGCGTTTCACACCCGCCTCATCAATATTGAAGTTAAGGCTTTTTATAGCCCACAGAGCACGGTGCTCTAATTCAACGGGCAAATGACATGGTTTCCCAAATACAAGTCTAAAGGGAAACATACCTATAGGAGTTTTGAAAGTCGTCCTATACGCCCATAAGGCATCCGATAGATGCTTCGACCAGTCTTTCCTATCAGGATTTACAGTTGTTTCTAAAACCTTTTTGATTTCCCTATTAGAAACTTCTACTTGTCCGCTAGTTTGTGGATGATAAGGAGTTGCTACCTTGTGTGTAACTCCATACTTTTTCACTAGAGATGCAACAACTCTGTTGCAAAAATGTGTTCCACCATCACTAATGATGGCTTTAGGAATGCCAAAACGACAGAAAATATACTCCTTAATAAAAAAAAAACAACTGTCTTATGGTCATTGCTACGGCAAGCCATGGCCTCTATCCATTTAGACACGTAGTCCACGGCAACTAGAATATAAATGAAACCGTGGGAAACAGGGAAGGGACCCATGAAATCAATACCCCAAACGTCAAAAATTTCTACTATCAAGATTGGATTTAATGGCATCATATTACGCCGTGATTAAGCCCAAGTTGTTGGCAAACGAATACATGTCTTGCAATGCACTTGGGCATCCTTAAAAGGGTAGGCCAATAAAATCCACATTGAAGAACTTTAGCGGCTGTTTTCATTTCACTAAAATGACCACCACACTCTTTGTCATGGGCGTAACGATAGAACTTCATTATATTCCCACTGGGGAATGCAACGACGAATAACTCGATCCGCACAATACTTAAAAGGTAGGGCTCATCCCAAGAGTATAACTTAACTCGGCCAAGAACTTCTTACGTTCATTTTTTGACCAATTATAAGGCATAACATCAGCCGCTAAATAATTTACAATGTCGAAGATACCATGGTGATGAAAAAATAGCATCTGATGATGCTCATCGGAAAAAAGTCCCAGATGGACTCAGAATCACTATTATCGTCGTTTGTAAGTCTAGATAAATGGTCGGCAACTACGTTTTTTACCCCTCTTTTGTCTTTTATTTCTAATGTGAACTCTTGCAGGAGAAGGATCCATTGGATTAATCTCTGCTTAGCATCCTTCTTTGCAAGAAGGTACTTAAGGGCTGCATGGTCCGTGTAAACTAAAGTTTTAGAACCAACGAAATAAGGACGAAACTTATCTAAAGCATAAATGACAGCTAAGAATTCTTTTTCAGTAGTTGAATAATTATGTTGAGTATCGTTTAAGGTTTTACTAGCATAATAAATAACAGTGGACTTATTATCTAGTTTCTGTCCCAAGACAGCACCAACTGCATAATCACTAGCATCACACATGAGTTCGAAAGGTTTAGACCAATCGAGGTCGTATAATTGGTGCGAGGGTTAGAAGCGTCTTTTAAAGTTTCAAAAGCCTGTTTACAGTTAAAATTAAAATCAAAGATTGCATCCTTCAAAAAGCAGATTAGTTAAAGGCCTAGCTATTTTCGAGAAATCTTTAATAAAACGCCTATAAAACCTGCATGGCCTAGAAAGGCTCTAATATCACCGAGATGACAACCGCGTGGTTTAGGTAGAGTCGCTATCTTATCTAGTTTGGCCTTATCTACTTGATGCCATCACTAGATACAATGTGACCTAGTACTACGCCCTTTTCACCATGAAATGACACTTTTCCCAGTTTAAAACGAGGGCTCTTTTCTTCACACCGTGTCAAACCTTAAACAAAGTTAGACAAGCGATCTGTGAAGGAGTCTCCATAGATAGAAAAATCATCCATGAAAACTTCCATAAAGCTCTACCATGTCACTAAATATATGAAGCATACACCACCGGAAGGTACCGGGAGCATTACAAAGGCCAAAAGGCATTCGTTTATAGGCATACGTTCCAAAGGGACATGTGAAGGTAGTCTTTTCTTGGTCATCAATATCAATAATAATCTGAAAATAGCCTGAGTAGCCATCCAGAAAACAATAAAAAGCATGACCAGCTAGGCATTCGAGCATTTGATCTATAAAGGGTAAGGGAAAGTGAACCTTTCGTGTCATAGCATTTAAACGTCTGTAATCAATACAGATTCTCCATTTCATAGGACCTTGTGTGACAACATACTCACCCTTTCCGTTACGTACCATGGTAACTCCCGATTTCTTAGGAACTACATGAATGGGGCTTACCCATTCGCTATCAGAGATTGGGTATATGATACCCACATCGAGTAATCGTAAGACTTCTTCCCTAACCACCTCTTTCATGGCAGGGTTCAGACGACGCTAAGGTTCGCGAGAAGTCTTCGCGTTATCCTCCAAATGGATGCGATGAGTGCAAATATTAGGGTCAATTCCCTTAATGTCAGCTAGGGACCAACCAATCGCAGACCGATGTTCCCTAATCACCCTGATTAAACGTGTCTCTTCATCCTTAGATAACAGGGAAGATATAATTACCGGATGGCTATCATCCGGATCAAGTTGAATATATTTTAACTCCGGGGGAAGAGGTTTAAGCACTGGGGTGGAAGGAATGTCAATAGATATTTCATCAGGGTCTCCATTTTGCATAATGAATACTTGCTTAGGTAGCAAATCTTCATACTCAGTATATGGAGCAACCAAAGGGTCTACAATTGGTGTGGACTCAAGGATGGTGTTGACTTCCTCTAAATAGGAGTCATTTACAAAATCTGAAGTTCAAAAAGAAAGGAATTTATACATCTGGTTTTCGGGAAACGTGTTGTTAAAATAATCTTGAGCTAAGCTCTCAATCATGCTAACCTCCCCATCTATAGATGATTCTGGTAACTGTTTCATCATTTTAAAAACATTTTACCTCAACAGAAAGATGGTCAAAAGATAAGGACATCTTACCATCGCGGCAATTTATAAGCGCGTTTGCAGTTGCCAAGAAGGGGCGCCCTAAGATGATCGGTACAGAGTCGTTAGCGACTTCTGTATCGAGGATAACAAAATCAGCAGGATAGTAGAAATCCTGAACCTTAACAAGCACGTTTTCCACTACACCCTTAGGATACTTAATTGACCTGTCCGCTAACTGCAACGTTATTCTTGTAGGTTGGATTTCCTGTAGACCTATTTGTTTATACAAATAATACGGGAGTAAGTTAACACTCACCCCCAGGTCTAATAAATCGGTCGTCGTGTGGGAATCTCCTAAGGTGTATTTTACAGTAGGACGACTAGGGTCCTTGTACTTAACAATTCCATTATTTTCGGATAAAGTTGGGAACTGTTCAGTTAGAAAGGCGTCTTTAGGTATGTTGGTCTTACGCCTTGTAGTGCACAACTCCTTAAGAAACTTAGCATGGTTAGGTAGCTTTTTAATAGCTTCGAGAAAAGGAAGGTTTATCGTTAGATTTTTGAAAATGTTCCTAATCTCCTCAAAGTTTGTATCCCTGGTTAGCATGGCTAATTTGTGAGGGAACGGTGGTTTCGCTCTATATTTAGCGTATGGCTCGACTTGATGTGTAACTTTGGCTTTTTGTTTCTTAGTTTGTTGTTTAACTGGTACCTCTATAGTGGTAGGCTCTTCAGTTTCTATTTCGGTATCTAGTTCGATATCCGGTGTAGGGAGTACTGATGGGGTAACTATAGGCATAGTTACTTTGTTATCAACCACTCTTCCAGAACGGAGAGTGGTGATGGCATTTAGGTCACCTACGATTGCAGTTTCCGCACTAGTATTACCGTTTACCTCGAAGGCTGTGTTTGTTGTTTTAGGGTTTGGTATCGCTTGTCCTGGAAACACGCCTTTTGATTGGGCTTTCTCTTGGGCTAACTGTTGTATGCCTTGATTTATGGATTGTAAGATCTGTTGGTTTGATTGAGTCATTATTTGGAAAAGTTGTTGGGTAACCTGTATAAAGGCGTCGATACGATCCGGTTGTGTAGGTGTAGTAGTCACAGGTGGTGCGACTGGAACTATCTCACATTGATTATTTATGGGTGGGTTGTGATAGTTACTATTGTTAACCAGAACGATACCTCTATTGGTATTATAACTATTATAATTACCCTGACCTTGTGCTAGACCTTGTCGTGGTTGCGCTTGGTTGTTATAATTAGTATAATTCCCCTGACCTTGTCCTTGTCTAGGTGGAGCTTGGTTATAATTGTTTGCTTGCCTAACATTTTGGTTATTAAACCCAGGAGGTGTAACTTGTTGATTGTTTCGCCAACTAAAGTTAGGATGTTGTCTCCATGGGGCATTAGGAATAGGATAGCTATTAATGGAGTAAGCATTATCTTGCTCTGATTGTTGTTCTTTATAGGCGAGAGGACAATAGGAGTCAGGGTGCTCAGGACTCAAACAGAAATTACATGGGTTGGAGTTGACATTCATGACGGGGATAGGCTTTTGTTGAACAGAAATAGCCTCTACCTTTTTAGTTAGAGATTCGATTAAATTTTTAAGTTTTGGATCGGGTTTCATCTCAAACATACCTACGCCTTAAACTGTTGAAGAAGAACTAGCGAGCGGGGATATCATCACTACCCCCATTATTATTAAGCGTTTAGTTTGATCTTCTAAAATTTGTAAGCCTCCGAAGCTCCTTTACTTAGGAAACTACTCCCATTCATTATGTCAAGGACTTCTTTATGGTGATGTAGAAGAAAAAGGCCGCGAACTAACGTGTCTTTTCGAGGTTATAGTGTGCACACTCTATAAGCGGTCGGTGAAACGATTCCAAGCCTCGAAAAATGATTCATGAGGATTCATCGAAAAAAAATGAATCTTGGAAAGCATCTCATCCGTCTTTAGGGGTGGGTAAAAATGTTCCATAAACAAATTGAACAAGTTTAGCCCACGAGTCCATTGAGTTAGCGCTTTGGGCTTAACCAAGACGACGCCTTTATCGGCTAAAGTGAAGGGAAATACCCTCGGTTTAATTTGTTCCGCACCAACCGTAGGATGGTGGAATGTTTATAGGACTTGTTCAATCCTACGACGTGTCGATAAGGTTTTTCATAGTCTAAACACGACAACACTCCAAACAATCTTGATATATTAGTATAAACCTCTAAATAGAGATCACGAGGTATGGAAGAAAGGAATACCTGATTGTGTCCTTGCTTCGCTTTATGAATAGCGTCTTGTTTACGGCGTGTTCGAGTGTATATAACAAGTTAGAACACCGAAAAACTTAAAACTTCGAAGTTCAAAACAAACCCGTGGAAATCCGGCAAAAAATTCAACTTAGAGGCAGTCGTCGCACTTTGGGCTTTGAGGTGCCCGTGTAACTTCAAGTTACAGTGTTTTAGGGCGGGTCGCTTTCGGTTTGGTCTGGTCTCAAGGTTCCAGGCGTTTGGGCACAATGTGTCGCTTCGGTGTAATTTTTTCGCGAACATTTCAATCTTTGAAATGGACAACCACAAGATGAATCAAACAAGGGTGGGTGGGTTTAATGGGACTTAAAAATGACTAATTATACTATGAAAACAATGCTAAAGGTAACTAAGATGGCAGCGGCGCCATTTGATAAACATAAAAATGTTAAAAGTTTAGGTACGAAATTAACGATAAAACTCAAAACGTAAGTAAACTAAAACTTATTATGTGCCTATGTTTATCAAGTTTTCTACTCTCAATTCTATCGAAATAGAGTGGACTAACAAATTCGTTCCACTCCTAGTTCTTTAGCATGGAATGTTTTCTAGTCTAATTAATCGGTCTTAACTCTAATGAGAGATTTACGAGGGGAATTCTATACTACGAGGTGAATTCAATTAACAAGTTGCGAATAACGAAATGAGAGAATGCTAAGGGTTTGAATCTAGATAAAGAATTAAAGGGAATTGAATCTACCTTAACTCGACTTAATCCTACTAACAAAGACTCGTCGTGATCCAAATTGAATGCTTCGCATATCAAAATAGTAATTATAATCCCTAATTATACATGGCATTTCTGCCAATTCATAACTAGCATGTAAGCGACTAAACCCATTCTCATGGTGAATTAATCGTTTCTAGAGTGGAATAATTATCACGACGATTTCTAAGTTTAACAAAGATCAAGCGTCATCAAGGCTTCTTCAACCCCTCTAATGGAGGTTTAGCCTTGATTCATACTACTATCATTTCCCATTGAATTAAAACGAGACATCATATAAAAATTCTATTTTTATGCGATTTATCTAAACAATGATTGAAATCTCAGGTAATAACTAAGAAATTAATAACAAGTAATAAGGGACTTTAGATCTAAACAATTGTAAATGACAAGAATCGAAATTGACAAACTAGCTATTTTATTTATCAAACTAATGAAGAACAATGATTCTAAAGATTAATCTAAAACAAGAATTGAAATGAACTAAACTTAATTTTATTTAGTGAAAACTATATCTAGAATTATCTATAGTTTTAGGTCTAACTAGCTACCTTAACAAAGAGCTAAGCTTTTGTTTTTATATGTTCAAATCCAAAAATCGTGCATGGGCTTGGAGCCATGTTTTGGGCCAGAGAATCAGGCCCAAAACCCAATTCTTTCAGTCCAAAAAGGCCTCTTCAGCTGCAGTTGGCTTTGATAGACTTTTCGTCCACTTCTGTTCCTATGATTGGGCCAAGGCATGGACCATTGGAAAGCTCTTTCCGAGCCGGTCATTTTGACATAAGGTAGACCCAATTCCGAGGTCTGAGTCCAAAGATACGGCCTTCGAAAGTTCTGCTGACTTTGTATGTTGTTTTTGCCCGCGTTGACTTTGACTTTTCAGCTTTGGCTGGGATTTTGAAAGGCTTTGTCTTCTTGAATCTTGACCTTTAATCACGTAACTCCTTAAAGAACCAACCATTGCTCCTTTATATCGCAAGGTAGCACATTTCGCACATAATTGACTTTGAAGCCCAAAACGCGTAAAACACGTAATCAGTATTAACTCTTAATTATTACTCACATAATTGGTCTAAAAATATGACTGTTACAGGGTTAAAACTACAGTTTTGGGCTCTTATCAGTAATCCCATAGGCAGCCCCTAAGCGCATCCAAATTAAGTCTACGACATCATGAAGGGGGCAGCGGTAGATAAGCCACCCAGATGTGGAGGGGACCGCAATAGTGGCCACCGGAGGTGGGGACGCCACCATATTGGACCGAGAAGAGGAGGAGTCACCGGAGGGGGATTCCGACATAGGGAAGGGAAGATGAAAAGACTCAAAGAATGAAGAAGACTAAAGAAATAGTTGCAAAATAAAATGAAATGAAGGAAAGAAAACACGCCAAGAGAAAAGGAAGAGGAAGATAATGAACCTGGATCAAATTTACAACGGAGAAGGGGTGCGCCAGAGCAATCACATAGGAGATATACATATCGGAGTATAATCGGAAGGGGGAAAACTATTGGAGAGAAGGGAGAGTGGAGAGTGAATATAAATATGAAATGAGCGAGGAAGAATAGGGCTGGAAATGGTACGGGTTTCAACCCGAATCCGATATCCGAATCCATTTTACCAGATATGGTTTCTATGTTTGTGACTAGAATCCGACCTGGACCCGAACCATTTTAACAAGATTCATATTTTGATGCCTAAAAATTAATTTATATCGTACATTTATATATGAAAATCATTAAAATAGTGTATTTTTTGGTGTTTTTTAATAGATATAGATATCCGAAATCCAACCCGAATCCAGATGGATCCTAATATGGTAAAGAGTTTTGAGTGAGAATCCAACCCGAACCCACTCTATTTCTTGCCCTAAGGAAGAAGAAACAAGTGAGATTTTAAATAGTAGAAGGGCAAAAGAGTAAAATCAAAGGGGGGAAGAAATCAAAGAGTCATTAGGTGGTCCAACGAAATGTTACTGAAAAGACGCGCGTGATGATTACCCTCGGCAACATACACATACCGATGAAGAGTCAGAAGAGGAAAACCAGATACTACTACTACCAAAAAAAAAGATAGATTGGCGGGAATTCTCAACCCCAGGCCAATTAGATAGCTGCGGAGTCGAGAAGGAGCATCTGTAGTAGCCCATTATGGAGAATTGGAATGGGTCAACGGTGAGTTGTACTAGAAACAAAGGAAGTCAAAGAGTAGGGTAGCATGGCTGCGGATACCTAAACCACTGACGTGGAATACGTGCGTGGAGAAAATAAGGAGACTGTGGATGAAAGGACAGGTGTATGGATGGAGAGAGTGGGCTAGGGTATAAAGAGAAAGAAAAAGGAATGAGAATGGAGGAGAGGAGGCAGAAAGAAAGGGAAGAGAAAAGAAAACCTAGAAGACTAAGAGTGAAGACAAAGGAATACAACAGCATCTTCATTAATGTGGCAAACGGGAAATCTAAAGTTACTTAAATTCAACTAGAAACCCAATGAAACTCCGATCCTATGAGAAAATTTTACTCTGAATTATTGCTAAAGAAATATCATTAAGTGTTTATAAGAATCTTTACCCACAAAAAAAAGTGTAGGAGTTGTTGTTTCTAAAGCTCAGTGAAGAAGACGATATGGGGTTAATGAACAACTGCCCTACGTGTGGGCCAGTGTGCCACCAAAAGTATCAGTCGAGAGAAAACAGAAAGTCTCCAACGAGATTTGATTTCCCCTGTACACGTGTAGTATGTTTATTGGGCCAGAAGCAAACTCAGCCATAGAGAAATTGCAGCAAAAATGGGCTCCGTGTTATGGTGCCTCTCTAATGGAAAATAGGTGACAAGGACTGGGCACAACCACACGCCCACACCGGTGGGGCTCAAGCAAAGACTCTTTACTGCCATTATTTGGATGGGAAACCTGCACAATACAACAATACAAGTACTAATGGCTGGAGAAGCGTATGATATTCGCACAAATGAAGATGGCAAATCTAATCCAAAAGGGCATCTCATGGACATTTTCCCAATAAAAATTAATATAGTCAAAATACAAAAAAAAAAATAGAGAAACAAAGAGAAAATAGTAGAAGTAGCAACTAGCAACTGAGTGGAAGAAAGTTGTGGCGAGTTATCATGTTCACTAATCACTAGTACCAACTGGACCAAAGGACCATCTGTAGCATAATTTCCTCCACAAAACCCACTTTTTTCCAAAATCCACAAGGTCGAACTTGAGTCCAAGTATTGTCTATACCATGCCAAAAATCTCAACACTTTAGTAAGGGCTGCTAAAAAAAACCCAGGAAACCAAAAAACCGAACCGGGTGAAATTAATAGTTTTTAATTTTTTGGTTCGGTTTTCGGTTCTCAAAAGGCAAAATCGACTGGTTAGGTCCGGTTTTTGGTTAACTAATATAAACCGAACCGAATCGGGTGCTAGATGTATATAGAAATTTTAGAGTTTTTTTATTACTATTTTGAACACTTGAATATTTCATTCTTGTGATTAGCGTTATAACTTGTCAATATGCCTAAATTGACATCAATACTATTCAATATATTTATTAAAATTCACTTGGCTAGTGATTAGTAGGTCCGTATAAGTTTTGATTTGAAGTTAGATAAAAAGCCCAAACCGACTACCGAACCGAACATTTCATCTCGGTTTTCGTTCAAATTCGATTCCGTTTTGGTTTAGACTTTTAGAAAACCAAGTATATCAGTTCAGTCTACTGTTTCTATAGGAATCGGTAAAATCCGGACGGAGAACAGCCCTAGACATAGTGCGAGAAATGAATGGTAAGCTTATCTATATATACAATAAAACACAGCATGATTTCCATTGTGCAACAAATGTCAGATCATTCTACAGTTACTAATCTATAAACAAATCATTCCATAGTTCAAACCATACCGACTCCCGTCGCTATCTACAAATGTAAGATCATTCTACAGTTACTAATCTATAAACAAATCATTCCACAGTTCAAACCATACCGACTCCCGTCCCTATCTACAAATGTTAGATCATTCCACAGTTCAAACCATACCGACTCCCATCCTTACCTATTTCACAGACATTTTGTCCATACCAATAAAAAACCAAAAAACAAATAATCACCATTTACCACTGTCTCACACATTGGATTCTTCTCCACCATCTAACTTCTTTATTAACCACTTCTCTTTGCTTCCATTGTCATCAGGAAAAAAAAAGGAATACGAAGGTGAACACTGGAGAGTCTTCTTTGTTACTCTTTATCGCATAAGGACGGGGTAAGAAGCTTTTGTTACATTGCTTCATGAAGTGAATTGAATACTTTGTAGTAACCACCTAATTCAATCTTTGCAACTGTGTTGTGTTTGCAATTGTATTATGTCCTAAGGTTGATGAGCTTGCTGATTTCTTTTTTGGTCGCTCTCTCCGATCAAAACTCCCTACAATTTAATCGTTCAGGTAACACATAGCTTTTTGATGCAGCTTAAATTTTAAACCACAACAATCCCTGGCCACCATCATCCCACCACAATCACAAATGTCAAACATATAAAAAAAAAACTCCCACCACACTTCTTTTGAGATGAGATTCTCCTTTATCTCTGTTTTTCTCATGGTTGGTGTGTCATTCATGACTTCACCAAATTCTTCTTTTTTCTTCCTGCCATATATTCATAAATTCGCCATGAAAGAAGACGAATCAGGCTGAAGTCACTTATCACTTCGATTTCCAAAACAACAGGTTAGATTAAAAACAAATAAATAAATAAAAATTGATTGATTAGTTCATACATGGTCAACAAATATTAAATTATAATATAATACAATTTTATCCTGCTGCTAGATAGTTAGATGAGGTGAGAATTCTGAAATCCAGTCGACGCTTTCACTTATCAACTTTCACCAATTGTTTATTTTCTCTTTTTTCAAGTGGGTGATTTTATGGAAGCATGTTATGGGGGAGGCAAAATCGACTTTAGATGGGCTCTAACAATTCCCTTGGTTTATTAAGATGGTGTGTCATTCATTACTTCACCATAATACAAGGTAATTGTTGTTTTTTTAATAATGCTTTCTATTGTGATAAAATGGATTCATTATATTGTCGTTGAATCTTTCCCCTCATTTGGTTTCCGGTATCAAGATAACAACTTTTTTTTTTTTAGTTCTAAGATTACGCAAACTCTCGAGTGGGCGGTGCTAAGATTCCCAAATTAAATATAGAATAACCTCTTTTGGTCAAAGGTACTTTGTTAATCGGTTGCACGGAGCTACCATACATCTAACACTAAAAAATACAAGCTCACCTAAACTTGATTAAGTTCACCATGTGTCCCTATTAGTTAGTAGTCTCAAGGGGTTAAGGGGTTTGATCACAAATTTTGGTGATATATAACGATTATATTGGATTTTGACCACTATATGACCGCTGTAGGATATTCAACAATTTTATTTAACTACCCATTTCTCAAGGATCAGGCTGAAATATGCAAAATGTAGCTGATGTATAAATACTGATATAGTATTTCGAACCTTGGTAGAGCATAGTAGTTCATCTGGTATAATACACGTAGATTTCTTATCTACGTTTTGCAGAATATATGCAGTTTGATTGGCTGGTGATAGAGAAAGAGAAAAACAAAGGATAAACTTCATCAATGGCAATGGAGACACGATTTTTGTAACGCCCGTATTTTAAAATACGTATTTTTCTATTTATTAATTAATTAAATTATTTTATTTTCAAAATTCGTCGGATCGGACTCGGGATACGTGGGCCTGGTTTTGGGCCCGAGTCGGTGTTGGGCTTGGGTTTCGGACCAAGTATATAAACACATTTTTCTAGAAAATAGGGTTCAAGAAAATAATAAAATAATGAAAAAATGGAGGCGAGAGAGAAGGTTTGTTTTTTGGAGAGGTGGAGCACGACGATTCGGACCCGGAGGAATTCGTCGAGCTGTTCATACAGGTGAGTAGCTATTTTGCTATTTCACCAGATTTGTAGTTTTCGTATGTCGGTTTCATCGCTCTCATTCTTGTTTTATAATTGCTCTTTTGTCTTGTTTTATTCGACGTCGTGTTCCTCGAAGTTGTTAAAACTCTAGTCAAACACTTGTTGAACTGTAATACTTGTGAGGGGGTGTCCTTACTTTTTATTGAACTGTGGGACGGTTCCAAACTTCGAGGCGTTGTTAATGGAGGCGCCGAGTCCCATGAATCGCTTCGTCCATATTAAGTTCTCATTGTTTGTATTGGAGGGTGGGCGTTAGGCGGTCAAAGTCAGAAATTGGCATCAATGGCGTCGACCCCGCCAGAATCGTCTTTGCCTTTGAATGGGTTGTTTTGTTGTGTTGGGTTAGGTTGTTTGGAGTAGTGGGATTATGATGGGTGATAGTGGGGTGACGGATTGGTGGTGATGGGGGCATCGCCGGGTTTCTTGCTTTTGAAGCTCTGTAAAACTTCGTTAATGGCGGCCGAGAATCGCCAGATAAAGCTGTGTTGGTTGTTTTTGTTTGTAGTTTGGTTGATTGGTTTTGTTGATTGTATTGTTGAAGTGAGGTAGTGTAGTAGAGTGAGGGGGGCAGCGTTGGAAGCTTGAAGCCCGACCATTAATGGCGGCAAGAAATTCCTAGATCTAGTTTTGTGATGTTTGGATGGGACGATTTGGGCTTGTCGTTTTCATTAAAGTTGGTTGGGTTTGGATGGGGAGTCTAACCGACTTAATGGAATGGGAGTGGATGGCCGGAAAAATTGGGTGGCCGGTGGTGGCGATTGGAGAAGATGAATTGTGGACGGTTTGGGCTTGGGCGGTTTAGATGGTTGGGCTTTGGGTTGGTTAGTTGGGCGGACCCTATTAGGCTTGGGTTTGGGTGGTATTTTAACCGGGCCGGACTACATCGGTTTTGGTTGGGCCAACTCTTTTCAGTTTTGTGTTGGACCCATTTCTTTTTAGCCTTTGATTTGTAGACCGATTCAATGTAAAGATTTCGTGGCGAATCCAATTAAGTTTTGTAGACCAGTTCAATGTAAAGATTTCCAGGCCAAATCCAATTAAGTTTTGGGACCAGTTCTAATATTAGTCTATGGGCCCGTTATATTTGTATTTTTGGACCGAACCACTTAACTGTTTTGGGCCGTTTCTATTATTGCTTGGGGCCAGTCCATAGGACTTAAAATAGATCCAATTGGGTCAGGTAGAATAAATAAGTGGACTTTTAGACTTTCGGGTTCTAAGGTTTGGGCTTGGCCAGTTGGGTCCGAACCAGGACCGTGGTCATGAGCCCATGAGCCATGCACATTTGCCTTTAGCCATGAACCATGGCTATGACCCTGAACCTGTCGAACACGGAAACGACAGTTTGACTTTGACCATCGACCGTTGACTTTGACGGTTGACTTTGACCTTTGACCATGGCGGTTGACTTTGACTTTGACCATGACATGTTGAGTTTGACCTTGACCATGATGTGTTGACCTTTGACCTTTGACCATTGACCGTTGACTTTGACTGTTGACCTTTGACTGTGAATGTTGACTTTTCCAGTTTTTCATATGTTTGTTTATATGGATATATATAGTAATAAAATATTGTCGATATTATATAATTTGGTTTGTCATTATCTAATTTAGATTTGACGTGAGTAGTGTGTAAAGCATATATATATTGGGCTTTGATTGTGGACTTTTGACTGTCTATTTGTGCTACGTTTTATGTTGTATATTATATGAACATATGTAGTAATAAAATGCTGTGGAAGATTGTATAACCTTGGTTGGTCAATTATCTAATTAAGATTTGACGTTGATGTTGTGTATTTTTGACACGTGACGATATTGAGATGTTAGGAGATATTATATTCCTAATACGTTATAATGTATGCGATACGTTGAAGCATTGTGACATGATATAATATGCTGGGATAGTTGTATTAATGCAATATCTTGGAGAAATGTATATACACTCCATTATTTTATATGTGAGATGCTAATATAGTATTGGTGAATATTTGCCCACGGGAGTGTGGTGTAGTGCAATAATATATTGGCACGTGAAAGTATGAAAATGGTTATGAGATATATTGAGATATTTCTAGAGATTGTGGCTTAGTGCAATAAGGTAATTGACCTGCACGTGATATAGTAGAAATGTTTATGAGTCATTAATGTATGACACCTGAATAAATTACGTAACGAAAATCCTAGAACCCCGACTACCACAACTCATGTGATTGGCCCTTCCGGCGCGTTCGATTAAAATTTGAATGGCCTTCGGGCGCCCTTCCGGCGTTTCGCTTAATCTGAATGGCCTTCGGCGCCCTCTCCCGGGCGAGTTTAATAGTGGCTTGATTATTCCGTTAAGCAATATAGAACGATGATGCGCAATATTTTATGCGAATAGTGGCGGTTACACATAGATTTGGCTTCCGTGTGAGGATTTACCTGGTGTGCGGCATCCCGCTCAGGGTGGTTACGCACGGAGTGGCTCATTATGTAAGGGAGGCATGTGGATGTACATGTTCGGCGTTGGGTTGCGATTGTGGTAGCCAGGGAAACTAGGTAAGACATTGATACGACGTGATTTTAGGGACACGCAAAGAAAGCCTTAAATAATCTAATTATGGTAATATATTTGTTAATGATGTATCTGTAGATAGATGATTATATATGGTTTTGCAGAAGGGTGGGTCAAACTAATTACTTGTGCAGAGCCGACCCACTCTGTAATTGAGCATGGAATGAGGTAAGTATATAATACGTTTGTTTGGTTATTTGTTTAGTTGAACCTAAGGCGCCTCGATGGAGGAACTACATGCCTTATTTATTATGTGTATAGTTTGTTGTGTGGTTAGTGGGAAGTTAAGGCGCCTCAGTGGAGGAACTACCTGCCTTAATTATTATTCTTAAGGATGTTGTGTTTGTCGTTGAAAGTTAAGGCGCCTCGGTGGAGGAACTAACTGCCGTATGGATTATAGATATATTTGTATAAGTATATATTGTTTTTAGAGCTACTCACACCAAAGATTTTTATAATGTCAATCCCGATTTGCACGCTTGTTTATCGGGTGTGTTCATTCAATGAACATAGTTGATAAGTTTTGACAGGTTTAGTGTTGAAGAAGGTTGGCTGCTGCTTGTGGTTTGCGTTAGCATTGCATCTTAGGATAAGTTTTGTTTTCCCTTGAGGTGATATAGATTTTCAGTTGAGATAAGGTTATTTGCATTTTCATTTGTAAATTGTTTTTGGTAATGAAGATGACTGTTGTTTAAGTTAAAAATTTTATTGGTTTTAATTATCCGCATATTTTAAAACTGTTTATGGGTTTTTGGGAGTGGAGAGTGCGTCACACCTCGGAAATCGAAGAGTCGGGGACAAATAATGTTTTTCCGAATTCTGTCGAAATTCGGGGTGTGACAATTTTGCATTTACTAATTAATATCCACTTTTTTGTCTTCTCTTTACGTAAATTTTGGCCCTAGACAGGAGGTGGTGTATTCTAATTTTCCTAGACTTATATGAAGCTCCTAGGTGTTTGCAGTGGATGAAGACATAGCACTTGCCACTGGAGAAGCTGACTACAATCGTAAAGTTCTTTCCCTTTCTCTATGCATGTTAAGCTAATGTACATTGATTGGGTCATTTAATTATGGTAGAACAATTGACCGCCACAACTTGCTGTGGGTCTTAATGATTTTCATCACAGTCCGTGTCTTTTGAGAATGTAAGTCTGTCTCAAACGTACTCATAGGCGTAGTATTCAGTGATCTGAAATTCAAAATAGAGCCAACAAGATTTTAATAACCATAAAATAACAAGACGAAAAGTTTCCAGTAGTAACGAGACTTATTGGCTGCCCTTGCAAAGAAGATGATCAAAGTTGGAAGCCAGGGGGGGCATTATAGTTGCTATCACGAGTTTTTTTTTTTATTGTTTCACAAACATATTTCACATGGTCAAATCAGTTGTTGGGATATATTGATATTTTTTTGCAACCCCCGTCGTCGACAACTCGGCCCTGTGTCATCTAATTCTAACTCAAATCAGTTATGTACATATATAACTTAAGAAATTAGCTCAAGTCATCTTCGTGTGCTATTTCGTTTGGAATTTAGTATGTATGTAAGTTTTGGGAAATTATAAAGTATTTTTTTTTTCTCAATAGGTGTATTAATTATTGTTGTTTTTCACTATGATTTATTTAATATTGCAGCAATTACTGTCAAATTTTGACACATTTTTATGGTATCCTCTATAGTAGTCTACTCCATTACAGATGCCTTTAATTTACACCGAATGTAATGGTAGCAACACCAACATCCACAACTATATCACCTCGAACAACAACATCAGTTCCATCATTTAAAATTTGCATTTTGACTAATTTTTTATTTCCATATTTAAATATAACTATCCATCTTCACCTGTTAAATCTCCTCCTCCATATCTGCAAATTAGTGGATCCGAAAGGGAAGTGAACAATGTCAATTTTTTAAATAACACACTCTCTTCTTTAATTAAGTTGGTCCCTAATGTTGAAATGTTATAGCCATTCTACTATTATGCTTTCCTTATTCATCCATGTAGATTGTCAACTGATGAAACTCCCGGTGAAGCATGCATGATTAATTGTTAAATACATATGCGTACAAGTACATACACAGATATGATTAACTTTTTCTGGACACGCCTTTTAATGCCATTTTAGCTTTCTCAAATTTTCAAATCAACATTTTCTTTATTAAAAAATAAAAAATAAAATTCATAACGAACCCACCACTTTTAACATGCCTCTCACTCCCAAAAAACTAACACCATCCCATTTTTCTAATGTTATCCCGAAAATTTTCTCAAGTCTCTCTCTCTCCCAAAATAAATCACTCCACCCAATTTTTCTAGTACCATCCCAAAAGTTTATTTTCTTCTTCTCATACTCATACGCTCTACCTAATTAAGGAGAAGATGCAAAAATAAAAATAAAAATGATACAACTGGCCAGTCCCCAAATATGCGTTTTATTACCTTTACAATGCTTCAAATATGCTTTTCTTATGCTTAATGAACAGACAATTTATAGTTTTTGCTACCTTTTCCAGGATACAGGCCATTTAGGATGTATACTCCTAATACATGCATTTCAGAGTAAAAATGAGTGTTATCGACACTGCTTGGGAAGATTCCAGCTTAGGAGGAAAAATGCCAAAAAGTCAAGGTCAAAGTCAACGGTAAACAATTAGGGACTCAAAACAAAAAGACAGAAGATCATGTCCTTAACCCAAAAAACCAAAGATTGTGTCCTCAACTCAAAAGTTGGCATCCTTAGCAAGACTTATTCAAGAAGATACATAAACCCTAATGAGGTGTCGTATTTCTAAAGGATGAGGGCGAAGCTGTAATTGGTAAAAGGTGGACTATATAAGCCAAAAAGATGGAGAGAGATAGGCATCCAACGCTTTTAGGATCCAAACCTTGGTTTGTATCTTTATTTTTCTACCCTAGAATTAATCTTTGGTCATTAGGAGTAGATTAACATGTTTTAAATTACTAGTTTAATTGTTATATATTTAAATTGTTTTTCATTTTTGTGTTCTTCAAGCTTTAATGAATCAAGTTCTTATTGTCTTCAATACAAAGTTTTCAACCTTGTCTTCTATCTCATTACTTCTTCTAATTTTGCATCAAACCCCCAAAATACTAGTCATACTCATTTGACATGTTCAAATGAGTATAACTTTGTGAGCAAGCTATCCCAACTAAACCATTTCCATACATGTTTTCTCTATTAAATCAATAGTTTTATTTATGTTTTAACCATTCAAGACAAGAACTAGTGTTTTCCACCATTTAATCATCAAGAACAAGTTAAAGAAAGATTAGAAAGTTTAGAAAGAGGTTTTCCAACCATGAAACCCTTTTCTCCTAACAAATGATCTAAGATGAACAACACACCCAATACCCCACTAACTAGCAATCAAATGGCACCGCCGTCATGGATCTAAGCACAAGGAGGAAGATGGAGCCAAATATCACTCTTTGAAATCTTCTTCTCAATCTTATTTTCAAATTTTTCAAGTTTTTTTCGTAATAGATGATTCTTTTTCGTGTACTTCCAATAAACTTCTGAGCAAACGGAGCCCAAGAATAGCACGAGGCGGTTCACCAGAGACTGCTCGAGAAAAACGAGCCAAAACGGTGTTGATCGACCCGCGCCACACCTGCCAACCCCGCACCCACACATTAGTCGTGCCCGCCCGGGTCCTTGTTGCGCCTGCTCCCTTGACGCGCCCGCGCCTATCAGACCCGCACCGCACCTCACTTTTCTCCAATGAAGATTCTGTTGGCTCAAAATCTTCGTATGTAAATTCCCTTTAATTCCCCTTAGTCATTTTAATTCAACTGTGAGTAGATAAAAAGTAGATAGTTCTGTAAAGTTTTAAATTTTCAAAACCAAAAATTCAATTAAAAAAGGAATTTAAAAATTAAAAAAAATTATTAATTTAAATGAATTAGTAATCCATCTGTAAAATTAAACATTAAAATTAATTTAGAAGCATGTTTAGGGTTTGTTTTCTATTAATTGTTGTTTATGCATGTTAGTCAAGATAATATCATATAGTCAAGTTAACATTGAAAAAATATATATATTAATTAGGATAAATACAAAATAGTTTAAGTTTGAAAGTTTAGACTTTTGGTTTAAGTTTACTTACCAAGAGTTTGGATTCAACCAACTTGGACCGGTTGGATGGAAGAGGCGGGTAGTGTAATATCACGCTAGCGCATCTCAACCCAACTTGGGGGATGAAGTTTCAATCTTTGACGAACACTTTCTTGCTTTTACATATTTTGTTTAATTAATTATTAGTGAATAGTTAATTAACTAAACATAGTTACTTTTTGTGTTTACCGCTTTCATAGTTTTAAGCCCACGAAGGCAATTATGTTTTAGGCCCACGAAGGCAACCAATTGTATCTTATTGGTTTTGCCACATTTCGACCCAACTTGTGGGTCTTAGATAGATTAAACTTGTAACCGTAAGGAAATGCTCGATTTGAGGGTTGACACACAAGACACCAAACACTTCGTCAACCCCACCACGTCGCCTTCACCCCAAGGGCCATTTTCGCACACCTTCGGTGGTACTTTCTAAACCTCCTCGCTATAAAGTGTAAGAGGATACTTGTATGTTACTAAGCATGTGTGCATGATTGTGTGATTTACGTTTCAGTCTCGTCTTTACATTAACGCTAAGACTAATCCCGAGCCTTAAAAGAACAAAAAGTGGGATTAAGCCCCACTTTAAAACAGACGTTGCGTGAACTGTTTGTTACCTATACCAACTTAAAAAGATAAAAGCAATCAAGCATACCCAATCTAGTCACATCTATTGGGACAAATATTTAGCACGAACCAAAAGAGTAGAGAGCTACCAGATTCCAGTGGACCAACCATCTTACTCACTCCCCTCCCCCAGAAATACTGTGAGTGAGATTATTGGCTGCACACCATCTAGTGAAATGGCAATCTTCCCTCTTGACGCGTGTAGAACCAAAATCCTAGATTTGCGCCCACTGTTCAATTCGAACAGGGCATAGTATATAATCTACAGACATTGCATGCAAACTTTTCAAAAACTTCAAGGTCACAAATGAATTTCTACAGATTGTGCATCATTCTTGTTTGAGCATACATGTCTTATCAATATGCAGTGCAACCGTCATGGAATTATAATGTAAACCCAGAACCATGTTCTTGTTGTGGTAGTTTATATCATTGGGCGTCTCAATGCACATCATATGCCTAGGTCGAGTATACTACGGAAAATCCTTACAATTTTGAACCTCAATTTTCAAACTTTCATAGTACCCAATACACCCTAGAGTTTTCTAATTATGCAAACAATTCATGGAGTTCCATCACAGATAGTCAACCACCATTCATGTATCCATATGGCCAGTCAGAGTGCGAGTTCACCCAAAGCCCATTACCATTCACATCACCATTCATATCTAATTCATATCCCACTCCACTATCTATCACAAAGCAACTTTACCAAGCAATGGCCGAGCAAACAATACAAATTCAACAAATAGCAACGACCTTGTGTTTTCTCTAATCCACTTCAATCGATACCACACCTGAGACTAATATTCTCCCTAAACAACAAGAGAAACAAGGTGTTACTATAATAGAACCAATTGCTAAAGCCCATCCTGATAGTTATGACCAATTAAAACACCATTACCATCCACCTGACTATTCCAGATCTGATTATGATGATTACATGCCTAAAGTTACAATTTCTCCCATTTGTCTTAGTACACCCATGGATGAGAACACTCCGACAGAAGAAAATCTAGAACATGTGTTGAAAAATAACTCGACACACTTGGACAATGACAAAGAGGACAAAGAAAATCAAGTGTATGGAGAAGAGGATATAAATTCTATAGTGGAAAGTGGATCTAATTTTAGTTTGATCGTTAAAGACTTATCGATGGAACAAATTTGTGACATCCTTTATATTGCTGATATGAACCACAAATTTGTGGAAACGCCAAGGCTACATGAAAAGTTCCCTGAGTCCTCGAGATCATATGAAGAACCACCACCCGACCATCATTCTCCCAAGTTAACATCTCTCGAAAACCAACCTCCATTCATCAAAAATCCACCAAATTCTGAGGACTGCACCACTAAACAATTTCAAAGAAACCTCAAATTTGCACTTAAGCCAATTGCCTTCGAAATCCTTCATAATTTTCTAAACATTCCCAATAAAAAAACTTTGCCCAACATACAAACTTTTGAGACTATCATTCCAGTTAAGAAAAGCCCCGCATATATTGAAGTGCCATAAAAAGAGGAAATAGAATATAAGGTGGAATATGAGTTCTTGAGAGCATACGATGATCCCTTTATTGAAGTGGTTGAAAAACCCAGTTTGCTATATGTCGCATCATCTAAGCCTTATGAAGAACAACTACTACTACACTCACACTCTCTTGGACAATTCAAACATGACGGGTTATTGCATAAATTCCATGATACGTTACATAAGTTTTCTCTAATCATTATGCATCTTACACTCCGCATGCATCATATCATTCTGTTTGGGGGTAAATGCTTTCATATGATTTTCTATAAAGATCCCTAATTGTTTAGACTATTAGTATATAGTTAACAACATATCATCCATCTCATATGCATAGTCTTGGGGAATCTGACTTAAAACGATCCACATATAGTCTTGAATATCTAACTATAAAATATTCATGTTTTTTTTTTTCTTGATGCATTTCATGGGATTGCATCATTAAGGTAACCGGGCCTTCCTCTTGGAGTGTGTGGTTGTAAGTGCTGGAACCTTAGTCCACGTATATCTCGCATATTCTTTATAAAATATTTTTTACTCGTCGTTTGAGTAAGTGTGATCCTATGGAGCGAGTACACATTTTTCTTTTTCTTTATTTTACATTTCTTTCTCAAAATAGTTGTTTTTCTTCATTCTCATTATGCAAGGTTCTCGATACACCAAGAGTTATGTGATTTTCTAAAACCCAAAAAAAAAACACGGGCAATGGATTCCACATAGACCAACCCTTAGAAGTACACAATCTCCATTCTTTTAAGGGTGGTTTGAGGATAAGTTATGTGTTACTAAGGGTCGCCCATATCACCATGCACTTTCTGTCTCAACTTAAACCACAAAGATACCAATTGTCCCTTACTCAACAACATATCATCACTTCTACCAGAAAAAGTAATCCACCTAAATTATACATGGAGTACTAATCCACAAACCCAACCACCTCTAGGGTTCATTCACCAAGCACATCAAACCACCAAATACATTTAGACAAGGACAATGTACCTACAAAAATGAGAACAGAGCATTGGTTCCATCCCATTTTAACCAGAACTACCAAAATCCATCAAAGAGACCTAGTTTCACCACCCCCTAGCATCCAATCAGCTAAACCCTTCCATTACATCGTGCGCAGTAAATCCCCTAACGCACACATAACTGAAGCCACAGTCTGATTGGATTAGGTTCAATAAAAAGCCAACACGAAAGTTGCCTAAGATCACCTATTATGATTGTTTTCAAAATTTATATTTAAAGAATCACTACTTTTGAGTACAAGTATCTTTATATCATCTAAAGAATCTCTAAATATCTTTCAAAACCTAAGGATATAAAAATGAAAATTATACGCCCCAGAGTAACCAAAATGACACCGGATCAACGTATAATTTTATCTTCAAGTTAAAACCTCTATATTGTGCATGCATGTTAAGTATTTCATAGTAGAATAATTACGTAAATCCCTAGTACAATCAACCATGTATTTCTCGTTCTATAACTATCAACCCATGCTCCAAACTTGTTTGGGGGTGGTATATTCTCATCATGAAGAACATAGTACAGGTTACTGCCGTCTTTGCTCATGTTCCTATAGTAATTTCTTTTCTTTTCTTCATATTTTAAGGACAAAGCATAATTCTGTTTGGGGGTGGTATAGTAACATTCTGTAAAAAATAGTCATTTATTATATAGCAATTCTTATATTATATATATTAAGTATATTTCTATATTTCTTTCTTTCTGTAAAAAAGTTTCAAAAAGACCAAAAATATTTTTCTTTTTAGTACTAAAAGTCTTATTTTTCTTTTTCTATGATGAACAAATGGTTTAGAAGTCTCATTATAGCAATAGAGTAAAGATTCGTTCTTCGAACTCAGACTAATATACATACAATAGTTTCTGCATCTTTTCATGAATGACATGCATCAACATCATTGATTGTATATAGTAGTAAGTTTCCGAAGCTGAGGTTAGAACAATTAAGTTTCATATCTTGTGACAATCTAGCCAAAAGCCTCATTTGAATTATTATTGAGTGATGACATAAAGGATGTACAAATAGAAAGATAACACGTCCAATTGCTTGATCACCACTCCATATCCTAGAAGAGAATTTAGGCCCTTGTTGAATCGATATAGCCAAATAAACCTTAAAACCCCAAAAAGATAGTTTTTCTCTAGATACCCCCCCCCCCCCCCCGAGCCTTCACCAATTTCTAAAAACCATTTTATTTCTTCGCTATCAATCCTTGAACCCATTACTACACACAATAAAAAGCGTACCCATATTACAAGTTAAGAATTGGATGAACAGTAAGAAGAGAAGAGAATGCCTTGTACAAAAATAGAATAGTTAGAAGCTTCGAAATCTCTCAAAAGTTCAAAATCGAAAGGAGTCGATTTCAAAAGAAACAAAAGCAAAGTTAGAACTCCCAAAAATTCAACATCATATGGAGTCACAAAGCCAAAAGCCTAAAGAATGAATCACAAATTCGGAAGCAAAAGAACAAAATGAGGTTCTTCTCTAATTACAAATATCTTGAAGACCCAATTTCTTAACTTATCAGAGTTTGTTTTTCTCTTTCTTTTTATTTCTAAACCACTATCTTAGCCCTGTAATTCCTAATAAAAGACCTCTAGCTCAACTAGGAATAAGATGGTGTGATAGTAAGTGGATATTGTGATCAATCGACCCTGGTTTCTTTGGACGTCATTCATGTATGTGAGGAATATAAGTATCATCTGCACTAGAGAAAACAAAACTTGAGTGAATCTATCAGTGAGTTGTGATTGCAACACACCCCTATGAGAACGCACCTTAAGAATGCTCTCCAAAAGTTTTGGAAACGACTCTGCTTTTGTATTTCACCGCTCATGTTTTGCATGTTTATATATCTTTAGATGATTAAATTATTATGTATATGTTATTCTGAGTTCAAAAGAGTTTGTCTTTATTCCCCCGCTAATGAGATGTATAGACTTCTAAGAATAAACAAGGAAACAAGAATCTTTGTACTATATAGAGGAAGTTTGTGAGTACCTTATATGGAAAACTCTCATAAGGCTTAAGCTCGTCCACTAGGGAATTCCTAGTGGTTTAAGGCCTTGTTTCATATGGTCAATGCAATCACACTCCGCGAAACGAGACTAGTATAATAAATCACACATTTGTGATCTTAGTTTTTTCTCTCTCACCTTTGTTTGAGGACAAGCTAAATGCTGTTTGGGGGTAGTTGATCAGTCCCCAAATGTGCATTTTATTACCTTTACAATGCTTCAAATATGCCCTTCTGATGCTTAATGAACAGACAACTTATAGCTTTTGCTACCTTTTGCAAGATACAGGCTATTTATGACATATACTCCTAATACATGCATTTTAATGCAAAAAAGAGTGTTATCGATGCTGCTTAGGAAGATTCTAGCTTAGGAGAAAAAGTGCCAAAAAGTCAAAGTCAATGGTCAACAGTTAGGGACTTAAAACCAAAAGACAGAAGATCACGTCCTTAACCCAAAAGACCAAAGATTGTGTCCTCAACTCAAAAGTTGGTATCCTTAGCAAGACTTATTCAAGAAGATACCTAAACCCTAATGAGGTGTCTTATTTCTAAAGGATGAGGGCAAAGTTGTAATTGGTAAAAAGTGGACTATATAAGCCAAAGAGATGGATAGAGATAGGCATCCAATGTTTTTAGGGTCCAAACCATTTGGTTTGTAGCTTTATTTTTCTACCCTAGAATTAATCTTTGGTCATTATGAGTAGATTAACATGTTTTAAATTACTAGTTTAATTGTTATTTAAATTAATTTCCATTTTTATGTTCTTCAAGCTTTAATTAATCAAGTTCTTATTGTCTTCAATACAAAGTTTTCAACCTTATCTTCTACCTCATTACTTCTTCTACTTTTGCATCAAAACCCCAAAACATTAGTCATACTCATTTGACATGTTCAAATGAGTAAAACTTTGTGAGCAAGCTATCCCAATTAAACCATTTCCATACATGTTTTCTCTATTAAATCAATAGTTTTATTTATGTTTTAACCATTCAAGACAAAAACTAGTGTTTTCCACCATTTAAACATCAAGAACAAGTTAAAGAAAGATTAGAAAGTTTAGAAAGAGGTTTTCAAACCATCAAACCCTTTCCTCCTAACAAATGATCTAAGATGAACAACACACCCAATACCCCACTAACTATCAATCAACAACCTTTCTCTTTATAAGGTATTTGAAATTTTGTCATAACTAGGCAACCCTACAAGAACTGTGTATCCTATTACCTTTATATTTTGAATTTTGTTTATTGCCCCACCACTCTATTTTTTCTTATCAAAAAATCCAAATTCTAAAGTTAATAGCAAAATTGACAATTTAAAAAAGTTGAGTTCACTAATCATCACTATTCATATAAAAAGAAAGGAATACAAGTGAATACACATGGGTGCACTTAAATTTAGAGAGTGTTTCTCATAGTAGACCCGATGAATTTCATGTTTGTAGTTTTTCTATCGTGTTAGTGTATGCTTTTGTATATGTGACAATAGATGTGCATTTCACATTTCAATCTTTAAGAGTGAGTAAATTCACGCAAATATCAAGTGAATCAAAACTTCACAAAACCAGCAACACAGACAACCAGAGATACATCTATCGTTTGCATATATGATTGGTGTCTATACCTTATTGTCAAAATAAACCACCCAATGAGATACATCTCACATTCGTGAACTTATAGAAATTAAAATAATAATAATAATAATAATAAATATCAACTTAATTACAAGCACAACATAAAATAAAATAAATAAATAAATAAAATAAAAAATAAAAAAAATAAAAAAAAAAACCCAGTATGGCGCAAATAAGTATAGATCGCACTGGTATTTTTCAGGTCTCTCTCCTATCTCCCGACCTCTTCAACAGCTACTGAAAAGTTCATTTTTTCACACTTTGATCTCCTACTAACCATCAACCCCATTAGGTAATATATACATTTCATATTCTTAATATTCTTTTTTCCATTCTTCTTATTCTCATTTTGCTTCTCTTTATTATTTATAGTTGTAGTTACCAATAACGAAAATTTCATTCAATATATCACGATATAGGAGATATATATATTGAGAAATGAGGTACACGATATGGATATATGCGACATACCAATGCTGAATATTGAACCAAGCGATATATATCTCATTTTTTGGTATAGATATATATTTGTTTTATAAACAGTTGAACACATTAGTAACTTTTTCTCTTATTCTTAACATTTTTTTTTTAAACATGTGATACAGAGATGTTCTTTATTAAAAGGAAATTGAAGACACTAGAAGAGTCTTCATATTAACGTTGTGTATTTGTGCCCTATTTATTGCTACTATGGAAGCTAGCATTAGGTATCTAAATTTATGTGAATTGTTCAATATACGTGTTTATTTTGTTTAAATAAATAAATACTATCGTGTTATTATATTTTATAGAATTTTTTTTAATTGAGAATTTTATTTCTTATATCTCGAGTGGGAACTAACTTAATCTCGAGAGTTTGCGTTAGTTACAACAAAATAGTATGTACTATTACATCTCGAAATTTTTATGTACTATTAAATTACAACAAAAAAATATGTACCGACTTAACCATCTTATAATCAATTAACTATTTCCACTAACTTACTTAGTAGAAATTCTTCAATTCAATTTATATACTAAAGAATGGCTAAATTACTCCGTGCCGTAGGCACGGGCAACACCTGCTAGTGCAAAACAAGTCAAGGATGATGGCCACATTCTTACATTTCTTAGATGCATGTATTTGCTAAGTTATATAGAATGCATTATAAAGCAAAGTCATGTGAATATTTTTTCTATTATCTTTAATTATTAATTATTTAATTATTATTAAGACTTGATCTTTTACATTTGAATCATCAAAGAATATAGTGGAAGGCGTTTTAATGGCCCTCGCCCTAGCAAGTGCATTAGTATTTTTAGTAGATATTAAAAAAAAAAAAAAAAAAAACCCAAATCTACAATGCACACCTATTTCAATGCATTTCAGTGCACATTAATCCTACCCGCACGTTTTGAATCTATAATCAGGAAGTAATTAAAATACAGCCATGACAAAACAGGCATAAAACCTTTTAACTTGAACGAACACCTAGTTAGACCCATCGTGACTTACCTCCTTTTATGAAAACCTCCACATAAGCATCATGTGAAAAACTTTGGATAATTGATAGGCCTATTAGTGATAGAACTTTTACGGAGCATTGGGTGTTTATTGTGTATACCTGCAATTAGGAATCCGCTGCATTGGGTGTTTTTTCACTTCAGCTACAGGCGATTGTACACAGAGCTTAATTAATTCATCTATATGATGGTACCTACCATCATTTTGAAATTCTATCTTGTAACTACTTAATAGACGTATGATGATTATTTTAATTGGTAGTGGTTTTGGTTGTAAATCGATTAATGTTTGGATATGTAGCGAGCTGTACTTCAATTTATGCTAATAAACTTAGGGTCCTGTATTGGGCGCCACCAGAATTGGATTGGGTAGCCTCCAGCCCAAGCCCAAATCGCGAAGCCCAAAAAAAAAGCCCAGTACACCCCCCACCACCATCGTGAAACCAGAAAAACCCAATCTAACCGGTCATCTCTCTCGCGCACTCGGCCAAAAAACCCTTCGAACCCTAACCAAAAAACCCAAAAACAATCCAATCTTATTGAAGCAATCCAATCCATAATTTAATCCAATTGCGAAACAATCCAATCCAACATTCGAGCTTTTGCAATTTCGCCATTGAAGCAAAAATTTGCAACATTCAAGCTTTTGCAATTTCGCCATTGAAGCTTTTGCAAGTTGGGAGAGCGGTGAAAGCTTGAAATTACACCATTGAAGCAAAAAATACAATTCAATATCTTGCATTCATTTCCAATTTGAAGGTAAGAACTTTTGCTTGCTTTGTCCCTTTTGATTTTTGTATCTGTTTATTTGTTGCATTTCGTTGCTGTTAAATTTGTTGTTGTTGTTAATTTGGTTGCATTCATTTCGTTGCTGGAATGTTGTTGTTAAATTCCCAGGCTTATCCTTATTTTATTGGAAGCCGATAAGGATCTCGCAACACAGACGTGGTTGCATATCCCCCCAAGTTCAATTGGCTTGCATTATGTTTGTGAGCCCATAAGGAAAAGAATAACCTTTTCTTACTTGCTTTTTGAGAATTCTCTCAACTTTCTGCAAGCATTTTGCACCCAGTACAAGGGTCTTGTGGGAGTATTCCTAGAAGTACAAAAACTACCATTTTATGATGATCCAATATGCCTAGACTTCATAGTCGTCAAAGTCGGAAAACTTCTACTTGGGAACTCTCAATCTGCCCATATTAACATGAACTATGAACTAAACTTGGCACCATATGGCAAAGGACATTGTAGGCCCTTGGATTACTTCTTTGTTGCATTTCGTTGCTGCACCACCATATACGCAGTTATTTGCTTACTTTGAGACTACAGATAGGCATTTTTAGTCACAATTTTAAGACTGCAGTGTTTATTGTGTTCACAATTCTAGTGATCAATAAAGCATATTCTTACTCATGAATCTCTGTGGCGCCATAAAGAATGTTTGCATAGATTTGATCCTAGTCATTGTGGACGACTGTGGAGTTGAGTTTTCAGTGTTTATTATGTTTGAATTTTTTTGTGTCTGATTTATGTTAAGCATCTTAGACTTTTATGTAAGTATATTGTTCTTAATGCTAAAATTGGTTACTATGTTCCTCTTTATTATCCCTATATGGTTCATTTATATGTAAGTAGTGCTCATTTCATTTGGTTTTCTTGATACATATAGAAAGATAAAGTTCGCATCTCTTGCTTGTTGCTAAGTTTAACATGGTAGCTTGTGTGTAGTGGTTCCCACTTTGTAATATTGTGCCTTAGTCCTCATTTGTGTATATTATTGCATGTTAAAGCCTTCTGCAGCTATGTGAGATAGTTTCTAGGATCCTCTCCCCATATGGATTCACAATTACTCGACTCCAATCAGTTGGTTCCCGCTCCGGATCAGTAAAATTAGGGACCCCTTTTTGGCCTCTTACTGTAGTATAACTAATCAAATAGAGCTTCAAAATTTACTGAAATGGGAATTTTTCTATTTATTGACAAGAGTATGTACATATAACTATTTATAGCACCACTATATATCTATCCGAAAACGAGTACCAAAGCGACTTGCAAGGAACATTGTTCCGGCTAAGCCTACCTAGGGTAGCTGGAGAGCATAATCCAGGTAACTTGATAATGGTTAATGTTAATTTGAAGTCCTTCCCACCGTAGGTAGAGTCTGTTGCATGGGGAGTATGCTTGGAATCTTTTGATTATTCACTTATGTTTATAGTACCATCGGCATCTACCTAACAGTCCTTTTAGATGTAATAAAATTGGAGTCAATGAAAAGTTAGAACTTAGAAGTGCAATATTATTTCGAGTTTTATAAATATGAGTACCATGTGTACCACTGAGGTGCCCTGAAAGTGCTATCTCTATGTACAGATTGAGGGTTGTTATCTTGTATATGTTAAAAGAGGTTATTGGTTTGGAAAATCGTTCATATGAATGTATTTTTAAAATTTTATTCATTATGATCAATTTTTATATACTTTTTGCGATAGATGTATTGATTATTTCACTTTCTTTCCTTAGAATCCTATGTCTTATTTACTAATAGGAACAACACATGAGATACTTAGTTACTACTTGGAGGCTTGTGATGGTAACTCCTTTTTATCTATTGGGATTGTATCTCATGCGCTATTGTATCTATTGTGATGGTAACACTATTGCGAATAGAAATATTTCTTCGGCTTTTATCTTCTTTAATGCAGTTTATCATCTTTCTAGAAATGTCCTTTTTGTTACATGCATTTATTGATCACTTGGAACATGGATATCAACTTTTTATTTGCTCTGTAGATTGACATATATAGCATCTTCTCACAATTTTGAGACTATAGATAGGCATTTTTAGTTTGTAGCCATTACTACTTTGTTGAATGTCAAGTTATTGATCAACTTGATTGTAATATATAAGCTTATTATTATGTTTGACACGACTGATAGATAATATGATATAGCTACCATGGACTTATAGGTTAACGATTACTTGATTGAGATTTCTCTTTTATATATGTTCAGCCTCGATTTGATTTATATAGCTACCATGGACTTATCGGTTATTCCCAGTTTTATATTTTATTGTTTCTAACATAGGTATAGATTTGATTAAACTTATTATAGTTACTAATACTTGTTTTATTTTTCTTTGTAGCGATGGGTCCTCGATTAAAGAATGTGAAGAATGTAGCGAAAACTACATTCAAGGGTGTGAAGAAATTGTTTGGTGGCGGTTCCTCTAGTGGTGATGCAGTTGGAAAAAAGAGACAAAAGGCAGAGGGCTTAACGACATCAGAGCGTAGAGGGGACCACAAAGAAAAAGAGGTTCATGAGGTTCCTGAAGTTGATTCATCGAGTGAAGATAGTGTAGATAGTGATAACAATGTAGGTTTAGATGTAAATATAGACAAAGGGAAGAGTATAATGGAAGAGGAAAGTGAGGAAAGTGAGGATGGTGATGAGGGTGATGACGAGGGTGAGGAGGGGGATGAGGAGGGGGATGAGTAGGATGATGATGTGGAAGAATATGTGGTAGAAGTCGTACCACCAGTGGAAGAAGCACCTCTGGTATTGGATTTTGTAAGAAAATCCAATGATGATTTAGAGTTTAAAAGAGGTAAGTATGGGGGTGCTCCGTATGAGTCAGAGTTGTTGTATAACTATGCAGTGTATGTCGCTCGCGATGTTTGGGAGAGAAGGGTAACATTTTGTTTTTCTGTAGTACTTTGATTTTCTTTTACAAAATCTTTTGTTTCTGCTTATATATATCTAATGCGTGCTTGGTTATTTCAGGAGGATCGCGGAGAGTTGAAGTGTGTTTCGCACTTAGCGAAGTTCTCCCAATGGGATTTCAAGGATGAATTTCAAAGGTCTCCGAGATTTACCCAATAGTTGAGAAGGACTGGGTTGTTTGATCTCGTGGTAACTTATCTCGAGCATATGGATCCTCCATTGGTCTCTGCGTTTGTGGAGAGATGGCATCCGGAGACCAACATCTTCCATATGCCATTTGGAGAGATGACTGTGACTTTGGACGATGTTGTGCAAATCTGTGGAGTCACAATTAGAGAAAGAGTGGTGCAAGGGGACAGTGAGTCGAACTTACAAGAAGCGATAAATCTCCTACATTGTGGTCTGGGTCTCCCTACTAATTTGATTAAGGCGGAGATGGAAGCTAGCAAGTTCACTTCAAAAGTAAGGCTAGAATTCCTCTGGAAGCATTTTGCTAACAAGGTTCATGATAGCCCCATATGTGACGCTGCTGGGAAGGTGGTGGAGAAGGCCTCGAGTTTCCAGGAAGTCTAACGGGCTGTCAGAGTTTTTATCCTGTTTTCCTTTAGATGTGTCGTTTTTACTGACAAGTCTGGGACTGGAGTGCCTATATGTTATCTGGGGCCATTGTTGAAATTCGGTGAGATGGGAGAGTATGCATAGGGTGCAGCAGTTTTGGCGTTTTTGTATAGAGGTCTTGGGGCTGCCACATGTGCGAAGGTGAAAGGGGTTACAGGCTATATGACTCTTCTACAGGTTAAACTTTAGTATTTTAGAGATTATTTTTTTTAATGTTAATTTTATTACTCTATCAATATGTTAACTATTTGTGTATATCTAGGCGTGGATCTATGAGTATTTTTCGGTACTCAAAGCAGTCCCAAACATGGACTATACCTTGTCTCAACCACGTGCTAATAGACACACAGTAGTCGCTCTACACTATTACGATACAACGCATGCATTGCAGTATTATCGAGCGATACTTGATGATATGAATGTTTTCAATGTAAGTATTTAAGTTTAAGTATTTATAATTAAGTTTGTTTATATATATATATTTTTTTAGTAATTGATCATTGGAGTTGTTAATGACACATTTGATTTTGTTTCAGGTTGATTGGCATCCCTACTATAATGTCAGAGATAGAAGCCCGATCGATGACATTGCATTTTTTGAGGGATTTCTATGTTTTTTCAATATTGTCGAGCTTTACTCTGTCGCAAGGGTGGTGCGCCAGTTGGGTCACGTGCAGCTTATACCAGTAGATCCTCCAACACCAAATTGGAGAACAAGAACTGTGGCAGGACGCGGGTATGAGGTGAGCTGGACCAATATTGGGCCACTTTACTGGGAGTCATAGCAGAAACACGTGATCCAACCCTGCAATCTAGGACCTATCTTATCTTATCCATGGGAGTGCGTGTCATCCAAACTACATGACTTGGTATGCGAGGAATTCTCACATTCGATTGGTGAACCTTGAGCGTCTTCCTATTCATCCTTCCATGGAGACACTTCCTAACTGTTCACCGATTGTGAGTATTGTGATTTTTAATTGAGTTTTTCTAACTGCGATTTTTTGCATTCGATTGGTAACTTATCTTGATTTCCCTTTTTTTTATAGAACGACGTCATCGATGAAACTAGTTGCATGCTAGAGAGAGGTCTGCAATTGGTTGGGAATGATATTCCAGAGGAAGCAAGGTCCTCCTTCGAACAGGCGTACAACTTGACTAGGTGCAAGTACAGTGGTGGGCGTTATAATTCATGATTTGTTTCTTGTAAGAAATGGATGGATGTTTGATTTTGAATGATGTTTGATTTTGGAATTAATGACATTTGGAATTTGTTGTTATTTGATTTTGAATGAATGATGGATGTTTGGAATTTGTTGTTATTTGATTTTGAATGAATGATGGATGTTTGGAATTTGTTGTTATTTGATTATGAATGAATGATGGATGTTTGTGTTTGTTGCTAAGTGAAAATTGTTTTTATTTGATGTTAAGTGGAATTTAATGTTTGTGTGGTTGTATGAATATGAAAGTATTGTAAAAACGAAATGAACTTTTAAAATTTTTTTGTCCAAACGACCCAGCCACATCGTTCGGTATAAAGGCCAAACGACCGCTTCAGATCGTTTGTCCTTTATACCAAACAACTGCGTCAAATCGTTTGGCTTAATGCTCAAACGACCCAGCCGCATCGTTTAGTATAAAGGCCAAACGACCTCTTTAGATCGTTTGGCTTAAAGCTCAAACAACCCAGCCACATCGTTTGGTATAAAGTTCAAACGACTTGACCATGTCGTTTGGGGGTAAAATCAAGTAAAATCAAATCAAATCAAATCAAATCAAATTATACTTATTCCAAATTATATCAAAATATCATATGGACAACATACGAACATTATTTCCAATCACTAGATTGCCGTCCGAATCAACTTAGTCGATCACTCGATTTCCAAATCAAATCAAATAAAAGCCCTACCATTATTTCCAAATAACATAAAAATCAAATCAAATCAAATTACACTTGTTCCAAATTACACCAAAATAACATGTCAAAATAAATTTACAAATTACATCAAAATATCATATCGACAACATACAAACAACTTAGTCAATAACATGTATTGTTGGGTCTTCAACGGGCTTGTTTTCCCATATTAGATTGGGAATGTTCAATGCCATAAATTGCAATTGCCTTGCTGTCAATGCCAAATTCCAACTTTCAGCAATATCATATTAAGCTCTAAGCCATTGGCACAATACTGGAGGAACCGGACAATCTTCAATAAGTTCAACATTGACAAAATGATTTCCACCAACATTTGCGCTACCCAACACTTTTTTCACTCTCTCAGGATTTGCTTGGGTTCTCAACGGCATGATAAGGAAGCACTGACGAGCTCCTTAATGCAGGAGGACAACATTAAATCTTGAAGCAAATAGGTATCCAACAAAGGGCATGCTCATCCACTTATTTAAGGGTGCATAACCTTCTTCATGTAGAATTTCCTTTATCGCATAAACAACCTCACTTTGACTGTCCAAAGTACAATAAAGGAGGAGGTTGTCAGTAATCTCTTCGTACAAGTCCTTTCTCATCTGCGGCCATTCTTATTGACTTCTTCCTAATGCAATGCAGAAAACTTTATAACCTCAGTTGCCATCGCCAACAGGGTCATCGACTCTAACAATGTATTTATGCATTTCTTCAGGAATATCCAACTCGTAATCCTTAGGACCCTCCCCCTTTCCAAAGTCTAACCCATCTCTCACATTTCGTGGTGTGGCTATTTTTGGAGAAGGCTTATTTCTTGGTGTGGTTGTTTTTGGTGTTTTTGGAGAAGCCTTATTTGTTGGTGTGGTGTGGGTGTTTTGGGTTGGTATTGTTAGAGAAGACTTCTTTCTTGGTGTGGTGTGGGTGTTTTGGGTAGGCGTAGTGTTTGGTTGTGACGAGATCCACTCCTTATGGTCACATTGAGAATGTTCAAAATGAGATGGATCTCGCTTTGAAGAGTTCTCATCTCCAGTTGGAAGCTTTCTGCTGCAGCTACCTTTCGACCGACCTTTGGTTTTTGCTTCCTCACGAGGCGGTACTAGCCATGTACTTTCTGGAACGGCAATCTTCGTAAGCTTCCTAATCATAACCATTTGCTCTTCTTCAGAAACCATTGCAAGCTTTTTCATGAACAAGTCCATCGAAGGTGTAACATCGGGACTAACACCCACTGACACATTTGGAGAAACAGACAATGTTTTCCAAAAGGGGTCGATAGCAGTCAAAGGGATGAACTGCTCTTGCTCTTCAAACTCAATTAATTCATGAGCACATGGCAGTCCATGGCTCGTGCGCAAATATCACCAACACCTGATCTCTCCATCTTTAACACGCTTTACGCGGGTATCTATTTCTTCAAATAGCAAGTCCAAACACTTGCGTGAGACAAGGCCTCTGAGTTCATGAAATAAAGGAATCCGATGGTGGTGCTGAGTTACAATCATACTCCTCTCGAAGGTAGCTCTAATCTCGGACATCTGGATATCTGGAATCGAGTGAATTAAGCTAAACATACTCAAAAAATCATGACAATTTGCATTTCCTAGTACACGCTTCACCTGAGCATGAGACCCTTCAACTCTATTGGTCATTGTACTCCCAAAGTGAATGTGCTGGTCAGTCCAACAACATACGAATCGATCCCTGTGAGAAAACCAAGTCTCTATAAAATAACTAACAAAATTGGAGTACTCAACCCTGTAATATTTTTCCAAAGCATCCCATCTATGCTGGAAAATAACTTCTGTCTTCGATTTGACTACAGTGTTCCATGAGAACTGGGCCTTCTCTACAAGTTCTGTAGTTGGAAAAATATCGTAACATTTTGAAAGGACGCACGTAGCTGTACGCACAAAAATGTGTACCTAGGTCTATGCAATTGATTTTAGAGTCGCCACTAACTTTATTAAGGAAAAGTTGAGTAAAACCTATGTGAAGGACTAGCCCTCAAAACTAAATGATTATTAGGTTCGGGAGTCAAGGTACGATGTGGGAAGGTGTTAGGCACCCACACTCGCCTAGTAAAAACCAGCCTTACTTCTATTGAGGTGTAATGTATTAAGATATGTGAATAAAGAAAGCTTGAAATTTTATTACCAAATTGGATGATCTTCACTAAATTATTTAAAAGCAAATGACTATATGCTATAGTAAAACTAGAAAAACAAATAATCCTAGTATGCAATACTAATTAAAATAAAAGAGAAAAGAAATATGTCACCTTGTTTAGAATGTTGCTTCATACTTGATTGTAGATTGATCGATTGATTGATGATAAACTTGATCTTGAATTGACAATTGTGATTTTTGGATTGAAACAGGTGATTTGAGGAAAAAACAACTTTTGGTGAAAAGAAGTTTCTACTCAAGATCGACGAGAAGAAAAGAAGGCTAAAATGAAGAACTAGAAAGAAAAAATGAAGAACACTGAAGAAAATAAGGCTATTAGCTCTAAATAACTAGGTCCAGATTATTAACTCCAAATTCCTAGCTCCAGATGATCTTTTGTGGGTGATGAATGAGACCCATATTTATAGCTTTTTGGGATGGATTTCAATATGGTAATGAGTTTGATCCAATGGCTGAGTATTGATGAAGAAAAATCCAATGGCTTGATATCTTTTTGGTTTCACCTCCTAAATCTGGCCCTTGATTCAAGAGGTGGTGATAAGAGCCCAAAACTGTAGTTTTAACCCTTTAACAGTCATACTTTTAGACCAATTATGTGAGCAATAATTAAGAGTTAACACTGATTACGTGATTTTATGCATTTCAGGCTTCAAAGTCCATTATGTGCAGAAATGTGCCACTTTAGTGAGATAAAGGAGCAAAGGTCGGTTACTAAGGAGTTCCGTGATTAAAGGTCAAGATTCAAGAAGACAAAGCCTTTCTAAAGCCCACCAAAAAAAGCCGAAAAGTCGGTCGCCGGGTAAACAACACACAAAGTCAGCAGAACTTCCGAAGGCCGTATCTTTGGACTCAGACCTCGGAATGGGACCTACCTTATGTCAAAACGACCGACTCGGAAAGAGATTTCCAATGGTCTAAGCCGTGATCCAATCAGAGGAGCAGAAGTGGACGAAAAGTCTGTTGAAGCCAACTGCAGCTGAAAAGGCCTTTTTGGACTGAAAGAATTGGGTTTTGGGCCTGATTCTCTGGCCCAAAACATGGCTCCAAGCCCATGCACAATTTTTGGATCTGAAAGTATAAAAACCAAAGCTTAGCTCTTTGTTAATGGTAGCTAGTTAGACCTAAAATAATATAGATAATTCTAGATCTGTTTTCATTAATTAAATTAAGCTTTAGTTCCATTTTCAATTCTTGTTTTAGATTAAGTCTTTGAATAATTGTTCTTGATTGATTAGATAAATAAAATAGTTGTTTTATCAATTTCGAATTGTGTTATTTCAATCTATTAGATCTAGTTTTAATTATTGTTGGTTACCATTTCTTGGTTGTTAATTGGAATTTAATCATTGTTTAGTTTAGATTAGTAAATTTCGAATCTTGATAATATGTTTAGTTTAGATTCATATGGGAATGATTGCGGAATGATTCAAGGCTAAAACCTCCATTAGAGGGGTTGATGAAGTTTTGATGAAAGCTTAGTGGTATAGTGTAGAAGCATTGTAGAATCTATTCCACTCTAGAAGGTCGTGATTCGCCATGAGAATGGGTGGACGACCTCACATGCTAGTTAGTACTCGGTAGAAATGCCATGAACACTAGGGATTAGAACTCGAATTTTTTGCCGTAAGAACGTAAGAATCGAGATACAAGAATCTATGCTAGGCTATTAAGTTGGATTCAATTCCCCTCGAATCCTTTATCTAGATTCAAAACAATCATATTTCCATAGTATTCGTAGTTAAATTCAAGTAATCAAATTCAGTAAGTATCGTAGTATATCACCTTCGTAAAGCTCTCATCGACTTAAGACTGATTAATTAGATTAGAAAACAATTACATGCTAGAGCACTAGGAGTGGAACGAATTTGTTACTCCACTCTATCTCGATAGAATTGAGAGTAGGAAACTTTGATAAAAATATAGGATCATAATCTAGTTTTAGTTTTACTTGCGTTTGTAAGTTTCATCGCTTTATTTCGTAGGTAAAACTATCAATTTTATCTTTATCAGGTGGGATAAGGGGTGCAATCTTGGCCCTTGGTGTTTGGTTCTTTTAGATGGATTAGGGCAAAAAATCAAACCCTAGACGTCCTCAATGAGCCCACAATCCAGAGTTTCCAAACTTGGCTCCAAAATGGCATATTCTCTAGAATATTCTTGATTTTTGGGATCAAATCAAATCAAACAAATAAGGAAGTTTCTCTAGGTTTTTGGAGGCTTGAAAATGGGCTAGAAAACCTAATGAAAAGGTGCAACTCGAGCTGGATTCACAGCCTACGAGCACAAGTCCAAAATCCACAAAAAGGCCCATTTTGACCATATTTTCAATGCTGTAAATTCCCTTTGACTGGGTCAAAATTAGGCAAGCTCTTCTTCACAAAAAAATTTAATTAATCCATTAGGAAGGTCCATGAACTCTTAAAAATACCCTTGGGTCAAAATCTTACTCTAAAAATATATTGCACTGAACCGCGCACACAACGGGTTAGAACGGGATAGGGTAAGATTAGGGTTTCTGAAATCCAAAAGGAACCTAGGCAAGTTTGTACTCATTTCAAAGGATTTTTCAAGGAGAATTCAAATATAAAATAATCTCATCCAAAGAAAGAGTGGAAAAAATGAGATTTGGGCTCCAAAGGGTTACAGGGGCATTTTGGTCATTTTCAGCTCAAAACTCATAAAGCAACAAAACTTCAGCCATAGCTAGAACATGATGAGGAGAGTCTAAATATGCTAAAAGAAAGAAGTTTGATGTAGAAATGAAGACTATAGAAAGCAAATCACCTTATATGATCAAATTTAATTTAAGGCAAAATCGTGAGTGAATTATGTCTGGGGTGCAAAAATGGGGTGTCTACAGTAGCGATATACCATCTACATAGATGCTTGTGTGCGTTAGGAAAAACTTTGTCAGCAACACTCATCAGGGCCAAGTCCATGTCCGACACGATCACGGATAGGCTTATGTCACCAAGCAAGCCACTAAAATAACGCAGGGCCCACTCATAGTCGACTATTGTTTCAGAGTGAAGCAGCACCTGACACACGGTGAAAGACTTCCACGTTGAACTCACCCCAACAAACTGTACGAAAGGCCACCGATACCTGGTAGTTTTGTAGGTAGCATCTAACATGAAAACTGTTAGAAAAGTCCGAGCCAACTTAACACCTTCTAGATGGGCCCATAACAACTCCGTTATCTCCTCGGTATTCTCATCCTGTCTCAACTCCACAAAATAATGTTTTTTTGCTAACAACTCACGCAATCTCTGCAATTGTGTGAGACCATTCATATCTAATTTCCTCACTTTCTACCTTGCAGTGTAGACTCGGGATATACTAGATATGTTTTCATAATACCTATTCTTGATGGAATCCAAAATTTGTTTAGGCTTTATTTCACACTTACTCATCTCTGACAAGTACTCGAACTCTAGAACGGTCAGACGAGTAGCAAATGCATGTCCTTCAAGGGTCTTCGCCAATACATGGTTGTGAATACCATTTCTAACTTCTATTTTCCAACTATCGACAGTGCCGCATTGGCAAACACCTTTTAACTTAAATGGACATCCCGATTTCTTGGTTCCCGACCTTCTCTTATTAACCCTTCCTTCGCCTTCCTTCTTGTGTGACCGATACACACCCGAGCACTCGCTAGCCAAATTCAATCTTGCTACTCGATTTCCTTTGGCACACTCCGACTTTTCAATGACCACAACAACATTAACTTGTTTTCCTCTAACGGTTGCCCAACTGATTGCCTCGCTACGTGTATGAAAGACCTAAACACATAAAAAACAACAACTATTATTAATACACTAATAAAATTATATTTAGAAAATTAAAAAAAAAATGAAATCAATGCCTACTCCATCATACCTCTTCCGTAGTAAAAATTTCTGTTGTATCACTTAAAATCAGTTGACAATCCATGTCATTCGAGTTTGCAGAGGATTGGTTCTCGGATAGCGGCAAAGAATCCTACATATAGAAGAATAAAACAAGAGTCTCAAACAATTTGCATTCAGGTAATGATGGATTTCAAAGTCACAAAAACAAATGAACTTCTAACTAAATTTAGTCCAAACGACCCAGTCATGTAGTTCTATAGAGGGTCCAAATGACTCAGCCATATAGTTCCATAAAGGGTCCAAACGACCCAGCCATGTCGTTCCATAGTGTCCCCAAACGACCCATCCATGTCGTTCCATAGTGTCCCCAAACGACCCAGCCATGTCGTTTAGCCTAGGGTTTTGCATTCATTCAAGTGTTTTGCATTCATTCATTTATTCAATCAATCAATCAAGTATTTTGTATTCATTCTAATCAAGTGTTACCTCATTATTTAGGTTTGCACTTTATCGTCGACGATTTCTCGGCTTCTCATTTGCTCAACTAGTCGCATCTTCAAATTCTTCACCTTCACCTTCAACATTTTGTGCCACTTCTTCACTTTCAACATTTCTTCTATTTTCTCCTTCTTTAATTTGTTATTGCACCTCAAACATTACCTCAAAAGTTTCTTCTTCATCTTTATGTTCCATTTAGAGAAACTTAAGTATTATAATATGTAGAGAAACTTAAGTATTATATGTAAGGAGTAAGGATTTTAATGAAAAAAGGAGTAAGGAGGAGTAAATGAGAAACTTGAGTATTCTACGTAAGGAGTAAGGATTTTGATGACAAAAGGAGTAAGGAGGAGTAAATGAGAAACTTGAGTATTATATATAAAGATATTTGAAATTTTGATATATTTCGAATAATTAAGTGAAATATGTTTGTAAATCCTAAACCAAACCCTAAACCACAAACTAGTTTATTATTCACAATTGAAAAAACAAATGGAAAATAACAAGTTTAGATATAAAACAAATTATTATTTTAGATTTGGATAATTGAGTGAAATATGTTTGAAATTAAAATTTTTTTATATCGGTACGAAATTTGTAAATCCTGAACCCTGAACCCTAAACCCAAACCCTAAACCCCCAAACAAGTTTATGATTCAAAATTTGAAAAATAAAATAAAAAATAACAAGTTTAGATATAAAAAAAATTATTATTTCGAATAATTAAGTGAAATATGTTGGTACGAAATTTCTAAACCCCAAACCCCAAACTAGTTTATGATTCACAATTGAAAAAATAAAATAAAATAACAAGTTTAGATATAAAACAAATTATTATTTTAGATTTTGGCATGTTTGATTACATGTTTTAACTTGGTTATATAGATACTATGTCATAATAGATAAAGAATGCATAGTGCATGTAATTGTGTTGGTGTAATTAATTGTGTTGTTCCTAACCCAATTTTTTAAATCGGATTTCAATTTTCCTAATTCAATTGGGATGTGTTGATAATTGATCATTACTAATTCAATTTTGCAGATAATTGTTTAAATAAATTATTGTACATTTATTATCGATTAATTATTTGTATTATAAGAAAAGTGTTCGGTGTTTATGTATAAGAAAAGTGTAATCGGTGTTTATGTAATCAATTTTTATTGGTTAATTGGGCTAATCATTGATTAATCAGAAATTTCCTTGGTTGAGAACTTCTCAATTATTTTAGTCCAAACGACTTCACCATATCGCCCAATAGAAGCCCTAAACGACCTAGCCATACCTCTTCCATGTGATACCAAACGGCATGAAATACTCATTTCAATGCACAGACAAACGATGAGCTCAAGCCGTTTGAGTGTACACTCAAATGGCTTGACCATATCGTTTAAGTGTATACTCAAACGATGTGGCCATATCGTTTTAGTGCGTAAACGATGTCGCCATATCGTTTGAGTGTATACGAAAACAACATAGCGGGATCGTTTCAGTGCACACCCAAACGGCCCGAGAGGTTCGTTTTGGCGAGACCAGTTGAAGTGGTTGTTGGGCCTGGGATTTGATGGCAAACTTGTAAAAAAAAAATTTTGAGGAGTTGCCCAATCCAATTTGATGAGTGCCTGATAGGATCACCTAAACTTATATCTACACTATATGGTAGCTGGGTCTTCCAGAATACCCTTCCCAATATCGAGTAGGCAATTTAAGATATCTTTATTTACTTAATGTAGAAACACCTCTCTCACCAAATTTAGAATAAACCACACTTTTATTAATATAATTTGAACAAGATTTTTTTTTTTTTTTATTAATAATTTAGAAACACATCTTTAATGTTACTTAAATTAAATAATTATCTCCATTTCCCACATTGAAATTAAAACAAGTCCTATTTTATTATTGATAATTTAAAAAAACCTCCATAATATCACTTAAATAATGTAATTATCTCTCATTTTGTTTAAAAAAAATAAATAGATGAGTCTCTCCAATATAACTACAATTACTATTTACAATTAGAATCCAAAGAAGCCATGCTAACTACCGACTTAAAAAAAATCGATGCGTAGCAAGATTTGCATACTTGTGTTTATTTAATGAGTGGAACACAAAGGAACGAAAGAATTCAACACCTACCTAATGAGTTGAGAGCTGATCAGATAGGTGTATATGATGAATAAATTTGTGAGAAGAACAAAGACCAAAAAATATAGAGAAATCGAAAAATTGCAAGAAAACGATTGGGTCAGGTAAATCTTTTAGGGTCGTGTTACTGACGGACCCCATATTGTGTTGGGCAGACCCAAAAAAAACAATTATTACAAGTGTGCCATTGGTCCCAAAAAGTCCAAAACAAAACAATTATTAGAAGTGTGTCATTGGTCCCAAAAAGTTGTTTCGGCATTACTATATCGTTTGAGTGTATACTCAAACACTCAAACGACGTGGACATATCGTTTGAGTGCGTAAACAACGTGGCCATATCGTTTGAGTGTATACGAAAACAACATAGCGGGATCATTTGAGTGCACACCCAAACTGCCCATGGGGTTTGTTTTGGCGAGACCGGTTGAAGTGGTTGTTGAGCCTGGGCTTTGGTGGCAAACTTGTAAAAAAAAATTTTTTTGAGGAGCTGCTCAATCCAATTTGATGAATGCCTGATAGGATCACATAAACTTATATCTACACTAGATGGTAGCTGGGTCTACCGGAATACCCTTCCCAATATCGAGTAGGCAATTGAAGATCTCTTTATTTACTTAATGTAGAAACACCTCTCTCACCAAATTTAGAATAAACCACACTTTTATTAATATAATTTAAACAAGATTTTTTTTTTATTAATAATTTAGAAACACCTCTTTAATGTCACTTAAATTAAATAATTATCTCCATTTCCCACATTGAAATTAAAACAAGTCTAATTTTATTATTGATAATTTAAAAAAACCTCCATAATATCACTTAAATAATGTAATTATCTCTCATTTTGTTTAAAAAAAATAAATAGATGAGTCTCTCCAATTTAATTACAATTACTATTTACAATTAGAATCCAAAGCAACCATGCTAACTATCGACTTAAAAAAAACCGATGCGTAGCAAGATTTGCATACTTGTGTTTATTTAATGAGTGGAACACAAAGGAACGAAAGAATTCAGCACCTACCTAATGAGTTGAGAGCTGATCAGATAGGTACGGTGTATATGACGAATAAATTTGTGAGAAGAACAAAGACCAAAAAATATAGAGAAATCGAAAAATTGCAAGAAAACGATTGGGTCAGGTAAATCTTTTAGGGTCCTGTTACTGACAGACCCCATATTGTGTTGGGCAGACCCCAAAAAAAATAATTATTACAAGTGTGTCATTGGTCCCAAAAAGTCCAAAAAAAAAACAATTCTTACAAGTGTGTCATTGGTCCCAAAAAGTTGTTTCGCCTTAACCATATCGTTTGAGTGTATACTCAAACGACGTGGCCATATCGTTTTAGTGTATACTCAAACGACGTGGCCATATCATTTGAGTGTATACGAAAACAACATAGCGGGATCGTTTGAGTGCACACCCAAATGGCCCGAAGGGTTTGTTTTGGCGAGACCGGTTGAAGTGGTTGTTGGGCCTGGGCTTTGATGGCAAACTTGTAAAAAAAAAATTTTTTGAGGAGTTGCCCAATCCAATTTGATGAGTGCCTGATAGGATCACCTAAACTTATATCTACACTATATGGTAGCTGGGTCTTCCGGAATACCCTTCCCAATATCGAGTAGGCAATTTAAGATCTCTTTATTTACTTAATGTAGAAACACCTCTCTCACCAAATTTAGAATAAGCCACACTTTTATTAATATAATTTGAACAAGATTTTTTTTTTATTAATAATAATTTAGAAACACCTCTCTAATGTCACTTAAATTAAATAATTATCTCCATTTCCCACATTGAAATTAAAACAAGTCTAATTTTATTATTGATAATTTAAAAAAACCTCCATAATATTACTTAAATAATGTAATTATCTCTCATTTTGTTTAAAAAAAATAAATAGATGAGTCTCTCCAATTTAATTACAATTACTATTTACAATTAGAATCCAAAGAAACCATGCTAACTATCAACTTAAAAAAAACCGATGCGTAGCAAGATTTGCATACTTGTGTTTATTTAATGAGTGGAACACAAAGGAACAAAATAATTCAGCACCTACCTAATGAGTTGAGAGCTGATCAGATAGGTATGGTGTATATGATGAATAAATTTGTAAGAAGAACAAAGACCAAAAAATATAGAGAAATCGAAAAATTGCAAGAAAACGATTGGGTTAGGTAAATCTTTTAGGGTCCTGTTACTGACGGACCCCATATTGTGTTGGGCAGACCCAAAAAAAAACCAATTATTACAAGTGTGTCATTGGTCCCAAAAAGTCCAAAAAAAACAATTATTACAAGTGTATCATTGGTCCCAAAAAGTTGTTTCGCCTTGACCATATCGTTTTAGTGTATACTCAAACGACGTGGCCATATCGTTTGAGTGTATATGAAAACAACATAGCGGGATCGTTTGAGTGCACACCCAAACGGCCCGAAGGGTTCGTTTTGGCGAGACATGTTGAAGTGGTGTTAGGCCTGGGCTTTGATGGCAAACTTGTAAAAAAAAAAATTTTGAGGAGTTGCCCAATCCAATTTGATGAGTGCCTGATAGGATCACCTAAACTTATATCTACACTATATGGTAGCTGGGTCTTCCAGAATACCCTTCCCAATATCGAATAGGCAATTGAAGATCTCTTTATTTACTTAATGTAGAAACACCTCTCTCACCAAATTTAGAATAAGCCACACTTTTATTAATATAATTTGAACAAGATTTTTTTTTTTTTTATTAATAATTTAGAAGCACCTCTCTAATGTCACTTAAATTAAATAATTATCTCCATTTCCCACATTGAAATTAAAACAAGTCCTATTTTATTATTGATAATTTAAAAAAACCTCCATAATATCACTTAAATAATGTAATAATCTCTCATTTTGTTTTTAAAAAATAAATAGATAAGTCTCTCCAATATAATTACAAGTACTATTTACAATTAGAATCCAAAGAAACCATGCTAACTATCGACTTAAAAAAAACCGACGCGTAGCAAGATTTGCATACTTGTGTTTATTTAATGAGTGGAACACAAATAAACGAAAGAATTCAGCACCTACCTAATGAGTTGAGAGCTGATCAGATAGGTGTATATGATGAATAAATTTGTGAGAAGAACAAAGACCAAAAAATATAGAGAAATCGAAAAATTGAAATAAAACGATTAGGTCAAGTAAATCTTTTAGGGTCTTGTTACTGACGGACCCCATATTGTGTTGGGCAGACCCAAAAAAAAACAATTATTACAAGTGTGCTATTGGTCCTAAAAAAAAAAAAAAAAAAAAAAAACAATTATTACAAGTGTGTCATTGGTCCCAAAAAGTTGTTTTGTGTTGGGCACTTCCCAAATCAATGTGAATTTCCCCTTTTCAGCCCTTCTTTTCTATTCTCTTCTCTTCTCTTCCACCATTCTAAATCTTAAACTATGAAAACTATATCATAACACTAATATTAAACACTAGGGCTGTATATGCACGTGATTAGGGCTGAATATGTGGGCTGTATATGCACGTGATTAGGGCTGAATATGTATGTGTACAGTGGCCGGTCTGGTCAAACCGTCTGGACTGAGTCCAAAAACGCCATGTCGTTTGGGATTTGGACTTAGAAAAATCCCCAACGATATGGCCACACCGTTTGGACTAAGACTAAGTCCCCAACGATATGACCACACTGACCGGTGTCGGCATATCGTTTGGACTAAGTCTCAAACGGTGTGGCCAAGTCGTTATGTCACCACACCCGTTAATTTTTTTCGGTTAGGACTTAGTCCAAACGATCTTTAAGCTTGGGGTTTTCGAATTCAACTTTTTGGAACCAATGACACATTTATAATAATTGTTTTTTTTTGGCTTTTTGGGACCAATGACACATGTAATAATTGTTTTTTTTAGGGTCTGCCATGGGTACGTCAGTAACAAATACCATCTTTTATTGGGTAACTAAACGGGGGTATATCTGGTAGAATCTATTGGGGAACTGTTTGGTAACCTGATCCTCCAGTAAAACAGTTTGGTTTTAATAAATATTTTAGGAAGACCTTCAAATCCTGTGGGCTGTGGCCCAGATTAGTGAAAAAAATACGTACTTGGACGCGTAACTTGCAATCAAAAGAACATTACTAATTGGACCATTACACTTTCTTTCCGGAAAAAATTAGATAATGATTCTCGTTCTCCTCATGTCCTACCCAATCAAGAAATCCTTCGTAACACAATTAATATACTTCAGCCTACAACTCTAAGGGAAACACGGAAAATTTATACCACAAATTAGGACACTGGTATCAGCACATACATTTTGCATGCATGAGACTTCAAGGTAGCTGTCAGATTCCCCAGAAATCGTGCCTTCAGGGTCTCGTGCTGCATTAACATTAACATAAACAACAAATGATAATTGGTCATGAACAATAAACAGATGTGCATACATTTGGGATACCATGTTGTCTTTGTTGGTACAAATTGAAGACGTTTTAACATGATAGAGATTTGAGATGTACCTGCCAAAGATCTCTAGCCTCAACCACGGAGTTTGCTGGAATGCCAATGTCATCCCAGTAAGCAGTAATGGCAGAACGTCGAGGACCTCGGTTAAAGAGGAGGAGGGCAGTCCTATAGCCAGAGAGTGGTCCAGCCCAAACCTGCAAAGTGAAATTCAATCCAAAGCTAAATCAGTATATAAAGCAGAAAAGAACTAAGCAATGGGTCATATACAGCAATAGTGGGTTGTTCCTTCTGTACCTCGAGATTCCCTTCCATTCTAACCTTCTTTGCTTGAACACCAAGTGAATCTGTTCACATTAAACTCAAAAATAAGAATACCACCCTCAGATAATGTGACAACATAAATCAAAACCCAATAATGGTGGCCAGAGAAAAAAATCTGTCACCACAAATCCACGATGTACTCAACCTTGGTTAATAGCTATGACCTCCTTATTTCCAATGATCTCTAAGGTCTCTTTCGTCATGTTCCGAACATCACATCCGATGAGAAGAGGTGCCTTGGATGTCAATAATAATACATCAAATATAATACTGGAAAATTTTAAGTAGAGACATATATAGGATAGGACTGCTTTAGTACCTTTGACATAGCCCATATGCTAAAGTGTGATTCATATTCATCTTTCGTCATACCTCCATTTCCAACTTCAAGCATATCTGGATCTGTTCACATTCACATGAACCACATAAGATTTTTGGGTTATTGGCTGCTAAAATTATTGAATTCATTCCTAGATTGCTAATATCTTTGCTTTTCCCACACGTAAATAGAAGACATTAAATACTTAATATTTACCATTCCACCCGCCAGGCCTTGCAAGCTCAGCAAATACTTCATTATAGTCAGCTCTAGAAACCATACTGTTGGATCAAATACAAGTATAATCAAAATAAGATATGTATCAGACCTTATTTACCAAATTAAAGACAAAAAAAACTTGGTTTATAACCTTTCCCATGTATCAGAAATATCATTAGTTGTTCTCCAGCTATTTCCTACCTTAGCACCCCAAAGAGCTGGGTGCAAGTCCCCCCTAACAGAAAAATGAACAAGTCACGACCAAAGACAACTTTGCAGACAAAGGATAGATGCAATTGAGGTTAACTACAATTACCATTCACATACAGAGAAGAATATTGAGCCACCTGCCTTCATTAAAGCGCGGGTCATCACAGGATATCTAGACAAATAGTAGACGCATGTCAATGGTTAGAAACTTTAAATTGATTAGTGAAAAATAGGGATGACTAATACGCTTGTAAATGCATTTTGACATTGTTTAGAGTACCTAACAATTGGTTTTGAACCATCAGTGAAGCAATTATCGTACTTCAAGTAGTCGATACCCTGCATACAATCACAGCAGATCAGGCAATTATAGTATCACAGAGTAACTGGATACAAGTGTTCCACATTTCATACGTGAATAAAAATGAATAGGATTTCCCAAATTCTTAAATTAAGACAGTACAAAACAAGCCAAGAAAAAGCATAAATTTATACCCATGAAGTAAAGGTTTTAGCGTCCTGTTCTTCATGACCAAGCGAACCAGGCATAGTTTGACTACATGTGAAATACCTGTCAAGAATAAAAACCATGCATTTAGAGATATCCATACTCCAGGTGGAGAAATTGCAGTATCACTTTCATAGTGTGTGCTTACCCTGCATCTGAGTATATTCCTATCTTTAGTCCCTTGCTATGAACATAGTCTGCAAGGGTTTTAATTCCCGATGGAAACGTGGAGTTCTTAGCCACTAGATTACCCTGAAATATAGAACATTTGAATCGCTTGCTCATGAACCATGAAATAACTACATATTAAACTCAGCCACTCAAGCATGCAACCACCAAACCATATAAATTGTCGCCCAACAAGAATTCTCAAATTTTGTCATATCACATATGTACTTTCCCGGCGATGACTTGAGAAGAGAGACAAATAGGAAAAATCAACAAACCTTATCATCACGAGCTAACTCAGCCCAGCAATCATCTAACAAAAACAATAAATCAATGTCATATGCATTTCAACAACTCGAATTTATATTGAAATAGGTAGAAGTATAAAAGGCGGAAAGGAGTAAACAGGTACCTACCTATATTAACATAATGATAACCAAGCTTTGCAAGACCAGTTGACACCAAAGCATCAGCTGTTAAAATCAAAAAGAAGAATCACTAAAATGAAGAAATATGCATGTTCATGTTCTTAATGAAAAATCAAATGCTAAAAACATATCAAATTAAGACGAAATCGGCAAAAAACCATCCCCTTTTGTTGTTTATTTGCAAACGACAGAATGACAGACGTAAAAGTGTTCACAAATGACACCCTTGAACTAATTTGTTGCTTGACATGTCACACTTAAATGGAAGATGAAGAGTTGTTGTAATTAATGAGGTAAGTACGTACCAGTTTGTCTGATCATTTTCTCGTCAACCGAGCAATTGAAGTGATTCCAACTGTTCCATCTGAGCATAAGAAAAGTTTCATTAGTTGCGATCAATATTAATACGAGAAAAAAAAAATGTAGATGAAGATGAAAAGTGTAAAAGTATGTAGAGGCTGTGATGGTGAGAAGCTGTGGCACTATAATCAAGTACTTATTGGTTTTGATATTCTGGATCACTGGAAATGCCAGTGACACTATAAACTAATTTTGTGGATGGTGTAGAAAAGACAGAACAAATAAGTAGTTGTTCCAAAATTAGCACAAAAACTATTTAAGTCTTAATGTTATTTCACCAAGGAATCTTATCGGAATCTATTGCATGATGTTAACTTTTTCACGTCATAATAATATGAATAGATAAAACATAAAAAATCGATTCACAATCCCTATATGTAAGTGATTAGTGGAGTGAGTATGTTGCCAGTGTGTGTTTTAGATGAAATAATGATGAAGTAGTGACTCACCCCATGGGAGGAGTGATGGCAAGTCCATTAGATAGCATACTCCTTCGCTCCATGTTATTAAACAATCCGGAAGATGCAGCGTAAGAAGAAACCGAGAAACACAGAAGCAGTAACATAGTAAGCAAAGCACGACAAAGCTCCATCTCTTCCTCTTCACACTTACCAAGTAGCAACTAGAAATAAAGCTCACCCCTACTACTTGCCTGATAGCCAAGTTGAGCTTTTTATAGACGGAAGAACTCATAGTGTCCTGTCCTGCTTTGATCCGATCCTTATCCTCCCAATTTATAGAGGGAGGAGAAAGGAGGACTGTTAGATTCTGAACAAATCTAGATTCTGAAAATAAAAAGGTTAAAACTGACGAGAAAAACGGTAGACGCTAAAAGAGGGCTTCGAAGTGTACCAAAACTCTTCAAAGGTAGAACCGGTTTTCACGGACTATTGGAGTAGTGTGCTGCTACACGGACCTACTTTGTAGACCGACTCACTATTTGGATAACTGCAATACACACGGACACTTGTCTCTGTGTAAATCAATCTGTGTATCATTACTGAAAACAGAGACCATGGGTAAAATGAGTTTAACCTGGACTTATTGCTTACCATTTGAGTGGAAAGGTTTATAGAATTATAATAGACATATGTATCCTGGGGTGTTCTTGTTGTTGTTCAGTGGGGTTAGATGAGAGTAAGAATGCTATGGCTATGGTGACAGAACCAGTGGCGGAGCCAGGAGTGAGCCGATTAGCACTACAAGCTTTCAGCCCAAACTCAATTAGCGCATACATTCGTTTTTTCTTGTTTTTCTCTTATGTTTAATATTTCAGTCTATCGTTATATTTTTTTTTTTAAATACTGTTATACAAACAAACAATTTCTTTTAGTGTATGTTTTCAATTTTTCGAAAATCAAAATTAATATTATAGCTTAAGGTAACAAAAATTTTAAATTTAGAAGTGTTAGATCAAAACTCAAATCTACTAAACTTCTTAGGAGTAAATGTTACGCCCGATTTTTTATAAAATTCAAATTCACAACAAACAGATTTTACTATATTTCTACGTCATTCAGATCTTACAAATCTAGAAGCATGAGGTGAGATCGTACCTGATTCTCCCATAAATGACATTTGTCACAAGTGGAGAAACCAACAAACAACAATTGAATTATTTAACCAACTTGAATCAGGTAAGGTACCCACTCCCTATATCTCATACTTTGACATTTTCGTTCTCATTCTATTCCAGTAATTTCACATTTAGGCAAACGATTTATGGTGGCCTTTTATAGAACGTTTATGCGAAGCTTTAATTTACAATTTATTACTAGTTGTTGTAAGTACCCTCCATTCTACATTCATATTACTACAACACACGTATCCACAGACCAGGTTGTATCTTCACAGCTCGTACCAAGCCATCAGGACGACCCAGACTCAGGTCGTCCCAAACATCAGATACAGCTATAAATGGAAGTAAATGATCTACCACGATCATGGAGCTCAATCAACGCACCAATCAAGGAGACATTTACTTTGTAACATCAGGAGTAATAACGAATCATCAAGATAGCACAAAATATGGATCTACACTTGACAACGGCCTAGAGCAAATAAGAAAAGTCAGCTCAAACATCTATAAATAGAGAGAGATGAACTACATAAGGCTTGATTCAAGTTTGACCCAAGGAACTTGATACGTAGGCAACTCTTGTCCAAAGAAAGAGTGCATCCATTCCCTACCAAACTCAACATCAAGTCGTAGACACAAAATCCACACCTCTAATTGGCGCTGTTTGCCGGTTCGTTTCCTTGAGAAAAACACACACACTATTTTCTCAAGCCCACGAAGCTGGTTAGAAAACCACCATGGAAGAGCTACAAGCTCTAGTAGATCAAGTCAAGTTCATCCACGAGTCATTCACCACGTTCTAGCAAGAGAACCAAGCTATGCGCGAGCAAACCACCTCCAACACCAACAACGTGGCTCCAGACGCAATTGAAAACAACGCAGTCACAACCCTCACCACAACCACCAATCAACGACTAGAAGACTTCTCCCAGAGGTTGGAGAATTCAAGCGAAAAGGCCAGCGCAGCCCAGATTGTACAAAAGATGCTACAGTCGTACAAGGCATCACCATTCACCACCGAAGTCAGGGACAAGCAGCCTCCCACAGATTTTATCCAACCAAAGTTCCCATTGTACGACGGTAGCTCATGTCCAGGCCAGCACACTTCAGCCAAATCCTTATGCTTTACAGCGCTCCAGACTATGACTGCCTAAAGTGCAAACTCTTTCCAGCGAGCTTGAAGGACAGAGCATTAGACTAGTTCTACACACTCCACCCTCGATTCAATCAACAACCGACAAGTCGCGAAACATTAAGTAGCGAGTTCATCCACAACAGGAAGAAACAAGCCGACCCAGACTCATTGTTCCAGCTGAAGCAAGCACAAGACAAAACTATCTACGCTTTCCTAGGACGTTTCAAGAAGGAACTCCTATCAATAGAGTCAGGCCTCAAGGACAGCTTTGCAACTTCCGCATTCACCAACGCCCTCTTAGATGACTCCGACCTAGCAGGGTCTCTCATGCACAACAAGCCAGAACGCCTAGAAGACCTACTCCACATAGTTGACAAGTACATGAAGTACAAAGAATGGATGGCCCAGCGCAAAGGCAAAGAAGTCCTCGCAGTAAGCAACAAGTGGGGACCCAAAGAAAGCAATCAGTACTCAGGCAACAACTCCCACAAGCCCTCATACACTAAAAGAGAATTCTCCAACTTCTCGAAGAAGCCAAGCCATATCTTGAAGAAGATATATACAACAATTTACTTCAAGCTAAACATCAACAAGGTGATAACAATACTAGGACGTTCATACTGCCACTTCCACAAGCTCTACCACCATGATACAGATGAATGTTGGAGTCTCAAACACTATCTCCAAGACTTAGTCGAAGAGGGAAAGCTGAAAGAGTTCCTGCCAGAAAGCGACCTCAGGCATAAGTTGAATGCCAACCACAACAGAAGCAGTAGTTGGAGCTATGAACGACCTGCTCGCAGAAGCAGAACAGCTCGACGATCTAAATCTCCAGGTCGGTCGAGGCACAACAGGAGACAACACTCCTCCAATCACGACGAGGAAAAGGTAATCCACATGATTACAGACACCTCCAACAACGAAACCTCAGGTCGGGAAAAGCATAGGCGTGTAGGAGCACTGCAAGAAATCTACCACCTCTCCCACAAAGCTGAAGTAATCACTCCTACTAGCTCTCAATCTACGACCTCCATATCATTTACCGAGGAAGATCTTGACAAGGTGTACCTACAATGATGCCCTGGTAGTATACGTCAAGATCAACGGATGAACAATCAAATGGGTCCTAATCGATCCAGGTAGCTCCTACGACATCCTCTTTTACCAAATATACAAAGATATGCACCTGCCAGACTCGGTAACGATAGAGTCAAATGCACCACTCTACGGGTTCAATGGGGACCGCACATATGCCATTGGAGACGTCATCCTACCAGTCTCCATTGGAGAAAAAGAGGACATGGTCAAGACCTCAACACGCTTTAGTGTGATTGATGTCAAGTCATCCTACACTGCCATTTTAGGACACTAGTGGATTCACAAGATCCAAGCAGTTCCATCAACCTTACACTAAGTCGTGCTGTTCCCCGGACCCTGAGGCATCAAGGAGCTCAGAAGTAACCAAATAGAAGCTCATCGATGCAATCAAGTCAGCACAACAACCACAGCCAAAACTCAGGTCGTCCTAACAAAAGAAATCCCAAAGCTGTAAGATCCTTAATCTTCCAGCCCTCCAGCATCAGCAACAGACAAGCTTAAGGAGAAACAAGCACAAACCGAACCTAGAGAAAAAGTCAATAATTGGGCACAAATGATGACTAAAGATTTGTTTATGTAGGGGCTGATTTAGGCCTCAAGCTCAAGGAGCAACTTGTCAAATTTCTATCTCTCAATAAAGATGTTTTTGCTTAGTCGTATATCGATATGCTAGGAATCGACTCTCAAGTCGTTTGCCACAAATTAAATGTAGATCCAACTATAAAGCCTATCAAACAACGGCCTAGAAAACTAGCACTCAAATTTCAAAAAGCCATCAATGAAGAGATAGAAAAACTCAAAAATGTTGGATTCATCAGAGAGGTCGAGTACCCTATCCGGTTAGCTAACATTATAGCCGTTCCTAAGAAAAATGGCCAAGTACGACTCTACATAGACTTTACCAATGTCAACAAGCATTGCCCAAAGGATAGCTTCCCCCTACCAAGGATTGACATATTGGTAGATTAAACTTGCAGACATGAGCTTCTATCATTTATGGACGCATATAGTGGGTACAATCAGATACGACTTGCAGAGGAAGACCAGGAAAAAATGTCCTTCATAACCGAACAAAGAATGTTCTACTACAATGTCCTACCATTCGGTTTGAAGAATGCCGGTGTGACCTACCAAAGATTTGTCACAAAGATGTTCAAAGACTTGCTGGGTAACACTATAGAAGTCTACATAGACGATACGGTTGTCAAAAGTGAAAAGGCTGGCGATCACATTTCTCACCTGCAAGAAGCCTTTGAAAGATTAAGCTAAAACAAGATGAAGCTCAACTCAGCAAAATGTGTATTTGGGGTAGCCTCAGGGAAATTCTTAGGATACCACATTTCACAAAGACGCTTGAAACAAACCCAGAATAAATACGAGCTCTCCTTGAAATGCCAGAACCAACTTCCAAGCAACAAATTCACAAGCTATCTGACATGGTTTCAGCCCTCAATAGATTCATCTCGCGTGCATCTGACAAGTGCAGACCGTTCCTACAAATACTCAAGAAAGGCGTAACATTCACATGGACAGACGAATGCCACAAAGCATTCAACGACCTAAAGGTTTACCTATCAACTCCGCCCGTCCTGTCCAAACCAAATGAAGGAGAAACACTAAGGCTTTGCCTTGCAACTATCGACTTTGCCATTAGCTCGGTCCTCTTTCACGAAAGCGAGGGATTCGAAAAACCAGTCTACTTCACCAGCAAGACATTAGCAGATTCAGAAAAACATTACTCTCCAATTTAGATAACAATGTTATCTTTGTTATACTTTGCTCAAAAGTTTCAACCTTACTTCTAGGCTCACAACATCAAGGTCATAATAGATGTACCCATCAAGCAGGCCATGAGTTTTAACAACAAAATAACCCGTATAACCAAATAAACTGAAGAACTCTAAGAACATCACATCAAATTTTTTCCCAGAACGTCATGCAAAGGCCAAGTCATTGCTGACTTCCCCGTCGAAGATGTCAACTGGGAACCTGAGCCCATTACTTCACTCCATCAACCAACCACCCCAGACACATGTCACCTCTACGTAGATGGAGCATGCAACAACAGCGGTTGTGGACTGGGGGCTGTGTTAACTTCACCAGAAGAAACCCAGCTACATAAGTCAATCAAGATCGATTTTGCAACATCCAACAACGAAGCGGAATATGAAGCATTAATCACAGGCCTCCGCATGGCCTAACAACTACAAGTCCGAAAGCTCAAAGCTTATAGTGACTCGCAATTAATCGTCAAACAGGTCACCAAAGAGTATGTGACAAATGGAGCAAACTTAGCCAAGTACGCTTAGGTTGTCAATGACATCATCAGCTCGTTCACAACATTCTCCTTGGGACACATTCCCCGAGAAGATAACAGACATGCAGACAACCTGACTTTCTTAGCCTCGAAACCCAATAGGCATGTCTTAGCACAGTCTACATTGACATCCTGGAGAGGCCCACCTACTAACAAGAAAGTGTCAACAGCCTCACGGACTTCCAGCTCTCATCCGAAGAAGAGATCACTCAATCTTGGATAGGCCCATTTTTTAAATTTATCTTACATGGCGAGCTCCTAGCAGTGACAAAGAATGCTCGTGCCATACAATTTTGAGCTCCCAGATACACCGTGATCAACAGTCGATTGTTCCGTAAATTTGTAGGATGACCCCACCTAAGGTACATAACTCCACGCGAAGGCCAACTCATCTTTGAAGAAATTCACAAAGGGAATGTGGCAACCATGCAGAAGCAAGATCTTTGGCTCATAAAACAATCGCCAAAGGGTATTATTGGCCAGACATGCACATCGAGGCAAAGAAGTATGTTCTCAAATGCCAACAATGTCAAACATTTGACAACAACTACCTAAGTCTAGCACGGGAGTTGATCAACATAGCCAGCCTGTGGCCTTTTCACATGTGGGGGCTAGACATCATGGGACCATTCATCCGACAAAAGAAAACATGACTCAAATATGTCCTTGTAGCCACATATTACTTCACCAAATGGGTTAAGGCAATCCCACTTGTTCAACTCAAGGAAGTCCACATCATCAACTTCATATGGACCAATATCATCACAAGATTTGGTTTACCCCACACCCTCGTCATGGACAACGGAACCCAATTTGTTGGCACACAAGTCAAGGCATTCCAACAAAAATGGCGCATCACTCAAGAATTTTCTACACCTAGATATGCACAAAGCAATGGCCAAGCAGATGCCACAAACAAATCCATAAAAGAAAATCTCTAAAAGAAATTGGAGAGCAAGAAAAGCCAATGGCCATAACAACTCGAGAACATCCTATGGGCATACAGAATAACAGCCCAAGCTAGTATCAACGAGTCTCCTTTCACACTTTGCTTCAGAACAGAAGCAGTCATACCATCAGAACTTACAATCATAACTACACGTTCTGACATCGTCGAATCAGGAGAAACTGATAACATCTTAGCCAAAGAAGTCGACCTCTTAGAGGAGCGAAGGGAAACAGTTGCAATATCCTTAGCTCGGTACCACCAAACAATCCAACGATCTTAAAACAAGAAGGTCGTCCCAAGATCTTTTCAAGCTGGCGACCTAGTCCTCAAAAAGACCTTAGCACCAGCCAAGCTTGACCCAACTTGGGAAGGCCCATACATAGGTCACAAAATTGTTGGAAATGGAGTGTACTAGATCAAAACTCAGCTCGGTGATGTGCTTCCCCGACCTTGGAATACAACTCTACTCAAGTATTTTTTCTAATAATCTGTCTCCAGATGTATCAATTAATTGAATAAAATTTCATCAACATTTTGTGTATATATGTTATCTTTGCATTACATGAGTACCACACATTTTTGCACTCAGCAATCTAATGCCCTACCTCCACTCGTGAAGCATCAAGAGATGGATGCAACAAGGCTACCTTCCTAGCCAAATACCCAACCTGAGCCCTCAGCCCCACCACTTCAGCCCGTTCCACCTCTTGCACAGCCAGCAGCCTGTCATAGGCCTCCTTAGCAACCTCCAGCTCCTTCTTGTACAGGTTGGAGATAGCTGCCATCTCCTTCAACTTCCTGTACATCACCAAAACCTGACAAGATAACAAAGTAAGTCAGAAATCAATATCACAAAGCACAAAACAAATCGTAAGTCGGAGTTAAACTTACAAAGCAGATCGAGTGATCTATATCTTTCAGATTATCCGCCAGATCTTTCCCCATCTCCAGCTGATGCCTATCTCCATCAAGGGCAATACTTTCCAGCAGCCCATTAGCAACTAGTGAAGACTTGAAACTACAGTCTTTGTTCTTCACCAGCCATTTTAACCCACTCACTGGGTCATAGTAGGTGACCGTTCTATCCAGAACGTCAGAATCACCAACCTTGTCACCTGGGGCCGCACTCTCCGACCCCTTGCATTTCTAGGTAGCTAGCTCAGTCTCACTAGCCTTCTTCTTGCCTCGGGCATCAGCCACCCCAACATCCACCGCCAGCTCCTTCAGGTTTATCCTCCTCAAAGGAGCCCGACCTGATAAGGTACGACCTTCCACCGAAATAGGTCGTTCCTCAGACTCAGTTCGAGTCCTCTTCGCCCCCTCAGGCTCAACCACCTCAGAAAGCCTCTTCAGCTGAGGCCTACGAAAGGGAGCGGGAGCATCACCACCTCCCACCTCCACGTCCAGCCATATCACCCTCATCCACCTCAGCTCGACGAGGCACAGGACGGCTATCAGAGCCTCCTCCAGCAGTTCTCACTCTAGAAACAGGTGCTCTCCTTTGTTTTTCTCTCTCCATCTCAGTATTTGAGCTAGAATCAGAGATATCAAACACTAGCTTTCGGACCCTCTTTTTTTGCTCAACCTTCTTCCGGTTGATCTTCTCTCCTCCGCACTTCTTGAAGTAATGTGCAACCTCCCCCAAAATAGCTTGTTTCTCCTCCCAACTCAAACAAGCAAAATCTTTGATAACCCCGATCCTTGTACGCCCATGAATAGCAACCCTTGCAAAAACAAAATAAACTGATCAGAACGTTCAAAATATCAACTACCCTACATACACTATGACCTATAAAATAACGACCTATCATCCCACTTTATAGTACGATTAACCAACTCCTAGTCAGAAGGACTATAATTACCCTAATCCTCTTTACTTACCCCCACAATCACAACAGATTTCCCTTTCACCACCTGCAAACTAACGTTCATTGCAGACGACCTATTCACAGAGAAATGCTCTAGCATATCTGATAAACAGATGTTATAACCCCTCTCATTCAACAAATCTAACACATAGAAAACCCTCCAACTATTCCCTACGAACTGACAAGGGGCCTTTCCACAAAAGTTTAAAACTTCCACAGTAAGCCGTGAGAACGGCAACCTTATCCCAGCCTTCAGTTGACCATAACAAACCACAACACCCCCATCCCGAGGAACGTAATCCAAGACAAACACATTCCTCTATCCACCCAGGTCGTATACAGTCAGGTCAGAGTCCACGCAGCCAAACTCCTCCCTCAAAGCAGCAATACAATCTACCGACCTAGGTACCGCCTCCTCAACCATCGTCTCCAATGAGGAAGACGATGAAGCCTCACCTCTACTACGAGCCCTAACACCATCATCTCCATCACTCATAGTTCTCTCTCTCCACTGATCTAAGTCAACTTCCTCACTTAAGTTATCACTAGTAATCGACATGACAATAGCAAAAACGACAACAAAAAGATCAAATTTTTTTAGTTCAAAAAAGGTGCACCTGAAGACGAAAAGTTCGGAAGGTTTTTGTTTTTCTTTCTCTCTGCTTTGTCTCTACTTTGTGTTGATAGAATGAACAAATGAAAAGCTTTCACATGCAAAAACCCTTCAGCTGCACAAATCTCAAAAACTAACAAACCATTTTACCTTCTCCTAAAAAAGCAATCATAACCACGCCCACAAACCACTGTGATTTGGGCCCATGGATCAAATCCAACAATTCCTGCACATTTTCTAAACCCATTCAAATGAACTAGCTATATGACATGTGTTTGAAAGCTTTATTTTATCTTTTCTTTTCACACCATAGCTGTTCAAAGAATAAATAAAATAAAAAGGGTTGTGTAAGTACCCTCCGTTCTACATTCATATCACTACAGCACACGTGTCCACACACCAGGTAATATCTTCACAGCTCATACGAACCCATCAGGACGTAACAACGACCCAGACTCAGGTCGTCCCAAATATCAGATACAACTATATATGGAAGCAAATGATCTACCATGATCCTAGAGCTCAGTCAACGTACCAATCAAGGAGATATTTACTTTGTAACATTAGCAGTAATGACAAATCATTAAGATAGCACAAATATGGATCTACACTTGACAACGGCCTGTAGCAAATAAGGAAAGTCAGCTCAAATATCTATAAGTAGAGAGAGATGAGCTACGTAAGGCTTGATTCAATTTTGACCCAAGGAACTTGATATGTAGGCAACTCTTGTCCAAAGAAAGAGTGCAGCCATTCCCTACCAAACTCAACATCAGGTCATAGACACAAAATCCACACCTCTACAATTGCCATTTATATTGAATTTCAGATAAACTACTTGATAGGGTTATATACTAAAAGTGTTACTTTTGTATTAACTCTAATTCTTTATATTTTGAATGGGAATCATATGGGAAAATGTTATGCATATTATATATATTATTAGTTATATACATGCGTCTAATACTTTATGTTGTAGATGATATGGTATGTGGTGACACACAGAAGATCATATTATCAGTACCTTATAAAGTATAAGTAAATGTTCATAACTTAGATGGATTTGGACAAACCATTTGTATGGTTGTAGCATAATATGGTATTAGTCTATCTTGACTACAATATTACACTACTACACTTCATGTGTATTGAACATGACCAAGTGAGGTTGTTTCTCTTTATACTGACTATAAAAGAGAACAAACACCTCTGTTATTATGGATGCTTGTTCTCTTAATCCGAATATAATAATGGGCACTTACGTGCATTGTACATTGCTTTAAATCATCAATGAGTGAGATTTATTTGTAAATCAACAAACTCGATGGATTGGGTAATGACATTATATGTAAGGTGTGTTGTTGATTATAGAAAGAATTCGTGACCCGCAAGAAGTCAGGTTGATGATGTCCCCTTGAAGAGCTCATAAAGATTGTCATGTAAATCCTGCAGATGGATTTAATCCGACATGACAATGAGGTTGAATAGTACTACTTAAGGACATAAGAAGTTGATTAATATAGTTGTCAGTAACTTGACTTAATCAACGGGCATTCGATATCTTAATACGGGTAGATCAACGAGCATATAATATGGAGCCCATATATGTAATACATGTAATTTGAGATTAGGGCGGTAGTGCAACAATGGCCTTTAGTGGAATAAGCCATTTGTTGATGGACTTGGGCCGTGTGTTCTGGGCGAACATAGGAAGCCCAAGCCCGTCAGGATACCTAACCCTAATTTCTCCTCATGGTTTCTGTTGTAGCCTATATAAAGAAACCCTTTTCTCTTGGCTGAAATTGATTCATTCAGTGATTGAAAAAGAGAGGCAAGGAAAGAGAGAAAGAAAGGGCTGGAAGATCGTTGCCCACACAACATCCATTCTAAGGATAGGAATACAACAGAAGATTAAGAGGTTGTTGATTCGTAGAGCTTGGATTCTTAGAGTTATCACAGTTGATCAAAGGTATGCTTCTAACCAAAATCGTGAACACTCGTTATTCCGATGTGCATGGGTTTTCACGGTTTGTAAATCATTCGATGCAACCATAACGATTCCTACACTACTTACATGAAATTAAACTCTAACAATGCTAACAGATGGCACAATATTATTAGAGCCTACCAAGAACATACCATTGTGTTCTTCGAGTTCGGTAGCTGACTCCAAGGCAGGATACCTTATATATCTATTTGAAGATTAGTGACTCCAAGGCAGAATACCTTATGTACAATCACTTGTATTTGAAGATTAGTTAAACAGTTGTATTTGAAGAAATCACAACAACGACCCCAAATTTATACTTAGATGTGTTTGAAACCAATTACTTTGAAATTTGAACACCCAACATAGAAGTGAGGGAGATTAGGGTTCCCTACTACCACCATTAACCAATGAGAGAAGAGAAAAAAGAGAGAGGGAAACTTACCTTCTTGAGTGATAAAATGTAAAAATATAGTTTTATCTACGAATAAGCAACGAAACTCAAACGTAAGTAAAACTAAAACTAATTTCTTCTCTAACTTATATTAAAGTTCTCTACTCTCGATGCTATTACAATAAGTGGAGTAGAGAATTCATTCCACTCCTAGTTCTTTAGAATTCATGTTAACTAAGATTATTAGTTCTATCAAAGTCAATGACAGTACCAATGGAAATTATACTACTATGGTAATTTAACTAATCAAGATACGATAATTCAACTACGGAAATACTAAATTGACAATATGATAATTAATTAGGGGAATTTGATTCCACCTTGATTCAACTTAATAAACTAATGAAGAAATGTCGTAATCCGAATTATAAAGCTTTCGCATAACAATTGGGTGTTTCTAATCCCTAATTATTCATGGTAATCTATACCAACTAACAACTAGCATGTGAAGTAATCAAACTCATTCTCATGGTGAACTAATTACTTTCTAGAATGAAATAGAATATTATGAACTATTCTACGTTAACAACAATCAAGTTTTCATCAAGGCTTCTTCAAACCCCTCTAATGGAGGTTTTAGCCTTGAATAATTATACTATCATTAATATATAAATAATAACAAGACATGATAAAAATATTATAAATTTAATATATAGAACTAATCAAGGATATAAAACTGAATTCAAAACTAAGTAATGATTAATAACTAAATAACTGAATTGAGATCTAAGTGATTTAATGAACTAAAACTAGATTTATGAATAACTAACTAACTTTATTGATCTAATGAATAATAATCTAATGATTCAAAAAACTGAATTAAAACAAGTAACCACTAATTAAAATGAAGTCTAAACTAAAATTATTTCAATCTCCAAGTAAAAATTCACTAAAAAAAATCTATTTTCTGAACTAGATCTAGAAATGCTTAAGAGCTAAGTCTTTGTTTGTTGAATGGAGGAGACCAGATCCACAAAATTGTGCATGGGCCGAGGAGCCTGTCTTGGGCCGGAAAAATTGAGGCCAAAACCTCAGTACTTCAGTCTACAAAGGGCTTTTCAGCTGGATTTGACTTCAACCTTTTCGTCCACTTTTACTCCTCTGATTGGGTCAAGGCTGGGACCATTGGAAAGCTCTTTCCAAGAGGGTTATTTTGACATAAGCTAGGCCCAATTCCGAGGTCTAAGTCCAAAGATACGGCATTCGGAAGTTCTACTGACTTTTGTGTGTTGTTTCTGCCCGCATTGACTTTGACTTTTCAGCTTTGACCGAGCTTTAAAAAGGCTTTTTCTCCTTGAATCTTGGCTTTTTATCATAGAACTTCTTAGCAACCAACCCTTGCTCCATTATCTCGCAAAAGGGACGCATTTCTGCACATATTCGACTCCAATGCCTGAAATACACAAGAACACGATAACAATACTAACTCTTACTTATTAATCATATAATTAGTCAAAAGCGATATTGTTAAAAGGGTTAAAACTACAGTTTTGGGCTCTTATCAAATGATAAAACATAAAATTGAATAGTTTTACCTACGAAATAAAGCGATGACACTTACAAACACAAGTAAAACTAAAACTATGTTATGTGCCTAATTTTATCAAAGTTTTCTACTCTCAATCCTATGAGGTATAGTGGAGTAGAGTGATTCGTTCCACTCCTAGTCCTTCCGCATGCTGTGTTTTCTAGTCTAATTACTCTACTTAAGGTCTAATGAGAGATTTACGAAAAGGCAACTAGACTACGATGCAACTACCCACAAGATGCAACTAGTCGGTTATCAGAACAACTATGGGAATGCTACGTTGATTCAATGATAAGGAGTTAGAGGGGGATTGATTCCACCTTAACTCAACTTAATCCTATTAACGAATTTAATCGTCAGAATCCGAATTGAATCTGCTTCGCGAAACAATTGGTTCTTCCTAATCCCTAATTACACATGGCATTCCTACCAATTCATAACTAGCATGTGAACGATTAAACCCATTCTCATGGTGAACTAATCGTTTCTAGAGTGGAAAGGAAATTATGACGATTCTACAATAGTCGAATCAAGCTTTCATCAAGGCTTCTCAACCCTCTAATGGAGGTTTAGCCGAGAATCATTACGCTAATCATTTCGATTAAATTTAAACTAAACATGATATAAAGAATTGAAATTTACTAATCTAAATTAAACAATAATTAAAATCTAATTAATAACTAAGAATTGAAAAACAAGTAATAAATGAATCAGATCTAACACAAATGTAAATGACAAGAATCGAAATTTAACAACTAGCTATTTTATTAATCAAACTAATTAAGAGTAATGATTCTAATAGTTTAATCTAAAACAAGAGTGGGATTTGAAACTAACTTAATTAAAACAATTAAATAAAAACTAGATCTAGACGCTATTTTAATAGCTACTTTTTACTCTAACCTATCTACCATTAACAAAGAGCTAAGCTTTTATTTTTATACTTTCAGATCCAAAAATCGTGCATGGGCTTGGAGCCATGTTTGGGCCAGAGAATCAGGTCCAAAACCCAATTCTTTCAGTCCAAAAAGGCCTTTTCAGCTGCAGTTGGCTTCAACAGACTTTCCGTCCACTTCTGCTCCTCTGATTGGGTCAAGGCTTAGACCATTGGAAATCTCTTTCCGAGCCGGTCGGTTTGACATAAGGTAGGTGATAAGAGCCCAAAACTGTAGTTTTAACCCCTTAATAATCATACTGTTAGACCAATTATGTGAATAATAAGTAAGAGTTAATACTGATTACGTGTTTTTATGCATTCTGCTTCAAAGTCCATTATGTGCGAAATGTGCCACTTTAGCGAGATAAAGGACAAAAGTCGGTGAGAACTTCCGAATGCCATATCTTTGGACTCGGACCTGAATTGGGCCTACTTTATGTCAAAACGACCGGCTCGGAAAAGAGCTTTGCAATGGTCCAAGCCTTGACCCAATCAGAGGAGCAGAAGTGGACGAAAAGTCTGTTGAAGCCGAATCTAGTGAAGAGGCCTTTTGGGTTGAAAAGAATTGGGTTTTGGGCACGATTCTCTGGCCCAAAACATGGCTCCAAGCCCATGCACGATTTTTGGATCTGGATGTATAAAAACAAAAGCTTAGCTCTTTGTTAATGGTAGATTAATTAGTAGAGAATTAGGGTAGATAGCTTATATAGAAAGTAGCCATTAGAATAGCTTCTAGATCTAGATTTAATTGTTTTAATTAAGTTTAGTTCCATTTAAATTATTGTATTAGATTAAACCTTTGAATCTTGCTCTTCAATTTGATTAGATCAATAAAGTAGTATTCTTTATCAATTTTGATTTTGTCATTTCCAATTCTAGATCTAATTTCAATTCATGTCCTTATTTCATTTTAGTCATTAAATTAGATTTCATTATTGTTTAAATTAAGTAAATTTCGAATCTTGATAGTATGTTTAGTTATAATAATATGGGAAATGATGTTTTGATGACTCAAGGCTAAAACCTCCATTAGAGGGGTTGATGAAGCCTTGATGAAGACTTAGTTGTTTAGTATAGAATTGGTTGTAGAATCTATTCCACTCTAGAAGGTCGTGTTTCGCCATGAGAATGGGTGGACGACCTCACATGCTAGTTAGTATCCGGTAGGAATGCCATGAATACTAGGGATTAGAACTCGAAATTCTCGCCGTAAGAACGTGAGAATTGAGATACAACATTCTACGCTAGGTTGTTAAGTTGGATTCGAGGTGGATTTAATTCCCCTCTAATCCTTTATCTAGATTCAAAAATAATCATATTTCCATAGCATTCGTAGTTTAAATTCAAATAATCAATTTCATATTGCATCGTAGCATAACATTTCGTAAAGCTCTCATTGACTTAAGACTGATTTCTTAGACTTAGAAAACAATCCATGCTAGGGAACTAGGAGTGGAACGAACTTCCTACTCCACTTAGTGCAATTCGCATCGAGAGTAGAAGCTTTGATAATTGAGACTCGTAAAAGTCCAGTTTTAGTTTACTTACGTTTTGAATTCATCGTTCATTTCGTAAGTAAACTATTCATTTTACAGTTATCAAATGGCGCCGCTGCCATCTTAGTTGCACTTTAGCATTGTTTTCCTTGTAGAAGTAGTCATTTTTAAGTCCCATTAAACCCACCCACCCTTGTTTGTTTCATACTGTGGTTGCCCATTTCAGCGTGACAAATTCCGCGAGAAAATACCGCGGGCCTTTGCCATACAGGAGAGCGACCAGCTAAGTTCTTGGAATTTAAATTACCACCAATCGCCACTACCATACCATACCAAAGCGACCAGCTCAAACACTGTAATTGAATTTACACCGAAGCGACCCCATGTGGAAGCCAGCGACCAGCTTAAAAACACTGTAATTTGAAAATTACTTTCGAGACGACCGCCCTACAGCGCTATCTATGCGAAAAGCGCCATACAATGTTAAATTTTTCGATTTTGACGGTTTTGATTCAAACTTTGATCTTTCATATTTTTCAGTGTTCTAACCTTTATATACCGCGAACAAGCGTAAACAAGACGCTATTCATAAAAGCGAAGCAAGGGCCTTGTCGGTATTCCTTTCTTCCACACCTCGCGATCTCCTGTTAGAGGGTTATACTAGTATATCGAATTGTTTGGAGTGTTGCATGTTTAGTTAAGCTCGACTTAGTCTTGCATGAGATTAAAAGGTCCGGTCGAACAAAACACCTAACGTAAATACAACAACAACAAAGAACAAACAAGTCTATCTAGTATACCACACACTACACCTCTAACTACTATTTCACACACACCACCGATATAATGGGGAAGAAAGAGACTCCTCTCTCGGACTTCTACAAAGCCTTGAGCGATAGCCCCAAATCTTGCATCGTTTTAATTTGTTACCCGTTTTCATGGTTTAGACCATGAAAAACCTTATCGGCTACATCGTAGGATTGAACAAGTCCTAACAACATTCCACCATCCTACGGTTGGTGCGGAACAAATTAAATTAAGGGTATTCCCTTTCACCTTAGCCGATAAAGGCGTCTTGGTTAACTTGCCCAAAACTTTAATTCTTCTGGACTCGTGGGCTAAACTTGTTCAAACCGCTTATGGAACATTTTTACCCACCCCTAAAGACGGATGAGATGCTTTCCAAGATTCATTTCTTTCGACAAAATCCTCATGAATCATTTTCAGAGGCTTGGAATCGTTTCACCGATCTCCTTATAGAGTGTCCACATCATAACTTAGCGAAAGACACGTTAGTTCGTGCCTTTTTCAAAGGACTTCTACACCACCATAAAGAAGTCCTTGACATAATGAATGGGGGTAGTTTCTTAAGCAAAGGAGCCTCGGAGGCTTATAAATTTTTAGAGGACCAAACTAAGCGAAATAATAATTGGGGGGGTAGTGACGATTACTCCCGCTCCGCTAGTTCTACTAATACAGTTAAGGCCGCCGGTATGTTTGAAATTAAACACGATTCCGAGCTTAAAACTCTAATCGAATCACTCACTAAAAAGGTAGAGGCCATTTACGTACAACAAAAGCCTATCCCGTCATGAATGTAAATTCAAACCCATGTAGTTTCTGTTGGAGTCCCGAGCATCCCGACTCCCATCGTCCCTCTATAGCCTATGAACAGGGCTTGTTCCATTAATAGTGAACCTAACGCCCTTAGAGAAAATCCCAACTCCGGTTGGAGAAATAACCAACAAGTCACACCTCGAGGGTACAATAATCAATATGTTAGGCCAACGCCGCGCTTTAACCAAGCTCCACTACGACAAGGACGAGGGTCGGGGTAATTTTAATAATTATAACAACCAAGTGCAACCTCGACAAGGTCAAGCACAAGGTCAAGGTAATTATAATAATTATAATGCTAATAGAGGTATCGTTACGGTCAATAATAATTATCAAAATCCACCCATAAATAATTCACGAAATAGTTCCAATCCACACCCGCGACTACTACACCCACACAACCGGATCGCCTTGACACCTTCATACAAGTGAGCCAAAAATTTCAAACCATGGCTCAATCTAACCAACAGCTTCTACAATCCGTTAATAATTTAACCCAACAAATTGGCTCAAGATAAAGCCCAAACCAAAGGTGTGTTGCCAGTCACGCAATACCTAATCCTAAAACAACAAACACAGCCTTTGAGGTAACCGATAATACTAGTAATGAATATGAAAATGTAGGTGAGATAAATGCCATCACCACTCTCCGTTCTGGCAGAGTGGTTGATAACAAGGTAACTATGCCTATGGTTACCCCACCAGTAGCCCCTACACCTACTATTTTACTAGATACCGAAAGAGAAACTGAAGAGCCTACCACTGTAGAGGTACCAGTTACAACACAACCTAAGAAACAGAAAGCCACGGTTAAACATCCAGGTGATACCATTGCTAAATATAGACAGAAACCACCGTTTCCACAAAAATTAGCCATGTTAACTAGGGATACAAATTACGAGGAGATTAGGGACGTTTTTAAGAATCTAACTATAAACCTTCCCTTCCTCGAAGCTATTAAAAAGCTACCACATCATGCTAAGTTTCTTAAGGAATTGTGTACTACTAGGCGAAGACAAATATACCAAAAACGCTTTTAATGAACAATTCCCAACCTTATCTCAACATAATGGAATTGTTAAGTACAAGGACCCCGTCGTCCTCTCAGACAATGCACCTTAGGAGATTCCTATCTGACGACCGCATTATTAGATTACCTGGGGGCTAGTGTTAACTTACTCCCATTTTATTTGTATAGACAAATAGGTCTAGACAAGATGCAACCCACTAAAATGGCGTTGCAATTAGTCGATCGGTCTATTAAGTATCCTAAGGGTGTAGTCGAAAATGTCTTTGGTAAAAGTTCGGATTTCTACTATCCGGCTGATTTTGTAGTCCTCGATACGAAGTCGCTAACGACTGTCCCCATCATTTTAGGGCGTCCTTTCCCCGCAACCGCCAATCGCTCATTAATTGCGTGATGGTTCAATGTCCATGTCTTTTGGCCATCTTGTTTGTTGAAGTCAATGTTTTAAAACAAGGACACAAGTTACCCGATTCATCTATGGAGGAAGAGGTTAGCATGATCAAGAGCTTAAACCGAGATTATTTCAACAACACGTTCCCTGATAGTCATATGCCCAAAATTCTTTCCTTTGGAAAGTCAGACTCCAACATTTTCATCCCTACACTAGTCGATACACATATTATTGATGAGGACGGGATAGATGACTTTCTCAAAGATGTAGAGGACTACCATAGTAATGTGGATATGACCAATCTAGATGAGGAATTCAATGAGTTTCTTCGAGTAGGTGACAATTCACCCTATCAAGAACTAACTTGCACAACATCCACCTCGACTCCCCTCCTTCCACCCTTTCAAAGGAATCTCGAGTTTGCACTTTCGATCCTTTTGTTTCTCCCCATGCTTCATAATTTTTAAATCCTCCTAGCAAACAGATACTTGGAAGGACACAAACTATTTGACACCTTCATTTTCAGAATTGAGGCAGTCCCTACACACACAATGAATGAGTTCGGTTGCTAAAACCACATCCTCATTGGTAATGCGCTGTCTTTCTACAACTTATCCATATCCACCATATTCTCCACAACCATTCACTTTTCCACACTTATTTACTAAAACACCCACTCATTCAAAAATTAAAAGAAGGTGCATGATAGGTTACCTGATAGGGTTATCCGACTTCGTTTTCATTCCACTAGGGTCAGCGTCGTAGGGAAATCTTGGTGCTTGATTGTGTTTGGATATGTTTTCTTTGATATTTATTTATGGAATGATCCACAACTGTTTCGGTTGTTGATATATGATCAACTGCATGTTCATACATATATTTTAGATAAAGTCTCGAGTATCTGACTATAAACGACTCAATTTCTATGTTTGGTACACTTCCTTTCACTTTAATATATTGCTGAGTGCACCATTAAGGTAACCGGGCCCTCCCTATGGAGTGTGTGGCTGTAAGTACCGGATCCTAAGTCCACGGTTCACATAGTTCATGTTTTCCACTCTTGCATGTTTTTCTCGGATTTTTGAGTCATGTTTCTCTATGGTGTGAATTATGTCTTTATTGCTTATTGTTTTTCCTTCTAAAAAAAAAAAATATATATATATATATATATATATATATATAAAAAAAAATAAATAAATAAATAAATAAATAAAAAAATAAAAATAAACATAGTAATCTAGGAAGTCTCGGGAATCTGACTTTAAAAGACCCACTGCTAAAAACAAATTTTCTAAGCTTCGTTGTAAAAATTTGTTTGGGGAATGGGGTGTTAAATGTTTCCGCATTACTAAAAGGTTTTATGTCCCATTAGAGTTGCTTAGGCCGTTTTATTGTATTACGATTCGGATTGACATAATCTATTAATTTAGAGTTCATTCGTTCGCATAACTTACGTCATGCACGCACTTCGAGGCATTTTCCACTATCTCGTATTTCATCTGAAGTCGGAATAGAGTGTTTTATGGATCATTGGATAGGAAATTCTCTCCTGATCATTTCCATATCTCATTCGCAAAAATCGGACCGGTAACGAAGCGGCAATTTTGATTTGAAGTTCGCGGAAAAAAAAATCGAAAAAAAATCAAAAATTTCGATTTTGGGCTTGGGCCCAACCCGCGCCCACCGACAGCGCGACCGCGCCCTTACCTTCACCTACAGTTCATCGTTTTTCCTCCATTCCGCCATTAACAAAGCTCCAAAACCTAAAACAAAATAAAAATTAAAAAGAAAATACAATAAACCCACGCCCAAAATCAAATCCCAACCCAAATCTTCTCTAAAACAATACCACCACAACCCCCACCGATTTCCATCACTAAAACCCAATCGAAAATTCATAATTTTTTGTCTTTGCCGCCACCACTCCACCACCACCACCACTGTTGCTTCAACCGCCTATTAAAATCCCACCACCACATCACATTTCAACCCTCACTCCATTCCAAACACTAGATGGCTCAACAACGCCGAATTTTACCGAGCAAGTTTTCCTTCCGACCACTTCGCTACCGTTTTACGGTGACGAAATGGCTAGTAGAGACTGGAGTAGTTTGTGGTATTTTCGACCGAAGCCTTCTACCACGAAGACTTGGTCCGACGGTTCTACAACACCGGGAGTTGGAGGGGAGTAGGATTTTTGTGTTGGTAAGGAAGAAGAGGAAGGAGTTGACTCATCGATCGTTATCGAGATTCTAGGCATTCCGCTTAGAATCCATCTGATGCCACTTTACAGGCCCCCCAGTTTGACGGGTAGAGCCTTTGATGGGCGTGGATCGTCATCAATGGGAGCTACAATACAAACTCCCATTGTGTTCGCCAGCATCCCTCGGGACCAACCAAATACATCTCTGGCTTTCGATGGATTAGTCGGAATGTCCTAGGGAAGGACAAGGTCGGTGACATCGGTCCGCCTGCCTCCCTCACATCTTATGGGTACTCCAGGGAGCGTAAGTACGATTTCTGTATCTTGGAGTTTTTGCTTGAGCATGATTAGGGGGTCGGAAAGTCTTTGGCACCTCTTCCGTGTTTAATTACCAAGATCATCTTCAAGATGAAAGCGACTCCGTCGATAGGATTTACATTACCCCACCGTAACCCGCGTATCTATAGGGAGTGTGTCCAACAACGCTGGATATTGCCCGCGGATAGGGAACGGGGATGAGATAGAGGAGGAGGATGAGGATGATTCGGAGGAGGATGAGGAGGGCGTGACTTGCTTTGATAACGGATGCCTTCCAGGGTGTTGGTCCGATCGCGAGCATGGCTGTGCTTCATAGGGGCATCGCGTTCACTAAACACTATCTGCGGACCTCCGACTCGACGACGACTATTCATCACAACCGAGATCCGCACCCGGAGAGGATGAGAGATGGGAACAGCGGTGCTGATGGAAGCCCAAATACCAATTTAGAGTGGATATGCTTGCGCGCGCTTCCCACCTCATACGACTCTACCGAGGACACACTTCTACGAGGCATGGCGTCGTCGACGAAGATCGACTGCTGCTGGACCTTCGGGAGCCCGGGAGCCACCACTAGAGAGTGTGCCCTCCGCCACCGATGGCGAGGTGTTTAGAGAGTGTGAGGATTGATAGTGGTTGTTGCTTTATTTATTTTTGTTGTTTTATTGTAATGTAACTTTTATTTTCGTAATTTGAATTTTGTAGTGAAAAGGTACTCGAATGAAAATTTTAATATAAGGGGGTTATTTTCAGTACGCGTGTGGTTGTTTCATATTGATCCCACCTTCCCAACTTGTTTGGGGTGGTTTTATCAATTCAAGCTTTATTTTTATATAACCCTAGTGTTAGAATTTATTATGAGTAAAAGGTGAAAATATGGCCGTTTAGGCATATCTATGAGTGAGAATCATTGTAGGATGAAATCTAGATTAAATAGGTACATTCAATCATAAAATCAACCTAAAAGATACTGGGTTTGAATTAGAATCAAGAGAATGAGTTGTTTCCGTTTTCGGGTTTGGAAATTTTAGGATTTCCGGAAACTACCGTAAATACTTTTTGGCAACTTTCCGATCCATTTTAGCAACTTAAAACCTATATAAACTTCATACATTCTACACTCACAACTCACACTACATCTAACTTCCATCACGCACCCTTCACACCCGTGATTCCCACGTTTCGTCTCCATTTTCGCAAATCTGCAACTCCCCTGAGAAGCCTTCCGCTAGGGAGCCGCTTCCTCCCTACACTTCGACAGAAAATTTTCGAGAGCGCCAGCTAAAGTCAAAAGCGCGACTTCGGCCAAACACCGGAATTCCAAAATACAAAGAGCGCGACTTCAGCGCCCTAGTTAATGGCCTTTCAGCGCTTCGACTTCCGGGACCAGAAAAATTCCAGTTTTCCGCGAAGTTGTGCCGGTTGTTTTGCAGCTATTCCAGAGCGTAGTTTTGAGATGACATCTCCTATAATAATACCGAACAGTCTTTTCGAAGATTTGTTCCAAAGCACTACTTACGGTGCTTGGTTTCATGAGGTGATCACATCGTTGGCTGGGAACCTCTTATGGTAAGACCGGGTCAACTTTATTCTCCAAAGACTTGCATCTTATTTTTATAATAACTGCATTTTCTTTGAGAGACCGGATGGAGAACAAGTGTTCTCCATCAACATTGACGATGAACCAATGGAAATTACCGGTTCTTGCTAGCATTTGTTCTTGGACTTGCTATGCCCGGCGAGATACAAGACCCATGGTGCTATTAGGTCGATAATATGCATGTCTACACTTATGAGTTTTTGCCGCACGAGGCTTATGGGGCGTGCATTTTCCGTGATTGAGGACCAAGGGGACTATAACGTTGCCCTTGGTAGCCCGGTCCATGAACATAGGAACTGTTATGTTTTGGATTATGCTAAACATTTTAGGGGAATGGCGTTTTTCTTCTGTGAATGACGCCACTTGCAGCATTTTCCTTGCTTTAGCCACGGGACGCCGGTTCTATGACCAGAATTTTGATGTCTAGTTTAGCACGAGCCCATACCATGAGACATAAGTACCTTCTTATGCCTGTTCTAATTTCACGTATTATGCTATGTTTCTTTCCTATTTTTTGTACACGTTTCACGGATTGGATTAGGGTAGACACGGTGCGACCCACCAATAGTATTATTCGATCTTTCCGTGCAATGACTTGGCAAGGGTGGCGGATACAACCTCACCAGGTTGCACCCTACACCCCATCAGACCAAGTGGCACTTAATAGGTTAGCAACCATAGATGATAAATGGCGTGAAGCCTGGCAAATTATCATAGCATGGCAGGACGCGAAGGAGCCTTTTTTTTTTTTTTTTTTTTGATTGGCAAGCCTGTTTTAAATGAGATCAGTAACTCTTTGGTGCTGGCGGGGTTCGAGCCCCAGACCTCTGGTATCATCACCCAAAGGTTTTACCGACTTTGCTAGTCGGCACCTGCGAAGGAGCCTCACTTCTTTATAGAAGTAGAGGATGACGAAGATGACGAATAACAGCGGGAGTGGAGGTAAGTTTTAGTTTCTGTTAGTGTCTGCTTATGTCCCAAGCAATTTAATTATGTTAACCCCATAATGGGTGGAACTCTTATAGAGTTGCGTCAGTTTTTATTTCCTATATTAGTACGTTCTAACCTTGTTTTGCAGATGTTTCTGAATTTCACGCGCTTCAATGGTATTTTTCCTACCCTCTTTATTTAAATGCTTTGAGGACAAAGAATGCTTCTTGTTTGGGGCATAGAAACACGTGTAATTAAGACATCTGCTAGGATATAAATATGTATAATATGCATTTGTTTTCTAGTTAAAATTTCAAAAATTCAAAAATATAAATAAATAAGTTATGTTATACACTTAGGAATATTGGTATTGTTTCTTTCTCCATGCTCTTAACAATCTAGAAGTCTCAATGAATGTTGCGTCGAATAATAATTGTTAGAAACTTAGGTGAATATATAGGTAATAATCTTTACATCTATCTATAAATATATTACATGAGTATCTATGATTGTTAGCGATGAAGTTTCTGAAATCTAGGCTAGAATACTTATTCTACAAATCCTGTGAGAATATAGCCTAAAAGCCTTATATGAAGCGAAACATTTGAGAAATGACACAAGGGAGAAGTAAAATCGGATAGAGAAATCACACGTCCACTTGCTTGATCACTAAACCATATCCTAAGCGAGAATTTAGGCCCTCTTTGGATCGATATAGCCGAAAATTCAAACCTATGAATTATTTTCCGCTAGTCGCCCCTAATCGAGCCTTTCATTAGCCCTTCTATAAACCACAATTCCTTTACCCTGTTACAAAAACAAAACAAAATAAAAAAAAATAAATCAACCTACCCAATTTAGAATAAGTCTGAGAATAGAATGATGAAGAAAGAAGAAGAGAAAAACCTGTGTAAACAAAAATTAGTTAGTGCTTCAGAAAATAAAGAAAATAAGTTCCATCCAAAGAAAAGAAAAATAAAAATAGAAATAAAATAAAAACTCCAAAAATAGAATAAAAGGGAGTCAAAAGCCAAAGAAAAGAAAAAGAAAAAAAATATGGCTAAGGATGGAAACAAAGTGTAGAAGCAAAAGTAAATAACAAGGTTTCTCTAGTTACGTAATATGAAGACTCTATTATCTCAGACTTGTCCTTTTGAATATCCATTTCCTTCCTTCTTAAACCATCTCCTAATCCCCATAACACATAATAAAGACCTCTAGCTCAATTAGGAATAGGTTAGTATGATAGTAAGTGGCAGATGCGTTTGATCGACTCCGGCTTCCTTGTTGTCATTGAGATTGTAAGGTAAAGTGTGCCCACTGTACACTAGAGTAGCGAAACTTGAGTGGAAAAATCAGAGTGTTGTTTCTTGACTATTATTGTGAGAACCTACTTAAGGACGCTATTCCGAGTTCTCATAAACAAACCTGCTAAACATTTTATAGTACTACTCATTGTGTATATGTTTATTGTAGATGATAGATTATTATGCATATATTAACTTAGGTTTCTGGCTTGGTTATTCTTATTCAATTGCTAGAGAGATGTATAGATAGTTGAGCATGAATAAGGAAACAATAGTTTTATTTTCTTAGTCGTTGTAGTATAGATGAAGTTTGTGAGTACCTTCACTGGAAAACTCTCACGAGGCTATAACTCGTCCACTAGGGAATTCCTAGTGGTTTAAGGCCTTGTTGCATATGGTCAAATGCAATCGCACTCAAAAAAAACGAGTAGTTAGAACTCCATTTTTGGTCACTTATTCTAATTTCTCATCTTTGCTTGAGGACAAGCAAAATCTTTGTTTGGGGTGGTTTGATAAGAGCCCAAAACTGTAGTTTTAACCCCTTAATAATCATACTGTTAGACCAATTATGTGAATAATAAGTAAGAGTTAATACTGATTACGTGTTTTTATGCATTTCAGGCTTCAAAGTCCATTATGTGCAGAAATGTGCCACTTTAGCGAGATAAAGGAGCAAAAGTCAGCAGAACTTCCGAATGCCATATCTTTGGACTCAGACCTCGGAATTGGGCCTACCTTATGTCAAAACGACCGGCTCGGAAGGAGCTTTGCAATGGTCCAAGCCTTGACCCAATCAGAGGAGCAGAAGTGGACGAAAAGTCTGTTGAAGCCGAATCTAGCTGAAGAGGCCTTTTTGGACTGAAAGAATTGGGTTTTGGGCCTGATTCTCTGGCCCAAAACATGGCTCCAAGCCCATGCACGATTTTTGGATCTGGATGTATAAAAACAAAAGCTTAGCTCTTTGTTAATGGTAGATTAATTAGTAGAGAATTAGGGTAGATAGCTTATATAGAAAGTAGCCATTAGAATAGCTTCTAGATCTAGATTTAATTGTTTTAATTAAGTTTAGTTCCATTTAAATTATTGTATTAGATTAAACCTTTGAATCTTGCTCTTCAATTTGATTAGATCACTAAAGTAGTATTTTTTATCAATTTCGATTTTGTCATTTCCAATTCTAGATCTAATTTCAATTCCTATCCTTATTTCATTTTAGTCATTAAATTAGATTTCATTATTGTTTAAATTAAGTAAATTTCGAATCTTGATAGTATGTTTAGTTATAATAATATGGGAAATGATGTTTTGATGACTCAAGGCTAAAACCTCCATTAGAGGGGTTGATGAAGCCTTGATGAAGACTTAGTTGTTTAGTATAGAATTGGTTGTAGAATCTATTCCACTCTAGAAGGTCGTGTTTTTAGCCATGAGAATGGGTGGGCGACCTCACATGCTAGTTAGTATCCGGTAGGAATGCCATGAACACTAGGGATTAGAACTTCGAAATTCGCCGTAGAAGAACGTGAGAATTGAGATACAACATTCTACGCTAGGTTGTTAAGTTGGATTCGAGGTGGATTCAATTCCCCTCTAATCCTTTATCTAGATTCAAAACAATCATATTTCCATAGCATTAAGTAGTTTAAATTCAAATAATCAATTTCATATTGCATCGTGAGCATAACATTTAAGTAAAGCTCTCATTGACTTAAGACTGATTTCTTAGACTTAGAAAACAATCCATGCTAGGGAACTAGGAGTGGAGCGAACTTCCTACTCCACTTAGTGCAATTCGTGATCGAGAGAGTAGAAGCTTTGATAATTGAGACTCGTAAAAGTCCAGTTTTAGTTTACTTACGTTTTGAATTCATCGTTCATTTCGTAGGTAAACTATTCATTTTACAGTTATCAGTAGGCCCCATTCCGAGGTCTAAGTCCAAAGATATGGCCTTCGGAAGTTCTGCTGACTTTGTGTGCTGTTTCTGCCCGCGTCGACTTTTCAGCTTTTGACCGGGCTTTTAGAAAGGCTTTGTCTTCTTGAAACTTGGCCTTTAATAACGGAACTCCTTAGTAACCGACCTCTGCTTCTTTATCTCGCTAAAGTGGCACATTTCTGCACATAATGGACTTTGAAGCCTGAAATGCATAAAAATACGTGATCAGTGTTAACTCTTAATTATTACTCACATAATTGGTCTAAAAGTATGTCTGTTACAGGGTTAAAACTACAGTTTTGGGCTCTTATCAAACCACTCCCAAACAGCATTTTGCTTGTCCTCAAGCAAAGATGAGAAATTAGAATAAGTGACCAAAAAATGGAGTTCTAACTACTCTCGTTTCGCTGAGTGTGATTGCATTGACCATATGCAACAAGGCCTTAAACCACTAGAAATTCCCTAGTGGACGAGTTATAGCCTCGTGAGAGTTTTCCAGTGAAGGTACTCACAAACTTCATCTATACTACAACAACTAAGAAATAAAACTATTGTTTCCTTATTCATGCTCTAACTTATCTATACCTCTCATTAGCAATGCATATAGAGTAATCAAGTCGAAACCTAAGCTAATATATGCATAATAATCAATCATCTACAATAAACATATATACAATGAGTAATATTATGAAATGCCTAGCGGTTCGTTTCTAAACTTCGAATAAGCGTCCTTAAGTAGGTTCTCACAATAATAGTCAAGATACAACACTCTGATTTTTCCACTCAAGTTTAAGCTACTCTACAGTCTTGCGGTGGGCACACTTTACCTTACAATCTCAATGACAACAAGGAAGCCGAGTCGATCAAACACATCTGCCACTTACTATCACACTAACCTATTCCTAATTGAGCTAGAGGTCTTTATTAGGTGTTCGCGGGGATAGGACATGGTTTAAGAAGGAAGGAGATGGATATTCAAAAGGACAAGTCCGAGATAATAGAGTCTTCATATTATGTAACTTAGAGAAAACCTTGTTATTTTCTTTTGCTTCTATACTTTGTTTCCATCCTTAGCCATATTTTTTTCCTTTTTCTTTACTTTGGCTTTTGACTCCCTTTTTATTCTTTTTTTTTTTTTTTTTTTTTTATTTTTTATTTATATTCTTATTTTTCTTTTCTTTGGATGGAAACTTTTTTTCTTTATTTTAAAAGCAATTAACTAACTTTTGTTTACACGAGTGTTTCTCTTCTTCTTTCTTCCCTCATTCTATTCTCGGACTTATCTTAATTGGGTAGGTTGAATATTATTATTATTTTTTTTTATTTTGTAACAGGTAAAGGATTTGTGGTTTATGAAAGGCTAAAGAAAGGCTCGAGAGGGGCTTACTAGCGGAAAATAATTCATAGGTTTGACTTTCTGGCTATATCGATCCAAAGAGGGCCTAAATTCTCTCTTAGGATATGGTTTAGTGATCAAGCAAGTGGACGTGTGATATCTCTATCCAGATTTTACTTCTCCCTTGTGTCATTTCTCAAATGTTTAAGCTCATATAAGGCTTTTTAGGGCTATATTCTCACAGATTTGTAGAATAAGTACTCTAGCCTAGATTTGAAAACTTCTTCGCTAACAATCATCGATACTCATGTAATATATTTATAAATAGATGCAAAGATTATTACCTACATATTAACCTATGTTTCTAAAAATTATTACGATGCAAAAAGCTACGTGGAGATTTCTAGATTGTTAAGAGCATAGAGAAGGAAAAAACAATACCACTATTCCTAAGTGTATAGCATGAACTTATTTATTTATATTTTTGAATTTTTATAATTTTAACTAGAAAACAAATGCATATTAACTCTATCTATATCCTAACAGATGCCTTAATTACGTGTTTCTATGCCCCCAAACAAGAAGCATCGTTGTCCTCAAATCATTTAAATAAAGAGGGTAGGAAAAATACCATTGAAACGCGTGAAATTCGGGGATATCCGCAAAAACAAAGTTAGAACGTACTAATATAGGAAATAAAAACCGACGAACTCTATAATGAAGTCTCTACCCATTATGGGGTTAACAAGAATGAAATTGCTTGGAACATAAGCAGACACTAACTAGAATGAAAACTTACCTTATCTCCCGCATTACTCATCATCTTACTCATCCTCTTCTTCCATAAATAAGTGAGGTTCCTTTGCGTCCTGCCATGCCATGATAATTTGCCAGGCTTCCCGCCATTTATCATCTATTATTGCTAACCTATTAAGAGCCACTTGGTCTGATGGGGTGTAGGGTGCAACCTGATGAGGTTGTATCCTCCACCCTTGCCAAGTCATTGCACGGAAGGATTGAATGATACTATTGGTGGGTCGGGCAGTTTCGACCGTAATCCAATCCGTGAAACGTGTACAAAAAACAGGAAAGAAACATAGCATAATACGGGAAACTAGAACGGGCATAAGAAGGAACTTATGCCTCATGCTATGGGATCGAGCTAAACTAGACATCAAGGTTCGGGGAAGGTCATGACACATCGTCCCCGGGCTAAAGCAAGGAAAAACGCTGCAAGTGGCATCATTCACGTATAAAACGACATTCCCTAAAATGTTTAGCATGATCCAAAACATAACAGTTCCTATGTTCATGGACAAAGGCTACCAAAAGCGGCGTTATAGTCCCCTTGGTCCTCGATCGCGAAAAATGCCCTGCGCCGTGCGACTCATGCAAGAACTTCGTAAGTGTAGACATACATATTATCTACCCAATAGCACCATGGGTCTTGTATTTCAAATGGGCATAGCAAGTCCAAGAACAAATGCTAGCAAGAACACGGTAATTTCCATTGGTTCATTATCAATGTTGATGGAGAACACTTGTTCTCCATCTAGTCTTTCAAAGAAAATGCAGTTATCGTAAAAATAAGATGCTAGTGTTAGAGAATAAAGTGCATCGTCTTACCATAAGGCTCCTCCCAACGTAACGTGATCGCCTCATGAAAACCAAGCACCATAAGTAGTGCTTTGGAACAAATATTCGAAAGACTGTTCCGGTATCAATGTTGGAGATGTCATCTCAAACTTACGCTCTGGAATAGCTGCGAATGATCCGGATACTACCCGCAAAAAACTGGAAATTTTCTGGTCCACGGAAGTCGTAGCCGAGTCGCCTCAAAGTACTTGAATTTCCAGTGTTTGAGCATGGGTCACGCTTCGGCTTGAAAGTGGGCTCGACAAAAATTTGAAAAAATATATCAGAAAGTGCGCGTCTCAGAGAAAAAAGTCTTCGGAGTTCTTGAAACTTCGAAAAATGAGCGAAGCGTGGGAATCGTGGGAGTGAAAGGTGAGTGATGGAGTTTAGGTGTAGTGTGAGTTGTGAGTGTAGAATGTATGAAGTTTATATAGGTTTTAAGTTGCTAAAACGGATCGGGGAAGTTGCCAAAAGTATTTCTGGCGGTTTCGGAAATTCTAAAATTCCCAAACCCAAAACGAAACAACTCATTTTTTCTTGATTCTAATTCAAACCTAGTATCTTTTAGGTTGAATTTATGATAGAATCTACCTATTTAATCTAGATTTCATCCTACCCTTATACTTATTCCTGGATATGCCTAAACGGCCATATTTTCACCTTGACTCCGCAATAAAATTCTAACACGAGGGCTATATAAAAATAATGCTGGAATTGATAAAACCACCCCCAAACATTTGGGAAGGTGGGATCAATATGAGACAACCACGATAATAAAAATAACCGCATTATATTAAAATTTTCATTCGGAGTACATTTCACTACAAAATTCAAATTACGGAAATAAAACTTATATTAAAATAAATAACAATAATGAAACTACAAATAAACATAAAAACATCAACCGATGCTATCCCTAACTACTCCGGAACTGGTAGCGGAGGGCACATGGTCCGGAGACTGCTCCTGGGCTCCTGATGGGCCGGCACCATTAGATCGCCGGCGGCGACGACGCTCGTGCCTCGATGGTGTGTCCTCAGAAAGAGAGTCCCCATGAGGTGGGAATCGTGTAAGCATCTCTTCCCGGAACTGGCGCTGAGCTTCTAGCTCGGCCCTCATCTGTTCCCACCTCTCGTCCTCTCTGCGAGTAACGAACCTCGAAGTTATGATGCATCGTTGCTGTCCGAGTCCGGAGGTCTTCGCGAGATAGTGTTGAGCTTAACGCATGCCACGATGAATCACAGCCATACGCTCGCGATCCGACCAAAGACCTCTCCAAGGCATCCGCATCAAAACACGTCAAATCCTCCTCATCCTCCGAGGCATTCTGATTTCCCCCAGCCTCCTCGGCATTCTTCTCTCCACTAGCCTCTTCTTCTTCTTCTCTATCCTCAGCCAACCTCCAAACCCGTTGGACACACTCCTTATAGATGCGAGGGTTACGGTGTAGGGTGATGTATGTCCTATCGGTCCACCGAGCTCGCTTCTCAACTTCAAAGATGATCTTTGTTATCAACACGGGGAGAGGTGCAAATGCGGAGACTTCCCTACTCCCCTAATCATGCTAAGTAAAACTCCAAGATGCGAACTCATACTTCCGCTCTGGAGTATCCATAAGATGTGGAGGCAGTTCAGGCTGATGTCGTGACCTTCTCCTTCCCCAGGGCGTTTTGACCAATCCATCGAGCTGCGCGGCCCGGTTGGTCCTAAGGAAGCTTGTCGAACACAATCGCGATCTCGCATTGTAGTCCCCTCCAATAACTCGCTTCTCGTTCATCAATGGCTCTACCCCATTATGTTGGGACTCCTGCAGGGTGACATCCAGATCGATTCTAGGCGGGATGCCTAGAATCTCAGCCAACAACCCAGTCGTCACTTCCTTCCTCCTCTTCGCCACCACAACAAAAATCCTAGTCCCTTCCAACTCCCTCGTATTGTAGAACCGTCTGACCAAATCCTCGTGGTAATAGGCTTCAGTCGAGTACCACAAGCTATTCCAGTCTCGACTAATCATTTCGTCACCGTAAAATAGCGCGAAGTGGTCGCCAGTAAAAGCTTGCTCCGGCAAAATTCGGCATTGTTGAGCCATTGGTGTTTGGAATGTAGTGGGGGTTTAAATGGGATGTGGTGGTGGGATTTGAATTGACCGACTGAAGCAAACAGTGGTGGTGGTGGAGTGGTGGCGCGGCAGCACCAAAATTTGGAATTTTCGGTTGGTTTTGCTTATTTAATTTGGTGGAGGTGGTGGTAGGGCGCGTTTGGAGTCGATTTGGGTTGGGTATTGATTGTGGGCGTGGGTTAATTTTCGTTTTCTTTTTAATTTGATTTTGTTTTAGGTTTTTGGAGCTTTTGGGCGTTAATGGCGGTTTGTGGAAAATGAAGTACTATTGGGCTAAGGTAACGGCGCGGTCGCGCTGTCGGTGGGCGCGGGTTGGGCCCAAGCCCAAATCGAAATTTTTGATTTTTTTCGATTTTTCGCGAAACTTCAAATCAAAATTGCCGCTTCGTTACCGGTCCGATTTTTGCGAATGAGATATGGAAATGATCAGGAGAGAATTTCCAATCTAATGATCCATAAAACACTTTATTCCGACCGTGGATGACATATAAGATAGTGGAAAATGCCTCGAAGTGCGTGCATGACGTTCGTTATGCGAACAATTGGACTCTAAAATCATGGATTATGTCAACCCGAATCGTAATACAATTAAATGGCCTAAGCAACTGTAATGGGACATAAACATTCTAGGACGGAAACACGAACACCCAACCCCCAAACAAATTTTTTACAACAAAGCTTAGAAAATTTTTTACAACAAAACTTTTAAAGTCAGATTCCCGAGACTTCCTATATTACTATGTTTATTCTTTAATATATATATATATATATATATATATATATATATATATATATATATATATATATATATATATATATATATATATATATATATATTATTTATTTTTAATTTTAAAAAGAAAACAATAAACAAGAAGGACATAATTCACCCCATAGAGAAACATGACTCAAAAATCCGAGAAAACATGCAAGAGTGGAAAACGTGAATTATGTTTCAACGTGGACTTAGGATCCGTTACTTACAGCCACACACTCCATAGGGAGGGCCCGATTACCTTAATGGTGCACTTACCAATATATGGAAATGAAAGGAAATGCACCAAACACAAAAGTTGAGTCGTTTATAGTCAGATACTCGAGACTTTATCTAATCATTTTTGTAACATGCAGTTTATCATATATCAACAACCGAAATAGTTGTGGATCATTCCATAAATAAATATCACAGAAAACATATCCAAACACAATCAAGCACCAAGATTTCCTATGACGCAACCTAGTAAAATGAAAGCGAAGTCGGATAACCCTATTACTTAACCTAGCATGCACCTTTTTTTTCATTTTTGAACGAGAGGGTGTTCTAGTAAATAAATGTGGAAAAGTGAATGGTTGTGGAGAATATGGTGGATATGGATAAGTTGTAGAAAGACAGCCTGTAAACAATGAGGATGTGGTTTTAGCACAAAACTCATTCATTGTGTGTGTAGGGACTGTCTCAATTCTGAAAATGAAGGTGTCAAAAGGTTTGTCCTTCTGAAGTATTTGTTTACTAGGTGGATTTAAATACTTATGAAGCACAGAAGAAACAAAAGGATCGAGTGCAAACTCGAGATTCCTTTGAAAGGGTGGAAGGAAGGGAATCGAGGTGGATGTTGTGCAAAGTAGTTCTTGATAGGGTGAATCATCACCTTCTCTAAGAAACTCATCGAATTGCTCATCTAGATTGGTCATATCCACGTTACTATGATAGTCCTCTATATCTTTGAGAAAGTCATATATCTCCTCCTCATCCGTAATATGTGTATCGACTAGTGTAGGGATGGAAATGTTGGAGTCTGATCTTCCAAAGAAAAGAAATTTGGGCATATGATTATCAGGGAACGTGTTGTTGAAATAATCTCGAGCAAAGCTCTCGATCATGCTAACCTCTCCATCCATAGACGAATCGGGTAACTGTGTCTTTGTTTTAAAAACATTGACTTCAACAGCAAGATGGCCAAAAGACATGGACATTGAACCATCACGGCAATTAATGAGCGCATTGGCAGTTGCCAGAAAAAGACGCCCTAAGATGATCGGGACAAAGTCGTTAACGACTTCTGTATCGAGGATGACAAAATCCGCCGGATAGTAGAAATCCTGAACTTTTACCAGCACATTTTCGACCACACCGTTAGGATACTTAATAGACCGATCCGCTAATTGCAACATCATTTTAGTGGGTTGCATCTCGTCTAGACCTATTTGTCTATACAAATAAAACGGGAGTAAGTTAACACTAGCCCCCAGGTCTAATAACGCGGTCGTTGTATAAGAATCTCCTAAAGTGCATTGTACAGTAGGACAACCAGGGTCCTTGTACTTAACAATTCCATTATGTTCAGATAGAGTTGGGAATTGTGCTGTTAAAAAGGCGTCTTTTGGTATATTGGTCTTACGCCTAGTAGTACATAATTCCTTAAGAAACTTAGCATGGTGTGGTAGCTTTTTTATAGCTTCGAGGAAGGGAAGGTTTATAGTTAGATTCTTGAAAACATCCCTAATCTCCTCATAATTTGTATCCCTAGTTAACATAGCTAATTTTTGTGGAAATGGTGGTTTCTGTCTATATTTAGCAATGGTATTACCTGGATGTTTAACCGTGGCTTCCTGTTTCTTAGGTTTTGTTGTAACTGGTACCTTTACAGTGGTAGGCTCTTCAGTTTCTATTTCGCTATCTAGTAATATAGCAGGTGTAGGGGCTACTGGTGGGGTAACTATAGGCATAGTTACTTTGTTATCAACCACTCTGCCAGAACGGAGAGTGGTGATGGCCTTTAGCTCACCTACATTTTCATACTCATTACTAGTGTTATCGGTTACCTCAAAGGCTGTATTTGTTGTTTTAAGATTAGGTATTTCGTGACCTGGCAACACACCTTTGGGTTGGGCTTTATCTTAAGCCAACTGTTTGGTTAAATTATTAACGGATTATAGAAGCTGTTGGTTAGATTGAGCCATGGTTTGGAAAAGTTTTTGGCTCACTTGTATGAAGGTGTCAAGACGATCCGATTGTGTGGGTGTAGTAGTCACGGGTGGTGTGGACCGAACTATTTCACGCGAATTATTTATGGGTGGATTTTGATAGTTATTATTTATCTAACGATACCTCTATTAAGCGTTATAATTATTATAACTACCTTGACTTTGTGCTTGACCTTGACGAGGTTGCACTTGGTTGTTATAATTATTAAAATTCCCCGACCACGACCACGCCCTTGTCGTAGTGGGGCTTGGTTAAAGCTGTGCGTAGGCCTAACATATTGATTATTGTACCCTTGAGGTGTGACGTTTTGGTTATTTCTCCAACCAAAGTTGGGATTTTGTTTCCAAGGGGCGTTAGGTTCACTATTAATGGAACAAGCATGTTCATAGGCTATAGGACAGTGGGAGTCGGGATGCTCAGGGCTCCAACAGAAACTACATGGATTTGAATTTACATTCATGACGGGGATAGGATTTTGTTGAACCTAAATGGCCTCTACCTTTTTAGTGAGTGATTCGATTAGAGTTTTTAGCTCAGGATTGTGTTTAATTTCAAACATACCGGCGGCATTAACTATATTAGACGAACTAGCAGAGCGGTGGATATCGTCACTACCCCCCCAGTTGTTATTTCGCTTAGTTTGGTCCTCTAAAATTTTATAAGCCTCCGAGGCTCCTTTGCTTAAGAAACTACCCCCATTCATTATGTCAAGGACTTCTTTATGGTGGTATAGAAGTCCTTTGAAAAAGGCAATACTAACTAACGGTCTTTTTCGCTAAGTTATGATGTGGACACTCTATAAGGAGATCGGTGAAACGATTCCAAGCCTCAAAATGATTCATGAGGATTTTGTCGAAAGAAATGAATCTTGGAAAGCATCTCATCCGTCTTTAGGGGTGGGTAAAATGTTCCATAAACAATTGAACAAGTTTAGCCCACGAAGTCTACACTGCATTAGGGCGCTTTGGGCGCTTAACCAAGACGCCTTATCGGCTAAGGTGAAAGGAAATACCCTCAGTTTAATTTGTTCCGTACCAACCGTAGGATGATGGAATGTTGTAAGGACTTGTTCAATCCTACGCATGTGTTGGTAAGGTTTTTCATGGCCTAAACCATGGAAAATGGGTAACAAATTAAATATGTTTGGGGGGATTCGAAAATCCCCCACTGGGTCTGCTAGAACGATGCAAGATTTGGGGCTATCGCTCAAGGCTTTGTAGAAGTCAGAGAGAGGAGTCTCTTCTTCGTCGGGCATTGTGTCAGGTGATGTGTGTGAAATAGTAGCTAGAGGTGTAGTGGGTGGTATACTAGATAGACTTGATTGTTGATGTTGCTGTGTATTTACGTTCGGTGTTTTTGTTCGGCCAGACCTTAACCTCATACAAGGCTAAGACCAAACTTAGCTAAACACGTCAACACTCCAAACAATTCTGATATACTAGTATAAACCTCTAACAGGAGATGCGAGGTGTGGAAGAAAGGAATACCTGATTGTGTCCTTGCTTCGCTTATGAATAGCGTCTTGTTTACGCTTGTTCAGTGTATATAACAAGTTAGAACACTGGAAAAATTGAAAAAACAAAGTTCGAATCAAAACTGTCGAAATCCGAAAAAATTTGCTAAGGGCACGGGTCGCACTCTGGGTAACTTGGAATTCCAGAGTTTAAAAAAGGCGGTCGCTCTTGTTCCAGCTATAGAGCGCAGTGTGCTCTGCTAGAAGCGGATCGCTTCGGTGTAATTTTTCATGGAATTTTTTTTCGACGCTTAAACGAATAACCACAGTATGAATCAAACAAGGGTGGGTGGGTGAAATGGGACTTTAGGAAAAGTACTTACACTACGAAAACAATACGAAAGTGAAACTAAGATGGCAGCGGCGCCATTTGATAAAACATAAAATTGAATAGTTTTACCTACGAAATAAAGCGATGACACTTACAAACGCAAGTAAAACTAAAACTATGTTATGTGCCTAATTTTATCAAAGTTTTTTACTCTCAATCCTATGAGGTATAGTGGAGTAGAGTGATTCGTTCCACTCCTAGTCCTTCCGCATGCTGTGTTTTCTAGTCTAATTACTCTACTTAAGGTCTAATGAGTGATTTACGAAAAGGCAACTAGACTACGATGCAACTACCCACAAGATGCAACTAGTCGGTTATCAGAACAACTATGGGAATGCTACGTTGATTCGATGATAAGGAGTTAGAGGGGGATTGATTCCACCTTAACTCGACTTAATCCTATTAACGACGAATCGTGGTAATCCGAATTGAATCGCCGCTGAGAACAATTGGTTCTTCCTAATCCCTAATTACACATGGCATTCCTACCAATTCATAACTAGCATGTGAACGATTAAACCCATTCTCATGGTGAACTAATCGTTTCTAGAGTGGAAAGGAAATTACGACGATTCTACAATAGTCGGAATCAAGCTTTCATCAAGGCTTCTCAACCCCCTCTAATGGAGGTTTAGCCGAGAATCATTACGAAATCATTTTCGATTAAATTTAAACTAAACATGATATAAAGAATTGAAATTTACTAATCTAAATTAAACAATAATTAAAATCTAATTAATAACTAAGAATTGAAAAACAAGTAATAAATGAATCAGATCTAACACAAATGTAAATGACAAGAATCGAAATTTAACAACTAGCTATTTTATTAATCAAACTAATTAAGAGTAATGATTCTAATAGTTTAATCTAAAACAAGAGTGGGATTTGAAACTAACTTAATTAAAACAATTAAATAAAAACTAGATCTAGAAGCTATTTTAATGGCTACTTTTTACTCTAACCTATCTACCATTAACAAAGAGCTAAGCTTTTGTTTTTATACTTTCAGATCCAAAAATCGTGCATGGGCTTAGAGCCATGTTTGGGCCAGAGAATCTGGCCCAAAACCCAATTCTTTCAGTCCAAGAAGGCCTCTTCAGCTGCAGTTGGCTTCAACAGACTTTCCGTCTACTTCTGCTCCTCTGATTGGGTCAAGGCTTAAACCATTGGAAATCTCTTTCCGAGCCGGTCGTTTTGACATAAGGTAGGCCCCATTCTGAGGTCTGAGTCCAAAGATATGGCCTTCGGAAGTTCTCACGACTTTTTGTGTACTTTTGTTTACTTACCCAATCGACTTTTCAACTTTTGACCGGGCTTTTAGAAAGGCTTTGTCTTCTTGAAACTTGGCCTTTAATCACAGAATTCCTTAGTAACCGACCTCTGCTTCTTTATCTCGCTAAAGTGGCACATTTCTGCACATAATGGACTTTGAAGCCTGAAATGCATAAAACACGTCGATGTTAACTCTTAATTATTACTCACATAATTGGTCTAAAAGTATGTCTGTTACAGGGTTAAAACTACAGTTTTGGGCTCTTATCATCAAACCACCCCCAAATAGCATTTTGCTTGTCCTCAAGCAAATATGAGAAATTAGAATGAGTGACCAAAAATGGAGTTCTAACTAATCTCGTTTTGCTGAGTGCAATTGCATTGACCATATGTAACAAGGCTTTAAACCACTAGGAATTCCCTAGTGGATGAGTTATAGCGTCGTGAGAGTTTTCCAGTAAAGATACTCACAAACTTCATCTATACTACAACTACTAGGAAATAAAACTAGTGTTTTCTTATTTATGTCTCAATTATCTATACATCTCACTAGCAATGAATACATAATAGTCAAGTCGAAACCTAAGCTAATATATGCATAATACTCAATTATCTACGAATAAACATATATACAATGAGTAATACTATGAAATGCACTAACAGCTCCGTTTCTGAAACTTTGGAATAGCGTCCTTAAGTAGGTCCTCACATAAATGTCAAGACAAAAACACTGATTTTTCCACTCAAATTTCGCTACTTCAGTGTGCAGTGGGCACACTTGACCTTACAATCTCAATGACACACAAGGAAGCCGAAGTCGATCAAACACATCTGCCACTTACTATCACACTAACCTATTCCTAATTGAGCTAGAGGTCTTTATTAGGTATTGCAGGAATTAGGTGATGGTTTAAGAATGAAGGAAATAGATATTCAAAAAGAACCAGTCTGAGATAATAGAGTCTTCATATTATGTAACTAGAAAAAACTTTGTTCTTTACTTTGCTTCTACACTTTGTTTCCATTTTTTAGCCATTTTTTTCTTTTTCTTTTTCTTTGGCTTTTGACTCATTCGATTCAGTTTTTTGAGTTCTAACTCTTTATTTTATTTTTATTTTTATTTTATTTTTTATTTTATTTTCTTTGGATGGAAACTTTCTTTCCTTATTTGAAGCAACTAACAAATTCTTGATTTCAAAGGTCTTTCTCTTTTCTATTCTTCATCTCTATTCTCAAACTTATTCAAAGAATGGGTAGGTTGATTTTATTTTTTTTATTTTTTTTAAAGGGTAAAGGATTTGCGGGTTATGAAAGGCTCAGAGGGGCGTCTAGCGGAAAATAATTCATAAGGTTTGAATTTCTGGCTATATCAATCCAAAGAGGGCCTAAATTCTCACTTAGGATATGGTTTAGTGATCAAGCAAGTGGACGTGTAATTTCACTATTCGGAATTTACATCTCCCTTGTGTCATTTTCTTGAATATTTCACTCGTATAAGGCTTTAGGCTATATTCTCACAGGATTCGTAGAATAAGTACTCTAGCCTAGTTTTCAGAAACTTACTGCCAATACAACATAGATACTCATGCAATATATATATATATAGAAAGGTGCAAAGATTATTACCTACATATTAACCTAAGTTTTTAAAAACTATTCTAATGCAAAAGCTAACGTGAAACTTCTAGATTATTAAGAGCGTAGAGAAAGAAACAATACCAATATTCCTAAATGTATACCATAAACTTCTTATTTTTATTTTTGAATTTTTGAAATTTTTAATAGAAAATAAGTGCATATTATACATATCTATATCCTAACAGATGCCTTAAATTATGCGTGTTTCTATGCCACCCCCAAACAAGAAGCATGCTTTGTCCTCAAAGTATTGAAATAAAAAGGGTAGAAAAATACCATGAAAACGCGTGAAATTTTGGAACATCTACAAAACAAGGTTAAAACATACTAATATAGAAAAATAATAACAGACACAACGCTATATGAGTTCCACCCGTTATGGGGTTACAAGACGTAAAATTGCTTGGGACATAAGTAGACACGAACAAAAATAAAAATTAAACTTGCCACTTATCCCCTGCGTTTAAGCATCATCCTCCTCTTCTATAAAGAAGTGAGGTTCCTTCACATCCTGCCATGCCATTATAATTTGCCAGGCTTCACGCCATTTATCATCTACTATAGCTAACCTGTCAAGCGCCACTTGGTCGAATGGGGTGTAAAGTGCAACCTGATGAGGTTGTATCCTCCACCCTTGCCAAGTCATTGCATGGAAAGATCGAATAATACAATTGGTAGGTCTCACAATATCGACCCCAACCCAATCTGTGAAGCGGGCACAAAAAACAAGGAAGAAACATAGCATAATACGACAAACTAAAACATGCATAAGAAGGTACTTATGCCTCATGCTATGGGCTCATGCTAAACTAGACATTAGGGTCTGGGGAATATCATAGAGTATACGTCCCCCAGCTAAAGTAAGGAAAATATCACAAGTTTTGTCATTCATAGAAGAATAACGCCATTCCCCTCTAATGTTTAGCATAATCCAAAACATAATAGTGTCCACATTCATGGACAGACTTCCAATGGCGACGTTATATTCCCCTTGGTCCTCTATCCTAAAGATTCCTACCCCATAATGCTCATGCAGATTCTCATAGTTATAAAGGTACATATTATCGACCAAATAGGCTTGTTAGTCTTGTATTTCAGCGGGCATAGTAAGTTCAAGAATAAAGGCTAGCAAGAACTTGGTAATTTCCATTGGTTCATCCTCAATGGTGATGGAGAACACTTGTTCTCCATCCGGTCTATCAAAGAACTTACAATTATCATAAAAATAAGATGTAAGTGTCGGAGAATAATGTTCATCAGGTCTTACCATTAGTGGTTCCCAGCCTACGTGTATGATCACCTCGCGAAACCAAGCACCATAGGTGTCGCTCTGGAACAAATCTTCAAAAGACTACTCCGGTATGATTGTAGGAGATGTCATCACAATAAACACACTCTAGAAGTGCAGCAAACAATCCTTGAACAACTCACAAAAAATTAGAAATTTCCGGGGCTACGAAGGTCAGGGCGCGGGGTGCGCTCAGAAATGGTCTTGGTAGGGCGCAGGTCGCGCTCCTGTCAAATTCGAGTTACAGTGTTTGCAGCGCAGGGTGCGCTCAAAAATGGGGTGTGTTGGGCACGGGGCGCGCTCCGTGTGTTAAGAGCAGGGTGAAGTGAAAAATAAAAGGAAAAATGTAGTGGTTCAGGGTGAGAGATGAAAGTGAGATGTGTGAGTTTTGTGTGTAGAATGAATCAAGTATATATAGGGTTTTAGTTTCTAAAACTAATTAACAAGTTGCCAAAAATTTTAAGGCAATTGTCGAAAACAAAATATTTCCAAAACCTAAAACGGAAACAACCCAGATTCATTATTCCAAAACAAACATAATATCTTTTAGATTGAATTTAGAATATCAACTTCCTAACTCATTGAAATTTCATCCTACCACAATATCTAATCCTAGCCACACCAATATTGGCAACATTCTCAACCAACTCATTGCAAAATTACTTCTAAAATGGTGGATCAGATAAAAGCAATGCTAAAAATAATAATACCACCCCCAAACAATTCAGGAAGGTGGGATTTACGCAGAAATCATCGCATGCTTAGACAAAACCCAATTTAAATTAAAATAGAAATTCAAATAACAATTAACTACATAATTCAAATTTAACTACTGAATTTAACAACTTAACATCCAATCTACTAAAAACAATAAAAACAACATCAAAACAACAAAGTGAGTCTTTTATAGTCAGATACTCAAGACTATATCTAAAACATATGTATATAATGAACATACAGTTTACCATATATCAACAACCGAAATAGTTGTGGATCGTTCCATAAATAATGATCACAGAAAACACACCCAAACACAATTAAGCTCCATGATTTCCCAAAATGTGGCCTAGCGGAATGAGAGTGAATACTGATAGATCTAGAACCTAACCGAGCATGCACCTTCTTTTTCATCTTTGAAGGAAAGGGTGTCCAACTGAATGATCATAAGAAAATGGATGTTTGTGGAAGATATGTTGGATATGGATAAATTTTAGAAGGAAAGAATGGAAAAACTAAGAATGTGGGTTTAGCACAAAACTCATTCATGGTGTAATTAGCAACTGTCTCAATTCTTAAAATAAAGGTGTCAAGTGCCCTTCCCTTAGGAATTATTTCCGTATTAGGAGGATTTAGAAAATCATGAAGCACAGGAGAAACAAGAGGGTCAAGTGCAAACTCAAGGTTCCTTTGAAAAGGTGGAAGGTGGGGAAAATTGGTAATGGAAGATGAATGAATGATAGGATGATGTGAGGTGGATGAATGGGGCATGGCTAGAGCTCTTAGGTCTAGATCATCAGAAGCCTTGAGATATGCAAGACATTCCTCAATAGGTGGGTCAAAAGAATCACTGGGATAGAGGGTGAAAAATTCATTTTCCGTCATAGCGTCAAGGGATGAATGGATGTTGACAGGGAGGGACTCGCGAGGTGGCAAGGAAGAGTTGCAAAAGAGTCGAAGGAAATCTTCCTCGACTTCTAGGGAGTTCTCGTCGAACTTGGAACTTCCAAAGGAAAGGAATTTGTGCATTTGATTATCAGGAAACGTGGTTTCGAAATAATGTTGAGCTAAGCTCTCGATCATGCTAACCTCTACATCCGAAGTCATATCTGGGAGCTGTTTCATCGTTTTAAAAACATTTACCTCAACAGAAAGATGGCCAAAAGACATGGACATCAAACCATTACGGCAGTTTATGAGCGTGTTAGCAGTAACAAAGAAAGGATGCCCTAAAATGATCGGAACAGAGTCGTTAGCGACTTCTGTATCGAGGATAACAAAATTAGCAAGATAGTAGAAATCCTGAACCTTAACAAGCACGTTTTCAACAACACCCTTTGGATACTTAATAGACCGATCAACTAATTACATCGTCATTTTAGTAGGTTGCATCTTTTGTAGACCTATTTGTTTATAGAGATAATAAGGGAGTAAGTTAGCACTCACCCTCAGGTCTAATAGCATGGTCATCGTGTGGGAATCTCCTAAGTTGTATTGTATAGTAGGACAACCAGGGTCCTTGTACTTAACAATTCCATTACGTTCGGCTAAAGTTGGAAACTATTAAGTTAAAAAGGCGTCTTTAGGAATATTTGTTTTACGCCTAGTAGTGCACAACTCTTTGAGAAACTTAGCATGGTGAGGTAAATTTTTAATCGCTTCAATAAAAGGTAAGTTTATCGTTAGATTTTTAAAAACTTCTCTAATCTCGTCAAAATTTGTATCTTTATTTAACATGGCTAGCCTATGGGGAAACAGTGGTTTCTCTCTATATTTAGCATATGGATCAACCGGATGTTTAACCTTGGCCTTTTGTTTCTTAGGTTATGGTTTAACTGGTACTTCTACAGAGGTAGGTTCTTCAGTTACTACTTCGGTATCTAGTAAAATAGCAGGTGTAGGGACTACTAATGGGGTGACTACAGGCATAGTTACGGCGTTATCAACCACTCTGCCAGAATGGAGAGTGGTGATGGCATTTAGCTCACCTACGTGTCTATTTTTATTATTAGTATTACCGTTTACCTCAAAGGCTGTGTTTGTTGTCTATGGATTAGGTATCGCTTGACCTGGAAACACACATTTTGGTTGTACTTTCTCTTGGGCTAACTGTTGTAAGGAAAGTTGGATGGACTGTAAAATCTGTTGTTGGGTTTGCATAAAGGCGTCGAAACGATCCGGTTGTGGAGCAGTGTTTGTTACAGGTTGGGTGACAGGAACTATGTCACGTTGATTATTAACAAGTGGGTTGTGATAGTTATGATTAACTGGAACGATACCTCTATTTGCATTATAATTATTATGGTTATAATTATTATAATTACCTTGTCCTTTTCCTTGTCTCTGTGGAGCTTGATTGTAATTGTTTGCCGGCCTAACATTTTGATTATTATACGTTGGAGGTGTAACTTATTGATTATTTCGCCAACCGTAGTTGGGGTTTTGTCGCCAAGGTGCATTAGGTTCACTATTTGGAACAAACATTGTCCGGCTGTGTGGATTGTTGTTCATAAACTAGAGGACAATAGGAGTCGGGATGTGCAGGACTCAAACAGAAATTACATGGAATATAGTTGACATTCATGACAGGGGTAGGCTTTTGTTGAACAGAAATAGCTTCTACCTTTTTAGTGAGGGATTCAATTAGATTTTTAAGCTCAAGATCGGATTTAACCTTAAACATACTGATAGCCTTAACTGTTGAAGAAGAACTAGCAGAGCGGGAAATATCGCACTACCCCCCCCCCCCCAATTATTATTACGCTTTGTTTGATCTTCTAAAAATTTATAAGTCTCTGTGCTCCTTTACTGAGGAAACTACCCCCATTCATTATATCAAGGACCTCTTTATGGTGGTGTAAAAGTCCCTTGAAAAAGGCACGAACTAACGTGTTTTTCACAAGGTTATGATGTGGACACTCTATAATAAGGTCAGTGAAACGATTCCAAGCCTCTGAAAAGGATTCATGAGGATTCTGTCGGAAAAAATGAATCTTGGAAAGCATTTCATCTGTTTTTAATGGTGGGTAAAAATGCTCCATAAACAATTGAACATGTTTGGCCCATGAGTCCACAGAATTAGGCGTTTAGGCAGTTATCGAAGACGCCGCCTTGTCGGCTAGGGTGAAAGGAAACACCCTAAGTTTAATTTGTTTCGCACCTACCATAGGGTGATGGAATGTGGTAAGGACTTGTTCAATCTTATGCATATGCTGATAAGGTTTTTCATGGTCTAACCTATGAAAAACGGCTAACAAATTAAATATATTTGGGGGGATTTGGAAATCCCCCACTGGGTCTGCAAGAACAATGCAAGATTTTGGACTATCGTTCAAGGCTTTGTAAAAGTCAAAGAGAGGAGACTCTCTTTCTTCAGCCATTATTTCAGGTGTGGTGTGTGGTATACTAGATAGGTGTGTGTGTTGACGTTCACGATAGATTACGTTAGTCGTTTTTTCTCTACCTGACCTTAATCTCATGCAAGGCTAAGTGATAGAAAATTAAACAGTCTAATTAAATAGACTAATCTAACCCTATAATTAAACCACAGCGCACAGCTATCGTTGAAAATAGTTGCGGCAAACGGGTCGATCCCACAGGGATTGCTACTTAGGACAAACGAGTATTAAATTATACTTAACTAATTCGGACAATATTCTTTTTATAGAAGTTGAATTACTAATAACTAAAATATTTAAACTACAAAAACTATAAACTAAATAATTGGGTTTTATCAAATGGAGAGAATTCTAAGACTGTTGAATCCACCTTAGACTTCTGTTTATATTTCTAGGAGTAATTTTAATATTCTAGATTTAATACGAGTAGTATGAGGGAAAGGTAACCCTTGCTTTCTCGAAGGTATGATCGTGACAACTCTTAACTAAACATGTATCTTCTAAAAGTTTAGCACTAATGATCAAACTTAACAGATTACTCGTCTTTTTACGGCACGAGTAATATCTAAACTTGATACAAATAGTTAAAACAGGCTTAATCAATAACGATGAATATCGAACTATATCGCATGCGTGACATACTATATGAAAGATAAATTCTTGCTATCAAATTACGAACTTAGAAGAATATAATGATATTAAACCAACTGGAAATCATCAAAGTCAATCCCAATACATAAACAGTAATCTAAAGTTTCATCAAAGTCCTAGACAGAGTTTAGTTACACATGATAATAATAGAACTAAAATTAAAGTAAGGTAAAGAAAAACTCATGTCGATAGTAGGTTCGGCTTGGCCTTCCTTCTTTTCGCTCCAATTCTCGCTCTTCAACTCTCTGTTCTTCTGTGTTTGTGGAGAGGCTCCCTTCTTGTTCTCCCCCTTCTGTTTTTATACTGGACGGTCACCAAGAGTTTGATTCTAATTAGAAAGTTCAGAGTTCGGTGGTGACTAGCAATCAAATTGGAAACCCCAAGATTAATTTGCTCACGGCTCTTCATAAGAATCGGGTCCTGTTTTCGTACCATAACGAATTAGAATTATAAGGGATTCGACTATTATTTGACTGCAATTGGACTGATCTTAGCAAGCATTTTGGTGATTGGGCGATCGAACCAGAAAGAGGAGTGCCGGGGGTTTTAATTACTGTCTTTACGAGATGGGTTTCTATTTGTATAAGATGGAAGGTAGTGAGTGCGGGCGCCCTCGCTTCAAGGTAGTAGGTGGAGTATGGCTTGTTTGGTTCTAGAAGCTTCGATTTAGTCACCGGAATTAGAGGAGTTTTGGGTCTGTTCGCGAATTGGAAATGAAGCAGGAACTAAGGGCTGCTACGGTACATCAAGGTGGATGGGAAATGGTGTGGCCATTAGTTAGTGGGTATGGGCTTTTGAGTGTATATGGGCTGCTCTACGGAAATGGGCTCATAAAGGTTCATGGATCAAAACTAAAGTTTAGGCTCTACTTCAATTCACTATTACTAAGGCCCAACTAAAGGTGGCCCATCCAAAAGTCTAAGCAATCACGCCCATCAGGTCATATCTTCTGGGCCACAAAATCCAAATAGGCTTCAAAAGTCATCCACAATTCCACATATACTAACAGTAAAGATACACCCACCCTTCTACTGCTACAACACATGTATTCAGTGAAAAATTTATGTTTTTACCACACTTTCATATATTATTTCGATTTCCTGCAAAATCACCGAAAATGCACTAATTTAATCAAACAAATAAAATAAACGGACTAACTAATATAAAATTGGGCGTAAATATGTAACATTTACGTACTTATCACTATGTCCAATATTGAAAAAAATATGACAACAATCAAAACAACCCTGATATGCTAGTTTAAATCCTTTAACAGGGGATGCGAGGAGTGGAAGAAAGAAATACCTGAATGCCTCCTTGCTTCGCTTATGAATAACGTCTTGTATACGCGAGCTCAGTGTATTTAATAAGTTAGAAATACTGAATAACTTCAAGAAATGGAAGTTTGAACTGACCTGTAAAAATCGGGCTGCTCCAGAAGAGGGCGCGGGTCGCGCTCAAAAATAGCCTAGATAGGGCGCAGGTCGCGCTCCTTATGTAACTCGAGCTCCAGGCACTTCAACGCTCGAAATTTACCTTGATAGGGCGCGGGTCGTGCTCAGGTCCAACTCGAGTTCCAGGTGTTTCAGCGCAAGCGCACTCAAACTTAGCCTTGATGGGCGCGGGGCGCGCTCAGGCTTTTCCTGGTTTTTTTTTTTTTAGTTTCTGAACCAGACAATCACTGTTAGAACCAAACAAGGGTGGGTGGGTTTAATGGGACTTTGGAAAGACTAACAATACTAATGTAAACAATTCTAAACAGAACTAAGATGGCAGCGACACCATTTGATAAAATATAAAATGATAGTTTTACCTACGAATAAGCAACGAAACTCAAACGTAAGTAAAACTAAAACTAATTTCTTCTCTAACTTATATCAAAGTTCTCTACTCTCGATGCTATTGCAATAAGTGGAGTAGAGAATTCGTTCCATTCCTAGTTCTTTAGAATTCACGTTAATTAAGATTATCAGTTTTATCAAAGTCAATGAGAGTAACAATGGAAATTATACTACTATGGTAATTTAACTAATCCAGATACGATAATTCAACTACAGAAATACTAAATTGACAATATGATAATGAATTAGGAGAATTTAATTTCACCTTGATTTGACTTAATAAACTAACGAAGAAATGTCGCAATCCGAATTGTAAAGCTTTCACATAACAATTGGGTGTTTCTAATCCCTAATTGTTCATGGTAATCTATAGCAACTAACAACTAGTATGTGAAGCAATTAAACCCATTCTCATGGTGAACTAATTACTTTCTAGAATGAAACAGAATATCTAGAATGAAATAGAATATTACAAACTATTCTACGTTAACAACAATCAAGTTTTCATCAAGACTTCTTCAAATCCCTCTAATGGAGGTTTTAGCCTCGAATCATTATACTATCATTAATATATAAATAATAAAAAGCCATGATAAAAAGATTATAAATTTAATATATAGATCTAATCAGGGATTCAAAACTGAATTCAAAACTAAGTAATGATTAATAACTAAATAACTGAATTGAGATCTTAGTGATTTAATGAACTAAAACTAGATTTATGAATAACCAACTAACTTTATTGATCAAATGAATAATAATATAATTATTCAAAAAACTGAATTAAAAACAAGTAATCACTAATTAAAATGAAGTCTAAACTAAAATTATTTCAATCTCCAAGTAAAAATTTACTAAAAAAAACTATTTTCTAAACTAGATCTAGAAGTGCTTAAGAGCTAAGTCTTTGTTTGTTAAATGGAGGAGACCAAATCCACAAAATCGTGCATGGGCTAAGGAGCCTGTTTTGGGTCGGAAAAATCGAGCCCAAAACCTTAGTAGTTCAGTCCACAACAGGCTTTTTAGTTGGATTTGATTTCATCATTTTCATCCACTTATGCTCCTCTGATTGGGTCAAGACTGGGACCATTGGAAAGCTCTTTCCAAGCCCATCATTTTGAAATAAGGTAGGCTCAGTTCTGAGGTCTGAGTCCAAAGATACGGCTTTCGGAAGTTCTGCTGACTTTTGTGTGTTGTTTCTACCCGCGTTGACTTTGACTTTTCAGCTTTGACCGGGCTTTAAAAAGGCTTTTTCTCCTTGAATCTTGGCCTTTTATCATAGAACTTCTTAGTAACCAACCCTTGCTCCATTATCTCGCAAAAGAGACGCATTTCTGCACATATTCGACTCCAATGCCTGGAATACACAATAACACGATAACAGTACTAACTCTTACTTATTAATCACATAATTTGTCAAAAGCGATATTGTTAAAGGGGTTAAAACTATAGTTTTGGGCTCTTATCATCGAGCTTGATCAATTTTTTTTCCAGTTTGCTAGCCGTGAGTTGTTGTCATGTTTGAAAATAGAAAACAACTTCCTTTTTTATTTTAAGTGAGTTGTTTTCTTTCCTTTTTTAGTTTTAGAGAAACCATTTTCTATGTTTTCTAGTTTTTCGCATGTTACCAAACACGTGACACATTTCAAATTCCAAACGGGAAAATATTTTATTTTCTATTATTTTTCGTGAACTAAACAAAGGCATAGTGTCCTATTTTTTTTTTTGATAAAGAAGCACATTGTGTCCTGTTTTTGATCCTTATCCTCCCAATTTCTCGAAGAGCCCGGCCATCCCAGGATATCCGAGCGAGGAGGACCATTAGATTGCGTCTAATCTTGGTGCGCACAATTCTTGGCCACACAATTGAAGGGTTTCCACTTCCTACTGACTACTGGAGTTCTAAACAACAGAGGAGTAGTGCTGCACGAACCTACTTTTTAGACCCGACTCACTATTTGCAATACACACGGACACTTATCTCTGATAGGTCGGTTAAGTAGGTGAAATTAATAGGCCTGTGTATGATTACTAAAAAATAGAGAGTTCGAAACTCTCTCCCATGGGCCGTGCAAAATCATACCCCATCTTTCTCTCCCACTAAAGCTTTCAACTAGCCACATTTATCACAAGTGGAGAAACCAACAAACAACAATTGAATTATTTAACCAACTCGGATCAGGTAAGTTATCCACTCCCTATATCTCATACTTTGACCTTTTCGTTCTTGTTCTATTCCGGTAATGTCACATTTAGGTGCGCAAACAATTTTTGGGGGCCTTTTACATAACATTGTGAAGCTTTAATAGGTGTTTGGATATCATTTTTTCAAAAAATCAGTTTTTCTCAAAATGTATTTTTTCTAAAAACAATTTTTAAATAAACCTGTTTGGTTGAGATTTTTTCTCAAAAGCTATTTTACCAAACTAGTAAATTTTGTGATACTTCTCGAAATATTTTAGCATATCTCGACATTTTTCACTAATGGGCAATCCATATGCCTTTGGAGTTGGATGAGAAAGTGAGAAGAAAAAACTGTTTTTTAACTTGCAAAACAAGTTTTTGTTATGGTAGTTTAATTGGGCACTTATCAAATTGCATTGGGCAACCCCAAAAAAAATTACAAGTTTGCCATGAAAGCCTAGGCCCAACAACCAATTCAACCGGTCTCGCCATGTTGAAACCCCCGGGTCGTTTGAGTGTACACTCAAACGGTCTCTCCATGTCATTTTAGTATACACTCAAACGGTTTTGCCATATCGTTTAAGTGTACACTAAAACGGTCTCGCCATGTCGTTTGAGTATACACTCAAATGGTTTTGCCATGTTGTTTCAGTGTACATTGAAACGGTCTCACCATGTCGTTTGAGAGAAAACTCTTGGGTTTTTAGCTAGACGATATGGCGGGGTTGTTTGGGCAGTCTCCAGGACGACATTGCGGGGTCGTTTGGGCAGTCTCCAGGACGACATGGCTGGGTCGTTTGGACTTAAAAAATTCGATTTGTTTGTCACGAGTTCATTTTAAAAATCAACTTCCACTTAATCAATCCAAACTCGAACACAAACTCGAAATGACTTCATCAAGCTTGGGCAAACTCGAACTCAAGTTTAATCAACCCAATTTTCCACCCAAACTCGAACTCGTCAAGTTTGTATTTATTGAGTTTGATATGAAGTCATCATGTTTGTAATATTTGGGTTGACTTCATCCAAAAAAACACTTTGCATTGAGTTTAAAATCATCAAGTTTAATCAACCCAATCTTCCACCCAAACTCAAACTTAAATTTTGTATTAAAGTGGTTAGATTGGGTAGCCAAACTCGAAATTTCTTTGGATGCAAACTCAAATACACCCCCTAATTAATTTGCAACCGTAATTTATTACTAGTCCCCATCGATATTGAATTTGAGATGCCTATCAAAAAAAAAATTGAATTTGAGACAACCTACTTGCATAAAATTAAACTCTAACAATGCTAATAGATGGCGCAATATTAGAGCCTACCAAGAACATACATTGTGTTTTTCAAGTTCATGTCTGTACTCCAAGGCGGGATGCCTTATATATATATAAAAAAACATTGTACCAAGCATATACCATAATCATAATAATAAACTTGTGAATTATGATGTAAAATTGCGAATAAGCTACTTTGATATTAAATCTAAGGCTTTTAGCTAATTACATAGAAAATACTTTTATAAAATTAAATTCTAAAAACGCCAACAGACGGCGCAATATTAGAGACTACTAAGAACAGATCATTGTGTTGTTCGAGTTCGGTAACCGACTCCAAAATCCCATTGCCGTGGAGGCCCTCAAGGATTCTTCCTTCTTTGTCAAGTCGAACGCCAATGATTTCACCAGCATTGTAAGAGGGAATTGACCTCCCATTGTTTATTGCGACCCAAAATTCACCATTAGCAGTCCTCTTTATATTATCGGGTGCTCCTGGAAGTTCAGCAATGATTTCGGTTGTGTTTGATTTTGTCCCTTCAAGCCAAAACCTTATAATTTGTGCAGCACTGCTTTCAGCTACTAGAAGAAAGTCATCGGTCTCGCTTAGAGCAACCCTGTTCACAAACTTCAGACCACTCTTCATCACTATCACTTCTCCACTCACAGGATCATATTCCATGAGTCTTCCCGTGTTGTCACCAGTTAAGGTGACGTGCAAGTGGTCCTTTCTTGTGAATATGGTGTCATTGCCTGCATGAAGTACACCACTCCCGTCTCTGGGTGAATGTCTATATTATTCGTAAAGTGGAATGACACACCCCCAGCTGTAGAAGCAAGTAACGTAGCCTGTCCTTTATTCTGTCCAACCCTCATAAGCCCTAGGTAGGCGCCTGCAATATATAGGTCACAAGTTTTCATGTTGAATTTTAATCCTAAATGTCTACCACATCTGTCCTCTATTCTGTCCAACCCTCATAAGCCCTAGGTAGGCGTCTGCAATATATAGGTCATAAGTTTTCTTGTTGAATTTTAATCCTAAACGTCTACCACATCGCCTTTCACGGTTAGGATCATGGTTGCCATCGCAGAAAGCCCTTTTTCTTGTGTACATCGGCACAGTCGTTGCAAACTCCCTCCAATGCCAGACCCCGACTTCCCACTTAAGAATTCGACCAATGGACACACTAGTTTATGGACCTTGTCCATTTCAGTTGAAATCAAAAGCTTCTGGTCCAACCACACCAGTTGGTAGTTGGAGGTATTGGTAAGAAGGAATGGCTCGAGTTGTTGGATAGGCTGAAATGGTGAACAAAGGACAATGATAGATTTTTTACTGGTGATGATGACGATGATGAAGAGGAGGAGGAGAGTAAATTTTCCATGGTTGGTTTTGTAGGGTTTTTACCGATATCTCATACATGATTCCTACGATATGTACAATTACACTATATCACATGCATAAAATAGCGCAGCGGAAATAGAAGATCGTACCTTGGTCATAGCTTTCAATTTGAAGTTCCAAGCTTTGATCTACAGGAGAAGATGATGTTCTTGGCACACTCAAGATCTTCTTCTTCTCAACTTAGCTGAAGTCAAGTTCCAACCACGAACGGGAAGCAACCTTTGTTCACGAACCAAGAACCGACGATGGCTAGGGAGGTTACCACCTATGGAATGTCCACAAATTACTAACTTCTTCTTTAGAAAATGTTGGAGGCCACCATTAAAGGAGAGAGAGCTTTTCTTTTGTTTTTTTTTTTTTTTTTGGGATGATTAATATGTGAGGGGTGGGGGGTCTATTTATAGAGCTCTCCCACCTCCTCAATATTGGATAGGATAGAGTCCTATACTCTTCTAATATCAGATAGGATAAAGTCCTATACTCATCTAATATCAGATAGGATAGAGTCCTACACTCATCCTAATACCAGATAAGATAGAGTCCTACACTCATCCTAATACCTAGTGGTTATCCTTATCTTGGTGGTGTATCCTTATCCTGGTAGGCGTTTATCCAACCTTATTTCCAACATCTCCCACTCGCCCACAACGGCGAAGAAGGTTTCTAAGAGAAGCATTTAAGTAGAATGTTCAGCCATTTGTGTGTCTTACACGGCAAATGGTTCATGTGACCCTAGCACACGTATCATGATATCTATGAAGTAGCAAGTCGCAATGAAAAACACGACACATTGATCTACCATGAAAGTGATCTTAAAGAAGACGAATCGGAAACCTAATATCCAGAAAGTGTGTGTATACCCCAAGATCTATTTGTTTCATCACTTCGACAAATAGCACTCATCCCTATAAGTCCACACCATAAAATCAAAAACGTATCACATGATTCACAATTATCTTCAATTGTCCTGGCCAGGTAGAATCCCAGTGATTGTGTGATAAACCTTCAGTTCTTTTACCCTTTGCACGCAAGTCATTGTCATCAGAGTTCTACCAACTTCCCAGTATGCATCTAGTCAGCCTTTTAGTAAGAGCTTGTGGGGAGCAAACCAAAGTTACGAGTAGTCCTATTATTTTCTTGACAAGGTCAAAAGTTCAAGGAGGGTACCATTAGATATGTCTTAAACAAAAAACATATCAATAGAGCTCACATAGCATGAATTTTTTAGGGATATTTATTTTCTTGCTCTCAGGTGGTCAACTATACACATGTTGTGTGAAAACATGTCATGGCAAGAGTATCTAATTTGTTTACTTAACAATAGATATTTGTATGTCCACTCATACCATGCAAGTGTTGTCATCCCTAATGACAATTCCAAGGATACTTTGCTCCCACTTGGCAACAACCGTTTGTAGGTTTAGACAGAATCTTCCCTATGAAGCCTGTTTCTTCTTATCCAATTATAAAAAGGGGAATGACTTGGCACTAGGTCCACCCTTCCCATAAGGTTTAGTGACTTGTCAAGCTAAACTCCCACTGTTTAAAATGGAAGTGACTGTTCATGTGAGTGAACCAGTCAACCCTACTAACATACATATGAGATGATAAACAGTATAATGAGAATGCAATCGATCTGGAAAGAATGCACGTTTATTCATTAAACCATCAAAGTGTTCTTAGCATAATCACATCCTCTTTAACCCAAGCATTTTTACATGTGCAAGGAAGAGTTCCTTTGGAATAAGTTTGGTCAGTGGATCCGCAACCATCTGATCAGTGGATATATGTTGTAGAACCACTTTCTTTTTTAGTATCATTTGTCGTACGTAGTGGTACTTTAACTCTATATCCTTGGTTCTTCCATGGTACTTTGGATCTTTAGCATATGCAAGAGCAGCCATGTTGTCAGTCCAGATGTGAACTGGTTCAGCAGCTCTTGAGAACACTGACAAGTGTTTGATGAAACGCGTCGAGCCACCACGGCCTCATTGTGGCGGAGCAAAGATGCAATATACTCAGCTTCCATAGTTGAAAGTGCTACGGAAGTTTGCTTCTTGATGCTCCAGGATATAGCACCTCCATTCATTATGTAGGTATATCCTGAAGTTGACTTCCTCTCATCAAGGTCTCCAGCCCAATCGGCATCGGAGTACCCAATCATCTTAAGATCTTTCCCTTGGTGGACAAGTGAGTAGTCCACGGTGTCTTTAAGATACCTCATTATCTTCTTGATAGCCTTCCAGTGTGCGACCCCAGGATTTGTTTGGAACCTTGATACTAACCCAACTGCATAGCAGATGTCTGGCCTTGTACACAACATTGCATACATAAGGCTTCCGACTGCGCTTGAATATGGTACATTTTTCATAGCCTTGAGTTTGATGGGATTCTTGGGAGACATTTTAGAACTCAAAGACTCTCCTAGACTTCTTGGGGAGATCTACTTGCTTTGTCGATCACATGTTGAATCTTTCCAAAATCTTCTTGATATATGTTTCCTGAGACAAAGATAACAAGCGTTTGGGCCGATCCTGAGTTATTTTAACTCCTAAGACATAACTAGCTTCACCCATGTCCTTCATTTCGAAGTTTAATGACAACCACTCCTTAGTGGAATTTATCAATGCCTTATTGTTACCTGCTAACAAAATGTCATCCACATATAGAGATAGAATCACAAAACCATTTTTAGATGTCTTGACATATACGCAATGGTCCTCATTTACCATTTTGAATTTGTCTTGAAGCATAGCTTCATGGAATCTCAGATTCCACTATCTAGAGGCCTGTTTTAAACCATATATGGATCTGTTCAATTTACACACTTTGTGTTCCTGACCCTTGATTGAAAAACCAGTGGGTTGATCCATATAGATTTCCTCTTACAATTCTCCATTGAGAAAAGCAGTTTTGACATCTATCTGGTAAAGCTCTAAATCTAAGTGGGCAACCATTGACAAGAGGAGACGTATGGAGGCAAATCTCACTACTGGTGAGAAGGTGTCCTCATAGTCTATTCCTTCTTTTTGGGTGTAACCTTTTGCAACAAGCCTGGCTTTGAATTTGTCTATGTTCCCTTCCGCATTTTTCTTGATCTTGAGAACCCACCTATTCCCAATAGATCTCCTGTTTGGATGTAGATCAACTAAGTCCCATACTTTGTTTTTCTTCATCGACTCCAATTCTTCCTTCATAGCTTCCATCCACTTACTTATATTGGACCCAGAAATAGCCTCCTTTAACGTTTTAGGTTCATCAGATATTTCTGTAAGTGCATTGGTCATATTTATCTCCCCTTCAATCTCAAACCAACGTTTGGGGATATGGCCTCTAACACTCTTATGAGGTTGGGATTGATCAATCAGTTGACCAATGCCATTGTCACTGGAATCAGGGTTGATGAAAGTTTCATCTTCGCCTTGTTCATCAGCAGTTATAAGGTTGTCAACTTCGTAAAGTTGTATATCCTTATCAACCTCACCCTTCATTGGGTATTGATCCTCTATGAATCTGACATTATGTGCTTCTATTTCTGTGACATGCCCTTGAGTATCCTCCCCTAGGAAGACATACCCCTTAGAAGTCTCACTGTATCTTATAAAGACACACTTCTTTCCAGGAGCACTCAACTTCCCAAATTCTCGATTTTGAGAAATGACAAAGGCTGCACACCTCCATGGTCTAAGGTAGTTTAAAACGGGTTGTCTACCAGTCCATAGTTCATAGGGTGTTTTGTCAACAAATTTTGAAGGAACTAGGTTAAGTATGTGCGCAGCCGTTAACAATGAATCACCCCAAAATGAGATGGGCAAGTTAGCCTGAGCCATCATAGATCTAACCATTTCCAGCAGGGTTCTATTCCTTCTCTCAGAGACACCATTCTGCTGAGGGGTATAAGGAATAGTTAGCTGTCTAGCTATACCCTTATTTTCACAGAGTTCCTTAAACTCATCAGAAAGATACTCACGTCCGCGGTCAGTTCTTAAGGCCTTTATTGTCCTATCAAGTTTATTCTCAACAAGGTTCTTGTACTTTTTAAAATAGTCCAAGGCATCTGATTTGTGAGACATCAAGTACACAGTCCCATAACGTGTATAGTCATCTGTGAAGGTAATGAAATACAAAGCCCCATGCCTTGCTGTTACATTCATTGGTCCGCAGATGTCAGAGTGAATAAGTTGTAAAGGATAAGTTACCCTTTGGGCTTTCCCAAAAGGTTTCTTGGTGGCTTTTCCAGCAAGACAACTTTCACAGGTTTCCATTTTAACAGAAGTTAAGTTACCTAACAACCCTCCCCTTGCTAAGCGGTCTATCCTACTGTGTCCAATATGTCCTAGTCTAGCATGCCACAATTGGCAACTAACCATTTTAGACATAAAAACTTCAGTTTGTGCTAAGTTCAATGTCATAAAAGAATTCATTAAATAAGCATGACCTATCAAACTGTTATTTAAAGATATCTCAAGCGAGTTCTGGGAAAAATTAAACACATAGGATTCTTGAAGTAATTTCAAAACTGATAAAAGATTTCTCCTAATTGAGGGTACAAAGAGTACTTCTTCAATAAGGATGGATCTCCCGCTCGCAAAATCCAACCTACAAGTGCCTGTGCGCAAAACATCAGCTATACTTTGGTTTCCCATGTGGACTCTCCAAGTTCCTTGTGGAAGTTTCCGGAAATCTTCAAATAGGGACCTATCCCGGCTTATGTGGTCTGTCGTTGCTGAATCTACAATCCAATATTATGATGAATCAGACAGCATGACAATACTTATCACATTGACAGTACTTAAAGTAAACCTTACCTCAAGAGAAGGACATGCCCTAGCATAGTGTCCCATCTGATGACAACGGAAGCATTCAACACTAGTCATGTCTATCGACTTCCTAGGTTTCTTTTGCTGTGGGTCAGGCTTGGCCTTTTCCTTGCCTTTCCCTTTTCCACTTTTCTTGTTCCAAGGAGCCTTCCTCTTTTTGGAGTTGACAACATTTGCTTCAGTTTGAACAACAAGTTTTTCATTGAGAAGCCTTTGTTCCTCAAGCTCACATTTCCTCTGCACCTATGCAAAGTTTGTGATACTGTCGTCATGCGTTAAGATAAGACAAAATTGTTCCCAAGTTTTAGGTAAAGACCTAATGACAGCTTGAATTTGTTTCATTTGGCGGGACAGACCTCTGCCCCGGGCTAACTTCGGCAACCATGTTCCTCATCATCGTGCAATGTTGTGTCATAGAGGTATGGGGTAGCTTGATAAATTTGTCAAAGCTCATTTGTAGCCTCCTCAGCTGTGCATTAGTTGTACCCCCAAGGTCCGCCTTTACTGCTTCCCATAGCTTTTTAGCCGATCCAAGGCCATCATACCGCATCATGAAGTCATTCCTCATGGTGCCAAGTATGGCGATTCGGGCAACATTATCTTTGCTTGTATACTCATTGTACTTTTTAAGTGCAGCAGTATAAGCAGCTTGTGTTATTCCTTCGGCGATAGGTTCTGCTACTGTCTCAGTTATTACGTCAATGACCTTCCTATCTGCGCAATTAGCCTAACTTTCCTAGACCAAAGTTCGTAATTCTTATCGTTTAACAAGTCCTTTTCGGTGGCATCGTAAATGGGGATTTTCCATCGGGTGCCATTCTATCAAGTTTGAATTCCAAAAATAAGATACTACTTAATAAGAATCATCTCTTAAAATAAATCTAAGTAATCCACATTTTCACATATGAGATGATCATGATAATCTACTAGCATGATTCTAGCCATTAAATAAAATCAATGCATTTGACTATCAATAGCATAGAATATGCAAAAAAAAACTACTTAAATTTCCATTTAATAAAATTGTTTCTACACAAAAAGAGTTTTCTATCTTTCAAAAACAATGTGGAACTAAAAGAGCCAGATCAACCATGAACATAGAAACGCCCGGGTGCCCATGGGAGTCATCCTCATCCTCACAGTCACTATCAGCTATTTGAAAATTATTAGCCACTTCCTCTGTTTCCCTGTGAGGTGGGAAAATAAACCCTGATGACACATCATATGGATTTGGTTCCTTAGCATCATCCCATAATCGATGTAGGAGAGATTTAAGTGGTCGAGCCTCATTCCTATCCTGAATAGGACTGGGGCTCTTCGGTGTATATTCTGGTGATGGTGGCTATGTCTTCATCTTATCAGATTTCAAGACAGTACGCTGCAAAACTCTCCTATATTGCTTTGCAGTCATGCGTTTCTTGGAAGCCCGTCTCCCAAGATCAAGTTCAATTTTCCTACAAGTCTCGGGTCTATGCGACTTAGGCATTGTGCCTTAGTTTTCATATGATCGTTGATAGAAAACATACAATTTTATTTACATGCAATAGTAAAAATCCAGATTTAAATAATTACTGCATGGTAAAAATAAACATCCTAATGTCAATTTTTAATCATGGAAAAATAAAAAATTTTAAGGAAAGAATTTTCTTAAAAAAAATTTCCACTAAAATAGCCAAATTATTTCCCATAAATAATTTATTTTGCAAAAAAAATTAAGCAATTTCTAATTAATTTTAAACAACCTAATTATTTAAAAATTAATTAAAAGATTTTGAAAAAAACAGTTTTCCAAAAAAAAAATGTAGATCACAAGATCAAAACTACAAACAAAAACATGCAAACCATGGAAAACCTGGCTCGATGCCAATGTAGGGTTTTTACCGATATCTCATGCATGATTCCTACGATATGTATAATTACATTATATCACATGCATAAAATAGCGCAGCGGAAATAGAAGATCGTACCTTGGTCACAGCTTTCAATTTGAAGTTCCAAGCTTTGATCTACAGGAGAAGATGGTGTTCTTGGAACACTCAAGATCTTCTTCTTCTAAACTTAGCTGGAGTCAAGTTTCAACCACGAACGGGAAGCAACCTTTGTTCACGAACCAAGAACCGACGATGGCTAGGGAGGTTACCACCTATGGAATCTCCACAAATTACTAGCTTCTTCTTTAGAAAATGTTGGAGGCCACCATTAAAGGAGAGAGAGCTTTTCTTTTGTTGTTTTTTTTTTGGGATGATTAATATGTGAGGGGTGGGGGGTCTATTTATAGAGCTCTCCCACCTCCTCAATATTGGATAGGATAGAGCCCTATACTCATCTAATATCAGATAGGATAGAGTTCTATACTCATCTAATATCAGATAGGATAGAGTCTTACACTCATCCTAATACCAGATAGGATAGAGTCCTACACTCATCCTAATACCTGGTGGTTATCCTTATCTTGGTGGTTTATCCTTATCCTAGTGGGCGTTTATCCAACCTTATTCCCAACAGGTTTAATGTTCTAGAATTGAATGCCTTGTTCTGTGTATTTCGTCTCTATTTATAAGCTCACAAACTAGCCACATCGAAGTTCGAGTACTTCAAGTTTTACTTCTTCATCTCGTACTGTGAGAATGTCTCCATCCCCATACCCACTTTGTATTGTTTTCATTCATTCATGCCAATTTACGGCATAAGATTATGACTTTGCTCAAATCCTAATCCAAATAGAACACAGAAAACATATTTCCCGCTCTTTGTCTGCACCTAATATTAAACCGTTTCAATTTTATTTGAGGTTTGACCATTATTCAAATCAGAATCCATTTGTCAAGTCGGTGTGAGTTAGAGTTTGGAGATTGATGTATCTTTGGACATCTTTTTACGGAGTGCTCGCAGTGATGTAGAAAGAACGAACTCAAAAGGAGATATAATAAATTTCGGTAGTCCCAAAGTTCACCTTACAAAAAATGCTGAGCATAGTCACCACTCTGAAATGTGCAACGTGACTCGGATCTTATTCCGAAAAAACTCAACCAATTTCCACTATCAACGGGACCATAAACACTTTCTTTTAACTCATCATCATTCTCTCTGCTCCCGTTCTCGTTCTATTCTGTTAAATCTTGATTTTAGCCACTCCCTATATCTCATACTTTGACCTTCCAAACATACACATTTTAAGGGCATCACCAATGGCACCTGGATCCGGGCCTTGATCTTTAAATTTGAAGGACTAACCAAAAAACCAGCCTCCAACGCAGCCCCTAAATGGGCCCCCAAATTTATAATCCTAGATACCTCTTTCTATTTCTATCATGATTTTAGAAGAGCTGAAGCCTAAGTCCATACGCATGTGATCAGAAAACGTGACTGCCCTTCACTTCCACCAGTTCATTTTTTTGGTTTTGCAAAACCCCAACAGATATATTCCGGCCTCGCAAAAACCAGCCTTCACCACTTGCTTCACAAGCACTCCATTCACCACCACTACGCCATTAATGGCAGCTTCACGATCAATTAATGTTGGAAGGAGGGGTCCAAATTTTTCATTGGAAGAAGATGCGGCATTGTGCAAAGCATGGGTGGCTATTGGTGAGGATTCGGTTGTTGGAATATGCCAAACTGGAAAAAGGTTTTGGGAGTGAGCACTGGATGCATTTCATGAGATTTTGAATTACCAAACCAGTTGAAGTTTGAAGGGGATAATGATCGATGGGGTGTAATTCAACTCGCAGTCAACAAGTTTTGCGGATATCTTAATCAATTAGAAGCAGTACATCAAAGTGGGATGACCATGCAAAATCGGGTAAGGCATTTGTTTGCTTGAATTTATATAGTATGTGTAAATGTCTTTGATGAAATGTTCAACAAGAGATATTCACTTAAGGGGAGCAATCCTATATTTGTTTGTTCGGATCAACAATAATCCTCATACGTGAAATGTTTGACTGTTAGCTTTGTTATGTGTTGAGAGAGAATTGAGATTTTAGAATGAGACATATAAATGTGATAATTCCGAGTACTGATGGAACTACAACTTCTGATTCAAAGTTTCTGATGTCTTTAACTTATAGGGCCTATGTTGTATTGTTAATTCCTAACAATGAGGCCATCATTATTGGACTAGATGGTGTTAGGCCACATATTCTACCAGTAAGCATTCCTTAGGCAAATGTCCTGCTAAGAATCTCTCCTTTTTTTTTTATTTATTATAGATTATGCGTGTTTTTACTGTGCTGTTTGAAATGATTTAGACTAAAGGAGATCACGGTTACAATTTTGATTGAACTGAAGTCCTACAATTTTGAGGACCATTGCTTTGTAATTTGTAACATTATTTATAATTCTTCACGCATTATTCCTTGGTTAATATCATCAATATAGGCTTAGTGTTTGTGTGTACGTGTTCATTTCATAATTGATCCTGGATCCAGTTAAATCATTCTCAGGTTTAATCTTGAAGCTGATATATACTGTGATACCTATAGAACAGCGTATTCTGGTAGTTGGCATTCTTCACGCCCATGCCTACGCCCACGCCCATGCCCACACCCAAGCCCAAGCCTATGGGCTTGAGAAGTTCCAAGTTTACCTAGTCAAAGGAAAATGAAAAAGACTAGCCCCTTGTAACTGTGAATCTGTGATACACCTACAAGGAAAATGTACCCGTTCGATCAATGTTAAAGACCTTTTCCCCCTTCCTTTGTATTTCTACACAATAGACTGTTCAATGCCTATGTTCCGTGTAGCCAAGAGCATCTCTCTCCATAGGATTATAGAAGTTTGAGGTGTTAGTGTTAGTGACACTTACAGAGGAGTGGTCCTCTCATTATAATGAAGGCAAAACATAGGAGCCATGCATTACTCTATTCTCAAATACACAAAAAGAGCAGTAAGAAAACGAGATAGGAAAGACATCTTAGACCTTATACTCAACAACTATACCCTGCTGAGTTGCTTTAGTTTGGTTTTGTGTGCAAGTCTTAAAGTGTATCTATCCTATGCGATAAGAATGTCCAACAAGAGATATTCACTCAATGGGCGCAATCCTATATTTGTTTGATTTGTTTGTTCGTTTGGGCGCGTTATATTACTCATAGTGTATTTTTTGTCATTATGGTAGTTTGTTTGCTTTTACTATCAAGGCATGATATTAATCATTAGACAATTCTTTAGTGTTTTTTTTTTTTCATATTATCTAGATCATGGAGGCAAAACGTGTTTAAGGTAATGTTTAAGGAACACAATTCAAGTTCGATACTTGTTGGGAGATTTTGAAAACTACTCCAAAATGGAATCAGTTGATGACGAAGAATGAAAGTACTAACAAATCAAAGAAGTTTTTACTAGATGGGGAATGTGGTTTCACCTTTCAGTTTTGGAACATTCAAATAGCAACAGAAATCTGCTACTTCTTGTATTTTACATGTATCTCTTAAACAACAAAACTGATCTATGTCAGATTTAATATGTTGGACTAATGTCCTACAAAATCAAACTGGTCTTGTCAAAAGATATAAAACAAACTATGATAGTGATTATCAATAACCAATCATGCACCCTTTCAAAGTAATTACAACTTTCTAATTATGTATTTTGCAGATCTTCTGGAACCTGGTTTAGTCCAAATATGGCTATATTCCTTCTTGGTATCTCTTTAATGCTCCCATCTAAGAGTTATTTTCACTATTTCCTTCTCCATGTTAACCTGTCTTAACCACAACACACACATATGTTCTCGCCAAAGAGGAAATAGTCGGTCACTGTGCTCTTAAGTTGTACTTGCTGCCAACTCTGTTTCCACCATTTACTAAAAACAACTATACTAGTGTTCTTCAAAAGAGGGTGGCACTGCTATTGCTCCCGTTGTCTCTGCCATCTCCACTTCATATGCACTAGCCACCATCTTCTCATCTTCCTTTCCAATCCTTCTTACTTTTGTTTTCTGTATAGCATGGATCTCACATACCTAATATTCAACAGTGAGAAAAAATAACATATTTACTAGACAGCTGAAAACAAACCAAATTCACCTACTGATAGCATTACAAACAATAAAACCAAAATAGAACAACAAAATAAAAACGCAAGCCTATCTGTTAAGTTGAGAAGACTGGAATTACACATTATAGTTTATTCACATGCATTAGCTTGACTTCTCTGACATTGGAAAACTTGGACTCGACTTGCCCAGAACTGTTGGATTTCCTCTGCTCAAAACTTTAAAGCTTGGTCATGTTACCATTCCTTGTGAAAACTTAATAAACAAACTCTTCTCAAACTGTCCTGTATTAGAAAATTTGGCCATCAGAAGATGCAACTTCGTAACTTTTATAAAAATGCAGAATTATTACAAATATACTAAACATTCCAATGAGAATTATTACAAATGCAACCAAAATAAAGCAAGTATAATTGCTGGCTCAAGATTCATAAACAGTATTACTGGCTCAAGATTCATAAACAATGTAGCTCAAAATAAAGCAAGTATAATTGCTCCCAAAATAAGATTCATTAACAACAGTTTGTAAAGTATATATGAATCTAATTGTACATGAGCAGGATAATTGGAAGTCCTCATGAGCAGTTAAAACATGAGCAGGATAATTGGTAGTTAAAACCTGCAGATACTCTTCCCTTTGCAATCAAATATTGTCCTCATCATCATCGTCAGAAATGTCATCCCTCCTCTGCCATAGATGTTCAATAAGGTCGTTCTTTAATTGTTCATGTGTTGCCTTGTCATGAATTTGTTGCAGACGTGATAAGAATCGACCCAAAACAAGCTCTCGATTTTGCCAAAAGCCCTCAAGTTGATTGAGACTAGTGTGCTCGTGTGGGTCCATAGCAAACCTCATATTTGATTCACGTTGATCTTCTATGATCATATTATGTAAGATAATGCAAGTTTTCATGATCAAAGGCAAGTCTTTTTTATCCATAAGCACCCTGGATTTCTGATAATTGCCCAACGAGATTGAAGCATCCCGAAAGCTCGTTTGACATCCTTTCGAATAGCCTCTTGCTTTCTTGCAAAATATTTTTGTTTATTCCCAACTGGTTGAGATATGCTTTGGATCAAGGTTGCATATTCAGGATATATACCGTCTGATAGGTAATATCCCATGTGATACGCATGACCATTAAGCACAAAGTTGCAAGCAAGAGCTCTCCCATTGATAACATCATTGAAAACTGGAGAACGGTCCAAGACATTAATGTCATTATGAGATCCAGGCATGCCAAAAAAGACGTGCCATATCCATAAATCTCTGGAAGTTACTGCCTCTAATATCACAGTAGCTTCTTGCTTGTGACCGACATGGGTACCATGCCAAGCAGTTGGACAAGCACGCCATGTCCAATGCATACAAATCAAAACTGCCGAAAGCATTCCAGAAATCCCTCACCTCCCCTTCTTTTAGTAGGCGTTGAACATCAGCTTCTGTTGGTGCTCTCATATATTCTTCTGCATAGAGCTCAATTACAGTCGAGCAAAATCGCTTAAGGCTCTCCAAGATAGTACTCTTTCCAATTTTGAATTGTTCATCTATATGATTTGTTGGACTTCCAAAAGCAAGCATTCGGATAGCGGCTGTCACCTAATTTAACACGAGAGTGAAAAAAAAATGAAATCCAGAGATAAAGAGAGATATATTAAATAAATCACTTGAGTCGGTGCACCGGGGAGTGGAAAAACATACAAAGAAACACAACCAACTAATTGATAATACACGTACTCACCTTGATCTTCGATGTTAGGCCCGGTCGTCCTATATCATCATTTTTCTAAACAAAATATTGGTCTCGCTTTTCAACATCAGCAAGTATGCGAAGAAAAAGCTTTTTGCTCATTCGATAACAACTACGAAAATCAGCATCCAAATATGTTGAATTCTCAACAAAGTAGTCCTGCTCCAATTGATAAGCAGTAGAAACCCTTGCACGACGTTTATAAATCCTCCCAAAAGTAGACCCACCATGTTTACCCTTCTGGTTTTGCATCTCCATGAAGCACGCGTTGGTTCTTATATGATGATGTAGGAGCGGCACCACTGAAACTGCAACTTGGTTGAGAATATTTTGATATTCATAAAACTCATCATCCGAGGAAGAGTCTGAAGAAATGAGAGAGAGAGAAGAGGAACCATGGTAAAGTGCCATGGGAATGTGTCTGGACTCAATCACTTGCTATGCAAAACACACGACATAAAATGCAAATGGATAAGAAAGAAATAAGTATAGAAATCATAATAGCACATAATAGTTTATAACCAACAAAAGCAAGATAATTAATTTTGCCAGTAAATTACGACATTCCACACAACAACATTCTTTAAGCCTAGTGATTCCAGTTCACAACTAGAGTTCACAATATATTCTCATTGCAATAACATAACTTTAAACACAAATACCCACAAACTAAATAAACAAACAATAATAATCTTGAATCAAAACAACATATGCATTAACTTGATATGGAACTACTCAAATTAAAAGATGACCGTACCAACAACAACAGGAACAAATTTCACATTCAATGTGATACAATATCTAAATTGTCCATATTGAGTCTAGTACCCAAATCGAAACCACTTCATCCAAAAGTAAACACAAATATAAATGAATATATGTGAAGAGGGAGAGAAGAAGAAGTGCTTACAGAAGTTTGAGCTGCTTTAGTGAAAGAGAGAGACCAACAATGGAACTTCTAGATGAGAGTTCCCACCACAATCGAGCTGTTTCAGTTTTTTGAGATATGTTTTAGAAAAAGAGATGAGTTTTTGCGAACGAGAATGAATTTCGCATGGGTTTTGAAGGGTGTTTAGTTCTAGCGTTGGAACACCATCTTTTTTAGAGTTTTAAGCTCCTTCAAATGGACCTGATTAATCCAACGTGGCCCTTTAAAAAAATGACATGGGCCTGGATTATAGGGGCCTGCATTAGTGATTCCCTAAGAAGGTATAACTATCAACTCCAATTCATACGACCTTTTGTGGCGTGGCAGTTTTGCAATCTCAATTAGATTTGATTCCTGGACATTTTTAATTTGACTCACTATTTATAAACAAAAACACATGAAAATCTTTAAGTTCGGTTTCATTATTTATCTTTGTTTACTGTAAATAAACTCTTAAAGGCAAATAATTATTTTGATAGAATATGCTCTATTCATCTTCTTAGGCACCAAGATATGAGATGTGTTTGTTGTGAAGGTGTTTAGCAATAACATGGGAAAGAAATATGAGCCTAGCATCACAAAGTGTAAGGTGCGTGAGAACTGGACTAAAGTTACATTTAAGCCTAACTTGACAAAATTTAAAATGACACGTCTTGAAGATGATGTGGTTGTATTAGTGAAGAAGCGAGTTATTGACATAGCTGGATTATCATATAAAAGATGCATCTTTTATATACAGACTAAAACACTAAAAAGGGCAATGTACTATTTGAAGTTTACCAATTGAAACAATGTACAATTTTTTGGACCAATTTATGCAATGTACTATCTCAATTTGAGCAATTGACATAACAACTATATTTCAGGCCAAATTAGATTGCCGGAGTGATGATGTGTCCGGTGAAAAAAAAAACCCTAAATTGAAATTGACAAGAAATTCAAGATCATTACAACATCAATAGAAGTAAGTTTTCACATTTTCATTGTATTCAAATCTTATTTTACCTCTCTTTACAATTTTGTGTTTTAATTTAGAGTTTTTTTAATTTAAGGTTTTTTCTTCACCTGATACGTTATCACTCCGGCAATCTAATTTGGCATGAATTACAGTCGTTATGTCAATGGCTCAAATTGAGATAGTACATTGCATAAATTGGTCCAAAAAATAGTACATTGTTTCAATTGGTAAACTTCAAATAATAGTATATTGCCCCTTTTAGTGCTTTAGTCTTTATATACAAGGTGCATGTTTTATAGTTATATTAGTTATTTGATCCGAAATAAATTAGGTTTCTTTGTTAGATCTGTCTAATCCAAGTGTTGTGACTAGATTGTTTTTAGAGTTAGATCGATGTTTTAGATGATTGTTACTGCTTTTCATGAGTTATAGACTTGATTTATATAGGATTGATTCGAATATATTTGTAATAATGTATATTAAGTGATAAAAGCCCAAAATTGTAGTTTTAACCCCTTAACAATAATAATTTTAGACTAATTATGTGAGTAATAAATAAGAGTTAATACTGATTACGTGCTTTTATGTATTTCAGGCATTGAAGTCAATTATGTGCAGAAATGTGTCACTTTGGCGAGATAAAGGAGCAAGGGTTAATTGCTTATAGGTTCTGTGATTAAAAGCCAAGATTCAAGGAGAAAAAGCCTTTTTAATTCCTGGTCAAAGATAAAAAGTCAAAGTCAACGCGGGCAGAAACAACACACAAAAGTCAGCAGAACTTCCGAATACCGTATCTTTGAACTCAGACCTCGGAATAGGGCCTACCTTATGTCAAAACAACCGGCTTGGAAAGCGATTTTCAATGGTCCAAGCCCTGACCTAATCACAGGAGCAGAAGTGGACAAAACGCCTGTTGAAGTCAAATCCAGCTGAAAAGACCTTGGTGAACTGAAGAAATTGGGTTTTGGACTTGATTTTCCAGCCCAAAACATGGCTCCTCAGCCCATGCACGAAAATGTGGATCTGGTCTCCTCCATTTGAACACACAAGACTTAACACTTAAAAAGAATCTTTAGTTTTTGAGGTAGAAGTAGCCATTAGAGAATAGTTTAGATCTAGATTTAGTCTCCATTTAATTAATTAGTTTTTTATCTTATTTTAAATTCAGTTATTGAATTATTGTTATTGCTATTCATTAGATCAATAAAGTTAATTAGTTATTCATAATTTAGTTTCATTTTCCATTAAATCATTGTAGTTTCAATCCATAGATTTAGTTATTTATCATTATTAGTTTTAATTAAATCTTGCATGAGTAGATTTCCATTTAGTAAAAATAAGCAAAGTTATAATCTTTATATCATGTCTTGTTTAAATTTATATATTAATGATAGCATAATGATTCTAGGCTAAACCTCCATTAGAGGGGGTTGAAGAAGCCTTGATGAAGCTTGATTTTTGTTAAGCGTAGAATAGTCATGATTTCCCATTCCATTCTAGAAAACAATTAGTTCACCATGAGAATGGGTTTGATTGTTTCACATGCTAGATGTTAGTTAGTAGAGATTACCATGAACAACTAGGGATTAGGAAGAACCAATTGTTATGCGAAAGCAGTTCAATTTGGATTACGACGATTCTTCATTAGTAAATTAAGTCGAGTTAAGGTGGAATCAATTCCCCCTAATTCCTTATCATAGATTTAATTTAGCATTTCGTAGTTGAATTATTGTATCTCGTTAGTATAATTTGCATCGTAGTATAATTTTGTAAAACTCTCATTAACTTTGGATGGATTGATAATCTTAGGAAACACAAATTCTAAAGAACTAGGAGTGGAACGAATCTTTCACTCCAACTTTATTTTGATAGAATCGAGAGTAGAAATCTTTGATAAACAATTTAAAGACACAAGTTTAGTTTTAGTTTTACTTGCGTTTAGTTTAATCGCTTATTCGTAGGTAAAATTATTTATTTTACGATTTATCAAATGGTGCCGCTGCCATCTTCGTTCCCTTTAGAATTGTTTCGTTAGTACAATTAGTCTTTCCAAAGTCTCATTAAACCCACCCACCCTTGTTTGATTCTAACTGTGGTTGTCCATTTCAGAACTGAAATTTTCCTCGCAGGATTACACGGAGCACGACTGCGCCCTTGGTAGGCTAAAATTGAGCACCACCCGAGCCCAAATCACTGGACATCAGTGAATACCAGAGCGCCACCCGCGGCCAAATCACTGGACATTAGTGAATACCAGAGCGCGCCTGCACCTCAGTGGAGCGCAACCCGCACCCAAATCATTGTAACTCGAGTTTCACTTGAGCGCGACCCACGCCCTCTTCTGAAAATGCCCGATTTCCACAGGTTAGTTCAAACTTTCATTTCTTCAAGTTATTCAGTGTTTCTAACTTGTTATATACACTGAGCTCGCGTAAACAAGACGCCATACAAAACCGAAGCAAGGAGGCATTCATGTACTTTTTTCTTCCACACCTCGCATCTCTTGTTAAAGGTTCATACTAGCATATCAGGATTGTTTTGAGTGTTGTCGTGTTTAGTTAAGATTGTTCTTAGCCTTGCATGAGATTAAGGTCAGGTCGAAGAAAAACACCTAACGTAATCAACCGACAACGTCAATAAACACGCCTTTCTAGTATACCACTCACTACACCTCTAGCTAATATACCACACACTACACCTAAAATAATGGCTGAAGAAAGAGAGTCTCCTCTCTCTGACTTTTACAAAGCCTTGAACGATAGCCCAAAATCTTGCATCGTTCTAGCAGACCCAGTGGGGGATTTCCGAATCCCCCCAAATATATTTAATTTGTTACCCATTTTTCATGGGTTAGACCATGAAAAACCTTATCAGCACATACGTAGGATTGAACAAATCCTTACAACATTCCACCATCCTACGGTTGGTGCTGAACAAATTAAACTAAGGGTATTTCCTTTCACCCTAGCCGACAAGGCGGTGTCTTGGTTAACTGCCCAAGTGCCTAATTCCGTGGACTCGTGGGCTAAACTTGTTCAACTATTTATGGAACACTTTTACCCACCTCTGAAGACAGATGAAATGCTTTCCAAGATTCATTTCTTTTGACAGAATCCTCACAAATCATTTTCAGAGGCTTGGAATCATTTCACCGATCTTCTTATAGAGTGTCCACACCATAACCTCGCGAAAGACACGTTAGTTCGTGCCTTTTTCAAAGGACTTTTACACCACCATAAAGAAGTCCTTGACATAATGAATGGGGGTAGTTTCCTAAGTAAAGGAGCCTCAGAGGCTTATAAATTTTTAGAAGATCAAACCAAACGTAATAATAATTGGGAGGGTGTGTAGTGACGATATCTCCCGTTCCGCTAGTTCTTCTACAACAGTTAAGGCCGCCAATATGTTTGAGATGAAATTCGATCTTGAGCTAAAAACTTTAATCAAATGTCTCACTAAAAAGGTAGAGGCTATTTCTGTTCAACAAAAGCCTATCCCCATCATGAATGTCAACTATAATCCATGTAATTTCTGTTTGAGTCCTGAACATCCCGACTCCTATTGTCCTCTAGCTTATGAACAACAAACATCACAACAAGATAACGTTTGCTCAATTAATAGTTATCCTATTCCTAACGCCCCTTGGAGACAACATCCCAACTTCAGTTGGAGAAATAATCAACAAGTAACACCTCCAGGGTTTAAAAATCAAAATGTTAGGCAAGCAAACAATTATAACCTAGCTCCACCACGACAAGGACAAGGTCAGGGTAATTATAATAATTATAACAATAATAATTATAATGCAAATAGAGGTATCGTTCCGATAAATAATAACTATCACAACCCACCCATTAATAATTAACATGACATAGTTCCTGTCACACAACCTGTAACAAATCGTACTCCACAACCGGATCGTTTTGACACTTTTATGCAATCCTAACAATAGATTTTACAAGCCATTCAACTTTCCTTACAGCAGTTAGCACAAGACAAAGTACAACCTAAAGGTGTGTTTCCGGGTTAAGCAATACCTAATCCTAAAACAACAAACACAGCCTTTGAGGTAAACGGTAATACTAGTACGGAAAATGCAAACGTAAGTGAGCTAAATGCCATCACCACTCTCCGTTCTAGAAGAGTGGTTGATAACAATGTAACTATGCCTATAGTTACACCATAAGTAGTCCCTACACTGGATATTGAACTAGATATCGAAATAGAAACTGAAGAGCCTACCCCTGTAGAGGTACCATTTAAACCACAACCTAAGAAACAGAAAGTCAAGGTTATACATCCAGTTGATCCATACGCTAAATATAGAGAGAATCCACCGTTTCCCAGAGATTAGTAATGTTAAACAAGGATACAAACTATGACGAGATTAGGGAAGTTTTCAAAAATCTAACGATAAACCTACCCTTTCTCGAAGCAATTAAAAAGTTAACTCACCACGCTAAGTTTCTTAAAGAGTTGTGCACTACTAGGCGTAAGACAAATATTCCTAAAGACGCTTTTCTAACTTAACAGTTTCTAACTTTATCAGAACATAATGGAATCGTTAAGTACAAGGACCCTAGTCGACCTACTATACAATGCACCTTAGGAAATTCCCACACGACGACCGCTTTATTAGACCTGGAGGCAAGTGTTAACTTACTCCCGTATTATTTATACAAACAAATAGGTCTACAAGAGATGCAACCTACTCAAATGACATTGTAATTAGCATATCGATCTATTAAGTATCCTAAGGGTGTGGTTGAAAACGTGCTTATTAAGGTTCAGGATTTTTACTATCCTACTAATTTTGTTATCCTTGATACGGAAGTCATTAACGACTCTATTCCGATCATCTTAGGGCATCCCTTTTTGGCAACTGCCAACGCGCTTATAAATTGCCGCGATGGTTCGATGTTCTTGTCTTTTGGACATATTTCTGTTGAGGTAAATGTTTTTAAAATGATGAAACAATTACCGGATTCGTCTGTAGATGGGGAGGTTAACATGATCGAGAGCTTAGCTCAAGATTATTTTAACAACACGTTTCCCAAAAACCATATGCATAAATTCCTTTCCTTTGGAAGTTCAGATTTTGTCAATGACTCCTACTTAGAGGAAGTCAACACCATCTTTGAGTCTACACCTATCATAAACCCTTCTGTTGCTCCATCTACTGAGTTTGAAGACTTGCTGCCTAAGCAAGTATTCATTACTCAAGATGAGGACCTTCTAGAAGCATTTATTGACATTCCTTCCACCTCGGTGCTTAAACCTCTTCCTTCTGAGTTAAAATATATTCAACTTGATCCGGATGGTAGTCATCCGGTAATTATATCTTCTCTGTTATCTAAGGAGGAAGAGACACGTTTGATCAGGATGATTAGGGAACATTGCTCTGCGATTGCTTGGTCCCTAGCCGACATTAAGGGAATTGACCCTAATGTATGCACTCATCGTATCCATTTGGAGGATAACACAAAGACTTCTCACGAACCTCAGCGTCGCTTGAACCCTGCCATGAAAGAGGTGGTCAGGGAAGAAGTCTTACGGTTACTCGATGCGGTTATCATATACCCAATCTCTGATACCGAATGGGTAAGTCCCATTCATGTAGTTCCTAAGAAATCAGGGATTACCATGGTACGTAATGCCAAGGGTGAATATGTTGCAACGCATGGTCCTATGAAATGAAGGATCTATATTAATTACAGACGTTTAAATGTCATGACACGAAAGGATCATTTTCCTTTACCCTTTATAGATCAGATGCTAGAATGTCTAGCTGGTCATGCTTTTTACTATTTTTTTTATGGCTACTTTGACTATTTCCAAATTATTATTGATATTGATGACCAAGAAAAGACTACCTTCACATGTCCTTTTGGAACATACACCTATAAACGAATGCCTTTTGGCCTTTGTAATGCTCCTGGTACCTTCCAACGGTGTATGCTTCATATATTTAGTGACATGGTAGAACGCTTCATGGAAGTATTCATGGATGATTTTTCTATCTATGGACACTCTTTCACTAACTGCATGTCTAACATGTCTAAGGTTTTCACACGGTGTGAAGAGAAGAGTCTGGTTTTAAATTGGGAAAAATGTCATTTCATGGTGAAAAATGGCATAGTACTAGGTCACATTGTACCTAGTGATGGCATCGAAGTAGATAAGGCCAAACTAGATAAGATAGTGACTCTACCTATACCATGGACTGTCCGTGATATTAGAGCCTTTCTAGGCCATGCAGGTTTTTATAGGCGCTTTATCAAAGATTTTTCGAAAATAGCTAGGCCTTTAACTAATCTGCTTTTAAAGGATGCCATCTTTGATTTAAATTTTAACTGTAAACAGGCTTTCGAAACTTTAAAAGCCGCCTTAACTTCTGCACCCATTATACAGCCTCCCATTGGTCTAAACCTTTCGAACTCATGTGTGATGCTAGTGATTATGATGTTGGTACTATCTTGGGACAGAAACTAGATAATAAGTCCACTGTTATTTATTATGCTAGTAAAACTTTAAACGATGCTCAAAGGAATTATACAACTACTGAAAAAGAATTCTTAGCTGTTGTTTATGCTTTAAATAAGTTTCCTCCTTATTTGGTTGGTTCTAAGACTCTAGTTTACACGAACCATGCAGCCCTTTAGGTACCTTCTCGCAAAGAAGGATGCTAAGCAGAGATTAATCCGATGGATTCTTCTCCTGCAAGAGTTCACATTAGAAATAAAGGACAAAAGAGGGGTCGAAAACATAGTTGTCGACCACTTATCTAGACTTACAAATGATGATGATAGTGATTCTGAGTCCATACTTGACTCTTTTCTTGATGAGCATCTGTATGCTATTTTTTCTCCACCATGGCATACTAACATTGTGAATTATTTAGAGTCTGATACTATTCCTGCTGATTGGTCAAGAAATGGACGTAAGAAGTTCTTGGCCAGAGTTAAGCTATACTACTGGGATGAGCCCTACCTTTTTAAGTATTGTGCGGATCAGATTATTCGTCGTTGTATTCCCTAATTGGAATATAATGAGGTTCTTTCATTCTGCCATAACAAAGAGTGTGGTGGCCATTTTAGTAGTATGAAAACTGCTGCTAAAATTCTTCAATGGGGGTTTTATTGGCCTACTCTTTTTAAAGATGCCCAAGTGCATTGCAAGACGTGCGTTCGTTGCCAACAACTTGGGCGAATCACGAAGCGTAATATGATGCCATTAAATCCAATCACGGTGGTTGAAGTTTTTGACGTATGGAGCATTGATTTCATGGATCCTTTTCCGGTTTCCCACGGTTTTATATATATTCTAGCTGCCGTGAACTACGTGTCTAAATGGATAGAGGCCATGGCTTGCCATAGCAATGACCATAAGACAGTTGTGTTTTTTGTTAAGGAATACATTTTCTGTCGATTTGGCATTCCTAAAGCCATCATTAGTGATGGTGGAACACATTTTTGCAACAGAGTTGTTGCATCTCTAGTGAAAAAGTATGGAGTTACACATAAGGTAGCAACTCCGTATCATCCACAAACTAGCAGACAAGTAGAAGTTTCTAATAGGGAAATCAAAAAGATCTTAGAAACAGCTATAAATCCTGATAGGAAAGACTGGTCGAAGCGTTTATCTGATACTTTATGGGCGTATAGGACTACTTTCAAAACTCCTATAGGTATGTCGCCCTTTAGACTTGTATTTGGGAAACCTTGTCATTTGCCCGTTGAATTGGAGCACCGTGCTATATGGGCTATAAAAAGCCTTAACTTCAATTTTGATGAGGCAGGTGTCAAGCGCAAGTTGCAATTGAATGAGCTTGAAGAAATCCGTAGCGATTCTTATGATCTCGCGAAGGATTATAAAGCTAACATGAAACGTGTTCATGATAAGCAAATCATGTGCAAAGAGTTTGTGGTAGGTCAAAAGGTCTTGCTTTACAACTCCCGTCTACATATTTTTCCATGGAAATTGAAAACCCGTTAGTCTGGTCCTTTTCTGGTTACTGAAGTCACCCCTTATGGGGCAATCACCTTGGTCAATCCCAAGGACAATAGTACCTTTCAAGTTAATGGCCAACGGTTGAAACATTTTCACGAGCTATTGTCCCCTGATGTGGAGGAAGTCCTTTTATAGGACCCTGTCTATGAGGACTGATCTTTGTTGGTTGGTGTACTTCCTTTCATTTCCATATATTGGTTAGTGCACCATTCAGGTAACCGGGCCCTCCCTAGGGAGTGTGTGGCTGTAAGTACCGAATCCTAAGTCCACAATTAACATAATTCACGTTTTCCATTCTTGCATGTTTTCTCGGTTTTTGAGTCATGTTCCTCTATGGTGTGAATTATGTCTTTATTGCTTTTCGTTTTTCTTATAGTAAACATCATGCATAAAAAAAAAAATTTTAAAAAAAAATCTAAATCATAAAAATAGTAATTAAGAAATTCTTGGGAATCTGACTTTAAAAGACCCACGTTTAAAACAATTTTTTTAAACTCTGTTGTCTAAAATTTGTTTGGGGGTGGGGTGTTCGTTCTTCCGTTCTTAATTGTTCAACTTTCCATTTCTATTGCTTAGGCCGTTTAATCGTATTTCGATTCGGGTTGACATTATCTATGAATTTAGATTTCATTCGTTCGCATAACTTACATCATGCACGTATTTTGAGACATTTTCTATCTTCTTATATGTCACCCACAGTTGGAATAGAGTGTTTTATGTATCATTGGATTGGAAAATTCTCTCCTGATCATTTCCATAGCTCATTCACAAAAATCAGACCGGTAACGAAGCGGCAATTTTAGTTTGAAGTTGTGCGAAAAATCGACAAATTTCAAAAAATCGAATTAGGCTTAGGCCCAATCTCGCATGCACGTGCCACGCACTTACGTCTCCATCTTCTAAACCAAAACTGCTCGCGAGTTTTCCTTTTTCCTCACCGCCATTAACAAAGCTTAAAAACCCTAACCAAAAAAAAAAAGAAAAAGAAAAACCTAACTACACCCACGCCCAAAGTTCAATCCCAACCCAAATATTCTCCAAACCATCTCCCACACCATTCCAAACCTTTCCCACCACCGAAAACATCCAAAAATCCAAAAAAATTGAACTGCCACCGCCACCACCGCACCTCCTCCCAATATTTTTAGTGAGTTTGATTTCAAACTCTTTCCCCACCTTATTCACACCCACAAATCCAATCAAAACTCCAATGGCTCGAAGATGAAGAATTTTTCCGGAACAAGCATTTACGCCCGCCCACTTTGAGCCATTTTACTGTGACGAAATGAGTCATAGGGATTGGACACATTTGTGGTATACGACGAACAAGTTCTATCACGAAGATTTGGTCCAACAATTTTATAGGACGAGGGAGTTGGATAGGAATAAGATTTTTGTGAAGGTGAATAAATTAAGGAAAGAAGTGGATAGAAATTTGTTAGCTCGTATTTTCGGTATGGAGGAAGGACGCACTCTAGTAGCCACAATGCAGGAATCCCAATTTACTGGGATTGAGCCCTTGATGAATGAGACGGTTTTGGAGGGTAACTACAATGCGAGCTCGCATTGTGTTCGTCAGTCATCTCTGCGAACCAACCAGTTGGCTATAGCTCAGTGGATTGGGAGAAATGTCATTGGAAAGGAGAAAGTCAGTGACATCAGCCTAAATTGTCTTCACGTTCTATGGATACTCTAGGAGAGGCAATATGAATTTTGTATCCTTGAGTTTTTGATAGCTATGATTAGAGGAGTTGGGAAGAGTATTGCACCTCTCCCTGTTTTGATAACGAAGAACATGATGACTTTGTGAGCGACTCCGAAGTCTGATCGGATTTACCTGAAGAGGCACCAAAATCCTACTATTTATACTGAGTGTATCCAAAAGACGTGGAGGTTGCCTGAAGAGAGGGTAGTGGAAAAGAATGAGTCAAAGGATGAGGAGGACACGTCATGTTTTGATGCCGATGCCTTGGAGAGGTGTACGTCTGATGCAGAACGCATGTCGGTGCTTCATCGTGGCATGCGTTCTCTCAATACTATTTGTGCAAATCTCCAGACTCGACAGGCTACCATCCATCATAACTATGAGACTCGCGCCTAACACGAGGACGAGCGTTAGGAAGAGATGAAGGCCGAGATGGAAGCTCAGCGAAAGTTCCGAGCAGATATGCTTGAACACTACCCACCCCATGGGGGTTCTTCTACTGAGGAGGTGTCTGTGAGGCACGAGCATCGTCGCCGAAGGACGGATGGCTCTGGCCCATCGGTAGCTCAGGAGTCATCTCCTTCTCATGTGCCATCCACTACCAGCATTGCGTTGTTTAGGGATCTTATGAGTTGATGTTGTTTTGTATTTGTTTCTATTAGTTCGGATGTTAATTTTTGAATTCCGTAGTTAAATTTGAATTAGTAGTTAAATTGTATGTGAATTTTATTTTCAATTTAATTTGGTTCTTTTTAAATTGTGCATTGATTTTATTGTTAATCTCATCTTCCCGAATTGTTTGGGGGTGGTATTATTTATTCTAGCATGATTTTTATATGATCCTCAATTTTAGAAGTTGTTTCGGAGTGATTGTTGAGAATATTGCCGATATTGGCATGCCTATGATTAGATGTTGTGGTAGAATAAAGTCTAAAAGAGTTTAGAAGTTACTATTCTAAATTCAATCTAAAAGATATTAGGTTTGTTTTAGAATCAAGAATATGGGTTGTTTCCGTTTTCAGTTTTGGAAATTTTTTTGTTTCCGACAATTGCCTTAAAACTTTTTGGCAACTTCCCAATTCGTTTTGGAAACTCAAAACCTATATAAACTTCATTCATTTTCTACACAAAACTCACATCTCTCACTTTCATCTCTCACCTTTCACTCCCAAGTTTTCCTTCTTTTTCTGCTTCACTTCAAAGACGCCAGCAGAGCGAGCTTTTTAGGTGGCCACCACCACCCAAAACATCATCCGTCGGTCTATTTGCTCTTGAAATAGCGACCAACGCCCTACCGGACCAATTAAAGAAAAGCGACCAGCCAAAAAACACTGTAAGTCCGATTGCTCCTGAGCGCAACCCGTGCCCATATAAGGCTTAGGTTGAGCGCACCCTGTGCCCTGACATCCGTAGGCACAAAAAATTCCAATTTTTTATGGGTTGTTCCAGGATCGTTCTAGCTGTTCTAGAGAGTAGTTTTGTGATGACATCACCTATAGTCATACCGGAGCAGTCTTCCAAAGACTTGTTGGGAAGCGAGACTTATGGACATTGGTTCTGCGACAGGATCTTGCAGTTAGGATGGAGGCATCTACTGGTAAGTGAAGACGACTCGTATTCACCTTAGCTTACTGAATATTTTTACAATAATGTTAGTTTCTATTGTAACCTGGATGGAGAACAAGAATTCTCCGTCGTGGTTGATGACACGCCACTAGAATTCAATAAGTATTTGGTAGCGTTAGTTTCGGGAATACCAATACCTGATCCTATTCACACGTGGGGATATATGACCGATAATGCATACCTCTATGACTATACATATTTCCATGAGTATTATGGGGGAGGGGTGTTTCGTATAATGGACCAAGGGCGTTATAACATAGCCCTTGGTAGCTTGTCCCTCAATGTAGGCACCACCATGTTATTCATCCTGATGAATATTTTAGGGGATTGGCAGTTTACTTCAGCAAATAGTACCGTTGGTTACATTTTTCTTACTTTAGCTGAGGGACGTCGGCGATATGACATTCCCCGAGTATTAGTGCCTAGTCTTAAGAGAGCCCAAAGCATGAGGCATAAGTATCTTCTTATGCCTGTTTTGGTTTGCCGCATCATGCGCATTTGTCTACCTGAATTCTATACCCAGTTCACGGATTGGAAAAGGGTTGAAGTCATGAGACACACCAATTGGGTGGTTCGCTCATTCCGAGTAATGACTTGGACGGGATGGCAAGTGCAACCTCATTTGGTTGCTCTTTACACCCCATCAAACATAGTAACACTCGACAGGTTATCACATGTTGATGACACACGGCGAAGGGCTTGGCAAGTTATCATGGCATGGCACAACGCGAAGGAACCTCATCTCTTTAAAGAGGATGATGAGGAGGATGACAAGTGAACGCGGGAGAGGAGGTAAGTTTTAGTTTCAGTTAGTGTCTGCTTATGTCCCAAGCAATTTAATTCTTGTTATCCCCATAACGGGTGGAACTCCTATAGAGTTGCGTCAATTTTTATTTTCTATATTAGTATGTTTTAACCTTGTTTTGTAGATATTCCAGAATTTCATGCGTTTCCATGGTATTTTCCTACCCTTTTTATTTAAATACTTCGAAGACAAAACATGCTTCTTGTTTTGGGGTGGCATATAAACACGTGTAATTAAGGCATATGTTAGGATATAGATATGCACTTGTTTTCTAGTTAAGGAATAGAAACACGTGTAATTAAGGCATAAGGTATAATATGCACTTGTTTTCTAGTTAAAATTTCAAAAATTCAAAAATATAAATAAAAAGTTATGCTATACATTTAGGATTATTGGTATTGTTTTCTTTCTCTATGCTTTTAATAATCTAGAAGTCTCACGTAGCTTTTGCATTAGAATAATTTTTAGAAACTTAGATTATTAATATGTAGGTAATAATCTTTGCATCTATCTATAAATATATTACATGAGTATCTATGATTGTTAGCAGTAAGTTTCTGAAATCTAGGTTAGAGTACTTATTCTACAAATCCTATGAGAATATAGCCTAAAGCCTTATATGAGTGAAACATTTGAGAAATGACACAAGGGAAGAGTAAAATCCGGATAGAGAAATCACACGTCCACTTGCTTGATCACTATACCATATCCTAAGCGAGAATTTAGGCCCTCTTTGGATCGATATAGCCAGAAATTCAACCCTTATGAAATTATTTTTCGCTAGTCGCCGCTCTGAGCCTTTATTTAGCCTTTCATAAACCGCAAATCTTTTAACCTTTACAAAACAAAATAAAATAAAAATCAGCCTACCCATTCTTTGAATGAGTCTGAGAATAGAGATGAAGAATAGGAAAGAGAAAGGCCTTTGAAATCAAGAAATTGTTAGTCGCTTCAAATAAGAAAAGAAAGTTTTCATCTAAATAAAATAAATAAATAAATAAACAAATAAAAGAAAATAAAGAGTTAGAACTCCAAAAATAGAATCAAGGGAGTCAAAAGCCAAAGAAAAAGAAAAATATGGCTAAGGATGGAAACAAAGTGTATAAGCAAAAGTAAAGAACAAGGTTTTCTCTAGTTACATAATATGAAGACTCTATTATCTCAGACGTGTCCTTTTTGAATATCTATTTCCTTCCTTCTTAAACCATCTCCTAATCCCCGCAATAACTAATAAAGACCTCTAGCTCAATTAGGAATAAGTTAGTGTGATAGTAAGTGGCAGATGTGTTTGATCGACTCCGGCTTCCTTGTGTATCATTGAGATTGTATGGTAAAGTGTGCCCACTGCACACTGGAGTAGCGAAACTTGAGCGGAAAAATCAGAGTGGTTTTTGTCTTGACATTTATGTGAGGACCTACTTAAGGACATTATTCCAAGTTTTCAGAAACGGACCTGCTAGTGCATTTCATAGTATTACTCATTGTATATATATTTATTCATAGATGATTGATTATTATACATATATTAGCTTATGTTTTTACTTGATTATTCTTTATTCATTGCTAGTGAGATATAAAGATAATTGGGAGCATAAATAAAGAAACAATAGTTTTATTTCTTAGTCGTTGTAGTATAGATGAAGTTTGTGAGTACCTTCACTGGAAAACTCTCACGAGGCTATAACTCGTCCACTAGGGAATTTCTAGTGGTTTAAGGCCTTGTTGCATATGATCAATACAATCGCACTCGGCGAAACGAGATTAGTTAGAACTCTATTTTTGGTCACTTATTCTAATTTCTCATATTTGCTTGAGGACAAGCAAAATGCTGTTTGAGGATGGTTTGATAAGAGCCCAAAATTGTAGTTTTAACCTTTTAACAATAATACCTTTAAACTAATTATGCGAGTAATAAATAAGAGTTAATGTTGATTACGTGCTTTTATGTATTTCAGGCATTGAAATCAATTATGTGCTGAAATGTGCCACTTTGGAGAGATAAAGGAGCAATGGTTAGTTGCTTAGAAGTTCTGTGATTAAAGGCCAAGATTCAAGGAGAAAAAGCCTTTTTAAAGCCCAGTCAAAGATGAAAAGTCAAAGTCAACGCGGGCAGAAACATCACACAAAAGTCACCAGAACTTCCGAACACCGTATCTTTGGACTCAGACCTCGGAATTGGGCCTACCTTATGTCAAAACGACCGGCTAAGAAAACGATTTCTAATAGTCCAAGCCTTGACCCAATCAGAGGATCATAAGTAGATGAAAAGCCTGTTAAAGTCAAATCTAACTAAAAAAGCCTTGGTGGATTGAAGAAATTGGGTTTTGGGCTCGATTTTTCGGCCCAAAATATGGCTCCTCAGCCCATACACGAAAATGTGGATCTGGTCTCCTCCATTTGAACACACAAGACTTAACTCTTAAAAAGAATCTTTAGTTTTTGAGGTAGAAGTAGCCATTAGAGAATAGTTTAGATCTAGATTTAGTCTCTATTTAATTAATTAGTTTTTTATCTTGTTTTAAATTCAGTTATTGAATTAATGTTATTGCTATTCATTAGATCAATAAAGTTAATTAGTTCTTCATAATTTAGTTTCATTTTCCATTAAATCCTTGTAGTTTCAATTCATAGATTTAGTTATTTATCATTATTAGTTTCAATTAAATCTGGCATGAGTAGATTTCCATTTAGTAAAAATAAGCAAAGTTATAATCTTTATATCATGTCTTGTTTAAATTTATATATTAATGGTAGCATAATGATTCTAGGCTAAACCTCCATTAGAGGGGGTTGAAGAAGCCTTGATGAAGCTTGATTTTTGTTAAGCGTTGAATAGTCGTGATTTTCCATTTCATTCTAGAAAACAATTAGTTCACCATGAGAATGGGTTTGATTGTTTCACATGCTAGATGGTTAGTTGGTAGAGATTACCATGAACAACTAGGGATTAGGAAGAACCAATTGTTATGCGAAAGCAGTTCAATTTGGATTACGACGATTCTTCATTAGTAAATTAAGTCAAGTTAAGGTGGAATCAATCCCCCCTAATTCCTTATCATAGATTCAATTTAGCATTTTGTAGTTGAATTATCGTATCTCGTTAGTATAATTTGCATCGTAGTATAATTTCGTAAAACTCTTATTAACTTTGGATAGATTGATAATCTTAGGAAACGCGAATTCTAAAAAACTAGGAGTGGAATGAATCTTTTACTCCAACTCTATTTCGATAGAATTGAGAGTAGAAATCTTTGATAAACAATTTAGAAACGCGAATTCATTTTACGATTTATCATTAAGCTTGCTTTGTTCCATTCGTGGGTAATGATACGCTTGTGATAATGAATTTCATGAGCATACCTTTGATGTTAGATTTGATTAATTTCTTTTGTATATGTAAAATTAGTTTAACCTGGACTTATTCCTTGCAATTTGAGTGGAAATGTTTATAGGATTATAATAGACATATGTATCCTGATGTTGTTCATGTTGTTAAATGGGGTTGGATGAGAGTAAGAATGCCATGGCTATGGTGACAGAATAACTGCACAAAACCGTTGTTCGTGATCGGTTGCTAATGTGCTTGGGCTGGTTGATAAGAAGGAGCTTACAGGGATAGTAAGTAGTATGAAAATTGAATTTTACTTGTATGGTTTTTGAGTTTTTTATTAGTGGATGTGTATGCCATTTTGATTCTACTTTGTATGTGCCTTGTTTAGAGTGCCATAACAAGATTCATCGTTACATGTTAGTGGGAGCTTTTCATTTGGGGTGTTCGAATATCTACATCACATGTTAGTGGGAGCTTTTCATCTGGGTTGTTCGAATATCTATATCACATGTTAGTGGGAGCTTTTCATCTGTGGTGTTCAATTTATATCAGAGGAGTTAATTCCGGCTTATCGTTACTTTCTACTTTCTAGGCCAGTTCAAGGGTATATAGAAAGTGAGAAACACTTGGAAAATGGGTTTCCCCGACTTTGTAGACATAAACTTTTGTGGACATAAACTCGTAGTATCAGTGAATAATTTTGAAAATCCAGCTACTCCAAGATATTACTTTATAGTGATAGCACTGCAGCTCTGACATTTGCAAATGATCCTAAGTATCATGGGAAGGCCAAACACATAGAGACTCGTTTTCACTACATTCGAGATAAGGTTGCAACAGGAAAGAAGTGGTCTTGAAACATATCTCCACACTTAACATGTTGGCTGATCTCATGACTAAACCTATTGCACGAGATGTGTTTGAATCTCATGTTAGGAGTATGTAACTTCGTAGGATTTTATATGTTTGGACATTTTTTATGTAATTGGCATTGTTTATGATATATTTCATTAATTCAGATTTTTTGGAATATTCTTATAATTACACATTCTTAATTCGTTTTTGTCATCGGGCTTAAATCGACCTACTCACATGGGTGATTCACCTTGGCGCTAGAAGAGCGAAAAAAATATTTTTTTAAATTCTTGAATGTCGCCTTAGTTAGAGCTAAGATGAGACCTTATAAAATAAAGGTCGAATATAAAATTTATCCACAATTTTATGTAGCCTGTAGTTAAGCCGAATATGAGTGTTTTTCTTGACAGGTGCTAGAGAGTGACTGGGATAAAACTCAAGTTAGGCACTTGTTTAGCGACTAGACTAAGATTCGTATGGTGTTACAGTTTTGCAAGTGACATACCCATTTTAATGGGATAACGCCATAGATACATAACATAGTGTATGTGCTTTGTCGACCGATAGTGAGAACAATGAAATCCCTTCTTCATTGTTATGTGAGCCACTGGGATAATTAAAACATTTTTCCATTGTATGCCTTTCTTAACCTAAGGTTATGTCATGAAGAGAATATTTGGTGACGCATTTTAGTGTGCTTCCTAAGTACTATAATACTTACCGTATTATAGGGCATTTCTAGGAAAGCGACTGAATATAATTGAACTGACATGAATGCTTAGGGAAGATTTTTTTTATATTACATCATGTTTTGTGACTCATAGCAGGCCCGTGACTATATTTTTGATATGTCATGAGTACAAAACAAGGAGGGGATGTAGCACTACTTTATACGAGGGATTAAGAGTGTTGATTCCGGTGTAATCAACTAAGGCATATACGAGATGCTTCTGGGTGATGTGTTTTTTATTAGTTTGGGTGAAAACTTAATAATATCGCTCCTGTTGCTCTTTGTTCTTCTCATATAAGCTACTCCTTAGATATTTTCTAGCTTTGTTTTAAATACCTTACGTAGGTATTATAAACATACGAAGAAAAATAACAAAAAAACTATCTCAAAGATTTTACTCTATAATTTCTCCGTTCACCAAGGAGTGGGTTTAAGGTGTGATTCTAAGGGTTGATTCTAGTAACAATCCTACTCAAGAGACGAGGCTTGTAACAACAAACAAGGGTTATCATTATTTACATTCGGGTTTCTTCCACTAGGACTAAGGTATGTTCTATAACTGAATTAGCATATGAATGTATGTTTTACATATAGGATTGTCATCATTCAGCCAAAGAAAAAAAATGGGCCTATAGTCATTGAAGATCTACCAAGTGACTGTGTTTATATTATGCTTGCGTTAGGCAAAGAGTGTTCAAAACCTTCCAATCCACAACAGATACCCTCTCAACCCGATTCTTCCACACAAAATTTAGAAAGCTTTACCAATGACTAGAAAATGGTGGCCTTCATGGGGCTGTAGTAGTGGCCTTTCTTACTACTGCTTGTATTATTAGTAGTGCAAATCTTACTAAAAGGATTAGAGATGCACTTAATGCTGGGATGATGACGCTCCTTTAAATACTCAAAAATATGTTCTTTATGAGTGCAAGAAATAGAATTTGGTGTGGACTGGCAAGAATAAGGCAGCATCTCTTGAGCCTGACAAGATAGAGATGATTATGGGTTACCCAGAGAACCATAATTGGCAGTCAGTAGAACTGGGAGGTATAAAACCACTTGTAATTTATTTTAGGTTTGCAGCCACATACTCTTTCCAGCTTCTACTTTCTGATAATTTTCATTTACTTGGCTACAAACACGTATGTTGCAGGTTGTTGTTGGCGTTATCCCTCACATGAAGAGAAAAGGTGTTATGCTTGCGTGCATAAGCCTGAGCGCGACCCGTGCTCAGAATAGGCTTGCTCAAGGTGCAACTAATGCTCATGCCTTGGTCGACCTCTAGGCACTTCAGTGCTACCCCCGCGCTCGACTTGGCCTTGCCCAAGGCGCTCCCCGCGCCCATGCCTATTTTTCAGAGAATTCTATTTTTGTGGACCGCGAGTTTGCAATAAGGGTTGGGGTTTTTAGCAAAACCTAACACTCATAAAACACACGAAAGGCAGCACAAAAGTCAGAGAAACCCCAATCTTGAAAGCTATCAAAATTGAGAGATAACCTTTACAGAGATACAACCCAGTAAAGAGATAAGAGTGATCTAGTAAGGTGAGAGATTGAAAGGAGAGATTGTAATCTTCCTTCCCATTTTATAAAAGGACTAGCTCTTGTGGAAGTAGGCACTATTGGCCTAACCACAGTATATCTTTGTATTGTGGTTTGCTTTTACTGCTTTACATTATTATATGTTGTTAATAGTTGTTTAGCGAGTTGGGCTTGCTAGTTTGGTTGTAGGGAATATTTAGATTGTTGATTAGAGTTTAATTGTGTTCAAATATAAGTTATCTGTATAGTGGGGAATCAATTAGTATTGGTATTAACCCAACAAGTGGTATCAGAGCCAGATTAGATTAGCCTAAAGTGTTATCCAAATCTTGGTCGGAAGGTGTTTGACAAAACTCCTGAGAGAATATTTGAATTTAAATAACTTGTAGAGATGGACAATTCCATGAACACTCGCATGATGAGTCTGAATAGAAAGAACTACACCATTTGGAAAGCCAAGATGGAAGACTTACTTTATTGCAAGGACTTGGCACAACCCCTTGAGAATGGAGGAGAAAGACCGGAAGCGGTTGCTGCGGCTGAGTGGAGCAAGCTTGACAGAAAAGCAATTGGGTACATTCGACAGTGGATTGACGATAGTGTCATTCACCATGTACCCCAAGAGACTACAGCTTTTGGCTTGTGGAAGAAACTCTAAGACCTTTATGAGAGGAAGTCGGGCGGAAACAAAGTGCTGGTCGTTAAGAAGTTTGCCGACATGAAGTACCAAGAAGGTTCTTCAATGTCTGAGCATCTTAATGAATTACAGAATACCATCAATCAGATGCATTTGATGAAGATTGATTTGGGAGACGAAGTTAAGGCTTTGTTGCTATTAGGCTCTCTACCCGAAAGTTGGGAGACATTAGCAGTCTCTTTAAATGGAGCAGCCAAGGATGGAATCGTTACCATGAAGATGGTTACCGCATCTTTGTTGAATGAGGAGACTAGAAGGAGTTCAAAAGGCAGTTCCTCTCGCTCAGAGATCCTTGTCACAGAGAAACGGGGGAGAGATAGATACAGAAAACTATCTCGTTCTAAAAGTGATGACAGAAGTAAATCTAGGGGTGAAGCTAGAACTTTTAAGGCAGAGAGGCAATGTTACTATTGTGCCACCAAGGGCTACTTCAGATATGAGTGCAGAACACTGAAGAAGGGTGAGAAGAATAACTGTGTACATGAAGACATGGTGCAGAGGAACGGAAACACAGGCAGAGATACTACCACACTAGTCAAAGACCTAGTGGGAATTGTGTCAGATTGTGGTTTGTGGTGTCTTAGTACCTCATGTCAGGATACAGAGTGGGTGATAGATACAGGAGCATCCTATCATGTCACACCGCACAGGGAATTCTTCACTACCTACAGCTGTAGTAAATATGGTGAAGTGAAGATGGGTAACAGTGGCATCTCGAAGATTATAGGCATTAGTGATGTTCATGTAGAAACCAATGTCGGCTACACCTTGACACTCAAGGATGTAAGACATGTCCTTGACATTTGGCTAAGTCTAATTTCGGTTGGGAAATTAGATGACGATGGCTTTGTAAACTCGTTTGGTAACGGGGTATGGAAACTGAGCAAAGATTCCATTAGTGCTGCCAAAGGGAAGAAAACTTGGTCTCTTTACAAAACCCAGGCTAGTTTGTGTAAAGCATAAGTGAATCTTGCGCGAAGAAGAAATCTTCCTCCTCAATCTGGGCACACAAGAGGCGTGTCATATGGGCATAAAAGGGATGGAAGTTCTTGCTAAGCAAAAGGTCTTACCAGACATCAAAGGCACACATTTAAATACATGTACTCACTGTTTGGTAGGAAAGCAACACGGGGGGTCTTTCCAAAGATTCCCGTCTCACAGAAAGGACAATGTCCTTGAACTAGTGCACACAGACTTATGTGGTCCTATAAAAGTGAAGTCCCATGGGGGAGCTTCATACTTCGTGACCTTCATTGATGATGCGTCAAGAAAGATATAGGCCTATAGTCTGAAGACCGAGGATGAAGTACTTGGCATGTTTGAGAAATTCCACAGCATGGTGGAGAAAGAGACTGGGAAGTTGTTGAAGTGTATTCGCTTAGATAATGGGGATGAGTACATTGGGCCATTTGAAGAGTATTGCCAGAGTCATGGGATTCGTCATGAGCAGACCGTTCCCAAGATACTGCCACAGAATAGAATAGTAGAGAGAATGAATTGTACCATTGTAGAGAGGATAAGATGCATGTTATCTCACTCTAAGCTACCTATAACCTACTGGGTAGAAACAATGCATACAGCCGTGCATGTGATCAACATGTCGCCGTCAAAGCCTCTGAATAGTGATTATCCAGAGAGAGTATGGTCAGGCAGAGATATTGATTATGGATACTTGAGGGTATTTGGGTGCAGGGCATTTGTGCATATTCCGAAGGATGAGAGATCCAAGCTTGATAACAAAGCCAAGCAGTGCATTTTTCAGGGTTATGGAGATGAAAAGTTTGGTTACAAACTCTATGATCCGATTAACAAGAAGGTAATCCGAAGTTGAGATGTTGTGTACCTAGAAGACCAAACCATAGCAGACTTTGAGGAGAGTGAGAAGCTACAGGCTTTCACCAATAATTTTGTTGATTCAGAACCAGAAGTTCCTACTGTGGAACGTGCAGAAGGCATTGAAAATGCAGAGAACCATGAGTTTGATGCTCATGATAAGAATCTTATTGCTCATGATAGGATAGAACCTATTGGTATAGAAGATGCAGATGAAGTGCATAAACCACCAGCAGAGCAAGCAAAAGTGCATCCTCCTAAGGCACCAGCAAATAGGGCAAGGAGGTCAAACAGAAAGAGACTAGCTTCAACCAGATATCCACCATATACGTATGTTCTACTATCGGATGGTGGAGAACCTATGTACTATCAAGAGGCACTTGAAGGTACAGACAAAGAAAAGTGGTTGAAGGCCATACATAACGAGATGGATTCTTTGCATAAGAATCACACTTATGAGTTAGTTGAGAAACCGCAAGGACGAAAAATTCTCAAGAATAAGTGGATATACAAAGTCAAGCATGAGGAGAACAATCTTCATCCAAGGCACAAAGCTCGCCTTATTGTGAAGGGATTCGGTCAAAGGAAAGGGATTGACTTTGATGAAATTTTCTCTCCTGTAGTGAAGATGACTTCTATCCGGGTGGTATTGGGTATGCCCGCAAGTATTAACCTAGAGGTTGAGCAGCTAGATGTTAAGACAACTTTTCTTCATGGAGACTTTGAAGAAGATGTCTACATGGACCAACCAGAGGGATTTGAGGTCAAAGGCAAGGAGCACCTAGTATGCAAGCTGATAAAGAGCTTGTATGGGTTGAAGCAAGCACCGAGACAGTGGTACATAAAGTTTGATTCCATTATGGCGAAGCAAGGATACAAGAAGTCTGCTTCCGATCATTGTGGGTTTGTTCAGAGATTTCCAGAGGGGGATTTCATAGTGATATTGGTGTATGTGGATGATATGTTGATAGTTGGCCCAAACATCAACAAGATATCCAAGCTGAAGAAAGACTTGAGTAAGTCCTTTGAGATGAAGGATTTGGGTCAAGCAAGGCAGATACTTGTGATGCGGATCACTTGAGACAGAAAGAGTGGGAAGTTGTGGCTTTCATAAGAAAGCTACATTGAAAATGTGTTGAAGAGATTCAACATGGATCAAGCAAAGCCAGTCAGTTGTCCGCTTGGTGGCCAGTTCCGCATGACCAAAGAGATGTGTCTAAAGGGTGAGCATGAGCAGAGTCAGATGGAAAAGATTCCTTATGCATCCGCAATAGGCAGTTTGATGTATGCAATGGTGTGTACAAGACCGGATATTGCTTTCGCCGTGGGAGTTGTAAGCCGTTTTCTGTCAAATCTGGGGAAGGAGCATTGGGAAGGTGTTAAGTGGATATTGAGATATCTCAAGAGCACTTCCAAATCGTGTTTGTGCTTGGGTGGAAGTAAGCCTTTACTTGAAGGCTACAATGATGCAGACATGGCAGGTGATGTTGACTTGATGAAGTCCACCTCCGGTTATCTGGTTACTTTTGCAGGGGGAGCAGTTTTTTGGCAATCAAAGTTGCAAAAGTGTGTTGCCCTCTCCACTACAGAACCCGAGTATATTGCAGCCACTGAGTGTTGCAAAGAGATGCTATGGTTGAAGAGGTTCTTCGACGAACTAGGGCTAAAGCAGAAATAGTTTGTAGTTTTATGTGACAGTTAGAGCGCCATCCATTTGAGTAAGAATATGAGTTTTCATTCCAGATCCAAGCATATACATGTATTAGAGAAGTACTCGAAGACAAGCATTTATGTATCGAGAAGATCCATACCGACAAGAACGGGGTCAGATATGATGACCAAAGTCTTACCGAATGGTAAGTTTGATATTTGCTGTGCTACCGCTGAAATGGTAGCAGACTCCTCCTATTGATTTGAAAATTGCATGGAGGTATCCCCCTTTACTATTCGGGAGGGGGAGATTGTTGGCGTTATCCTTCACATGAGGAGAAAATGTGTTATGCTTGCGTGCATAAACCTGAGCACGACCCGCACTCAGAATAGGCTTGCTCAAGGCGCGACCTGCGCTCATGCCTTGGTCTACCTCCAGGAACTTCAACGCGACCCGCGCTCGACTTGGCCTTGGCCGAGGCGCGCCCTGCGCCCATGCCTATTTTTCGGAGAATTCTATTTTTGTGGATCGCGAGTTTGCAATAAGGGTTGGGGTTTTTGGCAAAACCTAACACTCAGAAAACACACGAGATGCAGCACAAAAGTCAGAGAAAACCCAATCTTGAAAGCTATCAATATTGAGAGATAACCTTTACAGGGATACAACCATGTAAAGAGATAAGAGTGATCTACAAAAGTCAGAGAAAACCCAATCTTGAAAGCTATCAAGATTGAGAGATAACTTTTACAGAGATACAACCATGTAAAGAGATAAGAGTGATCTAGTAAGGTGGGAGACTGAAATGAGAGATTGTAATCTTCCTTCCCACTTTATAAAAGGACTAGCTCTTGTGGAAGTAGGCACTATTGGCCGAACCACGATATATCTTTTTATTGTGGTTTGCTTTTACTGCTTTACATTATTATCTGTTATTAATAATTGTTTAGCTAGTTGGGCATATTAGTTTGGTTGTAGGGAATATTTAGATTGTTGATTGGTGTTGAATTGTGTTCAAATACAAGTTATCTGTGTAGTGGGGAATCGATTGGTATTGGTATTAACCCCAACAGTTGTCACAGTGATGTTTGTGCAAACTTATATATGTCTTCTGGATCCAAATAGACCATGAAAGTTTGTGCAATATGTTGTATCTCCCTAGTCAATCATCTTTTCCGCCACATCCTTGAAGCTTATATGACTAACATTGTTTCTTGTTGGGATTCTGTATCCAGGTAAATCAAGCCACCTTATGTATGCCATGTTCGATAACAACCATATTTTTTTCTGATAATAATATAACAATCATATTCAGCCAATAAGCATTCCATGAAAAGTATGTAGACTGTAGAGCATGGCATATAGTACATAATTTTGAAAACGTTGGCAACGTTTTATGTTACTTAAGCTACGGAACTATTACTGATAAATGCTAGCTCAAAAGATTAAACAGCTTCCAATTATTCATAACTGTCTATAGATACGGTGGGTGCTTGCGCTTGTGGTTGCTGCTTTTGCATGTGGTTTAGGTGGGTGCATATAAGGTACTCTCATACTTTGTGAGATGTATCTCATATGCCTTTGACTCTATGTATACTTGGATAAAAAGAAAAGTGCACTGTATAACGGCCATTGATGCATCATGGATGCAGTGTGTATCCAGAACTTATGTCGTAGTAACAGCCCTTTTAGATGCTGTTAGTTTATTATTTTATATGTGAGCCATTTATGATGATATGGCAGACAAATGTGAGAATGAAGCTCATGGATACTTACATGAGATGATGTACATTCCAGCTGCCTGACATTAAAGGCTTCTGAGGTCCAAAGCACATACTTTGCTTGCATGGTTTGTTGTTTTATCCTTTTTCATGGCCAAAATCTTAAGATGGTCATTTCTATATTCAAAACCGGTTTCAATTTGAAGTGTTCTTTCGGGGAGTACTCGAATCATCTATTCTTTTTTCTGTTTTTAAGTTTCTCCCACAATAAATAACTCAAACTATCTTCACGGCGCAGAACTATGTTCTGGTTTGGTTGTGCTGATACAAATATGGCCCTTCTTGGTTTTCAATATAGACATTTTTGGTTTTCAGTCATTTTGAAGTGATAAGCTAAGTCTCTTTTCAGTCATAGCAATATGTAATCCTGGATTTGGTCCAAATCCAGTCTCTTCCATGGAAACTTTTTAGAGGTCTGAGTTGTCCTGGATTTGGACTCAAAAGCAGTTACAGAAATTATACTTAGACTTACAAGGATTCATCAAGACCTATTATTGTTTACGCATCAATAACATGTCTATAGTATTATCATTCTCCTCCACTCGTATAGTCATGTGAAATCAGTTTGCTGAAAACATGGATGTCCATGTCAGCTTGATGAATTGCATCTTTGACATGCTCTTTCTGTCAGCTCCTCATGCTTTTGGACTGCATAAATCTACTCAACATAGTTTATGATATCTCCCAGTTATGTATTTGAATCTAGTTTCTAATTTCCTTTTAATTATCCAGTGTGGTGTGTAATACCAACTTCTACTAATCCATCTGTAGTGTCCTTACAAACATGACATAAAAAGTAAATTATGTTTGATTTACTATGTGGGATCATCGAAGATTATCTAGTTCCCAATTTCCCATTAATTATTCTTTAAATTATGCATGACTCACTATGTGGAATCTTCAAAAATTATCTACGAACGGGTGTTGTTATATTAATTATTCTAAAAAATATTTGCAAATATGCAGAATTATTATATATTAATATTATATTTATCACTCAACCAAATTTTTTATAACGTGAAAACCTCACTCTCCATTAAAAAAAAAGAACCCACATTTGATAAAAACCCTTCAACTTCATTTTGTTGTTTATTAAAATAAGTTTGATTGAAGTTTTGTGAGATTGCCTAATAAAATAAAGTTCATATATATTGAAGCTACTTGAATAGCAATGAATTTCCAATCATATGAAAAGAGATAAAATAAACACCATTTTAAATGCAAAACTATATTTATTGAGACATTCCCACAACATATAACCCAACTATGTTTTGAGGTTAGTTCAATGCATTTGTATCTAGTTTATGATTTTCCGTTATTTATATTTTGAGGTTAGTTCAATGCAGTTACATCTAATTTCCAATTTCCGTTATTTATTTTTTAAGATCAGTTCAATGCAGTTGCATCCAGTTTCTGATTTCTCGTTAATTATTTTTTTTCGATTAATTCAATACATTTGCATCTAATTCCCAATTTCCTGTTAATTGTTCTTTGAGATCAGTTCACTGCATTTGCATCTAGTTTCTGATTTCCCATTAATTATTCTGTGAGATTAGTTTAATATATTTGCATCCAGTTTTCGATTTCTCATTTATTATTTGATAAAATTGCATTTGCATCTAGCTTCCGATTTCCCGTTAATTATTGTTTGAGGTTAGTTTAATGAATTTGCATCCAGTTTCCGATTTCTCGTTAATTATTTCATGAGGTTAGTTCAATGCATTTGCATCCCGTTTATTTTTTAAGATTAGTTCAGTGCAGTTGCATCTGGTTTCCGATTTCCCGTTAATTATTTTCTAAGATTAGTTCCATGCATTTGCATCATGTTTCTAATTTATAATTAATTTTTCTTTGAGGTTAGTTCAATGCAGTTGCATCCAGTTTCCGATTTCCCGATAATTTAATCTTTGAGGGTTAGTTCAATACATTTACATCCAGTTTCCGATTTTCCGACAATTATTTTTTTTATGTTAGTTTGATATATTTGCATCCAAGTTTTGATTTTCCGTTAATTATTATTTGATATTAATTTAATACAGTTGTATCCATATTCCAATTTTCTATTAATTATTTTTTAAGATTAGTTTAATGTTTGCATTTGCATCCAGTTTCTAATTCCCCGTTAAATATTATTTGAGGTTAGTTCGATGCGTTTGCATCTATTTTTCGGTTCCTAATTAATTATTTTTTAATGTTAGTTTCATTCAATATTATATATTTTTTAAAATATTTGTCATTATTGTTTTGCCGTTATTTTTGTTTAATTTTTTTTTTCATTTTTTATTATATATTTTGTGAAGTTATTTTTTGTATAATTGTTTTTAACTATATTCTGAGGCCGTGTTAAAGATATATTCAAAATAAATTGGTACTTTATCATAAACAGTAAAATTGTATAATTTGTAATAGAGTATTAGTTTCTACAAATCACATTTTTTTGCAATTTTTTTTTATTTGATCAAATATATAAAAATTAGAACACAAAATATTTGATTCGTAATAGAAAATTATCTTTTACAAATCACTTATTTTTTAGCAATTTTTTTTATTTGATCAAATATATAAAAATTAAAAATACACTCAAACTCTCTAAATATAAGAATTATAAATACACTCAAACTCTCCAAAGAGGTTCCATATACGTAGTATTATAGCCTATTAGAAAAAACTATATTTCATATTAGAGTGTCACATAGAAAAGAAAAAAACTAACTCTCATATTAGAGTGCCACATAAGAGAGAAAATCCTTCATTAGAGGTCTACTTTAGTATATAGATAGTAGATATAAAAAAACACCTAGAAGTAAAGAGTCCAATATATCTCTACATCTGCCAGCTTGTAAAAAAGCGTCAGTGCCAATGGAAGCAATATTTCATTTCAGATCCAACATCACAAATGAAACCACAAAATTTTCACATTACGTTACCCTTGGATGATAAATACAAACTAATCTGAGCCTTGTTGCAAAACTTACAAAATCTGAAGGCTTACCACCACATGGCAATCCATGACACAAGTCCCTGAAGCATGAAAACTTGGCAAAGAAGCTACCCCGATATATTCATCTTCGATTGCTTTCAATCGGAAAACTTGTTAGTGTCCTAACAACCAAGTTCTTTGGAGAAATTAACTGGCAGAAGTTCTGTACTATCATGCTTCTAATGCAGAAACCAGATCATCCTCAACAGTATCAGGTGAGACAATCTCTAACTTTGGATCCTCCTCTGGAGCGTCAGTTTCTGGTTCCTCTACCTTGTCTGTTCCAGGGTGGATTAGCTTCTCCCGGAGCTTTTCCAAGACTTCTTCTCGTTCATTGTCATTCTCAGCTAAATAACGTTTGAGGGCATCTCTACCACAAAAGTTTTGGTCATTAAATTTGTAATATGCCCCTCCGCCCTTCATTATGAACTTGTGTTTGATACCCAACTCTACGATCTCTGATTCACGACTTATCCCCTTGCCAAATTCAAGCTCAAACTGTGCAGTTCTGAATGGTGGAGCATGTTTGTTCTTCACAATCTTTACTTGAACTTGACTTCCTACAGTCTACAAAAAGAAAGAAAGAGGGATAATGACAAACAAAAAATGGAAGAACTTGATAATGCACTTCATTTTACTAAATGAACTGCAAGATGCATGCAATAGTACAAAAATTGAAACATTTTGACATTTCTGAGAAAAAAAATGTATTTCTAATCAATAAGATTTTCAAGCTAAAAGTCAAATGCTTATAGACAGGTACATTTGAGTAACCGCCTTCCTTATAGCTGAGCACTCTTCTTATCTTTAATTATCAATAGAAAGAAAAAAATACCTCTTCCCCCTTTTTGACAAGTCCAATTCTTTTAACATTTAACCTGACAGATGCATAGAACTTCAAGGCATTACCGCCAGAAGTGACCTCTTGGGGTCCAAATGCTCCAAAAGTAGACAGCTTTGATCTTATCTGAAACATAGAATATACAATCAAAGTGAAGTTAGCTACGAGTAGTCTAATTTTTTAAACAATCTGTCCTTGATAAATAGATTGGGAAAATAGCTGCTATCCACGTGGGAATATGAGGTGGGAAAAGATGAAATATATATTTTCTTATGCAGTTAGGGAAGAACAAATAATATTCTTCCCAGGACTGATAGTATAACTTTGAAGCATTTCCCAATCTGCAATTTAGCTTATCAAACATTGGAAACTAACTCTTTCCATCACAGTGTTTTCCCAAGTGTGTGATCAAACACACCCAAGTTGTTAAATAGAGATTTGAGAATCCTCCGGTTTTACAATCATAATTCATTGGATGCAGAAGAACATATAAGAAAAACAACAAAAATGTCTTAATATAACTACAGTGAATTTATAGCAACCAAAAATAAAATAAAATCAGCAACGAAGAAGGTTTGCAAGACATTATTTAGCAAATGCCAGTGTCCAGTGTGGAAGTGTCAGTAATTGAATCTCAGGCAACTCGTACAAGAAAAACCAAAAACCTTACAGCACTAAGCATGATTTTGTGCTGGGGTTCAGAAATTCTTGAAGTGTTTTTTCAGTTCTGCTTAAAAGATAAGCATGTGATTATATATCTTTCAATACATACAGTTGATACAAAAAAAACTTAGATGGATGATTTGTATAGCAAATAAAACAGTTTGTCTAAATCACTTAATATACATGAAAAAACAATCTCTTAATCACACAAGAGTATTAAATAAATAAAACAAAAGATCTTATAGTATGGACTACCAGGATCTAATTGATGAAGTAGAGAATAAGTAAATGACTGAATTGTACGTAATGCATGTGTGATTAATTCTATCTCCCAATTTGTTTTATTGACTCTCTTCATGTTCCTGGAACGATGGTTACATGCATACAAAACTATTAAGGGTTTACCTAAAAAGAAGTTAATGAAATTCTGAACTTTAGTATTAAAGTATTTTCGATAATCCAAATGCAAAAACAAAACAAAACAAAAGAAAGAAAAAGCAAAAGCAAAATAAATAAATAAATAATAAGTAAAAATACAAATACAAATAAATAGGTTTTTTGCGGTTCAAGTATTTCAGGCCTCTTTGAATAGGTTTTGTCAAGACGAACGAACTCTAACCTGATTCGTAAAGATCAAAATAGTCTGTGACAAAGACAAGGAATGACTCAATTTCCTAAGGGCTTGGCTCATTAGCCTTGCTTGCATCGCCATATGTGCATCTCCCATCTCACCATCAAGTTCACCTTTAGGCACAAGGGCTGCTACCTGTGATATATTAAATCACCACTTAAAAATAGGTCAAAAGCATATGTGTGTGAGAGAGAGAACATATGGAATATAATTCCCAATAACTGTCATAAGCTAAGGGGGAAAATTAGCAATTTGATCTGAGTACCAGCCACGGCCCCATCTAAAGAACAATCCAAATTCCACACCCCAGTTACACGTCTCCCTTGCTTGCCACGAGCAGGGTGGAAACCATCATCCCAAAACTCCTGGGAAGTACCAGTACTCACGAACCTCGGGAACCCCCAGACTAGCATAAAGAGAATAGCCAAGAGTGGGAAAATACCGAGCAACAATTAAAATGTTTTTGTAAAAATATAGTATATATAACGACCTACAATGACATTCCTTTACAAAGAAAATATCCAAAACAGAAAAAATCATTGAAGTATTTAACAAAACGTTGACAACTGACAATTATCTAGAAAGCTATAACAGTCCAAGTTATGCGCAATTGGATACTCAAACAGATGGTTATGTACTTATGTCAAGCTCAGTACATATGGGAGTGTCACAAACACTAAAGCTGGTATGAGGTACCCAATGTTGCTTGCAAACGGTCAAATGGGGGTTTGGGGGCATTGCTGCCCACCAAAAAAGTTTTAGAATGAAACCTAATTATCTCTCTATTTATGTGTGCGAGAGAGGAAGGCTAAACACATCAAGGCCATATTCTCTCTTTTCTCTTCTGATATTACTTCAACCTGTAATTGCTTACTAGATAAATGCTAAGTTACATTGACACGGACACGTGTCCATATCCGACACGGATATGAAGTGTCTGACACGGTGAGATATAAAAAATTGAAGTATATTACATACGATATGTGTCCATGTGTGTCCGAGACAGACATGTGGATACAAATCCAACACGGATTGTTTTTGAAATATGGTGTGTCCATGTAACATAGGATAAATCACTATTGAAGGTAATCTAAGGAATAGTTTAAATTAACCCCACCTCAGACTGCCATTGATCCTAATGTTCTAATCTTCTTCTCATCATATTAATAAATATAAACCCACTTGCACTATGGAGGAAACAAATGCACAGTACACCTTAATTAAATCAAACATCTTTACTTACACTGTCTACCACAACAACATCAACAGAGCCACTCCTGATGAGGGTGTCAACAAGACTGAGTGCTTGCTCACCACTATCAGGTTGCGAGAGAAGTAAATTTTCCGTTTTCACACCAATAGCCTCGGCAAGGGATGGATCAAGGGCATGCTCAGCATCAACAAATACACAGTAGCCTACAAGAAGGAAAATTGAGATGATATAAACTTAATTTTACAAATCAGGGAGCAAAAAACTGGAGATGAGCAATGCTGAAATCCTGGAGAATTTTTATTGCTACCACAGTGATTCAGATAAGACACTGGCACATTGCTCGTTTCAATTTTCCTTTCTTCTCAGTACAATAATAACTCTTACTGCCTTCTGTCAAAGGCAGCGCTGTGGTGCCAACCCTTTTTTAACTGGGCCTCCTCACCTAGCTCTCAGTGAAACTGGCACTGTGGTGAACCGCCTTACAATAAACCCGACAGTTTAATGGTTGAAAATGCAAAACTCCAATAGAAAATATTAAAAAGAGACTAACTGTTTAAACTTTGAACCTCACCCCCGACACGACAATCATCATCACTTCCTCTTCTCTAAACCTAAATTCCAATATCCCTCCAATTCTCTTCCTCCTTCAATCAAGCTTGCCCCTTCACCCTGACTGTAGTAGCAGCTATCAGACCGTCTCCATGCAACAAGCAGCAGCAGTAGCAAACATTCCTCAGCAGGTCAGTTCTTCATTCCTCCTTAATTCTCGTTCTTCTTCTTCTATTCTTCTTATTCCCTCTTCAGATATTTTATTTTTCATGCGAAAATTGCTCAGGCGGACCCTAGTTATGTTATGCCAGGGTCTTGCCTTGTCTTACGTCTTTGACAACATAGCTTCTTGAAGTAATCTGAAGGAAATGAATAGGGGTATCCCCCCTAAGCAAGCAATCAAGAAAACGCACAAACACCAAAAAAAAAACTTCTTATGAATCAGTTATCACTATCGACTGACATCAATAGCTTTGGAAATATTGTTAGGTCAACCTCATTCTTTGTGTACCAAAAGTTATTCACCACAGTAAATTGTGTCCTCCAATAGAAGGTTTATTTTTCGTTCCTCCTTAATTCTTGTTCTTCCCTCTTCAGATATTTTATTTTTCGTGCGAAAATTGCTCAGGCGGACCCTAGTTATGTTATGCCAGGGTCTTGCCTTGTCTTACGTCTTTGACAACATAGCTTCTTGAAGTAATCTGAAGGAAATGAATAGGGGTATCCCCCCTAAGCAAGCAATCAAGAAAACGCACAAACACCAAAAAAAAACTTCTTATGAATCAGTTATCACTATCGACTGACATCAATAGCTTTGGAAATATTGTTAGGTCAACCTCATTCTTTGTGTGCCAAAAGTTATTCACCACAGTAAATTGTGTGTCCTCCAATAGAAGATTTTAATTTCAGACTGTAAAATATATTAGACATCCAGGGTCCTGGAGTACTTCTCATTTTTGTATGGCATGGGCATCAGATGCCACTAAAAACTATTGTCTAAATAAAAAAAATTAGAGAACAATACAAAGTCATATTCTATATACTCTATATAAATCAAACATGACACAAGACATGGGGCAAAAAAAAACATGGTGATTGGTGATGATGAAGCTACTCTTCAGAAAGAAAATAGTAACCTTGTATAGATTCAACTCTTTTCCTCTACAGTTATGTACAATTCATTTATAAAATTATAAGAGAAATCAATATACTGAATATAGCTTTTAGGCAAACTGATAGTAAGAAACAAGAAGGCAATGCTCAGATTACCTCCATGCTTCTGTGATTCCGCAATTACATGAAGAGCCAGTGTTGTTTTCCCTGAAGCCTCTGGACCATATATCTCCACAACACGCCCCTGCACAAAGTCAATAAAGATATTTACTTCTAAATTTCAAACAGCAACTTCTCAGAGGTCAAGTTGAAGAAGACGAGAGTAAGTAATTATAATATGAAGTACACACAACACATCAATACTGTCACAGGTCACTCTAAGGCACGGACATAACTAAAGGGAATTTAAAGATTTAAAGGAAACCAACAGAAGACGCACATTTTCCACAATGAACACCAAAAAATCATATTTACAAACACAAGGACCAAAAAGTCCCGTACTTCTTTGAAATTCTTTACTCCATCCATTTTCTACATTCCAAAAGCTTAGTGAGCTGTTCTTCTTAAATGCTCCAGAAAATGTTTAATTTCAAATGGCAAAGAATCCAGTAAGTACAAAACTTAAAGGATCTTGGTTGTTTATCCTTTCATCCAAAGTTCTTAAGACTGACCAAAAGGCGAAGACTTCAGTAATGCATGATAAATAATATCAGGAAAGACCGAAGTCCTCCTCGGGAATACGATACCATACGATCGAGCAAGTCAACTCACGACTTTTTAGTGATTCTACACAGATCAGAGTCACTCATTTGATTCACCTATGTGTCCCTTCTACTCGACTTGAAGATTCAAATCAGGATCGTACAATTTTAACAACACTGTTAGAAACTTCCTTCTTTTTTATTACTTTACTGGTCTCCTCAAATTTAGGTTGGTGCTGAACAAAATTATAGCTTTCGAGTCTACTTCACTGCCCCTCAGGTATTGAGTCCTGGGTAGACTTTACTAGCCCCGTGGAATGCATACCTTGTAGTAATAGTCAGTTGATATAAACAAATAATTTTATTTTCTTTCCAACAAAATTAACTTCGGTCAACAAACTTTTGGCGGTAGACTAATACTCGTTAAAATCTTACTTTTTTTAAGATATATACTGAGATCTTGGTTATAAAGAAACAATAAACAGAACAGATAACCAACATAAACAAACAGCAATACTTTTCGACTCTGACGACTGACGCAAGTAGGTATACTTGAATGTCTTGTTTTATCATATAGCTTTTGACTCTGAAGCAAGTAGGTGACAAAATCCAATATTCTTTACTTTGATGAAAAGATACTATTTAGTGACCTGCTACCTACTTTCTAAAATCCCAATAGAAAGATTATAATCCAAGTAAGCATAGATTACCTTTGGAAGCCCACCAATTCCCAAAGCAAGATCCAGTGAAAAGGAACCTGTGGACACCACTGGAACATTTCTAGGAGAAGCTGTTCGACCTAGCCACATAATTGCCCCCTTTCCAAATGTAGCAGTAATCTGATCCATGGCTTGTTTCAATGCCAAATCTTTTTTAGACAAATTCTCATCACCAGAATCACTACCATCTGACTTGGACTTTTTTTTAGCTGCACAGAGAAAAATATGCTATCTGTAAATATTTCATAACACACACAGCCACAAGGCTTCGTAGCACCCATAGTTGAAAAGAGGTTGTAAGCATGTCCACTAACACTTTGTAGGTTAAAATGAACCCGACACTTCATAGCAGGTGACAATTTATGACTAAACAAACTCCAGAAAATAAAATTTCATATACCTCCAGAAATACCAGAAAAAGTATAAATCTTTTGTTGTCAAGAAATGAACATACTGAACCCTTATTTATTTAGGTATAGCATGAATTGAAGTGAGCAAACATTTTGACGGGGGTTTGAAAAATAAGCAAAAAGATAAAGAGCTACGAATATGTTAGCTAAAAAACTACAAATGATAAGTATACTACAACATGAGAATCCCAAGGTGCACAGACTTCAGGCAAGTGATGGTGCATGATAAAACAACTTGCAGCGAGTGGCAGCAAGATTTTCAGCAAAGGGTTACTGTGACTAGAGTATGGACATCTACTTATGCTTTACAAACCATGAATGTCATCTCTTCACACCCAATGACTCATTTTTGGTAACACAAAAGTTGCCTCTCTCTCAAGGGCATCCCTCATTTCTCAAACTTATTAACTAAACATAACAATTAAAACAAAATGAGAAACACAAAAGAGAGAAGAAAGTTTTACGCAACCTTTAGCAGAAAAATTGGAAATTTGAGTTGATGTACCCAAAATTGCATGTCTGCAAACCTGAAAAAGCATCAAACAGAACAGTTAAAAGTGAAAATGTAAAAAATAAATAAATAAATAAATAAATAAGGAATAATGAGTACCTGTGTTGCTAAGAGAGACTGTTTAAGAGAAAAAGGATTACGAAGGAGTCTCGCCATCTCTCTGCCACGTTTCAAGTTTGAAACTTTACTACTTAACGAGGCTCTTCTTCTAGAAGAGTCGAAGAGAGAGAGAGAGAAGAGGGTTTAGGGTTTTTGGGGGTTTCCCTCCTTTTCCAACTCTTTTATTAGTGTGAGAGTGCGTCCGCTTGTTAGACACAACTACGGGGTTTTATGCGTCTTTTCCTTTTCTATTTTTTCGGGCTACAGAGTTGCGCATCTCAATGTTTACAGATCAGATCCATGGTGATTTGGTGAGCATTGGGATCAAGTAAAAGTATTTCTGGCTCTACGGGGAGGGGACATAGGCCCACATAGGTGCCTCTAGGATTTTACACATCCCCCCCTCACTCCAATATTTATATTAAAGCAAAATATACACCCTATATATACCCTGGGTAGTTTCCAATGGGGCAAAATAAGCGAAGTGTATTATAAAGGACAGACGTTTGTTGAGAGATTAATAGATTAAAACGTCTTTTTAAATAACGTCCCGCTTTTGTTGTGTTTCTTGAAGAAACATCTCGCTTCTATTTTAAGAGGCACATCACTTTCAGTAACGTTTCACTTGTTTTACAAAAGAAAAAACACAGAAATAGTTCAGTAGACCGAAACACTCCTCCTTCTTCCTCTCAACTCCATTTTTCTCTTCCAATGCCTCTTCGCAAACGTTGTTTTGGTGGTAGAGAGTTCCGCGAATAAGAATCAACAACATATAGTGTAAGAAACTTGGGGCAATAAGACGAATTTGTTGCTCAAACACTGGATGAAAACACACTTGAGCCCAATTGTTTTTCCACCATTTATCAATCCACAACAACATCCACCACCGATTCGAAACGCATGTATCAAAGAGAGTGCTTGAAAACCAAGTAAGTTTTAGTTTTATTTATTTATTTATTTAAGATTTACATGATTAGAAATTGTCTGTTTAAATGTCTATAAGCAAACTTTGGTGTTTGAATTCCTAATTGTTGTTATACAACCCATTGCAAATGGAAAAAACTATTATCCTGAGACGAGGTATCTCATGTGTAATACGAATTATAACTAATTGGATAAGAATTGGGTGATCACAAACTTTGGACATTGTTGCCTTGTTTGAAGTTGGAACTTCATTGATACAGTACTAAAAAGTTTACGATAGTAGTAACTTATGGCTAACTGTTTCCAGTTCATTTGAAACCACATCTAAATTTAGCATATGCATTTTTTTATTTTAATTTTCCATTGCTTATTTTATAAGTGAAATTGCATCTGTTTACATCCTTCTAAGCCCAACCAATTTTTCTTGGTGAATTTGTTCTTTGGGTAGCTAGAAACCAGTCAAGTAAAATCCTCCTAAAAGCATCAAATATGAAGGGTCATTTTTTGTGGTTGCAAATTTAAGTTTCTAAAATGAGTTCTTTTCGAACTTGTACTTATTCCTAGAACCAAATACAATGCGATATCATTTAATTTGATCATTGTATACTATTTTAATTAATGAACATTTTTTTTTATGTAATGACTAATCACAGGGTGTAACTCCTTGGTTGATTCATTGTTCTTGGGAATTAGTTAAAAGATTTTGGAAAGCTCTTCGGAGTAGAAAGGAGCTAGGGTTTATACAAATTTGCGATGCCATATTGGCGACTCCGTTTGGTGGTATCATAGACATGCCATATTTGAAAAATGACAAGGCACTAACGTACGCCTTGGTTGAGCGTTGGTGGGATACCACACATAGCTTCCACTTTCCTTGGGGAGAGGCCACCATCACCTCATTAGATTTCTCCATGCTTACGGGGTTGAGTATAGGGAGAGGAAGACCGTTACAATCTAACCGCAGTTATGAGACTTTTGAAATGGCGCAACAACTATTTCTTAGAAAATAATTTAAAGACGATGATCCGGCTAAGGCGTTGAGGTTGACTCCATCTAATTGGACAGGCACTAGGATACAATGTAGATGGTTTGAAGATAGGTATGTGAATTACATTTTGGAGAAACCTAAAGGGTAGGAACCAGGGGTTGATCACGAGGAGTACATACTTGCTTTTCTATTTTATATGGTTGGTCAAGCTTTTCTCAAAACAGGGGCAAGTTCCATTCGCCTCTCCCTTGTTACGGATCTTTTGGATTGGTCAGCCATGAAAAATATTGCCACTTGACCAGACAATTTTTCCATGTCCAATGCATGCAATCAATGCTCCCTAGCATGCCGGGAAAGCCATGTGCAACTGTACATAACATAATTGTTAAGTACAAGAACCCTGGTCGTCCAACTGTACAATGCACCTTAGGCGATAACTTCATAACAACTGCACTGTTATACCTAGGGGTGAGTGTTAACTTACTCTCTTTTTTATTTATATAAACAATTAGGTCTCCATCAACTTAAACCAACCAAAATGACTTTGCAGTTAGCCGATCATTCTATTAAGTATCCCAAAGGCGTAATTGAAAACATTCTAGTTAAAGTTTAGGATTGTTACTACCCGGTTGATTTCGTTATTCTTGACACTAAAGTTGCTCATGATTCTATTCCCATCATTTTAGGGCAACCTTTCTTGGCAACCGTCAATACCCAAATAAATTGTTGGGATGGATCAATGACTCTTTCCTTTGGAAATTTGTCTGTGGAGGTTAACATGTTTAGAATCAAGCAGGGACAACTAGGTTTGCCTGTTGAAGGAAAAGTGAAATCTATTGAGAGTTTTGTATATCACATTAGTGCTTCCGACACTTTCCTTCCCACACTAGTAGATGCGCCTCTTAGGGAAGAAGACAAAGATAGCAATTTCGACTCCCTAAATATAGATGAAATCGAGGAAGATTTTCTTCGACTATTTTGCAACCCTTATTTTTCACCTCGCGAGTCCCCTCCTATTAAGATCCATTCATCCCTTGACGCCATGACGGAATAAGAATTTTTCACCCTCTATCCCAGTGATTCTTCTGACCCACCTATTGATGAATGTCTTGTATATCTCAAGGCCTTTGATGATTTAGAATTGAGAACACTAGCTGTGCACTATTCACCCACCTCACATCATCATGTCAGTCATTCACCTTCCATCACGGGTGTTCCCCGCCCTCCACCTTTTCGAAAGAACCTTGAGTTTGCACTTGACCTTCTTGCTTCTCCTGTGCTTCATGATTTTCTAAACCCTCCTAATACGGATGTAATACCCAAAGACAAGCCACCAGATCCTTTCATTTTTCGGTATGAGACAATACAACTATACCCTTTCAAAACTTATCAATATCTCACATATCTTCCAAAATCATCTAATTTCTCATAATCATTCACTTGGCCACCCTTTCGTTGGAGGAAAAAGAAGAGAGTGCATGGTCGATTAGGTTCTAGATCAATTAGATTTCACTCACATTCTGCTAAACCACGCCATAGGAAATCTTGGTGCTTAATTCTGTTTGATGATGCATTCCGTGTTAACTATTTATAGAAAGATCCATAACTATTTAGGTTGTTGATATATGGTAAAATGCATGTCAATAAATATATTTTAGATAAAGTATGAGTATCTGACTATAAAATACTCATAGTATTCTTCGGTGTACTCCATTCCAATCTTATATTATGAGAGTATATCATGAGTTCCATTTTTATTTCTTCATCATAATTTTGTTTTTCCAAAAATCAAACATATAAAATAAATAAATAAATAAATAAAAACATAAACATATATTAGTAAGTCTAGGGAGTCTGACTTTAAAAACCCCAAGTTTTTGTAACACCACCTTAATGGAATATAGGCCAAACAATTTTTTTTCAAACTTAAAAAATGTTTTCAAATTTTGTTTGGGGGTGGCGTATTTTGGTATTTTAATTCACAACTTTTTGCCACATTTTGCCTGTCATGTTTACTCCAATAGAGTCTAGGTTAGTTAGTTAAGTAATTTAATTGTGCTATTTCATGAACCCCCTTCTCCCAAATTGTTTGGGGGTGGTATATTTATTATTATTATTTTTTTGAAGAAGCTAGGGGTTTGGCAGACTCCAACCTGTATTAATCATAATCTTAGATACATTCTACCTTGCACGTCCTCCATTACAAGTTTAGTAAGGGCACCATCCAAAGGAGGGTGGAAAAACAAAACAGAGTCATGTAAGACATTACAAAGCTTTGAGCCTTTGACAAATAGTCAGCTACCCGATTAGATTCCCTATACACATGTTTGAACTCAACTACTTCATGGTATATTTAATTTTAGCACATTATTGTATGTTCACGTATTAAAATTGCATGTATAAATATCGAAATATTGATGCATAATGTAATTAGGTACCTTAATTTCGTGAAATTTTACTATTTTGCTGAATTTCGGAAGCTAATCCTATAGGAGTCATAATATGCGCATGCTTAATTTGTGAACGTATGATATTATTATTTTATTTATGTTAGAGTCCGCTTATGTCCCAAGTGTTATTTATTATTTCATGTTATCCTCATAATGGGTAGAACTCATATAGGAGTTGTGTATGTTTTTATTTCTTTATATTAGTATAGATTAACCTTCTTTTTCAGGTGCCCCCATTTACAAGTACGTTTCTATGGTACTCTTTATCCTTTATTTTCATTCCATACTTTGGGGACAAAGCATGATTCTATTTGGGGGTGGTATAGAAACATGTTGTAAATGTTTAAGCACATATTAGGTTGTATATTGCGTATTATTTGTCGTATAAAAAGTATAAAATGATAAAAATAGTTTATACTATGCACTTAGTGATAATGGTATTGTTCCCTTCTCCATAATAATATTAGTCTAGAAATCTCATGTAGTATTTGAATTATGATTTAATTTTTAAAACTTAGATTAATATGTAGGTAATAGTTATTGCATCTTTTCTTGAACATCTTGCATGAGCATATTTTATTGTACTTGGTAGTAGTTTTTCTGAGACCTAGGTTAGAGTATTTAATCCATATCCTGTGAGCATCTAGCCTAAAAGCCTCGTATGAGTGAAATATCTGAGTAATGACACAAGGGATACAGACAAGTAAAATCAGAGTAGAGAAATCACACATCCACTTACTTGATCACTATACCATATCATAAGCGAGAATTTAGGGCCTCTTTGGATCGATATAGTTAAAAATTTATACCTATAAATAATTATCCACTAGTCACCCCACTGAGCCTTTTATTTAGCCTTTTTACAACCACAAATCCTTTACCCATCTTTTAAACCAATAAAAATAAAAATAAGCCTACCCATTTTGAATGAGTATGAAAAATAGGATGGGTAAAGAGAATAAAAAGAAAGATCTGTGGAAAACCAAATATTTAGTTAGTTGCTTCAGAAAAGAAAAATAAAATAAATAAATAAAAATAGAAATAAAATAAAAACTCTAAAAAAATAGAATAAAATGAGTCAAAAAACCAAAATAAAAAGGCTAAGGATGGAAAGTAAGTGTTAAAGCATTGTAAGAACAAGGTTTTCTCTAGTTACATATTTTGAAGACCCTATTATCCCATACTTGTTTATTTGAATATCCATTGCGTTTCTTCTTAAATCAATACTTATGCCCCGTATCACCTGATAAAGACTTCTAGCTCAATTAGGATTAATTTGGTGTGATAGTAAGTGGTAGATGTGTTTGATCGACCTTGGCTTCCTTAGATTGTCATTGAGATTGTGAGGAAACGTGTACCCACTGTACACTAGAGTTAGCAACTTAAGTGAAAAAATCTGGGTGTTATGTGTCTTGACACATTCCTTGTGAGAACCTACTTAGGCACGCTATCCAAAAGTTTCAAAAATGAACCTGCCATTACATTTCATAGCATAGCATAGTTCATTGTATAGTTGCTTATCTTAAGATGATTTGATTATTATGCATGTATTAATTTAGGAGTTAGATTGATGATCCTTGTTTAAATGCTAGCGAGATGTATAAATTCTGAAATAAAATTAGGAGACATTACTTTTATTATTTAGTCGTTGCGGTATAAATGAAGTTTGTGAGTATCTTCTCTGGAAAACTCTCACGAGGGAATTCCTAGTGGTTTAAGGCCTTATTGCATACAGTTAATGCAATCGCACTCTGTGAAACGAGATTAGTTAGGACCACATTTTTGGCCACTTATCTGTTTTTATTTCTCATATTTACTTGAGGACAAACAAAATGCTATTTGGGGGTGGTGTGATAACCAACCAAAAGTGTATTTTTAAACCCTTAATAATATTCTATTTAGGCCAATTTTGTTTATAATAAATAAGAGTTTGTAATATTTACATGTTTTTGTGTATTCCAGGTCTTAAAGTTGTTTATGTGCTTAAAGACGTCATTTTGCATGGAAAATGAGTCAAGAAGATTGCTGAGGAAGTTCTACATTTAAAGCCTAAGAATCATGAAGAAAAGTATTTTTCAAGTCCAGTCAAAGCTGGGAAGTTAAAGTCAATTCGGGTGGAAAAAGAATATAAAAGTCAACAGAACTTCAAATGGGTGTATCTTTGGACTCTAGCCTAGGAATTTGACCTACATTATTTCAAAACGACCGGCTCGGAATAAGCTTTCCAATGGATCCGACTTTGTCCCAATCTAAGCTGTAAATATAGATGAAACAGGCAGTGAAGTAATTTTCAGCAGAATTAGCCCTTTTAGACTTAACCTAATGGACTTTGGGTTCACTTTAGAGGCCCAAAGTCTCCATTTTTAGCCCATACACGAAAATGTAACTCTAACCCTCTCCTATATAAAGAGGGTTAAGGCAAAACTTATTCTCTACTCGTACTCCTTCCTCCCCTTAGTTTCTAATTAGTTTAGTGTATTGTAGTTTAGTTTAGGTTAGAATAATTTAGTTTGTAGCCTCTATTAAATCCTTCAATAAAAACCCCTAGTTTAATATTCAATTCTTGTCTCTTTATTTTAATGTCTTTATTTTATTGTTTTGATATTGTTCATCCAATGAAACAAGGCTAAACCTCCATTAGAGGAGGTTTATGAAGCCATGTGAGGATGATTAACTATTAGTATTATTGTTTTGCATCAAGAACGTCGAGTTTTTCGTTATGAGTAACTAGAGATAGAGCTCATAACGGATAACTAGAGTTTAGAGCCACCACCAGAGAGATTTGTGGTGGAGATAAACTCTCATGCTAGTGAAGCCTTAATCCTAGAGGACTTGGTATTCACTAGGGATCAACAAGCGATTCAATGACTAACTAATAGTCAATCAAATCATGTGGTAGATTACCCCTCTCTATATCCGTTTCTCACCTTTAAATCTACTATTTTTGCATCTTAGTTTACTATTTTTATCTCTTATTACTCTCTCAATTAGTTAATAGTTGTTTAGTCTAGATTCGTTATAAGTACGTACAAGCAAAAGTGGAGAATACGGTTACTCCTCTTTATTCTATAATATTTAGAGAGTATTATTATAGATTGATATGCATGTTTTAGTATTATTTTAACTACTATTTTTACATCTATTAAATCATAGTTATCACTTGGTATATGAACTGGGTTTCTGAGTCTGTTCAGGTAGTTCATAATTTACATTTAGAAACTACATGCGTATTTGCTTTCGTCTTTTTGCTTCTATCTTTAATGTAATTGCCTTCTGTTTTGATATCTGCATTTGATTTGAACTTAGAAGTGTATGTTTTGCAAGATCAATAAGATTGTGGCTCTAGAGAGCTTTGGGCTCGAGTGATCGAGTTGTTGTGTAGTTCTTAGAGCTAGAGTGAGTGTTTTACTCTAATGATCATTTTAGTCGACATTCTACACGGAGTTTGCCCTAGAAGTATAGATTTCCAACTAATGAGAAGTGTTTGAGCTATGTAGCCTGTGAGCTCGAGTGAGCATTTGACCGTAGAGAATATTTTTGCTCTGGAGAGTGTTTTAGTTCAAGTAAGCATTCTGGCTGCTCTAGAGAGCGTTCTGTACTAAGTTGATCCTAGAATTGTACGTCCTCAACTAGTGAGAAGTGTTGGAGCTATGAAGCCCTTAAGCTCGAGTGAGCGTTTTAACTTGAGTAAGCGTGTTGTCATAGAGAACGTTTGAGCTCTGGAGATCGTTTTAGTTCAAGTAAGCGTTTTGCTCTTAGAGAGCGAGTTGTGCATCTTTTTGTTAACATTGAAAGACTGTTGTGCATTGATTCAAACAAAAACTATGTGTATAGTGTTAAGAGTAAGAACTCATGCAAATGGAATCTTTTATTGATAAAATTTCTTTAATAAGAAAGTATTCCAAGGACGTGGTAATGTCTGTCCATCTTGGGTTTTGATCCAATATGCTCCATTGCCAACGACTCGTTCCACTATGTAAGGGTCTTCCCATGTTGGTGCTAGTTTCGAGTCATCCTTAGTCTTTTTCAAGACTAGGTCGCCAGGTTGGAAACTTCAAGGGTTTACTCGCTTGTTGTATGTCGTCCTCAGAGTTTAGTGGCAGGATGCCACTTGAATGGCTGCTAGGTCACGACGTTCTTCAAGTAATTCGACCTCTCGAGCAAGAATGGAATCGTTCTGACCAGATTCGACGATCTCATATCGAGCCATTGTAATTGTCAGCTCGGTAGGAATGACGACCTCAGTACCGTAGCATAGTGAGAACGGTGACTCGCCTGTACTAGAATGAGTTGTTGTTCTGTGAGCCCATAGAATATTTTCTAGCTGCATTGGCCACTGACTTTTGTTCTTTTCAATCTTCCTTTTTAAGTTCTCCATAATTGCCTTGTTACTGGCTTCTGCTTGACCATTGCTTTGAGCATACTGGGGTGGGGTGGAGAATGCGTGGATGATCTTCCACTTGGCTAAAAATTCCTTAACTGTTTTTCCCTTGAACTAGGACCCATTGTCCATTACCAATGTGTGGGGGAGGTCAAATCTAGTAATGATTTTGGACCAGATGAAGCTTCTGACATGAGATTCTTTGACATGAGCTAGGGGGATCGCTTCCACCCTTTTGGTGAAGTAATCAGTTGCCGTTAGGATAAATCGAAAGCCTGTGCTTTTCTGTACGATGAATGGATCCATGATATCCAAGCCCCACATGTGAAATCGCCAAGGGCTAGCAATGTTGATGAGTTCTCGAGCTGGTTGGATGATATTATGGCCAAATGTTTGGCATTTAATGCATTTTAGTACATACTTCATGGCATTGATCTGCATTATTGGCTAGAAGTATCCTTGTGAGATTGCTTTGTGAGCCAAAGAGCAATCTCCTTCGTGATTCCGCATTCTCCCTCGTGGATCTCTGCGAAAATCATCTGACCTTGTTTTGGGCTTATGCACCTCAGTTGTGGCCCTCCGACGGACTTTCTGAAAAGTTTGCCATTTACTATGCAGTAGCGACCTGACTAGTATTGAACCTGTCTGGCCTTGGCGCGATCTGTTGGTGTCTTGCATAGCTGGATATACTCTATGATAGGTTGCATCCATGTTTGACTCATTTGAATGTCAGAGAGTGGGCATAGGTCGCTGATTTCTATGACGTGCTCATTTTGGTAAGCAGGTTTATCGATTACTTAAATGAGAAGTTTCCTAGGGTCACAGTTCGGTGTTTCGGTCGTGAGGTACGTCAAGCTGTCAGCATGGTGATTCTCTTCCCGTAGGAAATAGTGTATGGTGACTTTCTTGAAAGAAGACAATATTTGATTTACAACTTGAAGGTATTTAGAAAGGTTACCTTCATTGGTGGTATACTCGTTGGCGACCTGGCGAACGACCAGTTGTGAATCGCTGAAGACCTTGAGCTCCTTTTTTTGCAAGCAAATGTGAATATATTATAAATATAAAGTTACATATTAGAGTTTCTTGCTACATAAGGAACAAAAGGAACAAAAGGGCATCTTGCTATACTCTAAGGAAATCTAAAGTATAACTGGTCCTGGTTTTCCAATTTTGTGACAAAAGGTGGTCTTTCCACGCTCCATACAAATTCATCCTGGTCTAAAGTGGCTCCATGCTTTGCCACAGCATTCGGGCTGAAGTTGGCTTCCTTCCAGGCGTGCGATATCCTATAGTAGGAGAGCGTAGCAATAGCTCTCGCCCATCTCGATTTCAGGACCCAGGGAATATGGCCATGAGAGAAGGCTAGTGCAATTGACTTTGAATCTGTTTCTAGCCAAACTCTTGTCCAGTTTCTTGATGCCTCACCTTCCACTACCAAACTTAGTGCTTGACACTCCGCTTCATAGTTAGTAACTATCCCCATTCCTTGTGCAAGTATGACGAGCAGGTGGCAATGATGGTCTCTGAAGATTAGCCCCACACCCCTTCGACCAGGATTATTGATAGAGCTACCATCACAATTAATCTTAACCACTCCTTCCTCTAGTGGGTATCATTTGACTTGTTGAATTGCTTTTATCGGTTTGGGCTTGCATTCGATCCCCAAAGAGTGCAAAATTGCCAATTCCTTGACATAATTGAACATGTAGCTCTTGGACAGTCTACCAGTCGTATGAATTCCTTGTCAAACCAGCTTTCTTATGTAACGATGGTTTAAGTTTGAGTCGTTGTACCTCTGTGCATTTCTTATCTTCCATATTGCTACCAACAAACTCAGAAACTGTCCACAATTCCTTGATCAGTGGGCTTGCTTGATTTTGCTGCTTTCAAAATTTCCTTCATATTGTCGTTTTCGTTAACTGATAATGCATTCAACTGGAATAAACTTTTAATCCAATCCCAGAAAGCCTGAAAGTTTGGGCAGTACCAGAATAGATGATCAAAGCTTTCTTCATCTTCCTTGCATCCGTTACAGTGAGAAGCCAATTGAATACCTTTGCTTGTAACTTTGTCATCTGTTTGTATGATATGTTGCAAAATCTTCCAATCCATTCCAGCAGTTTTGGGATGAATGTAGCTATTCCAGATGATGTGGTGCAACCAGACAATATTCCCTTTTTCCCTTATAGTGTCATAAGCCAAGAGGACAGTGAACTTGCCTTCCTTGTTAGGCTTCCAGATTCGACAATCATCTAGTTCATTGCAAGGTGGAGGTAGAGAGAGAAGTGGCATGCCCAACGACTCAAAGAGCTGTAGAGTTATGGTAGGGAAATTCCACTGGTTATTCCTTATCAAGTCGCTAACTCTGGTTTTGGGGTTTCTCCAGTCGATGTGTGGGAGCAAGTCAGCCACCGAAGTAGGCCCAGCCCAAGCATCTCGCCACATGTCCAATGCAGTACCATTGCTAATGGCCCAAGAAATGTGGTTTATCATGGATTCCAAAGCCCACTTAATCCCGGCCCAAATGGAGGAACACTTATAATAGGCAAGCCATTTGCCATTTTCCATTTTATACTTCTGTTCAATGTACTTGGACCAAGAGTTGTCCATTGTTAGCAGTTGCCATGCTAGTTTCATGAGGAGTGACAGATTCAACTCCTTGAGAGACCGGATGCTGAGCCCTCCTCCAGTCTTTGGTTTGCAAACTTTTGCCAATTTGAGAGTAATGGACTTCCTCACTGTGGGATTGCCTGACCATATAAAGTTTATGATGGTTTATTCTCCTTCTTTGATGCTTTTCCGAGGCCACTTGTAAATGCCCATGATATACACAGGAATGGCATTCAGAATAGATTGTGCCAAGACAACTCGACCCTGAAAGGAAAGTAGCCTTCTGGCCCATCCACTTGCTTTCTTTTTAATCTTGTCCACTAGATTCTGAATGTTGGTAGGATGGACTCTGCCCTTGAAGAGGGGAATACCCAAATAATTTTCTGGTAGGTGTCTTCCTTCATATCAAACAAGGCTTCCACCTTTCTTCTCTTGGTGGGTCATGCTACCGAGAAGCAGCTTGTTTTTCCCTTTGTTTATCAGCTGACCAGCCACCTTTTGGTATGGCTCCAATGCATTCCTCGAGTGCGCTAGGTGATAAGTGCTCAAAAAGTGCAATTTAACCCTCGATTATGCCGCTTGTTTAGCCATCTTAGTGGACTAATAGTGTTTGTAAGTTATGTTTTATGATTCTACAAGTGAAAAAGAGAGTTTTGTGTAATATTAGAGAAGAAGGGGTAAAACGGAGCAATTCAAAGCATTAAGGATCACATGGGAAGCCCGTGGACAATCATGGAGAAGGCTAAGGAATTTAAGCTATTAAAGATGCGACTTGGACCTATTTTAAAGCCTATTTGGAAGCCCAAGGCCAAAGGATTCGTTGCTTGGACCAAAGCCCGTAAAAAAGGATAGAAGGATAGAGCAGAAGAGACAAAATAGACTTTCGCGTCTGAGACGCATAGATCGCGTGTCCAGACGCATTACTCGTGTATGAGACACATGGATCGTGCGTCCAGACGCATGAAACGACAATGTAGCCAATTCCTTCTCAGTTTTGGAGACGAAGTTGGACTATGAAAGAAGTTTATTTGTATTAGGAAACAATTGACGGTTTGGAATGCTTCTAGAACTCATTGTAACCCCTATAAATAGAGGACCTAACTGCCTCATATAATTTGCCAATTCACTTATCTTATACTCTTGTCTCCAGAACTTGAGGCAGAGAGAGATTAATAATAAAAGATTCGGTTTTAAATAGCCGAGTCTTAATAAGTAAGTCTTTCTAGTTTTATGTTCTACGACTCTTCTTCTTCTCGTTCTTCGTGTTCTTCCTTCTTTATGGAAGGTTAATCTTCTCCTTCAAGGGAGGAGATGAAGCCGGTGCTTAGGGTTTGTTGATTCTTTTGGTTCATGGTGTTCTTCAATCTGGTTAGTTCTTTATGTTTTTAGTTATTAGTTCTATTGCCCAGACCAGGGGATGGAAGTATAGATTAAGGTTTTTATTTATTGCAATTGAATATTTGCTAGTGACATGCTTTTATTTATTGTAATTGAATATAATGCTAGAATAGGGTTTTATTTATTGTAATTGAATATTACACTATTATTTTCTATTTTTCTTCTAGTTGTGTATTGTTTTAGAGTAAGGGAAGTATTCCTTGTGTTTGCCTTAGATGGTGATTCATTGAATAGCTGCCCAAGCTCACATAAAAGGAAAGAATATATTAATAACATAAACATAGGAACAACCTTAAGTAGAGTTAATTGTTAACGATGTTTCGTCCAAGAGGGCATCGTCACTCGCTCGATTGCCTAATTGTAGTCTACTTGTGAGAACAACCATGAAGCAAAAGGTCACAGATCAAAAGTTTCGGTGGATTCTAATATCTTGAATTCCCTCTCTTATAAATTCTCAATAGTTTAGTTTAGCATATGAATCTAAAATCTATAATAATAGTTTTTAATCCCTCAAACCCCCTTTCCAGTCCTGTCCTTCATATAAACATACACTTAAAAGTGGAATGATACCCTTCTCATCCTTTACTTATTGAGGAATAATTAGTTTTTTATACGCTTTTATTTTGTTCAACGACCATCATCCATATCCCATATCTCATCTCACACACAAAAAAGAGGTAAGGTCAAATGGCGCCGCTGTCGTTTTAAGTTGTTTATGTTTAACGTTTTCTTTCAAGATTTGAATTTTGGATCTTGAGGTAATTTTAGCCGCATCAACCATCCTTTTAAGAAAGAAAGAAGCTTGAAGGACATCTCGAAGACAAGATCTACCATCCAGGTTAGTCGAATCTTCATTCTTTTTATTTCATTCTTAGTATAATTACATCGTAGTTTAGTTTTATTGCTTTCTAGTATAATTGCATTTAGGACCTTTTGAACAATTGAAGTTGTAAGCCAACACAGCAAAACATCAAACTCTAGTGTTTCTTGTCTGAATCTTCACAAACGGACTATCGTCTGTGGGCCGTGGTATTTAAGCAATCCAAGTGATTCACCATAACCCTAGAAGAGACAGCTTTAGACAACAGGCGAGATACTAGCTGCAAAGCCCAACCCAGTTGAAGGAAAGTAGTTTTGCATTTTAGTATAACTTAGAATAGTTGCATATTAGTTTAATTGCATTCAAGCATAATAGGATAATTTTTCATCATTTTCGCATAAGCATTTTCTAGTGTATGCCCCGTCGTCCATATCATCGTCCGGTAATAACACAACTGTGGACAAGGTTTAACAACCGACTCACAAGAATACTAGACGAGATTGATACAATGGCCGCACGCAATGATGGAGGTGTTGTGGACCTGAATAATCTTGAAACTATCCCACCCATGCAAGCACAACAGAGGAAGAAGCTGAGCGATTTCTATTCGCCAATCATTGGAGACCTACCCAGCAGTATTGTTTTTCCAGAGACAGAAGCTAATCAGTTTGAACTTAGAGCATCAGTAATCTTTATGCTTCCAAAGTTCAATGGTTTAGACAATGTTCAGCCTTATGTCCACATGAACAAATTTCTATTAGTCCTCAGAACTTTTAAGAACCAGAATATCAAAGATGAGAGTATCAAGTTAATTCTTTTTCCACTCTCACTCGAAGGTAAAACATCCGAATGGTTAACTGCACAACCGATCAATTCAATCAACAACTGGGAGAAGTTGAGAACAAAGTTTATGAACAAGTTCTACCCACCCCAGAAGACAGATGCCATGCAACAAGCCATCAACAATTTCAAAGGGAAGGTGAATGAAATATACCATCAAAGTTGGGAGAAATTCAATAATCTGCTAGTCTCATGTCCACATCATGGTTAATACAAGAGCACACTGGCTCATTTTTTCTATCGAGGACTCTCGATGATGAACCAGCAGATGATACAATCAATGCACAAAGGCAAGTTTACATCAATGGATGGAGAGGAAGCTTACAATTTTCTCGAGAATTTAGTTGAAGAAACACAATAATGGACTACTAGCAATGAGGATGTAGCTAGAATGGAGGGGGAGCCAAAGCAATTTGGTTACCAAGCACATGAACAATCAGATCAAGAACTAAAGTCTACATTGGCCAGCCTAGCCACCAGCATTGAAACTTTGTGTAAGAAATTCAATCAGCTCTCCATGAATCCCTCCAAGATCAACAAGTCTCAAGCTAAATCTCTCTCAGTCATGCAAGCTAGCCGATACTGCGAAGTCTGTTCGGACACTTCTCATGCAACTCTAGAATGTCCTGGTTACTATCAACATGCATCAGTTGGAGAGTACAATATAAACTCATTTCAGAGGCCCAACCAAGGTGGTAATAACTTTCAAGGCAATTATTGGAGACAGAACGCTGGACCCCCAGGTTCTCAAGATCAAAGTTATATTCCACAGAGAAGTCAAGCTTCACAGTTGGTTCCTCAACAACAATTATACTCTTAGCAAAATTCCAATACAAGTGGAGAGTTAGTGCCTGATCCTAGGAGAAATTATGCTACACCTGCTAACCTGGAGAATGCTATTACTTTGCTATCACAGAAAAATCAGAAGTTTGAAAGTGTTTTAGAGCTTCTTGCACAGTCTCAGCTCAATCTCCAGCAATCTCAGGCAAGTCAATGTTCTAGAATGGAGTCTCCAGAGGCTAAGGTCGACCAACTCACCACTGATTTGTCTGTAAAGACACAAGCCATTCAACCTAGCTTATTGGAACCAATATCGAAGAGTGAAGATGTATGCCACATTGGGACAACTGCTAGTACATGATCATGTCAGCTCAGTTACTACTCTCAGATCAGGATTGAAGATAGACAACAAGGTTGACTTACCTTCTCATGATGACATTGCTACAGAGCAATTGGTCAAGATTTCAAATGAAGTTCGAAAGGAAGTGGGAGAAATCCTTTCAATACCCATTTGTCAAGATAACCAAGACAAGATATGCAAGAATGCTAAAGAGAAAGAAGAGCAGACACATGCTGATGTGTTTATACCAAAGGTACCTTTTCCTATGTTTTTTACTCAAAGCAAAAAGGACAAGCAATTTTTTGAGATGAAGGAAGCATTTGAGAAAGATAACATCAATATCCCCTTTCTCAAAGCAATCAAGCAGTTGCCATCATATGCCAAATTCTTGAAGGATGCATGCAACATAAAGAGAAGTACTTATGTTCCAAAGCCAGCATTTCTAGCTGGACAAACAACATCTATTATCCATCAGCAAGCTCCAGTCAAGCTCAAAGATCTAGGAAGTCCTACAATATCATGCAAGATAGGAGAAAAATTCACGGGTAATGCTCTTTTAGACCTTGGTGCTAGTGTTAATCTCTTGCCATATCATGTGTACCAAGCATTAGGCCTGGAAAACCTAAAGCCTACAAAAGTCAAATTAAAGTTGGCTGACCGTTCTGCCAAGATTCCCAGAGGCATAGTTGAGGATGTTCTTGTTCAAGTAGCCGATTCCTACTATCTAGTGGATTTCATTGTGATAGACACCCAGGAGGCCTTTAATAAAATTCCAATTATTCTAGGCTGACCTTTCCTCGCTATCGGAAAAACTTTGATAAATTGTCACAATGGTGAAATAAATATCAACTTTGGTAAGATGTCCATGGACATAAATATCTTTCACCTGTTGCATAAGGATTGTGATGACACCGAAGGTGGAGAGGTGTACTTCCTTGATAACATGATACAAGAATCCTTCCCATTCGAAGATACAATTGAGAGTACTCAATCTACAGAAAACTGTGATGAACCTGAGAACCCAACCACAGAGGTGTTGCTAGCCATGTTCTTGGAATCTCTGTAGAAAATTTAGGATTTAAGTAAGCATAATGGAAAGTTGACAGAGAGAGTATCATATCTTGAAAAGATGAACTCTACATTTCAGGATGAACAACAGACTTCTGCCCAGAAAAATCAGTTACTAGAGAATCAACTTAAAGAAGTTTTGGAAAAACAACAGAATCTAAAAACTGAAATGAGTCTTCTAAAGTAGAAAGTGGATCATATTGATAAGAAGCATTGCACTGTTGAAGCCTCTTCTACACCATCATTGTCTGAACGAGAGAAGTATGTGAACCAGTCTACCACCCACCTTGAGTGCAGTCATCCAGACATCTATTATCATTATTGTGGTGGTAAAGGGCACATCAGATACTATTGCCCTGTTAGAAAGAAAGATTTTCGTCAATCTTCTACACAGAGGAACCACAAGGCCTATCACATAATCATCAGACCTAAAATAGTTCAAGGTAGAGAAGCAACTTCACCAGCAATCTTTTCAGCATATCAAGGAGTATTTTTGACAACCCACAAGGTGAGACCGCCTCGCCCTCCAAACATTCGTCAGATTTGGGTAAGAAAATCTAATATCCTCACTCCAAATTGATAATGCATTATATATAGTCTTAGGGATCTTAATTAAAAAGACCTAAAAAAAATCTTGGTAAAAGGAAATGTTCTTATTTTTGGAATTAATTTTGATATTCGGCATCAATGGTAACATCTTCCCTTTTTCTCATTCATTTCATTTACTTAATTTCTATACATTGAGGACAATGCATATGTTAAGTTGGGGAGGGCGTACTTGAGAAATGAATTTCGAAAATTAGTTTTCAAAAGCAAAAATATTTTTGTTTCTATATCAGTAGCATGAGAAAAATGAATTTTAATGATGAGCCTGGGATATAGATTTTATACTGCTTAGTGTTGAGTTTGATAGATAGTTGATATTGTTGATTTTATTACCGCTTAGACTATTTATTATGCTCATACATAGTTCTTGTTGATAGAATTCTTTATCAAGGCACCACCATAGCACTTGGTCAATTTTGTGTACGTTTGTTAGAAGAGAGATTTAAACCCCTAGTAAACTGGAAGTAGAATTTTTAGACTTAGCCTGTGAGACTTGAGCTTTATACCCATTCTTTGGAGAGTTCTTACGAAAAATCCGAGTCTTAGTGACTTAACATCTTTCAGTTTTTTATTTCGTTGTAATATAGTCTCATTATTCGTTGATTTAGTTAATCACGAAGTGACATCAACTGGGAAGATAGCCATTAGGTCTTGTAGTCTATTCAAAACAGAGTATCATACTGATAAGTCAAGTAGTGAACCCATTCAGTCTTTATCCCACCTAGTAGGACCATCATGTTAAACCCTTTTGAGCCTTACAATAAGCCATTTTCTTTCATAAAACCCTTTACCCTTTACCCAACTCTAGACAAGGAGTATAGCCAAAATCTTTACCAGCCATACCCATATGTTTCTGAGAATACGAGGGGCACAAAGAGGAAGAAATAGCACAAAAGGAAGATTACAAGGAAATACCAGAGAGATACAATGAAGACCATCATTCTGTTCTAAGTGAAAGAAACTAGTGGAAAACCAAAGATATCCAAAGACTAATCAAGAATATACCACCGAAAGAAAAAAAAAAAAAAAAAAGTTGAATAGAATGGATGGAAAAGCTAAGACAAAGGAAGAATTTTCTTTGCAATATAGAGTTTGAAGAAATCTCCCAAAGAATGAAGTAAAACCCTTAGTGTTTTCAGAAACAACCTTTGAATCCTTTTTACCCTTCCTTCATAAACCAATACCCAAGCCAAGTTACAACCCATGACTTATCACTACAGTATGATATGAAGTCTAGAATAGGTGAGAGGATGCTAAAGTGAAGGACCCGACACTTCATATGTGATTGACATTCTTTCCATAAGACTACTTTCATCCAGAAGTCTATTTTTCAAGGTAGTATGTGGGATGTTCGTATTCATTATTCTTTTCCCCACATACATGAGGTAAAATAGTATACCATCTTCTGAGAGATTCTTTTCTGAGAGTATGACCGGTAAGGATTGAAAGTCGAGATTATATGTCTCAAGGTAAACTAGGGATTCCATTTCTTGGATAGGAGAGTATATGAGATTGACTAAGTACACGCATAAGCCTTGATTGAAAATTTTGTCAATTTTTACTATCTCCCATCATAATCTATGAGTCTTTGCAGCAATGTAGTTAGCAATGGAGACCGTCTGTCGGAGTAAGCACTAAGTGGGTAAGGAATTTCTCTCTCTGAAAAATACTATCATTCTTGAACATGCTATTGATTGATTTTGTGGGTATATCACCTAAAAACCCTCACAAGACTATAACTCGTCCTTTTTGGAAACTTAAAGGTTTAAAGCCTTGTTGCATATGGTAAATGCAATCGCGATGCCTGCGAAAGTGAGTTAGGATTTTATTTTTGTTATTAGGATGTGATTTTGATCACTTATCTATTTTTTATCTTATTTGCTAAAAGACTAGCAAAAGGCTAGTTGGGAGTTGTGATAAGTGCTCAAACAGTGCAATTTAACCCTCGATTATGCCTCTTGTTTAGCCATCTTAGTGGATTAATAGTGTTTGTAAGTTATGTTTTATTATTCTACAGGTGAAAAAGAGAGTTTTGTGGAATATTAGAGAAGAAGGGGTAAAACGGAGCAATTTAAAGCATTAAGGTTCACATGGGAAGCCCATGGACAATCATGGAGAAGACCAAGGAATTGAAGCTATTAAAGATGCGACTTGGACCTATCTTAAAGCCTATTTGGAAGCCTAAGGCCAAAGGATTCGTTGCTTGGACCAAAGCCCGCAAAAGAGGATAGAATGATATAGCGGAAGAGACAAAATAGACTTTTGCGTCTGAGACGCATGGATCGTGCGTCCAGATGCATGAAACGACACTGTAGCCAATTCCTTCTCAGTTTTGGAGACGAAGTTGGACTCTGAAAGAAGTCTATTTGTATTAGGAAACAAATGATGGTTTGGAATGCTTCTAGAACTCATTGTAACCCCTATAAATAGAGGACTTAAGTGCCTCATGTAATTTGCCAATTCACTTATACTTTTGTCTCCAGAACTTGAGGCAAAGAGAGATTAGTAATAAAATATTCGATTCTAACTAGCCGAGTCTTAATAAGTTAGTCTTTCTAGTTTTATGTTCTACGACTCTTCTTCTTCTCGTTCTTCATGTTCTTCCTTCTTTATGGAAGGCTAATCTTCTCCTTCAAGGGAGGAGATGAAGCCGGTGCTTAGGGTTTGTTAATTCTTTTGGTTCATGGTGTTCTTCAATCAGGTTAGTTATTTATGTTTTTAGTTATTAGTTCCATTGCCCAGACTAGGGGATGGAAGTATAGATTAAGGTTTTTATTTATTGCAATCAAATATCATGATAGTTTAAGATTTTATTTATTGCAATTGAATATTTGCTAGTGACATGCTTTTTTTTATTGTAATTGAATATAATGCTAGAATAGGGTTTTATTTATTGTAATTGAATATTACACTATTATTCTCTATTTTTCTTCTAGTTGTGTATTGTTTTAGAGTAAGGGAAGTATTCTTTGTGTTTGCCTTAGATGGTGATTCATTGAATAGCTGCCCAAGCTCATATAAAAGGAAAAAAGATATTAATAGCATAAACATAAGAACAACCTTAAGTAGAGTTAATTGTTAACGATGTTTCGTCTAAGAGGGCATCGACACTCGCTTGATTGCCTAATTGTAGTCTACTTGTGAGAACAACCATGAAGCAAAAGGTCACAGATCAAAGGTATCGGTGGATTCTAATATCTTGAATTCCCTCTCTTATAAATTCTCAATAGTTTAGTTAGTTTAGTTTAGTTTAGCATTAGAATCTAAAATCTATAATAATTGTTTTTAATCCCTCAAACCCCTTTTCCAGTCCTGTCCTTCATATAAACATATACTTAAAAGTGGAACGATACCCTTCTCATCCTTTACTTATAGAGGAATAATTAGGTTTTGATACGCTTCTATTTTGTTTAACGACCATCATCCATCTACATCATCCATATCCCATATCTCATCTCACACACAAAAAAGTGGCAAGGTCACTAGGCCTTTTAAACTTCCATTTGCAAACAATATGATATCATCCGCAAAAAGGAGGTGAGAGGGCGACGGACATTTTCCTGCAAAAGTCATAGGGGTGATTCTGCCTGAGAAATGGAGCCTTATAATGGCTCTGCTAAGCGTGTCCTCGGCAAGGGCAAAGAGAATAGGAGACAGGGGATCTCCTTGCCGGAGTCCTCTCCCTGTGCCAAAGAAGCCACAAGGTCTGCCGTTTATCATAATAGAGATTTTGGCGCTGCTGAGAACCTTCATAATTATGTCGCAGAATTTTGTGCAGAAGCCAAATCTGTTAATGACCAAATAAAGGAATTCCCAGTTAAGTGAATCAAATGCTTGGGAAATGTATAGTTTGATGACTACATTTCCGCCCCTTCTTTTGATATGCATGTCATTTATGTGTTCGGATGCCATGACAATGGCAGTGCTACATGTTATTCCCTTCAAGAATCCATGTTGCTCATAACAAATAATTTGTGTGGCAATGGAAGTTACTCGGTTTGCAAGAATTTTTGTAACAATCTTAAATAGAAGGTTACTCAGGCAAAGAGGCCTAAACTAGCTAATTTCCATAGCATTTTTGCACTTAGGAATCAATACTAAGATATTTTAGTTCATGCCTTGAGGAATGTTCTGATTTTGGAAGAATGAACAGATGGCTCGACACACATCAATTCTAACAATGCTCCAACATTTTTGGAAGAACATACCCTGGAATCCGTCAGGCCCCGAAGAACTATTGGGATCCATGTTCATAACTGTGGTCGTGATCTCCATCCAATCAGGAATTGCCATGAGATAAGCATTTTGGGACTCTGTGACCATAAGTGGGATATGGTCCATGAGCTCCTGATTATGCTCTACTGGTCTTGCTTTAAACTTTTCTTCATAAGATTGAACCAAGAATTCCTTGATGGACATTTTGTCTTGCAGAATGTTTGCCTCAGCTGTTCTTAGTTCCTCGATGAATACTTTGGCCTGGAGAATTTTTGTTTTAGCTTGGAAGTAGGCAGAATTTCTGTCTCCCTCAATCTCCTCCTTGATGCATGCTCTTTGTTTCCACATGGTTGCTTCTGTTTGCATTAATTGATCAATGAGTTTCTCCATTTCAAGTTCCCGGAGATGCAGCTGAAAGTCCAAAGATTCATCTTCTTGCTGTTTTTGTAACTCTTGAAGTGATAGATTTGCTTGTTTGAGTTTGTCTCTGTTCCCCTGATAAGTTATCTTGTGCCATTCCTTCAGAGCAATTTTAAGCCTCTTCAGTTTGCACATCACTAGTCGAATAGGGCCATCAGCCATGGGCTTATACCAACTCTTTCTTACCAAGTCCATAAACTGGGAATGTTCCAGCCATATGTTCCTGAATCTGAAAGGAACGTTCGACGGTCTCAGGTTTTTATTGCACCATCCGATGACTGGAGAATGATCATAAAATTTCCTCAGCAAAATTTTGCAACTCCAATTCTTATTCTCTAAAAGCCAGCTGTTATTGACCAAAGCTCTGTCTAGCTTCGCCAAAATCCTATTTTTCCCTATCCGCCTATTGCACCAAGAGTACCTGAGGCCAAGGGTGGTAGTATCCCGAAGGGAATTGTTATTAATGAAGTCAACGAACTCATTCCTAGCTCTCTGATTCGGATGACAACCTCCTTTCTTCTCCGAACTTGTAGCAACAATATTAAAGTCCCCAATTGCCATCCAAGAGCAGTTTAGAACACCAAAATCACCGAGCTTTTCCCAAAGGGCTCTTCTTTGAATGTAAAAGCATTTGGCGTGGATAAAAGAGATGGTATGTAAATTGATTGCCATGGTGATTTGCTGGTTGGATGAAGCAACCACATTCACCGTTAACTCTTGCCTCCAAAAAATCCAGATATTGCCTGTACGAAGCGGCGTATGATTATGGGCAAAATATGTACTGTAGCCATATTTTAAAAGGACCTTTGGAGTCACTATGGGGGCAATAAGAGGTTCAGCCAGTCTAATGAGGTCAGGCTTATACTCCTGGATTATTTCTTCTAAGTAATTGTTCGGCGAGGTTCTTCTCAAGCTGCGAACATTCCAAAAGAGAATATTCATTTTTTCTGTTTTGAAGTTTTTCTTTCCCTTGTGGATGGAAGAGAGTGTTCCTGCAACATCCATTGTGGCTTATTTTTCTTCTTAGGTATCGTCTGCCATGGTTCATCAGCATCATTCGATATGTCCTCCTCATCAATCAAGTCTGCCCAATTCACCGCTCTCGAGATAAAATTGGTTTCATTCACTACATTGATACTATTGTCTGCATCTGAGGTGGAGAACGAGGACTCTGCTCTTGTTGATGATGCGGAATAGGAATCAGAAACTCTACTGTACAAAGCCTAAACTCCAACAACCTCTTCATAGGTGAAGTTAGACACTATGTTGGGGGAAGGCCCATGTGCCGGTGGTGAGGCGAAGATCTCGCCCATAGTAGAAGTATTCAAGACCTGTAAACCAACAACCTCTTCATTATTGGATCTGAAGTTAGGCACTATATTGGGTGTAAGTTCTTTTTGAACTACAGAGGCCGGAATCCCCGCAGCTGGAGAGATTAACGGTGCTGCTACCGTAGTAGCCTTAACCCCAAATTCTGTTAGTGCTGAAGTCTCTCTTGCCACAAGGGACTCATCCCGAGAAGGCTTGGTCTCAGTCAGTGCCATAGCAGCCACCTCACATGTTGCTTGAGGGTTTAGATCATGTTCCATTATCCTAACATCATTCATTTCGCTCACTACTTTTGTGTGCACATCTTGAGAAAATTTCTCAGTCGCACCCTCTGAAGAAAATATCACAGTAGCACCCTTTGTAGAAAGATTCATGATAAGCACCCAAAACTGTACTATAAAACCCCATAGAGACATAACATTTCGGTTAATTTTGTGTTTAATAATCATAAAATAATCACATTTTCGTGCTTTTGCAGATTTGAGCAACTGTCGTACAAATGATGATAAAGCCAACATATAAGCACGGAATAGGGAGTATACATAAGCTTTCCGATCAAGCCCATGTGAAGCCCAACAAATCCGGACTAAAGCTCAAAGACTCAAATAGTGCATAATCAAGTCAGAAACAGGATTACATGCACAGAAGCAACAAACTTCCGAAGCTCATATCTCTTGAACCAGGACTCCGAATGCGACAAGTGAGCTGCTCAGACGATCAGTGCGACGAACTCTACGCATAAGCGGGAAGTTTCAAAAATGTCAAAAGACCGGACCGCCACTGGACACAACACATGGACCTACTATGCGGGCTTGCAAGATTTGATGAGTCATCATGTAAGACAAAATAATTGGTGCAAATAATTGGTACAAAAGTGACACCTTTCATGTAATTAATGAGATTAGGTGCTAATAATCAAAAGAAAGCAAGGTGTCAAGTTTTTGGATTGTGTGGGTAAGAAGGGAGTAAATGTGGATTTGTGTTTCACGTGAGAGAAAATGAGATTTCTCTTAAATGGAGAAGAAAACAAAACAAGGGGGAATGCACTACATTTACTACCTTGACTCTTGTTCCATTTTAATTCCTAGTCTTTATGTTTTTTTAGTTTTAGTTTTTGGTTTTAAGAAAAAAAAACTTGTAACATGTTAATGGTGGAAAACACTTGCTAGTTTCTAATAAAACTTCTTTCTTTCTTAGGTAATCAGGTTGTTTTACATTCCTTTATTTCTTTCTTTCTTTCTCTTGTTACTTATCTATCTTGTAACTTGAAATCAGTCCAAGGATCATGAGCTAAAATCCTCCAAGGTGGAGGATTAATGAAGCTCATGAGAGGATTCGTTAAAATTTCTTAGAAGTAAGATTCACCGCTTAGACTTAAGGGCACATATAGCACACTACCCCAAAATGGTAGTGTCCGACCAAACTTGAGACTTGGAAATTTAGAAGGACTCGCGTGCACCTCCCTTTTTATGCATGGGCTAGTCACGTGTGCGAGTTATCTCTTATCTCTTCTTTTCACAATTAACAGGATTATGTGGTATAAGTCTAGGAGTTGAGATGGGATTTCAGAGATGAAACCCCAGTTCAACTTCTTATGCTAGGGAAATGGACTTAGAGATGAGTCCATTTCGCTAGGGATCGATGCTCAAGCTGGTTCGGGTTTGATAATGAACCCTAAACAGTTTAGAGAAGGTAGTAATCCAATTTTAAGAGAAATTAGTAAGACCTTGCATGAGTAGAATGATCTTCCACCTTTTCTTTCCCTTTGAATATCTTAGGAAAAATACTAGGTTTTTATCGTTTCTTTTGTATTTCGCATGTTTAGAGTCATTTAAAATTCAACAAAGCAACTTAGCTAGCAAACACTACGAAACTTACTCACTAGTTTCCCTACTTAGAGTATAAGAAAGTTGTATGTTGTTCTAGAATTTAGATTGGTTCGAATCCCTACTCGAAATAAACGCACGAAGACGTGAGTAAGGAATTGAGTCTACACCGAACGGAAACAAGAATTCAAATCTTATAACCGCAAAGTGTGGATATCAATTCACTGTAGTGATATATGCACCCTCTGAAGAGAAAGTCATTGCAGGTATGTACTCAGTCGCACCCTCTGAGGAAGTTTTCTCTACAGTGGAATTCTCCACTGCCTTCCCAGTAATTAACTTCGGAGTTTTCTCTGCAGGGTTGTGTTTAACATCATCATGGTCAGCAGCACCCTCATGTTCAGCAACAAGTTTCTCATGATCCTCAACCGTGTGAATCTCATCCACTTCAAGCCCCTCAAACCAATTTTTTGTCTGCACTTCTTTGGGCTTTGTAGTGTTTCTCGCCTTCCATATGGCCTCCCCTTACTTACTCGACTCCCCTGTGTTCTTTTTCTTTCCATGTCTTATGGTTCTTTTTTCTCCCACAGGTTCCAAGGGGGGAGTGGCATCCACTATAACCTCCTTATCCTTGTTTCCCTTGTCTTTGTTATGTTGCATATCACTTCTAAGCCTCCTACATTCCGTTACTAAATGCCCCATAATTTTGCAATGAGTGCACATGATAAACTTAAAAATGATAGTTTTACCTAGACTTAACTAATTAAACTCAAGAATAAGTAAAACTAAATGAAATTTACGCTAATGTATCAAAGTTCTACTCTTATTATCAATGCAATATTTAGAGTAGAGAATTCGTTCCACTCCTAGTTCGTTTAAACGTAATATTTCCTAGTTCATTAATTCTAACAAAATCGATGAGAGTAATGGATTTGAATTTTAACTAAGATGATGAATTAACTAATCAAGATGTTATAAAGCAAACTATGGAAATTCAATACTAAGATGACAATATGAGAAGGAATTAGGGGAATTTGATTCCACCTTGATTCAACTTAATAAAATAGCATAGAATTCATTGTAATCCTAATTTTTAGGTTTTCGTGTAAAGATTGGGTATTTCTAATCCCTAATTATTCATGGCAATCTCTATCAACTAATAATTAGCATGTGAAGCAATTAAACCCATTCTCATGGTGAACTAATTACTTTCTAAAGTGGAATAGATTATCACAACTATATCTACACTAACACAATCAAGTCTTCATCAAGGCTTCCTCAAACCCCTCTAATGGAGGTTTAGCCTTGAGTCATCAAACTATCATTTATAAAATAAAAACAATAAGAACAAAACATTATTGAAAGAATAAATTTACTTTATTGAATCTAAAATAAAAGAGTCTAATTATTCAAACTAAATTAAAACTAAGTAAAATCACTAATTAATTAAGTCTAAAACTATTTTATCAATCTAATCTAGGATAGTAATTAAAACTAACTAAGTGTCTGTAAGAGTTTGGCCTTAGTCCTCTTTATATAGAAGAGGCTAGGTCTACAAATTCGTGTATAGGCTTGGAGCAAGCCATGTTTTAGGCCATAAAATCGAGCCCAAAACCTCGTTACTTCAGTCTACAAAGGGGTTTTCTGCTAGAAATGGCTTCAATAGACTTTTCGTCCACTTCTCCCTCCTACGATTGGATAAAGGCATGGACCATTATAAATCTCGTTCCGAGCCGGTCGTTTTGACATATGGTAGGCCCAATTCTGAGGTCTGAGTCCAAAGATACGACCTGCGGAAGTTCTATTGACTTTTGTGCGCTATTTCTGCCCGCGCTGACTTTGACTTTTCATCTTTGACCGGGCTTTAAAAAGACTTTTTCTCCTTGAATCTTGGCCTTCAATCATAGAACTTCTTAGCAACCAACCTTTGCTCCTTTATCTCGTAAAAGGGACAAATTTCTGCACATAATTGACTCCAATGCCTGAAATACATAAGAGCACGATAACAGTACTATCTCTTACTTATTAATCACATAATTGGTCTAAAAGTAATATTGTTAAAGGGTTAAAACTATAGTTTTAGGCTCTTATCAAACCACCCCCAAACAGCATTTTGCTTGTCCTCAGGCAAATATGAGAAATTAAAATAAGTGACCAAAAATGGAGTTCTAACTAATCTCGTTTCACCGAGTGCAATTGTATTGACCATATGCAACAAAGCCTTAAACCACTAGGAATTCCCTAGTGGATGAGTTATAGTCTCGTGAGAGTTTTCCAGTGAAGGTACTCACAAACTTCATCTATACTACAATGACGAATAAATAAAACTATTGTTTCCTTACTTATTCTTAGATATCTATCCATCTCACTAGCAATGAATACAGAATAGTCAAGTCGAAACCTAAGCTAATATATGCATAATAATCAATCATCTATGAATAAACATATATATCATGAACTATGCTATGAAATGCAATAACATGTCCGTTTCTGAAACTTTGGAATAACATCCTTAAGTAGGTCCTCACATAAAGGTCAAGACAAAAACACTCTGATTTTTCCGCTCAAGTTTCGCTACTCCAGTGTGCAGTGGGCACACTTTACCTTATAATCTCAATGACACACAAGGAAGCCGAAGTCGATTAAACACATCTGTCACTTACTATCACACTAACCTATTCCTAATTGAGTTAGAGGTCTTTATTAGGTGTTGCAGGGATTAGGTGATGGTTTAAGAATGAAGGAAATGTATATTAAAAAAGAACCAGTCTGAGATGATAGAGTCTTCATATTATGTATTTTAGAGAAAACCTTGTTCTTACATTGCTTCTATACTTTGTTTCCATCCTTAGCCATTTTTTTTTTCCTTTTTCTTTTGGCTTTTGACTCTTTTGATTCTGTTTTTGGAGTTCTAACTTTTTATTTTATTTTTATTTTTATTTTTTTATTTTATTTATTTTTCTTTGGATGGAAACTTTATTTTATTTTCTTATTTGAAGCAACTAACAAATTCTTGGGTTCAAAGGTTTTTCTCTTTATTCTTTATTTCATCTCTATTCTCAGACTCATTCAAATATGGGTAGACTGATTTTTATTTCTATTTTGTTTTGTAAACGAGTAAAGGATTTGTGGTTTATGAAAGGCTAAAGAAAGGCTCAGAGGGGCGACTAGCGGAAAATAATTTTATTGGTTTGAATTTCTGGCTATATTGATCTAAAAAGGGCCTAAATTCTCACTTAGGATATGACATAGTGATCAAGCAAGTAGACGTGTGATTTCTCTATTTGGAACTTACTTTTCCCTTGTGTCATTTCTCAAATATTTCGCTCATATAAGGCTTTAGGCTATATTCCCACAGGATTTGTAGAATAAGTATATTAACCTAGATTTCATAAACTTACTGCCAATACAAACATAGCTGCTCATGCAATATATATATATATATATATATATATATATATATATATATATATATATATATATATATATATATAAAGATGCAAAGATTATTACTTATATATTAACCTAAGTTTCTAAAGACTATTCTAATGCAAAAGCTAACGTGAAACTTCTAGATTATTAAGAGCATAGAGAAAGAAACAACACCAATATTCCTAAGTGCATAGCGTAAACTTTTTATTTATATTTTTGAATTTTTTTGAATTTTGAGTTTCTTGAATTTTTTACTAGAAAACAAGTGCATATTGTACATATCTATATCCTAAGAGGTGCTTTAAATTACGCGTGTTTCTATGCCACCCCCAAACAAAAGCATGTTTTGTCCTCAAAGTATAGACATAAGAAGGGTAGAAAAATACCATGGAAATACGTGAAATTTTGGAACATCTGCAAAACAAAGTTAAAACATACTAATATAGATAAGTAAAAAACAGACGTAACTCTATATGAGTTCCACCCGTTATGGGGTTAACATAAATCAAATTGCTTGGGACATAAGCAGACACTAACTAAAACTAAAAACTTACCTTATCTCCAGCGTTTAAGCGTTATCCTCCTCTTCTATAAAGAAGTGAGGTTCCTTCGCATCCTGCCATGCCATTATAATTTGTCAGGCTTTACACCATTTATCATCTACTATAGCTAACCTATCAAGCGCCACTTGGTCGGATGGGGTGTAAGGTGCAACCCGATGAGGTTGTAGCCTCCACCCTTGCCAAATCATTGCACGGAAAGATCGAATAATACAATTGGTGGGTCTCACAATGTCGACCCCAACCCAATCCGTGAAATGGGTACAAAAAATAGGGAAGAAACATAGCATAATACGACAAACTAAAACAGGCATAAAAAAGTACTTATGCCTCATGCTATGGGCTCGTGCTAAACTAAACATTAAGGTCTGGGGAATATCATAGAGCATACGTCCCCCAGCTAAAGCAAGAAAAATATCACAAGTTTCGTCATTCACAGAAGAATAATGTCATTCCCCTCTAATGTTTAGCATGATCCAAAACATAACTGTAGGAACCATTATGGTCGCAGTTTACAAACCGTGAAAACCATGTGCAGCGGAATAAAGGTTCCCATGATTTTGTTTAGAAACATACCTTTCATATCAACTGTGATTTCTCTGAGAATCCGAATCAGTAACCTCTTGCATCTTCTGTTATATTCTTATCCTCAGAATGGACGTTGTGTGGGCAACGATCTACCAACCCCTTCTTTCTCTCTTGGCCTCTCTCACTCACAAGATCAGAACCGAATTTGGAACTTGTCTTTCTTGAGAAAACATTTAGTCAAACGGCTGGAGAAAGAGGGTTTATTTTTATAGGCTACAACAGGGACCATGAGGGGAAATTAGGGTTGGGCCTCCTGACGGGCTTGGGCTTCCCATGTTCCCCCAGAACACACGGCCCAAGTCCATCAACAAATGGCTTATTCCACTAAAAGCCATTGTTAAACTATCGCCCTAATCCCAAACCGTGTATTATGTTTATGGGCTCCATATTATATGCTTGTTGATCTCCCCGTGTTTAAGATATCGAATGCCCATTGATTAAGTCAAGTTACTGACAACTACATTAATCAACTTCTTATGCCCTTGAGTAGTACCACCCAACCTCATTGTCATGTCGGATTAAATCCACCTACAGGGTTTACATGACAATCCTTATGAGCTCCTCAAGGGGACATCATCAACCCGACTTCTTGCGGGTCACGAATTCCTTCTATCATCAACAACACACCTTACATACAATGTCATTACCCAATCCATCGAGTTTGTTGATTCATAAATGAATCTCACTCATTGATGATTTAAAGCAATGTACAATGCACGTAAGTGCCCGTTATTATATCCGGATTAAGAGGACAAGCATCCATAATAATAGAGGTGTTTGTTCTCTTATATAGTCAGTATAAAGAGAAACAATCTCACTTGGTCCTGTTCAATACACACAAAGTTTACTAGTGTAATCCTGTACTCAAGATAGACTAATACCAGATTATACTACAGTCGTACCAATGGTTTGTCCAAATCCATCTAGGTTGTGAACGTTTACTTATACTTTATAAGGTACTGATGATATGATCTTCTGTGTGTCACAACACACACCATATCATCTACAACATAAAGTATTAGACGCATGCATATAACTAATAACATATATAATATGCATAACATTTGCCCATATGATTCTCATTCAAAATATAAAGAATAAGAGTTAATACAAAAGTAATGCTTTTAGAATATAACCCTATCAATAATAGTGCCCATGTTCATGGACAGGCTACGAAGGGCTACGTTATATTCTCCTTGGTCCTCTATCTTAAAGATTCCTGCCCCATAATTCTCATGCAAATTCTCATAGTTATAGAGGTACATATTATCTACCAAATATTGCCATGAGTCTCATATTTCAGCGGGCATATCAAGTCCGAGAGGAAAGGCTAACAAGAACCTGGTAATTTCCATCGGTTCATCCTCAATGGTGATGGAGAACACTTGTTCTCCATCCGGTCTATCAAAGAACTTACAATTATCATAAAAATAAGATGTAAGTGCAGGAGAATAAAGTTCATCAGGTCATACCATTAGCGGTTCCCATCCTGCTTGTATGAGCACCTCACGAAACCACGCACCATAGGTGTCACTTCGAAACAAATCTTCAAAAGACTGCTCCGGTATGATATGAGGGGATGTCATCACAAACAATACACTCTAGAAGTCTTGAAATCAAGCTCAGAAGAATCAACCAAACTATAAAAAATCAGAAGTGGCTGTGGAGGTGCAAGGCGCGTGGCGCGCTCAAGGTTGGCCGTGGAAGGGCGCAGGGCGCGCTCTTGTCTTACTCAACTTCCAGGCACTTGAGGGCGGGGTGTGCTCAGAATTTGCCTGTGAAGGGAGCGGGTCCCGCTCTTGCCTAACTCGACTTCCAGGAACTTCAGGTCGGGGCGCGCTCAAGAGTAAGCAAACTTGAGGGCGTGGCGCGCTCCGTATACTTTGAGTGCTCTGAAGTGAAATAACAAAAGAGAAAAAATTGAGAGGTTCAAGGTGAGAGATGCAAAGTGAGAGGTGTGGTTTGTAAGTGTAGAGTGAATCAATGATTTATAGAGGTTTAATTTCTAAAACGAATTCTACAAGTTTCCCAAATTGTTAAGGCAATTGACGGAAACAGAATATTTCTAAAATCAAAACAAAAACAGACCAGGTGCATATTCCAAATATAAACCAATAGCTTTTTGGTTTGAAATTAAAATAGCAGCTTCCTAATTCTATTCATTGAAATTCCATCACTACAACACTATATAATCTTAGCCATACCAAATTTGGCAACATTCCCACACAACTCATATTTTCACAATTTGCAAAATTAACTTCTAAAACGGTGGATAAGATAAAAGCAATGCTAAAAAATAATAATACCACCCCCAAACAATTCGGGAAGGTGGGATTCATGGAAAAATCATCGCATGCTTGGACAAAAACCAAATTAAATTAAAAATTCAACTAACAATCAAATATTCGGAAACAATTACATAATCCAAATCTAACTAATAAACTAAACAACTCGAAATAAAATTCAACTGAAAACAGGCAAATTTCCTAAACACATCACAACTAAACTGCGAGCCACGAGATGAGGATGGTTCTGAGTCATCAATCCTGCATCGACGACGCTCATGCCTCTCAGACTCGTCAGAAGTAGAACTCTGATAGGGTGGCAAGCGTCGTAGAACTTCCACTTGGAACTTCCGCTGACTCTCTAGATATGCGTTCATGGATTCCTCGCGCTCCTTATCATGCTGGACTAGGGTCTTGGTAAGGCTATAGAATTGAATATATAATTCTACTCCGAATAAACGATGAAGAATAAATGGAAGTAAAACTAAAACTTTATCATAACTCATGATTATCAAAGATTTCTACTCTCGATACTATTGAAGAAGAGTTGGAATAGAAGATTCGTTCCACTCCTAGTTCTATAGCATTCAAGTTTTCTATAATTGCGAATCTATCCAAAGTCTAACGAGAGTTTTACGAAGGGAATTCTAAGAACAAGATACTAACTATAATGATTCAACTACGAAATGCTACGGGATACTAAGGTTTGAATCTAGAATAAGAATTAGGGGGGAATTGAACCCACCTTGAATCCACCTTAATAGACTAGCATAGATTGTTGTAATCAAATTCTTACGTTCTTACTGTAAGAATTGGTCGTCCTAATCCCTAATTATACATGGCATCTCTACCAATTCATAACTAGCATGTGAGGACGTCCATCCATTCTCATGGCGAATCAACAACCTTCTAGAGTGGAATAGACTCTTACAATGATTCTACACTACACAATCAAGTTTTCATCAAGGTTTCATCAAACACCTCTAATGGAGGTTTAGCCTTGATTCATCAAACTATCATTTCCATATGAATTAACACTAGACATCATAAAAAGATTGGAACTTTGCTTATTTAAACTCAAATGGAAACTACTCATGCAATAATTGATTTAAACTAATAATGAAAAATAAGTAAATCTAAGAATTGAAACTAATAATTAATGGAAAACAAAATTAGATTATCAAGAACTAAATATTTTATTGATCTAACAACTAAATAACAATCATTCAATACTAAAATTAAAACAAGAATAACAACTAATTAATTAATTGAAAAACTAGATCTAGAACTAAGCTTTAATGGCTACTCTAATGGCTACTTTCTATCCTAAACTAATTGATTCTTAAGAGCTAAGTCTTGTGTGTGGAAATGGAGGAGACCAGATCCATATTTTCGTGCATGGGCTGAGGGTCCATATTTTGGGCCGGAAAATCGAGCCCAAAACCCAATTTCTTCAGTCCACAGGGTTCTTTTCAGCTAGCTTTGACTTCAATAGGCTTTTTGTCCACTTCTGCTCCTCTGATTGGGTTAAGGTTTAGACCATTGGAAAGCTCTTTCTGAGACGGTCGTTTTGACAAAAGGTACGCCTAATTCCAAGGCCTGAGTCCAAAGATACAGTCTTCGGAAGTTCTGCTGACTTTTGTGTGTTGTTTCTGCCCGTCTTGGCCTTTAATCCCAGAACTTCTTAGCAACTAACCCTTGCTCCTTTATATCGCCAAAGTGGCACATTTCTGCACATAATTGACTTTAATGCCTGAAATGCATAAAAATACGTAATTAGCATTAACTCTTATTTATTACTCGCATAATTGGTCTAAAAGTATTATTGTTAAGAGGTTAAAACTACAGTTTTGGGCTCTTATCAGGTCTCCATGGTAGTCTGGAGCTCTCGGTTACTAGCACTGAGCCCCTCAAAATTCTGATGGATGTTCACCTGCCTACTCTGCAGATCCACACAAATGGTATTAAGAGAACGCATGCCCCGATGAATCAATGCCATGCGTTCTCCATCAGAAGTAGCCTTCTCCAAGGCATCGACCTTAAAACATGTCGTATCTTCCTCATCCGAATCAACAACCCTATCTTCAGGCAACCGCAGTGGCTTCTGAATACATTCCGAATAAATCTCTGCATTTGAATGCAATTTCAACATAATCCGCTCAGATTTCGGTTTATCTCCAAATTGCAACATTATCTTAGTAATCAAAACAAGGAGCGGTGCAAAATGTTCTCTAACGCTTCTAAGCTCAGAAATAAAAAAATCGAGGATACAAAACTAATACTTCTTCCCCTGAAGAACCCAAAGAAGGTGCAGACAAGACGAGCCGATGTCGCTGACCTTCGAGGTGCCAATGATGTTCTTACCAATCCACTGAGCTACAGCCAGTTGGTTGGTTCTCAGAGACGACTGTCGAACACAATGCGAATTCGGATTGTACTGTCCCTCAAAGACAGTCTCTCTCATTGATGCCTCGATCCCACCCCACTGCGATTCCTGCAATGTAACTATGGGGTGGTTGTTTAGGTCAATGCCTAGTAAATTAGACAACACCCCCTTACACACTTCTCTCCTCGCACCATTCACCTTAATAAAAATCCTCCGACCTTCTATTTCCCGCTTCTTATAAAAATTCAAAACCAAATCCGAATGGTAAAAATCATTCTTCGTATACCACAACATCTACCAACTCCTATGCCTCATCTCATCATTGTAAAATGGTGCAAAATGGTCCGATGTAAACACTTGTTCCGGGAGAATTTTTCGTTTTTGGGCCTTTTTTATTTTTATTTTTTATTTCGAAAATGGGGTTAGGATAAGGTGGGGGATGGTAAAATTGATCAAGGGACGAAATGTGGTTTGATTGGCGCGATTTACTTTTTTTTTTTTTTTTTTTTTGGTTCGTTCGAACTGATGGAGGCGTGAAGAAGATGAATTGGTGTAAGGGTGGTTTGATTTGGGGGTGGTTTGTTTTGAGTGGAAGAAGCGGTGTTTTTTTTTTTTTTTTTTTTTTTAATGGAGGCTGATAGAGGTAAAGAAGAAGATGAACAACTCGCGAAGGATTTTTGGGTTGTTTTGGACCCTCACGTGCGAGGCACGTGACTGCGAGATTTTGGGCCCAAGCCCAAATAATTTCAGAAAATGTCCATTTTGTCCCTACGCGCGCAAACTTAAAACTGAAATTCTCTACTCGTTAACGGTGCGATATTTGCAAATGAGCTATGAAAATGATCAACAGAGAATTTCCAATCCAATGATCTATAAAACACTCTATTCTAACCATGGTTGACATATAAAAAGATGGAAAACGCCTTAAAGTGCGTGAATGACATAAGTTATATATGTGAACAAATGAAATCTATATTCATAGATAGTGTCAACCCGAATCAAAATATGATTAAACGGTATAAGCAACAAGAATAGGAGCAATTAAGAATGGAAAGACCAACACCCCACCTCCAAACAAATTTTTGACAACGAAGTTTGAAAATTTGTTTTAAAACGTGGGTCTTTTAAAGTCAGATTTCCAAGACTTTCTAGATTACTATTTTTATGGTTTTAACATTTTTAACTTTTTATGAATATGGATTAATCTAAGGGAAAACAATAAAGCAATAAAGACATAATTCACACCATAGATAAACATGACTAAAAAACCGAGAAAACATGTGAGAGTGGAAAATGTGAATTATGTTAAACGTGGACTTAGGATCCGGTACTTATAGCCACACACTCCAGTAGGATGGCCCGGTTACCTTAATGGTGCACTTACCAATATATGGAAGTGAAAGGAAGTACACCAAACAACAAAGGTCGGTCCTCATAGACATGGTCTTGTAAAAGGACATCCTCTACATCAGGGGACATTAACTCGTGAAAATGTTTTAACCGTTGGCCATTGACTTGAAAGGTACTGTTGTACTTGGGATTTACCAAGGTGATTGCCCCGTAAGGGATGACTTCAGTAACCATAAAAGGACCAGACCAACGGGTTTTTAATTTCCCTGGGAAAATATGCAAACGGGAGTTGTAAAACAATACCTTTTGACCAACCACAAACTCTTTGCGCAAGATTTGTTTATCATGAACATGTTTCATGTTAGCTTTATAATCCTGTGCGAGATCATAAGAATCACTACGGATTTCTTCAAGCTCATTTAATTGCAATTTGCGCTTGACACCCGCCTCATCAAAATTGAAGTTAAGGCTTTTTATAGCCCACATAACACGGTGCTCCAATTCAACGGGCAAGTGACAAGGTTTTCCAAATACAAGTCTAAAGGGAGACATACCTATAGGAGTTTTAAAAGCAGGCCTATACGCCCATAAGGCATCAGTTAGACGCTTAGACCAATCTTTCCTATCAGGATTTACAGTTGTTTCTAATATTTTTTTAATTTCCAAATTAGAGACTTCTACTTGGCCACTAGTTTGTGGATGATAAGGAGTTGCCACCTTATGGGTAACTCCATACTTTTTAACTAGAGAAGAAACAACTTTGTTGCAAAAATGTGTTCCGCCATCACTAATGATGGCTTTAGGAATGCCAAACCGACATAAAATGTATTCCTTAACAAAAAAATAGAACTGTTTTATGGTCATTGCTACGACAAGCCATGGCCTCTATCCATTTAGAAACGTAGTCCACGGCAACAAGAATATAAATAAAATCATAGGAAACAGGAAAAGGACCCATGAAATCAATGCCCCATACATCAAAAATTTATACTACCATGATGGGATTTAATGGCATCATATTACGCTTAGTGATTCGTCCAAGTAGTTGGCAACGAACACACGTCTTGCAATGCACTTGGGCATCTTTAAAATGGATAGGCCAATAAAACCCACATTGAAGAACTTTAGCAACTGTTTTCATACCATTAAATTGGCCACCACACACTTTGTCATGGCAAAAAGATAGAACCTCATTATACTCCCACTGGGGAATACAACGACGAATAATCTGATCCACACAATACTTAAAAAGGTAGGGCTCATCCCAGTAGTATAGCTTAACTATGGCCAAGAACTTCTTCGTTCATTTCTTGACCAAACATCAGGAATAATATCATAAGCTAAATAATTCACATTGTCAGCATACCATGGTGCAGAAAAAATAGCATACAGATTCTCATCTGGAAAAAAGTCAAGTATGGACTCAGAATCACTATCATCGTCATTTGTTAGTCTAGATAAGTGGTCGGCAACTACATTTTTGACCCCTCTTTTGTCCTTAATTTCTATGGTGAACTCTTGAAGGAGAAGAATCCATCGGATCAATCTTTGTTTAACATCCTTCTTTGCGAGAAGGTACTTAAGGGCTGCATGGTCCGTGTAAACTAATGTCTTAGTACCAACCAAATAAGGACGAAACTTATCTAAAGCATAAACGACAGCTAAAAATTCTTTTTCCGTAGTTGTATAATTCCTTTGAGCATCGTTTAAAGTTTTACTAGCATAATAAATAACAGTGGACTTCTTATCTAGTTTCTATCCCAACACAACACCAACAGCATAATCACTAGCATCACACATAAGTTCGAAAGGTTTAGACCAATCGGGAGGCTGTATAATCGGTGCAGATGTTAAAGCAGCTTTTAAAGTTTCAAAAGCTTGTTTGCAGTTATAATTGAAATCAAAGATGACATCCTTTAAAAGAAGATTAGTTAAAGGCCTAGCTATTTTTGAAAAATCTCTGATAAAACGCCTATAAAAACCTGCATGGCCTAGAAATGCTCTAATGTCATGGACATTCCGTGGTATAGGTAGAGACGCTATCTTATCTAATTTGGCCTTATCTACTTCGATGCCATCACTAAATACAATATGCCTTAGCACTATTCCTTTTTTTAACCATAAAATGACATTTTTCCCAATTTAAAACCAGACTCTTCTCTTCACACCGTGTCAAAACCTTAGATAGGTTAGATAGGAAGTCAGTGAAAGAGTCTCCATAGATAGAAAAATCATCCATGAAAACTTTCATAAAGTGCTCTACCATGTCACTAAATATATGAAGCATACACTGCTGGAAGGTACCAGGAGCATTACAAAGGCCAAAAGGCATTCATTTATAGGCATATGTTCCAAAAGGACATGTGAAGGTAGTCTTTTCTTGGTCATTAATATCGATAATAATCTGAAAATAGCCAGAGTAGCCATCTAAAAAACAATAATAAGCATGACCAGCTAGACGTTCGAGCATCTGATCGATAAAGGGTAAAGGAAAATGATCCTTTTGTGTCATGGCATTTAAACATTTGTAGTCAATACAGATCCTCCATTTCATAGGGACTCGTGTGGAAACATATTCTCCTTTAGCGTTACGCACCATGGTAACCCCCGATTTCTTAGGAACTACATGTATGGGACTTACCCATTCGCTATCGAAAATGGGATATATGATACCCGCATCGAGTAACCATAAGACTTCTTACCTGACCACTTCTTTCATGGGGAGGTCAAGCAATGCTGAGGTTCACGTGAAGTCTTGGCATTATCTTCCAAATGGATATGATGAGTGCAAACTTTAGGGGTCAGTCATCAAGGGACCAACCAATTGCTGAACGATATTCCCTAATTACCTTAATCAACCGTGCCTTTTCATCTACAGACAACAGAGAAGATATAATTACCGGATGACTACCATCCAGATCAAGTTGAATATACTTCAACTCCGAACTATCGAACCATCGCGGCAGTTTATGAGTGCGTTGGCAGTAGCCAAGAAGGGGCGCCCTAAAATGATCGGAATAGAGTCGTTAACGACTTCTATATCGAGGATAACAAAATCAGCAGGATAGTATAAATCTTGAACCTTAACAAGCACGTTTTCAACCACACCCTTAGGATACTTAATAGACCGATCAGCTAATTGCAATGTCATTTTAGTAGGTTGCATCTCCTGTAGACCTATTTGTTTATAAAAATAATAAGAGAGTAAGTTAACACTTGCCCCTAGGTCTAATAGAGCAATTGTCGTGTGAGTATCCCCTAAGGTGCATTGTACAGTAGGATGACTAGGGTTCTTGTACTTAACGATTCCATTATGTTCGAATAAAGTTGGAAACTGTTCAGTTAAAAATGCGTCTTTAGGAATATTTGTCTTACGCCTAGTAGTGCACAACTCTTTGTGAAACTTAGCATGTTATAGTAACTTTTTAATTGCTTCAAGAAAAGGTAAGTTTATCGTTAGATTTTTAAAAACTTCCCTAATCTCGTCAAAATTTGTATCTTTATTTAACATGGCTAGCCTCTGGGGAAACAGTGGTTTCTCTCTTTATTGAGCATATGGATCAACCGGATGTTTAACCTTGGCCTTTTGTTTCTTAGGTTGTGGTTTAACTGGTACTTCTACAGATGTAGGATCTTCAGTTTCTAGTTCAGTATCTAGTAAGTTTTCATTTGTTATGACTACTGGTGGTGTACCAACGGGCATATTTACGACGTTATCAACCACTTTGCCAGAACGGAGAGTGGTGATAGTATTTAACTCACCTACATTTCCATTTTCATTACTAGTATTATCATTTACATCAAAGGTTGTGTTTGGTGTTTTAGGATTAGGAATCGCTTGACCTGGAAACACACCTTTTGGTTGTATTTTCTCTTGTGTTAACTGTTGTAAGGAAAGTTGGATGGACTGTAAAATCTGTTGTTGGGTTTGCATAAAGGCATCGAAACGATCCAGTTGTGGAGGAGCGGTTGTTACAGGTTGTGTGATAGGAACTATGCCATGTTGATTATTAATAGGTGGGTTGTGATAGTTATTATTTACTGAAACGATACCTCAATTAGCATTATAATTATTATTGTTATAATTATTATAATTACCTTGTCCTTGTCATGGTGGAGCTTGGTTGTAATTGTTTGCTGGCCTAATATTTTGATTATTATACCCTGGAGGTGTAACTTGTTGATTATTTCTCCAACTAAAGTTGGGATTTTGTCTCCAAGGGGCGTTAGGAATAGGATAGCTATTGATGGAGCAAACATTATCTGGTTGTGATGGTTCTTGTTCATAGGCGAGAGGACAATAGGAGTCGGGATGCTTAGGACTCAAACAAAAATTACATGAAATAGAGTTGACATTCATGACAGGGGTAGGCTTTTGTTGAACATAAATAGCTTCTACCTTTTTAGTGAGGGATTTAATTAGAGTTTTAAGCTCAGGATCGAATTTAACCTCAAACATACTGGTAACCTTAACTGTTGAAGAAGAACAACTAGTGGAGCGGGGGATATCATCACTACCCCCAATTATTATTGCGCTTTGTTTAATCCTCTAAAAACCTATAAGCCTCTGAGGCTCCTTTACTGAGGAAACTACCCCCATTCATTATATCAAGAACCTCTTTGTGATGGTGTAAAAGCCTCTTGAAAAAGGCACGAACTAACGTGTCTTTCGCAAGGTTATGGTGTGGACACTCTATAAGAAGATTAGTGAAATGATTCCAGGTCTCTAAAAAGGATTCATGAGGATTCTAGCAGAAAAAATGAATCTTGTAAAGCATTTCATTTGTCTTTAGTGGTGCATAAAACTGTTCCATAAACAATTGAACAAGTTTGGCCCATGAGTCCATAGAATTAGGCGCTTGGGCAGTTAACCAAGACGCCGCCTTATCGGCTAGGGTGAAAGGAAACACCCTCAGTTTAATTTGTTCCGCACCTACCATAGGATGATGAAATGTGGTAAGAACTTGTCCAATCCTACGCATATGCTGATAAGGCTTCTCATGGTCTAACCCATGAAAAACTGGTAACAAATTAAATATATTCGGGGGGATTCGGAAATCCCCCACTTGGTCTGCAAGAACGATGCAAGACTTAGGTCTATCGTTTAGGGCTTTGTAAAAGTCAGAGAGAGGAGTCTCTCTTTCTTCAGCCATTATTTCATGTGTATTGTGTGGTATACTAGATAGGTATGTATGTTGACATTCACGATAGATTACATTAGTTGTTTTTTCCTTACCTGACCTTAATCTCATGCAAGGCTAAGTCCAATATTAAAGAAACATGACAACAGTCAAAACAACCCTGATATCCTATAATAAATCCTTTAACAGGATAGGTAAGGAGTGGAAGAAGGAGTACCTGAATGTCTCCTTGCTACGCATTTGAATAGCGTCTTGTATACACGATTTCAGTATAGTCAAGCAGATAGCAACACTTAATAACTTGAAAAAAAATGAAAGTTTGAACTAACCTGTGAAGTCGGGCTTATGCAGAAAAAGGCGCGGGGCGCGCTCGAAATTTGCCTAACAAGGGCGTGGGTCGCACTCTTGTCTGACTCGAAGTCTAGGCACTTTAGCGCGGGGCACGCTTCAATTTTGCCTAACAAGGGCATGGGGCGCACTCTTGCCTTAGACGATGTCCAGGCACTTTGGCTTGAGGCGCACATCAGAAATAGGCTAATGAGGCGCGGGGCACGCTTAGTGTATTTCTGCGAAAAAAATCTGTTTCTGAAGCAAACAACCACATTTAGAAACAAACAAGGGTGAGTGGGTTTAATGGGATTTTGGTAGGATTAACACTACTAAATGAATTAAATCTAAACAAAACTAAGATGGCAGCGGCGCCATTTGATAAACTTAAAAACGATAGTTTTACCTAGACTTAACTAATTAAACTCAAGAATAAGTAAAACTAAATGAAATTTACGCTAATGTATCAAAGTTCTACTCTCGTTATCAATGCAATATTTGGAGTAGAGAATTCGTTCCACTCCCAGTTCGTTTAAACGTAATACTTCCTAGTTCATTAATTCTAACAAAATCGATGAGAGTAATGGATTTGAATTTTAACTAAAATGATGAATTAACTAATCAAGATGTTATAAATCAAACTATGGAAATTCAATACTAAGATGACAATATGAGAAGGAATTAGGGAAATTTTATTCTACCTTGATTCGACTTAATAAACTAGTATAAAATTCGTTGTAATCCTAATTTTTACATTTTCGTGTAAAGATTGGGTATTTCTAATCTCTAATTATTCATGGCAATCTCTACCAACTAATAATTAGCATGTGAAGTAATTAAACCTATTCTCATGGTGAACTAATTACTTTCTAGAGTGGAATAGATTATCACAACTATATCTACACTAACACAATCAAGTCTTCATCAAGGCTTCCTCAAACCCCTCTAATGGAGGTTTAGCCTTGAGTCATCAAACTATCATTTATAAAATAAGAACAATAAGAACAAAACATTATTGAAAGAATAAATTTACTTTATTGAATCTAAAATAAAAGAGTCTAACGATTCAAACTGAATTAAAACTAAGTAAAATCACTAATTAATTAAGTCTAAAACTATTTTATCAATCTAATCTAGGATAGTAATTAAAACTAACTAAGTGTCTATAAGAGTTTGGCCTTAGTCCTCTTTATATATAAGAGGCTAAGTCTACAAATTCGTGCATGGGCTTGGAGCCATGCTTTGGGCCATAAAATCGAGCCCAAAACCTCGTTACTTCAGTCCACAGAGGGGTTTTCTGCAAGAAATGGATTCAACAGACTTTTCGTCCACTTTTACTCTTCCAATTGGATCAAGGCCTAAACCATTAGAAAGCCTGTTCTGAGCCGGTCATTTTGACATATGGTAGGCCCAACTCTGAGGTTTGATTCCAAATATACGGCCTGCGAAAGTTCTGTTGACTTTTGTGCGTTATTTCTGCCCGCGTTGACTTTGACTTTTCAGCTTTGACCGGGCTTTAAAAAGGCTTTTTCTCCTTGAATCTTGGCCTTTAATTATAGAACTTCTTAGCAACCAACCTTTGCTCCTTTATCTCGCAAAAGGGATATATTTCTGCACACAATTGACTCCAATGCTTGAAATACATAAGAGCACAATAACAGTACTAACTCTTACTTATTAATCACATAATTCGTCTAAAAGTAATATTGTTGAAGGGTTAAAACTACAGTTTTGGTCTCTTATCAACACATCTTTGGAAGTTTTCCCACCTCAACTGTTTGTCAGAAATTGGTATTCTGGGATCGGTTCAGAGAGGTCCACGTTAAACAAAATGTTAGCATAGCATTCATACTCTCTATTGAGGGTTTTCTCGTCGATTTGCATGGGGTACCCCACTCCCTGAGCAATGGACATCAGTGCCTCCAAATCCTAATATTCCTGGCCGAGGCCAGGCAGTCTAATCCAAACCAAGCCGTGAGATTGCCTTTGGCTGTCGGGATTGAAGTTTGTAGTCCATTGGATTATTCTCATAGGCATTTTATCAAAGTCCCATGATCCTTTTGTCTAGACTCAATTTAGATCGTATGCATTCAAAAACCGGAGAAAAAGGAATCATTTTCCAATGGGAGTGATAAGCCATTCTTCTGTTGGTTTGCAGAGTTGGGAAGCAATTGCTCTAACTCTCTCTAGCGAAACTTTTTGCAAATATATTCTTCCCACCACACAGTGTTTGGAAAACGACAAGCCCTTTTCATAAGCTTTCTCTGGGATAGTGATTGCTGGGTATTCTCCCATTTTCTCGAGGATTGGAAGTTCTTGGAATTCCACCGGTTGCCAAAGATGACGTGTTGCGGCATCCGCGTATGAAACTCACAGAGTTCCTGTTTGAGCTTAGTCAGCACCATTCTTGGTTAGAGTTGAGAGGTTATGTTGTGGCTGAGTCTCATTCAAATGTTGTTTGGGTTTCTCAAACTCGTAAAGGTCCATGATGGAAACCTTTTCAGAACACACACTGTGTATCAGTGTGGGATTTTACTTGAAAGGCGATGGAGCCTGGGAAAAGAGAGAGGGGAGAAGCAAAGTCGAATTCTCCAAACCTTGATCTCCTGAAGTTTGAGTTCTAATGCCATACAAGCCCCATGATCAGGGCTTTGTACTCAGCTTCATTGTTGGAGGTTGTGAAATCAATGCGAACTGATGTTCCGCAATAGCACCATCTGGTGACACTAGGACTACTCCGACTCCGCTGCCCCCAAGATTGCTAGCTCCATCCACTAAGAGTGACCATACCGACGCGTCATGTTGTTCAGGGGCCGGCGTGTCAACCTCTGGTTCCCAGTTTAGGTCGTCAACTGGGAAATCTGCAATGACCTGACCCTTCTGAGAGGTTCTTGGGGTGAACTCAATGTGGTGTTCACCGAGTTCTTCTGCCCATATTGCAATGTGAGTTATTTTGTTGGCTTTAAGAAGGATCTTCTTTAGCGGGAGTTCGGTGAACACTTTGATTGGATGTGCTTGGAAGTATGGCCTGAACTTTCTTACTGAATAAAGTAATGCCAGTACTGCCTTTTCAATGTGGGAGTAGTTCTTCTCAGCTGGCAATAATGTCATGCTTGTGAAGTAGATCAGTTTTTTTGAGTTCTATTCCTTTTTGAAGAGAATTGAATTAATAGCGAAGTCAAACACATCTAAGTATAGCCCCAACGTTTCACTATCAATTGGTTTTGCCAGCACAGGTGGTGTTGACAAGTAGTCCTTGAGAGTAGAGAACACTTGGTGGCATTGCTCGTTCCATGAAAATTGTTCACCCTTCTTGAGAATTTGCAGGAAAGGTCGGCATTTGTTCGATGCTCTCGATATGAATCAGTTTAAAGCTTCCACCATTCCTGACAGTTTATGTATCTGCTTCTTTGTTTTTGGACCAGGCATGTCCAAGAATGCTCAAATCTGATCTGGGCTAGCTTCTATCCTACATTGTGAGACCTGAAATTTCCCAGAAGACGCTCCAAAAAGGCATTTCTCGGGGTTAAGTTTCATCTGAGTTCGCCGCAGTGTGGAGAATGCTTATGCGAGATGATCTAAGTGATCTCCAACTTTCTTGCTTTTGATGACCATGTCATCTATGTAGACTTCCATGGTGTCTCCTAACATGTCTTGGAACATATCAGTGACAAGTCATTGGTAGGTCGCTCCAGCGTTCTTGAGGCCAAATGGGAGGACGTTGTAGCAATAAATTCCTTGCTTTGTTACAAATAAGGTTTTGTCTTGGTCTTCTTCTGCCAGTGGGATTTGGTTGTACCCAATGTAGGCATCCATGAACGACAGGAGTTCGTGGCCACATGTCTGGTCTATAAGTCGGTCGATTCTTGGTAAGGGGAAACTATCTTTAGGGTTTTCTTGATTAAGCTTGGTGAAGTCTACGCAAAGGCGAACTGTACCATTCTTTTTTGGAACTGCTACAATGTTAGCAATCCATTCAGGGTATTCGACCTTCCTAATGAAAGCAACTTTTTTGAGGTTGTCGATCTCGTCATTTATGGCTTTTTGGAATCTAAGGGATAGTTTCCTAGGTCGTTGGTGAACTGGTCTGGCATTTGGATTCACATTTAGTTTATGACATGCAACATTAGGATTAATTCCAGGGACATTGATGTATAACCAAGCAAAAACATTTTTATTCAATGATAAAAAGCTTACAAGTTGTGCCTTAAGAGTAGGATCAAGGTTAGCTCAGACATAAACAAACTTAGGGTCATCCTCAGTTCCTAAGTTGACATTTTCCTTCAATTCGAGCTGAGCAGCCGCCTCAGTGGGCTGAGCGACCTCTGGGGTCTTGGTCTCTTGAGGTATTGATAAACGTAAAAACACAACTAGATTTCTCTAACCTATTCTTACGTTATCAATTATTTATTTCCTACTCTCACATGTATATTTATGCAATATATAGAGTACGGAATCGTTCCACTATTAACTCTTAACTAATCAAACACAAGAAAACAATGGTGAGAGCAATATTTATGAATGTGAATTTATACTACCAAAACAATAAATTGAATGTGAAGAAACAATACAATTAATTATGAGAAAAAGATATAGAGCAAGTAATAAATCCACCTAATGATTAGTTTCATCCAAGTTACGAATTATTCATTGAAAAAAGATCGTCTTTAGGTTTTCACACAATGATCCAACCTAAAGTCTCGAACTTTATCATCCCTAGCAACAACCTACATCTCTATTGTAACACCACTATTTTTATTAATGTCCAAAATTAATTATTTCACAAAATTTAATATATTATTGACTATGTCTTAAGTTGACTATTAAATTGAAGTGAATATGTATGTTTGACTTTTTGAAAAAAAAGAGAAAATAGTTTGTTTGATTTGAAAATGATTTCATAGAAAAGTTTTTAAGTTTTAAAATAATGTGTAGAGATTTTATTAGTAAGGAAACATGGAGAGAAAAACTTTGTAATTTATTGGAGAAAATATGGAAAGACTTTGATGAGAAAGAAAATGTCTATAATTTGTGGAGAGAGAAAAGTTTTTATTTGAAAAGAATGTGTAGAGAATTTGTAAATATGGAAATGTCTTGAGTTTAATTTGTTTTAGATCTAAAAGAAAGAAGAAGAAAACAAAAAAGAGAAAGAAAAACAAAAGAAGATTAAAAAAAATAAGAGAAAAAAAAATGAATAAATGAAGTATTTCTATTGCTTGGTGATATGGATTTTACATAGCGTTGATTATTTTCTATGATTGTTTTTTCGATAGCAACAACAAAAGGGTGAGTAGATATATTTTTCTCAATATATATATATATATATATATATATATATATATATATATATATATATATATATATATATATATATATATATATATATCTTTTTTTTTTTGTGATTTTTATCTTGTTTGCTTCATAAATGCTTCATTATCATTTTATAAAAGTTTCATATTTAATTATGAATGTTTGTTATTTGTTTTGAAATTTTAATTGTCGTTTGGAACGATGATATGTTTACAGAATTCTGCACAAGTATTGACTTGTGACTTGAATTCGACTAATTAGATGATGTAACTATTTTTTTTTTACAGAACTAAAATTTTTTAGTTCTCTGAGTCATTTTTCATTTCCAATTGGCCTTGATTGATTCCAGTTTATATTCTATTTGATGTGAATTTTACAAGAAAGTGCGTCAGAAAATTAAATAGCAGAATTTAAGTTGTTGGGTCTGTCCCATCACATAGTTTAGGGCACATACTAAACGAATTAGTGTTTAGGAATTTTTGTATTGAAATGGATTTTCTGTCTAATTTTCAGAATGGTATAATTGATTCAAAACTTTGATTATATGAATTCCCTAGAACTTTTAGAATGGACAAAGGTCAAACTGCCCTAACCAATTTCTCATATATAGAACAATATACGTAACTTATTAGTGTATGTTTTAGTTGTACAAGAAAAAAAAAATGTAATAATCATGCAATTTGTATCGTATTAATATTTCAAATAAATGTGTATTGATTGGAGGAGTAATTATTTTATTTGTCTAAAGAGTTCTATTACATGTATTGGAATAAGAGTTGCATGCATAATTGTTTGAAGAATATTGTATGTATAGAGCGTATATTGATACCAAAATAAATTAAAGATTTTTGGATGATGACAGTATATGTATTAAATATTGGTTTCGTATGAGTATAATTATTTATAGATTTTATTAGCATGTGATATACGTAACAAATTGGAAATATTGTAATTAGGAAATTTATTTATTGTTAAGACGTGTTTGATGGCTAAATGGGGTTCGGATGGATTAAATAGAAATCTTTGTAATGTAAATCAAAGTGTACGTATGATTTCAGTGTGACATGACATCCCTGAAATGCTATAAAAATATTATGCAGTATGTTTAGAGCAATAGTGACATAATGTCGTATGTTATAATTGTTGTTCTGTTAAATGATATGATAAGTTATGATATCTATTAAATGTGACATTTTTCAGAAATAAATGTAAATGCTCCATTATTATATTTGTAAGATGCTATATGATGTATTATAGTCTTTGTGGATATTTCCAAAAGGATTGTGATTCAGTACGATAATTTTATTTGGCACGTCAAAGAATAAAATGGTTATGAGATGGATGGTGATATTTCCAAACGTTGTGTTTTAGTGCAATATATTTTATTGGCACATGTTAGAATGTGGAATGATTACAAGATATAATGGTAAGATATTTGAATAAATTACGTAACGAAAATTCTAGGACCTAGCTACCACAACTCGTGATTAGCTCTTGTGTAGGGCGTACATAATATGATTGGCCCTTGTAAGATGATGATTGACCCATGTGTAGGGCAATCGTAGCCGAATAGTTGCTTGATTATCTCGTTCGCAAAATTTAGAATGAGACGCGCGATATTTTATGTCAAATAGTGGCAGCACTCACCTAATGGCATTCGTGTGAAGGTTACTTGGTATACGATATCCCGCTTAGGATAATTACGCACGGAGTGGTTCATTACGTGAGAGGAGGCATGTGGATGTACATGTTCGGCATTGGGGAGCGATTGTGGTAGCCAGGGGAACTAGGTAAAACATAGAGACGACGTGATTCTAGAGACACTTGAAGAAACTCTAAACAATAATTGTGATGAAATATCAAAGTGTACGTTAAATCTATAATAAATGATTTACTGTGGTTATGAAATTGGTCATTGAGATTGTTCTTGTTGGTTCAATGAGATGATTGGTATTATGTATATGATATGTTGTTTTATTGTAATTTATTTTGCATTAACAATGGTTTTGCAGAAGGGTGGATTGAATTGATTATTTATACAGGTGTGACTCACTCTGTGATTAGGCCTACACCAATATAAGTATAGCGTAAGTGTTAGCTTTGTTATTTTATTATTAGATGCAATTGATCTAGTACGGTTTGAAGCTAAGGCACCTCGGTGGATGAACTAAATGCCTTATTATTATTGAATTGGAAGCTAAGGCGCCTCAGTGGAGGAACTACCTACCTTAATTATTGTACTTAAGAATGTTGTATTATTCGTTGGAAGTTCAGGCGCCTCGGTGGAGGAACTAACTGCCTTATTGATTGTGTATATATATATGTATAAGTATGATTTGTATTTTATGGCTACTCATACCAGCATTGTTTATAATGCTGGCCCGATTTGCATGTTTGCTTATCAGGTGTGTTCATAAAATGAACATAGTCGATAAATCTTGACATGATTAGTGTTGAAGAAGGTTAATTGCTATTTGTGGTTTGCGTTAGCGTCTCATTACATAATATATTTTGTTTTCCCTTGAGGTGTAATAGATTTTCAGTAGTTGAGACAATGTTTTTTTTGTATTTTCAATTGTAATTATAATTAAAGAGTTGTTGAAAGAAAATTTGTAACTTAATCATATTTGTGAATTTTTGTAATGAAGAAGACTTTTGTTTATTTTTTTATTTTTTTATTGGTTTCAAATTATTGGAATAATCAAACAGATAATGGGTTTTTGGAATTTGAGAATGTATCACACCTCGAAAATCGAAGAGTCGGGAACAAATATTGTTTTTCTGGAGCGCGCCCGCAAAGTTTGCGAAACAGTTTTTGGACACAATACAAACAAACAAATGGTTAACCAATAAAAACAGAGCCGAAAATCACCAAAAGTTGACTGGAGACTCCTGACAGACCATGTGTGTTCCTGTAAAAAATTTAGAGAAATTGGAGTGCTATAAACCCTCCTTATCGGCTGTTGTTCAAGAAATTAAGTGTTGCAAAACTGCAGAAACACATTGGAAACAATCTACTAGTTAGGTGGTCAAAACAAATAAAAAAACTTTTCAAATTTTTATTGTAAACTCCTGACTTATGATAGATACTCCTGAAAAAATTTAGAATTTTTGAAACTTCCTAAGTAACCTTACTCGTCTGTTTTTCCAGAAACGTACGGTGTGAAAACTGAAATACAGTAGTGTAAAGATGTGAAAACTGAAATACAGTAGTGTAAAGATGGTATTAGTTCACTAGGTAAAACAACTAGAAAAAAGCTGAACAAATTCCAGTAAATCAACAACACCTTAAATATTACGACTGAACATTTTCAGAATTTTTGGAAATTTAGAAATAACTTTACCGCAATATTCTTCACTGTGATTCCGCAATCTTAAGGGAGGGCGGGCGCGCTCTGTAAGGCAAAAGGGACGGCCGGCGCGCTTTGAGTTTAAAACAGTGAATAATAAGTTTGAACAATAACGAAAATATGAGAAACAATAATGAAAAATTAAAAGGGTGGGTGGGTAGAGAATGGGGGATTGCCCCTTGGATTCAACCAATTGAATTCTTGTCTTGAGTGACTTTAAGATGGCAGCGACACCATTTGATAAACCATAAAATTTATACTACTAGAACAATAAATTGAATGTGAAGAAACAATAAAATTAATGATGAGAAAAAGATATAGAGCAAGTAATAAATCCACCTAATGATTAGTTTCATGCAAGTTATGAATTATTCATTGAAAAGAGATCGGCTTTAGGTTTTCACGCAATGATCTAACCTAAAGCCTCAAACTTTATCATCCCTAGTAACAACCTACATCTCTATAGCCATTATTACTAGCATGTAGGATTATTACAACCAAGTCTCTCGACTTAATTATAACAATTCCTAGTTTAATTTACTATATGCTTATTTTAGAAGGCATATAATAAACTAAACTCATTGAAACACATACATAATTAAATAATTCTACTAAGCAATCTATTCCTCATTAGGCTTCATAATCACTCATTCTAATAGGGGAGATTAGCCTAACATCATTGGATTAATTAAACTAAAACAATGAAAGGAAGACATAATGTAAGTACAAGAATTTGAATAATATAATAATAATCTGAAGGTATTTAAATGGAGATTTTATGGAGGCTATAATTATAAACCCTAATTACTTAAACTATACTAAACTAAAGAAAAGGGAGAGAGAGAGAGAGAGAGAATCATAATTTACAACTAAACTAAAGACGGGAGTAGCCTAGTTTTGTTTAGCTTTAACCCTTTTTATATAGGAGAGGGTTAGATTTACAATTTCGTGCATGGGCTTTGGAGCTGTGTTTTGGGCTACTAAATTAAGCCCAAAACTTAATTACTTAAGTCCAAAAAGGGTTTTTATGCAGAAATTTACTGCAATACCCTTTTCGTCCACTTTTACTGCTCTGATTAGGTCAAGACTTGGACCATTAGAAATCTCTTTCCGGTCATTTTGACATATAATGGGCCCAATTCCAAAGTCTAAGTCCAAAGATACGGCCTGCGGAAATTCTATTGACTTTTCTGCTTTTTCTACTCGCGTTGACTTTGACTTTTCAGCTTTGACTAGGTTTTAAAAAGACTTTTTCTCCTTAAAACTTGGGCTTTAATCATATAATTTCTCTAGCAAGCAATTTGACTCCTTTCTCTTGCAAAAGTGATGTATTTCTTCACATAATTGATTCCAATACCTGAAATACACAAAAACACGTAAACATTACTAACTCTTATTTATTATAAACATAAGTGGCCTAAATATAATACTATTAAGAGGTTGAAACTACAGTTTTGGGCTCTTATCAGATGAGTGCTGGCAGTGCTCATGGCGAGATCGCTCATTGGAGCGTCCTCGAGCCTGAGGGCGCTCACTATTGGTGTTGCGCTGAGGAGTTCAACTTCACTCTTTATGAGCCATGAGCTTGTGGCGTAGATCGCCATCGGCAATATCAATGTAGTGTTTAATATGCCCTACCTCAATGAGGTCTTGGAGGTAGTGCTTGAGCCCCCGGCATTCGTTGGTCTCATGGCAGTTTGCTTTATGGAAAGCGCAGTACGGCTTTCCTGGTGTGTCTTCAAGCCGTTTTACCTCAGGTCGGTAATAGGCCGCTGTTTTTATTTTCTCTAGTATATAGCTTGGAGATCTTGTCAGCATAACGAACTCGCATTTCGTGTGCGTCCTGGTACCAGACTTTTGTCTTTGTGGTCTAGGTCGCTTCTTTAAGGATGGTGCAGCGTCTGAGATTGTTGCGACATCCCCTTGTTCGCCTTCATGGTCTAGTGCTTCCTGTAGCTTGATATACTTGTACACACGAGTGTACAAGTCTTCCAATTTTTCAGGATGCTCCTTCATTAGCGATTTGTATAGCCAGGTGTGTTTATGTATAGCCTTGGTGAATGCTAAGGTGGTGAAGGACTCCTTGAGGTCACTATCCATTGACAGTAACTCGGTCTTGAAGCGTCCTAAGAAGGAGCGGATCGACTCGTCGGTCTTCTGGGACAGCAAAAAGAGTGAGTCGAGGTCGGCTTTCTTACGTCCTGTTGTGGATGTAATGGTTAGCGAATTGATCAGTTAGCTTCTCAAAGCTATCAATGGAGTTCAATTCCAGTGAGTAGAACCAGTGGAGAGCTCTGTCTTTCAGGCTTGCAGGAAACAAGCGGCATTGCAAGTGGTCGAACTCCTGTGCACTATAAAGTGTGAGGCTTTGAATGTAGCGAGCTACGTGCTGACCAGGGCACGTGCTGCTATCATACATTGTGAATCGTGGTTGGATGAAATCTTAAAGGGAGAGTTTACTGAGTACCTCCGCTGTGAATGGGGACGCTCGATACGTTTTCAACATCTTCTGGATGATCTGAGTGGCGTCCTTCTTCACAGTACTCTGCTCGATACGCTAGGATAGCTCGTTGATTTGTTGATTCACCTCGTTTATGCCGTCCTCAGCGGTGACTCCGTTTGGGTTATGGGTTGCCACCTGGTTTTTTAGTGTGGTGTTTTCCTGTCGCAAGATGTTGATGTTGTCGTTCATGGCTCCCATCTGGGTGACCATACTCTTAATTTGCTCCTAGAGGCTTTCCATGCTTCGTGGGCTTGAGGTTTTTTAGATCGGAATTTGGTAGTTTTCTCAAGTAACAGAGCCACATACGGCGCCAATGTAAACTACCAAATTGGTATCAACACGCGCCAATGTAAAGATTCGTAAAAGATGTCAACTCGCACCAACGTCGTCCCAAATTTTGTAAACATCAAGAAAAAATACTAGAGTAAGTAAATATTACATCTCAAACTCCCCTACCCCCCACACCACCACTTGTTCAATTGCCTCCTTCCCACTTTTTGTAAATATTGGCTTGTTTTGCTTCAAAGTATTCAAGTCGAAAATCTGAAAGAACTTAAAGATCCATAGCCATAATTTTAGCTTCTTCTTTTCTTTCCATAACTTCAGTTTTTTTGTTTTTCAACTCTTGGTCAGGATCCTTAGGTTGAAGTTGTGTTTCCAAGAGTTTGTCTTATTTTTTCATTCTCAACTCAACACGGTTAACAAACCCCTCAATCACTTTTGCCACTTCACGAGCTCTCATTTTTCTCTCTTTTTGCTTCTTCACGCCATCCGGTCATACAAGCTCACTAGTTGTCATGGTAGACGCATTAACATCTACATCTAAACAAATTAGAGTTTGTGAATCCTTAACATTCGATGACCCCTCACCTTGAATTTTCTTTGAAAATGTCTTTGGTTTTGTCTTTGTTTCCATTGACTTAAGCCACTTTGGGGTATCTTTAAAGATAAGATAGCAATGGTCAAAAGGAAAAGGGCTACCTTCTTGATCTTGGTATGCGACTCTTGCTCGTCCCATCTTACAAAAAAAAAAAAAAAAAAAAAAAAAAAAAGTGAAAAGAAAAAAATATAATTAAGAGGAATAATTTTTTTAAAAAAATAGATACATATTTTGACTAACCATATCTTGAATACTAGTCCCACTAAAAATTCTCCTTTGTAGTTTCGGAACACAAACCCCCATCCTGACCGTCCTGGATTTCCCCTCGAGCACCCATCAGTATTTATCTTGAGAATATCCGAAGGAGGTAAGAGCCAAAAGCATTCGAAGATTTTTGGGGATCTTCAAAGTTTGTGTTGGAGATTGAAGTGTCTGAGAATCTTGAGATTATGCACCTAATTCTCCATATGCCCCCGAGGACTTATGGTGAGCTCTTATAATCGCTCTCCTGACTAGGAAACAAACTTGTGGATAGCTTGGAGCTTTGTTGTCGTACATTACTGTGTTTTATTTTTCCATAAACTTACCATGATCGTCAGTGAACAAGCTTTCCACATGTGCAAGATGAGTGAGCTGTAATGTTTGCTTTGTTGTCTCACATCTGAGAATGACTCCATCTCTCGCTGTATGTGGAAAATCTGCTGGGCAAGCTTCCAAACCTTCTTGGCGAATGGGCAGTGAAATAGGACGTGATATAAAGTTTTCTCCTGATTTCGGCATATGCAACAACGAGGTGCTAGGTGAGTTTTCCTTTCCTGGAGCTGGTCATCAGTTCGTGTAGCACCATGTGCTAGTTTCCACGCAATGCCCTGTGTTCTTGGAAGGACTTTAGAACTCCAAATGAATTTACTCCATGCTGGCTTCGGAGATTTTGTTCAGATAGCTTCATGTGCCGCTGCCACTGTAAACTATACAGTGCATATACTACACAAAAGCTTCGACTGCGATCATATAAACAGTACATAAATCTAACTGTAATGAATGGCATATATCAACAAAAGCAAAATCAAAACACATAATGATTTCAATACTAGCTACTCAAATGAGGTAGACATGGATAGTATATGAACTATATATCTACTAATGAATACTGCAAACACAACTAACCAAAAATTATAAAGAGAGCAAAAGTTGGGAGTTCGTACTACAATCAAGGACCACCCTGGAACTTCGACATATGAAAGTTCAATGCACGTTGTTGCTCATCGATTCTAGCTTGTTGGGCATTCATTGTCTGTTGTTGGGCATCCATTCTCTCTTGGGTCGCATTACGCAACACCTCTAGCTGGTTCTCTGTATTTGCTGCCCTCCTCCTCCACTGATCCACCTCTACATTCATGAATCCGCACCCAGCTCTACTTGATATAACAACATGTCCATGACCAAGACCTTTATTATATCCGCTTCTTACACCCAATACTTTGTCAAATATATCTTGATCTATCAATGGATTGGAGCTTTTTCAGGAGTCTGAGTTCTAAGTTCACACATTCTCTCCTGTAGAATTAGTTAGATCAGAAATTAATATTAAATAAATACCAAAACTTAGCATACAAATAGATAAGACAATTAATTACATAGTTCTCTTCAGCTTAGCCAGAAATCCAGTCTTTCTTCTCACTATAATGGGTATTTTTGTACAATTCAATCTGCCTAGGCTCTTGTTGGCTCTCGGGACCAGCCTGAACCATTTCCAAAGAGACACATATTATAATGATAGTACGAAAATAACCAGTTATAAACAAAAAAGTGTCCATCATCTAAGTACTGAGCAGTTGGTTATACCATGTTAGCTAGAATCCGTATAAAAGAATTTGAGCCACCACGGTGGCTAGTTGTTAAGCATGAGCGACTATACTTATTTTTGGTACTAACATTCTGTATAAACACAAATACATTTTGTATTAATTATAAATGTGCCAATTATCAAAACAAAACAACAAGAGATGATTCTCAATTACCATGAACTTTTCAGTCTTCCAAAAATCACACCAACTTTCCCAAAAGTGTAGTTTAAACCCATTAATAGTATTACATTTAGGCCAATTATGTTTATAATAAATTAAATAAGAGTTAGTAATGTTTACGTATTTTTGTGTAATTCAGGTCTTGAAGCTGTTTATGTGCTTAAAGACGCCATTTTGCATGGAAAAAGAGTCAAGATGATTGCTAGAAGAGTTCTATGTTTAAAGCCCAAGAATCAATAAGAAAAAACATTTTCAAGCCTAGTAAAAGCAGGGAAGTCAAAGTCAATTCGGGTAGAAAAAGAACAGAAAAGTCAACAGAACTTCAAATAGGCGTATCTTTGAACTCGAGCCTCGAAATTGGGCCTACTTTATGTCAAAATGACCGACTCGAAATAAGCTTTCCAATGGAACCGCCTTTCCTCAATCAGAGCTGTAAAAGTAGACAAAAAGGGCACTGAAGTAATTTCCAGTAGTTGTGGCCTCCGTAGACTTAACCTAATGGACTTTGGGCTCATATTAGAGGCCCAAAGTCTCCCTTTTTGGCCCATGCACGAAAATATAACCCTACCCTCTCCTATATAAAGAGGGTTAAGGCTAAACTTATTCTCTCCTCCTTCTTCTCCTTTTCCTCATTAGTTTAGTTTAGTTTTAGTTTAGTTTAGGGTTATAATTAGTTTAGTTTGTAGCCTCCATTAAATCCTTCAATACAAAGCTTTAGTGGGTGTTTGGGTCTTATTTTTTCAAAAAATCATTTTTTCTTAAAAAGCATTTTTATGAAAAAATATTTATTCTAAAAACAGTTTTTGAATAAACATGTTTGGTTGTGATTTTTCTTAAAAGCTATTTTATCAAATCAGATTTCCCAATATATTTCTCGATATATTTCGGCATATCGCGGCATAAAGTACTAAAGTCTAAAACATCTGGCAAATTCATTTGCCTTGAGAGTTGAGAGCCCAAAGTGTTTCCCTCAAAGAAAAATAGTTTTTTAACTTGAAAAACAAGTTTTACCTAATTATCATAAAAGTAGTTTTTGGAACCAAAAAGTGTTTTTTGGATGAAATTTTTTTTTTTTTTAAATAGAGACCAAACGCATTTATTTTTTCAAAAAGTGTTTTTTCACTAATAAACACTTTTTAGCAATAAATAAATACGATCCAAACACCCCCTTAGTTTAATATTTCCTAATTAAACTTTTAAAACATGTCATAAGTTTTAACAAAATAAAAAAAAAATGAAAAAATTAAGTTTTTTAAAATTATTTTGATTTATTTTTTATTTTTTTAGGTCAAAATCCACATCCTGACAATGTTAATCGCGTCCTGACTGCGTCTTAACCTGCGTCCGGGTTAGTTGACTTCGTCTTGACCATGTTGACTGCGTCCGATGCGCGTCCATGCTACGTCCGCATCCGACGCGTGTCCAACACGGACACAGCCTATTAGTAGGTGCGTCCGTGTTTTAGACACCATAGAAACATGTTGTAAATGTTTAAGCACATATTAGGTTGTATATTACGTATTATTTGTCGTATAAAAAGTATATAATCATAAAAATAGGTTATACTATGCACTTAGTGATAATGGTATTGTTCCATTCTCCATGATGATATTAGTCTAAAAATCTCATGTAGTACTTGAATTAGGATTTAATTTTTGAAACTTAGATTAATATGTAGATAATAGTCATTGTATCTTTTCATGAATATCTTGAATGATCATCTTTGATTGTACTTGAATTGGCAGTATTTTTTTGAGACCTAGGTTAGAGTATTTAATACATATCCTGTGAGCATCTAGCCTAAAAGCCTCATAAGAGTAAAATATCTGAGTGATGACACAAGGGAGAAGTAAATTCCGAGTAGATAAATCACACATCCACTTGCTTGATCACCATACCATATCCTATATGAGAATTTAGGCCCCTTTTGGATCGATATAGCTAAAAATTCATACCTATAATTAATTATCCACTATTCGCCCCACTGAGCCTTTCATTTAGTATTTTCACAACCACAAATCCTTTACCCATTTTTACAACCAATAAAAATAAAAATAAGCCTACCCATCTTGAATGAGTTTGGGAAATATAAATGAGTGATAAACCGTAAAAACACAACTAGATTTCTCTAACTTATTCTTACATTATCAATTATTTATTTCCTACTCTCACATGTATATTCATACAATATATATAGTACGGAATCGTTCCACTCTTAACTCTCTAGACTTAAACGAATTCAACTAATCAAACACAATGAAACAATGATGAGAGTAATATTTATGGATGTGAATTTATACTACGAAACTAATTATATGAATTTAACTTATACTAATTTAATTAAAGCAATTGAATATGACTTGAATAAAATATGGAGAAGAATAGAGAGAGATTGAAATCGACTTTTTAATTTCTTAACATGCTAGCATAGATTTGTATAGAAAACCCTAGTCTAGATATTCTCACACATGGTTAAAATATAAAGACTATACCTTTAATGATCCATAATTACTTTATACTATCTAGTCATAAACTAATTAGCATGAGAGAAAGCTTGTTCTCATTCTCATGACAAACTCACTATTTTCTAGTTTAGGATAAACTCTTCTTATCTCTAAGTCAAGAAAAACCTAAACTAAACAATAAATCTGTACTAACAAATCAAGTTTTCTCAAATCTTCATTCAAATTATGTCTAAGAAAGAGAAGCAATTGAATTGAATAATAATACTAACTTGAAGGTATTTTAATAGAGGTTTTATGGAGGCTACAATAATCTAATTAATTTAACTATATTAAACTAAAGAAAGGGGAGAGAGGGAGAGAGAGAACCCTAATTTACAACTAATTAAACTAAAGAGGGGAGTAGCCAAGTTTTGTTTATCCTTAACTCTCTTTATATAGGAGAGGTTTAGGTTTACAATTTCATGCATGGGCTTTGGAGCTATGTTTTGGGCCACTAAATCAAGCCCAAGACCTAATTACTTAAGTCCAAAAATGGTTTCTCTACGAGAATTTACTTTAACACATTTTTCGTCCACTTTTGCTACTCTGATTGGGTTAAGGCTTGGACCATCAAAAAGCTCTTTTCGAGCCGGTCATTTTTACATATAATAGGCTTAATTCCGAGGTCTAAGTCCAAAGATAAGGTCTGTGGAAGTTCTATTGATTTTTCTGCTCTTTTTCTACCCGGGTTGACTTTGATTTTTCAGATTTGACTAGGCTTTTTCTCCTTGAAACTTGGGCTTTAATCATATAATTTCTCTAGCAAGCAATTTGACTCATTTCTCTTACAAAAGTGACACATTTCTTCACATAATTGATTCCAAGACCTGAAATACACAAAAACACGTAAATATTACTAACTCTTATTTATTATAAACATAATTAGCCTAAATATAATACTATAAAGGGGTTGAAACTTTAGTTTTGGGCTCTTATGAAACCACCCCCAAACAGCATTTTGCTTGTCCTCAAGCAAATATGTGAAATTAAAATAAGTGACCAAAAATGTATTCCTAACTACTCTCGTTTCGATGAGTGCGACTGCATTGACCATATGCAATAAAGCCTTAAACCACTAAGAATTCCCTAGTGGACGAGTTATAACCTCATGAGATTTTTCTAGAGAAGGTACTTACAAACTTTATTTATACTACAACAACTAAGAAATAAAAGTAATTGTCCCCTAATTTATCTCAGATATCTATACATCTAACTAGCATTTAAACAAGGATAATCAATCTAACTCCTAAATTAATACATGCATAATAATCAAATTATCTTAAGATAAACAACTATACAATGAACTTAATATGAAATGCATTGGCATGTCTTTTCATGAAATTTTTGGGTAGCGTGCCTAAGTAGGTTCTGACAAGGAATGTGTCAAGACACATAACGCTCTGATTTTTTCACTCAAGTTTGCTAACTCTAGTGTGCAGTGAGCACACATTTTCTCACAATCTCAATGACAATCCAAGAAAGTCGAGGTTGATCAAACACATCTACCACTTATTATCACACCATTATATTCCTAATTTAGCTAGATGTCTTTATTAGGTGATACGGGGCATAGGTATTACTTAAAGAAGGAAGGAAATGAATATTCAAAAAGACAAATCTGATAAAATAGGGTCTTTATTTTATGTAACTAGAGAAAACCTTGTTCTTATTTTGATTCTACACTTTGTTTCCATCCTTAGCCCTTTTGTTTTGGCTTTTGACTCATTTTGATTCTATTTTTGGAGTTTTAACTTTTTATTTATTTTTTATTGTTTTTATTTTCTTTTCTTTGGATGAAAACTTTCTTTTCTTTTTCTTTTGAAGCAACTAACTAATTTTTGTTTACACATGTTTTTCTCTTATCTTTTCTTCACTCATCCTATTTCTCAGACTTATCCAAATAGGTAGGCTAATTTTATTTTTTATTTTGTTTTATTGGGTAAAGAATTTGTGGTTTGTAAAAATGCTAATGAAAGGCTCAGTGGGGCGACTAGCGGATAATAAATTTCATATAGGTGTAAATTTCTGGCTATCGGCCTAAATTCTTGCTTAGGATATGGTATGGTGATCAAGCAAGTGGATATGTGATTTCTCTACTCAGAATTGACTTCTCCCTTGTGTCATCACTCATATATTAATTCATATGGGCTTTTTAGCTAGATGCTCCCAGAATATGTATTAAGTACTTTAACTTAAGCCTCAGAAAAATATTGCCAAGTATAATCATAGATGCTCGATCATGCAAGATGTTCATGAAAAGATGCAATGACTATTACCTATATATTAATCTAATCTTCAAAAATTAAATCCTAATTCAAGTACTATGTGAGATTTCTAGACTAATATCATCATGAAGAAGAGAACAATACCATTATCATTAAGTGCATATATATATATATATATATATATATATATATATATATATATATATATATATATATATATATATATATATATATATATATATATTTTAAAAATTTATAAGACAAATAATATGTAATATACAACCTAATATGTGCTTAAACATTTACAACGTGTTTCTATACCACCCCCAAACAGAATCATGCTTTGTCCCCAAAGTATGGAATGAAAATAAATGATAGAGAGTACCATAGAAACGTGCTTGTAAATAAAAGCACCTGAAAATTAAAGAAGGTTAATCTATACTAATATAAAGAAATAAAAATATACACAACTCCTATATGAGTTACACCAGTTATGGGGATAACATAAGATAATAAATAGCGCTTGAGACATAAGCGGACTCTAACGTAAATAAAATAATATCATACGTTCATAAATCAAGCATGTGCCTATCGTGGCTCCTATCGGATTAGCTTTTGAAATTCCGTGAAATTGTGAATTTCACAAAATTAAGGTACCTAATTACATTATGCATCCCAATAAAATCAACAAGGCCTATGGATTATATATTTTGATATTTATACATGCAATTTTAATACGTGAATGTACAATGTGCTAAAATTAAATATACCACCCCCAAACAATTTGGGAGAAGGGGGTTCATGAAATAATTCAATAGCACAATTAAATTATGTAACTAACTAATTTTTATGATTTTTAATATTTTATAAAAAAAAAGTGCGAAATTTACATCCAAAAAGTGCCTAATTTTTGCAAATGTTTATATCTCACCCCCAAACAATCGAATGCTTTGTCCTCAAAGTGTAAAGAGATAAGAAAAGAATTTACCATAGAAACGTGGCAAAAATTGGCATTACCTGTAACAGAAATATTATAAAGAAGATATGATAATATGAAACACAATTAAACTATTATGTACTAACTAACATAGACTCTACTAGAGTAAACATGACAGGCAAAGTGTGGCAAAAATATTTGGAATGAAATACCAAAATACGCCATCCCCAAACAAAATTTGAAAACTCTTTTTAAGTTTAAAAATTTTTGTGGCCTATACTCTAGAAAGGTGGTATGTTATAAAAACTTAGGTCTTTTAAAGTCAGATTCCCGAGACTTACTAATACATATATACGTGTCGCTTACCATATATCAACAACCGAAAAAATTGGGGGTTTTTCCATAAACAATTAACATGGAATGCACAACCAAACATAATCAAGCACCAAGACTTTCTACGACGCAACTTAGTGGAATGAGAGCGAAGCCTGATAGACCTAGAACGTAACTGAGCATGCACCTTCTTCTTCTTCTTTGAATGAAAGGGTGTCCAAGTGAATGATCGTGAGAAAATAGATGGTTATGGAAAATACGTGGAATATGGATAAGTTTTAAAAGGATGGAAAATGAGAATGTGGGATTAGCACAAAACTCATTCATGGTGTAAGTATGAACTGTCTCAAATCTAAAAATGAAGGTGTCAGGTGGCTTGTCCTTAGGTATTATTTCCGTATCAGGAGGGTTTAGAAAATCATGAAGCACAAGAGAAGTAAGAAGGTCAAGTACAAACTCAAGGTGGAAGGTGGGGAATATTGGTGATGGAAGGTAAATGAGTGACATGAGAATGTGAGGTGGGTGAATGGTGCTCAACTAGTGTTCTCAGTTCTAGATCATCAAAAGCCTTGAGATATGCAAGACATTCATCAATATGCGGGTCAAAAGAATCAGTGGGATAGAGGTTGAAAATTTCTTCTTCCGTCATGGCGTCGAGGGATAAATGGATGTCAATAGGAGGGAACTCGTGAGGTGGCGAAGAAGGGTTGCAAAAGAGTCGAAGGAAATCTCCCTTGATTTCATCTACGTCTAGGGAGTCGAAATTGTGATCTTTATCTTCTTCCATAATAGGGGTATCTACTAGTGTGGGGATGAAAGCATCAGCCGCACTAATGTGAGATACAAAACTTTCAATGGACTTCACTTCTCCTTCTACAGGCAAACCTAGTTATCCCTGCTTTTGTCTACACATGTTAACTTCCATAGAAAGATTTCCAAAAGAAAGAGTCATTAAGCCATCCCGACAATTGATTTGGGCATTGGCGGTTGCCAAGAAAGGTTGCCCTAAGATGATGGGAATGGAATCATGAGCAACTTCTGTGTCAAGAATAACGAAGTCAGCTGGATAGTAAAAGTCTTGAACTTTAATGAGAATATTTTCAACTACGCTCTTGGGGTACTTAATAGAATGATTAGCTAACTACAAAGTCATTTTGGTTGGTTGAAGTTTTGTTAGACCTAGTTGTTTATATAAATAAAAAATGAGTAAGTTAACACTCGCCCCTAGGTCTAATAGAGCAGTTGTTATGAAGTAATCTCCCAAGGTGCATTGTACAGTAGGATGACCAGGGTCCTTGTACTTAATAATTCTGTTATGTTCAGACAAAGAGGGATATTGTTCCGTTAAGAAGGCTTCTTTGGGTATGTTGGTTTTCCTCTTCTTGATGCACAACTCTCTTAGAAACTTAGCGAGTCCAGGTAGACTTTTTATAGCATCTAGAAAAGGTAGGTTTATAGTCATATTTTTAAACACTTCCCTAATCTCATCAAAATTCTCATCCTTTTTAGACACAACTAGTCTCTAGGGATACGGTGGTTTATTTAGAATAAGGGTCAAAAGTATTATTAGTCTTTGCTTTATCTTTAGCCATTTTCCATCTAGGTGTCCATATTGGAACCTCTACAGGTGTAGGATCATCAATTTATATGGTGGTACTTAGTAAGGTTGTACCTTTTGGTTGTGGTTGGGCTGGAATTTCTACAGTTGTAAGGTCTTCAGTTTCTATGACAGTATTCGGTATGGTTTCATTTTTAGGTTCTGTTTGCGGGTGACATATAAGCATAGTCACTTTGTTATCAACTACTCTACCTAAACGAAGGGTAGTGACTTCCTTTAGGTCCCCTTAGTTTATATCACCATTATAGTGAATATTGTTCACTTCGAAGGCGGTGTTTGTTGATGTAGGATTAGGCACTGCTTGACCTGGGAGCACGCCTGTTTGGTTATTATTTTTGTTAGGAGACATGTCAATAATCTTTTGGCACAATGACTGCATCATTTGAAATGTTTGTTGCATAATTTGATTCTGATTTTACAGCAAGGATACTACTACTTCGTCTGTAGATGGTTTGATGGGTTGAGTGGCCATAGGAGGAGTGACCAGAACTAAGGTTTGTTGCATGGTCATGTCTTGATGTTGATAGTTCTGGGTCATGAGCACTAAACCTCTATTATAGTCACCTAAGTTTCCTTGTCCTTAATGCGGAATAAACTTGTTGAAGTTTGTAGTGGGCTTAACGTTTTGATTATTAAAACCTGGAGGTGTAGCTTGTTATTGTAGATTATAATTAGTGTTTTGCCTCCATTGTGTGTTAGGTTTGTTATTAAAAGCGTAGACATTTTCTAGCTGTGGTGGTGGTTGTTCATAGACAAGAGGATAATAGAAGTCAGAATATTCAAGACTAAAACAGACATTACAACGAGTAGAGTTTATGTTCATGACTGAAGTGGGTTGTTGTTGAACAGAGACGTCATCTACCTTTTTAGTAAGTGCATCGATAAGAGTTCTAAGCTCGGGATCAGGTTTAACCTCAAACATACTGGCAGCCTTAACTGTTGAAGAAGAAGGAGTGGAGTGGGAAGAGTTGTTACCTCCCCAATTGTTGTTTCTCTTAGATTGATCTTCTAAGAATTTATAAGCCTCCAATGCTCCTTTACTAAGAAAACTACCCCCATTTATGATATTTAGAACCTCCTTATGATGATGTGAAAGGCCCTTGAAAAATACGCGAACAAGCGTGTCTTTCGCAAGATTATGATGCGAACATTCAATGAGAAGATCATTGAAACGATTCTAGGCCTCTAAAAGGATTCATGAGGGTTTTGGTAGAAAAAATGAATCTTTTGAAACATTTCATCTGTCTTCAATGGTGGGTAAAACTGTTCCATGAACAATTGAACAAGTTTAGCCCATGAGTCCACGGAGTTTGGTGTTTGGGCAGTTAACCAAGACGCCGCCTTGTCGGCTAGGGTGAATGGAAACACCCTAAGTTTAACTTGATCTGAACTTATGCTAGGATGATGGAATGTAGTGAGAACTTGTTCTATCCTATGCATGTGTTGATAAGATTTCTCGTGGTCTAAACCATGGAAAACTGGTAACAAGTTAAATATATTCGGGGGAATTCGAAAATCCCCCACTGGGTCTGCAAGAACGATGCATGACTTAGGTCTATCAATCAGGGATTTGTAAAAATCAGAGAGAGGAGTATCTTGTTCTTTAGCCATTGTTGCAGGTGTAGTGTGTGATATTCTAGATAGGCATGTGCGTTGACGTTTACGATATATAATGTTAGATGGTTTTTTCTTACCAGACCTTAATCTAAGGCTAAGTCTAGCTCTAATATGGAAGAACAAGAATAGCAGTCAAACAAGAGCCTGATTATACTAGAATTAAACTCCTCTGACAGAAGAAATGAGGAGTGAAAGAAGGAGAACCTGAATGCCTCCTTGCTACGCTTATGAATAGTGTCTTCAATACGAATCTCAGTGTCCTATAGAAGCTTGGAATATTGAACCAGCAATTATTTCCAACGAAAATATGAATTGTAACTAACCTATGTAAATCGAGCTCTCTTCAGAGGGGTGCAGGCATGCTCAAATATAAGGTAACTAGGGTGCGTGCACACTGTAAAAGAAAACTGAAGAAAAACTCAAACTTAGGTTACTGGAGGTTAGGGCACATGTGCGCTCAAATATAGGTATAATAGGGAGTGTGCGCACTCCAAAAAATTTGAAATGTTTATAGTACCTTACTAAGATGTCCAGTAAGTAGCCTGTGAAATATCAAAACAATCGGAGTTATGAAAGTCTTTTTACATCCCTGCAAAGTTTATGAAATAGTTTTCGGACACACTACAAACAACCAATGGTTAACTAATCAAAACAGAGCCAAAAATCGCCAACATTTTACTAGAGACTCCTGACAGATCATGCATGTTCTTGTAAATACTTTATAACAATTTGAGTTCTACAAACCCTCCTTATCGGTTGTTGTTCCAAAAATTAAGTGTTGCAAAACTGTAGAAACACACTGGAAACAATCCACTAGTTAGGTGGTCAAAACAAATAAAAAATTCTTCAAATTTTTATACAAACTCTTGACTTATGATAGATACTCCTATAAAAATATTAGAATTTTAGAACTGCCTAAGTAACCCTACTCGTTTGTTTTTCCAGAAACTTACGGTGTGACAGCTGAAATACATCAGTGTAAAGATGGTATTATTTCACAAGGTAAAACAACTAGGAAAAATCTTAAAACATTCCAGTAAATCAACAACACCCTAAATGTTATGCCTGCAAAATTTAAGAATTTTTTAAAATTTAGAAATACCTTTACCGCAGTAATCTTCACTGTGATTCCGCAATCTTAAGGGAGCGTGGGCGCGCTCTTAGTTTAAAACAGTGAATATCAAGATTGAACAGTAACGAAAATATGAGAAACAAGAATGAAAAATTAAAAGGGTGAGTTGGTAGATAATGGGGGATTGCCCTTTGGATTCAACTAATTGAATTCTTGTTCTGAATGTGTTTAAGATGGCAGTGACGCCATTTGATAAATGTAAAAGCACAACTAGATTTCTCTAACTTATTCTTATGTTATCAATTATTTATTTCCTACTATCACATGTATATTCATGCAATATATAAAGTACGAAATTGTTCCACTCTGAACTCTCTAGACTTAAACGAATTCAATTAATCAAACACAAGGAAACAATGTTGAGAGCAATATTTATGGATGTTAATTTATACTACGAAACTAAATATATGAATTTAACTTATACTAATTTAATTAAAGCAATTGAATATGACTTGAATAAAATATGGAGAAGAATAGAGAGAGATTGAAATCTACTTTTTAATTTCTTAACATGTTAGCATAGATTTGTATAGAAAACCCTAGTCTAGATATTCTCACACAAGGTTAAAATATAAATATTATACCTGTAATGATCCATAATTACCTTATACTATCTCTAGTCATAAACTAATTAGCATGAGAGAAAGTTTGTTCCCATTCTCATGGCAAACTCACTATTCTCTAGTTTAGGTTAAACTATTTTTATTTCTAAGTCAAGAAAAACCTAAACTTGAAACCCTAAACAACAAATCTATACTAACAAATCAAGTCATCTCAAAGCTTCATTCAAACTCCCTCTAATAGGAGTTTAGCTTTGATTCATGGGACTATCATGAACAAAGGAATGAAAATAATACATAATAGAAAGAGAAGCAATTGAATTGAATAATAATAATAACTTGAAGGTATTTTAATAGAGGTTTTATGGAGGCTATAATTATAAACCCTAATTACTTAAACTATATTAAACTAAAAAAAAGGGAGAGAGGGAGAGAGAGAACCCTCATTTACAACTAAACTAAAGAAGGGAGTAGCCAAGTTTTGTTTAGCCTTAACCAACTTTATATAGAAGGGTGTTAGGTTTATAATTTCGTGCATGGGCTTTGGAGCTGTGTTTTGGGCCACTAAATCAAGCCCAAAACCTAATTACTTAAGTCCAAAAAGGGTTTCTCTGTAGGAATTTACTGCAACACCCTTTTCGTTCACTTTTACTACTCTGATTAGGTCAAGGCTAGACCATTAGAAAGCTCTTTCTGAGCTAGTCATTTTGACATATATTATGCCCAATTCCGAGATCTGAGTCCAAAGAAACGGCATGCGAAAGTTCTGTTGACTTTTCTGCTCTTTTTCTACCCGCGTTAACTTTAACTTTTCAGCTTTGACTAGGCTTTTAAAAGGCTTTTTCTCCTTGAAACTTGGGCTTTAATCATATAATTTCTCTAGCAAGCAATTTGACTCATTTCTCTTGCAAAAGTGACATATTTCTTCACATAATTGATTCCAAGAGCTGAAATACACAAAAACACGTAAATATTACTAACTCTTATTTATTTTAAACATAATTGGCCTAAATATAATACTATTAAGGGATTGAAACTACAATTTTGGGCTCTTATCAATGAGTAACGAAAATAAAGAGAAAGACTTGTGGAAAACCAAAATTAGTTAGTTGCTTCAGAAAAGAAAAAGAAAAGAAATTTTCATCCAAAGAAAAGAAAATAAAATAAAAAGTTAGAACTCCAAAAAACAGAATCAAAGGAGTCAAAAGCCAAAATAAAAGGGCTAAGGATGGAAACAAAGTGTAGAAACAAAATAAGAAGAAAGTTTTCTCTAGTTACATATTTTTAAGACCCTATTATCTTAGACTTGTCTTTTTGAATATCCATTTTCTTCATTCTTTAACCAACACCTACACCCCGTATCACCTAATAAAGACCTCTAGCTCAATTAGGAATATGTTGTTGTGATAGTAAATGGTAGATGTGTTTGATCAACCTCGACTTCCTTGGATTGTTATTAAGATTTTGAGGAAACGTATGCCCACTGCACACTGGAATTAGCAAACTTAAGTGGAAAAATCAGAGTGTTATGTGTCTTGACACATTCCTTGTGAGAACCTACTTAGGCACGTTACCCAAAAGTTTCAGAAACCTGTTATTGCATTTCATAGCATAGTTCATTATATAGTTGTTTATCTTAAGATGATTTGATTATTATGCATGTATTAATTTCGGAGTTAGATTGATGATCCTTGTTTAACTGCTAATGAGATGTATAGATTCTAAGATAAAATTAGGGGATAATTACTTTTATTTCTTAGTTGTTGTAGTATAAATGAAGTTTGTGAGTATCTTCTCTGGAAAACTCTCACGAGGCTATCACTCGGCCACTGGGGAATTTCTAGTGGTTTAAGGACTTATTGCATATGGCCAATGCAATTGCACTCTGTGGAATGAGATTAGTTTGGACCACATTTTTTGCTACTTATCTGTTTTTATTTCTCATATTTACTTGAGGAAAAGTAAAATGTTGTTTGGATTGGTGTGATAAGCACCCAAAAGTGTAGTTTAAACCCATTAATAGTATTACATTTAGGCCAATTATGTTTATAATAAATTAAATAAGAGTTAGTAATGTTTACGTATTTTTGTGTAATTCAGGTCTTGAAGCTGTTTATGTGCTTAAAGACGCCATTTTGCATGGAAAACGAGTCAAGATGATTGCTAGAAGAGTTCTATGTTTAAAGCCCAAGAATCAATAAGAAAAAACATTTTCAAGCCTAGTCAAAACTGGGAAGTCAAAGTCAATTCGTGTAGAAAAAGAACATAAAAGTTAATAGAATTTCAAATAGGCGTATCTTTGGACTCAGGCCTCAGAATTGGGCCTACTATATGTCAAAACGACCAGCTTGGAATACGCTTTCTATTGGATGTTTTCTTGCCTTAATTAGAGCTATAAAAGTGGATAACAAGAGTACTAAAGTAATTTTCAGCAGTTGTGTCCTCTGTAGACTTAACTTAATGGACATTGGGTTCACATACATTAGAGGCCCAAAGTCTCCATTTTTGGCCTTTGCACGAAAATGTAACTCTAACCTTCTCCTATATAAAGAGGGTTAAGGCTCAACTTATTCTCTCCTCCTTTTTCTCCTCTCCCTCATTAGTTTAGTTTAGTTTAGGGTTAGAATTAGTTTAGTTTGTAGCCTCCATTAAATCCTTCAATAAAAAGCTTTAGTTTGATATTCAATTTTCTCTTTACATTATGTCTTTAATTTATTGTTTAGTTAGTTTAAATCCAATGACACAAGGCTAAAACCTCCATTAGAAGGGGTTAATGAAGCCATGTGAGGATGATTAATTTGGTGTTTAGTTATTGTTTTGCAATAGAGTTTCAACTTTGATTTTTATGATTGTTCAGAGATAAAAATCATAAGAGTTGAACTAGAGTTTAGAGCCACCATCGAAGAGATTTGTGGTGGAGCTAAACTCTCATGCTAGTGAATACATGATCAGAGATGACTTGGTATTCACTAGGGATCAACAAGTAGTAATTTGATAACCAACCTAATGGTCAATTGAATTGTGTGGTGGATTACCTCTCTCTATATCTTTTTCTCATTTAAATCTACTGTTTCGTATCTTTTATCTACTATTTTCATATTATAAATTGCTCTCTCATTATTGAATAATTGTTTAGTCTAAATTCGTACCAAGTACGTGCAAGCAAGAGTGGAACGAACACGACTACTCCTCTTTATCAACATGTTTAGAGAGTATTATTATTATTGATTAAGAATGATTTTAGCATGTTAGAACTACTATTTTCACATATACAAATATTCTCTTATCAGTGTGTGTGAAGCTTACACCTAAAATCTTTAAAGCGATCCCTTAAATATCCGTTCACAGCTGACACCACATATGGTTGACTCATATCCATTCCAAACTTCTCCTAAAAAAAAGAAATAACCCACCAAAAGAATTTTTTTGTGATAAACTTGAAAAACTAACTAAGAAATATTTAGTCACTATTATGTATAAGTCAATTACCAAAGCTTTGTCATGTAAAAGCGTTCTTGCATCATCATCCACGTCTTTCCATTTTATGGGCAAACTGCGGCATGAAATACTTAGCAATGATGCCAAGCTCATTGATCCATTCTTGGCTCCAATCGCTTATAGGCCTCGTTGTCCCAAAAGGAATCTCTATTCTTGGTTTCCCTCCCCGCGCTTGATGTGTTTTGTGAGAAATTTATTTTTTGCCTTCCCTCTAACTCTTTTTTTCTTCACAGAAGCTATTTAAAATGCATAAAAACAGTTAGTTAGGAAGCTAAAATAAATGTATGTAATAAGAAAAAAAACAATCAAGACATAAGAATGAGTTCATCTTCATTACAAGAACCATCCTGAGTGGATTGAGCTTGAACATTAACATATGCACGTCGACGACCAGGTCCAGATGCCATAACTATACAAGAAACATGAGGTGTTAATACTTCTAAACAACAAAAGTATACCATTTGTACAAATGAAATCATCAAAATATTTTAGGCGTACTATACTGTCCAACCATAAGAACTATCTAGAGAAGAAAGAATTGTGTTACCTGTAAGGGATGATGAACACCATTAAAGGAATTTCCTAGTTAAACTTGGGTTTCAAAGGGAGACATTTAAGGGATAAAGAATGAATTCACTATTCATAAACAATGTATTACGTAATTGTTCCTATTTTTTAGTTATGTAAAACAACATATAAACAAAAAAAGTCAAATTAAAAAGAACTCCTACTTATCCATTGTAAACACATTCAAATTAAATGCAATAACAACTAGTTGTCAAGAAATAATGTTTTTACATGAAATCTTAATCAATATCTGTATCATTATATTATCACTAGAAACAATCTCTTCTTTAGTATAGTAGTCTAGTAATGTATCATCTTCCTCATCTTCATCATCTTCATTAATGAGGGGGTCGTCCACAACCATCACATCCTGATTTACCATATTCACATCAACTTCATCGGGGCCCACATCCTCCCTATTTAGTTATACTAGTGCGACATCTTCATTTCGGATTTCATCTACTCCAAGTTGCTCCTCTTGTTGATATGCCTTATCATCATGCTCTGCATCATTCAATTCATCTTTCTCTAAAACATCATACACGTTCTAATGAGTTACCTTTTGTACAACTTGCCAAGTACCACACAATTTGGTATCTTCCAGATAGAAAACTTGACTTGCTTGGGTCACCAACACAAAATGGTCATCCCTATACCACTTCTTTGAGACATTAACACTAGTGAAATTTCCATGTATATGTATTCCTGTCTTTTTGTTACCAACATCCCACCAGTCACACTTGAAAAGAAAAACTTGTTTTCCAAATAGATATTCTAACTCTAGAACATCTGTTAAGACACCATAAAAGTCCATTTCTTTTGACAAGTGCTCTCCATTTACCACCACACCACTATTTTGAGTTCGTAGAGTTGCCTCACGGTCCTTAGTATGATACCTAACACTGTTAATAATGCAGCCACTATACCGAGTCACACGAGGATCATGCCCACATGCTAATGAATACAATTCATCAGTTACATCAGGAGATTTTGTTCTACGCAATACTTGCATTTAATTAATAAAAAAAAACATTGTAAATAGAAAATTATCAAAATCAAGTAAAGAACTACTTGAATAATTAAACCATCGCTTACGCGCTTTTTAATCCACTCTGTGAAGTGTTGCTCTTGCCTTTCTTCTAAATTGTGTGGGCTTTCTCTTTTAAGCTCAATCATGTGCTGACTGCAAATTTAACACAAATAGCTCCATAAATGTATATAAATTATAAATATGGCGTCATACTAAGAAATGTCATATGGTTATTGTTGCTACCAACCAATGTTTCAATTGGTCATAGCTTGGAGAAAATTGGCAACAAAAAAATTAATAGAAAAAATCGATTAATCGAGAAACTGAAAATTAAAGGTCTAAACTTTGACTTCTTCTTACCTGTCTGTGTGAGAGGGAGAGTGAGGTGAGGGAGGAAGAGAGAGAGAAATGGAGGAATAGTAGAGAGAGAGAAAGTAGAAGCTATGGAGGTAGCAAAGGGACGTGATTTTGTGTTATTATTTTTCTCTGCTTTTTTTTTTGGTTTTTTATGAACTGTTTTTGGCAATAGGGTTTATTCCCTCTTATTTATTTTATTTTTTTTCTGGAAACTTAAATTAAACACCAATGAAAAGCTAAAATTGGTGCGGGTCTCAACCTTTGTTAGTAATTCTGGATACGACAAAAATTCAGTACGGGAATAATTCAAGAATTATTCGGTGACTAAAAAAAATGGTACGATCAAATATTCAGTCAAAAATTCCCAATACGGCAATACGACAATTATGCATGTGGTGTTTAATTAATACGCGTTTTAAACGTTTGGTTGCAAAAATTCGAAAGTCAAAAATTCGTGATATTATGTTAGTAAATATTAATAATAGTTGTCATTCTTTACAACATAACAAAAATATCCAAGCAATTTAGCTATGAAAACATTGAAACCAATTGAACGGTCCACATAGGTGCCTTCATTTATTTGTTCTTCGATTGAAATTACAGTTCAAACTTCAAAATACACAGACCATGTCATGACAGTACAACATTTAAATTTTGCCCAAAAAATATATAAGCAAAACTTTTGGATTAATTTATCACTAAAAATGTAAGAGTGGGGGACTTAAAGTAAGAGTGAGGACATAAAGTACATAAAAACTAACAAAAGTACAACCAAATTTTCATTTTATATATATATATTATTATTATTATTTTTTGGAGCTGAATATTTTAAAAATTTGCCAAAAATCGTATTATACGTTCCAAGACAAAAATCGTGAATTATTCCAAATCTTTCAAACATTCGGAAGTATTATACGTATTGCCCTTCAAAAATTCAATTTGTGAATTATTCCTGAATAATTCGGTGAATTTCTAACAAGGGTCTCAACAAATTCGCGCTAAAAACAACTGACCACAATTGACAAAAAACGCTGCAATTACATACCTTATCTCGACGAAACTCTATTGTCGAAAAAGTTGTGAAAAGCAAAAGAATTCCCAATTCCACATGAAATATTTACCTACGTTAATAAATGTTGTAAACTATGAACAATTGGCTACGGTTTCCAAAAGCGTCGCCACTTATCCCCTTACCAACGACGTACCAAAGAGTCCATAAAAATTAGATAGTATTTCCCATGCTCAAGACGTCGCCAAAGACATGTTTATATCTTGAAAAGTAAATATTTGCTTTTTATAAGTAATTTAATATTATTTGCGACGAAATAAACGTAGCAAAAAGGGATGGTTTTATATGGTGACAATAAACAATTCGAGACGTACAAAAGCGTCGGTAAAAGTGTATTTCACCTACGATTCTAAAACGTCGCAAACATTATCATCGCTAAAAAACCTATTTGTTGTAATGGAGCAAGAACCAAAGAAATGACCACAATATATTTCTCCAATACGCACAAGGACTCTCAATCATAGAAAGAAAGAATAAATATATCCCAAGCTTATTCAATAAAAATTTCATATCCCAAACCCTTTTATTAAATGAATAATCAAGCTAGGCGATAAAGAGATGGATTGGGCATATGCATTGACACCCTTGTATAAGCAAATTCAATAGAAACATCTACTTGCTTGAGTGCTTGAATTTGTCTCAGCCTATATAGGTGTGAGCTAAACAAATACACTTAACTTCTAGTGTAGCAACACCTAGGATGATTCCTTGGAGTGAAATTCAATTTCCTAATTCATGGACTTGCAGAAATGTTGTTCAACATAGCCAATCATCACCTGGACTTATTCTAGTGTCATGTAGGAGTAGTGTAGGATTTATTTTTCAAGTCATTTACATTCAGGTTGTTTTACTTTTTGTTCTTCAATTCAATCAAGCTATTTCTTTTAAGTTTATGTTCAATCATTCAATCAAAGTTATTTCTTTCAAGTTTGTGTTTTCACTCATTCAATCAACAAGTTCTTTCAAGTTTCTTCAATCATTCAAGTTGTTTCTTTCAAAAGTGTTCATTCAATACAAATAGAGTTAACAAAAACAAATCCTAAAAGCTAAAGAATACTACTTTTTCTCCTTCATAACTCCCATTCTAAACAATTTATGGTGAACCTCAATCAAATACTTTGAACTTACCACCCATCTACATACAGTTTCACTTACCCTAACTTGAAAAACACATATTTGAGGTTATGCCATGTGAGCATGTAGCGTATTTGCATTTTGTACTATAATGAATTTTGTCACTTTAATTTATGATATATTGAACCTAACTACTTCTTTTGTTTTGTTTTTTCTTTTTTTGTAGATTGAAATTAATAGATCGTAGCTATGATGGCTAGATGGATGGATAAAAGCAAGACGTGAAATCATTTTCTCGCACTAGGCTGATTAGGTTTTTTTTTTGTGGTTTTGTAAACATTTTGTATGTTAGATAGTTGGTGTAAACTGATGTTGGATAATAGAATTACTTAGTAATGAAATGAAATTGTTTTTGAGATTGTTAGTTGTGTTATATTAATGTGAATGACAATGTTTTTATACAAGTCAATTGTTGTTCTACGTTTTATTTTTTCAAAACAGGTGATCTACTAAAATTGACACAAAAAGGGATCCAATTTTGTGTGGTTTAAAAAAGAACCGACACAACAATTCTATTTCTTGTGTCGGTTTTTGTTTTCCCCATAGCAAATTTACAGTTGTGAAATGTTAAAACCAACACAAGTAGTATACATGTTGTGTCAGTTTATACTTCAAAATCGACACAAGTACTATATCTATTGTGTCGGTTTGACAAAAACTTGTTGTGTCACCACTACTTGTGTCTCTTTGTAAATCTGAAAAACCCAACACATCAAACTTGTTGTGTCACTTAAAAAGTGACACGACAAGTTTTTTTTGTAGTAGTGCAGAATCAGAAGATATGATCGTCAGATGTTCTACGACTTTTATGCACTGTTGTCTTCATTTGACCAGGAAATGATCAGTGTTGAGTACACGGGTTTTACTTTGGCCTTTTTAAGTTTCAAATGGGCTGAGAGAGAAGACTTCAGGTTCAAGCACTATTTCGTACATTGTTTTCATACTAAAATGCAGGTTTTGTTAAAATTTTGTCGTTAACTGTTGAAACCGGTCAGTGAAAGTACGAAAATACAATTAATTTACATTTATTAAACACATAATTAACCAATATGTAGTGTCTCAAGTTTATAGCACAACTAACTTTGGGTGCTTATCAATAGGGCTGGAGAATGGTGACTTTGAGGTGGGAGAAACAGCTAAGAGAGCAGTAACAGGCCGGGAAGATAAAAAAGTATGAGGAAGCTTATAGGGCTAACTAGCATTGTTTTATCCTATTCAGTTTCAACACTTTTGGGCTTCTCAAGAGACTTTAGAAAGTTATGGACAGAAACGTTATGACAGCTAGTTCAAACGAGTTTTTTTTTAGAATGATAGGATTTGCTATTCAGAAAGGACTTGCCCATTGCATGGTCTGTCCTAATTATTTGTAAAACTCGTTATTATTATTAAAAAAAATCAATTTGAAAAAAATAAAAATAAAAAAAAAATAAAAAATAAAAAAAATAAAAAAAAATCAGGTTACTACTGTTGTACTATAACTGCCCATCATCCCCACACTTTGATCTACTATTCCGCAACTAACAGTCTCTTATTGGTTAAATAACGAAACCTTTCTTAAATGATACTTTCATTTCCATCAAATTCTTGAATATTTTGTGCTTAATCAATTCAAGTTTCGATCACATTAACTAAATTAAAACGGTCTGATCTCAAATTACACGTTTTAACTTCAGGTGGCTTATGTTCTGCTACGATCTTTATCTCACCGCCTCTCACTTCTCCATCTATCAGTTCATCATTATGCTTAGAATCGACTACTGTCATGCAGCGTAGATTAGAATAATGTGGTAACAAAGTGGAAATTATGACTTCGGTTATAGCTACTTTATTTAAGAAGAATTGATGTATTGGATGACGCCACGCTGTCGTCCATGTATTCCTTAGGGTATATAGATAAGCTAGTCAACAATGTTTAAAGTAAAATAAAATAAAATAATTACGTTTTGATTTCTGAAATGAAGTCCACTATCAAATTAATTATCGATCTGTGCATGGTTTAGTGTGTTAGAAACCTTAAACGTGGAAGCAAACCATATCTTATATGCTTCGCAGCGTGTACGTTTATCATTCTCTCTGTTAACACCTTCATCTCTTTTTTCCCCCTTCTTTTACAATTTTTCAAGAATAAAATGATATGGATGCAGGTGAAACTGATCTTCTCAAATCTAGGCATGGACTTGCATAATCACTTTTGGCCACTTCAAGCCTAGATGGACTAGAGCCATTGCAAGCATGCAATATTGGAGAATTTCTCACTAGATCGTGGAGTGCACACATGGAGTGATACTAGACCAATATACTGGGCTAGAAAATCCTGATCAGATATACATACTTTAGGTTCGCTTAGAGGATTATCTAGATCTTTTTTGAAATTGGAACTAAAATCCCACTCTCTTGTACAGCTTCATTTTAGTTATCATACTACACAATGCTCTGCAAAACAAGTACATATGGATGGCTGTTTTGACGATTGTAATGGCGCACATATACTTCAGCTTACATGCAAGTACTAGTGGTGTTTTTGTGTCACGAACCCGCTTGGACACAGTGCTTGCCGTGCGGCACTTGGGCGTAATTCGTTTCAAGCAAACCTGTTGTTTGAGTGAACAGTGTGAGCTATTAGTGTTTTGAGTAAGCAGTAATCAAATCACAATTGCACATGGTGAGCGGAAGCATGCAGTAAGTAAACAGTTTATAAGAAGACAACAATTCATAAGAATGCATCAAATAACTTTCATTCGAGTAATCAACAATACAATTGTGGCAAGCGAAGACAAGAGTCTTGGTTGTAGAGGATGCTTGCAGTTCCCCTACTTATATACTTATATGTCAAAACTATTTTTTCAGTACAATCAAAACGGAACATTGAACTAGGTTGAAACTTCAACTAGGCATGACTTATCAAAAAAAAAAAAATAGGCATGACTCCCAACTCGATCTCCAATTTATGCGTTCGACCACTCTATTTGGAGTGTCTCGACAGTAGCGGATCCAACATTGTCGCTCAAGGTAAACTGCTAGTGTATATTGATTGTACACTAAAAATGGTAGACATATACCATTAGACAATGTTTAGTGTATATTGCTAAAAATGTTGGATTACCAAAAAAAAAATTTAGTTTAGGAAAGTTGGGGTGGGCTACAGCACCCTGGATCTGCCCTTGTGCCTCAAAATGTACTAAAAAATGGAAATGAATTTTGGAGCATGCAAGAATGTTTAAACATCCAAAATGGTATATGTCTGTCTAATGTTATTTGGAACGGTTCAGACTCTAGTTCAGACATATAGTTGACATATATTTACTCATTACATGACTATTACAATTGTAGATCCATTACACTTGGGCCTCCGACCGAACGCATGGTGACCTCAATTGCTCAAAGATAAAATATCCCAAAAGAAAGCTCCTAAACTTTAGGCCACCAGATCGTGCTTTACCATTTATACATATTGTTGATTACTGGGAAATCATATCATTCATATTCTTTAGCCTTTTTTTTTTCATTATGATTATCCTAACCAATAACCAAAATATCGAATTCGGACAATATATCGTGTACCCTAAAAAACAAGATATATCGAATATATCGAAAATATCATAAATATCTTTTTTTTTGTTGACCAGTCAAAATTTTGTTTTGTATGTCGATATATCGAAAAATATCAGAAATATTGTTGATTATATGGGAAATATCATCGATTATATCATAAATATCATTGATATATTAATAAAAATCGGTTAAAGTCAACTATTTATATCGTATATATCGATATATAAGAAATTACGATATATATCAGCAAAAACAAAATTTAATATTCGGTGGAGATATATCGAATATTTCCATCTCGTGTACCCAAAAAACAAGATATATCGACAATATCTCGGAAATCTCGGTGATATTTTGGGCCTTGATCCTAAAGTGTGTGACTATCCCTTCGATGGGGTAATTCTAGCTAGTAACCATGGAATCTTACCCGCCGACCAAACATTTCTCAGGATATAGGTCAGGGACTCGGGTAGCTTATAGCTCCCACCTGTTAGTTAGTTAATTTAGTAAATGGATTTTTTTTTTTCGATAATAAAGTAAATGGATTTAACGTTATATGTGCCTATGTGGTAGAGAACAAAATAAAGGCAAATTAATTGCTATGGTATGTTCTTATTCATTTGCTTAATATGCATAACCAAATGGATTATGGTGCAGTCCACTATCCACTATGTCTCTGTACTTCTGTAGCTACCATTCTCAACAAACATTATATTAAACAAATATGATCAAATTCATCTTAGTTATTCCGTCATAAATATCACTAGTTTTGAGCACGTTGGCTACGCCACGTGTCTATGCTACAATTCGTTTGTTTTACTCATTTTTTCACAAAAATCTTAAGACGTTTTTGCCCCTAAAGTATACCATTATTAGCTTGATATCTAAATATTTATTTTGTAATTTAAGATGGCAAATAAGGACATAATAGTCTAAAGGGATTATCTTGATTGAGACAACTCAATCAATAAATTTGCCCATGCCAATCATCTTCAATATTACAATGATATTTAACTGTATCTATTGTAATTTTAGATGGAAATTGGGACAAAACCGACCGAAACAATATAAATGAAATTGTCTTTTTGTGCGAACGATTTTCCACAGCTCTCCAGCTCACTCGCCCACGCCTCATTACAACATAGAATAGATAAATAGGGCCCTTTCACAATTAATTAAATTAAACGTCTTGAAGACGCAAGGACTGATTAAGTAAAAGGGTAATCTAGCATCTGTTGATTTTTCTTTTTATTATTTTAGGTAAAGAGCATCTATTGAAATTGATTTCTCAAAGTTATACACATTGATATCAAGAACGACCAAGTGACAAACCATACAGAAATACTACGGTACTACCTTATAGAGTTACTAGGTATAACCCGTGCCTATGGTACGGTTGGTTAGTAGGCGCTAATTATATCGAATGGAGTTGCTTATTATGTTTTAAAGACGTGTACACCTTGTGATCCTATGTGAAAAAGTGTCTTTTTATTTGCCATACTGGAATATGAACTAACAACCAGAATTGACTTACTAAAAGCTCTCAATGGAAAGAAGTTATTCCAAAAAGAAAAAAAAAAAAAAACAAATTGAACCTAACATAATGTAATATTCTACTACGAATAATATAACCTATATTTCTTTGACAATCTGCGTAAGAAATTATTTTTTTATGCCCGAGTTTAAATCCTTAATCTGCTTCTGCAAACTGATGACTTCTTTCCGGACAATTTTGAAACATAGATTCATTAGACTGCTTTTTCGTTTTGCAATTATAAGTTTTTGTCTTTTTTCTACCAGTTCTTCATAGTTGTAATCTTCTACTTCAAACGTATACACATGACGCAATAAGTCAATTGCTCTTCCGGTAGCTGAATATTCTGATGCTTCTTGTATTGTCAATGGTGTCCAGTCAAATTTGTATATCGGTGGTTTGCATTCCAAATGTTTCACTTCTATTATCGGAAGGTTTAGAGTACCAGTTGTTGTGTATTTCCCATCTTCCAGTATACTGGTATATATTGCGGGGTCTTCAATTTTGAACTTCTTGATGAAGTATTGTAGCATCTCTTTGAATATAACTGGTATTATATCATCATATACGAATGATCGACTGCAAAAAGTCATAAGTTAACTGATGTCAATTAAACCAAGAAATTGTTTCAAAAAATAATAATTCAAAATTAAGTCTTACCTCTCTTCTATATCTGCTAATATGTAACTCACGTCTTCAATGTTTTCCATGATTTCCTTTATTGTCCTATCTATAAAAGATTAACTATTTTTTCTAGCATGATTCTCATATTTGTCGACGTTGACCTAAAATTAAAAAAAATTAAATTGTCAATCAGTTGCAGTAATTTTAAAATAATAATAAGTAATGTTATAAAGGTCAAACTATTACCTCCTTCTTAAAGCTACGAAAGCAACTCATAAGTTAACCATGCTTTAAACGTATTGTGATGAGCAGTGGACTGCATTGAGCATGATTCCACCCTTAAGGATGAGACGCAGTTAGCCGGACAAATATTTAAAAAAAACAATAAAAAATAAATAAATTGAGCATTCCCTAGGATTGAATTAATTGGCAGGGAAAAAGAAAAGCAAGCACGCAATAATGATTTCCCTATCACACAAACATGGCTGAGATTTATCTAGGTAAATGCTAGGTACAAACAAAAGGAACATTACATTACTGGGTAAGAAAGAAACATTACATTACATGGCTGAGATATGTAATTTTTTACCTCTGTTTAAAGTCCTTCACATCCTGGACATCCATGTTTATATAAATCTTGGTGCCACTAAGAGATGAGAGCCTAATCTTGCCTACAACACAAAATTATCCAATTCAATTTTTAGACAGTCATTTTAAATAACAACACCAGTAGGTCAACAAAACAAAACGAAATCAAAAATGAAAAGGTCAAAGCAAAATCACCTTGGTAGTAGCTTTTAGTGTCGTCGCAATGATCACTACATTTGGTTGTTTCATCATGTCTTCAGGAATTATTTTTGTCATACCTCCCCACAAAGTAATTGGCATCTCCGTCCCACTTAAAAAGAGAAAATTCCTCATCAGAGGCTAACATAATGTAGCCATTGTAAACAAATGAAGCCGACGGGGAAAAAAAAATGAGAACTGTTTCGACAGGGAATAGTAAAAAAATCTGATTAATGTTTAACTTCCTTTTATTACTATTATTACTATATTGCCCCTACGTATAATTTCAATGGTCTAATCCTAGTATCGCTATTCCGGTGGCACGCGTCGTCGAAATCAACTTTCGTAGTATTGTCACATAATGCATTCGGTACAGTTTTCGGCAATCAATTTCTTTCGAAAAATTTTCTGTACATTTTTCAGCCATTTTTTAACTACAATGCATCCCGTATACGTTAGTTTGCCATTATTTCGTTTCCGATAATTCACGAATTTTTTCCGATTGTCCATTTTCCTATCGTTTACGTTCACACGACACTTTGTTATACATTCCGTTTACTCTTTTTTTATTCCAAGTTTTCCTTGATTTTTCTTCTCTTCCTTGCCATGTGAACTTTGTTCGGATGACAAAGATGGGGCAATGTTTCGACCCCCACCTACATGGCAAACGTCCATTACTAGGGGTCTCTATTTTATTCATTTAAGGGGTATTTAGACTTTGGTCCTAACAATAGATGATTTATTAGGGTTTGGTCCAGAAAAGCTTGAATATTAGGGTTTAGTCCTAGTTTTGGTTCTTGACTGTGGTCAATCTGCTAATTATTTTGATATGACCAGAATACCCTTCAGTGCGATGTCACGTGATCACTAGTTGTATAATTTGTTGGACACATGTCAGTATATGATTGGATATTCAATCTAAATCATGTGACCGTTAGATTTTTGATTTCGCGTATCTCGATAATGTTATTGGAGTCCAACCCTCATCTTCTTCGTCAGAAGTCAGAACCCACACTTTAGCACTCAAAACCCGACCAGTCGGGTTCTCTCATCACCGATCCAATTTCATGATTGGTTGGGTTCATCACCGATCTCAATAACTTGTTCATCACCGATTCAATTTCATGATTGATTGGTTGGGTTCATCACCGATCTCACCGATCCAATTTCCGATAGTCATTGATCTTAACAACTTGTTTCCAGTAGTTATCTACCTCAAGGAGACCATTAGGATATCCTTCTAAAAGCATAAACCTCCAAACCCAACACTAGCGTTTAGAAACTTGGGTCCGATCCTTGTGTCCTTCCCAACAAAGATGGGACACCTCTCGCAACATTTGCTCCAAAGTAGCCTCACAAAGAGTGACATGGCATTCACGGATGAGATCCTCCGAGCCAAGAAGGCATTGGCGGCAAGCTTTGAAAGTTCAGCAGACCGAGGTTGGTGGTTATGATTCGGTCTTCAAGCACCCAATGGGCATAAACACTTTTCGTGGCTTGAATAGCCTTTTGACCACCGGGGTCTCCTAGCCTCCAATGAGAACTCTATCGAGCGAAGAGATCATCAATGGCGATCCCTTTAGCAAGGAACTTCGGGGTTCGAGAGAATTTGATAATTGATTCCCTTGATGTTGGTCAGAATCTTTTCAATGGCCTCAGCAATTTTCACTGGATACAAATGTCCAAGTCGATCTACCGGGAATTTTAGGACCTTGTGCCAAGCTATTGAGGAATTTTCTGCTTCGACGAACTCGATTCTCCCTTGCTGATGCCGGTGATGGAATGGATGATGCAAACTTTGTCTTTGAGACAGCAAATGCTGCTATCCTGGAAGCACATCAAAACTTGTATTCTCGAGATTCGCAAATTTAAAATCTGATGGCCACATCGAAATGAGAAGTCAGATGTCGACACGTGTTGAATAAATTTGATAAAACCTGGAAGCACGGATGTTGCATGCTAGGGGTATTATTGTCATTTCAAAATACAAGCGAGATTGACCACGATCCAACTCAATTGGTGACGATCAACAACCAAAACTAGGACTAAACCCTAATATTCAAGCTTTTCTGGATCAAACCCTAATAAACCAACTATTGTTAGGACCAAAGTCTAAAAAACCCTTCATTTAATCGACAGGGCTAAAGCCCAATTTGCAATACCATGGATCAATGTACAGGCCCATTAACTCGATCATGTGTCTAAGGTTGAACCTTAGCCACATGGCTTGCCACTAATGTACATTGATTTATGTCCAGATTCATTTCTTATCAAAGAGATAATTATCAGTTGAGAGTTATAGTCTATCACAATTACTCAAGCTACAAGATTACTTGAGCTACAAGGACTCTCTACTCTACCTCTATAAATACCAAACTATTTTTCATAAGGAACTACGTGGAAACTTGATCCCTAGGGAATAGATCTTGGGTACGTAGGCAGCCACTATTTGGTTCAGTTTCATCTCCCCCAACATCAAATTCCTCTGGTTCTTAGTGTGTTCTTTACCATTGCTCTCGTTGTGTTGAAGCAGTTTACTGCCGAAACAAGAACGATACCTTTTATTCATGATAACAACTTCTCTTAAAAGTTTCCCAGCAGCTTTCCTAACTTTGCCAACCTTTGTCAATACACCAATCACGTCTGTGAGAAAAGTTATTTGGCGTGCTTTCGTGGGAATGTTGTAAAATTCGACGAACTTGAACATGTGCTTTGATATGTCATTGGCTTATTCAGTTCCGATCTTGACCAACGCCCCCTCTTTGAAATGGATCTTGTAAGCATGCTCGACGGGGCAATAGTCCTTCGCAAACACAACGTCAAACTTCTCCAAGGTGTAGATGCTGCCCTCCTGGATGAAGTCTTCTTTGACAACGCTATCGAAATACTGGAAGTCCTTTTTGAAAAAAAAATGGCGTGGATTTGATAACCCTGACCGCAAGATGAAAATTAATCAAGGAGTAAACACCCATACAACATGAAACCAACATGAATAACAAAACGGATATACTAATATATTGAACATCACAATGAATACTCTATTCGACAACGACCCAATTCCACACAAATCATATATATGTCCAGCACTTAAAAGAATATGAGGGGACTAAACTAAGGGCGACAACCTCCCATGTTGGTGCAATCGACAACAACATAGAAAGGAATCAGATAAAATAAAAGAGAGAGAGAGAGAGAGAGAGAGAGAGAGAGAGAGAGAGAGAAAAAAATGGAATGATTGATTCTAATTAATGGACACGAATAAAATTTTAAAAATCATAGCGGTTCAACAAGGTAGGATTGATATGGAAAAATAAACACCAAAGGCCGGTACATAATAAGAACATTCAACTGTAATAATAGGTCGCATTCAAATAGTTGTAATGAGAAGAGAAAAAGCAAACGTAGGAAAATGTATATATAACATGCTTATTAAAGGACATATCATTTAACATCTGAAAAAGCATACTGTGTCAGTTCTGAAAATTTCTTTTTTTTTTCCACCCAAGTCTAACGGATAATCATTACCTTAGAATCGAGCATTACAAATTCAATGCTAATGGCGCAATTCTCTTCAAACTAATTGGTTTCCACATTCGTGTACGTGACTCGAACCCTAATCTTCCACCGGTCCGTTCGAGTGTGAAGTTTGTCGAGATCGGTGAATTGCTGATCCGACATTTTCTCTGGAAGCTATTATTTGGAAAATTAAATATGTTTAACTGGGAAAAGGGGAAACGTGTCAAAATGCCTTAAAATTCAACAGGGAAAAGATCCGTCTCGGTTTCATAAATGATTAGCATAAGGCGTAATAAAAACTCATAACTATTCGGCAAACTGATGAAGCATAAATCAAATACAAACACCATAAACATTACAAAGAAACTAACTAAACATGGCATGCACTTAATTATAAGAGTCACAAAATAAATTTAAAACATTAAGTCCAAGAGGAACAAAGTGAAAAAATGGAAAACCACCATAATGTTGGTTTTAATGCGCTCGACTCCCCATACACTTGTCTACCCACTAACAAAATCTCAACCTAATCCGACCTTGCCTTTACAAATTGATGTCTAAAAAAATTGCAATTAACAACTCAATATCATTTGAAAGCATAGTAAATGTATATGTAGTTTAAATATTACACGATGAACAAGTAGTAAGCATTGTCTTTTTTTATATTCAGAATCCTATATTCATGGAAAAAATAAGAAAAAAGACGTCGTCTCTACCCTATATCCAGGACCAAAACATTGTAATGAACCAAGGTGCAATAAAACCTAACAACAATTCGGCAAACTGAGTAAGCATAAGGTACCCAACTACAACGAATATACTTGTACTTTTGTTGACTTGAATTTTACCCTAATAGGACGAACATGAACTGAAAATACAGAGGAGGATTCCAAATGTAATGAACCAAGGTGCAATAAAACCTAACAACAATTCGACAAACTGAGTAAGCATAAGGTACCCAACTATAACGAATATACTTGTACTTTTGTTGACTTGAATTTTACCCTAATAGGACGAACATGAACTGAAAATACAGAGGAGGATTCCAAATGTAATAATTCATTTAATTTACAAACAATTTTATTCATGGGAACTCTTAATTCATTTACAAAACATTTAATTCATTAAATAAACCTCAACGGTGTCAATGAGAATTAGAGAGAATTACCCTCAAAGGGGTTTCAAAACGATATCTACCATACACATGTCCCCCATTCATTGAATTTCTTGATTTACACTAATGGTTAAAAAAACCAATATAGTAGAAAAATGAATTCTATGAAATTCAATTGATCTACAATTGTTTTTCTCTGAATTAAAAGCTTCATATTAGTAAAAGAGTATATGAACAAAAAATCATATGATGAGGAAGTACATGCACTTATTCACCTCCTCATTTGCTTGAAAAACTAAGTGACTATTGGCGAGCATTCGTTAATGTGGCTGACAGTTTGTAAACTTGGTCTTGGTATTATAAAAGTATCAAGAATAGGAAAAACAGTTACTCTAAAGGGTCTTAAGTATAGTAGCATGCATCATTATAAAGATTTAGAGGCTCTTGTACTAACTCTATTGCACTACTTCTAATAACATAACAGTTGGAAGACGTAGCAAAGCATGTTTTGTGGCCCATTCACAACTTTTATGTAAGAGCTCGTGAAACAAAGCTCGTCCTACAAGGGACCAATCTAAATTAGAACAAACAAATAGAGAACATGAATTGGGAAAGGAACAGTTAGAAAAGATGGAAAACTATGCTACTTCGATTAGATATTTTAACATGTTGTTGAAGTATATACTACTCCACTTTCAAGAAAGATGCTACTTCGCTTGCCAGTGGTAGAATCATGATCATTAGGAGGGCCATCAATTATATAGTTTTTTTTAACATAAATTAGAGACACCAATTTAATACTCGGGTAAATATAAATGGATAGCTTTTTACGGATTTTTTAGCAACAAAAACGGCATTTGCTTTATAAGCAACTACGTCTTAAAACATGCTCAGTAAGTATTGGTTCAACTTTGTGCAAATAGACCATGCTCCAGGACTCTTTCCTAATTAACTCTTGTGCAAATTCAAAGAAATACTAAAAATACCTTAATGGCTGAGACACACAGAAAGATCAGAGCAGCAAGTGTAACACCAATATTCCAATATCACTAATTAAAATGGATATACTAAATGCTGGATGCATATAAAGCTTCTGAGTGGGGTGAGAAATCCTGAATGAGCATGTTATGAACTGAAGTAAAGAAATATAGAATGCAAGCGTAAATTATGCAAGTCTTCAGAAACTGAGACCAAATATTTATGTCACCCCATAATATTTTCTACATTACCACTGAAAAGATTCATTCAAGGCTAAGATTTTGAGGTTTGTGAGATATACTGCAAAGCCATAAAATTAGATCTTCTCATTAATGTGAAATAAGAAATGATCAAATACACTTTTTTTGGAGCAATTTGAAGCAACTATGGATTTTGATCAAGGGCTTGGAATAGAAATTGCGAAGGTATCAAAGGAAGACGGAAAAATATGCGTAGGGGCAGAGTTTTTACGTGGGTGATATCATATAGGATTCAAGGCCCAACACTCGTCAGCATAAGACTGCATCAAAACATTAATGAACTGCAACTATGCAATACTTACTGAGTCAATTTTTTCGGTCATAACATCAGGAAAGTTAAGTTCTTTCCTATTAAGAATAATATTTATTAGTGTAGCATTACAATAGGTAGAATGGCTTTTTCCTTAACCAAAATAATGGTAGAAACATAGCTGCACACTGTAGAGACTTTTCACTGTCTCAGAGCTTGCTCATCACTAAAAAAAAACTGCCTAGTGATTAAGCAAATTGGATCAATCAAATTTCAACAAAAGTGCATCAACTACCATATAGTCATTTTCCACCGATACTTCACAACAGCGGACTAACACCGGACTCGTATACTGGATCAAAATTTGATGACGATGATCATTATTGACTGGACATGGAAAAAATGGACTAACAACATCGATCAACATAAAGAAAAACACTAAGAAACAAAGCAAAACTTTATTTCGTCAAGCGTGGCCGACGAAGAAGGATACGTAATTAGTAATCTGTAATGTAAAAGTTACCTGAGACGTTGCTAGTTAGAGACAAAGAAGAGATGCCTGACTGAAGTCGATCACTGACGGTTCAAACACCTAGCTTTTACCAAAAATCCTAAGCAAACACCGAGAAAACATGTTAATAAAGCAGACAAATAGAATTTCTTATCTAGATGATAAAAATGTTAAATATAATATGAACATTCCACTAAAGAAATACATATAGGGGCATTTTATTTCGTACCTTTTGAAGGTTTTTCTAAAAGGTTCCAACAAGCAATATATTTAAAGGGAATTTATACCAAATGGAAAGGAGGGAAGAAGTTATAAGAGAATTTAGAATGAAAGATTTAAGGAGAGTGGACAATTTAAGAAGTTAATGAAGTGGTTTTGCTTTGGCAGAAAAACCCTAATAACCAAATGGTAACGGAAATTTATAGTGTAAATTTATATTAAATCCCCAAGGGTCAAAAAACATTTTCATTTAAAACTTTTTAATTTTAAAAAATAACACCCGCAGCAACGAAAATGGGATTTGAAGTTCTTACTAAGAAAGAGAATTGCTTCAGTGGTTCTTGTCTCTTTGGTAGTCAAAAGTTGGCTCGAGAAATAAAAAGTTTGCATGTGGTAATTTGAATGACTAACATTTAACTCATAGTTGAGGATAGTCATCTTCTGTTTTGATATTAACTGCTTCCGTTTCTTTGAGAGTTTGGAAGGTGGGAATGAAGGAGGAGATAGGCGAGCAGAGACGGTGCAATTTCGCGTAGCAAATTTGGGTGTTCCATAGCCCAGCATAGGTCCATAAATATTGATTAATTTGGTATAAATGTGCATTAAATCAATGATTAAAGCTCCTAGGTGTGTTCCGCTGGTTGTTATTAGATTATTGAATTGAGTAATGAGTATAGACTTGTCTTCTTCTCTAGGAACCACTTCTGTAGGTTTCATAATTCGTTTGATAAAATTATGGAACTGAAGTTGCATGGTTTATTCCAATTGTGTTTCATTCCATATGCAGTAAATGTTAATCAAGGCTAAAGAACAACCAACGAATTCTCAAACGAATAAACCATGCAACTTCTTTTATCAACGTGTAGCTGTACAGATAAATGCCTTGCGTTAGCCACAAAAAAAGATCTCTATTAATTTAACTTGGAAGCAAATGTCTGACAAAACTGACTGGCTAACTAAATTATATACTGGTGTAGAGTAGGGCAGAAATTGTTTTTACTGCCTTCAGCACATGCTACTGCCTACTGGGTTAGAATTCCACTCTTCATCACATCTGCAATCTACTTAACAAAATCATCAAGTTCTTCTATGGAATACATTTGCAAGTCTTGTACTCCATTAACTCTGCGCAGAAAAGGGGAAAAAATGTGCAAATATTGTAACAAATTTCAAGTCGTTATCAAACAATAAGAAGTCAAGATGAATTTATTCAAGTTCATTTAGGCTATATTTGGTTTGAGGAATTGAAATTACTGAAAATTGGTGAATTCTAGCAATCTATAACACTTTAACCATTTAGGCTTAACTAACTACAGTAGCTCTGAAATCCATACGCCATCACAAAGACCACAAAGTCTTATTCCACCCATAGTCTCTTGCACCCTTTTTAGGGCCGACTCCTCGATGCACTTCAAAATCGCCAAACACTCGACCACGCCTAACAGAGCTTGTGTTAATACCAATATTCATGCATAGCACCTCAAGTATGGCAATCACGATCTCTATATATCACTTCTAAACCTGCTTTCGCAAAGAATTGTCATTTGTCAATCCGTCTACACACTGATTGGTTAGGTGGCCCCATTTAATCTCCTTGACCTTGACTATAGTACACACACACACAAATGAATGCAAGAAACAAATCTATCCTTGGAAAACTCTTCATAGAATAAAAAACAAAAAAGGAGAAGTGAGAGAGATTTACCATAGCCTTGAAATGCAATCATTGCTCAGTTAACGATCCCCTATTATGAATATACTCAAGGCACTTAACAACACAAAAATTTGTTTAGTGTGAATAACCATCGATTAGAGATGAAATAACTGACCAAATAACAGTGCCATATGCAATTAAATAGCCTTCACGTAAAAAAATAAGTTGGGAGTCCTACAAAGAAACCAAAAAATAATACCAACTCGGAGCTTGTTACAAACCAAACTATTAGTGATTAAGGACTTTCATTTAATTTTCAAACTTACATGTTCGACCATAGCGAAGCATATTCTAAACGTGTCCATTACTACTGAGCAGCACCAAAACTCCAACTCATCGTTCATGCCCAAAGGAAACAAAATAAAGATAGATGTATCAAGCCAAATTGGCTCCGAATTTATTAAAAAATCGAATACACTGTTAATACATAGCACAATACACTATGAAAACGAGCTTATTCTGTGTTGTATTAAATAGGTGAGCTTTAAAAGTGGGCTTTATCCCCAAGACTCGCCATGACCATCAAACCCAACCCTTAGAATTATTATAAAGCAATACCATGTAGAAAGTTTAATACAACCTTTTAAAACCGTGTTGTTTATTAGTAAGAGTGCTTTTAGTGTGGAAATTAATTAACCAAACAAATGAACTATTAAAAAAAATACTTGGCAAATACACAACAATCCAACCTGGACGTTCCCAAGACATACTTCAACACATGGCAAAAAAATACTAGGCATACTTCAACATGTATTAAACAATACTTATAGTAGTACCTAGAGGTTCCCAAGACATAACACATCACTTTAGTAGTCAAGATATATAGCAGATTGGATGGTTCTATTAAATCATATTGTATTGTTAGAAGGTAGCCATTAGAGCATAGTTTTAGTCAAGGTAGTTTAAGGTTAAGGTCAACTAAAATGGGGACTGAAAAAGGTTTTGACTATTTTTAGTCTTCTCCCTCAAGTCTTTCTTTGTTTTTGAGGGTTTTATTTCCTTTTATTTCCTTTTTTTGTTTTCTTTGACCCCCTTGACCGAGCTGTTGCCGCCTTTTCCTCTTTTCTCTTGTATCTTAGAAGAGAAAGCCCTGCTCTTTCTCTACATGCTCCTTTAATTCTCTCCCAAAAATGTCGGACCTTCCTTCGTCTTCCACCTCCCCCCCCGCACATCTCTAGTCTCGCCTAGCCTCTGTAATAGAGGCTCATGGAGTTCACTGTTCAGAGGAGGCTCCAGTAGTTCACATACTTCTCTGAGAAGTTTCGAAACACATCTAGTGGATGGTATAGCTGAGATACCGGCTAGTATTCTGGAGAAGGGTGTCTCCACTTGGAGTGACTATGTTGTGGGTTTTTTTTGAAGAAAAAAGGCCTTTTCACTTTGGTTAAATCCACTCTTTCAAAAATCTGGAAAGTTAAAGGAAACTACACTATCTCTACAGATAAGGAACTGTTTTACTTCACGTTTAGTCTTGATGAAGATAGGAAACAAGTATTGGAAGCGGATCCCATTTCATTGCAGGATCGGACGACTGTTTGTGGTACGGCAGTGGACTCGGGAAGTTGAGTCTCAGAGGCATATGGTTACAAAGCTACCCATTTGGGTTAAGCTAATGGATCTGCCTAAAGAGTTATGGACTGAAGATGGACTTGGCTATGTAGCTAGTTTGATTGGAAAGCCGGTGAGTATAGATGAGGCTACGAGGGTAAGAACGAGGCTGAACTTTGCAAAGATTTGCATTGAGGTTCCTATTGATTACACTTATAGGAACTCAATCCCAGTGAAAATGGGGGAAGAAGTAGTGGAGATTATGTTAGAATACCCATGGGTGCCTGCATCTTATACTAGATGCAATATGTTTGGGCATAAGAACTCAAACTGTCTTTCTCGTCCAAAGCAAGTTTGGAGACCCAAAGTTTCAAACTCTCAAAAGCAAAGACGGAAGGAGGCTAGAATCGACAGAAGATACCACCACTGATGGAGGTTCAAACTATGATGAATGTGAGGATGGTGAGCATATGGAGGGAGGAAATGTGGGACTTGATATAGTACAATATGTTCCTTCAACTTTGCCGGAGGTCGGGCCTTGCGATGGTTGATACGGTACCTAACTCTAACCCCCGGTGATATTCGGGGGACACGAGTATGATGAGTTTAGGGGTGCACACACAGCTGAGTGAAAACGTTAATAAGTTACCCTACGAGCCCGAAAATGGTGAGAATACAAAAGAGGTTTACTTAAGAGAACAGAATGCTTTTTAGGTGCTTGCTGATAGTGAGGAAGAGATTGAGGATGATATTTCTGAGGGTATGCTAGTTGAGTACTTCAGTGATCATGTGATGCCTAAGGAAGTGGTAGTGAAAGCCAAAACTTCGTGCTTTCGAGGAAAGGGGCTGAGGAGAATCGTTGGTTTGTGAAGCTAACAGAAAAGGTCAGATCAAGGAAGGACAGGTCAGTGAGAAGAAAAAGGGTAGACCTAAGGGGTGGTCAGGAACCAAAAAACGATAAAGTTAGCAATGTTTAAGTTCTGCACTTGGAACATAAGAGGTCTAAATGATCTCAAAAAAGCGGCAGAAATAAATAAGTTTATTTTGAAGAATAAGATTTGCCTTTTTGGTCTATTGGAAACAAAAGTAAAGGAGGAAAAGAGTGTAGGGATCAGTAGAGTTTGTGCACCCAGCTGGAGCTTTGAAAACAACTATGGGTGTAATCCGAATGGAAGAATTTGGATCTTATGGGATCCAAGTTTAGTGTCAGTGAGCAAGCTACATGAAACATCTCAGTTTATTCATTGTAAGGTGACAGTGCTTAGCAATCAATCCTAGTTCTTCTCTACTGTTATTTATGCAAGTAATGGTAGTCAAGACAGGTTAGGGTTATGGATGGACATAAAACAGCTTCACAGAAGTATCACTACTCCTTGGTGTGTGCTTAGTGATTTTAATAATGTGTTGTACTCTCATGAAAGGATTGGGGAAGTAGTGCGGGCTTGGGAAACATAACCTTTTGGGGGATTGTCTAGCCGACTCAAGGTCGCTTTTGATCTGAAAGCTTCCGGTTGTTATTATACGTGGACAAATTATGGTAATGCTGGAGCTAATAGAAAGTGGTCAAAGATTGATAGGGTGCTTGTAAATATTGAGTGGACGTGTGCTTTTGCTCAGGTGACTGTTGAATTCCTCTCTCCAGGTATCTCTGATCACTCTCCTATGTTGGTGCATCTTGTGGACTTGGAAAGGGGCAGAATTCCATTTAGATTTTGTAATTTCTGGGCTCTTCACAAGGATTTTAATACGGTGGTTCGGGAAGTGTAAAATCGAGGTAGTTGGATGCCCGATGTATATATTAGTGTCAAAGCTGAAGTTACTCAAAAATAGATTGCATGGATGGGCAAGGACGTACATGTCCGATATTCACATCAAAACAGAGGCGGCAAGGGCTGATTTGCATTGTATACAAAGAGAGTTGCAGTTGAACCCGCTGAATGGCCAGCTATGTGTAAAGGAAAAGGGAGCCAGAGATCGCTTATGTAACCTTATCGAGATGGAGTATATGGAATTGAAAGCGAAGGCAGACAATGACTGGCTCGACTATGCAGATAAAGAAAATGCTTTCTTTCATCAGGCTATCAAGGAAAGGAAGAATAGAAACAACATCTGGGCTGTTTCGGACATGAATGGGGTAAAGCATGAAGGAGTTGCTCAAGTTTCAAATACTTTCATATCCTTTTATCAAGAGCTTATTGGAGTCTCTTCTCAAGCTGTTTGCTCTGAAGAGATGCTGGATGGGATACCAGTGAGGGAAGTTATTGATCAAGGGACTGCTGAGATACTCTCTGAAGACATAACTGATGAAGAGATCAAGAAAGCTCTTTTCTCTATGGAGGATTCAAAAGCTCCGGGGCCAGATGGGTATACAGCCTTTTTCTTCAAGCATTCATGGGACATAGTGGGAGGTGATTTCTTATATGTCATTCAGTCCATATTTAGGATTAACAAAGTACATAAAGGTACAAATGCCACTTTCCTTTGTTTAATTCCAAAGAAACCTATTGTATCCAAGGTTGATGAATATAGGCCTATAGCATGTTGTAATGTCACTTACAAGTGTATTGCCAAGGTTCTTAGTAATAGGATGAAGCCTCATATGGATCAGTGGATTGAGCTTAATCAGTCGGCCTTTGTCCCTGGGCGCAGTATACAAGATAACCTTCTTCTCGCTCATGAGCTCCTCAGAGGATATGCGAGAAAGCATGGACCAAAGAGATGTACTATCAAAGTAGATATTCAGAAAGCTTACGATACTGTCAGTTGGGAATCTATGCTCCTTGTTCTTAAAAAGTTCAAGTTTCCTCCAAAGTTTATCATATGGCTATCTATGTGCTTCACGTCCCCACTCTACTCTATCTTGATCAATGGAAGCCCACATGGATTCTTTGAAGGAAAAAGAGGGTTAAGGCAAGGCGACCCTCTGTCCCCCTATCTCTTTGTGCTGATTATGGAACTACTGGGTGGTCTGTTAAAGCAAGGTCTCTCCTCCAAAAGTTTTGGCCCTCACTCAAGATGCAAAAGGCTTGCTATAACTCATTTGAGTTTTGTAGATGATGTTCTCCTCTTCTGTAAAGGGGAAGAGAAGTCTATCCTAGCGGTCAAAGACTATATTGATCAATTTTCATCTCTCTTAGGGCTCCAGATCAACATTATGAAAACATCTATCCTTACTGGAAGCATGACAAAAGATGACAGATTAGCCCTAGCAGGGTTACTGGGTATTCAGTTAGTTGCTCCCCCTATCAAGTACTTAGGCCTGCCTCTCACAGCTTCGAGAATCAATGCAAAGGATTGTCTTTCACTGATTGAAAGACTCACTGTTAGAATGTAAAATTGGAAGAATAGAGCCTTGTCCTATGCAGGTAGATTGCAGCTCATACAGTCAATTCTTTCGTCTTTTCACATCTATTGGGCTAAGACGTTCATTCTCCCAGTGCGTGTGCTTGACAAGGTGGCTAAGATATGTAACAGGTTTTTATGGAGTGGAGTCTCGATGCAAGCAAAAATGCATAAAGCAAGTCATGCAACTCTGAGGCTGCATAAAAAGGAGGGTGGGTTGAGCATCATTGATCCTAGAATGTGGAATAGAGCAGCTTACTGTGGGCTTGTGTTCAAGGTGGTGAGTAAAGAAAAGACTTTGTGGACAAAATGGATGTAGGAATATCACATCGGAAACAAACATTTCTGGTCTATGAAGATTCCCTAGGACTGCTCGTGGGTTTGGCGTAGTATTCTCAAGCATAGAAAGATTGCACGGAAATATATAAAGTGCTTGATCGCAAATGGTGAAAATACAAGTCTGTGGCATGACCCGTGGATTTCGTCAAAGCTTCTGATCCATAATTCTCAAGCTAGAAATATGCTCCAGGTGCCTGATGATGCAAAGGTGAGTCTCCTTATTACAAATGGCAAATGGAATGGCCTGGTTAATCTCCTTCAAGACAATGAACTAAAGACGAGTTATTGCACCTCTATCAATGTAAATCTTGAGAAGGATGTGGTAGTCTGGAGCCCAGCTAGCAATGGAAAGTTCTCCACCAAATCTGCGTATGTGGCTATAAAAAATATGAGAGAAAGAGTTGCGTGGTATAAACTGGTCTGGGGGAAGTATGCTGTACCGAAGCACTCTTTCATTGCGTGGCAGCTCTTTGCAGGGTACTTGGCTACACAAGATCGGTTAATCTACAGGAAGATTATCACTCAATCTAGGTGCTGCCTCTGTGAAACCCAAGCTGAAAACTCTAAGCACCTTTTCTTTGACTGCGACTTCTCCCGAAAGGTATGGTCTGCGGTGAAAACAAGACTGGGGCTAGGCGCTGTAGTGCAAGAGTCAACTCTTGAATGGTATCTTCTCCTGAGAGTTACCCGATCAAACTCTACTACCAGTGAGATAATTCGAACACTGACTTGTGCTACGGTATATGGGATCTGGAATGAAAGAAACTGCCGAAAGTTTAAAAGCAAGACCCACACAAATGTAGCGATCAGCAGAGATATAGTAAACAGGATGAGAACTTACTTACAAAAGGTGATAAAAGAAGCTGACGATTTTGCGGAAACCAAAAATATGATGAATGCTCTTGGGATTGAGCTCTTGGTTAGGCGAAAAAAGCAATACAAGGGCCGATGGGTTAAACCACCAAATGACCACGATAAAGATTAACTTAGATGGAGTTGTGAATCTTTGCCGGCCGCAGGATATGGGGAGTCTTGAGAAACCATGAGGGAGCACCTTTGATCGTGTTCATGGTCAATACCAACCTCAGTCTGTGATTATCTGAGGGAGTTAAAAGGGATCGAAGCGGTACATTAGCGACTTGCTACATGAACTATAAAAGGATCATCTTTGAGTTGGACTCTTTGGCGAAGCAAAAATGTGATTAATAGAAAGGAGGACTGTCCTTGGTATTGTTGGGACCTAGTAGAGTCTATTAGGAAAAGCATGCGTCGCTTTGAGATAGTGGTTGTAACCCATGTGTACAGGGAGATGAATAGGGTTGCCGACTGGCTGGCTAAGTCTAGTACGATGGGGATCGTATAAATCCTTGTGTGAGGCTAGGTACTGTTTTTAGCACTCCACCACTTGTTTATGAGCTTTTCGTAATAGTGGAGGAGGATACAAGAGGTATGATGTATCAAAGAGTTTAAGCTAATACAGGTTGGGGTCTGCCTAACCCCTAGCTGTTTCAAAAAAAAATTAAAAAAAATAAAATTGTTGCTGGTCTTGAGAGGGAGTTTATGTTATCTGCTCGTCAGAAAGCAGTCATTGGATGCTTACAGTCAGAACATGCAAAGGATTTCCTACTTGCTATTCGATGGAGGGACTTGGACAAATGTATGTCACCCGGTAGAGTATCGTTCTATTCTCCGTATCGCCTTATGATTCCTTTGTACTCGATGGTGGCCTCATGCCCCTGCTTTGCAAAAAGAGCGGAGACTAGATGCTTTTGGGGACCATGCAGCACATTGTAGATATTTCCCAGGTTTTCAAATACCGACATGATCATGTCGAGATATTTTATGTGATGCATTTTGGAGGGGGGTGCAATTGAAGAAGAAGGAGGCTCCTGTGAATTTTCTCACCGATCCGAATGAGGGGAGATCGACACTCCGGCCTGCGGATATATTGATCTACAGTTGGTCTGAGGGGAGGCATGCATGTGTTGATGTAACTGGAGCCTCTCCATTGGTAGGGTTTGGGAATGGAGTCTTTGAGGTGGGTGAAGCAGCTAATAGAGCGGCAGGGAAAATTGAGAAACACGAGGATGCTTGTAGAGCTAACCAGCATTTTTTCATTCCTTTCAGTTTGACACTTTTGGTTTCTTGGCACAACAAGTCTGTTGAGCTCCTTAAGAGATTGCAGAAAGTTATGGACTGCAATGTAATGACAGTTGGGTTCTAACGAGTTTGTTTTTAGGAGGATAGGATTTGCCATTCAGAAAGGACTTGCGGCGCAGCTTGTTGCACGCTTGTCCTAATTATTTGTAAAACTCGTTATCATTATTAATAAAATTTCCACTAAAAAAAAATAAAAAATAAATAAAAAAAGATATATAGCAGATTAAGTCAGGACAACCTAGCAATGAAGACACCAAGAACCTTTGACATTGGACAATTGAGAGCAACTTTAAGTTGGCATGCCAAGGCCATCCCACCTTTGCATGAAAGCACCTAGTAAAGCCAAACTAATGAACCAAAGATTTATTCATAGACCCAAAACCAGTATATTTCTTACAGGTAATACGGGAGAAATAACGAAATTTATCCAGAAATATATGACTTGTTTATGACCTGTTTAACAGAGTCATATCATCTGAGCTTATGCATAAATCTTAATACACATACATCAAATTATAATGCAAAGTGACAGTAAATACCTAAAAAATATATCTTAGAAAAATGGATATCATCCGCACCTATGACTCTTGAAGCATTCTGATGGCATACAACGATAAAATAGCCACATGAAAGTTTTAAACTTATGTAAAAACCATTCAAAGAGAATGAAGAAACAAAAAAATATATATAAAATACATAATTTTATTTAGGTTTTGAGATATTAGTTGAACTTACGAAAAAAAAAATGTTCAAAGAGAATGAAGAAACCTTGATTCGATTTCTTCTCGTGAAGCTCATTGAATTGCTTACGATGGTGGTGTGTAGCTTAGATTTCTTCTACCCGCCACTCATACCGGTGTTTAGAGTTGACGCTATCTCGTTAAAACTGGGCGCTATAGATAGGTAAATAATTAAGGAACAAAACAACCCCCTCCCCTTTTAAGTATATTGTTTTTGCTTTGGATGTTTTGGAGAAGTTCACTAATTAGCTCATTCCATATTGCGGGCTTCAAGACATGTTGTCTCCGCCATCCTTTGGCCAAATTGCGAAATGCTAGATGAAGGACAGACTTGTAAGCAAATCAATAAAATGCAAAGAGTACATTATATTGTGAACAATAAATGGTGTATACTACAATGTCATGCCCCCTCCCCCCTCCCTTTTCTCGTGTCTTGTGAACAACATGTGCAAGTCACGCTGTCATGTATGGACTCCTGATCTTTGTGTCAATGTCATTGTCTTTATGGAGCCATTTATTGAAAATTGCGAATGAAATTCAACCTACCAGCTAAACCTTGTGGTGATTGTTGCGTGCATTGGTGTTGTGGTAATTGTGCTCTTTGTCGAAATACGCAGAGGTGACATTCCGGGGCATAGATCCTTCAAAACGTTTGGTTTCATCTCCTGCCCCTTCTAGCAAGTTTGCTTGTGAGCTTCAAAACTCTGCCTTCTATTATAGATGTTATTATTTGCTCAAAAGAACGATCTATAATCCTTCTCAAACTAATATGTATATACAATTCAAAATATCTTGGTTGTGAAAAAGATTTACAAATAGGGTCGAACATAGTATATCATCTTCATTACTACACAAAATTATATGTGGATTGAGAATTAAACAAAGTATAATTGTCTAACACTTTACATGTACATCAGGTTGGATTGGCCCACCAAGTGTTCCTGCACTATTTCCACCATCTGCACCAATGCCACCATTCAAGAACAGATAAGCATGTCATCCACCGTTTTCCAGTTACATTTGTGATTTGTGTATAGGCCAGCTAGCATACGCAGTCTCTAACTCACACAAACTGTTCACCAATACACCAAAGCACCTCTTACTTGCCACTCTGATATGATCAAATAAAAGGGTGTACCCAAGTACCACTATCCACTTGGGCGTTTAACATGGTCGAAAGCTGATCGAGATGTTTGGAGGATTGAGAGATTGAGCTTGCAATCCTTCAAGAATCATTACATTCTTCTTCAAATATGAATCCCAACAGTTCTTCATCTCATCATTAGTTCTTCTAGGCAACTGTTATGCTATCTAAGACCACCTGATCAATCGTTTAAAACTTGGAACATCATGATACATTCTTGAAAAAAACAATTTTGTCCTTATATTAGACATTATATTCTTGAGGTATGAGCGGTTGTCCTTATATTATACATAAGATTGGTTATAGCATTGATCACAAAATTTATCTTGAGGTACCATTCTCACTATTTGAAAATGCATAAAGTTTTGCTAACTTGTTTCCTAATGAATGATGAAGGCTTAAGTTCATTTCCTCCTCTTCAATTATTAACCGGCTTTGCTTCAGACGATCATGATTTACAATAACTTGTTATACATACGCCTTTAATTAAATAAGAGGGACTACTTATAATAAGCATTTGAGTATAAAAATGAAAGAGCTAAAGGAGACTAAACTGAAAAAGCTAGGGTAAAGAGAATCACTACAATCATGTCTAAGAAAAACAAAAAAAATTCATAAGTGCATGACCTGATTAGTCTGCTCGATATAAGCAAGGAGGTGATTTCATTTTAATTGGCTTGCAACCGAATTGATACAAATTATGAAGTAGACATACTTCCAAGAAAAAAAGTAACTTCGACCATTTTTTTTTTTTTCAAACTCTTAAAATCATTTGTGTAACTATGTATTAAGTTAGAAATCAACTACTGAATATAGCAATTGTCATGTTCGCAAAAACATACCATTGCTTACCATGATACAACAATACAAATATGCTTTATTTATCTCTTTATTGCAGTATCGCGTAGTGATAAGAGTGAAATGAATAGTTTACCTACGAAATAAACGATGAATTCAAAACGTAAGTAAACTAAACTTAATACTTTTACGTGTCAATTATCAAAGAATTTTATTCTACTCTCAACCAATTGAGATATAGTGGAGTAGATAAGTTCGTTCCACTCCTAGTGCTCTAGCATGGATGTTTTCTAATCTAACTAGTCGTTTTTAAGTCTATGAGAGTTTTACGAAGGGAATTATACTACGATGCAACTACCCACAAGATGCAACTAGTCGATTATCTAAATAACTATGGGAATGCTACGTTGATTCTATGATAAGGAGTTAGAGGGGGATTGATTCCACCTTAACTCAACTTAATCCACTAACGGCATTTTAATCGTCAGTAATCCGAATTGAATCAGCAGGAACAATTGGTTATTCCTAATCCCTAATTATACATGGCATTTCTACCAATTCATAACTAGCATGTGAACAATTAAACCCATTCTCATGGTGAACTAATCATTTCTAGAGTGGAATGGAAAATACGACGACTCTACGATAATCGGAATCAAGCTTTCATCAAGGCTTCACTACCCCCTCTAATGGAGGTTTAGCCTTGAATCATTCCTCAATCATTTCCATTTAGATTAAAACTAAACATAATATAAAGCATTGAAATTTATTTAATTAAACAATAATGAAATCTAATTTAATGACTAAATTGAACTAAGGACATGAATTGAAATTAGATCTAGAATTGTAATTGACAAAATCGAAATGGATAAAGAATACTACTTTATTGATCTAATCAAATGAAGAACAAGATTCAAAGGTTTAATCTAATAAGGATTTGAAACTAATTAAATAAAACAATTAAATCTAGATCTAGAAGCTATTTTAATGGCTACTTTCTATTCTAAGCTATGAACCCTAATTCTCTACTAATTAATCTACCATTATCTATCTACCATTATCTATCTACCATTAACAAAGACTTAAGCTTTTGTTCTTATACATTCAGATCCAAAATTCGTGCATGGGCTTGGAGCCAGGGTTTGGGCCAGAGAATCAGGCCCAAAACCCACTTCTTTCAGTCCAAAAAGGCCTCTTCAGCTGCAGTTGACTTCCACAGACTTTTCGTCCACTTCTGCTCCTCTGATTGGGTCAAGGCTTGGACCATTACAAAGCTCTTTCCGAGCCGGTCGTTTTGACATAAGGTATGCCCAATTCCGAGGTCTGAGTCCAAAGATACGGCTTTCGGAAGTTCTACTGACTTTTGCTCCTGTATTTCGCTAAAGTGGTACATTTCTGCACATAATGGACTTTGAAGCCTGAAATGCATAAAAACGCGTAATCAGTGTTAACTCTTACTTATTATTCACATAATTGGTCTAACAATGATGATTATTAAGGGGTTAAAACTACAGTTTTGGGCTCTTATCAAACCACCCCAAACAAAGATTTTGCTTGTCCTCAAGCAAATATGAGAAATTAGAATAAGTGACCAAAAATGGAGTTCTAACTACTCTCGTTTTACTGAGTCGCGATTGCATTGACCATATGCAACAAGGCCTTAAACCACTAGGAATTCCTAGTGGACGAAGTTATAGCCTCGTGAGAGTTTTCCATGAAGGTACTCACAAACTTCATCTATACTACAACGACTAAGAAAATAAAACTATTGTTTCCTTATTCATGCTCAACTATCTATACATCTCTCTAGCAATTATATAAGAATAACCAGTCAAAACCCTAAGTTAATATATGCATAATAATCAATCATCTACAATAAACATATATACAATGAGTAGTACTATCAAATGTTTAGCAGGTTTGTTTCTGAGAACTCGGAATAGCGTCCTTAAATAGGTTCTCACAATAATAGTCAAGAAACAACACTCTGATTTTTGCACTCAAGTTTCGCTACTCCAGTGTACAGTGGGCACACTTTACCTTACAATCTCAATGACAACAAGGAAGCCGGGGTCAATCAAACACATCTGCCACTTACTATCACACTAACCTATTCCTAATTGAGCTAGAGGTCTTTATTAGGTGTTACGGGGATTAGGAGATGGTTTAAGAAGGAAGGAAATGGATATTCTAGAGAACAAGTCTGAGATAATAGAGTCTTCATATTATGTAACTAGAGAAAACCTTGTTATTTTCTTTTGCTTCTACACTTTGTTTCCATCCTTAGCCATATTTTTCTTTTTCTTTTCTTTGGCTTTTGACTCCCTTTTATTCTATTTTTTTTTTTTGGAGTTTTTATTTTATTTCTATTTTTCTTTTCTTTGGATGGAAACTTCTTTTCTTTATTTTCTGAAGCAACTAACAATTTTTTTTTTTTTTTTTTTTTTTTACACAGGTTTTTTCTCTTCTTCTTTCTTCACTCATTCTATTCTCAGACTTATTCTAAATTGGGTAGGTCGATTTATTCTTTTTTTTTTTTATTTTGTTTTTGTTTTTGTAACAGGATAAAGGAATTGTGGTTTATGGAAGGGCTAATGAAAAGGCTCAGAGTGGTGACTAAGCGGAAAAATAATTCATAGGTTTGAATTTACGGCTATATCGATCCAAAGAAATGCCTAAATTCTCACTTAGGATATGGTTTAGTGATCAAGCAAGTGGGCGTGTGATTTCTCTATCCGGATTTTACTTCTCCCTTGTGTCATTTCTCAAATGTTTAAATTCATATAAGGCTTTAGGCTATATTCTCCACAGGATTTGTAGAATAAGTACTCTAGCCTAGATTTGAAACTTCATCTTGCTAACAATCATAGATACTCATGTAATATATTTATAGATAGATGCAAAGATTATTACCTACGATTAACCTAAGTTTCTAACAATTATTACGATGCAACAACTATGTGAGACTTCTAGATTGTTAAGAGCATGGAGAAAGAAAACAATACCAATATTCCTAAGTGTATAGCATAAACTTATTTATTTATATTTATAAATTTTTGAAATTTTAACTAGAAAACAAATGCATATTATATATATCTATATCCTAACAGATGTCTTAATTACACGGATTCTATGCCCCCCAAACAAGAAGCATGCTTTGTCCTCAAAGCATTGTAAATAAAGAGGGTAGGAAAAAATACCATTGAAGCGTGAAATTCAGAAACATCTCGCAAAACAATGTTAGAACGCATACTAATATAGGAAATAAAACCGACGCAACTCTATAAGAGTTCCACCCATTATGGGGTTAACCTAATTAAATTGCTTGGGACATAGCGGACACTAACGTAAACTAAAACTTACCTCCACTCCCGTTGTTATTAGTCATCTTAGTCATCCTCTACTTCTATAAAGAAGTGAGGTTCCTTCGCGTCCTGCCATGCTATGATAATTTGCCAGGCTTCACGCCATTTATCATCTATGATTGCTAACCTATTAAGTGCCACTTGGTCTGATGGGGTGTAGGGCGCAACCTGGTGAGGTTGTATCCGCCACCCATGCCAAGTCATTGCACGGAAAGATCGAATAATACTATTGGTGGGTCGCACCGTGTCCACCTTAATCCAATCCGTGAAACGTGTACAAAAAACAGGAAAGAAACATAGCATAATACGTGAAATTAAAACAGGCATAAGAAGGTACTTATGCCTCATGGTATAGGCTCGTGCTAAACTAGACATCAAAGTTCTGGGAAGGTCATAGAACCGGCGTCCATTGGCTAAAGCAATGAAAACGCTGCAAGTGGCGTCATTCACAGAAGAAAAACGCCATTCCCCTAAAATGTTTAGCATTATCCAAAACATAACAGTTCCTATGTTCATGGACAGGCTACCAAGGGCAACGTTATAGTCCCCTTGGTCCTCAATACGGAAAATGCCTGCCCCATAAGCCTCGTGCAAAGACTCATAGGTGTAGACATGCATATTATCGACCCAATAGCACCATGGGTCTTGTATCTCAGCGGGCATAGCAAGTCCAAGAACAAAGGCTAGCAAGAACCTGGTAATCTCCATTGGTTCATCGTCAATGTTGATGGAGAACACTTGTTCTCCATCCGGTCTCTCAAAGAAAATTCAGTTATTATAAAAATAAGATGCAAGTGCTGTCGAATAAAGTTCAGCCGGTCTTACCATAAGAGGTTCCCAGCCAACATATGTGATCACCTCGCGAAACCAAGCACCGTAAGTAGTGCTTTGGAACAAATCTTCGAAAGACTGTTCCGGTATCAATATTGGAGATGTCATCTCAAAATTACGCTTTGGAATAGCTACGAATGACTCGGAAACTACGCTCGAAAAACTGGAAAATTTCTGGTCCGGAGAGTCAGTCGCGCTTCTCAACTTAACTTAGCCGGCGGCGCCATTTTGTATTTTTGATTTCCGATAACTTAAGCGCTGGTCGCTCGACTAGAAGCTGGCGCTCTTTGTATTTTTGATTTCCATAACTTAGCGGGGTTGCGCTCGACTAGAAGCGCCGGGCGCTCGACCAAATTTTTCTCGACAGTAGAGGGCGCTGAAGGCCAACCAACTAGAAGCGCTGGCCCCGAAGTTCGCAGAATTGCGAAAATGAAGTCGAAACGTGGGAATCGCGGGTTTGAAGGGTGAGTGATGGAGTTTAGGTGTAGTGTGAGTTGTGAGGATAGATTGTATCAAGTTTATATAGGTTTAAAGTTGCTAGAATGGATCGGAAAGTTGCCAAGACTAATTTCGGCAGTTTTCGGAAATCCTAAAATTTCCAAACTCGAAAACGGAAACAACTCATCTCCTGGATTCTAATTCAAATCCAGTATCTCTTATTTGGATTTTATGACTGAATGTACCTATTTAATCTAGATTTCATCCTACAATGATTCTCAATCACAGATATGCCTAAACTACCATATTTTCACCTTACTCATGATGAAATTCTAACAAGTAGGGTTTTTATTAAGAATACGACTTGAAATAATCAAACCCCCCAAACAAGTTGGGAAGGTGGGGTCAATATGAAACAAGCACACAAAATGAAAATAAACCCTTATATTATAATTTCATTCGGAGTATCACTACAAGATTCGCATTACTGAAATAAAAGTTACATTACAATAAAGACAACAAAAGTAAATAAAACAACAACTTATAAAACACAAATAACTACCACTATCACTCCTCATCCTCTCTAAACACCTCGCCACTGGTGGCGGAGGGCCTGAACTTCAGTGGTGGCTCCTGGGCTCCGTAAGGTCAGGTCCAGAAGAAAGATCCTTCGTCGACGACGCTCATGCCTAGTAGCTGTGTCCTCAGAGGCAGAGTCTGTATGAGGTGGGAAGCGTGCTAGCATGTCCACTCTAAACTGGCGCTGGGCTTCTATCTCAGCCCTCGCCTGCTCCCATCTCTCATTCTCCCTCTGGGTGCGGATCTCGAAGTTGTGGTGAATGGTCGCCTGTCGAGTCCGAAGGTCTGTACAGAGAGTGTTGAGTGAACGCATGCCCCTATGAAGCATAGCCATGCGCTCAGCATCAGACCAACACCTCTGGAAGGCATCCATATCAAAGCAGGTGCCATCCTCCTCATCCTCCTCCGACTCATCCTCATCTACCCTCTGTTCCTCCTCCTCAGCCTGTTCCCTATCCTCGGGCAATTTCCAGACTTGTTGGACACACTCCCTATAGATACGCGGGTTCCCGTGCAGGGTAATGTAAATCCTCTCAGAAGCCGGAGTTGCCTTCATCTTCAACATGATCTTAGTGATAAGCACAGGAAGAGGTGCCAACGACCGTCCGAACCTCCTGATCATGTTCAGCAAAAACTCCAGGATACAGAAATCGTACTTCCGCTCCTGGAGTATCCATAGGACGTGGAGGCAGGTCAGACCGATGTCACCGACCTTTGTCCTTGCCTAGGACATTCCGACCAATCCATCGGGTCAGCCGGTTGGTTGGTCCTCGAGAAGCCTTTGGCGCACCTGATGGGAGTTTGGATTGTAGCTCCCATTGATGACGATAACGCCCATCAACGGCTCAACCCGTCAAACCGGGATCCTGTAAAAGCGGCATCAGATTGATTCTAGGCGGAATGCCTAGAATCTCAATAACAGACCCGTAGTCAACTCCCCTCCTCTTCTTCTTCACCAAAACAAAATCCGACTCCCTCCAACTCCGGGTGTTGTAGAACCGTCGACCAAGTCTTCATGGTAGAAGTCTTACGTCGAAAGTACCGGAGACTATTCCAGTCTCTACTAGCCATTTCGTCACCGTAAAACGGCGCGAAATGGTCGGCGGTGAAAATCTGCTACGGTATAATACGGCGTTGAGCCATTTAGAGTTTGATTACGGTTTGGGGTTTGTAGAGGGTGTGGTAGTGGTGGTTTTACTTGACCGACTTGAAGAACAGTGGAGGTGGTGGAGTGGTGGCGGCAGCACCAATTGGTTTGATTTTTCGGTGGTTTTTCGAGTTTTAAATTGGTGAAGTTTGTTTTGATTGGTGTTTGCAAACAAAAATGGGTTTGGATATGATTTTTGGCGTGGGTTTATGGTATTATTTTTTTAATTTTGATTTTTTTTTTTTTTTTTAGGTTTGGAAGATGTTAATGGCGGTGGAAGATGAAAGAGATGAACTGTTGCGTGAGAATGTAAGAGCGCGAGCGCGCTCTCCATGGGCGCGGGTCGGCGCGAGTTGGGCCCAAGCCCAAAATCGAAATTTTCGATTTTTCGATTTTTTTCGCGAATTTCAAATCAAAATTCCCGCTTCGTTACCGGTCCGATTTTTGCGAATGATATATGGAAATGATCAGGAGAGAATTTCCTATCCAATGATCCATAAAACACTCTATTCCGACTTCGGATGACATACGAGATAGTGGAAAACGCCTCGAAGTGCGTGCATGACGTAAGTTATGCGAACGAATGAACTCTAAATTAATAGATCATGTCAATCCGAATCGTAATACAATAAAACGGCCTAAGCAACTCTAGTGGGATATAAAACATTTAGTGCGGAAACATTTAACACCCACCCCCAAACAAATTTTTACAAGAATTTTAGAAAATTTGTTTTTAGCAGTGGGTCTTTTAAAGTCAGATTCCCGAGACTTCCTAGATTACTATGTTTATTTTATTTTTTTTATTTTTTTATTTTAGTTTTAGAAGGAAAAACAATAAGCAATAAAGACATAATTCACACCATAGAGAAACATGACTCAAAATCCGAAAAACATGCAAGAGTGGAAAACGTGAATTATGTGAACCGTGGACTTAGGATCCGGTACTTACAGCCACACACTCCATAGGGAGGGCCCGGTTACCTTAATGGTGCACTCACCAATATATTGGAATGAAAGGAAATGCACCAAACACAGAAATTGAGTCGTTTATAGTCAGATACTCGAGACTTTATCTAAAACATATGTATGAACATGTAGTTGATCATATATCAACAACCGAAATAGTTGTGGATCATTCCATAAATAAATATCAGAGGAAACATATCCAAACACAATGAAACACCAAGATTTCCCTACGACCACGACCTAGTGGAATCCAAACGAAGTCGGATAACCTTATTGTGTAACCTATCATGCACCTTCTTTTTCATTTTTGAATGAGTGGGTGTTCTAGTAAATAAGTGTGGAAAAGTGAATGGTTGTGAAGGATATGGTGGATATGGATAAGTTGTAGAAAGACAGCACGCATAATAATGAGGTTGGGTTGTGGTTTTAGCACCGAACTCATTCATTGTGTGTGTAGGGACTGTCTCAATTCTGAAAATGAAGGTGTCACAAAGTTTGTCCTTCTGAAGTATCTGTTTGCTAGGAGGATTTAAAAAATTATAGAGCACAGAAGAAACAACAGGATCGAGTGCAAACTCGGGGTTCCTTTGAAAGGGTGGAAGGAGGGGAATCGAGGTGGATGTTGTGCTAGTTAGTTCTTGATAGGGTGAATTGTCACCTACTCGAAGAAACTCATCAAATTCCTCATCTAGATTGGTCATATCCACATTACTATGGTAGTCCTCTACATCTTTGAGAAAGTCATCTATCCCGTCCTCATCAATAACATGTGTATCGACTAGTGTAGGAATGAAAATGTTGGAGTCTGACTTTCCAAAGGAAAGAATTTTGGGCATATGACTATCAGGGAACGTGTTGTTGAAATAATCTCGAGCAAAGCTCTCGATCATGCTAACCTCTCCATCCATAGACGAATCGGGTAACTGCGTCCTTGTTTTAAAAACATTGACTTCAACAGCAAGATGGCCAAAAGACATGGACATTGAACCATCACGGCAATTAATGAGCGCGTTGGCGGTTGCCAAGAAGGGACGCCCTAAAAATGATCGGAGACCCAGTCGTTAGCGACTTACGTATCGAGGACTACAAAATCAGCCGGATAGTAGAAATCCCGAACTTTTACCAACACATTTTCGACTACACCCTTAGGATACTTAATAGACCGATCGAGCTAATTGCAACGTCATTTTAGTGGGTTGCATCTTGTCTAGACCTATTTGTCTATACAAATAAAATGGGAGTAAGTTAACACTAGCCCCCGTGTCTAATAACGCGATCGTCGTATAGGAATCTCCTAAGGTGCATTGTCTGATAGGGACGACCGGGTCCTTGTACTTAACAATTCCATTATGTTCGGATAAGGTTGGGAATTGTTACGTAAAAAGCGTCTTTTGGTATATTGGTCTTCGCCTAGTAGTACACAATTCCTTAAGAAACTTAGCATGATGTGGTAGCTTTTAATAGCTTCGAGGAAGGGAAGGTTTATAGTTAGATTCTTAAAAACATCCCTAATCTCCTCATAATTTGTATCCTTAGTTAACATGGCTAATTTTTGTGGAAGCGGTGGTTTCGTCTATATTTATTTATGGTATCTCCCGGATGTTGTCACCGTAGCTTTACGTTTCTTTGGTTGTGTTATGGCGGTACTTCTACGGTGGTAGGCTCTTCAGTTTCTATTTCAAAGATTATCTAGTAATATAGCGGTGTAGGGAGACTCTTGGTGGGGTAACTATAGGCATAGTTACCTTGTTATCAACCACTCTGCCCGGAGCGAGAGTGGTGATTGCATTTATCTCACCTACATTTTCATATTCATTACTAGTATTATCCGTTACCTCAAAGTCGCTGTGTTTGTTGTTTTAGGATTAGGTATTATGCTACCTGGAAACACACCTTTGGTTTGGGCTTTATCTTGAGCCAACCGTTGGGTTAAATTAGTTACGGATTGTAGAAGGCATTGGTTGGATTGAGCCATGGTTTGAAAAAGTTTTGGCTCACTTGTATAAAGGTGTCAAGACGATCCGTTGTGTGGGTGTAGTAGTCACGCGGTGTTATTCGGAACTATTTCCGTGAATTATTTATTGGTGGATTTTGATAGTTATTATTTACCTAACGATACCTCTATTAGCATTATAATTATTATAATTACCTTGACCTTGTGCTTGACCTTGTCGGGGTTGCACTTGGTTGTTATAATTATTAAAATTACCCCGACCACGTCCTTGTCGTAGTGGAGCTTGGTTAAAGCTCTGCGTTATTATTAACATATTGATGATTGTACCGCGAGGTGTGGCGTTTTGGTTATTTCTCCAACCGAAATTGGGATTTTGTCTCCAAAGAGGCGTTAGGTTCACTATTAATGGAACAAGCCTGTTCATAGGCTATAGGACAGTGGGATTCGGGATGCTCAGGGCTCCAACAGAAACTACATGGATTTGAATTTACATTCATAACGGGGATTGGCTTTTGTTGTACAGAAATGGCATCTACCTTTTTTGTGAGGGATTCAATTAGAGTTTTAAGCTCCGGATCTGATTTAACCTCAAACATACTTGGTAGCCTTAACTGTGGAAGAAGAACTAGCGGAGCGGGAGTAATCGTCACTACCCCCCCAATTATTATTACGCTTAGTTTGGTCCTCTAAAAATTTATAAGCCTCCGAGGCTCCTTTGTTTAAGAAACTACCCCCGTTCATTATGTCAAGGACTTCTTTATGGTGATGTTGAAGTCCTTTGAAAAAGGCACGAACTAACGTGTCTTTAAGCTAAGTTATGATGTGGACACTCTATAAGCGGATCGGTGAAACGATTCCAAGCCTCTGAAAATGTTTCATGAGGATTTTGTCGAAAAGAAATGAATCTTAGAAAGCATCTCATCCGTCTTTTTAGGGGGTGGGTAAAAATGTTCCATAAACAAATTGAACAAGTTTAGCCCACGAGTCCACGAATTAGGGCGCTTTGGGCGTTAACCAAGACGCCGCCTTATCGCTAAGGTGAAAGGGAATACCCTTAATTTAATTTGTTCCGAACCAACCGTAGGATGGTGGAATGTTGTTAGGACTTGTTCAATCCTACGCATGTGTGGTAAGGTTTTTCATGGTCTAAACCATGAAAAACGGGTAACAAATTAAAAATATTTGGAGGGATTCTGAAATCCCCCGCTGGGTTTGCTAGAACGATGCAAGATTTGGGGCTATCGCTCAAGGCTTTGTAGAAGTCCGAGAGAGGAGTCTCTCTTTCTTCCCCCATTATATCAGGTGGTGTGTGTGGAATAGTAGCTAGAGGTGTAGTGTGTGGTATACTAGATAGACTTGATTGTTGATGTTGTTGTGTATTTACGTTCGGTGTTTTTGTACGACCAGACCTTAATCTCATGCAAGACTAAGTCGAGCTTAACTACACATGCAACACTCCAAACAATTCTGATATACTAGTATAAACCTCTAACAGAGATGACGAGGTGTGGAAGAAAGGAATACCTGATTCGGTCCTTGCTTCGCTTATGAATAGCGTCTTGTTTACGCGTGTTCAGTGTATATAAGAGAATAGAACAACTGAAAAAACTTGACAACTCGAAGTTCAAATCAAACCGTGGAAATCCCGGAATTTCAGAGAAGAGCGGCGGCGCTTCTATCTTCATCTGGCGCCGCTATCTCTTATCGCTGGCGCTTCGAAGGCAAGGCAAAGTCGAAACTCGATAAGATAAGCGCTGGTCGCGCTCTCTTTGAAGCGAAGCCAAGGCAAAGTCGAAGCTCCAGTTAGATAGCGGGTCGCGCTCTCTTTGAAGCGCGCCGCTTCGGTGTATAAACGAAGTCCAAGAAGATAGCGGGTCGCGCTCTCTTTGGCGGCGCCTTCGATCGCGCGTTTTCTCGCGGAATTTTTCCAAAACTGAAACGGCAACCACAGTATGAATCAAACAAGGGTGGGTGGGTGAAATGGGACTTAAAAATTACTAATTCTATTATGAAAACAATGATAAAGTGCAACTAAGATGGCAGCGGCGCCATTTGATAAGAGTGAAATGAATAGTTTACCTACGAAATAAACGATGAATTCAAAACGTAAGTAAACTAAACTTAATACTTTTACGTGTCAATTATCAAAGAATTTTATTCTACTCTCAACCAATTGAGATATAGTGGAGTAGATAAGTTCGTTCCACTCCTAGTGCTCTAGCATGGATGTTTTCTAATCTAACTAGTCGTTTTTAAGTCTATGAGAGTTTTACGAAGGGAATTATACTACGATGCAACTACCCACAAGATGCAACTAGTCGATTATCTAAATAACTATGGGAATGCTACGTTGATTCTATGATAAGGAGTTAGAGGGGGATTGATTCCACCTTAACTCAACTTAATCCACTAACGACGCAGATCAGAATCCGAATCGAATGAGCTGCTTGAGAACAATTGGTTATTCCTAATCCCTAATTATACATGGCATTTCTACCAATTCATAACTAGCATGTGAACAATTAAACCCATTCTCATGGTGAACTAATCATTTCTAGAGTGGAATGGAAAATACGGCGACTTCTCTACGATAATCGAATCAAGCTTTCATCAAGGCTTCACTACCCCCTCTAATGGAGGTTTAGCCTTGAATCATTCCGCAATCATTTCCATTTAGATTAAAACTAAACATAATATAAAGCATTGAAATTTATTTAATTAAACAATAATGAAATCTAATTTAATGACTAAATTGAACTAAGGACATGAATTGAAATTAGATCTAGAATTGTAATTGACAAAATCGAAATGGATAAAGAATACTACTTTTTATTGATCTAATCAAATGAAGAACAAGATTCAAAGGTTTAATCTAATAAGGATTTGAAACTAATTAAATAAAACAATTAAATCTAGATCTAGAAGCTATTTTAATGGCTACTTTCTATTCTAAGCTATGAACCCTAATTCTCTACTAATTAATCTACCATTATCTATCTACCATTATCTATCTACCATTAACAAAGACTTAAGCTTTTGTTCTTATACATTCAGATCCAAAATTCGTGCATGGGCTTGGAGCCGGGGTTGGGCGGAGAATCGGGCCCAAAACCCACTTCTTTCGATCAAAAAAGCCTCTTCAGCTGCAGTTGACTTCCACAGACTTTTCGTCCACTTCTGCTCCTCTGATTGGGTCAAGGCTTGGACCATTACAAAGCTCTTTCCGAGCCGGTCGTTTTGACATAAGGTATGCCCAATTCGAGGTCTGAGTCCAAAGATACGGCTTTAGGGAAGTTCTACTCGACTTTTGCTCCTCAGATTTCGCTAAAGTGGTACATTTTCGCACATAATGGACTTTGAAGCCCGAAATGCATAAAAACGCGTAATCAGTGTTAACTCTTACTTATTATTCACATAATTGGTCTAACAGTATGATTATTAAGGGGTTAAAACTACAGTTTTGGGCTCTTATCACGTAGCATGTTGACGCGTACATGTGATCTTATATTCTCCCATTCTACATAATAAAAAAAAAAAAAAAAAAAAAAAAAAAAAAAAAAAAAAAAAAAAAAACTATCCACTTATGTTTTTGAAGAATGAAGGAGATAAATTTGGAGTCAACTCATACTTAGAACCCATGAAAAGAGACCTGGTAATCAGTATATGATGCATTTATGACTTTCTGCAACTAAAATTTCATGCAAAATAATATACACAAATAGATAGCACTACAATCTCAGGGAAGGGAGTATGAGTTACCCTTCTAGGAGGGGTATGTCCGTTTGCAATGTCGAGGACAACACCAGTTTCGTATAAGTTATGGTGGTTAAGCATGAGAAAATTGTTAAGCATAGCTCTAGCGGATGCATGGGTTGTTGTTTTTGAGGGAAGGAGGAACAAATTCTTCATCAGCCATAGGGTTCAATTTGGAGAGGAACTCTTCCAGTTCCCTCATATCCCGTTTGAAAACCTAGAACAGATGTACAATTGTAATTAGTAATAAGAAAAGAGAGAATATTTTGGCACATGGATGTCCAAATATTGCAAGTACAACATGGAAATTTTGCAGCCACAAAAGAGAGGATTCTGGCATCTAAGTATTACAAAAGGTGTGATACTACATATTAGGGGTGGGCCATGGGCCGGGTCGAGCTAGCCCGGCCCTAAACAGTTAAAGCCCTTCAGATATTAAGGCCGGGTTAGCCAGACCCTAAAGTCAGCATAGGGTTGGGTCAGGCCAAGTCACAAGTCTAAATCTCAAGCCCTGACCCTACCATAAGCCCTCTTTAAAGGCTTTAGGGCCGGGCCTATATATTTTCTTCTTTTTACTACATCAGTTTTAAAACTCATTTATATTACAAAAATGTACAAAGATCATCTACAAACTCAAAGTCCCACCAATCTAGTAATAATCCTGGATAAGTCCAACAATTTAAAATGCTCATCCACAATCTAATGAACTGAAGTACATCGAGAGTTCGGAATTTGTTCTTCCTTGTACTCAAACCTCACTAAAATTACATTTAACATTGAAAAGTACATAGACAAATAATTATATTATCATTTTAAAGGAAGAAATAATATATATAAAGAAGAAACAGAATAACTTTGGTTAAGGGCCAGGAAAGTTGTTAAATAATTGTTTCCGACCAATATCATAAACTGTTCCCATAATAGATTCAAACGAATATAATATTAATTTTCTTCTAATTTAAAAGTGATTCAAGCTTTGTATATGGAAATGAAAATATGGGCTTTTGAACAAGTGATGGAGAAAGATTTGAGATTACAAATGCCATTTTTCTGACAAAGGTTGTTTTTTGGTTTCTGTGTTACAAATGTCTGCTCTGTATTTCGCTTTAATGGTGTGGAAGAAAACCTTTAGTTCTAGACTTGGTTTGGATGTGAATAAAAATATAATTTATAAGAAGTAAGTGGGAAAATAAATTGAGAATAATAAGTTCTAGACTTTGATTTGATGATCAAAGGAATAAAGTCTTATTTTTTATTAGGCTAGTGCTCATTGTTCTTCATGGCTGCTAAGTTGACAAGTTTTTGTTATATAAGACAAGTTATTGGAAGTATCCTTGGGTGTAAGTGATAAATTACAAAGGACAATGTTATTTTAATTGAAAATATTTAACAAAAAGTTAGACAATTATGGTATGTGTATGTATTTATAGTGAAAGTGTTAAACTATAACTAGGGCTTGGTTAGGGCCGGGCTAATGAGGGCCTAATTAGGGTCGGGCCTATGTTTTAGAACCTTAGCCCTAGCCCTGCCTAGAAGGCATTAGGGTCGGGCCGGCCCTGCCCTAAACTCTGTGAGGGCTTTAGTTGTGAGGGCTTTATAGGGCTTAGGGTCGGGTTGGTCAGGGCCGGGTTAGGGTCGTTAGGGCCAAATTCCCACCCTACTACATATGCTCTTAAACATATTTTGTGCGACTGTCCAGATGCTAGATGCCCATGGGAATGACTGGAAGACAATTTGACTTCTAAGCTAAATGGTGATCAATGCAAACATATATGAGAATTAATGCTCATTACTACTCTAACGCAATGGAATGCAAGTACTTTATACACCTTTACTATTTCTTTCATTAGAAAAAAAAAACACAAAAAAACAAAACAAAACAAACCCCAGATAACAGTGACAGTTCGGGTAAATAATAATACCCTCTGGCAAGCATCACAAAGTAACCACAAATTTCATACCAACAATACTCTCAACAGCGAGACTATTAAAGAATCCAACCAAGTAAAAGACACAATGCCCATTTTGGGATTCACTTCTCCAATCTTGTTGTTTCAATAAATCATTATCCACAATTTCATAATCTAACTCTCAATTCGACATAATTAATTTGGCCCATACAGTTGCTATTCTACTTGTGAAGTGTTGTTCGGTGTGGATCTTCGTAGATATAGAAGTTTGTATACCTGAAGCACTAATATCAATTCTGATCTCAGAAGCATAAGCTGGAGTTGTCTCAGAAACAACAAAATTCGCATTAGATGTGCTTGACTCAATGCTTCCACTCCTATTCTCAATTGAATAAGCTAGTTTCGAAAACAGTTGAAAGGCATTCAATGGGCCATCTAACTTCAACTTGAAACCTGAAAATCCCTAACAACAATCAAACAAATCATATCCCAATGCCTAGGTACTAAATATACAAACACACATTGCACCTTTCATATTAATAAATGATATAAAATGTTCCATGAAGATTAGCTTTGAATTGACAATGTGGCAAGATTTAGTACCTTTTCTTGCAAATGAGTAAGCAATGACACCAATAAGAATCACAGCTGAAACTCCAGCTCCCATTAACAAAAAGTTCAAAAAACATGCAAAACAAACCATTTATCAAAATTAAAAAAACTCATTCTCCAAAACAAAAAAACAAACTTAAACCCATTCCTCAAAAACCCAAAAAAATGAATCTTTCTTCTCTTTTTCTTCTTCTTATCCATCAGAGCTTAGTACCAGTACAACGACAATTACCACTCACCTCGATCAAGCCAAAAATCTTAAACCCAAACTGAAGATAGCTTGACAATTGGTAAGTGCTGCAGTGGGTTAAAACACCCCTCTACTCATAGTAACTACCAACTCATATTAAAGCACATAATAATTATAAGCAATCACGACATTATAAGCTTAGTCATAGGAATTTTCATCTCCAAAAATCTATATATGCATTTGGAATCATTCTTATAAACAATTAGTAAACCAATTTCATAGTTCCGGCGGTTTGTATCCTTGGCCAAAATCTGCAAAAAAAGAAAAATTCCAAAAACAAAATAAATATCAAATCATTATTTGAAATTAGATGCACCATTTTGTAATTTTGAATATATAATTAGTTAAAGAATTGTGCTTCTTGGGCAGAAATAACAATAAGATTCAAACTCTCAAAAATTTGAATTGAAGCAAAACATTAAAGTTTTACAAATAGAGATGATGGCTTACCTTTTTTTTTTTGTTGATTTACCTTTTTTTTTTTTTGTTGATTTACTTGATGAATCTAGGGCTTGAAGAGATGACCTAAGTTCAATTTCGGAAGAAGAATAAGTGGGAGGGTTTGAAGAGATAGATGGTGTACTGGTCTGTTGGGAACAAACATACATATACATCAATATTGATATTCTAATTGTTGGCAATGCAATGAGTAGAAATGAGAAATACTCGGAACAATAAAAAAAAAGTACCTGACAACTATAAACGCTCATTTCCCAAACGGGGGTTAGAGAAAATAGAGATGAAATGCAAAGATAGAGGTTTAACGCCAAGCTTACTTGAGAATTGCAAGAGTAACGAACCAAGCGAGAATTAGGGAGCCCGCACTTGAGAGACTAAAACACTCAAATTGTTCTTCCTATTTCTTCAGGAAAAATACCTTCAACCTCAACTTTGCAGGCCACTGGTGGTTTGACTGATTAAGATCGATCAGACTACCTTTTTGTAAGTATCAAAGTGGATAAATATTTGATTTAGGAAGACGCCTCATTGAACCATTGCGTAACGAACGGTTTTTTGGAGTCTGGAGCGTTGTACAAATCCATTGATTACAAGGCTTAATTACAGCTTGAGATCGGGCAGTGGGTACATTTAAAAGGACCTTGCTTTTAAATGGCATTTACATTCATTAAGTAAATGGCTTCTCTCCAAAAAGGCCCGTTCATTTACATTTAGTTCATTAAGTAATACTACTTTTAAATGGAATTGAAAATGAGTTTCAAAATGCTCTAGATCGCACATCTGCCCCAATCTAACTTGGATCCCCACTCGATCCCGACCTCTCTTTGTCCTGCCATTGTGTTTTATTATAATAGATATAGAACCACATTTACTAATTGATCAAAAGTTCAATGCTCTAAATAAAATTACACCTCCACCTAGGTGCCATTAGGATTTTACAACTCCAATTGCAAATTATTGTATAGCCTATAAATATCCACTCTCTATTGTTCCCAATATAGAAGTGTAAAAAAGTTCAATTTTAAACTCGGATGACACTTGAAGTGACGTCCCTTTTTAAATTAGAGAGGGATGTCACTTCAAGTGTCGTCCGAGTTTTAAAATTTTCAAATTATGACTTTAGAAATAGATAGGGACGACACTCTAAGTGACATTCGAACGTTTCTTTTGTTCAGACGTGTGTTCAAGTGTCGCCCGAGCTATTTATCAACAGATAGCGAGATAGGGAATTCCCCACCCCCTCTATTAACTAATAGTCTATTACCTATAGTTTAGCACCCCCATTGGATAGAGTTTTTTGACACTTGGGGTGTAAACTTTCCACTCTATATGGTTTACACCCACCATTGGAGATGCTTGTAAAGGTTAAGATTTGTTTAACCTTTCAAACGTAGGCAATTTGGGGGAAAATTGTCACACCCCGAATTTCGACAGAATTCGGAAAAACATTATTTGTTCCCGACTCTTCGATCTCCGAGGTGTGACGCACTATCAACTCCCAAAAACCCATAAACAGTTTAAATATGCAGATAAATAAAAACCAATAAAAATTTTAACTTAAACAAAAGTCATCTTCATTACAAAAATTAACAAATGAAAATACAAATAACCTTATCTCAACTGAAAATCTATATCACCTTAAGGGAAAACAAAACCTATCTTGAAATGCAACGCTAACGCAAACCTCAAGCAGCAACCAATCTTCTTCAACACTAAACCTGTCAAGACTTATCAACTGTGTTCATTTAATGAACACACCCGATAAGCAAACATGCAAATCGGGTCAGCATTATAAAAATGCTGGTGTGAGTAGTTCTAAAATACAATATATAATTATACCAAATATATACACAATCCTTACGGCAGTTAGTTCCTCCACCGAGGCACCTTAACTTTTAACGACTAATAAAACATCCTTAAGTACAATAAGTAAGGCAGGTAGTTCCTCCACTGAGGCGCCTTAACTTCCCACTAACCACACAACAAATCATACGCATAATAAAAAGGCATTTAGTTCCTCCACGAGGCGCCTTAGGTTCTAACTAAACTATAACCAATCAAGCATATATAATCATCTATCTAAAGATACATCATTAACCAACACATTATCATAATTATATTATTTAAGGCTTTCTTTGCGTGTCCCTAATATCACGTCGTATCTATGTCTTACCTAGTTTCCCTGGCTACCACAATCGCTACCCAACGCCGAACATGTACATCCACATGCCTCCCCTTACATAATGAACCACTCCGTGCGTAACCACCCTGAGCGGGATGCCGCACACAAGGTAAATCCTCACACGGAAGCAATTATGTAAGTAATGCCACTATTCGGCATAAAATATTGCGCATCTCGTTCTATTTTGCGAACGGAAAAATCAAGCCACTATTCGGCTACGATTGCCCAACACATAGGTCAATCAACATCTTATATATACAACATCTTATATATCACATACGCCCACATAGGGCAGATCACATGAGTTGTGGTAGTCAGGTTCTAGGATTTTCGTTACGTAATTTATTCAGGTGTCATACATTTATGACTCATAAACATTCCACTATATCAATGCGTCGCGTGTCAAATACCTTATTGCACTAAACCACAATATTTAGAAATATCTTAATTATATCTCATAACCACTTTCATTCTTTCACGTGCCAATATATTATTGCACTACACCACACTCCCGTGGGCAAATATTCATCAATACTATACTACCTCATAGTAGCATCTCACATATAAAATAACAGAGCGTTTATACATTTATGCCTCCAAAACTATTGTATTTAATATATATATCCCACATATTACATAGTGTCACAATATCCACGTCAAATCTTAATTAGATAAAGACCACCAAATTTATACAAGCTTCCACAAAGATTTTAGCATTGATTTGTCCGTACAATTTACAACATAAAATGTAGCACAATTAAACAGTCCACAGTCCACAATCAAAGCCCAATATATATATGTTTTACACACTACTCACGTCAAATCATAATTAGATAATGACAAACAACGTTATATAATGTTCGACAACATTTTATTACTATATTTGTCCATATTCTTAGATATGAGAAAAACTGGAAAAAGTCAACATTCCACAGTCACCGGTCAAAGTCAAAGTCAACACGTCATTGTCAAAGGTCAAAGTCAACCGTCAATGGTCAACGGTCAAAGTCAACCGTCAGTGGTCAAAGTCAACACATCATGGTGGAAGTCAAACTGTCATTTTCAAAGTCAAACTGTCGTTTCCATGTTCGACAGGTTTAGGGTCATAGCCATGGTTCATGGCTAAGGTCAATGTGCATGGCTCATTGGCTCATGACCAAGGTAATGGTTCGGACCCAACTAGCCAAGCCCAAACCTTAGAACCCGAAAGTCTAAAACCAACTTATTTATTCCACCTGACCCAATTGGGGACATAAGGACGAGCCTACATAAATTAGAAACCGGCCCAAAGAAAACTAATTGAAAAAAGCCCAAACAAAACAAATGAAACTGGCCCATAGAACTTAATCTAGAACCGGCCCAAATACTAAAACAAAACCGGGCCCAAACCAAACAAAATAAACTGGCCCAACTAACAAGCTAAGGCCCCAAAAACTAAAGTTTAACATTTCGGCCCGGCCCAACAGAACAACCTTTTCGGCCCAAGGCCCAACTGACCAAACAGTGTCATCTTCTTCAAGCTTCTCTCCTCCACCACTAGCCACCAATTTCAGCCACCGCCAGTTCGCACGCCGGCCACCACCAGCCCTCCAAACTAAATGGAAATAGCTCGGTTTTAAACCCCAAGACAAACCCAACCTTCCAATACCAACAACACCCGATTTCCCCTCTCTCACCAAATCTAGATCTGAGAAATCTCTGGCCGCCATTAATGGCTTCGACAGAGCTTCGACAGCTCCCATCTACCGCCCTCACACACTACAATCAACCATAACCCATCGATTTTAGTCTATATGCAAACCCCACAACTCAAATTAAACCAAAACAGCCCAACCACCGATTCGGCCACCGCCATTGACGACTTCCATAAGCTTCGACAGCACTACTATCAAGCCCCCACTCAACCCTCAACAACCCATAACCAACAACATAAAAATGAGTTCAAACAGCCATAAACAGGACGCCATTAACGTCTCCGTCCAAACTCCAACAGAACTCCAACAAAGCCACCCCTGACCACCGGCCTACGATTGTAAAACCTAAAACATAAAATACACACAGTTACAAATTCATATACAGGACCATTATCTTGTTTGGGCGCGAGGGCTCGCGCTCCATTAACATGCCCAAATCAACCTTCGACAGTTTAATCTAAATTTTCGGAGTTCAACAGATTTTAATCAGTTTTAATAACGACAGTTTTACCAAATGACAGGACGAATATTAATACCAGAATAATTAACATATATTGTGAAATAGAAAACTAATCTACTCACCTGTATTAAAACCCGACGAATCCCTCCTACTCCAAGCCGTCGCGCTCCAACGCTCGAGCAAACAAGCTTCTAGTTCTACCTCCATTTTCATTATTTTTATTATCTTAAAAACTCTATTCTCTAGAAAAATGTGTTTATATACTTGGGTCTGAAACCCAAGCCCAAAACAGACTCGGGCCCAAAAACCAGGCCCGCGTATCCCAAATCCAATCCAGCCAATTTTTAAATAAATAATTAAATTAATTAATAAATAAATAAAATAAATACGTATTTTAAATACGGGCGTTACAAGAATGGTTGGATTGTTGAATTTGACCGAGGTCGTATAGACGAACTGCCTACGTATCAAGCTCTCTCTCTGGGGTAACTTGAATCAGGTCAGATGTAGTTCATCATCCTCTTTATATAGGCAAAGTGCCTGCACCTCTTGCATTCCCGCATCAGTTTAGATCCAGGTCTTCAGGTTACTCGCCAGCCATGATGGAGAGCTATGGACATTTATTATGAAGCGTGCCGGAAGCTTCGGTCTTGATGACTGTAATAAAGACATATGTTACGAGCCGTTATAGAATGAAAGGAGTGAGCGCTATGTAGGTCGCTTCTGGGTGAGTTTGTCCACTCGACTCGAGTCACTTTGAAGTGATCTCGCAGGGTGAGTATGTGAGATCGGTTGGAGGTGTAGTCACTCAGGGGCAAGTTGAATATGTTGCTTGCCTGATTCGAGTCACTATGACATGAGCTCGAGGGACGAGGATTCAAGGTTGGTTAGTAGCTCTGTATGTGCTGGACACATGTCTGATATCCATTGGTTGTGGATATTAGCCCCTCACACAATCTCATCTCAGTAGGTCGCTTTGTAAGGGGAAGCGGTCTACTGAGAGAGAACGATAGCATGTGTGTGGCGTATGCGAGGGTGTGGGTAGTTTTGAAACTAAATAGCAACCACTTCATTTTCGGGTGGGTGAAAATATCCCATACTTGAAGAGACAAAACATAAGGAGATGTGTTGGTTAGGGTTCAATGCAATGATGGCATGTGTTGGGAACTGAACGGGCAGCGTGTATAAGACGGTTTGGGGAACTGAAGAGTTACTATTTTGTTTTATTTTCTTCAGATTTTTGAGATCGTTGAGTGCTCAGGTTAGTGCTTTCTCTTCCATTTTTCTTTCTCTCGCTTTGATAGGTAAACTTTGCTTGTTAGGGTCTATCGTTTTTTGTTTCAAAACATGTTTGATTCCGATGATACACGATTTGCCGAAGTTATAGTAGAGTCGGTAGGGTTTGAAAGTGATGAATAATATATAAGATTTGAATCTGTAATTGCTTTGGAGAGTAGCTCTAGACGCGATGAGGGTTCTGTTTCTAGTGGGTTGCCCCCTAGAAATGTAGATGAGCGTGATGTGGAAAGCTTTGTGGATTTAAGAGATGCTTATGATATAGATGTGAGCGACCTGGAGATACATGAAGTAGGGGATGACGTGGACGCTTTAAGCAACGCGTTCGTCCCATGGGGATATGGGGTGGTAGTTTGTGAGGGGCAATTGCGAGCTGGCATGAGGATACCTTTCTCAAAACTTACTTATAGCTTTTTAAACTTTTGTAAGAAAGCTCCCTGCTAGTTTGTTGGCAATACTTGGCGTTTGCTTAGAGTTTTCGACCTGTTGAATGAGGTACCGTATTGAGGTCGCCGATATTATTAAGAATTTCGTTGTGAAGTGATCTCGTGCTAATAATTTTAGTTTGCAGACGCTAACGAAGAAGTCGAGCGTTCTGGATGGTGTGAGCAACAAGCCTTGGGAGAGAAGGCCGCTATTATTAATTGGAAATTACTGTGCTAGTGGGTTTGTAGTTCATACGAGGGTGTGCAATTTTTCTGGTATGTTTTTGTATCCTTTGTTGTATATTGAGCAATATTTGTTTTATTGAACTGACCTTGGAAGTGCTTATCTTGCAAAGGTCGCTATTACAAGGCGTACTAACCGGGGAGTGATTGAGAAGTTCGCTAAGCTTAGTCGAGCTGAGATGCAAGAGAACCTGCCTGAGGTAGTGACTTACTTTGTGGAAAGGGGAGGTCATAAGATAAGGCTGAAGCGGAGGAGTCAAAAGAAAAGAGCGCACGGTCAGTTCGATAGTGAGTCTTCTAGCAAATTTGTCATGGAGAGGGATGATAGTGGCGTTGTAACTAGGGAGGCTAGGAACAGGAGCTGGAGTGGGCAGGTGAGGCTTGTGGGTGGTGGTGGGACCTCTGGGGGTGATGGTGGCATGCCCAAGAGTAGTGGTGGGAAGGGTCACCACTCTAGTTCTGATCCTACTCCAAGGGAACACACCAGGAGGTGTGGGCCCGTGCTGGTGGATGTAGATGAACTTAGTGTTCCAGTTCATGAACTTGGAAGTTTGTTAAAGAGAAAAGCTGATGCTGATGACGATAGGGTGGCCAAGGTGGCTCGTCTAGAGGGAATTATGAGGGGGGGGGAGTCAAGTCATCGTTCTGCTGGGAGAATGGTTGGGCAAACTAAAGGAAGTTCGAGCTCCCGGGTGAGGTTGTTCTAAAGGGTCGACCTGAGCGATGTGGACCTGGACTCCCTCGAAAAGGAGAAGAATACTACTGCTATTGTTATTGTTCCCCCTGCTAGTAGAGGAAAAGAAAAGGCTTCTAACAAGAGTAGTGCCAAGACTGGTCTTGGTAAGGAAAAGGGTGGAGCTCTTGAGAAGGGGGTCACCTATGTTGATCCCGATTAACCGGTGAAACTTCGATTACATGATGAGGTCTCCGATCAGAGCTTCCAAAATTTAACTCTATTGTGAGTTGCTTGTTGGATAGCATTGCTATCGATGGAGATCAGTAGAACCTGGCTGACATGGGAGACCTTGCTGCAAATGTGAGGGCAATGGACCTTGGGTATTGCTTGGTAAGTGTTTGTGTGATTTGGCTTTTTGTTGTGTATAAGTAGGATGATGTATTGTTGTGTGAGTGTACTGCTGCTTCGTAGGTACTATCTGGGTACCAGAAGCTGAAAGAGTTGGCCGTGATTGCTGAGGCTGAAAAGAGCGAACGAGAAAAGATGAGAGAGGAATTGGAGAACGTTCATACAGTTCAAGTCTCGCTCCAGGCTAGTTATGATGAACTGAAGAAGCAGCATGATCAGGTCGCTTTGGAGAAAAGCATCTTGGCTAGGGCGTTGAAGGAAGCGAATGATGAAGTGGCATTGTACACGGGGTATGTAGAGAAGGCAACGGCTGCAGCCAAGACGACAAAGGATACCTATGAGGCTCTATTCGAAGAGGCAACCAAGCTGACCAAAGACTATAACGAGCTGGAGCAGAAGTATCTGGCTTTACAGGAGGAACTAGGACGTGGGGCTCGAGGTGAAACAATGTTAGACGCACCTGGAGATGCTAGTATCGTTTTTCCTGTATTTGAAGGCTCTATTCTTGTGAATGACATTTCCTCGAATCTAGCCCTTGATGTAGTCACTACCTCTAACGAAGAACTGGACCATCTTCTTACTAAAGCTCTTACCAATGTGTCTTAGATTGTTTTTCTCGAGAGATGTGAGTTATTTCCCTCTTTGACGGTGATACAATAGAGTTGGTTTCTATTGAATTGGCATGTGTCAGATACAATAAGAGCTGATAACCTAGGGTTACCTAGGCAGTTTGCCTTTATTATTTGCTTCACGTTTGGTACTTGGACGAACTGGTTTCTCAAATTGTTCTGGGCAGTTCGCTTTTGTTATTGTTGTGTTCTAATCGAGCTGGTTTCCTAGGATGTCCCTGACATCTTGATTAGATTATGAACCGGTTTCCTGAGTTTGTTCGGGAAGTTCATATTTTGTACTTATGAAATGCCTGCTTGCTTTGAAGTATTAGCTTACTTTTGTCTGAGTGCTTGTTGCATGTTGTTTTGACATCTCTGTAGGAATTTGACCTATAGATGTATGTCCCGTTGTCTAGGAAGACTTAGGATGCCTTGAAGCATTTGAGCTCGATCGAACGTACTACTATGAAGAGCATTTTAAATCTAGAGAGCATTTTGGGCTCAAGTGAGCGCGTTTATTCTTCGATAACATTATGTACTGAGTTAACCCTAGAAGTTTTTGTCTCCAACTAGTGAGAAGTTTGTGAGCTATGTAGCCCTGAGCTCGAGTAAGCGTTTTATTATGTAGAACGTTTAAGCTCTGGAGAGCGTTTAAGTTCAAGTAATCGTTTGGCTCTTAGAGAGCGCTCTGCACTGAGTTGACCCTAGAAGTGTAGGTCTCCAACTAGTGAGAAATGTGTGAGCTATATAACCCTGAGCTTGAGTGAGCATTTTATTGTGTAGAATGTTTAATCTATGGAGAGCGTTTAAGTTCAAGTAATCATTTGGCTCTTAGAGAGCGTTATGCACCCTAGAAGTGTAGGTCTCCAACTAATGAGAAGTATGTGAGCTATGTAGCCCTGAGCTTGAGTGAGCGTTTTACTGTATAAAACGTTTAAGCTCTGGAGAGCGTTTTAGTTCGAGTAGGCATTTAGCTCTTGAAGAGCGAGCTGTGCATGTGTTAGCTAAAGATAAAAGACTGTTGTACATTGATGCATACAAAAACTATATGTATAGTGGTAAGAGTAAGAACTCATGCAAATGGAATCTTTTATTGATAAAATTTCTTTAACAAGAAAGTATTCCAAGGACGTGGTAATGTCTGTCCATCTTGGGTTTTGATGTAATATGCTCCATTGCCAACAACTCGTTCTACTATGTAAGGGCCTTCCCATGTTGGTGCCAGTTTTGGGTCATCCTTAGTGTTTTTCAAAACTAGGTCGTCAGGTTGGAAACTTCGAGGGTTTACTCTCTTGTTGTATGTGATAACGATTTAACCAACTTAAATAAATAGGTTAATTAACTCATATTACTATTACTACTTGCAAGCGCACAAGGTCTATTGTAGTAGGTGTGCTAGAACAAGGTTGAACCCACATGCCGGGATTGTAATCTAGGAATAACTTAATGCTTAAAATACTATTTAACCTAATCCGAATATAATGGTGGTTGATTTGAAAGAGTGTTTAAATACTTTTATTTTAATTATACTATAAAAATTATGAAACTTATATTATATTAACTTATGAATGGTGGAAACACTAAGGCATTTGATTCCACCCTAGACTCTTGTAGGTTCTCTTAATTCACTGTTTTAAAGTTCTCGTGTAAGTACGAGTAGCATGAGGGAAAGGAAACCCTACCTTCCTCGAATATGTGTTCGTTTAAGCCCTAATATGCATCTATACATGAAGTCGAATTGAATTTCAGCATGTAAACATATGAATCCCTAGCAAGAGTTGTCTTCTTACGGCACAACTCCTCACAAATTCAATATAGAATTAAAAGCCATGCTATAGTGCTAATGGAGTAGTAATCCTACGATTAACTAGTCAAGATTTGAAATTTAATCATTCAAGATATAATCAATGCAAGTAAACCACTAACATCAGTGTGAAAACAATATCTAAATCAGTTAAAATTGGTTTAAGAACAGTAACAGCAAAATAAAGATATCCTACGCAAGTCTAGGGCTTCACCAAAGCCCTAGCTTTTAGTTTAGTTACTCATAAACATGGTGGAAGAAACAAGACAGTAAAGAAGGGGAGTCATTGACAAAACCGTCGTTCTGTATGGTGGCTTCATCTCCAGCAGAGTCTTCTTCTTCTTCTTCAGTGGTTCTATCCTGCGGTTTGGGATTTTGTGTGTAGGGGGCGAAAGAGAGAGAGCTCTTTTCTTCCTTTCTTTATATAGAGATCCCTTAGGGCGTACAAGCCTTGGAACTGCTTTAGAAAGCTTCCTTTCCATGTTTTAATCACTTTTGGAAACATCCAAATTGAGTTCAAACGGTGGAAGCAAGCTGCGAAGGGTGTTGTGAAAACACTAGAATTCTGCGTTTTTCGAAGGGGGCGCGTGCGCTCTCTGACATAGGTTTCTAATAGCACGGGTGCGCTATTACCTCTTGACAACAGTACTTCAACTTTTTGCAGTAGTTTTATAATGACGTACACATGTTATTTCATATCTCGTTTTATGTAGTCTCTCTATGTAATCAAGACGTGAGAATCTCACAACTCCGTAATGTCCTCGATCTCAGCCTGTTTCTTCGTATTCGCGTTGATTTCTATAAAACCAAGGAAATAGACTAATCAAATGCACCTATATTAATTAACTAGACAATATAACATAAATTTGGGCCTACATGTGTAGCATTTATGTGCTTATCAATATGTCTTCCTCAGAGTTTGGTGGTAGGATGCCACTTGAATGGCTACTAGGTCGCGTCGTTCTTCAAGTAAGTCGACCTCGTGAGCAAGAATGGAATCTTTATGACCAGATTTGACGATCTCAAATCGAGTCGTTGGAATTGTCAACTCGGTAGGAATAACGACCTCAATACCGTAGCATATATAGCAAGAATGGTGACTCGTCTGTGCTAGAACGAGCTGTCGTTCTATGTGCCCATAGAAAGTTTTCTAGCTGCATTGGCCACTGGCTTTTGTTCTTTTCAATCTTTTTTTTTAAGTTCTCCAGAATTGCCATGTTACTGGCTTCTGCTTGACCATTGCTTTGAGCGTACTGTGGAGTGGAAAACGCGTGAATGATCTTCCACTTAGCCAAAAACTCCTTAACTATTTTTCCCTTGAACTGGGAGACATTGTCAATCATTAGTGTGTGGGGGAGGCCAAATCTGGTAATGATGTTGGTCCAAATGAAGTTTCTAACTTTAGATTCTTTGACATAAGCCAAGGAGATCGCTTCCACCTATTTGGTAAAGTAATCAGTTGCCGCTAGGACGAACTGGAAACCTGTGCTCTTCTTTGGAATGAATGGACCCATGATGTCCAAGCCCCACATGTGAAATGGCCAAAGGTTGGCAATGTTGATGAGTTCTCTAGATGGCTGGATGATATTGTGGCCAAATGTTTGGCACTTAATACATTTCAATACATATTTCATTGTATCGATCTGCATTCTTGGCCAGAAATATCCTTGTGAGATCGCTTTGTGAGCCAAAGAGCGACCTCATGCGTGATTCCTGCATTCTCCCTCGTAGATCTCTGTGAAAATCATCTGACCCTGTCCAAGGCTTATGCACATCAGATGTGACTCTTCAGTGGACTTTCTGAAAAGTATGTTGTTTACTATACAGTAGCAACCTGACTGGTATTGAACCTGTCTGGCTTTGACACGATCTGTTGGTGTCTTGCCTAGCTGGAGATACTCTATGATAGGTTGCATCCATATTTGACTCATCTGATTCAGAGAGTGGGCATAGGTCGTTGATTTCTAGGATGTGCTCATTTTGGTAAGCAGGTATATCAATTACTTCAATGAGTAGTTTCCTAGGGTTACAATTCGGTGTTTGGGTCGCGAGGTACGCCAAGCTATCAGCATGGTGATTCTCTTCCTGTATGAAATGGTGTATGGTGACTTTCTTGAAAAAAGGCAATAATTGATTTACAACTTGCAGGTATTTAGAAAAGTTACCTTCATTAGTGGTATACTCATTGGCGACATAGCAAACGACCAGTTGTGAATCACTAAAGACTTTAAGCTCCTGAACATTAAGTTCTAATGCCATATGGAGCCCCATGATTAGGGCTTCATACTCAATTTCATTGTTGGAGGTCGCAAAATCAATACAAACTGATTTTTCCATCATAGCGCCATCTGGTGACATTAGGACTACGCCGACTCCGCTGCCACCTGAATTGCTAGGTCCGTCCACGAAGAGTGACCATACCGACGCATCACGTTATTTAGTGGTCGGGGTATTGACCTCTGGTTCCCAGTTTAGGTCGTCAACTACTGGGAAATCTGCTAAGAAATCTGCAACGACCTGACCATTATGAAAGGTTCTTGGGGTGAACTCAATGTGGTGTTCACCGAGTTCTTCTGCCCATATTACCATGCGAGTTGTTTTGTTGGCTTTAAGAAGGATCTTCTTTAGCGGGAGGTCGGTGAGCACTTTGATTGGATGTGCTTGGAAGTATGGCCTGAACTTTCTTGCTTTGAAAAAGTAATGCCGATCTTGCCTTTTTTAATGTGGGAGTAGTTCTTCTCAACTGGCAATAATGTCTTACTTGTGAAGTAGATCAGTTTTTTGCGTGATGTCCCTCTTTGAAAAGAACTGGACTAATAGTGAAGTCAGACATATCTAAGTATAGCCCCAGCATTTCACCATCAATTGGTTTTGCTAGCATAGGTGGTGTTGACAAGTAGTGCTTGAGAGTAAAGAACGCTTGGTGGCATTGCTCGTTCCATGAAAACTGTTCACCCTTCTTGAGAATATGTAGAAAAGGTCGGCATTTGTCTGATGCTCTCGATATGAATCGGTTTAGAGCTGCCACCATTCCTAACAGTTTATGTATCTACTTCTTTGTTTCTGGGTCAGGCATGTCCAAGAACGCTCAAATCTGATCTGGGTTAGCTTCTATTCCATGTTGTGAGACTTAATACCCTAGAAATTTCCCAGAGGATGCTCCAAAGAGGCATTTCTCGAGGTTAAGTTTCATCTGAGTTCGCCACAGTCTGGAGAACGCTTGTGTGAGATGATCTAAGTGATCTCCAGCTTTCTTGATTTTGACTACCATGTCGTCTATGTAGACTTCCATGGTGTCTCCTAACATGTCTTGGAACATATCAGTGACAAGTCATTGGTAGGTCGCTCCAGCGTTCTTAAAGACGAACGGGGGGACGTTGTATAATAAACACGTAAAACCTCAACTAGATTACTCTAACTTTATTCTTACGGTATCAATTTATTTATTTCTTACTCTCACATATAATGAAGTAATATATAAAGAGTTAGGATTCGTTCCACTCCTAAACTACCAAGACTAAATAGAATCCAATTAATCAAACACAAAGAAACAATGGTGAGAGTAATATTATGTTGAGAATTTATACTACGAGATAATACTATCAATTGATCTTATACTAATATTAACTAAAGTAATTAAATATAGATGAATCAAATATGGAGAAATCTAGATATTTCGACCCCCACCTACGTGGCAAACGTCAATTGGTAGGAGTCTCCACTTTATTCGTTTAATCGATAGGGCTAAAGCCCAATTCGCAATATCATGGATCAATGTACAGGCCTATTAACTCATGTGGCTAAGGTTGAACCTTAGCCACATGGCTTGCCATTAATGTATGTTGATTTATGTCCAGATTCGTTTCTTATCAAAGAGATAATTATCAGTTGAAAGTTATAGTATATCACAATTACTCAAGCTACAAGATTACTTGAGCTACAAGGACTCTCTACTCTACCTATATAAATACCAAACTATTTTTCATTCAGAACTACGTTCTTGAGACTTGATCCCATCGATAATTTGGGTACGTAGGCAACCGCAAGGTACAGTCTCATCATTCCCCCGATCGCCATCATTTTTCCAATTACTTTTCTACGTTCTTCGTCTCTTTTATCAACACTTGATGTTTTGATCATATCTGGTCGAAACACTAGAGAGAGATTGAAATCCATTTTTTAATTTCTTAACATGCTAGTATAGATTTGTATAGAAAACCCTAGTCTAGATATTCTCACAGAAGGTTAAAATATAAATACTAGACCTTTAATGATCCCTAATTACTTTATACTATCTCTAGTCATAAACTAATCAGCATGAGAGAAAGCCTATTCCCATTCTAATGGCAAAATCACTATTCTCTAGTTTAGGTTAAACTCTTCTTATCTCTAAGTCAAGAAAAACCTAAACTTGAAACTCTAAACAACAAATCTATACTAACAAATCAAGTCCTCTCAAAGCTTTATTCAAACTCCCTCTAATGGGAGTTTAGCTTTGATTCATGGGACTATCATGAACATAATAATAAATAGAATAAGACATCATGAAGAACTACTTTATTAAAGATACTTGAATTGAATAAACTAAACCTTTTATTAAAAGGTTCTAATGGAAGTTACAAACTAAACTAATTAACTAAACCTAACTTAAACTAAAGAGGGAGAGAGAGAGAGAGAGAGAGAGAGAGAACCCTAATTTAAAACTAAACTAAAGAGGGGAGTAGCCAAGCTTTGTTTAGCCTTAAACCTCTTTATATAGGAGAGGGTTAGATTTACAATTTCGTGCATGGGCTTTGGAGCCATGTTTTGGGCCATAAAATCAAGCCCAAAACCTAATTACATATGTCCAAAAAGGGTTTCTCTGCGCAAAATTACTTTAATACCCTTTTTGTCCAATTTTACTATTCTGATTGGGTCAGGTCCTAGACCATTAGAAAGCTCTTTCCGATCCAGTCATTTTGACATATAATAGGCCCAATTCCGAGGTCTAAGTCAAAATATATGGCCTACGGAAGTTTTATTGACTTTTATACTCTTTTTATACCCGTTGACTTTGACTTTTCAGCTTTGACTAGGCTTTAAAAAGGTTTTTTCTCCTTGAAACTTGGGCTTTAACCATAGAACTTCTTAGCAACCAACCTTTGCTTATTTATCTTGCTAAACTGACATATTTCTTCACATATTTGACTCCAAGACCTGAAATACACAAAAGCACGTAAACAATACTAACTCTTATTTATTATACACATAATTGGTCTAAATGTAATATTATTAAGGGGTTAAAACTACAGTTTTGAGCTCTTATCAAACCACCCCCAAACAGCATTTTGTTTGTCCTCAAGTAAATATGAGAAATTAAAATAAATGACCAAAAATATATTTTTAACTAGTCTCGTTTTGATGAGTGCGACTGCATTGACCATATGCAATAAGGCCTTAAACCACTAAGAATTCCCTAGTGGACGAGTTATAGCCTCGTGAGAGTTTTCTAAAGAAGGTACTCACAAACTTCATTTATACTACAACAACTAAGAAATAAAAGTAATTGTTCCCTAATTTTATCTCAAAATCTATACGTCTCACTAGTATTTAAACAAGGATGATCATTCTAAAACTTAAACTAATACATGCATAATAATCAAATCATCTTAAGATAAACAATTATACAATGAACTATGATATGAAATGCAATGGCAGGTCCATTTCTGAAACTTTTGGGTAGCGTGCCTAAGTAGGTTCTCACAAGGAATGTGTCAAAACACATAACACTCTGATTTTTCCACTCAAGTTTGCTAACTCCAGTGTGCAATGGGCACACGTTTTCTCACAATCTCAATGACAATCCAATGAAGCTGAAGTCGATCAAACACATCTACCACTTACTATCACACCAACATATTCCTAATTGAACTAGAGGTCTTTATTAGGTGATACACAGGCGGTGTTGGTTAAAGAAGGAAAGACATGGATATTCAAAAGGACAAATCTAAGAAAATAGGGTCTTCATATTATGTAACCAAAGAAAACCTTGTTCTTTTGTTTCTACACTTTGTTTCCATCCTTAGCCTTTTTATTTTGGCTTTTTGATTCCTTTTATTCTATTTTTGGAGTTTTTATTTTATTTCTATTTTTCTTTTTTCTTTTTTCTTTTTTTTCTCTTTGGATGGAAACTTCTTTTCTTTTTCTTTTCTGAAGCAACTAACTAATTTTTGTTCACACATGTTTTTCTCTTCTCTTTTCTTCACTCATCCTATTTCTCATACTTATCCAGATAGGTAGGCTGATTTTATTTTTAATTTTGTTTTATTGGGTAAAGGATTTTTGGTTTGTGAAAAGGCTAATGAAAGGCTCAGTGGGGCGACTAACGAATAATAAATTTCATATAGGTGTGAATTTCTGGCTATATCGATCCAAAGAGGGCATAAATTCTCGCTTAGGATATGGTATGGTGATCAAGCAAGTGGATGTGTGATTTCTCTACTTTCGAATTTACTTCTCCCTTCATCATCACTCAAATATTTCACTCTTATGAGGCTTTTTTAGGCTAGATGCTCACAGGATATGTATTAAGTACTCTAATCTAGGTCTCAGAAAAATACTACCAAGTACAATCAAAGATGCTCATGTAAGATGTTCGTGAAAAGATGCAATAACTATTATCTATATATTAATCTAAGTTTCAAAAATTAAATCCTAATTCAAGTACTACGTGAGATTTCTAGACTAATATCATCATGGAGAAAAGAACAATACCATTATCACTAAGTGCCTAGTATAAACAGTATTTATGATTTTTTAATATTTTATAAAGAAAAGTGCCTAATTTATATCCTAAAAGTGCTTAATTTTTTCAAATGTTTCTATCCCACCCCCAAACAATTGAACGCTTTGTCCTCAAAGTGTAAAGAGATAAGGAAAGAATTTACCATAGAAACGTGGCAAAAATTGGCAATACCTGTAACAGAAATATTATAAAGATGATATGATAACATGAAGTACAATTAAAATGTTACGTACTAACTAAATTGGAGTAAACATAACAGGCAATGGGTGGAAAAACGTTTTGAAATGAAATACCAAAATACGCCACCCCCAAACAAAATTGGAAAACTCTTTTTAAGTTTGAAAATTTTTGTTTGGCCTATACTCCAAAAAGGTGGTATTGTACAAAAACTTGAGTCTTTTAAAGTCGGATTCCATAGACTTAATGTGATATATATGTATTAACATGTAGTTTACCATATATCAATAATCTAAATAATTGTGGATCTTTCCATAAATAGTTAACACGGAATGCACTATCAAACAGAATCAAGCACCAAGATTTCCTATGACGTGGCTTAGTAGAATGGGAAGGAATTCTGATGGATATAGAACCTAATCGAGCATACAGTTTCTTCTTTTTTCTCCTACGAAAGGGAGGCCAAGTGAATGAGTATGAGAAAATAGATGGTTTTGGAAAATACGTGGGATGTAGATAAGTTTTAGAAGGATGGAATGGAAAAAATGGTTGGATTCTATGAGGGATTAGCTCAGGTGAATGGTGGTCGGGTGGTGCTCTAGGTAGTGTTTGAGAGGGTGGATCATCATAGGCTCTTAGAAACTCATAGAATTCCTCATCTAACTTGGTCCCATCCACATAATTATGGTATTCATCTCCATCTTTGAGGAATTCATCTATCTCGTCTATTGTGAGATTTACTCCATCTCTCATAGGGTCAGAAGGCAGGGTGGAAAATGCTTTCTCTATTTCAGTTATATTCAAGGAGTTAAAATTGTCATATTTGTCTTCTTCCATAAGAGGGGTATCTACTAGTGTGGGGACAAGATCGTTGGAAGTACTAATGTAATATATAAAACTCTCAATGGACTTCACTTCTCCTTCTACAGGAAAACCGAGTTGTCCCTGCTTTTGTTTAAACATGTTAACTTCCACATAAAGATTTCCAAAAGAAAGAGTCATTGTGCCATCCCGACAATTGATTTGGACATTGGTGGTTGCCAAGAAAGGACGTCCTAAGATGATGGGAATGGAATCATGAGCAGCTTTCGTGGTCGAAATAATGAAGTCAATGGGATAGTAAAAATCTCGAACTTTAACGAGAATGTTTTCAACTACGCCTTTGGGATACTTAATTGAACGATCGGCTAACCGCAAAAGTCATTTTGGTTGGTTGAAGTTTTGTTAGACCTAGTTGTTTATATAAATAAAAAGGGAGTAAGTTAACACTTTCGCCCAGTCTAATAAAGCAATTGTTATGAAGGTATCACCTAAGGTGCATTGTACAGTAGGATGACCCCTTGTACTTAACAATTCTGATATGTTCAGATAAAGAGGGATATTGTTCAGTTAAGAAGGCTTCGTGGGGTATGTTGGTTTTTCTCTTCTTGGTGCACAACTCCTTTAGAAACTTAACGTGTCCAGGTAGACTTTTTATAGCATCTAGAAAAGGTAGGTTTATAGTCAAATTTTTAAACACTTTTCTAATCTCATCAAAAATTTGTCTTTTTTAGACACAATTAGTCTCTCGGGATACGGTAGTTTATCTCTATATTTAGCATAAGGTTCAAAAGTATTATTAGTATTTGCTTTATCTTTAGCCATTTTCCATCTAGGTGTCCATATTGGAACCTCTACAGGTGTAGGATCATCAATTTCTATGACAGTATTCGATATGGTTTCATTTTCAGCTTCTGTTTGCAGGAGATCTGCAAGCATAGTCACTTTGTTATCAACTACTCTCCCTGAACGAATGGTAGTGACTGCCTGTAGGTCCCCTTAGTTTATATCACCATTACAGTAAATACTGGTTATTTCGAAGGCGATGTTTGTTGACTTAGGATTAGGCACTACTTGACCTGAAAACACGCCTGTTTAGTTGTTATTTTGGTTAGGAGACATGTCAATAATCTTTTGGCACAAAGACTGCATCATTTGTTTCATCATATTAGAATTTTGATCGTGCTGATCTTTCATCAAGTTGGAGTTTTGTTGAATAATTTGATTTTGTTTTTCCAACAGGGTCACTACTACTTTGTCTGTAGATGGTTGGACTGGAATTAAGGCTTGTTGAGCGTTCATGTCTTGATGCTGATAGTTTTGGGTCATGGGCACTAAATCTCTATTCTGGTCACCTAAGTTTCCTTGTCCTTGATGTTGAGTTAACTGGTTGAAGTGTGATGGTTGTGGTGGTGGTTGTGCATAGACCAGAGGACAATAGAAGTCAGAATGCTCAAGACTAAAACAGACATTACAACGAGTAGAGTTAATCTTCATGACTGGCGTGGGTTGTTGTTGAATAGAGAGGGCATCTACCTTTTTATTGAGGGCATCGATAAGAGTTTTAAGCTCGGGATCAGGTGTAACCTCAAAAGAAGAAGGAGTGGAGCGGGAAGAGTCGTTACCTCCCCAATTGTTGTTCCTCTTAGATTGATCTTCTAAGAATTTATAAGCCTCCAAGGCTCCTTTACTAAGAAAACTACCCCCAGTCATGATATCTAGAACCTCTTTATGATGATGTGAAAGTCCCTTGAAAAATGCACGAACAAGCGTGTCTTTCGCAAGGTTATGATGTGGACACTCTATGAGAAGATCAGTGAAATGATTCCAGGCCTCTGAAAAGGATTCATGAGGATTCTGGCGAAAGATATGAATCTTGTAAAGCATTTCATCTATCTTCAGCAGTGGGTAAAACTGTTCCATAAACAATTGAACAAGTTTGGCCCATGAGTCCACAGAATTAGGCACTTGGGCACTTAACCAAGACGCCGCCTTGTTGGCTAGGGTGAATGGAAACACCCTAAGTTTAACTTGATCCGGACTTATGCTAGGATGATGGAATGTAGTGAGAACTTGTTCTATCCTACGCATGTGTTGATAAGGCTTCTCGTGGTCTAAACTATAGAAAACCAATAACAAGTTAAATATATTCGGGGGAATTCGAAAATCCCCCACTAGGTCTGCAAGAACGATGCACGACTTAGGGCCATCGTTTAGTGCTTTATAAAAATTAGAGAAAGGAGTCTCTAGTTCTTTATCCATTGATGCAGGTGTAGTGTGTGAAATCTAGATAGGCGTGTCGTATCATGTCTATGAAAAACAAGCCTGATTATACTAGAATTAAAACTCCTCTGATAGAAGAAACGAGGAGTGGAACTTGATCCGAACTTATGCTAGGATGATGGAATGTAGTGAGAACTTGTTCTATCCTACGCATGTGTTGATAAGGCTTCTCGTGGTCTAAACTATAGAAAACCAATAACAAGTTAAATATATTCGGGGGAATTCGAAAATCCCCCACTAGGTCTGCAAGAACGATGCACGACTTAAGGCCATCGTTTAGTGCTTTATAAAAAGTAGAGAAAGGAGTCTCTAGTTCTTTATCCATTGATGCAGGTGTAGTGTGTGAAATTCTAGATAGGTGTGTCATATCATGTCTATGAAAAACAAGCCTGATTATACTAGAATTAAAACTCCTCTGATAGAATAAACGAGGAGTGGAAGAAGGAGTACCTGAATGCCTCATTGCTACGCGTATGAATAGCATCTTGTATACGCAATCTCAGTGTATTTAAGAAGTTGGAAACATGGAATAACTTAAACGAAGAAAGTTGGAAACTAACCGGTAAAAATCGGGCTACCTCAGAAAGGGGCGCGGGCGCGCTTCAGAAATAGGAGTAGAAGGGCGCGGGCGCGCTCTTGCATGACTCGATGTCTAGTACTTTGAGGGTGAGCGAGCTCAAATGATAGGGTTAATAGGGTATAGTTTGCTAAGACGTCCAGTAAGTCGTCTGTAAAATTTCGGATCAATCGGAGTTATGAAAGTCCTTCTACTGCCCTGCAAAGTTTGTGAAACAGTTTTCGGACACAACACAAACAACCGAATGGTTAACCAATCAAAACAGAGCCAAATATCGAAAAACTTTTATTTGAGAATCCTGACAGATCATGCGTGTTCCTGTAAAATCTTTAGAGAAATTGGAGTTCTATAAACCCTCTTTATCGGTTGTTGTTCCATAAATTAAGTGTTGCAAAACTGCAGAAATACACTGGAAATAATCCACTAGTTAGGTGGTCAAAAGAAATCAAAAATACTTCAAATTTATACTGTAAACGCCTGACTTATGATAGCTACTCTTGTAAAAATCTTAGAATTTTTGGAATTGCCTAAGTAACCTTACTCATCAGTATTTTCCGAAACTTACGGTTTGAAAGCTGAAATGCAGCATTGTAAAGATGGTAATAGTTCACTAAGTAAAACAACTAGAAAAAATCTGAAAATATTCCAGTAAATCAACAACACCGTAAATATTATGCCTGAATACTTTCAGAATTTTCGGAAATTTAAAAATACCTTTACTGTAGTGTTCTTCACTATGAATCCGTAGACACAAGGGAGGGTGCTCTGAACAAGGCAAAATGGAGGGCGGGTGCCCCTGTACCTAAAACAGTGAACAGTACTGAAAATGCAAGAAATAAGAAAGAAAAATTAAAAGGGTAGGTGGGTTGAGAATAGGGGATTTCCCCTTAAATTCAACCAATTGAATTTTTGTCCCGGATGAGTTTAAGATGGCAGCGGCGCCATTTGATAGTCCGTAAAAACTCAACTAGATTACTCTAACTTTATTCTTACGGCATCAATTTATTTATTTTCTACTCTCACATATAATGAAGTAATATATAAAGAGTCAGGATTCGTTCCACTCCTAAACTACCAAGACTAAATAGAATCCAATTAATCAAACACAAATAAACAATGGTGAAAGTAATGTTATGTTGAGAATTTATACTACGAGATAATATTATCAATTGATCTTATACTAATATTAACTAAAGTAATTAAATATAGATCAATCAAATATTGAGAAAGCTAGAGAGAGATTGAAATTCATTTTTTAATTTCTTAACATGCTAGCATAGATTTGTACAGAAAACCCTAGTCTAGATATTCTCACACAAAGTTAAAATATAAAGACTAGACCTTTAATGATCTCTAATTACTTTATACTATCTCTAGTCATAAACTAATTAGCATGAGAGAAAGTTTGTCCTCATTCTCATGGCAAACTCACTATTATCTAGTTTAGGTTAAATTCTTCTTATCTCTAAGTCAAGAAAACCTAAACTTGAAACCCTAAACAACAAATCTATACTAACAAATCAAATCCTCTCAAAGCTTCATTCAAACTCCCTCTAATGGGAGTTTAGCTTTGATTCATGGGACTATCATGACATAATAATAAATAGAATAACACATCATGAAGAACTACTTTATTAAAGATACTTGAATTGAATAAACTAAAGTTTTTATTAAAAGGTTCTAATGGAGATTACAAACTAAACTAATTAACTAAACCTAACTTAAACTAAAGAGGGAGAGAGAGAGAACCCTAATTTAAAACTAAACTAAAGAGGGGAGTAGCCAAACTTTGTTTAGCCTTCAACCTCTTTATATAGGATAGGGTTAGGTTTACAATTTCGTGCATGGGATTTGGAATCATGTTTTGGGCCATGAAATCAAGCCCAAAACCTAATTACATGTGTCCAAAAAGGGTTTCTCTGTGCAAAATTTCTTTAGCACCCTTTTTATCCACTTTTACTATTCTGATTGGGTCAAGATTTAGACCATTAGAAATCTCTTTCCTAGCCGGTCATTTTGACATATAATAGGCCCAATTCCGAGGTCTGAGTCTAAAGATACGACCTGCGGAAGTTCTATTGACTTTTATGCTCTTTTTCTACTCGCGTTGACTTTGACTTTTTAGCTTTGACTAGGCTTTAAAAAGGCCTTTTCTCCTTGAAACTTGGACTTTAACCATAGAACTTCTTAGCAACCAACCTTTGCTCATTTCTCTTGCTAAACTAACATATTTCTTCACATATTTGATTCCAAGACCTAAAATATACAAAAGCACGTAAACAATACTAACTCTTATTTATTATACACATAATTAGTTTAAATATAATATTATTAAGGAGTTGAAACTACAGTTTTGGGCTCTTATCATTGTAATAGTAAATTCCTTACTCTGTTACAAATGAAGTTTGTTCTTGGTCTTTTTCTACCAGTGGGATTAGGTTGTAGCCACTGTAAGCATCCATAAATGACAAGAGCTCATGGCCACAAGTCTGGTCCACGAGTCAGTCAATTCTTGGTAATGGGAAGCTATTCTTAAGAGTTTCTTGATTTTGGTTGGTAAAATCCATACAAAGGCGAACTGTGCCATTCTTTTTTGGGACTGCTACTTTGTTAGCAACCCATTTGGGGTAGTCAACCTTCCTAATTAAACCAACTTTTTTGAGATTTTCAACCTCTTCATTGATTGCTTTTTGAAATCTAAGGGATAACTTTCGAGGTCGTTGGTAAACTGGTTTTGCATTTGGGTTAACATTTAACTTATGGCATGCAACATTGGGATCAATTCTAGGGACATCGATGTACGACCAGGCAAAAATATCTTTATTCAATGATAAAAAGCTTACAAGTTGTGCCTTGAGAGTAGGATCAAGGTTAGCTCCTACATAGATGAAGTTAAGGTCATCCTTGGTTCCCAGGTTAACCCTTTCCTTCAATTTGGGCTGAGCAACCGCCACTACACTATTTGGGCTATTTTGCAACAATTGGAATTTTTCATTACCAACACATATACATCCGTTAGTTAATTGACAACATTTAGTAACCATTAGTAATAGAAGTATCCGTTGGTAAATATTGGTAAATATTATGCAACATTTTTTGTATATTTTCTAATGCTTGAATATACGTTACAGAGTTGATAAACGAAGGGGAAGATAATTAAATTGTCAAAAAAAAATCATTTTGCTAAAAATATATATAACGAAAACTTAAACGAGAGATGATGAAAACTTAAGCGGGACTTTTGTTAGCTCTAGCCGCTCATCTAAATCACGATGCCCTAAAAAGAAATCAATAACAAGTGAAAGAAAGGAAAACAACAGGAAGAAAGAGAAAACAGTAGAATGATTTCAATTCCTCAATGGGTAAGTCGTCCTTTCTTCCTCTCTCTTGTTTTTCTTATGTTCTTCCCATTCTTGTTCCTCTTCTCTCCTCCCCTTTCAATAATTGATTTCGGGTTCTAATTAAAAATTGTATCTTAGAGATTAAATGAGCTGTCGCTGCTTTTGTTACTCGATATGCTCAAGGTAACTAATTTACTCATCAATTTTTTTTTAAAAGTGAGGTTCTTGCTTATGGGTTTTGTCCAACTTTCGATTTTGAGATAAAAGACCCATCTTTTATATAAAAGGTGCTTGTTTTTATTAGATTTGTTTACTCTCATGTGTTGTGACTTGATTTACTCCATGTTAGATCGATGTTTTATCTATCACTATTAATGGTTCATAGTGTTATTTTTGAAACTTAAATGCAATATCTGACTTGTTTTAATATTTTGTCTTGTTTTACAATTTGCAGTAGTACCCCTTTGGTTTGTTCATGTCAAATTTATTAATACAATGAAAGTGAATCATCATTGTGGTCGAGTCTTGAAGTCGTCTCTGTGTGTGTGTGTGTGTGTGTGCGTGTATGTCTGTGTGTTTGTTTGTTTCATTCCCCTTTTGTTTTTGAAATGTTGTTTATTATGATATATTATATTTGATTGAAGAGTCCAACTTTGTTCGCCAGCACAGTAACCATGCACTCTGTGCATTTTCGTTTGTCAAGTTAAATATGACTGGAATGAAAAGCTTAGGTGAATAAAAATTGACTCTCTATGTCACACTCTGCTAAACTTCTGAAACCTCCTAACCTTCAATAAAAATGGACTTTGTATGTTACACTTTGTGTTCACAGACCTCATCAACGAGTTAGGGAATTCAATATTACACACATTTTTTGTTAGATGGGAAGTTTATGTCTACCTTTGCACTTGCTCGATCAATTTCCTTTGGATATTTTTGCTTAAAATCCCATCATACTTGAGAGGAATATTTATATGCTTCTTGTCTCTTGAAAATCCTGCACTTGAAGGTGATTTAGTCAAGTCAATGATTTCCTTGTACAAGCGAAGACAACATAAATTAACACTACCAAATAACGTAGTCGTGTACCCTATCGTCTGATCCGAAGTCAACCAAACTCCGAAGTTTTCTCAATTGCAATAGTACTCCTTTGGTCTCACTTAATGTTTACAGTTTTAACTGTTAAGTATTATAGGAAAAAAATAAGAAAACCCCATTTTTTTTGTGGTTACATAGTATAGTATGGTAGTTGACAATACATATGAGTGTTTAAGTGTTACCTGTACGTTTGCATATAATCGGATGATTGGAACTTATTTGTTTATTTTGTCTTAAATTCCTTAACTATATATAAACATGTTTTATTGTAGAATGAGTGAGCAAATTCAGAAAGTTTGGATGGACGAAAAAAACAAGAGGTACATACTTTATGAAGACGGGGTTAGGGATTTTGTTTCATTTGCCAAAACAAAGTTGGGTGGGTCTGCTTGTCCTTGCCCATGTAAAAACTGTAGGAATAGGTTCCGACTAGAATATGATGTGGTTGAAGATCATTTGAACTTAAACGGTATAGATCTCTCATATCGTGTATGGGTTTTACATGGTGAAAGACGCTTGCAGACTTCGATAGAGCTTCTGGTGGTGGGAAACATGGAAGAAATAAACACCGAGGAAGAAGGGCTTGGAATAGGGTGTTGGAGTTATCCCTCACATGAGGAGAGAAACAGAGCTAGAGAGAAACGGAGCAAATTCGACATCGAAAATGTCGAGGCGCACCATCTCAGCTCATATGGCGACACAAGGCCGAGCTCCAAGATGTTAAGAGCGACCAGCTCGGCCTCTAGTGTTTTGGCGACCAGCTCAAAGAAGCGCCACGCCCAGTCTAATCTTTGTGTGGGCTTCGCTTCAAGAATCATGAAATTTGGTTTTTGGAAAAAAAAAACAAAAATCAAGGTTTTGGAAAACCTAACGAACCAAGTCAGAAGGATTGGAATCCAGACTAAAACAAAGAGAGAGAAACCCAATCTTGAAAGCTATCAAGATTGAGAGATAACATTTACAGAGATACAACCCTGTAAAGAGATAAGAGTGATCTAGTAAGGTGAGAGACTGAAAGGAGAGATTGTAATCTTCCTTCCCACTTTATAAAGAACTGGCTCTTGTGGAAGTAGGCATCATTGGCTGAACCACGGTAAATCTTTGTTTTGTGGTTTGCTTTTACTGTTTTACATTATTATCTGTTGTTAATAGTTGTTTAGCGAGTTGGGCATGTTAGTATATGTAGTTTGTGATATTTAGAATTTGTCTGGAGTTGAAGTGTGTTCATACAAGTTATCTGTGTAGTGGGGGAATCGATTGGTATTGGTATAATCCCCAACAAGTGGTATCAGAGCCTTGGTTGGAATAGCCTAGGGTGTTATCCGAATCTTGGTCAGAAGGTGTTTGACAAAATTCCTAAGAGAAGATTTGAGGTTAAAATAACTTGTAGAGATGGACCATTCAGTGAACCCTCGCATGATGAGTCTGAATAGGAAGAACTACACCATCTGGAAAGCCAAGATGGAAGACTTGCTATACTGCAAGGACTTGGCACTTCCCATTGAGAATGAGAGAGTAAAACCAGAAAAGACTGATGAGGCTGAGTGGAAAAAGCTTGACAGAAAAGTGATTGGATACATTCGACAGTGGATTGACGACAGTGTCTTTCACCATGTGTCCCAAGAGACTACAGCCTTCAGTCTGTGGTAGAAACTCGAAGACCTTTATGAGAGGAAGTCGGGTGGAAACAAAGTGCTAGTCGTTAAGAAGTTTGCAGACACGAAGTACCAAGAAGGTTATTCAATGTCTGAGCATCTTAATGAAGTACAGAATATCATCAATCAGATGCATTTGATGAAGATCAATTTGGGAGATGAAGTTGAGGCTTTGTTTCTATTAGGCTCTCTACCCGAAAGTTAGGAGACATTAGCAGTTTCTCTACACGGAGCAACCAAGGATGGAATTGTTACCATGGAGATGGCTACCACGTCTTTGTTGAATGAAGAGACTAGAAGGAGTGTAAGAAGCAGCTCTTCCCACTCATAGATCCTTTTCACAGAGAAACGGGGGAGAGGTTGAAACAGAAAACCATCTCGTTATAGAGGTGATGACAGAAGTAAATCTAGGGGTGAAGCTAGAACTCCTAAGGCAGAGAGGCAATGTTACTATTATGCCACCAAAGGCCACTTCAGATATGAGTCGCGAAACAAAGAAGGGGATGAGAAGAATAACCGTGTACATGAAGACATGGTGCGAGGAACGGAAACACGCATTGAGATACTACCGCACTAGTCGACGACCTAGTAGTGAATTGTGTCGATGTGGTGTGTCTTTGTCTTAGTACCTCATGTCAGGATACAGAGTGGGTGATAGATACAGGAGCATCCTATCACGTCACACCGCACAGGGGATTCTTCACTACCTACAGCTGTGGTGAATATGGTGAAGTAAGGATGGGTAACAGTGGAGTCTCGAAGATTATAGGCATTGGAGATGTTCATGTAGAAACCAATGTCGGCTACACCTTGACACTCAAGGATGTAAGACATGTCCCTGACATACGGCTAAGCCTAATTTCGGCTGGGAAATTAGATGACGATGGCTTTGTAAACTCGTTTGGTAACGGGGTATGGAAACTGAGCAGAGGTTCCATTGTAGCAGCCAGAGGAAAGAAAACTTGCTCTCTTTACAAAACACAGGCTAGTTTGTGTAAAGCAGAAGCGAATGCGGCAGAAGAAGAAGCTTCATCTGAACTGTGGCACAAGAGACTGTGTCACATGGGCATAAAAGGGATGGAAGTTCTTGCTAAGCAAAAGGTCGTGCCAGACATTAAAGGTACACATTTAGATACATGTACTCACTGTTTGGTAGGAAAGCAACACAGGGTGTCTTTCCAAAGATTCCCGTCTCACAGAAAGGACACTGTCTTTGAACTAGTGCACACAGACTTATGTGGTCCTATGAGAGTGAAGTCCCACCAGGGAGCTTCGTACTTCTTGACATTCATTGATGATGCGTCAAGAAAGATATGGGCCTATAGTCTGAAGACCAAGGATGAAGTACTTGGCGTGTTTGAGAAATTCCACAGCATGGTGGAAAGAGAGACTAGGAAGTTGTTGAAGTGTATTCGCTCAGATAATGGGGGTGAGTACATTGGGCCATTTGAAGAGTATTGCCAGAGTCATGGGATTAAATCATGAGCGACCCGTCCCCAAGACACCGCAACATAATGGAATAGCAGAGAGAATGAACCGTACTATTGTAGAGAGGATGAGATGCATGCTATCTCACTCTAAGCTACCTAGAAGCTACTAGGTAGAAACAATGCGTACAGCCGTGCATGTGATCGACCTGTCATCGGCAAAGCCTCTGAATAGTGATTATCCAGAGAGAGTATGGTCAGGCAGAGATGTTGATTATGGATACTTAAGGGTATTTGGGTGCAGGGCATTTGTGCATATTCCGAAGGATGAGAGATCCAAGCTTGATGACAAAAGCCAAGCGGTGCATTTTTCCTGGTTATGGAGATGAAAAGTTTGGTTACAAACTCTATGATCCGATTAACAAGAAGGTAATCCGAAGTCGAGATGTTGTGTTCTTAGAAGACCAAACCATAGCAGACTTTGAGGAGGGTGAGAAGCTACAGGCTTTCACCAATGATCTTGTTGATTCAGAACTAGAAGTTCCTACTGTGGAACGTACATAAGGCATTGAGAATGCAGAGAACCATGAGTTTGAAGCTCATGATGAGAATCCTATTGCTCATGATGGGATAGAACCTATTGGTATAGAAGATGCAGATGAGATGCATGAACCACCACCAGAGCAAGCAGAAGTGCATCCTCCTAAGGCACCAGCAGATGGGGCAAGGAGGTCTGACAGAGGGAGACTAGCTTCAACCAGGTATCCACCACATACGTACGTGCTACTATCGGATGGTGGAGAACCTATGTACTATCAAGAGGCACTTGAAGGTACAGACAAAAAAAAAGTGGTTGAAGGCCATGCATGACGAGATGGATTCTTTGCATAAGAATCACACTTATGAGTTAGTTGAGAAACCCACAGGGAGAAAAGTTCTCAAGAATAAGTGGGTATACAAAGTCAAGCATGAGGAGAACAATCCTCACCCAAGGCACAAAGCTCGCCTTGTTGTGAAGGGATTCGGTCAAAGGAAAGGGATTGACTTTGATGAGATTTTCTCTCCTGTAGTGAAGATGACTTCTATCCGGGTGATATTGGGTATGGCCACAAGTATGAACCTAGAGGTTGAGTAGCTAGATGTTAAGATAGCTTTTCTTCATGGAGACCTTGAAGAAGATGTCTACATGGACCAGCCAGAGGGGTTTGAGGTCAAAGGCAAGGAGCACCTAATATGCAAACTGATAAAGAGCTTGTATGGGTTGAAGCAAGCACCGAGACGGTGGTACATAAAGTTTGACTCCTTTATGGCGAAGCAAGAATACAAGAAGTCTGCTTTCGATCATTGTGCGTTTGTTCAGAGATTTCCAGATGGGGATTTCATAGTGCTATTGCTGTATGTGGATGATATGTTGATAGTTGGCCCAAACATCAACAAGATATCCAAGCTGAAGAAAGACTTGAGTAAGTCCTTTGAGATGAAGGATTTGGGTCAAGCAAAGCAGATACTTGGGATCACGGATCACTTTCGTGACAGAAAGAGTGGGAAGTTGTGGCTTTCTCAAGAAAGCTACATTGAGAAGGTGTTGAAGAGATTCAACATGGATCAAGCGAAGCCAGTCAGTTCCGCATGACCAAAGAGATGTGTCCTAAGGGTGAGCATGAGCAGAGCCAGATGGAAAAGATTCCTTATGCATCCGTAGTGGGCAGTTTGATGTATGCCATGGTGTGTACTAGACCGGATATTGCTTTCGCCGTTGGGGTTGTAAGCAGATTTCTGTCAAATCCGGGTAAAGAACATTGGGAAGGTGTTAAGTGGATATTGAGATATCTCAAGGGCACTTCCAAATCGTGTTTGTGCTTTGTTGGAAGTAAGCCCTTACTTGAATGCTACTAATCGATCGCGCATGGCGGTGATGTTGACTCGATGAAGTCCACCTCCGGTTATCTGGTTACTTTTGCAGGGGGAGCAGTTTCTTGGCAATCTAAGTTGCAAAAGTGTGTTGCTCTCTCCACTACAGAAGCCGAGTATATTGCAGCCACTGAGTGTTGCAAAGAGATGCTATGGATGAAGAGGTTCTTCGACGAACTAGGGCTAAAGCAGAAACAGTTTGTAGTTCTATGTGACACTGAGGCGCCATCCACTTGAGCAAGAATCCGAGTTTTCATTCTAGATCCAAGCACATACATGTGCGTTATCATTGGATTAGAGAAGTACTCGAAGACAAGCATTTGTGTATCGAGAAGATCCATACCGACAAGAACGGGTCGGATATGATGACCAAAGTCTTACTGAAAGGTAAGTTTGATATTTGTTGTGCTACCGTCGGAATGGTATCAGACTCGTCCTGTTGATTTGGAAATTGCATGGAGGTATCCCCCTTCACTGTTCGGGAGGGGGAGATTGTTGGAGTTATCCCTCACATGAGGAGAGAAACAGAGCTGGAGAGAAACGGAGCGAATTCGACATCGAAAATGTCGAGCGCGCCCGCGCTCATATGGGGCGCGACCTGCGCTTAGAGCTCCAGTATGTTAGGCGCGACCCGCGCTCAGTCTCCAGTGTTTTGGCATGACCCGCGCTCAAAGAAAGCCAGTCGCCAGTCTAATCTTTGTGGGCTTCATTTCACAAGAACCACGAAATTTGGTTTTTGGAAAAAAAAAAAAAACAAAAACCCAAAAATCAAGGTTTTGGAAAACCTAACGAACCAAGTCAGAAGGATTGGAATCCAGACTAAAACAAAGAGAGAGAAATCCAATCTTGAAAGCTATCAAGATTGAGAGATAACATTTACAGAGATACAACCCTGTAAAGAGATAAGAGTGATCTAGTAAGGTGAGAGACTGAAAGGAGAGATTGTAATCTTCCTTCCCACTTTATAAAGAACTGGCTCTTGTGGAAGTAGGCATCATTGGCTGAACCACGGTAAATCTTTGTTTTGTGGTTTGCTTTTACTGCTTTACATTATTATATGTTGTTAATAGTTGTTTAGCGAGTTGGGCATGTTAGTATAGGTAGTTTGTGATATTTAGAATTTGTCTGGAGTTGAAGTGTGTTCATACAAGTTATCTGTGTAGTGGGGGAATCGATTGGTATTGGTATAATCCCCAACATAGGGAACTTTGTTGACGCTTATATGGGCCATGGTATTGAAATAGGAGATAATGAACCACCGTTTGTTCTTGAACCAGACTTGGGTAAGAGGCATCTTGACTACAAAAAAAAAAGCAAAAGAAAAATTGTATCCTTCTTGTGAGGGACCCAAGACAACACTTTCAGCAATTGTTGAACTTCACAATTTGAAGAAATAGTTTGGGTGGTCTGGGAATAGTGTGACAGCATTGTTGTCCATGTTGAGGAGATGGTTACCTAAAGAAAACACATTGCCAGTGAAATATCCTGTAATGAAGCAAATGTTGAAAGACCTAGGGATGAAAGCCAAGTGCATTCATGTGTGCGAAAATAATTGTATGCTATATTGGAAACTTGACAAAAATTTGGAGGAATGTTGTCATTGTAAAAAACCTAGATATAAAGTCATAGCGGGCAAAGGAGGGAAAGTTTCAAAAGAGCCTAACAAAGTGTTGAGACACTTTCCTCTCATTCCGAGGCTCAAGAGGTTGTATACAATACCATGGATAGCACGTGACATGACTTGGCATGCTAGATCAAAATCTTTGTGGGATTATATGAGGCGATCCAAACCGATTCTCGCCAATGGAAAGTATGTAAAGAGAAGTATATATATATGAAGAATTTGCAGAGGAGGAGCGCAATGTTTGGCTTGCTATTTTATAAGATATTCTTCAAAATTGCTTATCCCGACCTCTGCATTACAGTCTGGAAAAACATTTACTGCTAAGGGAATGCAAGTGCTTGAACGCCAGTAGGTAAAGAAACCATGGAATTACTGATTAACGAGACTGGTATCGGGTTGATAAGGATTTTAAGGATGGTGAGCAACAAGGTGAGGAAGAGCAACTTTTGAGGAAGTTACTTTTGATCGATGCTTCTACATTTATGGAGGCCCGAGAGCAGCCGGAGGTTATTTCTTTTATATTCTTTTGTTTATGATTAGAATATTGTCCGTGGTGCATGAATTACTAAAATGAATGGCTTTTGGTTGATAATAGGAATTGGAGGCATTGTCCAACCACTATGCATTGTTATTCAACCGGAGAAAAGCAAAATTGTCGTCGAGCGTAAGTCTTTCTATGATGCAAAACTTAAACAGATCCAACAAATTTTCAGTTTGGATTCTGAAATTGATGGAAGTGATTCTGATAAAGGGAAGAAAGTTGAGACTTTAGAAGAGGGAACTGGAGATGAGATGAAAATCTTATGGATTCAAGTGTCAACAAGGCTGCTTTGGGTAATAAATTAATAAAATTCATTCACTAACTTTCGTTGTCATACTTGTATTGCTCTAAGTAGGTAGTGTTTTTCTTCCTGTGTTCTTGTGTTATCTTTCTTACAGCCGGATGAATATATCTAATTACTTTGTTGTCTAATATATCTTTTCCACTATTTGAACTTATTCTCATTGTTACCCGCTTAACTGGAGAATTTTGATACTCGTTGTCTACAATAGATCTTGATGGTCATGTACTCGTGTTTGTGTGATGGGGTTTGGCTTGTCTCATGGCTCTTTTTTTGGAGTGATAGGTTCTCGCTTCAAAAAGTCCGGTAAAATATTTCTAGCAGGTTTGGTATCTTTTTTTTTCCTTCGTTATGACAGGTGGATACCTTCATGGGATCCTCGCGTGTCAGCACTAATGAAGCTTAGATTTGGGGATGTATATGTCTTATGTTTTGCTTTTGTTTGGAGGATTGTGTGTGACTGTTGTATTTTCAGCTCCAACGCTAAATAGAACTCTGTATGGACACGGTCTTTAAGTTGCTAAGTCTTTGTACCCATGGGAGGACCCAGTGTATAGGCAGGGTATTCAAGTGAATACCCTCAAATTTCTCCTAAAAATAAAAATAAAAAAATAGTAGGCTTAAATGTTTAATATTTAACTTAACCCATTAGTATTTAGCCAAAAAAAAAACTTGGCTCATTAGTTAATGATTTTTAACATTTTGGATTAAGGACTCTGTAAGACTTGTAACGTAGGCCAAGTCCACGGAGGCCAAGTCCACACTTTTACTTTTACTCCAATGAGTAATTCATTTCGTTTTTTTTTCTAGTAAACTTCTCAAATGTTTTCGATTTCTCAATCACCTTCTCTATTATTTGGACATTTTCTCAGATTCATTTATCAAACCATCTCGAATTCTCAATTCAATTTCTCGCGGGTATCATTTTGCTTTTTAAAATCATATGTTTATACTCGTTATTTTTTATTTATTTATTTATTTTACATAACACTAAAGAAAATTTTCGTTGTTGAATTTCCGATTTAGCTTGAATACCCTCGACGAAACTCCTGGGCCCACCCCTGTTTGTACCTATAGGATCTGCTGCCTGAGTGTTCATGTTGATCACTCAAACTGAACTAAAATAGACACGGAGTTCCATAAAAGAGGTTAAGAATGACATCATGCAGCTGAGTCATTTATGCAGCTCTATTATTGTTTCTTTGCTTTAGTTTTAACATTTTGTCGATGAAAATTGATAAACACTTTAACTAGAAGCTTGGTTTTTGCTTATTTGTTTAGTGTTGATAGATAGGTGTAATGAGTGACTCTGGTTGGCGTGGGCATTTAGAACATTTTGTTGTTTTTCATTATGTTTCGTTGTGTGGATGAATGGAATAAATTTAATTACTAGAGTTTGTTAGAGTTATAGATGAATAGAAGAACTTAAGTGATACATTATAGAGTAAAAAAAGGTGCAGGTACAGGTACGTGGTGCAGGTGGCCCACATATAAAAGGGCCAGAGAAACCAATTATTTTTTTTTATACATTGAAAATTCGTTAGTAACGGATACGAAACCGTTAGCAATAGAAAAAAATTTTATACAATGAAAATTCATTAGTAACGGATACATAACCGTTAACAACAGAAAACCAAAGTGACGCTTGTATCCGTTACTGACAAAGGATAAACAAATTTGGTAACCGTTACTAATAAATTCTAACAGCTAGGTATCTGTTACTAAAATTAATTTCAGTGACACTTTATAACCGTTAGTAAATTTTGTAATGGATAATAAGCGTTACAGATATCCGTTACTAATATTTGTCACGCTTTTGTGTCAACGCAAGATAACCGTTACTAATATTTTTTATGACGGATGTATATCTGTTACAAATAGGTTGTTATGGTGTAGTGCACTTCAGTGGGCTAAGCGACCTCTGGGGTCTTGGTCTCTTGGAATGCCTCCTTGACCTGAAGAGGTGGAGCCACCTCTGTGGTCTTATCTACTGGAGGAACATTTTTTACCGAGCCCCCAGTGTTTTCCTTTGGCAAATCGCTTAGGGAGGTCTTGGTCAGGGTCTTGACCTCAGAGATGAAGTCTTCTGCCAGCTTGGTTTTGGCGATCTCTCCTTTGTTTTTGAGTGAAGCCCCAGCAGGCTTGTTGACTGACAGGATATGGTTGCAATTATGAGCATCGAGCTTGTTGCTTCTGAGCTCCATCATGCCTCTGGGGCTAGGGAAGCGTAAAACCTGATGGAGTGTTGATGGCACTGCTTGCATCTTGTGAATCCAACGACGTCCTAAAATAGCAGTATAAGACGAGTTGACATCTAGAACACTGAAGCGCATGTTGATGCTGACTTTGTCCTCATGTGACCTAACTGAGATAGGAAAGATAATGTCACCAATTGGGTCAGCTCGAGATCCATTGAAGTCATAGAGGGGGGCTATTGGATCTATTATTACCGACTTGGGCAGGTTAATCTCCTTAATAGTCTGATAGAATAGAACATCGCATGAGCTGCCTGGATTGATTAGGACGTGTTTTACTGTCCAGTCGCTGATTTTGACATGGACAACCAGAGCGTCATTATGCGGGAGGCCAGCACACCTTGTTGAGGTCGGCCTCAGTGAAGGTGATGTCTCCTGAGCTACAGCCAGTTATGCGTGGGGTAGGAGCCACTTGTGAGGAGAACCGGTAAACTTCTTGTAGAGCGCCTACCCGTTTCTTTTTCTCCCTTGTGGACGTGAACGAGTGATCCTGGAAGGTGATCATGTTCATCATCCTATTGTTATCTCTGTCCGATGAGTGCTAGCGGCGCTCATGGCGAGATCGCTCATTTAAGTGTCCTCGAGCATGAGAGCATTCTCTGTTAGTGTGGCATTGTGGAGTTCGGCTTCGTTCTCTGCAAGCCATGAGCTTGTGGAGCAGGTCACCATCGGCTATATCAATATAGTGTTTGATATGCCTTGCCTCAATGAGGTCTTGGAGGTAGTGCTTGAGCCCCCGGCACTCGTTGGTCTCATGGCACTTTGCTTTATGGAAAGTGTAGTACGGCTTTCCTAGTGTGTCTTCTAGCCGTTTAACCTCAGGTCGGTAATAGGCCGATGTTTTTATTTTCTCTAGTATGTAGCTTGGAGATCTTGTCAGCACAGCGAACTCGCATTTCGTGTGGGTCCTATTACCGGTGCGTCCCTCCCCCTTATGCGGGTAAACTTCTTAGAATATGGGGTGGGGGGGGGCGTCTGAGATCGCAGCGACCTCCTCTTCCCTTTTCAAGCCTTCACGCTTCATGCCCTCTTGTAGCTTGATATATTTCTCCACTTGAGCATACAACTCGGCCAGTGTCTCAGGACGCTCTTTCATTAGTGACCTAGACAGACCGGTGTTTTTCCTGATCACATTGGTGAATGCTAGGGTGGCTAATGACTCCTTGAGGCCGCTCTACATGGAAAGTAGTTCTATCTTGAATCGCCCTAAAAAGGTGCGGATTGGCTCGTCACTCTTTTGAGACAGTTGGAAGAGTAAATCGAGGTTAGCTTTTTTACTTCTCTTGTGGACGTATTGGCTAGCAAACTGATCCGTTAGCTTCTCAAAACTATCAATTGAGTTCGGCTCCAGTGAATAGAACCAATCGAGGGCTCCATCCTTCAGGCTTACAGGAAACAAGCGGCATTGCAGGTGGTCGAACTCCTGTGCACTATAGAGTGCGAGGCTTTGAATGTAGTGAGCTACGTGCTAACCAGGGCATGTGCTGCCGTCATACATTGCAAACCTGGGTTGGATGAAATCCTTGGGAGAGGGTTTATTGAGTACCTCTGCAGTGAAGGGGGACGCCCGATACGTCTTTAGCATCTTTTGAATGACCTGAGTGGCGTCTTTCTTGACGGTGCTCTCTTCGATCCGCTGGGAGAGGTTGTTGATTTGTTGATTGACCTCGCTGATGCCGCCTTCTATAATGGCACCATTTGGGTTCTGTGTAGCGATCTGATCTTTTAACGCAGCGTTTTCCTACTAGAGTAGGGTGATGCTATCGTTCATTGTGCCCATCTGGGTAACTAGGTACTTCACTTGATCTTGGAGGCTTTCCATGCTTCGTGGGCTTGAGATTTTGTTTGAAGGTTTTGTGAACTCAAGAAATCGAGCCACAGATGGCACCAATGTAAAGGTTAAGATTCGTTTAACCTTTCAAACGTAGACAATTTGGGGGAGAATGGGTTGGATTGTTGGATTTGACCGAGTTTGTATGGACGAACTGCCTATGTATCAAGCTCTCTCTTTGGAGGAACTTGAATCAGGTCAAACATAGTTCCTCATCCTCTTTATATATGCAAGGTGCCTGCGCCTCTTGCATTCCCGCGTCAAGTCAGATCCAGGTCTTCAGGTCACTTGCCAGCCCTAATGGCAAGTTATGGATATTTATTATGAAGCTTGCCTAATGCTTCGGTCTTGATGGCTGTAATAAAGACATACGTTAAGAGCCATTGCAGAATGAGAGGAGTGAGCGCTATGTAGGTCACTTCTGGGTGAGATCATCCACTCGACTCGAGTCACTTTGAAGCGATCTCGCAGGGCGTGTATGCGAGATCGGTTGGAGGTGTAGTCGCTCAAGGCGCAAGTTGAATATGTTGCTTGCCTGATTCGAGTCACTATGACGTGAGCTCAGAGGATGAGGATTCGAGGTCGGTTAGTAGCTCTGTATATGCTGGACGCATCTGATATCCATTGGTTGTGGATATTAGTCCCTCACAATGCTCTTACTTGATTGGGATAATATTAATTTAATCGTTTGTTTACTTGTTTAGTTATTTATCAATCGGAACATGGAACACACAATTTACAGGAGGGTCGTAAGGGAGATGAAGTTTTAGTATTAGTGGAAGTATACTTCAAAAGAGTTTAGATAGAAGTTGAGGTTCATCCTAAATTGTTTAGAGTTTGAGTGAGAGAGATAGAAGAAGAAAGATAGACTCTTGAATATTATAATGGTTCTAAGCTAATGAACTTGAAAGCTTTGATTGTTGATTAAAATGACTTGAAAACATGAAATGAAGATTGATTAAAACATTGAAATGAAACAAGCAAACAAGATGAAGATTGAAACAAAGAACAATAACAAGTTGATTGAAATAAAGGAAATGAAATAACAAGTTGATTGAAATAAAGGAAATGAAATAACAAGAAATTGAAAAACAAGACAAGAAAATAAACAAACCATATGATTTGGATCCTAAGACAATGGATGAGTTCTCTCTCCTTTGTTTTTTTAATTATATACCCCTACTTTTGTCATTTACATATTTGCCCTCATCCATATATTCTAAACAAGACACCTCACCCCTTTCACTTTTGCTTTTGTTTTTGCTTTATGGGTGCCTTCTTGACCAAGGTAGGTTTAGGGATAAGTCATCATAATTTGAAATAAGGACCTCCATCTTTGGTCTTCTGATTTGAGTATTTTGATTGTTGACTTTGACCGTTGACTTTGACCGGTTGACTTTGACTTTTTCAGTACTTTTTCACAGCAGCTACTAGTCTTCATAATAAGCGTGATTAAGGCTCCTTCTGGTGCGAAGACACAACTTTTATGATAAGTGGTCTAAAATACTCATTAACCTGAAAAAGGCAGTAAAATCTATGAGTTGTCTTTTCCTTAAGCGTAAAAGGGACTGTAATGCGGCAATATACGGGTAATAAAACACACATTTGGGAGCTGATCACCATCCCCAAATAGGATCTTGCTTGTCCTCAAGCAAGGATGAGAGAAAAAACTAAGATCACAAATGAGCGATTTATTATACGTTATACTAATCTCGTTTCGTAGAGTGCGATTGCATTGACCATATGCAACAAGGCATTAAAGTACTAGTGGACGAGCTTTAAGCCTCGTGAGAGTTTTCCAATGAAAGTACTCACAAACTTCTTCTTTTAATTTTAGTACAAAGGGTCTTGTTTCCTTATTTATTCTCAGAAGCTCATACATCTCATTAGCGGTGAATAAGGACAAGCTCCTTTGAACTCAGAATAACATATGTACAGTAATTTAAGCATCTAAAGATAATTGCACAAAACATGAGCAATAAATACAAAAGCAGAGTTGTTTTCGAGGCTTTTGGAGAGCTTCCTTAAGGTGGGTTCTCACAGGGATGTGTTACAATCACAACTCTCTGATAGATTCACTCAAGGTTCGTTTCTCTCAAGTGCAGCGGGCACTTATATTCCTCGTATACTCAAATGACATCCAAAGGAACCGATTGATCACGCTTGCCACTTACTATCACACCATCCTATTCCTAATTGAGCTAGAGGTATTTTATTAGGAGTTATGGGGCTAGGGTGATGGTTTAGAAGGAAAAAGGAAGGGAAAAACAAAATCTAGTAAGATGAGAAACTGGGTTTTCAAGATACTTGTAACCAAAGAAGAACCTCGTTTTGTTCTTTTGCTTCCTCATTGTGATACATTATTTTAGCCCTTTGGCTTTGTGACTCCATATGATTTTGAATTTTGGGAGTTCTAACTTTGCTTTTGATTCTTTTTGTTTCTGATATCATCTCCTTTTGATTTTGAACTTTTAGGAGATTCGATTTTTTACTCCTTTGGATTTTTGGAGTATTGGTTTTGGATGGGTCTTTCTTTTCTTTTTGAAGCAAATAACTATTCTATTTTTGTACAAGGTCTTCTCTTCTCTTTTTCTGATATCCATCCAGTTCTCAACTCATCAGCTAGGTAAGCTTTTTATTGTGTGTTGTGATGGGTTAAGAATTATTAGTGAAGAATAAAAAGGCTTTTAGAAAGGGTGAAGGCTCAAGAGGGGTAACTAGAAGAAAACTATCTTTTTGGGTTTTTAACATTTATTTGGCTATATCAATCCAAAAATGACCTAAATTCCCTCATAGGATATGGCATGGTGATCAAGCAAATGGACGTGTGGTCTTTCTATCTGGACATCATTTGTGTCATCACTCAATAATCATTCCGATGAGGCTTTTGGCTAGATTTTCACAGGATATGGAACTTAATTGTTCTAACCTTGGCTTTGGAAACTCACTGCTATATGGCTATATACACACAAATGCTGATGCATGCTCTTCATGAAAAGATGCATAAACTATTGTACGTATATTAGTCTAAGTACAAAGAAAAAGTCCTTACGCTATAGTTGTAATGAGACTTCTAAACTTTTTATTCATCATAGAAAAAGGAAACAAAACTTTTTAATACTAAATGGAAAAATATTTTTGGTCTTTTTTGAAAAAAATTTAGAAATGAAGAAATGTACTAATATATATACTATATAGAAAATGCCTAGTTTTTTTTTGCAAAATGTTACTATACCAACTCTATGATAGAACTATGCTTGTCCTCAAAGTATGAAGAGATAAGAAAAGATATTATCATAGAAACATTAGCAAAAATGGCGATAGACCTGTATTCTATTCTTCATGATGAAAATACGCCACCCCCAAGTTTGGGGCGTGGGTTGTTTGATATAGAACGAGAAATACATGGTTATTATACTAGGGATATCTACTATAAAATCTTTTTGGGTTTTTGTATATATATATTTTAAACATATATAAAATGCATGAAGAAAATGGAAATTTTTTTACATGATTTATCTATTTTACCTTCTACTCATAAACCAGATTCCACAAAAAAAAACAAAATAAAACAAGCAGATAATATTAGACATAAAGTTAAACTTATATTACGTCATACAAGTGAAAAAGAAACATAAAATAAATAGTTCCAACTATACAGACAATAGGAATCCTAGTCAGAATCTGTGCGTGACTCGTCTCGACGTCTAGAAGATCCTTCTCTTTACTAACGTCGAGGACTAGCATGTCTATCATTACATGGGAGCGCGTCTCTGATGCTCTGTAGTGTTATAGTGACACTGTGCTAAAAATGTTGATGCTCCTGCTGGAAAGTCTGTTGCTCCTCTCTAAGGGTATGTTGTTCTGCTCTGATGTTCCGCTGTTCCGCTATAATGTTACCCTGAGTTTCCCTGAGATGGTGGAGATATGAGTTCAGAATCCTCTGGCCTCCATGGAGGAAGTGAATTCCGTCCATGGGTTGAGTGAATTGTCTAGTGGCATCTTTAGCGAAGTAATCCACCTTCTCAGTCAAGCGTGCTTGCTCAGCGGCTCTGGCTTCATGTGGAAGCCATGACTTCTAGACGCAATGGGCATAGATAGGACCTGTGGTAGCGTCTGGTGCTTGGAACCCCCAGTGCTGCATGATCTTGGTAACCAACACTGGTAGAGGGGTAGACGTCTTCTTCGGTTTGCAGAGTTGCTCGAAGATGAAGGAGACGATGCAAAAAATGTTCTTCTGCTCTTGAAGAATCCATAAAATATGAAGCATCGCCTTACCTATATCCGAAGGCTTGGCCGAGCCTAGCAGGTTGTATGTTGTCCACTGAGATACTGCTAGCTAGTTCCTTCGTAGCGAACTCTGATAAACGCAGTGAAACTTGGGGTTTTTCACCCTCTTGAGAAGCATCTCTACCATCCTCACGTCGACGGTCTTACCATCTAGGGACTATTCCATCTAAACATTGGCTTTCAGAAGAATCCCAAGAACACCACTCACCACCTCCTTGGTGAGCTCCAGCAAGCGGCCATCCTTAACAATCGTAATGCGGTCATCCTCCCCTCTAATCATGCAATTATAAAATGAAAGAGTAAAAGAGGGAGAATATACCACATTTTCCAACAAAACCAAGGGTTCCTATCCTTTTCTTCTGATCTCAGCCCTGAAGTGCACTTCAAACAGATCAGAATAGAAAAGGTCTTAAAATTTTTGCTCCAGCACAATTTTGAGAATTCGAGCCATTTAAAGTAGGGATTTGAAAATTTAGGGTTTTGAGTTGGAATGGGGTTTGAATTTGGGGAAGACTGTGAAAAAATTGAGTGGTGGTGTGTTAGGGTGAGGTCGCGACCACGAGTAGAGTAGGGGCAAGCGCGAGCTAAGTGAGGCGGCTAGGGTTGGGAAATTTTGGGATGGAGAAAAAAGGAAGGGGCGATTGCGTGGGGTTAAGGCACGTGCTTCTTTTAAGAATTTAAAATTTTGGCCCAAGCCCAAATAAATCAGGAAATTCCGATCTTGTCCTTAGTGCCTTGCCAACTTCCAAAGCTGATCCAAGCTTCGTTACTCATCCGATGTTGACCCGTGAGGTACCAAAACGATCAGCATCGAAAATGCAACGTAACCATATAGGATACACTCACATCTAATGGTATATGTGAAATATATGATGGAAATAACTGTACAGGAACTATAAGAAAGTATGTACAGATAACAGAAAGAAAATTTTAATTAATTTTTTTAGGTTTTGAATAAGTTGACATAAAATTTTAAAATGTGGGTCATTTATAGTCAGATCCCCAAGACTTGGAAGTTTTTGAAAACTTGAGTCAATCCCAACCAGATGGCTGGATTACTCTCTTAGACCGAGCATAATGTACTAGGGGATAACACATGTAGACTTTATAAATATAATTATTATGAGGTTAAAGACCGGGGCAAGTTGGTGTTTGACAATTCGAGCACCAGCTTTCTCTCTTAGTTTGTCTCTTACGTGCGTATGAACTCTTACCTAACCTAGGAATGATTTTCAGTATATGTGTATATATCTTAAGCTGCAGTTCTCTAGGAAGTACTTGCACACGATCATTGAAATTGATCTATCTAGTCTTGTTAGGTGGAGGGTTTTTGTTTGATGCAGAAAATATTTTTGAAAAGTTTTTCAGAAACGAGAGAGATTAGAAGGGGAAAAGATTTAAACGAGAGGGGAAAGTTTTTTAAGAAAGGAAATTTTTGAAAATTTTTGAAATTTTTGAGTCTTTTAACATCAGATTCCCAAAACAAAATATAGAGGTGAAGGCAAAAAGATAGAATTAAACAGAGAATAGTATCACTTTGGGTTACTCTATTTGTTTAATTCTCATTCGGAGATGCCTCGTCTCTTTTTTCTTTTTTCTTTTTGGGTTTGTTTTCTCATTCAAAATATATCTCTATCCATATAGAGGTTTTTGCCAAAAAGATAAAATTATACATTACTCCGGTATCATTTTGGTTACTCTGGACGTATAACTTTCATTTTTTATATCTTCTGGTTTTGAAAACTATGAAGAGATGTTTTAAGAAACTCGTACTCAACAACTGTGATTCCAGATGTTACTACTTTAAAACAAATCATAACATATATTCGTAGGCAATTTTCATGTTAGCTCTGTGGACCCAATTTAGACAGACAAAGCTTCAGCTACGCAAGTTGGGAGATTTACTGCGCAAGACATGGAATATCCTGACCCGGGCGAATAACTCAGTGATATAGGCAACCTTTAGTAAGCAAAGCTGATCTCAAACTGCCCCTAGATTGTGTAGTTCTAGGGGTTGGTCTGTGTAAATTTCATTGCCCGTTTTGAAAAAAATCACTTTACTACTGATGTATCGAGAATCTATCATTAATAGCACAAAGAAATCAAACATTTTTGAAAAAGAAGTGTAAAATAAAGAAAAGAAAAATTATATACTTGCTCCACATGTTCACATTTACTCCAACGACGAGTAAAAAGTATTTACAAAGAATATGCGAGATATACTATGGACTAAGGCTCCGACACTTACAACCACACTCTCCAAGTGGAGAGGTCTGGTTACCTTATTGATGTATCCCCCTAAAGCAAAAGATGGAATGGAAAGGGAAAGGAATACATTAGAACAAGAGGAGTCAATCCTCGTAGATGGGATCTTGGAAAAGGATTTCTTCGACATCGATCTATAGACCGTAACTCATGAAAATGCTTGAGGCGCTGACCATTGACTTTAATTGTATTGTTGTCCGTATGATTTTTTAAAGTAATAGTCCCATAAGGGGTGACTTCAGTTATATTAAAAGGACCAATCCATCGAGTATTCAGTTTTCCTGGAAACAGATGCAATCTAGAGTTATAAAGGAAAACTTTTTGACCAACTTCGAAATGTTTTCGTAAAATATGCTTGTCATGAATCCTTTTCATGTTGGTTTTGTAATCTTTTGAAAGGTCATAAGCATCGTTTCAAATCACTTTGAGCTCATTTATTTGTAGTTTATGCTTTTCACCTGCTGCATCGAGATTATAATTAAAGGTTTTTATTGCCCACAGGGCACGATGCTCTAGTTCAACTGGCAGATGACAAGGTTTTTCAAAGACAAGCCTATAGGGGGACATCCCTATAGCCCTATAGGTGTTTTAAAAGCGGTTATGTATGCCCATAGTGCATCGTTCAGATGGAGAGACCAGTCTTTCCTATTTGGATTAACTGTTTTCTCCAAGATACGTTTAATCTCTCGATTAGAGACTTCAACTTGACCACTTGTTTGAGGATGGTATGGAGTTGCAACCTTATGGGTTACTCCATATTTTTTCATGATATACTCAAAAACTCTATTGCAAAAATGTGATCCACCATCATTGATGATGGCTTTTGGGACACCAAACCTTGAGAAAATGTTTCCTTCTATAAACTCGATGACTATTTTGTTATCATTGTTACGACATGGTATAACCTCAATCCATTTAGATACATAGTCTATGGCTACTATGATGTAAATAAAACCATTAGAAGTTGAGAAGGGTCCCATGAAATCAATGCCCCAGACGTCAAAAATCTCCACTATGAGAATGGGATTTAAGGGCATCATGTTATGTGCAGAAATACGATCGAGATGTTGGCAACGAGCACATGCCTTGCAATGAAGAAATGCATCTTAAAAGAGTGGTAGTTGACCAGCAGAATCCACATTGTAAGACCTTAGCAGCAGTTTTATTAGCACTAAAATGCCCTCCACAAGCCTGCTCGTGGCAGAAGGAAAGAACGGCAGATTGTTCCCATTCTGGAATGCAACGTCAGATGATCTGATCTAGCCAGTACTTGAAAAGATACGGGTCATGCCAATGACAGTACTTTACTTGAGCAAAGAACTTCTTCCTCTGATTTCTATTCCACAATGGCGGAGTCTCTTCTGTCACTAAATAATTCACAATATTAGCATACCAAGGTGCAGAGAGGATCACGTAGAGGTGCTCATCAGGAAAAGAATCTAAAATGGGCTCAGAATCACCGTCACTATCATCAATTAACCTAGACAGGTGGTCAGCCACTACGTTTTCAACTCCTTTTTTATATTTTATCTCCAAGGTGAATTCTTACAGGAGGAGAATCCATCGAATCAACCTCTGCTTAGCATCCTTCTTTACCAGAAGGTACCTAAGTGATGCATGATTAGTATAGATTAAGGTTTTTGAACCTATTAAATATGGACCAAATTTGTTTAAAGCATAGACAATGGCTAAGAATTCCTTTTCAGTGGTCGTATAATTCTGTTGAGCCTCATTTAGAGTTTTACTTGCATAGTAAACAATTGTAGGTCCCTTATCATGTTTTTTACCTAGAACAGCGCCAACAACGTAGTCGCTGGCGTCACATATGAGCTCAAACAGTTTCAACCAATCAGGAGGTTGAATTATAGGTGCAGTTATTAAGGCGGCTTTCAATTTTTCGAAAGCCTGCATGCATTCCGAGTTAAACTCAAAGGGTGCATCTTTTATAAGAAGATTAGTTAAAGGTTTAACAATTTTTGAGAAATCTTGGATGAATCTTCTATAAAATCCAGCATGACCTAGAAAGGCTCGTATGTCATGGATGTTCCGTGGAATAAGTAGAGTAGAAATTTTGTCTATTTTGGCTTTATTTACTTCTATACTATTTTTAGACACAATGTGACCTAACATGCACTATTCCCTTTTTAACCATGAAGTGACACTTCTCCCAATTAAGGACCAGATTATTTTTCTAACAACGCACCAATACTTTGGATAGGTTGGATAAGCAATCATCGAAAGAATCTCCATAGAGGGAAAAAATCATCCATAAACACTTCCATGAATCTCTCCACCATATCACTGAAAATGTGTAACATGTAGCATTGAAATGTGGCAGGTGCATTGCAGAGACCGAAAGGCATACGTGCATAGGCGTATGTTCCAAAAGGGCAAGTGAAGGTAGTCTTTTCTTGATCTGATTCATCAATTAAAATCTAAAAGTACCCTGAATAACCATCCAAGAAACAGTAATAAGCATGCCCTGCTAAACGTTCAAGCATTTGATCTACAAATGGCAGGGGAAAATGATCTTTCCTGGTGACGGCATTCAACTTCCGATAATCAACACAAATCCTCCACATGACAGGAACACGTGCTGGTATTAACTCTCCTTCCTCGTTACGGACCATAGTAATCCCAGATTTCTTTGGCACCACATGAATAGGGCTTACCCATTCACTGTCAGATATAGGGTAAATGATTCCAGCATCCAGTAGTCTAAGGATCTCCTCTCTTACTACCTCTTTCATAGCTAGATTTAACCGATGTTGAGGCTCTCTAGAGGTTTTAGCATTCTCTTCCAGGTGAATCCAGTGGGTGCAAATCTTTGGATCAATTCCTTTTATATCATCAAGAGACCAACCAATGGCACAACGGTGTTTTTGAATCACTCTAATCAAGCGCTCCTCTTCTCTTTTGACAATTGGGATGAAATGATGATGGGATGTGTACCATCTGTATCAAGATATATATATATAAAAGCAATGTCTCTACAGGATCTTGTTCTTCTATTGAAAATACCTGGGCTAGTGATGTCTCTTTCTGTTCAAGTAACTCATCATCTGAAGTGCATAAGGGAACTGATTCCAAAGCTACCGAGGTATCTTCTTTATACTGATCCATGTCAAACTCTGAATCTCTGAAGGATAAGAACTGATGCACCTCAATTTCTGGGAAGGTCCGGTCACAGTACTCTTGCACTACACTGTCTATCATACTAACTTCATCATCTAACTCTTCTGCCATCTATTGTTGCATCATCTTGAAAACATTAACTTCTACTGAGAGGTTTCTGAAAACATAGTGATAGATCCATTACGGCAGTTTATGAGGGCGTTGGCAGTTTCCAAGAAGGGGCGCCCTAGAATGATGGGTATGGCATCATAAGCAATTTTGATGTCGAGGATGACAAAATCAACCTGGGTAGCAAAATCCTTAACCTTGACAAGCACATTTTTCGACCACTCCTTTTGGGTATTTGATGGATCGGTCGACTAATTGCAATGTCATGGTGGTAGGTGTAAGCTCGTGGAAACCGAAGTTGTTTAAAGAGGTAGTATGGAAGGAGATTAGCACTTGCTCCAAGATCGAAAGCAAGGCAATTGCGATATACTTGTCTCCTATAATGCAAGGGAAGGTAGGACAACCAGGATCTTTGTATTTTACGATTCCGTTGATCTTTGTGAGGGATGGAAATTATTCTGTAAGGAAGACATCTTTTGGAATGTTAGTTTTTCTTTTGTTGGTGCACATATCCTTAAGAAATTTGGCATGCTTGGGTAAATGTTTGATGGCATCGAGAAATGGCATATTTATGATTAGACTTTTGAATGTCTCTCTGGTTTCATCAAAATTTTCATCCTCCTTGGGTGTCATTAGGCGAGCTGGAAAATGTGCATTTGGTTTGTATGGTCTAACTGGGTTAGGTGGAGGAATTGATGGTGTAGGGACTGGAATATTGCTAGGATATATATGTGGAGGTATTTGGTTTGCAATTTCCGATTCTGGTACTGGAATGGTTACCTGTACAAGTGTAGGGTCTTCTTGTAAGACTACTTTATTATAAATAGTTTTGCTAGATCGCAAACGTTATGACCGCCTTTAATCTCTTGAGTTGGAAGGTTTTAAACTTTTGGCCCTGAAATGAACTTTTTTCTGTTTCACTCTTAGGCTAACAAGTTCAGAGATTGTTACATGGATGCTAGGATTTGGGTTTGTTGTTGCATGACATATAGCATTATTTTGGTAGGCTTATCTGCTTGGACACTAGTTGATGGTGTAACGGGGACTAGGTCTCTTTGGTTGTTGATAGGTGGGTTTTGATAGTTCTGGTTAAATTGAGATATAACCAATACTCTATTCTGATTATTATATGTATCTTGTCTTTGTCCTTGTCTGAAGGTATTTGTTGGTTTGTTGAAACCTGGTGGTGTTTGGTTTTGAGGAATGTTGGTCCATGCGAAGTTTGGATGTTGCCTCCATGGTGCATTGGGTACATTAAAAGCACATACTTCTTCTGGCTGAAGTGATGATAAGTTTGTGATCAAGGGACAGGTGGCATCTATATGATTTAAGCTTAGATAGAAATTGCATAGTAAGGTATTTACATTGATAACATGATAAGGGGTTTGGTCTTTTTGTTTGGTTATGAGGGCATCTATCTTTCTTGTGAGGGTTTCTATTAGGGTTTTGATTTCGAGATCTGATTTCACCTCAAAAATACCACTAACCTTGGTTGTACTAGGTTGGGCTATTCTGGAATTGTTTATGTCGCCCCAATGGGTACTCTTTTCAGCTTGGTTTTCAAGAAAGGTTAAAGCTTCGGTTGCACCTCTATCCAAAAAATTACCATTACTCATGATGTCAAGGGTTACTTTGTGTTCTGGGAGAAGGCCTTTGAAGAAACATTGGACAAGAGTGGATTTTTCTAGTTTATGGTGAGGACATGAATGGAGTAGGTCAGAGAATATGTCCCATACTTCAGAAAAATGTCTCACTTGGACTCTGTCTGAAGAACTGTATCTTGCTTCTTATCTCTGCTATTTTCTTCGGCGGAAAGTACTTCTTCATGAAGGAGAACACAACATTTTCCCATGTATTGAAAGAGTCGGCCTTCTGTGAGAGAAGCCAAGCGTGACTCTTACCAGCTAGAGTGAAAGAAAACACTCATAGCTTAACCTGATCGTCGGTGACACTCAGATGATGAAAGGTATTACATACTTCCTGTATCCGGCGTAGATGCTCGTACGGTAACTCGTGTTCTTACCCGTGGAAGATGGGTAGAAGATTGAACACGTTCGGTGGAATCCTAAAATCGCACGTAAGCGGTGTGAGTCGTATACAAGATGGAGGTCCATCTTGCAACGGTGTGTAGAAGTTGGAGAGAGGCTCTTCAGCTTGCACTACTTCGTCAGCCATCTTAAGATATGTAGGACTAGAAACAGGAGATTGTCTAGGGTGACAAACTCTCCTATGTGAGTAAGTTTTATTCTTGCTAATACTAGAAGTGCCTGAACGCAGTATCATACACTTTTAGCAAGACCCCAAAACTATCCTAACATGCGCAAATGGTGCAATGTATGCTCAAGAAATCAAAATTCGTTTTTGCAAGTATGGAGTTTTGAAAACTTTGATTTTGGTCTATATTTTATTATGCCCTGTTCAGAGGAACAATTGGGCGCATAACTAGGATGGCTCTACTACACGTCTCAGAAGAGTAGGCAGTCACTTCACCAAGTGGTGTGCTACATACCAAGAATCTCACTCACGATGAATCTGGGGGAGGGGAGTGAGGAAGGTAGTTGGTCCACCGGAATCTAGTAACTGATTACTCTAAATCCTCATGGCTATACTTTTGTCCTTTTCTAGAGGAGCGTGACTATTTGGGCTCTAGTTGATTGATTTTAATTAATTTTTTTGGTCTAGGGCTTTCAAGAATCAAGCAACGTCCAATTTACCTATATTGGGTAATGACTTCCCAATGGTTGTTATGGCTCGGGTTCAGCTTTATGCGCAAATGTAAATTGCAGTACGGAAAGTAAATTTCAAACAATCACGTAAACATACTTGAACACACAAGTATCCTCTTACTTGGGCTTCGAGGAGGTTTAGAAGTTACCTCTCAAGTCGTACTTACACACTGCTTAAGGAGAAAACAACGTCGGTTGGCGCTTGATCTAAGAATCAGGCCCAACCTTTCGAGCTTTACCCTGTTTTAAGTTACAAATAAATGCCCATTTAAAAAGCCTACAAGTTGGGTTTTTGACAATTTATACAACTTTGCCTTCAAGGGCTCAAACTTGAAACTAAACTAAAATTATACTAATCTAATTAACTAGTTTTAGATTAATCTCCTATATTAACTAAAGTCAATTGGACTTAGAGTGTTGATTACCAAGTTGATTCAAAGTGTCTGAGTTATAATCCACAACTTGCCTCACACACTTGATCTTCCCTAGGTAATTAAAACTCTAATCCCTTAGTAAGTATTAAACTTAAACCAAGTTTAACTCAAGTTCATCATAAGAAATGAATCAAAAACCAAGTTTTCTTTTTTTTTTTTCATTTTTCTTTTTATCACTAACTATTACAAACAAGTTCCACTATTTTCTCCTACAATATTACAAAATCCAGGATCGGAGTACAATTGTGTGTCACAAATGAACTGGACTTTGAAAAAATCTCACGCACTTCTGTGAAGGTGAACCGGCGGTTGCAATCGCCGGCCAGCACCGGTGAACGGTGGTCGTCTTTCGCCTGTTTGATCAGCTCCTCTCCACCTTTGTTGTCCCGCAACCTGTTTTGCAAAAAAATATCTCAGTACAGAGAAACAATAAAAATAAAATGATGAAAAATAAAAAATAAAATAGAAATAGAAATAGAAATAGAGAGGTGAGAATGATGCTCCCTTCTTAGATTCTTAACCAATCACTCTCACTCCTTCAATCCATGGCGGCGGTGCCATTTGAAGCTTTAGTATTGGTAGAAGTATACTTCAAAAGAGTTTAGATAGAAGTTGAGGCTCATCCTAAATTGTTTAGAGTTTGAGTGAGAGAGATAGAAGAAGAAAGGTAGACTCTTGAATATTATAATGGTTCTAAGCTAATGAACTTGAAAGTTTTGATTGTTGATTAAAATGACTTGAAAACATGAAATGAAGATTGATTAAAACATTGAAATGAAACAAGCAAACAAGATGAAGATTGAAACAAAGAACAATAACAAGTTGATTGAAATAAAGGAAATGAAATAACAAGTTGATTGAAATAAAGGAAATGAAAAAACAATAAATTGAAAAACAAGACAAGAAAATAAACAAACCAAATGGTTTGGATCCTAAGACAATGGATGAGTTCTCTCTCCTTTGTTTTTTGATTATATACCCCTACTTTTGTCATTTACATATTTGCCCTCATCCATTCTAAACAAGACACCTCACCCCTTTCACTTTTGCTTTTGCTTTATGGGTGCCTTCTTGACCAAGGTAGGTTTAGGGATAAGTCTTCATAATTTGAAATAAGGGCCTTGATAAGAGCCCAAAACTGTAGTTTTAACCCTGTAACAGTCATACTTTTAGACCAATTATGTGAGTAATAATTAAGAGTTAACACTGACTACGTGTTTTATGCATTTCAGGCTTCAAAGTCCATTATGTGCAGAAATGTGCCACTTTAGCGAGATAAGGGAGCAAAGGTCGGTTACTAAGGAGTTCCGTGATTAAAGGCCAAGATTCGAGAAGACAAAGCCTTTCTAAAGCCCGGTCAAAAGCTGAAAAGTCGACGCGGGCAGAAATAGCACACAAGTCAGCAGAACTTCCGAAGGCCGTATCTTTGGACTCAGACCTCGGAATGGGGCCTACCTTATGTCAAAACAACCGGCTCGAAAAGAGCTTTCTAATGGTCTAAGCCTTGATCCAATCAGAGGATCAAAAGTGGACGAAAAGTCTGTTGAAGGCAACTGCAGCTAAAGAGGCCTTTTTGGACTGAAAGTATTGGGTTTTGGGCCTGATTCTCTGGCCCGAAACATGGATCCAAGCCCATGCACGATTTTTGGATCTGAACATATAAAAAACAAAAGCTTAGCTCTTTGTTAATGGTAGATAGTTAGGTTAGAAAATAAAGGTAGCTTAGTATAGAAAGTAGCCATTAGAAAAGCTTCTAGATCTAGATTTAATTGTTTTTAATTAAGTTTAGTTTTAAATCCAATTCTTGTCTTAGATTCAACTCTTAGAATCAATTGTTCTTAATTAGTTTGATAAATAAATAGCTATTTGTCAATTTCAATTCTTGACATTTATATTTGTGTTAGATCTGATTTCATTTATTACTTGTTATTCAATTCTTAGTTATTAATTAGATTTTAATTATTGGTTAATTTAGATTAGTAAATTTCAATTCTTTATATTATGCTTAGTTTTAATTTAATCGGAAGTGATTGCGTAATGATTCTCGGCTAAACCTCCATTGAGGGGGTTGAGCAGCCTTGATGAAAGCTTGATTCCGTTTATCGTAGAGTCGTCGTAATTTCCTTTCCACTCTAGAAACGATTAGTTCACCATGAGAATGGGTTTAATCGTTCACATACTAGTTATGAATTGGTAGGAATGCCATGAGTAATTAGGGATTAGGAGTAACCATATTGTTACTGAAGCGATTCAATTCTCAGATTACGATTAATTCTGGTTAGTAGGATTAAGTCGAGTTAAGGTGGAATCAATCCCCTCTAACTCATTATCATAGAATCAACATAGCATTCCCATAGTTATTTAAATAGTTGACTAGTTGCATCTTGTGGGTAGTTGCATCGTAGTCTAGTTGCCACTTCGTAAATCTCTCATTAGACTTTGAGTAGAGTAATTAGACTAGAAAACATAACATGCGGAAGGACTAGGAGTGGAACGAATCACTCTACTTCACTATATCTCATAGGATTGAGAGTAGAATCTTTGATAAAAGACAGACTCGTAAATAGTTTTAGTTTACTTACGTTTTGAGTTCATCGTTCATTTCGCAGGTAAATTATTCAATTTTATGTTTTACCAAATGGCGCCGCTGCCATCTTAGTTTCACTTTCGCATTGTTTTCGTAGTGTAAGTACTTTTCTTAAAGTCCCATTAAACCCACCCACCCTTGTTTGATTCATACTGTGGTTTTCCGATTCAGCATTGAAAAGTTCCGGAAAAAACTACACTGAGCGCAACCGCGCCTATAAGGAGCGCACCTGCACCCTATAGCCTGGAACCTTGAGCGCAACCCGCCCCCATGTGGAGCGCGACCCTCGCCCTTAAACACTGTAACTTCAAGTTACACGGAAATGACCGCGCCTCTAAGCTAATTTTTCCTAATTCTACGGTTTGATTCAACTTTGATTTTTCAAGTTTTTCGTGTTCTAACTTGTTATAAACACTGAACACGCGTAAACAAGACGCTATTCATAAAAGCGAAGCAAGGACGCAATCAGGTATTCCTTTCTTCCACACCTCACATCTCCTGTTAGAGGTTTATACTAGTATATCAGAATTGTTTGGAGTGTTGACGTGTTTAGCTAAGTTTGGTCTTAGCCTTGTATGAGGTTAAGGTCTGGCCGAACAAAAACACCGAACGTAAATACACAACAACGTCAACAATCAAGTCTATCTAGTATACCACCCACTACACCTCTAGCTACTATTTCACATACACCACCTGATATAATGGCTGAAAAAAGAGAGACTCCTCTCTCTGACTTCTACAAAGCCTTGAGCGATAGCCCCAAATCTTGCATCGTTCTAGCAGACCCAGTGGGGGATTTCCGAATCCCCCCAAATATTTTTAATTTGTTACCTGTTTTTCATGGATTAGACCATGAAAAACCTTATCAGCACATGCATAGGATTGAACAAGTCCTAACAACATTCCACCATCCTACGGTTGGTGCGGAACAAATTAAACTAAGGGTATTTCCTTTCACCTTAGCCGATAAGGCGGCGTCTTGGTTAACTGCCCAAGCTTAATTTCGTGGACTCGTGGGCTAAACTTGTTCAAATTGTTTATGGAACATTTTACCCACCCCTAAAGACGGATAAGATGCTTTCCAAGATTCATTTCTTTCGACAAAATCCTCATGAATCATTTTCAGAGGCTTGGAATTGTTTCACCGATTTCCTTATAGAGTGTCCACATCATAACTTAGCGAAAAACACGTTAGTTCGTGCCTTTTCAAAGGACTTCTACACCACCATAAAGAAGTCCTAGACATAATGAATGGGGTAGTTTCTTAAGCAAAGGAGCCTCGGAGGCTTATAAATTTTAGAAGATCAAACTAAAGCGAAATAACAACCTGGGGTAGTGATTTATATCCACCGCTCGCTAGTTCTTCTAATACAGATTAAGGCCGCCCGGCTTTTTGAAATTAAACACGATCCCGAGCTTAAAACTCTAATCAAATCACTCACTAAAAGGTAGAGTCCATTTCGGTTCAACAAAAGCCTATCCCAATCATGAATGTAAATTCAAATCCATATAGTTTCATTGGAGCCCGAGAGCATCCCGACTTCCATCGTCCCATAGCCTATGAACAAAGCTTGTTCCATTAATAGTGAACCTAACGCCCTTGGAGACAAAATCCCAACTTCGGTTGGAGAAATAACCAACACGCCACACCTCCGTGGTACAATAATCAATATGTTAGGCCAACACAAAGTTTTAACCAAGCTCCACCACGACAAGGGCGATGTGTCGGGGGTAATTTTAATAATTATAACAACCAAGTGCAACCTCGACAAGGTCAACCACAAGGTCAAGTTAGTTATAATAATTATAATGCTAATAGAGGTATCGTTCCGGTAAATAATAATTATCAAAATTCACCCATAAATAATTCACGTGAAATAGTTCCAATCACACCACCCGTGACTACTACACCCACACAACCGGATCGTCTTGACACCTTCATACAAGTGAGCCAAAAACTTTTCCAAACCATGGCTCAATCTAACCAACAGCTTCTACAATCCATTAATAATTTAACCCAACAGTTGGCTTAAGATAAAGCCCAACCCAAAGGTGTGTTTCCAAATCACGAAATACCTAATCCTAAAACAACAAATACAGCCTTTGAGGTAACCGATAATACTAGTAATGAATATGAAAATGTAGGTGAGCTAAATGCCATCACCACTCTCCATTCTGGCAAAGTGGTTGATAACAAAGTAACTATGCCTATAGTTACCCCACCACTAGCCCCTACACCTGCTAGATTACTAGATACTGAAATAGAAACTGAAGAGCCTACCACTGTAGAGGTACCGATTCTAACACAACCCTAAAAACACAGAAAGCCAAGGTTAAACATCCGGTGATACCATTGCTAAATATAGACGAAAACCACCGTTTCCACAAAATTAGTCGTGTTAGCCGGGGATACTAATTATGAGGAGATTAGGGACGCGTTTTCAAGAATCTAACTATAAATCTTCCCTTCCTCGAAGCTATTAAAAAGCTACCACACCATGCTAAGTTTCTTAAGGAGTTGTACTACTAGGCGTTAGGACCAATATACCAAAAGACGCTTTTAACGTAACAATTCCCAACTCTATCCAACATAATGGAATTGTTAAGTACAAGGACCCCGGTCGATCCTCTTCGCATAATGCACCTTAGGAGATTCCTATCTGACGATCGCGTTATTAAACACGGGGGCTAGTGTTAACTTACTCCCGCTTTATTTGTATAGACAAATAGGTCTAGACGAGATGCAACCCACTAAAATGACGCGTTGCAATTAGCTGATCGGTCTATTAAGTATCCTAAGGGTGTGGTCAAAAATGTCTTTGGTAAAAGTTTAGGATTTCTACTATCCGGCTGATTTTGTCATCCTCGATCTGAGGAAGTCGTTAACGACTCTGTCCGATCATCTAAGGCGCCCTTTCCTCGCAAACCGCCAATCGCGCTCATTAATTGCCGCGATGGTTCAATGTCCATGTCATTTGGCCATCTTGCTGTTGAAGTCAATGTTTTTAAAACAAAGACACAGTTACCCGATTCGTCTACGGATGGAAAGGTTAGCATGATCGAGAGCTTTGCTCGAGATTATTTCAACAACACGTTCCCTGATAATCATATGCCCAAATTTCTTTCCTTTGGAATTTCAGACTCCAACATTTCCATCCCTACACTAGTCGATACACATATTACGGATGAGGATGAGATAGATGACTTTCTCAAAGATGTAGAAGACTATCATAGTAACGAGGATATGACCAATCTAGATGAGCAATTCGATGAGTTTCTTAGACTAGGTGATAATTCACCCTATCAAGAACTACTTTCCACAACATCCACCTCGACTTCCCTCCTTCCACCCTTTCAAAGGAATCTCGAGTTTGCACTCGATCCTTTGGTTTCTTCTGTGCTTCATAATTTTTTAAATCCACCTAGTAAACAAATACTTCAGAAGGACAAACCATTTGACATCTTCATTTTCAGACTTGAGACAGTCCCTACCTATACCATGAATGAGTTTTGTGCTAAACCCACATCCTCATTGTTTACATGCTGTCATTCTACAACTTATCCATATCCACCATATTCTCCACAACCATTCACTTTTCCACACTTATTTCCTAGAACACCCACTCGTTCAAAAATGAAAAAGAAGGTGCATACTAGGTTACGTAATAGGGTTATCCGACTTCGCTTTCAGTTCACTAGGTTACGTCTTAGGAAATCTTGGTGCTTGATTGTGTTTGGATATGTTTTCTGTGATATTTATTTATGGAATGATCCACAACTATTTCGGTTGTTGATATATGATAAACTGCATGTTCAGACATATGTTTAGATAAAGTCTCGAGTATCTGACTATAAACGACTCAACTTTCGTGTTTGGTGCATTTTCTTTCATTTCCATATATTGGTGAGTGCACCATTAAGGTAACCGGGCCCTCCCTATGGAGTGTGTGGCTGTAAGTACCGGATCCTAAGTCCACATTTAACATAATTCACGTTTTCCACTCTTGCATGTTTTCTCGGATTTTTAAGTCATGTTTCTCTATGGGGTGAATTATGTCTTTCTTGTTATTGTTTTTCTTTTTAAAAAAAAGTAAATATATATATATATATATATTAAAGAATAAACATAGTAATCTAGGAAGTCTCGGGAATCTGACTTTAAAAGACCCACTGCTAAAAACAAATTTTCTAAGCTTCGTTGTAAAAAATTTGTTTGGGGGTGGGGTGTTCGTGTTTCCGTCCTAGAATGTTTTATGTCCCATTAGAGTTACTTAGGCCGTTGAATTGTATTACGATTCGGGTTGACATAATCCATGAATTTAGAGTTCAATTGTTCGCATAACGTACGTCATGCACGCACTTCGAGGCATTTTCCACTATCTTATATGTCATCCATAGTCGGAATAGAGTGTTTTATGGATCATTGGATTGGAAATTCTCTCCTGATCATTTCCATATCTCATTCGCAAAAATCGGACTGGTAACGAGGCGGCAATTTTGATTTGAAGTTTCGCAAAAAAATTGAAAAATTCACAAATTTCGATTTGGGCTTGGGCCCAACCCGCGCCCACCGACAGCGCACCCGCGCCCTTACCTTTGGCCAACAGTCGCGTTCATCTTCTCAAAACCGCCATTAACGCCCACCAAGCTCCAAAAACCTAAAAAATAAAAATAAAAATAAAAAGAAAACCTAATTATCCCATGCCCACAATCCAAGACCCAACCCAAATCTACTCCAACCGCGCCACCCCACAACCTCCACCAATTTATATCAACAAAAACCACCGGAAAATCAAAATATAAAAAACATTTGGTGCTGCCGCGCCACCACACCACCACCACCATCGTTCTTTTTAGTGAGGTCTCCCTCACTGCTTCCCCCTACCTTCTACAAACCTCAAACCATATTCAAACTTCCAATGGCTCAACAACGCCGAATTTTACCAGAACAAGCTTTTATCATGACCACTTCGCCGTTTTACGGTGACGAAATGATCAGTAGAGACTGGAATAGCTTATGGTACTCGACCGAAGCCTATTACCACAAAGACTTAGTCCGACGGTTCTACAATACGAGGGAGTTGGAGGGGACTAGGATTTTTGTTATGGTGGCGAAGAGGAGGAAGGAAGTAACTACGGGGTTGTTGGCGGAGATTCTAGGCATTCCGCCTAGAATCCATCTGGATGTCACGTTGCAGGAGTCCCAATATAATGGGGTAGAGCCATTGATGAACGTGACAGTTACCGAAGAGAACTACAATGCGAGATCGCATTGTGTTCGCCAGGCATCCCTTAGAACCAACCAAATTGCAGCTTCGATGGATTGGTCGAACGCCCCTGGGAAGGAGAAGGTCGGCGACATCGGTCCGAATCTGCCTCCACATTTTATGGATACTCCAGAGCGAAAGTACGAAGTTCTCAGTATCTTGGAGTTTTTGCTTAGCATGATTAGGGGAGTAGGGAAGTCTGTTGCACCTCTCCCTGTGTTGATAACCAAGATCATGCTGAAGTTGAGAGCAGCTCAGGCGTCTGATAGGTCTTACATCACCCTACACCGAAATCCTCGCATCTATAAGGAGTGTGTCCAACGAGTTTGGAGGTTGCCTGAGGATAGGGTAGAGGACGAGGAAGATGGTGGAAACGAGAATGCCGAGGAGGATGGTGGAAATGATAATGCCTCGAAGGATGAGGAGGACTTGACTTGTTTTGATGCGGATGCCTTGGAGAGGTGTTGGTCAGATGCAGAACTCATGGCTGTGATTCATCGTGGCATGTGATAATCGTAAAATGAGTAGTCTACCTACGAAATGAACTACGAATCCAAACGTAAGTAAACTAAACTTAGTCTTTTACGTGTCTATTATCAAAGCTTCTACTCTCAATGCGAATTGCACTAAATGGAGTACGAAGTTCGTTCCACTCCTAGTTCCCTAGCATGGATTGTTTTCTAAGTCTAACTAGTCGCTCTTAAGTCAATGAGAGCTTTTCTGAAAGGTGTTATACTACGATGAAACTAAAATGAGTCTACGTTGAATTTAACTACTAATACTATGGGAATATGCTTGTTTTGAATCTAGATAAAGGATTAGAGGGAATTGAATCCACCTCGAATCCAACTTAATAACCTAGTATAGATTCTTGTATCTCGATTCTCACGATCTTCGGCAAGAAAAATCGAAGTTCTAATCCCTAGTGTTCATGGCATTTCTACCGAGTACTAACTAGCATGTGAAGTCGTCCACCCATTCTCATGGCTTAAACACGACTTTCTAGAGTGGAATAGATTCTACAACCAATTCTATACTAACCACTAAGTTTTCATCAAGGCTTCATCAAACCCTCTAATGGAGGATTTAGCCTTGATTCATCAAACTAACAATTCCCATTAAATCTAAACTAAACATAATGAAAAGATTCTAACTTTTTATGAAATTTCACTAATCTAAATTAAATAATAACAAAAATCTAATTAACAACTAAGCATTGAATAACAAGTAGTAAATGAAATTAGATCTAACAATTGTAATTGACAAATCTAAATTGAATCAAGAACAACTATTTTATTATCTAATTCAAGGGAGAACAATCATTCAATACTAAATTTAAAACAAGAATAAAACTAATTACTTTAATATAAAAACTAGATCTAGAACTAAGGTTTTAATGGAGGCTAACTAATCTAATTTATTTTCTAACCTAACTATCTACCATTAACTATCTACCCTATCTACCATTATCTATCTACCCTATCTACCATTATCTATCTACCATTAACAATGAACTAAGCTTTTGTTCTTATACATTCAGATCCAAAATTCGTGCATGGGCTTGGAGCCATGGGTTGGGCCAGAGAATCAGGCCCAAAACCCAATTCTTTCAGTCCAAAAAGGCCTCTTCAGCTGCAGTTGACTTCCACAGACTTTTCGTCCACTTCTGCTCCTCTGATTGGGTCAAGGCTTGGACCATTGCAAAGCTCTTTCCGAGCCGGTCGTTTTGACATAAGGTAGGCCTCAATCCGAGGTCTGAGTCCAAAGATATGGCATTCGAAGTTCTCACGACTTTTGCTCCTTTATCTCGCTAAAGTGGCACATTTCGCACATAATGGACTTTGAAGCCCGAAATGCATAAAACGCAGCGTGTCGATGTTAACTCTTACTTATTATTCACATAATTGGTCTAACAAGATGATTATTAAGGGGTTAAAACTACAGTTTTGGGCTCTTATCAAACCACCCCAAAAATGAAGATTTTGCTTGTCCTCAAGCAAAGATGAGAAATTAGAATAAGTGACCAAAAATGGAGTTCTAACTACTCTCGTTTTATTTGAGTCGCGATTGCATTGACCATATGCAACAAGGCCTTAAACCACTAGGAATTCCCTAGTGGACGAGTTATAGCCTCGTGAGAGTTTTCCGATGAAGGTACTCACAAACTTCATCTATACTACAACGACTAAGAAAATAAAACTATTGTTTCCTTATTCATGCTCAACTATCTATACATCTCTCTAGCAATTACATAAAAATAACCCAAAAAACCCTAAGTTAATATATGCATAATAATCAATCATCTACAATAAACATATATACAATGAGTAGTACTATAAAATGTTTAGCGGGTTTGTTTTAGAGAACTTCGGAATAAGCGTCCTTAAGTAGGTTCTCACAATAATAGTCAAGAAACAACACTCTGATTTTTCCACTCAAGTTTAAGCTACTCCGATTAATACAAGTGGGCACACTTTTTACCTTACAATCTCAATGACAACAAGGAAGCCGGGGTCGATCAAACACATCCGCCACTTACTATCACACTAACCTATTCCTAATTGAGCTAGAGGTCTTTATTAGGTGTTACGGGATTAGGAGATGGTTTAAGAAGGAAGGAAATGGATATTCAAAAGGACAAGTCTGAGATAATAGAGTCTTCAGATTATGTAACTTAGAGAAAACCTTTGTTATTTTCTTTTGCTTCTACACTTTGTTTCCATCCTTAGCAGTATTTTTTTTTTTTTTTTTTTTTTTTCTTTTTTTGACTCCCTTTTATTCTATTTTTTTGAGTTTTTATTTTATTTCTATTTTTCTTTTCTTTGGATGGAAACTTCTTTTCTTTATTTTCTCAAGCAACTAACAATTTTTTGTTTACACGTGTTTTTCTTCTTCTTCTTTCTTCACTCATTCTATTCTCGGACTTATTCTAAATTGGGTAGGTTGATTTATTCTTTTTTTTTTTTTGTTTTTTGTTTTGTAACAGGGGTAAAGGAATTGTGGTTTATGGAAGGGCTAATGAAAGGGCTCGTGAGTGGCGACTAGCGGAAAATAATTCATAGGTTTGAATTTCGGCTATATCGATCCAAAGAGCGCCCTAATTCTCGCTTAGGATATGGTTTAGTGATCAAGCAAGTGGACGTGTGATTTCTCTATCCGGATTTTACTTCTCCCTTGTGTCATTTCTCAAATGTTTCGCTTCATATAAGGCTTTTAGGCTATATTCTCACAGGATTTGTAGAATAAGTACTCTAGCCTAGATTTCAAAAACTTATCGCTAACAATCATAGATACTCATGTAATATATTTATAGATAGATGCAAAGATTATTACCTACGTATTAACCTAAGTTTCTAACAATTATTACGATGCAACTATGTGTGAGACTTCTAGATTGTTAAAAGCATGGAGAAAAGAACAATACCAATATTCCTAAGTGTATAGCATAACTTATTTATTTATATTTTTAAATTTTTGAAATTTTCACTAGAAAACAAATGCATATTATATATTTATATCCTAGCAGATGTCTTAATTACACGTGATTCTATGCCCCCAAACAAAAGCATGCTTTGTCCTCAAAGCATTTAAATAAAGAGGGTAGGAAAAATACCATTGAAGCGTGAAATTCGTAAACATCCGCAAAACAAGGTTAGAACGTACTAATATAGGAAATAAAACCGACGCGAACTCTATAAAGAGTTCCACCCATTATGGGGTTAATGAGAATGAAATTGCTTGGGACATAAGCGGACACTAACAAACTAAAACTTACCTCCACTCCCGGACATGCATATTATCTACCCAATAGCATCATGGGTCTTGTATTTCAGCGGGCATGGCAAGTCCAAGAACAATTGCTAGCAAGACCCATAAGCGGTTCCTAGCCTACGTGTGTGATCACCTCACGAAACCAAGCACCATAAGTAGTGCTTTGGAATAAATCTTTGAAAGACTGTTCTGGTATTATTATAGGAGATGTCATCTCAAAATTACGCTCTGGAATAGCTATGAATGATCTGGAAACTACCCGTAGAAAACTGGAATTTTTCTGGTCCATGGAAGTCGAAGCGCTGGCGCCAGATAGATAGGGCGCGAAGTCGCTCTGAAATTTTAAATTCCAGTGTTTTAGCGCGGTCGCTCAACTTGCTAAAGCGCTGGCGCTTAGGTCCAGATAGATGAGGGGTCGGTCGCTTCGGCTTGCTGCCTTCGAGCAAAATTCAGAACAAAATATACAGAGCCTTGAGTCCCTCGCAGAAGCCTTGAAGTCGGAGTTGCTGAAAATTGAAAAATGAGACGAAAAACGTGGGAGTGAAAGGTGAGTGATGGAAATTAGGTGTAGTGTGGGTTGTGAGTGTAGAATGAATGAAGTTTATATAAAATCATCTTTGGAATAGATAACACCACCCCCAAACAGTTTGGGAAGGTGGGATCAACATTAACTAATCACGCACAATGAAAATAACGACATTATATTCATATTGTCATTCAAACAACATTTCACTACGAAGTCAAAATTAACTCACTGAATTTAACAACGTAACATCCTATCTACTAAAAATAATAAAAGACAACATCAAAACAACAAACAAGTAGAAATCTAGCTACTCTTCAAGGGGCGAGGTGGGGGTAAGAATAGGAATTTGAGTGATCAAGAATGGAAAAACCAAACACCCCACCCCAAACAAATTTTTGAAAACAAGTTTTGTAAAAATTTGTTTTAAAACGTCGTCTTTTAAAGTCGATTCGAGACTTGCTAGATTACTATTTTTATATATCTTTACACTTTTTACTTTTATGAATTAGGTTTAATATAAAGGAAAACAATAAGCGATAAAGACATAATTCACACCATAGAGAAACATGACTCAAAACCGAGAAAACATGCAAGAGTGGAAAACGTGAATTATGTGAAACGTGGACTTAGGATCCGGTACTTACAGCCACACACTCCATAGGGAGGGCCGGTTACCTGAATGGTGCACTCAATAATATATTGAAATGAAAGGAAGTGCACCAAACACGAAATTGAGTCGCTTTATAGTCGATACTTTCGAGACTTTATCTAAACATATGTATGAACATGCACGGTTTATCATATATCAACAACCGAAATAGTTGTGGATCATTCCATAAATAAATATCACAGCAAACATATCCAAACACAAACAAGCACCAAGATTTCCTAGGACACAGCCTAGTGGAATGAAAGCGAAGCCGGATAGACCTATAACATAACCGAGCATACACCTTAGGTTTCATCTTTGAACGAGAGGGTGTCCTAGTGAATAAGTGTGGAAAAGTGAATGGTTGTGGAAGATATGGTGGATTGGGATAAGTTTTAGAGGGAGAGCATGGAAAAAATGAGGATGTGGGTTTAGCACAAAACTCATTCATGGTGTAGTTAGGGACTATCTCAAGTCTGAAAATGAAGGTGTCAAGTGGTTTATCCTTGGGAAGTATTTGTTTACTAGGTGGATTTAAAAATCATGAAGCACAGGGAGAAACTAAAGGATCGAAAGTGCAAACTCGAGGTTCCTTTGAAAAGGTGGAGGGTGGGGAATATTGGTGAGGGAAGGTGAATGATTCTCGCTAGAGCTCTCAAGTCCATATCATCGAAATCTTGATATATGCAAGACATTCCTCAATAGTTGGGTCAAAAGGATCACCGATAGAGATTGAAAAATTCATCTTCCGTCATAGCATCAAAGGATGTATGGTTGTTGGCAAGGGGGACTCGCTGAAGTGGTAAAGAAGCGGTGCAAAAAAGAGTTGCGAGAATTCTTCTTCTATTTCGCCTACTACCGAGGAGTCATTGTTAAAGTCGAATTTCGAAGGAAAGGAATTTGTTAATCTGTTTCTCTGGAAACATGTTTTTGAAGTAATCTTGAGCTAAGCTCTCGATCATGCTAACCTCTCCATTTGTAGATGAATCGGATATCGTGTCCTAGTTTTGAAAACATTTACCTCAACGTAAAGATGGCCAAAGGACAAGGACATCGAACCATCAGCGCGGTTTATGAGCCGCCAAGTTGCGTGAGCCCAAGAAAGGACGCCCTAAAATGATAGGTACAGAGTCGTTAGTGACTTCGTGGTCGAGGATAACGGTCGGCCGGGTAGTAAAATTTTGGACTTTAACCAAAGACGCTTTCAACCACACCCTTAGGATACTTAATAGACCGATCAGCTAATTGCAATGTCATTTTAGTAGGTTGCATCTCCTCTAGACCTATTTGTTTATACAAATAAAATGGGAGTAAGTTAACACTAGCCCCCGTGTCTAATAAGCCGGGTCGTCGTGTGTGAGAATCTCCTAAGGTGCATTGTCTGATAGGGAGGACGACCCGGGGTCCTTGTACTTAACAATTCCATTATTTTCAGATAGCGTTGGGAATTGTTCTGTTAAAAAGGCGTCTTTTGGTATATTGGTCTTACGCCTAGTAGTACACAACTCCTTAAGAAACTTAGCATGGTGTGGTAGCTTTTTAATAGCTTCGAGAAAGGGAAGGTTTATAGTTAGATTTTTGAAAACGTTCCTAATCTCCTCATAATTTGTATCCCTAGTTAACATGGCTAATTTTTGGGGAAACGGTGTTTTCTCTCTATAATTAGCATATGGATCAACAGGATGTTTAACCTTGGCTTTTTGTTTCTTAGGTTGTGGTTTAACTGGTACCTCTACAGTTGTAGGTTCTTCAGTTTCTATTTCGGTATCTAGTTCAATATCCGTTGTAGGTAGTACTGATGGGGTAACTATAGGCATAGTTACTTTGTTATCAACCACTCTTCCAGAACGGAGAGTGGTGATGGCATTTAGCTCACCTACGTTTGTAGTTTCCGTACTAGTATTACCGTTTACCTCAAAGGCGCTGTGGTTTGTTGCTCTAGGGTTGGGTATCGGCTTGGCCCGAAACACGCCTTTTGGTTGGGCTTTCTCTTGGGCTAACTGTTGGTTTAAATTATTAACAGATTGTAGAATGTGTTGGTTAGATTGAGCCATGGTTTGGAAAAGTTGTTGGCTCACTTGTATGAAGGTGTCAAGACGATCCGGTTGTGTGGGTGTAATAGTCACGGGTGGTGTGACTGGAACTATGTCGCGTTGATTATTTATAGGCGGATTGTGGTAGTTATTATTTACCTAACGATACCTCTATTAGCATTATAATTATTATAACTATATTGACCTTGTGCTTGACCTTGTCGAGGTTGTGCTTGGTTGTTATAATTATTATAATTACCCCGACCGCCCTTGTCCCGTGTAGCTTGGTTGTAATCGCGTGTGGTGGCCTAACATATTGATTATTGTACCGGAGGTGTGACTTGTTGGTTATTTCTCCAACCGGAAGTTGGGATTTTTGTCTCCAAGGGGTTAGGTTCACTATTAATTGAACAAGAATGTTCATAGGCTATAGGACGATGGGAGTCGATGCTCGAGACTCCAACAGAAACTACATGGATTTGAATTTACATTCATGACGGGGATAGGCTTTTGTTGCACAGAAATAGCCTCTACCTTTTTTGTGAGGGATTCAATTAGAGTTTTAAGCTCAGGATCTGATTTAACCTCAAACATACTGGTAGCCTTAACTGTGGAGGAAGAACTAGCGGAGCGGGAGTAATCGTCACTACCCCCCCAATTATTATTACGCTTAGTCTGATCTTCCAAAAATTTGTAAGCCTCCGAGGCTCCTTTACTTAGGAAACTACCCCCATTCATTATGTCAAGGACTTCTTTATGGTGGTGTAGAAGTCCTTTGAAAAAGGCACGAACTAACGTGTCTTTAGCTAAGTTATGGTGTGGACACTCTATAAGCAGATCGGTGAAACGATTCCAAGCCTCAGAAAATGATTCATGAGGATTTTGGCGGAAAAAATGAATCTTGGAAAGCATCTCATCCGTCTTTAGGGGTGGGTAAAAATGTTCCATAAACAAATTTGAACAAGTTTGGCCCACGAGTCCACGAATTAATTAGGCCAGGCAGTTAACCAAGACGCCCTTATCGGCTAAGGTGAAGGGAAATACCCTCGGTTTAATCTGTTCATTACCAACGGTAGGATGATGGAATGTTGTAAGGACTTGTTCAATCCTACGCGATGTGTTGGTAAGGTTTTTCATGGTCTAGACCATGGAAAAACGGGTAAACAATTAAATATGTTTGGGGAATTCGAAAATCCCCGTTAGGTCTGCTAGAACGATGCAAGATTTAGGGCTATCGCCAAAAGCTTTATAAAAGTCGAGAGAGAGGAGTCTCTCTTTCTTCACCATAATATCGTGTAGTGTGTGAAATTCTAGATAGGCGTGTTGTATTTATTTCTACGAAAAACAAGCCTGATTATACTAGAATTAAAACTCCTCTGACAGAAGATGCGAGGAGTGGAAGAAGGAGTACCTGAATGCCTCCTTGCTACTGGCGTTTGAATAAGCGTCTTGTTTACGCGTGTTCAGTGTATATAAGAGATTAGAACACTGAAAAACTTGACAACTCGAAGTTCGAATCAAACCTGTGGAAATCCGGAAATTTCAGCTAAGCTAAGGCGCCGCTTCTATCTTGAAGCGCTGGCAAGGCAAAGTCGAAGCTCCAGTAAGATAGCGCTGGTCTCTCTTTGGCCGCTGGGCGCCTTCGTATAAACGAGAAGTCCAAGAAGATAGCGGGTGCGCTCTCTTTGAAGCGCGCTGGCCAAGGCGTTTTCTCGCGGAATTTTTCCAAAACTGAAACGGCAACCACAGTATGAATCAAACAAGGGTGGGTGGGTTTAATGGGACTTAAAAATGACTACTTCTACAAAGAAAACAATGCTAAAGTGCAACTAAGATGGCAGCGGCGCCATTTGATAATCGTAAAATGAGTAGTCTACCTACGAAATGAACTACGAATCCAAACGTAAGTAAACTAAACTTAGTCTTTTACGTGTCTATTATCAAAGCTTCTACTCTCAATGCGAATTGCACTAAATGGAGTACGAAGTTCGTTCCACTCCTAGTTCCCTAGCATGGATTGTTTTCTAAGTCTAACTAGTCGCTCTTAAGTCAATGAGAGCTTTACGAAGGGTGTTATACTACGATGAAACTAAAATGAGTCTACGTTGAATTTAACTACGAATACTATGGGAATATGCTTGTTTTTGAATCTAGATAAAGGATTAGAGGGGAATTGAATCCACCTCGAATCCAACTTAATAACCTAGTATAGATTCTTGTATCTCGATTCTCACGATCTTACTGGAAAAATTCGAAGTTCTAATCCCTAGTGTTCATGGCATTTCTACCGAGTACTAACTAGCATGTGAAGTCGTCCACCCATTCTCATGGCGAAACACGACTTTCTAGAGTGGAATAGATTCTACAACCAATTCTATACTAACCACTAAGTTTTCATCAAGGCTTCATCAAACCCTCTAATGGAGGATTTAGCCTTGATTCATCAAACTAACAATTCCCATTAAATCTAAACTAAACATAATGAAAAGATTCTAACTTTATGAAATTTCACTAATCTAAATTAAATAATAACAAAAATCTAATTAACAACTAAGCATTGAATAACAAGTAGTAAATGAAATTAGATCTAACAATTGTAATTGACAAATCGAAATTGAATCAAGAACAACTATTTTATTATCTAATTCAAGGGAGAACAATCATTCAATACTAAATTTAAAACAAGAATAAAACTAATTACTTTAATATAAAAACTAGATCTAGAACTAAGGTTTTAATGGAGGCTAACTAATCTAATTTATTTTCTAACCTAACTATCTACCATTAACTATCTACCCTATCTACCATTATCTATCTACCCTATCTACCATTATCTATCTACCATTAACAATGAACTAAGCTTTTGTTCTTATACATTCAGATCCAAAATTCGTGCATGGGCTTGGAGCCATGGGTTGGGCCAGAGAATCAGGCCCAAAACCCAATTCTTTCAAATCAAAAGGCCTCTTCAGCTGCAGTTGACTTCCACAGACTTTTCGTCCACTTCTGCTCCTCTGATTGGGTCAAGGCTTGGACCATTGCAAAGCTCTTTCCGAGCCGGTCGTTTTGACATAAGGTAGGCCTCAATCCGAGGTCCGAGTCCAAAGATATGGCATTCGAAGTTCTGGCGACTTTTGCTCCTTTATCTCGCTAAAGTGGCACATTTCACGCACATAATGGACTTTGAAGCCCGAAATGCATAAAAACGCGTAATCGGTGTTAACTCTTACTTATTATTCACATAATTGGTCTAACAGTATGATTATTAAGGGGTTAAAACTACAGTTTTGGGCTCTTATCAGCATGCGTTCACTCAACACTATCTGCGAAGACCTCCGGACTCGACAGGCAGCTATCCACCATAATTTCGAGATCCGATCCCAGCGGGAGGACGAGCGGTGGGAACAGATGAGGGCCGAGCTAGAAGCTCAGCGCCAGTTCCGGACAGACATGCTTGCACGATTCCCACCTCACGGGGATTCTCCTTCTGAGGACACATCATCGAGGCACGAGCGTCGTCGCCGAAGGACGAATGGTGCTGGCCCATCGGGAGCTCAGGAGCCATCTCCTGAGCGTGTGCCCTCCGCTACCAGTACCGGAGTGATTAGGGATAGTATCAGTTGATGTTTCTATTTTTATTTGTAATTTCATTAGTGTTATTTATTTTAATGTAAGTTTTATTTCCGTAATTTGAATTTTGTAATGAAATGTACTTCGGATGAAAATTTTAATATAATGCGGTTATTTTCATTATGCGTGGTTGTGTAATATTGATCCCACCTTCCCAAATTGTTTGGGGGTGGTTTTATCTATTCCAGCATGATCTTTATATGACCCTCGTCTTAGAATTTATTGCGGAGTCAAGGTGAGAATATGGCCATTTAGGCATATCTATGAATAAGTATCATGGTAGGATGAAATCTCAATTAAATAGGTAGATTCTATCATAAATTCAACCTAAAAGATACTAGCTTTGTTTTAGAATCAAGAAAATGAGTTGTTTCCGTTTTCGGGTTTGGAAATTTTGGTATTTCCTGAACCGCCAGTAAAACCTTTTGGCAATTTCCGATCCGTTTTAGCAACTTAAAACCTATATAAACTTCATACATTCTACACTCACAACTCACACTACACCTAACCTCCGGCTACTCACTTTTCACTCCCCACGATTCCCATGCTTCGCCTCATTTTCCGAAGTTTCAAAGAACTCTTAGCGCACTCGGCCTCGCAATTTTTTTTCGTGTTTTTGTCGAGTGCACTTTCGCTTCTTCAAGTGAGCGCAACCCCGCTCAAACACTGAATTCCAAATCTTCATAGCGACTTCAAGGCCTTCTAAGAGAGCGCGACTTCGCCGACTTCCGTGGACCGAAAAAATTCCAGTTTTCTCGGGTAGTTTCCGGATCATTCGCAGCTATTTCCAGAGGGTAATTTTGAGATGACATCTCCAACATTGATACCGAACAGTCTTTCAAGATTTGTTCCAAAGCACTACTTATGGTGCTTGGTTTCATGAGGCGATCACATACGTTGGTTGGGAGCCGCTACGGTAAGACTGATGCACTTTATTCTCCAACACTAGTATCTTATTTTTACTTAAAACCGCATTTTCTTTGAAAGACCGGATGGAGAACAAGTGTTCTCCATCAACATTGATAATGAACCAATGGAAATTACCGTGTTCTTGCTAGCATTTGTTATTGGACTTGCTATGCCCATTGAAATACAAGACCCATGGTGCTATTGGGTAGATAATATGTATGTCTACACTTATGAGTTTTGCATGAGTCCTATGGGGCGGGCATTTTCAGTATCGAGGACCAAGGGGAATATAACGTCGCCTTTGGTAGCCCGGGTCATGAGCATAGGAACCTGTTATGTTTTGGATCATGCTAAACATTTTAGGGGAATGGCGTTTTTCTTACGTGAATGATGCCACTTGCGCCGCTTCTTCCTTGCTTTAGCCACTCGGGGCGTATGTGTCATGACCTTCCCCTAACCTTGATGTCTAGTTTAGCTCGATCCCATAGCATGAGGCATAAGTACCTTCTTATGCCCTCGCTTCCGATTTCCGTATTATGCTATGTTTCTTTCCTGCTTTTTGTACACGCTTCACGGATTGGATTACGGCCGCGACCGTACGACCCACCAATAGTATTATTCGATCTTTCCGTGTAATGACTTGGCAAAGGGTGGAGGATACAACCTCATCGGGTTGCACCCTACACCCCGGCCGACCAAGTGGCTCTTAATAGGTTAGCAATAATAGATGATAAATGGCGGGAAGCCCGGCAAATTATCATGGCTTGGCAGATCTAAAGGAACCTCACTTCTTTATGGAAGAAGAGGATGAGGAAGATGATGAGTAATCGCGCGGAGATAAGGTAAGTTTTCATTCTAGTTAGTGTCCGCTATGTCCCAAGCAATTTCATTCTTGTTAACCCCATAATGGGTAGAACTCGTATAGAGTTGCGTCAGTTTTTGTTTCCTATATTAGTACGTTCTAACTTTGTTTTGCAGATGTTCTTGAATTTCACGCACTTCAATGGTATTTTTCCTACCCTCTTTATTTAAATGCTTTGAGAACAAAGCATGCTTCTTGTTTGGGGGGACATAGAAACACGTGTAATTAAGGCATCTGTTAGGATATAGATATGTATAATATGCATTTGTTTTCTAATTAAAATTTCAAAAATTCAAAAATATAAATAAATAAGTTATGTTATACACTTAGGAATAGTGGTATTGTTTTCTTTCTCTATGCTCTTAACAATCTAGAAATCTCACATAGCTTTTGCATCAGAATAATTTTTAGAAACTTAGGTTAATATGTAGGTAATAATCTTTGCATCTATCTATAAATATATTGCATGAGTATCGATGATTGTTAGCAGTAAGTTTCTGAAATCTAGGCTAGAGTACTTATTCTACAAATCCTGTGAGAATATAGCCTAAAGCCTTATATGAGCGAAACAATTGACAAATGACACAAGGGAGAAGTAAAATCCAGATAGAGAAATCACACGTCCACTTGCTTGATCACTATGCCATATCCTAAGCGAGAATTTAGGCCCTCTTTGGATCGATATAGCCAAAAATTCAAACCTATGAATTATTTTCCGCTAGTCGCCCCTCTGAGCCTTTCTTCGGTCTTCCATAAACCACAATTCCTTTACCCTGTTACAAAAAAATAAATAAATAAATAAAAATAATAAAAATAAAAATTCAACCTACCCAATCTAGAATAAGTCTGAGAATAGAATGAGGAAGAAAGAAGAAGAGAAAAACCTGTGTATACAAAAGTTAGTTAATTGCTTCAGAAATAAAGAAAAGAAGTTTTCATCCAAAGAAAAGGAAAAAAATAAAAATAGAAATAAAATAAAAACTCTAAAAATAGAATAAAAGGGAGTCAAAAGCCAAAGAAAAAGAAAAAAATATATATGGCTAAGGATGGAAACAAAGTATAGAAGCAAAAGAAAATAACAAGGTTTTCTCTAAGTTACATAATATGAAGACTCTATTATCTCAGACTTGTCCTTTTTGAATATCCATTTCCTTTCTTCTTAAACCATCTCCTAATCCCCGCAACACCTAATAAAGACCTCTAGCTCAATTAAGAATAGGTTAGTTAGTGTGATAGTAAGTGGCGGATGTGTTTGATCAACTCCACTTCCTTGTTGTCAATGAGATTGTAAGGTAAAGTGTGCCCACCGCATTAATGGAGTAGCTAAACTTGAGTGGAAAAATCAGTGTTGTATCTTGACTATTATTGTGAGAACCTACTTAAGGGGCTTATTCGAAGTTTCCAAACTAACCTTTAGATATTTCATAGTATTACTCATTGTATATATGTTTATTGTAGATGATTGATTATTATGCATATATTAGCTTAGGTTTCGACTTGATTACTCTATATGCATTGCTAGTGAGAGGTATAGTCAATTTAGAGCATGAATAAGGAAACAATAGTTTTATTTCTTAGTCGTTGTAGTATACATGAAGTTTGTAAGTACATTCACTGGAAAACTCTCACGAGGTTATAACTCGTCCACTAGGGAATTCCTAGTGGTTTAAGGCTTTGTTGCATATGGTCAATGCAATCGCACTCGGCGAAACGAGAAGTAGATAGAACTCCATTTTTGGTCACTTATTTTAATTTCTCATCTTTGTTTGAGGACAAGCAAAATGCTGTTTGGGGGTGGTTTGATAAGAGCCCAAAACTGTAGTTTTAACCCTGTAACAGTCATACTTTTAGACCAATTATGTGAGTAATAATTAAGAGTTAACACTGATTACGTGTTTTTATGCATTTCAGGCTTCAAAATCCATTATGTGCAGAAATGTGCCACTTTAGCGAGATAAAGGAGAAAAGGTCGGTTACTAAGGAGTTCCATGATTAAAGGCCAAGATTCGAGAAGACAAAGCCTTTCTAAAGCCCGGTCAAAAGCTGAAAAGTCGACGCGGGCAGAAACAGCACACAAGTCAGCAGAACTTCCGAAGGCCGTATCTTTAGACTCAAACCTCGGAATGGAGCCTACCTTATGTCAAAACAACCGGCTCGGAAAGAGCTTTCCAATGGTCTAAGCCTTGATCCAATCAGAGGAACAAAAGTGGACGAAAAGTCTGTTGAAGCCAACTGCAGCTAAAGAGGCCTTTTTGGACTGAAAGTATTGGGTTTTGGGCCTGATTCTCTGGCCCGAAACATGGATCCAAGCCCATGCACGATTTTTGGATCTGAACATATAAAAAACAAAAGCTTAGCTCTTTGTTAATGGTAGATAGTTAGGTTAGAAAATAAAGGTAGCTTAGTATAGAAAGTAGCCATTAGAAAAGCTTCTAGATCTAGATTTAATTGTTTTTAATTAAGTTTAGTTTTAAATCCAATTCTTGTCTTAGATTCAACTCTTAGAATCAATTGTTCTTAATTAGTTTGATAAATAAATAGCTATTTGTCAATTTCGATTCTTGACATTTACATTTGTGTTAGATCTGATTTCATTTATTACTTGTTATTCAATTCTTAGTTATTAATTAGATTTTAATTATTGGTTAATTTAGATTAGTAAATTTCAATTCTTTATATTATGCTTAGTTTTAATTTAATCGGAAGTGATTAAGCGTAATGATTCTCGGCTAAACCTCCATTGAGGGGTTGAAGCGATCTTGATGAAAGCTTGATTCCGTTTATCGTAGAGTCGCCGTAATTTCCTTTCCACTCTAAAACGATTAGTTCACCATGAGAATGGGTTTAATCGCTCACATACTAGTTATGAATTAGTAGGAATGCCATGAGTAATTAGGGATTAGGAGTAACCATATTGTTCTCGAAAAAGTTCAATTCGATTCTGACGATTAAATGGATTAGTAGGATTAAGTCGAAGTTAAGGTGGAATCAATTCCCTCTAACTCATTATCATAGAATCAACGTAGCATTCCCATAGTTATTTAAATAGTTGACTAGTTGCATCTTGTGGGTAGTTGCATCGTAGTCTAGTTGCCACTTCAGAAATCTCTCATTAGACTTTGAGTAGAGTAATTAGACTAGAAAACATAACATCTTGAAGGACTAGGAGTGGAACGAATCACTCTACTTCACTATATCTCATAGGATTGAGAGTAGAATCTTTGATAAAAGACAGACTCGTAAATAGTTTTAGTTTACTTACGTTTTGAGTTCATCGTTCATTTCGTAGGTAAACTATTCAATTTTATGTTTTACCAGGCCTCCATCTTTGGTCTTCTGATTTGAGTCCTTTGATCGTTGACTTTGACCGTTGACTTTGACTAGTTGACTTTGACTTTTTCAGCACTTTTCCACAGCAGCTACTGGTCTTCATAATAAGTGTAATTAAAGCTCCTTTTGGGACTAAGACGTAACTTTTATGATAAGTGGTCTGAAATACTCCTTAACCTGAAAAAGACAGTAATAGATATAAGTTGTATTTTTGTTAAGTGTAAGAGGGACTATAATACAGCAATATACGGATAATAAAACGCACATTTGGGAGCTAATCAGGAGACTACTTATATAAGAGGAGTGGGGAGCCGCTGGTTAAGCCGTTTGTGCCCTTCGTCCACTATCAATCGGAGCATGGAACACATAATTTATAGGAGGGTCGTAAGGGAGACTACTTATATAAGAGGCGTGCGAAGCCGCCGGTTAAGTCGTTCGTGCCCTTCGTCCACTATCAATCAGAACATGGAACACACAATTTATAGGAGGGTCGTAAGGGAGACTACTTATATAAGAGGCATGGGGAGCCGCCAGTTAAGCCGTTCGTTCCCTTCGCCCACTATTTTGTCATTTTGTGTCTCCTGCTAGGTGCTCTTTTTTCTCTCTCCCCCCCCCCTCTTCTCCCCCCTTAAAATTATTAATGTTTCTCCCCTCCTTTAAAATCCCAAAAACACTAACCCCAATCTTTATCATTAAGTAATTCCTCTCTAAATAAACTTAAGTTCTAATTTTCTTCTTTAACTCATCAATGCACATCTTAAACACTTTCGTTAATTAATTTTAAAACGCATATATGATTTACTCATTTGCAACTACTACATATAAAGTAGGAGTGTAAAAAAAAATCGTTGACCCATCACCCGGTAAGGCACTCGGTCTTCACCCGCCACCCGAACCCGCACCGACCTGAAAACAGACCCACCTCGCCCAGCCCAGCCCGGCCCGCCACCGTTTCTACGTAGTCAGGCTATGGGTGTAGGTTCTATGCTCAAACCCAACCCGTCAAGCCGCCCGACCCATACCATTCCAAGACCCGTTGACCCGCACCATTTCAAGACTAACTCTAATATATATTTTTGTATTTTGTTTATATTTCTTTTAACTTTTGTAAGAATTTGGGAGATATGAACACAAACTTATGAGTTCAATATCAATTTCAAATGTTCAAGTTTAAACATTGGGCAAATATCAAAAGTTTAAATTCAACTTTTGAATTTTAGAAAAAATGAACCATCCATCCTTATATTAATTTCGAATTCTTTTAGTTTATATTTTATTGTTTTGTACCATAGATCCTCCCATCTTTATTTTATCATGGAATGGAAGATAATCAATTTACCAATGGTAAATCACGAGAAAGAAGTTTCAAATTTTCATATATATGGTTTTGGGTTCAAGTTATAGTTTTTCATTTTTGTTTATTTTTCATTGACCTGATTCCATTTTTTTTTCTCTGTATTGTGAATTGGAAAGATATTACTTGGCAGAATTAGGAAGTTTTTTTTTTTGGTGTGAAATTGGGTTAAAATGATAATTTGCACCCAACCCAAATGACTCGCCCTAAACCCATCTCATAAGCTGACCCAACTGGCAAGGTGATAATACTAAAACATGACATTTTAACCCGCCCCATCACTGTTTGACCCGTAGTTGACCCAACCCGCCCCATATTACACCCCTAGTATAAAGAGTTAAAGAGTTGTTTTACTTGTCGGTGTTAGGAGACCATATGATACAAATTCAAAAGAAACATTTGACCTGAAATCAAAATCGCAATCGGATTATTAATATGTGTTTTACGTCTTGTCTTGTTGATAGAATTAGGCTCTTAAGTTTTGTGATATGGTTGTAGATTTGTAGCAAATGCAAGGGCAGCCCTTAGGACAATCAACACAGGCAACTGGTTAGGCCCCCCAAAAGTTGGCTACAAATTAGGGGCCCATTTAACAGAAGAATGTATTGTATATTAGCTTAGTGCACAGTAGACTTAAACACAAAGTAGCTCGGTTGGTAGTGAGACTGAAATTTAACTTCTTGTTCCTGGGTTCAAGCCTACTCAAAGTTGGATTTTGTCTTGGGCCCCCAAAGTCTCAGGGCCACCCCTGAGACATGGAGGTTAACTGGTTAAGAGGAGTAGAGGTCGAAAAAACAAAAGTAAAGCCAAAATAATTAAGGAAGACTAAGGGGCTATTTGTTTTTTTGGGTTAAGTTATAAGAGGGTCTTATAAGATGATCTTATAAAATGGTTTGTTTTTCATTTTAAGTTCCTCTTATAAGCACTTGTAAAAATAGAAAAAACAAATACATGTCATCCTATAGATGGTTATTTGACAAATATAACTCTATTTTACATCATATTTAACTTGAATAGATTAATTTGAAACAAGCGTATAGTTTGATTTTCGGTTTCAAATCAATTTTGATAATTAGAATATCGATTTTAGGAAACTACTTTAATTGGCAGTGGTGGTGGTAGTGGTCTTTATAGCACGGTGATGGTGGTGGTAGTGGAGGTGATGATATTGGTCTTAATAGCATGGTGGTGGTGGTGGTAGTAGAAGTGGTGGATGTCTTAATAGCACGGTGGTAGTGGTGGTAGTGGTGATAGTCTTAATAGTACGGTGGTAGTAGTGGCGGTGGTGGTGGTAGTGGAGGTGATGATATTGATCTTAATAGCACGGTGGTAGTGATGGTGGTGGTGGTGGTAGTGAAAGTGGTGGTGGTGACAGTCTTAATAGTATGGTGGTAGTGGTGGTGGAGGTGATGATGGTTGTGGTAGTAGTGGTGGTAGTGGCGGCAGTGGTGGTGGTGGTGGCCGGTGGTGGCTAGGGCAATGGAGTTATTTGGAGAAGAAGATAATGGAAAGAGAAGAAAAGAGAAATGAGACTAGGGGTATATGAACGGGGGTGCTTGAGTCATTTTTCAAGTTATAAGACTTATAGAATTGAAGTATATCCAATTTTGGTACTTATAGAATTGGAACCTCTTATAAGACATTTCTAGTAGAATGCCTCTTATGAGAGACCAAAAACAAACCAAAAAAATGTCCAAAATCAGTGCGCCATATCTTATAAGAGGTTATAAGACTTTGAGCTCTTATAAGAGACAAAAACAAATTACCCTTAATTAACCGGAAGTTATTGGGCTGTTATTAGTGGACAGATGGTATCTCTATATCCTATCCGGTTATGTAGGAACCAGACTCTTTTTTGTTTTCGTTTTTTGAGCCCACGGTAACACATGTCGCACTATTGCACTAATCTCCTCAGGCCCTACAAAAAAAATTGAGTGTCCATGTCGTGCATGGCACGTGCAAAAGACTAGTGAATATTAATGGTTCAAAACTTTGACCAAGTTTGCCCAAAACTTCCACCACAAAGAAATTATTATCGTTCAGCCACGAATATCAGATTGATATAGTCTAATTAAATTAATATATATATGCGTCACTCAAGGCGTCGTCAAAATATCAAGTTCCTGCACAATTTGGTTACCATAAGTCCGTAACAACTTTATCTCTTCCAATTTTAAAGTGGCATCGATCTTATGCATGATTTCCAATTATCCGAATATTTATGTTTGATCCATAAAGTCACAGATGCTTGCATAAATCAAAATTATTAAAGAGTTCTAATTGTGCCGCGGCGTAAGAGAAGCTTTAACTTCGTTATTAGTTGCTGACTTGCTGTTAAATGAGCTATTATGACAGAGGGGCCAAGTATAATATATGTTGGTTGACATTGTATGGTTACAGTACACATTGGTCTTAACAGCTGTGGAAAGTGCAAATTTGTAGGCAACCTATCAGTCGAGCTCGTCCAACTTCTTTTTTTTCTGCCTAAAAAATGCAACTTCTTTATCTAGCTTATCTTTGCTGTTCAGAACTTCAGATACACTCCTAGGAATGTAATGATTGGGCCATACTTCACCTAAATGGGGGAAAAGACAAAGTCCAGTCTACTTTTGTACTTACCCTCCAGAAATTGTCCTGGAAATAGTTATTTAACAGAATTGTTTGTGTAATTAATAATTTCGATTTCACGACTCAAGCCATAGCAGAACCGTTACAATTAATAGGTTTGTTTGTAGTTTACACTTTACATAGCCAATATGAATTACACTTCTTTGGTTTTTCTAATTTAACCTAATCTACGAAGTCAAAATATGCAACAACGAAGCTCCTCGCAGAATTACTGAAAAATCTACACAATTTTCTTGGTGTCACTGGTCATTTGTTGTTGAGTTTACTGGTATTGGATACTTTGCAATTCTAATTTTTGGGCCTGGGCCTGGGCCAGTCATTAGAGAATAATCGCTGAATCGTCAAAAACTCCAAGTCTTTGTTCCAAGAAATTTGAGGTGAAACAAAAAGTTGAAACGGAAATGAAAAAATAGGAGAAGTAAAAAAACCGTTTGTTCTTTGAACCGTTTAAAGGCGGGTAAACACCTACAAAGTTTGTTCTCTCTCTTGCGCAATAGCTAACGGTCAACACCTGCTGGCCTTATTCACTCAACTCTCTCTCTCAAAAACAAAAACTCACAGTACATTTCCTTCCTTTTGTTTTATATCCTTAAATTTTAACATACCCCACCTCTTTTAATCCATTGATGGTCCTTAAAACAACACGCAGCTCACTTCTAACATGTTTGTAGTAGACATGTCGAATAACAATCCCAATTCTCGCACCAAGGATTTCTTTGCTTCACCAGCACTTTCTCTTTCTCTTGTAATATATTCTTCCTTTTTATATACTTTTTTTAAGTTTCTTTATTCTCCACTGCACGTTTGCTTATTTTCTTGATATATTCTTTTTGAAGGCTGGCGTGTTTCGTAATGCGGGAGTTGTAGCGTCGTCTAGAGTGAATGCAGAGGAAGGAGAAGAGGAGATTACTGGAGGAGGAGGTGGGAGTCGGGGTCGAGAAGGGACGGTAGAGATTAGTAGCGAGAACACGGGCACTGGAAGATCGGACGAGGACGTGGATGAGGAGGGAGTTCAAAAAGATGATGATGATGAGGATAAGCATAAGAAGTATCATAGACACACAGCTGAGCAAATTAAAGAGATGGAAGCGTGAGTCATGTTTAACTTCTTTATTGAAATTTTTCTTTGTTTTTGTTAATGTTAGCTCTTTATATTGTTTGTGTAATTGTGTCGGTCATCATTATGCTAATTGTTGCTGTTCATTGTGATTACAATGGTATGTATATACTGCATTAGTCTCACTCATGTGTCATTATTCTATGTTGATTCTTTATTAAACCAAAAGTTAGTGGTTTAAGATTTCGGGGGCAATGGCAGGTGGAAAATTGGATATAGCCATATAGGGAGTTAATTTGAAAGTGTTATTCAACTCATCTAATTATCTAAACCCTCCACGTACGTTGAACTTGTCCAACAAATTATTAGAGGTTGAACAAGTTCCATTTCTTGTAAAACTTTAAATTTAAATATAATCCAGGTCACTAAACAATAATCACACTACTAATGTTTGACATTTGGACTGTGACGTAGAAAGCAGTTCATAGATCACTGAAGTAATAAGTTTAGTTATTCTTTTTTACCACCCGGATGTCGTTGTCACTCGTGAATGAAGAAGAACCCCTCATTTGATTGGTTTTGCCAGAAGCTTGTGAGTATTTAGTTTCCTTTGTTATATGTTAACAGTTTGTTAGATTTGATATTTACCTTATGATATCATATTCCTAGTAACATGTATAGGAAAAGAAAAAAAAAATGAATTATATAATATAGTATGTACTCAGTTTTCTTGGTCTAGTTTCTGGGTGCTTCAGACGAGTCCCGAGAAATCCTGTTTGGGAACTAGGTCTCGGGTCTATTTCCATATACAGTTGGATTCATCTCAATTGGATACCAGTGCAGTAAGTTAAGACTGTTTTAGTAGAGAAAGGTCAGCCAGGACTTTTCTTATCAAGTTCTGTGTTTGGTGTCGTTCTGTGAATTTTCTATTGAGAACCTTCTTTCATGGTCTACGGAATTTTTAGAGACTAGTGTAGAAAGGTCAACCAGGTTTTTCTTGACAACTATCTGTTAACAGTCAGGTTATGTGGGTTTCTCAGTCGGAATCAGATTTTTAGGTATGAACAAATGTTGTAGAGCTTGGAGTGCAGTTTCTGACCCGTTTCGATTTGTTTCAATCTAATATATTTAATTAACCATGATGTATTCTGGGTGACATATGCTGAACCGATTAATGAGTATGTCCTTTGCAATACGTTGCCGTTGGTTATTATTTTAAATTGTAGCTTAAATTTATGTTCCTGATATGATGACATTCCCTTATAATACATACTCTTAATTAATATCTTGATTATGATATGATGAGACTTGCTTGAAATATTTTCTTGTTAGTAATAACTTGTAATTTTGTTATGTGGATAACAACAATATGAACACAAATGAAAAGTGTATACTTGGTCTGATTTTGTTTTGATAAATACTTAGTCTGATTAGGTCGGAATTGAACTACAACTACATGCCATGAGCCGTTGTCCTGAGGAGTTTGGGTCTACTACTTCTGGAAGGGAACCATTTGGCTTTGTGCTAATGCCCGGAAGAAGTGGAAGCGTGTCATTATCCCTTGTGTGGGCGGTTGGTTATATTTTTTTTCTGTCTATATAAGAGACATTGAGGTGCGCCTTGTTAGCCCGTTGAGGCTCTTTTGAACTCATTGACTGGGCTTCCGCGCAGCCATATTCAAGGGCGATGTCCCACTAGAATATATGGTTAATAACGTTCGGCACGGGGTATGTGAGATTGTGGTAGGCTCTACACAACTAGATTAGACCCACAATAATAATGCAAAACACTCCGGATAGTACGATAAATAATTTGTATCAAGAATCATGATCCTAATTTTGTTCTTGATTAATAATATGAATAATGGCTTGGTTAATAACTCTCGAGAGACATCTCCACTAAAGGAAGGCGCTTATATTGAAAATAGTCAATTGTTTTGTTTCTAATAATTTATTGTTTATTTCTAGGATTACATCAATGATATTAATATTGTCTGATCATAAAATGTATTCCTAGATTGAAGTCTATTGTTTTGTACCTAAGACTCACACCAACAACCATAGTTTGCTGACCCGAGTTGCTTGGTTTTCGGGTGCATTCTTGAACGTAGCTGACCAGCCTTATCATCAGGAACGGTAGTGTAAGGAGTAGGAGTGAGCTAGTCCAGAGGACTGTATTCCTTTGGATTATCAGTTTTTCAACCGTAAATGTTTTTCTATATTTCTTTTGGGTTGTTTTTGCTAGACCATTATTTTTGGCAATGTATGTAGGCCACTTATTTTTTTTATTTGGAAGTTGCTGCTGCAATAGTCTTTTCATTTCATGTCGAGAACTACGACAGAATCTCCAATATTCTCTTAAATAAAGATGGAAGTAGTGTTTTATTCCCTTTTTCAGATATAAATTGTGCACTTTCATTACGCGTTGATGCAAACTGATCAAGACTATGGTGTTGCCATTGTTTTTCCCACGCCTCGATATTTTCTTAAAAATAGGGGCGTGACAGTAACAGTATAAATATTGGACATTGTACGTTGAACATATATAAGTTAACTCAGTTTGAACTTCGAATCAACGATAGTGTATTCGTCCAACAAAGGATTAGAGATTTAGAGGTTCATGATTCTCCTCTGCACCTCAAATTTTCTCTTTCTTAAAGGAAATCGACAATTATGTGTGTACTCTGTGGACACAAGTGTATTAGAAATTTTAGTTCTCAATTTATGCCTCACTATGTGTGCCATTGTTCTTCTTATATACTTCGTTGATGAAAATATTTTTCATGCAACTTATCTTTTTGAGTAACTCCTTATATTTTCAAGAGTTCATTGTGGAGTTGCATGAAAATTTGCAGCTTATTTAAAGAGTCTCCACATCCTGATGAAAAGCAGAGACAACAACTGAGCAAGAAACTAGGCCTTGCTCCAAGGCAAGTCAAGTTCTGGTTTCAAAATCGACGGACCCAAATTAAGGTATTCTCCAGATTCTGATCAAGTCTCTTTATAGTATTACTGAACAAGCAAGTTTTTTTTTTTGGTGTCCCCCTCAGCCTCATTTAGCTCAACAATTTATACTACTGTTGGAAACATTTGAAGTGGGTAAGACTTTAGGTGCAGCTTGCATACTTTGTGTAGGAATTCACAATAGGATGTTCTGATCAAGTACATCATTTAGTGATTAACATCGCAAACAAACCTAGTGAAATGAATTTACTCTATCCTTATGATTCTTTGATCAGGGCCATTTTTTGTCTCCATGGAGTTAATTATTGTCTGTAACATTTTCCCCTACATCTATGACTCGTAGCGTTATTGCAGGCTGTACAAGAGCGCCATGAGAACTCTTTATTAAAAACAGAACTGGAGAAACTCCAAGAAGAAAATCGAGCCATGAGGGAGGTAATCAAGAATGCATGTTGCCCAAACTGTGGCTTATTAGCAACCTCTAGCAGAGATGTTATTATGACAACAGAGGAACAACAACTTCGCATTGAAAATGCAAGACTCAAAGCTGAGGTTTGTACAACTATTGAACAGTATCAATTTCCACTGCCATTTTTCTTTCCATTGCAGAATTACATAATCGTCAATTGTAGGTAGAGAAGTTACGCACGGCGTCTGGAAGATACCCGACTAGAACAATGTCGCCTAGCTCTTCCTGTTCTGCCGGAAATGACCAAGAAAACAGAAATTCCTTAGATGACTACGATGGAATTTTGGGGCTTGAGAGGTCAAAAATATCAGAAATAGCTGACCAAGCAATGGAAGAGCTCACCAAGATGGCCACTGTTGGTGAACCATTGTAGATCAGAAGTGTTGAGACTGGTCGTGAGATGCTTAACTACGATGAGTATATCCGTCAGTTCAGACCTGAGAAGTCGGACAATGTACAAATTAGGCGATCTATTGAGGCCTCAAGAGAGACAGGCGTCATTTTTGTGGATCTTCCCAAGCTAGTAAAGTCGTTAGGGAGTTATGTCGTTAGGGGTTCATGGATGTGGTAAGAAACCCCAGTTGCAGATATCCGCATTTGGTTTTGTACATCATTAGGGAGTTATGTTGGTAGTCGAGTTGCTTACAACAAATTGGCTTTCTATCTAAGTTAGATATTCATTCCATTATTGATTCAACTCTATATTAAAGTGTCTTCTATCTAATTTTGATTTGAGTCATTTGACATTGTTCTATTTGAATATTATTTGACATTGTTCCTTTCAATCTTTTTAGAATCAGTGGAAGGAGATGTTTCCTTGCTTGATTTCCAAGGCAGCTACTGTTGATGTACTTTCAAGTGGTGAAACCAGCACTAGAGATGGCGCAATACAACTCGTAAGTATCTTTGCATCAGTCAAATAGGCCACAGGTCAAGTACATATCTGAAAAGTAACACGAGTCACGGACAATCCAACTGCAATAGCTATAAATATAGAACCACCGGATAGGCAGAAATACTGTCCTTTCAGAGCTTCTGACCCATAAATAAATGCTAATGAACTACGATAAATTGTTTCTGTTTGTATCAACTTCAGATGTTTGCAGAACTACAAATGCTCACACCAGTGGTGCCCACAAGAGAGGTTTACTTTATCCGGTATTGCAAGCAATTAAGCCCTGATCGTTGGGCAATTGTAGACGTCTCCATGGACAAAGTTGAAGATAACATTGATTCCTCACTTGCAAAATATCATAAAAGACCATCTGGGTGCATTATAGATGAAAAATCTATTGGTCACTGCAGAGTAAGTACAGGTTTACCTCTTGTTATTGTTGCAAACACTTATATGGAATTGGAAATCAGTACTTGGTCTAGAACAACTACTTGATTGATGAAATCCAAATTATCTTGAAATGTAGGTGATTTGGGTAGAACACTTGGAATGTCACAAAAGTGCAGTTCACACAATTTATCGATCGGTTGTGAATAATGGTCTGGGCTTTGGAGCAAAGCATTGGATGGCAACATTGCAACATCAATGCGAGCAACTCGTTTTCTTTATGGCTACCAATGTTCCAACAAAAGACTCAAGTGGTAAACGTCAACACTTCTGCTTTCAAATATCATTACCTACCTAAATTTTATGAATTGCATACACAGTATTGAGTTTTGAACCTTAGGGGTTGCTACATTGGCTGGAAGAAAAAGCATATTGAAGTTAGCACAACGTATGACCTGGAGCTTCTGCCGTGCCATCAGTGCATCAAGCTGCAACACATGGACCAAGCATTTGACAAAAGGAGGAGATGATCTGAGGGTAGCCTCTAGAAAAAACTTGAATGACCCTGGAGAGCCTTTAGGAATGATTCTATGTGCAGTTTCATCAGTATGGTTGCCTGTATCTCCCCACACACTCTTTGATTTCTTAAGAGATGAAACATGGCGCAATGAGGTGAGATTGAACTCCTACCACTATTGCTTTGCGAACTACACTGTCCCGATTAAAATGTTATATATGATATATGGTTTCTTGTCAATTTTAGTGGGACGTCCTGTCAACTGGAAGCCCGGTACAACGCATTGCAAACTTAGGTAAAGGACAAGATCAAGGCAACACAGTAACAGTCCAAGTGAGTCATTTTTCTTATGCCCTTTACTTTTCAATTTCTGGTTTATAAGCAGCTTAGTTGGTTAAATATAAATTTGTATCATATCCAGGCAATGGAATCAAAAGAAAGTAGCATGTGGATACTTCAAGTTAGTAGCACGAATACTTACGAATCGATGGTAGTCTATGCACCTGTAGATATTGCGGGAATGCAATCAGTAATGAATGGATGTGACTCGAGCAATGTACCAATCTTGCCCTCAGGATTTTCGATTCTTCCAGATGGACTTGAGACAAGGCCTACAGTAATCACTACTAGGCCAGAGGAGAAATCCATGGATGGGGTTCCTTACTGACTATAGCTTTTCAAGTCCTAGCCAATACCTCACCTACCGCCAAACCAACTGTTGAATCAGTGGATTCTGCCAACGCTCTTATATCATGCACACTCCAAAAAATTAAGACAAGCTTGAAATGTGAAGAGGGATAATAATAATAATACCCTTTTACCATACTTCCATACTATATTACTCCAAAGGAGTTTTAATCATTCTTGTGCTTGTATGCGTGATCCCATACGAACACACCAGCAATCTCGATTTATTAAATTGAGTTGCTATTGTATGATAGCTTGGTAGGCCTGGTAGTTAAGATTATTGTATGATCGGGATCTTTCAATGGAGCCAGTTGAATGGCAATAAAAATGCAGTTTTTGTTAATCATATTTTCTTCAAGCGTCACACGCGCATAAATGCCTAAATACTAAATATACTCCATGGCATTTGCCTTCATCATATAACTCCAGAAAAAAAAAGTGTAGAATATATCAATATATTCTGGGGAAGCTGCCTTCACATAAATCTCCAGATAAAATACACGAGTAGTGCTTTATACTCTTCCATGACAATAGCTGATTCCCTTTGACAAATAACTTCAGTTTATTGCACAAAAACACTTGCCTCAATAGATGTCTGTTACTCATAAAATATATGAAATTTCTTGTTTTGGAGATAGCAATCAAATTTAGTTCCTTTATAGTAATTTTGTAAATATATTTCAATTTACTACTGTAGGTATTTTCAAAAAATACAAAAATAAAAAAATAAAAAATAAAAAATAAAAAAATCATCTTTCCAATAAATCCAATATGAGTATATGACTAATCCAGTAGTACAGTTTGCTAATTAGGTTTATGAGGGTGATAACAAATCATACTAAATGCATTAAGGATTGAACTTCTGCTAGTAAAAAAACATAAGGGTCGTCTATATAGCTCTGTTTTATATTAACCGACATTTGTGTCCTTGTCATAAGAAGAGGGACAATTGGGAATTTTTTAGCCTACACCCCTTTCTATAAGTTCTAGATCTTGTACAAAACAATAAGAGGTTTAGGGGTTATTTGTTTTTTTGGGTTAAGTTATAAGAGGGTCTTATAAGACCATGTGTTATAAGAGGGTCTTATAAGATGGTCTTATAAAGTGGTTTGTTTTTAATTTTAAGTTCCTCTTATAAGCACTTATAAAAATAGAAAAAACAAATACATGACATCTTATAGATGGTTATTTGACAAATATAACCCTACTTTACATCACATTTAACTTGAATATATTAATTTGAAATAAACGTATAGTTTGATTTTCGGTTTCAAATCAATTTTGATAATTAGAATATCAATTTTATGAAAACTATCTTAATTGGCGGTGGTAGTGGTAGTAGTCTTAATAAATAGCGGTAGTGGTGGTAGTGGAGGTGATGATATTGGTTTTAATAGCATGGTGATGGTGGTGGTAGTAGAAGTGGTGGATGTCTTAATAGCACGCGGATGGTGGTGGTGGTGATACTTTTAATAATAAGCGGTGGTGGTGGTAGTGGATGTGATGATATTGGTCTTAATAAGACGGTGGTGTGTGGTGGTGGTCATCGTTTTAATAGCAAGATGGTGGTGGTGGTGATAGTCTTAATAGTTCGATGGTAGTGGTGGTGGAGGTAATTATGGTGGTGGTAGTGGTGGTGGTGGCGTGGGTGGTGGTGGTGGTGGTAGTCGGTGGTGGTTAGGGTAATGGAGTTATTTGGAAAATAAGATAATGAAAATGGAAGAAAGAGATAAATGAAATTTGAGGCTAGGGGTATATGGGCCGGGAGTGTTTGAGTCATTTTTCAGTTATAAGACTTATAGAATTGAAGTAGATCTAATTTTGGTACTTTATAGAATTGGGAGTCTTATAAAGACATTTCTAGTAAAATCCTCTTTATAAAAAAAAAACAAAAAAAAAAAAAATGTCAAAATCACTGGGCCACATCTTATAAGAGGTTATAAGACCTCAAGGTCTTATAAGAGGCAAAAACAAATGGCCCCTTAGTAAGTAATTTGGGGAGTGTATAAATCACCACCCTAACATAATATTAATTATTGTGTAATTTTTTTGTTTTCAACCTATAATGGTTTTCTTTTTTTTGGTAACTAACCTATAATGGTTTTCGAGATGGTAAAACTTAAAATTCACATGGTTTTGTTGTGAAATCTCTCTTTGTGGAAACAACTCATTATATATGTTATGAGAAGACAATTCAATACGGATGATCATACATATATGATATGTGATTTATCAAGTTTTTCAGATTCTCTAATTGTCTAGTATGATCCCTATAAAACTATAACTACTTGGCCAATTTATAACAAAATCATACAAAGAAAAAAGCAAGTAGAGAAAGAGAGATAAAACCAACAGGAGAAAATTGAAAATAGACTATTGTCCAAAAAGGAGAAGTAACTGAAGACAGAAAATACGGTCATCAGAAATAAAGGTCCTGAGAAATAAATTTGATAGGGTTGTTTTTGTCTATCTGAGAATCATATTTTATACTCAGGCTCTTATCTGAGAATCATATTTTACAATTATCATTTTTACGTCTCTCCACTATAAATTGTCGATATCTTCTAAGCTTGTCGAGATTTTATCGGCAACATATCAAGAATAGGCTTAAACCTTAAAACCCCCAAAATAAAGAAAACGAGTCTGAAGCTGAAGCATGTCGTCGTCTGGTGCAGCACGAACAATACTGTCAAGATTATCATCGTCAGCTCGTTCTCCATCACTCTCTCTCAAATTCATCCATTCCAAAAATGCCCCTAATTCATCTTCACCTCTCAAATCCACCATTTCTGCAAATTCAAGGTTACATCTCACCTTTCACTATTTTTTTTTTATACCTTCAGTGTTGTGATTGTGTTTTTTTTGTAGATTACCATCAGGGTCGTTGAGGAGGAGTTTGGTGACGATGATGCCGTTGCACAGCGCAATTGCATTGGCTCGATTGAATTCCATCCTTTCCAGTGAGTCTCAGAGCTGGGGAATGATTCCTCAAGGTATATATATTATTGCTCTCCATTTCTCTTTTCATTTTGAGACTGTTTCTTATTCACAACTACAACTCTCTTTGCCTAACAATTCTCATTGCCTATGTTTGTCTCATGGAATCCAGAATCCTGTAAAGTGAAAAACCCTGTTATAATCACAACCAGTTACAGTTAATACAAGAATGAAACTCTTCAATTCGCCAACATTTTAGGAGAGTGTAAGGATGATTGCCTTTGTTGGAGCTATTTTAAGGATAGCAACATCATTTGTTTTTTAATCGCCATCGTGCCCCCTCTCTTCTAAAAACCCTCTTCCTTCCTCTATCAAACATGGCGATTTTATCACTTTCCAGGAATTTCATTTCAGTGATCCAAAGCCCATGTAGAAGCATCAGGTAGGCTCGATTGGGTCTGCTCTGTGAGGTTTCGATATTTTTGTTCTAGTCTCATGGAGTCCAGGGACCAGGATAAGAATATAATTTGACAGATGGTCAAACAAGAATGTGTAACAGACTTTCAAAAGTTTCCTTTAAACTTTCAAATGTATTGAAAAGAAATTATTTATTGGCACCTGTGTTCCTTGACGATTCTTGTATAGGATGCCTTGTTGGACAGTTGGACACTGACACAGTGACACTTGTACCAGTGTCGATGTTACTTAGGTCATAACTTTTTTCTACTTAGGTTATAATAATTAATGCACAAGTCTCTCGGATAGCTGTATTAAGATATGTTTTACCTTTTTTTGTTTGTTTGTTTGTTTGTTTGTTTTAATAAGCAACCATTCTGCTAATGATGACAAGTTAGCATCATATGAGGAGAGGTTAATCAGGTGTCTACGTGATGTTCCAATTTGGTTGGCACCGCTACCATTTATGATTTGTCTTCCCACGATATACAAAGTGCAGTCCCTTTAGCAACGCACTAAGGGAAGCACAAGCACACAAGGCTTTGTATTTGATAGACCTCAAAACCATAATAGGGCTAAACAGATTGAAAACTCTGTTGAACCAAGGCAATATTTTTTTTCCTGGGGTTACTGAAAAGCAATAGTTTAGCATATATCACTTCCAGTTTCCAAAAAATTAGAGTCTAAATGTATAATGTTATAGCCACTAGGGCAAAATACAGTATGTCATTTTTATTTCTAGTTGGTGTCTCATATGATATCATCTTTAGTTATTTTCCTGTGCAACTAATGTTTTTTTTTGTGTTCTTTTTCTAATCTAAGCAATTGAGCGTATGGTTAATCCTTGCGTTTTCATGTTGCAGGGATCTCAATGCCTTTATGACAGGTTGCAATTCGTGAGCTTGCAGAACTTTCTGTTGGGACAATGATTTTGGACGCATGTTGCCCGTTCTTTTTTAGTTTTTGAAAACTTAAAGAATTCAAATAGTGTAAGGACCGTTTTCCTCTTTCCATGTTTATCAACTGTCTTTGAGGGGTGTATTTCATTTCTTAAAACTCCGTGCTTGACTGCTTGAGTAATAGTTGTTCTCAGAATATTGTTTGTGGGCGTCATTGAACCTATTGTTAGTTCAATGGCGAAGCTTGGTTTGAGCATGATATCGTTGTACCCATGGAGTTAAAGTGATCACCTAAGTGTTGCAGACATGCGCTTGAAAAAAAATAAAGTGTTGCAGACATGCGCTTGTTTCGTTGAACTTATTGCGTCATAACCAGAGTGAGTTATACAGACTCCTGTATACTGGCTAGTTTTTGTCTAGACTATAGTTTCCATAGTGTGTGTATGCCTGTAGCCATATGGAATTTGGTAGTCGCTGTGTAAACAATATCGTCAGCATTCACACAGCATACTGCGCACAGATCATGTGTATTTAGTAGTTCAAAGTATCTAATTAATGTAGCACAATCATCTTATGATCTTATTGGCAAGTACAAATGTTTTCTTGGTGAATGGGGGCGGGGCGGGGGCATATGCCACCCATCTTCCTTGTAACTTGTGTTGGTAATAGATATGGATTGCCTTGTGGTCTACGAAAACCATTAGATAAGAACATGTCAAGTGTCTGTAACTCTCTATCCTCACCAGTTCTTACTTCCTATTGTGTGAGAGTAAAACGGCTCTAGAACTTACTTCTGAGCAACAAATAAAATCAACAAAGACCAAAAAGAAAACTAATTCTAGAAAGAAACCAGTAAACCGGGCCTCTTCCTGTTTTCTCGTTGCGCATGTACAGGCACATACAACTCATCTATACTCAACATCTACGGAGTACTCTGTGCTGTATGGTATACTTGGTTTGCCTGAATTGTTGTGGACTTATGCTGCAAGTTTTTTCTGAAAGCAAATCCTATCCTTGCAAATAAGAACTCTTTAGAACCAGCAGTTGTCATATTGTTGCCATGACTTTCTTCAATTTTTGAGGAGCACAATAGAATAACCAAAGGTGTCAATCGAAGGACGAAGCAGTGCCGGTTAGCCCCACAAGCTCCCTCAGTGTTTCTACTTTCTCCATTTCATTTTTTTGTTCTTCTCTCTCTTTCTCTTCTAGGTTCAATAGGAAGAAGCCTCATTTTCTTTGGCCGATGAATTTAAATGGAGGAATCGCCTGCAAATGGGAAAATACGTGGGTAGCTCACAGTTTTTAAGTCTCAACCGTTTAAGGTTAATACAACCAGAAAGGATGATATCGAAAGCACTTTGATCAGCAGGTAGCTTCTGCAAGCCAAGGGTGTCTAAAGAGTTGAAAGCCTTCGAGAAATCAGGAGAAGGCTTCAGCACGCATGATCGCAAGGACAAATGCTGTAACTGAGATGCTTGGCCTGGAGAAAGTAGATGGCAACTTGGCAAGGAAAATTATAGAGCTCGGAGGGAATGCATGGAAAGTCCAACTCAAGTGTTTCAGTCTGCGCTCGAACTGCAAAACGGATCCACCTATCCGTACGACAAGCAGACTCGTCCCTTGAGCAATAACAGAACTTGAAAGAGTACATTCTTGGACTTGTGCAGAGCTCCAAAACCTGATCAACTGCTCTTACAAATTTAAACTTATTATCCAATAACCTATCTCTAATTTCAGCCATGTCAAACAAGTCATACTTCATTCCAAATAAGTTAAACAGATCAATGTGGAGGTTGGATGTGAATAGAGAAAGATAACACCCTTTCCTTGACAGCATCTTTGGAAGTCCGAAAAGAGAGAATAGAAGACAGAATGTCATCTGGCAATGCACTATCTCATCACCTGATTCCTTCGTATTGTGTGCCTTCACACAATTTCCTTTGATTGAGTCCCAGCACTTGTTTCCATTAATCCTAGTGAAGCACCACTTCGTTGCAGAGTGGAGGGCAGGGAAACAAATTAGAAGCTGAAACTAAGTAGCATTCCTCGTTAATTCTGAGCCTAACACCTAGAGAGTCCTGGTCACTTGAACCAGCGTTTAAAGTTCGGCAAGTCCTAAATTAGTCATAACACCTAATGATTTTCATGCAAACCTGAAGGAAACGAAAAACTTCAGAGTTCATTGCAACTGCTGGGAGTATTTGGGTATGAAAGAAAGTTTTCTAGTAACATGAATGCCGTTCACAATAAGTCAATAACAAGCCACAAGGTCATCCTCGCCAAATAACACATAAGTGACCATCAAGAACACATAAGTGACCATCAAGAACCACTCTGTGTTATCCCTTAATCTATCACGTTGTTACCAGCGTGAGTTATGCAGCTCTCCCGAAGAATTGGCCTTAGTGCCTTACAACATTTACTGCCCATGATACAACTCTTTGGTAAGGAATTTGGTAGCCGAACCCACCCAGCAAGAAACTGTATTCTTAGCAAATTTGCGGAGACCACTCCCTGTTTATATGGGAAAACTTACTGAAAACTACAGGACCCGAAAAGAAACATAACCTTACTAAATGCATTAGGGAAATTTCAGGCCTTGAACACGAAATCCAATCCAATAAAATCTAATCTATTATACTGATAAAGCCATTCGTCTGTTAATTCCCTTTTCATATTTTCTACAAAGACTGTACATCAATCTTGTTCACTAGACAAGAAAATATAAATCAGAAATAAGTTAAAATATTTAGAAAAAAAAAAGATAGCTAAAAGAAAATCTAAGAGGAAAAAAGAAAGTGAAACAAGAAAAAGAATAGACAGCAGTGATAATTACATGCTTCCAGTCCTACCAGGCGCAGAGTTCTTCGGCTTCAGCTTGGCCATGTCGACAAGGTCTCCAAACAGCTTGTCCTCTGGCTTTGACGGCTTATTAAGTGACACATATGAAGTTGTAGGGTAGGAAGAGTTCCTTGAAGCACTGTTATCTTGCATCGAAAGACCAGTCATCCTCTGCTCGAGGAACTGAGCTTCAGGCCTTTGACCATACCCATAACCGTACCCACCCATTTGGCTGCCCTGCATAAGATGAGGCTGCATTGAAGTTGGCTGAGCAAACATCATCTGGCCTCCCTGTATTTGTTGAGGATGCATTCCTACCATCTGGTTACTCTGCACTGGCTGTTGATATTGCAAGGCAGCCAGCTGCCCACTTGTGATTGGCTGAATGTACATGCCCACCACTTGGTCATTATTTCCCAATTGTTGGGGATGTGTGCCACTCTGGACTGGTTGGGAGTGTGTAAGAACTACCTGTGTGACCTGCATTGGTTGAGGATTCATGCCCACCTGCTGATTATTGTCCTGAATCTCCCATGGTGGTGGCGGCAGGGCACCATTGCTGCTTGGAGAGCCTGTTCCTGTTGATTACCCCAAAATGTACAGTGATATTGCCTTAAGGTGGGCGGTCTCGTGCAGTTACATATTGAAACAAATAGATGAGATTTAGAGCACCAGAGAGGCTTACCATACATAGATTGCTGGTGGTTCAAGCCCTGAGCTGCCTGTCCATTCCATGCAGGATTGACATGGTTTGCATGGCTAAATGGTGATTGCTCGTGGTCACCAGTCCCCATTCTAGGTGTATTTCCATTTGAATAAAGCACTAATTGTGTGGACTGCAGTGGATGTTGATGCTGAAACTCAGATGTTGGAGAATATGTTTGTCCACCTAAATTGACTGATTGAGAATTGAAAGAATTTGTGGAATTGTTATTCTGATAAAACATGTCTGACAGGACAAGAGCATTATTCTGAGACATGGGACTGGGTGGCTGTGGATCACCCACAGGAACAAGAGCTAGCGAATTCTCAGCTGTTGGAGAATTATAATCATCGCCACTAAGAAGGTCTATTTTAGGGTCAACCCTACTTGATGTGGTTGCCTGACCAGTTGTTGAAGGGGCAATAGGAACTAGTAAATCAATAGGTTGACTTGCTGCGCTCAAACTGGCCCTGCATATAAAATTGAAATTACATTTTATAAAAAGGAAATTGAGAATAAAGGTGGGTATCAAGAATCGCAACAGGTGGAACCACTATATACTAGATTGAAATGTTTCAGAGATGATTTAAAGTCAGATCCACATGAGAGGAAATCAGAGGTCGGGGAGGGGCATTACAACTTGGTCCCAACAAAGAGTTAGTCCACGTAGTAAATGAAATCCAAGAGAATAAAATAAGTACTTGGGAAAGCTGAACTAATCATCCAAAAACATGGGGAGAAAAACACCCTTACAAGGTTTATATGTAACACCGGCTCCCAAGAGCTTCATAAACTAGAACTTGGTATCCAGAGCCAATAGGCCAAACTCCGAAAGAAGCATACATCAAGGACTTTTTATCTTTTTTCATGTATCTATTTGTTTTGTTGTTGTTGATAAGTAAGCATGCACGAAGATAATCTAGAAATAAACTTACAATCACAACCTATGGCTCAACAGTTGATCAAATTATGCATGATACATATGGAGTAAAAGCAATATTGAGGGAGATACTTAGCATGGAAGATAATCTATACCTGCCATTTTGTTGAATACCGTTTTCTCTAGCTGTGCTAACAGTGTCGCCGAAATCAACTAGTGCCTGAGTTTTAGGTTTCTCCAGAGGGACCAAAGTCCCTGAAGAAATGGCTTGCTTGGCCAGTACATGCTGCAAGTCATCATTCAATGCTAACCCTTGGCAAAGAAGAGATTCATCCCTGAAAAAGTAAAGAGAAAAATGTAAAGAATTTAGTCAGATGGGACAAAACGTATGGTATCTCTCAAATCGCACGACACAACTATCATGCCATATTTTAAAGGATGAAATGGGAAAAGGAATGCTGAAAACACTCACACTTTTTGTTTTCAAGAGTAAAATGTATTAATATTGAGAACAAGTAAATATCCAATTTAGATAGCCTGCCCCGAGCTAACTAATTTGGACCCCTACATACAATATATAAATAAAAAGAAAAAGAAAAAACCTTTTGGGTGATGATAGCAGAGGTCTTGGGTTCAAACCTCACCAGCATCAATGACTTACTGATCTCATTTAAAACAGGCTTACCAAAAAGAAAAAAGAAAAGAAATAATACAACAATCTAGCTATATACAACCACCCCCACTACCAGAGACAGCCTCTACCATCACCACCACTCTGCAGACACCCCAAAATGCAAGCACTCACAAAATGAAGTTCATCACTTTAAGAATTATCTTTACACTACAACAGTCGGTTGAATTGCTCTAAGTGTAAATTAAACATTCATACAAGTTTTTGTCATTTTACTAATCTTTTGTAGAACCCAGTCCGCATATTTGGTATTTGAACGAGTCACTCAAACACTAATATGTACCACTTTGCATCCCCTCCCCGTATTTCAGAAATATTTTCTATTCATCATAAACATTTGAAACCCAAAACTGCAGTTTCCTTTTCTATTCATTTCATCAATTTTGATAGTGGTTAAAGACTTCAAGTAGGGAATGAAGGCCTTACGTTGTTTTGTTAACAAGATGTACCACTCTCTGCTTGTACATGCGACACTGCTCAACCAGATCCACAATTACCTCCTGCTTTAGCCCCTGTGTATCCAAGACTGAAATTACTCAGCTCAATAATACTTTTATTCGGAAGACAAGCTTCATTGGCAGCTTCATTAAATATTTCACAACAAAGTACTAAACAATTCTTTCTTTAAAAATAAAATCAGGAGTATTAAAAATATGTTAGCTCTGCACAAAATGTTCAAACCTATTGTCTAAATATAACTTGGAAGTGAATCGACAAATGTCCTCGACTCAACCCTAGTATAAAGATTTTCGACAAATAGTCATACGATTGTTTAGATAAGATTGTACCTTTTTTTAAAGCCAGGAACCTGTTCAACCCATTAACAACTTGCCAATTAACATCTTTACCGCCCCCCCCCCCCAACAAAAAAGAAAAAGAAAAAGGGGGCTAACCCACCTCTTTGTTCCCAGGAGCTAAAGCATTTAGCATTTCTGCAAGAACATCCATAATACCACAAGCATTCTGAATTTCTGTCAGGCTGAAACGAACATATTGTTAAAATTACGGAATATGGGCACACTTAATTGGATAAAAGCCTAATACAAAGAAACAGTAATTAAATGCATATAAAAGTGACGTGTGATCAGATGAAGTTTTAAGAAACCAGGTCTATATTCTTCATCACGTAGTTTAGACAATTTTTCTCATTTCCAATTGTACAAAAGCACGCAAATTAAATCTCCAAAACTCATATTGATAAAACAATGTAGATCTTAGCAACCACAATAGACACTGATGATTATTCAAATGGATTTCACAAGGGCAGCAAAAACCATGACTAAGATCATTTTTAGATTTAAGCTACTTTGTGAAAATAATTATGATATACAGTTTTTTGTAAGGATACTATCTCACCAAAATGCTAAAAAGATAACAAACGATCTCACACCATTGAATCTGATAATTTAGAGGTTTCCTTTGTTCATGTTATAGAAAATAGAGCCTCCTTTTTCTCATTCTTTATTTCATCGTTCTAGTCCGGTTTAGCCTCCCAAGAAAGCCAATGAAATCACTTGAAAGATTCAGATAACACAATCAATAAAATTCTATGACAGAAATGTCATTACTCTTCAACCCCCATCCCAGAACACCACCTCAAAAGAGGGAACTATGCACTTCCAAATAAACCTAACTAGATTCATGCTAAAATAAAGTGTCCGTTCGGAGTCTGAAGGGTAGCTAGGTTACAATAAGCTTTCAACATTTTGGCAAGGCATCTGAGAATTGGTCCAATCTATGCTAGATAAGGAGAGGGGAACATTGACTCTGATTTGATAAATCCAGTATAAGCTACAGTCATCCAAGTTTGTGACTTATCTATCCAAAGAATACAAAAACATATAAGATCTTGGGCATAGCAGTCTCGCAGAAATATAAATGAGCTGTATAGACCATAAAATTGTAACTTTCCACTTTTTGCGTTGAGACAATCCAAAAGTTGCTTAAGCTATACCTCAAAGATGGATAATCAGATTCATCCGAAGATGCAATTGGCACTTGTGGATGATCAGAGGTACGCAGATTTTGTGGATAGGATGTCAGTGGCTGTGTTTGTGGAGGAGTAAATACAGGTGCAGATCTCTCAGGCCTCTGAGGAAATACTGCTCCAGCACGCTGACAACAACAAGTATTCTCTTAGACAATGTTTAAAAGGAAAAAAACAGAATATTCACTGTCAAATAGCAGCTTCTTATTACTATCTGATGTGATTTATACAGCGGAACAATAGATCAATCACCTCAATAACTATGGTTTCAACCCAAATAAACACTCAAAAAAATAATAATAATAAATAAAAATTTTAATACACATTCTCTCCAAACCATAACCTAAAAACCCTCGAATACGGAGGCCACTATTCTATTTATAATAACCTTGCCTCCTTAACCCTAAAATATTCTAGTTGGCCTTTATTCATTGGGCCGACATCACTCATTAAAAAGAAAAAGAAAAAGGGAAATAAAGAAAAATGCCCACTAGATACGCCTATTACATCACTATCACAGTATCACTTGAATGAGGCAAGCTAGAAAAGGAATTTCAATCTCAACATTTACCTACTTTTCTTTTAATTAGGAGCATGGGCATTCAGCACAGAGAACTTATGTTCTCACACTCTGTTAAACTTCTTCGCTAAAAGGAAAAAAATATTTAAGCATTAGATCCCAAACCTACCAACAACTCTTGGTATGCAGCATAGTATTGTGGATATCTTGCCCTTGGTCCTCCAAACGCTTCTTGCCAAGTATCTATTAGAGTTAATATCTTCTCCTTAACATGGAAATCAGGCTGCAAGAACGTAGAAAGTGAGATATGACAGCAACTAATTTTCCAAGGAAAAAAGTATGATGAGAGGGGTACGTTGGCAAAAAGAAAAATCCAAACACGAGTCCAGAAGAAAAGAAAAACACAAACTATTCTAACCTTTTTCTTCAATATTTTCACCATCTCATGAAGAATATCTCTCTCAGCAACATGCATATGCACAATATCTCCGCAGTTTTTTATTACTGTCTCTAATAGCTGAAATTCGCAACCAGAAAACAGGTACAATTACATTAGCTATAGATGACAATGTACAAAAAATCAGACAATGTACAGAAAATCAGACAATGACATGAGGACTCATACAAGGAAAAAATGAAAAAAAAAATAATAATGAGCATAGTGTTTATTGTTATACACTAGTGTATCGAAAGTTTTATGTATCGCACGATACAGGGAGTGTATCGTGCGATACGATACGATACACAATACATTCCGTATCAAGCAATACGCTTTCAAACACATGAAATATTAAAAAAATTAACGGGTTTTTAAGATTTATTTAGTTTTTTCTTCTCCTTTTTAAGCCTTAGAAAGCCATCTAAGGTTTTAGGATATGATAAACAACAATTGTAATGCAAAAGCAACAACTAGCTTACTCATCTAACAGCTAGCCTATCTCTTTACGTCTAATACTAATTTGGGCCTAGTGGTTGAAAATGGTGACATTTTGTACCATACACTAGCAGTATTGTGTGTGATAAGACTATTTTTGTACAAAACTTACATACACATAAAACTATAACCATGAGTCTTCACTCTTCAATCCTTAATACCCTTTCCTGCAAAGTATAAATTTATTGCATATATATATACTCAAATAACTCATATATACATATTTTTATAATTAATTTTAAGAATACCGTATCTTATGATACATGATACGATATGCAAAAAATGGAAAACAATATATGATACAATATACGATTTGACAAAAAAATGTGAGAAGCTGCCAGGCTTAAAGTAAAACTTTCCAATATCCATATAAAATTAGCTTCACTTTTTCTTCAGATAAGTTATGGGACTAAGGCAAACCCTGCCTGTATCATTCGATCATAGAAATTTTACTTACCATCCCTAAGAATATAGTCATTAGGAGCTTCAACATAATTAGCTTCTTTAAACTTAAGAGAATCAATTTTCTAAACCTTGACAAGATGTTTGCAAATATACAATTATTGCATCATTAAAAGAAAAATACCCAGAGAAATAAAAAAATAGATATTTATACTAACACTTCCCTAAGTCCTCCTAGTTAAATTATTCTCTAATTAATATCTAAACTAAATATTTATACAAAAAATTAGCGTTAGTAATCATAAAAAAAACGTACCCAGGATCGTTATTAAGAATATCACAGATCTCAAGGTTCATAGCCCAATCAGGACCGATCAACATATCACTTGTCGCTCTTTCCACCAACGCATTCACCATATCGCCCGTCGTTAAGAAAAAAGTTTTGATAAAGAATAAAAAATATGAATGATCAACTAAACTTGTCTATTATCTCTTTCGGTCATCATAGGTTTTTGTTCAAACAGACAAACTATAAAATCTCTTTCCTTCCTTTTTCTTCGTTACACCCGTAGGTAAACTACACGACCAACAAAATCATTCCACGTGGAATTCATTTCATGCAAATAATATGGTCCTTAGAGTATGGTATAATAAAAAGGATGTGTTGGAAGTCAAGACATCGTCTTTATACTTTTAGCGCCTACTTGTGGACCATCCCATCCCTCCTAAAAAATATAAATGCTTGTTATTATGTTCAAATTTGTTTGGTATGTACTGTAAACATCAGGATTTATTATTTATTTTTGTGCCGTCATGCGATTATTTTAATTACTTCAATCATCTCGCGGCAAGTAGTATATATCGAATTTTGAAGCTTAACCATAAATCATGCCTCCCAAAAATGGCTGATTTTCATTAGGAAGGCTTTTGACCTTTTTTTTTTTTTTCATACATCCATAATTAAATATTATATAGTTTGTCGATAAATTTTAGAATCGCTTAGCTGACCTTAGACATTTTATTAATAAGGTTTTGTTTGCATCTTGGTATTGTATTAGGCTATAATAGAGTAGTTAACAAAATTTGCTATTGTACAAACATCAACACACATTTTAAATGTCTATTTTTATCCTATAAGATTAATAGGACATTACACCAAAAGTTTATAATTTAGCTCTAATCTAGTTTTAGTGAAGAAAGCGAAGTATTTTGGTAGGTAGTAATAGCTACTCTTCATGAGAAAAAAGATATATGCCTACGTATCCACCACTTTAGGATGAGACAGGAATCAAACCAATGTAGTTTCAGAGTCGGCTTTTATAGGTGTTGTGAGCAAGTAGTTGGTAGGACCAGTGTAGTCAAGGCACAAAGAGGCATCGCCGCTTAAAAGGCGCCTAAAGCGAAAAGACGATTTTAGTGTCTCGCCTTGACCAAGGCACGGGAGGTAACATAAGGCGTGTGTTTTTTGTGCCTTTTTACGCCTTTTGTTGAGGCGTGAGGCGCACAAGGCGTGCGCCTTATCAACTTTTATAGTTTTTTCATTTTTATTTTACAATTTTTTATATATGTGACACATTTACACTCGATTCAATTTTTGTTGAGGCGCGAGGCGCACAAGGACACGTGTGGTGATATAGACATGTGTGCTACTAGGATGAGCGACACGTCCTCACAAGATGCACGTGCGGTGATTCCAGGTATTATCTTGTTTGAGCTGGTATAGAAAAAATGTAGTTAAGGAAGTGATGATGGCAATGATTTGAGTGTTGCAGTGGGTAAATGCCTTATGCTACTAATAACAATGATGATGGTGGCAGGTGATGATGTCACCAAGGATCAAAATATCGAATTCGGTGAATATATCGGTGTACCCAAAAACTGATATATATTGGATATATCAAAAATATCGAATATATCTAGCTTTTTTGTGACCAGTCAAAATTTTGTTTTGTATGTCGATATATCGAAAATATCGTCGATTATATAAAAAATATCGTCTATTATATCAGAAATATCCACAATATATCGATCAAAGTCAATAATATTTGGTCAAAGTAAACAATATCGGTCAAAGTCAACAATTTATATCGTATATATCGGTCGATATATCTCGTTATATCGGAAATTCTAATATATATCGGAAAAAAGATTTCAATATTCGGTGGATATATATCGATGTCGGTGTACAAAAAAAATGATATATATCGGCGATATATCAGATATATCGGCGATATTTTGTTCCTTAGATGTCACGAGATGAAGTCGAGTGATAAGTCGTTGATGCTGAACTGATCTTGATGAGTGGGTGAATGCTCGTATGTTTGGAGTCGAGTTGAGTTGGCGGAGTCGTTTTATGCGGATTGTGTGCGTGTCACGTGCTTGAGAGACATGATGTCCTTTACACACATCTAGAGAGTTTGTTTTACCCGATTAAAGTTCGATAAATGTAATATAAAAATCACATCTATACATGCTGCCATTTGTAGAAGCACGATCCCCATATGCATGCGCATACTCTAGAGAACCGGCCCTATAAACTTTATGTAATACTAGCATTATGCACGCAAGGAAAGGTTTTTAACAAAGCAGATGATGTGAAATAACAAACTTTGCATTGATACTTTAAAACTTGGGTTGTACTACCAATTTAGCTATACCATGAGTGTTATAATTATGTTTACTTGGAATTTAAAAAAACTTAAAACCGACTGTAAAATCACTTGAAAAATACTCTTCAAAAACTTCTTGAATACTATTACAATAGTTTTTTAATCTCTATGTCAGGCCGTTATCCCTTACTACAAATGCCTTCATGAGCTTTTGGTTGTCACATATTACCACTGTGTTGGTTGTCTGCAATTTTTTTGCTAATTGTCCTCCCTTAAACTCTGCTTACATAGCATTATGGCACTTGAACCTGCTATAAACTACACCTATAAGTCGTCCATCATGTCTTTTACATAAGGTTGCTGACTTGCCGCTACTCCGTTAAGCCCCATCAAAATATATTAATGGAGACCAATTACTATATAGTGATTGCTCATTAATGCCAAATTCAATAGAATACTCACTTGAGACAAAATGCAGTAGTAGATGATGGAGGATGATCCGTAATAGGCTTGTAAGCTTTGGTGACTTATTCTCAAATTTGATTTGATTTATGCATTTCCAAATTCTAGACAGTAAACATAAGCTATAATTTTTTGCATTGAGTCTTTCTAATTCTCTATCACAAAATGTTCACATTTCTCTTGAATTTCATTCGGAGCAAAAGATCTCCAATTGACAAACCCCCCATGTAGAACTTTCGTAAGAACAACTAAGTGCCTGCATCTATGTTGAGCTCCCATATTTTTCCTAATGGTTATTCTCTATAGGTCCTCTAAGCTAAAAGCACAGAGAAACTCACTACTTTTTTTTTTTCAGCTTGTTCGACGCTGCTAGAGCATAGGCATATACGGCCTTCTGATTGTTATGAAGAAGAAGATTATCAGTATTTACATTGCAAGCTGAGGATATTAAATTTTGTTGCTTTCAAAACTCATTTTTACAAAGCATATGTACAAAATTTTATACCTGCATCCATTCATCCATGGAGGTATCAGTAGTTCCAATGGCAACTCCCACTTTAAGTGTTCTATTTGTTTTCTAGGTGAGCAAACAAACGAAAATCAGTTTGTTTAATGCAATAAAGTAATTCTATATATTACTAATAATTATCATACTGAAACAGATAGAGATTCTAACAAACGTAATAAGATACAAAGAATGGGTGCATCATTAAACAAAGTATGTTATATTTACATTGCCTAAATGCCCGTCCAAATATCATTACACTCATAATCACCAAAAATCAGAGAAATAACACACATACTTATTAATAATTAATACAAATGTGAAAACACGACTGATCAGTGGAAATTGATGTTACAATAAAAAACAGTTAGTGGATGGAGCGATAAAAAAAAGAAGGGGAAGAAAAACAGTTCCCGCACAGTTCAGTTAGTAGCACTTATTGTATGTCATTAAAGGATGCATACCTCACAAACAAAGGTTCGATCATAGAGAGCATGCAATGCATATCAGAAGCAGTTGCCCCAAACTTATAACTGGCAAGTAACGAATGCAACGGGAATAAAAGGTGGAAATCAATCGAGATGCTGCAACATCTAAGGCACAAATTGTTTTATGTATAACATATTAGGGAATTAAGTTGTCTGTATATATATATTATAACTCTCCCCTCATCAATTGAGGGAGAGTTTTGAGAGTGTCCACGTGGGCAAAACTAATTACGATCAAATAGGGAGAGACTTTTTTTTTGTTCCCGAATCTAACCCCAAACTCTAAAATACATAATTCTCCGACAATATGGGTGGTTGGGCTATAGCGGTGCATGGTAGCTTGCTAGGGTTCCACCCCAAATCTCCCAACACACCGCCAAGAAGAAGCCAAAAAAATCATGCTTCTCAATCCAAGTTCCACAACCCCAAAACTTTTGCCTTTTAATTCTTTGATTGCTGGCTACTCGAGGTTGCATGGAGCAAAAGAAATTGATATTGAGAAATCAAACCATACTGATTAGTTACCCATACTGATTTATCTCTCGGCCTTTTATTCCTTGAACTTTGGCTGATGTGAGGTAAGAAGGGTACTACTTTAGTCATGCATCAAGAATTTGCTACATGGACTTCTAATTTGCTCATTTCCTACTATTTTACTGGTTGCAGGAAAAGTGGGGATCAAACCAAAGCAATCTCGATTGGCATGGATAAAGAAGCAAGTAAACCTAATACCAAGACTCCTCAAGCCCTTCTTAGTAAGTACTCATACTCTCTTCTATTATTTTTTTGTCGAAGATTGTGTTAGAATTATATTTTGAGTTTAGGAAATCTTCAAATCAGTTTTCTTGCTAACTGCTAGATATATGCTAATTTATTCTACGAGTGGTTCTTGAATTTTGAAAGCAAATGGGGAGCGAGATATTCAATAACAATGCCTTAAGACTTCGTGCTAATTAAGTCAAGTATTTGATGAGTCTATGATGAAGTTCACAGCTAATGATGAGAGAAGAAAACACAAAGAAAAACAGAAAGAGTGGAGACATAGAGATGCAAAATCAGATTCGTTGTTGAGTTGGGTCTAAGTTTTGGTAATTGAAATTGATTGTGGAGAGATGGGTGGAGAAGATGGAGAAATGGGTCGGGTTGGACCCCTTTTCAGATTTGGTTAAAATGGGATTTGTTGGATCTTTGTTGGGCCTCTTTGCCATGTGTTGTAGGAGTCTATTCTCGAAAAGAAATTGTGGGTGCCTTAGTCGTGGTGATCCTGATGCAGATTTGAGATGCTGAGTTGTGGAGAAGTAGGAGTGTCATCATGCTTCTTGCGAATCTGGAATTTGCAGCTGGGTTGGATATATGGGTCTATCACAGAAGACATTCTAACTGTTTCAAGATGCATTGCGTCTCGGTGGCGTGTTGGGATTTAGATTAGTTGTTTTCATTTGGAAAGACTATCAGAAGAGGAGCTTGCTGGATTGAAGGAGATGCTTAAAGTAATGAACTCTGATAACAGTGGTACAATCACATTGTTGAAACTTGAAAAAAGAGATGGCATCAAGAAGAGAGAGCTGAACTTAGAGATGTGAATAAGCAAAGAGAATATGAAGAGTCAGGGAAGAGGGAATATGACGACAGTGAACAACACCATGATGAACATCAAAGTTCAGGTGGTGGTACTCTTGGGATTTTATCGCCTGGGAATATTTTGAAGAATGTTAAAGAAGTTGTTACTGGAAGAGGACTTGAAGACGGTCTGTATATATATATTATAACTCTCCCCTCATCAATTGAGGGAGAGTTTTGAGAGTGTCCACGTGGGCAAAACTAATTACGATCAAATAGGGAGAGACTTTTTTTTTGTTCCCGAATCTAACCCCAAACTCTAAAATACATAATTCTCCGACAATATGGGTGGTTGGGCTATAGCGGTGCATGGTAGCGCAGGGGTCGACCCAAATCTCCCAACACACCGCCAAGAAGAAGCCAAAAAAATCATGCTTCTCAATCCAAGTTCCACAACCCCAAAACTTTTGCCTTTTAATTCTTTGATTGCTGGCTACTCGAGGTTGCATGGAGCAAAAGAAATTGATATTGAGAAATCAAACCATACTGATTAGTTACCCATACTGATTTATCTCTCGGCCTTTTATTCCTTGAACTTTGGCTGATGTGAGGTAAGAAGGGTACTACTTTAGTCATGCATCAAGAATTTGCTACATGGACTTCTAATTTGCTCATTTCCTACTATTTTACTGGTTGCAGGAAAAGTGGGGATCAAACCAAAGCAATCTCAGATTGGCATGGATAAAGAAGCAAGTAAACCTAATACCAGTACTCCTCAAGCCCTTCTTAGTAAGTACTCATACTCTCTTCTATTATTTTTTTGTCGAAGATTGTGTTAGAATTATATTTTGAGTTTAGGAAATCTTCAAATCAGTTTTCTTGCTAACTGCTAGATATATGCTAATTTATTCTACAGAGTGGTTACTGAATTTTGAGCAGCGGGGAGCAGAGATATTCAATAACAATGCCTTAAGACTTCGTGCTAATTAAGTCAGTATTTGATGAGTCTATGATGAAGTTCACAGCTAATGATGAGAGAAGAAAACACAAAGAAAACAGAAAGAGTGGAGACATAGAGATGCAAAATCAGATTCGTTGTTGAGTTGGGTCTAAGTTTTGGTAATTGAAATTGATTGTGGAGAGATGGGTGGAGAAGATGGAGAAATGGGTCGGGTTGGACCCCTTTTCAGATTTGGTTAAAATGGGATTTGTTGGATGCTGTTGGGCCTCTTTGCCATGTGTTGTAGGAGTCTATTCTGAAAAGAAATTGTGGGTGCCTTAGTCGTGGTGATGCTGATGCAGATTTGAGATGCTGAGTCGTGGAGAAGTAGGAGTGTCATCATGCTTCTTGCGAATCTGGAATTTGCAGCTGGGTTGGATATATGGGTCTATCACAGAAGACATTCTAACTGTTTCAAGATGCATTGCGTCTCGGTGGCGTGTTGGGATTTAGATTAGTTGTTTTCATTTGGAAAGACTATCAGAAGAGGAGCTTGCTGGATTGAAGGAGATGCTTAAAGTAATGAACTCTGATAACAGTGGTACAATCACATTGTTGAAACTTGAAAAAAGAGATGGCATCAAGAAGAGAGAGCTGAACTTAGAGATGTGAATAAGCAAAGAGAATATGAAGAGTCAGGGAAGAGGGAATATGACGACAGTGAACAACACCATGATGAACATCAAAGTTCAGGTGGTGGTACTCTTGGGATTTTATCGCCTGGGAATATTTTGAAGAATGTTAAAGAAGTTGTTACTGGAAGAGGACTTGAAGACGATGACGAGAGGAATCATGATTGAGAAGGTGGTGATTATGGGGATTATACTGGTAGTAAAACTGAAGAAGGAAAAGAGAAGGTGGGCGGCGAGTATGAGAACTCTACTGCTGAGAAAGCACGAGAAGCGAAAGAAAGAGCGGAACATAAAGTGGATGAATGAGGCAAAGGATATCGCGGCTCAGAAGGCTGAAGAGGCAAAGCAGAAGGTTGCTGAATATAAGGACTATGTTGCACAAAAGGCGAAAAAGGCCAAAGACACTTCTGCACAGAAAGCTGGAGAGACAACGGAGACAGTTAAGAATAAGGCCAGTGAGTACACCGACTCTGCTGCCCAAAAGGCGAAAGAAGCAAAGGACACAACTGCACAAAAGGCAGGGGATGAGTACAAAGACTACACTGCTGAGAAAGCGAAAGAAACAAAGCACATCACTGCTGAGAAAGCAAAAGACGAAAAGATACTACTACATGAACACGAAAAATGTGGGTACTAGAAACAGAGTTAATGATAAGTTTGTTGGAAATTTTGGTTGGTGCACAAATAAAAAAGCCAATAAATCCGAACCGTTGCTTAGGTTGACCGGGGTCGAAGAAAATGATAAGTTTAAGAAGAGGGAAAATCCTACTATGGGGACTAAGAGTATAGTGGATGTAGCAAAGGTGAAATATGGACTGAAATACGTCTATGTGTGGCATGCAATTATCGGTTACTGGGGTGGGATACAACCAGGTTTGGAGGAATATGAGTCATCAATGAAATTTCCAACGGTGTCAAAGGGAGTGCTGATGAATGAACCAAATTGGAAGATGGATCCACTGGCAGTGCAGGGATTGGGCTTGGTGAGTCCAAAGAAGGTTTACAAATTTTACAATCAGTTACATGAGTACTTGGCTTCAGCTGGTGTGGATGGAGTTAAGTGGATATGCAGTGTGTTTTAGAAACTCGGGTGAAAATTTAGGTGGGAGGGTTCAAACTAACTAGACAGTATCACCAAGCTCTTGATGCATCTGTTGGTAAGAATTTTCCTGATAATGGTATCATTGCTTGCAAGAGCCATAATATTGATTCAGTCTACTACTCAAAACAGATGGCAATTGTGAGGACATTAGATGACTTTTATCCACGTGATCCTGTATCACACATCCATCCAGTGGCAGAGTATCATGCTTCGACAAAAGCGGCGTCAGGTGGGAATGTTTATGTCAATGATGCACCTGGGAAGCATAACTTTGAGATACCACCTGCTAACATACACCATTTTTTTTTCTTAGTGAGAGTTATTTAACAGGTTGCTTTAAGTTTTTAACATTCCTTAAACAATGGAGAATTTTCTTTGAGGTGAATTTATATGTAGGGATGAGATAGTGGTTGGATTTGAGTTAACGTGATTTTCGAATTTGACTAGAACTCATGAGATTTTATCACTTTGGAGAGGTTTAAAAAAAACAAAAGAAAATTAGACTACTCATAAATGACACTAGATGTGGTTTCTTAAAAGGGACAAGTCTTAAGAAGAGACTCTGCTCCTAAACTAGCCATCATCGTACTTATCTCCATGTAAATCCCCGAAGTATATCTGCTACTGGCATACCAACATATACACATACTAATTAGGTCCGTTTCTATTTTTGTGTTTCAATTACTTATTTAGTCGTGCAAAACTTTGTCGCAATTGGGGCCATTGTTGGGGAGGATCTTCCCGAGTAATCTTGTCATTGGATGCAATAACCTTATAGGACACCATGCATGCTGGTTGGAGCTAGGTGCCAAGATTTGAAGTACAAGGTAAAATCTTCTTGAATCTAGATGTTATCATATGATTTTATAAACTTCTTCCTTTTCTCCTTAGATATAGCTTGGGTTTATACAAGGGGAGGCTTAGCAGTGATGTTGTCGAAAAGGTGGCTTTTCTTGGAACAAAATAACAACTCGTATGTTTATGATTTGTTTGCTTTGGGGTTTAGGCAGGAGATGAGTGTTTCCTCAATATTGGTGACAACAATGATATCAGGGAGTTTACATCTATCCATCGATCGTCAAATTCAAGTGATATAACGGTATGGAGGTAGCTCGAAAAATTATGTTATTCAACACCGTAAGCGTCATTCTCTTGTGTTTGTGTGCTGATGTACTTCTCTTTTTTTTCTACATGATCCACTTCAACTTAGGTTATCGGTGACAACAATCTTCTCATGGGGTCCTGCCACATTGCCCATGACTGCAAAGTAGGTCATAACAACATATTTGCTAACAGTACTCTTTTTGCTGGACATGTTGTCGTTGAAGTAACTTTATTGCCTGTTTTCAGATCCTACTCACGATGGTGTTAGTTTACTGAAGATATGGAACATGAACAAGTACACCGGGGTCATTGGCGTTTACAACTGCCAAGGCGCAGCATGGAGCAATGTAGAGAAGAAGAATATGTTCCATGAAACCCAAACTGAGGCCCTTACAGGTGCTGTGAGGGGCAAAGACGTTCACCTCATTTCTGAAGCTGCAACTGAACCTGATTGGAAAGGGGGGGCTGGAACGATTGGATTTTGTAATGTTAAGGTTTTGGTGTTTAATGGGACCAGGGGTTCTCTAGATTGTTACATTGCATCAGAATTTCAGTGGAGGAAATTGTCGGGTGGTTGGAGTAAAGGGAAAGAAAGGGAGTTTGGAAAAATAAGATGAGAGCTAATGTAACATGAGCAATGGGGGATCTGAGCAACTACTAATATTCTTCTCATAAAGTTTCAAATTTGGTTCTTGATTAAAAACTGATGGCGTGGAAGTATTCTTGGTTAAATCTTTGTCAATATCATAAACCCTTGAAAATTGATCACTATTGTTTTGCTCCTCTGCCATTGAATCAAGAAACGATCAAGATTTTGAAGTGTGAGTAACATCCACATAATCAATTTAGTTTGAAAGGAACTGCGTGGGAAAAAGAGGTACCAATTCAAATTTGAATTGATACAGTACCCGCTTAAAACATAAGTTATAATTTGTTGGGCCAGGCCCAACAGTAATAGTATACTTATAGGTTTCTAAACCCGATAGCTTCTACCTAATTGAAAAAAAAAAATCTAATTTAAAATAAGGTGATTTAGTTTTAGGTCGTCCCAATAATATGGGTATTTGCATTGGACCCAAAGTTTTACGTTTCTTAGCTTTAGGTAACCCTATCGTTAGTTAACTATTCATTTACCAAGTTTGACCATCTAATGTGGTGTGTATGGTGTTATGCCCTTTCAAAATGCAACAACAACCCCTCACACGTTTTGCACGTGCCCACACTATAAAACTCAAAATCCAAATTTCAAAATACCCGACGCGTGTCATAATCCATGAAACTGATAGAGTGGAGGTTGCAAAAAAGGAGAAGTCCACTGTTCCAAAATATCAAAATTTAACAGATATACAAAACTAAAAACCTACGAAAATTGAACTTCCAATCACTTAGTAAAACATAATCTATTAACCTAAAAAAAACAATTTAACTACACATATCGAAAAACCAGGTAGCCTATTTTATTCCTCTTCTCTATTATTTACAATTATTTATTGACTTCATTTTATTATGTATATTGCAGATAATGACGTATGAAAATTACAGCTTATGTAAAAAAAAAAATGCTAAACAACACAGAATTAGAGAGCGGACGATTCAAAAGCACTGTGACATTAAAGTTACCAAAAGACTTATTCTTTAACAGTGAAGACGTCATAGTTAAAGAAATTGATGGAAGCCCAACATATTCTGTTACAAAAGCAGAGGATTCAGCAGCTTTTCACGCAATACAGTTTATAAAGGATGAACGTGATATAGAAATTGAAGACTTCAATTTCAAAGAACTTATGAAGAAAAGAATAGAAGTTGAAAAGAAACAGAATCAACTCGACATCCTCAAAAATATTATGCTAGATTGTTTGGTTGATGATAAACACAACAAAGATAAAATATATTATCTCGAAGAAAAAATTAAATGAATGAAGGGAATGGAGAGTTCCATAATAAAGAAAAGAAAACCATGAGGATTAGTACTTTAATACCAAAACTTTATTATGTTGGTCACATAGTATTTTTTTAATGGCCGAGATTTAACGCTTCTTATTTATGAAAGTTTGTCACTATAGAGTCAGTTAATTTTTAGTTTAAATTTATAATATAAGCACGCTCACTTTTACAATTCTACTACTTCAAGTTATATTGTGTTCGATATCGAAAAAAATATAAGTCATTTGTCACCTTTGGAGTAGGTATTCGTATCATAGCATTGTTTCGTTTGCTGACATTCTAAAAGAAGTGAGTAATTGTAAATAAGTGGATGCCCTGAACATTCAACAATATAAAAACTGGAAAGTGTCTTCCAAATATTAATGAGATAGTGGCACAATCGATTATGAAAATGGTGAAATCTAATGTTATCCCTCAACAATCTCTCTCCTCATAATCAGAAATGCACCACACATCACAGTGTGGAAATCCTCACACACTTTGAGGTTCTTTACAATCCTAACGGGGATTCAAGTAGTCGTAATAAATAGTCCAAATGATGTCTGTAAAAGATCATCCAATGCTTCCTTTATCTCTTTTGACTTTGGGTGCGTAATGTTACAAGCAAATAACTCATGTATAATCCAATCCTCTGCTTCCATCAAGCTGCAGCCAGGGTTCTTTCTGACTCCTTTTTCTCTAATCAGGATTTCAATGGATCCGATTAACACTAAAGAGTGCTCCACACATGCCTCAATAGGTATCATCGCTACAAGGTTTAAGGCTTCTTCCAAGTGTCCAGCACAACCAAGAAGATCTACCAGTACTACGTCAAAAAAAACACCAATAAAATTAATATCTAGATTTTGGGCATATTTAGATTTTGGGCACTGCCTAGCCACATGACTCATTCGGAAGTCACTACCCATGTGGTCAGGCTCACAACAATTCCAGCACAATGACTTGGTAGAACACTCAGCTGCAATGTGACTGAAAATTGAATTAATATAAATACATTGAATTAATCTCAAAGAATAATTAACAATAAATCGAAAAATTGGATGAAAATGCGTTGAACTAACCTCAAAGAATAATTAACTGGAAATTGGATGCAAATGCATTGAATTAACCTCAAAGAATAATTAATGGAAAATCGAAAATTGTATGCAAATGCATTGAATTAAGCTAAAAAAATAATTAACAAGAAATCGAAAACTGCATGTAAATTCATTTGATATAACCTTAAAGTATAATATTTGGATATGTAGTCGGAATGCCTCGACAAGTATAGTTTTGCATTTAAAATATTGTGTGTCATATTTATTTTCGTATGATTGGGAATGCTTTGCTATTCCAGTACCTTGAATTTGATCTTCGCCTCATCGGGCATTCTCACAAAACTCCAATCAAAATTTTATTGTTGAACAACAAAATAAAGTAGAAGGGTTTTATTATTAAATGTGGTTTATTTATTTATTTATTATTTTATTAAGAGTGAGTTTTTCATGTTACAAGAAATTTGGATGAGTGATCAATATAATATTCGATCATATCTCATAGTTATATATAGTTGCAAATAATTTTCAGAACAACTTAATATAAAAGCACATATATATAGACAAGCGTTTGAGCTGATAGACAACTACGAGTATATAATTTGTCTTTTCGCTATCACTAAGTTATTGAAAATAAAATAGATTTTAGTATGATCTCTGATTTATCATAAGTAAAAGTTAATAGATAAATATAATATTAATATCTTTTTTTTACTCATACATTAAAGCAAAAATAAAAATATATGTTTTTTTCAAATCATAAGAAAAAAAACATTTTCATATAACGGCACCCGTTCGTAGGACGGGTTTGAAAACTAGTGTAAGTTTAAATCTACTCCACTTTGAAAAACGAAAAAAAAAATATCATATCTCCATACACCTCATTCACTACAATAATGAAAAAAAAAATACACCTCATTCTCCCTGTCCTAAAAACTCTTAATTTCGTAGTCACATATCACTATTGCACTTAATAAAGAACAAAAACACGAATAATTATAAACAACACCAAAATAATGAACAATTTAAATAATGAAGGAATCAGTTACATATAGTAAGATATTGAAATTGATTAATAAATAAAAATAAAACAAAAACTTACTGTTACACAAACAATCTCTGTCGGGGCAAAAAGTTAACCCGACACTCCTGATGTAGTGGTGCTTCCGAAAGCTCAAAAAAGATTGGGATTATGTTTTTTTTTAGGAAGAGAGACTGCACCAACGTTCTCGTTGTCTACGTACCCAGTGAGGAATTCAGGATCAAGTCTCTTAAAATGTAGTTCTTGAGGCTGCAGAAGCCTCCGTATATATAGCAATCTCCTATCTTGGCGGCCAAAAAAGTGATTCTCGGAGATTGCCTTCCTTGATGAATCATAGTATAATCCTACTTCTCAAATAGGATAATTCCCCAAGATTCTATTTTATCCTTTTGCAAGATCTTATCGGATTGCACTAGGGTTTCTTGCTTCCGCGGATCGAATTACTGGATCTGAGTGATCAAGACTGATTGGGTCCATGAACTTGGGCAGTCCGATGGGCCCCGACCTGTTGTAAACTTTGACGGATTAGAGAACCGAATGATCCACAACGTTTTTAACAGTTACTAGACTGGTCCGCCGCTGGGCCCACACTTGATCCATGGTCCGAGTACACTCTAGACCGGAAATATGATGTAGGGTACACACAATCCCCAATACTTAATAGACAAAATAGCTACAACTACTTAATATACATAGAGATAGGGTGGAGAGAAAGGGTGGCGAGCTTGAAGCTTGAGACTGAGTGGAGAGAAAGGAAAAATCTAGAAGTGTTTAGAAATTTCGTTAAGGTACTCAATTTATAATTTTGCCCTTGGGACGTACACCAAATCTACTATTCATCAGACCCCATATTTTTCTAAGATATATAGTAAGATCTATATAAAGAGCAGTTTGGTTTTTTATGATGTTATATCAAGCGGTCCAGGAGAAAGTAGTTTTGAGATGATATAACGGTTGTATATCGAGGGTTTTTAATATTGAAATAGAAACCTCTGAAAAATTAAATATCGGTAAAAATCAAACTAAATAAGATTTTCCAATATCAAAAACTCTGAAACTCTACACCCACCGTAAACTCTTTCGCCAGAAAGTTCACGATTTTCAACCCAAAAAAAAACCCTCAAGGGTGCTTCTTTTTTGCCGACCAATCTATCGGTTCTCTCCACCTCTCCAAGTTCTCTCCACCATCAACATGCAATATTAATTTGTATTGATTTTACATAGTGATTTTTCATATTAATTTGTATATTACATAATTTGCAAGTGTATATATTTGGAACCCCGTTACTTGACAAGAATTTACATGTAAAATTTTCTTCCACTATGACACTGTTCTGCATGTGGGGGTTTTTTTTTTCCACCCAAACTCTATGCAGTATAGAATTATTTTTATATATAAAGAAAGTGGATACTTCAAATCCTCCGTACTAAGACTAATTCCCGGGGTCATCACACTCATCTTCTACTTCTTAATAGAGCTCCTGTAATATTTAATAGAGCTTTACGTTGGATGATTACCGATGAATACTACAAGAGATTGTTTGGGAATTGGTCGCATTTGCATTAATTTGTATATAACACTTAAAAGTTTGTAGAACACGATTGAAGGAGGTGAATTTACATGTGAATTTGGAATCCCGTTACTTGACAAGAATTTACATGTGAATTTTTCTTCCACTATCACACTGTTCTGCATGTGGGCTTTTCTTCCACCCAAACTCTTTGCAGTATAGAATTATTTTTATATATGAAGAAAGTGGATTCTTCAAATCCTCCGTACTAAGACTGATTCCTGGGGTCGACACACTCATCATCCACTTCTTATTAGAGCTCCTGTAATATTTAATGAAGATCTACATTGGATGATTAACGATAAATACTACAAGAGATTGTTTGGGAATTGGCCGCATTTGCGTTAATTTGTATATAACACTTAAAAGTTTGTAGAACACGATTGAAGGAGGTGAAATTTTTTGAAAAAATTTAAACAAAAAATTGGAATTAAGCTCTATTTGTTTCCAATACGTTCTAAATTTTTCTAAAAGTATTAGACATTGTATTTAAATGGGCTAATAACTGAGCTCTTGGGACAAAATGCATGTAAAACATTTTATGGGTTCGGGAATAGGTACATTTCTTATCTATTTCTTAGTGGATTCATGTGATGGATGGGAGTAAATTTAGGAAGTGGGAGTAGAATTTCATTATAACAAACTCAGTAGTCTTTAGGTATGAGACATGTAAGTTCTTGGTTGTTAATACCAATTCAGTATGCCCTCAAGATATAAGTTGGTAAACTCTAGCCACGTGCCTTCGTTGTTTTGTTACCACATTAAGTAGTTCCATTGTTTTGTTACCACAAGAAATAGTTTGCAATAACATTTTCCAAGTTGTTATTTACCTTTATTTGCAGCCATTGTATAGGTTGGGATGTATAATCATGGACTTATAGAGGTTGTTGAACAGCCATTGATTATTTTGTATTAAAAGATGGAAAATGTTTATAACTAATATGGGCATATGATCCTTTGAGAATAATTTTGATATACTTGGTATTTAGACTCTCGAAACAATGGTTCTCAATGTAGATAATATGGTTTGAGGAGCTTTTGTTGAGCTCTATCCTCTTTTTTCATTGAGCTCTATCATACACAGTGAATATTTGTGATTAATGTGCTGAATTTAATTCATATTTACTTGAAAATTGGTGGTGCTTAGGATGCGGGGGTATACTTAATAAGTCCATATAATATACTTATAAGTTGTTCTGTCTGCCTGATAGATATGATGTCTCACACGTCTCAAAGCTCCTAAATCCTTATATAACATTAGGCGTTGTACATCTCAATTAGATATATAGATATATGCATGTTTTTAATACAATAGAAAATTCTCATATGTAAATAAAATGTGTGAGGACTGTTGCTCTTTCAAGTAAATTCAATAGATAAACTATTTTTTGTACACGTTGTTTATAAGGTGTTAATATGTGGATTATGCTTTTTCTCTTACACATGGGAATCTATCATGCATAGCGTGACAAATTCTTTTATCAGTCGATGGTAACAATTTTTTGCGGATGTTTCAAAAGAATTATATATATATATATATATATAATGGATGTGGTTTGAAAGGAAAAATACTAACACATTCGTAGACCAACGAATGGTAGAACTATGAGGAAGGCCAATATGAGAACGTGTACTTGGAGCAGCTTATACGAGTTTTTTGGCTCTGCATGACGAACGTAGTAGATGAACTTACAACACTTCATTTTCAAAAGCAGATAACAAGTGGGTCATGGAAGTACTAGCTAATTATGATGATTTTGTTAATGTAAAGTGTTCCATTTCTAATTTCTTTATTAGGTTCTCTTTCTTGCGCTATGCTTTTTAGTATATTGTACTTATATTATGCACCGAAGTGGAAGCTGGATTTTAGTTTGATGTAATAGGGACTATATATATAAATGATTTTTTTTTTTTTTTTTAATTTAACATGTGTATAAATATTGATTAAAGGATCGTGGTTAGTTATTCAATATACATACTTCATAGTGTTGCTCAGTTCTATTGATTGTCTTCTTATACATTGTTTAAGTTGTTGTATGCTATATCATGTATAATACCACATGTTCATTTTAGATGTCAAAAAATAGTGGAAACTGTCGGGGCAAAACGTTAACCCGACACTCCCGATGTGATGGTGCTTCCGAAGGCTCGGAAGATATGGGGGATTGGGATTTTTGAGGAAGTGAGACTGCACCAACGCTCGTTTGCCTCACGATCCAAATCGTTCTCTGGAATCAAGTCTCTCAAATGAACGTCGTTCTGGAGGATGTAGAAGCCTCCATATATATAGCAATCCCCTGCCTTGGCGGCCAAGAAAGGGATTCTCGGAGATGATGAATCCTAGTATGATCCTATCTAAAATAGGATCATTCCCCAAGATTTCATTCTATCCTTGCGCAAGATCTTATCGGATTGCACTAGGATTTTTAGCTTCCGCGGATCGGATTATTGGATCAGAATCATCCGAACGGATTGGATCCATGGATCTGGGCCACTCGGATGGGCCCTGGACCTGTTCTTAACTTTGATGGATTCGAAGACCAAACGATCCGAAAGTGTTTATTTGGACAGCCACTGGATTGGTCCGCTGTTGGGCCCATATCCGATCCATGGTTCGAGTACATTTTAGACTGAAAATGTATGGTACACACATTGCCCCCTCTTCAACAGAGGAGCAAACGGAGATGAAGGTGGTATGTTGAAGAAAGAAAAAAATATAATGATATAATAGGGAAAGGGGAACGTGTAACGAGAAAATATAATGTATGTTATAGAGATGGACGAAAAAATGTGAGATAATCAAAAGAAACAAGAGTAGAAAAAGTGAAGGGTATAAACGGAAATGACCGTTTTAGGTAAATAGTAAAGAAAAAAAAAATGACAATGAGATGTAATCTAAAAATAGAGAAGTGGGTGTAACTCAATAAATGACAAGAAGCATAAGAAGGGCTAAAATCAAAAGGTGAGAAAAGTAAAAGGGGGTTGAGGGATAAAAAAAGGTTTGTAATAAATGGGTGGTTGGATAAGTTAAAAGAATGAGATAACAATTGTGTGGGTGGGGATAAAAAAAAAGAGATAAGAAGATAAAGAAGAATAAGGAGAGAAGTGAAGAACTAAGCCTTACTATGTAAGTGTGCTTCAATTTTTTCACTTAATTCACTTATGTAGTTGTCACTAGATGATAAATAGGTAAAACTTTGCATGTTTAGTTTATGAGGGTTAAAAAATCATATAACCCATAGCTATAATACTTTATTGAGCAAATTGAGTGACCAAATTAGTGATATGGTTATGGGAGATGCTAACTTGGCCTAAAAATAAACCAAATGAGTTGAAATAGAGCTGACCCGGCAAGGAAACACACTGACCCGGCTTAAAAACTAATTGACCCGGCCTGAAAACTAGTGACCCGGATAGGAAATAGTCTGACCCGGTACGACAATAGATCAAATTCGCCAGATCTATATATAAGTAGGCCTGAACCGGTCTGTAAACTGCCGGAACCAGCTTGTATACCAGTGACCCGATAGGGAAAAGCCAAAATCAGCAAAAAAATGCCTAGACCTGCTGGAAAATATGTGACCCGGTTGTAAAAACTTCCAAACCAGCTGAAACCGGCTGAAAAATACAGGAACCAGTGGTAAAAATGCTGGAACCGGTTGAAATATGCCCAAACCGGATGGGAAACTGCTGAACCGGTGGTGAAACGCCTGAACCGGCCGGTCGCCGGTGCCAGTCACCGGTGGTATAGGATCAGCAAATAGTTTTTGAGTTTGGGCTTTGTGGATGTTGAGTTTTGGGCTTTATGGATTTTGGATTTTGGGCTATTGAATAAAGGGTGTTTTGTATATTGGTTTTGGGCTTGTGAATAAAGGACTATAAAATGAAATCCGACCAAACTAAAGAGACGAAGTGGTTGGGTTAGGACCACCTAGCAATATTTGAGGTCAGGACTCATAGTAAGCCTCGACCACACTAGCCCATACCTCGACCAAACTAAGAAAACGAGGGCGACTTCAAGAGTGCGCCTGTCGAGAGTACGACGTCGGTCTAATAGCCTGTTAAGTAAGCGTAACATGCATTGCATTTCCATATTCATTATCTCCGTCTTTTAATTACTATATTGAACACGCGGTGCACGTCCATATGCATTATAGCTTGTGTACTGACCTGGCCGTGTGAATGCAGGACGACTCACGCACCACCAATTCAACGATGGGTGCCAAGAGATAACTTGATAATGGATCGGACGGTGACGAAATTAACAGCTGAAGACGTCCGAAGGAGATTCGACATACCGGATTACATTGGGATTCGAAAACCACAGATGAGGGGAACGTCGTTAACGGATGCAGTGAGACCGGGTGGTGAAGTTATTGTGAGCTACTATCAACTTCTCTTCGGTCTACGGTTTCCATTAAACGAGCTATTGGTCTACTTGCTATCCATGTGGGAGACTTCACCAGGTCAAATGTACATAACATTTTATATGATCATCTCTCGGCTGGAAGCGATTCGCCAAGCGTACAACTTGCATCTGAACTGGGAGTCCATCTACTACCTCTTAGTTCCGGAACCTGTTCCTTCCAGAGGCCGTATTTGCCTTCGGGTGACATCACAGGTGGGGGGGGTTCGAGTTTACTGGATTTCTTCGTAGCCATAAAGGATGGGACACACCGTGTTACATACTCAGTAACTAGAGGCAGCCGGAATACGAAGAATTCATCCGATGCATATTTAAAGGTAAACCGACCCTCAAAATGAATTCGAATTAATCATTCAAGTTCGATAACTAACCAAATTTATCATTCCGGATCAGGTGTAGATGAGATTCGTGCGCCCGAAGGGGAATTGACTGAGGAAATGTGGAGTAATCTGAACGTACTATGTAGCCTACCGCCAATGGCGTATGACTTGTCATATCCGGCGAGGTGGTCCGGTGGATACGTGATGTAATGCCAACACCGTAGGTACGGTCATGGTGTTGGTGGGGTGCCGAGCACCGTGAAGCAAACCTTTAGCAAAGGACCTCCTCGTGGCTTCGAATTCCAAATGTAGCAAGGGAGGCAACGCCCGAGATGCATGGAAGGCCCTCGCACGAGACCGGCTACCGTCCACGTATCATATGTGCCACCGGTTTACTCATGGGAGCACACCGAAAGTGTGAGTTCTCGGGTGCATCCAAAGTGCCCATTTGAACTCGAGAAATAATCTTTGAACTACGGCGTGGAAATAATTTTACCACGTGTATGCAGCGCAAAAATGTGTACCTAGGTCTATGCAATTGATTTTAGAGTCGCCACTAACTTTATCAAGGAAAAGTTGAGTAAAACCTATGTGAAGGACTTGCCCTCGAAACTAGATGATTATTGGGTTCGAGTCAAAGGTAACGATGTGGGAAGGTGTTAGGCACCCACAATCGCCGGTAAAACCAAAATTTTACTTCTATTGAGGTGTAACGTGTTAAGATAAGCAAACGAAGAAAGCTTGAAAAATTAATCTATCAAGTTGGATTATCCTCACTAAATTATTAAAAAACTAATAACTATATGCTATAAAAAAAATAACCTAATATGCAATGCTAAAGGAAATAAAAGAAAAAAGAAAGATGTCACCTTGTTCGGAATGTTGCCTCATACTTGATTGTAGATTGATGATAAACTTGATCTTGAATTGGCAACTGTGATTTTTGGATTGAAACAGGTGATTTGAGGAAAAAAAAACAACTTTTGGTGAAAAGAAGTTTCTACTCAAGATCGACAAGAAGAAAAAAAAAAGGGTAAAATGAAGAACTAGAAAGAAAAAATGAAGAACACTGAAGAAAAGAAGGTTATTAGCTCTGAATAACTAGGTCCAGATTATTAACTCCGAATTCCTAGCTCTAGCTTGCTCTAGATTGTTTTTTGTGGGTGAATGAGACCCATATTTATAGTTTTTTGGGATGGATTTCAATATGGTAATGAGTTTGATCAAATGGCTGAGTATTGATGAAGAAAAATCCAATGGCTTGATCTCTTTCTGGTTGCACCTCCTAAATCTGGCCCTTGATTCAAGAGGTGGGATAAGGGGTGCGATCTTGGCCCTTGGTTTTTGGATATTTCAGATGGATTAGGGCAAAAAATCAAGCCCTACACGTCCTTAATGAGCCCATAATCCAGGGTTTCCAAACTTGGCTCTAAAATGGCATATTCTCTAGAATATTCTTGATTTTTGGGATCAAATCAAATCAAACAAATAAGGAAGGTTATCTAGGTTTTTGGAGGCTTGAAAATGGGCTAGAAACCCTAATGAAAAGGTCCAAGTCGAGCTGGATCCACAGACCACGAGCACAAGTCCAAAATCCACAAAAAAGCCCATTTCGACCATATTTTCAATGCTGCAAATTCCCTTTGACCAGGTCAAAATAGGCAAACTCTTCTTCACAAAAATTGTTAATTAATCCATTAGGAAGGTCCATGAACTCTTAAAAATATCATTGGGTCCAAATCTTACTCCAAAAAAACGTTGCACTCAACAGTGCGCATAACGGGCTGAAACGGGATAGGGCAAGATTAGGGTTTCCGAAATCCAAAAGTAACCTAGGCAAGCTTGTACTCATTTCGAAGGATTTTTCAAGGGGAATTCAAATATGAAATAATCTCATCCAAAGAAAGAGTGAAAAAAATGAGATTTGGGCTCCAAAGGGTTACAGGGGCATTTTGGTAATTCTCAGCTCAAAACTCAGAAAGCAACGAAACTTCAGCCATAGCTAGAACATGATGAGGAGAGTCTAAAGACGCTAAGATAAGATGAAAAGAAAGAAGTTTGATATAGAAATGAAGACTCTATAAAGCAAGTCACCTTATATGATCATATTTAATTCAGGGCAAAATCGTGAATGAATTATGCCTGGAGTGCAAAAATGGGGTGTCTACAGTTGCCCCTCTTTGTCGGAGGTTGCTTGCAACTGAACGGCAAAGCCATGGAGACAAACCATTTTTTCCAAGCTCCAGCCAAAAGATCTCATGCAATTTTTGAAAATTCATTTGAAAAATATTTTTGAAAGAGGGCATTTCCCTGGATATTTGAAATCCTCAATTTTTTTTTCAAGTTGTTTGTGAGGGCTTAAAAATGATTGAATGTTGGTGGATGCATCGAACGGACTTATACCACGCAACATGGTGACTGGATTATCTGTGGAAGCATCGAACGGACTTATACCACAAGACAAAATATCAATGCTAGCGGAAGCATCGGACGGACTTACACCGCGTAACATGATATTGGTTGATTGAAAAATATTTTCTGAAAATGATGAACAACTTTTTTGAAATCAAGGGACAATTTTTTTGAAATCTGATATTTTCAAATTCATTTTGGAAAACTGGTGAAATCAAATGGATAGATCAATTCATTCATGATTTTGACTTGGATTAAAGATTCTCATATAATGGTGATAACCAAACACTGACGAAAGGAAAGACTCACCGGGGAGAGCAAGAAGATCCACTGGGGATAGGAGATTCTAAAGAAGATGGACGAAGACACAGATGAACACTGCTAGGGAAGATAAGAGATGTGCTGGAGATGAAAGATGGATGCAGTGGATGATGATATTCAAGTTCAATCAATCAATCAATCAATTACGTTCAAGTATACTTGGGTTGGAAAAGACTGTCACTATGAGTTCAGGCTGATCCATTCGTGAGGCTGTCAGTAAAAACTGACATTGTTCTCGCGAACAATTTTTGTGTTGCACAAATGGAGTTACCGAAATGATATTAATGATAAAGTGGTTGCCAATAGTGCGGTAAAAAACAAAACTTGATGGATATTTTCTCATACTGGAGGGTAAGAACCCTATGGTACTAATATTCATCATTTTTTTATTTTTTGAAAAGTTTTTGGAATTTTTTTTTTGGTCAAACTTGGTCAACTGTCAAAACTGGTCAAAACCGGGTCAACATGGTGCAACCGTTCTAACCGGGTCAGACTGGTCTAACCGGGTTGAACAGACCGAATGATAAAAAAATAAGGGGCACTGACTTTCCAATTCTGGTGCTTGCACCGAATCATTTGAATTAGAAAGCTTTTTTCAAAAAAGACCGAATCCGATGACAAAATAGGTAAGGTGTACCGAACCTTCCCTTTTTCGGTGCTTGCACCGAATAATTACATGAAAACAGTTTTGGTTTTGAGAGAAAGAATCTTTGAACGGTCAAACAGCCTAATAAAACAAAACTTTCCAATTTAAAACTTTCCAAGCAATCATCAGGCGGTCTAAAATCACATTGTCTATATAAACACAGTGAAGGAGAAAGAAACGTACCTTAGCTGACGTCTAGCAAGAGAGAAGCGCCAGGAGTGCTCACCAGCGTGGTAAGCCACTCTTTTACCATTTTTATTTTTGTCTTTTTCCCAATTAATTAAACTTGCAATCACATGCAACTACCCAGCCCTAATTTTGTGGACTTGTGGGCTAAACTTGTTCAACTGTTTTATGGAACATTTTTACCCACCCCTAAAGACGGATGAGATGCTTTCCAAGATTCATTTCTTTCGACAAAATCCTCATGAATCATTTTCAGAGGCTTGTAATCGTTTCACCGATCTCCTTATAGAGTGTCCACATCATAACTTAGCGAAAGACACGTTAGTTCGTGCCTTTTTCAAAGGACTTCTACACCACCATAAAGAAGTCCTAGACATAATGAATGGAGGTAGTTTCATAAGCAAAGGAGCCTCGGAGGCTTATAAATTTTTAAAGGATCAAACTAAGCGAAATAACAATTGGGGGGGTAGTGATGATATCCATCGCTCGCTAGTTCATCAAATACTGATTAAGGCCGCAGGTATGTTTGAAATTAAACACGATCCCGAGCTTAAAACTCTAATCGAATCACTCACTAAAAGGTAGAGCCATTTCGCTCAACAAAAGCCTATCCCCGTCATGAACGTAAATTCAAATCCATGTAGTTTTACATTTGGAGCCCTCGACCATCCCGACACCCATCGTCCTATAGCCTATGAACGGGCTTGTTCCATTAATAGTGAACCTAACGCCTTGGAGACAAAATCCCAACTTCGGTTGGAGAAATAACCAACACGCCACACCTCCGTGGTGATAATCAATATGTTAGGCCAACATAAAGTTTTAACCAAGCTCCACCACGACAAGGGGCGAGGGTCGGGGTAATTTTAATAACTATAACAACTAAGTGCAACCTCGACAAAGTCAAGCACAAAGTCAAGGTAGTTATAAAAATTATAATGCTAATAGAGGTATCGTTCCTAAGTAATAATTATCAAAATCCACCCATAAATAATTCACGTGAAATAGTTCCAAATACACCACCCGACTACTACACCCACACAACCGGATCGTCTTGACACCTTCATACAAGTGAGCCAAAACTTTTCCAAACCATGGCTCAATCTAACCAACAAATTTCTACAATCCGTTAATAATTTAACTCAACAGCGGTTGGCTCAAGATAAAGCCCAACCCAAAGGTGTGTTTCCGTGTCACGAAATACCTAATCCTAAAACAACAAATACAGCCTTTGAGGTAACCGATAATACTAGTAATGAATATGAAAATTTAGGTGAGCTAAATGCCATCACCACTCTCGCTCGCGGCAGAGTGGTTGATAACAAAGTAACTATGCCTATAGTTATCCCACCAAGAGTAGCCCTACACCGCTATTTTACTAGATATTGAAATAGAAACCTAATAGCCTACCACCGTAGAGGTACCCGCCATAACACAACCTAAGAAACAGAAAGCCACGGTTAAACATCCAGGTGATACCATTGCTAAATATAGACAGAAACCACCGTTTCCACAAAAATTAGCCATGTTAACTAGGGATACAAATTATGAGGAGATTAGGGACGTTTTCAAGAATTTAACTATAAACCTTCCCTTCCTCGAAGCTATTAAAAAACCGCCACACTATGCTAAGTTTCTTAAGGAGTTGTGTACTACTAGGCGTAAGACCAATATACCAAAAGACGCCTTTTTAACAGAACAATTCCCAACTCTATCTGAACATAATGGAATTGTTAAGTACAAGGACCCTGGTCCTCCTATTATACAATGCACCTTAGGAGATTCCTATACGACAACCGCGTTATTAGACCTGGGGGCTAGTGTTAACTTACTCCCGTTTTATTTGTATAGACAAATAGGTCTAGACGAGATGCAACCCACTAAAATGACGTTGCAATTAGGCGATCGATCTATTAAGTATCCTAAGGGTGTGGTTGAAAATGTCTTTGGTAAAAATTCAGAATTTCTACTATCCCGGCTGATTTTGTCATCCTCGATCTGTAAGTCGCTAACGACTCTGTCCGATCATCTTAGTATGCGTTTTTCCCGGCAACCGCCAATGCGCTCATTAATTGCCACGATGGTTCAATGTTCATGTCTTTTGGCCATCTTGCGGTTGAAGTAAATGTTTTTAAAACAAAGACACATTTACCCGATTCGTCTATGGATGGAGAGGTTAGCATGATCGAGAGCTTCGCTCGAGATTATTTCAATAACACGTTCCCTGATAATAATATGCCCAAATTTCTTTCCTTTGGAAGTTCAGACTCCAACATTTTCATCCCTACACTAGTCGATACACATATTACAGATGAGGATGAGATAGATGACTTTCTCAAAAATATAGAGGACTACCATTGTAATGTGGATATGACCAATCTAGATGAGGAATTCGATGAGTTTCTTAGAGCAAGTGATGATTCACCCTATCAAGAACTACTTTGCACAACATCCACCTCGACTCCCCTCCTTCCACCCTTTCAAAGGAATCTCGAGTTTGCACTCGATCCTTTTGTTTCTCCTGTGCTTCACAATTTTTTAAATCCACCTAGTAAACAAATACTTCAGAAGGACAAACCATTTGACACCTTCATTTTCAGACTTGAGACAGTACCTACCTACACCATGAATGAGTTTTGTGCTAAACCCACATCCTCATTGTTTACATGCTTTCCTTCTACAACTTATCCATATCCACCATATCTTCCACAACCGTTCACTTTTCCACACTTTTTCACTAGGACACCCTCTCGTTCAAAGATGAAAAAGAAGGTGCATACTAGGTTGCGTCATAGGAAATCTTGGTGCTTGATTGTGTTTGGGTATGTTTTCTGTGATATTTATTTATGGAATGATCCTCAACTATTTCGGTTGTTGATATATGATAAACTGCATGTTCATACATATGTTTAGATAAAGTCTCGAGTATCTGACTATAAATGACTCAAACTTTTGTGTTTGGTACATTTCCTTTCGTTTCCATATATTGGTGAGTGCATCATTATGGTAACCGGGCCCTCCCTATGGAGTGTGTGGCTGTAAGTACCGGATCTTAAGTCCGCATTTAACATAATTCACGTTTTCTACTCTTGCATGTTTTCTCGGATTTTTGAATCATGTTTCTCTATGGGGTGAATTATGTCTTTCTTGTTTATTGTTTTCATTATAAAAGTAAAAAGATATATATATATATATATATATATATATATATATATATATATATTAAAGAATAAACATAGAAATCTAGGAAGTTTCGGGAATCTGACTTTAAAAGACCCACTGCTAAAAAAACAAATTTTCTAAACTTTGTTGTAAAAAATTTGTTTGGGGGTGGGGTGTTCGTGTTTCCGTCCTAGAAGGTTTTATGTCCCATTGGAGTTGCTTAGGCCGTTTAAGTGTATTTCGAGCCGGGTTGACATATTCTATGAATTTAGAGTTTAGTCGTTCCCATAACGTACGTCATGCACGCACTTCAAGGCGTTTTCCACTATCTTATATGTCATCCACGGTTGGAATAGAGTGTTTTATGGATCATTGGATTGGAAATTCTCTCCTGATCATTTCCATATCTCATTCGCAAAAATCGGACCGGTAACGAAGCGGCAATTTTCATTTGAAGTTTCGCGAAAAATCAAAAAATTAAAAAATTTCGAATTGGGCTTGGGCCCAACCCGCGCACACCTGCAGCGCACCTGCGCCCTTACCTTTGCCCCAACAGTCGCGTTCATCTTTCCAAACCGCCATTAACGCCCACCAAAGCTCCAAACTTAAAAAAAAAAAAAAAAATTAACCCACGCCCACAATCCAAGACCCAACCCAAATCTACTCCAACCGCGTCACCCCACAACCTCCACCAATTTACATCAACAAAAACCACCGGAAAATCAAAATAAAAAAAAAAATTGGTGCTGTCGCGCCACCACACCACCACCACCATCATTCTTTTTAGTGAGGTGTCCCTCATTGCTTCCCCCTACCTTCTACAAACCTCAAACCGTATTCAAACTTTCAATGGCTCAACAACGCCGAATTTTACCAGAACAAGCTTTTACTGGCGACCACTTCGCGCCGTTTTACGGTGACGAAATGATCAGTAGAGACTGGAATAGCTTGTGGTACTCGATCGAAGCCTATTACCACGAAGACTTAGTCCGACGGTTCTACAATACGAGGGAGTTGGAGGGGACTAGGATTTTTGTTATGGTGGCGAAAAGGAGAAAGGAAGTAACTACTGGGTTGTTGACAGAGATTCTAGGCATTCCGCCTAGAATCCATCTGGATGTCACGTTGCAGGAGTTCCAATATAATGGGGTAGAGCCATTGATAAACGTGATAGTTACCGAAGGGAACTACAATGCGAGATCGCATTGTGTTCGCCAGGCATCCCTTAGAACCAACCACCGGGTCAGCTCGATGGATTGGTCGGAACGTCCTGGGGAAGGAGAAGGTCAGCGACATCGGTCGAATCGCCTCCACATTTTATGGATACTCCAGAGCGTAAGTTCGAGTTCTCGTATCTTGGAGTTTTTGCTTAGCATGATTAGGGGAGTAGGGAAGTCTGTTGCACCTCTCCCCCGTGTTGATAACCAAGATCATCTTTGAAGTTGAGAGCAGCTCGAGCGCCTCGATAGGTCTTTACATCACCCTATTACGAAAATCCTCGCATCTATAAGGAGTGTGTCCAATGAGTTTGGAGGATGCCCGAGGATAGGGTAGAGGGAGGAGGATGGTGAAAACGAGAATGCCGAGGAGGATGGTGGAAACGAGAATACCGAGGAGGATGGTGGAAATGATAATGCCTCGGAGGATGAGGAGGACTTGACTTGTTTTGATCGCGGATGCCTTGGAGAGGTGTTGGTCAAGTCGCGTAACGCGTGGCCGTAATTCATCGCGGGCATGCGTTCACTCAACACTATCTGCGAAGACCTCCGGACTCGACGTTACTATCCATCATAACTTCGAGATCCGATCCCAAATGGGAGGAAGAAGCGATGGGAACAGATGAGGGCGAGCTAGAAGCTCGGCGCCGGATTCGACGGACATGCTTGCCGATTCCCACCTCACGGGGATTCTCCTTCCGAGGACACACCATCGAGGCACGAGCGTCCGTCGCCGAAAAAACGAATGGTGTTTGGCCATCGGGAGCTTCGTGGAGCCATCTCCTGGCGTGTGCCCGCTACCATTACCGAGTGGTTAGGGATAGTATCGATTGATGTTTCTATTTTTATTTGTAATTTCATTAGTGTTATTTATTTTAATGTAAGTTTTATTTCCGTAATTTGAATTTTGTAGTGAAATGTACTTCGAATGAAAATTTTAATATAATGCGGTTATTTTCATTATGCGTGGTTGTTTAATATTGATCCCACCTTCCCAAATTGTTTGGGGGTGGTTTTATCTATTCCAGCATAATTTTTATATGACCCTCGTCTTAGAATTTATTGCGGAGTTAAGGTGAAAATATGGCCGTTTAGGCATATATATGAATAAGTATCATGGTAAGATGAAATCTCGATTAAATAGGTAGATTCTATCATTTATTCAACCTAAAAGATACTAGGTTTGTTTTAGAATCAAGAAAATGAGTTGTTTCCGTTTTCGGGTTTGGAAATTTTGGTATTTCCGGAAACTGCCGTAAAAACCTTTTGGCAACTTCCCGATCCGGTTTAGCAACTTAAAACCTATATAAACTTCATACATTCTACACTCACAACTCACACTACACCTAACCTCCATCACTCACCTTTCACTCCCACGATTCCCACGTTTCGTCTCATTTTCCGAAGTTTCAAGAAATCCGAAAGCATTTTCAAGCGCCCTAGAGGAGCGCACTCGCGCTCTGCAATTTTTTTCAGATTTTTGTCGAGCGCTTTTCAGCGCTTCAAAGTGAAGACCGGACCGGGCTCAAACACTGAATTCCAAATCTTCATAAGCAAGACTTCTCGCCTAAGAGAGCGCGCTTTCGGCTACCGACTTCCGTGGACCAGAAAAATTCCAGTTTTCTGCGGGTAGTTTCCGGATCATTCGCAGCTATTCCAGAGCGTAATTTTGAGATGACATCTCCAACATTGATACCGGAACAGTCTTTGAAGATTTGTTCCAAAGCACTACTTATGGTGCTTGGTTTCGTGAGGCGATCACATACGTTGGTTGGGAGCTGCTTATGGTAAGACCTGATGCACTTTATTCTCCAACACTAGCATCTTATTTTTACGAAAACTGCATTTTCTTTGAAAGACCAGATGGAGAACAAGTGTTCTCCATCAACATTGATAATGAACCAATGGAAATTACCAGGTTCTTGCTAGCATTTGTTCTTGGACTTGCTATGCCCATTTGAAATACAAGACCCATGGTGCTATTGGGTAGATAATAATGTATGTCTACACTTATGAGTTTTTGCATGAGTCCTATGGGGCGGACATTTTCCATATCGAGGACCAAGGGGGGAATATAACGTCGCCTTTGGTAGCCCGGTCCATGAACATAGGAACTGTTATGTTTTGGATCATGCTAAACATTTTAGGAGAATGGCGTTTTCTTACGTGAATGATGCCACTTGCAACGCGTCTTCCTTGCTTTAGCCACGGGGACGTATGTGTCATGACCTTCCCCGAACCTTGATGTCTAGTTTAGCTCGATCCCATAGCATGAGGCATAAAGTACCTTCTTATGCCTGTTCGATTTCCGTGATATGCTATGTTTCTTTCCTGTTTTTGTACACGTTTCACGGATTGGATTACGGTCGACAATCGCATGCGACCCACCAATAGTATTATTCGATCTTTCCGTGCAATGACTTGGCAAGGGTGGAGGATACAACCTCATCAGGTTGCACCTTACACCCCGTCAGACCAAGTGGCTCTTAATAGGTTAGCAATAATAGATGATAAATGGCGGGAAGCCTGACAAATTATCATGGCTTGGCAGGACTCAAATGAACCTTACTTCTTTATGGAAGAAGAGGATGAGGAAGATGATGAGTAATGCGGGAGATAAGGTAAGTTTTCATTCTAGTTAGTGTCTGCTTATGTCCCAAGCAATTTCATTCTTGTTAACCCCATAATGGGTAGAACTCGTATAGAGTTGCGTCAGTTTTTGTTTCCTATATTAGTACGTTCTAACTTTGTTTTGCAAATGTTCCTGAATTTCACGCGCTTCAATGGTATTTTTCCTACCCTCTTTATTTAAATGCTTTGAGGACAAAGCATGCTTCTTCTTTGGGGGGGGGGGGGCATAGAAACACGTGTAATTAAGGCATCTGTTAGGATATAGATATGTATAATATGTATTTGTTTTATAGTTAAAATTTCAAAAATTCAAAAATATAAATAAATAAGTTATGCTATACACTTAGGAATAGTGGTATTGTTTTCTTTCTCTATGCTCTTAACAATCTAGAAATCTCACGTAGCTTTTGCATCAGAATAATTTTTAGAAACTTAGGTTAATATGTAGGTAATAATCTTTGCATCTATCTATAAATATATTACATGAGTATCGATGATTGTTAGCAGTAAGTTTATGAAATCTAGGCTAGAGTACTTATTCTACAAATCCTGTGAGAATATAGCCTAAAGCCTTATATGAGCGAAACATTTGAGAAATGACACAAGGGAGAAATAAAATCCAGATAGAGAAATCACACGTCCACTTGCTTGATCACTATGCCATATCCTAAGCGAGAATTTAAGCCCTCTTTAGATCGATATAGCCAAAAATTCAAACCTATGAATTATTTTCCGCTAGTCGCCCCTTTGAGCCTTTCTTTAGCCTTCCATAAACCACAATTCCTTTACCCTGTTAAAAAAAAATCAACCTACCCAATCTAGAATAAGTCTGAGAATAGAATGAGGAAGAAAGAAGAAGAGAAAAACCTGTGTATACAAAAGTTAGTTAATTGATTCAGAAAATAAAGAAAAGAAGTTTCCATCCAAAGAAAAGAAAAAAAAAATATATATATATATATATGGCTAAGGATGGAAACAAAGTATAGAAGCAAAAGAAAATAACAAGGTTTTCTCTAAGTTACATAATATGAAGACTCTATTATCTCAGTCTTGTCCTTTTTGAATATCAATTTCCTTCCTTCTTAAACCATCTCCTAATCCCCGCAACACCTAATAAAGACCTCTAGCTCAATTAGGAATATGTTAGTGTGATAGTAAGTGGCAGATGTGTTTGACCGACTCCGGCTTCCTTGTTGTCATTGAGATTGTAAGGTAAAGTGTGCCCACTGCACACTGGAGTAGCGAAACTCGAGTGGAAAAATCAGAGTGTTGTATCTTGACTATTATTGTGAGAACCTACTTAAGGACGCTATTCCGAGTTTCAGAAACGAACCTGCTAGACATTTCATAGTATTACTCATTGTATATATGTTTATTGTAGATGATTGATTATTATGTATATATTAGCTTAGGGTTCGACTTGATTACTCTATATGCATTGCTAGTGAGAGGTATAGTTAACTTAGAGCATGAATAAGGAAACAATAGTTTTATTTCTTAGTTGTTGTAGTATAGATGAAGTTTGTGAGTACCTTCATCGAAAACTCTCACGAGGCTTATAACTTCGTCCCACTAGGGAATTCCTAGTGGTTTAAGGCGCCTTGTTGCATATGGTCAATGCAATCGCGACTCAAATAAACGAGAGTAGATAGAACTCCATTTTGGTCACTTATTCTAATTTTCATCTTTGCTTGAGGACAAGCAAAATGCTGTTTGGGGTGGTTTGATAAGAGCCCAAAACTGTAGTTTTAACCCCTGTAAATGATCATACTATTAGACCAATTATGTGAGTAATAATTAAGAGTTAACACCGATTAGGTGTTTTTATGCATTTCAGGCTTCAAAGTCCATTATTTGCAGAAATGTGCCACTTTAGCGAGATAAAGGAGCAAAGGTCCGTTACTAAGGAGTTCCATGATTAAAGGCCAAGATTTAAGAAGACAAAGCCTTTTCAAGCCCGGCCAAAAGTTGAAAAGTCGACGCCGGGCGTAAACAAAGACACAAGTCGTGAGAACTTCCAAAGGTATCTTTTGACTCAGACCTCGGAATGGGGCCTACCTTATGTCAAAACGACCGGCTCGGAAAGAGCTTTCCAATGGTCTAAGCCTTAATCCAATCAGAGGAGCAAAAGTGGACAAAAAGTGTATTGAAGCCAACTGCAGCTGAAGAGGCCTTTTTGGACTGAAAGTATTGGGTTTTGGGCCTGATTCTCTAGCCCGAAACATGGATCCAAGCCCATGCACGATTTTTGGATCTGAACATATAAAAACAAAAGCTTAGCTCTTTGTGAATGGTAGATAGTTAGGTTAGAAAATAAGGGTAGCTAGTTAGACCTAAACCAATAGATAATTCTAGATCTAGTTTTTATTTAATTATTTTTAATTAAGTTTAGCTTCAAATCCAATTCTTGTCTTAGATTAAACTCTTAGAATCATTGTTCTTCATTAGTATTGATAAATAAAATAGCTAGTTGTTAATTTCGATTCTTGTCATTTACATTTGTGTTAGATCTGATTTCATTTATTACTTGTTATTCAATTCTTAGTTATTAATTAGATTTTAATTATTGTTGAATTTAGATTAGTAAATTTCAATTCTTTATATTATGCTTAGTTTTAATTTAATCGGAAGTGATTGCGTAATAATTCTCGGCTAAACCTCCATTGAGGGGGTTGAGTAGCCTTGATGAAAGCTTGATTCCATTTATCGTAGAGTCGTCGTAATTTCCTTTCCACTCTAGAAACGATTAGTTCACCATGAGAATGAGTTTAATCGTTCACATACTAGTTATGAATTGGTAGGAATGCCATGAGTAATTAGGTATTAGGAGTAACCATATTGTTTCTCAGCGATTTCATTTCGATTACTTAACGATTAAATCGTTAGTAGGATTAAGTCGAGTTAAGGTGGAATCAATCCCCCTCTAACTCATTATCATAGAATCAACGTTGCATTCCCATAGTTATTTAAATAGTCGACTAGTTGCATCTTGTGGGTAGTTGCATCGTAGTCTAGTTGCCACTTCGTAAATCTCTCTTTAGACTTTAGAGTTAAGAATACTTATACGTAGAGAACACAGCATGCGGAAGGACTAGGAGTAGAACGAATCACTCTACTCCACTATATCTCATAGGATTGAGAGTAGAATCTTTGATAAGTAATCTAACACGTAAGATAGTTTTAGTTTTACTTACGTTTTGAGTTTCATCGTTCATTTCGTAGGTAAACTATTCAATTTTACCATTTATCACTATATATTGTTATACAACTCTTGATTTTACACATGAATAGACTAGTTGACATGTTTGTCATATTGAGATTTTCTTACTACTTCATATCTTGTTTGTCGCATGATAAACTTGTCATTTATTGTCTAGGCAACCAATGGTATCGCGATTCGACAAACAAACATGTGAGTTGCAAAGCATGGGGGTTGATAAGCACCCAAAACCGTAATATTAAACCCCCGAGACATAACATTTTGGTCGATTATGTGTTTAATAATCATGTAATAATTATATTTTCGTATTCTTTTGCAGGTTTCCACAATTAAAATAAATATAGTGATAAAACATGCATCGGCACGGAATACTGAAATATTTGAAGTTTTTCACTCAACCCCGGAAAGCCCAACAAAGCCCTGACTAGAGCCGAAGTTTCCAAAAGAACAAAACCAAAGGCGAAACGGATCCACATATAAAGAAGCAAACAAACTTCCGGCTCAAATCGGATAAATCTAGATGCCGACGCGTTGGCTAGTGAAGTCGCCAAAGTATGGGAATACGGAATATTTGAAGTTTCTCATTCAACCCCGTGAAGCCCAACAAAGCCCGACTAGAGTCGGGTTTCCAAAAACAAAACCAAAGTCGCGTAAACGGGTCCACATATAAAGAAGCAAAGGCAAACTTCCGCTTAAATCGGATAAATCTAGATGCCGGCGTTGGCTAGTGAAGCTGCCATAGCGAATTCGGCTGACGAACTCAAGCAAGGAGGACAAAAAGTCGTAAAACGCCAAAATCGGGCCACTAGATACACTAAGTAGACCCACTTTATGGGGCCCGTAAGGCATGACGAGTCGGCATAGGTAGGTAGTGGCAAAGGATGGTTTCAATTTGGTACCACGGCAAGAGAGAAGATATCGCACTAATTCAAACCGTGGTTTTGAATTGAAATGAGCTACAAGACGAAACTTAAAAAGCAAAAAGACAAAAAAAATTAAAATAGTTAAAACAAAACTTTGATTCTCAAAGTTTCGAACCATTCAATTAGCATAAGGCCAAATCTAAATTAAATCATTCACGGATAGCCTTCCTATATCAGCCTATATATATGAGGGGGTGGCCTTTGTATATAGGCCTTCAAAGATTTTCATGCTTTAAAACACTTTAGTTAGTTTATTTCTTCAAGACTTACATTCTCATTTTTCCATTCCAAAGAAGCTTAAATACTATAAGTTATTTTACCCTTAATAACAATGATCATTTCTTTTCTAGTTTAATTCCTCGTCCCGCATTTATTTACTTAATGTATACAAAGAAGTTTTATTATTCCTTCTATGACCATGAGCTAATCCCCTCGGGGGGGGTTATGTTGCTTCATGTAAAAATCCGGATTGACTCTTTAATATTCTAGAGTCACTACTTAGGAATTAGGCTTAGATTTGATATCCGGTCCCAAAATGATCGAGATCGTATAAAGTTGGATCACGATGCTCGAAATACGGTCTACATATCGAAAATGTCTCTCGAACAAGAACTCTTTTAGTGTCGACGATTCTCCATTCGTCCGGCCCAAATGTGTGAATCGAGCCGGAGCTGAAATAATATACCGAGATGAGATATTATTGAAGCTCTTTATGCTAGTGAAATGCGACCTAGAGATGTGGGCATGCACTAGGGATCAATACTTTCGGCGTCGTCTCCAAAACGACGCGAATTAGAGATGTAGTGATGTGGTAATATAAACCGTTGAAAAATGATTCTCGCATGAGTATGACTAACTCTCCCCTATTTCTCTATTTTTGTTTACCTACATATAATCGCCGTAGTAATTTACATTATTTGCATTACCGTTAATTTAATTAAAACCAACTAAAAAGAAACCTAAAAATCCTACTCACCAAAAGTTGTAATTCCAGTTGTGAACCTATCCGAGCCCTAAGGTTTGGACGATCCCTTACTCGACCTATCCTACCAAACCCACGTGAGTAAGGTAACTTGACTAAAACGTACGACTATACGGACGTTGGATTTCGGACTTTGAACTGTGGACCTCGGACTTAAGAAAATAAGTAACTGAAAACCAAAAAACGTGTATAAATGCGTGTTTATCAAATGGCGCCGCTGCACGCCGAAGGACTCTGGACTTAACGTAATAACTGGAATACATCCATAAAAACCCCCTCCCCTACCTCCTCATCTTTTTAAATTTTCATTTCTGTTACAATACTAACAAGTTACGTAACTCTTTACCCTAACTTTTTCTACTAACAAACATCTGTGAACCAAATTTTCATTAGCACAGTCTAAGTACTCCGTAGGAATTTGAAGTACTGAACAAACAAAAGAGTCTCGGACGAGACCGAATTAGTAGCACGCGAGACTAACCTGGAGTATCAACACTCCGATTTTCAGGTATAGGCCACTTTCCTTTTCAGTACTCTTTTGGGCTTTCTGGTCCTATTTTTCTAGTAAGCGTAAGCTCGGGAGTTAGTCGATCGCTATACGAGGAATCGCGGGACGCCTGGTTTCTATAACACCCCGTCTTTTAATTGCTTTTCCTATAATAATATTAATATTAATAATAATAATAATGTAAATAAATAACAGAGATAAGATATCCAGTAGTTTTGGATAAAAGCCCGTAAGTAAGTAGATAAGTCTAAAACCCTTGTTTTCGGGGAGGTTTTAAAACTAGAAAAGATAGAGTTTTCTCCGCGAGTTTCGGGGAAAAACACAAATGGGGTTTATAAAAAAAAAAAAGAGTTTTGCTGAAAAAGTTTTGAACGAGGAAGATTATCTTTTCGCGATGAGGCGTCGCCGGCTTTTGGGGTTTAAACTTTGGAGCCGTTTGGGTCGCTCGGTTTTAAAACAGTGAGTAGTCATAATATGTTATATTTATTTTATTGGTTTCGATTAATCATATCAGTAATGCCGTTTTCTCTAATTGCGATATTGTCAACTCTGTTAATGGTTAGATACCATTTTGAACCACTGCAGTAGATAAACTAGGTCGACTTCTAGCATTTAGCTGTTGAAGTCTGGACACCGGTGGTCAATGGCGTCGCCATCAGCAGCACCAAAATGTTCTTTGTTTTATTTTGTTTGAAGTATGGTTTTTATTTGATTTGTGGTAATGTTGAATTGTTAACCTTGAATGTTTATTGATGATGTTTGGTTGTGGTAGTGAAGAGTTGGGTTTGAACTGGTTTTTGGGTTGATTGGGTGAGGGGAAGCCTTGAAACAGCCATTAATGGCGTTCGACCAAGACCCAAACCGTTCCGATTTTTTTTATGTGTTGTTTGAATGTTTTGTTGTTTGGTTTTTGTTGGGAGAGTGTTGTTGGGTTGTGGTGGATGTGTTGCGGTGGATTGGGTCTTTGGAGAGGAGTCACCGGCTCCAAAGGTTTGTTAATGGCGTGGGATCGCGATTTTTGCAAAGATAACGAAAATCATGAATTGTTAGGATAGGTGTGTAGGGGTTTTTGTGGGGATGAAAACCGTTGGGTTTGTTTTAGTTATCGATGGCCGGTGGTGGCTGCATCGGTGGTGGAGGCGTTGGTGGAAATTTGAAGGAAGGAGATGAACAGTAGCAAAAACGACTTTGGGCTTGGGCCAAAATCGTGATGGGCTTGTATGTTAAAACCTTTGGATTTTATTTTTGGGCCTTAGACTTTGGGCCTTTGGGTTAGAAGAGTTTGTGGACTCTGACTTTGACTGTTGACCAGAGTGGACTTTGACTTTGACTTTGACCAGTTGACCCGAAAATTTGACTTTTTCCTAAAATTATGATTCGTTCTATTAGGATAAGTCTAGGACAATTAGCATGTTTGACTTAGGCTAGGACCTTTCTAAATATACTTGTGTACGTGTATTTGCTGCTTTGTGATTTTTCAGTCTTTTACGATACACAACGTTATGACACTTATACACCCATGAAATTAATAACGCCAGAAAACAAAAATACTTGAAATCAAGATATTCCTTCGTTCTCTGAAATAATATATACAATATAGTTCAATAATGCGTAAACAAAATTTACCGCACCCTTTTAGAACTCTCCACGCCTCAAGTTTTGGAATTGAGTTTATAACTGATGAAGTCATATGTTAGGTGGGCATTTATTGAATGTGTCATAAATGGCCCGTTAGCGTTATATAAGGGTATTCATTGAATGTGCCATGAATGACCCGGGTATTCATTGAATGTGCCATGAATGACCAGATGGTTTGACCGCCCTAAAGAGGAACTAAGGTATTCGCCTTTGCGGGTTAGTTGTATTCCTTGAGTGTATGGAATGTAGGATTAGGTATTCCTTGAATGTGGCGGGAATGACCCAGGGCATTCATTGAATGTGCCATGAATGGCCCGTTAGTGATATGATAGGTATTCCTTGAATGTGGCGGAATGACCTAAGGTATTCATTGAATGTGCCATGAATGACCCGAAGTTTTGTGCCCAAAGAGAGGCCGTGAAATATGTGTATGAAAAGCCCAAATATGGCTATGATATTGTGGTATTCGGTGGGAGAGAGGCACACAGGAATGTGTGATTTGGCAAATGTGTGGAGTGCAAATCGTGGAGTAGGTACTAAAGGGTGGGTGTATAAGAAAAGTAATTGATTAATTGATAAGAGAAATTGAATTGTTTATGCGAGCGTGCTTGGGTTTACCTTTGAATACATATAGGATATCTACATATGATATATATACAAGTTCTAACTTTCTTTTGCAGGAGGGTAGGACTTAATAATATTTTATACAGGGACGCGGTCCTACCCTTATACAGCGGCGGACATCGGTAAGTGTAATTCAATTATTTTAGATATTAAAAGGAGTTATTAGAATGAGTTAACAAAATGGAAGTTAATAAAATGGAAGTTTTGCTTGGGAAGAAACTATACCGGTTGAGATGACGAACTAATCTTTCCAAGCCGAGAATGATTAGGTTATGATAGATTTAAAGTGTTAGTTGGATAAGTAAAGTTTGAAATGTTTATATGTAGTTAGTCTACTCATACCAAAGAAATTCCATTTTGTCGACCCATGTTTGCTTTGCTTTGGCAACGTGGGTGTGTTCTTGGGAACATAGGTGGAAGGCAAATGGACCGCAAGGCGCAGTGATTGGGATTCTTGCCCGAGCAAATCCGTTAGTTTTCTTTTAGGTCTGATTCCTATTGGAAGGATGTAATAACATAGTTTACTTTTTCATGGCATGAGAACATGGTAGTGAGGAATTTTATTCCGAGTTTGTTTTGATATTTTATTTGGAAGGATGTTATCTTAATAAAGAAGTTCATGGATAATTATTGGGATTATTTTATTTTAAGTTGTTTCTTTTATGACATGGCTATTAGGGTTTGTATGTGTAGTATCCTCCGTCATAGTCTGGGTTTTTAAACAAGTGAACCTAGTGATGTTTGAGATATTTATATTTCAAATATTCATTTTGTTATTGTTTAGAAATTCAGGCTGTGACAGTTTCAAACTCTTAAACTCCTCAAACTTTGTCGAGGATATTATTTGCTATAACCTGTTTTACCTCGTATATTTGTATGTTGGCATGAGGACTCCTTGCATGTAAAGGTGGTTCGTCATTACATATTCACATTAACACAATATGATTCAAATATATTTTGATATATGCGTAGCGTCAAACCATCTGCTTATAATATTTTTGTATGTGTATGTTACATCAATTCACGTACATGGTATTCAATTCATGAGTTCGTTCTCGACATTCCCCTAGCTCACGTATAACTTACATATAGTTGCACGTATAGGTAATATGGATTTGCATGGGTAGACTTTCTGCGTAAACTAGTATATGTTAGTTAGTTTCTATTTTGGCATCTATCGTTTTAATTGCATATTTCGTAATCACGTCTCCATAATACATTAATTACGTAAACAAAAAAATAAAAATCATAAAAAAATAAAAATCATAGTAATTAAAAATATCATCTAAATCATCTTAATAACACCCCGCATAATACACCATCATAAATCATCATCCTATTCCATCGCTTGCCTAGAAACTTGAAAAAATTGAGGTTGCCTAATTAAGGAACGGATAGCACGAACAACCTCCCCCTCAATTCTCTCGTGACACGGCTGCGGAATATTCACACATTATCTTAGCTTCCCTCGCCGAAGTTAGCAATTACTCGGAAGACGCGTGCTTCAACTCCCTCCTTCCTAAATTCTAAAACCTCCAAATATTATTCGTTCCTTATGAGCCTTAAATTAAAATTTATATTTGTATGAGACTACGGTCCGGTAAACATAAGGAATTAGAACTTACATATCATCGTCGAAAATACAAGAAACAACTGCTTTATGTTATCTCCAAGACATAGTCCCCTCCTCCGTAAATCAACCTCGTCAAACATCTCCGCTGCCATTATCTCCTTTAACTATGGCTGAGAAAAATCTCACAAATAAAACCCCTTTCGATTTCTATATTGCCTTACAGGAAGGACCTGCTTCCTGCATTAAACTCGATACGATTGTAGGTGATTTTTGTATTCCGCCAAACATTTTCAGTTTGTTACCTGCTTACCATGGTTTAGACCATGAAAACCGTATAATCATCTTCGGCGGGATGCAACAAGTAGTCACCACTTTCCGCCATCCGGACCGTTACCAACGAACAAGTCTTGCTTAGGTTGTTTCCCTTCACCTTAGCTGATAAAGCTTCAGTTTGGCTCGCCGAACAAGCGCCGCAATCCATTGACACATGGGCCAAACTTGTTCAAGCATTCATGATAAAGTTTTATACTCAGAAGAAAACTACAGAAATGCTTCAAAAGATTCAATTCTTTTCGCCAAAGACTCCCAGGAATCCTTTTCGGAAGCGTGGAGCAGATATACTGATCTACTTCTCGAATGTCCCCATCATCAACTCGACACCGCTGTATTAGTCCGTTCATTCTTTAATGGTCTCTCTGACCATCAAAAGGAAACATTAGATATCATGAACGGCGGTTGTTTTATGGAAAAGGGCGCTACTGAAGCATACACTTTTATTGAGAAACAGGCTTCATGAAGCACCCATTGGGGAAACACTGATTCTTCTAGATCTTCTAAAGACACTCCTACCAAAGTTACGTCTATGTTCGAGGTCAAACCCGATCCGGAATTAAAAACTCTAATCGAGTCCTTAAACAAAAAGGTCGATGCTCTTTCAAGACAAGTAAAAATGAACAAAACCCAAACAGGTCATGGTCGCCAACGCTTCCCCATGCCCTCTTTTGCTTAAGTCCCGAGGCAACGTGCTTGTTAAGGTTCAGATTTCTACTATCCTCGGATTTTGTTATACTATCCCCGCGGATAATATAACGCGCTTGTTAAGGTTCAGATTTCTACTATCCCGCGGATTTTGTTATACTCGATACGTAAGTCACTAACGACTGCAGACCGATCATCTTGGGGCCCTTCTTGGCAACCGCCAACGACTTATCAATTGCGCGATGGTAAGATGTCATTATCTTTTGGCCATCTTATCGTTGAGGTAAATGTTTTAAAATGATGAAACAGCTACCGATTTCGCCTATAGATGGGGAGGTTAGCATGATCGAGAGCTTAGCTCAAGATTATTTTAACAACACGTTTCCCGAAAACAATATGTACAAATTCCTTTCTTTGGGAATTTCAGATTTTGTAAATGACTCCTACTTAGAGGAAGTCAACACCATCCTTGAGTCCACACCAATTGTAGACCCTTCGGTTTCTCCATATACTGAGTATGAAGACTTGCTACCTAAGCAAGTATTCATTATGCAAAATGAGGACCCTGACGAAACATATATTGATTTCCTTCCACCCCAGTGTTTAAACCTCTTCCCCCGGAGTTAAAATATATTCAACTTGATCCGGATGGTAGTCATCCGGTAATTATATCTTCTCTGTTATCTAAGAATGAAGAGACACGTTTAATCCGGGTGATTAGGGAACATCGGTCTCATTGATTGGTCCCTAGCCGACATTAAGGGAATTGACCCTAATGTTTGCACTCATCGTATCCATTTGAGGATAACGCCAAGACTTCGCCGCTAAACCTCAACGACGCTTTGAACCCCGCCATGAAAGAGGTGGTTAGGGGAAGAAGTCTTACAATTACTCGATGCGGGTATCATATACCCAATCTCTGATAGCGAATGGGTAAGCCCCATTCATGTAGTTCCTAAGAAATCGGGAGTTACCATGGTACGTAACGGAAAGGGTGACTATGTTGTCACATAAGGTCCTATGAAATGGAGAATCCAGAAAACACGAAAGGATCACTTTACCTTACCTTTTATAGATTAGATGCTCAAACGCCTAGCTGGTCATGCTTTTTATTATTTTCTGGATGGCTACTCAGGCTATTTTCAGATTATTATTGATATTGATGACCAAGAAAAGACTACCTTCACATGTCCCTTTAAAACGTATGCCTATAAACGAATGCCTTTTGGCCTTTGTAATGCTCCTGGTACCTTCCATCGGTGTATGCTTCATATATTTAGTGACATGGTAGAGCTCTTTATGGAAGTTTTCATGGATGATTTTTCTATCTATGGAGATTCCTTCACGATCGCTTGTCTAACTCCGTTTCCTAAGGTTTTCACACGGTGTGAAGAAAAGAGCCTCGCTTTTAAACCGGGAAAAGTGTCATTTCATAGTGAAAAAGGGCATAGTACTAGGTCACATTGTATCTAGTGATGGCATCAAGCAGATAAGGCCAAACTAGATAAGATAGCGACTCTACCTAAACCACGGACCGTGTCTGGATATTAGAGCCTTTCTAGGCCATGCAGGTTTTATAGGTGTTTTATTAAAGAATTTTCAAAATAGCTAGGCCTTTAACTAATCTGCTTTTGAAGGATGCAATCTTTGATTTTAATTTTAACCGTAAGCAGTGCTTTTGAAACTTTAAAAGCCGCCTCTAACCTCTCGCACAATTAATTATACCTCCGGATTGGTCTAAACTTTTTCGAACTCATGTGTGATGCTAGTGACTATGCAGTTGGTGCAGTCTTGAGACAAAAACTAGATAATAAGTCCATTGTTATTTATTATGCTAGTAAAACCTTAAACGATGCTCAACGGAATTATTGAACTACCAAAAAAGAATTCTTAGCTGTCATTTATGCTTTAGATAAGTTTCATCCTTATTTAGTTGGTTCTAAAACTTTAGTCTACACGGACCATGCAGCCCTTAAGTACCTTCTTGCAAAGAAGGATGCTAAGCAGAGATTAATCCGATGGATCCTTCTCCTACAAGAGTTCACATTAGAAATAAAGGACAAAAGAGGGGTCGAAAACGTAGTTGCCGACCACTTATCTAGACTCACAAACGACGATAATAGTGATTCTGAGTCCATACCGGACTTTTTCCCCGAGCATCTCAGATGCTATTTTTCAAAGACTATGGTATCCGACATTGTAAATTATCTAGCGGCTGATGTTATGCCTTATAATTGGTCAAGAAATGAACGTAAGAAGTTCTTGGCCAGAGTTAAGTTATACTACTGGGATGAGCCCTACCTTTTTAAGTATTGTGCGGATCAGATTATTCGTCGTTGTATTCCCCAGTGGGAATATAATGAAGTTCTATCGTTCTGCCATGACAAAGAGTGTGGTGGCCATTTTAGTGGGATGAAAATAGCCGCTAAAGTTCTTCAATGTGGATTTTATTGGCCTACCCTTTTTGAGGATGCCCAAGTGCATTGCAAGACCTGTATTCGTTGCCAACAACTTGGGGCTTAATCACGGCCGCGTAATATGATGCCATTAAATCCAATCTTGATAGTAGAAATTTTTGACGTTTGGGGTATTGATTTCATGGGTCCCTTCCATGTTTCCCACAGTTTCATTTATATTCTAGTTGCCGTGGACTATGTGTCTAAATGGATAGAAGCCATGGCTTGCCGTAGCAATGACCATAAGACAGTTGTGTTTTTTAATAAGGAGTATATTTTCTGTCGGTTTGGCATTCCTAAAGCCATCATTAGTGATGGTGGAACACATTTTTGCAACAGAGTTGTTGCATCCCTAGTGAAAAAGTATGGAGTTACACACAAAATAGCAACTCCTTATCATCCACAAACTAGCGGACAAGTAGAAGTTTCTAATAGGGAAATCAAAAAGATTTTGAAACAACTCAGAACCCCGATAGGAAAGAAGGGTCGGTTGCCTATCGATGCCTTATGGGCGTATACAACTGCTTTCAAAACTCCTATAGGTATGTCTCCCTTATGACTTGTATTTGGGAAACCATGTCATTTGCCCCTTGAATTAGAACACCGTGCTCTATGGGCTATAAAAAGCCTTAACTTCAATATTGATGAGGTAGGTGTCAAACGCAAGTTGCAATTGAATGAGCTTGAAGAAATCCGTAGCGATTCTTACGATCTCGCGAAGGATTATAAAGCTAACATGAAACATGTTCATGATAAGCAAATCTTGCGCAAAGAGTTTGTGGTCGGTCAAAAGGTCTTGCTTTTACAACTCCCCGCCTACATATTTTCCCAGTGGAAACTAAAACCCGTTGGTCCGGTCCTTTTCTCGTTATCAAGTCACCCCTTACAGGCAATCACCTTGGTAAATCCCAATGACAACAAAGCATTCTTTCAAGTTAATGGTCAACGGTTAAAACATTTTCATGAACTTCGCCCCTCGATGTAGAGGAAGTCCTTTTACAGACCCCGCCTATGAGGATTGACCTTTGTCATTTGGTGTACTTCCTTCCACTTCCATATAGTGGTATGTGCACCATCCAGTAACCGGCCCCTCCCTATGGAGTGTGTGGGTGTAAGTACCGGATCCTAAGTCCACGTTTCACATAATTCACGTTTTCCATTTTTGCATGTTTTCTCGGTTTTTGATTCATGTTCCTCTATGGGGTGAATTATGTATTTATTGTTTTTCGTTTTTCTTATAATAAACTAATAAAAAAATAAAAAATTCTAAATCATAGAAATAGCAATCCAACAAGTCTTGGGAATCTGACTTTAAACGACCCACGTTAAAACAAATTTTGTGTTTAAAAATTTGTTTGGGGGTGGGCAGTCGGTCTTTCCATCCGGATTAATCGAACTTTCCATTTGTATTGCTTAGGCCCAGTAGTGTAGTTCAATTGGGTTGACGTTATCGAAAACTTAGATTTCCTTCGTTCGCATAACTTACGTCACACACACACTTTGAGGCGTTTTTCCACCTTCTTATACGTCACCCATAGTTGGAATTGAGTGTTTTATGGATCATTGGATTGGAAATTCTCTACTGATCATTTCCATAACTCATTCGCCAAGATCGGGCCAGTAACGAAGCGGCAAATTGAATTTGAAATTGCGCCAAAAAATCGGAAAAATTTCGAATTCAAATTGGGCTTGGGCCCAAACCGCATGCACGCCCTCGGCGCTCTCCTTCCTTCCTAAAAACGCACAGTTGTTTCCCTTTCCAATCCCGCCGGTTACCAAGTTTAAAACAAACCTTGAACACCAAAAAAAAAAAAAAGAAAAGGAAACCTAACTACACCCACGCCAAGCAATTCAATCCAACTGAAATTTTCTCCAACCCATTACCACCACCAACCCCAACAATTTTATAACTCCGAAAACAGCCACCAATCAAGTTTTCGACCTGCCACCGTACCCACCATCACCACCACCGTGTTTTTGGTTGTTTTACATCAAACTCGCCTCCCCCACCGTCTACAAACCATTGGTTGTTTCAAAAACTTCAATGGCACTATGACGAAGAATTTTGCCGGAGCACGCGTTTGCTGCCGACAGCTTCGTGCCATTTTATGACGCGGAGATGATTAGGAGGGATTGGAACGGACTGTGGTACTCGACTGAGGAGTTCTATCACTATGATTTGGTAAAACAGTTTTATAAGAAGCGAGAATTGGAGGGGGATAGGATTTTCATAAAGGTAGCAGAACGAGGAGGGAAGTAACGACAGCTTGTTGGTTGGTGAATTGTTAGGAATTACGCTTTGAAAGCAACCTAGTAATCGACCATTCGGAATCCCAAGATTAATCGGAGTTCCCGCTTTGATGAAAGATACCGTCGTGGAGGGTGAATACAATCCGACATCTCATTCGTCCCGCCGATCAATTCCGAGAACCAATCAACCGGGCCGTTGCTCGCTGGATTGGTAGGAACGCCCCTGAAAGACAAAGTCACCGATATCGGTCCGCAATGTCCGCACGCTCTCTGGATTTTGCAAACAAATAAGTATAATTTCTGCATCCTCGATTTAATGTTTAATGTGATTAGAGGAGTGGGAAAAGCTTACGCCTCTTCCCCGTATTGATCACTAAGATCATGCTCTCCTTTAGAGTCGCCGCAAAATTTGCTCCTATTAAGATCAAATTGCATTCTAATGCAAGTATCTATAATGGATTGCATCCAAGAGACTTGGCCGTTATGTCCGGGAAAGGTGGTTGAGTCGGAGGATGAAAGGGAGGATATGACATGTCCGGATGACGATGCATTAGATAGTTGTAGTTCTAATTTAGAACGCGTGCAAATGTTGCAAACCGCTTTTTAAGGCTTATGGGTATTTGTGAAAATATCCGAGATAGACAGATTGTAGTTCGAAATAAGCAAACGAACCTTCGACGGTAGACTTGAAATGCTCGAAAGGGGTCGACGATATCTTGTCTAACTTGGAGACTATCCACCAAAGATCACCAAGCCGAAAGTATGCGATCAGACCGAGATGGAAGCACAACGCTTGTTCCGAATAGAGATGCTACGACGCATGCCACCCGTGGAGGATTCTGTTTTAGCCGAGTCTGAGAGGCATGAGCGTCGTCGCCAAAGGACAGATGGTTCAAGCCATTCTCCATCCCAAGGCCAATCTCCATCTCAGGGTCCATCTTCATCACATAACTAGGTGTTCACCATCATCGTGGTTCATTATTTCATGATTTTGTTTTATTAGTTGGATTTTAATTCAGTTGTTAAATTTAAATATTAAGGTTTTTGGTTTATGTTGTTTGGTTTTAAATTTTAGTTTTAATATAATTGGTTATTTTCGAGTTCTGCGTGTTTTTATCATTAATCCCACCTTCCCGACTTGTTTGAGGGTGGTAATATTTATACCGAGCATAATTCGTTATATGATCATCTGCTGTAAAGTTGTCTTGGAGGAAAGGTTGAGAATTTGGCCGATATCGGCATATCTATGATTTTGTGTGGTGGTAGCATGAAATCTAGGAGAGTTTAGAAGTTACTATTCTAAATCCAGTATAAAAGATACCAGGATTTTAGAAAATCAAGAAGATGGTTTGTTTCCGTTTTCGGGTTTTGAATTTTTCTATTTCCGGAAATTGCCTTAAAACAATTTGGCAACTTGCCAATTTGTTTTGGAAGCTCATAACCTATTTAAACTCCCTTCATCCTATACTAACAAACCACACTACACCCCACCATCATCCCTCACCTTTCACTCCAAGCTTTTCCTTCTTTTTCCTCTCTAAACTTCGCTTCATCATCGCACGAAGCGCCAGCTTCTTCGCCTCGAGAGTGCACCCGCTACTCGCATTACACTTTCGAAAGTTTACTCGAGAGCACGACCAGCGCTTCTTCTTGAGCGACTTCAAACACCGTAATTCCAAAACCCACGAGAGCGACCATGCCGCCCTTCTTGGCGGCGACTCGCCAAACACCGTAATTCCAAAACCCACGAGCGCCGACCGCTTCAAAACCAAGCGCACGCTACCGCCATCCGTGGAACACGGAAATTCCAATTTTCGAGGGTCATTCCAGGATTTTGGAATAGTTCAAAGAGTTGTTGAGATGACATCTCCTATAGTCATACCTAAACAGTCTTTCAAGACGGTTGGGAACCGGTGACATATGGACATTGGTTCGCATTACGGATCCTCGCAAGTTAGGATGGCGCCATCTACCGGTAAGTGATGACGATTCATATTCACCACAGCCATCGCTTATTTCTACGACCACGTTAAATTCTATTGTAATCGATGGAGAACAAGAATTCTTCGTCAGAGTCGATGACCGACACATGAATTCAATAAAAATATGGTCGCTTTAGTTTCGTGGATTACCAATACCGATCCCGTTCCACATGGGCATATATGACCGATAATGCATACCTTTATGATTATACATATTTCCATGAGTATTATGGTGGAGAAGTATTTCGAGTAATGGACCAAGGGCGATATAGCATTGCCGCTTGGTAGCCTTTCCCTAAACGTAGGCACCACCATGTTATTCATCCCGATGAATATTTTGGGGAATGGCGCTTCATTTCGCAAACAAAGGTTGTTGGAGACATTTTCCTCGCTTTAGGGGGGGCGTCGCCGATATGACATTCCCCGAAGTTTTAGTCGCTAGTCTTAAGAGAGCCCAAAGCATGAGGCGTAGTATCTTCTTTGCCTATTTTGGTAAGCCGCGATCATGCGTAGTTGTTTACCCAGATTCCGCTCACAATTCACGATTGGAAAAAGGTTGAAGTCATGAGACCCACCAATTGGGTGGTTCGCCTATCATAATAATGACTTGGCCGGGATGGCAGTGTGTAGCCTCATTTGGTCGCCTGCACATCCCATCGCACATAATAACACTTAACAAAGTTAGCATTAGTAGATGATAAATGGCGGCAAACTTGGCAAGTTATAATGGACTGGTAGGATCACGATGGAACCTCATCTCTTTAATGAGGAGGAGGATGCTTAAAGCGAGATAAGGTAAGTTTTAGTTTTGTTATTGTCTACTTATGTCCCAAGCAATTTAATTCCGTTAACCCCATAATGGGCTAACTCTTTATAGAGTTACAAGATTTTTATTTTCCCTATATTAGTATGTTCTAACCTTGTTTGTAGATGTTCCGAATTTCACGCCGCTTCCATGGTATTTTTCTACCCTCTTTATTTAAATGCTTTGAGGACAAAGCATGCTTTTTTGTTTGGGGGCATAGAAAAACACGTGTAATTAAGGCATCTGTTAGATATATATATATATATATATATATATATAAGGTAATAATCTTTATATCTATCTATAAATATATTACATGAGTATCTATGATTGTTAGCAAGAAGTTTCTGAAATCTAGGCTAGAGTACTTATTCTACAAATCCCGAGAGAATATAGCCTAAAGCCTTATATGAGCCGAAACATTTGAGAAATGACACAAGGGGAGAAGTAAAATCGGGATAGAAATCACACGCCCACTTGCTTGATCACTATGCCATATCCTAAGCGAGAATTTAGGCCCTCTTTGGATCGATATAGCCAGAAATTCAAACCTATGAATTATTTTCCGCTAGTCGCCCCTCTGAGCCTTTCTTTAGCCTTCCATAAACCACAATTCCTTTACCCTGTTACAAAAACAAAACAAAATAAAAAAAATAATAAGTCTGAGAATAGAATGAGGAATATATATATATATTCAACTTACCCAATCTAGAATAAGTCTGAGAATAGAATGAGGAAGAAAGAAGAAGAGAAAAACCGGTGTAAACAAAAGTTAGTTAATTGCTTCAGAAATAAAGAAAAGAAGTTTCCATCCAAAGAAAAGAAAAATAAAAAAAAATAGAAATAAATAAAAACTCCAAAAATAGAATAAAAGGGAGTCGAAAGCCAAAGAAAAGAAAAAGAAAAATATGGCTAAGGATGGAAACAAAGTATAGAAGCAAAAGAAAATAACAAGGTTTTCTCTAAGTTACATAATATGAAGACTCTATTATCTCAGACTTGTCTTTTTGAATATCCATTTCCTTCCTTCTTAAACCATCTCCTAATCCCCGTAACACCTAATAAATACCTCTAGCTCAATTAGGAATAGGTTAGTGTGATAGTAAGTGGCAAATGTGTTTGATCGACTCTGGCTTCCTTGTTTGTCATTGAGATGGTAAGGTAAAGTGTGCCCACTGCACACTGGAGTAGCGAAACTTGAGCGGAAAAATCAGAGTGGTTTTTGTCTTGACATTTATGTGAGGACCTACTTAAGGGCGCTATTCCGAGTTTTCAGAAATGAACCTGCTAGGCATTTCATAGTATTACTCATAGTGTATATATTTGTATCATAGATGATTGATTATTATGCATATATTAGTTTAGGTTTTTGACTTAGTTATTCTTATTCAATTGCTAGTGGGATGTATAGGTAGTTGAGACATGAATGAGGAAACAATAGTTTATTTCTTAGTCGTTGTAGTATAGATGAAGTTTGTGAGTACCTTCATCGAAAACTCTCACGAGGCTATAACTTGTCCACTAGGAATTCCTAGTGGTTTAAGGCCTTGTTGCATATGGTCAATGCAATCGCGACTTCAAATAAACGGTAGTAGTTAGAACTCCATTTTGGTCACTTATTCTAATTTCTCATCTTTGCTTGAGGACAAGCAAAATGCTGTTTGGGGTGGTTTGATAAGAGCCCAAAACTGTAGTTTTAACCCTATAACAGATCATACCTTTAGACCAATTATGTGAGTAATAATTAAGAGTTAATACCGATTCACGTGTTTTATGCATTTCAGGCTTCAAAGTCCATTATGTGTAGAAATGTGCCACTTTAGCGAGATAAAAGAGCAAAGGTCGGTTGCTAAGGAGTTCTGTGATTAAAAGCCAATTTTCAAGAAGACAAAGCCTCTGTAAAGCCCGGTCAAAAGATGAAAAGTCAAAGTCCACGCGGGCAGAAATAGTGCACAAAGTCAACAGAACTTCCGAAGACCATATCTTTGGACTCAGACCTCGGAATTGGGCCTACCTTATGTCAAAACGACCGTCTCGGAAAGATCTTTCTAATGGTCTAAGCCTTGACCCAATCAGAGAAGCAGAAGTGGACGAAAAGTCTGTTGAAGCCAACTGCAGCTGAAGAGGCCTTTTTGGACTGAAAGAATTGGGTTTTGGGCCTGATTCTCTGGCCCAAAACATGGCTCCAAGCCCATGCACGATTTTTGGATCTGAAAACATGTAAAAACAAAAGCTTAGCTCTTTGTTAATGGTAGCTAGTTAGACCTAAAACTATATATAATTCTAGATCTAGTTTTCAGTAGAGTAATTAAGTTTAAGTTCCATTTTTAATTCTTGTTTTAGATTAAGTCTTTGAATCATTGTTCTTGATTGATTATATAAATAAAATAGTTATTTTGTCAATTTCAATTTTTGTCATTTCAATTTATAGATCTAGTTTTAATTCTTGTTGATTATCATTTCGTAGTTTAAGTAGATTGAAATATTGTTAGTTAAATTAGTTAAGTTAGAATTTTAATATGATGTGATAAAGTTGAAATGAATAGTTTACCTACGAAATGAACGATGAATTCACAACGTAAGTAATTATGAGATATAGTGGAGTAGAGTGATTCGTTCCACTCTTAGTCCTTCCGTATGCTTGTTTTCTAGTCTCAATACTCTACTTAAAGTCAATGAGAGCTTTAATGGGCGGGCAACTAAACTATGGTGCAACTACCCACAAGATGCAACTAGTCGACATCGACAACCATGGGAATGCTACGTTGATTCGATGTTAAGGAGTTGAGGGGATTGATTCCACCTTAACTCAACTTAATCCACTAGCGATGAAGTCGTCAGAACCGAATTGAACTGCTATGCAGAACAATCGGTTCTTCCTAATCCCTAATTACACATGGCATTTCTACCAATTAATAACTAGCATGTGAACAATTAAACCCATTCTCATGGTGAACTAATTATTTCCTCAAGTGGAATAGAAATTACGACGACTTAATTTTACGATAAACGAATCAAGCTTTCATCAAGGCTTCTCAACCCCCTCTTATGGAGGTTTAGCCTTGAATCATTCCAAATCATTTCCATTTAAATTAAAACTACACATAATAATAAGCATTAAAATTTACTAATTTAAACAATAATGAAATCTAAATTAATGACTAAAATGAAATAAGAACAAGAATTGAAATTAGATCTAGAAATGGAAATGACAAAATCGAAATTGATAAAAAATACTACTTTATTTATCTAATCAAATGAAGAACAAGATCCAAAGGTTTAATCTAATAAAGGATTTGAAACTAATTAAATAAAACAATTAAATCTAGATCTGTAAGCTATTTTAATGGCTACTTTCTATTCTAAGCTATCTACCTAACCTAACTGCCATTAACAATGAGTTAAGCTTTTGTTCTTATACATTCAGATCCAAAAATCGTGCATGGGCTTGGAGCCATGTTTTTGGGCCGTGAGAATCGCCCAAAACCCAATTCTTTCAAATTCAAAAGGCCTCTTCAGCTGCAGTTGGCTTCCACAGACTTTTCGTCCACTTTTGCTCCTCTGATTGGGTCAAGGCTTGACCATTGCAAAGCTCTTTTCCGAGAGCCGGTCGTTTTGACATAAGGTAGGCCTCAATCCGAGGTCTGAGTCCAAAGATATGGCATTCGAAGTTCTCACTGACTTTTGCTCCTTTATCTCGCTAAAAGTGGCACATTTCTCGCATTATAATGGACTTTGAAGCCCTCGAAATGCATAAAAACACGTAATCAGATTAACTCTTACTTATTATTCACATAATTGGTCTAACAAGATGATTATTAAGGGGTTAAAACTACAGTTTTGGGCTCTTATCAAACCACCCCCAAAACAAAGATTTTGCTTGTCCCTCAAGCAAAGATGAGAAATTGAATAAGTGACCAAAAATGGAGTTCTACCTAATCTCGTTTCACTGAGTGCGCATTGCATTGACCATATGCAACAAGGCCCTTAAACCACTAGGAATTCCCTAGTGGACGAAGTTATAGCCTCGTGAGAGTTTTCCAAAGTTGAAGGTACTCACAAACTTCATCTATACTACAACGACTAAGAAAATAAAACTATTGTTTCCTTTATTCATGCTCCAAATTATCTATACGCCTCACTAGCTATGAACAAGAATAACCAAGTCAAAACCTAAGCTAATATATGCATAATAATCTATCATCTACAATAAACATATACACAATGAGTAGTACTATAAAAATGTTTAGCGGTGTTTGTTTCTCGAAACTCTAATAGCTGCCCCTTAAGTAGGTTCTCACAATAATAGTCAAGAAACAACACTGATTTTTCCACTCAAGTTTCGCTACTCCAAAGCAGTACAAGTGGGCACACTTTTACCTTACAATCTCAATGACACACAGAAGCCGAGTCGATCAAACACATCCGCCACTTACTATCACACTAACCTATTCCTAATCGAGCTAGAGGTCTTTATTAGGTGTTACGGGATTAGGAGATGGTTTAAGAAGGAAGGAAATGGATATTCTAAAGGACAAGTCTGAGATAATAGAGTCTTCATATTATGTAACTAGAGAAAACCTTGTTATTTACTTTTGCTTCTACACTTTGTTTCCATCCTTAGCCATATTTTTCTTTTTCTTTCCTTTGGCTTTTGACTCCCTTTTATTCTATTTTTGGAGTTTTTATTTTATTTCTATTTTTTTTTTTTTTCCTTGGATGGAAACTTATTTTCTTTATTTTCTCAAGCACTAACTAATTTTTTGTTTACACATGTGTTTTTCTTCTTCTTCTTCATTCATTCATTCTATTCCTCGACTTATTCTAAATCAAGTAGGTTGATTTATTATATATATATATATATATATATATATATATTTTTATTTTTTTTTTTTTTTTTTTTTTTTTTGTTTTTGTTTTTGTAACAGGGTAAAGGAATTGTGGTTTATGGAAGGGCTAATGAAAGGCTCAAAGGGGCTAATTAGCGAAAATAATTCATAGGTTTGAATTTCTCGCTATATCGATCCAAAAGGGCCTAAATTCTCGCTTTAGATATGGTTTAGTGATCAAGCAAGTGGACGGTGATTTCTCTATCCGATTTTACTTCTCCCTTTGTGTCATTTCTCAATTGTTTCACTCATATAAGGCTTTAGGCTATATTCTCACAGATTTGTAGAATAAGTACTCTAGCCTAGATTTCGTAAACTTATCGCCAAACAATCATAGATACTCATGTAATATATTTATAGATAGATGCAAAGATTATTACCTACATATTAACCTAAGTTTCTAACAATTATTCCGATGCAAAAGCTATGTGAGACTTCTAGATTGTTAAGAGCATGGAGAAAAAGAAACAATACCAATATTCCTAAGTGTATAGCATAACTTATTTATTTATATTTTTAAATTTTTGAAATTTTAACTAGAAAACAAATGCATATTATACATATTTATATCCTAGCATATGTCTTAATTACACGGTTTCTATGCCCCCAAACAAGAAGCATGCTTTGTCCTCAAAGCATTTAAATAAAATGGGTAGGAAAAATACCATTGAAACGCAAGTGGAAATTCGTGAACATCCGTAAAAGAAGGTTAGAACGCACTAATATAGGAAATAAACCGACTCAACTCTATAATGAAGTTCTACCCATTATGGGGTTAAAAGAATGAAATTGCTTGGGACATAAGCGCATTACTAACGTAAAATAAAACTTACCTCCACTCCCGTTTATTCGGTCATCTTCGCCATCCTCCACTTCTATAAAGAAGTGAGGCTCCTTCGGCCCCGCCATGCTATGATAATTTGCCGTGCCTCACGCCATTTATCATCTATGGTTGCTAACCTATTAAGTGCCACTTGGTCCGATGGGGTGTGGTGCAACCCGTGAGGTCAGATCCGCCACCCTTGCCAAGTCATTGCACGGAAAGATCGAATAATACTATTGGTGGGTCGCGACCGTCTACCGTAATCCAATCCGCGAAACGGTACAAAAAACAGGAAAGAAACATAGCATAATACGCGAATTAGAACAGGCATAAGAAGGTACTTATGCCTCATGGTATGGGCTCGTGCTAAACTAGACATCAAGGTTCCGAAGGTCATAGAACCGGCGCCCCGCGGCTAAAGCAAGGAAAAACGCCGCAAGTGGCGCCATTCACGTAAGAAAACGCCATTCCCCTAAAATGTTTAGCATAATCCAAAACATAACAGCCTCCTATGTTCATGGACAAAGCTACCAAGGGCAACGCTATAGTCCCCTTGGTCCTCAATACGGAAAATGCCTGCCCCATAAGCCTCGCGGCAAAAACTCATAAGTGTAGACATGCATATTATCGAATCTAATAGCACCATGGGTCTTGTATCTCACGGCATAGCAAGTCCAAGAACAAATGCTAGCAAGAACCTCGTAATTTCCATTGGTTCTTCAATTAATGTTGATGGAGAACACTTGTTCTCCATCCGGTCTCTCAAAGAAAATGCAGTTATTATAAAAATAAGATGCAAGTGCCGAGAATAAAGTTCAGCCGGTCTTACCATAAGAGGGTTCCCACCAACGATGTGATCACCTCGCGGAAACCAAGCACCGTAAGTAGTGCTTTTTGAACAAATCTTCAAAAGACTGTTCGGTATCAATGTTGAGATGTCATCTCAAAATTACGCTTTGGAATAGCTGCGAAAGATCCGGATACTATGCGCCAAAAAACTGAAAATTTCTGGTCCACGGAAGTCAGCATGCTGAAAGGCCAACTAGGGCCGAAGTCGCGCTTTGTATTTTGGAATTCCAAAGAATAGGGCTGGTCGTCGCTTTGACTTGGCGCTGGCCGCTTCTTAGTATTTTGAATTCCAGTGTTTTAGCGAAGTCGCTTCTATGGGGGCGGGCGCCGCCTAAAGTAAAATTTTCGTCGAAGTGTAGCTATGCGCGAAAGCGCCATTCGCATCGCATGGCGCCCGAAAGCTGCAGATTTGCAAAAATGAAGTCGAAACGGGAAATCGCGGGTGTGAAGGGTGAGTGATGGAGTTTAGGTATAGTGTGAGTTGTGAGAATAGTTTGTATCAAGTTTATATAGGTTTAAAGTTTCTAAAAAGGATCGAAAGTTGCCAAAACTAATTACGGCAGCTTCGAAATCCTAAAATTTCCAAACTCGAAAACGGAAACAACTCATAACCCGGATTCTAATTCAAACCCAAGATCTTTTAGGTTGATTTTATGATAGAATGTACCTATTTAATCTAGATTTCATCCTACAATGATACTTGATCATATTTCTGCCTAAACAACCATATTTTCACCTTTGACTCCGCAATTAATTCTAATAATGAGGGTTATACAAAAATCATGCTTGAATTGATAAAACCACCCCCAAACAAGTCAGGGAAGGTGGGGTCAATATGAAACAACCATGCATAATGAAAATAGGCCCTTATATTAAAATTTCATTCGAGTACCACTACAAAATTCAAATTACGGAAATAAAAGTTACATTACAATAAAACAACAAAAATAAATAAAACAACAACCACTATCAATCCTCGACTTCTAAACAGCCATTCGCCATCAGGGCGGAGGGCACACTCTCTAGTGGTGGCTCCCGGCTCCGTAAAATCCAAAGAAGCAGCCGTCCTTCGCCGACGACGCCATGCCTCGTGAGTCGTGGTCCTCGTAAGCGAGTCCAGATGAGGTGGGAAGCGTGCATGCATATCCACTCTAAACCGGGGGCTGGCTTCCATCTCACCGCCCCCCCATCCTCATCCTCTCTCTCGCGGATCTCGGTTGTGATGAATAGTCGCCGTCGAGTCCGGAGGTCCGCGGCAGATAGGTGTTTAGTGAACGATGCCCCTATGAAGCATAGTCATGCGCGCTCGTCGAATTCAACACCTCTCGAAGGCATCTCGCATCAAAGCAGTCACGCCCTCCCTCATCCCCTGAGGCATCCTCATCCTCCTCCTCTTCATTCTCAGCATCCTCTTCTTCTTCTTCTCCTCATCCCTCCTCCAAACTTGTTGGACACACTCCCTATAGATACGCGCGGTTACGGTGCAGGGTAATGTAAATCCTATCGACGCCGGAGTCGCTTTCATCTTCAAAGATGATCTTGGTGATTAACACAGAAGAGGTGCCAAAGACCTTCCGACCCCTAATCATGCTTCAAGAAAACTCCGTGATACGTAAATCGTGATTTCCGCCTCCTCGAGTACCCATAAGACGGGAGGCAGTCGAACCGATGTCACCGACCTTGTCCTTCCCTAGACATTCGACCAATCCACCGGGTCAGAAGCCACCGGGTTGGTCCCGAGTGATGCCCGCTAACACAATGGGAGTTTGTATTGTAGCTCCCATTGATGACAAGAACGCCCATCAATGGCTCTACCCGGCACAAACCGGGCTCCCGTGAAGTGGTTTCCCGGATGGATTCTAGGCGAATGCCTAGAATCTCACCCAAATTCCGTGAGTCAACTCCCTTCTTCTTCCTTACCATCACAAAAAAATCCTACTCCCTCCAACTCCCCGGGTGTTGTAGAACCGGCCGGACCAAGTCTTCGCGGTAGAAGGCTTCGGTCGAAAGTACCGTAGACTATTCCAGTCTTACTAGCCATTTCACACCGTGAAACGGGAGCTAAATGGTCGGCAAAAAAACTTGCTCGATAATTCGCGTTGTGAGCCATCTAGTGTTTGAAATGGATGGTGGTTTTAAATATGATGTGGTGGTGGTGGTTTGACTTGACCGACTCGAAAATAATAGTGGTGGTGGTGGAGTAGTGGCGAAGCAAAGACCAAATTTTGAATTTTGGTGGTTTTAGTTATTTAAATCGGTGGGGGTTGTGGTGGTTTGGTTTTTAGAGAAGATTTGGGGTTAGGATTTGATTTTTTGGCGGGGTTTATGGTATTTTCTTTTTAATTTTTATTTTTCTAGGTTTGGAGCTTTGTTAATGGCGGTGGAAGATGAAAAAACGATGAACCGTTGCTGAAGAAGGTAAAGGCTGAAAGGCCGTCGTGGGTCGCTGGTTGGGCCCCAAGCCCAAAATCGAAATTTTGATTTTTTCGATTTTTTTTGCTAATTTCAAATCAAAATTGCCGCTTCGCTATCGGGTCCGATTTTTGCGAATGAGATATGGAAATGATCAGGAGGGAATTTCCTATCCAATGATCCATAAAACACTCTATTCCGACTTCGGATGACATACGAGATAGTGGAAAACGCCTCGGCGCGCGCGCATGACGTAAGTTATGCGAACGAATGAACTCTAAATTAATAGATTATGTCAATCCAAAGCGTAATACAATAAAACGCCTAAGCAACTCTAATGGGACATAAAACATTTATTACGAAACATTTAACACTCCACCCCAAAACAAATTTTTACAACGGCTTAGAAAATTTGTTTTAGTAAATGGGTCTTTTAAAGTCGATTCCCGACTTCCTAGATTACTATGTTTATTTTTATTTTTATTTTTTATTTTTATTTTATTTTTAGAAGGAAAACGATAAGCAATAAAGACATAATTCACACCATAGAGAAACATGACTCAAAAATCCGAAAAACATGCAAGAGTGGAAAACGTGAACTATGTGAACCGTGGACTTAGGATCCGTTACTTACAGCCACACACTCCATAGGGAGGGCCCGTTACCTTAATGGTGCACTCACCAATATATTAAAGTGAAAGGAAATGCACCAAACACAGAATTGAGTCGCTTATAGTCGATACTCGAGACTTTATCTAAAACATATGTATGAACATGCAGTTGATCATATATCAACAACCTAAATAGTTGTGGATCATTCCATAAATAAATATCACAGAAAAACATATCCAAACACAATGAAACACCAAGATTCCCTATAACTCAACCTAGTGAAATGAAAGCTTAAGTCGGATTACCCTATTATGTAACCTATCATGCACCTTCTTTTTAATTTTTTGAATGAGTGGGTGTTCTAGTAAATAAGTGTGGAAAAGTGAATGGTTGTGGAGAATATGGTAGATATGGATAAGTTCTAGAAAGACAGCTTGTACACAATGAGGATGTGGTTTTAGCACCAACTCCTTCATTGTGTGTGTGGACTGGACCTCAATTCTGAAAATGAAGGTGTCAAATAGTTTGTCCTTCCAAGTATCCGCTTGCTAGGAGGATTTAAAAAATTATGAAGCACGGGAGAAAACAAAAGGATCGAAAGTGCAAACTCGAGGTTCCTTTGAAAGGGTGGAAGGAGGGAATCGAGGTGGATGTTGTGCAAGTTAGTTCTTGATAGGGTGAATTTTCACCTACTCGAAAAACTCATCGAATTCCCCATCTAGATTGGTCATATCCACATTACTATGGTAGTCCTCTACATCTTTGAGAAAGTCATCTATCCCGGCCCTCATCAATAACATGTGTATCGACTAGTGTAGGAATGAAAATGTTGAGTCCGACTTTCCAAAGGAAAGAATTTTGGTAATATGATTATCGTGGAACGTGTTGTTGAAATAATCTCGAAAGCAAAGCTCGATCATGCTAACCTCTCCATCCATAGATCGAATCGGGTAATCGGTCCTTGTTTTAAAAACATTGACTTCAACAAAAAGATGGCCAAAAGACATGGACATTGAACCATCACGGCAATTAATGAGCCGCGATTGGCAAATGCCGAAAGGACACCCTAGAATGATCGACAGAGTCGTTTTAGCTTAATTTCCGTGATCGAGGACTACAAAATCAGCCGGATAGTAGAAATCCCGAACTTTTACCACATTTTTTCGACTACACCCTTAGGATACTTAATAGACCGATCAGCCTAATTGCAACGCCATTTTAGTGGGTTGCATCTTGTCTAGACCTATTTGTCTATACAAATAAAATGGGAGTAAGTTAACACTAGCCCCCGTGTCTAATAACGCGGTCGTCGATAGGAATCTCCTAAGGTGCATTTTAGACAAAGAGATCTACCGTGGTCCTTGTACTTAACAATTCAATTATTTTCGTGATAAGGTTGGGAATTGTTCCGTTAAAAGGCGCCTTTTGATATATTTGTCTTACGCCTAGTAGTACACAATTCCTTAAGAAACTTAGCATGATGTGGTAGCTTTTAATAGCTTCGAGGAAGGGAAGGTTTATAGTTAGATTCTTGAAAACGCCCCTAATCTCCTCGTAATTTGTATCCCTAGTTAACATGGCTAATTTTTTTGGAAACGGTGGTTTCGGCTATATTTAGCAATGGTATCACCGGATGTTTAACCGTGGCTTTCTATTTCTTAGTCAGTTGTGTTTGTAACCGGTACCTCTACCGTGGTAGGCTCTTCAGTTTCTATGTCGGTATCTAGTAAAGTAGTAGGTGTAGGGTTCTCTTGGGCAACTATAGGCATAGTTACCTTGTTATCAACCACTCGCCAGAACGAGAGTGGTGATGATGGCATTTATCTCACCTACATTTTCAAATTCATTACTAGTATTATCCGCTACCTCAAAGGTCGTGGTTTGTTGTTTTAGGATTATGTATTGCGTGACTTGGCAACACACCTTTGGTTTGGGCTTTATCTTGAGCCAACCGTTGGGTTAAATTATTAACGGATTGTAGAAGCCGCTGGTTAGATTGAGCCATAGTTTGAAAAAGTTTTTGGCTCACTTGTATGAAGGTGTCAAGGCGATCCGTTGTGTGGGTGTAGTAGTCACGGGTGGTGTGGATCGAACTATTTCACGGAATTATTTATAGGTGGATTCTCGATAATTATTATTGACCTAACGATACCTCTATTAGCATTATAATTATTATAATTACCTTGACCTTGTGCTTGACCTTGTCGAGGTTGCACTTGGTTGTTATAATTATTAAAATTACCCCGACCGCCCTTGTCGTAGTGGAGCTTGGTTAAAGCCGCCTAACGCTTGGCCTAACATATTGATTATTGTACCCTCGAGGTGTGACTTGTTGGTTATTTCTCCAACCGGTTGGGATTTTGTCTCCAAGGGCGTTAGGTTCACTATTAATGGAAGAAGCCTGCTCATAGGCTATAGGACGCTGGGAGTCGGGATGCTCGTGACTCCAATGTAAACTACATGGGTTTGAATTTACATTCATGACGGGGGATAGGCTTTTGTTGTACGAAATGGCCTCTACCTTTTAGTGAGTGATTCGATTAGAGTTTTAAGCTCGAATCGTGTTTAATTTCAAACATACCGGGCCTTTAATCAGTATTAGTAGAACTAGCGGAGCGGGGATATCATCACTACCCCCAATTATTATTTCGCTTTAGTTTGGTCCTCTAAAAGTTTATAAGCCTCCAGGCTCCTTTACTTAAGAAACTACCCCCATTCATAATGTCAAGGACTTCTTTATGGTGATGTTGAAGTCCTTTGAAAAAGGCACCTAACTAACGGTCTTTTGCTAGGTTATGGTGTGGACACTCTATAAGCAGATCGGTGAAACGATTCCAAGCCTCCAAAATGATTCATGAGGATTTTGTCGAAAAGAAATGAATCTTGGAAAGCATCTCATCCGTCTTTAGGGGGGGTAAAATGTTCCATAAACAAATGAACAAGTTTAGCCCACGAGTCCACGTAATTAGCGCTTGGGCAGCTTAACCAAGACGCCTTTATCGCCTAAGGTGAAAGGGAATACCCTTTAATTTAATTTGTTCCGCACCAACCGTAGGGATGGTGGAATGTTGTTAAGACTTGTTCAATCCTACGATGTAGCCGATAAGGTTTTTCATGGTCTAAACCATGAAAAACGGGTAACAAATTAAAATATTTGGAGGGATTCTCAAATCCTCACTGGTCCGCTAAAACGATGCAAGATTGGGGCTATCGCCAAGGCTTTGTAGAAGTCCGGTAGAGGAGTCTCTTTTCTTCCCCATTATATCGGTGGTGGTGTGTGTAAAATAGTAGCTAGAGGTGTAGTGTGTGGTATACTAGATAGATTTGTTTGTTGGTGTTGTTGTGTATTTACGTTAGGTGTTTTGTTCTACCGACCTTAATCTCATGCAAGACTAAGTCGAGAGCTTAACTAAACATGCAACACTCCAAACAATTCGATATACTAGTATAAAACCTCTAACAGAGATCGCGAGGTTTGGAAGGAAGGAATACCTGATTGGTCCTTGCTTCGCTTTATAAATAGCGTCTTGTTTACGCTTTGTTCGTGTATATAGCAGGTTAGAACACTGAAAAATATGAAAGATCAAAGTTCAAATCAAACCGTCGAAAATCCAAAAAATTAACATAGAGGCCAAGATAGAAGCCTTCGCTCGAGGTATTTTCAATTTACATGTTTTTTAGGGCGGTCGCTCACATGGGGCGGGTCGCTCGTCCAAGAACATAGGCTGGTCGCTTCGAGAGGAGGGCCACCGATGTAAATTTTGCTCGGAATTTTTCAACTCTAAAATGGACAGCCACAGTATGATTCAAACAAGGGTGGGTGGGTGAAATGGGACTTTAAAAACAGTACTAACACTATGAAAAGAATACGAAAGTGAAACTAAGACGGCAGCGGCGCCATTTGATAAACGTGAAATGTTTAGTCTACCTACGAAATGAACGATGAATTCACAACGTAAGTAAACTAAAACTGGACTTTACGAATCTATTATCAATCTTATACTCTCGATGCGAATTGTACTAAGTGGAGTAGGAAGTTCGTTCCACTCCTAGTTCCCTAGCATGGATTGTCTTCTAAGTCTAAGAAATCAGCCTTAAGTCAATGAGAGCTTTACTTAAAGGGGGCAACTAAACTATGGTGCAACTACCCACAAGATGCAACTAGTCGACATCGGAGACAACTATGGAATACTACGTTGATTCGATGTTAAGGAGTTAGAGGGGATTGATTCCACCTTAACTCAACTTAATCCACTAGCGGCAATGAAGTCGTCAGAATCCGAATTGAACTCGCTACGCAACAATCGGTTCTTCCTAATCCCTAATTACACATGGCATTTCTACCAATTAATAACTAGCATGTGAACAATTAAACCCATTCTCATGGTGAACTAATTATTTCTCGTGGAATAGAAATTACGGCGACTCTTTCGACGATAAACGGAATCAAGCTTTCATCAAGGCTTCTCAACCCCCTCTAATGGAGGTTTAGCCTTGAATCATTCCGCAAATCATTTCCATTTAAATTAAAACTACACATAATAATAAGCATTAAAATTTACTAATTTAAACAATAATGAAATCTAAATTAATGACTAAAATGAAATAAGAACAAGAATTGAAATTAGATCTAGAAATGGAAATGACAAAATCGAAATTGATAAAAAATACTACTTTATTGATCTAATCAAATGAAGAACAAGATCCAAAGGTTTAATCTAATAAAGGATTTGAAACTAATTAAATAAAATAATTAAATCTAGATCGAGAAGCTATTTTAATGGCTACTTTCTATTCTAAGCTATCTACCTAACCTAACTGCCCTTAACAATGAGTTAAGTTTTTATTCTTATACATTCAGATCCAAAAATCGTGCATGGGCTTGGAGCCATGTTTTGGGCCAGAGAATCAGGCCCAAAACCCAATTCTTTCAGTCCAAAAAGGCCTCTTCAGCTGCAGTTAGCTTCCACAGACTTTTCGTCCACTTCTGCTCCTCTGATTAGGTCAAGGCTTGGACCATTGCAAAGCTCTTTCCGAGCCGGTCGTTTTGACATAAGGTAGGCCTCAATCCGAGGTCTGAGTCCAAAGATATGGCATTCGAAGTTCTCACGACTTTTTTGCTCCTTTATCTCGCTAAAGTGGCACATTTCTGCACATAATGGACTTTGAAGCCTGAAATGCATAAAAACACGTAATCAGTATTAACTCTTACTTATTATTCACATAATTGGTCTAACAGTATGATTATTAAGGGGTTAAAACTACAGTTTTGGGCTCTTATCATGATGTGTAGTTATAATTCAATGGGGAATGATGGGTTGATGACCCAAGGCTAAAACCTCCATTAGAGGGGTTGATGAAGTTTTGATGAAAACTTAGTGGTATAGTGTAGAAACGTTGTAGAATCTATTCCACTCTAGAAGGTCGTGATTCGCCATGAGAATGGGTGGACGATCTCACATGCTAGTTAGTATGTGGTAGAAATGCCATGAACACTAGGGATTAGAACTCGAAATTCTTGTCGTAAGAACGTAAGAATCGAGATACAAGAATCTATACTAGGTTATTAAGTTGGATTCGAGGTGGATTCAATTCCCCTCTAATCCTTTATCTAGATTAAAAAACAATCATATTTCCATAGCATTCGTAGTTTAAATTCAACATAATCAATTTCATATTGTATCGTAATAATAACACCCTTCGTAAAGCTCTCATTAGACTTAAGACCGATTAGTTATCTACGAAAGCATTCCATGCTAGAGAACTAGGAGTGGAACGAATTTGTTACTTCACTCTATTTCGATAGAATTGAGAATAGAAAACTTGATAAATATAGGCTCGTAAAAGGTTTTAGTTTACTTACGTTTTGAGTTCATCGTTCATTTCGTAGGTAAATTATCAATTTTATGTTTTATTAGATCCTAAGGCTGATAAGTTGAAAAAGAGTGTTCCTATACATCTCAAGATGCAAGCATATAATAGGAAAGGTAAGCAGATTTCTTCTGCTGAACTTTCCTCTGAAGCTGGTTTTGGGTATTCTGATAAGGTCTTAGTGGAGAAGATAATGGTAACAGATGAAGGTGATTTGTCGTCTTTGGTTAACGGGCTTATTCCCAATATGGATGTTATATTCTCTGAGGCATCTACTAATGATAACGTGCCATCTGGCAATTTGGTTATTCCTGATCTGACAAAAGATAGTCCTGTGAGAGATCCTCAATGGGAGTGCATCCAAGCTGAGCTGTTAACAAGTGGCACCTCTCTTGTTTCTGGACCAAACCTGGAAAGTGTCTGCTCAGACCCTTCTCCTGGGGATGCAGATCCAGTTTTGGTTCATATGGATCTTGGGCTCCACCCGGATCCCTTGGTTAATGGGCTTTATGAGGACTCAGTTTTTCTTATTTTGTCTGATATGGATGTTGGGCCCCCACCAAAAGTCTGTTACTGGGCCATCTATGTCCAGCATGGAAGTTAACTTTTCTAAACCTTCTTTGGACTCTTTACCTATTTCTATGGACTTTGTGTTTTCCGGCTTGGCTAGGCCCGCTCTAAGCCCAAAGCTTTTTTCTTCTCTTCGGCCCAATCTAAGCCCAAAAGCTAGAAAAAGCCTAGTTTCTCTAGCCAAGCCTCGTATCAGTAAGCATGCAAAACTCCATAATCTTGATCCCTTGGTTTCTGATTCCATATTCCGACCACCCTCAAAAGGAAAGTTGTCAGAAAATCTAGTTGATATTCTCAAAAGCTTTGGTAGCTCTAGGAAGCATGGGGTTTCCAAAAAAAATTCGGGAGTTGGTAGCTTTGTTTTATCTCAAGAATATGAAACGAAAAGTTGCATCTTTGAGACTTCACAAGCATGCATTGACATCTCTGAAGAAGTACATCATTATTCTCACAAAAGAATTGTGGTCTCTACATAAATTTTCACCTCTAAGTTTATAAATTCTAAGAGATAAAAAATGAGTGATAGTTCAGGACCCTCTTAGGGGAAGAGTCCTCTAAAGTTTGTTTCTACTACGGATCATGTTCCCACCTCACCTGACCTCTCCAAAGAGGAGAAAGGTAATGATAAGAAAGAAGCATGTGGGAGTGAGGAAAGGAAGATTTTTGTAAGCTTCAAAAATAAGAGGAAAGTTAATGGTTCTGTTGAGGAAGAGGATACAGTAAAGGGAAAGAGGTTGAAAAAAGATATCATGTCAAGTTCTGATGGTGATGGTTCTATGGGAGTCACTCCTTCCCCTTCTCCTTCTGAGTCAATCAAGAGTGACTCCATTAGTAAGGATTCAAGTAACCCAAGTGTCTTTTCTTATGGTCTAGGAGACTCTGATTCTAGGAGTTCAAAAAGTTTGGTTTCAGCAGATTCTAGTTCTAAAGATTCGGAAAGCTCTGAGTCTCATGACTCTGTCTCGAAGGGTTCTGGGTCTTGTAGTTCTGGTTCTCGGGGTTCTAGTGATAATGCTTATAGGGCTGATGGTTCACAAGGTTCTAGTTCTTTTGACTCTTGCTTTAATACTTCAGATAAGAATGCTGTTTTTTCTGGTTCTGGAGGTTCTTCTGGTTCAAATGGTCTCTCTCTCTCTAATGATGAGTATGATGGTTTTAATAATTCATCTAGTTATTCTGGTCCTGGCACTCCTAGCTCTTAGGGACTTAATGTGGCTGCTTCTAACAATTCAGAAGGGTTCGTGGTGACTAACCCATTTCAATGACCTCTAGAGCCATGACGACAACTGCATGGAATTGTCATGGAATTGGTTCAACTTCGACAATGGTAGCATTTAATAACCTCATTTTGGTTTCAGACCCTCATATAATATGTTTATCTGAAACCAAAGCAACAGGAAAAAAAATGGAGTTAGTTAGTAAGCAAATCAAGTACACTGGCAAATGTATAGTACCTGCAATTGGCATTAGTGGTGGTATGATTGTTTTCTGGAAGGATAATATTCAGCTGGATATTTTGGGAGCTACATCACCTAATCATATTACAGGTAAACTTTCCAATTACCATGCTTATTCTTATTGGTTCTTTTCTTTTATATACGGTAAGCCTCTTTCTTATAAGAGGAAAATAGTCTGGGATGAATTGTGTGACCTTGCTATGCTTATCCCTGGGCCTTGGATTCTCTTTGGTGATGTCAATTCCATTTCATCACCCTTGGAAAAAGTAGGAGGTAATGGTAATCAATATCGAAGTATGAATTCTTTTAATGATTTTATTAATGATCTAGGTCTCATTGATTTAGGTTTTAAAGGTTCCAAGTTCACTTGGTCAAATAAAAAATTCTTTGGTAATCATATTTTAGAGAGGTTGGATAGAGCTCTTGCCACCCCAGATTGGCTCGAGCTGTTTCCCCTTTCCCTCATTCAAAATATCACTATTCTTTCCTCTGATCATCTTTCTCTTTCTATTAATCTTAATCATTCCTTACAAAAAAAGAAAAAAGCTTTTAAATTTTTTGAGATGTGGACTAAGGAACCCTCATGCAAGGATACTATTGAGTTAGCTTGGAATGATATCTCTGGAGGAGATTGCTTTGGTTCTCTTACATTGTCTGTTTTTAATAGGATGAAAAATACCAAAGAAAAATCTTCATAAATGGAATGTGGAGGTTTTGGGGATGTGGAACTAAAGATCAAGAAGGTTAGAAGGGATTTAGATAACATCTTATCGATGATTTGGAGACTGGGAGAATTACAACAAGTTTCTTTCCCTTCAAAGTGATTTGGAGGATCTTTTGGATAAGGAAGCTAGTTTTTGGAAACAAAAAGCCACTTCAAATTGGGTGAAGGATGCTTTGGAAGGAATACTAGATACTTTCATCTTTCTACTATTTACGAAAGAAGAACGAATAGCATTGAAAAACTCAGGGATGATAATAATGGGATTTTGGGACTCGAGGGTTGAGGATGTAGGGCTTAATATAAACTCCTATTTCAAGAATATTTTCTCTTCTTATGAGCCTCCTATCAATAATGACATCCTGAATCTCTTTGAATCATGTATTACACCCAATGAGAATATTCTTCTTACAAAAATCCCCACTGATGATGAAATTTGGGTCACCATTAAAAGTATGGGGGCCCTTAAAGCCCCTAGTCCTGATGGATTTTAGGATATATTTTACCAAAAATATTGGGATATTGTTCATTCTGAGATCTCTAAAGCTGTCAAAGCCTTCTTCACCTTTTCCAGGCTTGCCCTTTGCCTAAATGAAACTTTTATCACTCTCATTCCTAAAGTAGCTAATCCTGAACACATCACTAAATTCAGGCCTATTAGTCTTTGTAATTTCTCCTATAAAATCATTTCTAAGATCATGTCCACCAGGCTTAAACCCCTCCTTCATAAATTCATCTTTCCTCTTCAAGGTGTTTTTGTCAAAGGAAGGTCTATTGAGGATAATATTAGACTGGCAAGTGAGATTTTGTTTAATATGAGAAAGATGAAAAAAACGTAAACAATGATGGATGGCTATCAAGTTAGATATGACCAAAGCATTTGATAGAATAGAATGGAGCTTTGTTGATCAAATTCTGGGAAAACTTGGATACTCTACCAAATGGAGGAAAATGATTCAATAATGCCTTAGCACAGTTTCTTATAATGTGCTTCTCAATGGCTCTCCTCTAGAAAAAGTTTATCCGGAAAGAGGAGTAAGACAGGGGGACCCTTTGTCCCCTTACTTGTTCATCATTATGGCAGAAGCCTTGTCAAGACTCATTGCTCAAGCTGAAGGTTCCAATCTGATTTTTGGGATTAAAATAAGAAGGAAGGCCCCTGGTATCAGCCATCTTTTCTATGCAGATGACTCAATTATCTTTTGTATGGCAAATACTCAGCAATCAGACTATATGATGACTCTCCTTAACACTTACTGTGAAGCTTCTGGTCAAGCAGTAAATTTTGATAAATCCAGGGGCCTATTTCAAATGGGAATGTGGCTATAAGTACTCAAAAGAGCATTATGAAAAAAATGGAAGATGAGAAAGTTTGATGATAAAGAGATCTACTTAGGGGTTCCAATTCTATTAAGCAAGAAAAAAAAGTGAAGATTTTGAGTACTTGATACAGAAGGTTCAAAGAAAGATTTCTGGTTGGAAAGCTAAAGTTTTATCTCTCTCTGGTATAACTACTTTCATCAAGTATGTAGCCCAAGCTATGCCTATATATGCAATGAGTACCTATCTTCTCCTATATAAGATTACTGATAAGCTGGATCAGTTGAAGAAGAATTTCGTGGAATAGCTCGCTAAATCTCAATTCTATCACACCATCACTGGGATTTTCTCGTAGAAGTAAGTCAAATGGTGGTCTGGGCTTTAGGAAATCAAGGGAAATGAATCAAGTTCTTATTAGTAAACACTGCTGGAGAATGCTGAAGGATGAGATTTCTAAATGGGCTCTTCTTTTTAAGAAAACTTATCCAAATTGGCAAAAGATGATTGAGATGGATGTCTTACCTAGGGATACTTCTTATTTCTTTAGAGGCATCATTAGAACTATGAAGGAAATCAAATGAGGCTTTTTATGAAATATTGGAGCTGGCTCTTCCATCTCTATCTTTAATGATCTTTGGCTTCTTTTTATGGGAAAGCCTCTTATCCTAAAAGATCTGCTAGATCCTGGGCCTGATCTTCTTAACCTTAAGGTCAACTCCCTTTTTCCCCCTGCACTTCCCACTTGGAATCAAAATAGATTGGGAGATTTGTTTCCCTTTCAGATTATTCAATCCATTAATAGAGTTCATATCAGACCTTCAAACTGTCCTGACCATATCATCTGACCTTATGCTAAGAATGGGAACATTTCTGTCAGTTTAGCTTACATCTTCCTTTCCAAGCAAGATAATCTCTCCTTCTCCTTCTCTTTCAATCCCCTGATTGTTAAAAAACTGTGGAAGCTAAAGATAGATGTTGCTACACAGCTGTTTATCTGGAAACTTTACTCTGGGGGTCTCCCTACTGGTGATGTTCTTCACAAATGTAAATTTAAAGGGGATATCACTTACTCTTTCTGCCAGAAATGTATTAAGACAACATTACACGCTCTTTTTTCCTGTTATTGGGTGAAGCTGATGTGGAATGTCTCTAATGCTATGCTGGATATTAGCTCTCATGATGATTGGAAAGTGAAGGACTGGCTTAATCTTTTTATCAGTTGGTGTTTTGATAAGGATGAAGACATAAGCAGAAGGGGTTATTTCTGTATTCATTTCCTTTATGAACTTTGGTTGACAAGAAACAAGGCACGAATAGAGCAGAAGCCTATTAATACCAAACTCATTCTGAACTTATCTGAGTTGAAAAGAGATAGGAATCACTTTGTTTTTTTTTATCTTGTCCTCCTTCTGAGCATATAGCCCTTGCATCATAGCCTTTATGTTTTAACTTTAATACCTGGTCTTCTCCTTCTGTTCCATAGGTTAAAGTTAACTTTGATGCTGCTTTTGACAGATCTCATTATAGTGGTGTAGTAGGTGCTATTGCCGAGATTCAAAAGGGTGATACTTGGAGCTACTTTTAGGAGATTTTTGCAAATGATCCTTAACAAGCAGAGGCAATTAAAGCTTGAGGTAGTCGTTCTTTTGGCTTTAAGGCTTGACTTAACACGTGATCTTTGAAGGAGATTGTCAGACTTTGATCTCTGTTTCTAAAGCTTGTAATAGTTCTCTTTTAGGATGGAACTCTTTTTCTGTCTTTTAGTATGTTTACTCTTTAGTTTAGTTACAGGAGTTGAGAGTCATAGTTTTCAGTTGGGTTTGTCTTGCTGGGAATGGCTTAGCCTATGGGCTTGCGCCTAATTCCTGGTGGTCACCCACCATGTAATCTTGAACACGTAAACTCTTTCTTGCGTCTTTTAATGTAATAGGGGATGGTTTTATCGTTAAAAAAAAAGGGTATCCAATTGCAGCGTTTTTCAAGAATTTCGTGGCAAATTGTTTTCCGCGCGTATTTGCTAAAACCCGCATAAATGTTTCATGGCGGCTTAATTTGATTTTCCAGAAAATATCACGGTCTCTTCCTCTCTCCGCTTCCTCCTCGTAGCTGCGAACTTTCCCCACCTCTCTCTTTTTTTTAAAATATTTATTTTTCTACCAATTACATTATTGAAACATTGTTTGGTAGTAGCAATGTCTCTATAGTTTTCTACCAATTTCCTCCATAGTTTTACATCCGACGCCTCTCTTTCTCTGATTTATAATTGTATTTTGGCTTTGGCGGGGAAACTTGAACTACCCAACTGGAAAAAGTGCTAAACCGAAGCAACCCAACTCGAAAAAGGTGCTAACTACGCGTTTGTTTGTTTTCGTTTCGATGAATTTTATACTTGTAGAGAACAACATTTAAAATTTCTTCTCTGTTCTTCATTATTTTGGGGACGTTGTATTTACCAAATCTTGGAGGAGAAGGAGGTGGTTTTGGGAGATTGTTGTTATTGGTGGTTGGGGTTTAGAATTTGGAGTGGTTTTGAGATTTTTGAAAAGAAGGTTTGGAGCCATTGAGGGTTGCTGATGCATAGTACAAAATATCCCGATATATCGCGATATTTGGGGATATCTATCCAAATTTCAAAAAAAGATATATAAATATCACGATATGTTCAGAGATATATACGACTGCAAATATCGACGATATTTAAACGATATTAGCGATATTTGAGATATTTAGAGATATTTAGAGATATTTGGCGATATTTTGTGTATATAACAATTTTATTTAATATTTACCATTATATTTCAAATAAATATAAATAATGTATCATGATATATCAAAAAATATCCACAATATCTACGATATTTGTCGATATTTTAGATATATCCACGATATTTGCATGTGAAACAATGTCAAATATCCTCAAAGAGGGGGATATATCCACGGTACATATCCATAAATTGAATATCGATAAATACTCATATCCTGATATTTTGTACTATGTGCTGATGTATCTAGTTTAAGTTTGGTATGACTGTTATAACAAATGGATAGCATGATCTCCTTCTTCGTTGGAGACAAAAATTCATTTTAGTTTATCTAGAATGTGTAAGTTGGCCTGATATATAACTTGCAAGGAGATGTGGAGATCCTATACAATTTTTTTCTTTGTAAAAGTAAGATTGTAGCCATGCTTGTATAAGTTGTATTGATAGGTTAGGGATTTGGTTCGTTTATTAAAAACATGTCTAGGTGATTGCAAGATCTCTAGATTCTAAAACAAGTATATATGGTTATAATATGAAATGATTATTATTATTATTTTGTCTTCCCATGACCTTTCTATTCAATATGGAAAAGAAGAAGGAACCTTTTTATGTCAGGAATATATGTGTGTGTATGCCTTGGACTCAGTATCTAGCATTGATAATTGAACTGTAGATAATGCTAGTGCAAACTGTATATATAAGTTTTTATTTGTTTTATAGGTCTCATGTCTTTCATCTTATTATTATTGTTGAAAGTTTTATTTTTCATGATTGAGTTTTTACGTGTTATTTACTTACTTCCTTATTCAATCAAGGAGCCAATTAAAAATAGGTTATCATTCAAAGGTATAGTAGTTTTCTTAGTGTTTGATGTGTAAGCATGCATACAGGGCCGGCCCTGAGCAGGTGCAATGTGGGCGACCGCATAGGGCCCCCAATATACAAGGCCCCAAAAATTAGTATTTGTAGAAAAGGCCTATTTGGCAAATCACAAGCCCAAACCAATCAAAAGCCCAAAAAATTGGAAATTTCACAAATCACAATAAACAACGGAAATATCCCCTCATATTCTCTTTCCTCATTAATTATTTTCCTAAAAATAGGAAATAAGATATATAATAAATGATCAGTATCGAAAAAAAGAAAAACATATTTCTTCTCAACGACTAGATACCTTATTAATTATTTGCCTAAATTAGTCAATTACTCAAATACAAAAGAAAGAGTAAAAAAAAAAAAAAAAAAAAACCCTCATTCACCATTTCACCTTCTGATCATCTAGTATCCTCTCATTTTCAAAAATTCTTTCTTTATAATTGTGGATTTGTATTAGTTTTCACTTTGATTATTCACCTAATTTTTTATTATTCTTCAAGTAAGTTAGAGATTAAAATCAATTTTCCCTTTCTTAAATATTATTTTAATAACTCAATTTAATTCCAAAGTAATCTAGTCTAATTTGGTGTTGTATATATATTTTAATTGCAGGCATTACAAATTGTCATGTGAATTGTGAAGTGTGTAGTGACTTCATCAAGGCAGACGCATACCACTATCTTTCGTCTTCATTTAAGCATTAAACATATCAGGTTCTATTGTTCTAACTCAATTTCTTGTTAATTTCATTTTTTTTTAAATGCTTCCTAGAAAGTGTCAATCTGGACATGAAAAACGTAAAAAGAGACAAAGACTTTTAGAACTAACTCAATCTCAAAAAGGAGCCCTTGATAAATTTATTCTTAAAGAACCACAAGGTTTAGGAACAAATTCAGATGAAAATGAAAATGTTGATGATCTAGATAACAATGGAAACGAAAATGTTAGTGATCCTGACCCTATTGAAAGTGATAACAATGAGGATGCTGGTGTTATGGGCCATACTAAAAATGAACAAGTCAGTAATTTTGGCAACGAACAACCAAGTCAATCCATTCCCTTAGACATTTATGACCCAAGAACTTGGGACAATCTTGACACATTGTCTAGAGATTTATTAGTAAAAAGGGGTCCTATAAGGGACCTATTAGTCGGAAAAGGACCTAAAGATAGTTGTTATAGACGTTTCTCTTCAACATTTTATACTCGACATTTACCGAATGGATTTACAGAGGATAGAAAATGGTTAGTATATTGCAAGGCAATGGATAAAGTGTTTTGTTTTTGTTGCAAGTTCTTTAAAAAAGGTTTTCAAAAAGGTTTGTTGGTAAATGAAGGGTATAATGATTGGGGGCATCTTAGTACTAGGCTTCATCAACATGAAACAAGTACAGACCACATCATTAACATGATCACTTGGAATGACTTATGTAAGAGATTGGAAAAAGAAGAAACTATTGATAAATATGTTCAACACCAAATTAACAAAGAGAAAGAACATTGGAAGGCAGTATTACGTAGAATAATATCTGGTGTGAAATATCTTGGTAAATATAACTTGGCATTACGAGGAACAAATGAAAAATTATATGAAAAAAACAATGGAAATTTTTTAGGCATAATTGAAATGATTGCAGAATGGGATCTAATAATGCAAGAACATGTTCGACGCATAGATAATAATGAAATTCATTATCATTATCTTGGTCATAAAATACAAAATGAATTGATAAGTATGTTAGCTTTTGAAATTAAAATTGCAATTATTCAAAAAGTTAAAGAAGCAAAATATTTTTCTGTGATACTTGATTGCACTCCAAATTTTAGTCACCAAGAACAAATGACTTTGATATTGAGATGTGTGGATGTTTCGACTTGTCCAGTAAGAGTAGATGAGTACTTTGTAGAATTTATGGTAGTGAATGATATATCTGGGCAGGGACTTTTTCTATAATTGCAAAATGTGCTTAAAATTCTTAATCTTAATATTGATGATGTACGAGGTCAAGGATATGATAATGGGTCTAATATGAAAGGGAAACACCAAGGTGTACAAAAAAAACTACTAGATATTAACCCTAGAGCATTTTATACTCCTTGTGGTTGTCATAGTCTTAATTTAACACTTTGTGATATGGCTAATTGTTGTAGTAAAGCAAAAGATTTTTTTGGGGTTGTACAACGAATTTATACGTTGTTTTCACAATCTACAAAGCGGTGGCAGATTTTGGAAGAGAATCTGAAAGAGTTTACTCTTAAGTCAGCATCGGCTACCCGTTGGGGAAGTCGTGTTGATAGTGTTAAAGCAATTAGATATCAAGCTCCTGAAATAAGAGAAGTTTTACTTCAGCTAGCTGAAACTGATAATGATTCTAAAATAAAGAGTGAAGCTGATTCTTTAGCTAGACATGGAATTGGAAATTTGGAGTTCTTGTTAGGCATGATTATTTGGTATGAGATATTGTCTACCGTTAATACAATTAGCAAAACCTTACAATCTGAAGACATGCAAATAGATATGGCTATTGATAAAATAAAATGGTTGATTACATATTTTAAAAAGTATAGAGAAACTGGTCTCACACAAGCCATGATAACTGCTAAAGATATTGCTACTGAAATGGAAATTGATCCTGTGTTTCAAGTGAAACGCGTCAAATTCATAGAAAAGAGACATTTTGATGAGAATGCCAATGAGGAGTCAATGCAATCAGCGGAAGACTCATTTAGAAATCAATATTTCTATTTTATTGTAGATCAAGCTATTAGTTCATTAGATAAAAGGTTTGAGCAACTAAAAGCATATGAGGATATTTTTGGTTTTTTGTTTAGATCAGAGAAGTTAAATTCACTAGATGATAATCAGTTGGAAGCATGTTGTGATCGTCTTGAAACTGTTCTAAAACATGAAAACTCTTCTGATCTTGATGGGAAAGACTTATATGGAGAACTAAGAGTTTTAAGAGAGGTGTTACCAAAAGATAAAAATAAAGCTATTGATATATTTGATTTCTTGAAACGACACGATTGTTTTTCTAATGCATGCATAGCTTATAGAATTTTGTTGACTGTTCCCGTTACTGTCGCGTTTGCAGAAAGAAGTTTTTCAAAATTAAAATTATTGAAATCATATCTTAGATCGACTATGTCACAAGAAAGACTAAATGGGCTGGCGTTAATATCTATTGAAAATGAATTTTTAAAGAAAATTAACTTTGAAAGCCTCATTAATGATTTTGCAGCCAAAAATGCGAGAAGGGAAATATTTCGATGATCCTTTATGTTGATGGAAGAGTATTGGAAGAGGACCACATTTCGCTGTTTGCACAGGGCCATTGAAAACTCAGGGACGGCCCTGCTTATAGTGCCTCTATTTACTTCTTTTCAGTAATTAGACACTAGTCAATTTTGTAGGAACCTTTCTTATGTTGTACTTATTACTTCTTAAGGTTTGCTGGGTACTTGCATGAATTTAGAAGCATTTTCTTTTTGTTACTCTCATAACTTGTTACTTACTTTTGCATATATACTCTGGAAATGTAGGAAAATGACAAATGATTACCGAGCTATTACATGAATTTGTTGTATTTTTGCATGAATTTATTATCATATTGGATTGTCTATTGTATACATAGATCGAGAACCATCTAGGAATAGGGATTTAAAGAGACATCAAATTCTTAGGAGGCTTTACATGGAAAGTGATAACAATTGTCATGACATGCTCAGAATGAATAGGCTTGTATTTCATAGGTTGTGTGCACGATTAAAAAGAAAGGGTTTGCAACCTAGTATGTGGGTTGATGTAGAGGAGCAAGTGGCTCTATTTCTTCTCTTTGTTGGCCATAACACACATTTTGTAAATTTGACAGGAGAGAAAGCACTTGCTATAAAATAAGGGAAGATCACTTTCTCTGTACCAATGATTTGCTGAATTTTTAACAATCAAGATAATAAATGAGACTAAACCCCCTATTGAAACCAATTATTTGAAGAGATTGGAGATCAAGTACAACCTGACGACTAAAGACATGCCTTTCTATTTTTAAATATTTTTAGTTGATTTTTGAATTTCAATAAATTTTTATGTAATTCTATTTAAAGTTTAAAATACTTAAAAATTATATGACAAGACCTTGTTTCTTATTTTTATTCTACAACTCTTTTTAAATAAATTGATGTTCTATAATTTTGACAATGCCCATTTTATATGTTAGTTTAGATAAATTATATTGATGATGTCTAATATGTTGTTATGTATGAAATTTGATCTTCATATTTATTGTGTTTTTGAATGACTATTATTTGGTTTTGTGAAATACTTGAGAAAAAAAATTAACAAAAATGGAATTGGAAATTGACGTGAGAATTCTCAGCAGCCAAACAGCACACGTGGGAAATTGACAGTGTCACAATTTGCCAAACAGCCATAATTCTCGGAAACGCACCCTTAAGGTTTATCACTACGACAACAAGTTTTAGAAATGGTGACTCCTATTCCGAGTGATTCTTTCAAATTAGGATTTATCGGAGCGGGAAAGATGGCGGAGAGTATTGCTAGAGGAGTAGTGAAGTCAGGTGTTTTGCCTGCTTCTACTATTCGTACTGCTCATGATGAAGATCATCGTAGGAAAGCCTTTTCTTCTTTTGGTGTTAAGATCTTTGACCGCAATGAACAGGTTTGACTCCTTTGGTAAAAAGTAAAATTTTTTGTTTGTTATTGTTGCTAATTTTGATGCTGTTGGTGTAGGTAGTGGAAGATAGTGACGTGGTGATTTTATCGGTGAAGCCTCAAGTTGGTAATTTTTTTTTTTAACCTTTATTAATAATTCAAAATGTCAAAACTTTAAATCATATGTATTCATCTCGGATTTTTCGGGCGTTGCAGTTAAGAAGGTGCTGTTACAGTTGGGGCCTGTGCTTAATGATAAGACACTGTTGGTATCGGTTGCAGCTGGAATAACATTGAACGATTTACAGGTTCGCACTTTAAAGTTAATTGTTCTTTATGGGCGTTGATCGAAAACGATAATACAATTGGAAGGATAATTATTCTTGGAAAGATTAATGATAGAAACAAATAGAAGTGTAAGGTGTATTATGGAACTTAACTCTAAACTTATTTTAGTTTAGTATAACTTTGATACTGTATTACTGACATACAAATAGGCATTACTAAGTTGAAAATCATGACGATGTTGAACATGAAAAATCATGCTAGATTTAACTTTCAAAGTATTCCAAGTTTCTAACCACTGACCAGAACAACGTTGAACTTCAAAGACTATGGACATCTATGGTACCATACCAAATACTTCAAAGTAGATGCTTCATCTGATTTGATACATCCAGGTTTTGTGTAGCATGATGTATCCATACTTTTGTGTACTTACGATTCTATACACTAATGCTTTATGTCTGAGAATTTGACAATTTCTGTACGTATTAGTAGTGAGTTATGCACTTAGTTACTTCTTTTTTGGTTTCATATGTTCGATCATATCTCTATCTTTATACAAATAAACTAACACTACTTTTTCTGTAGGAATGGTCAGGTTATGGTCGCTTTATTAGGGTAATGCCTAATACTCCAGCAGCTGTTGGTCAAGCAGCATCAGGTAACACTCTTGTTTTTGTTGACAATGGAAAATGGAGTTTTCACGTTTATTTTGATACCGGGACTTTATTTCAAAAGATAATCACCCTGAAGACTTGATAAATTTTTGGAGCTGTTTCATTTCTTCTTCTATGACTGCTATTACTATTTTGGAGTCAATAAAGTCATCCTGCAGGTTTCCCTTTTGTGTAAAATTGGAGATGTTCAAGTATATTAGTTAAGCTGTTTTCTTTTCAGTTACTGTTAATTGTTTAGTGACAAAAAGAAAAATTCCCCAGGTATAACATGGAGAATGTACAGGAACACTAGAAAGGATAGGCCTATATCCCTGCCAATTTGACTTTGACTTTGACTTGCGGTTACTTATGTAGAGGGACAACTTTCAAGAAATGACTAAGTAAATCATTGTGAACGCACCGGTTGGACTTACTTTTGTATTAGGCTCTGTTGATCTGGCTCAAGTCAATTGAGTATCATTTTCATACTCCCTACCTACTTCTCTTCTTTGTGTTTTTTGTCGGTGTGTAATATTTGTCTTCCCTTTATTAACTCCCTAAGACATGCTAATTTAGTCCATTCAGTTCTTTCATGATTACATTTGAAGTTCTTTTTCAATAAGTTGAGATATGATTGTAAGGTTTGGAAAATCTTGAATGGTATTAAACTTCATATATGAAATTTTTTTGTTGCGCACCTTTGATCTTCACATAATCAAGACTTTCTTCCGTTTTATGTTTGTTCCCAATGGAAACCTAAGTGGGCCACATTCTACTTCATACTCTGTGTACTTAAATGATAGGAGTCTCATGAATCTCATATGTTTGCTTTAGTCATGAGCTTGGGTGAAAAGGCTAGTAAAGAGGATGGAGAACTAATAGCTAAACTGTTTGGAGCAATTGGAAAAATATGGACAGTTGATGAGAAACATTTTGATGCAATCACTGGCTTGAGGTATGTGGCTTTTGGTAATAGAAGTCTTGGACAAACCACACACCCCACAGTACATAATATCCTTATTCACATGAAGGATGTATTCTGCTGCTTCTTTTTTCATATAGAATTAAGTCTTATTTATTGTTGAACATGTTCATTGTGTAATTTATAGTGGTAGCGGTCCAGCGTATATATTTCTAGCTATAGAGGCCATGGCTGATGGAGGAGTAGCTGCAGGGCTTCCTCGAGACCTTGCACTCGGCCTAGCTTCTCAGACAGTAAGTATAAACTACTGTTGCTTTTTGTCTCTTTCCCTAAGAAAATAGTGAATGAAAATGTAAAGTGATTCTGTAAAAGACAATCCCTGGCCCTATGGCTATGCTCTTGTTCGCTATTATATTTGTCTTTGTCAATTCTGCTGCTACAGGTTTTGGGAGCAGCAACTATGGCCATTAATTCAGGAAAGCACCCAGGTCAGCTAAAAGATGATGTAGCATCACCTGGGGGTACTACAATTGCTGGAATTCATGAGTTAGAGCGTGGTGGATTTCGTGGATTGTTGATGAATACAATTGTGGCTGCTGCAAACCGTAGTCGAGAGTTTTCAAAGAGGTAGTGATGCTTTAGAGTTTAGACTACTCCAGTCAGGAGCTTGCTCAGGGATGGAATGAAATCACGAGAAGCACTTGAAGATGCCCTCTGAATCAATACACTATCTACAGTTCTTTTACTTGACAGAAGAGGCGTTGATTAGGTTATAAAACCTGGTACTATATTTTTTTTCTCGTCCATATGAAAATTTCTTTGGGTTAAGATCTTTATGTGAATTTCTCCTGTTCTTCACAAACCTTTGGTTGTTGATGGTTTTTCAGTTTGGTTATATCATGGTTTTTGGGAAGTATGGATGCCTTATATGATAAATGTTTATTGTATATATTTTTGCTCAGTTTTCCCTCATGAATGGATCTTGGAGATCTATAGGATCTTCTTATACCTGTCTTTCAGGCAGATTTCTTCATGACATACATTCTAACAGATGGACTGTCTGGGTTTTCCTTGGAAATTCTTCAGTCTGGATTAATGATGTGGGTTTTTTTGAGAGTTCATACTTTTGGACGAGGCACAAATAAGAATTTGTATCTGTTTTCACTACCGTACTATAGAGTTATTCCTCTTGTCTCACTTTCTATATTGATTGGAATGGTATACGTGGTCATTGCACCTTTGCTGCTTCCATTTCTTATTGTGTACTTCTTTCTTGGATATGTGGTGTGCATAAATCAGGTTAGTTGCTTTTCTTCTTACATTTTATGCATTCAAATACTGTATATTTCTTTGTTGTTGCACCATACATGCAATTGCTTGATTAGTCGATATCGTTTTAATACTCTAATACTCTTTATATTTGGATTTGAAGTATTACTTATTTTTCATTGAGATGTAATAGAGTGATAATTTTCGTTAATTTATTCTTATTGTTTTGGTCCACTCATGCATATTTGGCGTTTTCTCTGATAGCCCGACGGCCATATGAGGAAATAAATAATTGAGTGGAGTCAAATTTGGTTGATTGATCTTCATTTTATCCATGGAAGCAGTTATCGTTTTGAAATTTTGGAAACCATAAATCTAAAAGGATATAGGAGTACATTAAGGGATTTTTTGTCCCTCTTAAACTGCACACTTTATGTCAAGGAGAAACCTCAATTGTATTGAACGACTTTCGTTTTCTTGATTTGGTAGCCGTTAAAATAGAAAATATGACTATGTAGAGAAAATGTATACAATTTCTTTCATAAACGAGATTCTTCTTTACTAAGTTGATGGGCACACTACTAGCACATTGGTGTTTTTACTTTCTCGCACGAATTAGGGATTTCAGTCTTCCAGATTCCTGACTGACATAGTTTTTTTTTTCATTTACAGATTCAAGATGTATATGAAACTGTGTATGATACTGGTGCACTGTATTGGCCATATATTCATCATTATGTTATTTTCGCCATTTCTCTTATGCAAATCACTATGATTGGTTTATTTGGTTTGAAATCAAAACCATCTGCATCCATTTCAACAATACCTCTGTTCGTGTTCACTATATTGTTTAACGAGTACTGCAAGATGCTTTCGTCCTACATTCTTCAATTTCTCTATTCAGGTATTTCAATGATGTAATCTGGTTCCAATGATTTAGCTATCTAAAAGACAAACACATACTCTGGAACAATTATATGAAATATAGAGTTGAGTGGCCTCTTAAATTCTATTGTACATTCTTCGAAACATTGATATCAATTCGACAATATGAAATGATAGCACAAGAAATTTAGGGTGAGTGATGGCATGAAGTAATACATACCCTGCAAGGACCACAATGCTGCTCGCATGCAGACACTCTTTGTTTAAGACAGAAAATTGGTGGAGTTCAGTTTTTTTGAACGTCTGTTATGAAATTCGCTGCTAGTTAAAAGTATTCTGGAGTTAACTTCATGTTGATATTTGTCATAGTTTCCTTAAATTCAATTAAACCCCCATGAGACGCTATCTGTGCAGAATGCAGTGGAGAATGATGAAAGTGATGCGATGAATGGCTGGTGGCAGAATGCAAGAGTGAGGCTGCAATTGATGCTTATTTGCCACCGTGTTTGCGACCAATGAATTTTGAAGCATCAACCTCCATTCAGCCATTGGTCAATTCAACGTGATTCGAAATATCTCTGTTAATTGACATCTTTACCTTGAACATTATATTTCAAGGTCTTTGTTTAATTGTTAGTGGAGAGTTGGAGACGTGATCCTTTGCCCATACAGTACACAGCGAACGAAACATGGAGCAACACATCTCTTTGGTCTAAGGAGTCTCATCTCCTGTAAATAACTAGCCATTTGGCCCGGCTTATGGCCAGACTTGCTATATAGATAGCTAATGACTCAAAAGTCTAAAGTCCACTTGAATAAATAATATATGTATATTGATAGCTAATGATTTATTGTATATTTTGTTTGAAGAGTTTATGTTTTTATATATATTTTTAAGAGATTGCAAGTTCTCAAACCTTGATCTAGTAAGTGTAATGCGTACATTTTTTCTGGCTGATGCATAAGTAGTAGTGAAATACAAATCGATGTCAATTTCAAATTTAGATGAATACTATGATATAGGTGACAATGAATGTTTGTTTGTACACTATATTGCACCATTTGTAATATTGAAATATTGAGACATAATAATTATCACAACAAAAATGTAATTTCTTTAGATTCCCAAGTCAATTTGATTATTCAGGTTACCTGCTTTGGAGATTTACATTTGCTCCATCAATTCCTTGTACTTAGGCCTACTTCAGGAAACTGTTATACATGACAACTGAATTCTATAGTCTTTCAAAGTAGATGCAACTTTAAGAGCTTGTCCTTGAGGCAGTTATTTTCGAGACCGGGTTGGGCTAAGATAAGTCACATTTGCACCATACAAATGTTTGTCATCTGAATGTAATTGTAGTTGTGATATTATTCTCTAGTCACTTGGAATGATATGTTGTTGTGAATACCGTCTCATTTATCTATGGGCGTGTCAGAAAATTAGAGTTAGAGACCGTTTGGTTTTTTAGCCTCTAAATGCAATGTGCTTCTCATTTATCTGTGGGCGTGTCTGAAATTTAGAGTTAGGGACCAATTTGGTTTTTTTAGCTTCTGAATGCTGAAATATGAATGTGCCCTCTCCTACATCCGAAAGCCTTTGAATGCAAAACTATGAATGTTGTAAACATGTTTGCTTTGTTTATGTCAACTGAACCTCTTAGTAAATGCCTGGTACAATGTATGATAACTAAAGAAGTTACACAATCGGATGTAACTAAATGAAATAAACAAATAGATGATAAACCTACAATGTAAAACTATTACAGTCTAAAAATAGAGATGAAGAAACAAAGTGCAAGGTTAAGATAAACAAAGTGCAAAGTTAAAAGAAAGGCACTAGAGCGTTAATAGCGTGAAAAGGATATTACCTTGGCACAGTTGACCCAAATGAAAGAGATATGACTTCAAAGTTCTGCAATTGGCAATGAAATCATATTCACCTAAGTGGCCTAAAATGAGGGTACAATCCATTAAGCGCGTATAAATTATAAAAGGATTACAGAAAGGTATAATACCTCAAGTGTAATCAATGTACCTCAATGACATAACTGAAAGCCATACAAAAATATTGACCAAATTGGTATAAATCTTAACACACACGATTATGCAATAAGAAATTAAGTTTATTACAGAGTCCAGGGAACAACATGGATTTAAGAATTTCTTTTTTAGGAAGGGAAGGTATCAAAAGCTAAAAGAGAACAAAGTGATTGACATAGGTAGTTGGAGAATATTTCAATTAAACAGGAATGTATATGTAATATTAGTATAATGATACCATTTTGTAACGCCCCAAATCTCATGCAATTACATACCTAAGATACGTGCCTTTTCTAGTAAAATTTCGACAGAATTTCCTTTGTATATTCGACATTTCATAAATATAAATGTCATAACCTAAAACTTTAATAAGAATACATCCAAACTAAATATAAAACATCATACCTCAGTCGTAAATTCAACTACTAAAAGATATACTGATTCATAGAACCAGCTACTTAACCATCTCGACCAATGACAGTTAAGTTAAGTAACCAATCCTCGAATAAGAAGAAAACTATAAATATACAAACATCCCAGAAATCCTAATACATGACTTATACAGTGCAACTAACATACATACATCTCCACATTATAGATACATTCAAATCTCACCGAAAAAAAACAAACAAACAAAAAATAAAAAAATAAAAATAAAAATCACAGATTACAGATTACAGATTGCGTTGAGCACAAATTACACTTGATCTCACTCACTAACTCACAATTTTATTATTAAGATTGTGCTAGCAGTATCTGTATAGATTACTTTATAAATCAATTTCAAAGAGGAAGCAGATTTTCAGGTAGCAACGGCAGTACCAGCCCCAACCCCAACACTACTTCCAATGCCAATTCCAATACCTCCATCCCCAACGGCAATGTGAGAGGTGTAATAGTCCAGTGAATATATTTGATAATAGTATGCCAAAGTATCGAAGTCAGAACCAGCGACCACCAAAATTAAAACAGACGACTCCTAAACATACGCAATAAATGCATAATTTTAAACCGTTAGATGAAAACAATAAATGCACTAAGTAGCAGTCAAAGGTGTAACATATATCAATTTATTAACTGTGCCTATATTGCTAGCAGCATAGCTATCGAGGATCGGGAACAAATGCAACAAAATATAAGTTACTTGGTCAAGCGGTTTGATCTACAAATCGTGTAAAGCATAATAACTGTTTATATGTATTTGTGGATCATAGAAAGAGTTTTTAGTTATATCAAATTGTGTGCAAATTTGAAAAATATAAATGGAATCTTAAGTCAGTTTGGCCTTCTCAAAATACATACACAGTTCGAATGAACAACTAAGGCGGCATCACAACAAAGAAAAGATGGATTTTAAGGAAACTACATTCTTAGAAAGTCAGAATATATACTATATGGAGCTTGGATCTTTAAGTAGCTAGGCTTACAAATGGATGCCATTAAGCTTAGGAGAAGGTGGGCGAAGGAGAAACCAAACTAATAGAATTTTCTATGAATGACTTTATTTACTGTTTCACCCCTAACACTAGTACAAACATTGTTCACTACTTCACCGACACTACCACCACTCTCAGCACTATTCCCCCTCTCCAATCTTGGCCACCCCCTCTCTTTTTAGGTCTCTTTTCCTTAGAGTAATGAATTTTCTCTCTCCTCTTTCTCTCTCTCTCACTTTTTCCTTTATATCATTCCCTCTCTCCATCCTAGCCTTCCATCTGTCCCTTCATCTCGCGGCCCCCATCTTTCCACGTATAGGGTTTCCCTACCGCGACCCACTGTCCTTGCTTCGATCCTGTGCACCGCGGCTATGTGTCTTACGCTGACATGGGCGCATCCACCCGCTGATCTCCTTGGGCTCTTGTCTTACCACCACAGATGCCCCCTCTCGAGTCAGCGATCCTCTTGCGATTGGGGGGGGGTGGTCGAGTCCGGCGTATTTTAGATGTCGACCGTGGCCTTCCTCCTCCTTTGCATCGTTGGATTCACGCACTCCCCACGTGCCTACGGCCTGCGCCTCTTCGATTCTCATGTCTCCACGCATCATCCCCTGACTGGTCCCTTTGGGGTCTCCTCGATTTCAGCTCCTCCCCAATTACGGTTTTACCCTTCCCTTTTATAAAAGCCCGCTCGATTCTTCCTTCTCTCTCATTTTACTCTCCTCTATATTTATTCTCACCCCCTTTACTCATCTCATCCTTTAGTTGCTCTGATCAAGCGCGTGGTCGTCCCCTCAGTTTTCTTTGTGCTCCAACTCCTATGTCAGCCACTTTCCTTCATTCCCCAGGTTGGTCTTCTTCCCTCTCTATTTCCCTTTTCTTTTGGTACTGTGCATTTCCCCCTTAATTTGCGATTTTCTCTTTCCTCCTTCTCCCACCTGCTGTGATTGTGTGTCTTCTTCCTTGAAGTCCTCCCCAAAATGTCGGATTCCAGATCCGACGACTCTTCTTACTCCCCTTCTCGTAGTGTTGCCTCTCCCCCTCCCCTTGATCCAACCGAGGCCCCCTCCACCTCCGGACAAACCCTTGCCCTTCCGCCGCCTCCACTACGCAGCCGTAGACCTAACCTAGAGGCGGTTAAGGCGGCCTACGGTATTCCTGCTGACATCACCTTAGAACATGTGCCTGACCTAACTTACTATCCCCATTTGGTCCCTTACAAATCGGGGTGTCTCGTGGCCACGGTAGGGCAAATCATTGCTGGGCTTCACTTTCCCCTCACCCGTCTAGACATCGAGGTGTGTAACCACTTTAATATCCCCCCTTGCCAAGGCATCGGCAACTTCTGGAGGGTCATGTATGCCGCGAATCATTACAACAAATCTGGGATTCCCAAGATAACGGTTTGCGATATGATCGCTCACTTTTATATTAAAAAGAGCACGAAGGATGTGAGTGTGGGCTATCATTCCTTCTGTGTCCGCCCTAGAAAACAACATTTTGTCCTCCGTGTCACCTCTTCGGACAAGGTGTGGCACTATTATCCGCTGTATATCTCAGAAAACTTCCTTTCCGCGGATCTTCCTCTTGAACTGAAACTTAATCATCTGGCTTTTCTTCCCAGTGATGAGTCCCCTTTTTATTTATCCTTCGATGTGTAGGTACCTTGGTTCCTCATCTGATATTGTGACTCTTTCTTGCAGGTTGGCGCCCAGACTTGAAGTCGCGACCCTACGACCACATTTCTTCCACCATTTTCCAGAAGCTCCGCGATCTTGGACCCTGTCAATCCGCAGTCCTTGGAATTGACCCCACCACCGCCACTCCGCTGCTATCCGACCCTCAACTGAAGGTCATTGGAGGGTATACTGCCCCCTTTTTTCGCCCCCCTCCACCCAAGGAACGAAAACCTCGAAATTCACCGCCCCTCAAAAAAAGACGCCATCCCAAGAAATCCCAACACCCTACAGTCATTGTACGCCAGCCCCCACCTCCTTCCTCCAACTCCCCCTCTCATTCCGCGACTCACCCCTCTTACCAATCCCTGACCACTTGGGAAGATCAGTACTTGTCCCCTCATTCTCCATCTGCGGCTTCCCCTCCTTCCGACATAGGTACTAACAAACGGAAGCTATTTGACAGCGACTCGGATGAAGATGCTGTCACCGAGGTTGCCCCCTCCACTGTTGCCCGCTCGTCCCCTGGCCCGGCTTCCAAGTGTCCCCGACAATCTACCTACTACAATGCCTGCTGCACCCGCCCGTCCAGAACAGCGGCATGGTAAGGAGCCAGCTCTCAGGTCTAGTAAAGGGGCTTCTGACTCTATCCCTGCTTTTTGCCCCACTTTCAAGGTCCGGAATCGCATCATTAATACCAATGATTCGGCCTTGGAGAACCCCGCAGTGGCCTCCTCCCTGTTCTATGGGTCTCACCTTCCCAAAGACCTTGCTTACGCAGAAGGGGGCTCCTTTGATAACCATAGAACCTCGTTCTATACTGGCTGGGAGAAGGTATTCTTTTCCTTGCACTAGATAACTTTCTTGCTCTTTTCTAGGTTGCATGACCCTTGTTCTCTCTTTCAGATGAGTCTGGATATCTCATACATGATCCGCAGCCTCTTTGGCGCTAGGTCCAAAGTTGAACAACTGGAGACTGAAGTTGCCCGACTTGGACGACTTAGTGAGGCCGCGGAATTGGATAAGCTCCGAGCCCAGGACGAACTCAAGCCCGCTAAGGCCTCCCACCTGGCCTATATGGATAAGGTTAATGACCACCTGAGCAATCAGCGCGAAACCCTCCTATCGCAGCACAATGCAACCATCTCATCTCTCTCCCAGAAACATAAAGAAGATACAGCAGCCCTCCTCAAACAACATGAATCCGACATGGATGAACTCCAGGATCACTTTAGGGCCCAGGCAGACAAGAGGGTGGCTAAGAAGATCAAAGAGGAGTATGACAGGCTCATCAAAGAAGGCCGCCTCCTTCCCAAAGCCCCTGTATCTGCCCCTGGGTTCGAGGTCGCAGTGGCACCCGTGGATGCTACCCCAACTACCGCAGACACCGTTCCCGAGGTGGCGGAATTGGTAGTTGGGGCCATTGATGCGGCTGCGAACGCTATTATTGAGGAGGCCGCTGATGCAGTGATTCAAGAAGAAGTCTAGATGTCCTTTATGTTTAGAATAGTTTCTTTGTGCCTTGTATTTGTTCCTACTACCGTTGTCTTTTGCCACCCTTGTTACGCTACTATTTATTCCCTCTTATTCCCCATCATGATGGTTGATGAGGACTTATTGCCTCCTTTTGCTTGTAATGGTTGTGTTATTTGCCTTGTATAATAATATGTCTTTGTCTATGCTTTATCTCTTTATGGGCTCACTACACAGTAATGCGCTTTTCGTAACGAAACTCATGTTCCCTCATCTACTTCTCCTATGGAAAGCAACTCGATTTGCCTTTTCTCCTTTGGTTCAACAACTTGATTGCCCCCACCTGAGCCGGGAACCCTTGCTCACGGCCCGCGGAAACTCCCTCGCTGCCACTTGCTTAGGATCTCATGTCCGCCGCCCGGGGCCACTCATTTTGCCCCGGTTCGGTTGGGACCTCATACTCATCATGGGGCAACTCATTTTGCCCCAGCTTAGCTCGGACCTCTCGTCCGCGGAGGGCTCATCCTCCTCCATCGCCTTCACTCTGAAGGGCAAGCACAGCTTATGTAACAATGTTCATCTCAAAAGTGCTATGGTTTTATATATGTACAAATAGCTCATGCAGCTGATGGCCTCTCCTATTACATTCACTCATGAAATTTTTTCAATAATCTTACATTCCAAGGCCTCTCTACTATTTTTCCTTCCAGGGTTTGTAACTTGTATGTTCCTGTCCCTCTAACATCCACCACAGCATAGGGTCCCTCCCAGTTTGGACCCAATTTCCCCTCACTCGCTTTCCTTGTGTTGGGGGTCACTCTGTGGAGCACCAGATCTCCTATCTTGAATCTCCTCAATCACACCTTCTTGTTGTACTGCCTTTGGAGGTGGTGATGATACTCTTCTAGTCTTATGCGCGCGGTATCCCTTCTTTCCTCAGCCAAATTCATGTCTTTGGACAGGATGCCTCAGTTGGACCCATTCTTGACAGCTCGAGTTCGAGTGGTAGCCGCCACCATCTCTGATGGTATTACGGCCTCTACGCCGTACGCCAATGAAAAGGGAGTTTCCTTTGTTGTTGTCCGCGGTGTAGTTCGATAAGCCCACAACACATGGTTTAATTCGTCGGCCCATGCCCCTTTTTTATCCTCCAATTTCCTCTTGAGGTTGTTAAGTATGGTTTTATTGGAGGACTTAGCCTGTTCATTGCCCTCGGGGTTGTAAAGGGCCGAGAATCCTTGTTTTACATGATAGGCTTGCAAAAACTTCTTCACCTTAGAACCCGTGAACTGGGTTCCATTGTCCGCGATAATAGCATAGGGCAGCCCGAATCGACATATTATGTTTTCCCACAAGAATTTGATCACATGCACCTCTTTCACTTGCTGCAGCGGCATGGCCTCAATCCATTTTGTAAAGTAGTCGGTCGCGGCCAACATGAATCTTCTCTTACCACTGGCTATGGGTAGCAGTCCTACTATGTCGAGGGCCCACATCGCGAAAGGCCATGGACTAGACACGTTGTGTAGCGGTTTTGCTAGGGCAAATATCAGTTGAGAAAATCTCTGACATTTCTCACATTTTTTTGGCAAACTCCACAGCGTCTCTCTTCATGTGAGGCCAAAAGTATCCTTGCATTAACAGCCGGTGGGCTGTTGTCCTGCCAGCTGAATGGCTCCCACAATCTCCCCCATGTAACTCCCCGAGCACCTTTTGCGCCAGCCTCGGTCCAAGACATTTCAGTAAAGGCTCGTTGAAATTCTTTACGATAATTCTCCCCAACAACAGATACCTGACCTTTGTTCCATCTTCGTTTCTCTCTCGGGTCAATCACCTCAACTCCAGACAAGAATTGCTTAAGAGGCCCTATCCAACCTTCATCCTCCTCTGCGGTGTTCAGTATCTCTAGAGGCTCCTCGATACTCGGTCTTTCTAGTTTCCTTACTTCGATAATCCTTTCCTCAGATCCTGGCATGGCTGCGGCCACATAGGCCAGAGCATCTGCATGGCAGTTTTCCCCGCGGTTTAAGTGTACAAATCGGATCTGTGTGAACTTCGCCGCCCAACTTCGTACGATTCCCAAATATTTCGCCATTCTAGGGCACCTTGCCGTGAACCCGCCGTTTGCTTGACATACCACTAAATTTGAGTAAGAGTAAACGGTAAGTTCCCTCACACCCAAACTCTCAACCATCCTCATGCCCGCAATCACCGCCTCATATTCTGCCTCATTATTTGAAGCCGCGAAGCCCAACTTCATTGTTTGTTCTAGTCTATTGTTATCCGGCGTGACCAGCACCACACCTATTCCACAGATGCATCTCGTTTGCCGATCCATCCGCTAGACCCTCCATCCATTCCTCTCGTCCCACGGATTCAAACGATCCAGTTCCTCTTCTCGCTCAGGCTCCAAGACCATCTCTTCCCCCCAAGTAGGATCTTCCGCAGGGAACTCAACCAAAAACTCCGCCACTGCCTGGGCTTTCTCCGCCATTCTGATCTGATACTGGATCTCATATGAACTCAACATCACGGCCCATTTCAGCATTCTTCCTGATTTCTCCGCTTTCAGAGCTTGTTTGAGGGGCAAATTCGTCACCACGACCACTGCATGAGCCCCGAAATAAGGTTTCAATTTAAGGGCCGAAAATACCAAGGCAAGAGCATACTTCTCCACTCGGCTGTATCTAGTCTCCGCATCTAACAAAGGCTTACTCTGGAAATACACCAGTTTTTCCATTCTATCCACAACGCGAATGAGGACCGAGCTGATAGCATACTCCATGACCCCCAGATACAAATATAATTTCTCTCCTAGTTCGGGTCGCGATAACAAAGGTGTTTCCCCAAGATACCTTTTTAGCTCTTGAAAGGCACTTTCACGCTCTGCTGTCCATGCAAAATCTGTGGTGTTCCTCAGCAATCTGTACAATGGCCTGCACTTGTCGGATGATTTTGAAATGAATCTGTTCAGGGCCGCGACTCGTCCTGCCAACCGCTGCACCTCCTTTACCGTCTGAGGCGATGACATCTCCACCAATAACCTTATCTGTTCGAGGTTTGCCTCTATTCCCCGCTGTGCCACAATATACCCCAGGAATTTCCCAGTGGTGACTCCGAATGTGCACTTCTCTGGGTTGAGTTTCAAGTTGTGTGCCCGCAGTATCCCGAATGTTTCCCTCAACCCCTCCAAGTGCTCTGGCTCTGACATGCTTTTCTCCACCATATCGTTTATGTATATCTCAATTCTCTTTCGAATTTTACTCTCAAACATTTTCTCCCCCAACCGTTAGAAGGTGGCTCCTGCATTTTTTAACCCGAACGACATTCTCATATAGCAGTAAGTACCCCCTTCCATAACGAATGACGTCTTTTCCTAATCAGGTCCATACATCGCAACCTGGTTGTATCCTATGGACGCATCCATAAATGAGAACATTCTGAACCTTGCCGTTCTGTCCACCAACTCATCTACTCGCAGCATAGGATAACTGTCCTTAGGGTACTCCAAGTTTATATCCGTAAAGTCAACACACATCCGCACCTTGCCATTTTTCTTTGGGACCGCGACTATATTGGACAGCCAGTCCGTGAACTCCACCTCTCTTATGATTCCCGCTCCTTTCAACCTGGCAACCTCCTCTCGGATTCCTTCTACATACTTAGGTCTCACACCCCTCATCTTCTGTCTCACTAGTTTCGCACCCTCCCTCATATGCAGTCGGTGACATGCTAAATCAGGGTCCAGCCCGGTGATATCCTCTATTCCCCACGCAAACACATCTCTGTTCTCCGACAAGTATTGTACCAGCTTACTTTTCCACTCCTCCTTCAAGTTAGACCCTACTGAAGTAAACTTCTCTTCTTCGCCCTCTCCCAGATTCACTATCTCAACCTCATCTAAAGTTTTCGAGCCCACCACGGCCTCCTCACCCCCTTCCACTACCCCCGCGACCAGAATTGCCATGCTTTTTTTTTGGGTGGAATGGTTAGCCTCGCCTCCAGCGGACCATCCATCCTTTTAACGGTATCCTGATGACTGTTCCTCGATGCCACCTGATCTCTGCAGACTTCATACATTCCCGTTGGGGTGGGGAATCGAATAACTTGGTAATATGTTGAAGGCACCGCTTTCATCTCATAGATCTACCGCCTCCCTAAGATCGCGTTGTATTGAGAGTTGGAATCGACCACCATAAATCTGGAAAACACAGTCACAGGCCCTGTCGTCATTGGTAATAAAAGCTCTCCCATAGGCTCCATGACGCTTCCATTAAATCCATACAAACTGGACCGCGGCGGCCTTAGTTGCCCCGGATCAATCCTCATTTCCTCTAACGCTCCCCTAAACAACAAGTCCACAGCACTGCCACAATCAATCAGTACCCTTTTGACCATGTAATTACCCATCGCCACCGTAATGACCAACGTATCTTCATGTGGGGTATCGACAGCTCGGAGATCCGCACTAGAAAATGTAATCTTGTCTTCCCCGCCCATTACCTCTCGTGTATCAGATTACGGTCCTCCTCGGTAGACTCATTAACCTGGCTTTGAATACTTGATGTCCTCCTCACCTTGTCTCTCAGGCGCGCTGACTGACTCAAAGACTTCTCCACCGAAAATAACATTAATGGTTCCCAATATTCTCCCGGCGCCGGCACCGGCTCCACATTCGACCTCTCGCTATAAATTCCCTCATCATTCCTTCTACCATCCTCCTGCGGATCAATCATTTCAACGCCAAACAATCATTAGTTTGGTGTTTTTTGCGTACCTAGTGAGTGGTAACGCGATGACGGTTTGTTCGGCATTTTGGCAGGGGCGGTCCGCGGTCCCTCGTACCATTGCATGTTTTTGATCAACGACAATATCTCACTCAATGGCCTATTTAAAGGTGTATGTTCTAGCTCGCAGAATGGCTTCCTTTCTTTTTGCTCTCTTCACGCTACCTCTCTATTCCTTTCCGGCGATGGTGACCGGGGTACCGGTACCGCATTACCTTTGTCCACGCTTTCTCTTCTTTCTGTGATCCCCATTTTCTACCGGATGACACCGCTTTGCTCCCTCTTAGACTCCTTCTGCATGGTATCCTCATATCTGATATACTTCTCTACCCGCGGATATAACTCGTGCAAGGTCGCAATCTCATTATTTGCAACGGATTGATGGACCCCCATACCAGGCCGCAGACCTCTTTCAAATGCTATCACTGCCGTCCTTTTGTCCAAATTCTCCACTTTCAAGGTCTTGGCCTTGAAGCGGCACAGATATTCCCTGACCAATTCCGCAGACCTTTATCTTACATTAAATAAGGTCACGATGTCCACAACCGCTTCTTTTGATGTATAAAATGATCTATAAACGCCTGCTCCAACTCCTAGAAATTAGTGATACTCTTTGAAGGCAACCGATAATACTAGTCCGAAGCTCCCCCTCTAAGCTAGCCGGGAACATCATACACCGCAACCCATCGTACCGCGGCTCTTGCCAGAGTAGCATCTGTTGTCTAAATTGATGAATGTGATCTGCTGGGTCCCCTGTTCTATCATATCTTTCAAACCTTGGTTGATTGAACTGCTTTGGTACCTCTTAAGTCCACATCACATCCGCCAACGGGTTGCGATTCAATCCAGCCACCACCTGGCTGGCCGCGCCCATCTGAGTCTTCATCTGCTAAAGATTCGCCTCATGGTCATTGTTTATCATTTCCTGGACTTGCTCCACTATTAACCCAGCCACTAGGTTTTCCACCAGAGTCGGTCCATGCTCCTCCTCGTCCCCCGATTTCTCACTCTCAGACCCCTCACTTAGCTTTTCCCCAATTTCTTCCTCCGCCCTCTCTCTTTCTCTTCTCAACTCCTCGTTTTCCTCTCTCAGCCTCTCAATCTCTTCTCGTCAGTCCCGTTTCTTCCGCTGCTTCGGCCCTCCTCTCGTTCTTCCCCTTCCTCAATTACTGCTTCTGGCATCGGTTCATGAACCCTCACCTTCTTGGGTCTACCCACTGCCTTTTTTAGTGCCATTTCTATGCTATTCATCCCCACAGACGGCGCCAAATGTTTCACCCCTAACACTAGTACAAACACTATTCACTACTTCACCGACACTACCACCACTCTCAGCACTATCCCCCCTCTCCAATCTTGGCCGCCCCCTCTCTTTTTAGGTCTCCTTTCCTTAGACTAATGAATTTTCTCTCTCCTCTTTCTCTCTCTCACCTTTTCCTTTATATCATTCCCTCTCTCCATCCTAGCCTTCCATCTGTCCCTTCATCTCGCGGCCCCCATCTTTCCACATATAGGGTTTCCGTACCGCGACCCACTGTCCTTGCTTCAATCCTGTGCACCGCGGCTATGTGTCTTACGCTGACCTGGGCGCATCCGCCCACTGATCTCCTTGGGCTCTTATCCTACCACCACATTTACCACCTATTCAACCAAATCCCTCCATTCAAACTCATTGACTCTATATATATAAGCATAAAGGCAGCAGAACTCAATTTGAAAATCACTACAAAAAAAGAATTAAGAAAGATTGGGAAACATATATTTTTTTATATAATTCCATACAATGTAGATCAAAGTTAAAATTTTCTGGTTCACCATGATAAATCATTTCAATGCATGATAACCCATATTGAACGTAGGGAAATACAAACTTTTGTTCTTACCATATTAAACATTTGTTAGAAGACATTCCATTAGAGATAACCCGTTGACTACAACTCCTCCTCATCGAGCTTCGTATTGTGTCTCTATGCTTTCTACAAAATGTGAGTAGACACTGAAACATGATAAAGTCAAGTAACGTTGAGATATGTAGAAAGAGGGAAATTCCTTTTTGCCTTTACAAATTTCTAATTTTCATGAATAAAATTTGTATATGTCAAAACCCTGCATTTCTAGACATTACATCCACCCTCTGAAAGGAATTTTTCCTTTGTAGATCACTTAGGTATTCAATAATCACAGAGTCATCCCTGATGCAGAAGTCCATTAATGAATCCTAAAAACCCGACAAAGTTTAGAGATGTGTGAAGTAATACCTTGCATAAATATTTACTGGATACCAATAATATAAATGTATCTCCAATTATAACCAAATTATTTGCTTAAAATATGAACATCTTTCCAAACTAAACCTAACGTATATAGAATATTGTCTCCTCAAAAGTTTAATTATTAACTAACACCTTAGGGGAGTGAATACTGAGATTTCAAATGACACCTAACTGTAAATCCTCAACACGAACTCCATGGTAGTTATCTAAATCCAACTATTTCCAATAGCAGCACATTTATTCCAGCACGCATAACTAAGTTATTTGTCTTATATCCAATTTGGAATGAAACAAATGTACTATCAAAGAAATGCACTTTGCCTAAGGACGCTTCACAGAACTGCATTGTTCTTCATATCTCTTTAAATTATATGCATTGCAGGTACATTTTAACAGGTCATTCCTATTAGAAGTAAAACCATTTTCTTGCATATATGTATATATACTAAAACAATCGACATAAATTCAAAGTGAAAAAGCATTGTATTCCCCATCTTGCTTTTAAATTATATGCATTGCAGGTACATTTTAACATGTCATCCCTATTAGAAGTAAAACCATTTTCTTGCATATATGTATATATACTAAAACAATCGACATAAATTCAAAGTGAAAAAGCATTGTACTCCCCATCTTGCTTGAATTCAGTAAATTTTATCAAGTATGCAAATTCATTCCAAAATTTAGTGCTAAATTAAGAAAAGTACCTGATATGAAATATTCTTCTAGAAAGGATCAAAAGACAGTTTAGGCATACATATTATCTGTAAAATCAAAAACAAAAACCAAAGAACATATATGCAAATTCAATCAATTTTTTTCTTTATTTCTTTCTTTATGATGTACAACACAGCCGTGTGTAGCAAAAGGAACACTGCTCATATCATTTAAAGCAAGTTAGATTATACACTTATCAACTAAACAAATGAAATAAAAATGAGATGTGCCTCCAGCTAATTCAAATTAGAGAACAGTACGAACCAACTACACCATGGTGTAGCACCAACAACTTTAATAGTAACATGCAGAAAATATTTTCCAAGTTGGGAAGGAATGCCAAGAAGGAACCATGATTAAGGACTTGAAGTCACGGTCGTTAGGGGCCATTACTTTCTCTGCAGCGAGAACGGTTTCGGTTAAAAGAAAATTGAGTAGGAGCAATTTCTAAATTGTGCACTAAGCTATCATTATACCTTGCTCAGATCCAAAGGGACAAACTCTAAACACAATTAGAATTACAAAATCAGGTCGCCACCAATGTAAAACTACCACCAACCCATTGTGTAAGTCTGAAACAGGGTCCTGTAGGTCGAAAAATACTTGTATAGCCTAGGATGTATTTTGTTCAGCCCCCCATAGAATTTAGAGTGGAAGATATACTATGTTTCGACACTCAAATAGATTTTGCAACCTAAGCTGTGCTTTTGTTTATGATAGCGGTAGTAAAAGTTTTTTTTGTGTAATCATCTTCAGATGGATCCCTCTATGTAAGCTGATTATTAACACTCCAGATGTCCATTCCTCTCGCACCATGGGCAAAACCCAATTAACCTAAGGAAGCTCATTAGGTGGCATTCTTATATCAGCATCATAAACGAATTGGAGGACAGGGCCAGAAGTAATACGTAGAAAATATATTAATTGTTTAAAACCGAAATCTACTACAGACGATTGGCTCGATTCCCCATAAAATGGGAGCGAAGGACGTATGATAGCGGTAGTAAAAAAAAAATTGTGTAAGCATCTTCAGATGAATCCCTTTGTGTAAGTTGATTATTAACACTCGATATTCATTCCTCTCGCACCATGAGCAAAACCACCTAAGTAAGCTCATTAGGTGGCATTAACATATCAGCACCATAAACGAATTGGAGGACAGGGCCAGAAGTAATACGTAGCAAATATGTTAATTGTTTAAAACCGAAATCTACTACAGAGCATTGGCTCGAATCCCAATCAAATGGGAGCCAAGGACTTACATGCGAATCACCATTGTTGCAAATGCTTGGGCAATCATATCAAAGACAACTACCAATCAAAATACTATACACACAACATATATAACATGCACATAAATCTAACAGGAATGATATAAAACATGCTGAGTAGCAGAAACCGCAATAAAACTCGACCTTTCTCTTAAAATATGAGTGAGAATATATTAATGACCTGGCTCGTTGTACCGTGCTCTAACCAAAGTTAATGCTTCCATGCTCCATAGACACAGTTGCTTTGTGGGAGAAAATGATAGAAAATAAAACAATCATAGCCTGAAATCAAAATCAGCAAGACAAACCAATAAATAAAGTCAAGGGAAAAAAAACATAACATAATGACAAACACGAAAGTGAATAGATACGATATCGCTGTACTGGACGCAATAAAAAAGGACGCTAGGAAATTCAACATGCAACACATTAGTGCTTCAAGTTTTGATGAATTTGAATTAGTGATTAGTATTCATATTTATTTTTCTTTGGATGCCGAGAGTAATAGTTATTACTTTAGGCTTGCTGGTTTCGTCATTGTAGTAGTGTAATTGTGTAAGCATTTACTTTCATAAGGTGTATGTCAAAGGGAAAAATTTTAAATAGAACTTGCAACTAAAAATATAAGGGTTGTTGTTAGCGAGTACACATATTTTTTGGATTATTTGAATGCTTAAAGCTAAAGTAATTAGAAATTTCATACACAAAACTTGTATAACTATTTACTCACACTGATTATGCTACTAGCATTTAATACCACTGAAGACGATCATAGATGCCCAACTCGTTCAAAACATGATAAAGTTAAGAAGAAAAGGGTATAAAAGTTCAATGCCAGATAAATTAACACAATCTTCGAGTAAGCATAATGATATAAAATAGTATCGACATCAACATGCATACCTTACATAGATTGGATGCACTTATTCGCAAGACATTTTAAGAAAAAGAGAATAGAGTAACAAAGAAAAGGCCTATTGGGAGACTGGGTGGCGAGATGACTTGGAACAACAGCCTTAACCGATTAAAAATTGAAGTGTCAAAGCTTAGGGATTAAGGGAAGCAACCACTGAAGCGGAAAGGCAAACTTTGTTAATTTGATATATTGATATCAATATAATAATATTGTAGAGACACCATGTTAGACACCAAACAGTTCCAAAGTTAATGGCATTACATAGTTCGCAAATAACAATGACATATACTAAATGAAAACAGATCAAGACACTATGTAACGGATGCGCCCTCTTAAGGTTAACATAGTGCATACATAATTGGGTGAATAGCAAGATAAGACAAAAAAATGAGCTAAGAAAATACCTTTCTACTAGTTTCTTTGGCAAACCTAGCAGTCTCATTAGGCGCAATCAGGCAGCATTGTGCGAGGGTGAACGATGGGAAGTCCCTCACTTTACACAGAGTTGTAAATTTTTTTAATTTGGTGCTCTGTTAATGAAATATTCACAAAACTTTTTTTTTAATACATGCATATCATAAACAAACCCTTAGCATCGCCAATAAAATTCATACAAAAAATGCATAAACCAACATACTAATTAAATGAAAGAAGCATTTTTTTTTACGGAAGATACAAACCTGTGAAATTGAAGCTTGTTCCGGCCAATAACAACCTTTAGCTATTGAAGAAAATGGAAGCATGAAATCATATTCTTCTTGTGTGTCCAATCAAAGACTGAACTAGCCATATCTGCAATAAGAACAAAACATATTGTTCTCCATTAAGCCTACAATTCCATCCATCAATTCACATTTAAAATTGTTTGTGACTTTTACTTCTCACAGTAGCAATACCCTACGCCAGTTAGAGGACACACCTCTTATTGAAGAATACACGTTCAATTTATAGTTCTCCAAAGAACACCCTTCTGCCATCTTCAATATCAAGTGTGATTCTAAGATTAAAAGAAGTATGAGTGATAGGTTACTACGTCGAGCTTACTTGGCTTGTCAACTATGTCTTCATTAATTGTACTCAGTTATATCTTCCCTTCAAGAACCCAGATCACATTATTCCTTTCAAATTATCGTCATTAGAAAGCTATTAGAGCAAGACATTAGAACTTGAATACATGAAGCTCCAACAATTTATTGATTGGAAAATATGAATAACCCTAGGGATACAACATCAGCAACTTTGTTGTACCACTGAGAAAAAAATGTAAGAAATAATCCTAAGGATACAACATCAATAACTTTGTTGTAGCCCCCAACTAATATTTCAGGGCTATATAAAATGGACTGCCAACAGTCCCATGCAGGCTTTGCTTTGCTAAATGAAAACCAAATTGCTAAAGAGATGATGCCTATGAATTATAAAGAGCAATGAAAATTAGTCAAAAGTACCTGATTTGATGGAGGTAGCAAGGCCAAATTGTCCACACGTTCCTGAAGTAAATTGTCCAACTTCTTTTTCCTGAACATGACAACCACCATAGCAATAATCAAAGGCTTGTACAAAAAAATATGTCCCAACCAACACAAATGAATAGTAAGAAAAGTAACACTACTTAGTAGTCTATAGAAAGTCTTAGTATGGACTAAGAAGTAAGAAAAGAGAGACTATGGAGAACGTACCTGATCGGGTTCAATATCAACTTTTGCTTTACCCACTGCAACTTTCGGATGCACCAAGCTTTGTTTGCACAATAGTTGCCACAATAAAACCATCTATTGGAAAAGCCTCGCAGAAAATTACATTGAAAAACAAAAATATACTTATTAGTTTTAAATGTTGAATAAGATATAAAAGACGATTCATTAACATTAGTGTCGTGTTCAATAAATAGATGAAACCATGATGACATCATACCAACATCTTCATATTACACTTATTGCCAATCCTAGAACACCCTTAGCCTAATCCTTCAACTATGGCAAAACACATTTTAAAAAAGGGGAAATGCTTATGGATCATGAGGAAGTCTGTGGTTTATATGCTGGCATTAAAAATGAAGTAGAAAACTATATGACCTTATTCAAATATGGCCCTATTCCACATTCGAACAAGTCTCATTATTCTTCATAATCCTTTAAAAACAAATACAAAACTAAATCACTCTAAGAAAACATAAATTTTGAAAGTTTCTTCCGAGAAGCAATCAGATATTTACAAACATCCGAAAAATTAATTGAAAAAAGAAATCTAAAATCCAAAGCGTAAAATCAAAATCAGTAATATTCAACTTACGCACTAAGTTAAACGCTAGCGCAGATTTACTGCACATGGTCTCAAGATAATACTAATAGAATCCAAAACTATCATTAGAAAACACAGAGACATAACTGAAAGTCAGAGGCGTGCCTGAAAATCAACTGTTAAACAATAAAATCATTACAAAATAATTGTCTGCACAAATCGATTTTAGGAAATATTGTACAAAATTAAAACCAAGATTGAGACTGAAATTGAGAAAAAGAAGACACACAGTACACCAATTCTTCACAGAAGACCCTCAACTATAACTACTACTTCCAATTCCAATTTTTCTCCTTCTCAACAAAATCTCAAAACACAATTTATATTCCTTTATTATTATTAGGGTAAAGAAATTGTGGCCATGAAATTTTGGTTGTGAAGAATGGAGGCGAGAATTTCTGTTGAAATGGGAGAGAAAGAGATGTGATGGGAGATGAGAGAAAGAGTTGATTAGCTGTTCGGCTTTTTTTTTTTTTTTTTTTTTTCTTTTATTTTTATTTGGAATTGATTTTTATTGGTATTGAATAGGGTGAACAATTGAAAATTTGATTTGAAGAGAGAGAGTACCTAATTTAAGAACAGACAACAACGTTCGCTTTGTATAATTTCTTCAAAGTTCGTCTTCTGATTCGATTAGAGAATGAAATGGGGTTAGTAGGAGCGAGAAAGAGAGAGATACTTGGAAGGAATGAATCGCTTGTTGGGTTGACTGACTCATCTTTATCAAGGTTAGGTTTTTTTTTTTTTTTTTTTTTTTTTTTTTAAAGGTCAGGGGTGGGGTTTTGAGTTTTGACTAAAACGAAAGGTTTTTTTTCTCTTTTTCTTTTATTTCGGATTGTTTTCGCGAACAGTTCCTAAAACTGGGCGTGAGTTTGTTTGTTTTTTGTTTTTGTTTGTTTTTTTTTGTTTGTTTTTTTTTTTTTTTTTCTGTCGAAGCTGAGGTGTCCACCTCAGAGAAAAAAGGGGCAAACTGGGCATGAGTTTGTTTTTTTTTTTTCCTGCCCAAGCTGAGGTGTCCACCTCAGAGAAAAAAGGGGGCTGAGGTGGCTTCCTGGGAGCATTCGAGGCATACCACTTTTGAGAATTGGGAAAAGACGCTTCATATAATCAACACAAAGAACAGGATAAACAGCATTGTTAATAACACCACTAAGGAATTTTAAAGAACCCATCTGAAAACCCCAAAAGGGACCGAAAGCTTTATCAACCCAAACAACATAACCACCATTATCAGGAAAAGAAGTAGCATGTTCAGCAGTTATTAAATTTCCCTTTTACTTTAAGATCCATCCAGCGGACACATTAGTGAAAAATTGAGTGGGTTTAAAAATATATATATATAGAATTGATTGGGTGGGGTTTTGAGTCATGAATTCAAGTTTGTACCTGATGTCCGCTGCCAAAAGATATCCTTGAGCTGGTTGGTGAGGCAAATCAACCCAGGCCTATGTTCGCACCTTGCTCCAGACCACTGAATGTGTGTGAAGCACTGGGATCAGCTGAAATACATAAATGACAATATCAGCTAAACAACTAGTGATCATTGTCGTAATCAAAGATGATTCCCTAATGATCAACAATGATTCACTCAAGATTAATGACGATTTACTAAAGTAATCAAGGACAATTACTAATTTCTTCTTCTTCAAGCGGTAATTGCCTGTCGAAGGTATGAGCAATGAATCCGGAACTTGCATTATTGCTGCAATCGTAATTTGCTTTTCTAGATAAGCTAGCAAGAGTTTGGAAATTCATCTCTTCGCTTCTAGAGAAAACTAAGGTGGGAACTCAAACTCAGCTTTAAAAACCTTTCTATACATCTTCATCATATTTTCATCTTGAAATGGAAGAAATCCAGCTAGTAAAGCAAACAGAATCACTCAACATGACCATATATCTGCCTTCGATCCATCATAACTTTTTTTCCTCAAAACCTCTGGGGCTACATAAGCTGGTGTACCAATCCATCAATACGAAGCTGTTTCGGTAAAGCGGACAATCCGAAATCTGAAATTTTAAGATTCTCATTCTCATTTAATAGTAAATTCTCTAGCTTCAAATCACGGTGGGAAGCACCACGACTGTGACAGAAATCTGTGTGATGGGGGGAAAGGCAACCCATAGTCAATTCAAAATTAGTGTGAAAAGAACAATTAATAAAAAGACTAACACAAACTTGTTAATATTGTCAAGAGTAAGCTCATCGTTGAACAGCTTTGCAAATCCTAAAATCTCCTCATTTGAAACACGGGTTCCTTTCCTGACCTACTGGTAGACACAACCCAATATTTCGGGATGGCCTTTTTTTACAACCTTTTTGTTAATTAACTATTTTTGCATTTGTTTTACCAGTTCCATATTTTTATATTTCTCTGTTTTATATTACAAACATTTCTCTCCAGCTTTGTAGGCTGTCCCTTTGTCTACCTTTACAGAAATTCTAACGGTCAATTATAGCATCTCACTTAATATACCAGAGTGTAACTGTACAAGTTCTTTTCAGAAAGACATAGTGACATACTGACTGAAATAGTGAAAGTTGTTATATAAACCATAGTAAAAAATATCCCGATATATCGCGATATTTGGGGATATCTATCCATATTTTAGAAAAAGATATATAAATATCACGATATGTTAAGAGATATATACGACTGTAAATATCTACGATATTTTGACGATATTTGCGATATTTGTGATATTTGAGGATATTTGGAGATATTTTGTGTATATAACAATTTTATTTAATATTTACCATTATATTTTAAATAAATATAAATAATGTATCATAATATATCAAGAAATATCCACAATATCTACGATATTTGTCGATATTTTAGATATATCCACGATATTTGCATGTGAAACAATATCAAATATCCCCAAAGAGAGGGATATATCCACGATACATATCCAGAAATTGAGTATCGATAAATACCCATATCCTGATATTTTGTACTATGATATAAACTCCACTTAAAATGACTCCAAATTTACTCCACCACTAAACATAATGAATTGAAAACTGATTTTTGTGTGGAGATGTTCTCCACACAATACCAAAACCATATCAACAGATTGACCATATTCACCATGATGGTATGGAAATAACTATCACTGAGAGGAAATCTAATGAGGTTGAAAAACATGCCTCGATAATGTAGAAATCCACATCAGCATTAGAGATGATCTTTCCATCACTGTCAACAGCGTGTGTCTTGTGCTTGTAAGTGAGTAAAATTGACCTGTGTGAATGTGAATCACAATAGCTCAGAATCACGAACAGTAAGAAAGGAAATTAGAAAGTTGAAATAGAACTCTTGTCCAAGTGCAGACAACACTAACCTCACAGTTGGTTCATCCACTTCCATATATGTTCACTACAAAAAGAACGACTTTACCCGATTGACTATGGCTTTCGCGAAAGGTATTACCCGACAGACCAAAACTGCCGCAAGGCCGTCGGAAAATGCTCGGTCGGCATAGGCTTCCGACGGTTTTTATTGGTCAAAACAGGCCGTCGGGGTTGAAGATCTTTGCCGACGGACATTCCTACTGTTAATAACCGTCAGATATGCCGGTTGTCAAAAACCGTCGGATAGTTGCTTCTCATCCAAAGACCGTCGGATATTCCTACCGCTAAAACCGTCGGATAGTTCTCATTGTTATGAAATAATCGGATAGACCGACTATCACCACCCGTCGGATATGCCCTACTACTAGCCGTCGGGTAGTTTGCTATTAGAGGCGGTTTTTATCCGTTCTGTATTAGTTCTTTATTTAAAAATATATATTTCTTATAATAATTGTTTCGTATCCCAACATTACATTCTTTCCTCGCACCAATTACATTCTTGCAAGTTCCTACTCAAATGCTACAAACGCTAATGTATTCATAAAGAAACAATGTGTTCATAAAAAAAAACAAGAATAAGACATGTCGTTCACTAAGTATACATATTACTTCATTCAGAAACCAAAAATCAGCACCACACTATCTGTCTAGCAACCAGTCCTAGTAATCTCTAGTACCCTAACAATGACTAAGCACCAATTGTTTAGCAACCTGCTGAAATTCAAAATTAGGACTGGTCAGCTTTAAAGCACATAGTAACGCCACCATTGAATGTCTAACCAGCTTGGATCTCTGACATGGGCCAATAGATCACTTGACTATCACACGATTACTAGTAACGTCTCCTGGGAGAGGTATTTGATATGCCTCTAATAGAAATCTACCTACTGATCATGGAGGGAAACATAATTTCTTATGAATGAAAGTAAATCGACTAGAAATCGCCTTTCCTGTTGAGCCTTGCCTAATATGCCATTTCTCCAATCCATATGCCATTTCTCCAATCCATCTGGCAATGCTCAATCTTCAACACATGACACAGGATTGCAATGATGAGCACCATGAAAGGTGGAAAATCAAACTTCCACGTAAGAGCGAGCAACATGAAACCAAACAAATGATGAAAATCATGGTGAGAAGGCAAGAACAGACAACTTGATGATAGAAATCTAAAAAGACTCCTATCTAGTATGCCTACTCTTTTTCCAGATTACAGTACTCAAAGGATGCAAGTGAATAACCTAAGACTACTAGGAAGCTTACCACAATATGAATTGTGATGGAAACTGCATATATTTGCAACCACCAAAAACGTTATCAAGAAAAGAAAACACAAAACATGATCTAGTTTTCATTTCATTTACTATCCAAAAACAAAAAAAGCAATCAATCAAATTGCGCGGTGAAAGGATAAATGTAAAGTATAGCTAATCCATACTAGACCATGAACGAATAAAAAATCACCGTATAGTTTTTCATCCTCCGAAAGATTGCTCTCATCGGTCAATACAAAGACCGATGATGACACTTAGGCCAGGTTCTGTCGGGGACAATGTCGGAAGCACTACGAGCAGCATCGGTTGAATCAGCGATTGCTATTCCAATGTCGGCCTTCTTAAAGGGGCGGGAGCATCATTCATTCCATCACCAGTCATTCCACATATATGTTTCCTCGCTTGCAAGCATTTCACAATCTCATATTTGTGCTCTAAAACAATAAAACGCAATGAGACGCAAACTTTAAGCCCCATAAGACAATTTGACACCTTATACGATGATAGTGAACCATACCGGGAAGACACCAAAGAAAACCATCGACTTTCTCTATAGATCATCAATAGGCAAGGCTGCAATTGATTCATCCTTGTTCTGACCTAGTAGAGCAGATGAAGGGTGCATATTCGTTCCCATTCCCAGATGGCGACCTGGATAATACCTTACACAAATAGCAATGATGATCATTAGATTGGAAAGCATGCAGTTTTTTTTTTTTTTTGGTCTTCTAGCTTTTCCTTCCTTCATCGAATTGATACTCTACAAAGGCACACAAGCGACAACAAAATAATCTATCAAAGCTAAAGAAAGAACTTGAAAATGTGAAAAGATTAATTTACCGAGCTATTCTAGAAGGCCTTAAAATACTTTAGAAACAAAAGCACCACTTCTACAAACCTAGGACTACCCAAAAAAATTTCTCTTGCATCAACGTGTACTAACAAGTCAATGTACCCAACATAACCCTAAAAAGCAGGGGAACAAAATAAAGTTTGAAGTAGGTTGACCTACTTGTACTAAGAGAAATTCCCGCATAATTAATATATGTAAAGTATGCATTCCAGCCTTCCAGGACTATATGTTTGTACTAGTGCAAGCAGAATGAAACATAACGTATGTGTCTGTGCCTGCCCTTGCTTGGGATTTGCTTACAAAGCTTTGTACTCTTACTACATTTGACGGCATAAAGACTTGTCATAAAATGATAAGAATCTCAAAGATGCATAAATTCATCAGAGTTATACCACACAAAAGATAAAGGATTCTTTAACTAGTAAGCTATATTACCTTGAATTTTTCCCTTTGAAACCAATCACAAATAAACACCCCCTTTGTCTTGTTTCAATTCACTATAATGGTCTCGTCGTGCCACTCCATTTTTGGAACTCTCTGGTGTGAGTTGAAAGGATACCTGAAACTCATATATATGAATTTTATAGGGTGTGCAAAAATCATCAGCTAGATAAAAGAGTTCTTTAAGCAGAAAAAAACTACAGTAAAATGCAAGCCAGATTGACGAATACATACTACAAGGAAGTAACTTAGACATTCCCATAGAAAATTATACTATGCCCAAGTACATAGTCTAATCCTAAACAATTACGATATTGGTTAACAATGACCACAGATGGACTTCGACATGTAAAAATAAATTTAAGTGGCTATTTCAAGTCTAAACATTAAAATTTTGCAAATAATCTATAACTATCATGTGATCACGACTAAAGCAATCTGGGCTTCAGTATAATGTTTTATAACTATACATTAGATAGCTTAGGCATGCACAACTACAATCACTGGAAGTTTTATACATGTGAGTCAAGAAACTTCAACGATTTAATCAGGAGGGACCCTACATAAAATGGCTAGCTATTGACAGTACAAACACATTAAAGCAGCTAGTGGCCTAGTGCATTAACTCACAAATGTGAACGAGTATGCTGAGAACTATGAAAATCACAAAAAAAGACAACACGTTAATACTTAATAAGTTAATATGCACCTTCTAGTCCATCTTAGCACACGCCTCCTTAGAATATTTTTTGGGTGTTCAAAGTTAGCACGTCAGAGTGACGTCAAATTCTTTTTTGTGTCAAATAATCAGACGGAAAATCTGTATAAGATGCACTCAGGGATCCTGGTATAACCCCCATCTTAAAAAAATTGCACAATGTATGACGTCTCCATATAGATGGGGAATAAAGAAATGAGAGTTAGCAATTTAGAATCTGCGCATAATATTATAGCCTGTATAAACTAATACACTGTAAATCCCCTTACCATTACTATAGGGGTGATAAAGTGGACCATCCTCTATCCTCACAGTTCCAGTTCTATCTAAATCAGATCATAATATCTCAAAAGACATACTGTTACCGAACATTATTTTCAAATAAGAAGTCTAATGATTGGACTAAGTCAAGAAAAAATAACACTACATCAATTATAACATTAATAAAGTATCAAACCCATAGAACCTCTTACTTGACATACATAAATGCAATTCATATAACAATGTAATTTCCCAAATATTCATCATTTATTGTACAAGTGAATATTCATTCATAATCCATGACGCGCTAATACATTTATACTTCAATTCAATTACTTTTTTCCAACCCCAAATATTACTTCTTATTAGAATAACTAACAAGCTAGTTCTAAGCTTACACCACAAAACAAAGAAAAAATTAACGAATACGCAACGAAATAGTTATACCTTCATAAAGAGACTGAGTTGGCCCCAAAATCATGACATTAAAATACTGCATAGTTTCTTCAAAAGGTGAAGCACTAATTCCAGGAGCATGCATACCACTATCTACGCCATGACCAGCAGCCTCCACCCTGATCAACCTCACATCACTGTCATCAACAAACTCATGGAATAGACCCATAACATTAGAACCTCCACCAACACAGGCAACTAGCACATCAGGTTTTCCACCCCATTTCTCAGTAGCCTATTTCCTAGTTTCTTTGTCGATCACTGCATGGAACTCTCTCACCATCATGGGATATGGATGTGGACCTGCAACTGACCCCAGAATATAATGAGTTGACTCTAGTACTCTACATTAGTTACCCAATCCGTTATAGCCTTTGATGTTGCATCCTTCAGTGTGGTTGTTCCCGAATGGACTGCTCTAACCTGCTCATGAAAATATCCAGAATATTCACATTTGGCAACAAAACAACTAACTGACAACACAAACAAATAATCACCAATAGATATCAAAAACAATAACAACAAACCTCAAGGTCTTTGAAAGTCGCATTCTAAAAACATTAAGCGACTGCCTCTCCATATCCCGAGCCCCCAAATAGATAATGCACTCCAATCCGAACCTAGCACAAACAAGAGTGCGGTTGCAACTCCATGTTGACCAGCTCCAGTCTCTGCAAATGATTCGTTTCTTCCCCAACCTCTTAGCCAACAATGCTTGAGCAACAACATTGTTAATCTTATGAGCTCCAAAGATGGTTCAAATCTTCTCTTTTCAGATAAATATCCGGACCCTCACCATTGGGTCCCTTATAATGCTTTCGGTCGATCTCTCCAAGAAAGTATAACAGACTCTCTACCAACATAGTCAATCTTACAAAGATATTTTACAAAATTTCAAAAAAGATCACTTTTTTTATTAAATACCAACTCTAACATTTTCACTATTTCAATACCCATATCACCATTAACAAAAAAAAAAGTTTACCTGGTTCACTTATGAGCTGCTGCTTTTCTTGATCAATCACAAAAAAACGATTATATAAAAAGAAATTGAAGGATGGATTGAGAAAAGAATTAAAGAAAACAAACCTTGCGGATTCTTCGTGGTAGATTGTTGTTCGTCATTGAAATCTTAGAGAGAGAGAGACGAGGTGGGGGTAAGCAAGGAGACAGTCTGTTTTTGGGAGTGGGGAGTGGGGATGTGTTTTGGACTTTTGGTTTTTAGGTTTCGAGAACGCGACATCTCAATTTTTTTATTTTGATTTTTTCAATAGCGCGGCAACTGTTTAGTAGTGGGAAGAGATATGCAGACCGTTAACAACTCTAGTAGAACCGTCGGGTGCCCAGGGAGATTACCCAACAGTTGGTCAGATTATACCCGACGAACAAAATGTGTTGGGAACTTCCTATAGATAGAATCCGTTGGGTATTCTTTATGTCGTCTGTCGGGTAAACTCGTTTTTTTGGTAGTGGTTGCAAGTTTCCCGATTGAAATTGTCGAGTACAACTTCAAGAAGCTTCGAACTCCTGATAACAACTGTTGTTGCTTCACCTCATAAAGAAATAGCTTCAGCTGAAGCCTATAAGCATCCTGCGACAAGGAATAACTAAAATTTTAGATTCCCCATTAAAGGATTCGGTGCAGGAACATATAACATATAACATTATATTTTTTATTTTTTCCCTTGAATGATGCAAAGCTCATTCACATTTATATGTGAGATCATCATCAATGAATAGATTAATCAACCCCTTTAATAACCATGCCCGAAATCAAAATACAATGAAATCAGTACTTTGCTTAAAAAGTCATCCAGATCTTCAGCAGTCTTCTTAATTTTTCTAGAATGCGAATTTTGAACTTCTTTTGCCATTTCTTTGTCCGTATCCTGTAAAAACTTTGCATATTCTATCCTTGCAGTAAGTTAGGGTTTCCTGAGTTACTACTTTGGAGAGCTCTCACTTTTCAGGTTCTTTTTGTTTAAGAATGGAGATTTGAGGAAGAGAGAGGTTTTTATTTTGGACTTTCTATTTTTTTGTTTTTTTTACGAACAATTGAAAATGGCATGGATTTGCTTTTTTTTTTTGCGGAGGGTGACGTGTCTCTATTAGAGTAAAAAGGGGGCTGAAGTGTTTCACTGGGAGCATTCTCAACTACTCAATATTCATGGTCTTTGATATCTTTTATACACAGAATACTAGATTACTAGTTGTCTTTTTTCTGAAATACTAGTTGTCTTGACTCATGTGATCATAATTAATTTAATGGATAATTTTGCTTAGATCCAAGTTAAAGTAACTATTTTTTATTTTTTTTTCTTGATAATTACCCATCATATTAATATTAAGCTGAAACCAAATAATTAACACCATTAAGCTGAAACCAAAGAATTAACACCATTCATAGTCTAATAGGGAAGAGGACTAATAACAACATAATGTAGAGCCCATTTACATAGTTCATCAGCCTCCTGCTGTTAACTCTTCTAAACCAAAAGAACAAAATATTACATAAAGAGCTTACAAAGTATTGATTGAACAAGACATTAATTCTAGGAATAAAATTGTCAGGCTCCCAACTTGAACTATCTCCATTGCTTCTGAGATTATGCATAAGCTCTTTGCAATCACCTAAAATCAATACCTTATCCAGCTTTAGTCTACTCAACAAGATAGCAACTAATTCTACACCATGACATTCTGCCTCATAAGGATTGTGTGCTGAAATTTTTCTATATACCGAACCCAGTAGCTTGCCGTCAGCATCTCTGCAGATTGCTGTTGCTGGCCCTTTATTAGCCACCCTGTTAAATGATCCATCAAAGCTGATCTTATTCCAACCACCATAGTACTCATTACCTAAATTGTTCAAAGATATATGGTAATCAATTGTATCAGGATCATTTCGTAAAGTATTATCTCGAGTAGCTTCTTCATTCTTGTATGCCTCAAGTGTGCTTCCTACTTTCCTTCTAGCATTTCTAATCATCTTGTCCATGTTAGGTTTAATCATCTCAAATCTCAGATTGTTCCTGCATATCCATATTTCATTTAACATCACTTGGAAGTAGGGTGGGCAATGGGTCGGGTTGGGCTAGCCTGGCCCTAAATATTTAAAGCCCTCCATATATTAAAGTCGGGTCGGGTCGGGTCAGGCCGGGTTACAAGTCTAAATCTCAAGCCCTGACCTTACCCTAAGCCCTCTTTAAAGGCTTTAGGGCCGCGCCTATATATTTTCTTCTTTTTACTACATCAGTTTAGGCTATTGCTCATTGTTCTTCATGGTTGCTAGGTTGACAAGTTTTTGTTATATATGACAAGTTATTGGAAGTACCCTTGGGTGTAAGTGATAAATTACAAAGGATAATATTATTTTAATTTAAAATATTTAACAAAGAGTTGGACAATTATGGTATGTGTATTTATAGTGAAAGTGTGAAACTATAATTAAGGTTTGGTTAGGGTCGGGCTAATGAGGGCTGAATTAGGGTCAGACCTATGTTTCAGAACTTTAGCCTTAGCCGTAGAAAGCATTAGGGCCGAGCCAGCCCTGCCCCTAAACTCTATGAGGGCTTTAGTTGTGAGGGTTTTATAGGGCTTAGGGTCGGGTCAGTCAAGGCCGGGTTAGGGTCATTAGGGCCAAATTCCCACCCCTACTTGGAAGTAGGTGCTTGCATATCTCATCACCTCATTATCTTCAGTAGCTTCAATATTATTCCAACAAATGGCTTCTCCTATCCAATCCTTCAAAGTCTTTCCTTCATGCTCATCCAATCTTATGTTTAGATCACATCCAAACCATAAACATCTTATCCATTCACAATTCAAAAACAAATGCTCAGCAGTTTCAATTTGTTTTTGACATAAAATGCAAGATATATCACCTTTAAACTTTTGTCTTCTTAGAGTATCTCCTGTAAGCAATCCTCCATTATACACAAAGAGTTGAACGCTAGCCTCCAACTTGGTCTTCCACATCTTCTTGACAGCTTGCACATTAGAATCAGAACTTTCTCCCATGCTTGCAGTCATAGTCAGAAAATGATAAAAAGATTTAACAGTAGTAATGCCCTTAGTATTGATAGACCAGGCCAAACAATTTTTATTTGCAAAATTAGGATTGATGACAATTTGGTTTATGCTACTAACAAAGGAAGGGAACAATTCTCCTAACCTATTTTGATCCCAATTGTAGGTGTCTTGGTTTATAAGATGGCTGACAAGAGTGTAGTTAGGATTTGTATTGCAAACAGGGCTTACCAACTCTTTAAGACAAACAGATTTATTCATAAAAGAGAACCAAGGCTGAGTGTATATTTCAAGATTGGAACCATCCCCTAACTTCCATATGAAACCTAGTCTTATGGCATCCATAGTTCTTTTAATTCTTCTCTAGAAATAAGAACAAGGACAACTTTTTTTTCTTCTTTACCACCACTAACCCAGACCATTTATAAATACTCTTGAAAATCTTGGACCAAATAGTCTCTTCCTTTTGTAATAATCTCCAACAATGTTTAGAGATCATAGCTTGGTTCATTTCCTTGGCCTTTCTAAAACCCAATCCACCCTCATCTTTTGACTTACATAATTTCTCCCAGCTTAGAGTATGATTTGAACTAGACTCTAAAGCCCCATTCCACCAAAATTTTCTATTTAGTTGGTCTCACTTGTCTGTGATCTTATTAGGCAACATATAAGTACTCATCGCATAAAGAGTCACAGCTTGCCCAACAGTTTTAATTAGAGTGGTTCTAACAGCTTGAGATAAGACTTTGGCCTTCCACCCGATCACCTTTCTTTGTAAATTATCCACAATGTAATCAAAATTTTCACTTTTTTTATTGGTAACACTATTACAGAAAAGCTCATATACCACTGTTATTTACAGTGGTAAAAAGCCTTTAGCCACTGTTTTCATACCGTGGTAACAACCACCGTGACAAATACTTCTAACAAAACCGTGGGGAAAAGTATCTCTTATATACCACGGTTTTGATACAAACCGTGGTATTAGGATTTACAAACCGTGGTTAATAGTCCGAAAAGTTCACTCTTATATTTACAAACCGTGGGAAATAGTGATGATATATACGACGGTTGGATACAAACCGTGTGTTATATAAACTAATTATACCTCGGTTCTTATCAAACCGTGGTGTATAGTCATTACAAACCGTGGGTTATATAAACTGCTTATACCTCGGTTCTTATCAAACCGTGGTTTATAGTCTTTTTTTTTTTTAAATAAAAACCCCTAATTATTTGATTCTAATCATATTCATTCAACCTGCAACCTGCCCATTTTCACCATATATATCCACACTTTGGATTTAAAAACACATTGCTCAAATAAACAATTCATAGTGCAACACAAACAAAAGAAATAAATTTACACATCCAACACAAAGACATTGAATTGCTAAAAGAATTTTGAACTTTTTGAGTCATCAATAATGAAAGAAACATCCAAATTTACTTGTTATATCAAAATAATAATGACCTAACTTGTTGCATCATAAAAAAAAACAATATATTTGTTCTATCTAAAATATCAAAAAAAAAAAAAAAAGGTGAGACCAAGCACCACACCTTAACTAGAAAGGGTCAAAACCTAGCTAACACTTTCGGCCGCTTGGCTCGAACGGCTCCATTATCTTTGGATGAATCTAAGAATTTCAAGTCGAACAACATCAAGTTCCTCTTGTGTGTATGTATCTTTGAGGGATAGATTTGTCATCTGCACGATCAAAAATAAAAAAGTATATAATAACTAAATAATGGAATAACACAAGATAGGTAATGCTAGTGTATGACGAATTATACCTTATTTTCAAAAGAATTATCTGAACAAGCTTCCATTATTTCTCTCATAAACTTCATTACGTAATACCCACACTCTTTACTATCTTGTTGGTACGGGCCCTAAGTACAAACATGGAAAATATTCATAAGCATATATTTTTCCAAACACACAGTATGTATGCACAAGAATTTGTTTATTACCATAATCTTCTCAAACAAATTAACAAAGTGCCTACGTGTATGTATATAAATGTCGAGACAGACAATGTACTCACCAATTGTTCTCTAATATCAAAATCCAAATCCCGCCTTGCACGTCACCGTGGTTATACACTTTACACCTATTCACACCACACAACTATTTATACATTATATAGTTTATTTATAAATAGTTTATTTACCATTAATCATAAACACTATGGCATCAAGATAAAATCTTCTATCTATATGTCTGCATACAGTACACACTTATTCAATCGGTGGAGGCCACGAGTGAAAGTGGATTATATTGAAAAACCTCCTCTGGTTCTGGTCGATTGATTGGTTTACATTAGATAACGAATGCGTGACCAATTTTTTTAATTCCTCTTAGTAAAAGGGTGGATTGACACCAATCGGTTTTATATTCTGAAACAAGAGATTTTCAAGTCGGCATCAATGCATGGTTCTAGTGACGCTACATGACAAACACTTTCCCGAGGATCAAATTAATTCAAGTTGCTACTGAAGTTGATCTTAGAAGTTGACCAACCAATAGTTTCTAAACAGCGAATGCTTATTAATCTAATTCTAGACATGAGTAGAAGTTTCCAATCCTAATATCACTGAAATAGTTCAACCTTATACATGGAATTAGACAAAATACAATAAACAGAAGATATATGTATGACAAACCTACAGGCGGTTACAAGAAACAAAGAAAAGCCATTGTTTAAGTAATGATAGCTATACTGACTTCGGATAATTTTCCCCTTTAAAACCCTCTTCAATAAAGAATCATGAACTCGATTCGATAAGAGCCCCGGCCCGATTTGGAAATGTTCATGTTTCTTAAGAAAATGCAAAGCAAGTGTCTCGAAAAACAATCCAAACTCCACAAAGTTTTGGAAATTGAGTATTGATGACCTAAGATTCATGTATTTCTAACACATTAAAATTGCCACTAGAAAACAAAAGTTAACTAATTCTACAAACTTAGAAACCTCATAATACTTAAACGAATTAAAACCAATGCCCGAATGTCTATTTGAAAACAAAAAAAGTATGTAAGTCAAATTCTCACACTTACACACAAAGATGAATGAGTACATTTATCCCCAAATACAAATTTGTAATTTATCTTATTTTTGCTTTTTCATACGCATTAAAGGGACTGATTAATGAAAAAGACCATTTTTCAGAAATTGCATTGACAATTAAATAAGGTCAAAATACTAGATAAAATGAAAAAAGTACCTCTCCTAGTGCTTGTATGGAAAGAGCCTCTAAAACGCCCTCCTGACAATCCTTCGGCAACTTATTCCTAGGAATGTAAATTTCAATTTCAATCATCAGCTGGAAAGGAAGCTAAGGTACTACATAAACTGAAAGGCTCAACAAACATACTTAATATCCGGTGGAAGACAAATCAGTATATCCCGAAAGTAGAACTCCAAGTATCCTACTGCCTTAATTAACAAATCAATAGCATCCTTCTTGGAATCTGCCAAATGTATGTTTACTGTCCAACGGTTAACACGCAGTTCACTAAACCAACATATAACACAAATTCAAGATCAATATGTATACTAAACACAAACCCTCTGATACAGTCCTCTTGCTTGCATCCATGGGATTATTAGGAAGAAGCAATGAGTTAGCCTCTAATAGTGATAGAATTGCCATCATATATACAACACATAGCACTTCAAACCATGAGCTTACTATACATGTTTCCTATTTGTGAAATTCAAATTCTAAAATCAGATGACATATCAATTTGAAACAATATGATTGACTATACTATGAACTATCTATCTAGTCTTTTAAAGTTCTTCCATCTGAATTCCACCTTGTCCTCAATACTATATACTGTTCAATCACAAAACAGCATAAACATAAAAAATGTTCTTTTATGAAGTAAGGCATGAAGCTAAGGTGATTTCTCAAACCTTTTTTGGTTAATCCAAGGACAACAGGCAAGTATCTTTCAAGAGCTCCATTCAGTTGAGTATAAGCAGATCCACCTGCAAGCAAGTTAGCCTTAAAGTTCCTCGAATATTTGAAAAGAAAGATTTATTCAGTTGTAATAAGGACATACCAGTATCTTCTGCAAGTAACGAAATTTGACTCCTAAGTGTCGATAGCTTATCAACAAGATCTCGAGGAATAATTCCTTTGAGAGCTCTTTGAAGATCAGTATCAACCAGAATTCTCATTGTCGGAACAAACACTATGACTTCGGGTATAAGACTGTTCAGCAACAGCACTGGATCTAAAATCAATAGTAGCTTCTTCTAGCAATGCTGATTTTTCATCTTCGTTACACTGTTCTACGCACATTTACTGCAGCATACTATACATATTCCACTCCCTTCTCAAACTTTGACCGGTTATCAATTGGAACTCATGCATCACATAACAAAGAAAAATCAGATTAAAAATATGAAAGACCAAAAATATAGTTGAAATAAAAGTCCGCCTACTTATTCAAATAAATGAGTCAAGCCAGACTACGATTCTTGGAGACTGAATGAGAGAAGTTCTAACCTTAGAAGTCTTCAGCCTTCCAAAATCAGTTTCAATTCTTAAACCAGAAGTCTTATTAGAGCTACAACTAGGCGCCTGATTGTCAGTTGGAAATGCAGCCCCATCATGAGCATTGAGAATTACACAATAGCATTGATTGTCAGTTGGAAATGCAGCCCCATCATAGACAGTCTTTACAACCTACAGTATATAAAACAAGATCATCTGCATGCTGCAATCTTGTTGATCAACTAGCAACTAGGTACTTAATGGATACTGCAACAGTTCTATAATTGGAGCTACTAGAAACTCTGAAAGAGAATAAGATAGGAGTATACTTAGGCCATTTACACTTGTTAGTAGGAACTTTGTAAATCTAGCAATTGTAAAAAACATTTTTTTTCCTTTCTTAGTTGGATTTTCAAGATTTAAGAAAGAAGCTTAAAAAATAAAATGATCATAACCTCTCATAAATATTACTTAGGTAATCTTTTAGTAGCTAAGAATTAGTACCTTGCTTTTGTTGTAAACAAAACTACCATCAACTGCTTTAAAGTTCAGATATTTAGTAACATCAGTATGAATGAGAACACCTAACCAAAGCAACATTGGCCATCATAAATTGCAATACCACAGAGAAAATTACATTAGAACCAAATCAGGACTAAGTAGAGCCTTTTTAAATGACATTGATTCCTCTGTTGCAATTGCAAAGACTTGTGAATGTTTTCTTCTGGATTTAACAGCAGTGATCATTAACAGCTAAAATAATACCTTAGGTATCATATCGACATTGTATTCCTTGCTGGAGCCCAGCTGCTCTGGAGGCTTGTTATCACCCCTAAATCTCTTCCACAGCTACAAGCAATAAGTAGCAAAAAATAATGATTAACACAAGGCCGGATATATATATATATATATATATATATATATATATATATATATATATATATATATATATATATATATATATATAGTTTGATTCTTGAAAAATAAATGCACTTCCTCAAAAGTATTACTACATTCATACCTGAACAAGATTAAGCGAGGATGACTCTCCTCCATAATAGTCATTTCTATCCATATGCAATACCTGTTTCCCAGAGGAAAGGATGAGTATTTATGTATCGCCCAGCTGAGGAATACAAATTATGACATGGGCAATATGAATTGCCTAACATATATATATGGGCAAACTCCCTAAGATATGAAGCAGAAAGACTCTATTGTCTTGCGTATGTGGAGGCATCTTTACCTGATCAATAGTCAATCTAAGGTCATTTTAATTAACAATGTTCCCAAAATAGATAGGAGGAACTTTTTTTATCTGAGTACCTAGAGAGTGGATGGGGTTATGTATTATTACCTAGTATGGTGCATCCAGCAGCTCCAGGACAATATCATCCATAGTAGGTCTCTGTTCTGGTATCATAGCACAGCACCTCATAGCCAGACGAAATAACATTTCAAATTGTTGCCTGTTGATCTGCTTGAGTACACTCTCCGATCTCCCAGCTGCGTAAGGTTCCAGGACTGTTCATCCCTTTGAATTTTCGGTCAAGGGTTTGTTCATCTACGATATTCATCTTTCCATCCTCTCCTAGAATGATTTCTAGGATGACTATTCCAGAGAAAAGACCAACCTTGCATCTGTATCCAGAGAAAGATAGATCAACCTTGTCCGAAATGAAGAACGCAACTTGAAGAAATCTAAGATGGAGATAGAGCAGAAACCCTTTTAACAATTGAAAAGAGGGAGTTTCATCGCATAGAATTTCTTTCAAATATTGACATAGTTTCAATATTTATTTTCAATCGTTTTTGCCCTATTTTCAGTTTTGTGTTTCTAGCGAGTGGTTTTGGAAACCCTTTTATCCACGGTAGGTTTGATTTTACGAAAAACATAAACCACCTTTTTTCGAAAAACAGTGGGGTATATGAATACCCAAAAACAAACTACCGATATTAGGTGATTACCGTGGTATATGGCATATTAAATACCACTGTATACTGTAAATAGTGGTATTTGCTTGCACCTAAATTGGGAATGCAAACTGTACCGTGGTAAATGACTATTAGCCACCGTTATTGGAAAAACAGTGGTATATACCATTTAACCAACCGTGGTTAATGACCATTTTTGTAGTAGTGTAAGAAGTATAGGCACCCCTAAATAATTCTCTCTTTCATCAAACTTTCTCTCCCCCCCCCCCCCCAAAAAAAATCTTCATGAGCATTTTCTGATGTCTATGATGTACATTACTGTTGAAAAAAGTACTAGTTTTTTTTTTTTTTTTTTTTTTTTTTTTTTTTTTAAAGTACTATGCAGGTGCCCGACTAACAAAGTCGGTAAAATCTTTGGGTGATGATACCAGAGGCTTGGGGCTCGAACCCCGCCAACATCAAAGAGTTACTGATCTCATTTAAAACAAGCTTACCAAAAAAAAAATAAACAAAATACTAGATAGACTTCCCCACACTGACCTCCTGTCCACATGCCTTGCAATATAAATCCACTAATCCTTTCACTTTAACTGCCTCCACCAAGCTAGCTTTACAGAAAATGATTAAATCATCGATATACAACAGATGACTAATGGGTGGGGAGTTTCTTCTCACCTTGATACCACCTATACTCTTGTCTCCTTCACCTGTATGCAGCATTCTTGATAGTGTTTCGGTTACAAGGACAAATAGATAGGGGGACAAAGAGTCTCCCTGTCTTAATCCTCTTTGAGGTATAAAGTTGTCCAATGGGGCACCATTTAGAAGTACTTGAAATGAAACAGTCTCTAAGCATTTTTTGATTAATTTTATCCACTTGCTTCCAAATCCCAGTCTTCTCATAATTTGATACAAAAAATCCCATTCTACTTGATCATAATTAAGCCTTTTTCATATCCAACTTTACTGCCATCCAATCCTGTTTTTTCTTTTTCATCATCTTCATGTTATAAAATATTTCACTTGTAAACCCTATATTAACCCTAATATTCCGCCCCTTATCAAATGCCCCCTGAAAGGGCGAGACAATATGATGAAGATAGATGTGTTTTGGGTCTGTTAGCAAGAAATTTAGAAATAATCTTGTAAACGAAGTTACAAAGACTAATAGGTCGAAACTTAGCTATGTGATCTGGATTAGGTATTTTTGGTACGAGAGATATAAATGTTTCATTTAAATTGGGTTCAAAAATTCCAAACAGAAAAAAAAAAAAAAAAAAAAAAAAAAAAAAAATCTTTACAATATCAATAACAATCTCTCCAACTATCTCCTAACAACTCTGGAAAAAAACATCCTGAAATCCATCTAGACCAGGTACTTTTAGGGCTCCCATCTTCTTTACAACATCCCAAATCTCACCAGCAAAAGGTGTTGCAATTAGGATATTATTCCCTCTATCTGTAATTATAGGTTTAAACAAATTGAGAATTTCATTGTTGGGTTCAAGGCTACTTGTAGTAAAAAGTTCTAAAAAAAACTCATTGATTGTCTCCCCAACGTTCTCCCTCCCCTCTCTCCATACACCTTCATCATCTTTCAATTTACTTATGTTATTATTACTTCTTCTATATATTGTAGACAAATGAAAATATTTTGTGTTTCTAGCAGTCTTTTATCCAATTATTTCCCGACTTTTGCCTCCATAAACTAGCTTTTCTAGTTAATAGTTCCTCAAGCCTTGTTCTTAGTTCCATTGTCTTATTATATTTCCATTCGTTTATTTCTCCCATCATCATTTTTTCTAACTGCTTCTTGACTCTTCTAATTTCTGAAAAAACATTCCCAAAGATTTTCCTGTTCCAGTCTTATAGCTTATCTCTTGTAACTCTCATCTTCTTTGTGACACCGTCCCTCCAATCATCTTCCCTGTCTACAGAGCACCATTCATTTTGAATAACCTCTTTGCAAGTCCCATCTCTCAACCACATACATCTCACAAAACCTAAAAGGTTTCTTAGGGGATGGTTCCACATTACTCAAACAAATAAGAGCATCTTTAATGGTGAGACCTGAAAAACACCAAATATTTGTGAGCAAACCAACACCAAACCAAAAAAACACCACACAACTTCAGTGGAAACATCAAAGAGTAAGCACCAAATGTACACTGCGGTGTTTCCAAAACCGCGCCAAATAAATCCCAACACAGCCGCTGCTTTCGAAACACTGTACCGCGAGAGAAAAGCCCATAATTAATAAAGGCTTGTTTTTGTTCAGAAATGAGAAAGTGTTTTTGCCCATGCGGTGTTAGGAAAGTCACGCGGTGTTTCAAACACCGCGTCATACATTTGGTTCAGCACTAAAGCAAACACCAAATTCCAGCCAATTTGGTGTTTGGTTTGGTGGTTTTTTGGTTTGGTATCCAAGAGGTCTCACCATTAAAGATGAAAAACACCAAATTTTCATCTTGGTTTTTTGGTTTGGTATCCAAGAATTTAGTGTTTGGTGCTCAAGAGGTCTCACCATTAAAGATGCTCTAATTAAAACCAAATGATCTGAAGACACATTGTGAATTGTTTTTACACTAGCATGGGGGAAAGTAGCAAACCAAGAACCAAAAGCAAGTGCACGATCAAGTCTTTCAAGAATAAGATTATTAAAAGACCTATTATTAGACCAAGTAAACTTAGGACCCCTTAAACCTAAGTCAATCAATCCCAAGTCACTTATAAAATCATTAAAATCATGCATATTATTATTCAATACACTATTGTTAGAACTTTTCTCTTTAAAGTGTACCTACATAGATCATACACATTATACAATTATTAATTGTTGAACTACGTCCGAGTGACATTGGGAAGCCTCACTAAACTGTGCTCTTAAAGTAACATGACCAAGTCATTAACGAACATGTCTCAAATCACACATGTCAGGTTATGACACGTGTATAAAATGAGTATGGGCTTAACTATATGTGCAGATACTTTTTGGGCTTAAGTGTATTTCTATTATCATGATATGCTATAATAGAAATACACCCATAATATATAAGTTGAGGTCCCCATCCCAAATCCTAAATTTATTCTCATAGTTTTTCCATCAATTGTGAAAGAACACAAGAAGAGTTTTGGAGTGGAAGACTGGAAGACCACAACATTCTGCTGCTTATAGGATTTGCTTGGTCACCCGCTAGCTATGACTTTAGGTATGTCCTATTTTAATTCGTTTTCTTTATTGATTGATATGTGATTCTGCTGTTATGGAGAAATCCTTACAATTGGTATTGGTATCAGTCGCCTACATGAAGAGAACATACACTTTAATTGTGAGTAAAAATTGATTTTTTTTAAGCTGCACTTACATGAAGAGAACATGCACTTTAATTGTGAGTAAAAATTGAGTTTTTTTTTAAGCTGCGCAGTTTGCGAAATATTTTCGTTTATTATCGAATCACCGAATCTGTTCCGGTAAAAAGTTTTATACAGTGGCAAGTTCATTATCCAAGAATCATATTCATAAAGTGGATGACCGATTTCGATCAATATGCTTTGATTCGTTGCCGATAACCCGTTAAAAATTAGATTTTTCTTGACTTTAAATCCATGGAAATTTGGAACCTATCCTTGGATTGTGTTGAAATTTGGTGGGTAGGGTCGTACTACACTCTAGATTATATCAGTGTGGTTGGATTTGTGTTTGTATCATCTAGTAGTAGGCGTTCATGGATGGCAGTAAGGTTGCCGACGAAAAAGGGTTTGTTTTCTATTATTGTTGGTACAAGCTTGAGGTTGGTGATGATTAGTTGTCTTTGAGCCAACTCATTGATCCCAATACAGAGTTTTAATTCCGACTCAAATAGTTTGAAAAAGAAAATAGACCATAAAGTAAGGCCTGCCACACAAAGCCCAAACTAAAGGAAAGCCCACTTAAAAAGAAATTTTGTTTTATTAAGGCCTGGCCTATAAAACCCAATATCTAATCTGACCCATGAGGTCATGAACCTACTGGGCTTGGGTCTGACCCATGTGTGCTAGGTCTGACTTTGCAAACAAAGTCTGACTACGTTGACGGGGTCTGACTCAAGCTGACTGGACCTAGTTTGACCCTTTTTTGGGCCTATTTGGTATTTTTTATTGGCCCAATTAACTTATTTCTATGTATATAATTTGATTTAAGTCCATTTTGGGCAGTTAAATAGTCAAATCGAAGAGTTTTTCGAGCTCAATAAAGTAGGTGGACTTTAATTTCAGTTTGATCATGTTTGGATTTCTTAAGTTTGCTATTGGAATTTGTTTCTTTTCTATTATTATCATGTTGTATAGTAGAATTGCATGATAGCATGATCCAAATATTTGAAAAATTAACAATCTAAACCATGAAATTTGGATAAGTTCAAAGTGATACACTGCCTAAGTGGCCTCTTTCATGGAAAATTTATTTGGGTTTAATGGCAAAGTTTATTGGATTGTATATGGTTGCGTTTTAATCAATGCAAGTAATAATCGGCCCAAAGGAAGTTTATTATTTTGGCCGGATTAAAGACGGTATAAGGTAATTAATATATGTAAGATAATTTTAGTAGTTACTTATGCATTCAATAGTCGGCCTTAAGGAAGACTTATTGTTTGGTTAAGCCTAACTTTGTTTTACATATGTCGATTAGCCTTATGTGTTTAGAGAGAACCACTTACACGTTAAATGCTTGTCCAAAGACTTGAATTATAATGGTGTGTTAGGTTTCTCATTAAGGCCCACTACTAAAGTTTTATAAAATGTTTTATATCTTGTCATTTGTCTACTTGATTATTAATTTTCATTTAGACTAATGAATGCATGACAATATTCTAGTTTATTATTGTCAATACATTGTAGTAGATGACATATTGACATATATAGTAATGTGAGATATCTTTTATGTTATGCTTCAATAAATGCATATTCTATATTTGCCAATTTGAATAACAGTTTAGTTCTTAGTTGTTCCAGCTTTGCTAATAGCAAGAGCATCTTATAATCGTTCTTGGATGTATGGTTTTGGGATTATGCTATGTATGTTGATTTGCCTCCTAAGCTTTATTGGTACTAGTTCTGCTGATCGACTACCTAGGAAAAGTGGGAGCGCTCTAATAGGTTTAGTCTTTTGATAAGGAAGTACTCTATTTCTGAATTCTTTGTGCAATGCCTATGATAGAAAATGCCAAGAAATTTTTAGCCAAGTTGTATACCGATGTTGCATCGGAAAAGGTGGAGGCAAGTAAGCTTCTTAGTAAACTTGTCACCTTACGGTATACTGGAATATGAATATTTAGAGAGCACGTTATGGAAATGTCTAATCTTGTTGCTAAATTGAGGACACTAAAGTTGGAGTTTCTAATAATCTCCATGTGCACCTCATTCTAGTTTCTCTTTTAGCACAATTTGGTCCCATTGAGATGAAGTATAATACTTAAAGGAATTTAGTGAGTTTATTGCTCAATATGTGCAATTAGAGAAATGTTGAATCAAGATAAGACTAAGAGTTTATTGCCAAGAGTGCTTACTTGGCAACTTTCTGGAATGGCAATTTGGGCACTGAGAAAAGAAAATGGAATAATAAGGGTAAAAATATAGCAAATAATGTGACTTCTCAGGTAAATGTACGTGCAAGATAAACATGATAAGGTTATCTTATGTTATTTTTGCAAGAAACATGTAGGTCACATTTTATAAGAATAGCCAAAATATCATAAGTGACTCGCAAAGAAAGGTAATGAATTTAAGTTTTTGTTTGTTCTAAATTTAATCTAGCTGAAGTACCATCTAAGTCATAGTGGATAGATACAGTTGTAACTATTCATATTAGTGTTTTTATGCAAAGTTGTTTAAGGAGCCGAAAGCCCAGTGATACCCAAATGTTTCATTTTCATGGGAAATGGCCATAAAGATTGTGTTGAGGACATCATATATAGTCTTTAGATTAAAATTAGAGTATGGCTTTTGTTTGGATTTTAATGAGACTATTAAGTAACTTTAATTTCCTATTATAACAAATCCAGTTATACTTGTTTGTTTTGGAAAAAGAATATTTAGTCTCTCCAAAAATTCAAAATTTTTCCAGTACATGCTCTACGGATAATCTATATAAGTTAGACTTGGATGCCTCTCACTTAAGGTCAAAAGAAACTTTGTATGTTATTAACAATGGTACTCAGTGTGGATTAATCAATAAGAACTCCTTTACATTCTGACACGAGCATGTCATATCTCTCATTTGAGAATTGAAAAACATGTGTCAAATGGAGTTCTTGGTCCCCTTGATTTTCTAGACTTTTAAAGTTTGTATTGAATGAGTAAAGGGGAAAACAAACAAACATATGGGAGTTTGGTGCCAATAGGAGAATTTTAGGTGTCTTAGATTTGGTACGTATATACCGCTATATGTGATTCATTCCGTACGGTTTCATGGAATAATTAATGGTATTGTATCACTGTTATAGATGATTTTTTCTATGGGTATCCATGCTTAATTAATGAAAAATCATAGTCATTGCATGTGTTTAAGACCTATAAAGTTAAACCATCAAACCAACCGAAGTTGTCACACCCTGAATTTCAACCAAATCCGAAAAACAATATTTGTTTCCGAATCTTCGATTTTCGAGGTGTGATACACTTTCCACTTCCAGAAACCCATAATCTATTTAATTATTCTAATAATTTGAAACAAATAAATTTTTTAAATAAACAAAAGTACTCTTCATTTCAAAAATTCACAAATATGATTAAGTTACAAATTTCCTTTCAACAACTCTTTAATTAATTACAACTGAAAATACAAAAACATTGTCTCAACTGAAAATCTATTGTACTTTACGGGAAAACAAAACATATCCTATAATGCGACGCTAACGCAAACCACAAGCAACAACCAACCGTCTTCAATACTAATTCTATCAAGACTTATCAACTAGGTTCATTTTATGAACACACCCGACAAGCAAACATGCAAATCGGGTCAGCATTATAAACAATGCTGGTATGAGTAGCCCTAAAATACAAAATATACTTATACATATATATACACAATAAATAAGGCAGTTAGTTCCTCCATTGAGGTGTCTTAACTTCCAACGGCTAATACAACATTCTTAATTACAATAATTTAAGGCAGGTAGTTCTTCCACTGAGGCACCTTAGCTTCCAATTCAATAATAGTAAGACATTTAGTTCCTCCACCGAGGCGCCTTAGCTTCAAACCGTACAAAATCAACTACATCTAATAATAAAATAACAAAACATAAACTTACTCTATACTTACACTGGTACAGGTCTAATCACAGAGTGGGTCATACCTGCATAAATAATCAATTGAACCCACCCTTCTGCAGAACCGTTGTGAATGCAGCATAAATTACAATAAATCATTTATTAGAGATTTAACGTACACTTTGTTATATCTTCAAAATTATTGTTTAAAGTTTCTTCAAGTGTCTCTAGAATCACGTCGTCTCTATGTCTTACCTAGTTTCCTTGGCTACCACAATCGCTTCCCAACGCCGAACATGTATATCCACATGCCTCCCCTCACGTAAGGAACCACTCCGTGCGTAATTACCCTAAGCGGGATATCGCATACCAGGTAACCCCCACACAAACGTCATTACGCAGGTACTGCCACTATTCGGCATAAAATATCGCGCGTCTCATTCTACTTTTGCAAACGAGATAATCAGACCACTATTCGGCTACATCAGAAGGGTCATTCAGATTCATTGAAACACCAGAAGGGCCAATCAAATCACATACACCCTTCACATGGGCCAATCACATGAGTTGTGGTAGTTAGGTTCCAGGATTTCCGTTACGTAATTTAATCAGGTATCATACATATATATCTCATAACAACTTTCATTCTTTCGCGTGCCAAATAAATTATTGCACTAAGCCACAATCCCGTGGGAAATATCCATAAATAATATACTACCTCATAGTAGCATCTCACAGACATAATGATGGAGCGTTTACATTTATTTCTCAAAGATATTGCATTTAATAAACATCCTAACGTATTATATCAGTTAACAGAACAACAATTTCAACATACCACATAAAGTCACCATTACTCCAAACGTATCGCATAACATTTTTATAGCGTTTTAGGAATATCATATCTCCTAAATTTCAATCTCATCATGTGTCAATAATTGTACAATATCAACGTCAAATCTTTCTTAGATAATGACAACCAAATTTATACAAGCTTCCACAACATTCTATCATTAGATTAGTCCATAAAATCTAATATATAAAAAATGTAACACAATAAACAATCAACAATTAACGATCAACAAGTCAAGCCCAACAGTCAACAGTCCTAAACCGGTGTTCGTCCATACAGGTCCTAACCCAAACCTGTATGTAAAACAACTCAACCCATTGTCCTAATCCAATTAAACAAGACAAAGCCCCAAAATCAAGGCCCAAAACCAAGGCCCAAAAGTCTAAAAACTAAAGACTCGCCTTGACCCATTTTAAGTCAAATGGGTCAGCCCAAAATAAAAATAGAAACTGGCCCAAACCAAAAATAAAAACTGGCTTAAAGAACTAATAGATTTCGGGCCAATAGCAACTAATAAGCTAAGGCCCAAAAACAAAAAAAATGAAACTAAAACTAGCCCAACAACAAAACTAAACAAATTTCGGCCAAAGGCCCAACCAAAAACAGAAACAGTATTGTCTCCCATACCTCACCAGCACACTCTTCCACCACCAGCTCGAGTTCCTGCCACCAACTCTCCTCCTCCTCCCCTCTCATCCCAGCGGTTTTGATCATGATGAAAAACCCAACAATTTGATCCTATCAAAATTCAAAACCCTTGCTGCTCCAAAACTTGATCGTGCCGCCATTAACGAGTCTTCAAGCTCCCAACAACACCTCTGCCAACCCCCAACCACCACCAAACGGTTGGGTTTTGATCCCCATCAAAACCAAACCTTTGGGGTATAATCAAAACCCATAAACCCTCACTGCTCACAGATGTCGACTCCATTACAACCTTTTTCAAAGCTTCAACAGCACTCTCCGGTACTCCAACACACCCACTACAACTAACCCTCAGTCACTCAAAACCGATACAGCCCAAAACAACCAAAACAACATTCAATCAACCAAAACAAATAATCACCTGCAAAGTTAAAACAATAGACCTAACGATTTTTCTTGGGCTCGCGCCATCATAACAGTTATGCCAAAGTTTCAACAGTCATTGCATGTGTTTAAGGCCTATAAAGTTAAACTATCAAACCAACCGAAGTTGTCACACCCTGAATTTCGACCAAATCTGAAAAACAATATTTGTTCCCGAATCTTCGATTTTCGAGGTATGATACACTCTCTACTTCCAGAAACCCATAATCTATTTAATTATTCTAATAATTTGAAACCAATAAATTTTTTAAATAAACAAAAGTCTCTAGAATCACGTCGTCTATATGTCTTACCTAGTTTTCCTGGCTACCACAATCGCTTCCCAACGCCGAACATGTACATCCACATGCCTCCTCTCACGTAAGGAATCACTCCGTGCATAATTACCCTAAACGGGATATCGCATACCAGATAACCCCCATACGAACGTCATTATGCGGGTACTGCCACTATTCGGCATAAAATATCGCGCGTCTCGTTCTAGTTTTGCGAACAAGATAATCAAGCCACTATTAGCTACGTCGGAAGGGCCATTCAAATTCACTGAAATACCAGAAGGGCCAATCAAATCACATACGCCCTTCACATGGGCCAATCACATGAGTTGTGGTAGTTAGGTTCTATGATTTCCGTTACGTAATTTATTCAGGTATCATACGTATATATCTCATAACAACTTTTATTCTTTCGCGTGCCAAATAAATTATTGCACTAAGCCACAATCCCGTGGGAAATATCCACAAATATTATACTACCTCATAGTAGCATCTCACAGATATAATGATGGAACGTTTACATTTATTTCTCAAAGATATTGCATTTAATATACATCCTAACGTATTATATCAGTTAACATAACAACAATTTCAACATACCACATAAACTCACCATTACTCCAAACGTATCGCATAACATTTTTATAGTGTTTTAGGAATATCATATCTCCTAAATTTCAATCTCGTCACGTGTCAATAATTGCACAATATCAACGTCAAATCTTTCTTAGATAATAACAACCAAGTTTATACAAGCTTCCACAGCATTCTATCATTAGATTAGTCCAAAAAAATCTAATATATAAAAAATGTAACACAATAAACAATAAATAATCAACGGTCAACAGATCAAGTCCAACAGTCAACAGTCCTACACCGGTGTTCGTCCATACAAGTCCTAACCTAAATCCTTATGTAAAACAACTCAACCCATTGTCCTAATCCAATTAAACAAGACAAAGCCCCAAAATCAAGGCTCAAAACCAAGGCCCAAAAGTCTAAAAACTAAAGACTCACCTTGACCCATTTTAAGTCAAATGGGTTGGCCCAAGATAAAGATAGAAACTGGCCCAAACCAAAAATAGAAACTGGCCTAAAAAACTAATAGATTTCGGCCCAACAACAACTAATAAGCTTAGGCCCAAAAACAAAAAAAATGAAACTGAAACTGGCCCAACAACAAAACTAAACAAATTTTGGCCCAAGGCCCAACCAAAAATAGAAACAGTATTGTCTCCTTCACCTCACCAGCGCTCTCCTCCACCACCAGCTCGAGTTTCAGCCACCAACTTTCCTCTTCCTCCCCTCTCATCCCAGCGGTTTTGATCCTGATGAAAAACCCAACAATTTGATCCCATCAAAACTCAAAACCCTCGCTGCTCCAAAACTCGATTGCGTCGCCATTAACAAGTCTTCAAGCTCCCAACAACACCTCTGCCAACCCCCAACCACCACCAAACGGTTGGGTTTTGATCCCCATCAAAACCAAACCTTTGGGGTATAATCAAAACCCATAAACCTTCACTGCTCACAGATGTCGACTCCATTACAACCTTTTTCAAAGCTTCAACATCACTCTCCGGTACTCCAACACACCCACTACAACTAACCCTCAGTCACCCAAAACCGATACAACCCAAAATAACCAAAACAACATTCAATCAACCAAAAGAAATAGTCACCTGCAAAGTTAAAATAATAGACCTAACGATTTTTCTTGGGCTCGCGCCATCATAATAGTTACGCCAGAGTTTCAATAGTTTAATAGCAGAGTTTCAATAGTTTATAATCAATATAGCAACAGTGAACCAGTTTTAACTATTTAACAAGGCTGCAGAATAAGTACAGAAGAACTAAGCATAAAAATACTAAACGAAAAAACTTGGACAATAAAGCTTTTTCTTTATACACGTGAAATAGAAAAATGTAACTACTCACCTTGTATCGCAAAAAAACGTATCTAGAATATGAAAGAAAATCGATTCCAAGCCAGCTAGAAGACGCACGATCCGTGCTCCGTTCTTCTTTGTTTTAACTTTTCTTGTTCTAATGAAAAATTAGTTTTCTTAAAAATCATCCATTTTTGAAAAACCATCCCATTCTAAAGAATTCTGCCATATTTTACTTTAAGAAACTTTCCATATTTTCTCCCATAAATTACGTAATTATTCTCTCCATGTTTCCTTATTAGTAAAATCCCTACACTTTATTTTAAAACTTAAAAACTTTCCTATTAAATCATTTTCAAACTAAACAGACTATTTTCCGTCTTTTATTTTTTTCCAAAAAGTCAAGCCCACATTTACTAGCCCGTTGACCAAGAAATAATATCTAAATTCCGAAAATTCTAAATATTGTTATGAAATAATGTAAAAATAATTTGGGGTCTTACATAAGTGGTAAATACTATGGTAGATATGATGGATCAGGCTAACATCCAAGACTATTTGCGAGGATACTTGAAGAAATGTGACATCGTTCTTTAGTACACCATGCCAGGGACCCTGGGTCAAAATGGTGTATTTGAGATGAAATTTGACCTTAAAGGACATGGTTATTAGAACGACAAATCATACTTCTAACCAGAGTCTCTATAGGTGAAACCTTAAAGACTGCAATATACATCCTTAGTCGAGTACCTAGTGAAGTAGTAACTAAAACCCCATAGGATGAACTACGGACTGGAAAGAAACCCAGTATAAGGGATTTACATATTTGAGGTTGTCCAGCTAATGCTAGGACTTACAGGCCTAATAAAAGGAATCTGGACTAAAAAACTATTAGTTACTAATTTATTAGCTATTTGGAAAGGTATAGGGGTTTCAAGTTTTGTTTCCCCTGTTCAAATACCCTATTTATTTGTGATGGATAATGCCATATTTATTGAGGATATTTAGAATAGTGGGAGTACACAACCTAGGAATAATGCTTTGAAGAAAGAACACGATGTTCCTTTAATGGATTGATCACACCTGTCTTTGGACAGTATGCGGTTGAAAATCAACCAAGTATTATATTCCTGAGTTGCCTCCTACTTTTACAGAAAAACCTCAACAAACTCAATTAGAAGTGCCCATTAAAGAATTCACATAAAGGGGAGGAGACTAGCTATTTCAAGTGATTATATAGTGTATCTCCAAGAGCATGAATTTGATATAGGAATTGAAAATAATCCCATTATTTTCGTTCAAGCCAAACAAAGTACCCACTCCTTAGATTGGATGAATGCTATGTTAGATGAGTTAAAGTTTGTGAAAGACAGTGATATCTACTTGTATAGTTGCATAAGGGAGTCAAACTAATTAGCTTGCTAATGAGATTGCAAAACCAATCATGACTCGAAAAGGCAACATCAACAAATATAAAACATGTCTTGTCTCAAAAGACTTTACTCACAAGGAATGCATTTATTATAAAGAGAAGACTTATTATGGCACTTGTAGCTCATTATGATTTAGAGTTACACCAGATGGATATTAAGATTGGTTTTCTGAATGACAACATTCAGGATACTTTTTATAGTAGAAATCTCAGGGTTTTGAGTCCAAAGACACAGAACATTTGATTGCAAGTTGAAGAATCCATCTATGGCTTAAAGCAGACATCTCGTCAGTGGTACTTAAAGTTTGATCACGTTGCCTATTTTAGTTTTAAGTTAAATTAACATAGATCAATGTCTTATATCATAAGATTAGTGGGAGCAAATGTATTTATTATGGGAATATATGTTGATGATATCCTACTAGCAAGAAGTGACATACGGTGTAACAATTTTGTTACACGCATAAAGAGCTAAGTAGTTCCAACATGCACAACAATTTACCAGGTAATGCACATTTTGGTAATGGTGATAAGTTAAATTTGCTTACCTATTCAAAGAACGATTTATAAATAACAATTGAAAGATATCCCATATGTGTTAGCAGTAGGGAGTCTCATATATGCTCAAGTTTGTACGCCTCCAGTTACTGCACACGTAGTTGGAATGCTTGGCAGATACTTAATCTAGGAATGGATATGGAAGCGGCTAAAAGATGTATGCAGTATTTGCAAAGAACAAAAGATTTCACACTCACATGCCGAAGAACAAATCATTTGGTAACCGATTGGATATTCAGATTCTGGTATTATGTTGTTAGTTTCATTTAGAAACTGTTAAAGATTTATTGTGATACTAAAGCCACTAAAATTTTTCTTTGAGAATGACAAGAGTTCATTAGCGTCCTGTAGGACACTGATATAAAGTTTCTTGACATGAAGAAAGGGTTCAAAATTATCATTTATCATTTGACAGTTGAGCATGTTAGTACTGATCTCCAAAATATAGATTTACTTACTAAAGGCTTACCACTTAAGGCATTTAAAAGAGCTTATAGCTTGTAAACAAGTGGTTAATTAGTAAGGCAGGAAATGGAGCGGGTTCGGGTCGAATTCTCACTCAAAACTCTTTACCATATCTCGATCCATCTGGATTCGGGTTGGATTTCGAATATCCATATCCACTAAAAACACACAAAAAAATACACTATTTTAATGATTTTCATATATAAATGTAAGATATAAATTATTTTTAGGCATCAAAATATGAATCTTGTTAAAATAGTTCGGGTTTTCAGATAATTTAGATTCGGATATGGTCTATTCGGATAAAAATGAATTCGAATATGGGTCGGATTCGAGTTGATCTCGTACCATTCCCAGCCATGTTAATTAGTCCTTGTGATATTTCATTTTGATGGGGGTCTGTATTAGTAAGTAACTCTGGCTTGTCACTTAGTAATTGATGATTATTTTCACTACACCAGATTTTCTAACAATTGCAATTTCATATTTGTAATACATATACGTCCGTTAGAAAATTTTGTGATGTTTATCGAGATATTAGCTGACAGAAGTAAAAGTGTGACCAATTTTAAAATGTAAATAGAAAATTTGAGAACGAATTATAAAAAACCAAAAGAAAAAGAAAAATAAAAATTTAGCGGGATGTTTTTCACCTCGCGCTCAGTCAAGGGGTCAATTAGGTCTCGAGTAAGCAAAAGGGGAAAAATGGGTGAAGTGTTGGTGCTGGTTCTCGCTGCCGCTACCAAGAGCCAGATGAGGGCTTTTTTCCTTCATATATTTTCCTTCTCTTTTCTCCTCTATCTTTCTCAATTCATGACTGATGAGATTTATTTTTTGGTCGATCTGCTAGGGTTCTTCAAGTTAGTTGCTCGGGCATCCAAAAGGACAAACCTTTATTCATTATTTTAACACAAAATTGCTCAATCTATGGAAGAAAGCCTGCTTTAACCAAGGTAAAACAAATATTTAGGGTTTCAATTTGGTTTTGGCTAAGCATACAAGTGTGTGATTTGGTTCATTTTAAATAGTTTTTGTTGTTATTTAACCTTATACTCGATCATTAATTATCAGTTGAGATCGTGTTTACTTCGAATTAGTTCAAAATATAATAATTATTATTATGCTTTAGTGTTTGATTTTCTGGTTTTAATGGTGTTCTTGTATTTATCCTGTAAAGCATGTAAAGAAACCAACAAAGATAATTCCATACAACAAGCATAATACAGGAACATTATGCATGAACAAGAAAAACGTATCTTCTGGTCGTGGGAGTTAATTTGCAGTCTCGTTTAGGCACACAAAGTCCAATTCTAGCATCAAGTTAATGCATGTTAGTTCATGATCAAGACACTTTATTGGAGAATTTTCTGATAAACATTCTAAGATGTCAATGTCAGTAGATTCCAGAAGTCCTTTTCCATTGTCAGTTAGGTTATTATTTTGGGTCCAGTGTCGATACTCAATCTTTTCTATAAGATTAAACTCTTCTACTGTTGATGGACCTTTGCAGCATTCCAAACCAGTCTCATTCACTTCCAGAAGTGGATATCTAATAGGTGAAAGACAATTTCTTTCCTGAACAGAACTATCATCTTCAACAGAATAAGCTTTGGTTTGCTCCATATTATAGTCATTAGCTATTTGTTAGACTAAACTGATTCAGAAACTTTGCAAGGATGTAGAATCGTTTCCTTAAGATTAACATGTGCTCTGAAACATAATTTTTATTGACGAAGTCCAATATGAGGATGAACTCTTATTTTCAAAAGCCCTGCTGGAAATTAAATTTGCTTTAGTGACTAGACCATATTCATGTATGAGACTAAGAACCTATCTTGTCTTCTACCAGCCCATTAAATTGCATAATTTAGTTTGGAATGATCCAATTTGAATTAGTTTATTGTTAAATAATGGATGTGTATAGATCTGCAAGCCAAGTAGATTTCATATACTCTAAGTAGTGCATATATAACTATACCAAGGTGAATGGCCCATGTGAAGAGTGATTGAGAAATTTGTTTGTTTGTGTGGAGGGGCTTACCATCAATTATCAATTTCTGTGTGCATTATTGAATTAGGAATTAGTAACTACATAAGTTTAGAACACAGTAGATGACATATAAGTTGCATTATTTCTTGATCATCCTTTAAAGACTTCTCTTTAATTTCTAGGTTGTTCATGGTTACATATGATTAGAATTTGTGCTAGATCAGTCTTTTGTGTTAGATCATGTTGAATAGCCATGGATTTTTTGGAGTTCAAGAACTGATTGAGTACAAGAGAAACTTTAAAGGCTCATTTAATGCCTTAGCTCTTATTGCATTATATGTTGGTGTGCATCATGTCTTTGCGAGGCTGCTTAATTAGATGGTTCAAGGCTAGGTTGGTTCATCTCTACACTTTTATTGCTTGTAAAAGGAGGAAAAGTATTGAAGCTGTAGTAAGTGTGAATTTCCTTTTTCAAAGTGCTTAAATTTGCTCACTTAAAACTCTTAACTAAATCTTTTTGTTTTCAACGTGGTGAACAGTTGAACGGGCGTAAGCCGAGGTCAGAAAGCTGATAGGCTTTCGACAGGTCTACGCTGGTCGCCATATGTAAGGTGGAATTGGAAATGATGGGGCTGCAGGTGTGGTGATCGCTTGAGCTTTCACTTGTAGTACTTGTTAACATATATTAGCTAGATTGTGAACAAAAACGTATGTGATCACCACAAAAAAAAGGATAATATGCAGGCCATATTTCTGATTGGACCATATATATATGCAAGCCACTGAAAGACAAATTTAATTTTGTTTCCTAATTCGTTTAGTGGCTTGACTGTATTTTCTGGCTTCTAGATCAGTTCTTTCTATATGCTCGCCTTCGTTTGCAAAATTAAGTAAGCTAACCTTTGACTTATTACTTCCAGCATTTTTTGGTAATTTAATCACAAGTTCTATTGAAACTTACTTCAATTTAAAATGTTATTCCTACTATGCTTTATGCATGCTTTGTGCAATGGTTCTTAACGTCTCTTATACGTGTTTTATTTCCAGGGAAAGAATATACTAGGTATTGTGTTTGGTAGGGGATTTGTGCAAAACTTGTGAAGGTGTTTGCCAAGAAAGGATAAGCTAGCTACTCCCTAAATTGACAAGTTCGGTAAATATGACGTACTATTCGCAATTTTTTTAACCAAGCAATAGTATGTACAAAATGAACCATTATTACCCCAAGCAACATTGTTTTTTTTTGAGTTTCTGTTCTGCCACCTTAATATCTAGGTCGTGCCCATGATATATACCAACAATGTAGGGAATAAATTAAGCTACTAAGTGGTTGCTTACCCTTTTTATAGGCCATTAACTGGCTGCATACTTGTAGTATAAAATATACATAGTTTTTTTAAGCAAATTATTTGGTTAAGGAGAAAAATATACATTGTTAATACCTAGGTTGATCTCCGGCCTCTTTCAAATACATGAGCAATGTATGAAATATGGTACTAGTTGGATGTATGGTTACGTTGGTTGATTCTTCCTTTCTCTTTAGCATTTAAAACTAATAAGAACATGGACTTTCCAAGAACCAGATTGCATTTAATTTACAATTTAATTGACTGTGAGGTAGTTGTTATTGGTACAATTTGATATAACTTACTGTTGAAGTAGTACACCTATGCTCGGTTGTTATGTATTTTTGGATTCAAACTTGCATTTAACGCACTTTATAAGCAATTAGGCTTTGGGTTGAACTGTTTATAGTTGCACTTGATTACTTAAGCACATATATACGTGATTCAAATAGGGGGTTGTAAATATGATTGAAGAAGCCAGTGCACCTACTACTTATGTTGAAATAGCCTTGAGGGTGTTCCAAGAATGCTAGCTACTTGTACAGCAGTTTGCTCAGGGGATGCACTGATTTTGAGCACATTTTTATCTTAGTTGGAGTTGGATTTGGCCAGGACAACCTACATGGGATAGATAGTACTTTGTATGTTTTATAATGAGATCAAATTCATTGCATTTGGAGATTTGACCACATCTCTGCTGCTTCTGCGACTGCTGGAGGCATCGAGGCCATTCACCCAGCAGCTGGAAATGTCTATTTTGCAAGTGCAAGTGCAGGCTGGTCTTTCACACTGCATTCATTTGCCAAGCTGTATGTTAAGCTCCATGGGATCCCATTTGATGCCGCAAAATTTGCTTCTCGTCTCTAGGGAGATATATACTATCATCCTGATACCAGGGGGTTGACGCTTCAATAATGAAAACTGCTACACTTTGCAATGTGAACTATGGTGAAGATATTTACATATTCATGCCTCTGCTTTTCAATACTCTCCCGGTTGTCAAGATGGCAGCAGAGCCATTGAACCCGAGCGAGTTACCGAAAATGGTTGAGGGTCTCAGGAAGATCAGTAAGAGTTAACCTTTGGCGATAACCAAAGTTGAAGAGTCAGGGGAGCACACTATTTTAGGTACCGGTAAGTTATATTTGGATTGCATAATGAAGGACCTTAGGGAGCTCTATTCTGAAGTGGAAGTTAAGGTGAGACTCAACTATATATCAGTGTGCGCTTGTGTTTTCTAGACATGATTTTTGGACTTGAAGTTTGACAGCTATATGGTGTTTTTGCAGGTGGCTGACTCGGTGGTCTCGTTTTGTGAAACGGTGGTGGAGTCCTCATATATCCATGAAATGTTTTGTTGAAACACCCAACAAAAAGAACAAAATCACTATGGTAGGAATATATTTTTCTTGTTATCTTTTGAGTCTGTTGGTATATGACATGTACTCTTGTAATTTGTTCTTTTTGTACTTCAAATTGCAGAGCCTTTTGAGAAGGGACTAGCACAAGATATTGAAAATGGTATTGTAAGCATTGACTGGAATAGGAAAACAATTGGTGAATTCTTCCAGACAAAATATGATTGGGATTTGCTTGCGGCACGGTCTGTTTGGGCTTTTGGGCCTGACAAGCAGGTATGTTGTTTCTGGATCAGGAAGTAAAACAGAGTCTAGGTGGTTTGGAAGTAAAGCAGAGTCTAGGTGATTTGGATTAAGTTTTGCCATCTTAGTGTGTTTTTGCTCTTTGGATTTTGGGATCTGACTGTGTTGCTCACTTCAGGTTCCAGTGGGGGGCAAGAGAAGGACCCCTTTGTGATAAGCCCATCAGAAATGTGAAATTCAAGCTTGTGTTTTCTTTTTTTTTTATGGAAACAAAAAGGGCTATGAGCAAATACTTGAATTTCACTCCATATGTTATTTTCGCTGCCCAGTGAGTTTGTTAAGCTTTCCTACGTATTGTTGCAGATATATACAAACCCCGATTGATTGTGTATCTGCAATCTACATAGTGTTATGTCGTCGTCATGGACACGTGACAGCTGATGTACCTCAGCCGGGTACCCCCAGCTTATTTAGTCAAGGTTGGTGGTAAACTAACTTTTACTGTACATAAATGAGCTACGTATACATGAACCAGAATTGTATACTTCTACCTCCATAGCATGTTCTATTTTTTCGGTTAAATCATGCATTCTTGTCGTACAGACCTTGAATATCTTTTCTTTTAAGTAAACCTTATTGCAGTGTTATAGTGTCATTGTTAACCAGGGATTTCTTGGTCTTCAAATTTTTTTAGGAATTTTTACCAGTGATAGAATCTTTTGGGTTTGAGACAGACTTGCGGTACCATACTCAAGGCCAGGCGTTTTGTGTTTCTGTGTTTGATCATTGGTCTATAGTTCCTGGTGATCCCCTTGATAAAAATATTGTTCTCCGACCTCTTGAACCCGCTCTAATACAGCACCTTGCTAGGGAATTTATGGTAAAAACGAGACATCGCAAGGTATGGTTTCTTTTAGCACAAATTCTGTTACATGGGTCTGTCCAAGTTCCATCTCAAGGAATGGTGTTTTACTAAAATCTTTGTTGTTTCTGGCAGGGAATGAGTGAAGACGTGAGCATCAACAAATTCTTTGCTGATGAATCCATGGTGGTGGAACTCGCTCAACAGGCTGCCGATCTTCATCAGCAGATGTTGTGAACGTTGCTGAAACACCGAGTCGGGAGCCAATCACTTTACCAATCTCCTATGGGTTATGTTCAATTAAGGAATTTTTGTTAGGTAAGCTCGTTTTTTATATCATACAATCCCAAGGTTATGATGTAAATGACCTGTATATGGCTTTCGTGTACAAGCAGAATGGGGGCATGTTGTTGTCTTCTATAGTGTATATTGTTATTTCACATCCTAGCACCTTTTAGTTGTTCTATTGTGTGATTTTATGAAATGCAATCCATCCTGTTTTATTTCAATTTCTCTGTGAATTTTATGATGGGAAGTCTGCTAAGCACGACTGCCAAACAAGAAGGTGACCTGTATAAATAAACAAGCCAGAAAATTCCATTTAAAAAAATAAAATAAAAAATATATTACTAACGGATAGGGAACCGTTACAAATGCTTCATCCAAATGGTTATAGTAATGCTTCATCCAAATGGTTATAGTAATGGAATAGCAAGCGTTAGAAAGGACTAATTACTAACACTTTTATTTGTTGGGAATGAACGAAGAACAAAATTAATAACTGTTACTAATAATTTACTAACAGTTGATATGTGTTACTTAAATTAATTTTAGTAACACTTAATAACCGTTAGTAAATTTTCTAACACTTGATAACTGTTACTAATATTTGTCACACAATTGTATCAACACAAGATAACCGTTACTAATATTTTTTGTAACGGATATATATCCATTACAAATAGACTATTATGGTGTAGTGTTTGAAATAAAGTTATGTATTTATTCATTTATAGTTGCATAATGTTTGATTAAGTAGAATAAATAAAATCACTATAAATCATAAGGTTGGACCAGTTGAAAATGAACATGTTCATTATATGTTATTTTCATGCTACACATCCCTACTTAATCTATGTTGTTGGAGATATTAGTATTGTGACCACAGATAGGTCTAGTCATGCTAAATGTGGCAAAGACCGATGTGCTCCTATATTTTTATTTTCAGTGGGACCAGATTTTTTTTTAGACGTCACTCATTATTTTGACAATAAAATTTAGAGCTCTTATGGTCAATATTGTTTAATATCAGGTTATGACCTATGTGGTACAAGTGAGAGATTGTTAGAACTTTTATCTTTAAGGTATACGTACATAGATCATACACATTACACAATTGTTAATTGTCGAACTACGTCCGAGTGACATTGGGAAGACTCACTAAACTATGATCTTAAAGTAACATGACTGAGTCACTAACATGTCTCAAATCACATGTGTCAGGTCATGACACATGGATAAAGTGAGTATGGGTTTAACTATATATGCAGATACTTTTTGGGCTTAAACGTATTTCTATTATCATGATGGGCTATAATAGAAATGCACCCATTATATATAAGTTGAGGTCCCCACCCCAAATCCTAAATTTATTCTCATAGTTTTCCATCCATTATGAGAGAACACAAGAAGGGTTTTGGAGTAGTGGAAGACCACAACGTTCCGTTGCTTATAGGATTTGCTTGGTTACCTGCTATTGCTTCAAGTATGTCCTATTTTAATTCGTTTTCTTTATTGATTGACATGTGATTCTGGGCTCTGATACCAATTGTAAGGATTTTTCCATAGCATAGAATCGCATGTCAATCAATAAAGAAAACCAAATTGTAATAGGACATACCTGAAGTCATAACGTTAATCAAACAAGTCCTATAAACAGCGAAACGTTGTTGTCTTCCACTCCGAAGCCCTTCTTGTGTTCTCTCACAATGGAGGGAAAACTATAAGAATCAGGATAGGGTTTGGGGTGGGGACCTCAACTTATATATTATGGGTATATTTCTATTATGAGCCCATCGTCATAATAAAATATGCTTAAGCCCAAAAAGTATCTGCACATATAGTTAAGCCCATACTCACTTTATACATGTGTCATGACTTGACATGGGTGATTTGAGACATGTAAATGACTCGGTCATGTTACTTTAAGATCACGGTTTAGTGAGTCTTTTCAATGTCACTCAGATGTAGTTTGATAATTAACAATTGTGTATTATGTATGATCTATGTAGGAACACCTTAAAGCAATGTTATTAGACCTGGCCCGGACCTCGACCTGGTAAGGGGACCAGGTCACTGGGTTGGCGGTCCAACTAGTGGGTTGAACTGGTTTACTGGGTTGAAACGCAGGAAGTAATATATAGATATATATAAATTATTGAAATGTACAATAAAGATATTCCTATTCCAGCGGACACTGTGTGCTGTGTTTTCCCAAAAACCTCGGGTTCAAACCCCACCAGTCATAACAGGTGAGATTGGGTAGGCTAATTGGCAAGTCTTTCTGTTGGTTCCACAGAGAAGCAAGGTTCTACCCGCAAGTTAGCATAATAATTTTTGAATTTGTGAGATTAAGAACTGGGTTAATGGCTCGTTCAACTAATAAACCGTCCGGTTTAACTGGGTTTAACAAAAGCCACCCGAGTGAACCGGATCGGGTCAAATGCTCAAACGATCTAATGATAGACCCAATTCGGTTATGGGATCGGGTCGCTGGTTCAGCAGGTCAAACCGTCGAGCCAGGCCGGGTCTAATAACACTGCTTTAAAGAGAAAAGTTCTAACAATCTCCCACTTGTACCACATAGGCCTTAAGAGCTCTAAATTCTATTGTCAAAATAATTATGAGTGACGTTTCAAAAACAATCTGGTCCATTGAAAAATAAAAATATAGGATCACATCAGCCTTTGCCACATTTAGTATTACTAGACCCATCTGTTGTCACAATATTAATATCTCTAACAACATAGATTAAATATGGATGTGTAGCATGAAAATAACATGTAATGTGATCCCTGTACATGTTCATTTTCAACTGGTCATCCAACCTTATGATTTATAGTGATTTTCTTTATTTTACTTAATCAAACTTTGTATCCGCAACCATAAATGAACAAGTAGATAACTTTATTTCAAAAAAATCATCAATTACTAAAGTGACAACCAAAGTTTAGTAAACAAAAAAAAAAAATAATACAAACTCCCACTAAAAGGAAACATCACAAGGACTAACCACTCCCATATGAGTTACGCATGCTCCTTAAATGCCTTAGGTGGTAAGCCCTTAGTTAGCGGATCAGTGATCTAGAGATTTGTATTAACATACTCAATTGTCATATGATGATCTTTAACCCTCTCTTTCACGACAAGAAACTTTGTCAATGTGCCTAGAATTTGACGAACTCTTGTTGTTCTTCACAATAACTCGTTAATGGTTTCTCAATGAAACTCATAACATGAAGCCCAGAAGTGAAATTTCTATACCATTTTACTTGGTTTGATGCTTCAAAACAAGCAATAAATTATGCTTCCATAGTGGAGGAGGCTATTAGTGTATGTTTGACACTTTTCCATGATACAACACCTCCAGCTAACATGAAAACATAACCAGACGTGGATTTTCTACTATCCAAGCAACCAGCAAAATCTGAATCCGAATACCCAATCAACTCAAAGTGATCGGTTTTTCGGTATGTGAGCATAAAATCTTTTGTCCTTTGCAAATGCCGCATCACCTTTTTAGCCGCTTTCCAATGATCCATTCTTGGATTACTTAAGTATCTGCCTAGCATTCCAACTACGTATGCAATATCTGGATGCATATATCTTTTGTCCTTTGCAAATGCCGCATCACCTTTTTAGCCGCTTTCCAATGATCCATTCATGGATTACTTAAGTATCTGCCTAGCATTCCAACTACGCATGCAATATCTAGATGCATACAAACTTGAGCATACATAAGACTCCCTACTATTGATGCATAAGGAATATCTTTCATTTGTTCTTTCTCTAAATTGTTCTTTGGACATTGAAACAAACTCAATTTATCACCCTTAGCAATGGGCGCATCACCTGGAGCACAATTTTGCATGCCAAACCTACTTAGCACCCTTTCAACCTAAGCCTTTTGTGATAAGCCCAGAATGCCACATGATCTATCATGGTGAATTTCAATGCCTAACACAAAAGATGCTTTAGCAAGATCTTTCATCTCAAACTTAAGAAATCTCTTGGTTTCATGCAAAAGGCCTATGTCACTGCTCGCTAGTAGGATGTCATCAACATATAGCACTGGAAAAATAAATTTACTCCCACTGATCTTGTGATAAACACATTGATCTACATCATTTTCCTTACAACCAAAAGAGGAAATAATGTGATCAAACTTTAAATACCACTGACGAGATGCCTGCTTTAAGCCATAGGTGGATTTCTTTAATTTGCAAACCAAATGTTTAGAGCCTTTGGACTCAAAACCGTGAGGTTGCCTCATATAGATAGTCTCCTGAACGTCACCATTCAGAAAAGCTGTCTTAACATCCATCTGGTGTAACTCTAAATCATAATAAGCTACAAGTGCCATAATAAGTCTAAAAGAGTCTTTCGATGAAACTGGAGAGAAAGTCTCTTTATAATCAATGTCTGCCTTTTGAGTAAAGCCTTTTGCAACAAGACGTGCTCTATAATTGTCAACGTTGCCTTTTGAGTCTCTTTTGGTTTTGAAAATCCATTTGTTATCAATGGGTTTGACTCCATTTGGTAACTCAACAAGATCCCAAACATCATTGTCTTTCATAGACTTTAACTCCTCTATCATGGCATTCATCCAATCTAAGGAGTGAGCACTTTGTTTGGCTTGAATGAAAGTAGTAGGATCATTTTCCATTCCTCTACCAAACTCATGCTCTTGGAGATAGACTATATATTCATCTGAATTGATAGCTGCTCTCCTCTCCCTAGTTGATCTCCTTATTGGCACTTCCAATTGAATTTGTTGAGGTCTTCTATAATAGTAGGGGACAACTCAGGAATATTTAGTTGATCTACAACCGCATCCTGCCTAATGACAGGTGTGATCAACTCATCCCTATGGATATCCACTAAAGGAATATCAACATGCTCTTCTTCAAAAGCAATATTCCTTTGTTGTGTACTCCCACTATCCTCAACATCCTCAATAAATTTGGCATTATCCGTCTCAATTAGGGTATTGGAAGAGGGGTAATAAAACTTGAAACCCCTTGAACTTTCCGAATAACCAATAAAGTAGCAACTAACTGTTCTTGAGTCTAGTTTTCTTTCATTAGGCCTATATGGCCTGCCCTCAGCTGGACAACCCCAAATATGTAAATGCCTTATACTGGGTTTCTTTCCAGTCCATAGTTCATATGGGGTTTTAGTTACTGCTTTACTAGGTACTCGGTTAAGGATATATATTGCAGTCTTTAAGGCTTCACCCCAAAGAGACTCTGGTAAGGTAAAATGACAAATCACACTCCTAACCATGTCTTTTAGAGTCCGATTTCGTCTCTCAGATACACCATTTTGACGTGGAGTCCCTGGCATGGTGTACTAAGGAACGATGCCACATTCCTCCAAGTATCTTGCAAATGGTCCTGGATGTTGGCCCTTTCCATCATACCTACCCATTCACCACCACGGTCAAATCTGATAGCTTTAATTTTCTTAGAATGTTGATTTTCAACTTAAGATTTATAGGCCTTAAATACATCTAGTGACTGTGATTTTTCATGAATTAAGTATAAATACCCATAACAAGAATAGTCGTCTGTAAACGTGATAAAATACCGTTGACCATTCCAAGAAACCGTAAGAAATAGACCACAAATATCGGTATATATCAAGTCTAAGACACTTGAACTCTTGCTGGCACCAAACTTCCTTATATTTGTTTGTTTACCCTTTATACATTCAATACAAACTTTAAAGTCTGAAAAATCAAGGGCACCAAGAACTCCATTTGACACAAGCATTTCAATTCTCTATTTAGAGATATGACCCAAACGCTTATGCCACAATGTAGAGGAGCTCTCATTAATTAATCTACACTTAGTACCATAGTTATTAACATGCAAAGTTTCATTTAACCTTAAGTGAGAAGCATCCAAGTCTAACTTATATAGATTATCAGTCAAAGAGCATGTACCGATAAGATTTGAATTTTGAAAGAAACTAAATATTCCTTTTCCAATTGAACAAGTATAACCGGATTTGTCCAAACAGGAAATAGAAATTAAATTCCGTCTAAAATACGGTACATAAACAGTCTCATCTAAATCCAAATAGAAACAAGACTCTAATTTTAATCCAAAGACTCCAATGGCCTCAATACTTGCCTTATTGCCATCACCCATGTAAATGAACCTTTCGGTATCACTTGGCTTCCAGCTCCTTGGACAACCCTGCATGGAAATACTAATGTGAAAAGTTGCTCCCGTATCTATCCACCATGAATTAGAAAGTACTTCAGCAAGATTTAATTCAGAACAAACAAAACTAAATTCATTATCTGCTTGCTTTGCTTTCCACTTTACATACTTTGGACATTCTTTCTTAATGCGACCTGCAGGTTTCTTGCAAAAGTAACAGAAAGTAACCTGAACCTGTTTATCTTGTGCATTCACCTGTGGCGTCGCATTATCTGCAGTTCCTTTACCCTTATTATTCCATTTCCTTTTCTTGGTGCCTGAATTGCCATTAGAGGAAGTTGCCAAGTGAGCATTTTCAGTCTTCTCTTGTTTCATCCTTTCCTCTTCTTGCACACACTGAGCAATGAGCTCATTAAAAGTCCATTTCTCCCTTTGAGTATTATAATTGATCTAAAAGGGACCAAATTATGCAGGAAGAGAAATAAGAATGAGGTGCACAAGGAGATCATCAGAGAACTCCAACTTTAGTGTCCTCATTTTGGCAACAAGATTAGATATTTCTATAATGTACCCTCTTACATTTCCTTTTCTAGTATAATGGTGACAAGTTTGTTAAGGAGCGTACTTGTCTCCAACTTTAGTGTCCTCATTTTGGCAACAAGATTAGATATTTCTATAATGTACTCTCTTACATTTCCTTTTCTAGTATAATGGTGACAAGTTTGCTAAGGAGCGTACTTGTCTCCACCTTTTCTAATACAACAAATCAGTCTGCAACTTGGCTTAGGAATTTCTTGGCATTTTCTTCCTTGGGCATTGCACCACGAAAAGTTTCAGAAATAGAGTGCTTCATTATACTAAGACTAAGGCGATTGGAGCGCTCCCACTTTTCGTAGTTAGCATTTTCCTCAACTCCACTATCAGCCTTAAGTTTAGCAGGCTCATCAACATGTAATGCATAATCCAAATCCATACATCCAAGAACGATTAGAACATGCTCTTTCCATTTTGTAAAGTTGGAACCAGTAAGAACTGGAATCCTAGTTAAGTTGGTAGATATAGAAGATGTATTCATTGAACATGATACAAAAGATAACTCACATTAATACATATATGTATTAAAGTAGATGGCATATATGCCATCTACTTTAATGCATAGACAATAATAAACTTGAATATTATCATGCAATCATTAGTCTAATAAATGAAAAAAAAAAAGACATTGGATAGATAAAAAGTAAGATGGAAAATACTTATAAATTTTTAGTGGGCCGGGATTAACGAGAAACCTAACACATCAATATATTTCAAGTCTTTGGACAAACATTTAATGTGTAAGTGGTTTTCTTTAAACACATAAGACTAATCGACATATGTAAAACAAAGTTAGGCTTTGCCAAACAATAAGTCTTCCTTGGGGCCGACTATTGAATGCATAAGTAACTCCTAAAATTATTTTACATATATTAATTACCTTATACCGTCACTAATCCGGCCAAAATAATAAACTTTCTTTGGACCGATTATTACTCGCATGGATTAAGACACAACCATATACAATCCAATAAACTTTACCATTAAACCCAAAAAAAAATTCCATGAAAGAGGCCACTTAGGCAGCGTATCACGTTGAACTTACCCAAGTTTTATGGTTTAGATTGCTAATTTTTCAAATGTTTGGAACATGCTATTATTCAATTCTATTAAATAACATGATAATAGTAGAAAAGAAAATTCCAATAGCAAAATTCAGAAATCCAAACATGTTCAAACTGAAATTTAAGTCCATCTACTTTATCGGCCCGAAAAACTCTTCGATTTGACTATTCATTCGCCCAAAACGGACTTCAAACGAGATATATACAATTGAAATAAGGTAATTGGGTCCAAAACCGGGGCAAACTAGGTCCACTCAACATGAGTCGACCCAGTCAGCACAAGTCAAACTTTGTTTGTGATAAAATATAAAATGATAATTAGTTTACCTACGAAATGAACGATAAAACTCAAAACGTAAGTAAACTAAAACTTTATTATGTGCCTATATTTATCAAAGATTTATACTCTCAATCCTATGAGATATAGTGGAGTAGATGATTCGTTCCACTCCTAGTCCTTCCGCATGGTAATGTTCTCTACGTATAATTACTCGGTCTTAAAGTCTAATGAGAGATTTACGAAATGATAACTAGACTATGATGCAACTACCTACAAGATGTAACTAGTCGACTATTTAAACAACTATGGGAATACTACGTCGATTCTATGATAAGGATTTAGAGGGGGATTGATTCCACCTTAGCTCAACTTAATCCACTAACGACGAATCGTCGTAATCCGAATTGAACGGCCCAAGAGAATAAATCTGTTACTCCTAATCCCTAATTACACATGGTATTTCTACCAATTCATAACTAGCATGTGAACGATTACACCCATTCTCATGGTGAACTAATCATTTCTAGAGTGGAAAGGAAATTACGACGACTCTACGATAATCGGAATCAAGCCTTCATCAAAGCTTCGCAACCCCCTCTAATAGAGGTTTAGCCGAGAATCATCACGCTATCATTCCCAATCAAATTCGAACAAGACATAATATAAAGATTTGAACTTTACTTGTTTAATCTCAATTACAAACTACTCATGCAATAATTGAATTAAACTAATAATGACAAATAATTGAATCTAAGAATTAAACTAAATAAGTAAATGGAAATGAAACTAGATTACCAAGAACACTATTTTATTAATCTAGTGAATAATAAAACAATGATTCAAATACTAAATTAATAATCTACTTGTTCTAAAATAATTAATTAAACATGAAACTAGATCTAAAACAAGATATGAAAAACTAATTAATTAACTAATTGAAATTCTAAAACTAATTAATGGAGGCTTACTAATCTAGGTCTAACTATCTACCCTATCTACCATTAACAAAGAGTCAAGCTTTTGTTTTTATACTTTCAGATCCAAAAATCGTGCATGGGCTTGGAGCCATGTTTTGGGCCCAAAACCCAATTCTTTCAGTCCAAAAAGGCCTCTCCAGCTGCAGTTGGCTTCAACAGATTTTTCATCCACTTCTGCTCCTCTAATTGGGTCAAGGCTTAAACTATTGGAAAGCTCTTTCCGAGCCAGTCGTTTTGACATAAGGTAGGCCCAATTCCGAGGTCTGAGTCCAAAGATACGGCCTTCGGAAGTTCTGCTAACTTTGTGTGCTGTTTCTGCCCGCGTTGACTTTTCAGCTTTTGACCGGGCTTTAGAAAGGCTTTGTCTTCTTGAATCTTGGCCTTTAATCACATAACTCCTTAGCAACCGACCTTTGCTCCTTTATCTCGCTAAAGTGGCACATTTCTGCACATAATGAACTTTGAAGCCTGAAATGCATAAAAATACGTAATCAGTATTAACTTTTAATTATTACTCACATAATTGGTCTAAAAGTATGATGGTTAAGGGGTTAAAACTACAGTTTTGGGCTCTTATCAAACCATCCCCAAACAGCATTTTGCTTGTCCTTAGCAAAGATGAGAAATTAGAATAAGTGACCAAAAATGGAGTTCTATCTACTCTCGTTTCGCTGAGTGCGATTGCATTGACCATATGCAACAAGGCCTTAAACCACTAGGAATTCCCTAGTGGACGAGTTATAGCCTCGTGAGAGTTTTCCAGTGAAGGTACTCACAAACTTCATCTATACTACAACGACTAAGAAAAAAAACTATTGTTTCCTTATTCATGCTCTAAATTAACTATACCTCTCACTAGCAATGCATATAGAGTAATAAAGTAGAAACCTAAGCTAATATATGCATAATAATCAATCATCTACAATAAACATATATACAATGAGTAATACTATGAAATGCATAGCAGGTTCGTTTCTGAAACTCGGAATAGCGTCCTTAAGTAGGTTCTCACAATAATAGTCAAGATACAACACTCTGATTTTTCCACTCAAGTTTCACTTTACTCCAATTAATGCGGTGCACTTTACCTTACAATCTCAATGACAACAAGGAAGCCGGAGTCGATCAAACACATCTGCCACTTACTATCACACTAACCTATTCCTAATTGAGCTAGAGGTCTTTATTAGGTGTTGCGGGGATTAGGAGATGGTTTAAGAAGGAAGGAAATGGATATTCAAAAAGGACAAGTCTGAGATAATAGAGTCTTCATATTATGTAACTAGAGAAAACCTTGTTATTTACTTTTGCTTCTACACTTTGTTTCCATCCTTAGCCATATTTTTTTCTTTTTCTTTGGCTTTTGACTCCTTTTATTCTATTTTTTTGGAGTTTTTATTTTATTTATATTTATATTTTTCTTTTCTTTGAATGAAAACTTTTTTTTTTTTTTTTATTTTCTGAAGCAATTAACTAACTTTTGTTTACACATGTTTTTCTCTTCTTCTTTCTTCCTCATTCTATTCTCAAACTTATTCTAGATTGGGTAGGTTGATTTTTTTATTTTGTTTTGTTTTTGTAACAGGGTAAAGGATTTGTGGTTTATGAAAGGCTAAAGAAAGGTTCAGAGGGGCGACTAGCGGAAAATAATTCATAGGTTTGAATTTCTGGCTATATCGATCCAAAGAGGGCCTACATTCTTGCTTAGGATATGGTTTAGTGATTAAGCAAGTGGACGTGTGATATCTCTATCCGGATTTTACTTCTCCCTTGTGTCATTTCTCAAATGTTTCGCTCATATAAGGCTTTAGGCTATATTCTCACAGGATTTGTAAAATAAGTACTCTAGCCTAGATTTCAGAAACTTACTGCTAACCATCATAGATACTCATGTAATATATTTATAGATAGATGCAAAGATTATTACCTACATATTAACCTAAGTTTCTAAAAATTATTCTAATGCAAAAGCTACGTGAGACTTCTCGATTATTAAGAGCATAGAGAAGGAAAACAATACCAATATTCCTAAGTGTATAGCATGAACTTATTTATTTATATTTTTGAATTTTTGAAATTTTAACTAGAAAACAAATGCATATCATACCTATCTATATCCTAACAGATGCCTTAATTACACGTGTTTCTATGCCCCCCCCCCCAAACAAGAAAACGCATGCTTTGTCCTCAAAGCATTTAAATAAAGAGGGTAGAAAAATAACATGGAAACGCGTGAAATTCTGTAACATCTGCAAAACAAGGTTAAAATATACTAATATAAAAACTGATGCAACTCTATAAGAGTTCCACCCATTATGGGGTTAACAAGAATCAAATTGCTTGGGACATAAGCAGCCACTAACTAGAATTAAAACTTACCTTATCTCCCGCTTTATTCATCATCCTCCTCATCCTCTTCTTCTATAAAGAAGTGAGGTTCCTTCCTTCCGTCTGCCATGCCATGATAATTTGCCGGGCTTCCCGCCATTTATCATCTATTATTACTAACCTATTAAAGCACCACTTGAATTATGCGGCGGGGTGTAGGGTACAACCCGATGAGGTTGTATCCTCCACCCTTGCCAAGTCATTGCACGGAAAGATCGAATAATACTATTGGTGGGTCGCATAGTGTCGACCGTAATCCAATCCGTGAAACGTGTACAAAAAACAGGAAAGAAACATAGCATAATACGAGAAATTAGAACAGGCATAAGAAGGTACTTATGCCTCATGCTATGGGCTCGAGCTAAACTAGACATTAAGGTTCTGGGAAGGTCGTGGCACATACGTCCCGTGTCTAAAGCAAGGAAGACGCTGCAAGTGGCATCATTCACAGAAGAAAAACGCCATTCCCCTAAAATGTTTAGCATGATCCAAAACATAACAGTTCCTATGTTCATGGACAGGCTACCAAAGGCGACGTTATATTCCCCTTGGTCCTCGATACGGAAAATGCCTGCCTCATACGACTCATGCAAAAACTCATAAGTGTAGACATACATATTATCTACCCAATAGCACCATGGGTCTTGTATTTTAGCGGGCATAGCAAGTCCAAGAACAAATGCTAGCAAGAACCTGGTAATTTCCATTGGTTCATCATCAATGTTGATGGAGAACACTTGTTCTCCATCTGGTCTCTCAAAGAAAATACAGTTATCGTAAAAATAAGATGCTAGCGTTGGAGAATAAAGTTCAGCAGGTCTTACCATAAGCGGTTCCCAACCTACGTATGTGATCGCCTCGCGAAACCAAGCACCATAAGTAGTGCTTTGGAACAAATCTTCGAAAGACTATCCCAGTATTATTGTAGGAGATGTCATCTCAAAACGATGCTCTGGAACAGCTTCAAATGATCCGGGAACAACCCGCAGAAAACTGGAAATTTTTGTGTTTACGGAGGTCGTATGCCAGTGCGCTTCCACTTGAAGCGCAGCGCCTGCGCCTGATGATTTTGAGTTCCAGTGTTTGAGCGCCGAAGTCGCCACCTTGAAGCGCTGGTGCGCTCGTGCAAAATTCGACAAATGAGTAGAGGAAAAGTGCCCCGAGGTGCTGATGATTGAAAAATGAGACGAAACGTGGGAGTGAAAGGTGAGTGATGGAAGTTAGGTGTAGTGTGGGTTGTGAGTGTAGAATGAATGAAGTTTATATAGGTTTTAAGTTGCTAAAAAAGCGGATCGGAAGTTGCCAAAAGTTTTACGGCAGTTTCCGGAAATACTAAAATTTCCAAACCCGAAAATGGAAACAACTCATATTCTTGATTCTAAAACAACCCTAGTATCTTTTAGGTTGAATTTATGATAGAACCTACCTATTTTATCGAGATTTCATCCTAACCAATATTTATTCATAGATATGCCTAATCGGCCATATTCTCACCCTGACTCCGAAATAACTTCTAAAAACGAGGGTCATATAAAAATCATGCTGGAATAGATAACACCACCCCCAAACAATTTGGGAAGGTGGGATCAATATTAAACAACCACGCACAATAAAAATAACCGTATTATATTAAAATTTTCATTCGAAGTACATTTCACTACAAAATTCAAATTACGGAATTAAAACTTACATTAAAATAACTAACAATAATAAAACTACAAATAAAAATCATCAAGCTATACTATCCCTAAACACGTCGGTATCGGTAGGAGGGCACACGCCGGAGATGGCTCCCGAGCTCCGATGGGCCGCACACCATTCATCTTTCGGCGACAACGCTCGTGCCTCGATGATGTATCCTCAGAAGGAGAATCCCCGTGAGGTGGGAAGCGTGCAAGCATATCGGCCCGGAACTGGTGCTGAGCTTCTAGCTCAGTCCTCATCTGTTCCCACCGCTCATCCTCTCGCTGGGTACGGATCTCGAAGTTATGGTGGATAGTAGCCTGTCGAGTCCGGAGGTCTTCGCAGATAGTGTTGAGTGAACGCATGCCACGATGAATCACAGCCATGCGTTCTGCATCTGACCAACACCTCTCCAAGGCATCAGCATCAGCATCAAAACAAGTCAAGTCCTCCTCATCTTCCGAGTCATTCTCATTTCCACAAGCCTCCTCGTCCTCTACCCTATCCTCAGGCAATCTCCAAACTCGTTGGACACAATCCTTATAAATACGAGGATTTCGGTGTAGGGTGAGGTAAATCCTATCAGACGTCGGAGTCGCTTTCAACTTCAGCATGATCTTGGTTATCAAAACAGGGAGAGGTGCAATAGACTTCCCTACTCCCCTAATCATGTTAAGCCAAAACTCCAAGATACAGAACTCGTACTTCTGCTCTTGGAGTATCCATAGAATGTGGAGGCAGTTTAGACCGATGTCGCTCACCTTCTCCTTCCCTAGGACGTTCCGACCAATCCATCGAAATGCGGCCACCGGTTGGTTCTCGAGGGATGCTCGGGCGAACACAATGCGAAATTCGCATTGTAGTTCCCTTCGCAACGATTCGCGTCATCAACAGCTCTACCCCATTATATTGGGACTCCTGTAACGTGGTATCTAGATGGATTCTAGGCGGAATGCCTAGAATCTCAGCCAACAACCCAGCAGTTACTTCCTTCCTCCTCTTCGCCACCGTAACAAAAATTCTACTCCCTTCCAACTCCCTCGTGTTGTAAAACCTTCGGACCAACTCTTCGTGGTAAAAGGCGTCAGTCGAGTACCACAAGCTATTCCAATCTCTACTAATCATTTCGCCACACCGTGAAAACGGTAGCCAAGTGGTCGCCAAGAAATGCTTGTCTCGAAAATTTGACGTTGTTGAGCCATTGGAGTTTGAACTGATTTGGGGTTTGTAGAAGGTGTAGGAAGCAATGAGGAACAACCTCACTGGAACAACAATGGTGGTGGTGCGGTGGTGGATCGGCAGTTCAATTTTTTTTTTTATTTTTCGGTGGTTTTTGATGATTTAAATTGGTGGAGGTGTTGGTGGAAAGATTTTAGAGAAGATTTGAAGTTGATTTGAACTGTGGGCGTGGGTTTAATTTGGTTTCTTTTAAATTTTTTTTTTTTAGGTTTTGAAGCTTTGTTGGTCGTTAATGGCGGTTTGGAAGGATGAAGATCGCGACTGTTGGTGTGAAGGTAAGGGGCGCAGGTGAGCTGCAGGTGCGTGCGGTTTGGGCCCAAGCCCAATTCGAATTTTTCGAATGTTTCGATTTTTAGCGGGACTTCAAACTAAATTTGCCGCTTCGTTACCGGTCCGATTTTTGCGAATGAGATATGGAAATGATCAGGAAAGAATTTCCAATCCAATGATCCATAAAACACTCTATTCCGACCATGGATGACATATAAGATAGTGGAAAATGCCTCGAAGCGCGTGCATGACGTAAGTTATGCAAACGAATGAACTCTAAATTCATAGATTATGTCAACCCGAATCGAAATACAATTAAACGGCCTAAGCAACTCTAATGGGACATAAAACATTCTAGGACGGAAACACAAACACCCCACCCCCAAACAAATTTTTTACAACAGAGTTTAGAAAATTTGTTTTTTTTTGTTTTTTGTTTTTAAAAGTGGGTCCTTTAAAGTCAGATTCCCAAGACTTTCTAGATTACTATGCTTATTATTTAATATTTTTTTATTTTTATAAGGAAAAACAATAAGCAATAAGGATATAATTCACCCCATAGAGAAACATGACTCAAAAATCCGAGAAAACATGCAAAAGTGGAAAACGTGAATTATGTTAAACGTGGACTTAGGATCCGGTACTTACAACCACACACTCCATAGGGAAGGCCCGGTTACCTTAATGGTACACTCACCAATATATGGAAAAGAAAGGAAATGCACCAAACACAAAAATTGAGTTGTTTATAGTCAGATACTCGAGACTTTATCTAAACATATGTATGAACATGCAGTTTATCATATATCAACAACCGAAATAGTTGTGGATCATTCCATGAATAAATATCACAGAAAATATATCCAAATACAATCAAGCACCAAGATTTCCTATGACGCAACCTAGTGAAATGAAAGCGAAGTCGGATAACCCTATAACGTAACCTAGCATGCACCTTCTTTTTCATTTTTGAACGAGAGGGTGTCCTAGTGAATAAGTGTGGAAATGTGAATGGTTGTGGAGAATATGGTGGATATAGATAAGTTGTAGAAGGAAAGCATGGAAAAAATGAGGATGTGGGTTTAGCACCAAACTCATTCATGGTGTAGGTAGGGAATGTCTCAAGTCTGAAAATGAAGGTGTCAAATGGTTTGTCCTACTGAAGTATTTGTTTACTAGGTGGATTTAAAAAATTATGAAGCACAGGAGAAACAAAAGGATCGAGTGCAAACTCGAGATTCCTTTGAAAGGGTGGAAAGAGGGGAATCGAGGTGGATGTTGTGCAAAGTAGTTCTTGATAGGGTGAATCATCACCGCTCTAAGAAACTCATCAATTCCTCATCTAGATTGGTCATATCCACATTACTATGGTAGTCCTCTATATCTTTGAGAAAAGTCATCTATCTCGGCCCTCATCCATAATATGTGTATCGACTAGTGTAGGGATGAAAATGTTGAGTCCGAACTTCCAAAGGAAAGAAATTTGGGCATATGATTATCGTGGAATGTGTTGTTGAAATAATCTTGAGCTAAGCTCTCGATCATGCTAACCTCTCCATCCATAGATCGAATCGGGTAAATGTGTTTTGTTTTAAAACATTTACTTCAAAAGAAGATGGCCAAAAGACATGGACATCGAACCATCGCGCAATTAATGAGCGCGATTGGCAGTTGCCGGAAAGGACGCCCTAAGATGATCGGACCAGTCGTTAGCGACTTCAGATCGAGGATGACAAAATCAAATAGGATAGTAGAAATCCCTGAACTTTTACCAAAGACATTTTTTCGACCACACCCTTAGGATACTTAATAGACCGATCAACTAATTGCAAAGTCATTTTAGTGGGTTGCATCTCGCCTAGACCTATTTGTCTATACAAATAAAACGGGAGTAAGTTAACACTAGCCCCCGTGTCTAATAACGCGGTCGTCGTGATAGGAATCTCCTAAGGTGCATTGTCAAAGATGGGGCGACCGGTGGTCCTTGTATTTAACAATTCCATTATGTTCGATAGAGTTGGGAATTGTTGCTTAAAAGGCGTCTTTTGGTATATTGGTTTTACGCCTAGTAGTACACAACTCCTTAAGAAACTCAAAGATGGTGTGGTAGCTTTTAATAGCTTCGAGGAAGGGAAGGTTTATAGTTAGATTCTTGAAAACGTCCCTAATCTCCTCATAATTTGTATCCCTAGTTAACATGGCTAATTTTTGTGGAAACGGTGGTTTCTCTTTATATTTAGCAATGGTATCACCTGGATGTTTAACCTTGGCTTTCTGTTTCTTAGGTTATGTTGTAACTGGTACCTCTATAGGGGTAGGCTCTTCAGTTTCTATTTCGGTATCTAGTAAAATAGCAGGTGTAGGGGCTACTGGTGGGGTAACTATAGGCATAGTTACTTTGTTATCAACCACTCTGCCAGAACAGAGAGTGGTGATGGCATTTAGCTCACCTACATTTGCATATTCATTACTAGTATTATCGGTTACCTCAAAGGCTGTGTTTGTTGTTTTAGGATTAGGTATTGCGTGACCTGGAAACACACCTTTGGCATGGGTTGGGCTTTATCTTGGGCCAACTGTTGGCTTAAATTATTAACAGATTGTAGAAGCTGTTGGTTAGATTGAGCCATGGTTTGGAAAAGTTTTTGGCTCACTTGTATGAAGGTGTCAAGACGATCCGGTTGTATGGGTGTAGTAGTCACGGGTGGTGTGACTGGAACTATCTCGTGTGAATTATTTATGGGCGGATTTTGATTGTTATTATTTATTGGAACGATACCTCTATTAGCATTATAATTATTATAACTACCTTGACCTTGTGCTTGACCTTGTCGAGGTTGCACTTGGTTGTTATAATTATTATAATTACCCTGACCCTGTCTTTGTCGTGGTGGAGCTTGGATAAAATTGTGTGTTGGCCTAACATATTGATTATTGTACCCTGGAGGTGTGACGTGTTGGTTATTTCTCCAACCGAAGTTGGGATTTTGTCTCCAAGGGGCGTTAGGTTCACTATTAATGGAACAAGCCTGTTCATAGGTTATAGGACAGTGGAAGTTGGGATGCTCAGGACTCCAACAGAAACTACATGGATTTGAATTTACATTCATGACGGGGATAGACTTTTGTTGAACAGAAATGGCCTCTACCTTTTTAGTGAGTGATTCGATTAGAGTTTTAAGCTCGGGATCGTGTTTAATTTCAAACATACCGGCGGCCTTAACTATATTAGAAGAACTAGCGGAGCGGTGGATATCGTCACTACCCCCCCAGTTGTTATTTCGCTTAGTTTGATCCTCTATAAATTTATAAGCCTCCGAGGCTCCTTTGCTTAAGAAACTACCCCCATTCATTATGTCAAGGACTTCTTTATGGTGGTGTAGAAGTCCTTTGAAAAAGGCACGAACTAATGTGTCTTTCGCTAGGTTATGATGTGGACACTCTATAAGGAGATCGGTGAAAAGATTCCAAGCCTCTGAAAATGATTCATGAGGATTTTGTCGAAAAGAAATGAATCTTGGAAAGCATCTCATCCGTCTTTAGGGGTGGGTAAAATGTTCCATAAACAAATTGAACAAGTTTAACCCACGAGTCCACGTAATTAGGCCTTTGGCGCTAACCAAGACACCGCCTTTATCGGCTAAGGTGAAAGGGAATACCCTCGGTTTAATTTGTTCCGCACCAACCGTAGGATGGTGGAATGTTGTTATGACTTATTCAATCCCCACGATGTAATGCCGATAAGGTTTTTCATGGTCTAAACCATGAAAAACGGGTAACAAATTAAAAATATTTGGGGGGATTCGGAAATCCCCCACTGGGTCTGCGAGAACGATGCAAGATTTGGGGCTATCGCTCAAGGCTTTGTAGAAGTCAGAGAGAGGAGTCTCTCCTTCTTCAGACATTATATCAGGTGGTGTGTGTAAAATAGTAGCTAGAGGTGCAATGAGTGGTATATTAGATAGGCGTGCTTGTTGATGTTACTGTGTAATTATGTTAGGTGTTTTTGTTCGACCAGACCTTAATCTCATACAAGGTTAAGACCAAACTTAACTAAACACGACAACCTCCAAACAATCCTGATATTCTAGTATAAACCTCTAACAGAAGATGCGAGGTGTGGAAGAAATGAATACCTGATTGCGTCCTTGCTTCACTTATGAATAGCGTCTTGTTTATGCGTGTTCAGTGTATATAACAAGTTAGAACACTGAAAAACTTGAAAAATCGAAGTTCGAATCAAACCTTTGGAAATCCGGCAAAATTCAGCTCAGGGCAAAGGGTCGCTCCACTTTGGCGCTCCAATGTAAACTTCGAAGTTACAGTGTTTGAGCTGGTCGCTTCGGTTTGGGCGTGGTCGGCTTCGGCTTCCAATAACTTGAGCGTGTCGCTCCTTTTGGCGCGTGCGCCCGTGCAATTTTTTTTCGAGGAAGTTTAATGTTGAAAAAGATAACCACAGTTAGAATCGAACAAGGGTGGGTGGGTGAAATGGGACCTTAAGAAGAGTACTTATACTACGAAAACAATGCAAAAGTGAAACTAAGATGGCAGCGGCGCCATTTGATAAAACATAAAAATGTTAAAAGTTTAGCTACGAAATGAACGATAAAACTCAAAATGTAAGTAAACTAAAACTTTATTATGTGCCTATATTTATCAAAGATTTCTACTCTCAATCCTATGAGATATAGTGGAGTAGATGATTCGTTTAACTCCTAGTCCTTCCGCATGGTAATGTTCTCTACGTATAATTACTCGGTCTTAAAGTCTAATGAGAGATTTACGAAATGATAACTAGACTACGATGCAACTACCCACAAGATGCAACTAGTCGACTATTTAAACAACTATGGGAATACTACGTCGATTCTATGATAAGGAGTTAGAGGGGGATTGATTCCACCTTAGCTCAACTTAATCCACTAACGACGAATCATCATAATCCGAATTGAACTGCTTCGCAGAACAATCTGGTTACTCCTAATCCCTAATTACACATGACATTTCTACCAATTCATAACTAGCATGTGAACGATTACACCCATTCTCATGGTGAAATAATCATTTCTAGAGTGGAAAGGAAATTACTTAATTTTACTTCTACGATAATCGGAATCAAGCCTTCATCAAGGCTTCGCAACCCCCTCTAATGGAGGTTTAGCCGAGAATCATCACGCTATCATTCCCAATCAAATTCGAACAAGACATAATATAAAGATTTGAACTTTACTTGTTTAAACTCAATTACAAACTACTCATGCAATAATTGAATTAAACTAATAATGACAAATAATTGAATCTAAGAATTGAACTAAATAAGTAAATGGAAATGAAACTAGATTACCAAGAACACTATTTTATTAATCTAATGAATAATAAAACAATGATTCAAATACTAAATTAATAATCTACTTGTTCTAAAGTAATTAATTAAACATGAAACTAGATCTAAAACAAGATATGAAAAACTAATTAATTAACTAATTGAAATTCTAAAACTAATTAATGGAGGCTAACTAATCTAGGTCTAACTATCTACCCTATCTACCATTAACAAAGAGTCAAGCTTTTGTTTTTATACTTTCAGATCCAAAAATTGTGCATGGCTTGGAGCCATGTTTTGGGCCAGAGAATCAGGCCCAAAACCCAATTCTTTCAGTCCAAAAAGGCCTCTTCAGCTGCAGTTGGCTTCAACAGACTTTTCGTCCACTTCTGCTCCTCTGATTGGGTCAAGTCTTAGACCATTGGAAAGCTCTTTCCGATCCGGTCGTTTTGACATAAGGTAGGCCCAATTCCGAGGTCTAGGTCCAAAGATACGGCTTTCGGAAGTTCTGCTGACTTTGTGTGCTGTTTCTGCCCGCGTCGACTTTTCAGCTTTTGACCGGGCTTTAGAAAGGCTTTGTCTTCTTGAATCTTGGCCTTTAATCACAGAACTCCTTAGCAACCGACCTTTGCTCATTTATCTCACTAAAGTGGTACATTTCTGCACATAATGGACTTTGAAGCCTGAAATACATAAAAATACGTAATCAGTATTAACTCTTAATTATTACTCACATAATTGGTCTAAAAGTATGATGGTTAAGGGGTTAAAACTACAGTTTTGGGCTCTTATCAGTTTGCAAAGTCAGACCTGGCATACATGGGCCAGAACCAAGCCCAATTTAGTTTATGGGTCGAGATGGATTTTAGGCTTTTGGGCAGGCCTTTATTGGCAATAAAGAACTTTAGATCTGCTTTCTTTTAATAAAGCCAATCTTAATTAAACTCTGTTTTTGGATTGGTGAGTTGACTCAAGTCACCAATCTTCAGAGATAATACAAGCTTCAATAGTAAATACTAAATAGAAAAAAAAAGGATAATACAACATTAAAATCTTTTGCCTGCAGTAACCGTACTGCCCACCCACCAAAACCATGCCAACAGATGATGCAACATAAAAAATTGACCTTTAAATGTGATCCACCATATTATACGACCCCACAACAAATTTCAGTGTAATTAAAGTATAGATCTTAAAGATCCATAGATAAAGTCGAGAAAAGTCAAATTTTTTTAACGGGATATCGGCAACGAATCAAAGTATATTGATCAAAATCCATCGTCCACTTTATGGGATGATTCTTGAATGATGAACTTGCGACCAAACCCTTTTGCCGGAATAGATTAAGTGATGATTCGATAAAAACGAATTTTTTTCGAAAAACCGCTGTAACTTTGAAAGATTCGATTTTTACTCAATTTTAACTAAAAAATAAGAAAATAACCTTTATGTTTTCTTATAAGTTATAACCACGAGATTTCTCATTCAAGCTAGAAATAGCACTGAAGTCCCCGAATAACATCCAAGGACTAGAGATATATGGAGCAAAATCCTTGATTTCATCCCAAACTTTCTTTCTTCTACTAGCCATTTGGCTTGGCCTATGGCTGGACTTGCTACATAAATAGCTAATGACTCAAAAGCTTAAAGTCCACTTGAATAAATAATATATGTATATTGATAGCTAATAATTCAATACATACTTTGTTTGAAGGGTTTATGTTTTTCTATTTTTTTTAAGAGATTGCAATCAAAATACTATACACACACAATATTTGTATAGATGAAAAAATTCCGATTAAAGAATAAAATATCTCGTCCTCACTTGGCATGCAAAGAAACACCAACAAAGAGAATAATGGATTACATGCATGAGTAAATAAACCTATATTAACGGTACGTCGTTGGCATATATTCAGGGTTTAGCTAAGAATAGGGAGGCATATTGTCTTGGATTGCGGGAGCAAGAGCATGTCATCACTTTCCGGTAGAACTCTTTCAAAGTTTTAAAATCAAATAACACATCAACAACCATATGCAATACCACCATCTTGGCAATCACTTTCTTTATGACCAATTTCCTTAAGACCAACGTTGCATGCCTACATATGGTTTACATTGCCAAAAACTTCAAGCTACTTGACTACTTCGACTAAATCATGGAACTATGAAATGTAATTAAAATGATCTACTATGAAGTTGATTAACACTTCGACTAAATCATGGAACCAATTTAAATGTAATTAAAATGATCTACTATGAAGTTGATTGATGTTAATTTAATTTGTAATCAAATTTACATGTGCAATGATTTGGAATATAGATTAGCCAAGAGTGATGAAATCAATGCAAACTTGATTACAATTTAACGAACCAATGCAACTTATTGCAACCTTGGGCAGACCATAAAATGATACTCTGTGAAATGTCATATATTCTTCCTCTTAATTACAGTCTTTACATCGGTTTTTACTCTCAGAAAGCAAACTACAACCAAGATATGGGCCATATACTACGAATCCATCATCGTTGTGAACACCCAACCTTCCTAGATGATCTGCTGCTTTGTTTACTTCTATGTGAACATCCTTGTAAGTAACCTCCTCCAAGAAGAAAGTAAACAGAAGAAGAAAGTAAACAGAACATATAAAGTATAAAGTGCTTTGTATGGGCTGCTTCTACAAAAGATTAAGAAAAAACTTTGGTACAAATATTAACACATTTGTATGTGGGTATATCTTTTTCATACAATCAACAACATCAACTTCAACGAAGCATTTGCATACATTTAGTAACATTAAATTCAACAAAGCATTTGCATCCAATGGCACGTTCAAGATTGAAAGAAACCATAACACCAAAGTTGTCAGGCATGTAAAAGTCTCCTCCACCAATGTCGCAACCACCACCAAGAACTTTCTGGCCAGTTTTAAGATTCAACTTTGCAATGAACTCTTTCGTTGTCTCTACCTAATATATGAAGGTCCACTTACACATTTATCATGAGACAAAAGGCAAAAAATATAAAATAAACTCTGAAAGAAAAGAAAGTTCAAAGAAACAGTGCATGCTTAGAAATAGCAGCCAAGATGTCAAGACATTTCCCCTTGGTTGGGCTTCTGCAAGTGCTCTGTTTTGAGGATTGAAATCCCAAGGCAGTGTCTTTAAGTGGAGCTCCAATATGTTGAAACAATCATAATTGAGACTTTATTGTTTACCTTAGTGTCTTGCTAAGGAACATGACACATAGTGGGCTAAGAGGTATGAGCCTAGCTGGGATGTCTTAGTTATCAATATAGATTCCTTAAGACCCTTTTGTTGATTGTTACTTATCTATTATTACCAATTCCGCCAATTTTTACAAATCCTTCTCGAATAGTTTTTTCACTATCTTTTAGTTTATATTGAACATTGGCCAAGTAGCACTGAAATCCCTTATCGTCATCTGTACCGACCTTTCTAAATAACCAAGAAATCTGCAATTTTGAAGATAAATTTAAACCCTCCAACCATTTATATCATATTTCAATCAATTTAAATTTACACCCTCGATCAAGTCCTCAACCAAACAGGTATATAGTTCTCTACTATTAAGCACAATATAATTTCAACTAAATCTCTACATTTTAGATCTAAAAAGATGACTTAAAATGATAAGATACATAGCCCGCTGATATTATATGACTCAAATTAAGATGGCAGTGAGAGGTCTAAGAGATCAACATAATAAGTCACAAATGAAAAGAGCAAGGAGATGCATAATGAATGGGCTACGAAGTACTTTGCCTCAAGAATGGGAATTCCAAAGTTTGTTTGGTCGCTAACTTTATAGCAAATTTCTAACTGCATCAACCATGCTAAATTCTTTATTTCGAGAAGGTCCAATCATCCTATTGTAAGCAAGGTACCACCATGGAACATCACCCAAAAAGCAAACACAATTAGGTAAGTTAACATTTTCTTGAAAATTGGAGGTTCTTTAAATATGTATGATGAACATGAATAATTGCTAAAATGAACCAAAATTATACATAACCACTCTTAGGTTGTTTGAAATGACCATGAATTGACCCTTCCTCTACGATAAGCACTACTGTCTTTTTTATCGTGGTCCAGCATTTTACATCCTCTCCCTCTGTGGTTTCCGTCTTAATCAAGCAATTAATCACGGATGGTAAAACTGTAAAATATATGACTATCATTTTAATAAAAGTGTGATCAGACTTTGTACATTTTAGTAGCAAAAAAAATACCTCCTTTGTCCTTGATAGAGGAGACTTCAAATGATGAGGAATAGCAACTGAAGTCCTTACATATAACCAAATCCCGGTAAGATTACAATAAAAATTAGGTGTCAAAATAGAAATGTCCAAATTGCATCAACAGGTACCTAATAACCAAATTGCATCTCTGTGATTACATCAATAAGTTCTCACTTAACCAAATAAATATTGTTAGTGATAGAAATAACTTAAGCTTAAATGATTTCATAAAACACCAATCACCATATAAGATGAAACATCTAAAATGGTCTACCCTATTAGGTGGTAAATGCTAGGATGCATTTATATATGCTAGTATGAGCCAAAAATTGGTGTGCGGGAAAAAAAATACATATCATCATTGTAACCAAAAGCATATATGAATATGTTAACAAAACTAACATCTCACTGGAAAATTCACCCCTTCACGAAAAGCATATATGAATTGGTTGATCCTTTCCATCCAACTCATGTAAACAAAAAATAATACATGGTGTACTTTTGCCCCTTCAGCCACTTCACACCCCTCTGCTACTCCATGTAAATTTATTGAACATCCCTTCAATTAACAATCTAAGTTTCCTCTAACATAGATTTATGAGTTAACTAACTCAACATCCAAATTAAGAGACAAAAGAATATCATGATTTTTTTTATAGTACATGGATGAAAAGTGCAAGATGCAACCATCTCTTCTCAACAAACCATGGGAAAAAGGATATATCAAATAAGTTAAAGTAGAAGATGTAATAGCAAAAAGAAAAGAATGCAATTATAGACCATCATCTCTTTTCAAGAAACTCATAGAAACCAAGATATAAAGGAAGCTAGTGAATTGAATTAAACAAATGGGTTGACCACCCCTCGTTTTCTGTTGAAATGAGATATTTCTTGTGTTTGGAGAATGAATTGCTATCTAGGGGATGTTGGAATCTTGAATGAAACTGTGTCCTCATGGGTTTGAACCCATGATCTTATGTCTCTACTACTCTCTAATGTGGGGGGCTTTAGTCCCACATTGGTTACTAAACTTAAGTCACTTGAGTTTATATTGCTTTGTGTCCTTGTGGAGGGATAGTGTAGAGAGATATAAGGAGGTGCTCGTGCGCACACAAGGCCACCTTGGTTTGGGGGCTCTCGGGAGGTGGGAGCTCTAGGAAACCTTAGTTTGCGTGTGCCCACACACGTCGCACGCAGGGGGGGGGGGGTTGTAAATCCACCCATTTGGGCTTCACGTGGGTGCGAGTACTTGGCTTGTTTTTGCAAAATCTCTTTTTGTTGGTTTCAAAAACAGTTGTTTCAAGAAAAACCAAATCACGCTTTTCTTGCCCTAGGATAGTGCGTGCGTGATTCTTGCCTTGCCTTCAGTTGCGTAGTTGCGACTTCAAGTTTCTATAAACCAAAACGTTTTCCCATTTTCAAAGGATGCAAAAAATAGATCTGATTTCTCTTCTCAAAGAAAAAACCATGTCTGGAGTATTGGGAGTTCCAGGGGATGTCATTTGCTAGTGACTTACCCTTCTACTGTTGTATCCTGGGAGGCGTGCGCTTGAGGCTGGCAGCTACGTTACCGGCAACGTTTTTCGTCTTAAGGAAATTGTGCAGAGCACAATCCTCAATGATAAGTTTTATTTGAATTATTATTACTTTTTTGCTTTACTAGTTAATACAATCTTAAGACGAAAAATGATTATCTAGTATTGTATTTGTGCTCGTTTGTTCTTTATACTGCTGAAATGGAGAAACCCAGTGGTAAGTCTGTCAAACCTGAGATTTTTTATGGCAGAAATTTCAAGCGATGGCAGATGAAAATGCGCTTTTATCTGACTACTCTGAAACTGGTTGAATGGATTTCGATTGAGAAACCCATTTCAAATGATGATGAAGAAGAACATGGTCGTTCTGGTGGTGTGGAAAGATGGGAAAAGAAGGATTATTTATGTCGAAATTACATACTTGACTGTCTTTCTCTTGAAATATATGATGTCTATGCTGTGTGTCCGACTGCTACAGAGTTATGGAATTTACTTGATAAAAGGTATGCTACTGAAGATGCAGGTTCAAAAAAATTTCTTGTAGGAAAGTTTATGGACTTCAAAATGGAAGATGGGAAATCTGTTATTTCTCAAGTGGAGGAGCTGCAAATCATTGTTCATGAGATTCTACAGGAAGGGTATAAAATCTGTAAAGGTTTCCAGGTTGCTGCTATCATTGAGAAACTCCCTTCTTCGTGGAAGGAGTACAAAAACAGTCTTAAACATAAGAAGAAAGAGATGACCTTAGAAGATCTGATCGTCAACCTTCAGATCGAGGAGGATAACAGGAAGGCTAAACTCAATGTGGAGACTTCAGAAATGAAAGCTAAGGCTAACCTGGTTGAAGGTAACGCTGCTAGTTCTTCTAAGTCTAAATCATCTAAATTCCAAGCCAAAAAGAAACCATATGTGAACAAGAATAAACAATCCCAACCTCACTTTAAAAAGAAACCTTATAATCCTGAAATTCATTGCTATGTGTGCGGATCACGAGGTCATATAGCCCCGGACTGTAAATTCAAAAAAGGTCCAAATGATGGGAAGAAAGATAAGGCACAAGCAAATATAGTTAAGGATGGCAACTTTTCTGCTGTGGTTACTGAGGTTAACTTGGTGAGTAACATGACTGATTGGTGGGTAGACACTAGGGCTACCAAACACATCTGTGGCACTAAAAGTGCATTTGCGTCCTTCACTCCTCTGGGAGAGGGAGAAAGTATGTTCATGGGTAACTCATCTGCTTCTAAAGTTGAAGGAAAAGGGACTGTTAATTTGAAGTTCACTTCTGGAAATGTTTTTAATTTGAAGGATGTTCTTTATGTTCCTGATATTAGGAAAAATCTGGTTTATGGTTCCCTTTTAAGTAAGAAGGGGTTCAAACTTGTCTTTGAGTCAGACAAATTTGTTCTGACTAAGGGGGGGACTTTTGTGGGTAAAGGTTATTTAGATAAAGGCTTGTTTAAGCTCAATGTAACTGATTTTGAATTTAATAAAGCATCTTCTTCTTCTTATATGGTTGAAAAGGTAGAAAGAAACACTGAGTTGTTGGCATTGATTCACACTGACTTATGTGATCTTAAAGGTTACATGACTAGAGGAGGTAATAAATATTTTGTTACATTCATTGATGATGCTTCACGTTTCTGCCATGTTTATCTTCTTAAGAGTAAGGATGATAGCTTAGCTAGATTTATTTCCTTTAAAACTGAAGTTGAGAACCAGTCAGACAAGAAAATAAAAATAGTTAGGTCTGATAGAGGAGATGAATATTCTGATCCTTTCAATAAATTTTGTGAAGATAATGGTATTGTATATGAGACCACTGCCCCTTATGCTCCCCAATCCAATGGGATAGCAGAGAGGAAAAAATAGGACTCTCAAAGATATGATCAATTCAATGATCAATAGCTCTGGGGCTTCTATGAACCTATGGGGGGAAGCTTTGCTAACGGCCTGTTATATTCTGAATAAGATACCTTTTAAAGACACAAATAAAACTCCATATGAGATGTGGAAAAATAGGACACTGTCTTATAAATACTTTAAAGTGTGGGGGTGTTTGGCTAAGGTGTCTATACTAACACCCAAGAGGACTAAACTTGGCCCTAAAACTGTAGATTGTGTCTTTATTGGGTATGCACAGAATAGCAGCGTGTACAGGTTTTTAGTTTCAAAATCTAAAAATAAATTTGTTGATGATAATACCATTATTGAGTCTAGGGATGCTGTCTTTTTTGAGGATAAATTTCCATTTATTGAGAGATTTGGAGGGACTCCGAGTTCTTCAAGACTTGCTCCTAGAGTTCGAGAAGATTCTTCTGCTGAAGATGAAATTGAACTCAGGAGGAGCAAGAGACCTAGGACTAACACCTCTTTTGGACCTGATTTCCTTACTTTCTTGGTAGAGGATGATCCTCAGACCTATTCAGAGGCCATGTCATCTTCTGATGCTATATTTTGGAGGGAGGCCATTCTAAGTGAATATGAGTCCATTATAACCAATAACACTTGGGAGCTGGTTGAGTTGCCCCCTGGTTGTAAAACTATTGGAAATAAATGGTTATTTAGAAAGAAACTTAAGGCAAATGGATCCATTGATAAATATAAAGCGAGATTAGTAGCAAAAGGCTATAAACAGAGAGAAGGGTTTGATTTCTTTGATACTTACTCTCCTGTGACAAGGATTACATCTATCAGAATGTTAATAGCTTTTGCTTCTACTCGTAATCTCGTAATTCACCAAATGGATGTTAAAACAGCATTTCTAAATGGGGAATTACAAGAGGAGATATATATGGATCAACCAGAAGGTTTTGTTTTAGAAGGCCTTGAGAGAAAAGTTTGTAGACTAAAGAAATCTCTTTATGGTCTCAAACAAGCTCCAAAACAATGGCATGAGAAATTTGATAGTGTGTTAATCTCTAATGGTTTTAGTATTAATAAGACAGATAAATGCATTTATTGTAAATTTGAGAAACTATCTGGTGTAATTATATGTTTATATGTGGATGACATGTTGATCATCGAAACCAGTTTAGAGACCGTCAATAAGACTAAATCTTTTTTGAGTAAGCATTTTGACATGAAAGATTTGGGTATTGCTGATGTTATTCTTGGCATTAAGATAGTGTATAATTCCAATGGAATTACTTTGACTCAATCTCATTATGTAGAGAAAATGCTTAAAAGATTTAATCAATTTGACTGTGTACCTGCTAAAACACCATATGATCCTAGTATACATTTGACAAAAAATATTGGATCAGGTGTATCTCCTTTAGAGTTTTCTAGGGTTATAGGCAATCTCATGTATCTTGTGAACTGCACTAGACCAGATATAGCTTACGCCGTAAGCAAACTTAGTAGATACACCATAAATCCTAGCAATGAGCATTGGGATGCTCTTATCAGAGTATTAAGATATTTGAAATATACTTCAAATTATGGTGTTCATTATGGCAGATATCCAACTGTGCTTGAGGGGTACAGTGATGCCAATTGGATTGCTGATTCTCAGGAATCTAAATCTACTAGTGGCTATGTGTTCACTGTGGCAGGGGGTGCAGTGTCTTGGAAATCATCTAAGCAAACTTGCATTGCCCGTTCCACTATGGAATCTGAGTTTATAGCTTTAGATAAAGCTAGTAAGGAAGCAGAGTGGATCAGGAATTTTTTGATGGATATCTTGCTTTGGCCTAAACCTGTTCCACCTGTCTCTATTCACTGTGATAGCCAAACTGCTATCTTGAGAGCCAAAAATACTTCCTATAATGGGAAATCTTGACATATTCGTCGAAGACATAACACTGTGCGACAGTTGTTAAAAGATGGGATCATAGCTATTGACTTTGTGAGGTCAAAAGAAAATTTAGCTGATCCTTTAACTAAAGGCTTGGCTAGAGAGCTGGTTTTTGGTACATCGAGGGGGATAGGGCAAAAGTCTATTAAAGACTAAACCTATTTATTTAAATCACCGATAACTGACACCCAACCTTTATGAATGGAGATCCCAGGATCAAGGTTCAATGGGGAAACAAGTTATCTGCGTGATTTGTGGAGGTACTACACCTAGAGTGAAAACTCTGTACCCATCCCTATGATGTAGTAGTACCTTTTGTATCTTTTCAAGGATGAGTGAATGCTCTTAATGCTTTCTATAGCTGGTTTTCCAGTGGGGTGTAATGATATAGTACACTCTTGATAGAGGCACCTATATGAGTGAGGAAGTAAAGCCGCTTCCTATGAGAGCTTATAGGCTTATTCTCTAGAACACTCATGAAACCTGGGAAGCTCATGGCTATACGAGCACAACTGAGGGAACTCTATGATGATTTTTGAAGTTATGTGTGTTACCTGTTGACTTGGATTACATATATGTTGAACAGTTCAAGACTAAGGTCACTGGTCAACTAGTAATCCCGACAGACAAACACTAAGCGAAGGTTCAAGTCGTATGACACCTTCAGCCGCCCATTCATAACTTCTTCATACTCCAGACATTCTTGTTTTTTCTTCTGTTTCTTTATAATTTCATTCATGTGGGGAATTGTTGGAATCTTGAATGAAACTGTGTCCTCATGGGTTTGAACCCATGACCTTATGTCTCTACTACTCTCTAATGTGGGGGGCTTTAGTCCCACATTAGTTACTAAACTTAAGTCACTTGAGTTTATATTGCTTTGTGTCCTTATGGAGGGATAGTGTAGAGAGATATAAGGAGGTGCTCGCGCGCACACAAGGCCACCTTGGTTTGGGGGCTCTCGGGAGGTGGGAGCTCCATAAAACCTTAGTGCGCATGTGCCCACACACATCGCGTCGCTAGGTAGGGTGCAAATCCACCCATTTGGGCTTCGCGTGGGTGTGAGTACTAGGCTTGTTTTTGCAAAATCTCTTTTTGTTGGTTTAAAAAACAGCTGTTTCAAGAAAAACCAAATAATGCTTTTCTTGCCCTAGGATAGTGCGTGCGTGATTCTTGCCTTGCCTTCAGTTGCACAGTTGCGACTTCAAGTTTCTATAAACCAAAATGTTTTCCCGTTTTCAAAGGATGCAAAAAATAGATCTGATTTCTCTTCTCAAAGAAAAAACCATGTCTGGAGTACTGAGAGTTCCAGGGGATGTCATTTGCTGGTGACTTACCCTTCCACTGTTGTATCCTAGGAGGCGTGCGCTTGAAGCTGGCAGCTACGTTACCGGCAACATTTTTCGTCTTAAGGAAAGTGTGCTGAGCACAATCCTCAGTGATAAGTTTTATTTGAATTCTTATTACTTTTTTGCTTTACTAGTTAATACAGGGGATACTTGACTGATCTTGCCTAAATGGTTTGACATTTAAAACAATTTCTCGAACAGTTTGAAGAAATAAGCAATTGTAACATAGATGGCATGTAATATGGTTCTCACATTACAAATAGTTCTACATATACCGCAAAAAGAAATATATAATACTTATATCATTCTCATAAAAAAAATCTCACACAATGACCAATTTTATAGAATTCACGCCTAAATAAAACATTTTGAAAAATACCTAAGAGAAAGGAAAACACAAATATCAACATGTAGAGATTCTAAATTAAAACATTTTATTACCTTTGATAACTTTTGGTTTTACGGTGGCAAGCAGATGGCGACGATTCATTGAATCCCATAGACTCTACCATATGAATCCCAGGTGATGCACATCATCTTTGAGTTACCCCAGTTCCATTTCTGAGTTGATGGCTATGACTACTGCTCCCAAAACCTGCCACATATATGCAGCACCACACTAAAAGTAGAATCTTGGTATCTCTGCAGCTCCTTTATCCTGTTCCTTGCCATCTCAAGCTCCTTTCTCGCTGCTGCTCCCTCTGGGATCTCTTCTTGAAGCTTCTTCCTCTCCGCTTGCAATGAATTAATGCTGATATTCAGCATGTTGATCTCAACTGTCTTGATCTGGAGTTGCCTTTGTAATTCCACAATGTCTGATTTCTACTCCTTCAGACCATAGTATTCGAGTAACTCACCTTCAAGTTTCACTTCCCTTTCTTCCAATTCTTTGACCAGGTACGTAAACGTTTAAGTTCATTTGCATTTTTTTCCATCTCAATTTCATAGATTCTATTTGTCTCAGCCTGGGCTTCGCTTCTCAAGTCAAACTTGTCATTTGGTAATGGAAATTGAATCTCACCAGAAAAGAAGTCTTCAAATTCAGATATAAGTTCTTCATCTTCAAGAGAAAGATTATTGCTCAAAGCCGGATTTATTATGCTGCTGATTCCTTTAACCTCTTCTTCCTCTTCCTTTTCCTCACTCCCCTGCAAAGGTAAAAAGTTTTTCAATTATAAATAAGAAATCACTTTACTCAAATAATTCAACTGCATGATACATGACCCTTTTCTGGATTAACATTATTATCTGTAAGCTGCCTGCAACTTACAAATTTCTTACTCAATAACAAAATGATGCAAAAGTTTCTTACTTGATCCACATATGCCTCCCATGCCATGTTTTGCCATTAAGGTATTTCTTGCTCAGCTCTTCAATTAAAAAGAACCTTAGTTACCTACAAAACATTGTAACAACATATGTTTATATGATACACAGTATCAAATTTCAGTATTTTTGAGAGACTTGAATGAATGATGATGCAAGTAAAAGTAATTGATCCAAGTGAAACTGAACTAAGGTTATAACGTAGTTTAATGAGTCGCTAAACTCTTCCATTAAGGGCATTTTAAAGGGCACTAAATCAGAAAATTAGGCGAGGGCTAAAAGTGTTATTCATCACAATTATGAATTATCAAATATTGAAGTTTAAAATTTTCCATATACAAAAATACTCAGTTACCAATCATTCCTATTGTTTTAGGACGTACAATTCAAGTTCCGTTGTTGTGAGGTTCGAATAAAAAGAAGAAGAAAAAAAGACCAAGTAAAAAATACTAACTTTTCCTGTAACCCAACCCTTTATAAGGTATGAATAAATTTCAACTTGAACACCTACTGCTATGTAATAAATATATAAATATGTCAATATTAATTGAACCAACTTGAAATCATAAGAAGATATAAAAGGATAAAAGGGTTATTCAATCACAAACTATACCTCAAATGACATTGCAATTAGCTAACTTTTGCACATAACATCTGATGGATTAAACAACATTATATACCTTGTAGTAGCAGGTTAGAAAGGTTTCGATGCATGTACACATGCAAAAGTATTTTTAAAGACAATTGGTCATAGTATTTAATAAAGACAAAATTATCAAGATAAAACTTTGTTCATCTTGTTTCTGAAAAATGTTTGTATACTCCTGATCCAATATGATTTAACGTGCCCAAGAAAAACAACAAAAAATCATTGAATTGAAAATGATGTGCAATTGATGAATTCAGAAATTGAATTCAATCAAAGATTTAAAATGATAATAATCTATTATATTTGAAATTCAAAAAGTGGGAAGCGCAAAGAAGAGTGTACCTGATCGGTATCGATGATTGAAATCATATCATACTGATAGTCGAAATTTAATTGAGAACCTATAACTGTGATTCATAATTATTACCATCATACCCTAAATGAAAAATACACGTACATATCGAAACAAAAGGTAGAAGCGATAAAGAGAGAGAACCTCGCAGTAGCAGGTTAGGACGTTTTGACTTTGATCATATGCAGTGTTCCAATTAAGCTCACATACAAAAAAAATCGATGTGAACTTCAAATGCTTGAATTCAAAGTAATGCTTACTGTGATCAAATCCTATTGCTGACATTACATAGATTATTATGTACTTCATACCAATACACTTATATACAGTTAATTAAAATACTGCCCAATTCTACACAAAACACGTACTCCAGTCAAAAAGACAACAGTCCATTCAATCAATTTTTTTTTACTGTACAACTCAATCTCATACCAAAAATATCAATATTTTTCGAAGTTCTAACTTCCTATAATAACAGCTTTGATATATAATTTAAAGAGTCACAAAGGATAAACACTTTTCAAGGAGTAACATATCTACTCCAGTACCAATAACTAATAAACACCCTAGAACTTAATACCATTATCTACAACAAATCATACAAAAGTCCAATTTAAGCTTTCCTATAATAACAACTTCAAAATCAAAGTAACAATATCACATGCCCAATCAACTTTAAAATCTAAAAACACTTCCAAAGCTCATAATACATCTAGATTTAATACGGGTCTCCTCATTTCTATCCAAATGTAGCTAACAACTCAAACCCACAACAAAAAGCAATCACTTTTATCCTAATATTCAAATATTTAAACACCAAGAGAAAGAAAGAGAGTTATTATACCTTGATGCATAAGCATTTGAACCTAATCCTCATACATTGATTTTAAAGGAAGCAATTCATTAAAAGCATTTGATTTTGCAAAGAAAGAAATGGGTAGTACCTTTTATGGAAGAAAAGAGCATCAGCGAATACACATTAGACAGATTCACTTGAAAATTGTTTGAAATATCTACTATCCTTGAAAAGTGCCTAATTTTATCAGAAGTTTTAGAGGACCTGGGTTCTACAAAATTCCAAGAACGTAATTCTCACTTCTTTGCCACCTAGCTACTCGCTACATATGAGAATATGACTATATGAGCAGCAGCTTTGAAATGGTAACTACTAAAATTCACTCCCTGAAGCTGCAACCAATAGAGAAAAGAATGATCCATGCCAATTCTCTCTGACCACTTCCTTCAAATATATCACGTGCTCAACACAGGTGCCACAAACCACCAATTCCTTCCAAACTCCCTTTCTTTCCCTCTACTCCAACCACCCAGCAATTTCCTTCACTGAAATTCAAAAAATCAGCACACCCCACCATCAGCATGGCATCATCCGACAGTCCACAATCAATTTCAATTACCAAAACTTGGACCCAACTCAACAACGAATCTGATTTCACATCTCTACTTTCATCCGACGGCTATATTTCCATCTGCGGCTTCGGTTCTCTTTTATCAGGTACACTTTCTTAAGTCTTAACATACACATTTCTATAATCCACTAATCCCACGTCTCAATTCACTATCTTACTTCCAAATTCAGAAAAAAGCGCGAGGAGTACATTTCTTGAACTCATTGACTTCCGAATGGCGAAACTCAATGGCTTCCATCGTGTTTTCGCTCATGTTGCGCCAATTTTCTTCCAACGTGGAATTGCCAATGCTGAAACTCAGGTCACACATACATAACAGAAACTAATTTCAAACTAATCCTCATTTTTTTCTTCTTTTTAAGGATAACTTTGTGAATTGGGAAACACATACATAACGAATTTCTGTCACACATGCATCAGACAGAAACCAATTCCAATTCAATAACGCCCACATAAAAAAATTCACATCAGCATAACATAGCTTTGTTTACATGAAAAGAATTGAAAATGATAAAAGTCATAAAGTAAGGTTTTGATGAACTTAAAACAAATAAAAGTAATTTAGTTGGAAAATATACCTTCTGATATGCAGGGCTTCAAGGAGAAATCATTTAGAATAAGGGCGAGAGATAGAGGCGACCAAAAGGAGAAGCTTGTTTGGTGTTTAAACTATAATCTTTCATTAGATTAGAATTAGATTAGAATGTGGGGTTTTCTTTTCTTTGTGCAAGTCTGCTGAATCATACCTTCAACAACAATATTTCTTTATTAATACTAAAACAAAGTAAGATGATTAAAAAAAAGATTCTAATGTATGTACCAATCGAGAACGTCTAGAATTTTGGGTTTCCCATCTGACGTGAGTTTTAAACCATCTGCAGCTGGATCGACGCCCGAATCGAAAACCGCAATGATGACAACACAACCATCGATTTCTTCTTTATAGTATTAATCAAGTTTTTCCATTGTAGTCTATGTGATTCTGGGACTCATTGGTGTGGTAATAGATGCAACCTGCATAAGCTTTATTAATACTAAAACAAAGTAAGATGATTAAAAAAAAAGATTCTAATGTATGTACCAATGGAGAACGTAAAACTGCCAAAGGCTTGGAGTATCTTTTAAATCTAACTACTTGAGGAAACCATAACTATTTGTCTTCTTTCACACAATTTGTTTGAAAGAACATGACATTGGAAAATTCAAGGATACACAAAAAGTACAACAGAAACACTCTTCACTTTTACCTCCTTCCTTTAGATTTGGAATCAAAATGATGTTTCTTCAACTTCTTTTTACGAATTACAGCAGTTTGGCTTCCACCCTCACCCATGAGTGCAAGTAGCTTTTGACCTTCTTTATTAGTTTTTGCTGTGGTGGTTATGCAAACATACATCCCCCTTGGTTTACCAAGGGCATGATAACGGATCTCCGTATGCTATAATTTCCATGCCCATCAAAACTGTTCGGGCAGACACCCTGAAAATCCCTTGGCTTCAACAAAAATGAAATTCGGTACAGAGGGATTTGAGAGGTGTTGCCAGAGAACAACATCTTCTTCTATAATTTTGATATCACTCTATCATCCTAAACAATTTCTTAGTTTAATTTTGGAAAAAGAGAAGAATAAGAGAGAGGGTTTGAAGAGATGTTTTTTTTTGTAGAGTTGGGAGTGTTTTGTAGAATTGAAAAGAGAATATGGAAAGAGGTTTTTATCTATTTTGGGTTACCCCCGAACAATTGAAATCAGCAAAAAAGGGCGTAGAATTCCTTTTTTTATGAAAAATCTGATGTGTCAGTCTCAGAGAAAAAAAGGGGACTGACGTGGGTCACTGGGAGCATTTTCCACTACTCAGTATTAATGGTTTTTGATATGAAGCAGGCTCTCCATATACAAGAGTAAAATACCAATCACCATCATAACCAAAATTGGTAACTTTACTTGTGATATGATTTTGAGTTGCACCAAACACTTACAATTGTAACTATGGTGCTAAGCTAGGAACGAAGATATTGATTCCTTATATATAATAAGTAGTCTCATTGTCACCACAACGCAATGACCTATTTTCTCCAGAGACTTGCTTTTGACTTTCACCAAAAACAGTTGAGTCAAAACTTTACCAAAAAATATAAGAATAATGCTCGAGTCGAAGTGCTTGATTAGTAAGTAAATTTGTGTCTCGTTTATTAGTCTCATGAACCCAACTTACGAATTTGGTAAAATTCATAAGCAAAGCCTTGTCATTTGTTTTTCTTACTTAAATTTCTTTGCACAAACCATACCACAAAGCGCGTTATGCTATGCAACTTTTGTAGTAGTATCCCAAGCAACAACATCTATTGATGCCTATAGCATATAAAACTTTTTTGTTTAGCCAGGCTATATTATATTTATCAGTGAAAAATATCTAGAGAGTTATAATAAAGTGTAATAATGAACAACGGTATCACATAAACTTTTTAAGTTTCACTATTGAAAGACGACCACACAAAACTATCACTTTTTTTTTTTGAAAAAATTATGGGTTTGGGCATACCCTAACATGTATTCATCTACTAATAAGATTACTGTTTCGGCAGTAAACTGCTTCAACACAACGAGAGCAATGGTAAATAACACACTAAGAAACAGAGGAATTTGATGTTGGGGGAGATGAAACTGAACCAAATAAAGGCTGCCTACGTACCCAAGATCTATTCTCTAGGGATCAAGTTTCCACATAGTTCCTTATGAAAAATAATGTGGTATTTATATAGGTAGAGTAGAGAGTCCTTGTAGCTCAAGTAATCTTGTTGCTTGAGTAATTGTGATAGAATATAACTGTCAACTGATAATTATCTCTTTGATAAGAAATTAATATGGACATAAATCAATGTACATTAGTGGCAAGTCATGTGGCTAAGGTTCAGCCTTAGACACATGCGTTAATGGGCCTGTACATTGATCCATGATATTGCAAATTAGGCTTTGGCCCTGTCGATTAAATGAATAAAATAGAGACTCCTACTAATGGACGTTTGCCACGTAGGTGGGGGTCGAAACACCGCCCCCTCTTTGGCATGCGAACGAAGTTCACATGGCAAAGAAGAGAAGAAAAATCAAGGAAAACTGGGAATAAGAAAAAAGTAAGCGGAATGTATAACAAAGTGTCGTGCGAAAAGAAATAATTGGAAAATTGACTGTCGAAAAAAAATTGCAAATTATCGGGAACGAAAGAATGTCAAACTAACGTATACGGGACGCAATATAGTTAAATAAAAGATGGCCGAAAATGCACAGAAAAAAATAAAATATGCACAGAAATAAAATTGCAAAAAAAAATTTAGATTAAAAACTGTCTTTGATCAACGTCCGCGAAATAATACGAAATTTGAATTCGACGATGCATGCCAACGGAATAGCGATACTTGGATTATTCCGTTGAAAATTAAACGTAGGGGCAGTCTAGTAATAATAGTAATCAAAGGAAGTTAGCTACTAATCGGACTCTAAGTGTTCGGATGAGATAAGAATTGAGAGTAGAGATAAAGTTGGAGTTGGAGAAGAATCCCACCAGTACTTAAGTCCGTTTGGATAATAGAATTAGATAACACATACCACTGAGTCTCCCACCGTAGTCATGGATGAGTACAGTGCTTGTCTATTTATACGATTTTAAAACTGATAGTCACCCACTTCGTCTCTGTATAATTTTTCATCGTATATTGAAGATTGCGTGAAAATTGCCTCTGTTTGAATTTGAGACCAAACTATAAAAGTCTCGCACAACGAATGAGATAAGATAATAAGTCATGTATCTCGTCTCGATCTTCGTATATAGGAAGTTGAAACACATATGCTGAGTCATGATTTGGAGTACATGATAAAAGTGGTTTTACGTAAATCTAACTATCTATGCGTAAACACAAATAATCAATTTACGTAAATACGTGTTTATATCAATATTCCTACTCTCAAGAACGAAGTAATATAAGAGTGTCAGGATTCGTTCCACTCTTAAACTGTCTAGACTTAAATCGAATTCAACTAATCAAACCCAAAAGGAACAATGGTGAGAGTAATGTGTGATGTGAAATTTCTAATATCATTATACTATCATTTCCCAAGCAAATCAAACAAGACATGGTATAAAGGGTTGAACTTTGCTTGTTCGAATTTAAAAGGAAACTACTCATGTAAGAATTTATTTAAACTAATAGTGACAAATACTAAATCAATGAATTGGAATAGATGTTTAATGAAAAATGAAGCTAGATTATAAAAAACAACTAACTTATTTAATCTAATGAAAAGTAACAATGATTCAATAATCTATATTAAAACAAGGTATGAAAACTAATTAATTAATGGGATAAAACTCAAAACTAGATCTAGATCTATCTTTTTCTAACCCTAAACTCCATTAACATTAGCTTCCTAACCTAATTTATTTTCTAACCTAACTATCTACCATTAACAAAGAGCTAAGCTTTGGTTTTTATATGTTCAGATCCAAAAATCGTGCATGGGCTTGGATCCATGTTTCGGGCCAGAGAATCAGGCCCAAAACCCAATACTTTCAGTCCAAAAAGGCCTCTTCAGTTGTAGTTGACTTCGACAGACTTTTTCGTTTACTTCTGCTCCTCTGATTGGGTCAAGGCTTAGACCATTGGAAAGCTCTTTCCGAGCCGGTCGTTTTGACATAAGGTAGGCCCAATTCCGAGGTCTTAGTCCAAAGATATGGTCTTCGGAAGTTCTATTGACTTTGTACACTGTTTCTGCCCGCGTGGACTTTGACTTTTCATCTTTTGACTGGGCTTTACAGAGGCTTTCTCTTCTTGAAAATTGGACTTTAATCACAGAACTCCTTAGCAACCGACCTTTGCTCCTTTATCTCGCTAAAGTGGCACATTTCTGCACATAATGGACTTTGAAGCCTGAAATGCATAAAAACACGTAATCAGTATTAACTCTTACTTATTATTCACATAATTGGTCTAAAAGTACAATTGTTAAGGGGTTAAAACTACAGTTTTGGGCTCTTATCAAACCACCCCCAAACAGCATTTTGTTTGTCCTCAAGCAAATATGAGAAATTAGAATAAGTGACCAAAAATGGAGTTCTAACTACTCTCGTTTACTTGAGTGCGATTGCATTGACCATATGCAACAAGGCCTTAAACCACTAGGAATTCCCTAGTGGGCCGAAGTTATAGCCTCGTGAGAGTTTTCTAGTGAAGGTACTTTCATAAAACTTCATCTATACTACAACGACTAAGAAATAAAATTATTGTTTCCTTATTTATGTCCCAATTATCTATACATCTCACTAACGATGAATATAGAATAATCATGTCGAAACCTAAGCTAATATATGCATAATAATCAATCATCTACGAATAAACATATATACATGAGTAATGCTATGAAATGCTTAGCAGGTCCGTTTCTGAAAACTCGGAATAAGCGTCCTTAAGTAGGTCCTCACATAAAAGTCAAGACAAAAATCACTCTAATTTTTCTGCTCAAGTTTCGCTACTCAAGTGCGCAGTGGGCACACTTTACCTTACAATCTCAATGACACACAAGGAAGCTGGAGTCGATCAAACACATCTGCCACTTACTATCACACTAACCTATTCCTAATTAAGCTAGAGGTCTTTATTAGGTGTCATGGGGATTAGGAGATGGTTTAAGAAGGAAAGGAAATGGATATTCAAAGGAGAAGTCTGAGATAATAGAGTCTTCATATTATGTAACTTAGAGAAAATCTTGTTATTTTTTTTTCTTCTATACTTTGTTTCCATCCTTAGCCATATTTTTCTTTTTTCTTTTCTTTGGCTTTTAACTCCCTTTTATTCTATTTTGGAGTTTTTATTTATTTCTATTTTTTTTTTTTCCTTGGATGGAAACTTCTTTTTTTTTAAAGAACTAACTAATTTTTGTTTACACGTGTTTTTCTCTTCTTCTTTCTTCACTCATTCTATTCTCGGACTTATTCTAGATTGGGTAAGTTGAATTTTTTATTTTGTTTTGTTTTTGTAACGAGGGTAAAGGAATTGTGGTTTATGGAAGGCTAAAGAAAGGCTTAGAGGGGCTTAATTAGCGGAAAATAATTCATAGGTTTGAATTTCGGCTATATCGATCCAAAGAGGGCCTAAATTCTCGCTTAGGATATGACATAGTGATCAAGCAAGTGGACTTGTGATTTCTCTATCCGGATTTTACTTCTCCCTTGTGTCATTTCTCAAATGTTTCGCTCATATAAGGCTTTAGGCTATATTCTCACAGGATTTGTAAAATAAGTACTCTAGCCTAAATTTCAGAAACTTACTGCTAACAATCATAGATACTCATATAATATATTTATAGATAGATGCAAAGATTATTACCTATATATTAACCTAAGTTTCTAACAATTATTCTGATGCAAAAGCTATGTGAGACTTCTAGATTGTTAAGAGCATAGAGAAAGAAAACAATACCAATATTCATAAGTGTATAGCATAAACTTATTTATTTATATTTTTGAAATTTTTAACTTGAAAACAAATGCATATTATACATATCTATATCTTAACAAATGCCTTAATTACACGTGTTTCTATGCCCCCAAACAAGAAGCATGCTTTGTCCTCAAAGTATTTAAATAAAGAGGGTACAAAAATACCATGGAAATGCGTGAAATTCTGGAACATCTGCAAAACAAGGTTAGAACATACTAATATAGGAAATAAAAAAACTAACGCAACTCTATAAGAGTTCCATCCATTATGGGGTTAACAAGAAATAAATTGCTTGGGACATAAGCAGACACTAACTGAAACTAAAAACTTACCTCCACTCCAGCGTTTACTCGTCATCCTCCTCTTCTATAAAGAAGTGAGGTTCCTTCGCGTCCTGCCATGCCATTATAATTTGCCAAGCTTGCCGCCATTTATCATCTACGGATGCTAACCTGTTAAGCGCCACTTGGTCGGATGGGGTGTAAGGTGCAACCTGATGAGGTTGTATCCTCCACCTTTGCCAAGTCATTGCATGGAAAGATCGAATAATAGAATTGGTGGGTCTCACAATGTCGACCCCAACCCAATCCGTGAAACGGGCACAAAAAATTGGGAAGAAACATAGCATAATACGGCAAACTAAAACAGGCATAAGAAGATACTTATGCCTCATGCTATGGGCTCGTGCTAAACTAGACATCAAGGTTCTGGGAAGGTCATGACACATACGTCTCGTGGCTAAAGCAAGGAAGACGCTGCAAGTGGCATCATTCACAGAAGAAAAAAACGCCATTCCCCTAAAATGTTTAGTATGATCCAAAACATAACAGTTCCTATGTTCATGGACAGGCTACCAAGGGCGACGTTATATTCCCCTTGGTCCTCGATACGGAAAATGCCTGCCCCATAAGCTTCATGCAAAAAGTCATAAGTGTAGACATGCATATTATCTACCCCATAACATCATGGGTCTTGTATTTCAGCGGGCATGGCAAGTCCAAGAACAAATGCTAGCAAGAACCATAAGCGGTTCCCAGCCTACGTGTGTGATCACCTCGCGAAACCAAGCACCATAAGTAGTGCTTTGAAACAAATCTTCGAAAGACTATTTCAGTATTATTGTAGGAGATGTCATCTCAACACTACGCTCTGGAACAGCTGCAAATCACCCGAGAATAACCCGCAAAAAACTGGAATTTTCCGTGTTCACAGAAGGCAGGGCGCGGGTGCGCTCCACTTAGGCGCGGGTCGTGCTCTGAGGTTTTTGGAGTTACAGTGTTTGGGCGCGAGTCGCGCTCAAATTGGGGGCGGGTGCACTCAGTGTAAAATTTCAGAAAATGGCTAGGGCGCAGGTGCGCTCCGAGGTGCTGATTTGTGAAAATGGTGAAGAACAACGGGAAACGTGGGAGTGAAAGGTGAGAGATGGAAGTTAGGTGTAGTGTGGGTTGTGAGTGTAGAATGAATGAAGTTTTTATAGGTTTTGAATTGTTAAAACGAATCGGTAGGTTGCCAAAAAGCTTTAAGGCAATTTCCGGAAACAATAAAATTTCGAACCAAAAACGGAAACAACTCATATTCTTGATTCTATAACAACCCTAATATCTTTTATAATTGGATTTAGACTAGTAACTTCTAAACTCTCTTAGATTTCATCCTACCACCACATCTAATCATAGGTATACCAATTATGACAATATTCTCAACCTTCACTCCAAAACAAACTCTAAAATGGAGAATCTTCTACAAATCATGATAGAATAAATAATACCACCCCCAAACAATTCGAAGGTGGGATTAACAATAAAATCCATGCACAATTTGAAAAGAACAACATTATATTAAAATTGAAATTCAAACAACATTTAACTACCAAATTCAAAGTTAACTACGGAATTTAACAACGTAACATCCTATCTACTAAAAATAATAAAAAACAACATCAAAACAACAAACAAAGAGAAATCTAGCTACTCTTAAAGGGAGCAAGGTGGGGATAAAAATAAGAAGTTTAGTGATCAAGCATGGAAAAACCAAACACCCCACCCCCAAACAAATTTTTGAAAACAGGTTTGTAAAAATTTGTTTTAAAACGTGGGTCTTTTAAAGTCAGATTCCCTAGACTTAAAGTGATATATATATGTATTTACATGCAGTTTCTCATATATCAATAATCTAAACAATTGTGGATCTTTCCATAAATAGTTAACATGGAATGCACCACCAAACAGAATCAAGCACCAAGATTTCCTATGACGTAGCTTAGTGGAATGAGAGCAAAGCCTTATAGATCTAAAACCTAATCGAGTATACAGTTTCTTCTTTGTCCTCCTACGAAGGGGATGCCAATTAAATGAACGTGAGAAAATTGATGGTTGTGGAAGATACGTGGGATGTGGATAATTTTGAGAAGGAAAAAATGGAAAAAATGTCAGGTGGCTTGTCCTTGGGTGTTACTTCTTCACCAGTTGGTTTTAGATAGTTATGAAGCATAGGAGAAACGCCAAGGTCAAGTACAAACTCAATGGTTCTTTGAAAAGGTAGAGGGCGAGGAACATTAAGTGATGGAAGGTGAATGAGTGACATGAGGATGTGGGGTGGGTGAATGGTGTTCAACTAGTGTTCTTAGGTCTATATCATCGAGGCCTTGAGATATGCAAGACATTCCTCAATAGGTGGGTAAGAAGAATCAATCGGGATAGAGGGCTTAAAAATTCTTCTTCCGTCATGGCGTCAAGAGATGAATGGATGTCGATGGGAGAGAACTTCATGGAGGCGGCAAAAGAAGGGTTGCAAAAGATTCGAAAGAAATCCTCCTTGATGTTATCTACGTCTAGGGAGTAGAAATTGTGATCCTTGTCTTCTTTCATAAGAGGGGTATCTACTAGTGTGAGGACTAAAGTGTCAGCCGCACTAATGTGAGGTACAAAACTCTCAATGGACTTCACTTCCCCTTCTACAGGCAAACCTAGTTGTCCCTGTTTTTGTCTAAATATGTTAACTTCTATAGAAAGATTTTCAAAAGAAAGAGTCATTGAGCCATCCCGACAATTGATTTGGGCATTGGCGGTTGCCAAGAAAGGACGCCCTAAGATGATGGGAATGGAATCATGAGCAACTTCTGTGTCAAGAATAACAAAGTCGGCTAGATAGTAAAAATCCTGAACTTTAACGAGAATATTTTCAACTACACCCTTGGGATACTTAATAGAACGATCGGCTAACTGCAAAGTTATTTTGGTTGGTTGAAGTTTTGTTAGACCTAGTTGTTTATATAAATAAAAAGGGAGTAAGTTAACACTTTCGCCCCAGTCTAATAAAGCAGGTTGTTATGAAGGTATCACCTAAGGTGCATTGTCTGATAGGGCGACCGGGTCCTTGTACTTAACAATTCCGTTATGTTCAGATAAAGAGGATATTGTTCATTAAGAATGCTTCGTGGGGTATGTTGGTTTTCCTCTTCTTGGTGCACAACTCTTTTAGAAACTTAAGCGTGTCCAGGTAGACTTTTTATAGCTTCTAGAAAAGGTAGGTTTATAGTCAAATTTTTAAACACTTCCCTAATCTCATCAAAATTCTCGTCCTTTTTAGACACAATTAGTCTCTCAGGATACGGTGGTTTATCTTTATACCTAATATAAGGGGGAACATATTTGTTAACCGTTGCTTTATCTTTTATCACTTTCGAACTAGGTTTCCATATTGGAACCTCTACAGGTGTAGGGTCTTCACTTTCTATTATTGGGTCTTGTAATGTTTTCCCTTTTGGTTGTGGTTTTAACCGGGTACTTCTACGGTTGTAGGGTCTTGAGTTTCTATTATAGTATTTGGTATGGTATCATTTTTAGTTTGCGGGTAATCTTTAGGCATAGTCACTTGGTTATCAACTACTGCAGCCACTGAGCGAAGGGTAGTAGTGATCTTTGTAGTCCCCTGGTTTATATTACCATTACACTGAATACTTTTTTTATTTCAATCACGGTGTTTGTTAACTTAGGATTAGGCAATCGCTTGACTTGGAAACACTGTTTGGTTTGGTTATTATTTTGGTTAGAAGACATGTCAATAACCTTTTGGCACAAAGACTGCATCATTTGCATCGTTTGTTTCATCATATTAGAGTTTTGATCATGCTGATCTTTCATCAAGTTGGAGTTTTGTTGCATAATTTGATTTTGTTTCTCCAACAAGATCACTATTACTTTGTCTGTAGATGGTTGTATTGGAATTAAAGCTTGTTGAGCGTTCATGTCTTGTTTGATTTGCTTGGGAAATGATAGTATAATAATATTAGAAATTTCACATCACACATTACTCTCACCATTGTTCCTTTTGGGTTTGAAAACAAATGCATATTATACATATCTATAATATAGTGGTGAGTATTCCCGCCTGTCACGCGGGTGACCCGGGTTCGATCCCCGGCAGCGGCGCCATTTGATAAAAGTAGTTTTACGTAAATCTAACTATCTATGCGTAAACACAAATAATCAATTTACGTAAATACGTGTTTATATCAATATTCCTACTCTCAATAACGAAGTAATATAAGAGTGTCAGGATTCGTTCCACTCTTAAACTGTCTAGACTTAAATCGAATTCAACTAATCAAACCCAAAAGGAACAATGGTGAGAGTAATGTGTGATGTGAAATTTCTAATATCATTATACTATCATTTCCCAAGCAAATCAAACAAGACATGGTATAAAGGGTTGAACTTTGCTTGTTAGAATTTAAAAGGAAACTACTCATATAAGAATTGATTTAAACTAATAGTGACAAATACTAAATTAATGAATTGCAATAGATGTTTAATGGAAAATGAAGCTAGATTATCAAAAACAACTAACTTATTTAATCTAATGAAAAGTAACAATGATTCAATAATCTATATTAAAACAAGGTATGAAAACTAATTAATTAATGGGATAAAACTCAAAACTAGATCTAGATCTATCTTTTTCTAACCCTAAACTCCATTAACATTAGCTTCCTAACCTAATTTATTTTCTAACCTAACTATCTACTATTAACAAAGAGCTAAGCTTTGGTTTTTATATGTTCAGATCCAAAAATCGTGTATGGGCTTGGATCCATGTTTCGGGCCAGAGAATCAGGCCCAAAACCCAATACTTTCAGTCCAAAAAGGCCTCTTCAGCTGCAGTTGACTTCGACAGACTTTTCATCCACTTTTGCTCCTCTGATTGGGTCAAGTCTTGAACCATTGGAAAGCTCTTTCCAAGCCGGTCGTTTTGACATAAGGTAGGCCCAATTCCGAGGTCTGAGTCCAAAGATATGGTCTTCGGAAGTTCTGTTGACTTTGTATTAATTTTACGCCGCGTGGACTTTGACTTTTCATCTTTTGACCGGGCTTTTACTGAGGTTTTGTCTTCTTGAAAATTGGCCTTTAATCACGTAACTCCTTAGCAACCGACCTTTGCTCCTTTATCTCGCTAATGTGGCACATTTCGCACATAATGGACTTTGAAGCCCGAAATGCATAAAACACGTGTCGTCGATTATTAACTCTTACTTATTATTCACATAATTGGTCTAAAAAAATACGATTGTTAAGGGGTTAAAACTACGTTTTGGGCTCTTATCGATACATCGCGACACTATACAACAATTTCATGAGACGAATAAAATCCACTTGCAACATCGTTTCGATCATCCTCTTAACCTTATCATAATGAGGAGGAACTCCTTCATAAGCCTTCAATCTCATTTGTCCCATCAAATATCTTTTTGCCATCGTTCTTGCTACAAAGAATATTTGATAGTTCTTTGTTTATAGACCTTGGCTGGTAAAGGTCAAACATAGGTGGCGACAAAAAATATTCACTTTGGTTTTTCTTATTTTGAATGAACCCCCTCAAGACCTGCTGGAGAAGATGGTGAGGGTGATACTGATGGTGCCAATATATACAAAAACATGTTACAACCAAACAAGATATGGTGCAGCGCCAGGAAAGAAGGGGCACCGTACCGGTGTTGCCTTGATCTGACCCGGTTCACCCTTGTGGAGTTAGTAAACCCGGTTTTTGAGCTATCTGACCCGATTTTTTTTTTAAGTGGTAGAAACGACTGTACTATACGGGCGAAATATAATCGAGAAGAAGAAGATGCGTTGACGATCGTAGACTTGGTGAGGTGGAAAGAAAGTGACAGATATAACGAATAGAAGAGGCCACGACATAATCTAGCTCAGGATCGAGCAGCTTCAAATTGGATCGGCTAGGATATTAAGCTTAAATTATTGAGTTTCGATAAAACTTAAATTTGGCCTGTCGAAGAAGAAAACGGAGAAAAGTGCGGAGAATATGACAAAGCGGTGTCGGAAACAGATATGTTAGTATTTTTTTTTTTAATTTTTTATCAGTTATCGTAAAATTTTGGTTAAGTCTGAAAAAGTGACGAAAAGATTTGTATTTTTGTCGCAGGTTGAAACGGAGGAATTACGAGCAAAAGATATTGATGAAAAATTTCGAGTGGAAAGATCTTAATACCTTAGAAAAAATAAAGAAGTTGAAGAAAGGTTTTGCTCAAGGTGATCACGCCGCAATGCCGTAAAATAAATAAAGAAGTCGGAGAAAATTTTTGCTCAGAAAAATCGACAAAAAGTGTCTCTCAGAAATATCGGCCCAATGCCTTAGAAAAAATAATGAAGCTGACGAAAAGTTTCGTTGAGAAAGAGCGGCGCAATGCCTTAGAAAAAATAATGAATGTGGAAGATAGTTAATCGAAAGTGTTAAGCGAAGCGAATGCAGATTTCGAAGAAGAAAACGAAGATTTACTCGAGCGACCGTAAGATAATTGACAGAGACAATTGATTAGGTAATTGTGTGAATGTAATACCATAGAGCTAAAACTTTTTTTGATGAAAAATAAATAAAAATGGGTTTGCTATTGAATATTGTTGTTGTGTCGATCAGATAACATACCTGCGGAATACTGACAATGTTGTAGATTTATGTAATTGAAATGAAAGAGAACGAGACGCCCCCATGTAGAAAAAAAACCAATCGTGCTTAACTTTGCAAAATTAGGCTAAGCGAGCATAAAAGCGCTCAAATTTAGGGCCGACGGCTAAACGTGGTAACCGTTAGATTTTGTCAAACGATAGTAATGGACTAAGCGGCGTAAAAAAGTTCAAACTTAGGCCGACAAAGTTAAATCGCGATAACTTCATCGATTTTGTCGTAATGATATTAACGAACTAAGCGGCGTAAAAACGCTTCAAACTTAGACTAGCGGTTAAACGTAGTAACCGTCCGATTTTGTCGTAGCGATAGTAATGAGTAAGCGAGCGTAAAAAGCGTTCAAACTTAGACTGACAAAGCTAAATGTGGTAACTTCACGATTTTTTTTTTCAGAATGATAGTAATGAGTAAGCGGCGTAAAAAACGCGTTCAAACTTAGGACCGACAAAGCTAAATGTGGTAACTTCACCGATTTTTTCAGAATGATAGTAATGAACTAAGCGAACATAAAAGCGTTCAAACTTAGACTGACAAAGCTAAATGTGGTAACTTTGTCAGATTTTTTTCGTAATGATAGTAATGAGTAAGCGAGCGAAAAAAGCGTTCAAACTTAGACTGACAAAGCTAAATGTGGTAACTTCGTCAGATTTTTTTCGTAATGATAGTAATGAACTAAGCGAACGTAAAAGCGTTCAAACTTAGACTGACAAAGCTAAATGTGGTAACTTCGTCAGATTTTTTTTGTAATGATAGTAATGAACTAAGCGAACGTAAAAGTGTTCAAACTTAGACTGACAAAGCTAAATGTGGTAACTTCGTCAGATTTTTTTTCGTAATAATAGTAATGAACTAAGCGAACGTAAAAGCGTTCAAACTTAGATTGACGAAAAGATGACTGCAAAAGTGATGTGTCAAGCCCTTCGCTTCTAACGGCGGCGGAGAGATAAGACAATGAATCTGCATGACGTAAGTCATTTCGGGGTCTTTGAGTGATAGAGATGCTATCAAATTGTCGAACAAGACTATGTATCAAACTAAGATAAGCCGCCATACGCTCATCTCTTGCTTTAAAAGACCCACCAAACTGATTTGCAACAAGGCGAGAATCCGTGTATAACTGGAGCTTTCGCGCCCCCAGTGTCAAAGCTGTTCTCAAGGCACAAATGGCATCCTCATACTTAGCTTCGTTATTTGAAGCAGCGAAGCCAGGTTGCACAGATTTCCCAATCTTTTCTCCGCCGGGTTTAACAAAAACACATCCAATTCCCGACCGAGATTTATTATGGGAGCCATCTGAGTAAACAATACATAGGTCAATGGGTTTAGGAATTGCGTTTTCAAGTTGGTCTTCATCGCCCCCAGTTATTGGCGGCAGAATGTCTTCCATAGAATCTTCCTGGCGCAAAAAATCGTCAATAGGAGAATCATCAATCGGAAAATCAGCTACCAAAGAAGCCAGAGCATGTCCTTTTTCAGTAGTACGACTTTCAAAGACAATGCTATATGCATTAAGATAACTTTCCCATTCGGCTAATCTACTTGATTCTGATAAAAAAAGACGGGTCTACCATCATCAATGAAAAGAACATCACTAACAGATTGAGTTGTAGCTGCCAGGTACATGCCACTAGGTTGACCCGTTGAAGGACTTGTCAATATAGGAGGACTGCCCAAATATTTCTTCAGTTGTTGCAATGCCATCTTACAATCAATGTTCCAAGTTGCCGCCCTCTTTAAAGTCTCAGTATCTTTCGATTTAACGACTATATCATCGATATAAGCCTCAATTATTTTTCCCAGCAGATCGGAAAAAATTGTATTGAAGAGTGAAATCCATTTCACCCAGAAGATTTAAAATGCATTGACGCCCGGTCGAGCCTATGTGGAAGATGACACCTGCCATTACCTTTTACAAGAGTTAGAGATTTTAGGCGGTACACACTTTCGGGTCCAACTGGAGATTGTATTTTTCTTTGCGTGTAACCAACCTATCTAGGTCGGTAGTTTGTCTGGGATTGTGGTCTTCCCTCTAGTTGTTTCTGTGATACCTTCATCCCTGCCTGGTCGGACCTGTCTGGGATGGCAGTTTTTCTCAAATCTGCGAGGTCGCCCTTCCCTGTCAGGTCGATCTAGTCTAGGATGAAGGTTTTCATTATACTTTCTTCCGTGACGCCTTTTTTCCCTGTCTGGATGGACCTGTCTAGGATGGCGATTTTCTGCAAATCTGTGAGGTCGGCCTTCCCTGTCAGGTCGGTCTAGTCTGGGATGAAGTTTTTCCTTATACTTTCTTCCGTGACGCCTTTTTTCCCTGTCTGGACGGACCTGTCTAGGATGGCGATTTTCTGCAAATCTGCGAGGTCGGCCTTCCCTCGCCGTCGGTCCAATCTGGGATGAAGTTTTCCTTATACTTTCTTCCGTGGCGCCTTTTTTGGGCGTTTGTACCGCCATTTCGCGGTAGCGCGGTCTTCTTTGCGCTTAACCTAGTAACAAAAATACGTAACTTTTCGTCCGTTGTTGCTTGATGTTCAAAAGTGAGTCGACATCCTTTGGCGCCTTGCAATTGTGGCGAAACGATTAACAAACCGATTTTCTAGTTCATTGTATTGGTGAATTGATCTTGAAGGCAACTCACTAAACCCGGTAATGCTTCTCCTTTTAGAGTTGATGGAAAGAGCTTACATATGAAGCGGATCATCTCCACCCCATAACACCAACTTATTTTTGAACGATAGAACATGCAAGCCAGTATCTCCTTCCGACTCATCATAAAGTTCAAAATCGGGTTGTTTGAATTCGGGATGGTGGTAAGCTTCCTGAATGTCGAGCGAAAACTTATCAAGTACCATCATTGGTATCAAGTTTTTCATTCTTACATCCCTCGACTCTCTATCGTTAAGTTCTTTTGCAATCAACTCTTTCAAACTGTTGTTCTCATAGAGTTAAAGTATTAGCTCGAACAACCGGGCCCGGTCGTGTGCCCATGTGGAGAAGGATACCTTCCATTACCTCTTATTGGAGTTAGAGATCTTTAGCGGTACGCACGATCAGTTCCGACCGGTGATTGTCTTTGTCTATCCCTGTAACCAGCCTGTCTAGGTCGATAGTCACCCTTGGCCGGGTGGTCGGTATAATTATACCACTTCTATATGTTTTGTTGCTCTTGTCTGGGATGCCCGCCTTCCCAGTCATGTCGGACATATCTCGGATGGCAGTCTTCCCTGAAATTGCTTCTCAGAGGTAAATCTTCCATTTGAGATCGGACATGTCTAGGGTAGTAGTTATCCCTGCCAATCCGATTCTCCCTATAAGTACGGGTAATAGGATCATTACTCTTAGAGTGTGCACTGGTTGATTGTGTTTGAGAAATAACACGTTGTTGAGGATGATGAAGTGGATTTTCAAGACGGTCCCATACACTGGAATGGCCTGCATCCCTTGGTGGTCGCCTGATGTTATTGAATTTGTAGCCTCGTCCACCAGCCTTTGCCTCTTTGCCAGCTTCCTTCTCAAGTTCCTATTTTAAAATTTTGACTTGTCGTAACTCACGCTCAACCGTATTAGGAGTGGCGGTAGTGGAGGCGGTGGTGGTGGTGGTGGCGGTGGCGCTGCTACGGTTGGATGTTGAGAATTGATCTTACCACTAGGAGCAACTTGATTGTTCAACGGTTCTTGCATTGGCCGATTTGAATTTCGAGGGTTGCGATTCCTATTGGCAGGAGGAATATGTTGACTGTTCGGTTTGCTTCTTGTGCTTACCATCTTGATTGTTTCACGTGATAATGGATTCAAAATCCCTACAGACGGCGCCAATTATGTTTCAGCAGTAAACTGCTTCAACACAACGAGAGCAATGGTAAAGAACACACTAAGAAACAGAGGAATTTGATGTTGGGGAGATGAAATCGAACCAAATAATGGTCGCCCGCACTCCAAGATCTATTATCTAGGGATCAAGTTTCCACGTAGTTCCTTATGAAAAATAATGTGGTATTTATATAGGTAGAGTAGAGAGTCCTTGTAGCTCAAGTAATCTTGTTGCTTGAGTAATTGTGATAGAATATAACTATCAACTGATAATTATCTCTTTGATAAGAAATGAATATGGACATAAATCAATGTACATTAGTGGCAAGTCATGTGACTAAGATTCAGCCTTAGACACATGCGTTAATAGGCCTATACATTGATCCATGATATTGCAAATTGGACTTTAGCCCTGTCGATTAAATGAATAAAATAGAGACTCTTACTAATGGATGTTTGCCACGTAGGTGGGGGTCGAAACAATTACATCCCCTCAAAGAGGTACATAAATAACGAGTCTCGAAATACAACTTAGAACCTAAATTAGAGTAAGAAATAACAACCACTACATTTAGTCTTTACAAGGATCAACTAGAGAAGATAACAAAGCCTAAAATCTCCTTGAAGAACAACAACACAAGTAGGTTCAATAGATCATCCCATTGACACCCTATACATCAAACCACTCGAAGGTCCTACAAAACCCAATGACATGGAGCAACTCCTAGTTCTGATCTACAGTCCAATAGTAAAACGAAACACAAAAGCCCAAACAACAAAATCCAAGATGGTAGTCGTTTTTCGGCGGGTTATATAATCAATCAAGTAATTGTTGGGCTTTGTCCTTGGGCCGTAATCTCATAGGCCCAAAACTGAACGTAGTATTGTTAAAAGAAACAAAAGGAACACTCCAGTTACCTAATTTTTCAGTTTCTAATAAATTCCATCCTCAACTTCCCATCCTGCAATTCTCCAAGAGATCATTCACCATGAAACGCTCTTCCGAAGATACCCTCACAACCCCAACTCCAAATTCCAAAAAAATCGTTTTCCTAACCAAAGCCGAACGCGAAAAGATAGCCATCCAATGCCGCCAAGACGAACACGCAGCCGACTTGAAACGCCGCCAAGAACAAAACGGCTCCACCTCAAAACCCCAGTCCAACCATTGCCCCACTCGTCACCATCGCTCTTCTCGTGACTCGGACCGTTGAACCCGGGATTGGGAACGCGAAGAAGAGAACCGGTCTAGAGAACGAGCTAGAATAGAAAAACAAGCTGAAAGAGAATGTGAGAAAGAGATGGACGCAATTAAAGACCAATATTTAGGAACAAAGAAACCGAAAAAGAGAGTTATTAAATCGAGTGAGAAATTCAGATTCTTGTTTGATTGGGAAAATACGGAAGACACGTCACGTGATATGAATATACTTTATCATAACCCACATGAAGCACAGCTTTTATTTGGGAGAGGGTTTCGTGCTGGTATGGATAGAAGGGAGCAGAAAAAGCTTGCTGCCAAGAATGAGAAAGAAATGAGAGAAGAGATTAGGAAGAAAGACGGTGTTGAGGAACGGCCTGAGGAAGCTGCTCTACAGAATCAGAAAGAGGAGGCGGCGGAGGTTTATGATACGTTTGATATGAGAGTTGATAGGCATTGGTCGGAGGAGAAGTTGGAGGAAATGACGGAACGGGATTGGAGGATAATTAGGGAAGATTTTAATATTTCTTATAAAGGGTCTAGGATACCGAGGCCGATGAGGAGTTGGGTGGAAAGTAGGTTGACTACGGAGTTGTTGAAGGCGGTGGATAAAGCCGGGTATAAGACACCTTCTCCTATTCAGACGGTGGCGATACCACTTGGGTTGCAGCAGAGAGACGTGATTGGGATTGCGGAAACTAGGTCAAGTAAAACTGCTGCTTTTGTACTTCCAATGTTGACTTATATATCTAGATTGCCACCTATGAGTGAGGAAAATGAGGCTGAGGGTCCTTATGCTGTTGTTATGGCTCCTACTAGAGAGCTTGCGCAGCAAATTGAGGATGAGGCTGTTAAGTTTGTGCATTATTTGGGTATTAAGGTTATGTCTATTGTTGGTGGGTAGTCGATTGAGGAACAGGGGTTTAAGATTAGGCAGGGTTGTGAAGTTGTTATTGCGACTCCTGGTCGTCTTATTGATTGTTTGGAGAGGCGGTATGCAGTTTTGAATCAGTGTAATTATGTGGTACTAGATGAAGCTGATAGAACGATTGACATGGGTTTTGAGTCTCAGGTTGTTGGAGTGTTAGATGCTATGCCTTCTAGCAATTTGAAACCTGAGAATGAGGATGAAGAGCTGGACGAGAAGAGGATTTACAGAACTACTTATATGTTTAGTGCAACTATTCCACCAGCTATGGAGAGACTTGCTAGGAAGTATTTACGGAACCCTGTCATGGTAGCTATTTGTACTGCTGGAAAGGCAACTGATCTTATTACGCAGCATGTGATTATGATCAAGGATTCAGATAAATGGCCTAGGCTGCAGAAGCTGCTTAATGATCTTGGCGATAAGACTGCTATCGTGTTCATTAATACTAAAAAGTCTGCTGATTATCTCTCCAAGAATTTGGATAAGGCGGGGTATCGTGTGACTACTTTGCATGGAGGGAAGTCGCAGGAGCAGCGTGAGATTAGTCTTGACGGTTTCATAAATAAACAGTTCAATGTTCTTGTTGCCACAGATGTAGCAGGGCGTGGGATTGATATACGTGACGTAGCCCATGTTATAAACTATGATATGCCTGGGAATATTGAAATGTATACACATCGTATTGGAAGGACAGGGCGTGCAGGTAAAACAGGAACCGTAACAACATTTTTAACTCTTCACGACTCAGATGTATTTATGATCTTAAACAAATGCTCATTCAAAGCAATAGTCCGGTGACCCCTGAGCTGGCAGGGCATGAAGCTTCAAAATTCAAGCCTGGGTCAATTCCTGACAGACCCCCAAGACGCAATGACACAGTTTTTGCTCATTGATGTGCTTCTATGAAGACTAGGGGTGTCTCTTTTTGCCGAATTTCCGATTTTTCCGAAATCCGACCCGAAATTGATTTGGCTATGGGTGTAGTTTTCATGGGCCGATTTTTCGATTTCCGAAAATTCCGAAAACAAAATTGGATCGGATTTGGATATAATTCTAAAATCCGATCCGATCCGAAAATTCCGAAATTTCCGATATTATTGCCAATTTATTCCGAAAATATATACTTCTCTCACTATCCACTTGATTAGATCTCGACCGTTCATACATTTTCTAGTTTTTTACTTCCAAAAACAAAACAAAAACATAACCTAGCCGCTGCTTTCCCACTTAAATTGGACCACTCTGTCATTACACCGTCTACCATAACAACAATGATATGAAAAAAAATGTCATTGAGTCATACAATGACTTCCAAACCAATCCAAAAGCCAAATTCCAATAGATAGAATATTATGTAAAGCTACTTAGAGTCCAAGATCATAATCCATTATTTATGCAGACACTTCACGCTTCAATTTCCACACACGAAAAAAGATTGAAACATTACAAATATTCAGACCTCAACAGAATGCAATGCTTGCTATTGGTGGCTGCAGGTTCTTTTTCATGTTTTTTCTTGGATCACTTGTTTGAATGAAAATGGGTTTTCTCAGTAAATAAGTGCGTATTGTTGTTGGTACATTGGTGTTGTGGACATGGTTTTCTCTCCCTACAATGAACATTAGCGTATGATATTCCAAAAATAATTGAAAGTAAAGAGATCTTTGAAAATTTACCAAGTATTCCGAAATTTCCGAGTTATTCCGAAATTTCCGAAAGTTTTGAAATTGGAAATATATTTTGAATCCGAAAAAAAATTGGATCGGATTTGGCTAGCATATTAGGTTCCGAAAAATTTTTGGAAAAATTCTGAAGGAGGTTAATCCGATCCGAAGTCACCCCTAATGAAGACACTTTAGACAAGAGTGTTGGGAGATTTCACTAGAAAGTCACACCTCAATCTAACTACTTTCTATTCCAAATGATTTCAACTTGGAGCTCACACCAGGAAAATCACTCACCCAAGACTTTGGTAGTTATCACAACAAACTCAAACAAGCAAAACTACTAATTTATCATTACCCATAACAAGCAAATAATAAATAAGGAAGTAAATAATGCAAAGAGACACAAAGATTTAGGTGGTTCGGTAAATGTTACCTACATCCACACAAGAGCCGAGTTTCCTTTATAGCAAAGATTGGAGAGTTTACAAGAGATATCAAGAATCAAGAACAAGAGGCCTCACTCAAACCCTAGCTCAATAGAGCTCCCACAAAACCCAAGAAATGAATCACTCAAAAGTTGTCTCAAAACCCTAATCTATTTTCTTTATATAGGTACACATAGAAAAAAGTGAGAAATATGGGCTTTGGGCTGAAATATCGACAAACCATCGAAATTCCGAAAAGTTTCAGAACTCTAACTTCAAACGACACCATCAGGTCGTTGGGAGGTAAAACCAGCAACATTACTTCCAAACGGTGCGCGTAGACCGCTCAACGCTTTTCTCAAACGACTTCACCAAGTCGTTTGGCTCTCTTCCCACATGATGCCCACATGTCGTTCAAGCTTGCTGGTGAGATACCAGAGCTTCATTCGCTTGACGGTTCCGCAGCCCAACAATCTCCCACTTGGAACCTTCGAGATTCTACATGCACATCATATCTCAATTGTAACAACTCCATCCAATTCCAATTTACTAAAGAAACACTCGGCTCATCCATCATGGTCTTCAATCAAGAAGACCCACCGGGTTGAACACAACTTCAACTTCTCGATGAGCACGCGGTCTTGGTCAACATATCCCAGCGGATTCTCACTCCCTCGGATCTTCTCAAGTGCCAAAACCTCATCCTCCAACAGAGATCGGATAAAATGATACCGGAGACCAATGTGCTTGGTCCTAGAATGAAAAGCGAATTCTTAGCAAGATGTATAGCACTGACCGCCATCGTGATAACACACTCCTCTCTTGCTTCATCCCAAGTTCTTCCATCAATCCCTGTAACCAGATCATCTCTTTGCTTGCCTCTGTAACGACCACATACTCTGCTTCTCTGGTAGACAAAGCAATCTTCAGAATCGAAAATCCAACTCATCACGGTAGCACCTCCATCGTAAAGACATAACCAAGAGTGCTTTCTTCAAGCGATCTACCTCACCTGCAAAATCGGCATCCACATACCTTTGCAGGTTCACAACACCCCTTCCATAACATAGGCATTTCTCTGTGGTACTTCTTAGATATCTCAATATCCACTTCACGGCTTCCCAATGTTGCTTGCCAGGATTAGACATAAATCGATTGACAGCTCCCACTGCTTGGGCTATATCCGGACGCGTGCAAACCATGACATACATAAGACTTCCATAAAGTTTCTTTTCTCAACAGTCTTGGGAGAGTGTTCTTTGGACAACTTGAAGTGGACTGCCAAAGGTGTGCAAATTGGTTTCGTACTACCCATGTTGAACCTCTTCAATACCTTCTCAACATACTTTCGACTGAGACAACTCGAATACCTTTACTTTATCTCTTCCTCGATCTACATCCCTAGAATCTGTTTCGCTGCACCCAAGTCCTTCATAGAGAACTCACTTGCCAACTTCTCTTTTAATCTCCCTATTTCTGACATATCAGAACTCGCTACTAATATATCATCAACATATAGTAATAGGATGATGTAGCTGGAGTCGAACCTCTTGAAGTAGCAATAATGGTCAGCGTTGCACTTATAGTAGCCATTTCCTTGCATGAAGTTATCAAACTTCCTGTACCACTGCCTAGGGGCTTGTTTCAAACCATACAAACTCTTTCTAAGCATGCATGCCATATTCTCTTTACCCTTCTTGATGAAACCCTCCGGTTGATGCATGTAAATTTCTTCAACTAGGTCACCATGGAGGAAGGCAGTTTTAACATCCAACTTCTTAAGATACAAATCTTCCGCTGCAACAATACTCAACACTAACCGAATAGTATTCGGGCCACCACCGGGAGAATATCTCGTGAAGTCAATGCACGCTTTTCTGGCGAAAAACCCTTGACTACTAGCCTCGCTTTGTATCTCTGGGAACCATCATGTTCCTCTTTGACTCTAAACACCCATTTGTTCTGTAGAGCCTTCTTGCCTATGGGTAGTTTGGCTAACTCCCACGTGCTATTAGAGATGAGGGACTTCATCTCATCTTGCATAGCAAGCTCCCACTTGCTTGCATCACTAGCCTCCAATGCTTCATCATACCATTGAGGCTCGCCACCATCAGTAAGTAGTAAGTAATTCACATAGGTGGAGGGCGGATATCTCGTACTCGGTACATGTGGCCTGGATGTTTTCCTTGGGGCACGAGGTGGAGATGGACTCGGTGGTGTAGTATTCTCATTATTCTCTGAGTCACTACTACTATCATCCTCTGACTGTGGGGCTCCCACTATACCACGACTTACAACAAAGTTTTTCAACTTAACATACTCTGTGCCACTCTCTGTACCCGATTCCTTGGTTTGTGCTTCATCTCTGTTCTTGTACATCACTTTCTCATTAAACACAACATCTCTACTACGAATGATTTTCCGATTTTGATCATCCCAAAAGCGATACCCAAAATCATTACTGCCATAGCCGATGAAGGTACACTTTAGTGACTTAGCATCAAGCTTGCTTCTAGCTTGGTCACTAATGTGGACATATGACACACAACCAAACACCTTCAAATAGGAAAGGTTCACATCCTTCCCGCTCCATATTTCGTCTGGATTCTTTAAATCCAAAGGTACTGATGATCCTCCATTGATCAAGTAAGTTGCTGTGCTAACACTTTCTACCCAGAACTGCTTGGTCAAGCCTGCTAGTGTACGCATACACCTAGCTCTCTCTGTCAGTGTTCTATTCATCCGCTCTGCAACCCCATTCTGCTGAGGTGTCCCTGGCAAAGTCTTTTCCATCTTGATGCCATTGTCAGCACAATACTTCTTAAAACCTGAATCCTCATACTCTCCACCGATGTCGGATCTCAGCTTCTTTACTTTCAAGCTTATCTCATTCTCAACCATGGCCTTCTAAGTCTTGAACACTTCAAATACTTCTGACTTGTGTCTCAAGAAATAGACCCACACCTTCCTAGTATAGTCATCAATGAAAGTCACAAAATATGATTTTACGCCAAGTGAAGAGACATTAGCTGGCCTCCATACATCTGTATGAATCAACTCAAGCCTTCTAGCTTTCGGAGTCTGACCCATTCTCTGAAAACTCACCCGCTTCTGCTTTCCAAATACACAGTTCTCACAGAAGTCAATTTTAGTAGACTGTAACTTTGGGAGTTTACCAGAAGAGTGAAGGATTTTCATTCCTTTCTCACTCATATGACCAAGTTTGCGGTGCCAAACATTCGGATCCTCTTTGCCATGTGCCACGGCAATCGACTCACAACCATGTGCAGTCATGTAGAGAGTACCATCTTTCTTACCATTTGCAACAACCATTGAACCCTTCGAGACCTTCCAAGTATCACCGGTGAAGACTGTAACAAATCCTTCACTTGCCAATTGCCCTACAGAAATCAAATTCTTCCTCAAATCCGGAATGTGTCTGACGTCCCTCAATAACCATGGCGAGCCATTCATCTTGACATGCACGTCACCCTTGCCGACAATGTCACAAGGTTGATCATCACCGAGAAAGACCGTTCCAAGGTCACCTTCGGTGTAGTTTTCAAGGAACTCTTGATGTGAGGTAGCATGGAAATTAAGATGCGCCGGAATCAAGTACCCAAGACTCCTTCTTATGCTCCATCGAACATATCAAAGCATCATCTACCATATTAACAACATTAGCTTCTTGATTCTTTTTCTTGTTCTTATTAATGTTGTTGTTGTTTCTTGGTGCTGGGCAATTGTTACTATAGTGGCCATGCTTACCACAATTGTAACATACAATTTCACTTATGTCTCGAGGATTGTGTTCAACGCTTTGCAATTGGGGGGCTTGAGATTTTGATCTCCCCCTCCACTTTTTCTAAATACGACTCCTGTTTGAATTTCTTCCTCTACTTTCGGTCTTTGAATCTCGACCACGAAGGTTGACCCGAAGATGAAGGACAATCCTGTCTCAGGATTTCCTCGGTTAGTACCATACTAACAACGTGCTCAAACTTCAACTTGGTCATTCCCGTAGAGCCACTAATAGCCGCCATAGTCGCCTTCCAACTTGGAGGCAATTGTCCAAGTATCGCCAAAGCTAGCACCCCATCGCTAAATGTAATCTCAACCGACTCCAATTGGTCCTTAGTTTGGTTGAATTCATTTAGGTGATCCTTGAAGGAGGTCCCCTCCGACATTCTCATACTAAATAGCTTGGTGATCAAATAGACTTTGTTCGCAGCCGAGGGTTGTTCATACATCGTAGTAAGTGCCTCCATGAGAGACTTCGCCGTCTTCTTAACGGTTTTAATATTGAAGGCTACCGACTTCGAGAGACTCAATTGGATTGTGGCCAATGCCTTTTTATCTTGCAAATCCCATTTGTGTTGCGGAATCTCATCGGGTTTTTCACTTATCAATGTTTCCATCAAATCCTTTTGATAGAGTACGTCCTCGATTTGCATCTTCCAATAGCCGAAGTTTGTTCCATCAAACTTCTCTATCTTGTAGCTTTCTTTTTCGGTTGTCATGACTTCCACTGAACCAAAACAACGGTGGAGAACCTCTCAGAGGAATTTCTTCAAACACCTAGCTCTCAATGCTAAAGGTGGAGTCTTTCCTCACTCACCTTGTTCCAATGATTCAAAACCGTGCTCCGATACCACTTGTTGAGAGATTTCACTAGAAAGTCACACCTCAATGTAGCTACTTTCTATCCCAAATGATTTCAACTTGGAGCTCACACCAAGGAAATCACCCACCCAAGATTTTGGTAGTTATCACAACAAATTCAAACAAGCAAAATCACTAATTTATCATCACCTATAACAAGCAAACAATAAATAAGAAAGTAAATAATGCAAAGAGATACAAAGATTTAAGTAGTTCGGTAAATGTTACCTACATCCACACAAGAGCCGAGTTTCCTTTATAGCAAAGATTAGAGAGTTTACAAGAGATATCAAGAATCAAGAACAAGAGGCCTCACTCAAACCCTAGCTCAATAGAGCTCCCACAATACGCAAGAAATGAATCTCTCAAAAGTTGTCTCAAAACCCTAATCTATTTCCTTTATCTAGCTACTTTCTAGATAAAGAAAATTGATATAGAAAAAGATGAGAAAAATAGACTTTGGGCCGAAATATCGACAAACCGTCGAAATTCCGAAAAATTTCATAACTCTAACTTCAAACGACACCATCAGGTCATTGGGAGGTAAAACCAGCAACATTACTTCCAAACGGTGCGCGTAGACCGCTCAACGCTTTTCTCGTTTGGCTCTCTTCCCACACGATGTCCACATGTCGTTCAAGCTTGCTGGTGAGATACCAGAGCTTCATTCGCTCGACGGTTCCACATCCCAACAAAGAGTTCAACGTAGTGCTTACACTGGTCCTCTGTAGCTGCCCATTCCGAGTTGTACTACAGGCATAGGGAACTGTTTGCTTTCATCGATGTAAATGTTTCAAGAAGTACTTTCATATGATTTTTTCATCGAAAGGAAGAAAAATTAGATTTCATGCTTCAATTTAGAACTATGTGATGTTAGAATGGTCTAAAAATTGTTTAAAAGCTCCGTGGAGTTTTTACAGTTACCTGATTATGTCATTTGTGGTCTATCTTTCCTTTGTCTTGTCGTATAGTGTCCTTTGTACTTGCACAAGTTATTGTTTGTTTTTCAAGCATTGGCATCCGAGCTTTTTTCTTATTTATCTATATGGCCTTTGTCATTGTTCGTCAATGCTTGTATTCTGGTGCCCTGTTAACATGTTATTAACTTGATCTACGTGAGTATGTATCCCGCAGAGTTGATCTTATGCTTGAAATTTAGTTTTACTAACAATTTTTAATTTCTTTTTAGTATAAAATATGTTATTTCTTTATGTATAGTGTGTTGTCTGTTCTGGCTACGCACACCCTTTTTGGTGGCAGATGCAATGATGCATATGGCATGCCAAAGCATAGATCAGCATTTTAGGCTAATAGGCTTAAATGCTTAATATTGTCGTTTCAATTTTGTTTTTGGTCAGATGATTGACCTTTGTCTCCGGAAAGTGAATGTTTGGGTTTTTTTTAGGTGGACTGAAATGAAGCCTGTAAAGTTTTGATCTTTATATTAGAATATTGATTGTATGGATTTCTAGATTCTTTCTTGGGATTAATGAATTTGGTGTTCTTTTGTGGCTTTAGATGGGTCATACACTATCAGTTTAGCTGTTTATGTTTGTGCTGGTAGTTTCATAGAGGGTTATTAGGCAGGCTAGGATTATAATATCTTTGAAGGGTATGTGTTGGGACATAATAGATGCTCGAGTGTTATCCATGTATAGTTTAATAGAAAGCTTGTAAGTAAAGAAACGATTGATGTTAATAGGAGGAAGTTAGTACTCACTGATGATATCATCTCATTCCTTTCGATATGCTAATGGGCTAGTTGAAGAACCAAATCATGAGTATGATTTAGGTTAAAGGCTTGTAGGGGACAGTAGAGTACTCCCAACTTGCTCAAAAATGGGCTGGTGCCTCTGAGACACATCCATCTGGTCTTACTCACTTGAATATTTCAAAGAAAACTCTGGGATGCTTTGTGAAGTCTCTTTTAAAGGTATCCTCAAAAGGGATTAAACAGCTCTTTAAATTTGGAAGAAACACGATAAAGCATAATGTTGAATCGGAAAGATTGAACATCAAAGTTTCTACAGTTGACAATCACACTGGGAGCACGGCTTCTTCCAAAGCAGGTAACATAGATCTCATCACACACATACTTGGAATTGACTGATACTGTATCGCTTTAGTTGTTCAGAAGTATCTTTTAAGATTTTTAATGCAATGGCCTTTCAGGTGAAAAATTGGAGCAAAGAGGTGTTAAATATGCAACCAGGCCCAATCCGTTGTCTATAGCATAGTAGTATTCAAATAATTTGGCCATTGTTAGTTAGCCAAAATTATCCATATTGTGAGGGTTGATACTGATATCTATCCCCTAAATCATCCTTACTAATATCATCAGTTCACACATTTAAGACTCTCGGTTCTCAAGCAGAACTTCTAGAGCCACAATCCCGCGACACGAAATGGTGAGATTTTCATTCAAGCTGAACATATTTTCATCTTTTCTTCTCGTGATATTTTTCTTCAACAGCCCAATTTATTAGAACTTGAAGCTCCCATCAAGATCTGTGGCCAGTTTCTTTTTCTTAAATTTTTATACTGTTTTCGATTAAAGTATGAATAATATGTTAGTTTTTTTTTTGATTGGTAAGCCTGTTTTAAATGAGATCAGTAACTCTTTGATGCTGGCAGGGTTCGAGCCCCAGTTAAAGTTCGAATCTTTAATTTTGCAGCTGTGTTTTGAGATAATTTTGTTTTAGTTAAATAATGTAGTTATTTAAAATGGAATAAACAATTTCTGAAGAAAATTTTGGCTAGTTTGATGGATAGGCTAATATCTTGCTTAGTGAGTTCTAGTGATATGGTGGTTGACTGGTGAGGTTTAATTTTATTTTGGGTTATTGGAGTTGGAGTGTCTGACTGAGTGATGTGTTCAGTTGAGTTCTTAGGACATAGGGAATTTTTGGAGAGTTGATACTTGTCTTGTTATTGATATACTCAGACAAGGGTGGGAGAAGCAAATGAATGGTGTCATAATTTTTGATTGGCTAGCGTTTGACAAGTGAAGATAGGCCTGGGGATCGGTTTGTGTGGCATCTCATCAAGGAGACTAACATGTGTGTTTCTCATTATTGGATTTCTGGATTACCCAAAACCTAACATTTCTCTTGGCCCTAGGAAGAGTTGGTTTCTAACAATTGGTTTAGATTTATATCCCCAAGCAGGCCATATTGGTGTCAGAGGTTTATATTGAAGTCAGTTACATACTTACATGTAGTCTGCTAGAAGCTTACAATGCTAATGTCTATAACAATTATAAGTTTATAACACAGTCCTAGAAAGTTTCAGTATGTGTTCTCAGGTTCTGCTATAGTATGCTTTATCCAAATTGACACGTTCTTTTGGATAGTCAAAATATGAAATCGACTTTTAATCAACATGGGAGCAAGAGTTTCTTAATTTATGAGACTGTAGGATAGCCCATAATAAGCTGCAGGGGAGCTTCAGGATTTTAGAGAAATCCTGTTAACTGCAGTAAAATTATATTTAGCCATTGAACAAGAGAAGAATAGAGAGAGTCTGGAGAAGAAGAGAGAAAAGACAATACGGACTTAATTAGTTTTGGCCTTCTCTCAAACATCTATGTACTGTCTAAGCAGAACTGTTCTTTATAGTTTAGAAATTACAGCCTTTTTAGTTTGTTTATTATATATACAGATAATAGTGGCTGTGGCTTGAAAGACAGTTTTCTTATCCCCCTCTTGTTTCATTTACTGGTGGTTGCAGGTGACATTCATGGGCAATATGGTGATCTTCTAATGCTTTTTGAATATGGAGGCAAGCCAATTATTTGTTCTTAGGGGATTACGTAGATTGTGGCAAGCTGAGTTTGGAAATTATATGCCTTTTGCTTGCATATAAAATCAAATACCCTGAGAACTTTTTCCTTTTTAGAGGAAATCATGAATGTGCTTCTATTAATCGGATATATGGGTTTTATGATGAGTGTAAACGCCGGTTTAATGTGAGGCTTTGGAAAGCTTTCACGGATTGCTTTAATTGTCTCCCGGTTGTGGCTCTTATAGATGACAAAATCTTATGCATGCATGGTTGTCCTTTCCCCAGATTTGACAAACATGGATCAAGTTAGAAACTTAACTCGCCCAACTGATGTTCCGGACACTGGTTTGCTTTGCGACTTACTCTTGTCAGATCCTGGTAGAGATGTTAAGGGATGGGGAATGAATGACAGAGGAATCTCGTATACTTTTGGTGCTGATAAAGTGTCAGAGTTCTTACTGAAGCATGATTTGGACCTTGTCTGTCGGGCACATCAGGTTGTTAGTGTTCAGACTTACCTTTTTGTCTTGTTATTTATGATTGAGCAATTTCATAAAATCTTGTATTCCATTGCAGGTTGTGGAGGATGGATATGATTTTTTGCTGACAGACAACTTGTTACAATATTCTCAGCCCCCAACTACTGTGGGGAATTTGATAATGCTGGGGCGATGAAAGCTTAATGTGCTCTTTTCAAATTCTGAAGCCAGCTGAGAAGAAAATGAAATTCATGATGTCATCTAAAATGGGATGATTGCCAAAGTTGATACTTCACGTTTCTGAGGTCAGTTCCATATTCTTAGTTATGTCATGGTTTCTGTATCATTGATTTTATCTCTGGTTATGAGAAAGTCAGCCATTACGTGCTGGTGATTACTATCTATGAAGCATGGACACTCCTCTAGGGCAACGTATCCGTGTCGGACACGTATCGGCCTCCGACACGCCTCCGACACGTGTCCGATACTCGATTTGGAGTGTCGGATTTATTAATTAATTTTTAGAATTTCCGACACTCCGTGGACACACGAGGGGCACTTCTACATTTTATTCTTATTTTTTTAAAAGTGATTAAAATACTTAAAAGAAGACACGACTTGGTAAGGGTTTTATTTCACTTTTGAAATAAAAAAACTGAGGCACAATGCATGACTGCACTTGATGATTGCCAAGTCCTTTTTATATATATTTGTTACAAATCTTCTATAATTGTTATTTCTTTCGTTGGCATTAGCTTACATTATTGGACATGTATGTTGTTGTTTAATCTTTTAGAGTTAGACATGTTCAAACTAGTGTTCATATTTTGATTAAAATGTGGTGGAGAATGTTAAATTTCAATTATATATATATATATATAACGTGTCCATGACGTATCCGTGTTCTACTTTTTTGAATTATGCCGTGTCTGCGTGTCCGTGTCGTGTCGTGTCGTATCTGTGTCGCGTATCAGTGTCCGTGCTTCATAGATTACTATTATCATGATACTTAGGAGTTTACTATATACGTATAGTAATATATACCTGTGGTTTCTCAACTATTTGCTATATCGTACATTGAGATCTGCATGATTTATTTGTTTTTCTCTGTTATTGTTGTCTGCCTTTCAGTTCTAATTTTGTGTGAGAAGACTTATGAAAAACTAAAAAAGAATGGAACCAGGTGTGTCGAGGTTGATATTAAAAGGAATGTTCTATTATTAAGAAAGTTATACTGTAAGTCTGTAACTATTGTTCTATTAGAAGCCCATAGTTCAGAGCTTAAGATTCACTGTTTCTCTATACAATCTGAAAACGACACAAGTAAGTTACAACTCCAGTTTTAACTAGAGATGGTGTTGTTTATCATTTTTCAATTAAAGTCGAACAAAAACAAAAATTGTGTCAATAAATCATTTTCAAAAACTTTCTACATGAATAAGCAGACCTAGAAAGATTTGTCGTAATAACTAACTACTGAGTCCACTTTATCTAAACTTTCCAATTTACCCAAAATAGCTAACTGCAGAAACAGAAAAAAAGGCGCGTTTTAACAACTCTTTTATCACCACCACCCTAGCTCCTTCCTCAAACCTTCTCACACCTCCTTCTCTCTCACACCCCCCAGAGAGAGAAGGCACACACAAACAAAAAAAAGTTCCTTCACAGTTAATATTTATATTACCACAAAAAAAAGGTAAAAAAAAAAGCAGCTTCCACGAACTCTGTCTTTTAGTTCTTTTGCTTGGTCTAATTAGAGAGATGTTGATCTAAAATATTCACTGATTAAAACATTGATCTACAGTAGTATGGCTCTCTAGAAAGTTAAGGTAGAATACTGTTACTGCAGCTTTCTGGCTACCACATGTTAAAATAGAGTTGATGCTACTTTTACCATTTTCTGTGCTTGGACTGTGAACTATAGTAATCTTTGCAAAAACTAATAGATTAGTCAAGATGTTACTCATTTTCACTAATGCTAACCGATTTCCCTAAATGATGTGGGAGATATTAGGAGTAAGCCTCAGCTCTTTTTAAATTCCGTTTCTGTTCTTATTGGTTGACCTTAGTGAGCTGGTACATGATTATGGGTGTGTGTATCAGACTATGACACTGTACGAAGTTTCTGACACTGCAAATCCCATATATAGGGTTCGGCTAATCGAAATTATTTTAATAGATTAATTATAATGAATTGTAACATTTTGATTATGGACAAGTATTTCATTTTCAAAATGTAGAGACTCAAAAAACACCAATCATGATGCTCTGCCACTCTGCTAGACAATATTGAACTTCTCAAAACATAAATGGACAGGTGTCCTTTATTCATAGAATAACAATTATGATGTTTAGGCTAGGGGTGTCAAAATGGCCCTCAAACCCTTAGCCCGCCCGCCCCGACCTGGCCCATGGGCCGAAAAAGCCTTCAAAATGAGGCTCTCACACATTCGTGGGCTGGGCCGACCCGGCCCTCAAGCCTTTGAGGGGAGGGTAAGGGCCTAGACTTCGAAACTTAAGCCCTCTCTTAAGCCCGGCCCTCATTAGGCCCTCAACATTTATTACATATATTTTAATAAAAAAATTTACAATATATTTCATTTTAACATTAATATGCTAAAAATCACTTAAAAAAATGTTTATCTATTAAGTTTGCCAACCTTATAATTTCATTATAATATTTTATGAAATGAATTTAATTGATCTTAATTGACTAATACAACTTTAATAAGTTTTTTTAGTAGTTTGAAGGTTTAATTGTGAAGTGCATTCGATTTTATCATTTTTAACTAATGTTTCTAAATTTATTTTGTAAAATCAAATGTATAACATAAGATCCGCCCCCTCACGTTTGGCCCTCAAGCCCGGCCCTCCAAGCCCTCTCGAGAGGGTTGAGGGGCGGGTAAAGGCTTCGAGATTTAAGCATTGGCCCGACCCGACCTGGCCCTTGAAGTAAATGAGGGTAGGGCTAGCCCAGCCCTCAAAGCATGAGGGCTTCATTGTTTGAGGGCCGGGCCAGCCCGGCCCAGCCCATTTGATAGCACTAGTTTAGGCTCAACATTTTACCTCGTTAAAATTTAGAGTAAGTATAAATGATAAAACGTAAAATATCAGACATCCATGTTGTTTTCAAAAGATTGAGGACGGGTGTCTTTTATTTGTAAATAACTTTGAGTACACAATTGATATATGAGACCTGCTTCATGTGGATCTTGATATATTCCCTAGTCATCTGAAAATAGGAACTTTAACATAAAAAGACGTAAAGTCATTTGTCTTTAATGAGAACCCAAGCTACCAAGCTAGTTTTCTGGATTTTCTACTTCAGTCAGAGTCGACACAGATCGACTAGGGACTTGGTGCCAAATTTCTTGTACCCATCCAACACAGGCCTGTACTGTCACGAATTTGCTCTGAATCTATTTCCAATCTAAGTCTGAATCCGTGAAAACACGAATCAGCTTCAAAGGTCTCGTACTCATGCAACACTGGTCAACACTGTCATATTTATGCGTGAAGAGCTGAAGGCATAAGGAGGAATATTCCAATTTATCAAATCATATAGAACTATAGAAGTTAATCGTTCTACCTGCCATAGAGTATTCTGAAAAAAGGTTCAAAACTTATGAACACGGTTTTATAGATTTAGACTAAAGGAAGAGTTAACATTTCATAAGTTGGTGTCAAATACCAAGTGTCTGGCACCACCTCAGAAGAACCAAATGCAAGTTCTGACTATACATTTTTTTTTTCTTTGTTCTGATACTAAGTAAAACCCTGAGGGTATTTTATAGTAGATCAATAAAAAAGTCATTACTTTAGTATATTGCACACTATGGTGAAGGTAGCAGGGTTCAAGTCTCACTTGGAATCAGAAGGTAAACCTCAACTTGTAAGCTTGTGTTGAGGCTTAAGCATTAACTAGGTCAACAAGGGTGTATGCCTTAGTACTTAAATCCCTATTCAAATGCTCATCTCACTTTAAAACATCAGTACCTTTTCGAATCAGTGGGTTGACTAGGTTAATGTGATTTGAGAGATAAGAGCTTATAAAGGAAGAATCTCATGCATAGAATGGCAAGCAAGGAAGACCATCCATTTTGGCTGAAATTAAAGAAACTAGGCTTGCACACAGAAATGAGGAAGATAACATACACTAATTGTCAGTTGTTGTGAAAATTCATAAATAGACATATTCCTCTAGTATAAAGGACCCAGGGGAAGATAACAATTTTTGGAATATTAGGAAAGGAAAAGGCTTGTGTGAATTGTACAAAGTTATTAAAAATAATAATGGAAGGAAGAATCCTATGTTGTATAATTCCCATGTGGCGTAATCACCCGTCTGTAAAAAACTAGATTTTGATATCTGCTTCATCATCATTTTGTTCGTAAGTTGTTTTCACATTATTTGCATGTTGAGGAAGTTAAACTTTCAGTAACACTTTCTTTGAAAAGTGCAATGAATAAAACCACTGATGAATGACCAATATAGTCTGGAAGCCAATTGGTGAACATGTCTTTACAATGATGTTGACATTTCATTTGCTTAAAATCCCAATAATATCTTGCTTGAGGAACCAACGATCATAATACTCGCTTGCCTTTCACTTCAACACAAAATGTCTACTGCAAGGTAACATTGTAACTGATGGATTTAGTATGTCGTGAGGATTAGATTATGATATCATCCATGGATTTAGGACAATGTAACTGAAATGTAATAACTCATTTTAGGCAGTCAGGTTTGAAAGTGCATTGGTATTACTATATGAGTCTTAACACTGTTGTAGTTTACCGAAAAAGGTCTTTTGAACGTCACAAAGTATAGAACTTTAGATCACATTTTTCCTCCGCTAAGGTGATATTTCTTAGACTTTTGTTTCAATTTATTATGAATTACTTGGAAGTTCTGATTTTCACATGACGACATATTAAAAGCAGGACCTTAGTACATGCTCATGATACTCTATGCTTAGAAATTTTGACATTAGAAATTTTGACATTCAAATGCAATATCAGATGTCAATATACACACGTGGTAATGTGGCATAGAGTATTAATTTCTTGATACATCAAATGATGAAATGAAAGCTTCCCATTTTTTATGAAATGAAAGCATCTCATTTGTAATGAAATGAAAGAGTCCCATTTTTATGAAACCTCATCAATTGAACATCTGGGCTATTAAATAGTTGAGTACTCGCCGAGTACTCGCTACTTGCTGCTTAGCCGACCCGACTAACAGTTTAATCCCCGATCACAATCGGGCTCAAAAACTCCCCGAGTACTCGGCCGATTAGCTAATTAGCCGAGTAATTGTGTTCACTATTTCAACTATTTCAAAGTTCAACATTGAACTCGACATTTCGCCGATTCGACCAACCTTCGATTCTGTAAAGTTCTACACTTTAATTATATTTATTTTAGTTGATTGAGTGTTTTAATTGTTTATTGATTGATTGGGTTCTTAATTGGTTTCATTATGTTGGTATTTCAAAATTAAATATATTTAATAATTATTTGTAAAAAAATATAGTGTTATGAAAAATCGTCCGATTAATCCTGCTTAATCCCCGACCAATTACACTTACTCGCTCTTCAAACGAGTAGCGACCGAGTAGCGATTTAACTGCATAGCTGAACATGGTTATGCAGGTGATCAATTGATTACTCGTCCGGTTTTTAAGTATGCGACACTTTTGACAGGTTCATTTAATGATTGCCTTGTGATGGAAGCAGTAGATGGTCCAGTGCCTCACTTCCCTGTGTCTCAGTTGTAAGTACATAATTGAATCTTGATATATTAATGGGTTAACGAGTATTATCCCCCCACTAGATGAGCCAATTAGAATTCCCCCCCTACTAGATGGGAAATTAGGGCCCCCCCCCTAAATACACACAAAAAAAACACGGTCAACCCAAGTTGACTTTTTATTTTGTGTGTACTTGGGGGGGAGGCCCTAATTTTCCCATCTAGTGAGAGGTGGGGGGTAATACTAGTTAACCCTATATTAATTTCACATCTTCACCCACTCAAAAAACATGGAACTTCTCAAGTTTGCAAGCCCTTTAACTTTGGCAATCACTTGGCTTGTTGGCCACTTAAACTCTTAAACTCAAGTATAACAGGTTGTGTAAGGTCAGTTTGATGTGGCTCAAATATATCTTGACCTTTCGAAAATGTCATTTTCTATGTCTTTGTTAGGATCATATCATTTCTTGAATTATTGACACCAATTATGTATCCATGTTCCAACTTTGAATATAATAATGCATTATGTTGTTTGACATAGTGTATGACACTGATGTCGGTTGAGTATTTTTCTTAACCTGCTTTTTATGCAAATATAATCATATGCAAGCAGATAATTGTTGGCTTCGTTCCATGACACATGGATATTGTTTTCGGAATTTGTCGACCTATATTTGTAAGTAGTTCATGGAACAATGAGGACATGCTTGTAATCTTGTTGGGAATTATAACTCAATTTTCCGAAAACTATCGTTAGCTAAACCTTGGACATTTGACTTAAGTATGAGTAGAGTGGTTAGAGGCAGTGATTTGTTGACTTTTGGACTCTATAGCTCTTAACTTGTATTAAGTGGGACTTTTGGACTCTATAGCTCTTAATTTGTATTAAGTGTGGTTGTCCAAGTGGATGGCTACTGGTGTGTATGGTCCTAATCAGAATAGTAAAGGTCTGAGGGAGGATTTATGGCTTGAATTAGATGATATACGTGCTTGGTGTGAGTACCCTTGGTGCATCGGTGGAGATTTAAATGTTATCAGAGAAGGGCCTGAAAGATATGCAGGCAGTAGACGCAGCAAGAGTATGGCAGTTTTTGGGGAATTTATAGACTGCAATCAGTTAATTGGTTTCCCACTACAAGGTCCGATGTTCACCTGGTCTAAGAATCAGGTGCGAACCACTTTGAGCAGGTTGGATCATTTTCTGGCTTCTCCAGAATGGGAAGGCCACTTTTGAAATGCTAAAAAAATTGCACTCCCGAGATATTCCTCATACCATAAAGCTATGTTATTGGACTGCGCTGTCAAAGAATCAAGCCCAAGGCCGTTTAAATTTGAATTGATGTGGTTTGAGGACAAAGATATTTTGGGGAAGATGGAAGAATGGTGGAATTCTTTTGTGTTCAGTGGGTCTCTGAGTATTATTTGGTGGAGAAAATTAAAAACACTCAAACATAAACTTATTGTTTGGAACAAAGAGGTGTTCGGGCATGTGGACGCTCTTATTGATACACAAGTCATCATCATTGATGATCTTGATAAGTTAGAAGAGGAAAGGGGTCTTAACCGGGAGGAATACATACATAACTAAAATTGAGGCCAATGCAAAGCTCCAAACTCTTTTGAAGAGGGAGAAGGTTTCATAGAGGGTGAAATAAAAAACGATGTGGGCCAAAGATGGTGACGGATGCACTAAGTACTTTCATACAGTGGCCAACATTAATAATAGGATTAAGGACATCTCTAAAATCTAGGTGGGCAGTAGAATGTTGTTAGATAAAGCTGAAATTAAAAACCACATAGTGGGGTATTATACTTCTCTTCATACAGAGAAGGAAGACTTTCGTCCGACTTTAGAGGGCCTAGATTTTGAGACAATTTCAGAAGAAAGTAAATAGTGGCTAGAGAGGGATTTTAGCATTGAAGAAGTAGAGGACGTGGTGAAGGGATTCAAAGGAGACAAGTCTTTGGGACTGGACGACTTTCAATATGAAATTTTACCACAAATGCTGGCATTTTCTCAAGGATGATGCAATGGTTGTTCTGAAAATGTTCCAAGATTCAGCTTTTATTGACTGACGTAATAATTCCACGTACATCATTCTTATTCCGAAGTAGGGGTATTAAAAGGGCTGGGCTAGTTGTGCAGTTTAAGCGCTAATCTGGAGCAAGTCACTCCAAGAACTTATAGCGATTAATCCTATTAATCGGAATTAATCGGGGATTAATCGGAATTGATCGCCTTAGTTAACCTATAATACATGTCACATATAAGTGATATAACAATCTAAAACAAAATAAAGTAAAAAAAACTACAAGCCTGAGTGGTGGAGTGCTAGCTGGTCTATGAGTTTTCTTTAGTGGATTTTTCACATTTTACGGTTTTGATTGTTTTTCCTCAATGAAGCGAAATGTTTTCAATATATGGATTCGTGGGGGGGTTTTTTTTTTTTTGGGCTTTTTTGTGGACTTAAATTAAAAAAAAACAAACAAACAAAACATGCATACCTATTAAGCGGCGCTTTTTTTATACCGATTTCTCAAAATTTGGCCAATTAAGCGGAAATCACCCGATTTGTGGCACCTGCTCAGGCCTTTAAATTTTTTCTTCATCGGATCGGTCAAGTGGCTATGCGCTTATGCACCGATTAAGCGGCGATTAATAGGCGTTTAAACTGCCCAGCATAAAAGCCCTCATGATTGAGGGCTGGGTCATGACATGAAAACTCAAGCCCTTAACCAGCCCCCTCGACCCTCATTTTTGAGGGTCTGGTCGGGCACGGTCAAATTATACTTTACTAGTTTACTTAATTTTTTTGGTGATTTTTTATTTATTTATATCATAATTTGATTATGTATATCAATTTTAACTAAGTATACAAAATTAATTTTTATGCCTTTAGAAAAAGAGAGATAGAGATGGTGGAAGAGATGATATTCTTAAAACATCTATATTTTTCATACTTAACTATGTTAGGTTGGATTTGCTTTTATGTATGACTTATATACCTATCCTTCAATTAATTGAAAACTAATTTAGTGATTTTTTTTATACAAGTTAGATAATTAAAGTACAATACATAAATGTAATGTAAAATAACAAGAAAACGTATGAGGGTCAAGTGAGAGCTGGTGAGGGCTTAATGAGGGCTAGGCTCATGCTTAAGAACCTAGGTCCTAGCCCGCCCTTTATAAGCATGAGGGCCGGGCTGACCTGCCCTTCAAATTTGTGAGGGACAACTTTTGAGGGCTTGAACATGCAATTTTGAGGGCCGGGTCGGGGTGGGTTGAGGGCCTGAGGGCCAAATTGTCACCCCTATTCCGAAGCATGAGGAGGCAAGGGATATGTCAAATTTCAGACTTATTAGTTTAATTGGAGGCATTTATAAAATCATCTCCAAGGTCTTGGCTGTTCGCTTGAAGGTAGTCTTGACAAATATAATCTCTAGATATCAAGGTGCTTTCATCGAGGGGCAGCAAGGGGTATTGATAGCCAACGAGTGTATTGACTCGAGACTTCGTCAGAAACTCAGAATACACTGGGTATCATATGCAAGGTTGATATCATGAAAGCTTTCGATTATGTGAACTGGAGCTTTCTTAGATATATGTTATGCAAATTTGGATTTGGGGATAAGTGGAATGAGTGGATTATGACATGTGTATTAACAACATCTTTCTCTGTGATGATCGATGGGGCTCCCACGGGTAATTTCAAGAGCAATAGAGGCTTACTTAAGGGTGATCCTCTCTCTCTCTTTTTTTGTTTGATATAGTGATGGAAGCCCTTCAAAAAATGATTCAAAAGGCGGTGCAAAGAGGGTGGCTAGCTAGCTTTTCTGTTGGTAACACTAGTTCCATCGTCCCCATGTTACAATTTGCAGATGACACTATCTTTTTTCTAGATGCTTCAGTAGCTAAGTCTTGGTTCTTAAAGATGGTCTTCTTTGGGTTGAGGTTATTTCTGGCTTAAAAACCAATCTAGCAAAAACCTCTATTATTAGAGTGGAGGTGCAGAATTTGGAGCTACTTGCCAATGTTATGGGGTGTGCAAAGTGCCAACTTCCTTGTAAGTATGGGATCCAATACTAAAGTTTTAATATATTTGACTTACCAAGCAAAAAAAAAAAAAAAATAAAATAAAATGGGATCCAATACTAGAAAAATGCGCCAAGAGGCTTAGTGGTTAGAGAAGAAAGATGTTGTCTAAGGGAGGTCGACTAACACTCATCAAAAACACACTTGTTGCCATCCTTATCAATCAACTCTCACTCTGTACCATTCCGATGAGCGCAGCTAAGAAATTAGAGAGAATCATGAGAGATTTTCTATGGGGTTCTTCGGCAGAGAGTAGAAAGTATCATCTGGTGGCATGGGAGAATATTTGTAAGCCTAAGGAGGGGGGTGGGGGGGGGGGGGGGTGTTTCATCAGAAATATACACTTGACCAACATGTCCCTATTGGGTAAATGGGTGTGGAGATACGGCAGAGGAGAACCAGACTTATGGAAGGAGATCATTCAGGACAAATTTGGTGAGCCAGAGGTGGGGGGCTGGCCACTTGATGTTTCTAGTTCCTATGGTTGCAGTTTGTGGCGTGATATTCTCGCTACTAAAGGTAATGTCACATACCAGGTGGGGCAAAGTGACAAAGCAAAATTATGGAAGGGTGCTTGGTGCACGGATATACCTTTCCAAGAGGATTTTGAAGAGCTTTTTCGATAGGCGAGTGACAAAGATGAGCTGGTAAAAGATCATATGGTTTTGGAGAACAATGGGTTGACTTAGAATTTCAAATTGAGCCACGGTGTAAGGGAGTGGCACATAGACGGCGTCATTTGCACATTGGATGATCTTGCAGGGCTAACCCCTTTGGTGGAAGAGGAAAAATGGTTTATGGAAGCAGTCTAACAATAGTAATTTCAGTTCTCGATCCTATTACAGTCTTTTGGCTAGTAGCATTCCTTACCCACCCCAACCTATAACTCCAAAGCTTATATCGATGCCATGGCGCAAACCTATAACTCCGAAGCTTATATCGATGCCGTGGCGCAGTGGTGTACCTCCTAAAGTGCAGTTCTTCCTTTGGTGTTTACTACAAGGAAAAATACTAATCTGACAACGGATCAACTGCGCACAATGGGTAATGATGTGGAGGCAGAGTGTCTGCTGTGCACTCAAGTTGATGAAACTGCAGATCACCTTATGTTATATTGCAGTTTCAATAAATGTGTGTGGCAAAAAATTCTACAACCGGTGGGCATTGATATCAACTAGGCTATCTGCCCTCATTCAGTAGTCTCTTGCCTTCATAGCTGGGTGTCGCCGAGCCAAATACTTTGGCCTATGGGAAATGCATTTGGCCTTTAGTTCCTTATGCCACGTGGTGGTCTATCTGGAAAACAAAGAACGATGCCATCTTTAACAACAAGCCAACATCTATTGAAACCACAATTCGTAACATTAAAGCGAACTTGTGGCTTTGGACATCGATGTTTTCGGAGAAAAGGGACTATTGTTTTGGGAACTTAATGTTAGAGTGGGGATCTGTTATTTCAGGTGTAACTTAGTTAGGATTTTTCACTTATATGTTTCTTTTTTGTTCAACACTTCCTTGTATTGGTGAGTCTCTTACTCACTTTTTTCTTACTTTCTTCTCATATGAATAAGATGCCAATTTATCTAAAAAAAAGTGCGGTTGTCTGGTAGGTTGAACCTTCGTTCCATATATTTAGTTGGAGCAATATAAGATGGTTTGGGGGATATGCAATTCAGTAACAACATATTGAAGGATGGTTAAATTTTACTCATTTCCATGAACATCACTTGTAACCTGGCAGGTCTTGGTATGCGTGACCTGGCAGGTCTTGATATAGTTATGTGATGAATTATGCTGGATGCTTGTATAATATATATAGGTTATGTATCTTATATATGTGTCCAACACAATTTATCACATAACTATATCAAGATCTGCCAGGTCACGCATACCAAGACCTGCCAGGTCGCTCACGTCAAGACCTTTCAGGTTGCTCAGCCAAGACCTGCCAGGTTGCTCATATCAAGACCGACCTGCCAGGTTGCTCACGTCAAGACATCATGTCAGGCCGCTTATGCCAGGTCTTGTAACGCTCAATGAAGGAAAGACAATCGTTACAGTAATTCTATAACAGCAACTATGTACTAATTTATCCTCCATTTAAGCTTATTCAAGAGCCACATTGACCAAGGGTCACAGGCTATAAATGGCGAGGGAACTAACAAAGGAAGGGGGAGAGCTCTATGCTCACATTCTCTCCATCTCCAACTCAATCACACAACATGAATTATGTCTGACTTGATTCCAGTTCACTGGAGAACTAGATACGTAGGCAGTTCGATTATTCGAATTCAGTCATATCATCACCAATCTAATATATCCCCTATTCTCATAGGTTGATTAGGTCAAACACAAAATGCACCTTTATAATGACCACTAGTTCTTATAGGGCATTAGCTAGTGCTTCAATATGTTAAGCTCCTTTTGGGGTTTTTTATTCTTTCTTAGGAGTTGCTAGTAGGTTGGCCATGAACAAGTTCTGAGAGTAGCAAACTTGTTTAAACGTTCAATTCCCAGTTTAGCAAGCAGTAATCTGGTTCCAAAGGTGTCTTGAATTTCAGCAAGTTGTGTATGCAGTCTGCTTCTTTACTTAATGTGTTATTAGATCATAGTTGTGTTGGAATTTCTTGATGATTAGTATTTCAAATTACTATTCCCAGCAGGAGTCATTCTCTGATTTGGAAACCGAGTGTCTATTACAAATAGGAGTCTTTATTTGTTTTGGAAATAGACGAACTTACCTCTATATAAACAAGGACTTTGCGTCCATAAGAGGTATTCAAGACAGAAACACATCTCACACTTCTAAACCCAAGCTACTGTTGCTGGCCTGCTTATTCTCTTCTTACTGTTAGCCGCCAGAGAGAGTTATACTGCCGTTCTAGAGAGTAACATGTTCGAGTGCAAGTCAGCCTGCTAAACCATTGTATCCCGTGAGGAAGACGCCATCGCTTGTTGCCTATCCGCACTAATCGAAAGGGGCTTAAATCTTTCCTTAAGGACATCCTATTCTGCGTTTTGGTTGTTCACTATTCGTCTACTGTTCCTTATGTTCTACTCTAGTTCCTATTTTTATACAACTATTCTAACAATCTTAAGGAATCTCTTGTATTTCAAAGTACTAAGTGTGTTTGTAAAGTGGAGGAGATGAACAAGGAGTGTTCTCTCAACTTTAATGTATAGAAGATAGTCCCACATTGGTTATCCACCACTAGCTAAACAAGTATATGAGGACTTCCTCTACCATAAGGGCGTGCTCTTAGGATACAAAGGCTTTTGTGTTAGGAGGGACGATTCACCCAAAGCCACACTCGCCTGCACCTCACCGAGTCGAGTCGGGTTGGGTTAGGCTTGGGCTTGGGCTTACTGTGTGTTTAGCTAGTGGGTAGTGGCTTGGCCAATTGCCTACCTTATCTGTTTTGGAAACCGACCTTGCCTCTATATAATCAAGACTGTGCGTCCATAGAGATTATACTTCCACATCTAGAGAAACAGAACTCGCAAAACCCTCCTTTTCTTTTTCTATTCTTGCTGTACCGCCAGAGAGAGTTATATTGCCATTCTAGAGAGCAGCTTGTTCGAGTGCAAGTCAGCCTGCTTAACCATTGTATCCTGTGAGGAAGACGCCATTGTTGCCTTTCTACACCACTGGAAGGGGTGACATCTTTCCTTAAGGACAGCCTAATCCGCGCCTTGGTTGTTCTCTGTTATTGCTGTCTTCGTTTCATTATTGTTTTCTTTATTCGCATACAACAATCTTAAGGAAAGAAACGATATGTCTACACCAATAGACACGCTAAACAAAGAAACCAATTCAGGAGTCATGGAGGTTACTTTGAATATGAGGGATGTGGCACCTCTACTTAATGCTTGCAACTTACCCAATGTGTCAAAGATTGAATCCTTCAGCGGTTCACACTTTAAGCGATGGAGGGAAAGGGTGTTCTCAACCCTAGATGTACTCAACTATGCAAAGTATCTCACTGATACAACATCCATGGAGGGTTCTAATGATTTCGAAAGAAATCAAGCTACTTGGCTCAATGGGAATAAGGTATGTTGTCATGCTATTTTGAGTACCTTGTCTAATGAATTTTTTTATATTTATTGTTCAAATAAGAATACACATGATATATGGGAGAGTTTGAACAAAAAATACATAATAGAGAATGCTGGTACTCAAAAATATGCTGTAAGACTTTTCTAAAGTTCCAGATGAGAGAGGATAGAGATGTAACATCTCAAATCCATGATTTTCATGTGCTAGTTAATGATTTGAAAACTGAGGGTATTGATTTACCTGAGGCCTTTGTTGCTGGATGTTTGATTGAGAAACTCCCCGAGTCTTGGAAACACTATAAGAATAGTATGAAGCATAAACGCAAACATATGACTCTTGAGGATGTGATCATTCACATTCACATAAAGGAAAAGAACAAGACTCGGGATGAGGTGTTGTCTAAGGAATTCCATTCCAAAGCCAATATCATTGAAGGTAATCCCAGCAAATCCAATAAAAACTCTAAAAAATAGAAGTACAACAAAAATAAGAATTTCAAGGTCAAAGGCACTTCTTTTAAAATGAGTGGTACTGGCAATGGAAATTGTTATGCTTGTGGTAAACCGGGACATAGGGCTTTTCAGTGCATGCACAAGGTCATTGATGATCCTCCCAACGCTAATTTAGTTGAGGGAGATGATATAATTGTTGCTGTAGTGTCACAAGTGTTCATGGCCACTGGGTACTAGATTCTGGTGCCACCCGCCACGTTTGTGGTGATGTTGAAGCCTTCTCAGACTACATACTAGTGAAAGATGAAAATGTCTATATGGGTGACTCAAGGTTTGTTCCCCACTGTTGAGGGAACATGTAAGATTCTTCTGAAGTTAACTTCAGGGAAAACCCTTTCACTTAGTAATGTTTTTCATGTTCCTGAGATTCGTTAGAATCTGATTTATGTGTCATTACTGGGAAAAGCTGGCGTCAAGGTGACTTTTGAAAGTGACAAGTTCATTCTGAGTAAGAATGAGAGTTTTGTTGGGAAATGTTATTGTAATAACAGTGGTCTTTTCATGTTAAATGTACTTGACAACATTATTATTAATGAGAATGAATCTGCTTCTGTTTACTTGCTTGACTATTTTAATATATGACATGATAGACTAGGACATGTGAATGTTAAGTATATGAAAAAGATGAAAATATGTGGTTTATTGTCTGATATTTCTGATTTTTCTAATGATAAATGTGAGATATGTGCTGAGACTAAAGCCACAAAAAAACCATGTAGAACTATTTCTAGAGATAAAACTGAATTACTAACCCTTATTTATAAGGATTTGGGTGAATTCAGAAGTATCATGTCTAGAGGGGGGAAGTTTTATTATATTACATTCATAGATGACTTCTCTAGGTACAACATAGTATATTTACTTAGAAACAAGCATGAGGCAGGTGAGATGTTTCTCAAGTACAAAGTTGAAGTTGAAAACCAGCTTAACTGTAAGATTAAAAGACTTCGGTCTAACAGGGGTGGAAAATATGAGTCTAATCTCTTCTAGGACTTTTGTGACAAGAATGACATTATTCATGAAACTACTCCACCATACTCTCCCGAGTCTAATGGAGTAGCAGAATGGAAAAACAGAACACTAAAAGAGATGATGAATGCTATACTTGTAAGTTCTGGAGCTTCCCTGAACTTGTGGTGGGGAGCAATCCTATCTGCTTGCCATACACAGAATAGGATACCCAACAAAAAAACAGGGAATAAGACACCCTATGAATTATGGAAAGGTCATGTACCTAACCTTAAATACTTCAAAATGTAAGGGTGTCTTGCAAAGGTTCTAGTGAACGAACCTAAAAAGAGGAAATTGGGACCTAGAATTGTTGATTGTATGTTCATTGGTTATGCTTATAATAGTGCTGCATATAGATTTTTAGTAGTAAAATATGATAATAACCTTGTCGATGCTAAGATTATTATAGAGAGTAAAAATGCTGATTTCTTTGAGAATGTGTTTCCTTTGAAAATTGGCATTGAGAGGTTGGTTGCTTCTAGTGAACAACAATCAACAGATCTTGAAATTTCTGATCAAGAAATTCGGAAGAGTAAAAGAGGAAAAAAATCCACCAATTTTGGTGATGACTTTTACACGTTTCTTGTTGATGATGATCCTGTGACGTATAATGAGGCAATCAGCTTTAGTGATGCACCTTTATGGAAAGATGATATAAACTCATAACTAGATTCTATTATATCTAATCACACATGGGAGATAGTTGATCTCAATGCCCAAAATATCGATATCGATCAATATATCGGTGTACCCAAAAACTGATATATATCGGATATATCGGATATATCCATTTTTTTCGTGACCAGCCCAAACTATCTAAAATATCGGAAATATCAAAAATATCCGATATATCGGAAATATCGGAGGAAATAATAGCAACATTTATTTATCAAGAAAACCATAAAAAAAAATATTGACAAATAATTAACCACAATGTCATAATTTAATATACTCAAAGTCTCAAATTACAAAATAAGATAAATAAGTTACATCAAGTCATCAATACATAAACGAGTGACGTGGCTGGTCAACTTCTATACCCGATTCTTGAATCCTAACTGCTTCACAATACCCTACCCAAGTGTATACAGAGTTATACCCACCGTCGAGAAATTGTCGAACATGCCATTCATATTTTTGTGTTGGAAATTCTACCATGATTCCAATTCGAGGAGTGTTGGTGTAACTATACATTGGGCGCAATGCAATAAATCCAGGTGTAGTTCCAACAGGTTCATAACTTGGATAGAGTTGTCCATATGTTGGTTCAGGTTGTGGTGCTTATAAGGTTGTTGATCGGCCCCATCCAATATCCATATGAAGAACCATATGACGCGACTACTTGCAGGACCGATTATGCCACTAGAATAATCGTTATCTCTTGATTGGTTGTATCCCCACCACTACCATATACACTCTCATTGTCATGGTCATGTGTCCCCTGAACTCATACTCATTGTTTCAAAATTAGAAGAAACCTGAATCAATATCAACATCATTTAGGTATAATGTGTCCTCGTTGTCTTCTTTGACCAACACTTCCACTGCTCATACATTCTTTGGGAATTGTCATTAAAAACTCCTCTATCACTATTGTTTCTGGGTGCAACCTCATATACTTGTGGGTCCAATGGAGTTTCCTCATCACTTGAGTCATGCAATTGAACGTTAAAATTACCTCCACCACCACCACAGTTGTTGTCACCATCACCACCACCACTATCATCATCATCAGTATCAGGTTCTCCTGTCTCGTCATCACTAGAGATGCTCTCAGATAAATTATCTTGTGTTTGGAGAGGTGTGTCAAATTCGGGGCCCAAACTGAAACTAGGCGCAGCGTCATCTTCTCTTATTACTCTGTCGACCATATCTTCAACATCTGGGTCAGGCTTACCTGATTCCGTATCCAACACAAGCGCTAAAAGATTTTTATCAATAACCCAGTCAGCCAATGGATCAATTTGTTCACTATCCATAAATACTTGGGTGAGGTCAATAATTTGATCATTATCTGTATTTTCGCGCCGCCTTTTTTCTTTAAACGTAAGTTGTAGTGGACCTTCACCAACATCATCAATTTTGGCGCCAATATGGTTCCTAAGTTTCATGTGAATTAGGCCAATGTGCTCCAATTATCCACACCCGGATGATGAAGTTTGTTTGAGAAAGGATTTTGATCGCCAACTCCTTTAGCTCTTACGTATCACCACCATACAACTCCCACCATTCAAATTTGTATTATTTAAACAAAAATAACACATATTAATTATCTATAGACAATGCATTTGAGTGATTGAGATTTGAGAGTATGAAAAAATTATTTCATTTACCAGGGTGTGAAATTGCTATTCCAGCCTGCGCTGCAGGTGTACCAAATTCCCCAAGATGATCCCGAAACGACATCATCTAATAGACCAAAGTGTTAGTGACCCAACATAAATGTAAAATTCAAATTCTAACTTGAGAACATCAATATTCTTATTTTTACCTGATGCAATGCTTTTGCTTGTTTGCTACCATCACTAAATAACACTTTTGCTACTTTTATAACTGCTTTTTTGTGGGGATCGGAGAATCCGAGCTTCAATGTGTATTGGTACTCTGGGTTCAGATACATTGCTAGTAGAAATAAACATAACTTTTAGGAATATTTGAAATAGAAATAATTTAATTAACTCAAACTAAATCAAGTAAACTCACCAGCTGTGTGTAGCACATGCAGTAATTGTTTTGTCCATCTTTTGTCGATAATATCAAGGACCCAACCACATCCAGGGATTTCAGAGATCTTCCCTCATTATTTCAAAGGCTTGTCAGTACATATGGCATTGTTGGCTTCTTGTCACCATCCAACAACCTTAGGCATCTGTACAAAGGTTCAAGAATTTGTACAACATAGTTAACATTATTCCAGAAATGCTCTTGACTGACTTGCTCCACATCCATCATACCCTCTATATACTTAGCCGATGGGGTGTTGAGATATCTTTGATCCACGAACATCTGCCTAAGCGATATCTTTTTATGCTGGAGACTTTTGAGAGACAAGTAGTTTGTGGCGAATCTAGTTGCTGCAGATCTAACTATTTCGCCACCACATGTCTCCCTCATTAATGCTAAGACCCTGGATGCATTGTAAATGAACTTTGTAATTGAATGAGCTTTGCTGATACACCCCGCCACCCGATGATACTTGGCAATATCTTTTAACATCAAGTTTATGCAATGACAAGCACACGGTGTCCAAAATAAATTATATCCTGGTGTCTTCATCAGCAATTTTCCAGCCTTTTTGTAGGCAGAACCTTGATCAGTTACTATTTGCACCACATTTTCTGCACCTATCTCATCAACAACTTCTTTCATTAACTTAAATACGGTTTTGTGAACTTTCGACTCAATGCTGATATCGAAAGACTTCTTGAAAATTGTTTCCCCGTCACAATAGACCATAAAGTTAACGAGGGATATCTTTCTTGTCCCAGACCAACCATCACACATGATGGTGCATCCATAAGTTGGATACTTCTCTGCCACTTCCATTTCGAATTTGTCGATATCATCATTTTCCATCTTTAAATATTTTCCCGATTACCTCTTCAAAGAGCTGGTCCTTTCACTCCAATGGGACATTTCGTGATGAAATCAATAGTTGGTTGGTAGTATGGATTGTTTGTTGTTAATGCATGTGGAGGTACTCCAAAAAAATGAACCATGAACTGATCCGTCTACCCAACTTCGCCTCCATGTCTTCATTTTACCCATGTCTTTGACACTAGGTTGGTTGTGTCCCTACCGCCTAATAGTGTATGGATCAATTGTTTCTTGTCTCATGGTTTTGGACTTCCAAACCCATGAATCCCTTTCCTTTGTTGCTTGATCCAGAGCCACTTCGACACAAAAAGTAGTCACGATGCGAAAATTTCTTGCATGTTCTCCTTCCGCTTTCTAGTCTTTCTTCCCATTGGTCAGCTACAGAGTTTCTTCGTGCATGTTGCATGCCCTGAAACTCCTCACCCCTCCCTTCGTATGCTCTTGCTTCTTCTTCTGCGTCAGAATCACTGGAATCATCGTCCAAATGAGTGCACATTATCTCCTCGACTCGAGTTTCACGCTGCCTTCTTTTAAGTGTTTTATTTGTGCCATCTTGTAGTAGGTCTTGCATTGCAATTCTTACTTGTCCGGGGACTTCCGTACACCTTGCCACTTGGTTACCAACCCCAGATAAGTGCTGTTTTAGGTGACTGACCCCACCACTATGAAATTCTAGTTAGCAGTAATTGCATTTAAACTTCCCCTTGTTGTTATCCAACGGTACGCCATGAGACCAACCAATATCTGGTTTCCTAACCATTTTTCTCTTAGACAAATATGTAACTACGAAACAATTTTTCCAAACACGTTGAAATGTTGTACGTAGACAAATATAACTAATTAATCAAAATGATCGAGCTATGCATATAACAACATAAAAGTCCAACATTCTCAATTTATCATTCATTTTCTCAACGTAGGTTTATTCATTTTCTCAATGTAGATCAATTTAGTTCTTATGAATTTATGAGATTTCTTTTATTTTAACATAATAGCTACCTTAATTTATAGATAACATAATAGCTACATTAATTTTTGTAGGAAACTAATTAAATTTTCTTTGTGATCTTATCATATGCCCCATCAAAATGATCCCTTATGAGGTATAGTAGACTAGTACTACCTTAACTGTTGAGTCAATATCTATACCACGACAGTTTATTGCCAGCAACATTGGAATATAGACTCCTCAACTCTGCACAGAATACCAATACCAACAATCGATGAAGGAAATTGTTTTGATCTGCCATAACTTTGGACATATACTACCACCTTAGGCAGGCACCCCCAACAAACTGATAACAAAAAGGATTGGAAATAGAAAAGGTGGAGAAAGATTCAATATTTATCACTACTTAATCCAACCCGCCCTCAGTCGGCATATATTTATCTAACCAATCGCCTAGACCTCTTCACTGTTTCACCGCCGATGTCATCTTTACTGCCAGATTAACCTTTGTAACTTCAATCGAATCTCAATCAAAACCACTACAAAACACTTGTCCAAAAGGTAGAAAGATAACCAAGACGAACAATACCCATAAAAAACACTGATCAAATCTATTCCAGTAAAAGCAATCAACACTAATCACTAGGTAGCTAGCTAAGCACAACAAAAGGAAAGAAGAAGCTTTAATTCAAGGCCGAAAATTTCAGACGACAAATTGATATGTCGCTGAAATATTTCGTTTTTTAAGCAATCCAAAATCGAAAGATTCGATATTTCACAGCCGAATATTTAAGCCTTTTTAGCCCGATATATATCGGTAAAACCGAAATATATCTTTATTTTGACGATATAATCGATATTTCCGACTTATTCGACATATATCTTTTAACTTTGTTGACTTTGACCGATGTTTGACTGATTTTTTATTATTTTTTCTGATATATCGATATTTCCGATATATTTTGTTTTTTGAAGAGTCTGAAATATCGTTCGATTTCAAAATATTAGGCCTTGGAATCATGGTAATTTACATTTTTAGTTGTAAGGTGCATTTTGGTCACACATGTCCTACCATTTGGAAAAGCAATTTGGCCCATCCGCCCATGCCAATAGCGGGACCCTATGACCTTATCTTATGTCCAATCCGTTCTTTTCTTTTATGTCCCATATCAAGTCTACTTTTTTTTCTTTTAGTTTTTTTTTGTCAGAACTATAAACTAAATCAGTGTATAAACTAAATCAGTGTTTCTTCATCAGTTCATCCTCAAAATTCAACCGACATCTCTCATCAAGTAACACACTGATCATGAAGAACACGTTAGTACTATTATTCCAACACATTTTCTGTTTCGTTTACTCACTTCATCATGGGCTCTTTTTATTTATTTGTTAATGAATTATAATGTGGTAGGTCTAATGTCTAGAAGAAAGAAAATAATCTTACTTAGATCAAGCATGAATAATGAAATTTGTAGATGTACCATATAAAAGTTATAAACAACTCACCCAACACTCCCAAGTTCAGATTGAGTAACATTAACAACAGTACCAACATTAACAATTTGTACATCACCATATAAATTATACAGTAATCTCATGATCAAAGTTATTGAAAGCTCATTTGAGTATAGAAAATGAAAATGAGTACCTGGATACAGAAAATGCTGCTATATTTTTTCCCCGTGGGTTATTGAAACTTAAAAGCTCATTTGACTATTTGAGTACTAGACTTTGGTTTATGTTGGTGATGAGTTGGTGTGAAGGTTGAGAAGTCACGAGAGATTTTTTTTTTTGTGAAGTTTTTTTTTGTAGATGTTTTTTTTCTTGAGGAGAGTTGGTGTGAACTGTGAAGGTTAGTGTGAATTCGGTTTTTTTTTTTTTTTCTGAACAAAGTGAAAAAGGAATGTTTGCTGACAAAGGGAAAATGGAATGGACTAAAAGTCTAAAAAAGATGCTAAAGCAAAAACTTTTTTTTTTTCACTTTATTCCAAACTTTGTAACCAGCGCCCACCTTTTGTCCCAAACACTCTAATCTCACCGACATATTTCGGACATATCGGATATTTTGCCGATATATATCGGATATATCGGAAATATCGGAAATCTTCATATTAAAAAATGGTCAAAAAGTCAAACGATATATATCGTAAATATCGGATATATCGATTATATCGGCGATATAAACTTTTATATCGGAAAAAAAAGAGTACTATATTCGGTGGATATATGTCGGAAATATCGACATCGGTGTACCAAAATACCGATATATATCGGCGATATATCAGATATATCGGCGATATTTTGGTCCATGGTTGATCTACCTCCTGGGGTGAAATCTATACGTTACAAGTGGATAAAGAAACTGAAACTAGATGCTTCCATTGATAAATACAAGGCTAAACTAGTAGTCAAGGGATTCTCCTAGAAAAAAGGCATTGTCTATTTTGATACTTATGCTCCTGTAACTAGGATTTCTTCTATAAGAGTTCTAATGGCTCTAGCTGCTATTCATAATTTATTTATTCATCAAATGGATATAAAAACTGCATTTTTGAATGGTGATCTTGATGAAGAAATATATATGATGCTGCCTGAGAGTACTATAGTACTAGGGAATGAGCATAAGGTATGCAAATTAGTTAAGTCTTTATATGGGTTGAAACAAGCGCCAAAACAATGGCATGAAAAGTCTGACAGTGTCATGATGTCCAATGGATATCAAATTAATGATGCTAATAAATGTATTTACTTTAAATCTTTTGATGTGAATACATATGTGATTATCTGTCTATATGTGGATAACATGTTAATCATGAGTCCTAGCCTTGATGTTGTAAGAAACACCAAGATATTCTTATCCTCCCAATTTGAAATGAAGGATTTGAGAGAAGCTGATGTGATTTTTGGAATCAAAATCATCAGAAACTGTGATGGCTATACGCTTTCACAAGAGTATTATGTTGAGATGTTTTTGAAAAAGTTTAACTATTATGATAGTAAGCCTGTGTTGACACCTTATGAGGCAAATAGTGAACTTAAGAAAAATAATCAACATAGTGTCCTTCAGTCAAAATATGTCCAAATTATTGGTAGTCTCATGTACTTGATGAATTGCACTAGACCTGATATTACTTATGCAGTTAGCAGGTTAAGCAGATACACTCATTGTCCTAGCAAAGAACATTGGAGTACGTTAGAGAGACTAGCCAAGTACTTGAGAGGAACAATGAATTACGACATACGTTATAGACAAAACTCCACCTGTGATAGGGTTATTGTGATACAAACTGGATATTTGATTCTCATGATATGAAGTCCACAAGTGGTTATATTTTCACCCTAGGTGGCGGTGCAGTCGCTTGGAAATCTTCTAAGCAGACTTTGATAGCTCGATCAACAATGGAGTCCGAGCTTATTGCTTTAGATAAAGTAAGTGCTGAGGCTAAGTGGCTTAGAAACCTCTTGGCAGATTTTCCTATTGGTACAAAACCGCTTCTAGCTGTACTTATGCATTGTGACTGTCAGGCCGCAATAACAAAGGCAAATAGCAAATTGTACAATGGGAAAAACAGACATATACGTCTGAAACTATAGTCTATAAAGCAGCTGTTGGAATCTGGAGTTGTGGCTCTAGTATTAAGACTTCCTCACAGGATACGATGGGTTAGCAGGCTGACTTGCACTCGAACATGCTGCTCTCTAAAATGACGGTATAACTCTCTCTGGCAGCTAACAGTAAGAAGAGAAGAAGAAGGGCAGCAACAGTAGCTTGGGTTTAGAAGTGCGAGATGAGTTTCTGTCTTGAATACCTCTTATGGACGTAAAGTCCTTGTTTATATGGAGGTAAGTTCGTCTGTTTCCAAAACAAATAAAGATTCCTATTTGGAATAGACACTCGGTTTCCAAATCAGAGAATGACTCCTACTAGGAATAGTAATTTGAAATACTAATCATCAAGAGATTCCAACAATCCCCCACTATTTTAAAATACTTATAGTCCCCCACTATTTTGGAATAGGATATGACAAAAGAAATGGGTTTACGAAATGCCAGAGAGAATCGAAAAAGGAATGCCTAAGATACTGGTGCTTTACAGGCTTGAACCAGTCATAAGGCAACATGTCTTATATCACGTGAAAGTGGTGGATTGAATAATCTTTGAACCAACATTCCCTTGTAGTAAAATAGATCACATGCACCCACACTGTTTTTTCATTATATGCCAGTTCTGCGGAGTTGCACTTTTTGGCCCTGCGCTGCCTGTGTTCCATGAATGCTCTAGAGTACTTGCCCGAATACTCATAAGAACCGACCCAGTTCTACATTAACGTAGGTGGATTTCCATCAGGTGTATATTGCAGTTTAAATACACCACCTCATTAAAATATGGGTTGTGGAATCCAATAAGAGTTAGAGAACTCATCCTTACTCATTGCAATTCTAGTTATACAAAGTATACTATAGTACTATCTCGCTATAGGGTGTGACGTTTTATAAATAAATAAGGCGATAGTACTACAGGATGACGAAGTGACTTGTTTTTCACTTTGAACCTACTTCATGGGATCTCCAATCACATAGGTATGGTTGCCGTCAGTGTCGTCCTATATATGGGCATAAGTCTCATCCCCCTCGATGATAAAACGTAAAACAATAGTTTTACCTACTCTTAACTAGTTATGCTATGAATAAGTAAAACTAAAGCTATTTACTATTATGATCAAAGATTCCACTCTCGGCTATCGCGAAATATGTGGAGTAGAGAATTCGTTCCATTCCTAGTTTGTTTAGACGTAAAGTTTCGCTAGTTTAATCGTTTATAACAAAACTAATGAGAGTAATGGATTGTAATTATACTAATATGACAATTGAATACTAAGATGTGAATATGGAGAAGGGATTAGGGATCTACTAACTAATAATTAGCATGTGAGGAAGTTCAACCCATTCTCATGGCAAATCAACTAACCTATTAGAGTGAAACTCTTAAATGCAATAATTCTAACTAACACATCAAGTCTTCATTAAAACTTCATCAAACCCCTCTAATGGAGGTTTAGCTAGAAGTCATTAGACTATCATTAATATAGAAATAATAAGAAGACATAATGAAGAACAAATCTAAGCTTTATTAATCTAATGGAAGAGAGTCTTAAGAATTAATAACTGCATTAAAACTAAGAACTGAATAATTAACTAAGTCTAAATCTAAGTATTAAAATCTAAGTTATTCTAGGTTATCTTAAGAGTTTGGCCTTAGTCCTCTTTATATAGGAGAGGGCTTGGTTTACAATTTTGTGCATGGGGTTTGGAGCCATGTTTTGGGCCCTTAAATCAAGCCCAAAACCTAATTACTTAAGTCCAAAAATCTCTATTGGAAATTACTGCAACTGCCTTTTCGTCCACTTTTGCTATTCTGATTGGGTCAAGGCCTAAATCATCAGAAATCTCTTTCCGAGCCGGTCGTTTTGATATATAATAAGCCCAATTCCGAGGTCTGAGTCCAAAAATACGGCCTGCGGAAGTTCTGTTGACTTTTCTGCTCTATTTCTGCCCGTGTTGACTTTGACTTTTCAGCTTTGACCAGGCTTTTTCTCCTTGAATCTTGTCTTTTAATCATAGAATTTCTTAGCAACCAACCTTTACTCCATTATCTCACAAAAGTGACATATTTCTTTACATATTGGTCTCAAATACCTGAAATACACAAAAACACGTAAACAATACTAACTCCTATTTATTATACACATAGTTGGTCTAAATGTAATATTATTAAGGGGGTTAAAACTACAGTTTTGGACTCTTATCAAACCACCCGCAAACAGCATTTTGCTTGTTCTCAAGCAAATATGAGAAATTAAAATAAGTGACAAAAAATGGAGTTCTAACTAATCTCGTTTCGCCGAGTGCGATTGCATTGACCATATGCAATAAGGCCTTAAACCACTAGGAATTCCCTAGTGGTCGAGTTATAGTCTCGTGAGAGTTTTCCAGAGAAGGTACTCACAAATTTCATCTATACTACAACGACTAAGAAATAAAAGTATTGTTTCTTACTTTATTCTCAGATATCTATACATCTCACTAGCAATGAATACAGAATAATCAATTCGAAATCTAAGCTAATATGTTTATAATAATCAATCATCTATAGATAAACATATATATAATAAACTATGCTATGAAATGCAATAACAGGTCCGTTTCTGAAACTTTGTAATAGCGTCCTTAAGTAGGTCCTCACATATAAGTCTAGACAAAAACACTCTGATTTTTCCACTCAAGTTTTGCTCACTCCAGTGCGCAGTGGACACACTTTACCTTAGAATCTTAATGACACACAAGGAAGCCGAAGTCGATCAAACACATCTGCCACTTACTATCACACTAACCTATTCCTAATTGAGCTAGATGTCTTTATTAGGTATTGCGGGGATTAGGAGATGGTTTAAGAAGGAAGGAAATTGATATTTAAAAGGACAAGTTTGAGATAATGGAGTCTTCATATTATGTTTTTTTTTAAAGGTAAAAAAAAAAAAAAAAAAAAAAAAAAAAAAAAAAAAACGTTGTTCTTACTTTGCTTCTACACTTTGTTTCCATCCTTAGCCATTTTTTTTTCCTTTTTCTTTTGGCTTTTGGCTTTTGACTCCTTTGATTCTGTTTTTAGAGTTCTAACTTTTTATTTTATTTATTTCTTTTTTTATTTATTTATTTTTTTGGATGTAAACTGTATTTTCTTATTTGAAGTAACTAACAAAATCTTGGTTTCATAAGTCTTTCTCTTTTCTATTCTTCATTTCATCTCTATTCTCAGACTCATTCAAAAATGGGTAGGCTGATTTTTATTTTTATTTTGTTTTGTATAAAAGGGTAAAGGATTTGCGGTTTATGAAAGGCTAAATAAAAAAGGCTCGGAGGGGCTTAATTAGGAAAATAATTTCATAAGGTTTGAATTTCTGGCTATATCGATCCAAAAATGGCCTAAATTCTCGCTTAGGATATAGTATAGTGATCAAGCAAGTGGACGTGTGATTTCTCTAATTCTAAATATTTCGGTTGTGTCATTTCTCAAATATTTCACTCATATAAGGCTTTAGGCTATATTCTCATAGGATTTGTAGAATAAGTACTCTAGCCTAGATTTTAGAAACTTACTGTCAATACAAACATAGATGCTCATGCAATATATTTATGGAAAGATGCAATGATTATTACCTACATATTAACCTAAATTTTTAAAAACTATCCTAATTTAAAAGCTAACGTGAAACTTCTAAATTAATATTATCATTGAGAAAGAAACAATACCAGTATTCCTAAGTGTATAACATAAACTTTTTATTTATATTTTTGAATTTTTTAAAGTTTTTACTAGAAAACAAGTGCATATTAAACATATATATCCTAATAGGTGCCTTAAATTACGTGTGTTTTTATGCCACCCCCAAACAAAAACATGCTTTGTTCTTAAAGTATAGAAATAAGAAGGGTAAGAAATACCATGGAATCGCGTGAAAAGTCAAGAGCACCTGCAAACCAAATTTAGAACATACTAACATAGATAAATAAAAATAGACGCAACTCTATACGAGTTCCACCCGTTATGGGGATAACAAGAATTAAATTGCTTGGGACATAAGCAGACACTAACAAAAAATAAACTTTCTTTATATCCAGCATTTACGCGTTGTCCTCCTCTTCTATAAAGAATTGAGGTTCCTTGGCATCCTGCCATGTGATGATAATTTGTTAGGCCTCACGCCATTTATCATCTACAATTGCTAACCATTAGAGGCTGCCATCCTGCCTGTATAATCAAGTCGCAGAACCAATATCCATACGTGTCACTCGCGAACAAATCTTCGTTGGATTGCTCCGGAATGATCTGAGGAGACTTCATATCAAACAAACACACTCTAGACCTACTGGAAACAACCTCGGAAGAACCTACAAAAAATCAGAATTGGAAGTGGTTGCGGAGGTGAAGGGCGCGGGCGCGCTCTTACTTGACGAGAGGTTCAGTGGTTTGGGGGCGGGCGTGCTCAAACTTGCCGGTGGAAGGGCGTGGTCGCGCTCTTGCGTGACGAGAGTTCTAGTGTTTTGAGGGAGGGCATGCTCAAACTTTAGGAAAAATAAGGGAATGTGCGCTCCATGTACCAGAAGTGCTCTGAAGTGAAGTAAAGATAAAAGTGAGATGTGCAAAGTGAGAGGTGTGGTTTAAAGTTTAGAGTGAACCAAGGATTTATAGAGGACTAGTTTCTTAATCTAAGTTCTACAAGTTGCCCAAATTGTTAAGGCAACAAGATGGAAAAAGAAAATTTCTAAAACCAAAATAGAACATACAAGATGCATACTCCAAAACCAAACAAATAGATTTTTGGCTGGAATTAAAATAGCAATCATCTAATTACTACTCCTTGAGGTTGTATCAAACAACACTAGCTAATTCTAGCTACACCGAATTAGCAACATTCTCACATAAACCGATCATTATCAAGCAGACAATAAGATTTCAAAAAAAAAATACGTGGATATGATTAGAGGCATTGCTAAAATAAATAAGTCCACCCCCAAATAAGTTGGAAGGGTGGGATTCACGATACAAAACATAGCATATGCCAGAATTTAAAACAACTTCAAATATAAAATAACAAAGACAGAATTCGATATTAACTACTTCACTAAACAATTCGGAATCAAAATCTACTAAAAACGTGGAAAATAATCTTAACACAACAATAATACAATAAAACTAGCCATGAGATGAGGAATGTATAAGAATAGGAAGTTGAGTGATCAAGAATGGAAAGACCAAACACCCCACCCCCAAACAAATTTTTGAAAACATGGTTTAGAAAATTTGTTTTTAAAACGTGGGTATTTTAAAGTCAGATTCTCGAGACGTACTAGACTAAAATATGTATGAACATGCAGTTTTCCATATATCAACAATCTAAAGAGTTGCGGGTCTGTCCATAAATAATTAACATGGACGACACCACCAAACATAATCAAGCACCAAGATGTCCTATGACGTGGCGTAGCAGAATGAGAGTGAATACAGATAGATCTAGAACCTAACCTAGCATGCAATTTCTTTGTTTTTCTCCAACGAAAGGGTAGCCAAGTGAATGATCGTGAAAAAATGGATGGTTGTGGAAGATATGTGGGATATGGAAATTTTTTAGAAGGAAGGAATGAAAAAAAATGAGAATGTGGGTTTATCAATAAACTCATTGGTGGCGTGGGTTGGTATAATCACACAATTGAAAATGAAAGTTTCAGGTGGCTCTTTAGGTAGTATTTTCTTACTAAGAGAGTTTAGAAAATCATGAAGCACAGGAGAGGCAAGAGGGTCAAGTGCAAACTTAATGTTCCTTTGAAAAGGTGGAGGGCGAGGAACATTGATGGAAGGTAAATGAGTGACAAGATGATGTGAAGTTGGTGAATGGTGCTCAGCTAGAGCTCTCAGGTCTAGATCATCAGAAGCTTTTAGATATACAAGACAGTCTTCAATAGGTGGGTTAGAAGAATCATTGGGATAGTGGGTGAAAAATTCTTCTCCTGGCATTGCGTCAAGGGATGAATGGATATTAATAGGAGGGACTCACGAGGTGGCAAAGAAGAGTTACAAAAGAGGCGGAGGAAATCTTCCTCGATTTCATCTACGTCCAAGGAGTCATCATCGAAGTCGGAACTTCCGAAGGAAAGGAATTTGTGCATCTGATTATCAGGAAAAGTGGGTTTGAAATAATCTGGAGCTAAACTCTCGATCGTGCTAACTTCTCCATCAATAGTCGTATCTGGTAACTGTTTCATCATTTGGAAAACATTTACCTCAACAGAAAGATGGCCAAAAGACATGGACATCGAACCATCACGGCAGTTTATGAGCGCATTGGCAGTTGCCAAGAAAGGACGCTCTAAAATGATAGGAACAGAGTTGTTAACGACTTCTGTGTCTAGCATAATGAAGTCTACTGGATAGTAAAAATCTTGAACTTTAACCAACATGTTTTCAACCACACCCTTAGGATACTTAATAGAACGATCAGCTAATTGCAACGTCATTTTAGTTGGTTGCATATCTTGTAGACCTATTTGTTTATATAGATAATAAGGGAGTAAGTTAACAATCGCCCCCAGGTTTAATAGTGCAGTCGTCGTGTGGGTATTTCCTAAGGTGCATTGTACAGTAGGATGACCAGGGTTCTTGTACTTAACGATTCCATTATGTTCAGATAGAGTGGGAAATTGTTCAGTTAAAAAGGCGTCCTTTTGTATATTTGTTTTTCGCCTAGTAGTGCACAACTCTTTTAGAAACTTAGCATATTGTGACAACTTTTTAATAGTGTCAAGAAAAAGTAGGTTTATCGTTAGATTTTTAAAAACTTCCATAATCTCATCAAAGTTTGTATCCTTGTGTAACATGGCTAGTCTCTGGGGAAATGGTGGGTTCTTTCTATATTTAGCATATGGATCAATAGGAGTTTTAACCTTGGCCACTTTTCTCTTGGGTTGAGGTTTAACTGGTACCTCTACAGGAGTAGGATATTCAGTTACGACATCGGTATCTAGTAAATTATCATGTGTAATGACCACTGGTGGGGTAACAACTAGCATAGTTGCGGCGCTATCAACCACTCTGCCAGAACGGAGAGTGGTGATGACATTTAACTCACCTACGTTTATATTTTCATTATTAGTATTACCGGTTACTTCAAAGGCTGTGTTTGGCATTTTAGGATTAGGTATAACTTGACCTAGAAACACACCTTTTGGTTAGGCTTTCTCTTGGGCTAACTATTGTATGTAATGATTAATGGATTGTAAAATCTGCTGGTTAGCCTGCATGTAGGCTTCGAAATGATCCGATTGTGAAGGTGTAGTGGCCACAGGTGGTGTGACTGGAACTATCTCACGTTGATGATTAATGGGTGGGTTGTGATAGTTATTATTAACCGGTACGATACCTCTATTGTTATTATAATTATTACAATTACCTTGTCCTTGTCCTTGTCGTGGTGGAGCTTGGTTATAGTTGTTCGCTGGCCTAACATTTTGATTATTAAACCATAGATGTGTAACTTGTTGATTATTTCGCCAACTGAAGTTGGGATTTTGTCTCCAAGGTGCGTTAGGTTCGCTATTAATGGAACAAACATTGGTCGGCTATGCGGATGGTTGTTCATAGACTAGAGGACAATAGAAGTCAGAATGCTCAAGGCTGTAACAGAAATTACATGGAAAAGTGTTGACGTTCATGACAAGAGTAGGCTTATGTTGTATAGAAATGGCTTTTACCTTCTTAGTGAGAGATTCGATTAGAGTTCTAAGCTCGGGATCAGATTTAACCTCAAAGATACTAGCAGCCTTAATTGTGGAAGAAGAATTAGCGGAGCGGGGGATGTCATTACCCCCCCAGTTATTATTACGCTTAGATTGATCTTCTAAAAACCTATAAGCCACGGAGGTTCCTTTACTAAGGAAACTACCCCCATTCATTATATCAAGAACCTCCTTATGGTGGTGTAAAAGTCCTTTGAAAAAGGCACGAACTAGCGTGTTTTACGCAAGGTTATGATGTGGACACTCGATGAGAAGATCAATGAAACGATTCCAGGCCTCTAAAAAGGATTCATGAGGATTCTAGCGGAAGAAATGAATCTTATATATCATTTCATCTGTCTTCAATGGTGGGTAGAACTGTTCCATGAATAATTAAACAAGTTTGGCCCATGAGTCCACAGAATTAGGCGCTTGGGCAGTTAACCAAGATGCCGCTTTATCGGCTAGGGTGAAAGGAAACATTCGCAGTTTAATTTGTTCTGAACCTACGGTAGGATGATGAAATGTGCTAAAAACCTGTTCTATCCTACGCATATGCTGATAAGGCTTCTCATGGTCTAACCCATGAAAAATTGGTAACAAATTAAATATATTCGGGAGAATTCGAAAATCCTCCACTGGGTCTGCAAGAACGATGCAAGACTTAGGGCTATCGTTAAGGGCCTTATAAAAATCAGAGAGAGGAGTCTCTGTTTTGTTAGCCATTGATGCAGGTGTAGTGTGTGGTATCTAGATAGGCGTGTGCGTTGATGTTTACGATAAATCACGTTAGACGATTTTCTCTTACCGGACCTTAATCTCATGCAAGGCTAAGGCCAATATGAAAAAAAAACACTAACAACAGTCAAAACAACCCTGATATGCTAGAATTAAAAACTCCTCTGACAGAAGAGGCGAGGAGTGGAAGAAGGAGTACCTGAATGCCTCCTTGCTACGCGTTTGAATAACGTCTTGTATACGCAATCTTAGTGTATTTACGAAGTTGGAAACACTGAATAACTTGAATGAAGAGAGTTGGAAACTAACTTGTGAAAAAATGGGGTCGCCTTCTTGAAGAGCTTGGAAAAAACAAAGCGAAAAAGGAGTATGAGCGCTCTTGCTTGACACGACTTCCAGTACTTTGAGGGCTGGCGCGCTTTAGAAATAGAGTACTTTGGGCGCGGGCGCGCTTAGTGTAGAATTCCGAAAAAAAAAAAAAATTGAACCAAACAAACACAGTTAGAACCAAACAAGGGTGGGTAGGTTTAATGGGGTTTTGGTAGGATTGAAAATACTAAAGGAAACGAATCTAAACAAGACTAAGATGGCAGCAACGCCATTTGATAAATCGTAAAACAATAGTTTTACCTACTCTTAACGAATTATGCTATGAATAAGTAAAACTAAAGCTATTTACTACTATGATCAAAGATTCTACTCTCGGTTATCACGAAATATGTGGAGTAGAGAATTCGTTCCACTCCTAGTTTGTTTAGATGTAAAGTTTCGCTAGTTTAATCGATTCTAACAAAACTAATGAGAGTAATGGATTGTAATTATACTAATATGGCAATTGAATACTAAGATGTGAATATGGAGAAGGGATTAGGGGAATTTGATTCCACTTAGATGAATTCCTAATATGCTAGTGTAGATTATTGCAATCATAACCAATAAAGATTAAGTAATTGATCCCTAATTATTCATGGCAATCTCTACCAACTAATAATTAGCATGTGAGGAAGTTCAACCCATTCTCATGACGAATCACTAACCTACTAGAGTGAAACTCTTAAATGCAATAATTCTAACTAACACATCAAGTCTTCATTAAAACTTCATCAAACCCTTCTAATGGAGGTTTAGCTAGAAGTCATTAGACTATCATTAATATAGAAATAAGAAGAAGACATAATGAAGAACAAATCTAAGCTTTATTAATCTAATAGAAGAGAGTCTTAAGAATTAATAACTGTATTAAAACTAAGAACTTAATAATTAACTAAGTCTAAGTCTAAGTATTAAAATCTAAGTTATTCTTGGTTATCTTAAGAGTTTGGCCTTAGTACTCTTTATATAGGAGAGGGCTAGGTTTACAATTTCGTGCATAGGCTTTGGAGCCATGTTTTGGGCCCTTAAATCAAGCCCAAAACCTAATTACTTAAGTCCAAAAAGGGTTTATCTACTGAAAATTACAGCAACACCCTTTTTGGCCACTTCTACTCCTCTAATTTGGTCAAGGCCTAGACCATTAACAAGCTCTTTCTGAGCCGGTCGTTTTGACATATAATAGTCCCAATTCCGAGGTCTGGGTCCAAAGATACGGCCTGCAGAAGTTATGTTGACTTTTCTGCTCTATTTCTGCCCGCGTTGACTTTGACTTTTCAGATTTGACCGGGATTTAAAAAGGCTTTTTCTCCTTGAATCTTGGATTTTAATCATAGAACTTCTTAGCAACCAACATTTGCTCGTTTATCTCCCAAAAGTGACATATTTCTTTACATATTGGTCTCGAATACCTGAAATACACAAAAATACGTAAACAGTACTAACTCTTATTTATTATACACATAATTGGTCTAAATGTAATATTATTAAGGGGTTAAAACTATAATTTTGAGCTCTTATCACTCGACGTATAACCACTTGCCTCTAAATAAGTGGTGCGGTCAGACATGTGTCGAAACTACGTCACCTAACATAATCTCTAGCAGCTGCTTGATTAAGTTATATCTCAAACTAATATATATACCTTTTCCATTGCACATATTTCTTTATGTCTTAGCTATTGCAATGAGACAAATGCAAAGCATATACACATTAGGAGGCTGTTTAGAGCCAATGGAAAGATTTGCCAAGAGGTTGCTAACCCACTTAGCATCATCACATGCCTTTTCTAAGGCGATTAGCTTGGATGATATCCAAGACACTCAATTTCCACCAAAGGTAAACACATAAACATTACTGGATCCAGTTTATAACACATTACCCTTTCTACAATGATGGAAATCTACTAAACATAAGTCCATAATCAATGACTCCGTTATAATACTTGGATAATCTGACTATATACATCCAATGCTCCTTATAAGAACAATAGGTTATCAATTCAGTATGCCATTAATGCAGGCAATGTCATGTCTCACATATATAATCCATCAAGTACAATAGGCTACTATAGAGGTATGTGTTTGGGGGACAACGACCTGATGATCTGTTTGTTAGGGAATGGCTGCACTTTTTTTGGGATAAGAGTTGCCTACGTATCAAGTTTATTGGGGTAAACTTGAATCAAGCCTTACGTAGTTCATCTATCTCTACTTATAGATGTTTGAGTTGACTTTCCTTATTTGCTTCAGGCCGTTATCAGGTGTAGATCCACATTGTGTGCTATCTTGATGATTCACCATTACTCCTGATGTTACAAAGTTAATGTCTCATTGATTGGTTCGTTGACTGAGCTCCAGGATTGTGCTAGATGATTTGCTTCCATATATGGTTGTAACTGAGATTTGGGATGACTTGAGTCTAGGTCATTACGACGCAATAGCAATGTAGTACGAGTTGATGGAGATACGACCTGGGTTATGGACACGTGTGCTGTAGTGATATGAATGTAGAACGGAGGGTACGTACACATCCCCCTTTGTTTTACTTATTGTTTGGACAGCTGTGGTGTGAAAATAAAAGTTAAAACAACGCTTTTTAACACGTGTCCGTCTGATGGGTTTTTTGGTATTTTGGAAAAATGTGTGGGAACGGTTGGATCTAATCTGTGGGCCCAAAATCACGGTGGTTTGTGGGCGAGTTATGATTGCTTTCATTGGAATACGAAAAGGTTTTGTCAGTTTTTTAGGTTTGGGCAGCTAAGGGGTTTTGGTTTGCGAAAGGTTTCTGTCTTTTCATTCTACCAACAAAGGAAAAGCAGAGTGAAAGAAAGAAAAGAAAAAAACATTTCCACCCTTTGTTCTCAAGTGCGTCTTTTTATCTAAAAAACTTGATCTTTTGTTTCGTTTCTATTTTAGTAATGTCAATCACTAGTGATAGCTTGAGTGGGGAAGTTGAGGTTGATTAGCGGAGAGAGAGAGAACTTTGAGTGAGGATGATGATGTTGTTAGGGCACGCAGTGGAAGTGAGGTGTCTTCATCTTTTTCAATGGAGTCGATGACTGAGGTGAGTAAGTCGGTGTTGGATAATTTTGGGGACTTGAAGAGGGAGTTTGGGATTGATTGCCCCGACCTGATGATATATGACTTGAGTGGTGAGCAGAATGTGTTTGGGTCAGATTACGTAATGCCTCGGGATGGTAGGGTTGTAATTACATATGGCCAACTGAAGGCGGGATTGAGGTTGCCGTTCTCATGCCTGACCTTGGACGTTCTGAACTTCTGTGGTAAACCACCTTTGCAATTTGTGGGAAATAGTTGGAGGGTGTTGCACGCATTGTCACCAAGTACGGTGTTTTTTTGAATAAAACGCGTTTAAAACCCGTTAAATTGCCAAGGTGTCTTGTATACGTTTTGAACCCGAGTTTTTCAAAATATCGCGTTTAAAACGTTTGAAACGCGATTTAAACGTAAAAACCGTATATATCGCGAGATTTTGAAAAGACTGCGTTTTAAACTTTCTTCTCCTTGGTTTTGTGACTTTTGTCACTTTTGTTCAGAAAAAAAAAAAAAAAAAAAAAAAAACAAAACGGCGAGAAGGCGAGAACTTTACCCCAAAAAAAAACCCCGAGAAGAGCTCCTTCACCAGTTTCACCACCAGCACCAAGTCACCAACTCAAGGTTAGCTCTCTCTCTTGCTCCTTGCTCACTGAAAATCTATATCATGTCTTAATTTTTATTTTATTTTTTAAAAATCTTTTGGTAAGAACCGAGTACGAAAGCTCACTAGATTCCTGATGCTATATCGTGCTTCTTTTTCCTTTTTCATTTTTTTGGTATGAAATGAGGAAGTAAGCTCACTAGATTCCTGATTCCATATCATGACTTGGACGATCATGTTATCCGTAATTGAGGATCTACTTATTGAGACTGAAGCACTTCAATGGTTTTCGTTTACTTGAGAAGGAAAATAGTTGCGCACCAGATCGCTATATGGCCATTATTGAGCATTTCGCCTTAGTGCCTTAATGGGTTGGGATGAGGAAAAGTATCCAAAGTTCCCAACACTAAGCCGGCCAAAATGTCCATTTATTTTAACCCCACAAGACCAGTGATTGAGTGAGTCCAGTAAAGTTTTGGTATACTTTTTCCCACCATCCCCCTCCTTTTTCGTATAAGATTTTTGAACAAGACTTCCCAGTTCCCACAGAAAAAATGTGTTCACATGGTTTCTTCCTTCTCTGGAGTCATGGGGGCATGGGGTTGTGGCTTTGTGTTGCTTTTTTATGATAATTGTTTTTCTATGGTTACCATTTGTGCTGCTGGGGCTCTACTCTGTGATTCTTTGTGGTATATTGATTTTGGGGTGTTATTATTCCGCGAATTTGTTTTGGTGAATCAGGCTATGTTTTAAATTTTGGGGTGTTAATGTGTTATTAGCCCAACATATGCAGGGAGTCAGGGACTAGTTGTGTTAGAAATGTGATGCCACTGATGTTGTCGTTAGGAAAAGAGGCATAAGACTTGCTTGTAGGTGTGTGGTCTATGGCTCTGTGCAAAACTGGTGAGCGTCTTTGTTTCTTTTGGTTATTGTTGGCCAACTTTTTATATATATATATATATAATATTCGATTTTAGGAAATTTTCAACTGAGGCCCGATACAAAAGAAATGGTGATTTATGGTTCAATAGCAAAAATAGGGGAATAAGGTCGAAAGCTATCGTTTTCCATTTCGGCAGATTTTGAATGAAAAAATTGGGATATTGCCGTTGAAGAGTTCCAATGCTTTGTGAAATGTGAATACTGTTCAGCACTAGTCGGACGAAAAAGTGATGCCGGAAACAAGAAAAGTTGTCATAGTATGGTCTGACTAGTGCTTGAGCTCGCACTGAACCGAGCCAACCTTCAGTCCATCACTAAAAAGTTGAGCCCATACTGAACCTCTAGCTGAAGAAAGGAGTGAAGCCTGAAAACACCAAGGCTGTGTTTAGTACTTTAGTTTAAGAAATTAAGATTCCAGAAAAGCCAACCACAACATCTAGATGGCACCCCAGAGGGGCAGAAACTTTTCAGAGAACATGCGAATTGCTATTGATAAACTGCAAATAATGCAAAAGAATCACATGCTTTGAACTTGCAACTTTGCAGTGGAAACTTGGAACTGCCTTGCAGACTTATTACCATGTTGAGGCACTTCAGCACTTGTTTCTTGTGTCACATAACTTTAAATCCTATACGTACAACAATAGAATAAGAACTTACTAATTCCTAAATCCGTGATCAATTAGCTTATAATCTTAATAATAGTATACCTGCTCCACTAAGCTAAACTTTTGACAAGATCTATCAAACAAAAACCCCTTACCATTTCCTCAAACACACGCCTAATAGTCTCATCTCATGAGTCATAAACAATACTTGAATTTTCAACCTCATGCTTCAAGGCCCTTAATCCTGCAAAAGTCATTCATTCACCTGTTCTCTTTCGGCAATTTAAGATCATATTTGCAAAAATTGAACCATTCGCAGATTACCCTTAAACATCTAAATCAATCACAAAACTGAACAACATTTTATAGCTAGAATTAATTCCCACACTGTAAACTTTAAACACTATACTTTATGTCATTAAGTTGATCTACTCATGTATCACACAACCATTCATAATCACCTAAATATGTTGGAGCTGATTTTTTCCATTGCTATCCTAGAAGCAACTAAAACTGGCTATACTCAATAACGCAAATGGAAAGAGGAAAAAACATAATTTATGTATATCTTCTACCATTACCTACATTATTTTTTTTGTTCATTCTTTTTTCCACTCCTATATAAAATCAATCTCCTTACCTATAGTATTTTTTTTTATCGTTTCTTACCGTTTATTTTACGTTTTATACGTATTATACGTTTTAAACCCGTTTTATTGTTTTAAACCCGTTTTTTATGCCCTACGTCTTTTTATATTTTTTTTTTTCCGTTTTTTTGCCGAGACGTTCCGTTTAAAACACGAACTAAGTATTTTTCAAGTACACCGTTTTAAACCCGTACCGTACTTGGTGACAATGGCTGCACGTGCTGGATTTGTTGAGACTCAGAGGTTATAACATCTGTTTATCTTACGTGCTGGAGCATTTTGCAATAAAAATCTCTTCGGCTTTGAATTTTGGTTTTCAAGTGATGAAGGGTAAGTCACCGGTGATTGTTGGTGTGAGTAAAGAAGAGTGGTGGCGTAGGCCTCTGTTGATTGTCAGGAATTATTGTCCTCTTGGATGTGTGGTGGAGAATCATAGTGTGAAGACTGATGGTAGGTCATTTATTTGATGTGGGTCGTTCTGTGTTGTATGTCGTAGGTCGTTTGTTTTGGTTATAAGTTTGATATGATGATGTTCTATGTTTGTTTGTTTTGCAGAGGTCATAGTTTGGAATCATACATCCTCGGGGGCTATTGAAGAGTTTGCTAGGCTGACTTTGGAAGAGAAGGCATCTTTGTTGGGGGAGGTTGCACACTACTTCAAGAGACGAGGTGGTGCGAAGATTAACAAGAAGAAAGCTGAGCAGAAGAAAAGGGCTCGTAAGCTTGTTCTTGATATCTCTGATTCTAGCTCGGACACTAGGATGGAGAGGAAGAGCCAAAGGAGGGCACCTGTTTCTGAAGTGAGAACAGCTGGAGGAGCTGCTAATAGCCGCTCTGTTTGGAAGCGTTCTGAGGGGGGTGATGGTGACCGAGCTGGTCGTGGTGCAGGTGGAAGTGCTGGGGGGAGTGGTGATGCTCCTGCTCCTTTCCGGTGGCCTCAACTGAAGAGGCGCTCTGAGGTGGTTGAATCTGGGGCGAAGAAGTCCCAAACTGAGTCTAAAGAACGACCTGGTACTAGGGAAGGTCATACTTCTTCAAGTCATGCTCCTTTAAAAAAGATGAATCTGAAGGAGTTGGCTGTGAATGTGGGTGTGACTGAAGCCCGGGGCAAGAAGAAGGCTAGTGAGGCCAGCTGCCCAGAAGTGCAAGGGGTCGGGGAGTGCTGCCCTAAGTGACAAGAGTGGTGATGATGTCCTGGATAGGCTTGTCACCTATTAGGACCCAGTGAGCGGGATGAGAAAGTTTGTGATAAATAAGGACTGTTGCTTCAAGTCCTCATTGGTTGTTGGAAGGCTGCTGGAGAGCATTGCCCTGGATGGAGATAGGCACCAGCTGGAAAGTGGGAAAGATCTGGATGCGAACCTGAAAGATATGGATCGCTCCATCTGCTTTGTTTTGTGCTTTGATATGTTGCTTATTTGACTTGTTTTGTTGGTTGTTAGGTTCTGGCCATGTATAGGAAGCTGGAAGAGATGGCGGCTATCTCCGACCTATACAAGAAGGAGCTGGATGCTGCCAAGGAGGCATATGATAAGCTGGTGGCGGTGCAAGCGGTGGAGCATGCTAAGGTGGGAGGGCTGAGGGCGTAGGTGCACGAGATGGCTGGGAATGTGGCCCCGTTACAGCCATCTCTTGATGCTTCAAGGGTGGAGGTTCAACACTGGGTTGGTGAGTGCAAGAATGCGCAGGTCGTTGGTGAACTAGCTCAGAAGGAGTACAATGATCTGGTGGAGGGTGGGGATGTCTAAGTTCTAGTGGATGACTATATGGAACTAGAATGTAAGTATAAGACCCTCAAGAGGTCGATCGAAAGTGGGGCTACAATAGTAGTTATGGATGGTGTTGTTGCAGATGTTAGTAGACGACCTGACCTACCAAGTGACCAGGGTATTGCTCCTGCTGCTTCTCCCGCTAAAGGTGTTGCCACCGAAGTGCTAAGTGCAAGTGGTGATCCGACCAGCAGCTCTGTTGTTGAAGAGGGTGGACCACTGGATCCCTTGAATGTGGAGAATCTTTCTTGTGTTAATTGATCTTCTTGTGCTTGTTAGTTATTTTGATGATGGATGAAATGTTTGAACAATATTCTCTTTCTTGCTGTAGTTGATACTGATAACTGATATTGATGACTTTAATTTTTGATGAGGGTACTGAGGTCGTTTTCTTAGGATAACCTGGGGGCCTCTAGTATCTAACCAAATTTTTGTAAGAAGTAAAATATTTAAATTACTTACTTGTTCCGCATTGATATTGTCTTTGAATGTTGCATGAATGTGATTGCTTTCATTGCTTTTTGATTTGTTATATGACGACTTGTGCTACATAGTAGTAGTCTTGATGACCTGTTGAACTATGGTAGATCGTCCAATGTTCGAAGGTCGTATTTGTTTGGTTTACGACCTGATAGATGAGCGTAGCTATCACCTAGGTCTCCTTATGTGTGTTGATTGAGTCGTTCCTTTTGGGGGGAACTTCTTATTGACTGATAACTAGCCTATGAGTGGTAGTTATAGTTTAGCCAAGCTTAACCCTTTTGAAAGGCCTTAAGTTGGCTTCGGGTTCTTTTAGGGGTCCCTTATGTTTGTATTTGACTGATAATTGCGTGGCAATTATAGTTGAATCATGCTTAACCCTGGCATTGGTGTTAAGTTGATTTGATTGGTAATTAACCACTGTGTGGTAATTATAGTTGAGTCATTCTTAACTCCATCTTTGGTGTACGACCTAACATATTGACATCCCAGATCGGGTAGCTAGTGCAAGATGCGTGGTACTCATGTAATGTAAAGATGACATTTGTACGTGAATTGCTGATGAAATTTTATTCTTATTGACTGGTACATCTGGAGAAAACTTATTGATAAAATCGCTTGAGGAGAGCTATATTCCAAGGTCAGGGAAACATATTACCGAGTTGAGTTTTAATCCAGTATGCTCCATTTCCAACGACTATGTCAACATTGTATGGGCCTTCCTATGTTGGGTCGAGCTTGGCTGGAGCTAGTGTCTTTTTGAGGACTAGGTTGCCAGCTTGGAAAGATCTTGGGATGACCTTCTTGTTGTAAGATCGTTGGATTGTTTGGTGGTACCGAGCTAGGGATATTGTAGTTGTTTCCCTTCTCTCTTGTAGGAGATCGACTTCTTTTGCCAAGATGTTGTCATTTTCTCCTGATTCGATGATGTCAGAATGTGTGGTTGTGATTGTGAGTTTTGATGGTATGACTGTTTCTGTTCTGAAGCAAAGTGTGAAAGGAGACTCATTGGTATTGGCTCTGGTTGTTGTTCTGTATGCCCATAAAATATTCTCGAGTTGTCCTGGCCATTAGCTTTTTTTTCTCTCCAACTTCTTTTGGAGATTTTCTTTGATTGATTTGTTGGTAGCCTCTGCCTGACCATTACTTTGAGCATATTTAGGTGTAGAAAATGCTTGAATGATGCACCATTTTTGTAGAAATGCCTTGACTTGTGAGCAGAAAATTGGGTTCCGTTGTCTATGACAAGGGTGTGGGGTAGACCAAATCTTGTAATGATATTGGTCCATATGAAGTTGATGACGTGGACTTCTTTGACTTGAGATAGTGGGATTGCTTCAACCCATTTGGTGAAATAATTTGTAGCTGCCAGGACATATCTGAGTCCTGTTTTCTTTTGTGGAATGAATGGTCCAATGATGTCTAGCCCCCACATATGAAAGGGCCATGGGCGGGCTATGTTGATAAATTCTCGTGCTGGACTTAGATGGTTGTGTCCAAATGTTTCACATTAGTGGCATCTGAGAATGTACTTCTTTGCTTCGATGTGCATGCCCGACCAATAATACCTTTGGGTGATTACTTTGTGAGCCAGAGATCGTGCTCCTGCATGGTTGCCACATTCGCCTTTGTGAATTTCGTCAAAGATGAGTTGGCCTTCGAGTGAAGTTATGCATCTTAGGTGGGGTCCTCCTACGGATTTACGGAACAATCGTCCGTTGATCACTATGTATCTGGGAGCTCAGAATTTTATGGCACGAGCGTTCTTTGCTTCTGTTGGGAGCTCGCCATGTAGGATAAATTTTAGAAATAGGCCTATCCAAGATTGAGTGATCTCTTCTTCGAATGAGGGATTAAAGTCTGTGAGGTTGTTGACACTTTCTTGCTGGTATGCGGGCCTTTCCAGGATGTCAATGTAGACTGTGCTTGGACATGTCTCTTGGGTCTTCGAGGCTGAGAAAGCCAAGCTGTCTGCATGTCTGTTATCCTCTTGAGGAATGTGTTCCAAGGAGAATGTTTTGAACGAGCTGATGATGTCATTGACGACCTGAGCGTATTTGGCCAGGTTTGCCCCGTTTGTTACGTACTCTTTGGTGATCTGCTTGACGATTAGCTGTGAGTCATTGTGAGCTTTGAGTTTTTGGACATGTAGCTGTTGTGCCATGCGGAGGCCTATGATTAATGCTTCATATTCCGCTTCGTTGTTGGATGTTGCGAAATCGATCTTGATTGACTTTCATAGCTGTGTTCCTTCAAGTGAAGTTAACACAGCCCCCAGTCCACTGCCGCTATTGTTGCATGCTCCATCTACGTAGAGGCGCCAATGTAGATGTATGTGTTTAGGGGACAACGACCTGATGATCAATCTGTTTGGTATGTAGAGGTTGCACTCTTCTTGGTAGTGCCCGAAATTCCCTTATACCATCCGGCTGGTCTGGTTTAAGGTATACTGTGAGCTTCAACCATATTCAAACGTCAACATTTTGACAACTGAATATAGCAGTTGCAAAAAAAAAAGTTTAACAACATAATGAACTATCATTTCCAATAACGGTCTATTATGTGTTTCAAATAGGAATTTCTCTGTTTCATACACATTCTCAATGCTAGCACTCATGATATTAAATCATCTAACCAAAGAGAGATTAACACATATGTCTTGCTTTACTCTAAAGAAAGTACACATCTTTATCAACAGCGGTACTTTGACATCCATACGACACCAATATGTTGTTAAATTGCTCATGCCATTTATAGGCGCTTGAATCAACTCATACAAAGATTTAACTAAATTGTATACCTTAAGATCATCACATGGTACTACTTGGTATTGTAGTTCCTCACAACTACTCAACTAGAGTCTTTAGAATTCTTAAGAAGAAATTCTAGTTACATGAACAAGGTTCCAAAATAGTATAAACCTTTTCTCTGAGTGAAACCCCTTGGCTATTATTATTAGCCTTGTATTTTGCAATACAACTATCACGTTTTAGTTTTCTCTTGAAGATCCAATTCAACCTATAGATCCCCCAATACGTAGATTAACTACCTCCTCTTAATGATTTGTGTAAACTAAGAGTCCAGTTTAGAGGAGTTGTATCCTTCAAAAAAGACACTTCTCATAGACAGACAACTTCTTTATAGGTTAATGAATCTTCCTCAAGAAACATATAAACGTCATCACCGTGAATGGTGGAAATACTCATTGATAGTCTTCCAAATTTCTTGTTCAGAAATTATGGGATTCTCTTATGTAGTTCATTATAAACATTCAACCACTCTATGCCAATTTCACAGAAAGCACAATCTCAAATAAAATTAGCATATAAGACAATCAATAATAGTGTGGTATCTACAAGATTGTTATCACTCATGACAACTGAAAACAAACATCACTATTATGAGTTTCACTAATGAACATCTACTAGATAGTTCTAGGTCTCAAAAATACTTCTTTTAGATTCATTCACAATAGCCTTGGCAAGACACCCCCCACATTTTGAAGCATTTGTGGATAGGCCCAAGACCTTTCCATACTTTATAGTTTAGTGTCTTTCAAGTTATCTTGTACGGTAAACTATGGTAAAACAGTATCATGCATATGGGTCACAACCCCCCACAGTTCAATGGTTACTCAAACTAATCAAACTTACATGCAAAACATATTATATCGATACAAACACTAAAATAAAAAACAACAATAATATGCACTCTATGACAAGAATATACTTTACTCAAGTCTATGATTATGGAACATATTAAACATAGTTATATTATGTTCATGCTATCTATATGAAAGGAAATCCATAAATGATTCTAATGAATTTTAAAGAATTGAAGAATTAGATGAAAAAGGTTTTACCCAAGATAATTTCATTATCATTCTTATTTTCATCATTCAACATTCCAACTTACATAGTGAGACAATCCACGCACTTGTACATCACCTTGGCTATTTATTCATAGTCATAGGATGATAATATCTAATAACCCAATCTACAAGTGTTACATCTCCTTGTCTAAAATAGTCACTGGAGGATATTGTTTAAGAAGACAATCCATAACCTTACATTTCCTTGACTAAATTAGGTTTTGAAGGATATTGATTGTTTCCCATATTATTTTCTCTCATAGACAACGATACTCATTACTTAATAATATATATGACATGATTAAGCTTCATGGCAATGTTAAAAAATGTATTCATGCCAAACATGGTTAATATCATATCATAGGTTCAGGAAAAGTAAATTTTAACTGTATCCCTCACAATAAAATATATATGATATTAAACAAATCTAGCCACTAAATATGCAAAACAACTGAGGACTCCACCTCCTCTTCTTACATGAGCTCAAGTAAGATAGAATACCTTATCAGTAAGACCTCAAGTACTACCACAACATCTAATGGCTCAACCCATTATTGTCTTCAACTAGAAAAAATTTACCAATAAACTATCATCAAGTTCAAAATAAATCCACGATGATTAATATCCAAAGCTAGTATGCTACAAAACCTTAACATATGCTTTATTAGATATAGGTTACAAGTTACTTCATCTAACATGTATTTTCATAACATTACAATTATAACCATCGTTTAACAACACATACACTCAATAGAGGTAAGCAATTATGCATTGAATACATTATAATTACTACCCAGGATTTGAGTGTGGTTGATATTAACTATCTTAAGGTCTTTCTTAGATCATCTGCATACATCTACATATGTACAAAGAAAATTAATATCAAACTACTTCTAGTCAAACCAATTAATAGCTTAGTGATAAACACGTATAATTTGTTGACTAAGTTATTAAAGAAGTTTAAGCTTAGGGATTTCCCTCCTAAGAATAAAAAATAGCATGAAACTCAAGGCAAGAATATCACCATATAATCAAACCAAAAGAATTGCAAAGAGTAAAAGAATACGATACCTAACCGATTAAAAAACCGGATTACCATATTTTCCTCCTTCCAGAAAAATAGTTCAAAAGAATTGTAACACTGAACCAGTTCAGGATGAATTGTGTATCAAGCCTTATACCACTGGAAAGCTCTTTGAATCAGCTATCCAACACAAGAAGCAGATTGAAACACCAAACTTTCAACAAAAAGTTATAGCAATTTCCGTAACGAGTGACGTAGCTATCAAAAAGACGAACTTTGACGTTTTTCTTGATATAAATCTCAGATTTGACTCCCACAAATGTAGGAGAAAGGTCTACAACCATATAGGGTTTGATAAACCACAAAAGATAAAAAAAAGATTCAATATTTAACTGGTTTCCCTAACAAAAATGAAATTATTAGAAAATTTCAAAAGTGATAACCTACTAACACAAACAATAACTAAAAGTAAAAGACTTATCTTTTGTTCAACTACGAAAATCTTTCCTTAAGATTGTTAGAATAGTTGTATGAAAACTGCAACTAGAGTAGAGCAGAAGAAACAGTAGACGAACAATGAACAACCGAGGCGCAGATTAGGCTGTCCTTAAGAAAAGATTTCGCCCTTTCCAATGGTGCAGAAAGGCAACAATGACATCTTCCTCACAGGATCAGATACAATGGTTTAGCAGGCTGGTTTGCACTCGAACAGGCTGTTCTCTAGAACGGTAGTATAACTCTCTCTGGCGGCAAACAGTAAGAAGAGAAGAAGAAGGCAAGCAACAGTAGCTTAGGTTTAGAAGTGCGAGATGTGCTTCTGTCTTGAATACCTCTTATGGACGCAAAGTCTTTTGTTTATATAGAGGCAAGTTCGTATGTTTCCAAAACAAATAAAGACTCATATTTGGAATAGACACTCTGTTTCCAAATCAGAGAATGACTCCTACTGGGAATAGTAATTTGAAATACTAGCATTGCCTACATTAATGACATACTGAGTTGATAACCCATTGTTCTTTCACTCTTTGTAATTCTTTTGGTTTGATTATATGATGATTTTCTTGCCTTGAGTTGCATGCTAGGTTTTGTGTTAGGAGGAAAATCCCTAAGGTTAAACTTCTTTGATAACCTAGTCAACAAATTATACGTGTTTATCACTAGGATATTAATTGGTTTGACTAGAAGTACTTTGATATTAATTTTCTTTGTACATATGTAGATGTATGTAGATTGTCTAAAAGAGACCTTAAGATAGTTAATATCAACCACACTCAAATCTTGGGTAGTAATTATAATGTATTCAATGCATAATTGCGTACCTCTATTGAGTATGTGTACGTGTTGTTAGACGATGGTTATAATTGTAATGTTGTGAAAATACATGTTAGATGAAGTAACTTGTAGCTTATATCTAATATAGCATATGTTAAGATTTTGTAGCATGCTAGTTATTTCGACCAAATATGATCAAAACACTAAGTGGTGACGAAAGAGAAGAAGAACGTAGAAAAGTAGTTAGAAAAATGATGGTGATCGGGAGAATGATGAGATTGTACCTTGTGGTTGCCTACGTACCCAAATTATCGATGGGATCAAGTCAAAATAGTTTGGTATTTATATAGGTAGAGTAGAGACTCCTTGTAGCTCAAGTATTCTTGTAGCTTAAGTATTTGTGATTGAATATAACTCTCAACTGATAATTATCTCTTTGATAAGAAATGAATCTAGACATAAATTAACGTACATTAGTGGCAAGCCATGTGGCTAAGGTTCAGCCTTAGACACATGAGTTAATGGGCTTGTACATTAATCCATGGTATTACAAATTGGGCTTTATCCCTGTCGATTAAACGAATAAAATAGAGACCCCTACTAATGGATGTTTGTCACGTAAGTGGGGGTCGAAACACCGCCCCCTCTTTGGCATGCGAACAAAGTTCACATGGCAAAGAAGAGAAGAAAAATCAAGGAAAAAATGGAATAAGAAAAGAGTGAGCAGAATGTATAACAAAGTGTTGTGTGAACGTAAATGATAGGAAAATGGACAGTCGGGAAAAATTCGTGAATTATCGGGAATGAAATAATGTCAAACTAACGTATACGGGACGCAATGTAGTTAAATAAAAGATGGCTGAAAATGCACAGAAAAAATAAAAGATGCACAGAAAAAATTGCAAAAGAAATTGATTGTCGAAAATTGTACCGAACGCATCACATAACAATATGAAAGTTGATTTTGATGACGCATGCCAGCGGAATAGCGATATTAGGATTAGACCGTTGAAATTAAATGTAGGGGCAGTTTAGTAATAATAGAAAGAAAAGGAATTTAACTACGAATTGGATTCACAGGTTTCAGATTAGTTAAGAATGTGGAGTAGATAAGAATTAAGATTAGAGATGAAGTTGTATTAGAAAAGAATCCCACTAGCAATGGAAAACCAGCTTGACAAAACCTTATATAAGTGCTGACGCAGCACCATAAGGCTGAGCGATTCCTTCCGGTAATTCGAAACCACAAATCCCAATTCAAGAAAAGACATCGACGCTCATCAAACAGACATGGTCAAGACTCCCTGAAGTCGCAGAAAGCTTGTCCTCTTCCGCAGTACTGCCGCTCTAGAACGCTATGTATCGTCTTCGCGTTGACTAGCAGGTACGTTCTCTCTCCATCAAACTCTGCTTATATGTAAACTTGTGTTGGTTTTCGGTTAGGCTCAGGGGACAAGGTTGGCCGGCAAAGCAACAGGACCTTTGGTGGCAGAGCACACTAGCGACTCGCGTTCGTTCTTGCCCCATATCTATCGATGTAGATGGTCTGTGCAACAAGTGGGAAGCCGGTACCACCAATCCCACAAGAGAAGTCTGCTTCGTTATGACAAGCCATTGGTATGTGCTCTCGCCATGAAGCTTCGTGTTAAGGCATTGTACGTGCTGTTGCCATGAATCTTCGTGTTAAGGCGTTGTACGTGCTGTTGCCATGAAGCTGTGTTTATAAGGTACTCACGTGATCCGGATTTCAGATTTTTGCACCATCAAATATCGCATGTCTCTGTTGAGTATCTTGTTTCTAATCTAGTGTTTGTTCTGTGATGGCGATACTGATGATGGCGCCAGTATTCAAAAACTGATATTATAAAACACGATATGGAGCAGCGTCAGCAAAGGAAGGGCACTGTACTTGTGTCACACTGATTTGGCCCAGTGCCCCCCATTTGGATAAAGTTAATCCGGTTTTTGAGCTATCTGACCCGATTTTTATTTTATTTTATTTTTTTTGCCGCAGGTAGAAACGACCTTATTATATGGGCGAAAGATAATCGAGAAGAAAAAGACTCGATGACGATCGTAGACTTGGTGAAGTAGAAAGAAGGTGACAGATACAACAAATACATGAAGCCGCGGCGATGGTCACTTAAGGAACTACATAAAATATTAGTACTCATGCGATTTGAGATGGACGAAGTGTATGAATTTGAAACGAAAGTCGAAGAAGATGAAGTAGTAATGGCTTACTTACAATTGAGTTGCAGGAGTGCAATTCCGTTGAGCAAAGAAATTGCGCAATTATTGGAGTGGTGGCAAATTGCACCGGGACAACTGCCAATTTCGTTCTGTTTAATCTTTACGATAGCACACCGTTTACAAAATGAATTTAACAGAAGGTTTGGGGCTCAAGAATTCTTCGCGTTGATACAACTGAAAGCCATACTGATGAAAGGGTATATAAAATTTGAAGTTGAATTCAAGAATCCAAACAGAAGATTTAGAGGGTTCCCGAAAATATATACCGAATGGGATAGATTTCTGTATCGCTTGCGAGGGAACTAGAATCTGACAGAGTTTAAAGTGCCGAACAAATTTCGAGATAAGACAAAACATTAGTATTGAAAATTGTACTACGAGTAAATTGTTGACTAATATGAGTTATTTTGTGTCTAACAGAAAACGCGAGTATATTACTAGAAATTGAATTGGACAAGGAAGTGGAGAATAACCTTTGTTTTTTCTTTAATGAATGTTCCGACGAAATATTGGTAGATCTGAGCTACTTTGATGATATTGTTGATTTCAGAAACTATGGGGGTATCGAACGACGGCCTGATAGGTCAAGGGAAACACATAGTGAAATGGAGAACCGAAGTAAGAGACTCAAAAATGCAATATTTAGCAGCGATAGAGATAGTGAAAAAAAAAAGATGGAACGGAATTAACAAAGCGAGAATTAGTGCTGAGCTTGCCAAGCACAAATAGCGAATTGTACAAAAGAAAATGTTTCACAAGAAACAGGGCGAACGAAGACCAAGAGAGACAAACGACGCGATAATGTATGATGCCCCGAGGGACGAGACTACAATGCACAAAACAGCCTATACGAAAAATAAGACGTTCTCAACACAAAGAAGAAAAGGTATGTACCGTAGAAAAACATAGATATGTAAAACGGCCGGTGAGATGTAATAAATTGTTCTGCTTTGGTATATGCAAGAAAAGAATAGCTGGGAAGAAAATGAAACAATGATACTTGCAAAAGATAGTGCGGTGAAGAACACAAAGTTGGTGAAAGAAAACAAACGGCAGAGCAAAATGCAGGAGCAAATAATCCCACGACCACTGACAAGTACTGTCAGGGGTAATACTACTCACGGAGGAAAACCACAGAATCAGTTAACAATAAGTTGACCGTTGAATTTTATTATTGTGTTTGGACGGTATAGAAATTTGTGTCCAACACTAATCCGATGAAATTGGTAGATGAAGCAGAGATGCTCAAGTATGGAAGACGAAGCGAAGGTATCACCAGGGACCACACAAAGTACCAAAGACACTGGCAGAAACTCAGAAAAAGAAAAAAACAACGAAAAGAATCTGTCCAAGCACAAAGAAAATCAAGAATCGTGGCCAAAAAGAAAGAACGATGAAACGAACGAGATATTGTGGGAGAACGTGGGGCAGACAAACCAAAAAATATAGGATAAAGACAATGTGCCGTGCCCAATGGAGGGGCTCGAAAAATATAAAAATGTGACCAAAACACGGAGAATATCGAAGAATATGACAGAGCAGTGTCAATGATTTTCGACAGTATGAACCAGGTATGTCAGTATTTTTTATCAGTTATTGTAAACTTGTGAAAAAATGGATGAAAAACTAGATATCTTCTTGCCGCAGGTTAAAACGGCGGTAGTACGGGCGAAAGAAATTCACGAAAAGGCCGCAAAGAAAAGTTTCATTCCGAATGAAGTCAATGCCCTAGAATAAATAAAGAAGGTGAATATACTCAACCGAAAACTGGAAGAAGCAAACAAAGCGTTAAGCGAAACCAACAGAAAGTTAGAAGACGAAAACAAAGACTTAATCGAGCGGACGGAAGAAGTATAGCGGAGATCGTACGAAGAATTCGGGAAGGCCTATGAGATAATGGAAGAACACAAACACTTAAAAGCAGAGGTGATATAATTGAAGTCACTCGTGGCGACCAAAGATCAGGAACTTAAACATGCACAAAAAGAAGTGAAGAAAATTAACAAGCGGATGATAGATGTAAACGAGCGACTCGACCAAGATCACATGCAAATGGCACATTGTGAATTGACCGTAAGACAATTGACAGAGAACCTAACAGAAACGGGAGATGAACTAGAACATGAAAAGATGAATTACAAAGATTTGTTCGAGTTGTATAAGCGAAGAACTGGTAAGGAACCATTAGATTTTCCCAAACCAATTATTAAGTGATTGTGTGAATGTAATACCAAAGAGCTAAAAATTTTGTAATGAAAATAAAAATAAAGTATGTGTTGGCAATTGAATATCGTTGTGATATCAGATAACATCTATGTGGAAAACTGATAGTGTTGTTGAGTTATGTAGATGAAACGAAATAGAATGAACCGCCCCCAATGCTAACTTTAACTTGGCAAAAGGAGACTAAGCGAGGGTAAAAACGTTCAAACTCAAAACTGACGAAACAAAACGGGGTAACTTCGTCAAATGTTGTCATAGCGAGAGTAACGGACTAAGCGAGCGTAAAAACGTTCAAACTTAGACTGACGAAATTAAACGTGGTAACTTCGTCAGATTTTGTCGTGACGATAGTAACGGACTAAGCGAGCGTAAAACCGTTCAAACTTAGACTGACGAAGATAAATGTGGTAATTACATTAAATTTTGTCATAGCGATAGTAATAAACTAAGCGAGCGTAAAAGCATTCAAACTTAGACTGACGAAATTAAACGTGATAATTTTATCAGATTTTGTCATAGTGATAGTAACGAACTAAGCGAGCATAAAAACGTTCAAACTTAGATTGACTAAATTAAACGTGCTAACTTCGTCAGATTTTGTCGTAAGGATAGTAACGGACTAAGTGAGCGTAAAAGCGTTCAAACTTAGACTGACAAAGCTAAACGTGGTAACTTTGTCAGATTTTGTCATAGCGATAATAAGATTTGCTATAACCAAAATAATACCATTGGAACTGAAGTGAAAGAACTACTTCTTTATTGATTACCGAGTCTTGAAAAATGCAAAGATAATAATAGAAAATAAATGACTGAACTGGAAACAAACTAAAGATTTTATTTATTTCTTTTTTTCCAGGATAACGGGAAAACAACAACTAAAATCTACTTATAGAACTTGCGTAGATGAAACGCATTCCACGAGTTATCGAGAACAGTCCCATCTAAATCTCAGAGAAAATAAGATCCTTTGGTGGCGGGGCGATCAATGATATATGGACCTGTCCAGTTTTCTCCAAATTTACCGAAATCTATCAACCTCGTCTTTCGACAGAGTACCCAGTCATCTTTCTCAAACACTTTAAGTCGAACTTTCTTATCATAATTTTCGTTTCATATCAGCTTGATAACGAATTAACTGTTGAAGACCAACATCTCTCGTCTCATCTATCAAGGCTTTGGCTTGAGCAAGTGCTTGATCATTCGACTCCAATTTCACGGCAAAAATTAGTGTGGTTGGAGTCATCAACTCTGTAGGCAAGACTGCTTCCGTACCGTAAGCAAGATTAAACGGAGAAAATCCCGTTAAATACTTAGGTGTGGCTCGATAAGCCCAGATAACTGTAGGAAGTTCCTTAACCCAATTTTCTTTGGCCTGTTGAAGTCGTCGCTTGAGCATTGCAAGAATGGATTTGTTAGTAGCTTCAGCTTGTCCATTAGCTTAAGGATGGTACGGTGCCAAGAAATTGTGATTAATCTTCAAGTCAGAAAAAAATTGTCAAATTTCTTCAGCATCAAATTGTTTGCCATTGTCGGAAGTCAATGATGTTGGAATATCGAAATGACAAACAATGTCACGCCATAAGAACTTTTTAACATCTGAAGCATGGATCTGGGCTAAGGGCACAACTTCAACCTACTTGGTAAAATAATCAGTTGCGACGAGTAAGAAATGAACACTGCCAGGAGCTTTCAGAAGAGGACCGACAATGTCAAGACCCCCACTTCACAAACGACCAAGGGCTCAAGATTGGATGAATGTTTCATCGCTAGAAGAGTTCCCATATTAGCATATTTCTGACAAGGAACACACTTATCAGACAAACGCTTAGCATCCTTTTGTATGTATGGCCACCAGTACCCTTGTGTCATTGCTCTATGAGCGAGACTTCGCCCCCGGGAGTGGTTACCACATAGGCCTGAATGAATTTCCGCGAGGATGAGTAAACCTTCAGCTCTGCTAAGACAACGAAGCATAGGGTTAAAACTTGTGCTTTTGCGATAAAGTTGCAAAAGATCGTCCGAAGTCGAGATGAGACAATATTTCCAAGCATCGCGTTTGACATGATCACTTACTTTATGATCGGGAGGCAAGATGTGATCATGTAAATATGTGATATAAGGAAGACGCCAATCATCCTTGTCACAAGGCGTAAGCGGAAAACTTAGCTCTATATCAGGAACTTCTGGAGCATTGTCAGCTTCATGATCATTGTCGGTATGGACCGAGACAATATCATTGATAGGATCATCTGATAGTATAAGTTGTGGATCAAGTATTTTCTCTGCAACGACAACTTGATTATCAAGATCACGCTTGCGCTTCCGAGTCAGCACAGGAGATATCAAATCGGCATGACGTGATTTGTCAGAAAATGTCTAGACGAAAAAATAACTCTGAGTGATGTACATATCGCGCAAATCCTCGATGGACAGATCGATATTTGGCTCATTTTGAAATTCAATGGTTATATGGCAAGGCTCATCTGACTTAACTGTCGCAGATAAATATGTGAGAGAATCAACATGTCGAACATCATGACGCGGATGTTGCATAATACTAATAGATTCAAAATTTTGAGCAATCCGATGAATTAAGTCCAAATAAATCGCCATTCTCTCGTCACGAGCGGCATATGATCCTCCAAACTGGCTAGCAACTAACTTAGAATCTGTGAATAATTGTAACTTAGTCGCCCCCAGGTGAAGAGCAGTGCGCAAGCCGCAAATGACAGCTTTGTATTCAGCCTCATTATTTGAAGCGTCAAAACCCAAACGCATTGACTTCTCAATTTTTTCTCCATTCGGCTGCAAGATTACACACCCAATACCAGAGCCAAAATTATTATGTGAACCATCAGTGTAAACAATCCAACAATCGGTAGATACATCTGATAAGTGTGGCAAGTCATCGCCCCCAAGAGGTAGTGGCGTGTTGTCAATGACTGTTTCTTCGTCCAATAATGCGCCAGACATAGGAATATCATCAATAGGAAAATCAGCCATTAGCAAAGCCAAAGCTTGTCCTTCCTCAGCTATGCAAGTTTAAAAAACAATGCTATAAACGCTAAGGTAACTTTCCTATTCTATGAGGTGACTTAATTTCTGGGCATTGCAAAAAAGCTTTCGCAGTGGATATTTAGTATAAACTTTGAAAACTCGACCCTGTCAATAAAGCTTAAGACATCGGGCAGCATGAACCAAGGCTAATGTAATTTTTTCCACTTGAGAATACCTTGTTTCAGTCATTAAGAGTCTTGCTAACAAAGAATATAGGACGACCATCGTCACCGTTGACAAATAAGATGGCGCTTATGGTATGATCAGTAGCGGCTAAATATAGACCTATAAGATGCCCCATTGCTGGACTGGCAAGAACTGGAGGTTGGACTAAGTATGCTTTCAAGTGACGAAATGCAAGTTCACAACCTTCCGTCCAAATTGATGCGTCTTTCAATGTTTGGAAAAAAGGACGACATAGATCATAATACCGAGAGCTAAAGCGATTTAGGGCAGCCAAGCGTCCTGTAAGTCGTTGAATCTCTTTCTTTGACGTCGGAGAAGGCATTTCAAGGATAGCCCAAATCTGATCCAGATTTGCTTCAAGTCCGCGTCTAGTCATCATGTATCATAAGAATTTACTAGACGATAAACCAAAAGAACACTTAGCCGGATTCAAACGCATGTTGACATTGGAGAGTCTGTCGAAAACATCTTGAAAATCAGTAAGATGATCAGGTGCTTCTATAGATTTGACAATCATGTCGTCGATGTATACTTTGATTGTCTTTCCAAGTAGATTAGAAAAAATGGTATTGACTAGCTTTTGATATGTGGCTCCAGCGTTTTTCAAACCGAAAGGCATTACTTGGTAACAGTAAATTTCTTGGTCTGTAATGAATGCAGTAAACTCTTGGTCCTCAATGAATAACGGAATCTGATGATAACCAGAATAAGTATCCAAAAATAACAAATGTTGAAAACCAGATGTGGCATCGACCATTTCAGATATACGAGGCAACGGATACAGATGAATCGGACATGCTTTTATTGAGATTCGTGAAATTAATACAAACGCGTAATTTGCCGTTCTTTTTAGGCACTGTGACTACATTTGACAGCCATGTTGGATAAGTCACAGGCCTTATAAAATTAATAGACAAGAGACGGTCGATTTCTTCTTTCACTTTCATCTTTCTATCGGGGGCCATCCTTCGGGCATTTGTTTAACCGGCTTTGCATTGGGATCAACGTCGAGTTTATGACAAGCCACAGAAGGATCTATACCAAGCATTTGCTTTATTCGCCAAGCAAAAACATGACTGTTCTTTTTCAATAACAAAATAAGCTTTTCTCTCTCCGCTTCTGGAAGTTCGGCTGAAATAAAAGTTGTCTTTTCAGGGAGTTGGCCAATTTGAACTTCTAAAAGTGGATCGATGGTTGGGGGTCCTTCAACATTTCTATTGGCAGAGTAAATTGAAGGTCTCGAATGTTGTAATTGCTATTTAACGGCGTTGGAACTAAGAATAGTTCGTCCAACAACTTCAGACTTTTTATAATCATCAAGAACAATGTCGTGGCAAATTAGAGATGCAAGTTGATCGCTGCGCACTTTACAGACTTTACTATTGAATAGGAACTTGATGGCTTGATGATATGTTGAGACGACAGCTTCCATATAATGAATCTAATCGCGACCAAGGATGACATTGTAATGGGATTTACAATCCATCAATAGAAAATCAATATTAACTTCCTTCTGCATAAGAGTGACTGGGAGAGAAACCTTTTCAACGCAATGAGTAGCGGTACCATCAAAACCAACAATAGGCACATTTTCAGGAGTGACCAAGTTATCAATAAAAAAAATACTGTGATAACACCTAGAAAACATGACGCTAGCTGAACTACCAGTGTCGATTATTATACATTGTACGTGCATACAGCTGATAACGCAGTTATCACGACAGCATCATAATGAGGAACATGCACTCCCATTAGATCTTGGTTAGTGAAACATAATGGTTCGTCTTCAATAGTCTCCGTGCGAAAACCTACCACAAAATTAATCCTATTAACTTCGTAAAAATTAGAAAGATATTTGACTTTAGAATGACGAGCATTTTTCCGCTGAGTATTGGACAATGAATCAATGACGGCATGTCCAACCTTAATGACATTGTGATCGGTTACAGTTAAAGCTTGAGTTGTCACTTTTTTCTGCACATATTGATCAAGTTTCCCATTCTCCACAAGCTTTTCAATTCTTCCCCGCAAAGACCGACAATTCTCAGTCTCATGACCATAATTATTATGAAATTTACACCATAAAGATTTATCGCGAGTTGTTTTAGTGTCGTCGCGCAGGGGAAACAACGGAGTGAGCAGATTTTTATCCTTGATTTTGTCATAAACTACCGCATATTTAGTATTAAACGGAGTTAATTCAAAATCAGTAAAAGGTTTTCCAGTCCCTGCTAGTGGAGTCTTCTTTCTTATACGAAGGCTTCTGAGTGGGTTGTTGTTTATCAAAAATCGGATTCTTCTGTTTGTTTCACTGATCGTTGAAATCCTTTTCTTTCTTATCGTTCTCACGAGAAGTACGAGCAGCTGTGTCGTCCGCAACATTGATAAATTGTTGAACTCGCTGGTATAACGCACGTCGGGAAGATAAAATGTCCTGAACAAGAGTGTTGTACATCCCGACTTTATCAAATAAGATAGCTTCTTTAAAAGCGTAGACCACCATTAGATCGGGCTGCTCAAAAATCTCAGCTACTGCTTGGCGAAAACGAGTGACAAAACTACAGAGAGTTTCATCACGTTGTTGGTTGATGTTGAAAAGAACTCGGACACCATTTGGACGTTTTAGATTATGATGAAAACGTTTCGAAAACTTCTCAGTTAAGTCCTTGAACCGACAAGTAGATCGCGGGGGTAATTCGCTAAACCATACCAATGCTTCCCCTTTTAATGTAGAAGGGAAAAGTTTGCATTTTAAAGCATCATCACCTCCCAATAAAACCAGTTTGTTCATGAAATTAATCACATGAAGCATAGGGCAGCCCTCGACATCATCATATTGATTAAACTCTGGTTGTTTGAAGTCTTTGTTATGAGTAGCCCGTTGGACGGCAAGAGAAAATTTGTCCAAAATACCATCTTCAACTGCCAGATTCTCTATTGTCGATTCAAAAGGATCACTATCCAGAAGAGCTTTTTTAATCATTTCTTTGACATATTGAAGAGTCATCAGATCCATATCTGCTGGCTCGTAATCATAGTCGCGATGACGCTTATGGGAACGAACAGAACGAGAAGAAAACGACGAAGATTAATCGTGACTGTATCGAGATGATTATGGACGGTATGGTGTGACTGCAGTACGATATCCTTCAGAATGATAAGAATCGTGTCGCTGAGGTCTTTCTCGAAATTGATTGTTTCAATCATGAGTGCGACCATTATTCTATTCTTCGCCCAAATTCCTCAAGACTGGCTGATAATCCGTAGGACCTAGGGGTGCAGTCAGACGGTTATTAGCATTACCTTGCCTACCAAGAACGTGATCGGGTCTCAGCGGAGGTCGGGGAATTCTGTTCCCATTACTTGGAACTCGTTGATGGCTGTTGCGAATATCGGGAATCTCATCCTCACCACTTAAACGATCCCACACACTGTCATGTCGTTGGTGTGTGTTACGTTGGGGTGTGACAGATACAACATCATTTGCGAGTGGAGTGGGTCGTTTCAGACGATGCTTGTTGTAGTTGTTCTGTTTTCAGACATTCTTAAACTTTTTAAGAAGTACTTTGTGAGACAGTTGACTGACTTTATCCGCATCAGATAATGGAGAATTGTTAGAGCCAATAATCTCGCACTGAATAATTTGGCGCATTGGTGAAACGACAGTATTAGGAGGTATGAGTTCGTTATTGCCAAGTGGACCTTGACCATCATGTTCGTGATGATCGTCAGTAATTACATCAGGACCTTGAGCCCTTCGAGTATGCGTCATAACTTTTGCAGAACGTGATCGAGGGTGTGGAATAAGAACTGCAGACGGCGCCAATTATGTTTCGACCAAATATGATCAAAACACTAAGTAGTGACGAAAGAGACGAAGAAGGTAGAAAAGTAGTTAGAAAAGTGATGGTGATTGGGAGAATGATGAGACTGTACCTTGCAGTTGCCTATGTATCCAAATTATCGATGGGATCAAGTCTCAAGAACGTAGTTCTGTATGAAAAATAGTTTGGTATTTATATAAGTAGAGTAGAGACTCCTTGTAGCTCAAGTATTCTTGTAGCTTAAGTAATTGTGATTGAATATAACTCTCAACTAATAGTTATCTCTTTGATAAGAAACGAATCTGGACATAAATTAACGTACATTAGTGGCAAGTCATGTGGCTAAGGTTCAGCTTTAGACACATGAGTTAATGAGCATGTACATTGATCTATGGTATTGCAAATTGGGTTTTATCCCTGTCGATTAAACGAATAAAACAGAGACTCATACTAATAGACATTTGCCACATAGGTGGGGGTCGAAACACTAGCTTTGGATATTAATCATCTTGGATTTACTTTGAACTTGGTGATAGTTTATTGGTAAATTTTTTCTAGTTGAAGACAATAATGGGTTGAGCCATTAGATGTTGTGCTAGTACTTGAGGTCTTGTTGATAGGGTATTCTATCTTACTTGAGCTCATGTAACAGGAGGAGGTGGAGTCCTCAGTTGTTTTGCATATTTAGTGGCTAGATTTGCTTAATATCGTATACCTTTTGTTAACCCTATGATATGATATTAACTATGTTTGGTATGAATGCATTATTTAACATTGGCATGAAGCTTAACCATGTCATATATATTATTAAGTAATGAGCATCGTTGTCTACGAGAGAAAACAATATGGTAAACAATCAATATCCTCCTAAAACTAATTTAGTCAAAGAGATATAAGGTTATGTATTGTCTTCTTACACGATATCCTCCAGTAACTATTTTAGACAGGAGATGTAACGCTTGTAGATTGTCTTATTAGGCATTATCCTCCTATGACTATGAATAAATAGCTAAGGTGATGTACAAGTGCGTGGATTGTCTCACTATGTAAGTTGGAATGTTGAATGATGAAAAGAAGAATGATAATGATATTATCTTGGGTAAAACCCTTTTCATCTAATTCTTCTATTCTTTAAAAATTCATTAGAATTATTTGTGGATTTCCTTTCATATAGATAGCATTAACATAATATAACTATGTTTAATATGACCCATAATCATAGGCTTGAGTAAAGTATATTCTTGTCATAATAGTGCATATTATTGTTGTTGTTTTTTTAGTGTTTGTAGTGGTATAATATGTTTTGCATGTAAGTTTGATTAGGTTGAGTAACCATTGAATTGTGGGGGGTTGTGACCGATATGCATGACACGGTTTTACCATAGTTTACCTCACAAGATAACTGGAAAGACATTGACCTACAAAGTATGGAAAAGTCTTGGGCCTATCCAAAAATGCTTCAAAATTTTGAGTCTTGTCAAGGTTATTGTGAATGAATCTAAAAGAAGTATTTTTTTAAGTCCTAGAACTATCTAGTAGATGTTCATTGGTGAAACTCATAATAGTGATGTTTGTTTTCAGTTCTCATGACTGATAACAATCTTGTAGATACCACACTATTATTGAATGTCTTATATGCTAATTTTATTTGAGGTTGTGCTTTCTGAGAAATTGGCATATAGTGGTTGAATGTTTATAATGAACTACATAAGAGAATCCCATAATTTATGAACAAGAAATTTGGAAGACTATCAATGAGTATTTCCACCATTCACGGTGATGACGTGTATATGTTTCTTGAGGAAGATTCATTAACCTATAAGGAAGTTGTCTGTCTATGAGAAGTGTCCTTTTCGAAGGACCCCTCCTCTAAACTGGACTCTTGATTTACACAAATCATTAAGGGGAGGTAGCTAATCTACCTATTGGGGGAATCTATAGGTTGAATTGGATCTTCAAGAGAAAACTAAAACGTGATAGTTGTATTGCAAAATACAAGGCTAAAAATAATAGCCAAGGGGTTTCACTCAAAGAAAAAATTTATACTATTTTGGAACCTTGCTCATGTAACTAGAATTTCTTCTTTAGAATTCTGAAGACTCTAGTTGAGTAGTTGTGAGGAACTACAATACCAAGTAGTACCAGATGATGAGCTTAAGGTATATAATTTTGTTAAATCTTTGTATGAGTTGATTCAAGCGCCTATAAATGGCATGAGCAATTTAACAACATATTGGAGTCGTATGGATGTCAAAGTACCGTTGTTGATAAAGATGTGTACTTTCTTTAGAGTAAAGCAAGACATATGTGTTAATCTCTCTTTGGTTAGATGATTTAATATCATGAGTGCTAGCATTAAGAATGTGTATGAGACAGAGAAATTCCTATTTGAAACACACAATAGACCGTCATTGGAAATGATAGTTCATTATGTGGTTAAACTTATTTCTGTAAATACTATATTCAATTGTCAAGATGTTGACGTTTGAATATGGTTGAAGCTCACAACGTACCTTAAACTAGACCGACTGGATGGTATAGGGGAATTTCGGGCACTACAGAATTGAATGACTGGTGAATATATAGGAATTATAACTCATGTTGGTCTCATTATGTTGTTTTAGCACTTAGTAGAAATATTTTTTATTGAAAAGTATGGGTATTACGTTAGTAAGACTGTGTCAACACTTCGTGTGGCAGATATCTATCTGACGAAAAATAATCTACTTGTGTTTTCTCATACTAAATATGTCAATATTATTGGTAGCCTATTGTACTTTATAGATTATATATGTGAGGTATGATATTGCCCATTGTCCTTATGAGGAACATTGATGCATATTGTCATATTATTCAAGTACTATAGCAAAGCCATTGATTATGGACTGATATTTAGTAGATTTCGATCATTGTTGGAAGGGTAATATGTTATAATTTGGATCCAGTAATGTTTATGTATTTACTTTTGGTGGAAATTGAGTGTTTACTAAGCTAATCGCCTTAGAAAAGGCATGTGATATTGCTGAGTGGGTTAGCAACCTCTTGGCAAATCTTCCCATTAGCTCTAAACAGCCTCCTGATGTGTATATGATTTGCAACTGTCTCATTGCAATAGCTAAGACATAAAGAAATACGTGCAATGGGAAAAGAATACATGTAAGTTTGAGATATAACTTAATCAAGCAGCTGTTAGAGATTATGTTAGATTAGACTTAGTTTGGCCACATGTCTGACCACACCACTTTTTGGAGGCAAGTGGTTATACGTCGAGGGAGATGTGACTTATGCCCATATATAGGGCGACATTGATAGCAACCCTACCTATGTGATTGGAGATCCCATGAAGTTGGTTCAAAAAGAAAAACAAGTCACTTCATTGTCCTGCAGTACTATCGTCTTATTTATTTATGAGATGTCCCACCCTATGGCGAGATGGTACTATAGTATACATTGTGTAACTAGAATTGCAGTCAGTAAGGATGAGTTCTTTAACTCTTATTGGATTCCATAGCCCATTTTTTAATGAGGTGGTGTATTTAAACTGCAATGTACACCTGATGAAAATCCACCTACGTTAATGTAAAACTGGGTCGGTTCTTATGGATATTTGGTCAAATATTCTAGAGCATTCATGTAGCACAGGCAGCGCAGGGCCAAAAAGCGCAACACCGAAGAACTGGCATATAATGAAAAAGCAGTGTGGGTGCATGTGATCTATTTTATTACAAGGGAATATTGGTTCAAAGATTATTCAATCCACCACTTTCACGTGATATAAGACATGTTACCCTATGACTGATTCAAGCCCGTAAAACACCAATATCTTAGGCATTGCTTTTTCGATTCTCTCTGGCATTTCGTAAACCCATTTCTTTTGTCATATCCTATTCCAAAATAGTGGAGGACTATAAGTATTTTGAAATAGTGGGGGATTGTTGGAATCTCTTGATAATTAGTATTTCAAATTACTATTCCCAGTATGAGTTATTATTTGATTTGGAAACCGAGTGTCTATTCCAAATAGGAGTCTTTATTTGTTTTGGAAACAGACGAACTTACCTCTATATAAACAAGGACTTTGCGTTCATAAGAGGTATTCAAGACAGAAACACATCTCGCGACTTCTAAACCCAAGCTACCATTCTTTCTTTTCTTCTTCTTTCTTATCAAGTAGCCGCCGAGAGAGAGTTATCTTCGCCGCTTTTAGAGAGCAAAATTGTTCAATGCAAGTCACCACTGAACCATTGTATCCTGTGAGGAAGACACCACTGTTGCCTTTCTGCACCACTGGAAGGGGCGAAATATTTCCTTAAGGACAGCCTAATCCACGCCTTGGTTGTTCATTGTTCATCTATTGTTCCTTCTGTTCTACTCTAGTTGTTGTTTTCATACAACTATTCTAACAAGTTGTTGTGGTTACGTTTGAATTCCAAATGGACTTTATTTATAGCCAAATCTTTTCATCTACTTGAGGCTACGCAAATTGATCTTTTCAGAATATCATTAACCTCATATTTCGATTGAAGATGAAAGTAATTTTGACTAAGAGAATTATTAGTGAATTGGAGGTGAAGAAAGTAAGTTTGACCTCATGTATGCATATTGTTGTCGATTTTTCGACAATTGTACTCTGAGATGGTGTTAAGTTCCGTTATCGTCTTCATTATATAGTCTTTGTCTTCTAAGTAGTTATTTTCATTACCATTTCAATAATGCTACAATATAATTGGCATGGTCTTACGGTTATATTACTCTTGCTTGTTGTAGACAACTGCGCATTAATTGCCTAGGCAACCAATGCTTCCCTCGCGTCCATCTCTACAAACATGTTAAATATGCTCATTCAGTGTCATCACCAGTGTTTTCAGGAAGATATTCAGTTTATGAGGTGGATCTTTAGTCTTTGCAGTAGTGTTGCCGTGTCAGGTAAGCCCCTACTTGTTGTAGCTTCTCCAATGCATTTTTTTTGTACTTATGGCTAGGAAGAGGCATTAGAGTTCTTCAATGTACATCAGTGTTTCCCACAAATGTGTACATCAATAGGTGGAACATTTATGCTTAGTAAATGTTACAATATCGTTTGAAATATTCTAGAACATTGCCTTTTGTGATGTTTTTACTATTAATAAATTAGTAGTCTATACAATCTGCAGGAAAATTAACTATGTGCTTTAGGAGGTTTGCTAATATAAGATGTAGCAATCTGTCAGAAGATCCCACTAGGTCTAATATGGATTCCATGTGCCGGTTGCAATCAGATCCTACTTTCTCTATATGTGCGATTGTTAGTTATTTGTATATGCTTCTAATAGATCTAATAGTCATGTGGTAGATTTTTGCTGAAGTGAACACCAGATTTATTGTAATTTATCTCTTTGCCAGTTATATCACAGAATTCTTTAAGGATAGGAAGAACCATAGTTGCCTCTTCAAAATTTTCTCTACAAAAGATAAAGGCATCATCAACATATAAAAGATGTGTGATAGGTTCACAGTGTTTTGAGATTTTAATGTCGTGTAGATGACATTCTAAGTTTTTTTTGTTGATAATTCTAGAGAGCACTTCCATACAATAGATGAAAAGAATAGGTGACAGGGGTCACCCTGTCTAAGACCTCTAGTTGATTTAAAATGTCCATGAGGTGATCCATTTACAAGTACGGAGAACATGACTGAGGAGATGCATTTGCGGATTAAAGAGGTGGTGTGAGTATCAATGCCAAGTGATGTGAGAATACAGATAATGGAGTCCCAATATATCCTGTCAAAATCTTTAGACATATCAAGTTTTATAGCCATTCGGAATTTCACGAAAAACTATATCTATGTGGAGTCAAATGTGGAGGTATCACCTATCTAGCTGCATCAGTGGATGTAAATTTGCGGTTTCGGATGCGGATGCGGCGTAGCAGTGATAATGTCGCGCGTCATTGCCAATGTCGCGTGGGTTCTTTTTTTTACTTTTTCAATTTGGCGTGACAGTGGGAATGCCTCGTTGGTGTTTTTTTTTATTTTTTTTTCAACCTGGGGCAACAGTGGTAATGTCGCGGCGACAGTATCAATGTCGTGCAAGGTAGACCCTATTCCAAATTTGCAACTGTTATTTGCCTCCACCTAGAGTTGATCAAATTTTGCGGATAATTATCTCAAATTTCAGCCTCAAAATGTAAAGGGAATTTAGGAGAGCTGGCAAATACGCACTTTTTTATTTTGGTAATCAAAATACCCTTTAGTGTATTTATTTAGTTTATATATTTTTATTTTTATTTATTTTATTTTTATTTTATTCATTTATTTTGGTTTGTGACAAAGAGGAAATCTTTTTTCACTTTATTTGTGTTGAACTCCTCATATGGCCAGAGAGGTTTGAATATAGTCTTTTGAACGCTTGGAGAGGGGGTTGGGGGTGAGGGGGCGGTGCTTTGATCATTTCAGCGTGTTCTTTAAGCAACTTTATATTGGGTTGGCTCACTTACTCCTTGTGATGTTCTATTTTTTCTTCCTTGGCAGTTGAGAGACTTTAGTAGTTTTCTAATTTCAAATGAAATTGACATGGCATATATCTGTTGCCAAATCAATTTGGCACCGCAAAATTTATACTGGTTTCTGAAAACCATTTTCAATCCCAAATGAATTTGGCAATGATATGTTGGGTTGTGGAACAGTCGAGCTTTGCTCCGGTGTCTGATGTCACGTTCATGATTTTTTCTATTTGGAGAAGGCGACTGGCCTCGGGCCGCGAGAAAGTTATTGAAGTTGGTGACCAAGACTAGACTAGACCACGCCTTATCCGGGGCGCACCCCGCGCTCATGCCTTCCGAAATTTTCACTGATTTTTTATATTTCGGCCCAAAGCCCATTTTCTCACCTTTTTCTATGTGTACCTATATAAAGGAAATAGAATAGGGTTTTGAGACAACTTTGAGAGATTCATTTCATGGGTATTGTGGGAGCTCTGTTGAGCTAGGGTTTGAGTGAGGCATCTTGTTCTTGATTCTTGTTACTTCTTGTAAACTCTCCAATCTTTACTATAAAAGAAACTCGGCTCTTGTGTGGATGTAGGTAACATTTACCGAACCACCTTAAATCTTTGTGTCTCTTTGCATTATTTACTTCCATATTTATTGTTGTTATGAATTGTGATGATAAATAAGTGGTTTTGCTTTGTTGAGTTTGTTGTGATAACTACTAAAGTCTTGGGTGGGTGATTTCCTTGGTGTGATCTCCAAGTTGAAATCATTTGGGATAGAAAGTAACTAGATTGAGGTGTGACTTTCTAGTGAAATCTCCCAACATGATACGCTGAACCTTTTTTACTTGAAAAAACAAGGGTTAAGTAGTATTACCCCCCCACTAGATGAGCCAATTAAGATTTCCCCCCCACTAGATGGGAAATTAGGGTCTCCCCCTCCAAACACACGGTCAACTTGGTTTGACTGTTAATTTTTAAGTCAAATAGCTAAAAATGAGACAATTTCCCCCACCTAATTAAAATTGAACATTTGTTTTTTGAAAATAATAAGGGCATTTATGTAATTTTCAGTGGCTTGACTTGAAATTTAACGGTCAATCCAAGTTGAGTGTGTTTAGGGGGGAGACCCTAATTGGCCATCTAGGGGGGGGGGGGGGGATACTAATTGGCTCATCTAGTGGGGGGTAATACTAGTTAACCCAAAAAACAAAGAGAAAAATCAAAGAGAGTCATCTAGTGGGGGGTAATACTAGTTAACCCAAAAAACAAAGAGAAAAATCAAAGAGAGGCCATTTTCATTTAGTATTCATTCGTTAAAATAGGAACGGTGCATAACAATCGGAATTTCGGATAGCATTGATAACAGACAATTAAGTTTTGAAACACTTAACATTCAAAATAGAAACTAGTTTCTAAGGCAGTGAGCCATTTTCAAACTATGGTAATGACTTAGATTACATTTTAATACGTTCTGGGTACCTTATATGATCAATATACTCGTGTTTATAAAATGTTAAATTTGATAATTGAATATGAGAAATTTAATTAAAATTGTTTCCAGGATACTGTCAAATAAGAATGGTATTCAAGTTCATTAATCCCAAGTACAGTTTGCCATTACGGATTGCCTGCACGTACTGAACCTATATAGGAAGAGCCGGCTTGGACTTGGACGAAGCCAGACTCCAGCCAAGTCGAAGCACCCAGATACCAAACCAAAAGGTGCAGCAGACATCGTTCGTTCTGCAGTGATGCTGCACGAGGCGGGGATTGAATTCAGAACTAGTGCTACCAGTAGTATAATGGACATTTCTTTCGATCACGGTGTCCTCAAATTACCCACTATTGTTGTCGATGATACTATTGAATCAACCTTTCTTAATCTTATTGCTTTTGGAGCGCTTGCATGTTTGAGCCGGTAATGAGGTTACATCCTTTGTATCTTTCATGGACAACATCATTAATTTGGCCAAGGATGTTGCCATTCTCCACTCCAAAGGGATCATTCATAATGCCATTTGGAGTGAAAAGGCCATTGTAGTGGCCTAATAATGAGATATGGTCTAGGTCAGCGGGATAAGGAATGGGATGTAACTTAATAGGGGAATTCGAGGAATAGGGAATCATGACCACGGAACCTTAGACTGCGGAGGTGGCATATGTACGGCAGGAAGGGGAACCGAGAGATGGGAAGACAAATGGAGGGGGGAAGGGGTATAAAAAGAAGAGGATGGAGAGCAGAGGAAGGAGGCCGTACAGAGAAAAGAGGAGAAAGGAGAGAAAAGATAGGACGAAAAAGAAAAGAACAAGAGTGAATAGTGGAGATTGTGATTTTAGTTCTTAAATTCGTATCTCAGATTTAGAGGTTCATACATTTGGCACCATCTGTGGAGACGATCAGAGTAAGTCAGAAATGGCACCGGGAGTGAAGAAAGGAGTGGATAGACCAAGGAGGGTAGTAGTGTAGGAGCCTACGCCGGAGGCAATGATTTATGAGGAGGTAGATCAAGAAGAGGAGCTCGAAACAGAAGAGACCCGACTTATGCGAGAAGAGATTATGAGGCTGAGAGAGGAAAACGACGAACTGAGAAGAAAAAAAGAAAGGGCGGAGGAAGAAGCAAGGGAAGAAGTAAGTGAGAAGTCTGACGAGGAGGAAGGTGAGCCTAATCTCGTCAAAAACCCAGTGGCTGGCCTGACCATGGAGCAAGTTCAGGAGATGATAGACAATGATAGGGATGCGAATCGGCAGCAGGCGAAGGGTCCGGGGGGGGGGAGCGGCTAGCCAGTGGTGGCCGGACTGAACTCCAACCCATTAGCGGACGTCATCTAGGCTTCAGAGGTTCCGAAGCATTTCAATCAGCCTAAGTTCGAAAGATATGCTGGCAAAGGAGACCCGACGGGTCACATCCATCATTTCCGACAACAGATGCCTCTTTGGCAAGAGGCTCGATATGATGGGCTACGGTGTATGATGTTCCCAACTAGTCTTAAAGGAGGGGCGTCAGATTGGTATTACAGACTACTGGCGGGGAGCATAAATAATTTCCATGAGTTGGAGCATGTGTTCATAGACCACTTCATACATCAAAAGAGGCGAGTGGTGGATATCACGGCACTGTTCAATGTTCGACAAAGATCCACGAAGTTAGTTAGGGATTATCTATGTCGGTTCAAGGCTGAGACATTGAAGGTTGAAAATTTGGATGAGAGAACCATGGTGATAGCATTTGAAAGAGGGTTGCATCCAGGGACAGGAGTGCATCAGTCCGTGGTTAAGAATGAGATCGTGACCTTGCATGAGCTATATCCGCGGGTGGAAAAATATATAAGATATGAGGACACCATGTAGAAGGATTCCAGGAGGTCAAGGAAGGCAGTGTTATCGTTGGAGAAAGACAGGGAACACCGAAGAACGGAGACATCCCAAAAAGAGAAGCCGGGAGGGGATCCGAAGAGAGAATAGGGAGAGGAAACCATATCAGGAGATGGAGCAGACACAAATGAATCGACCCCTAAGTGAGATTTTGCCCCTTATCAAGAACCTTCAGGGATATGAAGGATCGTGGAGCACATCGATAGAGATACCGGATAAACCTTTCTGTGCCTATCATCAAGTATGAAATCATGAGACTAACGACTGTTACGCGCTAAAGTGGTTGGTTCAGAGGTTGGTGGAGAAAGGGAGGATGAGGGAGTTTGTGAGGGGTGCACAGAATGAGGAGCGCTTGCCACCCCAGGGCAGAATACTGGGAACCATTAACATGATTTTTAGTGGGGAGGTTCTAAGTCACAATGCTCATAGAGATAGGGTAAGGAGAACCGCAAGCATCCAGCAGATCAATGAGGAACAGATAGGCCACGACCACGGTTAGGGTCGGCGGAGGAAAGAGATATGATTGTCTTTAGCAGCACGGATCTACGAGCTGTGGATCCCCCTCATGAAGACACGTTGGTCATCACACTAGCGATGAGCAATTATATGGTGAAGAGGGTGTTGATTGATTGTGGCAGCACAGTGGACTTGTTGTTCAAAGGAGCTTTGGAAGAGATAGGAATCGATCCTATGCAGCTGAGGCCTCCGTGAACCAATTTATATAGAATTAATGGGAGTATGATGGAGCCCATGGGAGAACTCTTATTGCCAGTGACCACGGGCCCGGTGACAGTCTTCACACGGTTTATGGTGGTAGACTCTTCTTCTCAGTACAACGCAATTTTAGGGAGGAGATGGATTCACGAGATGAAGGCTATTCCGTCGACGTATGATAAGTGCTCAAAAAGTGCTATTTAACCCTCGATTATGCCTCTTGTTTAGCCATCTTAGTGGACTAATAGTGTTTGTAAGTTATGTTTTATGATTTTACAGGTCAAAGAGAGAGTTTTGTGGAATATTAGAGAGAAAGGGGTAAAACAGAGCAATTCAGAGCATTAAGGATCACATGGGAAGCCCGTGGACAATCATGGAGAAGGCCAAGGAATTGGAGCTATTAAAGATGCAACTTGGACCTATTTTAAAACCTATTTGGAAGCCCAAGGCCAAAGGATTCGTTGCTTGGACCAAAGCCCACAAAAGAGGATAGAAGGATAGAGCAGAAGAGACAAAATCGGCTAATGCATCTGGGACGCATGGATCGAGCGTCTAGACGTATTGCTTGCGTCTGAGATGCATAAATAGTGCGTCCAGATGCATGGATTGACATCAGAGCCCAATTTCTTCTCTCCTCCGGTTTGGAGACGGTTGGACTCTGAAAGAAGTCTATTTGTATTAGGAAACAAATGACGGTTTGGAATGCTTCTAGAGCTCATTGTAACCTCTATAAATAGAGGACCTAAGTGCCTCATGTAATTTGCCAATTCACTTATACTCTTGTCTCTAGAACTTGAGGTAGAGAGAGATTAATAATAAAAGATCGGTTTTAACTAGTTGAGTCTTAATAAATTAGTCTTTCTAGTCTTATATTCTTCAACTCTTCTTCTTCTCGTTCTTCGTGTTCTTCCTTCTTTATGGAAGGATAATCTTCTCCTTCAAGGGAGGAGATGAAGCTAGTGCTTAAGGTTTAATGATTCTTCTGGTTCATGGTGTTCTTCAATCAGGTTAGTTATTTATGTTTTTAGTTATTAGTTCCATTGCCCACACTAGGGGATGGAAGTATAGAATAGGGTTTATGTTTTGCAATATTAATATCATGCTAGTGTTCTTTACTTTTCTTCTAGTAGTATAGTTCTTTAGAGTTAGAGAAGTATTCTTTGTGTTGCCTTAGAAAGGGTAGCTCAGGGAGTGGCTGCCTAGGGGAAGTATTCTTTGTGTTTGCTTTAAGTGGTAATTCATTGAATGGCCGCCCTATTAGGAAGTACTCCTTGATGTTGCTCTCGGTAATACATTGAATGGCTACCCGAGCTTACATAAAATGAAAGAAGATATTAATAGCATAAGCATAGGAACAACCTTAAGTAGAGTTAATTGTTAACGATGTTTTGTCCAAAAAGGCATCGGCACTCGCTCGATTGCCTAATTGTAGTCTACTTGTAAGAACAACCATGAAGCAGAAGGTCATAGATTAAAAGTATTGGTGGATTCTAATCTCTTGAATTCCTTCTCTTATAAATTCTTAATAGTTTAGTTTAATTTAGTTTAGTTTAGTTTAGTATTAGAATCTATAATCTCTACAATCATAGTTTTTAATCCCTTAAACCCCCTTTCCAGTCCTGTCCTTTACATAACATACACTTAAAAGTGGAACGATACCCTACTCATTCTTTACTTATTGATGGATAATTAGGTTTTGATACGCTTCTGTTTTGTTCAACGACCATACACCATCTACATACACAAAAAGAGGCTTGTCAACGTATTACTAGGTAATATGACTTCCCACCCCAACGGGCATGTATGAAGTTCGCGGTGATCAGGTGACCGCCAATAACAGTCATTGGGGTACAGTGAAATGATTAATCCATAGACCAAAAGGAGAGACTTCAACCCCTAGGAAGAGGCAAGCATAGCAATTACAGTCGCCTCTGTAGAGGGGGAGGAGGAGTCATCGGTGGGGCCGAAGATGCTCGATGAGATTGAGATAGTGAATATTGGGGAGGGGGAGGAAGAGAGGTTCACATCGGTAGGATCCAGTTTGCCAGAGGAGTGGAAGAGTAAGTTGGTACAGTTCTTGTCCAAGAATAAAGATGTCTTCGCTTGGGTAATTGAGGATGTTACGGGATTAGACCCAAGGTTCGCATGTCATTGGTTGCACATGAAGGAAGATGCTAAGCCATTGAGGCAAAGGATGCGAAGCATTAGACCAAAGTATGTCGAAGGAATTTGCGAGGAGGTCACAAGGTTAAAAGGAGCTTGAATAATACGAGAAGTGGAATTCACAGATTGGTTGTCCAACGTCGTCGCGGTACCAAAAAAGAATGGCAAGGTTTGTATGTGCGTCGATTTTATAGATGGGAATTTGGAATGTCCCAAGGATAGTTATCCCATGCCGTGAGTGGATGAATTGGTGGATAGAACAGCAGGATTCAAAATATTTTCGTTCATGGATGCATCTATGGGATATAACCAGGTTGCGATGTACGGACCGGATCAGGAGAAGACAGCTTTTGTGGTGGAAGGTGGCACGTACTGCAATACGAGGATGCCGTTTGGACTGAAGAATGCCGGGGCTACCTTCCAACGACTGGGAGAGAAAATGTTCAAAAGTAAGATTCGAAAGGGGATTGAAATATACATAAATGACATGGTGGAAAAGATTATGTCTGAGGAGGAGCATCTAGAGGGTTTAAGAGAGACATTCTTGATACTGCGGAAATACAATTTGAAGCTAAATCCTGAGAAGTGCACGTTCGGGGTGACCACGGGGAAATTCTTAGGTTAAATTGTTACTCATCGGGGAATAGAGGCTAACCCCGACTAGATAAGATCCTTGGTGGAGATGCCATCACCACAGAATGTCAAAGAAGTACAGCGGTTGGCTGGCAGGGTCGCGGCTTTGAATAGATTTATTTCCAAGTCGTCTGACAAATGTAGACCATTGTATCGATTACTAAGAAGTACACCAGATTTCTTATGGACTTCAGAATGTGAAGAGGCATTTCAAGAGTTGCAGAGGTATTTGGGCAAGGCTCCTTTGTTGTCGCGGTCAGAGCAGGGTGACCTTATTTCTTTTTGTGTTTATGAGATGGTATATGGATAATGTAGATAGATGATGGTTGTTGAACAAAATAGAAGCGTATCAAAACCTAATTATCCCTCAATAAGTAAAGTATGAGTAGGGTATCGTTCCACTTTTAAGTGTATGTTATGTGAAGGACAGGACTGGAAAGGGGGTTTTAGGGATTAAAAACTATGATTGTAGAGATTTTATATTCTAATGCTAAACTAAACTAACTAACTAAACTATTGAGAATTTATAAGAGAGGGAATTCAAGAGATTAGAATCTACCAATACTTTTGATCTATGACCTTCTGCTTCATGGTTATTCTTACAAGTAGACTACAATTAGGCAATCGAGCGAGTGTCGATGCCCTCTTGGACAAAACATCGTTAACAATTTATTCTACTTGAGATTGTTCCTATGTTTATGCTATTAATATCTTCTTTCCTTTTATGTAAGCTCGGGCAGCCATTCAATATATTATTGAGAGCAACATTAAGGAGTACTTCCTAATAGGGCGGCCATTCAATGAATCACCACTTAAGGCAAACACAAAGAATACTTCCCCGAGGCAGCCACTCCCTGAGCTACTCTTTCTAAGGTAACACAAAGAATACTTCCCTGACTCTAAATAACTATACTACTAGAAGAAAAGTAAAGAACACTAGCATGATATTAATATTGCAAAACATAAACCCTATTATATACTTCTATCCCCTAGTGTGGGCAATGGAACTAATAACTAAAAACATAAAAAACTAACTTGATTGAAGAACACCATAAACCAGAAGAATCATTAAACCTTAAGCATCGGCTTCATCTCCTCCTATGAAGGAGAAGATTAGCCTTCCATAAAGAAGGAAGAACTCGAAGAACGAGAAGAAGAAGAGTCGAAGAACATAAGACTAGAAAGACTAACTTATTAAGACTCGACTAGTTAAAACCGAATCTTTTATTATTAATCTCTTTCTACTTCAAGTTCTGGAGACAAGAATATAAGTGAATTGGCGAGTTACATGAGGCACTTAGGTCCTCTATTTATAGGGGTTACAATGAGTTCTAGAAGCATTCCAAACCGCCATTTGTTTCCTAATACAAATCAACTTCTTTCAGAGTCCAACTTCGTCTCCAAAACTGAGAAGGAAGTGGCTATAATGTTGGTTCATGCGTCTGGATACACGATCCTTGTGTCTCAGATGCGTGCATTGCGTCTAGATGCACAATCCTTGCATCCCAGACGCGGAAATCTATTTTCCCTCTTTTGCTCTATCCTTCTATACTCTTTTGCGGGCTTTGGTCCAAGCAACGAATCCTTTTGCCTTGGGCTTCCAAATAGGCTTTAAAATAGGTCTAAGTCACATCTTTAATAGCTTCAATTACTTGGCCTTCTCCATGATTGTCCATGGGCTTCCCATGTGATCCTTAATGCTCCGAATTGCTTCGTTTTACCCATTTTTCTCTAATATTCTACAAAACTCTCTTTTTCACCTGTAGAATCATAAAACATAACTTACAAACACTATTTGAGACTTCCGCAAGAGGCATAATCGAGGGTTAAATTACACTTTTTGAGCACTTATCACAACCCCCAAAAAGCCTTTTGCTAGTTTCTTAGCAAATAAGATTAACAAAATAGATAAGTGATCAAAATCACATCCTAATAACTAAAATAAAATCCTAACTCACTTTCGTAGGCATCGCGATTGCAATTACCAAATGCAACAAGGTTTTAAACCTTTAAGTTCTCCAAAAAGGACGAGTTATAGTCTCGTGAGGGTTTTCAGGTGATATACCCACAAAATCAATCAATAGCATGTTCAAGAATGATAGTATTTTTCTGAGAGAGAAATTCCATACCTACTTAGTGCTTACTCTAACAGACGGTTTCTATTGCTAACTACATTGCTGCAAATACTCATAGATTATGATGGGAGATAGTGAAAATTGACAAAACTCTCAATCAAGGCTTATGTGTGTACTTAGTCAATCTTCTACACTCTCCTATCCAAGAAACGAAATCTCTAGTTTACTTTTAGATATATAATCTCGACTTTCAATCCTCACCGGTCATACTCTGATAAAAGAATCTCTCATAAGATGGTATACTATTTTACTTCATGTATGTGGGGAAAAGAATAATGAATACGAACATCCCACATACTACCTTGAAAAATAGACTTCTAGATGACAGTAGTCTCATGGAAAGAATGTCAATCACATATGAAGTGTCGGGTCTTTCCCTTTAGCATCCTCTCACCTATTCTAGACTTCGTACCATACTGTAGTGATAAGTCATGGGTTGTAACTTGGCTTGGGTATTGGTTTATGAAGCAAAGGTAAAAAGGATTCAATGGTTGTTTCTAAAACACTAAGGGTTTTGCTTCATTCTTTGGAAGATTTCTTCAAATTCTGTATTGCTGAGAAAATTCTTCCTTTGTCTTAGTTTTTTTTTTTTTTTTTTTTAAAGCTCAGTGGTATATCCTTGATTAGTACTAGATATGCTTGTTTTCCACTAGCTTCTTTCACTTTGAATAGAATGATAGTCTTCATTGTATCTCTCTGATAATTCTTTGTAATCTTCCTTTTGTGCTCTTTCTTCCTCCTTATTCCCCTCGTATTCTCAGAAACATATGGGTATGGTTGATAAAGGTTTTGGATATACTCCTTGTCTGGAGTTGGGTGAAGGGTGAAGGGTTTTGAAAGAAAATGACTTATTGTAAGGCTCAAAATGGTTTAACATGATGGTCCTACTAGGTGGGATAAGGGCTGAATAGGTTCAATACTTGACTTATCAGTATGCTCTGTTTCGAATAGACTACAAGACCTAATGGCTATCTCCCCAGTTGATGTCACTTCGTGATTAACCAAATCAACAAATAATGAGACTATATTACAACAACATAAAGAACTGAAAGATGTTGAGTCACTAAGACTCGGATTTTTCATAAGAACTCTCCAAAGAATGGGTATAAAGCTCAAGTCTCATGGGCTAAGTCTAAAAATTCTACTTCCAGTTTACTAGGGGTTTAAATCTCTCTTCTAGCAAAAGTACACAAAACTGACCAAGTACTATGGTGGTGCCTTGATAAAGAATTCTAACAACAAGAACTATGTCCGAGCATAATAAATAGTCTAAGCGGTAATGAAATCAATAATATCAACTATCTATCAAACTCAACACTAAGCAGTATAGAATATATATCCCAGACTCATCATTAAAATTCATTTTTCTCATGCTGCTGATATAGAAACAAAAATATTTTTGTTTTTGAAAACTAATTTTCGAAATTCATTTCTCAAGTACACCCTCCCCCTACTTATGCATGCATTGACCTCAATGTATAAAGAAGTAAATGAAATGGATGAGAAAAAGGTTGGATATTACCATTGATGCCGAATATCAGTATTTTGATCTTTCTCTGTCATATTAAGGTTAAGCTCACAAAATAGAGAAAATCAAATACAATTAGTTCAAATCAATTTTTTAAGTCTTTGTACGTCAGATCCCCAAGACGTAATGTGAGTATTTTAAAGTCAGATTCTCAAAACTTTTGAGTCCTTTATAGTCAGATCCTCAAGACTAGTATTCCCACCCACTATGTTTCACTTTGTAGGAATTCTTCTGATCTCTCTCAGCAGGTGATTGACAAAAGTATACCTTGTACCAACAATTTTTTCTTAAAGGCTGTAACCCAGTACAAGTTTCAGAATGGAAATTCTTACACTAACCTAGCTTACACACTCTCCTCTTACGCGCAAATGAACTTTTACCAAACCCTACACAAGCGATAGAAATAATCTTCCTTTGAAGGTCAATGGGGAGTAAATCCCACAAACTAACAGGTGGTGAACACTTAGGTTTCCATCTCAAAACTGATATCTCAACAACATGCTTACTTCCTGTAGACATTTTATACTCGATCTACTAGAGTTATGAGACTTTGACTCCAGCACTTGCAACTCCTCTCAGTAAAGGATAAAGTTATGAAAATCTGAGGGCCCGGCTATCGGTGGCACTTATACTAATGAGATCCTAAGGAGTCAAGCTTACGACTCTTGGCTTCCTCATGCAAAAAACTTAAACTAGACAGAGTAACAGGTTCAGCAAGACATAGAATGTAATCTTTAAGGTGTGTAGGTAACTTACCCCAATTTTCCGCTTCAATAGTGGTCTAATAAACTGGATCCTTGAGAAAAACGGCCTCCACGTCTCCAGTAGGTAACTTTAGAAAAGGCTTTAGTCGATGAGCGTTGACTTTGAAACGAGTCCTTCTCTTTATGTCTTCTACTTCAATAGCTCCAAAAGGTGTGACATGTCTTACTACAAATGGTCCCGTCCATCTAGATCTCAACTTTCCAGGGAAAATTTCTAGACGAGAGTTGTAGACCAGAGCCTTCTGTCCAGGTTCAAATTCTCTATTCAAAATTCTTCTATCATGTAATGCTTTAGTCTTATCCTTGTAAATCCTTGACTTATCATAAGCATCACTTTTCAATTCCTATAATTCACTGATATGAAGCTTCCTCCTTTCTCCTGCTTGATCTAGGTTGAAATTCATCTCTTTCACTACCCAGTAGGCTTTATGTTCTAAATCAACAGGTAGATGACACGCCTTTCCATATACCAAGTGATAGGGTGACATCCCTATGGGGTGTTTTGAATGCTGTTATGTATGCCCATAGTGCATCTTGGAGTCTAAGAGACCATTTTTTCCTAGATGGATTAACTGTCTTATCCAGAATACTCTTGATTTCCTTATTCGAAACTTCTGCTTGACCATTAGTCTGAGGATGATATGGTAAAACTGGCTTCTAAATTACTCCATACTTTGCCATAAGATTCCCAAATACACGGTTACAGAAGTGAGAACCGTTATCATTGATTATGGCTCTCAGTGTTCCAAATCTTAGTAGAATGTTCTTCTTCAGAAAGTCCACGACGACTTTATGATCGGCGGTCTTTGTAGGAACTGCTTCAATCCACTTTGAAACATAGTCCACAGCCAGTAGAATGTAGGTGTAACCAAAAGAAGGCGGAAATGGTCCCATGAAATCTATACCCCATACATCAAAGATTTCTGAGATAAGGATCGGTTGTTGAGGCTACTCGAACCTTTTCGAGGTCTTACCCAAAAATTGGCATCTTGTACTTGCTTTGTAATAAACATTTGCATCTTTAAAAAGAGTATGCCAATAGAATCCAGCTTGTAATACCTTGTCTGCAGTACGTTGTGGGCCAAAGTGTCCTCCGCAAGGCTGATCATGATAGAATGGATTCCTGTTCCGATTCTGGGATGCATCTTCGAATAATCTGATCCGAACACTTCTTGAATAAGTATGGATCATCCCAAAAATAACATCTGGCCTTTGAGTAGAATAAATCTTTTTCTTGCTTGCTCCAATGCGATGGTACTTTGTCGGTCACAAGATAATTTGCGATGTGGTCGTACCATGGTACTTCTGATATACTGAACAACTGTTCATCAGGAAAAGTCTCACAGATTTGTAAATTGTCTTCCATATTCTCCACTAGCAATCTAGAAAGGTGATCAATAATGACATTCTCTGTTCCTTTCTTATCACGTATCTCCAAATCAAATTCTTGTAAAAGTAGTATCCATCGGATCAACCTAGGCTTGGCATCCTGCTTAGCAAGTAAATGACGCAAGGCAGCATGGTCAGTATAGACTATTACCTTTGAACCTATCAGATATTGATGAAATTTGTCGAGAGAATAGACGACGGCTAAGAGTTCCTTCTCAGTGGTAGAATAATCTGAGCTTCATTTAGAGTCTTGCTAGCATAATAGATTGTGTATGGCACTTTCTTGTCTCTTTGTCCTAGAACGGCTCCTATAGCATAATCAGATGCATCACACATGATCTCAAACGACTGGCTCCAATCGGACGCACGAATGATTGGTGCTGAAGTGAGTGCTTCCTTCAACTTCATAAAAGCTTCGACACATGAGGTATCAAAATCAAAGACAATATCTTTCCCTAATAGATGTGACAGCGGTCTTGCAATTCTGCTGAAATCCTTGATAAATTGACAGTAGAATCCTGTGTGACCTAGGAAGGCACAGATATCTTTGACAATTCTTGGTTTGGGTAGATCCTTTATAATATCAATCTTTGCTCGATCTACTAGAATTCCTTCCTTTGAAACTTGGTGACCCAACACTATCCCTTCCTTTACCATGAAGTGACACTTTTCTCAGTTCAGAACTAAGTTGGTATCGCAACAACGTTTAAGGACTAAGGAGAGATGGTGTAGGCAATCCTCAAAAGATGATCTAAAAACTGAAAAATCGTCCATAAAAACTTCCATGTATTTCTCCACCATGTTGTCAAAAATACTCATCATGCATTGCTGAAAAATGGTCGGTGCATTGCATAGACCAAAAGGCATACGACGGTAGGTGAATGTTTCGAATGGACATGTGAATGTGGTCTTCTCTTGGTCCTCAGGGTGAATATGGATTTGAAAATATCCTGAGTAACCATCAAGAAAGTAGTAGTAAGCTTGTCCAGCTAATCTTTCTAACATATGATCGATGAATGGCAATGGAAAATGATCTTTCCTCGATCGCTTATCCAAATTCACAGAATCGATACAAACTTCCATCCAAATTAATCCTGGTTGGAATCAACTCATTGTTCTTGTTCTCGATCACTGTGGTTCCGGACTTCTTCGGCACAACTTAAACTGGACTAACCCATTGACTATCAGAAATAGGGTAGATAATGCCGGCGTCAAGGAGTTTGAAGACCTCTTCTCGAACTACTTCTTTCATCTTCGAATTAAGCATCCTCTGTGGTTGCTTCGAAGTCTTGGAATCTTCTTTCAAATGAATCCTATGTTGAACTATCATAGGGCTGATCCCCTTGATATCATCAATTGTCCAACCTATAGCTGACTTGTGTTCCTTTAAAAGTGCTACTAACCTGGATTCCTGCTCCTCAGTCAAATCTGATGCAATGACTATTGGGTTGGTTCCCAAATCTCCCAAGAAAACATACTTGAGTGTAGACGACAAAGGCTTCAATTCTAACTTTGGCAATTCCTTCTTAAGCTCTTTAGATGGTCCATCAGGCATAGGCGATTCAAACTTTTCTTTGAACTTGTTGTCATTCATGACAGGTGATGAATCCAAAATCGGATTGATTGCCTTGACACTAAGTTCCTCACAGTCTGAGTCTGTCAGAGCTTTCAACAACTCGTCAGCAGGATATAAATGAGTCAGATAATCCTGTGCTAACGCTTCAATCATACATACCTCGTTCACATCACACACCTCCTGTGGTTGCTGTAACATATGGAAAACATTGGTCTCGACTATCATATTACCAAAGGATAACATCATATTACCGTTTCGACAGTTGATGAGTGCATTTGCAGTGGCCAAGAATGGTCTACCTAGAATGATTGGTATCTGCCTACCAAATGTAGGTTCTGTGTCGAGTACTATGAAATCAACCGGATAATAGACACTACACCATAACAGGCTATTTGCAACGTCAAAAAAGCGTTGCGAATAATTTTCGCAATGCTTTTTAAGCGTTGCAAATATAACGTGGGTAAAATGTTGGAAATTTTTGCAACGGTTAATAAGCGTTGCAAATATAAATTTCCAACGCTTTTTAAGCGTTGCAATAATGATTTGCAACACTTTTTATAACTATTTTGTACACAAATTTAAAATATTTGCAACGGTTTTTTTTATTTCACAAACGCTTTTTAAGCGTTGGTAATTTGTAACGGTTTTTAATTGTTGCAAAGTTGTTAGTTAATTTTAAAAAAATTAATCTAAAAATCATTTGTAACGGTTATGAACCGTTGCTGATGGGTTGCTGATAAAAAAAAAATAATTTCTCATATTTTGTAGCGACTAGCTAAACTTACAAAAAGATGCCCCCTCTTGCACCATATACATAAATCATAAATTCTTATTTAAGCTAAATTTATCCTGTACACAATACATTTTCATACTATTTTACAAAGAAACCATTAATATATGGGGAAAAAAACTGATAAATTACAAAACTAATCCAACCATATACATTCACAACTTTGAGCGATTTTCTAAACCTCACAAACTTATTGTTGAACTATCACCATAAAAAAAAGTTTTCATACTATATGATCCTAAACAAGAGATAACAAATTTCTTATTGTGGAAAACCCTACCCATTTACTTCCACAAATGCTCTAAAAGAGATCCTAGCATTAAGATAAAATAGTTCACCAAGAAAAGATCATGAAGCGCACAATAAGGGGATCAAGACCAATTCAAACGCTAAATACCGATAATCTAAGGTATAGTGGATTGAGCTTAACAAAGAAGAAGGACTAGGGATTCTCACCTCTCGCATCAAAACCCAAATGGAGATTCATGAAAGATTCACATTATCAAGCACCTAACTTATCTCTCAAGAAGAAAATCGACATTGTTTGCCTGAATGCATGCAAATGCACTTTCACACCCCTACAAACAAACAAGTAAAGTTTTAGCTTAACAACAACACCAATAAGCAAACAATAATATTTCATTAATTACCTTGACGGCAATGTAGTGAAATCCATTTCCCACTAAATCTTTAGCAAAATTGAACCACTCTTGATATGAAACTTGAAGTCAATTCTCATCCACGGATTTTCTCTCTAAGAATCAATGCCTCATATCTTAATGCCAAACAACTCTGGTAAAGTCAACAAAATTAATACAAATCTATTCAAGAAACCAGTAACGCCAAAGAAAGAAAGATAATTATTACTATTATTACTACTACTACTAATACTATTATTACTACTACTACTAATACTATTACATTTGTAGAACTTTTGGCACTGGTTTCCATGAATGGAATTCCAATTTCATCAGCAAAAGCCTAAACACGTATAAGAATAGATGTCAGAAGAGTAGTTAAAATTTAATTACTATCTCCACTGCAATACATATTGTCTTTAATTATACACAGAGGAGAAAAATATTTAAGTTGAAGCCTCTAACCTCTCAAAAGTGGGCAATAACTGAAACAATGATCCATTCTTTCTTTGTTAAACCCCAAGATCAAATCAACCCAAGTGAAGCCCAGTATATCAGTTGCAAACTAAGCACGTACACTCAATGTGTGATAATTCCATAGATAACAATCATAACATGTGTGGCAATAGATACAGCTGAAGTTAAAAATAAGGTCTAGTGAACTCCTTGTTAAAATGCAATTACCTGCAAGTGACACTTGGCATGGAATTCCGATAATCGATGCCCTTGGGATACCTTTTGATTGTTGCACCTACATACAAGTAAATTACAATCGACATAAGAAAGTTCTTGTGAATCCAAGAAAAGCACTTAACGTACCTTAAATAGTTAAAATACCTTAAATAGACGATATTCATGAATAGTTAGTTACCCATTTGTTTTTAGCGCTTAAATCCCATCCGCTATTAGGCAATCATTATATTCTTTTATATTTCGCTAGTTTGTCTTCTCTTCTCATCGCTGATTCAAAGAAGTAAGGCAAACAAAGCAATTAAGCAACACATGTTTACATCCCATACCACGAATATATCTGTTTTTTAGAGTGTCTTACGCAGAAGAATAGATGCCTTTGTGGCAGATAATCCCATGAGCATGAGGGTGCTACTTGATCAAGAGGGAGCTAATGCCGAACACGAGGGGGCTACTTGAGATTTCTAGTCTTTGCCGAACATGAGAGGGTCAAGAACATGAGGGAGCTTCTGGCGAACATGAGGGGCTGCTCGCGAATTTTAGCCCCGTGGTTGAGGATCGGGAGGATCTTGAGCACGAGCATGAGGCGCGGCCGATGTTTGTCCATGAGGGGCTCGTGGTACATGAGGGCACCGCTGTCCATGAGGATGCAGAAGCGCAACCCGGCAGAGAAAGCTCGGAGAAAACTACGGAGAAGGCAAATGGTGAATTCCATCGGCAGAGAAATCTCACCAGAGTGTCGCGACAACCGCAGCCCCGAAGGGGGGTATAACACCGCAGAGAAACACTCTTCGAGGGAGTCACCGAGTATTTAACTTTAGAGGGTGCGAAATTCTGCGAGGGAGTTACTACCGAAGCGTTTTCCCTCGAAGTGCACACATTGGTAGCAAGCCCGAATTTTAGAGATCCCGAATTAACAAAGCAGAGATCCCGAATTTCAGAAAATCTTAACACCATTGAAATATAAACAAACCTTGGCAAGGGGAGCAAGATAGTTGGTAGTGCAACTTCGCGTTGGAGACAATGTTGATGTCCGACTTGTATTCATTCTCATTGACACCGACAACAAACATGGGAGCATCCGCAGACCGGGGGCAGAAATGACAACCTTCTTAGCACCACCCCTCGCATTGACAACCCAACACATTTTAGAAAACAATATATATAATTAGTATGCAACCATAGTAGAGGCACAAGAAAGTCAATACATAAAAACTACACAACCAGAATGAAATAAAAAGAAATCCACTTCATTTCAATCCTATCGGTGAATTTCTTCTAGGAATAAAATGAAATCAAATTCATTTCAATCTTATTAGTAGTATTTAAGTAGATATATATCTAACCAAACAAATTTTAATTACTTTTAAATATCATTATTCTACTCAACCGCCACTTCGCTTGCATAGACTCGGATCACCGCACATACTAAGAATCCACAAATGAACATGAGAAAAGAACCTATCCGTACTAGGGACTACCGTGTATAATTAGAGCTATATCTTCAGATGGTATGGTCATTTTTGCAATTAAGACCTATGTAGTAAAAAGTCCGAGACGATCGGAAAGTGAGCCTAGGGGATATCACGATGGGCCTAGGCACCGGGGTGAGACTAGGAGATGGATCTAGGCAAGCCTTTAATTGAATAGACTAAGACCAATTATATAGAACTCAGATTAACAGAGGAGTCGACCAGAAATTTTTCTTTCAAGCAGCGAACTCATTGGTGAAACTAAACTCACTCTCAAGAAATCCACAATAAACTAAATACTGGTGAGGGTCCTGTGTGTTTCTATGAAAAATTACTAAAAATTTGTATTCACGAGTCCCTGAGAAAGTTGGATCCAAATCCTGAATAGCATAGGCATAATGACTAATTAAATTCTACTAATGTGCTATAGAAAGGACAAAATAATAATAATAATAATAATAATAATAATAAGGAATTAAAAAAAAATGAAGAGATGCCGGATAAACCTGATATTTCTCCAGTGCGTTGGTTATTGCAATGGCGTCGCCTTTACAGAGTTGGCAGAGACAAGCATTGAGAAGATACCCTTTGACACTGTACTTTAGAAGGTTATTGTTGAGTGAGTGACGCGCTATCTCTTCATAAATCTCAACCGCCTTTGCATATCTGCAAGTATGTGCATATATTTGTTTAGTTAATTTTTTTCTCTCACAAGTAGAATTAGGTCATTATCGGGGCAAACATTCTCAAATAATGTTTACTCTTGCCAAACATGCAACTAATGCACCGCAAGCCCCGACACTTGAGTATGAGGCATCCGAGTCCCTTTAGGACATGTTTTTGGCGATGTGGATACCCGGATGATGCCTACAAATAAAAGGATTATTAATACTTAGCATGACAGCAAGTAGGTTAAGTTGGTGGCCACCGGAGTTTTTTCTATTAACTCGGTGCAATCTTTTGAGACACATCCACACCTTCAAAGAAGGGGATAAGGTCTCTAAGCATCATGGTCAAACTAGTATTGATCGACAAGGTTTTATGTGGTATTGTTCCATAACACCGAGAATAGAAGGGTTCACAATCGCCTTTTACTTCGAAGTGAATCATGGAATACAAAGAACCCCAAAGCCAAGTATAAAACAAAACAAAACAGAATGAAGAGTATCAACGGAGGAATAAAAAATAAATAAATACAAGGATTCAATAATCAATATCATAATTAAGGAAAGGAATTTATTGTTCCAATTGAGCGACAAAGTCAAGGCAACTTTCTTTGCACCGGTTTGTAGAAGTGGTAACTTCTTCACTTGAAAAAAGATTTGTTGCTTTCGTTCTAAGTAAGCAATAGCCGAAGAAGATCTTGTTCAGTCTCATATAACTCCCCAATTTCCTGCACAAAGATGTGCTTCCGTGTCATTACACACATTTAAACTCACATGCTTATGAACTACATCAAATCAATCCTAAATATCTATCTATATGCATATTCACTTCATTGTGAAAAACTCGAGAGTCCCACTCCAAGCATAATAGAAAATAAAAAATTTCTTAGGATTATACCAAATAGGATAAGTTATGCATCTAGAGCCCACACTTTATAATTTCAGACATGAAATGGATTTTAACGTATAGGGATTTCACCTTGGCGTGTCTTGCGGCCATATTTAGTCCGCTAATTTACGTAAAACAATTCACTGCATTTTCCAAGCACGATATGGCCTCTGCACACCACCCAATGTAAAAAGGAGCAAAGAAGATGAGATGAGTTCAAAAATAAATGATAGAATGCCAAAAGGACATACAACTATTCAGACAAAAACTAAAAAGAATAGTCAAAAAGAAGAGGTCAGAATAAAAAGAAGTTCACATAAATGTTTGAGAATCGACATACGCTGCACCCGTGCTCAAGAGTTCAATTTTCAATATCCAATATATTGTCTTCATCTTTTATGATAAAGCCATCTCTATTCAGATTATTAGTGTGTGGAGGAAAGAATATTAGCATTCAAAAGAAAAAAAGAAAGAGAAAAGGATATCACGGACCAAACTCCGGTCAGTTTTTTTTGACGTATCACGACAACAAGCTTCAAAACAAGAAGAAAACACTTAGGGACGTAAAGCTCGACATGCTTTTTTCTATCTCTAAGAATAAAGTTTTTTACTTTACTATGGAAAATAAGATATTTATAATCAGACGAGGAAAGCCAAGTATGAAAAGAATATGGTACACACAAACGATAGATCGCTATGTCCAAATACAAGACTTAGGTTTGTCTTTGGATGGTGGCGTTTTCTAAGGATTCACCCTTTATTCGCATTTTTCTAAGTATTAAAACAGAAATTCCTTAAGAAATTTGACAATACTAGACCAAACCCAAAGAATCGGCTTTTGTTTACCATCACAGAAGTGACTCAATAACATGACCGAGAATATATAAACACCGGGAGCTAACAAATGTAAACACCTTTAGGAGAGATCTTTTTGTATGCATTTGCAAAGATCGACATAAAAGCCGGGCGACTTCATGTTTGCTTTGTCAAGTCAGAAACCAATAAAAAAATCAATAAAGGTAAAGTAAAACACGACTAAAAAACATCTACATATCCATTAATGGAAAGTCCTATACCTTCAAGTGACAGTTAGCTAATTTAATGTACACCAACTGCGCAGCTTTTATCCCCAAAACAAAAAGGATTCATTGGTCGTAAAATTATTATATTAATTAATGATAACTTATTATTAGTAGCATTCCCCGGGTGCTCTTTTGAGAGACAATAAATTGAGAAGAAAGAAGATCTTTATTGACTTTGTAGAAAGAGTGCTTGCGTCTCCTTGATGTTTCGGATATAGTCAAGTTCACCTCACATGTGAGGAACTTGATGCAACTCATGTCGCCGACCGGATCTCTAAGGCAAGAACGCGTAACGTTCAAGAACTCATTCTCTCCATTACAATGGAGCATCCTTACATATTTCCCCATTGCCTTTTCACTTTTAAATCGTTGAGGATATTGAAAATTGAGTCTGTCACGGTTTTCAGAAGGGGACACAAAGATTTGCTGTAAATGTTCCTATTTCAGTTTCTCACCATATTTAAACAATAAAATCACAGACAGACAGACAGACCTGCAGCCGAAAATAGTCACTGGCTTCTCACCACCTTAAGTTCATGATGTAGAGTTCCATCTTATTTAACCAGTAGATCAATAAAAACAAGTTTCTTATTTAATGGAGAGAAGTACCCAAGTAAGTAGATCCACAAGTAAACAGCAGAGTCAAGGCCTACATGGTCGATAAGCTCGAAGCTCGCATTTTAAGTACCGCATCCAAATTAAAAACTGAGATATGATCTATAATCTAAATTGACAAACTTGCGACAACTGCACCGAAAGTGTCTTGGACTATGTCTTAGACCCTTAAGATACCATTTTGGAAAGTATACCCTATCATTATATGGTCTGTAATCTCATAAATGCAAATGCCACCAAGAAACCAAATGTTGTAAGTATATTAATTGCCGCGCCACTTCTATGTCCTTAAACGTAGCCATCCGTCCCCTGCAAACAATTAAACTCCCACAATCTAAATTGACAAACAATCCATCAACTACATACACTTGTTTAATTTAAACTCTTTCAACGCTTAAAAAAAAACAAGTTCAACAAAGAAGATCCGAACAAGTAATGAAAAAGAAAGGAGTGGTTGGTTAGTTTGGTTACCTTAAAAAGTTTACTTTACTTTACTTTACTTGTAGTTGAAACAAAACAAATGAACACTGAAGAAGTAGAACTGGTTCAAGAGGTAAACTGATATTCTATATAAAGATTAGGAACTGAAAAGAAACCGAAAGAGAACGGGAGTCGTAAAAGTGTGAAGACGATAAGAAGGTTTTTATTATTTTGTTTAATATATAGGGAATAAAAACAAGTTTCAAGTTTTAAGAAAAGCTCACTATTTTCATTGCTAATGGAAATAGAAGAGGAAGGTGAGAAAGTAGTCACCTTAAAAGTGGTAGTGGCAGACTTTCACACAAGATTTCAACGGTTATGACCGTGGGCGCAGCTACGGCAGTGAGAGAGAGGGATGAGACCTAGTGTAGCGGCGGTGAGAGAGAGAGAGGAGAGAGACTAAAGTTATTTTTTATATTTCGACCGAAATAATAGAGCGTGATTTTTTTTGGTTTCCCTCTTTCGCGAAATTTTTGAAATTTTGATTTGTAACACTTCTAAAACGATTTTTAAGCGTTGGAAATAAATTCATGAAATTCACCCGAATTAAAGCAACACTTAACAACATTACCAACGCTTATATAACGTTGGCAACTTGCTAACGGTAAATAACCGTTGCAAAGCAAAAAAGGACTGTGTTGCAAATATCCTATTATGGTGTAGTGAGAATTCTTTAATCTTAACTATGACATCTTCACTGATTCCTCTAGGTATCTTCACTGATCTATCTGCCAGCTGTAAAGTAACATAAGTCGGTTTAAGATCCTTCAAGCCTAACTTATCGTAGACGAAATATGGTAGAAGATTCACACAATCTAATAAAGCTTGCTCCTCTAAAGAATCTCCAATTCTGCATGTAACAATTGAACTTCCATGATCTTTCAGTTTCACAACGGCTAGATTCTGTAGGTATGATGAACATCTTTGAGTGATAAAAGCTTCTTTCGGAATGTTGGTCTTCTTCTTCACTAGATCTTTCACGAATTTGGCATACGAGGGAACTTACTTGATGGCGGTCAAAAATGGGATATTAATATGCAAATTCTGAAATACATTGCAAATCTCCTTGTACTTGTCATCCTTTCTAGTATTCACTAGTTTCGAAGGAAACGGTATTTGCGGATTCTTCAATATCGGTTCTCTTCTTTCGGCTTCAGTTGGCTTGGTAACAAATAGTGGAGTGACAAGTGGAGTCACTCGTGATGGCTTCTTCTTACTTACTTCCACAGTAGTTCCTTCAACTTTTTTGCAACAGTTTCTTCAGTAGGTGGCACAACACTAGATATATCTGGAATGTTAGAACTGGGTGGGATGGTGGGGACATAAGTTACTTTAGGCTTCACAGAATCTTTTCCTGGTTCATAGACAATCTTATTATCAACTTTCTTGCCTGACCTCAGATTGGTGACAACATTAACTTGGTCATTCGATTGAATAATCTCCAGGTTATCCACCTACAGGACACCTCTTCCTTTCGGATTTGGCTCTGGCTGGCTTGGTAATGCTCCTTTTGATCTCTCTGTCAAGGCGGCAGCGATTTGCCCTATTTGGCCTTGAATGACACTAAAGTTATTCTCCAACTTCTGGGTTCTTTGATTTGTCTGTTTCAGCTCATTGACAATGGTGGTGATAGCTTTTTCCAGATGTGGGATAACTACTTTACTCGACTGAGGCGTAGGGGCAATGTATCCACTCATAAGATCTGGTACTAACTCTCTGTTTGTGTTGGCTTGGTATTGTTGGTTCTAGTATGACTGTTGATTTTTGTATGGTTGCTGGGTGTCTTGGAACTGATACTGTTATTCTGGAACTTATTTGACTAATTTTGGAATCCTAGAGGAAAATTCCTCTGATTTGTATTTTATGGCTTCCAATAATTCTGTCTCTGATTGAACTGGTTATTTCTTCCTAAAGAGTTGATACTACATGCCTCTGCATTAGTATCCAGATAGTACGAACACTCTTCAGTGGTGTGGCCTTCATCTGAACATAGCTCACAAATGGCATAACAGGGCTTGGATGGCTGAAGTTTAGCTTGGAAATTGTTTGCTTTTGGAGGATTTATGGAGAACTGATCAAACTTCTTGTTTAGAGTTTCAAGTCTTGTTAATATGCTTGTCAAAATTGATAGCATCGCTTGATTTGGGTCTTCTTGAATTTGGTTGCCAAATTGCTTCGGCACCTCCTCCACTCTAGCTACGTCCTCATTGCTAGTACTCCATTATTGAGTGTCTTCAACTAAATTCTCGAGAAAGTTGTAGGCTTCCTCTCTATCCAATGATGTAAACTTACCTTGATGCATCAACTAAATCATCTGCTTGTTCATAGTAGAAAGTCCTCGAAAGAAAAAATGAGCCAATATGCTCTTATCATAACCATGATGTGGACATGAGACTAGCAGATTATTGAATTTCTCCCAGCTTTGATGATATTCTTCAATCACCCTCCCTTTGAAATTGTTGATGGCTTGCTGCATGGCATCTGCCTTCTGGGGTGGGTAGAACTTGTTCATAAACTTTGTTCTCAACTTCTCCCAATTGTTGATTGAATTGATCGGCTGTGCAGTTAACCATTCGGATGCTTTAACTTCGAGTGAGAGTGGAAAAAGAATTAACTTGATACTCTCATCCCTGATATTCTGGCTCTTGAAAGTTCTGAGGACTGATAAAAATTTGTTCATGTGGACATAAAGCTGAACATTGTCTAAACCATTGAACTTTGGAAGCATAGAGATTACTGATGCTCTAAGTTTAAACTGGTTAGCTTCTGCCTCTGGAAAAACAATACTGCTAGGTGGGTCTCCAATGATTGGCGAATAGAAATCACTCAGCTTCTTCCTAGGTTGTGCTTGCATGGGTGGGATAGCTTCAGGATTATTAGTGTCCATAACACCTCCATCACTGCGTGCAGCTATTGTATCAATCTCGTCTAGTATTCTTGTGAATCGATTGTTAAACTTTGTCCACTATTTTGTTATTACCGGACGATGATATAGACGACGGGGCATACACTAGAAAATGCTATGCGAAAATAACGAAAAACTATCCTACTATGCTTGAATGCAATTAAACTTATATGCAACTATTCTAAATTATACTAAAATGTAAAACTACTTTCCTTCAACTGGGTTGGGCTTTGCAGCTAGTATCTCGCCAAGCTATCTAAAAGTCGCCTCTTCTAGGGTTATGGTGAATTACTTGGATTGCTTAAGTACCATGTCCCACAGACGATAGTCCGTTTGTCAAGATTCAGACAAGAAGCACTAAAGTTTGATGTTTCCCTGTGTTGGCTTACAACTTCAATTGTTGAAAAGGTCCTAAATGCAATTATACTAGAAAGCAATAAAACTAAACTATGATGCAACTAAATTAAGAATGAAATAAAAAGAATGAAGATTCGACTAACCTGGATGGTAGATCTTGTCTTCGAGATATCCTTCAAGTTTCTCTCTTTCTCAAAAGGATGGATGATGCGGCTAAAATTACCTCAAGATCCAAACTTCTAATCTTGGAAGAAAATGTTAAACATAAACAACTTAAAACGGCAGCAGCGCCATTGACCTTACTTTTTTTTGTGTGTATGAGATGGTATATGGATAATGTAGATGGATGATGGCCGTTGAACAAAATAAAAGAGTATCAAAACCTAATTATCTCTCAATAAGTAAAGGATGAGTAGAGTATCGTTCCACTTTTAAGTGTATGTTATGTGAAGGACAGGATTGGAAAGGGGGTTTTAGGGATTAAAAACTTAAAAACTATGATTGTAGAGATTTTATATTCTAATGTTAAACTAAACTAACTAACTAAACTACTGAGAATTTATAAGAGAGGGAATTCAAGAGATTAGAATCCACTAATACTTTTGATCTATGACCTTTTGCTTCATGGTTGTTCTTACAAGTAGACTACAATTAGGCAATTGAGCGAGTGTCGATGCCCTCTTGGACGAAACATCATTAACAATTTATTCTACTTGGGGTTGTTCCTATGTTTATGCTATTAATATCTTCTTTTCTTTTATGTAAGTTCGGGCAGTCATTCAATGTATTACCGAGAGCAACATCAAAGAGTACTTCCTAAAAGGTCGGCCATTCAATGAATCAACACTTAAGGCAAACACAAAGAATACTTCCCCTAGGCAGCCACTAAGAATACTTCCCTGACTCTAAAGAACTATACTACTAGAAGAAAAGTAAAGAACACTAGCATGATATTAATATTGCAAAACATAAACTATATTCTATACTTCCATCCCCTGGTGGGCGCAATTGAACTAATAACTAAAAATATAAAGAACTAACCTGATTGAAGAACACCATGAACTAGAAGAATCATTAAACCTTAAGCACCAACTTCATCTCCTCCCTTGAAGGAGAAGATTAGTCTTCCATAAAAAAGGAAGAACACGAATAACGAGAAGAAGAAGAGTCAAAGAACATAAGACTAGAAATACTAACTTATTAAGACTCGACTAGTTAAAATCGAATCTTTTATTATTAATCTCTCTCTGCCTCAAGTTCTGGAGACAAGAATATAAGTGAATTGGCGAGTTATATGAGGCACTTAGGTCCTCTATTTATAGGGGTTACAATGAGTTCTAGAAGCATTCCAAACCGCCATTTGTTTCCTAATACAAATCAACTTCTTTTAGAGTCTAACTTCGTCTCCAAAACTAAGAAGGAAGTGGCTACAGTGTCGGTTCATGCATTTGGACGCACGATCCTTGTGTCTCAGACACAAGCATTGCGTCTGGATGCACGATCCTTGCGTCCTAGACGCGGAAGTCTATTTTCCCTCTTTTGCTCTATCCTTCTATCCTCTTTTGCGAGATTTGGTCCAAACAATGAATCATTTTGCCTTGGGCTTCCAAATAGGCTTTAAAATAGGTCCAAGTCGCATCTTTAATAGCTTCAATTCCTTGGCTTTCTCCATGGTTGTCCACGGGCTTCCCATGTGATCCTTAATGCTCCGAATTGCTCCGTTTTACCCCTTTTTCTCTAATATTCCACAAAACTCTCTTTTTCACCTGTATAATCATAAAACATAACTTACAAATACTATTAGTCCACTAAGATGACTAAACAAGAGGCATAATTGAGGGTTAAATTGCACTTTTTGAGCACTTATCACTGGGGGAGAAATTATACTTGTATTTAGGGGCCACCGAACATGCAATTAACTCAGTTCTCGTCCGGCTCGTTGACAAAGTGGAGAAGTCGGTATATTTTCATAGCAAAATGTTATTGGATGCGGAGACACGGTATAGTAGAATCGAGAAATATGCTTTGGCGTTAATATTCTTGGCCCTAAAGCTTAAACCTTACTTCGAATCACACTCAGTGGTGGTGGTAACAAACCTACCTCTAAAACAAGCATTAAAGGCAGAAAAGTCAGGTAGAATGTTAAAATGGGTAGTGATGCTTAGTTCTTACGAAATACAATATCAGATAAGAACTGCGGAGCAGACGCAGGCGATGGCAGAGTTCCCAGCAGAGGATCCCACTTGGGGAGAAAAACCGGAAAGGGATATAGAGCCCGACCTCCTATACCCTTGGGATAAGAGGAATGGGTGGAGAGTATTCGCAGACGGATCTACCACGGACGCATGCAGTGGCATAGGGGTGATACTGGTTACACCTGATAACAACATAATAGAACAGACAATGAAGCTAAGGTTCGCGACATCCAGTAATGAAGCAGAGTATGAGGTAGTGATAGCAGGATTGAGAATGGCCGAGGATTTATGGGTGAAAGAACTGACAGTGTATTCCGATTCAAACTTAGTGGTGTGTCAAGCTAATGGACGATTCACTGCCAGATGCCCTCGCATGGCGAAGGTATTGCACAAAAGGTCCACCAAGTTTACGAAGCTTAGGTTTGTACACTTGGGTCGCGGTGAAAATAGGCATGTGGACGCCCTTACGTACGTTGCCGCAACCATACCTGGGTAAGAGGAAAGAACGATACGAGTAGGAAGGTTGGAGAAGCCAAGCACGGAGGAGGCGATAGAGGTGTGTCAAATCACGGAAGAAGAAGGGGGATGGATGGATCCTATTAAGTGGCTCTTGGCAGGAAAGGAGGTGGCAGATAATATAGAAAGAAAAAGGTTGGAACAGACGTCTTAGAGATATGTTCTACTGGAAGGTGAATTGTACCGCAAGAACTTCAATGGACCGCTGTTGAAATGCCTGGGACTGCGGTTAGCATTAGAGGTGCTGGCAGAACTTCATGAAAGGGATTATGGGAGCCATTCCGCAGGAAGGACTACGACACATCGACTCTTGACACAGGACTACTTTTGGCCCCATATGAAAAGGGATGCAGTAGAGTTTGCTAAGAAGTGTGACAAGTGCCAGAAATTTTCACAGTTGATCTTCGCCCCCGCGGAACCCCTACATAATGCGTCTAGTCCGTGGCCGTTTGCTATGTGGGCGATGGATATAGTAAGACCACTGCCCATGGCTAGCGGCAAGAGGAGATTCATGCTAGCAGCGACGGACTACTTCACGAAGTGGATAGAAGTCGTACCCTTGCAACAGGTGAAGGAGACGCAAGTGATTAAGTTTTTATGGGAGAATATCATATGCAGGTTTGGGCTGTCATATGCTATCATCGCGAACAATGGGACACAGTTCACAGGAGCAAAGGTGAAGGAGTTCTTGCAGGGGTACAAGGTGAAACAAGGGTTCTCTGCCCCCTACAACCCCGAGGGTAATGGACAGGCTGAATCTTCCAACAAAACTATAATGAACAACCTTAAGAGGAAGTTGGAAGATAATGAAGGGGGCATGGGCGGACGAGTTGAATCATGTCCTTTGGGGTTATCAAACTACTCCTCGAACGACCACCAAAGAGACCCCATTTGCCCTAGCCTATGGCGTTGAGGCCGTGATTCCTTCAGAGATGGTGGAATCTACAATGCGAACCAGGGTAGTGGAGGAAGGTTCGAACTAGAGCATCTTGGCAGGGGATTTGAATTTGGCGGAAGAAAGAAGAGACTCAGCCCGCATTCAGTTAGAAGAGTATCACAGGCGCTTACATAGGCAATACAACAAGCAGGTCAAGCCGCGACAATTCCAGATAGGAGACTTCGTGCTCCGCCGGGTGACCCCTAGTACAAAGAGGGAGAAAGACAGGAAGTTGGGTCCAAATTGGGAAGGACCCTACACCGTGGTGGAAGTAGGAGAGGCTGGTACTTACAAGTTACGGACAATGAAGGGCAAATTGATAGAAAAGCCATGGAATGTGAGAATGCTGAAAAGATTTTACAATTGAATGTAATGAAGGTACAAAGCAATGTAATGGAGGTCCAAAGCAAAAGACTAGAGATGTTTGTAAATATATAATACAACGGCCCTTTTGTGAAAAGAAATGTGCTTACTATGTATGGTTTCTAAGTCAGACTGTGGACAGTGGCATATAGGAGCCCCTCGTGGAGTGGTATAAGCCCTTCGTGGGCGGGGAGTATAACTACACGTGGGGCAAAGAGATTTGACTTCATCAGGCTGCACCGCCCATAAAAGAGAGAGACAGCGGAAGGGAGGAGCATTTCGCTGACACAATGCCAAAGTCGAGTCTAGGGTAAGATGAGTTGCCCCAACAGGCTACCTGGCACAATAGAGCCCGCGGAGTGGGATGAGCCCTTCGCGGACAAGAGCTACAAACGACACATGGGGCAAAGAAAGCTACCTCCATCAGCCGCATTGTTCCATAAAAGAGAGAGAGACAAGGAAGGGAGGAGCATTTCACCGACCTGATGCCAAAGTCGAAGTCTAGGGCAAGATGAAGTTGCCCCCAACAAAGCTACCGCATTAATAGAGCCCACGGAGTGGGATGAGCCCTTCGCAGACAAGAGATACAAATGACACATGGGGCAAAGAGAGCTTCCCCCATCAGGCTGCACAACCCATACAAGAGAGAGACATCAGAAGGGAGGAGCCTTTCGCTGACACAATGCCAAAGTCGAGTCTAGGGCAAGATGAGTTGCCTCCAACAGGCACCTGGCACAATAGGGCCCGCGGAGTGGGATGAGCCATTCGCGGACAAGAGATACAAATGACACATGGGGCAAAGAGAGCTACCCCCATTAGGCTGCACAACCCATAAAAGAGAGAGACAACAAAAGGGAGGAGCCTTTCCCTGACACAATGCCAAAGTCGAGTCTATGGCAAGATGAGTTGCCCCCAACAGGCTACCTGGCACAATAGAGCCCGCAGAGTGGGATGAGCCATTCGTGGACAAGAGATACAAACGATATATGGGGCAAAGAAAGTTGCCCCCATCAGGCTGCACAGCCCATTAAAGAGAGGGACAGGAGAAGGGATGAGCCTTTTGCTGACACAACGCCAAAGTCGAGCCTGGGGCAAGGTGGGTTGTCCCCAACAGGCTTTCTGAGACAATAGAGCCCGCGGAGTGGGATGATCCTTTCGCGGACAGGAGATACAAACAACACATGGGGCAAAGAGAGCACATCCAATCAAGGAGAGGGCAGCGAAGGAGCATTTCGCTGACACAACGCCTAAGGCGAGGTTGGGGCAAGTTGAGTTGTCCCAACAGGCTGCACAACCCAATCGAGACTACGGAGCGGGAGGAGCCCATTGCGGAAAAAGGATACTAGCTACGCTCGGGGAAAAGAGAATTGCCCATGACAGAGTACACCAATGAGGGGTAGGAAAGCTTCAGGGGGGTAAATTTCGAGAGTGCACTAAAGAAGGGGCAAGGGACTGATTAGGAACATATCTAGCTGATACAATCAAACGGGATTTTGGAGGAGGAGTAGAGTCATGAAAATCTATATGTGGAAGTACTTTGCAATTTAAACAAGTAGCCAGAGTCAAACGATAGAGAGGCAACAAACACACTGGACAAAATCAAGCACCATATTAAACAAAGTACTCGCAAAATATTCGCAAAACAAGATGTGAAACAAATAATAGATCATGAGTTTTTAAGAGTGTCTTAGTACAAAAAAAGAGTTCTAGAGCATTTCAGATGTAGGTCATCGTATCAGTGGCTTCATCAATGGTCTCATCAGTGGCCACCGCCTGGTTGGTGGGTTCCTCTATCACGGGGTGATCAGGAATTACCTCGTTGACCGGCACCTCTTCCCTTGCAACCTCAGGGGTTTCGATCACCGGGGTGGCAGGCCTTTCACGAAGAAGACGACCTTCTTGAATGAGGTGCGCATGCTCCTCTTGAATTTTCTTGGCCACCCTCTCGTCGGCTAGGAGCTTGAAGCATTTGTGAAGTATGGTCATATCCACTTGCTGTTGCAGTAGGGCAGCGATGGCATCTTGATGCTTCTGTGTGAGGGCATCCACGGCTTCCTTATGCTGTTGAGTAAGGGCATCCAGATTGACCTGATGTTGTTGGAGGAGTACTTCCCTTTGATGGCTCAGGCGTTCATTGACCTTATCCATGTATTGTTGGTGGGAGGACTCCGCGGACTTTAGCTCGTACTGGGCCTGGAGTTTGGCTAAATTGGCAGCTTCTAGATCCAATTGAAGGCTGGCATAGGCAGTTTTTAGTCCAGTAGAGCCGCTAAGTTCTTTCTCAAGGGACTCCACCTTGGCCTTTGCACCAAAAAGGCCCCGGATCATGTAGGAGACATCTAGGCTCACCTATGATCAAAGAGGAGAATGGATTAAAAAAAAAGAAAAAAAAAGGAGAGCTAAAGGAGAAAGAGAGAGATTGTACCATCTCCCAGTTGGTGTATAGAGAAGTTTGATGTTGCTCAAACGACCCCCCTTCAGCGTATGCCAAGTATTTAGGCAAGTGAGACCCAAAAAATAAGGAGGAGGCCACTGCTGGGTTCTCCAGAGCTGAGTCTGTGGTATTCACCTTGCGATTGTGCACCTTAAAAGTAGGACGGAAATCCTCGGTGGTGGCAAGCGCGGACGTCGGGGTGACAGGCAGAATGGGGTCTTTTCCTGATCAGCGTGTGCGGGGGGAAGAGACCGCATGTTGAACAAGTAGAGTGGTGGGCACAGGCTCTTTGGAGGTCCATTGTCTCTTGGTTGGAGGCTTGTCAATTGGTGCCCGCACCTCTATGGAAGGAACCTCCCTCACTTCGTCGTCACCCTCGGAATCACTATCAAGCAATTTCACTTTGTGGACATCCATGTCGTCAGGAGGAGATGGTGGAGAAGTGTATTGGCCATCCCAAGTGGAGATAGAGCGGTATGAAGGGACGTCTTCGGGGGGGCTGAGGAGGTAGGAAGATCGCGAGATTCAAAGGAAACGGGGGAGGGTGAGGAGGTTCGGGGATGGTTACGGCGGGAGGGATGAGTGCGAGTCTTTTTCTTTGGAGGAGGAGATGCTCTGGGTTTCCACTCCTTGGAAGGGGGAGGACGATAAAAAGGAGCTGAGTAGCCACTAATAGTGTGTAGATCAGGGATTGGCAACAGAGGAGTAGCAGTAGTAGGGTGGATACCCAGATGGTCAGCGTGAGCAGGACCAAGTTGGCGGAGCCTTTGAAAAATAGGACACGAGTTGCCGGAATAGATTCGGGACTTGGAGTCTGGCCGCCAACCTACAAATAATAGTAACCGCGGTTTAGTTGATAACAGGGAAAGCACATCAAGAAAGAAGGGAAGAGCTAGGATACTCACCGCGGACTATGAAGGCGAGATGGTTGAGAGTTAAGTCAAAAGGAATGTCCACGGATAGAAATTGCCCCGATACGTATAACGGGTAGTGATGCCACACTTTATCTGAGGTTGTGACACGGAGTACAAAGGATTGCTTCTGAGGGCGTACACAAAAGGACTGGTACCCTACACTGACATCTTTGGTACTTGTCTTGATATAATATTGAGAGAAGATATCGCGGCTCATAATCTTAGGTTCTTTGGTCTTATTGTACGAGTTCGCGGCATACATAATTCTCCATAAATTCCCTATTCCTTGGCAGGGGGGAATGTTTAAGTGGTTACACACCTCAACGTCTAGTAGAGTGAGTGGAAATTGTAGACCGACGACAATTTGACCTATAGTGATTACAAGGTACCCCGGACGTCGGGGAACCAGATGGGGGTAATGGGTGACAGATGGCACGTGTTCCAACACTATGTCGGCCGGAATTCCGTAGGCAACCCTAATTGCGTCCAAATTAGGTCTACGACACCGAGATGGGGGTGGCAGTAAAGGGACCTAACGTCTAGAAGTGGAGGGGACCACTGCAGGGGCAATAGCCGGTGGAGATGCTACTCTATCGGACTGGGAAGAGGAAGAGTCACCGGATTCAGAACCCGACATCGGAAAAAGAGATGAATAGACGCGAGATATTGAACAAACTCAAATACACAGTGCAAATAAAAGAAAGTAAAGCCTAGAAAATGTACCGACGGAAATGAAGAGAGAGGTGATGAGCCCGAAGAGAGTGCTTGAAGGAAAAGAGTCACCGGAGAAACGGAGGAAGCGCAAGCCGGAGATTAATCGGAAAATGGAGAGGTGGCAGAGTAGTAGGAAAGCAAAGGAAGAGGGAGAAAACTAAAATGAGAAAGGAAGGAGAAAGAGAAGAGTTTAAATAGGGGAAGGGTAAAAGAGTAATTTTTTAGGGTTGGGAAAATCGAAGAGTCGGGCAGGTGATCCAGCCAAAGAGTGACGCGGGAAGCTTGATGTATGATGGTCCGTAGAAAACGCGCGTGATGATTGCAGTCCACATCACACACAAATCGATGAGGAAAAAATATTAGCTGTAAAGGGAAAGAAGCGATGGGAGTTCTCGACCCCGGGTCCATTAACAGGACCGCGGAGTCAAGAAGGGGCATTTGTAATGGCCTAATAATGAGATGTGGACTAGGTCAGCGGGATAAGAAATGGGATGTAACTTAATAGGGGAATTTGAGGAGTAGGGAATCATGACCGTGGAACCCTAGACCGCGGACGTGGCATATGTACGACAGGAAGGGAAACCGAGAGATGGGAAGACAGATGGACGATCCAGATGGAGGGGGGAAGGGGTATAAAAAGAAGAGGATGGAGAGCAGAGGAAGGAGGCCGCACAGAGAAAAGAGGAGAAAGGGAAAAAAAAAAAAAAAAAAAAAAAAAAAAAAAAAAAAAGACTTAAAACAAAAAAAGAAATAAGGAGAATTGTGATTTTTTAGATCTTAAATTCGTATCTCAGATTTAGAGGTTAATACAGCCATCGCTAATCTATTCAACGGGTTCTCCAAACTCCAAAGATGTGACACATGATCCTGACGGTATACTGGAGAAAGTGCATGATGACCTCGACTATTATTGCAAGAGAAAGTGGAACTATTGGCGTGCGTACTTCAAACATACTTACTTCAGGAATCCATGGGCATTTTTTTCACTCTTGGGGGCCATTTTCGTTATACTCCTCACAGCAGCTCAAACCATTTATGCCATTATAGCTATCAGCTATCACCATCCTAAGGATAACAACTCGCCTCCTCCTCCTCCCTCTTCTTGATTTTTCTTGAATAGCTCCATCAGTCATGATTTGAAGTTCAAATATCCTATCACACACGTTCGATTACTCTTATGATAGGCAACTGTATCCCCTCTTCGAATGTGCTTAAGCTTCCTTTTTAATTGTCTGTGGTGTGTTGTCGTGACAGTTGAGCTGCACTCAATAACTTGCGTTGAGGAGTTGTTCATTGGCTCAATTATTTAATTATTATTTGAATAATAAATACTTTTAATTGTGTTGATTAGTACGTGGTGACTACTAATTTTACTTTCCCTTTTTCTATGGATCATTATAACCTCCTGTGCTGCTGGCATTCGCAAAATGGTAAAATACATTATGTTTGTTATTTATGCTAGGAGATACATATGGTGGTTAGCTTGTTAGGTTAAAGGGATTGAATGTGTAGAAGAAGAAGAAGAAAGGATGGAGGCACAAGAAGAAGGTAGGGTTTAAAGTATATTTACCCTAACCTACAATACATTTATTTATACTAGAGATGGAATAACCTAAATAGCAGCAAGCTAAATAAGGTACGGTCTCACACTTATAGAATGTGTGAGACCGACACTACATACTTCAACACCCCCCTTCAAACTGGAGCATAGATATCGCTCATGCCCAGCTTGTTACCAATATAACTCAGAACTGGACGAATCACTGGTTTGGTGAAGATATCAACTAACTGATCTCGAGAAGCCACATAAGGAGTACTTATCTCCTTTGTTTCAACCTTATGTCTGACATAATGACAATCTACCTCTATGAGCTTAGTTCTCTCATGAAATACTGGATTAGAAGCGATATGAATGGCTGCCTGATTGTCACAATGAAGAGGGATCGGTAGCTATACCTCGAAACCTAACTCATGTAGCGGTTACTTAATCCACATTAACTCATCCCTTGAGCCATAGCTCTATACTCAACCTCTGCACTAGACTTTGACACAACCGTTTGCTTTTTTTACTCTTCCATGTCACCAAATTTCCACAAAGGAAAGTACAATACCCCAAGTGGAACGCGTCTATCCGAAACCGATCCCCGCATAATCGACATCCCGAATATCCAACAACATCAAAATTTCCATTAGAACGATAGACCAATCCACCGGAAAAGAAGAACCTTTCAAATACCTCGTATAATAATAATCACGGTAGTGAGGAATCCGTGGTGCATGCATATATCGAGATACTACACCGAGTGCAAAGGAGATATCGGGCGAGTAATAGTAGCATAGATCGCTTTCCCACCAATCTACGATATCCCTCAATATCGGCATACATCTCTCCAACATCCGACCGAGTTTGTCGTTCGAATCCATAGAGTCTCTATCGGGCGAAGCTCCTAAATTACCTGGCTCTCACCGAAAGGTGTCTAATACATACTTTCTCTCGCGGAGAGATGAATTTCACCAGGGAATCCGGTAACTTCAATGCCTAAGAAATACTTCCGGTTCTCTAGATCTTTGGTCCGAACTCTGTCTTGAGATATTGACTTTAAGTCGATCAATACCCTATTTGTCGGACCACGCGGACAATGATATCATCAACATACACAACTAAGACAATAATCTCTTTGTCGGGTCTTTTCGGTAAAACATGGAATGATCATATTCACACCTAGTCATTCCATTAGCCATCAAAACCCCGACTAAACTTCGCAAAACCAAGCTCTAGAGATCGCTTGAGCCCATAAAGAGACTTCTTTAATCGATAGACTTTCCCCCCTTGAGCAACAAAACCAGGAGGTTGAACCATATAGATTTCCTCCAGAAGATCACCATGTAAAAAGGCATTCTTAACATCCAACTGAAACAGAGGCCAGTGATGATGAACGGCAAGAGAAATCACAATACGCACAGAGGCGAGCTTTGCAACCGGACAAAACGTCTTGGAGTAATCAATACCATATATCTGGGTAAAGCCCTTTGCAACCAGACGAGCCTTTAAACGAGAAATAGTACCATCCGGATTATGCTTAATAGTGAAAACTCACTTACAAGCAACTGCTTTCTTCCCAGAAGGAAGATCTGTAAGAACCCAAGTGTCATTAGAATACAAGGCACTCAACTCCTCATCCATTGCTTGCTTCCAGCCAGGATGAGATAGAGCAACCCTGTAGTTAGACAGGACAGAGACAGACAACAAGGACGTAGCAAAAGACTTGACAGATGGTGGTAAATGATAAGTGGAAACATACTTAGAAATAGAATACTGAGCATACTTACTAGGAAGACGCATACTGGCAGGTGGACGTTCAAGTTTTCGGAGTGCAATCGGAACATCAAGATCAGATGGAATGGCAATAGGATCCACGAACCACGATGGGAAAGAGGTGAGGGCGGCGGAGCAAATTGAACTTTCGGCCTCAAACTCGGAATGGCAATCGAAGGTATTAGCCCCCGCCTCCTAGAAGGTTATCGAAGCAGCGCAGTCGCGCTTGACCACCTGGAACTCGACCATCAAGGGAGCGCGAGTCGCATTGGAAGGCTATCGGTAAAGGGCGCGGTAGCGCTCCTTCTTCACTCGCTCCCTCATTTTCACCAAGATCATATCCAAAGACCACCAAATGGCATAACACAATCCTCAAATGGTTCAGAGGACATCTTCCCTTCTGAAGAGTAAAATGGGACATCTTCAAAAAAAGGTAACATCAACACAGACAAATGATTTGCGCATATGAGGATTATAACACTTGTACCCTTTCTGTGTACGTGAATACTCAAGGAAAACACACTTAATAGCACGAGAGTCTAACTTATCACGACCTGGCTTAAGATTATGAACAAAGCAGACACAACCAAAAATCCGAGGAGGAAGATGGAAAGAAGATTGACCAGGAAAAAGAACAGAGTGTGGTGTTTTGCCTCCTAATAATCTTGAAGGGGCATACGATTAATCAAGTATGTGGCGATGGATCTGCCTCCGCAATAAAACTTTGGGAGATTTGTTTGAAACATTAAGCATCTGGCGACTTCGAGAATGGGTCTGTTCTTTCTCTCAACAACCCCATTTTGTTGAGGTGTATCCACACAGGAGGTTTGATGTGTAATGCCATGGTCATCTAAAAAACTCTGGAATATTGTAGAGGTATAGTCTTTGGCATTATCAGTTCGAAAAACATGCATGTGTGCAGAATACCAATTAGTAATCTCAGCATAGAATTTTTGAAAAACTGAGAATACTTGAGAACGATTTTCCATAATATAGACCCAACAAACACGAGAAAAATCATCTATAAATGTAATAAAATACTTGGCTCCAAAAAGGCCAGTGATTCTACAAGGACCCCAGACATCTGAATGGACTAACTGAAAAGGAGCACTAGAACACTTATTTAACCTATTTTTGTAAGTAGCACGACGATGTTTAGCTAACTCACAAACCTCACAACCTAAAGACTGAATACTAGAAGAAATATTGGGAACTAAACTTCGCAAACTAGCCAGAGGAAGATGACCAAGACGTCTATGCCACTAAACAGGAGAGACTGAGACTGTAAGAGCCTGCTTCTGGTGAGAGTGCCCATAATCATCTTGAAAATAATAGATGCCCCCATGCTCATACCCCCCACCAACTAGTGTCTTTGTCTGTAGATCCTGAAACACAACATGAGTGGAAGAAAACATGACATTACAATGAAGAGATTGGGTGAGTCGATGAACAGACAATAGAGTAAAGGGAAAATTTCGAATAAGCAAGACTGAGACAAGTGATATATTACGAGTTAACTGAATAGTACCCCGACCAATAATACTAGCCTTAGCCCCATTTGCTAATGTGACATATGATGGTGTGTGAGTATCATGAATACTTGAAAACAACCGGGGATTACCCCGTCATATGATCAGAAGCTCCTGAGTCAATAACCCAAGAGTTGTTACCACTTGTATGAAGACATGTTTTACCTGAATTGGCTAGAGTCGCAGTGGAGTAGTCTGACAAACTCGATGAACTGGGAATAACTTGTATCCGCTTTATCGTATCGCAAAGTCTTCTTGAACTCGTTGAAAATCGGCCACTTTCGATCAACCACATGTGGCATTGTTGGCTTTGTGCAAAGGTGGGCGCCCGTTATATCCCAACAAAAATCAGCACTATGATTTGTGCCCACAATGCTCACAAGGCTCAAACCGCCAATACCACCACCACCACGCCACTCCTCGGGTAAGACCACCCCCACGACCACGACCCCCTACCTCCTCTACCTCTTGCATTACCACGACCCGAAGGGGTTGTTATTACTTGGAGGGATCAATAAAGCCGCGACCGTCATTGTGCCTTGGAGGAGGTGCAATAATACGAGACAAACGAGAGTAAGCCTCAGATAGAGTAGGGAGCTTAGATTCAGCTTGAACTTGGGCTTTCACATTAGCAAACTCGGGACATAGCCCAGATAGGAATTTGGAGACTCAAAATTCCTCTCTTTGTTTCTTCAACTGATTTATGTTTGTAGTAAGTGGGTGATAGATATTCAGTTCTTCCCACTTGCTACGAAGAGAATTGTAATATTCAGAGATAGACATATCTCCTTGAGTGAGATCAAAGATGTTCTCATAAAACTGAAAGATACGAGAAGTATTCTGAGATTGAGAGTATGATTCTTGTAGATACTCCCAAATCTCCTTCGAGGTTTTAAAAAACCGCACAGTATTACAAACATCTTTCTCCATAGTATTCCACAGGAAATTCTTAACCAAGGCGTCATCTTTTTTCCAGGTTGTCTTTCCTTTATCATCTAGGGGATCTGTCAGATGATTTTCCTTACCTTTTCCAGTAAGATAAACAGTAACTGCCTCTGCCCATTGAAGGTAATTGGCAACACCCTCCAATTTGACAGAGATCATACCAACAGAGAAAACAGACGTATTACCAAATTCATCGGATTTTGGAACAACATCAGTCATTGTAAAGAGAAGAAAAACTCACTTGATGAAAAAGAATACTTAAATCAGAAAACTCTGCGAGACAGACGCGCTCCTTTTTATCAATACCGAGAGAGATCATGGAAGCGAAAACAATACTAAGACACCAACTAATACTAAAACTGGAACCTTGAAACTGAGGATCTCTCTCCTAGCATTCTCTAAACAGAGTCGACTCCGATACCATGTTATTTATGCTAGGAGATACATATGGTGGTTAGCTTGTTAGGTTAAAGGAATTGAGTGTGTAGAAAAAGAAGAAGAAAGGATGGAGGCACAAGAAGAAAGTAGGGTTTAGAGTATATTTACTCTAACCTACAATACATTTATTTATACTAGAGATGGAATAACCTAAATAGCAACAAGCTAAATAAAGTACGGTCTCACACTTATAGAATGTGTGAGACCGACAGTACATACTTCAACAATGTTCATATATATCAGGCCGGCTGCCTATATAAAGCCCCATTGGTGATGCCCTAAGTCTTGCGGAATAGTGAAGTTTTAAACCAAATGGTCAGGGCAGGCATGGATCTGAGACTGGGAACTTTTACAGATGAGGGGTACCATCAGTACAACCTCTAGCTAGAAAATGGCATACGTAAGCACATCTCATTTCATACATTTACATACAGTACGAACATATTATCCAACAAATATGAGGACACCACTCGGTCACTTCTTGGCCGGATCCACTCCAACTGATTTCAACGTTTCCATCTTCAAAGGACTGCAATCAAATTAAACACAACCAAGAACCATGCATGTTTGGAATAAAAGAACAAACCACATAGTACCTCTAATAAAATTAAATATAAAGAAATAGATTAAGAACCATGTTTAGTTCAAATTACCGTGTCTGTATGTCCCCTGTAGTGTGGGATACCTTCCTAAAGAAGGACGCATTTATGAATTTTTCGGCCTCATCCGCCACATACTCTGGCTCCTCCACCTCGGGCAATTCCTCCCTCTTCTTTTTGCTTACTTGTACCGCAGGTGAGTACTTCAAATGGTGCATCGCTGTACTGATCCCCAGCGACACAGACAACGCAATCATCCCTAGCGTTATGTAAACCGGAACATAGTCACCCTTCACACCCCTGTATTGAACATGACATTTCCATCAGCAAATACACAAGCTTCCTACACACAACAAATTATTTATGTGCGCTTGATTGGTGCTATTAACCTTGGTTTTGCCTTTGGCCCCTCGACCTGAGCATCAACCGTTGCTGCAACTTGTTTTGAGTTCAAGATGGTTGATGTAGCAAATGTACGACGACTCAGCAACGTCCTCATCAAGTCCTTCAGTTAAATTAATGCATTTAGAAGCTGTTAGTCACACATAAGTCACCAGCAAAGAGTAGCATCTAGCTATGAAAATAAAGAAATATATTAAAGCTGCACTTAACCGAAACCAATACTCACCATTTTCCTGAAAGCCATGATAGACGAACAATCAAGATAAGCAACAAACAAGGGAAATATGCTTGATTCTTCGCCTGATCTCTGACACTTAAAAAGAAGAGATTTGCTGGAACAATCAACAGTTCAGACACTTCTGGGCAATCTAATTGCGTTGTAACACGTGGCAGTTGTGAGGCTGACAGCTAACCTCAGAAATATCTAGAGAGTGCTCCAGAAGTCCAGAGTGTTTGGAAACTTACAAAATAAGATATATATCGGATATATCTATTTTTTTGGTGACCAGTCCAAACTATTTAAAATATCAGAAATATCAGATATATCAAAAATATAATATCAGAAATATATTAAAAATATTGAATTTATATTAAAAAATAGTCAAAAAATCAATCGATATATATCATAAATATTAGATATATCAATTATATCGGCAATATAAAATTTTATATCAGAAATTCCAATATATATTGGGAAAAAAAATTCTATATTCGATAAATATATATCGAAAATATCGATATCGGTGTACTAAAATACTAATATATATCGGCGATATTTTGGTCCTTGCTACCAACCTTGACATCGAGCCCTTATTGCACCTGATGCTACTGAATCAGCTTCTTTATTTTTCGTATGGCATCTATTATCCAACTCTAATAAGGATATCCTGCTAAATCAACAAGATCTTATTCGTAATAAGTATCGACAACCGTGGAATTACAAAAGTTTACTCATTGGGCACGGGCGGAATATATGTCCAGATTACAAAAGTTTACTCTTTGGTTACTCATTAGGCGATATACGTTCAATTGTTGCCTGTCTTCCTGCTCATCTCGGTTATAGACTTATAGTTTGCCCTGTCTTGCAGCTCTTTGTTTCCTCATATTTTCCTTGGTAGAAAGATCCCCGGGATTTGAATGATCGAAGGAAAAGGTATGCTCAGGCTCTAATATTCTAAATGCAATGGGAGTCGTTTAGAGAGCTCATTGCAAGACAATTTGACGAACAACATGAGGTTCAGATTTCCTTGCTATGACAAGAGAGACATAAGTTACATTACCATACGATAAATCTCCCGTTTTATTGCTAATTGCAAAATAAGAAACTGAAGAGAAGTTACCAAACGAAATGCTTTATACTTTCCCTTGATTATATACAGAGGGACGGACACAGGAAGCAGGCAATTCCCTAGTCATTCAAGTCTCAACAAACTAAGGAGAATTCTTAGTAATCAATGAGTCCATCTTATATTGTAGTATTTACAAACTTCATATATAAAACCAACAATGTTGCTATCGGTTAAGTCCGGCCAATTCAGATACGAGTCGCTGGGTTAACTCCGACCGACTTCAACGTTTCAGCTTGCACAGGGCTGCAAGAGTATGTACACAAATTTTCTCTGTATTAAAATCAGTAATTAGTGAAATGGAAGGGGTTCAGAATTAGTGGAGGATGTACCGAGAGTACACATCCCCTCTGAGGGTGTTAGGCATGGTTGGATTGTGATCCTGGACGTGGGCGACCTTCCTAAAAAAGGACCTCTTGATGAATTTGTCTGACTCATCCACCACGTAGTCTGGATCTGACAACTCTGGCAATGACCCCCTCCTCTTCTTGCTAACTTGCACCGCTGGAGAGTACCATAAGTGCTGCTTCGCAGTGACGAAAACAAATGAGGTGGTTAACAGGATCAAACCCAATGATACGTACACTGGAACATATTCTCCTTTTATAGTCCTGAAAAAATTTGATTCCTCAAAATTTTGAATTTTGATTACTCAAACTACAAGCTGCAGATCAACATAAATGGTACCTTGGTTTTGTCTGGTGAAGGTGGGCATCAACTGTAGGTGAATAGGGTTTCATTTTCGGAATGGTGGACGTAGCGATAGTCCGATTAGCTCCCATGCGACCTATCATCATCCTCCAATAACTCTGCAGCGTGTACGTTTTATTGAGGTAGCTAAAAGAAAATCAGATAAAATGCTTATTGAAAACAAAGATTTACGTAATTAGAATAAAGGTACAAACCGTTGCCCTGAAAGCCATGATCAAAATGAAAGAAATAGGAGCAATTAGCAAACAGTTATAATTAAGCAAATGTGTAATTCTTCTTGCATTGCTTTTTTGCATGGGTACGTGATATATAAATGAAGAGAATAGCACTGGAGACAAAAAAACCAATGGAATAGGTCAGCTACTATAGTCTTGGAAAACTTTGTGGCCTTCTATTCTCTAAACTTGACCAGTGATGTGTGCACCTCCAAACACTTGGAGATCATGTAAATTAATTGGCACCTATTTCTTTTGTCTTTTCTGTTTTTAAATTTTGTTGTGCACCATTAATCTTTGGAACATATTTCATGTCCTTCCTTTACTCAGTGCACGCTCATGTGGCGATATGCTTCGAATCTTTATAGAACTTTCTGATTGTAGAGAAAGATAATTGGATGTATTCTTCTCTCTTGGAGGTAATGTTTATACATAAAGAATCTTGATATACAAGCCATGTATAAAGGAAAGAATAACAAAGAATATATAGCAAATATTACATAAAAGGAAACATATGAGCTATGTCATGTGTGTATTCTTAACACTCCCCCGGAAACTCGACTGTCCTGGAGAGACGAGGTTGAACCGCAGAAGTTGAAAATGAGGCTTGTGTAGCCTTTTGGTGAAAATATCGATCAGCTAACTGATCATGGGAGGGAACAAACTGGACTTGGTGAGTCCCAACAATAAGACACTCTCGAATGAAGTGATAGTCCAACTCAATGTGCTTAGTCCGGGCATGAAACACTGGGTTGGCAGCCATGTAAGTAGCGCTTATGTTGTCATAGAAAAGGGTGATAGGGCCTGAAACCAACAATTGGAGCTCTCGCAGTAGATGAGAGACCCAAATAGTTTCAACACACACATGAGCAAGAGATCGATACTCAGCCTCAAGATCGAAATGAAAAGGGGTTGCTTCTTGGCGATCAGAAACCGGGTGGAACCCAAGAAGACACAAAAACCAGTGGTAGAACGGCGGGAATCTAGACACCCCGCCCAGTCAGCATCAAAATAAGCCCGAATGGCTAGGGGAGTAGGAGAACGACGAATCAATAAGCCACACTCTATAGAACCCTTAAGGTACCGAAGAATACGTTTAGCCGCAATCAAATGTAGAGTACATGGAGCACTCATAAATTGGGCAACGTGATGAACAACATGTGCATTGTCAGGGCGAGTGAAAGCCAAATACTGAAGAGAGCCAACAAGCTGGCGATACTCAGTCGCATCGTAGAGAGCTGAGACTTGGCACACACAGGGATGCCACAAGGTTTACATTCCGTCATAGAGTAACGCCGAAGTAGATCAACAATGTACTTAGTCTGTGACAGATGAAGACCAGTGGCAATAGAGGTGATCTCAATACCTAAGAAGTATGAGAGAGATTCAAGGTCCTTAATCTCAAATTCTGCTCCAAGAATAGAGATGAAGGAGGATAGCAGAGATGAAACATTTCCAGTCAAAATAATGTCATCAACATACAGTAACAGAACCATTATCTCTGATGAGCGGCGAAAGACAAACATAGATGGATCTGCACAACTCTAAAGAAACCCATAATGAAAAAGAAAGGTGCTGAGACGCTGAAACCAAGCTCGAGGAGCCTGCTTAAGACCATCAATAGCTTTATAAAGTCGGCATACATGGTCGGGATGAGTAGGATCAACAAAGCCAGGTGGCTGGCGCATAAAAATGGTAGCATCAAGAAAGCCATGGAGAAAGGCATTCTTGACATCCAACTGGTGCAAGGACAAACCATAAGATACAGCCAGACTCAATACTGTCCGAATAGTAGTTGGTTTTACTACTGGACTAAATGTCTCATCATAGTTAATGCCATGCTGTTGATGAAAGCCTTTAGCCACTAACCGAGCCTGAGGTCGCTCAATAGAAGCATTTGATTTTAGCTTCAGTCTGAACACCCATTTGTTTGGTACAATAAGCTCACCCTTGGGAGGAGGGACAAGAGTCCATGTCTCGTTCTTCAAAAGAGCATTAAACTCGTCTGTCATCGCCTGATGCCATTCAGGAAACCGAGCAGCCTGTGAGTAACAAGTGGGTTCCTCAGTGGAGGAGGTAAGCTGGGTAGCAAGTGCACGAGGAAGAGGGCACCGCACTGTACCATCAGTGCAAACCTTAGGTCGGTGAATACCATCCCTGTGATGAGTGACCATAGTATATCTAATAGGAGAAGGTCTAGACCCTGGATTAGAAGAGTACCCATCTGTAGTAGCGGCAGTGGGTGGCTGAGAAGAAACTGGAGGTGGTGCAGTCACTGTAGGGTGAACAATAGCAGGATCACTCACTAGAGGAAGAGCAATGGTAGGAGTGCTACAGTGAACTTGCTGAGAGGACTATCCAATGGATGGATTAAGTACCGGAACAAGAACCCAATCTGTAGGAGCTATAGAAGAGCTATAGAAGAACCCAATGGATGGATTAATACACACACTAGTATTTAGAAATACAATAGAGATTCCAATAATCCCCCACTATTTCAAAATATTAATAGTCCCCCACTATTTTGGAATAGGATATTACAAAAAAAAATGGGTTAACGAAATGCCAGAGAGAATCGAAAAAGCAATGCCTATGATACTGGTGTTTTACGGGCTTGAACCAGTCATAGGGTAACATGTCTTATAATACGTGAAAGTGGTGGATTAAAAAATCTTTGAACCAACATTCCCTTGTAGTCAAATAGATCACATGCACCCACACTGCTATTTCATTATATGCCTATTCTGCGGTATTGCACTTTTTGGCCCTGCACTACCTGTGTTCCATGAATGCTCTAGAATATTTGCCCGAATACTCATAAGAATCGACCCAGTTCTACATTCACGTAGGTGGATATCCATCAAGTGTACATTGCAGTAAAAATATACTATCTCATTATAAAATGGACTATGGATTCCAATAAGAGTAAAATAACTCATCCTTACTTATTGCAATTCAAGTTATACAAAGTATACAAAAATACTATCTCGTCATAGGGTGGGACGTCTTAAAAAAGACAATAGCATACCAGAGCGACTAGGTGACTTGTTTTTCCCTTTGAACCTACTTTATGGGGATCTCCAATCACATAGGTGGGGTTGCCGTCAGCGTTGCCCTTTATCTTAGGCAAAAGTCTCATCCCCCTTGACATTTCAACTACTTGCCTCCTGCTAAGCGGTTTGGTCAGAGGATCGGCCAAATTTAACTCTGACCTCACATAATCTAGAGCCACAACTCCAGATTCTAGCAGCTGCTTTATAGACTGTAGTCTCAGACGGATATGTCTGTTTTTCCCATTATACAATTTGCTCTTTGCCTTTGCTATTGCGGCCTGACAGTCACAATGCATAGGTACATCTGGAAGCGGTTTTGTACCAATAAGAAGATCTGCCAAGAGGTTTATAAGCAACTCAGCCTCAGCACTTGCTTTAGACTACCAATTCAGGTCTAGTGCAATTCATTAAGTACATGAGACTACCAATTCAATAATTTGGGCATATTTAGACTGAAGGACACTATGTTGATTATTTTTCTGAAGTTCACTACTTGCCTCATAAGGTGCCGACACAGGCTTACTATCATAATAGTTAAATTTCTTCAAAAACTTCTCAACATAATGCTCTTGTGAAAGCGTATAGCCATCACAGTTTCTGATGATTTTGATTCCAAAAATCACATCAGCTTCTCCCAAATCCTTCATTTCAAATTAAAAGGATAAGAACATCTTGATGTTCTCAACCCATCAAGGCTAGGACTCATGATTAACATGTCATCCACATATAAACAGATAATCATATATATATTCACATCAAAAGATTTAAAGTAAATATATTTATTAGCATCATTTATTTGATATCCATTGGACATCATGACACTGTCAAACTTTTTATGTCATTGTTTTGGCGCTTGTTTCAACCTATATAAAGACTTAACTAATTTGCATACATTATGCTCATTCCCTAGTACTATAGTACCCTCAGGCTGCATCATATATATATTTTCATCAAGATCACCAATCAAAAATACAATTTTTACATCCATTTGATGAATAAATAAATTATAAATAGCAACGAGAGCCATTAGAATCTTTTATAGAAGAAATCCTAGTTACAGAAGCATAAGTATCAAAATAGTAAATGTCTTTTTTCTAGGAGAATCCCTTGACTACTAGTCTAGCCTTGTATTTATTAATGGAACCATCTAGCTTCAATTTCTTTTTGAAGATCCACTTGTAACGTATAGGTTTTGCCCCAGGAGGTAGATCAACTATCTCCCATGTGTGATTAGATATAATTGAATCTAGTTCTGAGTTTATAGCATCTTTCTAGAAAAGTGCATCTCTAGAACTGATTTCTTCATTATACGTCACAGGATCATCATCAACGAGAAACATGTAAAAGTCATCACTAAAATTGGTGTATTTTCTATCTCTTTTACTCTTCCGAATTTCTTGTTCAGAAATTTCAAGATCTGTTGATTGTTGTTCACTAGGAACAACCAACCTCTCAATGCCAATTTTCAAAGGAAACATATTCTTAAAGAAATCCACATTTTTACTCTCTATAATAGTGTTAGCATCGACAAGGTTATTATCAGATTTTACTACTAAAAATCTATATGCAGCGCTATTATGAGCATAACCAATGAGCATACAATCAACAATTCTAGGACCCAATTTTCTCTTTTTAGGTTCGTTCACTAGAACCTTTGCAAAACACCCCCACATTTTGAAGTATTTCAGGTTAGGTACATGACCTTTCCATAATTCATATGGTGTCTTATTCCATGTTTTCTTGTTGGGTATCCTATTCTGTATAAAGCAAGCAGATATGATTGTTTCCCCCTGATAAAAGCCCAAAACTGTAGTTTTAACCCCTTAACAATAATACTTTTAGACCAATTATGTGAGTAATAAATAAGAGTTAACGCTGATTACGTGTTTTTATGTATTTCAGGCATTGGAGTCGATTATGTGCAGAAATGTGTCACTTTTGCGAGATAAAGGAGAAAAGGTTGGTTGCTAAGGAGTTCTATGATTAAAGGCCAAGATTCAAGGAGAAAAAGCTTTTTTAAAGCCCGGTCAAAGCTGAAAAGTCAAAGTCAACGCGGGCAGAAACAACGCACAAAAGTCAGCAAAACTTCTGAAGACCGTAACTTTGGACTCATATCTCAAAATTAGGCCTACCTTATGTCAAAAAGACCGGCTCAGAAGGAGCTTTCCAATGGTCCAAGCCTTGACCCAATCAGAGGAGCAGAAGTGGACGAAAAGTCTGTGGAAGTCAAATCCAGCTGAAAAAGCCTCTGTAGACTAAAGGAATTGGGCTTTGGGCTCGATTTTCCGGCCCAAAACATGGCTCCTCAGCCCATGCACGAAAATGTGGATCTTGTCTCCTCCATTTCAAGACACAAGACTTAACTCTTAAGCATGCTAGTTTTTAGGCAGCCAGGAGCATATAGTTTTAGTTTTTATATTATCTTGTTTTAATTTAGTTATTGAATTAATTGTTATTTCTTTATTAGATTAAATAAGTTAGTTAGTTCTTCATAATCTAGTTTCATTTTCTATTAATTATTTAGTTTCAATCCATAGATTTTGTTATTTATCATTATTAGTTTCAATTAAATCTTGCATAATTAGATTTCCATTTGAATTGAAATAAGTAAATTTACAATCTTTTTATGATGTCTTGTTTAAATTCAATTGAAAATGATAGTTTGATGAATCAAGGCTAAACCTCCATTAGAGGGGTTTGATGAAGCCTTGATGAAAACTTGATTGTGTAGTGTAGAAATAGTTGCAAGAGTCTATTCCACTCTAGAAGGTAGTTGATTCGCCATGAGAATGGGTTGAACTTCCTCACATGCTAGTCATTTGTTGGTAGAGATTGCCATGAATAATTAGGGATTAGAACGACCAATTATTATCTTAAGAACATAAAAATTGGATTACAACAATCTATGCTAGTTTATTAAGTTGGATTCAAGGTGGAATCAATTCCCCCCTAATTCTTTATCTAGATTCAAACCTTAGCATTTCGTAGTTGAATTATATATCATATCTTATTAGTATAATTTGTATCGTAGTATAATTCCATCACTACTCTCATTAACTTTGGCTAGGACCGATAATCTTAGAAAACATTGAATACTAAAGAACTAGGAGTGGAACGAATCTTTTACTCCAACTCTATTGCGATAACATTGAGAGTAGAAAACTTTGATAACATATATAACCAAGTCTAGTTTTAGTTTTACTTGCGTTTGAGTCTCGTTACTTATTCGTGGGTAAAACTACCATTTTACCCATATCAAATGGCGCCGCTGCCATCTTAGTTCCCTTTAGTATTATTTTCTTTAGTATTGTTAGTCTTCCAAAGTCCCATAACCCACCCACTCTTGTTTGATTCTAATTGTGGTTGTTTGTTTCAGAACTGAATTTTTCTCACAGGAATACACAGAGCGCGACTCGTGCCCTATTAAGGAAAAACTCGAGCGCCCCCCGTGCCTAAACGCATGGAACTTGAGTTTTACCTGAGCACGACCCGCACCTTGCCAAGGCAAAACTCGAGTGCCCCCCGCGCTGAAGCGCCTGGAACTTGAGTTTTACCTGAGCGCGACACGCACCTTGCCAAGGCAAAGTTCGAGCACTCCCCGCGCTGAAGCGCCTAGAGCTCGAGTTGGACCTGAGCGCTACCCGCGCCCTATCTAGGCTGATTCTGAGCGCGACCTGCGCCCTCTACTCTAAACCGCCCAATTTCCACAGGTTAGTTCAAACTTCCATTACTTCAAGTTATTCAGTGTTTCTAACTCGTTATACACACTGAGCACGCGTATACAAGACGCTATTCATAAGCAAAGCAAAGAGGCATTCAGGTACTTCTTTCTTCCACACCTCGCATCTCCTGTTAGAGGTTCATACTAGCATATCAGGATTGTTTGGAGTGTTGTCGTGTTTAGTTAAGATTGGTCTTAGCCTTGCATGAGATTAAGGTCAGGCCGAAGAAAAATGCCTAACGTAATCAACCGGCAACGTCAACAAACACGCCTTTCTAGTATACCACTCACTAGTACTCTAGCTAATATACCACACACCACACTTGAAATAATGGCTGAAGAAAAAGAGTCTCCTCTCTCGGACTTTTATAAAGCCTTGAACGATAGCCCAAAATATTGCATCGTTCTATCAGACCCAGTGGGAGATTTCTGAATCCCCCCAAATATATTTAATTTGTTACCCGTTTTTCATGGGTTAGACCATGAAAAGCCTTATCAGCATATGCGTAGGATTGAACAAGTCCTTACTATATTCCACCATCCTACGGTTAGTGCTGAACAAATTAAACTAAGGGTGTTTCCTTTCACTTTAGCTGATAAGGCGGCGTCTTGGCTAACTGCCCAAGCGCCTAATTCTGTGGACTCGTGGGCCAAACTTGTTCAACTATTTATGGAACATTTTTACCCACCACTGAAGACCGCTGAAATGTTCTTTTGACAGAATCCTCATGAATCATTTTTAGAGGCTTGGAATCATTTCACCGATCTTCTTATAGAGTGTCCACACCATAACCTCGCGAAAGACATGTTAGTTCGTGTCTTTTTCAAGGGACTGTTACACCACCACAAAGAGGTGCTTGACATAATGAATGGGGGTAGTTTCCTCAGTAAGGGAGCCTCAGAGGCTTATAAATTTTTAAAAAGATCAAACAAAGCGTAATAATAATAAGGGGGGTAGTGACGATATCTCTTGTTTCGCTAGTTCTTCTATAACAGTTAAGACCACCCGTATGTTTGAGATGAAACCCGATCCTGAACTTAAAAATTTAATCGAATCTCTCACTAAAAAGGTAGAGGCTATTTCTATTCAACAAAAGCCTACTCCCGTCATGAATGTCAACACCAATCCATATAATTTCTGTTTGAGTCCAGAGCATCCCGACTCCTATTGTCCTCTCGCCTATGAACAACAACAATCACAACAAGATAATGTTTGTTCCATTAATAGCGAACCTAACGCAGCTTAGAGACAAAACCCCAACTTCGGTTGGCGAAATAATCAACAACCTCCAAGGTTTAATAACCAAAATGTTAGGCCAACAAACAATTACAACCACGCTCAACCGAGGCAAGGACAAGGACAAGGAATTTATAATAATTATAACAATAATAATTATAATGCTAATAGAGGTATCATTCCGGTAAATAATAACTATCAAAATCCACCCATTAATAATCAACGTGACATAGTTCCTGTCACACAACCTATATCTAACACTCCTCCACAACCAGATCGTTTTGATGCCTTTATCCAAACCCAACAACAGATTTTACAAGCCATCCAGCTTTCCTTACAGTAGTTAGCACAAGAGAAAGTACAACCTAAAGGTGTGTTTCCAGGTCAAGCGATACCTAATCCTAAAACAACAAACACAGCCTTTGAGGTAAACAGTAATACTAGTAAGGATAATGAAAATGTAGGTGAGCTAAATTCCATCACCACTCTCCGTTCAGGTAGAGTGGTTGATAACAAAGTAACTATGCCTATAGTTACCCCACCAGTAGTCCCTACACCAAATATTAAACTACATACCGAAACAGAAACTGAAGATCCTACCCCTGTAGAGGTACCAGTTAAACCACAGCCTAAGAAATAGAAAAGCAAGGTTAAACATCATGTTGATCCATATGCTAAATATAGAGAGAAACCACCGTTTCCTCAGAGATTAGCTATGTTAAACAAGAATACAAATTTTGACGAGATTAGGGAAGTTTTTAAAAATCTAACGATAAACTTATCTTTTCTTGAAGCACTTAAAAAGTTACCACACCATGCGAAGTTTCTCAAAGAGTTGTGCACTACTAGGCGTAAGACAAAGATTCCTAAAGACACCTTTTTAACTTAACAGTTTGCAACTTTAACGGAACACAATGGAATCGTTAAGTATAAGGACTCTGGTCGTCCTACTGTACAATGCACCTTAGGGGATACTCACACGAACACTGCTTTATTAGACCTAGGGGCGAGTGTTAACTTACTCCCTTATTATTTATATAAACAAATAGGTCTACAGGAGATGCAACCTACAAAAATGACGTTGCAATTAGCTGATAGGTCTATTAAGTAACCTAAGGGTGTAGTGGAAAACTTGCTTGTTAAGGTTCAGGATTTTTACTATCCTGTTGATTTCGTTATCCTCAATACAGAAGTCGCCAACGACTCTGTTCTGATCATTTGAGGGCATCCTTTCTTAGCAACTACCAACGCGCTTATTAACTGTCGTGATGGTTCAATGTCCTTGTCATTTGGCCATCTTTCTGTGGAGGTCAATGTTTTTAAAATGATGAAACAGTTGCCTGATACAACTATCGATGGTGAGGTTAACATAATAGAAAGCTTAGCTCAAGAGTATTTTAACAACACGTTTCCTGATAATCAGATACACAAATTCCTTTCCTTTGGAAGTTCCAACTTCGACGAGAACTCTCTGGAAGTCGAGGAAGATTTCCTTCGTCTCTTTTGCAACTCTTCCTTGCCACCTTACGAGTCCCACCCTGCCAACATTCCTTCATCCCTTAATACTATGACAGAAGAAGAATTTTTCACCCTCTATCCCAATGATTCTTTTGACCCACCTATCGAGGAATGTCTTGCATATCTCAAAGCTTCTAATGATCTATACCTGAGAGCTCTAGCTGACACTCATTCATCTCCCATCACCAATTTTCCCCACCTTCCACCTTTTCAAAGGAACCTGGAGTTTGCACTTGACCCTCTTGCTTCTTTTTGTGCTTAATGATTTTCTAAATCCTCTTAATACAGAAATAATTCCCAAGGGAAAAGCACTTGACACCTTCATTTTCAGAATTGAGACAGTTCCTACCTACACCATGAATGAGTTTTGTGCTAAACCCACATCCTCATTTCTTCCTATCCTTACTTCTAAAAGTAATCCATATCCAACATATCTTCTACAAACATCCATTTTCCCACGATCATTCACTTGGACACCCTCTCGTTCAAAGATGAAGATGAAGGTGCATTCTCGGTTACGTTCTAGATCTATCAGACTTCGCTTCCATTTCACTAAGTTGCGTCATAGAAAATCTTGGTATTTGATTCTATTTGGGGGTGCATTCCATGTTAATTATTTATGGAATGATCCACAACTATTTCGGTTGTTGATATATGGTAAACTGCATGTTAAGTATATACATATGTTTTAAATATAGTTTTGAGTATTTGACTATAAAAGACTCAGTTTGTTGTTTGGTGTTTTTCCTTCCACGTCCATATATTAGTAAGTGCACCGGCCATTCAGGCCATCGGGCCCTCCCTATGGAGTGTGTGGCTGTAAGTACCGGATCCTAAGTCCACGTTTAACATAATTCACGTTTTTCACTCTTGCATGTTTTCTCAGTTTTTGAGTCATGTTTCTTTATGGTGTGAATTATGTCTTTATTGTTTTTCATTTTTCTTATATTAAATCTTATTCATAAAAAGTAAAAAATATCAAAACCATAAAAATAGTAATCTAAGAAGTCTCGGGAATCTGACTTTAAAAGACCCACATTTAAAACAAATTTTCAAACTTCGTTGCCAAAAATTTGTTTGGGAGTGGGGTGTTGATTTTTCCGTCCTTGATTGTTCAACTTTCCATTTTTGTTACTTATGCCGTTTAATCGTAATTTTATTTGGGGTTGACATTATCTATGAATTTAGATTTCATTCGTTCACATAACTTACGTCACTCACGTATTTCGAGGCATTTTCCATTTTCTTATATATCACCCATGGTTGGAATAGAGTGTTTTATGGATCATTGGATTGAAAATTCTCTCCTGATCGTTTCCATATCTCATTCGCAAAAATTGGACCGGTAACGAAGCGGAAATTTTAGTTTTAAGTTGTGCAAAAAATCGAAAAGTTTCGAAAATCAAATTAGGCTTGGGCCCAATACCGCACGCACGTGCGTCCCCTTCCTCCAAAAACAAAACAGTCGCGAGTTCCTTCTCACTTCCGCCATTACCAAAGCTTCCAAACCCTAAAAAAATAAAAAATAAAAAATAAAAAAATCCTAAATACAACACGCCCAAAAATTCAAACCCACTCCAAATCTTCTCCATAATCTCTCCCACACCGTTTCCATCCTTTCCCACTACCAAAACTTAACAAAATTTCAAAAATTTAATCCACCACCACCACCACCGCACCACCTCCCATTGTTTTTAGTGAGTTTGGTTTCAAACTCTTTCCCTACCTTATTCATACCCACAAATAGTTTCAAAACTTCAATGGCGCAAAGACGGAGAATTTTGCCGGAACAAGATTTTACGGCCGACCGCTTCGCACCGTTTTACAGTGACGAGATGATTAGGAGGGATTTGAGGCATTTGTGGTATTCGACGAACGATTTTTATCACAAAGATTTGGTCCAAAAATTTTATAGGACGAGGGAGTTGGACGGGAATAGAATTTTTGTTACGGTGGCCAGGACGTGGAGAGAAGTATCTACGAGGTTGCTAGCTGAGATTTTAGGCATTCCACCTAGACGCCATCTCGACGCCACATTGCAGGAATCCCAATTTAGTGGGATCGAGCCTTTGATGAACGCGACGGTTTTGGAATGGAACTACAATGCGAGCTCGCATTGTGTTCGTCAGTCTTCTTTGCTAACCAACCAGCTGGCTATAGCTCAGTGGATTGGTAGGAATGTCATCGGGAAGGAGAAGGTTAGTGACATCATTCTGAACTTTCTTCACGTTCTATGGATACTCTAGGAGCAGAAGTATGAATTCTGTATTCTCGAGTTTTTGATTAATATGATTAGGGGAGTTGGGAAGAGTATTGCACCTCTCCCCGTTTTGATAACAAAGATCATGATGAGTTTGAGAGCAACTCCGAAAACTGAGTGTACTATGATTAAGTTGTATACGAATGTCATAGCGTATACGGACTGTGTTTAGAAGGTTTAGAGGTTGCCTGGAGAGAGGGTAGGGGAAGAGACTGACTCGGATGATGATGAGGAGGACACGACATGTTTTGATGCCGATGCCTTGGAGAGGTGTACGTCTGATGCAAAATGCATGATGGTGCTTCATCGTGGCATGCGTTCTCTTAATACAATTTGTGAAGACCTCCGGACTCGCCAGACTGTCATACATCGTAACTATGAGACTCGTGCCCAGCGCGAGGATGAGCATTGGGAAGAGATGAAGGCCAAGATGGAAGCACAACGCAAGTTCCGAGAAGATATGCTTGAACGCTTCCCACCCCACGGGGGTTCTTCTTCTGAGGAGGCGTCTATGAGGCACGAGCGTCGTCGCCGAAGGACATATGGCTCAAGCCCATCCTCATCTCATGCTCCATCCTCTACCAGCAGCACATGGTTTAGAGATATTATGAGTTGGTGTTGTTTTTTATTTGTTTTTATTAGTTCGGATGTTAATTTTTGAATTCCGTAGTTAAATTTGAATTCAGTAGTTACTTGTATTTGAATTTGAATTTTTGTTTTAATCTGGTTCTTTTCAAATTGTGCGTTAATTTTATTGTTAATCCCAGATTCCCGAATTGTTTTGGGGTGGTATTATTTATTCTAGCAAGATTTTTATATGATCCTCAATTTTAGAAGGTGTTTTGGAGTGATTGTTGGGAATATTGCCGATATTGGCAGGCTATGAGTAGATATGGTGGTAGGATGAAATCTAAAAGAGTTTAAAAGTTACTATTCAAAATTCAATCTAAAAGATATTAGGTTTGTTTTAGAATCAAGAATATGGATTATTTCCATTTTCGGTTTCGAAAATATTTTGTTTCCAGCAATTGCCTTAAAACTTTTTGGCAACTTGCCGATTCGTTTTGGAAGCTCACAACCTATATAAACTTCCTTCATTCTACACTCACAACCCACACTACATCCCACTTTCATCTCTTACCTTTCACTCCCAAGTTTCCCTTTTTTCTTCTTCACTTTAGCACTTCACCGCACGGAGCTACCAAGACTTCAGCTTGAGCACCACTGCGCTTTTGCCCACCAGAACTTCGAAATTCACCTCGAAGCGACTCGCGCCCATCCCAGGCAAAAAGTGAGCGTGCCCTGGGCCTAAGTGCCTAGAACTCGAAATTCACCAAGGCGCATCCCGCACCCATCCCAGGCAAAAAGTGAGCGTGCCCTGCGCCTAAGTGCCTATCACTCAACTTAGACTAGAGCGCACCCCGCGCCCTACCCAGGCATAGTTTGAGCGCCCCCTGTGCTCTGACATCCATAGGCACAAAAAATTCCAATTTTTGTGGGTTGTTCCAGAATCGTTTGTAGCTGTTCTAGAGAGTAGTTTTGTGATGACATCTCCTATAGTGATAATGGAGTAGTCTTTCGAAGACTTGTTGGGAAGCGAGACTTATGGAGGTTGGTTCCACGACAGGATCTTGCAGTTAGGATGGAGGCATCTGCTGGTAAGTGATGACGACTCGTATTCACCTCAGCTTACTGCATATTTTTACAATAATGTTAGTTTCCATTGTAACCAGGATGGAGAACAAGAATTCTCCGTCATAGTTGATGACACGTCACTAGAATTCAATAAGTATTTGGTAGCGTTAGTTTCGGGATTACCAATACCTGATCCTATTCACACGTGGGGATATATGAACGATAATGTATACCTCTATGAATATACATATTTCCATGAGTATTATGGGGGAGGGGTGTTTCGTGTAATGGACCAAGGGAGATATAGCATAGCCTTTGGTAGCCTGTCCCTGAATGTAGGCACCACCATATTATTCATCCTGATGAATATTTTAGGGGAGTGGCAGTTTAATTCTGCAAATAGTACTGCTGGTGACGTTTTCCTTGCTTTAGCTGAGGGACGTCGCCGATATGACATTCCTCGAGTATTAGTGGCTAGTGTTAAGAGAGCCCAAAGCATGAGGCATAAGTATCTTCTTATGCCTGTTTTGGTTTGCCGCATCATACGTGGTTGTTTACCTGTATTCTATACCTAATTCACGGATTGGAAAAGGGTTGAAGTCATGAGACCCACCAATTGGGTGGTTCGTTCATTACGAGTTATGACCGAGATGGCAGGTGCAGCCGCATTTGGTTGCCCCTTACATCCCATCAGACATAGTAACACTCGACATGTTAGCACAAGTTGATGACACACGGCGACGTGCTTGGCAAGTTATCATGGCATGGCAGGACGCGAATGAACCTCATCTCTTTGAAGATGAGGATGATGACGCTTAAACGGGAGTTAAGGTAAGTTTTTATTTCAGTTAGTGTCGGCTTATGTCCCAAGCAATTTGATTCTTGTTAACACCATAACGGGTGGAACTCATATAGAGTTACGTCTGTTTTTCTTTTTTCTATATTAGTATGTTTTAACCTTGTTTTGTAGATGTTCCAGAATTTCACGCGTTTCCATGGTATTTCTGTACCCTTTTTATTTATATACTTTGAGGACAAAGCATGCTTCTTGTTTGGGGGGGGGGCTTAGAAACACGTGTAATTAAGGCATCTGTTAGGATATATATATGTACAGTATGCACTTGTTTTCTAGTAAAAATTCAAAAATTCCAAAAATATAAATAAAAAGTTATGCTATACACTTAAGAATATTGGTATTGTTTTCTTTCTCTATGCTCTAAATAATCTAGAAGTCTCACGTAGCTTTTGCATTAGAATAATTTTTAGAAACTTAGGTTAATATGTAGGTAATAATCTATGCATCTATATATAAACATATTACATGAGTATCTATGATTGCTTGGCAGTAAGTTTCTGAAATCTAGGATAGAGTACTTATTCTACAAATCCTGTGAGAATATAGCATAAAGCCTTATATGAGTGAAACATTTGAGAAATGACACAAGGGAGAAGTAAAATCCGGATAGAAAAATCACACGTCCACTTGCTTGATCACTATACCATATCCTAAGCGAGAATTTAGGCCCTCTTTGGATCGATATAGCCAGAAATTCAAACCTTATGAAATTATTTTCCGTTAGTTGTCCCTCTGAGCCTTTCTTTAGCCTTTCATAAACCGCAAATCCTTTACCCTGTTACAAAAACAAAACAAAAAATAAATAAATAAAAAATATATATCAACCTACCCATTCTTTGAATGAGTCTGAGAATAGAGATGAAGAATAGAAAAGAGAAAGACATTTAAAATCAAGAATTTGTTAGTCGCTTCAGATAAGAAAAGAAAGTTTCCATCCAAATAAATAAATAATAATAAATAAATAAAAGAAAATAAAGAGTTAGAACCCAAAAAAATAATAGAATTGAAGGAGTCAAAAGCCAAAGAAAAAGAATATATATATATATGGCTAAGGATGGAAACAAAGTGTAGAAGCAAAAGTAATGAACAAGGTTTTCTCTAGTTACATAATATGAAGACTCTATTATCTCAGACTTGTCCGTTTTGAATATTCATTTCCTTCCTTCTTAAATCATCTCCTAATTCCCGCAACACCTAATAAAGACCTCTAGCTCAATTAGGAATAGGTTAGTGTGATAGTAAGTGGTAAATGTGTTTGATCGACTCCGGCTTCCTTGTGTGTTAATGAGATTGTAAGGTAAAGTGTGCCCACCACGATAATCGGAGTAGCTAAACTTGAGCGTAAAAATCAGAGTGGTTTTTGTCTTGACATTTATGTGAGGACCTACTTAAGGACGCTATTCTGAGTTTTCAGAAACGGACCTGCTAGTGCATTTTATAGTATTACTCATTGTATATATGTTTATTCATAGATAATTGATTATTATGCATATATTAGCTTAGGTTTCGACTTGATTATTTTGTATTCATTGCTAGTGAGATGTATAGATAATTGAGACATAAATAAGGAAACAATAGTTTTATATCTTAGTCGTTGTAGTATAGATGAAGTTTGTGAGTACCTTCACTAGAAAACTCTCATGAGGCTATAACTCGTTCACTAGGGAATTCCTAGTGGTTTAAGGTCTTGTTGCATATGGTCAATGCAATCACACTCGGCGAAACGAGAGTAATTAGAACCCCATTATTGGTCACTTATTCTAATTTCTCATATTTGCTCGAAGACAAGCAAAATGTTGTTTGGGGGTGGTTTGATAAGAGCTGTTTTAACCCCTTAACAATAATATTTTTAGACCAATTATGTGAGTAATAAATAAGAGTTAATGTTGATTACGTGCTTTTATGTATTTCAAGCATTGGAGTCGATTATGTGCAGAAATGTGTCACTTTTGCGAGATAAAGGAGCAAGGGTTGGTTGCTAAGGAGTTCTATGATTAAAGGCCAAGATTCAAGGAGAAAAAGCCTTTTTAAAGCCCAGTCAAAGCTGAAAAGTCAAAGTCAACGCGGGCAGAAATAGCGCACAAAAGTCAGCAGAATTTCCGAAGACCGTATCTTTGGACTCGGACCTCGGAATTGGGCCTACCTTATGTGAAAACGACCAGCTCGGAAGGATCTTTCCAATGGTCTTAACCTTGATCCAATCAGAGGATCAGAAGTAGACAAAATATCTGTAGTAGTCAAATCTAGTTGAAAAGGCCTCCGTGGACTGAAAGAATTAGGCTTTGAGCTTGATTTTCCAGCCCAAAACATGGCTCCTCAGCCCATGCACGAAAATGTGGATCTTGTCTCCTCCATTTCAAAACACAAGACTTAACTCTTAAGTATGCTAGTTTTTAGGTAGCCAGGAGCATATAGTTTTAGATCTAGATTTAGACTCCATTAATTAGTTTTTATATTATCTTGGTTTAATTTAGTTATTGAATCAATTGTTATTTCTTCATTAGATTAAATAAGTTAGTTAGTTCTTCATAATCTAGTTTCATTTTCCATTAATTATTTAGTTTCAATTCATAGATTTAGTTATTTATCATTATTAGTTTCAATTAAATCTTGCATAATTAGATTTCCATTTGAATTGAAATAAGTAAATTTACAATCTTTTTATGATGTCTTGTTTAAATTCAATTGGAAATGAATGTTTGATGAATCAAGGCTAAACCTCCATTAGAGGGGTTTGATGAAGCCTTGATAAAAACTTAATTGTGTAGTGTAGAAATAGTTGTAAGAGTCTTTTCCACTCTAGAAGGTAGTTGATTCGCTATGAGAATGGGTTAAACTTCCTCACATGCTAATCATTAGTTGGTAGAGATTGTCATGAATGATTAGGGATTACAATGACCAATTCTTATTGTAAGAACGTAAGAATTGGATTACAACAATCTATGCTAGTTTATTAAGTTGGATTCATGGTGGAATCAATTCCCCCCTAATTCTTTATCTAGATTCAAACCTTAGCATTTCGTAGTTGAATTATCATATCTTGTTAGTATAATTTGCATCGTAGTATAATTCCATCATTACTCTCATTAACTTTGACTGATAATCTTAGAAAACATTGAATACTAAAGAACTAGGAGTGGAACGAATATTTTACTCCAACTCTATTGCTATAGCATTGAGAGTAGAAAACTTTGATAACATATAGAACCAAGTCTAGTTTTAGTTTTACTTGCGTTTGAGTCTCGTTACTTATTCGTGGGTAAAACTACCATTTTACCTATATCACCCCCCACAAGTTCAGGGAAGCTCCATAACTTACAAGTATAGTATTCATCATCTCTTTTAGTGTTATGTTTTTCCATTCGGCTACTCCATTAGACTCAGGAGAGTATGGTGGAGTAGTCTCATGAATAATGTCATTCTTATCACAAAAGTCCTGGAAGGGGTTAGACTCATATTCTCCACCCCTATCAGACCGAAGTCTTTTAATCTTACAATTAAGCTGGTTTTCAACTTCAGCTTTGTACTTGAGAAACATCTCACCTGCCTCATGCTTGTTTCTAAGTAAATATACCATGGTGTACCTAGAGAAGTTATCTATGAATGTAATATAATAAAACTTCCCCGCTCTAGACATGGTACTTTTGAATTCACCCAAATCCGTATGAATAAGAGTTAGTAATCCAGTTTTATCTCTAGAAACAATTCTGCAAGGTTTCTTTGTGGATTTAGTCTCAGCACATATCTCACATTTATCATTAGAAAAATCAGAAATATCAGACAATAAACCACATGCTTTCATCTTTTTCATATACTGAACATTTACATGTCCTAGTCTATCATGTCATATATTAAAAGAGTCAAACAAGTAAGCAGAAGCAGATTCATTCTTATTAATAATAATTAATGTTGTCAAGTACATTCAACATTAAAAGACCACTGTTATTACAATAACTTTTCCTAACAAAACTCTCATTCTTACTTAGAACGAACTTGTCACTATCAAAAGTCACCTTGACGCCAGCTTTTTCCAATAATGACACAGAAATCAGATTCTGGCGAATCTCAGGAACATGGAGAACATTACTAGTTAACTTCAGAAGAATCTTGCCAGTTCCCTCAACAGGAACATGCCTTGAGTCACCTATATAGGCATTTTCATCTTTCACTAGTATGTAGTCTGAGAAAGCTTCAACATCACCATAGACGTGGCGGGTGGCACCAAAATCTAGTACCCAGTTCTTCTTTCCAGTGGCCATGAACACTTGTGACACTATAGCAGCAATTATATCATCTCCCTCAACTAAATTAGCATTGGGAGGATCATCAGTGTCTTTCTTGTGCTTGCACTGAAAAGCTTTATGTCTCGGTTTACCACAAACATAACAATTACCATTGCCAGTACCACTCCTTTTAAAAGAAGTGTCTTTGACCTTGAAATTCTTATTTTTGTTATACTTCTACTTTTTAGAGGTTTTGTTAGATTTGCTAGGATTACCTTCAATGATATTGGCTTTGGAATGGAATTCCTTAGACAACACCTCATCTCGAGTCTTGTTCTTTTCCTCTATGTGAATGTGAATGATCACATCCTCAAGAGTCATCTGTTTGCGCTTATGCTTCATACTATTCTTATAGTGTTTCCAAGACTCGGGGAGTTTCTCAAACAAACATCCAACAACAAAGGTTTCGGGTAAATCAATACCCTCAGTTTTCAAATCATTAATTAGCACATAAAAATCATGGATTTGAGACATTACATCTCTATCCTCTCTCATCTGGAACTTTAGAAAAGTCCCAACAACATATTTATGAGTACCAGCATCCTCTATTATGTATTTTTTGTTCAAACTCTCCCATATATCATGTGCATTCTTATATGAACCATAAATATCAAAAATTTCATTGGACTAGGTACTCAAAATAGAATGACGACATACCTTATTCCCATCGAGCCAAGCAGTTTGATTTCTTTCGAAATCATTAGAACCTTCCACGGGTGCTGTATTAGTTAGATACTTTGCATAGTTGCATAGTTAAGTACATCTGGGGCTGAGAACACCCTTTCTCTCCGATTCTATAACTATCTCTGGCGGCGCGGCTACAGTAAGAACAGAAGAAGAAATAGGCTAGTAATAGAACACCGAAACTTGCTGCTAAAGCAAAAGCTAGGCAATTGATCAAACCACTACCCACAAGCCGACACGACTCGGCTCGGTGCGGGCGGGTGGCTTTGGGTGAGTACTCCCTCCTAACACAAAAACATTTGTACCCTAAGGGCACGCCCTTATGGTAGAGGAATTCCTCATATACTTCACTTGCTAGTGGTGGATAACCAATGTGGGACTATCTTCTATGTACTAAAGTGGAGAGAACACTCTTTGTTCATCTCCTCCACTTTGTACACACACTAGTATTTAGAAATACGATAGAGATTCCAACAGTTTAGTGGACGGAGTGTAGGAAGAAGCAATGCTAGAGTTATTAATAATTTTCTATGGTATAGAGCAACTCTGGAATGGCTTTCACTGCTTCTGATATACGAATTATCTCATCAACCATGATATCGTTAGTAGGAAGGTGGCTAGTTATTCTTGCAGAAGTGGTACTTTATTAGATGTTTGGTGAACTATTGAAGATAGACTCTAAAGCGGCATTGATGATATATATCTTTGATGCGGCTTATATCAGCTTCCTCACTCGTATAACCTTAAGCTCGTAATAGTTGCGAAACCGAAGAGCTTCTTAACTGCGTACTTTTTTTTATCTTACTAGTTTCTAGGTCTTGAAATCTTTTCAATTTATTGTGTGAGCACAATAAGCAGCTGCAAGATCTCCACCTTTAGTTGGGCTCCTGAAGCCGTGCAAGTCACATGAAGGCAGATGCATTATGCTTCTGGGATTGTAACTTTTTAGCTCTGGTCGTCTCTGGATGTGCTGGAAACCAGTTTTTCGTAAAACGATGTGACCACCTTCAATTCCTGTTTCGAATACTGTTCAGAGCTGATGAATGAGATGAAGTCAATCTAGTGTGGGATTGTAGTAGACTGGTAGTTTCTGCCAGAAACCATTTAACGGGCCATCTTTTGGAAGCTAAGATCTCTTTCATGCAAAGGGGAGGAACAAAATAGTAGGATGTGCTTAGGGAAAACATGTACAGGTAAACATGATTGCACTACACACTCAAATTCAAAGACGTGGAGGACAAATGCGTTGACACATAATCACATAAGTTCAAGAAAATTAGCAATTTAATATGGTATCGGAGTTATTGGTTTCTGAGAGGTCTCGGGTTCAACTCCTACCAGGTGAAGATGTCCAATTCTGCCTGTGTATTTCCAGCTTTTGCCACTGAGGGAGAGTGTTGAAGTTATCTATAATGAGTGCTTGAGAAGAGGTTGACCAACAATGTAAGTGCAGGACAAACGATTTAAAGTTTCATGGTTCTTCCATCTTGATAATGAACTTATCTATTATGAATGCTTGACTGAGACGCTAACCAACTCCATTCCGCATTTTTTTAAGACCTCGGGGTTATGACCATGATGAGTTGAGACCAGGAGAGGAATACAGTCTGGAATTTCCTGTTATCTCAGCTAGTCTTTCTATTTCAGAGAGCGCTCCACCAATATTGCAATTGCATTAACATCTATATCTCCTTTGCTGAAAGAATTCAAGAGAAAAGAAGAAAGGCTATGGAGTTGAGAACAACGTATCCTGTTTTGTCTCTGTTACAGAAGAAGTGAACGAGACATTTTATGGTAGCAGACTAGCAGGGAGTATTTTCTAATTGCCGTTGGAATTCTACTATATTTGAAATTAGACCTTTATCAGAAACAAGATAGCTCTCTAATGCGGCATAACGTTCTATCATGCAGGCATCCAAGGTTGCGCTATATACCACACTTTAACCATTTGCTTCCAAAACACGCCATAGAGGATGATTTGGCGTAAGTTGAAAAGAAGGGAGCTCCTGTCTACAGATGGAGCAACTACTCTCTCGTCTGAAATTAATGGGAAAGGGGACATGAGAATGAGTTAGCCGAATTTTGCAGGCATGAAACTGACTCCTCTTCTGGTTGGTACAAGTATACAACACAGCTCCCTAACTATAAAATGATATCATTAATTGGGATAGATGAAGAGTCAAGGGTTTAGCCTGAGTCTTCTAAGCTTTCATCTCTTCCTTTTGATGCGTCAGCGGTGGAAATCCGTTCTTTACAAGTGAGGCACTCGTGCTCGTTCCAAAAGCCTTTGCAATCTAGCTTGTGCAACACACTAATGCTGCAATCTCAACTTCTTACATTCCGTACAGGCCATTGATATTTGTATTTCTGATGCAATATATGGCTTCAGTTGTTGGCTGGTTGGATACTGGATTAGACTATTTGAAAATTTAATCAGTCTTAAATAAGATTATCTTTTGGGCGTCTGACTTGAGGTAGCACGCGTCATCTATACTGACCGGCCAACTCTTGTGAACTTATGCTTTCTGCAATTTGTTGTGTGATCAGTAACTGATATGCATTCGCTTGGGCAAGAAATGGTAGTTGAGCCCAAAATGAAGTTTTCTGCCAGATGTGTAACTTTTGATGATGATCCAGGCCATGTACAGTAATCAGAGAGTTTTCCGTCTCTAATGACGCTCGTACCTGAGCATGTTAATTTCAACCCCCTTGGGACGCATGCGACTGGAAAGACCTTACATATGATGGTCGGCTGGCTTAGACATGCATGTGCTGGGAGATTTCTCCTAAGTTATCCTTATTTGCGAGGATTATGTCTTTGTTCTCGCATTGACAAGCTCCTTGGCCCCGGCCAAGAGCAACATTTTCCAAGTTCAAGGTATGTGTTAGTGTATTATATTACAGCTTTACCAAGATCCATATCACCTGCTGTATAAGAGCTATAGAACAGGCCGGGCTGCTGCTATTGAAGTTTTTGGGAAAGTTTTGGAATGCTATATATGTGAAGGTAAGTGAATTTAGCCAAAGGATGGGGTGGCAATCAAATAATTAAAGTGGTAGTCGCTGTAGTACTAAGCAGTGTTACGCAAGGAGCAGTCACTTACTGTGCCTTACATATACCGTATTGCTACCTCTTAAGCTCTCTACTATCACATCAGTTGCTTTACCTGGAGCCTAACTTTTGCAATTTACATGTCCATGCAACTGTACAAGCATAAATCTAATGATGCTTATTTGTCTTTATCTCAAAATACAGATTAGATGACGGATAATGGCATATTAAGTAGAACAAGACAGACAGCCACGCGCGCATTAGATTGTTAGAAGATTTGAGGTAGCATGAATTGAATTTTCGGTTTTGTAAACATCTTAAGGCTTAAAATATCAAATCTTCCACTCTTGAGACTTGATATTGCAGTGTGTTACCAATACATCAATATATGTGTGAATGGTCTAACCAGATATATCCATGGACACAGAAAAAATTGAAAAAAACTATAAGAACAATTCCTTATCAAAATATGGGCATGGGATTTCTGAAGCTCTGTACTACACCGCTTATACTTTTAATAAAAGGAAAGAACAATTGACTCTACGTGAGGGCCGTGGACGGCAGGATTCAAACCTGCGCAGGCAAAGGCCACATGACTTCTAGTTATGATCGATAAACCACTCATAGTTAGTGAAAGCCACTTTTCATAAAGATTTATTCATTAGCTATATATATGTATTTTACTAACTTCAGTCGGAATGAACCGGTGTTGGTACCTTTCATCGACTCATTAGACATCAACGTTTAAAGTATGAGCAAAGTGCAAACTAATATACACTACATAGGTACAAATATAAGTGTCCAGTTGAGGCCAATTATCTGGATTTATCCTCCACAAAAAGCAACTTTTTACTCTGGATTTTTAAGCTCTTGCGACTTTTGACCATATTGTTGCACCACAAACGAAACGAAAGAATTAGCAATAATAAAATCATAGACACATACATTCTCATAAATCCCAAATGCATAACAAGTGGTGGATGGTGTGAAACACATTTCCACCATATATAATGGAAGCAAACCTAGCTACATATATATATTCTCTTTCGGCTCTATTTTTTGGTTGTTATGTGCTTTAGTCTCCACTTTTGACGTGCGATTATTTCCATAATACCATATCACATGATCAATGGTTATTATATAGTCTATACTATAGACACAAAAAAATTCGTTTGAAAACACAAAATTTTGAAAGTGTCGGATATTTGTGAAAATATCGGGTTTTCAGTGTGTCAAAATTCGTGAATTAATTCTAATATCCGTGTCTATAGATATATATGTACTCTTTTTGCAAAAAGGTATCAGCAACTAACTGTCCCTGTTCCTCACTACTATTATTCCTCCAACATAAATTTCTCTTCATGACAAGGCAGATAAGTTCAACATAGTGCATATAATTGACTAGTTTATTTAAAGTACGAGAACAGGAACCAGAGTTAGTGGGAGATAAGTGTGGATTAGTAGGAGGAATTCCAGTCGGGGGACCATACAGGTGTCTCCGTGTCATAATACCATTACTAGCTTACTGTTTTTTTAATCCTTTTTTGTCTGGGACTGCTTAACTTTGGCTATAAGATTGCTTGGTAGTGTGGAGGAGATAATTTGCCTTGCAAGTTGCTACTCATATTACTTCTCTCTGTTTAGATCACAGACCCAAGATGTGGAAGAAGAAGAAGAAGAAGAAGAGTTCAGGCACGCAAGGTGAAGACTCTCCGAATAGCCAAATATGAGGAGGGACAAGAAGGCAAGTCACATTAGGCAAAGGGAAGGCAACGCCTTTCTGTCCAGTTTCTTCAATGTGGATTTGTGGTCAAGTGTTTCTTGGCCTAATTCGATCACTTTCATATATCGTCGAGAGCCGATCCCCATGACATTTGATGTGAGGGGGACAAGGCAAGTCATATAGCCAAAGGGGTGGCAACGCCTTTCTTCCAGCTGGTTTTGTCATTCAAGAGTGGTCACCTCTCATTGTCTGTTTATGTTATGCTAGGCTTACTATGTTTAAGCTCATAAGCTTTCACTATAGCCATACTTTTGTCATGTTGGGTGTTATCTGTTTATTTTTGTTTGCCACTTACCAATTTTCCAGTTCTCTAGCTTTCTTGCGTGGTTATAGCTAAGTATGTTCCGTTAGTTTAGAGCTGTCATATTGACACCACCACTTTTACCAAGGGGCGACCCAACTAACAACTAACCACCCACAACTTACAAGAAATGGGCCTCAGCCCCTGGTTTAGATCCAGGTTCATGTAAACCCCTCCCCTTTCGCGTTGTACTATAAAACCTTCCTATTTATGATGCCTCGTGATATAAGCTCTCTATTTTTGTGATTATACAAAAATCATGATTTCTTTCTTATCTCTCAATCTCTTTCTATTCCTCTTTTACCCTTTGCAAAAAAAAAAAAAAAAAAAATTTTCATTCCTTAGTTTCTCTCCTTCAATCAATTTCCATCTCCTTCAATCATTTAAACGAAAAAAGAACACTAATTCAACTTCGATAACACACAATTCAATATTGAAATTAGAATAAAAAGTTTCAGCGACGAAGAAATTAGGCTTGATGAAAAAGAAACATATTTCAACAATGAAGAAATCAAGTTTAACAATGAAGAAACATGGTTTCATGATGAAGAAACACGATTCTACTATGAAAAATCACTCTCTTTCTCATTTCGATTGATTGTTGTGAATCTTTGTGTTTTGTTTTATTGATTTTTCTTTCTTCTTCTTAATTTAAATAAATTGGGTTCCCGTGACAATGTAAATTTGTTTTCGCATAGAAATTTAAGTATGCAAATTTATTTTTACATATTGATTTTTTTCAATAGATCTTGTGACTGACTATGTAAATATGGTTTTATATAATCGTTTTAGTATGCAAATTTATTTTTACATAATGATTTTTATGTGCGAGTGTGAGTCTGTAACTATGTAAATTTGTTTTTACATAGATATTTCAGTATGCAAATTTATGTTTACATAGTGATTTCTCTGCATATCTCATGACTATGTAAATTTGTTTTTACATAATTGTTTTAGTATGCAAATTTATTTTTAGATAATGATTTTTATGTGCGGGTGTGAGTCTATGACTATGTAAATTTGTTTTTACATGGAAATTTCAGTATGCAAATTTATGTTTACATAGTGATTTTTCTACATATCTCATGACCATGTAAATTTGTTTTTACGTGGAAATTTACGTATGCAAATTTATTTTTACATAGTAATTTTTCCCTGCAAATTTATTTTTACATACTGATTTTCAATGAAAATTTAATTTTTACATATTGATTTTATATCAGAGATGTTTGTGTTCTAAAGAATTTTGATTCAGCGATATCATTGCTTGAATTCTCCCATTGCACCATAAACGAGTGTTGAATCTTGTTTCTTTTGAGTAACAAGTGTTGGATCTACAAATCTACAATCATATTTACTTTTTCTTTTTAATATTCCAATAATTTATTATTCTTTTTTTTTTATTTCAAATTTTTTTGAAGATAGAAGTTTAATCTTTGTGTTTTTTGGGTTGTTTTTTTTTTATTTATTTTTTTTTTCTTTTCGACGAAAAGAGGATGTACAAGGAGAGAATGTGGATATTTTAGAGGCGGAGGGGTATTTTGGTCAATTTTCAATTGTGGTTTTGCATTTTAAAAAACATGGGGTTTTTATCTCTTTGTCCGTGTAAAGGGGATTTTTATATGTAACCAGTTGAAGGTAGAGGGAGATTAAACGCAAAACCTGTACAACTTAACTAAACTCTAGTTAAACTTACTAACATAACCCAAACTAAAAATAGGAAAAAAGTAAAAAAACCTATTAAAAGTAAAACTAACAAGGTTGTTTTCCTCTTAAAAAAACAGGAATAAAACAAAACACTTTTCTCCACAAAAACCCAAACCGAACAAGTTATATTATTTTCTTTTCAACGAGCAGTGGTATTTACACCCTGCTTAATGGGATTGGCACCCCTTTTAAAGATTCATTTGTAATGGCACCACTCCATTAACCAACAGATATGCATTACACCATAGATACAAAAGCACCCCATTTTAAAGTGTCTCGCGGCAGAAAACTACTGTGAATTCTTAGATTTCACAGTAGGGGTTGGCCACAAGGCATCAGCTCTCGCGGGATGTGGATACCATGGGTAAGCAATACAATTTAAAAAAATCTCAACATTTCTCGCGGTAGAGAGTTATTGTGAGAGTTTGGTTCTCGCGGCAGAGAGTTATTGTGAGTTTTACATTCACGTAATGCACCCACACAATGTGGTGAAACTCTTACATTCACGTAATAAGGCATCTTATATAAACCTCCTTTTCATTATGCTTACGTTACAATTGCATAACGACCTGAGTTAGCAACAAATTATGCATGTCAAAGTGTCTAATAGCTAATTTATCCTCTCTGTTTGTTAGCATAACTTTAACAGCGTACGACGGCTGAAGCTCGCATCAGCTTTCTATTGCACTAAGCTATGGTACATCGATATTACTAATATCTCGATTTTCATTTTGCAATTTATTATTGGCAGAGCTTGATCCTTTGTAGGTCAATCAAACACCAAACTAGGGCCTAAAACCACACCCTTCGATATCATGTCGTTTACTCACACTCTTGATTTATTATCGATATCATGTCGATTAAACGTTACACTGACCTACGGTACATGACTAATAAGAACCTTTCATACAACTTGACCTCATAAATTAATGTTATTAATGGTGTAGATCGACCCATGATAGGTCAATCTAATTTTGAATTGAGGTCATTCATAAGCCTCAGCAAACTCATTTTTCAAAGGCTGTTCATAAGCCCTCTCAAGATCATATTTATTTATTGAGGCAATTCATAAGACCGTCAACAAAATTTGTACAAGCGTGCATCCAATGCTTCATCTTAATTCGCTAAATATCTACAATGATCTCACAACTACGAAATGATCACCTCATCGATCACAATCTTATAAGCCACAACTGCTTCAACAGATCATAAACGTTTTACAAGCCCATCATTTACAAGACAAAAGAAGACCTCATGTCTTACAAGTAAGCCATAGCGCTTTCATCAAGACTAAATAAGATCTCACGTCTTACAATATAATCCCAACGCTTACAAGATAAGATCAAGCACGAAACAACATCACTGCTACTACATACCAAGCCACATTCTAACAAATGGTTAACACGATGCATACCCTAAATTAAGGTATAATATATAACACCATCTACGTAAGTTAACAACTACGCAGCTACAACTTATTAGCTACGTGCCAAGCTACGCCCTGACATATAGTACTTATGGTAAACATGTTAAACGTTCTAAGTGTTGGCTAAAATGCATAACATCATATACATAAGTTAACAACTACACAGCTACAACTTATCAGCTAAGTATCAAGCTACATACGCCTTGACATAGTCATGGTAAACATGCTAAACGCCCTACGAGTTGGCTAAAACTCATAACACAATCTATGTAAGTTAGTAGCTACACAATTACTACTAAGTACCAAGCTACCCCCTTACAATACTCATGGTAAACATGCTAAACACCCTACGAGAGTAATATAATACTAAGTACGTTAGCTCACAAACACCAAACTGGGAACACTCTGGACGTCTGTTCTCTTTGTAATATGGAACACGCGGGAAATTGTCAATCTCCTCCAAATCGGCAAAGGGGTTATTATCCTTTGCCTCCAGATCGTCCTCCACCAGCTGTGGTTCACGGTCTCGTGGTTGGTCGGGTTGCCGATTAAGGGCCTCAACCTGGCGCGTTAGCGCTGCTACCGCTACCTTGAAAGTTCGGCCATTTGATCATGAGCATACACATCGTCCAGATTAGCTTCTCTCTGAGGTCTACCACATCCTCTTCCTGCTTGACGAGGCATATTGTAGATCATAACTGAATATGATACCAACTAATGTAATACTAAGTGCGTTAGCTCACAAACAATCAACTAATCGTTCTTTAACTAAGAAACGACGGAATTATTTTAATAAAATCAATGAATGAATATCACAATTCTCCTCAGCCTTTAAATAGGCATCCTAACCCTAAAATAAACAAGTGGTGAAGCCACCGAACCAATCCTACCAAAATTAAATGAAACAAAACGACTTTCTCATAAAAGCCCAAAGAAAAGGCCAGAGCACGTGTGCGCTTGTGAGAAGGGTAATACTGAGTGTGTGCGCCCTCGTTCTACTGTAACAACCTCTAGGCATGAGCGCGTGCGTGCTTGCCAGAAGGGTAATACTGACCATGTGCGCCCTTGTACTACTATGAGTAGCCCCTCAGACTTTCACGACACCATCATATTCATCAAGGTATTTCTCAGAAAGAATCTGTACTGCATCAGAGAGCTGAGTTGGCTAAAATGTATAATATCATCTACATACACAACTACAACTTATCAGCTAATACCAGGCTATGCCTTGGCAATAATATAAATTTTTGTAGCTACTTGTTGTTCAATAACGTAAGGCACATGAGCAGAGGAAGACGAGGGAGGAACTTCTCCTAGATAGGCTTAGTTGTTGTAGGTAGAATATATTTGTTGTATGCCATTGCAAATGGCGGCTAGAACGTGGAAGAAATGGCAAAATGGGGAGGAGAAGAAAAAGAAATTTGGCATACGTCTTTGGAAGTGGTGGCTAGCAATTTGACTTATTAAGGAAAGTTGTGAAATTTAGTTTTTTTAATATGTACGCCCTATAGCACTCGCAGGTGGGAGATAAACCATTGAGTCTAACCCACTAACTCTATACACTATTCTATTGTGGTATGTGCACCAAACTATTGGACTCAGCCTTAAAGAAAAAAAGTACTGTAATTTATGATAGGAGCTTAAAAGTAACAGGGGTAATTATGCCATTAGCAAATTGGAACTAGATCAACTTACAACCGCCAAGGCTGTCAGAGGGGCCAAAAACTTGGCAAAATTAGCAAAATGGGACTCATTGTAAAAACAATAGTAACATGAGGAGCTCTCCATAAATACTCTTTAAATATATACTCAATATATATATACAGCTCGGCTCCTAAAAGGACCTTAAATAAGTACCAAATCTAAAACAACTCACAACTTCACCTACAAAATGATTTAAAATCTTATTTTTTGTAGATATGATCTACTAACCACAAATAATATCTCTACAAAAATTCAACTTGTTTGATAATTTTTAACATTGGCAAAAGATGATTGCAAAATCTAGGCATTTCCGGATCATTAGATATTTTTTTAAAAGTGGACAACAATTTTTATCTAAGTTAGAGAATATCAAACGAGTTGAATTTTTGTATATATATATATATATATATATATACAGAAATGTTCTAGTCAGGACTTCTCGGATAAAAAACCCTCCGGACCTAAACAAATTCACGTGATACATTTCTCTCCCACGTTACTCTCCACTTTTTTCTCTCTACCGACCCCACTTTTTCTCTCTCTCCTTTTTTAATTTGAACAAATCAACAATTACTCACACACTATCTCCTCTCTCCTCTCTCCTCTCTCACTTTTCTTCTCTATGAAGTCTGAACTCATTCTTTCTCCATTTCTCTTTCAATTCTCAGCAACCCACTCTCTCTCAATTCTTCTTGAAATTAATCACTGTGTTTGAAGTAAATAGCACCAATGTATATATGGAGGATTGAGAAGAAATTTTCAGTTTTCTAATTACTCCATATAAAGTCATAAGTGGAAACTTCACCCAAAAAAAATGTCGTTAGTGGAAATCATTAGTGAAAGGTTGCAAAGTTTTTTTTTTCAAAAGAGTTAGTTAATCCGTAATGAAACAATTTTGAAAGTTTTATCAGGTAAACTTTAAATTAATTGTAATAACACACCAATAGTACACCTTAAAACAATTAAATTCAAGTAGTTACAAAGGCAAAAGCTTAAGCCCCATCTAGCTGGATAAAGGGGTTGGCAATCTCATCAGTACCATCAGTTGGGGATACAAGCATCGTTATAGTCCCCCTACAAACTATTAGGCCAAGACGCTGAGTATAGATACTACCAATCTTTCGTGGATTTGATTGCTTCATCGAACACAAGGTTCAACAACTGATCATATCCTTTGAGGAGTTTGAGCGTCCATGTGACTTGTCTTTGACCAATAAGCTTGACTTGTACACCCTTGTCAACAAACTTCGCCAAATCTAGAACTGTTTCTTTCCGGCCTGACATAATATTATGGTTGTCTAATAAATATTCTTGATCCTTCAACAAAGATTAACCTAGAATTTTACAATGGTCACAACCTCTTAAAGATTTCTTGCTCTTCTCTTCTCCAAAAGAGAGGCATTACAAACATTTCTTGCTCTTCTTCAAATATATGTTTCATTGACTGCATAGATTTGGATTCACTTGCATAAATTGGGTTTCAAAAAATACAGAGATTGGGATGCACAGATTGATAAAAAGAGGGAGACATTTAGGTGAGAGAGAGTGAGTGTGTTGGGAGCAAAAATTGGAGAGATTATTATAGTGGAGAGAGGAGAGAGGGGTTAGAACAAGTGAGTAAAAATGGAGAGAGAGCGTGTGTGTGGGGACTGGGGAGAGAGAGAGCCAGAGAGGAGAGAGAATAAAGAAAAGATTGGTAACGCAAATATATTTAGTCCGGCGCTAGTTGTTCCAAACAGAGAGAGAAAGTGGGAGTTCGGCTATTTTTTTAGTGGAGACAGAGAATAGGAGAGAGAAAATAGGAGACTTATTTAGTCACGTGTTGTTTTTAGGTCCTGATTTTATTTTATGCGAACTTCTAAATTGCGGACTTGAACGGACTCCACTAAAAAAGAAAACTCACATGTTACTCTCTCTCTCCTATCGGACTTCTCATAAAAATCAGAAATTTTCATAAAGACTGAAAGTGTAAAGTGTAAACAGAAAAACAAATGTTCATAAGACCTATTCGTCTAGAAAAAGTCGAAAAGTTACAAATCCTAATACTATGATTTGCCAGAGGAACAACCATTTGGACTTCGAGAGCACTCTCGAACTGCAAGATCTTCTCTACTATATGAAATGTTAAAATAGTCGTTGTCTCTCACAATGAAGGCCTGGAAACATTCGACTAACAAGCAAAATGATTTTAGCCATTATCCAAAAAGCCATCTATTCGCCCTAAAAATAACATCTATTCATCTGAATTATTGACATTTTCCCTTTTGGCTGCTCTAGAGGACTTGTAACTTATCTTCCTGCGTCTTGAAGTTTCTGATTCCACACACTTTTTCAATTTCTCCAACGCTTGAGAAGTGTATTCGTGGACGGAGGGACTCAATAGAACCGGCAGCCCATATACGTAAACGCCGCAAAGTATTATGATCGACTTTCTGTAAATAGTTTCTTGAACCGTTTAACCTCATGTTTACGTAGCAAAGTGAAGCGCCCAGCCTTGCCCTGCTCTAGCAGTCCGCCTTTCGGTGAACGTATGTCTTGATATAAGCAGGCACATCGTAGTTGATTAAAGTTCTCACTCCTTCAACGTCCATCCCACGAATCATAGCATCGAGGCCACAAGCACTGTATATCCCCATCACGGAACTCCTTTAATGTCTTGCCAGATAGACCGACGTTGGAGGCCGAATACTTCTTTATCTTAAATTCTAACCCACCAAAACATTTTAGTAAGGTAATCGAGCGGTGGGTTGATTCTACGACGATGTGAAAACTATGCATTTCTCCCCTTTTAAATCTTGTAAAGGGCAATCAAACACAATGGTTTGAGCTTTGATTCACATATCGGTTTATAAGATTTTAGCTTTTCCGATAACGATAACGCCGAGACCCAGTTGTTAAGAACAAAGGATGGTGCGATCAAGCTAAGAAAGCTTGCTAGGATCATGAGTTAGTGTAGCGCATGAAGCATCTTCACAAGTCTTGGATAAGTCTTACCCTTACATCCCCTTTCAACACCAGATTTCCTTGTGGTTTTCAAACTCCCAAACATCTTGGCATGGGAAAAAATGTCTTCCTTATCCAATTGTGTCAACTGAAGCACAGTAGGCAACCAAGACTAGTATGCCTCTCTGAGTAACCGGTTTGTTTCATCAACTACAACATAATGAAGATGCTCAAGAGTGAACCCCTTTGTGGTATTAATGTGGTCCATCAGCCTTCCAGGAGTTGCCATTAAGATATCCACTAAGCTCTGTAACTCAACTCCCTATTCTTCTAGATCATAACAAACACCGCCTCCGGTTTGGTCTCTTAATAAGCTCGAGATCTCATCCGCAATACAAGTTTGACCAACAACTAAACCAACCGATAATCCAAATGCAAAGTCGCGATAGAAGCAAAGACTTGTTTAACCCGCAAAGCCAAATCACGAGTAGGCAAGCACCACTAAAGCACGTATACATTTCACTGAACGAGTGGAAAGCATCTGAACTATAGGCAAAGCATATGCTAAAGTTTTCCCACTTCCCGTTGGCGAATTTATACATAGGTCTCGGTCAAAGGCACCAGGTCCAATGGTTTCTTGCCATGCTGCAACCTGAATCGGAAAGAGTGAACTGAAACCCATTCTTTCCAAAGCCTCCTCCAAGAATCAATTTTGCAAGGAATTAACGACACTAACGATGAATATACATATATTTGGATGACATTTGCGTGAAGGGATCACTAGTTAGGCTTTTAGTGGTGTTTTCTCATACTGATCGCTATTATGAATATTGAATGGCAGCACGCGAAGAGATTTTATGGTGAGAGAGATAGTTATTTAGACTCGTTGGGTCCCATTTGCTATACACGTAAGAAAAAAAATTTCTGATTTTTATGAGAAGTACGAGAGGAGAGAGAGAGTAACACATGAGTTTTCTTTTTTAGTGGAGTCCGTTCAAGTCCGCAATTTAGAAGTCTGCATAAGAGCAAAACTATATATATATATATATATATATATATATATATTTTTTTTTTTGCGCCGTTAGATCACGTTTTCAGATCCCAGATCTAAACACCAAAATATCGAAATAGAGACTTACGAAGGGTTTCCTCGCTCATTCTCTCTCATATTCCTCTCTCCAACAACGAAATCATTCCAACAAATTCAACCCATTCCAGCTCCAAAATCAACCCATTTCAACTCCTCCAAAATCGAATTCTCCAAAATCAATTCAAATTCTCCAGATTCAACCCATTTCAACCTCCAAAATCAACCCATTTCAGCTCCAAATTTGCTCTAAGATTTCAGCAATTCTACAAGCAACCGATCTTCCTGCTCCAATCAACCATTTCAGCTCCAATTATCTCTTGCCAGCAACCCATTTAAACCTTCAAAATCAACCCATCTCCCAGCTCCAATCTCTACAGGTTTCTAGCGATTCTTCACTCATTGGTTGTTACGAATAAAGTGTATTACCTTCAGAAGTTCAGAGTGGGAGTGCAAGACTTGGATTTTGGTAAGTGTTAAATTCCATTTTGTTTAGGACAATATTTTTGCTGTGAATCTGGATTATAAGGGTAATTGACAATTTGTTAACAATTCTGTGGGGTCCTGCTACCGAGTGGCCTTGTTCTTAAGGTGCTATGATATGGAATTTAGAGTTTTGCCACATTTGTTTGTATAAACATTATACACTATACGGCTATACCCTGTGGATTGCTATACAATGGGATTTTTGCTTGGGCAGTTCAGTGCAATGTTATATCTTGATCTTTATTACTGTGAAGCACTACATCCTTTTTCTTTGAGGGGTATTAGATGAATGTTTTCCTCTTTGTTGTTAGACAATGTGTGAAGGCATGTTTGATGAGATCACTTTGCCGTTATGTTTGATGAGCCCCAAGTTTCTATTTTTCTATTTCTTGTATGGCAGGATTAGTAGCATCTACTTAAACTATGTAAAACTATGAATTTGTAGTTTGGGAATTTTCAAAGTTTGTAGTTTGGGAATTTTAAAGAATGTCCCATGAGCCACCCTTCTGACAGTAGGTCTTAGTGTTATATATTGTTCTGCGGATTTAGGTGTTCTATACTGATTAGTGACATATATTGTTGTTTCTCCGAGTGTTCTTTCCTATTTATGGATACAAAGTTCTGTGCTTTTTCAAAGTTTGTAGTATGGTACCCCTCGACTCCTGCATCAAATTCAAGTTGCTGCAACTCGATCTACAAGGAGAAAACTCAGTGAATTGCATTTGAAAACTCTAGAAAACATAGTGATAGTACTTATCAAATATCTAGCACAGTATTCTAATACGGTCGCAGAGATAAAGGGTTGTATATATGCTCTAACAAACCCCTGCAACGAGAACACGTAAACTACCTTTTACATATAGCTGGAAATCCGAGAGGCATGTAATATATCCTTAAGTTCTTGAACTTGTATGACAAAGTTCTACGTCTAAATATACTTGTGCCACGGGTTATCCCATGCAAATTTCTGCAAGAGAATTAGCCAACTAGTTGAAGTTCTCCTAAGCATACAAGCTTTTGTTAGAGGAGCTGAGCTCCTTTTATGTTTGTTAGTACGACTATACAAAATGAAAGTCAACAATGTGTTTGAACCACTGAATTTGAGCATTTAATATTTAGGGAGAATTTCTTTATATACTGACTTGTTTCTTGTCTAGAATATCTTACAGAATATTTAATAGGACATTGTGAGGCTTGTTGGATGCGCTTGTTGACGAAAACACGGTGCATCATTGATGACATAGAGTGACTGAAACCTTCTAGAAAAGATGTAATCACCAAGAAATAGAGCTTGAGATTGATGTCTGGTCTGATTTCCCTGGGAGCATGTTCGATTGGTTTCACGCAGGGGAGATGAAGAAAATAAAGAATTTCCCTTGTAATACTTAGATTTCCCATTAATAAGAATGATAACTCAACAAAGAAATTTTGGTATTGCTTGCTCAGTTTCCCTATTAGAATTGTTAGTACTTGTGTACTATTTATGCTCCAAACTGTTGTCCAAGTTTCAAACAACCGAGCTCCAAAATCTGATATGTATCCAAGTAACAACGTATGCATTAGCATTCAGAGGAATAAAGTAATCAGATTGATGTATTAAAATGCTCAAAATTGTGGTCCAATTTATCATTAATCAGGCTGCAACTTAACGATAATTCATTTGCCTACATTACCATCCTGCACAATTCGTATTGCACAATCTCAATCAACCAGGTTTTTTTTTATTATAATAAGAACGTGATTTACGCACAGAGAAAAGTTGGAGAACATGGAACCAAACACAACTACAAATACTAAAAGTAGATAAATACTACAAGCGAGACAATTTCATTAGTACTATCCAAGAAACCTGTTTCTGTTCTTTCACCAATCTTTCTGTCAGTACAGTGAACTGAATTTGAAAACACGGTGAACTCTGCAATTATTGTTATAGCTTCAAATACGTGTTGGTTACACTTAACTCAAACAACCAAAGTTTACGCCATTCGGTACACTTTTGCTCAAGTTAACTCAAACAGCCAAAGTCTGCAGCCCATTTACCACAACCAATATTTGAAGTGCTCTGGCAGTAGTAAAAAAGTCATTTGGTACACTTCAATTTCCAAAACATAGATTGTGCACAAGTACAATAATCCACACTATCGGCTATTAGTTAAAATAGCTAGCACAACTGATGAAATGAATCATGTTCAAAAGGAACTACAAAGATGAACCTAAACCAAAGAAAACTTCAAACAAGCCATTCTTATTCTTCCTCTTCCCCATCATTCTCAGCAATGTTGAAGTACCGCAGCTCATAAACATTCTATTCTTTGTTGGAAGCAATCACACCGAAGCCAGTCTCTTACATCGTGTTTCTTCAAATACTTCTTTGTTAGGTACTTCAGATACCAGAACAGCAAAAGAGATAGTAATTAGTACCCAATTTCCAATGACATTGTATACATAGAAGATGATTCAACAACACTTCAAGGCTAGACATAATGGAAAGTAGTATAGACGAACACTCTCAAAAGTCAACAGACGATTTGAAAACTTTGCAACCAAACCATGTCAAATACTCAAATACATTGCTATACCATATAGAAATATAACCGTGCACCCCTTACCTCTAAATGATTTCTCAATTCTCCTTTGTTCCAATGATGTAAATACGCCAGTTTTCCCTGAAATAGATTTCTCCAGATTGTGTCACTTAGTCCCTGTCAGTTATTTGACCAACTTTATAGCTCTGCATCACAGCAACAACTCCGTCATGCTACTTCTAAGCAAACTAGTAACCTCCAATAAGATGAGATTCAAAAACAACACACTGTCTACAATAAACAGTAATTTGACTCAACATGAACAAAAAGCAGAAGGCGTTATTTGACCAACTTTATAGCTCTGCATCACAGCAACAACTCCGTCATGCTACTTCTAAGCAAACTAGTAACCTCCAATAAGATGAGATTCAAAAACAACACACTGTCTACAATAAACAGTAATTTGACTCAACATGAACAAAAAGCAGAAGGCGTGATAGAATAATAAATAAGTCCTTGGGTCATCAACCAAGAGCAAGGAATTAATCACAAAATTTTACACTCCTTTTCAACACAGTAATAGATAATCTTATTATATATATAGCCAATCGAAATTTACACAGATTGGAAGACTATGCTATTTCAAACATTGAAGATATATGAGAATGGCATTGGTCATCCTGAGACCCCTGAGCTATTATGGCCGTTGTGACTTTTTGACTGAATAAAATTTACACCTTATCCAAACACAAAAATGTATGTTTTGAGATGAAAACAATAAAAGAGAACAAAAAAAAAAGATCATCATGCGATAACTAAACAATAAGGACTTTTCTCATCTCATGAACGACACCCAACTGAAACTAAAGTGCTCCAAACGAATTATCCTGCGTCTTCACTTGAATTTTGACCCAAAAAGATAGTACGCCCTCCAACTACATTATTACCTACTCCAAACCCCACATCACCCCAAATCATCTCAAGTACCATAAAGCTAGTAACTATTTCACTGACTATGGCCTATGGGCAAACCTTAAACCAATCATAATCATTAAAAAATATAATAGTATCTAATAACTAGCATTTCAACAAACAATGAGAGATTGTACTCAACCAACAAAACAAACCTAAGAAGGTAATACAATTTATTTGACATGGAATTTAACACTTACCAAAATCCAAGTCTTGCACTCCTGCTCTGAAGGTAATACACTTTATCCGTAACAACCAATGAGTGAAGAATCGCTGGAAACCTGTAGAGATTGGAGCTGGGAGATGGGCTGATTTTGGAGGTTTAAATGGGTTGCTGGCAAGATATGATTGGAGCTAAAATGATTGATTGGAGCTAAAATGGTTGATTGGAGCAGGTAGATCGGTTGCTTGTAGAATCGCTGGAACCTTAAAGCAAATTTGGAGCTGAAATGGGTTGAATTTGGAGAATTTGAATTGATTTTGGAGAATTCGATTTTGGAGGAGTTGAAATGGGTTGATTTTGGAGCTGGAATGGGTTGAATTTGCTGGAATGATTTCGTTGTTGGAGAGAGGAATATGAGAGAGAATGAGCGAGGAAACCTTTCGTAAGTCTCTATTTCGATATTTTGGTGTTTAGATCTGGGATCTGAAAACGTGATCTAACGGCGCAAAAAAAAACTGTAAGATTGCTGTTTTTTTTTTGCTGTCTACCTAGCCGGCCGATATATATATATATATATATATATATATATATATATATATATATATATATATATATATAGGTTCGTTTTACAACATTTTTTGTACAACATTTTATACAACACCCTTAAAAATATGAATTAAGCCTTGATTCCTGATAAATATGATCTTCACACCATGGAGATCATCTCCACAAAAATTCAGCTCATTTGAAAACTCCTAGCCATGAGAAAAATTGCTTTCAACCTATGAATATTTATCAACGATCTAGAAATATCGATTTTGTAACCCTTTTTAGGAAAACTTAGAAATGTTCAAAGGACCCAATTTTTTGTAGAGATCATATCCATGATGAGAACATCTTATCCACAAAAAATTAGCCCTTAAAACATCTTGAAGGGTCTGGTGGGGAGTATTGTATAAAACGTTATATAAAAAGTGTTGTAAACGAAACCTACCCTATATATAAATCCAGCGCGCGCGCACATACACACATATATATATGTGTGTGTATTGGATTTATAGCCACTCATTTTAAATTTTCTGATCGGGTGGCAAAGTTTTGGTAAAATGAACAGTTAAGGGCAATATTATAATATCACATCTCACATCTCACATCTCACATCTCACATCTCTGATCTCTTTCGCTCTAACATAAAATTTGGTGAAATAAAATAGAAGAGTCCTTTTATCTCACTCTAATCTTCTCTCTCGCACTCTAACTCTAATTTTATCTTTTGTTCTCAGCTAAAAAATATGGCGGGGATCACCACTCCAATTTTCTCTCTCGCTCTCACCTAAATTTTGTTTGCATCTCCAATTTTATTCTCTCTTAGTGTACTTTGACCTTCCTAAATCTTCAATATCTAGTTAGTTGATTTCTTTTGTGTCCTTGTCTGAATTTTTTCTTTATTTGTGAAGTTCTAAGTGCATCAGTCTATTAATATGACAAAAGTTCTAGATATGACACTTTATGTGGTATAGTTCAATTAGTTAAAGTAATCTAACAGTTTTTGTATAGTTCAGTATGTTAGAGTATTTTTGTAGTATATGAGGTGTAATTCTATATTAAATATGTGAACTGTGAACTAGTCCTAAATATGGATGAAGGTGTGGATGTGCTTACTACTAATGAGAAAAATACCACAATAACAATGCGGTCAATGCAAAAGAATATAGTTGAAAATCTTTATGGACAATCTTTATTCTAAAGGCTATTCTGCAAACAGGTATACCCAACAATAACTTTTTTTTTTACTGGTTTACTACTTAATTTCACATTCTTTGAGAATAGATCAATAAGGCAGGATTATGCAAGCTTATAACAATGCTCGTGAAGTATTTGTACAATGTAGACATGATATGACTTGTTTGAAAAAAATATGAAGTGGAATGCTTTTGTTGAATTCTTGTCCACCGTGAACTAATATATTGGTTGTTCCAAAAGAATCTTCCAACATAATGGAGGTTGTAGCCGGACTTATGGAGGAGTGCTTCTAAACACTTGGAGGGGTTGGAATTGAGTACTTGTAAACTGCATGCAGTAAATAAAAGGTTTGAGTATGTTGGTCTAACAAGAACAACTATAAATATAATCTTAATTTACTAACCAATCTACTTAATGTGATAGAAATGCATGTGAGCAAGGCCATTTACAGTTCAAGCTACACGTGTTACAATCGGTGCTACTGGAATTTTCATAACATTGGAACTTCTTGCTGACGAGTCATAGATATTGAGTATCAGGATTGTTGGTGGTGATCTTAGGCTCATGGTAAGCCTCTTGTTTTTTAATTGTAAAAGGTTTGATTATTGGCATTTCTTTTTTTTTTTTTTTTTTCTGTGAGCAAACAAAATTTATAAATTTGATATGAGTCGTCTATTATGTGTGTTGTGCACTTGTGCTGCCCATCATTGCGTGTAATATAACCAAGTGTCAAAGCATATGAGTAGTCTCCAATTCATCAGTTTGGTAAATCTCGTGGTTTCATCATGCCATCTCGACATTGGAATTCACTGTCAATGCACAGCCGAATAGGTATGGAAATATAGGAACCTCATATAAGAAAAGAAGGTTATGATAAAGTTGGCTATCCCGGTGGTTGTTAGGTTATAATGATCTATCTTCTCAAATTAAAAAAAAAAAAAAAAAAAAAAAAAAAAAAAAAAAAACTTTCAATTTGAAAGGACAAATCATTATAACTGGACATCCTCCTGGGGCAGCTAACTCTATCATGTCCAACTTCTCAAATATTTCCCTCCGTGGCTACATTTTTGGTTAACTTATGTTAAGAGGTTGTTCCATAGATAAATATCTTTTATAGTGATACATCACATTACAAAGGCTTAAATTAGCATCATGACCAAAAGAATATGGAAAATATCTTAATCCACTAACGGAGAAATACCAAGGCATCCAAGTAAATCGTGATATTTCATGATGATTTATTGATATGCCTTTGCATTTCTCCATTATTGCTTCAGATATTTGCCAGATATTTTTTCTCACACTTAACTTTTGTGTATGTGATGTAGAACTATGAAAATTTTCATCTCTATTTTTTCTGGTATTGAACAATAATTAACATAAAGGCTCATGCTTAGACGGTTCCATGTTACGAGATTTCATTGTTAGTGCATACCCAATCCCCATATGTTGTCCCTCTAGATCAAATCGATATTAGCAGTGTTGGCCATCGGTTATGTCGTGTTGTAATGTTCTAGGGTTGGTTATGATGATAAAGTTGGCTATCCGGTGACTGTCCGGTTATGTCCGCTCAAATTGAAACAAAAAAAAAACTATTTGAGAGGATAAATCATTATAACTGAACATCCACCGGAGGTACCTAACTCTATTATGTCAAACTTTTCAAATATTTCTTTGCATTTTAGGTTAAGAGGTTTTTCCATAGTCATGGATAAATAATGTCATAGTACTACATCACATAAACAAAGGTTAAGCGTGGCAAAAATAATGTGGGAAAAATCTTAAGCAACTATTAACCTTTTGTTTATGTGATGTAATATTATGACAATTTTTATCTCTAACTTTTCTATTACTGGACAATTAACCTAAAGGTCTAAGGGTTTCATTATGTGGTCATTTCTCTATTGTTGGAATTCACATTCAAAGCACGGCCGAATAGGTATGGAAATATTTGAAAAAAAAAGGTTATGGTAGATTTGGGTATCCGGTGGTTGTCCGGTTATAATGATATGTCCCGTTCAAATTGACAAAAAAAATTCAATTTGAGAGGATTATCTGAACATCCACCAGAGGTAGCTAACTTTATCACGTCTAGCTTTCCAAATATTTCCTTGCGTTTTAGATTAAGAGGTTGTTCCATAGACTAAATATGTCATAATGATACATCACATTACAAAAGGTTTAGCGTTTTGACAAAAATAATATGGGAAAAATCTTAAGCATTAATGGAGAATTCCCAAGGCATACGAGTGGCTTGGCATTTCAATATTATTGCTTAATATATTTCCAACTTATTTTGTCTATCTCAGTTCACACCTGTATTCATATTTCTCAAATTAGTTTATAGTTATTTTCATTCATTTTGTCTCAGTTCATACTTGTATTAGTCGTTGTTCTCATATTAGTAGTTTACGTTCATGTATAGTGGTTGTTTTGGTGTTGTCATATTAGTAATTTATGTCATGTACAGTGGTTGTTTTGGTGTTGTAAGTATGTATAAAGGTTGTTTGGCATTGTTAATATGTTTTGTTCTTTCCCTCTATGATTCATCCAGTACTACTTTATTCAGGATTGTTGGTGATCATAGGCTCAGGGTAAGTGTCTTGTTTTTAAAATGGAATTTTATTATTGACATGAACTTCTTTTGTGTGACCAAACATAATTTATAAATCTGATGGGAGTCATTCACTTTGCCCGTTCTTCCTTCAAATTAATTCTTAAGGTTTTGTTGTTATGCCTTCTTTTTTCTATTGCTTCCCTTTTTTCATCTTTGCCTCTTTCTACACCTCTTTAGGGAACTTGTACCATTTTCAATGTCTCAAGTATTAATTTCATTATCATTGAAACTCATTTAATTTCAATAATTGATTTTAATATTGTTATGACTTGCCTTTATTTATTAGGGTTTGAGAGAGAAGTATGGTTAGGCAAAGCGAAAAAAATCCAGGTCGCCTATACTATAACTGCCCTAATTGGGTGAGCCATTTTTTGTTTATTGTCAATAATTTTGAGTTATGCAAGAGTTAACTATTGGATTCTAACAAGTTCTTTGAACATGTAATTATGCAATGACCTTCAAATAAGAAATCTTCAACTAAGTTGGGTAGTAGTTATTATGACTTTTAAGTATGGGCTGACGAGGCAGTGTTATGTGTGGTGCTGGTACTTGTAAGGTGTTTAGTTCAAAGAAGGAAGAAAACAATGGACTACGATATTGTCTATGTCCAAGAGCAATGTGGAAGGCATAGTTGCAAGGAATTAATTTTGTATAATTTGCCTTTTATTTATGCCTTTATTATATATTTTTTTTAGGCTATAGCCATTAAACATGTCTATCTAATCGAGTTTTCAACATTTAACTGTAGAATCGTAAGCTGGGTTGTGGGTTTTACCGATTGTTTGAAGTAAGAACACCAACATCAGAACAAGGGTCGAGTTTTACATCTCAAGGCTCGAGTTGTACATTTGGAAGGCTTGAACTTATACGTGCTGATCAAATCGATTCCATGGTACAAAACACCTTGGCTGCTGAACTTTCTGTTGCTTGGAAAAGTGCTACTGCATGCCGGGACCTGTTATTGCAAATTCGTGATTTACATTTAGGTGAATGATAAACGATTTGTTGTTGTGTGATTTGTAACTTACTATTATGTAATGTTTAAAGATGTGTGTTTGGATTACCAAGACTTGTATGGTGTTGTTAATGACGTATTGTTTCTCTATATCATTTTTTTTAAATATCATGTAAGACGATTATAATACAGAAGTATGCACATAAGAATGACATACATGCAGCATTGGAGCAGTGTTTATGTTCAAGTACGGAACACCGAACAGAGAAAAATTGGTTTGTCTCGATAGGTTTGGTAAAGTATGTTACGAAAGCTATATAACACGTAAGCTTGACATTGAAAGTGTCATATTGACCTCTAAATTTGTTACCCAATAGGACTTATGGTTAAGCATAGAACATTTCTTGGAAATGGTTTCATTCTTTGACGGAGGAATGTCGAAAACTCATGTTCTTCAATTTAGTCAAATTATATGATCAATAATGTAGAAAACTCATGTTCTTATCGTTTTTTCAGGATACAACCCTATTCTGGACCAAATACCTCAAAAGACGTGATCTAGAGCAAAAAGGAGCCTAAAAGGGACCTTATGGGACAACTGAAAAAAAGTGTCAAAAAGTCAACGGTCAAAGTCAACTCAAGGGCTCAAAAACTCAAAAGCTTAGGAAACATTCCAAGGCTTCAAGAACCAAGGACTCAACCCTTTGCAAGACAAAGACTAAGCACAAAAGTCTCAAAAGACCAAATGATCAAATTCCTAAAGACATGGCCTTGGGCTCAAAAGGCTGAAGCTTCTAGATTAGGTTGCTTGTTGGATAAGATTAGATGAGAGCAAACTTGTACATCTCTACACATATATAAGTGTAGAGATGCCCACAAAGTAAGGGAGCTAGTTAACTAATAGCTATACTCTAGTAGAAGTAGGAGATAAGAATTTAGTTATATTAATTGTTTTTATTTACTTTTAATTCATTGTTTTCCATTTTCATTACTTTAAAGCTTCAACCTTTGTTGAATCTAGTTGGTTTTCTTCCATTCAAATTGTTTAATCTTGCTTTTCATAACAATAGTTCTTCAAAACATCTTCTAAATCATTCATTCAACCAACCAAAGTTGGTTATACTCATTTGAATCAACCAAATGAGTATAACTTGCTAACCAAGTTACCTTTCTCTTATCTAATCTTCATGATTTTCATACTAAAACAACTATTGTTTTCATGTTTTCAGCATCAAATCAATAATAACTAGTTCTCAACATCATCATACCTCAAAAACCATACCAAAAACAATAGAGAAATCAAGAAAAAGTGGGGTTTTCTCTATCACCATCCTTCTCACATTAGATCTAAGATGAACAACTTCAAAACCCCAAACCCCACGGTCTACAAGTGTCAAATGGCACCGCTGTCGGGGATCTACTGATATGAGAAGAGTGAATCAAAATGGGAGTATCTCTCTCTTTTCCTAAAGTTTCGCAACTTGTTTTTCTTATTTTTTTAATTTCTTTAATGTTGAATCTTACTGATCCATTTTGTTTATGATTTCATGTCTCACTCTGAGTTGAAAACACCTTTGTGAAGCAACTGGAGGAAGCTGGTCAAAAGTGGTTGGAGCACCGACAGCGCCCGACTCGCACCCGTCCAGTATGACCCGCGACCCGCCCCATACACTACCATAAAAAGGGCTTCTTGCGGCGAGGATTTTGTTGCGGCCATCGATTTGGAGGATAAAAGTAACCTTTTGCAACGGCCATACTTAGTTGATGCAAAATGTGGTTTCTAGCTTCGGCTTGTCACCATTCGCGGTGAAAAGTGCACCTCTAGCCTCGGGATGAGGTAGGTCGCGGCTAAATGTTGCGCTTTTAGTGGTGAGGTGAGGTTGGCCGTGGCCAAATGTGTTTTTTTCTATTGGTTTATTTGTTTATCTGGAAGGAAAAAAAATTGGCCCGCACTTTATTTCCATATCTCGCCCATGTTTTCGATATCCCACGTCCATTTCGCCCAAAAAATTGAAAAGAAAAACCCAAATAAAATAGACCGACCTAAATATTTTCTCTTTTCCCCAAACTAAACTATTACTGAAATCTTAAAACCCATTTTCATACCTTACCGAAAGTGAAAGATTTCAACGTGCTACTAATTCACAACCAGCTGGTAAGCTTTAGTTCAATGTCTTTTTTTCCTTGTAAAAATTCATTTAATTTGAGGTGGAGATTCCTCATTTTTATTGGGTGTTGTAATGGCAATTGGTGGAGTACTTTCTAGCCAAAATTTATGCTACTTTATCGGTTCAGGTATTTGAACCCTGAGATTTTATCTCTCTTTGATAATTGATCGAATGGAGAAGTTTTGGTAAAAAACCATCCATCTTTTGTTCCTGAAAATCTCTATTTAATTTGTGTTGTCTTCAGCTTTCCATCTCAGCGCTTTCCACTCTCTTTTTTAGCTTTATGCACCTTAACTATTAGTTCACAAAGAATCAGTAGCAAGATGATTAGATGAAATCCCTATATGTTTGTCTCATGACTTTAAATGTTATGAGCAAGTTGCTTTAAATTTAGGATTTTAGGATTTTGATGAACTTGAGCTGAATTTGCAGTTGTACTTAGAATGTTTGGAGAAGTGTTTACATACGGGATATGGGACTTATTACATCTGTTTTCTGGGCAATAGTCAAACTCATGTTGTTATGGTAATGCATTTTTGGAGCCAAATATCCTTATTGTTAGAGGTTTCATGTTGAAACTCTTTGAAAAGGTTGCTTCTTAGAAGTCTATGTGAACACAGTATAGTAGTGGGAAATTAAATGCTAACTTGTTCAAAAGATGAAAATCATTACTTTGTGATGAAGGAATTCAGCTTGCAAGTTGCAACCATTAGAATTTCTTGAGAGAATTAAAAAGATTACAATAATCGGTTAAGTCCCTTCATTCTAGTATAAAATCATAGCTTCCATAATCACTCGAGTTTATCTTTAATTGGTCCGGGCCCACGTACTGATGTGGGTAGTAGAGGAATGTTGGTAAGTAGAGGAAGAAAATAAAATGAAAAGTGTTCCACGGAAAGGTTTAACTAACTAGACACTAGAGATAAAGGGGAGTAAAAAGAGCTAGGATGTCTTTAGCACAGGTTTAGAAGTAGAATGTAATGGAGTACGTTCACAGTCCTCTGTATTTCTTTGTTTTTCTTACCGCACTCATGTCTGTATCATTAAACTTAAAAAAATATTACACCTAAGAAACTGAAACATCTTGGGGGCCACATCGCATTTAGTAAGAAAATTCCCATTTCCCAATAGGAAATCCTGTGACCAAAAAACAATTCTAGTTGCAAAATAATTTATGACCTGATAATTTCTCAAGTCCCTCTTTCGTTGCAAAGTGCAAACACAGTTGCCTTGAGAAAAGTTTCTCAGTGAGGGTATGTAACATTAGTCACACAAACCATGTACAAGGTATATCGCTCCTTATCTAAAACCACGATTTGGCGACTTTCGACCTAAAGCTCCTAAAATCCGTGCTTTGAAATTTCTAAAACCGCACTCTCAATTTTTTGAACCGCGCTTTCAGTTTTTTAGTATCTTTTTGGCCTTATTTTTTATTTTATTATATTGCTTGTTTCATTAGATTGGTTGTATAATGTGTGGACATGTACCGTATTAAAACTCAACATGTCATTTTCTAAACTAGATATCAAGATGCATGCTTGCTTTGGTAGGGATGTCTAGCTTGCTCCTCTAATGCGATATTCAGCATATGTACATGTCATCTCATTTTATTTACTAACTACTACTAAACCATTTTAGGGTGATTGGTTCCTTATATTCACTGAGAAGTTGCAATGCTAGATTTGTATGTACTTGGTTTGAACTTTTAATATTTGTTTCCATATCATGTTGTATTTCCTCATTGCTTTTACTTGTTATTAAGTTTAACATGCTTGGGCTGAGATAGTAAAATATGTTAAATGCTTGTGTTTTGTTGTTGTAAGCATACTCCCCGTTAAGTACGATTAGCGTAGGTAGGTTTTCAAGAAACTAATGCATTTTTCCTATTTTATTATATTTTATTTTAATGACTTTTCATCCTTGATAGATTTCAAAGTTAGTTAGGCTTCTTATGTATTAAGGAAGATTCTCTTATATGTTTGGTTATGTATTTGTTGTGTATTAGTTAGCACTTGATGGATAAAAGTTGGATGCACCCGACTGTTAGAAGGTCCAATCGCAAGTATATTCTAGGTTGTGAGAAGTTTGTGAACTGGACATGGGATAATCGATTTGAAGAGTTTGGTGATGAGATTTATTGTCCATGTGTTATATGCATTAATAAAGTGTTGAGGCCCAAAGATGTAGTGCGGGATCACCTATTAAATAAAGGTATAGTACGGTCATATATCTGTTGGACCAAACACGGGGAAGGAGATGAAGTGGATGCTTGTTATGACTCCAATGATAGTAAAATATGCACCGAAAGTTTCAAGATGCATTAGGGTTTCTAGACCTAGTTGGAACAGGTAGTGCACACCAACTATTCCGGTATCTAATGAGGCTAGTTCGAGTGAGCCTTATATGGATGAGCCAAACGAGAAGGCACAAAAGTTTTATAAATTGTTGAAGAAGGCTGAGACACCACTGTATCCTGGTTCTACTAAAGCTTCAAAATTGTTTTTCCTTGTTCGTTTGCTTCATGTAAAGTGTCTAAATGGCTGGAGTAATCATTCGTTTGACATGTTGCTTCAAGTGTTAAACGAGTCACTTCCTGATGAAATCAATATGCCAAAGAATCATTATGAATCAAAAAAGCAACTTCGGGACCTTGGTTTGGAGTGCTAAGATAGACGCTTGTCCAAATGATTGTATGATGTATTGGAAGGATAATAAGCCAATTGAGGATAAGGATGAATGCGATAAATGTGGTTAGTCAAGGTGGGAACTTACTCCATCTATGCCTGATGAGGAAGGAAGTAATTATACTGTGAAGCACAAGAAAAAGCTGCAAAAGTCTTGATATATTTTCTGTTAAAGCCGAGGCTTCAGAGATTATTTATGTGCTCAAAAACATCAAAGGACATGAGGTGGCATGTAGATTGTCGTAGCAAGGACTGAGCATTAAGGCATCCAGCTGTACTGAGGCATGGAAACACTTGGATGAAAGATATCCTTCTTTTGGTTTGGAACCTCGCAATGTCAGACTTGGTTTGGCTAGTGATGGTTTTAGCCCCTTTGGTAGTCTTAGCACTACGCATAGCACATGGCCTGTGGTTCTTGTTCCATGTAATCTGCCACCATGGATGTGCATGAAGAAACCTTATTTTTGCTTGTCACTACTTATTCTTGGCCCTAGCAGTCCTGGGAATCAAATTGATGTGTACTTGCGACCTTTGGTCGATGAGTTGAAAGGGTTGTGGACGAAAGGAGTCGAGACATATGACGCATATTCCAAGCAGAATTTTCAGATGCATGCAAGTGTTTTATGGACGATTAACAACTTTCTAGCCTTTGCCAACTTGTCAGGATAGAGCACCAAAGGCCAACTTGTGTGTCCTTTTTGCCACGAGAAGACTTGTTCAAAAAGGTTGCAGCATGGTACGAAGTTTTGTTATATTGGAAGTCACCAGTTCCTACCACTTAATCATCCATATCGAAGGAACAAAAGTTCCTTTGATAACACTATTGAACTGAGGACTGCCCCAAAACCACTAAGTGGAATTGAGGTTCTTGAGCAATTAAGTGGGTATGAGCAAGTCACATTTGGCAAGCTAGTGCTCGATAAGTCCGATCAAAAGAGAAAATGTGAAGATAATTTGCCACATAACTGGAAGAAACTCAGTATATTTTTTGAACTCCCTTATTGGAAAGACCTTCGTTTGCCGCACAATCTTGATGCTATGCACATTGAAAAGAATAATAGCGAGAGTTGGCTTGGGACATTGTTAAATTTAGAGAAGAAAACAAAGGACAACTTGAAGGCCCAAAAAGATTTGGTGTTGATGGGAATACGAAAATCACTTCACCCTATACCAAAAGCTAGCAACAAATACTACCTACCCCCTGCCCAGTACACATTATCTTTGCAAGAGAAGAGGAAGCTTTGTCAATTTTTGAAAGATGTAAAGGTTCCCAATAATTATTCATCCAACATTTCACGCCGTGTTCACAGCCAAGATACATGGCCTAAAAAGTCATGATTGGCATGTTCTAATGCAACAACTATTTCCAGTTGGAGCACGTGGAATTCTACCCAAGGAACTAACAATGGTTTTGGTTGAGTTGTCCAATTTCTACAAGCAATTGTGTTCTAAATTGTTATGGGTTGCAAAGTTGGAGCATCTAGAGTATAGTATTGATGTGACTCTTTGCAAAATGGAAATGATTTTTCCTCCAATATTTTTTGATGTTATGGTTCACCTATTAGCTGGTGAAGTCAAGCTTGCTGGACTGGTGTTTTATCGATGGATATGCGATCGAAAGGTAAATGAAGACAATATGCAAAGTCAATTTGTTTTCTTCATGGGTAACATATCTACTTATATTTATGTTTTATTTTATATGTATATATATAGGTATTTGTATAAGCTTAAAAAGTATGTGCGCAACAAAAGTCGCCCGGAGGGTTCAATTGTGGAAGGGTATCTCGTTGATGAGTGTTTGACATTTTGCTTGATGTACTTAGATGGTGGGGTAGAGACAAGGTTTAATTGACAAGGGAGGAATGATGATTGTGAAGATGTAGAATCAGATGGAAAGTTTTCAATATTTGCTGGAAGTGCTCATCCTTTACGGAAAGGAACCTTGAGGAATCTAACTAACGAAGAGTGGGAACAAGCTCGTTTGTATGTGCTAATGAACTGCAAAGAAGTGAGGCTGTTTGTTGAGTACGACAAACTTCTCTTTTCTATTTAAAAGAAATTATCTATGTTTGAATGACATATATGTTCATTATAATAAAAAGGTCTATTGTACAGGAAACACAAACAAATGATTAGGGATGATCATGGGTGTTGCATAAGTGCTAGGAACTTAGACCGCATTCATAATGAGAGATTTGGTAGCTGGTTTGAAAACCATGTATGTGGTAGTCGACTAGTCGTAGTATGTTTTATTAAGTATAATCATATTTATTGTTTTCATTTAGATGTGTTAATTTGTTATTCTTATCTAAATAGGTTCAACAAATGAAACGAGATGGTGAGTTGGTCAGTGAGCAACTCGATATGTTATCCTTTGGTCCTACTCAATTTGCCACATGTTTTAGAGGGTGCATTGCAAATGGATATAGGTTTCACACAAAAGATCTCGAGATGCGAAGAAAAACACAAAATCATGGAGTTTTTGTATCTGCAGAAACCTCAAGCTTTGCAAGTGCTAGAGATATGAATCCTATTATAGGGAGAGTCGGTTCTTATGGTATCCTAAATGATATAGTGGAGCTTCGTTATGGTAGTGGGAATCGAGTGTTTATGTTTAAATGTAATTGGTTTGATGTCTCAAGCCGTGTTGCAGTGAAACAAGATGAATATGGTTTCACCACGGAACTAGTTGTCCAAAAATGAGAACAAACGGAGAAAAAGAACCCACGCCGTGGCTGTCACATGCGCGCCCGCGCACAAAATGCGACCGCACATCACTACACCAAAACTAGATATTTGTAACGCACACTTTTTTTTATTTGTAACGGTTTATTACCATAAGTGACTTACTACTGTTTTATTACCGTAAGGAAATATTGTAAAGCGTTACTTTAATTTTCAGTAATAATTGAATTAATTTCTAACGTTTTTACTTAATTTTGTTGCGGGAAGTTATCGTTAGGCAAACATTGAAAGTATAAAAATAAAATGGGAAAAAAAAATTAAATTGACAATTAGAAATTTTGGTACGAAGGAAACTGAAAACAATTCAACTCAACTGGAAAATTTCAAGCTTTTCACAACCCCTCTTAACTAAAATAAAATAGATGAAAATTTCAGGCTTTTCATCTTTCATCGACCCTCTCTCAATTCTCTTTCAAAGTTTTTATTTTGGGGTTCGCCGCTTGTGTCCTTTCACTCCGCCGCCGTAAGTAAGTACTCCTTCCTCTTTCTTATCCTTTTACTACCTAGGGTTTCGACACTCGTACTCTAACTGTCGTTTAAATTTAGCGAGTTTTTCAGTAAACTAACCTCCGTCTTTCTTCCTTTTACTACATTGTTGTGTAGATCTGTTATTCTCATGTTGGTTTAGTGTTATACAACGGTTCACTGCGAAGGTATAATTTATATTTTTTATTTTTATTTGTTCTTTTTATTTTATTGTGTTTTTCAATTAAATCCTGTATTTTGGCTGTTTTTCCTGAGACTAAAGGAAAGAGTCTTGAAGAAGTTCATGCTCTATTTGAGAGTAGAAGACAAGAGATTGAGATTGCAAAAATGAGGGAAAGATGAATTCCATACATTTCCCCTGTTTTCATAAATTTCGTTGATGTGAATTATACTACCCTCTTTTCAGTTAACGAAACGAAAAAGAAAAAATTTATGGACTTAATTTAGTTAGTTTGAGTGTCAAACCAAGTGATACCATGCATGGTATATTCTGTGTGTGCCAACGTTAACCTTGGGAGCTTAGAGCAACAGATTAATAGTGCTTAAATTAGCCATGTAATCAGTTAGATGATTAGGATCAACTCCCAAATGTAACTGATTATAATAATAATTTTTGAGTTTCTCACATGACAATGATTGTCGTTCTGATGGACTGAATGAAACCCAATAATCTCACATCAACAGTAATGGATAGATACATATGTTATATTATAGGGATTTTCAGATAAGATATCACACCCAGCCGAACGTTGGTTAAGTGGTGACATATACTGATGTATGTGATCGATTACCTAGCTGCCCCAAGTTTGGCAAGCCAGACTGCTTTCATGGTTTCGTAACAGGCTTACTTTAAATCACACGATTAATAGGGGAAACAAATGGTAATCAAAGGTTTTCATTATCAGATCATTTGAAATAGTTGGCACTCATGCTGCATTATATTTATACATAATTTGTAAGTTCTAACCAAAAGGCAGTATATGTTCTTTGATGTATATATTACATGCATATTTTCCGCTTCTAGTTGTGAACTTGTGATCGTTCTTTATTTTCTAATTTTATCTTTTATATTTTATTTTTATTTTCAGTCATGAAATTCAGTATCGAATTTGTGTGATCTCCATTCCTGAATTTTGTTTGGTCTTGAGTCTTTTAACTCAGTTATGAATTCCATCAACTTTGTTTCTATGATTCCAGTCATGCCTCAAAGTACAGTTGCATTCCATAGATATTTTTCATAATGGGACTGCTATTCGTACTCTTTCCTTTTGCTAGCACCTGAAAATATAAGATGTCTAAGTAATTTGAAGTGTCTTGGAAATGTTTCTATACGCCACTAGTTTTAGATCTTGGTCATACTGAAATTTGGGATATAAGTGATGACTGATGACGATCTTTGTTTGTTACTCGTAGTTTCAAGTTCCATGGCTACATTGAGTTGCTTGAATATTTTCTTTCTACTTGCATTTATATAGCAATGTACAAGTATCGATCATTATAGTTAATTTTGTTGTAATTTCTTCTGACTTGTTTTTCATTTGGAAATATATCATGTCTCCATTGACATCTGGTACTACTAACATTTGAAGAGATTTGTGGCGAATTTCCTAAGTAAAGGAGAAAGGTGAAGGGCTGGAATTGGTAGGCACAAATCAGCCACAAAGTGGTTCTTCATAAGCTTGGTAAGGGAGCATTAGGAGAATTAGTATGAATTAATTAATGTTTGGTACTTCAATTCCAAGTTCTTTCCATGTTATTTTCTTACTTAATATGAATTAATGTTTGGTACTTCCAAGCTCTTTCCTTGTTATGTTATGATTTCTATTTTCCCTACTTTGTGGTTTGATCTCTGAATGATTAAAGCATGTTTTTTCTGTTTCACGTATTTTTCATTCAGAAGATTAGTCCTTATGTGATTCATCCTGCCCCACGGGAATGTGTCAAGTATTTCATCCCAGGTACCTTCTTTTCTCTATAACAACAAGAGTTTACGTTTTTGCATAAAATTTTGTTTCATTTTCCAATAAAATGTTCAATGATAGTTTGAATTAATTTTGGGGTTTTGTTATTAAAGTTCCACTTGTGTGACCCCTGGTTACAATGGCGGTGGACAAAAGTTCAAAGAACCATATGAAGTCTTAAGATTGATATTAATACTTTCTTAATTGACATTCTATTTTTTTTCCTTTTGAAACAATTTGAGTGTTAGGCAGACCCCTACATGTCTTGGTTTTTGGTACAATAAAACTTAGTAGCTTATAAAGAGAAGGTATAGAGTAGCTACACTCACTTACCTTTTCTAGTGTCCGACATGGCGAAATACTAAAAATTGTGGTATACACATGCAATATTGGCGTGTGTCACGTCTGACAGAATTTTCTTTGAAATAGGCGTGTCCTTGTAACTTATCCCTAGACACATGATTATACAAAACATAAGTTTTAGTCCTGGTTACATCATTTATAGCTTCTTGAATTGAACAGTCCAACCTTACGAGGGGGTTTCTCTTTCTTCTGTAGAATTTTATATAGCTCTCATTGAATTTGAATGAGAGGCTACCACAACCTTTTGTTTAGTAAAAGAGTGCCTTAAGACCTAAAACTATGGCCTACTATTCCTGAAAAAGAATTAACTATACTCCTCATGCTCCAGTACTTTCCAGCAGCAAATCTCCAGTTAACTACTTGAGTATCAGTTAGAGAATTCTGGCAAGTACCATCGTGGATCTGATTCACTAATTTTATTTCCTTGTTCAACCACAGTTTCCATCTTAAATAGTTTGTATAGTTTCAGGATCAAGAAACGAAATCACAAGGAGTGGAGTTTATTCTAGACATGCTATTACATAAGTAAGGGGAGAAGGTGGTCAGAGCAAGATGATTCACCCTCCAACTATATAGGTAGACCCCTCCCTTTTATTTTTGGCTCGCAAATGATTCTGTGTACTTTCGCATGATAGTGTCATTTCTTTTGATGTAATTATTTTGTGGGGTTTGACTGAGCAAGCATAGTTTGATAGGTCTTTGATCAAGTGAATGTATTGATAGATGGTTGAAATGCACCTTCCTTACATCTTTCCCATGTTTATGGTATAGTAATCTTGTATAATAAGCTGTTTATGTTGTTTAAATTGACCATCTAGAGTCATCGAGACTATCATTTGTTTTCTTTGACTATTAACGGTCAACACTTCCTTAGTTGATTGGACTGGTTTATGTTGTTGCAGTCGTTTCTATTGTGTGCTGGCTCTGACTTTTACATGGAAATCATCAGCAAGAAAAATTGGTCATGGTTTTGGCATTGGAGCAGTTAAAAAGCTTGATGCTGAAGATGAGGACGTCTATGCCTCTGGTTAGTGTTACCGGTTTTGAATTTATCAATGTCATTGCTATGCTCGTAATATGTACCAATCATAGGAAATTAAATGTAATGTGGACCTGATTGGACATCCCAAAGCATTCAATGCAGTAAGTTATGAAAATATTGTGATACATGGCATATTACTTGCCTGAAAGATAATCACAAATCTGCATATGTCAGCTTAGAGGCTGTATTGTAGTATTTAGATCAATTAGTAGCTACTTTAAACTTCTCACCACTGAGTAAGAAGAAAGTCTAGACTAGCTTTAACAACTCTTGCTAATAAACTTTCATGTCTATACTATGCTTCTATTGGTAGCTGCTACGACCCTCTTTTCTTAATTCCGTAGTTTGAGTATAATGAGCTACGTACTACTTAAGATTAGGATATAAGTATCTTTACATATTTGTTTTCTATTGTCTGACTCTCTTTTATTTATTTCTACTGGAGTATACAATGAGAGGGACTTTTCTGATGATACCATCCCAAAATCATCCCCTGAAGCTTACAACTACTGAAGGCGGGACTTCTATACAATTGATTGTATTCGTTCTATACAAATGACGTGAGAGCTTGAGTTTAAAGACAAGTCCTATTGATTTGGAAAACAATATGTATTTCATTCATGGCAAGTCCTATTTATGTAAAACGTTTTGGTGAAGTTATTTTAATAAAAGATTATGTGATTGGATGTACTTGTGAGGTTTCTTGTTTATGTTAGGAACGATTGTATAATACCCAATAAGTGGGGGCATCTTTATGCAGGTTCAGTATAGTAGTCTCTCAAAAAGGGTGGTTTTGGGGAAAATTATTTTTTTTACATATGGAATAGTTTTGTAATGGTGGAAAACCGTAGCTAAGCTTTGTAATGAGTAACACTTATGAAGCAGCATAACCGTTACCAAAAGAAAATTAACTGTTACAAATTTTATAAATCAGTAACACAAAAAAGCGTTACTAACTTTATAAAACCGTTACAAAAGAGTAATACAATTGAGCAAAGAAAACTGTTAGCAAATATTTTTAGTTATGGAAAAAACCGTTACAATAAATAATTATGTAACGGTTTAGAACCGTTACGAATATTAATAACGAATTAGAAACGCCCAAACTGTGACGCAAAAAAACCGTTACAAATTTTTTTGGTTACGGTTTTTGACGGTTAGGTATGTCCTGTTTTGGTATAGTGCATGTCAAACACGCACCCGCGAACCGTTCACACATGCCCGCAAATGACATGCAACCGCACCTCATTCACCCGCACCGTGCCTCCTTTTTGTCAGACGAAGATTTCATTGGCTTGGAATCTTCGTGTGTAAGTCCACTTTAATACCCCCTAGTCTTTTTAATTTAACTGTTAGTAGATAAAAAGTAGATAGATTTGCAAAGTTTTGAGTTTTCAAAACCAAAAATTCAATTAAAAAAATAATTTAAAAATTAAAAGTTTTTATTAATTAAAATGAATTAGTAATCCATCAGCAAGGTTAAACATTAAAATTAGTTTAGTAGCATGTTTAGGTTTTAGTTTTCATTAATTGTTGTTTATACATGATTAGATTAAGATAATATCATATAGTTAAATCAAAATACAAAAAAATTAATTAGGATAAATACAAAATAGTTTAAGTATTGGAAGTTTAGTCTTTTGGTTAAGGTTTAAGTTTACTTACCAAGAGTTGGGGATTCAACCAACTTGAACCGGTTGGATGTGCGAGGCACGAAAAAGTATTACCAAGCGCGCACATCACAACCCAATTTAGGGGTTGAAGTTCCAATCTTTGACGAACACTTTCCAAACTTTTACGTATTTTATTTAATTAGTGAATAGTTAATTAGTTAAACGTAATTAAATTTTCGTGTTTACTGCTTTCATAGTTTAAGCCCACGAAGGCAACCAATTGTAACTTATTGGCTTTGCCAACATTTTGACCCGACTTGTGGGTCTTAGTTAGATCAAACTTGTAACCGTAAGGAAAAGCTCGAATGGTGGGTTGACACGCAAGACACCAAACACTTCGTCAACCCCACCACGTCGCCTTTACCCCAAGGGTCATGTCCGCACACCTTGGGCGGTAGTTTCTAAACCTCCTCGCTACAAAGTGTAAGAGGATACTTGTGTGTTACTAAGCATGCTTGGATGATTGTGTGATTTATGTTTCAGTCTCGCCTTATATCAACGCAAAAGCTAAACCCGAGCCCTAAAAGAACAAAAAGTGGGATTAAGCCCCACTTTACAATGGATGTTGCGTGAACTGTTTGTCACATAGACCAAACTAAAAAGATAAAATCAATTAAGCAGAGCCAATCTAGTCACGTCCATCACGACAAATATCTAGCATGAACAAAGAGAGTAGTGAACTACCAGATTCTAGTGGACCAACCACCTTCCTCACTCCCCTCCCTTAGAAATATCGTGGGTGAGATTCTTGGTGGCACACCATCTGGTGAAGTAGCAATCTTCTCTCTTGACGCGTGTAGTTCCCAAAACCTAGTTTCGCGCCCACTATTAAATTCAAACAGGGCATAGTTTATAATCTATAGACATTGAATGCAAACTTTTCAAAAACTTCTAAGATGCAAACTTTTTTGCAGATTGTCTTGTTTGAGCATTCATGTCTTATCAACCGTCATGGAATTATAATGCAAACCCAGAATCTTGTTCTTGTTGTGGTAGTTCGTATCATTGGGCGTCTCAATGCACATCATATACCGAGTTCAAGCCTCCTATGGAATATTCTTATGATTACAAACCTCAATTTTCAAATTTCCATAGTACCCAATACACCCCAAAGTTTTCTAATCATGCAAACAATTCATGGAATTCTACCACAAATAGTCAACCATCATTCATATATCCACCTAATTAGTCAAAATATGGGTTCACTAACAGTTCATTACCATTCACATCACCATCCATTTCAAATTCATATTCCACTCCACCATCTATCACAGACCAACTTTACGAAGCAATGGTCAGGCAAACAATTCAAATACAACAAATAGCAAAGATCTTATGTTCTCTCCAATCCATTACAATCGATACCACATCTGAGACTAATATTCTTCCCACCAGTCTAGAACCCAACCAAAAATAGGAACAAGGTGTTGCTATAACAGAGCCAATTGCTAAAGCCTATCCTGATATTTATGACCAATTAAAACCACATCACCATCTACCTGACTATTGTGTGAATTCCAGTTCTTATGATGATTACATGCCTAAAGTTACAAATTCTCCCATTTGTCTTAGTACACCAATAGATGAGAACACTCCAACAAAAGAAACTCTAGAACCTGTGTTAGAGAGTAACTTGACAAACTTGGACGATGACATTGAGAAAATTTATGAAGTTCTAGATAAAGAGGACAAAGAAAATGAAGTGTTTGGAGAAAAGGATATAAATTCTATAGTGGAAAATGGATCTAATTTTAGTTTGGTCATTAAAGACTTATCGATGGAACAAATTTGTGACATCCTTAATATTGCCGATATGAACCACAAATTTGTAAAAATGTCAAAGCTAGATGAAGAGTTCTCTGAGTCTTTGAAATCATATGAAGAACCACCACCCGACCATCATTCCTCTAAGTTAACACCTCTCGAAAGCCAACCTCCATTCATAAAAAATCCACCAAATTCTGAGGACTGTACCACTAAACCATTTCAAAGAAACCTCAAGCTCGCACTTAAGCCAATTGCCTTTGAAATCCTTTATAATTTTCTAAACCTTCCTAGTAAAGAGATTTTGCCCAACATACAAACTCCTGAGACTATCATTCCAGTTGAGAAGAACCCCGCATTGATTGAAATGCCAGAAAAGGAGAAAATAGAATCTAAGGTGGAATATGAGTTCTTAAGAGTATACGATGATCCCTTTATTCAAGTGGTTGAAAAACCCAGTTTGTCATTTGTCGGATTATCTAAGCCTCATGAAGAATAACTACTACCACACTCACACTCTCTTGGGCAATTCAATGACGGGTTACTGCATAAGTTCCATGATGCGTTACATAAGATTTCTTTTATCATTCTGCATCTTATACTCCAACTACATCATTTCATTATGTTTGGAGGTAAATGCTTTCATATTTTTTTCTATAAAGATCCCCAACTGTTTATACTTTTAGTATATAGTTAACAACATATCATCCATCTCATATGCATAGTTTTGGGGAATCTGACTTAAAACGACCCCACATATAGTCTTGAATATCTGACTATAAAAGATTCATATTATGTTTTCTCGATGCATTTCATGGGAGTGCATCCTAAAGGTAATCGGACCACTCTACTTGGAGTGTGTGGTTGTAAGTGTCGGAGTCTTGAGTCCACGTATATCTTGCATATTCCTTGTTAGCACTTTTACTCGTAGTTTGAGTAGTGTACCCCTATGGAGCAAGTATACAATTTTCTTTTTCTTTATTTTACACTTCTTTTTAGAATAACTTTTCCATTCCTGTCATTTACAATTCCTATCTTTATTTTCATTTACTTGCTTTCTGTCTTTACATAAGCATTTTTCTTTAAATCTCACCTTTGATGCTGAGTAGTCTTTCCTCTATAAAGAAGAGATGTGAAACAAAGCATAGGGCAATGGGGATTAAATGAAGGTGTCTTACGGTTGTCTATCATGGTTGTTTAGCATGTCTCGTCTTCCATAGGCATATATGCCATACCATGGGATGGTTGGCAACTAGAGCCCTTGATTTAGTAAACTTTTTCCTTCTGTGGGTGATTTCTAGTTGTTTCGAGTTTCGTCTTACAATCTAATTAGAATGACTTTAACGAGGGCAAACTAGAGAGTAGGAGAGGAGAGATTGGATTATCTAGATCGAAATAGAGCTAGTCCTCTTCACTAGATTTGCCTACTTGCAAAACAAGAGGTGGAAGATCTATGGAGGCCAAACCATGGGATGGTTCGCAATTAGAGTCACCTAAATTCAAAAATCTTTTCCTTCTTTTGGGAGGATCACTCTCCTCATAATGATTTTTCCTAGTAGTAGTTTTCACCATTTTTGTTATTGTTTTAAGTAATTTAGGAACAAAAAGCCAAAAAGAAAAACTCTTCTCTCACCCTTTCATAAAAGTTCTTGTTTTTTATGTGTTTATAATAGAGTATTCTCGATACAACACTAGTCTTGTGATTTTCTAAAACACATGCAATGGATTCCACATAGACCAACCCTTAGAAGTACATAATCTCTATTCTTCTAAGGGAGGTTTGAGGATAAGTTATGTGTTACTAAGAGTTGCCCATATCACCATGATATTCGTACGACATCTTAAGTCTTGGACTGGTAAATCCCCCAACACACATAACTGAAGCCACAGTCTGACTGGATTGGGTTAAATAAAGAGTCGACACAAAAGTTGCCTAAAATCACCTATTGTAGTTTGTTTTCAAACTTACCTTAGAAATCACAGCTTTTGAGTACGAGTATCTTTATAACATCTCTCCATAGTTTTTCAAAAACTTGAGGATATAAAAATTAAAATTTTACACCCTAGAGTAACCAAAATGATACTGGATAAACGTATGATTTTATCTTATTGTAAAAACCCTCTATATAGTTAGAGATACCTTTTGAGAAAAATAGGATTAAAAAAAAAAACCCCCCAAAAATTTCAGGGTAGAATAATTACGTTTTTTACCTTTTAGATAAACAATGTATTTCTCGTTCTATATCTATCAACCCACGCTCTAAACTTTTTTGGGGGTGGTATATTTTCATAACGAAGAACAGAGTACAGATCACTGTCATTTTTTCTCATGTTCCTATGGTAATCTCTTTCCTTTTCTTCATACTTTGAGGACAAAGCATATTTCTGTTTGGGGGTGGTATAGTAACATTTTGCAAAAACTAGGCATTCATTATATAGCATTCGTATATTAGATAGAATTAGTATATTTCTAAATCTCTTTCTTTCTTAAAATATTTCAAAAAGACCAAAAATATTTTTTTGTTTAGTACCAAAAGTCTTGTGTTCCTTTTTCTATGATGAATAAATGGTTTAGAAGTCTCATTATAGCAATAGAGTAAAGATTCGTTCTTCGAACTCAGACTAATATACATATAATAGTTTCTGCACCTTTTCATGAATGGCATGCATCAGCATTTGATTGTATAGTAGTGAGTTTCCGAGACCAAGGTTAGAACAGTTAAGTCTCATATCTTGTGAGAATCTAGCCAAAAGCCTCATCTGAGTGATTATTGAGTGATGACACAAGGATGTCCGGGTAGAAAGATAACACGTCCACTTGCTTGATCACCATGCCATATCTTAGGAGAGAATTTAGGCCCTTTTTGGATCGATATAGCCAAATAAATGTTAAAAACCCAAAAAGATAATTTTTCCTCTAGTTACCCCCCTTGAGCCTTCACCAATTTCTAAAAGCCTTTTTATTTCTTCGCCATCAATCCCTGAACCGTTACTACACACAATAAAATGCTTACCCCACTGATGAGTTAAGAATTATATGAACAGTAAAAAGAGAAGAGAAAGCCTTGCACAAAAACATAATAGTTAGAAGCTTTAAAAGAAAGAAAAAAGAAAAAAAAAAAAAAGATTCAAAAATTGAAATCTCCCAAAACTCAAAATCAAAATGAGTCGAATTCAAAAGAAACAAAAGAAAAGTTAGAACTCCTAAAAATCAAAATCATGTGGAGTCACAAAGCCAAAGGGCTAAAAGAATGAATCACAATTTCGAAAGCAAAGAACAGAACGAGGTTCTTCTCTAGTTACAACTATCCTGAAGACCTAATTTCTCAACTTATCAGAGTTTGTTTTCCCTTCCCTTTATTTGTAAACCACTACCTTAGCCCTGTAATTCCTAATAAAAGACCTCTAGCTCAACTAGGAATAGGATAGTATGATAGTAAGTGGATATTGTGATCAATCGACCTCGGTTTCTTTGGACGTCATTCGAGTATGTGAGGATTATAAGTTCCCTCTGTACTTGAGAAAACAAAACTTGAGTGAATCTATCAAAGAGTTGTGATTGCAACACACCCCTGTGAGAACCCAGCTTAAGAACGCTCTCCAAAAGTTTCGGAAACGACTCTGCTTTTGTATTTCACCGCTCATGTTTGCACGTTTATCTTTAGATGATTAAACTATATATATATATTATTCTGAGTTCAAAGGAGCTTGTCTTTATTCCCCGCTAATGAGATGTATAAACCTATGGGAATAAATAAGAAAACGAAACCCTTTGTACTAAATAGAGAAAGTTTGTGAGTACCTTCTCTGGAAAACTCTCACGAGGCTTAAGCTCGTCCACTAGGGAAGTCCTAGTGGTTTAAGGCCTTGTTGCATATGGTCAATGCAATTGCACTCCGCGAAACGAGACTAGTATAATAAATCACACATTTGTGATCTTAGTTTTTTCTCTCTCATATTTGCTTGAGGACAAGCAAAATGCTGTTTGGGGGTAGTTGATCAGTCTCCAAATGTGTATTTTATTACCTTTTACAATGCTTCAAATATGCCATTCTTATGCTTAATGAATAGACAACTTATAGCTTTCGCTACCGTTTGCAGGATACAGGCTATGTAGGACGCATATTTCTAATACGTGCATTTTAGTATGGAAAGGATGGCTATTTACGCTACTTAGGAAGATTCCAGCTTAGGAGCAAAAGTGCCAGAAAGTCAAAGTCAAAAGTCAAAGTCAACTGTCAAAGTTAAAGACTTAAGGACTCAAGGCTGAAAGCTATGAACCCAGGGACCTAAAGCCAAAATCAAGAATTCTATTGTATGGGCTTAGGTCAAAAGCCCACTATATTGTTTCTAGAAGGAAGGGCATAATTGTAATTGGTGTCCTATATAAACCAAAGAGATGTAGAGAATTAGTTATCCAATGTTTTAGGGTCCAAACCATTTGGTTTGTTAGGAGTAGAAACCCTAGAGCTAATATTTGGTCATTAGGAGTAGATTAAATGTTTTAATTTAAATTGTTATTTATTTGTTTTCTATTTTTATGTTCTTCAAGCTTTAATGTTTTCAATACAAGTAATACAAGTTTTTCATCCTCTCTTATATACAAGTTTTCTTTACTTATCTCATATTGCTTTAATCCCACAACACAAGTCATACTCATTTGACAAGTTTAATTGAGTATAACTTTGTGAGTAAGATAATCACCAAAACCAATTTCATTCCATGTTTTGATTCAACAACAAGTTAAAAACAAGTTTTAATCCCTATACAAATCAACTAAGAGTTTCATATTAAGAAATACTTTCAACTAGCCATTAGAGAGTATGAGAGAAGAGGTACAAGTCTTGTTTTTCCAACCCATCAAAACCAGCCTCCAAACAAATAATTTAAGATGAACAACACCCTCAACACCACTACTACTCAAGCAAAATCAGCAATCAGGCAAGTCATCCACTAGTGTGCTTGAAGCAGCCGAGGTGACATTTACTGCTGGGGGAACTGTCAGGGCACCAATAGCAACCAAAATGCCAAGGCCACATGGACCAGGATCAACTCCATTTAAGCCAGCAGGACCAGCATCTCAGCCTTGGGTGCCACCAGGACAAGTGGGGGACGCACCATTCAAAGCAACTATGAAAATATTGCCTCCTCTTGCTCCCGACCCCTTGCCAGCTTCAAGGAAGAAGTTTCAAGTTGTCAGACCCATGTGATGGGGGTCTGTATATATAGGAGTGGAGTGAATTTTTTTGTTAGTAACTCATGTTAGACCCTAATTTATTTGTTAAACATGTTGTCAGACACAAATGTTAGTGCTTATGATGTTTTTTTTGGCTTATGATGTTGTTTTTTATTAAAGGATAGTCATGCTAGTGAAGTTGGTGAAGTTATCAGGCACAAATGTTATGCTCAAGGTTTTTACTTATGATATTTGGTTGTTTTGTTATGTTAATTAAGCAACTTAGTAAGAAAGGTAAGCAACATTTATAGGACTCCACTTAGTAAGAAACGTAAGCAACTTAGTAATATTATAGGACTCCACTCCTAACACAGAAGAAACACATAACTTTAATCAAAGAGTGCTATAGAACATTTCCATTTGAAACCTTATACAGGATTTGTCAAAGAGTGTTACAGAACTTTAATCAAAGAGTGCTAAGAAATACAAGACTACAAAACATTTCCATTTACAGGACTTTATAGAGTGCTCAACACAGAAAAGACTCAAACACTTAACACAAACACACAAAGTGCTCAACACAGACAAGAGCACTTAACAAAACAAAACAACCTACACCATAACCAAGCTAGACCAACACAACAAAGCATAACAACATAACTCCCTAACTTCTTAACAACATCACAACATCACTTCTTAAGCTTTGGCATGGGCACACCAGTAGCATGAAGTGCTTGAACCACTTCCTTAAGTTGCTGCCTTTGTTGAGGTGTTGCTTGTAGTGGTTGAGTTGTAAGTGGCAAGACCCTTGGAGATCTCCTAACAAATCCACGAGCTGGAGCTGGAGCTGGAACTGCAGGTACATTTCTCCCTCGAGCTGATCTCTCCAGATGCTCATAACCTGGCTGGTGGTGGACCATCTGCCTCTAGAGCTGGAGCTGGAACTACAGGTACATTTTTCCCTCGGTCTCCTGGTGGTGGACCATCTGGCTCTAGAGCTGGAGCTGGAACTACATGTACATTTTTCCCTCGAGCTGATCTCTCCAGATGCTCATAACCTGGTGGTGGACCATTTGTTTCCAGATGATCATGACTTCCACTTCCCTCTCCATGTTCCATTTCTAGCAATGAAACAAAGTTCCCTACACTTATGACATGAAGTCATCCTTAACTTATCATTTTTCAAAACAACCGCCATGAAAACCCTCCTATTCACCCGTGCTTTCAACATAGCAATGATAGCAGCACAAGATTCCTCTATTTTGTCATGATCCACCTCCATCGAGCAAAACTTGACCTTCACCATTTCTACACTTTATGAACTACAACTCAACTAAAAATGAACTGAACTATGAGATTGCAAACCACCAAGAGCAGCTTTTATAGTGGTCTTTGCTATTCTTGGAACCTATTAGATTTACAAGAATAGAAAACAATAGAAAACACAGTCTCCAATCTTTATCCCTCAATCTACTAACAACATTCATTCTTACCTAAAATCTAACTTCATAACTCCATACTATTAATGAAGAAGTATGTTCACATATTAATTCCTAAGTCAAAAATCAATGAAAGTCTAAAAAACAGTTCTAACTCAAAGTTCTACTTACTTTTTTTTAGTAAAGACTAACTACAACTAGAGGAATTACACCTGAAGTACAACTACGACATCACAGCTATAATAACTAACATGTACGTTCACAACTTTATTTAGACTTGCACCCCCAATCTAAACTTATAATTAGAGAAACACCCCCAACATTACTATTTTTAATTTAGACTTGCCTCCCCAATATAAACCTATAACTAGATAAACACCCCCATTCTAAGATAACCATAATTTCAAAAGTAGAATAATGCAAACAATCAACAACCATTTGACTTTGTTGATCTTCTTCACCTCTAACTCCAATTGACGATTAACCATCTTCAATCTACGATTTTTTGCTTTTAAAGCTTCAACTCTTGCCTCCAATGTTTCTTTCTTGTTCTATAAACGATTTGGATTTTTATCAACCCAGTCGAAAAAGTGGCAGAATGCTTATGGGTTGTTCTTGTTGTAATGTCTACATCCATAGAACAATCGACTTGGGTTCGTGTCTGTATTTGACCTTTTAACTGATACTAGATCTCCATGATAACAAGTTTTTGGGATGAACAAGAAGCGGATAACATTTTAGGAGTTATTAATTTGAAGATGAAGGAGAAGATGAGAGAGCGTCAATCCTAAAAATCGTAATTTAGATCACTGTTGATAAGATTGAACATGATGTGAACACGTGTCCTCATATTTTTCAAAATAAAACTTGGTCTTGTGAAGTAAAGGGGCTATTTAGTTAATTTTACACGCAAAAGGGTAGTTGGGACATTACATTTCACCGCGAGATGAAGGTCAAGCTGCATTAACTGAACTCCGAATCTTGCCTTGACTTGAATATACCACTCATTTGGGTCTTAGCCCAAGCTCGACCCAACCCAACATCTCCCTCCCAGGCAGCTTCTTTATTTTTTTCAACTGTATCCAAAAAACCTATTATCATAAAAGCAAAATTGTCACCAAGTACGGTACGGGTTTAAAACGGTGTACTTGAAAAAAACTTAGTTCGTGTTTTAAACAAAACGTCTCGGAAAAAAAATAGAAAAAAAAGCATAAAAAAACGTGGAGCATAAAAAAACGGGTTTAAAACGGTAAAACGGGTTTAAAACGTATAATACGTAAAAAAACGGTAAAAACCGATGATAAAGATATAATAGGCACATAAAATAAAAATAAAAATAATAAAAATAAAATAAAATTCAAATACATGAAAGTATCAAATTATCATTACTCATCCAAATACTATAAGTTTTAGATTCAGTACCAAAACAAGACTCTAAATAAGCAGATTTTGGGTTTAATCTCCCTGGTTGATACATAACTAGCATAAAAACCCCCTCTAACCGAACACATGCATAAAACATCCTTATTATTTAAAACATAACATTAAAGCCAAAACAGACCAAAATACCCCTGTAAAAACCGGGCTGACGTCATCAATCTCTACTTATAATTTCGACTTAAGGACAAACCGGGCTGACGTCATCCTATGTAAATTTGTATTTACATATGACAATATAAAATTTACATATGACGGCATCATATGTAAATTTATATTTACATAACCTGTGTCACCTGTCAGATGTCAAAAAAAATGTCTATGAAATTTCATATTTGCATATGTAAATTTGTATGCACATATGTAACTTCATATTTGCATATGTAAATTCATATTTCCATAACCCGCGTCACCTGGTTAGAACTCAAATGTCAAAAAAACGTCTATAAAAATTCAGTGACTGTAAATATAGTTTTACAAAATGTGTCTATATAACATCAAAATGAACAATCAATGGAGCAAATACCACCAAGGCCAGCCGGACGACGAGAAAGAGGGGCTTGAAATGTTCTCTACAAATAGAGAATTTCGGGTTCCTATTTAAACCAGAATCGCGCAATTCCCCAATTGAAGGAGACTCTTCTTTCTTTTGTTTATCTTGAATTTCCAGCATATCCTGACTACTAGAGCCTTAACTTTTGGGCATCAACATAAATTAACGACTTCTTTAAAATGTATCTTTCACATATTTCATGGTGGAACTACAACCTGTTACATAATACTAATCAACACTTCAGAGTTGAGTTACAGAACCGAATTGAGTTAAAGATATTTCTTACATAATTACGAGGTTACAACACACTTAATGATACAAGACACCTGATGATACAACACACAACACGCCCTAACCAGCAAAAGGTCTAAAAGAACTCGCGATCAGGAGTGATAAGAGGGGCTAAAAGAGATCATACATACAATGCTCCTGTGACCCATTAAGTGCATATCCGAACCCAAACTGTTGTCCAGCCAACATCTATAAGATCAGAACCGTCAAATTGTGAACTGCTCCAACCTCAGTAACTCTGAAGAAGCATGCACGAATACATGCTCGCCAGCAAAAATCGATGAAAAAACATATACTGAATATGCAACTGGGCGGGCTTCAGGTTTCCTTCTTTTCTTTTTCCCATCTTCTAGATCTTCGATTGAAGAAGAGGTTTCCTTCCACCGCAACAACAAAAATAAATACCAAAAGATAGTAACACTTATCAACACTTCCTTTGATTGAATTTCAACAGACTATACTTGAAGTGTTGAGAAATACCCGACTTGGGCGAGGATGGTGGGGAAAGAAAAGTAGTGGATGATCCAAAGACGAATAACATAGTACATTACGGATAAAATGGTCGTGAGCATCCCAAGAATGAGGGTGCTTGTAGATACACCTTTGGACTTTTATGGAGACCATTGCATATATAATCTCGAGGCTCACTTGAGAGAGCAAAGGTACAACAAGTACGCAGAATACATCGAATAACGAAGGGGCAAGAGGTCGCCGTTTACTGCTTTGATGTCCAAAAATCCTGAACTTGGTTATTATAGAACTTATAGGTGGTCATCAAAGTGATATGAAAAATAATAATAAATCCAAAATGAATCAATGATAACATTGAGTACACCAATGACACTGAGGTTTCGTTATATTAGTCAATCGGTTATTGGGAACTATTCTCCCAAATGACTCCAGTTAACATGCACTCTAATCGTTTGGGGACAAACATCCAATATAAAAGATAAATGATAAATAAATAAAAATATCATACCTGAGGATGCAATGCAAGAATTGCATATCCAAATGCAAGAATCATGGTCATGACGATGAAGAAAACGTTGAGACCACAGTCTTGGCCTGCAGGGTTGAACCAAATGAAGAGAAGTCCTGAGAATGTAAATGCAACAATGTAGCATCCGATTGATACTGCAAGTAATGCATCATACCTGTAATAAAAGAAAGATTAAGGATGAAATGATCCCGACACCGTCAGAACCCAACAACTCATCAATTGTATCGGCATGTAAGGCCAACCAATGGGATCATCATCAATTAATATGCTCCTAATAGTATATTCCTTAACCCACTTCAATCCGTAATCTTTCATTATTCAAATCTCCATATAATCTCGAACAGAAAGAACAACGCAAAGACAGTCTCCCAAAACCAACAAATAAGGACTATCTTCGCCACAATAGTGCTGTCAAGGACCGGGAAACGGACTTTGATGAAATTCCTCTATATCTAACTTGAAAGTAACAATAACTTTGGAAGCCATGTTCCCATTGTGAGGATGCCCAATGTACTATCCTTGAAACTATACGGAACATTATTTATCCATCTCCACTTGAAACTATACCTTCCCAAACTACGTTTCAGATGCGGAACCTTCTTCATCATTCTCCATAATCCTTATAACCTTAAACACTTGAGAAACAGGATCAAAATCCAAACCCAGTTACAATATCCTTAAGTCTACACTTATCAGGTTTAGGTACTACCATATGCTTTAGAGTAATAGGATTCCAAATAAAATAAAGACGTCGGTGCGAAAAACCCAAACCATGACAATAATCCATTTGAGGAAAAGGTCTCGGATATTTGGGAAGATATGATTTAATTGTAGTATCAAGAACCTCTAAGTTTTCATGACTAATCAAGTGATAAAAAGAACACAAGGGGAGTTTTTTTGAATCACCTTGGCGTGGTGCATTTTGATGAAATGAGGATGTTTGATTGCATTGAACCAAGATTTGCTTACCCTTTTGGATTTAAAGTGGATTTGATTGGTCGTCTTGATGAGAAGATTTCGATTGGAAGCTTGGACATGAGAAGTCTTCTTATTCACTTTCTTCTTCTTCAATTTTTCTTTTCTTTTCCGACGCCTTTTGATGAAAAAGGGTAAAATGGGTAATAAAATAAAATAGAAAATAGAAATCGGACTGGAATTTCGCTGATATTGGAAAGCAGGGAGTTTATGTGATATGGGCCGATAAATAGGGAGATTATGTGATATGGACCGATAGGAAGGAGTTTACACTCATCCGGATTAAAACTAAGGGGCTGGGCCCCATTTCTTGTCTAAATAAGATACTACTAATTAATTACCAACCATAATCATATAATCAAGTACTACAAATAAATTAATAACTTTAAAATTTCCAATTATTAATAGTCCAAACCAAAATAGAACTGTCTCAATAAGTCAATCTAACGCCCACTCTTCAAAAAGGTAAACTCCAAAACCCCTTTTTCTTACTGCGTTTTCTTTTAGATTATTATTTTAAAAAAAAAAGTTTTAATAAAGTTTTAAAATTTTCAAAATCTCGTATTTTAAACGTATTTTAAGTTTAAAACGCCGGCTTTTAAAACGCGTTTTTTTTCAAACCCGGGTTTTAAACTCGAACGTGACGCCAATATCTCTGGTTTTAAACGCGTTTTTTTTTAGAATTTGGAGACGTAGCAGCAAACTGGCTGTGCTGCTGCTCCATTATCATCCCATTTTCAACTTGTACTCCATCTCCTACCTCATCATACCTCCCCCTTGCTTCATCACCAAACCCATGCAAACAACTTCGTTCACTCTCCACCTCCACTTCCACTTCAAGAAAAAAAGCTGCCCACTCATTCTCTGTACAAGGAAGATGTTGTTGAGTCATCTACTGAACTTGTAGTATTACCTGAAAACCAAGAACTGGTTCAAAGTGAGAGTAGTGGTAGTAATGAAGCTTTGGAAAAGTTTACAGAAAGCTTTATTCCTACTAGGACTAAAAGTAAAGTGTACAAGTGAGAAAAGATGAGAAGGAAGAAGAAAGACGGTTTATATTGTGAAATGTAAGAGAGGTTAGTTATTATTAATTTTTTACTTCAAGAATTCAAATTTATTGGTTTAAAGACTGTTATAGGATATTTCTGAACATGGGCTTGATTTAGATTTAATTTAAGTAATTAGTTTCCACTTCGTGACCGATCGTGCTATCGAGGAGTATTTTTGAACACATGTCCATTTGTAGGAAGATGACATAGAGGCTAGATTAAAATGACTTGGTATGAGTGTATGCTGCTTACTTGATTAGAATATTGTTCAAAGAATGTTAGAAAATATAAGTTTATTCTGTAGTAAATGAGAATATGATTTTTTTAGCAGTGTGACGGTGTTGATTGATTTATATATCGCAAGACGAATTTTTGAAACATGCGGTTGTTTGAGAGTCTCAATTTAAATATGTATTTGTTGATAATTATCAGTTATGCTGTTAGGTTTGGATGAGTATTAGGACATTTGAGCCAACCCCATTGTCCAATTTTCCGCTTCTTAGGAGAGGCCATATAGAGGCTAGATTAGAATTACTTGGTATTTAATGCAGGTGTTCATGCTGCTTGCTTGCGACATTACATGAATGTTCAAAAGACATAAGTCTGTGGGGTTTGTGAAAATTTCAATTCACGTTGTCAGGATCCTAGGGTTAAGGGTTTATCCTTTTGTTCCTCAGCTGGTTTATTACTTTTGGTAACGGAGCCAGCGCCACGTCCAATGTTTATGCTAGTTATTTAGACTCAGTATCGTGTGGGCATTTTCTAAGTTAGTTGATACTGGTAAAAGTAAGCAGAGAGAATTATTATTGAGTAAGTGTAAAAAGAGTGGGTAGACAAAGAGGTCGGCTTTGGAAATATGGTGGAATTCAGGTTCTGAGGTTTTAATTACGTTTATGCTTTTGGATATTTGAGGGTTTTGAGGAACATTAGTGGTGTAAAGAACTATTTTTTTTCCCCAGGTATTTGCAGAAAAATGCTACCTCGTTGCGGTTGAAAGAAAAGGTGAGCAAGATGTTTTCTTTGGTATCGAAGAATCAATCAAGGAGTTAGCTCAGCTAGCTGACATTGCAGGCCTTATGGTTGTTGGTTCTACATCTCAGAAGTGAGTTAAATGTCTAAATCAAACATATAGGGTATGTTATTGTTGGAATGTCACAATGGCGATCTATGTGATTAGGTCAGAAATATAAATATGTACCTAGTCCTATAACGCTACCCAGATAGGGGGACATGCCTTTGACAAGGCATGGACATGCGATTTTACATGAAAAATGATGTAACCGACAAGATATGCCACCTGTTTTGATGTATGCGGGTATCGTAGATGTCCACTATTATATCAGTAGTGGGTGGACCAGAAATTGATGGACATTGGCAGTATATTGGCAATGTTTATGATGTTTCAGACCATGCCCACCACATACACTTTAACTTTAATTTCCTAATGCCATGTTTCTGTTTAATTTTTGCTGTTACTGCATCTGTCCCCTTAGCCTACTATACACAGAGCTAGTATTTGTATGATTTGATTCTAATTTTATGATATGACCTAAAATCTGTGTATTTGTGGAAGTTGCGGTAGATTTCTTCATGTAGTAGGCGTCCTTGTTGTTATCATTTTCTTTTTATTGATTATTGTCATCCTCACTTCTCAAGAAATCAAAATAAATAGCATAGACTTGTTTCAGATATTAGTAGTCTTATATTTATGTTATATACTTATATCCATTTTATTTTTTTGTAGACTTTAGATATATCTTCCGGTTGTTATTTTTACACTCTCACTTCTTCAAATTCATAGTAAAGAGCCTACTGCTGTCGAATATGAAAATAATTTGTGGCTGTATGCGTGTACTTGTTTTCCTTTTTAGGTATTCTTTGACTTTTAGGTGCCAGAAGAAGTTTTTCTTATCAGTTAGTATTCCTAATTGCATTACAAATTTACAATGTGTGTAGACTTGTTACTCCAAACCCAAGGACATATATTGGATCCGGCAAAGTTTCAGAAATAAAAAATGCAATTCATGCCCCCGATGTTGAAACTGTAATATTCGACAATGTGCTCTCGGCAGGGTAAAATCTGGAGTTTTGTATATTTTACCACCATATGCTTTGTATCATTTTGTTCGAAGTGGAAGCACTATTGATGAAACCTACTCACGGAAGCGGGAAGTAAGATGAACACCAATTAAAATTAACATAAGACTGAACTCAAAGTTAATGAAAACACGAAACAAAACATAATTAAATAACACTCAATTGAAATAAATCAACCCTAGAATCATCTCAATAGGGGATAAACAGGAATTAACCCTCAAACACTCAAGTTTGTACTTGCATCAACACTAATTGAAATCGATGGCTTAAGGCCATATTTATTTATATATAATAACCTATGGCTTCCAAATCCAAATAGGAAACTAACTCTAATTGGCAACTAACAAGAAATCCTAAGCCAATAAAGAAACTAGAAAGCAATTACTAAAACTAATAGGACTTCTTAAAACAATTGAACAAACTAAAACCTGGAATTACTATAAATAGTATGTTCGTGTGTTACTATAAATAACAACTGCTATTTACATCAACTATACATTCTTCAGTTAGAACCTAAAGGGGTGTTTGTTTTTCCTACTTATAAGTGCTTGCTACTTATAAGTGCCAAACACTTATAAGTACTACTTATAAGTAGGTCCTAAAACTTGTTTGTTTTTTTGCTACTTATAAGTACTTATAAGTAGTAGGAGTGTTTGTTTTTTCACGCACTTATAAGTGGCAACATTACAATTTTACCCATATTTTAATAACACATGTACTTTCTTGCTGAAGTTAATGACGATCATATAAGAAATCAATTTAATGGAAGTAGAAATAAATTCATATAGAAATCATAATAAATGAGAAGAAGCAAAACAAATAAAAAGATAACTAGAAGAAACCATTATCTTCTTAGCTGTATCCACTCTCTAGCAAGAACTCTAAAGCATTCAACTTCAAGAAATATGTGGTTTTTATATGCGTCCATGGGTAGTTACGTAATTTTATGTCTAATCCCAACTTATAAGTTGGCGTAAGTAGGATTTTTTTTGCTTACAACTTACGACCCTACTTATAAATTTTTTTGACCGTTGACTACTTATAAGTGGGAAAAAACAAATGGGTAAAAACAAGTGGTCCACCACTTACAAGTGCTTATAAGTGGTCTAACACTTATAAGTAGGAAAAACAAACACCCCCTAAGTCACATTGAAACGGGTATGAGTTTGGTGTCTGACACAGTAACATATAGGAAGTAGGACGCGAGGACACAGTATAGCAGCAGTCTAACAATTACTATTTTTAGGTTCGAACTTGGGTATGCAGCAAAAAGTCCATGCAGTTTCTACTATTTGGGTACATGTTATCTGTCAAATATGGTAATCTAAATCCTGAAGCCTAACAACAAACAAAATGAATTTGTAAGATTGGAATTTCCTGCTTTTCACCAATGTTTTAACATTTTTGCTAGTTTTAATAACTGTTCTCGTGTTTTAAATTGTTAGTCTTTCAATCTAAACACCTTATTCTTGCATACTTCCACAGCATCCTTATTCAATTTCTGTACTCTACACTTCTGTTCTTAGTATATATGCTTTTGGCTACACTTCCCCTGGATAAAATTTTGAAGCCCAGGCATCATGCTAAATTGTAGCTGAAACAGCAATTCTTTTTAATTCTTCTTTATCGAAAACCCTCTAGTAGAGGGAACGTTCTTCAAACAAAGGAGGGCCCAAGAGGATCAAGTGTGAACATTCTTGCATTATTTGGAATGATTGGTCAGTTGATGAGAAAAAGCACAAGTCTTGGGAACCTGCCATACTTTTGCATGAGTTTATATGTTGAACTTGGTGTTTTCCCCAGTTGGTTATGTCATACCAAGTTTCTGAATCCCCTGGTCATACCATATGCTGTAATGTAAGATTAATTACCTTCAGGACTCGGAAGTTCCATTAGTAGCGTATCCAACTATCTAAAATAGGCATCTTGTGCACCAATGTTTTTGATTAGGCAACATTGATAAAAGATAGAGCTGTAATATTTTATTGCCAAACTTGTTCTCATTTAGCTCTAGAAATTTTAGCTCATTTCGATTAATTTTGTTTTATTATGTTGATCCAATCTGCTGACATACTCGTTATGATAGTGAAAATAAACTTTGTACTTTTATAATTTGAAGAACACGTTCATGGTATTCCTGTAGTGATGGCATGTTAATACACAAGGATATGCAAACACAAAAATTTACTAGCCGATGCTTTAGTTATCTGCTACTCATGTTTAGGCAATTGCGTAATCTGGAAAAGGCCTTTGGTGGGGAGATTCACGTTTGTGACTGCACAGCCCTGATCTTGGATATCTTCAACCAAAGAGCTGCAAGTCATGAAGCAGCTTTGCAGGTAAATCATACCAACTCTTAAATAGGTAGACAGAGCTAGTCCGCAATTCTCTAATAACAAGGGATGATAGCCATTTAGGTAACATTGGCACAAATGGAGTACCAGCTCCCCCGTCTCACAAGAGCGTCAAGCTGGAGGACAAGTGAAGGGTATGGGTGAGAAACAGATTGAGGTGGGCAAGCGTATTTTGAGAACTCAAGTAAGTGGTTCTTTATGATCTAAAAGATGGTTAAAAGATGCTCTCAATATAAGGTTTGTACGATTCAGAGTTACCATTGGTGGTTAAAAATAGTGACAGCATATTACTATATTATTTCTTACTTTTCAAATTGCTGATTATCGTGCTACATCTTTGATGGCCTGTTGAAGAGAAATGTATTATTTTTAGTTCCCACCAAGCGAAAAGGTCATCTTACTGGTTTGAGAAATTTATATCTTAAATGCTACTTATTGTAAATTTTTTGCAATCATGACTTTTACTCTGTGGTTAACTGTAGATATACTCGTGAACCTTTCTTTTCGTGAACCTTTTTTTCTTTGTTGTTACAATTGTCATTTATTATTATTATTATTATTATTATTATTATTATTTGTAAACCGTGTAGCACTCACCCATTGAGATTTGAAATTTTTTGTCCTGATAGATCGGCATTCTGAAAAAGGAGTTGTAATCTGTTTGAAAACATCAAAGACAGTATCGCAACCGTGGAGTTTCTGTTCCAATACCTGTGGTGTCTTTGGTAAGTTTAAACACGTAATTGAGTATTTGACAAGCATGATTTTTTGGAGGGCTAGGGTTATTAAACAGCCAATGCATTACAAACTGTTGCAGGTTGGGTACACAAATGCTGGAAAGAGTACACTCCTAAATTGCTTGACTGGAGCTAATGTTCTTACTGAGGATCGACTGTTTGCAACACTTGATCCAACTACTAGAAGGGTGCAGGTAAACAACCCTAAACTCATCTCTGTGTGTGCGATCTCTTTCTGGTAAAAAAATCACTGTTCAAAGAGACTTATGACACAAAGCTTTATCAGGCAATCAGTTACCTAGATTAGAAAAGAGATTGCATCTTTGCGCTTGGGGCAATGATGCAGCTAGTGACGTCTAACCTAGGCGCGTCATTGCTGGTTGAAAACTATTTCCAAACCCCCTCCTAGGCCCTGGACGCCACGGCCGTCGATAATTTCTGGAAGTGCCTCCCTCTAAACAAGGGTAAAGCCCTAAAAGCAAAGAAAATAGAAAATAGAAATACTAGAAAAGAGATCCACTGAAAGATCCTTTCCTTTTTCTTTTCTTTTATTGTGATCCTGGTTTTGTGGTTTAATTGGTTTTCTTGGGGTTCTAAATCGGTTAGCTGAATTGCAGGGAAACAAGCTAACTCTAGGCACTCTTACTTGATAAATTATTAGTTGTATGTTGGGAGTTGAAAACGTTTGATGTCTGATTAATTGTTAACCACCACCACACACCAAAAAAAAAAAAACGATTAGTGCATTGAGGCAAGGTGGTTTATTAAGTAACGTGCTATTTCAAGTTTTGCAGTGGCTCACTGCTGGAGCCTTGAGGGGTTCGTCCCGCAGGGTAGGGTACTGTGATCTATTCCCACCAAAAGGAACTAATCTAATTATTAAAGATGGGGTTCGAATTTAAAACCAATTTGTGATACGTGGAGAGGCCTCAAGACTTATATATTTTTATGTGTGGCTTAACATATCCCATGTGGGACAAAACATCTCAATGTGCCCCCTCACGTGTCACATTACTTTAGCCTAACATGTGGACAAAGACGTGGATTCGTGGCCTTCTCTTGTTTGGTCAACCTACGTATGTACTTTTCCTGTCCCATACATGATTCAATCAAGCATAACAATCGATATCCTAAATGTACTTTCCCTTCTTTTGGAACCGGTAAAGATTCTTTATTTCATTGGCTTTCAGCGCAGATGAAGAATGGGAAGGAATTTCTTCTAACTGACACTGTTGGTTTCATCCAAAAGCTACCCACTACAATTGGTAAAGTCTTTTAACAACTCCGATGTTCAGAGATTATCTTATTTAAATTTTTTCCAAAATTTGCTAATCTTGTTTCGGGAATAAATATACTTAGAGAAAGAGATTCTAGTTATGAGTATAATCAGCTCCTTTTGGGTGTCCTGGACCCGTTGGAATCTTCTTCCATCTTAAATTGTGCTTTTGCTACAGGTTGCAGCTTTCAGAGCGACACTGGAGGAAATATCCGAGTCATCGCTTTTGGTGCATGTGGTGGATATCAGGTCATTTTATTTAATATTTTTATTGGGAACCTTTTTGTTAATCAATATCATCATCCTCTTATTGTATAGGCTTTTCATCCATTTCAGCCATATATTGTCCCAGCAACAGAAAGATGCTGTTGACAAAGTTTTGTCCAAATTAGATGTGGCAGCTATTCCACAGTTGATCGTCTGGAACAAGGTAGGGCTAGATGCTTTTATTGGTTATAAAGTTCTGGTCTTCTTTGGTATGTGTGTATATTTCCTTTCTTTCATGATACAACAATACACCATTAGTTCAATAATAGCCTTCTTATAAGTCATACAGTTCTATACTAGTGGATATGGAAAACGGTTTATGTTGTCGTTCGTGTGGCCATAAAAGATCTTTGCCGTATGCTCGGTGGGACACTTAGATTGCATAAAAGTGCGGCTCATCATTTGCTGGACCAACCAAGGAGAATTCTCTGTTCTCAAAATAGTATGGAGAACTTTATAATTTATAATGTCCACAGTCCACTAATAAGAAAAACGTTTCTGTTCTTGTTAGACCATAGATGATCATTGGAATTGTATCTGTGGGACCAATTATTAACGAAGTACATGGACACTTCATATTTGTAAAAAAAAACTGTGATGGACACACACACACACACAGACACTCCAACACGGACACGTTCTGCATAGGATTTTAAACTAGTGTTTCTTCTATATCCTAAAAGACTAAGAAAATAATCAATTAATATAGTTACAATTCCATGATATGCCCCTTTCATAGATAATTATTTGTAAGGAGGCACTTTGTAAGGTCTTCATCCCAAGAATTAGTGGTGTAACTAAAGAATAGTTATAGTTTTCTTTTTAATTTTTAGCTGCGTCTCCGTGTCCTACTCATATAGGTCGCCGAGTCAGACACTTTGTATGTGCGTCGGCCACCGACACACGTATCCGTGTGTTAATGTGACCTGGATAATTAAAAAAACAGAAAAAACAATTAAGATCAAAATACTGTGGCTTAGCCTGTGGTTTAGATTATTGACATTCGTTGCGTCCAAGAGTTTGTGTTAGTGAAACTAAATTATTAAAGCAATGATTACGAACATTGATGTGATGACAGATATATAAGATAAAACCTTCTTGTGTTTTGTGGGCATGCCTCTAAAGCTGGTCATTTCTTCCTTGTCAGCTTAGGGGCTAAACTTGTGTATTTAGTTTCTTTGTTTGTGTTATTGGTTTGAGGGTTAGAGTTGTTAGCCATTTGCATGATTTGACTTGATGTTACTGTATAACCAATACATATGTCTTTACGGGGAAAAACAATTCATACAGTTCTATCGTTTCAAATCACAGTTACGATTAAGGCATTGGATACTGTACTTTTAACAACTAGTACATGACTTACTTTGTCATTCTTCTGGCTAAAATCTCTCTGCAATATACTCTGTGCTACACTCGGATTCATTCCAAGTGTGGCTCACCATATGTTGGACCAACCATTTGAGATTCTCAGCTATAAAATTAGTACGGTGAAGTTTATATTTTACGATGTCCACTTTTAAGCAAAACTTTCTTTTCCTGCTAGATTATTGATGATCAATGAAATTATATGTGGGTCCAATGATTACAGTCATGAACACTGGGGCTTTAGCCTGTGGATTTTGATGGTTGACATTCGTTGCAGCTATGAGTTGTGGGGAGTGCTACTAGAAAATTAAAATGGCTTATCAGTAAAGCAGACATGATTTTAGATATAAGATCAAAATCTTCATTCTTGTCTTTCGTGCATAATCAGTCCATGCCTCTAAAGCTGGTAAGCCTGCTCTCTCCAGTTTATACTTAGTTTCCGAAATTCCAAGTGAATATGGCAAATCAATCTCTGGTAACAGGAAGGGTTAACTAAGTTGGGACTAACTGCTTATTACAGGTTGATAAAGCTAGTGACCCTGATAAGCTTAAGATCAAAGCAAACGAAAGAGAAGATGTCATGTGTGTCTGCTCTGACTGGTGATGGGATACAGAACTTTTGTGATGCAGTTCAAGTGAGGCTGAAGGTACAAAATAACAAATTATGAAATTTCTTCTTAGAAGATTATATTCTTTTTATTTTTTCCAACAAAAGAAATGTTTGTTGGTTTGTACTTTTGTACTATAAAAAATGGCCTATCTGGAAGTTTAACACATTTGTGTATGACAGGATTCTATGGTATGGGTTGAAGGCTTGAAGCCCTTGCCCCATTTGACAAAGGGGAGCTCCTGAATACTATACATCAAGTTGGACTGGTGGAGGGAACTGTGAGTATTATCATTCCAGGATCCTGAAACTTATCATCTACTATGGATCACAATAGTTTAATTGTGATTTTTTTCATTCTTTAAGGCATTATGATATGTTACATACCTATGCACTTTGCTGGTTATTATCTCTTATCATATTTTCCCTACCAATGACTGGAGGTCATGAGATAATTAGTGGGCATGTACTCCTAAGTATCTATTTTTGAAAATTCTTAGTAATGTAACTGCAAAAGATTATGGAAGGCAAGAAATTACTGAATTTTAAAAGAAACCTATGAAATAGAAGGTGGTGAAGAGTCATTTTAAGAATTTCCTCAGTAGGGAATCAAGGGCTGTCCTCCCCATTTCCAGTATTAATCTTCATTGTCATTCAGTGTTCCCAATATCTACAACCGTCAGACTTCTAGGTCTATTCCAAAGCTGATTAAAGAGAACAATGAGAAGAAAAATCCCATATAAAGAAGATGGTGGTCTGTCCTTGGAAATCATGGGAAGAAGAACAAGATGCTAAGATCTGGTAGTCTGAAAATATTGAATAGTCCCATAGATAATTTTCGTTGAAATAAAAACGGTCATGTTAGGCTGTGTTTGGTATAAAGATCGTATCTTGATGTAAACAACAATTTCTCTTTTTGGTGAAGTATTGAGGTTCTTAACATTGAAGGCTTGCTATATTGCATATCGGTGATGACAATTACTCTTGGCAGAGAAATGGGCCAGGCAGACCAGTGCTCTACAAATAAGTCTAGGTGGCTGCATGGGAGTGCCTCGCTTAGGCCGCTTATGTAGGACATCTGGTTGACCTACTTGGCGGGTTGGGGGTCAGAAAGAAAACCCAAAAAGGGCTAAAAAAACAAAACCCTCAGAAAAGGAAAATTTGAAAATCGCAAACCCCTAATCTCTAGAACACTTCGTCCATCATTCTTCAGGCTATATCAAAGACTGGGAAATTTATGACAAGCAGAGCTCTCCTGAGAAAAGTATCCCTGATTGAAGGCGGGGTTGTGCGTTGCGGGTGATCCTGTTATTTGGTGTTTGAAAACATTGTATTGGGTTGGTACAGAGATTGATTGTACTTGCCGTTCAAGCTATTGTTAGCTCAGTGCATGGTTTTGTTTTTATTATACTTTTGTTGGGTCTGTGGGTGGGGTGGGGTGGGCGTTCAACTATTCAAGACTTTGCTTCCCCCACCAAACTACAGAACATAGGATCAAATTTGCCCGTCTATGCCAGGATTTCAGAGTGAGATTATACCTGGAAATGACCCTAGTATGATACATGGACATCCTTTTCATAGTCTAGTATGATACGGTGATACCTGGTCTTTCTTTTAATAGTCTAAATCTTAACTTACTAGTATAAATTGGTCTACAACCTGTTACTTGTTACCATGTTCAGCTTAACTCTATTAGTCTTGACAGCTTTTATTGTCTAATTACTTGTTATTATGTTGGTTGATGATATTGCTTATAAGTAAACCTTTCTGATTAATTTTGTTGTTTCCAGGAGTACACTGAGAAGGATACTTTGGTTAGGGCACATGTTCCTCTCCGCTCGCAAGGCAACTTACCGCAGCTGTGTGCATCATAACCACCAAGTTGCCTCGACAGTCAATGCATTGTAGCAAATAGGTGACACATGAACTTCATTCCATACTTCCATTTTCAGTTTGATCGATCATGGTCATCAGTCATCACCGGTGTAGAATACTTCCAAGTCTGGCCGAAGTTGGCTGTACCACTGTTCCGTTGTGAAAGAGACCTTCGTGTAACATTGTAAAAATTCTGAACTGTATATATATAATAATGAATCATGAATGTAATAAAAAACATAAATTTTCGGGTAGCAGTATACATGATTGTACCAACCAGCTAAATACATATATTTGGGGTTTGTGTGAATTCCACGGCAACAGAATGCCACTGATAAATTTGTGTGTGTAAACTGCTTCCATTAGATTATCTCCTTTGTAAGGTCCATTTGTATGGCAACCATGGTGATACTAGTGCTGGGGATTGTGTTTGAAATGTTGCAACTTAAGCCCCTCTAGGGAATATTTAGTAACTGAAATTAAAAACAAAGAATAGCATATTGTGCCTTCAAATCAATCTTTTTGGTGAAAGAAAGAATTTATGCTTTCAGGCATAGTACAAAATATCAGGATATAGGTATTTATCGATATTCAATTTCTTGATATGTATCGTAGATATATCTTTCTCTTTGGGGATATTTGACATTGTTTCACATATAAATATCATAGATATATCCAAAATATCGACAAATATTGTAGATATTGTGGATATTTATTGATATATCATGATACATTATTTATATTTATTTAAAATATAATGGTAAATATTAAATAAAATTATTATATATACAAAATATCGCCAAATATCCTCAAATATCACAAATATCGTAAATATCATCAAAATATCACCAATATTTATAGTCGTATATATCTCTAAGCATATCGTGATATTTATATATCTTTCTCTGAAATCTAGATAGATATTTCCAAATATCGCAATATATCGGGATATTTTTTACTATGCTTTTAGGTGGTGCCAATGAATAACTTTGTTGAACAGGTAAAATATGCCGAGAAAAAGTATTGGTCTAAACCTTTAAAAGGCTGAGTTGGGCTTCCCAGCTCAGAATCTATGCTTTTACGGTTGACACTGTTGCATTCTGGTAATGTCTGTTCACCATTCCCGTGTTCTCATAGGGCTATTGCGAGAGAAAAAGACCCCTGGGGTCCAAGGTGTCTCTGTACCTGCATCTGTTACTTGTGATCTCACCCATTTGTCAGAATCTATGTTAATTGTGATCTCACCCATCTGTTACTGGTTGGCGCATATCTTAATAAAATGTTACTTGTTCCGATCATCTCCCTTTTGATGACAAGATCTTCTGTATCTGGTTCCTCAGATGAATCTTCTGCTCAATAGGGTTTATCCACATTCCATAATAGGGGGTTTCTTTTTTCTTTTACGAATTCTTCATTGGGACTTTGTATGTTCTTTTTGCTGCCCATATTTTCATTTTGGTTAACTTAAAATTTGCGAAGTAGTTTGAAAATAGTAGAGCTCTCGGCCAAATTACATATCTTCCGAAAGTATAAAAACTTGGGGCTTGCGTCAGTTTTTCATACATCAAATATCTCAAATCATCTATGAGTTTTTCAAGGATTCACCAGGGTCACTGGTCAAGAATCTCTTTTGGTTTTTGTAAATAGTTCCCTTTGATCGGTAGGGATAAAAAGGGTTGTAGTGATCTTACCAATTTGAACAGAGTGTGGGTAAGAAGAACAAAAATATTACTCAAGCCTGTTTTCAAAAGAACACAAGGACAATCCGTTTCCTGACACAATAATCACAAAAGGGGCGAAGAGATATGAGAAGAAATTTCATTAACTTACAAAAGGCACAAGCCTGATAATACATACATACATTTAAATAAAACAGCTCACAATCAGAAAATTTTGCAATAACACAGATAAAGCCGCATGCCCATACTACACGTGTTTAGCTTTAACGCAATCAGGAGTTCAGGACAAGAGCTTCTATGCCTTTGGTATCTAGCTTATCATGGGGTTCGGTGCGAACCAGATTGGTGGTGGCATAATCATGAGAGTGTCAGTGGGATAGAGGAGCTTCTCTATACTGGCTTCTTCAAGATTAAATATGCCGTAATCATGACCTCCAAACCCTTGTTCTTTAAAATAACTCCAGAAATGGTCAGTGAAGTAGATACAATTGGGCTTGCACCCTGAGAAATCACTCGAAGATATAGAGAAGGAACTGTTCTGTCCCACAAACAGAGAGCGATTCCCAAGGCTCTGAATCTCCACCCACTTATTAGGCGCCCCAAAATCTAACTTGAGAACCTTGAATCCAACTGTTTTGTAAGGCCATCGTTGACCCTCTTTAAGACTAGTGCTCTGATCTTCTTCAAGGACAATTTTTCTAAGAACCACAAGCAAGTCCCCAGATGACTCAAGTATATACGAATAAGAACTAAACTCTGAACGGGAAGGATGCCGGCCAATTACTTCTTCGGCATACGGATGAGTTCCTTCTCCTGCCTCCAAATCTTTAACAACAACAACATACCCATTATTATGTACAGCGTAAAAAAGACCCTTGTAACACGTAACATCCCGAAAGAAACACATTCTTTTCTGATCTAGAGTTTCTGGAGTAGCCAGAGTCCATGTTTCTTGCTCACCACCAATTTTATAGTACGCCAGTTTACTATTCAATCCTTGAATAGTCATGACCACAGTACCACTACTAACCGACGGCGATGACAATGCCACTCTACTAACATACATATCACGAATAAAGTTGGACTGAAAAGTGAAATTATTCGTACTATCAAATCGCTTTCCAACGTAAAACAAAGATACATTATGTAAAGGAGCGTTTTAGTTTCATTCCCATATACGGGAGGAAGGAGAATGGAATTGGAATTGGATGTGGGAAAGGGTTCTCTTGATTCTGGGGGGAAAGAAGAATTAGGTCTGACGTAGTCTTGGCGGGGGGTATTTATAGCTGTTGAGCGTGAAGATCTGCGCTACACGTGTATTGTTGAGTACAGATGTGTGGTCGAGATCAGGGATGCGTGTAGGATTGGTGGTGGTAGGAAGTCTGCAATGATGGAGAGTGGTTGGGTTGTGTCAGTACGGCTCTGGTAATGATTGCATTTGGATAATGGATGATGTCACTAGGTGGAACGTTCTGCGTGAGGGTGTGCGAGTTGAGCTACTCTGGAGCGAGCTCGGAGGACGAATACCTTAGATCGGTGTGCTTAACCGATGATGTGAGTCGCTATGAAGCGAAATGATGATGTGAGGTCGGTCGCGATATTTATAATTGTCTTTGACACGTGTGTGGTATTCATTGGATGTGAATACTACTCCCTCATTAACTCCCCTCCTCGAGAGGGTCGCTTTGTATAGTGGAGCGATCTGCTGAGAGAGAACGATAGCACGTGTTTAGCACATGTGAGGAAGCGAGTAATTGTGAACGGAAATAGTAACTGCCTCGTTTTACAGAATTTGTGATGGGTTTCGACTGAGTTCATTCCGGACGAACTGCCTACGTATCAAGCTCTCTCTGGAGGAACCTGAATCAAGTCAAACGTAGTTCATGTAAAGATGATTTGGTGTGGTTGGGGAGAGTGGAGAAGATAGCGTGCGAGGCGTAGAACCTAGGGCAGATAGAGTGGTCTCTTTTGGAGAGCGTGGAGGAAGATGGAGTAGATCTGGGCGTCTCGCAGAGGGAGTCGATCCAGCCCCTGTGGTGGTAGGATAAGGGGACCCTGGAAATTAGCGGATGGCAGCACCCAGGTCAGCATAAGGCACATAGCCGCGGTGCACAAGATTGAGATGGGACATCTGTCGCGGTACGGAAATCCTACACGTGGAAAGAAGAAGACCGCGAGATGGATGGACAGGTGGAAGGCTAGGATTGAGGGAGGGAAAGATATAAAGGAAAAGAGGTGGAGAGAGAGAGAGGAGAGGAGATCAAAGAAAGAAGGAGGCGACCCAAAGAGAGAGAGAGGAATAGTGTTAGGAGTTGTAATAGTGTTTGAGGAATAGTGAACCTTAGTCTTAACAGTATTTAGGGGTGTAACATTTGGCGCCGTCTGTGGGGAAGAGAGTAAAGAAATGGCACCAAAGAAGGCAGTGGGTAGACCAAGGAAGGTGAGGGTTCAAGAGCAGATGCCGGAGGCAGCGATGGAGGAAGGGGAAGAGCGAGAGGAGGAACGGGCAGCGGAAGAAACACGGCTAATGCGAGAGGAGATTGAGAGGCTGAAGGAGGAGAACGAGGAGTTGAGAAGAGAAAGAGAAAAGGTGGAGAAAGAGATCGGGGAAGAGATAAGTGAGGAGTTGGAGAGCGAGAAAGCAGAGGACGAGGAGGGACCAGGACCAACTCTGATGGAGAACCCAGTGACCGGGTTAACAATGGAGCAAGTCCAGGAATTAATAAACAACGACCGTGAGGCAAATCTTCAGCAGACAAAGACTCAAATGGGCACGGCCAGTCAAGTGGTGGCGGGGCTGAATCGCAACCCGCTGGCGGATGCGATATGGACTTCGGAGGTACCAAAACGTTTCAATCAGCCAAGGTTTGAGAGATACGATGGAACAGAGACCCAAAGATATCACATTCATCACTTCAGGAAGCAGATGCCTCTTTGGCAAGAGGCGAGGTGCGATGGGTTGCGGTGTATGATGTTCCCGGCCAGCCTGAAGGGGGGAGCTTCAGACTGGTATTATCGGTTGCCTTCGAAGAGCATAACTAATTTCCAAGAGTTGGGATAGGCATTTGTAGATCACTTTATACATCAGAAGAGGCGGGTGGTGGACATCGCGGCCTTGTTCAATGTTAGACAAAGGTCCGCGGAGTCTGTCAGGGAGTATCTGTGCCGATTCAAGGCCGAGACATTAAAGGTGCAGAATTTGGATGAAAGGACGGCAGTGATAGCGTTCGAAAGAGGTCTGCGACTCGGAATGGTGGTCTATCAGTCCGTTGCAAAGAATGAAATTGCGACCTTGCACGAGTTATATCCGCGGGTAGAGAAGTATATTAGATATGAGGACACCATGCAGAAGGATTCTAAGAGGGGAGCCAAGGCGGTGTCATCGGTAGAGAAAGGCGGGGACCGCAAAAAGATAGAGGCAGGGGATAAAGGTAGCGAGCGGTACCGCGGACATTCATCGCATCCGGAAAGGAGTAGAGAAGTAGCGTGAAGAGAACAAAGGGAGAGGAAGCCATACCGTGAGCTGGAACACGCACCCTTAAAAAGGTCATTGAGTGAGATACTGCCACTGATAAAAAATATGCAAGGGTACGAGGGTCCACGAACCGTCCCTGCCGAAATGCCAAATAAGCCGTACTGTGAGTATCACTAGGTATGCAATCATGAAACCAATGATTGTTATGCATTGAAATGGTTGGTCCAGAGGTTGATAGAGAAGGGAATGATGAGAGAATTTATAACAGAACCCCCAAATAGGGAGCTGAGGCCAGCTCCAGGGAGAATATTGGGAACCATAAATGTTATTTTCAGTGGAGAAGTTCTGAGTCACAATGCCCACAGAGATAAGATAAGGAGAACAAATGAGTATTCAAGAGGTCAACGAAGTCGCCCGGAGGATGGACCGATACAAATCTGGCGAGAGTCAATGAAATGGGGAAGACAAAAGATTACATTCTCTGGGTAGATCTCGAGCCGCCGATACCCCACACACGGCGATCGCTGGTCATTACAGTGGCGATGGGTAATTACATGGTCAAAAGGGTACTGATTGATTGTGGCAACACAGTGGGCTTGCTGTTTAGAGGAGCGTTGGAGGAGATGAGGATTGATCCGGGGCAACTAAGGCCGCCGCGGTCCAGCTTGTATGGGTTTAATGGGAGCATCACGGAGCCTATGGGAGAACTTCTATTACCGGTGACGACAGGGCCTGTGACGGTGTTCTCAAGATTTATGGTGGTCGATTCCAACTCTTAATACAACGCAATCCTGGGGAGGAGATGGATACATGAAATGAAGGCGGTGCCTTCGACCTATTATCAAGTTATTCGATTCCCCACCCCAATAGGAATGTACGAGGTCTGCGGAGATTAGGTGGCATCGAAGAACAGTTATCAGGACACAGTTAAAAAGATGGTCCGCGGACCTGGAGGCGAACCAGCGAGACCTATTATCAAGTTATTCGATTCCCCACCCCAACAGGAATGTACAAGGTCTGCGGAGATCAGGTGGCATCGAAGAACGATCCATCATGACACGATTAAAAGGATGGTCCGCTGAACCGAGGCTAACCAAATAACCCCGTGAAAACGAGCATAGCAATTACACAGTCACGGGGGTAGTGGAAGGGGCGGAGGAAGCCGCGGTGGGCCCAAAGACTTTGGATGAACTGGAAGTAGTAAATTTGGGAGAGGGCGAAGAAGAGAAGTTTACATCGGTTGGGTCTAATCTGACGGAAGAGTGGAAAAGTAAATTGGTGCAGTGCTTATCGAAGAATAGAGATGTGTTCGCATGGGAGATAGAGGAGATCACCGGGTTGGACCCTAAGTTCACATGTCACCGACTACATATGAGGGAGGATGCGAAACCAGTGAGACAGAAGATGAGGGGAGTGAGACCTAAGTACGCGGAAGGAATCTGGGAGGTTGCCAGGCTGAAGGGAGCGGGGATCATAAGGGAGGTGGAGTTCACGGACTGGCTGTCCAATATAGTCGCGGTCCCAAAGAAAAACGGCAAGGTGCTAATGTGTGTCGACTTCACCGACGTAAACTTGGAGTGTCCTGGCGACGCTTATCCTATACCGCGAAAGTAGATGAGTAGGTGGGACGGACGCGCCGGGGTTCAGAATGTTCTCATTTATGGATGCATCCATGGGATACAACCAGGTTGCGATGTATGGACCTGATCAGGAAAAGACATCCTTCGTAGTGGAAGGGGGTACTTATTGCTATACAAGGATGCCATTCGGGTTAAAGAACGCAGGAGCCACTTTCCAACGGTTGGGGGAGAAAAATGTTCGAAAATAAAATTCGAAAGAGCATTGGGATATACATAGACGACATGGTGGAGAAAAGCATGTCAGAGGCAGAGCATTTGGAGGGCTTGAGGGAAACATTTAGGATACTGCGAGCCCACAATTTGAAACTCAACCCAGAGAAGTGCACCGTCGGAGTCACCATGGGAAAATTTCTGGGGTATATAGTGATACAGCGGGGAATAGAGGCAAACCCTGAACAGATAAGGTCATTGGTGGAGATGTCGTCGCCGCAGACGGTGAAAGAGGTGCAGTGATTGGCTGGAAGAGTCGCGGCCCTTAACAGATTCATTTCAAAATCATCCGACAAATGTAGGCTGCTGTATAGGCTACTGAAGAACTCCACAGATTTCGCATGGACAACGAAATGTGAAGGAGCATTTCAGGAGTTAAAAATGTATCTAGGGGAAGCACCTCTGTTGTCGCGGCCCGAATTAGGAGAGAAGCTATATTTGTATCTGGGGGTCACAAATTATGTAATCAGCTCGGTCCTCGTTTGCGTTGTGGATAAAGTGGAAACACTAGTGTATTTCCAAAGTAAGACTTTGTTGGATGCGGAGACTAGATACAGCCGAGTGGAGAAGTATGCTCTTGCCTTGATATTCTCACCCACCGTCGGGTCAGATTTCGAAGCCCACGCAGTGATCGTGGTGAGAAACTTGCCCCTTAAACAAGCTCTGAGGGCGGAGAAGTCAGAAAGAATGCTGAAATGGGCCGTGATGTTGAGTTCATATGAGATCCAATATCAAATTAGAACGGCAGAGAAAGCTCAGGCCTTGGCAGAGTTCCCGGCGGAGGATCCTACATGGGGGGAGGAGATGGTTTTGGAGCCTGAGCAAGAAGAGGAACTGGACCGCCTGAACCCATGGGATGAGAGGAATGGTTGGAGAGTATTCGCGGACGGCTCAACAACGGATGCAGGCAGTGGAATAGGCATGGTGCTGGTTACGCCAGATAACAATAGACTCAAACGCATAAAGAAGTGGGATTCGCAGTTGTCAAATAACGAGGAGGAATACGAGGCGCTGATTGCGTACGAGGGGATGGCCGGTAGCTTAGGGCGAAGGAACTTACCATTTACTCCGACTCAAGTTTAGTGGTATGCCAAGCAAATGGAGGGTTCACGCAAGATGCCCTAGAATGGCAAAGTATTTGGGAATCTTACGCAATTACGGCGAAATTCACCTGAATCCGATTTGTTCATTTGAATCGCGGGAGAATCGCTACCGCGATGCTCGCCTATGTGGCCATAGCCATGCCAGATCCGGTGAGAGGACCATCGGTGAGGAAACCGACGATCGAAAATCGAGGAGTCTTTGGAGATACTAAATACTGCGGGGGAGGACGAAGGTTGGATGGAGCCCTTTAAGCAGTTCTTGTCAGGGTGTGAGGTGATGGACCCTAGAGAGAAACGAAGATCGAAATCAGCATCCCGAGGTACACGCCGATAGAGGGAATTATATAGAAGGAATTTCAACGGGCCTTTATTGAAATGTTTGGGACCGAGGCTAACGCAAGAGGTGCTCGGGGAGCTACACGGGGGAGATTGTGCAAGCCATTCAGCGGGTAGGACAACGGTACACCAGTTGTTAATGCAAGGATACTTATGGCCCCACATGAAAAGAGACGCTGTGGAGTTTGCCAAAAAATGTGAGAAATGTCAGAGATTTTCTCAACTGATATTTGCCCCAGCAGAGCCGCTGCACAATGTGTCTAGTCCATAGCCGTTGGCGATGTGGGCCCTCAATATAGTGGGACCGCTGCCCATGGCCAGAGGTAAGAGGAGATTCATGTTGGCCGCAACCGACTACTTTACAAAGTGGATTGAGGCCGTCACAACAAAAGCGAATGAGGTACAAGTGGTCAAATTCTTGTGGGAGAACATTATATGTCGGTTTAGGCGTTCTATGCTATTATCGCGACAAATGGAACCCAGCCACCGGATCGAAAAGTGAAGAAGTTTTTGCAAGCCTATCATGTTAAGCGGGGTTCTCGGCCCATACAACCCCGGTGGCAACGGATGTTTGAAGTCTTCCAACAAAATCATACTTAACAATCTCAAAAGGAAACCGAAGACAAGAAGGGGTCGGGTCGACGATTTAAACCATGTGGTTGGGGCTTCCATCGGACTACACCACGGACCACTACCAAGAGACTCCCTTTTCGTTAGCATATGGCGTAGAGGCCGTGATACCATCGAAGGGTGGCGGCGACCACTTAACTCGAAATGTCGAGGATGGATCAAATCGGGAATCCCGGTCCGGGGACATGAATTTGGTTGAAGAGAGAAGAGATACCGCTACAAGATTGGGACCGGAAGAGTATCATCGCCGCCTTCAAAGGTAGTACAACAAGAGGGTGAGACTGAGGAGATTCAAGGTAGGAGATCAGGTGCTCCGCCGAGTGAACCCCAGCACAAAGAAAATGAGTGAGGGGAAATTGGGTCTAACTTGGGAGGGACCCTATACTGTGGTTGACGTGGGAGGGATGAGCACCTACAGATTACAGACCTTGAAAGGGAAAGTGGTGGAGAGACCGTGGAACGTAAAGTTGTTGAAAAAATTTCATGAATGAATGTAATGGGAGAAGCTGTCAGCTACATGAGCTATTTGTATATATATAAAACCATAGTACTTTTGGAATGGATAATGTTACATGAACTTTGCTTGTCCTTCAGAGTGAAGGAAATGGAGGGGAGGAGCCCTTCACGGACGAGAGGTCCGAGCTCAACTGGGGCAAAATGAGTTGCCCCATGTTGTGTATGAAGTCTCATACAAGCTGTGGCAAAATGAGTTGCCCTATGGCGGATATGAGGTCATAGGCAAGTGGAGGCGGGCGGGTTTCCACCGCCATGACAAGCGGGTCCGACCGGTAAGGAGAAGGAGTGGTGCCCCTATAAAGCAGAGGCAACCAAATCACCAAGTCAAGAGAGGGAAGGCAAATCGAAGTGCTTCCCAAAGGGAGAGGCAAAAATATAAACATGAAGTTTCATCGCTAATCGAGCCCATAAACGATAAAGCGTAGATAACACCACCATCACATTTAGTCCTCTTTAACATCGAGGGGAATTAAAACAAAATATAAAGATAATCGATTATTAAAAATAAAGAACAATTGAAACCAAGAAAGGGCATAACAAAACTACTCCCAACATAAGAGACACTTAAACATTCTCACGAATCACTACATCAGTGGCCGGCCTCAATCATCGCGATCCGCGGCAACCGCAATAATAGCCCCAAAATAACCAAGTCGGTTACCTCAGCTACCTTGAAAGCAGGTTCCATGGGAGCCACCGCGACCTCAGACACAAGGTAGTAACAGGTTCTTCAGGAAGGAGGCGACCTTCTTTGATAAGTCTGTCATACTCCTCTTTGACCTTCTTGGCCACCCTCTTGTCAGTTTGGGCTCGGAAGTGATCCTGGAACTTATCAATGTCAGATTCATGTTGTTTGAGAGGTCACCAGATCGCCCCAAGGCTCGGAGAGAGATGTGATGGCCGCATTGTCTTCGCGATAAGAGGTTTTCATACCGACGACTTAAGCGGTCATTAACCTTATCCATGTAAGCAAGGTGGAAACCTTAGCGCCTGAGCTCGTCCCGGGCTCGAGCTTATCTAGTTCTCACACTCAACCGCTATTCAAGACGGGCGACTTCTTTATCCAAATTGCTCATTCGATCTTGGCGCCAAAAAGGTCGCGGATCATGTAGAGACGCCCGTGCTCATCCGAGAAAGGGAACAAGAGTCCGGGTTACTTCGAGAAAGAAGAGGGAGATACATAGTCGCGAGGGAAAGGGTACCTTCCCCCACCGATTAATAGAATGAAGTTCGGTGACTATCAAAGGAACCCCCTTCAGCATACGCCATATCTTTGGGGAGGTGAGACCCATAAAACAGGGATGAAGCCACCGCAGCGGGCGTAAAGCGAGGATTGGTCGCTGTTCCCTTTGCCTCGATCGGGAGCCACCTCCTTTCCGTGCCACCGCTCGGGGCAGGGGGCAGGTAGGGGAAGTAGGCAGATTGGCGGGGGTCTCATCCAACACAAAAGTCCGCGGTTGCTTAGAGGCCGGGCCAGGAGACGAGCGGGCGACCGTGGAGGGGGCCACTTCAAAGGATGAAGATCCTCATCCGAAGTCATTGTCAAAGAGCTTCGCGTTTAGCACCCATATCGGATTGGGGAAGTTGCAAAGGGAGAATGAGGGATATGTATTGATCTTCCCAAGTGATCGTGGATCGGTAAGAGGGCGGCCGCAGAATGAGAAGCGGGAGTTGTTAGAGGAAGGGGGGACGATAGGTACCGGCGATTGCAGGAGATTTCTTGGGGTGGTGTCTTTTCCGGGGAGCGGGGAGTTATGCGGCTTTCTCCCTCGGGGGAGGGGACGAAAAAGGGCACTATACCCTCCAATAACCTTCAATTGGGGATCTGACAGTAGTGGAGTGGCTGTGGTAGGATCAATTCCAAGAACCGCAGACTGAGAGGGTCCAAAGAGCTTCTGGAAAATTGTGGAGGGGATGTGGTCATAGGGTCGCGACTTCGAATCCGGTTGCCAACCTGTAGAAAAGAAGTGCAAGATTAGATGAGGAACCAAGGAACATACGCATGGAAGGATAAATAAAAAGGGTACTCACCGCTAGGAAGGAAAGCCAGATGAGTAAGGTTTAGTTCGGAAGGAAGATCTGCGGATAGGAAGTTTCCGGAGATGTACAGCAGATCGTGGTGCCACACCTTGTCTGATGAGGTGACACGGAGGACAAAATGTTACTTCCTAGGGCGGACACAAAAAGAATGGTAGCCCACGCTGACATCCTTTGTACTCTTTTTTGATGTAAAGTGGGCGATCATGTCGCGAACCGCTATCTTGGGGATTCCGTTTGTTGTAATGGTTCGCGCATACATAACCTTCCGTGAATTGACAATGCCTTGGCGGGGGGATGTTAAACCGGTTACACACCTCGGCGTCCAAGACGGCGGGTGAGGTAAGCGGAGGTTGTTAACAATCACCTCTATCAGGGCCAATGACACACCCCGGTTTGTAAGGAAACTAAGTGAGGAAAGTAAGTTAGGTCGCACATGCTCTAAAATGACGCCGCCAGGTATACCGTAAACCGCCTTTAACAAATTTCTAGATTAGGTCTATGGCTGCGCTGGGAGGCGCGGCGGCGCGGCTTGCCTGAAGTGGATGGAGCCTCTACCGGATCTGGGGAGGGGGAGGGCAACACCGGGAAGCGGGAGGAGGAAGAGGCATCGGATCCGAACCGACATCAGGGTTAAGGGAGTTAAAGAAGAATACACACCGCCACCACGACAGGTTGAGATGGGAAATCTTTAGTTCAAAGGAGAAATGCACAAAACAAGAAGTAAAGGAAATAATGGGAGAAGAAGACCAACCCGAGGAAAGGGGAAGAGCAAATTGGTACAAAGAGCTTGGGTAAGAAACTCACAAAGCAATAACCGCATTGCCGATCGTCGAGGTAGACAAAGGGAAGAGAGGGTTGAGTGGTGGTGAGAGTGAATCTAGAGGAGAGTGAGAAACTAAATGAGAAAGAAAGAGAATCGAGCGGGCTTTTATAAGAGGAAAGGGTAGAAGCGTAATCTGGGAGGAACTGAAATCGAGGAGACACCAAAAAGAACCAGCCAGGGGATGACGCGTGGATACATGAGAATCGAAGGGACGCAGGCCACAGGCACATGGGGGGCACATGAATCCAACGGTACAAGGGTGGTGGAAGGCCGCGACTAGATAATGGAACCTGCCGGACTCTCAACCCCCCGATCGTGTAATAATCGCGGACTCGAGAGGGCATCTGTGGTGGTAGAATAAGGGGACCCTAGAAATTAGCGGATGGCGGCACCCAGGTCAGCATAAGGTACATAGCCGCGGTGCATAGGATCGAGATGGGACATCTATCGCGGTACGGAAACCCTACACGTGGAAAGAAGAAGACCGTGAGATGGGTCGACAAGTGGAAGGCTAGGATTGAGGGAGGGAAAGATATAAAGGAAAAGAGGTGGAGAGAGAGAGGGGAGGAGATCAAAGAAAGAAGGAGGCGATCCAAAGAGAGAGAGAGGAATAGTGTTAGGAGTTGTAATACACGTGGAAAGAAGAAGACCGTGAGATGGGTGGACAGGTGGAAGGCTAGGATTGAGGGAGGGAAAGATATAAAGGAAAAGAGGTGGAGAGAGAGAGAGGGGAGGAGATCAAAGAAAGAAGGAGGCGATCCAAAGAGAGAGAGAGAAATAGTGTTAGGAGTTGTAATAGTGTTTGAGGAATAGTGAACCTTAGTCTTAATAGTATTTGGAGGTGTAACAGCCCTAGCGGATGGAGAATAGAGTCTACTTTTCTAGTCTTCTTGGTTATCGTTTGCCTTCTCTGATGGTGGCAGTTCGTGAATAAGTATTCGGCTTTCGCCGCAATCAACTAGGTGATCTCACGGAGAGATTGTTGGTTCACTATGAAGTGAGCTGTCTTGAGCTCGTTGGGGAGATGTTCTCTGAGTGACCGTTTGGTAAGTTGGGTGACGTTTTAGTAGATTGAGTGGTCGCTCCAACGTTGAGTTGCTCCTTGGTTTAGATAGAGTGACATTCAAGATGTCGGGCGCTTCGTAGTTTCAATGATCGTGTGGTAGGTCGGGTGGTTCTTGATGGATCGAGTGGTCGCCCAACGCCGAAGTTGCTCCTTGGTTTAGATAGAGTGACCATTTGGTAGGTCGGGTGGCATTTCTGTAAGCCGAATAATCATGTGGTAGGCCCCAAGAGAGCATAGGTCAAGGGATGTGTTAACGTAAGAAAGCGTCTTTGCGCCATGAGAAATAAGCTCTCGCCGAGTTGATCCTAGAGGTGTAGGTTATCAACTAGCAAGAACTTGAGAGGCTATGGAGTCTGGTAGCTCAAGAAAGTGTAGGTCAAGGGACCTGTTAGCTGAAGAAAGCGTATTGCTCACAGAGAGCGTGTTAGCTTAAGAAAGCGTATGGATCACAGAGAGCGTGTTAGCTTAAGAAAATGTATGGCTCACGGAGAGCATTCTCACTGAGTTGATCCTAGAAATATAGGTCCTCAACTAGTGAGAATTGGAGAGGCTATGGAGCCTATGAGCTCAAGAGAGTGTATTAGCTTAAGAAAACATATGGCTCACGGAGAGCGTTCTCACTGAGTTAATCCTAGAAGTATAGGTCATCAACTGGTGAGAATTAGATAGGTTATGGAGCCTATGAGCTCAAGAGAGCGTGCTGCTCGCGGAGAGCGTATTAGCTTAAGAAGGCGTATGGCTCACGGAGAGCGTTCTCACTGAGTCGATCCTAGAAATATAGGTTATCAACTAGTGAGAATTGGAGAGGCTATAGAGCCTATGAGCTCAAGAGACTGTTTTGCGCTTGAGCATGCTTAAACTCCTGAGAGTGTTTTATTCTGTAGAGAACGAGCTGTGAGTGGTTTCCTCGTGCTGAACTGCTGTAGAAGATGAAACGACCTCAGCAGAGCTGGTCTCGGGTGATTGTTTCTCGACTGGAGGAATGGAGATCTTGGCAACAGGAGTTGGTGCGACCTCTGGGGTCTTGTCAACAGGAGAAGTGGTGACACTATGTAGCGTTTGAGCTCGAGTGAAATAAGTATATTCAAATTGGGTGTTGTGACCGAAATGAAGTCGTGGGCATCCTGCTTTGGAGATCGTCGTCAATAGCTAGCTTTGAATTGGCGTGACTATAGTTAGCCCCAATTTTGGAGCTTCATTGACCTGTGCTAGCTTTGAATTGGCGTGACTATAGTTAGCCCCAATTTTGGAGCTTCATTGACCAGAAAAATGTGAGCTAGCACCAAAGAGTTAGTACTAACTAACAAAGAGTAATTTTGGAGACGATAGATCATAATAAATGTAATTGAACTTGTTTAGATGGCAAACAATGAGCCCCACCCGTAGATGGTTGTGGCTAGCCCCCAATGCATTGAGCTTGATTAACTTGCACTAGATCGAACTAATATCCAAAAGAAATTAGAACAAAAACCGCTAATTTGGAGACTTTTCCCCGCCAGTAGCAGGGGGTAATGTGCCCGCTCATCATTGTGCCTAGTTGGTCGACTAAAACTCGGACTTGAGCTTTGAGGCTTTTCATGCTTCGTGGGCTTGAGAATTTTTCTTTTTGGTGGTAGGATTTATGAAGTGGTTCTCAAGGAATCGAGACCACAGATGGCGCCAATGTAAAAGAGCGTTTTAGTTTCCTTCACATATACGGGAGGAAGGAAAATGGAATTGGAATTGGATGTGGGAAAGGGTTTAGACCGAGTTCGTTGTTGAGCGAACTGCCTATGTATTTTCTCTTGATTTTGGGGGGAGAGAAGAATCAGGTCTGACGTAGTTCCAGCGGGGGGTATTTATAGCTGTTGAGCGTAAAGATCTGCGCTACATGTGTACTGACGAGTACAGATGTGTGGTCGAGATCAGGGATGCATGTAGGATTGGTGGTGGTAGGAAGTCTGCAATGATGGGGAGTGGTTGGGTTGTGTCAGTACGGCTCTGGTAATGATTGCATCTGGATAATGGATGATGTCACTAGGTCAAACGTTCTACGTGAGGGTGTGCGAGTTGAGCTACTCTGGAGCGAGCTCGGAGGACGAATACCTTAGATCGGGTGTGCGAATTGATGATGTGAGTCGCTATGAAGCGAGCTGATGATGTGAGGTCGGTGCGATATTTATAATTGTGCTGGACACGTGTGTGGTATTCATTGGATGTGAATACTACTCCCTCACAGTGCACAATTTTATTGGATGTGAGAAAACTTGGATTGAACACAGTGTGCAGAAACTGATTTCTGACTCACTGTTTTTTTGTCAACCCAACTTCACGCTACCATATCTATCTCCACGGGCCTCGGAACGCATTGAGGCCAATTTGGTTAGAAAGTAGACTCACGGGTCTTACTTTTTACCAAAAACCTATCTCTCCTTCTAACCATATCAAAACTGAGGTCTAACATTGTGCAAAAACAGTTTTTCTGACTACCAAAATTTTCTGACGCACGGTATTTTGGAGTGCATATCTTTTTCCACCCACATCCAAATTGAACGCGGCTTGCTGCGTTGGATAGAAGACTCACTAAACTATCATCCAGAATTGGATTCAATCAGAAAGACCAAGATTCCACTTTGATATGAAATTTCAAATATCACTGCAGAACTGAAAACTGTTTTAATACGATCCACACTAAACTTAAAGTTCCGTATCAAAGATAAACTATCCGAGACTAACTTTTCATGCATCCCCATCTCACCATCCGACATCAAGTACCAACTACCTAATGACAACCCATATGGTTCACACAATAGACACCACCTTAGAAACAGGGTATCCACACCAAGAAAAATGCTAGTAAAACAAATATGATAGAGCAAAGGATCCACATCATGGATTAACAAATTTAACTAATCTTGAATACCAAATTCGATAGTAACAATCAATCTTCATATTATTCAAATGCAAATTCTATTAAATATTGAATACCAATTAAATTCAAATTCTATTCAATCTTCCAATTGGTACTAAGAGATATTAAATAAGAATAATTTTAAAAGAAAAAAGAGAAAACTCACTTGATCGAATTTGGGTTTAAGAGGTGTGGGAGAGTGTAGAAGAAGGAGAAGTGGAGAACACCCTTTTCAGCAATGAAATCCTCGCCTTCGACTATTGTACTCCCACATCCAAATGTCCCAGTTCCAATCACACGAGAACCCTATAGACAATGAATAAACCGTAACTCATTTCACTAAATAAAGAGAACATATTCATCAGAACTAGAACTAATAAAAAGAATTGTGTAAAAAGAACCAACTTTCCCATAATTCTATTCCATTACCCAATAAAACCATTCTTGAAAACAAAAAAATAACGTTGCATACATACTACACTATAAAAGAACATAGACTTCCCTCCTATTCTTCTACCATTCTACCCAGAGGAATACTCTCTCTCTCTCTCATCAATGCAGTTTGTTTTCAGTAAAAGTTTTTGGGTAGTGAGGCGGTTGAAAGTTGTTGAACTTTTTTACGGGAACAAGTTCAAAGATGACGGGGTTCATCTATGAACAAAACAAGCACCGTCCAAGAAGTATACGAGTACTCTGTGCAACCCATTGATCAGCTCGAAGTTTATGATATCCTCTTACTACTTTAACAATGCAATATAACTTATATGATTTATTTTCCACATGCAATTTTACTAGAACAAATATTTACACACTGATTCCTTAACAATCTTAAACCATATTAGCGATATAAAAGACCCAGAGTATGATGTGTCTTTGGAACAGTTGAAAGTTATTACAGAAGATGCAGTTGAAGTAGATGACAAGCATAGTCGTGTTAGGTAAATATTAATAAGAAGATTGCAGTTTTTGTATAGAGTTTAATGTTAATTTTATTATCTCCATTGAAGTGATTAGTAATGAATGTGCCATTTCATGGTCACATTCACTCCTACAGTTGCACATTGTCACATGGCTTCCAATATTGGCCTTTGTATACATACAAAACTTTTGAGGAGTCATCCTTCTCGCTACCAGGTATGCTGCCTATTTGTTTTCTTTTATCTGTATCGTTGAACATAATTTAGTTTAAATTGCTTCAAGGCAGTCCCTAGGCTTATTGCTGCACTACAAAAGAACAGAGATGGTAAATATATCTATAATGAGTTTGGGACTGATATGTTTTTTTTTTTTTTTTTTTTGGTAAGATTAGGTAATTGATGTGTTGAACGCATAATTCTATTCCATTACCCAATGATTATTATGATGAATGGAGAAAAGGGTTTGAAGGAAAGTCTTCTAGTCCACTACACTATACAAAACATAAAAACCAAAATTAAAAACTACCCAATGCTTATAATGATGTAAGAAGAAGAAAGGCTGATTAAAAAGTTATAAAAAACAAACCTGATGGTGATCAATCTTAGTAGCAGTGTTATTCCAAGTAAGAATAGTATCTTCAGGAGTTAAACCAGCTAAAGTAACGAGATTTTTAGTCTTGGGAACATAAACAGGTTGTTTATAAACATTTTTTGGTTTGCAATTATTTTGGCAAGCTGGTGTGGGAGAGGGTAAAGTAGGAGAAGACCTTTTTTTCTAGCCTTCAGAGAAAACTCGTTCGTTCGTCGCCACCAGCATCACCAATTATATCCAAAAATATCGTGGATTAAAACAAAAACTTGTTATATCGTCGAAATATCACGATATATCTACAAATATCGCCGATATTTACACTGGTATTTATCCAAATAAATATCGTGACATTTATATACCCATCTCTGGTTTCTCAATATTTATTGCGATATATCGCGATATTTTGTACTATGGTCTTGACTATTGACCAATTCCTCATTCTATTTCAGAAAATTAGTTTACGAGCAGAGTCGATTAAGGATTGTTTGGACTCCAAATACTACTCAGGGCATAATATTTTTAGTTTTAACACAGAGTTTGACTAAAACTAGAATTTGACACATGTTAACTCTTTTTTGGAAGCAAAATACAGAAATACCCTCTTTTAATTATTTACAACTACTTCTTCCATAATCTCTTAATATTTAAAGTATTTTAAAATACGTTTGAAAGTAATCATTTATTTAAAGAATTACTAAAAAGCATTTTAACTCGATTAACATTTTAAAAACAATAGAATTAATTTATAATCACCTACTTTGCATTTTAAAATGTATATAGTGTAAAAACTAAAAGTATTGTCTAGCTCTCATATGCATTTGACACTAGACCATAAGCCTAAACCGCAAACCTCTAAACGCTAAACCCTAAATCCCTGTAACTAGACCCTAAGCCTAAACCATAAACTCTAAATCTCAATAAACTAGACCCTAAGCCTAAATCCTAAATCCCACTAAACTAAACCCTAAGTCTAAACCCTAAAAACATTTAAACACTAAACCTTAAGCATAAACCCTAAACCTCAATACACTAAACCCAAACCTCATTGCATTGTCAAACCTATTGCATTATAAAATGCAGAAACCCATCTACATTTTAAAATGTATTATATATTTTAAAATAAATTTATTACGTGGGTGTGGTTTTAATTTATGATACATCTGCATTTTAAAATGAAAAACAGGTAGTTATAATCGAACTCTATTATGTTTAGTGAAAATATTTAATTTGGTAGTTATATAAGGGTAAAAAAGATAATAAAGCGGTTACAAATCCCAATAACTAATTTATCCACTTCCACATTACGTGAGTAGTTATAGTCGAAGTCTTGCATCAAGTTTTTTTCCTTGTACAAGTAGTTTCCACTATATAAAAAAGGTAAATAGTAGTAAATTTATAAAATAATATTCCTAAATCTTTTAAGTGTAAATTTTTATATAAGAGACTCCCTAACCCAATTTCGCTTTGTTGACCTTTTTAAAAGATAACCTAAATTTGAAATACTAGTTGTAGTTCCATTGTCACGTACTAGTTACTACCATCATTTTCTCGTGTTCCGTCGACCTTTTTAAAACATGAGTTAAAAGAATGACTAATCTGAGCATCTCTAGGTGCTGGTAGCAGTCAATTTTTGTGAACAAATTTGGCAAACTTTGGTTGCAAAACACTAACAGTACAATTTGTGTGTGTATTTGGGGGGAGAGAGATCCTAATTGGCTCATCTAGTGGGGGGTAATACTAATTAACCCAAATAACAAATACTGATAGGGCCGGCCTACCCACTCACCAGTTGAAGTGGCTCGTGCACTCCTAACCAAAATAAATAGCGCACACCACTTGAAGCATATCCAATTTCACCCTTTGTTTAGTTTTCTCTGAAAATAAACGAGTTAATTTGTCGATATCAAGTACAACGATTGAGAAGTATACGGAATGTGATGGAGGAGAAGAAGAAAATATGGGTAGGGATTTTCATTTTCATTTGGAAAAATCCAATCAAACAATTAAACATTGGAGCAATTAACAATGATGAAGAGGGAAACCATGGAGAGGGAAATTAATAGTTTATATTATAGCTTTTAGATTAGAGTAATAATAGGTATATATATATAGGTAAAAACCTAAATAAAAAAGAGATCAGGTAAAAACCTAATGATTGTTCAAGAGATCAGTTAGCAAGAAAACTTGTAAACAAACTGAACTTTTATTTATGGGAATGTGAATGTGAACAAGGGGGGAAGTAAGCACACAATAAGAAACTTAAAAGAAAAGGTACGTAAAACTCAAAGATAAAATTGAAAGATAATCCTCAACAAGGGTGAGGTACCCCTTTATAGTAGTCGGATTTCAAAACATAATTTGAAGTCCGCACAGGAAGCGGCTATGTGTGCTAGAGTAGTTGCAGTCGGCAGGGACACCTTGACAAAACATATTTGTCTTTACTTCTGCTTTAAGGATAAAAATCCTTATCTTGAGCTAAATAATGCAACATAAATATTCACTTTTTGACTTTTAGTGAATAATTAACATTCATGTTATTTTCATGGGCCATAGGCATAAACTTCTATCTGCTAGTAAGAACCAAGTTTTTATCATGAATTATTATGATTATTCTCCTATTGTGTCTTATAGGCTTTCTTAAAAATATCCCATAATGTTTCTTGATAGAGATTTAACCGACCTAAATTAACAGGCTAATTAAATCCTATTTTACTTATAATAATAATACTCGCAAGCGCACGAGGTCTATTGTAGTAGGTATGCAAATACGAGGTCGATCCCATAGAGAATGTGTGTTGGATACAATTGAATATTAAAATATTACTTAACATAATCATAACTATATTTATTTGTAGGAAAAGTAATTATTAACTAAAGCTAGTTAAATTATGAAAATAATAAAACTAATATTAAAACTATTAATGGAGAGAATACTAAGGCACTCGAATCCACCTTATACTGTTGTGGATTATTAAAGTCAAATCAGCTTATAGTTCTCTTTTAATTACGAGTAGCACGAAGGAAAGGTAACCCTAGCTTGCTCGAAGATATGAATGTTGAGCTCTTATATAAATCTATATATTGGTTTGATTGAATTTCAGCAAACGAGAATATAAACTCCTAGCAAAAATCATCTTCTTACAGTACGACTTCTCACAAGTTTACGTAAACGATAAAAATGATGCTTTGATAAGAATAGAATATTAATCCAACTATTAACTAGTCAAGTCATGGTATAACATGCAAGATATAATCAATGAAGATAAACCACTAATATCAATAGGAAACCAATCAATGAATCTTCAAGTTCCGAGAACAATGAATCAATTAAACAGTGTAAACCTACACAAGTCTAGGGCTTCCTCTAAGCCCTAGCTTGGAATTTAATTAGCTACACATAATATTAATTAGATGAAAACTATAATAAGGGATAGATAAACTCATGTAGACTGTGAATTCTTTTATTCCTTGCTTCAAGCTTCTGCCTTCTCCTTTGATTCCTGTGTTGCTCCAAACCTCAACCTTCCAGAATATATAACCTGTTGTTACCACAAGTTGAGGTTCCTCTCTCTCTCTCTCTCTCTCTCTCTCTCTCTCTCTCTCTCTCATGTTTCTTCTTTACTCTAAATTTACTTTTATGTATTCTATGTTCTCGAGAGAACCCCTTTCTCTTGGTTTTGCTTCGTATATATAGAGATGGATTAGGGCATACAAGCTTTGGAACTACTTTAGAAAGCTTCCTTTTCGTGTTTTAATCCCTTTTGGAACTATCCAAATCGAGTTGAAGTAGTAGAGGAAAACTGCGAATGGTGCTGTGAAAGCACTGTAATTCTGACAAATTCCGAAGAGGGTGTGGGTCATTTCGACATTGGCTTCTTAGGGTATGCAGGCCTCGACCTCTTGACAACAAGATTCTCAACATTTCACAGTATCTTTATTTTATCTCCTTCATGCTATTCCCCACCTTGTTTCATGAATTCTCTATAGATTCAAGTCGTGAGGATCTTACAACTCCGTAAAGTCCTTAGTCTCAGCCCTTTCGTCGTATTCACGTCAATTCCTGCAAAACCAGTGAAACAGACTAATTAAAGGAACTTATACTAATTAACTAGACAATATAATATAAATATGGGCATAAATGCGTAGCAATTACGCGCTTATCAAATACCCCCAAACTTACATTTTGCTAGTCCTCGAGCAAAACTAAAACTAAACTAATAACAAAAACAAAAATTCTAACTCACTTTCGTAGGAATCACGATTACACTTAGCATGTTCAACAAGCCTTTTAAACCCATAGGTTTAGCCTAGTGGACGAGTTTAGTCTCGTGAGAGTTTTCAGAGAAGACACTCACAAACTTCATCTATACCATAGTGACTAAGAAATAACAATAATGTTTCCTTAATTTATCTTAGGTGTCTATACATCTCACTAGCAAGGAATAAAGAATACTCATTTTAAAACCTAAGTTAATACATGCATAATAATCAAATCATCTAAAAATAAATATATATACAATGAACTATACTATGAAATGCAGTGGCAGGTTCGTTTCTGAAACTTTTGGAATAGCGTCCCTAAGTAGGTTCTCACAAGGAATGTGTCAAGACACATAACACTCTGATTTTTCCACTCAAGTTTGCTAACTCCAGTGTGCAGTAGGCACACGTTTCCTCATAATCTCAATGACAATCTAAGAAAACCGAGGTCGATCAAACATATCTACCACTTACTATCACACCAATCTATTCCTAATTGAGCTAGAGGTCTTTATTAGGTGTTATATATGTATGGCCTAGGTGATGGTTTAAGAATAAATGGAATGGATAAACCAAATAGACAAGTCTGAGAAAATAAGGTCTTCAAAATATGTATCTAGAGAAAGCCTTGTTCTTACTTTGCTTCTACACTTTGTTTCCATCCTTAACCCTTTCATTTTGGCTTTTGACTCATTTGATTATGTTTTTGGAGTTCTAACTTTTTATTTTATTTATTTTTTCTTTTCTTTGGATGTAAATTTTCTTTTCTTTTTCTTTTGAAACAACTAACAAATTTTTGGTTTTCCACAGGTCTTTCTCTTTTCTTTTCTTCATTTCATCCTATTTCTCAGACTCATTTAAAATGGGTAGGCTGATTTTTATTTTGATTTTTTATTTTATAGAGGGTAAAGGATTTGTGGTTTATGAAGAGGCTAAATAAAATGCTCAATGGGGCGACTAGCGGATAAATTTCATGTAGGTGTGAATTTCTAGCTATATCGATCCAAAGAAAGCCTAAATTCTCGCTTAGGATATGGTATGGTGATCAAGCAAATGGACGTGTGATTTATCTACTCGGATTTAACTTCTCTCTTATATCATTACTTAGATATTAACTCATATGAGGCTTGTAGGCTAGATTCTCACAGGATATGTAAAATTAAGCACTCTAACCTAGGTCTCATAAAAGTATTGCCAAATACAATCATGATGTTCATGCAAGACATTTATGAAAAGATGCAATGACTATTACTTGCATATTAACCTAAGTTTCTAATAACTACTCTTAATTTTAATGCTAAATGAGACTTCTAGACTATAATCATCACTGAAAAGGAAACAATACCACTATCCTTAAGTGCATAGTATAAATAATTATTATTTTTCGCTAAACAAAACATTTTGTTCCTACCCCCAAACTTATTTTAGACATTGTTCTCAATGTTGATATATATGCTCAAATAAAAAAATAATAATAATAACAACATGCACAAGTAAAGATAAAGGAAAGAGGTTACCAATAGCTCCATGAACTAAAAATAAAGCTCAAGTCACCTGTTGAAATTAATACCTTACAAAAGATATAAGAGTAACAATATATATAAGGAACCAAATTACTATGATGACTAAAATATGTCACGTATCTCATTCCATAGAGTTACAAGTCTCCAAAAAGGCAGAGAAAAGGTGTTAGAGTGGAATGCATGAGATATGTGCACAGTAGACTCAAATAAAAACAAAAACATGGGTTGCCTCCCATAAATGCTACAGTTAACATCTCTAGCAGACAACTGCTTCTCATAATCAAACCTTGGATTTAAATATCACAATCATAAGCAAGAGATCATGTGATGCTTAATATAAACACTGCCACTCCCAAACTTATGCAAAACAACACGTAACATATCATGTATCACCTAATAAGATATGCAAATGCAATAAACAGTAAGTGAACATGAGACAATGCATCTAACAAATAGTAATAATGCCATCAGATTTTCACAAATCATATAACACTTTCGAATCATCTTTTCTTACCCAAACAGTACGTACCTTAGCTAAATGGTGTCTAGGTTGCGTATGTTTATATTTCACTCCCATTTTCTTACCATGATTCCTAGGCAAATTATAATCACATCTCATAACTCTATTATGCATATTAGATATGACAACTTCATTAGCAATGTCATGAGATGGAACACATGATTGTGGAACTTGGTTAAAAAATGATAACATGTGTGCATGACTAGTGGCTTTACACCAAACTTGAGAATTGCTTCTTCTAACATGACAGTGATACATAATATGACCTACACCACCACAATAATAACAAATGATAGGATGTCTAGTGCGGTCAACATGGGAGGTGGAAGGGACATTATTTGGTATACACCCTGGTTCTAAAGAAGATGAAACTGACTTAGAACACATAGCAAGGGCATTACAAACACTTGGACACTCCTTAACACTCATAGTTTCAATCTATTTTTAAGTTTCCTTAATTATGCTAAGCTCATGTATCAGAGAATCATTCTTATTCCTAAGAGATTCATTCTCTGCCTGTAACTGATTAGCAACACACATATTTTCATTAACTTTGGAACTCAAAACAGTGTTTTCACTTTCAAGAGATATTGCCCTCTCAGCCAACCTCTTATTATCATTAAACAATTCATGATTTTTCTTTAAAAGTGCAACATACAGGTCATGAAAATTTTCATTTGAATCACTCAACAAACTATCACGGCTAATACTTAGACAAGGATTAGAAATAGGACATGAAGAATTATCATTATGAGGATTACGAAAATAATAGTCCTGAGATATAGGATTCACTACCTCTCTTGGTTCCTCATCATCACTATCACTAAAGTGGTTTGGACAAACATACATGGACTCAGATAAATCATACCAAACACCATCATTACTGTCATCACTATTACCTAACAGTTGGTTATTAGTCTCAACCAAATGAAGCTCATGTATATTTTCTAACTCCCCAAGTTGGTTGCTTATATTCAAGACATTAGGCTCTAACTGGTTTTGGAGTTCTCTCTTATTACTCTCCTAAAAAGAGTTAATTAACTGATTGACACAAATTTCACTTAGTAGGATTGCCTCATAGGTAGCCTATGCAACTCTCTTGATCTCTTGCATGTTCAATGTATTTTTCATGATCAATGTAGTTTTCTCCAATTGAGCAAGAGCATGTTCTAAAGTAGATGAAAGTGCAGAAGAATTGTGTGTGTTATAACTCCACATGTTTTTTTAAGACTCTAAATACTACAATCCACATAAACAATATAACATATCAATTCCAAAAAATAATATGTTTAATATTGTTGCTCCTAAACCCAAATAACACGATTTCTAGTTCTTGTGCAAAAACACTGTCACTCGATCCAAGTGTCAAAAGTCTTTCCTAATGAGCGGGATTAACATGTCCTAATGCAAAATGCCTAGGGCTAGTCAAGGTGAATTATCCTTCCTAAATATTAGAAAGACAAAATGAAAACAAAAACACACGATGCAAACCAATTCAATCCTCACAAGTCCGAAGTGTGCCTCCCTTTTTCACTTTGTATCCTGTAGAACTGGAACACTGTACGAGCAAAGTTTTAGATCCTACACAACAATTGGAAGTAGCATGCAAAAAATATCAGATGCCTCAGTATTGAAGTTAAGGCGCGGGAGTGCTCGAAAAACACTGGAATAGGGCACATGCGCGCTCTGTGCTTAATTTGTAGGAAACAAGAGGAGGGCGCGGGAGCGCTCTCTGCAAGGCAAAATAGGGCGCGGGTGCGCTTTAGGTTCACAGGTAGACCTGCAATTTTTCAGAGAGGCTCCTACAGATGTTAGAAACTTATTAATGTGGTCGTATGCAGAAAAATCTAAATAGACACTTAAACTATAAATTAACAAAAACTATGGCAAAACTAAAAACGAAAAATAACGAATTACGTAAAGTAAGACTCTACGACTCAATTGTACCACTGTAATCCCCAGCAGCGGTGCCAAAAACTTGATAGAGATTTAACCGACCAAAATTAACAGGCTAATTAAATCCTATTTTACTTATAATAATAATACTCGCAAGCGCATGAGGTCTATTATAGTAGGTGTGCAAATATGAGGTCGATCCCACAGAGAATGCGTGTTGGGTACAATTGAATATTAAAATACTACATAACCTAATCCGAACTATATTTGTTTGTAGGAAAAGAAATTATTTACTAAAGCTAGTTAAACTATGAAAATAATAAAACTAATATTAAAACTATTAATGGAGAGAATACTAAGGCACTCGAATCCACCCTAGACTGTTGTAGATTATTAAAGTCAAATGAGCTTAAAGTTTTCTTTTAATTACGAGTAGCACGAGGGAAAGGTAACCCTAGCTTGCTTGAAGATGTGAACATTGAGCTCTTATATAAATCTATATATTGGTTTGATTGAATTTTAGCAAACGAGAATATAAACTCCTAGCAAAAATCGTTTTCTTATAGCACGACTTCTCACAAGTTTGCGTAAATGATAAAAATGATGCTTTGATAAGACCAGAATATTAATCCAACTATTAACTAGTCACGTCATGGCATAACATGCAAGATATGATCAATGAAGGTAAACCACTAATATCAATATGAAACCAATCAATGAATCTTTAAGTTTCGAGAACAATGAATCAATTAAACTGTATAAACCTACTCAAGTTTAGGCCTTCCTCTAAGCTTTAGCTACACATAATATTAATTAGACGAAAACTATACTAAGGGATAGATAAACTCATGTAGATAGTGAATTCTTTTATTCCTTGCTTCAAGCTTCTGCCTTCTTCTTCGACTCCTGTGTTGCTCCAAACCTCAACCTTTCGGAAGATATAACCTGTTGTTACCACAAGTTGAGGTTCCTCTCCTGTTTCTCTCTCTTCTACTCTCGACCTCTCTTTCTCTCTCTAATGTTTCTTCTTTACTATAAATTTACTTTTCTATATCGGTGTTCTCGAGAGAACCCCTTTCTCTTGGTTTTGCTTCATATATATAGAGATGGATTACGGCGTACAAGCTTTGGAACTACTTTAGAAAGCTTCATTTCCATGTTTTAATCCCTTTTGGAACTATCCAAATCGAGTTGAAGCGGTAGAGGAAAGTTGTGAAGGGTGCTGTGAAAGCACTGTAATTCTGACAAATTCCTAAGAGGGCGCGGGTCGCGCTTTGACATAGGCTTCTTAGGGCACGAGCGCACTCTGACCTCTTGACAACCGTACCTCAACATTTCACAGTAGCTTTATTTTATCTCCTTCATGCTATTCCCCACCTTGTTTCATGAATTCTCTATAGATTCAAGTTGTGAGGATCTTACAAGCCCGTAAAGTCCTCAGTCTTAGCTCTTATGCACTTATCATTTCTTCAGGCAGTGCTGTTGGAGAGACTGGCTGGATAAGCCTGAGTTATGCTTCAGTAAGGTTAAAATTATCACCCAAATCTTTATCTGGCTGACCTTCTCCTGCTAAACATGCAAAGTGATTTGCATCTTCATATATGACTATTATTAGAGATATGATCATGGATATATCTCTTTTTGGGAAGAAGATGTTTCATCTTTGGGGGGTGAAGAAATCTTGTTACTAGCAGATTAAGTAAATAATGCTATAAAATGACCCTTGAGTTTATCAATACATAAGTCATTGATTTGGGATTATGAAAGATTGGGATTTTGAAATTTCATTAAATTTTTCATCATCTCAAAAAGGTTGCCTGTATCAATCTTTTTTGAAGGACAATAGTTTGGAGTTTGATCAATAAAGGACTTAATGTCTTTTTCAATGTTAAGAATAGCTTCTTCTGTAGGAAACGTTATCCAGGCCACCATATGGAAAATAACTTTCTTTTGAGAATAAGGACTTTTAAGTGATTATATTCACATTTTAAATCCCACTTAAAAATCCATGGAATGCCATAGATGATAAAAAAAAAAAGATCGAAGGGATGGTAATCCCATAGGAATCTTTCTTTTCCCCTTAATTGAGGATAATATTCAATCCACTTCAAAAATAGATCAAAGATCTTTTCAGGAAGTATCTCCAGTTTTGGGCCAAAATTACTTACCAGACTTTAATCTCATGCAAACATAAAATTAGCTAAGGCATGCAAGGAATGAATTTTTACATATGATTTAGCAATGACATGAGGAGGGAGATGAACAACGTAAGCATGAGCTTCTACTAATGTTAGCAGCTAAGCAAAGATTACATTGGCATAGACAAACAGCCAGGTCACTTAAGAGGATTGAGGGAGGTTCTCTATGCAAGCACGTTCCTTTAATTAGAGAACCTTAATCTTGTAAGTTTCCTAGACACTCTTTGAATACAATTTTTTTAAAAATCTACTATTCACATATTATACAAGTAAATACGACAATACTAGGCAATACAAATCACAATTTATATAGTGTACAAAAATACTTAGCATGTAAACAACTTATAATCAACAAATTATAGCATGCGTCGTAAAAACAAATCTCATATTTCTAATATGTTGGAAAACTCAAATTATAATCATGCTATATATGAAAATTCACTAGACATGCGTCTGTTTACACAATATATACGACACTAATTAACGCTTGTTTTTTATAATGATTCGATTTTGTCAATACTCATTGAGATTGTGAATATCATATAGAGAGCAGTTTTGCCCTGAAGGGATTAGAAACAACTTATCCAACTCGGATTTTAACTAACCCTTGTTGAAATGTTCTCCTACCTTTTTCTTGACAAAATCAAATACTTATACAAAACATTCCACGCAAACATATATATAAGAAAGAATTAAATTACTTAACTAAAACATTAATGAGAAGAGAGGAACAGTCGATATATGGTGGAAAAACAGTAGATAAATATCTCTAAATCATTTGAGATAGGGGAGAGTAGTTGTGTTCGCCAAACTCTAGTTGTACACTACTTGGATGCGAGTTTAACTTAGAAGTGTGTTTCACTAATGAGAGTCAAAACAGTAGATATGAGGTGAAAATCGTGAATTTAGAAAATGAATAAAGGTATTAGAAGGGGTTTAATCTGCCACGCGATTCGATTGACTATTAGTTAGTATTGAATCGCTTGTATTAATCCCTAATGAAGACCAAGTCCTCTCGGATCAAGGTTCCACTAGCATGAGAGTGTAGCTCCACCACAAATCTCTTTAGTGGTGGCTCTATACTCTAGTTCTTTGTTATGAGCTCTATCTCTAGTTACTCTTAACAAAGAACTTAACATTCTTTTATGCAACACAATACAAACTACTAGCTACTCATCCTCACATGACTTCATAAACCTCCTCTAATGGAAGTTTAGCCATGATTCATTGGATAAACAATATCAAAACAGTAAAATAAAGACATAATACTATAGAAATTGAATGGAGAATGAAACAAGCTTTTATTTAAATTGGTTCTAATGGTGGCTACAATTGCTAAACCTAATTATAAACTAAAAGAAAAGTAAACCTAATTAAACTAAGGGTTTGTTAGAAGAGGGAAAGAGTAGAGAAGAGAAACTGTTTGGCCTTAACCCTCTTTATATAGGAGATGGTTAGGGTTAAATTTTCGTGCATGGGCCAAAAAGAGGGACTTTGGGCCTCTAATGTGAGCCCAAAGTCCATTAGGTGAAGTCTAAAGAGGCCATAACTATTGAAAATTACTTCAGTGCCCTTTTCGTTCACTTTTACAACTCTGATTGGGGCAAGACTAGGTCCATTGGAAAGCTTATTCCTAGTCGATCATTTTGACATAAAGTAGGTCTAATTCTGAGGCCCGACAAAGATACAACCTGTTAAAATTCTGTTGACTTTTTTGTCCCTTTTCTACCCGGATTGACTTTGACTTCCCAGCTTTTACTTTGAAAAAAGCTTTTCTCCATGATTCTTGGGATTTAAATGTAGAAATTCCCTGGCAATCATCTTGACTCATTTTCCATGCAAAAGTGGTGTTTTTAGTCATCTAATAAACTTCAAGTCCTGAAATGCACAAAAACATGTAAACAGAACTAACTCTTATTTATTATAAATATAATTGGCCTAAGTAGAGTACTATTAAGGGGTTTAAACTACACTTTCCCAAATAGCATTTTGCTTTTCCTCAAGCAAATATGAGAAATAAAAATAGATAAGTGGCCAAAAATGTGGTCCTAACTAATCTCGTTTCGCGGAGTGCAATTGTATTGACCATATGCAATAAGGCCTTAAACCACTAGGAATTCTCTAGTGGACGAGTTATAGCCTCGTGAGAGTTTTCCAGAGAAGGTACTCACAAACTTCGTTTATACTACAACGACTAAGAGATAAAAATAAAATTTCCTAATTAATCTCAGATATCTATACATCTTTATAACAATATAATAATAACAATGCTTTTGAAATCTAAGCTAATACACACATAATAATCAATTCATCTAAAAATATACATGCATGCTATGAACTATGTTATGAAATGCAATGGCAAGTTCGTTTATGAAACTTTTGGAATAACGTCCTTAAGTAGGTCCTCACAATTTGTCAAGACAAAAATACTTTGATTTTTCCACTCAAGTTAACTCACTCCAGTGTGTAGTGGGCACATGTTTTCTCACAATCTCAATGACATCCAAAGGAGCCGAGGTCAATCAATCACATCTACCACTTACTATCACACCAAATTAATCCTAATTGAGCTAAAGGTCTTTATTAGGTGATACGGGGCTGAGGTGATGGTTTAAGAAGAAACGGAATGGATATTCAAATAAACAAGTTTGAGATAATAGGGTCTTCAATTACATGTAACTAGAGAAAACCTTGTTCTTACTTTGCTTCTACACTTAATTAGTTTCCATCCTTATACTTTTTATTTTGGCTTTTTTTCTCCTTTTATTCTATTTTTGGAGTTTTTGTTTTATTTCTATTTTTCTTTTCTTTTTTTTGGATGGATTTTTTTTTTTTTTTTTTGATGGATTTTTTTTTTTTTTTTTTTTTTTTTTTTTTTTTTTTTTTTTTTTTTTCTGAAGCAACTAACTAATTTTGGTTTCCACAGGTTTTTCTCTTTATTTTCCTTACTCATCCTATTCTCAGACTCATTCAAAGATAGGTAGGTTTATTTTTTTTTATTGGTTTAAAAAATTGGTAAATGATTTGTGGTTGCGAAAAGGCTAAATGAAAGGCTCAGAGGGGCGACTAGCGGATAATTACTTATAGGTATGAATTTTTAGCTATATCGATCTAAAGAGGGCTTAAATTCTCGCTTAGGATATGGTATGGTGATCAAGCAAGTGGGTGTGTGATTTCTCTACTCATATTATATGTCTCCTAGGTCTCAGAAAAATACTGCCAAGTATACTCATACATGGTCATGCAAGATGTTAATTAAAAGATGCAATGACTATTACCTACGTATTAAGCTAAGTTTCTAAGAACTACGCATAATTATATTGCTACTTGAGATTTTTGGACTAATATCATAATGGAAAAGGAAATAATACCATTATCCTAAGAGCATAGTATAAACTATTTTTAAGCTTTTTCTATTTTTTAAATGACAAATATTACGTAATATATAACCTAATATGTGCTTAAATATTTACAGCGTGTTTCTATACCACCCCCAAACAGAATCATGCTTTGTCCTCAAAGTATGGAATGAAAATAAAGGATAGAGAGTACCATATAAACGTGCTTGTAAATGGGGGACCTAAAAAAGAAAGTTAAATGATATAAATATAAATAATTAAAATGCAGACGCAACTCTTATATGAGTTCCATCCATTATGGAAAAAAAAAGTCGTTTGGGACATAAACGGACTCTAACAAGAAATTATAAATATTACTATATATAGTTGTTTCTAATCATGCATTTTCCTCCGTTTGCTCCTCACTTGTGAAATGAGGCTCCTTTAAGTCTTGCATATCTATAACTACTTTCCAAGCCTTCATCCTGTTTTCATCTACCCTAGCCAGCCTATTTAGTGCAATTTGGTCAGACGGGGTGCATGGGGCTACTAGGTGAGGTTGTAGGTGCCAGCCAGGCCAAACTATAGCACGAAAAGAACGGACTATAACATTGGTCGTGCGCATTATATCAACCTTAACCTAATTAGTGAAGCGTGTACAGAATTCCAGAAAAAAGAAGGTCATTATACGTGTAACTATGACTGGCATAAGAAGGTACTCATGCCTTATTGTCTGTGCTCTTGCAAGATCAACCACTATGGTTTTGGATATATCATAACACCAACGCTCTTCTGCTAAAGCAAAGAAGGCATTGCATGCGTAGGAATATGCGGATTTAAAGTGCCAATATCCTAGGATATTAAGCTTAAGGAAAAGCATAGCAAGGCCTGTATTTAGGGCCACGCTTCCTAAGGATAAGTTATGTTGGCCTTGGTATTCCATTTGAAATATACCAACACCATATGTCTCGTGGAAGTTTACCCAATTATAATTGTTGTCATTATCACCTATATAATCAATAAGGGTGTGTTGGGCAGCGGTTGGAATTTCTAAGGCACATGCAATTAATTACTTAGTCAGTAAACAAGGTTTGTCGTCTAATGTCAATATGAGTCCATCTTCTCCAGGAGAGTGTGTATAGAATTCAACATGCTCATAAAAATATGTAGTAAGTGCTGGAGAATAAATTTGATCAAGTCTTACCAGTAGGGTTTCCCAATGGTGCTCCCTAGCTAATCATATCATCAAAGTATACACCGTACTTATCATTGAGAAATATGTCCTCAAAAGACTGTTCTGGTATAATTTTTGGAATAGACATAGTAAACAAGTATTGAATTGAAGTACTGGAAGTTGGAAAAGTGGAACTTGGAAATCCGAGCCTGGAAGTTTGCGTTGAGGGTGCACGAGTTAGAATGCTGATACAGTTGTATACGAGCACGGTACGCGCTAAGTTTGGTCTTGTGTGAGGCGCGTGCATGCTCTGAGATGCAGCGATGTGTTTAGGGTTTTCAGTTATGAAACTAAATGCTTAGAGATTGATTTTACGTGGAAGAATCTCAGTGTGAACACAAGGCTGAAAGACTTCCATATGATTGATTTCAAGTGGATTTGTTAGCATAGATTTCAAGTGGAACTTGTATGAGAGGCTTCTCCAGTTTAGATATCTCTTTAGTAGGAAGAGTGCCCTTCTGGTTGTCATTTTCCTCTCTTCCATCAAATCCCCCAGACCCAATACTAACATTAGACACTTAAGCTCTAACTGTGCCCTGAACTAAACTCAACCTCGATAGTTTCCCGTATCTCAATGAAGGAGATGTTTTAGTTGTTGATAAATTAGTAGAACAAGGCAAAGAATCAAAGAAAGATAACAAGGGAAGTCTCCCTCTTGAGAGAACAACAGGAGAATGAAGCACTCTCCCTTGCATCTTTGCTTCACACTACAATCTTTTTTTCTATAATGCGGCAGAAAATTGAAAGAAAATTGAAAAAGATGATTCTTTTTTTTTTTGAAGAAATCGTGAAAACAAGGTATAAATTAGTTAATGTCAAACTAGTATATGAGAAGAAAATCAAGAGGGGAGGTAGAAAGGAAGAAAAAACAAACCTACTTTGCAATAATTTTCAGCCGACTTTCTAGCTTTTCCCATAACAGTTTGCCCTAAGTATAAATTATACCAAGTTCTCTCAGCGGGAAACCAAAATTTTCAGTATCAAATTTTTCTAATTTTCGTTTAAGGCCTAGTCGAGCAAACCAATGACTTTAAGGGCGGCTAGTCTAGCAAACCAATCACGTGCCTGTTTCATTTCTATTTAACCTAATTTTTTTTCAATGGTTTTTTCTAACTAATTAACTTAATAATTAATAGGTATATTAATAATAACACTTCTGGAAGTCACGTCAAAAGTGATTTTGAAAACTTGGCAAAATCACTTTTAAAGTGATGTTGAATACATAGATATTACATCATTTTATAAGTGACACGGTAAATGACAACACCTTTAAAGTGATGTTGAATACATAAATATTACATCACTTTATAAGTGACACGGTAAGTGACATAAAAAAGTGTTACTATATCACTATCACGGCATCACTTATTAAAATGATGTTGTACAACTCTACTACATCAGTCTTTCAAATAAGTGATGTTAAAAAAAAATTGTGATAATTATTACATCACATGCTGAGAAAAGTGATGTCATAGTTTTCATATGACATCACTTCGCTAAAAGTGATCTAAAATTAGTGATGTCATATGTCATATTTGTTGTAGTGTTTATAGTGTTTGGTTGCTAAATCTAAGGTCGGATTGTTGTTAAAATAAAATATGTGAAAAAAACATATTCTTAGAATAGTTTCCTACACATGAATTCTATTTTAGTTTTTGGTATTTCAATATATGATTAGCCTCTGAAATTCCCTGAAATTTTGACATTACACAAAATTTAAGGTTCCTAATTACATTATGGATCCTAATTGAATAAAACAAGGCCCATGGGTTGCATATAATGGGTTTCTATATTAGATTAGCTTCTGAAATTCCGTGAAACTTTGAAATTCATCGAAATATCAGGTACCTAATTACATTGTAGTCCCAATTAATTAAATAATACCCAAGGGTTCATATATTTTGGCCCAAAAGTTATATAAATGTGATTTAAGGCATGCAATTTCATATATGCACATACATTGTGCAAAATTTAAATATACCACCCCCAAACAATTTGAGGGTGGTGGGTTCAGGATATTGATAAATTAAATTACATAAACATGCTGAATATCAACAAAAAAACTATATGGTAAAATAAGAATATGCGATTAATCATGTATTAAATTTAACAATACGTGCATAAATGAGCCATCACATAAACAAATAAGTACTAACCACTTAACTAAAATGAAATTAACAATTAATTAAACTAAAGTACTAAAATTGAAACAAATACGGAAATTAAATAGTTATTACAAAACAGAAATAATTCTAAATCAAATTCATCACAATAAATCAAATATAAATAAGCTATCCCTAGGAAGAAGATGGTCCTGAACCATCAGACGGATGATGACGACGACGATCACGTCTAGAGTTAGAAGAATAAGGCGAACCTCCTGGCTAGGGCAGACATCTCAAGACCTCGGCCTGAAAAGGTGCCTGCGCCTTTTCCATATTCTCTATTGAATTAACTGATAAGAGCCCATAACTGTAGTTTTGCTTTTTGACCAATTATGTGATTAATAAGTAAGAGTTAGTACTGTTATCGTGTACTTATGTATTTCAGGTATTGGAGTCGAATATGTGCAGAAATGCACCCTTTTTGCAAGATAATGAAGCAAGGGTTGGTTGTTAAGAAGTTCTATGATTAAAGGCCAAGATCTAAGGAGAAAAAACCCATTTAAAGCCCGATCAAAGCTGAAAAGTTAAAGTCAACGCGGGCAGAAACAGCGCACAAAAGTCAGCAGAACTTCCGGAAGTCGTATCTTTGGACTCAGACCTCGGAATTGGGCATACCTTATGTCCAAACGACCGGCTCGGAACGAGCTTTCTAATGGTCCAAGCCTTGACCTAATCAAAGGAGCAAAAGTAGATGAAAAGGATGTTGAAGTCAAATCCAACTGAAAACCCCTCTGTGGACTGAAGAAATTGGGTTTTGGGCTCGATTTTCCTGCCCAAAACATGATTCCTCAGCCCATGCACGAAAAAGTGGATCTTGTCTTCTCCATTTGAAGACACAAGACTTAGCTCTTAAGCATCTAGTTTTTTTGAGTTAGCAATTATCCAATAACTTGTTTTAGATCTAGTTTTTTTACTTGATAGAATTAGTTTTCCATTCCAATAGATTAGTTAGAACAAAGAATGAATATTATTTAGAATCATATTTAGTTTTATAATAAATTATTTGTTTTTCATTTCAATTTAGTTTATTGATTCAATTCTTATTTAGTTTTAGTTGTCTTAAATTCATAATAACTTTGTCTTCATTGATAATTAGTTAATCATCATCTTAGTTCTAAATTAGTTTTAAATCTTGTTTTAATTCATTTGGAATCATTATTATTATTGTTCAATTAGATTTATAAGTTAAATCATTTCTTCAATAATGGGTTGTTCTATGTGTTCTTGTGTTAGAAATGATAGTGTAATGATTTAAGGTTAAAACCTCCATTAGAGGGGTTTGAAGAAGTCTCGATGAAACTTGATTTCGATTAGCGTAGAATAGTTCGTAATATTCTATTCTATTCTAGAAAGTAATTAGTTCACCATGAGAATGAGTTTGATTGCTTCACATGCTAGTTGTTAGTTGGTAGAGATTACCATGAACAATTAGGGATTAGAAACACCCAATTGTTATGCGGAAGCATTGCAATTCGGATTACGACAATTCTTCGTTAGTAAATTAAGTCTAGTTAAGGTGGAATCAAATTCCCCTAATTCTTTATCTAGATTCGTACCTTAGTATTTTAATTGCCATCTTATTATTTAGAACATCTCGATTACGTTATTTCCCATCGTTGTTAGCATAGTTATATAATCCGTACTCTCATTAACTTTGATAGAATTGATAATCTTAGTTAATGTGAATTCTAAAGAACTAGGAGTGGAACGAATTTTCTATTCCAACTATATTGCAATAGCATCGAGAGTAGAAAATTTTGATAACATTAAGCGTGAAATTAGCTTTAGTTTTACTTGCGTACTAGTTTCGTTGCTTATGCCTAGGTAAAACTATCGTTTTTACCTTTTATCAAATGGCGCCGCTGGGTTAAACCCTCCCACCCAAGTACAAGCCTGAGCGATCCCGCGCCCATACAAGGCAAAGTTTGAAGCCACTGCTACCAAGTCATGGGAACTTAAATTATACCCCTCGACCCAATTCCCCTTTCCGAACCAGCCGATTTTCACCGGTTAGTACAAATTAAACTTCCATTACTTCAAGTTATTCAGTGTTTCTAACTTGTTACACACACTGAGCTCGCTTATACAAGACGCTATTCATAAGCGAAGTAAGGAGGCATTCAGGTACTTCTTTCTTCCACTCCTCGCATCTCCTGTTAGAGGTTTATACTAGCATATCAGGATTGTTTTAACGGTTGTCGTGTTTAGTTAAGATTGGTCTTAGCCTTGCATGAGATTAAGGTCAGGTAGAAGAAAAACGCCTAACGTAATCAAACGTCAATGTCAACAAACACGCCTTTCTAGTATACCACTCACTATACCTCTAGCTAGTATACCACACACCACACCTGATATAATGGCTGAAGAAAGAGAGTCTCCTCTTTCTGATTTTTACAAAGCCTTGAACGATAGCCCAAAATCTTGCATCGTTCTTGCAGACCCGGTGGGGGATTTCCGAATCCCCCCAAATATATTTAATTTGTTACCCATTTTTTATGGGTTAAACCATGAAAAACCTTATCAGCACATGCGTAGGATTGAACAAGTCCTTACCACATTCCAACATCCTACGGTTGGTGGTGAACAAATTAAACTGAGGGTGTTTCCTTTCACCCTAGCCGACAAGGCGGCGTCTTGGTTAACTGCCCAAACGCCTAATTCTGTGGACTCATGGGCCAAACTTGTTCAACTATTTATGGAACATTTTTACCCACCACTAAAGACAGATGAAATGCTTTCTAAGATTCATTTTTTTTGACAGAATCCTCATGAATCCTTTTCAGAGGTTTGGAATCGTTTCACTGACCTGCTTATAGAGTGTCCACATCATAACCTCGCCAAAGACATGTTAGTTCGTGCCTTTTTCAAGGGACTATTACACCATAAAGAGGTCCTTGATATAATGAATGGGGGTAGTTTCCTCAGTAAAGGAGCCTCAGAGGCTTATAAATTTCTAGAAGATCAAACAAAGCGTAATAATAACTGGGGGGTAGTGATGATATCTCCCACTTCGCTAGTTCTTCTTCAACAGTTAAGTCCGCCAGTATGTTTGAGATTAAACCCGATCCTGAGCTTAAAACTTTAATCAAATCTCTAACTAAAAAGGTAGAAGTTATTTCTATTTAACAAAAGCTTATCCCCGTCATGAATGTCAACTTTAATCCATGTAATTTCTATTTGAGTCCTGAGCATCCCGACTCTTATTGTCCTCTCGCTTATGAACAACAAACATCACAACAAGATAATGTTTGCTCAATTAATAGATATCCTATTCCTAACGCCCCTTGGAGAAAACATCCTAACTTCAGTTGGAGAAATAATCAACAAGTTACACCTCCAGGGTATAATAATCAAAATGTTAGGCCAGCAAACAATTACAACTAAGCTCCACCACGACAAGGACAAGGACAAGGTCAGGGTAATTATAATAATTATAACAATAATAATTATAATGCTAATAGAGGTATCGTTCCGGTTAATCGTAACTATCATAACCTACCTGTTAATAATCAACATGACATAGTTCCTGTCACACAACCTGTAACAAAGACTCCTCCACAACCGGATCGTTTCGACGCCTTTATGCAAACCCAATAACAGATTTTACAAGCCATCCAACTTTCCTTACAATAGTTAGCACAAGAGAAAGTACAACCAAAAGGTGTGTTTCCAGGTCAAGCGATACCTAATCCTAAAACAACGAACACAGCCTTTGAGGTAAACGGTAATACTAGTAAGGAAAATGCAAACGTAGGTGAGCTAAATGCCATCACCACTCTCCATTCTGGCAGAGTGGTTGATAACGTCGTAACTATGCCTATAGTTACCCCACCAGTAGTACCTACACCAGATATTGAACTAGATACCGAAATAGAAACTGAAGATCCTACCCCTGTAGAGGTATCAGTTAAACAACAACCTAAGAAACAAAAAGCCAAGGTTAGACATCCTGTTAATCCATACGCTAAATATATAGAGAAACCACCTTTTCCCCAGAGATTAGCAATGTTAAACAATGATACAAATTTCGATGAGATTAGGGAAGTTTTCAAAAATCTAATGATAAACCTACCCTTTCATGAAGCAATAAAAAAGTTACCTCACCATGCTAAGTTTCTCAAAGAGTTGTGCACTACTAGGCGTAAGACAAATATTCCTAAAGACGCATTTTTAACAGAACAATTTCTAACTTTATCAGAACATAATGGAATTGTTAAGTATAAGGACCCTGGTCGTCCTACTGTACAATGCACCTTAGGAGATTCCCACACGACGACCGCTTTATTAGACCTGGGGGCGAGTGTTAACTTACTCCCATATTATCTATACAAACAAATAGGTCTACAAGAGATGCAACCTACTAAAATGACGTTGCAATTAGCGGATCGGTCTATTAAGTATCCTAAGGGGGCGGTTGAAAATGTGCTTGTTAAGGTTCAGGATTTCCACTATCCTGCTGATTTTGTTATCCTCGATACAGAAGTCGCTAACGACTCTGTTCCGATCATTTTAGGGCGTCCTTTCTTGGCTTCCGCCAACGCGCTCATAAACTGCCACGATGGTTTGATGTCCTTGTCTTTTGGCCATCTTTCTGTTGAGATAAATATTTTTAAAATGATGAAATAGTTACCAGATTCGTCTGTAGATGGGGAGGTTAGTATGATCGAGAGCTTAGCTCAAGATTATTTTAATAACAAGTTTCTAGAAAACCAGATGCATAAATTCCTTTCTTTTGGAAGTTTAGATTTCGCGGATGACTCCTACTTAGAGGAAGTCAACACCATCTTCGAGTCTACACCTACCTTAGACCCTTCTATTGCTCCATCTACTGAGTTTGAAGACCTGCTACCTAAACAAGTCTTCATTACTCAAGATGAGGACCTTCCAGAAGCATTTATCGACATTCTTTCCACCCCGGTGCATAAAACTCTTCCTTCTCAGTTAAAGTATATTCAACTTGATCCGGATGGTAGTCATCCGGTAATTATATCTTCTCTGTTATCTGAGGATAAAGAAGCACGTTTGATTAGGGTGATTAGGGAACATCGTTCGGCGATTGGTTGGTCCCTAAACGACATTGAAGGAATTGATCCTAATGTTTGCACTCATCGTATCCATTTGGAAGATAACGCAAAGAATTCTCGCGAACCTCAGCATCGCTTGAACCCTGCCATGAAAGAGGTGGTCAGGGAAGAAGTCTTACGGTTACTAGATGCGGGTATCATATACCCAATCTCTGATAGCGAATGGGTAAGTCCCATTCATGTAGTTCCTAAGAAATCAAGGATTACCATGGTATGTAATGCCAAGGGTGAATATGTTTTCACGCATGGTCCTATGAAATGGAGGATCTGTATTGATTACAGACGTTTAAATGCCATGACACGAAAGGATCATTTTCCTTTACCCTTTATAGATCAGATGCTCGAATGTCTAGCTGGTTACGCTTTTTATTGTTTTTTGGATGGCTACTCTGGCTATTTTCAGATTATTATTGATATTGATGACCAAGAAAAGACTGCCTTCACATGTGCTTTTGGAACGTATGCCTATAAACGAATGCCTTTTGGCCTTTGTAATGCTCTTGGTACCTTCTAGTGGTGTATGCTTCATATATTTAGTGACATGGTAGAGCGCTTCATGGAAGTTTTCATGGATGATTTTTCTATCTATGGAGACTCTTTCACTGACTGCCTATCTAACCTGTCTAAGGTTTTGACACGGTGTGAAGAGAAGAGTCTAGTTTTAAATTGGGAAAAATGTCATTTCATGGTGAAAAAGGGAATTGTCCTAGGTCACATTGTATCTAGTGATGGCATCGAAGTAGATAAGGCCAAACTAGATAAGATAGCATCTTTACCCATACCACGGACTGTCCGTGATATTAGAGCATTTCTAGGCCATGCAGGTTTTTATAGGCGTTTTATCAAAGATTTTTTCAAAAATAGCTAGGCCTTTGACTAATTTGCTTTTAAAAGATGTCATATTTGATTTTAATTTTAACTGTAAACAGGCTTTTGAAACTTTAAAAGCCGCCTTAACATCTATACCCATTATACAGCCTCCCGATTGGTCTAAACCTTTCGAACTCATGTGTGATGCTAGTGATTATGCCGTTGGTGCTGTCTTGGGACAGAAACTAGATAATAAGTCCATTGTTATTTATTATGCTAGTAAAACTCTAAACGATGCTCAAAGGAATTATACAACTACGAAAAAGAATTCTTAGCTGTCGTTTATACTTTAGATAAGTTTCCTCCTTATTTGGTTGGTTCTAAGACTTTAGTTTACACGGACCATGCAGCCCTTAGGTATCTTCTCGCAAAGAAGGATGCTAAGCAGAGATTAATCCGATGGATTCTTCTCCTGCAAGAGTTCACATTAGAAATAAAAGACAAAAGAGGGGTCGAAAATGTAGTTGCCAACCACTTATCTAGACTAACAAATGGCGATGATAGTGATTCTGAGTCCATATAGGACTCTTTTTTTGATGAGCATCTATATGCAATTTTTTCTACACCATGGTATGCTGACATTGTGAATTATTTAGCGCCTGATATTCTTCCTGATGATTGATGAACGTAAGAAGTTCTTGGCTAGAGTTAAGCTATACTACTAGGATGAGCCCTACCTTTTTAAGTATTGTGCGGATCAGATTATTCATCGTTGTATTCCCCAGTGGGAATATAATGAGGTTCTCTCATTCTGCCATGACAAAGAGTGTGGTGGCCATTTTAATGGTATGAAAACAGCTGCTAAAATTCTTCAATGTGGGTTTTATTGGCCTACCCTTTTTAAAGATGCCCAAGTGCATTGTAAGACATGTGTTTGTTGCCAACAACTTGGGTGAATCACAAAGTGTAATATGATGCCATTAAATCCAATCATGGTGGCAGAAATTTTAGACGTATGGGGCATTAATTTCATGGGTCCTTTTCCTTTTTCCCACGGTTTTATATATATTCTAGTTGCCATGGGCTACGTGTCTAAATGGATAGAGGTCATGGCTTGCCGTAGCAATGACCATAAGACAGTTGTATTTTTTGTTAAGGAATACATTTTCTGTCGATTTGGCATTCCTAAAGCCATCATTAGTGATGGTGGAACATATATTTGCAACAGAGTTGTTGTGTCTCAAGTAAAAAAGTATGGAGTTACACATAAGGTAGCAACTCCTTATCATCCACAAACTAGCGGACAAGTAGAGGTTTCTAATAGGAAAATCAAAAAATTCTTTGAAACAACTGTAAATTCTGATAGGAAAGATTGGTCAAAGCGTCTAATTGTAGTTTTAACCCCTTAACAATAATACTTTTAGACTAACTATGCGAGTAATAAATAAGAGTTAATATTGATTACATGTTTTTATGAATTTCAGGCATTGGAGTCGATTATGTGCAGAAATGTGTCACTTTTACAAGATAAAGGAGCAAGGGTTGGTTGTTAAGGAGTTTTGTGATTAAAGGCCAAGATTCAAGGAGAAAAAGCCCGGTCAAAGCTGAAAAGTCAAAGTCAACGCGGGCAGAAACAAAACACAAAAGTTAGCAGAACTTCCAAAGACTGTATCTTTAGACTCAGACCTTGGAATTGGGCCTACCTTATGTCAAAACGACCGTCTTGGAAAGAGCTTTCCAATGGACCAAGACTTGACCCAATTAGAGGAGTAGAAATGGACAAAAAGTCTTTTGAAGCAAAATCCAGCTGAAAAGGCCTCTATAGACTAAAGAAATTGGGTTTTGGGCTCGATTTTCTGGCCCAAAACATGGCTCCTCAGCCCATGCACGAAAATATGGATCTTGTCTCCTCTATTTCAACACACAAGACTTAACTCTTAAGTAATCTACTATTAGGCAACCATTAGCATATAGTTTTAGATCTAGATTTTTTTAGTCTCCATTAATTAGTTTTTTATATCTTGTTTTAGATCTAGTTTTATGTTCAAGTAATTAGTTTAGAACAAAGTAGATTATTAATTTAGTTATTGAATCATTGTTTTATTATTCATTAGATTAATAAAAGTAGTTAGTTATTCATAATTTCAGTTTAGGTTTATTAAATTACTTAGATCTAAATTTAGTTCTTAGTTGTTAAACATTTCTTAGTTGTTAATTTAGATTTGAATTCTTAATTAGATCAATATAGTAAAGTTATAATCTTGATATCATGCCTTGCTTAAATTCATATAGAAATGATAGTTTTATGAATCAAGGATAAACCTCCATTAGAGGGGTTTGAGAAAGCCTTGATGAAAACTTGATTGTGTAGTGTAGAAATAGTTGTAAGAGTCTATTCCACTCTAGAAGGTATTTGATTCGCCATGAGAATGGGTTGAACTTCCTTACATGCTAGTCATTAGTTGGTAGAGATTGCTATGAATGATTAGGGATTAGAAAGACCAATTCTTAAACGTAAGAATTGGATTACAACAATCTATGCTAGTTTATTAAGTTGGATTCAAGGTGGAATCAATCCCCCCTAATTCTTTATATAGATTCAAACCTTAGTATTTCCATCATTTCGTTATTCGTATCTTGTTAGCATAATTTGCATCGTAGTATAATTCCCATCATACTCTCATTAACTTTGGATATGACTGATAATAATAGAAAACGCTAATACTAAAAAACTAAGAGTGGAACGAATCTTTTACTCCAACTCTATTACGATAGCATCGAGAGTAGAAAACTTTGATAAATGAGAATAGAAAAAAGTACAAGTTTTACTTACGTTTGAGTCTCGTTACTTATTCGTAGGTAAAATTATATTTTACATTTTATCAAATGGTGCCGCAGCCGGGGATAAACAATCTCGTTACTTACGTTTGATAAACAATCTAGAACAGAAAATAGTTTTAGTTTTACTTACGTTTGAGTCTCGTTATTTATTCGTAGGTAAAACTATATTTTTACAGTATATCAAATGGCGCCGCTGCCATCTTAGTTCCCGTTAGTATTGTTTTCTTTTGTATTGTTAGTCTTCGCAAAGTCCTACCCACCCTTGTTTGTTCTAACAGTGATTGTTTGGTTCAGAACTAAAAATTTTCAAAGAACAAGCCTCAACGTGACCCGCGCCCTACCTAGGCAAAATTCGAGCGCCCCCTGCGCTGAAGCGCCTGGAGCTCGAGTTGGACCTGAGCGCGACCCGCGTCCTACCTAGGTAAAATTCGAGTGCCCCCCGCGCTGAAGCGCCTGAAGCTCTCGATTGGACTGAAGCGACCAGCCTCTACCTAGGCTGATTCGAAAGCACCCCACTCTATTTCTTGAACCGCCCGATTTCCACAGGTTAGTTCAAACTTCCATTACTTCAAGTTATTCAGTGTTTCTAACTCGTTATACAAATTGAGCACGCATATACAAGACGCTATTCATAAGCGAAGCAAGGAGGCATTCAAGTACTTCTTTTTTCCACACATCGCATCTCCTGTTAGAGGTTTGTACTAGTATATCAGGATTGTTTTGAGTGTTGTCGTGTTTAGTTAAGATTGGTCTTAGCCTTGCATGAGATTAAGGTCAGGTAGAAGAAAAACGCCTAACGTAATAAACCGACAACGTCAACAAACACGCCTTTCTAGTATACCACTCACTACACCTCTAGCTAATATACCACACACCACACCTGAAATAATGGCTAAAGAAAGAGAGTCTCTTCTCTCTGACTTTTACAAAGCATTAAACGATAGCCCAAAATCTTGCATCTTTCTATCAGACCCAGTGGGGGATTTCCAAATCCCCCCAAATATATTTAATTTGTTACCCGTTTTTCATGGGTTAGAGTATGAAAAACCTTATCAGCACATGCGTAGGATTGACCAAGTCCTTACTACATTTCACCATCATACGGTTGGTGCTAAACAAATTAAACTGAGGGTGTTTACTTTCACTTTAGTCGATAAGGCGGCGTCTTGGTTAACTGTGAAGCGCCTAATTTTGTGGACTCGTGGGCCAAACTTGTTCAACTATTTATGAAACATTTTTATCCACCACTGAAGACTGATGAAATGCTTTCCAAGATTCATTTCTTTCGACAGAATCCTCATGAATCATTTTCAGAGGCTTGGAATCATTTCACCGATCTTCTTATAGAGTGTCCACACCATAACCTCGCGAAAGACACGTTAGTTCGTGCCTTTTTCAAGGGACTGTTACAACACCACAAAGAGGTGCTTGACATAATGAATATGGGTAGTTTCCTCAGTAAGGGAGCCTCAGAGGCTTATAAATTTTTAGAAGATCAAACAAAGCGTAATAATAACTGGCGGGGGAGTGACGATATCTCCCGTTCTGCTAGTTCTTCTACAACAGTTAAGGCCGCCAGTATATTTGAGATGAAACCCAATCCTGAACTTAAAAATTTAATCGAATCTCTCACTAAAAAGGTAGAGGCTATTTCTGTTCAACAAAAGCCTATTCCGGTCATAAATGTCAACACCAATCCATGTAATTCTGTTTGAGTCCTGAGCATCCTGACTCCTATTGTCCTCTCGCTTATGAATAACAAACATTACAACAAGATAACATTTGCTCAATAAATAGTTATCTTATTCCTAACGCCTCTTGGAAACAACATCCCAACTTCAGTTGGTGAAATAATCAACAAGTAACACCTCTAGGGTATAATAATCAAAATGTTAGGCCAACAAACAATTACAATTCACCCATTAATTATAACAACCAAACTCAACCACGACAAGGACAAGGTCAAGCACAAGGTCAGGGTAATTATAATAATTATAACAATAATAATTATAATGCTAATAGAGGTATCGTTCCGATAAATAATAACTATCAAAATCCACCCATTAATAAGCAACGTGACATGGTTCCTGTCACACAACCTATAGCTAACACTTCTCCATAACCGTATCTTTTCGACGCCTTTATGCAAACCCAACAACAGATTTTACAAGCTATCCAACTTTCCTTACAACAGTTAGCACAAGAGAAAGTATAACCCAAAGGTGTGTTTCCAGGTCAAGCGATACCTAATCCTAAAATAACAAACACAGCATTTAAGGTAAACGATAATACTAGTACGAAAAATGCGAACGTAGGTGAGCTAAATGCCATCACCACTCTCCATTCTGGCAGAGTGGTTGATAACAACGTAACTATGCCTATAGTTACCCCAACCGTGGCCCATACACCAGATATTTAACATGATACCGAAATAGAAACTGAAGATCCTACCCCTGTAGAGGTACCAGTTAAACCACAACCTAAGAAATAGAAAGCCAAGGTTAAACATCCTGTTGATACATATACTAAATATAGAGAGAAACCACCGTTTCCTCAGAGATTAGCTATGTTAAACAAGGATACAAAGTTTGACAAGATTTGGGAAGTTTTTAAAAATCTAACGATAAACTTACCTTTTCTTGAAGCAATTAAAAAGTTACCTCACCATGCTAAGTTTCTCAAAGAGTTGTGCACTACTAGGTGTAAGACAAAGATTCCTAAAGACGCCTTTTTAATTGAACAATTTCTAACTTTAACAAAACACAATGGAATCGTTAAATACAAGGAACCTGGTCGTCCTACTGTACAATGCACCTTAGGGGATACTCACATGACCACTGCTTTATTAGACCTGGGGGCGAGTGTTAACTTACTCCCTTATTATATATATAAACAAATAGGTCTACAGGAGATGCAACCTACAACAATGACGTTGCAATTAGCTGATATATCTATCAAGTATCCTAAGGGTGTAGTGGAAAATGTGCTGGTTAAGGTTCAGGATTTCTACTATCCTGCAGATTTTGTTATCCTCGATATAGAAGTCACTAACGACTTTGTTCCAATCATTTTAGGGTGCCCTTTCTTGGCAACTGCCAACGCGCTTATAAACTGCTGCGATGGTTCGATGTCCTTGTCCTTTGGCCATCTTTCTGTTGAGGTTAATGTTTTTAAAATTATGAAACAGTTTCTTGATACGAATATCAATAGAGAGGTTAGCATGATCGAGAGCTTAGCTCATGATTATTTCAAAACCATGTTTTCGGATGATCAGATGCACAAATTCCTTTCCTTTGGAAGTTCCAACTTTGATGAGAACTCCTTGGAAGTCGAGGAAGATTTCCGTCGTCTCTTTTGCAACTCTTCCTTGCCACCTCACGAGTCCCACCCTGCCAACATCCCTTCATCCCTTGACACTATGACGGAAAATGAATTTTTCACCCTCTATCCTAGTGATTCTTTTGACCTACCTATTGAGGAATGTCTTGCATATCTCAAGGCTTCTGATGATTTAGACCTGAGAGCTCTAGCTGACACTCATTCATTTTCCATCACCAATTTTCCCCACCCTCCACCTTTTCAACGGAACCTGGAGTTTGCGCTTGACCCTCTTGCTTCTTCTGTGCTTAATGCTTTTCTAAATCCTCCTAATACAGGTATCATATACCCTATCTCTAAATCCGCCATGAAAGAGGTGGTGAGAGAGGAAGTTTTACGTTTACTTGATGCGGGTATCATTTACCCTATCTCTGATAGTGACTGGGTTAGTCCTGTCCACGTTGTTCCTAAAAAGTCCGGCATTCAACTTGTACAAAATGAAAATGGTGAATGCATCTCCAGTCGCATTCCATTAAAATGGAAAATTTGCATTGACTATCGCAAACTTAATGCCAGAATACAGAAAGATCACTTCCCTCTCCCATTCATTGACCAGATGCTAGAACGTTTAGCCGGCCATGCTTACTATTATTTTCTTAATGGCTATTCCAGCTACTTCCAAATTGTCATCGATCCCGCCGATCAAGAAAAGACAACTTTCACATGTCCCTTTGGAACATTTGCATACAGACGAATGCCTTTTGTTCTTTGCAATGCCCCAGGCACCTTCCAACGCTGTATGCTTCACATTTTCAGTGATATGGTGGAACGTTATATGGAAGTCTTCATGGACGACTTTTCCATTTACGGAAATTCCTTTGACGACTGCCTATCCAACCTTTCTAAAGTGTTAACGCATTGCGAAGAGAAAAATTTGGTACTTAATTGGGAGAAGTGCCATTTCATGGTTACCAAAGGACTTGTTCTAGGGCATATTGTTTCCAAAGATAGGATAGAGGTCGATAAAGCTAAAATTGTTAAAATTGCTTCACTACCTTTCCCACGTACAGTTCGTGATATCCGTGCCTTTTTATGCCACGCTAGGTTTTACAGGCGATTCATTCAGGATTTTTCTAAAGTTGCTCGACCTTTAACCAATCTCCTGCTTAAAGATGTGGTATTCGACTTCAATTACAATTGCAAACAAGCTTTTGAAACTCTAAAAACCGCCCTGACTACCGCTCCTATCATTCAACCCCCTGATTGGTCTCAACCATTCGAACTGATGTGTGATGCTAGCAACTTTGCTATTGGCGCTGTACTAGGCCAACGACGTGATGACAAACCCATTGTCATTTACTAAGCTAGTAAAACTCTTAATGACGCTCAACGTAATTATACAACAACTGAGAAAGAGTTCCTAGCTGTTGTCTATGCTTTGGATAAGTTTCGCTCTTACCTAGTTGGATCATCCACCATCGTATATACTGACCATGCCACACTTCGGTACTTACTTGTGAAAAAGGACGCGAAACAACGATTGTTCCGCTGGATCCTTCTCTTGCAAGAATTCACCCTGGAAATCAAAGACAAGAAAGGAACTGAAAATGTCATGGCCAACCATTTATCAAGGCTGGTTGGTGACATTGATAGTGATTCTGAAGCCATCTGTGATTCCTTCCCAGACGAATATTTGTACTATATTTTCTCATCTCTATGGTACGCGGATATCGTTAATTACCTAGTTACTGAGGAAGTTTCTTCCTCTTGGTCACGTCCCAATCGTAAAAAGTTTTTATCCACTGTAAAATATTATTTCTGGGATGACCCCTACCTCTTTAAGTATTGTTCCGACCAACTCATTCGTCGCTGCATTCCCGACTGGGAGCACGCCGACGTATTATCCTTTTGCCATGAACAATCTTGCGGAGGTCATTTCAGTGGAAAGAAAACTACTGCCAAGGTGTTACAATGTGGTTTTTACTGGCCTACCCTTTTTCGCGATGCACACGAACATTGCATAGCCTGCATTCGTTGTCAGCACTTAGGTCGAATTACAAAACGCAATATGATGCCCCTAAATCCTATCTTGATTGTGGAAATTTTTGATGTTTGGGGAATTGATTTTATGGGACCCTTCCCTATTTCTCAAGGTTTTCTCTACATTCTAGTCATTTGGGACTATGTGTCCAAATGGATTGAGGCACTCGCATGTCGCTCAAATGACCATAAGACTGTCATGAAATTTGTAAAAGAAAACATTTTCTCTCATTTTGGTGTCCCCAAGGCTATCATCAGTGATGGGGGTACACATTTTTGAAATAAATTTTTTGGGTTTTTAATAAAGAAATATGGAGTTACTCACAAAGTTGCTACTCCATATCACCCACAAACGAGTGGCCAAGTGGAAGTCTCCAATAGAGAGATAAAGTCCATTATGGAGAAAACTATCAATCCATCAAGAAAAGACTAGTCTCTCCGCTTATCGGATGCCTTGTGGGCATACCGAACAACATTTAAGACACTTATAGGGATGTCTCCTTACCGCATTGTTTTTGGAAAACTTTGTCATCTGCCAGTTGAACTTGAGCATCGTGCCCTTTGGGCCATCAAAAGCCTCAATTACAATATCAACGAGGCAGGCGAGAAGCGAAAAATGCAATTAAATGAGCTTGAGGAGATTCGGAGTGATGCTTATGATCTCTCGAAATCCTACAACGCTAATATGAAAAGAGTGCACGACAAGCACATTTTGCGTAAGGATTTTAAAATTGGCTAAAAGGTTTTACTGTACAACTCCAGATTACACATTTTTTCTGGTAAATTGAAAACACGATAGTCTGGTCCTTTCATTGTGTCAGCTGTGACACATTATGGGGCAATCTCTTTGCTTAATCCACAAGATAACATCGAATTTCAAGTCAATGGACAACGCCTAAAACATTACCACGAATTAAGCTCCCCAGATGTTGAACAGACTCTTCTTCAGGATCCGGTCTACACAGACTAGATGTTTCGTTTGGTGTACTCAATCTTGTTTCTATAGAGGGTACGCCATTTTGGTAGCCGGGCCATCTTCTATTTTATGATCTCAAAGTTCTTTGAAGTGTGTGGTTGCAATCGTCAAAACCTTAGTCCACGAAAACTCTATTTTAGAACTGAGTATAAATTTCTTCTGCAACACGAGCAAACGTGCCTATCGGTAAAAGATGGGTACCTAAAATTTCATTTTCTTCCTTCTCTTCCCTTTTCTATTCTCTGCCTCGCGAACTTCAGCTAATCATTTGGTGTAAGTCTCACTCATCACGAATAGGGAATGGTAGTAGTACTTTTGCTCGTAAACGACATGCGCGAAAAATAGGATGGTGTATGCATTATCAAACACCCTTTTCTCAAGGTTTTGACTTCCTATTCGATATTAGCCAGTTTAAGGTATACTTTTGTCTGACACTAGCTACGCAGGATAATCTTCGCCGCTGTGCTGTTTCTCCCCATGGGTTGGGAATCGTCTTGAGAATCTGACGTTAAATTACTCACAAACATCTTGAGAATCTGACAATAAAAGACTAGATTCGTCTTGAGGATCTGACGTTAAAAGACTCACCTTATAGATATGTGTATATTGTTGCCCTTTATAAACGAATTCCCCGTGCTTTAAGTTGTACCCATAGAGATTTGTGTTCAACCTCAGATGTTGCATACTTGGAACATAAATGGGCAATGGATTCCACCAGACGAACCCCTAGAATTGGTTACTTTGAGTTCCCTTTGGGGCGGTTTGAGGATAGCCTTATGTAAAAAGGGCAATATTTTTAGACCGTACACTACACCATAAGGCCCAATTTGTAACAGACGATATTTTAGATTTCTAACGGATATATTCGTAACCAAGTAACTAACGGATATAATTGTTACTTATCCAGTTATCCGTTAGTTTATTTCTTTTTATATTCTGAATTGTTTTTTAATTATTTTTCTAGCAAATAAAAGGCAAAACAATAAAGGATTAATTGTTCTACCCAACTAGAACTCTCTCAAACCCCGACTCTCTCCATGCTATTCAAATTTCAGACCTAGGGTTCCAAATATATCACCCTGCATATGAAGATGAAGAAGACAAATCTGGTTCGATCTTCGATTAAAACCGGAGGTACACCGTTATTTCTCTTCCTCACTTGAAATTTTTTCTACTTATTGTCACTCGATTTGGGAATTTGATTTTGGATGATTGAATTGAGGAGCTATTGTTGCAGAAGTCAGTTTTTCAAGTGTAGGGTTAGTTTTCCCGAAACCCAATTCATCATAAATGTAGTTTTTTTTTTTCTTAAAAAAGTGTAATTTATTGAGTATTTAGGGTTTCAAAAGGGAAATCTGGCTTTCAAAAGCTTCACTGAATTTCTACTTGCTAGCATGATTTTCGAGCAGCAATTAAAAGTTTTAATGAATGTTTTGATGTTTCCTTATTAGTTCCATATGGCGTCTAGAACATTTGTTGCTGAAGTGATTGCTCTTACTGACAAGAAATTGAGCATGCACATCTTTCGGTAAGTTAGTAATCATTTTTGGAGATTGTAGCTCATCATTGTGTAATTATAAATATATGCCAACGGTTCTGGTTAGAAGTGGCTTGTCGTTTGTGAATAACCTATATTTGTTTGAATGGAACAGATGATATCATTGAGATGAACAAGAAATCTAATGCAAAAGTTAATAGACAAAGGTCTTCGGTAAGTGATGAAAGTTAAAATCAAGCTTAGTCTTTTTGGCTGGATTTTTGTTAATAAGTCTTGGAAAATAATAACTCTTGTTACTTTGTGAAGCTATTTTGTCTGTCTGTGTCGAAGCAGTGTGTAGAAGAAGTAGTGGTGTTGGAAGATGAGAAGGTGGACATGGGGTTCATCTCTCGTTTCTTTGGCCGGGACCTGCTACTGTCAAGCTCAATAGACACTTAATCGGCAATGTGTTGTCCTTTTCTTCTTCCCTCACTTGGAAATCCCTACTCTCCTTCTTTGCCTCCCGTGGTTTCCCTACAGGCTCCACTGACAATGATCCTATTATAGTCCATGGCATGCTTTGCAACTCCAGAACCAAAAGTAAATACTACTCGATCGTTATTCACTCTAGTTTTTGTTTCTTTTCTTACTACTTGTTAATTTGCTTCTTCTGTTCCTCCATCCTCATTGTTTACAAACATATATTTCACCGAACGAATAACCTTAATGATTTTGTATTGATAAAACCACGCCCCTGAATACAAGTTTTAGTTTCACCAAACAAACTTATCCCTCATTTTTTTAGCCTCAAGGTACATTAGCATCACTATAGTTTAGGTGAATAACGGTATGGCCTCAAGGCCATAGCATTGACACCCTTATGTCTGTATGTTATTGGGGATTGGGCGAACACTTTATTGGTTAGGCAAGTTATGGTTGTGTTCTGACTTCCTCGAGCATAAAAAAAAAGGAGTCTATATATATGCCTTCTTGTAAGCGTTTGGTGATTTTTGTGAGATAAATTGCTCAAGCACAATAACTTGATCACTATCTTCCATAGGGTCAGCAGATTCCAACTTCTTCTGGAAAACAGATTCAAATCCTTACTTCTTCTGGAAAGAAGGTTTGATAAACTTAATTATTTGTTTAATTATCTTTATTTTAGAATGTTTAGTAATTGATTATTGTTGTTTTGGGATTTTGTTTAGATGTTTGTTTTGGCGGATAAATTGTATACGAGAGATGCAGATGCTGATCATGCTGGAGTTGATGATATGACAAAATTACCTTATTTGAATGAACATGAAGTTCTTTTTTAATCTTGCTAGAAGATATGCATTGAATGATATCTATGTAAAGTTTAATTGCACTAATCAGTTTATCGTTTTAATGTGATGCAAGTTTTTATGAGGTTTAATTAATTAATTAGACGACATGTATACTGAGTGAGCATCTTTTTGTAAATTGGATTGCACCAACTTATGTGTTTTTAAATGGAAATATGTAATGAATTATATGTGTTTAAGTGGGCAAATTAACTTGTGATAAATATTGTATTGATATATATATATATATATATATATATATATATATATATATATATATATATATATATATTTTTTTTTTTTTTTTTTTGTCTCATTTAGACACACGGGGAGCATATTGATTGCCGTTAATCCATTTACGAAACTACCACATTTATATAACGTGCACATGATGGAGCAATATAAAGGGGCTACATTCGGTGTGCTAAGTCCTCATGTTTTTGCTGTGGGCGGATGCATCATATAGGTAATTATATATTAAATGGTTGCATTAGAATTGTTACCTCATTATTTGGTTCTATGGATTGGAACGTGTGTTTTGGCTGTCCCGATTTGTTGGGCAATGGTGAACGAGGGTCGAAGTTAGTCTATTTTGATCGAGTGGAGAAAGTGGTCTTTGGAAAGACAGAGACAACTAAATTACTCATGCAGTACTTGACTTACATTGGTGGAAGGGCTGCTTCTGATGATAGGACAGTTGAGCAACAAGTCCTTGAAGTAAGAGTCTAATTGTATTTTTTTTTTGTTTGCATTCACTATGGTTTTTTTTTAGAATATTTTGTAATCAAAATATTTTGTAAGCACAATATTTTGTAATGTTTCTCTCACTTTCTTGTTGCTTTTTCTTTGTTTGCTTTGTGTAATTGGTTTTATTTGTGTATTTCTTCTTGCATGGCTATGTCAAATAAGTAGTGAAATAGTGGGAGAAGTTATGGGAATTGCAGATGTGCACCAAAGGACAACAAAGATGGCTAGGGAGCCAGATGCATTCATCGACTTACCTGGTTAGTGAAAACCCATATTAAATCTATCATGCTCTTCATTTTACTATATGGTTTTTACTATATGTATTTTTCTTATTAAGTACGTGTTTGAAGCAAGATTGAACTTTTGGTCTTGGGAAGTTTATGAGCACTTCTAGTACGGTTTAGTAACTAGTATATCTTATATAATCTTAGGCGCACTTAGCTTCCATGAGGGCATATAGATGGTAGACCGAAGTATGATTGATATTTATTTGTATGTTTGAAATATTTTTTGGATTGCTCTACCTTTATGTATGTGTGAAGTAGTTTGGAAACTTAAGACATGGGCATGGTGGCTTGAGATTTTTGTGTCATTGTGTTGTTATGAGTTGGAATTATATTGGGGTTGCTTGGGTTTGTATCCCGACTTTGAATTATGTGGTTGTGTTGTCATGGCTTGGACCTTTAGAATACATGACATGTCTAATAGAAAATTAAATAACTCTCCAGTTTACAATTATTTTTATTCGTTATATGTCACGATTTACCATGTTGTACATAATCAAGGCCTGGGGGGGGGGGATCTGGATACGGGATACGGATATGTAAACCCCTGGTCAGTGTTTTGTTTTTCCATCTAGCTATTTTATTTCAACTTCGTTACCTTTATGTTGCCAAGAATGTCATTTTCATTTGATGCATGCTAGGTTCATAAAATAGAAATCGGTTGTTCCTATCATATTCCTCGTATACTGGGTAAGCAACTGGATTAGGTGGCTCGGGATTATAATTATCTAGATGTTAATGCATGTGCCTTAATTGATTTCTTATTTGTTGTAGGTACTCAAGAAAAGGTTGTTACTCGTGTTTACGACATTGTAGCAATTGAATAGAGAGATTAATGTTCTAACCAACTTTGACGTGAGCATGCACATAAATGAGCTGGGTCATAAATGCGATTTTCTATGACTGACATCCCAAGATTAGGTTAGGTGAATTCAGTTCTATGTAAGTTTGATTTGTAAATTGGGATTTACATTGATGACTATATTTTTATAATAATATTTAATTGATATGTGGCTTTGTTTTTTGTTATTCATTTGTTGATTTAGTTTGTGGAGTGTGATTTTTATATCATATTTGCTAGAACTAGATGGGCATGGTGGACAATTTGACCTAGGATTTTTTTTTTAGTGGCTACAATTTACTAACGGATATTTCCGTTACAAACAATAGTTAGTAAATAGCATATCCATTACTATCCGTTCGAAATGACAAATTTAATCGGGCCATAAGCTATTGACTATCTGTTACAAAGAATTTTAGTAACAAATATAACCGTTACTAAAATTATGATCAGTAACGGATACGGATACGGATACGTAAACCCCTGGTCAGTGTTTTGTTTTTCCATCTAGCTATTTTATTTCAACTTCGTTACCTTTATGTTGCCAAGAATGTCATTTTCATTTGATGCATGCTAGGTTCATAAAATAGAAATCGGTTGTTCCTATCATATTCCTTGTATACTGGGTAAGCAACTGGATTAGGTGGCTCGGGATTATAATTATCTGGATGTTAATGCATGTGCCTTAATTGATTTCTTATTTGTTGCAGGTACTCAAGAAAAGGTTGTTGCTCGTGTTTACGACATTGTAGCAATTGAATAGAGAGATTAATGTTCTAACCAACTTTGACGTGAGCATGCACATAAATGAGCTGGGTCATAAATTCGATTTTCTATGACTGACATCCCAAGATTAGGTTAGGTGAATTCAGTTCTATGTAAGTTTGATTTGTAAATTGGGATTTACATTGATGACTATATTTTTATAATAATATTTAATTGATATGTGGCGTTGTTTTTTGTTATTCATTTGTTGATTTAGTTTGTGGAGTGTGATTTTTATATCATATTTGCTAGAACTAGATGGGCATGGTGGACAATTTGACCTAGGACTTTTTTTTTAGTGGCTACAATTTACTAACGGATATTTCCGTTACAAACAATAGTTAGTAAATAGCATATCCATTACTAACGGATCCGTTAGAAATGACAAATTTAATCGAGCCATAAGCTATTGACTATCTGTTACAAAGAATTTTAGTAACGGATATAACCGTTACTAAAATTATGATCAGTAACGGTTATATCCGTTACTAAATTTGGCCTAAGTGATAGTGACGCCCCAGAGCTAACGGATATAACCGTTAGTAAAAATATAAGTAACGAATATATCCGTTAGTAAACGCCTTTTCTGGTGTAGTGGTAACGCGCACGGTCCAGGATGGTACCGTCCTGCCCCTAACCCCATAATACATAAAGGTAAGGCTACAGTCTGGCTGGATTGGGTTTACTCCAGAGCCGACATGACAGTTGCCTATGAATTTAGATGTTAACTCTTCTGGACATCCAGTGTGTTTCATGTAATCTCCCTTGTATATAAATAAAACATTTGTTTATAAATAAAACACCCTCCTTTCTTTTCAAAACTCTTGTGACCTCTGAGAATGACTCATATAATTGGATAGCACTTTTCGTGCCGATCATTTCGATATCTCGTTCATCCAATTCGGAGTCCAAACGAGTCGTGGGTAAGCATTTAGATTTTTTAGGCTTAAATCAGGCTTTAGGCTTGATTTGGGCTTGGGAAATTTTTTTGGCCCAACCAAATCTCGAAATCTCGGGCCATTTAAACCCGACAAACTAGACCACACACGTCACCATCACACCCTTCGTCTTCCCAAATATCTGGATCTTGTCCCTTCTCGATTAGGTCTCGCACGAGACAGGCCCACGTTATATCCAGGTCTCGCGCGCAACTCTTACAACTCCGACTCCAATTCCCTTCCGTCAGCAAGTCCCATTTCTCCCCCTCATCATAAATCAATAGCCAGCCTCTCCCTAAGAGCAGTAATGGCCGGAAACAGGCGAATTTGTGTGGAGAAAATTTTTGGAAATTTATTCGAAAATGGGATGTTTGCTCCATTCTTTGATAATGAAATTCACTCTAGAGGATGGGAGTACTTGTTATATGCTAATGGCGGGCTTTATTCCAAGGATTTGGTGATGAAATTCTATGACAATGGGAGTTTTAATGGCGACCATTTTTGGGTTACTGTCGAGGGTGTGCGCCATGAAATCACACCTGTTTTGATCTCCGGGATCACGGGCATTCCTCTGGTTGACCACGTACTGACTCAGCAGCAGTCCGTGTACCCACAGACTTACGACCTAATGCTCGACACGCTAATCAAGAGAGAGTACAACATAGATGGGAAATGCGCGTATCAGCGCTCGGTGCGACGGAACCAGCTGGCTGTGACTCAATGGTTGGGACTGAACGTCATTGGCACCTCGAAGCCTTCGAACATCAACAAGACCTTCCTCCACCTTCTCTGGATCCTCCAAGAGCGAAAGGGTAACTTCTGCATAGTTACCTTTCTTTTTGATATTATTACACATGCCACTCTTAGGTCAACCCCTCTTGCCGTTCTTGTAATGCAAGTTATGATTAATTTGGGTTTTCTGTCCGCCACCCCGCTACTCCCTATACCACAATATGAGAATATGCTTGTCTTCAAGAAATGCATACTGACCCCTTGGGAACCCACATCACCAATGGCTGCTTAGCACGCTAACGTAGGCCCATCTCACCCACCCTACTTTGATGAGACTGCTATGAGTAAGATGAGTCACCCTATGGATGCCTTGCATGCTATGAACAGTGGCATGAGAGACATGTACACTCGCTAGGTATCGATGAAACATGCCTTGGGCGAGTTAAGGACGGATATGACCACTCACCACGTTGTGCTGACAGACAGCATGGGTGAATTTCAGCAGGAAATGCGAGCTTCCATGAATGCATTTCAGGACCAAATGACTACTCGCCATAACAAGTTCCAACGAATGTTCATGGCAAACCAAAGATCGGTTTCGCTCGGTGTTGGATACTGTGGGTGATATCCAGGAGCAGTTAGCCTCCACAGGAGCTCGTCCTGCACGACGTCGCAGGACTCCTGAGGATTCTCTTGCAGCCCCCGAGGATTCTCAGTAGACAGTTTATTTTCACGGTTCTTGTATATTAATTATGTCGGATATTTTATTTACGTGTTTGCATTTTTATTTTTGAACTTAGGATGTCTGTCAATTCCTACATTCTTCAAAATTTATGCCTTGTTAAATAGTATATTAGTTATCTCCAATATTATATTATATAGGTAGAAACATATATAATAATATTAGTAATAAAAATATATATAGATATATAAAAATATATACATATATTTTTAACGTCACAATTAACGGCAAAATTTTACTGTAAACCAACGTTTTGAAAAACGGTCAGAAAACGGTCATGAAATTGCATCCTAAAAACGGTCATGAAATCGCATCTAAAAACGGTCAGAAAACGGCTCAATTTTTTTCTATAAATAAGTTCAACACATTCTTCACATTTCACTCCTTTCACTTTCTCCCCTCTCCACTTTTTATTCTAAAAAAAATCGTTTTTAGATCACTCCAAGTTTCAAGATTCATGGATGTACTAGAAAAGTTTGAGCAGCAGCAGATTGAATATGCTACTCAAGTCTTCATACTCGGTTGTTTTATTATAGTAATGTTGTTAATGTGGCATATAATTCTATCTAATATTTAGGTTTATATTTTATTTCACGTATCATTATGATGTGTTTCCAATCCTCTGTACGTTCTTACATCTTATTGTAATAATATATTTACATCTTCCTTTGCCTTCTACTTACACTATTTATTTTCCAAAAAAAAAAAAAAAAAAAAAAAAAAAAAAAAAACAAAAAAACAAAAAAACAAACTCCTTGTAGTAATATGCCCCATTCTTCTCATCCACACTTTGCGCCATATTTTAGAAAATACACGTGGTCTAACTACCTTGTGACACCTCGATCCGTATTTTCTACATCTTCGGATTGGTGCCTATTTATAACAAGGATAGACACCCTAAATACCAACTTCCCTTTTTCCACTAAAAAATTTCTTTACCCCTCCATCTTTAATGGCTCTCACTCGAATTTTTGTGCCCGAGCAAAATTTTATGGAAAATTTCCAAAACGGTCTTTTCATCCTTTTTTTTACACAGAAATTTTACGTCGAGGATGGTACCCTCTTTTACATTATAAGCAGGCATTTTTTTCCAAAGAATTGGTCCTGTTGTTCTATAAACACGGTTATTTCAAAAATGGGCAATTCTTTGTCCGTGCAAACGGATGCGAGCGTTAATTGACTATGGAAATTATCTCCGAGGTACTTCAAATTCCCATTACAAACCAAGTGATACATCTTCAGGATTCACCATTCGACAATATCAATCATCTGATGTTTGCAGCTATCCTTCACGGTGAATACAACCGGAAAAACTGTGTTGTTTATCAGCGATCCTTGCAAAAGAACCAATTATCTGTGATCCAATGGCTGGCTCATAATGTTCTCGGCACGTCTAAGACTTCCGAAATAACAAAGCCCCTCCTCTATCTACGGGTCTTGTAGACTAATTGCAATGATTTTTGCATTATTAAATTTATCTGGAACGCTATCGCACGTGCCAGGAAAAAGGCAGCTCCTTTGCCAACCATTGTGACACTTATCATAATACGTTGGGGTTTTTCTAGTACTTCTCCTAATACACCTCTCAGAATAGCTAACATTCTTACCATTCACTCAGTTTGCAGGAACGGTTTCTAGAATCCCGACGTTGCAAAGAACCATGTCGATCTGAAAACCGAAGCTTGTTCTGCTGACAACATCTTCACTGAAAATGCATTAAGCAATGTATTTAATCCTATGGAAGGCCTTCGTTTAATTCAACAAGGACTGATGACATTATACAAACGTCAAAACATTATCATCACCAGTCTCCTTGAATTTCACGACCTGCGGACAATACAGGAAGAGGAACAAGCATAATTCTTGCACAGTCACAACTTGTTCTTGGCAAATCACACTCTCATAATGGAGAACCACGCCGAGATTTACTAGACACAAAGTGAAGTTATGCAACGAGCTGTTGCTAGAATTGACGGCATCAAAGATCTTATAAATGGATTCCTTTCACAAAAGGATCCTCGCCATTACTTGGGCCCATGACACAATTTAAATTTTGCAATTTTATGTTCTTTGTCATTTTCTTTTTAGTTTTTTAAATATAGTGCAATTTCTCTATGGTAATTTGTTTTTTTTCCTTAATTATTCTCATCATATTCTAATATTTGTTTATCTTTGTCTAACAGGTAGCATCTTTCGTCACACATCTTCTACAATGGAAGCTCTAAAGAGACTACATCACTCGAGTTGGTTGGAACTCTCTTATTTTACACCCAGAGCAGACATACTCCCCAGGTTTGGCAACTTATTTTTACGATCATATGGAAGATCTACCTGCTGTACAGGATTTCCCTTTGAACGGATTTACAATCCGTATTGGTAACACCCGACATTCTTTTTATGAGCCAACAGTTGCTATGGCTCTAGACCATCCTCCTTTTCAGCCAGACATCCCCATCCAATAAAAGGTAGAAAACAACATTAACGACTATTCTTAGGAAAACTTTGCCGCCTGTTATGGCGATGGCCTTGCCTAGGTCAGGGAACGTGCCGTAGCTGGCCGATGGCCAGACTTTACTATTCCACTTGCCAGTATGACCATGAATGTTGGAACTGCCATGTTATTTATTCTTCTTAACATCATGGGGGATTGACATTTTTCCATTGCATCAAAGTCAACTTGTAAGACGTTCCATGCACTAGCCAAGCAACATACCGCCTTCGACATCACAGACCTAGTAATGGAGAACCTAAAGAAGGCTCGGTCTTTTCGGCAGCACTATATCACCTTGCCAGTCACAGCATGCAGGATAGTGAGGACGTACTTTCCATAGTTTGCGGCCACCTTTCAGGACTGCGTAAAGGTCGACTCTATGTGTCCAACCAACAAGATCATTCGTTCCTTGCGATTTTGGACATGGCGACGCCCTGCAAGGTATCTAAAGAAAGTGCGTTCCTTCCCTAATGATGATAAAATGATAGCTCATCTGGACACTGCAAAGAAGAGGAAGTGGAGCGAAGTCTTGAAAGCTATGATAGATTGGCGTGATGCAAAGGAATGTCATTTCTACACGGACGAGGCAAGGATGGACTATCCCCCAGTTCAAGGTTGTGGCAATGTGAGTTGATGCATGTACATATTTGTTTTATGTTTTGATGTGAGATTAATAAATAACCTAATAGTGTGCCAATCTAACAGTGTGCTTTCACTTTTATGATGTATAATATATAGTGCGTTACAATAAATTTCTGTGGAAGATGTCAGCTATATTTTTGCTCAAAGCCTCTCAGGTATACTCTTTCTTCCTCTTAACACTTTGAGGACACAGCGTCCGACTGTTTGGGGGTGGTGAGAACCTTTTGCAAAAATTAAGCATGCATAGTTGTATATAGTTTACTTTATGTCTAAATAAATGTATTTAGTGACAAATTCTCGTTTCTTTTTCTGTGATGAAAAATATTTAGAAATCTTATCCTAGCATCAGAATTAGGACTGGTTCTTAGAAACTTAATTTACTACGTATGCAATAGTTTTTACATCTTTTCATGAGCATTCATGCACTGACTATCATTAAATGTACACAGCAGTAAATTTCTGGGATCCACGGTTAGACAACTTAATTTTCATATCCTGTAAGAATCTAACCAAAAGGCCTCAAAATGTGTGATATGTGAGTAATGACACAAATGAGTAGTTTTTACGAATAGAGAAGTTCACACGTCTACTTCCTGATCACTACCCAAATCCTAGGCGAGAATTTAGGCCTTCTTTGGATCGATATAGCCAAAAATTCACACCTGTAAAAAATTTTACAACTAGTCGCCCCACTAAACCTTTCATTAACCCTTTCTATTGCACCAAAAATTCATTACCCATCTATTAACCACAAATAAATAAGCCTACCTAGATGATGAGTATGAGAAATAGGATGAAGTGCAGAAGAATGAAGAGAAAAACCTTGTCACAAATCAAATTCAGTTACCTATTTCAGAAGAAAAGAAAAAGGAAAATAGAAATATGTTTCCAAAAATCAAAAGAAATATCAAAATTAGAATTCCCCCCAAAAATCAAATCAAAAGGGAATACAAAAGCTTGAAAAATCTAAGTATGGAAACCCATGTTAGAAGCAGGAAAGAAAATAAGGATTTCTCGAGTATAAATATCTCGAAGACCTTATTCTCTCATACTTATCATTTTTTGAATTTTCTATTCCATTTTCTTCTACACTACCTCCTAAGCCCCATAACACCTAATAAAGACTTCTAGCTCAATTAGGAGTAGGATAGTGTTATAATAAGCAGTAGTTGTGACTTCTCGACCTCGGCTCCTCTGATTGTCATTAAGTATGTGAGGAAACGTGTGCCCGCTGCACACTGGAGATAGCAAACTTGAGTGGAAAAATAAGAGAGAAATTATGTTTCAACACATATGATAAATGTAAAAAGATAGTTTTACTCACAAATAAAGTGATGAAACTCTAAACGCAAGTAAAACTATAAATTGTGGCTTTACTAACTTATCAAAGATATTTGTTTTCTACTCTCGATCCTATTGACGTAGAGTTGGAATAGAAGATTCGTTCCACTCCTAGTCTTTTAGCATTAAAGTTTTCTACAATTGATGGTTTTTCAAAGGTCAATGAGAGATTTACGAAGGGAATTTATACTACGATGTGAATTTAAATAACAAGATACGAATAACGGAATGACATAATGCTAAGAGTTGAATCTAGATAGAGAATTAGGGGAATTTGATTCCACCTTGAATCCAACTTAATAAACTAGCATAGATTTGTTGTAAACTAATTCTTACGTTCTTACGGTAAGAATTGGTCATTCTAATCCCTAATTATACATGATATTTCTACCAATTCATAACTAGCATGTGAGGTCGTCCACCCATTCTCATGGCGAATCAACGACCTTCTAGAGTGGAATATATTCTTACAACGATTCTATGCTACACAATCAAGTTTTCATCAAGGCTTCATCAAACCCCTCTAATGGAGGTTTAGCCTTGATTCATCAAACTATCATTTCCAATTGAATTAAAACTAGACATAATATAAAGATTTGAACTTTACTAATTTAACTACTCAAGAATTGAAATCCAAATTAATAACTAGGAAATGAATAACAAACTATAATAGAAATTAGATCTAAACAAATTTAAATGACAAAATCAAAATTAACAAGAACTACTATTTTATTTATCTAATGAATGAAGAACAATGATTCAAATAATTAATCTAAAACAAGGAATGAAACTAATTAATTACTAATTGAAATTCAAAAACTAGATCTACAAGCTATTATAATGGCTAGTTTTTATTCTAAGCTATCTAACTATATCTTTCTTAAGAGCTAAGTCTTGTTTTATGTAAAGGAGGAGACCAGATCCACAATTTCGTGCATGGGCTGAGGATCCATGTTTTGGGCCGGAAAATCGAGCCCAAAGTCCAATTTCTTCAGTCCACAGAGCCCGTTTTAGCTAGCTTTGACTTCAGCAGACTTTTCATCCACTTCTTCTCCTTTGATTGGGTCAAGGCTTAGACCATCGGGAAGCACTTTCCGAGCCGGTCGTTTTGACGTAAGGTCAGTGCACTGTTTCTACCCATGTTGACTTTTCAGCTTTTGACCGGGCTTTATAAAGGCTTTGTCTCCTTGAATCTTGGCCTTTATCACAAAACTTCTTAGCAACCAACTCTTTGCTCCTTTATATCGCCAAAGTGGCACATTTCTGCACATAATTGAGTTCCATGCCTGAAATACATAGAAACACGTAATTAGCATTAACTCTTATTTATTACTCGTATAATTGATCTAAAAGTAGTATTATTAAGGGGCTAAAACTACAGTTTTGGGCTCTTATCAAACCACCCCCAAACAACATTTTGCTTGTCTTCAAGCAAATATGAGAAATGAGCATAAGTGACTAAAAATGGAGTTCTAACTAATCTCGTTTTGCCAAGTGCGATTGCATTGACCATATGCAACAAGGCCTTAAACCACTAGGAATTCCCTAGTGGACGAGTTATAGCCTCGTGAGAGTTTTCTAGTGAAGGTACTCACAAACTTCATCTATACTATAACGACTCAGAAATAACTATTGTTTCTTTATCTATGTCTCAATTATCTATACATCTCACTAGAAATGAATACAGAATAATCAACTCAAAACCTCAGCTAATATATGCATAATAATCTATCATCTACGAATAAACATATATACAATGAGTAATACTATGAGATGAACTAGCAGGTCCGTTTATGAAAACTCGGAATAGCGTCCTTAAGTAGGTCCTCACATAAATGTCAAGACAAAAACCACTATGATTTTTCCGCTCAAGTTTCGCTACTCCAGTGTGTAGTGGGCACACTTTACCTTACAATCTCTATGGCACACAAAGTAGCCGGAGTCGATCAAACACATCTGCCACTTACTATCACACTAACATATTTCTAATTGAGCTAGAGGTCTTTATTAGGTGTTGCGGGGATTAGGAGATGGTTTTAAGAAGGAAGGAAATGGATATTCAAAAAGGACAAGTCTGAGATAATAGAGGCTTCATATTATGTAACTAGAGAAACCCTTGTTCTTTACTTTTGCTTCTACACTTTGTTTCCATCCTTGATATATATATATATATATATATATATATATATTTCTTTGGCTTTTGACTCCTTTGATTATATTTCTTTTTTGGAGTTCTAACCACTACACCATAACTGCTATTTTGTAACAAGGCAAATTTTTAGTTAGTAACGGAAATAACTGTTACGCATTAAGTAACGGATATATCCGTTACCTATGACCACAAGCGTTACTTAAAGTCCATAATTAATATTTATTAATAGTTTCACGATTAGGTTAGGATATGCTAACACTTATATCCGTGAGAAAATGGGAAAATTGATCCAAACGAAATTAAATAAATTTAAAAAGAAAAAGAAAATCAGAAGTGGGCAGTATTTTTCGGCTAACACTTATAATTTCCGTTTCGCCTCCTTTTTTGTTATTAAGGAAACATAAAACCCTCTCTGAATAACCCTATTTTCTGAAGCATCTTCTTCTCTATCTCCGTAAAACTCTAGTTATGTTAGTGAGGTAAGGTTTCAATCTTTTTTCTTCAATTTATGTTACATCTCTCACTTTAGATTCTCGATGAAAAAAAAGGTTACTTTTTTGCCATTGAAAGATCACTTCTCTCTCTCTCTCTCAATTCACGTGGTTGTTTGGAAACATGTTTCTTAGTTGGAACAACTTAATTAGGTAAGCTCCTCAGCTGGTTCTCCCTCTCACTGTTAATGGGGATTTTAATTCATTTTTCTAATTGGGGTTAACATTTTGAAACACATCAACAACAATCTATAGTACTATTAATTGATGGGAGATGAGAGGGATTAGAGAAGCTGGGTTTTTAGGCTATATTGTTACGACGAGTCAATTATCCGGTGATTTTGCGGAGGAAGTTGCGGGTTTTGTATGTGAGATTGTTATTAATGTTGTTCATTTTGTTAATAGTAGTGAGGATGTTGGTATTGGTATTGGTAGGGTGTTTTTAATTGCATTGTCGAATAATTGTCCACCGGTTAGGAGTTTAGATGCAGAGAGATTGGTTATGTATTTATTGACTAGTTTTAATAGTGTGGTTGCGTTGGAGGGGCCGCCGGTGTCTCCTTTGGGATCGGTTTTTATACAGAGTTCATCGGGGGGAAATGAGATTATTAGTAATGTGTCACAGTCTTCAAGTAATTCGGTTTTGAGAGAAGTGGAGACACCATCATCTAGTGGGGCTTCAATGAATGGGAGTATTGGTTGGAGGAGTAGTGTAGATCAAGTGGGAGGTAATTTTGGGAATAGTGATGGAGGAGTGGCAATGCTTAGACGTCGTCTTGCTTTGTTTGAAGAATAGGGGCTTGATAGTTTGGAGAAGCAAGTGATTGCGCTGAGATTGATTAGGCATATTGTGGATAAAGTGTCGATTAAACATGAGCTACTTGATCAAGTTAGAATGGTTTCTAAGAAGCAGTTACAATCGTTATTGATTTTTCTAAAGGTACATTGTTAGTTTGTTTATTAGAATGATGTGCTAACTTTCTTGTTTAGTTTAGAGTTTAAGTATCTTGTTTTGGTTAGGGGTAGATAAGAAAACGTGACTGGGCAGAGGACGGGGCAATGCTAAAAGCTAGGATCACTTCTAAGTTGTCTATATACCAAGCTGCATAGGGTATATTCTGGTTCATCAACTACATAGTGTATATTCTACTGATTTATGCATTAGGGAGGAGGCTTCTTAATTTGCTAGCTATCCCTATTCATTTTTCATATGTTAATATATGTTTGATTTTGGGGGCGAGAGTGACATTCTTAATTTGTTCTGTTGTTGATCACACTGATACTATCCTGCAGAAGTGGAGCTGATTTTTTAGGGCATCTACTTCTTGCCACCGGAAATTTGTTCGGATTTTGATCCCACTGCAGTTATGGAGCCTTCACTTTTAAATTTGTTTCGCAACTTGTGGTTCTATATTGCTTTCTTTGTCTTGGCGCCACCAATACATAAAATTGTGCTTCCAACAAAGTTTTCCACAATACTGAATAGTGTGGGCAACATGAGTCGAACAACTTTTCAAGTGGTGGTTGGACCCTACATGTGGAATACTCAATGGTCTGTAGCTGTTCAGCATATTGCTCAAGGAACCCCACCCCTTGTAAGTTGGAGCAGAAGTATTCATCTGACATCATAGCTCCTGTCGAGTTCAATTATTAGAAGTTTCCTAGAGTCAACTCTTAGAAGAACTGCATCTTTTTACTCTCTGTTTGTCTATTGGATGCTTTGTAAGTTTATATGATCAGGCAGCTCTAGAATCTAGCCCTTTTTCCCCCTTTAAATGGTCATGCAGTTCGTCATGGTCGATTGGTTCCAGATCTGAGTTTGCAATTTAAAATGTCCCCTGCAGGTTGTTAGTTATGTGAAGTGGCTTGAAGATGAGCTCTTGAGCTGCCAACCCTTAGCAAATGGTATCCCTGGTATGACAACGGGAAGGTTAGTCTAATAACAGAGAAACTTTGGTTTTTCAATTGTTAAACACAAGAAACTTTTAATTATCTTTTGCCTAACATTTTTCTTTTCTCTTCTTTGTGATCTAGATTAGTGGCTGGAGTCAAGTATATGCTGGACTGACCTTTGTTGCAATAGAGGGAGCAGGTCACGAGGTTCCCCTTCATTGCCCTCAACATGCTTATATAATGTTTAAATATTTCTTAGAAATAAGCCCATGCCTCATTGAACAATATGGTTACTTCAGTTTTGAAGATACAAGGCGCTTCCAATAATGGAACAGCTTCATTTGCGAAGTCCGTACTTTTGCTAAGCTTGTGAGGTTCAAGTTTTACAAGGCATCGATTTCACTGAAAAGGACAACTGAGAACAGTGGATATGGATCTTTACACACGGATACTCATTCTAGTAAATGGTTGGCTTCGTATCGAAATGAAGCACTGTAAGTACATAAGAATATAAGATGTTATCATTTGTATCTTGACGAGTAGTTTCCACTAATGGTGATATGCCACCATGAATTGAAGATGATATTTGCAATTACTATGAGTGTTATGAAGTGCCAGTTTTGTTGTGGTCTACTTAATTAAAGTGACTATACATGTAAGTTGATCTAGTTAAAAAGTGCTCTACTTTTTCATGGCCTTTTTTCATTTTAATTGTAGATGCACTATAGAAACCTATTCTATATTTTTTTTGTCAAATGTTCCTTATTATACTTCTTATTTTTGTGTCATCTGTTTGTGCTTCTTGTACAATATCTACTAGCATTTTTGGAATTCATCTATATTTAATACATTTGGTTGCGATATGTGGTTGCTTCACTTGTGAATTGAAGCTTGAAGCTAACACGTACAATGAGGTTGTGGAACATTGGGTGACACTGACCTTCCAAATGGTAAATGGGATGAGTAGCAAACAATAGTTAGTAAACAAGTGACCACGTCCATTACTAACGGATATGTCCGTTACAAATAACAGCTAGTAAACAAGTGACCACATCCATTACGAATGGATATATCCGTTACAAATGACAAATTTAATCGGGCCATTGGTTGTTGGCTATCTGTTACAAATAATTTTAGTAACGGATATAACCGTTACTAAAATTATTATCAGTAATAGTTATATCCGTTACTAAATTTGGATTAAGTGAGAGTGACGCCCCAGAGCTAACGGATATAACCGTTAGTAAAAATATAAGTAATGGATATGACCGCTAGTAAACGCCTTTTCTGGTGTAGTGAACTCTTTATTTTCTTTTATTTATTTATTTATTTTTATTTGGATGGAAACTTACTTTTCTTAGCTGAAGCGACTAACGAATTCTTGATTTCAAAAGTTCTTCTCTTTTCTATTCTTCATTTCTATTCTCAGACTTATTCAAAGAATTGGGTAGGTTGATTTTTTTTTATTTTGTTTTGTTTTGTAACATGGTAAAGGATTTGTGGTTTATGAAAGGCTAAAGAAAGGCTCAGAGGGGCGACTAGCGGAAAATAATTCATAGGTTTGAATTTCTAGCTATATCGATCCAAAGAGGGCCTAAATTTTCGCTTAGGATATGGTATAGTAATCAAGCAAGTGGACGTGTGATTTCTCTATCCGGATTTTACTTCTCCCTTGTGTCATTTCTCAAATGTTCACTCATATAAGGCTTAGGCTATATTCTCACAGGATTTGTAGAATAAGTACTCTAGCCTAGATTTCAGAAACTTACTGCCAACAATCATAGATACTCATGTAACATATTTATAGATAGATCCAAGGATTATTACCTACATATTAGCCTACGTTTCTAAAAACTATTCTAATGCAAAAGCTACGTGAGACTTCTAGATTATTGAGAGCATAGAGAAAGAAAACAATACCAATATTCCTAAGTGTATAACATACTTTTTATTTATATCTTTAAAATTTTTGAATTTTTTAGCTAGAAAACAAGTGCATATTATACATATCTATATCCTAACAGATGCCTTAATTACATGTGTTTCTATGCCCCAAACAAGAAGCATGCTTTGTCATCAAAGTATTTTAAATAAAGAGGGTAGGAAAATACCATTGAAATGCGTGAAATTCCGAAACATCTGCAAATCAAGGTTATAACATACTAATATAGAAAAGAAAACTGACACAACTCTATAAGAGTTCCACCCATAATGGGGTTAATGAGAAACAAATTTGCTTGGGACATAAACAGACACTAACTGAAACTAACAGTTACCTGCACTCCCGTTTAAACATTGTCCTCCTCATTTCCCTCTTCAAAGAGATGAGGTTCCTTCGCATCCTGTCATGCCATGGTGATTTGCCAGGCTTCACGCCATTTATCGTCTACTATAGCTAACCTGTCAAGCTCCACTTGGTCGGATGGGGTGTAAGGCGCAACCTGATGAGGTTGTATCCTCTACCCTTGCCAAGTCATTGCACGGAACGATTGTATAATACAATTGGTGGGTCTCACAATGTCGACCCCAACCTAATCCGTGAAACGGGCACAAAAAACAGGAAAGAAACATAGCATTATACGGCAAATTAAAACAGGCATAAGAAGGTACTCATGCCTCTTGGCATGGGCTCGGGCTAAACTAGACATTAAGGTTTGGGGAATATCATAGAGTGTACGTCCCCCAGCTAAAGCAAGGAAAATATCACAAGTTTCGTCATTCACAGAAGAATAACACCATTCCCCTCTAATGTTTAGCCTAATCCAAAACATAACAGTGCCCACGTTCATAGACAGGCTACTAAGGGCGATGTTATAATCCCCTCGGTCCTCTATCCTAAAGATTCCTGCCTCGTAATGCTCATGCAAATCATCATAGTTATACATGTACATATTATCTACCAAATAGGCCCATGAGTCTTGTATTTCGGCCGGCATAGCAAGTCCAAGCACAAAGGCTATCAAGAACCTGGAAATTTCCATTGGTTCATCCTCGATGGTGATGGAGAACACTTGTTCTCCATCTGGTCTATCAAAGAACTTAAAATTATCATAAAAAAAAGATGTAAGTGCGGGAGAATAAAGTTCATCAGGACTTACTAATAGTGGCTCCCATCCTGCTAGAATGATCACTTCGTGAAACCACGCACCATAGGTGTCACTTTGGAATAAGTCTTCAAAAGACTGTTCCGGTATGATACGAGGGAAAGTCATCCCCAATAAACTTGCTGGAATTGCTGCGAAGGATCCTGGAACAACCCTCAGAAAATTGGAAATTTTTGGTGCCCATTGGGTCGTAGCAGAGGTGCTCAAGGTATGCCTAGGATGGGCGCGCGTTGCGCTCTGTTGAATTTCGAGTTCCAGGCACTTGGACGCAGGGTGCGCTCACTTTTAGCCTGGGATGGGTGTGGGTTGCTCTTCAGATGAAAACTGGAATTCCAGTGTTTTGGGCGCAGGTGGCGCTCAGGTTTGGGCTGGAGAGGGCGCAGTCGCTTCGTGGTAGAATTTCTCTAATGCTTTGGGGTAGCGCTTCGGGGGAGCTGTTAGGCGAAATCTTGAAGGAAAAATAAGGTAAAGTGGGAATGAAACGTGAGAGATGAATGTGAGATGTAGTTGGGGTTGTGAGTGTAGAATGAATGCAGTTTTTATAGGTTTTAAATTGCTAAACCGAATCGTGAATTTGCCAAAAAGCTTTAAGGCAATTTTCGGAAATAATAAAATTTCCAAAACCGAAAACGGAAACAACTCATATTCTCTATTCCAAAACAAACCTAATATCTTTTAGGTTGAATTTAGGATAGATGCTGCCTAATTCTTCGAGATTTCATCCTATCACAATATTTATTCACAGTGATGCCCATATCGGCAATATTCTCAACTCTTACTCCAACACAATTCTAAACCTGAGGATCATATACAAAATCATGCTAGAATACATAATACCACCCCAAAACAATTCGGGAAGGTGGGATTAATGATAAAAACAATGCACAATTTAAAAAGAACCGGATTATATTAAAACGGAAATTCAAACAACATTTAACATCCGAATTTAAATTTAACTACTAAATTTAAACAACTTAATATCCGAACTAAGAAAAACAATAAAAACAACTAAATAACATCGAAACCACATATTTTTAGAAAACCTAGCCACGTGCTGAAGATGGACCTTGAGATGGAGATTGGGCCTGGGATGAAGAAGGGCCCGAGCCATCCGTTCTTTGGCAATGATGCTCATACCTCTCAGACTCATCTGAAACAGAACCCTCCAAGGGTGGCATGCGTCGTAGAATCTCTACTCGGAACAAACGCTGTGCTTCCATCTCATCCTTTATTCTTTGTATCTTGGGCTGGTGGACGCTGGTGGATAGTCTCCATGTTACACAAGATATCTTCCTGACCCTTTTCAAGCATTTCAAAACTCGTCTGAAAGTTCGTTTGTTTATTTCGAACTATAATTTGCCAATCTCGTATATCTTCACAAATAGCGTAAATGCAACGCATGCTAGTGTGCAACACTGACATGCGTTCTAAATTAGATGTACACCTTTCCAAGGCATCTTCATCCAAACACGTCATCTCTTCCATTTCCTCATCCGAATCCACCACCCTATCCTCCGGCAACATCCAAGTCTTTTGGATACACTCCTTATAACTAATTTCATTTGCATGCAATTTCAACATCCTCCGCTCAGTTTTTGGTTTATTCCCCCAAGACAACATTATCTTCGTAATTAAAACAGGAAATGGTGGGATACTTTTCCCAACTCCTCTAATCATATTTAGTAAAAACTCGAGGATACAGAATTCATACCTCTTCTCTTGCAATATCCAGAGAACGTGCAGACATGTGAACCCGATGTCGCTCACTTTCTCCTTCCTAATGACGTTTCTTACAATCCACCGAAGCTCTGACCCGGTTGGTTGGTTCGCAGACGATATTTGTCGAGCACAATGAGAAGTCGTATTATATTGACCCTCCATAAGGGTGTCGTTCATCAATGTAGAAACTCTAGTATACTGGGATTCCTGCACGGTGGCTTCTAGGTGGCGTCCAGGCGTAATGCCTAAAATTTCAGCCAACTTCTCTCTTGATAATTCTCTCCTAGTCCCAGCCACTTTCATGAAAATTTTCTGACCGTCCAACTGTCTCTTCTTATAAAACTGTTTGACCAAATCGGAGTGGTAGAAATCATCTGTCGAGTACCATAACCGATTCCACCTTCTAATCATCTCGTCACCGTAAAAGCGCGAAGCGGTCGGCCGTAAACGCTTGTTCCGCAACAACCTTCGTCTTTGAGCCATTGATATTTTAGAACGATTTGGGGTTTAAAAGGACTGTGGGAATGAAGTTTTAGACTCCCTTACTAACAAAACAATAGTGGTGGCGCGGGGGTGGCGCGGCAGTTCGAGTTTCTTTGTGGTTTGGGTGTTTTTCGGTGGTGGAAATTTTTGGATTGGTGGAGGAGCGTTTTGGAGAAGATTTGAAATTGGAATTATACTATGGGCGTGGGTGTATTGAGGTTTTTTTTTATTTTTTTTATTTTTGGTTAGGTTTTTAAATTTGGTAATGGCAGAATTGGAAAGAAATCGCGATTCTATTTGATTTGGAGGAAGGAGACGCATGCGCGTGCGTTGGGCCCAAGCCCAAAATGATTTTTCGATTTTTGTCGATTTTTAGCGCAACTTCAAACTAAAATTCACGCTTCGTTACCGGTCTGATTTATGCGAATGAGATATGGAAATGATCAGGAGAGAATTTCCAATCTAATATAAAACACTCTATTCCAACTGCGGATGACATATAAAAAGATGGAAAATGTCTCGTAGTGCATGTATGACATAAGTTATGCGAACGAATGAACTCTAATTTCCTAGATAATGTCAACCCGAATCAGAATACGATTAAACAGCCTAAACAACACAAATGGATAGTTTGAACAATCCAGGACGGAAATCGGACACCCCACCCCCAAACAAATTTTTTTTGGCAACGAAGTTTAGAAAATTTGTTTAAAAAGCGGGTCTTTTAAAGTCAGATTCCCGAGACTTTCTAACTTACTATTTTTATGATTTTAACTATTTTTATTTTTATTTTTATTTTTTTTATAAAAAATATTTAATATAAGAAAAACAAGAAAATAATAATTGCATAATTCACACCATAGAGGAACATGATTCAAAATCCGAGAAAACATGCAAGAGTGGAAAACGTGAATTATGTGTAACATGGACTTAGGATTCGGTACTTCCAGCCACACACTCCATAAGGAGGGCCCGATTACCTGAGTGGTGCACTTACCAATATATGGAAATGAAAGGAAGTACACCAAACAATAAAATGAGCCGTTTATAGTTAGATACTCGAGACTTTAACCAATAACTGGAAATTAATATATATATATATACCCTTCGGTGTTTCATTTATCAACAGTCTAAAGAGTTGGGGGTCTTTCCATAAATAAATAACATGGAATGCACCCCCAAACAGAATCAAGCACCAAGATTCTCTACGACGCAACTTATTAAAATGAAAGCGAAATCTGATAGATATTTGTGGAAGATATGGTAGATATGGATGAATTTTAGACGTAAGGAATGGAAGAAATGAGAATGTACGTTTGGCACAAAACTCATTCATGGTGTGGGTGGGAACTGTCTCAATTCTGAAAATGAAGGTGTCAAGTGCATTTCCCTTAGGAAATATTTCTGAATTAAGAGGATTTAGAAAATTATTAAGTATAGAAGAAACAAAAGGGTCAAGCGCAAACTCCAGGTTCCTTTGAAAGGGTGGAAGGTGGGGAATATTGGTGAGGGAAGATGAATGATGTCAGCTTGAGCTCTCAGGTCTAGATCATTAGAAACCTTGAAATATGCCAGACATTCCACAATAGGTGGGTCAAAAGAATCACTGGGATAGAGGGTGAAAAATTCATCTTCCGTCATAGCGTCACGGGATAAATGGATGTTGGCAGGGTGGGACTCGCGAGGTGGCAGGGACGAGTTACAAAAGAGTTGAAGGAAATCTTCCTCAATTTTCTCTACATCCAAGGAGTATTTGTCGAAGTTGGAACTTCCAAAAGAAAGGAATTTGTGCATCTGGGCATTCTGAAACGTGGTTTTGAAATAATCATGAGCTAATCTCTCAATCATGCTAACCTCTCCATCAATATTTGTATAAGGCAACTGTTTGATCGTCTTAAAAACGTTAACTGCAACGGAAAGATGGCCAAAAGACAAGGACATCGAAACATCGCAGCAGTTTATAAGTGCGATGGCAGTTGCCAAGAAAGGGCGTCCTAAAATAATTGGAACATAATCATTAGCGACTTCTGTATCGAGGATAACAAAATCCGCAGGATAGTAGAAATCTTGAACCTTAACCAGCACGTTTTCCACTACACCCTTAGGATACTTGATAGACCTATCAGCTAGTTGCAACGCCATTGTTGTAGGTTGCATTTCATGTAGACCTATTTGTTTATATAAATAATAAGGGAGTAAATTAACACTCGCCCCGAGGTCTAATAAAGCAGTGGTCGTGTGAGTATCCCCTAACATGCATTGTACAGTAGGACGACCAGGGTCCTTGTACTTAACTATTCCATTGTGTTTCGTTAAAGTTGGAAACTGTTCCGTTAAAAAGGTGTCTTTAGGAATATTTGTCTTACGCCTTTTAGTGCACAACTCTTTGAGAAACTTAGCATGGTGAGGTAATTTTTTAATTGTGTCTAGAAAAAGTAAGTTTATCGTTAGATTTTTAAAAACTTCCCTAATCTCATCAAAATTTGTATCCTTGTTTAACATAGCTAATTTCTGAGGAAACAATGGTTTCTCTCTATATTTAGCATATTGATCAATTGGATATTTAACCTTTGCTTTCTGTTTCTTAGGTTGTGGTTTAACTGGTACCTCTACAGCGGTAGGATCATCAATTTCTGTTTCGGTATCTAGTGCAATATCTAGTATAGGGACAACTGGTGTGGTAACTATAGACATAGTTACTTTGTTATCCACCATTCTGCTTGAACAGAGAGTGTTGATGGAATTTATCTCACCTACGTTTGCATTTTCATTACTAGTATTACCGTTTACCTCAAAGGCTGTGTTTGGTGTTTTAGGATTAGGTATCGCTTGTCCTGGAAACACACCTTTGGGTTGCACTTTCTCTTGAGCTAACTGCTGTAAGGAAAGTTAGATGGCTTGTAAAATATGTTGTTGAGATTGCATAAAGGTATTGAAACGATCCGGTTGTGGAAGAGTGTTAGCTTTAGGCTGTGTGACAGGAACTATGTCACGTTGATTATTAATGGGTGGATTTTGATAGTTATTATTTACCGGAATGATACCTCTATTAGCATTATAATTATTATTGTTATAATTATTATAATTATCCTGACCTTGTGCTTGACCTTGTCGTGGTTGCGCTTGGTTGTTATAATTATTATAATTACCCTGACCTTGTCCTTGTCGTGGTTGAGCTTGGTTATAATTGTTTTCTTGCCAAACATTTTGATTATTAAACCCTGGAGGTGTTACTTGTTGATTATTTATACAACTGAAGTTGGGATGTTGTCTCCAAGGGGCGTTAGGAATAAGATAACTATTTATTGAGCAAACGTTATCTTGTTGTAATACTTGTTGTTCATAAGCGAGAGGACAATATGAGTCAGGATGCTCAGGACTCAAACAGAAATTACATGGATTGGTGTTGACATTCATGACGGGAATAGGCTTTTGTTTAACAGAAATAGCCTCTACCTTTTTAGTGAGAGATTCGATTAAATTTTTAAGTTTAGGATCGGGTTTCATCTCAAACATACCTTCAACCTTAACTGTTGTAGAAGAACTAGCGGAATGGGAGATATCGTCACTACCCCCAGTTATTATTATGCTTTGTTTGATCTTCTAAGAATTTATAACCTTCTGAGGCTCCCTTACTGAGGAAACTATCCCCATTCATTATGTCAAGCACCTCTTTGTGGTGTTGTAACAGTCTCTTGAAAAAGGCACGAACTAACGTGTCTTTTGCGAGGTTATGATGTAGACACTCTATAAGTAGATTGGTGAAACGATTCCAAGCCTCTGAAAATGATTCATGAGGATTCTCTCGAAAGAAATGAATCTTGGAAAGCATTTCATCGGTCTTTAGTGGTGGGTAAAAATGTTCCATGAATAGTTGAACAAGTTTAGCCCACGAGTCCATATAATTTAGCACTTGGGCAGTTAACCAAGATGCCGCCTTATCGGCTAAAGTGAAGGGAAATACCCTTAGTTTAATTTGTTCAGTAGCACCAACCGTAGGATGGTGAAATGTAGTAAGGACTTGGTCAATCCTACGCATGTGCTGATAAGGTTTTTCATGGTCTAACTCATGAAAAACGGGTAACAAATTAAATATATTTGGGGGGATTCGGAAATCCCCCACTGGGTCTGATAGAACGATGCAAGATTTAGGGCTATCGTTAAAGGTTATGTAAAAGTTCGAGAAACTCTAAACACAACAACACTCCAAACAATCCTGATATGCTAGTATGAACCTCTAACAGAAGATGCGAGGTGTTGAAGAAAAGAGTACCTGAAAGCCTCCTTGCTTCGCTTATGAATAACGTCTTGTTTACGCGTGCTCAGTGTATATAATAAGTTAGAACACTGAAAATATTGAAGAAATGGAAGTTTGAATCAAACCTGTGGAAATCGGCGCTTCAAAGCAAAGGGCGGTCGCTTCGAATAGGCTTTCCAGGTCAAGGCGCAGTCGCGCTTTTAGGTCAAGCCGAGTTCCAGCGTGGGCGCAGTGTCGTGCTTTCTTTAAAAGATGGAATTCCAGGCGTGTTGGCACAGGTCGCGCTTAGCCAAAAGTTGGAATTCCAGGCATTTGGGCGCAGGGTGCGCTCTAATTTGGCTTACCCAAGGTGCGGGTCGCGCTCCGAGTAATTTTTTCAAGAAAAATTTCAGTGCTGAAACAGACAACCACAGTGAGAATCAAACAAGGGTGGGTGGGTTATGGGACTTTGAAAAACTATCAATTCTAAATAAAACAATACTAAATAGTACTAAGATGGCAGCGGCGCCATTTGATAAATGTAAAAAGATAGTTTTTCTCACAAATAAAGCGATGAAACTCTAAACGCAAGTAAAACTATAAACTGTGGCTTTACTAACTTATCAAAGATATTTGTTTTCTACTCTCGATCCTATTGACGTAGAGTTGGAATAGAAGATTCGTTCCACTCCTAGTCCTTTAGCATTAAAGTTTTCTACAATTGATGGTTTTTCAAAGGTCAATGAGAGATTTACGAAGGGAATTTATACTACGATGTGAATTCAAATAACAAGATACGAATAACGGAATGACAGAATGCTAAGAGTTGAATCTAGATAGAGAATTAGGGGAATTTGATTCCACCATGAATCCAACTTAATAAACTAGCATATATTTGTTGTAAACCAATTCTTACGTTCTTACGGTAAGAATTGGTCATTCTAATCCCTAATTATACATGGCATTTCTACCAATTCATAACTAGCATGTGAGGTCGTCCACCCATTCTCATGACGAATCAACGACCTTCTAGAATGGAATAGATTCTTACAACGATTCTATGCTACACAATCAAGTTTTCATCAAGGCTTCATCAAACCACTCTAATGGAGGTTTAGCCTTGATTCATCAAACTATCATTTCCAATTGAATTAAAACTAGACATAGTATAAAGATTTGAACTTTACTAATTTAGCTACTCAAGAATTGAAATCCAAATTAATAACTAGGAAATGAATAACAAACCATAATTGAAATTAGATCTAAACAAATTTCAATGACAAAATCGAAATTAACAAGAACTACTATTTTATTTATCTAATGAATGAAGAACAATGATTCAAATAATTAATCTAAAATAAGGAATGAAACTAATTAATTACTAATTGAAATTCAAAAACTAGATCTACAAGCTATTCTAATGGCTACTTTTTATTCTAAGCTATCTAACTATATCTTTCTTAAGAGTTAAGTCTTGTTTTATGTAAAGGAGGAGACCAGATCCACAATTTCGTGCATGGGCTGAGGAGCCATGTTTTGGGCCGGAAAATCGAGCCCAAAGCCCAATTTCTTCAGTCTACAGAACCCATTTCAGCTGGCTTTGAGTTCAGTAGACTTTTCGTCCACTTTTGCTCCTCTGATTGGGTCAAAGTTTGGACCATCGAGAAGCTCTTTCCGAGCTGGTCGTTTTGATGTAAGGTAGGCCCAAATCCGAGACCTGAGTCTAAAGATATGGTCTTCAGAAGTTCTGCTGACTTGTGCACTATTTCTACCCGTGTTGACTTTTCAGCTTTTAACCAGGCTTTATAAAGGGTTTGTCTCCTTGAATCTTGGCCTTTATCACATAACTTCTTAGAAACCAACCCTTTGCTCCTTTATATCGCCAAAGTGGCACATTTCTACACATAATTGAGTTCCATGCCTGAAATACATAAAAGCACGTAATTAGCATTAACTCTTATTTATTACTCGCATAATTGGTCTAAAAGTAGTATTATTAAGGGACTAAAACTACAGTTTTGGGCTCTTATCAACATACCTGTGAGAACCTACTTAAGGACGCTATCCAAAGGATCCAGAAACGGCCCTGCTCGTACATTTCATTATAAGATCACTGCATGCATGCTCATACGTAGATGTTTTGATTATTGTATATATATTAACTTGAATTTCGAAAGAATTAAATCTTTGTTTCCCCCGCTAGTGAGATGTCTAGATACCTGAGATTATTTTAGGAAACAGGCCCTTGTTACTGAGTCGTTGTAGTATAAATGAAGTTTGTGAGTATCTTCTTTGGAAAACTCTCACGAGGCTATAACTCGTCCACTAGGGAACTCCTAGTGGTTCAAGGCCTTGTTGCATACGGTCAATGCAACCGCACTCTGCGAAATGAGATTTAGCTTAGGACAACACATTTTTGACCACTTATCATTTTAATGTCTCTTCTTTGTTTGAGGACAAGCAAAGTGTTGTTTGGGGGTGGTGTGATAAGCACCCAAAACTGTAATATTAAACCCCAAAAGACATAGCATTTTGATCAATTATGTGTTTAATAATCATGTAATAATTATAATTTTGTATTTTTGTAGGTTTCCGCAGTTAACATGAATATAATGATAAAACATGCATCGAAGTACGGGAATACTGGAATATTTGAAGTTTCCCACTCAACCACAGTGAAGCCCAACAAAGCCTGACTAGAGCCGAAGTTTCTAAAAGAACAAAACCAGTCCAGAATGGGTCCACATATAAAGAAGTAGCAAACTTATGAAGCTCACATCTGATAAATCTAGATGCCAACGTTGGCTAGTGAACTGCCAGAGCGACGAACCTTATGCAAAGATAGAAAATTGTAAAAACGCCAAAATCAAGCCCATCGATTACACTAAAGTGGACCCACTCAATGGGGCCCAAAAAGGCATGACGAGTCAGCTTAGGCAGGTGGCAAGAGATGGTCACAAATTTGTGCCACCTTGCAATGTGAGAAGACACGTACCTGTTCAAAGATTGAAATGGAATTGAGCAAAAGGACAAAAGCAAAACATAAAAGGACGAAACATTAAATGAAGTTTTGTTTCGTAAACAAAACTTTGGATAAAAGGAATTCACATGTAGATAAAACTTTGAATATCAAAGTTTTGAACGTCTCAATTTGAGAAATGGCCAAAACTCAATTAAATCCTTCTCCACCATCCAAACCTATATATATATGATGGGGTCTTAAGATATTCTCCTTCAGCAATTATGCTTTAGCTTATGCATTAGTTAGTTTTCATTCCAGCACTTACATTCTGTCCTTTTCATTTCAGCAGCTTAAATACTGTAAGTCATTTCTTCTTAATAAAAGTCATTTCTTTTCAATTTTAATTCTTGTCCTGCATTTATTTATTTAATGTATACAACAAGTTTAATTATTCCTTCAATGACCATGAGCTAATCCCCCTCCTCAGGGGGAGGGTTATGCTGCTCGTGCGAGAATCCGGATTGACACTTTAATATTCTAGAATCACTATTTAGGAATTAGGTGTAGATTAGATATCCGGTCCCAAAATGACTGAGACTGTACAAATTTGGACAGTTGATGCTCCAGAACAGTCTTGCGAGAGACCCAACATGTGTCGCGAGCGACTCCCTGGTGTCAGACGGCTCTCCAATTTGTCCAGCTGATGTAGAATCGAGCCAGGAGCTGAAATAATATTCCAGAGATGAAATATTAGTTTAACTTCTTATGCTAGTGCGATGCGGCTCAGAGATGTGGGCATTTTGCTAGGGATCAATACTCGACGTCGTCTCGGATTTGTCTATGAACTCGAGACGAATTAGAGCTGTAGTGATGTGGTAATATAAACTATTAAAAAATAATTCTTGCATGAGCATGATTAACCCTCTCCCTGTTTTTCTATCTTTGTTTATTTACATCGAAATCAACATTAGTAATTTACATTATTTACATTTCCGTTAAATTAATTAAACCAACTAAAAAACCTAAAATCCTACTCACTAAAAGTTGTAATTCCAAGTTGAACCTTGTCGAGCCGTTACTCAACCTATCCGACCAAACCCACGTGAGTAAGGTAACTTGACTAAACGAACGACTATACGGACTTTGGACTTTGGACTTTGGTCTATGGACTTCGGACTTTGGACTTTGGACTGTGGACTTCAGACTTAAGTAAAAGAATAAAAACCAAAAACGTACAATTAACATTTTATCACCCAACGACACCATCAATGAGTTTGGTGCTAAACCCACATTCTCATTTTTTCCATTCTTTCCTTCTAAAACTTATCCATATTCAACATATCTTCTACAAACATCTATTTTCTTAATATCATTCACTTGGACACCCTCTCGTTCAAAGATGAAGAAGAAGTGCATGTGCGGTTACGTTCTAGATCTATAAAACTTTGCTTCCATTTCACTAAGTTGCGTCGTAGAAAATCTTGGTACTTGATTCCGTTTGGGGGTGCATTATATGGTAATTATTTACGGAAAGACCCACAACTCTTTAGGTTGTTGATATATGGTAAACTACATGTTAAGTATATACATATGTTTTAAATATAGTCTTGAGTATCTGACTATAAAAGACTTATTTTGTTGTTTGGTGTACTTCCTTCCATGTCCATATATTGGTAAGTGCACCATTCAGGTAACCGGGCCCTCCCTATGGTGTGTGTAGCTGTAAGTACCGGATCATAAGTCCACGTTTAACATAATCCACATTTTCCACTCTTACATGTTTTCTCAGTTTTTGAGTCATGTTTCTCTACTGTGTGAATTATGTCAATTACTTTTCGTTTTTCTTATATTAAATCTTATTCATAAAATGTAAAAAATATTAAAACCATAAATATAGTAATCTAGGAAGTCTCGGGAATCTGACTTTAAAAGACCCACGTTTTAAAACAAATTTTAAAACTTAGTTGTCTAAAATGTGTTTAGGGGTGGGGTGTTCGTTTTCCGTCCTTGATTGTTCAACTTTCTATTTTTGTTACTTATGCTATTTAATCGTAATTTGATTTGGGTTGACATTACCTATGAATTTAGATTTCATTCGTATGCATAACTTACGTAATTCATGCATTTTAAGGCGTTTACCACCTTTCTATATGTCAACCGTGGTTAGATTAGAATGTGGTATGGATCATTGGATTGGAAATTCTCTCATAATCATTTCCATAACTCATTCGCAAAAATCGGACCGGTAACGAAGCGGCAATTTTAGTTTGAAGTTGTGCGAAAAATCGACAAATTTCGAAAATCGAATTGGGCTTGGGCCCAAATCTCGCAAGCACGTGACACGCACGTGTCTCCCCTTCCTTCAAACCAAAACAGATCGCGAGTTTTCCTTTTCACTTCCGCCATTAATAAAGCTTCAAACCCTAACCAAAAAATTAAAAAAAAAAAAGTAGAAAACCTAAATACACCCACGCCCAAAGTTCAAACCCACTCCAAATCTTCTCCACAACCTCTCCCACACCATTCCATCCTTTTACACCACCAAAAACATAAAAAAAATTCAAAAACTTCAAACTGCCACTGCCACCACCGTGCCTCCTCCCATTATTTTAAGTGAGTTTGATTTTAACTCCATCCCCACATTGCATTTAAACCCTCAAATCGTTTCAAAACTCCAAAGGGAAAAAGACGAAGAATTTTGTTGGAACAAGCTTTTACAGCCGACCGCTTCGCACCGTTTTACAGTGACGAGATGGTTAGGAGAGATTGGAGGCATTTGTGGTATTCAACGAACGATTTTTATCACGAAGATTTGGTCCGACAATTTTATAGGACGAGGAAGTTGGATGGGAATAGAATTTTTGTTAAGGTGGCCAGGACGAGGAGAGAAGTATCTACGAGGTTGATGGCTGTGACTTTTGGTATTCTGCCTAGACACCATCTCGACGCCACATTGTAGGAATCCCAATTTGGTGGGATCGAGCCTTTGATGAACGTGACGATTCTGGAGGGAAACTACAATGCGAGCTCGCATTGTGTTTGCCAGTCGTCTCTACGAACCAACCAGCTGGCTGTAGCTCCGTGGATTGGTAAGAATGTCATCGGGAAGGAGAAGGTCAGTGACATCAGTCTGAACTGTCTTCACGTTCTATGGATACTCCAGGAGCAGAATTATAAATTCTGTAGTCTCGAGTTTTTGATTACTATTATTAGGGGAGTTGGGAAGAGTATTGCACCTCTCCCTATTTTGATAACAAAGATCATGATGAGTTTGAGAGCAACTCCGAAAATTGAGCATACTATGATTAAGTTGCATACGAATGTCATAGCATATACGGACTGTGTTCAAAAAGTTTGGAGGTTGCCTGGAGAGAGGGTAGTGGAAGAGACTGATTTAGATGATGATGAAGAGGAGACAGCCTGTTTTGATGCCGATGCCTTGGAGAGGTGTACGTCTGATGCAGAACCCATGTCGGTGCTTCATCGTGATATGTGTTCTCTTAATACAATTTGTGAAGACCTTCGAACTCGCCAGACTGTCATACATCATAACTATGAGACTCGTGCCCAACGCGAGGATGAGCGTTGGGAAGAGATGAAGGCCGAGATGGAAGCTCAGCGAAAGTTCCGAGAAGATATGCTGGAACACTACCTACCCCACGGGGGTTCTTCTACTGAGGAGGTGTATGTGAAACACGAGCGTCATCGCCGAAGGATGGATGGCTCTGGCCCTTCAGGAGCTCAGCAGCGCGTGGTTTAGGGATATTATGAGTTGATGTTGATTTTTTTTTTATTTGTTTTTAGTAGTTCGGATGTTAAGTTTTTTGAATTTAGTAGTTAGATTTGTATTCGGTAGTTAATTGTATTTGAATTTCAATTATAATATAATTTGGTTCTTTTCAAATTATGCGTTGATTTTAGTGTTAATCCCACCTTCCCAAATTGTTTGGGGGTGGTATTGTTTCTTTTAGCATGGTTTTTTATATGATCCAAAATTTATTACGTAATTTTGTGATAATTGTTGGGAATGTTGCCGATATTGGCATAGCTATGAGTAGATATTGTGGTGGGCTGAAATCTCAATGAGTTAGGCAGTTACTATCCTAAATTCAACCTAAAAGATATTGGGTTTGTTTTGGAATAGAGAATATGAGTTGTTTCCATTTTCAGTTTCGAAAATATTTTGTTTCCGGCAATTGCCTTAAAACTTTTTGGCAACTTGCCGATTCGTTTTGGAAGCTCACAACCTATATAAACTTCCTTCATTCTACACTCACAACCTACACTACATCCCACTTTCATCTCTCACCTTTCACTCCCAAGTTTCCCTTTTTTCTTCTTCACTCCAGCACTTAAACTGCACGGAGCGCGCCTGTGCCTCAGTTGAGCGCCACATGCGCTTGAACCTCCAGGAACTTGAATTCACCTGAACGAGACCCGCGCCCATCCCAGGCAAAAAGTGAGCGCGCCCTGCGCCTAAGTGCCTGGAACTCGAAATTCACCAAGGCGCATCCCGTTCCCATCCCAGGCAAAAAGTGAGTGCGCCATGCGCCTTAGTGCCTGGAACTCGATCATAGCTAGAGCGCACCCTGCGCCCTACCCAGGCATAGTTTGAGCGCACCCCGTGCTCTAACCCCCGTGGGCACGAAAAATTTCGATTTTTTGTGTGTTGTTCCAGGATCGTTTGTAACTATTCCAGAGGATAGTTTTGTGATGACATCTCCTACAGTCATACCTGAACAATCTTTCGAAGACTTGTTGGGAAGCGAGACTTATGGAGGTTGGTTTCGCGATAGGATCTTGCAGTTAGGATGGAGGTATCTACTGGTAAGTGATGATGACTCGTATTCACCTCAGCTTACTGCTTATTTCTACGACCACGTTAATTTCTATTGTAACCAAGATGGAGAACAAAAATTCTCCATCGTAATTGATGACACGACACTAGATTTCAGTAAGTCTTTGGTAGTGTTAGTTTCGGGATTGTCCTTGCCTGATCCTATGCACACGTGGGGATATATGACCAATAATGCATACCTCTATGACTATACATATTTCCATGAATATTATGGGAGAGGGGTGTTTCGTATAATGGACTAAGGGCGTTATAACATTGCCCTTGGTAGCCTGTCCCTGAATATAGGAACCACCATGTTATTCATCATGATGAATATTTTGGGGGAGTGGCAGTTTACTTCTGCAAATAGTACCGCTGGTGACGTTTTTCTTGCTTTAGCTGAGGGACGTCGCCGATATGACATTCCCCGAGTATTAGTGGCTAGTCTTAAGAGAGCCCAAAGCATGAGGCATAAGTATCTTCTTATGCTTGTTTTGGTTTGCCGCATCATGCGTGGTTGTTTACCTGTATTCTGTACCCAGTTCACGGATTGGAAAAGGGTTGAAGTCATGAGACCCACCAATTGGGTGGTTCGTTCATTTCGAGTTATGACTTGGCCAGGATGGCAGGTGCAGCCTCATTTAGTTGCCCCTTACACACCATCAGACATAGTAACACTCGACAGGTTAGCACAAGTTGATGACACACGGCGGCGGGATTGGCAAGTTATCATGGCATGGCAGGACGCGAAGGAACCTCATCTCTTTGGAGAGGAAGATGAGGAGGATGACGCTTAAACTGGAGATAAGGTAAGTGTTTAGTTTCAGTTAGTGTCTACTTATGTTCCAAGCAATTTAATTATTGTTAACCCCATAACGGGTGGAACTCATATAGAGTTGCGTCTGTTTTTATTTTTCTATATTAGTATGTTTTAACCTTGTTTTGCAGATGTTTCAGAATTTCACGCATTTCCATGGTATTTTCCTACCCTTCTTATTTAAATACTTTGAGGACAAAGCATGCTTCTTGTTTGGGGGGGGGGGGGGGGCATAGAAACACGTGTAATTAAGGCATCTGTTAGGATATAGATATGTATAATATGCACTTGTTTTCTATCAAAAAATTCAAAAATTCAAAAAATAAAAATAAAAAGTTTATGCTATACACTTAGGAATATTGGTATTGTTTTCTTTCTCTATGCCCTTGATAATCTAGAAATCTCACGTAGCGTTGCATTTAAATAGTTTTTAGAAACTTAGGTTAATATGTAGATAATAATCTTTGCATCTTTCTTTAAATATATTGCATGAGCATCTATGATTGTTTGGCAGTAAGTTTCTGAAATCTAGGTTAGAGTACTTATTCTACAAATCCTGTGAGAATATAGCCTAAAGCCTTATATGAGTGAAACGTTTGAGAAATGACACAAGGGAGAATTAAAATCCAGATAGAAAAATCACACATCCACTTGTTTGATCACTATACCATATCCTAAGCGAGAATTTAGGCCCTTTTTGGATCGATATAGCTAGAAATTCAAACCTATGAATTATTTTCCGCGAGTTGCCCCTCTAAGCCTTTCTTTAGCCTTCCATAAACCACAAATCCTTTACCCTGTTACAAAAACAAAACAAAATAATAATAATAAAAAAAAAATCAGCCTACCCATTCTTTGAATGAGTCTGAGAATAGAGATGAAGAATAGAAAAGAAAAAGACCTTTGAAATCAAGAATTTGTTAGTCGCTTCAGATAAGAAAAGAAAGTTTTCATCCAAATAAAAATAAATAAATAAATAAAAGAAAATAAAGAGTTAGAACTCCAAAAAATATAATCAAAGGAGTCAAAAGCCAAAGAAAAAGAAAAAAATATGGCTAAATATGGAAACAAAGTGTAGAAGCAAAAGTAAAGAACAAGGTTTTCTCTAGTTACATAATATGAAGACTCTATTATCTCAGACTTATCCGTTTTGAATATCCATTTCCTTCCTTCTTAAACCATCTCCTAATCCCCGCAACACCTAATAAAGACCTCTAACTCAATTAGAAATAGGTTAGTGTGATAGTAAGTGGCAGATGTGTTTGATCGACTCCGGCTTCCTTGTGTGTCATTGAGATTGTAAGATAAAGTGTGCCCACTGCACACTAGAGTAGCGAAACTTGAACAGAAAACTCAGAGTATTTTTGTCTTGACATATATGTGAGGACCTACTTAAGGACGCTATTCCGAGTTTTCATAAACGGACCTGCTAGTGCATTTCATAGTATTACTCATTGTATATATGTTTATTCGTAGATGATTGATTATTATGCATATATTAGCTTAGGTTTTCGAACTTGATTATTCTCCTCAGATTGCTAGTGAGATGTGTAGATAATTGAGACACAGATAAGGAAACAATAGTTTTATTTCTTAGTCGTTGTAGTATAGATGAAGTTTGTGAATACCTTAACTGGAAAACTCTCACGAGGCTATAACTCGTCCACTAGGGAATTCCTAGTGGTTTAAGGCCTTGTTGCATATGGTCAATGCAATCGCACTCGGCAAAACGAGATTAGTTAGAACTCCATTTTTGGTCACTTATGCTAATTTCTCATATTTGCTTGAGGACAAGCAAAATGCTATTTTGGGGTGGTTTGATAAGAGCCCAAAACTGTAGTTTTAACCCCTTAACAATGATACTTTTTGACCAATTATACGAGTAATAAATAAGAGTTAATGCTGATTACATGCTTTTATGTATTTCAGACATTGGAGTCGATTATGTACAGAAATGTGCCACTTTTGTGAGATAAAATAGCAAGGGTTGGTTGCTAAGGAGTTCTATGATTAAAGACCAAGATTCAAAGAGAAAAAGCCTTTAAAAATCCCGGTCAAAGCTGAAAAGTCAAAGTCAACACGGGCAGAAACATCACACAAAAGTCAGTAGAACTTCCGAAGACCGTATCTTTGGACTCAGACCTCGGAATTGGGCCTACCTTATGTCAAAACGACCGGCTTGGAAAGATCTTTCCAATAGTCTAAGTCTTGACCCATTCAGAGGAGCATAAGTGGATGAAAAGTCTATTGAAGCAAAATCTAACTGGGAAGGCCTCTATGGACTAAAGAAATTGGGTTTTGTGCTCGATTTTCCAGCCCAAAACATGGTTCCTCAGCCCATGCACGAAAATGTGGATCTTGTCTCCTCCATTTCAACACACAAGACTTAACTCTTAAGCAATCTAGTATTAGGCAGACATTAGCATATAATTTTAGATCTAGATTTTTTTAGTCTCCACTAATTAGTTTTTCATATCTTGTTTTAGATCTAGCTTTATGTTCAAGTAATTAGTTTAGAACAAAGTAGATTATTAATTGAGTTATTGAATCATTGTTTTATTCTTCATTAGATTAAAAAAAGTAGTTAATTATTCATAATTTCAGTTTTGGTTTATTAAATTACTTAGATCTAAATTCAGTTCTTAGTTGTTAATCATTTCTTAGTTGTTAATTTAGATTTGAATTCTTGATTAGATCAATATAGTAAAGTTATAATCTTGATATCATGTCTTGCTTAAATTCATATAGAAATGATAGTTTTATGAATCAAGGCTAAACCTCCATTAGAGGGGATTGAGGAAGCCTTGTTGAAAACTTGATTGTGTAGTTTGGAAATAGTTGTAAGAGTCTATTCCACTCTAGAAGGTAGTTGATTCGCCATGAGAATGGGTTGAACTTCCTCACATGCTAGTCATTAGTTGGTAGAGATTGCCATGAATGATTAGGGATTAGAACGACCAATTCTTACCGTAAGAACGTAAGAATTGGATTATAACAATCTATGCTAGTTTATTAAGTTGGATTCAAGGTGGAATCAATCACCCCTAATTCTTTATCTAGATTCAAACCTTAGTATTTCCATCATTTCGTTATTTATATCTTGTTAGCATAATTTGCATCGTAGTATAATTCCCATCATACTCTCATTAACTTTGGATAGGACTGATAATAATAGAAAACGTTAATACTAAAGAACTAGGAGTGGAAGGAATCTTTTACTCCAACTCTATTGCGATAGCATCGAGAGTAGAAAACTTTGATAAATGAGAACAGAAAAAAGTACTAGTTTTACTTACGTTTGAGTCTCGTTACTTATTCGTAGATAAAATTATATTTTACATTTTATCAAATGGCACCGCTGCCAGGATAAACAATCTCGTTACTTACGTTTGATAAACAATCTAGAACAGAAAATAGTTTTAGTTTTACTTATGTTTGAGTCTCGTTACTTATTCATAGGTAAAACTATATTTTTACCGTATATCAAATGGCGCCGCTGCCATCTTAGTTCCCGTTAATATTGTTTTCTTTAGTATTGTTAGTCTTCCCAAAGTCCCAGCCACCCTTGTTTGTTCTAACAGTGATTGTTTGGTTCAAAACTAAAAAAAATTCAAAGAACAAGCCTGAGCACAACCCGCACCCTACTTAGGCAAAATTCTAGCGCCCCCCACGCTGAAGCGCCTTAAGCTCGAGTTGGACCTGAACGTGACCCGCGCCCTACCTAGGCAAAATTCGAGTGCCCCCCGTGCTGAAGCGCCTGGAGTTCGAGTTGGACCTGAGCGCGACCCGGGCCCTACCTAGGCTGATTCTGAGCGTACCCCGCGCCCTATTCTTGAACCGCCCAATTTCCACAGGTTAGTACAAACTTCCATTACTTCAAGCTATTCAGTGTTTCTAACTCGTTATACACACTGAGCACGCGTATACAAGACACTATTCATAAGCGAAGCAAGGAGGCATTCAGGTACTTCTTTCTTCCACACCTCGCATCTCCTGTTAGAGGTTTATACTAGCATATCAGGATTGTTTTGAGTGTTGTCGTGTTTAGCTAAGATTGGTCTTAGCTTTGCATGAGATTAAGGTCAGGCAGAAGAAAAACGCCTAACGTAATAAACTGATAACGTCAACAAACACGCATTTCTAGTATACCACTCACTACACCTCTAGTTAATATATCACATACCACACCTTAAATAATGGTTGAAGAAAGAGAGTCTCCTCTCTCTGACTTTTACAAAGTCTTGAACGATAGCCCAAAATCTTGCATCGTTCTATCAGACCCAGTGGGGGATTTCCGAATCCCCCCAAATATATTTAATTTGTTACCCGTTTTTCATAGGTTAGACCATGAAAAACCTTATCAGCATATGCGTAGGATTGAGCAAGTCCTTAGTACATTCCACCATCCTACGGTTGGTGCTGAAAAAATTAAACTGAGGGTGTTTCCTTTCACTTTAGCCGATAAGGTGGCGTCTTAGTTAACTGCCCAAGCTCCTAATTCTGTGGACTCGTGGGCCAAACTTGGTCAACTATTTATGAAACATTTTTACCCACCACTGAAGACCGATGAAATGTTTTACAAGATTCATTTCTTTCGGCAGAATCCTCATGAATCATTTTCAGAGGCTTGGAATCGTTTCACCGATCTTCTTATAGAGTGTCCACACCATAACCTCGCGAAAGACACGTTAGTTCGTGCCTTTTTCAAGGGACTGTTACAACACCACAAAGAGGTGCTTGACATAATGAATGGGGGTATTTTCCTCAGAAAGGGAGCCTCAAAGGCTTATAAATTTCTAGAAGATCAAACAAAGCGTAATAATAACTGGGGAGGGGGGGTAGTGACGATATCTCCCATTCCGCTAGTTCTTCTACAACAGTTAAGGCTGCCGGTATGTTTGAGATGAAACCCGATCTTGAACTTAAAAATTTAATCGAATCTCTCACTAAAAAGGTAGAGGCTATTTCTATTCAACAAAAGCCTATTCCCGTCATGAATGTCAACACCAATCCATGTAATTTCTGTTGGAGTCCTGAGCATCCTGACTCCTATTGTCCTCTCGCTTATGAACAACAAATATTACAACAAGATAACATTTGCTCAATAAATAGTTATCCTATTCCTAACGCCCCTTGGAGACAACATCCCAACTTCAGTTGGAGAAATAATCAATAAGTAACACCTTCAGGGTATAATAATCAAAATGTTATGGCAGCAAACAATTACAATCCACCCATTAATTATAACAACCAAGCTCAACCACGACAAGGACAAGGTCAAGCAAAAGGTCAGGGTAATTATAATGTTAATAGAGGTATCGTTCCGGTAAATAATAACAATCAAAATCCACCCATTAATAATCAACGTGACATGGTTCCTGTCACACAACCTATAACTAACACTCCTCCACAACCGGATCATTTTGACACCTTTATGCAAACCCAACAACAGATTTTACAAGCTATCCAACTTTTCTTACAGCAGTTAGCACAAGAGAAAGTACAACCCAAAGGTGTGTTTCCAGGTCAAGCGATACATAATCTTAAAACAACAAACACAGCCTTTGAGGTAAACGGTAATACTAGTACGGAAAATGTGAACGTAGGTGAGCTAAATGCCATCACCACTCTCCGTTCTGGCAGAGTGGTTGATAACAACGTAACTATGCTTATAGTTACCCCAACCGTGGCCCCTACACCAGATATTAAACTAGATACCGAAATAGAAACTGAAGATCCTACCTCTGTAGAGGTACCAGTTAAACCACAACCTAAGAAACAGAAAGCCAAGGTTAAATATCCTGTTGATCCATATGCTAAATATAGAGAGAAACCACCGTTTCCTCAGAGATTAGCTATGTTAAACAAGGATACAAATTTTGACGAGATTAGGGAAGTTTTTAAAAATCTAACGATAAACTTACCTTTTCTTGAAGCAATTAAAAAGTTACCTCACCATGCTAAGTTTCTCAAAGAGTTGTGCACTACTAGGCGTAAGAAAAAGATTCCTAAAGACGCCTTTTTAACTGAACAATTTCCAACTTTAACGAAACATAATGGAATCGTTAAGTACAAAGACCCTGGTCGTCCTACTGTACAATGCACTTTAGGAGATACTCACATGACCACTACTTTATTAGACCTAGGGGCGAGTGTTAACTTACTCCCTTATTATTTATATAAACAAATAGGTCTACAGGAGATGCAACCTACAACAATGACGTTGCAATTAGCTGATAGGTCTATCAAGTATCCTAAGGGTGTAGTGGAAAATGTGTTGGTTAAGGTTCAGGATTTCTACTATCCTGCAGATTTTGTTATCCTCGATACAGAAGTCGCTAATGACTCTGTTCCGATCATTTTAGGGCGCCCTTTCTTGGCAACTGCCAACGCGCTTATAAACTGATGCGATGGTTCGATGTCCTTGTCCTTTGGCCATCTTTCTGTTGAGGTCAATATTTTTAAAATGATCAAATATTTTCATGATACGAATATCGATGGAGAGGTTAACATGATCGAGAGCTTAGCTCATGATTATTTCAAAACCATGTTTTCGGATTATCAGATGCACAATTTCCTTTCCTTTGGAAGTTCCAACTTTGACGAGAACTCCCTGGAAGTCGAGGAAGATTTCCTTCGTCTCTTTTGTAAGTCTTCCTTGCCACCTCGCGAGTCCCACCCTGCCAACATCCCTTCATCCCTTGACACTATGATAGAAGATGAATTTTTCTCCCTCTATCCCAATGATTCTTTTGACCCACCTATTGAGGAATGTCTTGCATATCTCAAGGCTTCTGATGATTTAGACCTGAGAGCTCTAGCTGACACTCATTTATTTTCCATCACCAATTTTCCCCACCCTCCACCTTTTCAACGAAACCTGGAGTTTGCGCTTGACCCTCTTGCTTCTTCTGCGCTTAATGCTTTTCTAAATCCTCCTAATACGGAAATAATTTCGAAGGGAAAGGCACTTGACACCTTAATTTTCCGAATTGAGACAGTTCCCACCTACACCATCAATGAGTTTGGTGCTAAACCTACATTCTCATTTTTTCCATTCTTTCCTTCTAAAATTTATCCATATCCAACATATCTTCTACAAACATCCATTTTCTCACGATCATTCACTTGGACACCCTCTCGTTCAAAGATGAAGAAGTAGGTGCATGCGTGGTTACATTCTAGATCTATTAAACTTCGCATCTTTTTCACTAAGTTACGTCGTAGAAAATCTTGGTGCATGATTCTATTTGGGGGTGCATTCCATGGTAATCATTTATGGAAAGACCCATAACTCTTTAGGTTGTTGATATATGGTAAACTGCATGTTAAGTATATACATATGTTTTAAATATAATATTGAGTATCTAACTATAAAAGACTCATTTTGTTGTTTGGTGTACTTACTTCCACGTCCATATATTGGTAAGTGCATAATTCAGGTAATCGGGCCCTCCCTATGGAGTGTGTGGCTATAAGTACCGGATCCTAAGTCCACGTTTAACATAATTCATATTTTCCACTCTTGCATGTTTTCTCTGTTTTTGAGTCATGTTTCTCTATGATGTGAATTATGTCAATTACTTTTCATTTTTCTTATATTAAATCTTATTTATAAAATGTAAAAAAAATATCAAAACCATAAACATAGTAATCTAGGAAGTCTCGGGAATCTGACTTTAAAAGACCCACGTTTTAAAACAAATTTTCAAACTTCGTTGTCTAAGATTTGTTTGGGAGGTGGGGTGTTCGTTTTCCGTCCTTGATTGTTCAATTTTCCATTTTTGTTACTTATGTTTTTTAATCGTAATTTGATTCAGGTTAACATTACCTATGAATTTAGATTTCATTGGTACGCATAACTTACGTCATTCACGTATTTCTAGGCGTTTACCACCTTTCTATATGTCAACCGTGGTTAGATTAGAATGTGGTATGGATCATTGGATTGGAAATTCTCTCATGATTATTTTCAAAGTTCATTTGCAAAAATTGGACCGGTAACGAAGCGGCAATTTTAGTTTAAAGTTGTGTGAAAAATCGACAAATTTCGAAAATCGAATTGGGCTTGGGCCCAAATCGCGCATACACGTGCCATGCATATGTGTCCCCTTCATTCAAACCAAAACAGATCGCGAGTTTTCCTTTTCATTTTCGCCATTAAAAAAGCTTCAAACCCTAACCAAAAAAATAAAAAAAAATAAAAAATAGAAAACCTAAATACACCCACGCCCAAAGTTCAAACCCACTCCAAATCTTCTCCACAACCTCTCCCACACCATTCCATCCTTTTACACCACCAAAAACATAAAAAAATTCAAAAATTTCAAACTGCCATAGCCACCACCGTGCCTCCTCCCATTATTTTAAGTGAGTTTGATTTTAACTCCATCCACACATTGCATTTAAACCCTAAAATCGTTTCAAAACTCTAATGGGGCAAAGACGGAGAATTTTGCAGGAACAAGCTTTACGGCCAACCGCTTCACGCCATTTTACAGTGACAAGATGGTTAGGAGAGATTGGAGGCATTTGTGGTATTCAACGAACGATTTTTATCACGAAGATTTGGTCCGACAATTTTATAGGATGAGGGAGTTGGATGGGAATAAAATTTTTGTTAAGGTGGCCGGGACGAGGAGAGAAGTATCTATGAGGTTGCTGGCTGAGATTTTTGGCATTCCGCCTAGATGCCATCTCGACGCCACATTGCAGGAATCCCAATTTGGTGGGATCGAGCCTTTGATGAATGCGACGATTCTGGAGGGAAACTGCAATGCGAGCTCGCATTGTGTTCGCCAGTCGTCTCTGCGAACCAACCAGCTGGTTGTAGCTCAGTGGGTTGGTAGGAATGTCATCGGGAAAGAGAAGGTCAGTGACATCAGTCTGAACTGTCTTCACATTCTATGGATACTCCAGGAGCAGAAGTATAAATTCTGTATTCTCGAGTTTTTTATTACTATGATTAGGGGATTTGGGAAGAGTATTGCACCTCTCCCTGTTTTGATAACAAAGATCATGATGAGTTTGAGAGAAACTCCAAAAACTGAGCGTACTATGATTAAGTTACATACGAAAGTCATAGCATATACGGACTGTGTTCAGAAGGTTTGGAGGTTTCCTGGAGAGAGGGTAGTGGAAGAGACTGATTTAGATGATGATGAAGAGGAGACGGCCTATTTTGATGTCGATGCCTTGGAGAGGTGTACGTCTGATGCAGAACGCATTTCGGTGCTTCATCGTGATATGCGTTCTCTTAATACAATTTGTGAAGACCTTCGGACTCGCCAGACTGTCATACATCGTAACTATAAGACTCGTGCCCAGTGCAAGGATGAGCGTTGGAAAGAGATGAAGGCCGAGATGGAAGCTCAGCGAAAGTTCGGAGAAGATATGTTGGAACACTACCCACCCCACGGGGGTTCTTCTACTGATGAGGCGTTTGTGAGGCACGAGCGTCGTCGCCGAAGGACGGATGGCTCTGGCCCATCGGGAGCTCAAGAGCCATCTCCTTCTCATGTTCCATCTTCTTCCAGCAGAGTGTGGTTTAGGGATATTATGAGTTGATGTTGATTTTTTTTATTTGTTTTTATTAGTTCGCATGTTAAGTTTTTTGAATTCAGTAATTAGATTTGTATTCGGTAGTTAATTGTATTTGAATTTGAATTTGAATATAATTTGGTTCTTTTCAAATTATGCGTTGATTTTAGTGTTAATCCCACCTTCCCGAATTGTTTGGGGGGTGGTATTGTTTCTTTTAGCATGGTTTTTTATATGATCCAAAATTTATTACGTAATTTTTGGATGATTGTTGGGAATGTTTCTGATATCTGCATAGCTATGAGTAGATATTGTGGTGGGATGAAATATCAATGAGTTAGGTAGTTACTATCCTAAATTTAACCTAAAAGATATTGGGTTTGTTTTGGAATAGAGAATATGGGTTGTTTCCGTTTTCGGTTTCGGAAATATTTTGATTTCGGCAATTGCCTTAAAACTTTTTGACAACTTGCCGATTTGTTTTGGAAGATCACAACCTATATAAACTTCCTTCATTCTACACTTACAACCCACACTACATCCCACTTTCGTCTCTCACCTTTCACTCCCAAGTTTCCCTTTTTTCTTCTTCACTCCAGCATTTAAGCTGCACGGAGCGCGCCTGCGCCTCAGTTTTGCGCCACCTGCACTTGAACCACCAAGAACTTGAATTCACCTAAGAGTGACCCGCGCCCATCCTAGGTCATCTTCATCTCGTGGCTAGCTGTTTAGAAAATTTTGTTTTTTTTATGTTAATTTTTATTGTTTTTTATTAGTTTAAATGTTAAGTTGTTGAATTCAGTAGTTAAATTTGAATTCGGTAGTTAATTATTATTTGAATTTCGATTTTAATTTAATTTGGTTATTTTCAACGCATGCGATGATTTTTGCGGTAATCCCACATCCCGAATTGTTTGGGGGTGGTATTATTTCTGTTAGCATTGTTTTTTTATGATCCACCATTTTAGAAGTAATTTTACGATGAATTATGGCAATGTTGCCAATATTGGCATGGCTAAGATCAGATATTATGGTAGGATGAAATTTCAATGAGTTAGGAAGTTACTATTCTAAATTCAATCTAAAAGATATTAGGTTTGTTTTAGAATAATGTATATGGGTTGTTTCCGTTTTAGGTTTTCGAAAATATTTTGTTTTCGGCAATTGCCTTAAATTTTTTTGGCAACTTGTTAATTCGTTTTAGAAACTAAAACCCTATATATACTTCCTTCATTCTACACTCAAAACCCACACATCTCACTTTCATCTCTCACCTTAAACCTCCAATTTTTCCTCTTGTTTTTCACTGCACCTTGTTCTTCACACACGGAGCATGACCCACGCCTTAGTAAGACCAATTCTGAGCGTGCCTAGCGTTGAAGCGCTTGTAACTCGATTTCCATCTGAGGGCGACCCACGCCCTACCAAGGCTATTTCAGAGCGCACCCCACGCCCTGACCTTCGTAGCCCCATAAATTTTTGATTTTTTGTGAGTTGTTCCAGGGTTGTTTGCAACTCTTCTAGAGAGTAGTTATTATGATGACATCTCCTACGGTCATACCTGAGCAGTCTTTCGAAGGCTTGTTGGGAAGCGAGTCCTATGAAGGTTGGTTCCGCGACAGGATCTTGCAGTAAGGATGGCAGCATCTACTGGTAAGTGATGACGACTCGAATTCACCTCAGCTTACTGCTTATTTCTACAATAATGTTAATTTCTATTGTAACTAAGATGGAGAACAAAAATTCTCCATCGTAGTTAATGACACGACAATAAAGTTCAGTAAGAATTTGGTATCTTTGGTTTCGGGATTGCCTTTGCCTAATCCTACACACACGTGGGGATATATGACTGATAATGCATACATCTATGACTATACATATTTCCACAAGTATTATGGGGGAGGGGTGTTTCGTGTAATGGACCAAGGGCGATATAACATAGCCCTTGGTAGCCTGTCCCTAAATGTAGGCACCACTATGTTATTCATCCTGATGAATATTTTAGGGGAGTGGTAGTTTACTTCTGCAAATAGTACCGCTGGTGACGTTTTCCTTGCTTTAGCTGAGGGACGTCGCCTATATGACATTCCCAGAGTTTTAGTGGCTAGTCTAAAGAGAGCCCATAGCATGAGGCATAAGTATCTTCTTATGCCTGTTTTGGTTTGTCGCATCATGCGTGGTTGTTTACCTATATTTTGTACCCAGTTCACGGATTGGGTTAGGGATGAAACCATGAGACCCAGCAATTACGTGGTTCGTTCATTTCGCGTTATGACTTGGCCGGGATGGCAAGTGCAATCTCATTTGGTTGCTCCACTGAGTAACACTAGATAGGTTAGCACAGGTGGATGACACACGGCGAAGGGCTTGGCAAGTCATCATGGCGTGGCAGGATGCGAAAGAACCTCATTTCTTTATAGAAGAGGGGGAGGATGACGCTTAAACGATGGAGTTAAGGTAAGTTTTTAGTTTTAGTTTGTGTCTGATTATGTCCCAAGCAATTTGATTCTTGCTATCCCCATAACGGGTGGAACTCATATAGAGTTGCGTCTGTTTTTCTTTATCTATATTAGTATGTTTTATCTTGATTTGCAGATGTTCCAAAATTTCATGCGTTTCCATGGTATTTTTCTACCTTTTTTATTTCAATACTTTGAGGACAAAGCATGCTTCTTGTTTGGGGGTGGCATAGAAACACAGGTAATTAAAGCATCTGTTAGGATATAGATATGTACAATATGCACTTGTTTTCTAGTAAAAATTCAAAAATTCAAAAAATAAAAAAATAAAAATAAAAAAATAAAAAGTGATGTTATACACTTAGGAATATTGGTATTGTTTTCTTTCTCTCTGCTCTTAATAATCTAGAAGTTTCACATTAGCTTTTGCATTATAATAGATTTTAGAAACTTAGTTTAATATATAGATAATAATTTTTGCATCTTTCTATAAATATATTGCATGAGTATCTATGGTTGTTGGCAGTAAGTTTCTGAAATCTAGGCTAGAGTACTTATTCTACAAATCTTGTGAGAATATAGCCTAAAACCTTATATGAGTGAAACATTTGAGAAATGACACAAGGGAGAAGTAAATTCCGGATAGAGAAATCACACGTCCACTTGCTTGATCACTATACCATATCCTAAGTGAGAATTTAGGCCCTCTTTGGATCGATATAGCCAGAAATTCAAACCTATATGAAATAATTTCCGATAGTCGCCCCTCTGAGTTTTTCTTTAGCCTTTCATAAACCGCAAATCCTTTACCCTTTTATACAAAACAAATAAAAATAAAAAAAATCAGCCTACCCATCTTTGAATGAGTCTGTATTTAGAGATGAAGAATAGAAAAGGGAAAGACCTTTGAAATCAAGAATTTGTTAGTCGCTTCAAATAAGAAAAGAAAGTTTTCATCCAAATAAAAAATAAATAAATAAATAAAAATAAATAAAGAGATAGAACTCCAAAAACATAATCAAATGAGTTAAAAGCCAAAGAAAAAGAAAAAAATGGCTAAGGATGGAAACAGAGTGTAGAAGCAAAAGTAAAGAACAAGGTTTTCTCTAGTTACATAATACGAAGACTCTATTATCTCAGACTGGTTCTTTTTGAATATCCATTTCCTTCATTCTTAAACCATCACCTAATCCCCGCAACACCTAAATAAGACCTCTAGCTCAATTAGGAATAGATTAGTGTGATAGTAAGTAGCAAATGTGTTTGATCGACTTCGGCTTCCTTGTGTGTCATTGAGATTGTAAGGTAAAGTGTGCCCACTGCACACTAGAGTAGCGAAACTTGAGCGGAAAAATCAGAGTGTTTTTGTCTTGACATTTATGTGAGGACCTACTTAAGGACGTTATTCCAAAGTTTCAGAAACGGACCTGTGAGTGCATTTCATAGTATTACTCATTATATATATGTTTATTCATACATGATTGATTATTATGCATATATTAGCTTAGGTTTTGACTTGATTATTATGTATTCATTGCTACTGAGATGTATAGATAATTGAGACATAAATAAGGAAACAATAGTTTTATTTCTTAGTCGTTGTAGTATAGATGAAGTTTGTGAGTCTCTTCACTGGAAAACTCTCACGAGGCTATAACTGGTCCATTAGGGAATTCCTAGTGGTTTAAGGCCTTGTTGCATATGGTCAATGCAATCGCACTCGGCGAAACGAGATTAGTTAGAACTCCATTTTTGGTCATTTATTCTAATTTCTCATATTTGCTTGAGGACAAGCAAAATGCTGTTTGGGGGTGGTTTGATAAGCGCCTTAAACTGTAGTTTTAACCCTTTAACAATATTGCTTTTTGACCAATTATGTGATTAATAAGTAAGAGTTAGTACTGTTATCGTGTTCTTATGTATTTCAGGCATTGGAGTCGAATATGTGCAGAAATGCGCCCTTTTTGCGAGATAATGGAGCAAGGGTTGGTTGTTAAGAAGTTCTATGATTAAAGGCCAAGATCCAAGGAGAAAAAGTTCATTTAAAGCCCGGTTAAAGCTGAAAAGTCAAAGTCAACGCGGGAAGAAACAGTGCACAAAAGTCAGCAGAACTTCTGAAAAACGTATCTTTGGACTCAGACCTCAGAATTGGGCCTAACTTATGTCAAAACGACTGGCTCAGAACGAGATTTCTAATGGTCCAAACCCAATCAGAGGAGAAAAAGTAGATGAAAAGGCTATTGAAGTCAAATCCAGCTGAAAACCCCTCTGTGGACTGAAGAAATTGGGTTCTGGGCTCGATTTTCCGGCCCAAAACATGGCTCCTCAGCCCATGCACAAAAAAGTGGATCTTGTCTTCTCCATTTGGAGACACAAGACTTAGCTCTTAAGCATCTAGTTTTTTTTGAGTTAGCAATTATCCAATAACTTGTTTTAGATCTAGTTTTTTTACTTGATAGAATTAGTTTTCTATTCCAATAGATTAGTTAGAACAAAGAATGAATATTATTTAGAATCATATTTAGTTTTATAATAAATTATTAATTTTTCATTTCAATTTAGTTTATTGATTCAATTCTTATTTAGTTTTAGTTTTCTTAAATTCATAATAAGTTTGTCTTCATTGATAATTAGTTAATCATCATCTTAGTTCTAAATTAGTTTTAAATCTTGTTTTTATTCATTTGGAATCATTATTATTATTGTTCAATTAGATTTATAAGTTTAATCATTTCTTCAATAATGGGTTTTTCTATGTGTTCTTGTGTTATAAATGATAATGTAATGATTTAAGGCTCAAACCTCCATTAGAGGGGTTTGAAGAAGCCTTGATGAAACCTGATTTCGATTAGCATAGAATAGTTCGTAATATTCTATTCCATTTCGATTAGCATAGAATAGTTGTTAGTTGATAGAGATTACCATGAACAATTAGAGATTAGAAACACCCAATTGTTATGCGGAAGCATTGCAATTCGGATTACGACAATTCGTCGTTAGTAAATTAAGTCGAGTTAAGGTGGAATCAAATTCCCCAAATTCTTTATCTAGATTCGAACCTTAGTATTTTAAATGCCATCTTATTATTTAGAACATCTCGATTACGTTATTTCCCATCGTTGTTAGCATAATTATATAGTCCGTACTCTCATTGACTTTGATAGAATTGATAATCTTAGTTAACGTGAATTTTAAAGAACTAGGAGTGGAACGAATTTTCTATTCCAACTATATTGCAATAGCATCGAGAGTAGAAAACTTTGATAACATTAAGTGTGAAATTAGCTTTAGTTTTACTTGCGAATAGTTTCGTTGCTTATGCGTAGGCAAAACTATCATTTTACCTTTTATCATTAAGCATGTCGGCGTGGTTATCAGCTATGGTGCGAATGTTATGCTCTAAGTTGCGGTGATCACGTTGAATGGAATCCTGACACCTCTGTATCGATTCACAGAGCATAGTTAGGTTTCGCTGATGATCATAAAGCGTGCGCATCCCGCTATGGAGTAGTGAAAAGTGTGCAAAATCAGAAGAAGCGCGTTCCATAACATTCTCAACAAAACAAATTGGATATTCATCCACATCCTCATCCTCATCTAAACCATCAGCTCTCTCTTGAGGCAGTGTCCAATTGCTTTGGACACAGTCACTATACGCCTTTGCATTTGAGTGAAACTTAATATGAGTCATAGGTGACTAAGGCACGCAACCCCAAGATAACAAGATCTTAGTAACTAAAATAGGTAGGGGTGCAGTACTCAGGCCTACAGCAATAAGCTCTTCACGTATCGAGGAAAAAACCATACCTCCTGTTCTGCATAACCCAAAGAACGTGCAGAAATGACAAGCTGATGTCACTCAGCTTTGAAGTGTTAGTGTTACAGACGTTCTTTCCTAGCCATTGTGTTACAGCCAGCTGGTTAATCCTCAGTGACTGCTGCTTGGCACAATGAGAACAATCATTATATCAACCCTCAAGCAACATCTCTAGCATCAGCTGATGCACTCCATTAAACTGGGATCTCTGTAAGGTCAGGGTGACCTATTTCGCTAGTATCCTAGTGATGGTAGCAAGAAAATCATGAGTCACATCCCGGTGAACTCCATCCAAATCCACAAACATTCCCCCTGAAGGAAGTATCCTCTTATTTCGATAAAACTTCAACACTAAATCCTCATGGTAGTACTCTGATCAGTCCCAAAATGTGCATTTTATTACCTTTACAATGCTTCAAATATGCCCTTTTTATGCTTAATGAACAAATAACTTATAGATTTTGCGACCGTTTGCAGGATACATGCCATTTAGGACGTATATTCCTAATACATGCAATATAACACAAAAAGAATGGCTATTTATGCTGCTTAGGAAGATACCAGCTTAGGAGCAACAGTGCCAGAAAGTCAAAGTCAAAAGTCAAAGTAAAAAACTTAAGGACTCAAGACTGAAAGCTACTGACCCAAGGACCTAAAGACAAATTTAAGACTTCTATTGTATGGGCTTAGGTCAAAAGCCTATGAGATTGTTTCTAGAAGGAAAGGTATAATTGTAAATGGTGTCCTATATAAACCAAAGTTGTAGAGAAAGACATTTACCCTAGAGCTAATCTTTGGTCATTAGGAGTAGATTAAATATTTTTAATTTAAATTGTTATTTACTTATTTTCCATTTTCATGTTCTTCAAGCTTTAGTGTTTTCAATGCAAGTTATTAATCTTGTCAATACAAGTATTTAGTCTTTGCAATACAAGTTTTCATTACATCTTTTCTTCGATACAAGTTTTCTCTTCTTATCTTTATAGTGATTTAATCCCACAAACACAAGTCATACTCATTTGACAAGTTTAAATGAGTATTACTTTGTGAGTAAGATAACCATAAGAGCCATTTTAATTCCATGTTTGATTCAACAAGTTAAAAGCTAGTTTTCATCCCTCTACAAGTCAACCAATAGTTTAAGATTGAGAGTAATTCCAAATAACCATAAGAATGTAGGAGAGAAGAGTTACAAAGTTTAGTGTTTCATCCATCAAACCCATCCTCTAAACAAAGAATCTAAGATGAACAACAAAACCCTTACCACTACTATCAAATCATCTTCTTCAAATGGCGTCACCGTCATGGATTCAAATGGGAAGAGGAAGATGGAGAAAATCAACACTCATTGAACCCTTCTTCTCAATCTTCATTTCAATTTTTTAGTTTTTTTTCTAATTTTCATTATTGATGTTTTGTTTCCATATGTTTCCAGTACATTTCTGCGCAAACAGAGCCCGACAGTAGCATGAGACGAATCACCGGAACTTGCTGTAGAAAACATAGCGCAAATGGAGAAAACGAACCCGCACCGCGCCTCCACCCACGCGCCCGCGTATGTCAGACACACGTCCGTGTACTACACGCACCCGCGAACCATTTCCCCACGCCTGCAAATGACACGCGACCTCGCATCGTTTACCCGTACCACTCCTCTTTTTTGTCAGATGAAGATTTCGTTGGCTAGGAATCTTCATATGTAAGTCCACTTTAATTTACCGTAGTCTTTTTAATTCAATTGTTAGTAGATAAAAAGTAGATAGATTTACAAGTTTTTAAGTTTCCAAAAACCAAAAATTCAATTAAAAAGCATTTAAAAAATTAAATTTTTTTATTAAAATGAATTAATAATCCATCACCAAGGTTAAATATTAGAATTTGTTTAGTAGCATGTTTAGGTTTTAGTTTTCATTAATTGTTGTTTATGCATTATTAGATTAAGATAATATCATATAAGTACATCAAAACACAAAAAAATTAATTAGGTTAAATACAAAATAGTTTAAGCTTTGGAAGTTTAGTCTTTTTGGTTTAAGTTTACGTACCAAGAGTTGGGGATTCAACCAACTTGGACCTGTTGGATGTGTGTGGCACGAAAGAGTAGTACTACGAGCGCACATCACAACCCAACTTGGGGGTTGAAGTTCCAATCTTTGGCGAACACTTTCCAAACTTTTACGTATTTTGTTTAATTAAGTGAATAGTTAATTAGTTAAATGTAGTTAATTTTCGTGTTTACTGCTTTCATAGTTTAAGCCCACAAAGGCAAATTTGTTTTAGGCCCAGGAAGGCAACAAATTGTAACTTATTGGCTTTGCCAACATTTCGACCCGACTTGTGGATCTTAGTTAGATTAAATTTGTAACCGTAAGGAAAAGCTCAAATGGTGTGTTGACACGCAAGATACCAAACACTTCGTCAACCCCACCACGTTGCCTTCTCCCCAAGGGTCGTGTACGCACACCTTGGGCGGTAATTTCTAAACCTCCTCACTACAAAGTGTAAGAGGATACTTGTGTGTTACTAAGCATGTTTGGATGATTGTGTGATTTACATTTTAGTCTCGTCAATACATTTAACGCTAAGGCTAAACCCGAGCCCTAAAAGAACAAAAAGTGGGATTAAGACCCACTTTAGAACGGACGTTGCGTGAAATGTTTGTTATATAGACCAAATTAAAAAGATAAAATCAACCAAGCAGAGCCAATTTAGTTATGTCCATCAGGATAAACATCTAGCACGAACAAAGAGAGTTGTAAACTACCAAATTCCAGTGGACCAACCACCTTCCTCACTCCCCTCCCTCAAAAATACCGTGGGTGAGACTCTTGATGGCACACAATCTGGTGAAGTAGTGATCTTCTCCCTCGACGTGTGTAGTTCCCAAAACCCAATTTCATTCCCACTGTTAAATTTAAACAGGGAATAGTATCTAATCTACAGACATTGCATGCAAACTTTTCAAAAACTTCAAAGATACAAACGAATTTCGTTGTTTGATCATCCAATACATTTGTGTGCGCATGTAAGTAGATTCTAAAGTAGTCTCGCAATCATGCATGAGACTACGCTCAGGCTATACAAAGCTTAGCGTGTTTACAACTTACCCACGTAGGAGAGCACGTCGATCTCGACATTCTCCTATTTTTCATCTTCTAACTATTAGGGTGGCAGATGAAGTAATTTAATCTGAAGAGCCTCTCTCAAGTTTTTACACGCCGTTACAAGATGGACCTCCATCTTATATACGACTCACACAGCTCAATAGCGATTTCCGCATCCTACCGAATGTGTTCGATCTCTTACCCGTCTTTCACGGTCTCGAACACAAGTTACCATATGAACACTTACGCCGAATACATGAGGTCTGTAGTGCGTTCAATCATTCGGGTGTTTCTAATGTTCATGTTAAACTGAGAGTATTTCCCTTCACTCTAGCTGGCAAGAGCCATGCATGGCTTCTATCGCAGAAGCCTGATTCGTTCGATACATGGGAAAAGGTAGTGTTCTCCTTCATGAAGAAGTACTTTCCACCGAAGAAAACAGAAGAGATAGTAAGCAAGATACAGTTCTTCAGACAGAGTCTAAGTGAGACATTCTCCGAAGCATGGGATAGATTCTCTGACCTGCTCCATTCATGTCCTCACCATAAACTTGAAAAATCCACTCTTGTCCAATGTTTATTCAAATGTCTTCTCTAAGAACACAAAGTTACACTGGATATCATGAGTAATGGAAACGTTTTAGATAAAGGTGCTATAGAAGCTCTAACCTTTCTAGAAGACCAATCAAAAAAGAGTACTCATTGGGGTGACACAAACAATTCCAGAACATCCCAATCCAGTACTTCTAAAGCCAATGGTATATTTGAGGTGAAATTCAATCCAGAGATGAAAACACTAATCGAAACCCTCACAAGAAAGATAGATGCTCTTGCAACCAAACAAAAAGACCATACTCCCTAACCAGTCATGAACATCGATATAGCACCATGCACATTCTGTCTAGATCTAAATTATGTATCTACCCACTGTCCTTTGCTCAACAATATAGTATCACTTCAACCAGAAGAAGTTTGTGTTTTCAATATACCAAATGCACCATGGAGGCAACACCCAAATTTCCAATGAAATACTAATCCACAAAACCAACCACCTCCAGGGTTCACAAATCATGTCAAATCACAAAATACATTCAATTAGTTCATACAAGGATAAGGTCCCTGCAACAATCAGAATAGAGAAATGGTTCCATCTAATTTTAACTAGAACTACCAAAATCCACTAATCAACAACCAAAGAGACTTAGTACCAATTGCCCAACCTACTAATGTCCCAATAGACAAAACATTAGAGATGATGTTATCTTTGTTGAAAAAACAAACATAAATCATGTCAACCATAAAACAAACAATACAACTGTTACATCAAAGACAAAAACAAGCTACCAATGTTCACACTGAAACATAAGAGATCAAAGCAGTCACAACCTTGCGCTCTGGCAAAGTAGTTGACAATAGAGTAGTCTTGCCCAAAGATCCTGCACCTATAAAAATACCCAATGTAGTACCTATATTACTAGAACAAGAATCTAAAGAACTAATACCTCCCAATGTCCCTACAAAAATTTCAGTTCCTAAACCATCATCTCCCCCACCTGACCCAGTTAAGAAATATAAACCAAAGGTACCATTTCCCGCACGCCTGATGACACCTAAGGACGATGAAAATTTTGATAAAATCAGAGAGATATGTAAGAATCTAACCATAAATCTTCCATTTCTAGATGCCATCAAACACTTACCAAAACATGCCAAATTCCTCAAGGATATGTGCACTAACAAACGAATAACTAACATTCTAAAAGATGCCTTCCTTACAAAATAATTCCCATCCCTCACAGAAACTAATGGAATCCTCAAGTATAAAGACCCTGGTTGTCTGACCGTTCCTTGCACTATAAGAGATAAGTACATAGCTATTGCTCTACTCGATCTTGGAGCAAGCGTTAACCTCCTTCCATACTACCTGCTTAAACAACTTGGTTTCCGTGACCTTGCACCTACAACTATGACATTACAATTAGCCGATCACTCCATTAAATACCCAAAGGGCATAGTTGAAAATATCTTAGTCTAAGTAAAAGATTTTTACTACCCTATGGATTGTGTCATCCTTGACACCGAAGTAGCTCATGATTCCATACCCATCATTCTAGGACGTCCTTTTTTTGCAACAGTCAATACCCTTATCAATTGCTATAATGGATCTATGACCATGTCTTTCGGAGATCTTTCAGTGAAAGTTAATGTTTTCAAGATGATGAAACAACATATGGAAGAGGATTTAGAAGGAGAAGTGAGTATGATAGAAGATGTTGTCCAAGAATATTGCGACAAGACTTTTCTAGAAAATGATGTGCAACAATTCTTATCCTTTGGAGACTCTGATTTCAACACAGATCATTATATGGAAGAGACTAGTAACAGCTTGGCATCCGTTCCCTTGTATAATTCGAATGATGATCCACCCAAACATAAAGAAAACCGACCAGCCCAAGTGATCACTGTGGAAAACAAAAACCTGTGGAAACCCTGTTACCTAAATCACCCACATCAGACTTTAAAACTCTCCCTCCTGACTTAAAATACATTTATCTTGATTCTGGTAGTACCCATCCCATCATCATCTTATTCCAGTTAACAAAAAAAGGAAGAAAAATGTCTGATTAGGGTTATTCAAAAACATCATTCTGCAATTGGTTAGTCTCATGATGATATAAAAGGAATTGATCCAAAGATTTGCACTCACAGAATTCATCTAGAAGAGAATTCTAAGACTTCTAGAGAACCACAGTATCAGTTAAATCCAGCTATGAAAGAAGTAGTATGGGAAGGGATCTTACGATTACTGGATGCCGAAATCATTTATCCTATATCTGATAGCGAAGTCCTATCCATGTGGTACCAAAGAAATATGGGATTACTATGGTTCGTAATGCAGATGGAGAGTTAATTCCAGAATGAATTCCTATCATGTGGAGGATTTGTATTAATTACAGGAAAGTGAATGACGTCACAAGGAAATATCACTTTCCCCTGCCGTTTATTGATTAGATGCTTGAACACTTAGAAGGACATGCTTATTATTGTTTCCTGGATGGGTATTGAGGATATTTTCAGATTTTAATTGATGAAACTGATCAAGAAAATACCACCTTCACTTGCCCTTTTGGAACCTATGCTTATGCACGTATGCCCTTCAGTCTCTGCAATGCACCTGCCACATTTCAACGCTGTATGTTACACATTTTCAGTGATATGGTAGAGAGATTCATGAAAGTTTTTATGGATGATTTTTCTCTCTATGGGGATTCCTTCACCGATTGTCTATCCAACCTTTCTAAAGCATTGGCGCATTGTCAGGAAAAGAATCTAGTCCTCAATTGGGAGAAATGTCACTTAATGGTCAAAAATGGAATAGTGTTAGGTCACATTGTGTCTAAAAATGGTATAGAGGTCGATAAAGCTAAAGTAGATAAAATTTCTACTCTACCTAATCCGCGAAACATCCGTGATATACGAGCCTTTTTAGGCCACGCTGGTTTTTATAGAAGATTCATTCAAAATTTCTCAAAAACTGTTAAACCCTTAACCAATCTTCTTATAAAATATACACCATTTGAGTTTAATTCAGATTGCATACAGGCTTTTGAAACTTTGAAAGCCGCCTTAATAACTGCTCCTATAATTCAACCCCGATTGGTCGAAACCTTTCAAGCTCATGTGTGACACTATCGACTATGCTGTTGGCTTCGTACTAGGTCAAAAACATGATAATGCACAGACAGTTATTTACTATGTAAGTAAAACGGTAAATGAAGCTCAACAGAATTATACAACCACCGAAAAAGAATTTTTAGCCATTGTCTATGCTTTAGACAAGTTTCGTCCTTATTTGGTAGGTTCAAATACCATAATTTACACCGATCATGCAGCACTAGGTACCTTCTCGAGAAGAAGAATGCTAAGCAGAGATTAATCTGATGGATCCTTCTCCCGTAGGAGTTCACATTAGAGATTAAAGATAAAAAGGGATTTGAAAATGTGGTGGCCGACCACCTCTCTAGATTAACCAATGATAGTCACAGTGATTCCGAGTCCATTTTAGATTTTTTTTCTGTATAAGCACCTTTATGATATCCTGTCCGCACCTTCGTAAGCTGATATTGTTAACTATCTGGTGACTGAAGACACTCCACCCTGGTGGAATAGAAATTAGCAAAAGAAGTTTTTAGCACAAGTAAAGTACTATCATTGCGATGATCCTTACCTTTTCAATATTGTCCAGACCAGATTATCCGACGTTGTATTCTAGATTGGGAACAATCTACCGTTCTCTCTTTTTGTCATGAACAGGCTTGTGGGGGGCATTTTAGTGCCAATAAAACCACTGCTAAGGTCTTACAATGTGGATTCTGTTGGTCAACACCCTTTCGCGATGCATTTCTTCATTGCAAGGCATGTGCTCGTTGCCAACATCTCGATCGTATTTCTATATATAACATGATGCCCTTAAATCCCTTTCTCATAGTGGAGATTTTCGACTTCTGGGGCATTAATTTCATGGGACCCTTTCCCACCTCTCACGGTTTCATCTACAACCTAGTCACCATAGACTATGTATCTTAGTGGATAGAGGTTGTACCATGTCGTAACAACAATAACAAAACTGTAATATCTTTTATAAAAGAAAACATTTTTTCAAGATTTAGTGTTTCAAAAGCCATCATTAGTGATTGCAGGTCACATTTTTGTAATCGAGTCTTTGAATATGTCATGAAAAAATATGGAGTAACCCACAAGGTTGCAACTCCATATCATCCCCAAACAAGTGGTCAAGTGGATCTTTCTAACTGAGAGATTAAACGTATCTTAGAAAAAATAGTTAATCCAAATAGGAAAGATTGGTCTCTCCGTCTAAATGATGCATTATGGGCATAATGAACCGCTTTTAAAACACCTATAGGGATGTCACCGTACAGGCTTGTCTTTGGAAAACCTTGTCATCTGCGAGTGGAACTAGAGAATCGCGCCTTGTGGGCAATAAAAAACCTTAATTACAATCTCGATGCAGCAGGTGAGAAGCATAAGCTACAAATAAATGAACTCGAAGAGATTCGAAATGATGCGTATGATCTCTTTAAAGATTATAAAACCAACATGAAAAGGATTCATAACAAGCAATATTTACGAAAACATTTTGAAATTGGTTAAAATGTTTTGCTTTATAACTCAAGGTTACATCTGTTTCTAGGGAAACTAAATACTCGTTGGATTAGTCTTTACATGATCACTGCAGTCACCCCACATGAAGCTTTCACCTTGAAGGATCCTAAAGATAACAACACCTTCCAAGTTAATGGTCAACACCTAAAACACTATCATGAGTTACGATCTATGGATTTATAAGAAACCATTCTAAAAGATCATATCTATGAGGATTAAATTCTCTGTTCCGTGATGTATTTCCAATCCTTTCATTCCCTTACATCTGTTTCTTTGGAGAACATCGGAAAAGGTAACCAGCCCACTCCACTTGGAGTGTGTGGTTGTAAGTGCCGGAGCCTTGAGTCCACATATACTTGCATATTCCTTGTTAGCACTTTTACTAATAGTTGGAGTAGTGTGCCTCTATGGAGCAAATATACAATTTTCTTTTTCTTTATTTTTCACTCTTTTTGTTAAAAATAGTTTTTCCTTGTTGTTTTTTATAAAAGTTCTTGGTTTTTCCAGTTTTTATAATAGAGGATTCTCGATACAACACTAATCATGTGTTTTTGTTTCAAAATAGGCAATGGATTCTACACTGACCAACCCCTAGAAAATCACAATCTAGGGGTGGTTTGAGATCAGTTTTACTTATTAAGGGTCGCCTATATCACTGCACTATTTGCACGGGTCAGGACATTCCATGTCTTGCGCAATAAATCCCCCAACTCGTATAACTGAGGCTTTGTCTGTCTGGATTAGGTTCACTCGGACCGACATGAAAGTTGCCTAAGACAATCTATTATAGTATATTTTTATCACTGCTTTTGTAAGAGTCATTTATATATATCTCCACATAGTTTTCAAAAATTTGAGGATATAAAAATTTAAAATCTTACGTCCCAATGTAACCAAAATGATATTGGATAAACGTATGATTTTATCTTCTTGCAAAAACCCTTTATCTTGTTAGAGATATCTTTTAAGAAAAACAAGAACCAAAAAAAAAAAAAAAAGTGAAGGAGTTGACTTTTAAAATTAAACAAATGGTGTAACCCAAAGTGAAACCATGTTTGTTTAATTATATCATGCACCTCTCTATTATTGTCTCGAGAATCTGACGTTAAAGACTCATTTTTAATAAAAACTTCAAAAATTTCCCCCTTTTTCTAAAACTCTACAAAATTTCCAGTTGCTAAAAAAATTTCTAAAACTTCTTTTCTCCCCCCCCTTCCACAAACCTTTCAAAATGTCTAAAGACAGTTCTTCTCCACCGAGCAAGGCTCAATGGAGACGTGTACCCTCTGATTTAGAAGTTTTTGCTTCTTTTCCGATTGATATAAAACATGATATCTGGTAGAGAATTCAAACCACCACGCCTGGTGCAGGAAAACGTTCCTACGCCCGCAGTTGACGTGTAGTCAAGGAGAATTGGTGCTTGAGATGTCAAACACCAGACTGCCCTGGGCTTCAGCCGATAAGCAAAGGCTCAATATTTACAGTCTACATGTGCCTTACACCAAAGCATAGCGCTCAGCTTCATAGAGTCATCAAACCATCTGGTTGGGATTGACTCGAGTCTTGGGAATCTGACTAAAAATGACCTACATTTTTACAGTTTTTCAAAAATATAATCTAAAAAAAATTAATTAGTCTTTAATTTCACGTTTATATATTCTTTCCACCATCCGTTCCCTTTACTCTCATAACATTCTTTCTTATTCATTCTGCTATTTGGGTGCTTTGTTTTTAAGTTGACATACTCTATTCTTTTAAGAGCTCATTCGTGTATATAGCTTATGTCATCTTCACACTCCAAGGCGTTCATCTATCATCTTGTGTGTCATACAACTTTGGATCAAAGCATATGATATACCTTTAGATAGGATTTATTGCGCTGATCATTTAGACAGTTCGTTTGTCTGAATCGGACCGGTAACAAAGCGGGGATTTGCATTTTACGTGTTACAAGACAGAACGGGGGACCTCTTCGGGATTTCCACATTTCATATGGGCTTGGGCCAAAAATTTCAAAACTTAAAAAGCCAACAACCAACGTTTGTACACGGGTTTATAACCCAACCACATGACTGCCCGACATACCATCTTCTCCACTAAAAAGCCTAGCTCACAAAACAAAAGCCAACACGCGCCCGCGCCTACCTTAACCCGCGCCATGCCTACTTCTCTGCCAATTCCAAAACAGTTTCGACTACCACTCACCCACCTTCACCCCACCTCATATCCACTTTCAATTTAACCAAAACATCCTCCCATGGCTGCCAATCGAAAGATTGTACCCAAGATGGATTTTTCTAATCTCTTTGATTCGGAGAATTTTTATGTTTTCTTCAGAGCACAAATCCTTAGAAGAGGTTGGAGGCCACTCTTGCTAGAACCCACCACCCATTACTCCCATTCTCTTGTTCAAGCTTTTTATCGCGGCTTAGCTCGCAATAACGAGGGCTTGGTGACCATTTTGTTTGGGGGTCGCTCTCATGTGCTCTCTAGGTAGGCAATTGGTACAGTTTTGGCTATTGAAGCATGACATGAGGTACCCGAGAGTCAGCAGTTTCATGGCATAGTGTTTGATTTGATGCATGCAACTGTGCTAGAGGGCGAGTATGTCGTTGGTTCCACTTGCGCGAGGTAGACTTCTCTGAGAAAGAACCAGTTGGCAATGGCAACATGGATTGCGCACAACCTTGTGGGGATGACGAAACCTTCAGATATCAGTAAGTCGATCCTTCATATTCTTTGGATTTTACAGACCTGGAACAATGGGTTCTGTATTGCTTCTTTCCTGTGAGACCAGCTTTCTCAGTGTAGACGGAGTACTGCTCCCCTTCCTATCCTTATAACTAAGATCATGCTTAGTTAGGGAGCAGTAGTTCCGAGTGATTTTATGGCAGTCAAGTCTACCACATTCACTCTTGTCTACCTTCATTGCATTCAGCACGACTGGTCCCCAGAGGCTGTACAAGAGATCGAGCACGGTCTCGATGATGACGACGCTCCACCTCCACCTCCAGTGGACTACTTTGCTCCAGGAGCTCTATCCCAGTTCTCACGTCCCTTGGATGCTTTGCAATTCATGTATGAGGGTCAGCATCTATTACATCAGTAGTTGACCCGATTCAGCAGGAGCAACACACCTTTTAGGACAGCACTCTCCAGATGATTCAGGAGATGTGAGATGAGATAGTTCCATAGGCTTCTGAGAGAACCCGACGAGAGAGGAGAGACAGGAGTAGCTCGAGTTCATCTCAACGTCGTTAGTTATCCCGCGCGGAATCTGACTAGGCAACCCCCTAGTGTCCGTAGAGTTAGATGTAATTTATTTTCGTTGTAGTATCTGTTTTTATTTTCTGCACTTCTAGTTTTTTTAGTATCATCTGTTATGTTTATCTGTGTTTTGTGGAATGTATGAGGATTTGTGGTATATGAACAGAAGGACATACAAATACATTATGCCCAAATTTTGTTATTTTCTATACGTACTATGCAAGTTTTTACAAATAAAATTCAAAAAAAAAAAAAAAAAAAAATTCATGTTAGAATAATTACGTTTTTTCCCTTCTAGATAAACCATGTATTTCTTGTTCTATATCTATCAACCCACGATCCAAACTTGTTTGGGGGTAGTATATTTTTCATAAGGAAAAACAGAGTATACGTTACTACCGTTTTTGCTCATGTCCTTATGGTAATCTCCTTTTTGTTCTTCATACTTTGAGGACAAAGCATATTTCTGTTTAAGGGTGGTATAGTAACATTTCTTATATTAGATAGATTTTCTATATTTCTTTTTTTCTTAAAATATTTCGAAAAGACTAAAAAAAAATTTCGGTTTAGTAATAAACGTCTTGTTTTTCTTTTTCTATGATGAATAAATGGTTTAGAAGTCTCATTATAGCAATAGAGTACAGATTCGTTCTTCGAACTCAGAATAATATACATACAATAGTTTCTGCACCTTTTCATAAATGGCATGCATCAGCATTTGATTGTATATAGCAGTGAGTTTCCGAGACCAAGGTTAGAATAGTTAAGTTCCATATCCTGTGCAGGTGCAGACTAGCAAAGTAGGTAAAACCTTTGGGTGATGATACCAGAGGTCTGGGGCTCGAACCCTGCCAGCATCAAAGAGTTATTGATCTCATTTAAAATAGGCTTACCAATAAAAAAAAAAGTTTCATATCCTGTGAGAATCTAGCCAAAAGCCTCATCTAAATGATTATTGAGTGATGACACAAAGATGTCTGGATAGAAAGATAACACGTCCACTTGCTTGATCACTACACCATATCCTAAGAGAAAATTTAGGCCATCTTTGGATCGATATAGCCAAATAAACGTTAAAAATCCAAAAAGATAATTTTTTTCTCTAGTTGCCCCCCTTGAGCCTTTACCAAATTCTAAAAGCCTTTTTATTTCTTCGCCATCAATCCCTGAACCGTTACCACACACAATAAAAGCTTACCCAGCTGACGAGTTGAAAATTGGATGAAATGTAAAAAGGGAAGAGAAGGCCTTGTACAATAACAGAATAGTTAGAAGCTTCAAAAGAGAAAAGAAAGAAAAAGAAAGAAAATATTCAAATATCGAAATCTCCCAAAAGTTCAAAATCGAAAGGAGTCGAATTCAAAAGAAACAAAAGAAAAGTTAGAACTCCCAAAAATTCAAAATCCTATGGAGTCACAAAGCCAAAGGGCTAAAGAATGAATCACAAATTCGGAACTAAAAGAACAAAACAAGGTTCTTCTCTAGTTACAAATATCCTGAAGACCCAATTTCTCAACTTATCAGAGTTTGTTTTCCCTTCCCTTTATTTCTAAACCACTACCTTAACCCCATAATTCCTAATAAAATACCTCTAGCTCAACTAGGAATAGGATGGTGTGATAGTAAGTGGATATTATGATCAATCGACCCCCAGTTTCTTTGGACATCATTCATGTATGTGAGGCATATAAGTGCCTTCTGCACTTAAGAAAATGAAACTTGAGTGAATCTATCAGAGAGTTGTGATTGCAACACACCCCTGTGAGAACCCAACTTAAGGACGCTCTCCAAAAGTTTCGGAAACGACTCTGCATTTACATTTCACCGTTCATGTTTTGCACGTTTATCTTTTGATAACTAAACTACTGTATATATATTATTCTAAGTTCAAAGGAGCTTTTCTTTATTCCTCGCTAATGAGATGTATAAACCTCTGAGAATAAATTAGGAAATAAGACCCTTTGTACTAAATAGAGAAATTTGTGAGTACCTTCTCTGAAAAACTCTCACGAGACTAGTATAATAAATCACACATTTGTAATCTTAGTTTTTTCTCTCTTATCTTTTGCTTGTGTACAAGCAAAATGCTATTTGGTGGTAGTTGATTAGTCCCCAAATGTTTGTTTTATTACTTTTGCAATGCTTCAAATATGCCATTCTTATGCTTAATGAACAGACAACTTATAGCTTTTGCTACCGTTTGCAGGATACAGGCCATTTAGGACACATATTCCTAATACGTGCAATTTAGCACAAAGAGGATGGCTATTTACGTTGCTTATGAAGATTCTAGCTTAGGAGCAATAGTGTCAGAGAGTCAAAGTCAAAAGTCAAGTCAACTATCAAAGTCAAAGACCCAAGGACTCAAGACTGAAAGTTACTGACAAAGGGACCTAAAGCCAAATTCAAGACTTCTATTGTATGGGCTTAGGTCAAAAGCCCATGAGATTGATTCTAGAAGGAAGGGTATAATTTTAAATGGTGTCATATATAAACCAAAGTTATAGAGAAAGAACTTTACCCTAGAACTAATCTTTGGTCATTAGGAGTAGATTAAATATTTTTAATTTAAATTGTTATTTACTTATTTTCCATTTTCATGTTCTTCAAGCTTTAGTGTTTTCAATACAAGTTATTAATCTTGTTAATACAAGTATTTAGTCTTTGCAATACAAGTTTTCATTACATCTTTTCTTCCATACAAGTTTTCTCTTCTTATCTTCATAGTAATTTAATCCCACAAACACAAGTCATACTCATTTGACAAGTTCAAATGAGTATTACTTTGTGAGTAAGATAACCATAATAACCATTTTCATTCCATGTTTGATTCAACAACAAGTTAAAAGCTAGTTTTCATCCTTCTACAAGTCAACCAATAGTTTAAGATTGAGAGTAATTCCAAATGACCATAAGAAAGTAGGAGAGAAAAGTTACAAAGTTTAGTGTTTCATCCATCAAACCTATCCTCTAAACAAAGAATCTAAGATGAACAACAAAACCCTTACCACCACTATCAAATCCTCTCCTACAAATGGTGCCGCTGTCATGGATTCAAATGGGAAAAGGAAGATGGAGAAAAGCAACACTCATTGAAGCATTCTTCTCAATCTTCATTTCAATTTTTTAGTTTTTTTTCTAATTTTCGTTATTGATGTTTCATTTTCGTATGTTTCCAGTACATTTCTGCGCAAACGGACCCCGATAGTAGCACGAGGCGAATCACCAGAACTTGCTGCAGAAAACAGAGCGTAAACGGAGTAAATGAACCCGTGCCGCGCCTATCAGACACACCCCTGTGCACAAAATGCACCTGCGTATGATAGACACGCGTCCGCATACTACACGCACTGCGTACCATTTCTCCGCACCTGCAAATGACACACAAACAATTAAGTAGTCTAACCTAGGTCTCAAAAAAATACTGCCAAGTACACTCATACATGCTCATGCAAGATGTTAATGAAAAGATGCAATGACTATTACCTTCGTATTCACCTATGTTTCTAATAATTGCGCTTAATTCTATTGCTACATGAGATTTATAGACTAATATCATCATGGAAAAGGAAATAATACCATTATCCTAAGTGCATAGTATAAACCAATTTTATGTTTTTTCTATTTTTTAAATAACAAATATTACGTAATATACAACCTAATATATGCTTAAACATTTACAGCATGTTTCTATACCACCCCCAAACAGAATCATGTTTTGTCCCCAAAGTATGGAATGAAAATAAAGGATAGAAAGTAACATAGAAACGTGCTTGTAAATTGGAGCACCTGAAAAAGAAATTTAAACGATACAAATATAAAGAATTAAAATGCAGACGCAACTCTTATATGAGTTCCATCCCATTATGGAGATAAAAGGAAATTAAAAAAAAAATTAAAAAAAAAAAGTCGTTTGGAACATAAGCAGACTCTAACAAGAAATTATAAATATTACCATATATAGTTGTTTCTAATCAAGCATTTTCCTCCGTTTGCTCCTCACTTGTGAAATTAGGCTTTTTTAAGTCTTGCATATCTATGACTACTTTCCAAGCCTTCTTCCTGTTTTCATCTACCCTAGCCAACCTATTTAGTGCAATTTGGTCGGACGGGGTGCATGAGGCTACTAGGTGAGGTTGTAGGCGCCAGCCAGGCCAAACCGTAGCACGTAAAGAACGAACTATAGCATTGGTCGTGCGCATTGTATCAACCATATCTTAACCCAATCAGTGAAACGTGTACATAATTCTGGAAAAAAGAAGGTCATTATACGTGTAACTGTGACTGGCATAAGAAGGTACTCATGCCTCATTGTATGTGCTCTTGCAAGACCATCCACTATAGTTTTGGATATATCATAATACCAATGCCCTTTTTCTAAGGCAAAGAAGGCGTTACATGCGCAGGAATCCGCAGATTTAAAGTGCCAATCTCCTAGGACATTAAGCTTAAGGAAAAGCATAGCAAGGCTCGTATTTAGGGCCATACTTCCTAAGGATACGTTATGTTGGCCTTGGTGTTCTATTTGAAATATACCAGCACCATATGTCTCGTGGAAGTTTACCCAAACATAATTGTTGTCATTATCAGCTATATAATCAATATGGGTATGTTGGCCAATGGTTGGAATTTCTAAGGCACATGCAATTAAGTACTTAGTCAGTAAACAAGGTTTGTCGTCTAATGTCACTATGAGTCCATCTTCTCCAGGGGAGTGTGTATAGAATTCAACATGCTCATAAAAATATGTAGTAAGTGCAGGAGAATAAATTTGATCAGGTCTTACCAGTAGAGTTTCCCAATTAATGGTGCTCCCTAATCATATCATCAAAGTATGCACCGTAGTTATCATTGAGAAATAGGTCCTCAAAAGACTGTTCCAGTATAATTTTTGGAATAGACATAGCAAACAAGTAATGAATTGAAGTACTGGAAGTTAGAAAAAGTGGAACCTGGAAATCTGAGCCTGGAAGCATGCGATGAGGTCGCGCGCGCGCGCTTAAGATATATCTTTGTTGGGCGCGGGGCATGAGTTAGAATGTTGATACAGTTGTATACGAGCGCGGTGCGCGGTCTAAGTTTGGTCTTGTGTGAGGCGCGTGCGAGCTCTGAGATGCAGCAATGTGTTTAGGGTTTTCAGTTATGAAGCTACATGCTTAGAGATTGATTTTATAGTGTTTGGTTGCTAAGTCTAAGGCCGAATTGTTACTAAAATAAAAGATGTGAAAAAAACATATTTTTAGAATAGTTTCCTACACATGAATTCTATTTCAGTTTTTGGAATTTCTATATATGATTAGCCTCCTAAATTCCCTAAAATTTTGACATTTCACGAAATTTAAGGTTCCTAATTACATTACGGATCCTAATTGAATAAAACAAGGCCCATGGGTTGCATATAATGGGTTTCTCTATTAGATTAGCTTTTGAAATTCCGTAAAACTTTGAAATTCATCGAAATATCAGGTACCTAATTACATTGTGGTCCCAATTAATTAAACAATGCCCAAGGGTTCATATATTTTGGCCCAAAACTTATATAAATGTGATTTAAGGAATGCAATTTCATACGTGCACATGCATTGTGCTAAATTTAAATATACCACCCCCAAACAATTTGAGAGGGGGGGGAGGGATTATATTGATCAATTAAATTACCTAAATATGCATGCTGAATATCAACAGAAAAACTATATGGTAAAATAAGAATATGCAATTAATCATGTATTAAATTTAACAATACGTGCATAAATGAGCAATCACATAAACAAATAAATACAAATTACTTGACTAAAAACAAAATTAACAAATAATTAAACTAAAGTACTTAAATTGAAACAAATACGGAAATTAAATAGTTAATATAAAATAGAAATAATTCTAAATCAAATTCACCACAACAAATCAAATATTAATAAGCTAACCCTGGGAAGAAGATGGTCCTAAACCATTAGACGGACGACGATGACACTCACGTCTAGAGTCAGAAGAAGAAGGCAAACCTCTTGGCTGGGGCAAACGTCTCAAGACCTCGGCCTGAAAAGCTGCCTGTGCCCCTTCCATATTCTCTATCGAATTAAGCATGCCGGCGTGGTTATCAGCTGTGGTGCGAATGCTATGCTCTAAGCTATGGTGATCACATTGAATGGAATCCTGACGCCTCTGTATCGATTCATATAGCTTAGTTAGGTTTCGCTGATGATCATAAAGCGTACGCATCCCGCTATGGAGTAGTGAAAAGCGTGTAAAATCAGAAAAAGCACGGTCCATAGCATTCTCAGCAAAACAAATTGGATATTCATCCTCATCCTCATCCTCATTTAAACCATCAGCTCTCTCTTAAGGCAGTGTCCAATTCCTTTGGACTCAGGCACGCAACCCCAAGATAACATAATCTTAGTAACTAAAACAGGTAGGGGTGCAGTGCTCAGGCCTACAACCATAAGTTCTTCACGTATAAAATTAATGAGGCAAAAACCATACCTCCTGTTCTGCAGAACCCAAAGAACGTGCATAAACGACAAGCTGATTTCACTCGGCTTCGAAGTGCTACAAACGTTCTTTCCTAGCCACTGCATCATAGCCAGCTGGTTAATCCTCAGCGACTACTGCCTGGCACAGTGAGAACAATCATTGTATCGACCCCCAAGTAGCGTCTCTAGCATCAGCTGATGCACTCCACTAAACAGGGATCTCTGTAAGGTCAGGGTGACATGTTTCGCTGGTATCCCAGTGATGGTAGCAAGCAAATCATAAGTCACATCCCGGTGAACTCCGTCCAAATCTACAAATATTCTCCCTAAATGAAGTATCCTCTTATTTCGATAAACTTCAACACCAAATCCTCATTGTAGTACTCCTCAGTAGAGTACGACATTCTATCCCACCCTCTAGCACGCATCTCCGTACCATAGAATTGATGGAATATCTCCTCGTTAAATGCAAATTCTGGTATGATTTTTACTGGTCGGGCCATTGTATGGTTGGATTTTGAATACGGGTAAGGGTTTAAGTAGGGGATGATGGTGGGAGGGTGCTGTAAAAATTTGGAGAAGTTCTATTTCGATGGAGGCGCGAGGCGCGCTTGGATTTAGTTTTGAGTAGGCGCGATGCACGCTGGGATCAAGTTAGGTTTGGTTTAATTTTGTTTGAGAAGATAAAGTGAATGGGCCGGTGTTGGATCTTAAATGGGATGGTCGGTGGGGTGTAAATATTGTGGGTTGGGTGGAAAAATAAATTTTGGCCCAAGCCCAAATCTTTTCAATAATATCTATCCTGTCCTGCTGCCTCATAAACTTAAGATTCCCAATTCGTTTACAATCCAATTTTTGCGAATGAGCTATGAAAATTATCATCATGATGAATGATATCTAATGATTTAGGAAAAACTCAAATCTAACCATAAGTGACATATGAAATGGTTTAAGAACGCCTCAAAATACGTAAATGGCATAAGTTATGAGAGCGATAAAAAAATCTAAAAAACTAGATTGTGTCACACGAATCTATACGACTTAAAGCAGCATAAACAAAGATAGGGAGTTGAAAGAACAAGGTGAAGTGATTACCTACCCCCAAACAAAATTTTAGAATAGGATGAAAAAAAAATTGTTGTGGTGAAAAAGAAGGTCTTTTAAAGTCAGATACCCTAGACTTTCTAATCTATCTAATATTTATGTGTTTTATATTTTTCTAATTTTTATGAAAAAGATTTTTGGAAAGTAGAAAACAAACAAAGCAAGTAAAAGTGTAAATCACTCTATAGAGAAACACTACTCAAAAGAAACGAGAAAAAGTGATAGAAAGGAATACGTGAATTATATGAACGTGGACTAAGGATCTGGCATTTACAATCACACACTCCAAAAGGAGGGTCCGGTTACCTTAATGGAGCCCTTTCAAAATATAGAATATGGATAGGAAGTACACCAAGCATAGAGGTCAATCCTCGTAAACAGGGTCTTGTAGAAGAGTTTCTTCTACAGCGGGCGAACGTAATTCGTGGAATTGTTTTAAGCGTTGGCCATTTACTTGAAAGGTATTGTTGTCCTTGGGATTTACCAAGGTGATTACCCCTTGAGGAGTGACATCAGTAACCAAAAAAGGTCTGGACCAATGTGTTTTTAATTTACCAGGAAAAATATGCAAACGTGAGTTATATATCAAAACTTTTTGAACAAGGTTAAACTTTTTACGCAAAATATGTTTATCATGAATACAGTTCATGTTATCTTTATAATCCTTCACTAAATCGTAAGAATCATTACGGATTTCTTCAAGCTCATTTAATTGCAATTTGCACTTGACACCAGCGGCGTTAATGTTGAAATTTAAACTTTTAATAGCCCACAGGGCACGGTATTCCAACTCAATAGGCAAGTGACAAGGTTTACCAAAAACTAAGTGATAAGGGGACATACCAATAGGTGTTTTAAAAGCCGTTCTATATGCCCATAAAGCATCTATTAGGCGTCTAGACCAGTCTTTCCTATCAGGATTAACTGTCGTTTCTAAAATCTTTTTAATTTCTTTATTGGACACCTCTACTTGACCACTAGTTTGAGGATGATACGGAGTCACAACGTTATGGATAACTCCATATTTCTTGACTAAAGATTCAATAACTCTATTACAAAAATGTTTTCCTTCATCACTAATGATGACCTTAGGTACGCCAAAACGTGAGAAGATATACTCCTTCATAAACAATACAACAGTTTTTTTGTCCTTATTACAACAAGCCATGGCTTCAATCCATTTAGAAACGTAGTCTACAGCTACAAGAATATAAATGAAACCATGCGAGACAGGAAACAGACCCATGAAATCAATACCCCTGACATAAAAAATCTCCACTATAAGAATGGGATTTAAGGGCATCATATTACATTGAGTAATACGGCCAAGTTGTTGACATCTAATACACGCTTTACAGTGTGCATGGGCATCTTAAAACAGGGTCGGCCAATAAAAACCGCATTAGAGAACTTTGGTGGCAGTTTTCTTTCCACTAAAATGACCCTACATGATTGTTCATGGCAGAAGGATAAGACTTCATTGTGCTCCTACTAGGGAATGCAACGACGAATTATCTGATCCACACAATATTTAAAAAGGTAGGGTTCATCCCAGTAATAAAACTTCACTTTTGCCAAAAATCTCTTACGTTCATTCTTGGTCCATATATCAAGAATGATCTCGGATACTAAAAATTAACTATGTCTGCATACCAAGGTGCAGAAAAAATTGAATAAAGATGCTCATCCAGAAAAGAGTCAGATATTGATTCAGAATCACTATCATCCTCATTAGTTAACCTAGATAAGTGATTTGCAACTACATTTTCAGCTCCTTTTTTATCCTTAATTTCTAAGGTAAATTTAGTTAGGAGAAGAATCCAACGGATCAATCTCTGCTTAGCATCCTTCTTTGCGAGAAGGTACCTAAGAGCGGTATGGTCGGTTTGTATAGACGATGGTTATGGAACCAACTAAGTAGGGATGGAACTTATCTAAGGCATAGACAACGGCAAGAAATTCCTTTTCAGTAGTAGCATAATTACGTTGAGCATCATTTAAAGTTTTATTAGCATAAAAAATAACAGTAGACTTATTATCTAACTTCTGTCCTAGCACAACACCAACAGTATAATCACTAGCATCACACATAAGTTCAAAAGATTTTGACCAATCTAGTGGTTATATGATACGTGCAGAGGTTAAAGCGGCTTTCAAAATTTTAAAAGCCTATTTGCAGTCATGATTAAAATAAAAAAAAAATGACATCTTTTAAAAGCAATTGTGTTAAAGGCTTAGCTATTTTTGAAAAATCTTTTATGAAACGTTTGTAGAAACCTGCATGGCCAAGAAAGGCCCTAATCTCACGGATAGTCCGTGGTATAGGCAGTGATGATATTTAATCTATTTTAGCTTTATCCACTTCTATTCCATTTTTAGAAATAATATGACCTAAAACTATGCCTTTAGTGACCATAAAATGACATTTTTCCCAGTTTAAGACTAAGTTCTTTTCCTGACACCGTTTCAAAACTTTAGAAAGATTTAAAAGACAATTTTCAAAGGAATGACCATGAATGGAAAAATCATCCATAAACATTTCCATGAATTTCTCCACCATGTCACTAAAAATATGCAACATACAACGCTGGAAAGTACCAGGTATATTACAAAGACCAAAGGGCATTCTTTTATATACGTACCGAAAGGACATGTGAATGTAGTATTCTCTTGGTCATCAGGGTCAATAATAATCTGGAAATAGCCAGAGTAGTTATCTAAAAAATAATAGTAAGCAAGGCCGACTAGACGTTCAAGCATTTGGTTGACAAAGGGTAAAGGAAAGTGATCATTACATGTCATAGCATTAAGCTTCCTATAATCAATACAAATCCGCCACGTTATAGGAATTCGGGTGGAAACTAACTCTCCATCGGTATTATGAATGACTGTAACACCTGATTTCTTAATAACTACATAAACTGGGCTCACCCATTTACTATCTGAAATGGGGTATATAATGCCAGCATCGAGTAATCACAAAACTTCCGCTCTAACTACCTCCTTCATGGAAGGGTTCAAATGACGTTGTGGCTTATGAGAGGTTTTCGCATTATCCTCCAAATGTATGAGATGTTTGCATACGCTAGGTTTAATACCCTTAATATCGTTTAAAGACCAACCAATCGCAGAACGATGTTCACGAATAACCCTAATCAAATTTGCCTCTTCAGTAGCAGATAACTAATAAGATAAGATAATAATCGGATGAGTGCCATCCAGATCTAGACGAATATATTTTAACTCAGCGGGAAGAGGTTTAAGATCAGGGGTGGGAGGAGTGGGAATCAGGGAATCAGGAGGGTGTTCCTTCTCTAAAACGCAGATTTGTTCAGGAATGAGTTCTTCGAACTCAAAAGCTATATCGTGGATAGGAGTAAATTCTAAGAGGGCATGTACTTCTTGGATGTAAGAATCCTCAGTACTGCCAAAGGAAAGAAATTGGTGCATACAATTATCTCTAAAAGTTTTATTAAAATAATCTTGAACGAGGCTCTCTATCATGCTAATATCGCCATCTATAGTCGTGTCTGGTGCTTGTTGCATCATTTTAAAAATATTTACCTCAATAGCAAGATTTTCAAAGGAAATGAACATCGAACCATCGCGGCAATTAATTAGGGCATTGGCAGTTACCAAGAAAGGACGCCTTAAGATGATAGGAATAGAGTCATGGACGACTTCTGTGTCTAGAATGACAAAATCAACTGGATAATAGAAGTCTTGTACTTTAACAAGAATATTTTCAACTACGCCATTAGGATACTTAATTGAACGATCGGCTAACTGTAAAGTCATTTTAGTTGGTTTTAGATCGTGTATACCTAGTTGTTTATAAAGGTAAACCGGGAGTAAGTTAACACTCGCCCCTAGATCTAAAAGAGCAGTTGTTGTGAAAGTATCGCCTAAGGTGCATTGTACAGTGTGACGACCAGGGTCCTTGTACTTAACGATTTCGTTATGCTCAGATAAAGAGGGAAACTGTTCTGTTAAGAAGGCTTCTTTAGGTATGTTTGGTTTCCTCTTTGTGGTGCACAAATCTTTAAGAAACTTAGTATGTGTTGGAAGACGGTTTATAGCTACGAGGAAAGGTAGGTTTATAGTTAAATTTTTAAAGACTTCCCTAATCTCGTCAAAATTATTGTCCTTCTTTAGCATAGCTAGTCTCTGGGGAAATGGTGGTTTTTCTCTATATTTAACATAAGGGTCAATAAGAGTATTGCTCTTTTCTTTAATTGTTATTGGTTTCTTCTTAGGTTGAGGTTTAACTAGTACTTCTATAGTGGTAGGATCTTCAGTTTTAATTATGGTATCTAGTAAGTTTTCTTTATCTTGTTGTGGGGAATCCTCAGGTATTATTACTTTGTTATCAACCACTTTCCCTGAACGGAGAGTAGTTACAGCCTTTAGTTCACCTTGCATTATATTTTCATTACTATAACTACCATTTAATTCAAAGGATGTGTTTGTTGATTTTGGATTAGGTATAGGTTGTCCTGAAAACATGCCTTTTTGTTGTGGTTTTTCTTGGGCTAACTGGTGAATGGATTGTTGGATGGCTAGTAATATCTGTTGTTGAGCTTGCATGTATGCATCAAATCTATTAGTTTGGGAAAGTTGAGTTTCCACGAGTTATGTAACAGGAACTATCTCACGTTGATTATTAATGGGTGAATTTTGATAGTTGTTATTAGCCGGGACTAAACTTCTATTATTATTATTATTATAGTTACCTTGCCTTTGTCCTTGCCTTGGTTGATATTGATTGTAGTTCTTGGTGGACATAAAGTTTTGATTATTAAAACCTAGAGGTGCTGCTTGTTGGTGATTATTAAGCCAACTAAAATTAGGATTTTGTCTCCAAGGTGTGTTAGGTATATAATTAAAAGCACAGATATCTTCTGGTTGTGATTATGGTTGTTCATAAGCAAGAGGACAATAATGATCTGAATGTTCAAGACTATAACAGAAATTACAACGAAGAGAGTTTATATTCATGACGGGAGTTGGTTTCTCTTCTTGTTTTCTAACAAAAGGGGCATCTACCTTATGAGTGGGGGATTCAATTAAAGTTTTAAGTTCAGGATCTTGTTTAATCTCAAACATACCAGCTGCCTTAGCTGTAGAAGAAGAAGGAATGGAGCGGGAGTAATCGTTACCTCCCCAGTTGTTACTTTTCTTGGATTGATTATCTAAAAAGTTATAAGCATTTATGGCTCCTTTACTTAGGAAATCACCTCCATTCATGATATCTAAAGTCTTTTTATGATGTTGGGATAGGCTTTTGAATAAGCCACGAACTAGTGTGTCTTTACCCAGATTATGATGTGGACATTCTACTAGAAGATCAGTGAAACGATTCCAAGCCTCAGAAAAGGATTCTTGAGGCTTTTGGTGAAAGAAATGAATATTTTGTAGCATCTCATCAATCTTCTGTGGCAGGTAAAATTGTTCCATAAATAATTCTACTAGTTTTATTTTTCCCATGTGTTGACAGAGTTCAGCTTTTGTGCTGTTAGCCAAGCAACCGCTTTATCAGCTAGAGTGAAAGGAAACACCCTGAGCTTTATTTGTTCAGGTCTTATGTTAGGATAATGAAATGTAGTAAGAACTTGTTGTATCCTATGTAAATGTTGACAAGGCTTCTCATGATCTAATCCATGGAAAACAGGAAGCAGATTAAATATATTGGGGGGGATTCTAAAATCTCCTGTAGTATCTGCAAGAATTATGTAGGACTCAGGTCCATCGTTTAAAGCCTTATAAAAATCAAATAGGGGCCTCTCTGCTATTTCTTCACCCATTCTACAAATGTAGTGTACGTGGTGTGTGTGTGGTGATTGGTGAATTTTTAGATAGGCGATTATTTCTGCGTCTACGATAAACAAATATAGCAGTTTTATGCGTATCAAATCTTAATCTCATGCAAGTTTTAAGTCTAATAGGTAAGTCCTAACAAGCATGCAAAAATAGCCTGATTATTACTAGAATTATAATCCTCTTATAGTAATTCGAGGATGTAAAGAGGTGTTACCTAGAGCGTCCTTGCTACGTGTATAAATAGCGTCTTCAACAGCCTTGAAGTACGTCTACGTTACTTGAACAATTATACGAGTACTGGTCCGGGTACACGGTGTGGATTGTGAAGTCCTATAAAAAGATTAACCTTATTAGTTTTTAAAGTTTTAAGAATTAGGAAAATGCTTTTTACTATGGGATTCGTGTTGGGCCTGGATGTCAGGCCTGTGAAACGGGCTTCGGTAGTGGGTGGGTTTACTAATTTAACTACGATTAATTAATTAATTTTTTTGGTATTTTTCTATCAAACCAACGGCCAAGTCACTTAGGAATTTGAGGGAGGTTGTCCATGCATGCACGTTCCTTAATTAGAGAACCCCAAATTCTTTTAGTTTTCTAGACACCATTTAGAATGAAGAAAAATAATTTTTGAAATTTTGTAATTTTTAGCATACGAGTATTGTACTATACTCTTGAGATAAGATTACAAATAATATTTAAAAAATTAATATAAGCTAATTAATCAAGGGCGCGTGCACGCTTAGAATTTAGTTATATTGGGCGCGGGTCGCGCTAGATATATGGAAGGCGGGTCGCGCTCAGTGAACGCAATTTTAGGGCGCGCTCGTGAGTTAAAACTAGGGTTTCAAATTTTCAGGGTTAGGTCACGGGAGGGCAAGGAGTTAGCTGAGCAACTCATATGCTTTCGAACAGTAGCAGAAAAATTCGAAAAAAAGTACGAACAGTGTTTTAGTGTGTGTTTTGTGAATAGTGAAAACAATGTTTTCTAAACTAAATACGTGTAATGTAAATGAACTAGATGGAAAGCGGCACCATTGATAAGAAAATATTATGTTATCTTCAGTAAACCATTAATGAGAAGAGAGGAATAGTCGATATATCGTGGAAAAATATTAGATAAATACTCTCAAAATCATGTGAGATAGGGGAGAGTAGTCGTGTTCGCCAAACTCTAGTTATACATTACTTGGATGCAAGTTTAACTTAGAAGTATGCTTTACTAATCAGAGTCAAAACAGTAGAAATGATGTGAAAACAATGAATTTAGAGAGTGAATAAAGGTATTATAAGAGGTTTAGTCTGCCACACGATTCGATTGACTATTAGTTAGTATTGAATCGCTTGTATTGATCCCTAGTGAAGACCAAGTCCTCTCGGATCGAGGTTCCACTAGTGTGAGAGTGTAGCTCCACCACAAATCTCTTTGGTGGTGACTCTATACTCTAGTTCTCCGTTATAAGCTCTATTTCTAGTTACTCATAACGAAGAACTTGACGTTCTTTTATGTAACACAATACAAACTACTAGCTACTCATCCTCACATGGCTTCATAAACCTCCTTTAATGGAGGTTTAGCAGTGATTTATTGGATAAACAATATCTAAATAGTAAAATAAAGACATAATACTATAGAAATTGAATGGAGAATGAAACAAGCTTTTATTTGAATTGGTTCTAATGGTGGCTACAATTGCTAAACCTAATTATAAACTAAAAGAAAAGTAAACCTAATTAAACTAAAGTTTTGCTAGAAGAGGGAAAGAGTAGAGGAGATAAAGTGTTTAGCCTTAACCCTCTTTATATAGGAGAGGGTTAGGGTTACATTTTCGTGCATGGGCCAAAAAGGGGGACTTTGGGCCTCTAATGTGAGCTCAAAGTCCATTAGGTTAAGTTTAAAGAGGCCACAACTGCTGGAAATTACTTTAGTGCCTTTTTCGTCCACTTTTACAGCTCTGATTGAGGCAAGGCCGGGTCCATTGGAAATCTTATTCCGATCCAGTCGTTTTGACAAAAAGTAGGCTCAATTCTGAGGCCCGAGTCCAAAGATACGGCCTGTTGAAGTTATGTTGACTTTTATGTCCCTTTTCTACCCGGATTGACTTTGACTGGGCTTGAAAAAGGCTTTTCTCCATGATTCTTAGGCTTTAAATATAGAACCTCCTTGGCAATCATCTTGACTCGTTTTCCAGGAAAAAGTGGTATTTTTAGTCACCTAATCAACTTCAAGTCCTGAAATGCACAAAAACATGTAAACAGTATTAACTCTTATTTATTATAAATATGATTGGCCTAAGTAGAGTACTATTAAGAGGTTTAAACTACACATTTAGGTACTTATTATATACCAAACAATCAAATCATGCAAGCAATACTACAATATACAAGATATCATACGCATACGAGAAATAAACATGTTATAGCATGCTAGGAAAGTACTCCTCTAGTAGGTGATAAGAGCCAAAAATTGTAGTTTTAACCCATTAACAATAATACTTTTAGACCAATTATGCGAGTAATAAATAAGAGTTAATGCTAATTACGTGATTTTATGTATTTCATGCATTGAAGTCAATTATGTGTAGAAATGTGCCACTTTGGCGATATAAAGGAGCAAGGGTTGGTTGCTAAGAAGTTCTGTAATTAAAGGCCAAGATTCAAGTAGAAAAAGCCTTTGTAAAGCCCGGTCATAAGCTGAAAAATCAGAGTCAGCGCGGGCAGAAACAACACACAAAAGTCAGCAGAACTTTCGAAGATCGTATCTTTGGACTCAGGCCTCGGAATTTGGCGTACCTTATGTCAAAACGACCGTCTAGGAAAGATCTTTCCAATGATCCAAACCGTGATCTAATCAGAGGAGCAAAAGTGGATGAAAAGCTTGTTGAAGTCAAAGCTAGCTGAAAAGGGCCTTGTGGACTGAAGAAATTGGGATTTGGGCTCAATTTTCCGACCCAAAACATGGACCCTCAACCCATGTACGGAAATGTGGATCTGGTCTCCTCCATTTCCACACACAAAACTTAGCTCTTAAGTATCAATTAGCTTAGGATAGAGGTAGCCATTAGAGTAGCCATTAAAGCTTAGTTCTAAATCTAATTTTTCAATTAATTAATTAGTTGTTATTCTTGTTTTAATTTCAGTATTGAATCATTGTTTATCATTCATTAGATAAATAAAATAGTTAGTTCTTGATAATTTCGATTTTGTTATTTAAAATTGCTTAGATTTAATTTCAATTCTTAGTCGTTAATTGTTAATTTAGATTTCAATTATTGTTTAGTTGAATTTAATAAAGTTAGAATCTTTATATTATGTCTTATTCAATTTCATATGGAAATGATAGTTTGATGAATCAAGGCTAAACCTCTATTAGAGGGGTTTGATGAAGTCTTGATGAAAACTTGATTGTGTAGTATAGAATCGTTGTAAGAGTCTATTCCACTCTAGAAGGTCGTTGATTCGCTATGAGAATAGGTGGACGTCCTCACATGCTAGTTATGAATTGGTAGAGATACCATGTATAATTAGGGATTAGAACAACCAATTATTACCGGAAGAACGTAAGAATTGGATTACAATAATCTATGCTAGTTTCTTAAGTTGGATTCAAGGTGGATTCAATTCCCCCCTAATTCTTATTCTAGATTCAAATTTTAATATTCCGTAGCATTTCGTAGTATAATTCGTAAAACTCTCATTGACTTTGGTAGGATTGATAGTCGTAGGAAACTTGAATGCTAAAGAACTAGGAGTGGAACGAATCTTCTATTCCAACTCTACTTCAATAGTATCGAGAGTAGAAATCTTTGATAATCACGAGTATAGTTCATTTTTAGTTTTACTTGCGTTTAGAGTTTCATCCGCTTTATTCATTAGTAAAACTATTCAATTTAACTATTATCAGTAGGTGAAGCGAGGAGTGGTAGAAAATGGAACCTGAAAGCATCCCTCAAAGCTGCCTTATAGAACAGATTGCGGAAATTCCTCGAAAGTGAACTGAGTTCCAGGAATAGGTCGCACTGCCTCAGATAGGTAGTGGACATATTATACAGCAGGAGGGCATGTCGTTCAAAATTGGGAGTCTAATTACCCAGTATAGTAACGCGAGCGACAGGTTATGGGCACACAAGAGTAGCACATGCGACACTATTACAACTAGGGGACTCGCATACGCCACCTATTTAGTTGCGTCCTGCGACTTGATTGTGAGATCAAGGTCTGATTTATTTACGACAGTCTTTTGCTTAAGTCCTTATCATCTAGCCAACTCCATCCTTGTCAACCTGTTACCAGAAAAATTTACAAAGTCAGGAATAAGGTGGGGAAAAATCAGAGAAAAGATGAAGAAAAGTGGTGGAAGGGGACGATGGGGTTTGGATTTCCCATGTTGATATTACAACCCCGTTGTCTTGCTCCTTATGCCTTTAGGCCGGTAGCAGCGCCATTTGATAAGTGTTTATTTGATGTTACTCTAACTCACACTTAAATCAAGTACCTTACTCACTTATACATGTTGAAATTTAGTTCGAGTAAAAGTTTCGTCCCATGCCTAAACACTAGAGCATATATGACAAAGGTGCTAGAACAATTCAAAGGGATTCCATGGTGAGAAGGATTTTTTATTTGATGTTTTACACTACACTATTCTTAATCTTACTTAATTTCATGCACAAATAACAATTTAATTCTAAAATTATGAGAGAAGATAGAAGAGAGAAAATGTGTGAAGGATTAAATCCACTCATGTGAAAATCAATTACTATCTCTAAGGACTTCACCACTGCATCTCTAATCCTTCTTGGGTTCATAGACAAAACCGAAGACGGATTCGAGTTTTTGATCTCTAACACGATGAACTCATTTTTAAGAACACCCTGTTAGCACGAGGAATTGAATAAATATCTCTGAAATATCTATTCAATTCCTAGCCTTACTCTACACCAGCCGTCCAAAGTTTAAGGATTGTTTCTACTAGGAAGTAGCTCAGACAACTAGCTCTAGTGTCACATGGGTCGCGCGAGCTACTCTATCTTGAGTTCTAGACTCCAAAACTGGTCGTTCACTGTCATTTTGTGACAGGATGTAAACTTAAGCTTGTTCTACCTAAACAAATTACTCAGGCCACAAGAAATCAAACTTGCTCCTCACATGAGCATCATTAACCCTCCATAATGGAGGGTTTAGCTCATGATCCTAGGAATCAATGGCTAAGAAACTAAAAGAGAAGAAGAATAAAAAGAAGAAGAAGATGAAGAATATCTTTGTTACACTTTGGAGAGGACTCCATTAATGAATTACAAGTTTTCTAAAACTAAAAACATGATATCAAACAAAACATGATATGTTACGTATGGAAAAAAATTAACTTATGAATCAAAAATGGAATGAGTGCTCCACTTTGTCAAAGTGCTCAAATAATGGAGAAACCACTAAGTGATGGGCCCACTTGTTTTGACCAATGTTGGGTCCATGTGGGCCCTGGTGAGTTTTACAACTTCACGTATTTGTGTAAAGCTCGTCGCACTAATCGTTTTGAAAGTTCACATGCCGAATTCAGAGTCCAGAATTAGAAGATATGATCGTCAGAAGTTCCATGACTTTTCTACACTGTTGTCTTGATTTGACCCGAAATGGTCGGTGTTTAGTACACGAGCTTTATTCTGGCCTTTTTGAGCTTCAAATGGGCCGAGAGAGAAGATTTTAAGTTCAAGCACTATTCCGTACAATATTTTTATGCTAAAACACAAGTTTTGCTAGAATTTTGTCGTTAACTGCTGAAACCTGTGAAAACAAGAAAATACAATTAATTTATATTTATTAAACACATAATCAACCAATATGTAGTATCTCTACGGGGTTTATAACACAGTTTTGGGTGTTTATTAGGCTACTACCTTGCTAATGGAATATATCGACCATGGGCTACATTGATTCAAACTATACATACCCAGCTCCTTCTAGTCCCATGGATATTAACTTAGCAAAAACACAAGAAGCAACTCGTAAAGATGTGGAACGTGATTTTGGTGTTTTACCGATTAGATATGCAGTTGTTAGCAGGCTAGTTCGTCAATGGGGTAGAGGAGCTCTATCTCGTATAATGAAGATATATTTTAGACTTAACAACATGATTGTTGAGAATTATCGTAATATATAACTTCTACGATGGAAACCATATTCAGATGAACAATTGTGGCATGAAGTTGAGATCCAAAGTAATGGCCATGAGCTTGGGCAAAACATGATAACCAAGACAAACAGTATTTGTTATGGAGCTACTAATGAACAACTGAAGAATGATCTGGTGGAATATCATTGGGCACGTTATAGTGCACACAACAACCAAAGGAACAATCAAGTTTGTTTTGTTTGAATAAGATTGTGATTTGTTTGAATCAATACAACTTCAAATTAAAAATCAATAAACGTCAAATGAAAAAAAAAATACAACTTAAAATTTTAAAAAATATAACATCAAATTAAATACGTTACAACTAATAATCATCTACTTCATATTCTTCATCAACACAACCTTCATTTTCGTCAGTAAGAAATGGATTGGGAGAGCGTGATCGCCTACCATGAGATCAATTAACACTGCTTATTAATCCAGACGCAAAAATCGACCTAAACTGCTAAGAAGGAGGGTTGGGATATAAATAATGTATGGACTATGAGGGGGATTGGAATGTTTATGTAGACTAGGAGATGTTGGAAAATTTGCAAAATGAGGAACAGAAAGAGCAACATGAGTACTTTGTTCTTTGTCAACCCACTTACGATAGATTGCTTTTGTTTAGCATCCCAAAATGTACGTTGAATACTAGTAAACTTGCTTAGATCAATCATATATCATGATATCTTGTTCTTTTTGTGCTTCAAGTCTCAGTTTTTCAGCTTCTTTACCCATTTCAATTGACTTCCATATTTGTCATTTCAGTTCTATTTGCTCTTGTAGATATGATATTTAACAGTTAGAGCATTATTATCTGTAACCTCCTCGATCAAGGGTTTGCGCCATTTGGTGAGAAATCTCATCAGCACTCTTCTTCTTAAACTTCATTTCCCTTGGGCATTAAGTTTCTCTGATCCAGGCACCTGATAAGTGCTCAAAAATTACTATTTAACCCTCGATTATGCCTCTTGTTTAGCCATCTTAGTGGACTAATAGTGTTTGTAAGTTATGTTTTATGATTCTACAGGTCAAAGAGAGAGTTTTGTGGAATATTAAAGAAAATGGGGTAAAACAAAGCAATTCGGAGCATTAAGGATCACATGGGAAGCCCGTAGACAATCATGGAGAAGGCCAAGGAATTGGAGCTATTAAAGATGCGACTTGGACCTATTTTAAAGCCTATTTGGAAGCCTAATGCCAAAGGATTCGTTGCTTGGACCAAAGCCGGCAAAAGAGGATAAAAGGATAGAGCTGAAGAGACAAAATAGGCTTACGATCCGGGACGATGGATCGAAAGGCCCACATCGCGATTGATCGCGAGGCAGACGATGAATAGTCGTCGCACGCATGGATCGACACTGTAGCCAATTTCTTCTCAGTTTTGGAGACGAAGTTGAACTCTAAAAGAAGTTTATTTGTATTAGGAAACAAATGACGGTTTGGAATGCTTCTAGAGCTCATTGTAACCTCTATAAATAGAGGACCTAAGTGCCTCATGTAATTTGCCAATTCACTTATACTCTTGTCTCCAGAACTTGAGGCAGAGAGAGATTAATAATAAAAGATCGGTTTTAACTAGCTGAGTCTTAATAAATTAGTCTTTCTAGTCTTATGTTCTTCGACTCTTCTTTTTCTCGTTCTTCGTGTTCTTCCTTCTATATGGAAGGCTAATCTCCTCCTTCAAGGGAAGAGATGAAGCCAGTGCTTAAGGTTTAATGATTTTTCTGGTTCATGATGTTCTTCAATCAGGTTAATTCTTTATGTTTTTAGTTATTAGTTTCATTGCCCACACTAGGGGATGGAAGTATAGAATAGGGTTTATGTTTTGCAATATTAATATCATGCTAGTGTTCTTTACTTTTCTTCTAGTAGTATAATTCTTTAGAGTTAGGGAAGTATTCTTTGTGTTGCCTTATAAGGGGTAGCTCAGGGAGTGGCTGCCTAGGGGAAGTATTCTTTGTGTTTGCCTTAAGTGGTGATTCATTGAATGGCACCCTATTAGGAAGTACTCCTTGATGTTGCTCTTGGTAATACATTGAATGCCTGCCCGAGCTTACATAAAAGGAAAAAAGATATTAATAGCATAAACAAAGGAACAACCTTAAGTAGAGTTAATTGTTAACGATGTTTCGTCTAAGAGGGCATCGGCACTCGCTCGATTGCCTAATTGTAGTCTACTTGTAAGAACAACCATGAAGCAGAAAGTCATAGATTAAAAGTATTGGTGGATTCTAATCTCTTGAATTCCCTCTCTTATAAATTCTCAATAGTTTAGTTTAGCATTAGAATCTAAAATCTCTACAATCATAGTTTTTAATCCCTTAAACCCCCTTTCCAGTCCTATCCTTCATATAACATACACTTAAAAGTGGAACGATACCCTACTCATCCTTTACTTATTGAGGGATAATTAGGTTTTGATACGCTTCTGTTTTGTTCAATGACCATACACCATCTACGTACACAAAAAGAGGCAAGGTCAAATGGCGCCGCTGCCATTTTAAGTTGTTTATGTTTAATGTTTTCTTTCAAGATTAGAATTTTGGATCTTGAGGTAATTTTAGCCGCATCATCCATCCTTTTAAGAAAGAAAGAAGTTTGAAGGACATCTCGAAGACAAGATCTAATATCCAGGTTAGTCGAATCTTCATTCTATTTATTTTTCTTAGTATAGTTGCATCGTTGTTTAGTTTTATTGCTTTCTTAGTATAGTTGCATCATAGTTTAGTTTTATTGCTTTCTAGTATAATTGTATTTAGGACCTTTTCAACAATTGAAGTTGTAAGCCAACACAGCGACACATCAAACTCTAGTGTTTCTTGTCTGAATCTTGACAAACGGACTATCGTCTGCGGACAGTGGTACTTAAGCAATCCAAGTGATTCACCATAACCCTAGAAGAGACAGCTATAGACAACGAGCGAGATACTAGCTGCAAAGCCCAACCCAGTTGAAGGAAAGTAGTTTTATATTTTAGTATAACTTAGAATAATTGCATACTATTCAAGCATAGTAGGATAGTTTTTCGTTATTTTCGCATAGCATTTTCTAGTGTATGCCCTGTCGTCCATATCATCGTCCAGTAAGAACACAACAGTGGACAAGGTTTAACAACCGACTCACAAGAATACTAGACGAGATTGATACAATGGTCGCACGTAATGATGGAGGTGTTTTGGACACCAATAATCCTAAAGCTATCCCACCCATGCAAGCACAAATGACAGAGAAGAAGAAGTGATTTTTCTATTCACCAATCATTGGAGACCCACCCAAAGATTGTTTTTCCAAAGATGAAGCTAACCGGTTTGAACTTAGAGCATCAATAATCTCTATACTTCCAAAGTTCAATGGTTCGCATAATGTTCAAATTTATGTTCACATGAACAAATTTCTATCATCCTCTAACTTTCAAGAACCGAGAATATCGGGGATGAGAGTATCAAGTTAATTCTTTTTCCACTCTCACCGGAAGGTAAAGCATCCGAATGGTTAATCTGCGACAAACGATCGACTCAATCAACAAGTGGGAGAAGTTGAGAACAAAGTTTATGAACAAGTTCTACCCACCCCAGAAGACAGATGCCATGAAGCAAGCCATCTACAATTTCAAAGGGAAGGTGATTGAAGAATATCATCAAAGCTGGGAGAAATTCAATAATCTGCTAGTCTCATGTCCACATCATGGTTATGATAAGAGCACACTGGCTCATTTTTTCTTTCGAGGACTTCCTATTATGAACAAGCAGATGATACAGTCAAGTCATCAAGGTAAGTTTACATCATTGGATGGAGAGGAAACCTACAACTTTCTCGAGAATTTAGCTGAAGACACTCAACAATGGAGTATTAGCAACGAGGACGTAGCTAGAGTGGAGGGGGTGCTGAAGTAATTTGGCAACCAAATTCAAGAAAACCAAATCAAGCAATGCTATCAATTATGGCAAGCCTATCAACAGGACTTGAAACTCTGAACAAGAAGTTTGATCAGTTCTCTATGAATCTTCCAAAAGCAAACAATTTCCAAGCTAAACCTCAGCCAACCAAGCCTTGTTATGCCATTTGTGAGCTATGTTCGATGAAGGCCACACCAATCAAGAGTGTTCAGATTATCCGGATACTAATGCAGGCATGTAGTATCAACTCTTTAGGAAGAAATAACCAATTCAATCAAGGACAGAATTATTGGAAGCCACAAAATACAAATCAGAGGAATTTTCCTCCAGGATTCCAAAATCACCAAATCGATTACCGAATAACCAAGATGTCGGTTCAAACTGCTAGCAACCATACAGAAATCAATAGTCATACTAGAACCAGCAATACCAAGCCAACACAAACAGAGAGTTAGTACCAGATCTTATGAGTGGATATATTACCCCTACGCTTCAGTCGAGCAAAGCAGTTATCCCACATCTGGAATAAGCTATCACCACCATTGTCAATGAGATAAAACAGACAAATCAAAGAACCCAGAAGTTGGAGAGTAACTTTAGTGTCATTCAAGGCCATATAGGGCAAATCGCTGCCGCCTTGACGGAAAGATCGAAAGGAGCATTACCAAGCCAGCCGGAGCCAAATCCGAAAGGAAGAGGTGTCCTGCAGGTGGATAACCTGGAGATTACTCATGAACAAGTTAATTCTGTCACCACTCTGAGGTCAGGAAAGAAAGTTGATAACAAGATTGTCTATGAACTAGGAAAAGATTCTGCGGAGCCTAAGATAACTTATGTCCCCACCATCCCACCCAGTTCTAACATTCCAGATATATCTAGTGTTGTGCCACCTGCTGAAGAAACTGTTGCAAAAGAAGTTGAAGGAACTATTGTGGAAGTAAGTAAGAAGAAGCCATCATGAGTGACTCCACCTGTCACTCCACTATTTATTACCAAGCCAACCGAAGCCGAAAGAAGAGAACCGATATTGAAGAATCCTCCAGCACCGTTTCCTTCGAAACTAGTGAATACTAGAAAGGATGACCAGTACAAGGAGATTTGCGATGTATTTCAGAATTTGCATATTAATATCCCATTTCTGACCGCCATCAAGCAAGTTCCCTCGTATGCCAAGTTCGTGAAAGATCTAGTGAAGAAGAAGACCAACATTCCAAAAGAAGCTTTTATCGCTCAAAGATGTTCATCGTACCTACAAAATCTAGCGGTTGTGAAACTGAAAGATCCTGGAAGTCCAACTGTTACATGCAGAATTGGAGATTCTTTGGAGGAGCAAGCTTTATTAGATTTGGGTGCCAATGTGAATCTTCTACCATATTTCATCTATGAGAAGTTAGGCTTGAAGGATCTAAAGCCGACTGATGTTACTTTACAGTTTGCAGATAGATCAGTTAAAATACCTAAAGGAATCATTGAAGACGTCATACTTAAGATCGAAGATTTCTATTATCCGGTTGATTTCATAGTACTAGACACATAACCTACATTTGGTAGGCAGATACCAATCATTCTAGGCAGACCATTCTTGGCCACTGCAAATGAACTCATCAACTGTTGAAATGGTAATATGACGTTATCCTTTGATAATATGAAAGTCGAGACCAATGTTTTCCATATGTTACAGCAACCACAGGAGGTGTGTGCTGTGAACGAGGTATGAATGATTGAAGCGTTAGCACAGGATTATCTGACTCATTCATATCCTGCTGATGAGTTGTTGAAAGCTCAGACAGACTCAGACTGTGATGAACGTAGTGTCGAGGAAATCAATGCGATTTTGGATTCATCGCCTATCATGGATGACAGCAAGTTTAGAGAAAAGTTTGAATCGTCTATGCCTGATGGACCATCTAAAGAGCTTAAGAAGGAGCCGCCTAAGCTAGAATTGAAGCCTTTGCCGTCTACACTCAAGTATGTTTTCTTGGGAGATTTGGGAACCTACCCAGTAGTCATTGCATCAGATTTGACTGAGGAGCAGGAATCCAGGTTAGTAGCACTTTTAAAGGAACACAAGTCAGCTATAGGTTGGACAATTGACGATATCAAGGGGATCAGCCCTATGATAGTTCAACCCGAGAAGAGGTCGTCAAACTCCTTGACGCCAGCATTATCTACCCTATTTCTGATAGTCAATGGGTTAGTCCAGTTCAAGTTATGCCGAAGAAGTCCGGAACCACAATGATCGAGAACGAGAACAATGAGTTGATTCCAACCAGGATTCAGACTAGATGGAGAGTTTGCATCGAATACAGGAAGCTGAATAGCGCATCAAGGAAAGACCATTTTCCATTGACATTCATCGATCAGATGTTAGAAAGATTAGATGGACAAGCTTACTACTGCTTTCTTGATGGTTACTCAGGATATTTTCATATCCATATTCACCCTGAGGACCAAGAAAAGACCACATTCACATGTCCTTTTAAGGATTGTCTGCACCATCTCTCCTTAGTCCTTAAACGCTCTTGCGATACCAACTTAGTTCTGAACTGGGAAAAATGCCACTTCATGGTAAAGGAAGGGATAGTGTTGGGTCACCAAGTTTCAAAGGAAGGAATTCTAGTAGATCAAGTGAAAATGTCTATAGGAAGTAAGCTAGGTTGCTGTAAGAATTGTCATTCTGAAACTTGTCCTGGGTTACAGCCATTAAGAGAAAATTGTTGGTACAAGGTATACTTTTGTCAATCACATGCTGAGAGAGATCAGAAGAATTCTTACAAAGTGGAACCTAGTGGATGGGAATACTAGTCTTGAGGATCTGACTATAAAGGACTCAAAAGTATTGAGGATCTGACTTTAAAAGACTCACATTACGTCTTGGGGATCTGACGTAAAAAGACCTAAAAATTTGTTTCTTGAACTAATTTTGATATTCGGCATCAATGGTAATATCCTACCTTTTTCTCATCCATTTCATTTACTTCTTTATACATTGAGGTCAATGCATGCATAAGTAGGGGGAGGGTGTACTTGAGAAATGAATTTTGAAAATTAGTTTTCAAAAACAAAAATATTTTTGTTTCTATATCAGTAGCATGAGAAAAATAAATTTTAATAATGAGTCTGGGATATATATTCTATATTGCTTAGTGTTGAGTTTGATAGATAGTTAATATTATTGATTTCATTACCGCTTAGACTATTTATTATGCTCGGACATAGTTCTTGTTGATAGAATTCTTTATCAAGGCACCACTATAATACTTGGTCAGTTTTGTGTACTTTTGCTAAAAGAGAGATTTAAACCCCTAGTAAACTGGAAGTAGAATTTTTTGACTTAGCCCATGAGACTTGAGCTTTATACCCATTCTTTGGAGAGTTCTTACAAAAAATCCGAGTCTTAGTGACTCAACATCTTTCAGTTCTTTATGTCGTTGTAATATAGTCTCATTATTTGTTGATTTGGTTAATCAAGAAGTGACATCAACTGGGGAGATAGCCATTAGGTCTTGTAGTCTATTCGAAACCGAGTATCATACTAATAAGTCAAGTAGTGAACCTATTCAGCCTTTATCCCACCTAGTAGGACCATCATGTTAAACCCTTTTGAGTCTTACAATAAGCCATTTTCTTTCATAAAACCCTTTACCCTTTACCCAACTCCAGACAAGGAGTATAGCCAAAATCTTTATCAGCCATACCCATATGTTTCTGAGAATACGAGGGGCACAAAGAGGAAGAAATAGCACAAAAGGAAGATTACAAGGAAATACCAGAGAGATACAATGAAGACCATCATTCTGTTCTAAATGAAAGAAGCTAGTGAAAAACAAGCATATCTAGTACTAATCAAGGATATACCACTGAGCTAAAGAAAAAAAAAAGTTGAACAGAATGGATGGAAAAGCTAAGACAAAGGAAGAATTTTTTCTGCAATACAGAATTTGAAGAAATCTTCCAAAGAATGAAGCAAAACCCTTAGTGTTTTTCAGAAACAACCTTAGAATTCTTTTTACCTTTCCTTCATAAACCAATACCCAAGCCAAGTTACAACCCATGACTTATCACTATAGTATGATGTGAAGTCTAGAATAGGTGAGATGATGCTAAAGTGAAGGACCCGACACTTCATATGTGATTGCCATTCTTTCCATGAGACTACTTTTATTCAGAAGTCTGTTTTTCAATGTAATATGTGGGATGTTCGTATGCATTATTCTTTTCCCCACATACATGAGGTAAAATAGTAGACCATCTTCTGAGAGATTCTTTTCTGAGAGTATGACCGGTGAGGATTGAAAGTCGAGATTATCTATCTATGGTAAATTAGGGATTCCGTTTCTTAGATAGAAGAGTATAGGAGATTGACTAAGTACACACATAAGCCTTGATTAAGAATTTTGTCAATTTTTACTATCTCCCATCATAATTTATGAGTCTTTGCAGCAATGTAGTTAGCAATGGAGACTGTCTGTTGAAGTAAGCACTAAGTGGGTAAGGAATTTCTCTCTCTGAAAAATACTATTATTCTTGAACATGCTATTGATTGATTTTGTGGGTATATCACCTGAAAACCCTCACGAGACTATAACTCGTCATTTTTGGGGAACTTAAAGGTTTAAAGCCTTGTTGCATAATGCAATCGCGATACCTGGGAAAGTGAGTTAGGATTTTATTTTTGTTATTAGGATGTGATTTTGATCACTTATCTATTTTTTATCTTATTTGCTAAGAGACTAGCAAAATGCTAGTTAGGAGTTGTGATAAGTGCTCAAAAAGTGCTATTTAACCCTCGATTATGCCTCTTGTTTAGCCATCTTAGTAGACTAATAGTATTTGTAAGTTATGTTTTATGATTCTACAGGTCAAAGAGAGAGTTTTGTGGAATATTAGAGAAAATGGGGTAAAACAAAGGAATTCGGAGCATTAAGGATCACATGGGAAGCCCGTGGACAATCATGGAGAAGGCTAAGGAATTGGAGCTATTAAAGATGCGACTTGGACCTATTTTAAAGCCTATTTGGAAGCCCAAGGCCAAAGGATTCGTTGATTGGACCAAAGCCTGCAAAAGCGGATAGAAGGATAGAGCTGAAGAGACAAAATAGGCTTACGTGTCTGGGACGCATGGATCGAGCGTCCAGACACATTGATCGTGACTGAGACGCTTGAATATAGTGCGTCCAGACGCATGGATCGACACTATAGCCAATTTCTTATCAGTTTTGGAGACGAAGTTGGACTCTAAAAGAAGTCTATTTGTATTAGGAAACAAATGATGGTTTGGAATGCTTCTAGAGCTCATTGTAATCTCTATAAATAAAGGACCTAAGTGCCTCATGTAATTTGCCAATTCACTTATACTCTTGTCTCCAGAACTTGAGGCAGAGAGAGATTAATAATAAAAGATCGGTTTTAACTATCTGAGTCTTAATAAATTAGTCTTTCTAGTCTTATGTTCTTCGACTCTTCTTCTTCTCGTTCTTCGTGTTCTTCCTTCTATATGGAAGGCTAATCTCCTCCTTCAAGGGAAGAGATGAAGTCAGTGCTTAAGGTTTAATGATTTTTCTGGTTCATGGTGTTCTTCAATCAGGTTAATTCTTTATGTTTTTAGTTATTAGTTCCATTGCCCACACTAGGGGATGGAAGTATAGAATAGGGTTTATGTTTTGCAATATTAATATCATGCTAGTGTTCTTTACTTTTCTTCTAGTAGTATAATTTTTTAGAGTTAGGGAAGTATTCTTTGTGTTGCCTTAGAAGGGGAGTGGCTGCCTAGGGGAAGTATTCTTTGTGTTTGCCTTAAGTGGTGATTCATTGAATGGCCGCCCTATTAGGAAGTACTCCTTGATGTTGCTCTTGGTAATACATTGAATGCCTGCCCGAGCTTACATAAAAGGAAAAAAGATATTAATAGCATAAACAAAGGAACAACCTTAAGTAGAGTTAATTGTTAACGATGTTTCGTCTAAGAGGGCATCGGCACTCGCTCGATTGCCTAATTGTAGTCTACTTGTAAGAACAACCATGAAGCAGAATGTCATAGATTAAAAGTATTGGTGAATTCTAATCTCTTGAATTCCCTCTCTTATAAATTCTCAATAGTTTAGTTTAGTTTAGCATTAGAATCTAAAATCTCTACAATCATAGTTTTTAATCCCTTAAACCCCCTTTCCAGTCCTGTCCTTCAAATAACATACACTTAAAAGTGGAACGATACCCTACTCATCCTTTACTTATTGAGGGATAATTAGGTTTTGATATGCTTCTGTTTTGTTCAATGACCATACACCATTTACATACACAAAAAGAGGAATGGTCAGCACCTCATGCGATGGTTGATAGTCTTCATTTAGTGAAATATTGGCTAATCCAATATTGTTAGTTGTTGATCCACCAGACCACCACTAACGTCGCCACTAATATCACTACTAGAAGTGGTTTTTTGCTTTTTATTAGCATTATTCACACTTCTAGCATGCATGATAGTAGTTATTCCATTTTGTACTTTCAATTAAAATGTAAAAAGGGGTTCTTATACCTTTTTACTTGATTGGAAAACATATAACAAGCTCGGGACATCGTATCGGACTCATTAGTACCACTAACACTCAGTATTGTTTGTTGATTATGATAACCTTGAAATAAACTTACTGCATGTTGGATTTGGTGAAAACGAGCCTAGACTAATCCACCAGTTTATGGTAGACCTCTCATACTAGCATCGTCCATACACTTGTTGAGGTTCTCATGATTTTTTTTAAAGAATACACATTTATTTAATTTTGCCCTGTTCCTACTACAACATCTTCTGAAATTAAAATCCAACTTTGACATAATAATTCATATTCAGGGATTGTGAAATTTTTTGAACGGCTTTGAGCATAGGTATGTTATGCTAGCTATCTTCTTGGTTTTGGTTTTGGCTACTTCTACTTCCCTTATTTCCCTTACCTCTAAACTTTTGTTAAAACATTTTTGTTGAAGAATGAAAGAAGAAAGATGAGAGAAACAATGAATTGGTGAAAAATGAGAGAGACCACAATTTGCATATATATGCCAAAGGTCAACGACTCTATTTCTAACTGTTGGGCCTAACAGATATATGTAAATTCATTGGACCCAAGGAATAGAAGTCGATCCGTTTTATTCCATAGTGGGACGATTAAACTTGTCTCGTCCGAACAACTACTATAATTTTCACAAAAATGGTTTTGATTATGGCAATTGCAGGGACAGAAATAACAATTTGGCAGCGTGTTGGAGATCGAAATTGCCAAATAAATTGCTACATGTCATAGTAGAAACCGATTTTGGCAGCGCGTTAATGATGCTCTAACTAAACGATGAACATATATGACTTAAACTTGCTTATATCTCACATTAACACTTGAGAATGAATTTGTGGACATACACAAAAAAACTGTCCATAGGAAATCTGATCAGCCCCCAAATGTGCATTTTATTACCTTTACAATACTTCAATTATGCCCTTCTTATGCTTAATGAATAGACAACTTATAGCTTTTGCTACTGTTTGTAGGATACAGGCCATTTAGGACGTATATTCATAATACGTGTATTTTAGCACAAGAAGGATTGCTATTGACGCTACTTGAGAAGATTCCAGCTTAGAAGCAAAAGTGCTGAAAAGTCAAAGTAAACTGTCAAAGTCAACTCTCAAAGACTCAAGGACTCCAAGCTAAAAGCTATGGACTCAGGGACTTAAAGCCAAAATCAAGAATTCAATTGTATAGGCTTAGGTCAAAAGCCCACAAAGCTTAAAGGTTGTTTCTAGAAGAAAGGGCAAAGATATAATTGGTGTCCTATATAAACCAAAGTTGTAGAGAAAGAACATTACCCTAGAGCTAATCTTTGGTCATTAGGAGTAAATAAATGTTTTAATTTAATAGTGTAATTTGTTATTTACTTATTTTCCATTTTTATGTTCTTCAAGCTTTAGTGATTAAACCAAGTTCTTACTTCTCTTCAATACAAGTTTTCATTACTTCTCTTCAATATAAGTTTTCATTTCTTCTCTAATTTTTTATTCAATCCCAAAACACTAGTCATACTCGTTTGACAAGTTCGAATGAGTATAAATTTGTGAGCAAGATATAAATAAAAACCATTTCCATACATGTTTTGCAATCAATCCATAGTGTAGTTAAGGATTTCAACTATTCTAGATAAAGAACTAGTGTTTCCACCATTAAAACTTAAGAACAAGAGTAAGAGAGACTAGAAAATAGTAGAGAGAGATTTTTCCAACCATCAAACCATTCCTCCAACCTAAGGATTTAAGATGAACAACAACAAAACCCAACACCACTTTCTACTCAAGTCAAATGGCACCGCTGTCGCGGATTCAAATGGGAAGCGGAAGATGGAGAAAAAAAAATCACTCATTGAACCCTTCTTCTAAATCTTAATTTCAAATTTTTCAGTTTTTTTTTCATTGATTTCATTACTGATGTTTCTTTTTCACATGTTTCTAGCACACTTCTGCGCAAATGGAGCCGGAGAATAGCACGAGATGAACCACCGGAACTTGCTGGAGAAAAACAAGCACAAACGGAGCAAAAGAACCCACGCCGCTCCTGTCACCCGCGTGCGATACACGCCCGCACATGTTAAAAACGCACCCACATAAGACACGCGCCCACATATGACACGTGTCCGCGCCTCATTCACCCGCATCGCACCTCAATTTTCTCCGACGAAGATTCCGTTAGCTCAAAATCTTCATAAGTTTACTGTAATACTCCCTAGTCTTTTTAATTCAACTGTTAGTAGATAAAAAGTAGATAGATTTGCAAAGTTTTAAGTTTTCAAAACCAAAAATTTAATTAAAAAAGGAATTTAAAAATTAAAAATGTTTATTAATTAAAATGAATTAGTAATCCATCAACAAAGTTAAACATTAAATTAGTTTAGTAGCATGTTTAGGTTTTATTTTCTATTAATTGTTGTTTATGCATGATTAGATTAAGATAATATCATATAGTTAAATTAAAATACAAAAAAAATTAATTAGGATAAATACAAAATACTGTAAGTTTTGGAAGTTTAGTCTTTTGGTTTAAGTTTACTTACCAAGAGTTGGTGATTCAACCAACTTGGACTGGTTGGATGTGCGAGGCGAGAAAAGTAACACCACGCTCGCTCATCATAACCCAACTTGGGGGTTGAAGTTCCAATCTTTGACGAACATTTTCCAAGCTTTTACATATTTTGTTTAATTAATCATTAGGGAATAGTTAATTAGCTAAATGTAGTTAATTTTCGTGTTTACCTCTTTCATAGTTTTAAACCCACGAAGGCAAATTTGTTTTAGGCCCATGAAGGCAACTAATTGTATCTTATTGGCTTTGCCACATTTCGACCCGACTTGTGGGTCTTAGTTAGATTAAACTTGTAACCTTAAGGAAAAGCTCAAATGGTGGGTTGACATGCAAGACACCAAACATTTCATCAACCCCACCATGTCACCTTCACTCAAAAGGTCGTGTACGCACACCTTGGTCGGTAATTTCTAAACCTCCTCGCTACAAAGTGTAAAAGGATACTTCTGTGTTACTAAGCATGCTTGGATGATTGTGTGATTTACGTTTCAGTCTCGTCTTTACATTAACGCTAAGGCTAAACCCGAGCTCTAAAAGAACAAAAAGTGGGATTAAGCCCTACTTTAGAACAGACGTTGCGTGAACTGTTTGTCACATAGACCAAAATAAAAAAATAAAATCAATCAAGCAGAGCCAATCTAGTCACGTCCATCAGGACAAACATTTTGCACGAACAAATAGTATACTGAACTACCAGATTTCAGTGGACCAACCACCTTCCTCACTCCCCTCCCTCAGAAATATTGTGGGTGAGATTCTTGGTGGCACACCATCTGGTGAAGTAGCAATCTTCTCCCTTGACACGTGTAGTTCCCAAAACCCAGTTTCGCGCCCATTGTTAAATTCAGACAGGGCATAGTTTCTAATCTATAGACAACGCATGCAAACTTTTCAAAAACTTCAAGGTCACAAATGAATTTCTGCAGATTGTGCATCATTCTTGTTTGAGCATACATGTTTTATCAATTTGCATCGCAACCGTCATGGAATTACAATGCAAACCCAGAACCTTGTTCTTGTTGTGGTAGTCTGTATCATTGGGCGTCTCAATGCACATCATATACCGAGTTCGAGCCTCTTAAGGAATATTCTTACGATTACAAACCTCAAATTTCAAATTTCCCTAATACCCAATACACCCCAGAGTTTTCTAATCATGCAAACAATTCATGGAATTCCACCACAAATAGTCAACCATCATTCATATATCCACCCGGTCAGTTAGAATATGGGTTCACTAACAATCCATTACCATTCACATCACCGTGCATTTCAAATTCATATTCCACTCCACCATCCATCATAGACCAACTTTACCAAGCAATGGTCAAGCAAACAATTCAAATACAACAAATAGAAAAGACCTTCTGTTCTCTCCAATCTATTTCAATCGATACCACATCTGAGACTAATATTCTTCCCACCAATCTAGAACCCAACCAAAAAGAGGAACAAGGTGTTGTTATAACAGAGTCAATTGCTAAAGCCCATCCTGATATTTATGATCAATTAAAACCTCATCACCATCCACCTGACTATCGTGTGAATTCCAGATTCTATGATGATAACTATATGCATGAGAACATTTCAACAAAAGAAACTCTAGAACCTGTGTTAGAGAGTAACTTAACAAACTTGGATGATGACATTGAGAAAATTTATGAAGTTCTAGATAAAGAGGATAAAGAAAATGAAGTGCCTGGAAAAGAGGATATAAATTCTATAGTGGAAAGTGGATCTAATTTTAGCTTGGTTGTTAAAGACTTGTTGATGGAACAAATTTGTGACATCCTTAATATTGCCAATATGAACCACAAATTTGTGGAAACGCCAAAGCTAGATGAAGAGTTCCCTGAGTCTTCGAGATCATATGAAGAACCACCCCGGACCATCATTCCCCCAAGTTAACACCTCTCAAAAGCCAACCTCCATTCATAAAAAATCCATCAAATTCTGAGGACTGCACCACTAAATCATTTCAAAGAAACCTCAAGCTCGCACTTAAACCAATTGCCTTTAAAATCCTTCATAATTTTCTAAACCTTCCCAGTAAAGAGACTTTGTCCAACATACAAACTCCCGAGACTATCATTCCAAATGAGAAAAGCTCCGTATTTATTGAAGTGCCAGAAAAAGAAGAAATAGAATCTAAGGTGGAATTTGAGTTCTTGAGAGCATACGATGATCCCTTTATTCAAGTGGTTGAAAACCCTAATTTGCCATATGTCGCATCATCTAAGCCTCATGAAGAATAACTACTACCACACTCACACTCTCTTGGACAATTCAATGACGGGTTACTGTATAAGTTCCATGATGGTTTACATAAACTTTCTTTTATCATTCTTCATTTTACACTCCAAATGCATCATATTATTCTGTTTGGGGGTAAATACTTTCATATGTTTTTCTATAAAGATCCCCAACTGCATGTTTAGACTATTAGTATATAGTTAACATCATATCATCCATCTCATATGCATAGTCTTGGGGAATCTGACTTAAAATGACCACACATATAGTCTTTAATATCTGACTATAAAAGATTCATGTTATGTTTTATCGATGCATTCCCTGGGAGTAAATCATAAAGGTAACCGGACTACTCCACTTGAAGTGTGTGGTTGTAAGTGTCGGAGCCTTGAGTCCACGTATACCTTGCATATTCCTTGTTAGCACTTTTACTCGTGATTTGAGTAATGTACCCCTATGGAGCAAGTATACAATTTTCTTTTTCGTTATTTTATACTTTTTTTTAGAATAACTTTTCTATTTCTGTTATTTACAATTCCTGTCTTTATTTTCATTTCCCTATTTTCTATTTTTACATAAGCATTTTTCTTTCAATCTCACATTTGACGCTGAGTAGTCTTTCCTCTATAAAGAAGAGATGTGAAACAAAGTAGAGGGCGATGGGGATTGAGTGAAGGTGTCTTACGATTGTCTCTCATGGTTATTTAGCATGTCTCGTTGATATCTCGTAAAAACAATAGAATCCTAAATATTAATGCTACAAGAACACTAATACGAAATCCTACCGTTCTTACGTTTAAATCAATATTTCTTACTCTCAAAACATATTCATGCAATATAATGAGTAAGGAATTCGTTCCACTCTTAAACCCTCAAGACTTAAATAGAATTCAATTATTCAAACACAAGGAACAGTGGTGAGAGTGATGTGTTTGGTGTGAAATTTCTATACTACCATTCTCAACACAAGAACAATAATAACAATAAGACATAATTAAATTAAACTGAATTTAAAACTAAGATTGTGAATAAAGATAATTAACTTTATTGATCTAATAAAAAATAACAATGATATTCAATGATTTAAATAACTAAGCTAAAACAAAGAATGAAACTAATTAATGGAATGAAAACTAAGTAATTAACTAATCTAGATCTAACTTTTTCTAACCCTAAACTCCATTAACATTAGCTTCCTAACCTAACTGCCATTAACAAAGAATGAAGCTTTTGTTTTATACATCCAGATCCAAAATCGTGCATGGGCTTGGAGCCATGTTTTGGGCGAAGAATCGTGCCCAAAACCCAATCTTCGGTCCAAAAGGCCTCTTCAGCTGCAGTTGGCTTCCACAGACTTTTCGTCCACTTCTGCTCCTCTGATTGGGTCAAGGCTTGGACCATTGCGAAGCTCTTTTCCCGAGCCGGTCGTTTTGACATAAGGTAGGCCTCAGTCGAGGTCTGAGTCCAAAGATATGGCATTCGAAGTTCTCACGACTTTTTGCTCCTTTATCTCGCTAAAGTGGCACATTTCTTACATAATGGACTTTGAAGCCCTGAAATGCATAAAACACGTAATCGGTATTAACTCTTACTTATTATTCACATAATTGGTCTAACAAGTATGATTATTAAGGAGTTAAAACTACAGTTTTGGGCTCTTATCAAACCACCCCCAAAAAAAATTTTTGCTTGTCCTCAAAATAATATGAGAAATTAGAATAAGTGGCCAAAATGGAGTTCTAACTACTCTCGTTTTCTGAAAGTGCGATTGCATTGACCATATGCAACAAGGCCTTAAAACCACTAGGAATTCCCTAGTGGACGAAGTTATAGCCTCGTGAGAGTTTTCCATGAAGGTACTCACAAACTTCATCTATACTACAACGACTAAGAAAATAAAACTATTGTTTCCTTATTCATGCTCAACTATCTATACATCTCTCTAGCAATTACATAAGAATAACCGGTCGAGAATCCTAAGCTAATATATGCATAATAATCAATCATCTAAAATAAACATATAACAATGAGTAATACTATGAAATGTAATAGCGAGTCCGTTTAAAAACTTCGGAATAAGCGTCCCTTAAGTAGGTCCTCACATAAATGTCAAGACAAAACCACTCTGATTTTTCCACTCAAGTTTAACTACTCCGATTAATGCAGTGGGCACACTTTACCTTACAATCTCAATGACAACAAGGAAGCCGGGGTCGATCAAACACATCCGCCACTTACTATCACACTAACCTATTCCTAATTGAGCTAGAGGTCTTTATTAGGTGTTCATGGGGATTAGGAGATGGTTTAAGAAGGAAGGAAATGAATATTCTAGAGGACAAGTCCGAGATAATAGAGTCTTCATATTATGTAACTAGAGAAAACCTTGTTATTTACTTTTTGCTTCTACACTTTGTTTCCATCCTTAGCCATATTTTTTCTTTTCTTTGGCCTTTGACTCCCTTTTATTCTATTTTTTGGAGTTTTTATTTATTTCTATTTTTTTTTTTTCTTTTCTTTTTTTTTCTTTTCTTTTTTTTTTTTTTTTTTTCTTTTCTTTGGATGGAAACTTCTTTTTTTATTTTCTGAAGCAACTAACTAATTTTTGTTTACCACGGTTTTTCTTCTCTTCTTTTCTTCCTCATTCTATTCTCGGACTTATTCTAAATTGGGTAGGTTGATTTTTATTTTTGTTTTGTTTTTTGTAACAGGGTAAAGGAATTGTGGTTTATGGAAGGCTAAAGAAAGGCTCGAGGGGCTTACTAGCGGAAAATAATTCATAGGTTTGAATTTCGGCTATATCGATCCAAAGAGGGCCTAAATTCTCGCTTAGGATATGGTTTAGTGATCAAGCAAGTGGGCGTGTGATTTCTCTATCCGGATTTTACTTCTCCCTTGTGTCATTTCTCAAATGTTTCGCTTCATATAAAGGCTTTTAGGCTATATTCTCACAGGATTTGTAGAATAAGTACTCTAGCCTAGATTTGAAAAACTTATCGCTAACAATCATAGATACTCATGTAATAAATTTATAGATAGATGCAAAGATTATTACCTACATATTAACCTAAGTTTCTAACAATTATTCCGATGCAACATACATTGAGACTTCTAGATTGTTAAGAGCATGGAGAAAGAAAACAATACTAATATTCCTAAGTGTATAGCATACTTTTTATTTATATTTTTGAATTTTTGAAATTTTAACTAGAAAACAAGTGCACATTATACATCTCTATATCCTAACAGATGCCTTAATTACACGTATTTCTATGCCCCCAAAAAAGAAGCATGCTTTGTCCTCAAAGCATTTAAATAAAGAGGGTAGAAAAATACCATGGAAATGCGTGAAATTCTGGAACATCTGCAAAACAAGGTTAGAACATACTAATATAGGAAATAAAAAAACCGACGCAACTCTATAAGAGTTCCACCCATTATGGGGTTAACAGAATTAAATTGCTTGGGACATAAGCAGACACTAACTGAAACTAAAAACATACCTCCACTTCAGCGTTTAACTCGTCATCCTCCTTTTCTATAAAGAAGTGAGGTTCCTTCGCGTCCTGCCATGCCATGATAATTTGCCAAGCTTGCCGCCATTTATCATCTACGGATGCCAACCTGTTAAGCGCCACTTGGTCGGATGGGGTGTAAGGTGCAACCTGATGAGGTTGTATCCTCCACCCTTTGCCAAGTCATTACGCGGAAAGATCGAATAATAGAATTGGTGGGTCTCACAACAATGTCGACCCCAAACCCAAGTGAAAGGGGCACAAAAAACAGGGAAGAAACATAGTATAATACGGCAAACTAATATAGGCATAAGAAGATACTTATGCCTCATGCTATGGGCTCATGCTAAACTAGACATTAAGGTCTTAGGAAGGTCATGGCACATACGTCCCGTGGCTAAAGCAAGGAAGACGCTGCAAGTGGCATCATTCACAGAAGAAAAATGTCATTCCCCTAAAATGTTTAGCATGATCCAAAACATAACAGTTCCTATGTTCATGGACAGGCTACCAAGGGCGACGTTATATTCCCCTTGGTCCTCGATACGGAAAATGCCTGCCCCATACGACTCATGCAAAAACTCATAAGTGTAGACATACATATTATCTACCCAATAGCACCATGGGTCTTGTATTTCAGCGGGCATGGCAAGTCCAAGAACAAATGCTAGCAAGAACCATAAAGCGGTTCCCGACTTCGTGTGTGATCACCTCATCAAAACCAAGCACCATAAGTAGTGCTTTGAAACAAATCTTTGAAAGATCTGTTCGGTATTATTATAGGAGATGTCATCTCGAACTACGCCTGGAACACCGCGAATGAACCGAACAACCCGCGGAAAACTGAATTTTTCTCGGTCGACGAAGTCGGGCGCATGGCGCTTCGACTAGGGGCGCCGAAATTCGCCTCGTGTATTTAGAATTCCCGTGTTTTTGCGCGTCGGGTCGCTTGGCTTAGGCGCTCCTGAAATTTTTAGAATTCCAAGTGTTTGAGCGCGTGGTCGCTCGGCTTGCGCATGGCGGCGCTCCTAGGTCCGATAGATGAGGGTGGTCGCTCTCGAAGGGGTGAAACCGGAGTTTAGAGCAAAAAAGGTAAAACTTGGAGTGGAAAACGTTTTTTTTTTTTTTTTTTTTGAGCGGTGTGGGGTAAGAATAGGAAGTTTAGTGATCAAGCATGGAAAACCAAACACCCGCCCCAAACAAATTTTTGAAAACAGGTTTGTAAAAATTTGTTTTAAAACGTGGTCTTTTAAAGTCGATTCCCTAGACTTAAAGTGATATATATGTATTTACATGCGGTTTCCCATATATCAATAATCTAAAAGTTGTGGGTCTTTCCACAAATAATTAACATGGAATGCACCATCAAACGTAATTAAGCACCAAGATTTCCTATGATGTAGCTTAGTGGAATGAGAGTAAAGCCTTATAGATCTAAAACCTAATCGAGCATATGGTTTCTTCTTTGTCCTCCCACGGGGGAATGCCAAGTAAATGAACGTGAGAAAAATTGATGGTTGTGGAAGATCGTGGGATGTGGATAATTTTGAGAAGGAAAAATGGAAAAAATGAAAAAGTGTCGGTGGGCTTGTCCTTGGGTGTTACTTCTTCACTAGTTGGTTTTAGATAGTTATGAAGCATAGGAGAAACGCCAAGGTCAAGTACAAACTCAATGGTTCTTTGAAAAGGTAGAGGGCGAGGAACATTCATGATGGAAGGTGAATGAGTGACATGAGGATGTGAGGTGGGTGAATGGTGTTCAACTAGTGTTCTTAGTTCTATATCATCAGAGGCCTTGAGATATGCAAGACATTCCTCAATAGGTGGGTAAGAAGAATCACTGGGATAGAGGGCGAAAATTCTTCTTCCGTCATGGCGTCAAGAGATGAATGGATGTCAATAGGAGAGAACTCAAGGAGTCGAAGGAAATCTTCCTCGATGTTATCTACGTCTAGGGAGTTGAAATTGTGATCCTTGTCTTCTTCCATAAGAGGGGTATCTACTAGTGTGGGGACTAAAGTGTCACCGCACTAATGTGAGGTACAAAACTCTCAATGGACTTCACTTCTCCTTCTATAGGCAAACCTAGTTGTCCCTGTTTTTGTCTAAACATGTTAACTTCTACGAAAGATTTCCAAAAGAAAGAGTCATTGAGCCATCCCGACAATTGATTTGGGCATTGGCGGTTGCCAAGAAAGGGCGCTTCCCAGATGATGGGAATGGAATCATGAGCAACTTCGTGGTCGAGAATAACAAAGTCGGCAGGATAGTAAAAATCTGAACTTTAACAAGAATATTTTCAACTACACCCTTGATACTTAATAGAACGATCGGGCTAACCGCAAAGTCATTTTGGTTGGTTGAAGTATTGTTAGACCCAGTTGTTTATATAAATAAAAAGGAGTAAGTTAACACTTTCGCCCCGTGTCTAAATAAAGCAGTTGTTATGAAGGTATCACCTAAGGTGCATTGTCTGATATGATGACGTGGTCCTTGTACTTAATAATTCCGTTATGTTCAGATAAAGAGGGATATTGTTCAGTTAAGAATGCTTCGTGGGGTATGTTGGTTTTCCTCTTCTTGGTGCACAACTCTTTTAGAAACTTAGCGTGTCCAGTAGACTTTTTTATAGCTTCTAGAAAAGGTAGGTTTATAGTCAAATTTTTAAACACTTCCCTAATCTCATCAAAATTCTCGCCATTTTTAAACACAACTAGTCTTTGGGGATATGGTGCTTTATCGCTATTTTTAACAGAAGGGATAAAAGTATTATTAGGCTTTGCTTTATCTCTATCCGTTTTCCATCTAGGTATCCATATTGGAACCTCTACAGGTGTAGGGTCTTCACTTTCTATTATTGGATCTTGTAATGTTTTCCCTTTTGGTTGTGGTTTAACCGGTAATTTCTACAGGTTGTAGGTCTTCTATTATAGTATGTGGTATGGTATCATTTTTAGTTTGTGGGTAATCTTTAGGCATAGTCACTTGGTTATCAACTACTGCGCCTCGAACGAAGGGTAGTGGATCACTGTAGGTCCCCTTGGTTTATATTACCATTACAATCAATACTTTTATTTCGGGCGTGTTTGTTGACTTAGGATTAGGCATTGCTTGACTTGGAAACACGGTTTTTTGGTTATTATTTTGGTTAGAAGACATGTCAATAACCTTTTGGCACAAAGACGCATCATTTGCATTGTTTGTTTCATCATATTAGAGTTTTGATCATCTTGATCTTTCATTAAGTTGGAGTTTTGTTGCATAATTTGATTTTGTTTCTCCAACAAGGTCACTACTACTTTGTCGTAGATGGTTGTATTGGAATTAAAGCTTGTTGGCGTTCATGTCTTGATGTTGATAGTTCTGGGTTATGGGTACTAAACCTCTATTCTGGTCCTCTAAGTTCCCTTGTCCTTGGTGTTGAGTTAACCGGGTTGAAGTGTGGTGGTTGTGGTGGTGGTTGTGCATAGACAAGAGGACAATAGAAGTCGAATGCTCAAGACTACAAATGCACATTACAACGAAAGTAGAGTTAATGTTCATGACCGGAGTGGGTTGTTGTTGAAACAGAGATGGCATCTACCTTTTTAGTGAGGGCATCGATAAGAGTTTTAAGCTTCGGGATCATGTTTAACCTCACGAGAAGAAGGAGAGGAGCGGGGAGGAATCGTTACCTCCCCAATTGTTGTTCCTCTTAGATTGATCTTCTAAGAATGTATAAGCCTCCAAGGCTCCTTTACTAAGAAAACTACCCCCGGACATGATATCTAGAACCTCCTTATGATAATGTGAAAGCCCTTTGAAGAAAGCACGAACAAAGCGTGTCTTTTCGCAAGATTATGATCTTGGGCATTCAATGAGAAGATCGATGAAACGATTCCGGGCCTCTGAAAAGGATTCATGAGGATTATGGCTAAAGAAAATGAATTTTGTGAAGCATTTCATCCGTCTTCAAGGTGGGGTAAAATTGTTCCATGAACAATTGAACAAGTTGAGCCCATGAGTCCACAGAGTTTGGCGTTTGGGCAGTTAACCAAGACGCCGCCTTGTCGGCTAGGGTGAAAGGAAACACCCTAAGTTTAACTTGATCTGGACTTACGCTAGGATGATGGAATGTAGTGAGAACTTGGTCTATCCTACGCATGTGCTGGTAAGGCTTCTCGTGGTCTAAACCATGAAAAACTGGTAACAAGTTAAATATATTAGGGGGGATTCGAAAATCCCCCACTAGGTTTGCAAGAACGATGCACGACTTAGGGCCATCGTTTAGGGCTTTATAAAAATCAGAGAGAGGAGTCTCTTGTTCTTTAGCCATTGATGCAAGTGTAGTGTGTGAAATTCTAGATAGGCGTGTTGTATTTATTTCTATGAAAAACAAGCCTGATTATACTAGAATTAAAACTCCTCTGACAGAAGAGGCGAGGAGTGGAAGAAGGAGTACCAATGCCTCCTTTGCTACGCAGCGTTTGAATAGCGTCTTGTATCACCGATTTAAGTGTATTTAACAAGTTAGAAACACTTAATAACTTTAAGGAATAAAAATATGCATTTACCTATGAAAATTGGGCTGTTCGGATGAATTTTCCTTGTTGGGCGCGGGTAGGGCGCGGGTTGGGCGCGGGCGCAAGGTAAGGTAAGTTGAAATTACAGTGAATAAGGGCGGTCGCGCTCAACATGGGCGGGCGCGCTCCAGGGTTTTCAAGTTTTAGGCCTTTTATCGTACTCCAAAAATCTGAAATTTTTACAGTAATTTGCTAAGACGTCTATCAAGTAGCCTGTAAAATTTCAGATCGATCGGAGCAGTGAAAGTCCCTCTACAGCCCTCCAAAGTTTGCGAAACCGTTTTCGGACACAATACAAACAACCGAATGGTTAACCCATCAAAACAAATCCAAAAATTTCCAAATTTTTACTGGAGACTCCTGACAGATTCTAGTTGTTCCTGTAAAAAATTTAGAGCAATTGGATGTCTACAACCTCTCCTTATTGGATGGTGTTCCAGATATTAAGTGTTTGCAACACTGCAGAAACACACTGGAAACACTCTACTATTTAGGAGGTCAAAACAAATAAAAAACTCATCCAATTTTTACTACAAACTCCTGGATTAGGATAGATACTCCTGTAAAAATTATAGAATTTTTAGAACTCCATAAGTAACCTTACTTGTCTGTTTTTCAAGAACATACGGTGTGAAAACTGAAATGCAGTACTGTAAAGATCGTATTTGTTTTACAAGGTAAACCAACTCTGAAAAATCTGAAAATATTCTAGTAAATCAACAACACATTATATATTATGTATGAATATTTTCAGAATTTTCGAAAATTTAGAAATACCTTCACCGCAGTGTTTTTCTCTGTGAATCCAGAGTCCCCTATGCCCCAAACGAAGAACAGTTCGAAAATTCAAGAAATAAGAATGAAAAATTAAAAGGGTGGGTGGGTAGAGAATGGGGGATTGCCCTTGATTCAAGCAATTGAATTCTTGTCATGAACGAGATTAAGATGGCGAAGCCCATTTGATAACCGTAAAAATAATAGAAGACTAAATATTAATGCTACAAGAACACTAATACGAAATCCTACCGTTCTTACGTTTAAATCAATATTTCTTACTCTCAAAACATATTCATGCAATATAATGAGTAAGGAATTGTTCCACTCTTAAACCCTCAAGACTTAAATAGAATTCAATTATTCAAACACAAGGAACAAGTGGTGAGAGTGATGTGTTTGGTGTGAAATTTCTATACTACCATTCTCAACACAAGAACAATAATAACAATAAGACATAATTAAATTAAACTGAATTTAAAACTAAGATTGTGAATAAAGATAATTAACTTTATTGATCTAATAAAAAATAACAATGATATTCAATGATTTAAATAACTAAGCTAAAACAAAGAATGAAACTAATTAATGGAATGAAAACTAAGTAATTAACTAATCTAGATCTAACTTTTTCTAACCCTAAACTCCATTAACATTAGCTTCCTAACCTAACTGCCATTAACAAAGAATGAAGCTTTTGTTTTTATACATCCAGATCCAAAAATCGTGCATGGGCTTGGAGCCATGTTTTGGGCCAGAGAATCAGGCCCAAAACCCAATTCTTTCGGTCCAAAAAGGCCTCTTCAGCTGCAGTTGGCTTCCACAGACTTTTCGTCCACTTCTGCTCCTCTGATTGGGTCAAGGCTTGGACCATTGCGAAGCTCTTTCCGAGCCGGTCGTTTTGACATAAGGTAGGCCTCAATCCGAGGTCTGAGTCCAAAGATATGGCATTCGAAGTTCTCACGACTTTTGCTCCTTTATCTCGCTAAAGTGGCACATTTCGCACATAATGGACTTTGAAGCCTGAAATGCATAAAAACACGTAATCAGTATTAACTCTTACTTATTATTCACATAATTGGTCTAACAGTATGATTATTAAGGGGTTAAAACTACAGTTTTGGGCTCTTATCACTCGTCTTCCATAGGCATGCCAAACCATGGGATAGTTGGCAACTGTGGGCCTTTATTTTTGAAAACTTTTTCCTTCTGTGGGTAATTTCTAGTTGTTTCAAGTTTCATCTTACAATCTAGTTAGAATGGCTTTAACTAGGGCTAACTAGAGAGTAGGAGAGGAGAGACTAGATTATCTAGAAATAGAGCTAGTCATCTTCACTAGATTTGCCTACTTGCAAAACAAGCTAGAGGTGGAAGATCTAGGGAGGCCAAACCAAGGGATGGTTCACAATTTGAGTCACCTAAATTCAAAAATCTTTTCATTCTATTGGGTGGATCACTCTCCTCATAGTGATTTTTCTTAGTAGTTTTTTCTTTTTTTGTTATTGTTTTAAGTAATTTAGGAACAAAAACCCAAAAAGCTAAAAAGAAAAACCCTTCTGTCACCCTTTCATAAAAGTTCTTGTTTTTCCTGTGCTTATAATAGAGTTTCTCGATACATCAATAGTTATGTTATTTTCTAAAAAAAACAAAATGGGCAATAGATTCTACATAGACCAACCATTAGAAGTATGCAATCTCTATTCTTCTAAGGGTGGTTTGAGGATCAGTTACGTGTTACTAAGGGTTGCCCATATTACCATGATATTTGTATGAAACATCTTAAGTCTTGCACAGTAAATCCCCCAACACATATAACTGAAGCCACAATCTGACTGAATTGGGTTCAATAAGAGCCCACACGAAAGTTGCCTAAGATCACCTGTTATGATTTGTTTTTCAAACTTAGCTTTAGAAATCACAGCTTTTGTATGAGTTATCTTTAAAACATCTCTACATAGTTTTTCAAAAACTTGAGGATATAAAAAATTAAAATCTTACGCCCCCAGAGTAACCAAAATGATACTGGATAAACGTATGATTTTATCTTCTTGTAAAAACCCTCTATATGGTTAGAGATACCTTTTGAGAAAAATAGGATTCAAAAAAAAAATAAAAAAAAAATAAAAAAAATACCCCCAAAATTTCATGTTAGAATAATTACGTTTTTATCTTTTAGTTATCCCATATACATTTTGTTCTTTATCTATCAAACTACGCTCCAAACTTGTTTCAGGGTAGTATATTTTCATAACAAAGAACAGTGTACAGGTCACTGCTATTTTTGCTCATGTTCCTATGGTAATCTCCTTCATTTTCTCCATACTTTGACAACAAAGCATATTTCTGTTTAGGGGTGGTATAGTAACATTCTGCAAAAACTAAGCATTTATTATATAGTATTCTTATATTATATATATTAAGTATATTTCTATATTTCTATATTTCTTTCTTTCTTAAAATATTTCGAAAAGACCAAAATAATTTTCTGTTTAGTACTAAATGTCTTGTTTTCATTTTTCTATGATGAACAAATGGTTTAGAAGTCTCATTATAGCAATAGAGTAAAAATTCGTTCTTCGAACTCAGACTAATATACATACAATAGTTTCTGCATCTTTTCATGAATGGCATGCATCATCATTTGATTGTATATAGCAGTAAGTTTCCGAGACCAAGGTTAGAACAGTTAAGTTCCATATCCTGTGAGAATCTAGCCAAAAGCCTCATCTGAATAATTATTGAGTGATGACACAAATGATTTCCGAATATAAAGATAACACGTCCACTTACTTGATCACCACGCCATATCCTAGGAGAGAATTTAGGCCCTTTTTGGATCGATATAGCCAAATAAATGTTAAAAACCCAAAAAAATAGTTTTTGCTCTAGTTACCCCCCTTGAGCCTTCACCAATTTCTAAAAACTTTTTTATTTCTTCATCATCAATCCTTGAACCGTTACTACACACAATAAAAAGCGTACCCAGCTGACGAGTTGAGAATTGGATGAATTGTAAAAAGAGAAGAGAATGTATTGTACAAAAACAGAATAGTTAGAAGCTTCAAAAAGAAAAGAAAGAAAAGTTCTAAATCAAAAGGAGTCAATGTCAAAAGAAAGAAAAACAAAGTTAGAACTCTCGAAAATCAAAATCATATGAAGTCATAAAGCTAAAGGGCTAAATTATGAATCACAAATTCGGAAGCGAAAAAACGAAACGAGGTTCTTCTCTAGTTACAAATATCCTGAAGACCCAATTTCTCAACTTATCAGAGTTTGTTTTCCCTTCCCTCTATTTCTAAACCACTACCTTAGCCTCATAATTCCTAATAAAAGACTTCTAGCTTAACTAGGAATAGGATGGTATGATAGTAAGTGGATATTATGATCAATCAACCCCAGTTTCTTTAGACGTCATTCGTGTATGTGAGAAATATAAGTGTCATCTGTACTTGAGAAAATGAAACTTGAGTGAATCTATCAGAGAGTTGTGATTGCAACACACCCCTGTGAGAACCCATCTTAAGGACGCTCTAAAAAAGTTTCGAAAACGACTCTGCTTTTGCACTTCACAGCTCATATTTTGCACATTTATCTTTAGATGATTAAATTACTGGGTATGTGTTATTCTGAGTTCAAAGGAGCTTTTCTTTATTCCCCCGCTAATGAGATGTATAGACCTCTGAGAATAGGCAAGGAAACAAGACCCTTTGTGCTAGATAGAGGAAGTTTGTGAGTACCTTCTGTAGGGGATTTTCTGCATATCCCTTGATCCTCCTCAATGACCTTGTGATTCAGAACTTTTTTATTTTGATGGAGAAGGGATGAGATGATTTAATGTTCAGGGTTGAACCATCTTGCGGCTGCCTACGTATCTCCTTGTTTATTTAGAATAATCAAACCCTATTTCACGTAGTTCCTAAGAGTGAATTCTTATGGCTTATATAGGAAGAGTCTTGAGAGTCCTAGGATTAGGGTTAGCCTCACCGCTTGTGAGTTCCCTTCCATCTTTGGACTATGCCTTCCTATTAGGAATCCTCTCCTTATGGAAGTCTGAATCTGGACCATATCTTATTAGAGGTAGGTTTCCTTGTTGGTCATAATAACCCATCGCATATGGGAAGATTAGATCTAAAAGGTAACTCTTAAAGACATTTCATTCTGATTCCTTCCTTATCATCAAAGATCGCCCTCTCTAGTTTCCTTTTGTTCAAGAATTGTCTTTATTAGTTCCTAATGACTTGGAAAACTGGTATATTCAGAGGCGGCTCATCACGTGACTAGCACATGCTTACGACACACTCGTGATAAACACGAGATAACTTATTCCCAGAACTAATCTGATGGTTCTCGTCCTATTTCGGGTATCTATAGTCCTAGGTCATTTTCCGCCCACGAGTCATCTAGTCAATGATGGGAAATCCCCCTTACACCTTTAGTGGAAAACTGTCACGAGGCTTAAGCTCGTCCACTAAGGAATTCCTAGTGGTTTAAGACCTTGTTGTATATGGTCAATGCAATCGCACTCCGCAAAACGAGACTAGTATAATAAATCACACATTTGTGATCTTAGTTTTTTTTTCTCTCCCATTTTTGCTTGAGGACAAGCAAAATGCTATTTTGGGATAGTTGATCAGCCCTCAAATGTGTGTTTTCTTACCTTTACAATACTTCAATTATGCCCTTCTTATGCTTATTGAACAGACAACTTATAGTTTTTGCTACCGTTTGTAGGATACATGTCATTTAAAATGTATATTCCTAATATGTGCATTTTAGCACAAAAATGATTGCTATTGATGCTGCTTGAAAAGATTCCAGCTTAGGAGCAAAAGTGCCAGAAAGTCAAAGTCAACTGTCAAATACTCGAGGACTTAAAACCAAAATAAAGAATTCAATTGTATGGGCTTAGGTCAAAAGCCCACAAAGCTTAAAGGTTGTTTCTAGAAGAAAGGGCAAAGATGTAATTGGTGTCCTATATAAACCAGAGTTGTGGAGAAAGAACATTACCCTAGAGCTAATCTTTGGTCATTAGGAGTAGATAAAATGTTTTAATTTAATAGTATAATTTGTTATTTCCATTTTTATGTTCTTCAAGCTTTAATGATTAAACCAAGTTCTTACTTCTCTTCAATACAAGTTTTCATTACTTCTCTTCAATACAAGTTTTCATTTCTTCCCTCATATTTTATTCAATCGCAAAACACTAGTCATACTCATTTGACAAGTTCAAATGAGTATAACTTTATGAGCAAGATATCCATAAAAACCATTTTCATGCATGTTTTGCAATCAATCCATAGTGTAGCTAAGATTTCAACTATTCGAGATAAAGAACTAATGTTTCCACCATTAAAACTTAAGAACATGAGTAAGAAAGACTATAAAATAGTAGAGAGAGATTTTTCCAACCATCAAACCATTCCTCCAACCTAAGGATTTAAGATGAACAACAACAAAACCCAACACCACTTTCTACTTAAGTCAATAAGCTGGTTGGTCCACGTAAGAAACTTAAGTTAATGGATCAACAACACAACCCACACCATCACTTTCCTTTTCTTTTTTTATTTATTTTTATTATTTTCAATATCTTCAAATAAAAAATGAAAATAAAAAAGCAAAGTGGGAAATCAGAAACTAGTTGTGTTCTCCACTTTTTCGATGGCAAATGATTGTTGTTGTCTCTCTCGCAGGGGGAGGGGGATAAGGCGGATTAACTTTTCTCTCATTTCGTTGCAAATGACATTGATAGCTTTCAACCTTATACAAAAGATTTGAACAATTGGTGAACACTTGAACATCAAAAGTGCAAATCTAGTCTTCATATCAAGGCATCACCGGGAAAAATCGTGTTCAATTAACAAATTAAAGTTGTGGTGGCCAAATATCGTATATGCCGACATTTTGACCATTCTTTTCATGATAACATGAGGGGTCAATATCTCTCATGTTCATATGTTGCAGGAAAGATCGGGAAAAAAGAAAAGAAGAAGAAGAAGATGGACACATGTCAACAACTGATTGAATCGGAGCTAGAGGAGAAAAGATGACTATATAAAGATCAAATGAGGGGAGAGAAATTCATTCTCATTCTTCCACAAAAACTGGCAAACCAGAAAGAAACTGGTAAATCAAAGAGAAAGAGAGAGAACTTGTAACACCATTGATAATCAATATACATCTTTGCTTGTATTGCATTTCGAATATTTAGAAAGATCATTATTTTTTATCATTACAAAAGTAACAAAGCATACCCACTTGTTCTATCTCTAGCACTTGGCTTTCATGGAAGTGAAATGATGGGTGTTGGGTTTTACGTTTTGGAAAATATTTGTACTTGTGTGATATGGATTAAGAGATTGGTGAACATTTTTCGACCTGAGCTCCGGTTAGACAGAAGGATGAATAGTGGTTTTGGTTTTGTTTCATTTATTTTATTTTTATTTTCTATTTATTTTGAATAATACAAAAAGGAAAGTGATGGTGTGGTATGTGTTGTTAGTACACCAACCAGCTTTTGATGTCTTGCGGATAGTTTTTTAGTGCGTGTCGACAAGTTCATTCTCTTAACACTTCCGATGCGTACAACCGACTCCGAAGTAAATCCCAAATAAGGGTGGAATTTGAGCCAAGGGCTCGGAGCTCGGCTCGAGCTCGTTCGTTTACTATATGAGCCGAGCTCAAGCTCAAATTAAAGCTCGTGTAACAAATGAGTTTGATGAAGCTCGGCTCGTTTAGCTCAAATAGCATATTTATAGTGTAAAATAACCGAGTGACTTAGGCTCGGCTCGTTTAAACTCGGCTTGAGCTCGCTCGTTTAACTATATGAGCTGATCTCGAACTCAATTTAAAGCTCGTGTAATTAGCTAGCCGAGCTTGAGCATGGTAAAGCTCGGCTTGTTTACCTCAAAACTGTGGGCAAAACTTTTAAGAGAAATTGAGGGAAAAGAGAGAGAATCTATAACTGTTACTCTGAGTCAGTACACATTACTAGCTACTAGGGTTGGCAGGGCGAATATATCCGATTGCGAGGCTAGTACCAATTTTAGCAAACCGACAATGTAAGCCAAACAAAGACACGTTCCCTCTGGTCCCCACATAACGAGCACTAAATCATGTTGATCCTGAAACCCATGCAGTAGTAAATAAATAAGGATGCCTTCCCCGATACGTAACGGTAGTAGTAAAGATTTCCTTTTCAGAAATTTGGCGGTAAGATCACATGACACACCACACGTGTCAAATTCCAATTCGTTTTCAAATTATTAAATTGTCGGGTATATTAAGAAAAAGTAACCCCCGTCATAACATGTATGTCCATGTCATGTTTTTTTCCCGCGCTACTAAACAGGGCTGAAGAGAGAGAAACAAAATAAAAATAAAAAAAAGAGTTGTATGTTTTCTTTTTCTTCTTCATTGGATTCCCCTCAAAGTTAGGGTTTTTGGATTTCTTGATCCAAGAAAAGATCTCGTTTTTACATATTTCAGTTGTAGACTAGAAAAAGATTTGTTTTTTATTAACTTTTTTAAGATGGCTGATGAGAGTGATGCAGTAGAAGCTCGATTTCAACAACTCTGCAAGGTCTTTTTTGTCTTTTTAATTTATTCTTATATTAGTTTTGTTGAATTTGAGTTTTCATGATTTGAGATGAGATCTGTTTTTTTTTTGGCAGAGTGGATTGTTGCTGGATGAGGGTATGTTATTACAAGCTATGAAATTGTTTAAAGAAAGCAAGAGTCTTCTTTTAGCTAATAATTCTTCTTCAATTGGAAGTGGACCGGTAATTTTTCAATTTCAGTGAATTTAGAAGGTTAATTTATTTGCTTTACACATTAATTGAATGCGTTATTAATTTGAATTTATTTGAAATTGTAGCCAGAGGAAATTGAGCGGTATTGGTTTGCATTTATTATTTACTGCGTGAAGAGATTGAGTGACGGAAATAATGCTGAAATCACTTTATTTCAGATTTTGAAGATTACGAAACTCAAGTAAGAGTTTTTTGATCCCATGTGAATTTTTATTTACTAAAGGTAGTATTTTTCATTTATACTTAATTCGATATATACATTTGCAGCATTGTTGATTTTTTCAAAGAGATGCCGCAGTTTCTTCTCAAAGCGGGTCTGGTTTTGAATAAGATATATGGCCTAGATTGGGAAAAGAGATTAGAGGTATTGTTATCTTGATTAGTGGGGATATATGGCTTGTATGTGGTTGTTTTTAATTTATGAATGTTAGTCGTTGTTTTGATTTTATGTTTTCTTTTCATGTATAAATAGGCGAAAGAGTTGCAGGCCAATTTTGTGCATATGAGCGTTTTAAGCAAGTAAGTATCTAGGTTTCTGTTGTTGTTGTTTTTTAAATTTAGTTCTGTTTTAAGATAGTCTCTTATTTATAGCTACTAGCTAGTTTAGGAAACTGCAAAAGAAAATTAAGATTTCTGACAAGTGCTGTTTTATGTGTTGACTGGTCCTCGCAAATTGGCAATCACCTGATCAAAAAAGTATTTGATATACTTTTACGTGGAATCTCATTTCGAAGAATCGCACCCTTCTAATCCTATATGTAAATGTGCCTTTTGTTTATAATTTACATGTAATACGCATCTAACTCAAGCGGCCAACTGAGAAATCTTCATTTATTTCAAATCTGAATGAAATGAAGGTGGCCTTTTGGGTGCTAGCTTCAAACCCTAATCAAACTTTGACTTAATCTAAGACCTTTCAGGCCTTTCACATATGTTAGACCTTAGTCTCTTGCCTTTGTAGCCTAGTCCGAGTGATGGGCCTGTAAGAGGGGATAAAATATACTGGTGGAGGGTTGGCTTCTTGGATGTTAACATGTATTTGACACCTGTATACGGGTTATTAGATAGGTGATGTAAATCAATGTAGCGCAGTGAAAAATTACGTAGAACTGCATCTGTAAGACCAACTTTACCTTTCTCCCTTCCTTGTTGTTAGACATTTAAGTCTTGAAAATGTGAGGAGAAGAAAGAAGCATGTGTGTGTTACATGAAAATAAGCAACAAATAAGTCGCAATGGAGAATGTGTTGTCTTAGCCCGAGACATGAGATTTTAACAATGATGAATGCGTATAGTAGCTGCTCCATCACACATGACATGGAGGATGCGCTTAAGTAGATGACCTTATGCATGTGGAAGATATTCTAAACATGCTTCTTTGAAGAAAGTTTGTTTACATATCATTCTGTAACCAACTTCTCTGAAAGTGAAAATCAAGTTTTTCTCAGTGATGCTATTAAAAACTAAAAGTTTATAGTATCTTTTTCCATACATTCATCATTTCATCATCATCATCATCATCTTAATAAGTTTTCATCTCCTGCAAGCAGTTTTAATCCTCAACTTTGAATCTGTGTTGTTTTTTTTTAATTTTTTTAATTTATTATTATTATTATTATATTTGCAATTTATTTTAAGATATGTATGAATGCCTAATGATGTACTCATTTGAGAATTTACATTTTCTGCTGTTCACAAAAGAAAAATATAGAAAAATGTCACGGTTTTGCATAAAATGTGCCATCTTTTTAACAAATTAGTTAAATTATTAAGTTTTTGATCGTTATCAAATCTTTAGATCCTCGGAAGTAGTAGGATAGTATCTGAAAAACTTCTGCACAGTTTTCAATTATAAAATCCTGAACTGTAGGCTGGTAATGATAAAAAACCTGATTTTAGTAACACAAGCATGGGGTAAATCTTCGAATCCACCTGAAGTGTTACATTGGAAGAGATTGTTTTGTCTAAGAATAGACTCATCTGGTTTGATTACTTTTGCAATATTACTCTTGTATCAATATCTATAATATATCTGTACATGGGTCTGTTGGCATGGTATATTACATGCTGTATAGCTTTAAATCTGATTTATAGGACGTATCAAATTGCATTTGGTAACTACATTTAATTTTCGGTTGGCGTTTTATGATCAACTGTTTCCCAATCTAGATCGGTATTAAATGCCTCTAATTTCTTTCATGGTCCATAGGTACTACAAGCATGTTTACCAGGAATTATTCTTGACAAGTGATAGAGATGACGAGAAAATGACAGTAATTTCCAGCACCACAGGCTATGTTGCAGACTATCATCGTTTTGGGTGGTTACTGTTCTTAGCGCTCCGCATCCATGCTTTTAGCCGTTTCAAGGACCTAGTGACTTGTACCAATGGGTTGGTTTCTATATTGGTGAGTTACATTCTTATGTCAGTCAGTAATAATTGATATAAAACAAAGGGAGTCTACCAGTGGGTATGTAATATAAAAAATTCATAATTTGCTATGTGATTTGGAAATGCCAATTGTATTCAACTTTTTAGATTCTATTGTGTTAACTGTATATCTTTGCTCAGATTTCTTCTGACCTATAATAAATTTTGACAATGGTTAAGAAAGTAAAAAGGCACGAGTCTGATATGATTGAAATTTGACAGGCTATCCTGATTCTTCATGTCCCTGTCCGCTTCAGAAATTTCTGCATCCGTGATTCCCCACGATTTGGTAATCACCTTCCAAATATTAATATGCAAAAGTTGCTCCTTTATGCATGTTTCATTATTTTCATTGTTTATTGATGCTTACAAGCTACAACTGGTGCTTATGCCATTAACACATGATTCAGTCAGAAAAGGAAGCAAAGGTGTGGATCTTCTTGCATCTCTATGCAACATGTATGATACTTCAGAAGATGATTTGAGGAGAACATTAGAGAAAGCCAATGATTTAATAGCGAATATTTTGAAAAAGAAGCCAAGTTTGGCATCGGAATGCAAGCCTGAAAACCTGGACTATATAGATACAGGTTAATATCCTTTTTCTCCTTCCTATGTAAAATTCAGTTACTCGATCAATGATCAGTAGCAACTTGTAGTTTATCCTAATGTCTTCCTCGCCATGTTCTTGCGCACTCCAATGCAGACGGGTTAACCTATTTTGAAGATTTGATGGAGGATTCATCCTTGTCATCAAGTTTAAGCACGTTAGAGAAGGATTATAATGATGCAATACTTAATAAGTGTGAGCTGGATGAAAGAGTGTTTGTGGATGATGAACAAAGCTTGCTTGGGACAGGAAGCTTGTCTGAACACATTAATATAGGTGCCAAGGTATGTTTTCCTTAGTCAATGTGACACAAAATCCATGTATATCTATTAATCTATATAAGTATTAGTTGTATTAGATTATTGATACACGATTTCCCTTCTTTCCTTTTCTTAATAGAGAAAGTTTGATGCAATATCTTCCCCAGCAAAGACTATCACAAGCCCACTTTCCCCTCCGCGATCTCCTGCTTTTTCACCTGGAAAGGGTCTTCATCATCCAAAGATGGCACCTACACCAGTAAGCACAGCAATGACAACTGCAAAGTGGCTCCGAACTGTCATATCTCCACTTCCTTCAAAACCTTCAGCAGAGTTGGAGCGGTTTCTTTCATCTTGTGACAGGGACATTACTAACGACGTAACACATAGGGCCCATATCATCCTGGAAGCCATCTTCCCAAGAACTGCTCTTGGGGAGCGATGTCTCACTGGTACCCTGCAGAGTTCTAATTTGATGGATAGCATATGGGCAGAACAGAGAAGAATGGAAGCTCTGAAGCTATACTATAGGGTTCTGGAAGCAATGTGTAAAGCCGAAGCTCAAGTTGTGCAAGCTAATACCTTGAACTCTTTGTTAAACAATGAGAGGTTCCATCGCTGCATGCTTGCTTGTTCAGCTGAACTAGTTTTAGCTACTCACAAGACAGTTACATTGTTGTTTCCTGTGGTTTTGGAGCGAACTGGTATTACAGCCTTTGATTTGAGTAAGGTTATAGAGAGTTTCATTAGACACGAAGAATCACTTCCGAGAGAGTTGAGACGACATCTAAATTCTTTGGAAGAGAGACTATTGGAGAGCATGGTATGGGAAAAAGGTTCCTCGATGTACAATTCATTGATTGTTGCAAGGCCAACTCTTTCTGCGGAAATAAATCGTCTGGGATTATTAGCAGAACCAATGCCATCATTGGATGCAATTGCAATGCACTATAACATTTCCTTTGGGAGCTTGCCACCTTTGCCTTCTTTGCATAAGCATGAGACACCAGGTACTGGTTTATCCATTGTTCTAAGAAAACTATAAATGCTATAAAAGATAATCAAAATTGTGTGCTAAAATGCAAAATATTCTCTGAGATTGGTTCTGAATTGTTATTGTTGAACCGTGCATGTTGTTTCTCAGTGATTGTATATTTAAGTCTTGATATCTTGGATATTAATGGTTTTACGGTTTTACCCATATATGGAATCTTCTAAATAAAATTACTCCTTTGAAGCCGTCAATTTTTGTCCAGGTCAGAATGGAGATATTCGCTCTCCGAAGAGAGCATGTGGTGAATACCGGAGTGTTTTAGTAGAACGGAATTCCTTTACGTCACCCTTGAAGGATCATTTATTGGGCTTTAATAGTCTAAAACCAAAGTTACTGGGACCTCCATTGCAGTCTGCTTTTGCCAGGTACTAATTGATGGCTGTAGCCATAAGTTATCGATCTAGAACTGTAACTGCATACTGTCATATATTAAATAATGAGTTCCAAATTTACTTGCAGCCCAACACGTCCAAATCCAGGAGGAGGTGGGGAAACATGTGCGGAGACAGGAATTAATGTGTTTTTTACTAAGGTATTGAGTGGAAGGAAGCAGCTGTACCTTACGTTAACTGATGCATATATATTTTTTTAATGTTATCAATTTAAAACTCCTTTATGTGCTATCTCATTTTTTGAAGTATGGCTTGATGTACTTTGTAGATTCTAAAATTGGCTGCTGTTAGAATCAATGCCTTGATTGAAAGACTAAAACTGAACCAGCATATCAGGGAGACTGTTTATTGTTTGGTGCAACAAATTCTTAGTCAGCGAACAGCTCTTTTCTTTAATAGACATATTGACCAGATTATACTCTGCAGTTTATATGGTGTTTCAAAGGTTTGTCTGTGAACTTATCTAAGTCTAGGTTACTTTTCGATTGTTCTCGACCTCCTTACTTATCCCATGTGATGACTTGCAGATATCTCAATTAGACTTGAAATTTAAGGAAATAGTTTATAACTACAGAAAGCAGCCGCAATGTAAACCTCAAGTTTTTCGCAGTGTATTTGTAAACTGGTCATCAGCACGTCACAATGCGGTATGTTGATGATTTGTAATCCTTGAGCATTTAACTTTTCTTCATTATTCTGACTATTTTCTTTTGAAACAGAAAACAGGGCAGGAGCATGTTGACATTATCACATTCTACAATGAAATATTTGTTCCATCTGTAAAACCTCTGCTGGTGGAGCTTGGTCCTGCTGGAGCAACTCTAAAATCTGACTTGGTTCCTCAAGTGAGCAAAAAAAATGATGGTATGCTCCCTTATACAGTTATAACAATAATCGGTACACTTGCATTGTCCAAACTCATGTACTACCTTTTCTGCAAAGTTGTTCACTTCCTTCTCTTTTTTCAGGTCAATGTCCTGGATCTCCTCGTGTGTCTTCCTTTCCTACTCTTCCTGACATGTCTCCGAAGAAAGTTTCTTCTGCACATAACGTCTATGTCTCTCCACTACGATCTTCCAAGGTACACTCTTGTTATGTCTTTCTGGTTACTTTATGGTTGTCTCCTCTCTCTCTATATCAATTGGGGATGTGTTTAACGTCTTCTGTAAATTACCTAGGAAGGGTTAAGATTCTCGGACCATTCGCTGTACTACTTTTTGCGTAGATGTGGTTTGGAGACATTAGTTGATGCCAACTTCAATATCAGCTTCAAGTTTTTGAGCGTTATGGATTCATAATCTTTGTGGTTTACACAAAGTTAACAGAGTAAAGGTTTATTCACTCGCATCCAATCAAGATTTGATACACAGCTAACCACTGTCAACCCATCAGTCAATGGAAAGTTCTATCTGAATTAAGAAATGTGGCTGAAGTTAAACATCTGCTAAAGGCCCCGTTTGTTGATTATTGAAGATGCAGACTTAGTCTCCCGTCCATACCCTACTTTCTTCGTATGAGGTAGAAAACAAAATTTTATCTACTGATTTAGTAACTTTTATGAACAGCACAAGAGTACGTAATTTAGTCTTTGATTTACTTGCTTTTGTTTTAAAAATAATGCTGTGATAGTCCGATGGTGTGTCCTTGAAGGTATACCGTAAAGGTGCTTATCCCAAAGGGATGAAGGTTTCATCCAAGACCTCGGGTTTTTAATTGACAATTAGTCTGTACTTAGCACAATGACACCATTCTACAGGGGTGGTTAAATGGCGAACTTATCTGCGGTAGGTCGTCACACAGTGGTATTAGGGGGAATCTGATACCCTGAGACTGTGGCCTAGCCCTAGAGGGTAAAGATCACCCATGTATTGAAGCATTTTGCACACATGGCCGGTCTTGTCAACTATAATGTGCATAGCGTGCACATAATGAGCACGATCCAAGTATGTTGATTACACAGTTCAGGGGCTCTGTATGGACAGTGAGACAGACTTGTACTGTCTGTTCAGCCTATTTTACAGGCAAACAACTACTTGGATCGGCTCAAAGAGCCAGGATGGCCCAGATTGGACAGCAAAACCAAAATGACCAGCTGGCAAAAAATCTAAGGACTAAGCTCAGTTCTTTTGTTTAACAGTAAACATATGGATGTTGTGTTGGCTTGATAGATGTCAATCAAACATTTGATTGAAATGAATTCCAGCATGACTTCCCATATTCAGGGACAATAATACCAATGGCCAAACAAGGCAAGGAGATAATCAACAATCTCTGACTGATATCCTCACAATTACCTAAATTAGGAGAAACTAGATCGTAGGACGCTTTTGGGTCTGTAAACAACCTTCTACCAAATGTATTCTCAAGATAAACCCCAACTATATAACAAAAATGGATCCGGTTTCTATTGGTACCTGTGCAGTTTAAGCACCAATTAGTAAACGCTATGCACTACCTCACCGATCCGATCAGCTAAAAAAATAGAGGTCTGAGCGGGTGCCAAAAATCAGGCGATTTCGTCCGATTTCCGAGAAATCGGAATAAAAAAATCGCCGCTTACCAGCTCTGGATTTTTTTTTAAAGTACGATGCATATAACAGAAACGGTAATGGGATTTTCCTGGTAGGATATAGTCAACAACAAATACTGATTTGAGGAAAACCATCAGAGATGTTGAACCCAAACTTAAAAAATTGAAGATTACCAAAACTTAGGAAGAAGGTATGTGCCTGAAACCCAATTAAAGAAATCAAAATGTGACGTTCAATCCAAGTAGCTAGAGTTTCTTCTGGAGTATCCAAGTTATCACGACTGGAACCATTCATGGTCGAGTTTGCTCCTCCGCATTTTGTTGACGATAAAAGAGCAAAGTCTAAAGAAGGAAACAATGATAACTATCCTATACTCCCCATCTCAAAATAGCACTACTTAGTAGTACAAGTGTCCAACTTATATCTCTTGTTGTGCAGCCGAGTGAACCACTAATAGCAACTTTCGACCAGTATTTAGAGTGAATTGAAATACAAAACTTTGGGGGGCAAAGCCTATAGTTTTGTTCCTTTTAATATCTCTATCAAAATCAGTAATTTGCAAACTTAACCAAAGAAAAAATCACTGGTAATTAACTAATTACTAATATTTATAACTTAAAACTTCAAGTTTAGCTAAGTGGAGAAATCCCCGATTAGTTTCCGATTAATCCCCGATTAATTCCGATTACTAGGATTATTCGCTATAAGCTCTTGGAGCGATTTGCTGCCGATTAACGCTTAAATTGCACAGATTGGTACAAGTAGTGTTTACATGTAAGTTTAAAAATGGAGACAGTTTCGACTGGTAGGAGTGGTGTTTACATAAGTCTGTGAACAACTATGTTTACCTCTAAACTTTTCCAGGCGGATAGCGTGTCTATACTTTCATGTCCAAATTTTCCCATTATTTTTCATATCCATTATTAATTATAATAAGTTTACCAATTGATTACCACCACCACAACCCCTACAAAAATTAAAAAAGTAAAACATTACAAGACCTTACCCTGAAAAACTGGTGATCTCTGTTTCTTGCAATGGTGATTCAAGTCGTCTCTGCATATGATCCCGATCTAATACTTTGTGGCATCTTGGTGTTCAGTTTTGAATCGAGAATAGATAGGGCTTGATATAACGTAGACATGTGTATATTGCGAATCGGTATTCCACATGTTACTAGTATATTTTAATTTAAAAGGGGGGTTTATTTGTGTTGATGTTCTCATTTACAAATAGCAGCATGAGACATTTTTTGTCGATTGTTTGCAGCTAAATGTAAAAACCAGAAAAGTTGGCACCTGTGTATTTACTGTTTCGACTTTTTATTATTTACATGGTTATAAAATTCTTTATATGCTACGGCTTAACAGCAGCTGTTTTCGTTCGATTATTCTGCAATCATTTGCTGGTTACCAAGCAGTTTTTGTTTAATTCTTTCGAGTCAATTTTCTAATATGCAGATGGATGCTCTGATCTCACACAGCTCTAGAAGCTATTATGCTTGTGTCGGGGAGAGCACTCATGCTTATCAAAGCCCTTCCAAAGACTTGACTGCCATTAACGACCGCTTGAATGGGTATGTTAAGCTGGATATTTACTATGAGGTACAAACCCTTTTGACTGCGATGCTGATTTTTTGTCCTGTTTTTTTACCTATCAGCAAGAAAGTGAACAGCAGGCTCAACTTTGATGATGTGGGCTTGGTAAGTGATTCACTTGTCATGGGCAGTCTCTACCCTCCTAATGGCAATTGCACTTCCTCTTCAGGTGTTGCTGCTTTAATTTCACCCTTTAAATCTGAGCAACCTGATTCCTAGTTTGGATGATGGGTAAATCCTTGTATGTATATCCCTTTATTTCTCGTTTGTTTTTTTTATTTCTAATCTTATACCAGTCTTAAGGGTGTTGACTGAGCAGCAAGCTTCTGTAGAAAGTCTGCCATCAACCCCTTCTTTGTATGTTGGACTCTGAGCTTCTTCATTACAGAGGTCCAGATCTAACTGAACTAATTTAATGAAAAGGGGGGAAAAGGAAGAATTTTTTAATAATTCCCCTGATAACTTAATCCTGGTGTATGAATACATTAGTGGTTATCACCTAATTTATGGTTGATCAACAACCTGTTGGGGATTACTTTTAGAGGTGTGAAGAGTGTTCTTGATGCGTTGCGTAACTGATCTGCATAGATGAAATGAAAACATGAAAAATCAGGTTAAATACATCATTCATATCTTCAGCCTTAAAGGCTGAGAAATGAATAGCTGCATTGCAAGGTATCACCTCTTATTGCCAAGTCATGGAGAGTCTGATATATAGTTATCAGAAGAGTTGCGTTCAATTCTTTAGCAGATCGTTGTCCTTGTTTATGTTTTATAGGAGAACAGAGAACATAATATGCCGTATCCTATGGATCCCTTAAGAAAGTCCTTATCCTTAAATTTGAGGGCGGACTTCCAGAAGGGCACACCTTCAGCCTCTGCAGAAATTAAATTTTCTGCTGAGTGTGTCTGGTGGAGATCAGATATTAGTCATAGACGAGTTTTGGGGCTAGGTTATCGGAAGTCACAATCTCCGTTGGGAACAGCAATATTTCAATCTGACTTTGCCACTAGTTTTGCTTACTCAGACGCCTTCTAAGCATCAGGGCCATTGCGTACCCGGTCTGTTATCTTTATCCAGAATATTAGTAAAAAAAACTTCCACTGAAGGTGATAGTAATGGTCTGGCAGAAAGTATAATTAGTTCGAAATTGAAAAGCTGCTTCTGAATGTATTATCCAGTGTAAGAAAACTTCAATATTAGGTTATGGATGTTAAGAGATTTTCCTGGTTTTGAAAGTTTGTTCTCTACTGCTTACTGACTATCGTTGTTGTCTGATGCCCGGCTCTTGATAGTGATTGGTCATCTACTTTTGAATTCTAAAACCCGTTTCACGCAAGCCGAAATGTAGCGTTATTTGGTTGCAATAACAATTTATAAGCAATACGCCAAGAACTGTTAGAGCGTTATAATGACAGTTGACAGACAATGCGTCTATAATACTGTAAGATGAACATTATAGGATTTCTCATGCCTACCTTTTCTAATTGCCAGCTGTAAAGAGTTTGTTTGTTGCAAGGAAGTCACAACTCAGAACAGAAATAACTTCAGGGCAGTGTGGACTTTCGAGCATTTGTAAGGATCAAAGATATATGATATCTGCTGCAGGCTCTCTTATGCATGTTGATAACGTCAAGATATCACTTGAATGGGCACCCCCAGCAAGCAATCAATTCCTTCCTATTTGTCCTATGGAAACCCTGAACATATTCTCTGAACCAAATATTCCAATCTGAGCATGGAAATGAGACAACGTTGTGGCGTTGATTTCGTACGAATGTGAACAATTTTCTTACACATGGAAACAATCCCTTATCCAATGCTCCACCCAAACCCCTTATAGGATTTACTCAGGTCTACCTTGAAAAATCGTGAGCAGTACAAGGTGCGTGGTGGCCTAACAAAAGACATCGCATGTGTGGATCTTTGATCTGTTTTGGTTCTCAAGAGGCGTATATGGCTATCATATGTATTTGTAGATAACATAACTTTCATACATTAACATCTAGTGGCATTTAATCAAGTCCACCTCTTTAAATCACTAAACTTTTTGAAGTATCTTGGAAAATTAAAATGAAAAGAGTTGTTTATGTGCATATGAAATTGTTGCTCCAAGTAGTTTTGTTTGAACTTCACTTACTTCAGTAAAATGAATTCTGTTGTAAAGAAGATGTTGTCCATAACAGATAATGCACAACTTGTCAAAGAGAATTGCTTAAACAGCCGTAGTAACTTGTCCATAAATCAAGTCCAGTTCCAACAACAGGAAAAACAATACAATTGGAAGAAACGAAACTAAGGGCATCTCCAATGGGGGGTGTAAAATTACACCTCCACATAGGCTCCACCTAGGTGTCATTAGGATTTTACAATTCCAATTGTAAGTTATTGTATAACCTATAAATATCCACTCTCTATTGTTTCCAATGGAAAAGTGTAAAAAAGTTCAATTTTAAACTCGGATGACACATCACTTCAAGTGTCGTCCGAGTTAAAAAATTTCAAATTATGACTTTAGAAATAGATAAGGACGACACTTAATGTCCGAATATTTTTTTTGTTCAGACATGTGTTCAAGTGTCGCCCGTGTAGTGATGCTAAGAATCACTTACAATTATCAAGAACGATGAAGCTAAAGATGAGAAAATGAATACTGACTTGAACTGGAAAATATAGTTTTATTAAAGAGTAACAATGGCGGTTACAGTTTCTCACTTTCTCTCTCTGCTCTCGTTCTTACAAATGATTTGTGTAATGATTTTGGAATGAATCTCATTCTTCCACTTCCAGTCTTTATATAGTGTTGTAAGGATAGTTTTGTCCAATCATCAACTGTCGCGTGTCCATCTTCTTCCTTCTTCCTATTTTCCTGCCTTCTTTCTGTAATGCACAAACTTATTTAACATTTCGTGATATACCATCATATTTCAGGTTAGAATATCGGTATGACGATATTTCCCCATGACATCGCCCCCTCTCGAAATGTTCAAATTTTCATACTGAAAATTTTGAATTTTTTGAGAACCATACAAAATATCACCACAAGCCCAAATTCAAAATTCAAATTATTACAACTGTGGACAACTCAATTGCCTCGAAATTACAAACGCCATATTTTATTCTCTCCCTTCACTTTTACCCAAAACCTTATAAAACTTTGTTTCATTTTCTCTTTCCTCACTTTTGCATAAACACATCTAACCCTACCACCATTATCGTCTCCAGAAAAGCTCCCTCTTGTCTGTACTCACTGCTAACGTCAACAAATTCTTCTGCACAATATCAGGTTAGTACTACAAAATAACTTAAACATAATATCTCCTATTACGCCTTTATCGTTTACTGAAAATAAACCAAACTGATTTCGCCATCGTTTTTATCCAGATTATTCTATTTAGGGTTTAGGTTTTGAGTGCTTGAAAATTACATGTGTATCCTTATACTAATTAGATTCTTAATTACCATCTTTGACAGTATGGTTAGGAGAAAAACTTGTATTAACTTTATACGTACTCTCTCGAAACAATCCCGGCTTCGACGTCAAGAACGTATGCTTTTGAGACACACTTCTTCACCTCGAACCCCGACATTATCCTCTCGAGACTTCGATATGTGTCTAGTAAATAACATATTATATATTTATACTAAATACAGCGATAGTAGCTCAGATAGAGGATATACTTCTAATAAAAAAATTATTGTTTCTAGTGATGCTACCATGTCGAATGAAAGTGTTGAATCTGCAATTCGAATCAACTCGTCATCTTCAGCTTCTTCATCTCAAAGAACTGAGACTGATGAAACACACCGGCCTGCCCCATATCTGGCTGATGGCTTACCCTGTCATCCCTTCAAAACGGTGGATTCAGATACCGATTGGGAAATTATTGACGATCATAGCATGTGGAGTGGTGGTTTGGACCCTTGCTTTCTTGGAAGACCCAACTTGCATATAGTTAGAGCTGCCTATCAAATACCCGAGTGTATTCAACTTCGACACTACGTTGGAAGTAAAAAAGGAACTCACTGCCAAAGTGGCGAACTCAACACCACCATTATCACTATTGGGCAATTGGCTGTTGGCTTACGTCTTCCCTTATCGAAGCTTGATCGAGAAATATTGAATTACCTTGCCATCTCTCCTGGGCAAGGCACATGCAACTTCTGGAGATTGTTGTATATCTGTAACTTCTATAATTCTCATCTTGAATCCGATGTTCGACCCTTTAAAAGAATTCGTCTCATTGATATCCAGAAACACTATACCTTCCTTGAGTGTATCGAGAAAAATAGACATAATATCAAAGAACCCAGTGGTTATTTTTATCCCAAAAGACGAATGCACCGCGCTGACATTATAAGAAAAAATCGAGACAGTGATTTCAGATGGCCATTATTCCCTATCATTGTATCTGGACGGTGGGAGTCATCTGAATCGATAGCAATTCCATCCTTGGCACATCCTGTATTTAACCTTAATGGTACGTTATCTTTCGACATCCCCTACCTCCTTTATCGCGAGGCTTTTATCTGACTGGTCTATTATTGCGAGTTTATTTTAGTTCCTAAACCAGCCTCGATGAGAAGTCTTGGGGGATCCACTAGAGTAACAGATCTTCTCAAAGGCAATGGCAAAGAAGTCGATGCTCGAACTGGCGCTGACAAATATGGCAACCCAAAATTGACTGTCGAGCTTCCTGATACTGCCAACTATGTCGCTCCTTTATACTTCCTAAAAACTTCCGTTCTTCGAGGTCAAGACTCTTTACCTTCCACATCTGATATACCCTGCGACACCACTCCATGTCCTTTACAGCCTTGTTCTTCTAAACAACTGTTCAGAACAAACTTCGATTCTAATGAATTACCCCTTAATACTCCTCGATGTTATTTTGAATATATTGTTAATGGTTTTAAAATAACTGAAGATCTCTTTCCTCAAATCAAAAAAGAGATTCCCGATTTCTATAATTATCCTCTTTTGAACGATGTATTTGATCAACACTGCTTATTTTTCATAGATATGGCATCTTGTATTTCTCATGCTCCAGTCAAATCCTCAAAGATGCTCAACAAATTTATGAGCAAGAAAAAACCAACAGATGGAAGTTCATCCCAAGCTCCTACCTCCTCCCGAGATCAGGATGTTGACCCAGTACATCATTCGAAGAAAAGAAAAGAATCTTGCCCCACTACCGTACCACCAGCCTTGAAACCAAATAAGCATGCAAGAACACCGACATTGCCCCTACTATTATACCCTCCAAGCCTTTAACTCATTCGTCCACCACAAAACCTACTTCCTCTGACTCCAATTCGTCCCTTAGTGACTTTGAGGTTAAACTTGTTCTTCGAGATCATACCTCTGTCAAAAAAAATGCCTCCCTATTATCTGAACCTGCTGTACCTGGTCTCGGGGAAACTCTTGTGCTTAATACTATCCTTCCTCGAGATAGGCAAGCAATGGCCGAACTCACGACAGAAGAAAGATTTCAACTCCTATGCACTTCTCTTGAAAAAGTAAGTTGCTAATCCTTCGCTTGCTCTTATCCTTATTTATCTATTATCTTATCTGTATACCATATCTTCTCCTTTCTAGGTTAAAATTGTTGTTGTGGGGCAGTTTGAGAGTGATATGGTCAGTTGCCGTCGCTATAGGGAAGAGATTCAACAGTTGAAAAAAGATAAAGACTCTCTTGAACGCTCTCTTGCTAACGAAAAAAATTGTGCTGCCGATATAAAGAGATACTTTGATGAAGTCACTGAACTGCATCAGAAACTGAACAGTTCTTTCCAAGTTATGGAAGAAGAACTTACTCAGACCAAAATCTCCCTTGCTATTGAAAAATCTGAGCGGGCAGCTGAAAAGAAGAACCTGGACATTGAACTGGATAAAACCCACTCCCAAGTAGCTGACTATGCTTCACGAATGGAATATTGTGTGGAGACCATGAAAAGCTTCAGGCAATATCTTCCTGCTGAACTCATCAAAGATAAAGGTTTGGATTCTGATACCGAGAGCGAGTTGCCCTCCGATATTGGTGTTGGCGATGCTGGAAATGATGCAGTAGACTCCATCCCTCCTGGAACTGAAGCCACCGAAACGGATATGTCTACTCCACCTTTTAATCCTGACTCCCTTCTTAGCACTCCTAATCTCTTAGATGATCTAGATATCCATGCCGGGCTCAATCGACTTCTGGAATCAGGTAAATTCAGCACAAAACCCCCCGAGACTTCAACCCAGCTCTAATATTTCTGTCTTTCAAAATTGAATGATTGTAACTTTTGATACAATGATCCATTTGTCTTTTTCCTCCTATCTTGATGAGGAATTTTGAATGTCGATATTGGCTTAAGCTGCTATTGTAACTTTTTGACGTTCCTTTTAAACTGTGGAAAATATATCTTTTTGCTTTCTATAGATTCAACTTGTATGCAACACTTGTGATATATATCGTCCTTAAATAGGAAGCTAAATTCCTTTTCTATACACCTCTTAAATAAGTATGAAAATCAAATATATATATTAACATAACATTTATATTGATTTTAAAACGAGTTTCGATACCACTCCCACTAAAAGTATTAACATAACATTTATATTGATTTTAAAACGAGTTTCGATACCACTCCCACTAAAAGTAGTATCGATACTTATCATATACTTAAAAATTTTAAAACGAGTTTCGATACTCCCACTAAAAGTAGTATCGATACTTATCATATACTTAAAATTTTTAAAACGAATTTCGATACCACTCCTACTAAAAGTAGTATCGATACTTATCATATACTTAAAAAAATTTAAAACAAATTTCGATATCACTCCCACTAAAAGTAGTATCAATACTTATCATATACTTAAAAAAATTTAAAACGAATTTCGATACCATTCCCACTAAAAGTAGTATCGATATTTATCATATACTTAGAATTTTTAAAAAGAATTTCGATACCACTCCAACTAAAAGTAGTATTGATACTTATCATATACTTAAATTTTTTAAAACGAATTTCGATACCACTCCCACTAAAAGTTGTATCGATAATTATCATATACTATTATCCTTTGGCATGCATTTATTATAACCATTAAATATTCTATTGACTCACAAAGTACATGCTTAAATACCAATACTGATCGTACTAAACCACATTATTAAACTTTACACAGACATCTCTCAAACCTCTGACTGTCCCATGCACATACAACGAAGAAACCAGCTTTTTCGTACCTCTTCCTCGTTTTCATGCCCACCTACCATTAGTACTTCACTTTTTCTTATCAAATCCTTATTAAACAAACTTTTCCATCCTACTATTTCTTCTATAAAATGCCTTACAATCTTTGCATTTTAACATACAACTTTCACACTCTTCACTAATTTTCTTACAAATAACACCATGACTGCCCATTCTTTCTTCCTTATTATTTTGGCCATTACTATGGTTTTACCCAATCATCCTGACCCCTCTCCCTCTCCCCCAGAACGCTGGTCCGATTGCAACACCATTGACCTTTCTGATGAGGAAGAGCAGTCAGAAGAAGAGACTAAAGAAGGAAAAAACAAAAACGAAGAAACTGATGAGGAAGAAAATGAAAATGCCCCTAGCGATGAATGGTTGGGAGATCCCCATTGTAATGATTATGCCAAAGAGGACAATGAAGAAAATTCTAACCTTTCTTCTGATGAAGATGACGGTGAAGATGGTGACGATGAAGACGAAGATGAAGATGAAGATGAAGATGATGATGATGATGATGTCGCTGAAGATAATGATTAGCCTTGTTTCCTATATTTTTATATTTTATCTCGACCTGTACTAGGCTGCTCTGCCTACCCTTGTTCCCTTTCTAATAAAATATTGTTGCACTATCTCTAATTTTATCTTCCTTAATTATTAATATCTGCTTCTGTTTTCGACATAAAAATAAATGTATGTCGATATTCGACACTCGCCATTCACATTATATTTAAATATTATTCCTAAAAAACATACCTTACTTCATTCGTATTTTGGCGTTGATTAATCAACCCCATGCATTCCATATCTCCTCCATTCGCCTTTACGCTCAAATTTAGATTTTATTGACCTGAACATACATGTCTTCCAATATCAGGGTTTTATTGACTTGGTATTGAGATGAGGATCTACAGATCACCAGGATTTTATTGACCTGAACTCATATTTCTACCCAGAACAGGATTTTATTGACCTGGTATCGAGATGAGGATCTACAGATCACCAAGATTTTATTGACCTGAACTCGCATTTCTACCAAGAACAGGATTTTATTGACATGGTATCGAGATGAGGATCTACAGATCACCAGGGTTTTATTGACCTGAACTCGCATTTCTGCCAAGAACAGGATTTTATTAACCTGGTATCGAGATGAGGATCTACAGATCACCAGGATTTTATTGACCTGAACTCGCATTTCTGCCAAGAACAGGATTTTATTGACCTGGTATCGAGATGAGGATCTACAGATCACCAGGATTTTGTTGTCCTATTCCCACTCATATAATTCTAAAGATATAAATATTTGTTGTTCACATATCAACACTGATTTCGAGAATGATAACATCTTTATTGATCGCATGTCCTTGATAACAAAAAATTACATCATGATACGGGAAATATTCTTTATTGATAAAATGCTTTCAAATTGCTTAAATTTTGAGGCTTTGGTAATATTACACCTTCAGCCGTTTTTAAGTAGTAAGCTCCATTGATCCCAACTTTGTGAATGATGTAAGGCCCCTCCCAGCTTGCTGCTAGTTTGCCAGCCCCTTTTTCTTTAGTAGCTTGAGTAACCACTTTCAGGACCAAATCTCCTTCCTGAAAATGTCTTTCTCTTACTTTCTTATTGAAAGCTTTTTTCAGCTGCTTATGATATGTGTCGAGCTTTATCCTTGCTTGATCCCTTGTTTCCTCGAGATGGAGAACATCTGAAGACTTTCTGTCATTATTTTGACCATTCGTTATCATCTTTGTTCTGGATGTCGATACCACCATTTCTGAGGGAGTTACTGCCTCCATACCATAGGCCAAAGTAAAAGGTGATTCCTCAGTGGCTGTTCGATGTGTTGTTCTATAAGCCCATAAAATGCTATTCAACTCATCCACCCAAAGACCCTTCTTGTCCTCTAATTTTTTCTTGATATTATCCATAATGGTCTTATTTGTTGCCTCTGCCTGGCCGTTACCTTGAGCATAATATGATGCAGATGTGAAATGCTTAACCTTGTAAGATTCCAAGAAAGTTTTCACTTTTCCTCCTTCGAACTGCGGACCATTATCTGATATAATAGCATAAGGCAACCCATATCGACATATAACTCGTTCAAACAGGAAATTTATGGCATCTTTTTCTTTGATATGCTGCAGAGCTATTGCCTCTACCCATTTTGTAAAATAATCTGTGACTGCCAATATGAACCTTCTTTTACCCCTTCCTGGTGTGAGTGGACCAACAATATCCATTCCCAATAGAGCAAAAGGCCACGGATTTGAAACACAATGTAATTCTTCAGTAGGAACATGTATGGCTTTCCCATGAATTTGGCACTATATACACTTTTTCGCATATCGAAGACAATCCCTTCGCATTTGAGGCCAAAAATATCCTTGTCTTGTGATTTTATTGGCCAATGACCTACCAGCTGAGTGGTTTCCACATTCCCCTTCGTGAAGCTCAGCAATGATTAGTTGTGCTTCCTCATACGATATACATTTCAAATGTGGACCTCCAGGATTCTTTCTATGCAACTCACTATCAATCAATATATATCTTTGGGCACCAGATTTGATTCTTCTGGCCTCGTTTTTGTCCTCCACTATTTTCCCACAAGCCAAATATGAAGTATATGGCTCCATCCATGATGCCCCCAGTGTATCAATCTCCATAACTGCTAATCCCTCAATGCCAATGCTCGGCTTTTCTTGAATGCCGATATGCAGATTACAACCCTCCGTGTTTTCCAGCATTGCTGCCACATATGCTAAAGCATCCGCATGTCGATTTTCATTTCTATTGAGATGCTGTATCCTTATCCTACTAAAATTCTTCAACTTAGACTTTATAAAATTCAAGTAATCAACCATCTTTTCACATTTTGCTGAGTATCCTCCATTAATCTGGCTGATCACGAGCATCGAATCACTAAAAATCGATAACTCCTTTATATTGAGGGACTTAGCCATCTCGAGACCAGCTATCAAAGCCTCATATTTAGCCTCATTGTTTGATGCATGAAAACCCAATGTTATTGCAGTCTCGAGTCTCTGATTTTCAGGAGTAACCAACACCACTCCAATGCCACACCCTTCTCCACTAGAAGATCCATCGACAAATAGTCTTCAACCATTTGCCCCTGCCCATGGATCGTCCGTATAGACAACATCATCAGGCTCTTGTATCATTGCGAACTCTTCTTCTTCCATGCCCCAACTGGCATCTTTAGAAGGGAAATCAGCCAAGAAATCGGCTAATACCTGACTCTTTTCCGATATGCGGTTTCGATACTCGACTCCAAATTCATTTATTAGTACCGACCACTTAGACATCCTTCCTGATTTAGCGGTTTTTGCTAGAGTCTACTTTAGCTGTAAATTCATCATTACTATCACCGAATGTGCTTGAAAATAAGGCTTTAATCTTTGAGATGAGAATAATAGTGTCAAGGCATACTTTTCTATCATCGAATATCGAGTCTCGGCCTCGAGCATCGTTTTACTTTGAAAATACACTGGTCTTTCCATACCATTTTCAACTTTCACGAGGACAGAACTTATCGCAAAATCTGATACAGCCAAATAAAGAAGCAAGCTTTCTCCCTCCTTTGGCTTTGTTAGGGTTGGCATTTCTTGCAAATATTTCTTTAATTCACCAAATGCATCTTCACACTCCTCACTCCAACAGAACTTAACATTCTTTTTAAGCAATTTAAAAAGTGGCTTACATCGATCAGATGTTCTGGAAATGAATCTATTGAGCGCCACTATTCTTCCCGTCAGCCTTTGTATTTGCTTTCGAGTTGTAGGCGATGGCATTTGTTGAAGCGCACGTGTTTGATCAGGATTAGCATCGATACCTCGCTTCGTAACAATATAACCCAAAAAATTTCCAGAACTGACCCCGAAGGTACATTTTTCAGGGTTTAACTTCATATTAAATTTCCTCAATATTTTGAACACCGTATCGGGATCCTTTATATGATCAGCTGTTTTCATAGATTTGATGACCATATCATCAATATAAACCTCAACAATATGCTTGATGAGTTTCTTGAACATCTTTTCCACTAGCCTTTGATATGTGGCTCCCGCATTCTTCAACCCAAATGGCATTCTGACAAAGCAATATATACCTCCATTAACCACGAAAGTCATTTTCAACTGATCTAATACCGCCATTAGAATCTAAAAATATCCTGAATATCCATCGCAAAAACTGATCAACTCAAAACCCGTCGTTTTGTCTACTAATTCATCAATTCTTGGCATGGGATAATGGTCATTTGGACACTTCTTATTCACATCATTAAAATCGACACATATTCGAACACGACCATCTTTCTTAGGTACTACCACTATATTTGCTACCCATTCAAAATGCTCTACTTCTTTAATGATGCCATTGTCTAACTTTTTTGTATCTCTTCTTGCACCGCTTCTTCGTACATTAGTCTCACCTTTCTATGCTTTTGATGCACTGGCTTTGCACCTTCTTCCATATTTAACTTGTGCGAACATATTTCTGGATCGATACCGATGAGATCCGACATCGACCACGCAAAAACATCTTGATTCTCTTCCAAAAATACTATCAACTCTTTTCTTATGTCTACCGCTATTTCTGTACCTATGAACGTATAATGCTCCTCTTTTCTTTTCCCGATATTAACCTTGTCCACCACCTCTATTGTTTTTCTCTCCCATGGTGGTTTCTCATGCTTATTCATCTCCTGAGTGAACTTTACCTACTCCTGTATCTGTATGTTGGTATCGGCAGGCAAAGCTTGCTGTAACTACTAAGCAGAGTTTTCCAAGACGCCCCCGGTGTCTTGGCTTTTCCCCTTCATCATTCCTTTCACTGTAATGAAATTACACTTTTCTGATTTTGATTGATCCCCCCTTATCTCATGTAATCCATATATAGTTGGGAATCTAAGTACTTGATAAAATGTACTGGGCAGAACCCTCATCTTATGTATCCATTTCCTCCCCAGTATCGCATTGTGATCAGATTGGTGCTTGATGACCACGAATTTCGTCATTATTGTTTGAGGCCCAGCTCGAACTGGTAATTTTATCTCCCTAGCAGGTTTGGTGGAAGTTCCATTAAAACCATATAAATTGAACTTTGGTGGTTTTAAATGTGTCTTATCGAGACCCACTCCTTTGAATGCTTTCCAAAATAAAATATTAATTGAACTTCCACAATCTACCAATATCTTTTGTACATCATAGCCCGGAATACACAAAGTAATTAGCAATGCATTATCATGTGGCAACATTACCTTAGATAAATCCTCCGGTACGAACATGATTGCTCTAGGAATGCTAGAAGATATCAACTGCTGACTTACCGGCACTGGCTCGATATTAACTTCGAGAACTTCTTTCACCGTCGAAATCTTCGTTATCTTGTCTCGAACAATCTTTTTATGAGGAATTTCTCCCTTGTAAATCATGTTTATTACACCCAATGGCTTTTCCCTTATGGTTGCTATTTCTGCAGGCCTAACATCAGCCCGAAATTCTTAGTTTCCCCTCTTTCATAAGCCTGTCTATCTCCTTTAATAACTAGAGACACCTATTTGTCTCGTGGTTCTCAATCTTGTGAAACTGACAATATGGCTTTCCTTTCATCTCCCTAAAAGTGTATTTCGGCCATATCACAAAATCTTTCTTTGCTATTCGCCACAAAATATCCTCTGCCGTTGAATTTAGAGCTATAAAATTACTAGGATCAAGCTCCTCTTTCAATGTTCTGTCATATTTTCTTCGCTGTTGAGACTGATTATCTCAATTTGTATAATGCTCCTGAGGTTTTTTGTTATCTGACCTCGAGGAGTCTCGATTCTCATATCACTCATTACTATCCTTCTCTTTTTTCCCCGTATCGGTGACTTGCAACACCGCTTGCACCGTAGCGGTTCTCAACCCTTCTTTTACTATGATATCTCTATCCACTTTGTCATACAACTCTTGTAAAATTTTTACTTCTTTTCTCAACAAGTACTTATGCATATAAGAACCTGGGATTACTCCTGCTTGAAAAGCTATGACTGCTGTCATCTCTGACTCATCCAATCTTTCCACTGCCTGTGTTTCAGCCTTGAACCTTGTTAGAAAATCTTTTAATGATTCTTTCTTTGCTTGCTTCAACTGGAATAACGCTGACACTTGCTTTGGTTTCACTCTCTGATGACCATAATTAGTCAGGAACCTTTCTTCAATCTCTCTGAAACATGAAATGGATCCCTCTGGAATTGTGCAAAACCACTTCAATGCTTTTCCCTTCAAGCTTGATGAAAATGACCGACATAAGACCGTATCCCAATATTCAGAGCCCTGATATATCGAGAACTGATGTCGGTAACTAAACAGATGGTCCATGGGGTCCGTCGCTCCTTCATATTGGCTTAATTTTGGATTCTTGAATTTCGAAGGTAACACCGCCCTTTGTATCTCCTTTCTTAACGGGTTTCTACCGACATCATCTGCTAGCTTTCTTATCGATGCCGAGACTTTTTTCAACAACTGATTTCCTAACTGCTTTTGCATCATTTCTTGCACCATCTCCTTCGTGACCAAGGCTTTATTTTCTTCTTCATTAACCTCTTTCAGAGTCGTTCTCGCTACAGATTGTACTTCCTCGATATGATTCCTTTTCCTTTCCTCGAGATGACTCTTTCTCACCATTGGAGTTCCTGAACTCGACTCCTCATCATCCTTCTCATACATAGCGTCTTCAACACGCTTCTCTTTCTCTTCTCTTCTCAATTTATTCTCAGCTATTAACATTTGGTTCTGCTTTTCTAACTCATTCATCCTTCTCAACAAATCTTTTAAAGACACTTCTTTTTCTTGCATTTCCTCTGCTTCTTCTATCATCCTACTTGTTGATCTTCGAGTTCTTCGCTCCTCATTCTTAGATATAGCCTGAGAAGTGCTTCCCTCATTCACCATCATTGCCTTACTTGCTGTAGCACACTTTGGAGGCATCTTGATTACTCTTTCTAACCAAACTTCAATCAATGGATTCAAACAAATAAAAAGAAAACTAAAAATCTCACTCTCGATCTTTGACTTTGAACCTAGACGGCGCCAATGTAGTGATGCTAAGAATCACTTACAATTATCAAGAATGATGAAGCTAAAGATGAGAAAATCAATACTGACTTGAATTGGAAAATATAGTCTTATTAAGGAGTAACAATGGCGGTTACAGTTTCTCACTTTCTCTCTCTGCTCTCGTTCTTACAAATGATTTGTGTAATGATTTTGGAATGAATCTCATTCTTCCACTTCCAGTCTTTATATAGTGTTGTAATGATAGCTTTGTCCAATCATCAACTGCCGCGTGTCCATCTTCTTCCTTCTTCCTATTTTCCCGCCTTCTTTCTGTAATGCACAAACTTGTTTAACATTTCGTGATATACCATCATATTTCAGGTTAGAATATCGGTATGACGATATTTGTCCACAACAGCCCGGGCTATTTATCAATTGATAGCGAGATGAGGAATTCGTTACCGCCTCTATCAACTAATAATCTATATTACCTACGGTTCAGCACCCCCATTGGATAGAGTTTTTTGACACTTAGGGTGTAAACTTTTCACTCTATACGGTTTACACCCCTATTGGAGATGACCATTAGATATCTAAACTAATGACTAGTATACTGTCACACGGTGTGTGAACTCACAAATCATCATCAGAAATGGGTTTGGACTTTGGAGGAGGGGGACCAGAAGAGAAGAGAGGAAAGAGAATGAAGAGGGAGTGAGGGGATTTCTAAACTTAAAAATTAAGTTTTCGAAGATCGAATTTCAGCAAATTTTGATTTTAGAGTGGAAGAAATAGAGAGAGGGAGAAATTCGACATAAAGACATAAAAAACAAGGAGGATTGCTAGCGCCCTGCCCCTTTAAAGGGATAGGACGATCCTGACCCAATTAAAGACAGAAAATGGTGACCAGATACTTGTAAAAGTTTAGGAATTTCTAAAACAAATTTAACTCAGATTGACTCTTGACTTTTTGAGTCTTCACTCAATCACTTCTACCTTCTCTGGCACCACTGTCCAAAACCACCGCCGTCACCTCCCATTACCACCTGCCACCGCCTCGCACCACTACTGCCATTCTCTCCTCTTTGTTGATATTTTTTGTCCTCAGCTTTTCTTTTAGATTTTCTTCTCCCTCTAGCTCTACACCACAACACCACCTTCACTTGCCAATACCAATTAGGACAATTCCCCCTCCCCCCCCCCCCAACCAACTAGATGAGCCAATTAGGATTTCCCCCTGACTAGATGGGGAAATTAGGGTCTCCCCCCTAAGTACAAAAAAAAAATCAACTTGGGTTGACCGTGTGTTTTTGTGTGTATTTGGGAGGGAGACTCTGGGGGAAATCCTAATTGGCTCATCTAGTGCAGGGTAATATTCGTTAACCCTTGTTTTTGGGATTCAAAACTCACTTGAAATTGCTCAAAATGTAAAGAATTGAAACTTATTGTTTTGGGTATATTGGCTCTTTCATGATTTACATCTCAAATTAGTATGCATCTTTGATTGATGCTATGTTTTTATGTTCTCTCTCTAATTTCAAAACGAATAAGATTGTTATATGGTGGAAGTGAGGATTATTTTAGTTTTTTTCTTTTAAAAAAAATTGATAAAATAAACAAAGAAAAAACTTGCTTGATCTGAATCCGGCGACGGGGGTAATGGATAGCAGTGTTGGGGCCGGTTGGGAGTTGGTCAGAAGGTTGTTGTGTGAAATAGGAGAGAAATGAGTCAACTAAGATGAAATGAACCTTTTAGAGTATTTTTTTTTTTTCGCTAAGTGAACATTTTAGAGTTTAGACTATTATAGGGGACAAGTAACAATTTCTTGTCTGTTTTGGGTTAGGATGGTCCTATCCCTTTAAAGCGGTAGGACGCTAGCAATTCTCAAAAAACAGACCGACATAAAGACAGGGTACAAGACAATTTTTTTTGAGTCCTGTTACTGCCAGACCCCGATTTGTGTTGAGTAGACCTCGAGTTGGGCTGGGGTCTACCCATTGTGTTGGGCACAACCTGCAACAATACACCCCCAACCAAAACACGGGAGAAACCGAAAAACCGGCAATCACCCTTCGTCTCCAATAAACTCAAAACTCAAGAACACCCTAGGCTTAAACGACCCGGCTAGGTCGTTCGTTGTGCACACCAAACGGTCTAGTCACACTGTCTGGACTGAGTCCAAAACGATGTGTCCATGTCGTTTGAGATTTGGACTTAGAAAAAAACTTACGTTTGTGGCCACACCGTTTGGACTAAGTCCCAAACGACTTGGCCACACCGTTTGGGACTTAGTCCAAACGGTGTGCCCACACCGGTCAAGAGGCCAAAAAACAGAACTTCATATTTTTTCAAAGTTCAAATCCCAAACGACTTGGAAAGTCCCAAACGGTGTGGCCAAGTCGTTTGGGACTTAGTCCAAACAGTGTGACCACACCGGTAAGTTTTTTTCTAAATCCAAATCCCAAACGACATGAACACATCGTTTTGAACTCAGTCCAGACGGTGTGACCAGACCGTTTGGTGTGCACAACGAACGACCTAGTCGGGCGTTTAAGCTTAGGGTGTTCGAATTTTCTCATTCAGCCATATATTCAGCCCTGTACAGATGCATATTCAGCCCTAGTGTTTAGTGTTGGTGTTAGGATATAGTTTTCTTTGTAGTTTAAAGTATAGGATGGTGGAAGAGAAGAGAATAGAAAAGAAAAGAAGAGAAAGGCTGAAAAGGTTGCAACAAGTGAAATTCACGTTGGTTTGGGAGGTGCCCAATACAAAACAACTTTTGGGGCCAATGGCACATTTGTAATAATTTTTTTTGTTTTTGGGGTCCGGCAGTAACGAATACTTTTTTTTTTTTTTTTTTTTTTAAACCCTCCACCCGCAAGAGAACTCGTTATCGCTTCGTTGGATGGATTAAGAGGGGCTGGCTCACAAAGCTCGTCTTGTGTCAGACCATATTTAACCAAGGTCCATATTACTCGCAAGCCCATGTGAATGTAAGGGGCGCTAAAAACTGGCACACACACCTGCATAATGAACTGATCCCGATCAATCGAGAGAAAGCGAGTCGTGAGACCTTTTCAAACAAATTGAAATGATTGAAGTTTTAGTATTTGGAATCGTGTTAGGTTTAATTCCTATTATTTTGGCTGGATTATTCGTAACTGTATATTTGCAATACAGACCGACGATCAATTCAGCCTTTGATTAAGTGACATCATTTTTATTTTATTGACCTCCTCATTTCTTTAATATGCAGGATGTCAAATTCAGGCGTCTCCTCAAGTTAGTGAAGTTTTTAATTGTAACTCGACCTAAGATTCTAAGAATAACAGAATCACGCTGTGTAGGATTTGAACCTACTACATTGGGATTTGGAGACCAACAAACTGAGCTTTCTTATCACCAAGGACCAAACTATCGTTGATAGTTCCGAAATATCACTTATATATCTTGGGGTTTGAGATACCCTGTGCACCAAACTATCGTTGATAGTTCCGAAATATCACCTATATATCTTGGGTTTTGAGATACCCTGTGCAGTTGAAGCGTAATCCGCAGCAAATCACTCTACAAGCTTATAGCGATTAATCCAATTAATTGGAATTAATCGGACGTTAGTTTTAATTTTAGTTTAATTTACATATGTCCCTCTTAACTATGTAAGTGTTTCACATCCTAAGATTTTCTCTAATAAAAAATATAAAAAAAAATAAGGAAAAAGAAAAGATAGTAAGATATCCTTTGTTTATCCACGTGTGGGGAGTGCACTTGTATTTGTAAAAGTGTTGCAACTCTTATACACACCTGAGTTCCACTTGATCAAAGCTCTGCTTTTCTTCTTAGACATGTTAGATTTAGTTTTACAGAGAATTCTCTCTCTATTATTACTAATTTCTCTCTATCTCCATTAATTACCAAATCTGATATGAGAATAATAGATCAGATCGTCAATTTTTGGCTAAAGAAAACTTCAATTTTGATTTTCAATTTAAAGTTAGGAAAGACAGGTGCGAGGCCAAGAAGGGATCACACTTCGGCATCGATATTTTCAGCATTCAACGACTAAGCGACACTTTTTTGAAACCGATTTATCAGAAATCGCCCGATTAATCGAACAAAATCGCCCGCTTTTTCGCTCCTGCTCAGACCTCCAAATTTTTATCAAATTAGATCAGCGGCATAGCGCTTATTACTCGCCAATTAATCGGCGCTTAAACTGCACATGAAATACCCGGTATAACGGAGATACCCGGTATGGGCATATTGTGATATATCGAATAAATATATAGACACCTTCTATTTCCGATATATATCGGATTTTCCAATATATCAATATATATCAACCGATATATACAATATATCTTATATAGATCTTTGACTTTATTGACTTTGATGATGTTTGATCAATTTTTTATTGATTTTTATTAATATATCAATGATTTTTTGATATAATCAGTGATATTTTTTATATTTTCCGATATATCGACATACAAAACAAAATTTTAACTAGTCAACAAATAGAATATACATCCACCACCGATATATCAGCATATCCAATATATATCAGTTTTTGGAGGGTCCAATATATCGCCTATCATCGAAATATTTAGCTGCCTAATTCTGTAGTGCTCTTAGTTACTGAAAATTGGCACGCGCAACCAGTCTATGACTAAAACATATACACCACGTAAATAAAACATGCAGTTATCTATAGAATTGGACTATCATCCCACGTTCGAAATCAATTCTTTAGAAAAGAGCCCACCTACCAATGGGCTTGTTGGACACGCCTTGGACGCGGTCAATTAAACCAGACGCGGGTCAAGACGCCAGTCAGGACACGGTCAACATGATCAAAACACCGATTTTTACCATAAAAAATAAAAAAATAAATTAAAATAATATTAAAAAACTCAATTTTTTCATTTTTTGTTTTGTTAAGACTTACTACATGTTTTTAAAATTGGGTTTTTTTTGTACTAACCCCCCATTATATAGTCGTGTAGCGTAATCGGCAGCAAATCACTCTACGAGCTTACAGCGTTTAATCCTATTAATCGGGGATTAATTGAAATTAATCGGACGTTAGTTTTAATTTTAGTTTAATTTATATATGTACCTCTTAACCATGTTAGTGTTTCACATCCTAAGATTTTCTCTAATAAAAAATATAAAAAAAATAAGGAAAAAGAAAAGATAGTAAGATATCCTTTGTTTATCCACGTGTGGGGAGTGGACTTGTGTTTGTAAAACTGTTGCAACTCTTATACACACCTGAGTTCCACTTGATCAAAACTCTTCTTTCCTTCTTCGACATGTTAGATTTGGTTTTACGGAGAATTCTCTCTCTATTATTACTAATTTCTCTCTATCTCCATTAATAACTAAATCTGATATGAGAATAATAGATCAGATCGTCGATTTTTGGCTAAAGAAAACTTCAATTTTGATTTTCAATTTAAAGTTGGGAAAGACAGATGCGAAGCCAAGAAGGGATCACAGTTCGGCATCGATATTTTCAGCATTCAACGACTAAGCGGCAGTTTTTTGAAATCGATTTATCAGAAATCGTCCGATTAATCGAACAAAATCGCCCGCTTTTTCGCTGCTGCTCAGACCTCCCAATTTTTATCAAATTAGATTAGTGGCATAGCGCTTATTACTCGCCTATTAATCGCCAATTAAACTGCACAGGAGATACCCGGTATGGATATATTGTGATATATCGAATAAATATACAGACACATTTTGTATCCGATATAAATCGGATACTCCAATATATCAATATATATCAACCGATATATACAATATATCTTATATAGATCTTTGACTTTATTGACTTTGATGATGTTTGATCAATTTTTGACTGATTTTTATTAATATATCAATGATTTTTTGATATAATCAGTGATATTTTTTATATTTTCCGATATATCGACATACAAAACAAAATTTTAACTAATCAACAAATAGAATATACATCCACCACCGATATATCAACATATCCAATATATATCGGTTTTTGGAGGGTCCGATATATCGCCTAACATCGAAATATTTGGTGCCTAATTACAGTAGTGCTCTTAGTTATTGAGAATTGGCACACGCATCCAGTCTATGACTAAAACATATACAACACGTAAATAAAATATGCAGTTATCTATAGAATTGGACTATCATCCCACGTTCGAAATCAATTCTTTAGAAAAGAGCCCACCTACCAATGGGCTTGTTTGACACGCGTTGGACGCGGTCAATTAAACCAGACGCAGGTCAAGACGCCAGTCAAGACACGGTCAACATGATCAAAACACCGATTTTTACCATAAAAAATAAAAATTAAAAATAAAAATAATATTAAAAAACAATTTTTTCATTTTTTGTTTTGTTAAGACTTACCACATGTTTTTAAAATTGGGTTTTTTTTTGTACTAACCCCCCATTGTATAGTCGTGTAGCGTAATCTCCAGCAAATCACTCTACAAGCTTATAGCGATTAATCTTATTAATCGGAGATTAATTGAAATTAATCGGACGTTAGTTTTAATTTTAGTTTAATTTATATATATACCTCTTAACCATGTTAGTGATTCACATCCTAAGATTTTTTCTAATAAAAAATATAAAAAAAATAAGGAAAAAGAAAAAATAGTAAGATATCATTTGTTTATCCACGTGTGGGGAGTGGACTTGTGTTTGTAAAAGTGTTGCAACTCTTATACACACCTGAGTTCCACTTGATCAAAGCTCTTCTTTTCTTCTTCGACATGTTAGATTTGGTTTTACAGAGAATTCTCTCTCTATTATTGCTAATTTCTCTCTATCTCCATTAATTACTAAATCTGATATGAGAATAATAGATCAGATCGTCGATTTTTGGCTAAAGAAAACTTCAATTTTGATTTTCAATTTAAAGTTGGGAAAGACAGATGCGAGGCCAAGAAGGGATCACACTTCGGCATCGATATTTTCAGCATTCAACGACTAAGCGGCACTTTTTTAAACCGATCTATCAGAAATCGTCCGATTAATCAAACAAAATCGCCCGCTTTTTCACTCCTACTCAGACCTCCCAATTTTTATCAAATTAGATCAGCGGCATAGCGCTTATTACTCGCATATTAATCGCTGATTAAACTGCACAGGAGATACCTGGTATGGATATATTGTGATATATCGAATAAATATATAGACACATTTTGTATCCAATATAAATCGGATTTTCCAATATATCAATATATATCAACCGATATATACAATATATCTTATATAGATCTTTGACTTTATTGACTTTGATGATGTTTGATCAATTTTTGACTGATTTTTATTAATATATCAATGATTTTTTGATATAATCAGTGATATTTTTTATATTTTCCGATATATCGACATACAAAACAAAATTTTAACTAATCAACAAATAGAATATACATCCACCACCGATATATCAACATATCCAATATATATCGGTTTTTGGAGGGTCCGATATATCGCCTAACATCGAAATATTTGGCTGCCTAATTCTGTAGTGCTCTTAGTTATTGAGAATTGGCACACGCATCCAGTCTATGACTAAAACATATACAACACGTAAATAAAATATGCAGTTATCTATAGAATTGGACTATCATCCCACGTTCGAAATCAATTCTTTAGAAAAGAGCCCACCTACCAATGGGCTTGTTTGACACGCGTTGGACGCGGTCAATTAAACCAGACGCAGGTCAAGACGCCAGTCAAGACACGGTCAACATGATCAAAACACCGATTTTTACCATAAAAAATAAAAATTAAAAATTAAAATAATATTAAAAAACAATTTTTTCATTTTTTGTTTTGTTAAGACTTACCACATGTTTTTAAAATTGGGTTTTTTTTTGTACTAACCCCCCATTGTATAGTCGTGTAGCGTAATCTCCAAAGAAATCACTCCTCTTAGCTTATAGCGATTAATCTTATTAATCGGAGATTAATTGAAATTAATCGGACGTTAGTTTTAATTTTAGTTTAATTTATATATATACCTCTTAACCATGTTAGTGATTCACATCCTAAGATTTTTTCTAATAAAAAATATAAAAAAAAAATAAGGAAAAAGAAAAAATAGTAAGATATCATTTGTTTATCCACGTGTGGGGAGTGGACTTGTGTTTGTAAAAGTGTTGCAACTCTTATACACACCTGAGTTCCACTTGATCAAAGCTCTTCTTTTCTTCTTCGACATGTTAGATTTGGTTTTACAGAGAATTCTCTCTCTATTATTGCTAATTTCTCTCTATCTCCATTAATTACTAAATCTGATATGAGAATAATAGATCAGATCGTCGATTTTTGGCTAAAGAAAACTTCAATTTTGATTTTCAATTTAAAGTTGGGAAAGAGCGGATCACGAGGCCAAGAAGGGATCACACTTCGGCATCGATATTTTCAGCATTCAACGACTAAGCGGCACTTTTTTAAACCGATTTATCAGAAATCGTCCGATTAATCAAACAAAATCGCCCGCTTTTTCACTCCTACTCAGACCTCCCAATTTTTATCAAATTAGATCAGCGGCATAGCGCTTATTACTCGCATATTAATCGCTGATTAAACTGCACAGGAGATACCTGGTATGGATATATTGTGATATATCGAATAAATATATAGACACATTTTGTATCCGATATAAATCGGATTTTCCAATATATCAATATATATCAACCGATATATACAATATATCTTATATAGATCTTTGACTTCATTGACTTTGATGATGTTTGATCAATTTTTTACTGATTTTTATTAATATATCAATGATTTTTTGATATAATCAGTGACATTTTTTATATTTTCCGATATATCGACATACAAAACAAAATTTTAACTAATCAACAAATAGGATATACATCCACCACCGATATATCAACATATCTAATATATATCGGTTTTTGGAGGGTCCGATATATCACCTAACATCGAAATATTTGGCTACCTAATTCTGTAGTGCTCTTAGTTACTGATAATTGGCACGCGCATCCAGTCTATGACTAAAACATATACAACACGTAAATAAAACATGCAGTTATCTATAGAATTGGACTATCATCCCACGTTCGAAATCAATTCTTTAGAAAAGAGCCCACCTACCAATGGGCTTGTTGGACACGCGTTGGACGCGGTCAATTAAACCAGACGCGGGTCAAGACGCCAGTCAGGACACGGTCAACATGATCAAAACACCGATTTTTACCCAAAAAAAAAATAAATAAATAAATTAAAATAATATTAAAAAACTCAATTTTTTCATTTTTTTGTTTTGTTAAGACTTACCACATGTTTTTAAAATTGGGTTTTTTTTTTGTACTAACCCCCCATTGTATAGTCGTGTAGCGTAATCGGCAGCAAATCACTCTACGAGTTTATAGCAATTAATCCTATTAATCGGAATTAATCGGAGATTAATTGAAATTAATTGGACATTAGTTTTAATTTTAGTTTCATTTATATATATACCTCTTAACCATGTTAGTGATTCACATCCTAAGATTTTTTCTAATAAAACATATAAAAAAAATAAGGAAAAAAAAAAATAGTAAGATATCATTTGTTTGTCCACGTGTGGGGAGTGGACTTGTGTTTGTAAAAGTGTTGCAACTCTTATACACACCTGAGTTCCACTTGATCAAAGCTTTGCTTTTCTTCTTTGACATGTTAGATTTGGTTTTACAGAGAATTCTCTTTCTATTATTACTAATTTCCCTCTATCTCCATTAATTACTAAATTTGATATGAGAATAATAGATCATATCGTCGATTTTTGGCTAAAGAAAACTTCAATTTTGATTTTCAATTTAAAGTTGGGAAAGACAAATGCGAGGCCAAAAAGGGATCACACTTCGGCATCGATATTTTTAGCATTCAACGACTAAGCAACACTTTTTTGAAACCAATTTATCAGAAATCGTCCGATTAATCGAACAAAATTGCCCGCTTTTTCGCTCCTGCTCAGACCTCCCAATTTTTATCAAATTAGATCAGTGGCTTAGCGCTTATTACTCGCCTATTAATCGCCGATTCATCGGCGCTTAAACTGCACAGGAGATATCCGGTATATTGGAGATACCCGGTATGGATATATTGTGATATATCAAATAAATATATAGACACATTTTGTATTTGATATATATCGGATTTTCCAATATATTAATATATATCAACCGATATATACAATATATCTTATATAGATCTTTGACTTTATTGACTTTGATGATGTTTGATCAATTTTTGACTGATTTTTATTAATATATCAATGATTTTTTAATATAATCAGTGATATTTTTTATATTTTCCAATATATCGACATACAAAACAAAATTTTAACTAGTCAACAAATAGAATATATATCCACCACCGATATATCAACATATCCAATATATATCGGTTTTTAAAGGATCCGATATATCGCCTAACATCGAAATATTTGGCTGCCTAATTCTGTAGTGCTCTTAGTTACTGAGAGTTGGTACGCGCATCCCGTCTATGACTAAAACATATACAACACGTAAATAAAACATGCAGTTATCTATAGAATTGGACTATCATCCCACGTTCGAAATCAATTCTTTAGAAAAGAGCCCACCTTCCAACGGGCTTGTTGGACACGGTCAATTAAACCAGACGCGGGTCAAGACGGCAGGACGCGGTCAACATGATCAAAATACCGATTTTTACCCAAAAAAATAAAAAAAATAAATTAAAATAATATTAAAAAACTGAATTTTTTCATTTTTTGTTTTGTGAAAACTTACGACATGTTTTTAAAATTGGGTTTTTTTTGTACTAACCCCCCATTGTATAGTCGTGTTTGTGAAAATCCCTCCAAAGTAACAATCATCACAAAAGACTCCCATTCCATCTCGAAAATGCTAACAGACCGTTTGTTTTTTTGAAATACCAAATTTACCCCCAAATCAAGTAGTCGTTAAGAATTCATTCATATTCATTTATTACCAACGACTTTCTTCATAACCAAAGTCAGTTTTCTCACACTTGTATTTTGAAATCCTCTCATGGGTAGTGGTTTTAATAAAATAATTCCAATTCAACTTAATTCATCTCTCATTTCTTCCTCTAATATTCATCTTATCTTTTTGGTTCATCTGAACTGAAAATATATGTATAATAAAAAAAAATCAATAAATTTAAGGGTTTTTCACAAATAAATTTGAAGGTAAATTTGGTATTTCAAACAAACAAACGGTCTGTTAATAGTTTCAACACAGAATGGGGGGTCTTTTGTGATGATTGTTATTTTGGGGGGTTTTTCACAAACGCGACCATGCCATGTCCGCATCCTACCTTTTTGAGATACAATGGAGGGTTAACCCCCTTTAAAGTTTGATTAGAAAATATTAAACTTAATTTTGTAGCTATTTATCTTTAATAGTTTTAAATTTATAAATATTGATATATTTAATTTAGTTTTTAATGTTCAATTTATATAAAATAAAATTATAAATATTAATTAATTTATGCGTCCTTTGCCGTGTCTGCGTCCTACCTTTTTGGGATATAACCGAGTTGCCGCATTTGTGTCCGCGTACGCGCGTCAGTGCAACATAGATTCTAATTAACTTAAGAATCAGGTGTCGATGAAGAGGAAGCAGTTAAAATTGGGAGTATTATAACGTTTCAAGCTCAATTTTCTTTTAACAAATCACATTTTTTTTATCTAATAAAAGAACCAACGGGAGCTTAACCAAAACTAAGGAAAAACACGGGGCAAACTGCAAACCTGCTCTAGGCATGGGAATTTGACGGGTGAAATTCCCCCCACCCCCAAGAATCAACTGAGAGCATGCAGTAAAATGATGGCAGCAAGGACAGCCTGATATATATCAAAGAGAAAAGAGAGAAGGAATGTCGCATAACTGAGAACATGCTTGTTATTTGGTGGAGAATTTGAGGCCATTAAAGCTGATTATAACTATAAATGAGTATAAGACTCTGTACAAATTACAAACCCATATGATGAACCTTGTAGACTCCCAAGTTTTTGCATGTTTGCTTCAGATCACTGACTATCTACAATCAGAGATTCCCTGCAGACCTAACCAGTTAAATACGATAAAAAAAACAAGGGAAAAAGACCTTCCACCCCCAATCTTTCCTCAAAATACTCTTGCTGGACTATGTGCATGTGTGCAGTGTGCTACTAAAAACAAAATGAAGTGAAAGTAATTCTTAATAGTACCTGCAAAAGCAGACGCTTAGCACCAGAATGCTATCACCTTCGGTTCACTATAAATCTCTAAGAAATAAAGCAGTAGCTTCTATATCCCTCTTTAGAGCAACCCTGCTAAATCAACAATAGCCATTCATCGCACTGCTACACATAGTAAATCATGCCCACTTCAATGAGGCTGATGTGGGGAATGTTCAATGCCACGGAAGGCCCTCTGCAGTTCTTCCTAAGAAATGAATATCCAATGTCAATTACCAACTTCTTCAGGAATGAAGATGATCTACGTGCCTTTACATAAGAGTGCCCCATTATGTAAGCAATGCCTGCCTCCTTTGCCTGGATCAAATCCATCAGCTCTTCTCTCACTGACGGATCCATACCTATGGTTTGCGGTAACAGGAACCTCACACGCCTTCTAATCTGTGGGTTCTCATCCTCGAAAACTGAACGCAAGCTCTGTATGGTTGGAGATTTGCTGCTTTGGATAGTGGTTATCACCTCGATCTCTTCTTGCTCGGACACTATCAAGCTTGAGCTTGATTGGATACTATTGGTGCTTATAACAGCCATCCTCCCATCAAAAGACGAATTATCAGAACTTGATAATTGAGGTTCTTCAGCTTCCATTTGGATAAATTCTGCAATGCTCTGGATGAGTCGGTTCTCAAAGTCACCATTGTCCCGTTGGATATCCTTGTACCCATACCGTACAATGCATCGATACATCCGATAAGGTCTAGGGCAGATTCGGCCAATTAGGAAACGTTCCTCAGGTGACACGTATGGAACTGGGACAGATTTTACACAAACAAAAACCAAGACCTTGTGGAATGCAGGGAGATTAGTGACAAAGTGGGAGAAGATTGCGGGGACCCCTGTTGCTAATTCTGAGTAGATGAGGCCTATACCAGGCACCCGAACAATCCCAAGACTTGGGCCAAGACCAAGGAGCCATTTTAAGGATACCTTGTTATGCAGATCAAAATTGTACTTCTTGCGAGTGCCGTAATGCCAAATATACATAACAACCATAAAGAAGCACGAAAGCACAATGGGAACCCATCCTCCTTGAGGCACTTTCGTGAATGCTGCAGACAGGTAGACCCCCTCGATGGAGCCAAAGAAGAGTAAGAAAGCTGCAGCCAAAATAACACTTCTGTTCCACACAAAGACTATGACAAGTGCCATTAGCCAGGTTGTGACAAACATAACCGTGATGCAGGCGATACCTGGAATTGATAGAGCAAAGCGACATGCCATCAGAAACAACAAAATGATGGATAACATTACTCAAGTACAGCATGTTGTACGTAGCCTCCAAAGGCAAGGCAACATGGCGATCTCACTATAAAAACTGCAAGGAAAGTACCGGCATTATTTTGTATTTTGTAGTTGAATTTTTGTTTGCATTGGAAAACCCACTATAATTATGAGATTTGTAGATTCTTTCTGAGGTGCACCTGTCCCGGATGTTGGAGGAACTGTGAATTCTCCTTGCCCATCTATCCATTTATGTTCTAGGTATACCTCATGCATTATGTAACTTGCAAGACATTTAATTCTTTTAGACTTACCATACGCATTGCCGATCAAGGTTGTATCTTGGAACCCAATAGTAATAGCTAGACAAAGGATCATGAGAATCCAGTTAATTTCCGGAATGTATATCTGCCCATATATATGTTTAGACGTGTGAACAACCTTGACTCTGGGAAAGCAACCAAGGGCATGGCACTGTTTGATAATGGAAAAGGTAGCTGTGATGACTGCTTGACTTCCAACAATGGCCGCAAGGGTAGCAATCACAAAGACAGGCCAAAATACTTTATCTGTAAAATGAGCTATAAATGAGAATGCAATTCTGGTGTTGCTGTAGAGATTTTACTGAAATTAGGATCGAGGAAAATACAAACATTATAGGAGTAAACTGACCTGGTATTGAATCATAAAAAGTTCTATTGATAGAAGATGGATTCTTAGACAGAAAAGCAGCTTGCCCCATGTATTGAACTACCAAGCAGGGGTATATAACAAATGCAAAGGCAAGCTGGAAACAATAGAAATGAGATAATGGTCAGTGTTGGAACTCAAATTAAAAAATAACACTTAGATAAAATAAAGAATGCAAGTACAATCAGTCTACTAGCATGACAGATTAGATGCGTAAGTGTGGCACAATAGATATTCACGAAAAATACTTGACTAAAGTATGTTTAGGTTTATGGTTGATGGCATTATGTCTTGTCACACAGCCTTTATTACCATTGAAATGGTTATAGACTTGAGATGAAACAAATATTCTTGGTGGGCCTTACCACCTACGTGAACACATATTGACCAGTAGACTGAATCAGGAACACATATTTTATTCTGTACATAAAACAAAGAAAATGATGAATTTACCCTGATCGATAAGGCAGTGAAGTGTCCAAGATCTGCAAACATAGCTTCAGTACCTATATGACCCAGAATAATTTGTCAGATGTGTGAAGTCTGGACAAATACAAAACAGACATGTCTCCGAAACTCTAAGAGACGAGGAATGCTGGAGCAAGTCTATGAAAATCAAGATATTCCATAAACTCTCCAACCGAGACATTTAGTTCTTACTTTTCACTTTCATGTGCTTTTAACGATCAACTGTTGTTGATCATCAGATTGTAACAGAAATCCCACCAAATAACAAGACCACGTACCAGTTATAGCAAGTAGGATCCCTCCAAGAGAAATCCAGCCATCTTTGCCTGTTTCTCTAAAGAATTTGATGATGTAATACGGAGAAATTGCACGCAAGATCTTTGGATTCCAATGTATTGTATTGTATAGGCCAAGGGTAAAAATTGTTACCAACCAGATGATAACAATGGGTGCAAACATAAAAGCCACCCTATGGGTACCAATATGTTGCAGTGCAAAAAGGCCCACCAATATAACACATGCAAGCAAAACCACCTCACCTGGATAAATTATTAACCATCTATCAGAAATCAGTAAAAAAACAAAAAAGAAAAGAAAAAGAGGGACACCAGAACATACGGCACTTCTCTTAAAAGAAATAACAATCCAAAAGGGTGTGCATTTGGAAATAACAACCAAAATGAAAACGAAATGCAATTTGTGGACAAAGATTTTCACTTAGCGGCCAAATCATCCCCCACCGTACCCTCCCCCTCTCCAAAAAAAAACGGAGAGAGAGAGCCCAAAGAGAAAGGAAGTGGACAAAGGCATTCAAAGCTAAGTTTTGAGAGAACAAAGGCCAGCAGACAAAAAGAAGCTAAAGAAACTACTTACCATTGGTTATCTTTCGTTCAGTAACCTGCAGTCCAGAGACAGCTGAAAGAACTGCAATAACATGAAACCAATGATTACTTTCTGAGTTTTTGCAATCTAAAACTATCAAAATCAATACCCCAAGTAAACTCTTCTATCCCCAAATCACAGAGGAATAATGAAATGTTTTTGGAGAATGAACTGTCCCACATACGATCCTGAAATGAAATGTACTATATACGATTATATGGTGCACATATGTCTAAGAGGACGTATACTAGAAATGGGTAAGTAGCAAAACTGTTGATGGCTCTTTTCAACAATAAAATCTGTAAGGAAATTTTAGTCCTTGTAATAGTAAGGTAAAGCCTGCACCACGCTAATGCATTTATAGGATTTAGACAGTTTAGTGACAGTTCCACAGTTGACCGTGCTAACTGTTTAAATTATTTTATTTGATCAGTTTACCCAAACCCGATGTAGGACCAAAACTTAAATATCTCTTAGAGATACCAAAAGCTTAATAAACGACAGTCATCGTGTAGCATTACAGGTATTATGAAAATTTGAAATGGTCAAGTACTCAAGTCAAAGACATTTGGCAGTGAACACGGTTAACTAACAGAACTAGGAACAAATGCTAGTAAACACATTAGTGTGGAGCGATGTCTAAATCCCTTCATATTGCAAAGACTAAAAATTAAATGTCCTATAAGTAAACGGTATCAAACTATCAATCAAGACCTCCCACTGAAAATCAAATTAAGGGATATGCACCTAAAGCTACAGTTTCTTTGAAAATTTATTTTCTCAGATATCAGAGAGATATGACTGATTGCTCTATTTGTCTTCATAAAATATCAAGGGAATTGACAGGGCGCCTGTGCATATTGGCTGTTTACGCACCATGATAGTTCCGTTGAATGAAAGTGACGAATGAAAGGCATATACCTTTCATAGACCATTTTATTAATTGAATGCCTTGTCACCTTAAATATCATGATAATATGCAGTTTCAGAATTGAAGCAAATGCACTAGTGAGAAGAAATGGAAAATATTCCAATTCAAATTACTTGCTGATGGCGCACAGCTGCCATTTGATGTCACAGCCAGAAAAGTACCTGAAATTGCTGGAGTAAGCACACCATCGCCTATAACCATGCAAGCGCCAAACAATACAACAAGCAGTAATGCTGTTCTAAGTCTTTTGTGCTTCTCAAGGAATCTCTTCAGTGGGGAAGACACTATCTGGGTTGAAGGCCCATATTTGTACGCAGAGAGCTCTTCATCAGCTGCTTGCTGATTGGGTAGTAGACTAAACCTTGCATGCCTACAAAGAAGTGAGTAAAGAGCAAAAGTCCCACCTGACCAGTTACAGAAAATAATAGAATAGTTAGTTTCAACAAAATAGTAATGCATTACTAAGTTTAAGAATAATTTTTCACTCACAACGCACCTTCACCATTATCATCAGCACTCAACAGAATGAAAACATATTTCAGCAAGGGGACCATTGTGACTGTCCAGAAAATAAGAGAAAATGCACCGAAAATTGCCTCTTCATTCTGGTGAGTTTTCAACTTTCCTACAAATGTGCTGGTGAAAACATAGAGAGGCGAGGTGCTCAAGTCTCCATAGACCACACCAAAGCTTTGATATGCCAATATCAAATTTCTGGAAACATTCCTCCATGAATACTGTGATGCAAACAATAGCCAAGATTGAGTTAAACTTAAGACTAGTCAGATACCTGTGAGAAGTATTCCTACTAAAAAAAGCAATGTCCACTACTTTAAACACCAAAAAAGTAAAACTAGAGACCTGGATCATCCAGAGTTAACCAAAGCTAGAAGAGTCCAAATAAGAATAAAAATTAAGGCCGTATAAGAGGATGTAGTTAACTAATGTCAGCACGTCCTAAAAGAACGTTTGAAGCAGTTTATGATAGCAGGAAATCACTTTCAAATTTGCTGTGGTGGATTCCAGGGGTGGAGCCAGGAATTTAGGTTACCCCAGGCTGAAATAAACCATGGGCTTTAGCCCGGTCTAGCCCTATACTGGCTCCGCCCTTGGTGGATTCATAGTAGAGGTGATGGAAAGGAGGAAGGAGATAATTATGGTTTAGGGTTTAGACAGGGCGATCTGAACGAATAAATAGCATTCGGTTGTGTTGTTTGTGCCAGAGAGAAATAAAAAATAAGTTACTAGAAGACTATGATAGAATAAGCTCCATAGGTTAGGATAAATAAGTTAGTATCATAGATAGCACTTGCTTGGTTTATGTTGGTCAACAATTTTTCGATGCCACGGATTGATACAAGAGATAATGAAAATGAGGGTCCCCATTAATTTTTCCATTTCTTCTCTTCAATGACGTCTCTTCTTCAACATACAGAGTCACTCTGATCCGTTCTTTCTCTCCCTTAAATGTTAATGGTGAACATTTGACTTTTTAGTCGACCCAAAACTACTTCAACTAAAACCCAACTCCTGATTGCTTATAGCTGATTCTACAAAATTCAACTAATATTAAATAAATAATAATCGAGTAATTAATCATCGGACCTTAGAAGGTGCTCGTGGACTTGAAGAACCTCCTCCACTTGCTTCGGGCTCCATGTTTTGCACGTGAACAAAAGCCAAAGATTGAAATGAACTACTTACTACCTCTGCTCTGCTTTGGAGTTTGGACTGGGACGGTCTTGTTTCTAATAATAGTGAGATTATTATTGATAAATTTATTTATTTATTCATTTCTCTCTCCTTCTCCTTATCAACGACAGAGAGCGGGATGCCCCCATACTTCTTTGATCCATCTAACGACTTCTATTTTCCGCACGGTCTAATCTGTTGGGCATATGGCTGCTGCGCACGTTTGCTCAGGTGTCACACTCACACACTCACACGCGTCTTTATTTTATTCACAATTAATATTGGTTGCCAATGGCCATTTTTGCTTTTGTCCATACGGTACCTTTACCGGGTCTTCACTAATAACAGCTGGTGTATATATCTTAGGTCTATTAATCATGGGTTTCATAACCTGATAACCGACCCGAACCAAACCGATAAAAAACGGTTTGGGTTTTAGTAATTTGGTTTGCCCTCCACCGACCCAAAACCAAACCAAACCCATAAAATGACATTTTAGTAATATTTATGATTAATTTGGTATATATTTATCAATTGTATGGTTGAAATTAATTGATTTAATTTAGGATTTAATTGATTTTATAGTTATCGGTTCGGTTTTAGTTTGCAATATATCTTATCGGTTCAGTTCGATTTCCGATGAAATATAATATTATCGGTTCGGTTCGGTTTTGGGTTTTTAATTTTTTTATTGGTCCGGGTTTAGATTTTTCAGAACCTGAACCAAACCGATCCATTGACAGCCCTCTATATAGGGCAGAGAATGGGTCGGGTTCGGGTCGGATATGGCTACATCTTTGAACCCGAATAGTTTGACAATATCCGATTCCGAATCCGAATCAAATCGAAATTTTCAATCTGAACTTGATCGGATAACACTAAAAATTCAAAAAAAGCCCAAAAATGATATCCAAACCCGAACTCGAATCTGAACCCGACCCGAATAAATAAACGAATATGAAAATCAACCTAAACCCGAACTATTCGAATTCGGGTCGGGTTGGATTCAGGTCAAACCCAACCCGATTCCCTGCCCTATCAGTTCGGTTCGGTTTTGGGTTTTCAATTTTCTTATTGGTCCGGGTTCAAATTTTCCAAAACCCAACCCAAATCGATCCATTGACAGCCCTCTATATAGGGCAGGAAATGGGTCGGGTTCAGGTCAGATATGGCTACATCCGAATCTGAACCCGAATAGTTTGACAATATCCGATCACGAATCCGAATCAAACTGAAATTTTCAATCCAAACCCGATCGGATAACACTAAAAATTCAAAAAAAACCCAAAAATGATATCCGAACCCAAACTCGAATTCGAACCCGACCCGAATAAATAAACGAATATGAAAATCAACCTGAACTTTAACTATTCGGATTCGGGTTGGGTCGGATTCAAGTCAAACCCAACCCGATTCCCTGCCCTACCTATATATATATCGGGCTTGCTACGTCGACATACAGAAATGACATACGCAATCCTACTTACCTACATAATGAACTAAACGCTGATTTTATGGGATTGTGATCTCCACAACATGGAGATCATCTCTACAAAAAAATCAGCTTATTTGAACATGTCTAATCCTACCAAAAATTGAGTTCAAATTAGAAATTTATCTGACGGTTCAGAATTTTAACACTCTTTTGACAAGACTAGACACATCCTATTGAGCTGATTTTTAGTGGAGATACTATCTATGGTAGGGAGATAATATCTACCAAAAATCATCCCTTAAAGCAATGTGCAAGTCCGCTTTTGGATTGCGTATGTCAATTCTGTATGTCATTTTTGTATGTCGACGTAGCCACTTTACATACATCCATCTTACACAGCTGGTTTATATCGTTGGATCAACAAATCTAAGACCCAAATCTATTATCAAGTAAACTATTCAAGGGTATATTGGTAAATATTATTGTTTCTCTCCCAAATTTCGTTTTTACTTTTGCGAGCAAAACGCCTTTCTCTCTCTTTTCTCAGTACTCACTACAGAGAAACCGAAAATTGAAATTTGCCTCAAAAATCAAACCCAAAATTCTCTTCCAAAATCAAACCAAACAAACCCAAAATCAAACCCAAAACTCTCAAAATCAAACTGAACCCAAAATCAAACCCAAAATTGCGTCTCCCAAAATCAACTTTAACCTAGCTTTCTCACGAATTGATTTTACTGTTTAGGTAATTTTACATTTGCATCTTTAATTTAAATAATTTAATCAAACCGAAATACCTGCATAATGGAATCAACAGCAGAAAATGTTGCAATCAGTATCGAAGAAGACGTAGCTGTTGGGTTTTCTTCCAATAAATCCCCGGATAGAGAATTACTCCGTTTGTAGGTATGGTTTTAAATAGTGTTGAAGACGCAAAGACTTGCTACTAACAATATGGTCTACAAGAGGGATTTGAGATTCGTGTTCAGTCGATAGATCGGAAAAAAGTGGTGTGGATTTGGCTACAGGGTGTTTCTGTTTGTCTAGATCATCAAGAATGCAGACCCTGATGGTACCTGTAATGAGTCGTAATGTTCCAAGATTTGATTCAAATTAAAAGCGAGTAGCTTATTTACACTAATTGTGATGATTTATGACTTCGGAGTGGGAATGGTAGTGTTGTTGTCTTGTTGATAGAAAGAAAGTGAGAAAGAGAGAGAAGTATATATATTCTGTTGTGTAGCCATTGGATAGTCATAAACTCATACTAGAGTAGGATGTATACATGTTTTTTTCTGAGCAAAAAAATTTGGGGGTGGTCCTAGCCATCTTCTAGGAACATTTAGAATATATTTTTTGTATATAAAAGTTGCATTCACTATGTACATTTGTAATTCCTTTCTTGTAAGTACTATTTTGTGTGTTTTGATAAATTCCTTTCTTGTCATCTGATTAGTACTACCTCAGTAGTTTTAACATAATGATGTATTTTTCTCATCATTATTTCGTTGTATTTTTCTCATTATTATTTCGTTGTGTTATTGATGAGTTCCGTGGACCTTCCGAAAGTAGCTTGTTGTTTCATTGATGGAGATTATAGTCATTACTTACACTAGCAAAAATGTACATGCTCTGCACATGCCTGACAAACAAATTTTATTGAAGAGAGTGAACATTATATGCCTTTATGAATTTATTTTATTTTTAGAGGCGGAACTGTGAAACCCAATTTTGGATATTCCTGCTATCCAAGTTCATAAAAATAAAATTGATTACTCGAGCTTTTTTTTAACAGCATGGTGTAATGAAGTAGCTTCATGACTACATGTCTGCCTAGTGCAGACAACTGAAAATCAAAATCAGTTCAAGGTACGATATTTGAATAACTCAAGGAGATGGGTTAAGTATGGTCATCTAATATAAGAATGAAATTTTTGCACTTCAGTACACATTTTTGCAAAACTTGTTATAAACCTTGTTTTAATGTTCTAATTGAGTAATTGGGTGGACTAGTATAGTTACTCATTTTTTAGCTTTGTTTTATTTAATAAGTAGCACTTGGGAATTGTGACAGAGCGAGTTCAGAAAATGACACAAACCTAGGATATCATATTCTAGACTCGATCATAGCATTAAGCATCCTCAAATCATGTTAAGTAGAGCAATCAATATCGCCATGACAAAGAAGGTTATACCATGGTTGTGCTTGAACACTGTACATCCAAAGAGAATCCCGACAGTTATACAATGTTTTGGAATATAACCTTCGGGTAGCTTTGTTTACTTTTTTGAACTAAAGATTCTGGAATAAATTTTCTAGTGCATAGATCAATTATTGATCCGTTTCTCTAGTTTACATAAAGATGGTTCATGTACTTCTGGAGCCTCTCAGTATAGGTGAATCCTGACGACGGGATGTGATGTTTAAAATATATACCTTGACGACTACTTGCCTAAGCAAGCACATGTACACACCCAGTCATAAAAGCATCATAACCAGCTGCATGGTTTGCTCCTGAGTTCCAGTTAGAGGACCTGTAGATTGAATTTTATTTGAATAAGAAAAACACCTCACAGTTCATTGTGATTAGAGTTAAGTGAAAAAGGAGTGATGGAAAAACTCAATTGGCACCTAAACAAAGAAACATAAACTAAATGTTTTGCACAATAATACCCTTCTATGAAAATTTAGAAATAAATGTAATTCTAAGTTATTAGACAACTTACGACGTCAAACTTCAATTAGAAAACCCCATTAAGTGAGATTAGATGTCAAAATCCCTCAAATTGAAGGATACTTTAAACTATGCGAAAAAGTGGAGTACTATTATGGATTTTTCCACTTTAATTAGGTAACGAACTAGCGGATTATTTTTATTTACTTTTATTTTTAAGATGCCAATTTGCTTCCATAAATACCCTTAATACTAAATAAAATCTTTATAATCCAAATCCAAATAAATCGTAGATTTACTTCTTGTATAGTTTCCATATGAGGAAAGAAAGAAATAGATAATTTAGAAAAGAATATAATGTTATAGGAAAACAATAAAGTTAAAAATATATATATATATATATATATATATATATATATATATATATATATATATATTTTATTTTCTGTAGGAAGTCTCTGTCAAAACTCAAAACAAGTAGACGCCTTGATTCTCTACTCTTGTTCAAAATTTTCTGCAACACAACTCACATGTAGAGAGAAACAAAACAGTACAGATTAAAGAAAAAGAAAAGCAACTAAGAGAGTGAGGAAGGATTCTGATCCAATGTCTTATTCTTTCAATTCTCCCTTTTATTGTAATTCATCATATACACTTCTATGGGGTTTGATCCATTTGATTTAGGTATCAGGGTTTGTTTATAAAATAGGAGCAAGTACATCGAGTTTGGCTCCTATAGACTATTCTACATGGACATGGAATGGTCTTATTCCTTCTTCTTCTATTAAGGTTGTTGAAAATAGTATCCTCTCAAATAGTACCAATAAGACTAATTAATCTATTGAAGAAAGTAAAAAATATGTAGATATGAATACAATTAAGGTGATGGGTGCTCCTCAGGTAGAAGGTGACAACTCTGTAAGTTCTTACTTGCAAACTTCTTTTTTTAACCCCTTGAATAGCTTGTTTTTTAAGTAAAGATTTTTTCTTATGACCAGTTGAAACTTTTGAAAGTGTAAGCCCCTTTATTAGCCTATATAAAAAAACTTAATGCTTGATTGGCGGATATGACATTTTATTAGAGAGATTATGTTCTTAAAAAAATAACATTCTCCTTAAAGAATTAAGATTTGAAAATTTTAAGATAGCAGGACCACAGGACAGTTAGTACTTCTATTGGTATAAATAATAAACATGAACCTCTTTGTGGAATATTGTGTTTGTTTTGAGAAATAATCATCTCTGTGGTAAAAATTGTTAAGTAAGCGTTTATCCTTTGATATGATTTCTAATAAAGGATATTAGCAGAGGAAACCAAAAAATATATAGTGTGCTTTAGGACTTGCTTACTTTTTGTGGATGCCATTATTAGCTTAGGTTGCATTGTAGAAAATAATGTGTTGATTGTGAGTAATTGCCACTTTGAGTTATGCAGGATGCGAAAAAGCTTGGGAGATTGCAATCTTCCCTTAATGGATCAGGTTCCAGTCCAAATAGGACGAGGGAGCAAACACATTATATTAATTGTGATGATTTATGTCTTGGGAGTTGGCACGGTAGTGTTGTTGTCTTGTTGATAGCTAGAAAGTGAGAAAAAGAGAGAAGTATATACAGTCTGCTGTGTAGCCATTGGATTGTCATAAACTCATAGTAGAGTAGCATGTATACATGTTTTTTCCGAGCAAACAAAATTTGGGGGTGGTCCTAGCCATCTTCTAGGACCATTTAGATTATAAATTTTGTATATAAAAGTAGCATTCACTATGTACATTCATAATTCCTTTCTTGTAAGTACTACTTTGTGTGTACTGATAAATTCCTTTCTTGTCATCGGATTGGTACTACTTCAATAGTTTTAACATAATTTTATTTTTTTTCTCATCATTATTTCGTTATGTGTTATTGATGAGTTCCGTGGACCTTCCGAAAGTAGCTTGTTGTTTCGTTGATGGAGATTATAGTCATTACTTACACTAGCAAAAATGCACATGCTCTGCACATATATGCTTGACAAACAAATTTTATTGAAGAGAGTGAACATTGTATGCCTTTATGAATTTATTTTATTTTTAGAGGCATAACTGTGAAACCCAATTCTGTTTATTCCTGCTATCCAAGTTCATAAATATAAAAATGATTACTCGAGTTTTTTTTAACAGAATGGTGTAATGAAGTACCTTCATGACTACATGTCTGCCTAGTGCAGACAACTAAAAATCAAAATCCAATTTAAGGTATGATATTTTAATAACTCAAGGAGATGTGTTAGGTATGGTCAGTGTATAAACCCAATTCATACCGGCCCTTTAACCTTCTATGTCTCCACTCCTTTGTTTCTTCTCGAAGATGAGACATACTCACCATTTGAACTCATCAGTTGAACCCATTTGGGTTGCCTACGTACCCCCGAGCCCTTCTCAGAGGATCAAGCTGTGCCATAGTTCTCCTCCCTTTTCCTTCTCTCCTCCTTTTTTTCCTCTTCCTCTTTTCGTTGCCTCCTCTTCTTTCAGTCAAAGTCCTTGGACCTCTCTAATATTAGGCCCATCCATTTGGCCCCATACCATACAAGGTCCTCTCTCTCTCTCTTTCTCGTTTTTTGGTCCTTATTCTTCTGCTTTCCTTTTTTCTCTCCTTATTGTACTCTTGGGACTCTTCTACATGTGATGTCAGCGGTCATGAATATGGATACTACAGATGCCCCTTCTCGGGTCTGTCGATGAAGACGGTGGACCCGAGAAGACCTTGACCTGTAATGCCCCAAAACTCAAACAAATATACCTAAGACACGTGACTTTTATGGAAAAATTCGGCAGAATCTCCTTTGTATTTTCAACATTTCATAAATATAATAACCTCTCATAACCTGAAAATTCTATAAAAATGCAACCAAACCAAATATAAAACCTCATACCTCAGTCGTAAACCCAACTACTAAAATATATACTGATTCGTAGAACAAGCTACTTAACCATCTCGACCAGTGCCAGTTAAGTCAAGTAACCAATCATTGAATAAGAAGAAAACTATAAATATACAAACAACATTCCAAAAACCCTAATATACGACTTATACCATACAATGCAACTAACATACATGCATCTCCACGTTACCAGAACAACCTCAACAAAACCATCTAACCCTACATATTCCAAATACACCCATAAACGAAGAATTAATAAATGGCAGATCACTTGAGTACCAAACTAATATCGATTAAACAAATAAAGATATATCTAATATGGCAACTGGGTGGATGCAAATATGACTAGAAATAATGACACACATAGCAATAAATGTTTAAATTATAGTAAACTTACTCTCAGTGCAATTCCCGCACCTACCTATTTGTAACCAAATGACATACGTAAGGATCCAATATTAAACATATCACATAGATCACACTAAGCATGCTATATATATATATATATATATCAAAGTAAAACAACAATCAAACATCATAAACCAAGAACTCTATGGGGTAGGTATCTACCTAGGGAAGCCACCCGACATAGCCGCTTCCCTTTCAGGGATCAAGCCATACGTAGTTCTTCTATCTCATACTAATACACAAGGCTACCAAACTCAAAGAATACTAGGTCCCATGCATATTCAACGCCAAGAATAAAATTTAACAATAGTCATGCACCAACTAAACCCTTAGCTATAAAAGCCATAAACAACGAGCTATAAACTCTTGTACATACCATACAATTATAACAAGAAATGGGATGATTAATACAACTAAATAAACAACCCATCACCTATATAGCCACCACTCGGCTCAAACATTTGGTCGTACCAATCAAATTGATTTTAGTGGTTAGCTACATGCATTTCAAATATGTCACGCACCATATCGATAATGATAAGACAAGGCCCAAAAGCTAAAATTTGGGGTTTTACACGACCTCTCCTATACTCATACTTGAATTCTAAACCTTCGCAGTACCATATGACTTGATCTTATATTTTTTTATGTATTCCTCTGACACTAGCTGGATAGCGCGAAGCATATCCGCATGAAGGGCTCATCCCCCCCTGCGGTCTTTTGGTAGTTGGGGCTTAGTTTGCCCCCAAGTTGATTTCGTAGAGCTCATCCCCCCGCTGTCTTTGGCAGTTGGGGGCAGCTTAGTTTGCCCCAAAGTTGATTCCGCGAAGGGCTCATCCCCCCCGCAGTCTGGCTTAGAGGTAGCTCATTTTTCCCTAAGCTTGATTCGGACACTGCGATCCACGAGGAGCTCATCCCCCCCGCTCTCTGGCTTAGAGGCAGCTTAATTTTCCTAAGCTTGATTCGGACACGCGTCCACGACATCCCCCCCGCTCTCTGGCTTAGAGGCAACTCATTTTGCCCCAAGCTTGATTCGGACACTACGGTCCACGAAAGGCTCATCCCCCCTGCTCTCTGGCTTAGAGGCATCTCATTTTGCCCCAAGCTTGATTCGGACACTGCGGTCCATGAAGGGCTCATCCACCCCCCCTGCTCTCTAGCTTAGAGGCAACTCATTTTCCCCCCAGCTTGATTCGGACACTGCGGTCCACGAAGGGCTCATCCCCCCGCTCTCATTTGGATAGCGCATCCAGGAACAGCTCAGTCAGTTCAATCTCATCTCCACTCCGCGGTACCGCAAGTCTTTCTATTTCTTTGAAACCTGAAACTTTCATGTTTGAGTGTTGCACCAGTAACGTATGAGTTATAATAAAGAACATTCAGCAGAAGTATATACATACAAGATATAACGATGATCATTTGCTCAAGACTCTATATAATCCTTCTTATCCTTCTGAGGTGTATGACCATGTTTCTCGTTTATGGTCTGTGATATCCTATGGCGAATAGGTCCATGAAATACCATGAGGTTTGGGGACAAACCCAGTCTGTCCCCACATACATCTTGGCCACGGATGGGGACAAGGCTTGCTTGCCCCCAGTGCAACTCTAGTTGACATCCGAGTCACTACTCGTCCATCTATTATGTCATGATGGTAAAATAACAAGTTACTTGCCGCGGTATATGTCTCTGAACATCTTCTGTAATCATCTTACCATTCATATTTGGATGCTCCAATCTGTAGATCTCAATCTCAAACTCGGGATCTCCTTGTTCCTTTGCCTCGAAACTATATAGTCGTCGATGTCTACTAAAACATATCCATACATAAGATGTGTATACCTTTACAGTGCTAATTTATCGAGTGTCAATTGCTATGCATAGGTAGTACTCAAGTTCACTTAAAACCTTAGTTAGTTACGACAAGTTTATAATATTCCATGACACATAAAGGATAATATCTTTGATTTTATATTCCTTAGTCCTTACTAAATAACACAATACTTACTAGATAGCGCGAAGCGTATCCAGAGACAGCTTGGTCTGTCCCCAAGTCTTAGAACAAGTTTTAAGACTACTTAGACAAAGAAAACAAATATACACATCCCTTCTTTGGCAACACAAGGCATTCAACATATGATGAATTTTGCATCCTAACAGTTAAGAGGTAACATGAACATATACCAAACTACTCATGTCCTCTTCTTGCAAAAATACTAACAATGACAACTCATAGCATAAAACAATTTGTGGGTCCAAAGATATTAACCAGTAAACTACTAGCTCTTAAACATCCCAGGAAGCTACTAGCTCGTGTTCAAGGCTTTTCATACCTATAACACTAAGTCTCGCACATGAATGGAGATATCAAACATAGTAGTATTAGCCAGTACAGTATGAAAAGGTGTGACATACTTGGCTGTTACTAGGAGCAGGCATTAACGTGGATCTGCTTTAAGGATTGAAATAATCATATATAATCTTTACTCAATTTCACCATGCGTAAAGTAATTGCTTTAATCTTCCTACGTATATTAAAATAATAGCAAAGTAAGCAGGTGTCTGAGTTATACTAATCTAAAATCAAGAACAAATACAGCCGGAAGACTTCATTAAAATGAAAAGTACCTAAAACCTCGAACCAATGGGTTTCCCCACTCGATCTCCTGATCGATCTAGCAACGTAAAAACATATATTTGTGCAGAAGCCAAACCTGAATAGAAAATATAGAACGTGACTCTGTAGCTAAGCAACCTTGCCATTATTGACAGAGGTGTTGCATACATGACGATATCGTGGAGGAATGCAGTAAATTGCCATAAGAAATTCCTAACCTGACTATCGAATGCGAAGAAGGATACCGCTTGTCTATATGGATGACAAAGTCCTAAGCTGTAACTATGGAGTATCAACTGCCACCTGACCTTTTGCTTCTTATTGCATTTCTAGAGTTGTTTTTCTCTTTTGCGCAATTTATCAAACACCTACAATGAAACTCTGAATATAACCTTACAAAATTCAAGCGTGGATTCCTGCATCAAACACACAACACCACAACAGCGAAATGAAATGCCGATATTCTCAAATCTCATTTTGACGCAAAAACTTCATTTTCTATCTCCATCTCTTCTACGTATCCGCGTCGCTGTACAACAACATCTGTGTCATATACTACTAAAGATGTTACCCTTTCAATTCTGTCATTTCCGTTTCGTCATCGTCGACAGTATATAGTGCCGCTGCAACTTCAATCCATGCTCCATTTTGCTATCCCCACCAGCTCATTATGTAGATTTGTTGAGACAACTTAAATAGTATATTGTGCCATTGTTAAGAAAATAATTTGACTCTACAACAAAAGAAACAACCGTTCTCTTTTGCAACACCATATATTAGCCACTACTACTATCCATTTTCCCAACCACTAACTTACACTTCTTTTATGTTGTTCTCCTTCAAAAGTGAAACCTTTCTATGGTTTTCTTCCTATGGTTTCCATCGACCCCAAATAGCGTTAGCGACCCTCTTACTTCTCACCCCATTTGCTATACTTACCCACCACTTGGTCGTGTGTGAGGTTCCCCGGCAGCGGCGCCATTGTAAGAACCCAATTCATTCCCCTTAACCTTCTATGTCTCCACTCCTCTGTTTCTTCTCAAAGATAAGACATACTCACCATTTGAACTCATCAGCTAAACCCATTTGGGTTGCCTACGTACCCCCAAGCCCTTCTCGGAGGATCAAGCTGTGCCGTAGTTCTTCTCCCTTTTTCTTCTCTCCTCCTTTTTTCCTCTTCCTCTTTTCGCCGCCTCCTCTTCTTTCGGTCAAAGTCCTTGGACCTCTCTAATATTGGGCCCATCCATTTGGTCCAATACCATACAACATCCACTTTTCTCTCCCCCCCCCTCTCTCTCTCTCCTCTTTGGTCCCAATTCTTCTGCTTTCCTTTTTCTCTCCTTGTTGCACTCTTGGAACTCTTCTACATTTGATGTCAGCGGTCATGAATATGGCTACTACAATAAGCTAATATAAGAATGAAACTTTTGCACTTCAGTACACGCTTCTGCAAAATTGTTATAAACCTTGTTTTAATGTTCTAATTGAGTAATTGGGTGAACTGGTATAGTTACTCATTTTTTAGCTTTGTTTTATTTAATAAGTAGCACTTGGGAATTGTGACAGAGGGAGTTCAAAAAATGACACAAACCTAGGATATCATATTCTAAACTCATAGCATTAAGCATCCTCAAATCATGTTAAGTAGAGCAATCCATATCGCCATGACAAAGAAGATTATACCAAGGTTGTGCTTGAACACTGTACATCCAAAGAGAATCTCGACAGTAATACAAAGTTTTGGAATATAACCTTCGAGTAGCATTGTTTACTTTTTTGAACTGAAGGTTCTGGAATAATTTTTCCAGTGCATAGATCAATTATTGATCCGTTTCTCCAGCTTACATAAAGGTGGTTCATGTACTTCTAGAGCCTCTCAGTAAAGGTGAATCTTGACGACGGGATGTGATGTTTAAAATATATACGTAGATGAACTGCTTGCCTGAGCAAGCACATGTACACACCCAGTCATAAAATCATCATAACCAGCTACGTGGTTTGCTATTGAGTTCCAGTTAGAGGACCTGCAGATTGAATTTTATTTGAATTAGAAAAACAGTTCACAAATCACTGTGATTAGAGTTAGTTGACAGATGAGTGATGGTAAAACTCAATTGGCACCTAAACAAAGAAACATAAACTAAATGTTTTGCGCAATAATACCCTTCTATGAAAAGTTAGAAAGAAATGTAATTCTAAGTTATTAGGCAACATACGATGTCAAGCTTCAATTAGAAAACCCCATTAAGTGAGATTAGATGTTAAAATCCCTCAAATTGAATGATACTTTAAACTATGCAAAAAAGTGGAGTACTATTATGGAGTTTTCCACTTAGGTAACGAACTAACAGATTATTTTTAGTTACTTTTATTTTCAAATGCCAATTTGCTTCCATAAATACCCTTAATACTAAATAAAATCTTTATACTCCAAATCCAAATAAATTGTAGATTTACTTATTGTATAGTTTCCATATGAGGAAATAAATAAATAGATAATTTAGTAAAGAATATAATGTTCTAGGAAAGTAGTCGAGTTAAAAATAGATTTTTTTTTTTAAAATTTCTGCATGAATTCTCTATCAAAACTCAAAACAAGTAGACGCCTTGACTCTCTACTCTTGTTCAAAAAAATTTACAACACAACTCACATGTAGAGAGAAACAAAACAGTACAGATTAAAGAATAAGAAAAGCGACTAAGAGGGTGATGAAGGATTCTGATCCAGTGTCTTATTCTTTCAATTCTCTCTTTCATTGTAATTCATCATATACACTTCTATGGGTTTTGATCCCTTTGATTTTGGTATTAGGATTTGTTTATATAATAGGAGCAAGTACATTGAGTTGGGCTCCTATGGACTATTCTACATGGACATGAAATGGTGTTGTTCCTTCTTCTTTTATTAATGTTGTTGAAAATAGTATCCTCTCAAATAGTACCAATAAGACTAATTTATCTACTGAAAAAAGTAAAAAACATGTAGATATGAATACAATTAAGGTGGTGGGTGCTTCTTAGGTAGAAGGTGACAACTCTGTAAGTTCTTACTTATAAACTTCTTTTTTTAACCATTTCAATAGCTTGTTTTTTCAGTGATGATTTTTTCTTATGATATGACTAGTTGAAACTTTTGAAAGTTTAAGCCTTTTTATTATCCTATATCAAAAAACTTAATGCCTGATTGGCTGATATGACATTTTATTAGAGAGATTATCTTCTTAAAAAATAAAATTCTCCTTAAAGAATTAAGATTTGAAAATTTTAAGATGGTAGGACTGCAGGACAGTTGGTACTTCTGTTGGTATAAATAATAAACATGAACCTCTTTGTATTGTGTTTGTTTTGAGAAATAATCATCTCTGTGGTAAAAATTGTTAAGTAAATGTTTATCCTTTGATATAATTTCTAATGGAGGATATTAGTAGAGGAAACCAAAAAATATATAGTGTACTTTAAGACTCGCTTACTTTTTTTGGATACCACTATTAGCTTAGGTTGCATTGTAGAAAATAATGTGTTGATTGTGAGTAATTGTCACTTTGAGTTATGGGCAGGATGAGAAAAAGATTGGGGGATTGCAATGTTCTTTTAATGGATCAGGTTCAGTCCAAATAGGAGAAGGGAGCAAACACATACATTATACTAATTGTGATGATTTATGACTTGGGAGTGGTCATGGTAGTGTTGTTGTCAAACCCTAAAATTTTCGACAAAATTGGGAAAACAATATGTGCTACCGACTCTTCGATTTTTGAGGTGTGAAAACACAACCAACTGTCAAAAACCTATCATTGTTGAATTATTCTAATAATGTGAAACTAATAAATTTTTTAAAAATAAATCAAAGTCCTTTTTCATTACAAAAATTTACAAATATGATTAAACAACTCCTCAATTATAATTACAACAAAAACAATTTTTATCTCGACCCTATTACACTTTATTACAGTGAAAACCAATCAACAATCTTTCTTGAAACGTTAATGCAAGCCACACGCAGCAATAAGCCTTCTTCAACACTAATCCTGTCAAGATTTATTAACTATGTTCATTTTATGAACACACCCGTTAAACAAACATGCAAATCAGGTTAGCATTTTAAACAAGGCTGGTATAAGTAGCCTTAAAATATAAATCGTATTTATACATATATATACACAATCAATAATGCAGTCAATTCCTCCACCGAGGCGCCTTAACTTCCAACGAATAATACAACATTTGTAATAAATACAATAATTAAGGCAGGTAGTTCCTCTATTGAGGCGCCTTAGCTTCCAATTCAATAATAATAAGGCATTTAGTTCCTCCACCTAGGCGCTTTAGCTTCAAACTGTACTAGATTAATTATATCTAATAATAAAATAATAAAACTTAAACTTGCTCTATACTTACACTAGTGTAGGCGTGATCACAGAGTGGGTCACACCTGCATAAATAATCAATTCAACCCACCCTTCTGCAAAACCATTGTAAATGCAAAAGAAATTATAATAAAACAAACATATCATATACATAATTCCAATCATCTCATTAAACCAATAAGAACAATCTCAATGACCAATTTCACAAGCGCAATCAATCATTTATTATAGCTTTAACGTACACTTTAATATATCATCATAATTATTGTTTAGAGTTTCTTCAAGTGTCTCTAGAATCACGTCATCTCTATGTTTTACCTAGTTTACTGTCTACCACAACCGCTCCCCACAATTCGCATGCCTCTCTCATATAATAGAACCATTACGTGCGTAGTTACCCTAAGCGGGATATCTCATACCAGGTAACCCCCACACGGACGCCAAAATTATGTGAGTAAGCATTTACTAAGCATAACATATAGCGCGTCTCGTATTGAATTGGCGATGAGATAAATAAAGCCATCATTTGGCTCCAAGGGCTCCAAGTTCCTTTGAAACAAAATCACATTACCTTTACAAAATCATATAATCAAATGAGTTGTGGTAAATAAGAAGTAGGATTTTTGGTTACGTAAATTATTCAAATATCTTACAATTATATCTCGTAATCATTCCACACTCTATCACGTGCCAATAAAATATATTGCACTAAAACACAAAGTTTGGAAATATCATCATCTATCTCATAATTATTTTATTCTTTCATGTGCCAAATTAAATTATTGCACTAAACCACAATCCCTTTGAAAATATCCACAAAGACTATAATACCTCATAGTAGCATCTCACAAATATAATAATAAAACGTTTATATTTATTTCTCAAAAATGTTGCATTTAATAGATATCATAACACATCATATTATTTAACAGAACAACAATTACAATGTACCACATAATATCACAATTGCTCAAAACATACTGTATAACATTTTTATAGCATTTCAGGAATGTCATGTCACACATAAATCATACGTACACTTTGATTCACATTACAATGATTTCTAATTCATTTATCCAAACACTATTTAAACCTCAAACACATCTTAACAATAAATAAATTTCCCATTACAACATTTCCAATTTGTTACGTATATCACATGCTAATAAAATGTATAAATAATTATACTCATACGAAACCAACACTTAATACATATATTGTAATTCATTCGAAAATCTTTAATTTATTCATGTCACCATTCAAACGAAACAACCAAAAAAAATTGTCTGTTAGAATTCCTAATATATACAACTTAAAAATAACGGCTAATCACTAGACATGCATTTTTGTCTTTTTATCTCTTTTTCATTATATAACGTTAGTAAGTACTATTTTCTAATTAAATTAATGTAAATATATGTAAAACGATATTGATATCTATCATTTCATAACTACTATACATACATTAATATTTAGCATTCAAATTTCAAAGTACCAATTCATTTCATAAATATCAACCCGCTATATTCATATTTTATTTTAATTAATTGAATATCATAGAAAGACAACAACCAAAATAATTAGAATAATTATTTATAAACGAGGTCTAATCACTAATATAGTTTTAATCATTTTTTTTAATCTATTTTAAGTTATTCAACGTTAATAAGTATTTTGCAATATTAAATTTGATTCATAAAAATAAAATGTGAACCCTTATAATTACAACAACCATTTCAAGACTATTAATTATACAATAATATTTAACATTTCAAGATTCGCAACATATTTTTTTTTTGTTTTCTAATTAATTGAATGTAATATATAAGAATCAACACCCAAATAAATGAAAATGACTAATTAGTGAGGTCTACTCACCTTTTTGTTGTTGCCATCAAAAGAACAATCTTAGAAAAGAATCCATGCCACGTAAAATTCATATCACCAAGCAATAAAAATATTTCTTTTATTCATTCTCTCTTTTTCCTTTTTCCTTATTCTTTTTAATCTTCTTTTGACTTCTTTTCCTCTTTTATATTTTTTTCCCTTTTGTTTTGTTCTAAGTGAAACCATATTATTTAGATATAAAGAAATAAATTAAGATAATTCCATAATTTTAAATTATATAAAATAAATTAGTTTCCTTAACAACTAAAAAAATTTCCATTACTTTCCTTTGAATAAGAGTCAACTTTCCATAACAATTGAATTCTTACCATACTATCTCACATAAATAAAGAAATTGTTTTCTCTCAAAAGAATGTTTCCATACATACAAAATCTCTACACAAGCAATGTTTTCAAAACTTAAAAACTTTCCTTTCAAATCAAATCTCTACCCATTATTTTAAAAACTTAAAAACTTTCCTATTACACTATTTTCAAACTAAACAAACTATTTTTTTTTTTTTTTTTTTTTTTTTTTTTTTTTTCAAAAAGTCAAACATACATATTCACTTCAATTTAATAGTCAAATTAAGACATAGTCAAAAATATATTAAAGTTTGTGAAGTAATTAATTTTGGACATTAATAAAAATAAAGGTGTTACAGTTGTTGTCTTGTTGATAGCTAGAAAGTGAGAAAAAGAGAGAAGTATATATAGTCTGTTGTGTAGCCATTGGATAGTCATAAACTCATAGTAGAGTAGCATGTATACATGTTTTTTCAGAGCAAAAAAAATTTGGGGGTGGTCCTAGCCATCTTCTAGGAACATTTAGATTATATTTTTTGTATATAAAAGTAGCATTCACTATGTACATTTGTAATTCCTTTCTTGTAAGTACGTACTATTTTGTGTGTTCTGATATACACTTCTATGGGTTTTGATCCCTTCGATTTTGGTATCATGGTTTGTTTATATAACAGGAGCAAGTACATCAAGTTGGGATCCTATCAACTATTCTACATGGACATGGAATTTTGTTGTTCATTCTTTTTCTTTTAATGTTGTTGAAAATAGTATCATCTCAAATAGTACCAATAAGACTAATTTATCTACTGAAGAAAGTAAAAAACATGTAGATATGAATACAATTAAGGTGGTGGGTGCTCCTTAGGTAGAAGGCGACAACTCTGTAAGTTCTTACTTGTAAACATCTTTTTTTAACCCCTTGGATAGCTTGTTTTTTAAGTGATGATTTTTTCTTATGACTAGTTGAAACTTTTGAAAGTTTAAGTCCCTTTATTAGCCTATATAAAAAACTTAATGCCTGATTGGCGGATATAACATTTTATTAGAGAGATTATCTTCTTAAGAAAAACATTCTCCTTAAAGAATTAAGATTTTAAAATTTTAAAATGGCAGGATTGCAAGACAGTTAGTACTTATGTTGGTATAAATAATAAACAAGAATCTCTTTGTGGAATATTGTGTTTGTTTTGAGAAATACTCATCTCTGTGGTAAAAATTGTGAAGTAAACGTTTATCCTTTGATATGATTTGTAATGGAGGATATTAGTAGAGGAAACCAAAAAATATATAGTGTACTTTAGGACTCGCTTACTTTTTTGGATACCATTATTAGCTTAGGTTGCATTGTCGAATAAAGCTTGGGCGATTCCAATCTTCCCTTAATAGATCAGGTTCAGTCCAAATAAGACAAGGGAGCAAACACATTATACTAATTGTGATGATTTATGACTTGGGAGTGGGCATGGTAGTGTACGATGTTGTCTTGTTGATAGCTAGAAAGTGAGAAAGAGAGAGAGGTATATATAGTCTGCTGTGTAGCCATTGGATAGTCATAAATTCATAATAGAGTAGCATGCATACATGTTTTTTCTGAGCAAAAAAAATCTGGGGGTGGTCCTAGCTATCTTTTAGGAACATTTAGATTATGTTTTTTGTATATATTAGTAGCATTCACTATGCACATTTGTAATTCCTTTCTTGTAAGTACTACTTTGTGTGTTCTGTTAAATTCCTTCCTTGTCATCTGATTAGTACTACCTCAGTAGTTTTAACATAATGCTGTATTTTCTCATCATTATTTCATTATGTGTTATTGATCAGTTCCATGGACCTTCCAAAAGTAGTTTGTTGTTTTATTGATAGAGATTATAGTCATTACTTACGTTACTTACACTAGCAAAAATGCACATGCTCTGCACATGCATGACAAACAAATTTTATTGAATAGAGTGAACATTGTATGACTTTATGAATTTATTTTATTTTTAGAGGTGGAACTGTGAAACCCAAACCAATTCTGTATGTTCTTGCTATCCACGTTCATAAAAATAAAAATGATTACTCGAGCTTTTTTTTAACAACATGGTGTAATGAAGTACCTTCATGACTGCATGTCTGCCTAGTGAAGAAACTAAAAATCAAAATCTAGTTCAAGGTATGCTATTTGAATAACTCAAGGTGATAGGTTAAGTATGGTCAGCTAATATAAGAATGAAACTTTTGCACTTACATGCTTCTGCAAAACTTGTTATAATAACCTTGTTTTAATGTTCTAATTGAGTAATTGGGTGGACTGGTATAGTTACTAATTTATGAGCTTTGTTTTATTTAATAAGTAGCACTTGGGAATTGTGATAGAGTGAGTTCTAAAAATGACACAAACCTAGGATATCATATTCTAGACTCATAGCATTAAGCATCCTCAAATCATGTTAAGTAGAGCAATCCATATCGCCATGACAAACAAGGTTATACCATGGCTGTGCTTGAACAATGTACATCCAAAGAGAATCCCAACAGTAATACAATGTTTTGGAATATAACCTTCGGGTTGCATTGTTTACTTTTTTGAACTGAAGATTCTGGAATAACTTTTCCAATGCATAGATCAATTATTGATCCGTTTCCCCAGCTTACATAAAAGTGGTTCATGTACTTCTGGAGCCTCTCAGGATAGGTGAATCCTGACTATGGGATGTGATGTATAAAATATATACTTAGATGACTGCTTGCCTGAGCAAGCACATGTACACACCCAGTCGAAAAAAGCATCATAACCAAATGCATGGTTTGCTCCTGAGTTCTAGTTAGAGGACTTGCAGATTGAATTTTATTTGAATAAGAAAAACAGCTCACAGTTCACTGTGATTAGAGTTAGGTGAAAGAGGAGTGATGGTAAAAATCAATTGGCACCTAAATACCAAGGGCCACAGCTGCGCTTTGTCCGTGGGAAAATCGTTCTCACCACAGCAAATACTGCCACGGGCGTGGCAAGAAATTTTTCTGCAGAAAAAGCCTTTTGTGACGGTTTTTGGTAGGTTTGGCCGCAGCCGCAGCAAAACATTTTTTTTAGTAGTGAGAACCCATTTCAACGTGTAAACCAAATATCTATATTCCTTTGTGACTAGTAAGATTGCAAGGTGTAGATTTGGTTCATACATCCACCATATTTTGGGGATGGACAGAAACGCTAAAAGATCTCTCTCTCTATATATATATATACGTATAGGGGGGATAGAGCCACTGGCATTGTAGCCACATTATAACTGCAGTCTATCCTAGCCCTATACTCACTTAAGATCTAACAGATCCAATTTTAACTCAAAAATAAGGGATAGCCACTGTAGCTACAATAATTTTGGAAACTTGTTTGACCGCATCCAAAATAGAAATTGAACAAAATTTAGATCGGAAACACCTTCTTCTCCACTGAAACACTCCTCTCTCTCCAAAATCAAAATACGCCACCACTCCAAAATATTAAAGGAATGGATGACTCCTTTATTAGATCGACCTAAAATTAGATTTGAATGCAACCTAAAATACATTCTCCCCAAAATTAGATCGACCCCATTTCTAAACACCTTCTTCTTTACTGAAAAATGTCGACTCTACTTTCTCCAAAATCAGACGCCTCACATAGGTAACTTTCGAGCTCCCACTTCTCTCTCCATCTCTTAATTTCTCTCTCTTAAATTCATATGAATCCGCACAAAAAATTAGTTGGTTTCAATTTTGTTGGGTTGATTAAATCGATAGGATTTGTTGCAACTTTATGCAAATGGAGATGAGTTTGATTGGTTTTTTGTACTTTTTGTAATTGTTGCAACTGTTTCTACGTTTGGTTGGTTGAATTTGTGTTACTGTAGATGGAAAGAACTATTTGTTAGCTCTTAATTAACTATTTTTTAGCTTTAGCTAACTGGATGTTTGGTTGGTTGGATTTGTGTTACTGTAGATGGAAATAACTATGTGCAATAGGTGTGGTGATAATACTCATTCATCAGAGAAATATTGTTGGCTGTCCACACTAGCTTGTTGCATTTGAAACTGTTGCGGAAGTAGGATCCTGAAACAGTCGGACCACACTCGATCTCTTGGGAATTTTTTTTTGACCTGCCGCATTTGCGAAGACTTCCAATGCGTGGTTGGAAGACGCGAGAGCATCGACAATAATACCTGTGGAGAATCTAAGATGCAGACAGGTGAATTGCATGGGGTTTAGAAAGGTTAACACAACAAAGATGAAAAATGAAAATGAAGGCAAAAAATTCTTGAATTGCACCAAGTATGGGAAGGATTTCGAATGGTTGGATACGTTGTTAGCTTTGTTAAGGAGCAACATTGAGTTGGCAGCGAGTTCAAGCTCTTCCACAATCACCTCGTCCTCGTCTTCAAAAAGAGATAAAAAAAAAGTCAAAATTACAGTTGAAATTGACGACGATGGTTTGTCGGAAGAATTCGAGCTTCATTGTAAAATTAGATGAGTGGTTGATTTCAAGTTCTTTGTATTGCGCTTTTTTGTGAACTTGCGTGATAAAGACTAAGAGACTTGCATTCTGTTATGTGAACTTGCATTTCCCCTTTATAAATATATTTTTGTGATGCTTGTACCATTTTTCTTTTATTTCTTTTATTATTAGATGATTAATCAGTGTTAGTGTTTTGACCTTTGGGCTTAGACTAACTTCTGCCCATGTTAAGTAATGGGCTATGTATGTTTTTTCTTATTTTTCGCTGGCACTGCATATGGAGGTTTGGAGAACCTAAAATTAACATTTAAACAATTCCGCGCATTAGTGGAACAATAGTAGTGTCGCGTGAATGTTGGTGTTGAAGAAGTAAGAGGGATTTGTCTATTGTCGCCAGTTTAACCTTAAATATCATGTTCGTGATAATCGTCAGTAAGCTAAGTGCATCTTGAACTTGAGCTCTTATAGTACGTATTCGTCATAACTTTTGTCAAATGTGATCGAGGGTTTTGAATAAGAACAACATATGGCGCAAATTATGTTTCGACGAAATATGATCAAAACACTAAGTGATGACAAAAGAGATGAAAAACGTAGAAAAGTAGTGAGAAAATTGATGGTGATCAAGAGAATGATGAGACTATACCTTCCGGTTGTCTACATACCCAAATTATTGATGGGATCAAGTCTCAAGAACGTAGTTCTTTATGAAAAATAGTTTGATATTTATATGTGTGGAGTAGATATTTCTTGTAACTTAAGTAATATAATTGTAATTGAATATGACTCTTAATTGATAATTATCTCTTTGATAAGAAATGAATCTGGACATAAATTAATGTACGTAAGTGGCAAACCATGTGGCTAGGATTCAATCCTAGACACACGAGTTAATGGGCATGTACATTGATCCATGATATTGTAAATTAGGCCTTAGCCCTTACCAAATTGATTAAGCGAATAAAGAGGAGACCCCTACCAATGGACGTTTGCCACGTAGGTGGGGGTTGATACAAATCTAAACACTCCTTTAATGGTTGGAAACTCTGTTCTAGAAGCTTGCCAACTCAAGATAGACTCATACACAAGAAGATTCTTACGAGTTTGTCATGCTGCCTCTACAACTCTGACAGGGAAAACTAAAAGCATTTGTTTATTTTTATTTTTATTTTGTCATTATACCAAGAATGTGTGGGCTACAGTGAAGCAAAAGATAGGATTGGGTAATGTAGTGAAAAGCACTAACGGGGAATGGTGCAACTTAATTAACCTATGTAGAAAGAAACTCATCAAAATAGACGTTTACAAGGTTTATATCTGTGCCACAGTAGCATACATATGGAAGGAGAGAAATCAAAGAAGATTCCATAATAGTTCGAGCAATTGGCAACATACTGCGAGGACCATACTCAGAGACATGAAAGTTTATATGAGCATCAAGATTGATACTCTCAAAGACTCCATAGAGTGTAGAGCTTTAATGACTAAACTTGATATTCAAGTTAATTAAGTTCAAGACAAAGAATCTTATACAATGCAGATGGAAGTTTCTGGATATATAAAGCTCAACACTGATGGATCCATGATGCAACTAAGCATGGGATATGGAGGTATAGCTATAGACCATCAAGGTAATGTGATTTTCACATATACTGGTAGCGAGTGCAAAAGGTCAGTTATTTTCCAAGAGCTAAAAGCCATCAAAGTTGGTTTGATGCTTTGTAAGCAGAAAGGATACTCGAGAGTTTCATTATGCAATGATTCTTTGCAAGCAGTGCAAATTCTGAAAGGCACAGAAGAAAGTCCATGTGTCATGAACATGTCCTAAAGCATGTGCTGAGAGGGGTCCGTGCAGCGTACATGACCGTGCAACTCAACCATGCATAAGCCTGATAAGCATTCGGTGCTCGAGTAACTCACAGATATATAGTCAAGACTGAGGGTTACCCCATTTTCCCACAGTCGAATCCTCGGATATGTTCGAGAGGAGACTAAGAACACTTGTCCCATATATTTGAGATTGGATAGTTGAATACACCATTGGGACGAGAATCTAGATATTCCCATGACCAAGCAGCATAGCGTAGCGCAATGCGCTAGGACGTGGTATTGGCAACCTCTTTTTCCAACGATACCACGTATGCATGCTCCAAATGTAATACGTCTCTAGACCTGTCTTAAAGTCGTCGAGAATCCATGATGCACCCTTGAGTGTCATCATGAACTAGCCCTAGTATTGCACCAAGGAAGTTCCTAGCTGATAGTCCGGAGACTATGAGGAGTGATGGGAACTCATCCCTCCCTAATATAGTGAATAAGGATTTTCCACTATAACCAAAATGGAACATTGAATGAGGTGTTAACTTCTGCCATGCATAATTTCTAGCTCGGTGCTCCGATTTAGGTGTTTGACCACTCTATTTGGGGTGTCTCGAAATACTCTAAAAGATGACACATGAATTGGGAGCAACCGACTTAAGATTTGACTAGAAGTTGACTTTAGTTGACTTTTCTCGACCTGTAATGTTTTCACATGTTTGGACCTCTAATTTGGCATATTTTAGTTCATAAATATCACCCCATGACACCATTGCAATGCAGCAACACTAGCATCAATCAAGGAAATAGTAGCCCTACTAGAAGATGTAACATTCACGCATGTTTACAGAGAAGTAAACAAAAGTGTTGATTACCTTGAGAGCCTATCCACTTCAACAGATGAAACCTTTGTTTGTAGTGGTCCACCTTTAGATTATTATCAGATAATGTAAACAATGATGTAAATGAAAAGGGGTAGAGGACCTCTCTAAAAACCTCGCTTGCCTACCCCAAAAAAAATGATGTAAATGGAAAGGTTTATCCAAGATTATAATTGCAGGTAAAGGTATGCCAAACCCTACTAAACTGTTTCAAAAAAAAAATGTTGAGAAGCAGAATATTTTCGCATAAGCTTTTTGCACCGCAAAGGTGGATGTCTTATAATTTGTCAGTTGGATATCTGAATGGTTTAAATAAGGGTGCGGCGGTATTAGCACCCCAACTTATTGGATTCTCTGCCCTTTCATGAATTTCCTGGTATTATTAGCACCCTTCCATTAATTAATAGAGGCTTCTCTACATTACTCATTATCCTCAACACAAGAACTCCTTTCTCATAGTTAAAGATTTAAGTAGAAACCAACTTTCTACAGCTAGCTATAGATTTCAGTGGAAACCAATTTTCTTTTTTCATGGGAAAATAGATTTCCATCGTTTTTTTTATTTTTGTGGAACTCTGTTTCTGTGACATACTAATTCTTTTTTTAGCGGCAAAAGGATTCCGTGGAAACATATTTTTTCACAGCAACAAATTAATTTTTGTGGATTGTGATTTTCAATGGAACTATTTTTTCCCCAAAACATGTGGTGCATTAACCGTTATTTACGTACTCTTTTACAAGGGGCACCAAACCTACTTTTTGGACTAACAATACTATCGCCCAAAAATAAAGCTATCCTAGTCTCCTAGCACAAGTCTGACCAACCAATCACTAACTCTACTACTTTATAACCGGCGTGGGTGAGTGAGCCGATAGAGCTGTCTATAGGTTCTGCAATTCTGCTGTGTTTCAATTTCGTGACACGTGCTGGGGTTTTTTTTTTTTATTTTTTTTATTTTTATTTATTTTTATCTTTTGTTGGCCCCACCATGAAAAAAACAAATAGAGAGAGAGAGAGACAATACCAATAGTACCTGATATAGCATAATCTGGGACTGCAAATGGGGACCAACTTAAGGGAGACAGGTAGTGATATAATTTAAGTTGCCCCCGTGATCCAGTACACCTATTATTACCAAATACAGTTAAAATTGTTTGGTAAGAAATTCTTATCTTCTTCATACTTCATGTTTACTTCCTTTTCGGATACATTCCTCCATTAATAACAGTGTGAGTTCTGAAAAAGAAAGAGTTTAAATCATGGATATCTTTGAGTTCGAAATCCCAAGGCTAGTGGCACACATCGAAGTTGTTTCGCTGGAGCCACAAGTAGTGGTCGCAGAAAAAGGAAATGAAACGGCTGCAGTGGTAACCAGTAGTAGACAACTCTCTTATGCAGAGGCAGCAAAGCAACAATCCAACCACCCGGTGGAATTTCATGAACTCCCTATGCCTGAAAAGATGGGTGAGTATCCTGCCATCACCATTCCTGAAAGAGTTTATGAAAAGGGGTTGCAATACTGCAAACACTGTTTGGTGGGTAGAATCGATTGCAGAAGGTTCCAATAGAGAGAGTTAGAATCCTTGCAAAGAAAATCTGGCAGCTAACGGGTGAATGGCTTATCACCCCATTGACAAAGGTTATATCTTTTTGAAATTTTCTAATGCAGATGATCTAAATAGGGTGTGGTCAAAAGGAGCATGGGACTTTGAGAAAAATATTATGCGCATCAGTCAATGGGCTCCTAACTTCTACCCAGAAAGCCAAAGACAATCTCATGCCTTGGTCTGGATCAGACTTCCAGGGCTCAGTCAGGAATATTAGGAGCCTAAAGTTCTTATATCAATTGCTAGAGGTGTAGGCTACCCTATGCAAATAGATAGGGGAACTCTTAACAAGGAATATGGGTATTATGCTCGAATCCTAGTGGATTTTGATCTATCATAAGCAATGCCGGATCAAATATATGTCAAGACTAAAAAGGTACAATTCTGGCAGACTGTGGAGGTTAGGAAGCTTCCCAAAATGTGCGCACATTGCAAGATAGTTGGTCACCTAGTCATAGAATGCAGGAAGTTAAAAAGGGCAATGAACAAGGACAAAGAGGTGATAACTGACTCAACTCCCCCAGCGGAAAATGTAGTTGAGAAATCTAGAAAGAAAATAGGGAGAAAATAGAAACTAGGGAAATCTAGTAGGCAAGGTGAAGCTATCTGGATACCTAAACACACTGAACAGCCTAAGAAAACTCAAGTGCAAAACCAATTCTCTGGGCTGGAAGTGGAGGAGATTCATGATATTGATTCTTGTGAAAACCTGGAAGCATCAGGAGAAGTGGTAATCACATAAAAGAATACTATACAGGAGCCATACATTTTAGGGGAACAAGATCTTAGCTTAAGTGCTGAGAAAAAAAATAGCATGAGCACTAAAACACAAGCTGATCAGAACCAATATGAACAAGAGATTGGACAGTATTCTTCAACAAGAAAGGGAGTATAGGAACTAGGGGTGGGCAATGGGCCGGGTCGGGCTAGCCCGGCCCTAAACATTTAAAGCCTTTCAGTTATTAGGACCGGGCCAGCCCGGCCCTAAAGTCTCTATAGGGCTGGGTCATAAGTCTAAATTTCAAGCCCTGACCCCTACCCTAAGCCCTCTTTAATGCTTTAGGGCGGGTCAGCCGCCTATATTTTTATTCTTTTTATCAGACGCTTTAAAACTCATTTATATTACAAAAAAATTCAAAGATTTGCAAACTCAAAGTCCCACCACTTTGAAATTTGAATAACAACCAATCTAGTAATAATTCTTGATAAGTCCAACAATTTAAAATGCATATCTACAATCTAATAAACTGAAGTACATAGAGACTCATATTTATATTTCAAAATTACAGTTAAAATGCACAAGACACATTTTGGAATGAGCTTTCACTGACATAAATCCATTATTTCTTGTACTCAAATCTCACCAAAATTACATTTAACATTGAAGAATACAAAGACAAATAAGAGTATGGAACGAATTTTTACTGACATCAAACTATTTTTCATTAGGCTAGTGCCCAGTGCTCATTATTGTTCTTGGCGACTAGGTTAGACGGGGAGTTGTGAGGTGTACGTGAGTTATGAGATAGAAACAATTAGGTTTACAAGTTTTTATGATATAAGACAAGTTATTAGAAGTACCCATACGGTAAGTGATAAATTACAAAGGACAGTGTTATTTTAATTGAAAATATGTAACAAGGAGTTAGATAGTTTTAGTTGTGTATTTTATAGTGGAATTATAACTAGGGTTTGGTTAGGGTCGGGCCTATGTTTCAGAACCTTAGCCCTCGACCACCTTTAGAAGAGGCATTAGGGGTCGGGTCGCCTCTTTCTGCCCTAAACTCTGTGAGGGCTTTATAGGGCTTAGGGTCGGGTCGGTCAGGGCCGGGTTAGGGTCGTTAGGGCCAAATTCCCACCCCTAATAGGAACAGACACAATATGAGGATGTAGTGACCCTGAGAAATAGTCCTTCACAGGACAAACCCTCATGTCCTAAAGACCATTCAGTCCAGGTGGAAAAGAACAATGCAGAAATAGAGGCTGAGAGAGTTCTCCAGCTCATTGTTTACAATCAACAAGTTAGAGAGGAAGATGATAAACCACCTGATCCTGCATCTCCACAATCTACAAGTTGGGCTGATATAGTAGCAAGTGTTGAGGAGGGTCAATGTGATGAACACTCAAAGGAACAAGAGGACAACTCTCAGGTTGTTAAATATGGCAAAGCAAAATGGCAACTACAACAGTCAAAAACCCCCAGCAACCAGGTCTAGATCAAGGTCTAGGACTGGAGGAAGGGAAAATTGACAAAGGCGGTCTTCACCATTTCTCACAATAAAACTTTTATATTCTCAATGAGGTCTTCTATTAGAATATTAGAGGAATTGCAAATGACAAGTCACAAAACAAGCTCTTGAAGCTCGTTAATAAATGGGATCCAAATATTGTTGGTATAGCATAACCTATGATAAATCCTAGTGACATTTCAAGTGTTTTTCTCAAGTCTTTGGGTATGAGTGTTTCTTTTTACTCCAATAATAGCCACAATAGATTTCCAAACATATGGCTCCTTTAGAAATCTACAACTTCCACTCCTACTCTTCTCCATCAGTCCTCTCAACAAATCACAATAGAGGTGGAGGGTAGTCTGATTACAATAGTCGATGCACACTGCATACATGTTCAGAGAAGACATCTATGGACTGAACTCAAACAAATAAGCTCACTCAATCTTCCATGGCTAGTTCTGGGAGACTTTAATGCACATTTAAGTATTTTGGAAAAGTGTGGAGAAAATCGACCATCTGCAGCAGCATTGAATGACTTTCGAGATTATGTAAGTGACTCTCATCTTATGGAGGTCCCAAACACTAGATTCTCATATACATACTTGGTGGAACAAACAAGTGAGCACCTTTAAAATTTTAGGTAAATTAGACATAATGTTATACAATGTTGAGTGGTGCTCAAAATATCAGGGGTGGAATTACAAAGTAGGGAGTCGAATATGTTTAGATCCTTCTCCTATTATGGGAAGTGGCATCAGTGTTCCAAAGCCTAGAAACATGCCTTTCAAATTCTTCAATATGTGGTGCACTCATCCTAACTTCAAAGACATTGTGAAAGTAAGTTAGGATATACCTATATGGAGCTACTCAATCTTTAATCTGACACAGAAGCTGAAAATATTGAAAGCTACTATGAAGAAGTGGAACAAATAAGTATTTGGCAACATCACTTATAAAGTAGAAAAGGAATCAAAGCTCTTGGAACAAATGCAAGAACAGTTTGAGATGGAAACTGTGACAGAAGAATTCATTAAGAGGATGGTTGAACAGGAAAATAAAGTGGAACTTCTTCTGCAGCAAGAACAGATGTTTTGGAGGAAGAAATCAAAAACTCAGTGGGATAATGATAATGACCACAGCACAAAGTTCTTTCATGCTATGGTTAATAGAAACAAGAGCAAATCCTTGATCTCATAAATGAAAAATGATGAGGGTCTCAAGTTGGTTTCATAAGAAGATATTGGCAGGTTCATAGTCAAGCATTACTCTGATAAATTTAAAAGGGTTGAACATGAGATGGACTGGAACCTTATACTAAACATGCCGCAAGTGATCTCTGAGGATGATAATGCAATTCTATCCAGTCATCCTACTGTAGAAGAAGTAAAGGTAGTCCACCTAAATGCAGATAGTTCCCCTAGTCCAGATGGCTTCAATGGCTACTTCTTTCATCATTGCTGGGACATAGTAGTACATGATCTAGTAAGAGCTGTGTTGTATTTCTGTAGCGCCCCAATTTTCCAGACAATTGAATATTCAGATAAAAAAGCTCAATCCAAATATTCAACAATCTAAAAAAACCAAGACGTGAGCGGTTTTAACTCACACGAGTCCGACTAGAACTAATGTATAAAACAACCTTTAATTGGAACATCGCGTTAAAAGAAATTTCGACAAAATTTCCCCTGTATTTCCAATATTTCATAAATTTACAACCTGTCATAACCTGAAAATCAAATAATATACTTCCATTTATTATGTTAAAACCTCAGCCATAAACCCAACTACTAAAATATATTGATTCGTGGCACCGGCTACTTAACCATCTCGACAAATGCCAGTTAAATCAAGTAGCTGCAGCGTCCCGAAACAACTCTTTTACTCTAGATCGGTCTTTCACACTTAGAACACTCATCAACGTCTAAATTTCTACCTAATGGATGCATTCTAATATGGATTCAATCTTAAATTCTAATATGGATTCATTCTTAAAGACAATAAAGAAATAATAATTTATTACAACACGCGCTTAGAAAGAATAATTGAAATTAAAATAAATAGGTAAAAAAACCATTGTATCACTCAGAGTGCGCTTCATTCACGTTAAATTGTTCTTAACTTGCTCGCACGTCTTTTCTTGTCTTATGGGAGCACTTGTTCATCCCTGTGAAGACACTCCAACACTCAACGTTGGATACGTAGTCAATATATAAAAATCAACTTGAAATGAAATTGAAAACAAAAGACAATGTTAACACATACTTTTAGCTGCTTAATACCACTTACCGTTTCTTTATTAAATCCTCGTAAGTGCATCGATTAACATAATCTCAAGAAAACGTTAGCATTCAATATAAATTCAATATATCCATGCATAACACTTGCAATTATTTATCTCTCATGTCCAACTTCAACAACGATAAAAGAATATTAAACCTTCGGTTTCCTTTCTCAAAGGGGTAAGGGTTTTCCTATGGAAGCGGCTGAGCCGGGTGGCTACATACGTACTCATTTTGGGATCAAGCCAATCGTAGTTCTTCTATTGATAAGGTGGTTCTATAGGCCGGAATAGATTAAGCCATTTCCGATGAGGAAGGCGGTATGGGTTCCGTACTCATGTTCTAATTATCTAAAGTCCACTAACAGATTCTCTACCTTGAATCGGTATTTCAAGTTATAAGTCACTTTAGGAATTATCTTTTGAGAAAATTTTCGAATTCTCCAGCAAATAAACCCAAATTATTCACAACACAAATAAACTATTATTGATTCACAACAAATAAGAAATTCTACATTAATTCATAATTAACACAGAATATTATTTCTTGCCAAATAGTTATATGGAGTGTCAAGCTGTCGAACTAATCTCATTGATATTACTTAACGCAAACAATGTATATACTTCCTAGCTAAAGCAATTAGCAATTAGCAATTATAGTACCGGACCCAAGCTCCTCTCCTTATACACCAGCTTACCATTTAAGTAGGAGGTGTGCAGTAGCTGTATACTTGTCTCATCTAACGTTTTTAGTTAGAACAAGACAACTCATCTTCAATTAATAGGTTCGGTCAATCAAAGTGATCCTGCGACCCCTGGTTAGAACAAGACAACTCATCTTCAATTAATAGGTTCGGTCAATCAAAGTGATCCTGCGACCCCTTCTCCAGTATCAACACCAGGTTTTCTCCTAATTACTAGTTAGCTAGACATGTAAAAGTGGCTGTCTAACTACCCAAACGAACTTGAGTGGATTAATCCTTCAATTTCAGCAACACCAAACCCAATATTTCCAAATATAACCCTTTATCTTTCTAACTTGATGGGCTGTCTTAGTTTCATTTCGGTTATTGATGATAGCCATGAGACACCAAAGCTTGTTCTCATTCTTTTTCTCCTAACTAGAGGTGTTGAAAGTGTCAAAAGGACTTGAGATGAGAATTCCAGTCACCCATCCGGTCCTGGTGTTCTCTCTCTCTCTTTTTTCCAAGAAGATAAGAATCCCCACCCCCCCTAGAGAACCCCCCTTTTTCCTTTTAGTCCTTATCATCCCACTCGCTAGAAGAAGCCATACGTGGCTTATTAATAAAACAAACCCTCCACAATTATAAGAGGCCCAATAAAAACAACTCAAACTAGGTTTAATAGAACATGCCAAAATAATATAACAGCCCCAATATAACACTTATGAAGTGGCCAAATAAATTAAAAGGTGCAACAAGCCCAATATAATAGAAAATGCCCCCCCTAATAATAAACGTGTTAACACCCCGCCAATGATACACTAAACCCGCCAATTAGCACGTAATTAGTCGGATTTCAATTAATAGTTGCAAACAATAAATTCACACGAATTTTGAAAATTACCGTGTCAAACACCAATACCTAAAACTGTAATTACTAGATTACTTACAAAATTAGATGCCAACACTCGTCACCCAGCCCAGTCTACAATATATTCTATAGTGACACCGTACTAACATATAAAATGACCGGATTACCCTTAGATAAAATACCGAGTCATTACAATTTCTTTATTAAAGCTAGACTGTCCAATGGATTCAATGTCAATTTCATTGTATTGATACCTAAAGAAAAGAATGCAAATCAGCTAAATAAGTGTATACCTATATGCTTATCTAAATTTGTGTTTAAAGTTATTACTAAGATTCTTGCCAAGAGATTGTGTCCGATTGTAGAAAGAAGCATCAACAAGGAACAATATGGATTCATCTCTAACAAGAATTCTCAGCAAGCCATTGGGCTAGCATCATAGCTAGTGAATGAACTGCAAACACCCAGATATGGAGGTAGCATTGCCATCAAACTTGACATCTCCCAGGCCTTCGACACCATGGATTGGAACTTTCTCTAGGCAGTGTTACAGCAGGTCGGCTTTAGTGAAAAATGGATCCAATGGCTAAAAGGAGCTTTTGTGAGCAATTCTATGTCTATCATGCTCGATGGAGGTCCTATAGGCCACTTTTTTGCAGAAAGGGGTCTAAAGCAAGGTGATCCACTATCTCCTATGCTCTTCGCATTTGTAGAGGATTGTTTAAGCAAAGAGGGGTATATTAAGAATGGTTCAAGAGAAGAAATTCAACATATGGTGGTCAATGCCAAGTATTGTAGCCCTTCTCACTTAATGTTTGCGGATGATATTTTCTTATTCTGCAATGCTAACATGAAGTGTATTAAGAATATTTTAAAGCTTCTCAACAGATATCAAGACACTTCTGGGCAGCTTGTAAACAAGGGCAAATGCAAAATCTTTCTAGGTCATATGACTCAAAGCATGAGAGATCGAATCCATGAGACTCTCGGAATAAATGAAGGTACTTTGCCAGAAACATACCTTGGAGTCCATCTCATTATAGGAAGAGTGACTAAAGCTGCTTGATAAGCACCCAAAATTGTAATACTAAACCCCGTAGAGACATAGTGTTTTGGTCAATTATGTGTTTAATAATCATAAAATAATTATATTTTCGTACTTTTGCAATTTTTCATAGTTAACGTGAATATGATGATAAAACATGCATCGAAGTACGGGAATATTGGAATACTTGAAGTCTTCCTACTCAGCCCCAGTGAAGCCCAACAAAGCCTGATTAGAGCTGAAGATTCCAAAGGGACAAAACCCACTACAAGAAACAGGGTTTTTTGCGACAAAATATTTAACGACGCTGTCAAAACGTCAGTAATTATCAACTTTGGCGACATTTGTCAACGTCGTTGAACGCATTTTGGTTTACTTTTACAATAGGGATTTGGTGACGATTTTTTACGTCGCCAAATGGCTTAATAAAATATTTATTTATTAGATGATCTTTTTCCCTACGAAAGAAATGTTGGCAAAAACTGTTGAGCTACAACGACAATTTTAGCGTCGTTGATAATGATTTATCTCCGACGTTATTAGTAATCGTCACTATAAATTATTTTTGCCAATGTTTTTGTTTGGGTCGGTAATATTTTTGGCTAAAATGGCAAAACAAAAAGATAATTGGGAATGTTAACATCGTCACCAATAATTACTAAAAAAATTCGCTCCTAGAATATTTTGCATCCCGCCCAAAAATTCTAGATCTGGCCCCTTTTTAGTAACCGGTGCCCACATTTTGGCCAAATTTAGAAACAAAAACGCAAAGAGAACAAAAAAAAAAGAAAACCCTAGTTATTAGTTATTATTTTATTAGAGCCGTCTCTCACATCTCTTCTTTTCCCATAAACCTCTCACCTCTTTAACCTATTAGAATGAAGTAGTGCCGGACTCAATTTAGAAATAGAAAAAGAATACGCAGTTATTAGCTCGAAAGAAGTAAGCTGTCAGTCCCCTCTCACGAAATCAAATTGACAAGGTACGCCCTTCCTATCTTCCTTCTCTATACAATTCTATATCTCTTTCTCTTATTCTCTTTCAAATTTACGGTACATTGAATATAATTGTGTGATTTTGAGTTATTGTAGATAATGGGATTATAATTTACTAATAATTTGAAATTAGATGTTACTAATAATTTTGCAGAAAACTTCTTTTATTCTTAGTTCGAATTCTACTTGGTTTCCTATTTGTGCGACTGTGAAAACGAAACTTACAAGGTTTAGGACTGATAAAACTTATTATATATATGGGTCTAAATTCATAGCTACGTAGATTCATAAAGAGATAATAGACGACGACAACATCTCTTTAATCTTATAGTCCACCGAAGAGTACAACACATCTCTAACATAATTTTTTGTATTTATTATATGCTCTCATAGGTGGGTAATCACTCCAACGACATCAACTACCTCAAATTTTGTTGTTTCATCATCTGGTATATTTATTTTGGCGTCTTAGCTGTCTTTATGATTTTTCTTTTGCTTGCTATGTAAGTTGAAACTTTAAATCAAGGTTCGTTCACATGATAACTCAATTCAAGATCGATTTTTGTAGGATATATATATATGTGGTGTTGGCTTTTCTTGTTGGTAATTGAAGATAGAACTTAGCATGGCCAACTAGGGACCACCTTGCTTTATATTTATCTATTGCATTTAATTGGTATGCATGTATACCATGAGGTGTTTCATTGTTTTACTTTTTGTGTATATATAATATGAAGTGCTAGGTGTCACATGCATAGAGTGAGGAGGAGGTGGGCTTGCATTAGGTTGCTATGAATACCAAGTTTATATGTATGCTTGACACCACCTGCTTAAAGTAACCAAGAGGTGGTGTGCTTACAATGACCCATCAATCTCAATTTTGGAACAGGAAAAATAGAAAGGGGATATACGTACACCTTAGATAATTAGATTATGAAAGAGTGGAGAGAGGGATGCCCAACACATTTTTTTAAGAACTTGAAGTCTTTTTTCACCTGAGGGGATTATATGTTAGTCTTTGATCCTAGAGTATTAAATTGGCATGGTGAAGATTTATGAAACAAAAGGTTAGTATCTCCTAGGTGTAGGTCTAATAATCTATTGGACAATAACATGGGTTGCTTGTACAAACATGAAAGATTGATGTTTAACTCGTAGTAGTTTAATGTATTAGTGCTGACTTAAATGATGATTAGTCAAAATTTTGGCTACTACCGATATACTGAGTATATTATGAAGGTTGTTCTCGGCTTGGGCAAGATCCCTAGAGCCCTGGACTGCGTTTTGTCGTCTAGTTTACCCTCTACATTGCTCTCAGGACCATTCTCTTTGGGGTCACAACCTATTTGTCTTTTGTTTTTGTTGGGGAAACCATTGCTTTGACAATGGGGACCAGGAGTTGGATGACTGGTTGTGAAATAACATAAACTATTTTGAATGATCCTGTACGCCAATATTTTGCCGCTTTTAGTTAAAAAAGTTTGGTGAGCATCGCTTATCTCCTACATCCTCTTTTTTCCTTCCTTTTCAGGTAAAATCCTCCACTGATTAACAGTGTCAGTTCGGAAAAGGGGGGGGGGGGTGATCTTTCTTCACTTCTTTAGGGTAAAATCCTCTACTGAAATACAATGTGAGTTCCGAAATTTGGAGACTTTCTCAATCCTATCTGTGGGAATATGGACCTCTCATAGTTTGAATGTCCTACTAAAAGAGTGGTAACTAAGCTCCAACAACAAACAGCTGAAGTGCAACAAGTGGTAGCTACGGCACGTACAACAGTTACAAATCAAGCAGGCTCAACTGGTGGTGTAACAGCACCCAAGACTACATATATATGCTGAGAAAGAAAAGAATCGTATGAATCAATCAGTTGATCTGGCGTCCTTACCTATACCAAGCAAGCGAGGAGATACACCTTTCATAAGACTTCCAGCAAGGGCTGTTGAGAAGGGACTTGAAGCGTGCAAATATGCACTGGTTGCTCGACTGGATATGGAGAACATCGTGTTGGAAAGCGTAAGGCAAGAAGCTAACACTAAGTGGGGCTTGAAAGATGCAATAAAAATCTCCCCATTAGGTAAGGGATACATCATATTACGGTTTTCCAATGAAGAAGATTTCAAAAAAGTTAGTTTTGGGGGTCCTTGGTACCTTGGTAACCAGTTACTTAGGTTGTCTAACTGGACTCCAAATTTCTCACCAGAAAGTCATAGAAATTCGGTTGCTCATGTCTGGGTTAAATTCCCTGGACTCAGCCTGGAATATTGGGAGTTGGAAACCTTAATGGCGATGGGTCGTACTCTTGGGTGTCCACTGAGAGTCGACAAGAATTCCCTGGAAAGGGACAATGGCTATTATGCGAGCGTCCTAGTTGATATTAACCTCTCAAAAAACATTCCTGATAAAATACTAGTGGAGGTCAATGAGTCATATGAATTCTGGCAAGAGGTAAAACTTGGCAAGATACCCAAGTTTTGTAATCACTACAAGATTGTGGGTCATCTTGTCACTGAGTGTCGACAGTTGAAGAAGGACTTAACTGGAGCCCCTAGCGCAAAAGAAACAAACAAAGACCAGGAGAGAGAGAGCTGACCACAAAAGACACAGTAGAGGCATCAAAACGACAGAAGAAAAGGTGGAGACAAAAGAACAAACAAGCGGAGACTTCAAATACTGTAGCGACAGGTGTTACTAGTTTGATTGGGGAAATCCAAGTACAGAACGAAGCTGCTGGAGTGAGTGTCGAGTTAATGGAAGAAGCAGTAATTAATAAATGTCATTGCAGACTCCGACATACCCCTTGCTAATGCGGAAAATTATGTCTTTTATGATGTGGACAAGGTTGGGGATAGTGAAATGAATGATGAAGGTTTTGACTTGGAGGATGCGAAGAGCCAGCAAGGGTAGAGGGTTCTGATTTAGTAGTGGTACAGGAGGATGCTCAGGTAGTGGCCATTACTGAACATGGCCAACAATCTCTGAGTAATCAGCACACAGTTGAGCTTCAAAACTCTTTTGTGCTTCTAGAATGTGAACATGGATCTGAGGAAATGGAGATTGCTGCAAAAACACTTGCGCCCAGTGTACAAGTGCAACTCCTTAAAGAAGTCGAACAAGTATCGAAGAGTTGGGCTAACATGACTGAACAGGAACAAGAGGAGGGTACAAGAAGAATTGGAAGACCCCCTGGCAGTAAGAACAGAAAGTACTTTAGCACTGGTGAGCATTGCATTAGAGCTAAAGTACAGGTATCAAATACTTCAATAATTCCTTATGAAGATAATATATTGGAACGTGAGGGGAATTAGGAAGGAGAGAGTTTTAATAAGAATAAAGGACATGATTCAGAAGGTGTGTCTAGATGTATTTTGTGTAGCAGAACCCAAGACTAAGCCTACTAGTAGTACTTTGCTAAGTCTTGGGCTAGCATATTTTGACTATTAGTTTTTTCACAATGACTCTAATAGTAGAATAGGAAATATTTGGTTCTTATGGAGAAGAGGCATCAATGCAACTCTGATTCAGGCATCCTCTCAGCACATCACAGTTATGGTAAACGAGTGTGTTATTTCAGCTGTTCACGCCAATTGTCTGATGGTTAACAGAAGAGCTTTATGGCAAGAACTATCATCTCTAAACCCCCCCCGCTCCTTGGGTTATGGTAGGCGACTTTAATGTGGTCCTACAATATGCGAAAAAGAAAGGGGGGTTGATTCCAAGAAGAGCTGCAATGTCGGAATTTTATGATTGGTACAATGTTTGTAACCTTCAGGAAAGTTCTTTTGTGGGTTCAAGGTATACATGGTGCAACAATCAGCATGGACAGGGAAGAATCGTGTCTAAGCTGGACAAAATTTTCTTCAACCAAGCATGGATACACAAGTTCCCAAAGTGGAGATATGGGGGGGATAGTAGGTCAAGGTCAAATCACTCACCATTAATTGGAGATATGGTAAAGATTCCAAGACCAAGTAATGTGCCCTTCAGATTTAACAAGGCTTGGATCACTCATGAAAGTTTTTTGGATGTGATGAAGATGAGTTGGCCGCACTTTATAGAAGGTACACTTATCTTCAGGGTAGGTAAGAAACTTAAAATGCTTAAAAAGGTTCTTAAAGGCTGGAATAATTCCGTTTTTGGGAATATAGAGGATAACATCAAGAAAGCTAAAGAAAACTTTGCACTAGCCCAAGAAGCAGCTGATAATAATCCTATGGATTTGAATATACTGAATGATATTGGAAGTAAGGAACAGGCTTTGGATCAAGCCTACAAGACAAAGAGTATTCATTGGAAGTTGAAAAGTAAAGTTTCCTAGCTCTCTGATAGTGAAAGGAACTCGACTTATTTTCACAGGGTATGCAACATCAAGCAAGCTAAATCTATGATAACAGAGATGAAAACAGAAGATGGAAATGTCTTGTTCACCCAGCAGGATATAGCCCAACACATTGTTCAATACTACACAGAGAAGTTCCAATACAAAGAAGTAATGATCGATGATGACTTAATGAATCTCATTCTTATGAGAGTCACTTCTGATATGAACGAGATGCTATGTTCGATCCCTTGCGATATAGAGATCTTCAAAGCCATTAAGAGTACTAATGCAGACAGCTCCCCAGGCCCAGATCGTTACCAAGGCTATTTTTATGTGCACTGCTGGGATATCATAAGAAAGGATGTTTGTATGGCAGTCAAGTCCTTCTTCAGAGAGGACATCATACCAAAGGGCGCGAACGCAAGTTTCATTGCCCTCATCCCAAAAGATAAAAATGCAAGTAAGTTGTCCCAATATCGGCCTATATGCATGAGTAACTTCCTCATAAATTTTTTTTCAAAGATTATGCAGATTAGGCTAAACAACTTCATAAAGGTTTTGGTTTCGAAGGAGCAAAGTGGTTTCATCAAGAGGAGAGAGCCACAATCCAGTATTGGTTTTGCTTCTAAGATGATGAATGGATTAGACAAGAAAGTCTGCGGTGGGAGTTTAGCCTTGAAAGTCAACATATCCCAAGCGTATGATACTCTGAGCTAGGAGTTCTTAGTTGTCATGCTTGAGAAATTTGGATTTGCAGAAAAATGGATAAAGATGGTGATGGCTTTGTTGAAGATTGCTAGATTATCCGTTCTTCTAAATGGTGGGCCAGTTGGGTATATACCAGTTGCTAGGGGATTAAGACAAGGGGATCCCCTATCCCCACTCCTGTTTGCGTTAGCGGAGGATACACTAAGTCGGTGGGTTTGAACAAACTCAGAGAGATAAGGAAAACTATGCCTCTAACTAGTGCAAAAGGAGTGAGTGCACCAACTCACTTACTGTATGCAGATGATATCATTATTTTTTCAAGAGGGGATTACAAAAGTGTGGCGAACATAGTGGAATTACTGGAAAGGTATCAAGCATCTTCAGGACAGATAATCAACAAGACAAAAAGCAAGATGTTTCTAGGTGGTATGACTCAAGAAAGGCAAGATCGTCTCCATCAAATGATGAACATTCAAATAGGTGCTTTACCTAAAAAGTACTTGGGTTTGCCTTTGATAGCAGGTAGAATCACTAGGGCAGCAATGACTCCTTTACTGGACAAAATCAGGAAAAAGATTACCGTGTGCAAAGGCAAGCTTCTCTCCTTTCAAGGGAGATGCGTGCTTATACAGTCGGTTCTTTCTAGCATCCCAGTATACAATATGGGGGTTTACAAGTGGCCATCTAGCATCATTAAAGAAGCAGAGTCAATACTCAGAAACTTTCTATGGTCGGGCAATCCTGCGATCAAGAAATGTGTAACAGTCTTTTGGGATAAAGTTTGCAAACCGAAGGAGAAAGGGGGGCTGGGCATTAGAAGGTTACGGGAGCTCAATTTGGCATTGTTGATAAAGTTGGCTTGGAATGTCAAATACAAAGAAGATGATTTTGTTGTGTTTGTGCTGAGTAAATACTTTACTAGAGACAATGACCCAATCGAATACTATACAAAGTCATCTCTATGGCCAGGCATCAGATGGGCTCTACACGAAGTTACTTCAAGATCTCAGTGGCTTATAGGTGATGGGAACAAAGTGGACCTATGGAGAGATGTCTAGGTTGGTGAGCAATTGATCCAACAGGCATTACAACTTTTTACAACCCAACTGAAGAATTGCAGGGCAAAACTCAGTTCGATAATTCATAATGGTGTATGGAACATACCTCCTCCACTTTTGGTGTTGTTGCAACATATGGGAGTGGACACAGAGAACCTTCCGGTCATAAGGCAAGATGAAAGGGATTGTAGTGTCTGGAAGGAGGACTTTAAGGGAAATTTTTCAGTCTCTTCAGCATTTCAAGTCATCCGAAGAAAAAACACGACAGTAGATTGGCAGCAACAAGTGTGGAATGAGTATGTGCATCCTCGAACTACAGGGACTGCTTGGAAACTTTGCCGAAAGTGTGCGGCAACAGACGCTGCCATGCAACGCAGAGGCCTTCAGATGGCGTCCAAATGCTACATGGGCTGTCAGGCAGAAGAAAATCTTTAGCACATCATATGGGACTGCAGTTTCGTAAAGGAAATATGGGAGTGGGTGGCAGGGCAGTTTGGATTCCGATGCTTTACAAATTTAAAGGAAACAATATCGAGATGTAATCACAGAAGTACAATCATTGTACATTTGTGGACTGTAGCCGTAATGGAGGGAATGGTTCTCCTTTGGAAGCACAGTAACATGGTAGTCTTTGACAACAAACGACCACACCTGAGGCAGTGCAAGATAAAGCTCCAAACCCTTATACATAATGCCAACTTCCTCTCTAAAGAAAGTATGCATGGTGCGGCAGATATGAGGATTCTGGAAAAATGGGGTTTACAGGCAAGACATCCGAGAGCCCAAAAAATCAGAAACTGTAAGTGGTACCCACCTGATCTCGACATCATTAAGATCAACACAGATGGTGCGTCCAAAGGAAATCCTGGTGAAGCAAGTTATGGTGTAATCTTTAGGAATTCGAATTGTGAAATCTTACAAGTACTGTGCAGAAATATTGGTTTTAGCACTTGCTACATAGCTGAAATCCGGGCTATTCTTGAGGGTATTGAGGAGGCAGTAAGTAAGGGGTGGAATAAAGTATGGGTGGAATCAGACTCTACAGCAGCGGTCATGGCCTTTGGAGAGGACCAACTCCCATGGTTCTTAAAACAAAGGTGGAAGAGAGTTCAAAGAAGTTTGTCTCATTATCAGATTACAAGCATTTGGCGGGAAGCAAACTTTGCAGCTGATTTAGCCGCAAACCATGCACTTTCACTCAATCGCACGAATCAATTTTTGTATGAGGGAAGACCCGATTGGCTTTCTAGATGGGAATATCCCTCGGCGACCTACTATAGGTTTGTTTAAAGGTGGTTAGGGACTGTACAAACCCAAACCATCTACTACAATGTAACTTGTACCCCTTTTTCCCATTCTAATACAATTTTGCTAACTTAGAAAAAAAAATTGCTTTGACAGCATTTGATCTCCCTCAAATATCTTCAGGGAATTTCGTGCCAAAAATTTAGGGATTGGTTACTCAGAACTGGAAAATGTATAATGCCAAGATGAAGCCGAGCAAGGTACAATGTTTTGGCACTTCAGCTGTCATGAGGCCCTAGGCCCAAGCAGTTGAAAGTGCGTGTGAATGGGCAAAATCTAAATGCATCAGTATACCTGAGTCAGAGGAGGAGGATAGTGATGTAAATCTTCTCATCTTTATTGGATTACTATCTATTAATTCGATAAACTAAAACCATTAGTACACAATACTATAAATTTTGACAACCCCTTGCCTAGTTTTTGTTTTATTTTGTTTTGGGTGAGATTTGTTTACTTGTTATTTTTTTCTTCTTTTCACACATATATCAACTATGAAGCACCGACATGTCTCTAAGGGTGAAGTATCGGTGTCTGACACGGACACGTCCCGACACGCGTCCGATACGTGTTGGATACGTGATTTGGAGTATCCGATTTTATAATTTTTTTTTTTAATTTCCGACACGCGGGAACACGCCAGAATAGTAATCTCACGCATACAAGAAATTTTGAGAGAGAAAAGAGGACTGCTTAGTTAGGTTTCAGTCCCTCCTCACACTTTTCTTATATAGGAAAATAGTCAGTTTACAATATAGAAAGCCCCAAAAAATCCGGTTCTGTGACGGCGAAATATATATATTATTCACCTGTGTCCATGACATATCCGTGTCCTATATTTTTGATAAATGCCATGTCCGCGTATCCGTGTCGCATGTCGGTATCCGTGCTTCCTAGTTGCTTGTAAGGGTTGTATATTAACTACTTGAATTGTCAGTTAAGTTCATTTTCATGTAATAGCACCCACTTTCTTCACCTATTTTATTTCCTTTTTTATTTCTTGCAGTTTTGATTTTTTGCATGTATGATTATATACTAGGATTCATTTTTAATTATTGGGTATGATAAGTTAATTCGTTAGATATATATGCTTAATGGATTTGTGAGTCTCTTTAATTAATCTGAATTGTCAAGACGTTACATAACTTAACAAAATTATATTGACCCATTTTCTTCTGTAGGCACCTATGAGTTAGTTTCGTAGTAGTCTGATTAGTAACGAGTTATTATTAGTTTATCTGAGGTCTGGTAGCATCCTAGTATTTGTTATTATTAAATGAGTTCAGTAATGGAGTTTGAATCTAATGCCTTGAAGTACATGTCGTAGCAGCCTCGTTTTTGCCTCCTATATATTTGGCATGTAGTGAGAGGGAAATAGCTTGTTTTTAGTCCCACACCATGCTTTTAGAACCTTGTAACATACTAGAAAATCAATAGGTGAGAAATACCAACAAACACGACCTTACGTTTAATTTAGAATGTGATATGTTAAATAGGCTCACACATTTGAATCCTCGAGTCATAAGGAGACAAATATGGTTAATGTGGAAAATGTTGTGAAATGCATGGTGTTTGTTGTTTATTTATTATTTTTTAGTTAAATGATCATTTTGTCTTATGGATTTTTAATAGGAACAAATATGGGTAAGAGTTGGTTGAATATGCCACATAGGCCTATTCAATATGTCCAAGGTATTAGGGATTTTATTTCTCTTGCTAGCAATCATTTAGACGGTGCAGGTAGGGCCCGTTGTCCATGCAAGAAGTGCAATAATAGGATGTACTGACACTTCCAAGAAGTAAAAGATCATTTGTATGACAATGGTTTTGACAAAGATTATACTTCTTGGATATACCACGGAGAACCTTTAGACGTGGCAAGTGATGACGATGATGATGATACTGATTTAGAAGGTTCTAACCCTTTGACTGAAGAAGAGATTTTTGATGAAGTCTTGGGCATAAGACCTGGTTATAAACGTGGGCTTGGACATGGCGAGGCACCCCCATCCCGTAAACGTGTGGCTGGATATGAGCACCCAGATGTGGATCAGTTGAGAGCAAGGGAAGAGGAGGTAGAGTCTCAGCTGGAAGAGTTGCGAGAATGGAAGGAAGCAGCTCAAGAGACACAAGCAACACACCAGATGCAAATTCAACAACAACAACGCCAGTTGGACTATCTCATGGAGAAGCTTGGTGGTCCTCCTTCAATGTGGTATGATTTATGAATTTAACTATTTTTTTATATGTGTTGGTGTTGTTTTATTGGGATATAGTTGTTTGATCGGAATTAATAAGCCTCCATATCATGTTTTAGGTTGCATATAGTCCCTTCAGTTTTGGTAAATGGAATATGGGTTTTTCACCGTCTTGTGAAATATATTATTGTAATTTTCAGGTTATGACAGGTTATTGTATTTATGAAATGTTGAAAATACAGAGGAGACTCTGTCGAAGTCTTGTGAAATATCTTATTGTAATTTTTAGGTTATGACAGGTTATTGTATTTATGAAATGTTGAAAATACAGAGAAAACTCTGTCAAAATTTTACTATAAAAGTCACGTATCTTATCTTAGGTATGTAATTGTTTGAGATTTGGGTAGACATGAACTTTGAGTAGACGACCTATTAGTTCATAGCTCCTCACTGAATTCTTCCACCCCTATTGTTTGTGGCTTTATTTACTTATGTTTAAATTAATTTCTTTAGATTTACTTTCTCTAGTATTGTTTTGATTAGTTTTATTTAACTTTATTCTATAAGTCTGTATCTTGCAGTATATATAGGTCTATCTTACTTTACTTTGTTATGTAATTTTGAGGGTATTTGTTTTGCGTTGGTTGTGTTGGGGTGGGGTTTCCTGTTGGTGGTTGATTAGCAGGATAGGTAGGTAATCCTTTTTGTTATGAGGGAGGGCAAAACTTTTCATTTTTTCATATTGTCTGAGTCAGAACCTTTAGTTAGAATGATCTTGGGTACAATTTAAACTTAACATAATTGTTATTAGTTAATTTTGACGTGATGAAACTATTATATTTTTTGTTTCTATTTTTGTGGTATAATATATAGATAATATCTTTGTGTGTAGATAATCTTACGTCAAAATGGATCGGTTTGGTATTAGTTTTTGTGAAGAAATGGCGGTTTGGAATTGCAAGGGGCACTAGAGGAATCTAAATGCTATTTATTATCATTTTTTTTTGTGAAGATGGTTCATTCGCAAGCTAGTTGAGGGATGTTTAGAAATGTTTTTGTTTAAGTTCATACTTTTCTTAAGATGAGTTCAGAAATAGAAATTATGAAAGGGAGATGATGCAACTCTCTTTTGTTTCTAATGGAGTGAATTAACTCACTTTTATTTATTGGAAATTTGTTGTTTAAGATAATTGATGTTATGGTTATTTTATTTTGCATTTATTTGTTGACGGGAGAGGGAGGGGAATAATTGTACAGATGGTGCACAATTGGCAATGATATTAGTGATAAAAATAATCTTTTGCGACGCACGTAGTGTGGGAACATGATCACAACTAACCGATTTTTTTTTACTCAAGCTACAATCAAAACGTCGATGATCAAAACGTCGCTTATAACACTAATTTTTTTAATTCGTTTTACCTTTCTCGACGATAGAAACATCACTAATAACACATAAAATTCAAATATTTTAGATCTTTAACGATGATAACAACGTCGCTTATATAACCAAAGTTTCAAATTAGTAATAGGGGTTTTTAGGTTTTAGTCCTACTTATAATAACGATATTAGGCTTTGATACATTTATACTTGAAAATTAGACTTTAGTCCAACTTTTGCCTTGTATTTTACTTAATACCTAGAATACCCTTACACGTGCGTCTCATATGTTTGATGAATTTTAGGACCAAAGCCTAATATCGCTATTATAAATAGGACCAAAGCCTAAATACCCCTAATTTCAGACAGACAAAAGGGATTAATACAAAAGGAATTAATTCTGATTCTTCCCTTTTGATTGCCCTTTTCTTGCATGAGAATTTATCAGTAGCGATATTAGGCTCTCAAGTGTAATATTTGTTGGAGTTCGTTTGGAGCAAGAGTTTAGGTCATGTGAGTTGCTTATCATTTTCCGAAACAAAAGAATACTTGGCCAAAATTCTTATATGGCTGTGGTTGATGCTTACAATTTCTTATTTCTTTCTGTTTTGTAGGGAGGATTGGGCTTGTCTACATACTCTCTGCCTTTGTTGGTAGTTTGGCGGCTGCACTTTTTATCAAGAACAACCCAACTGTTACTTCCTCTGGTGCTTTGTTTGGATTACTTGGTGTTATGCTATCCGTACTTATCCGAAACTGGAAAGTTTACTCTGATAAGGCCCTCCTAGCTCTTGAATTTCTCTGTTCATATGCTCTTGTTTTATTTGTCTAACTCTTTTTTTGCATGTCTATGCTTGATCATAGCCGTCAGCATTGGCGGTGTGCTTTGTGCAATTGAGAACTAGTAGAATTTGTAAACCGCGGTGTGCTTTAATTTGTGCAGTTGAGAACCTACATTCATCCCCAGTGAATCCCCAATCGAAGTCTTGATGATAATGTCAGCCTTCGGGTATTGATCGACGAGCTGGTATCTGGCATGGAAGTGGAGAGGAGAACGTTTGATATGATGGATCTTCACCAGATTCTGACATTGAAGTGTCGGTGTTGGTTCTTCATGACCGTGATTTAGGCCTGCAAGTATCGATTTCCACTATCTTTGGGCTCTAGTAGCTTGTTTCCTCACAAGATAACCTCTTACAAGAGCTTGTAGTTTAACTAGTCCTTTTAAAGCTCTATGAGCTTTTCTTGCCTGAAACACAATTTAAATCAGACTAAAAATAGAGAAATTAAAGGACACCAATCATAACTAAACCAAAAAGCTATCTCGTGATGATCTTGAGAATAGAAAAATTAAACAAACCAATGAAAAGCAATCTATGACTAAATATTCATCACCAATCAAAAGTCACAAACACCCATGAAGACAGTGAACAAGTAGAATGGAATGAGATGAACTAAACACTAAAACATCAAGAAAATAATACCAAGAATCCTCTAAATACAGTTTGAATCTTCACAAAGAGTCCCCAACTTTCTCCACCTCCACCAAACATAGTACCTCTTCCATGGCTTGTAAAGTCTAACAACAAAGGATCGCCGCTTGTCTTTGCGAGAACAATAAAAAGATAGTAGAAATCAATCCCTTTTATCTGCCTGAAATTAGGAGTATTTAGGTTTTGGTCCTATTTATAATAGCGATATTAGGCTTTAGTCCTAAAATTAATCAAACAAGTGAGACGTACGTGTAAGGGTATTCTAGGTATTAAGCAAAATACAAGGCAAAAGTTGGACTAAAGTCTAATTTTCAAGTATAAATGTATCAAATCCTAATATCTCTATTATAAGTAGGACTAAAACCTAAAAACCTCTTATTAATATATCTAGTGACAATAAAAACGTCGCTAATAAGATCATTGTTTTTAAAAAAATTTGGATTTATAGCGATGATTAAAACGTCGCTAATAATACTAAAATTTTCAAAATTTTGAGACCTTTATCGACGTTAAAAACATTGCTAGTAATGCCTTATTGCCGACGATTTTAAAAACGTCGTCAAAAGTTTATCTTTTGCGACATTACTACATTGAGGATACCAAAATGAGTTAGCGATGAAATTAGAGAAATAGTGACAGTAATAATCGTCGGTAAATATTTACTATTTGGCGACGTTAAAATATCGTGGCTATATATCATTGCTGACTATAGCATTAGCGACGTTGCCCCGACACACTAAAAAGCATCGCCAAATGGTATTAGCGACGTTTTTGCGATTTTCAGCGACAGATTTTTTTGTCGCCAAAGACCCTGTTTCTTGTAGTGACCAGTGCAGAACGGGTCCACATGAAAAGGAGCAGCAAACTTCCGAAGCTCACATCTTTCAAACCTGAACGCCGACTTCGACTTCGCCAGAGCAACCAGGACGACGAACTCTACGTAAAGACAGAAAGTTGTAAAAATACCAAAATCGATGCTGCCACTAGACACACTATGTGGACCCACTTTGCGGGCCCAAAAGGCATGGACAAGTCAGCATAGGCAGGTGGCAAGTGATGGTCACAATTGTGTGCCACCTTGCAAGAAGAAAAGGACGGATCAATTCAATGTTTGAATTGATTTGAAGAAAACAACAAAACATAAAGTTTGGTTTATTATGGGACAAAAAGACAAAAACCAAATTAAAACATATCAAGACAAAACTTTGTATTTCAAAGTTTTGGAGGTATCAATTTGAATAGGAACAAAACAATTAATGGGGAAGGGCTTCACAAGAGGAGACCAGGCTATATATACAGACCTTACCTTTGTTAGTTTCAAGTTTTAGTTTTTAGTTTAGACTATAGTCTGTAGCTTTCATATTCTGGCATTTAGTTTCATTCCGTTATTTCTCCTTCCAGTAGCTTTCCAAGCTTCAGTACTGTAAGTCATTTTTCTTAATAAAAGTCATTTCTTTTCAAGTTTAATTCCTGTTCTGCATTTACTTATTTATTGTATATAGCAAGTTCAATTAATCATCCAATGACCATGAGCTAAATCCCCTAGGGGGAGGGTTTTGATGCTCGTGTGAGGATCTGGATTGACACTTTAATGTTACAGAATCACTACTTAGGAATTAGGTGCAGATTATACATCCGGTCCCAAAATGATTAAGACTGTCCAAGTTTGGAAATGTTGATGCTCCAGAACAGTCTCGCGAGAGACCCAAAATGTCTCGCGCGTGACTCTATGGTGTCAGACAGCCCTCTGAATTGTCCATCTAATGTAGAATCGAACCAGGAGCTGAAATGATATTCCAGAGATGAAATATTAGTTCAACTCCTTATGCTAGTGAGATCAGAGATACGTGCATCTCGCTAGGGATCGATACTCGACGTCGTCTCGGATTTGTCTATGAACTCGAGATGGATTAGAGCTGTAGTGATGTGGAGTATAACTGTTGAAACTGATTCTTGCATGAGTACGATTAACCCGACCTTTCCCTATTTCTCTTTCCATATTTATTTACGTATAAATCAATCGTTATTATTTTACGTTACTTGTATTACCGTTAATTTACTCAAACCAACTAAATAACCTAAAATCCTACTCACCAAAAGTTGTAAATCCAATTGTAAACCTTGTCGAGCCCTAATGTATGGATGATCCCTTACTCGACATATCCTACAAACCCACGTGAGTAAGGTAACTTAACTAAACGGACGACTAACGGACTTTGGACTTTGGACTGTGGACTTCGGACTTAAGTGAACCAAAACCACAAATTACCGTTTATCACTGCTCTTGTGCCACTAGTGGACAGAATCAGAAGAAAGGCTTCAAGGTGGGATGGAAAGATGTTATCTTTTCAGGGCAGAGTGGTTCTTGCAAGACACGTTCTTAATAGCATTCCGGTGCGCAACATGGCTATCTATAGATGGCCAAAATCAGCCCTGAAGGAATGTGAGACCATCATAAGAAACTTCATCTGGAGTGGCAACCCATCCGAGAGGAAAACAATAACAATTTCTTGGGAAAAGACATGCAAACCAGTGGAGGAAGGAGGTCTGGGGATAAGAAGATTGCAAGACATTAATCTTGCAATGCTCATGAAACAAGCTTGGTGTTTACTAACAGAAGACTGTGACTGGTCATCCTTTATGAAGGGTAAGTACACTAACAGAGTTGGGGATGGTCTAAATACAACTCCTCAATAGTCTGGCTAGGAATACGATGGGCCCTCACAGAAATGGCTCCACTTCATGGATGGATCATGGGCAATGGAAAAGATATACAACTATGGAGGGACAATTGGCTACTGCAGAAAACTATTTGTGATTTCTTTCAGGAGGAAAGAAATGAAATTATGAAGCTTTAGGCTACTCTGACTGATTGCATCCATGGAGATAACTGATATAACTGTATCTTTTTCTTTTTGCTATATACACAATTACCTTTTAAAAAAAAAAAAAAAAAAAGATTGCATCCATGGAGATGAATGGAATTTTTCTACCAACATGATTCAAGTGCTAACTCACAATGGCATTGAAACCACGGAAATTCAACAACCACACAGTTCCAGAAATGATGAAAAAATATGGCTATCAACGAAAAATGGACAATTCACTATCGCGGCAGCACATGAAGATATAATAACCAAAGCGCATAAGCTCGTGTGGTGCAATTTCATATGGGGTGCCCATGTCCTACCAAGAACGAAAGGAATAGCTTGGAAGCTGGCCCATGGCACGACTAGAACAGATGAGCAACTGAAAAAAAGAAAAATCTAGCTGGCCTCGAGATGTTGCATCTGTAGGAAACAGGAAGAAATATTAGATCATCTACTATTCCAATGTGATCTGGCAAAGAGGTTTGGCAGTATGCAAGACATTGCTTTGATCTCATTCAGAGCATGGAGTCACTAAACGACATCCAACAACAAGGTAAGCATTATAGCTCGCTGATTCTAGATATGTGGAAGGCATGTTCCTTGACAAATCTTGTAAGTCTATGGAAGAATCGGAACAAGGTATTGTTTGACAACAAGGTTTCCAACTTCAAAGAAATATGTTTCTTGATTCGAAGGGCAACAGTAAAGGCTTATCACAAGTCCTCGAGACACATGGAAAATTCGATGCAAGATATGAAGATTCTCCAAGTTTTCCACCTTCAACACAAACTTCAAAAGTCTCCAAAAATATTTGAATGTTATTGGAATCTACCCCCGCCTGGAATTCTAAAGATGAATGCTGATGGAAGCTCCAGGGATAATCCAGGTAACTTAGGGTGGGGTGTCGTCTATAGAGATCATAAAGGGGCATTCCTTGGAGCAGCAGTTGGTGGGTTGGGAATCACAACCAACTACATGGCTGAAACCTATGCGATTGTGGAAGGAGTCACAAAAGCTTTGGAAATGGAATGGAGATACATATGGGTGGAATATGATTCTTCTGCAGTAGTCCAAGCCTTTCAGAAAAGCAACATGCACTGGAGAGTAAGGGCACGATGGTAGATACTTCAATCGCAAGCAACATGGATTAATATTACCTCAATCTGGAGGGAAACTAATTCAGGAGCAGATAGTTGTGCCAGACATGGAGCATGATTAACTAAAGGACAAAAGGTATGGTGGCAGTCTCGACCTCCATTCATGAGACATCTTGAGAACCATTACACTACGTACTTTAGATTTACTCATTAAGAACTTTTGTATTGAGAAGGGTACACATATGATTTACCCTTCTTAGTCATCTCATAATGCTCTTATTTTTTCTCCTTGTAACGTTTATTCTTTTAAGTTAATCAATTACCTTTTAGCAAAAAAAAAAAAAAAAACCTATAATACCTACAGAGAGAGAGAGAGAGAGTACCTACGTGAGAACCACGTGCTAAGGCTAGTATTAATTATTACTGCCATGTAAATATTTGAAATGCTGAGGAGGAAAATTATTTAAAATAATTTAACGCATGTAAGCCAAAGCCTAGACTTAATCCCAAAGTTATAATCAAATATGGTGTATGCCTATTCACAGTGACAATGGGTACCCGATTACCCTGAACTGAAACTGAATGTTCTGGTTCTGGGTCTTAAAATGTTAGACCCATTAAAAAACCGAACCAATATAGAATTGAAACCATATAACCAAATAGTTAAAAACCTGTGGGTACGTACCCGAACTGAAACTGGAACCGATTATTCTGATTTTGATATATAAAGTTTAGTATTATATTACATTTAAAAAAATCAAACTTTTTTTTTTTTTTGCAATAATTAAGAAAATCAAACTCATACATTACAATTACAATGTAGTATTTGTTTTTTAGGTGTAAAAGTCTACTAAATTAAATATATATATAGCATAATAGTGAATGTGTGTTGTTAAATGTATATTTTATAATATTACGCTAAAGAATTAAGTGTCTTATAAATGTTAATAATAATGTATGTCAACATGTACTACACGTATTCTATGAATTAACTAATACACTGTATATATATTAACCGATACATGTGTATATTTAAATAGGATACACGTGTATAGTTTGTGTATTTGATATATTATTATACATATATATATATATATATATATATATATATATATATATATATATATATATATATATATATATATATATATATATATATATATATATATATATTATTATTATTATATATATATATATATATATATATATATAAGATATTAAATACGTGCAAATAAAATTTAACAATTGTAGTACACATGTACACTTATAAATTGATAGTGTCCATGTTAAAATTTAGTGAGACATAAAATTATAGGACGCATGTACGTATAATATAATGTATAATATAATATACGTGTGTTCGATTTAAAATGCGAATTAATACATGTGTACAAATATATGTGTATGAACGTAAAATATATATCAAGATAATAAATGTATGTGTATGATATGCACTTGTACACGAGTTAATACAATGTAACAGATATATGTGCAATGTATGCACGTAAAAAAAAATCAAATTTGGGGTTGGATGTTTGATTATTTTCTATATCAAAGCTTGAAATGATCACTTGAATGGTAAATGTTTTAATGTGTACGATTAATATATGTTCATAGAGATGTAAAGATGATTATTGTCACGTCATTAGTTACATAAAATATTATTGTGTGGGAAAAGAAAAAAAAAATGAATTTTAGTGTTTAAATTATTAAAATTGTTTAATAATCATAATAAATAATAAAGAACCCAAATTAGAATTGGAACCGATAAAAAACTGTGGGTTTTGATGGTTTCAGGTCTGGTTCTTATAATTCTCATACTAAAACCGTTGAAAACCGGAACCGATAGAACCACAAATAATAGAACCGAAACCGAGACCACCACTAAAACCTGACCAGAACCGACCGTTGGCACCCCTACAGTGTCTATGTGGTCTTAAGTATTATCTCAACGTACAGAAATTGATAGACGAAAATAAATTAAGATGTACGTGATTAGAATCAGGAAAGCCACCAAATTCGCAAGGTCAACAAAATGAGAAGAGATCCTCAAGTGGACGGGTGCTGATAGACATTCATTTTTCTACCTCGTCACACCATATAAAAGAACAGAGAACACACGAGCACACTGGAGGAAAACATTGGAAGCACACTGGAGGAAAAGCCATCAGAAGAAATACGCGGAAGACCCCAAATCCAAATGATCAACAACTCCAGGAACGGAATCCGAAACAGGAGGCATTTGTCCAAAGAGCGGGCTGTGAACATACTCACTACTCGAATCGAATCCAAAATATGACGCTGCCAACCCCGTTGATTGCTCCTCCAACCCAGTAAAGCATGAGGTATCCAGCCATTCACCCTGACCCATATCATTGCTAGAAAAGTTATAAATGTCAAAAGGTAGGGGAGGCAGTTGTATTTCATCATCGTATCCAGCACTACTGTTAACCATGACTGAATGTGGCTCTTGTTGATGTTGTTGAGATAGAGTTTCTGCTGGAATCCATGGCTCTTCACCGCCGGAGAAATGATACAAATCGTCGCAATCCTGACCAAAGAACGGTTGGGTTGAGGAGTTTCCTTGTTGTGGAGGAACAGGAATATCAAAGAGAGCTGAAAAGTCATGTTGTGGTGGCTCGTCAGGGGAGATAAGCGAGGTTACAGATGAACCCGGTGGCATGTCAGAGTAAACGAAATTGGTTCTGGCTTTGGTGCCACGCATTGACCGAGCAGCTCTGTCGTAGGCTAAAGCAGCTTCTTCGGCAGTGTCAAATGTTCCCAGCCAACGCCGTTCTTTGGTTGATGGGTCTCTTATTTCTGCCGCGTATCTTCCCCAAGGGCGCCTTCGAACTCCAAGAAATTTTCCTTTTGTTTCTTGCTGTTGCTGCTGCTTTTTCTTGCTCTTCTTTTCTTGAATTAAATGGGGAGATGAAGATGATGAAGATGGGGTGATCGTGAAGTTATTTAAATCCATGAAATGAGGCTGCTGGCTAGACAGAAAATAGTGTACGTGAAACGTACTCAAAAGAATAAGTTGTTGGAGAGGGTAGCTGCAGACTAGCTTGAGTTTTGCTGTTGTAAGTTGGCTGTTTAAATAGGGCGCGGCGAAAGTAATCGCTTTTTTGTTTTTTAAGGTTTAAACTTTTGATCAACATGCGAAGTGAGATTGGGTCCGCCATATGATGGGTCCTTACTCCTTAGTGGAGATCTTTTATTTTTGTTGATGAAGAGATCATCCAGAAATAATTCAGATGAGTTATTATTATTATTTTTTCGCTTAATTCAGATGAGTGATTAGAGATCAATCAAGATTTATAAAATGGATTACAGTTGGTTAGACTCACCCCTCCACCCTCCACCCTCCTATTAGATGAGTTATTACATGAACTAGCTAGTTACTAGATCGAAATTAGAAAAAGTTTTGTAGTGTTGAATCCCCATAGTTTATCAAATCTTTCATAAATTGTTATAGTAAGTGGTTCTTCACAAGAAATCCGTTTGTAATGATTGGGGGAGATGATCACAAAATCATCCATTGATATATATTTATATGTGTTTGTCATAATTAGCAAGCTCGATGCAAATGATCAGGAGTTTCTCTGACACAGTTATTTTCTGATGGGTGTTTTCTTGCAGTGCGGCAGGGAGTGACTCTCCAAGACAGATCGGGGAAAAAGTAACTCTAGAGGACATTTTTTTTTTAATCACTCACAAGAACCAGGTAGATAAAATGTCAAGTATGCTTTTGACCGCGAAATTAAAAACGGTTCAGGTAGATAAAAGATCAAGTATACTCTTGACGTAAAATTAAAAACGGCTCGGAAAGATGAAAGGTCAAGTATACCCCTGGTACGAAATAATAAATGGCCCAGCTCAATCGAAATGACCTGGTGTATATACTATGAACAATCATTGTTCATACCTTAACATGAGCTATGAACACTCATTGTTCATATATACAATAATTGTTGATTGTTCATACCTATTGGGGTATAAACAATCACTGTTCATACCTTAATATAATGTATGATCAGTAAAAACACCTATTGGAGTATGAACAATCACTGTTTATACCTCAACATAAGTTAAGAACAATTATTGTTCATACCTATTTGGAGTATGAACAATCAATGTTCATACCTCAACATAATGTATGATCAATAAGAGCACTTATTGGAGTATGAACAATGAATCATTGTCATTGTTCATACTTATTTGGAGTAAGAATAATCACTGTTCATACATCAACATTAGCTATGAACAATCATTATATTGTTTATACCTATTTGAGATATGAACAATCAATGTTCATACCTTAACATAATGTATGATCAATAAGAACACCTATTGGAGTATGAACAATAATTGTTTATACCTCAACATGAGTTATGAACAATCATTGTTCATACCATACATCAATATATTGTATGAGGTACGTTCACCTATTTGGGTATGAACAATCATTATTCATACACCAGCATAGGTTGGTATGAACAATCATTGTTCATACATCAGCATAAGGTATGAACACTCATTGTTCATAGCAAAACGACAGAAAGGGTAAAATTAGAAAATATTTATTTCAAATCCGGGTCATTTGTCCTTGAGGGTTATTTTCACCCAAATTTGTCCTTGAAAGTGATTAAAAAAAATCAGTGGTTTTGAGAGTGATTTTAACTCAAAAATGGGCCTTGGGACCAATTTCTTGAATATACAGTACCTTAGGATTCATAGTAGTTTCCGAACCTGTCCTACGAACGGGTGCTAATATATTAAATTATTCTGATAAATATTAACAACTATGTTGAGCTATGAGATATGAATATTATATTGATTACCCATCCAAATTTTTTGTAGAGTGAAAATTCCACACTCCGTAAAAAGAAAACGAACCCACTTCGACTTTTTTTTGTCAATTAATGTAGAAGTTTGATAAAACTTTTGTGAGAATGCCCGATGAGACTAGGATTATATTGAAACTACTTGAATAGCAAGACATTCCCAATCATATGAAAAATGATATAATAAACATCATTTTAACTGCAAAACAATACTTGTAGAGATATTCCCACTCCTATAATATATAACTATGTTTTGAGGTTAGTTCAATGCATTTGCATCCACTTTCTAATTTTCCATTAATTATTCTTTGAGGTTAATTCAATACAGTTCCATCCAACTTTCGACTTCCCGTTAAATATTCTTTGAGGTTATTTCGATGCATTTGCAACCAATTCCCTATTTTCGGTTAATTTTTCTTTGATGTTAGTTCCAAGCAGTTACAACCAGTTTTCGATTTTTTGTTATTTATTATTTGAGGTTAGTTCAATGCATTTGCATTCAGTTTTCGATTTTCCGTTAATTATTCTTTGAGGTTAAATTTATGCAGCTGCATCCAATTTTTAATTTCACGTTAATTATTCTTTGAGGTTATTTCGATGCATTTGCATCCATTTTCAATTTCCGTTAATTATTCTTTGAGGTTAGTTGCATCCAGTTTTCGATTTCATGTTAATTATATATTATTTAGGGTTAGTTCCTTGCAGTTGTATCCAATTTCTGATTTCCCATTAATAATTCTTTGAGGTTAGTTCAATGTTGTTGTATCCAGTTTCCGATTTCTCGTTAATTATATTATGAGGTTGGTTCAATATGATGCAGTTGCATCAAATTATTTATTTCGCGTTAATTATTCTTTAAGGCTAGTTCTATGCATTGCATGTAATTTCTGATTTCCTGTTATTTATTCTTTGAGGTACGGTTAGTTCAATAGTTTCCGAGTTCTTGTTTAGTCTATGAAGTTAGCTCAACACAGTTACATCCAATATAATTGTTTATTTCCAGTTAAATATTCTATGAGATTAGTTCCATGCATTTGCATTCTGTTTCTGATTTTCCGTTAATTATTCTTTGAGATTAGCTCGATCAATGCATTTACGTCCAGTTTATGATTTCACTTTAATTATTCTTTGAGGTTAGTTCTATGCATTTGCATCTTGTTTCCGATTATCCGTTAATTATTCTCTGGGGTTAGTTCAATGCATTTGCATCTAATTTATGATTTTCCATTAATTATTCTTTGAGGTTAGCTACATGTAGTTGCATCCAGTTTCTGAGTTTTTTTTTAGGTTAGTTCAATGCATTTGCATATAGTTCCCAATTTCCCTTTAATTATTCTTTGAGGTTACTTTCACGTAATTGCATCCGGTTTCCGATTTCCCGTTAATTATTCTTTGAGGTTAGTTTAATATCGTTGAATCCAATTTCCGATATCTCGTTAATTATACTATGAGGTTAGTTCGATACAGTTGCATCCAGTTGTTGATTTCGCGTTAATTATTCTTTGAGGCTAGTTCTACGCATTTGCATCCAGTTTTTGATTTCTCGTTAATTATTATTTGAGGTTAGTTAAATGCAATTGCATCCATTTTTCAATTTCCCATTCTTATTCATTGAGGTTAGTTCAATACATTTGCTTCTAGATTCGATTGTTTCGTTTTGCGATTTCCCGTTAATTATTCTTTGTGGTAAACTTAATTCATTTACATCAAATTTTTTATTTCCCGTTAATTTTCCTTTTAGGTTAATTAGCTTCACAAAGTTGCATCCGTTTTCGATTTCATGTTAATTAATGGATCTCTGATGTTAGTATCATGTAGTTGCATTTAGATTTCGATTACCTGTTAATTATTCTTTGAGGTTAATTAGCTCAATTTAGTTGCATTCCGTTTATGATTTTCCGTTAATTATTATTTGAAGTTAGTTCAACGCATTTACTCTCAGTTTCTGATTTTTCCTTAATTAATTTATGACGTTAGTTAAATGCAGTTGCATCCAATTTTCTATTTTCTGTTAATTATTCTGAGGTTAGTTGAATGCAGTAGCATCCAGTTTCCGACTTTCCATTAACTCTTTTTTAGGTTAGTTCAATGCATTTGCATCGAGTTTCCAATTTCCTGTTAATTATTTTTTTAGGCCAGTTCAATGCATTTGCATCCTGTTGCCGATTTCCCGCAATTTATTATTCTCTAAGGTTAGTTCAATGTAGTTGCATCATATTTCCGATTTCCCATTAATTATTTTTTTGAGGTTAGTTCAATGCATTTGTATCCAGTTGCCGATTTCGCGTTAATTATTCGTTAAGGTTAGTTTGTTTCGATGTATTTGCATCGAGTTTTCGATATTACGTTAATTATTCGTTGAGGTTAGTTTAATGCACTTACATCCAATTTCCGATTTTTCGTTAATTATTCTTTGTGGTTTGGTAAATGCATTTGCATCCAAGCCAATTTCCGATTACGCGTTAATAATTGTTTGAGGTTAGTTCAACATTCATATCAAGTTTCCAATTTCCCCTTAATTATCTAAGATTGTGTGTAATACAACCTTCTATTGATTCTAGCTTATGTAATGTCCTTGCTTTGCAAACATAACATTAAAATAATAATAATAATAATAATAATAATAATAATAATAATAATAATAAATTAAATTAAACATGATTCGCTATATGGTATATATCATCAAAGAGACAAAATTATCTATGTTACAATAAAAACATAAATCCAAATTAGATTGTTTTCCGTTAGGCTTTTTTGTGATTTATAATATTTAATTACATTGAAAATGGAAACACATCAGTATTTAGGCTCTTAGAGATATCTCAAATACTATTTAGGCAGCTTAGGCTTTTAGAGATATAAGAGATCTCAAGAGCTACACCGTGGGATTTAAAAAAGTATTATGTTTCCATTAACGTGCCTTGACCATGGTAGCAACATTGAACAGTTGGTAAGAATTACATCTCGTGAACAGTTGGAGAATTAAGTTATTGAGCAAATATATTTTATAAAATATGCAAGTATAATTTTATTTTCTTAATTACATTTGAGTGTTTAGAATGGAGGAAAAGAAAAAACGTGAGAACATACATGTGATAGTGTTTTTCCAATATTTGTCTTTTTTTTTTTTTTCGGTAATAATGTTTAGTTTTTTTAGGAGCATACGTACCTATTTTTCCGTAATTAGGAAAAATGTTTTACAAAAGTTTGAGTCTCTATGAAAGCTCCAAAAAATAGAGCCAAGAGGGTATAGCTATAATATCTAAGGATCTCATTTTTTTTTGGGTAATAATGTTTGGTATTTTTGGGAGTATACGTAAAGTTCCAATTTTCTCTCCTATTTTTCCGTAATTAGGAAAAGTGTTTTACAAAAGTTGGAGTCTCTATGAAGCCTCCAAAAAATAGAGCCAAGAGGGTATAACTATAATATATATATATATATATATATATATATATATATATATATATATATATATATATATATATATATATATCTCTTTTTTTTTTTTGTAATAATATTTGGTTTTTTGGGGAGTATACATAAACTTCCAATTTTCTCTCCCATTTTCCCATAATTAGGTAAAGCGTTTTATAAAAGCTGAAGTCTCTATGAAAGACTCCAAAAAATAGAGCCAAGAGGGTATAGCTATAATATATATCTCTCTATCAAAGATTTCATTCAAAAAACTTTTTTGAATTGGTTTTGGTGTCCAACGCTTCATGATGGACATGGAGGAAGAGAGGGATAAAGATGAAAAATGTGATGAAGATTTATTGTAAACAGCGTGAACTGGAGATGAAGAATATAGAATATGTATTAATTTCTAAGTTTTTAAACTTCTCTTTTTGGTGTAAGAGTTTAGGAAAAAGTGGACACTATATAAGTGCAAATTGGGTGTGTTTAGGAAATATTACGTTTTGGGAAATATGTGACGTGGCACTCTAAGACGCCTGTAATTGGGGTAAGAGTTTAGAAATTAGCAAAGAGTCTTTAGCTTTTGAGTCGAGTATTTTTTCTCGTTTTTTTTATCGCAATTTGGTTTATCTTTCCTTGTTTTTTTGGAGTCTTCGTAAATTTCCTATTTTGGTCTCATACGTTTTCGAAACTTCTGGTTTTTCGCTCTGATTTTTAGTAATTAGTTGTATGACGTGGACATTCTCTAAAGGCTAAAAAAATAGAGCCAAGAGGGTATAGCTATAATATATATATCTAAGGATTTTTTTTTCGGTAATAATGTTTGGTTTTTTTGGGAGTATACATAAACTTCCAATTTTCTCTCATATTTTCCTGTAATCAAGCAAAGTGTTTTACAAAAGTTGGAGTCTTATGAAGGCTCCAAAAAATAAAAAATAAAGCCAAGAGAGTATAGCTATAATATATATATATATATATATATATATATATTTTTTTTGGTAATAATGTTTGGTTTTTTTTTGGAGTATACGTAAACTTCCAATTTTCTCTCCCATTTTCCCGTAATTAGGCAAAGTGTTTTACAAAAGTTGGAGTCTCTATGAAGGTTCCAAAAAAATATAGCCAAGAAGGTATAACTATAATATATATCTAAGGATACTAATGTTTTTGACTTCTATTTAGGCAATTTTAGTATTTTACGTCCTCATTCTACTTTTCAGTGTTAGGGACTTATATGGTGTATGAACCAAGAAACTACAAGTAAATGTATGAACCTCCAACCTACAATAAGCACCGAATAGCTCAAAAACTCAACCTAGACCTAGTCTCTTCACTTTCTCGATCTTTTTCTTTCTCTCCCCTCTTCTCACCGTGCGGCCTCCCTTTCTTCTCTCCCTTTTCTTCTTTTTATACCCCTTCTCCACTTCATCTGGTTCGTCCACCTGTCTTTCCATCTCTTGGTCTCTCTTTCTGCCGTACCTATGCCACGTCCGCGGTTTAGGGTTCCGCGGTCACAATTCCATACTCCTCGACTTCCCCTATTATATTACATTATATTCCTTATCCTGTTGACCTAGTCCACCTCTTATTATTGGGCCACTACAAATGCCCCTTCTTGACTCTGCGGTTATGTTAGTGGACTCGAAGTCGAGAATTCCCACCGCTCTTTTACCTTGACAGCTCATCATGTTCTTCATCAATTTGTGTGTGATGTTGATGGCAATCATCACGCGCGTTTTCAACTGCCCCTCGTACCTCGAGCTTCCACGCGTCGCCATTTGCCTGGGTCTGCTGTTCGACTCTTCAATTTTCTCAATCTCCAAAAATTACTCTTCTACCCCTCCCCTATTTAAACTTCTCCCCTACTCTTCCCTTTCTCATTTCAGTTTCCCTCTCTCCCTTTGCTTTTCTGCTGCTCAACCACCTTCCCTTTCTCCGACCAAACTCCGACTCACGTTCGCTTTCCCCACTCCTCCGCTGACTCCCTATTCTCTCCAGCACACTCCTTCGGGCTTATCACCTCTTTCTTCACTCCCCTTGGTAAGTTTTTATTTTAGGCCTTTCTCTCTTTTGTTAGTACTGTGTTTTTGAGTTGGCTCGATATTTTGCATCTGTTCATCTTCTTACCCCATGTCGTGATCCGAAACCGGTGACTCTTCCTCTTCCCAATCTGAAAGAATAGCCTTTCCACCCGCTCTTGCCCCTACTGCGGTCCCCTCTACCTCTGGTCGTCAAGCCCCTTTACTGCCACACCCTTTTAGATGTCGTAGACCTAATTTGACCGCAATTAGGGCTGCCTACGACATTCCGGCCAATATAGTACTGGAGCACGTGCCCTCTGTCACCCATTACCCTCATCTGGTTCCCTAGTGACCGGGGTACCTTGTAGTTATGGTAGGTAAAATTATCGCCGGTTTACGACTTCCTCTCACTCTTCTTGACGTCGAGGTGTGCAATCACTTCAATATTCCCCCCTGCCAAGGTATAGGGAATTTTTGGAGAATTATGTATGCCGCAAGCTCGTACAACAAGACCGGCGAACCCAAGATTACGAGCCGCGACATCTACTCTCAATATTATATCAAAACCAGTACCAAAAATGTCAGTATCGAGTACCAATCCTTTTGTGTATGCCCTCAGAAACAATCTTTTGTACTCCATGTCACCACCTCTGACAAGGTGTGGCACCACTACCCGTTATACGTGTCAGGTCAATTTCTTTCCGCGGACCTTCCTTCTGATTTAACTCTTACCCATCTCGCCTTCATAAAACATGGTGAGTGCCTTATCTCTTCCCTTCTCTCTTGATATGCTGCTCTTGTTATCACTAAACCGCGGTTCCACTTTGTTTTGTAGGTTGGTGGCCGGATTCCAAGTCCAGAATCTACTCCAGCATCTCTTGTCCCATCTTCCAAAAGCTTCGCGAACTTGGTCCTGCTCAAGCCGACCGCCTGGGTATCCATCCCACTGCCGCTACTCCCCTGTTGCCAATCCCCGACCTACACAATATTGGCAGTTTCTCTACTCCATTTTATCGCCCTCCCCCTCCCAAAGAACGGAAATCCCGAGCATCTTCTCCATCAAGAAAAAGGCCTCACACCCATACCTCCCGCCGCCATCATCCCTGAACTTCCTCGCGCTCCCTCGCCTCCCTTGAATCTCACAATCCTCCCCACTCTTCGGCTTTTGAAGACATCCCATCATACCGCTCTATCTTTAACTGGGACAATCAGTACACTTCACCCTCTTCCCCTCCCAATGATATGGATGTCCGTAAGCAAAAACTGTTCCACAGTGACTCCGACGAGGATGAGGTGATGGAGGTTTCCTCCACAAAGGTGCGGGCTCCTGTTGACCAGATTCCCTCCAAAAGACAGAGGACCACAGTATCTGAATAACCAGCCCCTTCCACTCAGCAGACCTCCACATCTGAAGAGCCAAACACTTCACCACTTCATCCTGCTGCCACCTCCCTCTGCACACGGCAAAGAACTAGCTCCGCCTACTGCCCCGGCATCTGAACTTGCAGCTGCAGAGGACTTTTGTCTGAATTTTAAAGTGCTCAATCACAAGGTAAACATTGCGGACTCTGCTCTGGACAATGCGGCCGTAGCCTCCTCTCTCTTTTACAATGCTCACTTGCCCAAGGACATAGCCTATGCTGACCGGGGTTCGTTTGATCAGCACCGTACTTCTTTGTATACCAACTAGGAAAGGGTACAATTTTTTTTTTAATCCCTCTTTCTCTTTGATCCTAGGTGAGCCTGGATATCTCCTTCATGACCCGTGGCCTCTTCAGTGCCAAGAATAAAGTGGTGGCCCTGGAGCAAGAACTTAATGGCCCCGCTAGACTAAGAGCTTCCTATGCCGGCCTCCAATCCGATCTCGAAGCTGCCAATTTGGCTAAAGTCAAGGCTCAGGACGAGCTCAGGTTCGCAGAGTCATCTCATGAGCAATATATGGATAAGGTCAACGAACACCTAAGCCATCAAAAAGAAGTGCTCCTCCAACAACACCAACTCAATTTGGATACCCTCACTCAACAACACCAGGCAGCTGTGGACGCCCTCAATCAAAAGCATCAGTATGCTACCGCCGAACTGCTGCAGCAACACCAAATGGACATGACTATTCTTTGCGACCGCTTTAAGATTCTGGCTGACAAGAGGGTGGCCAAGAAGATCTAGGAGGAACATGCGCGGCTCACTCAGGAAGGCCGGCTTCTCGCCGAAAGGCCTGCTACCCCGGTGGTTGAATCCCCTGAGATCGCAAGGGAAGAAGTGTTGGCCCCTGATGTCATTTCAGAACACCCTGTGATAGAAGGAAACCCTTCCCCGGTGGCGGCCGCTGATGAGACCACGGCTGTAGCCACCGAGGGATCTACTGATGAAATGATTGTTGATGAGCCCACCTTGGGGATGTCCTAGCAATCTTTCTGTATTAAGACACTGTTACAAACTCTGGGTTTATTTTGCTCCTTGTTTAACGAACAATTTGCTATCATTTCATTTGCGTCTATGATGTTTGATTTTGCTCCATGTGAATGTTGTCTTTTTATCTTTGGACTTTATCTACTTGTTTGAATTGCAAAGTATCTCCACATATAGCTTTTCACGTCCCTGGTCAGTCCCTTGCCCTCTCCTTAGTGCACTCTTGAAGTTTACACTCCTGACGATCTTTTCACCTCATTAGAGCACTCCAATGCCTCGGCTGGGCCGTGCAACATGCCTGGGTTGGAGGTGCAGCTGGAGGGAGGCAAATTCCTTTTCCCCATGTCTCTCTTGACTCGCTCGTTCGTCGGAACACCTACTCTCGCGCTAGGCTCTCTCCAACAATAGTGTCCGCGAAGGGCTCATCCCCTCTGTTTCCTCTCTCTCCTTGCCCCATGTGCAGTGTCTCTCGCATCTCTGATCCGCGGAGGGCTCATCCCACTCCGCGGGCTCGGTCAGGCCATGAAGCCTACTGGAATAACTCATTTTGTTCTAGGCTCGCTCCTGCTCTGGTGTCAGCGAAGGGCTTATCCCCTCCACTGCCTCTCCCTCCAACAGACGTAGAAGCCTGATGGGGTCACTCTCCTTGCCCCATGTTTTTCTACCCTCTCTGATCCGTGAAAGGCTCATCCCTCTCCGCAGGCCCGGTTAGGCCATGAAGCCTGCTGGAACAACTCATCTTGTTCCAGACTTACTCCAGCTCTAGCGTCAGCATAGGGCTCATCCCCTCCGCTGCCTTTCACTCCGACGACGTAGAAGTCTGATGGGGTTACTCTCTTTGCCCCATGTGTCTCTTGCTTCTCCGATCCGCAGAGGGCTCATCCCATTCCGCGGGCTCGATCAGGCCTTGAAGACTGCTGGAACAACTCCTTTTGTTCCAAGCTCCCTCTAGCTATAGTGTCAGCGAAGGGCTCATCCCTTCCGCTGCCTCTCCCTCTGATGGGTGTGGAAGCCTGTTGGGGAGTCATTCTCCTTGCCCCATGAGTATCTCGCATCTTTCTTCCGCGGAGGGCCCTTCCCACTCCGCATACTCGATCAGGCCATGAAGCCTGCTGGAACAACTCCTCTTGTTCCAGGCTAACTCCAACTCTAGTGTTAGCGACGAGCTCATCCCCTCCACTGCCTCTCCCTCTGATGGGCGTGGAAGCTTGATGGGGATTCCCTCTCCTTGCCCCATGTGTCTCTCGTATCACTTGTCCGCTATTTGTATTCTTATTTAGACATCATACATAGCAAACAAATTTCTTTTCACAAAAGTATTGTGGCTTTATATATTTACAAACAGCTCTAGTCCTCGGCTCTGAACTTTCCTTACATTACTTTGTAACTTCATTACATTCAATTGTAGAATTTTCTCAACATTCTTACATTCCAAGGCTTTTCTATCAGATTGTCCTTCATTGTTCTTAGCTTATAAGTACCAGACCCTCCTACTTCCACCACGGTGTACGACCCTTCCCAATTTGGACCCAACTTTCCATCCCTTTCTCTCTTTGTGTTTGGAGTCACTCGGCAGAGCACCAGCTCTCCTATCTTGAATTTCCGCGGCTTGACCCGCTTGTTGTATTGCCTCTGTAATCGCTTGTGATACTCTTCTAATCGAATGCGAGCTGAGTCTCTTTTCTCTTATGCTAAATTCAAATCCCCCGCCAAGATGCGCCAATTCGATCCCTCCTCCACAGCCTTGGTTCTCATAGTAGCTGCCACCATCTCTGAAGGAATCACGGCCTCGACGCCATATGCTAAGGCAAATGGTCTCCTTGGTGGTTGTCCAAGGTGTACTTCGATAAGCCCAAAGAACATGGTTCAACTCGTCTGCCCACGCACCCTTCTTGTCTTCTAATTTCCTTTTTAGGTTGTTCATTATCGTTTTGTTGGAAGACTCAGCCTGTCCGTTGCCCTCGGGGTTGTAGGGGGCAGAGAACCCTTGTTTCACCTTGTATGCCTGCAGAAACTCAGTCACCTTTGCTCCCGTGAACTATGTCCCATTGTCCGCAATAATGGCATATGGCAGCCCAAACCGACATATGATGTTCTCCCATAGAAACTTAATCACCTGCGTCTCCTTCACCTGTTGCAAAGGTACGACTTCTATCCATTTGGTGAAGTAGTCCGTGGCGGCCAACATATATTGTAATGCCCGTATTTTTAAAAATACGTTTTTATCTATTTATTAATTAATTAAATTATTTATTTATTTAAAAATTCGTCGGATTGGACTCGGGATACGTGGGCCTGGTTTTGGGCCCGAGTCGGTGTTGGGCTTGGGTTTCGGACCCAAGTATATAAACACATTTTTCTAGAAAATAGGGTTCAGAGAAAAATAATGAAAATGGAGGCAGCTCGTTTGCTCGAGCGGTGGAGCGCGATGGCTAGGACTACGAGGGATTCGTCGAGCTGTTCATACAGGTGAGTAGCTATTTTGCTATTTCACCGGATTATAGTTTTCCGTGTACCGGTATAATCGTTAAAAAAGTTTCGCTTATGTTTTCGTTCATTTTATGTTATTATCGTTAAATCTTGTGGTTGTTAAAAATATATTGGTTAAACTGTCTTTAGAAAACACTGTTGAGACTTGAATATTCGACTTTAACTGTCGAAGCTTGATGGGCGTTGATGGCTTCGCCAAGCCCAAAAGAGAAAATCGATCAGGTCGAGTATTTGAGCTCTCCTGGTTTTGGTTTTGAAACCATACTGTGGTGGTGTAGATGTTTATGTTTGAACTGTGGGTTGGGGTGTTTGTTGGTTGATATGGGTGGTTAAACTATCGAGATTGAAATCGATGGTTAAACCGTCGGGGCGGATTGGGTGCGGTCGAATTTAAGATTTGGAGTTTGATGTTTGGGTGCTGTCGAAGCTTGCAGAAATCGTCAATGGAGATCGAGTGGTTTATATAAGTGGCCGGTAAATGATGTTGGAATCGAGTTGGTTGGTATGGTATAGTGTTGGGTTTTGTTGGGGATTAAAACCCAACTGTTTAGGAGTGGTGGTCGATGCTGTCGAAGCTCTGTAAACGCGTTAATGGCGTTACTGTGTTACTGAAGGATTTGTTTTTTTGTTTTATTTTCATGTTTGGACTGCTTATTTGGTATTGTGAGTGGGGGTTTGATGAATGGTGGTAAGGGGGAATGTTTGAGAGCTTGGAGAAGCCGTTAATGGCGGCTGGAATTTTATCTAGATCTAGTTTGGAGGTAGGAGATGGAGTTAGTAAATCGAGTTGGGGCTTTAATTAAAGTTAGTGAGTTTTTCAGGGATAAAAACCGATTGGTTGTATTGGGTGGTCGATTAGAGCTTGGCGGTGGCCGGTTTCGGTTTTGGTGGAGGAGGAGGAGAACTGATGGGGAAGATGATCGATTTGGGCTTTGGGCCTTGGGCCAAAGCTTTTGGTTTTGTTTTGGGGCCGGGTTAGATTATGTGGTTGGGCCAAAAACTAACTAGTTCTTTGGGCCAATTTCTATTTCTTGTTGGGCCTTAGTTGGTTTGTTTTGGGCCGAACCCATTTGTATTTTTGGGATCAGTTTAATTAAGTTTTGTTTGGGCCAGTTATAGATAAAGTTCTATGGGCCAGTTTCATTTGTTTTGATTGAGCCCGGTTTTGTTTTAATTTGTGGACCAGTTTATATTAAAGTTTTTGGTCCGGTTTCAGTTCAATTTTTGGACCGAACCACTTAACTGTTTTGGGCCAGTTTCTAATATTGTTTGGGGCCAGTCCATAGGACTTAATAGATCAAGTTGGGTCTTCCAACTTTTAGACTTTCGGGTTTTAAGGTTTGGGCTTGGCCAGTTGGGTCCGAACCATTACCTTAGCCATGAGCCCATGAGCCATGCACCTTTGACCTTAGCCATGAATCATGGCTATGACCATGAACCTGTTGAACATGGAAACGACAGTTTGACTTTGACCGTTGACCATTGACCGTTGACATTGGACTTTGACTTTGACCATGCCAGTTTGACTTTGACCATTGACTGTTGACATTGGACTTTGACTTTGACCATGACATGTCGACTTTGACTTTGACCGTTGACTTTGACATTTGACCGTTGACTGTGGACTGTTTAATTGTGCTGCATTTTATGTTGTAAATTGTATAAATTTGGTGGTCCTTATCTAATTAAGATTTGACGTGGATATTGTAATATTATATAATATGTTGGGATATATATATATAATGCAATATGTTTGGGAGAAATAAATGTATAAACACTCCATTATTATATATGTGAGATGCTACTATGAGGTAGCATAGTATTGGTGAATATTTGCCCACCTGGAGTGTGGTGTAGTCTGATAATATATTGGCACGTGAAAGTATGAAAATAGTTATGAGATATATAGAGATATTTCTATATATTGTGGCTTAGTGCAATAAGGCAATTGACACCGACGTGATATAGTGGATTTATTATGAGTCATTAATGTATGACACTTGAATAAATTACGAATCGAAAATCCTAGAACCTAGCTACCACAACTCATGTGATTGGCCCTTCTGGCGTTTCAGTTAATCTTAATGGCCTTCGGGCGGCCCTTCTGGCGTTTCAGTAAAGCTGAATGGCCCTCCTGGCGTAGCCGAATAGTGGCTTGATTATTCCGTTCGCAAAATAGAACGATGATGCGCAATATTTTATGCCGAATAGTGGCATTACTTACATAATTGCTTCCGTGTGAGGATTTACCTGGTGTGCGGCATCCCGCTCAGGGTGGTTACGCACGGAGTGGTTCATTATGTAAGGGGAGGCATGTGGATGTACATGTTCGGCGTTGGGTAGCGATTGTGGTAGCCAAGGAAACTAGGTAAGACATAGATACGACGTGATTTTAGGGACACACAAATAAAGCTTTAATTAATATAATTATGGTAATATGTTGGTAAATGATATATCTCTAGATAGATGATATAATATGCTTTGTTGGTTTTGTTTAGTTAGAACCTAAAACCTCGATGGAACTACTACCCTTTTATTTATTATCGCGTATAGGTTGTTGTGTGGTTAGTGGGAAGTTAAAGGCCTCGATTGGAGGAACTACCTGCCTAGATTATTGTACTTAAGGATCTTGTATTAGTTGTTGAAAGTTACGGCCTTCGGTGGAGGAACTAACTGCCGATGGATTATGTATATATTTGTATAAGTATATGCTGTTTTAGAGCTACTCACACACATTTTATAATAATGTCAACCCGATTTGCATGTTTGCTTATCGGTGTGTTCATTCAATGAACATAGTTGATAAGTTTTGACAGGTTTAGTGTTGAAGAAGGTTGGTCACGCTTGTGGTTTTGCGCGTTATCGTTGCATCTCGTGATTTGTTTTGTTTTCCCTTGAGGTGATATAGAATTTCGGTCCTAGACAATGTTTTGTATTTTCATTTGTAAATTTTATTAAAGAGTTATTGAAAGGAGAGTTGTAACCTAATCTTATTTGTGAATCTTTGTCATGAAGAAGACTTTTGTTTAAGTTAAAATTTTTATTGGTTTTTATTATCCGCATATTTAAACTGTTTATGGGTTTTTGGGAGTTGAGAGTGCGTCACGCCTCGAAGATCGAAGAGTCGGGAACAAAAAAATGTTTTTCCGAATTCTGTCGAAATTCGGGGTGTGACATATATCTCCTTTTGCCGCTAGCCATGGGCAGTGGTCCTACGATATCCATCACCCACATAGAAAAAGCCCACGGACTTGAGACATTATGCAGAGGTTCTGCGGGAACGAATATCAGCTGTGAAAATCTCTGGCACTTGTCACACTTCTTAGCGAATTCCACTGCATTCATTTTCATGTGGGGCCAAAAGTAACCCTGTGTCAATAGTCGGTGTGCCGTAGTTCTCCCGGCGGAATGGCTCCCACAGTCTCCTTCATGCAATTCTGCTAGCACCTCTAAGGCTAACCTCGGCCCTAGACATTTCAACAATGGCCCATTAAAGTTCTTTCGGTACAGTTCACCTTCCAACAAAACATATCTCTGAGAAGCCTGTTCCAACCTTCTTCTTTCTTTCTTATCGGTCACCTCCTTTCCCTCCACGAAATGCTTAATGGGATCCATCCATCCCCTTTCTTCTTCTGCAATCTGACACACCTCTATCACCTCCTCTGTGCATGGCTTCTCCAGTCTTCCTACCTGTATCGTTCTTTCCTCGGACCCAGGTATGGATGCAGCCACGTATGTCAGGGCGTCCACATGCCTATTTTCACCGTGTCCCAAGTGTACAAATCTGAGCTTCACAAACTTGCTGGACCTTTCGTGCACCACCTTTAAATGCTTAGCCATTCGTGGACATCGAGCAGCGAACCCACCATTAGCCTGACGCACCACTAGATTTGAGTCGGAATACACGGTCAGTTCCTTTACTCCCAAGTCCTCAACCATTCTTAACCCCGCTATCATTGCCTCATACTCTGCTTCGTTACTTGATGTCGCGAACCCTAGTTTCATGGTATGTTCTATTTTATTATTATCAGGCGTGACCAACACAACTCCTATGCCACTGCATGTGTCAGTGGCAGATCCATCTGCAAATACTCTCCACCCATTCCTCTTATCCTAAGGGTCTAGTAGGTCGGGCTCCCCATCCCTCTCCGGTTCTATGACCATCTATTCTCCCCAAGTGGGATATTCTACGGGGAACTCATCCAGAAACTCCACTACCACCTGCGCCTTCTCCACGGTTCTAATATGATATTGTATCTCGTACGAACTAAGCATCACTGCCCATTTCAACATTCTGCCTGACTTCTCTGTCCTTAATGCTTGTTTGAGAGGCAGGTTAGTCACCACCACCACCAAGTGTGACTCGAAGTATGGTTTCAGCTTTAGAGTTTAGAAGATTAACGCCAGGGCATACCTCTCAATTCTACTATACCACGTCTCTGCATCCAACAATGTTTTGCTTTGAAAATACGCCGTCTTCTCCATTCTGTCGACTAGACAGACAAGAACTGAACTAACTGCATACTCGGTAGCCCCCAAATACAAGTATAACTTCTCCCCCTGCTATGGCCGAGATAGCAAGGGAGCCTTACCCAAATACCTCATCAGCTCTTAAAACGCCTCCTCACATTCTGATGTCCACAAGAAATCTGGGAAACCGATACAGTGATCTACATTTGTCAGATGACTTGGAAATGAACCTATTCAAAGTCGCAACCCTACCTGCCAACCGCTGCACTTCCTTAACATTCTACGATGATGGCATCTCCACCAAAACTCTTATCTGTTCAGGATTAGCCTCTATTCCCCGCTGAGTAACAATGTAGCCCAAGAACTTTCCTGTGGTCACTCCGAATGTACATTTCTCTGGATTCAGCTTCAAATTGTACTTCCGCCGTATCCCGAATGTCTCCCTTAATCCCTCTAAATGCTCCTCCTTAGACATACTTTTCTCCACCATGTCATCTATGTATATTTCAATCCCCTTCTGAATCTTACTTTCTAACATTTTCTCACCCAACCGCTGGAAAGTGGCTCCAGCATTCTTCAATCCAAATGGCATCCTGGTATAGCAATACATGCCGCCTTCTACGATAAATGTTGTCTACTCCTGATCCGGTCTGTACATCGGGACCTGGTTATATCCCATAGATGCTTCTATGAATGAAAATATTTTGAATCCTGTTGTCCTATCCACTAATTCATCCACCCGCGACATGGGATAGCTATCTTTCGAACACTCTACATTTACATCTGTAAAATTGACGCACATACGAACCTTGGTATTCTTTTTTGGTACCGCGACCACATTGGACAACCAATCTGTGAATTCCACTTCTTGTATTATTCCAGCTCTTTTTAATCGCGCAACCTCTTCGCGAATGCCCTCTTCATACTTTGGTCTGATGCTCCGCATCCTTTGCCTCACTGGCTTGGCACCCTTTTTCATGTGTAGCTGATGACAAGTGAATTCCGGGTCTAACCCCGTAACATCCTCAATTACCCATACAAACACGTCCTTGTTTTCTGACAAGAATTGTATTAACTTACTTTTCCACTCCTCAGGCAAACTGGACCCTACCGCGGTGAACCTCTCTTCCTCCCCATCCCCAATATTCACTACTTCAATCTCGTCGAGTGTCTTCAGATCCACCGTTGAGTCCTCTTCCCCCTCCACAGAGGCACACTGTAATTGTTATGCCTGGCTCTTCCTAGGGTTTGAGTTCTCTTCTTCTGGTCCGCGAATCAACCATTTCACTGTACCTCTGTGGCTGTTCTTGGCCGTCACCTAATCTCCACGCACTTCATACATGCCCGTCGGGGTGGGAAACTGTATCACTTAATAGTAGGTTGACGGGACAGCCTTCATCTCGTGAATCCACCGCCTCCCTAAGATCGCGTTGTATTGAGAAGCGAAATCTACCACCATAAACCGTGCGAAGACTGTCACTGGACCTGTGGTTACAAGCAATAAAAGTTCTTCCATAGGCTTCGTCATACTCCCATTGAACTCGTATAAATTAGTCTGTGGAGGCCTCAATTGCCTAGGATCAATCCCCATTTCATCCAAAACTCCTTTAAACAACAAATCCACTGCACTACCACAATCGATCAACACCCTCTTCAACATGTAATTGCTCATTGCTACTGTGATGACCAACGTATCTTCATGGGGAGAATCCACTGCTCGTAGATCCACACTGCTAAAGATGATCCTGTCTCTGTCCTCCGCTGTCCCTACTCTTGGTCGCGGTCTGTCTGTCTCATCATTAATCTGCTAGATGTTCGTGGTTCTCCTCACCCAATCTCTATGAGTATTATGACTTAGTACCTCTCCACTAAAAATCACATTAATAGTTCCTAGTATCCGGTCCTGGCGTGGCATGCGCTCCTCATTCTGTGCTCCCCTTACAAACTCCCACATCCTCCTTTTTTCCACCAATCGTTGAACCAACCACTTTAGTGCATAACAGTCGTCGGTCTCATGATTTCGTATCTGTTGATAGGTACAGAAAGGTTTATCAGGTAGTTCTATTGGGGTGTTCCGCGACCCTTCATATCCCTACAGGTTCTTAATCAACGGCAACATTTCGCTCAGGGGTCTATTCAGCGGCGTCACTTCTATCTCGCGATATGGCCTCCTTTCTCTGTTTTCCCTTCGAATCCCCTCCCGACTTCTTTCTGCCCTTGGCGGGTACCCGCAATACCCACCGCTTTCCTTCTTGGACGTCGTCGCCCTTCGGTGTTCCCTGTCTTTCTCCAACGATAGCACTGCTTTCCCTGATCTCTTAGACTCTTTCTGTATAGTGTCCTCATACCTGATTTATTTTCCCACTCGTGGATATAGCTCATACAAGGTTGCAATCTCGTTCTTCGCCACAAACTGGTGTACTCCTATTCCTAGCCGCAACCCTCTTTCAAATGTGATCACTGCGGTTCTCTCATCCAGATTTTCGACCTTCAATGTCTCTGCCTTGAATTGATACAGATACTCCTTCACTGACTCCGCGGATCTTTGTCGAACATTGAATAATGCTGCGATATCCACCACTTGCTTTTTATGGTGTATGAAGTGATCTATAAACGCCTGTTCCAACTCTTGAAAGTTCTTTATGCTTCCCGCTGGCAACCGGTAATACCAGTCTGACGCCCCTCCTTTCAGACTAGCTGGGAACATTATACACCGTAGTCCATCATACTGAGCCTCTTGCCAGAGAGGCATCTGTTGTCGGAAATGATGGATGTGGTCAGCCGGGTCTCCTTTGCCATTGTATCTTTCGAACCTAGGTTGGTTGAATTGCTTCGGCACCTTTGATGCCCAGATGTCATCCGCTAATGGGTTGTGATTCAGTCTGGCTACCATTTGGCTTGCTGCTCCCCCACAGCCCTTTACCTGCTGCCGATTCACCTCCCTGTCGTTATCTATCATCTCCTAAACTTATTCCATGGTCAAGCCCACCACCGGGTTTTCGACGAGTTCCGGCCCGCCCTCGTCATCGTCAGACTCCTCACCCGCTTCTTCCCCTTCTTCCTCCTCCGCTCTTTCTTTTTCTCTCCTCAGTTTGTCGTTCTCTTCTCTCAATCTCCCGATCTCCTCTCCTATAAGATGGGTCTCTTCTGTTTCATGCTCCACTTCTTGACCTCCCTCCTCATCAATCACCGCCTCCGGTGTTGGATCTTGCACCACTGCGGCACCTTTGAGGCCCAGATGTCATCCGCTAATGGGTTGCGATTCAGTCTGGCTACCATTTGGCTTGCTGCTCCCCCCGACCCTTTTTACCGGCGATTCGATTAAGCCTCTCTCAATCGTTTTTCTATCATCTCCTAAACTTATTCCATGGTCAAGCCCACCATCAGGTTTTCGACGAGTTCCGGCCCGCCCTCGTCATCGTCAGACTCCTCACCTGCTTCGTCCTCCGCTCTTTCTTTTTTTCTCCTCAGTTCGTCGTTCTCTTCTCTCAGTCTCCTGATCTCCTCTCGCATAAGCCGGGTCTCTTCTGTTTCATGCTCCACTTCTTGACCTCCCTCCTCATCAATCACCGCCTCCGGTGTTGGATCTTGCACCACTGCCCTCTTTGGTCTGCTTACCCCTTTCTTCACTTTCGGTGCCATTTCTACCTTCTACAATCTGTTTGATCCCCACAGATGGCGCCAAATGTATGAACCAAGAAACTACAAGCAAATGTATGAACCTCCAACCTACAAATAAGCACCAAAGAGCTCAAAAACTCAACCTAGACCTAGTCTCCTCACTTTCTCTTTTTCTTTCTCTCCCATCTTCTCACTGTGCGGCCTCCCTTTCTTCTCCCCCTTTTCTTCTTTTTATACCCCTTCTCCACTTCATTTGGTTCGTCCACCTATCTTTCCATCTCTCAATCCCTCTTTCCGCCGTACCTATGCCACGTCTGCGGTTTAAGGTTCCGCGGTCACGATTCCATACTCCTCGACTTCCCCTATTATATTACATCTCATTCCTTATCTTGTTGACCTAGTCCACCTCTCATTATTGGGCCACTACATATGGTTCATTCCATTTACCGAAAAAAAATAAACTAGGTTCATTCCATTTACCGAAAAAAAATAAACTTATGGTCCATGCCATCTGCAAAAACCAGAACCAGCCACATATCGACTGCAACTTACAAAAAGCTAGCTATGTGTCAAACATTATTAAGTCCACCTACATGCTGTACCAGATTGGAGCGGAATAATGAACGTCACAGAACTGAATCGAGAAATGGAATTAGGGATCCCATGGAATTATTATATGAGGGAGGGCGTGCATGCAATTTAAGGTGATAAGGTCCCTAATTTTCATATCTCATTATCCAAAGAAGACCTTTTTTTGAAAAGGCTCACCTGCTACTTATGATTGTGCGAGGGATCTATCATTGCCTCATTGGTTCCATGATCATTGCAGATGGTGCTTAATGCACTCACCAAAAGTCTAAAGCTGAATCCAGATACTTTTATATGATTGGGGGACCTTTGATTTGGAATTTGGATGCAATATATTATATATCAGTATATCACAGCATGCATGCAAAAGCTAGTGTCTAGCAGAAATTGATTATCAACAACAAAAAAAGTGTCAGAATTTGAACTTAATTTATGTGTTAGCCTGTTAGGATAATAAAACTACAATAAGCGGAAACCATGATTTTATCAATTGGTAAGGGCATGCATATTAATTTCGCATGCCATGGTCAGAATGTCAGAAGTATCAACTTCCGTGATGGTCCCATGATGGTCCTAATCAATCAGTATGATTGAAATAATATGAAAACATTTCTTTGATCATGAAAATTAACATATTAATACTCATTTCCATCTGTTATCTTTTAGATTAATGAAACGAAGAATTTATCCAAAACACCCCACTGAACAGCATTGTTCAAAAACTAAAAAATCGGTATAATTCGAAATTTCATTGAGTCGAGTTGGACCAAAAACTCGAGAGTTCACTCGGTGAGTTAGATTATCCATATATATATATATATGGGGTGGGATAGAGGCACAGTCACTGTAGCCACATTCTAGACATAGTGACTGCAATCCACCGATCTTTTCCAATCCTACGGATATGGGTAGTCTCAATTAGCCAAATATAAAATACAAAATTTCAAAACAAAAAAACGAAAAATCTCCAAAACAAAAAAAAACAAAAGATCAATCTATTTCTCTATTTCTCTTTTAAACCTTCTTCTCCAAAATTAGATCAATCTTCTCTAGTAAAACACTCTTCTCTTCTTCGCTCCAAACTTTGAAGGTAAGTTTGAATCCACCTGTTTGTGTTATTTTTATACATTGCATTCAATTTAGCTAATATATGGTTTTAATTGTTTGCAGTGCAAGGTTTGGTGAACATAAAAGAATCTCTGGTAGATCCTAGAAATGTTCTTGGAAAATGGGATAGAGACTCAGTTGATCCATGTAGTTGGGCTATGGTTACTTGTTCACCTGAGAATCTAGTAATTGGATTGTAAGTTCGAAGTGCATAAGAATAGCTATTCTTCTAATGGTTTCTTTCAAACTCTCAGATTGAAATTGCTTTAATGTTCTACTTTGTAGAACAACTCCAAGCCAGAACTTCTCTGGAACTCTTTCTCCAGCATTGGCAACTTGACAAATCTCCAAATTTTGTAAGCATTAAAAATTAGCTGACCATGAGTTTTTAAGTATATGGTTACTTTCCTTACTTGGTTTTGATGATTTTTTTTTCCAGGTTATTACAGAACAATAACATTATAGGACCAATTCCAAAAGAGATCGGAAGGCTTGCAAGTATGAATGCATAGAAAAACTAATGTTATCTTATCTGAAGTTTTAATGTTCTGGTTTTTAGTTTGGATTATTACTTAACGTACTGTTTTTCATGTTTTTTTAATTGGAAACAGGAGGCTTAACAATAATAGTATGTCCGGGCCAGTCCATTTGTCCTTAGTAAACATGTCACAGCTTGCTTTTTTGTAAGTGTTATGACCAATTGACCTCCACTGTGGTTTCAGGACCAGTTGCTTTTCTGTAATTGTTATTTCTCTTATAGAAATTTGAATATATGTGAGGTTTGATTTGGTTATGTTATTTTTGTTTCAGGGACTTCTCTTACAATAATTTAAGTAGCCCTATACCAAGATTTTCTGCCATAACATTTAAGTGAGTTACACTTGAGAACGATTTTTCTGTTTTTTAAGCAAAATGCATTGAACATTTATCATTTTGTTTCTCTGTTGTTTAGCTACTGGGAAGGAGCAAGAGTGCTCTGGAACAACACCACTGCCACTTTCCTTCAACTTGAGTAGTTCACAAAGTATGGAATTTAATATTTTTATTTACTTATGTTTATTTTTTTTTCTCTAGAACTGTTTTCTATATGAATTGTGTGATCATAGTCCCTTGCCTTTGAAAACGTTATATAAGATTCGATGGTTTAGATTTTAGACCAAGTTGTAAGCTTAAAACTTGATATTAGTTGCCTTAGTGTTTGGAATGACATTTATGAGTAAGCATTGTACCACTCAAAGTGTTTGCTTGGTCAGTATGCCTAGTGAGGCATCTGATTCTTTTGGAAGGTTGCGAGATGAATCCTGTTGAAGGTACCTCCAAATGATAGATGTAAAAAACGACCAGCAATGGTGGTTTGTCGGACTGATTTGATTCTAGGAATTTTAAAGAGCCATGAGTTGGACATCTCAACTCTTGCCTCTGTCATCGTTGGAGGTTATGAGTGAGAATGATACAAGGCTAGCTGGATGTGTCAACGAAGTTGCGAGTTACAGAAAAATTGAGAAGAAGATGACTTCAGATGAAGACATTTCTACTTATCTTCACCTCACGGAGAGAGATGAAGAAAATTAAAATTGTTCGTATTGTTCATTCACAAGCTTGAAGAGGGATTGAGAGTTAGTAAATGCCAACTTCTGGGAATTTTTTTCTAAAAAATGTGGCATGTACTCTGACATTTTGATTCTATTTTTGGTGTTTATCTATGCATGTACTCTGACATTTTGATGTTGTTTTTGGTGTTTATCTGTGCATGTACTCTGACATTTTCCCCTCTGCCCTGTTTCAGGAACTTGACTATCTTGTTGGAGCTGTGTCCAATCCGAAAAGGCTGTTTGCTGCTATTGTAGGAGGCTCAAAAGTCTCATCCAAGATTGGTGTGATAGAATCATTGTTAGAGAAAGTTGATATTCTGCTGTTGGGTGGAGGAATGATCTTCACATTTTACAAGGCACAAGGAAACAAAGTTGGATCCTCCCTTAAAGGATTGGTTGGAAAGTGAAAGTTCGGTTTTAGTTTTCTTCCATGCCTTGTAACTAAATCTTCTTTAGAATGAAGAGTTATTTGTTTATGTTTCTTGAAGTTGTAGTTGTTGAACTGTACCATCTATTAATTTTTTTGAAGTTGGAGCAAAACTTGTTGGAACTATTGTAGGAAATTGAAGAAATGCTGAGCCTTTCTCAATGTTTGTTTTTATTTAGCTTAGTTCTCTGCCAAGTTTTATTTAGCTTAGCTCTCCTGACAGCTTTTATTTAGCTTAGTTCTCTACAAAAGTGGAAACTTTTGGACTGGTAGATAAATCATATCCTTAACAATCCTAAACTTGAACACAACTCTTATAAAAGAGTACCACACCTACATTCAGAACAATTAGTCCATACTCCATAATGCACCAATCAAAAGCTTGACCAAGAGCCAAAAAAAATCGACCATGTCATTCCTAGTAAGTTCCACACCTAAACTAGGCAATTAATGATGTTTCGAGCTTCAATGAGTTCCCCGCCCTTCTACATAAATGCTTCCTCTCTAATTCATCCGATGTTACTTTCATATCAGCTAACGAGCCCTTAGACATTTGCAAAGAATCCTCGTGACTCGTCGAAAACAATCTCCTACTACTTCCGATCAAAAGGGTCCCTCCTTTGTCTTTCAAAAGCAAATTGTCCATTTTCCCTCTCCACCTCTTACAAAAGAATGAAGCACGATTACAGTACTACTCTTCCAAGTACCTGTCTCTACTACCAGACTTCTGAATGTAGCCATCCTGGCGTATAAAATAAATCAGGATCACCTACAAATTATTAGATTCACTTCACCATGAAAAAAAATGCTACCTCCTTGAAATTTATGTCTTTCTAAAAGGTTGGTAGGATAAGGAAAAAGTTTAATTTCAGTTTTCACCCAAATGTTTAAACTCAACTGTTTAAGGTTAACCTAAATCCTCATAATTGGTTCCAACTGGATAGACAACTCTTGTTAACTCTAAGGTCGTCTGATGCTGCAGCAACAAGGTCATAAACCATTTGTCTTCCCTTGGTACACATTGAAAAGCTCAGGAACTTTGCCTTCAAATTTGGTGACATACTTCCTCAAAAAGTTCTTCTCAGAAATACCTAACAAAGTAGCCAATTTGTAATCTTCCACAACAATAGCATTTGAGATTAAAACTCGTACTACTGATAACCTCGGAATAGTCCTCTTCTCCAAACATATAATAGAACCACAAGGGTCTTAGAAACTGTATAACTGGAGAAGAAGGTTTAAGAGAGAAATAGAGAAATCTTTTGTTTTTTTGTTTTAGAGATTTTTCCTTTTTTTTGTTTCGAAATTTTGTTTTTCCCGAAATTTTGTATTTCATATTTGGCTAATTGAGACTACCCAATATCCGTAGGATTGGAAAACATCGGTGGATTGGAGTCACTGTGCCTAGAATGTGGCTACAGTGACTGTGCCTCTATCCCACCCCTATATATATATATATATTAATTTTATGTTATATTTTCTCAACAAAAATTAATTTTAAGTTATGGTTTTAAAGGTTTATTGATAAATCTATAAAATTTCAAATCAACAATTGATACTGGTGTCAGTGTCTCAACCACTTCCATTTTTTTTTTTTTGGGTAAAATATTTGGTTCTGACTAGCGAGTGACGTGGGTTTTCTCACTAACATGGTGAGTCATACTAAACGAGTGTGTGTAGTCTCATCAAAATTCAATCGAGTCGAGTTGACCCAGGCGAGTTCCGAGTCAACTCGATGAGTTTTCAAACACGGCTAAGTAGTCATCCCATACACTACAACAAATATGGCCTTTTGTAATATGTTTTTTGCAACATTTTGTGCGGAACTTTACGGAGAACAAAATCTTTTCCACAAAATGTTACTAATTATAAGATATCGGTCATATTGTTTTGTATCATTTTATTAGTTAATATTATAAATTTTAGCTGATTTGCAACATTTGTCCGTAAAATGTTACCAAATTTTGTTGGGTTGTATTGTTGTAACACTTTTAAGTGAAATATTACGAAAATTTTGTTAGCTTTGCAACATTTCCATTTTAGAAGCTACAAATCACACCAAGGCACATTGTTTGTGACACATTTTCAAGAAATGTTGCAAAGGCGAAAATTTGAAAATGCCCAAATACTCACCAAGTACGATACGGGTTTAAAACGGTGTACTTGAAAAAAATTTAGTTCGTGTTTTAAACAGAACGTCTCGAGAAAAAAACGGAAAAAAAAAAAAAAAAGTAAAAAAACGTGGGGCATAAAAAACGGGTTTAAAACGTATAATACGTAAAAGAAACGGTAAAAATCGATTATAAAGAATATAATAGATAATGAATTTGATTTTTTATAAGAGTGGAAAAAAGAATAGACATATAAAATAAAAATAATAATAATACAAATTAAAGAAAATTCAAATACATGAAAGTATCAAATTATCATTACTCATCCAAATACTATAAGTTTTAGATTCAGTACCAAAACACGACTCTAAATAAGATACTATTAATTACCAACCATAATGACATAATCAAGTATTACAAATAAGTTAATAACTTTAAAATTTCCAATTATTAATAGTCAAAAGCAAAATAAAATTGTCTTAATAAGTTAATCTAACGCGTTTTCTTTTAGATTATTATTTAAAAAAAACAAAAAAAAATGTTTTAATAAAGTTTTAAACGGGAGATTTTCAAAATCTCAGGTTTTAAACTTTTTTTAAGTTTAAAACGCGTTTAAAACGCGTTTTTTTTAAAAACCCGGGTTTTAAACTAGAACAAGACGCCTTGCCAATATCTCGGGTTTTAAACGCGTCTTTTTAAAAAATAACGCTGAATTTGGTGACAATGATACAAAGTGGTGTGCCCAGGTGTTCTTTATGAAAAATACTGCTTTTTTGAAATATTTCATCATTTATCGAAAATATGAAACATTTCATCCAAAAAGTACGAGAAGAAAATTAAAGCCCTAAATATGTTCCCCAAAAAATCATAAAAACCCTAGCACCTCAATTCATTTCTGAATCAATCCTCAAACTATTTTACTTGTTGATATAACTCAATTTCGGGAACAAATTATTTTGTATTTGATTTTTGTATTCGAGGTTTTTAGCTACTTAGTCAACAATTTATGAACATTGTACATGTGAACAGTGTCTAATTTGTTTCTAGAGACAAGTTATTTGTTACTGGTTCAGCAGACAAGGTAACTCATACTTGTATTTGTAAATTTCTATTGCTTAACGTTAATCTATTGCTGGTACCTCTTGCGACTATTTCTTTCATAAGTTTCTTGTTTTACGTATTCACAGTGTCTTAAAAAGCACATCGGCCCTTTGAGGCTCTCTAAATTTAGAAAAATGAGAAATAGAATGCCATACTTGGACATGTTTTGCTTATTTCTTAATCAAAGTTTGTACGTAGCGTCGTTGACGAACCCTTTTTCTTTTTCCTAATCAATCTTTGCAACAACTTCTTTGGAATTTATTTAATTATATAAGAATTTTTTGTTTGTATGTTTGTTGTGAAGGTTAGTTTGATAGGATCTAGATCCTATATAGAACAATTGATCGCTTGATTGGTCGATCCACCACCTTTGATCTTTTGATTAGAAGATCTAACTACCAAACCTTAAGGCTTAAAAGAGATATATTTATTATCCTTCGTATTACAACCTAAAGCAACCTTATATAATGGTTGAGATATGCTAAATAAGGAATCCTACTATATTAGGAATCTAATAATAAGAAACTACTAAAATAAATATATGCCTATAGAACACGGTTTGCATGCATAGACCTAGTGGTCATGGTGCGTGTCGCACTGGCTGAGTTAGGGTTCCCAACATAGTTTTACAATTACCGATGATGGGAAGCATGAATTGCGTGAAGTATATAAAGGGTTATACTTGCATTAATGGTGTCATGAAGGCCGGATGATGAAGACGAGCATGTTCAAAGTCCTTGTTCTTATTGTAGAGTCAAACATAACTTGTGTTTTCCTTGTTACAATTGAATGACTTGGTTTTTCCCCTTAAATAAGAAGTTTTTTCTTTCTTTCTTTTGCCTTTTATTTTGTTATGTTTACTTTGTATTTGTACTTGGAATTCTATCTTTTGATAATTGTACAATGAAGAATTTGTTGAAAGTTTTATAGATGATTGGTACGTGGTTGTGCAATTAGAAAGAATGTGTAGATTTTTGTTGATGGCAGGTGAAATGACCCAAGAATTAAAATATCAATATTTTATTTTAAAGGAAAAATAACTCTGCCACGGTCTATAACTGTAGCAAAAAGAGTTATAAGCAAAAACATCTCCCATGGCCCTAACTGTAGGAAAATTTGACCTTTGCCCATGGACCAAAACCGTAGGGAAAACTGGTCTTTTGCCACATTATCCAACGGTTTTTGCCATAGCAATACCGACGGCAACAACTGACGCAAAGATCGTCGCTATTGGTAGGCTTTACCAACAATCATGACTGTGGGCAGACCATTTCTGACACACAAAAAGCCCACGGTCCTATGACGGTCCAAAACCGTGGGAAAACCGATGGCATAAAACCAATTCTTTGGGAACATATTGTACACTGAAGTGTATGCAAACTCAGTGGAAACTCAACGATGGTTAATGATTAGTTCAATTTTTTTCTTTTAACGTTTCTATAATTTTATTATTATGGAAATGTTGCAAGTCTTTGTAACAGGGGCTCACTACTAAAAAAAGACATTATGATGCTTGTTTTTTATTTATCGTGACGGCCGTCAAACTAGGTGTCTTATTGATATTTTTATGATGGTGTCTTGTATGATGATTGTTGCACCTACTCAACATTGGAGATGCTCTAAATAAGAAAAAAACAATAAGGTCTGAAACCTAAGTTGGAGTTTGGATCTCATTTTTTCAAAAAATTAGTTTTTCTCAAAAAATATTTTTCTGGAAAAATATTTATTCTAAAATCAATTTTTAAATAAACATGTTTGGTTGAGATTTTTTCTTAAAGACTATTTTATCAAACTAGTAAATTTCATGATATTTATTGAAATATCTTAACATATCTCGGCATTTTTCAGTAATGGGCAATCGATATGCCTTTGGAGCTAAATAAGAAAGTGAGATGAAAAAATTGTTTATTAACTTGAAAAACAAGTTTTTGCTATTTATCATAAAACATGTTTTTTTTACCAATAAATATTTTTTTTTTGGTGAAAAACTCCTTTTAATAAAAATAGAGACCAAACATAATTCTTTGGATTAATGAGGTCACTTCCAATAGGTTTACACTACTGAAAAAAAGACATATTATGACATTTGTTTTTTATCTATTTTGACAGCTTTGTTGAAAACCATCAAGATAGGTGTCTTAGTGATATTTTTATGACGGCTATTGTAGCATTAATTATGTCTTGTATGCCACAAGCGTCAAGAAAATACAATGATTTTATGACGGTTGTTGCAACATTATGTTGTGTATGACTTAGGCATCAAGAAAATATGATAATTTTAAGGGTCTTTTAGGTTTTGGTCCTATTAAATGATGGGTATTTGAGGTTTGGTCCTCACTAATTGACTAATTGACAAAATCTTGAACAGGGCTCACATAAAGAACGAAGTTACTAAAGGCGCTAAAGCCTCGGGCATGATAGTTTCAAGGTACATGTTTAACTATGTAGAAGACTTAGAAAGTGCTTCACTCACTCAACATCAGGGGTACAACACGAAATAAAAGCATACAAGAAGTCAGATGGATCCCACTTGAAGCTGGTGTAGTAAAAGCCAATACTGATGGTTCTTCCGTAGAAAATCCAGGGATTGGAGGTGTTGGGGTCATCATATCTTTAGGACCACTTGGCCTAGGTTATTGGTGCCAAGGCCTATGGACTTGGGATCACCACAAACTTTGAAGCATAATGCTACGCCATCGTTTTGGCAGTGGAACTAGCTGTGTTAAATGGATGGTATCATCTATGGATTGAAAGTGACTTACTAGCTGCTACCATATATAGCTCTAAGTAGGGACAATGCTCCTTGGGTGCTCAAAGAAAGATGGCTTCGAGCAACACAAAAACTCACCAGCTGGAGCCTGTCACATCCTACCGAGAAGCAAATTTTGGTGCTAATGGACTTGCCAAGATGGGATCAATTCTAAACCAAGGTGAGGGGCGGTGGAGCTCTACCAAACCAAGTTATGTCACTAGCTTAGAAAGGGACTTACTACCGGTTTAACTAAACTTGGAAGTATTATTTTCTCCTTATTTTGGATGTAAGCTCTATACTCTCGATATAACATTCTTTATTAGATTATTAATAAAATATACCTACTTGCGTGCAAAAAAAAAAAAAAAAAAATATTAGGGGTTATTCTTCCTAAATTAACTTGACTAACAGTGGTTGACTGTTTGTAGATTGTTAGTCAAAATGATTTAGGAGGACCAAAACCTAATAAGTCGATTAGTGTGGACGAAACCCCAAATACCCATTATTTAGGATGACCAAAACCTAAAAAATGATGAATTATATTTGAAAGTTGTTTTTTTTCTTAACTTATTTTCGACTAGATTACAAGAGAAGGGGTGCATATAAGAAAACGTCTCTTACTCAGTGCAGCAGTGAGTTCATACATTACTTACCTTAGTGATCATGGTGAATGTTGAACGCCTATCACTTTTAAGATGGCATGCAACTAAAAGCCAGCCTCATCCTGATTCCACTTGCTTGTGAGTAACTCCATATCTGTTCCATAACTTATTTGTCATATTTATGTCCCTCAATTGATTTTTTCAGTTGTAGCAGTTATATATGTAAATTGTATTAGGGAGAGTTTATTGATATGATTGGCTAGTCTACCTACTTAAATATTTATTGAAGGCATTACATGTCTACTTGTAGTGGGATGATTATCTGATGATTAATGATTCAATCCAAAGATATTAATGAAAAAAGGATTTTTCCAGAATTACTGAAACAACTTTACTAATAAGATCAGGGTTTGTACTTTGTACTAGCTACAATAGATAACACACATTCAGTTCTTATAAATGATAAACAATTTCACCGTGAATCGTGGTTATTAACTTACTTATAATTCACAGTACAAAATATCACGAAATATCGCAATAAATATTGATATTTCAGCAAAAGATATATAAATATTGCAATAAGTTTAGAGATATATACAACTGCAAATATCAGTAATATTTCGATGATATTTTTGATATTTTAGGATATATTACGATATATTACGATATTTGATGATATTTTGTTTAGATAACAATTTTATTTAATATTTACTATTATATTTCAAACAAATATAAATGATATATCAATAAATATCAAGAAATATCTACAATATCCACAATATTTGTTGATATTTTAGATATATCAACAATATTTGCATATCTCTACACTATATGATAGCTGGGTTTTCAGAAACCCGCTCTCCACTATCGAGTAGGCAAATTGAAATCTCTCTATTTGCTCAATTTATAAACACCTCCCTCATAAAAATTAGAACCCCCCCTTTATTAATAATTTAGAAAACCCACCCCCTAATATCACTTAAATTATTTAATTATTCTCCATTTCCCTCCCTGAATTAGAACAAGTCCTCTTTAATTAAGAATTTAGAAAAAAACTTCTAATATCATTTGGGAAAAAAAAAAACCTCGGTGTGTAACACGGTTTGCATACTTGTATCCACAAAGAGGAGCGAGGGATATCCACGATACATATCAAATCAAGAAAGAAATTGAGTATCGATAACACCCGTATCCTATATTGATATTTTGTTGATATTTTAAATAGCTTTGTTGTTTGTTGACTGTTACTTAACATCGGAGATGCTGTAAATCAGAAAAACAAGAACGTATGAAACCTAAACTTTCAACTGAAAATGCAAACCGGCCCCTTCTCTCCCCGTGGCCCCTCCAACCCCCGACTCCAGCAACAACAAAACCACTAAGATTGATTTCCTTCATATGCCTCTTGAAATCGTCTCTCTCTCTCTCTCTCTCTCTATAAACCACACTTGCCTTGAAACGATTGAGAAGAAGGGGGATTTTGAGAGAAGAACGACTCGGTTTTTTCCTAATTTTCGCAAAGTAGTGAGTATTTTTTTTTTTCTATTGTCCCCGTTTATTAGCGTTTTGATGTAAAATGTGGTTATCCCTAATTTGAAAGTTTAATTTTGATTGAATTGTTGGTTTTGTTGAAATTTAGTTTCACAAAAGTAGGTTGTTGCGTTAATGCTTATTTAAAATGGTTATATCACTCTCAAGTTGTTGATTCTATGTAGTTGATTGAAATTATTTTGATACGTGGGGGTTCTGTTTTGTAGGAAGTAGACGTTTGATAAAATGCTTAGCTGGGGCTTTCAATTTATATCAGTTACTAGGTGACTAGGTGAGTCAGTCTGTTGCACAGTTATCACTCCTACAATTTTGTTAAACCTTTTAGTTTGATGTGCGTTCCTCCTTTAGTCATGGCTTACTGTTGAAGTATTTATTTCTAGGATGCCTTACTAAGTTGTTAGTTCGATTCTTCCCAAAGTTGAGACTATTGACAATTTTTGTGGCAATTTTTTTAACATGGGTGTTCGCATTACCTGATAGCGTCAGTGTAAACACGAGTCGTGGACTTTCTTGGCAGACCATTTAGAAGTACGTCTGGATTCAAAATATTGTCGTAGTTACTTTGTTTTTTGGTTACCATTTCTGGTCTTACGCTTTGAATTGCTATACTGAAGTGCTTTAAGTTGTCTCCATTATAATCTGTTGAAGTACTTTTTGGTTATATGACATTGGTATTTATGCTTGACTAATTGCAGTGCCTATACAAATAGCAGGTCTGATTTTGATTTTATTTAATTCTTGGGTTACTGTTGAAGTATTTATTTCTAGGAGGCCTTACTAATTTGCTAGTCCGATTCTTCCGAAATTTGAGACTATTGACAACAATTTTTGTGGTAATTTTTTTAACATGGGTGTTCGCATTACCTGATCGCGTCAGTGTAAACAAGAGTCGTGGACTTTCTTGGCAGACCATTTAGAAGTACGTCTGGATTCAAAATATTGTCGTAGTTACTTTGTTTTTTGGTTACCATTTCTGGTCTTACGCTTTGAATTGCTATGCTGAAGTGCTTTAAGTTGTCTCCATTATAATCTGTTAAAATACTTTTTGGTTATATGACATTGGTATTTATGCTTGACTAATTGCAGTGCCTATATAAATAGCAGGTCTGATTTTGATTTTATTTAATTCTTGGGTTACTGTTGAAGTATTTATTTCTAGGAGGCCTTACTAAGTTGCTAGTCCGAGTCTTCCTAAATTTGAGACTATTGACAGTTTTTGTGGCAATTTTTTTAACATGGGTGTTCGCATTACCTGATCGCGTCAGTGTAAACAAGAGTCGTGGACTTTCTTAGCAGACCATTTAGAAGTACGTCTGGATTCAAAATATTGTTGCAGTTACTTTGTTTTTTGGTTACCATTTCTGGTCTTACGCTTTGAATTGCTATGCTGAAGTGCTTTAAGTTGTCTCCATTCTAATCTGTTGAAGTACTTTTTGGTTCTATGACATTGGTATTTATGCTTGACTAATTGCAGTGCCTATACAAATAGCAGGTATGATTTTGATTTTATTTAATTTTTGGGTTACTGTTGAAGTATTTATTTATAGGATGCCTTACTAAGTTGCTAGTCCGATTCTTCCCAAATTTGAGACTATTGACAATTTTTGTGGCAATTTTTTTAACATGGGTGTTCGCATTACCTGATCGCGTTAGTGTAAACAAGAGTTGTGGACTTTCTTGGCAGACCATTTAGAAGTACGTCTGGATTCAAAATATTGTTGCAGTTACTTTGTTTTTTGGTTACCATTTATGGTGTTACGTTTTGAATTGCTATGCTGAAGTGCTTTAAGTTGTCTCCATTATAATCTGTTGAAGTACTTTTTGGTTCTATGACATTGGTATTTATGCTTGACTAATTGCAGGGCCTATACAAATAGCTGGTCTGATTTTGATTTTATTTAATTCTCGGGTTGTAATTCTTTGGTGTTTATGCAGTGAACATAAGTGGTGAAGATGTTTGCTCAGGATATGATATCTAAGAGAGCGACTTGCTAGTTAGCATGCAATCCACAAGAGCACCTTTGTGACATTTTTAAAATGTTGTGCTTGCTTGATTTCGTAACACTTTTAAAATGCTCACATTTTGTGACATTTTCAAGATGTTATATAGCATATGTTCATAACATTTCATAAATGTTACAACTTTTGTAACAGGGGCTCACTACTAAAAAAAGGACTTTCTATGACGCTTATATTTTGTTTTTCTTGGCGGTTCCTGTAGAAGCCGTAAAGAATTGTAACTGGACATTCTTTTTATGACGCTTGATGTCCAATGTTGACGGTTATAACTTATAAGGGACCCGTCACATATTTTCTCGGCGGCTCTGGTGTAGTTGTCAAGATTTCTAACTTAACATTCTTTTTATGACACACAGGGGAGCCGTCATGCATTTTCTTGACTTCTTTTTTTAAAGGCGTCAAGTTGTTTGTCTATTTTTCCAAGCGCAAGTTTGTTTACCACTTTTTTTACCACTCTCGTAGAAGTGTGTTTCTGATTTGTGAGTGAACCGTCATTAGGAGTTCAGGACCCGACATCTATTATTTTGGGTCCAGTCGACCAACACCCAAAAGGCTTAAACCCCATAAGCAAGGTTCAGCCCATAAATTTATAAGACCTAATACATATGAAGAAGAAAATTAAGAATGGAACTCGCCCTCACTTCTAAATTTTGGTATTTTAGGGATGATCTTTAGTCGTACATTGAACTGAAATCGAAGATTGATTGCCACGTGCAAACGAGTTTGATATTAATCGATTACAACATTGAAATGTTTTTGGATTGAACGAGAAAAGTTTTTCAATTTTAAACTTTGTTTTCTGCTTGAATTGTGAATACCAATACCATGCTATTGTTGCATCTTCATGGGGTATTTGTTTGTTTATTAAAATTTGATGTTTGCAAGGTGTTACGCTCAATTTTCCATTAAATTGAACTTCCACTTGGTGTTTTTGGTTTTTTTTTTATCTATTTGTTCTTTGTGTTAAGAGTTTGTTTGGTTGTTTTCTGAATTGGGTTTGTTGTAGATTTTAAGGTTTTAAAGGATTTAACTCTGTTATGATGTTTGGGAATTGGGAGTTCTGAAATATTGCTCGAGATACCGCGCATGGTGTGATAATCAACACCAATTTTAATTAGTTGCCAGCTTGTTGTCAATTTTTTGCTTTGCTTGTTAATCACTAATTATTGATAGTTGTGGTGTTTTGATCAGTGTAGCCAAGGCGCAAAAAGGCGCGCGACTAAGGCGCGAGGCGCGGAAAGGCGCACGTTATTGCCTTGCCTCAACCAATGTGCGGGTGCACACATAAGGCGCGTGCTTTTTGTTAAAGTGCAAGGCGCGCGCCTTATCATCATTTGCAGTTTTTCTTGTTCTTTGTACACTTTTGGCTATATGTGACACATCTACACTTAATCCAATAGTTGTATGGTACAAGAAATCAAACAATTTTTATAAGTTTTTTATTAGGGTACACTATAAACCTGTATTTTTACAAGTTTTTGTTAATATGAATGGATTGAGAGAGAGACAGAAAGATGAATTAAATAAAGTTTTATGAGTTTCCAAAATTTGAATCATGTGTTCTATTTTGTGAAGTCCCTTTGACTCAGTTCAATTTGTTTGCTCCTTTAGTTTATTGAAGTTGAGCTAGATTGTTTTGAGAGATAAAATTTTCATTTTGCTATTTAATTGTTGTTTACATTTTTTTTTCTTTAAGTGATCGATTACTACCTAAATGATTGGTGAATTTTACGGGTGTTGCTCAATAGTTGACAAGTTTACAATCCTATAGAATGGACTTTATTGTTTAGCCATGCAAATCAATGATAATTCATGTCATATTTTATTTTATTTATTTCTGTTTTCATTTATTTATTTTTTTTAATTACTGTGCGCCTCACTTCAATAAGGCGCGCGCCGCGCCTTGCGCTTAAGGCACAGAGAGAGTGATGTGCCTTACCTTAATGCCTTGATCACTACACTGGTTCCGATAAATGACAGTTAGTTGTTATTTGGTAAATATGAAAAAAAAAACATCAACAACCTTGGTTTTTAGTTCACCATGTATGATTGAATATCATGTACGTTTTGAGTCCTTTTTATACCTGGTTTTCTTCATCTGGTTTCCTTTGGGGTTTTTTTTTTGGTTTTTTTCTTTTTGTTTATGTTTTTATGTTTTTTTTTTGCCGCTAATCGTCTGGGTTTTCTTTATTTGTGGATTAAGTGGTTGGTAACTAAATTTTTGTTCTAATAGTCTAATAAAATATACGTAAAACATATATTATACTGAATTCTTGGTTTTTGTAGCCAACCAAGGGAGTTAGCTGGCCAAGGTAGGACCTATTCAACCGCTAAGCTTCCAGAATCGTTTGGAATTTATCAAATTCATTGAGAAATTTATCTTGCCATAGCTAGGTATGTGCATTACAGACAATTGAAATTTAATTTAGGTTGCTATGTTGTATCTTTCTTATGATACAAGAGAGATAAATTTTGAATGCTATTATTATATGTATTTGGGCTGGTGTTTGTGTCCTCTCTTTCCTTTGTTACTGGATATCATTTGCTTGATTGAGGTTCTTTTGGGAGTGCTCAAAAGTATATATGGGAGGGATGCCTTGAGTTTAGATTTCTGCTATGATCCCGACATTTGTACAACCACTCTTACTATTCTGTAATGAGTTGACAAAGTCTCAATCTCCACTTACATAAACTTTTAGTAGACTGATAGGTTTGCACTTTGCTGCTACTTTCTATTAAACTTGGATAAAAAATTTGGTTATGAATTACTGGTCAGCCATATCCTTCTTTTTTCGTATCTACGATAGAGTTGAAGTAGCTAATGAGAATGAGCTCTTTCTTTAGGCCTTGGTGTTAATCAAGTGAGCGGAGCGAACAATCAAGAAGCGAAAGGGGTTATCTTGGACAAAAACTAAGTTGGTTGGTTTCGCCCATGCATCCCTCACCTATCCCCCTCTCTCTCCTTCCTTCCCTCTCCCTCTCCCTCTCAATCAAACTCTACTCTCTCTCTCTCCCCACCCACAAACCCATCTCTCCCTCTCTCTTCTCCACCCTCCGCTCATTCCCCCACTGCTTAGCAGTTATCTAGGAATAAATCAAATTATTAACTTGTCATATGTATCAATTCAAAACTTATCGACGGTGAACAAGGCGCGGGGCACTATCGTCCTTTTGTACATTTGGGTTTCTATTCTACGCTAGTCTAATAAGAAAGCCTGCACTCGATTCACAAACATAGCACCAGCTCAGATTCTTAGATTCTTGACCAACGCCCAAAATGAACAGGTACGATTTTATGTACAAGAAATTAGAATCTCCGAAATGCATTAAAATGAGAACCATTTTATGTCATTATTACTACTCAAAATCTCATTCCCAACCAAAATCTCGTCATAGGATTGTATTTGTTTTTTTGAGTTGTGAATGCATAGTTTTATGGCCATTACATTGTTCTTTATTTGACAGGATTGTCGCGAGAAGAGTTATTGCCACGATACACGCTTTCAAGGTTCCAACAAGGGGTTTAACTAGTGCACAACAGAATTCTGTAATCAATTTACATTTGTTTGTCTTTTTTACTTTCTTTCAGTTAGCAAGAATGATTTTTTTTTATTGCATAAACTAATTGGTTTTTCAATGAACATCGTAGGAGAACAAGGAGAAGCTTGGCTCAATAAATGGTAATGACCAATATGACATTGCAATTGTTGGAGGCGGCATGGTTGGCATGGCCCTTGCTTGTGCCCTGTGTAAGTTTCTTACCCCTTTGGTTCTTACTCCCTGATGTAATATATAAAAATGGTGTTCTGACATATATTACTTAATGGTTTACATAGATTTAAGTAATTTAATGGTTATAAGTTTTATACATGTGTATAGAGTTAGTATTACATTGTATTTATTTCCATGTGTAGTATAACACTTTCAAACTTTTGGGACTCACATATACCTAGGCCAATGTGTATTATATCTTAACCAGTTGGTTTTGAGTTGGATGTCTAGATTTAATAATATTATCATTGCTTATTGAACTTAAAAGAAAAAGAGAAAAAGAAGAAAAGCAATATTGTTGAATCTTTCATTCCGTTTATACTTTGTACTTACTTTTTGTTTACTATGTGTGCAGCAAGCTCTCCATTGAAGAAATTGAGTGTTGCTATTATTGATAGTAACCCGGCATTAGGAAAGGAAGTTAACATCAAGAAAGATGACCTCCCTGACCCAAGGGTCAGTACTGTCACTCCTGCTTCTATTTCCTTTTTCAAAGGTATAATTGTGATATCTTCTATATACCCTAATTGTTGTGTGCATATACTATCTCCAAGTATTTGTTATTTTCTTCTCGTAATTCATTCTCTTAATTGAGCATCACATCATTTATTTCTTTAACGAACAATTTGGAACCTTGTAGCTTATATTTGATAAGAAAGATGAGAAAATTGCGTACATAATGATGTTACTATACATAGATACTGTAATTTGCTTGCATCATATTCTCTTTTGCATAGCTTGTCATTTTCTCCTTTTCACATGTTCTTTTTTTCAAAATTTAGGTTTATCCCATATTCCTCAGTATCCATATAAATGAATATGGAGGAATAAAGGATATCTTAGGAGCAACTATCACAGACTAAACTATTATTGCTTCATTTCACTAGTAGCCTAGTTAATCCTCTTTAGTTGTTATGTCAATGTACAAGTTGTTATGCTTGCATATATTGGTGCTTGACAATATGTAATGCAGCATCGACATGCATATTTTGATGCAATGCAGGTAATTGTTCACTTCCATTGTACAATTATGATATTTCAGATTCACATTCAAATTTTAATTTGTAGAAGATAGTAAGAACTAAGAAGCCTCCTTTGGTTAGCATCTAAACACATGGATTTAAATATAATGTGGCACTGTCCATTCGGCTGTTTGTCATAATAATGCCTAGGGCGACCATTTCAAAATTCAAATTGCACAACCAATCTAAAAATCTTGTCATTTATACATTTGTGACATTTAACTCTCTAGAAATGGTTATTAAAGATACGATCTTAAGGTTTACCACACACACATCTAATTATTAGTTACACAACTAAATGCTATGATTTTAATGTGTATGGTCATCAATTGGATACCCGCACATTATATGTTCACTCTTCTAAAATGTGTGCCATGTGCATTAAAAGCCAGGGTGGCAAAGGGGAGGGGGGGGGGGGGATTCTGAGTGCTTTGTTGTCATATCTTTGAATTCACCTTAGTTATCACTCAGTATATGTTTACTCTTTTTTGCAACATCATCACCCTGTAAATCTGAGGATATTGTTGCCTAGTTGCAGATGTTTTACGTGGTCGTTGTTGATACCTTAATGTCAACTATAATAATCAGATACATGTAATAGCATGTTTTTTGTTTCCCTCCTTATTTTGTACATATATTGAAAATTTGAAACAGTTATAATACATTACATCTTCAAGAAACCTTATAGTATATATCTCTTGTATCTTTTCATATTTCTCCTTGCAGGTTTGGGATTACACTGGCTTGGGATACGCTAGGTACACCGCAAACGATGTAGATGCAGATGTACTAGGGTAGGATTTGCATATCAAGAAATTAGAATTATTTTGCTGCTTTAAAGGTATTGAAGTAGCCAAGACGGTAACTATGGTGCATCTGGTTGTGATACAGGTGTGTAGTAGAGAACAAGGGGCTTCATAGCTCTCTCTTGTCATGTTTGCAGGTATTCTCTACATTTTCGTTTATTTATTTTTTCATTACAAATCTATATTGTTCCTTCCAAATGGTGATGAATATTGTGTTTTCAATAGAAATTGCGAGTAGTTTGTAATATAGTTGTCATGTAAAGTGTGATTATTGAGCTTTACCTCTGAAATCATTCAATATTAGTAGTTTGGTTTGTTTGAAGTGTGATATTAAGCTTTGTCTCGATTGCTATTCTTGTTGTTTTGGTTCTTCAGTCTGTTCAGCTACTGAGTATTGATCTTCGTTCATTCAAAGTCATGTAAAAACTTATTTTTCATTTCTTTGACACTTCTGAAACTTAATGTATTAGAAATAGCAGAACACATATTTCCAGAAGACAATCTATCCTTCCAGATTGATGACAATGGTTGTACAGCCAAATACACCAACTAAAGGGATAGATTCATCATGTTCACGAATGGCAAAGCTGGAACTTAGGCTGCGTTTGGTTCACGGAAAATGGGAGAAAAGAAAATGTTTTCCTGGATTCTAAATTCTATTAGGTGTTTGGTAGACCACGGAAAATGATAAACAGAGAAAACATTTTCCATTCAGGGCCACTATTGGGGAAAACAACATCCTTTTTAAAACGAGAGAAGTTGCTTTCCTTTTGTCTGTCGGCCGAGATTTGCTGAAGTTATTCCATCTTCGTCGCTCGAGAGGAACTAGAAAATCACTCGTGTATAGAGTTATCAGGTTATCAGGTTTTAGGTGGGGTTTGATCCAGTGGACCAGTTTTTAAAATTGTGAACCAAACAACTAGAAAACACATTCCTCAAAAATGGATTCTGGCAAATTAGTTTCTGGATTTTCTCTTTCTTTGAGAATCAAAATTCGTTGAACCAAACACAGCCTTAGTGATGGACAAAGCTTATTTGCAAAGCTGGTGGTAATGTTTTTTTCTTTTTCTTTTTGGTTTTGTAAGAGTTTTGATGTCACATGCTATTATTGTACGCACTGGTCAGGCATGTGCCAACAATTTATTTTAGTAATTTTCTACTTGCAAGTTTCATAGGATTGGTGTTCAACAAATGTTGTCTTTTCCAGATGTTGGCATTGACCACATTTGTGTCATTGTCAATGTCAAATAGGTTATGCTTTGTCCTACTCATTTGTCATTGATCTTTTTGCAGGTTGGAGCTGATGAGGGAAAATCACATGTTAGGGAATTGGCGAGAATCAAAACAACTGGATGGAATTATTCACAGAATGCAATCATCTGTACTGTTAAGCATACTGTTGAAAATCATTGTGCTTGGCAGAGATTTCTGCCTTCTGGTCCAATTGCACTTTTACCCATAGGGGACGAGTTTAGTAATATTGTTTGGACTATGATTCCAAAGGAAGCAACAAAGTGTAAATCGATGAGTGGGGATGATTTTGTTAAACCAGTAAACCATGCTCTTCATGATGGATATGGTCCCAATCCTTAGTCGAACTCCCTGGGGTACTCTGGAGATTATTCCTGGGAAGTGCCTCCCAAAGTAGTCAAATTGGCCTCAGAGAGAATGGTGTTTCCTTTGTCACTAAAGCACACCAATGAATACGCAATCAATCGTGTGGTTCTTATTGGTGATGCAACACACACTGTTCATCCTTTGGCTGGCCAAGGTGTTAATTTGGGATTCGGAGATGCCTGTGCTCTTTCAAAGATCATAGCTGATGGCATTGGAGTAGGTGCTGACCTTGGGGAGGTATTAGTTTCTTATTTCACAAACATGTCAGTTTGATCTTTGAACATCAACAAGTAACATCAGATAATTCACGTGTGCACTTGAGAAGAAGAAGACCTATTTTTTAAAGAATGCTAGCTCTGTTGACATTGAAATTTGTCGTATGAATGTCAAATTGAAGTGAAACAGTATGTCGTTCCTAGACCAAAGGAATTATTTGCTATTTAATTTGGCTTGTTAGGTCGTAAGGCAAACGTCTTAGGAGCAAGGACAAAATCAACAGTTCATTTCCTCTTATGGTAGTAGAAATCGCAATGACTCCTAGGGGCAGCACGTTATTATAAAAACTAACAAATGCAAATTTTGATATATAGTCTTTGGTAAAAGCTCATCTAAATATGATATGTTATTATTGTTCGTGTTTAGTTTGTCTTTGATGGTCTGTTTTTTTAATGCAGCTCTCATTATTAAAGAAATATGAAGCAGAAAGGAAGCCAACAAATATTATGATGACCGCAATTTCAGATGGCTTTCAGAAGGCATACTCTGTTGATCTGGGTCCTTTCAATGTTTTACGAGCAGCAACATTTCAAGCAGTGCAATATATCTCTCCGCTAAAAAGGAATATAATCTTATATGCAACAGAGTCAACAAAAATGACCACTTTTCTTTTAAGATCATTCAGAATAACCCTGAATCCGAAATGTCAGACATGTTGTTCATTACTTTGTAAATATGAAATAGTGCAGTAACGTCCCTTCACCATTATACGTAGAAGTGAGAAATAAAAAATATTAATCCGCCCCGTCTTTTATTATTGGAGCCTGTGTTGGACCAGTTTGGTTATATTGATTGATTACCCTAAATATCTATAGTGGGCATGCCAGTGCTCGTAATATAGATTCTGTGACACCCTTTTTGAACCATTTAGAAGATTTCACGAAAGGCCATTGTTGAATTTCTATTTTCAGGTTGCAGTTTGCTTATACAAATTGTGAAGCCTGACTAAGGAACTTTAAATGTCTCTCACTTGGTCCTTTGACAAACTTGTGGAACATGGTTCCTTCAAGAGAAGTACTTCACATGGCAGGTTAACTACTGGTGGGTCATCTACTTTGGAATTCAAGCCGGTAGAGCTTCAGTATGCCCAGGTTGGGCCTGTGCTCTAGATCAGCTTTAAAATCAGCCCAGGCTCTGGCTGATATTGTGAGAAGAGCATGCTTGTGTATTAAGAATCACTTTTTTAGTTTTTAGTGGTATAATTGTTTCACATTTCTAGAGAAGTAGTGAAGTGCCAACTCTCTATAAGTACTCAAACAAAAGGGAAGAAATCTAACGTCAAAGAGTCGCTCTAGCTATACAATTTGCAAGGACAATTTCGAAGTGCCCAAAGAAGCAAAATTATGAAAATAGAAAAAAAAATCCTGAAAGACACTTGATATATGGCAATGCACAATTGCACACTACATCTAAGGACTAAACCCGTCACTGGATAAAATTGTTAAAGTTCCCATGTTCGTTATTGAATACGTACTTTTCATCAAAAGAGTGATACTCCAGCTCCCTGTCCATATTCATGTCTGCTTTGGTATTAGTCCATCATGATTTACATTGGAGAGTATTTAAGTTATTTGGCCTTCAAACTCGATCAGAAGAGTTGGAAAAAGTTCTGCTGATTGGAAAATTTATATGATATATAATCATCCGAAAGTTTTGTGATATATCAGCAATACACCCGCTACGGAATCCCGTAGGTCCGATATATCTAAAATATATTTTAATAATGGCGCCCCTCATCGATCTACAGTCGGGCAATATTATTTTAATGTTTTTTTTATGTATCTCTCCTATCTCTGTCACTTTTTTATAACGTTTTTGTCCATATTAAAAATGTTAAATTTCAACCAGCACATGTTAATCAAGTGAGCGGAGCGAACGTTTTTGGGAGGGGTGGGGGTACGTGGGACAAAAGATAGTTTGGTAGGTTTCTGTCTGTCTGTCCTCACCTATCCCTCTCTCTCTCCCTCCTTCTTTCCCTCTCCCTCTCCCTCTCAACCAAACCCTAACTCGCTCTCTCTCCCCACCCACAAACCCATCTCTCCCTCTCTCTTCTCCACCCTCCGCTCACGCCCCCACTGCTTAGCAGTTATCCAGTGAAAAATCACTGATTTCCTGCTGCCACCACCAGTGTGTATGCTATACTGCCACATTCCTCTTAGGCTTGCCTGCTATGGTCTCCCTAGCTATTTTCTTCGTTTGAAGTCTATAGGATGTGTTCAGTTTGTACATCCATTGTGAGAGTGTTGTCCATCCCTTGTAAGGGTGGTTGTCCAAATTATATATGTAGTTTGGTTACTTTAGTATAGCACAGGAATTCCAATGCTACTTGTGTGGTACTTCCCAGATGAAGAATCTAGCATCTATATATAGAACTTGTAGCCGCACATGCATTAAGCTTCATTTAATTTCATCCAAGATGTTATTTCTTTCGTTCGCATGGGACTTATTCAAGTACTTTAGTTTGGTCCTTACTTTTGCTTTGGCTCAAGCTTGTCTTGCCATTCTCTTTGTTCCAGTTCTTGATTTGATGTGCACACTGTATGAACCTAAAATCTCTCCCCTAAACAATCTCCTCTTTTTCTCCACTTCCTCACTGTTCACTCCTCTTTTTCTCTAAAGCGGCCTCCCCTTTCTCTCTCCATCCTCTTCTTTTTATATCTCTCCCCCCCCCACCCCCCTATCTGGACCGTCCATCTGTCTTGTCATCCCATGGCTCTCCTTCTTACTGTACGTATGCCACATCCGTGGTCTAGGGTTCCACGGTCACGATTCCATACTCCTCCCTTTCCTTCGTTATGTTGCATCCTATCCTCTATACCGCTGACTTAGTCCAACTTCCAACATCATGCTACTACAAATGCCCCTTCTCGACTCTGCGGTCCTGTTAATGGATCCGGGGTCGAGAACTCTCATTGTTATTCTCTTTCCACCGCCTACGCTCTCTTTCTTCGGTTTGCGTGTGAGGTGGACTGCACTCATCACGCGCGTTTTCAGCCGCCCCTCGTACCTCGCGCTTCCACGTGTCTCACTCTGGTTGGATTGTTTGCCCGACTCCTCGAGTTCCTCAACTCCCTGTAATTACCTTTTTAACCTTCCCCTATTTAAACTCCTCTCCTTCTCCCTCTTTATCATTTTATTTTCCCCCTCTCCCTTTGCTCTCCACTGCTTTACCATTTTTCCCCTTTCCGATAAGTTTCCGGTTTGCATGCGCTTCCTCAGTCTTCCGGCGGTTCCTTCATCTTTCTGGTACTCTACTCAGGCATAACCACTTTCTCTTTGCTTTAGTCGGTACGTTTTCTAGGCTTTACTTATTTTTGTTTGAGCTGAATATTTGGGTCTATTCATATCTCGTGTCTGTTCCTCTACTTTTCCGATGTCGGGCTCTGAATCCGGCGACTCCTACTCTTCTCAGTCCCATAGAATAGCGTCTCCGTCTCCTATTGCCCCTACTGCGGTCCCATCAACCTCAGGGCGCCAAGTCCCTTTGCTGCCACCACCTTCTTGGTGCCGCCACCCTAATTTGGACGCAATTAGGGCTGCTTATGGCATTCCATCCAATATAGCCTTAGAACACGTGCCGGGGTACCTTGTAATCATTGTGGGTCAAATTGCCATCGGTCTACGGCTGCCCCTTACTCTCCTTGACATCGAGGTGTGTAATCATTTCAACATTCCCCCCTGTCAAGGCATAGGGGAATTTTTGGAGAATCATGTATGCCGCGAACTCGTACAATAAGACCGGCGAACCTAAGATTACGAGCCACGATATCTTCTCTCACTATTTCATTAAGAAAAGTACCAAAGATGTCGGTGTCGGGTACATGTCTTTTTGCGTACGCCCTCAGAAGCCATCACTCTTGCTCCGTGTCACAACCTCAGATAAAGTGTGGCATCATTATCCTTTATATGTATCAGGGCAATTTCTGTCTACGGACATCCCTTCAGATTTAACTCTTAGCCATCTCGCCTTCATAACCCGTGGCAAGTATCTTTGTTCTTCCCTTCTCTCTAGATGTGCTATTTCCGTTATACTCTAACCCGCTGTTCTTCTCTGTTTTGCAGGTTGGCGGCCGGACTCCAAGTCCCAACTCTACTCCGGCATCACTTGTCCTATTTTCCAAAGGCTCTGCGAACTCGACCCTGCTCAAGCTGACTGCCTGGGCATCAACCCCACTACCGCTACTCCACTGTTGCAAATCCCTGATCTACACAATTTCAGTGGCTTCTCAGCTCCCTTTTATCGTCTTCCCCCTCCCAAGGAGCGGAAACCCAGAGCATCTCCACCTACAAGAAAAAGGCCTTGCACCCCTACCTCCCGCTGCCGTCATCCCCGAACCTCCTTTCATTCCCTCGAATCTCGCGATCTTCCCACCTCCTCTGCTCCCGAAGACATCCCTTCTTACCGCTCCATCTCTAATTGGGACGATCAGTACACATATCCCCACTCCCCATCCGACGATATGGATGTCCGCAAACAAAAACTATTCGACAGCGATATGATTGATGATGACGATGTGAGGGAGGTTCCCTCCACAGAAGTGAGGGCGCCTGCTGAAACGCCCCCAACCAAGAGGCAGCAGACCTCAGCATCTGAAGAATCTGTCCCTATCACTCAGCGGACCTCCACTTCTAAAGAACCTGCCCCCGTCACCTCACCACTTCAACCCGCAGTCTCTTCCCCCCACACGCCGGCTTGGCAAAGAACCAATTCCACCTGTAGCTCCGGTCTCTGAGTCGACCCGTGTAGAGGACTTCTGTCTTATTTTCAATGTGCGCAACCGCAGGGTGAACACTGCGGACTCCGCTCTGGATAATGCTGCTGTAGCTACATCTTTATTCTACAACACACTACACCATTTGGGCTATTTTGCAACCATTGGGATTTTTCATTACCAACACATATACATCCGTTAGTTAATGGACCAACATTTATTAACCGTTAGCAATACAAGTATCTGTTGGTAAATACTATGTAACGTTTCTTGTATATTTTCAAACGCTTCTATATACGTTACAGAGGATAAACAAAAAGGGAAAATGATTAAATTGTCAAAAACAAAAATCACTTTGTCTTAAAAATATAACGAAAACTTAAGCGGGATTTTTTTTTTCTCTAGCCGCTCATCTAAATCCCGATGCCCTAAAAGGGATAAATCAATAACAAGTGAATGAAAAGGAAAACAACAGGAAAAAAAGAGAAAACAGTGGAGTGGTGTTGCCACGCCGGCCAAGGTTTCGATTCCTTACTAGGTAAGTCATCCTCTCTTCCTCTCTCTTCTATCCTCCCCTTTCAATAATTGATTTGGGGTTCTAATTAAAAATTTATCTATGTTCTCAGTGTATCTCATAGATTAAACAAGTTGTCGTTGCTTTTGTCATTCGATCTTCTCAAGGTAACTAATTTACTCATCAATTGTTTTTAAAAAAGTGGGGTTCTTGCTTATGTGTTTTCTCCAACTTTTGATTATGAGATAAAAGACACATCTCATGTGTTGTGACTTGATTTACTTAGTGTTAGATCGATGTTTTGATATTTTGTCTTGTTTTACAATTTGGTTTGTTCATTTGAAGTTATACCAATTAGTTTCACTTAATGTTTAAAATGTTTAAAATTTTAACTGTTAAGTATTACAGGAAAAAAAGATGAGTGTACATAGTATGGTAGTTGACATCACATATGCACTACTAAAAAAAGGGATTAATATCTCGGCTAAAAGACGAGATAATAGAGTTTTTATATCATTTTTTTTTGTTGCACAAAAACCGAGATAACATCCACTGAGATAATAGAGTTCCCATAACTGAGATAATAGGTTGACAAATTATCTCAGTTCAAAAAGAACTCTGATATAATATGTAAGTTAGTTATCTCAGTTTTGCAAATGAAAGTCGAAATAAAGAATGAAAACGAAGATAATTTGTGATTGAAACCGAGATAATATTAAACAAAACCGTGGTGAAATGTTTTCAAAACTGTGATCATATGTACCAATCTTTAATCTCTGTTTTGCAATTTCGTTTTTCTTTGCGAGTCTCATTAACCCTATAGTTTAGATTTAACTATGACAGCCTGCAAATGAATATCTCTCCCAATAAATCACATTCACCATCATATTCATAAGAACTCATACCAATTAACAAAACTTACCAAAGTGGTTCAACATAATTTCTTAATATAAAAAGTGATAATTACATCAAGTAAAAACTAGCTTAAATGTTGTTTAATTATCCTTTAAAAAACTATTACAATCTCCAAATCCTTAGAAAGCTAATAGATTCTCCAGAATATTCATCTTGATCTTGGGTCCATTGAAGTAAGCTTCCACAGTTGAATCCTAAAATGACTAAGGAGAGGAAAAATAGAATTTTATGATGAGCTTCTCAAATTTGGAAAGAAACCATTCCAAATTCCACAATGTACTGGAATAAAAGAAACGAGAAAGAACATGAAATCTGTAAATTAAATGTGGTTGCGTCAGCCTTTCAAAATTATACTCATAACAAAAAGCATACCTAGGTCACACCAGAACTCATAAACTAAAAGACCTTGCCTTCCCTGTTTGGTCTTAAAAAATGGTCATGTGGTGTTTCCCAAGTGTTTGCCAACACTTGAGAATCAAAGAAAGGACCATAAACAAACAAACGCCATAAGCAGCTAGGTTGCTCCATATCAACATACCAAGGCATTCTTAATATACTAATTAATTTAGTGCACATGAGCTCCATATTGATACACCTCAAATGCACGCAGATTCACATAAGAAAATAGTATATAGCAGTATCAATCTACATTACTTGAGACTCTAGAAAGTAGTGGTAACATATGAAGCATTAAGAATGGTATATGCATATATAAGAAAATGCTTTAGCGCAAGATGTGCTTCAGACACACCTTTCTCTGTCAATAAGAAATCAACATCCTAGCTTACACTCATAAACAAGTACTAAAGAGAAATGGAAAAATCCCTCATCACAACCAATATTGTGTATACTAATGCTTTGCAAGGCCCAGGTGGGATGGAGGGAGGAATAAACAACCAAGTGGTGCCCCCCGGGTGATCCAATCCATTGATTGAGAGCTCTGAACAACCTTAATCTCCCAGGCCCAGAGAAAAGAAGAATGAGTGAACCTATTGCTTCCAATGCTTCGAACCCTCTTTCCTCTTATCCCTCTCTAACTTGTGAGCTAACAGCTGTTAATGAGCCGCCTCCAGGTATCGAACCTCGAAGGGCGAGGTAAGCGCCAACTTATTCTCTTTCCTGTTCCCTGATCCAATGAATGAGGGAAATGACCACATAGCACCGGCACTAGAACCGTCGTTCGAACTCCATAAGGTAAGGTGCATTTCAACCCTCTCCTCGTTCCGTTGTTCCAGTTGCCTTTCACCCGCCGGAGGAGCGGAACCAAATGATCTCATTCCAACTGCTAGCTTTCTTTTTCAAGTGCCTCTGCTGGCCGACTCGCCTCTCCTCGCTCTCCATTTGTTGATCAATTCAAAAGCTCTCTCTTTCTCCCCGTCTCCAGGTCTCGATGCCTTGGCAGCTCAAGCTAGCCCGCATTCCTTTTATATTCCCCATTTTCAGGACCAAAGCCATCTGTTCCCTGGTGGCACCCCAAAACCAGCCGGTCCCCAAGCAGCCAAACCAAGGAGCTGATAAAAGGATCCACCGGTATCAACGCCTGCAGCTCATAAGCGGCATAAGAACCGCAGAACTATTCACTTTTGTCTCCCTACCTCTTCTTCTCAATTGAGTGGATCTAGGCCCCTCCATCCTCTGACAATTCATATTTTGTATGCATCCGAAGAAGGCGAATCCAAGTGATCTCAATCAAGTCCTTGTTCCCCACCTGTCCCTGCTAAGCTACCAAACGACCTTAGCTATCCTGCTTCTGATCCCTATTCCTCTCAATCGAGTGACTCGACTAACAGAAATCAAGCAAATGAACATCCTCTTCTAACCACAGATTCCTCGTTCCTAAAAGAAAGATGGTATACAATAGTAGTAGGTAGCTGAGATTGTGATGGGAAGAACAGAAAGGTAGCTCCATTACAAAAGTTGAATCAGAAGTAGCCTAATTCTCAGGACAAGACAGCTGCGAGCAATTCATAATAAGATAATGGGTTTCAGGGATCTCTCCCAGCAGCCATCAACCGATCTTTAAGACTTTACCGGCTAACCAAGAGTGGGACATGCATGCATCACCTGGTTCTTCGAAGCTAGATCTACAGCTGGCGCGGAAACATCTTGGGCAAGGGAAGCAGAATAAAAAAAGGTGTTTTAGGAAAGGATTTGGTGGAATTAACGAAAATGACTAGACCGAGTGGGTGCCTTTAGGTGATAGTAATCAGAAGAACTTGACTATGTCTGTTCCAATGCCTCCTCCATAAAATGCTTGGCAACTGTGTCCGTGAAATCAATAGAATCACTTATCGTCAGGTGCCAATCCGTGTTATTTAGTGGTCAAAGGTTGTTTAGTCATTACCAACCACTTCCAGTTCAGAGAAGGAATCCCTTGGATCTGAAACAACCAGGCTCGCACTGGTTAAAAAAGAAATAAGATCACCGAGCAGCAACAACGCGATTCGAGCTCTCTTCTCTATTTGCTAGCACTTCTCGGTCTGGTGGAGATCCTTCCACCGGTATCGATGCAGAAGATGCCTAAGCAAGGTGTAGAGAAAATTTCTGTTTCTCCGCGATCGAGCCTCGCCCAGAGCTCCAGAGGCGCGACTTCAGCTCATGACTCCGATGATTTAAGCGACCCCCCGCTGCTCAAAGAAGCGCGACCAGCTCATGGCTTTAACACATAATACGCCCGCCACCGGGCTTTCTCCGTGGGCTTCGCTTATAGTAACCGCTGAACTTTTGGTTTTGGTATAAAAACAAAATCGATCTTTTGGAAAACTTAACTTTTCCAAAACCAAGAAAAGTGATTCTGAAGAAACAATTCTTTTGTGAGTTGAGTGTTCATTCTTTGTGAGTGAATTGAGAGAGACTTGTAATCGCCACTCTCGGACATCTAGTAAAGCTTGGAACTTCGCGGTGTGGGCGTAGGCAAATTGCCGACCAACCATATATATCTCGTCTTGTGGTTTGTTCTTCTTTTACATTGATTGTTTTATTTCATATGCTTGTTATTTGATATTGAAAGTGTTGGGATATTGCTTGGAGGGTGTTGAAGTCTTGTCTATTGAGAAAGATCAATCTTTGTGTAGGATTGATCCGTTTGAGTCAATGGGTAAGCGTTGTTTCCGCAGCTTAATTATTCACAACAATTGGTTGGAGAATGCAAAGTCGGTTTCTACACCTTTAGCTGGGCATTTTAGGCTTTCAGCTAAGTTCTCTCCTAGTTCGGTGGAGGAACAAAAGCATATGGCTAATGTTCCTTATGCAAGTGCCGTGGGTAGTTTGATGTATGCTATGGTGTGCTGCGCCCGGACATTTCCACAGTGCGCTTAGTGTTGTAAGCGGTATATGGCAAAACCACGGGAAGCGAAGATTGGGAGGCGATGAAATGGGTACTAAGGTACTTGAAGGGGTACCTTGGATGTGGGATTAGCTTATGGTGGAGGCACTTGTTATGTCGATGGGTTTGTGGATTCCGATTATCGCGGTGATCTAGATAGACGACGATCGACTCCGGTTATGTGTTTATGATGCATGGTGCATCGGTTAGTTGGAGGTCTATGCTACAGTTCTGATTGCTCTATCTACTACCGGTGCGAGTATATGGCGATGGCGAGGCAAAGAAAGAGGCACTATGGCTTCGGCGTGGTCTTCTAGGTGATTTGGGTATTGAAGCGAACGGTGTTGCTATGTATTGTGATAGTCGTCTTTATTCATTTGGCGAAGAACCAAGTTCATCATGGTCGGGACCAAGCATATTGATGTCCGTTATCATTTTATCACGGGATGTCGTTGAGGATGGTGATGTTGCACTTGAGAAAGTAGACACCCATGACAATCCTATATATCTTGACGAAAGTTGTCACCGGAGTTAAGTTCCAACACCTTTGTTTGGACTTGCTCCAAATCCTACATGTTTGAAAGAGCCACAGTGTGGGCATAGCCTTTTCGGGCGGTTGATTTGCGAGTCTTCTTTCTTTGGAGGTGTTCTTCTTGGATGTGATCTTCTTTGGATGTGTTCGGCTTGGTTTTATGTGTTAAAACCTCACCGAGGTGGAGAATGTAGAAAAATTTCGGTTTCTCTCCGCGATCGAGCCCGCCAGAGAGTGAAGCGACTTCGCTCATGACTCCGATGATTTAAGCGACCAGCTCATGGCTTTAACACATGGCGCCACTTTACTTCGCCAGAGGAGATACGCCGTGCTCGAACTTTTCTCCGTGGGCTTCGCTTTCGATGAGAATCAAAATTTGGTTTTGGTATAAAAACAAAATCGATCTTTTGGAAAACTTAACTTTTCCAAAACCAAGAAAGAGAGTGATTACAAGAGAACAATTCTTTGTGAGTTGAGTGTTCATTCTTTGTGAGTGAATTGAGAGAGAGACTTGTAATCGCCACTCGGACATCTAGTAAAGCTTGGAACTTCGCGATTGTGGGCGTAGGCAAATTGCGAACCACGATATATCTCGCCTTGTGGTTTGTTCTTCTTTTACATTGATTGTTTTATTTCATATGCTTGTTATTTGATATTGAGAAGTGTTGGGATATTGCTTGGAGGGTGTTGAAGTCTTGTCTATTGAGAAAGATCAATCTTTGTGTAGGATTGATCCGTTTGGTGTGGGTAACGTTGTTTCCGCAGTTAATTATTCACAACACAAGGGATTTAGTCGGTTACTAGTATATCAATTCTATGACCACTTGTTCTTGCAGGAAGCATTTTTTTCTGTCTCTGATGTGTACACCGAATAGGTTTTGGGTGGGCCTTCTAAAGGCCATAAGTGACTTCCTTGTTCATCTACCTTTTTGGTTGTTGGAGGGACTAGCACATAGAGACTTGGGCGGGAATGATACTTCCAGATTCCAGAGAACCACAATCCATCTATTCATTCCCCGAAAGCCTCAACCAATGCTTGTAGTCATCTCTTTCTTCAGTATTGACTACAGGGCGTTCCTCTGAATAATTGTAATGTAGGATTTTATCGATATCTCATGCATGATTCCTACGATATATACAATTACGTTATACCACATGCATAAAATAAGCGTGAAAACGAGAAGATCGTTACCTTGGTCACAACTTTCAATTTGAAGTTCCAAGCTTTGATCTACGGAGAAGATGTTCTTGACACACTCAAGATCTTCTTCTTCTTAACTTTGCCGAGTCAAGTTCCAACCACGAGCGGAAGCAACCTTTTTCACGAACCAAGAACCAAGAACCATTAGCTAGGGAGGATACCACCTATGGAATCTCCACAAATTACTTGACCTCTACTTTAGAAAATGTAGGAGGTCGCCATTAAAGGAGAGAGAGCTTTTCTTGTTGTTGTTAGGATGATCAATATGTGAGAGGTGGGGGTCTATTTATAGAGGTTCCCACCTCCTCAATATTGGATAGGATAGAGTCCTATACTCATCTAATATCGGATAGGATAGAGTCATATACTCATCTAATATCCGATAGGATAGAGTCCTATACTCATCTAATATCGGATAGGATAGAGTCATATACTCATCTAATATCCGATAGGATAGAATCCTATACTCATCTAATATCCGATAGGATAGAGTCCTATGCTCATCTAATATCGATAGGATAGAGTCCTATATACTCGATGGTTTATCCTTATCTTGGTGGGCGCCTATCCAACCTTATTTCCAACATCTCCCACACTCGCCCTAACGGCGAAGAAGGTTTCTAAGAGAAGCATTTAAGTAGAATGCTTAGCCATTTGTGTGTCTCACACGGCAAATGGTTCGTGTGACCCTAGCACACGTATCATGATATCTCGTGAAGTAGCAAGTTGCAATGAAAAGCACGACCGCGCTGAACTACCATGAAAGTGATCTTAAAGAAGATGAATCCAAAACCTAATATCCGGAGAGTGTGTATACCCCAAGATCTGTTTGTTTCATCACTTTGACAAATAGCACTCATCCCTATGAGTCCACACCATAAAGTCAAAAACGTTATCACATGATTCACAATTATCATCAATTGTCACGGCGGGTAGAATCCCAAAAGATTGTGTGATAAACCTTCGGTTCTTTTACCGCTTTGCACGCAAGTCATTGTCGTCGAGTTCTACCAACTTCCCAAGATGCATCCAAATCGGCCTTTTAGTAAAGAGCTTGTGGGGGAGCAAACCAAAGTTACGAGTAGTCCTCTTATTTTTTCTTGACAAGGTCAAAAGTTCAAAGAGGGTACCATTCGATATGTTTTAAACAAAAAATATATCAATAGAGCTCACATAGCAAGAATTTTAGGGATATTTCTTTTCTTGCTCTCAGGTGGTCAATTATACACATGTTGTGTGAAAACATGTCATGGCAAGAGTATCTAATTTGTTTACTCAACAATAGATATCTGTATGTCCACTCATACCATGCAAGTGTTGTCATCCCTAATGACAATTCCAAGGATACTATGCTCCCACTTGGCAACAACCGTTTGTAGGTTTAGACAGAATCTTCCCTATGAAGCTTGTTTCTTCTTATCCAATTATAAGAAGGGGCATGACTCGGCACTAGGTCCACCCTTCCTATAAGGTTTAGTGACTTGTCAAGCTAAACTCCCATCGTTTAAAATGGAAGTGATTTGTTCATGTGAGTGAACCCGGTCGACCCTACCGACATACATATGAGATGATAAACGATTATAATGAGAATGCAATCGATCCGGAAAGAATGCACTTATATTCATTAAACCATCAAAGTGTTCTTAACATAATCACATCCTCTTTAACCCAAGCATTTTTACATGTGCAAGGAAGAGTTCCTTTGGAATAGGTTTGGTCGATGGATCCAACCATCGATCGGTGGATATATGTTGTAGAACCACTTTCTTCTTCAATATCATTTGTCGTGCGTGAGTGGTATTTTAACTCTATATGCTTGGTTCTTCCATGGTACTTTGGATCTTTAGCATATGCAAGAGCGACCATCTTTGTCGATCGGATGTGAACCGGTTCGTGACTCTTGAGAACAACGACAAGTGTTTGATGAATCGTCGAGCCACACGGCCTCCTCGTGGTGGCGGAGCAATATCTGCAATATACTTTCGGCTTCCATAGTTGAAAGTGCTATGGAAGTTTGCTTCTTCTTTGCTCGGGATATAGCACCTCCATTCATTATGTAGGTATATCCTGAAGTTGACTTCCTCTCATCAAGGTCTCCAGCCCAGTCGGCATCGGAGTACCCAATTAGCTTAAGATCTTTCCCTTGGTAGACAAGTGAGTAGTCCACGGTGCCTTTTAGATACCTCATTATCTTCTTGGCGACCTTCCAATTAATGCGACCCCGGATTTGTTTGGAACCTTGATACTAACCCAACTGCATAGCGGATGTCCGGCCTTGTACCTGACATTGCATACATAAAGGCTCCATTTGCGCTTGAGTATGGTACATTTTTCATAGCCCGAAGTTTCAAGTTAGGATTCTTGGGAGACATTTTAGAACTCAAAGACTCTCCTAGACTTCTTGGGAGATCCACTTGCTTACAATCAATCATGTTGAATCTTTCCAAAACCTTCTTGATATATGTCTCCCGAGACAAAGATAACAACAAAGCGTTTGGGCGATCCGAGTTATTTTAACTCCTAAGACATAACTAGCTTCACCCATGTCCTTCATTTTGAAGTTTAATGACAACCACTCCTTAGTGGAATTTATCAATGCCTTATTGTTACCCGCTAACAAAATGTCATCCACATATAGAGATAGAATCACAAAACCATTTTTAGATGTCTTGACATATCTGCAATGGTCCTCATTTACCATTTCGAATTTGTCTTGAAGCATTGCTTCATGGAATCTCGATTCCAATTTGTCTAGAGGCTGTTTTTTAAACCATATATGGATCTTTTCAGTTTACACACTTTGTGTTCCCGACCCTTGATTGAAAAACCAAATGGGTTGATCCATATAGATTTCCTCTTGTAATTCTCCATTGAGAAAAGCGGTTTGACATCCATCCGGTAAAGCTCTAAATCTAAATGGGCAATCATTGACAAGAGGAGGCGTATGGAGGCAAATCTCACTCTTGGTGAGAAGGTGTCCTCATAGTCTATTCCTTCTTTTTGGGTGTAACCTTTTGCAACAAGCCTAGCTTTGAATTTGTCTATGTTCCTTCCGCATTTTTCTTGATCTTGAGAACCCACTTGTTCCCAATAGATCTCTGTTTGGAGGTAGATCAACTAAGTCCCATACTTTGTTTTTCTTCATCGACTCCAATTCTTCCTTCATAGCTTCCATCCACTTACTTGTATTGGACCCGAAAATAGCCTCCTTGAACGTTTTAGGTTCATCGATATTTACGTAAGTGCATTGGTCAAATTTATCTCCCCTTCAATCTCAAACCGGCGTTTGGGGATATGGCCTCTAACACTCTTACGAGGTTGGGATTGATCAATCATTTGACCAATGCCATTGTTACTAGAATCGGGGTTGATGAAAGTTTCATCTTCGCCTTTGTTCATCGGCCAGTTATAAGGTTATCAACTTCAAAGTTGTATATCCTTATCAACCTCACCCCTCATTAGGTATTGATCCTCTAAGAATCGGCGTTACGTGCTTCTATTTACGTGACATGCCCTTGAATATCCTCCCCTAGGAAGACATACCCCTTAGAAGTCTCACTGTATCTTATAAAGATACACTTCTTTCCAGGAGCACTCAACTTTCCAAATTCTCGATTTTGAGAAGTGACAAAGGCCGCACACCCCCATGGTCTAAGGTAGTTCAAAACGGGTTGTCTACCAGTCCATAGTTCATAGGGTGTTTTGTCAACAATTTTTGAAGGAACTAGGTTAAGTATGTGCGCAGCCGTTAACAATGCATCACCCCAAAATGAGATAGGCAAGTTAGCCTGAGCCATCATAGATCTAACCATGTCCAGCAGGGTTCTATTCCTTCTCTCAGAGACACCATTCTGCTGAGGGGTATAAGGAATAGTTAGCTGTCTAGCTATACCCTTATTTTCACAGAGTTCCTTAAACTCATCAGAAAGATATTCACGTCCGCGGTCAGTTCTTAAGGCCTTTATTGTCCTATCAAGTTGATTCTCAACTAGGTTCTTGTACTTTTTAAAACAGTCCAAGGCGTCTGATTTGTGAGACATCAAGTACACGGTCCCATAACGTGTATTGTCATCTGTGAAGGTAATGAAATACAAAGCCCCATGCCTTGCTGTTACATTCATTGGTCCACAGATGTCTGAGTGAATAAGTTGTAAAGGATAAGTTGCCCTTTGGGCTTTCCCAAAAGGTTTCTTGGTGGCTTTTCCAAAGAAGACAACTTTCACAGGTTTCCATTTTAACAGAGGTTAAGTTACCTAACAACCCTCCCTTGCTAAGCGGTCTATCCCATCGTGTCCAATATGTCCTAGTCTAGCATGCCACAATTGGCAACCAACCATTTTAGACATAAAACTTAAGTTTGTGCTAAGTGTAATGTCATAAAAGAATTCATTAAATAAGCATGACCTATCAAACTGTTATTTAAAGATATCTCAAGCGAAGTTAAAAAAAAAAAATTAAACACATAGGATTCTTGAAGTAATTTCAAAACTGATAAAAGATTTCTCCTAATTGAGGGTACAAAGAGTACTTCTTCAATAAGGATGGATCTCCCACTCGCAAAATCCAACCTACAAGTGCCATTGCCCAAAAACATCAGCTACACTTTGGTTTCCCATGTGGACTCTCCGAAGTTCCTTGTGGAAGTTTCGAAAATCTTCAAACAGGGACCTATCCCTACCGATGTGGTGCCGTCAGCTGAAATCTACAATCCAATATTGTGATGAATCGACAACATGACAAGTACTTATCATCATTGACAAGATTTAAAGTAAAACTCACCTCGGAGAAGGACATGCCCTAGCATAGTGTCCCATCCGATGACAACGGAAGCATTCAACACTAGTCATGTCTATCGACTTCCTAGGTTTTTTTTTTGGGTTAGGCTTGGCCTTTTCCTTGCCTTTCCTTTTCCACTTTTCTTGTTCCAAGGAGCCTTCCTCTTTTGGAGTTGACAACATTTGCTTCGGTTTGAACAACAGGCTTTTCATTGAGAAGCCTTTGTTCCTCAAGCTCACATTTCCTTTGCACTGTGCAAAGTTTGTGATAATCGTCGTCATCGTCAAGATAAGACGAAATTGTTCCCAAGTTTTAGGTAAAGACCTAATGACAGCTTGAATTTGTTGTTCATTTGACAGGACTGTCCCCGCTTGGGCTAACTTCAAAGAACCATGTTTCTCATCACCGTGCAATGTTGTGGTCATAGAGGTATGGGGCAGCTTGATAAATTTGTCAAAGCTCATTTGTAGCCTCCTCGGTGTCGAATGAGTCGTTACCCCCCAAGGTCCGCCTTTTTACTGCTTCCCATAGCTCTTTAGCCGATCCAAGGCTATCATACCGCATCATGAAGTCATTCCTCATGGTGCCAAGTATGGCAATTCGGCAACATTATCTTTGCTTGTATACTCATTGTACTTTTTTAGTACAGCGAGATAAGCGACTTGTGTTAATCCTTCAAATGTAGGTTCGCTCTTGTCTTAGTTATTACATCAATGACCTTCCTATCTGCGAGTGCCTAGCCTAACTTTCCTAGACCAAAGTTCGTAATTCTTATCGTTTAACAAGTCCTTTTCGGGTAGCATCGTAGCGGGGATTTTCCATCGGGTGCCATTCTATCAAGTTTGAATTCCAAAAATAAGATACTACTTAATAAGAATCATCTCTTAAATTAAATCTAAGTAATCCACATTTTCACATATGAGATGATCATGATAATCTACTAGCATGATTCTAGCCATTAAATAAAATCAATGCATTTGACTATCAATAACATAGAATATGCAAAAAATCTACTACTTAAATTTCCATTTCATAAAATTGTTTCTACAAAAAAGAGTTTCCTATCTTTCAAAAAACAATGTAGAACTAAACAGAGCTAGTCAACCATGAACATAGAAGTGTCCTGGGTGCCTAGGGGAGTCATCCTCATCCTCACAGTCACTATCAGCCATTTGAAAATTACTAGCCACTTCCTCTGTTTCCCCGTGAGGTGGGAAAATAAACCCTGATGACACATCATATGGATTTGGTTCCTTAGCATCGTCCCATAATCGATGTAGGAGAGATTTAAGTGGTCGAGCCTCATTCCTATCCTGAATAGGACTGGGGCTCTTTGGTGTATATTCTGGTGATGGTGGCTCTGTCTCTATCTTATCAGATTTCAAGACAGTACTCTTGAAAGTTCTCCTATATTGCTTAGCAGTCATGCGTTTCTTGGAAGCCCGTCTCCCAAGATCTGGTTCAGTTTTCCTACAAGTTTCGGGTCTATGTGACTTAGGCATTGTGCCTTAGTTTTCATATGACCGTTGATAGAAAACAAACAATTTTATATACATGCAATAGTAAAAATCCAGATTCAAATAATTACTGCATGGTAAAAATAAACATCCTAATGTCAATTTTTAATTGTGGAAAAATACATGTGGAAAAAAAATCCTAAAATTTATAGAGAAATAATCTCAGAAATAAATTTCCATGTAAAAATTTCTAAGAAAAAAAATTTCCTAGAAAAAAATTTCCACTAATTATTTCCCATAAATAATTTATTTTGCAAAAAAAAATAAGCAATCTCTAATTAATTTTAAACAACCTAATTATTTAAAAGATTTTGAAAAAACCGCAGTTTTTCAAAAATTGTAGATCACAAGATCAAAACCCATGAAAAAAAAGCATGCAAACCATGGAAAAACTCAAGCCGATGCCAATGTAGGATTTTATCGATATCTCATGCATGATTCCTACGATATATACAATTACGTTATACCACATGCAAAAAATAGCCTTGCCGAAAATAGAAGATCATACCTTGGTCACGCGATTTTCAATTTGAAGTTCCAAGCTTTGATCTACAGGAGAAGATGTTCTTGGCACACTCAAGATCTTCTTCTTCTTAACTTTGCCGGAGTCAAGTTCCAACCACGAACGGAAGCAACCTTTTTCACTGAACCAAGAACCAAGAACTGACAATGGCTAGGGAGGATACCACCTATGGAATCTCCACAAATTCTCGGCTTCTACTATAGAAAATGTTGGAGGCTGCCATTAAAGGAGAGAGAGCTTTTCTTGTTGTTCGGATGATCAATATGTGAGAGGTGGGGGGTCTATTTATAGAGGTTCCCACCTCTTCAATATTGGATAGGATAGAGTCCTATACTCATCTAATATCAGATAGGATAGAGTCATATACTCATCTAATATCTGATAGGATAGAGTCCTATACTCATCTAATATCTGATAGGATAGAATCCTATACTCATCTAATATCTGATAGGATAGAGTCCTATACTCATCTAATATCAGATAGGATAGAGTCCTATACTCAGTGGTTTATCCTTATCTTGGTGGGCGTCTATCCAACCTTATTTCCAACATGTACTTTGAAGTCGCGGCAAAGCCAGATTCAAACAGTATCTCCTACAATTTCTTATGTTCGGGCAGCTCAATTAAGAAATCTCTCGATAAGTTTAGTACGATTCTTAAAGCAATACGTTTCCTAAGAAATATGGCCCTAAGCAGATGAATAGCATAGATCGATAAAAGTCGGTATACAGGTATATACCCAAATACTCATTGGAAACTTTAATCATATACTATCTAGATCAGTGAAAGAAAGGGTGAGGGTACCACATTTTTTTATGGTTTTAGCCCATGAAAAATTCAAAGCTTCATTGTATCAAAACGTTGAAAGAAGTGAAAAGGCTATTAGGGGGGGGGGGGGGGAGAGGAATTCCATATAGCACACAAAATTGCCCGGCCCATTTCACGCATGGCCAACAGTAGTGTTATTAAGATCCTATTATGGCCATCCTTGCCGGGTCCCATGCATTGCCTAGGCGCTGATCTCGCTGTCCATCTGGAACCAGAAGGAGAGGAGCGATTATAAGAAGTGATAATTGCCCGTCCTCTCCAACTCGATATCCATTTCAGATATAGGAACGTCAGTGTTGGTCGCATAGGCAGTGGGAGAAGCTAGATTGGGTCCAGGGCCAGGTTGTGTGGCCCTATTGTTTATTATATTACGATTATTGTTTCCTGATTCAATGCCCTATCAATGAAACTTTGATTAATAAATCTGCCGGCCAGAGAGGAATCAAATGCTTCTATAAGGATGGGTGCTCAAAATGGTCAAAATGCAGCAGGGAAGGATATGTATATAAATTTCAAAACAGTCAGCAAAAATTTTACTTAAGGAATGACAAATAATTACCTTGACACATTCAGTAATTACTTCTAAACAGTTTAAAGGAACTTAATATGGGGAATTGAAGCTACATGATGAGAAACAAATAAAAGAAAGTGAGTCTTACGATAACAATATAATAAGTATCACCATTTTTGTTGTTAATTTCCAGTAATACAGTTGGACTCAAACTCTTGGTAGGAAAAAAGAAAGAGCACAAATGTACTTAACCACCATAAATAAGTTAGACCAAGCCATTGTGTACTAAAACCACTATAAAGCAAGACAATATAGGAAAGTAAACATCAAGAAAAACAAACTTGATTGTGAAAGCAAGAGTCACACACAAACACGTAATTTCAAATATGGAGAATACCTTTCAGGTCATTTACTCAAACTGCCAAACAATAGTGCAAGCACGAGCAACACCTACACAGACAAAATGGACCATGGACACAAAAGGAGTTTAACGATAGATGCTTAGTAGACTTTGTTATCACCAATTTCCGTTAATATCACCAGTGTAAGCTGGCTACATAGCTATACATAAAACAATACTATTCGTCATCAGTTCATACTTGTATTGTTGATTGAGGTGCACACAATATTCAGCTATAAAGAAGACAACTAAACTGGCTGGTTGGAATAGATAGGTCTAGGCTAGTAGTGTGCATCCTAGAACCTCAGGTACTACATGGAAGATATTGCAGAAGGCGGTGGTTACTAATGACAAAGTTAAGAAAAAATTTGTATGCTTACCTTCAAGATGTAGATTGTAAGGCCATAGAACGAAACTACCCCACACTTGTTTTGAGAATGCCCAGTTACTAAAGCTCTTTCGGATTGCTTGTAAAATGTGTATCATGCCAGGCATTAGAATACAACTTTAACAACATGATAAATGCATGTATGGCGAGAAATTTATACTATTTTGAAGAGAAGATGTGCAGACTCAAGAAAAAAAAAACTTAATGGAAGTCTCTTTCTGTACAAAGGTAGACGTGTATACAATATGTTGGGCTAGTGATCCATTTCAAGAAAGCTTTCGGTGTTGGTCACTTTGCAAAGGTAAACATGCCTTGTCTGATTTTATTGGTTTTTATTCAGCATATAGGCTTTTAATTGACTACTAAAAGAAGGGCTTTTTGTGTCACTTTTTAAGTGACATAAGAAGTCATTTATGTCACTTTTGAAACTAATTCTGAAGTGACTTATAAGCCCCCGACACATAAAGTTCTACCAAAAGTGACACAAAAGCCTTACTAAATATGTCACTTTTTGTTAATTAATGTGACACTTAAGAATAGCCTCTTGTGTCACTTTTAAGAAAGAGTGTCACAGTGCTTGTCAAAAGTGACACTAGTTGTATCTGTTTTGGACCAGAGTGGGACATAATTTCGTCAAAAAATGACACATTAAGTATACTAGTTGTGTCACTTTTAGACCAGAGTGAGACATAAGTACGTCAAAAGTGACACATTAAGTATACTAGTTGTGTCACTTTTTGACCAGAGTGAGACATAAATAAGTCCAAAAGTGACACATTAAGTATACTAGTTGTGTCACTTTTGGACCAGAGTGAGACATAAGTACATCAAAAGTGACACATTAAGTATATTAGTTGTGTCACTTTTGGACCAGAGTGAGACACAAGTACGTCAAAAGCGAGTCAAAAGCCCCTTACTTCTTGTGTCACTCTTGGGAATCAACTCTATGTAACTCGTATGAAAAAGAAAGCGACACATAAGAGTGGTCAGTTGTGTCACTTTTAATAGATATTATGTCACTTTTTCCAAAAGCGAGACAAATGAAAATAATTTTTTTTTTTTTTTTAATTTTTTCTCATTTTTGTATTCGATCGTATTCATTTCTCAACCTGCATCTTATATGTCATAACCAAAATTTCATTAACCTGCTTTATGACAGAAACAACATCCACATACATTTATCAAACATCACAACCAAAATCACTTTAACATGCTTTATGATACGGAAACAACATCCACTCGAGAAGAAAGAAACAACATTCAAAATAATTAACTTCCATTAATTTCATCGATCAAACCAAGTATTTATCATCTAGTTTGACTCCCAACAAAAGAAGTCATTCCAATACCAAAAGAATCACAATTAAAAAAAAACTACATAGCACCAATACTATCCTAACAATATCTTAGCTTGTTGTGAGCACTTCCAACACCAAAAAACCTAGTTGCCATCTATTCATCTGTTAATCGATCCATGTACCTGCATCATATCATGAAGTCATAATTCCACTACGACTAGTATAGAAAATTAAAAAGCAAGTGAATCAAGAAAACATTATAGTAAAATGAGAAAATGGAGGGCGGGGTTTAAATTTTTACCTTGACAAAAAGCTTGAGGTGAGTATGATTCATCAAATTGGGGAGCAATTTTTTTGGTTTTCTTGCTTTTCCTTCCATAAAATTGATACCCTACACAACACACCGAACGACAACAAAATGATCTATCAAGTTAAGAAAGAATTTGCCCAACGTGAAAAGATTAATTAATTGAGTTATTCTCGAAGACTTTAGAAACAAAAGCACCACTTCTACAATCAAGACATGTGTCTTATGCCTTATAATGAATACTATATATCCACATAATCGTATGACATTGACATGACATGCATTCTCATGGATAGAAAGCAGTATACAAGATGAGATTATTGCCTACAGCAATGGAAACAAACAAACTTCTTCATATCAGTAACACACACGCAAGGGTACGTAATGTAGAAATTACCTTGCCTTCAAACATATCTCTACCAACAAGCCACATATATGAAGAATTCTTCCAACCACACACCTTGGAAAACCATCAGCCAATTGGGTCTTTCTACTCATTTCTTCAACCTACAATAATTAGCAATAGCTCAACAATGAAAGCTCATAGAAAAATCTATATCATTCCACAAGACCTTAACAAGATGAATAAAAATCTTTATTAACCTTGTTTTTAAACAGTAAAAACATTCATAAATTGTGAACATATTATATGGTAATATGACTAAGGCTTAGCATCCTAGCTAGTTACCAAAATTTATGTTCTAGGATGTTATAGGTCATCCCCAAGCCACTACAGGACATTGACATCATACTCACACATGTCCTTAATAGAAAAAATCAAGTACCTAAGATGACACTCACCAAGCCTACACCTATGGCTCGTAAATCAAGCAAGTGCTTGAACACATGCTCTCGCATGTAATGGTCTAAGTTCACGCACGTTATACGGTAAATGTGAAACTATCGTCAAACGACTCAATCAAAATCAAGACAAAATGAATTGAAAGCCACGAAACTACACACACACAATCAGAATCAATGAATAATTTTAATCTAAGTAATTGGCCATTCCCATAACCCAATTCAAACTCTAAGTATGTTAAAACTGAGTTCTAACACATCATTGGTGTTGCCCGACCTGAGAATTTAACAAGCATACAACAAGCAACTATGCTAGGAATATGTATTAGAAATAAAGACTTACCTGAACTTAAGCTTCCATGAAGTAGTTACCATACTAGGTAAGGTGACAAATTGAGGGATTTATTCTCTTCTATCTCCTTTCTAAGTAGGGTGTGTGAACTTAAGGTTCAAAGATATAAATAGAAGCTTGAAGTGGCACAAGCACCTTCAATTCCAGCAACCAATTAATTTTATAAGAGAATAAGGCATTAAGTTTCGCATATTAGAAATAATCTCTACAACACCGTCTTTAATCACAAGTGCATAGTCTATCATAATTAAATGGTCTCCATGATAATATATTTGAGAAACATAAACTTCTGTCGTAACCCACAAACGACTTACTCATATAAGCCAAGGTGACCTCTTTCGCCTAAACAAAAGTGTAAAACTAGTCGATTTACTCTTGAGCTGGGGGACTAGATCAGTGTTGTACCAAGAACTTAGGCCATTCATATTGGTCTTCATGGATGTAAGCAGATATGTAAGAAAAAGGTCATTATAGCAAATTAAAAGTTTATTGAATGGTTTACAGATGTGATGGTCTCCATCGGACCAGAGCAATATAACACCGAAGTACACTTAAATGACTACTAAGCAACATAATTAAGCTAAGTAGCTAAGCAGCATAATTACTTTTAGAAAAAAAAATGGGAAAAAGTGTGAAAATAAACTAATCTTACTTAAATATCACAACAGGAAACCAAAGTGTGAAAATAAACCACCATACCCAAAGAACCGAAATCTCTAGAGGAAATACCAAGCCTTTCCTTCTATGTAGATCTTATATATGTATAAAATTTTCAGGAAAAAAATCCAAAAACCTCATAATTTCAATGAGAGAATATGTCAAAACAATCTCTAAACGAAAAAAAGGAGTTATAATCTAAACTGAAGCTCAACGCAAGTAAAAGCTTACACACTTACCTGTGGTTGCATTGGTCTACTAAGTTGGATTTCCTGTAACCTCTTACTCTTTCAGCACCCCAATCCTGGAAATCTATGAGTTAACTTGTGTATTTAAGCTACTATGACATATAATAAGAAGAGCATTTTTTATCATTCCACTATCTTCATATTAAAATTTTGTATGCAACAAATGGAGATTAAGAATAATATCTGATCATCACCACTCATCATATATATATTTTAATTGCAGTAGCAACTGATTTTTGCTATAGTTTTGGCATATGCAACAATGCACTTCACAACAATGAGTACGTAACTTAGAGTGCTTATTTAATTCTTACGTGAGAATAGAGACATGCATTCCAATCCACCTTGTCCATGGTCTTACATTTGAGTAGGTCCTGCCTTGTCTTCAAAACTCCAGGGTTTTCTTTCCAAGTTTATGGTTCCTGTTACGTCCCACTTAACCTTGTCATTCCCTTCTTTGAGTTCCTCCAACAAGAACTCCCAGGGCTTTATATTAATCTCAAGCCTGGTTAATATATGCAAATCATAACAATGCATTTGGAAAAAGAATTTGAACGAGAAATTTTTTCTTTCAGGATTTGTAGGAGCGTCTATATGGTATATAGTAGTATTTAATTTTCTTAACACATACTATTTTCTTTTGTGGAGAGGAGAGAAAATTTGCAAAAGAATAAAATGTATGATAAATAGAACTTGTATCACATAAACAAAACATTATCCTTTAAATGGTAACACACTGCAGGGTGTGTAGGGTGAAAAGAAAAAAGGAAAAAGAAAAAGTGTAGAAGACTTACCAACTCGAGAATGACCAATCAGGAAACACAAGCGGCGGAACTGTGACATTGGATCATGTGTAAGAATCTTTCATGATAACTGGATTGTCATCACAATTAAACATAAGATCTAAATCTGGTAATTTTTTTGGGTACAATTTAAGTAGTTGTAATATGCCCCATAGGGTGAACACATGTCTTGTTTGGTATGCTCTGTGATATATTTCCAAAAAAGTTTTACCATTTTAGATGAATATAATATAATATAATGATATATTTCCTTTTGTTCTAGTTTCAAAAGGACTCTTAATTTCAAATAAAATAAAGCAATACCAAGTAAATTCAAGAAAGTAAGCAAATAAAAATTGCACCTTTGAAGAAAGGGAGATCGAATTTGTATAAACCCTAGTTTAGCAATGGAATCCCTACGGAAAACAGACAATTCGAAAGTGAGAGATGAGTGATACTTGAAGAACTAAAACCCTAGAAAAGGAAGAAGATGGTGAATGGGTACTTACTAAATCGGCAGTGAGAGAGAAGATTGAGCAGTGGCAGCAAGAGAGAGCATTGAGCAACGACAGACGAGAAGTATTTTCCGGTTTAGGACTTGAATTTATTTCGATCTCTTTTTTATTTTCTTCTCTTTTCGTTTGAAACAAATGGCGCACAAATCATGAGTTTGAGACTTCGAGTATAATTTTGTATTTTTACTTGTGTCATTTTTTTTTCTTTTATTAGTAGTTGTTTTTTATTTGTTTTCTCCTTACTGAAAAGTGACACAAGAACCCAAAACACTAGTGTCACTTTCAAATAGAGTGACCCAAAAAATTAAAATACTTGTGCCACTTTTCTTAGAAGCAACACGTCAACCCTCGTTTTATATAAAAGTGACACATCAAATTTTTGTGTATCACTTTTTGGTAGTGAATGACATGAGACCTAAAAAAAAGTGACACAAAAAACCCTTATTTTAGTAGTGATTGCTATATCTAAGATGTATTTGATGAACTTGAGTGTAGGCATTGAAGGTGGTTGTGTTACTGTCTCTCTTTTTTTTTTTTTTTTTGACATTGTAAAACTTTTACAGGTGTAGACATATGGTTTTAGGCATAAAGTTTGAAACTTTTAATTGCATGACATTCCTTCTCTTGTAGACGTAAAGTTTGAAACTTTTCAACACTGTCAATGTCAACCTTATGCTTAGTTTTAGGCTTTGGGGGGTTCAAAGGGGCATGTCAGGATAGCAATCTTAGCGTTTCGAATTTGTTTTGGCATATGGGGATGGCTCATATCTTTGTCAACGATAATGCCATTAATCAGCTTGGTATCTTTCAACTTTCCCTTCCACTTTGATCAAATCTAAGTTGACATCCCTCCTTTCTAAGTCTACAACAGCCATAACTGCTTTAACAGCAATCTCGGCCAAAGTGCGCTTGCATTGATTGATACTGCAAGAAAAAAAAAACTTGTCATTAGTCTGAATCGTAATCTCTTATGACTGATTACTATATGATGCAGCTATAATAGTTGACTTTACATCCTTGAAGATAAAGTCGTCGTGCAAGTCTGAACCAAAGGCTCAATATCTGTGGCATCAAAAACAAACTTCTGTGCAATGTTCTCTAAATGTTCAACAGATATCCTAGAAGCCATTGCATAGCCTTCTGCTACCCGAATAGGATGCACACCACGTTCTAATAGTCTCTCAGCCTGCTCTAGAAGTGGACCAGCCATGACAACAACTCCAGTAGTCCCATCACCAATTTCATAATCTTGACTCTTAGACAACTCAACCATTAGTTTTGCTATATGATTATCAACATCCATCTGCTCCAAGATTGTCGCACCATCATTGGCTGGAAATAAAAAACACTTAATAAAAGAATAATTTTTTTTTAAAATATATTAAAAAAGAGACATGTGTACATACTGATAGTGACATCGCCGTCAGGACTTTGAAGCATTTTTTATCCATGCCTTTAGGGCCAAGAGAAGTACGTAGAATCCTAGCAACAACTTTACCAGCAGAGATGTGTGATTTCTGAGCATCGATTCCTCGTAATCTAGTCTTCTGTTCTTGATCTCTTACTATATTAAACGGACGACCGTACTCATCGAATGCCAACGCCATTTTTTAGATCGATCTAGAGAGATGTGATGACTGCGAATGATGATTAATGAGAATATATTTTTCAGGAAACTACTCTCTCTCTCTTTTTCGCTAGTGTTTTGTGTGTTTCGACAAAGGGCTTCTTACATAATGTATGATCTTGTTCAAATTGCTCAGGACTTGTTTTTATTAGTATGGCATGTAAATTTTGTCTCTGTCTAAATGAGCTCATGCACCTTAGACATTATTGAGTGCAAATACATTTTTTTTTGTTCACCTTGTATGTTCTTCACAGCTACTCAATTTTTTAAGTGTATAGATACTTATGAGTGCTTCTTGCCCTGCAGCTTGTTCTGGACTTAGACGAGACTCTAGTATGTGCTTACGAGACATCTAGCTTGCCCGTCATTCTTCGCAGTCAAGCTACAGAGGTAGGACTTAGTTGGTTTGAGTTGGAATGCGTATCTTCAGACAAGGTTTGCCTTTTTGTACTTTCTGATCTGGTTTACTTGTTAATAACTTGTTTTCAGAATGAAATCCCACTTAAAAGATTAGTTATATATAATTGAAGGAGTATGACGGAAAGCCTAAGGTGAATCATGTCACAGTGTTTGAACGTCCAGGTTTGAGAAATTTTTTAAAAGAGACAAGTGAATTTGCAGATCTTGTGCTCTTCACTGCTGGTCTTGAAGGTTTGCATTTTTGTTCAGTATTCTTATGAACTTTTCTCTATAGCATTTTCTTTAATTCATTTTATTTATTGTCTTTAGGTGTCTTACAGGTTTGCTAGACCACTAGTTGACATAATAGATGATGGGAATCGATTTAGCCTTCGTCTTTATAGGCATTCAACTACCAGCACGTAAGAGTTCTTTCTCCTCTTCCCCCTTCCCACTGTAACCTGCTTGAATGACAGATTTCATTCTAGCTGTCATTTTAAAATATGCATTTGTTGACAGTACGCGTTTATTTTCTTTTTTCTTGTTGCTGTTGTTCATAGATAATCAGGTGACTTGGTGCACATTCTTGCTTGTGATTTGATTGATCATTGATTTTTAAACTCAGTTGTGCTCCTTTTTTCTTCTCAAGAAACTGATGTAACTTTCAAATCGACTTAATATTCCCTTAAAGAGGACAGAGAATGCAACAGACCAGATGCTTTGTGTAGACAGTAAACCACTCATGAAGTAACCACTGGAGATCCATTTAAACCTTCCACCTGTTTTATGGATCACACTTTTGGTTTGAGATATTGATCATTTTAAAAAGGGCCAAGCCAATGGACTCAACACATGTGTGTTTTGGATAGTCATTTCGATACAGAATGTAGATTCCTGAAAATGGGTGACTATGTGGGGTCGTCTCCAATGAAATGGAGGTAATAGTAATACTTAAAAGGAATTTAAGTTTATGGATATGAGCTAATTAATGTAATTGTCTTAGTTGATTTCTCTGGGACGACAAAGTCAGAACTGCTAAATTACTACTTCCTAGCAAATCATTATCAACTTTTTCTATTGCTGAATCTTTTCTAATTTCCTGATAGTTGATAGCAAAACTGTATTTTTAAACATTGATGAAATGAATACCAGTTTACATGCTTTGCATTCCATGTCACGATTATGAAAATATGATTCATGTTTGTCAAGTAATTTACTCTGTAAGCGCATATCAAGTGCTGAGAGAGAAAGGTTCTAATGTTTCAGTTGTGCAATTTTACTTATGCTTGAGTGACCACTTTTTCTTACATCTTGGTTCTTTGCAGGCAATATTTAGTAGCCTAAAATCTCCAATCACTAAGGATATGAGACCCATTCTACCACCACAGGTGCATTCTTTTTTCTCAGAATGTTGATCTGGTTTGTTCTTGTGTTTTTGCTCGCTCTTCTAAAGCTCCACATTACAAAACTGCAGACAATTAAGGAAAAAGTATGTTCTTGAGACTTTATTGAATTTGAAGTATGGTGCGAGTCTCTTTACTAGCTTGCTTCACAACCTGAATTACAGGAACGTCCGGACAATGTCAACTTTTAGAATGGGAAACATACCGTGACAGTTGAAAGGAAGGTAGGAGTCTTGTTTGCAAAATATTCAATCCTTCTTTATCTCTCATATATGGAAGGAAGGCAACATTGTTGCATATAAGGCAGCCAAGCTTGCAGCTAGTTTGGGAGTTAATCATAGCTTTGTTTATAGTGACAAACCTCCATGGCAGCAGAAGCTGCCTACTGTTGAGGCAGGTCAGTCATTTATTTTGCCGAGTTGTTTCTGCTTTATTTTGATTTCTGCGCATTGCATTTCTGGTCGAACATGCCCAACCCAACTAAGATCGAAGAACCGAACCTGACAGACCGTGGCTCTCTTTTTATTTCTGATATCAATTATAATGGTTACTTCCTAATCAGGTTGCCCAAAACATCACCTCTTTTACAGTCGTTCAACAAACTTCTTATGCGTAAGCTTTTCAAACTGTCCAAACATTATGTAGGATTTCAAAGTTCTTGATTATCTTATGTAACTAGAGACATACTGCAACACTGTAGGTATATCAGAGATTCTGGTGGAAATATATCAATTCTGAAGCTTGATCTTGCTAAATATCATTTAGTACAGATGAATTACAGAATTCCTCTTTCAGCATCTCACGGTGAGAAACACACTCGTTTGAGACCTTGTTCGTTTTCCTGTTAGTTCTATTTCAATGAACAATGATATATACCTTTTCACATGCAGAATTCTTATTCTTAAATTCTTTTATCCGAGGTTCATCAAAATGCATTGAAAAATTACAAACAAAGAATGATTCTTAGAAGCCCCACATAAGTGTGTACCATCTTCCATTGTTCATAGCAACTACTGGTATGTTAAGGAGAATGTGTGTTAGAATTTAGAAAATTGAAAAGACAAATATCCAATTTCAACTATATCAGTAATAATTCAAAATGAACTTCCACGCGCTTTATTTTATAACCGGTTTGTCTAGCCATTTGTAACTGTAAGTTTCAATATTAAGACCATAAATGTGATCAGTCCTCGATCTCTCCTTTGATCAGTGAGACAGAACTCTCTTAGATATAAATTTGGAAGCAATACAGTGTTTTTATAGAGTAAGGCTCTATGGCGGACAACAACTTAGCACTTCGCTTATAATAGAAGCTTAGTGTGAAACAATTTTTTTTTTCTTTTCTTCTAGTTCTATTTCTGTTCATTATAAAAGCATTCTACTGTTGTGGCATCTATTTTTGGACTGAGTACTGGATGATATCTATGAATCTAGTGTGACACTTGATTTTAGTTTAACTTAAGGAGTTTTCTTTCTTATGTGGAAATAAATTAAATTTATTGTGTTTCTCTAGGGAATGCAACTGAAGTCGCTTGTGACAATGTAGTCTTGTCCATAATGCCACAACCAATGGCTGAGAGTCAGAGGTAATTTCTAGGATTTACATAAACAGTTAGAAGATAGACTTCTTTATTTGAGATGCGTAAGGTTTTCTCCCATAAGCACTAGTTAGTTAGTAGTCAACGTCCAAAGTTTGGTTAAATCTATGATCTCCTATATTGTTTTGTGACTCTTGTTTCTGTGTAGGGTACTTATAATTTTCTGAGATGGTCTTATTGTATTATGGGGACTTGAAGAAAGTAAGGGATTCTTCTTATGGGTGGAAACATGTTGTCATTATCGAATGAAACAATGAAAGTTACTTCTTCATGTTGGGCATGCCCCTTTGGAAGTAAAGTCGTTGTTGGATATAGTAATGGAGAAGTATGCCTTTGGAGTGTGCCACCACTTTCAAATCCAGGTGCAATAATATCAGCAAATAGGGAACTAACTTCGCTGCAAAACGTCCCTTTGTGTAAACTTTGCGATTTTACTTGGTTGGCGGGGCGTTTAGAACATCTATGTTGTTATTCATTATTTTTCGTTGTGGATGAATAGAAAGAATTTAATTGTTAGATCAAGTTATTGATGAATGGAAGAATTTAATTGATACATTGTAGACTAAAAAGGGTGCAGGTGCAAGTGGCCCCCACATATAAAAGGGCCAGAAAAACCATTTTTTTTAATAAATGAGAAATAATTAGTAACGGATAGGAAACCATTAGTAATGTAAATAATTAGTAACATTTACATAACCGTTAGTAATGGAAAATTAGTAACGGTTAGTAAATGTCAGAAAGGGAAAATACCAACACTTTATCAGTTGCAAACAAATGTTGGGCAAAATTAATAAATGTTGGAAATGAATTGTAACGGTTTTTATATGCCACTGAAATTAATTTCAGTAACGTATAATATCCGTGACTAAATTTAGTAACGGAAAACAAACGTGACTAATATCCGTTACTGTCGATTGTCACACTTTTGTGTCAACGCAAGATAACCGTTACTAATATTTTTAGTGACGGATGCATATCCGTTACAAATCAGTCAATATGGTGTAGTGACACTCACTTGCCCAAGGACATAGCATATGCAGACGGGGGGTCGTTTGATCAGCACCGTACCTCTCTGTATACCAATTGGGAGAGGGTACACTCTCTTTTTTTTTTTTTTTTTTTTTTTTTTTTTTTATTTTTTATTTTTTATTTTTTATTTTTAACATCTCTCTTTCTGATCCTAGGTAAGCTTGGACATCTCCTTCATGATCCGCAGCCTTTTCAGCGCCAAGACCAAGGTGGCCTCCCTGGAGAAAGAACTTAACGGCCCTTCTGGCATAAAAGCTGCCTATGCCAGACTCCAATTAGATCTAGCCGCTGCTAACTTGGCTAAACTCAAGGCCCAGGATGAGCTCAAGTCCGCGGAGTCATCTCACCAAAAATACATGGATTCGGTCAACAACCGCCTGAGTCGTCAAAGGGAAATGCTCCTCCAACAACACCAGCTCAATCTGGATGCCCTTACTCAACAACACCAGGAAGCTGTTTGACGCCCTCAATAAAAAACATAAGGATGCTGCCGCCGACCTACTACAGCAACAACAAGCAGACATGACTACCCTTCGCGACCGCTTCAAGCTCCTAACCGACAAGAGGGTGGCCAAGAAAATCCAAGAGGAGCATGCATGACTCATACAGGAAGGGTGGCTTCTCCCCGAAAGGCCTACCACCCCAGTGATCGACTCCCCTGAGATCGCAAGAGAAGAAGTGGCGGCCACTGACCCTCCTTGCCCCCCCCTGTGCTAGAAGAAACTTCCACCCATGTGACGACCACTGAGGAGACCGCCACTGCAACCATGGAGGACGTCACCGAAGAGAACGCCACTACACCCACCGAGGAAGTCACTGATGTAGCGCCCGCTAATGACTCCCCCTCTGAGATGCACTAAAGATCTTTTTTCTGTAATAATCCACTTTTACCCAATCTTGACTAGTTGTTTGCTACATTACTCGTGTTGTTAATACTTTGACATTATTCCCTTTAATGTGATGTTTGATTTTACCCGATATGTTTGCTGCCTCTTTATCTCTTGATTCTGCTACTTGTTTAAATTGTGATGTATCTCTATCTTCAGGTTTTCCATGACTCTACCTCTCTTCTGAGATCTTGTTTCTTTGACTTAATTAGATATTGCCCTTGCCCGGTCGTCTTCTCTTTGTTTGGCTATTTAGCCAGATGGAGGCCACTCTCCATGCCCCACGTGTAAATTGCATCTCTTGTCTGCAAAGGGCCCACCCTACTCCCCGGGTTCCCTTATCTCTGGAGGCCCATTGGGGGCCTCAATTTCCCCCCTGCTCAACTCGTGCATTGTATTATCGAAAGGCTCATTCCTTCTGCTGTCCCTCGCGATGATTGGGTCCCATGCCCTGTATGTAGTTTGTATATCTTGTTTGTGAAGGGCTCATCCCATTCCGCAGGCTCCCTAGCCTCGGGAAGCTAGTTGGGGCAACTCATCTTGCCCCAAACTCAATTCTGGCATTGAATCAGCGAAAGGCTCATCCCCTCCACTGTCTTTCTTTACGCTCGGATTCCATGCCCCATGTATAGTTTGTATCTCTAATCCGCGAAGGGCTTATTACACTCCGCTGTCTCTGTAGTCTCAGGAAGCTAGTTAGGGCAACTCATATTGCCCTAGGCTCAACTCTGGCCTTGTATCAGCGAAGGGCTCATCCCCTCCGCTGTCTCTCTCCACGCTTGGATTCCATGCCCCATGTGTAGTTTGTATCTCTCATCCGCGAAGGGCTCATCCCACTCCGCGGGCTCTGTAGCCTCAGGAAGTTAGTCGGGGCAACTTATCTTACCCCAGGCTCAACTCTGGTTGTGTATCAGCGAAGGGCTCATCCCCTCCGCTGTCTCCCTCTATGATTGGATTCCATGCCCCATGTGTGCAGTTTGTATCTCTCATCCGCGAAGGGCTCAACCCACTCCGCAGGCTCTATAGCCTCAGGAAGTTAGTTGAGGCAACTCCTCTTACCCTAATCCCAACTCTGACCTTTTATCAGCGAAAGACTCATCCCCTCCACTGTCTCACTTGTATTCCATGCCCCATGTTCATTTTGGACTCCTGCCCTTACAAATGATATTCTCTTCTCAAAAGTGTCGTCGTATTATATATTTACATACAGCTACAGACTCTTGCTCTAGATTTTCATTACATTCAAGTGATTTTTTTTTAACATTCTCATGTTCCATGGCTTCTCTACCAATTTGCCTTCCTGTGTTCGCAATTTGTAGGTGCCAGCCCCTCCTATATCCACCACGATGTAAGGTCCCTCCCAATTTGGACCCAGCTTTCCATCTTTCTCCTTCCCCGGTACTAGGCGTCCACTCGGAGCACCGATCACCCACCTATTTGAATTGCGCGCTTGACCCCTCTTGTTGTCTTGTCTTTTGCAATCTCCGGTGGTACTCCTCCATTTTATCTGAGGCGTAATCTCTTCTCTCCTCTACCAGATTCAGATCCGCTGCTAATATTCTCCAGTTTGAGCCCTCCTCCATGGCCTTTGTTCGTGTTGTAGCTACCACCATCTCAGAAGGGATCACGGCCTCCACACCGTAAGCCAATGAGAATGGGGTCTCTTGGGTGGACGACTGAGGTGTGGTCCGATAGGCCCAGAGTACATGATTCAGCTCGTCTGCCCACGCCCCCTTCTTATCTTCCAACTTCCTCTTAAGGTTGTTCATAATAGTTTTGTTGGATAACTCCGCCTGTCCGTTGCCCTCGGGATTGTAAGGGGCCGAGAACCCCTGCTTCACCTTATAGGCTTGCAAGAAACTGGCCACCTTCGCTCCTGTGAATTGAGTCCCATTGTCTCCTATAATGGCATATGGCAGCCCCAACCTACAGATAATGTTCTCCCATAATAACTTGACTATTTGTGTCTCCTTCACCTGCTGCAAGGGTACGACCTCAATCCATTTCGTGAAAATAATAAGTGGTTGCGAGCATGAACCTCCATTTTCCACTGGCCATGGGCAGCGGTCCCATTATATCCATTGCCCACATAGCAAACGGCCATGGGCTTGAGACGTTATGTAATGGTTCTGCGGCGGCGAAGATCAGCTGGGAAAACCTCTGACATTTGTCACATCTTTTAGCAAACTCCACTGCATCCCTTTTCATATGGGGTTAGAAATACCCCTGTGTCAATAATCGATGTGCCGTAGTTCTTCCTACTGAATGGCTCCGGCAATCTCCCTCGTGTAATTCTGCCAGCACCTCATATGATAACCACGGACCTAAGCATTTTAACAGCGGTCCATTGAAGTTTTTTCGGTACAACTCTCCTTCCAACAGAACGTATCTCCGAGAAGTCTGTTCCCATATTCTTCTTTCCTTCTTATCTGTCACTTCCTTTCCCGCCAAAAAACACTTAATCGGATCCATCCAACTCCCACTTTCTTCCGCGACCTGACAAATCTCTATCGCGTCCTCAGTGCTCGAGTTATCCAACCTTCCCACTCGTATCGTTCTTTCTTCTAACCTGGGAATTGTGGCGGCTACGTACACCAGGGCGTCAGCATGTCTGTTCTCTCTGAGCTTTGTGAATTTTGCAGATCGTTTGTGCAGCACATCCAAATATCTTGCCATTCTGGGGCATCGGGCAGTGAACCCTCCATTCGCTTGACACACCACCAAATTTGACTCAGAATATACTGTCAGTTCCTTCACTCCCAAATCCCCGGCCATTCTCAATCCCGATATCACTGCTCCATATTCTGCTTCACTACTGGATGCCGCGAAGCCTAGTTTCATGGTTTGCTATAATCTGTCATTATCGGGTGTAACCAATACGACTCCTATACCGCTGCATGCATCTGTAGCCGATCCATCCGCAAATACCCTCCATCCATTCCTCTTATCTCACGGGTCTAAGAGGTCTGGTTCCCCCTCCCTCTCTAGTTCCATGACCATCTCTTCTCCCCAAGTGGGGTCCTTTGTGGGAAACTCTGCCAGAAATTCAACCATCGCCTGCGCTTTTTTCGCAGTTCTTATCTGATATTGTATCTCATAGGAACTTAGCATCACTGCCCATTTCAACATTCTACCAGATTTTTTTGCCTTCAATGCTTGCTTCAGAGGAAAATTCATCACCACCACTACCACATGCGCCTCAAAGTAGGGTTTCAGCTTCAAGGTTGAGAAAACTAACGCCAAGGCATACCTCTCAATTCTACTATACCGCATTTCTGCATTCAATAATGTCTTGCTCTGAAAATACACTGGTTTCTCCACCTTGTCTACAACTCGGACTAGAACTGAGCTAACTGCATATTCTGTGGCCCCCAAATACAAATACAACTTCTCCCCCGTCTCTGGCCGTGACAACAAAGGCGCTTTGCCCAAATATCTTTTCAATTCCTGAAATGCCTCCTCACACTCCGCGGTCCACACGAAATCCGGTGTACTTCTTAACAACCTATACAGCGGTCTGCATTTATCGGATGACTTGGAAATGAATCTATTTAAAGCCGCGACCCTTCCTACTAGTCGCTGTACTTCTTTAACATTCTGCGGAGATGGCATCTCTACCAAAGACCTTATTTGTTCGGGGTTAGCCTCAATTCCCCTATGAGTAACGATATAACCCAAAAACTTTCCCGTAGTCACCCCGAATGTGCACTTTTTAGGGTTCAACTTCAAGTTGTATCTCCGTAGTATCCCGAAGGTCTCTCTCAAACCCTCTATATGTTCCTCTTTTGACATACTCTTTTCCACCATGTCATCTATATAGATCTCAATCCCTTTCTGAATCTTGCTTTCGAACATTTTCTTGCCCAATTGCTGGAAGGTAGCCCCCGCATTCTTCAAACCAAACGACATCCTCGTATAGCAATATGTACCGCCTTCCACCACAAATGTTGTCTTTTCCTGATCTGGCTCATACATCGCGACCTGGCTGACCCCATCGATGCATCCATGAAGGAAAATATCTTGAATCTCGCCGTCCTATCCACCAACTCATCTACTTGCGGCATGGGATAACTGTCTTTTGGGCACTCGAGATTTACATCAGTAAAATCAATGCACATACGAACCTTGCCGTTCTTTTTCGGTACCGCGACTATGTTAGACAACCAGTCTATGAACTAAACTTCTCAGATTATCCCCGCCCTTTTCAACCTCGCGACTTCTTCCCAGATTCCTTCAACATATTTAGGCCTATTGCCGCGCATCCTTTGCCTCATGGGTTTAGCGTCTTCCTTCATGTGTTAGTGGTGACAAGTGAATTCAGGGTCTAACCCAGTAACATCCTCTATCGCCTAAGCGAAAACATCTTTATTTTCGGACAAGAACTGTATCAACTTACCCTTCCACTCCGCTGACAAACTAGATCCTATCGACGTGAACTTCTCTTCTTCCCCCTTTCCAATATTCACCACCTCAATCTCATCGAGCGTCTTTGGTCCCACCGATGATTCCGCCTCCCCCTCCGCCGAGGTGCACTATAATTGCTATGCCTGCCTCTTCCTAGGATTGGAAGTCTCTCCTTCTGGTCTGCGGATCAACCGCTTCACTGTTCTTGGCAGTTACCTGATCACCGTAGACCTCGTACATGCCGGTAGGAATGGGAAATCGTATCACTTGATACTACATTGATGGGACTGCCTTCATCTCGTGAATCCACCGCCTTCCTAAAATTGCATTATATTATGAAGCAGAGTCTACCACCATGAATCGGGCAAAACCCGTCACTGGTCCTGTTGTCACGGGCAATAAGAGTTCCCCTATGGGCTCTGTCATACTCCCATTATTCCCATACAAATTGGTTCGCGAAGGCTGCAACTACTTAGGATCGACTCCCATTTCCTCCAAAGCACCTCTGAATAACAAATCCACTGCACTTCCACAATCAATCAACACCCTTTTCACCATATAATTTCCAATCGCGACTGTAATGACCAGCGCATCTTCATGTGGTGAGTCCACTGCCCTTAGGTCCGCGCTACTAAATATAATTTTGTCCTTTTCTGCTGCCGACGTCGCTTTTTGTCGCGGTCTATCCATTCTCTCATTGATCTGCTGGATACTCGCGGTCCGCCTTACCTTGTCTCTATGAGCGTTGTGACTCAGAACCTCACCGCTGTAAATCACATTGATGGTTCCCAGTATTCTTCCCTGAGGCGGCATGGGCTCCTCATTCTGAGCGCCTCTCACAAACTCTCTCATCCTCCCTTTCTCCACCATCCTCTGAATCAACCATTTTAGTGCGTAACAGTCATTCGTCTCATGATTCCGTACCTGATGATATGCGTAGAAAGGTTTTTCTGGTATCTCTATTGGTGTGCTTTGCGGTCCCTCATACCCCGGCAGATTCTTGATTAGGGGCAAGATCTCACTCAATGGTTTATTCAGCGGTGTCTGTTCCATCTCGCGGTATGACTTCCTCTCCCTGTGCTCCATTCAGGCGCCTTCCCAACTTCACTTCTGCCCGTGCTTTCGGTATCTGCGATATCCCCCTCTTTCTTTTTCTGATGTCTCTGCCCTCCGGTATTCCCGTTCCTTCTCCAAAAACAACATTGCCTTCCCTAATTTCCTGGAATCTTTCTGCATGGTATCTTCATATCTTATATACTTTTTCACTCGCAGATACAGCTCGTGTAAGGTCGCGATCTCATTCTTTGCCAGGGACTGGTGCACTCCTGTTCCCGGCCGCAAACCTTTCTCAACTGCTATCACCGTTGTCCTTTCATCCAGATTTTCAACTTTCAGTGTCTCTGCCTTGAACCAGCATAGAAAATCCCTAATTGATTCCACGGATCTTTGTCGCACGTTGAATAAAGCCGCGATATCTACCACTCGCCTCTTCTGATGTATGAAGTGATCTATGAACGCATGCTCCAACTCCTGGAAATTTTTGATGCTCCCCGCTGGTAATCTGTAGTACCAATCCGACGCCCCTCCTTTCAGACTAGCCGAACATCGTACACTGCACCATCATACCGAGCCTCCTGCCAAAGAGGCATCTGTTGCCGGAAATGATGGATGTGATTCGCTGGATCTCCTTTGCCATCGTATCTCTCGAACCTCGGCTGAGCGAATCGCTTTGGGACCTCTGAAACCCATATGTCATCTGCTAGTGGGTTGCGATTCAACCCGACCACCACCGATCGCGCCCTCCGTGACCCTCTTCTTTGCCGGTTCACCTCCCTGTCATTGTCTATCATTTCTTGAATTTGCTTCATTGTCAAGCCAACTACCGGGTTTTCAACAAGATTCTGCCTGGGTTCCTCATATTCAGATCCCTCACTTACTTCTTCCTCGGACTCTTCCTCCACCTTCTCTTTCTCTCTTCTCAGCTCGTCGTTCTCCTCTCTCAGCCTCTCAATCTCTTCTTGCATCAGTCGTGTTTCTTCCGCTGCTTGTTCCTCTTCTCGTTCTCCCTCCTCATCAATCACCACCTTCGGCGTCGGCTCCTGAACCACAACCTTCTTTGGTCTACCCACTGCTCTCTTTGGTGCCATTTCTTACTTGCTTTTATCTCTCCCCACAGACGGCGCCAAATGTATGAACCTAAAATCTCTCCCCTAAACAGTCTCCTCTTTTTCTCCACTTCCTCACTGTTCACTCCTCTTTTTCTCTAAAGCGGCCTCCCATTTCTCTCCCTATCCTCTTCTTTTTATATCTCCCCCCCCCCCTATCTGGACCGTCCATCTGTCTTGTCATCCTATGGCTCTCCTTCTTACCGTACGTATGCCACGTCTGCGGTCTAGGGTTATGCGGTCACGATTCCATACTCCTCCTTTTCCTTCGTTATGATGCATCCTATCTTCTGTACCGCTGACTTTGTCCAACTTCCAACATAACGCTACTACACACACTTACACTTATTGTGATTTTTGACCCTGTCCACGAGAGTTAGGGGCAGGACTATAGAACCGGGTCCGGGACTTTTAACTTTTTGTTGGCTTTAATTCTCATTTTGCTCGATATGATTAAACCTTCAATCCTCAAACTTAAATTCTACTGATCTGGAGCTGTACCTCTCTTTCTCTCTTATAGTCTAAACGGTTGAATCCATTCAGGTATGGAACTAAATCGCAACTTTCACATTATTATATTATTATTTCCTTGCCGATTCGCTCCGGTTTTATATTATTTTCAATTTTGTAGGGTTAGGGGATATTGATCTTTCTCTGATAACAAGAATGTCTAATGGAAAGTTATTTTGGGGTATTCTCACCATTTATTGCTGAAACCCTAAGTTATTTACTTATTTTTCTTTAAGTAATATGACTTGAGTTAAATTATCTCCATCATTTGATTTAGAAATTGCTAAATCCTTAAATCTGTTATTATTGTATGCAATTAAATTTACTTCATAACTATTTTTCGCTTATGGGATGGTTGTTTAAGCACTGTCGGAACATTCATTTTGTTAGATTATGTTTCCAACATATTTTGCAGCTGATACTGTGTAACCCCGCCACCTGCATTATTAATTTTTCTGAAAAATATTGATTGGGATTGTCTTGAAATTGAAGTGGTGAAACATCTGTTGTGCAGTAAATGGGTCTGTGGACATTGTTGGAAGGATTCCTGCTTCTTGCAAATGCATTAGCAATATTGAATGAGGAGCGGTTCCTTGCTCCTAGAGGATGGAGCTTTGCAGAAGTGCCTCCAGGCACAGCAAAATCACTCAAGGGGCAGCTCATAGGACTCATTTATGCAACCCAGTACTTGAGACTTCCCCTCATAGTTCTCAATGCCATTACAATTGTTGTGAAGCTGGTGTCAGGGTAAGGTTTCTAGTGAAAGGTTTTGGAAGCATTGACATGTTTCGTGTTGGATATGTTTGTTTTGTGGTTAAGGTAGGCTAGAGCGATAGTGTATTTTCTCTTATTTTCTCGTGTTTCAGCTTTGAGAGTCAAGCTCCATCCCTTGTATCATGGACAAAATCGAGTGAGTAGCGAGTACTCACCGATTACTCGGCGAGTACTCAATGATTTAATAGTCCAGATCATGAGTGGTGTTTTATTGTTTTACACGCTATTGGTTTGAAACAGGATCACTGCACATTTCGTTGCAAAGTTTTACACATTTCAAGTATTGAAAGCATATCTGAAGACAATTGTTTTTCTTTCTATAAAGTTGTCTATAGATCTATTCTTTCCAAGTCTCTGTGTGGGACTTGGTTAATTAAGGTATTCTTAGGACTTTCAGAGCAAGTTGTATTGATATTATTCTTCCATTTGTTCTCAACATAGTAGAGCATTGACAAGTTTCAACTAGTATATTATGCATGATCCAGATGGGAAGATGGTTAAAGACGAACTAGGATCCCAAAGAAAGTTCACATCGTAGGGCTTTGTTCCAAGGCAAATATGCAGATTTAACCCTCGAACTTATCAAATACCATGTACTTGTAAAATGTATCCAGTTTCATTTTTCCAGTTCATTTCCGGCACCGGAAGATTGAAATTAGAAATTCCACGTAAGCACAAATTAATCCACGTAATAGAGAATTTGACACGTGTCAAAATTTGAAATTCCACATAAGAAAAAAATTAATTCACGTCAGTCTTCCGGTGTTGGAAATGAACTGGAAATATGGAAATATGGAGCTGGATATGTGAGGGGTTCGAGGGTTAAATCTGCATATTTGTCTTGTTACAAACGCAGCCTAAAGTGATAGGTGCCTATTATTGAAGTTGAAAGTTTCTCGGGTACTAGATCAGATTATGAATGTGGGTTCTTAGATAACAAGTTATCGGATGATATTGAACACGGAAATCTGATATATTCCTTGCCTATATATGCGTATGAAACCTTGTAACTTTGTAAATAAAAAAAGGTGGCATTTAGGTGTGCTTCCGGTCCACATTCATACGCAATTATGAATGTGGGTTCTTAGATAACAAGTTATCGGATGATATTGAACACGGAAATCTGATATATTCCTTGCCTATATATGCGTATGAAACCTTGTAACTTTGTAAATAAAAAAAGGTGGCATTTAGGTGTGCTTCCAGTCCAATTTGCTGGAATCCTGGTTTTCCCCATGGAAGGTTTCTGTTGAGGTTTGAGCAATGGCCAACCATATGAAGTGCATTTTATCATAAGACATTTCTTTTGCGCGCTTCATTGTTAGGGAACATGAATATGAATACACACTAACTGTTTAAACCTGTAAGATCACTTCTGCCTTTGAGCTTTCTTCTATAGTCATGGTGCCTTGAGACTGGTTAGAGAAAAATAATCAGCATCACTAAACTTCAAACTTACTAAGACATATATACACTCAATATGAAGGCGTATGCAAATGAGGGAGTAATTACATTTGCACAGCCTGCAAAAAGTCCTATCCTAAGCAATTTCACATCGTCTAAACATAGGCATGAGCAACAGCTGCAGAGTGAATAAAGTGTTAGCTTGTTAAACTGCAACGTAAGTTAGCGCAAGTATTACAAAGTTACAGATAACAAAATAAGAAAGTTTGTAAATGTACTTGAGAAATCGCTCCTGCAAGCTCAGCTATCAGCATCAACTCAGCGAATTGGTCCTTGTTAAACTGGAACTGTGCCTTTAAATAGAACTGCACCATGCAAATATAAACCATCAGTAGGACCAGACAGTCTAAGCATCTCTTTGGGAACAATACATATTATACAGGGGTATATGAGTAAGACTGCTAAAAGTTGTGTTCATGTTTGAAGTCCACGGAGAGAGAGGGTACCAACAAAGAAGCTTGAAGACCACTCTTTGCAAGACTGCTAAAAAATGCCACAACGGCTGCTTGCGTAAATGTCAAAGATGCACAAAGTAAGATGCTCATTATCGTGATTGCATCAAAACCCAAATTTCTATAATCCAAAGAAAACAAGTTCACTTAAAAATCTGAAAATTGAGAATTTACCTACTACATAACAGCTGCTGAACTGCACCATATCAGTAACAGATGGAATTTTTTTTACCAATTCGCATCTTCGGACACGAATCACCATCAGCAGAACTAAGTTTAGCATGGTCTTTAGTTTTGGATAGCAATGGTGAAGTAGCATCAATTATTTTTTTGATAAACCGTATCCACTAAGAAAGTTTTCATGTACACTGTTGCTAGCACCGCTACAAATGCAGAAACCTGCAATATAAGATGTTGTAAAAATTTAGAATTGAAGTAGCGAAATTTTAAATAAGAGATTGAGTGGACAAATGGCGGGATAACCGGGAAAGTGGAGAGAAAACGAGCGCTTAAAGTTCCACAAACAAAAGCAGAGGAACCAACAACGGGAAATACACGAATCGGCCCCAAATTAAGCAGACGTACCACTATAGGGCATTGAAATTGTTGACCCATGTTTTGTACCAAAACAGGACATCGACCCATTTGCTGACGTTAGCGAACAAATGTGAACTTCCTACCATGCCTTTCTTCCTCTCTAGTGTTAATACTATTTTACCCTTGTGTTGAATCACGTGTAATTATTTTATTAGTCTCTTCCAAGTTAGGACCTCATCTTCTTCTCTCTCCACCCATCTTCTGCAGTTTGTTTCAGAAGAGGACTTGCCCTAATCTTCTTCTCACTCTTCCACGCACTCCAATGAAGCACATTTCCCTACCTTTCCCGCCCAATGTTCCCTATATTTCCTTCTGTTTGTTTCGAACACCTGCTCTTGGAGCAGGAGAAACTCTTATCCCCACACATCCCGCCCAATTTAGTATCTTATAATTCCAGTATAGTGTCGCATATTCTGTCAAATCACCGTATATTCATTGAATTTTATGATTCTCGTGAAGATAAGAGTTTTGTGAGGGATGCCCCACACACTAGCCCGTTAACCAGCATGTCCATGTAAAAGAGAAAGCCCAGTACATGGCGAAGTACATATACATAAGCAAAATATCTGTGTCCTTGTCACTTTACAGTGTCAGAGAGGTTCTATATAATGTGTTGTTGTGATTTAATTACAGTTGGTATTAATTAGTCGTATTGTTTATTGTTTCTTGTGACAGTCGATGAAACGAAAAAACTCTGACATGGATTCAGAGATGAGCATTTCCAAGGAGATAGAATTTGATTGTTTTTTGCTTAGAAAATGACGAAGAGTAGAAATTGTCCAAGGCGTCTGGTATCCTGGAATGCCAAAGAAGTACTCCATAATTTATTTATACTCTCCCCTGTGGAAAAGTGGATCGGAATTGGAAAACTACTAGTGGTGGATTGAAGTTTTGGTAACGTGGTAGCCCAACTTGCATGTTAGTATGTAGTTTTGTTTGTATCATGGATGCATTCTTTGATGCCCCAGTAGGTCATTGTAAGTGATGTGAATGTGTAGTTTTGTGATGTGTAAAGTGGGGACTGTGTTGATGTAATCCATGTGCCGGTATTTTGATCAGGCTTTCTCTTAAACGGACATGTCCGTTTACAAACAAGTGCGATGGAAAGATTATATAATGTCTTGAATAGCTTATATAGTGTCTTGAACAACTTTTTAATTTACGCTTATTAATTTATTTGTGGGCAGCTTATATATATATGACACTACATAAGCCGTGCAAGACACTATATAACATGTCCGTAAACAGATAGTCAGTTTAAGAGAAACCCTGGTTTTTAAGCCCATATCTTCTGTTGTAGTATATTTGAAGCACAGTTACACAATAGTGCAGTTAGAGGAAGGTGTAAGCAAAATAGCCAAGTACATAAGAGCAACATGCAAATCAACCTAGTACATATACATAAGCAAAATAGCAGTAGGTTATTATTATATATATATATATATATACCACGTCATCAATGTTTTTGGGGGGAAAGTGTTTGGCCCTTTTGGAAATAAACCATATGAAAAAGACCTATGGAAGATCTAATCCAAATACAGTTCGGAGCCCAATACAGTTTTTGTAGTTTTATACCCAAAGTGTCTCAGTCTCTCATCTCTTATCTCTCTTCAAAGCTAATAACAAAATCAAAACTCGAATTTGAAAGAAGAACCGACATTCCCAAATAATTCAGAAGAGTAAGAAGGCATTCGCAAGTATAAAATTTAGAATAATTTAAAGGTATGTTTTTTTTTATCTATACTTGCATCCTACTCTTTATTTGTTCGACATAGATGACATAGTCTAAACCATGTATTTTAACTCGAAGTATTGTATATACATTGCTTGCTCTATATTGTTTGTCCTGAAAATGGTTTAAAGCGTCAGAATTTAAATTTAGTTTTTCCTTGAGCAAACATTATAGTCAATACCTATATGTATTGTTTCCTTGAACAGACAGTTAATCCTAAAAATTAAATTGAGTTATTTGTTGAACACAAGTGTTTGTTGGCAGACTCTATATAAGCTATCCAGGACACTAAATAGCTTTTCCAATAAACTATATTAGGGTCAGAAAACATTTTAACTTGGGCTTTTTGCTGTTTATGATAAATTATCTATGCAATCTTGTCTCAATATTTTTAGGATGAAAAATGGAGTAGAAGGGAAGAGGAAGCAGATTCTTGTAGAGGAGGAAGATTCTGGATCAGAAGGTGGACTTGAGATTGACATCATGACGCATTGTAGTACCAAAAAGCTGGATGCACAGTTTTTTGAAAAATTTGATGCAGATGAATTAAATGACTTCAAAACTTGTCCGTTTGGTTTCATTCTTCACACCACAGAGGAAAAACATCCAGAAGACGACAAGGTGTACTCGTTGGTAACCCACAACAACTTAATTGTTGCGATTTTGAATCGGAGGGTTTGTAAGCTTACTTACAAAATTAGAGATGTGCATTTGAATTTCAAGAAGTCCAATGTTGCGGTACTGACTGGACTATCCACCACTAAAACTCCTGATGAATACTATAAGATGAAGGATACAAACCCCACACCTTTTAGGCTTAAATATTTTCTCCCGAATAAAAAAAGCCAAAAAGAACATGACGGTTAAAGGATCGGTTCTTCTGGACAGGATATTGGAAGCCAGGGAGATGGTGAAGAAAAAAGCTGAGTCACATCCGGAAGAACTCTCGGATGTCTACCGACTGAACCGGTTGTATGTCCTTAATGCCTTCTTGATTCCATCAGGGAGTAAGGGTGTTAATGTAAAACATATTGACCTTGCTGATAATCTTAATAGCTTTGATTCTTTCCCTTGGGGTTACCTTGTTTTTGAAGAAATCAAGGATGGGGTAGAGATGCTCCACGGTGAACTTGTAAGTCACTTTGAAAATGCTCCTCAAGAAAAATTTACTGCCTGCCTTCATGGATGTGCAATCTTGTTCACTCTTTGGGTTTTCCACCACATTCCATCTTTGGGGCCTCGCCGACTAGATTCTAACAGTTTCCCTTGGGTGCTTGGGTGGGTGAAAATTCCTGGGAAAATCACCCGTGGAAGTACATGGGAGGCTAGGTTGGCGAAGATAAATTTCAGAGTGAAGAAAGTGCTGGAACTTCCAAACTTGGTGAAATCTGAGGATGTCGTAAGGGTCGCGCTAGAGGTTTGTTTGTTTTTTTTTATTAGTCATTGCACAAGTTAGTGTCCTTACCATGTCAATAGTTGACAATATAATATCGTCTATGATGCAAATTTAAAATTTTCAGAATTCTTATACAGTGGCCTGCACAGCCTATATAGTGTCCTCCGGTAGTATAAATGTTTTGTACTCATATATAGTGTCCTGCAATGCTTGTGTAGTCCAGAGTTCTACAACACAATGAAATTGATCACATTACCCCCCTTATATTGTATTTTCTAGGAGTACTGTGTATAAACATTTTCAGAGTTCTAATTTGTTGTTCTTCCACAGGAGGAACAGATCGAGCGATCGATCGTGGTTGTATGACATCTTAGATGCGATCGTGAAGTACTCCCCAACTTTTGTAAGTGGTTATTGTAACTCAATGTGCTTAAATATTAGAACATTTTACTACATACATTGACAACAATTTGACTATTTGGTTTTCAAATTTAGCTAAAGAGAAGAGAGACGAGGGAGTACGTAGAGAGTGAAGAAGAGGTGGCGTTGGAGGGAGTTAGTACACGACAAAAAAAGGTGCCACCAGTGGGGAATAGGACAGTGGCGTTGGAGGGAGTTAGCACACGCCAGAAAAAGGTGCCACCAGTGGGGAAGAGTACTTCAAATAAAGGAGTCGTTGTTAGCCAGACTCGTAAGAGGAGGGCAACAATAAGAATGTTAAAGAGGGTAACCACACTGAAGCACCTTTGAAGAAGAAAACATGTGTTGCGACTGGCGGGAGAGAGGTCATAATGACTAGCGGGAGAGAGGTCATAGAGGGTGACCAAGACCCTTTGAAGAAGAAACTACATCTGGAAGGAAAAAGTTGCATGCTACCCATGTTGGCACTCAATTAAGGACGAGCGCTAGATTGATGAGTTCGGATGATGTTGTGCTTCTTCAACCAACTACTGATAAGGATGTTGACATGTCTGTTGGTCAGAATGATGTTGGCCTTGTTGAACTTGGCACATTAAGTGATGAAAGAGATGACACATCATTTGCTCAGGATAATGTGGTGGGTTTTGAACCTGGCACAGCTACTGAACCAGAGTTGGCTGCCATGTCATATGCTGAGGATAATGCTGTGGAAGTTGAACCTGGCAAAGCTATATATACTGATGAAGTTGATAGTGAAGTAAGTTGTTGCCTATTAATTGTTAAATATTGTATTGTACTAGTGTACTTGAGTTGCATAATCGGAGACTGTATAGACGCTTTATTTTATCATTTTGGTTTTAGGAAACTGAGTCTGTCAATGAAATTGAGTCTGACATAGAAAAGAAGAAAGCTGCTTAACAAGCTAGTGCTCAAACTGCCTCTGCCAAGGAAGTAAGTTATGAGGATAGTGATGAGGATAGTCCTATTGATTCTAAGGCAAAGAAGAAAACAGCTGGTAGTGAAGGTACTCCTGATACTGAACAAAAGAAGGCCGATATTAGTCATGGTAGTGGTCAGAATGACTCTGTCAGTGATATTGAGTCTGAGCCACAAAAGAAGATGGCTGCAACTGAAGTTAATGATGACGAGAGTGATGATGATAATATTTACGATAGCAGCTAGGTGGATGCTGACGGTAGCAGTTCCTAAGGATGATGAATTCAATAGTAAGGAAGACGAGGACAGTAAAGGTGGAGGTACAGATAATGAAGACTAAGCTTATGGTAGCGATGAAAAGAAACAAGCAAGGGTAGTCACTCTGTCGTATTGGATTGTTCTTAACATTTATTTATTTATTTTCGCAACTACCTAAACGGGCATGTTCGAGTGGCAGGGGCAGCTTATATAGTGTCTTGAATAGATTATATAGTGTTTTTCATAGCTTAATAATTTACGCTCATTGACTTGTTCGTGGTAGCTTATGTATGACACTATATAAGCTGTGAAAGACACTATATAAGCTTCTCAAGATACTATGCAACTTGTCTATAAAAGGACGACAGTTTAAGAGAAAGCCTAAAATCTAGGAGTCTAAATCTAAATTTCTACAAGTTGATTTGCAAAATTAATAAACATATAAAGTATTATTTATGGGCTAAAATAGCAGGATTTCAATTCAATTTATTAGTCAATAACATGTGAGGCGTTAAAATAAGAGGATGAAAAAACCATTATGCAATTATTGTTTAAAATAGTTTACATTGTAGAAAAACTACGAGTTAACGAAAAAGATATAAACAAAAAAACAATTCCAAATTTTGTGAACGGACATAAAAAAACCATTATGATTTTGTGAACGATCTATGATGTTTAAATTCTTCGAAAATTCTTTCTAGATTACTATGTTACATAGCAGGACAATGGCTAGAGACCGAGAGAACGGTTCTAGTTATTTCCAATAATCCATGTTTTTCTGATATCCAATCTGATATTTTTCCGAATTTGGCAGGGATATTTGTGTTTTGATTATCAAAAAGTCTATATCTGATTTTTTCGAAAAATAATTGGATAGAAAGTGGATGTGTTTTCAAAATCTGATCTGATTATTTACAAAATTTTGAACATATATTACATGTCAATTTCATATATAGTCGTTAAATAATAACCACAACAGACCTAACCACAAATTATATCCGAATATTTCTTATTTTTGCCGATTTTTCCAAAATTTCCAAATCCGGGAAAAAATTTGCTCCATCTGAAAAAAAAAAGAAAAAGAAAAAAGGATCAGAGTTGGATATTGCGATCCGAAATAAATTTGATATTTTTCCAAAAGCCCTTCTTTCAATCCAATCCAAAGTCACTCCTAGGTGAGACACATAGAAACCGCATAGAAAATATAGATCACGCTAAATTCAAACTATAAAAATGTTATTCAATTAGTACTATAAAAAGGTTATTCAAGTAAGATCAGTCCTATACAATTGTTTCGAAACATGTCCATTTCTAGTACTTAGTAAATTTATTATAGTGATGGTGGATTGTCTTGGTTAGGGGTACAAACGGATAGGTTGGGATTCGGATATGCTTGTATCTGAATCTGAATCCGGAAATTTATCCCGATATCCAAATCCGACAGATATTATAAATCCTATCCGAATCCGATTTCGGATATCGGATAAATATACGATCGGAAAATGAATATTAATTTAAATTTTATTTGCTTTGAATAATTCATTTTACCACTATAAAAACTAGTATAAATATATATTTTTGTCATTTATTATTATTATTATTTTGTTATTATAGTTTTATATTATTAGTTTATGATTTTATATAATATTTTATACAATAAAAAATGAATAAATTAATTATATATATAATAACTATTAGTTTTTTAAATCGGATCGAATATTATGGGATGCAACTTACCACGTGACGAATGTTTTTTGGGGGAAAGTGTTTGCCCAAACTGTTTTTTGGAAATAAGCCGTATGAAAAATATCTAAACAACTTTTATATTTAAATATATATGATAATTATAAAATGAATAGTCTACCTACGAAATGAACTATGAATTCACAACGTAAGTAAACTAAACTTATATTTTTACGTGCTTGAGTTATCAAAGATTTCTACTCTCAATCCTATGAGATATAGTGGAGTAGATAAGTTCGTTCCACTCCTAGTGCTCTAGCATGGATGTTTTCTAATCTAACTAGTCGTTTTTAAGTCTATGAGAGTTTTACTGAGGGAATTATACTACTGATGCAACTACCCACAAGATGCAACTAGTCGATTATCTAAATAATTATGGGAAGGCTACGTTGATTCTATGATAAGGAGTTAGAGGGGATTGATTCCACCTTAACTCAACTTAATCCACTAACGACGAATCGTCAGTAATCCGAATTGAACTGCCCATGAGAACAATTGGTTATTCCTAATCCCTAATTATACATGGCATTTATACCAATCATAACTAGCATGTGAACAATTAAACCCATTCTCATGGTGAACTAATCATTTCTAGAGTGGAATAGAAAATACTTAATTTACTCTACGATAATCGGACTCAAGCTTTCATCAAGGCTTCACAACCCCCTCTAATGGAGGTTTAGCCTTGAATCATTCCATAATCATTTCCATTTAGATTAAAACTAAACATAATATAAAGCATTGAAATTTACTTAATTTAACAATAATGAAATCTAATTTAATGACTAAATTGAAATAAGGACATGAATTGAAATTAGATCTAGAATTGGATTTGACAAAAATCGAAATTGATAAGAAATACTACTTTATTGATCTAATTAATTTGAAGAACAAGATCCAAAGGTTTAATCTAATAAGGGATTTGAAACTAATTAAAGAAAACAATTAAATCTAGATCTAGAAGCTATTTTAATGGCTACTTTCTATTCTAAGCTATCTACCCTAATTCTCTACTATTTAATCTACCATTAACAAAGAATTAAGCTTTTGTTTTTATACATTCAGATCCAAAAATCGTGCATGGGCTTGGAGCCATGGTTTGGGCCAGAGAATCAGGCCCAAAACCCAATTCTTTCAGTCCAAAAAGGCCTCTTCAGCTGCAGTTGGCTTCCACAGACTTTTCGTCCACTTCTGCTCCTCTGATTGGGTTAAGGCTTGGACCATTGCAAAGCTCTTTCCGAGCCGGTCGTTTTGACATAAGGTAGGCCTCAATCCGAGGTCTAAGTCCAAAGATATGGCATTCGGAAGTTCTGCTGACTTTTGCTCCTTTATCTCGCTAAAGTGGCACATTTCTGCACATAATGGACTTTGAAGCCTGAAATGCATAAAAACACTTAATCAGTATTAACTCTTACTTATTATTCACATAATTGGTCTAACAGTATGATTATTAAGGGGTTAAAACTACAGTTTTGGGCTCTTATCAAACCACCCCCAAACAGCATTTTGCTTGTCCTCAAGCAAAGATGAGAAATTAGAATAAGTGACCAAAAATGGAGTTCTACCTAATCTCGTTTCGCTGAGTGCGATTGCATTGACCATATGCAACAAGGCCTTAAACCACTAGGAATTCCCTAGTGGACGAGTTATAGCCTCGTGAGAGTTTTCCAGTGAAGGTACTCACAAACTTCATCTATACTACAACGACTAAGAAAATAAAACTATTGTTTCCTTATTCATGCTCAACTATCTATACATCTCTCTAGCAATTACATAAGAATAACCAGTCAAAACCCTAAGTTAATATATGCATAATAATCAATCATCTACAATAAACATATATACAATGAGTAGTACTATCAAATGTTTAGCAGGTTTGTTTCTGAGAACTCGGAATAGCGTCCTTAAGTAGGTTCTCACAATAATAGTCAAGAAACAACACTCGATTTTTCCACTCAAGTTTAAGCTACTCCGATTAATGCGATTGGGTACACTTTACCTTACAATCTCAATGACAACAAAGGAAGCCGGGTCGATCAAACACATCTGCCACTTACTATCACACTAACCTATTCCTAATTGAGCTAGAGGTCTTTATTAGGTGTTCACGGGGATTAGGAGGTGGTTTAAGAAGGAAGGAAATGGATATTCAAAAGGACAAGTCCGAGATAATAGAGTCTTCAGATTATGTAACTTAGAAAAACCTTGTTATTTTCTTTTGCTTCTATATATACTTTGTTTCCATCCTTAGCCATATTTTTTTTTTTTCTTTTCTTTGGCTTTTGACTCCCTTTTATTCTATTTTTTATTTTTTTTATTTTATTTCTATTTTTCTTTTCTTTGGATGGAAACTTCATTTCTTTATTTTCCAAGCAACTAACAATTTTTTTTTTTTACCGTGTTTTTCTCTTCTTCTTTCTTCACTCATTTTATTCTCGGACTTATTCTAAATTGGGTAGGATTTATTTTTTTTTTTTTTTTTTTTTTTTTTTTTTTGTTTTGTTTTTTGTAACAGGGTAAATGAATTGTGGTTTATGGAAGGGCTAATGAAAGGCTCGAGAGTGGCGACTAGCGGAAAAATAATTCATAGGTTTGAATTTACGGCTATATCGATCCAAAGAGCGGCCTAAATTCTCACTTAGGATATGGTTTAGTGATCAAGCAAGTGGGCGTGTGTGATTTCTCTATCCGGATTTTACTTCTCCCTTGTGTCATTTCTCAAATGTTTCGCTCATATAAGGCTTTAGGCTATATTCTCACGGATTTGTAGAATAAGTACTCTATCCTAGATTTGAAACTTATCGCTAACAATCATAGATACTCATGTAATATATTTATAGATACATGCAAAGATTATTACCTACGTATTAACCTAAGTTTCTAACAATTATTCTCGATGCAAATGACTATGTGAGACTTCTAGATTGTTAAAAGCATGGAGAAAGAAACAATACCAATATTCCTAAGTGTATAACATGACTTATTTATTTATATTTTTAAATTTTTGAAATTTTAACTAGAAAACAAATGCATATTATGTCTATCTATATCGTAACAGATGTCTTAATTACACGTGTTTCTATGCCCCCAAACAAAAGCATGCTTTGTCCTCAAAGCATTTAAATAAAGAGGGTAGGAAAAATACCATTGAAACGCTGCGTGAAATTCGGGAACATCTGCAAAACAAAGTTAGAACGTGCTAATATAGGAAATAAAACTCCACACAACTCTATAAGAGTTCTACCCATTATGGGGTTAACATAATTAAATTGCTTGGGACATAAGCAGACACTAACATAACTAAAACTTACCTCCACTCCAGTTGTTATTCGTCATCTTCGTCATCCTCTACTTCTATAAAGAAGTGAGGTTCCTTCGGCGATCTGCCATGCTATGATAATTTGCCGGGCTTCACGCCATTTATCATCTATGGTTGCTAACCTATTAAGTGCCACTTGGTCCGATGGGGTGTAGGGTGCAACCTGGTGAGGTTGTATCCGCCACCCATGCCAAGTCATTGCGGAAAGATCGAATAATACTATTGGTGGGTCGCGACCGTGTCTACCTTAATCCAATCCGTGAAACGTGTACAAAAAACAGGAAAGAAACATAGCATAATACGTTGAAATTAGAACGGGCATAAGAAGGTACTTATGCCTCATGGTATATGGGGCTCGTGCTAAACTAGACATCAAAGTCCCGGGAAGGTCATAGAACCGGGCGTCCATTGGCTAAAGCAAGGAAAACGCTGCAAGTGGCGTCATTCACGCGAGAAAAATGCATTCCCTAAAATGTTTAGCATAATCCAAAACATAACAGTTCCTATGTTCATGGACAAAGCTACCAAGGGCAACGCGTTATAGTCCCCTTAGTCCTCAATACGGAAAATGCCTGCCCCATAAGCCTCGTGCAAAGACTCATAAGTATAGACATGCATATTATCAACCCAATAGCACCATGGGTCTTGTATCTCGTGGGCATAGCAAGTCCAAGAACAAATGCTAGCAAGAACACGGTAATTTCCATTGGTTCATCGTCAATGTTGATGGAGAACACTTGTTCTCCATCCGGTCTCTCAAAAAAAATGCAGTTATTATAAAAATAAAATGCAAGTCTTTGGAGAATAAAGTTCACCCGGTCTTACCATAAGAGGTTCCCACCAACATATGTGATCACCTCACAAACCAAGCACCGTAAGTAGTGCTTTGGAACAAATCTTGAAAGAGACTGTTCGGTATTATTATGGGAGATGTCATCTCAAAACTACGCTCGGAATAGTTGCAAAACGACCGGGAACAACGCGAAAAACTGGAATTTTTTCTGGTCCAGAAAGTCGGTAGGCGCCGCTAACATAGAGCGCGCTGGCGCTCTTTGTATTTGTGAATTCCAGAACTTAACTTAGCTGGTCGCTTTTGACTTGAAGCGTGGCGCGCTCTGAAAGCAAATTTTTCCGACGAAGTGTAGAGGCGCTGGCCTTCTAACTAGACTAGAAGGCTGGCCGCCCGAAGTTGCGATTTTGTGAAAATGGAGACGAAAACGTGGGAATCGCGGGTGTGAAGGGTGAGTGATGGAGTTTAGGTGTAGTGTGAGTTGTGAGGATAGATTGTATCAAGTTTATATAGGTTTAAAGTTGCTAGAATGGATCGAAAAGTTTCCAAAACTAATTACGGCAGTTTCCGAAAATCCTAAAATTTCCAAACTTGAAAACGGAAACAACTCATATCCTGTATTCTAATTCAAACCCAGTATCTCTTATTTGGATTTTATGACTGAATGTACGTATTTAATGTAGATTTCATCCTACAATAATTCTCAATCATAGATATGCCTAAACGGCCATATTTTCACCTTACTCCGCAGTAAATTCTAACACTAGGGTTTTTTATAAAAAATACAGCTTGAAATGATAAAACCACCCCCAAACAAGTTGGGAAGGTGGGGTCAAAATGAAACAAGCACACTAACTGAAAATAACCCCTTATATTAAAATTTTGATTCGGAGGTCCTTTCACTTACAAAATTCAAATTACGGAAATAAAAGTTACATTACAATAAAACAACAAAAGTAAATAAAACAACAACTTATAAAACAAAAATAACTACGACTATCACTCCTCATCCTTCTAAACACCTCGCCCGGTGGTGGCTGGGGGCATAGTCTCTAGTGGTGGCTCTGGGCTCCGAAGGTCCAAGCAGCAGCCGCCCTTCGTCGTCGGCGGCGCTCATGCCTATGCCTCGAAGTGTGTCCTCGGAGGCGAGTCTATATGAGGTGGGAAGCGTGCTAGCATATCCACTCTAAACCGGCGCTGGCTTCCATCTCACCCTCGCCTCCCTCCCATCTCTCATCCTCCCTCCGGTGCGGATCTCGAAGTTGTGATGAATGGTCGCTGTCGAGTCCGGAGGTCTGCAGAGAGTGTTGAGTGAACGCGATGCCCCTGAAGCATAGTCATGCTTCCAATCGCACCAACACCTCTGGAAGGCATCCGTATCAAAGCAAGTCCCATCCTCCTCATCCTCCTCCGAATCATCCTGCTGTCCCCCCGCCTCCTCTTCTTCTTCCTCTCTATCCTCAGCCCCCTCCTCCATACTTGTTGGGCACACTCCTATAGATCACGCGGGTTCACGGTGCGGGGTAATGTAAAATCCTCTCGGATGCGGGGAGTTGCTTTCATCTTGACATGATCTTAGTAATAAGCACGGGGAGAGGTGGCAAAGACCTTCCAACCCCCTAATAATGTTCAAGAAAAACTCCGGGATGCGAAAATCATACTTCGCTCCCGAGTACCCATAGGACGATGGAGGCAGTCGGACCGATGTCACCGACCTTGTCCTTGCCTAGGACATTCCGACCAATCCACGAAATGTAGCCGGTTGGTTGGTCCCGAGGATGCTGGCGAACACAATGGGAGTTTGGATTGTAACTCCCATTGATGACAAGATGCGCCCATCAACGGCTCTACCCGTCAAACCGAGGATCCCGTAAAAGTGGCATCGGATTGATTCTAGGCGAATGCCTAGAATCTCGACCACAAAGCCCGTAGTCAACTCCGCTTCTCTTCTTCGACCATCACAAAAATCTACTCCCTCCAACTCCCTAGTGTTGTAGAATCGTCGGACCAAGTCTTCGTGGTAGAAGTCTTCGGTCGAGTACCAGAGACTATTCCAGTCTCTACTAGCCATTTCGTCACCGTAAAACGGCGCGAAATGGTCGGCAGTGAAAACTTGCTCCGGTATGATTCGGCGTTGAGCCATCTAGTGTTTGGAATGGAGTGAGGGTCTAAATATGATGAGGTGGTGGTGGATTAGCTTGACCGACCTAAAGAACAGTGGTGGTGATGGAGTGGTGGCGGCGCAGCACCAATTTTTTTGATTTTTTCGGTGGTTTTTCTTGGGTTAAATTGGTGGAGTTTGTTTTGATTGGTGTTTGAAGTCGATTGGGGTTGGGATTTGATTTTTGGCGTGGGTTGTTTTTAGTTTTCTTTTTATTTGATTTTTTTTTTTAGGTTTAAGCTTTAAGCTTGGCGTTAATGGCGGTGGAAGATGAAGAACGCGATGAACTGTTTCCGTGAGAAGGTAAGAGCGCGAGCCTCTCTCCATGGGCGGGTTTGGGCCCAAGCCCAAAATCGAAATTTTTGATTTTTTCGATTTTTTCGCGAATTTCAAATCAAAATTCCCGCTTCGTTACATGTCCGATTTTTGCGAATGAGATATGGAAATGATCAGGAGAGAATTTCCTATCCAATGATCCATAAAACACTCTATTCCGACTTCGGATGACATACGAGATAGTGGAAAACGCCTCGAAGTGCGTGCATGACGTAAGTTATGCGAACGAATGAAATCTAAATGAATAGATCATGTCAATCCGAATCGTAATACAATAAAACGGCCTAAGCAACTCTAATGGGACATAAAACATTTTAGTATGGAAACACGAACACCCCACCCCCAAACAAATTTTTTACAACGAAGCTTAGAAAATTTGTTTTTAGCAGTGGGTCTTTTAAAGTCAGATTCCCGAGACTTCATAGATTACTATGTTTATTTTATTTTTTATTTTTTTTTTTAGTTTTAGAAGGAAAAACAATAAGCAATAAAGACATAATTCACACCATAGAGAAACATGACTCAAAAATCCGAGAAAAACATGCAAGAGTGGAAAACGTGAACTATGTGAACCGTGGACTTAGGATCCGGTACTTACAGCCACACACTCCATAGGGAGGGCCCGGTTACCTTAATGGTGCACTCACCAATATATTGGAATGAAAGGAAATGCACCAACACAGAAATTTGAGTCGTTTATAGTCAGATACTCAAGACTTTATCTAAAACATATGTATGAACATGCAGTTGATCATATATCAACAACCGAAATAGTTGTGGATCATTCCATAAATAAATATCACAGAAAACATATCCAAACACAATGAAGCACCAAGATTTCCTACGACCACCGACCTAGTGGAATCCAAACGAAGTCGGATAACCCTATTGTGTAACCTATCATGCACCTTCTTTTTCATTTTGAATGCGTGGGTGTTTTTTAGTAAATAAGTGTGGAAAAGTGAATGGTTGTGGAGGATATATGGATATGGATAAGTTTTAGAAAGACAGCATGTGCACAATGAGGATGTGGTTTTGGCACTGAACTCATTCATTGTGTGTGTAGGGACTGTCTCAATTCTGAAAATGAAGGTGTCAAATAGTTTGTCCTTCTGAAGTATCTGTTTGCTAGGAGGATTTAAAAAATTATGAAGCACAGGAGAAACAAAAGGATCGAGTGCAAACTCGAGATTCCTTTGAAAGGGTGGAAGGAGGGGAATCGAGGTGGATGTTGTGCAAGTTAGTTCTTGATAGGGTGAAATTTCACCTACTCGAAAAAACTCATCAAATTCCTCATCTAGATTGGTCATATCCACATTACTATGGTAGTCCTCTACATCTTTGAGAAAGTCATCTATCCCGGCCCTCATCAATAATATGTGTATCGACTAGTGTAGGAATGGAAATATTGAGTCCGACTTTCCAAAGGAAAGAATTTTGGGCATATGACTATCGGGAACGTGTTGTTGAAATAATCTCGAGCAAAGCTCTCGATCATGCTAACCTCTCCATCCATAGATCGAATCGGGTAACTGTGTGTCCTTGTTTTAAAACATTGACTTCAACAACAAGATGGCCAAAAGACATGGACATTGAACCATCACGGCAATTAATGAGCGCATTGGCGGTTGCCGAAAAGGGCGCCCTAAAATAATCGACACCCAGTCGTTAGCGACTTTCGTATCGAGGACTACAAAATCAGCCGGATAGTAGAAATCCTGAACTTTTACCAACACATTTTCGACTACACCCTTAGGATACTTAATAGACCGATCGACTAATTGCAACGCCATTTTAGTGGGTTGCATCTTGTCTAGACCTATTTGTCTATACAAATAAAATGGGAGTAAGTTAACACTAGCCCCCGTGTCTAATAACGCGGGTCGATAGGAATCTCCTAAGGTGCATTATGCATAGGGATCGACCGGTGGTCCTTGTACTTAACAATTCCATTATGTTCGATAAGGTTGGGAATTGTTACGTTAAAAAGCGTCTTTTGGTATATTTGTCTTCGCCTAGTAGTACACAATTCCTTAAGAAACTTAGCATGGTGTGGTAGCTTTTTATAGCTTCGAGGAAAGGAAGGTTTATAGTTAGATTCTTGAAAACGCCCCTAATCTCCTCGTAAGTTGTATCTCTAGTTAACATGGCTAATTTTTGTGGAAACGGTGGTTTCGTCTATATTTAGCAATGGTATCACCGGATGTTTAACCGCGTGGCTTTATGTTTCTTAGGTCATGTGTTTAGAATCGGTACCTCTACGGTGGTAGGCTCTTCAGTTTCTATTTCGTATCTAGTAAAAGAGCAGGTGTAGGGGACTCTTGGTGGGGTAACTATAGGCATAGTTACCTTGTTATCAACCACTCTGCCCGAGAGAGTGGTGATGGCATTTATCTCACCTACATTTTCATATTCATTACTAGTATTATCGGTGACCTCAAAGGCTGTGTTTGTTGTTTTAGGATTAGGTATTGCGTTACACGAAACACACCTTTGGGTTGGGCTTTATCTTGAGCCAACCGTTGGGTTAAATTATTAACGGATTGTAGAAAGCCGTTGGTTAGATTGAGCCATGGTTTGGAAAAGTTTTGGCTCACTTGTATGAAGGTGTCAAGACGATCCGGTTGGGTGGGTGTAGTGTTCACGGGTGTTATTCTTGAACTATTTCCCGAATTATTTATTAGTGGATTTTGATAGTTATTATTTACCTAACGATACCTCTATTAGCATTATAATTATTATAATTACCTTGACCTTGTGCTTGACCTTGTCGAGGTTGCACTTGGTTGTTATAATTATTAAAATTACCTCCACAATCGCCCTTGTCTTGGTGGGGCTTGGTTAAAGCTTTGCGTGAGCCTAACATATTGATTATTGTACCCTTGAGGTGTGACTTGTTGGTTATTTCTCCAACCGGTTGGGATTTTGTCTCCAAGGGCGTTAGGTTCACTATTAATGGAACAAGCCTTGTTCATAGGCTATAGGACGATGGGAATCGGGATGCTCGGGACTCCAAATGAAACTACATGGATTTGAATTTACATTTATAACGGGATTGGCTTTTGTTGTACGTAAAATGGCATCTACCTTTTTAGTGAGGGATTCAATCGAGTTTTAAGCTCGGATCTGATTTAACCTCAAACATACTAGTAGCCTTAATCGTGGAAGAAGAACTAGCGAGCGGGGATATCATCACTACCCCCAGGTTGTTATTTAAACTTTAGTTTGATCCTCTAAAAATTTATAAGCCTCTGAGGCTCCTTTACTTAAGAAACTACCCCCATTCATTATGTCAAGGACTTCTTTATGGTGATGTTGAAGTCCTTTGAAAAAGGCACGAACTAACGTGTCTTTTGCTAAGTTATGGTGTGGACACTCTATAAGCAGATCGGTGAAACGATTCCAAGCCTCTAAAAATGATTCATGAGGATTTTGTCGAAAGAAATGAATCTTGGAAAGCATCTCATCCGTCTTTAGGGGTGGGTAAAAATGTTCCATAAACAGCTGAACAAGTTTAGCCCACGAGTCCACGTAATTAGGGCTTTGGGCTTAACCAAGACGCCTTTATCGGGCTAAGGTGAAAGGGAATACCCTTAATTTAATTTGTTCAACCAACCGTAGTAGGATGGTGGAATGTTGTTAGGACTTGTTCAATCCCACGCTGTCTTTGGTAAGGTTTTTCATGGTCTAAACCATGAAACACGGGTAACAAATTAAAAATATTTGGAGGGATTCTCAAATCCCGGTGGAGTCCGCTAGAACGATGCAAGATTTGGGGCTATCGCTCAAGGCTTTGTAGAAGTCCGAGAGAGAGTCTCTCTTTCTTCCCCATTATATCGGTGGTGTGTGTGATATAGTAGCTAGAGGTGTAGTTTGTGGTATACTAGATAGACTTGTTTGTTGATGTTGTTGTGTATTTACGTTAGGTGTTTTGTTCGCCGCACCTTAATCTCATGCAAGGCTAAGTCGAGCTTAACTAAACATGCAACACTCCAAACAATTCTGATGTACTAGTATAAACCTCTAACGAGAGATGCGAGGTGTGGAAGAAAGGAATACCTGATTAAGGCCCTTGCTTCGCTTATGAATAGCGTCTTGTTATGCAGCGTGTTCGGTGTATATAAGAGAATAAAACACTGAAAAACTTGACAACTCGAAGTTCAAGCAAACCGTGGAAATCCGGAAATTTCAGCTAAGCTGGCTATCTTGTATATCTTAGCCTCTATGTAAATTCGAAAGTCCAAGAACTTAGCTGGTCGCTCTCTTTGAAGCGCTTCGGGCCATCGTATTTTTTTCTCGCGAATTTTTCCAAAACTGAAACGGCAACCACGGTATGAATCAAACAAGGGTGGGTGGGTGAAATGGGACTTAAAAACTACTAATTGTATTATGAAAACAATGCTAAAGTGCAACTAAGATGGCAGCGGCGCCATTTGATATTTATAAAATGAATAGTCTACCTACGAAATGAACTATGAATTCACAACGTAAGTAAACTAAACTTATACTTTTACGCTTGAGTTATCAAAGATTTCTACTCTCAATCCTATGAGATATAGTGGAGTAGATAAGTTCGCTCCACTCCTAGTGCTCTAGCATGGATGTTTTCTAATCTAACTAGTCGCTTTTAAGTCTATGAGAGTTTTTACGAAGGGAATTATACTACGATGCAACTACCCACAAGATGCAACTAGTCGATTATCTAAATAATTATGGGAAGGCTACGTTGATTCTATGATAAGGAGTTGAGGGGATTGATTCCACCTTAACTCAACTTAATCCACTAACGACGAATCGTCAAATCCGAATTGAATCGCTTCGCGGAACAATTGGTTATTCCTAATCCCTAATTATACATGGCATTTCTACCAATCATAACTAGCATGTGAACAATTAAACCCATTCTCATGGTGAACTAATCATTTCTAGAGTGGAATAGAAAATCTGCGATTTCTTTACGATAATCGGACTCAAGCTTTCATCAAGGCTTCACAACCCCCTCTAATGGAGGTTTAGCCTTGAATCATTCCAAATCATTTCCATTTAGATTAAAACTAAACATAATATAAAGCATTGAAATTTACTTAATTTAACAATAATGAAATCTAATTTAATGACTAAATTGAAATAAGGACATGAATTGAAATTAGATCTAGAATTGGATTTGACAAAAATCAAAATTGATAAGAAATACTACTTTATTGATCTAATTAATTTGAAGAACAAGATCCAAAGGTTTAATCTAATAAGGGATTTGAAACTAATTAAAGAAAACAATTAAATCTAGATCTAGAAGCTATTTTAATGGCTACTTTCTATTCTAAGCTATCTACCCTAATTCTCTACTATTTAATCTACCATTAACAAAGAATTAAGCTTTTGTTTTATACATTCAGATCCAAAATCGTGCATGGGCTTGGAGCCATGGTTTGGGCCGCAGAATCGGGGCCCAAAACCCAATTCTTTCAAATCAAAAAGGCCTCTTCAGCTGCAGTTGGCTTCCACAGACTTTTCGTCCACTTCTGCTCCTCTGATTGGGTCAAGGCTTGGACCATTGCAAAGCTCTTTCGAGCCAGTCGTTTTGACATAAGGTAGGCCTCAATCCGAGGTCCGAGTCCAAAGATATGGCATTCGGAAGTTCTCACTGACTTTTGCTCCTTTATCTCGCTAAAGTGGCACATTTCTGCACATAATGGACTTTGAAGCCTGAAATGCATAAAAAACACTTAATCAGTATTAACTCTTACTTATTATTCACATAATTGGTCTAACAGTATGATTATTAAGGGGTCAAAACTACAGTTTTGGGCTCTTATCAATATATTTTGATCGGTTTATCATATCTCCTCTATTTTCAAAGCTAATCTCAAAACCAAAACTCGAATTCGAAAGAACGACCGACATTCCCAAATAATTTGGGTACTATTTAAAGAGGGGTACTATTTAAGGAAGAGTAAGAAGGCATTCGCAAGTATAAAATTTAGAATAATTTAAAGGTATGTTTTTTTATCTGTACTTGCATCCTACTCTTTATTTATTTGTTCGACAGAGATGACATAGTCTAAACCATATATATATATATATATATATTGTTTGCTCTATATTATTTGTTTTGAAAATGGTTTAAAGTGTCAGAATTTAAATTGAGTTTTTCCTTGAGCAGACATTATAGTAAACACCTATCTGTATTGTTTCCTTGAACAGACAGTAAAGCCTGAAAATTAGACTATATTAGAGTTATTTGTTGAGTTATTTGTTGTTTGTTGAGTTATTTGTTGAACACAAGTGTTTATTGGCAGACTCTATATAAGCTATCCGGGACACTAATTTGCTTTTCCAATAAACTATATTAGGGTTAGGAAACATTTTAAGTTGGGTTTTTTTGCTGTTTCTGATAAATTATCTAAGCAATCTTGTTTCAATATTTTTAGGATGAAGAAGGAGATTACAGAGAGGAAGGGGATTACAGAGAAGAAGGTCAAAGCAGTGCCAACAATTCGGAAGGCGAAGGGGGCCCAGAATAGTAACACTGTAGGATAACGTAAAAGAAAAGCAGAGCTGAAGATCAATGTAAAGATAACAACACGCAGCTGTACAAAAAGTCTGCAGTCCTTGTTCTTAGATTTTAAGTAAGGAGGAGGTAGATGATTTTAGGCAGTTGCCATTTGGTTTTCTACTAGATATAGAAGATGATATGGTTACCCAGGACAATCTCATTGTGTCTGTTTTTTCAAGGAGGGTTGCTAAGCTGACGTACAGGTTGAAAGGGGAATATTTGTCATTTAAAGAATCAGATTTGACCCTTTACGGGCATCTCTACAGCTTATCCTCTTGAAGAATATTTTGAAATGGAAGAGTTGGACCCATCCGAATTCCGCAAAAAGTATTTCCCCTGCTTGGAGAAAATGTAGAAGACGTTCAAAGGTGCAGTTAAATTGCAGGAGATTTTGTCGACAAGGAAATAAGCCAAGGCAGACCCTAGCTTACTAAAAGTCATCTATCGGCTGAATAGGTTGTATGTACTTGGGGCGTTCGTGATCCCAGTTGGACACAAAGGAGTGAGTGTCATACATATTGATCTTGCAAACAATGTGGAAAAGTTTGATCAGTTCCCTTTGGGGATGGGTTGCTTTCGATACCTTCAAGCAAAGCGCCGATGAAGTGTGTGATAAAATGGAGGACCACTCAATGGAAAAGCCGAATGAACTCTTCACTGTGTGTCTACATGGTTATGCTATGACTTTTACACTTTGGATTTACCTACACTTGCCTAAGTTGGGCCCGCGAAGGGTGGATGATAAGAACTTCCCATGGTTTCTTGGGTAGTCAGAATTCCCTGGGAAAACCAACAAGAAATTGTTTCTCAGGAATGTGTTGAAGGTACCAGAAGATGTGAAAGCTTGTCCCACCGTTAGAGCTGCATTGGAGGACAGTTTTAAAGTGTTCTTAGTAGTACATGATGTCTTGTCACTCTTATATTATGACGCCTCCCTCTTATTGTATGTCTCCTCCCCCTTATTTGGTGTAAACTATTTGATGTCTTGTGACTCTTATATGATCATGCATCAATATTATTTGGTGTCTTCTAACTTATATTTGATGTCTCCCCACTCTTATATGATGTCTTCTAACTCTTCTTTGATGGTTTCTAACTCTTATTTGATATAGTCTCACTCCTATTTGATGTTTCCTCACTCTTATTTGATCATATGTAACTATATTGCTTTTTTACAGGAAGAAAAGGGAGAAACAGAGTAGAACCTTAACTTTAAAATCATGGATGTCCTCTTTGAAAGCCACCAAAAACTCCGGTTCAACCAGATTATGGTGGAGCCTTATGTGAAAAGAAAATGTTCCATTGGAACAGGGGACACAGGGCAGGATAGTGGTGATGAGGATGACTTTGAAAAACAACCAGCTCCTAAGAGAGCTAGATGTGTTCTTAAGCAAGACAAAACACCAGCTATAGCTGAGGCGCCCTTGAAGGAGAACGTAGAAGCAGTGAAAGTCGTACCCCCCCTCAAAGAATAAGGCAGAAGCAGTAAAAGTCATCGCCCCTCTAAGAAGAAAATAGAAGCAGTAAAAGTCGTCCCCCCACCGAGAAGAAAGTAGAAGCAGTAAAAGTTGTGCCCCCTTGAAGGAGTAAAAGTAGTCCCCCCCCCCCCTTCTGAGAAGAAAGTAGAAGCTGTAAAAGTTGTGCCCCCTTCAAAGAAGTCGCCCTTGAAGAAGAAGGCCGAAGGAGTAAAATTTATGGGCAAAGATAAATGCTCAACTCCTACTTCCAAAAATAAAACAACAGAAAGGGTGCCTTATACAGTACACTGAGGAGTTGTCCGGGAAGAAAGGATATAGCAAGCGACATTTAACTTTTGAGGAAAGTCTTCTCGATGACAGCCCCATTACTAATGTCACTGAAGAAGAGTCTCTATCGAGTCCTTTACGTCGTTTACGTGACTTGCCCGAAAATGAAGCTGATATTAGTTGGGGCCAGACACAGATGTTACATGCTGTTCTGGATAACACCATTCCTTTTTCGGACCATGCAGGTGTTGTTGGTGGGACCATCAATAGACAGGTATGATTTCCATTGTTTCATTTACAGGCTTAATATGATATATAAGCAGTGATACTGTACGTAATAAATGTCATTAAAATTGTTTATTTTCAGACCCTGGTCGAAAATGATGTTGAAGCTCAGCAAAGTGTTATGGACACTTTGGAATACATTAACACTACCATAGTGTTGAAGCTGAGATCTCTATGCAAAGTAGCTGATCTCCAGTCAATGTCCTCGTCATATGGAAACAGTGACATAATGAATGGTAGTCAGCCCAACCCCGAAGAAGGTGTTGGACAACACTTGATACCTCAATTATCCGATTCCAAAAACCTAGATTGCTATTTCAATCGGAGTCAGCTCGAGCTGGAGGGAAGAGTAGGTGATCACTTAACGGAAGGCATATCTAACGGTCACATCCGCAACGACTTTTTACAAAAAGATCAGTCCGAGCAGGCGAGAGCGGAAAAAGGTGAAGCTGTTAAGGACATAGACATTAATGATCATAATGCTCCGAACATTCTAAACGATGGTGATGCAGTAAAGACAATCGACGATAATGGTAAAAAGACTTCCACTCTAGAAAAGGTGAAAATTGAGTGAATTTTCTCAATATGTTGTTTAAGAAATACTGGTTGTAATATTCTTCCCTTTTTTTATATAATTTTTTTCACTTGGGATGAGTTGTATGATTGAACACATTATTATGCAGGTGATGGTTAGTGGTGAACAACACGAGTTTGTCAAGGAGGTTGTGTCACTGAGTCCTATTGCTGTTGTAGGGAGGTCAACTAATGAAACATGTGGCGAGGTTCCGTATTTGGTTGGGAATGGTGCAGACATTGAGGAATATGTTCCTGCTAATGAAGTGGTTGATCCAGCAAAGATAGATGATGGGAATGTAAAAGAAACTTGTGCTGAATCAAAGGTTAAAATTTAAATAACATTTCCTTGTGCTGTTAAAATTTAAACTTGTACTGTTAAATAACATTTTTTTATATTTTATTTGCAATTTTGATGAGTTCTATGATTGAACATTTTTACGCTGGTATCAGTGAGTGGTGAGCAGGACGAGAATGAGGAGGATGGTGAGTAGTCCAGTGACGATGAGGATGAGGGATGAAACTCTGTGTCTTCTTCCATAGCGCAGGCCGACATGGTGAGAAGGCGACCGCGCAAATTTGACACAGTGAACTATCCATAACTTGAAAAGGAAGTTGCCCGTTTCTGCCAACCCTTGATTCTAAGCGTTTTCAACAAAGGCCCATTACTAGATAGGCCACCGGGGATTGCAAATAGGAGAAGGCTCCCTAATGACTATTTCATGTTGACTACTATTGCTCAACAGGTAACGCATTACTGGAAATTGTACGATCATCTTGATACAAACCCAACACAGGTTATTAGACGGTACAACTACCGAGATGAGGTAGATTTGTCTGCCTTCTACACCTTGTATAAGAATGGATGGCTCAATGATATCGTATGTCTCTCTTACTGATCTTCTACAACTTCTACTTACACGGTTGTTTGGAAATATATTGCCTAAATATTTGTACTAATTCTGTGCTGGTCTGCAGGCTGTCGATACGTACATGGAATTGTTGCAGTGTTGGTACATGGACAAGGTACATGAACCAAAGTACCACATTATATCTGCGTCATTCTTTTCGGTAATCTTTAGAATTTATAGTATAGTGTTTACGGACATGTTATATAGGATATTCAACATATTATATAGTGTGTTCCACTGGGTATATGGTGTCATATAAAAGCTGCCCTAGCCAAGTTAACAAGTTAAAAAGTTGTTCAAGACACTATATAAGCTGACCCACCAAGAAGTCCGTTTATGAGAAAGCCTGCATGATGCCCTTAACTAATAAATTTTCCTTTCCATGACTACAACGCTGTCTGTACTTTTCCCACAATAGTTTGGCAGCGACCCTTGATGATGACAAAATTGATTTGGAAACCAAGATCAAAGAAGTCACACAGTTTGTATTGGGAGGCTCTTTACACATAGGCAACATGACAAGGGGTTTCCTTTCATTTGTTAGGACATATCAATTGTTGGGCCTATGCATTGACCTTTGTTGACTGTCTTCTTAGGAATAGGTCACTAGATTTTGACCCTTGATGCAAAGTTTACATTAGACAGAGAATTGCAAAGGATTTATTGGAGTGTGGAATTACTGCTGCAGAGTATGTTAAGATGGCTGCTGGTTGTCCTCAAGTGGACTTCAATGACGACAGAGAGGGTACTGTAAAGGATGGCGGTGACGGTACTGAAAAGGAAGTGGATGAAACCCAGACTAATGATAAGGTGTAAACTAAGAGTATGACACATATTCAAAATGTCAAAGATAATTTTATTTGCTTTTTCACTTAAACACTTAGCTTAAACATGATCGTGGGGGCAGTTTATATAATCTCTTCCAACACCTTATATAGTGTTGTGAACAACTTTTTAATATACACTTACTAACATTTTAATTTAGGCTTATATATAACACTATATAAGCTGTGCAAGACACTATATAATGTGGTACGTACACGTACGTCTGATATTGTGTCATATATAAGCTTCTCTCGAACAAGTTCATAAGAAGAAATTTAAAAGTTATTGAAGACACTATATAAGCAGTTCAAAAGACTATATAACATGGTCTGTACACCCATGTCTGATAGTGTCTTGAGCAGCTTATATAGTGTCTTGGCACCGCTGATTTAGTGTCATATTTAAGCTTCCCACGAACAAGTTGATAAGCGGAAATTAAAAAGTTATTGAAGCCACTGTATAAGTTGTTAACGACACTACATAAGCTGTTCAAGATTCTATATAAGTTGCCCCATGAACATGTCTGTTCACGGAAATGTCCGTTGAAGAGAAAGCCTTAAGTTGTGAATAGTCTTGAGTATGTATACAACTTTATTGTGAAGTCGATGGAACTATACTGACGGCTTTTGCCACTAATCTGGATTTGTCAGAATGTATTCGAAGGTACTGTCTTCAAACACTATAGTTGACGACCAATTCACAAAAGGAATGCATAGAAGGAGTCCCAGTGGAACAAATTTAGTGTACTAGATGAAAAAGTGGCAAAACTATGCCAAAAAAAGATTCAGAATACTTTTCAGAAGAATGCGCTAATTGGCAGAAACTCTACTGTATGCACTTGAGGTGAACTTACGGATGATCCAGTGAAAATGATCACTACTACCTATGTCACAACACAGTACTGGTGGCAGCATGATCAGCCAAACATGGAAGTTGTTGCACCAATTATTAAAGTTAGATGTTTTGGCTGTGGCTTACACATTAATCTAAGGAGCTTCTACTTGCTTTATAAAAAACAATGGCTAAATGATGAGGTTTGAAAACAAATTATTACCCTATAGTAATCCGTCAACGCCCGTATGTACACATAATGGCAAACTTTACTTTAATTATTTATTTATTATTATGATATTTTTTTTTCTCTCAGGTTCATTCTGTTTACATGGAACTTTTGAATAGGTGGAATAATGAAACGGTGGATCCAGATTTCCAGACACCTTATGCTAGATACACTATCATCCCTGACATGCTTGTCCTAGTAATTTATTAGACATTCCCAACTATCGTCCTTCCTCATTTTTTCTGATATAGTGATGCGAATTACTTATGTGTCTATTAACTTAGGTTTTGATGGAGGCGTTATATGGAACCCTACAAGGCACCCTCAGTGATGGGAGTCTAACCACAACAGAAAAGCTTACGAAAACTGGTTCGGCAATATCATGGAGCCTAAGCATGACCTTCAAAGACTTGGTTCAAGAAAATAGTCACATCCCTCTCACGGCAAAATCGAAGGGATTGATGATTGCTTTGAACATGGGAAACAACCAACACTGGATCCTTGTTGTCTTCAACATTAAAAATTGGATGTGTTTTGTGTACGATTCGTTGGTTTCCAATGTGATCGACCCTCCCCCAACTATAGATAAGTTGTGTGCTTTGCATCCGTACGAACTCCTATTGCACAACCCAAATTGTATACACCCTACGTTCTTACAGTGAAAATGGGAAATAGAACATGTTGATTGTATAAAACAAACTGATGGGTGGAATTGCGGAGTGTTTGTACTTGCATATGCAGACCAATTAATCAGAGGTGATCACCTCCAATTCGGAAGACCTACAAATTGCATCCGCAATACCAAGGCAAAGGACCTAGTTGACTGTGGTGTTACTAAACATGAGTTCCTCGACATCGACAAAAATATGAAATACACAGTATAACTTTTATTCGCAGGGACTTCCGTCTTTTTCGGAGACTTGTTTGTTATAATATAATTTTGGTCAATTGTCTACTAATTAGGCTACTATGATGTGCCCTATAATATTAATATTAATATTTGTTAGTGATAAAGCATAGAAACATTGTATGATATAAATATATCATTGTCTTAAGATTTACCTGAATCTTTATACCTACCAACATAATCTCAAATATCTAAAAAACGTCAGATGTAATAATATTCAAAACATTACAAATATGCTATAAAAATAGTTTTCCTTGAGTACTTATCGATTGTCTTCAAAAGCTTTTATGGTGTCATATGTAAACAAGTTAGTAATCTATATAAAAGTTGTTAAGGATACTATATAAGCTTTCCATGACACTGTATATGCTTTACACGAACTTGCTCGTCACTGACATGCCTTATCTTAGGAAGCTTATATAGTGTCTTCGAAAGAAATGAAGGACACGATATAAGCTTATCAAGAACTTGTCCAGCAACCAACTATAAGAATGCATATTTGATATCGGGAGAGAACGATCTCTTACTGCATCTTCAAAAGTTCTCGTCCAGAAACTCCTTCCATCCGTCCCAACTCGATTCCCAACCATACCTTGACATACTCATAAGCCATTCGTTTGGCACAAAATTTGACATTACTTGATGAACGTGGTTCCAGCCAACCTTTGGGATTTCTTTGATTATCAAATCTTTGGTTTATGTTAAATTATACCACACCATTTGCCTTCTACAGTTGAAAATTGCAACATCATTATCTAGTAGGTCCACGAAATGGGGTTGACGGATGCCTTTAGCATACAAATTGCCTAACTTACACCTCCGACCTTCATCATAATAGTTGTCAATTAAAAGTCAAAGCTCCAATTCTTGTGTACGATACCCAACACCCATAAAGGAGAACATAATTGCAATTGTTCCCTGAAACTGGAAAACCTTGAAACTCTTCCAGTGGCAGCCTGCCATTGGTAGTTCAATCTTTCTCCATCTCTCGGTGACAATATTGAATCGCAAAATCTCGTCCTCACGAATAGGCCAATGAAAACATCCTTTCGCCACAATACCCGGATTCATTTCAATGTGCTAACTATTGAAGGACAACTCCAAATCTTTCAACTTTCTCCATTTGCGTATGCGGGAGTTGAACTTTTCAACCACATGGCAAACGACTACCCTGCAATTATTGACTTCAGACTGTCTTATAGTGTCTCTACAGTCTTCTGACAAAGGTAGTATCATAAACTCCAACGGTTCCACAAAACTCACATACAAACCCATACACTGTGTCCGAAATCTAGTTTTAGGACTGGGCAACATAAGCATTTGCTACGTCGTGGGTTTGCAAAGGTAGTACATGTCTTTCACTTCAAGTTCCTTGTGACCTAAAAGGATACCTTGCATTAAAGATGCCAAGATTTTGAAACCGTATCCACATAAGTCCAGAGTAGGAGTAGGAAGTGGTGGAATGTGATCAACGTTCGAATCAAAGGATGTATACGTTTCCTAACGGTGTGCAGTCTGAATTATGTAACCTAGAAGTGTTCTCGTTTTCAAAACATAATCGTTTATGAATGAGGGGTCAAACTTGCTATTTTCCCACTCACGACAAACAAGCTTTGATTTGTCGAATAATGGGAATGGAGCACACAGAAGAATCTGTCGGCACATTTCCTTAGGAAGAACGCAACCCTCATCTTTCCCATTTCTTTTAGAAGATTGGGCCATCATTATGAAAAGTCACCAATAGTTCACACACCAACACCCATGGCTTATATAGGGCATGTTTACTATTTACTGGAAAGTCACCAACAACCTAAGGACGCGTCACTTCCAAAGGACGCATCACTTCGGGGCATCTCTTCCAAAGGACGCATGCATCACTTCAAACAATCTACTTATTTTGTGCAAGGTTATTATTTTGTATGCATCACTTCAAACAATTTAGTTATTTTGCAAATGGGATAAAGAAGAAGAAAGAAGAAACTAGAAGAAATTAGAGCAAAGTAAGAGTCATTTCGTCAAACACATATAATTCATAAAGGGATAAAAACAGAACAACATAATACAAGCCATGAATATGAAATAGATGAACAGTCTCCCTCATGAATCAAATCGGACTCCCTCCAGAACTGTTCTCTGAATCTAACCAAACAGATTGGATGACTTCCAATTACGCTCAGATCTTTTCACTTTCTTCCTTAACGATACAATTTTCTTTCCCTCATTTTCATTAGAATATCACTATCAGTAATAAAATTATCCATCTTCCCAAAGAGAATATCAACCTCCTTCATTGCTGACGGATTCACTTGCTTCTTTATCCTATTGATCGTAGTTAGTATGTCTTCGAGTAAATTCACCAACCTAATTAGGGAACCAGACGACACTGACGAAGTTGACATTGAGAAAGAGAATGATTATAGTTAAGAATATGGGAATTGGGAAACTAGGGCACAAACCATATCTTATAAGAAAGCCATTTCATAAGGCTATCTTAGGTCGTCCAACCTCAGGATCTTAATCTCAACTGTTGATTAAGTAATAGAGCAATAGCCATTAAAACTATCTTGAGATGACAATTAATTAAAAGACTATCTCTGGGAAGGTTCTAAACGATGCTAATATGAACTTGTCGTATTGGTGGTGGTCTTCAAAAGAGTGGAAGTGAGGTTCACCATAAATTGTTTAGAGCTTGAATATTTGGGAGTTTTGAAGAAAGGAAGGTAGGATCTTTAGTTTAGGACAAGTTTGGTTCACTAGTTTATGAAGAACATTGAAAGAAAAACTTAAGTGGTTTTAATGATTGAAGAACATAAACTTGAAAGTAACGAAAGGAAATGATGAAGAAAGAACAAACAAAGACAAATGTTTGATTAATTGAAATAAAAAAGCAAATAACAAGATTGAAATGAAGAACAATAAAGTAAATGACTTGAATGAAAAAAAAGATTAGAAATTAAATCCTACATAACACTAGATTAATTCTAGGTGCATTCTCTCTCCCTAGCTTTTAGTTTTTATACCCTTACTTTATACAAATGACTGATTTGCTCTTTTCCATTACATATGAGACACCTCATCCTTTACTTTATGCTTTTGCTTTTTGATTTCTTCTTGATCAAGATAGGTTTTAGAGAAAGACATCTTTTGAGTTGAGGACATCTATCTCTGGTCTTCTGAGTTGAGGACTTTGACTTTCAGCTCTTTGGTTATGATTCCTTGACCTTTGACCTTTGATGTTGACTTTGACCTTGACTTTGACTTTGACTTTTTTAGCAGATTTTCATAGCAGTTTCGGGTCTCTATAATAAGCGTAATTAAGGCTCCTTTTGGTGCTAAGACATAACTTTTATGATAAGTGGTATGAATTTCTCTGTAACCTGAAAAAGACAATAAAAGCTATGAGTTGTCTTTTTATTAAGCGTAAGAAGGGCTGTAATGCAGTAATGTAAGGGTAATAAAACACACATTTGGGAGCTGATCACCACCCCCAAATAGCATCTTGCTTGTCTTCAAGCAAGGATGAGAAAAAAAAAACTAAGATCACAAATAAGTGATTTATTATAAGTTATACTAATCTCGTTTTGCGGAGTGCGATTGCATTGATCATATGCAACAAGGCCTTAAATTAGTAGGAATTCCCTAGTGGATGAGCTTTAAACCTCGTGAGAGTTTTTCAATGAAGGTACTCACAAACTATTTCTATTTAGTACAAAGAGTCTTGTTTCCTTATTTATTCTCAGAAGTCCATATATCTCATTAGCGGGGAATAAAGACAAACTCCTTTGAACTTAGAATAACATGTGTATAGTAATTTAATCATCTAAAGATAAATGTACAAAACATGAGTAATGAAATGCAAAAACAGAGTCGTTTCCGAGACTTTTGGATAGCGTCCTTAAGGTTGGTTCTCACAGGGGTGTGTTACAATCACAACTTTTTGATAGATTCACTCAAGTTTCATTCTCTCAACTGCAGTGGGCACTTATATTCCTCTCATACTCAAATGACATCCAAAGAAATCGGGGTCGATTGATCATGCTTGGCACTTACTATCACACCATTCTATTCCTAATTGAGTTAGAGGTCTTTTATTAGGAGTTATGGGGCTAGGGTGATGGTTTAGAAAGAAAAAGGAAAGGAAAAACAAAATTTGTTAAGTTGAGAAATTGGGTCTTCAAGATACTTGTAACCAGAGAAGATCCTCGTTTTGTTCTTTGCTTTCAAATATTATTATTTAGCCCTTTGACTTTGTGACTCCATATGATTTTGAAATTGAGAGTTATAACTTTGCTTTTGTTTTTGATATCGTCTCCATTTGATTTTGAACTTTTGGGAGATTCGATTTTTGACTCATTTGATTTTTTTTTAGTTTTTTTGGTTTTTGGTGGTTCTTTCTTTTCTTTTCTTTTTGAAGCAACTAACTGATCTATTTTTGTACAAGGTCTTCTCTTCTCTTTTTTTGATATCCATCCAATTCTTAACTTATCAGCTGGGTAAGCTTTTTATTGTGTGTTGTAATGGGTTAGGAATTTATGGCGAAGAATAAAAGGACTTTTAGAAAATGGTTAAGGCTCAAAAGGGGTAACTAGAGGAAAAACTATCTTTTTGGATTTTTAACGTTTATTTGGCTATATCGATCCAAAAATAGCCTAAATTCTCTCCTAGGATATGGTGTGGTGATCAATCAAGTGGACGTGTGGTCTTTCTATCCGGACATCCTTTGTGTCATCACTCAATAATCATTCAGATGAGGCTTTTGGCTAGATTCTCAAAGGATATAGAACTTAATTGTTCTAACCTTGGTCTCCGAAACTCACTGCTATATACAAACAAATGCTGATGCATATTATTCATGAAAAGATGCAGAAACTATTATATTGTACGTATATTAGTCTAAGTTCGAAGAAAGAATCCTTACTTTATTGTTATAATGAGACTTCTAAACTTTTTATTCATCCTAGAAAAAGGAAACAAGACTTTTTAATACTAAACAGAAAAATATTTTTTAGTATTTTTCGAAATTCTTTTAGAAAGGAAGAAATATACTATTATATCTACTATAGAAAATACATAATTTTTCGCAAAATATTACTATACCACCCCCAATACGTTTTGTCCTCAAAGTATGAAGAGATAAGGAAAAAGATTACCATAGAAACATGAGCAAAAACGGCGATACACCTGTATTATGTTCTTCATGATGAAAATACGTCACCCCCAAATAAGTTTGGGGCGTGGGTTATTTGATATAGAACGAGAAATACATGGTTTATTGTACTAGGGATTATTATTCACCCATGAAATATTTTTTAGGTTTTTGTATTTTTGAAAATGTATAAAATGCAGAAAAATGGAAATTTTTGGCATGATGTATATGTATTACCTTCTACTCATACACCAAATTCCACAAGAAAATAAATAAAACAAGTAGATAATATTAAACATATAATTAAACTTATACTAAACGACATACACGTAAGAAAGAAAAATAAAAATAAAAATATCCAACTATACGGACACTAGGGAAATTCCTAGTCAGAATCTGTGCGTGACTCGTCTCAACGTCGAGAAGATCCTTCTCCCTGATGACGTTGGGTCCTAGCGTGTCTATCACTACGTGGGAGCATATCTCAAATGCTCTGCAGTGTTCTAGTGACACTGTGTTGGAAATGTCGTTGCTCTTGCTAGAAAGACTGATGCTCCTCTTTGAGGGTCTGCTAAGCCTCTAGAATGACTCCCTGTGTTTGCCGAAGCTGGTGGATGTGCTGGTGCAGAATCCTCTAGCCTCCATGGAGGAAGTGAATTTCGTCCATAGGATGAGTGAACTGTCGAGTGACATCTTCAGTGAAGTAATCCACTTTCTCGGTAGGGCGTAGATAGGACACTACAATAGAAGGGATCTGTTGCAATGCACCCTTTTACAACGCCTACTTTTCGTTGGTAAAGCATAGCATTTGCAACGCCTAATGGCACTGGTCAAATGTTTCCGTCTTGTTAGTACCACCTGATTGGGATATAACTGGTGTGACGCTAGCTGGCGTTGCAAAAGCATTTGTTTAAAATTATTGTTTAAGTGAAATTTCATTTTTAATGAAAAAATTGAGCACCAACTACGACGTAGTGGCCGCCAAAAAGTATTTTACCTTTGGCAACGCCCTTGGCGTCTTTAATAAATTTAATATTACAATTTCTTTTTTTTCTATACAATTGTAATTGCAGCCCCATTGGTGTCACGAAAGGGTATTGGGCGGGATGATTTTAGTTGGGAATTGTTTTGGTAGTCACCTTGCGCTAACAATTTGGGAAACCAAAAGAAACCCTAGAAAATAAACTGCCGCTACTCATAAAAAAGGATAAAAGAAAAAAAAAAAAAAACCATTCTTCATCGACTGAGGAGGCCGAGTGTACCACAAAAATTGTAAGTAAGGATTTTTAAGATAATCTCTTCTTCAAATTGCTAAAAGCTATTTTTTTCATCATCGTTTTTTTCTTTCTATTTTTCTCTTACTAATTTCGTCCATTAATCTTAGACCATTGGTCTTGTTTTAGCTTAATCTGGTGAATCAACAACATCAAAGCTTCTTTGGTTATTGATTCTCGACTGGTACGTCCTTTAAATTTAGAAAATATCCTGACTTATATACATCAAGTTCTGATTTTTGGTTTTGTGTTTTTTGGTTATTACTTCAAACTCGAATATTTGGTAATGGTTTATTCTATTTCATATATACTCCATTCTCTCTTATCCCCTAGTCGTAATTTATTTACTTTTTTTTAGTGTTTATCTACAGGAATTGAGGTTCTCTCCACTGTTTCTATACACAATTCCCGCAGTATTTCAGGTTCTAATAAATTTCTTTGTAATATTTTCGTTAATTTATGAGTATGATTGAATTTTTGTCATTGTTTTGTTGTATGATTATTTCGTTGGGTGTTTGGTTTTTCATTATTGAATTCTTTGTTTGATTCTCCTTACTTTATATTTGTTAAATTCATTTGACTTCAAGTATGCCAGGTTATTGGTGTAGAAAATTGTTCATTGGTTTTCATTGTCACATACATGTAACCGAATCGTCTTGCTCGTATTTTTTAGGCAAACCTAAGTTTTAGTATCTGTAATTCTGTTATTCTATATCATACTTGATGGATTTTTTTTTTCTTTTGAGCTGATGGGATCATCAACTACAAGCATTTGATGCTTGTAGGATCATCTATCCTCTCAGTTTTGTTCTTATAATTCACTACTAAAAAAAAGGGATTTTATATCGGCTAAAAAGTGATATAATAGACTTATCATATCGGTTTTTCAATCAATTTCAAACCGATATAAGTACCCCCGATATAATAGGTAAACGGAACTGATATAATAAGTGTCTCTTTTCCAATCGGTTAATCTTTAAGTGATGTAATATTCAATTTATTTATATCATGAATTGTTGAAAAATTGATATAACTAATAGAAAAACCGATATAAAAAATATTTCTTATATCGGTTTTGGGAAATGTTATCATATCGGTTGTTCTGTAACCGATATAATTTAATTAATTTTTTTTTTAAAATATCAAAACTAATTGCACCACCACAAAAAAAACCTACAATCCCACAAAATACCATCCTTGCAGTACACTAACATAAGAAAGGTTGTTACAGACAAATTTCCACTGAAGAAATATACATTTCACTTTCATGTACAAAAAGTTGAAACTAATTAAGCAACGAAAAGTAGATAGAGAACTAAATGGTGATGGTGAAGGAGATGGAGAACTAAATGGTGATGGTGAAGGTGATGTAGTCCACACTAGTGCTTTCTTTTTGTCTTTGGCCTTTCGAGAAACAGAGGAATCTTCTAGTTGCAACAGCTTCTGATCTGCTACATCTCTAGCTTCAACAATATTCCTGCAGATGCAAACACACTTTTAAAGAAGCGAACTTGGAGAATAATAAACCACTTGTGACTACATTTTCGCTAATACATCTAAATATGCTTCTGTAAGAAATACTGTTCTGAGGGGACGAAAAACAAGATCATATGTCCTAACAAGAGTTATATACCAGGACAAACCATGATGTTTTGTAAGTGTCCAGAAGCTCAGTTGGTCAAGGCCCTAGTGGTTGTACTTCATATATATTTCTTTTCATTCCTTTTTGATTTTTAGAGTGGTTGATTGATAATAATCATGCTAACTTAAAAAGCAATATATTGAAAATGTGTCCACATTAACTAGGCTTACCGTGAAATGGATCGGCTGTTGCAAGATTTCCCATGAATAGAAGTGGATAAATCCTTCTCATCAACTTGAATTTCAGAGAGCTTCCAGAGCTCGTTTAGTTTAGGAGATCGAAATGCCTCATAAAAACTCGTTGTTGTCAAGTAGTCTGCATTACACAAAAATAGACGTTGAGTTAAATAAGTGTGTCGAGCAGATCTCAGCATCACACGCATACCTCGCCCCTGCTCCTCGCATTCAATCGCTTTCTTCAGGAGGTGATACTTCTCATCCAGTGTGGCATATTCGGCACAAGCCATGGTGTACGCCTTCTGCGCTTTGCACGCTACCCCTTGACATTGTTTGGCATATGTAGTCACCTTAGCTAACTCCCCCTCTAGATCAGTCATAGCTGTAACCAACGCAGCGTTCTCGTCAGTAGCATTCTGATACTTATTTGTCATCACCTCTAGCTTCCTCTTGTCAACTCCCCATGCAGCTCGCATACATCCCAGCTTGACATGCTGGTTAACATCAGTCTCAACGTTTTGCACAACATCTTTCAGTTTATCATACCCTGCAAGAAACTGCGAGTACAAAGTTAAAAATCAAAATTGCCCTGGAAACAAACACAACAACTTAGCGCATAACGAGCTTACCAAACAAGCGGCCATGTCCATTGTCCCCAACAGCGTCTCCATATCTTCATCTTTCATCTCTGCCTTGTCACCATCCAACACGATCCCCTTCAGAAGGCTGGTCGCTATGGGTGCCCAGTGGAAGATGCAGTAAGAGCGTTTCACCGTGCGCTTCTTCTCCGTCTTCCCCAGGTAGTATAATTTGCTCCCCACATCCCCGAATTGCGGGGACGAATTCTCACCAGTGACTTGGTGACCTTGCCTCAGGTCACTACGCTCCGCAGCATGATGATCGGTGTCGCCAACCCGCTGTGGCGACCTAAATACAATGCCACCAGCTGGACGACCAGATCTCCTAGGTCGCTTGTTGCCTTTGGCCCCTACAGAAACAGCCTTCCTCTTACCACGATCACCGTGCACATGAGGGTCGAACTCCATCTCCTCCATTACCAGAGGCGAAGTCTCTCTCAAACTCCCTTCTCCTCTCACATAGTTGCGTCACCTTGCCATAATCAAACCTATGAACAGAGATAATACCGCATGAGTCAAAGAACTATCCACCAACTCCTTCTCAAAAAGATACATCCAAAAATGGAAACAACGTACCTGTAGAAGCAGCGACGAAGATAGTGCATAGCGTTAAGGCAAAGAGGAACTAAGACAAGAAGACAAGCAAATACCTTTGGTATTCTACGAGCAGTTTTACTTATTATGTAACGTCTTTTCCCTAAGCACATCATAATTACCTTGAGACGCCAAGCGTCAGGCCATCTGCCCGCCATCATTACGCTCCTTGAACCGCTCATTTTCCTACACGTGAGGAAATACTACCATTCTCGACAATGAATAGAACACCATACGTCCTACTCTATGTGCAGGTCACAGCGATCTAGTAACCTCATAACGCGGCGACACGTTTCTTTGCCAACTACTACGATTCTGTCACGTGCCAATCACGTGCCAACTTCCCTTTCCCGCCAAATCATCATGCCACACAATTCAAACTTTACGGCATCTCAGTCAGATCGTTCACCATAGCTCGCTCATGCTCCACACGTACTTTTGTTTTTCTCTCAGCAGATCTCTTCCATGGACATAAACAATCTACTGAGAGGGGGCTGTGTAGGGGAGTAATATCCTCATTAAGGAATATTGCACACGCACGAAGTATAAGCGAACTCAGGACATCGACTTCCAAGACCGATCTGTGAGCATCTCCCTTCATGTAGGTGGTATGCTTAAGCTCGTTCAATAATATCTCAAGACGAATAAATGACTGGAGACAGAACGCCTCAGATAAAAACACCACCAGATGTAATCATCACCAAAATCTTACCTTTACATCCCATCATCAGGAAATATGGAGTACCGCACCAACTCCCAATCAGCACACAATTCCTACTAAAACCAACCTAACACACATTCATAATCTCTACCCTACATATGTACAAGAGAGTACACGTGTCTCAAGGATCAACACTCCTTTAGGCCTATAAATACCACCTACTTGAACTACGTGGGACCTGATTCCTCTCTCCCCTTAAAATCAAGAGAGGATACGTAGGCAGCTCGCTCATTAGCGAACTCGGTCTCTCCAAAACCCAAACCCATCTTCCTCTCTTCCATTGTATGTAAAGGAAAACCAAAACCCACCTTTACAGACTGAAACCTAGACATCATAGCAGAGTGTACTTCTATGCCTCAATTATTGGATACTCAAACACAACATCCTTGCCAGAAAGTTTCCTGTAAACTCTAACAAAAGTCTCCAGGTTATATTCTGTGTTGTTCCTCTCCTTTGGATCGAGGAAAACCTTCATGATCTTTGAACCATCAAGTTGATACTTGATCCTCTTCCCAACAATTTTTGTAGGATATACAACATCCTCCAACATAGCATCATGAACAGCAGTCAGAGTACGACTGCGAGGACATTGAATGGCTGAACCCTTCTTTGGGCGGCCTCAAAATTCTTTGGGTGGCAATCAAAATAACATCCTTGCCACTAAACTTCTTCTCCAGCTCCCTCATAAGCTTTGATTGAATTTTCCGGAAAGCTTTTCGTAGTCTATATGGAACATGGATTACAACAGCCTTTTGGTTCCCAGAAACATCAATTTGAAGAGCAGAATTGATGTAAAGATCCTTCAATTTAGTCTTAAGCTCCCCGGCATTGGTGTTTTCTAAATAAAAAAAGGACTGAGCAACTGTCTCCTCAAATTTAGAAAGATCAGACCATAGCTAAACTTGAACAATAGATATTCTACACCATACATACTAGGACACTTGGCAATGAAGTAACCAATATGAAATATCTTTGTTTTAGTAGTGTAAGGTTTTGTAGACAAGTAGTATTGGGAACGTTGGATTAGTTTGTCGGAGAACCAAGTTGTCTGGGTCTGGTTGATTAGAAGTCATAAACATTTTTTCATTTAGTTTTATAGAAGTACATTGTCTCTTGTTCATATTGATTATAGTTTGCCCTGTCTAACGTAAATACATGTTGATCCTCATTTTAATCTAGTAGTGTTGTTCTATTCTACCATGTGACGTGTACGAGTATTTTTTTTCCTTGGTGAGATATGTGGTATTTTTTTTTCCTTGTGATATATGTTTCCTTTTCCATATTTATTAAAGGTGCAACATACTTGATTCATGTTTTCATTCTTTGATTACTAGAAATGGATAAGAGTTGGATGCAATCGCCGAATAGATTTAGGCCTGACTTTAAGAAAGGAATTAGAGATTTTGTTGAGATTGCTCGTGGTCATATAGATAGAACGGGTAGGACTAGATGTCCATGCAAACAATGCAAAAATAGGAATTACAAGCACATCGACGAGGTAAAAGATGATCTAGACCTTTACGGCATGGACAAGAATTACACCCGTTGGGTTTTTCATGGAGAAAACTATGAGGAATAGAGTGACGATGATGATGATGATGTTGGTGAAGGGGTACAGTTTGATGGACTGGATGACATGTTTGAAGATTTGCAGGCTCCAATACACATTGATAATCTGGTGCCTAATGTGGAACATAGGGAATCAGGAGGTAATAATGCATCAAATGTGACAAAAGGTGAATATGGCTCTAGTAATTATGTAGGAAATATAGATCCATTTGATGAACTTTTGAGTGAAGCACATCAACCTTTGTATCCAGGCTGTAAATCTTCAAAGTTAGATTGTGTCATGAAGTTGCTTCATTTGAAGATAATCAATTGTTGGAGTAACAAATCATTCACTATGATTCTCCAGTTGATTAAAGCAATATTACCTGAAGGTGAGACACTCCTAAAGTCACATTATGAGGCGAAGGCATTAATGCGTAACTTGGGACTTGGTTATATTTCAATCCATGCATGCAAGTATGATTGTGTGTTGTTTTGGAAAGAAAATGAAAATCTTCAAAATTGTCCAGAATGTGGTGAGCCGAGGTATCAAGTCTTCGAAGGCAAAACTAAAAAAATACCACAGAAGGTGTTGCGTTACTTTCCACTTAAACCAAGGCTCAAGAGGCTATTCATGTCGAGGGTTAATGCTGTAGATATGAGATGGCATAAAGAAAAAGTTGAGCATCAGGAGAACGTACTTAGACACCCAGCAGATTCTAAATCTTGGGGTGATTTTGACAAGGAACATGAGTGGTTTGCCAATGATCCTTGCAATGTTCGCCTTGGTCTCGCAAGCGATGGATTTAACCCATTTGGCAATATGAGCAGCCAATATAGTATGTGGCCAGTACTGGTTATGCCGTATAATTTACCACCGTGGAAGTGTATGAAAGAACCATTCACCTTCATGTGTCTACTGATCTTAGGGCCTACATCACCTGGGAATGATATCGATGTCTATTTACGACCTTTAATTGATGAACTAAAAGAGTTATGGAATGATGGGGTGGAGACGTATGATGCAGTAGCAAAGGAAACATTACGGTTGCATGCTGCAGTGTTATGGACTATAAATGATTTTCCAGCACTAGGTAATTTATCTGGTTGGAGCACGAAGTGGAAATTGGCTTGCCCTAATTGTAACAAGGATACAATTTCCATGTATTTAAAGAATGGCCGAAAGTTGTGTTATATGGCCAATCGTCATTTTCTGCAGCCAATTCATCCTTGCAGAACTCGTGGCAAACACTTATTTGATGGAAATAGGGAGAGCAGGTTGCCACCTACAGAGTTGTCTAGGGATGAATTGTTATCACAGGTGAGCTATGTAGAACCTCTTCAGAAATTTGGAAAGTCGCCGCCTAACAAGAAGAGAAAGCGTACTGAGATGGAGTTGAATTGGACAAAGAAAAGCATATTTTTTGAGTTACCGTATTGGGACACTCTTAAGCTACGACACAACTTGGATGTTATGCATGTTGAGAAGAACATTTGTGACAGTGTAGCGGGGACATTGTTAGATATAGATAGCAAAACAAAAGATTCAGTAAAAGCTTGATTAGATTTAGCCGCATTGGGTATAAGAAAAGAGTTGCATCTAATCCCAAGAGGTGATAAGTTTGTAATGCCGCCAACATGCTACACATTGTCATCTTCAGAGAAAAAATCTTTTTGCGAGTGGCTGAAGTCGGTGAAGTTTCCCTATGGCTATGCATATAACATTTCTAGATGTGCAAATGGTAAAGATGGTATGATAACAGGAATGAAAAGTCATGACTGTCATGTGCTCTTGCAACAACTTCTCCTAATTGCAATACGTGGTTTTGTGCCCAATGATGTAGCCATTGCATTGGTTGAGTTGGGAATGTTCTTTAAAGAGTTATGTTGCAAGACTTTAAAATTGGAAGTATTAGAGAAAATGGAAAAGGACATTGCGGTGATACTTTGTAAGCTCGAACAAATATTTCCTCCTGCATTCTTTGATGTAATGGTCCATTTGGCTATCCACTTGCCACGTGAGGCGATACTTGGAGGACCAGTGCAGTATAGGTAGATGTATCCTATTGAAAGGTGAGGTTTACGGTTTGTAATTTATTTAATTTGAAATTAGCATGTTCAAGTTTTTATTTACTATATATATATTACATGTGTGTGCTATATGTAAACATGTATCTACACACGTTAAAACAATATGTTTGAAATAAAGCTCGCCCCGAAGGTTCAATTGCTGAAGAGTATGTAGACACCGAATGTCTCACATTTTGCTCCATGTATCTTCAAGGAGTTGAAACTCGATTCAATCGTGAAGAACGAAACTATGATGGTGGTAATGAGAATCAACAGGTTGGATTTCGTGTTTTCACACAGAATGTTCGGCTTTTAGGAGCCTATACAAGTTCCATTCTTGATCCAAAAGACTATGCCAAGGCTCATTACTATGTGTTGAATAATTCTGAAAAAATTTCAACATATTTAGAGTAAGTTTTATTGCATTTAGCTTACCAAGTCTTTTTTTTTATCATTATCAATTACTTTGAGTTATTAAGTTTATATATATTTGATATGCATGCAGTCAACACATGACAGAGCTTGAAATGCAAAGCTCACATAACTTATATGAGAGACAAGAAACGTTGTTTCCTAGTTGGTTTAAAAAACGTGTAAGTGCTCGTATTGCTACTTTTTTATACAATGGTTATGAACTTGGATAATATGCTAATTATGTTTTCCTAATTTGCTATACTAATTTTATGAATAGATGCAAGTATTGCGCAGTGAGAACTCCTCTGAAGCGATAGATGAATTATATTCATTGGCATGTGGGCCTGATAAACATGTGAAACGGTATAGCGGATGCATTGTTAATGGGATTAGGTTTCACACCAAGGATTGAGAAAAAAATCTCCGAACCCAAAATAGTGGTGTTGAAGTAAAAGGGGAACACCAAGGAGAGGAGATTGACTTTTATGGTGTGTTAACTGATTTTGTGAAGTTAGTTATCTATTTGGGAATCGAGTTTATCTTTTCAAATGTGATTGGTATGATGTTGGTAATAGAAATATGGGGATTCAAACGGATGGTCACTTTAGTAGTATTAATGGCTCCAAGACGTGGTATAAAGATGATCAGTTTGTCTTAGCCATGCAAGCATGTCAAGTCTTTTACGTCGATGATACCAAATTAGGTGTTGGTTGGAAAGTTGTGCAAAAGACAAAGCCTCGAAACGTGTTTGATGTTCTAGAGAAAGAAGAAGCAGGTAGTGATGTAGCATATCAACAGGAGGAGCAAGTTGGGATGAATATCGACAATGTCCAACTTGATCAAATTCACGAAGCAAGCAGCAACGAGGTTCAAAATGCACCATTCACACCCATACGTCTAGATAGGGAGGATTTGGACCCAAACGAAGTTGATGCTAATGTGGTCGTGGCCGCTATGGAAAGTCATCAAACCGATGACAATTTCATTATTGACGAGGAAGATGATGAAATAGATGACACATTAATGGAGTATTGTTCTGAAGAGGAGCATGTCGTATCCAGTGATGATGATACAGACATTAAATGAATGTTAATGAAAAACTTCATTATCCATTTTGTATGTAGGTAATCTATATCTATATATATATGTCATGCATTCACATTAAGCGTTAAAGCATATTCTAGCTAGGACATGTTGTTTGGATTGCATTACATTAAGTGATAATTTTGTTGTTGGATCTATTTCGTGCTAAGTCAGGTACATGCTTATATATTAAGAATTGGAACTCTCCATTTTAATGCTATATTAATCTTTTTATATATGACTTTTAATGTACTTTATTATTGTATTTATATTATGTGCCATTTGATATCAATTGTTTTTTTTATCAAATTTAAGTTTTGCGTGTATAGTTATGACGCCAGGTGTTACTCGACGAGTGAGGGCACAACCAATATCAGCGGTTAGCGAAGTGAACACATCAAGTATTGGTAATAAGATTATATTTTGATTTGTTTAATGCATTGGATAGTTCAACAATAAAAGACTAGGCATCTTTTTATTTTTTATTTTTTATTTTTTTTTCTTCTTTTTATGAATGTTTTTGTTAACAGCTCCAACTAAGAAGAAAAGAGGCAAGGCTATAAATAAGAAACTCATTGATTACAAAGCTGCTACTGGTCAAAAACCTAGGATAGAGATCCACAAAGATCATGCAAGACCTATGGGAAGGTGGAGTACTCAATTCGTGAGGGAGATTGGAGTAGTAGCGCGACAACATGGACCTCTTATAGGCAGTGATTGGGATAAAGTGGAAGAGGACGTGAGAGGACCATTATGTGATCGCATTAAGGTAATAAAGTTTTTATTCTAGTTGTATGGCATATTAGAATGATTCCTTGTAACTTTGTAATGCATTTCTTGTAGGACAAGTTTGATGTGGATATGCAACTTCCACATGTGAAGTACGTCGTGGACAAGATATTAGGGGAGCGCTTAAGAGGATATAGGTGTCTTCTTCACTTGCACTATAAACGCGTTTTGGAAATGATGCAAAGGGCACGACGAAATCCTTATAGTGGCGTGGCAAATAAAATGGGATGCTTGCTGTGATTGGTTTCGAAGGGAAGATTTCAAGGTATGATAGTTTACTTATTGGTCTCCTTTAAATGGTTATTGTTGGCTGGTTATTGTTGTTGTGATTGCTTTCATGTGTTTTGAGGAAATTAAGGAAATCTAGAAGAGGATATAATTATATTTTTGAGGTTGAAGTGGTAGTCTGGCTGTGTTCTAAGGAAAGGATTGTTCTATTTTTTTTTTATTAAGGTTGAGACCCTTTGTTTTCCTCCTGACTTGATATTAGGCAATAATGCCAGCTCTTTGCATTTATCCCATCTTAGTTTAAAGTTGAGTCCAATGAGCCACTGATTATATGATTATAAGATTCAAATACAACTTGTAATACAATATTCATTTTACTTTAGAAAATTAGCGAGCAGAATTCAAGTAATCGGTAAAAGTTCTCAACAAACCATTGTGCTGGTTCAAAGTCATTTCTACATTTCTTTGAGGAATTGGTACTATTTTTTATTTACATAATTTATGTTGCTTTGGAGTTGTGTACTATTATTTAAAATAAATTATACGTTTTCAAATATTTTTCAGCGCGACTCTGAAACCCAACAAACTGTGGGAAAGATTCTACCGTCGAACCCACTTTAGTAGTAAGGGATGGACTAGTCTTGTAGCTCAGGAAAATTATGTAGTTAAATGACTCTTACTTGCTTTTACCATTGCACTTTAATTTCATATATTTATCACTAGTTTAAACTTACAGAACCGGTTGCGACAACTTAAAGTTGAGTCTGAAGCAGACTGAGGATGAAATTTTTAGTACAATATTGGGTGTAAGATCTGGATATTATAAAGGCCTTGGGCATGGTGTCATGCCACCATCAGCTAGAAGGATGAGATCCATTCACTTAGAGGAGGAAGTGCAAAGGAGCAGTGCTGAAAAGGAAGTACAAAGGACGACGGCTGAGGAAGCTGAAAAACATAATGACGAGCTCACTGCTGAAATGGTATCCCAAAGAACTAAATTGGAAGAGGTTTTGGCCGTTCAAGCAAGGATGGAGGCTTAGATGCTACAGTTCAGTGGAGGTTCTCAATGGTACGTAGTTTGAGAACTTTAAGCAAGTAAGAAATATTGGTATCTTATCTTCTGTTAATGATGTATTGTTTTTTTTTTTTTTTTTCACACAATTAGGGATATATGATTGACAATTAGGTGTACACATCGAGGCATTGATAATTCCTTGAAAGCTTGGTATGTCTGAACCTTTAAGACGTCAGATAACCAGTGCCATAGTTCCTTAGATATTGTATGACATTTTTTTTAATGAAATTGTGTAACTATATATCTTCAGCATCCAATGGTATATCATGTTTCTGTAGCTTCTCGTATCTTGTACTATACTTCGATTTTCAACAATCTAGAACTACCAAAAAACTCAAACCCCCATCACAGACACAAAAAGCAGTGTTACATATGGATGGGTTCGATCATTTTGTCTCCCTACACTAGCTGCCTTCACAAGTCCTATATTTATAGTCACATACATTCATCAATCTGGGAAAAGCTTGTAACTTTGCCTTTGAGCTTTTATCACACATGAACCATCGTTTAGCGATTTATGTTTTTAGTGTCATCATTCTTTGCCGCTTCAAAAAAAAGTCTTTGCCTCTGCATCGACTTTTGCTCCCTCTCGCTCCTTTTGCGACCTCTTGACTTCAACCATAATCCCACTCTCCACTCGACCACGCGTAGTAATAATTTACTTAGAATAAGGATAAAAACATTACAAGTTCAAGGGGATAAGAGCAGAATCTATGACCCATACATTTATTGGCCTAAACCATACTAGAAAAAGAAAAAGCAATCTTGTTATAAGTCCTAAAAACTTCTCTTTCACAGCCTGTAGTAATTATTACTGCATGACCAGAACATAGATTTGATACAGAGATTGTTTTCTTGGGTTTGAGTTGCTAAGAGAAAAAAAAAATGTCAAGTGGACTTGTTCGTGGTGGTGGTGGTAATAGCAGTTGTAGTAGTATAGTATGGTTTAGAAGAGATCTTAGAATTGAAGATAACCCTACACTTGCTGCTGGTGTAAGAGTAGGTGCTGTGGTTGCTGTTTTTATTTGGGCGTCTGAAGAGGAAGGTTATTATTATCCAGGGAGAGTTTATAGGTGGTGGTTGGTGATAATCATCCAATTAGGTAACTAGTGTTGTGGATCTGCTAGATTTTTCGATTTCAAAGGCACCCATAGTTGATCAATTAGATGTAGACTTCTGCTATTGATCACAAGCTAAAAAAGCTTTGCAAGATGTTTTCCAGTTCTAGTCTACTAATAGTGCATCTAGGGTTGTTCAGTGGCTGATCATAACTATTAAGGTGTGCTATCTTTGCATTTTCAAAGATAGACACTTTCAATTTTAAAATTTGTTTGAACAGATAGCTCATTTTCATGTTATCGATCCAATTATTAAGGCTGAAACGGAGGAGAACGCTCGCTCGAAGTGTGGGTGTTGGATAGAAAAGCTTCGCTTGTCTGTTCTTGTCCCTCTTTCTGGCTCTATTTCCGTTTCGTCGATCAACCGGCTCTGCTAGTTTAGGATCAATCGCGATCGAGTGTTTGTGCTTCATAGCTTCTTACTTTTGGTTCATGCTGTAGTCACATGCACAAATAAATATCAACACTCATTGCCTAACTAAAATTCATGGGTTAGTGGTCCTGATTGTTTCCCGTTTAGTTCTATCCAAAGCCATGCCTTCAGATGATCCTATTGTCCGCGGACATATGCTGACACTATTCAAGTCCCTTCTAGTTTTATCCTCTCTCCTTTGCAATCCTCAACCTGCAACTTTCACAGAGTATCGAGATACATCTACAACTCATTGAGCTGCTAAGAAAGCAAGCACTCAATGAGTGTGGTGTTGCATTAGAGGAAGGACACTTGATGTTATGGAGGACATGACTGTGTAATGTCTACCGATTTTTCTTTTGAAAGTACCCTAGGACATCACTTGGTAAGAGTGAGATGCTTACTTTTGGTCTTTACTTTTAGCTTTGATAGGATTGCCAGAAATCATCTAATTTTCTATCTGAGAGTAGAAGTTATTTTGCAAACTAAAATAACTTTTGAGTAACTGTACTCTGTTGGACATTTTGGGGAGATGGAAGTATACATATGTTGTAAATTTTGATATAAATGGTCTACAGATAAAGAACTAAGATGGAAATCAACTATGAAATAGAAAGTGCAAATGTAAGAATGGGTCCATGTAGGGAACTAACTTTTAATGATCGGCTGATCTTTAAGCCAACTTCGGAGCAATTTCTCATCATCGAACGCATGAGCAAAGCAGCAAAGACCTCCTATGGCATCAGCTTTTGCTGCCTCTTCTGCTTCAACCATATCAGTTTCTGCATCTGAAACTACATGAGCAGCAGCAGCAACCTCTTGTGCGGTCATGTTTCTCAACTTTGCACTTTCTAATGGCTTCCCAAAGCACATGGGACGCCTGTCTAGTTCTCATTGGAAAGGAATCAGCTGAATATTCCTTCTGTCTCCCGCTTGACATAGTTTGACACGCGGTCATACCTGATTGGCTCCCAATCTATAGTTGTAGAAAGAATATCAAGAGAACTAGCACGCGGGAAAAGCAAGCGTATGATCAGATTAATCAAGAGGTAGTGGTTCGGCCAAACAACTTTTTCCCTTCCGAAAGAAAGATAGGGTCAATTTCCAAAGACTAATTGCATTACACTTGATCGGTCTCATATGTTACCTTAAAAGAGTTGGTTCAACACGCATTTACTTAAACGCTATTCTAGAGCCCACCCTTTCCTCGAGCATTTTTGTTGATGGTTGAGCTTCGAACCTTCCCCGATCCTAGCCTATCCTTCTCGCCCTTGTTCCTTTTGCGGTAGTGCTTGTTTTTTGTACTTAGGTGCTTTCCTTGAGCCCCCCTATTAAATAGTAGCAAAGGATAGAAGGAATAGGCTAAGGATAAAGGATATTCCGCTCCTATATATTAAACAGTAGCAAGGGATAGAAGGAATAGCTGAAGGCATGACTTCTTGACTCCTAAATCATAGGCAGGGGGTTAAAAATCTCATTATAGGTTGGTCGATACCTTTACATCTGACTCTGCCATCTGTTGGAACTGCTTTTTGTAATTGAGCTTGTTTGCTTGATTTACTTGATGTTTAGCCTTGCTTATTTTATTGTTTCATTGGTGATAACTTTATGACACGAGGTTTTTTAATGGTTTGGAATTTACATGTACAATTTAGTTCAAAATCTATTAGTTTTTGGCTATTTTTGTCTTCTTATTTGATATGCACCTTTATGAATCTGATCGAGTTATAACTTTGATAAATTCTTTCTAAGCTTTTGGCCATGGGCACCAATTTACGTATATAAGAGGTGCATAGTTTCACATGCATTGCCAACTTGAGTGTATATTAGGTTTATTAATGTTTCTAACTAATTTACTTACGTGATTTTTTTTTTTTTTTAATTTGTTGTGCCAGATTGGTCGATTGGTCGCCAAAAGTAGTAGAATCAAGAAGAAGCTCTGAGTGGATGCTGCTCAAATTAGCATGTTATAGACCTTATTTGTGGAATTTCAGTTTTGAATAATTCGTTTAAATTTAGTTGAACATTGTTAAGATTATGTAAGACGATGTTTTTTCGCAAAAAATAGTTATGTGAATTCTTTAAGATATTTTGTATTGAATGATTTAGTAATTAAATTCATTTTGTTATGACTTGTGGTGAATTGTTATAGGGTTATTGTGTTCTATAAAAATTGTTTTGGGCAGGATTATGTAAATGGAAATGTATAGGTATACGTATGAATTGCACCATTTGCAATGCTAAATGCGTCCCAAATAAAGCACAGGAGTTCATATCATTCACAACAATTTTGGTGTAGCTAAAAGCTTTGATTCTACAGTAACGTAGACATCTTTTTCCACGCTTGGTGTGTGGCTAAATTTTTGGATGTCTTTTGCAACGCCAAATGTTCAGCTAAATATTTAAACTTCCTGCACTATGTAGCCAAATATTTAAACTTTCCGCAACGGAAATAATGTTGCAAAACGTTGCCTTTTGCGATGCCTAGTTGTGTAGCTAAAGGTATCACTTTTGCAACGCCATCCCAGTTGTTACAAGCTCTCTTTTGCGATGCCATGCACTGCAAATAGTTTGAAAAAATTTGCTATTAATTTAATTTTAATAAATGAAGTAGCAACGAAATTAGTGTATTAGTAGCACCCTCAGGCGTCGCAACAAACTAGGAACATTTGCCACGCCACCTTTGGCGTTGCATTTGAGTATTTGAGACGCACTTTTTAGCAATGCCTTTGCAACGCTATCTGGTGTGTTGCGACAGATCTTTTGCCACGCTCAAAGGCACCTTTAGCGATGGGGTATGGCGCTGCTAAAACCATGCTTTGTTGTAGTGGACTTGTGGTAGCGTCCTTGACCTCCACTAGGGCGTCTGCAGCTTCGAACCCCCAGTGTTGCATGATCCTGGTGACCAACACTAGTAGAGGAGTGGTGGACCTCTTGGGTTTGCAGAGTTGCTCCCAAACAAAGGTGACAATGCAGAAGCTGTTCTTCTGCTCCTTGAGAATCCACAGAATTTGGAGCATCACCTTACCGATGTTAGAATGCTGGGCTGAGCCTAGTAGGTTGTAGGTTGTCCACTGAGATACTACGAACTGATTCCTTCGTAGAGAAGTCTGAAATGTGCAGTGAGACTTGGGGTTTTTCACCCCCTCGAGAAGAGTCTCTGCCATCATCACATCGATGGTCTTGTTGTCTGGGGACTATTTCGTCTGAACATATACCTTCAGAGGAATCGCCAGAACCTCACTCACCACCTCCTTGGTGAGCTCAAGTGTTCGACCATCCTTGACAACTGTGATGCGGTCATCCTCCCCTCTAAGCATGTGGTTATAAAATGAAAGAGTAAGAGAGGGAGAATAAGCCACACCTTACAACAAAACCAAAGCTTCCCATCCTCTTCTTCTAATCTCAGCCTTGAAGTACATTTCAAATAGATTAGAATTAAAGATGGCTTCAAAATTTTGCTCCGGCACGATTTTAAGAACTCGAGCCATTTGGAGTATGAATTAATAAAATATGGGTTTTTAGTTGCAATGGGGGTTGAAAATGGAAGAGGCTGTAAAAATTTGGAGTGGTGGTGTGTATGGTGGGCGGGTTGTCGCAAGCAGGATTGGGCAGCTAGGGTTTGGAAATTTTGTGAGGAAGAAGATGGGAGGTTGGGCGGTCGCGTGGGCTAAATAGGTTTGATGGCACGTGTTAAGTGAAAATGAAATTTTGGCCCAAGCCCAAATGAAATCGGGAAATTCTGATCTTGTCTTTAGTGCCTTGCCAACTGCGAGAGTTGATCCGCGCTTCGTTACTAGTCTGATCTTGACCCGTCAGGTACCAAAACGATCAACATAAAATATTCCATGTAAAGATATAGTCTACATTCACATCCAACAGTGGATGAAAAATAGATGAGGGAAAGAAACAAAAAGGAACAGTAGGGAAATATGTACAAACTAAAGAAGGAAAATTTTAAGTAATTTTCTTTTTTGGTTTTGAATAAGAACAAAAATTTTAAAAAGGTGGGTCGTTTTAAGTCAGATTCCCAAGACTTGAAGTTTTTAAAAACTTGAGTCAATCCTAACTAGATGGCTGGATTACTCTCCTCAGTTGTGCTCGATGAGTAGGTGGCTAGCACATGAAAACCTTGAAAACTGAATTTTCACTATGAGGTTGAAGACCGGGGCAAGTTGGTGTTTGACAGTTTGAGTAGCAACCTTATCTCATAGCTCGTCTCTTACGTGCGTATGAACTCTTACCTAAACCAGGAATGATTTTTGGTATATGTATTAGCAAAACCCACTAAAATTAATAATGGGGACCAAGGGTTGGGCGAGTGGGTGCGAGATAACCTAAGTAACATTTATGATCCTGTGCGCAAAATCTTTGCGCTTTTAATTAAAATTTTTTTTAGACAAAGCTTTCTTATCTTCTAAATCCTAATATCCTTTCCTATTCAGGTAAAATCCATCACTGCCTAACAGTGATTGTTCTGGATAGTGCAAGGAAGTAGGATCAGTTTCTCACTTCTCTTTCCCTCTTGTAGTCGGGTAAAATCCCTCACTGCCCAACAGTGAGTGTTCCGGTCTCTATCAGAAAAGTTGGCATCTTTTGATTATCCTTGCTTTCAGGTAAAATCCACCACTGAGGTACAGTGGGTGTTCTGATTAGCTTCAGGATTCGGTCCTCTCCTCTAATAGATCATGAGTACTTCCTCATTCAGGTAAAATCCTTTGCTGTTGACAGTATAAGTTCTGGAGAGGAAGGGATAGTCATGGATATCTATGAATTTGAGAACCTCCCTAAGGTGACCAACAAAACGCTACAACCACCAACGTAATCCATCATCAACGAGGTTTGAGCTGAAGATTCAGCTCCTAAAGAAACACATAGGTTTTCATATGCGGCTGTGACAAAGCAACACCTTAGGGCGCCAGTGGAATTTCAGGAGCTGACTACTCCGGAAAAAATGGGAGAAGACCCTGCTGTCACAACACCGGATAAGGCTTATGAGGTAGGGTTTCTTTACCACCAAACATTGTTTGGTGGGACGCATCGACCTTCAAAAAGTCTCACTTGACAGAGTGCGTATTTTAGCGAACCAAATCTGGCAACCAACAGGTGAGTGGCTTATAACACCTATCGGAAAGGGGTTCCTATTTTTAAGATCTTCGAATGCAGATGATCTGAATAGAATTTGGGCAAAGGGTTCTTGCGACTTTGATAAGAACCCTTTGCGAATCAGTCAATGGTCTCCAAATTTCAATCCAGACAGTCAAAGACAATCTCATGGTTTGGTCTGGATTCGTTTGCCGGAACTTGGACAGGAATACTGGGAGCCCGAAGCCCTCATGACAATTGCACGTGGAGTAGGTTATCCAATGCAAATAGATGAAAAAACACTCAATTGCGAGTATGGGTACTACGCTAACATCTTAGTGGATGTGGATCTGTCAGAGCCTATCCCGGACCAAATCTACGTCAAAGCTAAGAATTTCAACTTCCGCAAACAATGAGGTTAGGAAATTACCAAAAATGTGTACGCATTTGTAAAATTGTTGGGCACTTGGTCACGAGTGCGCGAGAAGCTTAGAAGGGATATGCAGCACAACAAGGATAAGGATAAGACAAATAAGGATAAAGAGGTGGTTGTGGACGCCACTCCCCTCCCGGAATATGGTGGAGATAACTTTCACAGGCGAAAAGGGCGGAAAAGAAGCTCAGGAGAGAGCAGCAAGCAAGGAGAGACTTTCTGGCGACCAAAAGCCTCGGAGAAAAATAGAGGGGTTGATGTTCAGAACAGGTTTGATGGGATAGGTGAAGTGGAGGAGATTCAAGTTATCGAGGATCAGGATCTAATGGTCCCAGACAAGGCAGCAAGACCACATACATGTACCACACCTGTTCTTAGATGTACTCAGCAGGAGCAAGAAGCTTCTGGAAAGGAGCAACATGCTGAGAATCGAGGTACTAAGATTGACCAAGTAGAACATGTTAATGCGTAGCAAAAAGACAGTGAGCATGAGAAAACTCCTACAGAACAAGTTCTGGGGAAAGCATTTCTGGTATCGGGAGATGTGGTCTGTGACTCTAGGCAGACTCGTGAGGTCTATGACTCTAGGCAGCCTTGAGAAGATGGTGACTCTAGGCAGACTCGAGTAGAGACTCAAGAGGAGGAAGTGATACATCAAACAGAGTGTGTTGCAGGAGCAGAACTTCTGGTATTGGGAGATGTGGGCAAATGGTCAGAAAGCGTAATCGAGAGGCACCGGGTTCTAGGCAGACTCGAAAGGACGGTGACTCTAGGCAGACTCGAGAGGACTGTGATTCTAGGTAGACTCGAGAGGAGGAAGGAATCCATCAAACAGAGAGTGTAGCAGCAGCAGCACCATCACCTCATATGAGAGAGAGGAGGATTTGCTTATATTGCGCAATGGAAACAGTCCATTTTCAGAGAGAGGAGGATCTACTTCTGAGTCTCTATCTCGTATCCATACGAATTCAGTGGGACTAACTATAGCAGACTCTGAGGTGGAGAAAGTGCTACACCTACTGGTACTAAAGCAACAAGTGAGGGAACTTGAGTCTAAGCCTCCTGATCCTACCTCTCCGCAATCATCGAACTGGAGTGATATGATTGAAGAGGAAGTGGAGGATCAGCTTCAAAGAAACAAAGAAAGATACAAACCACAATGGCAGCTACAGTCTCACACTCTTCCAGCCACCAGGTCCAGATCAAGATCTAGGACTAAGGGTCAGGAAGAATAACTCGACTTTCATCATCCATCTGAATAAATATCCAATATTCTCAATGAGGTGCATATATTGGAATATTAGAGGTATAGCAAATGACAAGTCTCAGAATCGACTGTCCAAGCTTATCAATAAATGGGAACCGGAGATTGTTGGTATTGTAGAACCGATGATTTATCCCACTGATCTCCCCATGAGTTTTCTTCAATCTTTGGGAATGAGTAGTGCTTTCTACTCCAATCCCAGTGCGGATCCTAAAAGAACACCTAATCTTTGGCTCTTGTGGAAGGATTCAATTTCAGCTCCCACTATGATTCACTTTTCGAATCAACATATTAGAGTAATGGTTGACAATGTTCTAATTACCATAGTGCATGCCTATTGCCTATACGTGCAAAGAAGACTTCTTTGGTTAGAACTATCCACCATCAACTCTTCAAATTTGCCATGGCTGATTCTGGGAGACTTCAATGCCTACTTAGGTGTCTCGGAAAAGAGAGGGGGGAATAATCCCACGACAACATCCATGAATGAATTCAGAGACTTCATGAATAACAACCAACTGATGGAAGTTCCCAATTCTGGGTTTCAACTTACTTGGTGGAATAAGCAAGTCGGAGAATTTAAAATTCTGGGCAAGCTCGATAGAATGCTATGTAATGTAAACTGGAGTTCCACATTCCCAGGATGGAAATACAAGGTGGTGAGCAGAATTTGCTCGGACCACTCACCTTTAATGAGGGGTAGTATCAGTATCCCGCGACCCAACAACATGCCTTTCAAGTTCTTCAACATGTGGTGCTCCCATCCAAATTTTAAAGAAGTGGTGATGGAATGTTGGAAGGAGCCAATAATGGGGCACTCTTTATACATTCTCACTCAGAAACTAAAGCGGCTAAAGGCAGTGTTGAAGAAGTGGAATTAAGAGACTTTTGGTAACATCAGGTTCAAGGTAGAGGAAGAAACCAAGAGGTTGGAATTGATGCATGAACAGTTTGAGAGTGGAAATGTTACGAAGGATTTTGTGATGAACATGGTGGACCAAGAAAATCAAGTGGAACTGCTGCTACAGCAGGAACAAGATTTTTGGAAACAGAAGTCAAGAAGAAAATGGGACAAGGACAATGATCGAAACACAAAATTCTTTCACGCAATGGCCAACAGAAATAAAAGTAAGTCCCTAATCACAGAAATGAGGAATGAGGAGGGCATCACCCTTCACACTCAGGAGGAGATCGGCAGGCACGTTGTCAACCATTACGCTGCCAGATTCAGGAGAGTGGAGCATACTATGAATTGGGATCTTATACATGCTATGCCTCAGGACCTGCAAGCTGAGGATAATGATCTCCTCACATCCATTCCAACACCAGAAGAAGTGAAAGCGGCCGTCTTTCATTTGAACCCTGACAGCTCCCCAGGTCCTGATGGGTTCTCCGGATGTTTCTTCCATCATTGTTGGGATATAGTCGGGTATGATCTTATAAGGGCCATCTGCTATTTCTTCTTAAAATCTAGACTGCCATTTGGTATTAATACCAACTTCATTGTTCTTATCCCAAAGGAGAAAAATGCCAATCAGTTAGGTAGATTTCGGCCGATATGTCTCTCGAACTTCATCTTCAAGGTCATCACAATGATTCTTGCCACAAGGCTGCGTCCAGTAGTAGAACAAATCATCAGCAAGGAACAATATGGCTTCATCCCTAACAGAAATTTACAACAAGCCATTGGCCTAGCATCGGAACTGGTGAATGATTTGCAGACTCTTAGGCATGGTGGAAGCATTGGGATAAAACTGGACATCTCTCAAGCCTTTGACACGATGGACTGGGATTTTCTGTGGGCAGTTTATAGACAGGTGGGGTTCAATGAAAGATGGATAAGGTGGATTCAAGCGCTATTCCAAAGCAACACAATGTCTATCATGATAAATGGTGGACCACAAGGGAATTTTTCTGCGGGAAGAGGTCTTAAACAAGGAGACCCTCTATCTCCTTTGCTCTTTGCTATAGCAGAAGATTGCCTAAGCAGAAGCATCAGTAGACTGGTCCTGGAGAAAAAGAAACAGCCGATGGTGATAAACTCCAAGTACTGCAGTCCCTCGCACTTGATGTTTGCGATGATATCTTTCTTTTCTGCAACGCAAATATGAGATGTCTTAAACAAGTTGTGCAGGTTCTTAACATGTATCAAGACACCTCAGGGCAGCTCATAAACAAAGAGAAAAGCAAGATTTTTCTAAGTCCAATGCAAAGCAGAAAGAAGACTTTGATTCAGGCAACTATGGGAATTGAAGAAGGGAGCTTACCGGAGAATTATCTTGGAGTACCATTGATCATGGGTAGAGTAACAAGGGCGGCATTGGCACCGCTGGTGGACAAGATTAGGAAAATAGCGGCAGGATGGGCGGGGAAAATGCTATCTTTTCAAGGATGGGTTGTTTTAGCGAGACATGTTCTAAATAGTATTCCAGTCCACAATATGGCGATCTACAGATGGCCACAGTCAATGATCAAAGAATGTGAGAGAATCATCAGGAATTTCATTTGGAGTGGTAACCCGGCAGAGAGAAAATCCTTGACGGTGTCTTGGGAGAAAACATGCAAACCTTTAGAGGAAGGTGGTCTAGGCATTCGGAGACTTAAAGATATCAACCTATCCATGCTAATGAAACAAGCGTGGGGACTGCTCACAGAGGAGAATGACTGGTCGAAGTTTATGAGAGGAAAATACACAAATCGATCTGGAACCTGGACCAATTACAAGACATCGACAGTTTGGGGGGGCATCAGATGGGCACTTAAGGAGATGACCGAACTCCATGGATGGATAGTTGGGAATGGCTCCTCAATTAATATATGGTAAGAAAACTGGCTACAGTAGAAACCCATCTACGACTTCTTCCCAGCAGATAGTGACGCTATAAAGAAACTCCAAGGAAGGCTATAGGAGTTCATTCAGGGTCGAGATTGGGAATTCTCAGGTAACTTTTCACAAGTGCTTCAAGCAATCGGTATTAACCCCCTCTTTCTCCAACATCCTGATGATTCCAAGGCCGATGAAAGAGTATGGCTTTCTGATGGTAAAGGACTTTTTTCGGTAGCAGCAGCACATGAGGACATCAGGAAAAAAACGGTGAAGCACATGGGCTGCAGGTTCATATGGAGCGCCAAGATACTTTCTAAAATGCAAGGCATTGCATGGAAGTTAGTAAGAGGGGCATCGAGAACAGATGATCAGTTGCAAAAGAGGAAGATACAGCTAGCTTCGCGCTGCTGTATATGTAAACGAGAAGAAGAAACCATAGATCACATCTTGTACCACTGCCCTCTTGCAAAAGAGTTTGGAATCGATCGGCAAAATTTTCAGCATGCGATCAGGTATAGAATCCTTCAACGATATTTTGCAACAAAGCAAGCACCATAGCACATTGATCTTGGATATGTGGAAAGCTTGTTCGCTGACTTGCATGGTCAGTTTGTGGAAAAATCAAAACAAGGTGCTTTATGAACAGAAGAAATCCAGTTTTTTGGATATTTGCTTTCTCACCAGGAGAGCCATCATCAGAGCCTACCACTGTTCATCAGGTACTATGAATAATTGCGTGATGGACATGAAAGCTCTGCACAGCTTCAATCTTCCACACAAAGCGAGAAGAGCCCCCCATATTATTGAATGCTACTGGCTTCCCCCAACCCCGGGGATTCTTAAAGTGAACGTAGACGGGAGCTCAAGGGGAAACCCAGGTATGGCAGGCTGGGGCATAGTACTAAGGGACTACAAAGGAGAATTCTTGGGAGCAGCAGTAGGAGGTTTATGTATTGCAACTAACTATATGGCAGAAACTGTGGCTGTTGTTGAAGGAACTCAGAGAGCTTTGGACTTGGACTGGAAATACATTTAGGTTGAATCAGATTCTTCCTCAGTGGTTAAAGCCTTTCAAGAGGACACAGTACATTAGAAAGTTAGAGCTAAATGGATGCAACTAAAGGAGAAAGCCACATGGATTAATGTAACTGCAACATGGCGAGAAACTAACTTAGGAGCGGACAGTTGTTCGAGGCATGGCGCAGCATTACAAAGGGGGGAAAGTAAATGGTGGGGCACAATGCCTCCTTTCATGAGAAACCTGGAGAACCAGTTCACTACTTACTTTCATTTTTCTAAGTAATTTTGGGCTGTAATAGGTGGGTACACATCTGATGTCACTCACACTAGGCAACTTTTAATCTTCTTATTCTTTTCCTTTTTAACTTTCTTTTTATTCTTTTAATCAATTACCTTTTAGCAAAAAAAAGCTTACACACGATTATTGAAACTGATCCATCTAGTCTGGCTAGGTGGAGGGTTTTTGTTTGCTACCGAAGACATTTTTGAAAGTTTTTAGAAAGCGAGAAAAGAAATGGAAAATATTTTTAAGAAATGAAGAATTTTTGAAAATTTTGTACAAGTTTGAGTCTTTTAACGTCAGATTCTCGAGACAAATAGAGAGGGGGAGGTAAAAGGTAGAATTAAACATAGAATAATATCACTTTGGGTTACTCTATTTGTTTAATTCTCGTTTGGAGACGCCTCATTTTTTTTAGTTAGTTTTCTCAAGCAAAAGATATCTCTAACCATATAGAGGTTTTGACAAGAAGATAAAATTATACGTGAAAACGGTATCATTTTGGTTACTCTAGGGCGTATAACTTTCATTTTTATATCATCTAGTTTTGAAAACTATAGACAGATGCTTTAAGAAACTTCTACTCAAAAAGCTGTGATGAAAAACAAACCATAATAGGAAATCTTAGGCAACTTTCGTGTCGGCTCTGTGGTGAACCCAATCTAGACAGATAGAGCTTCAGCTACGCAAGTTAGGGGATTTACTACGTAATACATGGAATGTCCTGACCCGGGCGAATAGCTCGGTGATATAGGCGACCTCTTAGTAAGCAAAGCTGATCTCAAGCTGCCCTTAGATTGTGTTGTTATAGTGGTTGGTCTGTGTAAAATCCATTGCTCGTTTTGTTTTTTGAAAATCACATAACTATTGATGTATTGAGAATCTAGCATTAACAGAATAGTGAAAACAACTATTTTGAAAAAGAAATGTAAAAGAAAGAAAAGAAAATTGTATACTCACTCCACAGGTTCACACTTACTCAAACGATGAGTAAAAAGTGTTTTATAAAGAATATGCGAGATATGCGTGGACTAAGGCTCTGACACTTACAACCACACACTCCAAATGGAGGGTCCGATTACCTTATTGATGTATTCCCTTTAAAGCATAAGATGGAATGGAATGGAGAAATGAATACATCACAGGCAAAAGGATTTAATCCTCGTAGATAGGATCTTGGAGAAGGATTTCTTTGACATCCGTAGACCATAACTCATGAAAATGTTTGAGGCGTTGACCATTTACTTGAATTGTGTTGTTGTCCATAAGGTTCTTTAAAGCAATAGCCCCATAACGGGTGACTTTAGTTATAAAGCAAAACTTTTTGACCAACTTCAAAATGTTTTCGTAAAATATGCTTATAATGAATCCTTTTCATGTTGGTTTTGTAATATTTTGAAAGGTCATAAGTATCATTTCGAATCTCTTCGAGCTCATTTATTTGTAGTTTACACTTTTCACCTGCAGCATCGAGATTATAATTAAGGGTTTTTATTGCCCACAGGGTACGATGCTCTAGTTCAACTGGCCGATGACAAAGTTTTCCAAAGACAAGCCTGTAGGGTGACAACCCTATAGGTGTTTTAAAAGCGGTTCTGTAGGCCCATAACACATCATTCAGACGGAGCAACCAGTCTTTCCTATTTTGATTAACTATTTTCTCCAAGATACGTTTAATCTCTCGATTGGAGAATTTTACTTGGCCACTTGTTTGTGGATGATATGTAGTTGCAATCTTGTGGGTTACTCCATATTTTTTCATGATATGTTCAAAAAATCGAATGCAAAAATGTGACCCGCCATCACTAAAGATGGCTTTTGGAACACTGAATCTTGAAAAAATGTTTCCTTTAATGAAACCGATAACCTTTTATTATCATTGTTACGACATGGTATGACCTTAATCCATTTGGATACATAGTCTACGACTACTAGGATATAGATGAAACCATTAGAAGTTGGGAAAGGTCCCATGAAATCGATGCCCCAGACGTAAAAAATCTCCACTATGAGAATAGGATTTTAAGGGCATAATGTTACGTGCAGAAATACGACCAAGATGTTGGCAACGAACGCATGTCTTGTAATGAAGGAATGCATCGTGGAAGGGGGTTAACTAATAGAATCCACATTGTAAGACCTTAGAAGTAGTTTTATTTGCACTAAAATGTTCTCCACAAGACTGCTCGTGAAAGAATGAAAGGATTGTAGGCTGTTCCCATTCTGGAATGCAATATCGGATGATCTGATCTAGGCAGTATTTGAAAAGATATGGGTCGTCCCAATGATAGTACCTTACTTAAGCCAGGAACTTTTTCTTCTGATTTCTATTCTATAATGGCAGAGTCTCTTCAGTCACCAGATAGTTTACAATATCAGCGTACCAAGGTGCGGAAAGGATCGCGCAAAGGTGCTAATCAGGAAAATAATCTAAAATGGGCTTCGAATCATTGTCAGTATCATTGGTTAACCTAGAAAAGTGGTCTGCCACTACGTTTTCAACTCCTTTTTTTTATGTTTTATCTCCAAGGTGAATTCTTGCAGGAGGAGAATCCATCGGATCAACCTCTGCTTAGCATCTTTCTTCGCGAGAAGGTACCTAAGGGCTGCATGATCACTGTAGATTAAGGTTTTTGAACCTATCAAATAAGGACAAAATTTGTCTAAAGCATAGACAATGGCTAAGAACTCATTTTCGATCAGTGGTTGTGTAATTTTGTTGAGCCTCATTTAGTGTTTTACTTGCATAGTAAATAACTGTAGGTCCCTTATCATATTTTTGACCTAAAATGGTGCCAACAGCGTAGTCGCTGGCGTCACACATGAGCTCAAACAGTTTTGACCAATAAGGAGGTTGAATTATAGGTGCAGTTATTAAGGCAACTTTCAACTTTTCAAAAGCCTGCATGAATTCCTAGTTAAACTCAAAGGGTGCATCTTGTATAAGAAGATTAGTTAAAAGTTTAGCAATTTTTGAGAAATCTTGGATGAATCTTCGATAAAATCCAGCATGGCCTAGGAAGGCTCATATGTCATGAATGTTCCATGGAATAGGTGGAGTAAAATTTTTGTCTATTTTAGCTTTATTTACTTCTATACCATTTTTAGACACAATGTGACCTAATACTATTCCCCCTTTTACCATGAAGTGACACTTTTCACAATTAAGGACCTGATTCTTTTTCTGATAACGCGCCAATACTTTGGAAATGTTAGATAGGCAATCGTCGAAAGAATCTCCATAGAGGGAAAAATCATCTATAAAAACTTCTATGAACCTCTCCACCATATCTCTGAAAATGTGTAACATATAGCGTTGAAATGTGGCAGGGCATACGTGCATAAACATATGTTCCAAAAGGGCATGTGAAGGTAGTTTTTCCTGATCTACTTCATTAATTAAGATCTAAAAGTACCCTGAATACGCATCCAAGAAACAGTAATAAGCATGTCCTGCTAAACGTTCAAACATCTGATCTACAAACGACAGGGGGAAATAATCTTTCCTTGTGACGGCATTCAGCTTTAGATAATCAATAAAAATCCTCCACATAATGGGACCTAGTGCTGGAATTAACTATCCTTCCTCATTACAGACCATTGTAATCCCATACTTCTTCGGTACCACATAAATATGACTAACCCATTCGCTGTCAGATATGGGGTAAATGATTCCAGCATCCAGTAATCTTAAGATCTCCTCCCTCACTACCTCTTTTATAGCTGGATTTAACCTACGTTGCGGCTCTCTAGAAGTCTTGGCATTCCCTTCCAGGTGAATCTGGTAGGTGCAAATCTTTGGATCTATTCCTTTTATATCATCAAGAGACCAATCAATGGTAGAACGATGTTCTTGAATCACTCTAACTAAGCACTCTTCTTCCTTTTCCAACAACTGGGATGAAATGATGATGGGATGAGTACAATCATTATCAAGATATATGTATTTTAGGTTAGGAGGGAGAGGCTTAAGGGCAGGAGTAGGTGATGTGGGTAACAAGGTCTCAACAGGATTATACTCTTCCATAGTAAACACTTAGGCTGGTGACGTCTCTTCATGTTTGGGTAACTCATCGTCTGAATTATATAAAGGAACTGATTCTAAAGTGGTAGTGTTATCTTCTTTATAACGATCCATATCGGATTCTAAATCTCTAAAGGACAAGAACTGATGCACCTCATTTTTTGGGAAAGTTCTGTCACAGTATTCTTGCACTACACTATCTATCATACTAACCTCTTCATCCAACTCTTCTTCCATCTGCTGCTGCATCATCTTGAAAACATTGACTTCTACTTAGAGATTTTTGAAAGACATGGTCATAGATCCGTTATGACAATTTATGAGGGCATTGACAGTTGTCAAGAATGGGCACCCTAAAATGATGGGTATGGAATCATGAGCTACTTTGGTGTTAAGAATGACGAAATCAACAGGGTAGTAAAAATCCTTAACCTTGACAAACACATTTTTGACTACTCCTTTTGGGTATTTGATGGAGCGGTCAGCTAATTGCAATGTCATGGTTGTAGGCGTAAGCTCATGGAAACCGAGTTGTTTAAATAGGTAATATGGAAGGAGGTTAACACTTGCTCCAAGATCGAGTAAGGCAGTGGTTGTGTACTTGTCTCATATAGTGTAAGGGATAGTAGGATGACCAGAATATTTATATTTGACAATTTTGTTGGTCACTGTGAGGGATTGAAATTGCTATGTAAGGAAGGCATCTTTTGGAATGTTAGTTTTTCTTTTGTTGGTGCACATATCCTTAAGAAACTTGGCATGTTTGGGTAAAATCTTGATGGCATCGAGAAATGGTAGGTTTATGGTTAGACTTTTGAATGTTTCTCTAATTTCATCAAAATTTTCATTCTCCTTGGATGTCATTAAGCGTGCCAGAAACGGTGCCCATGGTTTGTATTACTTAACAGTGTCAGGTGGATGAGTTACTGGTTTAGGAATAGGAACATTGATAGGGATATGCGGAGATATTTGGCTTTCAATTTTTGGTTATGGAATTGGAACTGGTACTTCTATAGGTGTAGGGGTCCTCTAGTAAGACTACTTTGTTATCAACTGTTTTGCCAGATCATAAGGTTGTGACTACTTTAATCTCTTAGGTTTTAAGGTTTTAAACTTTGTATCTTGGCAACGCATTTTTCTGAGTTCTATATTGGACTAACAAGTTCAGAGATTGTTGCATGGATGCTAGGATTTGGGTTTGTTGTTGCATGACAGATAACATGATTTCGGTGGGCTTATCTGTTTGGACGTTAGTTAATGGTGTAATGGGAACTAGGTCTCTTTGGTTATTGACAGGTGGGTTTTGGTAGTTCTGGTTAAACTGGGATGGAACCAATGCTCTGTTCTGATTGTTATAGGTACCATGTCCTTGTCTTAATGCATTTGTTGGTTTGTTGAAACATGGAGGTGGTTTGTTTTGTGGAATGTTAGTCTATACAAAGTTTGAATGTTATCTCCATGGTGCATTTGGTACATTGAAAGCACACACTTCTTCTGGCTGAAGTGATGATAGGTTTGTGATCAAGGGACAGGTGGCATCTATATGATTTAAGCTTAGACAGAAATTGCTTGGTGAGGTATTTGTGTTCATGATAGGATGAGGGATTTGGTTTTTTTGTTTGGTTGTGAGGGCATCTACATTTTTTATCAGGGCTTCAATTAAAGTTTTGATCTCTGGATAAGATTTCACCTAAAAAATACCACTAGCCTTAGATGTATTGGGTTGGGCTTTTCTGGAATTGGTTATGTTGCTCCAATGGGTACTCTTTTCAGCTTGGTTTTCAAGAAAGGTTAAGGCTTCGGTTGCACCTTTATCCAAAAAATTACCATTACTCATGATGTCAAGGGTTACTTTGTGTTCTTGGAGATGACCTTTGAAGAAACATTGGACAAGAGTGAATTTTTCTACTTTATGGTGAGGACATAAATGGAGTAGGTCAGAGAATCTATCCCATGCTTCGAAAAATGTCTCACTTAGACTCTATCTGAAGAACTGTATCTTACTTCTTATCTATTCTGTTTTCTTCGACGGAAAGTACTTCTTCATGAAGGAGAACACTACCTTTTCCCATGTATCGAAAGAATCGGGCTTCTGGAAAATAAGCCAAACATGACTCTTACCAGCTAGAGTGAAAGGAAACACTCATAGCTTAACTTGATCGTTGGTGATGCCCGTATGGTGGAAAGTATTACATACTTCATGTATTCGGCGTAGATGCTCGTATGGTAACTCGTGTTCAAAACCGTGAAAGATGGGTAGAAGATTGAACACGTTTGGTGGAATGCAAAATCGCTTGTGAGCGGTGTGAGTCGTATACAAGATGGAGTCCCATCTTGCAATGGTGTGTAGAAGTTGGATAGAGGCTCTTCAGCTTGCACTATTTCGTCGACCATCTTAGTAGATGGAGGACTAGAAAAAAGAGATTGTTTAGGACGTTGTGCTCTCCTATGTGAGTAAGTTTTATTCTTGCTAATACCTGTAGTGCTTGAACGCAGTATCATGCACTTTTAGCAAGATAGCAAAGCTATCTAACATGCGCAAACGATGCAAAGTATGCTCAAGCAATCGAAATTCGTTTTGAAAACTTTGCTTGGTCTATAATTTTACTATGCCATGTTCAAAAGAACAATTGGGCGCAAGACTAGGATGACTCTACTACACGTCTCAGAAACGTAGGCAGTCACTTCACCAAGTGGTATGCTATAAAGAATCTCACTCACGATGAATCTGGGGGAGGGGAGTGAGGAAGGTAGTTGGTCCACCGGAATTTGGTAACTGATTACTCTAAATCCTCGTGGCAATATTTTTGTCCTTTTTTGGAGGAGCGTGAATACTTTGGGCTCTAGTTAGTTGATTTTAATTCGTTTTTTTGGTCTAAGGCTTCAAGAATCAAGCATCGTTCGATTTATCTACATTGGGGAATGACTTCCTAATTGTTGTTATGTGGCTCGGGTTCAACCTTATGCGTGAATGTAAATTGCAGTGCGGAAATTAAATTTCAAACAATCACGTAAGTACGCTTGAACACACAAGGTATCCTCTTACGTGGGCTTCAAGGAGGTTTATAATTTACCTTTTAAGCCGTGCTTAGACGCCGCTTGAGGAGAAGGCGACGTCAGTTGGCGCATGATCAGAGAATCAGGCCCAACCTTTCGAGCTTTTTCCTGTTTTAAGTTAATTACAATAAAGGTCCACTTAAAAAGCCCACAAGTCGGGTTTTTGATAATTAAACAACTTTGCCTTCAAGGGACCAAAACATAAAAGTAAACTAATACTATACTAATCTAATAGATTAACTAGTTTAGATAAATTATCTTGATTAACTAGAGCTAAACTTAGTTAGAGTGTTGATTACCAAGTTGATTCAAAGTGTGCGAGCGTATGATTCATGACTCGTGATAAACGTAAAATGAATAGTTTACCTACGCATAAATGATAAAATTCAAATGCAAGTAAAACTAAAACTAATTTCGTGTGTGTTATCAAAGATTTCTCTACTCTCAAATCTATCGAAATAGAGTGGAGTAAAAGATTCATTCCACTCCTAGTTCTTTAGCATTCAATGTTTTCTACGACTATCGATCTATCCAAAGTTAATGAGAGTTTTACAAAGGGAATTATACTACGATGTGAATTCAAATAACAAGATACACTAATTCAAACTACGGAATTTCTAAATTGACTATATGATAAAGAATTAGGGGGGATTGATTCCACCTTAACTCGACTTAATCAACTAACAAAGATTCGTTGTGATCCAAATTTCCATGCTTTCGCATATCAAAATGGTAATTATAATCCCTAATTATACATGACAATCTCTACCAATTAATAACTAGCATGTGAAACAACCAAACCTATTCTCATGGTGAACTAATTACTTTTTAGAATTGAATAGATTATCACGACGATTTCTAAGTTCACAAAGATCAAGCTTCATCAAGGCTTCTTCCACCCCCTCTAATGGAGGTTTAGCCTAGAATCATTATGCTATCATTTCCAATCGAAATTGAACAAGACATAATATAAAGATTTTAACTTTAATAATATAAAGATTCTAATCAATAATTCAAAACTAAACTAATAACTATGAAATGATTAACAACTAAGTAATTTAATTTAGAGCTAAGTACTTTAATAAATCAAAACCGAAATTATGAAGAACTACTATTTTTATTAATCTAATAAAGAATTAACAATCATTCAATAATCTAAATTAAAACAAGGTAATAGAAAACTAATTAATGGAATGTAAATCTAGATCTAGATCTAAAACTATTCTCTAATGGCTACTTGCTACCTAAACTAAGTATATCTTAAGATCTAAGTCTTCAGTATGGAAATGGAGGAGACCAGATCCACATTTTCATGCATGGGCTGAGGAGCCATGTTTTGGGCTGTAAAATCGAGCCCAAAGCCCAATTTCTTCAGTCCACAGAGCTCTTTCCAACTGGCTTTGACTTCAATAGACTTTTTGTCCACTTTTGCTCCTCCTCTTGGGTCAAGGCTTAGACCATTAGAAATCTCTTTCCAAGCCAGTCGTTTTGACATAAGGTAGGCCCAATTCCGAGGCCTGAGTCCAAAGATACTGTCTTTGGAAGTTATGCTAACTTTTGTGTATTGTTTCTGCCCGCGTTGACTTTGACTTTTCAGCTTTTGACCGGGCTTTACAAAGGCTTTTTTTTCCTTGAATCTGGGCCTTTAATAATAGAACTTATTAGCAACTAACCACCCTTGCTCCTTTATCTCTCCAAAGTGGCACATTTTTGTACATAATTGACTTCAATGCCTGAAATACATAAAAGCACGTAATCAGCAATAACTCTTATTTATTACTCGCATAATTGGTCTAAAAGTATTATTGTTAAGGGGTTAAAACTACAGTTTTAAGCTCTTATCAAACCACCCCCAAACAGCATTTTGCTTGTCCTTAAGCAAATATGAGAAATTAGAATAAGTGACCAAAAATGGATTTCTAATTAATCTCGTTTCCCCGAGTGCGATTGCATTGACCATATACAACAAGGCCTTAAACCACTAGGAATTCCCTAGTGGACGAGTTATAGCCTCGTGAAAGTTTTTCAGTGAAGGTACTCACAAACTTCATCTATACTACAACGACTAAGAAATAAAACTATTGTTTCCTTATTTATGCTCTCACTTATCTATACATCTCGCTAGGAATGAATACAGAATAATCAAGTCAAAACCTAAGCTAATATATGCATAATAATCAATCATCTACGAATAAACATATATATAATGAGTAATACTATGAAATGTACTAATAGGTCCATTTTTGAAAACTCGGAATAGCGTCCTTAACTAAGTCCTTACATAAATGTCAAAACAAAAACCACTCGGATTTTTCCGCTCAAGTTTTACTACTCCAATTGTGCAGTGGGCACACTTTACCTTACAATCTCAATGACACAAAAGGAAGCCGGAGTCGATCAAACATATCTGCCACTTACTATCACACTAACCTATTCCTAATTGAGCTAGAGGTCTTTATTAGGTGTTACGGGGATTAGGAGATGGTTTACGAAAGAAGGAAATGGATATTCAAAAAGGACAAGTCTGAGATAATAGAGTCTTCATATTATGTAACTAGAGAAAGCCTTGTTCTTTACTTTTGCTTCTACACTTTGTTTCCATCCTTAGCCATATATATATATATATATATATATATTATTTTTTATTTATTTATTTATTTATTTGGCCTTTGACTCCCTTGATTCTATTTTTTTTTGGAGTTCTAACTCTTTATTTTCTTTTATTTTTTTATTTTTTTATTTGGATGGAAACTTTCTTTTCTTATCTGAAGCGACTAACAAATTCTTGATTTCAAAGGTTTTTCACTTTTCTATTCTTCATCTCTATTCTCAGACTCATTCTACAATGGGTAGGTTGATTTTTTTTTTTTTTATTTTTTGATTTTGATTTTTGATTTTTTTAATTTGTTTTGTTTTTGTAACAGGGTAAAGGATTTGCGGTTTATGAAAGGCTAAAGAAAAGCTCAGAGGGGCGACTAGCGGAAAATAGTTCATAGGTTTGAATTTCTGGCTATATCGATACAAAGAGGGCCTAAATTCTCGCTTAGGATATGGTATAGTGATCAAGCAAGTGGACGTGTGATTTTTGTATCCGGATTTTACTTCTCTCTTGTGTCATTTCTCTAATGTTTCACTCAAATAAGGCTTTAGGCTATATTCTCACAGGATTTGTAGAATAAGTACTCTAACCTAGATTTCAGAAACTTACTGCCAAACAACCATAGATACTCATGTAATATATTTATAGATAGATGCAAAGATTATTACCAACATATTAACCTAAGTTTTTAAAAATTATTCTAATGCAAAAGCTACGTGAGACTTCTAGATTATTCAGAGCATAGAGAAAGAAAACAATACCAATATTCCTAAGTGTATAACATAAACTTTTTATTTATATTTATATTTATATTTTTAAATTTTTGAATTTTTACTAGAAAACAAGCGCATATTGTACATATCTATATCCTAACAGATGCCTTAATTACACGTGTTTCTATGCCCCCCCCCCAAACAAGAAGCATGCTTTGTCCTCAAAGTATTTAAATAAATAGGGTAAAAAAATACCATGGAAACGTGTGAAATTCTGGAACATCTGCAAAACAAGGTTAAAACATGCTAATATAGAAAAAAAAAGAACAGACACAACTCTATATAAGTTCCACCCATTACGGGGTTAACAAGAATCAAATTGCTTGGGACATAAGAAGACACTAACTGAAACTAAAAACTTACCTTAACTCCCGTTTAAGCGTCATCCTCCTACTCTTCCTCTCCAAAGAGATGAGGTTCCTTCGCATCCTGCCAAGCCATGATAACTTGCCAAGCCCGTCACCGTGTGTCATCAACTTGTGCTAACCTGTCGAGTGTTAATATGTCCGATGGGGTGTAAGGAGCAACCAAATGAGGTTGCACCTGCCATCCCGGCCAAGTCATTACTCGAAATAAGAGAACCACCCAATTGGTGGGTCTCATGACTTCAACCCTTTTCCAATCCGTGAACCGGGTACAGAATTCAGGTAGACAACTGAGCATGATGCGACACACCAAAATAGGCATAAGAAGATACTTATGCCTCTTGCTTTGGGCTCTCTTAAGACTAGCCACTAATACTCGGGGAATGTCATATCGGCAACGTCCCTCAGCTAAAGCAAGGAAAACGTCACCAGCGGTAATATTTGCAGAAGTAAACTGTCAATCCCCTAAAATTTTCATCAGGATGAATAACATGGTGGTGCCTACATTGAGGGACAAGCTACCAAGGGCTATGTTATAACGCCCTTAGTTTATTACACGAAACACCCCTCCCCCATAATACTCATGGAAATATGTATAGTCATAGAGGTATGCATTATCGGTCATATATCCCCACGTGTGAATAGGATCAGGTATTGGTACTCCCTAAACTAACGCTACCACATACTTATTGAATTCTAGTGGCGTGTCATCAACCATGACGGAGAATTATTGTTCTGCATCCTGGTTACAATTGAACCTAACATTATTGTAAAAATATTCAGTAAGCATAGGTGAATACGAGTCGTCTTCACTTACCAGTAGATGCCTCCATCCTAACTGCAAGATCCTTTTGCGGAACCAATGCCTATAAGTCTCGCTTCCCAACAAGTGTTCGAAAGACTGCTCAGGTATGACTATAGGTGATGTCATCACAAAACTACTCTCTAGAACAGCTGGAACGATCGTGGAACAACCCACAGAAAATTGAAATTTTTCGTGCCCATGGGGGTTAGGGCGCGGGGTGCGCTCAACCTATGCTTGGGTAGGGCGCGGGATGCGCCTTGGTGAATTTTGAATTCTAGGCGCTTAGGCGCAGGGCGCGCTCACTTTTTGCCTAGGATGGGCGTGGGTCGCGCTCATGTGAATTTGGAGTTACAGGCACTTAGGCATAGGGCGCTCACTTTTGCTCGGATGGGCGGGTCGCTTCGGGGTAAAATTTTGACCGACAAAGCCTAGGGCAGTGGCGCTTCTTGAGCAGTGCGCCCGAGGTGCTAAAATGTGGAAGTGAGAAAGAAAAAGAAGGAAAACATGGGAGTGAAAGGTGAGAGATGAAAGTGGGATGTAGTGTGGGTTGTGAGTGAAGAATGAAGGAAGTTTATATAGGTTGTGAGCTTCCAAAACGAATCGGCAAGTTGCCAAAAAGTTTTAAGGCAAATGCCGGAAACAAAATATTTCCGAAACCGAAAACGGAAACAACCCATATTCTCTATTCCAAAACAAACCCAATAACTATTAGGTTGAATTTAGGATAGTAATTGCCAAACTCATTGAGATTTCATCCTACCACCACATCTAATCCTAGGCATGCCAATATCGGCAATATTCTCAACCATCACTCCAAAACAACTTCTAAAATGGAGAATCATATAACAAATCATGCTATATTAAATTATACCACCCCCAAACAATTCGGGAAGGTGAGATTAACAATAAAAACAACGCACAATTTGAAAAGAACCACATTATATTATAATTGAAATTCAAACATCATTTAACTACCAAATTCAAATTTAACTACGAAATTCAAAATTAACATCCGAACTAAATAAAAAGAAATACAAAATGACATCAACTCAAAATATTCCTAACAACGCACTGCTGGTAGTGGATGGCACATGAGAAGGAGATGACTCCTGAGTTCCCGATAGCCCCGAGCCATCCGTCCTGCGGCGACGACGCTCGTGCCTCACAGACAACTCCTCCTTAGAAGAACCACCCTAGGGTGGGAAGCGTTCAAGCATATCTTCTTGGAACTTTCGCTGTGCATCCATCTCTGTCTTCATATGTTCCCAACTCTCATCCTTGCGCTGGGCTCGAGTCTCGAAGTTATGATGCATGGTAGCCTGCCGAGTCCGTAGATCTTCACAAATAATATTGAGAGAACGCATGCCACGATGAAGCACCGACATGCCTTCTGCATCAGATGTACACCTCTCCAAGGCATCGGCATCAAGACATGCCGTGTCCTCCTCATCCTCCTCCTCATCCTCTTCAACTACCTGCTCTTCAGGCAACCTCCACGTCTTTTGGATACACTCCGTATAAATAATAGGATTTCTGTGCTCTTTCAGCCAAATCCTATTAGACGTCAGAGTCGCTCTCAAGGTCATCATGATCTTCGTTATCAAAATAGGGAGAGGTGCAATACTCTTCTCGACTCCTCTAATCATAGTAATAAAAAACTCGAGGATAAAAAATTCATACTTCTGCTCCTGGAGTATCCATAGAACGTGAAGGCAGTTTTGACTGATGTCACTGACCTTCTCCTTCCTGATGACATTCCTACCAATCCACTGAGCTACAGCCAGCTGGTTGGTTCGCAGAGACGACTGGCGAACACAATGCGAGCTCGCATTGTAGTTCCTTTCCAAAATAGTCGCGTTCATCAAAGGTTCGATCCCAGTAAATTGGGATTCCTATAATGTGGCATCGAGATGGCATCTAGGCGGAATGCCTAAAATCTCAACCAACAACCCTGTAGATACTTCTCTCCTCCTCCCGGCCACCTTAACAAAAATTCTATTCCCATCCAATTCCCTCGTCCTATAAAATTGTCGGACCAAATCTTCATGGTAAAAATCATCTGTCGAGTACCACAACCTACTCTAATCTCTCCTAACCATCTCATCACCATAAAACAGCGTGAAGCAGTCCGCCGTAAACGCTTGTTCCAGCAAACTTCTCCTTGTTTGAGCCATTGGAAGTTTTGAACTGATTTGAGGGTTTGTATATGGTGTAGGAAACAATGTGAAACAACCTCACTAAAAAAACAATGGTGGTGGCGCGGCAGTTCAATTTTTTTTGGATTTTTCGAATGTTTGGGTGGTTCAAATTGATGGAGATGGTGGTGGGAGTGGTTTGGAGAATATTTTGGATGGGAATGAACTTGGGCGTGGGTTAAGTTGGGTTTTTTTTTTTTTGGTTAGGGTTTGAAGGTTTGTTAATGGCGGTGGTGAAATGAAAAACACGAACGGTTGGTTTGAAGATGGAGACGCATGTGCGTGGCACATGCGCACGAGATTGGGCCCAAGCCCAATTTGATTTTTCGAATTTTTTCCGATTTTTCGTGCAACTTCAAACTAAAATTGACGCTTCGTTACCGGTCTGATTTTTGCAAATGAGATATGGAAATGATCAAGAGAGAATTTCCAATCCAATGATCCATAAAACACTCTATTCCAACCGTGAGTGACATATAAGAAGATGGAAAATGTCTCGAAGTGCGTGCATGACGTAAATTTTGCGAACGAATGAAATCTAAATTCATAGATAATGTCAACCCGAATCGGAATACGATTAAATGGCCAAAGCAACACAAATGGAAAGTTGAACAATCCAGGATGGAAAAAAAATGAACACCCCACCCCCAAACAAAGTTTTGACAATAGAGTTTAGAAAATTTGTTTTAAAAGTGGATCTTTTAAAGTCAGATTCTCGAGACTTCCTAAATTACTATGTTTATGATTTTTATTTTTATTTTTATTTTTTTGGTTTTTATGAAGAAGATTTAATATAAGAAAAACGAAAAAACAATAAGGACATAATTCACACCATAGAGGAACATGACTCAAAAATCGAGAAAACATGCAAGAGTGGAAAACGTGAATTATGTTAAACGTGGACTTCGGATCCGGTACTTACAGCCACACATTCCATAAGGAAGGCCCGGTTACCTGAATGGTGCACTTACCAATATATGAAAATGAAAGGAAGTGCACCAACCAACAAAGGTTAGTCCTCATAAATAGGGTCATGTAAAAGGACTTCCTCTACATCAGGGGACAAAAGCTCGTGAAAATGTTTCAACCGTTGGCCAATGACTTGAAAGGTACTGTTGTCCTTAGGATTTACCAAGGTGATTCTCCCATGAGGGGTGACTTCAGTAACCAGAAAAGGACCAGACCAACATGTTTTTAATTTCGCTGGAAAAATATGTAGACGGGAGTTGTAAAGTAAGACCTTTTGACCTACCACAAACTCTTTGTGCAAGATTTGCTTATCATGAACACGTTTCATGTTAGCTTTATAATCCTTCGTGAGATCGTAAGAATCGCTACGGATTTCTTCAAGCTCATTCAATTGCAACTTGTGCTTGACACCCACCTCATCAAAATTGAAGTTAAGGTTTTTTATAGCCCACATAGCACGGTGCTCTAATTCAATGGGCAAATGACAAGGTTTCCCAAATACAAGTCTAAAGGGAGACATACCTATAGGAGTTTTGAAAGCAGTCCTATATGCCCATAAGGCATCAGATAGACACTTCGACCAGTCTTTCCTATCAGGATTTACAGTTGTTTCTAAAATCTTTTTGATTTTCATTTAAGAAACTTCTACTTGTCCGCTAGTTTATGGATGATACAGAGTTGCTACCTTATGTGTAACTCCATACTTTTTTACTAGAGATGCAACAACTCTGTTGCAAAGATGTGTTCCACCATTACTTATGATGGCTTTAGGAATACCAAATCGACAGAAAATATACTCCTTAACAAAAAACACAATTGTCTTATGGTCATTGCTACGGCAAGCCATGGCCTCTATCCATTTAGACACGTAGTCCACGACAACTAGAATATAAATGAAACCGTGGGAAACTGGAAAAGGGCCCATGAAATCAATGCCCCATATGTCAAAAATTTCTACCACCATGATTGGATTTAATGGCATCATATTACGCTTCGTGATTCGCCCAAGTTGTTGGCAATGAACACACGTCTTCCAATGTACTTGGGCATCTTTAAAGAGAGTAGGCCAATAAAACCTACATTGAAGAATTTTAGCAGCTATTTCATACCACTAAAATGGCCACCACACTCTTTCTCATCGAAGAATGAGAGAACCTCATTATATTCCCATTTGGGAATACAACGACGAATAATCTGATGTGCACAATACTTGAAAAGGTAGGGCTCATCCCAGTAGTATAGCTTAACTCTGGCCAAGAACTTCTTACGTTCATTTCTTGACCAATCCTAAGGACTAACATCACACTACAACAGAAAAGACATTTAAAATCACTCTATAAGTGATGTCAAAAATATACGACGTCACTTTTGCAAGTGATGTAACTGGTGGCGACGTGAAAAGTCAGAGTTTTCTACATCACTTTTTAAACGATGTCCACAAGTGATGTTACTTCACATCACTTTTTAATTGATGTCCACAAGTGATGTTATAACTTTGCATCACTTTTTAATCGATGTCCACAAGTGATGTTATAATGTTTAACATCACTTTTTAAGTGAAATCAATAAGGTCGATTAACATTACTTAGGAAGTGACGTTTCATTCAGATTCCAAATTACTTGTAAAGTGATGTGAAATAACTCTATAAATCACTTTAAAAGTGATGTCCCATTTATCAAAATAATAAATAAATAAATAATTGCCAATATCATCCCAATATAATACCATTTTCCTGGTCATTTATCATCAAATAAAGATGAAACGTATCTTAAAATCACATTCATCACACAAATATCATCTTCAATTACAAATATTACACTATATACAAAAAATTGTAACGAGCCAACATATACTGACAAAATCTAATCTACAGTACCAAAATATGCCAAAGAGAACCACAATCACCCAACCAAGAACCTATCACAGCCTAGCTTGATACAATCAATTTAAACCAAGAACATATCACGTACAGCCTAACAAATCACTCTATTTTCTTTTTTCTACAGTATGAAACATTGTATTAGAAAATCAATGCAAATTTTATAAAAGGAAAATAAACATACGGAGCATCCGCATAATATAGTACCTGAATGACAAAAGAAGTTCTACAGAAGACAGTTACTTGTGTTCAAGATCAGGTACTTGTGTTCAAGATCAGGTTCAGCCCTGTGTCAAAAGCTAGTTGGAGGTTGAGTTAAAATAAAAACGTTGTCGTCCATTTTCCTGCATCACTAGCAGAGTAATCTAAAACTTGTGTTTGCCCAGAAAAAAAATTTAAATAGTTGTTAATGATTTGGGCAGTAACACCAATAGCATGTAAGCTGCACTAGTGTTTTAGGCTCCTATCTAGTATGCTAATATTTTTCCAGATTACAGTACTCAAATTAATGATGCAATTGATTAGCCATCATGAGACTACCAGAAAGCTTACCACAATACGGATTGTGATGGAGACTGCATATACCGATCTGAACTCAAATTGTTTTTAAGCTCAACCCTATAATTCCTTGTGCAAAGATTGGAACCATTTATCAGAAAATTTTATTACGCTGCTTAAACTAAAATCCAAGATAACTTATTAAAGAAAAGAAAAGACAAATAATCTTTAGTTGGTCAGAGCTATTTTCATAACGAAAAATCACAATTGCTGGAAATGCCACTGGAAAATGCTCAGAATGCCCATTTGTATACTTACATACCTTCCTATTCTTGGTCTGCAATCATCCTAGCAACTAGGGGAATGGTCACAACGATCCCATATACTTGCATATCATGTAAACTTGGGTTGCATATGGTTGCCATAATTCCTGAAATGGTATTGACACTGGTTACACCACTTGCATTGCCAAAATAAGGAATACTAATTGGAAATAACACATTATTTAGATACTACGTACTCCTCTTATTTCAAGGCATTAATAAGACTACGTTCAATATTAATAATTTAAAATAAACGATAAACCATCATATTTTTTTTTCGACAAAAAAATCCGGCAGAGTTTCCTTTGTATCTTTAACATTTCATATACTTAAACCTGTCATAACCTGAAAATCAAAATAATCTAATATTCATATATCAACCCTTCCAAGTTATATATAACTTTATATAGTTTGAAAACCAAAACATATCTACCGCTAACCGATTTCTTACCTAAATCGGCATTTCACACTTGCACGTCACTCCCTGACGTCCTAACTAAATTTTAGAAATAGTTGTACAACAAATTTGAAATAAAAGTTAATTCATGCAATTTAAAATGCAATAATTTACATAAAAATAAAATGAATTAATATTAATTTACTGAAATAGAAAGCCACTACTTTGTAACTGGTATTAACGTTACTTAACAATCCGCTATGTTTTCATGATGTTTCTTTGTTTCTTGAAGTTTCACCTTGATTCTTCAGTATGTATTCACCTTATGGATCTCGATAGGGAGGGACCTGTTCGTCCCGGTCTGTTTACACTTCGACGCTCAACATTAGATACGAAGTCAAGGAGCAATAACTAGTTGAACAAATATCCAAAATGTAATGGTAGATAAAAGAGTTTATTTACCTCTTTCTGTGATTGAGCCTTACCGTACTGTACGTGGCGACATTCTCAAAGATGTATTGGTTAGCAATATATAGAAGTAGACCTCATTCAATATGTGATAATAATAACAATACAAATATTCTTAATGTTAATAAAAGTAGATCTAGATCACAACCAATTAATTAAATATCACTTGCATTATTTCAAAAAGAGCTATAGAAATTGATCGGCTATAAAAAATTAATAATAATAACATTCTAATCAATATGACGTACTAAGAATAATATGCCGCAAACAATAAAATTTATATTTAGTGGACATAGCTAATAGTATTGTACCCAAAGCAGACAAATTAAATGGAAACACAACACTTACCTGGTGCATAGGCACCTTGAGAAATGTTTGGTATTTTCATTTGAGCCGCCCATCACCACCATTTCTTGGAAAAGCAAGTGGCGCCTCCTTCTCCTGTTTCTCCCTTCTCTAGAATATATAAATACCCACTCCAACAAGTAATTCAACTCTAGCTATTAAATTATTATATAAGAAAAAGAATTAAAAGCTGCTACCAAACCATCCCCACTGAAATGGAAACTTATGAATGAAAATCTTCTTTCAGTAATTGACCACCCCTCCTTATTAATCATAGCATAAAATTTTATACTCACTTAGAAGTGTGAACACTATGGCCGCCACATGTATCTCTCTTTTATTTTTCTCCTAAGCCTTCCTCTTTTGTACACATGCTAGCTATCAAGAATTCAAGATTTACTTATGTCAGTCTCATTTGATAGATCTTGAGAATAACTTTGCTTCTGTGGCTTATACTTTAACAAAGAGGATTCTTACAGAGAATAGAATCAAAGACAATGATGTCACCTGATGCAAATTACTCATAGCCATCACTCTAGGACAAAAGATAATATGACCTATATTACACTTACATAGATACAGCAACAACATTCCCAAGGAAGAAGCACAACCCAATACTTACACCAACATCAAGACATCTATTCACTCCATGCATGTCAGCCTTCTTAAGGGCAGGGGCATCATTCACTCTATCATCAGCTTTCTTTTCAATTTTCCCTTTTCCCCTCCTCCTTTACCCGGGCTTGGGACCGGCAATGTAAAGTTATAGCTTTACACAGGCGGAGTTAAGAAAATGGTTGCCTGTAAGATGAAATCAACAACAGTTAGTATACATGTAGCATTCAATTACACAAATTTTAAAATGAGCAATTAATAAATAACCAAAAGAAGCAACCATTCAGACTTCCAAAACAAAAGTAAATAACATACTTCGAAGTTTAGATAGCCTTCAATACATTAGTAGATAAAAAAAGAAAGGAAATAAAAAGTTTTAAGAGTTTAGGCAGTGTTCCCAAACAACAAAACTCAAGCACTTCAAAGGTGTAAACATCACATCAAGACTTTAATATAGAATTTGTTTGCCAAGCCATAAAGCTACCCACAATATCTTCTATTGTCTTCAAATATCTATTTCCCCTAACGAGTAGTGCATCCTTTTGAATTGCAATGTCAATGGAAACCTTTGAATAACCAGGGCCGAGAGGTGAATGATGCACTAGTAAGATTGAGATCTTTATTAAGGAAATATATGAGAATCACTCTGAAAAGAACCAATACCATCCAATTTTCAATTGGTAGAAAAGCAAAACCAACCTTTTTTAATCAAGAATCTAAAGTGAGATTGAGAGAAAACCGAAATCAAAGTAAACAGATCGAGAGTGACCTTACCTGGTTCATCAGCGATGTCACACCGCACTAACGCAAAAGAGAAAATTGGAGAAGATGACAAGAGGAACATACATAACAATGGCAGATGGTAGAAGCAAATCTACAAAAGAGCTTCCTCGTCTGGCCATTGAGTGATATTATAATCCACTCAAAACTTGTTCGACTTCAGCTATAGCATGACCACCTTCTGCACTTGGTATACCATTAAACTAAATCCAAAACTTGTTCGACTTCAGCTATAGCATGGTATACCATTGAGTGATAGTCTAGAAACAACAAAGATTTATTTTCTCACAAGGGTTATATTTTCCATACAAGACATCAGCTATAGCATGACCACCTTCTGCACCTGGATAACCAGCCCACACAATAGCCGAGGCACGCTGAAGTTTTAGGTTGTTTAACAATGTTGTAATGTCAATCCCTCCAGCAGAGAAAATTATCACAACAGTAGGAATGTTTTTCTGTACATTTGCGTCTGCGAAATCCTCTATTCGTTTCTGTTGATATCTAGGTAAGTTTAGGTCAGTCCTATCTAAACTCTCAGCCTCAATTGATAAGCCAAGGCCCACAAACAAAACTGTCACATCTGTATCCCTAGTAGCGTATATTGTTTGCCTTTAATTCCAAAGATCACTTTTACATTTCACATCAGTGCATCCAGGTGCATATTTTACATCAGCATAGCTTCCAAGACCAGCAAGTGGTGTCACATACCGACAAGTAACACCGCTCTTTACAGAAAATACCATAACATTTACATGATTAGACTATAGTTAGATATATACTATAGCGCAGCAAAAATGAAATTATAAGTATCCCCTAAAAAAACAAAAAAAAATGAAACTTACAGGCATAATTCCCAATCATGGCTTTTGTTGCATTAGCATGAGGTCCAACTACGCCCATAATAAACCATTTTTTGATCATGAGGAGGGGGACGGAGTGGCAAAATGTTGTTTTCATTCTTGAGCAACACAATGCCTTGTCTAGCTACCTCTGCTGCCAACTCTAAAAAGGCAGGTGAGCAGATATCATCTCTTCCTAAAGCACCATAATTACCAGGGCTACCATCAAACCAGCCAAGCTTCATCAAGACAACATAGAGATTCTTAAGGGCTTCATCAAGCTTTGCTTCTGCTACCTTTCCATTCAGTACAGCTTCCACTCCGTATTTCGGAACAAAGTCTCCACAGTCTAAATCAAGCCTTGAGCATGTGCAATATAGAGATATAACATAAACGTCTGTATTTATTTCCCTTAACCAAACTTACGAGTAAATATAAATGCTGGACTTTTTATATTTAAAATTTCAGTGTTTAAGCTACTAAGTTATTGCTAGGGGATGATCGAATGACTAACCAGCTTTAAGGGATTGTGTAATGGCAGAAACTGGTGTGTCATTGAGGTATTTGTGACCAGATACCATCACTTCAACAGAATCGCAGTCAACTACAATATACCTGCACAGATTTTTTTGATGAGTTATAAATAAGGCAAACTCTATAATTGTCTCCTATAGTTTTTGTATATTAATACACAAAAAAGTAGGGTAAAGTAGTCGTATAAGTAAGAAGAGTACTTACCCATGAAGATCCCACAATCCCCTGATGGTCTCATTTAAGAGCTTGGGATTGGCACAAGCTGGAACGCCATTGACTCTGTTGTATGAACAAATGAGACTGGCTGCATCTCCTTCTTTCACGCACATCTCAAACGATCTCAAACGGATAGTGCAAAGTCTCGATCATATCCCTCTCTACCACCTTCAATTAAATTATACACCAGCATGTAAACAAATCTCTACCATGAACTAAATCTATTCATAGCTCAAATTAAACAAACACCACTCAGTCTATACCAAGCCATTCCAAAAACACAAAAAAGAACAGTTTTACTAAGCAGATATGAAGATAGAAATCAAGTACGAAACATGTTCCTACTTGCCCACACAAAATGAAAAAATTCATCCACCCAATCTTTCTATTAATCAAGAGTAAAGTTTCAAATTTTGTAACAAACATACAAAATTTCAAACTAGATTATACTAGAATCACGAACCAAGAGAAGGAAATTAAGAAAAAAGATAAATTTTAAAAATATATATGGCTCAAACAGTCGCAGTCTCCGATGAATCCCAGGATTTCATGGCTTTGATACACAAATGGTATAGTGGTGGGAATTTGAGAAGAGATAAGAACTGATTTGAGAAAAGTGTTGAGTGCCACAGTACAAAATCACGCCATATATTGCGATATAGTGCCAATTATTCTGGTTTTTGGATGGCATCGAAATTTTTGGTTGGGCTATTTTTGGTGCAAGAAAAGAGTCTAGAGGTTTTTTATTTTCTATTTTTTGTTTAAGGGCGGCTAGTCTACCAAACCAAGCTCGCGCCCTGCTTTATTTCTATTTAACTTTAACCTAATTTTTTAGATGGTTTTTTTTTTCTAACTAATTAACTTAATTAAAATGAGTTATATTAATAATAATAACACTTCTGGAAGTCACATTATAAGTGATTTCGAAAACTTGGCAAAGTCACTTTTAAAGTGATGTTGAATACATAGATATTACATCACTTTATAAGTGACACGGTGAGTAACAACACATTTAAAGTGATGTTGAATACATTGATATTACATCACTTTACAAGTGACACGGTGAGTGACATAAAGAAGTGTTCATCAGGAATTATTTAGTGTTCATCAGGAATTACAAGTGACACGGTCATATGTCATATCTGTATGACACGGTGAGTGACATACAGATGCTCATCAGGAAAAGAGTCCGGTATAGACTCAGAATCACAATCATCATCGTTTCTAAGTCTAGATAAGTGGTCGGCAACTATGTTTTCGACCCCTCTTTTGTCCTTTATTTCTAATGTGAACCTTTGTACGAGAAGAGTCCATCGGATTAATCTCTGCTTAGCATCCTTCTTTGCGAGAAGATACCTAAGGGTTGCATGGTCCGTGTAAACTAGAGTCTTAGAACCAACCAAATAAGGACGAAACTTATCTAAAGCATAAACGACAACTAAGAATTCTTTTTCAGTAGTTGTATAATTCCTTTGAGCATCATTTAAAGTTTTACTTGCATAATAAATAACAGTGGACTTATTATCTAGTTTATGTCCCAAGACAACACCAACTGCATAATCACTAGCATTACACATGAGTTCGAAAGGTTTAGACCAATCGGGAGGCTGTATAATGGGTGCAGAAGTTAAGACAGCTTTTAAAGTTTCAAAAGCCTTACAGTTAAAATTAAAATCAAAGATGACATCCTTTAAAAGCAGATTAGTTAACGACCTAGCTATTTTCGAAAAATCTTTGATAAAGCGCCTATAAAAACCTGCATGGCCAAGAAAGGCTCTAATATCACGGACAGTCCATGGTATAAGTAGGGTCGCTATCTTATCTAGTTTGGTCTTATCTACTTCGATGCCGTCACTAGATACAATGTGACCTAGTGCTATGTCTTTTTCCACCATAAAATGACATTTTTCCCAATTTAAAACCAGACTCTTCTCTTCACAACGTGTCAAAACCTTAGACAAGTTAGATAGACAGTCAGTGAAAGAGTCTCCATAGATAGAAAAATCATCTTTGAATACTTCCATGAAATGCTCTACCATGTCACTAAATATATGAAGCATACACAGCTGGAAGGTACCAGGAGCATTAGAAAGGCCAAAAGGCATTCGTTTATAGGCGTATGTTCCAAAAGGACATGTGAAGGTAGTCTTTTCTTGGTCATCAATATCAATAATAATTTGAAAATAGCCAGACTAGCCATACAAAAAGTAATAAAAAGCATGACCAACTAGACGTTCAAGCATCTGATCTATAAAGGGTAAAGGAAAATCATCTTTTTGTGTCATTGCATTTAAACGTCTGTAATCAATACAGATCCTCCATTTCATAGGACCATGCGTGGCAACATATTCACCCTTGGCATTACGTACCATGGTAATCTTTGATTTCTTAGGAACTACATGAATGGGACTTACCCATTCGCTATCAGAGATTGGGTATATGATACCCGCATCGAGTAACCATAAGACTTCTTCCTTGACCACTTCTTTCATCGCAGGGTTCAAACGACGCTGAGGTTCATGAGAAGTCTTTGCATTATCCTCTACATGGATACGATGAGTGCACATATTAGGGTCAATTCCCTTAATGTCGGCTAGGGACCAACCAATCGTAGAACGATGTTCCCTAATCACCCTGATCAAACGTGTCTTTTCCTCCTTAGATAACAGAGAAGATATAATTACCGGATGACTACCATCCGGATCAAGTAGAATATATTTTAACTCGGGAGGAAGAGGTTTCAGCACCGGGGTGGAAAGAATGTCGATAAATGCTTCTAGAGGGTCCTCATCTTGAGTAAGGAATACTTACTTAGGTAGCAGGTCTTCAAACTTGGTAAATGGAGCAACAAAAGGGTCTACGATTGGTGTAGACTTCCTCTAAATAGGAGTCATCGACAAAATCTGAACTTCTAAAAGAAAGGAATTTATGCATATGGTTTTCTGAAAATGTGTTATTAAAGTAATCTTGAGCTAAGATCTCGATCATGCTAACCTCCCCATCTATAAAGGAATCTGGTAACTGTTTCATCATTTTAAAAACATTTACCTCAACAGAAAGATGGCCAAAAGGCAAGGATATCAAACTATCGCGGCAATTTATAAGCGCGTTGGGAGTTGCCAAGAATGGATGCCCTAAGATGATCGGAACAGAGTCATTAACGACTTCAGTATCGAGGATAACAAAATCAACAGGATAGTAGAAATCCTGAACCTTAACAAGCACATTTTCAACCACACCCTTAGGATACTTAATAGACCGATCCGCTAATTGCAACGTCATTTGAGTCGGTTGTAGCTCTTGTAGACCTATTTGTTTGTATAGATAATACGGGAGTAAGTTAACACTTCGCCCCGTGTCTAGTAAAAGCGGTGGTCATGTGGGAATCTCCTAAGGTGCATTTATGCAAGGATCTAACCGGGTCCTTGTACTTAACGATTCCATTATGTTCTGATAAAGTTGGAAACTATTAAGTTAGAAAGGCGTCTTTAGGAATATTAGTCTTACGCCTAGTAGCGCACAACTCTTTAAGAAACTTAGCGTGGTGAGGTAATTTTTGAATTGCTTCGAGAAAGGGTAGGTTTATCGTTAGATTTTTGAAAACTTCCCTAATCTCGTCAAAGTTTGTATCCCTATTTAACATAGCTAATTTATGGGGAAATGGTGGTTTCTCTCTATATTTAGCATATGGATCAACTGGATGTCTAACCTTTGCTTTTTGTTTCTTAGGTTGTGGTTTAACTGGTACATCTACAGGGGTAGGCTCTTCAGTTTCTATTTTGGTATCTAGATCAATCTACGGTGTAAGGACAACTGGTGGGGTAACTATAGGCATAGTTACGTTGTTATCAACCACTCTCCCAGAATGGAGAGTGATGATGGCATTTAGCTCACTTACGTTTGCATTTTTCGTACTAGTATTACCGTTCACCTCAAAGGCTGTGTTTGTTATTTTTGGATTAGTTATTGCTTGACCTGGAAACATACCTTTAGGTTGTAAGGAAAGTCGGATGGCTTGTAAAATCTGTTGTTGAGATTGCATAAAGGTATCGAAATGATCTGGTTGTGGAGTAGTATTTGCTACTGGTTATGTGACATGAACTATGTTACGTTGATTATTAATGGGTGGGTTGTGATAGTTATTATTATTAATCGGAACGATACCTCTATTAGAATTATAATTATTATTGTTATAATTATTATAATTTCCCTGACCTTGTCATTGTCGTGGTGGAGATTGGTTATAATTGTTTGCTTGCCTAACAATTTGATTATTAAACCCCGTAGGTGTTACTTGTTGATTATTTCTCCAACTGAAGTTGGGGTGTTGTCTCTAAGGGGCGTTAGAAATAGGATAACTATTAATTGAGCAAACGTTATCTTGTTGTAATGTTTGTTGTTCGTAAGCGAGAGGACAATAGGAGTCGGGATGCTCTGGACTCAAACAGAAATTACATGGATTGGAGTTGACATTCATGATAGGAATAGGCTTTTGTTGAACAGAAATAGCCTCAACCTTTTTAGTGAGAGATTCGATTAAATTTTTAAATTCAGGATCGGGTTTCATCTTTAACATACCGGCGGCTTTAACTATTGTAGAAAAAATAACGGAACGGGAGATATCGTCACTACCCCCCCATTTATTATTACGCTTAGTTTGATCTTCTAAAAATTTATAAGCCTCTGAGGCTCCCTTACTTAGGAAACTACCCCCATTCATTATGTCAAGGACTTCTTTATGGTGGTGTAACAGTCCCTTGAAAAAGGCACGAACTAACGTGTCTTTCGCGAGGTTATGGTGTGGACACTCTATGAGAAGATCGGTGAAATGATTCCAAGCCTCTGAAAATGATTCATGAGGATTCTGTAGAAAGAAATAAATCTTGGAAAGCATTTCATCGGTCTTCAGTGGTGGGTAAAAATGTTCCATAAATAGTTGAACAAGTTTGGCCCACGAGTCTACAGAATTAGGCGCTTGGGCAGTTAACCAAGACGCCGCCTTGTCGGCTATGGTGAAAGGAAACACCATCAGTTTAATTTGGTCAGCACCAACCGTAGGATGGTGGAATGTAGTAAGGACTTGGTCAATCCTACGCATGTGCTGATAAGGTTTTTCATGGTCTAAGCCATGAAAAACGGGTAACAAATTAAATATATTTGGGGGAATTCGGAAATCCCCCACTGGGTCTGATAGAACGATGGAAGATTTTGGGCTATCATTCAAGGTTTTGTAAAAGTCAGAGGGAGGAGACTCTCTTTCTTTAGCCGTTGTTTTAGGTGTGGTGTATGGTATATTAGCTAGAGGTGTAGTGAGTGGTATACTAGAAAGGCGTATTTGTTGACGTTGCCGGTTGATTACGTTAGGCGTTTTTCTTCGGCCTGACCTTAATCTCATACAAGGCTAAGACCAATCTTAACTAAACACGACAACACTCCAAACAATCCTGATATGCTAGTATGAATCTCTAAAAGGAGTTGCGAGGTGTGGAAGAAAGAAGTACCTGAATGCCTCCTTACTTCGCTTATGAATAACGTCTTGTATACGCGTGCTCAGTGTGTAAAACTAGTTAGAAACACTGAATAACTTGAAGTAATGGAAGTTTGAACTAACCTGTGGAAATCGGGCGTTTCAGAGTAGAGGGCGCAGGTCGCGCTCAGAATCAGCCTAGGTAGGGCGCATGTCGCGCTCAGGTCCAACTCGAGCTCCAGCGCGCCAGACGGGCTTAGGGCTTTGCCTTGGCAAGGCGTGGGTCGCTTCGGGTAAAACTCGAAGTTCCAGTAATTCACGCCCGGGCGCTTTGAGATTTGCCTTGGTTGGGTGCAGGTCACGCTCCGTGTATTCCCGCGAGGAAAAATCTAGTTCTGAAACAAACTACCACAGTTAGAATCAAACAAGGGTGGGTGGGTTATGGGACTTTGGAAAACTAACAATACTAAAGAAAACAATACTAACGGGAACTAAGATGGTAGCGTCGCCATTTGATAAACGTAAAATGAATAAATGGGAACTAATTTAATTTAATATAAGTATCATTTGATAAACGTAAAATGAATAGTTTACCTACGCATAAATGATAAAATTCAAACGCAAGTGAAACTAAAACTAATTTCGTGTGTGCTACCAAAGATTTTTCTACTCTCGAATCTATCGAAATAGAGTGGAGTAAAAGATTTGTTCCACTCCTAGTTCTTTAGCATTCAATATTTTCTACGACTATCGATCTATCTAAAGTTAATGAGAGTTTTATGAAGGGAATTATACTACGATGTGAATTCAAATAATAAGATACGCTAATTCAAACTATGGAATTTCTAAATTGACTATATGATAAAGAATTAGGGGGGATTGATTCCACCTTAACTCGACTTAATCAACTAACAAAGATTCGTCATGATCCAAATTTCCATGCTTTCACATATCAAAATGGTAATTCTAATCCCTAATTATACATGACAATCTCTACCAATTAATAACTAGCATGTGAAGCAACCAAACCCATTATCATGGTGAACTAATTACTTTCTAGAATTGAATAAATTATCACGACGATTTCTAAGTTAACAAAGATCAAGCTTCATCAAGGCTTCTTCAACCCCCTCTAATGGAGGTTTAGCCTAGAATCATTATGCTATCATTTCCAATCGAAATTGAACAAGACATAATATAAAGATTCTAACTTTAATAATATAAAGATTCTAATAAATAATTCAAAACTAAACTAATAACTATGAAATGATTAACAACTAAGTAATTTAATTTAGAGCTAAGTACTTTAATAAATCAAAACCAAAATTAAGAAGAACTACTATTTTTATTAATCTAATAAAGAATTAACAATCATTCAATAATCTAAATTAAAACAAGATAATAGAAAACAAATTAATGGAATGTAAAACTAGATCTAGATCTAAAACTATTCTCTAATGGATACTTGCTACCTAAACTAAGTATATCTTAGGAGCTAAGTCTTCAGTGTGGAAATGGAGGAGACCAGATCCACATTTTCATGCATGGGCTGAGGAGCCATGTTTTGGGCTGGAAAATTGAGCCCAAAGCCCAATTTCATCAGTCCACAGAGCCTTTTCCAGCTAGCTTTGACTTCAACATACTTTTCGTCCATTTTTGCTCTTCTGATTGGGTCAAGACTTGGACCATTGGAAAGCACTTTCCGAGCTGGTCGTTTTGACATAAGGTAGGCCTAATTCCGAGGCCTGAGTCCAAAGATACATTCTTCGGAAGTTCTGCTAACTTTTATGTGATGTTTCTGCCCGCGTTGACTTTGACTTTTCAGCTTTTGACCGGGCTTTACAAAGGCTTTTTCTCCTTGAATCTTGCCCTTTAATCACAGAACTTCTTAACAACCAACCCTTGCTCCTTTATCTCGCCAAAGTGGCACATTTCTGCACATAATTGACTTCAATGCCTAAAATATATAAAAACACGTAATCAGCATTAACTCTTATTTATTACTCACATAATTGGTCGAAAAGTATTATTGTTAAAGGGTTAAAACTACAGTTTTGGGTTCTTATCAACTCGCCTCGCACATTTGAACTTCTCAAGGCAATGAAAACTCTAATCTCTTGGTAAGTTTAGAGCTTCAACCAAGTGTTTACCCAAGTTCATCCACATAATCAATCAAAATTCATATTTTCTATATATATATATATATATTATATATATTTAATTAATTTATATCTTAAAATATTACAAACAAGTCCCACTGATTTATACTACTCTATTACAAAATCCAAGTCTATAGTTCAACTAAACATCACAAAACAACTGAACTGTTAAAATACTGGACATGAATGTGTGGAGGTGACTAGGCGATCACCCACGCGGTCTCCTGTCTAGTTCTGGTGGAGTTATGTCGGTTTTCAGCTGCAGCTTCAGCTCCTCTTTAGCATGTTGATCCTGAACCCTGATTTGCAAAAAAGTAAGCCAGTAATGAAAAACAACGAAATAAATCAACAAAAATTAGAAACATAAGAAATGGAAAGGTAAGAGTGATGCTTCCCTTCTAAGATGCTCAACCAAGCATTCTTGCTCTTTCAATTCCCGGCAGCGGCGCCATTTGAAGTAGACTAGTTTGGAGTATCTCAAAGATTTTAATATTGTTCACCATATATTATTTAGAGTCTGAATGTTTGGGAGTTGAATAAAGGAAGGTAGAATCTTAGTTTAGAACTTGTATTGATTTACTAGTTATAAAGAACATTGAAAGCTTAAGTTGTAAATGATTGAAATAACACAAACATTGAAAGAAAGGATTGAGACGAAAGATTGGAATAAATAACAACAAAAAGAAGATTGATTGATTGAAAGATAAAAGCAAATAACAATATTGAAATGAAGAATAATAAAGTAAAATGACTTTAATGTAAAAGGACTAGAAATTAAATCATACATGATACTAGAATAAGTCTAGGTGCATTTTCTCTCCCTAACTTTTAGTTCTTATACCCCTACTTTATGCAAACGATTGATTTGCCCTTCTCTATTACATTTGAGACATCTCATCCTTTACTTTATGCTTTTGCTTTTTCTTTTTCTTCTTGATCAGTATAAGTTTTAGAGAAAGCCATCTTTTGAGTTGAGGACACCTATCTCTGGTCTTCTGAGTTGAGGACTTTGACTTTTAGCTCTTTGGTTATGAGTCCTTGACCTTTGACCTTGACTTTGACTTTGACTTTTTCAACACTTTTTTATAGCATCTTCGGGTCTTCATAATAAGCATAATTAAGGTACTTTTTGGTGCTAAGACGCAGCTTTTATGATAAGTGGTATGAATTTCTCTATAACTTGAAAAATGTAATAAAAGTTATGAGTTGTCTTTTTATTAAGCGTAAGAAGGGTTGTGTAGAGGTTTGATATTTTTGGGTGAACGACCTGATGTTCTGTTTGATAAGGAATGGCTGCACTCTTCTTGGGACAATAGTTGCCTACGCATCAAGTTTCTAGGGGTAAACTTGAATCATGCCTTACGTAGTTCATCTCTCTCTACTTATAGATATTTGAGCTGACCTTCTATATTTGCTCCAGGCCATTTGTCAAGTATAGATCCACACTGTGTGCTATCTTGATGATTCGCCATTACTCCTGATGTTACAAAGTTAATGTCTCCTTGATTGGTGCGTTGATTGAGCTCCAGGATTGCACTGGATGATTTGCTTCCATATATGGTCAGAATGGCGAGATTTGGGACGACGAAGTCCGGTCGCTTCTGACGTACTAGCAATGTGGTATGAGCTGATGGAGATACGATCTGGGTTGTGGACACGTGTGTTGTAGTGATATGAAATGTAGAACGGATGGTACTTACACAGCCCCCTTTGTTTTACTTATTGTTTGGATAGCTGTGGTGTGAAACTAAAAGTTAAACAAAGCTTTTTAACACGTGTCCGTTTGATGGGTTTTTTGTATTTTGGAAAAATGTTCGGGAATAGTTAGATCTGACCCATGGGCCCAAAATCGCGGCGGTTTGTGGGCAAGTTATGATTGTGTTTTTGGGAATACGAAACGTTTGTCTCTTCTCGAGGTTTGGGCATCTTAGGGGTTTTGGTGTGCGTAAGGCTTTTCACCTCTTCATTCTATTAACCAAGGAAAAGCAGAGTGAAAGAAAGAATGAAAAAGAGAAAAAAAAACTTTTCCTTCCTTTGTTATCAGGTGCGTGCTTCCGAACTTAAAAATTTGATCTTTCTGCTTCTTTTGTTTTTGCAATGTCTATGACCAGTGATTGTTTGAGTGGTGAAGTGGAGATTGATCGGTGGATAGAGAGAACTGTAAGTGAAGAAGATGTTAAAGTTAGGGTTCGTAGTGGAGTTGGGGCGTCCTTGTCTTCTCCATAGGAGACGATAGCTGAGGAAGTGGAGTCTAGGTCGGTAGGTTGTTATGCTACTTTGAGGGAGGAGTTTGGTTGGGTTGAGTCCGACCTAGAGATGTACGACCTGAGTGAGGAGAGGAGATTGTATAACAGTGATTATGTTCCTTAGGATGAGGGAGTGGTTGTTTGTTATGTGCAGTTAAAGGCTGGGATGAGGTTGCCGTTTTCCCGTTTTACTGTTGAGGTTTTGAATTTTTGTGGAAAGGCACCTTGTTAGTTCGTAGGGAATAGTTGGATGGTTTTCCATGTGTTGGATTTGTTGAATGAGAGGGGTCACTACAAGAAAATGGACTTTTTCCTAAGGATGCTCGGTATTTTTTTGCCACGGTCATAAACCCTTGCATAGTTTTCCACGAATTTTTTACCATAGCAAATATGTTTTTCTTAGTTCCGTGTCTTTAATTCTTTTAGCAACAGTTTAATTGTTTACTTGGGCCGTGGGTGCATCCACGATAGAAACCGTGGGTAGGGCTCTAATATTGGATAGGTAGACCAATTCTCTTTTTACCTTCACTAACTATTTTCTCATTCACCTAGTTTGCTTCATTCCCCACCGCCCTAGGGTTTCCAGTCCCATCAAATTTCTTCAATTCCCCCCAAATTTTCTTCAATCGATCAATTGTTAGGTTTTCAATTAAGCTCAAGAAATGGCAAACGAAACCAAAAAAAATGGAAGTGGAAAAATCAATTCTCGATTTGACGAGTTATCAACTACATGATTGGAATTGAGTTGAACTATATTTAACAACATTAGATACTCGGATTGGTCTTCTTACACAGCTTAAAAAGTTGTCTTTGCGTCAAAATCTGTTTGATGATGTTGGTATTGAGTCAATTTCTCGATGGACTGAGTTATCTGGAATTCAAGTATGAGGTTTTTATCTCTTATTTTCATGATTATGTGAATATATACTGATTTCAACTTAACAATTTATTAGTAATTTCAGCATTGAATTTTTTTTTCTAGGGTTTAATTTTAAAATTGGAAGAACATAATTTTTAATTTTTTTGCTCGATTTTTTTGCTTTTAATCAAACATTAGATGAAGTGGTTAGAATAATTTTCATTTTTCTTAATAGTCGTTATTCTAGGAACCAGTTTGGTTTCAATTTTTTTATTGTGGCACTCTTTCAAAAAGCTTGTTACTTGAGATAATATAATGTTCAGTAAATTGCATCTCATACATGTCGCTTTTTGTTGTCATCTCACCTGTTTCAAGATACTCAAGATTCAGAGTAAATTTATATGTTAAATTAGCCCTCATCTGTTTGGTGTAGCCAAACTTTCCACAAATTGCGGTTTTTTGTATTCACGAGTAGTAGGAAAAGCAAGGAATTCTTAGATCATCATTTATGCCTTTTTATCTATATATATATATATATATATATAATATATTATATATATATATATATATATATATATATATATATATATATATATTTTTTTTTTTTTTTTTTGTTTTATAGAGGGTGGTAATCTTTCATTGATAATTTGAGTATTCAATCACTCTTTATCTGTCTGGCTATGCTGCTTGGGTTTTCTCATTTCCCTTAGTACAGGCACTTCACTAAAGCAAAACTAACATTATGTTGTCGACTAATTAATTAGCTAAAAGAGTTTAGATATACTAGTATTTTGCAATATGAATGAGTATATTCTTATCATTTGAAAGTATTCATCCCTTGAGCTTTATAGTAATTGGATGGTCCTTGTTATATAGGTGCCAGGTTGGTCTCGACACACCTTAGTTATTAGGTACTAGTAAGCCTGTTACTTGAGATATCGTGGTCAGTATAATGCATCTTATTTCTATAGGTTTGAATATGTTTGAATTGCACAAACTTAAATTTGTTGTTGTGGTTGTTGTCTAAAAGGATGGATGAGGGCCTACTGGAAGATGTTGAAGACAAAAGGGAAGTTGTAAGGATGCTAAAGGAGAGAAGTCAGAATATTTTATTCAGTTTTTTGTATCCAATAGCCTTCATGTTAGTGTTTGTGACCTTTCTTTGCATAATTGCAATGCCATGTACCGTGCCCGGTTTCATGGCTCTACTAGTCCTTGGGGCATTTACCATTTTACTTTTTACTTATTCGGCTTATCGAGATATGAAAGAGTTAAGGGTTAATCTCTTAAGACTTTATGTGCGCCAAGATGGAAGTCTGGAAGAAGAGGCATTGGAGATAGGATGGGTTAACCTACGATTCAAAGGGACAGAATTGGTCATTTTTGCTGGATTATTTGGAGTTTCATACTTGGCCTCTATGGGGTACATGGTTATAAAAACCTGTAGTAAGTAATCAGAGTAGAACCTATCTATATGCATGTAGAGTTGTAGACTTATATTCTCTTTCCTTTTGTTTATACTGTTTCCGTTTCTCTAAATGCAGATGCCCACTAACCCCTCCTATCAAGCATTTGTTACGACTTGAAGTAACGGTTCATGATCATTCTGTAGAAGTGAAAGAATGTAGACCTATTGCGTGTAGTTATGTAATTGGGTATGTCTTATGATTCAACTGTTTTACTTTTATGCACTTTAACCCTTTTTTATGGCATTAACTTTTGTGCGTTTTATTCGTTGTATTGGGATTATGATTATGTGGAGTATTGCCATGTTAGTGTTGCTAACTATAATTCTATAAAGTCAATATTGGGTATAACCATGAGTCAATGATGCTTTGGCTTTTGTTTTGGCCAATGTGGTCGAGTTGGGGTAAGTCATAGTTTTGAGTTTTCCTATTGGAAAATACTTATTTTTCTTTTGTTATGAAATTTTAGGTGGTTTTAAATTAGTTAACGGTATCGTTATCTTTGAGGTGTAATATGAGTTTCTTTCTTTGACAAGTTTTGTAGTTTCCAACTTTCCATTCATATATACATTCAATCATGCCTTCGAAATGTGTATGAAATGCCATGCCAACTCAGCCTCCAGTTCTGTTTTTGACCCAAGTCCTGAGTTTCACAACTCATAACTTGTATTCTAAGAGATAATGTCATTCCAAGATCGAATCATGTTTGTCTTCATTCTACAATCATTGCGACACCACCATGTATAATAAATACAAGATGGAAATTGCAGAAAGAGTTCTATTGTCCACCGGTAGCAAGATGGAACTTGAGGTACTGTTATCTGAGAAAGTAATGAATAAACCTAAACCAAACACCTCTGTGGCTTGGTCTTGGCACATCTCTTCTCACTTGTTTCCTTTTTATTAGTTGACACCCACCCAACTATGAAGGCTTCTTAGCTTCCTCTTTTTTTGCACTTCAACTTCAATGTTAATAATTCTAAATTCTATAGTTTACTACATATATCAATTGACCATCTTGTTTCAACACCTTATTACCTTGTAGCTTAATAAAACCACTTTTAGACAACGCCCCGGTATATTATTTGTTTGATAGGTGAAAATTAGTTTCAGATAGTAGGCTTCATCCAGTTGCCCACATACACTAGTCTTGCTTTTTGAACACAATAGTGATTTCTAAATTTATTTTTCAAAGTTAGGCCACTCATTTTTTTTTTATATCTTTTTTGGTTTGTAGGAAATTGTTAAGGATTGATTCGAATTCAATACAAGGTTTGCTTTTTTTGGTCTGACACTTCCACTTGCTATGTAAGACTCCTACATTTACCATGAATTCTGTTATATGTTGAAGTGATTTTTCGTTCTAAGACTTATTGTAGTCTTTATGCTTGACTTGTTGCAACCTATTGAACCAGTTACAGGCTTGAAAGGCACTCACATTAATGCAACTTGAGATTATGATCTAGCGTATTATCTTAGAATATGTATTCTATTTGAGAATATGTGATGATAAAAGTAAAATGGTAGTTTTACTAACGAATAAATGCTGAAACTCAAATGCAAGTAAAACTAAAACTATTTTCTACTAGTGTTTATCAAAGTTATTATACTCTCGATTCAATCGCAATAGAGTTGGAGTAAAAGATTTGTTCCACTCCTAGTTCTTTAGTATTGGCGTTTTCTATTATTATCAGTCTATCCAAAGTTAATGAGAGTATGATGAGAATTATACTATGATGTCAATTCAAATACTAAACAAGATATGAATAACGAAATGACGAAAATACTAAGGTTTGAATCTAGATAAAGAATTAGGGGGGATTGAATCTACCTTGAATCCAAGTTAATAAACTAGCATAAATTGTTGTAATCCAATTCTTACGATAAGAATTGGTCGTTCTAATCCCTAATCATTCATGACAATCTCTACCAACTAATGACTAGCATGTGAGGAAGTTCAACCCATTCTCATGGCGAATCAACTACCTTGTAGAGTGGAATAAACTCTTACAACTATTTCTACACTACACAATTTAGTTTTCATCAAGGCTTCATCAAACTCCTCTAATGGAGATTTAGCCTTGATTCATCAAACTATCATTTCTATATGAATTTAAACAAGACATGATATAAAGATTTTAAATTTGCTTATTTCAATTCAAATGAAAATCTAATCATGCAAGATTTAATTGAACTAATAATGATAAATAACTAAATCTATGAATTGAAACTACAATGATTTAATGAAAATGAAACTAGATTATGAAGAACTAATTAACTTTATTGATCTAATGAATAGCAATAACAATAATTCAATAACTGAATTTAAAACAAGATAGTAAAACTAATTAATTAATAGAGTCTAAATCTAGATCTAAAACTATTCTCTAATGGCTACCCTATTTTTCTACTTGCTTAAGAGTTAAGTCTTGTGTGTTGAAATGGAGGAGACAAGATCTACATTTTCGTGCATGGGCTGAGGAGCCATGTTTTGGGCCGAAAAATCGAGCCCAAAACCTAATTTCTTTAGTCCATAGAGGTCTTTTCAGCTAGATTTTGGTTCAATAAACGTGTCATCAACTTTTGCTCCTTTCATTGGGTCAAGATTTAGACCATTTGGAAGATCTTTCCAAGCCGGTCGTTTCGACATAAGGTAGGCCCAATTCCGAGGTCTGAGTCCAAAGATACGACCTTCGAAAGTTCTGCTGACTTTTGTGCGCTGTTTCTGCCCGCGTTGACTTTGACTTTTCAGCTTTGACCGGGCTTTTAAAAAGGCTTTTTCTCCTTGAATCTTGGCCTTTAATCACAAAACTTCTTAGCAACCAACCCTTGCTCCTTTATCTCGCAAAAGTGACACATTTCTGCACATAATTGACTCCAATGCCTGGAATACATAAAAACACGTAATCATCATTAACTCTTATTTATTACTCGCATAATTGGTCTAAAAGTATTATTGTTAGGGGGTTAAAACTACAGTTTTGGGCTCTTATCAAACCACCCCCAAACAGCATTTTGCTTGTCCTCAAGCAAATATGAGAAATTAGAATAAGTGACCAAAAATAGAGTTCTAACTACTCGCAAGTTTACCGAAAGTCGCATTGCATTGACCATATGCAACAAGGCTTTAAGCCACTAGGAATTTCCTAGTGGACGAGTTATAGCCTCGTGAGAGTTTACCAGTGAAGTTACTCACAAACTCCATCTATACTACAACGACTAAGAAATAAAACTATTGTTTCCTTCTTTATGTCTCAACTATCAATACATCTTAGTTAGCAATGAATACATAATAATCAAGTCGAAACCTAAACTAATATATGCATAATAATCAATCATTTACGAATAAGCATATATACAATGAGTAATACTATGAATTCCACAGCAGGTCTGTTTCTGAAAACTCGAAATAGCATCCTTAAGTAGGTCCTCACATAAATGTCAAGACAAAAATACTCTAATTTTTCCGCTCAAGTTTCACTACTCTAGTGTGCAGTGGGCACACTCTACTTTACAATCTCAATGACACACAAGAAAGCCGGAGTCGATCAAACACATCTACCACTTACTATCACACTAACCTATTCCTAATTGAGCTTGAGGGCTTTATTAGGTGTTGCAGGGATTAGGAGATGGTTTAAGAAAGAAGGAATTGGATATTCAAAATGGAAAAGTCTGAGATAATACAGTCTTCATAGTATGTAACTAGAGAAAACCTTGTTCTTTACTTTTGCTTCTACACTTTGTTTCCATCCTTAGCCATATTTTTTTTTTCTTTTTCTTTGGCTTTTGACTCCTCTGATTCTATTTTTTGGAGTTCTAACTCTTTATTTTCTTTTATTTATTTCTTTATTTTTATTTGGATGAAAACTTTCTTTTTTTATCTGAAGCGACTAACAAATTCTTGATTTCAAAGGTCTTTCTTTTTTCTATTATTCATCTATATTCTCAGACTCATTCAAAGAATGGGTAGGCTGATTTTTTTTTTTTTTGTAACAGGGTCAATGATTTGCGGTTTATGAAAGGCTAAAGAAAGGCTCAGAGGGGCGACTAGCGGAAAATAATTTCACAAGGTTTGAATTTCAGGCTATTTCGATCCAAAGAGGGCCTAAATTCTCGCTTAGGATATGGTATAGTGATCAAGCAAGTGGATGTGTGATTTCTATATCCATATTTTATTTCTCCCTTGTGTCATTTATCAAATGTTTCACTCATATAAGGCTTTAGACTATATTCTCACAGGATTTGTAGAATAAGTACTCTAGCCTAGATTTCAGAAACTTATTGCCAAACAATCATAGATACTCATGTAATATATTTATAGATAGATGCAAAGATTATTTCCTACATATTAACCTACGTTTCTAAAAATTATTCTAATGAAAAAGCTACGTGAGACTTCTAGACAGATGCCTTAATTACACGTGTTTCTATGCCCCTCCCTCCCCCCCCCCCCCAAACAAGAAGCATGCTTTGTCCTCAAAGTATTTAAATACAAAGGGTAGAGAACTACCATGGAAACACGTGAAATTCTGGAACATCTGCAAAACAAGGTTAAAACATACTAATATAGAAAAAGAAAAACAGACGCAACTCTATATGAGTTCCACCCGTTATGGGGTTAGCAAGAATCAAATTGCTTGGGACATAAGCAGACACTAACTGAAACTAAAAACTTAACTTAACTCCCATTTAATTGTCATCCTCCTCCTCTTCCTCTTCAAAGAGATGAGGTTCTTTCGCGTCTTGCCTTGCCATGATAATTTGCCAAGCTTCATGCCATTTATCATCTATAATCGCTAACCTGTTTAGCGCCACTTGGTCGGATGGGGTGTAGGATGCAACCTGATGAGGTTGTGTCTTCCACCCTTGCCAAGTCATTACACGGAAAGATCGAATAATACAATTGGTGGGTCCCACAATGTCTACCCCAACCCAATCTGTGAAATGGGCACAAAAAATAGGGAAGAAACATAGCATAATACGGCAAACTAACACAGGCATAAGTACCTACTTATGCCTGATAAACGTAAAATTGTTAGTTTTACTAATGAATAAAGCGATGAAACTCTAAACACAAGTAAAACTAAAAACTGAACTATACTCGTGATTATCAAAGATTTCTACTCTCGATACTATTGAAGTAGAGTTGGAATAGAAGATTCGTTCCACTCCTAGTTCTTTAGCATTCAAGTTTCCTACGACTATCAATCCTAGCAAAGTTAATGAGAGTTTTATGAATTATACTACGAAATGCTACAGAATACTAAGTTTGAATCTAGAATAAGAATTAGGGGGGAATTGAATCCAACTTAAGAAAATAGCATAAATTGTTGTAATCCAATTCTTACGTATTTACGATAAGAATTGGTAGTTCTAATCCCTAATTATACATGACATCTCTACCAATTCATAACTAGCATGTGAGGATGTCCACCCATTCTCATGGTGAATCAACGACCTTCTAGAGTGGAATAAACTCTAACAACGATTCTAAGCTAACAAAATTAAGTTTTCATCAAGGCTTCATCAAACCCCTCTAATGGAGGTTTAGCGTTGATTCATCAAACTATCATTTCCATATGAAATTGAATAAGACATAACATAAAGATTCTAACTTTATTAAATTTAACTAAACAATAATTGAAATCTAAATTAACAACTAAGAAATCATTAAATAACAAAGATCGAATTTAACAAGAACTAACTATTTTATTTATCTAATGAATGATACTCAATGATTCAAATAACTAACCTGAAATAAGGAATGAAACTAATTAATGGAATGGAAATTAATTAATTAACTAATTCAAAAACTAGATATAGAAGCTATTCTCTAATGGCTACTTTCTATCATAAGCTAATTGATACTTAAGAGCTAAGTCTTGTGTGTGGAAATGGATGAGACCAGATCCACATTTTCGTGCATGGGCTGAGGGTCCATATTTGGGCAGGAAAATCGAGCCCAAAGCCCAATTTCTTCAGTCCACAGGGCCCTTTTCAGCTGGCTTTGACTTCAACAGGCTTTTCGTCCACTTCTTCTCCTTTGATTGGGTTATGGTTTGGACCATTGAAAATTTATTTTCGAGCCGGTCGTTTTGACATAAGGTATGCTCAATTCCGAGGCCTGAGTCCAAAGATACGGTCTTCGGAAGTTCTGCTAACTTTTGTGTATTGTTTCTGCCCGTCTTGGCCTTTTATCACAGAACTTCTTAGCAACGAACCCTTGCTCCTTTATATCGCCAAAGTTGCACATTTCTGCACATAATTGACTTCAATGCCTGAAATACATAAAAGAAAGTAATTAACATTAACTCTTATTTATTACTCACATAATTGGTCTAAGAGTATTATTGTTAAGGGGTTAAAACTACAGTTTTGGGTTCTTATCAAACCACACCCAAACAGCATTTTGCTTGTCCTCTAGCAAATATGAGAAATTAGCATAAGTGACCAAAAATGAAGTTCTAACTAATCTCGTTTCGCCGAGTGTGATTGCATTGACCATATGCAACAAGGCCTTAAGCCACTAGGAATTCCCTAGTGGACGAGTTATAGCCTCGTGATAGTTTTCCAGTGAAGGTACTCACTAACTTCATCTATACTACAACGACTCAGAAATAAACTATTGTTTCCTTATCTATGTCTCAATTATCTATACATCTCACTAGCAATGAATACAGAATAATCAAGTCGAAACCTAAGCTAATATATGCATAATAATCAATCATCTATGAATAAACATATATACAATGAGTAATACTAGGAAATGCTCTAGCAGGCCCGTTTCTGAAAACTCGGAATAACGTCCTTAAGTAGGTCCTTACATAAATGTCAAGACAAAAACTACTCTGATTTTTCCGCTCAAGTTTCGCTACTCCAGTGTGTAGTGGGCACACTTTACCTTACAATCTCAATGACACACAAAGAAGCCGGAGTCGATCAAACATATCTGCCACTTACTATTATACTAACATATTCCTAATTGAGCTAGATGTCTTTATTAGGTGTTGCGGGGATTAGGAGATGGTTTAAGAAGGACGGAAATGTATATTCAGAAAGGACAAGTCTGAGATAATAGAGTCTTCGTATTATGTAACTAGAGAAACCTTGTTCTTTACTTTTGCTTCTACACTTTGTTTCCATCCTTAGCCATATTTTTCTTTTTCTTTGGCTTTTGACTCCTTTGATTCTATTTTTGGGAGTTCTAACTCTTTATTTTATTTTATTAATTAATTAATTAATTTATTTGGATGGAAACTTCCTTTTCTTATCTGAAGCGACTAACAAATTCTTGATTTTGAAGGTTTTTCCCTTTTATATTCTTCATCTCTTTTCTCAGACTTATTCAAAGAATTGGGTAGGTTGATTTTTTATTTATTTATTATTATTATTATTATTATTTTTTATTTATTATTATTTTGTTTTGTTTTGTAACAGAGTAAAGGATTTGCGGTTTATGAAAGGCTCAGAGGGCGACTAGCGGAAAATAATTCATAGGTTTGAATTTCTGGCTATATCGATCTAAAGAGGGTCTAAATTCTCGCTTAGGATATGTTATAGTAATGAAGCAAGTGGACGTGTGATTTCTCTATCCGGATTTTACTTCTCCCTTGTGTCATTTCTTAAATATTCACTCATTTAGGGATTTAGGCCATATTTTCACAGGATTTGTAGAATATGTACTCTAGCCTAGATTTCACAAACTTACTGCCAACAATCCTATATACTCATGTAACATATTTATAGATAGATGCAAGGATTATTATCTACATATTAGCCTAAGTTTCTAAAAAACTATTCTAATGCAAAAGCTACGTGAGACTTCTAGATTATTAAGAGCATAGAGAAAGAAAACAATACCAATATTCCTAATTGTATAGCATACTTTTTATTTATATTTTTAAAATTTTTGAAATTTTTTTTAACTAGAAAACAAGTGCATATTATATATATCTATATCCTAACAGATGCCTTAATTACACGTGTTTCTATGCCCCCAAACAAGAAGCATGATTTGTCCTCAAAGTATTTAAATAAATAGGTAAGAGGAATACCATTGAAATGCGTGAAATTTTGGAACATCTGCAAAATAAGGTTAAACATACTAATATAGAAAAGAAAAACTGACGCAACTCTATAAGAGTTTCCACCCGTTATGGGGTTAATGAGAAATAAATTGCATGGGACATAAGCAGACACTAACTGAAATAAAAACTAACCTTAACTCCGGTTTAAACATTTTCCTTCTCATCCTTAATGAAGAAATGAGGTTCCTTCGCATCCCCGGCCACGCCATGGTAATTTGCGGGCTTCACGCCACTTATCGCCTACTATAGCTAACCCCGTCAAAGCCACTTGGTCGGATGGGGTGTAAGGAGCAATCTGATGAGGTTGTATCCTCCACCCTTGAAAAGTCATTGCACGGAACGATCGAATAATACAATTGGTGGGTCTCACAATGTCGACCCCAACCCAATCCGTGAAACGGGAACAAAAAACAGGGAAGAAACATAGCATTATACGGCAAATTAAAACATGCATAAGAAGGTAGTCATGCCTCATGCTATGGGCTCGGGCTAAACTAGACATTAGGGTCTGGAGAATTTCATAGAGTGTACGTCCCCCAGCTAAAGTTAGGAAAATATCACAAGTTTCGTCATTCACAGAAGAATAACGGCATTCCCCTCTAATGTTTAGTATGATCCAAAACATAACAGTGCCCACGTTCATAGACAGGCTACCAAGGGCGACGTTATAATCCCCTTGGTCCTCTATCCTAAAGATTCCTGCCCCATAATGCTCATGCAAATCATCATAGTTATACATGTACATATTATCTACCAAATAGGCCTATGAGTCTTGTATTTCGGTCGGCATAGCAAGTCCAAGCACAAAGGCTATCAAGAACCTGGAAATTTCCATTGGTTCATCCCCGATGGTGATGGAGAACACTTGTTGTCCATCTGGTCTATCAAAGAACTTACAATTATCATAAAAATAAGATGTAAGTGTGGGAGAATAAAGTTCATCAGGACTTACCAATAGTGGCTCCCATCCTGCTAGAATGATCACTTCGCGAAACCACGCACCATATGTGTCACTTTGGAACAAGTCTTCAAAAAACTGTTCCGGTATGATACGAGGGAATGTCATCCCCAATAAACTTGCTGGAATAGCTGCGAAGGATCCTGTAACAACCCATAAAAAATTGAAATTTTTCTTGGCCACGAGGTTCTGGGCGCAACGTGCGTTCCACTTATGCCTGGGTAGGGCGCGGGGTGCGCCTTTGTGATTTTAGAGTTCCAGGTACTTGGGCGCAAGGCACGCTCAATTTGTGCCTGGGATGGGTGCGAGTTGCGCTCAGGATGAAAACTGGAATTCCAAAGAGTGGGCACAGTCGCTCAGCTCGGGCTTGAAGAAGGCGCTGGTCACGCCTCGATGAAATTCGTCGACAGCGATTGCCTAGAAATGCGCAGTCGCTCCCATCAAGCGCTTGGCGGCTCGAGCTGCTGATAGTGCTAAAATAGATAAGAAAGATGGGAATCGTGGGATTGAAAGGTGAGAGATGAAAGTGAGGTGTAGTGTGGGTTGTGAGTGTAGAATGAATGAAGTTTTTATAGGTTTTAAGTTGCTAAAACGAATCGGGAAGTTGCCAAAAAGTTTTAAGGCAATTGTCGGAAACAAAAAATTTCCAAAATAGAAAATGGAAACAACCCATATTCTCTATTCCAAGACAAACCTAATATATTTTAGGTTGAATTTAGGATAGAAACTGCCTAACTCATCGAGATTTCATCCTACCACAATATCTATTCATAGGGATGCCCATATCGGCAATATTCTCACCCTCACTCCAACATAAATTCTAAACTGGAGGATCATATCAAAAATCATGCTAGAATACATAATACCACCCCCAAACAATTCGAGAAGGTGGGATTAACGATAAAAACAATGCACAATTTAAAAAGAATAGTATTATATTAAAACGGAAATTCGAACAACATTTAACAACCAAATTCAAAATTAAATACGGAATTCATAAATTAACATCCGAACTAAAATAAAAAGCAAATACAAAACAACATCAACTCATAATATTCCTAAACCACTCGCTGCTGGTAGTGGAAGGGACATGGGAAGGTGATGTCTCCTGAGCTCTTGATGGGCCAGAGCCATCCGTCCTGCGGCGATGATGCTCGTGCCTCACAGACTGCTCCTTAGAAGAAGCAGCCCCCTGTGGTGGAAAGCATGCAAGCATATCGTCTCGGAACTTGCACTGAGCTTCTATCTCAGCCCTCGTCTATTCCCACCGCTCATCCTCGCGCTGGGCACGAGTCTCGAAGTTTTCATGCATGGTAGCCTACCGAGTTAGGAGGTCTTCACAAATAGTATTGAGAGAACGCATGCCACGATGAATCACATGCATGCATTCTGCATCCGACCTACACCTCTCCAAGGCATCGGCATCAAAACATGTCGTGTCCTCCTCATCCTCCGAGTCATCCTCTTTGACTACCCTCTCCTCAGTCAACCTCCAAACTCTTTGGATACACTCCGTATAAATATGAGGATTTCGGTGCTCTTTCAGGCAAATCCTATTAGAAGTCAGAGTCACTCTCAAGGTCATCATGATCTTGGTTATCAAAACAGGGAGAGGTGCAATACTCTTCCCAACTCCCATAATCATGTTACCCAAAAACTAAAAAATACAAAACTCGTACTTCTACTCTTGGAGTATCCATAGAATGTGAAGGCAGTTTAGACCGATGTCACTGACTTTCTCCTTTCCTATGACATTCCTACCAATCCATTGAGCTACAGCCAGCAGGTTGGTTCTGAGAGACGACTGGCGAACACAATGCGAGCTCGCATTGTAGTTCCCTTCCGAAATAGTCACGTTCATCAAAGGCTCGACCCCAGTAAATTGGGAATCCTGTAGTGTGGCATCGAGATGGTGTTTAGGCGGAATGCCTAAAATCTCAGCTAACAACCCAGTAGATACTTCTCTCCTCCTCCCAACCACCTTAACAAAAATCCTATTTTAATCTAACTCCCTCGTCCTATAAAACTGTCGGACCAAATCTTCATGGTAAAAATTGTCTGTCGAGTACCACAAACCACTCCAATCTCTCCTGACCATCTCGTCACCATAAAATGGCGTGAAGTGGTAGGCAGTAAACGCGTGCTCCGACAAAATCCGACGTCTTTGAGCCATTTTAAGATTTAGGACAATTTGGGGGTTTAAATTGAATGTGGGGATGGAGTTTGAGACAACCTTACTAACCAAACAGTGGTGGTGGCGCGGCAGTTCAAATTTCTCAATTTTTTTTTTTTGTTTTTTCTAATGTTTTGGTGGTGGGAATTTGTGGGGATGGTGGTGGGTGTAGTTTGGAGAAGATTTGGGGTGGATTTAATTTATTGGCGTGGGTGTAATTAGATTTCCTTTTATTTATTTATTTTTTTTTATTTTAGGTTAGGTTTTGAAGCTTAAAACTTTGTTAATGGCGGTTTAGAGGAGGAGCACGACTGTTGTGTTGAAGATGGAGACACTGCACGTGTGCACGAGATTGGGCCCAAGCCCAATTTGATTTTTCATTTTTTTCGATTTTTTGCGCAACTTCAAACTAAATTTGCCGCTTCGTTACCGGGTTCGATTTTTGCGAATGAGCTATGGAAATAATCATGAGAGAATTTCCAATCCAATGATCCATAAAACAATCTATTCTGACCGTGGATGACATATAAGAAGATGGAAAATGCCTCGAAGTGTGTGCGTGACGTAAGTTATGCGAGCGAATGAACTCTAATTTCATAGATAATGTCAACCTGAATCGAAATACAATTAAACGGCCTACGCAACAGAAATGGAAAGTTGAACAATCCAGTACATAAATGAAAACCCAACCCCTAAACAAATTTTTGGCAGCGAAGTTTAGAAAATTTGGTTTAAAAGTGGGTCTCTTTTAAAGTCAGATTTCCGAGACTTCCTAAATTACTATTTTTATGATTTTAACAATTTTTTTTTTAATGAATAAGATTTAATATAAGAAACACAATAAAGCAATAAATGCATAATTCACACCATAGAAGAACATGACTCAAAATCTGAAAAAACATGCAAGAGTGGAAAACGTGAATTATGTTTAATGTGGACTTAGGATCCGGTACTTACAGCCACACAATCCATAAGGAGGGCCCGGTTACCTGAGTAGTGCACTTACCAATATATGGAATTGTAAGGAAGGACACCAAACATCAAAATGGGTCGTTTATAGTCGATACTTTCGACTTTTAACAAATAATCGATATATATATATATATATATATATATATATATATATATATATATATATATATATATATATATATATATCCCTTTCAGTTTTCCATATATTAACAACCTAAAGAGTTGGGGGTCTTTCCATAAATAAATAACATGAAATGCACTCCCAAATAGAATCAAGCCCCGAGATTCTCTACGACGCAACTTATTGAAATGAAAGCGAAGTCTGATGGATCTAGAATGTAACCGCGCATGCACCTTTTTTTTTGCCTTTGAACGAGAGGGTGTCCAAGTGAATGATCGTGAGAAAATGGATGTTTGTGGAAGATATGGATGAATTTTAGATGTAAGGAAAGGAAGAAATGAGAATGTCGGTTTGGCACAAAACTCATTCATGGTGTAAGTGGGAACTGTCTCAATTCTAAAAATGAAGGTGTCAAGTGCCTTTCCCTTGGGAATTATTTATGTATTAAGAGGATTTAGAAAATCATTAAGTACAGAAAAAACAAAAGGGTCAAGCGCAAACTCCAGGTTCCTTTGAAAGGGTGGAAGGTGGGGAATATTGGTGAGGGAAGATGAATGAGTGTCAGCTAGAGCTCTCAGGTCTAGATCATTAGAAGCCTTGAGAGATGCTAGACATTCCTCAATAGGTGGGTCAAAAGAATCACTGGGATAAAGGGTGAAAAATTCATCTTCCGTCATAGTGTCAAGGGATAAATGGATGTTGGCAGGGTGGGACTCGCGAGGTGGCAGGGAAGAGTTGCAAAGGAGTTGAAGGAAATCTTCCTCAATTTCCTCTACGTCCAAGGAGTATTTGTCGAAGTTGGAACTTCCAAAGGAAAGGAATTTGTGCATCTGGTCATTCAAAAACGTGGTTTTGAAATAATCATCATGCTAACCTCTCCATCGATATTCATATAAGGCAAATGTTTGATCGTTTTAAAAATGTTAACCGCAACGGAAAGATTGCCAAAAGACAAGGACATCGAACCATCGCAACAGTTTATAAGCGCGTTGGTAGTTACCAAGAAACGGCGCCTAAAATGATTGGAATAGAATCGTTAGCGGCTTCTGTATCGAGGATAACAAAATCCGCAGGATAGTAGAAATTCTGAACCTTAACCAGCACGTTTTCCACTACACCCTTAGGATACTTGATAGACATATCAGCTAGTTGTAACGTCATTGTTGTAGGTTGCATTTCCTGTAGACCTATTTTTTTTTATAAATAATAAGGGAGTAAGTTAACACTCGCCCCGAGGTCTAATAAAGCAGTGGTCGTGTGAGTATCCCCTAAGGTGCATTGTACAGTAGGACGACCAGGGTCCTTGTACTTAACAATTCCATTGTGTTCCGTTAATGTTGGGAACTGTTCAGTTAAAAAGGCGTCTTTAGGAATCTTTGTCTTACGCCTAGTAGTGCACAACTCTTTAAGAAACTTAGCATGGTGAGGTAACTTTTTAATCTCTTCAAGAAAAGATAAGTTTTTCGTTAGATTTTTAAAAACTTCCCTAATCTTGTCAAAATTTGTATCCTTGTTTAACATAGCTAATTTCTGAGGAAACGAAGGTTTCTCTCTATATTTAGCATATGGATCAACAGGATGGTTGATCTTGCTTTTCTATTTCTTAGGCTGTGGTTTAACTGGTACCTCTACAAGGGTAGGATCTTCAGTTTCTGTTTCGGTATCTAGTGTAATATTTGGTGTAGGGACTACTGGTGGGGTAACTATAGACATAGTTACTTTGTTATCCACCACTCTGCCTGAACGGAGAGTGGTGATAGAATTTATATCTCCTACGTTTGCATTTTCATTACTAGTATTACCGTTTACCTCAAAGGCTGTGTTTGATGTTTTAGGATTAGCTATCGCTTGACCTGGAAATACACCTTTGGGTTGCACTTTCTCTTGAGCTAACTGCTGTAAGGAAAGTTGGATGGCTTGTAAAATCTGTTGTTGAGATTGCAGAAAGGTATCAAAACGATCCGGTTGTGGAGTAGTATTTGCTACTGGTTGTGTGACAGGAACTATGTCACGTTGATTATTAATGGGTGGATTTTGGTAGTTATTATTTATCGGAACGATACCTCTATTAGTATTATAATTATTATTGTTATAATTATTATAATTACCCTGACCTTGTCTTTGTCGTGGTTGAGCTTGGTTGTTATAATTATAATTACCCTGACCTTGTCCTTGCCTTGGTGGACCTTGGTTGTAATTATTTGTTGGCCTAACATTTGGGTTAAACAACCTTGGAGGTTGTTGATTATTTCGCCAACCGAAGTTGGGGTTTTGTTGCCAATCGGCGTTAGGTTTGCTATTAATGGAACAAACATTATCTTGTTGTGATAGTTGTTGTTCATAGGCGAAAGGATAATAGGAGTCGGGATGCTCTAGACTAAAACAGAAATTACATGGATTGGAGTTGACATTCATGACGGGGATAGGCATTTGTTGAATAGAAATAGCCTCTACCTTTTTAGTTAGAGATTCGAATAAATTTTTAAGTTCCAGATCGGGTTTCATCTCAAACATACCGGTGGCCTTTACTGTCGTAGAAGAACTAGCGTTGGGAGATATTGTCACTACCTGCCCAGTTATTATTACACTTAGTTTGATCTTCTAAAAATTTATAAGCCTCTGAGGCTCCCTTACTTAGGAAACCACCCCCATTCATTATGTCAAGCACCTCCTTGTAGTGGTGTAACAGTCCCTGGAAAAAGGCACGAACTAGCGTGTCTTTTGTGAGGTTATGGTGTGGACACTCTATAAGTAGATCGGTGAAATGATTCCAAGCCACTAAAAATGATTCATGAGGATTCTGTCGAAAGAAATGAATCTTGGAAAGCATTTCATCGGTCTTCAGTGGTGGGTAAAAATGTTCCATAAACAGTTGAACAAGTTTAGCCCACGAGTCCACAAAATTTGGCGCTTTGGCGCTTAACCAAGACGCCTTTATCGGCTAAAGTGAAGGGAAATACCCTTAGTTTAATTTGTTCAGCACCAACCGTAGGATGGTGGAATGTTGTAAGGACTTGGTCAATCCTACGCATGTGCTGATAAGGCTTTTCATGGTCTAACCCATGAAAAATGGGTAACAAATTAAATATATTTGGGGGGATTCGGAAATCCCCCATTTGGTCTGATAGAACGATGCAAGATTTAGGGCTATCGTTCAAGGTTTTGTAAAAGTCAGAGAGAGGAGACTCACTTTCTTCAGGCATTACTCCAGGTGGTGTGTGTGGTATATTAGTTAGAGGTGTAGTGAGTGTTATATTAGAAAGGCGTGTTTGTTGACGTTGCCGGTTGATTATGTTAGGCGTTTTTCTTCGGCCTGACCTTAATCTCATGCAAGGCTAAGCCAATCTTAATGAAACACAACAACACTCCAAACAATCCTCATATGCTAGTATGAACCTCTAACAGGAGATGCAAGGTGTGGAAGAAAAGAGTACCTGAATGCCACCTTGCTTCGCTTATGAATAGCATTTTGTTTATGCGTACTCAGTGTGTATAACAAGTTAAAACACTGAAAACTATGAAGAAATGGAAATTTGAAACAAACCTGTGGAAATCGAGCAGATTCAGCAGAGGGCGCAAGTCGCTCTCAGAATACGCCTAAGTAGGGTGCAGGTAGTGCTCAGGTTCGAGCTGGAGTTCCAGGCTCTTGGGCGCAGGGCGCGCTCCAATTTAGCCTTGGTAGGGCGTGGGTAGCGCTCAGGGAAAACCTAGAGGTCCAGGCGCTTCAGTGCGGTGGGCGCTCGTGTTTTGCCTTGGCAAGGCATGGGTCGCGCTTAGCCAAAAAGTGGAGTTCCAGGCGCCGCCATGGTCGCTACCCAATTTAGCCTACCAAAGGGTCGCTGGTTTCGCCGTGTAATTCTTCGAGGAAATTTTCAGTGCTGAAATGGACAACCACAGTGAGAATCAAACATGGGTTGGTGGGTTATGGGACTTTGGAAAATTAACAAATCTAAAGAAAACATTGCTAAAGGCAACTAAGATGGCAACGACGCCGTTTGATAAACGTAAAATTGATAGTTTTACTAATGAATAAAGTGATGAAACTCTTAACGCAAGTAAAACTAAAAACTGAACTATACTCGTGATTATCAAAGATTTATACTCTCGATACTATTGAAGTAGAGTTGGAATAGAAGATTCGTTCCACTCCTAGTTCTTTAGCATTCAAGTTTCCTACGACTATCAATCCTGCCAGAGTCAATGAGAGTTTTACGAATTATACCACAAAATACTACGGAATACTAAGTTTGAATCTAGAATAAGAATTAGGGGGAATTGAATCCACCTAGAATCCAACTTAAGAAACTAGCTTAGATTGTTGTAATCCAATTCTTACGTTCTTATGGTAAGAATTGGTCGTTCTAATCCCTAATTATACATGGCATCTCTACCAATTCATAACTAGCATGTGAGGGCGTCCACCCATTCTCATGGCAAATCAATGACCTTCTAGAGTGGAATAGACTATTACAACGATTCTAAGCTAACAAAATCAAGTTTTCATCAAGGCTTCATCAAACCCCTTTAATGGAGGTTTAACCTTGATTCATCAAACTATCATTTCCATATGAAATTGAATAAGACATAACATAAAGATTCTAACTTTATTAAATTTAACTAAACAATAATTGAAATCTAAATTAACAACTAAGAAATCATTAAATAACAAAGATCGAATTTAACAAGAACTAACTATTTTATTTATCTAATGAATGATACTCAATGATTCAAATAACTAATCTGAAACAAGGAATGAAACTAAGTAATGGAATGGAAACTAATTAATTAACTAATTCAAAAACTCAAAAACTAGATCTAGAAGTTATTCTCTAATGGCTACTTTCTATCCTAAGCTAATTGATACTTAAGAGCTAAGTCTTGTGTATGGAAATGGAGGAGACCAGATCCACATTTTCGTACATGGGCTGAGGGTCCATGTTTTGGTCTGGAAAATCGAGCCCAAAGCCCAATTTCTTCAGTCCACATGGCCCTTTTCAGCTGGCTTTGACTTCAACAAGGTTTTCGTCTACTTTTGCTCCTATGATTGGGTCAAGGTTTAGACCATTGGAAAGGTCTTTCTGAGCCGGTCGTTTTGACATAAAGTATGCCCAATTCTGAGGCCTGAGTCCAAAGATACGGTCTTCGGAAGTTCTATTGAGTTTTGTGTGCTGTTTCTGCCCGTCTTGGCCTTTAATCACAGAACTTCTTAGCAACCAACCCTTGCTCCTTTATATTGCCAAAGTGGCATATTTCTGCACATAATTGACTTCAATGCTTGACATACATAAAAGCACATAATTAGTATTAACTCTTATTTATTACTCGCATAATTGGTCTAAAAGTATTATTGTTAAGGGGTTAAAACTACAGTTTTGGGCTCTTATCAATGCCTCTGACTCTGGGCTCATGCTAAACTGGACATTAATGTCTTGGGAAGGTCATATAACAAGCGTCTCTCAGTTAGAGCAAGGAAAATGTTGCAAGTGGTGTCATTCGCAGAAAAAAAATGCCACTCCCCTAATATGTTTAGCATGATAAAGAACATGACCGTGCCCACGTTAAGGGATAAGCTACTAAGGGCTACGTTATATGTCCCTTGGTCCTCTACACAGAAAATGTTGGCCCCATAATTCTCATGCAAAAGCTTATAGTTATAGGCAGAGAAATTATAAACTATGTAGCCCCATGGGTCTTGAATCTCAGCAGGCATAGGAAGGTCAACAACAAAAGCGAACAAGAACTTGGTTATTTCCATTGTTTCTTCATCAATGTTGATGGAGAACACATGTTCTCCGTCCATCTGATAAAAGAATTTACAATGGTCATAAAAATACGAGGTAAGTGCAGGAGAGTAAAGTTTATCATAACTTACTATTAAAGATTGCCATCCTGCTTGTATGATTACTTTGCGGAACCACGCACCATAGGTGTCACTTTGGAACAAGTCTTTAAAAGATTGTTCTGGTATGATATGAGGGGATGTCATCACCAAACTACTCTCTAGAACAGCTGCAAACGATCCTGGAACAACCCACAAAAAATCGGAATTTTTTGTGCTTACGGATGTCAGAGCGCTGGGGGCGCTCAAACTATGCCTTAATTGGGCGCAGGGTGCGCTCTGGCTATGTTATAGTTCCAGGCAGTTAGGCACTGGGCGCGCTCACTTTTTGTTTTGGATAGGCGCAGGGTGCGCTCAGGTCTGAATGGAGTTACAATGTTTTGGGCACAGGGGGTGCTCAGATTTGGTCTGGGTAGGGCGCGGGTTGCGCTCAGGTGAATTTCGAGTTATAGGTGGTTCAAGCGCAGGTGGCGCTCAACTGAGGCACATGCGCGCTCCGTGCAGCTTAAGTGCTGAAGTGAAGAAGAAACGAGGAAAAATTGGGAGTGAAAGGTGAGAGATGAAAGTGAGATATGTGGGTTTTATGTGGAGAATGAAGGAAGTTTATATAGGGTTTGAATTTACAAAATGAATCGGCAAGTTGCCAAAAAGGTTTAAGGTAGTTGCCGGAAACAAAATATTTCCAAAACTTAAAACGGAAACAACCCATATTCATTATTCTAAAACAAACCTAATATCTTTAAGATTGACTTTAGAATAGTAACTTCCTAACTCTTTGAAATTTCATCCTACCACAAAATGTAATCATAGGCATCCCAATATCGGCAACATTCCCAACAATCATCGCAAAATTACTGCTAAAATTGTGGATCATATAAAAACAATGCTAAAAGAAATAATACTACCCCCAAACAATTCGGGAAGGTGGGATTAATGCAAAAATCATCGCATGCTTAGACAAGAACCAAATAAATTCAAATAGAAATTCAAATAACAATTAATTACCGAAATAGAAGAAGTGGAGAGGACCGCAGTGCAAACAAGAGCTCAGAAGCAAAGAGAAGTGCAGAAAAAGAAGCCTGAGTCAGGGAAGAGAGGAAGGGGCAAGAACAAAGGGAGTGGTAAAAAAAAAGGCCGATAATGATTAGACTTTGTAGCTGGAATGTTAGGGAAATAAACGACTGCATGAAAGCAAAGCAGTTGAGGAAGTTTATAATAGAGAATAAAATAAGTTGCATGGGAGTGTTGGAAACAAAGGTTTGAATGGAGAAATTGGCGAAAACTAAAAGTCTAGTGTGTCCGCAATGGCAGTTGGAACATAACTATACAAGTGACGAGTATGGTCGCATTTGGATCTGTTGGGACCCAAGTATAATGATTGTTCAAAAAGAGGTGGAAGGGGGTCAATTTGTGCACTGTAAGGCTACAAGTTTGCAGTATGGCTTCAGTTTTTTGGTAACTATCGTGTATGCGAGTAATAAGCAGAAAGATAGGCTGATTTTGTGGGAGGAGATAAAGGCCTTAAGTGTAGGTATTCATGGGCCTTGGTGTGTCATAGGAGATTTCAATAATGTGTTATTCTCCCAAGAAAGAATCGGGGATAGAGCTGTACATCCGAGGGAAACTCAGCCGTTTGCCAGTTGTTTGAATGTAGCAGGGCTATTTGAGCATAATGTGTCAGGGTGTTTCTACACTTGGAATAGTGGAGGTGCGAGCATGAGAAAATGGTTGAAGCTGGATAGATGTGTAGTCAATGCTGTCTGGTTAGCTCAGACCTTGGCCACAAGAGTGGAAGTTTTAACCCAGGGGTTATCAGATCACTGCCCACTGGTTATGTCGTTCTTCAGCCTAGAAAGAAACCATCCCCCATTCAGGTTTTGCAACTTTTGGCTGCTACACAATGATTTCCAGGCATCGCTAAAGGAGTGTTGGGAAATACCAGAGCATGGTAGCCCACCTTTCATGATGACGAGTAAATTGAAATGTTTAAAGGCTATTTTGAAAGAGTGGGCAAGATCCTTAAGCAGCGAGATTCAAAGGAGGGTCGAAGAAGCAAGAATGCAACTCTAGGAAGTGCAAGACTTGCTACATCAGAATCCGTTGGATTGTGCCCTTAGTGCTCAAGAGTACGAGCTACGAGATAAGCTATGTAGCTTGATAAAAATGGAGGAAGCGGACATATTTCATAAAACGGATATTGACTGGTTATGCTTCGGTGACAGGTGCAGTGCATATTTTTTCAATGCGCTAAAGGAAAAAAAACCCGAAATTATGTGGGGGTTATTATAGATGCACAAGGTACAAAAAGAGAGGGGAGGGACCATGTAGCAAAGGCGTTCCTCCAAGTACTATTCGAGTCTGTTGAGTGCCCTCGAAGCTTTCATCGTGACCACGGTTTCTTAATACCCTCACAGTAAAGGAGATCGATCAGGCCACAAGTAATATTCTCATTGGACCTATTACAGCAGTCGAGATAAAGGAAGCTTTGTTTGATATGGAGGACAATAAATCCCCAGGCCCTGACGGATTTAATGCCCCCGTTTCTTCAAAAAAGCCGGATGTGATTGGAGCAGATTTTATCAGATTTATCCAATATATATTCAAACAAAGGAAAATTCTTGGAGGCATTAATTCCACCTTTCTCTGTCTCATACCGAAGATGAAAAACGCAGAGTCCGTTGGCTCGTTTCGACCCATAGCTTGCTGTAACACTTTGTATAAATGTGTGTCGAAAGTTATAACCAATAGGATGAAGATGTGCATATCGGGGATTATCTCAAATTCCCAATCAGCCTTTATACCGGGGAGGTCGATACAAGACAATCTTCTAGTAGCTCATGAGTTGTTAAGGGGATATTCGAGAAAGCAGGGGCAGAAGAGGTGTGCAATCAAACTTGATATCAAAAAGGCGTATGACTCTATCTCATGGCAGGCCCTTGAAGCCATCTTGGGCCGATTCAAGTTTCCTGGGTTGTTCATAGAATGGGCTAAAATGTGCTATACCACCCCTACATATTCAGTTATGGTGAATGGGATGCCGGAAGGTTATTTTGAAGGAAGAAGAGGTCTGCGGCAGGGTGACCCAATCTCTCCGTATTTGTTTGTATTGGTTATGGAAATTCTGAGTTCTCTTCTTCAACAAGATTTGCAGATGAACGGACTTCGCTCATTCGGTCGCGAGGAAGCTAAAAATATCACACCTCCGCTTTCTGCGGATGACGCTCTAATATTCTGCAAAGGTAACATTGACTCTCTGAAGGCCATAAGGGATACTCTGAAAATTTTCTCTGATGCAACAGGGCTCCATTTCAGCAAAGATAAGACTACACTACTCACAAGTAGAATGAATGAAGCAGAAGGGCTTGAGTTGGCAGCAGTTTTGCACATCTCAGTGGTTGCACCACCTGTTACCTACCTAGGTCTCCCCCTCACCGCAACGAGACTTGGAGTAAGAGAATGTTTGCCGCTAATAGAGAAGATTTCGGCTAGAATATCAAACTGGAAGAATAAGGAGCTCAATCGAGCAGGACGAGTGCAATTGGTGAAATCAGTGATAGCCTCTTTTCAAACTTATTGGGCTCAAATTTTTGTGCTTCCGAAGACTGTGATAGAAAAGGTAGCAAAGATATGCAACAGGTTTATATGGGCTGGGCCAAGCCTGGAAAAGAAAATGCATCACGCGAGTAGTGCGACTCTCAGACTAGATAAAGAGCAAGGAGGGATTAGCCTTGTTGATCCTAGAGTGTGGAATAAAGCTGCATACTATGGTTTGGTCTTTAAGCTGGCACAGAAATCGGATTGTCTATGGGTCAAATGGTCATGGCAGCACCACATCAAGCAGAAACATTTCTGGACCATGAAAGCACCGAGGGACTGTTCATGGGTGTAGAGGGGCATACTGAAACATAGAGAGATTTCATGGAAGTACATCAGGTACTGTATTGCAAATGGAAAGAGTACCAGCTTCTAGCATGACCCATGGTGTTCAGGCCCACTGATCCTTAATAGTCAAGCCAAAGCATTGCTAGCTAATGCAATCCCAGAAGATGCAACGGTGTCAGAAGTGATAGCTGATGGTGGTTGGACGAGAGTAATCACTGAGCTACAGGAGTGCGAAGTAAAGAAATGGATCATGGATACGGAGATTAACACCTACATCATGGAGGACCAGGTCACATGGACGCCTAACAGCTCAGGAGAATTTTCAACATCATCAGCGTACTCAGTCCTAAAAAATGTGAGGAGTAAAGTCAAATGGTTCAAGATAGTCTGGGGGAAGTACTCAGTACCAAAGCATTCTTTCACTGTTTGGCAACTGTTCTCCGGAGCTCTCCCAACATAGAATCGATTGGTTGCGAAGAAGGTAATAAGAACCACAAAGTGCTATTTGTGTGGAAACCATGATGAGAGTTCAGCCCATCTCTTTTTCGAGTGCTCATATTCGAAAGTAGTCTGGGAAGAGTTCAAGAAGGCGATGGGTTTACCAGGTGAAGTAAGAGCATCTCATGATGAATGGTACTACCTAATGAGACTACGCAGAAAGAATAACATGGTGTCGGAAGTGATTCGAGCCTTTACTTGCGCAGCAGTGCAAGCTATATGGACTGAGCAAAATTGGAGGTTAAAGAAGAACCGATTCAAGGCAGCTGATGAGGTAAGCCAAAAGGTCATAAATAGCATGAAGATATACATGGGGAAGACGCTGGAATCAGTCCAGGAGGACATGGGAACTAAAGTGATGTTGGAGAGGTTGGGAATTAGGGTCCAAGTAACACAGAAAGAGGAAAGATGGGTTAAATGGGAGAAACCAGAGAGGGAGACAGTGGCTCTAAATACAGATGGGTCGGTACAAGAGGGGATGGCAGGTTATGGAGGTGTCTTGAGGGATAGAGATGGAGAAGTGCTACTGGCGTATAGTGGCAATTCAAAGAAGAAATCGGTGATCTACCAGGAACTTCTAGCTGTTCTAAAGGGGCTGGAAGGTGCGGCACAGCTGAGGATTACACGCATTCAAGTGCAATCAAACTCTATGCAGGGGTACAGATATTAACAAAGAAAGGAAAGCCACCGTGGTAATCAGTAGGAACACGGTAGCACATTCAAACCGTGTGTTCGGTTTTGACAAACTATCCTTTGTCCATGTCTTCAGGGAAGGTAACCAAGTAGCTGACTACTTATCAAAACTAAAAAGAGACGAGTGTAATGGTTTGTTGCTCTTTATTCCCCCGATGGATCAAAAAATGCATATACTGATCACGAGGGATAAGGAAGGCATTATGTACTTGAGAAATTGAAGTTAATAAAGTTTGGGGGCTGACCCCTAGTTATTTCCAAAAAAAAAAAAACTACCGAATTCAAATTTAACTACTGAATTTAACAACTTAACATCCAAACTACTAAAAACATTAAAAATGACATCAACACAACAAACAACAAGAAATCTAGCTACGAGATGAGGAAGGGATAAGAATAGGAATTTGAGTGATCAAGAATGGAAAAACCAAACACCCCACCCCCCAAACAAATTTTTGAAAATAGGTTTTTGAAAATTTGTTTTAAAACGTGGGTCTTTTAAAGTCAGATTCCCGTAGACTTAATGTGGGGTCATTTTTCGTTAGATTCCCCTAGACGCTGCACACCCCCAAACAAACAAGAAACTGGGGTGGCACAGAATAGATGATGAGTGGTTAACTATAAACTAGTAGTCGAAAGAGTTTGGGGTCTAGCCATAAAAACATGATACTACATGCACCCTCAAACAGAATGAAGTTGTATAATTAGAAGCAATCATGTAGAAGAATAAAAGAAAACTTATGCAACCCCTCAAAAAACATATGCAAACCATCATGTTGTAGCTGTGTTAAAAAGTTTAAATGACCTAAAAGATGAATTAGCAATATTTTAGGTGAGAAAGGAATGAAGTCTGGATCCTGATGTCTTTCATGAGGCTCAGATGTGGAAAAATAAGACAAACTAGGTTTCTCACTACACTCGGTCAAAACTTGGCTCTCAACTACAGGAATGGTGTATTCATAGGATTGTGTGCTAGGCAAACACTCTTCATCGTGAGGGTTGAAAAACTTATAGAGGGTCTTTGAGGCAATTGGCTTAAGGGAAAAATTGAGGTTCCTTTGAAATGGTGGGTGAATGGATGGCTTAGTTGTGGTAGATGGTTGGATTTTAGGAGGTGGTAACTTAGGTGGTTGGTGGTCAGTTGGTGGTGCATCAGTTGGTAGATCCTCACACGCTCTTAAGAACTCTACATCTGGCTTGGCTGAATCCACAAGGTTGTGGTTCGTTGCTTTATCTTTAAGAAAGTCATCTATTCCTTTCATTGTTATTTCCTCAGCTGCCAAACTAAATTGAGATTCACATTGCTCTAAAGATGTAACTTCCTCTTTTTCTTGCACATTAACTTGTTCATGCCTTAGATTAGAATTGTTAATCTCTATTTTCTCACCCTCTTCCTCTAAAACACTATAAGTATCTTCAATGGCATCATTCGAATGTGTCGAGGAATCGTCCAGCTGAGTGCGGTTAGCAAACACAAAGGCCTGGACATGCTCAACAGGAGGGTCTATATTAAGAGAATGCCAGTAGTTATCGAATTCTTTCTCTGTCACACCCTTATAAATATCTTCTAATGTGCCATCATTATATTCATCTTCAGATGTATCAATGGGAGGTTCCTTGGTGGCATCTCTCAAATTGGAGTGGTAATCCAAAACATGTCCTAAAGAGTCGTCTTCAAGAATTTCCTCATCCAGGTAGGGTGTGGAGTTAACATAATGGTTAGTGGGAGGGTCATGGGAAGGTTGTTCTAGTTGTGTGTCGATCTTTGGCAAGGTTGAAAGTTTTTTGTTAGGTGAGGAGGACATGGAAATCATCTGGGCTATGTTCTGAAGCATAGTTAGGTTCTAAAGCATAGTTTGGGAAATTTGGTCTAGGAAGGGTGGCGAACTAGATGGGTGAGTGATTTCTGGCATGGTGGAAGGGTCTGGCTGGTATAGTGTGTGATAGTCATAGTTATTGGCATTTGGATATGATATGAGTCCTTCTTGGGATATGGCGTTTGAGTAACTCTGGTTGACTTCGTACTGTGATGGGTTAGGTTGAGGTTGAATGGCTGGTTGATTGTTATTGGTGGAACTCCATGAATAGTTTGTATGACTAGAAAACTCTTGATTGTATGGGTTACTATAAAAATCTGAAAATTGAGGCTCATAATTATTATTATATCCTATAGTAGGCTCAAACTCTTGATATGATGGGCAATGAGAAGCCCAATGGTCAGGACTACCACAGCATGGACATGGTGAAGGGTTTTCATAATAATCACATGATTGCTCGTCTACATATTGATATGCCATAATTGTTAATATATATATATATATATATATATATATTCTAGGACAATTAATATGCAAACAAAACTCTAATTATAAATTTCTAGATAGGCGTGTGTGTTGACGTTGACGATTGATTACGTTAGACGTTTTTCTTTTCCTGACCTTAATCTCATGCAAGGCTAAGACCAATCTTAACTAAACACAACAACACTCAAAACAATCCTGATATGCTAGTATAAACCTCTAACAGGAGATGCGAGGAGTGGAAGAAAGAAGTACCTGAATGCCTTATTGCTTCGCTTATGAATATCGTCTTGTATACGCGAGCTCAGTGTGTGTAGCAAGTTAGAAACGCTGAATAACTTGAAGTAATGGAAGTTTGAACTAACCTGCAGAAATCGGGCGTTTCAGAAGAAGGTGCGGGTCACGCTCAGGTCCAGCTCGAGGTCCAGTGGATTGGGTGTGGGTGGCGCTCCAAGTTAGCCTACCAAGGGCGCGGTCACGCTCCATACTTCACTGATGTCCATTGATTTGGGTGTGGGTGGCGCTCCAAGTTTGCCTACACAGGGCGCGGTTGCGCTCCGTGTTCTCCTGTGAGGAAAATTTCAGTTATGAAATGGACAACCACAGTTAGAATCAAACAAGGGTGGGTGGGTTTAATGGCACTTTGGAAAGACTAATTATACTAACGAAAACAATTCTAAAGGGAACTAAGATGGTAGCGGCGCCATTTGATAAATGTAAAATGATAGTTTTACTCACGAATAAATGATGAAACTCAAACGTAAGTAAAACTAAAACTATTTTCTACTAGTGTTTATCAAAGTTATTCTACTCTCGATTCTATTGCAATAGAGTTGGAGTAAAAGATTCGTTCCACTCTTAGTTCTTTAGTATTGGCATTTTCTATTATTATCAGTCTATCCAAAGTTAATGAGAGTATGATGGGAATTATACTATGATGTCAATTCAAATACTAAAGAAGATACGAATAACGAAATGACGGTAATACTAAGGTTTGAATCTAGATAAAAAATTAGGGGGGATTGAATCCACTTTGAATCCAACTTAATAAACTAGCATAGATTGTTGTAATCCAATTCTTACGTTCTTACGATAAGAATTGGTCGTTCTAATCCCTAATCATTCATGGAAATCTCTACCAACTAATGACTAGCATGTGAGGAAGTTCAATCCATTCTCATGGCGAATCAACTACCTTCTAGAGTGGAATAGACTCTTACAACTATTTCTACACTACACAATCAAGTTTTCATCAAGGCTTCATCAAACCCCTCTAATGGAGATTTAGCCTTGATTCATCAAACTATCATTTCTATATGAATTTAAACAAGACATGATATAAAGATTCTAAATTTTCTTATTTCAATTCAAATGGAAATCTAATCATGCAAGATTTACTTGAACTAATAATGATAAATAAGTAAATCTATGAATTGAAACTACAATGATTTAATGAAAATGAAACTAGATTATGAAGAACTAATTAACTTTATTGATCTAATGAATAGCAATAACAATAATTCAATAACTGAATTTAAAACAAGATAGTAAAACTAATTAATTAATGGAGTCTAAATTTAGATCTAAAAATATTCTCTACTGGCTACCCTATTTTCCTACTTGCTTAAGAGTTAAATCTTGTGTGTTGAAATGGAGGAGACAAGATCCACATTTTCGTGCATGGGCTGAGGAGCCATGTTTTGGGCTGGAAAATCGAGCCCAAAACCCAATTTCTTCAGTCTATAGAGGCCTTCTCAGCTGGATTTCTCTTCAACAGACTTTTTGTGCACTTTTGCTCATCTGATTGGGTCAATATTTAGACCATTAGAAAGCTCGTTCCAATCCGGTCGTTTTGACATAAGGTAGGCCCAATTCCGAGGTTTGAGTCCAAAGATACGGCCTTCAGAAGTTCTACTGACTTTTGTGCGCTATTTCTGCCCGCGTTGACTTTGACTTTTCAGCTTTGACCGGGCTTTAAAAAGGCTTTTTCTCCTTGAATCTTGGTCTTTAATCATAGAACTTCTTAGAAACCAACCTTTGCTCCTTTCTAGTGCAAAAGTGATATGTTTCTTCATATATTCGACTTCAATGCCTGAAATACACAAAAACACGATAACATTACTAACTCTTACTTATTAATCACGTAATTGGTAAAAAAGCAATATTGTTAAAGGGTTAAAACTTCAGTTTTGGGCTCTTATCAAACCACCCCCAAATAGCATTTTGCTTGTCCTCAAGCAAATATGAGAAATTAGAATAAGTGACCAAAAATGGAGTTCTAACTAATCTCGTTTTGTCGAGTATGATTACATTGACCATATGCAATAAGGCCTTAAACCACTAGGAATTATCTAGTGGACGAGTTATAGCCTCGTAAGATTTTTCAGTGAAGGTACTCACAAACTTCATCTATACTACAACGACTAAAAAATAAAACTATTGTTTCCTTACTTAGTCTCATATATCTATACATCTCACTAGCAATGAATACAGAATAATCAAGTTGAAACCTAAGGTAATATATGCATAATAATGAATCATCTACGAATAAACATATATATAATGAGTAATACTATGTAATGCACTAACAGGTCGGTTTCTAAAACTTTAGAATAACGTCCTTTAGTATAGAGAAAGAAAACAATACCAATATTCCTAAGTGTATAACAAAAAATTTTATTTTTATTTTTAAACTTTTGATTTTTTTACTAGAAAACAAGTGCATATTGTACATATCTATATCCTAACAGATGCCTTAAATTACGCTTGTTTCTACCAAACAAAAAAAAACATGCTTTGTCCTCAAAGTATATACATAAGAAGGGTAGAAAAATACCATGGAAACACGTGAAATAATGGAACATCTTCAAAACAAAGTTAAAACATACTAATATAGATAAATAAAAACAGACGTAACTCTATATGAGTTCCACCCGTTATGGGGTAACAAGAAGTAAATTGCTTGGGACATAACTAGACAAGAACAAAAATAAAAATTACCTCTTATCCAGCATTTAGGCGTCATCATCCTCGTCTACATAGAAACGAAGTCCTTTTGCGTCCTGCCACGCCATGATAACTTGCCAAGCCTCTCTCCATGTATCATCAACCTGTGCTAACCTATTAAGTGTTACTCAGTTCGATCGGGTGTAAGGAGCAACCCATTGAGGTTATACCTTCCATTGCGGCCAAGTCATAACATGAAACAAATGAACAACACAATTTGTGGGTCTCATAATTTCAATCCCAACCTAATCTGTGTAGCGGGTACAGAAATCAAGGAAAAAACAACACATGATACGACAAACCAAAACAGGCATAAGAAGGTACTTATGCCTCATAGTATGGCCTCCAGCTACACTAGCCACTAAAACCTTGGGAATGTCATATAGGAAACATCCCTCAGCTAAAGTAAGGAAAACGTCACCAGTGGTACTATGCGCAGAAGTAAACTGCCAATCCCCTAAAATATTCATCATAATGAAAAACATGGTAAGGCATATATTCAAGGACAGGTTACCAAGGGCTATGTTATACTGCCCTCTTGAAAGTACTCATAGTTATAAAGGTATGCATTATTAGTTAGATATCCCCATGAGTTTGTAGGAACAGGCATAGGTAGTCCCACAACAAAAGCAACCAAAAACTTACTGAAATCCATAGTCGTATCATTAACTACGACAGAGAACATTTGTTCTCCATCTGGTCGACAAAAAAACTTTGAATTATCATAGAAATATTCAATAAGTTGAGGTGAATATGAGTCATCAGGACTTACCAGTAGATGTGTCCATTGTGACTGCACGATTCTATCACGGAACCATCCTCCATAGGTGTCGCTTCTGAACAAATCTTCCAAAGACTGTTCCGGTATGATATGAGGGGATGTCATCACAACAATTACACTCTAGAAGTGCTACAAACAACCTAGGAAAAACTCACAAAAAATCAGAAATTTAAGTGGCTACGAAGGTCAAGGCATGGGGTGCGCTCAGAATTGGCTTGTGAAAGACGCAGGGTGCGCTCTTGTCTTGTTCGAGGTCCAGGCGCTTCAGCACAGGGTGCGCTCAGAATCGGCCTGTGAAGGGCGCGGGGTGCGCTCCTGTCTTGCTCGAGGTCCAGGCGCTACAGCGCAGGGTGCTCTCACAATTGTCCTGTGAAGGGCGCGACGTGCTCTCCGTATACCTTGAGTGCTCTGCAGTGAAAAACTAAGAGAAAAGTGAGGAGTGAAAGGTGAGAGTGCAAGGTGAGAGGTGTGGTTTGTAAGTGTAGAGTGAATCAAGTATTTATAGAGGTTTAGTTTCTAAAACCAACATCCACAAGTTGCCAAAATTGTTAAGGCAGGATGATGGAAACATAAATTTCTAAAACCAAAACGGAAACAAGTTAGGTGCATATTCCAAATATAAACCAATAGCTTTTTGCTTGAATTTAAAATAGCAACTTCCTAATTTTATTCATTGAAATTCCATCATCATAACAATATATAATCTTAGCCACACCAATATTGGCAACATTCTCAACAACTCGTATTTTCACAGTTTGCAAAATTTAACTTCTAAAACGGTGGATAAGATAAAAGCAATGCAAAAAATACTAATACCACCCCCCAAACAATTTGGGAAGGTGGGATTCATGGAAAAATCATCGCATGCTTGGACAAAAAACCAAATTAATTTAAAAATTCAACTAAGAATCAAATAGTCGAGAACAAATACATAATCCAAATCTAACTAGTACTCTAAACAACACGAAATAAAATTCTATGAAAACAGGGAAATTTCCTAAACACCAAACAAATAGACTACGAGCCACGAGACGAGGATGGTTCCGAGTCATCAGTCCTGCCTGCATTGATGACGCTCATGCCTCTCAGACTCTTCAGAAGTAGAATTCTGATAGGGTGGCAAGTGTCGTAGCACTTCCACTTGGAACTTCCGCTGACTCTCTAGATATGCGTTCATGGTGATAGGGTTATATACTAAAAGCATTACTTTTGTATTAACTCTAATTCATTATATTTTGAATGCGAATCATATGGGGAAATGTTATGCATATTATATATGTTATTAGTTATATGCATGTGTCTAATACTTTATGTTGTAGATGATATGGTGTGTGTTGACAAACAGAAGATCATATCATTAGTACCTTATAAAGTATAAGTAAACGTTCACAACCTAAATGGATTTGGACAAACCATTGGTATGGTTGTAGTATAATCTGGTATTAGTCTATCTTGATTATAGGATTACACTAGTACACTTTGTGTGCATTGAACAGGATCAAGTGAGGTTGTTTCTCTTTATCCTGACTATATAAGAGAACAAACACCTCTGTTATTATGGATGCTTGTCCTCTTAATCCGGATATAATAACGGGTACTTACGTGCATTGTATATTGCTTTAAATCATCAATGAGTGAGATTCATATGTGAATTAACAAACTTAATGGATTGGGTAATGACATTGTATGTAAGGTGTGCTTTTAATTATAGAAAGAATCCGTGACCCGCAGGAAGTCGGGTTGATGATGTCCCCTTGAGGAGCTTATAAAGATTGTCATGTAAACCTTGTAGGTGGATTTATTCCGACATGACAATGAGGCTGAGTGGTACTACTCAAGGACATAAGAAGTTGATTAATGTAGTTGTCAGTAACTTGACTTAATCAACGGACATTCAATATCTTAAACACGGGGAGATCAACGAGCATATAATATGGAACCCATAAACACTGACACGTAATTTGGGATTAGGGCGGTAGTGCAACAATGGCCTTTAGTGGAATAAGCCATTTGTTGACAGACTTGGCCCGTGTGTTCTGGGCGAACATGAGAAGCCCAAGCTCGTCAGGAGGCCCAACCCTAATTTCTCCTCATGGTCCCTGTTGTAGCCTATAAATTCTCTGGCCATTTTCTACACAAGAAAAATCAAGGTTTTGCACAAGAAAAATAGATCCAGAAATCGGATTCAATTTTGTGAGTGAGAGAGGCCAAGAGAGAAAGAAGAGGTTGGAAGATCGTTGCCCACACAACGTCCACTCTATGCATAGGAATAAAACAGAAGATCAAGAGGTTGATTTTGGATTTCATATCTATTGGATTCTCAGAGATATGAAGAAGTTGATCTAAAAGGTATATTTCTAACCAAACCGTGACACCCCTTATTCCGCTGCGCGTGGGTGTTTCGCGGTTCGTAGTAAATCATTCGGAGAAACCATAACAGTTCCTACACATGGATTCCTCGCGCTCCTTATCATGCTGGACTAGGGTCTCCACGGTAATCCTGAGCTCCTTATAATTCTGATGCATGGTAGTCTACCTAGTCCGGATGTCTTCACAAATGGTGTTAATAGAACGCTGGCCACGGTGAATCAACACCATGCATTCTATATCCGAATTACACTTCTCCAGGGCATTAGCATCAAAACATGTCGTGTCCTCCTCATCCGAATTAACATCTTCCATAACTCTATCTTCAGGCAATTACCACATCTTCTGAATACATTCCGTATAAGCAATTGCATTTGCATACAACTTCAACATAATCTACTCAGATTTCGGTATAACACCAAATAACAGCATGAGCTTAGTAATCAATGCATGGTAGGGCGCAATACTTTTTCCAATGCGTCTAATCATATTTAGCAAAAAGTCGATGATATAAAAATCATACCTCTTTTGCCGTAATACCCAGAGTATGTGCAGGCAGTTCAAACTGATGTCACTGAACTTCTCTTTCCCAATGACATTCTTACCAACCAATTGAGCTACATCCAGCTGGTTAGTTCTCAGAGATGACTGTCGGACAGAATGCGACTTCGTATTGTACTGTCCTTCCAACACCGTCTCTCTCATCAACGTCTCTATCCCCCCATACTGGGATTCATGCACTGTGGTTATGAGATTGATTCTTGCGTGAACGTCTAGAATCCTAGACAACATACCCATACAAACTTCTCTCCTCGTCGCATTCACCTTCACAAAAATCATCGTACCCTAAATTTCCCTCTTCTTGTAAAAATTCAAAACCAAATCCGGATGGTAAAAATCCGTTTCCTTACACCAAAACCCTTGCCACCTCCTTCTTTGCATCTCATCAATGTAAAACGGTGCAAACTGTTCCATTTTGAAAACTTGTTCCAAAAGGATTTTGCATTTTTAGGCCATTGATGTTTGAATTCGAAAAATGGGTTTAGGGTAACGTGGGGAACGAGTTTGAATTTAAACTCACTAAAAAATTTGGAGTTGGGAGCGGTGGATTTTGGATGGTAACTGATAAACGTAAAATTGATAGTTTTACTAATGAATAAAGCGATGAAACTCTAAACGCAAGTAAAACTAAAAACTGAACTATACTCGTGATTATCAAAGATTTTTACTCTCGATACTATTGAAGTAGAGTTGGAATAGAAGATTCGTTCCACTCCTAGTTCTTTAGCATTCAAGTTTCCTACGACTATCAATCCTACCAAAGTCAATGAGAGTTTTACGAATTATACTACGAAATGCTACGGAATACTAAAGTTTGAATCTAGAATATGAATTAGGGGGGAATTGAATCCACCTTGAATCCAACTTAAGAAACTAGCATAGATGGTTATAATCCAATTCTTATGTTTTATAGTAAGAATTGGTCGTTCTAATCCCTAATTATATATGGCATCTCTACCAATTCGTAACTAGCATGTGAGGACGTCCACCCATTCTCATGGCAAATCAACGACCTTCTAGAGTGGAATAGACTCTTACAATTATTCTATACTACACAATCAAGGTTTCATCAAGGTTTCATCAAACCCCTCTAATGGAGGTTTAGCCTTGATTCATCAAACTATCATTTTCATATGAAATTGAATAAGTCATAACATAAAGATTCTAACTTTATTAAATTTAACTAAACAATAATTGAAATCTAAATTAACAAATAAGAAATCATTAAATAACAAGAATCGAAATTAATCTAAATAATCTTTAAATAACAAGATTGAATTTAACAAGAACTAACTATTTTATTTATCTAATGAATGATACTCAATGATTGAAATAACTAATCTGAAACAAGGAATGAAACTAATTAATGGAATGGAAACTAATTAATTAAATAATTCCAAAAACTCAAAAACTAGATCTAGAAGTTATTCTCTAATGGCTACTCTCTAATGGCTACTTTCTAACCTAAGCAAATTGATCCTTAAGAGCCAAGTCTTGTGTGTGGAAATGGAGGAGAACAGATCCATATTTTCGTGCATGGGCTGAGGGTCCATGTTTTGGGTCGGAAAATCGAGCCCAAAGCCCAATTTCTTCAGTCCACAAGCCCCTCTTCAGCTGGCTTTGACTTCAACAGGATTTTCGCCAACTTTTGCTCCTCTTCTTGGGTTATAGTTTGGACCATTGGAAAGCTCTTTCCAAGACGGTCGTTTTGACATAAGGTACTCCAAATTCCGAGGCCTGAGTTCAAAGATACGATCTTCGAAAGTTCTGCTGACTTTTGTGTGCTGTTTCTGCCCGTCTTGGCCTTTAATCCCGGAACTTCTTAGCAACCAACCTTTTGCTCCTTTATATCGCCAAAGTGGCACATTTCTGCACATAATTGAATTCAATGCCTAAAATACATAAAATCACATAATTAGCATTAACTCTTATTAATTACTCGCATAATTGGTCTAAAAGTATTATTGTTAAGGGGTTAAAACTACAGTTTTGGGCTCTTATCAAACCACCCCCAAGCAGCATTTTTCTTGTCCTCAAGCAAATATGAGAAATTAGCATAAGTGACCAAAAATGGAGTTCTAACTAATCTCGTTTACGAGTCGTTGCATTGACCATATACAACAAGGCCTTAAACCAAGAGGAATTCCCTAATGGACGAAGTTATAGCCTCGTGAGAGTTTTTCGATTGAAGGTACTCACAAACTTCATCCATACTACAACGACTCAGAAATAAAACTATTGTTTCCTTATCTATGTCTCAATTATTTATACATCTCACTAGCAATGAATACAGAATAATCAAGTCGAAACCTAAGCTAATATATGCATAATAATCAATCATTTACGAATAAACATATATACAATGAGTAATACTATGAGATGAACTAGCAGGTCCGTTTTTGAAAACTCAGAATAGCGTCCTTAAGTAGGTCCTCACATAAATGTCAAGACAAAAACCACTCTGATTTTTCCGCTCAAGTTTCGCCACTCTAGTGTGTAGTGGGCACACTTGATTCTATTTTTTGAGTTCTAACTCTTTATTTTCTTTTATTTTCTTTATTATTTATTATTATTATTTTTTATTTGGATGAAAACTTCCTTTTCTTATATGAAGCGACTAACAAATTCTTGATTTCAAAGGTTCTTCCCTTTTCTATTCTTCATCTCTATTCTCAGACTTATTCAAAGAATTGGGTAGGTTTATTCTTATTTTTTATTTTTTTTATTTTTTTTATTTATTTTGTTTTGTTTTGTAACAGTGTAAAAGATTTGTGGTTTATGAAAGGCTCAGGGGGGACACTAGCGGAAAAAAATTCATAGGTTTGAATTTCTGGCTATATCGATCCAAAGAGGGCCTAAATTCTCGCTTAGGATATGGTATAGTAATCAAGCAAGTGGACGTGTGATTTCTCTATCCAGATTTTACTTCTCCCTTGTGTCATTTCTTAAATGTTCACTCATATAAGGCTTTAGGCTATATTCTCACAGGATTTGTAGAATAAGTACTCTAGCCTAGATTTCAGAAACTTACTGCCAACAATCATAGATACTCATGTAACATATTTATAGATAGATGCAAGGATTATTACCTACATATTAGCATAAGTTTCTAAAAACTATTCTAATGCAAAAGCTACGTGAGACTTCTAGATTATTGAGAGCATAGAGAAAGAAAACAATACCAATATTCCTAAGTGTATAACATACTTTTTATTTATATTTTTAAAATTTTTGAATTTTTTAACTAGAAAACAAGTGCATATTATACATATCTATATCCTAACAGATGCCATAATTATACGTGTTTCTATGTCCCCCCCCTAAACAAGAAGCATGCTTTGTCCTCAAAGTATTTAAATAAATAGGTTAGAGGAATACCATTAAAACGCGTGAAATTCTGGAACATCTGCAAAATAAGGTTAAACATACTAATATAGAAAAGAAAAACTGACTCAACTCTATAAGAGTTCTACCCGTTATGGGGTTAATGAGAAATAAATTGCTTGGCACATAAGCAGACACTAACTAAAATAAAAACTAACCTTAACTCCCATGTAAACATTTTCCTCATTTCCCTCTCCAAAGAGAGGAGGTTCATTCGCATCCTGCCATGCCATGATAACTTGCCAAGACCACCGCCGTGTATCGTCAACTTGTGCTAACCTGTCTAGTGTTACTATGTCTGATGGGGTGTAAAGAGCAACCAAATGAGGTTGCACCTGCCATCCCGGCCAAGTCATTACTTGAAATGAGCGAACCACCCAATTGGTGGGTCTCATGACTTCAACCCTTTTCCAATCCGTGAACTTGGTACAAAATTCAGATAGACAACTGAGCATGATGCAGCAAACCAAAACAGGCATAAGAAGATACTTATGTCGCATGCTTTGGGCTCTCTTAAGACTAGCCACTAATACTCAGGGAATGTCATTTCGGCAACGTCCCTCAGCTAAAGCAAGGAAAACGTCACCAGCGGTACTATTTGTAGAGCTAAACTACCAATCCCCTAAAATATTCATCAGGATGAATAACATAATGGTGCCTACATTTAGGGACAAGCTGCTGTATGCATAAAAATGTGTACCTAGGTCTATGCAATTGATTTTAGAGCCGCCACTAACTTTATTAAGGAAAAATTGAGTAAAACCTATGTGAAGGTCTAGCCCTCAAAACTAGATGATTATTGGGTTTGGGATTCAAGGTACGATGTGGGAAGGTGTTAGGGCACTCCACGCCACTGGTAAAACCAAAATTTTACTTCTATTGAGGTGTAATGTATTAAGATAGGCAAACGAAGAAAGCTTGAAACATTAATCTACCAAGTTAGATGATCTTCACTAAATTATTTAAAAGAAAATTACTATATGCTATAGTAAAACTAAAAAAACAAATAATCCTAATATGCAATACTAATTAAAATAAAAGAGAAAAGAAAGAAGTCACCTTGTTTGGAATGTTGCCTCATACTTGATTGTAGATTGATTGATTGATTGATGATCTTGATTGATTGTTAATAAATGATGATGATAAACTTGATTTGGAATTGACAACTATGATTTTTGGATTGAAACAGGTGATTTGAGAAAAAAACAACTTTTGGTGAAAAGGAGCTTCTACTCAAGATCGAAAGAGGGGAAAAGAAGACTAAAGACGAAGAACACAAAGAACTTCATTAGAAAAACCTCAAAGTCAAAATTTTACCTTCAACTCTAGATTAAACTAAATAAATTCTACTCTAGAATGATGAACTAGAAAAGAAAAAAAAGAACACTCAAGAAAAGAAAACTACTAGGCTATTAGCTATGAATAGCTAGGTCCAGATTATTAACTCCGAATTCCTAGCTCCAGATGTTTTTTTGTAGGTGAATGAGACCCATATTTATAGCTTTTGGTTGTGGATTCAAATATGGAAATGAGTTTGATCCAATGGCTGAGTATTGATGAAAAAAAATCCAATGGATTGATCTCTATCTGGTTGCACCTCCTAAATCTGGCCCTTTATTCAAGAGGTGGGATAAGGGGTGCGATCTTGGCCCTTGATCTTTGGATATTTCAGATGGATTAGGGCAAAAAATCAAGCCCTACACGTCCTCAATGAGCCTATAATCTAGGGTTTCCAAAAATGGCTCCAAAATGGCATATTCTCTAAAATATTCTTGATTTTTGGGATCAAATCAAATCAAACAATTAAGGAAGGTTCTATAGGTTTTTGGAGGCTTGAAAATGGGCTATAAACCATAATGAAAAGTTCCAACTCGAGCTGGATCCACAGCCCACGAGCTCAAGTCCAAAAACCACAAAAAGGCCCATTTTGACCATATTTTCAATGCTGCAAATTTCCTTTGACCGGGTCAAAATTAGGCAAACTCTTCTTCACAAAAATTGTTAATTAATCCATTAGGAAGGGGTCCATGAACTCTTAAAAATACCTTTAGGTCGAAATATTACTCCAAAAACTCGTTGCACTCAACAGCGCCCACAACGGGCTGAAACGGGATAAGGCAAGATTAGGGTTTCTGAAATCCAAAAGTAACCTAGACAAGCTTGTACTCATTTTAAAGAATTTTTCAAGGGGAATTCAAATATAAAATAATCTCATCCAAAGAAAGAGTGGAAAAAACGAGATTTGGGCCCCAAAGCGTTACAGGGGCATTTTGGTCATTTTCAGCTCAAAACTCAGAAAGCAACGAAACTTCAGCCATAGCTATAACATGATGAGGAGAGTCTAAAGACGCTAAAATAAGATGAAAAGAAAGAAGTTTGATGTAGAAATGAAAACTCTAGAAAACAAATCACCTTATATGATCAAATTTAATTCAAGGCAAAATCGTGAATGAATTATGCCTGGTGTGCAAAAATGGGGTGTCTACAGCTACCAAGGGCTATGTTGTAACGCCCTTGGTACATTATACAAAATACCCCTCCCCCATAATACTCATGGAAATATGTATAGTCATAGAGGTATGCATTATCGGTCATATATCCCCACGTGTGAATAGGATCAGGTATTGGTATTCCAGAAACTAATGCTACCACTTACTTATTGAATTCTAGTGGTGTGTCATTGATCGTGACAAAGAATTCCTGTTCTCCATCTTGGTTACAATAGAACTTAACATTATTGTAAAAAAATTCAGTAAGCTTAGGTAAATAGAAGTCGTCTTCACTTACCAGAAGATGCCTCCATCCGAACTACATGATCCTTTCGCGGAACCAATGTCCATAAGTCTCGCTCCCGAACAAGTGTTCGAAAGACTGCTCTGGTATTACTATAGGATAAGTCATCACAAAACTACTCTTTAGAACAGCTGCAACGATCCTGGAACAACCCACAAAAAATTGGAATTTTTCTTGCCCACGGGGTTCTGGGTGTGGGGTGCGTTCCACCTATGCCTGGATAGGGCGCGGGGTGCGCCTTGGTGATTTTCGAGTTCCAGGCACTTGGGCACAGGGTGTGCTCACTTTGTGCCTGGGATGGGCACGGGTCGCGCTCAGGATGAAAACTGGAATTCCAGTGTTGTGGGCGCAGGTCGCTCTTCAGCTCAAATTTCGCTTTGGTAGGCGCAATTCGCTCGATGAAATTTTGTCGACAATTGACTAGAAGCGCAGGTCGCTCCACTAGGGTGCAGGTCCGCTCCGAGCTGCTGATAGTGCTCAAATGGATAAGAAGATGGGAATCGTGGGAGTGAAAGGTGAGAGATGAAAGTGAGGTGTAGTGTGGGTTGTGAGTGTAGAATGAATGAAGTTTTTATAGGTTTTAAGTTGCTAAAACAAATCAGGAAGTTATCAAAAAGTTTTAAGGCAATTCCCGGAAACAAAAAATTTCCAAAACCGAAAATGGAAACAACCCATATTCTCTATTCCAAAACAAACCTAAAATCTTTTAGATTGAATTTAGGATAGAAACGGCCTAATTCATCGAGATGTCATCCTATCATAATATCTATTCATAGCCATGCCCATATTGGCAATATTCCCAACAATCATCGCAAAATTATATAATAAATTTGTGGATCATATAAAAATCATGCAAGACTAACTAATACCACCCCCAAACAATTTGGGAAGGTGGGATTAACAATCACTATACCAAAATAGGATATTCTTAACGGCGCAAAACCGTTACTAAATTTTTTTGTAACGGTTTATTTCCGTAACTGTTTGGGCGTTATTAATATGTTAAGTTATTTACTTACGGTTTTTAACCGTTACAAATTCTTTTTAGTAACGGTTATTTAACATTACTAAAATTAATTACTAACGGTTTTCTAGACTCAATCACATTAAATATTTTCAACAATAGTAACGGTTTTCTTCAATTTCTAACGGTTTGTACCGTAGCTTAATGAAGACATTAGTAACGGTTATAAGAAATTAGTAACGTTTTTGTGTAGTATGTGTTGCTAATTGAAAATTTTACTAACGGTTTTGCACCAATTTCTAACGTTTTTTCCTACTTTATAAGTGTTACTTAATTAAGAGCTTAGTAACGCTTTTTGCCATTACAAAACAATTTCATATTGAAAAAAAAATTAATTTCTCCTGCCACACATTTACCACCTTCATCAATCAATCAAATGCATAAAATACCCCCATTTTTTTTTGAAATTCCACAAAAGTTACCAATACACAAAAACCTCACAAATACATCCAATCAAGTCACGTGCTCCTTTATTTACTACAAATCGCAACCAAAAAAGTCATACATATAAAGAACATGCGGAATTTGATTCATAAGGAAATAAACATTTTAGATTTATCGGGGAACTCATCATCTTCTTCTTGACTATCTAGGCCTCGACCTCCATAAACCTTGAGTCCCGAGAATAACATAAATTAAAATACGTAAAGACAGGGCAAAATGAAAGAAACATTCATACCTGAATTTAGTAAATACTAATTTCAAGTCTAATTCCAAATATTACCCAAGTACCTCAAAAAACTTTCCAGTCAAATGATTTTTTGCAAGACAAAACATATATGAGTGCATAATGCTATAAACATACTATTTAGTGTTGTAACAGTACCAAATATTCACTAAAGTGAAAAGTCTATTACAACTAAGAACATAAAAAAAGCATCCCCCGAAGAATAAATGATCCTGGATGTCAACTAATAAAAAGCTCAACTGCTCAAAAACCTACTGTGTAATATTTTAAGTTGTGTAAAAACATATGATGAACATTTGCAACTTTAGGAAGAACATTGACCCTAAGCTCAAGAACCTACTAAAACATATCAAGACGAAAACGGGTATAAAGAAGAAAAAGAGAAAATAGTGAGCGCACCTGCTAATAGGACACCTTGTACACTACAATCACCATGTGTGCAAAAAGGTCACCTTCTTCCTGCATTACCTCCGATGATAAGAATCGTACATTAGGAAAATCGAAATCAAGACCGTGGGCTAGTAATAATATATAACCAACCAAACAAATATATAATTCAATCGCACCAAACAAGTTAGCATTTGCCAACAAAGCAAGACCCACTAAGTGTTTACAAACCAGCACCAATAAAATTGCTAACGGCCAAGAAAATATTTATCAACAATTCCTTGTCCTATATTGCTTATTCTTCCTTACTTTGACATATATCTAAAGTTACTAACCTTACTTCACTTCATAAACAACAACCAAATGCATTAGTCACTTCTGCATTTATATAATTGGCTTGACTAGAGGGGATGAGAAATACTAACGTGTACTTATATCTTTAGTAGCATAAAGAAGTAAAAGTGCTCATACAAATGTGCATATATGCCAAGTACCAACCTTAATCAAATTCAAGATGAATATTATGTCTCCCAAACAACATTAATCTAATAAATCACTAGAAGTTATTATTGGAATATGTTAAAAGAATTAATGTAAACGAATGTTAATTAAATCCTACAACAAGAGAACTTACGGCGACTTGTGATGCTAGCTTCCTTGGCAATAGAAGATGGTTGATCAATCCTATGATCTAGTACAGGAAAGCTTTGTCTCTAAAAAAACAGAATAACAAACCAAATAAGCTTGAAGTTTTTTTTTTTTTTTTTACATATAATGTATCAACAGGTATATGATTTCAAATTTACTATTTGAAACATAAAAGACATCTAAACTTTACTGAACTTTTAGGGCTGCTTTGTGAATCATGGTTTCTTTGTGAATTTGGTGGCAACTCTTCTCGAAAAGATCAAGCAACTTCTCCAAATTCATCGCCCATGAGTTGAAAACTTCGTTGCTGTCCTTTGCTGTCTGGAAGTAGACAGTACCCATAGGCCTATCAACCTTTGTTGTGCGAGTAGTACCTTATCATAAGTTCATAAGTTCATAGTATAATAAGTTCTGGACCATTAACAGGGATCACCCGGGAAAACATTTGAATACACAGCTTCCCCCACAATTTTGCTTGTGAGCCACAATATTTTGTCATGCCCAAACAATATTCCTACATGACCTGTAACTGTATAAGACGGTGCCTCATGTCACAACTCATAATGAATAAGAGAAGACAATATGCACCTTTAAAGAGTAAGACAAGCCTCCAAAGATAGCTCATGATAACATGGGAATGAGTCCAGGCGATGTCACCGGAGGGAGCTTCGCGACTGCATGATTGTAAAGCTCATGTTTAACATTGGAATGAGTCCATACACGGATGGCGGATCCTCAAAACCACCATAAACACTCAAATTGAAATCTTAATATGGCTAAAACTGCCATTCAAGCTACCTGATGACAAAGCCGTGACCGCAACACATTTACAGTAGTGATGATCTCTTGTACATCTCCGCATTAGTTCGGACCATCAAATCCATGTAGATAATCACAACTTGCGTTCTACAATAAACAACAGATTGGTGATAATGACTTAAATTCAAATTTAATTCTCCTCAAGTAGCAAAAGACAATAGCACGCAAGGAAATGTATTAGCTTTAAGAACTTCACAATGAGAATTTTACCATCAAAATCTTGTAAGAAGCCAAGCAAATCAAAACACAACACCAGATGGTCAAGCTGCTCCATTATCTTGCATAACCTACATAAACATGCATATTAAACAATAATTACTAAATGAAGCTAAAAGAAGAGCTATCTAGATTGGAAATGATTGTAACATGGTCTTTCAATATTGTAGTATAGAAATCAATGAAATTACTGTCACTCAAACAGGTGAAATAGCAACTGTGGTTACAGATTCTACTAAAAGAAAGTTGATAAATCTGAAAATGAAAAGCAAACAAAGAAAAGTTACCTTCTCTTAAGCTGGAAAGTAAATGGTGCTGTAACAGATAGCATGTATAGCCTCTTTAAATTCATTCCCTGCATTTTCTCATGTATTGCGCCAAAACTAGTAACCATGTACGTGAACTCAACAAATTGCAACAGCTTCACCCCTTGAAAACTTCGCAATGACAATTTCACAATCAAATTCTTGTAATAAGCCATATTTCAAAACTCCACGTAACCCACAATGCACTCGAGCTGCTCCAAGATCCCACATAACCTACAGATAGACACATTACACAACAGTTAAGCTAAAGGGAGAACTCTGTAATAAGAAAATGGGTGTGGGTGCAAAATGGGATTTGAATAATAACTAGGTAAGGGAATCAATGATTTACTGTTCAAAACAAGGGTGGACACAGGTTCAACAAACAGATAAGTACAAAATCTGAAATGAAAAACTCAAAAGCAAAGAACGATTAGTTACCTTTTAAAAAGCTAGAAAATCAACAAGTTCTTTCACTGTAAAAAATAGCACGTCCAAACCTCTTTAAACTCCTCCCTGCATTCTTTCATGTCTTGACCCAAAACCAACTCGGCCTTCAGCTAGACATGCAATTCCACAATTTGAACCGGAGCTCACTCATTCGCCAAAGGTGCTCCAACCCATCCCACCATAATATCTAATCTACTACCCATATATTTTACACTTTGGACAATTGCCAGAGACATCCAACTTCCTAAAACTAGTACAAAATCATCAGAACTACAATACACAAGCTTTACATAAATATCCAACAAATTACCCATCTCTTCTAAATCCACAATATAACTTTATTCATAAACAGTCAAACAGTTAACATGACAATACAAAATAGCAACAACACATCAATTAGTAAACAGTTAACATGACAATACAAAATAGTAACAACACATCAATTAGTAACCTAAGACACTATTCAAGGAATTTTATCTGCCCAATGCAATATAATCTGGGTGCTAATCGGGCCAGGCCATGTTGGATTAGGCTAATTTTTTGTTCAGTGCTCATCCCACATAGTAACATGAATGACAAATCCAATTTAATCATTGCAGGGACTCAAAATCCAGGTTGGACCGGATTAATAATTAGATACAGCCTATGTCAACACACCACTGCTATAAGCCCAAAAATAATATCCATGTGCAGATAATCTATGATGTTTCGTGCTGATACCGAGTGGAAAACGTCATCTACTAGCAATATACAGATTTCTTACAAAAACTATTTCGGTTGTCCAAACTTCACATTGAAGAGGACCATGAAACATTAAGCGAATGGCTGACACTTAATTTTTGAGCCTCTCATGCATCATAATACTAATAAAGAAACCGGGTTGCATTGAGTACCGCAGACTTTTTTTTTTTTTTTTTGATAAATGCATAAATCAATTAAGCGATAATTGCAAAAGCTAACCATGTTGCGTAGGATTCACAGATTATTGGTTGTGAGAGAGATCCAAATGTACGCCGCTTATTGGTGTTAATTCATTGTTCTGAATTGACTAGCGCTTAACTAACTAGGCGATTACCTATACATGACTAAATGAAGTATGACATGAAATACAGCAACACAACACACAGAGAAGCTCCGGCTAACTCCGGTGTGAATCATCCCCTAACGAGGCTTTGCATGCATATCTTATGGAAGGTAAATGCAAACCTCAATTAAGAAAAATTGGTGGAGTTAATCATGTACCTTGCAAGTTGTAATATGCCTCAAATATGTCCGGAGGAAATTCCAATTGTTCACCATGTGCTTGCTTGTAAGTGTTGGGATGTCTAGTGATATTTCCAATTGTTAAGCCTTGTGCATGTGAGTGTTAGGTCATCGATCCAATGCATTAGCAGTTGTCTACGAGCAATATAAAGGAGCAAGCACACTCCAGAGGCAGGTCCCCGCAAAATCCGTCGCGACCTCCTCCGAAACCGAAAAAGGAAAATTTTATTATGATTTTTGACATGCCATGCAAGCGCTTGACATGGCAAAGGTCGATGACAAAGAGTATTCGATACATTGCCTTCACCATTAAGGTCTTTGCACCGATCTCTTTACATCAATTACACTCTTACCAAAGACAATCAGCCCTTCATCGCCTTGAGAAGCAAAAAACCAAGAACACATAATGGATTTCTTGAACCATATCCAAGCTGCCAAAGGTCTCGTCGATTCTCCATGAACTAGCAACAACAACAATAGCAATAGCAACAACAACAAAAATCCATGTTCTATGATAATTTTCACATAGGGTGGAACCTCAATATACATAGTTAAACACCGATCTGGGTTAAACACTGATACAGGTGTATATAAAAAGTCTAGTACAGAGCTACAAGAACAGAGCTATGACCTCAATATACATAACATTGAATAACAACACAACCATGAGGATGATAAAGTTGTGGAAATTCAAAGGTGAGCTGCAAAACAGAGCCCCAAGCTTCAAAATGCCCATTCAACCACACTCACTGTAAAAATAGAGTCTTCCAAGCATCTCACCAATGTTCCATACTTTCGTATGTTAAATTCATGCACCCTTATTCTCTGTTTCTCCCAAGAGATGTCAACTCTTTCTCAAAATCCTTTTTCAAACGTACCCAGTAAAAATCCACCTCTAAACCATTTTATCTCTAAAATCTAACATATACAAGATCTAGTACAAACAAACACACAAATTGATAAAGTAAAATTAGACGCATATATGCTGCTTCAAGAATTGGGGATTTGGACCAGTAAGATAACAATCTGAACAAGTCATTTCTTCTAAGTTATACTTATACAATAACTATATTGATTCCTTTCACGGACGGAAAGCTCTCTCTTCTCTTCAACCAAAACTTAACTCATAATAACCATTAGTCCACAAGACTTTTTGAAACCCCTCATATTAAAAAAACCCGAATCATAACAATCAAATCAAGAAATGACAAAAAGTTTCGATATTTAGCATACCCTTTTATAAATTTAGACTCACAACCTTATAAACTAGTCACAACGTTATACAATAAGTTCATAGTTCCACTTGAAAATTACTAAAACTCCAATATGAGTAAAATTCATGTATACCCTTTTACATAAATAGATTGAAAAGCTTCAAAGAACCAATCTTTAAATCAGAATTTATTGCAAAATAGAAATGAAAAAGAGAGAAAGAAGAGTTATTATTACCCATCTCTTCATGAGTAGAAAAGTTCCTTTTCCCAGTTGGCTTCCTTTGAACTTCCCCTTCCCATTTTGTTTTTTTTTTTTTTGCCTTAAATTTAAGCTCTGCAACTTCAAAATAAAAAAGAGTAGAAGATGAAGAAAGTAGATGAGGGATAAAAGTCATGTTAGTGTTATTCATACCAATGGATCACCAGAAAACAATTGGTTCCCTTACCAAATTAGTTTTCCAAATCAGAAAGGTTGAGCGCATTGAGAACCTAACTCGTTCTCAACCCGAAATCTGAAATCCAATTAAACCCTTGGTATATAAGCACAAAAAGTAAAATTAAAGAGGAACGCACGAAAATAAAAACCTATGTTTTCCAATCCCTACAAAGAGAAGAAGAATTGAAGAAGAAGAAGGAGAGTAAGAACTAACAAAAGAAGAAAAAAAAACTTACCTTCGTTTTAGATGATGAAGTCATGGTTTGAGCCAACCACTTCGCCCCTCTGAAAATGAGAGAGAGGAGTGCGGGATTCTAACCTTTTGTTTTAGACTATTTCTTATTATTCTTTTTATTTTTGTCTTTTTTATTTTATTTCTGACGGTATCCATGTGTTAGCCAACCGTGACTAATTAATTTCGATAATTATCTGAATTTTAAGTAACAGATAAAGTGACATACTAACGCTTTATAAACGTTAATAATTGTGTAACGGTTAAAAAATGTTACTAAGTGAAAAATAAGTGCGTTACAAAATCACCCTTTTGGTGTAGTGAATAAAACAATGCACAATTTGAAAATAAGCATATTATATTAAAAAAAATGAAATTCAAACAACATTTTAACTACCGACTTTAAATTTAACTACTGAATTTAAAAAAAAAAAACTTAATATCCGAACTAATAAAAACAATAAAAACAACTAAATAACATCGAAACACCAAAATTTTCGAAACACCTAGCCATGTGATGAAGATGGACCCTGAGATGGAGATTGGGCTTGGGATGAAGAAGGCCCCGAGCCATCTGTCCTTTGACGACAACGCTCATGCCTCTCAGACTCATCTGAAAAAGAACCCTCTAGGGGTGGCATGTGATAATCCGTAAAGAAAGATAGTTTTACTAATGAATAAAGCGATGAAACTCTAAACAAAAGTAAAACTATAAACTTAACTTATACTAAACTTATCAAAGATATTTGTTTTCTACTCTCGAATCTATTGAAGTAGAGATGGAATAGAAGATTCGTTCCACTCCTAGTTCTTTAGCATTCAAGTTTCCTACAACTATCAATCCTACCAAAGTCAAAAAGAGAATTACGAATTATACTATGATGCAAATTTAACTAACAAGATATGAATAACTCGACTACGAAATGCGACGGAATACTAAAGTTTGAATCTAGAATAAGAATTAGGGGGGTATTAAATCCACCTCGAATCCAACTTAAGAGACTAGCATAGATGGCTGTAATCCAATTCTTACGTTCTCATGGTAAGAAGTGGTCGTTCTAATCCCTAATTATACATGGTATTTCTACCAATTCATAACTAGCATATGAGGAAGTCCACCCATTCTCATGGCGAATCAACTTCCTTCTAGAGTGGAATAGACTCTTACAATGATTCTACACTACACAATCAAGTTTTCATCAAGGCTTCACCAAACCCCTCTAATGGAGGTTTAGCCTTGATTAATCAAACTATCATTTCCAATTGAATTAAAACTAGGCAAAATATAAAGATTTGAACTTTACTAATTTAACTACTCAAGAATTGAAATCCAAATTAATAACTAGGAAATGAATAACAAACAATAATTGAAATTAGATCTAATCAAATTTAAATGACAAAATCGAAATTAATAAGAATTACTATTTTATTTATCTTATGAATGAAAAACAATTATTCAAATAATTAATCTAAAACAAGGAATGAAACTAATTAATTACTAATTAAAATTCAAAAAAACTAGATCTACAAGCTATTCTAATGGCTACTTTCTATTCTAAGCTATCTAACCCCCATTTTCTTAAGAGCTAAGTATTGTTTTCTGTAAAGAAGGAAACCAGATCAACAATTTCGTGCATGGGCTGAGGAGCCATGTTTTGGGTCGGAAAATCGAGCCCAAAACCCAATTTCTTCAGTCCACAGAGCTTGTTTCAACTGGCTTTGACTTCAACAGACTTTTCGTCCACTTCTGCTCCTCTGATTGGGTCAACGCTTAGACCATTGGAAAGCTCCTTCTGAGCCAGTCGTTTTGACGTAAGGTAGGCCCAAATCTGAGGCTTGAGTCCAAAGATATGGTCTTCGGAAGTTCTACTAACTTGTGCATTGTTTCCACCCGTGTTGACTTTACAGCTTTTGACCGAGCTCTATAAAGGCTTTGTCTCCTTGAATCTTGGCCTTTATCACAGAACTTCTTAGCAACCAACCGTTTGCTCCTTTATATCGCCAAAGTGGCACATTTCTGCACATAATTGAGTTCCATGCCTGAAATACATAAAAACACGTAATTAGCATTAACTCTTATTTATTACAGCATAATTGGCCTAAAAGTAGTATTATTAAGGGGTTAAACTACAGTTTTTGGATCTTATCAAACCACCCCAAAACAGCATTTTGCTTGTCCTCAAGAAAATATGAAAAATTAGCATAAGTCACCAAAAATGGAGTTCAAACTAATCTCGTTTCGCCGAGTCCGATTGCATTGACCATATGCAACAAGGCCTTAAACCACTAGAAATTCCCTAGTGGACGAGTTATAGCCTCGTGAGAGTTTTCCAGTGAAGGTACTCACAAGCTTCATCTATACTACAACGACTCAGAAATAACTATTGTTTCCTTATCTATACATCGCAATAGTAATGAAGACAGAATAATCAAGTCGAAACTTAAGCTAATATATGCATAATAATCTATCATCTACGAATAAACATATATACAATGAGTAATACTATGAGATGAACTAGCAGGTCCATTTCTGAAAACTCGGAATAGCATCGTTAAGTAGGTCCTCACATAAATATCAAGACAAAAACCACTCAGATTTTTCCGCTCAAGTTTCGCTACTCCAGTGTGCAGTGGGCACACTTTACCTTACAATCTCTATGACACACAAGGAAGCCTGAGTCGATCAAACACATCTACCACTTACTATCACACTAACCTATTCCTAATTGAGCTAGAGGTCTTTATTAGGTGTTTCGGGGATTAGGAGACGGTTTAAGAAGGAAGGAAATGAATATTCAAGAGGACAAGTCTGAGATAATAGAGTCTTCATATTATGTAACTAGAGAACCCTATTATGTATTTTCACTTCTACACTTCGTTTCCATCCTTAGCTATATTTTTTTTTTCTTTTTCTTTGGATTTTGACTCCTTGATTCTATTTTTGGAGTTCTAACTCTTTATTTTCTTTTATTTTTATTTTATTTGGATGGAAACTTACTTTTGAAGCGACTAATGCATTCTTGATTTAAAAGGTTCTTCTCTTTTCTATTCTTCATCTCTATTCTCAGACTCTTTCAAAGAATAGGTAGGTTGAATTTATTAATTTTGTTTTGTTTTGTAACAGGGTAAAGGATTTGCGGTTTATGAAAGGCTAAAGAAAGGCTCTGAGGGGCGACTAGCAGAAAATAATTTATAGGTTTGAATTTCTGGCTATATCGATCCAAAGAGGGCCTAAATTCTCGCTTAGGATATGGTATAGTAATCAAGCAAGTGGACGTGTGATTTCTCTATCCGGATTTTACTTCTCCCTTGTGTCATTTCTCAAATGTTCACTCATATACGGCTTTAGGCTATATTCTCACAAGATTTGTAAAATAAGTACTCTAGCCTAGATTTGAAAAACTTCATCGCCAACAATCATAGATACTCATGTAACATATTTATAGATAGATGCAAGGATTATTACCTACATATTAGCCTAAGTTTCTAAAAACTATTCTAATGCAAAAGCTACGTGAGACTTCTAGATTATTGGAGCATAGAGAAAGAAAACAATACCAATATTCCTAAGTGTATAACATACTTTTTATTTATGTTTTTAAAATTTTTGAATATTTTAGCTAGAAAACAATTGAATATTATACATATATATATCCTAACAGATGCCTTAATTACAGGTGTTTTTTATGCCCCAAACAAGAAGCATGCTTTGTCCTCAAAGTATTTTAAATAAAGAGGGTAGGAAAATACCATTGAAATGCATGAAATTCCGGAACATCTGCAAAACAAGGTTATAACATACTAATATAGAAAAGAAAATTGACACAACTCTATAAGAGTTCCACCCGTAATGGGGTTAATGAGAAAGAAATTTGCTTGCGACATAAGCAGACACTAACTGAAACTAGCACTTACCTGCACTCCAGTTTAAACATTGTCCTCGTCATTTCCCTCTTCAAAGAGATGAGGTTCCTTCGCATCCTGCCATGCCATGATAACTTGCCAAGTCTACCACCGTGTGTCGTCAACTTGTTCTAACCTGTCTAGTGTTACTATGTCTGATGGGGTGTAAGGAGCAACCATATCAGGTTGCACCTGCCATCCCGGCCAAGTCATTACTCAAAATCTATGAACTGGGTACATAATTCAGGTAGACAACTGAGCATGATATGACAAACCAAAATAGGCAAAAGAAGATACTTATGTCGCATGCTTTGGGCTCTCTCAAGACTAGCCACTAATTGGTGACGTCCCTCAGCTAAAGTAAGGAAAACTTCACCAGCGGTCCTATTTGCAGAAGTAAACTGCTACTCCCCTAGAATATTCATTAGGATGAATAACATGGTGGTGCCTACATTTAGGGGCAGGCTACCAAGGGCTATGTTGTAACGCCCTTGGTTCATTATACAAAATACCCCTCCCCCATAATACTCATGGAAATATGTATAGTCATAGAGGTATGAATTATCGGTTATATATCCCCACGTGTGAATAGGATCAGGTATTGGTATTCTCGAAACTAATGCTACCACATACTTATTGAATTCTAGGGGTGTGTCATCAACCGTGACGGAGAATTCTTGTTCTCCATCCTGGTTACAATTGAACTTAACATTATTTTAAAAAAATTCAGTAAGCTTAGGTGAATACGTGTCGTCTTCACTTACCAGAAGATACCTCCATCTGAACTGCATGATCTTCTCATGGAACCAATGTCCATAAGACTCGCTCCCCAACAAGTGTTCGAAAGACTGCTCCGGTATTACTATAGGAGAAGTCATCACAAAACTACTCTCTAGAACAGCTGTAACTATCTTGGAACAACCCTCGGAAAACTCGAAATTTTTGGTGCCCACAGGGGTCAGGGCGCAGGGTGCACTCAAGGTATGCCTGGGATGGGCACGGGTTACGCTCTGTTGAATTTTGAGTTCCAGGCACTTGGGCGCAGGGTGCGCTCACTTTTAGCCTGGGATGGGTGCGGGTTGCGCTCTGAATGAAAACTGGAATTCCAGTATTTTGGGCGCAGTGGTGCTTTCGGTTTGATCGAGAGGGCGCAGTCGCTTCGAGGGGTAGAATTTCTCTAACAGTGCTTAGGGCACGGTGGGCTCCACCATGCAGGGATGCTTCGGGGAGCCGCTCGCCTCGAAGTCGAAGGAAAAATAAGGTAAAGTGGGAATGAAACGTGAGAGATGAATGTGAGATGTAGTTGGGGTTGCGAGTGTAGAATGAATGCAGTTTTTATAGGTTTTAAATTGCTAAACCGAATCGGGAATTTTCCAAAAAGCTTTAAGGCAAGTTCAGGAAATAATAAAATTTCCAAAACCGAAAACGGAAACAACTCATATTCTTGATTCTAAAACAACCCTAATATCTTTTAGGTTGAATTTAGGATAGAAACTGCCTAACTCATCGAGATTTCATCCTACCACAATATCTATTTATAGCGATGCCTATATTGGCAATATTCTCAACCCTCACTCCAAAACAACTTCTTAAAATAGATGATCATATAACGAATTATGCTAGTCTAAATAATACCACCCCCAAACAATTCGGGAAGGTGGGATTAATTATAAAAACAACGCATAATTCAAAATTAACCAACTTATATTAAAATTGAATTCAAATAACATACAACAACCAAATTCAAATTTAATTACTGAACTAATCGTTTTACATCCGTACTAAATAAAAACAAATGCAATAAAACAAATCAACTCATTAGATCCCTAAACCACTCACTGCTAGTAGTGGAATGCACTCGAGAAGGAGAGAGCCATCCGTCTTGCGGCGACGACGCTCGTGCCTCACAGACTGCTCCTCCGAAGAAGAACCCCCCTGGGGTGGGAAGCGTGCAAGCATGTCGTCTTGGAACTGGCGCTAAGCTTCTATCTCGGCCCTCGTCTGTTCCCACCGCTCATCCTCGCGCTGGGCACGAGTCTCGAAGTTATGATGCATGGTAGCCTGCCGAGTTTGGAGGTCTTCACAAAAAGTATTAAGAGAACGCATGCCACGGTGAATGACAGCCATGCATTCTACATCCGACTTACACCTCTCCAAGGCATCGGCATCAAAACATGCCGCGTCATCCTTATCCTTCGAGTCAGTCTCCTCGACTACCCTATCTTCAGGCAACCTCCAAACTCTCTGGATACACTCCGTATAAATATGATGATTTCGGTGCTCCTTTAGGCAAATCCTATTAGACCTCGGAGTCGCTCTTAAGGTCATCATGATCTTCGTTAGCAAAACAGGGAGAGGTGCAATACTCTTTCCAACTCCCCTAATCATGTTACGCAAAAACTCCAAAATACAGAACTCATACTTCTGCTCTTGGAGTATCCATAGAACTTGAAGGCAGTTCAGACCGATATCGTTGACTTTCTCCTTCCCTATGACATTCCCACCAATCCACTGAGCTATAGCCAGCTTGTTGGTTCTGAGAAGCGAGTGGCGTACACAATGTGAGCTCGCATTGTAGTTCCCTTCCGCAACAGTCGCGTTCATCAAAGGTTCTACAGCAGTAAACTGGGAATCCTGTAATATGGCATCGAGATGGTGTCTAGGCGGAATGCCTAAAATCTCAGACAACAACCCAATAGTAACCTCTTTCCTCCTCCCAGCCACCTTAACAAAAATTCAATTCCCATCCAACTCCCTCGTCCTATAAAACTCTCGGACCAAATCTTTGTGGTAAAAATCGTCTGTCGAGTACCACAAACCACTCCAGTCTCTCCTAACCATCTCGTCACGAAGTGGTCGACAGTAAAAGGGTGCTCCGGCAATATCCGACGACTTTGAGCCATTGGAGTTTTTATAAGATTTGTAAGTTTGAATAAGGTAGGGAGACTTGTTTTAAAACAACCTAACTAAAAATAATGGCAGGAGGCGCGGTGGTGGTGGTGGCAGTTCGAAATTCTTGAATTTTCGGTGGGTTTTGGTTGTTTAAATTGGTGGAAGTGGTGGTGGGTGTAGTTAGGAGAAGATTTGGGGTGGGTTTTAATTTTAGGCGTGGGTTTTTTTGGTTTATTTAGGTTAGGTTTTTAAGCTTTGTTGTTTGTTAATGGCGGTTTGGAGAATGAAACGCGACTATTGGTGGAAGAAGGAGACGCACGTGCATTGCACGTGCGCGCGAGGTTAGGCCAAGCCCACTTGATTTTTCGATATTTTGCTCAACTTCAAACTTAAATTGCCGCTTCGTTATCGGGCCGATTTTTGCAAATGAGGTATGGAAATGATTAGGAGAGAATTTCCAATCCAACGATCCATAAAACACTCTAGTCCGACCCTTGGTGACTTATAAGAAGATGGAAAATGCCTCGTAGTGCGTGCATAACATAAATTATGCGAACGAATGAAATCTAATTTCATAGATAATGTCAACCTGGATCGGAGTACGATTACACAGCCTAAACAATACAAATGGACAGTTGAACAATCCAGGATGGAAACCGAACACCCCACCCCCAAACAAATTTTTGACAACCGAGTTTAGAAAATTTGTTTTTTTAAAAGTGGGTCTTTTAAAGTCAGATTCCCGAGACTTCTTAAAGTACTATGTTTGTGATTTTAACAATTTTTTATTTTTTAATGAATAAAATTTAATATAAGAAAAACAAGAAGGCAATAAGTGCATAATTCACACCATAGAGGAACATGATTCAAAATCCGAGAAAACATGCAGAAGTGGAAAACGTTAATTATGTTTAATGTGGATTTAGGATCCGGTACTTACAGCCACACACTCCATAGGGAGGGCCCGGTAATCTGAATGGTGCACTTACCAATATATGGGAATGAAAGGAAGTACACCAAACAACAAAATGAGCCATTTATAGTCAGATACTCGAGACTATAACAAATAACTAGACATATATATATATATATATATATATATATATATATATATATATATATATACCCTTTAGTGTTTCATATATCAACAGTCTAAAGAGTTGTGGGTCTTTCCATAAATAAATAACATGGAATGCACCCCCAAACAGAATCAAGCACCAAGATTCTCTACGACGCAAGTTATTGAAATGAAAGCGAAATCTGATGGATGTTTGTGGAAGATACGGTGGATATGGATGAATTTTAGACGTAAGGAATGGAAGAAATGAGAATATAGGTTTGGCACAAAACTCATTCATGGTGTGGGTGGGAACAGTCTCAATTCTGAAAATGAAGGTGTCAAGTGCATTTTCATTGGGAATTATTTCTGTATTAAGAGGATTTAGAAAATTATTAAGTACAGAAGAAACAAAAGGGTCAAGCGCAAACTCTAGGTTCCTTTGAAAGGGTGGAAGGTGGGGAATATTGGTGAGGGAAGATGAATGATTGTCAGTTAGAGCTCTCAGTTCTAGATCATTAGAAGCCTTGAGATATGCCAGACATTCCTCAATAGGTAGGTCAAAAGAATCACTGGGATAGAGGGTGAAAAATTCATCTTCCGTCATAACGTCACGGGATAAATGGATGTCGGCAGGGTGGGACTCGCGAGGTGGCAGGGAAGAGTTGCAAAAGAGTTGAAGGAAATCTTCCTCAATTTCCTCTACGTCCAAGGAGTATTTGTCGAAGTTGGAACTTCCAAAAGAAAGGAATTTGTGCATCTTGGCATTCGGAAACGTTGTTTTGAAATAATCATGAGCTAAGCTCTCGATCATGCTAACCTCTCCATCAATATTTGTATAAGGCAACTGTTTGATCGTCTTAAAAACGTCAACCGCAACGGAAAGATGGCCAAAAGACAAAGACATCGAACCATCGCGGTAGTTTATAAGAGCATTGGCAGTTGCTAAGAAAGGGCGTCCTAAAATGGTTGGAACAGAATCTTTAGCGACTTCTGTATCGAGGATAACAAAATCCGCAGGATAGTAGAAATCCTAAACCTTTTCCAGCACGTTTTCCACTACACCCTTAGGATACTTAATAGACCTATCAGCTAGTTGCAATGTCATTGTTGTAGGTTGCATTTCATGTAGACCTATTTGTTTATATAAATAATAAGGAAGTAAATTAACACTCTCCCTGAGGTCTAATAAAGCAGTGGTCGTGTGAGTATCCCCTAAGGTGCATTGTACATTAGGACGACTAGGGTCCTTGTACTTAACTATTCCATTGTGTTCTGTTAAAGTCAGAAACTGTTCCATTAAAAAGGCGTCTTTAGGAATCTTTGTCTTACGCCTAGTAGTGCACAACTCTTTAAGAAACTTAGCATGGTGAGGTAACTTTTTAATCGCTTCAAGAAAAGGTAAGTTTATCGTTAGATTTTTAAAAACTTCCTTAATCTCGTCAAAATTGGTGTCCTTGTTTAACATAGCTAATTTCTGGTTTCTCTCTATATTTAGCATTTGGATCAACTGGATGTTTAACATTTTCTTTCTGTTTCTTAGGTTATGGTTTAACTGGTACCTCTACAGCGGTAGGATCATCAGTTTCCGTTTGGGTATCTAGTGTAATATCTAGTGTAGAGACAACTGGTGGGGTAACTATAGACATAGTTACTTTGTTATCCACCACTCTGCTTGAACGGAGAGTGTTGATGGAATTTGTCTCACCTAGGTTTGTATTTTTGTTACTGGTATTACCGTTTACCTCGAAGGCTGTGTTTGGTGTTTAAGGATTAGGTATCGCTTGTCCTGGAAACACACCTTTGGGTTGTACTTTCTATTGAGCTAACTGCTGTAAGGAAAGTTGGATGGCTTGTAAAATCTGTTGCTGAGATTGCATAAAGGTATCAAAACGATCCGGTTGTGGAGTAGTATTTGCTACTGGTTGTGTGACCGAAATTATGTCACATTGATTATTAATGGGTGGATTTTGGTAGTTATTATTTATCGGAACGATACCTCTATTAGTAATATAATTACCATGGCCTTGTCCTTGTCGTGGTTGAGCTTGGTTGTTATAATTATAATTTCCTTGACCTTGTCGTGGTGGGCCTTGGTTATAATTGTTTGCTGGCCTAACATTTGGGTTAAACAACCTTGGAGGTTATTGATTATTTCGCCAACCGAAGTTGGGGTTTTATCCCCAAGCTGCATTAGGTTTGCTATTAATGGAAAAAATGTTATCTTGTTGTGGTTGTTGTTGTTCATAGGCGAGAGGACAATAGGAGTCGGGATGCTCTGGACTCAAACAGAAATTACATGGATTGGTGTTGACATTCATGACAGGGATCGGCGTTTGTTGAACAGAAATAGCATCTACCTTTCTAGTTAGAGATTCAATTAAAATTTTTAGTTCCGGATCGGGTTTCATCTCGAACATACCGGTAGCTTTAACTGTTGTAGAAGAACTAGCGGAACGGGAGAAATCATCACTACCACCCCAGTTATTATTACGCTTAGTTTGATCTTCTAAAAATTTATAAGCCTCTGAGGCTCCCTTACTTAGGAAACTATCCCCATTCATTATGTCAAGCACCTCTTTGTGGTGGTGTAACAATCCTTTGAAAAAGGCACGAACTAGCATGTCTTTCGCGAGGTTATGGTGTGGACACTCTATAAGTAGATCGGTGAAACGATTCCAAGCCTCTGAAAATGATTCATGAGAATTCTGTCAAAAGAAATGAATCATGGAAATCATTTCATCGGTCTTCAGTGGTGGGTAAAAATGTTCCATGAATAGTTGAACAAGTTTAGCCCACGAGTCCACAGAATTAGGCACTTGGGCAGTTAACCAAGACGCCGCCTTATCGGCTAAAGTGAAGGGAAATACCCTTAGTTTAATTTGTTCAGCACCAATAGTAGGATGGTGGAATGTAGTAAGGACTTGGTCAATCCTACGCATGTGCTGATAGGGCTTTTCTTGGTCTAACCCATGAAAAACGGGTAACAAATTAAATATATTCGGGGGAATTTGGAAATCGCCCACTGGGTCTGATAGAACGATGCAAGATTTAGGGCTATCGTTCAAGGCTTTGTAAAAGTTAGAGAGAGAAGACTCTCTTTCTTCAGCCATTGCTTCAGGTGGTGTGTGTGGTATATTAGTTAGAGGTGTAGTCGATGGTATACTAGAAAGGCGTGTTTGTTGCCGTTGTCGGTTAATTACGTTAGGCATTTTTCTTCTGCTTGACCTTAATCTCATGCAAGGCTAAGACAAATCTTAATGAAACACAACAACACTCCAAACAATCCTGATATGCTAGTATGAACCTCTAACAGAAGAGGCGAGGTGTGGAAGAAAAGAGTACCTGAAAGCCTCCTTGCTTCGCTTATGAATAGCGTCTTGTTTATGCGTGCTCAATGTATATAACAACTTAGAACACTGAAAATCTTGAAGAAATTGAAGTTTGAATCAAACCTATAGAAATCGGGCAGTTTCAGCAGAGGGCGCGGTTTCGCTCAGAATAGGGTTAGGCTGGGCGCAGGTCACACTCAGGTCAAGCTGGAGTTCCAGGCTTGTGGGCGCAGGTCACGCTCCAAGTTAGCCTTGGTAGGGCAAAGGTCGCGCTCAGGCAAAAAGTGAAATTCCATGCGTGTGGGCGCGGGGTGCTCTCTTATTTTGCCTTGGTAGGGCGCCGGTCGCGCTAAGCCAAAAGATGGAATTCCAGCGCGTTGGGCACAGTCAAGCCCAATTTGGCTTTCCTGTATGCAGTCGTGTTCGAAAGTAATTTTTTCGAGGAAAATTTCAGTGATGAAACAGACAACCACAGTGAGAATCAAACAAGGGTGGGTGGGTTATGGGACTTTGGAAAATTAACAATTCTAAAAAAAACAATGCTAAAGGCAACAAAGATGGCAGCGGCGCCATAAGATAATCCGTAAAAAAAAAATAGTTTTACTAATAAAGAAAGCGATGAAACTCTAAACGAAAGTAAAACTATAAACATAACTTATACTAGACTTATCAAAGATATTTGTTTTCTGCTCTCGAATCTATTGAGGTAGAGATGGAATAGAAGATTTGTTCCACTCGTAGTTCTTTAGCATTCAAGTTTCCTACGACTATCAACCCTACCAAAGTCAATGAGAGAATTACGAATTATACTACGATGCAAATTTAACTAACAAGATATGAATAACTCAACTACGAAATACTACGGAATACTAAGGTTTGAATCTAGAATAAGAATTAGGGGGGAATTGAATCCACCTCGAATCCAAGTTAAGAGACTGGCATAGATGGTTGTTTTCCAATTCTTACGTTCTCACGGTAAGAAGTGGTCGTTCTAATCCCTAATTATACATAGCATTTCTACCAATTCATAACTAGCATGTGAGGAAGTCCACCCATTCTTATGGCGAATCAACTTCCAACTAGAGTGGAATAGACTCTTACAACGATTCTACGCTACACAATCAAGTTTTCATCAAGGCTTCACCAAACCCTTCTAATGGAGGTTTAGCCTCGATTCATCAAACTATCATTTCCAATTGAATTAAAACTAGGCATAGTATAAAGATTTGAATTTTACTAATTTAACTACTCAAGAATTGAAATCCAAATTAATAACTAGGAAATGAATAACAAACAATAATCGAAATTAGATCTTTACAAATTTAAATGACAAAATTGAAATTAACAAGAACTACTATTTTATTTATCTACTGAATGAAGAACAATGATTCAAATAATTAATCTAAAACAAGGAATGAAACTAATTAATTACTAATTGAAATTCAAAAAAACTAGATCTACAAGCTATTATAATGGCTACTTTCTATTCTAAGCTATCTAACCCCCCTTTTCTTAAGAGCTAAGTCTTATTTTATGTAAAAGAGGAGATTAGATCTACAATTTCGTGCATGGGTTGAGGAGCAATATTTTGGGCCGGAAAATCGAGCCCAAAGCCCAATTTCTTCAGTTTACAGGCCCCTTTGCAGCTACTTTTGACTTCAGCAGACTTTTCATAAACTTTTGCTCATCTGATTAGGTCAAGACTTGGACCATTGGAAATCTCCTTCCGATCCGGTCGTTTTGACGTAAGGTAGGCCCAAATCCGAGGCCTGAGTCCAAAGATATAGTCTTTGAAAGTTCAACTGACTTGTGCACTATTTATGCCCGTGTTGACTTTTCAGCTTTTGACCGGGCTTTATAAAGGCTTTGTCTCCTTGAATCTTGACCTTTATCACAGAACTTCTTAGCAACCAACCCTTTGCTCCTTTATATCGCCAAAGTGGCACATTTCTGCACATAATTGAGTTCCATACCTGAAATACATAAAAGCACGTAATTAGCATTAACTCTTATTTATTACTTGCATAATTGGTCTAAATGTAGTATTATTAAGGGGTTAAAACTACAGTTTTGGGCTCTTATCAGCTTGCGTCGTAGAATCTCTATTTGGAACAGGCTCTGTGCTTCCATTGCTGCTTTTATCTCTGCATATTGGGCATTGTGACGCTGAAGGAGTGTCTCCATACTAAAAAATAGATCATCATGACGGTTTTAGAGATTTCATAACTAGTCTGAAGGTTCGTTTGTTTATTTCGAACTATAATCTGCTTACCCCGTACATCTTCACAAATAGCATAAATGCAACGCATGCCAGTATGCAACACTGTAAGGCGCTTTGAATCAGACGTACACTTCTTTAAGGCATCTTCATCGAAACATGTTATATCCTCTATTTCCTAATCCGAATCAACCATCCTATCCTCCGGCAACATCCAAGTCTTTTGGATACACTCCGTATAAATAATTTCGTTTGAATGCAATTTCAACATAGTCCGCTCAGTTCTTCGTTCCCCCCCCCCTTTCCTAAGACAACATTATCTTCGTAATTAAAGCAGGAAATGGTGCAATACTCTTCCCAACTCCTCTAATCATATTTATCAAAAACTCGAGGATACATAATTCATACCTCGTCTCTTGCAATATCCGGATAATGTGTAGACATGTCAAACCGATGTCGTTCACTTTCTCCTTCCCAATGACGTTCTTACCAATCCACTGAGCTACAGCCAGTTGGTTTGTTCGCAGAGATGACTGTTGAGCACAATGAGAATTTGGATTATATTGACTTTCCATGAGAGTGTCGTTCATCAATGCAGGAACTCCAGTATACTGGGATTCCTGCACGGTGGCGTCGAGGTGGCGTTCAGGTGTAATGCCTAGAATCTCAGCCAACTTCTCTCTCGATAATTCTCTCCTAACCCCAGCCACCTTCAAGAAAACCTTCAGACCATCCAACTCTCTCTTCTTATAGAATTGTTCGACCAAATCGGAGTGGTAGAAATTATTTGTTGAGTACGACAACCTATTCCAATTCCTCCTAATCATCTCATCATGAAAAAACGGTGCGAAGCGGTTAGCCGTAAAATCTTGTTCCGGCAGAATTCGATGTCTTTGAGCCATTGAGACTTTGGAACGATTTGGGAGTTTAAATGGAATGTGGGGATGGAGTTTGAGACGACCTCACTAATCAAATAGTGGTGGTGGCACGGCAGTTCAAATTCGTCAAATATTTTTTTGTTTTTTCTAATATTTTGGTGGTGGGAATTTGTGGGGATGGTGGTTGGTGTAGTTTGGAGAAAATTTTGGGTAGATTTAATTGATAGCCGTGGGTGTAATTAGATTTTTTTTTTTTTTTTTTTTTTTTTTTTAGGTTAGGTTTTGAAGCTTAAAACTTTATTAATGGCGGTTTTTTGAGGAGGAACGCGACTGTTGTGTTGAAGATGGAGACGCACGTGCGTTGCACGTGTGCGCGAGATTGGGCCCAAGCCCAATTTGATTTTTCGAATTTTTCAATTTTTCGCACAACTTCAAACTAAATTTGCCGCTTCGTTACCGGTCCGATTTTTGTGATTGAGCTATGGAAATGATTAGGAGAGAATTTCCAATCCAATGATCCATAAAGCACTATATTCCTATCGTTGATGACATATAAGAAGATGGAAAATGCCTCGAAGTGCATGCATAACGTAAGTTATGCGAATGAATGAACTCTAATTTCATAGATAAAGTCAATCCTAATCGAAATAGCGTCGTAGTTGTGGATCTTACCATAAATAAATAACATGGAATGCACCCCCAAACAGAATCAAGCACCAAGATTCTCTACGACGCAACTTATTGAAATGAAAGCGAAGTATGATGGATCTAGAATGCAACCGCGCATGCACCTTCTTTTTCGCCTTTGAACGAGAGGGTGTCCAAGTGAATGATCGTCAGAAAATAGATCTTTGTGGAAGATATGGTGGATATGGATGATTTTTAGACGTAAGGAATGGAAGAAATGAGAAAGTAGGTTTGGCACAAAACTCATTCATGGTGTAGGTGGGAACTGTCTCAATTATGAAAATGAAGGTGTCAAGTGCCTTTCCCTTTGGAATTATTTCTATATTAAGAGGATTTAGAAAATCATTAAGTACAGAAGAAACAAAAGGGGCAAGTGCAAACTCCAGGTTCCTTTGAAAGGTTGGAAGGTGGGGAATATTGGTGAGGGAAGATGAATGAGTGTCAGCTAGAGCTCTCAGGTCTAGATCATTAAAAGCCTTGAGATATGCCAGACATTCCACAATAGGTGGGTCAAAAGAATCACTAGGATAGAGGGTGAAAAATTCATCTTCCGTCATAGCGTCACAGGATAAATGCATGTTGCAAGGGTGGGACTCGCGAGGTGGCAGAGAAGAGTTGCAAAAGAGTTGAAGGAAATCTTCCTCAATTTCTTCTACGTCCAAGGAGTATTTGTCGAAGTTTGAACTTCCAAAGGAAAGGAATTTGTGCATCTGGTCATTTGGAAATGTGGTTTTAAAATAATCATGAGCTAAGCTCTAGATCATGCTAACCTCTCCATCGATATTCATATAAGACAACTATTTGATTGTTTTAAAAATGTTAACCGCAATAGAAAGATGGCCAAAAGACAAGGACATCGAACCATCACGACAGTTTATAAGCGCGTTGGCAGTTGCCAAGAAAGGGCGTCCTAAAATGATTGGAACAGAATCGTTAGCGACTTCTCTATCGAGGATAACAAAATCCGCAGGATAGTAGAAATCCTAAAACATAACCAGCACGTTTTCCACTACACCCTTAGGATACTTGATAGACCTATTAGCTAATTCCAACATCATTGTTGTAGGTTGCATTTCCTGTAGACCTATTTGTTTATATAAATAATAAGGGACTAAGTTAACACTCGCCCCGAGGTCTAATAAAGCAGTGGTTGTGTGAGTATCCCCTAAGGCGCATTGTATAGTAGGACGGCCAGGGTCCTTGTACTTAACGATTCCATGTTCTGTTAAAGTTGGAAACTCTTCCGTTAAAAAGGCGTCTTTTGGAATCTTTGTCTTACGCCTAGTAGTGCAAAACTCTTTAAGAAACTTAACATGGTGAGGTAACTTTTTAATCGCTTCAAGAAAAGGTAAGTTTATTGTTAGATTTTTATAAACTTCCCTAATCTCATCAAAATTTGTATCCTTGTTTAACATAGCTAATTTCTGAGGAAATGATGGTTTCTCTCTATATTTAGCATATGGATCAACAGGATGGTTAACCTTGCTTTTCTGTTTCTTAGGCTGTGGTTTAACTGGTACCTCTACAGTGGTAGGATCTTCAGTTTCAATTTTGGTATCTAGTGTAATATCAGGTGTAGGGACTACTGGTGGGGTAACTATAGACATAGTTACTTTGTTATCCACCACTCTGCCTGAACGGAGAGTAGTGATGGAATTTATCTCCCCTACGTTTTCATTTTTGTTAATAGTATTACCGTTTACCTCAAAGGCTGTGTTTGGTGTTTTAGGATTAGGTATCGCTTGTCCTAGAAACACACCTTTAGGTTGTACTTTCTCTTGAGCTAACTGCTGTAAGGAAAGTTGGATGGCTTGTAAAATCTATTGTTGAGATTGCATAAAGGTATCAAAATGATCCGGTTGTGGAGTAGTATTTGCTACTGGTTGTGTGACAGGAACTATGTCACGTTGATTATTAATGGGTGGATTTTGGTAGTTATTATTTACCGGAATGATACCTCTATTAGTATTATAATTATTATTGTTATAATTATTATAATTACCCTGACCTTGTCCTTGTCGTGGTTGAGCTTGGTTGTTATAATTATAACTACCCTGACCTTGTCCTTGCCTTGGTGGACCTTGGTTGTAATTGTTTGTTGGCCTAACATTTGGGTTAAACAACCTTGGAGGTTATTGATTATTTCGCCAACCGAAGTTGGGGTTTTTTCACCAAGTTGCGTTAGGTTTGCTATTAATGGAACAAATGTTATCTTGTTGTGATTATTGTTGTTCATAAGCGAAAGGACAATAGTAGTCGGGATGCTCTAGACTCAAACAGAAATTACATGGATTGGTGTTAACATTCATGACAGGGATAGGCGTTTATTGAACAGAGACAGCCTTTATCTTTTTAGTTAGAGATTCGATTAAATTTTTAAGTTCCGGATCGGGTTTCATCTCAAAAATACCGGCGGCTTTAACTGTTGTAGAAGAACTAGCGGAACGTGAGAAATCGTCACTACCCCCCAGTTATTATTACGCTTAGTTTGATCTTCTAATAATTTATAAGCCTCTGAAGCTCCCTTACTTAGGAAACTACCCCCATTCATTATGTCTAGCACCTCCTTGTAGTGGTGTAACAGTCCCTTGAAAAAGGTACGAACTAGCATGTCTTTCGCGAGGTTATGGTGTGGACACTCTATAAGTAGATTAGTGAAATGATTCCAAGCAATTGAAAATAATTCATGAGGATTCTGTCGAAAGAAATGAATCTTGGAAAGCATTTCATCGGTCTTTAGTGGTAGGTAAAAATGTTCCATAAATAGTTGAACAAGTTTAGCCCACGAGTCCACATAATTTGGCGCTTGGGCAGTTAATCAAGACGCCGCCTTATTGGCTAAAGTGAAGGGAAATACCCTTAGTTTAATTTGTTCAGCACCAACCGTAGGATGGTGGAATGAAGTAAGGACTTGGTCAATCCTACGCATGTGCTGATAAGGCTTTTCATGGTCTAACCCATCTAAAACGGGTAACAAATTAAATATATTTGGGGGGAATTGGAAATCCCCCACTAGGTCTGATAGAATGATGCAAGATTTAGGGTTATCATTTAAGGCTTTGTAAAAGTCAGAGAGAGGAGAATCTCTTTCTTCAGCCATTAGTTCAGGTGGTGTGTGTGGTATATTAGTTAGAGGTGTAGTGAGTGGTATACTAGAAAGACGTGTTTGTTGACGTTGTCGGTTGATTACGGTAGGCATTTTTCTTTGGCCTAACCTTAATCTCATGCAAGGCTAAGCCAATCTTAACAAAACACAACAACATTCCAAACAATCCTAATATGCTAGCATGAAAATCTAACAGGAGATGTGAGGTGTGGAAGAAAAGAGTACCTGAATGCCTCCTTGCTTCGCTTATAAATAGTGTTTTATTTACGCGTGCTCAGTGTGTATAACATGTTAAAACACGGAAAACTATGAAGAAATGGAAATTTGAAACAAACCTGTGGAAATCGGGCAGTTTCAGCAGAGGGTGCAGGTAGTGCTCCGAATAGGCCTAAGTAGAGGCGAGGTTGCGAGTTCGTTCGAAGGAGAGTTCCGTGCTCTTGGCAGAGCGTGCTCCCATTTAGCCTTGGTAGGCTGGGTAGCCAGGGAAAACCTCGAGGTCCAGTGCTTCAGCCGGGGGCTTCGTGTTTTTGCAACGGTAAGCTGGGTCGCTACCGATAAACGTAAAAAGATTACTTTTACTAATGAATAAAGCGATGAAACTCTAAACACAAGTAAAACTAAACTAAATTATGATGGTAAATTTATCAAAGATTCTACTCTCAAGTCTATGAGATATAGTGGAGTAGAGTGATTAATTCCACTCCTAGTCCTTCCGCATGCTGTGTTCTCACGTGTAAGTAATCTAAACTTAAAGTCTAATGAGAGATTTACGAAAAAGGCAACTAGACTACGATGCAACTACCCACGAAATGCAACTAGTCTACGATGGGAATAACTAAGGGAATGCTAAGTTGATTCGATGATAAGGAGTTAGAGGGGAATTGATTCCACCTTAACTCGACTTAATCCCATTAACTACAAATCGTCGTAAGCCGAATTGAACTGCTTCGCAGAACAATTGGTTCTTCCTAATCCCTAATTACACATGGCATTTCTACCAATTAATAACTAGCATGTGAACGATTAAACCCATTCTCATGGCGAACTAAACGTTTCTAGAGTGGAAAGGAAATTACGACGAATCTACGTTAATCAAAATCAAGCTTTCATCAAGGCTTCTCAACCCCCTCTAATGGAGGTTTAGCCAAGAATCATTACGCAATCATTTCCGATTAAATTTAAACTAAACATGATATAAAGAATTGAAATTTACTTAATTAAACAATAATGAAATCTAATTTAATGACTAAAATGCAATAAGGACAAGAATTGAAATTGGATCTAGAAATGGAAATGACAAAAATTGAAGTTGATAGAAATACTACTTTATTGACCTAATCAAAATGAAGAACAAGATTCCAAGGTTTAATCTAATACAATAATTGGATTTGAAACTACACTTAATCAAAAACAATTAAATAAAACTAGATCTAGAAGCTATTTTAATGGCTACTTTCTATTCTAAGCTACTTTTATTTTCTAACCTAAAAATCTACCATTAACAATCTCCCCTTTAACAAAGAATTAAGCTTTTGTTTTTATACATTCAGATCCAAAAATCGTGCATGGGCTGGGAGCCATGTTTTGGGCCAGAGAATCAGGCCCAAAACCCAATTCTTTCAGTCCAAAAGGCCTCTTCAGCTGCAGTTGTCTTCAACAGACTTTTCGTCTACTTCTGCTCCTCTGATTGGATCAAGGATTAGACCATTGGAAAGCTCTTTCCGAGCCGGTCGTTTTGACATAAGGTAGGTCCCATTCCGAGGTCTGAGTCCAAAGATATGGCCTTCTCGAAGTTCTCGACTTTTTTGTGTCTTTGTTTTACGCGCGTCGACTTTTCAGCTTTTGACCAGGATTTTGGAAAGGCTTTGTCTTCTAGAAACTTGGCCTTTAATCACGGAACTCCTTAGTAACTGACCTCTGCTTCTTTATCTCGCTAAAGTGGCACATTTCTGCACATAATGGACTTTGAAGCCCGAAATGCATAAAACACGAATCGTGTTAACTCTTAATTATTACTCACATAATTGGTCTAAAAAGTATGATTTGTTAAAGGGGTTAAAACTACAGTTTTGGGCTCTTATCAAACCACCCCCAAACAGCATTTTGCTTGTCCTCAAGCAAAGATGAGATTTTAACATAAGTGACCAAAATTGGAGTTCTATCTACTTCTCGTTTCGCCGAGTGCGATTGCATTGACCATATGCAACAAAGCCTTAAACCACTAGGAATTCCCTAGTGGACGAGTCATAGCCTCGTGAGAGTTTTCCAGTGAAGGTACTCACAAACTTCATCTATACTACAACGACTAAGAAATAAAACTATTGTTTCCTTATTCATGCTCCAAACTATCTATACCTCTCACTAGCTATGAACAAGAATAACCAAGTCAAAAACCTAAGCTAATATATGCATAATAATCAATCATCTATAATAAATATATATACAATGAGTAATACTATGAAATGCAATAGCAGGTCCGTTTTAAAACTTGGAATAGCCTTTAAGTAGGTTCTCACAATAATAGTCAAGATACAACACTCTGATTTTTCCACTCAAGTTTTCGCTTTTAAGCTACTCTAGTCTTGCATGGGCACACTTTACCTTACAATCTCAATGACAACAAGGAAGCCGGAGTCGATCAAACACATCTGCCACTTACTATCACACTAGCCTATTCCTAATTGAGCTAGAGGTCTTTATTAGGTGTTGCGGGGATTAGGAGATGGTTTAAGAAGGAAGGAAATGGATATTCAAAAAGGACAAGTCTGAGATAATAGAGTTTTCATATTATGTAACTTAGAGAAAACCTTGTTATTTTCTTTTACTTCTATACTTTGTTTCCATCCCTAGCCATATTTTTCTTTTTCTTTTCTTTGGCTTTTGACTCCCTTTTATTCTATTTTTGGAATTTTTATTTATTTTTATTTTTTTTCTTTTCCTTGGATGGAAACTTCTTTTCTTTATTTTCTGAAGCAATTAACTAACTTTTGTTTACACAAGTTTTTCTCTTCTTCTTTCTTCCTCATTCTATTCTCAGACTTATTCTAAATTGGGTGGGTTGAATTTTTTTTATTTTGTTTTGTTTTTGTAACAGGGTAAAGGATTTGTGGTTTATGGAAGGCTAAAGAAAGGCTCAGAGGGGCGACTGGCGGAAAGTAATTCATAGGTTTGAATTTCTGGCTATATCGATCCAAAGAGGGCCTAAATTCTCGCTTAGGATATGGCATAGTGATCAAGCAAGTGGACGTGTGATATCTTTATCCGGATTTTACTTCTCCCTTGTGTCATTTCTCAAATGTTTCGCTCATATAAGGCTTTAGGCTATATTCTCACAGGATTTATAGAATAAGTACTCTAGCCTAGATTTCAGAAACTTACTGCTAACAATCATAGATACTCATGTAATATATTTATAGATAGATGCAAAGATTATTACCTATATATTAACCTAAGTTTCTAACAATTATTCTGATGCAACAGCTACGTGAGACTTCTAGATTGTTAAGAGCATGGAGAAAGAAACAATACCAATATTCCTAAGTGTATAGCATAACTTATTTATTTATATTTTTGAATTTTTGAAATTTTAACTAGAAAACAAATGCATATTATACATATCTATATCCTAACAGATGCCTTAATTATACGTGTTTCTATGCCCCCCCAAACAAAAAGCATGCTTTGTCCTCAAAGCAATTAAATAAAGAGGGTAGGAAAAATACCATTGAAGCGCGTGAAATTCAGGAACATCTATAAAACAAGGTTAGAACGTACTAATATAGGAAATAAAAACTGACACAACTCTATACGAGTTCTACCCATTATGGGGTTAACAAGAATGAAATTGCTTGGGACATAAGCAGATACTAACTAGAATGAAAACTTACCTTATCCCCCGCATTACTCATCATCTTACTCATTCTCTTCTTCCATAAAGAAGTGAGGTTCCTTCGCGTCCTGCCATTCCATGATAATTTGCCAGGCTTCCCGCCATTTATCATCTATGATTGCTAACCTATTAAGAGCCTCTTGGACTGACGGGGTGTAGGGTGCAACCTGATGAGGTTGTATCCGCCACCCTTGACAAGTCATTGCACGGAAAGATCGAATGATACTATTGGTGGGTCGGACAGTGTCGACCGTAATCCAATCCGTGAAGAGTGTACAAAAAATAGGAAAGAAACATAGCATAATACGGGAAACTAGAATGGGCATAAGAAGGTACTTATGCCTCATGCTATGGGATCGAGCTAAACTAGACATCAAGGTTCAGGGAAGGTCATGACACATACGTCCCGTGGCTAAAGCAAGGAAAATGCTGCAAGTGGTATCATTCACAGAAGAAAAACGCCATTCCCCTAAAATGTTTAGCATAATCCAAAACATAACAGTTCCTATGTTCATGGACAGGCTACCAAAGCGCGTTATATTCCCCTTGGTCCTCGATCTGATGAAAATGCCCGCCCATACGACTCATGCAAAACTTCGTAAGTGTAGACATACATATTGTCTACCTAATAGCACCATGGGTCTTGTATTTCAAATGGGCATAGCAAGTCCAAGAACAAATGCTAGCAAGAACACGGTAATTTCCATTGGTTCATTATCAATGTTGATGGAGAACACTTGTTCTCGATAAAGAGCCCAAAACTGTAGTTTTAACCCCTTAGCATCATACTTTTTTAGACCAATTATGTGAGTAATAAGTAAAGAGTTAATCGCGATTACGTGTTTGTATGTATTTCGGGCTTCAAAGTCAATTATGTGCAGGAATGTGCCACTTTGATGAGATAAAGGAGAAATGGTTGGTTACTAAGGAGTTCGGTGATTAAAGGCCAAGATTCAAGAAGACAAAGCCTTTGTAAAGTCTGGTCAAAAGATGAAAAGTCAAAGTCCACGCAGCGTAAACTTGATTACACAAAGACAATTAGAACTTCCGAAGACCATATCTTTGGACTCAGACCTTGGAATTGGGCCTACCTTATGTCAAAACGACCGACTCGGAAAGAGCTTTCCAATGGACCAAGCCTTGACCCAATCAGAGGAGTAGAAGTGGACGAAAAGTCTGCTGAAGCCAACTGCAGCTGAAGAGGCCTTTTTGGACTGAAAGAATTGAGTTTTGGGCCTGATCCTCTATCGTTCTATCGTTCTACCATGACAAAGAGTGTGGTGGCCATTTTAGTGGAATGAAAACAGCCGCTAAAGTTCTTCAATGTGGATTTTATTGGCCTACCCTTTTTAAGGATGCCCAAGTGCATTGCAAGACGTGTATTCGTTGCCAACAACTTGGGCGAATCACGAAGCGTAATATGATGCCATTAAATCCAATCTTGATAGTAGAAATTTTTGATGTTTGGGGTATTGATTTCATGGGCCCTTTCCCTGTTTCCCACGGTTATATTTATATTCTAGTTGCCGGGACTACGTGTCTAAATGGATAGAGGCCCTAGCTTGCGTAGCAATGACCATAAGACCGTTGTATTTTTTTATTAAAGAATATATTTTCTGTCGGTTTGACATTCCTAAAGCCATCATTAGTGATGGTGGAACACATTTTGCAAATGAGTTGTTGCATCCCTAGTGAAAAAGTATGGAGTTACACACAAAGTAGCAACTCCTTATCATCCACAAACTAGCGGACAAGTAGAAGTTTCTAATAGGAAATCAAAAAGATTTTAGAAACAACAATGAAAACCCCGATAGGAAAGATCGGGTCAAGCGTCTATCGGATGCCTTATGGGCATATAGAACTGCTTTCAAAACTCCTATAGGTATGTCTCCCTTTAGACTTGTATTTGGGAAACCATGTCATTTGCCCGTTGAATTAGAGCACCGTGCTCGTGGGATATAAAAAGCCTTAACTTCAATATTGATGAGGCGGTGTCAAACGCAGTTACAATTAAATGAGCTTGAAGAAATCCGTGAAATGATTCTTACGATCTCGCCAGGATTATAAAGCCAACATGAAACGTGTTCATGATAAGCATATCTTCTTGCGCAAAGAGTTTGTGGTCGGACAAAAGGTTTTGCTTTACAACTCCCGTCTACATATTTTCCCAGGGAAACTAAAAACCCGTTGGTCTGGCCCTTTTCTGGTTACTGAAGTCACCCCTTACGGGGCAATTACCTTGGTAAATCCCAAGGACAACAGTACCTTTCAAGTTAACGGTCAACAATTAAAACATTTTCACGAACTTCGTCCCCCTCGATATAGAGGAAGTCCTTTTACGGACCCTATATATGAGGAATGACCCTTGTCATTGGTGTACTTCCTTTCACTTCCATTTAATGGTAAGTGCACCATTAAGGTAACCGGGCCCTCCCTATGGAGTGTGTGGCTGTAAGTACCGGATCCTAAGTCCACGGTTCACATAGTTCACGTTTTCCACTCTTGCATGTTTTCTCGGATTTTTGAGTCATGTTTCTCTATGGTGTGAATTATGTCTTTATTTGCTTATTGTTTTTAAAAAAAAAAAAAAAAAAAAAAAAAATAATAATAATAATAATTGTTTTCATTTTTAGATATAGATATATATCTAAACCCAGAGAACTAGCAATCCAACAAGTCTTGGGAATCTGACTTTAAACGACCCATGTTAAAACAAATTTTGTGTTTAAAAATTTGTTTAGGGGTGGGAAATCAGTCTTTCCATCCGGATTGCTCGAACTTTCTATTTGTGTTGCTTAGGTCCATTAGTATAGCTCATTGGGGTTGACGTCATCTAATTTAGTGTTCATTCGTTCGCATAACTTACGCCATGCACGCACTTCGAGGCGTTTTCCACTATCTTATATGTCACCCACGGTCGAATAGAGTAGTTTATGGATCATTGGATTGGAAATTCTCTCCTGATCATTTCCATATCTCATTCGCAAAAATCGGACCGATAACGCAGCGGGAAATTTAGTTTGAAGTTGCGTTAAAAATCGACGAAAGTCGAAAAATCGAATTGGGCTTGGGGCCCCAACTCACAAGACCTACAAACCCAGCCAGCATCCTCCAAAAAACATAATCACGACTTCATCTTCTCAAACCGCCTTTCACTAATTTAAATTAAACCCTAGCAACCAAAAATAAATAAATAAATAAATAAATAAAAATAAAAATAGAATACATCAAAATAGAAAGACCACCCACGCCCTTTGTGAAACACCAACACAATCTCCAACCGTTTCCACCAAGAAAACACCCACCAATTCAAGTTTTCAAACTTGCCACCGTACCTGCCATAACCACCACCGTTGTGTTTAGTTGGTTTTCATCAAACTTGCATCCACCACCATCTACAAACCCCAAATCAGTTCAAACTTCAATGGCGCTACGACGAAGAATGTTGCCGGAGCACGCGTTTGAGGCCGACCACTTCGCACCATATTACGACGCCGATATGATTAGGAGGGGTTGGAACATACTGTGGTATTCGACAGAGGAGTTCTATCACTATGATTTGGTAGAACAGTTTTTATAAGAAACGAATTGGAGGGAAATAGGATTTTCATTAGGATAGCGAAGCGAGGAGGAAAGTAACGGACGGTTGTTGGCTGAGCTATTAGGAATCACGCTGTAACCAACCTAGATACTACCATTCAGGAATCCCAAGATATCGGAGTTCCCGCTTTGATGAAAGATCACGGTCATAGAGGGTAAATAATACGATATCTCATTCGTTAAGCCCGGGCGACCACGAGAACCAATCAACCGGGTCAGAGCTCGGTGGATTGGTAGGAACGCCCCTCCTGGAAAGACAAAGTCAGCGACATTGGACTTCGATGTCCGCGACGTTCTCGGATTTTGCAAACGAAATGAGTGTAATTTCTGCATCCTCGATTTAATTTTGAATGTGATTAGAGGAGTGGGAAAGAGCATGGCTCCTCTTCCCGTATTGATCACTAAGATTATGCTCTCATTTAGAGCTTTTGCCGCTAAATCTGCTCCTATTAAGATCAAATTGCATTCTAATGCAAGTATTTATAAGGAATGCATCCAAGAGACTTGGCCGTTGTCTGCGCAGAGAATGAAGTTGAGTCGGATAATGAAGGGGAAGATATGACATGGTTGGTTGAGGATAATTTCGATAGTCATACTTCTAATTTAGAACGAATGATAATGCCGCAAACCGGTTTCGCGATCGGTTATCGATATCTGTGAAGATATCCGACATAGACAAATTGTACTTCTCGAAATAAGCAAACGAACTTTCAGGCGAGAGTTGAATTGCTCGAAAGGGGTCGAAGATATCTTGTCTAACTTGGAGATTATCCACCGTAATCACCAAGCCCGGTATCGCGATACTCAAGATCGAGATGGAAGCCACCGCTTGTTCAGGATAGAGATGCTTTCGACGCGTACCACTTTCGTGGATGAGTCCGTCTCACCGAAGTCCCGAGGCATGAGCGTCGTCGCCAAGAGCCGGATGGCTCAAGCCATTCTTCACCACGTAACCGATCTCCATCTCGGGGACCATCTTCTTCACGCTTCAGGTGTTCACCATCGGTTGTGTCTGTTATTTCATTGTTTTTTATTGTTTTGTTAGTGGAATTTTATTTCAGTAGTTAGATTTAAATATTAAGTTGTTTGTTTTAGATTGCTTGGATTTCATATTATTTTAATATAATTTATTTTGATCATCTTTAAGTAAGGTTGTCTTGGAGTAAAAGTTGAAAATTAGGCCGATATCGGCATATCTATGATTTTTTTTTTTTTTTTTAATGGTAGCATGATATGTAGGAGAGTTTAGAAGTTACTATTCTAAACCAAGTTTAAAAGATACCGGGGTTGTTAGGAAATCAAAACTATGGTTAGTTTCCGTTTTCGGGTTTGGCGGTTTTCTATTTCGAAATTGCCTTAAAACAATTTGGCAACTTGCCGATTCGTTTTGGAAACCCGAACCTATTTAAACTTCCATCTTTCTACACTCACAACCCACACTACACCCCACAATCATCTCTCACCTTTCACTCCAAGCTTTTTTCTTCTTGTTTTTCTTGTAAACTCGGTTTAGCTACGAAGGCGGCGCTGCTCTATACATACGCCATAAAATTTTTTTTTTTTTAGCGCTGCTGCTTCTATATACACCGCCATAAAATTTTTTTTTTCAGAGCGACTTCGCCTTACAACAATCAGAATCGAAAAAATCTCTGGCGTCCAGCCCAAAGCGCGACCAGCAGAACAACACTGTAATTCCAAACACCCTCTCCAAAATCCCACGACGCTATCTGCTCTATACGAAGGCCACCCTCCTCCTCCCCTCCGAAGCACATGTGAAATTCGATTTTCTGAGGTTTCTTCCAGGTTTTCGCAGCTGTTCTACTGAGAGTAGTTTTGAGATGACACCTCCTATAGTGATTCCCGAACGGTCATTTGAAGACTTGATGAGAACCGATACCTATGGAGCATCGTTCAAGCTCCGGATCGATCGCGGCAGCTAGGATGGCGGCATCTTCGGTGAGTGATGACGATTCTTTTTCACCTAAGCTAACTGAATTCTTCTATAATAATATTACTTTTTTTGTACCCCAAGGAGAACAAAAAAATTTTCCCTTGCTATTGATGGCACGACTATGGAATTCATAAGCAATTGATAGCTTTGGTTTGGGGTTGCCATTACGACCCTATGCACGGGGGATATATGACGATAACTCATACCTATATGAATATGCCTATTTCCATGAGTATTATGAGGGAGGGTGTTTTATTATCATGGACCAAGACCAATATAACATCGCCCTGAGTAGCCTATCGCTGAATGTAGGCACAACCATGTTGTTCATCATGATGAACATTCTAGGAGAACGGCAATTTACTTCTGCCAATAATACCGCTGGTGACGTTTTCCTTGCTTTAGCTGAGGGACGTCGTCGGTATGACATTCCCCGAGTTTTAGTTGCTACTTTGAAGCGAGGCCATACCTTGAGGCATAAGTACCTTCTTATGCCTGTCTTGGTTTGCCGCATTATGCGCGGTTGCCTACCCATATTCTGTACACAGTACACAGATTGGGAAAGGGTCGAAATCATGAGACCCACCAATCGTGTGGTAAGATCATTCCGAGCCATGACTTGGCCGGGATGGCAGGTGCAACCACATTTGGTTGCCCCTTACACCCCATCAGACCAAGTAACACTAGAGAGGTTAGCACTAGTTGATGATACACGACGGAAGGCGTGGCAAGTTGTTATGGCATGGCAGGATGCGAAAGAACCTCATATAGAAGAGGAGGATGACGAGTAAATGCTGGGGTGCAGGTAAGTCTTTAGTTAAGTTAGTGTCTGCTTATGTCCCAAGCAATTTCATTCTGTTAACCCCATAATGGGTGGAACTCTTATAGAGTTAAGGTCGGTTTTTATATTACTATATTTGTATGTTTTAACCTTGTTTTGCGATGTTCCTCGAATATCACGCTTCAATGGTATTTTTCCTACCCTCTTTATTTAAATGCTTTGAGGACAAACCATGCTTCTTGTTTGGGGGGGCATAGAAACACGTGTAATTAAGACATCTGTTAGGATATAGATATGTATAATATGCACTTGTTTTCTAGTTAAAATTTCAAAAATTCAAAAATATAAATAAAAAAGTATGCTATACACTTAGGAATATTGGTATTGTTTTCTTTCTCTATGCTCTTAACAATCTAGAAGTCTCACATAGCTTTTGCATCGAATAATAATTGTTAGAAACTTAGGTTAATATGTAGGTAATAATCTTTACATCTATCTATAAATATATTACATGAGTATCTATGATTGTTAGCGATAAGTTTCTGAAATCTAGGTTAGAGTACTTATTCTACAAATCCTCGTGAGAATATAGCCTAAAAGCCTTATATGAAATAAACATTTGAGAAATGACACAAGGGAGAAGTAAAATCGGATAGAGATATCACACGTCCACTTGCTTGATCACTATGCCATATCCTAAGCGAGAATTTAGGCCCTCTTTGGATCGATATAGCCAGAAATTCAAACCTATGAATTATTTTCCGCTAGTCGCCCCTCTGAGCCTTTCTTTAGCCTTCCATAAACCACAATTCTTTTACCCTGTTACAAAAACAAAAACAAAATAAAAAAAAAAAAAAATCAACCTACCCAATTTAGAATAAGTCTGAGAATGGAATGAGTGAAGAAAGAAGAAGAGGAAAACCTGTGTAAACAAAAATTAGTTAGTTGCTTCAGAAAAAGAAAAGAAGTTTCCATCCAAGAAAAAAAAAATATGGCTAAGAAATATATATATATATATATATATATATATATATATATATATATATATATATATATATAGAAATAAATAAAAACTCCAAAAATATAATAAAAGGGAGTCAAAAGCCAAAGAAAAGAAAAAGAAAAATATGGCTAAGGATGGAAACAAAGTATAGAAGCAAAATGAAATAACAAGGTTTTCTCTAAGTTACATAATATGAAGACTCTATTATCTCAGACTTGTCCTTTTGAATATCCATTTCCTTCCTTCTTAAACCATCTCCTAATCCCCGCAATACCTAATAAAGACCTCTAGCTCAATTAGGAATAGGTTAGTGTGATAGTAAGTGGCAAATGTGTTTGATCGACTCCGGCTTCCTTGTTGTCATTGAGATTGTAAGGTAAAGTGTGCCCACTGCATTAATCGGAGCAAATGAAACTTGAGTGGAAAAATCAGTGGTTTTGTCTTGACATTTATGTGAGGACCTACTTAAGGGCGCTATTCGAAGTTTTCAAAACGGACCTGCTATTACATTTCATAGTATTACTCATTGTTATATGTTTATTTTAGATGATTGATTATTATGCATATATTAGCTTAGGGTTACGACCGGTTATTCTTATGTATTTGCTAGTGAGATGTATAGATAGTTGAGACATGAAGGAGAAAACAATAGTTTTATTTCTTAGTCGTTGTAGTATAGATGAAGTTTGTGAGTACCTTTATTGAAAACTCTCACGAGGCTATAACTTCGTCCCACTAGGGAATTCTAGTGGTTTAAAGCCTTGTTGCATATGGTCAATGCAATCGCTCTTTCAGTGAGGCGCAGTAGATAGAACTCCATTTTTGGTCACTTATGCTAATTTCTCATATTTGCTTGAGGACAAGCAAAATGCTGTTTGGGGTGGTTGATAAGAGCCCAAAACAGTAGTTTTAACCCTTTAGCAGTCATACTTTTAGACCAATTATGTGAGTAATAAGTAAGAGTTAGTCTTGATTTGTGTTTGTATGTATTTCGGCTTCAAAGTCAATTATGTGCATAGGAATGTGCCACTTTGATGAGATAAAGGAGAAATGGTTGGTTACTATGGAGTTCGGTGATTAAAGGCCAAGATTCAAGAAGACAAAGCCTTTGTAAAGCCTGGTCAAATGATGAAAAGTCAAAGTCCACGCAAAGTGAAACTTGATGCACAAAAGACAATGAGAACTTCCGAAGACCATATCTTTGGACTCAGACCTTGGAATTGGGCCTACCTTATGTCAAAACGACCGGCTCGGAAAGAGCTTTCCAATGGACCAAGCCTTGACCCAATCAGAGGAGTAGAAGTGGACGAAAAGTCTGCTGAAGCCAACTGCAGCTGAAGAGGCCTTTTTGGACTGAAAGAATTGAGTTTTGGGCCTGATCCTCTGGCCCAAAACATGACTCCAAGCCCATGCACGATTTTTGGATCGGAACATATAAAAACCAAAGCTTAGCTCTTTGTTAATGGTAGCTAGTTAGACCTAAAATAATATAGATAAATCTAGATCTGTTTTCATTAATTAAATTAAGTTTTAGTTCCATTTTCAATTCTTGTTTTAGATTAAGTCTTTGAATCATTATTCTTGATTGATTAGATAAATAAAAATAGTTATTTTAGCAATTTCGAATTGTGGTATTTCAATTTATAGATTTAGTTTTAATTATTGTTGGTTACCATTTCTTAGTTGTTAGTTAGAATTTAATCATTGTTTAGTTTAGATTAAGTAAATTTCGAATCTTGATATTATGTTTAGTTATAATAATATGGGAAATGATGTTTTGATGACTCAAGGCTAAAACCTCCATTAGAGGGGTTGATGAAGTCTTGATGAAAACTTAGTTGTTTAGGATAGAATCGTTGTAGAATCTATTCCACTCTAGAAGGTCGTGTTTCGTAATGAGAATGGGTGGGCGACTTCATATGCTAGTTAGTACTTGGTAGAAATGCCATGAACACTAGGGATTAGACTCGAAATTCTTGCCGTGAAAACGTAAGAATCGAGATACGACAATCTATACTAGGTTATTAAGTTGGATTCGAGGTGGATTTAATTCCCCTCTATTTCTTTATCTAGATTCAAACAATCGTATTTCCGTAGCTTTCGTAGATTAACTTTAGTTTATATTTTATCTTGTTATTTATTATATCTTGTTATTTAAATTAACGCGTCTTGTTAGCATAACATTTCGTAAAGCTCTCATTAGACTTAAGACTGATTTCTTAGACTTAGAAAACAATCCATGCTAGAGAACTAGGAGTGGAACGAACTTCCTACTCCACTTAGTGCAATTAAGATCGAGTAGAAGCTTTGATAATTGAGATTAAAAGATCAGTTTTAGTTTACTTACGTTTTGAATTCATCGTTCATTTCGTAGGTAAACTATTCATTTTATATATATCATTCTCCATCTGGTCTTTCAAAGAAAATGCAGTTATCGTAAAAATAAGATGCTAGAGTCGGAGAATAAAGTGCATCAGATCTTACCATAAACGTCTCCCAACTAACGAATGTGATCGCTTCGCGAAACCAAGCACCATAAGTAGTGCTTTGGAACAAATCTTCGAAAGATTGTTCCGGTATCAATGTTGGAGATGTCATCTCAAAATTACGCTTTGGAATACCTGCGAATGATCCGGATACTACGCGCGAAAAATTGGAAATTTCCTGGTCCACGGAAGTCAGGGCGCGAGCGCGCTCTGAAGAAATTGAAATTTCCAGTGTTTGGCTGGTCGCTCAACTTGGAAAGCACGCTTCTAACAAAACTCAGAAAAATATCAGAAAGTGCGCCTCAGAGCCTGAAAAGCGCCGAGTTGCGTAAACTTCGAGAAAATGAGCGAAACGAGGGAATCGGGGAGTGAAAGGTGAGTGATGGAGTTTAGGTGTAGTGTGAGTTGTGAGGATAGATTGTCTCAAGTTTATATAGGTTTAAAGTTGCTAAAATGGATCGGGAAGTTGCCAAAACTAATTACGGGTTTCGAGAAAATCCTAAAATTTCCAAACCCGAAAACGGAAACAACTCATTTTCTTGATTCTAATTCAAACCCAGTATCTTTTAGGTTGATTTTATGATAGAATGTACCTATTTAATCTAGATTTCATCCTACCATGATACTTATTCATATATATGCCTAAATAGCCATATTTTCACCTTGACTCCGTAATAAATTCTAACACGAGGGTTATATAAAAATCATGCTGGAATAGATAAAACCACCCCCAAACAAGTTGGGAAGGTGGGGTCAATATTAAACAACCACGCATAATGAAAATAACCCATTATATTAAAAATAATTCATTCGGAGTACATTTCACTACAAAATTCAACTTACGGAAATAAACTTACATAAAAATAAATGACAGTAATGAAACTACAAATAAAACATAAAACATCAAACTATACTATCCCTAGCTACTCCGGAACTGGTAGCGGAGGGCACACGGTCCGGAGACTGCTCCTGAGCTCCTGATGGACCAGCACCATTCGTCTTTAGGCGACGGCGCTCGTGTCTTGAGGGTGTATCTTCAGAAGGAGAATCCCCGTGAGGTGGGAATCGTGTCAACATCTGTTCCCGGAATTGGCGCTGAGCTTCTAGCTCGGCCCTCATCTGTTCCCACCTCTCGTCTTCTCTTTGGGTACGGACCTCAAAGTTATGATGCATCGTTGCCTGTCGAGTCCGGAGGTCTTCGCAGATAGTGTTGAGCGAACGCATGCCACGATGAATCACAGCCATGCGTTCTGCATCTGACCAGCACCTCTCCAAGGCATCCGCGTCAAAACACGTCAAATCCTCCTCATCCTCCGAGGCATTCTGATTTCCCCCAGCCTCCTCGGCATTCTCCTCTCCACCAGCCTCTTCTTCTTCTTCTCTATCCTCAGCCAACCTCCAAACCCGTTGGACACACTCCCTATAGATGCGAGGGTTACGGTGGAGGGTGATGTATGTCCGATCGATCGCCGAGCTCTCAACTTCTTCAGATGATCTTTGTTATCAACACGGGAGAGGGGCAACAGACTTCCTACTCCCCTAATCATGCTCGGAAAAACTCTAAGATGCGAGAACTCATACTTCCGCTCTCGAGTATCCATAAGATGTGGAGGCAGTTTAGGCCGATGTCGCTGACCTTCCCCTTCCCCTGGATGTTCCGACCAATCCACTGAGCTGCAGCCAGCTGGTTGGTCCTAAGGGAAGTTTGTCGAACACAATGCGATCTCGCATTGTAGTCGCCTCCAATAACTGTCTCGTGCATCAATGGCTCTACCCCATTATGTTGGGATTCCTACTGAGTTGACATCGGATGGATTCTAGGCGGAATGCCTAGAATCTCAGCCAACAAACCAGTCGTCACCTCCTTCCTCCTCTTCGCCACAACAACAAAAATCCTCGTCCCTTCCAAATCCCTCGTATCGTAGAACCGTCTGACTAAATCCTCGTGGTAATAGGCTTCAGTCGAGTACCACAAGCTATTCCAGTCTCGACTGATCATCTCATCACCGTAGAACGGCGCGAAGTGGTCGGCAGTAAAAGCTTGCTCCGGTAAAATTCGGCGTTGTTGAGCCATTGGAAGTTTGGAATGTAGTGTGGTTTTAAATGTGATGTGGTGGTAATGGTGGTCGGTGGTGTTTGGAGTCGATTTGGGTTGGTTTTTGATTTTTGGGCGTGGTTTAATTTTTGTTTTCTTTTTATTTTGATTTTGTTTTTTAGGTTTTTGGAGCTTGGGCGTTAATGGCGGATGGAGAAGAAGATCGCGACTGTTGGTTAAGGTAAGGGCGCGGTCGCGCTGTCGGTGGGCACGGGTTGGGCGCGGGTTGGGCCCAAGCCCAAAATCGAAATTTGTGATTTGATTTTTTTTTTTTTCGATTTTTCCGAAACTTCAAATCAAAATTGCCGCTTCGTTACCGGTCCGATTTTTGCGAAGGAGATATGAAAATGATCAGGAGAGAATTTCCAATCCAATGATCCATAAAACACTCTATTCCGACCGTGGATGACATATAAGATAGTGGAAAATGCCTCGAAGTGCGTACATGACGTACATTATGCGAACAATTAAATTCTAAATTCATGGATTATGTCAACCCGAATCGTAATACAGTAAAATGGTCTAAGCAACTGTAATGGGACATAAATATTCTAGGACGAAACATTTAACACCCACCCCCCCCCACAAATTTTTACAACGACGCTTAGAAAATTTGTTTTTAGCAGTGGGTCTTTTAAAGTCAGATTCCCGAGACTTCCTATATTACTATGTTTATTCTTTAATATATATATATATATATATTTTTTTTTTTTTTTTTTTTTTTTTTTTTTTTTTTTATAAAAGAAAAACAATAGACAAGAAAGACATAATTCACCCCATAGAGAAACATGACTCAAAAATTCGAGAAAAACATGCAAGAGTGGAAAACATGAATTATGTTTAAACGTGGACTAAGGATCCGGTACTTACAGCCACACACTCCATAGGGAGGGCCCGGTTACCTTAATGGTGCACTCATTAATATATGGAAATGAAAGGAAATGCACCAAACACAAAAGTTGAGTCGTTTATAGTCAGATACTCGAGACTTTATCTAAACATATGTATGAACATGCAGTTTATCATATATCAACAACCGAAATAGTTGTGGATCATTCCACAAATAAATATCACAGAAAACATATCCAAACACAATCAAGCACCAAGATTTCCTATGACGCAACCTAGTGAAATGAAAGCGAAGTCGGATAACCCTATTACGTAACCTATCATGCACCTTATTTTTCATTTTTGAATGAGTGGGTGTTCTAGTAAATAAGTGTGAAAAAGTGAATGGTTGTGGAGAATATGGTGGATATGGATAAGTTGTAGAAAGATAGCCTGTAAATAATGAGGATGTGGTTTTAGCACAAAACTCATTCATTGTGTGTGTAGGGACTGTCTCAAGTCTGAAAATGAAGGTGTCCAATGGGTTGTCCTTCTGAAGTATTTGTTTACTAGGTGGATTTAAAAAATTATGGAGCACAGGAGAAACAAAAGGATTGAGTGCAAACTCGAGATTCCTTTCAAAGGGTGGAAGGAGGGGAGTCGAGGTGGATGTTGTGCAAAGTAGTTCTTGATAGGGTGAATCATTACCTGCTCTAAGAAACTCATTGAATTGCTCATCTAGATTAGTCATATCCACGTTACTATGATAGTCCTCTATATCTTTGAGAAAATCATCTATCTCCTCCTCATCCGTAATATGTGTATCGACTAGTGTAGGAATGGAAATGTTGGAGTCTGATCTTCCAAAGGAAAGAAATTTGGGCATATGATTATCAGGGAACGTGTTGTTGAAATAATCTCGAACAAAGCTCTCGATCATGCTAACCTCTCCATCCATAGACGAATCGGGTAACTGTGTCTTTGTTTTAAAACATTGACTTCAAATGACAAAGATGGCCAAAAGACATGGACATTGAACCATCGCGAATTAATTAATGAGCGCATTGGCGTTTGCGAAAAAGGGCCTTCTAAGATGATCGGGACGAGTCGCTAATCGACTTCTCAGATCAAGGATGACAAAATCAGCCGGATAGTAAAAATCCTGAATTTTTACCAGAACATTTTCGACGACACCCTTAGGATACTTAATAGACCGATCAGCTAATTGCAACGTCATTTTAGTGGGTTGCATCTCGTCTAGACCTATTTGTCTATACAAATAAAACGGAAGTAAGTTGACACTAGCCCCAAGTCTAATAATAACGCGGTCGTCGTATAAGAATCTCCTAAGGTGCATTGTACAGTAGGACGACTAGGGTCCTTGTACTTAACAATTCCATTATGTTCAGATAGAGTTGGGAATTGTTCTGTTAAAAAGGCGTCTTTTGGTATATTGGTCTTACGCCTAGTAGTACACAATTCCTTAAGAAACTTAGCATGGTGTGGTAGCTTTTTAATAGCTTCGAGGAAGGGAAGGTTTATAGTTAGATTCTTGAAAACGTCCCTAATTTCCTCATAATTTGTATCCCTAGTTAACATGGCTAATTTTTGTGGAAATGGCGGTTTATGTTTATATTTAGCAATGGTATCACCTGGATGTTTAACCGTGGCTTCCTGTTTGTTAGGTTGTGTTGTAACTGGTACCTCTACAGTGGTAGGCTCTTCAGTTTCTATTTCGGTATCTAGTAATATAGCAGGTGTAGGGGCTACTGGTGGGGTAACTATAGGCATAGTTACTTTGTTATCAACCACTCTACCAGAACGGAGAGTGGTGATGGCCTTTAGCTCACCTACATTTTCATACTCGTTACTAGTATTATTGGTTACCTCAAAGGCTGTATTTGTTGTTTTAGGATTAGGTATTTCGTGACACTGAAACACCTTTGGGTTGGGCTTTATCTTGAGCCACCTGTTTGGTTAAATTATTAACGGATTGGTAGAAGCCGTTGGTTGGATTGAGCCATGGTTTGGAAAAGTTTTGGCTCACTTGTATGAAGGTGTCAAGACGATCCGGTTGTGTGGGTGTAGTAGTCACGGGTGGTGTGGTTGGAACTATTTCACGTGAATTATTTATGGGTGGATTTTGATAGTTATTATTTACCTAACGATACCTCTATTAACATTATAATTATTATAACTACTTTGACCTTGTGCTTGACCTTGTCGAGGTTGCACTTGGTTGTTATAATTATTAAAATTCCCCACCGCCCTTGTTGTAGTGGGGCTTGGTTAAAGGCGTCGTAGGCCTAACATATTGATTATTGTACCCTTGAGGTGTTACGGTTTGGTTATTTCTCCAACCGAAGTTAGGATTTTGTCTCCAAGGGCGTTAGGTTCACTATTAATGGAACAAGCCCGTTCATAGGCTATAGGGCGATTAAAGTCGGGATGCTCGGGGATCCAACAGAAACTACATGGATTTGAATTTACATTCATGGCGACGGGATTGGCTTTTGTTGTACGAAAATGGCCTCTACGTTTTTACGTGAGGGATTCAATTAGAGTTTTAAGCTCGGGATCTGATTTAACCTCAAACATCTTGGTAGCCTTTAATCTGTTGAAGAAGAACTAGCGAGCGGGAGTAATCGTCACTACCCCCAGTTGTTATTTAAACCTTTAGTTTGGTCCTCTAAAAATTTATAAGCCTCCGAAGCTCCTTTGCTTAAGAAACTACCCCCATTCATTATGTCAAGGACTTCTTTATGGTGGTGTAGAAGTCCTTTGAAAAAGGCACGAACTAATGTGTCTTTCGCTAAGTTTTGATGTGGACACTCTATAAGGAGATCGGTGAAACGATTCCAAGCCTCTGAAAATGATTCATGAGGATTTTGTCGAAAGAAATGGATCTTGGAAAGCATCTCATCCGTCTTTAGGGGTGGGTAAAATGTTCCATAAACAAATTGAGCAAGTTTAGCCCACGAGTCCACGTAATTAGGCTTTGGGCAGTTAACCAAGACGCGCCTTTATCGGCTAAGGTGAAAGGGAATACCCTTTAATTTAATTTGTTCCGCACCAACCGTAGGGATGGTGGAATGTTGTTAGGACTTGTTCAATCCTACGATAGCCGATAAGGTTTTTCATGGTCTAATCCATGAAAAACGGGTAACAAATTAAAATATTTTGGGGATTCGAAATCCCCACCGGTCCGCTAGAACGATGCAAGATTTGGGGCTATCGCCAAGGCTTTGTAGAAGTCAGAGAGAGGAGTCTCTCTTTCTTCCGCCATTATATCAGGTGGTGTGTGTGAAATAGTAGCTAAAGGTGTAGTGGGTGGTATACTAGATAGACTTGATTGTTGATGTTGTTGTGTATTTACGTTCGGTGTTTTTGTTCGGCCAGACCTTAACCTCATACAAGGCTAAGGCCAACTTTAGCTAAACACGTCAACACTCCAAACAATTCTGATATACTAGTATAAACCTTTAACAGGGGATGCGAGGTGTGGAAGAAAGGAATACCTGATTGCGTCCATGCTTCGCTTATGAATAGCGTCTTGTTTACGCTTGTTCAGTGTATATAACAGGTTAGAACACTGAAAAATATGAAAGATCAAAGTTCGAATCAAAACTGTCGAAATCCGAAAAAACATTGCTAAGGGCGCGGGTCGCGCTCGCATAGAAGCGGATGGTGCTTTCGGTGTTAATTGGAATTTCAAAGTTTAAGGGTCGCTCCCACATGGGGCGGGTCGCTCGAGGTCCAGATGAGTTAGGGCGGTCGCCATCAAGGAAGATGCCGCGGATCCAGATCTATAGGCGCAGTGCGCTCCTTACAGGCGCGATCGCGCTCAGTGTAATTTCAGACCCGAAATTTTTCAACTCTGGAATGGACAACCACAGTATGAATCAAACAAGGGTGGGTGGGTGAAATGGGACTTTAAGAAAAGTACTAACACTACGAAAACAATACGAAAGTGAAACTAAGATGGCAGCGGCGCCATTTGATAAACGTAAAAAGATTACTTTTACTAATGAATAAAGCGATGAAACTCTAAACGCAAGTAAAACTAAACTAAATTATGATGGTATATTTATCAAAGATTCTACTCTCAAGTCTATGAGATATAGTGGAGTAGAGTGATTCGTTCCACTCCTAGTCCTTCCGCATGCTGTGTTCTCACGTGTAAGTAATCTAAACTTAAAGTCTAATGAGAGATTTACTTAAAAGGCAACTAGACTACTGATGCAACTACCCCTAAATGCAACTAGTCGACGATGGGAATAACTAAAGGGAATGCTACATTGATTCGATGATAAGGAGTTAGAGGGGAATTGATTCCACCTTAACTTCGACTTAATCCCATTAACTACAAATCATCGTGTCAGAATTGAATCGCCCTTCGAACAATTGGTTCTTCCTAATCCCTAATTACACATGGCATTTCTACCAATTAATAACTAGCATGTGAACGATTAAACCCATTCTCATGGTGAACTAAACGCGTTTCTAGAGTGGAAAGAAAATTACGACGAATCTACGTTAATCGAATCAAGCTTTCATCAAGGCTTCTCAACCCCTCTAATGGAGGTTTAGCCGAGAATCATTACGCAATCATTTCGATTAAATTTAAACTAAACATGATATAAAGAATTGAAATTTACTTAATTAAACAATAATGAAATCTAATTTAATGACTAAAATGCAATAAGGACAGGAATTGAAATTGGATCTAGAAATGGAAATGACAAAAATCGAAGTTGATAGAAATACTACTTTATTGACCTAATCAAAATGAAGAACAAGATTCCAAGGTTTAATCTAATACAATAATTGGATTTGAAACTACACTTAATCAAAAACAATTAAATAAAACTAGATCTAGAAGCTATTTTAATGGCTACTTTCTATTCTAAGCTACTTTTATTTTCTAACCTAAAAATCTACCATTAACAATATCCCCTTTAACAAAGAATTAAGCTTTTGTTTTTATACTTTCAGATCCAAAAATCGTGCATGGGCTGGGAGCCATGTTTTGGGTCAGAGAATCAGGCTCAAAATCTAATTCTTTCAGTCCAAAAAGGTATCTTCAGCGGCAGTTGGCTTCAACAGACTTTTCGTCCACTTCTGCTCCTCTGATTGGATCAAGGCTTAGACCATTGGAAAGCTCTTTTTGAGTCGGTCGTTTTGACATAAGGTAGGCCCCATTCCGAGGTCTGAGTCCAAAGATATGGCCTTCGGAAGTTCTACTGACTTTGTGTTCTGTTTCTGCGCGCGACGACTTTTCAGCTTTTGACCGGGCTTTTGGAAAGGCTTTGTCTTCTAGAAACTTGGCCTTTAATCACGGAACTCCTTAGTAACCGACCTCTGCTTCTTTATCTCGCTAAAGTGGCACATTTATGCACATAATGGACTTTGAAGCCCGAATGCATAAAACACGTGTCGGTGTTAACTCTTAATTATTACTCACATAATTGGTCTAAAAGTATGATTGTTAAAGGGTTAAAACTACAGTTTTGGGCTCTTATCACGCGACCAAAAGTAGAGTTCAGGGTATTGTTGAAGCTGGTCGCGCTCAATTTAGCCTACCAAGGGCGAAGGTCGCGCTCTGTGTAATTCTTCGAAGAAAATTTTCAGTGCTGAAACGGACAACCACAGTGAGAATCAAACAAGGGTGGGTGGGTTATGGGACTTTGGAAAATTATCAAATCTAAAGAAAACAATGCTAAAGGAAACTAAGACTGCAGCGGCGCCATTTGATAAACGTAAAATTGAATAGTTTTACTAATGAATAAAGCGATGAAACTCTAAACGCATGTAAAACTAAAAACTGAACTATACTCGTGATTATCAAAGATTTCTACTCTCGATACTATTGAAGTAGAGTTGGAATAGAAGATTCGTTCCACTCCTAGTTCTTTAGCATTCAAGTTTCCTACGACTATCAATCCTACCAAAGTCAATGAGAGTTTTACGAATTATGCTACGAAATGCTACGGAATACTAAAGTTTGAATCTAGAATAAGAATTAGGGGGGAATTGAATCCACCTTGAATCCAACTTAAGAAACTAACATAGATGGTTGTAATCCAATTCTTACGTCCTTACGGTAAGAATTGGTCGTTCTAATCCCTAATTATACATGGCATCTCTACCAATTCGTAACTAGCATGTGAGGATGTCCACCCATTCTCATGGAAAATCAACGACCTTCTAGAGTGGAATAGACTCTTACAATTATTCTATACTACACAATCAAGGTTTCATCAAGGTTTCATCAAACCCCTCTAATGGAGGTTTAGCCTTGATTCATCAAACTATCATTTCCATATGAAATTGAATAAGACATAACATAAAGATTCTAACTTTATTAAATTTAACTAAACAATAATTGAAATCTAAATTAACAACTAAGAAATCATTAAATAACAAGAATCGAAATTAATCTAAACAATAATTAAATAACAAGATTGAATTTAACAAGAACTAACTATTTTATTTATCTAATGAATGATACTTAATGATTCAAATAACTAATTTGAAACAAAGATTGAAACTAATTAATGGAATGGAAACTAATTAATTAACTAATTCCAAAAACTCAAAAACTAGATCTAGAAGCTATTCTCTAATGGCTACTCTCTAATGGCTACTTTCTAACCTAAGCTAATTGATCCTTAAGAGCTAAGTCTTGTGTGTTGAAATGGAGGAGACCAGATCCACATTTTTGTGCATGGGCTGAGGGTCCAAATTTTGGGCCGGAAAATCGAGAGCCCAAAGCCCAATTTCTTCAGTCCACAGACCCCTTTTCAGTTGGCTTTGACTTCAATTGGATTTTCGTTCACTTTTGCTCCTCTGATTGGGTTAAGGTTTGGACCATTGGAAATCTCTTTCAAAGCCGGTCGTTTTGACATAAAGTACGTCCAATTCTGAGGCCTGAGTCCAAAGATACGATCTTCAGAAGTTCTGCCGACTTTTGTGTGTTGTTTCTGTCCATCTTGGCCTTTAATCCCAAAACTTCTTAGCAACCAACCCTTTGCTCCTTTATATCGCCAAAGTGGCACATTTATGCACATAATTGACTTCAATGCCTGAAATACATAAAATCACGTAATTAGCATTAACTCTTATTTATTACTCGCATAATTGGTCTAAAAGTATTATTGTTAAGAGGTTAAAATTACAGTTTTGGGCTCTTATTAGTAACTCGCTCAAAAATTAAAAATTTTAGTGGTTTAATGGTGGTGGAATGGAGAAGACGAACTGGATGAGGCGAAATTGGAGTGGGTGTTGTTCGAATTGAGTGGAAGAATCGGTGGTGGTTTTATTTATTTTTATTTTTTGTTTGTGTTTGGTTCGATGGTTTAATGGAGGCTAATGGCGTTAGGAAGATGAAGATCTCGCGAATGCATTTTTGGGTTTTACTATGGACTCACGTGCGAGGCACGTGACTACAATATTTTGGGCCCAAGCCCAAACAATTTCGGAAATACACATTTTTTCCCTATGCACGCAACCTTAGAACTGAAATTCTCGACTCGTTACCGGTACGATTTTTGTGAATGAGCTATGAAAACGATCTAGAGAGAATTTCCAATCCAATTATTCATAAAACACTCTATTCTAACCGTGGTTGACATATAAAAATATGGAAAATGCCTTAAAGTGCGTGAATGACATAAGTTATGGGAACAAATGAAATCTATATTCATAGATAATGTCAACCTGAATCAAAATACTATTAATCGGCATAAAAAATAAGAATAGGAAGCAATCAAGAATGGAAAGATCAACACCCCCCAAACAAATTTTTGACAATGAAGTTTGAAAATTTGTTTTAAAACGTGGGTCTTTTAATGTCAGATTCCCGAGACTTGCTAGATTACTATTTTTATGGTTTTAATATTTTTTTTCTTTTTTTATGAATATGGATTAATATAAGGAAAAACAATAAGGCAATAAGGACATAATTCACACCATAGAGAAACATGACTAAAAAACCAAGAAAACATGTAAGAGTGGAAAACGTGAATTATGTTAAACGTGGACTTAGGATCCGGTACTTATAGCCACACACTCCATATGGAGGGCCCGGTTACCTGAATAGTGCACTTACCAATATATGGAAGTGAGAGAAAGTACACCAAACATCAAAAGTTAGTCCTCATAGACAGGGTCCTGTAAAAGGACTTCCTCCATATTAGGGGACATTAACTTGTGAAAATGTTTTTATCGTTGGCCATTTACTTGAAATGTACTATTTTCCTTGGGATTTACCAAGGTGATTATCTCGTAAGGGGTGACTTCAGTAATCAGAAAAGGACCAGACTAATAGATTTTTAATTTCCCTGGGAAAATATGCAAGACCTTTTGACCAACCACAAACTCTTTGCGCAAGATTTGCTTATCATGAACATGTTTTATGTTAACTTTATAATCCTTTGCGAGATCATAAGAATCGCTACGGATTTCTTCAAGCTCATTTAATTACAATTTGCGCTTGACACCCGCCTCATCAAAATTGAAGTTAAGGATTTTTATAGCCCACATAGCATGGTGCTCCAATTCAACGGGCAAGTCATAAGGTTTCCCAAATACAAGTCTAAAGGGAGACATACCTATATGATTTTTAAAAGTAGTACTATACGCCCATAAGACATCAGTTAGATGCTTAGACCAATCTTTCCTATCAGGATTTACAATTGCTTCTAATATTTTTTAATTTCCCTATTAGAGACTTCTACCTGGCCACTAGTTTGTGGATGATAAGGAGTTGCCTCTTATGGGTAACTCCGTACTTTTTAACTAGAGACGCAAACTCTGTTGCAAAAATGTGTTCTACCGTCACTAATGATGGCTTTAGGAATGCCAAACCGACAAAAAATGTATTCCTTAACAAAAAAACACAACTGTCTTATGGTCTGTGTAAACTAAAGTCTTAGTACCAACCAAATAAGGACGAAACTTATCTAAAGCATAAACGACAGCTAAAAATTCTTTTTCCGTAGTTGTATAATTTCTTTGTGCATCGTTTAAAGTTTTACTAGTATAATAAATAAAAGTGGACTTATTATCTAGTTTCTGTCCCAAGACAGCACCAACAACATAATCACTAGCATCACACATGAGTTCGAAAGGTTTAGACCAATCGGGAGGCTGTATAATCGGTGCAGATGTTAAAACAACTTTTAAAGTTTCAAAAGCCTGTTTACAGTTATAATTGAAATAAAAAATGACATCCTTTAAAAACATATTAGTTAAAGGCCTATCTATTTTTGAAAAATCCTTGATAAAATGCCTATAAAAACTTGCATGGCCTAGAAATGCTCTAATGTCATGGACAGTCTGTGGTATAGGTAGAGACGCTATCTTATCTAATTTGGCCTTATCTACTTCAATGCCCTCACTAGATACAATATGCCCTAGCACTATTCCTTTTTTAACCATGAAATGACATTTTTCCCAATTTAAAACCAGACTCTTCTCTTCACATCGTGTCAAAACCTTAGATAGGTTAGACAGGCAATCATTGAAAGAGTCTCCATAGATAGAAAAATCATCCATGAAGTGCTCTACCATGTCACTAAATATGTGAAGCATACACCGCTGGAAGGTACCGGGGGCATTACAAAGGCCAAAAGGCATTCATTTATAGGCATATGTTCCAAAAGGACATGTTAAGATAGTTTTTTCTTGGTCATCAATATCAATAATAATCTGAAAATAGCCAAAGTAGCCATCTAAAAAACAATAATAAGCATGACCAGCTAGACGTTCGAGCATCTGATCTATAAATGGTAAAGAAAAATGATCCTTTTGTGTCATGGCATTTAAATGTCTGTAATGAATACAGATTCTCCATTTCATAGGAACACGCATGGAAACATATTCGCCCTTAGCGTTACACACCATGGTAACCCCCGATTTCTTAGGAACTACATGAATGGGACTTACCCATTCGCTTCCGGAGATTGGGTATATGATACCCACATCGAGTAACCGTAATATTTCGTCCCTGACCACCTCTTTCATGGCAGGGTTCAAGCGACGCTGTGGTTCACGAGAAGTCTTTGCATTATTCTCCAAATGGATACGATGTGTGCATACATTAGGGTCAATCCCCTTAATTTCATCTAAGGACCAACCAATCACTTAACGATGATCCTGAATCACCCTAATCAAACGTTCCTCTTCATCCGCATACAACAATGAAGATATAATTACCGGATGACTACCATCCGGATCAAGTTGAATATATTTCAACTCAGAAGGAAGAAGTTTAAGGACAGGGGTGAGTGGAATGTCGATAAAGGATTCTGGAGGGTCCTCATCTTGAGTAGTGAAGACTTGGTTAGGTAGCAGGTCTTCAAACTCAGTAGAAGGAGCAACAGAAGGGTTTACGATAGGAGTAGACTCGAAAATGGCATTGACTTCCTCTATGTAGGAGTCATCCTCAAAATCTGAACTTCCGGAAGAAAGGAATTTATACATCTGGTTTTCTGGAAATGTGTTATTAAAATAGTCTTGAGCTAAGCTCTCGATCATGCTAACCTCCCCATCTATAGATGAATTTGGTAACTATTTCATCATTTTAAAAACATTTACCTCAACAGAAAGGTGGCCAAAAGACATGGACATCGAACCATCGTGGCAGTTTATAAGTGCGTTGGCAGTTGCCAAGAAATGACACCCTAAAATGATCAGAACAGAGTCGTTAGCGACTTTTGTATCGAGGATACCAAAATCAGCAGGATAGTAGAAATCCTGAACCTTAACAAGCACGTTTTCAACCATACCCTTATGATACTTAATAGACCGATCAGCTAATTGTAATGTCATTTTAGTAGGTTGCATCTCCTGCAGACCTATTTGTTTATATAAATAATACGGGAGTAAGTTAACACTCGCCCACAGGTCTAATAGCGCGGGCGTTGTGTGGGAATCTCCTAAGGTGCATTGTACAGTAGGACGACCAGGGTCCTTGTACTTAACGATTCCATTATATTCGGATAAAATTGGAAACTGTTCAGTTAAAAAGGCATCTTTAGAAAATTTAGCATGGTGAGGTAACTTTTTAATCGATTCAAGAAAGGGTAGGTTTATCTTTAGATTTTTGAAAACTTCCCTAATCTCATCAAAATCCGTATCCTTGGTTAACATGGCTAATCTCTGGGGAAATGGTGGTTTCTCTCTATATTTAGCATATGGATCAACAGGATATTTAACCTTGGCCTTTTGTTTCTTAGGTTGTGGTTTAACTGGTACCTCTACAGGGGTAGGATCTTCAGTTACTACTTCGGTATCTAGTAAAATATTCGGTGTAGGGACTATTTGTGGGGTAACTACATGCATAGTTATGGTGTTATCAACCACTCTGCCAGAACGGAGAGTGGTGATGGCATTTAGCTCACCTAAGTTTCCATTTTCATTACTAGTATTACTGTTTACCTCAAAGGCTGTGTTTGGTGCTTTAGGATTAGGTATCGCTTGACCTGGAAACACACCTTTTGGTTGTACTTTATCTTGGGTTAACTTCTATAAGGAAAGTTAAATGGACTGTAAAATCTATTGTTGGGTTTGCATAAAGGCGTCAAAACGATCCTGTTGTGGAGGAGTGGTTATTACAGGTTGAGTGACATGAACTATGTCACCTTAATTATTAATGGGTGGGTTGTGATAGTTATTATTTACCAGAACGATACCTCTATTAGCATTATAATTATTATTGTTATAATTATTATAATTACCTTGTCCTTGTCATTGTCATGGTGGAGCTTGGTTGTAATTGTTTGTTAGCCTAACATTTTGATTATTATACCCTAGATGTGTAACTTGTTGATTATTTCTCCAACTGAAGTTGGGATTTTGTCTCCAAGGGGCATTAGGAATAGGATAGCTATTAATGGAGCAAACATTATCTGGTTGTGATGGTTGTTGTTCATAGGCAAGATGAGAATAGGAGTCGAGATGCTCAGGACTCAAATAGAAATTACATGGAATAGAGTTGACATTCATGATGGGGGTAGGCTTTTGTTGAATAGAAATAACTTCTACCTTTTCAATGAGAGATTCAATTAAAGTTTTAAGCTATGGATCGGGTTTAATCTCAAACATACCAGCAGCCTTAACTGTTGAAGAAGAACTAGCGGAGCGGGGGATATCGTCACTACCCTCCCAGTTATTATTATGCTTTGTTTGATCTTCTAAAAACCTATAAGCCTCTGAGGCTCCTTTACTGAGGAAACTACCTTCATTCATTATATCAAAGACCTCTTTATGGTGGTGTAAAAGTCCATTGAAAAAGGCATGAACTAATGTGTCTTTCACAAGGTTATGATGTGGACACTCTATAAGAAGATCAGTGAAATGATTCTAGGCCTTTGAAAAGGATTCATGAGGATTCTAGTGGAAAAAATGAATCTTAGAAAACATTTCATCTGTCTTCAGTGGTGGATAAAAATGTTCCATAAACAATTGAACAAGTTTGGCCCATGAGTCTACAGAATTAGGCGCTTGGGCAGTTAACCAAGACGCCACCTTATCGGCTAGGGTGAAAGGAAACACCCTCATTTTAATTTGTTCTGCACCTACCGTAAGATGATGGAATGCGGTAAGGACTTGTTCAATCCTACGCATATGCTGATAAGCTTTTTCATGGTCTAACCCATAAAAAACTGGTAACAAATTATATATAGTTTTACCTACGAATAAATAATTAATCTGAAATGTAAGTAAAACTAAATGCAATTTTACGCTAATTTATCAAAGATTCTACTCTTGTTATCAATGTAATATTTGGAGTAGAGAATTTGTTCCACTCCTAGTTCGTTTAGATGTGAAGTTTCCTAGTTTATGTATTCTAACAAAATCGTGAGATGCTCTTATGGTTGCTGTTAACAATGCCCTTATGGTTGATGTTAACAATGAGAGTCAAACTGCTGAGATGAGATCGAGTAGTGGTGAACAGGAACAGAGAGTTTCTAACTATCAGCGTCAAAATGAGGAATGTCATCAAGGAAACCAGAATAGTATTCAACTAGTATCACCTGGTAGAGTTGAATGTACCTATCAAGGGCAAGCGGAACCACGCAAATGAGCTGAATTTGACAGTAGTGCAATCCCCTATACAGCAAGGCAGGCCAATACACCCTAAAACTGGAGTGTTTACAGCTGAGAGGAATATCTTTGATGAGTTGGCTAATATGGAAGAGGATGATCTCTCGGATGCTGAACCAGAGCTGTTTAGTGATACGCAGTCCACTCCTATTCCATTAAGAGTGATGCCAGAGAGTACTGCAGTCCTAACAAAAGCTCAGAAAAAAAGGAACACAGAGCAGCAGACATTATCTAGGAAGAGAGGTAAGGGAAGGGCTAAAAGGCGTGGAAAGAGGCGGGGCCATTAAACCAATCCTTTATCAATGATCAGGGTGTGTAGTTGGAATATAAGGGGTTTGAATGATCACACGAAAGAAAAAAACTTAAATAAGTTTATCTTGGAAAATTAGATTAGTTGCATGGGTTTGTTGGAAACAAAAGTGAAGATGGAGAAGTATCTCACTATTGTGGATATGGTTTGCCCCTCATGGGAAATCATACATAATTATTCGAGTGATGAACATGGAAGAATATGAATTATATGGGATACATGCATTTTGGATGTACATAGAGAGGTGGAAGGGGACCATTTATTACATTGTAAGGTTCATAGTCTACAGCATGGGTTCTATTTTTTCTTAACCATAGTTTATGCGAGTAATAAGAGTCATGAGAGGCTCATTTTGAGGGAGGAGTTGAAGTTGATAGGTGCTGGAATTCACGGAGCTTGGTGTGTGATGGGAGACTTTAACAATGTACTATTTTCACATGAAAGAGCGGGAGATAGGGCTGTTCACCCAAGGGAGACTCTTCCTTTTGCCAATTGTCTAAATATAGCAGGGCTGTTTGATCATGCATCAACTGGATGCTTTTACACATGGAACAACGGTGGGGATAAAATAAGGAAGTGGTCAAAGATTGATTGTTATCTTGTTAATGTGTCTTGGACGTCCATTCCAGTAGCAACTAAGGTGGAGGTATTAACCCAAGGGCTCTCTGATCATTGCCCGTTGGTTCTATTTTTTTTTGGAAACTTTTCGAAGAAACCCTCCCTTTCGATTTAGTAATGTTTGGACAATGAATTAGGATTTTGTGCCTACTGTAAGAGCATGTTGGGAAATAGCTGATCATGGGAGTCCTCCATTCATGTTAACAAGGAATCTCAAATATTTAAAAGGTGTGCTAAAAGGGTGGGCAAGATCTGTCAGTAATGATACCCAGAAAATGGTGGCGGACACAAGAAGTGAACTGAAAGAGATTCAAGAAAAGCTCAATAGTAACCCTTTAGAACTTACTCTTAGCGCACAAGAGTTTTCTCTAAGGGAGAAGCTGTGTCACCTATTCAAGATGGAGGAAGCTGAATGGTACTATAAAACAAACATTGATTGGCTAAGCTTCAGGGATAAGTGTAGTGCGTTTTTCTTCAATACTCTGAAGGAAAAACATATAAGAAATAATGTATGGAGTATCACATATGCGCAAGGAATCAGAAGAGAAGGTAAATAACTAGTGGCTGAAGCTTTTCTGGAGTATTATAAAGAGTTACTTGGGGTGTCATCACCAACTTATTGTGACACTGAGTTTCTGAATGGAGTACATGTTGCTGAGGTCGATCATGGTACACGTCAGTCTTTAACTTTCCCTATAAGTGACCTGGAGATCAAAGAAGCACTGTTTGCGATGGGAGACAACAAGGCACCAGGACCAGATGGGTTTAACGCTTGTTTTTTTTTAAGAAAAGCTAGGATGTTATTGGCGATGATTTCACTAGAGCTGTTAAGTATATTTTCAGCCATAAGCATATCTCAGGAGGTATAAACTCTACTTTTCTGTGTCTTATTCCGAAGATGAAAAATGCCTCGCATATTGCTTCCTTTTGGCCTATCGCATGTTGTAACATTGTTTATAAATATGTATCAAAAGTACTAATAAACATAATGAAGGGTTGCATTTCATCTTTGGTATCAAGCCCCCAATTTGCATTTATTCCTAGACGATCGATTCAGGACAATCTTTTGATGGCCCATGAACTGCTGCGAGGGTAATCAAGGTAGAATGGGCAGAAAAGATGTGCAATAAAGCTGGACATTCAGAAAGCTTATGATTATGTATCTCGGTTAGCGCTAGAAACAATTCTACACAACTTCGAGTTCCCACCCTTATTCATAGAATGGCTTCAAATGTGCTATACTTCGCCGTACTTCTCAGTGATGGTAAATGAGATTCCTGAAGGATATTTTCAAGGGAAGAGAGGTTTAAGATAGGGAGACCCTGTGTCCCCTTATCTGTTCGTGCTAGTCATGGAGATTCTGAGTGCACTACTTCTTCAAGGATTGCAGTCTCGGAAAATTTCAGGCCATTCAAAGTGTAAAAAGCTGGAGATATCTCACTTATGTTTTGCTGATGATGTGCTCCTTTTCTGTAAAGGTAACATGGATTCTATTATGGCTGTGAAGGATATCTTGCAATTTTTCTCTGAAGCTACAGGACTTCAGCTCAGTAATGCAAAGACAACTCTTCTAACTGGAAGTATGACTGAAGCGGAAGGGTGAGAATTAGCGAAAGCTATGAACATCTCTCTTGTAACCCCACCAGTCACTTACTTGGGGCTGCCACTTACGGCTACAAGATTAGGGATAAAAGAATGCTTGCCACTCATAGAGAAGATCACCGGAACAATTTCAAACTGGAAAAATAAGGATTTGAACAAGGCAAGCAAAGTGCAACTTGTGAAGTCTATGCTTTCATCATTTCAGACTTATTGGGCAACAACCTTTGTTCTCCCTAGAGCAGTGCTGGATAAAGTAGCCAAGTTGTGTAACATATTCATCTGGGCAAGACCAAGTATGGCGAAAAAAATGCACCATGCAAGCCACGCTACTCTCAGACATGACAAAGAGCAAGGAGGACTTGGACTGGTGGATCCTTGTGTTTGGAATCAAGCTGCATATTATGGATTAGTGGTGAAATTACCCCAAAAAACTGATTGTTTATGGGTTAAGTGGTCTTGGGAGCACCGCATCAAGAAGAATCCTTTTTGGACCATGAAAATCCCTCAGGACTGTTCATGGGTGTGGCGAGGGATCCTAAAGAATAGAGAAAATGCTTGGAAGTATGTCAGATACAACATAGCGAATGGCAATGGGATGAGTTTTTGGCATGACCCATGGTGTGCAGGCCCTTTCATCTTTAATCCTGATGCAAGGTTACTCCTGACTGATGTAGTGCCAATGGATGTGCTAGTCAGTTTAGTGATTGTAAATGGGCAGTGGGCAAGGAATATCATCGATCTACCTGAATGTGAGGTGAAGATGTGGATCATGAACACAGAGATTAACTCGTACATCTCGGAGGACTAAGTCACTTGGGGGCCCATCGAGTTCAGGAATGTTTTATGTGTCCTCTACCTATGCAACCTTAAAGAATGTCAGAAGTAAAGTAAAATGGTACAAGATTGTCTGGGGAAAGTTGTCGGTGCCTAAGCATTCCTTCACCTTATGGCAATTATTTTCAGGATCGCCACCAACCCAAAACAGATTAATGGCAAAAAAAAATGATTGGATACTCGCGATGTTGTCTCTGTGATTTACATGAGGAAAGTTCGGCGCATCTTTTCTTTGAGTGTTCTTATTCGCAACTGGTGTGGAGCAGTTTCAAAGAGGCGATGGGGTTACCAGGAAGAGTTCATAATTCACATGAAGAATGGTATTACATCATGTGAGTTTGCAGACCAAAATCTATGGCCTCTGAAGTGTTGAGAGCGCTAACCTATGCCGCAGTGCAAGCTATTTGGAATGAGAGGAATTGGAGGTTAAAGAGGAAGCGGTTCTTCAGTGTTGATTCAGTGAGCATGAAGGCTTTAAACAACATGAAATTGTACCTGGGGAAATCATTGGAAGCAGTAAAGGATGATGTTGCTATGCGAACAGTTTTGACAAAGTTAGGGATCGGTGTTAATTTCATGCAGAGAGAGAATCAGTGGGTCAAGTGGAAGAAACCTGAAAATGCCATTCCTGTCCTTAACACGGATGGATCACTACAACAGGGTAAAGCAGGATACGGAGGGGCATTAAGAGATTGAAATGGAAAGGTTCTCATGGCGCTATGTGGAAACTCTACAAGACACTCAGTCTTACATCAGGAGTTACTTGGGGTCCTAAAAGGCCTCGAAGGAGTGACCAAAATGAACATAAAGGAGGTGGTAGTGTAGTCTAACTCACTGAGGGTGATACATATCTTGGAAAAGCGGGAAGCTCCACCTTGGTATTGTGAGAATCTAGTGGCTCAGATTGGGTGCGAAAAAGAAAAATTTAAAGAGGTCTAGTTCCAGCATGTGTTAAGAGAAGGAAATCAGGTTGTGAATTACCTATCAAGAATTAGTAGTACTTGTAGTACTCATAGTACAGACTGTTGTAACCAATGAATGTACTTTATCTCCCCCATGGATAAAAAACTTAGTGAATTGATTAAGGGGGATAAAGAAGGAAAGTTGTACTTGAGATTTTGTCATTAATAAAAGGTTGGGGTCCCCTTAACCCCTAGTTGTGGAAAAAAAATCGTGAGAGTATTGAATTTGAAATTTAACTAAGATGGTGAATTAACTAATCAAGATGTGATAAATGAAATGATGACAATTCAATATTAAGATGACAATATGAGAAGGAATTAGGGGAATTTGATTCCACCTTGATTCGACTTACTAAACTAGCATATAATTTGTTGTAATCTAAATCTTTATGTTTTCACATAAAGGTTGGGTATTTCTAATCCCTAATTATTCATGGTAATCTCTACCAACTAATAACTAGTATGTGAAAAAATCGAACCCATTCTCATGGTGAACTAATTACTTTCCAGAGTAGAATAGAAAATTACAACTATATCTATGCTAACAAAAATCAAGTCATCATCAAGGCTTCCTCAAACCCCTCTAATGGGGGTTTAGCCTTGAGTCATTAAACTGTCATTTCTGGAATAAGAACAATAAGAACAAGACATTCTTGAATGAATAACAATTACTTTATTAATCTAATGAACAATAGTCTAATGATTCAAAATGAATTGAAACTGAATTAAACTAATTTAGAACTTGAGTTTATGACTAACTAATTATGAAATTAAGATAAACTAAAGCTAACCAAGTATTGAATTATAAACTAAGTTGAAATGTAAAGCTAATTTTTTATTATAAAACTAAATCTGATTCTAAATAAAACTCATTATGTTCTGTTCTAAAAAGTAATTACTTGGATATAAAACTAATTCGTTATCTAAAAACTAATTTCTTTAGAGTTAAGTCTTATTCCTCTTTATATAGAAGAGGCTAGATCCACAATTTCATGCATGAGCTTAGGAGCCATGTTTTGGACCGGAAAATCGAGCCCAAAACATCATTACTTCAGTCCACAAAAGGGTTTTTAGCTGGAAATGACTTCAATAGCCTTTTCATCCATTTTTGCTCCTCTGATTGGGTCAAGGCTTGGACCATTAGAAATCTCATTCTAAGTCGATTGTTTTGACATAAGGTAGGCACAATTCTAAGATCTGAGTCCAAAGATACGGCATTCGGAAGTTCTACTGACTTTTGTGTGCTATTTCTGTCCGCGTTGACTTTTACTTTTCAGCTTTGACCGAGCTTTAAAAAGGCTTTTTCTCCTTGAATCTTTGCCTTTAATCATAGAACTTCTTAGCAACCAATATTTGCTCCTTTCTAGTGCAAAAGTGAATTCGACTCCAATGCCTGAAATACCCAAGAACACGATAATAGTACTAGCTCTTACTTATTAATCACATAATTGGTCAAAAAGTAATATTGTTAAATGGTTAAAACTATAATTTTGGGCTCTTATCAATATGTATAGTACTTAGCAGTTGTTAACCGCTCTAATTATATGAGTTTATCATGCATTTATTAGTGATTTATGTATAAAACATCTCATATTACTCGTCTATCGTTTTGTTAAGGAAAGTGTTTATATAGTACATGTGATACAGAGAGACTCTATTTTTGTACTAGTTAATTCAATCATTTGCTTTGTACTAGTTTTTATAGTACATGGGATGAATGGAAATGGTGATTTTGAGGTGTCGGATGGTTATTATGGAAGTTTTGCTAGGTAATTGGCAGACCGGGAAGGATGCACCTTTGGTGTACCAGTTATCGTGTCCATGGTAAACGCTGGGTAGCCAAGTGCGGAGCAGATAACTGCTGAAAGCATCTAAGTAGTAAGACCACCCTAAGATGAGTGCTCTCCTATTCCGACTTCCCCAGAGGTCTCTATTGATTGTAGGTGAAAATACCTTAAGAATTAAAATATCAATATTGACTTTGCCACGATCTATAGCCGTAGCAAAAATAGCATATCCCACGGACCAAAACTGTTGGAAAAATTAACCTTTCCCCACGGCCCAAGATCGTCGCTATTGGTAGGTTTTATCGACGGTCATGACTGTGGGCAGACTATTTCTTTTCCGACGCACAAAAAGCCCACGGTCCTGCGACGGTCCAAAACAATGGGAAAAGAGCTTTTCCCATGGTTTTGGACCGTGGCATAAAACCTATTTTCTTGTAGTGTAACATCTGCTTATCAGATGTGTTGGGGCATTTCTCTGTGAAGAGATCGTCTGCAATGAACTTTAGTTTGCAGGTCGTAAATGGGAAGTCTGCTGTGATTGTGGGGGTGAGTAAGGAGGAATAGGGGCATAGGCCATTGTTGGTTGTGGGTAATTACACCCCCTCTGGGTGTGAGATGAATACCGGTTCTGTAAAGTGGGATGGTATGTAGTTATTTTGTAGGTTGTATGTAAGTATTGTATGTTATGTTGTATGTTCTAATACTTTTGTTTGCTTTTGTATATAGGTTGCCATTTGGGGTCGTCCCAGGCTTGACATTATAGAAAAGTTTGCTTGTTTGAGTTGGGAGGAGAAACGAGCTTTCTTGGGGGAGGTTGCTCACTATTTTAAAAAGCGTAGAAGGGAGAAGATCAACCGAAAGAAGGTGGAGCAAAAGAAAAGGGCTCGTAAGCTCATTTTTTACATCTTTGATTCTAGCTCGGTCGCTGAGATGGAGAGGGAGAGCCAAAAGAGGGCACCTGTTTCTAGAGTGAGAACGGCTGGAGGAGCTGCTGATAGCCATTTTGCTCCTAGACATGCTGAGGGGGGTGATGGTGACTGATCTGGTTGTGGTGCAAGTGGAAGTGCTGGGGGAGCTAGTGATGCTCCTGTTCCTTTTCGGAGGCCTCAGCTGAAAAGGCGCTCTGAGGTGGTTGAGTCGGAGGGGGCGAAGAGGTCTCGAACTGAGTCTGAGGAACGACCTAGTGTTGGGGAAGGTCGTATGTCTTTAGGTCGGGCTCCTTTGAAGAAGATGAATCTGAAAGAGTTGGCTGTTGATGGGGACAGGCTCCAGCTGGAGACTGGGAAGGATTTAGGGGCGAAACTGAGAGATATGGATCGCTCCTTGTGCTTCGTAAGTGTTCATCCAATCTGTGTTTCTGCTTTGTTAGTATTTTTCCGATCTGACTTATTTTGTTAGTTTGTCAGGTTTTGGCCATGTATAGGAAGCTGAGGGAGATGGCCACTATCTCCGACCTGTACAAGAAATAGCTGGATGCAGCCAAGGAGGCTTATGACAAGTTAGTGGTTGTGCAATAGGTGGAGAGGGCTGAAGTGTCAGGGTTGAGGTTGCAGGTCGGGGACCTAGCTGGGAAGGTGGCTTTGCTGCAACCAACACTTGATGTTTCTAAGGTGGAGGTTTAATATTAGGTTAATGAGACCAAATGAGCGCAGGACGTTGCTAAAAGAGCTCAAAAATAGTACAATGACCTGGTCAATTTGGTTGAGAGTGGGGATGTTTACGTTCTAGTGGATGACTATATGGAACTAGAATGTAAATACAAAACCTTCAAGAGGTCGGTCAAAAGTGGGGCTGTAACAGTAGCTGTGGATAGTGTTGTTGTAGATGCTAGTAGATGACCTGATCTACTGTCCAACCTTGGTGCTGCTCCTGCTGCTCAACCCATTAAAGATGTTGCCACCGAAGTACTGAATGCAAGTGGTGATCCGGCCAGCAGCTCTGTTGGTGAATAAGGCTGCCAACTGGATACCTTGAATGTGGAGAATCTTCCTTGTGTCAATTGATTTTATTCTTCTTGTAAGTTGTTTTGATGATGGATGAACTATATTTTCTTACTTGCTGTGTTTGATACTGATAACTGATATTGACAATTTTGATTTTTGATAGGGGTACTGAGGTAGTTTTCTCAGGATAACCTGGGGGCCTCTAGTATCTAACCAAATTTTGTAAGAAGTAAAATATTTAAATTACTTACTTGTTCTGCATTGTTATATGATGACTTGTGTTGCATAGTAGTAGGCTTGACGACCTGTTGACCTATGGTAGATCGTAATGTTAGAAGGTCGTGATTGTTTGGTTCACGACCTGATGAGATGAGCATAGTTATCACTTAGGTCTCCTCGTGTGTGTTGACTAGGTCGTTAATTTCGGGAAAACTTCTTATTGACTTATAACTAGCCTTTGAATGGTAGTTATAGATGAGCCAAACTTAACCCTTTTGGAAGGCCTTAAGTTTGCTTTGGGTCCTTTTGGGGGTCCCTTATGTTTGTATTTGACTGATAATTGCATGGCAATTACAGTTGGATCATGTTTAACCCTAGCGTTGGTATTAAGTTGATTTAGGGTCCTTTTGGGAGACCTTGGATTGGATTTGATTGGTAATTAACTACTGCGTGGTAATCATAGTTGAGTCATACTTAACTCCGGCTTTGGTAAACGACCTGACATTGTGATGTCCCAGATCGGGTAGCTTAGTGCAAGATGTGTGGTACTCATGTAATGCGAAGATGGCATTTGTATGCGAAATGCTGATGAAATTTTATTTAGATTAGTTGATACATCTGGAGAAAACTTATTGATAAAAATGCTTGAGGAGAGCTGTATTCCAAGGTCGGGGGAGAATATCACCGAGCTGAGTTTTGATCCAGTATTCTCAATTTCCATCGACTTTGTTAACAATGTAAGGGCCTTCCCATATTGGGCTGAGTTTGGCTGGAGCTAGTGTCTTTTTGAGGACTAGGTCACCAGCTTGGAAAGATCTTGGGAGGACTTGCTTGTTGTAAGATCGTTGGATTGTTTGGTGGTACCGAGTTAGGGATATTACAGCTATTTCCTTTCGTTCTTCGAGGAGATCGACTTCTTTTGCCAAGATGTTGTCGTTGTCTCCTGATTCGACGATGTCAGATCATGTAGTTGTGATTATGAGTTCTGATGGTATGACTGCTTCTGTTCCAAAGCAAAGTGAGAAAGGAAATTCATTGGTACTGGCTCTTGCTATTGTTTTGTATGCCCATAGAATGTTCTCGAGTTGTTCTGGCCATTGGCTTTTCTTGCTCTCCAACTTCTTTTGGAGATTTTCTTTGATTGATTTGTTGGCAGCCTCTGCTTGACCGTTGCTTGGTGCATATCTAAGTATAGAAAATGCTTGAATGATGCACCATTTTTGTAGAAATGCCTTGACTTGTGAGCCAGCAAATTTGGTTCTGTTGTCCATGACAAGGGTGTAGGGTAGACCAAATCTTGTGATGATATTGGTCCATATGAAGTTGATGACATGAACTTTTTTGACTTGAACTAGTGGAATTACTTCAACCCATTTGGTGAAGTAATCTGTGGCTGCTAGGACATATTTGAGTCATGTTTTCTTTTGTTGGATGAATGGTCCCATGATATCTAGCCCCCACATATGAAAGGGCCATAGGCTGGCCATGTTGATCAACTCTCGTGCTGGACTTAGGTGGTTGTGTCCAAATGTTTGACATTGGTGGCATTTGAGAACGTACTTCTTTGCCTTGATATGCATGCCTGGCCAATAATACCTGATAAGAGTCCAAAACTGTAGTTTTAACCCTGTAACAGTCATACTTTTAGACCAATTATGTGAGTAATAATTAAGAGTTAACACTGATTACGTGTTTTTATGCATTTCAGGCTTCAAAGTCCATTATGTGCAGAAATGTGCCACTTTAGCGAGATAAATGAGCAAAGGTAGGTTGCCAAGGAGTTTGGTGATTAAAAGCCAATTTTCAAGAAGACAAAGCCTCTGTAAAGCCCGGTCAAAAGATGAAAAGTCAAAGTCTACGCGGGCAGAAATAGTGCACAAAGTGAACAGAACTTCCGAAGACTATATCTTTGGACTCAGACCTCGGAATTGGGCCTACCTTATGTCAAAACGACCGGCTCGGAAAGAGATTTCCAATGGTCTAAACATTGACCCAATCAGAGGAGCAGCAGTGGACAAAAAGTCTGTTGAAGACAACTGCAGCTGAAGAGGCCTTTTTGGACTGAAAGAATTGGGTTTTGGGCCTGATTCTCTGGCCCAAAACATGGCTCCAAGCCCATGAACGATTTTTGGATCTAAAAGTATAAAAACCAAAGCTTAACTCTTTGTTAATGGTAGATAGTTAGAGGTAGCTAGTTAGACCTAAAACTATAGATAATTATAGATCTAGTTTTCATGTAATAAAATTAAGTTTAGTTTAAATTCAATTCTTGTTTTAGATTAAACTCTTAGAATCATTATTCTTAATTAGTTTGATTAATAAAATAGCTAGTTTGTCAATTTTGATTCTTGTCATTTACAATTGTGTAGATCTAAATTCCCTTATTACGTAGATAGCTAGACTTAGATTAGTTAGATTATTAATTTAGTATTTGAATCATTGTTTTATTATTCATAAGATTAATAAAATAGTGTTCTCCATAAGTTAGTTTCATTTCCATTAATTGTTTAGTTTCAATTCGTAGATTCAATTAATTGTCATTATTAGTTTAATTCAATTATTGCATTAGTAGTTTTGAATTGGATTTAAACAAGCAAAGTTTCAATATTTATATCATGTCTTGTTTGAATTCCATTGGGAATGATAGCGTGATGATTCTCGGCTAAACCCCCATTAGAGGGGGTTGAGAAGCCTTGATGAAAGCTTGATTCCGATTATCGTAGAGTCGTCATAATTTCCTTTCCACTCTAGAAATGATTAGTTCACCATGAGAATTGGTGTAATCGTTCACATCCTAGTTATGAATTGGTAGAAATGCCATGTGTAATTAGGGATTAGGAGTAACCATGTTGTTCTGCGAAGCAGTTCAATTCGGATTACGACGATTCGTTGTTAGTAGGAGTAAGTCGAGTTAAGGTGGAATCAATCCCCCTCTAACTCCTTATCATAGAATCAACGTAGCATTCCCATAGTTGTTCTAATAGTCGACTAGTTGCATCTTGTGGGTAGTTGCATCGTAGTCTAGTTGCCCTTTCGTAAATCTCTCATTAGACTTTAAGTAGAGTAATTAGACTAGAAAACACAGCATGTGGAAGGACTAGGAGTGGAACGAACTTCCTACTCCACTATATCTCATAGGATTGAGAGTAGAATCTTTGATAAAATATAGACTCGTAAGATAGTTTTAGTTTACTTACGTTTTGAGTTCATCGTTCATTTCTTAGGTAAACTACAATTTTTATGTTTTATCAAATGGCGCCACTGCCATCTTAGTTTCATATTCGCATTGTTTTCGTAGTATAAGTACTTTTCTTAAAGTCCCATTAAACCCACCCACCCTTGTTTGATTCATACTGTGGTTGTCCGTTTCAGCATTGAAAAGTTCCGCGAAAAAATACACGGAGCGCAACCGCACCTAAAGCGAGCGCACCTGCGCCCATACGCCTGGAACCTTGAGCCCGACCCGCCCCCATCTCGAGCGTGACCCGCCCTAAAACACTGTAGCTTGGAGTTACACGGAGCGACCGCGCCTAAAGCGAAACCAGCCGGCAAGCGGAACTTTTGCCGCATTTCCACAGGTTTGATTCGAACTTCGATTTTTCAAGTTTTTCAGTGTTCTAACTAGTTATATACACTGAACACGCGTAAACAAGACGTAATTCATAAGTGAAGCAAGGACGCAATCAGGTATTCCTTTCTTCCACACCTCGCATCTCCTGTTAGAGGTTTCTACTAGTATATCAGAATTGTTTGGAGTGTTGATGTGTTTAGCTAAATTTGGTCTTAGCCTTGTATGAGATTAAGGTCTGGTCGAAAAAAAACACCGAGCATAATTACACACCAACTTCAACAAACACGCCTATCTAGTATACCACTCATTGCACCTCTAGCTACTATTCCACATACTCTACCTGACACAATGCCCGACGAAGGAGAGACTCCTCTCTCGGACTTTTATAAAGCCTTGAGCGATAGCCCCAAATCTTGCATCGTTCTAGCAAACCCAGTGGGGGATTTCCGAATCCCCCCAAATATTTTTAATTTGTTACCCATTTTTCACAGTTTAGACCATGAAAAACCTTATCAGCACATGCGTAGGATTGAACAAGTCCTAACAACATTCCACCATCCTACGGTTGGTGCGGAACAAATTAAACTCAGGGTATTCCCTTTCACCTTAGCCGATAAGGCGGCGTCTTGGTTAACTGCCCAAACGCCTAATTCTGTGGACTCGTGGGCTAAACTTGTTCAACTGTTTATGGAACATTTTTACCCAACCCTAAAGACGGATGAGATGCTTTCCAAGATTCATTTCTTTCGACAAAATTCTCATGAATCATTTTCGAGGCTTGGAATCGTTTCACCGATCTCCTTATAGAGTCCATCCATCATAACTTAGCAAAAGACACGCGTTAGTTCGTGCCTTTTTCAAAGGACTTCAACATCACCATAAAGAAGTCCTCGACATAATGAATGGGGGTAGTTTTCTAAGTAAAGGAGCCTCGGAGGCTTACAAGTTTTTAGAAGAGCAAACTAAACGCAATAACAACTGGGGGGTAGTGACGATATCCACCGCTCCGCTAGTTCTTCTAATACAGTTAAGGCCGCCGATATGTTTGAAATTAAACACGATCCCGAGCTTAAAACTCTAATCGAATCACTCACTAAAAAGGTAGAGGCCATTTCGCTCAACAAAAGCCTATCCCCGTCATGAATGTAAATTCAAATCCATGTAGTTTACATTGGAGCCCCCTCGAAGATCCCCGACTCCCATCGTCCCTATAGCCTATGAACGGGCTTGTTCCATTAATAGTGAACCTAACCCTTTGGAGACAAAATCCCAACTTTGGTTGGAGAAATAACCAACCCTCACACCTCTCCGTGGTACAATAATCAATATGTTAGGCCAACGCACAGTTTTAACCAAGCTCCACCACGACAAGGACAGGGTCAGGGTAATTTTAATAATTATAACAACCAAGTGCAACCTCGACAAGGTCAAGCACAAGGTCAAGGTAGTTATAATAATTATAATGCTAATAGAGGTATCGTTTGGGTAAATAATAATTATCAAAATCCACCCATAAATAATTCACGCGAAATAGTTCCAGTCACACCACCCGTAACTACTACACCCACACAACCGGATCGTCTTGACACCTTTATACAAGTGAGCCAAAAACTTTTCCAAACCATGGCTCAATCTAACCAACAGCTTCTACAATCCGTTAATAATTTAACCCAACAGTTGGCCCAAGATAAAGCCCAACCCAAAGGTGTGTTGCCAGGTCACGCAATACCTAATCCTAAAACAACAAACACAGCCTTTGAGGTAATCGATAATACTAGTAATGAATATGAAAATGTAGGTGAGCTAAATGTCATCACCACTCTCCGTTCTGGCAGAGTGGTTGATAACAAAGTAACTATGCCTATAGTTACCCCACCAGTAGCCCCTACACCTGCTATTTTACTAGATACCGAAATAGAAACTGAAGAGCCTACCACTGTAGAGGTACCAGTTACAACACAACCTAAGAAATAGAAAGCCATGGTTAAACATCCAGGTGATACCATTGCTAAATATAGATAGAAACCACCGTTTCCACAGAAATTAGCCATGTTAACTAGGGATACAAATTATAAGGAGATTAGGGACGTTTTCAAGAATCTAACTATAAACCTTCCCTTCCTAGAAGCTATTAAAAAGCTACCACACCATGCTAAGTTTCTTAAGGAGTTGTGTACTGCTAGGCGTAAGATAAATATACCAAAAGACACCTTTTTAACAGAACAATTCCCAACTCTATCTGAACATAATGGAATTGTTAAGTACAAGGACCCTGGCCGTCCTACTGTACAATGCACTTTAGGAGATTCCTATACGACGACCGCGTTATTAGACCTGAGGGCTAGTGTTAACTTACTCCCATTTTATTTGTATAAACAAATAGGTCTAGACGAGATGCAACCCACTAAAATGACGTTGCAATTAGCTGATCGGTCTATTAAGTATCCTAAGGGTGTGGTCGAAAATGTGCTGGTAAAAGTTCAGGATTTCTACTATCCGGCTGATTTTGTCATCCTCGATACAGAAGTTGCTAACGACTCTGTCCCGATCATCTTAGGGCGCCCCTTCTTGGCAACTACCAAAGCGCTTATAAATTGCCGCGATGGTAAGATGTCCTTATCTTTTGGCCATCTTGCTGTTGAAGTAAATGTTTTTTAAAAAAAAACACATGTACCCGATTCGTCTATGGATAGAGAGGTTAGCATGATCGAGATTATTTCAACAACACGTTCCCTCATAATCATATGCCCAAATTTCTTTCCTTTGGAAGTTCAGACTCCAACATTTTCATCCCTACACTAGTCGATACACATATTACGGATGAGGATGACATAGATGACTTTCTCAAAGATATAGAGGACTATCATAGTAACGTGTAGATGACCAATCTAGATGAGGAATTCGATGAGTTTCTTAGAGCAGGTGGTGATTCACCCTATAACGAACTACTTTGCACAACATCCACCTTGACTCCCCTCCTTCCACCCTTTCAAAGGAATCTCGAGTTTGCACTCGATCCTTTTGTTTCTTCTGTGCTTCATAATTTTTTAAATCCACCTAGTAAACAAATACTTCAGAAGAACAAACCATTTGACACCTTCATTTTCATACTTGAGACAGTCCCTACTTACACCATGAATAAGTTTTGTGCTAAACCCACATCCACATTGTCTACATGCTTTCCCTCTACAACTTATCCATATCCACCATATTCTCCACTACCATTCACTTTTCCACACTTATTCACTAGGACACCCTCTCGTTCAAAGATGAAAAAGAAGGTGCATGCTAGGTTACGTTATAGGTCTATCCGACTTCGCTGTCAGTTCACTAGGATGCGTCATAGGAAATCTTGGTGCTTGATTATGTTTGGATATGTTTTCTGTGATATTTATTTATGGAATGATCCACAAATATTTCGGTTGTTGATATATGATAAACTGCATGTTCATACATATGCTTAAATAAAGTCTCGAGTATCTGACTATAAACGATTCAATTTTTGTGTTTGGTGCATTTCCTTTCATTTCCAGATATTGGTGAGTGCACCATTAAGGTAACCGGGCCCTCCCTATGGAGTGTGTGCTGTAAGTACCGGATCCTAAGTCCACGTTTAACATAATTCACGTTTTCCACTCTTACATGTTTTCTCGGATTTTTGAGTCATGTTTCCGAGTAATGTTTCTCTATGGGGTGAATTATGTCTTTCTTACTTATTGTTTTTCATTATAAAAGTAAAAAAAAAAAAAATATATATATATATATATATATATATATATATATATATATATATATATATATATATATATATATATATATATATTAAAGAATAAACATAGTAATCTAGAAAGTCTCGAATCGACTTTAAAAGACCATTTTAAAAACAAATTTTCTAAACTTTGTTATAAAAATTTGTTTGGGGGTGGGGTGTTCGAGTTTCCATCCTAGAATGTTTTATGTCCCATTAGAGTTTCGTAGGCCATTTAATTGTATTCCGATTCGGGTTGACATATTCTATGAATTTAGAGTTCATTCGTTCGCATAACGTATGTCATGCACGCACTACGAGGCATTTTACACTATCTTATATGTCATCCATGGTCAGAATAGAGTGTTTTATGGATCATTGGATTGGAAATTCTCTCCTGATCATTTCCATATCTCATTCGCAAAAATCGAACCGGTAACGAAGTGGCAATTTTAGTTTGAAGTTGGGTGAAAAAACGAAAAATTCGACAATTTCGAATTGGGTTTGGGCCCAACCCGCGCGCACCGGCAGCGCACCCGTGCCCTTACCTTTGCCCCAACAGTCGTCCTTCATCTTCTCAAACCACCATTATCAAACAAAAACCAAAACTTCAAAACCTAAATCCAAAAATTAAAAAAGAAACCTAATTAAACCCACGCCCAGATTCAAATCAAGTTCAAATCTTCTCTAAAACCAAACCACCCCCAAATCCACCAACTTACATCACCAAAAACCCACGAAAATTAAAAAATTTAAGCTATCGCACCACCACCACTGGTTGTTTCATTCAGTTGACTTAAATTCCAACCCCCACTACATTCCAAACACCCCAATGGCTCAACAACGTCGAATTTTGCCCGAGCAAGCATTTACTGGCGACCACTTCACGCCGTTTTACGGTGGCGAAATGATCAGTAGAGACTGGAATAGCTTGTGGTACTCGACCGAAGCCTTTTACCACGAAGACTTAGTCCGACGGTTCTACAACACGAGGGAGTTGGAAGGGACTAGAATTTTTGTTATGGTGGCGAAGAGGAGGAAGGAAGTAACTACTGGGTTGTTGGTCGAGATTCTAGGCATTCCGCCTAGAATCCATCTGGATGTCACGTTACAGGAGTCCCAATATAATGGGGTAGAGCCGTTGATGCACGTGACAGTTACCAAAGGGAACTACAATGCGAGATCGCATTGTGTTCGCCAGCATCCTCGAGAACCAACCGGTGGCCGCATTTCGATGGATTGGTCGGGCGATCTGGGGAAGGAGAAGGTCGGCGACATCGGTCCGAACTGCCTCCACATTTTATGGATACTCGGGGAGCGAAGTCACGAGTTATGTATCTTGGAGTTTTGCTTAGCATGATTAGGGGAGTGGGAAAGTTGATGGCACCTCTCCCCTGTTTTAATAACCAAGATCATCTTTGAAGTTGAGAGCGACTCCGTCGATAGGATTTACATCACCCTACACCGAAACCCTCGGATCTATAAGGATTGTGTCCAACGAGTTTGGAGGTTGCCTGAGGATCGAGAAGAGGACGAGGAGGATGGTGGAAAAGAGGATGAGGAGGATGGTGGAAAAGAGAATGCCTCGGAGGATGAGGAGGACTTGACTTGTTTTGATGCGGATGCCTTGGAGAGGTGTTGGTCGGATCGCGAACGCAGCGGGCGTAATTCATCGTGGCATCGTTCACTCAACACTATCTGTGAAGACCTCCGGACTTCGACAGGCTACTATCCATCATAACTTTGAGATCCGATCCCAGGGAGGACGAAAGCGATGGGAACGGATGAGGGCGAGCTAGAAGCTTCGGCGCCGATTCGGGCCGACATGCTTGCCGCGATTCCCACCTCCACGGGGATTCTCCTTCCGAGGACACACCATCGAGGCCTGGCGTCGTCGCCGAAAAGATCGAATGGTGCTTTGGCCCATCAGGAGCTCAGGAACCATCTCCTGAGCGTGTGCCCTCCGCTACCAGTACTGAAGTGGTTAGGGATAGTATCGTTTGATGTTTTTTTTTTTATTTGTAGTTTAATTATTGTTATTTATTTTAATGTAAGTTTAATTCCGTAATTTGAATTTTGTAGTGAAATGTACTTCGAATGAAAATTTTAATATAATGCGGTTATTTTCATTGTGCGTGGTTGTTTAATATTGATCCCACCTTCCCAAATTGTTTGGGGGTGGTGCTATCTATTCCAGCATGATTTTTATATGACCTTCGTTTTAGAAGTTATTGCGGAGTCAGGGTGAAAATATGGCCGTTTAGGCAAATCTATGAATAAGTGTCATGGTAGGATGAAATATCGATTAAATAGGTAGATTCTATCCTAAATTCAATCTAAAAGATACTAGGTTTGTTTTAAAATCAAGGAAATGAGTTGTTTCCGTTTTCGGGTTTGGAAATTTTAGGATTTCCGGAAACTGCCGCAAAAACTTTTTGGCAACTTCCCGATCCGTTTTAGCAACTTAAAACCTATATAAACTTCATTCATTCTACACTCACAACTCACACTACACCTAACCTCCATCACTCACCTTTCGCTCCCACGATTCCCACGTTTCGTCTCATTTTTCGATCTTCAGCACATCGGAGCGCGCTTGCGCCCCAAAGGAGCGGACTCGTGTCCTGCACTTTTTTCAGAATTTTTGTACAGAGCACACTCGCGCCCAAGGTGAGCGCGACCCACGCTCGAACACTGGAATTCCAAAATCTTCATAAGCGCTTTCAAGTTCAAGTAGCGCTTTCGGCGCCGACTTCGTGGACCAGAAAAATTCAAGTTTTTCTGCGGGTTGTTCCCTGATCATTCGCAGCTATTTCAGAGCATAATTTTGAGATGACATCTCCTACATTGATATCGAAACAGTCTTTCGAAGATTTGTTCCAAAGCACTACTTACGGTGCTTGGTTTCGCGAAGCGATCACATACGTAAATTTGGGAACCGCTTATGGTAAGACGATGCACTTTATTCTCCAACACTAGCATCTTATTTTTTTTACGATAACTGCATTTTCTTTGAGAGACCAGATGGAGAACAAGTGTTCTCCATCAACATTGATAATGAACCAATGGAAATTACCAGGTTCTTGCTAGCATTTGTTCTTGGACTTGCTATGCCCGCTGAAATACAAGACCCATGGTGTTATTGGGTAGATAATATGTATGTCTACACTTATGAGTTTTTGCATGAGTCCTATGGGGCAGGCATTTTCCGTATCGAGGACCAAGGGAATATAATTAAGCGCTTTGGTAGCCTATCCATGAACATAGGAACTGTTATGTTTTGGATCATGCTAAACATTTTAGGGGAATGACGTTTTTCTTCTGTGAATGATGCCACTTGCAGTGTCTTCCTTGCTTTAGCTACGGGACGTATGTGTCATGACCTGCCCCGAACCTTGATGTCTAGTTTAGCTCGATCCCATAGCATGAGGCATAAGTACCTTCTTATGCCTGTTCTAATTTCCCGTATTATACTATGTTTCTTTCCTGTTTTTTGTACACGTTTCACGGATTGGATTACGATTAAACCATTAATCGTAAGACCCACAAATAGTATTATTCGATCTTTCCGTGCAATGACTTGGCAAGGGTGGAGGATACAACCTCATCTGGTTGCACCCTATACCCCGTCAGACCAAGTGGCTCTTAATAGGTTAGCAATAATAGATGATAAACGGCGGGAAGCCTGGCAAATTATCATGGCATGGCAGGACGCGAAGGAAACTCACTTCTTTATAGAAGAAGAGGATGAGGAAGATGATGAGTAAAGCGGGAGATAAGGTAAGTTTTAATTCAAGTTAGTGTCTGCTTATGTCCCAAGCAATTTCATTCTTGTTCACCCCATAATGGGTAGAACTCGTATAGAGTTGCGTCAGTTTTTTTTTTTTTTTATTATTATTTCCTATATTAGTACGTTCTAACCTTGTTTTGTAGATGTTCCTGAATTTCACGCGCTTCAATGGTATTTTTCCTACCCTCTTTATTTAAATGCTTTGAGGACAAAGCATGCGTCTTGTTTTTGGGGCATAGAAACACGTGTAATTAAGGCATCTGTTAGGATATAGATAAATATAATATGCATTTGTTTTCTAGTTAAAATTTCAAAAATTCAAAAATATAAATAAATAAGTTCATGCTATACACTTAGGAATATTGGTATTGTTTTCCTTCTATGCTCTTAATAATCTAGAAGTCTCAATGAGCTTTTGCATTAGAATAATTTTTTAGAAACTTAGATTTATATGTAGGTAATAATCTTTGCATCTATCTATAAATATATTACATGAGTATCTATGATTGTTAGCGATAAGTTTCAAAAATCTAGGCTAGAGTACTTATTCTACAAATCCTGTGAGAATATAGCCTAAAGCCTTATATGAGTGAAACATTTGAGAAATGACACAAGGGAGAAGTAAAATCCGGATAGAGAAATCACACGTCCACTTGCTTGATCACTAAACCATATCCTAAGCGAGAATTTAGGCCCTCTTTGGATCGATATAGCCAGAAATTCAAATCTATGAATTATTTTCCGCTAGTCGCCCCTCTGAGCCTTTCTTTAGCCTTTCATAAACCACACATCCTTTACCCTCTTACAAAAACAAAACAAAATAAAAAATAAAAAAATTCAACCTACCAAATTTAGATAAGTCTGAGAATAGAATGAGGAAGAAAGAAGAAGAGAAAAACCTGTGTAAACAAAATTTAGTTAATTGCTTCAGAAAATAAAGAAAATAAGTTTTCATCCAAAGAAAAAAAAATAAAAATAGAAATAAAATAAAAACTCCAAAAAAATAGAATAAAAGGAGTCAAAAGCCAAAGAAAAAGAAAAAAAAAATATGGCTAAGGATGGAAACAAAGTGTAGAAGCAAAAGTAAATAACAAGGTTTTCTCTAGTTACATAGTATGAAGACTCTATTATCTCAGACTTATCCTTTTTGAATATCCATTTCCTTCCTTCTTAAACCATCTCCTAATCCCCGCAACACCTAATAAAGACCTCTAGCTCAATTAGGAATAGGTTAGTGTGATAGTAAGTGGCAGATGTGTTTGATCGACTCAGGCTTCCTTGTTGTCATTGAGATTGTAAGGTAAAGTGTGCCCACTACACACTGGAGTAGCAAAACTTGAGTGGAAAAATCGAGTGTTGTATCTTGACTATTATTGTGAGAACCTACTTAAGGACGCTATTCCGAGTTTCAGAAACGAACCTGCTAGGCATTTCATAGTATTACTCATTGTATATATGTTTATTGTAGATGATTGATTATTATGCATATATTAGCTTAGGTTTTGACTTGATTACTCTATATGCATTGCTAGTGAGAGGTATAGTTAATTTAGAGCATGAATAAGGAAACAATAGTTTTATTTCTTAGTCGTTGTAGTATAGATGAAGTTTGTGAGTACCTTCACTGGAAAACTCTCATGAGGCTATAACTCATCCACTAGGGAATTCCTAGTGGTTTAAGGCCTTGTTGCATATGGTCAATGCAATCGCACTCAGCGAAACGAGAGTAGATAAAACTCTATTTTTGGTCACTTATTCTAAATTCTCATCTTTGCTTGAGGACAAGCAAAATGCTGTTTGGGGGTGATTTGATAAGAGCCCAAAACTGTAGTTTTAACCCTGTAACAATCATACTTTTAGACCAATTATGTGAGTAATAATTAAGAGTTAACAATGATTACGTGTTTTTATGCATTTCAGGCTTCAAAGTCCATTATGTGGAGAAATGTGCCACTTTAGCGAGAGAAAGGAGCAACGGTCGGTTGCTAAGGAGTTTGGTGATTAAAAGCCAATTTTCAAGAAGACAAAGCCTCTGTAAAGCCCGGTCAAATGATGAAAAGTCAAAGTCCACGCGGGCAGAAATAGTGCACAAAGTCAACAGAACTTCCAAAGATCATATCTTTGGACTCAGACATCGGAATTGGGCCTACCTTATGTCAAAACGACCGACTCGGAAAGAGATTTCCAATGGTCTAAGCCTTGACCCAATCAGAGGAGCAGAAGTGGACAAAAAGTCTGTTGAAGCCAACTGCAGCTGAAGAGGCCTTTTGGATTTGAAAAGATTGGGTTTTGGGCTGATTCTGACGGCCCAAAACATGGATCCAAGCCCATGCACGATTTTTGGATCTGAAAGTATAAAAACCAAAGCTTAACTCTTTGTTAATGGTAGATAGTTAGAGGTAGCTAGTTAGACCTAAAACTATAGATAATTATAGATCTAGTTTTCATGTAATAAAATTAAGTTTAGTTTAAATTCAATTCTTGTTTTAGATTAAACTCTTAGAATCATTATTCTTAATTAGTTTGATTAATAAAATAGCTAGTTTGTCAATTTTGTTTCTTGTCATTTACAATTATGTAGATCTAAATTTCCTTATTACGTATATAGCTAGACTTAGATTAGTTAGATTATTAATTTAGTATTTGAATCATTGTTTTATTATTCATTAGATTAATAAAATAGTGTTCTCCATAAGTTAGTTTCATTTCCATTAATTGTTTAGTTTCAATTCGTAGATTCAAGTAATTGTCATTATTAGTTTAATTCAATTATTGCATTAGTAGTTTTGAATTGGATTTAAACAAGCAAAGTTTCAATCTTTATATCGTGTCTTGTTTGAATTCCATTGGGAATGATAGAGTGATGATTCTCGGCTAAACCCCCATTAGAGGGGGTTGAGAAGCCTTGATGAAATCTTGATTCCGATTATTGTAGAGTCGTCATAATTTCCTTTCCACTCTAGAAACGGTTAGTTCACCATGAGAATGGATGTAATCGTTCACATACTAGTTATGAATTGGTAGAAATGCCATGTGTAATTAGGGATTAGGAGTAACCATGTTTAAGCAGTTCAATTTGGATTACGACGATTCGTCGTTAGTAGGGTTAAGTCGAGTTAAGGTGGAATCAATCCCCCTCTAACTCCTTATCATAGAATCAACGTAGCATTCCCATAGTTGTTCTAATAGTCGACTAGTAGCATCTTGTGGGTAGTTGCATCGTAGTCTAGTTGCCATTTCGTAAATCTCTCATTAGACTTTAAGTAGAGTAATTAGACTAGAAAACACAGCATGCGGAAGGACTAGGAGTGGAACGAACTTCCTACTCCACTATATCTCATAGGATTGAGAGTAGAATCTTTGATAAAATATAGACTCGTAAGATAGTTTTAGTTTACTTACGTTTTGAGTTCATCGTTCATTTCGTAGGTAAACTACCATTTTTATGTTTTATCAATACCCTTGGGTGATTGCTTTATGAGCCAGTGATCGTGCTCCTGTGTGGTTGCCACATTCACTTTTGTGAATTTCATCGAAGATGAGTTGGCACTCGTGTGGAGTTATGCACCTTAGGTGGGGTCCTCCTATGGATTTACAAAACAATCGTTCGTTAATTATGGTGTATCTGGGAGCTCAGAATTTTATGACATGAGAGTTCTTTGCTTCTGTTGGGAGCTCCCCATGTAGGATAAATTTCAGAAATGGGACTATCCAAGATTGAGTGATCTCTTCTTCGGATGAGGGCTAAAAATCTGTTAGGCTGTTGACACTTTTTTGCTGGTAGTCGGGCCTCTCCAAGATGTCAATGTAGACTGTGTTGGGACATGCCTCTTAGGTTTTTGATGCTAAGAAAGCCAAACTGTCTACATGTCTGTTGTCTTCTTTGGAGAATGTGTTCCAAGGAGAATGTTTTCAATGAGTTCATGATATCATTGACAACCTGAGCATATTTGGCTAGGTTTGCTCCGTTTGTGACATACTCCTTGTTGATTTGCTTGACGATTAGCTGTGAGTCACTGTGAGCTTTGAGTTTCTGGACTTGTAGTTGCTGTGCCATACGGAGGCCTGTGATTAATGCTTCATATTCCGCTTCATTACTGGATGTTGAGAAATCGATCTTGATTGACTTCTGTAGCTGTGTTCCTTCTTGTGAAGTTAACACAACCCCCAGTCTACTACCGCTATTGTTTCACGCTCCATCTACATAGAGGTGCCATGTGTCTAGGGTGGTTGGTTGATGAAATGAAGTAATTGGCTCGGGTCCCTAGTTGTCATCTTCGATGGGGAAGTCAGCAAGGAAGTTAGCAACGACCTGGCCTTTGCGAGAAGTTTTGGGAACGAATTTGGTGTGATGCTGACCTCGCCTCTTTTTTGTGTTATGTAGATGGTATATGGATGATGTAGATAGATGATGGTCGTTGAACAAAATAGAAGCGTATCAAAACCTGATTATCCCTCAATAAGTAAAGGATGAGTAGGGTATCGTTCCACTTTTAAGTGTATGTTTATATGAAGGACAGGACTGCAAAAGGGGTTTGAGGGATTAAAAACTATTATTATAGATATTGTAGATTCTAATGCTAAACTAAACTAAACTAAACTATTGATAATTTATAAGAGAGGGAATTCAAGAGATTAGAATCCACCAATACTTTTGATTTAATGACCTTTTGCTTCATGGTTGTTCTCACAAGTAGACTACAATTAGACAATCGAGCGAGTGCCGATGCCCTCTTGGACGAAACATCATTACCAAATTAACTCTACTTAATGTTGTTCCTATGGTCATGTTACTGGTATCTTCTTCCCTTTTATGTGAGCTTAGGTAGCTATTAAATGAATCACCATCTAAGGCAAACACAAGGAATACTTCCCTTACTCTAAAATAATACATAACTAGAAGAAAAGTAGAGAATAATAATATAATATTCAATTACAATAAATAAAGCCCTATTCTAGCATTGTATTCAATTGCAATAAATAAAAGCATGTTACTAACAAATATTCAATTGCAATAAATACAACCCTAAACTAGCATGATATTCAATTGCAATAAATAAAAACCTTAATATATACTTCCATCCCCTGGTCTGGGCAATAGAACTAATAACTAAAAACATAAAAAACTAACCTGATTGAAGAACACCATGAACCAGAAGAATCATTAAACCTTAAGCACCGGCTTCATCTCCTCCCTTGAAGGAGAAGATTAGCCTTCCATAAAGAAGGAAGAACACGAAGAACGAGAAGAAGAAGAGTCAAAGAACATAAGACTAGAAAGACGAATTTATTAAGACTTAGCTAGTTAAAACCGATCTTTTATTATTAATCTCTCTCTGCCTCAAGTTCTGTAGACAAGAGTATAAGTGAATTGGCAAATTACATGAGGCACTTAGGTCCTTTATTTATAGAGGTTACAATGAGCTCTAGAAGCATTCCGAACCGTCATTTGTTTCCTAATACAAATAGATTTCTTTCATAGTCTAACTTCGTCTCCAAAATTGAGAAAGAATTGGCTACAGTGTCGTTTCATTCATCTGGACTCATAATCCATGCATCTCAGATGCAATCAATGCGTCAGGACGCTCCATCCATGCATCGCAGATGCGTTAGCCTATTTTGTCTCTTCTTCTCTATCCTTCTATCATTTTTTGTGGCTTTGGTCGAAGCAACGAATCCTTTGGCCTTGAGCTTCCAAATAGGCTTTAAAATAGGTTCAAGTCGTATCTTTAATAGCTTCAATTCCTTGGCCTTCTCTATGATTGTCCACGGGCTTCCCATGTAATCCTTAATGCTTCGAATTGCTCCGTTTTACCTTTTTTTCTCTAATATTCCACAAAACTCTCTTTTTCACCTATAGAATCATAAAACATAACTTACAAACACTATTAGTCCACTAAGATGGCTAAACAAGAGGCATAATCGAGGGTTAAATTGCACTTTTGGATCACTTATCACAACTCCCAACTAGCCTTTTGCTAGTCTCTTAGCAAATAAGATAAAAAAATAGAGAAGTGATCAAAATCACATACTAATAACAAAAATAAAATCCTAACTCATTTTTGCAGGCATCGCAATTGCATTTACCATATGCAACAAGGTTTTAAACCTTTAAGTTCCCCAAAAAGGACGAGTTTTAGTCTCGTGAGGGTTTTCAGGTGATATACTTACAAAATCAATCAATAGCATGTTCAAGAATGATAGTATTTTTCAGAGAGAGAAATTCCTTACCCACTCAGTGCTTACTCCAACAGACGGTCTCCATTGCTAACTACATTGCTGTAAAGAGTCATAGATTATGATGGAAGATAGTAAAAATTGACAAAATCCTCAATCAAGGCTTATGTGTGTACTTTGTCAATCTCCTATACTCTCCTATCCAAGAAACGGAATCCCTAGTTTACCTTTAGACAGATAATTTTGACTTTCAATTCTCACTGGTCATACTCTTAGAAAAGAATCTCTCAGAAGATGGTCTACTATTTTACCTCATGTATGTGGGGAAAAGAGTAATGAATACGAACATCCCACATACTACCTTGAAAAACAGACTTCTTGATGAAATTAGTCTCATGGAAAGAATGTCAATCATATATGAAGTGTTGGGTCCTTCACTTTAGCATCCTCTCACCTATTCTAGACTTCGTGCCATACTATAATGATAAGTCATGGGTTGTAACTTGGCTTGGGTATTGGTTTATGAAGGAAAGGTAAAAAGGATTCAAATATTGTTTCTGAAAAACATTAAGGGTTTTGCTTCATTCTTTGGAAGATTTCTTCAAATTTTGTATTGCAGAGAAAGTTCTTCCTTTGTCTTAGCTTTTCCATCCATTCTGTTCAACTTTTTTTTTTCTTTAACTTAGTGGTATATCCATGATTAGTACTGGATATGCTTGTTTTCCACTAGCTTCTTTCACTTAGAACAGAATGATGGTTTTCATTGTATCTCTCTGGTATTTCCTTGTAATCTTCCTTTTGTGCTATTTTTTCCTCTTTGGGCCCCTTGTATTCTCAAAAACATATGGGTATGGCTGATAAAGATTTTGGCTATACTCCTTGTCTGGAGTTGGGTCAAGGGTAAAGGGTTTTATGAAAGAAAATGGCTTATTGTAAGGCTCAAAAGGGTTTAACATGATGGTCCTACTAGGTGGGATAAAGGTTGAATGGGTTCACTACTTGACATATCAGTATGATACTCTATTTCGAATAGACTACAAGACCTAATGGCTATCTCCCCAGTTGATGTCACTTCGTGATTAACCAAATCAACGAATAATGAGACTATATTACAACGACATAAAGAACTGAAAGATGTTGAGTCACTAAGACTCGGATTTTTCGTAAGAACTCTCTAAAGAATGGGTATAAAGCTCAAGTCTCACGGGCTAAGTCTAAACATTTTACTTCCAGTTTACCAGGGGTTTAAATCTTTCTTCTAGCAAAAGTACACAAAACTGACCAAGTACTGTGGTGGTGCCTTTAAAAAGAATTCTATCAACAAGAACTATGTCCGAGCATAATAAATAGTCTAAGCGGTAATGAAATCAACAATATCAACTATCTATCAAACTCAACACTAAGCAGTATAGAATCTATATCCCAGACTCATCATTAAAATTTATTTTTCTCATGCTACTGATATAGAAACAAAAATATTTTTGTTTTTGAAAACTAATTTTCGAAATTCATTTCACCCTCCCCCGACTAAACATATGCATTGTCCTCAATGTATAGAAATTAAGTAAATGAAATGAATGAGAAAAAGGGAAGATGTTACCATTGATGCCGAATATCAAAATTAATCCCAAAAAGGGAACATTTCCTTTTACCAAGTTTTTTTTTGTTAGGTCTTTTTAAGTCAGATCCCTAAGACTATATATCATGCATTATTAATTTGGAGTGAGGAGATCAGATTTTCTTACCCAAATCTGACGAATGTTTGGAGGACGAGGAGGTCTCACCTTATAGGTTGTCAAAAATACTCTTTGATATGCCAGAAAGATTGTTGGTGAAGTTTTTTCTCTACCTTGAACTATTTCAGGTCTGATGATTATGTGATAGGCCTTGTGGTTCCTTTGTGTAGAAGATTGACAAAAATCTTTCTTTCTAACAGGACAATAGTATCTGATGTGCCCTTTACCACCACAGTAATGATAATGGATGTCTGGCTGACTGCACTCAAGGTGGGCGATAGACTGGTTCACATACTTCTCTCGTTCAAACAATGATGGTGTAGAAGAGGCTTCAACAGTGCAATGTTTCTTATCAATATGGTCCACATTTTGCTTCAGAAGGCTCATTTTAGTTTCTAGATTCTGTTGTTTTTCCAAAACTTCTTTAAGCTGATTCTCTAGTAACTGATTTTTCTAGGTAGAAGTCTGTTGTTCATCCTGAAATGTAGAGTTCATCTTCTCAAGATATGATACTCTCTTTGTTAATTTTCCATTCTGCTCACTTAAATCCTGAATTTTCTGCAGAGATTCCAAGAACATGTCTAGCAACGCCTCTGTGGTGGGGTTCTCAGGTTCATCACAGTTTTCTGTAAATTGAGCACTCTCAATTGTATCTTTGAATGGGAAGGATTCTTGTATCATGCTATCAAGGAAGTATACCTCTTCACCTTTGGCGTCGTCACAATCTTTATGCAACAGGTGAAAGATATTTATGTCCATCGACATCTTACCAAAGTTGATCTTCATTTCACCGTTGTGACAATTTATCAAAGCTTTTGCGGTAGCGAGGAAAGGTCAGCCTAGAATAATTGGAATTTTATCAAAGGCCTCCTGGGTGTCTATCACAATGAAATCCACTATATAGTAGAAATCGGCTACTTGAACAAGAACATCCTCAACTATGCCTCTGGGAATCTTGGTAGAGCGGTCAGCTAACTTCAATTTGACTTGTGTAGGCTTTAGGTTCTCCAGGCCCAATGCTTGGTACACATGATATGGCAAGAGATTAACACTAGCACCAAGGTCTAAAAGAGCATTACTCGTGAATTTTTCTCCTATCTTGCATGATATTGTAGGACTTCCTGGATCTTTGAGCTTGACTGGAGCTTGCTAATGGATAATAGATGTTGTTTGTCCAGCTAGAAACGCACGCTTTGGAACATGAGTACTTCTCTTTATATTGCATGCATCCTTCAAGAATTTGGCATATGATGGCAACTACTTGATCGCTTTGAGAAAGGGGATATTGATGTTATCTTTTTCAAATGCCTCCTTCATCTCTAAAAATTGCTTGTCTTTTTTGCTTTGAGCAAAAAACATAGGAAAAGGTGCCTTCGGTACAAACACATCAGCATGTGTCTACTCTTCTCTCTCTTCAGCATTCTTGCATATCTTGTCTTGGTTATCTTGACAAATGGGAGTGGAAAGGATTTCTCCCACTTCCTTTTGAACTTCATTTGAAATCTTAACCGATTGCTCTGTAGCTATGTCATCATGAGAAGGTAAGTCAACCTTGTTGTCTATTTTCAATCCTGATCTGAGAGTAGTAACCGAGCTGACATGATCATGGATGTGATCAGTACTAGCAGTTATCCTAATGTGGCATACATCTTCACTCTTCGATATTGGTTCCAATAAGCTAGTTTGAATGGCTTGTGTCTTTACAAACAAAGCAGTAGTGAGTTGGTCGACCTTGGCCTCTAGAGACTCCATTCTAGAACATTGACTTGCCTGAGATTGCTGGAGATTAAGCTGAGACTGTGCAATAAGCTCTAGAACACTTTGAAACTTTTGATTTTTCTGTGATAGCAAAGTAATAGCATTCTCCAGGTTGGTAGGTGCGGAATACTTTCTCCTAGGATTAGGCACTAACTCTCCACTTGTATTGGAATTCTGCTGAGAGTATAATTGTTGTTGAGGAACCAACTGTGAAGCTTGACTTGTATGTGGAATATAACTTTGATCTTGAGAACCTGGGGGTCCAGCGTTCTGTCTCCAAGAATCAACTTGATACTCTCATCTTTGAAATTCTGGTTCTTGAAAGTTCTGAGGACTGATAGAAATCTGTTCATGTGAACATATAGCTGAACATTGTCTGAACCATTGAACTTTGGAAGCATAGAGATTACTAATGCTCTATGTTCAAACTGGTTAGATTCTGTCTCTGAAAAAACAATACTGCTGGGTGGGTCTCCAATGATTGGCGAATAGAAATTGCTCAGCTTCTTCCTCTGCTGTGCTTGCATGGGTGGGATAGCTTCAGGATTATTGGTGTTCATAACACCTCTATCATTGCGTGTGGCCATTATATCAATCTTGTCTAGTATTCTTGATATGCGAAGATGATGAAAAACTATCCTACTATGCTTGAATGCAATTAAACTAATATGCAACTATTCTAAATTATACTAATATGCAAAACTACTTTCCTTCAACTGGGTTGGGCTTTGCAGCTAGTATCTCGCCCGTTGTCTAAAGCTGTCTTTTCTAGGGTTATGGTAAATCACTTGGATTGCTTAAGTACCACGACCCACAGACGATAGTCCGTTTGTCAAGATTCAGACAAGAAACACTAGAGTTTGATGTTTCGCTGTGTTTGCTTACAACTTCAATTGTTGAAAAGGTCCAAAATGCAATTATACTAGAAAGCAATAAAACTAAACTACGATGCAACTATACAAAGAATGAAATAAAAAGAATGAAGATTCGACTAACCTGGATGGTAGATTTTGTCTTCGAGATGTCTTTCAAGCTTCTTTCTTTCTCAAAAGGATGGATGATGCGGCTAAAATTACCTCAAGATCCAAATTTCTAATCTTGAAAGAAAACGTTAAATATAAACAACTTAAAACGGCAGCGGCGTCATTTGACCTTCTTCCAAGGCTACAATTAATTATATCCCCGGCAGTGGCGCCATTTGACCTTGCCTCTTTTTTTTGTTATATAGATGGTCTATGGATGATGTAGATAGATGATGGTCGTTGAACAAAATAGAAGCGTATCAAAACCTAATTATCCCTTAATAAGTAAAGGATGAGTAGGGTATCGTTCCACTTTTAAGTGTATATTTATATGAAGGACAGGACTGGAAAGGGGGTTTGAGGGATTAAAAACTATTATTATAGATATTGTAGATTCTAATGCTAAACTAAACTAAACTAAACTATTGATAATTTATAAGAGAGGGAATTCAAGAGATTAGAATCCACCAATACTTTTGATTTAATGACCTTTTGCTTCATGGTTGTTCTCACAAGTAGACTACAATTAGGCAATCGAGCGAGTGCCGATGCCCTCTTGGATGAAACATCGTTAACAAGTTAACTCTACTTAAGGTTGTTCCTATGTTCATGTTACTAGTATCTTCTTTCCTTTTATGTGAGCTTGGGTAGCTATTCAATGAATCACCATCTAAGGCAAACACAAGGAATACTTCCCTTACTCTAAAATGATACACAACTAGAAGAAAAGTAGAGAATAATAGTATAATATTCAATTACAATAAATTAAACCCTATTCTAGCATTGTATTCAATTGCAATAAATAAAAACATGTTACTAACAAATATTCAATTGCAATAAAAACAACCCTAAACTAGCATGATATTCGATTGCAATAAATAAAAACCTTAATCTATACTTCCATCCCCTGGTCTGGGTAATGGAAATAATAACTAAAAACATAAAAAACTAACCTAATTGAAGAACACCATGAACCAGAAGAATCATTAAACCTTAAGCACCGGCTTAATCTCCTCCCTTGAAGGAGAAAATTAGCCTTCCATAAAGAAGGAAAAACATGAAGAATGAGAAGAAGAAGAGTCGAAGAACATAAGACTAGAAAGACTAATTTATTGAAACTCAGCTAGTTAAAACCGATCTTTTATTATTAATCTTTCTTTGCCTCAAGTTATGGAGACAAGAGTATGAGTGAATTGGCAAATTATATAAGGCACTTAGGTCCTCTATTTATATAGGTTATAATGAGCTCTAGAAGCATTCCAAACCGTCATTTGTTTCCTAATACAAATAGACTTTTTTTTAGAGTCCAACTTCGTCTCCAAAACTGAGAAGGAATTGGCTACAGTGTCGTTTCATGAGTCTGGACTCATGATCCATGCGTCTCAGATACAATCAATGCGTCTGGACGCTCGATCCATGCGTCCCAGACATGTTAGCCTATTTTGTCTCTTCTGCTCTATCCTTCTATCCTCTTTTGCGGGCTTTGGTCCAAGCAACGAATCCTTTGGCCTTGGGCTTCCAAATAGGCTTTAAAATAGGTCCAAGTCGTATCTTTAATAGCTTTAATTCCTTGGCCTTCTCCATGATTGTCCACGGGCTTCCCATGTAATCCTTAATGCTCCGAATTGCTCTGTTTTACCCCTTTTTCTCTAATATTCCACAAAACTCTCTCTTTCACCTGTAGAATCATAAAACATAACTTACAAATACTATTAGTCCACTAAGATGGCTAAACAAGAGGTATAATCGAGGGTTGAATTGCATTTTTTGAGCACTTATCAGATGCTCACCAAATTCTTCAGCCCATTTGGCCATGCGGGCTGTTTTTTGGTTAGAACTTAAGACCTGTTTGATGGGTACATATGTGATAACCTTAATGCTGTGAGCATGAAAGTAAGGTCGGAAATTTCGAGCATAGTACAACAAAGACAGCACTGCTTTCTCTAATACTGAGTAATGTTTTTATGCATCTGCTAACGTCTTGCTGGTGAACTAGACTGGCTTTTCAATTCCCTCGCTTTCGCGAAAGAGAACTGAGTTGATAGCAAAGTCGGTAGTTGCAAGGTAAAGCCATAATGTCTCTCATTCAGTTGGTTTGGACAGGATAGGCGGAGTTGATAGGTAAGCTTTCAAGTAATTGAAAGCTTTGTGCCATTCGTTTGTCCATGTGAATGTTGCACCTTTCTTCAGTATTTGCAGGAATGGTCTGCACTTGTCAGATGCACGTGAGATGAATCTATTGAGTGCTGAAACCATGCCAGATAACTTGTAGATTTGTTATTTTGAAGTTGGTTCTGGCATTTCAAGGAGAGCTCGTATCTGTTTTGGGTTTACTTCGATGCGCCTTTGTGAAATGAGGTATCCTTGGAATTTCCTTTAAGGTACCCCAAATACACATTTTGCTGGGTTGAACTTCATTTTGTTTTGGCGCAATCTTTCGAAAGCTTTTTGTAGGTGAGAAATGTGATATTTAGCCTTTTCCCTTTTGACTACCATGTCATCTATGTAGACTTCTATAGTGTAGCCCAACAAGTCTTTGAACATCTTTGTGACAAGTCTTTGGTAGGTTGCACCTGCGTTCTTCAAGCCGAATGGTAGGACATTATAGCAGAACGTTCCTTATTCGGTTATGAAGGACGTCTTGTCCTGGTCTTCCTCTGCAAGTGGTATCTGATTATACCCACTATATACGTCCATGAACGATAAGAGTTCATGTCTGCAAGTTTGGTCTACCAGTATGTCAATCCTTGGTAGGGGGAAGCTATCCTTGGGGCAATGTTTGTTGACGTTTGTGAAGTCTATGCAGAGTTGTACCTGGCCATTCTTCTTAGGAACGGCTACGATGACAGCTAGCCAGGTTGGGTACTTGACTTCTCTGATGAATCCAACATTTTTGAGCTTTTCTATCTCTTCATTGATGGCTTTTTGAAATTTGAGTGCCAGTTTGTAAGGTCGTTGTTTGATAAGCTTTACATTTGGATTTACATTTAATTTGTGGCAAGCGACTTGTAGGTCGATTCTAGGCTTATCGATATACGACCAAGCAAAAACATCTTTATTGATTGATAGAAATTTGACAAGTTGCTCCTTGAGCTTGGGGTCTAGATCAACCCCTACATAAACAAACTTTGGGTCATTATTTGTGCCCAAATTGACTTTTTCTCCAAGCTCAATTTGTGCTTGCTTCTCTTTGAGCTTGTCTATAGCTGGTATTTGTGAGCTGGATGCTTGAGGATCTTGTAGCTTTGGGATGTCTTTGTCTTGGACGACCTGAGGTTTGGTTGTGGTTGTTGTGTTGACTTGATTGCATCTATGAGCCTCTAGTTGGTTGCTTCTGAGCTTTATGATGCCTTGGGGTTTGGGGAACCGCAACACTTGGTGCAAGGTGGATGGAACTACTTGGATCTTGTGGATCCACCTACGCCCTAGGATGGCAGTATAGGAGGACTTGACATTAATCACACTGAAATGTGTTGAGGTTTTGACCATGTCCTCTTTTTCTCCAATGGAGACTGGTAGGATGACGTCTCTAATGGCATCTGTGCGGTCTCCGTTGAACCCATAGAGTGGTGCGTTTGATTCTATCATCACCGAGTCTGGTAGTTGCATGTCTTTGTATGTTTGATAAAAAAGGATGTCGCAGGAGCTGCCTGGATCGATAAGGACTCTTTTGACTGTCCACCCATTGATTTTACGTGCACTACCAGGGCATCATTGTGGGGTAGGCACAACTTGTCTAGATCATCCTCCGTAAATGATATGGAGGTCGTTGATTGATAGCTGGTAGGAGTGATGACTTCAGCTTTGTGGGAGAGGTGGTAGATTTCTTGCAGCGCTCCTACATGTCTGTGCTTTTCCCGACCTGAGGTTTCGTCGTTGGAGGCCGTGTCTGTAATCATGTTGATTACCTTTTCCTCATAGTGGTCGGAGGAGTACTGCCTCCTGTTGTGCCTTGACCAACCAGGAGATTTAGATCGTCGAGTTGTTCTGATCCTGCTCCTGTTGTTAGCAGGTCGTTCATGGCTTTGGCTCCTGCTTCTGTGGCGATTGGCATTCAACTTATGCCTGAGGTCGCTTTCTGGCAGGAACTCTTTCAATTTTACCTCTTCGACTAAGTCTTGGAGGTAGTGCTTGAGGCTCCAACATTCATTCGTGTCATGGTGGTGGAGTTTGAGAAAATGGCAATATGGACGTTCTGGTATGGCGATCACCTTGTTGATGTTGGGTTCAAAGTATGGTGTTGTATATATCTTCTCCAGGATCTGGCTTGGCGTCCTGGAGAAGTTAGAGAATTCCCGTTTTGTGTAGGAGGGCTTGTGGGAGCTGGAGCCCTTGTTGTTGTTGCTGTTGTTGTTGCCTGAGTAGTGATTGTTTTCTTTGGGTCCTTATTGTCGCTTACTGTGAGGACTTCCCTTACGCTGGGCCAACCATTCTTCGTACTTGATGTACTTATCTATTATGTGGTACATGTCGTCTAAGCGTTCTGGCTTGTTGTGCATTAGAGACCCTGCTAGGTCTGAGTCGTCCAGGAGGGCGTTGGTAAATGCAGAAGTTCCAAAACTGTCTTTTAGGCCTGGTTCCATTAATAGGAGTTCCTTTTTGAAACATCCAAGGAAAGCGCGGATCATTTCTCCATGTGCTTGCTTGAGTTGAAACAAGGAGTCCAGATCGGCTTCTTTCTTCTTGTTGTGGACGAACTCTGCTGTGAACGTCTCAGCTAGCTTGTCAAAGTTGCTGATTGAATCAGGAGTGAGCATGTAGAACCATTCTAAGGTTCTGTCCTTCAGGCTGGTTGGAAAGAGTTTGCACTTCAGGTAGTCGTACTCTGAAGCGCTGTATAGTGTGAGGATCTGGGTGAAACGAGCTATGTGCGGTCCTGGACACGAGCTACTGTTGTACAACGGGAACTTTGGTTGAATGAATTCTGATGGAGGCTGCTTGTCCCTGATTTCAGTGGTGAATGGTGATGCCTTGTACGTCTGGAGTATCTTTCGAGCAATCTAGATCGCACTGGCTTTGTCATTTGACTTCTCCAACCTTTGGGCGAAGTCTTCAAGTCTTTGATTGGTGGTGATGGTAAGGGTTGTGACGGTGTTGTTCTCCAATGCATCTGGAATGCCGTTATTGGCGTTGGAGGTGGCTTGCTCTCACATCGTTGGGTTTTCTTGTTGTAGGGAGCGTCTTCAACTGGTCTTCTAACATTTGAAGTGATGGGTCCATGGTGGTTTTTCTGACCAGCTTCGTGGGCTTGAGAAAAGAGTGTGTGTTCTTTTCTTAAGGAAATGAATCGGTAGACGGCGCCAATGTAAAGGTTTGATATCTTAGGGTGAACGACCTAATGTTCTGTTTGATAGGGAATGGCTGCACTATTCTTGGGACAAGAGTTGCCTACGTATCAAGTTTCTAGGAGTAAACTTGAATCAAGCCTTACATAGTTCATCTCTCTCTACTTATAGATATTTGAGCTGACCTTCCATATTTGCTCCAGGCCGTTTGTAAAGTGTAGATCCACATTGTGTGCTATCTTGATGATTCACCATTACTCCTGATGTTACAAAGTTAATGTCTCCTTGATTGGTGCGTTGACTGAGCTCCAGGATTGCGCTGGATGATTTGATTCCATATATGGCTGTAATTAAGATTTGGGATGACCTGAGTCTGGGTCTTTACGACGTACTGGCAATGTGGTACGACCTAATGGAGATACTACCTGGGTTGTGGACACGTGTGCTGTAGTGATATGAAATTTAGAATGGATTTGTAACTAGAGAGATTCTTGTCTGGATGCCATCTCCAAACGGTCTCTTTAGTTCCAAAGCAACATATGCAGCCATTAGAATTCTAAGGGAGAAAGTGAGGTGATGTAGTTTAGTTTGGGGGAAGTATGTGGTGCCTAGGCACTATTTTACCACATGGCAACTGCTCTTAAACAATCTCCCTACTCAAGATAGACTAGTCAAGAAGAAGGTACTACAACAATCTCTATGTTGCCTTTCCAATCGGTCGAGAGAGAATTCTTTGCATTTGTTCTTTGAATGTCAATATAGCAAAGCTATTTAGAGTCGTGTGAAACAAGAAGTGGGAATTCATTTGAACTCGATTGATGGTAATGGAGTATGGCTCGAACTTATTCAACGTTGCAACAATAAGGCCTTGAAAGCAGAGATTACAAAAGCTTTTCTATGTTCCACAGTCAATTATATATATTTGGTAGGAAAAGAATTTCAGAAAGTTCAGAATTTGCAATCAGCCGTGGGAACTGGTGAGGAATAGAGTAATCTCATAAAGGAAGAACTATCTTCAGGGTCAACTAACAAAAGTCACACAGAAGTGAAAGGGCTTGGCTAGAGAGAATGGGTCGGGTCTTATAGTGGAGTATATGACACAAGTATCAACCCCATGTGTGTGTGGTTAAAACCTACTGAAGGAGTGGTAAAATTGAATACTGATGGATCAATGTCAGATGACAGAGGTGGAACTGGTGGTGCAGCAAGAGATTCCAAAGGAGATATTCTTTTTGCGTTCGCAGAAGGAGAAGGCATAAAGTCAGTGGTCTTCCAGGAGCATAAGGCTATTATGCAAGGACTGTAGCGGTGTGTGGAATGTCAGTATGAAGATGTTATTGTTCCTTCAGATTCACAGTGTGCAATTAATATCCTTAAGAGAAAAGAGCAGCTGCCTTGGATCTGTTAGAACTTGGTAGGTGCAATAGAGTTGTACTGTAATAGTTTCTCTAGTATTAAATTTAATTACTCATGTATTTTGAGAAACTATTAGGGTAGCTAACCATTTAGTAGCCTTAGAACAAGATAATGGTGCATCATATTTTATACCTCCACTGAGTTTGCAACTCATGTGTATGGTGGAGGAGGATAAGAACAAGATATATTTGAGAATCTAATGCAGGTAGGGGTCTGCCTAACCCTAAACTTTGTTCAAGAAAAAAAAATATCATCAGTTGCCCTATAGTCTATATGCATGTTTGGTGGTTCATAAGTTTCTGTCATTAGGAAATATGGTGCACATTTACAATTGGGCTCTCAGTGAATGTATGCCATGATAAGCATAATGAATTAATGCTTATTGTAACGGAGCCCAATATTCTGCACCCTTATGAAAAAGATGCTCTATCTTTTAAGAGATCTTATCTTTTAATCTGGGTTGAGAACTTTTAATTATATAGGAAGACTGTGTAGGAATTTTCTTTCATAGGTAGTGCTAGGAGTGTGCATATATAAAACCGGTCGAACTGACAAAACCGACCGAGTCGAACCGGTCAGTTTCGGGACAGTTATGTTTATTAGTCAGTTCGGTTCAGTTAAGTATATGTGAAAATCGATAGAGTTGGTTCGGTCGTCGGTTTAGTTTCAAACCCGACCTGAACTGACCCGCCATATATAAATATATAATATATACTAAAAAATATATATTTAATTGATTTAATTTAAAAATATGTGAAAACCGGTCGGTTCGGGTCGGTTAATATCGGTTAAATCGTAACCTAGTTGGTTTGGTTCAGATATCTGTTCAATTGCAAATTAGTTTGGTTCAGTTAGTATAACCCAGCTGGTTCGGTTTGGTTCCATAATAGCATAAACTGATAGGGTCGGGTCAGTAGTTGGTTTAGTCCCAAACTTGACCTGAACCAACTCGTGCACACCCCTAGGTAGTGCCATCGCTATTTGCATAATATAATTAGCTGCTGCTCTTATCACCACTCATCATAGCAACATAGCTACTACGGGTGGTGGACATAGCAACTACCATCAACTTCACTCATCCTTTTCGCAAACCCACTCCAGCAGTCCATCCCCTAAACCTAGTCATTGAATTCATCTCAGCTTCATCTCATTTGACTGTTTAAGGTTTGTAAATAATTGTGGTTATTTGTAGTCTCTGGTAAAGTTTCATTGAATTCATGCATTCCAATATTTTCCTTATCAATATAAAGTGAATAATGAAATAAAAAACACAATTTATTGGTTTGTTATTTTATACCAGAAGTAACCTTAAGTACTTTTGGTATGATAAGAAAGTACTCGTTCGAAAACAATCAGCCAAAATGCACAGTAACTAGTTTCATTAGATACTTTTTGTCATTTCATCTGGTTTCTTTCCGTTAGTTGGAAAATGATTAATGTGGTTTGTTTCATTTCATCTGCTCTTTGTAAACTTGCAATCAAACCTAACTCATGCACCTAATATATAAGATAGTGTATGTGAAGTTTACTTGGAGTGTACTTTTGAAGTGGTAATTCACAAATTAAAATTAACTAAATGTTAAATGAATTTCGTCGATTAAGTTAGCCCACTCACACCAATGGTTGTAATTCGTGAGTTTTGAAAGTTAATTGGTTCTTCAATGATATTTCGTTTTCCATTTTTTGATGAACTAGATTTTTGGACCTGTTCAACAGACGGTGACCGTTTTTATATAATTTTTTTCATTTTATTATTATGTATCAAAAATCTTACTTCCAAACTATATTGAAACTCAGAAAGTAAATTAATTGATCAAAGTTCCCAGCGCCAATAATTTGTTTGACTAAAAGGCTTTTTTTAGTATCAATGGGCTTTATAGTGTATTAAGATATCCAAATTTTGGGTTGTCTTTTAATTTTCGTTTTTTTAATGGGTTTTATGATAAATGTTGGCTTAATTCTTAGCCCATTAGTATTCTTCACACGTGGTCTCACTTTCACCACTTGTATCTCTAATTTCCACACATGTATTCTCACTCCCATTTTTTTTAAGAAAGCAAATGGGTTAACCAAAATCTCGAGTATATATCTTCAGTTAGCTTTAGCGAAGAAGTAAATTCAGTCTCTCTTAAAGGTAGTTTTATTTTTCCCCATATCCCTTGAACTCGCTCTCGTTTTTTTTATGGTTTCCTAATTTTCTATCGTTAGTTCATTGTCAAGTTCATGATAAGCTTACTGATGTACATGTAATGTGTAAAGTAAGATTTTTCATCTGTCACGGAATAGAAATCCAATGCTGAAATTTATAGGTTGTTGGTGAGTAAATTTATAGGTTTTTCATCTCTTGATTGATTTCTAAAGCATTTGCGCTGGGAATGGCTATGCAAAAAGTTAAATCTGTCAAAGTATTAACGTATTCTGATGGGTTTCTTGAGTGGTTGTTTATTTTTCTACTATTCATTAATGTTGTGTTCTCCTACTTGGACGAGTGCCGTTAAATGAATACTTTTTTTTTGTTAAGTGATTTGCAACTATTTGTAATTAAATGAATAGCATTAGTTCTTTGTAGATGTTTGCAAATTGTTGTGTCAATTCTTTATGCGTGTTCCAAGTGATGTGTTACTGTGTCAAATTGTAGCAGCTCTAAGAACGATTTTTTTTCTTCTCTTTATGGCTTGGATAGCTCTCTAAGAGTCTGAATCTATATTCATTGTTAAGGCAAATCTTCACCCTTCTAGATTCCAAGTGTTTCTACTATATCCCTGAGTAGTACAACAATTGATGTTGTATTATGTAACAAATTTCACGATACAAAAGAAGCCTCCTATCCAAAAAACTATCGATTCACAATTCAAAATAAATACACATTTTAAGCTTTTTATTTATGGCGTCCTCTCTCATCCAATTCTAAGAGTCTGAATCTATATTCATTGCTAAGGCAAATCTTCACCCTTCTAGATTCCAAGTGTTTCTACTATATCCCTGAGTAGTACAACAATTGATGTTGTATTATGTAACAAATTTCACGATACAAAAGAAGCCTCCTATCCAAAAAACTATCGATTCACAATTCCAAATAAATACACATTTTAAGCTTTTTATTTATGGGGTCCTCTCTCATCCAATTCCTATTCTATTCCCATAATTAAAGATTTGGAACTCCTGAAACACATATTATTCAACCAAGAGGAAGCATGCCTTCAACACAACTCCATATATATATAAAAGTTTCAATGAAATACACACGTGATAAAGCACTACTTGATATCTTGGTTAGCTCACTTCGCATAAAGAAGGAAAAAAAATAGATTAAGAAAAAATTATACAGACTTATAGTTCATGACTTCAAGTATCCACATTTAACCTCTTCCAACATGATACAGCTGCCTTCGATACAACATAATGGACTACAATATATACTACGCTACTATAATATTTAATTTTACAATTACCAACTTGAATTCTAATTAGCAGCCCAGCCCCCCTCATTTAAAAAAAAAATTAAAATTATGCACCATATCAGCTGCTTTATTATCTCTATGATCACCATTTCTATTGATTCTTAATCCTTTAAGCGTACTTTGTGTTGTCTTAAGCCTACTCGCTCGTGTTGCTTCCAGGTATTCCCTTCAAAGCCTCCTGCATCAAAAAAAGAATTTGTTGGTGTGTAAACCAACTCATAGTTAAAACAACATAGCTTTTAGTGAAGCTTCAATCCCTTTAACTCATCACTATTAGTAGATTGTCAGAGATGCCTTGGTTAAACTTTTGGGCCACCCAAGGAACACACTTTGTAATACAAACCAAACAACCACACAAACAACAAATGGGAGAATTGGCTATTAGTATTTCCATGACATGTTGATGAGATCCTTTATAGGAGAGCTCTTTGCTTTCTCAATTATGCAATGGCCTTCACAATGCAATTTGCACGTACATCGACAGTCATGGCATGCCAAACTGTTGGTAACTCCTACCACCACTTGAAAAGCTATTGGTTTATCTACTAACCATCTTATTAGTTAGGCAGAGTTGTGCAATTAAGGCAATTGACTTTCTAGTTGCATATATACCACTTAATAAAGAATATCAAGTGGAGGCTTCACCATGGGTAACCTTTGAAATTCACTAACAGTTTCCAGTGTTATAGGAGTTGTTTTCACTGATGTGATATTAGGAAGTGATAAGAGCCCAAAACTGTAGTTTTAACCCTATAACAGTCATACTTTTAGACCAATTATGTGAGTAATAATTAAGAGTTAACACTGATTACGTGTTTTTATGCATTTCAGGCTTCAAAGTCCATTATGTGCAGAAATGTGCCACTTTAGCAAGATAAAGGAGCAAAGGTCAGTTACTAAGGAGTTCCATGATTAAAGGCCAAGATTCAAGAAGACAAAGCCTTTCTAAAGCCCGGTCAAAAGCTGAAAAGTCGACGCGGGCAGAAACAGCAAACAAAGTCAACAAAACTTCCGAAGACCATATCTTTGGACTCAGACCTCGGAATTGGGCCTACCTTATGTCAGAACAACCGACTCGGAAAGAGCTTTCCAATGGTCTAAGCCTTGACCCAATCAGAAGAGCATAAGAGGACGAAAAGTCTGTTGAAGCCAACTGTAGCTGAAGAGGCCTTTTTGGACTAAAAGAATTGGGTTTTGGGCCTGATTCTCTGGCCCAAAATATGGCTCCAAGCCCATGCACGATTTTTGGATCTAAAAGTATAAAAACCAAAGCTTAACTCTTTGTTAGGGGTAGATAGTTAGAGGTAGCTAGTTAGACCTAAAAATATAGATAATTTTAGATCTAGTTTTCATGTAATAAAATTAAGTTTAGTTTAAATTCAATTCTTGTTTTAGATTAAATTATTATAATCATTATTCTTAATTAGTTTGATTAATAAAATAGCTAGTTTGTTAATTTTGATTCTTGTCATTTACAATTGTGTAGATCTAAATTCCCTTATTACGTAGATAGCTAGACTTAGATTAGTTAGATTATTAATTTAGTATTGGAATCATTGTTTTATTATTCATTAGATTAATAAAATATTGTTCTCCATAAGTTAGTTTCATTTCCATTAATTGTTTAGTTTCAATTCGTAGATTCAATTAATTGTCATTATTAGTTTAATTCTATTATTGCATTAGTAGTTTTGAATTGGATTTAAACAAGCAAAGTTTCAATCTTTATATCATGTCTTGTTTGAATTCCATTGGGAATGATAGCGTGATGATTCTCGGCTAAACCCCATTAGAGGGGGTTGAGAAGCCTTGATGAAAGCTTGATTCCGATTATTGTAGAGTCGTCATAATTTTCTTTCCACTCTAGAAACGATTAGTTCACCATGAGAATGGGTATAATCGTTCGCATACTAGTTATGAATTGGTAGAAATGCCATGTGTAATTAGGGATTAGGAGTAACCATGTTGTTCTCACAAGCGATTCAATTCGGATTACTGACGATTAAATGGATTAATAGGATTAAGTCGAGTTAAGGTGGAATCAATCCCCCTCTAACTCCTTATCATAGAATCAACGTAGCATTCCCATAGTTGTTCTTAAAGTCGACTAGTTGCATTTTAGTGGGTAGTTGCATCGTAGTCTAGTTGCCATTTCGTAAATCTCTCATTAGACTTTAAGTAGAGTAATTAGACTAGAAAATACAGCATGCGGAAGGACTAGGAGTGGAACGAACTTCCTACTCCACTATATCTCATAGGATTGAGAGTATAATCTTTGATAAAATATAGATTCGTATTAAGTTTTAGTTTACTTACGTTTTGAGCTTCATCGTTCATTTTGTAGATAAACTATTCATTTTATCGTTTATCAGGAAGCACGGATGAAAACCTATTCATTTACTTCTACTACACTTATGTAACTAAAATCTTTACTGCCAAGTCGTATCAATAAAGGAATAAAAGCTCAAAGTGGTGTCTCTAATATAAAAAAGGAATTTGTTTATTTATAATTCATACGAGTCTACCTGCTTAGCCATTTCTATTTTTAGCTTGGGTGACTGGGCAATAGCTTCCTTTGACAATTTCATAGGCGGAGGTCTGTGTTTTCCTAGAAAATATTGCATAACTTCCAAAAAAAGAGATTAAAAGCTTGTTCAACAGATCTTGACATAAAGTCCAAATGCAATGATTCCATCCATATTTGCCCAAGTCTGCCATTTTGTGCATAAATACACTACACATTAAACTCCGAAATAATTTAACAATAATTAGTTAAATTAATAAAAGAGGATCAACAGTATCAAGGTACCAAGATTTTATCAATTACAAAGAAACGAAATCCTCCTCCTCAACTTCCTTAGAGCAGTTGCGGCACGACATAAGAAGAAACACTTTATTACTTTTAATCAATAATCAAGTAAAATGACACTTAAGTAAATAAGGTAGAGTGTTTACCCGCATATCAGAATATAATAACTTTCCAAATGAGTTCTTATAACTGCATCTGAAAAGAAGTCGTTTAGTGAGATCGAGTTCCAACTTAACACTTTGAATGATTTTTTTTTAATAAAATAAAATAAATAAATAGAGATGAAGGAATCAAAAGACTAAAAAGTTAACACTCACTGCTTAGAAGTCTCTTAGGTAGGAACATATTCACAAACTCAACTTGAAGCATGTGTGTGTGTGTGTGTGTTTTTTTTTAGCAAACATTGTTATTAGGTGGTAAAAAAAACTCACATGGGTTACTGGTCTACTGGCTATAACCATTAACATGCTTAATCCAATTACAATTTAAAATTCACGTAGAAGTCATATACTATAATAACCAGATGTGAAAAGTGAAAAGTTAATCCTATTGAAACACTTAAAAAGTCATGTCAACCAAAACTTAAAAGTGCAAGGGAGAACAATGATACCCTAAATTGGTTTTAACCAAGGACTGCCCACCCCAGGCCATCACATGGTTATGTAACGTTCACTGAATACAACTCTTTATGGGTGGACTAAGTATGCCAATGCGCAGCCGACATGTCCCGCACGCCAAAAATTCTATAGATTCATATCTAATTATAGTGCAGTACCCTGAAGCATATAAGGTTTTTCCATAAGTTCGGTACATACAACTTGAAGAACTTTCCAACTTAAAGAAAAGCATTTACAATATGAAAAGCATATGGCCATGTTGGCCAGTCCTTTAGTTAGGCAATCCATATCATAATTATGAATTATATAATTAATAAAATGTGGGGTAACTAATGTGTTATCTTTAAAAAATGATCCAATCATTAAAACCCAATTAAATATGGATCAAAAGAACATCTAAAAAAATACTAACATGATCAACAACATTCCAGTAACATATCTAAGGAGAAAGCCTACCTGATCACCTCTTCAATCCAGTTATTTGACCAATGGAAGCTCTCCACATTTTCAGTAGCACTATGAACAACAAAAAACAAAATGTATTAATGAAATAAACAAAGCAATGTATCACGCAAGGAACATAAACATTGCACACTTTAATAATAGGCAATGGGTATTCAATAAAAATATGGGAGGTGGTAGATTCTGATAGATTATCTTATGAAAGAGATTCATTTATTGGTTCGCTGCCCATATATATCCCCATAATGTGATTCAAGTGCCAGTGGAAAGAAAAGGATGTCATTGAAAACCTTGAACAAAGTGTCCAACTACTACTCTATGCTCCACACTTTTGAACTTCTCATTTTTAATTGAGTACATAATTGACAAAAAACAAATAGGTAAGTTTTAGAATGTAAAGGTTCCAGGAATCTATGTACAATCATATACCTGTAGAAGATCCCCAATATTAACTATTAGAGTTCCTTGCCTAGGAGGAACGTCCATCGATTGACTTTGATGATGAATTTGTAGAACTGCAGAAGAATAGTGATTAAAGTAGGATCTGGCTATGAGTGTGTAGGATAGTAGTTACCAAGCAATGACCCACTTTTCATCCATTCAATGTGATCAAAGATAATCACGACTAATACCTAAAGCCTCTAAGAGAAGTGAGGAGATTGCGTCTTGGAGTTTGTTAATGCTAGCATGAAGTACTCATCATTCTTTTTTTGCAAAAAGGGTAGACAATTATTAGGTAATGAATCCTAAATCTTAAAGTACTAAAGCCAAAAATCACTTTAGAAACATTTCCCCCTACAATGTCTCACTACACACAAAAATCAAATAGGCTAGCAAACAGGCAAAAAACAACCCAACGACTAAACTTTGATATGTATAAGTCCAATTTATAGGTTAAATAATACGAACTGCAAATGGACCATTTACTCGTTAGCTAACAAATCACATGAAGTGACTCATTATTTTCATTAGTGTGGAACAAAACCTTAATAAAAAAAGTTAAGTTACTTAATGACTCGATCGAACAAAATAGATGCATTCATGAGACAGAGAGGGTTAGGTCAAGAAAGAGTCTAATATTATTATTATCCATCATCATCCAAAATAAGACTATGAGTCTATGAGGAAAACAACAATTTGCAAATAGGATAACTTGTTCACGTCAATTTCCAACACTCAAAAATAAATAATGGCTGAAAATTGAGAAATCAACAAAACCTAGAAATGAACACATAAACATATATTAAACAACAAAAGTAGGTAGGTAGCGTTGAAGTGATTAACCATATATTCAATAGAGGAAATAGAAAGTCAAAGTAGAAGACCAAAATAAGAGGTCTAGTGAAGTAGTCAAAGCTATTTGGGGAGAGAATATTAAAATCATTGCAGGAATGGAAAGAGAGGGGAGTTGTCAGTTCATCTTTTTTTGGAAAAAATGAATATGTCAGAGTCGTGGAGAGAAGTGGGTGTAATCTAGAAAGTTGCGTTTTTTTAAATTGTGTCTGAAATTTGACGCCCACATATAATGCAGTTTTAATGCACATACTAAATCCATTTGTCCTGGATATATAATCCTTTGTCCTAGGGGAAAACTAAAGAAAGAAAAAAAGAAAAAAAAAAGGAAAAAAATGAAGAGAAAGTGAACACTTTATAAACGAACTTTTGATTTGGCAAAACAACAAAAGAATGGATGTGAGACTGACTAAAGATAAGCTTTTGCGCAGAAGGGGATCTTCAACGAGAAGGTGGAGTCTTTGTATTTCCTAGCAAGATAAGAGCTCTTGGACAAAATTTAATATCAAAGAGCAACTAAATATTAATACATTTGGCAAGAATAATAAGGTGTTTAGTAAACCAAGAGTCACAAAGTGAAAAATGGAACACCGCCATTATTTTGGTTTTAATGCGCTCGAGTCCGCAAAGGTGTTTCAATACTCAACGTACACTTGTTTCCCCTCTAACAAAATCTCAACCTAATCCGACTTTGCCTTAACAATCCAAATTTACAACTCAATATCATTCGAAAGCCTAGGAACTATATATGTAGTTTACACTGGATTTTTTTAAACTATATTTTGTATAATGGACATCTATATTCAAATATTTCCACTTCAATTGATTTCTAAAATCTTGGGAAATGAATATAGGATAAATAGATATTATGGATCATTGGATCATAATTCGAGTTCCATGCATATTATCAGAATTCAGATATATGACAATAATCACAATATCCTTCAACTAATTGATGCTAAAGGTAGAGACAACTAAAGAAACTAATTAATGCTAGAAAGAGACAACTAAAGGAAGACTAACCAAAAAGAAATAATTCATATATATTATATATCCTACCTTTTACTGGAAGCAAGTGAGAACTGTTTGTTGGCCGCTTCAAACTACCTAGTCACTTAGCTCTCTTTTCATCGTCTTTCTCCACACGTATGGAAGCTACCTTCTTCTTTATAGCAGCTACTTCCATTCTCATCTTCTTAGTTTCAACGTCCATTGCTTTTGTTACTGTACCCTCTACCTTCTTGGCTAACCTCTGTAACACCATGAGTTGGAAGGTATAGTTAGAACGTACAGTGAAGTTATAACTTAAAATGAGTAGGTTGAATGATAATATTGTCTTTAAGGCTTTGGTATTTTTTGTGCTCAGATTTCTTCAAAGTAATCACCTCTTTTTGGAACATGTCATACAACAATCAGGCACCTGACTACCTTATATCCTCACTTCGAAGACCTTATAAAATCAATTGTCTTTGTGGCATTTAATTAGTAGGCAACAACATCAACTCAATAATGTCATATAAGAGGACACAACATAACAAATAACTTGTTCATAAGAAGGTTTCTTCGAAGCTAAGAACTCACCTATCAGTGGCTCTTCATGAGCTATTGTTAAATCCTTTGCATTCAGTATTAGCTCCAAAACTGATTTTTGTAATGCTCCTAAACCCAAGAAACATTTGATCAAAAAAAATGTTTAGAGTAGTGAGCGAGGTGTTTCGGTTATTGGAAATCCTTCTTCTTCAGATAGATTTGATAGATATGATATTGCCGGCATGGTTGAGGTTTTGTTTTTTCTTTGGGTTTTTAATTACCTATTTACCCCCGACATACAATTCAAAATTTGTTAATTAGTGAAGGACTCCTCTCCTGCATAGGTGTTTTCTTTGACTAAATATGAGAAACTTCTCAAACTTTCCAAATTGGGCTTTATTGATTTACCAAAAAGAAGGAAATACAAATTTAACAACCTGATTTCAATTATACTTGATTTTGCAGAGATAAAAAATTACAATGAAGTTCTACTATACTTTTTTTTTAAAGTTGTTCAAATCTCACTTAGGGCGACAATAATTTCATAGATAATAGTTTAGTATGTGGCTATTAAAATTGATATAAGTGGCTATTAGTGCCCTTTCTTATTTTCAAAAAAATTGACCCTAGCTAGTACCATTAAAAGTTTTAGTAATATTAAACAAAAGACAGAAAAAAAGAAAAGAAAAGAGAAAATTGAAAATGGCCGGTACCTGGAATGAATAGGAGAAAGAAGCAATAATCGTGAGTCGAGTTTTTTGTTTTTCTTTGTTTTTGTTTTTCAGTTTTCTTCTTGACTACGAAAAAAGAAAAACGATATAGTTATGTATGCAATAAGTGAAAAAATACCTAAACAATAGTTGATGACATTGATCCTTCACATTTGAAAAACTCCACAAAGGTGCATCTTTAACTCGAAACAAATAAAATAAAACCTTAAATCAAATGAACCTTCTTTAATTAAGTACAAAAATGGTTCCTCCAAATAAGAGCCCACAATACAATCAACGGCCTATTCAAATATATAGAAGACAACCAAAACCTGTTTCCATGTATGAGTAGTGTCGGGGCAAAACGTTAACCCGACACTCCCGATGTGATGGTGCTTCTGAAGGCTCGAAAGATATGGGGGATTGGAATTTTTGAGGAAGTGAGACTGCACCAACGTTCTGGTTGCCTACGTACCCAGTGATGAATCCGGGATCAAGTCTCTTAAAACGTAGTTCTGGAGGATGCAGAAGCCTCCATATATATAGCAATCTCCTGCCTTGGCAGCCAAGAAAGTGATTCTCGGAGATTGCATTCTTTCATGAATCCTATCATGACTCTATCCAAAATAGGATCATTCTCTCAGATTCCATTCTATCCTTGTGCAAGATCTTATCGGATTGCATTAGGATCTTATCGGGTGACTGGATCAGAATGATCCGGACGGATTGGGTCCACGAACTCGGGCCACCCGGATGGGCCCTAAACCCGTTGTGAACTCTAACGGATTAGAGGACCAGATTATCCAAAGTGTTTGCCCCCAAACTGGTCCGCCACTGGTCTTACACCCGGTTCATAGTCTGAGTATACTTTGGACCGGAAATATGACGTAGGGTACACACAAGTAGCACTGTCAAATCTAATCTATCAGTATCATTATTTGCATAAGAGGTAGCACTTATCAAAGAGTCTAGGACAACAAATGATATACTAACATGTGTGAGTGATAATTGCCCTATTACAAAGATATGCACCACACAGTATTCCCCTGAATTTGAGAACACTAATAAATGGATATGCACCACGGTATCTTTTCCCACAGAACATAATGCCTAAAAGGCAAAACAACATATAACTATTGCACACATGCTTAAAAGAAGAAATAAGCATAGTGTTACACTTTCAGTTTCAACTTAGGATAGTGCCGATTGAGATGAAACCAAATAACCTAATTACAAAGTAAAACCAATCTGTCGAAAGGGATTACATACTTCTTGAATGACCCTTCAAAAATTATTGATCAACAATGATAATTACTGACCAACACTAAGCTACTCAACTTGATCAGGCTTAGATTGAAAGATCTTACTATCCATTGCAAAGGAATTCCCCTACCCAGGCAGAAAGCAAAATAATTTTTAATCTAAGCTTAACAAATGAAAGATAAGAAGAACAGTAAAGAGAATAAAATAAGTGACCGTTGAAGAAATCAACATATAATGCCAAGTGATTATACTACACATGATTTTGGTTACACATGATTTAGGTAAGCTCCAATCATAAACATTCTAAATAGTGAAACATAAAACACAAAAAACTAATAAGAGTTTCACTTAGATTTGACATACATTCTCAACAACTATTAAAATGGGGGTCATCCAATGACAACGCGATTGCATGTAAAACCTAATATCAAAAAGAAGGAATCAATTGTACAAAAAAAAAACTTAGTCTTGATTTGTCATACATTTCCATTTAAAATGGCTTTTACTAAGTTACCACCTTTGGATTTTTTGCCTATACCTAACAGTTACTGAAATTAATCAAGGTACGCAAATACCCTGGCGCAAACCAAAATTACAAGTGCTAAATAATACTTTGGATATTCAGTTTTGAAACTGAAAAATAATACAAAGCTTTTTCCATCACGCGAGTTAAGCTTAAATAAGCAAAACAATACCAACGACCAACAAAACTAATAGTGATGTTGTTTTTCCTTTTATTTTTGCTCTTCTTTCACCAACGTAAATAATCCAACAAACAACTGAGTCCTTAGCATCAATCACTTGGACTAGCCAATAAATTTCTCCACCATTCACATACTTATTTTCATCATGTTGAAAATAACTCAATTCAACAAATTAAGAAAATAAGAACCCCCATATATCAAAAAATAAATAAAATTATTAAAGCGAAACATATAAGAAGACAATGAACATTTCGTGTAAAAAAACTTATCAACCATGAAGAGATAAGAAGATAATGAAGACATTTTACTTGATAAAATAGGAAGACATGATAGGTTGATAGGCATGAATACCTAGTGACGAAGAAGAGGTTGAGCTTCCTAGAAAAATCAGACCAAGAAAACCCACCTCTTGAACGAATTGATTACTATATAATAATCTCTTTTTCTACAAACATTAAAATAAAAAATCACTGAAACAACACAAAAATTGAAAATCATGATGAGATATCATCAATTATAGCCATCATATCATTACAAAATCTCGAATCAAGGTTGTCAATAGTCCAAACTATATGCGAATACAATGGGATTTCACACCAGACGAATCTTTCCTCTTGTTAGTTCTTAAAGTTGTGATCAAGAGAGAAGATAGCTGCTATTAGTTGAAACTCAAAACTGAAGTAAATCAAGTGAGGGAGATTTAAAAAAAAACAAAAACATAAATATTCAACATAAAGTGAAAGAGATTGGTGATAAAATGTAAAAATAAATATTTCAACTAATGAATAAAATGTTGAAACTCTAAACGAAAGTAAAACTAAAACTGATTTGTTACTAGATTTATCAAAGATTTCTACTCTCAATCCTATTGAGATATAGTGGAGTAGATGATTCGTTCCACTCCTAGTTCTTTTATATGTAATGTTTTCTAAGTCTAATCAATCTTAACTAAAGTCTAATGAGAGATTTACGAATTATAAACTACGATGTAACTACCCACAAGATACGACTAATTAACTACGGAATGCTGCGTTGATTCTATGATAAGGAATTAGGGGGGATTGATTCTACCTTAACTCAACTTAACTTACTAACGACGAATCGTCGTAATCCAAATTGAACTGCTACGCAGAACAATTGGTTCTTCCTAATCCCTAATTACACATGGCACTTCTACCAATTCATAACTAGCATGTGAACAATTAAACCCATTCTCATGGTGAATTAATCGTTTCTAGAGTGGAATAGAAATTACGACGACTCTACAATAATCGGAATCAAGCTTTCATCAAGGCTTCTCAACCCCCTCTACTGGAGGTTTAGCCGAGAATCATTCTGCAATCATTTCCATATAAATCTAAACTAAACATAATATCAAGATTCCAACTTTACTAATTTAACAAACAATACTTGAAATCTAATTAATAATTAGGAAATGATATCAACAAGAATTTAAACTAGATCTATAAATGTAATGACAAAAAAAAAACAAATTGAATAATAATAAACTGTTTTATTAATCTAATCAAATGAATAACAATATTTTAAAGGTTTAATCTAAAATAAGGAATGAAAATGGAACTAAACTTAATTAAAAAACATTAAAACTAGATCTAGAAGCTATTCTAATGGCTACTTTTCTATCCTAAGCTCCCAGCTATCTTAAGAGTTAAGTCTTCTTTGTTGATAAGGAGGAAATCAGATCCAAAAATTGTGGTTGGGCTTGGAGCCATGTTTTGGGACAGAAAATTGGGCCCAAAACACAATTTCTTTAGTCCAAAAAGGGCTCTTCAGCTGGATTCGGCTTCAACAGAATTTTAGTCCACTTCTGCTCTTCTAATTGGGCCAAAGCTTGGACCATTGGAAAGCTCTTCTCGAGCCGGTCATTTTGACATAAGGTAGGCCCAATTCCAAGGTCTGAGTCCAAAGATACGGTCTTCGGAAGTTCTACTGACTTTGTGCACTATTTCTGCCCGAGTGGACTTTGACTTTTCAAGGTCTGAGTAGGCTTTACAAAGGCTTTGTCTTCTTGAATCTTGGCCTTTAATCACAGAACTCCTTAGCAACTAACCATTGCTCCTTTATCTCATCAAGGTGACACATTTCTGCACATAATTGACTTTGAAGCCTGGAACGTATAAAAACACGTAATCAGTATTAACTCTTAATTATTACTCACATAATTGATCTAAAAGTATGATTGTTAAGGGGTTAAAACTATAATTTTGGGCTCTTATCAATTGGCTTGAGAATGGAGATCGAGGGATTGAAAAGAATGGCTTCGTTGTTTGTTTTTTGGTTGGCAAATGGAGGATTTGTGGGTTTTGGTTATAGAACATGAGAAAGAAAACTCTTTTTTCAAAGAGAAGAAATATGGGTTTAGTATATATATATATATATATATATATATATTTTTTTTTTTTTTGTGCCCGTAAGATTTGGTAGGTTTAAGTAGTAAGACATCATCTCTAAATTAAATCAATTTCTAAAAGAATGCAATGTACAAATGAATGGCCTGCATATAAGCAATTGATGGTATGATTATGCAAAAAAAAATCCACAAAGACTATTATTGTAATATATGAGCATTTGAAATATATATTAGAATATCAAACAAATCAAACGGCCAAAATTCCAAGCAACTTTATTTCAATTCCATGTTTAACCTAGTAGAACGGAAATAAAATTACTTAATGAAGTAAAATATGTATGAAATTATAAATTGAAACATATCTATGCAATTAAGGTGGGTAAGCAAATTCAAAATCACGCTGTGACAATGGTTATATTACCTGCATACGGTGTGTATGTAGAATGAGATATTCTATAGTTCCATTTGATAATTGCTCATGCACAACGGAAAGCCAATGAAATTGAGCAAATATAACAATGAAAGAGGAAGATATTATGAGAAGAAGGAAGAGTAGAACCTTTGAGAAGCGAGTTAACATTTTTTAAGCAACCCACTAATGAATCAAGTAGGAGCCTATCATAGAAAGAGCAGTTAATGCTTCAATTCTAAAAGAAGCAATCAGTTCATCAGTTAAAATTGATATATTGGATATGGTTGCAAGCGACTTAAGTGAATCCATTACCTATACACACACAAATACTTAAAGCAACATACTGTTGTTCTCTTTTTGAATCTTTAATACACAATGTCCCCCTAATAACAACACTTGAACATGATATCCAACATATTTGCATCTTGGGAATAATATAATCAGCGACCAAACATTGACACGCTCTATATAGAATAAAAAGTAGGCAAATAACAAAAGTAAGAACCAAAAAGAGGGCTCAAAGTGAATGAAACAAATTGTTTGAATACAAAATTTATCTATTTCACTCAGACATAACATACCTTAGGAATGCCTTTTGCATTATAAGTTTATAACCGACAATACCGCAAAATTGGAATTGTTCCTGTGGCCAAGGAGCTAGCTAAACTGTAAAAGTCATAAGATAAAACTTGATTAGGCCAAACATTAATGCACTCCATAAAATGAAATAGGTAGATGGTAAAAAGAGTTAAAGGAATAATTGATAAAGAGATTAATTAGTGAAAGAAACTTATCGTAATGGAACCTAATAAAACAAAACAAAACATGGGGATTCAATTGATTACAACTAAAATGAAAAAGCTAGAAAAACACCAAAACCTGTCTATTAAAAATAAGTTGCAGTTGGTTTGTTTCATGGTACTATGGTATGAATAAAAATGTATGCTAGTGTCCCCTAAATACCATGAGATGTAGCAGCATATATTGAAAATAACTTCCTCATTCGCAAAATACCTTCCTTTTTCCCTTTCTTTGTTACCACTAATATAGTAAGTTTGTTAGTTGTATCGAGAGACCTACAACTTAGCACAAATAATGTAAAATTCATGCTATAAGATGACGTTCAATATTGAAGCCCGACTCACTAAGATTTTGAGTTGGAAGAAGATGAACTTCTCCTTAAATGATATAAACACTTTGAAAGATTAGCAGGCCGGGTGGTCAATTTATCGGCTATACTATTATCTGACTTACCCCCTCTGTGGAAAGCATCCAATGAGAGACTCACTACAAACAACATTCTAGGTTCAAGGATGTATAGCTCATTGACAAAAGTTTATCCATGTCCAAAAGGAAGTGTCTAAATTTCTAGATGGTGTCATGAGAAGTCGTGGTGTTGGTTTGAGCAAAATGAAAAGGATGTGAAGGCTAGGGCAAATCAAATTAGTTATGTGCGAGTATTTATGTTGTTGCGACTAACAAAGCCTTTTTTGTGGCATTCTTGAATCCAACTATGCACTCTTAGTTAGAAAATCCAATATCAACTTTGAGGGGCAAATAATTCATACATTGAAGAAAGCAAGTTTAGTAGCTTTAAATCTTAAAGAAAATCCACACCAAACGGAAAATCACTAATCACCAAAAATTCCACATAGATGTAAAAGGAATTTCCAAAACAGAATATATAACACATGAGAAGCAGTATTAAGGAAATAACGCCAATATTAAAGAAAAAATATGCAGATTATCTAACAGGAATATTAGGATGAACGTATGGTTGAAAATTTGACCTGTCATATCATCCTGTTCACGTAATCATGTCATCTCATTGCCTTTTCCAATTGAATCCATCAAGGAAAGAAGAACCTGTCACAAAAGAGCCAATAAAAACCATTCATGAAGGATGACAAATATGAAAGAAGTGAAAATCAAAGTATATCAATTGCGCAAAAACAGAAGCTATTGCAATTAGTCTAAGATTCAATTTTTTCACATTATTTAATTTATTAAATTCAACAGTGTAAAGGAGAAACGAAGGGTAAAGGATTGCAAACCACATCAATGGCTAAGCACATTTTTCAAACGAAAAAACAAATCTCGGAAGGGAAAGGGAGATGATAAACATAAAATTGATAGTTTACCTACGAAATGAACGATGAACTCAAAACGTAAGTAAACTAAAACTATCTTACGTGCTAGATTGCTTATCAAAGTTTCTACTCTCAATTCTATCGAAATATAGTGGAGTAACAAATTCGTTCCACTCCTAGTTCTCTAGCATGGAATGTTTTCTAATCTAATTAATCGGTATTAAGTCTAATGAGAGCTTTACGAAGGGTGTTATACTACGATACAATATGAAATTGATTATTTGAATTTAAACTACGAATGCTATGGAAATATGATTGTTTTTGAATCTAGATAAAGGATTAGAGGGGAATTGAATCCACCTCGAATCCAACTTAATAACCTAGTATAGATTCTTGTATCTCGATTCTTACGTTCTTACGGCAAGAATTTCGAGTTCTAATCCCTAGTATTCATGGCATTTCTACCAAATACTAACTAGCATGTGAGGTCGTCCACCCATTCTCATGGCAAATCACGACCTTCTAGAGTGGAATAGATTCTACAATGCTTCTACACTATACCACTAAGTTTTCATCAAAGCTTCATCAACCCCTCTAATGGAGGTTTTAGCCTTGAGTCATCAACCCATCATTTCCCATTGAATTATAACTACTCATCATATTAAAATTCTAACTTAACTAATTTAACTAACAATGTTTCAATCTACTTAAACTACGAAATGATAATCAACAAGAATTAGAACTAGATCTATAAATTGAAATAACAAAAATCGAAATTGACAAAATAACTATTTTATTTATCTAATCAATTAAGAACAATCATTCAAAGACTTAATCTAAAACAAGAATTGAAAATGGTACTTAAACTTAATTACTCTACTGAAAACTAGATCTAGAATTCTATATAGTTTTAGGTCTAACTAGCTACCTCTAACTATCTACCATTAACAAAGATCTAAGCTTTTGTTTTTATATGTCCAGATCCAAAAATCGTGCATGGGCTTGGAGCCATGTTTCGGGCCAGAGAATCAGGCCCAAAACCCAATTCTTTCAGTCCAAAAACGCCTCTTCAGCTGCAGTTGGCTTCAATAGACTTTTCATCCACTTTTGCACCTATGATTGGATCAAGGCTTAGACCATTGGAAAGCTCTTTCCGAGCCGGTCGTTTTCACATAAGGTAGGCCCCATTCCGAGGTCTGAGTCCAAAGATACGGCCTTCGGAAGTTCTGGCACGACTTGTGTTGTTTTTTCCTCAGCGTCGACTTTTCAGCTTTTGACCGGGCTTTAGAAAAGCTTTTCTTCTTGAATCTGGGCCTTTAATCATGGACTCCTTAGTAACCGACCTTTACTCCTTTATCTCGCTAAAGTGGCACATTTCTGCACATAATAGACTTTGAAACCTAAAATGCATAAAAACACGTAATCAGTGTTAACTCTGAATTATTACTCACATAATTGGTCTAAAAGTAGGACTGCTACAGGGTTAAAACTACAGTTTTGGGCTCTTATCAAACCACCCCCAAACAGCATTTTGCTCGTCCTCAAGCAAAGATGAGAAATTAGAATAAGTGACCAAAAATGGAGTTCTATCTACTCGTTTATTGAGTCGCGATTGCATTGACCATATGCAACAAGGCCTTAAACCACTAGGAATTCCCTAGTGGACGAGTTATAGCCTCGTGAGAGTTTTCTAGTGAAGGTACTCACAAACTTCATCTATACTACAACGACTAAGAAATAAAACTATTGTTTCCTCATTCATGTCTCAACTATCTATACATCTCACTAGCAATTGAATAAGGATAACCAAGTCAAAAACCTAAACTAATATATGCATAACAATCAATCATCTATGATACAAATATATATACTATGAGTAATACTATGAAATGCCTAACAGGTTCGTTTATGAAAACTCGGAATAGCATTTTTAAGTAGGTCCTCACATAAATGTCAAGACAAAAACCGCTCTAATTTTTCCGCTCAAGTTTTGCTACTCCAGTGTGCAGTGGGCACACTTTACCTTACAATCTCAATGACAAACAAGAAAGCCGGAGTCGATCAAACACATCTGCCACTTACTATCACACTAACATATTCCTAATTGAGCTAGAGGTCTTTATTAGGTGTTGCGGGGATTAGGAGATGGTTTAAGAAAGAAGGAAATGGATATTCAAAAGGACAAGTCTGAGATAGTAGAGTCTTCATATTATGTAACTTAGAGAAAACCTTGTTATTTTCTTTTGCTTCTATACTTTGTTTCCATCCTTAGCCATATTTTTTTCTTTTTCTTTGGCTTTTAACTCCTTTTATTCTATTTTTTCGGAGTTTTTATTTTATTTCTATTTTTATTTTTATTTTCTTTGGATGGAAACTTCTTTTCTTTATTTTCTGAAGCAATTAACTAACTTTTGTTTACACCGGTTTTCCTCTTCTTATTTCTTCCTCATTCTATTCTCAGACTTATTCTAGATTGGGTAGGTTGATTTTTTTTTTATTTATTTTATTTATTTTGTTTTGTTTTTGTAACAGGGTAAAGGATTTGTGGGTTCTGAAAGGCTAAAGAAAGGCTCGAGGGGCTTACTAGCGGAAAAATAATTCATAGGTTTGAATTTCGGCTATATCAATCCAAAGAGGGCCTAAATTCTCGCTTAAGATATGGCATAGTGATCAAGCAAGTGGACGTGTGATTTCTCTATCCGGATTTTACTTCTCCCTTGTGTCATTTCTCAAATGTTTCGTTCATATAAGGCTTTAGGCTATATTCTCACAGGATTTGTAGAATAAGTACTCTAGCCTAGCTTTCAGAAACTTACTGCTAACAATCATAGATACTCATGTAATATATTTATAGATAGATGCAAAGATTATTACCTACATATTAACCTAAGTTTCTAACAATTATTCTGATGCAAAAGCTACGTGAGACTTCTAGATTGTTAAGAGCATAGAGAAAGAAAACAATACCAATATTCCTAAGTGAATAGCATAAAGTTATTTATTTATATTTTTGAAAATTTTAACTTGAAAACAAATGCATATTATACATTTCTATATCTTAACATATGCGTTAATTACACGTGTTTCTATGCCCCCCAAACAAGAAGCATACTTTGTCCTCAAAGCATTTAAATAAAGAGGGTAAAAAAATACAATGGAAACGCATGAAATTCTGGAACATTTGCAAAACAAGGTTTGAACATACTAATATAGGAAATAAAAATACTGACGCAACTCTATAAGAGTTCCACCCATTATGGGGTTAACAGAATTAAATTGCTTGGGACATAAGCAGACAATAACAAAACTAAAACTTACCTTATCTCCCCGCTTTAAGCATCCTCCTCCTCATTAAAGAGATGAGGTTCCTTCTCATCCCGCCACCATTATAACTTGCCAAGCTTGCCCATTTATCATCTACTAATGCTAACCTGTTAAGTGTTATTATGTATGTCGATGGGATGTGCGGGCGACCAAATGAGGTCGCACCGCCATCCCGCCAAGTCATTATTCGCAATGAGCGAACCACCCAATTGGTGGGTCTCATGACTTCAACCCTTTTCCAATCTGTGAATTGTGCACGTATCACGTAAACAACTACGCGATGATGCAGCTTACCAACACAGGCATAAGAAGATACTTACGCCTCATGGTTTGGGCTCTCTTACTAGACTAGCGACTAAAACTCGGGGAATGTCATATCGGGCGACGTCCCTCAGCTAAAGCGAGGAAAATGTCACTAGCAGTACTGTTTGCAGAAATGAACTACCATTCCCCCAAAATATTCATCAGGATGAATAACATGGTGGTGCCTACGTTTAGGGAAAGGCTACCAAGGGCAATGTTATATCACCCCTGGTCCATTACTCGAAATACCCCTCCCCCATAATACTCATGGAAATATGTATAATCATAAAGGTATGCATTATCGGTCATATATGCCCATGTGTGAACAGGATCAGGTATTGGTAATCCTGAAACTAAAGCGACCACATTTTTATTGAATTTATGTGTCGTGTCATCAACTACGATGGAGAATTCTTGTTCTCCATCCTGATTACAATAGAATTTAACGTGGTCATAGAAATAAGCAGTAAGCTATGGTGAATATGAATCGTCATCACTTACCGATGATGACGCCATCCTAATCGCGGGATCCTCGTGGCCGGAACCAATGTCCATAGGTCTCGGTTCCCAACACGTCTTCGAAAGACTGTTCAGGTATGACTATAGGAGATGTCATCTCAACGACTCTTTGAACAGTTCCAAAAATACTGGAATGACCTTAAAAAAATTGGAATTTCCGTGTTCACAGATGGCAGGGTGCGGGTGCGCTCGCTTTGGGCGCGGGTCGCGCTCATGGGTTTTTAGAATTACAGTGTTTGGGCGCGAGTCGCGCTCAAGGAGGACGCGGGTCGCGCTCTGAGCAAAATTTTCGGAAGTGTACAGAGCGCAGGTACGCTCTGACGAGGCGAAGGTGCGCTCGTTAGTGCTGAAACAGAAGTTTGGAGGAAAAAGAAGGAAAAACTTGGAGTGATAGGTGAAGGATGATGGTGGGGTGTAGTATGGTTTGTTAGTGTAGAATGAAGGGAGTTTAAATAGGTTCTGAGCTTCCAAAACGAATCGGCAAGTTCCCAAATTGTTTTAAGGCAATTTCCGGAAATAGAAAAATTCCAAACCCGAAAACGAAAACAAACCATTTTCATGATTTTCTAAAAATCCTGGTATCCTTCATACTGGATTTAGAATAGTAACTTCTAAACTCTCCTAGATTTCATGCTACCATTACACAAATCATAGATATGCCGATATCGGCGAAATTCTCAACCTTTCCTCCAAGACAACTTTACAGCAGATGATCATATAACGAATTATGCTCGGTATAAATATTACCACCCCCAAACAAGTCGGGAAGGTGGGATTAATGATAAAAACAAGCAGAACTCGAAAATAACCAATTATCTTAGAACTAAAATTTAAAACCAAACAACATAAAACAAACACCTTAATATTTAAATTTAACAACTGAATTAAAGTTCAACTAATAAAACAAAATCATGAAATAACAGCGAACACAAACTGATGGTGAACACCTAGTTATGTGATGAAGATGGACCCTGAGATGGAGATTGGCCCTGGGATGGAGATTGGCCCTGGGATGGAGAATGGCTTGAACCATCTGTCCTTCGGTGACGACGCTCATGCCTGTCGGACTCGGCTGAAATAGAATCCTCCACGGGTGGCATGCGTTGTAGCATCTCTATTCGAACAAAGCCGTGCTTCCATCTCATCCCGAAAGTATCGCGATACTAGGCTTGGTGATGCTGGTGGATAGTCTCCAAGTTAGACAAGATATCGTCCTGACCCCTTTTCGAGCATTTCAAGTCTCGTCTGAAGGTTCGTTTGCTTATTTTGAACTACAATCTGTCTATCTCGAATATTTTCACAAATACCATAAACGCAACGCAAGGCAGTTTGCAACACTTGCATGCGTTCTAAATTCAAAGTACAACTATCTAATGCATCGTCATCCAGACATGTCATATCCTCCCTTTCATCCTCCGACTCAACCACCTTTTCTTCAGACAACGGCCAAGTCTCTTAGATGCAATCCGTATAGATACTTGCATTAGAATGCAATTTGATCTTAATAGGAGCAGATTTTTTATGCATTCTCTAAAGGAGAGCATGATCTTAGTGATCAATACGGAAGAGGCCAAGCTCTTTCCCACTCCTCTAATCACATTAAACATTAAATCGAGAATGCAGAAATTATACTTATTTGTTTGCAAAATCTAGAGAACGTGCAGACATTGCAGACCGATATCGCTGACTTTGTCTTTGCCTAGGGCGTTCTACCAATCCACCGAGCTACTGCCCGATTGATTGGTTCTCGTGGTCGATCATGGACGAATGAGATGTCGAATTGTATTCACCCTCCATGACAAGTATCTTTCATCAAAGCAGGAACTCCAAAGATAATCGGGATTCCTGAATTGTCGCTTACTAGGTTGCTTTCAAAGCGTAATTCCTAACGATTCGACCAACAACCGCCTCGTTATTTCCTCCTCGTTCCTCGCTAACTTTATGAAAATCCTATCCCCCTCAATTCTCGCTTTTATAAAACTGTTCTACCAAATCATAGTGATAGAACTCCTCAGTCGAAAGTACAATCCATTCCAATCCCTCCTAATCATCTCCACGTCAGAAAATGCGCTGAAAAGAAAAGAAAGCGCTGCTCTGGCAAAATTCTTCGTCGTAGCGCCATTGAAGTTTCTAAGACAACTAATGGTTTTGTAGACTGTGGGGGAGGCGAGTTTGAAGAGAACAACTAAAAACAACGGTGGTGGCGGTGGTGGTTACTTAAATTGGTGGCTGTTTTTGGAGTTGGGGTGGTGGTGGTAATGGTTTGGAGAAGATTTTAGTTGGATTGAATTGCTTGGCGTGGGTGTATTTAGGTTTTCTTCTCTCTCTCTCTCTCTTTTTTATTTTTTTTTATTTTGGTGTTCAAGGTTTGTTTTAAACCTTGGTAACCAGCGGGATTGGAAAAGGAAACACTGTGCGTTTTTGGGAAGGAAGGAGACGCATGACGATGCGTCGCGTTTGGGCCCAAGCCCAATTTGAATTCCGAAATTTTCCGATTTTTCGTGCAATTTCAAATTCAATTTGCCGCTTCGTTACTGGTCCGATATTGGCGAATGAGTTATGGAAATGATCAGTAGAGAATTTCCAATTCAATGATCCATAAAACACTCAATTCCAACCATGGGTGACGTATAAGAAGGTGGAAAACGCCTCGAAGTGCATGTGTGACGTAAGTTATGCGAACGAAGGAAATCTAAATTTAAGATAACGTCAACCCTTTTGAACTACAAGTAATGGGCCTAAGCAACACAAATGGGAAGTTCGAGCAATCCAAATGGAAAGACCGATTACCAACCCCCAAACAAATTTTTACACACAAAATTTGTTCTAACGTGGGTCGTTTAAAGTCAGATTCCCTAGAATTGTTGGATTGCTATTTCTATGATTTAGAATTTTTTTTTATTAGTTTATTATAAGAAAAACGAAAACAGTAAATACATAATTCACCCCATAGATGAACATGACTCAAAAACCAAGAAAACATGCAAAAGTGGGAAACGTGAATTATGTTAACCGTGGACTTAGGATCCGGTACTTACAGCCACACACTCCATAGGGAGGGCCCGGTTAGCTGAATGGTGCACTTACCACTATATGGAAGTGAAAGGAAGTACACCAATGATAAATGTCAATCTTCATAGACAGGGTCCTGTAAAAGGACTTCCTCTACATCAGGGGACAGAAGTTCGTGAAAATGTTTTAACCATTGACCATTAACTTGAAAGGTACTGTTGTTGGGATTTACCAAGGTGATCACCGCAGTAAGGGGTGACTTCAGTAACCAGAAAAGGACCAGACCAACGGGTTTTTAGTTTCCCTGGGAAAATATGTAGACGAGAGTTGTAAAGCAAGACCTTTTGACCGACCACAAACTCTTTGCGCAAGATTTGCTTATCATGAACACGTTTCATGTTAGCTTTATAATCCTTCGTGAGATCGTAAGAATCGATACGGATTTCTTCAAGCTCATTCAATTGCAACTTACGTTTGACACCTGCCTCATCGATATTGAAGTTAAGGCTTTTTAGAGCCCACAGAGCACGGTGCTCTAATTCAACGGGCAAATGACATGGTTTCCCAAATACAAGTCTAAAGGGAGACATACCTATAGGGGTTTTGAAAGCAGTTCTATACGCCCATAAGACATCCGATAGACGCTTCGACCAATCTTTCCTATCAGGGTTTACAGTTGTTTCTAAAATCTTTTTGATTTCCCTATTAGAAACTTCTACTTGTCCGCTAGTTTGTGGATGATAAGGAGTTGCTACTTTGTGTGTAACTCCATACTTTTTTTTCACTAGGGATGCAACAACTCATTTGCAAAAAATGTTCCACCATCACTAATGATGGCTTTAGGAATGCCAAACCGACAGAAAATATATTCTTTAATAAAACAATACAACGGTCTTATGGTCATTGCTACGGCAAGCTAGGGCCTCTATCCATTTAGACACGTAGTCCACGGCAACTAGAATATAAATGAAACCGTGGGAAACAGGGAAGGGACCCATGAAATTAATGCCCCAAACGTCAAAAATTTCTACTATCAAGATTGGATTTAATGGCATCATATTACGCTTCGTGATTCGCCCAAGTTGTTGGCAACAAATACACGTCTTGCAATGCACTTGGGCATCCTTAAAAAGGGTAGGCCAATAAAATCCACATTGAAGAACTTTAGCGGGTGTTTTCATCCCACTAAAATGGCCACCACACTCTTTGTCATGGCAGAACGATAGAACTTCATTATATTCCCACTGGGGAATACAACGACGAATAATCTTATCCGCACAATACTTAAAAAGATAGGGCTCATCCCAGTAGTATAACTTAACTCTGGCCAAGAACTTCTTACGTTCATTTCTTGACCAATTATAAGGCATAACATCAGCCGCTAAATAATTTACAATGTCAGCATACCATGGTGCTTGAAAAAATCGCATCTGACGATGCTCATCGAGGGAAAAGAGTCCCAGATGGACTCAGAATCACTCTGATCATCGTTTGTGAGTCTAGATAAGTGGTCGGCAACTACGTTGAACTCTTGCAGGAGAAGGATCCATCGGATTAATCTCTGCTTAGCATCCTTCTTTGCAAGAAGGTATTTAAGGGCTGCATGGTCCGTGTAAACTAAAGTTTTAGAACCAACCAAATAAGGACGAAACTTATCTAAAGCATAAATGACAGCTAAGAATTCTTTTTCGGTAGTTGAATAATTCCGTTGAGCATTGTTTAAGGTTTTACTAGCATAGTAAATAATAGTGGACTTATTATCTAGTTTTTGTCCCAAGACTGCACCAACTGCATAGTCACTAGCATCACACATGAGTTCGAAAGGTTTAGACCAATCGGGAGGCTGTATAATTGGTGCAGAGGTTAGGGCGGCTTTTAAAGTTTCAAAAGCCTGCTTACAGTTAAAATTAAAATCAAAGATTGCATCTTTCAAAAGCAGATTAGTTAAAGGCCTAGCTATTTTCGAGAAGTCTTGAATAAACCGCCTATAAAAACCTGCATGGCCTAGAAAGGCTCTAATATCACGGACAGTCCGTGGTTTAGGTAGAGTCACTATCTTATCTAGTTTGGCCTTATATACTTCGATGCCATCACTAGATATAATGTGACCTAGTACTATGCCCTTTTTCACCATGAAATGACACTTTTCCCAGTTTAAAACGAGGCTCTTTTCTTCACACCGTGTCAAAACCTTAGACAGGTTAGACAAATAGTCTGTGAAGGAGTCTCCATAGATAGAAAAATCATCCATGAAAACTTCCATAAAGTGCTCTACCATGTCACTAAATATATGAAGCATACACCGCTGGAAGGTACCAGGAGCATTACAAAGGCCAAAAGGCATTCGTTTATAGGCATACGTTCCAAAGGGACATGTGAAGGTAGTCTTTTCTTGGTCATCAATATCAATAATAATCTGAAAATAGCCTGAGTAGCCATCCAGAAAACAATAAAAAGCATGACCAGCTAGGCGTTCGAGCATTTGATCTATAAAGGGTAAAGGGAAGTGATCCTTTCGTGTCATAGCATTTAAACGTATGTAATCAATACAGATCCTCCATTTCATAGGACCTTATGTGACAACATAGTAACCCTTCCCGTTACGTACCATGGTAACTCCCGATTTCTTAGGAACTACATGAATGGGGCTTACCCATTCGCTATCAGAGATTGGGTATATGATACCCGCATCGAGTAATCGTAAGACTTCTTCCCTAACCACCTCTTTCATGGCAGGGTTCAAGCGATGCTGAGGTTCGTGAGAAGTCTTCGTGTTATCCTCCAAATGGATACGATGAGTGCAAACATTAGGGTCAATACCCTTAATGTTGGCTAGGGACCAACCAATCGCAGACCGATGTTCCCTAATCACCCGGATTAAACGTGTCTCTTCATTCTTAGATAACAGAGAAGATATAATTACCGGATGACTACCATCCGGATCAAGTTGAATATATTTTAACTCCGGGGAAGAGGTTTAAGCAATCGGGTGGAAGGAAAATCAATAGATGTTTAAATGCGGGTCCTCATTTTGCATAATGAATACTTGCTTAGGTAGCAAGTCTTCATACTCAGTATATGGAGCAACCGAAGGGTCTATAATTGGTGTGGACTCAAGGATGGTGTTGACTTCCTCTAAGTAGGAGTCATTTACAAAATCTGAAGTTCCAAAAGAAAGGAATTTGAACATATTGTTTTCGGGAAACGTGTTGTTAAAATAATCTTGAGCTAAGCTCTCGATCATGCTAACCTCCCCATCTATAGACGAATCTGGTAATTGTTTCATCATTTTAAAAATATTTACCTCAACTATAAGATGGCCAAAAGATAAGGACATCTTACCATCGCGGCAATTTATAAGTGCGTTAGCAGTTGGTAAGAAGGGGCGCCCTAAGATGATCGGTACAGAGTTGTTAGCGACTTCTGTATCGAGGATAACAAAATCAGCAGGATAGTAAAAATCCTGAACCTTAACAAGCACGTTTTCCACTACACCCTTAGGATACTTAATTGACCTGTCCGCTAATTGCAACATTATTTTTGTAGGTTGCATTTCCTGTAGACCTATTTGTTTATACAAGTAATCACGGGAGTAAGTTAACACTTTCCCCAGTCTAATAAAAAGTGGTCGCCGTGTGGGAATCTCCTCTCCTAAGTGCATTTTACGATGGGATCGACCAGGGTCCTTGTACTTAACAATTCCATTATTTTCGGATAAAGTTGGGAATTGTTCAGTTAAAAAGGCGTCTTTAGGTATGTTGGTCTTACGCCTAGTAGTGCACAACTCTTTAAGAAACTTAGCGTGATTAGGTAGTTTTTTAATAGCTTCGAGAAAAGGAAGGTTTATCGTTAGATTTTTGAAAACGTTCCTAATCTCCTCAAAGTTGGTATCCCTGGTTAGCATTGGCTAATTTTTGAGGGAACGGTGGTTTCGCTATATATTTAGTGTATGGCTCGACTTGATGTGTAACCTTGGCTTTCTGTTTCTTAGGTTGTGGTTTAACTGGTACCTCTACAATGGTAGGCTCTTCAGTTTCTATTTCGGTATCTAGTTCGATATCCGGTGTAGGGAGTACTGATGGGGTAACTATAGGCATAGTTACTTTGTTATCAACCACTCTTCCAGAACGTAGGGTGGTGATGGCATTTAGTTCACCTACGATTTTAGTTTCCGTTCTAGTATTACCGTTTACCTCAAAGGCTGTGTTTGCTGTTTTAGGGTTTGGTATAGCTTGTCCTGGAAACACGCCTTTTGGTTGGGCTTTCTCTTGGGCTAACTGTTGTATGCCCTGATTTATGGATTGTAAGATCTGTTGGTTTGATTGAGTCATTGATTGGAAAAGTTGTTGGGTAACCTGTATAAAGGCGTCGATATGATCCGGTTGTGTAGGTATAGTAGTCACAGGTGGTGCGACTGGAACTATCTCACGTTGATTATTAATGGGTGGGTTGTGATAGTTACTATTGTTAACCGAAACGATACCTCTATTGGTATTATAACTATTATAATTACTCTGACCTTGTGCTACACCTTGTCGTGGTTGCGCTTGGTTGTTATAATTATTATAATTTCCCTAACCTTTTCCCTGTCCTGGCCTAGGTGGAGCTTGATTATAATTGTTTGCTTGCCTAACATTTTGGTTATTAAACCTTGGAGGTGTAACTTGTTGATTGTTTCGCCAACTAAAGTTGGGATGTTGTCTCCATGGAGCATTAGGAATAGGATAATTATTAATGGAGCAAACATTATCTTGCTCTAATTGTTGTTGTTCATAGGCGAGAGGACAATAGGAGTCAGGGTGCTCAGGACTCAAACAGAAATTACATGGGTTGGAGTTTACATTCATGACGGGGATAGGCTTTTGTTGCACAGAAATAGCCTCAACCTTTTTAGTTAGAGATTCGATTAAATTTTTAAGTTCTAGATCGGGTTTTATCTCAAACATACCGGCGACCTTAACTGTTGAATAAGAACTAGCAGAGCGGGGGATATCATCACTACCCCCAATTGTTATGCGTTTAGTTTGTTCTTCTAAAATTTGTAAGCCTCCGGTGCTCCTTTACTTAGAAACTACCCCCATTCATTATGTCAAGGACTTCTTTATGGTGATGTTGAAGTCCTTTGAAAAAGGCACAACTAACGCGTGTCTTTTGCTAGGTTATGGTGTGGACACTCTATAAGCGGTCGGTGAAACGATTCCAAGCCTCGAAAAATGATTCATGAGGATTATGTCGGAAAAAATGAATCTTGGAAAGCATCTCATCCGCCTTTAGGGGTGGGTAAAAATGTTCCATAAACAAATGAACAAGTTTAGCCCACGAGTCCACAGAGTTAGTTAGCGGGCAGTTAACCAAGAGGTCGCCTTATCGGCTAAGGTGAAGGGAAATACCCTCGGTTTAATTTGTTCCGCACCAACCGTAGGGATGATGGAATGTTGTAAGGACTTGTTCAATCCTACGCATGTGTTGGTAAGGTTTTTCATGGTATAAACCATGGAAGACGGTTAACAAATTAAATATGTTTGGGGATTCAAAATCCCCACCGGTCTGCTAGAACGATGCAAGATTTAGGGCTATCGCCAAGGCTTTATAGAAGTCGGAGAGGAGTCTCTCTTTCTTCAGCCATTACGCCGGTGTGGTTGGTGGAATAGTAGCTAGAGGTGTAGTGATTGGTATACTCGATAGATTTGCTTGTTGACACCGACGGTTAATTACGCTCGGTGTTTTTCTCCCACCGCACCTTAATCTCATGCAAGTCTAAGTCTAAACACGACAAAGACTCCAAACAATCTTGATATTTTAGTATAAACCTCTAACCGGAGATCACGAGGTATGGAAGAAAGGAATACCCGATAAGCGTCCTTGCTTCGCTTTATGAATAGCGCCTTGTTTTTACGCGTGTTCGATGTAAATAACAAGTTAGAACACTGAAAAACTTAAAAATCGGTTCAAAACAAACCTCAGAGAAATCCGAAAATTTAGCTTAGCGCCAGGGTGCGCAAGATAGCGCAGTCAAGGCCGTGTATTTCCAAGTTACAGTGTTTTAGTGCGGGTCGCGCTCAAGATGGGGGCGGGTCGCGCTCAAGGTTCCAGGCTTTTGGGCGCAGGTGCGCTTCGGTTAGAAGCCGGATCACGCCCGTGTAATTTTTCGCGGAACTTTTCAACACTGAAACGGACAACCACAGTATGAATCAAACAAGGGTGGGTGGGTTTAATGGGACTTAAAAATGACTAATTATACTATGAAAACAATGCTAAAGTGCAACTAAGATGGCAGCGGCGCCATTTGATAAACATAAAATTGATAGTTTACCTACGAAATGAACGATGAACTCAAAACGTAAGTAAACTAAAACTATCTTACGTGCTAGATTGCTTATCAAAGTTTCTACTCTCAATTCTATCGAAATAGAGTGGAGTAACAAATTTGTTCCACTCCTAGTTCTCTAGCATGGAATGTTTTCTAATATAATTAATCGGTCTTAAGTCTAATGAGAGCTTTACGAAGGGTGTTATACTACGATACAATATGAAATTGATTATTTGAATTTAAACTACGAATGCTATGGAAATATGATTGTTTTTGAATCTAGATAAAGGATTAGAGGGGAATTGAATCCACCTCGAATCCAACTTAATAACCTAGCATAGATTCTTGTATCTCGATTTTTACGTTCTTACGGCAAGAATTTCTAGTTCTAATCCCTAGTGTTCATGGCATTTCTACCAAATACTAACTAGCATGTGAGGTCGTCCACCCATTCTCATGGCAAATCACGACCTTCTAGAGTGGAATAGATTCTACAATGCTTCTACACTATACCACTAAGTTTTCATCAAAGCTTCATCAACCCCTCTAATGGAGGTTTTAGCCTTGAGTCATCAACCCATCATTTCCCATTGAATTATAACTACTCATCATATTAAAATTCTAACTTAACTAATTTAACTAACAATGTTTCAATCTACTTAAACTACGAAATGATAATCAACAAGAATTAGAACTAGATCTATAAATTGAAATAACAAAAATCGAAATTGACAAAATAACTATTTTATTTATCTAATCAATTAAGAACAATGATTCAAAGACTTAATCTAAAACAAGAATTGGAAATGGTACTTAAACTTAATTACTCTACTGAAAACTAGATCTAGAATGCTATATAGTTTTAGGTCTAACTAGCTACCTCTAACTATCTAGCATTAACAAAGAGCTAAGCTTTTGTTTTTATATGTCCAGATCCAAAAATCGTGCATGGGCTTGGAGCCATATTTTGGGCCAGAGAATCAGGCCCAAAACCCAATTCTTTCAGTCCAAAAAGGCCTCTTCAGCTGCAGTTGGCTTCAATAGACTTTTCGTCCACTTTTGCTCCTCTGATTGGATCAAGGCTTAGACCATTGGAAAGCTCTTTTCGAGTCGGTCGTTTTGACATAAGGTAGACCCCATTCCGAGGTCTAAATCCAAAGATACGGCCTTCGGAAGTTCTGCTGACTTGTGTGCTATTTCTGCCCGCGTCGACTTTTCAGCTTTTGACCGGGCTTTAGAAAGGCTTTTCTTCTTGAATCTTGGCCTTTAATCACGGACTCCTTAGTAATCGACCTTTGCTCCTTTATCTCGCTAAAGTGGCACATTTCTACACGTAATCAGTGTTAACTCTTAATTATTACTCACATAATTGGTCTAAAAGTAGGACTGTTACAGGGTTAAAACTACAGTTTTGGGCTCTTATCAGGAGATCAGTGTAAGCATTAGGTATTATAATGACTATAAGGAAGTATACAATACCATTATCAAGTACGCATAACATATAAATGGATCATCAATCTAATATATTATCCTCTGTAAACTTTGTGCAAGCCCAATATGATTTTTAAAATCCAAAAATTAACTTGTTCAAATGTTCCAAATAAGCCTTTCCATGAGGTAATATTCTGGTAACAGTTATTATTTGTCTCTCTTGAGGAATTATCAATGGTTGTGGGCCTCTAGAAGGTACACAAAAAGTGGGCATATATTTACCATTAGAGTATGCATTGTAATAATGAAGAAATGAATACTAACATCTTACACTTTACAGTATAGTACTTAAATGAAGCAAAATTATCCCAACTCAAAAGCATGGATCATTACCTCAAGCCCTCAAGTAAAACATGATGTAATGATGTGTGTGTCCATACCTCGACATCAAAAGGTGAGATGCCTCAAAATACTAATTGTATCGAGTAAAAGACAGAGCAGTTGTTTTAAACTATATGATATTTTAAAGCAAAAAAAGCCTAAATCTTAGAGGTAGACCTATCCATAATGCTCTTTAGCAAAACACATAAGCTGATGAATACAAATTTTGCATGATAGTGTATGCTAAATGACAATTTCTAACAGAATTATTTACCTAATTTAACTGTCATTTGGCATATGCCCACCAATCAGCTTGGGCAAAAATGAATTTTACAACGATTATCTTTGATAGGATATAACCCTCTTGATTTGATGTTATCAAATCAACGAAAGTTGTCAAACATGAAAAATCTATTAAAACTTGGCATAATCACAATAAGTAGTGTTAATGGGAAAAAATCAAAGAAAAAAAAACTATACAAATATTAAAGCTAAAAATGATCTCAATGATGATAAAATTCTACAATGAACAGTACATATCTACTAATTAGAAGTTCAAGATTGGAATGACCATGATACAGTAACCATTCCTGTTTATCAAAGCAAGGGAAAAAATAATCATATCGCAAAATTATGTCGATATCAATTGCAAATATACCAACCTAAATAATTACCTTACTATGGAAGATGCACGTCCACGCTAGAAAAGAAGTCTACGAAGAAATTTTGCGATCTGTTCATCAAACTATATCCCCTTGCCATGTCCAATTGACATCATCTAACTATATCCCCTTAATTATCGAACGAAGTAAGAATTCCACCATTGGGTCCAAGATTGAACTCTTTCATTACTTATTTATAGTGAACAATGTCTCTTATGTCAATGTTGGAACCAAATGGAAATGTCATAACCGTCGGGTCGAGATTAACCACATATTCTCGAATGTTTGAAGCTTGTGTATGACATACCAACCTATGAAGAAAAGTTGTTTTTCCACAACCTAAAAGAGACACACAAAGTTACAACTAAGAAGTTATAAAACATAAGTAAACACACTATAATATAAGGCTGTTAACACACCTGCCATTCCAATGACAATAATAATCACAAGTTTCTTCTTAAACTTAGACGCCTCCCCCATATGTAGATTTTCCTTTGACGTGGCAAGATCCCCTTCCTTATCTTTAGACTACAAAAAAACCAAAGTAAATATACTAACAAAAAAAAAATAAAAAAAAGGAAAAAAAATGTATGTATGTATACCTGGGTGTTTGAGGATTTTGGCAAGTCCATTTGCATAACGACATGTTCTTTGACAGTTGAGTTGTAAGTATCAAAATCAATATCCATCATAAAAACTATATTACAACATTCAAACAAACATGAGATAATAATAATAAACAAAAGGGACATAAACACCCCAAGTCAATCAAACCAAACCATAATATCAAGACATTCATAATAATTTACCCCAATAAATCCTAATAAAGTGACGTAATAGTATTAAGAAAACAAAATTTATTGATAACGATTGATTATTTGATTGAAAGAGTAGTGGGCGTTTTTTGGTTCACATACACTTTTGAAACTCATACAGTAAACTCCACCCCTTAATTGCCATGTCCAAATGAGAAAATACTAAGATAAAAGGTTCTTAAGGAAAATGAGCAAAAGATAAATGGGAATAGAAATAACTTACATTTTCGTTCAGTGAAAGTATGTTTGCTTTTGCTGCCTGTAGAATTGTTTTATTTGCTTGTGGGATTTTTTTTCCCTCCATAATGAAAAAGAGTTTGGAGTGGCAGAGGGGAAGAAGTGAATGAGGAGAAATCAAGTTTTTTTTCCCAGCCGTAAGAGTTTAGTCGGAATTTTCCTTATTATTAAGAGTTTATGTCAAAACAAATTAGTTTTAAAAAAAATTCCACTTTTAACCATGTTGGGGGAGGTGATTATAATTTGAGAATAGATTAGGGAGAATTAAACAAATCTAGGGAGGTGTTTCTAATTATTAGCACCTCCTTTATTTTAGGAGCCACTAATATTGCTTGGTTTGGAAAATAGAGCGATAAGGTGAGGAGAGAGAATATGTACGAGCTTTTTTTTTATATATATACATTTAACTGAAAAGCTAGTGTGCGCAGGGCTGTGAACCACTCATTTTTAAATTTGTGACCGGGTGTTTAAGTTTTGTTAAGTTTTAGCCAACATCAACAGTGAGGGTAAAAATGTAAATGCGCCCTCTTCCCAAAACTCGCTCTCTCTCTCACTATGAACTCTCCCCAAAAACTCTTTAATGGCCGAACAAAACTCTCTCTCTCACTGTGAACTCTCCTCAAAAACTCTTTAATGGCCGAACAAAACATGCTCTCTCTCTCACTGCGAACTCTCCCCAAAAACTCTTTAATGGCCAAACAAAAACATTTTTTCCCTCTGCCTGCTTTCTTATTTCAGTCTTCTTCTGCTCTCTTGTAGTAGGGTTTATAGATCTGAGAGAAGAAGAAGAAGACATGGTTTTCTCTACTATGATTAGATCAACTGTAGCAGCATCACCTATTTCTTTCATTGAACCTCCCAAGGTGATATATCTTTAAAGAGCTTTAAATATTAATATTATTTCATTTTTCTATATCTGTAGTCATGATTACTTGCTTGTTTTGGTATGATTTGATGAGCTGAACTGTGGAAATAATTTGTTAATGAATGATTGACTTTTTTGAACTTGGACATGAGTATTGGTTATTTGGTTAAAGGTAGTATTTTGTGTTATAAGTGGAGATATAAATGAAGTTTCAATACTATCACCTTTCTTGTGGCTAGTGTTGCTTGTCCTGCTTAAGTTGCATCCCCAACTTTTATTGATTCATAGTGTGATAGTGCCATTACAATGTTTGTGAGTTTTACATCAAGATAAGGATATAACAATATCATATGGGCATGTTTGAATTAAATGGTTATCATTATAATGTTTTGAATATGAATTTTGTAACTTGTTATTTTGACTCTTGGTTTCTCAGTCCAATTGGAACTCTTCTCAGTTAAATTTTGAATCGTGATTTTGCAGGTTTTTTCTAATCCAAAGTGGAAACTGGAAGTAATCTTACAATTTTTCTCGAAGTACTTAAAAAAGGTGAGCCAATTGTAATAGCTTTTCGATTAATAAATTCTTCCACTGTGACACCTGACTGCCTGAGAAATTACTGTTAAAATGGTCATGGGTTGATTAATGGTATACAGTAACACACCCTTTCAAAATTGAATGTGGCCTAGGGTCATCAGTCATCACCATGAGAAAGCCCCTTATATTTTGTTTTCACAACCTTGGTTACAATGTATTAGCTTGCAGTTTTTGAAGTACAAAATATTGTAAGAACTGCAAATAATCTAATTAATCAGAAATTGATAGTAAGTCCTCATGGATGTAAAACAATGATCAAGTTGAGGAGCCCGAGTTTATCCCTAACCAGTAGGGTAATGTGGAGGATCCATAGTAGGCATTGTGTCGGAAGTCTAAACTTGTGGCTTGAAAGAACCCTAGGCATCTTTGAGGATACATTTCAGGATTCTCATCTCATTGCTTGTAGATTTCAATTATTGATGTGGGTATGAGTGTTGAGAGAACTAAAAATCGAAAAGCTGATTGCTATTGCTATAATTATGGGGAAATAAAAGTTCATTCAATGCACAAGTGTTTAAGAATACCAGTAGTTTCAATTTATTGTTGTGTTATGTCATAAGTATTGCATCTTACTTTAAGTAATCGTGATATTTTAAAGTGGTAGTTGATGGGAAAATTTTTAATTCCTGGATCAAGATATCGAGTTTGAGTATCTTGAACTTAATCTCTTTATTTCCCTTGTAGCCATCCATTCTCACTCAAAGATCAAGCGAGTCCACAGAGGATGCAACACTGACTGATGTCTTGAGGTCCTTTTCAAGTGAAACAAGCACCAAAGCAATTATCAAAAAGATCAGCGCAGACGTAGCCCAACTACTTCTAGCACATGCTTTTCAGGTAATAAGTTGTTGCTTCTTTAGTCCTTTAGCTAAGTTGAGTCTACATGTTCTTCAATATATTAACTGTACAAAGCTAATACCTAATATCTTTAACTTGGATTGCACGGTGATAAAACTGTTGGCGGGTGGTATGATAGGGTACTGGTGTTGTTAACTTGGATGGTCTTTGGGGGTCTCTGTATTTTGATGGGGTCGTGTGGGTGGTATGATCTTCCCTGGTGGGATGACTTTATTAGGGGTTTAGGTGGGGGTCTTGGTCTTGTTTAATTAGCTGCTAACTAACTACTTAAATATTAATGTAATTTTTTTTTAGATTAACTTTCATGGACTAAAAAAAGGAAAAAAGTGTCATTTACTTGATTTGTCTTCTTCACATACCTAGAGGCCATATTCTGAGGGTTTTAGTCCCAGAGCTTTTAGTGGTCAACACAATTTGGGAGGATATTATATAAGAAAGAAGGTTATGATAGAGTTGGCTATCCCAGTGGTAGTCAGGTTATAATGATGTCTTCTCAAATTGAAAATAACTTTCAATTTGAGAGGAAATCATTACAACCGGACATCCTCCTGGGGTAGCTAACTCTATCATGTCCAGCTTCTCAAATATTTCCTTGTATTTTAGGTTCAGAGTTGTTCCATAGACATGGATAAACAATGTCATAGTACTACATCACATACACAAAGGTTAAGTGTGACAAAAATATTGTGGGAAAAGGACAAGAAAACCGGCCTACACAAAAAGTGAACAAGAAGAATGAGAGAGAGAGAGAGTGAGGGAAAACAGAAAGTGGTTATGGTAATCATCATCTACTAGATGGAGCCTATGACATGGGGGATTTGGGTACTGCTAGTGGTGTGTCATTAACCTCTACTCGTGTATGTGATGTAAATACTATGACAATTTTTATCTCTAACTTTTCTATTACTGAACAATTAACCTAAAGGTATGAGGGTTTCACTATGTCATTTCCCTTTTATTTGAATTCACATTCAAAGCACGACCTAATAGGTATGGAAATATAGGAACCTCATATAAGAAAAGAAGGTTATGATATAGTTGGCTATCTCGGTGGCTGTCAAGTTATAATGATCTATCTTCTCAAATTAAAAAAAAAAAACTTTCAATTTGAGAGGATAAATCATTATAACTTGACAGCCTCCTGGGGTAGCTAACTCTATCATGTCCATCTTCTCAAATATTTCCTTATATTTTAGGTTAAGAGTTGTTCCATAGACATGGATAAACAATGTCATAGTACTTCATCAGATACACAAAGGTTAAGTGTGACAAAAATAATGTGGGAAAAGGATGAGAAAGTCGACTTACACAAAAAGTGAACAAGAAGAATGAGAGAGAGGGAAAACAAAAAGTGGTTATGGTAATATGTGTTGACAACTGTCTGACTACAGCAAAGCTTGGTGAAAAGCTACTTTCAGTAGAATCTTCAACAACGTTTCAAAGTCTTGATTCCCGAAAGCAGCTAGTGGTTGGGAGGTTTTTCAAGTCTGCACATGTAAATTATGTAGAATGTAAGTCAATCTGAAAACCTTTTATGATGCCTATTGTTCATTTGACTATAAAGAATGAGTAGTTGTATGTATTTGCAATGACAATTGAATTTTCCATCACCGAGATGTATATGTTATTATATTAACTGGTGTACGTAATGTATATGTTTCATTACAACAAGGTTGCTTGGGATGGAGACACAATTCAAGTGCACGGTAAACAGCTGGAAAAATTGATGCTTAAAAGGTTTGTTAATGGCCAGGTAAGCTATGCACACAATTTTTTCTCATATATCATCGATGAAAATTGACTTACTTCTGGGATGCACTATGTAGGTATTAAATTGGTATCCTCGAGAGATAGAGAAGATAGTTGATAGTGGTCGTAAGCCTCATAATAGAGCACTTACCAATTGGTATCTCTCTGTGTCTGTCTCTCATAGGTACCATTGTATGTGACCTCAACATCCTTTTCTGTTTATACCTTATTATATAAAACAAAGTGTTGGGTTTTATTTATTTATTTATTTATTAATGGCATTTGGTTTGGAAATGCAGAAGAAGAACAATTGTGTGATGGGGGATGTTTATGGAGTATTACTTGTGCCTAAAGAGCTTGAACTTGAAAAAGATACTTCATTTATTGATGCTGACCTTAAATTTCAACTGCCCAATGTTGGGAAAGCTACCAAAGTGATTTTTTTTACGTTATTTTTAGTGCTTGTTTGGATTAATGTTTTTCCCGCCATTGGAAAAAGAAGAATCTTTTATGTTGATGCTTGAATGGAATTTGGAATAGTAAGGGGTATCCAAACATACCCTTGATTATAGAACTTAAAAATGCTGAGCCTTTTTCAATTTTTTTTTCTTTTCTGCTTCAATGTGTTATACCAGTTTTCTTCTTGTGGACCAGATTGATTAGTAGCTGAAGAATAGAGATTGTTATATGTGGATGCAGGAATTTTTTAGAAGCAGAGAGCTTAGAGAGTTTTTCAGTGGAACCTTAGCTGGTGCTACGACTAAAGTTGTTCTTGGTCCCCTAGAAACCATAAGGTGAGACATTGCAGTTTCAGTTTTACTATATAGTAATGGGATACTCACTTTAACATGCAAATAAACCTTCATCATCTACCTTACGCTTCAAAACTTTGAAGGTTTCAACATAGTTTTTCTTAACTATAATACAGTGCCCACGCCTTTATGATTGCTCTAAGGAGTTCAAACACACAGTTCAATTCATTGTTGATGGCTTAGATACATCTTTTATTTCTTCTTCTGCATAATTATATATGGCATAGTGATGTGTATGTTACTGGAGAATAATTGCATTACTGATATTTGGTTTGTTCTTTGCACACCAATTAAGAGTTGATCTTCCAAATTCCAACCCTCTGAATATTTGTGCCATCTTTTTTAGATAATAGGCAGTATTTGTATTTGTAGTGAATCATATTTACAAGTTTGGTCTGTCTTCCTTTCGGATTTTTGGCATTAGATGGGACATCAGTACATCACCAAGGTTTCATGTTTGTAGATTGAGTGAATTAGGTGAAATTGAAGCTATTTTTTTTTTCGGTTTTAGTTTTCTGGTATGAGTAGTTCTTGTAGAAAATCAATGTATGCTCGCTACTTTTGGTCATCTTTATAGGGCGAAAACAAAAGTATTTTCAGATCTGAAGAAGTGTTCTTTCAAGTGATGCGTCGTAATGGCATAATATGTGTTGTATTGTTCTTGAAATTGCAAGCAGTCCACCTATGTATTTGTTGAAAGATAAGTGGTTGGAAAGTCTTAAATAGGTTTTATTTATGCCAAAGACAAATGCATGGTTCTTGGGTTTGCTTAGAAATTGATGGCCACTGGGGGGGTGGGTAGTTAAAATGTTTTCTTAAGATCTACAGCAGTGTTAACATATCTTGTTCTTGCTTATTTGGACCATGAATTCTCTTCATATTAGTTTAGTTTACTCTATCCTTTCTTTTATGTTCAGCAGAAGCAATTAACAATTGCATCTAAGAGCTCTAAATGCTGGTTTGAGATGAAACATATTTCATATCTCCTCATGAGGCTTTAGGTACTTGGTGAACCTGTTTATTGCTTATGTTGCATGTTCATTTAGAATGACGCCAAATAGAATTAGTTTAATGTTTTGTTTATGCTTATGTCTTGAGTTGAGGTTGTGGAAATTTTACTTATGAACTCGGCTTATTTATATCCAATTTCTTATACATCATGTTTCTGAGATTAACATGATATTTTGTTGTTGTAAAAATAGGTACACACCCTAGAATATGAGAGTGCAGGCGGTGGGGCTACTTTTAAATGTGATACTTGTCGTTTCGTATTTGTCGCATTGGAATCGATAACTCAAATGGCCAAAAGAGGGAGCTCTTTCGTAGATTTGTTGATGTCATTTCCCATTGTTAACCTTTACCTTAGATTACCTATGTACTCCACCTGTACTTCATCTTGCTTGAAATAAGTGATTTGTTTTCAATGACTCATATGGTCCATCTATACTTCATCATGCTTGAAATAAGTTACCTGCTTTCAATGAATCATTTTTAGTCCTCTAGTTTGTATTACTGAAATTGTGGTTTGAGGATTTGTTCACCTTCATCAGTGTAATACAATGAGAAAGCTAAACAAGAAAAAACCAAAAAGATTAAAATACCTAGAAATAGAAACAAGGGGAGCCTAGAAAAACAAAGCACACAAACAAGGGGACAAACAAACCTTCTAACAGTTTTTAAACATTGAATTTGATCAGTTTTTACTTCTAGTGTAAGATTCCTATGCATTTATTGAAGTCGGAGGAGTTATCATCGAGCATGTTATTATTCCCTTGGAAACAAATATGAATAACTTTCCATTGCGTAATGTCGGTGGCAATTCGAAATATTTCAGAAGTTTCTCCATCCTAAAACCCTCCTAAAAAAACCATCATTAGTAATAATGGAACCAACAACAAAGAAGCTTTCCTTATCCCTTTACTAAAAAAAAACCCTAACAACAATAAAATGAAAAACCCTAACAACATAACAAAGAGGAAGGATTATAGGTTTAGGGACTTGGTTCTCTACTGGGAACTTCTTATTACTGGTGACTAATTAGTTTCTGCCCATTATTAAGGGTGCATTGTTGTTTGTAACGATGTGTTAACTGTTATAGGTGAGGCTCTCTCTCACTTCCTATGTACTGTCTCCAGATTATTATATTTGAGGTCGGATCATATTTTAATAAACTGAATTCACTTATCAAAAAATAAAATAGTATGATTTATGAGGTCGAATGATATATCTAATGGCAAGTAGACTACAATGTCATTTGTTGTTGGATACTTAATTATATGCTATATATAATAGTTTAATATTAGTATGCTATATATAGTAATTTAATCGTAGTATGCTATATCTAGCACTTTAATAGTATTATGCTACATCTAGTAATTTAATAGGCATATGCTACATCTAGTAGTTTAATAGGAGTATGCTACAAGCAAAAGGAATAGTTAAGGTAAGAAAGTAACAACACATCTTCTCTCCCTCTAACCTCCATATGGTGCGAACTAAACTTTTCCCTCTCACTAAAATCAGTTCAACTTGAGAACTCTTGCCTCCATTTCTCGTAGTGTACTTTGATCTTCAACAATTATAAATATGAGGTTAGTTGATTTCTCTTTTGGCTCATTCTCTTTTTCATGTCTAGGTAAAATTTCACAAATGAATGGTGTGTGATTTAATATTAAGTTGACATTGAAATTTTCCAAAGTGGTATATGGTTTGAGCACCATAGTTATTTGGTTCTGACCATTATACTGTTCAAGCATTTATGTGTTTTTTTATTACTATTACCACTGTGATTACTTCGTAGAGTAAGAAAACGAGTGAATATGCGCTAAAAGTGCACTTGTTTCATGTAGCAATTCGATGATGAATCACTTCTCTGATGACGAAGAAGATTGGCTTTGAAATTCATGTTTTGATAGTTTTACGTATGAGGATAGTGATTTTGTTGATGTCACATCTATGGGGGAGGGTGAAAATGTTGAAATTCATGAGAACAGTGATAGAGACAGAGACTGGTGTGAGGCTAGTAGAGTTTTTGAAGCAGACAAAGCAACATTCTATTCTATGCAGTTCAAGACGACTGAGGAGGCTTTTGCAATTTACAATCAATATGCAAAGTTAGTCGGTTTTAATGTTCATAAAGATACTTATAGAATGAGTACAGATGGTGTTCGTGTTAAGTGGAGATTTCTATGCTCAGCTGCTGGTGAACGAAATGTAAACAGGGTGAAACCCAGAAAACGTGATATCGAATCCAGAGAGTCGAAGGCCATCACTAGGTTTAAATGTAAAGCCCGCTTTGATGTTGGTTATGATTTGGAATCAAATTTGTGGGTTATGAAGGATTTTATTGGGGAACACACACATCCACTTGTACCAGATCTGAGCTTGATGTTCTTAAGATCACATAGAAATGTAAGTGAAGAAGATTTGCAATTTGCTACGAGCCTAGTTGATGTTGGTATTCGGAAATGCAAGGTGACGGATGTTTTTGTAAATAGGGTTGGAGGTTTCTCAAGTGTTGGTTTTTTGAAGAAAGACTTGTATAATCATATGGGGCTTGATAGGTGAAATCTATGTATTGATGGTGGCGCCGACACACTGCTGGCTTTCATGGATAACAAGGTGAAGGGAGATCCCTTATTTCATTACAAGTATAACTTAAATGGGGGTGGGCAGCTGGTTAGACTGTTATGGGCAGACTCCACCTCACGTGCGGACTACAGTTGCTTTGGAGATGTATTGTTGTTTGATTTAACATACAAGAGCAACCAAACATACATGATCTTGATTGTTGTGTTTTCTTTGGAGTGAACAACCATCGACAAACAGTAGTGTTTGGTTTTGCATTGTTGACGAGTGAGTGTGTGGAGTCTTACTAGTGGGTATTGAAATCTTTAGTTGGCGCGATGTATGGCAAACACCCTAAGTCAGTGATCATTGATGGTGACCCGGCGATGCGTGAGGCTGTGAGATCTACTCTCCCAAATTTGGAACACCGCTTGTGCTGTTGGCACATTATGAAAAATTGCCTAAAAAATGTCCACATCCTTGAATTTTCAAAAGATTTCTGCTCTATTATGTTTATGAAGTGCTCATCTAATGAGTTCAAAGAAAGGTGGGAAACACTCGTGAAGAAATTCCAAGTCAGTAATAACAAATGGGTGAACATGATATACATGAAAAAAGAGATGTGGGCAGAATCATATCTCCATGGTGAGTTCTTTGCCGGTTGCAAAAGCACCTAACGTTGCGAGAGTATAAACTCTGTAATCCGGCTTCATGTGAAAGTTGGAATGTAGTTGTTTAAGCTGTTTGGAAAAATGGAAGTGGTAGTTGCAAATATCCGGCACCGAGAGCACGAGGAAGAGGTGATGACGAAAGTAACTAAACCAGTCCTTCATACCCACTTGGACGATTATGCAAATCAGGTTGCATCGATATATACACAAGCTGCTTTTGATTGTTTTAAGAAGAAATTAAAGGATGAAGTGATGTACACTGCAGACGGTAAAAAAGATGTGGGTGACAATATTCTTGTGTACACCATGAGTCGCCATTTGAATAGGCAAAAAAAGTTGACTGTGAGATACAATGTTGTATTGCAGGATGCTAGCTGTTCATGCGGGCTATTTGAGTCATCTAGATTTCCATGTAGACATATCATTTTAGTTTACAAACATGAGGATGTTGGTGTGATACCTCAAGGCTGCTTTTTAAGGAGATGGACACGGGATACTAAATCGGTTTTTCCATTAGAAGAACCCAACTTTCATGGGCCTCTGTTATACGTTTCAGTGATCTTATAACCAAATGTAGCCAGATATGTTCATGGGCCTCCCAAACAGCGGAAAGCACTGAAGCTTTCAAAGTTTTTTTAGCTTCTTTTTCTAGAAAGAACCGAACTCCATCTGCTTCTGAAGGCAGTCGACATGCTCCTTTTGAGAGGCCTAACAGTCCAACAAAAAATCCAATAACCGATGAGACTTCACCAGCTTATGAATGTAGCCCACATATTCCTTTTGAGATGCCTTTTACTCCGCCTAAAAGCACACATCGACAATCGGTTAATAATCCCCCACATGTAAAATCCAAAGGCCGATTGCAAAATCCTAGCAGACTTCAAGGTCATAATGAGACAAATAAGAATAAGTGTGGCCATTGTGGTGAGACAGGTCACACAAAACCCACATGCCCACTCTTGCATCCGAAGGTCGGAGGTAAGTTTTATTTACCTTTGCAATTTTTTCTTTGGTATGGTCCCAACTTTGTAATTGTATCTTTTGATTAGTTGTTGATTCTACTTTATTTCAGCAACATTTTCATTGTGTTTCACTATTTTACAGGTCCAAGTATTAACCGCAACTATGTTGAACGCACTGCTCGAGTTGCCGACCTACGTGAGGAAGATGACGAGTTGAACAGAGATACAGGGTGTAAGTTGAAAGTTTGACATTATAAAATTCATTTCCGTATAGACTTGTGGATAACGTGCATTGATAAGAGTGTCCATTTATGTTTTACATACATCAAAATATGTTACTACAAGGTGTGGGAAGACATAATAACATGCATGCATGTACATCTCACTTTTAGTTTTAGAAATTTCCTTTTGGAGCGCATGGCATTTTATTTCTTTGGGTTATAAGTAAGTAAATGTTGTTTGTTTCGTGGCCTTAGTGAGATTGGATAAAGGAACACCAGGTTCTCGAAGGTACAAGTGTAGCAACTGCCAATCTACGGAGCACACAAAGCCTAGGTGTCCACATCCGCATAAACACAATGATCAACAAGATACGACACATGTTTTGGTTTCACACTTGTTTAACTTAGATGGGGATGACGTTATAGTGTAAACTTAGATTGTATGTTTCATGCAACTCTTTTATTTTGATTTTCTGTTGAACTGACAGGATTTTATGGTGGTGATGTTCCTAATGGTGAAGTTATTGGTTATTTTCCTAGTGGTGATGTTCCAGGTTATGATATTGGGTACAACACTCTAGAAAAATTCAATGTTGAGAATTTTTGAAGTGAGGATGGGCGGGTGTTTTTCCGCATGATAGATATTTGATGTAAGGGAAATAGATGTGCAATTGAACAATGTAGAGTATTTTTGTTGTTAGAAGCAATTGTTGCTAAGCTTCTCAGAAGATTTAGCGATTGTTGTAATAGTTAGAGCAATTGTTACAACAATATTTATTTTGGCTTCAAAAATCGGATAGATATTGTGATTTTACAGTTCAGGAAGAAGTTCACTGATGTTGGAACTTGTCAGTCCATGAGTTTTTTTAAATGATAAAATGTCTTCATATCACACTTTATGTGGTATAATTTGGAGTATGATAATCTATATGACATATTTCAGTGTTAACTATTATGAAAGCAGTTCTCAGTATGATATTTTATGTGGCATATCTCAGTGTGTTAAAGTAGAGTTTGGGCCTAAAGCCCACAATTCGAATGTCAACCCCCATTTAGCCTTGTTCTTTTCTCTTTCTTTCTTCTCCATCAACAGTAAAAACAACAAACTCCAAACTTCCGACAACAGTTAAATGGTATAACCAAACCCCAAACTTCAAACAACCTAAAAGTACAGAGCTTGCAAATCCACTAAAGAAGATGAAGAAGAAAACGACCAACAGTAAAAAAACAACAAAGACGAAAGCAACACCTATGAAAGCAGTTGATTGCCTGTTGTTAATTTATAGATTTTTAAGCATAAGCATTTGAGTTTTTTGAGGTTGGATTATTTAGAGGAATGTAATGCTATTAAATGATCGAATCTGCATAAATTCTATTCTATTACTTATTTCCATGCATAATATACAGGAAATACAGTTAGCAGCTAAGAAGAGGGAAGGGAAGGAAGTGGTAGTTCAGAGAGTGGATGAAGATAACAAGAACAAGAACAAGAACAAAAAGGAAGAGAAAGTAGTGGATGAAGATAAGAAAGAAATGAAATCTTATCCTTTTCGCTCAAGCTTGTTACCAATTTTTTATCTTGCCAATAAACTCCGTGAGTCAAAAGTTGGTGTTTATTTCATTGATCTAATGGGTAGAACACCATTTGGTCACATTTTTAGAGTGTTCTTTGATGATTTGTTGGACAAACAAATGTTGGTAAAAAAAACAAGCATCATAGTGGATATTATTAAAACTTACGATGAAAGGGAAGAAGCATTCAAGTTAGGAGAGGTGTTTGTCAAAATAACAACTGAAGATGTTTCTAGAGTGTTTATGACTCGTCACTTTGGTGGAGAAAAGAACTTGTCCAAGGAATTGATTGTAAATGCTATATATAAAGTGGTGAATTCATGGAATGGCAAGCAGAATGAAGAGGACTTCATCAAACTTATTTCATTATACATTATCACCACTCTTCTCTTTCCAAAACCATCAAGAACACAGTGGTGGTTTTTGAAGTACTTAGAGAGTGTAAAAATAATGAATGAAGTATCCTGGCCAAAAGTGATACATCAAAACCTTATGTGCCGAATGAAGATGTACTACCGTGAGCCTACAAAAGTAAAATCTTGCGCAGTTCTTATTTTGGTAACTTACAATCTGAATTCACTCTAGTTTAGCCTTGTGTTTTTGTCATTTTATTATTAATTTCATTTTTTACATGTTTACTAACTTTTTTTTTTGTGGCTCTTGATATCAATATTGGTTGTGCGATCACGTCAATTTGGTTGATGCAATGCCAAATAGACTTGCTAAGTATGTACCTTCGTTCACAAGATGGGATATTGTAACACTCGGCAAAATGCTTCGTACCCAGGCCTTGTCAAATTTGACCGTGGACAAGGTGAGCGAATGTATTGGAATTTGAAGTCATTTCCTTTCCCCCTATCAGTCTTCTTCGAAATTTCGATGTCATCAGAATTTCATTCCAATTATGGATGTAGTTTTCACTGTTCGGAACTCTGTTACAATGTCAAGTTCATTTCATATTAATTTGATTTTTTATCACTTGTGAAGTTCAGCTTCTTTCCCATGTCAAATAAACTTGACACTGATCATGACGCATGTCAAATGCATTCGACAGTAGTTTTTTCCAATGTAATTTTTGTCCACACAAATCCCCTATTTTCAATGTCAAATGAACACTTTACATTGCATTCTTATTGTGTGAAGTTATTATCAGTTTTTTCAGGTGACCGCCAAAATCAAATTTAAGGAAGTGGAGCTTGTTATGTTGACAAGTGATCCGATTCCAACAGAAGAGGACTTAAAGGGAAGGTGTATTAAGTTGGAAGAAGAAAATCAAAGCCTGCGGGCAGAGAATGAAGCTTTGAAGGCCAAATTAAAAGAAAGAGAAGAGGAAGCTAAAGAGAAGTCCAAAAAGGAGTCTAGGGTTGAGGTTGAAAAGGAGATGTCACCTTTTAGAGATAATAATATCCAAGCATTGCCATTGACACCATCTGTTCCAGTGGATGTGATGCTAACAAATGAAGCCAACCAAGAGGAGCTACAACCGGAGTTGCGATCAATGGTTGTAAATCAAAAGAAAAGGACGAGAACGCTTACACAAAAAGTGAAGAAGAAGAATGAGAGAGAGAGAAAACAAACAATGATTACGGTAATATGTGTTGATGACTGTCCGCCTATAACAAATCTTGGTGAAAAGCTACTTTCAGTAGAATCTTCAACAGTGTTTCAATGTCATAATTCTCAGAAGCAGCTAGTGGTTGGGGGGTTTTTCAAGTCTGCACATGTCAAGTATGTAAAATCTAAGTCTATCTGAAAACCTTTTATGATGCCTACTGTTCATTTGACTGTAAAGAATGAGTAGTCGTATGTATTTGCAATGACAATTGAATAGGTCATCACCGAGATGTATATGTTATTGTATTAACTGGTGTACATATTGTATGTGTTTCATTGCAGCACCGTTGCTTGGGATGGAGACACAATTCAAGTACACGGTAAACAGTTGGAAGAATTGATGCTTAACAGATTTGTTAATGGGCAGGTAAGCCAAACACACATTTTGTTCTCAACTTCTCATATATCATCGATGAAAATTAACTTACTTCTGGGATGCACTATGCAAGTTTTAAATTGGTATCCTCGAGAGATAGAGAAGCAAATTTATCCTGGTCGTAAGCCTTCGAACAGAGCACTTAGCCATTACTTTGACACTATGACTTGCGTATGTTCGAAACCTAGGGTTATATAATACACAGTGTTGCATACTATTGGTATTGGTATATTCATTACATATTCTTATAGGTATTCTTATTAGGTTATTATTAATATTTTTTGACAAACTACTGTGATTTTTGTAAAACACCTTGAGAAGGTTTTTTTGATTGATCCACTGCATCAACTTCACGAAAATGTTAAGAATCTATTATTTCCTAGAAATAGTGGAAAAATACTCAAAGAAAATGGGGGATACCATTGGAAGCTCCTACATTATAACATGTGGATAACGTATGGACACATTTTAATTCAATGAACACAAGATATCCCCTCACATTCGTTCCCTACAGGAATGCCACGAAAGTAGGGAGTTACTAAACTTGAGTTTGTGCACTTCCATGTGAACTGTTTTGTTGTCGATTTTAAGTTGTAGGTTTTGTTAGAGTATTTCTGACTGATGATATTTGTAGTATCTTCTATCAATCTGAAATAACAACATAGATGGAACGTGTCTATACAATTTTAAATGAACACATTGCACAGAAGAAGAGCAAGAAACCCCTTTTAAAGGCTACATTGTTGGAAATTGGAAAGTGGCCTCAACAATGACCAGATTCGCAAGTACTTCTAGCCTAGTTCTTTTGTGATAAAGTTAGTCTAACACTGGAAATATGACGTGAGATTTAATACTTCTTTTGTTTGAGCTTTAGGGTGGACTGCGGACTATTTATGTGCAAATTCATGGAGTGGAAGGCACGTTCCATTGATCACTTCCCAAAATTACACCAAAATGCGATGACTGATTTTAGGGGGGAGTTAGTGTACAAACTACTAACCGATAAACCATACTGCTGGAAAGCATAATAGAAGCGACACCCCCGAAAAGCAAATGAATGTTGATAAGATTAACTGGGGGCTTACAACTGAGGATGTTATGGATTTAACTGTGGATGCTATGGATTTGATTGTGGATGCAATGGATTTGACTATGATGACGTTGGAATGAAGTATCCGGATTTCGTTAGATTTAGGGCTCGAGTTGGTCTTGTTTTAGTTATGTTAGCTAAGTATTGTAGGTGTATTTGCATGAGCTACTTGTTTGAAGAATGGACTAATTGTATTAGCTTATGAGCTATTTTATGAAATCAAAAACTTGGCTTGTTTCCTTTTCCTTTTTAAATGGTGTTTGTTTTGTTAGACTGACTTCATTTTATTTTTGGAATGATGATATGATGGTTGAAAGCAGTTCTAACAATATCACCTTTTATGTGCTTTACTTTTCAATATGACACTTTATGTGACATATTGAGATGTGTTTACTACTATGAAATTAGTTATGAATATCACACTTATTGTGATATAATTTTGAATATGATACTCTACGTGACATATTCAGGCATGTTCAGAACTATGAAAATAGGTCTGAATATGATACTTTATGTGGCATAATTTTGAATATAATACTCTATGTGACATATTCAGGCGTGTTCAGTACTATGAAATCAGTTCTTAATATCATACTTATTGTGATATAATTTTTAATATGATACTCTATGTGACATATTGAGGTGTGTTAGGTACTATGAAATCAATTCAGAATATCACACTTATTGTGATATAATTTTCAATATGATACTCTATGTAACATATTCAGGCGTGGAAATCAGTTCTGAATATGACACTTTATGTGGTATAATTGTTAATATGATACTCTATGTGACATATGCAGACGTGTTAATTACTATGAAATCAGTTCCAAATATGATACTTATTGTGATATAATTTTAAATATGATAGTCTATGTGACATATTCAGGGGTGTTCAGTACTATGGAATTAGTTCTGAATATGATATTTTATGTAGTATACTTTTCAATATGATACTCTATGTAACATATTAAGGCTTGTTCAATACTATGAAATCAGTTCTGCATATGACCCTTTATGTGGTATAATTGTCAATTTGACAGTCTGTGAACATCCTAACCAACAAAGCAAGAAATCTATGCCAGTCGCTAGGCATACAAATAAAGTTTCAAGCGCAAAAGAAGAAAGAGTGCAGCTAGATACCACCGAAACAGGGAATAGCAAAGCTGAATACTGATGGTGCTTTGATGGAGACCGGAGCTGGTCATGGAGGTATAATCAGAGATAGTGATGGAGCGGTGTTGTCGGCTTACTCAGGAAGTGGAGATGAGCAGGCGGTGATATTTCAGGAGCTAAAAGCTATTGTGATTGGGCTCGAGGTATGTTATGAGATAGGAGTTCAAAAGGTGGAAGTAGAATCCGACTCCCTCACAACAGTGAACATCATTAACAAGATAGCAAAACCACCATGGACATACGTGGATATAGAAGCCCAGATATCAAAGCTAGTTAAACAATTTAGTTTTTGCTCTTTCTAGCATGTTTTTAGGGAAGTTAATAAGCCGGCAGACTTACTTGCTGGGCTTAATACATCTCTATGTAATGATTTATATGTGTTTATTCCTCCTTTAGATAGAGAATTGCAAAAACTAATAGAGGAGGATGCACGAGGTACTATCTATGTAAGATATGGTTAATTAATGCAGGTGAGGGTCAGCCTAACCCTAGCTTATCTTTTAAAAAAAAACATCCCAACCAACAAACCATGAATAAATCAGACTATAAAATCGTACACAAGTCATGAATATGAAAGTTAATATAAGTAGAGAAATAATAGCATTGTATCCCATCATAAACAAAACAGACCACTATAAGTCAACTTACATTACTTATCTCACAATAAGTTTCCAAAAGAACGATACTACGATAAAGATGTTGTGTTAAGGCTAATTACAAGATTCACAAAAAGCGAAGGTCTTCGAGTTCCAACATCAATTTGGTTGAGGCAATGCCAAATAGAACAACACTAGAATAGATATTAGAGCAAAGGCTACTTACAAGATTGACAAAAAGCTTAGGTCAACGTCTCCAAACTATTGAGGCAACAAAAAAGACGTTCAAACTTCTCGAAGCATACGTTCTCCATATTATCTGTGGACGCATTTTGTTTAGTTTCTACATTACCATTGAGACAGCAATGTATTGCTGGAAATAAGGAATATCCTCCTGCAAGTTCATATACAGATCCGCGTGGTTAGTCAAAATGAAGATTTAAGGTAACCAAACTATAGATAATTAATTGGACATATTTAGAAACATACTAGATTGTGTCAAATTGTTACCTGATCAAACCAATGTACCAACTTTTTCCCCATCCCAAAGCTCCATGAATTTCATCATGAACACCCCACAGTCGAAGCTATACATATAAAGATACGTAGTTACTATACTTTCAAAGATTGCACTAAGCTCAAATTTGAAACTATAAGTTAATTAGGGCCATAAGATAAGATATATACCCATTGTATCGTTGTGGCACATCTTTGCATTTCTCAATAACCCAGTCTTTCACACCACAATTTTTGGCATTGAAATCTCCAATTAGAGACAAAGTGTAGTGCATTGCATTTTGGTAACCTAAGAAAACACAAAAGTCAGTTATAGTTAGAAAACATGAAGCGTGGACTGTGAGATATTCTCAAATGATCACAAAAAAACTTTAAGTTACAAAACAAACCATAGACTTTATCGAATCCATCCCTCCACAAATGTAGGATGCGCTATCCGCAAGAGAGTCCAATATCACAACTTTGCGAGAACTAGGATCAAAGACATATAGCCACCAGTGATTACTGTCGACAACGGGCACAAACCACTACACAACCACAATCAAAAGTAGTTCAAGGTGGAACTTTCTACCAAAGTTGGCAACTGCCTTATCAAACCATGAGTCACAGTAGAATTATCTTACCCTTCGATATTCGCTAATATCATTATCCAAGTGAATTGCACGAGCCGCGAAAGTTAGCTGCTGCTCATTTTTGGTTTTAACTTACAAAAAATTGCATTGGGTACTCAAAAGGTACATCATCATGTTAGCCTTTTATTTTAGAACAAAACCATTTGCACGTCATACCTTACTCGCACCCATTAGGTAAGGGAAGTAATAGTGCCTATTGTTGTTCGTAGGCTTACTGTTTTGCTCTGCGTTCAGGTTCGCACACCAAGCAAAGACCAACTACACCAAATATAACAAGTAGGAAGGCAATTAAATTATTTTGTAATCACAAAAGCATTAGTAGTTTCTAATTAAAAAACATCATAACAAAATGCGATCGTAACATACGAAGCTAGTTACTCTGCCATTCCCAACTAAACACTTAAATGTGGATCTGTTCTCTGACCATCTGTTGAAGTCCATGATGAAGTCCCTACACCAAAGAAAAGGAATTCAGTATGGGTTGGATGAAGTTCTACTGAAATTAACCATGTACATAAGCTAACACCGTTTACCCTGCTTTTCCACAAGGTGAGTATATTGAGCGGAATACAGTTGCTTCCTCCACTGTTAGCAGTACGTGAGGTTGTACCCAGTCTACCTTCACATCTTTAAATGGATAATCTTCAACCTTGTTGTCCGATTAAATCTAGAAAGCAAATAAATTACTATGTGACATATTGAGGTGTGTTCATAAATATGAAAGCAGCAATGAATATGACACTTTACATGCTCTAATTGGAAATATGATACACTATGTGACATATTGAGGTGTGTTCATAAATATGAAAGCAGTTTGGAATATGACACTTTACGTGCTCTAATTGTAAATATGATACTCTATGTAACATATTGAGTTCTGTTCACGATTGTGAAATCAGTTCTGAATAGGACACTATATGTGGTCTAATTTTTAATATGACAATCTATGTTACATATTGAGGTGTGTTCACTACTATGAAATCAGTTATGCATATCCCACTTTATGTGGTATATTTTCAAATATGATACTCTATGTAACATATTGAGGTGTGCTCAGTACTATGAAATCAGTTCTGAATATGACACATTATGTGCTATACATTTCAATTTGACACTCTGTGAACATCCCAACCAACAAACCATCAATAGATCAGAATATAAAATCGTTCAAAAGTCATGAATATGAAAGTTAATCTAAGTATAGAAATAGTAGCAAACTCACACAATTACCTCTATTATTATCCTCCTCTTTGCAAAAGGAGTGTCTGATGAAGGGAACATATTGCATCTTCTCACAAGGGGAGGTGTCTTAAAGACATCTTATCGCTCATATATATATATATATATATATATATCAATTATCTCAATGCCTTCATGTATATCTTTCAAGATGGGTTCCTTCCATTCATAAAACAGGCTACGAAGTGTTGTAACACTGTCCTTGAGTTCCGCTAGCGCCAATTCGAAAGCCCTTTTCAGATCTTTCACATCAAGTTTAAGAATCTCCAACTCTGACTGCACCAAATTGACCCGTTCATAAATATTATAGGTTTTACTAGGTACTCTGGGTGGTCGGTGGTGTTGTGCACCTACAATAGAAAACACGTCCATATAAAATAGCTACCAAGATAAGAGAGGTAAGATCATAATATATGAATATCAAAACATATGTGCTCAACATAAGTATCAAAGAAGCAAGCTAAACACAAACACACCAAAAAGGATACTAGTTCAAAAACATGTTTCATTTGTCCAAGAACCAATCTTTCACAATTTAATTTAAAATATGTGGACAACATGACAATAATCAAATAAAATCCACAGACTATGTAACTATTAGTGATTTAATTTGAACTAAGTAACAAGTATGTTATTTGAGGTCATCGGATTCCTCATATGCAACAAAATATAACATATGCATATCTGAACCAAGTTAAGAATATGCAACTCGGGCAGATTTTTTCCTTTTCTTATAGTAGTATGCTGTAACATATGTTATATTCATAGATCTGAAGAACCAAGAACACAAACCATGTCAAGTGAGCACTAAGTTTAGGGGCGTTGATTCATATTAACATTATGGTCCTCACAACACTAATCATTTTCACTTAGTGTTGGCAATTGAAAATTTGAAAGCCAAACCAAGTTTAGTCAGCGCAAGTTTAGTCTCCTTACTTTTCCTTAGAAGAACCACGTTTGCTTCGGAACTATGAAGACCTTGAAAATGTTAGAGTTTCTCTCTTAAAAACTAGCCCTTGTTTCTCTTAGTTTGTGAAGAGAGTTTGACAGTGGTAATTTTGAGAAATAGATTAGAGTGTTGGAGATAAGTGGTTATGGGGAGCCAATATATACGATCAGAATAAGAGCAGAAGTGACATATTGTTGATGGCGTCGTTGTTTGTTTTGAGTCCCCAAGTCTGCTGTGAGAGTAATCATTTACAAAATAGGGCAGAACAGAGAGTGTATGCGGCTGATACGATGTGCATTAATTGTTGGTGGCAAGGGCGCGAAGAAGAAAGTTAATGGGTGTGGGGTTTTGATAGAATGGTAACAGAGGTACTTACAAAACAGAATAAGAGATAGAGGGAGATATTCCGTAGTGGTGCTTTTATGAGCAAGGTGCCACTAAAATCGTGTGAAAGCAGGTGTAGCATATTGACTAATTGGGTTAGTGAAGGCTGTGAAGCAAAGCCCAAAATATCATCGATATATCGCTGATATATATTGTTTTTTTGGTACACCGACATTAATATATTCGATATATCTCAACCGAATATTAAATCCTTTTTTTTCCGATATAACGATATATATCGACCGATATATCCGATATAAATTGTTGACTTTGACCGATATTGTTGACTTTGACCAAATATTATTGATTTTGACCGATATATTTACGATATTTCCGATATAATATTTCCTATATATCGACATACAAAACAAAATTTTGACTGGTCAACAAAAAAATAGATATCTCAAATATATACGATATTTTCGATATATATCTGTTTTTGGGTACATCGAAATATTCACCGAATTCGATATTTTGGGCCTTGCTGTGAAGTAGGCTTTGATGAGAATCATGATGTAGGCCTCGATGACCATCTATCATAGTTGTTAATTACTATTACTATGGCTCAATTACTACAGTATTATTACGAATTAAAGTATTAATTATTGGTGTTAATTACGAATTAGAACTAAACAAATTTATTTCTTATTTGGCCCTCTTCTTATTTTTATCTTTTGTTCATTACTAGGGTATGCCCGTATCGTACGACACTGATGAACTCGACGCGGCTTCAGCTCTATCTCCTTTACCAGTCCAATTGGTCATTATCTATAAACCCAATAGCATCAATTGGGCCAGCCCTATATACAGTACCATGTTAAATTTGGAGGCCTAACAGTTTATAGGCTAACCCAATGTTTATAAGCCCAACCACAATTGTTGACTCAATGAACTTATTATTCAAATATTTTATTTTATTTTCAATTCAGTGATTTATGTCCATAATATTTAGGCGGCGTTATGCAAATTCCAACTTGTCACTTAAATTTATAAATGTTTTAAGGTTTTAAGGGTTGCAATGTTTTAAGACCCAATGTCAGGTTATAAATTACTTAATTGTGCATTTATAAAATAGAGGTCGGTATAAAATATGTGTATTTTCCACAAGGACATCAACAACGAAATTTCACGAAATATGTCATTTGAATTCGAAATGTCAGAATTTATGTAATTTCATTAAATGTCGGAAATGTTGATGGCCCTGTGCAGTTTAAGCACTAATCGGGAGCAAGTCGCTCCGAAAGCTTATAACGATTAGTCGGATTAATCGGAAATAATCGGGGATTAATCGGAATTAATCGCCTTAGTTAACCTATAATACTGTCGTCACATATAAGTGATATAACAACCTAAAACAAAATAAAGTAAAAAAACTACAAGCCTGAGTGGTGGAGTGCTAGCTGGCCTAAGAGTTTTCTTTGGTGGTTTTTCACTTTTTACGGTTTTGATTATTTCCTCGGTGAAGTGAAACGTTTTCAATATACCGACCTCTTCAATATATAGATTCGCGGGCTTTTCTTTTTTTTGGTTTTTTGTGGGCTGAAATTAAAAAAAAAAAAAAAAAAAAAAAAAAAAAAAAAAAAACTATAAACCTATTAATCGACACTTCTTTTAAACCGATTTTCTGATTAATCTCCTATTAAGCGGAAGAAATCGCCCACTTTATGGCACCCGCTTAGACCTCTAAATTTTTTTTTGATCGGATCGGTCGAGGGGCGCATAGCGCTTATGCACCGATTAAGCGGCAATTAATAGGTGCTTAAACTGCCCAGGATTTGGCTTGTAATGTTGGTAAATCAGATCAACTAAAGCTAGTGTAGTTCACTAGTTCAGCAGGTATTAGTTTGATTGGAATTGACTTTGACTATGGGTTATGTTACATTAAGTTTCAGAAAACATGAGAAAGCCATGAATATCCGGTTGTAGACTTGCAGGTACGCACATATTGTTCATTAACTTCACTCAATCCACCAGCTTCTTACATGTGGCACTCTTGCTCAAGTCTCTAACCCTTGGTTTTGGCCAATAGAGCCAGCGCACCCTACCTACCTAACCCCCTAGCTAACTATCTTTAGCAATGATTAATTTGACCTCATGCCCTCTTATATGGCTGACGTACTAATAAATGGGTTGGTAAAAGTCGAAAAGTGTAAAACTCAAGAAATGAACCATGATGATGGCACTTACCTATCGACATTGTTTGCGTTGGTTGGGTCCTCATTTCTATCCATTTCTATACTCATCCAAAAAAGATCAGGAGAAAGCAGGAGAAATGGTACGAAAGGCATACCCTATTACAATACCTCATTAAAATATTGTTCGTGTATGTCATTTCTTGTGACATACAATAGTCCATAGTACAAACAATCGCGATATATCCCAATATATATCGAGATATTAGAAAAGGATACATATTACATAAATATCACGATATGCTCCAGGATATATTCAACTATAAATATCGACGATATTTACAATATATACGATATTTAGCGATATTTGGAGATATTTTGCGATATTTTGTGTAGTTAACAAGTTTATTTAATATTTGAGGTTAATATTTATGAGGAATATTTATCATTATATATATTTCAAATAAATATAAATTATAGTGTGCGATATCAAGAAATATCCACAATATCCATGATATTTGTTGATATTTTGGATACAGAAAAGCTAGTGTGCGCAGGAGAGAGAGTGTGAGAGAGAATCTAGGACACTCATCAGGCAGGCACCAAAAAGTACTGCAATCAATGTCTCTTAAGCATGTGCACGTACCCATACACCCTGCGCACCCTAGATGCCCTCTTTTGGATATATCCACAATATTTGCATGTGAAACAATGTCAAATATCCCCAAAGAGGGGGGGGGGGAACATATCCACGATACATATCCATAAATCAGGGAACGATATTTCTTGCCATATCCTGATATTTTGTACTATGCTATAGTCATCCCAAAATTTCCTTATTGAAAAATACACATAATTTCAAAATTTCATTAGCCACCTCATTTCATTATTGATGTCCATGAAGAAAATATACGTATTTAATTAAGTAATTTAAATAATTTTAGCCTTAGATATTTAGATTTTAAGTGACACATTGGATTTTGTTTTTTTTAATGTCTCCTAAATCAATTTGGACAATAAAGAAAAAAATAAGTTATGTCCCTATTAGGAGTGGCAATGGGTTGTGTTGGGTCGGGTTCGTGTCATGTCATATTCAGGTCACATGTTAGGAGAGCAAACCGATACCCAACCCAATTACTAATCGTGTTGAGCTTGTCAACCCCACACCCAACCCATCTATATAACAGGTTATCGAACATATGACCCACTAAGCCAGCGGTGAATTCAATTTCAGCTCGAATTCATAAATAACATGTAGAGGCGGTAACATGTATGTAAAATACACCATAAAATTAACCGAATTAATATTGAGCAATAATATTTAGTATATCATATATTAATCCGTATAAAAAATCATCCATAATTTATCTACATATCAATGAAAATTGAATAACGAAACATATCTTTATCGAATAAATCTGACAGCTAATCCTTCTCATTTTTAGTCTTTTAGTTTAGGTAGTTGGGATGATGAGATCTAAAAAATAGGGAAAGTTATCTTAAAACATGTTATATTGGTCATGGGTTGATGTCCCAACCCATTAGACATGAGAATAAATCGGGTCTACTAACGGGTTACTTGGTTAACATATGTGCCCTTACCCAAAATGACCCATTTATTTGACAGTTCGGGCGAAAGTGAACCCTTAAATGACCCAAAAGCGTTTTTTTCCAACCCGAACCCACTAATTTTGTGTTGGATTAGGTGTTGGGTTAGCTACACTACACCATAACAACCAATTAGTAATGGATATACATCCGTTGCAAAAAATAATTAGTAACGGTTATCTTGCATTGACACAAAAGTGTGATAAATTAATACTAACGGAAATTAGTAACGCTTAATATCAGTTAGATATCTTACTAATGGTTATCAACTGTTACTGAAATTAATTTCAGCAACACGTATCAACTGTTACAATTTTCGGTTATTACTTATGAGGTAACGGTTATAAATTTTGTTCATAATTTGTTCCCAACGTATGAAATGGTAAGCAATTCCCCCTTTCTAACGCGTTTTATTTCTGTTACGTTAAAACATTACTAACGGTTTGGAATCCGATACTAATAATTTATTGAGGACGTCTATATATCAGATATATTAGAGATATATATTTTTTTGTTGACCAATCAAAATTTTGTTTTGTATGTCGATATATCGGAAAAAGGGCATCTAGGGTCGCAGGTGTATGGAGTAAAGGGATATTGATTACAATACTTTTTGGTGCAATACACCCTCACTCCTGCCGATGAGTGTCCTAGATTCTCTCTCACACTCTCTCTCCCTGCGCTACTAGCTTTTTGTATCGAAAAAAAATATCATGGATATTGCAACAAAGAAGTACTTGTCCAAGGGCCCTTATTCCTGCATTCTCATGCATACGATGCACCCTAGATGCCCTCATATCGAAATATCGTTGATTATATCGGTTCGAAATATCATCAATATATCGGTCAAAGTCAACAAAATTTGGGCAAAGTCAACAATATCGGTCAAAGTCAATAATTTATATCGGATATTTCGGTCGATATATATCGAATATCGAAATTGCGATATATATCGGAAAAAAGGATTCAATAATCGGTTGAGATATATCGAATATATCCATATCGGTATACCAAAAAACAATATATATATGGCGATATTTTGGGCCTTGGTTTATTTTAGGTAATTGGGATGATAGATGAGATTTTTTACCGATATATTAACGATATTTTGACATAATCGATATATTAATGATATTTCTGATATAATCAATGATATTTCTGATATATCGACATACAAAACAAAATTTTGACTGGTCAACAAAAAAATAGATATCTCTGATATTTCTGATATATCCAATATATATCAGTTTTTGGGTACATCGAAATATTCACCGAATTTGATATTTTGGGCCTTGTGCACAAGGACACCCTGCCTTATCTTAAAACAGGTTATACATGTCACAGGTTGATGACCTGACCCATTAGACCCAAGAACTAATCGGGTCTACCAACGGGTTACTCGAGTTAACATATGTGACCCTAACCCAACCCATTTATTTGACGGGTTTGGTGGATCAACCCTTAAATGACCCAAAAGCTTTTTTTCCCAACCCAAACCCGCTAATTTCATGTCGGGTTAGCGGGTCGTGTAGAAAACTGCCACCCCTATATATAACATAGCAAGGCCCAAAAATATCACTGATATATCTGATATATCGCTGATATATATCATTTTTTTGGTACACCGACATGGATATATTCGATATATCTCAACCGAATATTGAATCTTTTTTTCCTAATATATATCGCAATTTCCGATATAACGATATATATCGACCGATATATCCAATATAAATTGTTGACTTTGACCGATATTATTGACTTTGCCCAAATATTGTTGACTTTGACCGATATATTGACGATATTTCCGAACCGATATAATCGACGATATTTCCGATATGAGGGCATCTAAGGTGCATCAGGGTGTATGAGTGCGCAGGAATGAGGGCCCTTGGACAGTACTTCTTTGTTGCAATACACCAATACTTGTGCCTAAATGAGTGGCCGAGATGCTATACGCTGAGTACACCCTACGCACACTAGCTTTTCGGTATCCGATATAATCGACGATATTTTCGATATATCGACATACAAAACAAAATTTTGACTAGTCAACAAAAAAATAGATATCTCCAATATATCCGATATATATCATTTTTTGGGTACATCAAAATATTCACCGAATTCGATATTTTGGGCCTTGTAACATAGTAATCCCAACTCAATGGGATAAATCGTCGATAAGGACCGATATTTAGTGGGTTTGATGGTAAGAGTCCGTTTGACATTCTTTGATATATGACCCAAATTTGCCATAAGTTTTTGGGCGGTCTTTTTCATTGTTTGCACTCAAACCAAAAAATTGAATTGAAAGCCACCTAAAACATTGTCGGGCACAAATATCATTATTTCAACTGATATTTTATCAATATTTCAACCGCCTCATATTTTAAAGTTGAATCAAAATTTTCAATTCTGAACACCAACCGACTCTTCTTCTTTTCTTTTGCTCCTCATGTCTTTTTGGCTCCCCTTTCTTTTTTCTTTTTCTCTGCAATAACCCCCGCTCCTCATATTTCTCTGCATACAACTTTGTTACAAGCCTTTTCAAACTTCCGTCTCCTCATATTTCTTAAGCGATTATTTCCATTCAAGTAGGTATTACAACCCCATTTGGTGATTTCTTATGTTTCTCACTTTTATAGGATTTTAATTAACCCCCTCCCCCAAATTAATTTGTTGCAGATTGTCGTGTTCATTTTCTGGTTGGAGACGGCTTTGGCCTCAAAACCAGGTAATTTCCAGTCTTCTTTTATGTTCATTTTTATATTTTGAGATCAGTGGCAGAGTTAGAAATTTGAGTGAGGGTAAGCAATGGCGAAGCCAAGAATATATTCCAGGGTGAGCCGGTGAGCACTACAAGTATTCAAACCAAACACAATTGAAGTGTACAAGCCTTTTCTTTATTTTATTTTTTGGTTTCTTCTTAATTTGTCTTTTATGAAAAAGCAAACAATTGTTAGTTTATTTTGTCAATTTTTGAAATCGAAATCATATGAATAGTTTTTACGTAATGAAAATTTTCTATTTGGATTACAATTACACCTAGTCGTTCATAAGACTAATTAAAATTAGGTTTCAGAAGATTATGTCTTGCACTGGTTACTTCTCATATTGTTTGTTTTATATTAGTTAATTTTTATAGATAAGGTTTCTAATTGTCTATATTATATTTTTCCTACGATAAAAGGTAATTTGTAGGGTGCCAAAACCCCAATGTTCATAATGGTTAGAGGAGCATCTAAACATATAGTATGACAAGCTTTAGTGTTAATTTATTGGGGTTTTGGTTGAAAAGGAGGATGATATTACCACAATACACAAGACTCTAAATCCACTTTACCCCATTGTTTCATCCTCTACCTCGTCTTCAACCCATCACTTTCGAACCATGAACCAAAATAAAACGAAAACATTGGTATCCCTCGTTTGTGAACGGATGATGTTATGCCAATCAGTTTTCTATCTTGTTTGTCTCATACTCTCATATGTTTCTTTCATCCCATACTCTCCTCCCAAAGTTACAGACCATATCACCTCATCCTCCCCTGTGTGAAGCTTCACCTCTCCCTCAATACCTTGAATCAAATCGTATAATACCATAAATGGTTGTGGTATTTTCCACTGCCTATTCTCTATAAAACTCCCAACCTTTGCATTCCTGTTACAAGCTGATACATAATTGAAATTTAATGGAAACAAGTCCATCAGAATGCCTACTGGATTGTTATAAAAGTAACTTAGATTATCACTCTGGGAGAAGAATTTCCAACAAACAACTCAGTTCTTTGTTTCTTAGTTTTCTTCTTAATCTATAAACATATACATAAATGGCTTATATAGCCTTTAAAGAAGACTCTAGATACTAGAAACCTCATTAACTATATCACACATTTGAATTAGACTCTTCATTATCCTAGATATAATTAAACTTTCACCAAGACTCTTTGACTTCTAGAAATTTGGTTTAGTTTTCCAACAATGCCTCCCGTAAACCAAATTTGCTTTTGATTCCCAAACTCTCGAGGTTTTGTTTGAACGCCAATCCACCAAGTGCTTTCGTAAAGATATATTGCCTCTTGCTCATTTGTCTTGCAATACTCCATACGTATTTCACCTTCGTTCACAAGCTCCCTTAAGAAATGAAACCTAATCCGGATGTGCTTTGTCCTGCAATGAAGAACTGGATTCTTCGTGACTGAAATTGTAGAGTTGTTATCACAAAATAGAGTTGTTGCATCCTTTTGCTTATGCTTAAGGCTTTCCAAAATTCCTCTCAACCAAAGGAGTTGACATCCAGCACTAGACGCAGCAATGTATCCAGCTTCCATAGTAGAAAGCGCTACAATTGGTTGCTTCTTCGAGTTCCATGAGATAACTCCACTTCCAAGATTAAAGTCGTAACCTGAAGTGCATTTGCTATCATCAATGCTTCCTGCCAAGTCGCTATCCGTATAGCCAACAAGATTAACCAAAACATTAGCTTGATAGAAAATGCCATAGTCTACGATCCCTTTGACATATCGCAATATTCTTTTAGCTGCTTCCCAATGATTTAAGTAAGGCTTTTCGATGAATCTGATCACTATACTTGCTGCATACATTATATCAAGGTCTTGTGGTGGAGTCAAGTACATAAGATCTCCCACCAAACTACGGAACATGGTGGAGTTAACAAGCTTTCCTTCACCATCTTTACTCAATTTTAGACCTGCTACACATGGACATGAAACTGGATTTGCATTCTCTATCTTAAACTTCTTCAAGACTTCTTTCGCATAACTCTCTTGAGAAATGAAGATACCTTTCTTGAATTGATGAACCTCAATACCAAGAAAGTGATGTAGCTCTCCTAAATCTGTCATCTCAAACTCCTTCATCATGGAAAGCTTAAATTCTTTCAACATCTCCACATTATTTCCAGTGAAAATGAGATCATCAACATAAAGACTTACAACAATGAAGCTTCCATCTGATCTTCCTTTTGTGTAGAGAGTATGCTCATAACGACATTTCTAAAATCCACTCTTCTCAAAGTACGAATTGATCTGACTGTACCAATCTCTTGGTGATTGTTTAAGCCCATACAACGCTTTCTTCAATTTGTAAACTTTACCTTCTTCTCCTTTCTTAACAAAACCAGGGGGTTGCTCGAGATACACCTCTTCTTTTAGAACTCCATTTAAGAACACCGACTTCACATCCATTTGGAATATTTTCCAATTGTTTTGAGCTGTAAGAGAAATCATTAGTCTGACGGTCTCAAGTCTGGAAACAGGAGCAAATACTTCAGTATAATCTTCTCCTTTCTTTTGTTTGTATCCCTTCGCCACAAGCCTTGCCTTGTATTTGTTGATAGAGCCATCTGGATTCTTCTTTATTTTGTATACCCATTTCACCCGAATAGGAATCTTGTGTAGTGGCAGATCTGTGAGCTCCCAAGTGCCATTCTTCTCAATGGACTTTATCTCTTCTATCATTGCTTGCTTCCATGTTTCTTCTTTACTCGCGTCATCAAATGAAATTGGATCCTCTCCCGCAAAGAAACCAAAGTAAACAACATTATCTAGTTCAATTTGCTCAGTCGAGTTGTAAAGTTCTCATATACTTCTCACTTTTAGGGGAGGACTTTCATAGTCATCATCTCTTGATGAAGTCGGGGGTGCACTGTCTGTGTGAGAGCCAACTTCTTCACTTTCTAGCATAGGAAAATCGGTTGTACTTGTACCACCATTATAGGCAGAAGTTTCATCAAACCGAACATCCCAGCTAATCACTATCTTCTTTGTTACTGGATTGTACAACTTGTAGGCCTTGCTCCTCTCACTATAGCCAACAAATATACACTTTTCTGCCTTGTCATCGAGCTTGCTCCTTGCTGCATCAGGAATGTGTGCGTAAGCAACACTCCCAAAAATTCATAAGTGTTGAACACTTGGCTTAAGTCCATACCATGCCTTATGAGGTGTGTTGTCCATCAAGCTCTTCGTCGGTGATCTGTTTATCAAATAAACAGCACATGAAACAGCTTCAGCCCATAGTACTTTGTCCAACTTCTTCCTACTAAGCATACACCTCACCATGTCCATGATAGTGCGGTTCTTTCTTTCACAAACACCATTCTGTTGTGGTGTATATCAAACTGTCACTTGGTGTCTTATTCCATGATCTCTACAATATATTTCAAATTTAGTCGGAAGATATTCGCCACCCTGATCAGTTCTCAACGATGGTATACACAAACCAGGAAAAAATTCAACTTCAGCTTTGAAATCCTTAAACGCTATTTGATTTTTCTTTAAGAAAATGAACCCACACTTTCCTTGAATAATCATCAATGAAGGAGATAAAATATCGATTACCTCCGTGAGATGTAACTCGTATTGGACCGCACAAATCTGAATGAACAATTTGTAGTGGTTTCTTTGCTCGCCAAGTGGACTATGAAGGGAATGGAGATCTATGAAGCTAGCCAATCTGACAATCTTCACAAACATCATCTGTAAAAGAAATTTGAGGCAATCCTTTGACCATCGCCTTCGTTGATAACTGCTTCAAGTTTCCATAGTTCAAGTGCCCAAACCTATCATGCCATAGCTTCGAGTTCCCATTATCAACACTAGTGAAGCAAGACAAATTCGAGTTCTGAAGTTTTAGAGGGAACAAATTATTTTTAGCAATGGTCATTTTCGCAACAAGCTGACTTTTCTTTGACAAGAAACAAGCATTGTCTCGAAAATGCATATCGAATCCTTTCCTTAAAAGATTACCTGCACTTAGAAGATTACTTTTTAACCCCGGGACATAGTAAACATAAGCCATCGTCTCAATGCTCCCTGACTTTGCTTTGAAAGCTATTTCACCAACTCCTTCAATTTTGTATGCTTTATTATCACCAATCTTTACTTGGCCACGATCAGATTTTGTTAAGCTTGTAAACAAATTCTTGTTTCCTGTCATATGCTTGCTAGCACCGCTATCAAGATACCACACATCATCCAAGTCATCACCATTACAAGCAAGCAACAAAGTGTCTTGAATACTTCTTTCTTCATGTTTCGTTTCATGTACATAACCTACCTCATTCTCATTGTCTTCCTCTTGCTTATACCAACACTCACTGATAGTATGACCTGGTTTGTTAGAAGAGAGTGAATTTGTCAAACAACCATAGCATACGCAGGGGCTCCGCTCATGCCCCCATTGCAATGCAGTATACTAGTTAGTTTTGTTCGGGTTCTAATAGATTTATGGTTATACTATATGATTTTTAAAAGAGTTGGATACGGTTTGATTTGCTTGTTTGGGATTAAGGAAACGGAGCGTGCTAAGGTAATCCTTTGGGCAATTTCGAGTGGCAGACCACTTTCATTTACCCTTTTGTAGGCATCACCAATGATCACATTACGAGAGGAGTAGCCTGAACCCTTGCTGTTAAAAAACCTCTTCATCTTTTCAAACCAAGCTTTTGTAGCGTAATCACCAACGAGTTATCGTAGTTTAGATTGTTCGAAGCCAAAACTCATTGGTGATTATGTTACAAGAGCTTGGTTTGAGAAGATGATGATGTTTTTTATCAGGTATGGGTTCAGGTTATTCCTCTCGTTGTGTGATATGCATGTTACAGGTATTTTTGGTAAAGGATAATAGAAAACTCAAGATGGCTATATTCTTAAGAAGATACCAGTAACAGGTATTTATGGTAAATTATATTATACTCAAGATGACTATATTTTCCAGCAGTTACCTGTTCCAAGTAACTTTTGGAGAATATAGCCAGCTTGAGTCAAATATACTTTACCAGAAATACCTGTTACAGGTATCTTCTAAGAACGGCTAACTTCTTGTTAAATTATAAGAAGATACTAGTTACAGGTATTTCTGGTAAAGGATATATTACTCAGGATCTCTTGACTATATTCTTAAGAAGTTACCTATAATTACTGGTATCTTCTAATAATTTATTCTGAATTTCCAATACCTGTCAAAACTGGCATGCTAAGGTAATCCTTTGGGCAATTTCGAGTGGTAGACCACTTTCATTTACCCTTTTGTATACATCACCAATGATCACATTGCGAGAGGAGTAGCCTAAACCCTTGTTGTTAAAAAACCTCTTCATCTTTTCAAACCAAGCTTTTGTAGCGTAATCACCAACAAGTTATCGTAGTTTGGATTGTTCGAAGCCAAAACTCGTTGGTGATTATGCTACAAGAGCTTGGTTTGAGAAGATGATGATGTTTTTTATCAGGTATGGGTTCAGGCTATTCCTCTCGTAGTGTGATATGCATGTTACAGGTATTTCTGGTAAAGGATAATAGAAAACTCATGATGGCTATATTCTTGAAGAAACAGTAACAGGTATTTCTGGTAAATTATATTTGACTCAGTGATAAACGTAAAAAGATGAATAGTTTAATACTCACAAATAAAAGATAAACTTCTAAACGCAAGTAAAACTAAAACATTATACGAAGACAGTTCTTATCAAAGATTTCTACTCTCAATACTATTGAAATAGAGTTGGAATAGAAGATTCATTCCACTTTTAGTTCTTTAGCATTCAATATTTTCTAATATTGCGAATCTATCCAAAGTCTAATGAGAGTAATGGTGGGATTATACTACGATGCAAATTCAAATAACAAGATACTAACTATAATGATTCAACTACGAAATGCTACGGAATACTGAGGTTTGAATCTAGATAAAGAATTAGGGGGGATTGAATCCACCTTAACTCGACTTAATCAACTAACAAAGATTCATCGTGATCCAAATTTCAATGCTTCGTATATCAAAATGGTAATTTTAATCCCTAATTATACATGGCATTTCTACCAATTAATAACTAGCATGTGAAGTAACCAAACCTATTCTCATGGCGAACTAATCACTTTCTAGAATTGAATAGATTATCACGATGATTTCTAAGTTAACAAAGATCAAGCTTCATCAAGGCTTCTTCAACCCCCTCTAATAGAGGTTTAGCCTAGAAGCATTATGCTCTCATTTCCAATCGAAATTGAATAAGACATAATATAAAGATTCTAACTTTATTAAATTAAACTACACAATAATTGAAATCTAAATTAACAACTAAGAAATCATTAACAAACAAGAATTGAAATTAGATCTAAGCAAATTTAAATAACAAAAATTGAAATTATCAAGAACTAACTATTTTATTTATCTAATGAATGATAAACAATGATTCCAATAACTAATCTAAAACAAGGAATGAAACTAATTACTGAAATGAAAACTAATTAATTAACTAATTCAAAAACTCAAAACTAGATCTAGATTATTCTCTAATGGCTAATTTCTATCCTAAGCTAAGTGATACTTAAAAGCTAAGTCTTGTGTGTGGAAATGGAGGAGACCAGATCAACATTTTTCGTGCATGGGCTGAGGATCCATGTTTTGGGCCGAAAAATCGAGCCCAAAGCCCAATTTCTTCAGTCCACAGGGCCCTTTTCAGTTGGCTTTGACTTAAATAGGCTTTTCATCCACTTCTGCTCCTCAGAATAGGTCAAGATTTAAACCATTGGAAATCCCTTTCCGAGCCGGTCGTTTTGACATAAGGTGGGCCCAATTCCAAGGCCTGAGTCTAAAGATACGGTCTTCAGAAGTTCTGCTGACTTTTGTGTATTGTTTCTGCCCGCGTTGACTCTGACTTTTCAGCTTCTGACCGGGCTTTACAAAGGCTTTTTCTCCTTGAATCTTGGCCTTTAATCATAGAACTTCTTAGCAACCAACCCTTGCTCCTTTATATCGCCAAAGTGACACATTTATGCACATAGTAGACTTCAATGTTTGAAATACATAAAAGCACGTAATCAGCATTAACTCTTATTTATTACTCGCATAATTGGTCAAAAAGTATTATTGTTAAGGGGTTAAAACTATAGTTTTGGGCTCTTCTCACTCTGGGTGGCTATACTTGACAATAACAGGTAACTTCTGAATGATATAGACATCCTGAGTCTAATATACTTTACTAGAAATACATGTTACTGGTATCTTCTAAGAACGTCTAACTTCTTGTTAAATTATAAGAAGATACTAGTTACAGGTATTTCTGGTAAAGGATATATTACTCAGGATCTCCTGACTATATTCTTAAGAAGTTACCTATAATTACTAGTATCTTCTAATAATTTATTCTGAATTTCCAATACCTGTTAAAATTAGCATGCTAAGGTAATCCTTTGGGCAATTTCGAGTGGCAAACCACTTTCATTTACCCTTTTGTAGGTTTCACCAATGATCACATTGTGAGAGGAGTAGCCTGAACCCTTGCTGTTAAAATACCTCTTCATCTTTTCAAACCAAGCTTTTGTAGCATAATTACCAACAAGTTATCGTACTTTGGATTGTTCGTAGCTAAAACTCGTTGGTGATTACGTTATAAGAGAAACAGGTTTGAAAAGACGATGATTTGTTTTTCTGGTAAAGGATAATAGAAAACTCAGGATAGCTATATTCTTAAGAAGAAACCAGTAACAGGTATTTTTGGTAAATTATATTTGACTCAGGGCGGCTATATTCTTCAGAAGTTAACTATATTCTTCAGAAGTTACCTGTTAACTTCTGAAGAATATAGCCATCCTTAGTCTAATATACTTTACCAGAAATACCTGTTACTGGGATCTTCTAAGAACGGCTAACTTCTTGTTAAATTATAAGAAAATACTAGTTACAGGTATTTCTGGTAAAGGATATATTACTCAGGATCTCCTGACTATATTCTTAAGAAGTTGCCTATAATTACTGGTATCTTCTAATAATTCATTCTGAATTTCCAATACCTTTTAAAATTGGCATGCTAAGGTAATCCTTTGGGCAATTTCGAGTGGCAGACCACTTTCATTTACCCTTTTGTAGGCATCGCCAATGATCACATTGTGAGAGGAGTAGCCTAAACCCTTGCTGTTAAAAGACCTCTTCATCTTTTCAAACCAAGCTTTTGTAGCGTAATCACCAACGAGTTATCGTAGTTTAGATTGTTCGAAGCCAAAACTCGTTGGTGATTACGTTACAAGAGCTTGGTTTGAGAAGATGATGATGTTTTTTATCAGGTATGGGTTCAGGCTATTCCTCTCGCAGTGTGATATGCATGTTACAAGTATTTCTAGTAAAGGATAATAGAAAACTCAAGATGGTTATATTCTTAAGAAGATACCAGTAACAGGTATTTATGGTAAATGATATTATACTCAAGATGACTATATTTTCCAGCAGGTAACTTTTGGAGAATATAGCCAGCCTGAGTCAAATATACTTTACCAGAAATACCTGTTACAGATATCTTCTAAGAACGGCTAACTTATTGTTAAATTATAAGAAGATACTAGTTCCAGGTATTTCTGGTAAAGGATATATAACTTAGGATCTCCTGACTATATTCTTAAGAAGTTACCTGTAATTACTGGTATCTTCTAATAATTTATTCTGAATTTCCAATACCTATTAAAATTGTCATGCTAACAATTGGTGTACCATTTAGATGAATGAATTAGGGAAAGTTATTGCTTTGACAAGTTGCCTAGAAAACCTAGAAAGAGGAATAATTCGAGAAATGAATTAAGAACTACGTAAGGCTTGATTCCAAACCTTAAAGGATTTGGATATGGCTAATCATTAGGAATATTTTAAAATATGTGTATTATAAAAAAAATATCTTAGGCTGAGTCCAATGGTGCATCCACCCTCTATCTCCATTCCACCAAAAAACAGTGTTTTGAGGATAGGGAGTCAATTTTGGTGTCCAATGGTTCGGACCATTCTACGCCACTTCAAGTGGCACCGTTTAGGTTTTTACAAACCACGCCATTTCAAGTGGCGTGGAATGCACTCTCTATTCCTCAATAACATTCTCTCTATATATTGAGAGTTATATTGAGATAGGGGGGAAAACCACTGCCACTCCCTCTGCTTTTAAGGGAATGGAGAGCCATTGCACCCAGCCTTAGTAGTTATTTGAGTAAAGTAAGTCAAGAACATGTGAAAAACTATTATAACACTTTGATTCAATATAGCTTGAAGCATCAAAAGACAGTGTACATTTTCAATGGAGTTGAACTCTCGGATCAGGTCTATTTCAGGGATTCCACCTGGAATCTAACGGTCTATCATATCTAGGAGTCAAAATAGCTCAAACTTGGTAAAAAAACTTAATTTTAAGCAAACTAGAATTCTAACACGCTATCTTCCGGAGATCATAAGTCTTTCCACATGTGTCCAAACGCGATAAGATATACGGGTGGTTTGAAGATTTTGGCTGGGTATAGACCGGCTTTTGATGCCACGGCAGTTAAGAAAGTGAGAGAATATGGTGGGATTGTTTTTGGGAAGACTAATTTGGATGAGTTTGGTATGGGGAGTTCCACTGAACGTTCCGGTTTTCAGGTCAGAGGTTTGAGTTTTATTGGTTTAAGTTTAGTTTGTTTTTATTTTTTGTGTTTTCAGCTTTGAATTAGCTGTGGAAACAATTAGAGATTGTACTCATATATATATATATATATATGCAGCCCCGCTCTCAGACGGACGTCCGTTTACGGATTTTACTTAAAAACTGAAATTTCAAAATACGAAATATACTCTCACGAAGGATTTTCTCATGACTCGCTCCTTCTCTCTCCAAAGTCCAAACTTACCGTGACTATTTCCCTCCCTCCTGGTACTCTCTTTCCCGCTTTCATGGGGATCTTCAATCCATTAGGGAAGAACTTCGGCTTCAGATAAATGTTCTGATCTTTGGATCACTAAACCGGTATGCATGTTGTCATTTGATCTCCCATCAGCACTGATAGTGTTTTTCTGATTGGGATTAGGCTCCCTCAAAATGATATGACTATCTTGGATTAGTGCGCGTCCCTCACCAAATATGAAATCAACTGTGTCGGAGATTTCACAATTTTTGTAGAACTGATGGCAAGTATGATAGTACAGAGTATCTTGATACCCTTGCATTCTATAGTTGTACAAAGCGGAAAATTCTAATTTGGAGTGGAAAGCAACAACTTGTTCACCTTCAAGACCAGTAACGTTTTCGAAACCCATTGAACTCGCTATGAAACCATCTCCAACAACCGCTACAATAAAATGTGATAAGAGCATTTAGTAACTGAAAAGAAAAAAGGACGGAAAAACCTTACTCAAGGGATACCCATTCAGAATTGTATATCAGTTCAACTCACAGAAAGTGGCAATCCTCCAAGTTTGGGTGTTGTTGATTTTTTTGTTGTCACTTGCTATCACAACTGTTTCACTAGGACCATGCATCTCCATAAATGAAGATATTAATCGTTGTTTCAGGAATTGTTACTTTCTCATGATACTGCCCGCCTTAACATAGATTATGAATCTTCCTTCATTGTTCTTTGGGTAAGCGGAGATAGCCTCAATAATAGTCTCGAATTTTCCACTTCCATCCTTGGCTACAACTACATTCGGTGTCAAGTGTGTTTTTTTGAATGCCAAAAGCACTGCGATGCGCTCTTGCGAGAACCAAGCAGGGTACCCATCCTTGTCGACCTCAGCATTAAGAAGTCGCCTAGAATTCTGGTTTATCTTAATTGGAAACTCAGTACTATTGACTTTGCTAAGGATTTGAGAAATCTCATCGACGATGGCGAGTGCATTAAATGTTATTTAATTTGAGTAGCATTCATGAGCTCTTCTTGCATAGTTTTCTGCAACCCTGGTTTTTCTAGCAGGTCATCCAAGCACGTTGTTTTGAGTGCAATAACAGCACTCGACCAAGTCTTAAGATCATCGACACGGTCACTCATCGTGTCAAAATTACTATGTTCAACTGCAGATGTTGCCGCTTGAAGTCTGTGGGTGGCGTATAGTAACAATTCACTGCAACCATCAAGTAACATTTTATCAAAGGAGGTGGTAGTGTCTTTCCCTAGTGCACCAGACTTCCCCTAAGCCTTGGTTACCTCTTCTTGAGCAGCTTGAAAGGTACCTTTCACGAGGTCCTTTAATTTAGGGTGACGCTGCTATTTCTCTTGGCAATTGGACTGAGTGTATTCAAGCAAGTTTCTTTATAATCCGTTGGATCTATGAAGAATTTCAACAACTTTCATTCTAGTTGATAAACCACCATTGCTTTGATGAGAGGTGTTGCCACTGCCACGATTTGCAGTGACAACAATGCCTACAATAATACCAACAACAAAGATGATTGAGATACCAGTAGCAAGCACCTTGCCCATAATTTCTCCTCCTTATACTGCAGATCCTCCTCTAACTTTTCTATTTTGAGGTGGAAGCAAGAAACCGAGAGGAGAGGGATTGTGGTTATGACTTCTCTTTGGAAAAGAGAATGTAGTGGTGTTGTTTATAGGGTGCGAAAGCACACCATTTTTAGGTGCAAGTGATCCTAGTTTAAATTTAGATTGTTGATATATGTTTGCGCCTTTGTCTATAGTTTTGTTGCTCAAATGTGAGTTGGTATGTCATTAGAGGGAATGAAAGAGAGTCTATACTTTTGAGTCTTGACATATCTATAATTATATTCCCCGTGAGAGAGAGAAAGAGAGTACCAGGAGGGAGGGAAATAGTCATGGTAAGTTTGGACTTCGGAGAGAGAAGGAGCGAGTCATGAGAGTCTATTTCGTATTTTGAAATTTTGGTTTTTAAGTAAAGTCCGTGAACGGACGTCCTTCCGAAGTGGGGCTGTATATATATATATATATATATATATATATATATATATATATATATATATATATATATATATATATATATATATTTTTTTGAGAAACTTCGGATTGTCTTGGTTAACAATTTTTTGAAAAATGCATCAAAGCTTTGAGGTCGACAGGTTTGTACTGTTGTTTCTTGTGTAGAAGCGGTATGTGGATTCTAAATCTTATTTTGTACTTGTACTACTAACTCGTGTGGGTAATTTATAGTGTCCTCAATGTACAAAGAAGTGTGGAGTGAAAGATATTATTAAATTGTACGTATCATAAATAAGCTTGTTATAAAAAATATATATATATGCTCATTATAAGCTTGTTTTGTTTCATTGTTTCCATTACTAAAACTAATTATTTTCCTTACTCATCAAGCCAATTTTGACTCAGCCAATTAGTTGATGATTTAGTTGGGGAAATATATTTAACAGTTGGCTTGGTCCTGGGCAATCTATTTAATGTTTGTTTAGATGATTAGTACCCAAATATTATTGTTCAAGCTAAACTCAATTGTTCTGGTGGTTATGGTAATTATATTAGATTCAAAGTTAGCATTTTTTTTTTTAGTAGTTGTGTGCAATTGTTTGTTATTTAGATTAGAATGAGGATTTATTTGGGTGTGCTGGATTTTTTGGGTTATTGAAAATGGGGTAGAATTAGTTTATTATAAAATTTTCTATGACCTCAAATGCTGACCCAACAAAATACTGAGGTTATGGAAATGTTTGTTTGGATGATTAGTACCTAAGTAGTTAGCCTCGAGGTACTAGAGGTGAGTCTAGAGCCTATGCATGTTTTTTGAAAAGAAACTTAGTGATCTTTATAGTTATGTTTTTTTTTTTTTTGGGCAAGTTTTGGAAGATTTAGTAAGGATTTTGCATTTGAAGTGCTAAAGTTTGAGTAGATAGTTATGAGTGGTCTGGTGATAATACTTGGTGCTTATTCGCATCCTTGCATGTTGTCCATGAATGAAACATAGCCAAATTCATATTTATGAACAGTTTGCAACAAATGTCAGACTTACGCTTCTACAGGGTGCCCACATTGGCTTGTGGGGGTGGGATGGAGGTTTAATGATTAGGAAGTGAAACCCTTAGCTCTGCTTTAGGTAATAATGGATACTCCATTTATACTACTTCTTCTTATGTGATCATGGTGACAAATGAGTGGATCCCTTCACCTTTACCTCTCTTGCACCAGTGCAAGAATCTCGATTGTGGGTAAGGAAAAGTTGGCCTCTCCACTAGGTCAAGTGATCTTTATTTAATTTCTCTATTTTATTATTCCACTTTCTCTCTTACCTACAAGTTGCATCTCTAAGTAGTTAGTTTTCTGTGTAGCATGCCTCATTTGCATCCTTATCGTTTGACTCTCAATCTAGGATGTGTATGACCATCTTGTAATTTGTCAATTTTTTTGTCTCATGTTCGGAACTCCTTTTTTCTTCCATGAATCTGCCCTAGGTTAGGTGATGATACACCCTTAGGCAGTCTTATTAGCCATCAAAATGTGTTAATTTAGGTGTTTAGAGGGAGGGGGACTTCCATACCATTCACATGCAAGGGTATCTGCTTTTGGCTTGGAGGAAACAAGTAATAATTGGTTTTCTAGTGAAGTTTGCATATCACTGAGTAAATAGTTTAGTTTTTAAGCAACTTTGTTAGAATCACCAAATGAAGGCCGAGTCAAAACCATTCAAAATCATATTAGAAGCAGCTATTCCCCATTCTGGAATGCATCCCTTTTCTAAGTTTTACTTATTTAATGGCTTCAAATAGTGGTTTGTCACAGTAATTAGATTATTGCTTTGTGGGAAATATGAGGATATAGGTAGAGAATGACTTAGTTGATGACGGTAAGGTGAGGATAGAATGAAACAATGGTGGGATCAGAGAATTCAATACTTAATATGTAAAGATTTTGGTTGAGGCTGATGGGTTTTGGGGGGGAATCAAAATTTAAAGAGATAATAAATTTTAGTTAGGTGTTGTCCGTAAAAAAATTACCAATGATGTTACAGGCACTGACGCCGGTTGGTAAGCGTATGCAGCCTTAGGCAGTTGATCATGGTGTTTCAAATAGATCAAAATTAGTTTGTAGCACCTATACGTGGAAGTGATTAACAAATTATAACTACATGAACAACAAATATTCAGAAATATTGTACAGGGAAGTTAAGTCAAGAAACTAATCCTATGACTAAAGATATTAACAAATTACAGATACCAGTGATGCTACCAGAAGTGAATACAACATTACTGAATAATAAGCCGGGATTAGAGAATAATAAGCCTCTTACTGAAGACACTACGGAATTAGAGAATACGAATCCAAAAGAAACTACTGGGAAGCCTAAGCTAGGATTAGTGCAAGCTAACCCTGGATTAAAGAAACATGTGCCTCAAGAAACGAATCCTATGACTAAAGATACAACCGGGAAACCTAAGCAAGAATTAGAGAAAACTGAAGAAACGAATCCTATGACTAAAGAGACTACCAAATTCCAGATACCAACGATCCTACCTCAAGAAACTATGGGATAACCTATGCATGGATTAGAGCAAGCTAACCCCGGGATTAGAGAAACCAGTGATCCGTATAAGGTCATTCTTATGGTATCCTTGATATTGTCAATATCAAGCTATATATAAGCTTTTTATTCATGCACGCAATTATATAAGTTAGTATGTGGATTGCCTAGTAAACAAATATTTACTTATTTCTTAGCAATTGCATGGTTCCTTGTTGATGGTTTAGTGTCTACTTGTTGTTTTGCATTGGTTGTACTGAAATGGAGTTAAGATCACCACCTTTTGGTACTAAAAATAACGAAATCAGGAGTCTCGCCATTACTTTCCCTTCATTAATTTTAACTACCTTATCATAAGATATTCAATCCATGTAACGTGCAATTTGTTTAATCTCTTATCTCTTGTATGAACTGTTCTAGTTTAATTATTCCAGCTCTAACTTTTTTCTACTAATCTACTTCCTACTACACCCTGCAGCAAGGACAACAGACTACAAATTATGCAGCATTTATACTTACAAGATGATCATACATCATCTTTGCTCATGGACGGAGAGGTAACTAGCTATCTTCAACTATTTATTAATTATAAGTTTTCAGTTTTCTTCTATTAATTAACATTCAATAACTTGTCTAAATGAGTAACAGGTTCGACCAGTGGTTCGTACACATGAGCACAATCAAAAGGTAAATGACTGGATATTATCTAATGCCCAAAAGAAAATGGTCGCGGGTTTGGGCTTCAAGCACCTGAGAAAAATAGACCAGTTCCATGGGGACCGAGACTTGATATCTGCTTTGGTTTACCGTTGGCGACCAGAGACTAATTCATTCCACTTTACAACTTTTGAAGCAACAATTACACTAGAGGATGTTGCCTATATTCTAGGCTTAAATGTAATTGGGAAACCAATTGTGGGCAACTCAAAATTGGACGCTCATGAAGCATGTAAGAAATATTTGGGCCCAAGTCCTCCAGAGTCAGAGGTAAGAGGGAAATCAGTGAAATTGTGCTGGCTGCAAGCTACCTTTGTACACCGACGAGCAGGTGTGAGCGAAGCACAACGCGTGATTGCATTTGTGTTATTCCTCATTGGAAGCACAGTTTATTCAGAGCCAGGAGGTTATCATGTGCATACGAAGTATCTACCATTCCTGGCCGATACGGAGAATTGTGCCTCATATGCTTGGGGTATTGCTGTGCTTGCATTCTTATTCAGGTCACTCATGCGGGCATCACTTCATTGTAGAGAAAATAACAAAGACCGCAAAAGTGACTGTAATTTTGTTTTGAACGTTTGTGGCTCTTCAACTCTATTGTTAGTAAGTGTTGTAACACTGTAGCTTCAAATTCTTTTATGGACTATTCTTTATTAATTAACTATGTATTGGATTGTAATTGTGGATGTTTGCTTCTAGGCACGGTTTTACAAAAGGATTCGTATGTGTCAGCCAAGGTGTCCTGCTTTTGTTAAATTCCCAGCTGCTTGCCGGTGGAAACACGTCAAATATAGACCTCCAAAGCTCACGTATGAGCATCTAAGTGCAAAGATGGACATGCTACGTGCAGATAAGGTTAGTTGTGCAATGGTTGTCTTAAGTAGATATGTAGGTATTATTGATATGCATTTATACTTGATATCTGTCATGCATAAACAAATTAGCCACGTCGTAAAAAACCAGTGCAATTAGGTTGTTTGGAGCTGATCACTACTTATTTATGTGTGAATGTGAATGCCAAAGAAGTGTATATGCTAATCTTGGTATGATGTTTGCTATTTTAGATAATTGATAGGGTTATATACTAAAAGCATTACTTTGGTATTAACTCTAATTCTTTATATTTTGAATGAGAATCATATGGGCAAATGTTATGCATATTATATATGTTATTAGTTATATGCATGTGTCTAATACTTTATGTTGTAGATGATATGGTGTGAACACATAGAAGATCATATCATCAGTACCTTATGAAATATAAGTAATCGTTCACAACCTAGATGGATTTGGACAAACCATTAGTACGGTTGTAGTATAATCTGGTATTAGTCTATCTTGACTATATGATTACACTAGTACACTTTGTGTATATTGAACAGGACCAAGTGAGGCTGTTTCTTTTTATACTAACTGTGTAAAAGAACAAACGTCTCTGTTATTATGGATGTTTGTCCTCCTAATCTGGATATAATAACAGGCACTTACATACATTGTACATTGCTTTAAATCATCAATGAGTCAGATTCATTTGTGAATCAACAAACTCGATGGATTGGGTAATGACATTGTATGTAAGGTGTCCCGCAAGAAGTTGGGTTGATGATGTCCCCTTGAGGAGCTCAAAAAGATTGTCATGTAAACCCTGCAGGTGGATTTATTCCGACATGATAATGAGGTTGAGTGGTACTACTCAAGGACATAAGAAGTTAATTAATGTAGTTGTCAGTAACTTGACTTAATTAACGGACATTCGATATCTTAAACACGGGGAGATCAACGAGCATATAATATGGAGCCCATAAACGCTGACACGTAATTTGGGATTAGGGCGGTAGTGCAACAATGGCCTTTAGTGGAATAAGCCATTTGTTGACGGACTTGGGCCGTGTGTTCGGAGCGAACATGGGAAGCCCAAGCCCGTCAGGAGGCCCAACCCTAATTTCTCCTCATGGTCCCTGTTGTAGCCTATAAATAGAATACTTTTTCTCTTTGGCCGAAATTAACCTATTCACTATTCACTGGATTAGAAAAAGAGGCAAGGAAAGATAGATCCAGGAAATTGGATCTAGCTTTGTGAGAAAGAAGGGGATTGGTAGATCATTGCCCACACAACGTCCAATCTGTTCTAAAGGAATACAATAGAAGATCAAGGGGTTGATTTCGGATTCATAAATCTTGTATTCTCATAGTTATCAAAACCGGATCTAAAAGGTATGTTCTTAATCCAAAATCGTGAGAACCCCATTGATTCCGCTGCGCGTGGGTTCTCGCGGTTTGTAGAAATATTGATTCTGAAAATAATGGTTCCTACAATAATATGGCAGCCATGGGACGCCTGGGTGAATGCTCCCCAGTTTGCTTTGAACGCTTCATATACGAAGCCCATATCGACATGGCTTATACACTTCGACATTGTAGAGAGGTATATGCTAGAAAGATGCATGAGGAAGTTTGGGCAGAAGCAACACATACCGGATCCACCTCCTAGGTGGAGAGATGATCCTAAATCCCGAAAGCCGTCTAAAGAAATATGCGCAGACTGCGAAATCTGGTGTAGGTCTGACTGTACTGGGGAGGAACAAGTAGAGTTCACCGAGGCAAGTCATGCAGCTTACTTGGAGTGGTATAGGAGCCACAGTGTCATGCATATTCGACCCTTGCACCCTCATGAGGCATTACTGAAGGATAAGTTGACTGAAGAGGTTAATATGTTATGAATTCATTCCGTGTGTTTACTATGTTTTTGTTTAGAATGATGTTTGCTTAGAATGCATGTTCTTAACGACATTTGTTTAGAATGCATGCTTTTAGAAAGTAGCTTGATTATGATATGATGAGATTTCCCTTAAAACTTCTTCTTGCTAGTAACTTCAACCTTTGTTATGTGGATAGTTATCCATGTATATCTTGTGAACTTAAAACTACATTTGTTTTTGTGTTTTGGTGTAGAGGAAGCGTTCTTTCTGCCTTGCTCAATTGCTTGTGCCTTTCTTTGAGAGTATCACAGAGCAAATAATCCCAGAAGATTTGCTCACCGTGCATTCAGAAATAGTAAGAGCTGGTGAAGCTGAGAGTGATGCTTATGTAAGTGAAGATATGTATTGTGATGAGAGTGCGAGTGGTGTTCAGGAAGGCTCCAATGACATGAGTAGTGAGTTTGATCCTTTTTTGGCACCAATTTATGAAAGTGAAGACAGCGTTGATGACATAGAAGTCAATGAACAAGGTGAGCGGATCAATGTAGTAATCTAACCAGTCAATGTACAGTTGTTAGATGAAAATATGTCGCTGACTACAACACTGCCTGCTTCTCGTGGTGGTAAGTTTAGGTTGTGATGTACAGTTTTATCGAATTAATGATGTACTCTTTAGTGTAAATGAATAAACACATATTTGAACTGATGTGTAGAGAATGTTGAAAGAGGCATTGCTAATGGTCGTCCCCAAGTCGAGCCAGAAATACGTAATGGTAACCTGGAATTGTTTAAATACATATAGGCATCAAAGAATTGAATTCCTAAAGTAATAATTATCATTGATGCTTACGGGCTGGAATTTGCGACAATTGGTTATGCAGGTAATTATTCGAGTCCGGTTGACAATATTTTGACCTCAGTGCATGCAGAATGTGATATGCAAGACATACGTGAAGGTAAACATGTTTTCAAATTTAATAATGGTGCAGTTTTTTTGAAAAAAAAAATTATAGGGTTAGTACACCCCAACTTGTATTAACTTAACTTAATTAAAGAAGTGGATAAAGGTCCTGACTTTTGCAAGTTTGCATTAGTAGGTAGACTAGACTTCCAAAAGATCAAAATTTAAAGGGTTCATCACTAAGGTTTTATGGGCACCCAAAAAATAATGTTTGGTAACCCCTCTCGGTAGAGGCTATATCATGGTAACGTTTTCTAATGAAAGTGACTACCATAGGGTTTGGGAACAAGGCGCTTCGATCTTTGAGATTAAATCAGTGGTCACCTAAGTTTTCTGGTGATAAACAATTTCAAAGTCATGCTCTTATATGGGTTAGATTTTCAGGGCACAGCCTTGAGTATTGAGAAGTAAAGAATCTACTTGCTATGGGAAGGGCTTTTGGAAGGCATACTGATAAATGTAAAATGACTAGTCTACCTACGAAATGAACGATGAATTCAATCCGTAAGTAAACTAAAACTGGACTTTTACGTGGTTGATTATCAAAGATTCCTACTCTCAAGTCTATGAGATATAGTGGAGTAGATAAGTTCGTTCCACTCCTAGTGCTCTAGCATGGATGTTTTCTAATCTAACTAGTCGTTTTTAAGTCTATGAGAGTTTTACGAAGGGGATTATACTACGATGCAACTACCCACAAGATGCAACTAGTCGATTATCTAAATAATTATGGGAAGGCTACGTTGATTCTATGATAAGGAGTTAGAGGGGGATTGATTCCACCTTAACTCAACTTAATCCACTAACGACGAATCGTCGTAATCGAATTGAATCGCCCTTGAGAACAATTGGTTATTCCTAATCCCTAATTATACATGGCATTTCTACCAATCATAACTAGCATGTGAACAATTAAACCCATTCTCATGGTGAACTAATCATTTCTAGAGTGGAATAGAAAATACGACGACTCTACGATAATCGGACTCAAGCTTTCATCAAGGCTTCACAACCCCCTCTAATGGAGGTTTAGCCTTGAATCATTCCGCAATCATTTCCATTTAGATTAAAACTAATCATAATATAAAGCATTGAAATTTACTTAATTTAACAATAATGAAATCTAATTTAATGACTAAATTGAAATAAGGACAGGAATTGAATTTAGATCTAGAATTGGAATTGACAAAAATCGAAATGGGTAAAGAATACTACTTTATTGATCTAATCAAATGAAGAACAAGATTCAAGGTTTAATCTAATAAGGGATTTGAAACTAATTAAAGAAAACAATTAGATCTAGATCTAGAAGCTATTTTAATGGCTACTTTCTATTCTAAGCTATCTACCCTAATTCTCCACTATTTTATCTACCATTAACAAAGAATTAAGCTTTTGTTTTTATACATTCAGATCCAAAAATCGTGCATGGGCTTGGAGCCATGTTTTGGGCCAGAGAATCAGGCCCAAAACCCAATTCTTTCAGTCCAAAAAGGCCTCTTCAGCTGCAGTTGGCTTCCACAGACTTTTCGTCCACTTCTGCTCCTCTGATTGGGTCAAGGCTTAGACCATTGCAAAGATCTTTCCGAGCCGGTCGTTTTGACATAAGGTAGGCCTCAATCCGAGGTCTGAGTCCAAAGATATGGCATTCGGAAGTTCTGTTGACTTTTGCTCTTTATCTCGCTAAAGTGGCACATTTCTGCACATAATGGACTTTGAAGCCTGAAATGCATAAAAACACTTAATCAGTATTAACTCTTACTTATTATTCACATAATTGGTCTAACAAAGATGATTATTAAGGGGTTAAAACTACAGTTTTGGGCTCTTATCAAACCACCCCCAAACAAAGATTTTGCTTGTCCTCAAGCAAAGATGAGAAATTAGAATAAGTGACCAAAAATGGAGTTCTACCTAATCTCGTTTCGCTGAGTGCGATTGCATTGACCATATGCAACAAGGCCTTAAACCACTAGGAATTCCCTAGTGGACAAGTTGTTATAACCTCGTGAGAGTTTTCGATGAAGGTACTCACAAACTTCATCTATACTACAAACTACTAAGAAAATAAAACTATTGTTTCCTTATTCATGCTCAACTATCTATACATCTCTCTAGCAATTACACAAGAATAACCAGTCAAAACCCTAAGTTAATATATGCGTAATAATCAATCATCTACAATAAACATATATACAATGAGTAGTACTATCAAATGTTTAGCAGGTTTGTTTCTAAAACTTCGAATAGCGTCCTTAAGTAGGTTCTCACAATAATAGTCAAGAAACAACACTCTGATTTTTCCACTCAAGTTTAAGCTACTCCGATTAATACGATTGGGTACACTTTACCTTACAATCTCAATGACAACAAGGAAGCCGGGGTCGATCAAACACATCTGCCACTTACTATCACACTAACCTATTCCTAATTGAGCTAGAGGTCTTTATTAGGTGTTACGGGGATTAGGCGGTGGTTTAAGAAGGAAGGAAATGGATATTCAAAAGGACAAGTCCGAGATAATAGAGTCTTCAGATTATGTAACTTAGAAAAACCTTGTTATTTTCTTTTGCTTCTATACTTTGTTTCCATCCTTAGCCATATTTTTTTTCTTTTCTTTTCTTTGGCTTTTGACTCCTTTTATTCTATTTTTTTTTTTTTGAGTTTTATTTTATTTCTATTTTTTTTTTTTCTTTGGATGGAAACTTCTTTTCTTTATTTTCTGAAGCAACTAACAATTTTTTGTTTACACAGGTTTTTTCTCTTCTTCTTTCTTCACTCATTCTATTCTCAGACTTATTCTAAATTGGGTAGGTTGATTTATTCTCTTTTTTTTTTTTTTTTTTTTTTTTTTTGTAACAGGGTAAAGGAATTGTGGTTTATGGAAGGGCTAATGAAGGGCTCAGAGTGGCGACTAGCGGAAAATAATTCATAGGTTTGAATTTCTGGCTATATCGATCCAAAGAGCGGCCTAAATTCTCACTTAGGATATGGTTTAGTGATCAAGCAAGTGGACGTGTGATTTCTCTATCCGGATTTTACTTCTCCCTTGTGTCATTTCTCAAATGTTTATTCATATAAGGCTTTTAGGCTATATTCTCCACGAGGATTTGTAGAATAAGTACTCTAGCCTAGATTTCAGAAACTTACTGCTAACAATCATAGATACTCATGTAATATATTTATTAGATAGATGCAAAGATTATTACCTACGATTAACCTAAGTTTCTAACAATTATTCTGATGCAACAGCTATGTGAGACTTCTAGATTGTTAAAAGCATGGAGAAAGAAACAATATCAATATTCCTAAGTGTATAGCATGACTTATTTATTTATATTTTTAAATTTTTGAAATTTTAACTAGAAAACAAATGCATATTATGTCTATCTATATCGTAACAGATGTCTTAATTACACGTGTTTCTATGCCCCCAAACAAAAAGCATGCTTTGTCCTCAAAGCATTTAAATAAAGAGGGTAGGAAAAATACCATTGAAACGCGGCGTGAAATTCGGGAACATCTGCAAAACAAAGTTAGAACGTACTAATATAGGAAATAAAACCGACCTGACTCTATAAGAGTTCTACCCATTATGGGGTTAACCTAATTAAATTGTTTGGCACATAAGCGGACACTACTACGTAACTAAAACTTACCTCCACTCCCGTTGTTATTCGTCATCTTCGTCATCCTCTACTTCTATAAAGAAGTGAGGTTCCTTCGCGTCTTGCCATGCTATGATAATTTGCCAGGCTTCACGCCATTTATCATCTATGGTTGCTAACCTATTAAGTGCCACTTGGTCTGATGGGGTGTAGGGTGCAACCTGGTAGGTTGTATCCGCCACCCATGCCAAGTCATTGCACGGAAAGATCGAATAATACTATTGGTGGGTCGCACCGTGTCTACCTTAATCCAATCCGTGAAACGTGTACAAAAAACAGGAAAGAAACATAGCATAATACGTGAAATTAGAACAGGCATAAGAAGGTACTTATGCCTCATGGTATGGGCTCGTGCTAAACTAGACATCAAAGTCTGGGAAGGTCATAGAACCGGCCCATTGGCTAAAGCAAGGAAAACGCTGCAAGTGGCGTCATTCACGTAAGAAAAAGCCATTCCCTAAAATGTTTAGCATAATCCAAAACATAACAGTTCCTATGTTCATGGACCGGGCTACCAAGAACAACGTTATAGTCCCCTTGGTCCTCAATCTGAAAAATGCCTGCCCCATAAGCCTCGTGCAAAGACTTATAAGTATAGACATGCATATTATCTCGAATCCAATAGCACCATGGGTCTTGTATCTCGGCGGGCATAGCAAGTCCAAGAACAAATGCTAGCAAGAACCTGGTAATTTCCATTGGTTCATCGTCAATGGTGATGGAGAACACTTGTTCTCCATCCGGTCTCTCAAAGAAAATGCAGTTATTATAAAAATAAGATGCAAGTCTTTGGAGAATAAAGTTCACCGATCTTACCATAAGAGGTTCCCACCAACGTATGTGATCACCTCACAAACCAAGCACCATAAGTAGTGCTTTGGAACAAATCTTCGAAAGACTGTTCCGGTATTATTATGGGAGATGTCATCTCAAAACTACGTTCTGGAATAGCTGCAAAACGACCGGCACACAACGCGAAAAAACTGGAATTTTTCTGGTCCGAGAAGTCGAGCGCTGGGCGCCAAATATAGCGCGGCCAGCTTTGTATTGTATTTTAAATTCCAAGAACTTAGCTGGTCGCTTTTGACTTGAAGCTGGCGCTCGAGCAAATTTTTCGATAGAAGTGTAGGGCGCTGGCCAAACTAAAGCGCTGGCCCCCGAGTTGCGATTTTGTGAAAATGGAGACGAAAACGTGGGAATCGCGGGTGTGAAGAAGGGTGAGTGATGGGGTTTAGGTGTAGTGTGAGTTGTGAGGGTAGATTGTATCAAGTTTATATAGGTTTAAAGTTGCTAGAATGGATCGGAAAGTTGCCAAAACTAATTACGGCAGTTTCGGAAATCCTAAAATTTCCAAACTTCAAAACGGAAACAACTCATATCCTGGATTCTAATTCAAACCCAGTATCTCTTATTTGGATTTTATGATTGAATGTACCTATTTAATCTAGATTTCATCCTACAATGATTCTCAATCATAGATAGGCCTAAACTCCATATTTTCACCTTACTCCGCAGTAAATTCTAACACTAGGGTTTTATAAAAAATACAGACTTTGAAATGATAAAACCACCCCCAAACAAGTTGGGAAGGTGGGGTCAAAATGAAACAAGCACACTAACTGAAAATAACCCCTTATATTAAAATTTTGATTCGGAGGTCCTTTCACTTACAAAATTCAAATTACGGAAATAAAAGTTACATTACAATAAAAACAACAAAAGTAAATAAAACAACAACTTATAAAACAAAAATAACTACGACTATCACTCCTCATCCTCTCTAAACTCCTCGCCAGTGGTGGCTGAGGGCACAGTCTCTAGTGGTGGCTCCTGGGCTCCAGAAGGTCCAGCAGCAGTCGTCCTTCGTCGACGACGCTCATGCCTCGTAGCTGTGTCCTCAGAGGCAGAGTCTGTATGAGGTGGGAAGCGTGCTAGCATATCCACTCTAAACTGGCGCTGGGCTTCCATCTCAGCCCTCGCCTGCTCCCATCTCTCATCCTCCCTCAGGTGCGGATCTCGGTTGTGATGAATGGTCGCTGTCGAGTCCGGAGGTCTGCAGACAGAGTGTTGAGTGAACGATGCCCCTATGAAGCATAGTCATGCGCCAAAGATCGCAACCAACACCTCCTCGAAGGCATCCGTATCAAAGCAAGTCCCATCCTCCTCATCCTCCTCCGAATCATCCTGCTGTCCCCCAGCCTCCTCTTCTTCTTCCTCTCTATCCTCAGCCCTCCTCCATACTTGTTGGGCACACTCCCTATAGATACGCGGGTTACGGTGCAGGGTAATGTAAATCCTCTCAGATGCAGGAGTTGCTTTCATCTTCAGCATGATCTTAGTAATAAGCACAGGGAGAGGTGCCAAAGACCTTCCGAACCCCCTAATAATGTTCAGCAAAAACTGCAGGATGCAGAAATCATACTTCTGCTCCTGGAGTACCCATAGGACGTGGAGGCAGGTCAGACCGATGTCACTGACCTTGTCCTTGCCTAGGACATTCCGACCAATCCACTGAGCTGTAGCCAGTTGGTTGGTCCTGAGGGATGCCTGGCGAACACAATGGGAGTTTGGATTGTAACTCCCATTGATGACAGTAACGCCCATCAACGGCTCTACCCCGTCAAACTGAGGATCCTGTAAAGTGGCATCCAGATTGATTCTAGGCGGAATGCCTAGAATCTCAGCCAACAGGCCCGTAGTCAACTCCCTTCTCTTCTTCCTGACCATCACAAAAATCCTACTCCCCTCCAACTCCCTAGTGTTGTAGAATCGTCGGACCAAGTCTTCGTGGTAGAAGTCTTCGGTCGAGTACCAGAGACTATTCCAGTCTCTACTAGCCATTTCGTCACCGTAAAACGGCGCGAAATGGTCGGCAGTGAAAACTTGCTCCGGTATGATTCGGCGTTGAGCCATCTAGTGTTTGGAATGGAGTGAGGGTCTAAATATGATGTGGTGGTGGTGGATTAGCTTGACCGACCTAAAGAACAGTGGTGGTGATGGAGTGGTGGCGGCGCAGCACCAATTTTTATAAATTTCGGTGGTTTTTAGTGCTTAAAATCGGTGGGGGTTGTGGTGGTTTGGTTGTAGAGAAGATTTGGGTTAGGATTTGATATTGGGCGTGGGTTTATTGGATTTTCTTTTTAAATTTTATTTTTGCTAGGGTTTTGAACTTTAAGCTTGGCGTTAATGGCGGTGGAAGATGAAGAACGCGATGAACTGTTCGGAGAAGGTAAGAGCGGCCGAGCCTCTCCATGGGCGCTGGTGGGCGGGTTGGGCCAAGCCCAAAATCGAAATTTTTATTTTTCGATTTTTTTTCGCTAATTTCAAATCAAAATTCCCGCCGTTACATGTCCGATTTTTGCGAATGAGATATGGAAATGATCAGGAGAGAATTTCCTATCCAATGATCCATAAAACACTCTATTCCGACTTTGGATGACATACGAGATAGTGGAAAACGCCTCGAAGTGCGTGCATGACGTAAGTTATCTTGACGAATGAAATCTAAATGAATAGATCATGTCAATCCGAATCATAATACAATAAAACTGCCTAAGCAACTCTAATGGGACATAAAACATTTTAGTACGGAAACACGAACACCCCACCCCCAAACAAATTTTTTACAACGAAGCTTAGAAAATTTGTTTTTAGCAGTGGGTCTTTTAAAGTCAGATTCGAGACTTCATAGATTACTATGTTTATTTTATTTTTTATTTTTATTTTAGTTTTAGAAGGAAAAACAATAAGCAATAAAGACATAATTCACACCATAGAGAAACATGACTCAAAAATCCGAAAAAACATGCAAGAGTGGAAAACGTGAACTATGTGAACCGTGGACTTAGGATCCGTACTTTACAGCCACACACTCCATAGGGAGGGCCCGGTTACCTTAATGGTGCACTCACCAATATATTGGAATGAAAGGAAATGCACCAACACATAAATTTGAGTCGTTTATAGTCAAATACTCAAGACTTTATCTAAAACATATGTATGAACATGCAGTTGATCATATATCAACAACCGAAATAGTTGTGGATCATTCCATAAATAAATATCACAGAAAAAAATATCCAAACACAATGAAGCACCAAGATTTCCTCTGACGACACGACCTAGTGGAATCCAAACGAAGTCGGATAACCCTATTGTGTAACTTATCATGCACCTTCTTTTTCATTTTTGAATGCGTGGGTGTTTTAGTAAATAAGTGTGGAAAAGTGAATGGTTGTGGAGGATATGGTGGATATGGATAAGTTTTAGAAAGACAGCATGTGCACAAATGAGGATGTGGTTTTGGCCTGAACTCATTCATTGTATGTGTAGGGACTGTCTCAATTCTGAAAATGAAGGTGTCAAATAGTTTGTCCTTCTGAAGTATCTGTTTGGTAGGAGGATTTAAAAAATTATGAAGCACAGGAGAAACAAAAGGATCGAGTGCAAACTCGAGATTCCTTTGAAAGGGTGGAAGGAGGGGAATCGAGGTGGATGTTGTGCAAGTTAGTTCTTGATAGGGTGAATTGTCACCTACCGAAGAAACTCATCAAATTCCTCATCAAGATTGGTCATATCCACATTACTATGGTAGTCCTCTACATCTTTGAGAAAATCCTCTATCCCTTCCTCAATCAATAATACGTATCGACTAGTGTAGGGATGAAAATGTTGAGTCCGACTTTCCAAAGGAAAGAATTTTGGGCATATGACTATCGGGGAACGTGTTGTTGAAATAATCTCGAGCAAAGCTCTCGATCATGCTAACCTCTCCATCCATAGACGAATCGGGTAACTGTGTCCTTGTTTTAAAAACATTGACTTCAACAGCAAGATGGCCAAAAGACATGGACATTGAACCATCACGGCAATTAATGAGCGCATTGGCAGTTGCCAAGAAAGGACGCCCTAAAATAATCGGGACAGAGTCGTTAGCGACTTCTGTATCGAGGACTACAAAATCAGCCGGATAGTAGAAATCCTGAACTTTTACCAACACATTTTCGACTACACCCTTAGGATACTTAATAGACCGATCAGCTAATTGCAACGTCATTTTAGTGGGTTGCATTTTGTCTAGACCTATTTGTCTATACAAATAAAATGGGAGTAAGTTAACACTAGCCCCCAGGTCTAATAACGCGGTCGTCGTATAGGAATCTCCTAAGGTGCATTGTACAAGAGATGGGGGCGACCGTGGTCCTTGTACTTAACAATTCCATTATGTTCGGATAAGGTTGGGAATTGTTCGTTAAAAAAAAGGCCTTTTGGTATATTTGTCTTACGCCTAGTAGTACACAATTCCTTAAGAAACTTAGCATGGTGTGGTAGCTTTTTATAGCTTCGAGGAAAGGAAGGTTTATAGTTAGATTCTTGAAAACGTCCCTAATCTCCTCGTAAATTTGTATCTCTAGTTAACATGGCTAATTTTTGTGGAAACGGTGGTTTTGTCTATATTTAGCAATGGTATCACCTGGATGTTTAACTGTGGCTTTATGTTTCTTAGGTTGTGTTGTAACTGGTACCTCTATAGTGGTAGGCTCTTCAGTTTCTATTTCGGTATCTAGTAAAATAGTAGGTGTAGGGTTATCTTGGTGGGGTAACTATAGGCATAGTTACCTTGTTATCAACCACTCTGCCGAACGGAGAGTGGTGATGGCATTTATCTCACCTACATTTTCATATTCATTACTAGTATTATCGGTTACCTCAAAGGTCGTGTTTGTTGTTTTAGGATTAGGTATTGCGTTACCTGAAACACACCTTTGGGTTGGGCTTTATCTTGAGCCAACCGTTGGGTTAAATTATTAACGGATTGTAGAAGCCGCTGGTTAGATTGAGCCATGGTTTGGAAAAGTTTTTGGCTCACTTGTATGAAGGTGTCAAGACGATCCGGTTGGGTGGGTGTAGTGTTCACGGGTGTTGTTCTACCGAACTATTTCCGTGAAATATTTATTGGTGGATTTTGATAGTTATTATTTACCTAACGATACCTCTATTAGCATTATAATTATTATAATTACCTTGACCTTGTGCTTGACCTTGTCGAGGTTGCACTTGGTTGTTATAATTATTAAAATTACCCCGACCGCCCTCCTTGTCTTGGTGGGGCTTGGTTAAAGCTTTGCGTAGGCCTAACATATTGATTATTGTACCCTTGAGGTGTGACTTGTTGGTTATTTCTCCAACCGGTTGGGATTTTGTCTCCAAGGGCGTTAGGTTCACTATTAATGGAACAAACCTGTTCATAGGCTATAGACGATTGGGAATCGGGATGCTCGGGACTCCAACAAACTACATGGATTTGAATTTACATTCATAACGGGATTGGCTTTTGTTGTACAGAAATGGCATCTACCTTTTTAGTGAGGGATTCAATCAGAGTTTTAAGCTCAGGATCTGATTTAACCTCAAACATACTGGTAGCCTTAATTGTGGAAGAAGAACTAGCTGAGCGGGGATATCATCACTACCCCCCCCCTTGTTATTTCGCTTAGTTTGATCCTCTAAAAATTTATAAGCCTCCGAGGCTCCTTTTTACTTAAGAAACTACCCCATTCATTATGTCAAGGACTTCTTTATGGTGATCTTTGAAGTCCTTTGAAAAGGCACCTAACTAACGTGTCTTTTGCTAAGTTATGGTGTGGACACTCTATAAGCAGATCGGTGAAACGATTCCAAGCCTCAAAATGATTCATGAGGATTTTGTCGAAAAGAAATGAATCTTGGAAAGCATCTCATCCGTCTTTAGGGGTGGGTAAAATGTTCCATAAACAAATTGAACAAGTTTAGCCCACGAGTCCACGAATTAGGCTTTGGGCAAGCAACCAAGACGCCTTTATCGGGCTAAGGTGAAAGGGAATACCCTTAATTTAATTTGTTCAACCAACCGTAGGATGGTGGAATGTTGTTAGGACTTGTTCAATCCTACGCGATGTCTTTGGTAAGTTTTTCATGGTCTAAACCATGAAACACGGGTAACAAATTAAAAATATTTGGAGGGATTCTCAAATCCCCGGTGGTCCGCTAGAACGATGCAAGATTTGGGGCTATCGCCAAGGCTTTGTAGAAGTCCGAGAGAGGAGTCTCTTTTCTTCCCCATTATATCGGTGGTGTGTGTGATATAGTAGCTAGAGGTGTAGTTTGTGGTATACTAGATAGACTTGTTTGTTGATGTTGTTGTGTATTTACGTTAGGTGTTTTGTTCGCCGCACCTTAATCTCATGCAAGGCTAAGTCGAGCTTAACTAAACATGCAACACTCCAAACAATTCTCGATGTACTAGTATAAACCTCTAACAGAGAGATGCGAGGTGTGGAAGAAAGGAATACCTGATTAAGCGTCCTTGCTTCGCTTATGAATAGCGTCTTGTGTACGCGTGTTCGTATATATAAGAGAATAAAACACTGAAAAACTTGACAACTCGAAGTTCAAGCAAACCGTGGAAATCCGAAATTTTCGAAATTTAAATATGCTGGCTATCTATCTTATCTTGGCTGGCGCTATGTAAATTCGAAAGTCCAAGAACTTAGCTGGTCGCGCTCTTTGAAGCCTGGCTTGTAATGTAAATTCGAAAGTCTAGTAACTTAGCTGGTCGCGCTCTCTTTGAAGCTGGCGCTTCGGTGTATTGATCAAATTCCAAGAACATAGCTGGTCGCGCTTCTTTTGAAGCGCGCCATCGATTATTTTTTTTCGAATTTTTCCAAAACTGAAACGGCAACCACAGTATGAATCAAACAAGGGTGGGTGGGTGAAATGGGACTTAAAAATTACTAATTCTATTATGAAAACAATGCTAAAGTGCAACTAAGATGGCAGCGGCGCCATTTGATAACTGTAAAATGACTAGTCTACCTACGAAATGAACGATGAATTCAATCCGTAAGTAAACTAAAACTGGACTTTTACGTGGTTGATTATCAAAGATTCCTACTCTCAAGTCTATGAGATATAGTGGAGTAGATAAGTTCGTTCCACTCCTAGTGCTCTAGCATGGATGTTTTCTAATCTAACTAGTCGTTTTTAAGTCTATGAGAGTTTTACGAAGGGGATTATACTACGATGCAACTACCCACAAGATGCAACTAGTCAATTATCTAAATAATTATGGGAAGGCTACGTTGATTCTATGATAAGGAGTTAGAGGGGGATTGATTCCACCTTAACTCAACTTAATCCACTAACGACGAATCGTCAGAATCCGAATTGAATCGCCGAAACAATTGGTTATTCCTAATCCCTAATTATACATGGCATTTCTACCAATCATAACTAGCATGTGAACAATTAAACCCATTCTCATGGTGAACTAATCATTTCTAGAGTGGAATAGAAAATAATTTACCATGACTCTACGATAATCGGACTCAAGCTTTCATCAAGGCTTCACAACCCCTCTAATGGAGGTTTAGCCTTGAATCATTCATAATCATTTCCATTTAGATTAAAACTAATCATAATATAAAGCATTGAAATTTACTTAATTTAACAATAATGAAATCTAATTTAATGACTAAATTGAAATAAGGACAGAAATTGAATTTAGATCTAGAATTGGAATTGACAAAAAATCGAAATGGGTAAAGAATACTACTTTATTGATCTAATCAAATGAAGAACAAGATTCAAGGTTTAATCTAATAAAGGGATTTGAAACTAATTAAAGAAAATAATTAGATCTAGATCTAGAAGCTATTTTAATGGCTACTTTCTATTCTAAGCTATCTACCCTAATTCTCCACTATTTTATCTACCATTAACAAAGAATTAAGCTTTTGTTTTATACATTCAGATCCAAAATCGTGCATGGGCTTGGAGCCATGTTTTGGGCCGAGAATCGTGCCCAAAACCCAATTCTTTCAAATCAAAAAGGCCTCTTCAGCTGCAGTTGGCTTCCACAGACTTTTCGTCCACTTCTGCTCCTCTGATTGGGTCAAGGCTTGGACCATTGTAAAGCTCTTTTCCGAGCCGGTCGTTTTTTTACATAAGGTAGGCCTCAATCCGAGGTCTGAGTCCAAAGATATGGCATTCGGAAGTTCTCACGACTTTTGCTCCTTTATCTCGCTAAAAGTGGCACATTTACGCACATAATGGACTTTGAAGCCCGAAATGCATAAAAACACTTAATCAGTATTAACTCTTACTTATTATTCACATAATTGGTCTAACAGTATGATTATTAAGGGGTTAAAACTACAGTTTTGGGCTCTTATCACATACACATGTTTGTGTTCAATATTCCCCCTCCAGTTAGGGCGATAGTTTCTGCAAAAACAATGTTCAAGACATTTGTCTTGTGAGATTCCTCCCTTAGTTTGTGATTCCCTAGGATCCACACTAATATGTTCTTACATATCCCCTTTTTTCTTTAGTCTTGCTGTCTATCAGCCTTGTAGGACTATTCAGAAGCATCTTGTCATCAAAGCTAGTTCGTCTTCATTCCGACAAAGAGTGTGTTGCCTTATTCTTTTTTTGCTTGGTTCCTCGCAAGAGAGATTGGACACGTCCTCACTCGTTCTTTTTTCAAGATCTTTGAGCCTCTTAAGGATGCCATAGGGATTCTTCTAACATGTATGTCCCTGTGCTAATAGACCCCCTCCAATCCCAGCCAGGCAAGGGACTAGTTCTCTACCCCATCCCATTCCAACTTCTGTAGGGTTTACTGGTAAAAGTTTCAGCAGTGCACCTCACTAGGGTGGCTTTTTTTTTTATCAAGTTTACTATCCAAGTCCCTTAGCCTTAGTTGGAAGCAAAACCAAAGAAAACTAAGCTGCTTTTCTTTTTCCATCTGTCTTTAAATGTCTTTGTGTTGCTCTCGAGATGGTAGTGAGGAAGGGAAATGCTTTGTCTTTCGATGTAGTTCCTTTGCTTGGGCTTCTTACCGTGACGGAAGGAAGTAGGTTCATAATGAGAAAGGGATTTGCTCAAGTTGTTTCCATTGCGATCGGTTCTACTGCTCTTACCACTGCTGTTGCACCCTTATCCCAACCAAGTAATACAAAACCTTTCCGCTCAAATGCCTATTCTGATTTCGAAAATCAAAATATTATCTTATGAAAGAAAGAACTTCGAAACGATCATGCCAAAGGAACTTCGGGACGGGATCAAATAAAGGCATCACATAAGGAATCGGGAAACCCCCCTCTTAACATTATTAGGTTTATTTGAAAAGCTTTCATCGCCCGGCCCCCGAGACCCCCTTATTAATTAATTTACCTACCCGATCTACTAGGTTGATTAGTGCATTGCTCTTAGATTCGTAGCTTTCCCTCTAGTCTAGCTCATAGCCAACTCCCATCCCCGGTCTACCCCTCTCATAGTTTTTGCTTCTACCCATGCACTTCTTTCATCCGGGGTAGAAGCCGGGGAAAATTACAACCTCCTTACAAACTCGATTAGCTCTTTTCTCTTTAGATCTGAGCGGCACTTTCGATGCACCTTAGCGTTCTACCCGGACGTAACTATACTCTATAGCTGCTTTATCGACGAGTCTTAGGAACTAGAGCTTTTTATCCCCTGACTCTCAAGGGTTTAGTATCCTTAATCAAATGCCCTATCCAGTACCGGAACATTCAAAAATAGAATCTTATTTACTATAATAATAATAAATTCCCCCAGAAGAAAACAAAGGGAAAAAGGTAATTGTGGCTCGATTTATACCCATTATGATGACAATGTCATCAGCAAATTGGTAAATCAGGGGAGTCGGAATCCCCGGTTTTTTTAGTCCCATAAGTTTCCCCAATCGTTGTTCTTTCTTGAAGGCCATGTTCAACATTTCGGCCACTAACTCCTTACGGGGATAACGGGCATCCCTGCCCCAGGCTCTTGGTCGCATGGATGAATCCCCGCTCCCGAAAAAAAGGGTTCAATAGATTGATTAGCTATGCATGCTCGATCCATTTTCTCGAGGTTCAAAGAAAGGCTATTTCTTTTCTCGCTTCATTTTTAAAAAGGTCGACTTCAGATATCGCGGCCATGTCGACATTTGATTAACATGGTTGGTTCTCCCCCGCAGAGTGAAAAAGACTCCAAACGGTGAATTGTAATAAATCAACCTACCTTTATGAAGGCTCCTTGTTCATCTGCAATGAGCCCACTCGGGGTTTCCCTCAAGATTGGCTATTAGATTCGTGAAAAATTGGATATAGAGTGGTGCCCATAAAGGGCGCGATCGATAAAGTTGATGATTCCAACTACTGTCGGTCCCTTTTGTCGTGGGACATACACTAAGACAGCCTTTTATCTATAAGAGCTGGTGCAAGAAGGCCTCCGGGTAAAGGCATTAATACTAATAAGAGAGGAAGAAAAGAAACCTCCCCAAATTAGGTGTTGATCAGATTAGTGGAGGCGAAAGCCCTACCCTATATTTTATTTATATATAATAGAACGATATAAAGAGAAAAAGAGTTATGGTCATGTTTTATTATATATTGGCCTAGTTGGAGTTCTGACTATAGCTGCAACCTATCTCATATTGGTGTTCAGTGTACCGCCCTCGATCACAAACTATCAATTGAATAAGAAAGAAAGAAGAAAATAGACCTATAGAATATCTATATGTCATCCACATCCAGACGTATATTTCTTTATGTAAGAAAATATTTACTACATTCAATTTTACGGAGTTGCAACTATCCATTATTGCATTGCTAGGAATTAAGTTCTTACAGGTAAATGCTCACTAAGTAGGAAAAACCATTTTATCATGATAAAATGCTTTATTGTAGGCCATTAGCATTCATTATTGCAACTAGTGATGAAACTGATTTGGGCGAGACGACAAGCCTTTTTCAACCTACTTCCCATTGGTGAAGCATTTACGTGTTAAGCCAAAGGTTCTGTATCAATTGGTGGAAAAGGGTAATCAGGAAAGTGTCTCGTACTGTCCATGACTCTAGCTTTCATGTAGTTGTCGAAAGTAATGCTCAATCTTGTATCTGGAATCTATCGGTCTTCATTCGATATGGTACACTTTTCTTCAAATTTTTAGATGGTGAGGTTAGAGTCTTTTCCTAACCCGAAAGCAAGGGGAGGACTCTACAGCTTTTCAGATGCAAATAGGCGCCCCTTTGGCTGCTCCTCTGATTCCGAAAAAACAAAATACTAACCGAAAACAGAAAAGAATACGGGTCGTGTCTTTGTTCAGATGCTAAGCCCAAAAGCCCATAGAGTCTTATTTTTATGCCATTATGGAATGCGGGCTTTTAGCTCACCCTTGTTTCTTTGGATGCCAATGCGTCTCTTGTTGACACCTCCGGAGAGGTCAACTATAAAACTCAAAACTCATGGGCAATCTTACGAGGACGAATGCCAGGGCCTAAGTTGATTACTCAGGGATCATGATGGACAGGCAGGGTGTTGCTTGACAGCTCGATAATGGTCCTAACAGTTGAAAATAGAGCTAATAGCCATAAGAAAATAAAAAGGTTGAAGACTTGTCTAGCACTCGGATATATAGAAGAATGTGGTTGGTCTTACAAGGGACAGTAGAGTAGCCTTAATATTATAGCCAGAGATCTGCAAGGGTGGATTTGTGGCTAGTGATTCTGATGGGGTCCCACATCTTATAGCGTAAAACAATTTGTATGCCCTACATTTTTATGTTCCTATGATTAAACCATGCTCATTCTGTGGTGGCAAGTTGGAAATTGCTTTTGTACCTAGGATTAAACCATGCTTTAAATTGTGATCCATGCTCATGCACTTGGGTTATAGTGGTAAGATTTTGGGAATGTTTGGACTGGAATATATAGGTAATTTCTTCACCAAACAGGTCTTCTTTATTTTCATTTTCATTTCATGTGATGTGCATGTTTTGAAGAGGATTATGTAGTTTCTACAGTCTTTTGATCAGCTAATATAGGCTCTATTAAAAATTTGAAACTTGGTTGTGTGCATAATAACTCCATTGAAAATGAGTTTGGAAAAATAACACAGGGCGTGTTGGATGCGGTTTCTCGTGACATAGGAACACCTTTGAGGCTTTTACATGTTATCCAAGGTTGGTGCTATGTCGGAGCTAAGAATCCACTAAAAGTGACCGAGAACAAGTATTGAGCAACGTGTTTCCCGCATTTTATTATATTATAAAGTAATGTATGTGTATAATAATTAAAATCAATAAACAATTACAATTATAATTATGAAAAGACAATTTCACTATAGGTTAATGGAGATGCTCTTGGCGAGGTGTTCAGGGGTTATGTGTTCAAAATCATGGAAAGGTGTGACAAATAGGGTTTTCCAATAAAGTAGCATGTCGTCACTCTTGATTCCTGGGCCCTGGCCGTGTTTGCCTTTTGCAGCACAGAGGCACTCCCTACTTCTGTGGACACGGAAGGTGCACTGGAGAGAGGAGAAGGAAGTATGTTCGTCGTAGCAACTTTAATGTGTTTTTATTACCATCTTCAAAGTTTGAATTTGCCTTGATAAATAAAAAAAGATAAATACTCCTGCTCTTGTCTTTACATGGACCAATTATGGGGAGTTAATTAAGTGATGGTCTAAGATTGTGTAGAGAATGTTAAAATAGAGGTTGTTGCTTTATAGAGTGTGAATTTCTTTAAATAGAAGATGTTTTATATACGCCCATTTCATCTACCTTTTTAATATATATCATTTTGTGGCGTATATAGATGTTCTGGTGAAAAAGAGGTCCGAGACGATTGAGCAAGCAACTTCAATCTCCGTCGATGAGGCAGCAGGTTCAACAGGTTGTCATCCACAAAGTCCACCTCCTATTGTGACTACTGTGGAAAGCACCGAGGATTATGGAATGGATGGTAAGTCGATAGTGTCTTATCATCCTTATCTATTTGTGTATCATGAAAGTTAAATTTTTCTCGAAATTTTTATAAGGTATAAAGACTTGAGAACTTATCATTTAAAATGTTTATTATTTCCCTATCTAGATGGTCTAGTGAAGAAGAAGCCAGATATGGACAAACAGAGAGAAATCCAAGCAATTAAAGCTGGCCTCCCAAATAAAACTTGCCTGCGCCGATGACCCAGACATTCTTCACTTGATGCCACTTCAGGTAGTTTGTCTAACCAATATTAATTTTAAATTTCCTAATGAGATTGTTATCGTCAAGGAATGGGGCTTTTATAAGCCACACTACTCTGAAGCATCTTATTATTGCAAGTGGTAATGACATGAATTCAAAATATTTTCAGAGCTCCTCCAACCTGATTACAACGTCACCGTGGAATACCGAAAGTATCAGAGAAAATACCCGCAAAAAAAAAGACTTTGAAGGAGATAAATGCATTGCCAACATAACTTGGTGAAACTCTACTAACACTTAATGAATATTTTATGTTTTTGTGCTAATAACAACCTATTTCTATTTCCTACATAAACAGTATTACTATATGTAAGATCTATCTTTCCCTTCTGGACCCCTTAGGGAGGCAATTATCATAGGAATGAGAGCTAGGTTGCTAAGCTTGGGAATAAAACTTGTTTTTGGATGATTCAACTTTATAACTTATGTCCATATCTGTGTAAGTTGTGTGATGGAGGTGCTATATTGGATAGTTGATGTGGTGTCGTTGTAGGTAATGTGGGGTAGAGTTCTAGTTAAAAAGAGAAAACTTTTTATTTTTGTTAGAGGTTACTTTCGACATATCAATTGTAATGTCGTAGGTTGGATATCGTGTATCAGTTCTTAGATGGAGTATGCTTTTTAGTATCCAGAACATGTGTGTTATACAAACCAATTAGAGGGTTCTGATGTAAGTACCATCAGAACTCAAAAGGTCCCTAGGTATTATCTTTGGACCTCTTTGGTTTCTCTTTTAGAAAGTTGTATAGTAAGTACCATTTGTTAATGATGTAAACCTTTTGATAGCTATCGGACACAGAAGTATATATTTAATTTGTGTTTTCAGTAATGGCTTTGTACGAGGTGCTTGGATGATTTGTAATTAGTCGAGACATTTAAGTTCTTTGGTGTACTAAGTCTTTCTATTGTAGTGATCTCATTTTTGTCAACCGGTTATTTAACCGCTCTAGCATTCGTCAAGACGGTTAAGTAGCTGGGTTAATGACTGAGAAGTACATTGTTTTAATTTTCAGGTTATGACAGGTCTTTTATATTTATGAAATGTTGAAAATACAGATGAGACTCTGCCGAAATTTTCCTAGAAAAGTCACGTATCTTAGGTATATAATTGTTTCAGATTTGGGGCGTGTTTATTGATGGAGCCTTTGTTTTTTATTTTGATTTACTTTATTTTTTTTAAAGAAGTTAGATGGCTGCTCAAATTAGGTTAGGTACAACATAAGTACTCTACACATTAAAAGAAAATGACAGCATAAGTATTCTGCTCATGTTAGATTAGGTAGAACATAAATATTAGGTATTGTATAGCTAACCTTCATAATAACAAATTGTAAACTTGTATTGTTTTCTTTTCTTATTGGTAATTAACATACATTTGGACTTCATTTGATGGAGACAGCCATAAAATAAGAGAAAAGAGAATGGACTTTCTACTAAATTGTAATTAGGCTACTACATGCAATGTCATATGGTAGTCCTAGTATCAAATAATAGCATATATACTAGGGCCTCATATAGTAGAAAGTAGGACAAGTAAGTATGAAAAGAAATGTAAATCAAAATGCAGAAAAACACAATGTGAGAAGCCCTCATCTTCTTTCAATCATTATAGCATGTGTCTATGATACAATAAATAGCATACGAGAATTGTGGTTGACTGATTATAACGTAGTTTGGTGTTTCACTCTTGGGTTGCACTTAAGTGTTTAAGTTTGTGTTTCAATGCCTAAACATTGTGGTTTCGTTTTTGAATCACTTGCCACGCTTTTAAAATGAAATTACGACTATATTTGGTACTTAAGTGTTCATATTCAAATTACAGGTATGTGTGGTACTTGAGTGTTCACATTCAAATTACGGCTACGTTTTCGCGTTCAAATTATCATCGACATATTTCATTATGATGTACGCATTAATTGGAAAAGACTTTTATTCCAATATAGCTCTACCATTTTGCCATCGCTCACAATACTTATTAAATCCAATATAGTGATTTAATGGGAGTATGCTACAGATAGTAGTTTAATAGGAGTATGCTATAGATAGTGGTTTAATAGTAGTATGCTACATCTAGTGGCTTAATTGGAGTATGCTACATCTACTATTTCAATATAAGTTGGTCAATGCATTTGTTCCCTCCGTATGCTCCAATAGTATAACCCGTCCCTCCTTTTACGTTTCTTTTATAAACAGCATCAACATCTAGGGTTAGGGTTTAGGGTTTTTACCTTTTTTTTTTTAAAAAAAAATCTCAGTTATTGCTACTGTATAAGATCCAATCAAGCATAAGAAGCACGAAGCAAACATAAGAGCACGTTAATTTTGCAAAAATGAAAGTAATTTCCCTTTAAATTCATGAGTTTGATTAAGTTTAAGTTTTAGGGGTAAATAAGAGAAAATTTTGAGTTATTGAGTGTCATTCTTCACTTAGAATTTTATCAAGTATAAAGAGCACGAAGAATTTGATCTTTGAAATGTTAACAAAGATAAATTTTAATTTATCAAGTATAAAGAGCATGAAAAAATTTGTTGGTTGTGTGAAGGTTTTCCTTCCTTCATAGATTAGTAATTCTTGAATAATTGAACTTGGTTGAGCTATTGGTATGAAGTAGCCTATTAAGAAATTTAATTTCTGCATTAATTGTTGATCGAGACATTTGTTCATTATCGCTATCTTCATGAGTTTCAAATTGAGAATTACATGTTTCGTTCACCACAGGTTGAATGTCAGGTATGTGACCAACTTAGACACTCAGCTATTGAGTGCCAATTTATGTACTCTCGCTGTAAATAAGCTACATGTGATGGGATCCGATTGTTGGGCAAATCGCAAACAACAAGCAATCCAGGAAGGAAGTACTTGAAGTGCCAACATGATTCATGTCAAAGTTATTTGCAATGGTTGGATGAAGCTATTTCTGATCAACTTTCTGGATCAAGCTCATCAACAAACGAATGTTTTAAGTGTGGTCAGCCAGGCCATTGGATGAATGAGTGCCATTGGGTAAACTATGAATGCAATACAAAAGACTGTAAGGGGAGGAGGATTGTTAAGACTACCAAGTATGGATTAAATATTAGAGAAAAGTATTTGAAATGCAAGAGTTGTCAGGGATTTCAATGGCTTCGTGATGCAGTGAAGATGGCATCAAGAAAGAAAACAACCACTTTGACTACGAAACCCATTATTACACTGAAAATGACTCTGTTTGAATTCTCAAACCTACAAATAAATTGAAAAATATAATGTGTAATGCAAAGTTCAACTTTGAACTTCTGCACAGTTATAGCTTTGTAAGATGGCTCCTTGTAAGATGTATTCTAACATTTTTCTCTCTTTTTCTGATTGCAAGTTTTAGCTTGGTAAGATGTAACCTGACATTTTTATTATTGCAACTCTATAATGCTCACGATGTATGTATCTGAAGCACTTGACAAGCGCTTGACAACTTTTTTAAACTGAAGCACTTATCTGTGTCTTTTTGCTCATTTTGCTGTAACTTTTTTGGTAATAGCCCATTTTGTTGTCTGTTCAGTCATGCTAGCAGTTAAGATACAATCTGATGTAACACGTTTGCACTGTAAACACATGACAAGTATGAAAATAACCTGTCATAACTCCATAACTCTCTTTTTAACATAAATCTTCTTTACTATATGGAATCCATAATGTAGTGACATACAAAACAAAGTTGCACTAACTAGGCGCAATCTCAGGTTGTATGCCGACTTTTTAGGAAAAATAGTTTGAGATACAATGGTTTTATCATATGATTAAACACTAACTTTTATCATATGATTAAACTTCTTTTAAGTGATTGCTTATTAATCTCAACACCAGTTTTGTAGCACTTAAATATATATGAAACTCAGAGTATCATACTATTGAATTATATGTAACTTCGAGTAACATATTATGGAATATGTGACTAAGTGTAGCATATTATTAAAGTATTATGCGATTGATAGTATCATATTCCTGAAATATATGAAACTACTAGTATCATATTATTGAATTTGTGACTTAGAGTATCATATTATTGAAGTATTATGGTCTTTATAGTATCATATTCCTGCAATATATGTAATAAATAATATCATATTATGGAATATGTGATTTCTAATGTCATACTATTGAAGTATATGTAACTTTGAGTACCATATTATTGACTATGTGAGTAAGAGTATCAAATTACTGAAGTACCTAATCCTGGGTTGTATAGAACATGGTTTGAGTGTGACAAGCAAGTAACAGGGTTTCCTAATACTTTGTACCAAAGTTTTGCTTCTATAGAGGAAGGACAACGAGCTATAGAAGGACAACGAGCATAGACTCTCTACAATAGTTAACACAGTGTTTCACTGCACCCTTCAAAAGGCCACATGCAACTATGTCTCGAGCTAATAGGTCATAGGTGCTTCCTAAAGCTCCAATTGTCCTACCGAATTTTCCATCAACTCTATCTCCTCTTCTAGCTATGCCTAATCTCGTTCACTAGATTCAATATTGTTCGATACTAACGTATATGCTATATGTAGTAGTTTAACTAAAGTATGCTACAACTAGTGATTTAATAGGTAGCTTAGTGACCCAATTGAAACTTCTTCACCCAGTTATTCTAGTTTTACCCTTCAAAATATGTGGTTGAAAATCCTGCGCATCAGAAATTTGGGTGCACCCGACGCACTCTAGACGTCCTCTATAGATATTAGGGTTACATAGACTTACCCCCATTTGTCAAAATCCAAAGATCCAACGGTTAGATTTCTTCATCCTAAAAAAAAAAAAAAAAAAAAATCATCTCGTAGCTGTTGGATCTTGCAATTGGGGGGTATCACTAATATTTTTGAAAATGGGAGGGTAACACTAATTGCAACTATTAATGGGGGTAAGTCTAACTAACCCTAGATATTATCCAGCTGTATATAGACTATAGAGTTTTCAACGAAGTGGGACAAAGGAAAAATGGCCCTTGGCCAATAGTCGGAGCCTTTTAGAATTTGGTACAACTAGTTTTTTAAATGGGTTGCTTAAGTGCATCAACTGGTATAAAATGTCAGTAGCAAGCACATTTTTCACTATAAAAAAGCGCGGGAAGAAATAAAAAAAATGGAGAATTCTTTCACTCAAAAGCTCTGTCGAATTGTAAGATTTTCTTATTATTATTATTTGTTGTGTTTAATTAAATATTAATTGTTTTTTTTTTTTATTTGTTCAGTTAATTGGTTCAGCATTTCAAAGATGTAGAATCTCTGAAAATCTCTGCAGACTGACAGTTTCTCTCAAATGTTGTACCCATGCTTCAAACCGGCCCATGATTCGAATCTCAAGTAATGATTTTTTTTTTATTTTCCCTAATTAGATAGTTTAATTAATTGTAAAAATGTGAAAACAATTTGTTTGGAATTGGGCAGTTTCAGATACGGGCATTGCAAGCAGCTTGGATGAATTTCAGGACATGGAAACTGTTTCTACTGATAAATGGGGTGAGTTCGGTTATATACTGTAATGCCCCCACCATTGTGTATGATGTAATTTGCTATAATGATTTTTTATATCTTCATGTAGATGGAGTGCTGTCTGTCAAAACAACAAGTAAGATTTTTTTTTTTTTCTAACTTGCCAACCATCGAGATGATATCTTGACTATCAAGTCTCTTTCTAATGCCAATTATAAGAAGGGGAGATGTACATATATTCACTCTCTTTGTGAAGAGTTTCAGGCATTTGCGAGACCGAGGTTTATAACTATCAATTATACCTAAAGGAAAATGTTTCTGCAAGAAGGCTGAAAAGGTTACCTCCTATCTCTAAGAAGGGTGGAAAATTCAGGCATGCCTTTTACTTTTTCTTCTTTATTTTCTCACAACTTTTTAGCTTCTCTTAACTGGAACTTGCTACTAACTCTTTTTCTTTTTACTTAGTGGGACTGAAGTATCACTGTCTACCTATGAAGGTGTTGATGGCTTATGTGACGGAATCGTTCACTTCCTTCAAAAGGTTTGGCTTTTTCAAATCCCCACCTTGCAAATTTTGGTAACCTAGAATTGTAATGTTGATGAAGATAACCAGCAAAAGGCTTCTCCTACTTTGTTCACTATGACATAAAGTAAAATCGATAAAGATTACCAACAAAGGGCATTGACTTGCAATCTTTGTATGTGGGAAATTCTTTAGTTCCTCTCCTCCAACTATAGAGAAAAAGAAGATCTAACTGGTGCAGGTGCCGACTAGCAAAGTCGGTAAAACCTTTGGGTGATGATACCAGAGGTCTGGAGCTCGAACCCCGCTAGCATCAAAGAGTTACTGATCTCATTTAAAACAAGCTTACCAATCAAAAAAAAAAAGATCTAACTGGTAAACACATAGTATTACTCGTCCTGAACATGGCTGGTGAATCAAGGAACACCACTTTAATTTATCTCTTCTATCCCTTTTATAGAATAAGTGGTTATATCAAGTTGCCTTATGCAGAAAACTGAGGTCTATATATGTAAAGCCCTTCTGCTAAATATAAAAAGTAAATAAATAATACTAGATTGTAATCCTTTACCGAAAAAACTTAGTAAATCAGTAGTAATAATTCATGAGTTTGTTGATTTGTATGTGATACACGCACATGGTCCAGTATGTCTAAGTTATTTATTTACAGGACACGACACCGATACCAGCACCTGATAGTCATGGATGTCCATTCTATATTGTATCTGACCCTTGGGCCTTGGCCATGCCACTCAGGACATACGTATTTGTACGTAATTAATTTAGATCTCTAGCAGCAATACCTGCAGTCAACTATTCCATATTTTCCCGCTCTTTCTGCCTTAACCTCTGCCTCTGGTGCTGGCTCTCAATCTATGCGAGGTGGTGGCTTTTGGACTGGAAGGATTGCCAATCTCTTTAAAACCTATTACTTAGGAAGTCTAACTGGGGAAGTATCAACCCTGTTTCAACCTATGCCTTTGTTACCTTCTCTCCTGTTGTAGGTAGAGGGCTTACTTTTTTGACACTGTCACTTTTTTTCCTACATTAGGGGAAGCTGATAATATATTTTTATTTTATTTTATTTTTACTGTGTCTCAGTTTACTCATTGTTCTACTTTTACCATTGTTTTGCAGATGCTCATGTTGAAAATTCCGGTATGATAAAGCAATTTCATATTCATCTGCATTATTTTATGACTGAGAAGCTTTTACTGATTATGATGATCGATGAAATGACATCATTCTTATCAAGAATCCCATTCATATATCAACTACGAAAAGTAGCTTGGTTAATGACTACTTGTTGAGCTAGATCTGCATTGGTTTTCTTAAGTTAGATGGAAGTGGGACTAAACATTTATCATCGTCGCTGTTGTGTAGAAAGTTGCAGCTGAACTGATGGTTGACTGTATAAGCAATGTGGAATCAAAATCTGAAAATCTCTTACTGTTTGACGAGGGCAATTGTTTGCCTTCTCCCCTGTCGAATATTGAACGTCTAGTATCTGGCCTGGAAGACCATGTTCTTAAGCATGGAAATTCTCTAGACAAGCAATGCGAGTCTTGCTTCTCAAGTAGGTGAGTTTCTTGACATTGTAAACACGCTTGCTGATAAATTGAGCTTTGCTCAGTTCGACCTTTAGTTTGTAGATCAACTTTACCAATTGCAATTTTTGGTTAGCTTAACTTAGAAAATCGTGTCAATATAACAATTTTTTGAATGGTAATACTCGAGCTTATTCAAACTTCTTATTCCTTGGCTTTGTCACGTTGTGGTTAACCGCAGCTTTTATAGATTGAGATCTCTGGGTCATTAGAAACTCACCTCCTCTGATTTGAACCTTTGCTAGGTGGACTTTGTAATTTAGCACGTGTTCATTTTGTTAGTTCATATTGCTATGAGAAATTCTGATGAAAGGCAAACAGATTATTTAGTTAGGATGAGTACATAGACATCCTTCAACATAAGTTGCTTATCGTTTAACTATGTGTAACTATTTTCTATTTTACCTATCCCATGTCAAGCTCTATGTTTGTTAACTTAACATACCACATTGACTCATATTTCTACTGCTTTCTATTTTTTTGATGGGTCAGAGTTGTCATATCTCTATTTTCTATCAACAGAGAACAATTAAAGGTTGGAAGTGGAACAGCATGCAACTCTGAAGCCGCCAGAAACAGTGGACAGATAATTGAAGCCGTGGTTATCATCACAGAGTTATCAGAGCCCCCAAGTTCATCTTGCCTGATGGGGTGTGGTACAAAAACAGAGGTTAGTCTATTGCTTCTTCTAGTTCTTTGCCTCTAGGTTATAATTTTTGGAAAATGTGCTCTCTCAGTATGCATTAACTCCTACACATTATATATTATGTCGATTACTGCATCGATGCTTCATATTATAGTTCTACTGTGTTTTTTTTGTGTTAATTTGCTCAATCTAGTGATGATTCTCCTAAGGCCCAAGGGCTATAATGATCAATTAATGGTTTATGACAAGTACAGGATGGTATTTTATGAAAATTTCATGATCAAATGATTCGTGTATTGTCGTTCTTTAAGATCCTCCCTTTAGTTTTGATAATAATGCTGGATTAAAGCCCTGATATGGATGAGTGGTAATTAAAGACCTAATCTCGAAATTTACAAACTCAGAGATAGGGGGTTACGCTTGTCTCCTAATTCTAATATTCTATCACTTCTGTTTTTTTTTTTGTACCCATAAAGAAAAAAGTTAAATATGTGAATTTTACAAGTTATATTGAATTATTCTGTTTGGCCTTCAACTGTTAACAAAATCATTCATCAAGAACTTCCACCATGTATAAACATTTTTTCCTGGTGTGGAGCGTATTAGTGCGTCATGTTTTTTCTTCCATTGTTCGTTTATTTGTTACTTCCAGTATTCATGTAAAAGTGTTCTACCAAGGCTGATAATCATTAGTTCGGTGATGAGCTAGTGAGTCTACAATTCTTTTCTACAGGTCCAGGGGATAAATTCCCACTGGACCAAATATTTGATGCAGCCAATTTCTTGATTTTAAATGTCCGACTTCTTATAGTTCTTTCTGTAATGGTAAGGTTTACACATGTTGTCTAGGCCTTTGAACTGCCTCATCTAGTGTCTTCGTCGCATTTCAAATCGGTGGCTATTGGTCACATATCTTCCTGACTATCTTACATGCCAAAAGAGAGACTATGGAAATTTGTTTTTGTCTCAATGTATATACCTAATTACTAGCTTGATTATCTTTCTAGTTCTAGAGGATCTAATTAAAGAGGCAACTGCAGGTCATTTATTTTCAGGATTTCTTGCCCAGCACAATCCCTCAGTCAGTGTTCAATGCATTGCCTAGCATTGACTGGAAAAGTTATGGTTTGAGCTTAAGGTTAAATTCTGTGGCTGTAGATGGTCAGTCGGTGCTAGAATGGGAGAACTTACCACCACATTCTCATATTGACATTGTAATCCACTGTTACCACGAGCAATATCCTTATTTGTGCGTATCTGTCTTCATATTGTCTTCGACAACTTTCGTATAAGTCTTTTGGATGGTATTTTCGATCTTTATTGTATTTCATCTATTCCTTGACATTTCATAAGATTGTCACACAGCAAATGCGACAAAAGACTCATTTTGACAAGAACCTTGTAAAGAAAGCAGTTAAGCAGGCAATGGATGATTTGAAAGAGAAGTATGCAGGAACTCTTCTCAGTGCACATGCTGTCAAGGTGCACCTTATACTCCCTTCCTTTAAATCTTTGTAGTTTGTCAAATAAATGGTATATTACAATATGGAGATTAAAGGAAGAATGGCGGAATTCACATTGTTGTTTATTTATTTATTAAGGAATAAAAGTGGTGATACAAATGGTGATATGGAGAGGTAGGGGGAAAGAAGGAGCTGATGACATTTCATTCTAAAACTAAACCTTTAGTAACTTGCTTATGCTTTTCTTACTAGAAGATTATTTTTGCTTTCATTATTTTTTTTCCCTTTTCCCGTTTTAGTAGAAAAGCAGAGTGATCCCTCAACAATATGCTAGAATATTGGATAGAGCAGTAACAACAATGAATTTTTGCAACATCTACATGACACAATAGCAGCAACACAAAATGCAAACCATTATATCGATAGTCATACTGTGATTGTGCAGCAGTTGTACATGAACCAACAATAACATTTGTACACAACAGACAGTAGTCAAAAAAATGCAATACAAGAAAAACACATGCTGGAAACAATCTGTTGTATCACAAGCTATGAGTAGCACATGGAAGAAAACGTCATCTTTGACCAACAAAAAGGAAACACCTATATCACTAGAGAGATGTTGTGATGTCTTGCATAATTCCCTAAGTACATTCGTAATTTCTGGAGTGCCTTGGAGGGAATGGAGTGTGGGGTACCACTCCAAAATGAAAGAGAAACAAAATATAGCTATTAGAGCAACTTGAACTACGAATTATGTTTACCTTTTCATAGCCTCTAGTGCTGTAACACCAAATTCACATTGCTGAACTATTTTCTTGAGCCCATTGAGATTAGGCATTAGCTTTTTCATTAACTGCTTTCTGGGATGTGCCAAGTTTATGCTTAGTTGCTTTCATCTGCAGATCCAGAATTATGCTCCTGACCTTGCAAGAACAATTGCTGGTCTGATCTTTTCATCCGATGATTCAGAGTTTCAAGGAGAATGCATCACTCTTCTTGGACTGCAGCCTCAAGAGACTGGCAAAGAAAAAGTTGAAGATTGTATTACGAAAAAGATTAATGCTGTTATAGGGATGAATGATAGGAAATCGCAGAAAGACAGAGAACCAGCACCCTTCCTTTTTGAAGAGGATTGTATTCATGAAGCAGATTCTACAGATGAAGAAGATGAGGAAGAATTTGATATTACGTATCTTTAAAGAAGTCTCCACCAGCCATGGGAAGGTGAGAGGCTTCTACATAACTCTGCAATAGATAGTTTAAATGTGTAGTTTAGATATCTGCATTATAACTTGTTTGAATTGTCAGACACTCAATTTTAGAGAACTCAAAAGATTGAATTACGTAGTCTTGTAAGTATAGTTACCTTCATAAATCCCAACGACTGATGTTTGAATAGTTGTTCAAATGAAGAAAGGATGCCTCCTCAGTGTTTTAGTCCTCTCTTTCCTTCCTTTAGAATATCCAATTCCAAAATGATATTATTAGAATATATATGTAATAAAACATTTATTTTACTTCTAGTTAGTGTTATACCATACTTATAACTTGTGCTGAAACCATTTGCCGCCCCATTTCGCATGAAGAAAAAAGTAACCTTGACCATTAGTGTGAAAAGTACATTTGACGTTTGCATGCTAATTAGAAGCAAGTAACCCATCGTTCACTCGTGTCGTTAACCACAACAGACCTGAGTTTGAGGGAAAATCAACCAGTTGAGTTTGTTGGAAGAACAACCAGACCAGAAGAATGAGTTGAATTGCTTCACGCGAATAAAGCTCGAAAGTTCTGCTTCAGACTAGTGGTTTTGTGTCAAAGACCTACAATTGGATGGCAGACACACCTGATTCCAACAACAGAACTAAATCGATATGCGCCTACGGGGCACAAGATTGCATAGTCAACTCTGACTTACATATGCTTTGATAAAATGATTTTCCAGGGGTTCTAGTTTGGTCGCTTGTCTCAGTTGTCTGGATGTGTGGTTGATATGGCCGCAATCTTTCGATGGAATGACCCTTCAATGCTGACAATCAAACCCCCGGAAACACACAACACCTGACATACATAACCCAAGTTACCTAGGCATTTAGACAATATCATCCAATTAATCACGAAAAGAGTAATACCCTAATGATAAGAATACTAGATTACCTAGATGACCATGCGGCTTTTGATTAGTGCTGAATTGCTGATCATTGTTAGGTACCTAAAATCTCCTGCAATCTGGCCACATGTATTCTGTTGTTTTGGATTCCAAGGAATATCTACATTGGAAGATGGAAATATACTTCATCTGGTAAGTGTTTTAGTGATCTTCAGATAGTACGTATCACATTCGTAGCTGCATTTCAATAATTTATGTGGGTATGCACATCATTTGAGAAGATACGATGAAGATCAATGATAGAATGATTGAACGGAAAGTGAGTCAATTCAAATCGTGTATTATAATCCAAATAAGACAGGAACAGATTCATTAAACAATGAAAAAAAAATCCACGAACTCCAATTAATGAATCATGATATGCAGTAATGTATGTTACCATAAATAGCTGAAATTGCTTCATCTGCAAGGCAGCGCAGGTATCCTTTTTCTTCCTTCATGTGTTAATATCTGAGAAGTACTATTGTTTTGGTAAAGATAACTACGAAATACTGAAAAAGATTTCTATAACTTAACCCACTATGCTGAAACTATTATTTATGTAGACGTTAATATCCACTGGTTGATCCTGATATTTGGATAGATACACCTTGCAACTTTGATTTTTCACTACTCCAGAAAGTGCGCCAGATAAATGATATGAAAACTACATTCATGGTATGGTTTGATTGATTTGATTGATTTTATTTTTTGTTTTTTTTTATTTGATTGATTTGATTGATTTGATTTTTTGTTTTTTTTATTTGATTGATTTTATGTTTTGTTTTTTTTTGAAATATCTAGAGGGTTAATCAGACCCACACCCCGCAGATTTATATTGTCCAAAGGCTTACCAACCCCAAATGGAACCTAGCTCAAAGACTTTCACCGATACGCATTTTGAGTAGACCCAACCCCCCATTTTGTCCATAAAAACTTGCTTCTACTGTCTCCATTTTGTCTATAAAAACTTGCTTTCACTCATTGGTCCAACTATCGTAGCAACACTTTGTCTCTAGTCCGAAAGTTTATCTGACCCAAAAGCCCATCACATAATTATTCAAGAAAGAAATCACAACCAACACGTACTTGGTGAGATTTAAACTTGCAAACTCTCCCCTTATTTGATTTGTTTATCTTAATAATCCACATTATACTATAAAAGCGGACATGTTGAAGTTGGAAGGGTGGAAACGTGGAAGGCTCATTTTTATTAGAGTTTTTATATTTAGAAAAACAGAAATAACAATTTCTCTGCAAGATATGATATTCTTTTCCCAACGAATAAGAAGAAAAGGTGTAGATATGATATTCAAGTAGACTGTTCAGTTCCAAAGATTCAGTCAGGTTTCAGCATTTTTAAAAGTTCGGAACAAGCTGAATATATGTAAAGCTTTTGTTAAGCATGACTTTTTAAGTAACATCAGTACATAATACATAACAACACAACACTATCACATCACTGAGTTCAGTAACCTTATTTTGCCAACTTAATGATCTTAATCAGTTATTGTTTACATATTTGCGTCCAATAAGCTATTTAAAGCTTATACGCAGCACCAACTAGATGAACATATTCTTCTATTATTATAAAAGAAAAAAAAAAAAACATATATATTCTTCTATTATGTACTTGTCATACCGATAAAGACTTGAGCGTGCACCCGAAAAGACTAGGTTTTTTCTGGCCGGTATGCCAAAAAAAAAAAAATATATATATATATATATATATATATATATATATATAAATGGCTTGTGGTAGATTCCTATTCTCCATCCAAGAGCTGACCCACATGATGTCTGCTTGCCTTGCTCATTCCACTCCATGTAATTTCACGTATTACTCTTGGCTGACCTTCTCCTGATTGTAGCACTGGCAATGACATGCTCTCATTTAGGCCCCAGTTTAGAATCTTCTGGACCAAAATCCTGTATGGTGCTCAAGTTGCATGATATCTATTTTTCCTTTTAGGTTTTGGTTTTGGTGTCATGGTTTTCATGGTTGAGAGAGAGAACACGAAGTACACAAAACACGATACCACTTTGACATTCCTAATTAGTACTATGTGAACTACAAATATAGTCTGTCTTTTAATTTATTGTTTTTGTTACAACAAGAAGGGGGTGTTTAGATATCTAAAAAAGGTGTTACTTGTCTATCTATTATTAAGCATATAGGATTACGTACACCACCACTACTACACAGCTCTGTATAGAAAAGTTAAGCAGCAGAAGGTGCGGGAACGTAGGAAACTGCAGGCTCCGGCATTGAAGCCAAGAGCAACGGTCTTGAAAAAGTCTCTCTGTTGGTAACGGAATCATCAGCCTTGAAATCGAGCGAGGGATCATTGTATACTTCCCACCATTTTGCTACTAACACTTTAATATCTTCTCTGTCCATGTTAGCTTCTTCGCCAGTGTACCTCCACGGCTTGGATCCCTATTGGTTGTGAAATTAAACAAAACGCTAAGATTAAAAGAAGGATCAAATAAATAAAGTTGTTTTAACGAGTACTCTCAAGTCTCAATTGGTAATCCAAGCTAGATACCAATAGGCGATTTAAGGTGAAAGGGGCTTACAGCGGCACAGTAGTGAACCACCTTAACCTTCTCAAGCTCAACGTTTTCAGGGTGCCGCCATAACATGGCTAGGACCAAATTGTACACCAAAGGGATGGGCTTGTAGACATGATTGAAGAACTTGTTCAAGAAATCCTGACATTTTCACAACATAGAAGTAATAAATAAACAATATTATCAACTTTTCTATCCACAATAACTCTTGTCCATGTATAGGGTGATGCTGGTGGGTAATGACACTTATCATGCATGAATCATCACTGTTTTTACTATTTTTACTCAAACTTCAGCATGATGTAAATAACAGAACTTAAAATTTAGTATATTTCAGGTGTATTAACTCCTAAGTTCAGTTTTATTGAATCTCAAAGAATCAGAGGATTTAAAACTAGTAAATTTAAAGATAGTTGCAGTACTGCTTTTATGTAGTGATCGAGGACCAAATGACCAATAATAAACTAGAGAAATGATGTTTTCTAAACTGGATATATAACCATAACAATCTACTGAGAAAAGTGATGAACTCACTTGCTCTGCAAAGGGTGTTGGAGCAGTGATTCTAAGATTTTCAATAAGACTTTCGAAAGTTAGTCTGCTAGGTTCATAGACAAACATCCCAGCATTGAAGTACAAGAGAGGAGGAGACCCCATCTCAGCAGGCCATGTCACCTTATCAGGGCATTGCTGGCAGTACCCAACTGAGTATTGCGGCGAATGACTCCAAGTTTTCTCGCAAAAACAGTCCATCACAGCATAGAAGTACCCGTTTAGTGTGTCAAAGAGATGATCTATGTTCTCAAACACTTGAATATCGGCGTCAAGATAAACCATTTTGCTATACTCTTCAAACTACAAGAAATCATCAATACAGCCGGTCAGCATACTCGAGCAGTAAAAAAAAATGTAAGTTTCATTGGTATATGAATCCTATAATATAGTCGTCCCCTTACGTCATAGAAACCAATACTAATTATGTTTTATAGTAGTGGAGGTTCTGCATCACTTACATTCCATATACGTAGCTTGGAGTAATTGATCACATAGTAAGCCATTGCAAACTGGATTTGGTTTTCAGGTGGATAGATTGGCTCAATCTCCTTAAGGATACAACCTTGAGACCTTAATATTTTACGATGTTCTTCGGGTACATCAGGCAACATTGCAACCACTAGAGGGTACGCACTCTTGACTTTACGTAGACCCTTTGCCAGCCCCACTACACCCTTAACATAATCACCACTACCAGCTAGGAACGTTACATAGGCCCTTTTTGAATAACCAGTGTTCAGTGTCGCAACCTTCCCAGTGCCTGTGAAAACATCTACGGTAACTGCTGGCGCCATTTATAGTCACTACAAACGCAGCAGTGGGTAGTGAGGACTATTCGGAATAGGTAACTTAACAACGCTAAGGATGCTATATTACTCACCTTGTTCCTGAATTTTATAGGCCACTCTTCACCTCCTTATATACTCCTAAAATGAGAGCTAAATGCACCACAAAGTAAATGCAAATGACGTTTTAATATCCTTTTCACAGGTTTTATTATCTTTTTCACATTGATTATCTTGCCACCAATGGTTAGTCCTACCTTATCATCTGTAGGGACATGAGATTTGATAGTGGTCTCGGTTTTCATTGGTAGAGGGAGGTCGGTATATCGTCATTGGAATATTTTATAGAGTAAAATGGTGTGAAGACTCTTCCTAATATAACCAAGTGGAATGTCGATGGGAGGTATTGTTATTTTTCTCTCTAAAGCTCATTTTTTGTGTGTTTTTAAACTTTAAATCACCTTTGTTTCACTTTCACCTCATTCCTTAGCAGCAAACTTTTGTTTGTGCGGATACCAAGCGCATCAGAAACTCAAAATCCGTCAATTCAAATAAGCATTCAAGCTCTAATTAGTAACAACTCATTATTCTTTAGGGAAGGGTTCCGGGGGTACGTATAAATTTAATATTAAAACATACTCTAATGATCGTTAGTGCATTTAGAAATTTTAGATTGTGCCAATTTTTATTTGACAACAATTTCTTTCCTACCTATGTACATACATTCCCACAAGATGATTCAAACCGGAAAATTCAACTCTCATCAAATGTGGTTAACAAGTAATTGAAGAATTGCCACTAACATAAAGGAGATCATCGGTATACAAAAAGAATTAAGCTATTTAAGCCCACTAACATCATGAATTGTTTGTGTCAAATATATGTGCTCCAGAATCCTTCGCCTTGAATAATTACCAAGTCGATGACCTGCTTAGTTTAAGATTGACTCTCTCACCATCACAAGACAGGCTAAAAAAACGGCTGCCTTGTCAGTTTCGTTATAAAAATCCTTGTTTGTAAAACTTGTAATCAACAACAGATTGTCAGGGCACACTTAAATATATGAAAATGTAGGTCATTCGCCTTTTTAATTGAGAGAATCTTAGTTTCTTAACCTGCGGAATTATTGGTGGCCATCAGTAGCATGGGTGGAGATAGTAACGACTCTCATTTCAAAGTAACAACGACCACACGTGAGATTCGCCCATACCGGATGAAACCAGAGAGGGGGATGGAGATAGTTGTTTTGGACTACATGAGAGAGTGGAAAGCAGTTTAATTGGGCACTCATCAAATTTGATTGATTTGGCAACTCCCAACAAAAAAATGAAATTTTAAAAGTTTGCAATATTACAAGTTTGTCATCAAAGTCCAGGCACAACAACCAATTTAACCGGTCTCACCATATTGAAATCCCAAGTTCGTTTGAGTGTACACTTAAACAGAATCGCCATGTCGTTTGAGTATGTACTCAAACGGTTTTGCCATATCATTTTATTGTATATTGAAACAGTCTCGCTATATCGTTTTAATGTACACTCAAGCGGTCTTAGTGTGTCATTTGAGATAAAATTCTTGGATTTTTAGCTAGAAAATATGGCGGGGCGTTTGGAGAGTCTCGAGGACAACATGGCTGGATCGTTTGGACTAAAAAAATTGAGAAGTTGATTTTGTTATTTTGTCAATTTCATATGCCTGATTAATCAAGATTCAAGAGTATAATTGTAAAGTTGAAACACAACTGAAATTGATAGGTAGAAGAACCGTACAATACAACAATGCGAACTGAAAAATCTCGATCTCTACTAAATATACTCAGACTTAGGACTCGTAATAGCGAGCTCGAGCCAAAAACTGACTTGAAATTGCACACCCTTCAAATGTTTGATGTTTTATTTTACTGAAATTGGTAATTGTTACGTTGAAGATTCTCTTAAACCAGACAATCTCTTAAACATTAACTGATTACGTTTCCGTCGGCAAACTACATTTACGAGAAGAGCAGCATTCCTTGTAATAATTTTCTCTTGGTAATGAAAATTGGAACGAGCAGCATTCCTTGAAGATTAGAGGACAGAGGATTTGTCTTGAGAGCAGCATTACTTTTTTGGAGACAAATCTCACCAGCTTGAGATTGATGAAAAGTGTCTATAATACTATATACCATGTTGTTATAGACGAGGTTGGTATTTTCATCGCTGAATACCAAGTTGAAGAGACGATGAAACTGGTTGGAAAAGGTGCTAATAGACTTGGTTGTTGGGCTTGGGCTGGAGGCTGCCCAATGCAATTTGGTGGGTATAGGATACAGGACCCTAGTGAAGGAGTCACCAACCGACTGGCATAGATAAGCAAGCAACTTTGAGTGAGGTTTCGAGGTCTTTTGGGGGATTAGAACGCTAATCTATTTGCCAAAAGCAGAAAAAAGGACAATACTGATAACAAGCACATTGCTTACTCGGGACAAGCTCCATCGAGGCACCTCACATCTGTCATTCAACTGAATTAGGATTTAGTACCCAGAGATGTAAGAGTCCGTGATGCAAGAGCTGAGGAAACTTTTCTGAGAAATTCCCATAAGAGAATTCTCAGAAGGGTCACCCCACTAGAGAGTCCCCTAGGAGTGGCGGCTAATACGATTTAAGGCCTCTTATAGATAAAATGATGCCAAAATTTTAAAAGAACCAAAAATAATAAAATACATGATAAAATCCAAGGTTGCAAAAGTTGATTAGTCTGAAGCCCGTTACCTAGCAACCCTATCCTATTCAAAGCAATATGGCAGGGATGACATCGAAGAGAAATACATCAAACTTTACTACACCATAGTATCAAGTGTTATAAATCTTTGTAGTTGAATCGACTAACAGATGATATCCTGTTTGTGACAGTTCATTCAACTCGAGGAGCTAAAACCTGTACAGTTAAAAAGACATCTCACTAGAGATTCAAAGGCCATAGTAGCTGGCCTACTTACATGGCTATGTCACAGAGTAGCAAGTGACCATATAAAATCCAGTAAAAAGACCCCCCACAAAGATAAAGCACAATCCTTATTTAACAAGATCACACATCACACAGCATGCTAACAAGTCCATTAAGCACCACCAGCCTTCTCAACAGGCTCAGCACTTGCTCCAGACTTTGTTCGCTTGGCTTCATAATCTTTTACAGCAGCCTTGATTGCATCCTCTGCAAGCATGCTGCAGTGGAGCTTCACAGGGGGAAGGGAGAGATGCTTGGCAATTTCCCTACAATATTATTGAACAGCACGTCAGGGATAAAAGAGAAACATCTTATATGCGTAGCTTCTTTTGTCATACCTTTAATTGTTAAAGATATTTTTAAGTGACCCGTCCGCAGGTGGTGGGATAAAGAATCCATAATTAGCTCAGAGTACTACGCCCAACGCTTCAACATTTCCAAATTTCTATCTGCCCTAAACTCTTGAAAGAAACTACTAAAATACACTACGAGAGGCCAAGTTATGTGTTTCTTTAATAAACTACAAAGAAACCATCCTATGCTGTTTCTCAACTAAGAAAAGATTAACTTGATTTGTAATGTATCTTGCATTAGAAATCCTACAAAAAGAAAGGCCAAAGAAATTTCGCTCAATAAGGACATCACTTTGCAAAGTGTATCCCAGTAGGTCAGAAAAGAAATGGCTTGCATGGTCCCTTCAAGCCACTTTCATAACAAGATTCATGGTTTTCTAGTTCTTCCAAAATTACAATTATTTTTGCAATGTAACATGTAAGATTACAATGAAGAATATATATGCATAAAGCAAAAGGTAAATATTCCTACAGGCAGGACTTCTAATACAAGCGCAAGGCAAAATAATTCCTCCCACCAAAGTCTGGACTCTAGAGGCATGTTAAACTTAAGGCAAATGCTTTGACTCCTCACAATCATGCATCTTATAAGCAAACAACAAATTAAGTGTCATAAAGTTATAGCATAAATTCTACTAACATATAACTTCATCAGCGTGTTAACCTTAAGGCAAATGCTTTGACTCCTCACGATCATGCAGCTTATAAGCAAACAACAAATTAAGTATCATCAAGTTATAGCATAAATTCTACTAACATCTAACTTCATCAGCATTACATGAAAAGAATAGCCAGCTATAACCTGACTAACACACTTGAAACTTTTTTACGCTTTTGGCCATCAAAACTCAATACAGTTTATCCAATTTCATGGTTTGATTGGCTGCGGAGCGGCTTTATCCCGGTACGAGTCAATTCCTGGCCTATGCTCTTCTTGGTGATGCCGTAGTCATTGCCGATAGTAGGGTGGCTGCTGAGTCTAAGTCCCTCTTGGAATCGTTGGGAGTCTTTCTTTCCCCCCAAAACTCTTGAATTTCCTGGGTCTAGTTTGCTAAGCGAGACTTTGTGTCAAGGCAGGGTCATGTGATCTGTCTCCAATCTAGTTGAGATTGTTGCGCACGTGCTGGCTTTGGCCTCATGGCGGTGCAAGATCAAGATTGTGATAAGAAATTCCCCATCTTTGCCCGGGGCAGATTATCCTTTAGAGTCTTGGTTGAGGCTTGGCGCCCCGTTAAACCCTTCTCTCTATGGCTTAGTGGTCTATTACCTGATAAATCCGCTTAAACTAAAGGTTAGTACCGTTAGAGTTGACGTTAGATGGAGAGGTATAGATCCTCTGGAGCGCACCTTGATCAGCCGTTGGATTCAACAGTGGCTCAAATCTGTCCATGGTTTTCATACCGTGGCTTTTTTCGTCTCCAAGATCTCCTTTATGGTCCTACCGTATAAACTTACCGGAAGCATACGAACCGGAGCGATGAGATCATAAAGTTCAGGCTGCTATGGAAACTATATGAAATAGTGACCATCAGGCAGGGGCATTCGTTGGCTACCACCAATACAGGCGTCTACTAGTGTTGCCTTTCCAAGGCAAAGATTCTCTAATGGGGAACCAGTGAAGCTTGAAAAAACTTCCAGGTGATAATAAAGGCAGAAGACTTTAGACAGAGTAAATTGCCTTGTCTTGGAGAGTGAATAGCCTATTTAAGTCTTCGGCAAGAACAAACAACCTGACGCTTGCCTTTTAAGTATGCTTCTTCTTTCTTTCGTCTAAGTGGCTTCTCCTTTTTTTAGTAAACCCATACTCATTATATCATAAGAAAAGAAAGAATTCCTTATTCAACTACAAGTTAGGGAAGGAAGGCAAGATAGAAGAAAATCTTACAGAACACCTTCTTAGGTAAGAGCATACGAGTAGAAGATAGTACAATTAATGGCAGCGGGCAGAGCTCATTTCAAGGACTCAAGCTGTCTTAGTCATTCCCAGGCACTACAGAAGATGCACTTAATAACTACCCATTCGTACGAAATCATGAATCTAATGATTCTCAGGGTCCCTCTGTAGTAGCTCTGTCTTCTGAATCCGTTGACTAGAGCTTCGATTTATTGGCCCATTTTTCCTTATCTAAATCTGTAGGTTTAGGAGTCTAACGATAGATGTAGCATTGAAGGAAGAAACCGTGTTCTTTAGACAACTCAACCGGATGAGACATCACTTCCCGGTCCGGTTTGTGTTGAACGAGTTGAATGGAAAAGCATTACACCGATTGGCGCTCAGCTTCCGCAGTCCAACTTGCCTCCACGGAATTGGTAACTTGACTCGCTGTCCTGTCTGGGCCTCTCCCATTTGTCCGAGAGCAAATCTCAGTCGGGGGTATTCGGGCGGGGGATCTAGTACGCGCGGGTAAGAGCGATTTTGCTCCTCCCTCTGATATTCAGTCTTGTCTTCTGTCCCCGGGCCTACTGCCAGTAGACGCCTTCCCCTCTTCCGCATTCTTCCTAGCCTACCTGTTTGCCAGCCATTCCAGACCGGATGGAATTTAGTCAAGGGCTAGCCTATAGGAACTGCGGTGCGGTACATTCAACTTCTGTTCTCCACTCCACCTATCTTTTCTTCCCGGGTACTTTAGTCTCATGGAGTACCATTGCTTGTTGAATTCTGTTCCGTCTGCCCTTACTTAGGGTTCAACTGAAAAGGTACTGGCGTTCGCAAGAAGGTATTAGGTCTCACCTGTTTGAACTTGAAGCTCGATTCGTCCTACGAAAAGCTACTGTTTGAACAGCCGTATGAGAAACGGGGTTGTAGTTAGCGGAAGTGTCGGCAGTCAATCAAGGATAAGCTGGCAAGGCTGGAAAGTAAGCTAGGTCCATAGTTAGCGTCTGGGGTTCGTCTTCCGTGATTGTCCTTGGTCAGCCCTTTATGCAATAAAGGAGGAATCCACTTGGCTGGGCTGGATACGGGGAAGAGGCCAGATGAATTGACTGATCTTCTCAATGCCAAATAGCCTTAGTCTAGTTGAAGCTTGAGTTTCGGAAACAGCCTGCGCACTACGAAGCCCATCGCTCAATAAGTACAATGTGTGTTGCTGAAGAAGTGAGGTACCCTTACCTAAGCTCACTTCAGAAGCAACACTCATTGTTTCACTCAATAACTGTTTTCTTTAGACATGAACATGTTTTTTTACCTGAAATGACCAATCTCAAGTTAGACTCCTAAAACGTAATCAAAGTCTAAGGAGAAATGGGCATCTAGCTCGTTTCATGGGCTGGCTTGACTATCGTTAGAGTCTTCAAACGTAAGATTTCTTCAAACGTAAGATTTCTTCTTAGGAGAAATGGGCTTCTAGCTCGTTTCTTTCTAAATAACAACCTTTCATAGTCCTGTCGTTGGCTCCGGCCGGGCATTGAACTCAGAAAAAGCAGCTAAGTTATCAATGTACATTTGCTTAACATTCCGATATCTCAGAGCAGCTTCGAAATCTATCTGTATTTCAGACAGTATATAAAATTGATTTTATGATTCCTACGGCAATAACTAAATAACTTGTTTCCGGAGAACCCATTTCTTATAGAATCTCATGATGGATCGGCTATTGAGCTGGATTTGAACCAGAGTAGACGCCAACGAATTTACAGTCTGTTTCCACTCGGGAATCGACCCAGGAAGAATCGATTTTAGACTTCTTGATCAACTTCCTTTCGTAGTACCCCCAGGGGAAGTCGAATCCCCGCTGCCTCCTTAAAAAAGAGATGTCCTAAACCACTAGACGATGGGGGCAATTCTCTCTTAAGAAGCTGGAACTCCAAAATGGATTCTTCAAGCCAAGGTTTTCGCCTATATTCTTTGCTTAGAATTGGCGAATGCGCCTTAGCATCTCCATCCATCGCAGGGCCTCAAGGCACGAAACAAGCCAACTCAGCTTAGGGATTGAACGTTAGTGTAATTATTCTAAATTGGAGTTTGATCCAGCGAGTAGAGTTTACGTTTAGAGCCCTCGAGGCGACGAGGTTAGGTCACGGCACCCGTATGAATGTAACTATTTTCTTCCTTGTTTTTAGCTTCACTCTCATTTCAGGAACGGAGGCTGAACGGGATGAGGCTTCCGGTGTCCATAAGGCTAACGCAGAATACGCAGATTCATATACCGTTAGACTTTCTAACAAGGAGTATATTCGAAGGTCAGTAACAAAGGCCACGCCCAGTAGTTAAGGATAAAGCAAATTTCAGAGAGGCGAAGGCCTTTTAGGCAAGTTTCAATACTCAAGATAGCAGGCAGGCCTTTCCTGAGAATAAGGATAGCTAAGCACAGGGTAAGGCAGAAGTGTTGAAGGCGAGCAATAGGACGGACACATAAGAGGTGGCGAGCTATTCCAGAGCAGCCAGTAAGCTATTAGATCGCCCGGAGGAAAGCTGGCCTGGTGATAAAGAATGGGAGCTAGGTCTTACGAACAGATGAAAAAAAGGAGGGACCCTAAAAGACAGTTATAATACAGAAAAAAAAAAAAAAAAAAAAAGACTTTAAACCATGGAAGTAAAATTTTCATACTCTACTCTTATCATTATGCTTTCCTTTGATGATGAGGAAAACATAATGATAACTGTTGGCCATTTTAAAAGGCCTTATTGGAAAGTTCTCCTGAAGTGAAGCAATATGATAACTAGTCCCCTTTTTTTTGCTCTGGATCCCAGCAGATTCATAAATTACTATGCAATATTTTTATCCATATCTTTCAGTTTGTACTGAAATCCTACTGTTTTTTTCTCTTTGTAAGATGATATTACTCCTGTGTTGCATACTTGCATGGACTTATCCAACCATGTTAGACAAGTTCTGTATTCCGACACTCTAGTATGCCACTTGTAACTTTTCACTTACTGATTTTCAGATTTTCAGATTATTGATTAGCTCTTGTAAATGTTCTGCCCTTTAAGCTTATGACCTTCTCATAGCTATCATACCAAATCCTATCCTATCCTATCCTAAACTAATTCAATATATCATGTAAAAATTATCTGTACTCCTGTTTTAAAAAGAAGATACACTTTTTGTTTTATCTCTAAATTTATTTTTGGGGTAACCAAACCCAACAATCGACTCCAACATGCAGTACAGTTGTAACACTTATATATACTCGAACAGTTGATGTTTGGAATAACATTTTCAATTAAATATAATTTTGGTAAGAACACCAAAAGGAGTACAAAAACATCCATCTGACCATAGAGTTTAGCAATCAATATGTCAATAGTGTCTAGCAAACCCGCAATATAATATCGACTAATATTAACTTAAAACACCAAACTCATCATAAAATGACAATCATAACAACAATAAAAACAAGTAAAAAAAAAAAAAAAAACTTACGTGTTCTTAATAGTCAAAACTTCCTCCATCTGCTTCCCTTTCACCCACTCCGTAGCTAAACAAAAAAACAAAATATCTAATCTTTAAGCAAAACCAGACAAATAAAACTTTAAAAAAAAAGGCATTTACATACCAACAGAAGAAGAAGCAATAGCAGAACCACAACCAAAGGTTTTAAAACAAGCATCAACAATTTTCCCCTCATCATCAACTTTAATTTGTAATTTCATAACATCACCACAAGCTGGTGCACCAACTAGTCCAGTACCAACTTTAGGATCATTCTTATCGAATGAACCAACGTTACGTGGGTTATTATAATGGTCAACTACCCTTTCATGGTACAATCGAATTCCTGCTGGGTTCTTTTTCTGGAGTTGTTGGCCTAATCCTAGAAATTTCTTGCAATTTGTTCTCAACATTATTAATATGGATTCTGTTTTTTTTTTTTTTTTTTTTAGGGAAAGAAGAGAGAGAGGGTGAAGCTTATCGTTACGATTTTTGAGGCGGTTGAAAATGGGCCGGGTTTGGGCCCATTTAATACTGACCAGTTGAGAATGCTCTCAGGAAATCACCTCAGCCCTCTTTTTTCCTCTGAGATGGACACCTCGGCTTTTATAATTACTCCCAGAAACCCACGTCAGCCCCCCTTTTTTCTCTAATACTAACGCATCAGATTTTACCATAATTCGGCATAAAAAAAGTAAATCTACGCAATTTTTTGCAGATTTCAATTATTCGTAATCCAAAATAAATAAAAAAACAAAACCCCTTTTTCAATTGTACAAAACACCCCCCAACTCTCCAAAAAAAAATTTATCTCTTCAAACCCTCTCTCTTATTCTTCTTCCAAAATTAAATTAAGGTCATCCCTTCAAGCCCTCCATTCATCAAGTAAATCAAACTATTTTCAATCTTGGATTCTAAGTTCTCCAGGTCAGCACGTTCAATTCTAACCAATTCACTTGAGAAGAGAGCAATCTGTTAGGTTTGGATTTCCCTCTAGAGAAGCAAGTGGCCAATTTAAATCATGGTTTGTTGAGGATCTCATACCAAGGATGTAAAAATGGTGTTTCTTTTCTACATTGTACTTCTGTGGTGTCCACTTTGGTGTTGGTGTGATCAATGGAGGAATCAGAGCTCGCTTTACGATTCTGTGGAAGCATTCTACGAATAGTCTGTTATGATTGGTCACACTGTCTATGCATTCTTGCTTTGGTTGGGAGGCATACCTAATGGAAGAATCTGGTTGTTGGGCATTCTGCCGAAGAAACCGGATGTACTTGGCCTTGATTGCTATTATCCGGTGGGAGACGGCATTTGCGGGACTTGCTTTGAAGATGATGGAGGTGAACGCGAAAACAGGCTTTTGTTGTGATGAGCTTGAGGGTTGAGGAACCAATGGTTTACTCGACTAAACAGGAGTTGAGCCTGAACCAGAAAACAAACTCTGACCTTGCAACAGATGCATTACTTGCTCACCTTTCTCAGCAACTTGATTTCTAGTAGCCATAGTGAGACCATTCGCATGGGAGGCATCCAACGAGATGTTTTGATACATCACCATGTTCGCCTTGCCCATTCCCTTCACTAGCTTAGTCTGCAATTGAAGCCGCGACTGTTACCGCTGTTGTGGATGGTGCCTCCTTGGATGTTGTTGTTATTGCTGCCGCTGCCGCTGCTGCTGCTTCAAGATTTGATTTGGCAAGTTACCACTTACGGCTTGGGGGTTTCGAACCATCCCATGAGCTGCGATCTGAAGTTGTTTCTGTTGGGATTGCGAAGATACTGGATTCATTGAAAAAGAAGAAGATGTTAACGGGTGGTGAACATTTGGAGGGGGCACCGATATTGGCTGAGATGATGTCTGTTGGATTTGGAAACTATTTTGCAACGAAGAGGATACAAGATGCTATGGCTATGGTTGCACATGTGTCATTGTAGTATTGGAAGAAGCAAACTGGTGCTGTTGCTGCTGATTATGTTGATGCACGGCTCTCTGATGAAGCTACCTCTCCTTAGCAATACGAAGCAAGTAAAGCTCAACATTGAGGGTCGCAGATGATTGCTTCCTTGGAGATGAGGGGTGGCGATTGTTCTTTGAGCACATGAGGTCATTGGGTAGCACTCTCATTTTTTGTCCCGTTAGTTTTTATAAGGTATTGGAGTGCTGAAAGAGCAGTATCAACATTTTTGCATCTGTATTATTTATTGTTCTTTTATGAAAACACTTAAATGTGCGTTACTTTTTCTATGCTCCCTAATGATATGTGTGTCTTCTTTTTTTGCAGAAAATGAGATGAAATCCAACAGATGTCCTTGCATGGAATGTATAAACATCTCTTCAAATTCAAATTCAACTCAGAGTAATAATGATTTCTCCAATATCAGCGGTACCACTAACACCACTACTGAAGTCATTAACATATCCGATGTGCCTCCTCTTATTATTGTAAGCAATATCATATTAAATGTGATTCATTTTGCATTGAAGTTTAGGTGTATTACATATACTCATTTCATTAGCTAACTTTTTGTTTCCAAACCTTACCAACATTATAAAAAAAATTGAACTGAAATTCATTTTGTACTGAAGTAAAATGTAACTCATTCTGTTAGCCAGCTTATCCTGCTTTGTTAGTAACTTGATTTGATTGCTATTTGTTTTAGGAGAAGAGTAGCTTGAAAAATTGAAGAAGGTTTAGCTAGAGCTAGAACTGCGATTAGAGAGGCGGTCTACACACGTAATTATACATCTCAAAAGGAAGAAGATTTTATCCCCAGAGGATCACCGTCAACCTCCTGAAGGACAAAAGCCAACAACATAATAGGTATTTGAGTCCGAGACTTGCTATTATCTGATAAATGGGGATGCAGATTTAGTCATGGCAAGTGCCGGGGACGATAAAAAGATTTCCTTGTGGCATAAAAATGGACAGAGTTTAGGGACTGTTCCAATAGCCGGTACGGAAAGTGGTGATAATATTAATGTAAGTGTTTAAAGATTGGTTATTTATGGTTGGAGATTATTTGGGGTTGTTTGATTTTGTTGGAATTTTGTGCAGGAAACGATATCGAGTATTAGTTTTAGTAATAAGAGTTCTAGGTACATTTGTTCTGGGGGAAGTGGGCAAGTTGTGAGAATATGGGTTTGCAAAGAAAGAGGTGTATTAAATGGTTGAAAGGTCACACGGATACTATTACAGGTGTAATGTACAACTGTAAAGACGAGCATTTGGCTTCTATTAGTTTTAGAGGGGATTTAATTCTTCACAATTTGGTCCCGAGCGGGGGCTCTTGGTGAAGGATCCAAATGAACAGGTTGTTTGATTGGCTATAGTTTAGTTGTTTACTATCTTAGTGGTTCATTATTTGGATTCTTAAATGTCTGTTTTTCATTATTGTCCAGGTGTTGAGAGTGTTTGATTACTCTCGGGTAAGCCGACATCTCTTGGTGACGGCTGGTGATGGTGGATCCATACATCTTTGGGATACAACAGGAAGGAATCCTAAGGTTTGTTCTACTATACCAAATGCATTTAAGATCAAGGAAAAGTAAAGGAAAAAAACGGGAAAATTGAAAAAGGACTACCTTTATCAAGTCTATGAATGACAACTATTTTGGTGTGTACATTGAATTCTTTATCTTATGTCCACTATATGTACAATAGCACTTGTCTTTTTGATAAATGTCATATGTCTATTTCTAAAAAAAATTCTCTGACTATAGATTTTCATTATAGGTTTCTTGGTCGAAACAAAGACACTTTCCAACCAACCAGCGGTGTTTGCTTCTCACCATCAAATGACAAGGTTTCATCCACGGCTTATTGATTTATGTGTTTAGTTATATGCACTTCCGATGGGAGTTCAAATTTTTCAAGAAAGAACCGAAAAGTAACTGATGTCCTATTGTTTTTCAATATTGCAGATTATTGCTATTGTTGGTCTGGATAAAAAGTTATAAACTTTTGATTCAGGAAGTAGAAGACCCACATTCTATATACCTTACGAGGCACCTTTTCTTCTTTGGCATTTAGAGATGATGGTTGGATACTCGCTGCTGGAACTAATAATGGCCGAGTGGTATTCTATGATGTTCGAGGGAAACCACAGCCTATCACTGCTCTTCGTGCTTATAGTAATTCAGAGGTAAAACTCTGACATAATGTTATCTATGAAATAGGTTACTATACTATTGTTCCAAAAACAAAAGAAAAAAGGCCTTACACAGTAATATTTGTTGGTGTTCCAATGTTTGAGAAACAAACAGGCAAACCTCAGTTGCTGCAATTTTTCATTTATAGATATTTTGTGATTGAGTGTTAAAGTAAAACTATTATATGGATCATGCCAATATTTTTCTGTTTTTTCTCCTTCATACAGTATTTCATGGATCACCACTACTGAAGTCATTAACATATTCGATGTGCCGCCTCTTATTATTATAAGCAATATCAGATTAAATATGATTCATTTTGCATTGAAGTTTAGGTGTATTACATATACTCATTTCATTAGCTAACTTTCTGTTTGCAAACCTTACCAACATTATAAAAAAATTTGAACTGAAATTCATTTTGTACTGAAGTAAAATGTGACTCATTATATTAGCCAACTTATCCTATTTTGTTAGTAACTTGATTTGATTGCTATTTGTTTTAAGAGAAGAGTAGCTTGGAAAAAATTGAAGAAGGTTTAGCTAGAGCTAGAACTGCGATTAGAGAGGTGGTCTGCACATGTAATTATACATCTCAGAAGGAAGAAGATTTTATCCCCAGAGGATCACCGTCAACCTCTTGAAGGACAAAAGCCAACAACATAATAGGTATTTGAGTCTGAGACTTGCTATTATCTGAAGCATTGATGTTTTCAGGATATACCTAGAACACAAAGGGATCCAAGGTTTCGTCTCCTTAGAAAACTTTGTCTCTCATTATATTCGATGACGAGATTTACACCTTAGTTATAATCCATGGTTTTATTGCATTTTTGATAATTGTTTCTCCTTCAATTTACTGAGATTTGAATGCATGCGCTCGACTTAAATCAGATACTTCGTTCTTTCATTTATTATGGATTTATTAATGCTATCATTATATAGATATTTCTACTGAAGCTGGTGAAGCTTCATAACAAAATTGGCTTCATCCTTGGAAAAATGAAAGGAGAAATTATAGTCGGCAACAATAGTAAGAGAAAAGATCTATCGCAAGAGTTGCACCAGAAAGGCTTCACACCATTCCCTAGAAATATTAAGAATGTTGAAGTGGTACTTACCAGGGTAACTGAAAATGGAAAGGAAACTGAAGACAACTTAGTGGTAGGCTGGACGCTAGGAACAGAGGAGGTTATTAAAGTGATCATGAATATCTATTGTGATTGGCACTTGGCACATTGACAGTGGAGAAGGTTCAGGAGCTAATTGCCAGTAAGGATAAACTAGGTAAATATTTTGAGCAATTGAAAAGAAGGATCTCCAAAGTCCCTGTGGTTGAAATTTCTAGATTCACTTGAGACAGGCTTGATGTATGAACAGTTCAAATTCCTTTTTTTTTTATCCCCCCTCCCCCCCAAAAAAAACACCCAAGCCTAAAGTTTGTTGTCTGATTGTTTTGTAATTCTCTAGATCAAGCTAAGGCTGATGCAGAAGGAGAGTTGTAAGTGAGCAGTTGAAAGGCGAGATGAAGAACGAAGGTGGCATGCTTCAAAACTACCAATGCGGAATCAAACAAAGTACGTTTCAATGAAGACCATCCATTTGTGTTACTGAAAATGGAGCAAATTATGTTAATTAGCTCTACAACTAAAATAGGTGTAATACTCAGCCAAGTAACAATTTATTCTACGATGGTTATAAATATTAACGTGTTTAACATTGGACTTGGTGTGTTGTTAACTTAAGGAATGTTGTCGTCTTGATACTTTTCCAGATTAGTCGGCAGGTATTGTCATCTTAATATTGTCAGCTTTCTCAATGTGCTAATGCTAATTGTGAGCTATATATTAAACTTATATCTGGCTTTGTGTTATTCTTTCCACAACCATGGAAACTGAAGAGAACATCCCAAAAGAGACAATAGTAGAGAAAGCAGATGAAGACAAAGAATTTGTAGCCGGGCCCAAAAGGAGAATAGGAGATAAGAAACTTGCTACAACTACTAAAACAGCTAAGCCTGCAGCAACTATAAGGAATAGAGGTCAAACCCGTTTAAAGCCAAAGCTAATAACTGATGTACTGAAACCACAAAGGGCCAACTGTCGAGCGGGAAAGTATGTATTGAGTGAAAGTGAATCTGAGGACACTACGGATGATTCTTAGTATGATGTCATAGAGGTAGATGCTAATGAAGATTAAAGATGGCACATTTTATTGTCACGCTATGGAAAGGGTTGTTTCCTTCTGATTGTTAGATGGGTTTGTTCTTATTAGTGTCGTTGTACTGCTAAAATCGTTATTTTCTGTTTAGTTGATCAAATTGTATAACAAATTGCTTTTTCCCTGAATCTTCAACCCTGGGATTTCATTTTTTCAGATTCTTATTTTTTGTGGTTTTTGTTTTTTCTAAGAATGGATCTTAAAGGTTTATGAAAGATTGAACCTATACGATTCTTAACTTGCTACATGTTTCAATTTCTTAAATGCAGCATGGGTTTAACTACAATGGGTCCTTAACTCCTTATCATTACAAAGCATTCATCATGAGTTTGAACACAGAATTTTAGTCTTTGTAGGACCACTATCTCCCTTTATTTTTGCTATTGATTGCGTCCATTCGTGTTAAGGTTTTGTTATTAGTGAATCGACAAAGCTTCAACAGTTACTGATTTCTCGATTGGTAGGAGTAACCTCAGTCAATGTAGTTATGAAGGAAGCGTGTAATTTATCATGTAAACTAATCGTGTATTTATTTCTATTAAACCGTGTATTTATTTCATGTGAACCGTGTACACAATTGATATTTGGCTATCATACTCTAATCTTGGTCTAGAAGGAAACTCTGGCTTAATCTTATGATTAAGGGTGCCCTGGAAAATATTTCACCTTAGTTTATTTGTTTATGTTAAGATATTGTAATTTGTCTTGTCTGCAAGATTCTCTCACATTACCACGAATGTGTAGAAGTAGATGTGGCTGTACATCCAATTGTAATTCTTCATTGGACATGGTAGTGAATCGGAGTGGGTTCTACGTCGATTAGGAGTTATAACTACAGATTATTTAGGGTCTGTTTAATTGTACAAAGGTACCAGACCTACTTGGTCTACTAAATGAATGTTTTAGTATAAAATCTTCGAGAATTAGAAATGTTCACCAACATCAAGAATTTTGAGGATCTAATAGAAGTTTATACACGTACTGTCCAATGTAAAAGTTTTTATCAAAATGTTACATAATTATAGTAGTTCATTGAGTTGTTGGAGTGTATCATTTAAAAACGTTGTTAAAGCATTTACTCTGACGTATATGTGATTTGGGAGTTGGGACAGGCTTATTTACTAAGTAATTTAAAAAGCTTCTCTGTTCCTCCTTGAGATGGAAAGTTACGCAATATTTTTAAGTTTTACCACTGTGAAATATTTCATAATCATTAAAGAAGTGTAGTATTTCTAGGCAATCATGCATAGATTGAACCTAGTAGATGGTTTATATGTGTTTCGCCGATTGGAAACGGTGGATGCATAAATCAATTAAGTCCTATGCCATTTATAATGTTGTATATGACTCGAGTATATTCAATCGATTATCCTACTCATATAAAGACTCAAGCAATGGCCTGATGCTTTGCTCGCAATGTACGTGATGGGTTCCAGTGACACCCAAGCAATGGCCTGATGCTTTGCTTGCAATGTTGATGGCTTCTCAGTGAGACCTCAAGCAATGGCTTGAGCTTTGCTATTATAGGTTAAATTTCAGTATTTACTCATTGATGTTTTGGATATAAAATTTCTATCTATCTCAATATTCGCCTATTGACTCATAGTTAGATATGACATAGGTTATGTGCAATTCAACAACAAGATGGTCATTATGCGCAATGAATATAATTTGGTTATCGCTTAAACATATGGTATGTTTTAACTGTTTTATTTCTTGATTGTTGCGTTATATTTTGATAGTTTATATAGGTGAGGATGATAAGAAATGTTATTTAGGACAATAATAACCCAAAAATCAAAATCAAAACCTTTCAAAAAAAAATTAGAATAACATAAACCCTTCAAACAAAGTATACATATATTATAAGCAATGAATCATTAGCTATTAATATACATATATTATTTATTCAAGTGGACTTTAGGCTTTTGAGTCATTAGCTATCTATGTAGCAAGTCCGGCCATAGGCCGGGCCAAATGACTAGTTTTACTAAAAGTTGAGTTGGGTCGTGTATCTAATCTAATCTAACTACTTTAAAGAGAATGATTTGGTGAACAGTAGATATTTCCGATTATATCTCTATCTGGTTTCAATTATTACAGTGATGTTAGAACTGAGATTTGTAGGCTTCAATGACGAAAAACTGCTCAGTGTTTATAAGTAAAATGAATAGCAATAACCAAGTAAGATGACACACTGCACATTTTCTGGAAAACAGTGTGGGCTTGGCTTTCTGTGGTGGGCGTCTATGGCGCGGTTTTGCGAAAGCAGTGTGGACTATATAGCGCAGTTTATCCAAAACCGCGGCATTTGATGTCAACTTTTTGATATCGCTCCTAAAAGTTGGTTGGTGTAAATTTGGTTTGGTATTTGGTTTAGTTAAAAAATTTGGTATTTTTTTAGTATCGCCTCCTAAAGATGCCCTAAACATGTACACTGTGAACACGAGGGAAAATTATTACATGGATAGATGGATGACAACATACAAATTTATTACTAGACGTCACTCTTGATTGATGAACTGTATCCAGTTTGATCATCGTAGTACTTAGACCACAACATGACGCCTCCGTACTCGGTTGACACTTTGATTGCAGGGAGAACTTGAGAAGTGAGATCGTTGACAGGAATGAATCCACTGCCAGCTGCCTGAGGAGCTGCAGGTAGTCCTAAAAATATTTGAGAATTAGGAATGGATGTGGTCCATTGCTTCCATGCATCTTCAAGATTGGTAATACTTCCTGGGGCATATTGACAAGGGGGGTTGTTAAAGAATTGAACCCAAACATAGTCGAAAAGACCAGTCTTCAAGGCACCACCAACCCAAGCATCAGGAAATGGACATTGCGGGGCTGCAGTCAAATACACCTTTTTACCTTTCTTGCTATATCTGGAGAGGGAGCAAGGTCATCCCAGTACTGGCCCGAACCTCCTTCGATGTCAAAATCTACTCCATCCAAAACAGCATCACCAAGTGGGCGAAACGAGGATTGCCCACCCAAGAAGTTGTTCCATAGGTAAGTTGCAACTTGCCTAGCATCATCAGAGGAAGCAAGAGAGTAGCTCCCAGAAGCACCTCCTATAGAAAGAATCACTTTAATACCGTTGTTTTGACATGCTTTGATGTCAGCACTCAAGTTGGTGCAACCATTAGAAGATGGGTCACAATGGCCTGCCAAATTCATCATGGGTCCTCCCATTCCCAAATGTGCAAAGGAAAGCTATGTTAACATAGTCATAGTTCCCTGTGCCACAAGTCTCTGCCAAAGTTCCTTCGTTACCATTTTGACCCCAGTATATGGAGATACCTCCAGCTTTTGTTTGCAAGATTGCGTGAAACATGAGGGAGATTGGTAGCCAAAATGCGGGTTTTACAAGTAGAGACGCCATCCTAATTAAACCAAAGGACTATTTCAATCACCCTTAGAGCTTATTCTAGCTGAATGAGTTCATTTGCTTCATGGAGAATTTCCTTATATAGAGAAATTTTCGTATCTCATTCTCTATATTTAGATTTAACAATTTAAAGCGTGGCGTTTCGGTTGCTTAATTTCGTTAATGGAATGGAGTAGTGACAAAATAACCATTAATAACTAAAATTATTGCAATCTGAAGATGATTTCCTGGTTAATATGGTCATTGCTTTGTCTTATACCTGTGTCCTTTGCATTTATGGCTAATTTTTTCTGGCCCATTTTCCATTACATTTGCCTTTGATTGTCAACAACTTCTACTGGCACTTGCATAATCTTGACACTTGCATATCAAGGCAGTAGTCAAGACTCCAACCTCAAAATGCGAAATTTCAAATAGCATTATCGACGCAATTGTGGGTGTCTACTGTCTAGCCTCCAGAGTCCAGACTATGGGCGCGTTCTAGGGCCTGTGGTTCATCTCCTACGCTCACCTAGTGTTTATGACTTGTGAGTTGTGACGCATAAATCCCATTGTCCATAAAAATATTTTAAAAAAAAGCAGTGGCTCTAAAACCATATCTAGCGAAGCTGTGGCTCCACGCCCGAGGCAAACGGTTTTTTGATGATGCCATGTTTGAACTTAGAACTACGATTTTCAGTTTCTAAAATTGATCTTGATACCCTAGCCTCAAAGTTTGGCGAATAGCCTCAAAATATTTTTCCACGGTTTATAAGCAACTTATAAGAATGTTGGATAGCAACATAAAATTATAGAGAAAATCACAACTTCTTCAGCCTGAAATTAACTGTTTCCATCCAATTACATGTATGTCGTGGATAGACTATAGCCTACATAACCAAAATATTTAAACAGGTCCAATGTCATAATATAGCCGTATGGATAACTAATGTTCAAACTCCGAACTCCGAAGTTACAATATATTACTTGCCCTAAATGCATCAGATTTCCCACATGAACACAAAGGGAAGCCATCAAGTAGTCTGCCCGTCAAATATATAGCATTACTACTACTTTTTAACAGATGTGTAGGTTTAAGGAATTCAAGTGAATCACTTGAATGTTCTGCACTTCCATGTTATATCAACGAAAAAACAAAACCAGTATCAACTGTATAAACTATAAAAGACATTGACATCCTTTCTAATAGTTAAAGCAGTGCAGCCAAATTCAAAACAATATACAAGAAACCTTCCAATCAAATAATCCCCTATTAAAATATATCACCACAAAAAAGTCTTACATTTAAAACAAGAAAAAAAAAAAAAAATTCTGGAGAAGTCGTAACACAAACCCCAGACCATCCTAACGAGTTCTACTGCTTGCCTCAAGCCTGCAAACAAGAAACAATTCTTAAGAGGTCAAATAATCACACGGCATGAAGTAGTCTTCAAAGCATTAGTCATCCTGGAAAAGTCGTCTAAACTAATAAACCTTTCGGCTATTAAGTAAATGGATCACATTGTCTGATGTTTCATAGTTAGTACTTACCCTGTTTGCAATATTGTTTGATAGCCAATCCAGACCCTCATAAAGACCTTCTCCAGAGGTCGCACATGTACTCTGTATGTACCTGATAAAAAAGAATGTCATAACTATAGAAGTTCTAGAAAAAAATAACTGATATGACGATACAACCAGATGCATAAACGTTTGCTATAGAAGAAGACAGTAAATTTTACCAGTGGCGCTGACGGAGAGAGTGAAGTCCAAGCTTATCAGTAATCTCGGCAGCATTCATTGCATTTGGAAGATCTTGTTTGTTTGCAAAGACAAGCAACACTGCATCTCGCAACTCATCCTACAACCAAATACATGAGCTTTAGTCTGATGTAGCACTCATTTTCTCAATCAGTCCAACCGGATTAGTTCGACATCGTAATAATTGAAACTATAACTAAGCTTTGTTTAGATGGTAATTATACCTCATTCAACATTCTATGCAACTCATCCCTTGCCTCAACAACCCTGTCTCTATCATTGCTATCCACCACAAATATGAGACCCTGCGTGTTTTGGAAGTAGTGCCTCCACAATGGACGGATCTGTGTAAAAACATGTATTAGTGATTAAACACCAAAAAAAATAAAAATAAAAAATCCTTTGACAGGAAGAAATGGCTTCGTAAAGTTTGAGGGATAGTCATGATCCATACCTTGTCCTGACCCCCAACATCCCAAACCGTGAAGCTGATGTTCTTGTATTCCACAGTCTCCACATTAAATCCTACCAATGAGTAGCAACTACAAGATTAGTCTAAGACCCATTGCAATAATGTAATATAAGTAGAAAATCCACGAAAATTCATTATTAACATGCTAGCAAGGTAATCTCGATAACAGCATTACACAATTGAAAAGCCGATAGATTCAAGGATATTCACTACGCCGGAAACATGGTGCAACCACCTCCCCCCCAAAAAAAAAACAGCTAAGCATTTGAAGGTACTTCATTCTAATATTGCCTTGCAGCTTGACCTTCTGCCCCAGGGATAGGTTCCCTGAGAAGTGCAATGGGACTCTCATTCAAGGCATAGCTCACAAATTAAATTACACGCTCCTCGAAAAGTCTTGGATCAATTGAGTGACTTAAACAGGCTTTAGCAGGTTGCTTATGACTAGTTGTAAATCTTACGGTACAGAATAGTCATTTCAGCAACCTAGAGGTGTCACCTTCACTTTAACATCATTGATACCATAACCCCACAGTAACTGTATTGTAAGTATGTCTCTATTAGAATCTCCATTCAACTTAGAAAGTCTTAACTATTCATATACACTTACAAGACCCAGACACTGTTGCAACTCAAACTCTTACACAAACAGAAGAAGACCTAATGGTGAGACAGCATGGATCAAGACGTCCAAAACCAGTCTTAGGCTTATGTTGCTCCCATACATATGTTACCTGAACTAACCATGCAACCCTTTAGATTGATTTCATGTGGAGTATATCGCAAATATTTTCATTTAATTAACGCATCATAAATGGAATTGATGAATGAATTAGAGCATTTGGAAGAGAGAAAGGAATAAGTATGAGTTTACCAATGGTTGGAATTGTAGTGACAATCTCTCCAAGCTTGAGCTTGTACAGGATGGTGGTCTTACCAGCAGCATCAAGACCAACCATCAGAATACGCATCTCTTTCTTTGCAAACAGCCGGCTAAAAAGCTTCGTGAAAGTCAGCCCCATGTTTTCGTTTTATTACTGCAAACATTAAAACATAATAGATCTAAACAAGTAGAATAGTATTAATTCCGAATTCGATTACACAACAGACCAGATCTGAATAACGGGCTTACCTCTTTTACACAGCTTTTGCTCAGAATTATTATGGGATCTCGAAACATAAATAAATATATATATATATATATAAAAAGGAATTGGGTTTTGGTTTGGGTTTGGATCTGTTTCAGGGGCCCTAAAATCCAGTTAAGCTGGGCTTATATTGTTGCCAACACGAACGACCTTAAGCGACTCACAATAATGAACCAACTCTACTTTTTAGATATCAAATTTTTATTAAACCAGATTTCACAAGCCTTCAAATCCTTAAATTATTTCTTTACAGCAAGTACAATGTGGGCTATATGGACCGCTAAAGGCAAATATAGCACCCCAACCACCAAAATGTATTTCCAATGGAATTGCTAAAAGGCTCCTAAATTTGGAAGGAGCTATAAACCCAGCCAAAGTTAAGACCTTCGCTAGCAGCTGTTATAATAAGTTTCGAGAGATGGGCGGTACAGTTTCTGTCGTCCGTATGTTAAATTTTGACAAACGGCAGAAACTGTGTCATCTGTCCAAAAAAAATTCAACTTAAGTTTGCAACTAATGGACAAACGGCAGAAACTATGCCGTCTGTATCCCTTTAGCACTTTATTTTCATCCCTCCATTGGAACGGTTTTTCTATTTAGCTGCTTTCAAATTTGACTCTCTTTCTATTTAGCTGACGTGGCGCCCTTTAGCAGCTCTCTATTGGACTCGCTCTTAGAGCAAATGTGAATATTCACAAAACTTGTTTTTATGTTGTCTTTTTTTTGTTTTTTTCTGCCTGGTGATAGGTTTATCTGGTTGAACTTTAGCCCGACATGTACTTAAACGATGACATTATTTCTATTTCCACTGATTCTTAGAAGGAGAAATTCTAACTTACAGCAAGAAGATGATGCACAGGTGATAAGAGCCCAAAACTGTAATTTTAACCCCTTAACCATCATACTTTTAGACCAATTATGTGAGTAATAATTAAGAGTTAATACTGATTACGTGTTTTTATGTATTTCAGGCTTCAAAGTCCATTATGTACAGAAATGTGCCACTTTAGCGAGATAAAAGAGCAAAGGTCGGTTGCTAAGGAGTTCCGTGATTAAAGGCCAAGATTCAAGAAGACAAAGCCTTTGTAAAACCCGGTCAAAAGCTGAAAAGTCGATCGCGGCGTAAACAACACACAAAGTTAGCGAGAACTTCGAAGGCGTATCTTTGGACTCGGACTTTTCCGAATTGGGCCTACCTTATGTCAAAACGACCGGCTCGGAAAGAGCTTTCCAATGGTTTAAGCCTTGACCCAATCAGAGGAGCAAAAGTGGACGAAAAGTCTGTTGAAGCCAAATCCAGTTGAAGAGCCCTTTTCGGACTGAAAGAATTGGGTTTTGGGCCCGATTTTCCGGCCCAAAACATGGCTCCAAGCCCATGCACGATTTTTGGATCTGAAAGTATAAAAACAAAAGTTTGACTCTTTGTTAATGGTAGATAGTTAGGTTAGAAAATAAATTAGGTTAGGAGAAGAAAAGTAGCCATTAAACCTTAGTTCTAGATCTAGTTTTAGATTAATTAATTAGTTTTTATTCTTGCCTTAAATTCAGTATTAAATTATTGTTCTATTAGATTTATAAAGTTAATTATTTATTCCATAATGACATGTTCTTATTATTGTTCATGTGTTGGGAATGGTAGTATAGAAATTTCACATCAAATCATTACTCTCACCATTGTTCCTTTTGGGTTTGATTAGTTGAATTCAATTTAAGTCTAAACAGTTAAGAGTGGAACGAATCCTTACTCATTATATTGCATGATTATGTTTTGAGAGTAAGAAGAATTGATTTAAACGTAAGAACGGTAAGATTACGTATTAGTGTTGTTAACATTAATATTTTGGATTCTACTATTTTTACGGTTATCAAATGGCGCCGCTGCCGGGGTTTTGGGCTTGGTGATGCTGGTGGATAGTCTCCATGTTAGACAAGATATCTTCCTGACCCCTTTCGAGCATTTCAACTCTCGTTTTGAGTTTCATCGTTGATTTCGTAGGTAAACTATCATTTTTATACTTATCAAATGGTGCCGCTGCCATCTTAGTTACCTTTAGCATTGGTTTCATAGTATAATTAGTCATTTTTAAGTCCCATTTCACCCACCCACCCTTGTTCGATTCTAACTGTGGTTGTCTTTTTCAGCATTAAACTTCTTCAAACAAAATAAAATAAAAAAAATTGCCGACGGGCGCACCTACGCGCCCAAAGGATACCGCGCTAAAGTTAAAGGAAGCCGAATCCTGACACTAACCGAAACCGACGCTCCAAAAACAAACATCACGTGAAGTTTACACCGAGCGCACTGCGCCAAAGGAGTGCACCCCAGCTCCCGAAATTTGAATTTTGCCGGATTTCCACAGTTTTGTTTCAACTTCAATTTTTAAGTTTTTCGGTGTTCTAACTTGTTATATACAATCAACACGCGTAAACAAGACGCTATTCATAAGCAAAAGTAAGGGCCTTGTCGGTATTCCTTTCTTCCAAACCTCGCATCTTCAGTTAGAGGTTTATACTAATATATCAAGATTGTTTGGAGTGTTGTCGTGTTTAGACTTAGACTTGCATGAGATTAAGGTCTGGTCGGAGAAAAACACCGAACGTAATTAACCATCAACGTCAAAAAACAAATCTATCGAGTATACCAATCACTACACCTCTAGCTACTATCCCACCCACCACACCTGACATAATGGCTGAAGAAAGAGAGACTCCTCTCTCCGACTTTTACAAAGCCTTGAGCGATAGCCCTAAATCTTGCATCGTTATAGCAGACCCAGTGGGGGATTTTCGAATTCCCCCAAACATATTTAATTTGTTACCCGTTTTCCATGGTTTAGACCATGAAAAACCTTATCAACACATGCGTAGGATTGAACAAGTCCTTACAACATTCCATCATCCTACGGTTGGTGTTGAACAAATTAAACCGAGGGTATTTCCCTTCACCTTAGCGGATAAAGGCGTCTTGGTTAATCGCCCAAAGCTTTAACTTTCAGGACTCGTGGGCTAAACTTGTTCAAATTGTTTATGGAACATTTTACCCACCCCTAAAGACGGATGATATGCTTTCCAAGATTCATTTTTTCGACGGAATCCTCATGAATCATTTTCTCGAGGCTTGGAATCGTTTTCACCGATCCGCTTATAGAGTGTCCACACCATAACCTAGCAAAAGACACGTTAGTTCGCAGCATTTTTCAAAGGACTTCTACACCACCATAAAGAAGTCCTTGACATAATGAATGGGGTAGTTTCCTAAGTAAAGGAGCCCGAGAGGCTTACAAATTTTAGAAGATCAAACTAAACACAATAATAATTTGGGTAGTGATGATATCCCCGCCTCGCTAGTTCTTCTTCAACGGTTAAGGCCCTATGTTTGAGATGAAACCCGATCCGAAACTTAAAAATTTAATCGAATCTCTAACTAAAAAGGTAGACGCTATTTTTGTTCAACAAAAGCCTATCTCCGTCATGAATGTCAACTCCAACCCATGTAATTTCGTTTTGAGTCCCGAGCACCCTGACTCCTATTGTCCTCTCGCCTATGAACAACAACAATTAGAGCAAGATAATGTTTGCTCCATTAATAGCTATCCTATTCCTAATGCCCCATGGAGACAACATCCCAACTTTAGTTGGCGAAACAATCAACAAGTTACACCTCCAGGGTTTAATAACCAAAATGTTAGGCAAGCAAACAACTATAACCAAGCTCCACCTAGACAAGGACAAGGTCAGGTGAATTATAATAATTATAACAACCAAAGCGCAAAACCACGCAAAGGTCAAGCACAAGGTCAGGGTAATTATAATAGTTATAATACCAATAGAGGTATCGTTCTGGTTAACAATAATAACTATCACACCCACCCCGCCCATAAATAATCAACGTGAGATAGTTCCAGTCGCACCACCTGTGACTACTACACCTACACAACCGGATCGTATCGACGCCTTTATACAGGTTACCCAACAACTTTTCCAAACAATGACTCAATCAAACCAACAGATCTTACAATCCATAAATCAGGGCATACAACAATTAGCCCAAGAGAAAACCCAACCAAAAGGCGTGTTTCCAGGACAAGCGATACCAAATCCTAAAACAGCAAACACAGCTTTTGAGGTAAATGGTAATACTAGTATGGAAACTACAATCGTAGGTGACCTAAATGCCATCACCACTCTCCGTTCTGGAAGAGTGGTTGATAACAAAGTAACTATGTCTATAGTTACCCCATCAGTACTCCCTACACCGGTTATCGAACTAGATACCGAAATAGATACTGAAGAGCCTACCACTGTAGAGGTACCAGTTAAAACACAACCTAAGAAACAGAAAGCCAAGGTTACACATCAAGTCGAGCCATACGCTAAATATAGAGCGAAACCACCGCTCCTCGAAATTAGCCATGCTAACCGTGGATACAAACTTGAGGAGATTAGGAACGCGTTTTCAAAAATCTAACGATAAACCTTCCTTTTCTCGGCTATTAAAAAGCTACCTAACCACGCTAAGTTTCTTAAAGAGTTGTGCACTACTAGGCGTAAGACCAACATACCTAAAGACGCTTTCTAACCTCAACAGGTTCCCAACTTTATCCTAAAAATAATGGAATTGTTAAGTACAAGGACCCCGGTTGTCCTCTTGTAAAATGCACCTTAGGAGAATCCCACATGACGACCGCTTTATTAGACTTGGGGGCGAAAGTGTTAACTTACTCCCATTTTATTTGTATAAACAAATAGGTCTACAAGAAATGCAACCTACAAAAATGGCGTTGCAGCTTAGCGCATTGTGTCTATAAAGTATCCTAAGGGTGTAGTGGAAAACGTGCTTGTTAAGGTTCGTGGATTTCTACTATTCTCGCATATTTTGTTATCCTCGATACGTAAGTCGCTAACGACTCTGTCACCGATCATCTTAGAAGGTCCCTTCTTGGCAACCGCCAATGCGCTTTATAAATTCTTCGCGATAGTAAGATATCCTTATCTTTTGGCCATCTTTACGTTGAGGTAAATGTTTTAAAATGATGAAACAGATTACGAATCGCCTATAGATGGGGAGGTTAGCATGATTGAGAGCTTAGCTCAAGATTATTTTAACAACACGTTTCCCAAAAACCATATGTATAAATTCCTTTCTTTTGGAACTTCAGATTTTGTAAATGACTCCTACTTAGAGGAAGTCAACACCATCCTTGAGTCCACACCAATTGTAGACCCTTCGGTTGCTCCATATACTGAGTATGAAGATTTGCTACCTAAGCAAGTATTCATTACGCAAGATGAGGACCCTGACGAAATATCTATTGACTTTCCTTCCACCCCGGTGCTTAAACCTCTTCCCCCGGAGTTAAAATATATTCAACTTGATCTGGATGATAGTCATCCGGTAATTATATCTTCTCAGTTAACTAAGGATGAAGAGACACGTCTAATCAGGGTGATTAGGGAACATTGGTCTACGATTGGTTGGTCCCTAGCCGACATTAAGGGAATTGACCCTAATGTTTGCATTCATCGCATCCATTTGGAGGATAACTTGAAGACTTCTCGCGAACCTCAGCGTCGTTTGAACCCTGCCATGAAAGAGGTGGTTAGGGAAGAAGTCTTACGATTACTCGATGTGGGTATCATATACCCAATCTCTGATAGCGAATGGGTAAGCCCCATTCATGTAGTTCCTAAGAAATCGGGAGTTACCATGGTATCGTAATTGAAAGGGTGACTATGTTGTCACACAAGGTCCTATGAAATGGAGAATCAGATTGATTCACGACGTTTAAATGCTATGACACGAAAAGATCATTTTCCTTTACCTTTTATAGATCGATGCTCGAATGCCTAGTCGGTCATGCTTTTATTGTTTTCCTCGATGGCTACTTAGGCTATTTTCAGATTATTATTGATATTGATGACCAAGAAAAGACTACCTTCACATGTCCCTTTGGAACGTATGCCTATAAACGAATGCCTTTTGGCCTTTGTAATGCTCCCCGTACCTTCCAAATGTTGTATGTTTCATATATTTAGTGACATGGTAGAGCGCTTTATGGAAGTTTTCATGGATGATTTTTCAGTGAATCTGAATGCCCTTCGGGCGTAAGTAATGTGATTGGCCCTTCTGGCGTTTCAGTGAATCTGAATGGCCCTTCTGGCGTAGCCGAATAGTGGCTTGATTATTCCGTTTGCAAAATAGAACGAGACACGCGATATTTTATGCCGAATAGTGGCAGTATTTGCATAATGGCTTCCATGTGAGGGTTACCTGGTGTGCGGCATCCCGCTCAGGGTAGTTACGCACAGAGTGGTTCATTATGTAAGGGGAGGCATGTGGATGTACATGTTCGCTGGAAGCGATTGTGGTAGCCAGGGAAACTAGGTAAGACATAGATATGACGTGAATTTTAGTGACACACAAAGAAAGCCTTAATTAATATAATTATGGTAATATGTTGGTTAATGATATATCTTTAATAAGATGGTTGTATATGCTTGGCTGGTTAAAGTTTAGTAAGAACCTAAGGTAATATGTTGTGTGACAACATAGATGCGATGATACTTTTTCTATCATCGCATGGATAGATAGAAAAATCATCGCATCTATATTGTCACACAAGGTCCTATGAAATGGAGAATCTGTATTGATTACAGACGTTTAAATGCTATGACACGAAAGGATCACTTTCCTTTACCTTTTATAGATCGATGCTTTCGAACGCCCTAAATTTGGTCATGCTTTTATTGTTTTCCTCGATGGCTACTCGTGCTATTTTCAGATTATTATTGATATTGATGACCAAGAAAAGACTACCTTCACATGTCCCTTTGGAATGTATGCCTATAAACGAATGCCTTTTTTTGGCCTTTGTAATGCTCCCCGTACCTTCCAAATGTGTATGCTTCATATATTTAGTGACATGGTAGAGCTTTATATAACAAGTTAGAACATTGAAAAACTTAAAAATCGGTTCAAACAAACCTATGGAAAATCCGCAAAATTCATTTCGGGAGCCGGCCGCTCCTTTTTGGCAGCGAATGCCTTCGATGTAAACTTCATGTTACAGTGTTTGAGCACGGGTCGCCCTCGGTTTGAAGCGGGTCGCTTCGAATTTTCAATAACTTTAAAGCGGTAGCCTTTGGGGCACATGTGCGCTCCGTGCAAAAAATTTTTTTTTGTTCGAGGAAGTTTAATGCTGAAAAAGACAACCACAGTTAGAATCGAACAAGGGTGGGTGGGTGAAATGGGACTTAAAAATGACTAATTATATTATGAAACCAATGCTAAAGGTAACTAAGATGGCAGCGGCGCCATTTGATAAGTATAAAAATGATAGTTTACCTACGAAATGAACGATAAAACTCAAAACGTAAGTAAATTAAAACTTAAATATGTGCTTAATTTATCAAGTTTTCTACTCTCAATTCTATCGAAATAGAGTAGAGTAACAAATTCGTTCCACTCCTAGTTCTTTAGCATGGAATGATTTCTAGTCTAATTAATCGGTCTTAAGTCTAGTGAGAGATTTACGAAGGAAATTCTATGCTACGAGGGGAAAATAATTAACAAGTTACGAATAACGAAATGAGAGAATGCTAAGGGTTTAAATCTAGATAAAGAATTAAAGGGAATTGAATCCACCTTAACTCAACTTAATCCTACTAACAAAGACTCGTCGTGATCCAAATTGAATGCTTTGCATATCAAATTAGTAATTATAATCCCTAATTATACATGACACTTCTACCAATTCATAACTAACATGTGAGCGATTAAACCCATTCTCATGGTGAATTAATCGTTTCTAGAGTGGAATAATTATCATGACGATTCCTAAGTTTAACAAAGATCAAGCGTCATCAAGGCTTCTTCAACCCCTCTAATGGAGGTTTAGCCTTGATTCATACCACTATCATTTCCCATTTAATTATAACTAGACATCATATAAAAATTCTATCTTTATGAAATTTATCTAAACAATAATTGAAATCTTAGGTAATAACTAGGAAATGAATAACAAGTAATAAATGAATTTAGATCTAAACAATTGTAAATGGCAAAAATCGAAATTGACAAACTAACTATTTTATTTATCAAACTAATGAAGAACAATGATTCTAAGAGTTTAATCTAAAACAAGAATTGAATTTAAACTAAACTTAATTTAATTAATGAAAACTAGATCTAGAATTATCTATAGTTTTAGGTCTAACTAGCTACCATTAACAAAGAGCTAAGCTTTTGTTTTTATATACTCAGATCCAAAAATCGTGCATGGGCTTGGAGCCATGTTTTGGGCCAGAGAATCAGGCCCAAACCCCAATACTTTCAGTCCAAAAAAGCATCTTCAGCTGTAGTTAGCTTCGACAGACTTTTCATCCACTTTTTCTCCTCTGATTGCGCCAAGGCTTGGACCATTGGAAAGCTCTTTCCGAGCCAGTCGTTTTGACATAAGGTAGACCCAATTCCAAGGTCTGAGTCCAAAGATACGGCCTTCGGAAGTTCTGCTGACTTTGTGTGCTGTTTCTGCCCGCGTTGACTTTGACTTTTCAGCTTTGACCGGGCTTTAGAAAAGCTTTGTCTTCTTGAATCTTGGCCTTTAATCACAGAACTCCTTAGCAACCAACCATTGCTCCTTTATCTCATCAAAGTGGCACATTTCTACACATAATTGACTTTGAAGCCTGAAACGCATAAAAACATGTAATCAGTATTAACTCTTAATTATTACTCACATAATTGGTCTAAAAGTATGATCATTATGGGTTAAAACTACAGTTTTGGGCTCTTATCAAACCACCCCCAAACAGCATTTTGCTTGTCCTCAAGCAAATATGAGAAATTGGAATAAGTGACCAAAAATGGAGTTCTAACTACTCGTTTATTTGAGTCGCTGATTACATTGACCATATGCAACAAGGCCTTAAACCACTAGGAATTCCCTAGTGGACGAGTTATAGCCTCGTGGGAGTTTTCCAGTGAAGGTACTCACAAACTTCATCTATACTACAACGACTAAGAAATAAAACTATTGTTTCCTCATTCATGTCTCAACTATCTATTTTTCTCACTAGAAAATGAATAAGAATAACCAAGTCAAAAACCTAAGCTAATATATGCTTAATAATCAATCATATATGATACAAATATATATACTATGAGTAATACTATGAAATGCCTAGTAGGTTCGTTTATGAAAACTCGGAATAGCGTCCTTAAGTAGGTCCTCACATAAATGTCAAGACAAAACCACTCAGATTTTTCTGCTCAAGTTTCGCTACTCCGGTGTGCAGTGGGCACACTTTACCTTACAATCTCAATGACAAACAAGAAAGCCGGAGTCGATCAAACACATCTGCCATTTACTATCACACTAACCTATTCCTAATTGAGCTAGAGGTCTTTATTAGGTGTTGCGGGGATTAGGAGATGGTTTAAAAAGGAAGGAAATGGATATTCAAAAGGACAAGTCCGAGATAATAGAGTCTTCATATTATGTAACTTAGAAAACCTTGTTATTTTCTTTTGCTTCTATACTTTGTTTTCATCCTTAGCCATATTTTTCTTTTTTCTTTTCTTTGGCTTTTGACTCCCTTTTTATTCTATTTTTGGAGTTTTATTTATTTCTATTTTTTTTTTTTTTTCCTTGGATGGAAACCTCTTTTCTTTTTCTGAAGCAACTAACTAATTTTTGTTTACACAGGTTTTTCTCTTCTTCTTTCTTCACTCATTCTATTCTCAGACTTATTCTAGATTGGGTAAGTTGATTTTTTTTTTTTGTTTTGTTTTTTTTGTGACAGGGTAAAGGAATTGTGGTTTATGGAAGGCAAAAGAAAGGCTCAGAGGAGCGACTAGCGGAAAATAATTCATAGGTTTGAATTTCTGGCTATATCGATCCAAAGAGGGCCTAAATTCTCGCTTAGGATATGACATGGTGATCAAGCAAGTGGACGTGTGATTTCTCTATCCAGATTTTACTTTTCCCTTGTGTCATTTCTCAAATGTTTTGCTTATATATATAAGGCTTTTTAGGCTATATTCTCACAGGATTTGTAGAATAAGTACTCTAGCCTAGATTTGAAAACTTATCGCTAACAATCATAGATACTCATGTAATATATATTTATAGATAGATGCAAAGATTATTACCTACATATTAACCTAAGTTTCTAACAATTATTACGATGCAAAAGCTACATTGAGACTTTTAGATTGTTAAGAGCATAGAAAGAAAACAATACCAATATTCCTAAGTGTATAGCATAAACTTATTTATTTATATTTTTGAAATTTTTAACTTGAAAACAAATGCATATTATACATATCTATATCCTAACAGATGCCTTAATTACACGTGTTTTTATGCCCCCCCCCCAAACAAGAAGCATGCTTTGTCCTCAAAGCATTTAAATAAAGAGGGTAGAAAAATACCATGGAAACGCGTGAAATTCTGGAACATCTGCAAAACAAGGTTAGAACATACTAATATAGGAAGGAAAACTGATGCAACTCTATAAGAGTTCCACCCGTTATGGGGTTAACAGAATTAAATTGCTTGGGACATAAGCAGACACTAACTGAAACTAAAAACTTACCTTATTTCCCGCTTAAGCATCCTCCTCCTCATAAAAAAGATGAGGTTCCTTCGCATCCTGCCAGGCCATTATAACTTGCCAAGCTTGCCGCCATTTATCATCTACTAATGCTAGCCTGTTAAGTGTTATTATGTTTGATGGGATGTAATGGGCGACTAAATGAGGTCGCGACTCCGCCATCCCTACCAAGTCATAATTTGCAATGAGCGAACCACCCAATTGGTGGGTCTCATGACTTCAACCCTTTTCCAATCGTGAATTGGGCCGCGAGATCTGAGGTAAACAACTACGATGATGCGGCTTACCAAAACAGGCATAAGAAGATACTTTACGCCTCATGCTTTGGGCTCTCTTAAGACTAGCGACTAAAACTTCGGGGAATGTCATATCGGGCGACGCCCCTTAGCTAAAGAGAGGAAAAATGTCACCAGCAGCATCTTGTTTTGCGAAGTGAACCGCCATTCCCCAAAATATTCATCGGGATGGATAACATGGTGGTGCCTACATTTAGGGACCACGGCTACCAAGGGCAATGCTATATCGCCTAGTCCATTACTCGAAATACCCTCCCCATAATACTCATGGAAATATGTATAATCATAAAGGTATGCATTATCGGTCATATATCCCCATGTGTGAACAGGATCAGGTATTGGTAATCCCGAAACTAAAGCTACCACATATTTATTGAATTCTAGTGTGGTGTCATCGACTACGACGAAGAATTCTTGTTCTCCATCCCGATTACAATAGAAACTAACGTGGTCGTAGAAATAAGCGATAAGTTGTCTTTGAATATGAATCGTCATCACTTACCGTGAGATAAATATGCATCCTAATCTACGATCCGCTCGCGAAATGATGCTCCATAGCTATCGGTTCCCAACACGTCTTCGAAAGACTGTTCAGGTATGACTATAGGAGATGTCATCTCAACTACTCTTTTGAACAGCTCCAAAAATCCTGGAACAACCCTCAGAAAATTGGAAATTTTTGTGTTCACGGAGGCGGTAGCGCGCTCCACTTGGAGTGCAAAAGCGCCCGGTGTTTTTGGAGTTACGATGTTTGAAGTCGCTCGCTCAACTTGAAGCCGAAATGCTTTCGGGTGTTTTAGTTTTACGGTGTTTGGTAGCGAAAGGCGCTCTGAGTAAAATTTATGATTCTAGAGGCGCGAGTCTCTCTTCTTGAGACGCAGAGTGCTTCGTAAGTCTTTGAAGCGAAGTTTAAGAGGAAAAAGAAGGAAAAGCTTGGAGTGAAAGGTGAGGGATGATGGTGGGGTGTAGTGTGGTTTGTGAGTGTAGAATGAAGGGAGTTTAAATAGGTTCTGAGCTTCCAAAACAAATCGGCAAGTTTCCAAATTGTTTAAGGCAATTTCGAAATAGAAAATTTCCAAACCCGAAAACGGAAACAAACCATATTTTTGATTTTATAACAACCCTGGTATCTTTTATACTGGATTTAGAATAGTAACTTCTAAACTCTCCTAGGTTTCATGCTACCACCACACATAATCATAGATATGCCGATATTGGCCAAATTCTCAACCTTTACTCCAAGACAACCTTACAGAAGATGATCATATAACGAATTATGCTCGGTATAAATATTACCACCCCGCCCCAAACAATTCGGGAAGGTGGGATTAATGATAAAAACACGCACAATTCGAAAATAACCAATTATATTAAAAATAAAATTTAAATATAAACAACATAAAACAAACACATTAATATTTAAATTTAAAAACTGAATTAAAATCCAACTAATAAAACAATAAAAACAATGAAATAACAGATAACACAAACCGATGGTGAACACCTAGCCATGTGATGAAGATGGACCCGAGATGAAGATTGGTCCTGGATGAAGAATGAATGGCTTGAGCCATCCGTCGCCCGGCGACGACGCCATGCCTCTCTCGGACTTGGTCAAAACGAGAATCCTCCACGGGTGGCATGTGTCGTAGCATCTCTATTCGAACAAGCGATGTGCTTCCATCTCATCCGAAAGTATCGCATAATCTTGGGCTTGGTGATCTTTGGTGGATAGTCTCCATGTTAGACAAGATATCTTCCTGACCCCTTTCGAGCATTTCAATTCTCGTCTGAAGGTTCGTTTGTTTATTTCGAACTACAATTTGTCTATCTCGAATATCTTCACAAATACCATAAACACAACGCAAGCCAGTTTGCAACACTTGCATGCGTTCTAAATTAGAACTACAACTATCTAATGCATCGTCATCCAGACATGTCATATCCTCCCTTTCATCCTCCGACTCAACCATATTTCCTTCAGACAACAGCCAAGTCTCTTGGATGCAATCTGTATAGATATTTGCATTAGAATGCAATTTGATCTTAATAGGAGCAGATTTTGCGGCGACTCTAAATGAGAGCATGATCTTAGTGATCAATAATGAGAAGAGGCAATGCTCTTTCCCACTCCTCTAATCACATTAAAAATTAAATCGAGGATGCAGAAATTATACGTATTCGTTTGCAAAATCCATAGAACGTGCAGACATTGCAGACCGATATCGCTGACTTTGTCTTTCCCGGGGCGTTCCTACCAATCCAGCTCTGACTAGTTGATTGGTTCGTGGTTGGATCGGCCGACGAATGAGATCTCGGATTGTATTCACCTTCCACAATAGTATCTTTCATCAAAGCAAGAACTCCAGTATACTGGGATTCCTGAATGGTCATTTCTAGGTTGCTTTCAGGCGTAATTCCTAATAGCTCAGCCAACAACAATCTCGTTACTTCCCTCCTCATTCCTGCTACCTTAATGAAAATCCTATCTCTCCAATTCTCGCTTCTTATAAAACTGTTCTACCAAATCATAGTGATAGAACTCCTCAGTCGAGTACCACAGTCCATTCCAATTTCTCCTAATCATCTCCGCGTCGTAAAATGGTGCACGAAGCGGCCGGCCGCAAACGCGTGCTCCGGCAAAATTCTTCGTCGTAGCGCCATTGAAGTTTTTGAAACAACCAATGGTTTTGTAGACGGTGGAGGAGGCGAGTTTGATGTAAAACAACATAAAACACTGGTGGTGGCGATGGTGGGTACGGTGGCAGGTTGGGAGCTTGAATTGGTGGCTATTTTCGGTGGTGTGGAAAATTTGTTTGAGAGGACTCGGCTGTTGGTTACAATGGGCGTGGTGTAGATAGGTGTGTTTTTGTTTTTTTTGTTTTTTTTATTTTGGTGTTTAAGTTTGTTTTAAACTTTGGTAACCGGGCGGATTGGAAAAGGAAACAACTGTGTGCGTTTTTGGGAAGGAAGGAGACGCGCCGCCGACGCGTCGTCGCGGTTTGGGCCCAAAGCCCAATTCAATTCGAACTTTTTCGATATTTTCGCAATTTCAAATTCAATTTGCAAACTTCGTTCTTGGCCGATTTTGGCGAATGAGTTATGGAAATGATCGGTAGAGAATTTCCAATCCAATGATCCATAAAACACTCAATTCCAACCATAGGTGACGTATAAAAAGGTGGAAAAACGCCTCAAAGTGCGTGTGTGACGTAAGTTATGCGAACGAAGGAAATCTAAGTTTAGATAACGTCAACCCAAATGAACTACAACTAATGGGCCTAAGCAACACAAATGGAAAGTTTGAGCAATCCGGATGGCAAAACCGACTGCCCACCCCCAACACAAAATTTGTAGATTCCCAAGACTTGTTGGATTGCTATTTCTATGATTTTAGAATTTTTATTTTTATATTTATTTTTATATTTTTATATTTTTATTAGTTTATTATAAGAAAAATGAAAAACAATAAATACATAATTCACCCCATAGAGGAACATGACTCAAAAACTGAGAAAACATGCAAAAGTGGAAAACGTGAATTATGTGAAACGTGGACTTAGGATCCGGTACTTACAGCCACACACTCCATAGGGAGGGCCCGGTTACCTGAATGGTGCACTTACCACTATATGGAAGTGAAAGAAAGTATACCAAATGACAAAGGTCAATCCTCAAAGACAGGGTCCTGTAAAAGGACTTCCTCTACATCAGGGGACAGAAGTTCGTGAAAATGTTTTAACCGTTGACCATTAACTTGGAAGATGCTTGTTGTCCTTGGGATTTGCCAAGGTGATTGCCCGTAAGGGGGTGACTTCAATAACTTAAAAAGGACCGGACCAACGGGTTTTAGTTTCCACAGGGAAATATGTAGGCCGGGAGTTGTAAAGCAAAACCTTTTGACCGACCACAAACTCTTTCTTGCGCAAAGATTTGCTTATCATGGACACGCGTTTCATGTTAGCTTTATAATTTTTCGCGAGATCGTATGAATCGCTCTACTGAATTTCTTCAAGCTTATTCAATTGCAACTTGCGTTTGACACCCGCCTCATCAATATTGAAGTTAAGGCTTTTATAGCCCACGAGCCGCGGTGCTCTAATTCAACCGCAAATGACAAGGTTTCCCAAATACAAGTCTAAAGGGAGACATACCTATAGGAGTTTTGAAAGCAGTTCTATCGCCCATAAGGCATCCGATAGGCACGCTTGACCCGATCTTTCCTATCGGGATTTTGACAGTTGTTTCTAAAATCTTTTTGATTTCCCTATTAGAAACTTCTAATTGTCCGCTAGTTTGTGGATGATAAGGAGTTGCTACTTTGTGTGTAACTTCATACTTTTTCACTAGGGATGCAACAACTCTTTGCAAAATGTGTTCCACCATCACTAATGATGGCTTTAGGAATGCCAAAACGGCATTTAAAAATATACTCCTTAATAAAAATACAACCGTCTTATGGTCATTGTTACGGCAAAGCCATGGCCTCTATCCATTTAGACACATAGTCCACGGCAACTAGAATATAAATGAAACCGTGGGAAACAAGAAGGGACCCATGAAATCAATGCCCCAAACGTCAAAAATTTCTACTATCAAGATTAGATTTAATGGCATCATATTTACGCCGTGATTAAGCCCAAGTTGTTGGCAACGAATACACGCCTTGCAATGCACTTGGGCATCCTTAAAAAGGGTAGGCCAATAAAATCCACATTGAAGAACTTTAGCGGCTGTTTTCATTCCACTAAAATGGCCACCACACTCTTTGTCATGGCGAACGATAGATTCATTATATTCCCACCGGGAATGCAACGACGAATAATCTGATCCGCACAATACTTAAAAGGTAGGGCTCATCCCAAGTAGTATAATTTAACTCGGCCAAGAACTTCTTACGCTCATTTCTTGACCAATTATAAGGCATAACATCACCGCTAAATAATTTACAATGTCGGATACCATGGTCTTTGAAAAAATAGCATCTGATGTTCATCGAAAAAAGTCCCGGTATGGACTCGAATAAAAAAACTAAATAAAATAAAGACATAAACATATATTAGTAAGTCTAGGGAATCTGACTTTAAAAGACCCAAGTTTTCGTACAATACCAACTTTCTGGAGTATAGGCCAAACAAAAATTTCAAACTTAAAAAGAGTTTTCCAATTTTGTTTGGGGGTGGCGATTTTGGTATTCATTTCAAATCATGTTGCCACCCTAAGCCTATCATGTTTACTCCAAGTAGAGTTTGTGTTAATTAGTAATGCGCCGGTTTAATTGTGCTTCATATTATCATATCATCTTTACAATATTACATTCTGGTGTATTGCCAATTTTGCCACGTTTCTATGGTAAATTCTTTTCTTATCTCTTTACACTTTGAGGACAAAAGCGTTCGATTGTTTGGGGGTGGGATAGAAACATTTGCAAAAATTAGACACTTTTAGGATGTAAATTATGCACTTTTATTTATAAAATGTTAAAAATTATAAAAATTAGTTAGTTACATAATTTAATTGTGCTATTGAATTGTTTCATGAACCCCTTCTCCCAAATTGTTTGGGGTGGTATAGAAATGCGATGTAAATGTTAAGCACATATTAGGTTGTATATTACGTATTATTTGTCTTAAAAATAATAAAAATAAAAATAAAAATAAAAAGTTTATGCTATACACTTAGGAATATTGGTATTGTTTCTTTTATATGCTCTTAATAATCTAGAAGTCTCAATAGCTTTTGCATTAGAATAGTTTTTAGAAACTTAGGTTAATATGTAGGTAATAATCTTTGCATCTATCTATAAATATATTACATGAGTATCTATGATTGTTTGGCAGTAAGTTTCTAAAATCTAGGCTAGAGTACTTATTCTACAAATCATGTAAGAATATAGCCTAAAGCCTTATATGAAGTGAAACATTTGATAAATGACACAAGGGAGAAGTATATTCGAATAGAAAATCACACGCGTCCACTTGCTTGACCACTATACCATGTCCTAAGAGAGAATTTAGGCCCTTTTTTATCAATATAGCTAGAAATTCTGACCTTAAGTATATTTTCCGCTAGTAAGCCCTAATGAGCCTTTCATTAGCCCTTCCATAAACCACAATTCCTTTACCCTCGTACAAAAACAAAACAAAATATTAAAAAAAAAAAAAAAAAATCAACCTACCCATTTTAGAATAAGTCCGAGAATAGGATGAGTGAAGAAAATAGAAGAGAAAACCCGTGTAAACAGAAATTAGTTAGTTGCTTGAAAAGAAAAAAAGAAAAGAAGTTTCCATCCAAAATAAAATAAAAAAAAAGAAAAATAGAAATAAAATAAAAACTCCAAAAATAGAATAAAAGTAGTCGAAAAGCCAAAAAAAAAAGGCTAAGGATGGAAACAAAGTGTAGAAGCAAAAAGAACAAGGTTTTCTCTAGTTACGTAATATGAAGACCTTATTATCTCGGACTTGTCTTTTTTGAATATCCGTTTCCTTCATTCTTAAACCATCTCCTAATCCCCTAAACACCTAATAAAGACCTCTAGCTCAATTAGGAATAGGTTAGTGGGATAGTAAGTGGCGATGATGTTTTGATCAACTTCGCTTCCTTGTGTGTCATTGAGATTGTAAGGTAAAGTATGCCCACCGCATTAATTGGAGTAGCAAAACTTGAGTGGAAAAATCGAGTGATTTTTGTCTTGACTTTTATGTGAGAACCTACTTAAGGACGCTATTCCAAAGTTTCATAAATGGACTGTTATCGCATTTCATAGCATTACTCATTGTATATATGTTTATTAAGTAGATGATTGATTATTATGCATATATTTGCTTAGGTTTCGACATGATTATTCTCAGATTCATTGCTAGTGTGATGATATATAGATAATTGAGATATAAATAAAGGAAACAATAGTTTTATTTCTTAGTCGTTGTAGTATAGATGAAGTTTGTGAGTACCTTCATTTGGAAAACTCTCACGAGGCTATAACTTCGTCCACTAGGGAATTCCTAGTGGTTTAAGGCCTTGTTGCATATGGTCAATGCAATCGCGACTCAAAAAAACGAGAGTAGATAGAACTCCATTTTGGTCACTTATTCTAATTTCTCATCTTTGTTTGAGGACAAGCAAAATGCTGTTTTGGGGTGGTTTGATAAGAGCCCAAAACTGTAGTTTTAACCCCTTAACCATCATACTTTTAGACCAATTATGTAAGTAATAATTAAGAGTTAATCGATTCGTGTTTTTATGCATTTCGGGCTTCAAAGTCCATTATGTACGTAAATGTGCCACTTTAGCGAGATAAAGGAGCAAAGGTCGGTTGCTAAGGAGTTCCATGATTAAAGGCCAAGATTCAAGAAAACAAAGCCTTTGTAAAGCCCGGTCAAAAGTCGAAAAGTCGGCCGCGAAAAAAAAACACAAAAGTCGTGAGAACTTCCGGCGTCGTATCTTTGGACTCGGACCTCCGAATTGGGCCTACCTTATGTTAAAAACGACCGGCTCGGAAAGAGCTTTCCAATGGTTTAAGCCTTGACCCAATCAGAGGAGCAAAATTGGATGAAAAGTCTGTTGGAGCCAAATCCAATTGAAGAGCCCTTTTCGGACTGAAAGAATTGGGTTTTGGGCCCGATTTTCCGGCCCAAAACATGGCTCCAAGCCCATGCACGATTTTTGGATCTGAAAGTATAAAAACAAAAGTTTGACTCTTTGTTAATGGTAGATAGTTAGGTTAGAAAATAAATTAGGTTAGGAGAAGAAAAGTAGCCATTAAACCTTAGTTCTAGATCTAGTTTTAGATTAATTAATTAGTTTTTATTCTTGCCTTAAATTCAGTATTAAATTATTGTTCTATTAGATTTATAAAGTTAATTACTTATTCCATAATGACATGTTCTTATTATTGTTCTTGTGTTGGGAATGGTAGTATAGAAATTTCACATCAAATCATTACTCTCACCATTATTCCTTTTGGGTTTGATTAGTTGAATTCAATTTAAGTCTAGACAGTTAAGAGTGGAACGAATCCTTACTCATTATATTGCATGATTATATTTTGAGAGTAAGAATAATTGATTTAAACGTAAGAACGGTAGGATTACGTATTAGTGTTGTTAACATTAATATTTTGGATTCTACTATTTTTACGGTTATCAACAGGCGTTGACAAATTGTTGTCTGGGTGGAGAGGGGAGAAATGGTTCTGATTTACCACTCTTGCCAGTTGCTTAGGTTAAGTAGCTTCAATATGAACTTCTTCTTATTAGACAATCTCACATAACTTTAATCAAACTTCTATTATTAAATAACAAAATGAAGTTGAAGGGTTTTATCAATGGTGAGTTTTTTTTTTAATAGAAAGTACATGGGGTTTTCATGTTATAAGAAATTTGGATGAGTGATCAATACAATATTTGTATATAATAGTTCTGCATATATAGTTGCATATATTTTTCAGAATAATTAATATGATAGGACCCGTTCATAGATAATCTTTGAAGATCCTACATAGTGAGTCAAGTATAATTTAAATAATAATTAACATAAAATCGGGAACTAGATAATCGTTGATGATCCCATATAGTAAATCAAGCATAATTTATTTTTATGTCATGTTTGCAATTAAGAACACTACATATGGATTAGTAGAAAGTTGGTATTACAAACCATATTGGATAATTAAAAGGAAATCAAAAACTGGATTCAAATACATTTAACTGAGTTCAAAGAGTAATTAATAGGAAATCGAAAACTTTATGAATATACGATAAACTAAACTCAAAAAGTAAATAACTAGAAATCGGAAACTGCTGCAACTGCATTAAACTAACGTCAGATAATAACTAACGGAAAATTAGAAATTAGAAATTAGTTGCAAATCCTTAAAAAATATTTAACGTGAAATCGAAAACGGTATGCAAAAATGCATCAAACAAACCTCAAATAATAATTAAAGGAGAATCGGAAACTGGATGCAAATGCATTGAACTAACCTCAAAAAATAATTAACAGAAAATAAAAAACCGAATGCAACTTTATTGAACTAAACTCATAGAATAATTAGCGGAAATCAGAAACTAGGTGCAAATGCATTGAAATAACCTCAAAGAATAGTTAACAAGAAATCAGAAACTGGATGAAATTGCATTGAACTAACCTCAAAGCATAAATAATAAGAAATCATAAACTAGATGCAGATGTATTGAACTAACCTCAAAGAGTTATTAATGAGAAATCGAAAACTGGATGCAAATGCAATAAACTAATCTAAAGACTAATTAACAAAACATCGAAAAATGGATGCAACTGCATTGAACTAACCTCAATGAATAATTAACGAGAAATCATAAATTTGATACAACTATATTGAACAAACCTTAAAAATAATTAACGGAAAATCGAAAACTTTAACGCAAATGAATTGAACTAACCTCAAAGAACAATTAATTAAAAAATCGAAATTAGATGCAACTACATTGAACTAATCTCAAACAATAATTAACGGAAAATCGGAAACTGGATGCAACTACATTGAAATCAACAATTGGATGCAATATCCTTAATGAATATTTAACAGAAAATTAGAAACTAGATTTAAATGCATTAAAATAACCTCAAAGAATAGTTAACTAGAAATCGGAAACCAGATGTAACTGCATTGAACTACCCTCAAAACATAAATAACCGGAAATTGGAAGTTAGATGCAAACTAATCTTAAAAAATAATTAACGGGAAATCAGAAACTGGATGCAGATGTATTGAACTAACGTCAAAGAGTAATTAACGAAAAATTGGAACCTATATGCAAATGCAATGAGCTAATCTCAAAGAGTAATTAACGAAACATTGAAAACTATATGCAACTGCATTGAATTAACCTTAATGAATAATTAAAGAAAATCAGGAACTTAATACAACTACATTGAATTAACCTCAAAGAATAATTAATAGGAAATCGGAAACTAGATGCAACTACATTGAACTAACCTCAAATAATAATTAACGTAAAATCGAAAACTTGATGCAAATGCATTGAACTAACCCCGAAACATAGTTATATTATATATAGGAAAATATAATGTCTCGACAAATATAGTTTTGCATTTTAAGTAGTATTTATTATAATTCTTTTATTATAATTGGAAATGTCTTGCTATTCAAGTAAACTTCAATATCATCTTCGTGGCATTGGGCATTCTCACAAAATTTTAATCAAACTTCATTATTAAACCTAACAACAAAAATAAGTCGATGAGTTTTATCAAGGTTTAGTGTTTTCTTTTTATAGAAAGTGGCGCAAGAAATTTAAATGAGTGATTAATATAATTTTTCTATCTCATAGTTCTGCATAGTTGCTAATATTTTTTAAAATAATTTAATATAACGACACCCGTTCGTAGGACGGGTTCGAAAGCTAGTTATATACTCGTGGCAGCATGTTAGCATGGTTTTGGAGACATCACGATATCCGTTTGCCGTGGGTTTTGGGATATCGCAGTATTTGTATGTCATGGGTGTTCAAAACTAGAGTAAAAAAAAAAAGAAAAATCGTTCGCGGCAAACCTTTTCCGTGAGATGACCCACGACAACTGACTATGGTGGAATGTGGGAACTCACAGCAATTTAATTTAATGCCGTGAAATAATTCAGTGTCGTGGGACTAGACTATCAGGCATACTAGGGTGTAGAAAGACATAGGGAATAACCATTATTCTTCTAACCTTTTGTCAAAAGTGTGTCAATCCCATAAAAAGCGTTACCGCCATTACACAAAAATCTTCCAAAACAATTTGGACGTGGAAGTGGAACTAAAATTTTTCATTCCCAGATAGAAAAGCTCGGAAAAATGTTGGTTGTTGAGTGACTAGGTAGGACTCAAAGCACATACTAAACGAGGCACAAATACAGCCAATCTTGGTCTTGAGCAAACCAGAAACTGATAATCTGGAATCTGGATACATATGCAGCATTTTTTAAACTATTTAAGGTCATCCATAGTGTTAAGGATTTCTAGGGAACTCGTCAAATGGTCGTCCTATCAAACACATAGCATTAATACTCTTTCTTTTCCCAAAGATGCAGCTATTTGGGGAGTTCAAGTAAAATACTCCAAAGGTCCCTGACCTTTAAGGTTATTCAAAGATAAACAGTAAAGATATTGACTTAGTTTCCTTCTAAAAGTTAAAGCAGTGAAGGCATGTTCAAAACAACAAACAAGAAACCTCGCAAGTATATCCAATCAAGTAATCCCCTATTACAATATATGATCACCAAAAACGTCATACAGAAAAAAAATATGCAAATTCTGAAGTTGTCGCCACCACAAACCACAGGCAATCCTAACAAGTTCTACCACTTGCCTCAAGCCTGCAAACAAGAAACAATTGTTCAAAAGGTCAAATAATCACACAACATAGATGCATACCCGAAGGTGTTGTAGGCATCCTTGAAAACTTGTCTGAACTAATAAACCCTTCAGCTATTGAGGAAATGATTTACATTGTCTGATCTTTCAATCTAACTAACCTTGTTTGCAATGTTGTTTGATAGCCAATCCAGGCCCTCATAAAGGCCTTCTCCAGAGGTTGCACAAGTACTCTGAATGTACCTGATAAAAACAGAATGTCTCAACAATATATCTACTAGAAATTAACTGATATCACCATATGCATAGATGTTAGCTACATAACAAGACAGTATATGTTACCAGTGGCGCTGACGAAGAGAGTGAAGTCCGAGCTTATCAGTAATCTCTGCAGCATTCATTGCATTTGGAAGATCTTGTTTGTTTGCAAAGACAAGCAACACAGCATCTCGCAACTCATCCTGCAACCAAGACATGTGTTTCAGTGTCACATAGCATTCACTTTCTTAATTAGTCCAAACAGTTTAGTTCGACAACACAAACCACGCATATGACAATTCAACAATTATATAGCTATGGAGAAAGAAAAGAGAGAGAGAGAGAGAAACTGTTAAAGGAATTAATGCAAAGTATCTGACGAAACAGTAATAAATGCACATAAACCAAACAGATGAAACTAATTTCATGCATATTTATTCAATAAGAAAATATTGCAACAAATAAAATCAGAAAAAAGGAAATAAAATACTGGTTATTGGTAAGTATACCTCATTTAACATTCTATGCAACTCATCTCTTGCCTCAACAACTCTGTCTCTGTCATTGCTATCCACCACAAATATGAGACCCTGTGTGTTCTGGAAGTAGTGCCTCCATAGTGGACGGATCTGTGCAAAAACAGGTAACAATGCTTAACAAGAATATCTCATCTCTTAGATAAGTACAAAATGTAAGTGTTTAACCACTCCAAGGGCATACAACTATGACAATACCCAATAATTGTAAGAAACAATTGTGTTTCGTTTCCCTTATTTTGGTATGCGAGTGTGTACAAGTAGGGAGAAGGGTGTGGGTGTGGGTGTGGGTGTGGGTGTGGGTGTGGGTGCGTAGATGTTAAGTTATTGACTCTATAAGGATTGAGGGAAAAGGTAGGATCCATACCTTGTCTTGACCTCCAACATCCCAGACTGTGAAGCTGATGTTCTTGTACTCCACAGTCTCCACATTAAATCCTACAAAAGAGTAGAAACAACATGATCAGACTGACATCCATTGCCAAAATTAAATAACTAAAAAAACCACATAAAACTATTAAAAATGTATAATAACATGCTGGAACGGTGATCTCAATCATTCAATAACATCAAAAACTGAAAAGCAGATTTCTAATACCGTCTCATTACACTGGCAACGTGCAACCACCTTGTTAATTACAGTCCAAGGTTACTCGCCAAGACTCTGGTACCCCACCCCCTCTCACAGTTAAAGGTCTTTTGTAGAGTCTTAAGAAACCACTATAACTTTTTGAGTCGAGAAGAGGCAGTATGTGCATACGACCAACTCACAAATTAATTTTAGTTGACAAGTAACCTTGTTAATAACAAATATTCATTCATCCTTTTTTTTTTTGTAAATATTTCCATTCAATTTGCACATCTAAAGATTATTAATATAAACATTGGAAATCCAACCTTCCAAGCTATCCAATCTATATGTCACAAAAGTTGATCGGAAGAAAGCATTGTGGCAGAAGGCTGCATTTACGTAATTATATAACAGCTTAACAATGTTTCCCCCATCTAATTCAAGCATAGTAACCTTAGCGATTACGTTTAAAGAGGGAAGAGGAATTGCTTTTTCTAACCATGACTTACCAATGGTGGGAATTGTAGTCACAATCTCTCCAAGCTTGAGCTTGTACAAGATGGTAGTCTTACCAGCCGCATCAAGACCGACCATCAGAATACGCATCTCTTTCTTTGCAAAGAGCCGACTAAAAAGCTTTGTGAAAGTCAGCCCCATGATTCAGATTCACTGCAAACCCGTTTAAAAAGTGAGCGCACGTACACAAATGCAAAACATTACAAAAGCACTGGGAGAAAAAGAAAGAAAGAAAACATATAATTCATGACAAACCTAACAGGAATCTAAAGACCTACAAAAGTGGCTACATAATTCAAAGAAAAAAATAATGCACGATGAGAAATAGTTCTCTAAATGTTTGCATTACTTCAGTAGGTCAAAAATTTGAGAAAGACAAGCACATACAACTCCTAACGCCATAAATTGGTAAATACTTTTTCAAAAACAAAAATTCAGACATCCCACCTAGTACTTGCATTAATTAATACTCAATTTTCAGGCATAAGGAAAACAAGATGTTCCTTGTGACTTTAGGAAACAAAAAGCAATCTATAAAAGTATTACCTAGATCACATTAGATCTGGTAGATCAAAATATGTACTATCAGGAATCATGAAACCTCTAGTCTTAGATCAAACAAATGGAAAATAATGTGATAATTCAAAGCTAATAATATTATATAAAATTCCAGCTGGCAAGTCACACATAGATCAAGAATCAATAAGATCCATCAACATTAATAACGCCAAACAGATCTAATCAACACATCATAGAAAAATACAAAATCGAATTTGAACAGAAAACCAGATCCAAATGATATATAATTGTTTCAGATGAAAAAAAGAATGAATAGATCTGCATATGATTTACCTTGGGAAAGATTTCGTAATGGAAAAAGGAGAGGAGAGCTGCAAAAAAAGAGTGAATGAATGAATGGCAAAAATGAAAAGGTTGAAATAGAGAATTTTGGGAGATGAGTTTTTATTCTGGACTCCCGGATGTTGGTTAGTGTTCGTTTGTCAAATGGGCCGGGTCAGGTTTGGATCTTGTTCACACTGATGCTAGTTTATTTCTATTTTCTTACCCTATCTCAGTTTAAGTCACAGATTCATTATTGGGTTGCTCATTAAAATAGTCAAGACCCAAACGCCATGAACATGCTGCATGTGCGTATTCCACTTTATTTCTTGTCCTACATGAGGAATAAAATCTCGAAAACATTAGATCTGAAATAGAATACCAAATCTACTAAAGTTTTCAGATTGAGCATAGTTGGATTATTAGCAAAAATACTCTCTAGAAATTATGTGTAAAAGATAGCCGAGGCATATTAACTCGATCATTAAGAAAGATTGAATCACATACAATCCATGTAAAATTATGCAATAATAACATTCTTTTTTTTATACAAACATAAACATAAAACACTGTTTATTACTTTTGATTTTAATAAACTATACATCCAACATTCTGCCTATTATGTACACGTAAACATTTCTACATTTTTTTTTTCAAGAGGTTGCTTCTGATCCCACTGGGGCACTGGGCACCTGCTTTGTAACTGTTCAAAATATAAGAAAGAAAAGATGTTCCACAGATTAGAAAAAATACCTAAATCTTTCTCAATCAAATAACCACTATATAATATGCTTCATCTACAGACATCTAATACTTAACTAAAGATTTGACCGTTTTCCATATACCATCGCAACAAGAAAATATGAAAAGTTTATGATATATGAAAAAGATAAAGTATCCCTTTTCTGGTCTGTTCCATATTATTTACAAGCTGTCATTCTAGGATCTATACCAGAGTCCACAGTGAGCATTTCAAACGAAGACCACATCGACGAGGCAAAGTTTTAGACGGAAGTTCAGGACATAATCGGAGACGAGGAGAAATTTTTTATCTCGTCAATCAATAACAAACTTGAAGAGAACTAACATCAACTATGGAATAGAATCTTCTTTCTTCCAGCCAAGGTAGTTTGGACAAAAAAGGTGAGCACATTAAATTATAACAAACTCATGCTTCACCATATGCTCACTACAAGGCAAACGAGAAGTGGTTCACCATATATTCATTGCATTACCATTTGACATAAACAATCCCCAAAACCCTTCGTGCCAGAGAATAATACCTCTTATGCACTGATGCACATGTTGGTAAACTGTAAACCACTTCCAGCTGCCTACACTTTCTCCAGAAGAAACAAGAAACACGAAGTATACACGGACCAAAAGAACATAGAACTGTTACCTAAGCTGCTGGACACAAAGGGATTGCACAACTTCAAGGATGCTTTCGCATCAGCGCCAATACTGGGCCCACCTATGAATGGTCTCAACCATTTGAGGAAACAATGCACTAACACTCTCGTTGATCAGATCCTGGAAGAAATGTATACAGTCCTCATCATCCAAGTCCAACCGAAACTTTTCTTGAAGCTGATTAGAACAACAAATACCAAGAAATGGAATAAGTAACCCGAGTCATGAGTGATTGAGGAGATAGAGAAAATGCAAGATTACCTTGAGAATGCCTTTTTCAGGATCACAGGCTATGTCGGGAATGTTGGAACCAGCCATCAAGTGGAATAGATTTAAGATTAGGTTGCTAGACTTCCTAAGAATATTGTATGCTTCGCAACAATATGATTTGAACCGTGTATAGTATTGGCTGCAGGGGAAAAAATTAATTATCAAACTAAACAATCCGATTTCCAGCAGAGGTATGACATGCAAACTTTATGTTGAGCAACCAAGCATTTACTGCTCCTAAATTTAAAATCCGGACACAACTGATCCAGACCACTCACATACAAAAAGGGGTACGAAGATGATAAAGAATAGAAAACTGAAATCCCACTCTGATTGAGCAGAATAAAAACAGTTTTCATGTTTGAATTTTATGTTTCATATTGATCCAGATAATATTTTTGACAGACACATAAGCAAAGGCCAGTCAAGAACCAAAAAAACTGTTTCAATAAAAAAAAAATAGGAAGTCAGTACAGTCAGTTTTGACTAGTAAACAGCGGAGCAGCAATGACAAAAAAGGGTAAATGTAATATTCAGACGTTGAAAATACCTTTCTGCTCCACCCATGGCTTCGACCATTTCTTTACAAAGTTTCATTGGTGGTGGAAACGGTTTAGGATCACGGCCCAGGATAAAACCAAAATCAACATGAAAGAGCCGCCCATCATCCGTAAGGAGAAGGTTGTCTAGATGTCTACAAAGCCAAAAAAATCAAATCATCATCTATGAGACAGTAACGAGAATCAAACTTATATTAAAAATAGGTAAACTCATATGTCACCTTAAGAGGGAAAAAAAAAAAAAAAAGATTTAAGAAGGATCCTAAGTGCATTGCATATGCAATAGAGAAATTAATAACTAATCAGACACAAGAAAGTCTTGAGAAAAAAAACAGCACCAAGGACATGATATTGGCTTCACGAGCTTGGAAGTCACACTCTATTCAAATAACACAATTTCCACATTTGTGCCATAAGCCCATAACTCCAATATGGCGTTTTTTTTCTTTTTTCTTTTTGATAGTTTGGCATCTTATTCCATATGGCATAGTTAAGTATAATCACAATCCACACAAGTAAAGCTGCACAAGCGGAGAGAATAAAGAGATCCAGATGTGACATAGGAAACTATTGTATCAGTTCACTTAATTCCTCTGCCTGTCTCACATTCCCTTGATTATATCACTAATTGGCAGTATATACTTATTCAGTTAATCCCCCTAGTAAGCCTCCGTGATTTGTGTTTCTAAACTTCCAATGTCTAAGCAGGGGCTGACCTAGGAATGTTTCTAGAAGAGAACCAAGGTAAGGGTGCTAAGTAAGAAATAAAATTGGGGTGGGTCGTGAAAGCAGAAATTCATTTTTCTATTACTTCATATCATACTCATCTTCATAGCCTACATAGGGTACTTCAAAATCATGCCACATTCCCTCCCCCTGTGCAGTTAAATCGCTATTCGTTTGAAGAGCGAGTAGCAAGTAGGTATAATTGGTCGAGGATTAATCGGGATTAATCAGACGATTTTTCATAACACTATATTTATTTACAAATAATTATTAAATATATTAAACTTTGAAATACCAACATAATGAAGCCAATTAAGAACCCAAACAATCAATAAACAATTAAAACACTCAATCAACTAAAATAAATATGATTAAGGTGTAGAACTTTACAGAATCGAGGGTTGGTCGAATCAGCGAAATGTCGAGTTCAATGTTTAACATTGAAATAGTTGAAATAGTGAACACAATTACTCGGCTAATCGGCTAATCGGGCCTAATCGGCCGAGTACTCAGGGAGTTTTTGAGCTCAATTGTGATCGGGGATCAAATTGTAAGTCGGGTCGGCTAAACAGCAAGTACTCAACGATTTAATAGCCCAGCCCTCCCCCCTACATCCTATTCTCCTATATGACTATACCTTGGTCTTTATTCCTTTCTCGGCAAACAGTAAACAAGTATAAAATGAACCTCACTTAACTAACCAAACAAGAACCAATGGCATTTCAAGGTCGTGACTGGTTTCATCCTTTCTGCAAAAGCCCATTGACTAGATGTAAATTTAGATCAACATTGCAACCTCGAAGCGTACTTCCACGTGAAGCTTGATATTTACGGAATGAAAACATATATCTTTACTTTTTGAGCATCCAGCCTTCCACAGTTGAACATCCTTAAAGTGTATCTTTCAAGAGAAACTACAATTCCAAAACTATAGACATTGCCACATTTTGGAACCATAGTTCCATAATTTTCAGATTTAAAATGTAAAGCTGAGATCTGCTGCTAAAAGAGTATATTTGATTATAAGTGATATCAGAAGATTCAACAATTTTTTCTAACGCTAAAACTGATGCTTACCTGTCACCTATTCCCAGAATATAAGTGATAACAGAATACCCAGCACAGCTCTTTATAAATGTTTCGAGACACGTGGCAGTTATTCCAAATGGCCCATCTTCATCTGGGTGAAACTTTTGAAGATAGCTTATAATACTACGATGCTCTGATAGAATCTGTAAACACGTAGTATAAATGTTGTAATTTTGCAATCACAAGAAGACAGTGTGGGTTACAAGTTACAAATAAAATTGCATAGGGTAGGGTACCCAAAATAAGATGAAGAATTGCAAGTCAATTCCAATGATGGCAATAACATAAGGGATGTAGGATGACCTACTATTTATTTTGTTGGGGTAACCGGGTAATCTTAAAATTTTCCATGTATAACATGTAAAGTGTTGCCATGTCTTTTCTTTATTTATATTATTTTCCATCTGAATTTCTTGATTTAGGCAAATAACCCCACATTACATAGTTATTGGACATTTACACACAAAAACTGAAGGGAGTAACAAAGAGTTTATAAACATGACATCATGCAAAGCCTCTTACAGTCATGGAAAAGGCAGTATCACAAATATCACTAATCGAAAAGAGATGGTGCAAGGTGAGTTATCATAGATTACGGCACCGTAACTTTTCTTTGAATAAAATATAGTTCAAACTTGAGTTTAGACCAAAAGCTATGCATTAACTTATTCGTGCCAGCAGCAACATCATTTAGATTACCTGTGCTAAAGAACTTGATGGTATGAATTCCAGCATTCCCTCATCTTGTCCAGTTGCTAGAACTCGATAAGGAGTCAAATGCAAATCAAGATTCTCCTGTTTCAGCAATCGATCCATAAGGGAAACCATCTGAATAACCTGAAAGGAACCAGAATCAAAGGATCAGTAATGTACTCAGTTAATATCTCAACTCCAGCAGCCAGAATGTTCTCCTTGTAGCTAGTTACCACAGACAACCACATTTAACAGCCATGAACTAAACTGCACCCAACACCAATTTAAAGGATTTGTAATTACCAGTTGGTCTTGCCGAATGTCATCCCCCTTTTTAAATATCAATTTGCATCTTCCACCATTAGCCGTGCGGAAGGACAAACGCAATGGATGCAGTGCACTTTTGAAAATTGATGACTCTGACGGCACAATCCCAGTTATAAGTGTGTCAGGGGCCAGTGGTGATCGTATTGGCTGAAAGTGTGATGATGTCACAGCATATAAGATTTTAGACATTAAAGCGTAATAATCACAAGTGATGAGCAATGCAAAACTGGCTACATATGAAAAAATGTATATGCCAAACAAGGCCAGTAAACTTTTGCAGTTCCAATGTAGAACACAAATAACTTGAAATAAAAGTACCTCTTCGAAGTAAGTAAGTTCACTAAGAAGACCGGAAAGCAGCTGTCTTAGCTTTTCAATTTTCTTCTGAGTTCCTCCACGTACATTTCTTACGTCCTTCATTATGGAGCATAACTGGGCAGTCAATTCAGTCTGGCGCACCAAACTTTGCCACATCTTGAATCCATTTTCATCTCCATTCAAACCAGCTGCCAACTATTTGTAAGTAGAGAGTATCAGTAAGGCTGGATTTCAATTTGCGGTAACCCACACTTAATAGAATTTAAATTGTATCAGTGATAAATTATACTACGGAAAAGAATGCCTTCACGTATTTGGGAAGTCATTGATATTAAAATATCTGAGGTCCAATAGGATGATAACATTATAAAAGTTTTCACTACTAGACAAGTCAATTTAACTAACTTTTTACACCTTAAGTTCCACCTTCCACAGATACTTCCATATTATTTAAACATAGGGACCACAAATAAATGAGCTAATGAAAGATCAAGATGACATACTTTCATCATATTATCTTCCAGGATCTCGTAGGTGCAGTAATAACGCTTGGCATATGCAGGATCATGAAGTTCCACAGTCACATACCATCGAAGAAAGCTAGCCAACTCAATATTGCTCAATGCTGTCAAATTTATAGAATAATGTTATCAGACACCAAGAGGTTATTTTAACTTTTTAAGGCTTAGGATTTGAACATTTGAGAGAAATTTAAGGAAATAAACATACAGCGCTGCACAAGGAAATGAGAAAGGCGAGATTTATCAGACCGCTCAAACCGAAGGGCTTGAACCAACTGAAGTAGATAACATTGGAGCTCCTCATCATCCGCTCTTTCAAGAACAGTCACAGCATATGCACGGACCTGTTGACAGAAATCGCAACTATTAATTATTATTAGCCCAGATAAAAAACTCTGAACCAATCCAAATAAACTCAACATAAATCACTATACAAGGATTTATTACAAAAGCAATTTAACATAAAAGATGGAAATATAACAAGCCTACAATTGCAATACTTAATGAGTTAATGGAAATGCATAGTTACTTTGATTTGACAGGGTTATTGTTTGCCTGACTGAAAAGAGGATTTGCACGAAAAACTGCTCAAGTGAAACTGAAAGTAACCAATTTTTATTTTCTTTCTTTTTGTTCTTCAATCATACTGATAAGCACAGTACTCTCTATGGACATAACAGATTTCAATCAAAGGCAGGTTTGACATGTCAGAGCAAACGAGGCACAGCTAAAAAGGGCCACCAGCTGGACCAGCACACAATCCATGTAGCAAGAGTGCAAGACGTGTCCTGACTGCCTTCAGCCACATGGGAGGAAATTTCTTTTGTCCTGTTAAGTTGCGCAATAGGGAGATTTTAATTGCAAAAAGAAACCATCATGCATGACACGGGATGGACAATTTTGGGAAGGAAGAATTTTGTTTTATTACTAAGTGGAACTGGTGCATCCCAGAAGTTTCTATCCAAATACCATCTTACCCCATTGGATGTCCAACAATAGCACAGAAGCATCTATCACAGAAAATTATCAAAATCACAGCTACGTATCATCCACGTGTAGTTACCAGGTCTTAGGTTTATAGTTTTGGCCAGGGCTATTTAAGTTACACTGACACGGACACGTGTGTCCAAATCCAACGCGGATACGAAGTGTCAGAGATGACAAAATATCAAAAACTAAGTTATATCACATAGAATATGTGTCCCTGTCGTGTCCAACACGGATTATTTTTAAAATTTGAAGATATGGCGTGTCCATGTAACTTAGGCATTTTCATAGACCCAAAAGACAACTTCATAGTTCATATATGTTTGGACAACTATATAATATGGAGATCATGTCAGAAACGAAACTCAAATCTGACAATCTGAGCATAACATTTTTTCTCTTTAATTTTATTTTATCCCTTGATAGCTTCTATATACTTGCCTCTTCACTTTCAAAAACAGGAGAAAGGAGCTCCAATGCATCACAAACATCAATTGTTTCCCACTTCCCCATCAGTTCGAGGGCCTGCTTTGCCTCCTGAAAATATACATGCAACTTTTAATGAATGCAGTAATGACAAATATCCTGATGCATGAATGAAAGTAAGCAAATTGGATGATGGAAGTCTGCTCAACAGTCAAATGTAAAGCATGCACTAGTCAAGTGGGGTTCATATTTTTGCTGCATCTCGAATTGTTTCTAAGGGCAATATCATATTCTCAGTGGTACCCCAACAATGAAATGCGAGGGTTTTGCATCAGTTTTCCCATTGTTCAGTCCTGTTTATTTCATCATTGCAATCTTGTGCCACAAAAGGCTAGAACCAATTGCATGATCCATACAATTGTTGTCTCTATATGTCTCCATTGAGAGATCTCAATGACACTCGGGAATTTGTGTTAATTGTACAGTCTTTCTATTTCTTTATGTTGTCATCATTTTTTATCGGTAAAATTATATGTATAATACTAATAATATATGAAAAGTTTAAGGATGAGGTATCCTTTATGCATCAAGAGAAAAATGAATAAGAAAAACAACCAACATAAAAAGTAACAGGGCACATCACATGTCCACATGACACTTGATGCTGTCATTCATACATTGTAGTTTATGTCTCTGTGTAGGACTTCAGAAGAAACTTTAATTATTTGACACTCAGTAAATGAATCTGATCTATACTTAAAGGGGAACTAAACCAAATTCCCAAAAACAAAAAGACTAAACCAAAACAGCTTTTTTTCTTATGGCTTCTGGCTTCAAAGGAGTGCAAAAAGAGAGTAGGCACAAATAGTTTATTGCAGTTGTTTTATTTATGTATAAAGATACTTCTAATTCCTAAGTAAGAATGTGTCATCCATTTGAAGGTGTCACTTCTTCCAGCTTGAGAAAGAAATTGAACATTGATTGCATGATATATGACAATCTAATCAAGTTATACAGTAGATGCTGGCAAAGCAGACCACAACATAAATAACTATTTTCACCTGAAGATCACTCCATTCAACACAACGGAGAAATTTAGTGAGGGCCTTCTTCTCAGACATCAAAGAGAACCTGAACTTCCATAATAATTGACGCTCATCTCCACTCAGGGTCCGTGTTGGAGGATACTTCAATATTCTTTGTATTGACCTTCTCACATGGTAAAAGACAGATTCAACACCCCAAAAAACAAGAAACGCAAAAAACAAAAAATGTAAATAGCAATGACACTAAGCAAAGTATATATAGCTTAAAAAAGTGAAATCCAAATGCTAATGAAATAACAGACAAAGATCAAGTAGATGATGCCTTGATGAGAATGTTTCTATTTGCCAAAAGCCTGTAACTTCTCCACTGAAAAACCCTTAGGCTGTGTTTGATAAAGTTTTTCCGACGCAGTGAAGCACTAGTGGGTGAAGTCACCCACTATAACAGATTTGCCATCTGTGGCAAAATTTTCCACAATTCACCCATTATGTGTTGAGTTGCCCCCCCAAAAAAAAAAAAATTGTGGGTAAAAGTACAAAAGAATTCGCCACATTTGAAATAAAATTGCCATCAAAATAACAGCTCATTCACTATGCACCAGCAAGTGTGATTCACCCATTGGCAACTACAATATGTCGTTGCCCAATATGATTTTCCATGGAAAATTATCACTGGAAATCTGGTGGCAAAATTTGCATTTGCCCACTATTTTATCAAACACTGCCATAACAATAAAAGTTTCAACTAGAAAATGGTGGCATGAAGATGATGTTGTTTAAGGAGAATGCAAATTGAGCTTACTTTCTTTCATTAGAGCTCGGCTTAAGATCCTTGTCAATGATACCACGATTCAAACTTCTAGCCAGCTTCAGCTGCTTATGTTCAGAAGGATTTGCTCTTCCCACTTCTGGATCCCACACGGTAACAATCTCATTTGTTGAAGATACAGGAGATGGGGAAAAGAAATTTGCCCCCGACTCCTACATGGTCAATATATCTAAGTTAGAAATGCATAAAATACTCAGTACAAACCTTTACAAAACGACACAAAAGTAAAACGAGTAAACAGGACATGTAACACCTTCAAATGCTACCTGGAAAACAACTCTATGCTCAAAGCTGCAGAAATCAACAATGAGATTCAAGTTCGAACTTCCATTTCTACTACTCTCTTTCTCTTTAATTTTCTCCATAGCTTTAAACGAAAGACGATCCAACCAATCAATAGGTTGAATCTGTCCTCTTTCATACTTATTAGCAAGCTTCTCCAACCGCTCCAACTCACCCCGCTCATTTCTAGGTACCTAAACACAAAATTAATCCACCGTAAACAACACACAAATATAACTCAAAATCCATAACACTATACTACTCAAACCTTTCCAGGAGTAGTAGTAGGAAATGAGCCGTCAGCTTCTTTCCCAGACCATAGTCTAAGTTTCTGCTTCCCAGTCTTAAGTTGTTTTTTATTATTAAACAAAAGTATAGTCGCGCCACCTATTAATCCATCCTCTTCATCACACGAAACGTCCCAAACCTAAAACATCCATACAAAAATGACCATCCAATATATAAAAAACACACCAACTTAATATTTTTGTTTACTTACAGTCAATGCAAGCTGTGAATGTGCAGTTAAGTCTCGATACTTTGTACTCAATGTTATTAGTTCATTCCAACAATATGGCTGCCCAATAGACTCCAACCTATCATAACATATATATACATATTATTAATACTGACAGAATTTTAAGATATGAACTGGAAATGAGAAATATATATGTACCTTGTTTTAGTGGAAAGACCAAAAGGGGCACCATCAATAAATAATGAACACTCAACATACAATTCAGCTTTTCTTTCCTGAATACTCCAATCACTTTCTGAATTGGAGGAAAGGGTACGAGCTAATTTTCCTTCTAATCTTTCGATACGGAAAGTGACTGGCAGATTTATGTCACATGATAAAAAAAATCTAAATTCATTCCCGCTCATCTTTTCTTTTCTCTTCGGTTTCGATTTTCGGTGATGAATGGCCACAGTAATAATATATATCGTGGCATGAAAGTAGGAGAACCGACCCGGTATTTTGATGGTTTTTGGGTTCTCAATAACAAGTGACTCAAGTGAGAGAACACTAAATCAAAAAAATATATATACTAGATAACTGCAAGGCAATGGGGCGTGAGCGGAGGTGGAGAAGAGAGAGGGAGAGATGACTTTGTGATGGGGAGAGAGAGAGTTGGGTTGAAAGGAAGAGTGAAGGAGAGAGATTGAGGCTGTGTAAATCACTCTCAGATTGGAGGCAAAGATGGGAAAATGAGATAAGAGAGGGCTACGGTCAGACACAAAATAAGGGTTATTCAGGGGTACGGACAGACACATGGGAGAGTTACACGCATGAAATTGTTTTTTGTGAGAGTGTTGAATAGTGACCTCAAGAGTTTGCTCACGCTCACGGATTATAAATAATAAGAGAAAAAATATACCTTCTCTTTTAATCAATTAATTTTTAGTGATGAAAATTGGTTTTTAATTAGTTTGTATAGGTTGTATGCTTAAGTTTTTCAATTCACATATCACATCCCAAAACATTGTATTACCAGTATAAAACTAGTATCAAAATTGAAATGTTGATATGATTCGCTGGTTGTGAAATTTTGTATGTTATGTGTTAATGTCTCGTAGTGTCGAAATGTATTGTTTTTCTTCTTTGGATTTGAATTTTGGTGCTTATTAAAATCGAAGTGTATGAGTTTATAGATAAATGTGTGAGTTTTTTTACTTTTTTATTTTAACGTTTCAGATGTCTAAAATGTCAAAGGGAGTGAGAAAGATAAATTCATTCTTTAAACCAAAAGAAACCGAGACATCCAATGTTGCCAGAACTATTGAAAATGATGATTAAGGTCGTTCGAAGCTCCAAAGAGTTGATCCCATTACACGTCTTTGTCCCAATCCTCAAGGGATTGGACCCATTAAACAAGTTTGTCCCAACTCTCAAGGGATTGAATCTAACAAAACATGTGCTACTAGTTCTTTTTACTTTTAGTTTTGCTTTGACCCCTAAAGATACTTTCAGATCATTTAGGATTGATGATATTTGCAATCTTGCTAAGAGATTTTACTTTCGAGATTTCAGTAATAAAGAGTTATTTATATTGAGAACTCAGTTGCAACATTATGAGATGAGGCAACTTACCGAATTGGACCCTGTGTCAGGTTTCATGCCAAAATCGACCCCACTAATACATTCCAAAATAGGACGTGGAACCCATTTTTAGGGCCCACACAAATTGTCATATTTACCCTTATAGCTAAGAATTGAAATTCCAATTGTACCCCTCCTAAATGACACCTCATTGCATGCATTAAATGCATGGGAGAGAAAAAATTTCTCGTGGGAATGTCTTGTTCGGACTGAACACTGGTTGCCTTTGTTCTTCTTCTTCATCATTTATTCCGAAATTGATTGCACGCATCCCAAGTGTACAACGTTTTTCCACCAACAGATTCTTAGAAGGTCCAGTCGAGGTGTGTTTTGAAGCTTCTCGGTATGCTTTAAATTATTTAGTTTATGGCTCCTAATTCTTCTTTAATGTTTGTGATAAATAGGGTCATTAATGATGTATTTGGTCATAAATGTGTTTCATTTAGGGTCGTTTCATTTATGTGCAACATTAATATCCCAAGTTAAAAGTTAGTTTTTGGTCATTAATGAGTAAAGTTTGAAACTTTAACTAAAGTTTCCACAGTAGAGTATTTTTTATTTATGACTATTTTAACTTGTAAAGTAGCAAACTTGTAAAGTAATTGGTTCATCTTTTAATTGCTGAAAAAGTAATTAGAGTAGAGTACCATCGAATACATTCTGAAAAATCAAGCTTAGTAGCCTAGAACGTTAGTACAGTGCCATCAACTTCACGCAAAAGTTGTATACATACTAGAGACTATTCACAACTTGAGGCTTTCTTTTGAACGGAAAGTAATTGGTTTATCTTTTTGTCTTTGGTTGTCATTTTTTGAAGTTAGAGAGATTTCTAAATGGAAGTTTTAGTATTTGATGAATAGAAGTAGAAAATAAGACAACCATACTAATTGACAATAATAGGCACTACAATGGGCTCCGACGGCAGTAAAGTGGGTGCAAACGACAGTACAATAGCAGACAAGAAGGGACATTTTATTTGTAAGTGGGGGGTAATGTTAGAACTTTTGGCAGTGGTGTTGTGACATATGTAGGTGGATCAACCAAGCTTAGGTCTTGCAGTATGAACATATGTTTTGGTGACTTCGAAGTTTTTTTGGAACAAGTAACGAAGATCAAACCTCTTCGATTTAGTTACCTAGTATCCGGACACGCTTGCATAATTGAAGATGAGAATGATTTCATCGAGATGATGGACGTGCACAAGAAGAAAAGCGTTGGAGAAGGTAGTTTGTTGATATTCAGACAAGAGAACAAAGATATGATGGAGGAGGATGTCCCACAATCATGCTCATCACCTGTTTATGAGAATAGGATAAGAGAAGATATGTTTGTGATCTTCATTGTTCTTTATTTAATGGATTCACTCGAAACTAATATTCCGATTGACGAAATCATTTTGCAGATATTTATGAACCATCTCAATTGCATGAAACCGAATTGGGTGAACCATCCGTTGTGCTCGATACTGGGTACCATGTCGCTGAAACGGTCGTTGCCGAAGCATCATTTTTGCCTGAAACAAAATTTGGAGAAGTTGGTGGTAAGTGTTTTACAAAACTATGAAATAGCATGACGACGACCGTTGTTAAAGCACAGGAAGACCTCGAACTAAATTTTTGCCTTGGAATAACTAAATTGTTTTGCAGTTAGTATTATTGGAGGTGATTGGCCTCGAACTCATATAGGTGAAGCATCTCGTGTACCTGACACTTATGGTGGTAAGTGTGTTATTGCGGTTTTCTAAGTTATCATAACTGTAGGACATGTAAAAAAGATCGAGGACATTATAGAAGGACTCGCAGACAGTATATATGATTTAAGAAATAACTATATAAGGTCTTTCAAAAACAATATTTCTGTGGTTTGTCGGTTGCGATGGTCAAATACTGACATGTTTAGTAAATGGACCTGTGAAATTGACTAAACTCTTGTGCAGTTAGCACTATTGGAGTTGAGACGCTTGAAACTCAATTTTTGGAAGCATCCCGTGTACCTGACACTTATGGTGGTAAGTGTGTTATTGCGGTTCTCTAAGTTATCATAACTGTAGGACGGGTAGAAATGATCGAGGACATTATATAGGGACTCGCAGACAGTATATGTGATTTAAGGAATCACTATATAAGGTCTTTCAAAAACAATGTTTATGTGGTTTGTCGGTTGCGATGGTAAAATACTGACATGTTTAGTAAATGGACCTATGCAATTTCCTAAATTCTTATGCAGTTAGCATTGTTGGGGGTAAGACGCTGGAAACTCAGTTTTTGGAAGCATCATGTGTACTTGACAGTTATGGAGGTAAGTGTGTTATTGTGGTTTTTCTAAATTATCGTAACTATATGACGGGTAAAGAAGATCGAGGAAACTATCTAAAATAGTATATTTGATTTACAGAATCGCTATATAAAGTATTTCAAAAACAGTGTCTGTGGTTTGTCGGTTACGATGGTAAAATACTGACATGTTTAGTAAACGGACCTGTACAATTGACTAAATTCTTGTGCAACTAGCATTGTTAGAGGTGAGACACTCGAAACTCAAGTTTTTTAAGCATCCCGTGTACCTGACACTTATGGTGGTAAGTGTGTTATTATGGTGTTCTAAATTATTGTGACTGAATGAGAGGTAAATAAGAGGACACTTTCTAAGGTGTCGCTTACCGTGTATTGGATTTATGAAATCACTTGGAGGATGTGATATTGTATAATATTTATATGTATATCAAATTGACTTGTGCAATTGACTAAATTCTTTTGCAGTTAGCATTGTTGTAGGCGAGACGCGCTTCAAAATCAGTTTGTTGAAGTATCCCTAGTACCTGGCACTTGTGGCGGTAAGTGTGTTATTTTGGACTCCTACATAGTTTTGCGTTAAAAAAGGTGTCTAAAATGGTACTAAAGTATAGCACTTTGTTGTTTTCAGCCGGAGTAGATGTTCTCTTCTCGGACGTCTTGGGGAATGCCGTAAATCTTGTCTTCCCGCACTGATCAAGTTCGAAGCGCTTGTACGCTTATTATTCCTGATATACCAACTGACAGAGTTGTTGTAAATGGTTTGGGTAGCGAATGTGCTCCTGGAAAAAAGCCGAGTGAGTTTGAAGGGAAAGGTCATGTGTCGGTAAGCCTAGGAGAAAGTAGCCTCACACCAGGGGGCTTGACTTCCCTTATTCAGAAAGTGGTGAGTTGGAGGAATACTGATGTGGGTCGAAGTAGATTGAATTAGGAAGGGACAAATTGGGATGAACTTATGGACAGTTCTAGTTGGCGCGAAGACATTAATCTTTTGGTCGGGGATGATGGTTCAAGTGATTATGAATCTAGTGATAATGATGACCCAAGTGATGATGAATTAAGTGATAGTGATGTGCCTATTGATGAGTCAGGTACTATATGACACGTCCCTCAAGCTTAAGAGAGAACCTAATATGTTTGTGGGAAGCTTATATAGTGTCTTTCCTAGCTTATACAGTGTCTTTCCCAGCTTGCAAATTAAACTACACTGATTAAATAGTTGAAAGGTCGAGACTATATAAGCTGTGAAGGGCAGTATGTTTAGGAAGTTGCCCTAGTACATAAGCTGCTCAAGATATTATATGACATGTCCCTCAAGAGATGCAATATACCAATGAGTAAATTGTTGTGCATTAACTAGTCGATTGTCATGTTCGCAGGTAGTCTGGATATTTCAGGAGTGGCAGAAATGGTTCTTGTCCAAAGTAGTTGTATTGGAACCGACGAATCTGAACTGCTCAATGGGAAGGCAACCACGTTCAATGTTGAGCAACTTCTAAGCACTTTGAGGCTTATTATTCGGACATACCAAATGCATTTAGTTATTATAACCTGGGTTGGGTAGCAAACGGCTCGCTTTCGAGTTGCACATTGACTTCGGCGGGAAGGTCATGTGTCTATGGATGTGGCAGGTACGTCCAGGATAGATAGAGATATGAACCCACTGGGTCCTATAGGTATGGACTCTAAGAATGTGAAGGATACAGATAGGGATGATGTTATGGACAGTGATTATATGCTTGAAGATGATGGTCTAGTTTATGGAGAATTTAGTGGTAGTGATAGCCCAGGTTGTGTTACTGCATGCTTCGGAATGGCTGGAGTCGTATCTGGTGTGGAAAGTGGCTGTCATGTTGAAGAAGTTAATGGATTTGATGGTGTGTTTGCGACAAGGGTAGAAAAGAGTGGTGGTCATGCAGAAAAGGTTAGTGGTGTTGCGCCGGGGGAAGAAAGCAGTGGTGGTCAGGCGATATGTGCAAGACGTTACGGCGGAGTATTATACCTGCACGTCCTCGGAACTCCGCACACCGCTCCTGGAGTGTGCCCATTTGATCCAATAATGCTTCCTTTTGAGTATATATGCTCGCAAGTAATGGATAACGGCGTGTGTACGCAGGACAATGGTGGCGGTGACAATCCAAATATACTGGTACTAATAATGACATATTTGGCAAACCACCAGTCGTTTTACCAGCATTTGGAATTGGTATGGGTGATGGAGAAGGAGAGCAGCTAACAGAAGAGAATCAGTGCACTAGTGAACGAGTTGACCACTTGAAGGAAAGAAGAGAGAAATCCCAACGCTACAAGGATGTTGTGGTTGACGAAGGTCGCATAGAAGATGCACCTCCAACTGAGTGGGTAGCTCCAGATCCAAATTTACTTATTGTGGGTATGGAGTTCCCTAAAAGGAGTTTGTTTATTTTTCACATGAAGACTTTTGCAATTAAACATAACTTTGAACTATTAAGATTGAAAACGGACTGGGGAAGGGTGCAGTTTGGATGTAAGGGGGCTGAGATGAATAGTTTGAGTTCCACATGCCCGTTTCACGTGTACTGCAACACGAAAGATTCATATATATGGGGTGTGAGAACTGTATATAACTTTCACACATGTGATTGCCAAAAGGCTGGTGAGTTTAACCGTGAGGTGTCAAGCAGTTATGTCTCCATGTCATGTAAAGACCTTTTGCAGAATGACAGAACATATAAGGCAATGCACATGAGAGCAATGGTTAAAAAGTGGACTTCAGCAGATATCAGTTATAAAACTGCATGGCGGGGAAGGGAAAAGGCTCTTGAAGAGGTGCGTGCATTGCAAGACGGTCAGTTTATGTTCCTATTTGAAATGCATGTCATATAGGCAGCTTAGATATGTAATTGATCAAGTTGTTCGAGACATTATATACACTGTGAACAACACTATATACTCTGTAGACCTAATATACCTATTCGGTTGAACACTGTATTAAGATATGTTATTGTATTTTCATAAGAAGTTGTTGTAAAAACTGCACGACCCTATATAAGATGCGACTTCCTTTATATAATAATTGCGGATTGAAATACAGCTTAAATATGTAACTTATAAAGTTGTTCTAGACATAATACAAGTTCTTCGCGAGGCTATATAAGCTGTGATAGACACTATATTAAATGTGAAAGACAACTTAGAAATTAAACTTATGAAGTTGTGCACGACACTATATAGGTTTGAAAAGACACTATATACGCCCCAAATTCCATGATATATGTTATACACCTTTAAGACCTAATAGACTGTGATTCAGTTCAACACTGTATTTAGATATATTATTGTATTCCCATAGGAAGAAGTTGTAATAACTATAATTGTAATTGTTTTGGCAGTAAACTGCTTCAACACAACGAGAGCAATGGTAAAGAACACACTAAGAAATAGAGGAATTTGATGTTGGGGGAGATGAAACTGAACCAAATAATGGCTGCCTACGTACTCCAAGATCTATTCTCTAGGGATCAAGTTTCCACGTAGTTCCTTATGAAAAATAATGTGATATTTATATAGGTAGAGTAGAGAGTCCTTGTAGCTCAAGTAATCTTGTTGCTTGATTGTGATAATTAACTGATAGAATAATAATCTCTTTGATAAGAAATGAATCGGACATAAATCAATGTACATTAGTGGCAAGCCATGTGGCTAAGGTTCAACCTTAGACACATGAGTTAATGGGCCCGCATACATTGATCCATGATATTGCGAATTGGGCTTTAGCCCTGTTGATTAAATGAATAAAATAGAGACCCCTACTAATGGACGTTTGCCATGTAGGTGGGGGTCGAAACACCGCCCCCTCTTTGTCATGCGAACAAAGTTCACATGGCAAAAGAAGAGAAGAAAAACCAAGGAAAACTTGAAATAATAAAAGAGTAAGCGGAGTGTATAACAAAGTGTTGTGTGAACGTAAACGATAAGAAAATGGACAATCGGAAAAAATTCGTGAATTAGTGGAAATGAAAAAAATGTCAAATTAACGTATACGGGTCGCAATAACATAGTTAAATAAAAAATGGTTGAAAATGCACAGATAAAATAAAAGATGCACATAAATAAAATTTCAAAAGAAATTTAGTGCCGAACACTGTACCGAAAGCATTACGTAACAATGCGAAAGTGATGTCGACGACGCGTGCAAGCGGAATAGCGATACGAGGATTAGACCGTTGAAAACTGTTGAAAAAAAATCGCGAATTATTGTGAACGAAATAATTGGAATTCGAAAAATGTTCAAGAGTCAAGCATTTGTTCCGAAATAACTAGAAGATGTGCACGTGAAAACACCATAGAAAATGAAGACTCCAAAAGCAAATCCGGATTGGATAATGCTTATCATCGAGTCTCCCACCTTAAGTCGGTTTGGCTAATAGAATTATGCACGGACTGAAATATTGGACCAGTGCAAGATCGGGCAAAGGAAAAAAATATATATATATAAACAGAGGGAACATGATAATAACGAAGCAAAAACAGTGAACACAAGTATAGAGAAAAGAATACCATCCCGCCTAGCACAAATCTTCAGAGAAAGAAAAGTTACGAGCTAGCACTGATAACCGAGAAAAAACACAAGTAAACTCCACCTTGGTAACAAAACTACTACCCCATCGAGATTCCGTACTGTGCTGTCGTTGGTGTCGAAGACGAAAAAAGGTTAGTACGGTGTTTGTTTAGTTTTACGGTTCTCTTGTTTTCAGATAACTCTTGTTCCCATCTTCATCCCAACTGAAGAAACACAACTGGTGTCACCCCTTTTATGTGTTCACCATTACAGAATTGCCTGAAATTTTCAGCGGTTTTGGGAGCAATATCGGCGAAGAATTCCACTATAATACGACCAGCTAGCAATACAACCAAATGTAACAACGAAAAACACGATTGGGTTTGTTGGGTTTTGTGGTCGTCGTTGCGGTTGTAAAACGAAAGAAAGAAAAAAACGAAACTCTGTAGTTGCGAGAGATGATGGTGGCGCCAGTATACAAAACTGGTTTTAAGTTTTGAACCAAAACATGATATGGTGCAGCTCCCACAAAGGAAGGGCACCGTACCTGTGCCACATTAATATGGCCCAATGAACCCGGTTTTTGTGCTTTCTGACCTTTTTTTTTTTTTTTCCGGGGTAAAACACTTTCGAAAGAAAACTCGATGACGATCGCAGACTTGGTGAGGTGGAAAGAAGGTGACAGATACAACGACTACTTGGAACCACGTCGATGGTCGCTTAAGGAAATACAGAAAATACTAGGACTCAAGAAATTTGAGATGGATGAAGTGTACGAATTTGAAACGAAAGTCGAAGAAGATGAAGTAGTAATGGCTTACACACAATTAAATTGCAGGAGTACAATTCCGTTGAGCAAAGAAATAGCGCAATTACTGGAGTGGTGGCAAATTGCACCGGGACAACTGCTAATATCGTTCTGGTTAATCTTTACGAGAGCGCACCGTTTAGAAAATGAATTTAACAGAAGGTTTGGGGCTCAAGAAATCTTCGCGTTGATACGATCGAAAGCCATACTGACGAAAGGGTACATAAAATTTGAAATTGAATTCAAGGATTCAAACAGAAGTTTTAAAGGGTTCCCAAAAGTATACACGGATGGGGATAGATTTCATACGCTTGCGAGGGAAGTGGAATCCGACAGAGTTTAAAGTGCCGAACAAATTTCGAGGTAAGCCAAAACATAAGTATTGAAAATTGTACTACGAGTAAACAGTTGACTAACACGAGTTATTTTTGTGTTTAACAGAAAACGCGAGTACACTACCAGATATTGAATTGGACAAGGAAGTGGAGAACAACCTTCGTTTCTTCTTTCATGAATGTTCTGATGAAAGATTGGTAGATTTGAGCTACTTTGATGATATTGTTGATTTTCGACACTATGGGGGTATCGAACAATGGCCCGATAGGTCCAAGGAGACACATAGTGAAATGGCGAAGAAGAGTAAGAGTCTCAGAAATGCAATATTTGGCAGCGATAGCGATAGTGAAAAAGAAGATGGAACGGAATTAATAGAGCGAGAATTAGTGTTGAGCTTGCCAACCACAAAAAGTGAATTGTACAAAAGAAGATGTTCCACAAGAAAACGGGCGAGCAGAGACCAAGAGAGACAACCAACGTTACAATGTATGATGCCTCGAGAGACGAGATTACAATGCACAAAACACCCCAGACGAAATATAATACATTCTCAACATAAAGAGGAAAAGGTATGTACCGTAGAAAAAAGATATGTAAAAGTGTGGTGAGATGTAATATCTCGTTCTGGTTTGGTATATACAGGAAAAGAATGGCGGGAAAAGAACGAAACAGTGATACTTACAAAAGATAGTGCAGCGAAAAACACAAAGTCGGTGAAAGAAAACAAACAGCAAAACAAAATGCAGGAGCAAAGAATCCAACCACCACCGCAAAACCGCCGGGGTAATACTACTACTCATGGAGGAAAACCACGAATCTGTTAACAGTAAGTTGACCGTTGACTTTTACTATTGCGTTAGGACGGTAAAGAAATTTATGTCCAACACTAAACCGATGAAATTGGTAGATGAAGCAAAGATGTTCAAGTCTGGAAGATGAAGCGAAGGTATCGCCAGGGACCACGCCAATGGAGGGGCTCGAAAAATATCAAAACTGTGACCAGAATACGGAGAACATCGGAGAATATGATAGAGCAGTGTCAATGATTTTCGACAGTATGAACCAGGTATGATAGTATTTTTTTATTAGTTATTGCAAACTTGTGTTTAAGTCTGAAAGATTGATGAAATCAGATATTTTTCGCCGCAGGTTAAAATGGTGGTAGTACGGGCCAAAGAAATTCATGAAAAAGTTGCGAAGAAAAGTATCGTTCCGAATAAATTCAATGCCGTAGAAGAAATAGAGAAAGTGAAGATACTCAACCGAAAATTGGAAGAGGCAAACAAAGCGTTAAGCGAAAACAACAGAGAGTTAGAAGACGAAAACAAAAACTTAACCGAGCGGACGGAAGAAGCAGAGGAGAGATCGTACGAAGAATTTGGAAAAGCCTGTGAGATAATGGAGGAACACAAACTCTTAAAAGCAGATGTGATAGAATTGAAGTCACTCGTGGTGACCAAAGATCAGGAACTTAAACGTGAGCAAAAAGAGATAGAGAAAAATAACAAGCGAATGACAGATTTAAACGAGCAGCTCGGCCAAGATCACATGCAAATGGCACACTGTGAATCGTCCGTAAGACAATTGACAGAGACTTTAATAGAAACGGGATGAACTAGAACGTGAGAAGATGAATTACAAAGATTTGTACGAGTTGTATATGCGAAAAGTTGGGAAGGAACCATTGGATTTTCCCAAACCAATAATCATGTGATTGCGAGTATGTAATACCATAGAGCTAAAAAAAAAAATTATGAAAATAAAAATAAAGTATGTGTTGGCTATTGAATATCATTGTGATGTCAGATAACATACCTGCATAAAACTTAGTGTTGTTGATTTATGAATGTAAAAGAACGAGACGCCCCCATGTAGAGAGAAAAATCTCCCAATATAGAACCATTGGAGAAAGTTATTGAAAGGCAAATGGGACATGATCGTCCTCAATGAACCTAGCTATTCAGGTGTTAAAATATTTGTACCGAACGTGAAGCAAGGCCTGACAACTGTTAGAGTTGTCACAGGTTCAAAGTTGTCACCCGTGCACTGGGACCAAACTAAAACACAACGCCATTGCCTTAGTAGTGGAATTAGCATGGATATTGTACTGTGGGAGTATTGCAATAATTGTTCCGAGCAAGAATAACCATCTTATTGACTCGGATTTCCGTCAAGTAGGCATGAATGCGACTTTCTTGGACCGAAAAAGGCATAATATGAATGACCTCACTAGAATGAACATTAATGAATGACATTGTTGAAAGTAAATTTATAGAAGAATAGAGTAATGTAAAATGACAACCAAACTAAGAGAATGGAAGTTGAATGCCTTTATTGATGGATAAAATAGAACGAAATACATAGATGGATAGATTCGTTATTGATGGAGTAATGTAAAAATACAAAAAATTTCCTAATGGTAAAACTTGCGAAGGTGGTAAGCATTCCATGGCTTCTCTATCAGTCTTCCAGAAATAGTACGGAGAAAATATGACCCCTTAGATGCTGGACGATCTATGATGTAGGGTCCTTGCCAATTTTCTCCACACTTTCCTGATTCTATAAGCTTTGGGTTTCTACAGAGAACCCAGTCTTCAGGAGCAAAAGATTTAGGACGGATCTTCTTGTCGTAGTTCCGTTTCATGTCAAACGATACTTAATAAGTCATTGTAGTCCCTCGAGCGAACCTCATCAATAAGAGCTTTTGGTGAGCCAAAGTAGTGTCATTGGAACTGTTTCAACAAAGAATCGACCGAGATGTACTGGAAATCAGTTTCAGTAGGTAAGATCGCCAAAGACCATATGCAAGGTTAAAAGGTGATAATGCAGTTGAATATTTTGGCGTTGTCCTATAAGCCCACAAGACAGCTGGAAACTCCTTGACCCAATTTCCTTTGGCGCCAGTCAACGCCTCTTTAGGGTTAGCCAAAATCACCTTATTGGTGGCTTCGCCGGCTTGCCATTGGCTTCGCGGATGATAAGGTGTGGAGAAGTTATGCCGTATCTTCAAATTAGCACAGAACTGACAAATTTCTACAGCATCAAATTGTTTACCATTATCTGATACAAGTGCCGCAGGGATGCCAAAAAGACAAACAATATTTCTCCATAGAAACATTTTGACGTTGGAAGTATGGATTTGGACCAAAGGCTTTGCTTCTACCCATTTGGTAAAGTAATCGGTTGCCACAAGAAGGAATCGTATACTACCAGGAGCTTTAGGTAAAGGGCCAATAATGTCTAAGCCCCATTTGGCAAATGGCCATGGGCTAAGCATGGGATGCAACTCAAGAATGTGTAGTTTACTCATATTATCGTGCTTTTGGCATGGCTCACACCTCTCGGATAGGTGTTTTGCATCCTTTTGCATCTCTCGGTCACCAATAGCCCCGTGTCATAGCCTTATGAGCTAAACTTAAGCCCTTGGAGTGGCTTCCGCGATAAGCCGAGTAAATCTCTTCCAAAACTTGAAGTCCTTCCTGTTTTGAGAGGCATCGCAACATAGGGTTTAAGTCCAAGCCTTTGCGATATAAGTGCAAACTTCCGTCGAATGTGATATCACCAAAACTTCCATGCATCGCGTTTGATTCTTTTCAAATGAGTTTTGGTTCCGGCGAAGTGAAGAAACTTGCAAGTAGTGGATATAAGGAAGATGCCAATCTTGCGCATCGGAGATCATCACTGGCTCTGATAGTATCATATCGGGAACTTCAGGACTATCATCTACTTTATGTACCAACTCACTATCTGTTTCGGGAGCGAATTCAGGAGGAACAAATGGATCTATAGATTCTAATGGAAGATCTAAAGTATGGTCATGTTGTGAATTTTCCATCTCCCTTTTTCGCTTTCGAGTCATGATTGGTGCGATTATACGTGGGTCGTATTTCGCTGTTGCGTAAAAGCAAAACAAGTAATTGCTTTCATGTACATACAAGTCATGCAATTCTTTTTCGGTAAGGTCAATGCTTGGCTCTTTCTGGAACTCCACAGTGATGTGTCTTGACTCTTCGCTTCTAACGGCGACGGAGAGATAAGCCAATGAATCAGCATGACGTATGTCATTTCGGGGTCTTTGAGTGATAGAGATGCTATCAAATTGTCGAGCAAGGCTATGTATCAAACCAAGATAAGCCGTCATACGGTCATTTCTTGCTTCAAAAGACTCGCCAAATTGATTGGCCACAAGGCGAGAATCCGTGTATAACTGGAGCTTTCACACCCCCAGTTTCAAAGCTGTTCTCAAGGCACAAACGGCAACCTCATACTCGGCTTCGTTATTTGAAGCGGCGAAGCCAAGTCGCACAGATTTCATAATCTTCTCTCCACCGGGTTTAACAAAAACGCATCCAATTCCAGACCCAGATTTATTATGGGAGCCATCTGAGTAAACAATCCATAGGTCAATGGGATTAGGAATTGCGTTTGCAAGTTGGTCTTCGTCGCCCCCAGTTATTGGTGGCAGAATGTCTTCCATAGATTCTTCTTGGCGCAAGAAATCGTCAATAGGAGAATCATCAATCGAAAAATCAGCTATCAAAGAAGCTAGAGCATGTCCTTTTTCAGCAGTACGACTTTCAAAGACAATGCTATATGCACTAAGATAATTTTCCCATTCGGCTAATCTGCTTGATTCTTGTGCATTACGAAAGACCTTGCATAAGGGATACTCAGTATAAACTCTGACCAACCTCCCCTAGAAGTATGGTTTTAACCGACGAGCGGCATGATCCAATGCAAGTGCAATTTTTTCCATCTTTGAATAACGAGACTCAGCTCCGGTTAACGTCTTACTGATAAAAAAAACGGGTCTACCATCACCGACGAAAAGAATAGCACTAACAGCTTGAGTTGTAGCTGCTAGGTATATGCCAATAGGTTGACCCGTTGAAGGACTTGTCAATATAGGAGGACTGACCAAGTATTTCTTCAGTTGTTGCAATTCCATCTCACAATCAACGTTCCAAGTTGCTGCCCCCTTTAAAGTCTGGAAGAAGGGATGACAACGATCGAAATATTTAGAAATAAATCTATGAAGAGCGGCAAGGCGACCAGTAAGCCGTTAAATTTCCTTCTTATTTTTTGGTGATGGCATATCAATAACGACACGTATCTGATCAGGATTAGCCTCAATACCTCTACGAGTCATGAGGTATCCCAGAAATTTTCCAGAAAAGAGGCCAAAAGAACATTTGGCGGGATTGAGTCTCATGTTATACTTATTAAGCCTATCAAAAACAAGTTGAAGATCGAAAAGATGATCACCAATAAGCTTCGATTTAACGACTATATCATCGATATAAGCCTCCATTATTATCCCCAGCAGATCGGAAAAAATTGTATTGACAAGCTTTTGGTAGGTTGCACCGGCATTTTTGAGACCAAAAGGCATAACAGTGTAGCAGAAAATGCCTTGGTCGGTAATGAAGGCGGTGAACTCTTGGTCATCCACATTCAAAGAGATCTGGTAGTACCTTGAAGAAGCATCCATGAAAGATAGGCATTGGAATCCCAAAGTGGCATCCACTAGTTCGGAAATTCGTGGCAATGGATACGGATGAATCGGACAAGCTTCATTAAGGTTTGTAAAGTCAATACAAATTCTGATTTGTCTGTTCTTTTTTGGCACTGCGACGACATTAGCAAGCCATTTTAGGTAAGTAACTCGTCGGATAAAGTTAACCGCAAATAGCTTATCAATCTCCTCTTTAACTTTGAGCTTCCGATCAGGTGCCATTCTTCTTCATTTTTGGCGAACTGGCCTGAAACTTGGATCAATGTCAAGTTTATGACAGGCAACAGAAGGGTCTATTCCCGGCATTTTCTCAATTTTCCAAGCGAAGATACGCTTATTTCGCTGTAAAAGGGAAACCAACTCTTTTTGTTCTACCGAAAAGTTCAACGAAATAAAAGTGGTTTCTTCTCACTGAATCTCCTACTTGCACTTCCAAAAGTCGATCCATCAGAGAAGCGCCCTTGCACATGAGCCTCAATATTATAAATGGAGGGCACGCCGCTTGCAGCAACCGTAAATTAGGCGGGGCACTTGCAAGGATCGTATTACCTCGAACTTCAGATTTTTATAGTCATCCATTGCTTTGTCATGACAGGCATGGGCGATACCGGTCACTACTTAACCTTGCAAATATGCCTGTAGAATGGGAACTTGACATATTGATGAAATGTGGAGACTACACCCCATGGAATGTATCCAATCTTTGCCCAAAATTGTGTTATAGTGGGATCGATCCATCAATAAGAAATCGAGCTCAACTTCTTTGTTCATTAATTTGATTGGTAAGGTAATTCTTCCAACCAATAAGATGTTCTCCCATCAAAACCGATGATAGGATTGTCTTCGGCGATGATCATACCCTCGAAGTTGCATCCGAGAATAACATCCACTGAAAATGACGGAGGTGGCCCCCCGTGTCGATCATTACCCGTTGAACACGAAGCACCTATAGAACCGCGTAAATTATAACCTGCGTCATAGTGAGGGTGATATACACCAAGGAGATCATCATCGCTGAATCGGAGGGGCTCTTCTTCGTAAGTCTCGATCCGGATTCCTTTGACAAAATCGACTTTGTTGATACGGTTAAACTCACCAACATAACTAACTTTCAAACGCTTTTGATTCTTACTCTGACTTTTGGAAAGAGACTCAACATAAGAATGGGAAACATTAATGACATGCTCATAAGTTACAACAACTGCCTGTTGAGAGTCTTTAGTAAGATATTCGTTTAAATGTCCTTTCTCCACTAATTTCTGAATCCGACCCCGGAGAGAGCGACAAAGTTCTGTCTCATGGCCATAGTCATTATGGAATTTACACCGCAAGGCTTTGTCCCTTGTCCCTTTGGTATCTTCTGAAAGTGGATAAGGCAGGGAAAAAAGATTCCCACTTTTCAACTTCTCATATATAACAGAGTACTTGGCATTGAGCGGGGTCAGTTTTAGCTCAGGTAGAGTCTTTCCATCACGATTGAAACTAACTTGCTTCTGATTGTCATTCTTTCCATTGTTATGCTGTTGATCTGACTGTCCTTGCTTCGGCTTAGAATTCTTGCTGTCAAAAAAATCTTTACTCCGAATATCTTTGTCTCTTGCTGCTTTTCGCCGATAGGTTCTCCCTCGATCTGATGATGTGTTGTTCAGCCCTAACATACGGATCGTCATCGGGGGTTTAGGGACATCTTTAATTAGAGAGTGGTAAAGATCCCTTACAATGAAGTTCGAACTTCTGTCTCTTTCATAATATAATGCTTCTTTAAAAGCGAAAAGAAGCATCCCATCAGAAACTTCTAGAACATCTGCTGCGCCTTCGAACCTAGTAACAAAAGTACGTAAACTTTTCGTCACGCGTTGTTGCTTGATGTTCAAAAGTGAGTCGACATCCTTTGGCGTCTTGCAATTGTGGCGGAAACGATTAACAAATTGATTTTCTAGTTCATTGAATTGGTGAATTGATCTTGAAGGCAATTCACTAAACCAGTGTAATGCTTCTCCCTTTAGAGTTGATGGAAAGAGCTTACATATGAGCGGGTCATCTCCACCCCATAACACCAACTTATTTTTGAACGATAGAACATGCAAGCCAGGATCTCTTTCCGACTCATCATAAAGTTCAAAATTGGGTTGTTTGAAGTCGGGATGGTGGTAAGCTTCTTGAATGTCGATTGAAAACTTATCAAGTACGCCATCATTGACTGTCAAGTTTTTCATTCTTACATCCCTTGACTCTCTATCGTTAAGTTCTTTTGTAATCAACTCTTTCAGCTGTTGTTCTGTTAGAGTTAAAGTGTTGGCTCGAACAACTGGATGCCCCCGGTCGTGCCCATGTGGAGAAGGATACCTTCCATTATCTCTTATTGGAGTTAGAGATCTTTGGCGATACGCACGATTAGCTCCGACCGGTGATTGTCTTTGTCTATCCCTGTAACCAGCCTGTCTAGGCCGGTAGTCATCCTTGGCCGGGTGGTCGGAATAATTATACCACTTCTCCATGTTTTGTTGCTCTTGTCTGGGATGCCCGCTTTCCCAGTCATATCGGACATATCTCGGACGGCGGTCTTCCCTGAAATTGCTTCTCATAGGTAAATCTTCCTTTTGAGATCGGACATGTCTAGGGTAGTAGTTATCCCTGCCAATCCGATTCTCCCCATAAGTACGGATAATAGGGTCATTACTCTTAGAGCGTAATCTGGTTGATTGTGTTTGAGAAATAACACGTTCGGTGACGATGAAGTGGTTCTTCAAGACGGTCCCATACATTGGAATGGCTGCGTCCGCCGTGGGTCGCCTTGATGTTGTTGAATTTGCAAAGATCGTCCACCGCCTTTGCCTCTTTGCCAGCTTCCTTCTCAAGTTCCTATTTAAATTTTTGACTCGTCTTAACTCACGCTCGACCGTATTAGGGGTGGATTGGCTATTACTATCACCTTTTCCGTTAGTTGGTGTGAGAGTAATGTCCACGCCCATATCCATGTCAACTGAAGGATCGACATGGACGAGACGGGACCACATGGAGGATTACCGACTTGTCGGTTTCTTGTTGTTGCAAGACTGTTAGGGTTGGTGCCGGCGGTTGTCTTGCCTTTTTCGATGGCGGTGGCGGAGGAGGTGGCGGTTCTTGGCTTCTTCTGATTGGATGTTGCTAATTGATCCTACCACTAGGAGCAACTTGATTGTTCAACGGTTCTTGCATTGGCGATTTAAATTTTGAGGATTGCGAGTATTATTAGCGGGGAGGAATATGTCGACTATTTGGTCCGCTTCTTGTGCTTACCATCTTGATTGTTTCACGTGATAATAAATTCTAAATTCTCCAAAGGCGGCGCCAATTATGTTTCATAAAGAACCGCTCAACACAACGAGCAATGGTAAAGAACACACTAAGAAACAGAGGAATTTGATGTTGGGGAGATGAAATTGAACCAAATAATGGCTGCCCTCGCACTCCAAGATCTATTCTCTAGGGATCAAATTTCAACGTAGTTCCTTATGAAAAATAATGTGGTATTTATATAGGTAGAGTAGAGAGTCCTTGTAGCTCAAGTAATCTTGTTGCTTGAGCAATTGTGATAGAATATAACTCTCAACTGATAATTATCTCTTTGATAAGAAATGAATCTGGGCCATAAATCAATGTACATTAGTGGCAGCCATGTGGCTAAGGTTCAGCCTTAGACACATGAGTTAATGGGCCTGTACATTGATCCATGATATTGCAAATTGGGCTTTAGCCCTGTTGATTAAATGAATAAAATAGAGACCCCTACTAATGGACGTTTGCCACGTAGGTAGGGGTCGAAACAGTAATGTCTACATATTCAAGGTAGTTTCGGCCAGTCCTATCAACTACTCAACACCTACAGTAAAGAATTGAGGAAGGTTGATCGCTTCAGCTTTACAGAGCTGCAAAGAGTGGGAAACACAGATCACTTCAAGTGTTACTTCTGGAGCTATAGGATTACTGTGAGGAGCTTTCGTCACACATGTAGGCCATACATAGAAATAGACGACACACATTTGAGGGGGAGATCAAGAGGATGTCTGATTTCAGCCATTGTTGTTGACGGTGATAATCATGTTTTCCCTGTTGCTTTTGGTCTGGTTAGCGGTGAAGACAACGAGAACTACAATTGGTTTTTGCGATGCCTAAGAGACCAAGTGATTGGGTATGAGACTCCGTTAGTTATCATATTTGACCGGCATCCCAGTCTGGTAGTCAAAGTCCCTGAGGTGTTTCCTCGGGCGAAACATGCCTTTTGCATGAACCACATTTGTAAGAACATGTCGGGTTTGATTCTGTCACTTCCGCTTATGAGGAAGATTAAGATAGCAGCTAAGACAACTTAAGAGTGGTTTTTCCGTGCTGTGATGAGAAATATAAAGAAAATGAACTCACGTGTCTACGATAAGCTTATAGAAATTCCGCTGGATAAGTGGGCTTGTCACGCCCCTATAGTAAAGAGATATGGCATTGCCTACACTAACCATGTTGAGTCTTGGAACAACATGATTAAGGATGATAGAGCCCTTCCAGTTGTTTGTTTAGTGGAAGCAATTAGGGAGAATCTCAGTGCGCACTACTGCAAGTACAGAAAAATGGCGGATGACTGGGTTGCTCGCGATGAGAGGTTCACACCCAAGGCTACTGGTTTGGTGCGAGCCAACATCACCAAGGCATTGGAATTCACACACTCAAGAGTTGGGACTGGGGAGTATCTAATAAAGACCGACCGTTGTCGAATATTTCGTGTGAATCTTAAAAATAGGGTCTGCTCATGTGGGTATTTCCAACATATGGGAATCGCGTATGCGCATGCATGCAAAGCCATAAGTGTGAGCCGCCAAGCTTGTCATATGACATATGTCGATTCGTACTACAGTACTGCAAACTGGCAATGGTGTTATAGTGAGGTGTGGGTTGGCATTCCGAGTAAGGAGCAGTGGGACATTGATGAGGAGGAAGAGCGCATCCTGCCCCCTCCCTTGAAGCGCAAAGTTGGTCGGATTTCTATGAAGAGAATGAAGATAAGAGCATAGCATAAGGGTTCAAAGTGTAAAAGATGTTGCACTTTGTGCAACATGGAAGGGCACAACAAACGTATATGCAAAAACTTCGTCGATGACAAGGGGGCTGAGCATCGTCTTGTGAACCCCGAAGCGGTGGACAAACGTCACAGGCTATGATAGTAACAGTTTTGACTTTGTTGCAATTTAGGACACAAGATAAAACAGTTAACATTTTTTGCCCTTCTTCCCTTTTGGAATTGCAACTATTTGTTATTGATATTTTGGTTGTTGCAAAAATGTGATTTTATGGGTAATTTTGAACTTGTAATTGGTTATGGCTTCAACTGCTTTATATTTAATTTTGCAATTATCTGATGTGGCTTCAACTGTTTATAGTTTCTCTTGAAGATACTACTATATAAGTGTATATAACACGATATAAGCTATTGACAATATTAAATAGTCTTCTGAGTATCCTATATTAGGTCCATGCAAATGGTATCTTGGCAAATGATTTGGGAGATACAATTGCGATTTTAATGATTCTAACTTGTGCAGTTGCTCAACTGTTGTGTGGTTAGTATTGTTGAGACGTTTCTTATTGAGGTTGTAAATGAGGTGACTAAAATGGTGAAATTATCATTATCTTATTGTAAATGATGATCTTGAATTCAAAGTATCATTTATTGCAAATTTTTATGTGAATTTCGCAAGTAATAGATGGAATTTGTGGGAATAACGGGTGCCCCCTTTTTATCTCTTATTTATTTGGGCTAGTATTTATTTTGGTAGTTGCAAGAGTTGGATTGGATTTTGGTACTTGTAAATGGTTCGGGGCTGTAAATGGTTACACTGACTTGTCCTTGGTAGAACTGATGTATGTATTAAACGGACATGTTTGCGCAGCTTATAATGCAAACGGACATCATATATATCATGCCTTCTCCTAAACGGATTATCCGTGAATGGACAGAGAGTCTTGAATAGTTTATTGAGTGGCTTGAACAACGTATATAGTGCTGTGAACTACGTTCATATACGCTTATTAACATGTTCGTATTCATGACACTAATTAGGTTATTCAGGACACTAGATACGTTATGGACATGCACTATATAACATGGTCGTGGGAATTCTTGCATATATAGTGCCTTGAGCAGCTTATAATGCGCCTTGAACGCTTATATAGTGTTGATGAACCATTTCGATAGTACTATTGCTATTTTCTAAAATCTAACTTGTGCATTCTAAATAAGCGGACCATAAATAAGGTCCCATACATAATTGTTGGGTTCAGTTGGGTATAGGATTACCATCATTTAGAACCTTCCCATAGAGTGTCTGTTAATTGATTGTCGTCCAAGGAAGGTTTTAATGGCTATTGCTCTATTACTTGATCAACGGTTGAGATTAAGATCCTGAGGTTGGACGGCCTAAAATAGCCTTGTGAAATAGCTTTCTTATTAGATATGGTTTGTGCCCTACTTCCCCAATACCGATATTCTTAACTATAATAATCATTCTCTTTCTCGATGTTAACTTCGTCAGTGTCGTCTCATTCCCCAATTGGGTTGGTGAATTTACTCGAAGACATACTAACTACGATCAATAGGATAAAGAGACAAGTGAATCTGTCAGCAATGAAGGAGGTTGATATTCTCTTTGGGAAGATGGATAATTTTATTACTGATAGTGATATTCTGATGAAAATGAGGGAAAGAAAATTGAAGAAGAAAATTGTGCCGTTGCGGAAGAAAGTGAAAAGATGTGAGCGTAAGATGGAAGTCATCCAATCTATTTGGTTAGATTCAGAGAACAGTTCTGGAGGGAGTTCGATTTGATTCATGAGGGAGACTATTCATCTGTTTCATATCCATATTCATGGCTTGTATTATGTTGTTATGTTTTTATCCCTTTATGTATGAATTGTATGTGTTTGACGAAATGACTCTTACTTTTCTCTAACTTCTTCTAGTTTGTTCTTTCAGCTTCTTTATCCCATTTGCAAAGTGATGCATACAAAATAATAATCTTTCACAAAATAAGTAGATTCCCTAAAGTAATGCGTCCTTTGGAAGTGTCCTTTGGAAGAGATTCCCTAAAGTAATGTGTCCTTTGGAAGTGATGTGTCCTTTGGAAGTGAAACATTGAAACGTCCTTAGGTTGTTGGTGACTTTCCACCTTCCAGTAAATAGTAAACATGCGCTATATAAGCATGGGTGTTGGTGCATGAACTATTGGTGACTTTTCATAATGATGGCCCAATCTTCTAAAAGAAAGGGGAAAGATGGCGGTTGCATTCTTCCTCAGAAAATGTGCCAACAGATTCTTCTCTGTGCTCCATTCCCATTATTCGACAAATCAAAGCTTGTTTGTCATGAGTGGGAAAAGAGTAGGTTTGACCCCTCATTCATTAACGATTATGTTTTGAAGACGAGAACTCTTCTAGGTTACATAATTCAGACTGCACACGGTTGGGAAACGTATACATCCTTTGCTTTGAATGTTGATCACATTCTACCACTTCCTACTCCTACTCTGGACTTCTGTGGATACGGTTTCAAAATCTTGGCGTCTTCAATGCAAGGTATCCTTTTAGGTCACAAGGGAGTTGAAATGAAGGACGTGTACTACCTTTGCAAACCCACGACGCAGCAAATGCTTATGTTGCCCAGTCATAAAACTAGATTTCGGACACAGTGTATGGGTTTGTATGTGAGTTTTGTGGAACCGTTGGAGTTTATGATACTGCGTTTGTCAGAAGACTGCAGAAACACTATAAGACGATCTGAAGAAGTCAACAACCTGCCGGGGGTAGTCGTTTGCCATGTGGTTGAAAAGTTCGATTCCCGCATAAAATGGAAATGGATTTGAAGGTTGAAAATGATTTGAAGTTGTCCTTCAATAGTGAGGTGTTGCATTTTTAACTGTGGAAAAATGAATTTGGGCATTGTGGTGAAAGGATGTTTTCATTGGCCTATTAAGTCAGATAATGGTGTTGCAGTTTTTGAAGCCGTGGAAGGCAAATGGTGTGGTATAATTTAACAAAACCCGAGAGGATGGAAGGAGTGGTCAGATTTGATAATCAATTTTCGCAAAGATTTCTACTAATCCTATGAGATATAGTGGATAATAAGTTCGTTTCCACTCCTAGTGCTCTAGCAAAATCTAACTCCCTAAAGAGGTTGGATGCAACTACCCACAAGATGCAACTAGTTAGATTATCTAACCACGGCTACGTTGATTCTATGATAAGGAGTCATTCCAACTAATGTTAGATTTTGTGCCAATCCCTAATGCCTTATGACCAATCATGTCAAGGTATGGTTGGGGAGTCGAGTTAATGGAGGTTTAGCCTTGAATCATTCCAAGAATCATTTCCATTTAGATTTTAATCATAATATACAAGAATTTTGAAGCCGTTTTGAAGAAATTAGTAATAAGACATGAATCGTTAGATCTTCCGGATTTGATCAAATCTGCATTTTTATAGTTGGTTTTAATCTAATGGACAAGTTCTATTTTATAAGCTTTTCTATTCTAAGCTATCTACCCTAATTCTCTACTAAGATAAGGCATGTTTTGGGATGTCCGTGAAGGCATGTTAATCCAAGCTTTTCTCCACTGATTGGTAATTGCATCTTTCCGAGCATAATGGACTTAAGGTAGGCCTCAATAAGTTCTCAACTTTTGCTTTATCTTAAAAAGTATTCACATAAATGGACTTTGTCATAAAAACACTTAATCAATTATTAACTCTACTTATTATTATATAGTGTCTTTAACAACTTTTATATAGTTTACTAACTTGTTTTGATAGGGCACTATATAAGCTTTTCGGCGACGATGATAATCGCACTCGAGGAAATATGTTTTTATAGTATATTTGTAATGCTTCGAATATTATTACATCTGACATTTTTGAGATATTTGAGATTATGTTGGTAGGTAGGTATAATGATTCAGGTGAATCTTAAGACGATGATATATTTATATCATACAATGTTTCTATGTTTTATCACTAACAAATATTAAGATTAACATTATAGGGCACATAACAGTAGCCTGGTTAGTAGACAATTGACCAAAATTACATTATAACAAATACTCCGCAAAAGACGGAAGACGGAAAAGGTGAAAGTCCCCACGAATAAAAGCTATACAGAGTATTTCATATTTTTGTCGATGTCGAGAAACTCATGTTCAGTAATACCACAGTCAACTAGGTCCTTTTCCATGGTATTGCGGATGCAATTTGCAGGTCTTCCGAATTGGAGGTGATCACTTCTGATTAATTAGTCTGCATATGCAAGTACAAACACTCCGCAATTCCACCCATCAATTTGTTTTATACAATCAACATGTTCTATTTGCCATTTCCGCTGCAGGAACGTAAGGTGTATACAATTTGGGTCATGCAATAAGAGTCCATACAGGAGCAAAGCACATAGCTTATCTATAGTTGGGGAAGGGTCGATCACATTGGAAACCAATGAATCGTACACAAAACACGTCTAATTTTGAAAGTTGAAGACAACAAGGATCATTGCTGGTTGTTTCCCATGTTCAAAGCCATCATCAATCCCTTCGATTTTGCCGCGTGAGGGATGTGACTATTTTCTTGAACCAAGTCTTTGAAGGTCATGCTTAGACTCCACGATATTACCGAACCAGTTTTTGTAAGCTTTTCTGTTGTGGTTAAACTCCCATCACTGAGGGTACCTTGCAGGGTTCCATATAACGCCTCCATCGAAACCTAAGTTAATAGACACAGAAGTAATTTGTGTCACTGTATCAGAAAAAATGAAGAAGGACAATGGTTGGGAATGTCTAATAAATTACTGGGACAAGCGTGTCAGGGATGATAGTGTATTTGGCATAATGTGTCTGGAAATCTGGATCCACCGTTTCATTATTCCACTTATTCAAAAGTTCCATGTAAACAGAAAGAACCTGCGGGAAAAAAAAATATAACAATAATAAATAAATAAAGTAAAAGAAGTTTGCCATTGTGTGTACGTACGGGCGTTGACGAATTACTATAGGGAATAATTTGTTTTCAAACCTCATCATTCAGCCATTGTTTGTCATAAAGCAAGTAGAAGCTCCTTAGATTAATGTGTAAGCCTCGGCCAAAACATCTGACTTTAATAATTGGTGCAACAGCTTCCATGTTTGGTTGATCATGCTGCCACCAGTATTGTGCTGTGACATAGGCGGTAGTGGTCCTTTTCACTGGATCATCCGTAAGTTCACCTCAAGTGCATACAGTAGAGTTTCTGTCAATTAGCGCATTCTTCTGAAAAGTATGCTAAATCTTTTTTTTGGCATAGTTTTGCCACTTCTTCTTCTAGTACACTAACTTTGTTCCACTGGGACTCCTTCTGTGCATTCCTTTTGAAAACTAGTCGTCGACAATATTGTTTGAGGAAAGTACCTTCAAATACATTATGACAAATCCAGATTAGTGGCATAGGCCGTTAGTACAGTGCAATGGACTTCACAATAAAATAGTATACATACTGAAGACTATTCACAACTTAAGGCTTTCTTTTCAACGGACATTTCCATGAAGAGACACGTTCACAAGGGAACGTATATTGAATCTTGTACAGTTTATATAGTGGCTTCCATAACTTTGAAATTCTACTTATCAACTTGTTCTAGGTAAGCTTACATATGACACTATATTAGCTGTGACTAGACACTATATAAGCTGATCAAGACACTATCAGACGTGGGTGAACGTACCAGGTTATATAGTCTCTTGAACAGATTATATCGAGTCTTCAATAACTTTTAAATTTCCTCTTATGAACTTGTTCGAGGAAAGCTTATATATGACACAAGATCAGACGTCTGTGTACGTACGACGTTATATAGGGTCTTGTACAACTTATATAATGTTATATATAAGTCTAAATTCAAACGTTAGTAACTGTACATTAAAAAGTTGTTCCCAAAACTAGATAAGGTGTTGGAAGAAATTATATAAGCTGCTCCCACGATCATGTTTAAGCTAAGTGTTTAAGTGAAAAAGCAAATAAAATTATCTTTGACATTTTGAATATGTGTCATACTCTTGGTTTATACCTTATCATTAGTCTGGGTTTCATCCACTTCCTTTTCGGTACCGTCACCACCATCCTTTACAGTACCCTCTCCGTCGTCATTGAAGTCCACTTGACGAAAACCACCAGCCATCTTAACATACTTTGTAGCAGTAATTCCACACTCCAATAAATCCTTTGCAATTCTCTGTCTGATGCATACTTTGCACTTAGGGTCAAAATCTGGTGACCTATTCCTGAGAAGACAATCAGCAAAGGACAATGCATAGGCCCCACAGCTGTTATCATCATTTTGTTTGTAGCAATCAGCGAACACAAACTTCCACTTGGTACGCAATTTAGAGTGATCGATAGAGTCGTTCTTGAAAGCCAACATCCCGTAAGGCAATACGGAGAGTACCTTCTCCAAAGTCGGCCTGGGGTCAACCTCTCACTCCTCACCACTCTCAGCAGCCTCCAAAGAATCAAAGATCTGAATAGACCAGTTTCTAAAGTTCACTACAATGAGAATCCAATGGATATTGCCAATATTAACCATCATTATCAAACACGGCTTGGTCACTATGTCGTTAACAAATGAAAGGAAAACCCTTGTCATGGTGCCTGTGTGTAAAGAGCCTCCCAATACATAATGTTTGACTTCTTCGATATGATCTTGGTTTCCAAATCAATTTTGTCATCGTCAAGGGTCGTTGCCAAACTATTGTGGGAAAAGTACATACAACGTTGTAGTCATGGAAAGGAAAATTTATTAGTTAATGGTGTCATGTAGGCTTTCTCATAAACAGACTTCTTGGTGGGTCAACTTTTATATGTCCTTAGCAATTTTAACTTGTTAACTTGCTTGGGAAAGCTTTTATATTACACCATATACCCAGTGGAAGACAGTAGATAAGATTATGAAGACCTTATATAACATTTCCGTAAACACAATACTATAAGTTGTGAAGATTACCGAAAAGAATGACACAGATATAATGTGATACTTTTGTTCATGTACCATGTCCATGTACCAACGCCGCAACAATTCCATGTACATATCGATAGCCTGCACAGAATTAGTGCAAATATTTAGGCAATATATTTCCAAACAACCGCATAAGTAGAAGATCAGTGAGAGAGACATACGATATTATTGAGCTAACCATTCTCATACAAGGTGTAGAAGACAGACATATCTATCTCATCTTGGTAGTCGTACTATCTAACAACCTCTGTTGGGTTTGTACCAGGAAGATCGTGCAGTTTCCAGTAATATGTTACCTGTTGAGCAGTAGTAGTCAACTTCGAATAGTCATTGGGGAGCCTTCTCCGTAATGCAATCCCCGGTGGCCTATCCAGTAATCGGCCTTTGTTGAAAACGCTCCGAATCAAGGGTTGGCAGAAATGGGCAACTTCCTTTTCAACTTCTAGACAGTTCACTTTGTCAAATTTGCGCGGTCGCCTTCTCACCATGTCGGCATGCGCTGTGGAAGGAGACACAGAGTTTCGTCCGTCATCCTCATCGTCACTAGACTGCTCACCATCATCTACATTCTTGTCCTGTTCACCACTCACCGATACCAATGTAAAAATGTTCAGTAATAGAACTCGTCCAAATTGCAAATAAAATATAAAAAATGCTATTTAACAGGGGCCGATTTAACAGCACAAGTTTAAATTTTAATAGCACAAGAAAATGCTATTTAAATTTTAACCTTTGATTTAGCAGAAGTTTCTTTTACATTCCCATCATCTGTCTTTGCCGCATCAACCACTTCAACAGCAGGAACATATACCTCAATGTCCGCAGGAACAGATTCCTCAATGTCCGCACCATCCCCAACATCAATGTTCGCATCACCATCATTTAGAGTGTTCAGAGCATTGTGATCACTAATGTTCATGTCCTTAACAGCTTCACCTATTTCCACTCTCCCTTGCTCGGACTGATTTTTTTGCAAAAAATCGTTGAGGATGTCAGCGTTAGATATGCCTTTTGTTAAGTGATCCCCTGCTCTTCTCTCCAGTTCAGGCTGACTTCGATTCGAAAAGCAATCTAGGTGTTCAGAATCGGATAACTGCAGTCCAACACCTTTTTCGGGGTTGGGTTGGCTACCATTCAGTATGTCACTGTTGCCATATGACGACAACATTGACTGGAGATCAGCTACTTTGCATGGAGATTCCAGCTTCTCCACTATGGTAGTGTTAATGTCTTCTAAAGTGCCCATAACACTTTTTTGGGCTTCAACATCATTTTTGTCCAGGGTCTGAAAATAAACAATTTTTTAGTGACATTTATTACGTACAATATCACCGCTTATATATCAAATTAAGCCTGTAAATGAAACAACGGAAATCATACCCGTCCATTGATGGTCCCTCCAACAACACCAGCTTGGTCCGAAGAAGGAATGGTGTTATCTAGAACAGCATGTAACATTTGTGTTTGGCCCCAACTAATATCAGCTTCATCTGCGGGCAAGTCACACAAACGACGTAAAGGACTCGATAGAGACTCTTCTTTAGTGACATTAGCAATGGGGCTGTCATCGGGAAGACTTTCCTGAAAAGTTACAAGTCGCTTTTCCACGACTTTTACTCCTACGACCTTCTTCTTCGAGGGCGACTTCTTTGAAGGTGGCACAACTTTTATAGATTCTGCTTTCTTCTCGAAGGGGGGGGGGGACGACTTTTAATCCTTCTGCCTTCTCCTTCGAGGGCGACTTCTTTGTAGGGGGCACAACCTTTACAGCTTCTGCTTTCTTCTTGGAGGGGGGGACGACTTTTACTCCTTCTGCCTTCTCTTTCGAGGGAGACTTCTTTGAAGGGGGCACAACTTTTACAGCTTCTGCTTTCTTCTTGGAGGGGGGGGGGGGGACGACTTTTACTCCTTCTGCCTTCTTCAAGGCTGACTTCTTTGAAGGGGGCACAACTTTTAGTGTTATTTCTTTCTTCTCGGTGGGGGGGGACAACTTTTACTACTTCAGTTTTCTTCTTGGAGGGGGGGATGACTTTTACTGCTTCTGCGTTCTTCTTTGAGGGGGGGGGACAACTTTTACTGCTTCTGCCTTCTTCTTTGAGGGGGGGGGGGGTACGACTTTCACTGCTTCTACGTTCTTCTTCAAGGACGCCTCAGCAATAGTTGATTTTTTGGCTTGCTTAAGAACACCTCTAGCTCTCTTAGAAGCTAGCTGTTTTTCAAAGTCATCCTCACCACTATCCCCTATTTCAACGTCTTCCTCACCACTATCCTGCCCAGTGTCCCCTGTTCCAATGGAATATTTTCTTTTCATAGAAGGCTCCACCATAATCTTGTCGAACTGGAGCTTTTGGCGGCTTTCAAAGAGGACATCCATGATTTTAAAGTTAAGGTTCTGCTCTATTTATCCCTTTTCTTCCTGTAAAAGAGCAATACAGTTACATATGATCAAATAAGAGTGAGGAGACATTCAATAGGAGTGAGAAGACAACAAATAGGAGGGAGACTATATCAAATAAGAGTTACAAATAATCAAAGAAGAGTTAGACATACAATCAGAGGCAGGCGTCATAATATAAAAGTGACAATACATCATGTACTATTGAGAACACTTTAAAACTGACCTCCAATGCAGCTCTAATGGCGGGACGAGATTTCACATCTTATGGTACCTTCAACACATTCCTGAGAAATAGTTTCTTGTTGACCAACTTCGACTCCCATGTATTCCCCCTCGTGCTTTTCCCAGGGAATTCTGACCACCCAATAAACCATGGGAAGTTATTATCATCCTCCCTTCGCAGGCCCAACTTGGGCAAGTGTAGGTAAATCCAAAGTGTAAAAGCCATAACACAACCATGTAGACACATCGTGAAGAGTTCATTCGGCTTTTCCCTAAAGTGGTCCTCCATTTTATCACACAATTCGTCGGCGCTTTGCTTGAAGGTATCAAAATCAACCCATCCCCAAGGGAACTGATCAAACTGTTCCACATTGCTTGCAAGATCAATATGTATGACACTCACTCCTTTATGTCCAACCGGGATCAGAAACGCCCCAAGCACATACAACCTATTCAGCTGATAGACGTCCTCTAGTAAGCTAGGGTCTGCCTTAGCTTCCTTCCTTGCAGCCAAAATCTCCTGCAATTTAACCGCACCTTTGAACGTCTTCCGCATTTTCTCCAAGCAGGGGAAATACTTTTGGTGGAATTCGGATGGATCCAACTCATCCATTTGAAAATATTCTTCGGGAGGATAAGCTGTAGAGAGGCCCGTAAGTAGGGTGAAATCTAATTTTTTTTAAATGTCAAATATTCTCCTTTTAACATGTACGTCAGCTTAGCGACCCTCCTTGAAAAAACATACACAATGAGATTGTCTTGCGTAACCATATCTTCTTCTATATCTAGCATAAAACCAAATGACGACTGCCTAAAATCTTCTACCTCCTCCTGACCGAAATCTAAGAACAACGACTGCAGACTTTTTGTACAACTGTGTGTTGTTATCTTTATATTGATCTTCGGCTTCGCATTTCTTTTACGTTTCACTGTTCTGGCCCCCCTTCGCCTTCCCAATTGTTGCCACCGCTTTGACCTTCTTCTCTGTAATCCCCTTCCTCTATGTAATCTTCTTCTTCATCCTAAAAATATTGAAACAAGATTGCTTAGATTATTTATCAGAAACAGCAAAAAACCCAACTTAAAATGTTTTATGTCGAGACTTTATTAGAAAAGCAATTTAGTGTCCCGGATAGCTTATATAGAGTCTGCCAACAAACAGTTGTGTTCAACAAATAACTCAACAAAACAACAAATAACTCTAATATAGTTTAATTTTCAGGCTTTACTATCTGTTCAAGGAAACAATACAGATATGTGTTGACTATAATGTCTGCTCTCTAGGAAAAAATCAATTTAAATTCTAAAGCTTTAAACCATTTTGAGGACAAACAAACAATATAGATATATATATATATATATATATATATATATATATATATATATATATATATATAATATATATATATAATACTTCGAGTTAAAATATATGGTTTAGACTATGTCATCTCTGTCGAACAAATAAATAAAGAGTATGCAAGTAGACTATGCAAGTAGAGATAAAAACAGCCAGATAAAAAACATACCTTTTTGATAAATAGTACCCCTCCTCTTTAAATAGAATGGAAATTATTTGAGAATGGTCGGTCGTTATTTCGAATTTGAGTTTTGGTTTTGAGATTGGGCTTAAAATGTTTTTTGACCCTAATATACTTTATTGGAAAAGTAAATTAGTGTCTCGGATAGCTTATATAGAGTTTGCCAGCAAATAGTTGTGTTCAACAAATAACTCTAATATAGTTTAATTTTCAGGCTTTACTGTCTGTTCAAGAAAACAAGCCAATACAGATATGTGTTGACTATAATGTCTGCTCAAGGAAAAAATCAATTTAAATTCTAAAGCTTTAAACCATTTTGAGGACAAACAATATAGAGCAAACAATATATATATATATATATATATATATATATATATATATATATATATAATACTTCGAGTTAAAATACATGGTTTAGACTATGTCATCTCTATCAAACAAATAAATAAAGAGTATGCAAGTATGCAAGTAGAGATAAAAACGGCCAGATAAAAAACATACCTTTTTGATAAATAGCACCCTTCCTCTTTAAATAGAACGAAAATTATTTGAGAATGGTCGGTCGTTATTTCGAATTCGAGTTTTGGTTTTGAGATTGGGTTGAGAATAGTTTTGAAGAGAGATGAATCAGATGAGATATGATAGAGTGATAAACCGATCAAAATATAATTTTTTAAATATCGGCTTAAATATTCAAATATAAAAGTGGTTTAGATATTTCGTTCGGCTTATTTTGGGCAAACACTTTTCCCCCAAAAAACATTCGTCATGTGGTAAGTTGCATCCCATAATATTCCATCCGATTTAAAAAAACTAATAGCTATTAATTTATTATATATATAATTAATTTATTAATTTATTATTGTATAACATATTGTATAAAATCATCAATTAATAATATAAAACTATAATAACAAAATAATAATAATAAATGACAAAAATATATATTTATACTATTTTTTATAGTGGTAAAATGAATTATTCAAAGAAAATAAAATTTTAATTAATATTCATTTTCTGATCATATATTTATCCGCATCCAATGGATTTGGATATCGGGATAAATTTTCGGATTCGGATTTAGATACAGGCATATCCAACTTCAAGTACCTCTCCGTTTACACCCCTAACCAAGACAATCCACACCAATATACTGAATTTATTGTGTTTGATAGGATGGCAAAGACAAATTTTGTCACCATTTACCAATGGAAAATTTATCATGGTAATCAAAGTGGCAATTGCAAATAGTTTGTGGCAAATCTAGATTTGTTGTTGTTTGATTACATGATAACAAATAGTTTGTGGCAAATTTGTGTGTAATTTGTTGTGACAAAATTTATATAGCTCTCCCCTTAGTAAATTTTGCCATCAAAATCATGGCAAATCACTAGTTGTGGCAAAACTCAAAAACATTTGTCACATGTCAGAAATCATATCAAACAGTGGTAAATTGTGGCAAATGTGTGAATAGTGTTATTTGCCACGATTTGCATTTGCCATAGCTCCTATCTAACACTACAAATGGACATGTTTCAAAACAACTTTATAGGACTGATCTTACTTGAATAACCTTTTTTATAGTACTAATTGAATAACATTTTTATAGTTTGAATTTAGCGTGATCTACATTTTCAATGCAGTTTCTATGTGTCTTGCCTAGGGAAACTTGAAAGAAGGGCTTTTGTAAAAATATTAAATTTATTTCGGATCGCAATATCCGATTCTGATCCTCATTTTTTTTTTCAGATGGAACAATTTTTGTTCCAAATTAGAAATTTTGTAAAATCAGCAAAAATCATAAATATTCGGATATAATTTGTGGTTAGGTCCATTGTGGCTATGATTTAGCGACTATAAATGAACGACATGAAATTGGCATGTAATATATGTTCAAAATTCTGAAAATAATTAGATCGTATTTTGAAAACACATCCAATTCCTATCCAATTATTTTGGGGGCGGTATTGACATCCATAAAATGGGACTAGCACCCCCTTTGAATGATATAGGTCACCAAATATGCTGTTCAAGACACTAAATAAAATGCATTAAGACACTATATAACATTAAAAAGAGGTGCTAGTCCTATTTTATGGGGTGCCAATACCGCGACCCATTATATTTGGTAAAAATCGGATATAAACTTTTTGATAATCAAAACACAAATATCCTTGTCAAATTCGGCAAAATATCGAATTAGATTTCAGAAAAACACAGATTATTGGAAATAACTGGAGCCATTCTAAATAAATTATTCATAATTGTGATCCATCCTGAGAAAATTGGGTCTTCAAGAATAAATTCTGAGAAAACTCCTTTACTACAAAGTTGTTCCAGACACGATACAAGTTGTTCAAGGCACGATACAAGTTCTGAACACCATTGTATAATAATAATGAGAAAAGATTTTCTATTGCTCTGAGAAAATATCCTTTACCACAAATACCTGTTACTGGTAACTTCTTACGAATACTTGTTACAGGTAACTTCTGAAGAGTACCTTTTACTAGTAACTTCTGAAGAGTACTTGTCACAGGTATTTATGGGAAAGGATACTTCGCGCAGGATGACTATATACCCTATTAACCATCCTGCGGAAATATCCTCTCCCACAAATACCTGTTACTGGTAACCTCTGAAGAATACATGTCACTGGTAACTTCTGAAGAGTACCTTTTACTAGTAACTTCTGAAGAGTACTTATCATAGGTTTCTCTGGAAAAGGATACTTCACTCAGGATGACTATATACCCTGTTAACCATCCCGAGGAAATATCCTCTCCCACAAATACTTATTATTGGTAACTTCTGAAGAATACATGTCACTGGTAACTTCTGAAGAGTACATGTCACATGTATTTCTAGGAAATGATATTTCATTCAGGATGACTATATACCCTGTTAACCATCCTGAAGAAATATTCTCTCCCACAAATACTTGGTACTGGTAACTTCTGAAGAGTACCTTTTACTAGTAACTTCTGAAGAGTACCTATCACAGGTATTTCTGGGAAATGATACTTCACACAAGATGACTATGTACCCTGTTAACCATCTTGCAGAAATATCCTCTCTCACAAATACCTGTTACTGGTAACTTATGAAGAATACATGTCACCGGTAACTTCTTAAGAGTACCTTTTACTAGTAACTTCTGAAGAGTACCTGTCACAAGTATTTATGGAAAAGGATACTTCACTCAGGATGACTATATACCCTATTAACCATCCTGAGGAAATATCCTCTCCCACAAATACATGTTACTGAGTAACTTCTGAAGAATACATGTCACTGGTAACTTCTGAAGAGTACCTGTCACAGGTATTTCTGGGAAAGGATATTTCATTCAGGATGACTATATACCCTGTTAACCATCTTGAAGAAATATTCTCTCCCATAAATACATGTCACTGGTAACTTTTGAAAAGTACCTTTTACTAGTAACTTCTGAAGAGTACCTGTCACAGGTATTTCTGGGAAAGGATACTTCAATTAGGATGACTATATACCCTGTTAACCATCTTGAAGAAATATCCTCTTCCATAAATACCTGTTACTGGTAACTTCTAAAGAATACTTGTTACATGTAACTTCTGAATAATATATTTTACTAGTAACTACTGAAGAGTACTTGTCACAGGTACTTCTGTTAAATGATATTTCACCCAGGATGGCTATATACCCTGTTAGCTATCCTGACAAAATATCCTTTATCACAAATACCTATAATTGGCTACCTGAAGAATACCTTGGCTACCTTTTTTATCATGAAGGGTTTAGGCTACTCCTCATGCAGTGTCAATATAATATCTTTTTCAGCCTTTATGATGTCTCACATAGCCATCTTAAATTACAAGGAAACTTGTCTAGTAGTTGTGAAAATAAATAAATAAATGTTAAGAACAATCCAATACGACAGAGTGACTACCCTTGGTTTTTTCTTTTTATGCATAGGCCCTAATCTTAGTTTTCATTACTGTCCTCATTTTCCTCACTACCCTTCACCTTCGGCACCCACCTAGCTTGTTCTTTTGTGCTCCCCCTATGATACCCACCCTAGGAGGAGGACTATCGTACGTAATATCTTCATCACTCTCATCATCACTAGCTTCAGTTGCAACCGTCTTCTTTTCTAGCTCAGATTCAATATCACTAACAGAGTCATTCTGACCACTACCATGACTAATACCGGCCTTCTTTTGTTCAGTATCAGGAGTACCTTCACTACCAGCTATTTTCTTCTCTACCTTAAAATCAATAGGACTATCCTTATCACCATCCTTATAACTTACTTCCTTGGCAGAGGCAATTTGAGCACTAGCTTGCGGAGCAGCTTTCTTCTTTTCTACGTCAGACTCACTTTCACTGACAGACTCACTTTCCTGAAACCAAAATGATAACTTAAAGTGTCTCAAGTACACTAGTATAATACAATATTTAACAATTAATAGGCGACAACTTACTTCACTATCAACTTCATCAGCAATATCCTCAGCATATAACATGGCAGCCAATGAGGGTTCAGTACCTATGCCAGCTTCAAAACCCACCATATTATCCTGAACAAGGCTAACATCATTCTGACCAACAGACATGTCAACATCCTCATCAGTAACAGGTTGAAGAAGCACAACATCATCCGAACCCATCAATCTAGTACTCCTCCTCAACTAAGTGCCAACACGGGTAACAAGCAACTTTTTCCTTCTAGATATAGGTTCCTTCTTCAAAGGGTCTTGGTCACCCTCTATGACCTCTTTCCCACTAGTCACTATGATCTCTCTCCCGCCAGTCGCAAGACATGCTTTCTTGGCAGAGGCAGCCTGAGCACTAGCTTGCGGAGCAGCGACTTTCTTCTTTTCTATTTCAGACTCAATTTCACAGACAGACTCACTTTCCTGAAACCAAAATGATTACTTAAAGCATTTATACAGTCTCTTATTATGCAACTCAAGTACACTAGTACAATACAATATTTAACAATTAATAGGAAACAACTTACTTCACTATCAACTTCATCAGCAATATCCTCAGCATATGACATGGCGGCCAATGAGGGTTCAGTACCTGTGCCAGCTTTAAAACCCACCATATTATCCTGAACAAGGCCAACATCATTTTGACCAACAGACATGTCAACATCTTCATCAGTAACTGGTTAAAGAAGCACAACATCATTCGAACCCATCAATCTAGTGCTCTTCCTCAACTGAGTGCCAACACGGGTAACTTGCAACTTTTTTCCTTCTAGATATAGGTTCCTTCTTCAAAGGGTCTTGGTCACCCTCTATGACCTCTTTCCCGCTAGTCGCTATGACATCTCTCCCGCCAGTTGCAAGACATGCTTTCTTGGGCAGGCGGGCGAGCACTACTTGCTTCAAGCGACTTTCTTCTTTTCTACGTCAGACTCAATTTCACTGACAGACTCACTTTCCTGAAACCAAAATGATAACTTAAAGCATCTATACAGTCTCCTATTATGCAACTCAAGTACACAAGTATAATACAATATTTAACAATTAATAGACAACAACTTACTTCACTATCAACTTCATTAGTATCTATAGCTTTGCTAGGTTCAACTTCCACAACATTATCCTCAACATATGACATGGCACCCAACTCTGGTTCAGTAGCTGTGCCAGATTCAAAACCCACCACCTTATCCTCAGAAAATGATGTGTCATCTCCTTCATCACTTGATGTGCCGGGTTGAACAAGGCCAACATCATTCTAACCAACAGACATGTCAATATCTTCATCAGTAGTTGGTTGAAGAAGCACAACATCATCCGAACCCATCAATATAGTGCTCCTTGATATTCACCTTTTACGTATCTTAGAGATATGAATCTCTTATTGAACAAAGTGTGCGGATTCAAAGATTTTTTTTCCCTTACTCACGATCTTCATGTTCATATGGTTTTGAGTAGGGATTCGAACCAACCTAAATTCTAGGACCACCTACAACTGATTTTACTCTTTTAGGAAACTAGTGAGTAAGTTTAGCTATGATTATATTAATACTAACTACTTAGTTTCTGTTAATGCACAAAAATTGAAAACCTTAAGTTACGTAAACATGTAACTAAGACAAGATAAAATTTTACTAAAACAAAAGTGGAGAGTTAATTTTTCTCATGTGAAGATAACTTTTATTATTTGATTTATAGTAAGTGCATTTTAATCTTCCTAGAACTCTTAGACAAGTCATAATAAAAATTAAGTTGATCCCTAACATATATGACTCATCTCTAAGATCATACATGCTAGCATGTAGAACCAAAGCAATGACTTATCTCTAAGCTCATCACCTTGATTCCTAACTAGACTCTACACCAACTACCATTTTGGGATAAGATGTAGGTCTAGTTGCTCTTCCTAACAACTTACTAAAATCAAATAACAAAGGTTTCCCTCACATGAGCATCATTAACTCCCCACAAAGGGAAGGTTTAGCTCATGTTCCTTGGGAAAATATGACAAGTGTAGAATGTAGAATGAGAGAGAGAACAAAAAAGAAGAAAAACGTACAAACTACTAGAAAAATGACAATAGATAGCTTTTATTTGATTGCTTTTGTTAAAAAACGCTATTAAATTTTTTGACATAGCGTTTTTCTACTTCCCGCAATTGTTTCCACCAAGTTTAATTGCATTTTTAGATATGAACGCAATGATGGGGTACCGACTAACTTAATGTGTGTTAGTTTCGGTGTTAACATGTGTGGTATAGTGTTAACATATGAAACGTCATAAAACAAAAAATAATATAAAACATGTTGCCTCTTCTAGTCGCGCAGGTTGTCTTTCTCGTCCTTATCTAGGGTTTTTCCCCCCTCAAATTGATTTGATTCTATGTATTCCACTTCTAACTATTCAATTTTTGTGGTTTCATAATTGTGTGAACCCATCGAAGTGAAGAGGGATTCGGGAATTCGATAAGAAAGTGTTTGGGCTAATAAACCTGCAAACGACGATAGATTGAAGCAAAGTATGGCAGAATTTGAACCCTTGGAATGAAGCGTCAGTCAAAGGTTTGTTTTTTTGTTGATTTGAACCAACTTTTCTATTGAAGATTTATTATTTATCATTTTTTTTTTGAATTGTGGATTTCTTCTTCTGTTTGTTAGTGTGGAAAACATTTATCTATTCATCATAAACATGTTTTGACTTTTGATTGGTGTTTGCTTTCTTTTAGATTAGTTAAGGTAATGTTTCCATCTCTATAATTTCAGTCCTTAGTCTACTCATACTAATTAGAATTTATAGGGTATTCGTCTCTTTTAAGACCTGCAAAAAACTACTTCAACATCTAACCAATCCTTAGTGAAGGTTGGGCAGTACGCACGTTAGTGTCAACTATCCAGTCCATTCATTATTCGTGTTCAAACATTCATGAATCAATCCCAAAGTTACATTGTTTTATGGATATAGAATCTGTCTCTCTATATTTTACAGCCCTTATTTTCAGTTGCTTTGAAAGACTTATAAGTTCGATATGTATGAGACTTCGAATGTAGTTTTATTGTAGAAGATGGGATTAAATTCAGTATGCATGTACTATACCCTAGCCTTTACAAAATCGATTTTCATTTACTTGCGGGATAGATGCTAATGGTAATAATGTGTGTCTTAGCTTTATGGGCTTAAAGGTGTTGTTGCTTGTTAATGTTGCTTCACAACGTATTTCAGTTTGTTGTAGTATCTTGTCACTCTAGTGATGGTGATCATTAATTTGGCATTTTAATTGCTTTAGTGTCCTACTATTCATTCACCACCTTATTGGTTGGGAGGACAGTCTATTTCATTTGTATGTATAATGTCTCACCCACCCTTTTATTTCGTTTATACGTGGATTATGTGGTTATTAAAGGTTTGCAATGGACATTCTTCTTATACTTGTAGGATTTGGAATGGATTGTTACCAAATTTGGGAAACTTATTGTCAATTTCTCTTTTTCTCTCTTTGTTCATTTCAGGATTCACGACTTAGAAGCTTTTTGTTCAATTGGCCCAGTATGAGACATGTAAGTAATAATTTCAAATACTTGGATTTTATAACGTGACAGGCCATATCTTTGCTTATTTGTGAATGTAGTATTTGTACTTGTGTAAAGAACTAAAGATAAAAGCTTTGACCTTGCATCTTAAAAAAAATCTTTCAATTTTGAAAAGGTTTCAATCTATTCATGGTTCACTTTTTGATTGATAATTGTTGCAATATGATAGTTATTTTAGTTCCACAAGGATGATTGTGTGTGCAGATTCTAGAGTTCCCCTTAATTATGATAACAAAGTATATTGATAGGTTTGTTTTGATTCACAACTTATTTTTCCTATATATTAGGCCTGCTTTGTGTCCATAACTACTTTAGTCTATGTGTGTGCTGCTCGTGCTTGCTGTGTCGATAGGTGATAAGAGTCCAAAACTGTAGTTTTAACCCTGTAACAGTCATACTATTAGACCAATTATGTGAGTAATAATTAAGAGTTAACACTGATTACGTGTTTTTATGCATTTCAGGCTTCAAAGTCCATTATGTGCAGAAATGTGCCACTTTAGCGAGATAAAGGAGCAAAGGTCAGTTACTAAGGAGTTCCATGATTAAAGACCAAGATTCAAGAAGATAAAGCCTTTCTAAAGCCCGGTCAAAAGCTGAAAAGTCGACGCGGGCAGAAACAGCACACAAGTCAGCAGAACTTCCGAAGGCCGTATCTTTGGACTCAGACCTTGGAATGGGGCCTACCTTATGTCAAAACGACCGGCTCGGAAAGAGCTTTCCAATGGTTCAAGCCTTGACCCAATCAGAGGAGCAGAAGTGGACAAAAAGTCTGTTGAAGCCAACTATAGCTGAAGAGGCCTTTTTGGACTGAAAGAATTGGGTTTTGGGCCTGATTCTCTGGCCCAAAACATGGCTCCAAGCCCATGCACGATTTTTGGATCTGAATGTATAAAAACCAAAGCTTCACTCTTTGTTAATGGTAGCTAGTTAGACCTAAAATAATATAGATAATTCTAGATCTGTTTTCATTAGTTAAATTAAGCTTTAGTTCCATTTTCAATTCTTGTTTTAGATTAAGTCTTTGAATCATTGTTCTTGATTGATTAGATAAATAAAATAGTTGTTTTCTCAATTTCGAATTGTGTTATTTCAATTTATAGATCTGATTTTAATTCTTGTTGATTATCATTCCGTAGTTTAAATAGATTGAACCATTGTTAGTTAATTTAGTTAAGTTAGAATTTTAATATGATGTGTAGTTATAATGAAATGGGAAATGATGGTTTGATGACTCAAGGCTAAAACCTCCATTAGAGGGTTGATGAAGCCTTGATGAAAACTTAGTGGTATAGTGTAGAAACATTGTAGAATCTATTCCAATCTAGAAGGTCGTGATTCACCATGAGAATGGGTGGACGACCTCACATGCTAGTTAGTACTTTCGGTAGAAATGCCATGAACACTAGGGATTAGAACTCAAATTTCTTGCCGTAGAAGAACGTAAGAATCGAGATACAAGAATCTATGTTAGGCTATTAAGTTGGATTCGAGGTGGATTCAATTCCCTCTAATCCTTTATCTAGATTCAAACCACAATCATATTTCCATAGCATTAAGTAGTTAAATTCAAGTAATCAAATTCATATTAGTATATCACCTTCATAAAGCTCTCATTGACTTAAGACCGACTAATTAGATTAGAAAACATTCCATGCTAGAGCACTAGGAGTGGAACGAATTTGTTACTCCACTCTATTACGATAGACTTGAGAGTAGGAAATTTTGATAAAATATAAGCATCATAAGATAGTTTTAGTTTACTTACGTTTTGATTTCATCGTTCATTTCGTAGGTAGACTATTCAATTTTATCATTATCAATAGGCTTGCTTTGCGTCCATGGTTGAAAGGTAGTCACTACTCTCTAGGTTTAGACTTGTGTGTGTGTGTATGTCTATGATGGACTGTTGAGTCATTTTTCCATGACATGGTCCTTTGTACATGTAGTAAGAAGTTTCATATTGGGATGTCCAGTTTTCCATTCTCAACGTGGTTAGTCTACTTTGGTTGCGTTGAAGGGTTAAACGCTAACTTGAATACACCCAACGCTATTTTGTGAGCACTGCTTTTACAGAGTTGTGAAGGGTTACTTCTTTTTCATTGATTTTTTCTCAAGGAATACTTGATTTATTGTTGAGCAAATTCCACTATATAAACTAGAGGCAATTGAATTTGAAGGTCTTATAAGAGGCTCCCTTAGACCAAATTTTCAAGTAGTATAGCAGTGTAGTTCATTAGAACTTCTTAAATTGTTATCTACTACACTCTTGCTACATCACCCAGACCAATCATTTGAAACTTTGCATTACAGGAGTGACTAGTAAAGTTTCTAAGAAAGTGAATCATATTACTTCAAGTAATATAATTCATGTTGCTGGCCTTGTAGTTTCTTCTCTATCAATTGAAGTTTAAGACCTTACTTGATGCTCCCGACTTCCAACATTTCTAGGTTAGCTATGGTCCTATTCATTTGGTATTCTCCTATTATTTTTCATAATATTTGCATATATGTAGACATATTGAATGTTGGTTTGCAAGTTCAACTACAAATGTTTAAGCTATTGTATTACTTGGATTGCTTTTCAGGACAATGTGCTGCATTGCTACTCAAAAGGATCTAGTATATATCTTTGTTTCACATAATTCACCGTCTTGAACTTTTTATCTATTTGTGGAACTCCATTGAATATTATTTAATAATAATTATTCAATTTCTATGCTATGTGGCTTCCTGGTTCGTAACAATATTGATAGATTTGATACTGGTTCTGTTTTCTCCAAATGACATTCAAATCCATTTTGTTAATTCAGTGATATCTTTTTTTGTTTTGTTAGGCGGTAATAACTCATGAAAAATCTGTAATAGGTTTCATAGTTGATTCTGAATTTAGGAAGTTAGTGAGGTTGTCCATGACACAGGCCCTAATATGGTTTGACAAAAGTGCAACTAAGAGGCAGTAATGGAAGCTCTAAAGGTACTTGAATTCCCCCTTGACTTGTGATAGTAACAACTCTGTAAGCATCATGCAGTTTTGTTATTGTTTTGTTACTTGTAGTTTCACAACAGTTAAATCGTGTCATGCAGCCAGGGGATTGTTTGTTGTCACCGATTAATTGCATATGACGTGGGTCCTATTTACCTTGTTTTCATCTAAACAAACCAGTATATAATACTAGCTTGTGTCCAACAACCACAATCTGAAAAATGCTAGCTTGTGTCCAAACAATGGAAATAAACATAATAGTGTGAGCCCTGTCGTTATATATTGAAAAAGTTTTTTGGTTTGTTGTTAAATGCATGTATATATTTGTTTCTATAGAATCAGATATTGTTAGTGACCACTTACTTTAGGTAAGCCAGTTTTTAGCTTTCCTTTCTTTCTACAATATGGACTAAAAGATGTTTTTTTTTTTTTTTTTTTTTTCTTTGGCTAGTCTTCATAAAACCGGAAGAACGAAACTTCAAAGATAATGGCAACCCTGTTTAGCTTTGATTAGAGCCTTCAGTACTGTTGGATCATATGCCAAGGAAAGGAATTGGTAATTAAGTTTTGATCAAATCCTTTGGTACCGTTGATTAATTTATGCATTCTTGCATTTCCTCAAGTATAATAAGATTGTGTACTCAAGTTTATTGAGATTGTGTAATACAATGGATCCATAAGCTCAAAATGGAAGAGCGCTCAAATAATTGAGAGGTTGATGGTTCGAATCCATCTGGATTAAATTCCTTTTTCATTCGCTAATTTAATAAATTTAGTATGCATTTGAATATTCTGAATTTATATTAACAAAAACAATAGCATTTTCCTAACACTATAGAAGTTTAATAGCATGAAAGAAATGCTATCGTTTTGAGGTAGAAATACTATGGAATTTATTGCATTATTAACAAACGCTATAAAAAACACTATCATTTTGGTAACGTTTTCAGACAAAATGTTATTAATTTGATAGCGCTTTGGACACAAACGCTATCTTAAAAAGCATAGCATGGCCATATATAACGTTTTGTAAATGCTATGAAATAAAATTCATAGCGTTTTTCCTATGCTATCTATGCATTTTTCTGTAGTAGCTATCTATCCACTCACTTGCATGAAGAAGTGAGATTTATTTTCAAGAGGAACACAAAGTTTCCTCCATTAAAACTATTACAAGCTTTTTGTTCAAAACTAAAACTAAATAAAATCTAAGCTTAAGGAACTAAAATAATGCATGGTAAAGGAAAAAAGTCAAGGGAGTAAATGGAGTGTCTCCCCCTTGTTTTGTTTTCTTCTTCATTTGAGAGAAATCTCATTTCCTTCCACGTGAAACACCAAACCACATTTACTTCTTTCTTAACCACACAATTCACAACAAAGTGACACCTATCTTTTTTCACTATTAACACCTAATCTCATCTAACTTTATTAACTACATGCAAGATGTCACTTTTGCACCAATTATTTGCACCTTTATCTTGACTTGTATGATGACTCATCAAATCTTGCGGGTTCGCATAGTGGGTCCACGTGCAGTCCAGTGGCGGTCCGGTCTTTTGGCAATTTTACAACTTCCCACCTATGCGTAGAGTTCATCGCCCTGATTGTCTGAGCAGCTCACTTGTCGCATTCAGAGTCCTGGTTCAAGAGATGGAAGCTTCGGAAGTTTGATGCTTCTGTGCGGATTTGCTAGGCTTCACATGGCTGATTCGGAAGAATTCATATATACATCGTTTCCCGTGCTTTAACGCAGGTTTAACCAATATTTTTATATTTACTGCAAAGACCTGCAAAAGTACGAAAACATACTTATTTCATGATTATTAAACACATAATTAACCAAATTTATATGTCTCAATGGGGTTTAATATTACAGTTTTGGGTGCTTATCACACTACCCCCAAACAACACTTTGCTTGTCCTCAAGTAAAGAAGAGACATTAAAACACATAAGTGGCCAAATATGTATAGTCCTAACTAATTCTCGTTTCACAGAGTGCGGTTGCATTGATCATATGCAACAAGGCCTTAAACCACTAGGAATTCCCTAGTGGACGAGTTATAGCCTCGTGAGAGTTTTCCAGAGAAGATACTCACAAACTTCATTTATACTACAACGACTCAGTGACAAAAACTCGTTTCTTAAATTAATCTCAGATATCCATACATCTCCTTAGCAGGGAACGAGGTTGATTTCTTTGAAACTCAAGTTAATATGCATTCAATAATTAAAACATCTACTTATGATCATGCATGCAGTGAACTTTTCATTGAAATGTACTAGCAGGGTGGGTCGTTTCTGGATCCTTTGGAGAGCGTACCTAAATGGGTTCTCACAGGTCTGTGTCGAAACACAAATTCCCTTAAAAAATTTTCACTTAGTTTTCATTAACTCCAGTGTGCAGTGGGCACACGTTTCCTCACATCTCAATGACAGTCAAAGGAGCCGAGGTCGATCAATCACGTCTACTACTTATTATCACACCTTCCTACTCCTAAATGAGCTAGAGGTCTTTATTAGGTATTGTGGGGCTTAGGTGATTCTGTAGAAGAAAATGGAAATGGATAATCAAAATTTACGAGTATGAGATAATAGGGTCTTCAAGATATTTATACTAGAGAAATCCTTGTTTTCTTTCCATCTTCTAACTGAGTTTTCCAACCTTGTTCTTAAGCCTCTTGATATTGATGATTTTTTAATTTTTTTTTTAATTTTTTATATAACTTAAGAACATGATTCTATTTTTCTTTCCTGAAGCAAGTAACTGACTTTTATTTGGGATAACTCTTTCTCTTTATTTTTCCACATTTCATCATATTTTTCATACTCATCACTTAGGTAGGTTCTTTTATTTGGTTTAATAGATGGGTAATGAATTTTTGGTGAAAGTGAAAGGTTTGATGAAAGATTCAGTGGAGTGACTAGCGGTAAAATTTGTAATAGGTAAGAATTTTTTTAGCTATGTCGATCCAAAGAAGGCCTAAATTCTCGCCTAGGGTTCGGGTGGTGATCAAGTAAGTAGACGCGTGATTTTCTCTAATCGGAAAAACTACTCCTCTATGTCATTACTCACATATCACACATATTGAGGCTTTTTGGTTAGATTCTCACAGGAATGATCGTTTAAGTAACTAACCGTTGGTTCCAGAAACTTACTACTATGTACAATCGATGATACTCAGTACATGAATGTTCATGAAAAGATGTATAAACTATTGCATACGTATTATCTTAAGTTTCTTAAAAACAAATCCTAATTCAAATACTAATGTGAGATTTTTAGACAATTTTCATCATTGAAAAGGAGACAAGACTTTGTCACTAAGTGCAATTATTAACAAGAAAATAAAAACTATATACAGGCTACAATTTGCCTAATTTTTGCTACAGGTTTAAGACACCCCCAAACAGAATGATGCTTAGTCCTCGAAGTATCAATAGATAAAGAAAGAAATTACCTGAGAACCGTGAGCAAAATTAGGTATGGATTGCTAGAACACAAAGGTTGGAGAACATAATATATTATACAGAAAGAAACAATGAAAAACACACGAAACATAATTATTTAGCTAGATATATGTACAATGTCATTCTCAAATTTACCATCCAGCAGGATGTGTTGGTCTGGCGTCCTCAATAAGGAAATGCATTTCCTTAGCATCGCGCCAAAAGATAATAGTCTGCCAAATTTCTGCCCATTCTTTGTCTCCGGATTTGTTCAAATGTTTCTTCATATTTTCATCCTTCGGGTAACAACGAACATGCCTCAGGTACCGAGCGGGACGTTTTCATTGCCTCAACCTTAATGAACGAATGATTTTGTTTGCTGGGCACATAGAATCTACCTTGACCCAGTCATGAAAAGTAGCCGCAAAAACGTGGGAAATGTGTCTTCATGATTCGCAAGCGGTTCTGAGGTAAAATAATATACTAATCCTGAAAGTGCGAGCTCATTTCAGGTTGGAGATAACACAACCTAAGATGCTAAATAATGTATGACCTTGAGCCAAATTACTGCTCAATACTACGCAGCAGCCCTCATTGGCGGTAGAAAAATGCCAATCTCCCATGATGTTCGGGAGTATAAACAACATCGCGCAGTCCCCATGTGCATGGTCATGCTTGCTAAGGAATGGTGATGTCGCTACCATGGTACATGGCCATCTCCTTCTCGTTTATTCTCAAGACCATCACCGTAAGTTTCACGAAAAACTTGCCACTGAAAGGAACGGTAAGAATTATGATAGATGTAATGCCATGATGCGGCCGGTTCGTGATATGGAAGATCCAAAGTTAGGGCAAGCTGTTGTTCAAAAAAATATGATGTGTGTCACCAACTAGGATTGTGAACCCGCCTAAGTAGAAGCCATGCATAATTGAATCTTTGGTGTGTCCTCCATATTAGCATAAAAGTATGCGGCCAAACTCGGAGAATAAGTTTGGTCAGGTTGAAGAACTAGGGAAGACCACCCAATGTTAGTGATGTAGTCACAGAAGAGATGGCCATAAGTATTGGAATCCATCATAGACTGAAAGGATTGCTCAAGAATGAGTTTTGGAGGTGTCATGTTTGATGAAGATGCAATGTTTGATGAAGATGCCATGGTGGATGAAGTAAAGAAAAGGACAAGGAGAAAGACAAACTGGATGGATAAATGAGTATGGAAGAAAATAACATTGAAAATCACATGTTAAAATTAGTTAGTCACAACGTAAATGATTCTAGCAAGCATTTCTTACAAAAGAAGACACAAAGATAAGAACAAAATTAATAATACGACGAAAAACGTAATAATATATACGATTATTTATTTATTCACTTAGTATTATTATTCCATTTTTATTCAATAAGAAAATCATGGATTATTATAATGCTACTGGAGAAGCATATCGTGCACCACAGTGTTTAGTTCTTCAATTTGTTGGCTGAGCTGCATCTGAATGTCCCCTTGGCTGGCAGAGAGTGTAGTTTGATTCTCCATTAGGAGAGCGTGATTTTGCAAGGACTGAGAATGATTTTCCAAGATTTCCTCCTGTTCAACATCATGCATTGCTTGACGTTCTTGGAAATCCTTAAGAGTTGTAATGATGATATTCTGACGAGCGTGTAGTTCCCATATGCCGTGATGAAGAAATTGAATACCTTCCATGGGATTAAAAATGTTTAGCATGACATTTTCATCAAAGAAAAGTTTAGAGTTTGAGCTTGGGTCATTCTGTTCATCTGTCAGAGTATCAGGAGTCCAAAAACTAACAAAGTAGTCTGTTTGGAGTACACTAATATTTGCTCTTTGAAGGGGTGTCTCGAGAAATTATTGGATAACCCCAACGCATCATAATTTGTGTGACTAAAATAGGTAGAGGTGCTGACCTTTTTGTTTTCCTGGTGATCGCGTTCCAGAGGTGTTAGATTAGACAAAAATCATCCTTTTGAGTCTGCAAAACCCAAAGTAGGTGAAGTTGAGACTTTGTGACTTATGATTGGTGTGATGTACCTACCACATTGTGTCCCAACCAGTGGAGCACAACTCGTTGATTATGTTTCAAAGAGCGTTAAAGAACAACGTGATGTCTATTTCCGACTTCGCCATGAGATACGGTAGCTCGTAGTAAAGTTTTGACGGAATCAAATGATGACTCTGGAAAAAGGAACTCCTGGGTATTCATTGGGATTTGAAGTATGTTGGAGATAATTTCCCTAGTCAATTCTAATCGTCATCCATAGGCATTGAAATAGAATTTTCCATTTTCAGGTCCGCTAAATTAGTAGAACATCATAACAAATTCTCGGGAATAACCAGCTACTGAATGATATAGAAGAGGCGTCCATCTTCGACGTATAATTTCAGTTTCAAAATAAGGAGAAAACCGGCCATCTTCAAAAAAATTCAGGTAGTCTTTCTCAGGCATTATTTTTCTTGGTTGATCCATTTGGAAGTATTACGGAGGGAAGTATAGTGAAGACTGCTTGAAAGAGAATGGCTTAAAAGAATAGATTTATAGCCAATCTATGAGTCTGTACCAATTAGGATTCCAAGTTTAGTTAAATCCAGAATTAATATATGAAAACACAAATGACTCATGTGTTGTTGTGACACCGACCTTTATGAATAGCAACAATGGGTATCCATAGTAAGTCTTTTCATGTCAAATTTCCACAAACAATTAATGAGATGTTAAAATGATAGAAAGTATGGGGGAAGGTTTCACATGGCAGTTAGACCTACCTATAATTTTAGAATTTATGATCATACCTCAGTAATAAAATATAGGATAGAATAATTGAGTTGCGTGTGCGACAAGTGTTATGCATACCGTGTAGCGTGCGCGATCTTCTCTGAACACCATGAGTAGAGATAGAATTATTTTGGTGAGATTTGGATGGTAATTTCTTTGTTATGGTTCTCTTAGTTGTTGATTTATTTATTTTTATTTTTTTTATATATAGGTAAAAATACAACTAATACACATAAATATTTAATACAGAACTTCTCCATTTAATACGTAAACCGTACAAATGTGTGAGAATTATTTAACACACCATACTAATATACAAAATGACAGAAGGAAAGAGAGTTGTCGGTTACTGATAAATGATAAAAATGATAGTTTACCTACGAAATGAACGATGAAACTCAAAACGTAAGTAAACTAAAACTTATTACGAGTCTATATTTATCAAGTTTTCTACTCTCAATTCTATCGAAATAGAGTGGAGTAACAAATTCGTTCCACTCCTAGTTCTCTAGCATGGAATGATTTCATAGTTAACTAATCGGTCTTAAGTCTAATGAGAGGTTTTACGAGGGAATTCTATACTCACGAGGTGAATTAAATTAACAAGTTACTTAATAACGAAAAGAGAGAGAATGCTAAGGGTTTGAATCTAGATATAGAATTAAAGGGAATTGAATCCACCCTAACTCGACTTAATCCTACTAACAAAGACTCGTCGTGATCCAATTTGAATGCTTAGCATATCAAAATAGTAATTCTAATCCCTAATTATACATGGCATTTCTACCAATTCATAACTAGCATGTGAGCGATTAAACCCATTCTCATGGTGAATTAATCATTTCTAGAGTGGAATAATTATCACGACGATTTCTAAGTTTAACAAAGATCAAGCGTTATCAAGGTTTCTTCAACCCCTCTAATGGAGGTTTAGCCTTGATTCATACCACTATCATTTCCCATTGATTTAAAACTAAACATCATACCAAAATTCTACTTGGCTAATTTAACTAACAATACTTCAATCTAATTTAACAACTCAGAAATGATACTCAACAAGAATTAAAATTAGATCTATAAATTGAAATGACAAAAATTGAAATTAACAACTAGCTATTTTATTTATCAATACTAATGAAGAACAATGATTCTAAGAGTTTAATCTAAAACAAGAATTGAATTTAAACTAAACTTAATTTTATTTAATGAAAACTAGATCTAGAATTATCTATTGTTTTAGGTCTAACTAGCTACCATTAACAAAGAGCTAAGCTTTTGTTTTTATATGTTAAGATCCAAAAATCGTGCATGGGCTTGGAGCCATGTTTTGGGCTAGAGAATCAGGCCCAAAACCCAATTCTTTCAGTCCAAAAAGGTCTCTTCAGCTGCAGTTGGCTTCAACAGACTTTTCGTCCACTTTTTCTCCTCTGATTGGGTCAAGGCTTAGACTATTGGAAAGCTCTTTCCGAGCCGGTCGTTTTGACATAAGGTAGGCCCAATTCCAAGGTCTGAGTCCAAAGATACGACCCCGGAAGTTCTCATTGCTTTGAGTGATGTTTATGCCCGCGTCGACTTTTCAGCTTTTGACCGGCCTTTAGAAAGGCTTTGTCTTCTTGAATCTTGGCCTTTAATCACAGAACTCCTTAGCAACTGACTTTTTCTCCTTTATCTCGCTAAAGTGGCACATTTCTGCACATAATGGACTTTGAAGCCCGAAAATGCATAAAACACGTGTCGATATTAACTCTTAATTATTACTCACATAATTGGTCTAAAAGTATGACTGTTACAGGGTTAAAACTACAATTTTGGGCTCTTATCAGTTACATAGATTTAGATATTCTGGATCATGTTATGCATGAACGACAGTAGTATAATGATAAACACTGTTATCACGAATACTGTGATGGCCTATTCGCGTTGCTCCTTTTCCCTTGCTCGAGTTGATTCATTATGTTGAAGAAAATGAGAATTTGTGAGAAGAGTATTTGAAGAGTGAGAGAAAAGGATGAGTGAAAGTGGAAGAGGAGAGTTGGATTTATAATTAGAAATCTGACCGTTGGGCGCGGCATCTGACCGTTTGGATCAGTCCGTTGGGTTTTGACCGTTGGGCTTTGAGAGTAGGCCCAGTGCATCAAGGAACAACTAATATATTATGAAGTACAATAATTTCATATCACAAACCATTTCTCATTCAAACCGTCTGGAGATACAAAATTATGAGAAATCAAACGATATATAATTTTTTTATCACTAGAAAAATAAAAATGCAATGCATAAGAGAAATAAATGACATAGTCATTTCTAAACCAAAGAAAATAAACAACTACTAGGAATCCTCAGGGTTAGCAGAAGATGAACCAGGGTTTCTACCGTCGCCCCACGGCGAACTCCCTGGTGACCCGATCACGGAATGTGGCCCAAAGATGAGAAGTTGATCTTGGAATTGCTGCTGATTTGCCATCATTATTCTCTGGAAACGGCCTTGGCGATTACGCATTTCTTGCTGGAAGTCATTTTGGGAAGTAAGCATCTTTTCCTGACGAAGAAACATCCTGTGCATACTAGTGTTCATGTGTCTCAAAGCTTCTATGAGAGTGTTGATTCGGCGCATGGTATCCTCATTAAAACAGTTGGGTGGTGAAGGAGGAGGAGGAGGTACGTTATCACGCTCAATATCATCTCTCGCTATAGGGTCCCAGTGATCCATGACACAAGTCTCGAAAATCGCAAAATTTTCAAAAGACCCTGTTGGAGTTAAAGGACTAGCGGACTGGAACCCTAAGTTAAGCATAGGCTGAGTAAGTACAGCAAGAGGAGTTGACCTGGTTGACGCAGACGTAAGAACATAGCCCAAGAAATGGACCATATAGAAGGTATCCTTCTCTTGGAGGATCCACAGCAGGTGTAAGAATGTCTTGTTCATGTCAGACGTCTTTGAAGTTACAATGACGTTGTAAGCCAGCCACTGAGTAACGGCTAGTTGGTTACGTCTGAGCGAGTGCTGGTACACGCAGTTCGAGGTATCATTGTATTCGCCCTCGAGAAGCGTGTCAAACATCAACTCCATTGTATTAGGATACTCCAAAATCAGCAGTGTCGCACTATCGGAGTTGATTGGAATATTCGTCGTTGTCGATATCAATTCCAATGTGAGTTCACGTTCCAACCCATCCGCCGTAATCCAAAACTCATTCCCTCGAAAACCTCCATTGTTAAAAAACTTCAACACTAAATCTTCGGAATAATGAGCTGGAATTCGATGCAAAAGATATTCTCACTCTCTACTAGCAATTTCCCCATCGAAAAATGGATGAAATATTCCGGAATTATTGAGATTTGAAAATTTTCTCTCAACTGTGATTCTCCGATTTCCAGCCATAGAGGGATCGAGATGAATTTTTGAGGGCCTATATTGGTTGCGCGGAGTGAGGGGATGTTGGTGTTAAAAAATTGGATGAATCGGTGTTGTAGTGCCTGCGTGCGCTGGTCAAATTTGGACCTGTGATGCCGCGTGCACGAAGGATTTCTATGGGGGACCAAGATCCGGATTTGGGGGGGGGGGGGGGGAGAAAAGTGAGGGGCTGAGGTGTGGGATGCCCCGCGTGTGGGTTTTTGTGACCGGACGCGTGATTTGGGGTCAGGTCCAATTTTTTGCCCAAGTCCAAATGATTTCCAGAAATTCCCCTTATGTCCCGAAATTTCAAACGTGGAATTTCGATTCATTTTAACTCCAAATTGAACGAATGAGATATCAAAACAATCGGCATTAAAAATTCCATCCACTGGAATATGACAAAATCACATTCAAACTTTTTGATTTTTATTTGGGGGGGGATGAATCTTGTAAAAATAGAACACAAACCCCCATTTATTTATTTTTTTTTTTTTTTTTTTTTTTTAGTTTTTATTTATTTACAAATTTTATATACAAATGTATAAGGGGAGATGAGCGTGTCAACAACACCGGACTTCAAGAAGAAATCATTACTGTAAAATCAGGCAACTGTCATGTACGTCGGCTCTGGAGCGAACCCAATCCAGCCAGACTGTGGCTTAACCTTTATGTTTTGGGGGCATAGGGTTTAGGACGGTACCATCCCTGACCAATGTGCAATGGTCTAATAATAATATTACCCTTAGTACATATGGTATAGCCTCAAACCGCCCCGAACTGTAATCAAATAGAAAACTATCGGGGTTGGCCTGGTGAAATCCATTGCCCGTGCGAACGAGGGACCATCCGATAATGCCTATCACGACTCTCTTTGTGCACAACACTTAGTGCAAAGGTGAAAATAAAAGACACGAGTATAAACAAGTTGAGTCTTTTAACGTCAGATCCTCAAGACGAATGTGAGTCTTTTAACGTCAGATCCTCAAGACAAATCCCAACCTGTGGGAGCAATGGGACGACGAGGAAGTTTATCCTGCTGAGCTGGTGTCAGACAATAATATACCTTATACTGGCTTATCTCGGATAGAAGATCAAAACCTGGACAGAAAGGTGTTTGACAGTTCATACACCACCCCATCCTTTTCGCTCGTCGCTTTCGAGCAAAAATACTACAACCATTACCTATTCAAGATGGGTGAGATTTACACCAAATGATGAGCTGAAGTTTGCAAGGAAGGGAATAGAAAAGGGAAGAGAAGGAAGGAATAGAAATCTTTGGTACCCATTGTTTACCAGAAGGCACGTTTGTTCGATTAATAGAAGACATTTATACTCAGTTTTGAATAGAGTTTTTGTGGACTAAGGTTCCGGCGCTTGCAACCACACACTCTAGGGATTTTTAGAAAAGAAAATAGAATAGGGCCCGGCTACCCTAATGGTGTACTTTCCCTGTTTAAATCACATGGAAAGAAGTACACCAGCGAATCTATAAGTCTATATAGACTGGATCTTTGAGAAGAGTCTCTTTGATATCTGGAGAGCACAACTCATGATAATGTTTAACATTAAAATTCGCTGTCATCATTTACGTTTTTCAAAGATATAGCCCCATAAGTGGTGACAGCAGAGACAATGAAAGGACCAGACCATCGAGTTTTTAATTTTCCTGGAAAAATGTGTAATCTTGAGTTGTACAACAAAACTTTTTGACCAACTTTGAAATCTTTTCTCAATATGTGCTTGTCATGCACTCTTTTCATGTTGACTTTATAAGATTTTGAGAGATCATAGGCATCACTCCGAATTTCCTCAAGCTCATTTAACTGCAATTTTCTCTTTGCGCCTGCCGTATTAGTATTATAATTGAGGCTTTTGATGACCCATATAGCACGATGCTCAAGTTCAATCGGCAGGTGACAAGGTTTTCCAAAAATGAGGTGATAAGGAGACATCCCTATAGGTGTCTTAAAAGCTGTTCTGTATGCCCACAAGGCATCATATAATCGTAGAGACCAGTCTTTTCTAGATGGATTAACAGTTTTTTCCAAAATGGATTTGATCTCTCTATTAGAGACTTCTACTTGGCCACTGGTTTGAGGATGATACAAAGTTGCCACTTTGTGCGTGAATCCATATTTCTTTACTAATGATTCAAAAAATTTATTACAGAAATGTTTTCCCCCATTACTAATTATAGCTTTTGGAGCGCCAAATCGAGAGAAAATATTTTCCTCTACGAACAAAACGACCGTTTTATGATCATTAGCACGACATGCCAATGCCTCAATCCATTTTGACACATAGTCAACTGCTACCAGTATGTAAAGGAAACCATGAGAATTTGGAAAGGGACCCATGAAGTCGATGCCCCATACATCAAAGATTTCCACAATTAAAATGGGATTTAAGGGCATCATATTGCATTGAGTAATGCGTCCTAGTTGCTGGCAGCGGTTGCATGCTTTGCAATGTTCATGTGCATCTCTAAATAGTGTTGGCCAATAAAATCCACATTGTAGAACCTTGGCCGCTGTTTTCTTACCACTAAAATGACCACCACAAGATTGTTCATGGCGAGAAGGATAACACGTCATTGTTTCCCGGTCGAAATGCAACGGCACGGATTAGTTGGTCGGAACAATACTTGAAGAGGTAATGGATCATCCTAGAAATAAAATTTCCGCAGTGGATAAGAACTTTTTTCGGTCATTACTGAGACCAAGATGAAGGGACTTCCTCGGTAACTAAGTAATCACTACACCAGAATTTGTGATTTCACGACGGTCAAAGTCAATGTCGTTTTTTCGATTTTATGCACGGTTTTAGTGTCCCCAAATTCCGTCGTTAATATTTCATGACGGGTAAAGACCGTTAATGGCTGAATTAGAAAAACGACCAACATGCCCATCGCAAGGTCATCGTAAGAAGAAGGACAGACAAAACCGTCGTTTTTCAGAAAAAATATTTTAAAAAAAAATGCGCAGGCCAAATGACCTGCGACTGCTACTGTAGCTAATTTCTGTAGCTAATTCAAAAGAGATCCCCCACCCTTACTTCACAATACTTCACATACAGACTAGGCAATTGTCGCATACCAAATTTAAAAAGCATATTATAACTCCATAGTATAAATAACATTACTCGTTAAGTGGCTCATTCAATCAACAATTTAAATAAATAAATTAAAAAAAAATCAAAAAGCTGCTAACTAAGCTTCATAACAAACTATACTTTTTAGCTTTCCATCACTTGCACCATATTCTCAATAATCCCTTCTATAGCATATAAGGAACCTGCAACGAAAAAAGTTCTTTTAACAAGATATAATTTGATTCTAGGATCTAAAGATACGATATATTTAATAAACAAAAATTGTTATCGAAGGGCACCATACATGAGTTCATCACATTTGAAGCCACGAAAAGCTAGAGTATAATTATCCTTAAGACAATTCTAAGCATGAAGTAAAACAGTCTTCTTCCGCTCAATACCACACACATAGCTGCGTACACCTTAACATGCATCATAACCTTATAAAAATAAAAAAAAATAAAAAAAACTAGCTCCTTGATAAATCTAAACGTGGTAAAAATGTATAATATACCGAGATACGAAAAGATGACTTTGATCGGTTAGAACAATTAGTCCATTTACACCGAGTGGTTGTGTAGGTACATGGCTGAAAATACATGACTTATTAGATTGTTTGGTGTGTAAGTCAACCAAGTATTGGAAAACCATATATAAAGAATTAATGTGTTATCATTTTCCAGATTAATGAAGAATATGACATGCTACTTTAGTAACCCAATATGTATAAATTATGAGGAGAAGATCCTCAAGGTAATTCTATAAAAATTAAGGACCTATCATATATCTTCCTAGATATAGTGTAAACTGAACTATAATTGAATGCCAAATTAAATGAATAACTTTTTGTTTGTCTTCCATATTAATTTCCCTAATTATTGTTTACTCATAATCTAGATAACGGTTTTTAAACATTAAGATAGTAACGTTCAAACAAGTCTCATTTCACAAAAAACTAAAATCAAACAGTCATATTATAATGTCTGATAACCAATTCCTTACCCAAATTGGTATTTCATACTAGCGCATCAATCTATGTCATAATGTAAATTAATGGAAGCAATTATATATAGTTTACAAAACCGTTTATGAGCCAAGGGATAAGACCTTAACATTCTTTTGGGGAGTTCAAGTCACAAATTGTGTAAAGGTACCTTGACATCGATTCATCAAATGGTAATACTTCAAGACAAATAAGCGTGGCAAGTGGGTAGTGTCCCCCCCAACTAGCTTGGCCATAGCCCACAGCCACAATTCATGAAGGCTTAACAGTAAAGGAAGTCATTCAAAACAGAAACAAAACTACCATCCTTGGGATAAATATACCAATGATATTCATTACCTTTAATGACTAACTAAAAAGAAGCCTTCACTTGTAGTTTGCAAGTAAGAGATGTCTAAAAGGATAACTAAAAGCAAAACAAACAGCACTCAAAAGTCGTTAATAGCTGGAAATCTGGAATAATACACAAACTAAAATTTCTATGCTGGTAGTGTGATCAATAAAACAGTTTCTCATCCATATGTACTTCTCTATATGCATCTCTAACGTCTAACCCTTCCCTGCAAGTAAACCCAGTTCCAATGCACCAACAATCACTATTAACCTTTTTCTTTATATCTAATCACATTTAGTTTCTCTATTATAGTGAATCAATGGTCAAAGATTTTACCTTAGGATCTCTCCTCCAAGCTTGGTAGGCCATACTGCCATAGCCGGTGTAGAACGATCCATCATATGTATCCATGCCGGACCTCCATCTTTCACCTCCACAAGTTGGCATAACTATAATCAAATCAATACGATTTCACTTCAATTTACGCTAGACACCACTTAGTAGTATAAACTATTAAACATTTCTACCGAATTCAATAACAACCAAAGTGAAACTGAGATATGAGAGTAAGTCAACTACCTTCAATGAATTCAAGCTTGGTTTAGAGCTAGAACTCAATGAAAATGGCGAAATTGAACCAAACAACAACGAAGAATCTTTTGAAACTGAAAAAACCTAGTTTATCTCTTCGTAAACACACCTATTATAGGCCTCCAAACCCATCCAATAACAATCCCAATTAATAATGCAATCCACAAAGGACCTGCATATGATACCAACAGTTCCAATACTTTCCAAATTGTTTGGTTTTCATCAAATTCAACCAACGTTGATACCAAAACCATTATAAACCATACAATCAATACAAAAATAATAAAACTAATACCTCTAGACAAGAAAAATCACATAAACACTTACCAACCTGGAGCCCAATAGCCTTATGCTGCGTCATCTCATCTCATCCCATATCATTCTGTCATACAATATTGTTTTGAGTTGCATATAAAGGTAATCAACATAATCGACGTGAACGTAAGATAATCACTAGATCTGTCACAACAACTTTGATACTTGCTTCAAACAAAGCAAACCAAACTTAAGAATGTCGTGAACTGACTTCTCGATCCATATACCTAACCATAACACTCGGAATTCCAACCATGCACGCTAATATTCAAAACTTACCGAGACTTGCTAGCATTCCAATAAGTTTTGCAACTCTAGAAAATATTCCATTATACAACACTATATGTATATTTTTTAATAACATATGAGAAGGTATGTAGAGACAGTGTGTGACCTGTTTCCATTCTCTTTATATTAACCATCAAATTATTAATTAACAAAAATTATATTACTATTTGACTACTTACTTAATTGTCAACATGCCTATCACCAACAATGCAGAAATTCTGCCTGGCAGATGAATCTTTCAAGGTTTGGAGTATAAGAAATTAAGAGGATGATGAGTGATTGCTTTAAGGATCTAAAAATCTTAGCCGGTAGGCATATTTATGTCAAAACCCGTTGTGTATACCTAACCGGCTAGCAACCAGTTTTTACTCAATAAAGGAATGTAGTTACAGAAGAGACAGAAACTGACAATACAAATTGATATTGCTAAATAAGTACATGCATTACTAAATGCTACCTGCATGCCTGTGATTGCGTGTTCTAGAACGTGAGGATAGTTAAATTTTTCCAAATGATAATAATGATAGTAATAAAACACCAACATTAAGTATACTTGGGACTTAAGACCCTTTCTAATTTGATGTATTTGCAGAAAATTACTAAAACATAACAGATTTAACCCCGATTAAGCCCCCCCTCCTCCTTTTTTAAAGTGGCTAACCACTTTATGAAGCTATAAAACAATATTATAAAAGAAACAGAAATATGAGGCAGAGGCTTCCTTTTAAGGTCTTTCATATTGCCCTCAGAAATGTGGATTGCCCCCTTCCTACCCCTTTCTCCACTAGTTCTTTGGATCTACACAAGTTTTTCTTCCTTTGGATCTGAAATTAGAAGTAGTACAACCAAAGTACTGAACACACATAGCTCAAGGCAATCTAGTTGAATAAAGATATTGGAAGAGAAAAGTCAACCAATATAGCAAATCTTTGAAGCTCAATGAGACCGAGTCAAGAGGAATAGATTACGATTACATTACTTGAGTAGTGCTTTGTCTAATACCATATGAAACCTGGTGTGTGTGTAGTGACGTTAGTTTACAAAGATCCTCCGGATAATGAACAATGAATGTGTGAACCATAATATGGAGTGTTAATACCAGTTTGACGCTTAAAACTTAAATGTTTAAAGTTCACCATGAACTTTTGGTTTGGACCATTTCCTATGTTAGATTTTTTCAATGTTGGGAAAAATCTATGATACAAAAATACTGACGCTATGAGTTCTCCATGACTAGGACCCACCAATTTTACATCAAATAACAATTAGTATGACATAATCTGACGGCACACGATCTGAAGTATCCGGGCATAATAGGTAGACATAGCAGATGTTCCATCATTATAGGTAAACAAGTCTGAAATCTTGAACACAACAAATCAAACTTAAAGAGCAGTTGTTAACTTGTTTTAACTAAGAATCCTAAGAATGTACCTTCAAAAGCTTGCTTAATTTGCACAAACTGAAGAAGAAAGTCTTCATCATCCACCCTAATTATATAAAAAAAAAACAAAGGCAACATTAGTAACATGTAAGCATGTCACATGCCAAACACAAAAATTTTCAAACTCAGGTAGAGACTTAGAGAGAACATTTGACAATCACATACCACTCTTTTATTTTATATGCTCTTTGTAGATGCTCTTTTTTTTCACGCGTTTTAGAACTTCTCCAATGTGTTGGGAAGCATCTTCTAAGTTCAGTAACCCATACACGGTCACAAGCGCAATGATTAGCAATATAAGAAACAAAATTGTTGATTACAAAATTTTCCTTTTGTGAAACAAAACAACATGAAAGGCAAAGCAATTCCAGGGACAAATTACTTACAAGAACATCTCAACGATCTTTTAACATAAATATATACGATTGTTCCAAGTTCCAACATATAACACAATGCACCACATGTGTGCGAAAATAGGATCACTTAAGAAGAAAATCTCAATCGACTTCTTTAGCACAAACCTATATATATAACTGATTGTTCCAACAGAAATATATGCACCAACCCACGTATTTCACCAAAAAAAGTAAGCCCTTTCTAACATGCATACCGACTATCTAACAGTAAATTGAGTGAGGCACATGATGTGGGGAAATGAATGGTATCACGGATGATTCAAAGAAAGATTATGGGGCCAAGAGGAAAGTCCACATACCAGAGAATAGCATGTGAGTTCTTTAAAAACACGGGTGAGCTGGTGGACTACTCTGACTTCATTGAGGAAGAGGGGACTGGGAGAGGGGAAGCAGGTTCGAAATGGGTCAGATCCTAGGTATTAGAGGTTGTCGGATGTTTAGGGGTTGGTGTTCGGAATATCTTTTGATGATAGGAGGGGGTCAATATGGGTGTATGGGACTAGGATTTTACTTTGTTGCTAATGGCCTACAAAACGTAATCTCTTTTTGTTATTTCAATATAAAGTTTGCAATTGTCAATAACAATAAAAACACAAATAAATAAATGCTAAAAGCAAGGAAGTTAATGAATTAAAGTATGATGGAAAAGTGAACTATGACCACGCCACTACAGATTCCTAGTTTGACATCAAATATCAAGGCGAACACACGGATCGGTTGTATCAACGTATGAACCCAGATGACCGGCTGAGTGACAACGTTTAGCAAGAGAGCAAATGTTTAATCAAAATTTCCAATCTTGCATAAATTTAACACTCCACCTAAAATGCAATCCATCAAGAAAAGGGCGTAAAGAAATTATATATATATTAATTTATTTAACAATTTCAGGACATAACTTATTTACAAACATAACACAACACAACAAACGTAAAAAAAACGAAGTGTTGCATAAAGTCTTCTATCAAAATTTCGGGAGGAGATAAGTCATTTAAAGTACAAATAAAATAATAAAATAAAACAAATTTTAAAGAAATTTGCAACTTAACATAGACATACTAATTGATACAAAGTTGAAACAAGTACAACGAAACTCTCATCTACTAAAGAAGTGGACTAGGGAATACTTACCATGCCCTTTAGTACAATATCTGTTTTCAGAATCAATTGTTTTGGTAAACAACTCCGTGATGATCTATCAAAAAGATTCTTTTAAATTGAGTGTTATATATTGCCGGACCTTAGTCTCTCCCGAATTGGAGCCACCTTGCGGACCTATGAAAGATGAAAGTTTAAATCTGTTCAATTCGGATGGGAACACATTATAATATATCATCCAACCATATAATGGAACAAATGATGCACATAAACATCCATAAAAATATGACAAAGACACTAACTACTATGTTGGACCATTTACCAAAATAAGCGAGAGGAGCTCATCTAAAGCAATAGATTACAAACATCCCAAACATTCAAATTGTGAAGGTATAAAATATTTAATGGAGTGCATGCATCAAATAAAACAACAAAGAAGTTTAGAATGTGTGTGTGTGTGTGGTGGGGAGGGAATAGGAAATTACATTCTTTGTTAAGTAAGGTGTTAATAACTGATGATTTCCCAACATTGGGATACCCAACAAACCCCACGGATATTGCTTGTTTATCACTTTTTAATGACCTTTAAACCCCCAAAACCACTATACTTGAACAACTTTCTTTTCTCCATATATAAACTAAACCTAAGAGCCAATTTCTTAGTAACTAGTATATTCCCTTCAACTAAAACCCCAAAACCACTAGTTTTTTAACATTTCTATCTCAAATTTAGAAATAGCTAATGAAAACAAAAAAGATAGTACTTACTCAATACCGCCTACCCTTAAAAGGGATTCCGAGCCAAGTTAAATGGAGCTCTCTTATGCAATGGCAAAGCCGAAGAAGAGTTACCCTATTGTAAACACAAAACAAAATAACAAAGAAATGAGGAAATAAGCAAAATTGAAAAAAGAGATTAAAGTTACCTTTGAGAGTGCATTCACAGCACCATATCTCCTTTGAATTTGATTGCACCAACTAATAAGTGCTCAAAAAGTGCTATTTAACCCTCGATTATGCCTCTTGTTTAGCCATCTTAGTGGACTAATAGTGTTTATAAGTTGTGTTTTAAGATTCTACAGGTGAAAAAGAGAGTTTTGTAGAATATTAGAGAAAATGGGGTAAAACGAAGCAATTCGGAGCATCAATGATCACATGGGAGGTCCGTGGACAATCATGGAGAAGGCCAAGGAATTGGAGCTATTAAATATCGACTTGGACCTATTTTAAAGTCTATTTGGAAGCCCAAGGCCAAAGGATTCGTTGCTTGGACCAAAGCCCGCAAAGGATAGAAGGATAGAAGCGGAAGAGAAATCGGCTTATCGTCAGGGGCGATGGATCGAAAGGCCCAGACGCATTGATTGCATCTGGGATGCATAGATCAAGCGTCGAGACGCATTGATTAAGTCTGGGACGATGGATAATCGTCGGTGACGCATGAATCGACACTGTAGCCAATTCCTTCTCAGTTTTGAAGACGAAGTCGGACTCTGAAAGAAACCTATTTGTATTAGGAAACAAATGACGGTTTGGAATGCTTCTAGAACTCATTGTAACCCCTATAAATAGAGGACCTAAGTGCCTCATGTAAGGGGGGCCAATTCACTTATATTCTTGTCTCGAGAACTTGAAGGCGAGAGAGATTAATAATAAAAGATCGGTTTTAACTAGCTGAGTCTTAATAAATTAGTCTTTCTAGTCTTATGTTCTTCAACTCTTCTTCTTCTCGTTCTTCGTGTTCTTCCTTCTATATGGAAGGCTAATCTTCTCCTTCAAGGGAGGAGATGAAGCCGGTCTTAAGGTTTAATGATTCTTCCGGTTCATGGTGTTCTTCAATCGATTAGTTCTTTATGTTTGTAGTTATTAGTTCCATTGCCCACACCAGGGGATGGAAGTATAGAATAGGGTTTATGTTTTGCAATATTAATATCATGCTAGTGTTCTTTACTTTTCTTCTAGTAGTATAATTCTTTAGAGTTAGGGAAGTATTCTTTGTGTTGCCTTTTAGAAGGGTAGCTCGTGGAGTGGGCCCTAGGAAGTATTCTTTGTGTTTGCCTTAAGTGGTGATTCATTGAATGGTCAGCCCTATTAGGAAGTACTCCTTGATGTTGCTCTTGGTAATACATTGAATGGCTGCCCGAGCTTACATAAAAGGAAAGAAGATATTAATAGCATAAACATAAGAACAACCTTAAGTAGAGTTAATTGTTAAGGATGTTTCATCCAAAAGGGCATCGGCACTCGCTCGATTGCCTAATTGTAGTCTACTTGTAAGAACAACCATGAAGCAGAAGATCATAGATTAAAAGTATTGGTGGATTCTAATCTCTTGAATTCTCTCTCTTATAAATTCTCAATAGTTTGGTTAATTTAGCTTAGTTTAGCATTAGAATCTACAATCTCTACAATATTAGTTTTAATCCTCAAACCCCTTTCCAAATCATTCTTCACATAACATACACTTAAAAGTGGAACGATACCCTACTCATCCTTTACTTATTGAGGGATAATTAGGTTTTGATACGCTTCTCTTTTGTTCAACGACCATCATCTATCTACATCATCCATACACCATCTAACACACAAAAAGAGGTAGTGGTCAAATGGCGCCGCTGCCGGGGATATAATTAATTGTAGCCACAAAAAGAGAGGTATTGGTCAAATGGCGCCGCTGCCGCTTTAAGTTGTTTATGTTTAACGTTTTCTTTCAAGATTAGAATTTTGGATATTGAGGTAATTTTAGCCGCATCATCCATCCTTTTAAGAAAGAAAGAAGCTTGAAGGACATCTCGAAGACAAGATCTACCATCCAGGTTAGTCGAATCTTCATTCTTTTTATTGCTTTCTTAGTATAGTTGCATCATAGTTTAGTTTTATTGCTTTCTAGTATAATTGCATTTAGGATCTTTTCAACAATTGAAGTTGTAAGCCAACACAAATAAATATCGGACTCTAGTGTTTCTTGTCCAATCTTGACAAACGGACTATCGATGCGTAGGCGGTGGTACTTAAGCAATCCAAGTGATTCACCATAACCCTAGAAGAGACGACTTTAGACAACGGGCTGATATCTAGGCTGCAAAGCCCAATCCAGTTGAAGGAAAGTAGTTTTACATTCTAGTATAATTTAGAATAGTTGCATATTAGTTTAATTACCTTCAAGCATAGTAGGATAGTTTTTTTTTTTTTTTTTTTTTTTATTTTCGTAGAATTTTTCTAGTGTATGCCCCGTCTCGTCCATATCATCGTCCAAAGAAGAACACAACAACATGGACAAGGTTTAACAACCCACTCACAAGAATACTAGACGAGATTAATACAATGGCCGCAGAAGCAATGATGGAGGTGTTTTGGACACCAATAATCCGGCTATCCCACCCATGCAAGCAATAACAGAGGAAGAAGCCGACTTCTATTCGCCAATTATTGGAGACCCACCCAAATATTGTTTTTCCGAGACGAAGTTAATCAATTTGAACTTAGAGCATCGGTAATCTCTATGCTTCCAAAGTTCAATGGTTCGATAATGTTCACCTTATGTTCACATGAACAAATTTCTATCACCCTCCGGAACTTTCAAGAACCGAATATCGGGGATGAGAGTATCAAGTTAATTCTTTTTCCACTCTCACTCAAAGGTAAAAGCATCCGAATGGTTAACCGCGACCGATCAATTCAATCAACAACTGGGAGAAGTTGAGAACAAAGTTTATGAACAAGTTCTACCCACCCGGAAAGACGATGCCATGCACGCCACAAGCCATGCAATTTTCAAAGGAAGGTGGTGAAGAATATCATCAAAGCTGGGAGAAATTCAATAATCTGCTAGTCTCATGTCCACATCATGGTTATGATAAGAGCACAATCGCTCATTTTTTCTTTCGAGGACTTTCTACTATGAACAAGCATGATGATCCAATCATCAAGGTAAGTTTACATCATTGGATGGAGAGGAAGCCTACAACTTTCGAAATTTAGTGAAGACACTCAACAATGGAGACTACTAGCAACGGGACGTAGCTAGAGTGGAGGGGTGCCAGAAGAAATTTGGCAACCAAATTCAAGAAGACCCAAATCAAGCAATGCTATCAATTATGGCAAGCCTATCAACGGGACTTGAAAATCTAAACAAGAAGTTTGATCGGTTCTCCATGAATCCTCCAAAACCAAACAATTTCCAAGCTAAACCTCACCATCCAAGCCTTGTTATACCATTTGTGAGCTATGTTCGATGAAGGCCACACCAATCAAGAGTGTTCAGATTATCCGGATACTAATGCAGAGGCATGTAGTATCAATTCTTTAGGAAGAAATAACCGGTTCAATCGTGGGAAATTATTGGAAGCCACAAAATACAAATCGGAGGAATTTTCCTCCGGGATTTCAAAATCACCAAATCGGTTCGAATAACCGATGTCGGTTCCAAAACCGCCAAAGAACCATACAAAATCAACAATCATACGGAACCAGGCAATACTAAGCCAACACAAATAGAGAGTTAGTACCAGATCTTATGAGTGGATATATTGCCCTACGCCGATCCGAAACAAAAACAGTTATCCCACATCCGGAAGAAGCTATCACCACCATTGTCAATGATGGTAAAAACATAAATCAAAGAACCCGAAGTTGGAGAATAACTTTAGTGTCATTCAAGGCCGATAGGGCAAATCGCCGCCTTTGACAGAGATCAAAAGGAGCATTACCAAACCGAGCCAAATCTGAAAAGGAAGAGGTATCTTGCGGTGGATAACCCGGAGATTACTCGACCGAATGCCCAAGTCAATTCTGTCACCACTCGACGTCGAGGCAAGAAAGTTGATAACAAGATTGTCTATGAACCAGGAAAAGATTCGTGGAGCCTAAGGTAACTTATGTCCCCACCATCCCACCCAGTTCTAACATTCCGGATATATCTAGTGTTGTGCCACCTGGGAAGAAACTGTTGCAAAAAGAAGTTGAAGGAACTACGTGGGAAGTAAGTAAGAAGAAGCCATCACGAGTGACTCCACTGTCACTCCACTAATTGTTACCAAGCCAACCGGCCAGAAAGAAGAGAACCGATATTGAAGAATCCGCCCAAAGACCGTTTCCTTCAAAACTAGTGAATACCGAAAAAAGATGACCAAGATAAGGAGATTTTGCGATGTATTTCAGAATTTGCGATTAATATCCCATTTCTGACTGCCATCAAGCAAGTTCCCTCTTATGCCAAGTTCTTGAAAGATCTAGTAAAGAAGAAGACCAACAGTCCGAAAGAAGCTTTTATCGCTCAAAGATGTTCATCGTACCTACAAAATCTATCGGTTGTGAAACCGAAAAGATCCCCGAAGTCCAACTGCTTACATGCAGAATGGAGATTCTTTGGAGGAACAAGCTTTATTAGATTTGGGTGCCAGTGTGAATCTTCTACCATATTTCGCCTACTTAGAAGTTGGGCTTGAAGGATCTAAAACCCATCGATGTTACTTTACAATTGGCGATATAGATCGGTGAAGATACCTAGAGGACTAATTGAAGACGCCATAGTCAAGATCGAAGACTTATATTATCCGATTGATTTCATAGTACTAGACCACGTAACCTACATCCGGTAGGCGGATACCAATCATTCTAGGCGCACCATTCTTGGCCACGCAAATGCACTCATCAACCGTCGAAACGGTAATATGACGCGTTATCCTTTGGTAATATGAAAGTCGAGACCAATGTTTTCCATATGTTACAAAGAACCACGGGGAGGTGTGTCTTTGAACGAGGTTTGTATGATTGAAGCGTTAACACGGATTATCGACTCATTCATATCCTGGCGATGAGTTATTGAAAGCTCGGACTTCATTCAGTTGAGGAACTTAGTGTTGAGTCAATCAATGCGATTTTTGATTCATCACCGTCATGGATGACATCAAGTTCAAAGAAAAAAGCTTGAATCACCTATGCTTGATGGACCACCTAAAGAGCTTAAGAAGGAGCCACCTAAGCTAGAATTGAAGCCTTTACCGTCTACACTCAAGTATGTTTTCTTGGGAGATTTGGGAACCTACCCAGTAGTCATTGCATCAGATTTAATTGCAGAGCAGGAATCCAGGTTAGTAACACTTTTAAAGGAACACAAGTCAGCTATAGGTTGGACAATTGATGATATTAAGGGGATCAGCCCTATGATAGTTCAACATAGGATTCATTTAGAAGAGGATTCCAATACTTCTAAGCAACCACAGAGGATGCTTAATCCGAAGATGAAGGAAGTAGTTCGAGAAGAGGACGTCAAACTCCTTGATGCCAACATTATCTACCCTATTTCTGATAGTCAATGGGTTAGTCCAGTTCATGATGTGCCAAAGAAGTCCGGAACCATAGTAATCGAGAATGAGAACAATGAGTTGATTCCAACCAGGATTCAGATTGGATGGAGAGTTTGCATCGATTACAGGAAGTTGAATATCGCATTGAGGAAAGATCATTTTCCATTGCCTTTCATCGATCGATATTTGAAAGATTAGGACAAGCTTCCTACCTTTCTTGATGGTTACTTTCGGGATACTTTCAGATCCATATTCACCCCGAGGACCAAGAAAAGACATTCACATGTCCTTTTGAAGATTGTCTGCATCATCTCTCCTTAGTCCTTAAACGTTGTTACGATACCAACTTAGTTCTGAACCGGGAAAAGTGTCACTTCATGGTAAAGGAAGGGGATACTGCTGGAAGGAATTCTAGTAGATCGAAGCGAAAATGTCTACAGAAGTAAGCATGTTGTCAAAAGATCGGTTTGAGATGGAAACCTAAGTATTCCCCACTGTTAGTTTATGGGATTTACTCCCCGCTGACCTTCAAAGGAAGATTATTTGTATGGCTCGTGTAGGGTTCGGTAAAAGTCCATTTGCACATAAGAGGAGAGTCGCGTAAGCTAGGTTCTTTGTAAGAATTGTCATTCTCAAACTTGTCCCGGGTTACACCATTAAGAGAAAATTGTTGGTACAAGGTATACTTTTGTCAATCACATCTTTGAGAGATCGGAAGAATTCCTACAAAGTGGAACCGAGGGGTGGGAGTACTAGTCTTGAGGATCTGACTATAAAGGACTCAAAAGTCTTGAGGATCGACTTTAAAAGACTCACATTACGTCTTGGGGATCCGGACGTAAAAGACCTAAAAATTTGTTTCTTGAACTAATTCCTCGATATTCGCATCAATGGTAATATCCTACCTTTTTCTCATCCATTTCATTTACTTCTTTATACATTGAGGTCAATGCATGCATAAGTAGGGGAGGGTATACTTGAGAAATGAATTTCAAAATTAGTTTTCAAAAGCAAAAATATTTTTGTTTCTATATCAGTAGCATGAGAAAAATGAATTTTAATGATGAGTCCGGGATATAGATTCTATCCTGCTTAGTGTGAGTTTGATAGATAGTTGATATTATTGATTTCATTACCGCTTAGACTATTTATTATGCTCGGACATAGTTCTTATTGATAGAATTCTTTATCAAGGCACCACTATAATACTTGGTCAGTTTTGTGTACTTTTGCTAGAAGAGATTTAAACCCTAGTAAACCGAAAGTAGAATTTTTAGACTTAGCCCGTGAGACTTGAGCTTTATACTCATTTTTTGAGAGTTCTTACGAAAAAATCCGAGTCTTAGTGACTCATCATCTTTCAGTTCTTTATGTCGTTGTAATATAGTCTCATTATTCATTAATTTGGTTAATCACGAGTGACATCAACCTGGGGAGATAGCCATTAGGTCTTGTAGTCTATTCAAAACAGTATCATCATAATCGATAAGTCAAGTAGTGAACCCATTCGGCCTTTTATCCCACCTAGTAGGACCATCATGTTAAACCCTTTTGAGCCTTACAATAAGCCATTTTCTTTCATAAAACCCTCTACCATTCACCGCTTCACCCAACTCCGGACAAGAAGTATAGCCAAAATCTTTATCACCATACCCATATGTTTTACGAGAATACGAGGGGCACAAGGAGGAAGAAATACCAAAAAAGAAGATTACAAGGAAATACCGTGAGAGATACAATGAATCCCATCATTACGTTCAAAGTGAAAGAAGCTAGTGGAAAACAAGCATATCCAAGACTAATCAAGGATATACCAGTTAAAAAAAAAAAAAAAAAAAAAAAAGTTGAATGAATGGATGGAAAAGCTAAGATAAAGGAAGAATTTTCTGCAATACGTGAAGAAATCTTCCAAAGAAAGAAGCAAAACCCTTAGTGTTTTCAAAAACAACCTTAGAATCCTTTTTACCTTTCCTTCATAAACCAATACCCAAGCCAAGTTACAACCCATGACTTATCATTACAGTATGGTACGAAGTCTAGAATAGGTGAGAGGATGCTAAAGTGAAGGACCCGACACTTCATATGTGATTGACATTCTTTCCATGAGACTAATTTTATTCAGAAGTCTGTTTTTCAAGGTAGTATGTGGGATGTTCGTATACATTATTCTTTTCCCCACATACATGAGGTAAAATAGTAGACCATCTTCTGAGAGATTCTTTTAAGAGTATGACCGGTGAGGATTGAAAAAGTCGAGATTATCTACCTATGGTAAACTAGGGACTCCGTTTCTTGGATAGGAGAGTATAGGAGATTGACTAAGTACACACATAAGCCTTGATTGAGAATTTTGTCAATTTTACTATCTCCCATCATAATCTATGAGTCTTTACAAAATGTAGTTAGCAATGGAGACCGCCTATTGGGGTAAGCACTAAGTGGGTAAGGAATTTCTCTCTCGAAAAATACTATCATTCTTAAACATGCTATTGATTGATTTTGTGGGTATATCACCTGAAAACCCTCACGAGACTATAACTTCGTCCTTTTTGGGAACTTAAAGGTTTAAAGCCTTGTTGCATATGGTAAATGCAATCGCGATGCCTCACGAAAATGAGTTAGGATTTTATTTTGTTATTAGGATGTGATTTTGATCACTTATCTATTTTTATCTTATTTGCTAAGAGACTAGCAAAAGGCTAGTTGGGAGTTGTGATAAGTGCTCAAAAAGTGCTATTTAACCCTCGATTATGCCTCTTGTTTAGCCATCTTAGTGGACTAATAGTGTTTATAAGTTGTGTTTTAAGATTCTACGTGAAAAAGAGAGTTTTATAGAATATTAGAGAAAATGGGGTAAAACGAAGCAATTCGAGACATCAATGATCACATGGGAGGTCCGTGGACAATCATGGAGAAGGCCAAGGAATTGGAGCTATTAAATATGCGACTTGGGCCTATTTTAAAGTCTATTTGGAAGCCCAAGTCCAAAGGATTTGTTGCTTGGACCAAAGCCCGCAAAACAGGATAGAAGGATAGAGCAGAAGAGAGAAAATCGGCTTATCGCTGCCCTGGGCGATATGGATCGAAAGTCCAGTGACGCATTGATTGCATCTGGGACGCATAGATCGAGCGTCCAGACACATTGATTAAGTCTGGGACGAATGGATAATGCGTCCAGACGCATAAATCGACATTGTAGCAAATTCCTTCTCAGTTTTGAAGACGAAGTCGGACTCTAAAAGAAACCTATTTGTATTAGGAAACAAATGACGGTTTGGAATGCTTCTAGAACTCATTGTAACCCCTATAAATAGAGGACCTAAGTGCCTCATGTAAGGGGCCAATTCACTTATATTCTTGTCTCCAGAACTTGAGGCAGAGAGAGATTAATAATAAAAGATCGGTTTTAACTAGGAAGTCTTAATAAATTAGTCTTTCTAGTCTTATGTTCTTCAACTCTTCTTCTTCTCGCTTCTTCGTTTCTTCCTTCTATATGGAAGGCTAATCTTCTCCTTCAAGGGAGGAGATGAAGCCCGCTGCTTAAGGTTTAATGATTCTTCCGGTTCATGGTGTTCTTCAATCAAAGTTAGTTCTTTATGTTTGTAGTTATTAGTTCCATTGCCCACACCAGGGATGGAAGTATAGAATAGGGTTTATGTTTTGCAATATTAATATCATGCTAGTGTTATTTACTTTTCTTCTAGTAGTATAATTCTTTAGAGTTAGGGAAGTATTCTTTGTGTTGCCTTAGAAGGGTAGCTCGTGGAGTGGCTGCCTTAGGGAAGTATTCTTTGTGTTTGCCTTAAGTGGTGATTCATTGAATGGCTGCCTTTATTAGGAAGTACTCCTTGATGTTGCTCTTGGTAATACATTGAATGGCTGCCCGAGCTTACATAAAAGGAAAGAAGATATTAATAGCATAAACATAAGAACAACCTTAAGTAGAGTTAATTGTTAACGATGTTTCATCCAAAGGGCATCGGCACACTTCGCTCGATTACTTAATTGTAGTCTACTTGTAAGAACAACCATGAAGCAGAAGGTCATAGATTAAAAGTATTGGTGGATTCTAATCTCTTGAATTCTCTCTCTTATAAATTCTCAATAGTTTAGTTAATTTAGCTTAGTTTAGCATTAGAATCTACAATATCTACAATATTAGTTTTTAATCCCTCAAACCCCTTTCCAAATCCTCGTTCTTCACATAACATACACTTAAAAGTGGAACGATACCCTACTCATCCTTTACTTATTGAGGGATAATTAGGTTTTGATACGCTTCTCTTTTGTTCAACGACCATCATCTATCTACATCATCCATACACCATCTAACACACAAAAAGAGGTAGTGGTCACCAACACAAAACAAAAAAGAAACGATCTTTGAGAATTTTGAGAAGAGGATTTGGTGAGATTTTGAGTTAAGTGTTTGGTGAGAAAAATTTTGGGGTTTTGAAATGGTTCTTCTTCCATTTGGAATCGATCCCCATGGCCCACAAAATCAAGTGATTATTATTGCTTTACCTCTCGCGGCGTGGGGAAAGAGAGTAGGTTGAAGTGAAGCAAAAACACGGTTGCAAAGAAAATGACATTTTGGATGGCGACGAGAAATTCTTATGTTTACGACGGTGGGTTTCATGTTTTTTATGAAGACAAGTGTTTTCGTAGCAAATCTTTTAGAGAGTCTGTGATTTTGTACCTACGACGGGGGTTTGAGAAAGTGCGACGAGTGTACGAGTAGTTAGTTAAGGACGGTTAAACCAGTCTTATTGGTTCGTCCTTTATCCTCAATTCTGGTGTAGTGAATTTACTATGTCAGCGTACCAGGGGGATGAAAAAATGGAATATAAGTGTTCATCCGGAAAGGAATCACAGATAGGTTCGGTATCAGTATCAATATCACTAACAAGTCTTGATAAATAGTCTGCAACCACATTTTCGCAACCTTTTTTATCTCTAATTTCTAGAGTAAATTCTTGTAGAAGGAGAATCCATCGGATTAACCTCTGTTTTGCATATTTTTTTGCTAATAGGTAACGAAGCGCCGCATGGTCAGTGTAGACAATTGTAGAAGAACCCACTAGGTAAGGACGAAACTTATCCAAGGCATATACAATGGCAAGAAACTCTTTCTCAGTGGTGGTATAGTTACGTTGAGCTTCATTAAGAGTTTTACTCGCATAGTAAATGACAATTGGCTTATCTTCTCGGCGTTGCCCTAGTACAGCTCCAATAGTATAGTCACTCGCGTCACACATTAATTCAAAAGGTTTAGACCAATCAGGTGGTTAAATTATGGGAGCGGTAGTTAAGGCGGATTTTAAAGTCTCAAAAGCTTGTTTGCAATGGAAACTGAAGTAAAAAACGACATCTTATTTAAGCAAGAGATTGGTTAAAGGTCGAGCAACCTTTGAGAAATCTTGAATAAATCACCTATAGAAACATGCGTGTCCTAAAAATGCGCGAACTATTTTTGGTATAGGAAGTGAAGCAATTTTTTCTATCTTAGCTTTGTCGACTTCGATTTCGTCTTTTGAAACGATATGTCCTAAAACTATTCCTTTTATAACCATGAAATGACATTTTTCCCAATTAAGAACAAAGTTTTTCTCTTCATAATGTGTAAAGACCTTTTCAAGATTTGATAGACAGCTATCAAAAGAATCTCCATATATTGAGAAGTCGTCCATGAATACTTCCATAAAATGTTCAACCATATCACTAAAAATGTGAAGCATGCAGCGTTGAAAAGTACCAGGTGCATTGCAAAGGCCGAAAGGCATTCATTTATATGCAAATGTACCAAAAGGACAGGTGAACGAAGTCTTTTCTTGATCAGCAGGATCTATGACTATCTGAAAATATCCTGAATAACCATAAAGAAAACAATAATATGCATGACCGGCTAACCGTTCAACCATCTGATCGATGAAGGGCAGTGGAAAGTGATCCTTACGAGTGACTACATTAAGTTTGCGATAGTCAATGCATATTCGCCATTTCACTGGAATACGAGCGGAGATGCATTCATCTTTATCATTGCGCACAACTGTAATGCCAGATTTCTTTGGAACAACGTGTACTGGACTTACCCAAACACTATCAGAGATAGGGTAAATAAAACCTGCATCGAGTAATCTTAAAACTTCCTCCCGTACCACATCTTTCATGGTTGGGTTTAGACGAAGCTGCGGTTCACGCGATGTCTTAGCATTTTCTTCAAGATGTGTGTGATGGGTGCATACACTATGGTCAATGCCCTTAATGTCATCGAGGGACCATCAAATAGCAGAACGGTGTTGTTGAATGACATCTATTAAACGGGATTCTTGATCGTCAGTCAATTGAGATGATATAATAATTGGATGACTACCATCTGGATCAAGATGTACGTATTATAATTCCGAAGGAAGATGTTTTAATTCAGGGGCGGGTGGAGTGGGTATTAAAAATTCTTGAGGAAAGTCGTTTTCCATGGAGTAAACAGATTGATGTTCATCTAAATCGCTGAACATCACGGTCGTAGGGTCAAATAATGGTATTGACTCTAATAACTCGTTTACTTCTTGTGTATAATCATCGTCCTCAAATTCAAAATCGCTAAAGGAAAGAAATTGGTATACTTCATCTTTAGGAAAAGTGTTTGTTAAATACTCTTGCACAATGATGTCAACCCTGTTCACCTCACCATCAATGTTAGGCCCTGGATTTTGTTTCATCATCTTGAACACATTTACCTTGACCGAAAGATTTCCGAAGGACATGGTCATGGAACCATCCCTACAATTAATAAGAGCATTAGCAGTTGCTAGGAACGGACATCCTAAGATGATAGGAATGGAATCACATGCAACTTCTGTATCCAAAATAACAAAGTCTACAGGATAGAAAAAGTCTTGGACTTTTACAAGGACGTTTTCCATAATTCCTTTTGGATACTTAATGGAACGATTGGCTAACTGTAGAGTCATGGTGGTAGGTTTCAGCTCATGAAGACCTAGTTGTTTAAATAAGTAATATGGAAGTAAGTTCACACTAGCTCCTAGGTCTAGTAGCGCAGTAGCCATATATTTGTCACCTAAGGTGCATGGAACCGTTGGTCTACCAGGGTTCTTGTATTTGACTATACCATTGTGTTTGGTGATGGATGGAAATTATTCGGTGAGGAACACTATAACACCCCGTGTTTTTATTCTTTTATTTTCCTAAGAATAATAATAATAATAAAGATAATAATAATGAAAATAGATAAAACAGATATAGGATATCCAGCAGTTACGGATAAAAGCTCGTAGGTAAATGGATAAGTGTTGTCCTTGTTTTTCAGTGAGTTTTCTCACGTAGAGTTTTTGGGGAAAAACACAGCGAGAGTTTTATACAGAAAAATGGAGTTTTACTGAAAGAAGAGAAGGTTTTGAACGAGGAAGATCGTCCTTTCGCGCAACAGTCGACTTCGGTCTTTCGGGATTTTTCCCGCTTTCGGAAAGTTGTTTAGTTTATAAATAGTGAGTAGTCTGAAGATGTTTATTTTGTTTAATTATTGTTTATGCTAATCATATCAATAATAATGTTTTCCATATTTGAGATATTGTAAACTCTGTTAATAATGGTGGGGTTGTTAGATACAAAACTTTGAAATATTACAGTAAATAAACTATGACGAATTTTAGCATTGAACTGTCGAAACTGTGAAACAGTTGTTCATGGCGTCGCCTGTCCTATTGTTGTGAGTTGAACTCGTATTGCTATGGTGAAGATGGGTTTATGCTTGGTTGTTGTTGAGAAGTGTTGGGTAGGTGTTTGGATGTTTGGATGAGGGCTGTTGGGAGCTTGAGATGAGTGTTAATGGCGGCGGGATCACCCCGACTATGAGGAGAAATATAGATTTGAATCTGGATGTTGTGTATTTTGTTTTATAGTTGTTGGGTTGATGTTGGTTGTAGTGGAAGGGTTGAATGTTAAATGAGTCATTAAAGCTTGAAGCTTTGAACAAGCTTTAATAGAGGGCGAATCCAGATCTAGTTTGGATGAGGATAATTGATCTAATGATTTGAAGTTTTTGCTTTCATTAAATGTTGTTGGTTTTTGATGGGGAGTATTTTTGGTTAGGTTTGGAGGATGGTGGTGGTCGGAAACCGAACTGGTGTGGTGGAGGGGATGACTGCGATTTGGATCCAGTGCTCCCCATCTCACCAGTGCAAATTCTATTTCGGTTGGGCCTTGGGCCGAAATCTGTTTGGTTTGGGCCGGTTTTAGTTTTGGGCTTTAGGCCAAGTTTTAGTTTTGAGTGGGCTGGTTTTATAAATCCAAGTGGGTCAGGTTATACTTTATGAACAGTAAATTTTGCTTGGGCTTGGGCCGAAACAGGCTAGTGGGCTTGAGTGTTTTTTTTTTTATATTCACTCATGGGCTTAATTAGATTGGGCTTGGGAAAGGCCAATGGTTTTGGGCCTTAATCTTTGGGACTTTGGAGGGATTGACTTTAGGACTGGTTGACTTTGACTGTTGACCAGAGTTGACTTTGAATTTGACCAGGGTTGACTTTGACCAGTTGACCTATTTGACCTTTTAACTCGGATTATGATTTGGGCTATTAGGATAGGTCTAGGGCTTTTAGCATGCTTGGCTTTAGGCTAAAACCTTTATATATACGTGTGTATGTGTATTAACTACTATGTGATATTTTAGTTTTTATGTTATACAACGCCATGACACTTAGACATCGATATATTAATAACGCGTAAACCAAAAATACATGAATCAAAATACTTTTTCGTTCTCTGAAATAATATATGCAATAAAGTTCAATAATGCGTAAACAAATTTACCGCACTCTTTTAGAACTCTCCACACCTCAAGTTTTGGAATTGAGTTTTATGACTGTTGATGTCATATGTTAGGTGGGCATTTATTGAATGTGCTATAATGTGCTATAATGTCATACTATGTCGTCATTCAGGAGGCATCACAAAACCACCGGAAATGACTAATAATGGAGAGTTGGGATGCCTTATTGTCGGTATACCAGAACCACCACCGCCTATCCTTATGACTATGCAATTTGCACTCTCATCACAAGGAGACGCTAGTGCTATCCTGAGGCCTCTGGGTGTTGTTCCCTCTCTTGATGAGACGTTACTTGATAGGGCATTCCGTATACCCTTTTGCACTGTGAAAAGTATACCACGTGCATGTCGTTTGGCCTTTTCCGGTGCATTGAAGTCTGCTCTCTGGGATATTATAGCTGATCCTAGTTCAGTTTTGTCATGGGTTCGTCTTCTCCTTCTCTCGTGCTGCACTTTACATGTTTTCCAACCACAGAATCATCAGGAACGTCGATCTGGTACTAGAAAAAACCTTCAGCAGAAACAGATTCTCCATGCTTTGACGATATGGAACGAGCCTAGTGGATTGTTTAAGCTCTTAGAAGTCTGCCGATGGGAGCCTCCTTCAATCCACCCACCCCAACGACTGTTTTCTACTTTCGGAATGTCCGGCCAATGCTTACAAAAGGTTGCTGATGGGCATTTTACGGTAGCAGTAAAAGTATTGTCATCATCAGGGGTTGCCCCTAACTTGGCAGAGACTATTCAAGCATTAGAGGAGAAACACCCAATGCGACAACCACCTGTGAGACCAATTGTTCCCTTTGCTGAGCCCTCTTTATTGGTAGAGAGAGACACCCTTTTGTCATGTATTAGGTCGTTTCCTAAAGGCACTTCTTGTGGCCGTGATGGTCTCCGAGCTCAGCACTTGTTGGATGCCATGAGTGGTGCTGCAGCAGCTATATCGTCTAATTTGCTAGATGCATTGACCCCTGTGGTGAATCTTTGGTTACAGGGACGATGTCCACAGCCGTTAGCGAAATTCATAGCGAGTGCTCTGCTTACTCCACTTCTTAAGCCGGATAACAGTATTCGTCCTATAGCTGTGGGCATGGTTTGGCGTCGTCTGGCCTCCAAGATTGCAATGAGAGGAGTTTCCAGATATGTGGTTGGATACTTATAGGATTTCCAGTATGGGGTGGGTGTTTCTGGTGGAGTAGAGGCGATTTTGCATGCTGTCAACCGTATGGTGTATGCTAACAGCGACAATAGCTCTCTTTCTATGCTGTTGGTAGATTTTCAGAATGCTTTTAACATCGTTGATCGGACCATCATGTTGAAAGAGGTTTGTAGCCGATTCCCAGCAATTGCCCCTTGGCTCGAGTACTTTTATTGTCAACCTGAGAGGTTATACGTGGGGGATGGTTACATATGGTCTGCTACTGTGGTCCAGCAAGGCGACCTTTTGGGTCTCTTTCTATTTGCACTGATGTTGCATCCTCTGATTCTACGATCTGATCCGGTTTGTCGGGCTATTGCTACAGGCGGTACCTAGATGATGGGACTTTGATTGGGGATACGTGAAGCGGTGGCGGCGGCAGACTTTGGGTATGATTCAGGAAGAAGGACCTTCTTATGGGTTGGTTCTTAATGTGGCTAAAACTGAGATATTTTGGCCATCACTAGATCCACGTCGCTCTACTCCCGGTCTCTTTCCTTCAGATTTGTCCCATCCTCAGCAGGGGGTCATGGGTCTTGCGCGCAAGCGTATTGACAAGGCTATGACTCTGATGGACCGTTTAGCTGTATTAGAAGATCCACAGTGTGAGTTAGCGCTATTACGAGCTTGTGTTGGGCTCTCTAAGTTGGTCTTCGCAATTCGTACTTGTCCACCATCCTTTTTCAGAGGCAGCTGAGACTTTTGATCGGCATCTCCGCAGTGTTCTCCAGGGTATTGTGGTTTCTGATGGTCCTGCCTTCGGTGATCTACAATGGCGTTTATCGACACTCCCATTACGTCTGGGTGGTTTAGGTATTTATTGTGTCATTGATGTCTCTACATTTGCTTTTGTGGCATCCCGTTTTCAGACTTCTGAGCTTCAGGACCACATTCTTAGGAGTTGTGGTACAGTACCTTTGGATGAGATTTTTGATGCTACTAGCAGTGCATTGAGTCTTTGCCTACCTGATTTTGACCTCAATTCTCTGGCTGTGAATGCTACCGTCCCCTCAAAACCACAAAAAGTTTTGGCGGAAGCATTCTATGGTAAGATTGTTGCTAGTCTCGAGAGGGAGTTTGATTTATCTGTTCCTCAAAAGGCAGTTATGGGATGCTTGCAGTCGAAACATGCAAAAGATTTTCTACTTGCTATTCCGATGGAGGGACTTGGACAGCGAATGTCGCCGGTGGAGCATCGTTCTATTCTTCGATACCGTCTCATGATTCCTTTGTACTCTGACGGTGGTTTATGCCCTGTTTGCAAAAAGAGTAGATTGGATGCTTTTGGGGACCATGCAGCACACTGTCGATATTTTCCAGGTTTCAAATACCGACATGATCATGTTAGAGACATTTTATATGATGCATTTTGGAGGGCTGGGGTACAAGTGAAGAAAAAAGCTCCTGTTAACTTTCTCACTGATCCGAATGAGGGAAGATCGACTCTTCGGCTTGCGGATGTCTTGATTTACTGTTGGTCTGAGGGGAAACATGCATGTGTTGATGTAACTTGAGTCTCTCCGTTGGTAGGGTTGGGGAATGGTGACTTTGAGGTGGGAGAAGCAACTAAAAAAGCAGCGACAGGGAAGACAGTGAAGCATGAGGAAGCTTGCAGGGCTAACCAGCACTGTTTCATTCCGTTTAGTTTCGACACTTTCGGTTTCTTGGAACAACAGTCTGTTGAGCTTCTCAAGAGACTTCAGAAAGTTATGAATAGTAATGTTATGACAGCTGGTTCTAACGAGTTTGTTTTTAGAAGGATATGATTTGCTATTCAGAAAGGACTTGCGGCACAGCTTGTTGCACGCTTGTCCTAATTATTTGTAAAATTCTTCATCAGTATCAATAAAATTTCCACTTAAAAAAAAAAAAAAAAAAAAAAAAACAACAACAACAACAACAACAACTACAAGGCAAAGTCAAATTTAAAATTAAAGCATATCAAGGGTGAGTCTGACAATATAACCATTTTTAGACACGTAACGTGAAGATATGAAACGTGTTATGAAGATATGTAATACATACGCTAACAATAGGACATAGAATAAACATTAGTGTGTGGAATGGTTAATATGTGGACATGATTGATAACATAAAGACTCGGAACATTCAATAAGTCTGGAATGTTCAATATAGTATAAATACATAATTAGATAAAGACTGGGAACAAAATAAAATATATAGTAATTATGTAGTACTGGCTGTAGACTTGTAACAAGTTTCCATCTCTGGTTAGTTCAAAATTCCTCCATATGGAATGAAGTCTGACATTATGGGTAGGATTTTGCTGCTGCCTGATTTTTTGATTTTTTCGACTGACACAACTTTATTAGTACGTAAGTTATACCACACTAGCCAGGAGTCTCACTTGAAGACGCCAACATCAATGGAGAAAAGGTCAACAGATTCTAGGTAAGGAAATGTCTGATACAAATGATCCAAGAGAAACTCCAGCGGTTGACTCCACACACTAGCGTTGTAGTCTTGCAATATGTGGAGTTCGATTTGTCTAGCAAGAATTGGACAATTCCAGAATGTGTACATGATAGCAATAGTGCCCTGGAAGTGAAAGAGCATGTAACCATGCATTTGGGGTCGAGGTCGTGAGGGGAAGCGCCACCTTTGTCCACTCTTCAGCACCAATATGGAATGCCAAAATTCCAGCGTCCCAAAGAGACCAGTGTAGATGTCCCTTTGCTAAAACTCCAGGCTCCATCTGAATGTTTTCAGTGTTGAAAGACAAATATAGGTTTTCCAACCTTCTCCACTTCAAGATGTTGGAGTTGAAAATTTCAACGAAATGGACAATGACACTCTTGTTTTTATTGTCTCGACATCGAACTACAGTATGGTGGTTTGGTTTAGACAATCGGACTATGGTGAATTGTAAAGGTTCAATTGAATGCACCGACATGCCCATACACTCTGTCTAGAATTTAATCTTAGTCCTACGCAACATACGCAATTGATGAGTTGTGGGTTTGCATACATAAAATTTGGTGTCTCTAAAATGCTCTTCACACAAACAAATAATACCTTCACTAGAAGATGCCATGATCCGAACACCATTTGGGCAGAAGTCCAAATTTGGAGTAGGAATTGGTGGAATGTGAGCGATGTTTGAAAAGAAGGAAGTATACGGTTTAGCAAAGTGTTGGGTCTGAATCACATAGCCCAGAAATGCTTTGTTCTTCAGAACAAAATCGGTTATGAATGAACTCTCATAACCGAGTGACTCCCAATCATTGGATACCAATTTGGATTTCTGAAGCAATTGGAGTAGACCATGTGCAAGTATCTTTTGGCATAATTTAGGGGGGATGTAGAGGCTCTGGTTGGCGTCTTCTTCTTCTTCTCTAGGAGATAGTGCCATTGTGTGAGAAAACAGTTTAAGTCTATCTTAGTAATGAAAAGGTTTTTAGTTAATTGCATTTGTCTAAGAAAAAAGTTTAAGTCTATCTTAGAAATGAAAAGGTTTTCAGTTAATGAAAAGATTGTCTGAGAAAAACGTTTCAGTCTATCTTAGTAATGTAATGCATTGGTAACTGAAAAGGTTTTCAGTTAATTGCCCATCCCACCCAATTCCCATTGTGTGAGGAAAAAGTTAGTTTCAGTCTATCTTAGTAATGCATTGGTAACTAAAAAGGTTTTCATTTATTATTCCAAAATTGGCAATGGAGATAGTGCCATTGGCAACTGAAAAGGTTTTCAGTTATTATTCTGAAATTTCAATGTGCAATTTCGACTGTATTTCGATATATAATCACATAAATATCGTGGATACAGTAGGTGCAACGCGATGCACGTGAATACAAGTTTGTGGGTCAGCTTATATAGTGTCTGGGAGAGCTTATATAGTCTCGTTCATAACTTTCTAATTTACAATCACTAACTTGTTAGTAAGCACCTAATATAAAACACTCAATAAGCTATGAACGACACTATATAAGGTATGAACGGCGACCAGGTTTTCAGTTATTATTCTGAAATTTCAATGTGCAATTTCGATATATAATCACATAAATATCGTGGATACAATAGGTGCAACGCGGTGTATGTGAATACAAGTTTGTGGGTCAACTTATATAGTGTCTGGGACAGCTTATATAGTCTCATTCATAACTTTCTAATTTACAATTATTAACTTGTTAGTAATCACCTAATATAAAACACTCAATAAGTTATGAACGACACTATATAAGGTATGAACGGCGCTATATAATCTATGCACGACACTATATAAGCTATTCACGTCACTATATAAGCTAAGAACAACACTATATAAGCTAAACACGACACAATAAATGTGTTTCAAAATATATTGCAACAGGACATCACATATGGGCTCAAAATACCACCAAACTACACATAAAAAAACTACAAATTCACAGTCCCCATTACACAAAACTATATCTTCACGACTTCACAGTCCCCACTTTACACATCACAGAACTACACATTCACATTCAATAACATGCGGCTACCACCGTACCAAAACTAGTAGTGGTTTTCCAATTCCACTCTTCCACAGGGGAGCGTATAAATTATGGAGCGCTTCTTTGGCATTGGAGGATACCAGACGCCTTGGACGATTTCTAGTCTTCGTCTTGTTGTAAGCAAAAAAGTATCAAATTCTATCTCCTCCGAAATGCTCATCTCTGAATCCATGTCAGAGTGTTTTCGTTTCATCGACTATAACAAGTAACAACAAACAATACGACTAATTAATATATACCAACAATAATAAAATTACAACCTGACATTATACAGAACCTATCTGACATTGTAAAGTAACAACGAAATAGATATTTCCATCAATCTAGCACGAGGTGGTGGGGGATATGGTTGGGGTATAACCTCTGGAAAGGGTGCAGACAAACCAAATTCTTTTGGAGTATCGAACCCCCCTAGAAAGCTAAACGCTGAAAGGAAAGCGGGAGAGCGAAGAAACATCACTATCATAACCATTTTGATATTTCTGGCCGCACATAATGACTCGACTCTAACAGGATCAGTTTCTTTTCCAAGTCCACCAACATGACTTTTACCTAACATACCATCTGTTAGAATTTGTAACCATCACAACTTTTGTATTGTCATAGACTTGTGTTTACTTTCTATCTTTGCAAATCCAACTGAAAACTTTACAGAAAGTACATTTAGGCTCCTAATGTTCTTTTCAATACTATATGTGTACATGCCCAAAACTTCTTCACAATCACATACCATTTCCCAAAGATATTTAGCCATGAAATTGACATCAAAACCCCACGACCTCAGCAAATCTATTTCCGCAACCAGATTGTAGAAGTCTTTATTAACTACTGACTTCGTGTCTAGCTTGAACTTGTATAGCTTGTTCACTGCTACAATGAAAATCTCCCACAAATGAGCCAAAGTATCTATATCTGGGCACTTAGGTGACTGAGAATGCCATTTCAAGAAACCCCTAAAAGCAGGACCATTCACAATCTCCACAAGTGCAACCAAACTCTTCCCTACTATCCAGTATTCATCAAAAGTCCCTTCCTCTACATGCCATTTCCACCACTTGTTCGCCTCCTCCCTTCTATCAAAATCCCTCACAGAACTCTCCTCTTCACAGAACTCTCCTTCCATTAATATACTGATACTGGTGATTTGAGTATAATGGAATTATAGGGCTTATAAGATACTGGTGATTTGAGTATACTGGTGACATAATATACATCACTATAATGGAATTGGGTGGGAAGTGTGGGGATAAGAGTTTCTTCTGCTCCAAGAACAAGTGTTCAAAAGAAACAGAAGGAAATGGAGGGATCATTGGGCGGGAAAGGTAAGGAAAAGAGAGGGAAATGTGTTTCATTAGAGTGCGTGGAAGAGGGAGAAGAAGATTAAGTCCTCTTCTGAAACATACTGTAGATGATGGGTATAGAGAGAAGAAGATGAGGTCCGAATTTGGAAGATGATGTCCTAAGGGTAAAATAGTATTAACACTAGAGAGAAAGAAGGGCATGATAGGAAGTTTACATTTGTTTGCTGACATCAGCAAGTGGTCCGACATCCCGTTTTGGTACAAAACATGGGTCAACAATTTCAACGCCCTATTGTGGTATATTTGCTAATTTGGGTGTATTTGCCGTTATGAGATTGATGTTTGTTGTAATTCGGTTTTCTATAATATGTCCACGATGTTTGAGCTGTGTAGAAGATTAGTTGAAACTGGAAAATCAAAGTCCTACCACTTAATTGATATATTGGTTTGTCTTGTACTTACTCTTCCTGTCACACCCCAAATTTCCAGACAATATTTAAAACAATGATATTCAATCATCTGGAAACCCGGGGTGCAACAAAATCCAATACCCTGTTATCAAACACGATATTAAAAAAAACTGAAATCAAAAGAAAACTAAAAGGAACAACTCTTCATCACATTATTAAACTACAAAAAAACTAACCAACTCTATTACATCTATCTCAAAACAAAACCGTACACTTCAGAAAAACTTAAACCAGAAGACTCCAAGAGCAACTCCAAATCACGTGTCCTCATCCACTGCACTCCATCTATGTTTCCTAGAACACACCCACGTTGCAAAACAAAGCAAACATGGGTTAGCAAATTGAATTTGCTGGTATGAGTATGACTAAATATAAAATAGCAATACGTTCATATATTTCGAATAAAGAAATATATTATTCAATCATTTCAACTTGGAAGACAAGTTAGTTCCGTATTCTCAAAACGGCATGCAGTTTCTTCCCAAGTAAAATTTTAACCCCCAATATACATTTCCAAGAAATCTCAGATAACAGTATTTATCATGCTCAATTTCCAAAATAACTCAAAATATAATTTCCACTTACATTCAACTTATTACATACACATATGATAACTTATTTAAATATGAGTTTGATACATTTTACCTTAAGCCAGCACGTCGTCTTAGGGTAGGATATTTACGTCCCTGCAGAAAAGATTAATAGATCCTACCCTCCTGCAAAACAAAGTTAGACATCACAATAAAATGATTTATCTCAGCCAGTCAAATTTCCATTCATAACCAAACCTCATTTAAGATATTTAAGTCTAATTGATATAACCTGGTTCGTCCCGTATATTCGTGGAATACCACTTATCATAATACCTATATCAAAGGTAGTCATTCATATGACATCATTAAGGGTGAAATTCGAGCTAAACAAGCCGAGCTTTACCATGCTCAAGCTCGGCTCGCTAATTACACGAGCTTTAAATTGAGCTCGAGCTCGGCTCATATAGTTAAACGAGTGAGCTCGAGCCAAGCTTAAACGAGCCGAGCCCAAGCCGAGCTCCGAGCCCTCGGTTATTTTACACTATAAATATGCTATTTGAACTAAACGAGCCGAGCTTCATCAAGCTCATTTGTTACACGAGCTTTTATTTGAGCTCGAGCTCGGCTCATATAGTAAACGAGCGAGCTCGAGCCGAGCTTAAACGAGCCAAGCCCAAGCCGAGCTCCGAGCCCTCGGCTCAAATTCCACCCTTAGACATCATTACGTCATAAAGTTTCTGCGTGCATAACCATAGATCTCAGACTATCACAAGTCATTAATATTTTCGTAATAACATATCAAGTTATAGTCATTTCGTAGTCACAATCATTTACTAATATTATTCACAGTCACACTTCACATCCATAATATCACACAATTCATATACTTTTACTTAAAACCACTTTCGTCTACTTATGAGAACGGGAAATATCACACCCACGAGTACATTCATCCCTTTGTGAGTATCAACTCATACAAAACCACGATATATTTCTCATAAGAAATCATATACATCATAATATATAAATATTCATATGCAATAACTCAGTCACACATAAAATCAATATTTTTCTTTATCACTCGTCTACTTATGAGAACGAGGAAAAGTCACAACCAAGGAGTACATTCATCCCTTGTGAGTATCAACTCATACAAACCACGTATATATTTCTCATAAGAAATCATATACATCATATGCAATAACTCCATCACACATAAAATCAATATTTTTACTTTGCTTATTAATTATCTTGTTGACTCATTTATTCAAAGACACAGCCCAACTTTTAGTTCCTACTCCACGATTTACACTACACACATTTGCCAAATCACACATATCCGTGTGCCTCACTCACACCGAGTACCACTACAAGACATATTGTAGGAACCATTATTTTCAGGACGAATATTTCTACAAACCGCGAGAACCCACGCGTAGCGGAATCAATAGGGTTCACGGTTTTGGATAGAAAACATACCTTTTAGATCCGGTTTTCATAACTCTGAGAATCCAAGCTTTATGAATCCGAATCAACAATCAACCCCTTGATCTTTTGTTGTATTCATTTAGAATAGATTGGACGTTGTGTGGACAACGATCTACCAATCCCTTTCTTTCTCACAAAGCTAGATCCAATTTTAGATCTATCTTTCCTTGCCTCTTTTTCTAATCCAGATGAATAGTGAATTTCAGCCAAGAGAAAGAGATTCTATTTATAGGCTACAACATGGACCATGAGGAGAAATTAGGGTTGGGCCTCCTGATGGGCTTGGGCTTCCCATGTTTGCCCAGAACACACGGCCCAAGTCTGTCAACAAATGACTTATTCCACTAAAGGCCATTGTTTCACTACCGCCCTAATCCCAAATTACATGTCAGCGTTTATGGGCTCCATATTATATGCTTGTGGATCTCCCCGTGTTTAAGATATCGAATGTCCGTTGATTAAGTCAAGTTACTGACAACTACATTAATCAACTTCTTATATCCTTGAGTAGTACCACTCAACCTCATTGTCATGTCGGAATAAATCCACCTGCAGGGTTTACATGACAATCTTTTTGAGCTCTTCAAGGGGACATCATCAACCCGACTTCCTGCGGGCCCCAGATTCCTTCTATAATCAACAGCACACCTTACATACAATGTCATTACTCAATCCATCGAGTTTGTTGATTCACAAATGAATCTCACTCATTGATGATTTAAAGCAATGTACAATGCACATAAGTGCCCGTTATTATATTCGGATTAAGAGGACAAGCATCCATAATAACAAAGGCGTTTGTTCTCTTATACAGTCAGTATAAAGAGAAACAACCTCACTTGGTCATGTTCAATACACACAAAGTGTACTAGTGTAATCCTATAGTCAAGATAGACTAATACCAGATTATACTATAACCGTACCAATGGTTTGTCCAAATCTATCTAGGTTGTGAACAATTACTTATACTTTATAATATACTGATGATATGATCTTCTGTGTGTTCACACCATATCATCTACAACATAAAGTATTAGACACATGCATATAACTAATAACATTTTCCCATATGATTCTCATTCAAAATATAAAGAATTAGAGTTAATACAAAAGTAATGCTTTTAGTATATAACCCTATCACATATGTCCCAAGTGGGATATCGCCTCCAGGAAACATACTTTCATCTTATAAACTCGTAACTTGTGAGTCACAACCATCTCTGGGATTTCCATACACATAATCACAAAGCCTCCTTTGGGCATAACAAAATATCATGTCATTCATGGCACATTCAATGAATACCTTGGGTCATTCCCACCACATTCAAGGAATACCCATCATAATACTAACAGGTCATTCATGGCACATTCAATGAATACCTTAGGTCATTCCCGCCACATTCAAGAAATACTTATCATAACACTAACAGGTCATTCATGGCACATTCAATGAATACCTTGGGTCGTCATTCCCGCCACATTCAAGGAATACCCACCTACATTCCCATACATTCAAGGAATACAACCCACCAGCAAGGCGAATGCCTTAGTTCCTCTCTAAGGCGGCTTTTCACATAACATCATTAGTCATAAACATTTCTTTTCATCACAGAGGCGTGGAGAGATCTAAAAATGTGGGCGACACATTAAATTTTCACTGGACATTTTTATACTGGATTTTAACACTCAAAAGTTATCATTTATTATAATATTTTCATTACAAAATAAACATCGTCTCAAATAATAAAATCATTACTAAATATTCCAAACACAATAACTAATCAACTCACCTCATTATCAATTATATAAATCATAGATATCAAAAGGTTCAATCAAGAATAACACATTAGTTAAATGTCTCGTGAATACATTTTAAACAACTACAATCACTTACACGATTAAGTACTAACATTGTACATATATAGTTATCACAATAACTAATAACTAATAACTAATATATAATATAGTGGCTGCACTTTTGCTCAAAGTTGTCTACGTATCCAAATCTTTTAAGATTGGAATCAAGCCTTCGTAGTTCTTATCAGCCACATAGGCAATGCTATAGTTTTCATACATTCATCCAAATGACATGTAACTTAAATATTTAGAAACTAGGGTATGTAGACATATTTTTTCATGTAGAACTTAAAGCCCCAACCTCAGCCCATCTAGAAGAAAACTTAAGTTGAAAACGGTAAAAATCCTAATTTTTCAGCAAACTAGATTTCTGACAGGACTATCTTCCGAATGACACAACGTTTTCCACAGGTGCCCAAATGCATTGAAGCTTTTTGTGTTGAAAAGCTAACACACAGAACTTACTTTCTTATGTTTTACAAAAGTACTCAATCTCATTCTAAATATTCGATAACTAAGCTCGAACACAGTGCACAGAAACTGATTTCTGACGCACTATTTTCTGCCAGTCAAACTTCCAAGCATCATAATTAATTCCACGGGCCTTAGAATGCGATGAGGCCAATTAGAATAGAAAGTAGACTTCCAAATATTATTTTTTTATGTTTTATAAAAATTCTAACTCTCACCCTAACTATTTTAAAAGTGGACTTGAACACAGTGTGCAGAAACTGATTTCTGACGCACTGTTTTCTGTCAACCAAACTTCCAGACCTTATATCTATCTCCACAGACCTCGGAATGAATCGAGGCCAATTGGGTTGGAAAGAAGACTCAGAAAAATCATTTTTTTATGTTTTGGATAGAGTTTGAATCTGACCCTAACTATGTGAAAACTCGATTCCAAACCAGGAACAGACCGGATTTCTGCAGTCAACAAATTCTGACGTGCCAACTTCCGAAGGGTGTAACCCCTTTTACATAAACCGAAATGTTATGGGGCTTTTTGAGTTTGAAAGAGGGCTGATAACACTTAGTTAACATGCTTTAAAGAAAACCAAAATCAATCTCTAAATACACTTAAATTCGTCTCCAAATCAGACAAAATTCATGACTTGAACAGGACCAAACAACACCAAATTTTGCAACAACATAGACGCCCATGTCAATACTTATACATCCGTTATTAGTATTAGATATATACGATTTGAGACCTAATATGATTAAATAGGAAGGGTCATGCTCATCTAGGGTCTATATACAAAAGCAAAGGTAATAGATAAGTTCAAAACTAAAATAAGGTTAAGCTAATGCATTACTAAAGTGTGACGACTTAGCCTTGTACAATCCATCTGAGTAATCAAGACTCGTCTAAAATACCAATACGTTGGCATCCCATGTCATGGTTTATTTCTTATAAACATTCACGTGCACAAGCAAGATAAACAAATAGTTGGTAGTGTATTTCAAGCACAGATAATCATCACTTTCTAGATGTTAGATATCATCTTGTGTGTCAAGTCAAATAAGACAACACTATATTAAATCATTGAACAGGGATAAATATTTTCATGTATAATAGCCAAACATTTTTGCTATTGAGCACGTATCGTTAATCAAAGTCGGATCTAAAAATATTCTATACGGTTGTACCTATAACTATCTCATGCATGGCAAATAAACATTTCCACTTATAACCTAATAGCACTAGCTAGTTAAAGTAGTAATCTCTAAAGTTCACACCTGTAGCTATAAACAACCTTTATATATATAAAAATTACGCACTTCAACCTTTAAAGTTCGCATCTGTAAGCTTCTAACATGAATATATAGACACTTTAAGCCATGCACTTTACTTCATCATATTCCCATAGAGCAAATAAACAAAGCCCATGAAACCCATATTCCACAATTAATTAATAAACTTTGGCTTTGTAACTCAATATACCAAATGTGTCTTTGTTCAATTCAATAATTTTCGACTTCAAAGTTCTAACAATTAAATCAATATACAACTATTATAAACCACATGATAATCAATTAATTATTGATATATATATATACTACTCACTCATGATACGCTCCTGTTGCTAGCAAATCCCCAACAAAAAACCTCCTTTTTCTTCTTTGAGTAAAACTCTCTCTCTCTCCACTGTTTAAAACTCTTTGTGTAAACATTTTTTTTTTTTTTTTTTTTTCAAAACCCCTTAAAAATAGGGAATGGGGTTTATCCTCTTTACCCTATCTCTTTCTAATCTTTATCCTTTTTATTTTTATCTATTATTATTATTATTTAACTTTATATATATTTAATTAAAAAGGAAAATAAAAATAGGGGTGTTATACTTCCCATATCTATAACAACTATAGAAATGACGTTTTCAACCATGAAACTTATCAAAGCACAGTTTCGAAACAAGATGGAAGATGAGTTTCTTGCAAATTCAATGATCATCTATATTGAAAGAGATTTTGCTAATGATATTGATTTGGATTTGGTAATAGATGATTTTGACGTCCGCAAGACCCGTAAAATACCATTTAAGTAGTTTTGCTTTTTAAATAGATTTGTAGTTGAACTTGACTAGATATTTTGATGAACTAGTATATGTAGTTGGCTACTTGTAAATTATGGTGTGTTTTTTTAATATGTTTATTATTATTTTTTTTGTTTAAGACTCTGGCTATCGTTGTTTAGCCTGGAGAGAGTTGAAATGCTGGGTTCGTCTCTGCATGTGTCATGGGCGGTTGCACACCTAGAGGGGGCAGTCGCCTATCGAGCTCCGGCAAAACTCCTCTAGCTTTGGGCAAGCAGTTCATCTTGATGTTGTTCATCCAACTTTTCACCTATATTTGCAAATAAACAGATTATATATATATATATATATATACTACTCACTCATGATACGCTCCTGTTGCTAGCAAATCCCCAACAAAAAACCTCCTTTTTCTTCTTTGAGTAAAACTCTCTCTCTCTCCACTGTTTAAAACTCTTTGTGTAAACATTTTTTTTTTTTTTTTTTTCAAAAACCCCTTAAAAATAGGGAATGGGGTTTATCCTCTTTACCCTATCTCTTTCTAATCTTTATCCTTTTTATTTTTATCTATTATTATTATTATTTAACTTTATATATATTTTAATTAAAAAGGAAAAAATAAAAATAGGGTGTTATACTTCCCATATCTATAACAACTATAGAAATGACGTTTTCAACCATGAAACTTATCAAAGCACAGTTTCGAAACAAGATGGAAGATGAGTTTCTTGCAAATTCAATGATCATCTATATTGAAAGAGATTTTGCTAATGATATTGATTTGGATTTGGTAATAGATGATTTTGACGTCCGCAAGACCCGTAAAATACCATTTAAGTAGTTTTGCTTTTTAAATAAATTTGTAGTTGAACTTGACTAGATATTTTGATGAACTAGTATATGTAGTTGGCTACTTGTAAATTATGGTGTTTTTTTTTAATATGTTTATTATTTTTTTTTTTTTAAGACTCTGGCTATCGTTGTTTAGCCTGGAGAGAGTTGAAATGCTGGGTTCGTCTCTGCATGTGTCATGGGCGGTTGCACACCTAGAGGGGGCAGTCGCCTATCGAGCTCCGGCAAAACTCCTCTAGCTTTGGGCAAGCAGTTCATCTTGATGTTGTTCATCCAACTTTTCACCTATATTTGCAAATAAACAGATTGGTAGTAAAGATAACAAAACAAAACAAAAACTTAAAAACAAGAAAAATTAAAAGAAAAAAAAATAAAATAAAAATAAATAAATAAATATATATATATATATATATATATATATATATATATATATATATATATATATAAAATAAAAATAAGTAGCTTTTTTTTTATCTTTGTTATATCGAAATGTCGGGTGAAAGTAGTTTTGGGACGATCCCATACGGTGATGAATCAATTTCTTTTAAGATTCCTGCTTGATATAAATCTTATCTAAGTTGATTCCAATTAGAACTTGATATTAATCCACATATATATATATATATATATATATATATATATATATATATATATATATATATATATATATATATATATATATATATATATATTATATTATTATCAAGGCTATATAAATCTTATCTACATAAATCTAATCCAAACTACTACTATATAATAAATCTATAGACTTTGCATCGATCTTAGCTTCAACTACTTATTTTGCATTTGTCGATATTGTTTTAGGTTTATTCAGAGGTGTTATCTCTTATTGAGTCCTGTAGAGTTCAAATCTTGAAAGTTGTTCATTATTTGGTGGCATGCCCGCTTATGATTTGGTAGGTTCATCTCATTAAGTTTGTTGTTGATAAGAGAGATGGATTGTTTGGTTGACAATCAAATTTTGTTTTCAGTGAGCAACATTAGCGGGATGGCCTGATATTTTAGTTTCGACACCAGCTTGCATTTCAACGTGCATGTCAACAAATGCCCATTCTACAAAGTCCATTTAGGATTCACTGTCAATCTTAGTTCTAGACGAGGTGTGTCCCTATTTCAATCTATTCATCCTTTTCTCTGTTGTTCTTTTATTCTTTATTCACAAAGTTATTGTAGGTCCCAAAAGCAGAATAGGTTCATATAGTATAATCCGTTGGTTGCAACTCCTAAAAGAAGTATAATCATCCAAATGGCGTTTAAGATGTATGATAACTCCTAGGAGACTTTTGTTTCAAACAATGCTCTTTCTTTACCCTTTTAACACACTCCGGCAAACGGACTATACATCTGACCTCTTTCTCCCCGTGTAAACTTCCAAGTACACCCCTCAGATCATGAGTTGGAACCAAACAAGCAAATAAATGTCAAGAAAAACATACTCGTGGAAGTTCTCTGGAGACGAAGCAATCACATATCCGATTGCAAGAAATACCACAATGAGAACAGGGCCGCTGGTGATCGGAAACACGCTACCTGTACATGGTGGTTAATATAATTTTTTAAACCTAACGGTATACAACATACTGATCTACATTTTGTTGTACATCATGTGTAGGGACTTACTGAAAAGTTTAAGGAAAAGAATACTAGTTATACTGGATCAGCAACATTCACTTATGAGTCCTTCATGCTGACGGTCTTGCCCTTCCTTATAGCTTAGAAGGTATAAAAAAGTGTCAGAAACTTTGTTAAGCAGTTAACTCCAGTATGGTTGATAACTTCTACTGTTCTTTGTGTTAGAAACTTAGAATTATGTTTTCAGTCATCAATGAGAAATCAATTTGGGTGCCTAAATATAATTACTTACATCGACCTCACCATTATCACTTTTGTCCCAGCATATATCATACTCTGTTGTCCCAACATAATAATAACTGCATGAACCAAAAAGTTATGACCCGTCAGATTAGAAAGCCAATGTTGGAGATAATTGTACCGATCTAATACTAGAAAACTCGATTTCCCACGAAGAAAGGAAGCAATCTTTTTAGACTATGTTGTTTTTGTTTCTTTTGTGAGACGAACTTTTTCTATTATTTATCACTTGGATTCCAATGTTGAAGTGTTCCGTTATGTATCTTTTGCGATCCGTGTTCTAAAAAATGCTAGGCTGTAGTTGGGCAAAAGGGAAGCAATCTTTTTAGACTATTTCTTTCTTTGCCTCTTTTATGCTTTTAGACCATTTTGCTATGCACACTAAACTATAGTACATGCATGTAGCTTTGGTAGAAGTTCCAATGGATCGGAACTCTTTATATTTTAATTATACAAAGTCGATAACTCTAATTGGAGGTACTGGTGACATGGTTGCATTTTACACGACTCCGAACCTCCTTTAATAGTTGTTCCTGATCATAGTTGTATACCACTTTCATTTATTTGCTGCACTTTTCTTATCAATGTTTGATTATCAGCCATGGATAAGGCACCACCTGCAAGTGCATTTGATGTTTCTGTTGTCGACGCACCACCTAAATCTACCAATGAACCTACTGCATCTGTTCAGGTATTTGAAGTTCTTTTTTCATAGTTTGGTTATGTTTGATTCTTACATGATTTCAAACTTTTAAATTTTGTAACAAAGAAAACTCTTTTGTTAATTTGACAACGTTCTCATTTAATTTTTTATGCCGCTTTTCATGTACCTTGCATCATGCAGTAAAGAGAATTGGATTATATAAATTGAGTACGTGAGCATAAACAACGGATTATTGACCATGTGCTTGCTACCCTTGCTAAGGTATGTAACATATATATGTTCATTATATGCGGTGGTTGTTTACTGCCTTCTGATGGTTATGTTTTATCAAATATAAAATGCAGGTTTTGGAAAAACAAGGAAATGAAGGCCATCAAGTCCAATCACCTCCTGTGCAAAATGAGGTTGTAGTTACTCCTCCACAATCCACTCTTAATGTTAGTCCGACCAATGCTTTTACACCCTCTCAGCCTTCTCGGCGCAAGTTGGCCCAACGCAGTAGAAGAGAAAAAGAGCTCATAAGTGGTAGAAGCAGCAAGCGAACAAGAAGGAACTTAGCAGCAGGCCTTCAAAATATACCTGTGTCCATGTCTTCCCATATGTAAGTTTCATTTCTTTGTGTGTTTTCTATAGCATTGTTTTCAGTCAAAAATATTTCCGTTCCTAGCCCATTATGAATTTTTTTTTCTACATGTTAGTGACACCCAAAACGAAATGGAAGTGGATGATCTTAGTGTTAGTCCGACCAATGCTTATACACCTTCTCATACTTCTCGACACAAGTTGGCCCAACGCAATAGAATAGAAAAAGAGCGCATAAGTGGTAGAATGAACAAGCGAACTAGAAGGAACTTAGAAGCAGACCTCCATAATATTCCAGTATCAATGTCTTCATATATGTAAGTTGAATTTCATTGTGTTTTCTATAACATTGTTTTCAGTAAAAAACAAATTCCATTCCTAACTCATTAGGATTTTTTTTCCTACATGTTAGTGACACCCAAAGCGAAATGGATGTGGATAATTATTTTCAGCCTCTTACAGCTGGTGTCAATATGGCAGAACCTACTAATATGCACAACAATGTCCGCCATTATCTGGGAAAGATGGATGTGGAATGCTCCTTTTGTAAAGCTCTGCACTGGAAAGATGAAAGGCTAGCAAATACATCAGTCAAAAGACCTTTTTTTGGGATGTGTTGCAAACAAGGAAAAGTCAGTCTTTCTCTACTTAGTCCATTGCCTCCTGCGATTCAAGATCTATATGATGGTAGTGACGCCAAAGCCAGGTCATTTAGACAACATCTTCGTCAGTATAACTTGGCTAATGCATTTACCAGTCTCGGTTGTCAACCGGATGACCGAATATTTAGCGGTAGCGGTCCTATTCCATTCACCGTTCATGGTGAATTACGCCATCAAATTGGATCATTACTACCAGAACCTGAGAAAGATCCGATTTATGCTCAACTATATGTTTATGACCCAGCCAGTGCCCTTGATGTGCGTCATCGCTGAAATCCAAAATTGAGACGTGATGTTTTAGATATCATTCGAGTACACCGTCCGGATTATAATAGATTTGCTGAAAAATTTTCATAAAGCATATGATATATTGAGTGCTTTCGACACACCCGAAAAATGACGTGGCAACTTATCTCCATTATAATACATCTACTGACCGACGGCGATACAATCTTCCTTCAGCAAATGAAATTGCAGTTGTTATACTTGGGGATGGAACTGAAATTAGAAGCACAAGGGATATCATTCTTCATTATAGATCAGGCAATGCACTGAAGCGGATTGATGAATGTAATCCCGCTTATCTACCCCTGCATTATCCTTTGTTTTTCCCTCGAGGTGAGCTTGGATGGTCAACCGAAATGAAACTTTATGATGTCAATGATGACGATTCGAGGCGATTGACTCAGATGGTGTTCTATGCATATCGTTTGTTCGAACGTCATACTAAATATTCAGCAATACTCCGTGGTGGAAAATTATTTCAGGAGTTTTTGTGTGATGCTTGGGCTTCTACTGAGCAAAATCGGCTATACTATCATTATACCCACCAAAAGGATCTTCGTGCTGAAGTGTACATGAGTTTGACATGATTTTGATGATTTAGTTGGGACGGACCCGATCAGGTTGGTCAGTGGTTTATTTTGTCATCATCATTCATTGGAAGTCCAAGGTACATGTATGAGATCTTTCAAGACTCGATGGCTATAACACGTTACAATAAGCATCCAGATATATTCCTTACGATGACGGCTAATCCTCACTGGCCAGAAGTGCAAGAAGCCTTTTTGGAGAACCAAAATGCGTTTGATCGACCTGATATTCTTGCCCGTGTTTTCGAACTGAAGAGAAGAGCTTTAATGAAATTTATCAAGAAGAAAAATGTGTTTGGTCGTGAAGTAGCTCATGTGTACACCATTGAATTTCAGAAGCGTGGTCTCCCGCACATGCATGCACTCTTTTTCCTCAAGTATGAAGATAAAATTAGTACCGCATCCCAAATTGATCGAATTATATCTGCAGAATTTCCCGACCCAGATAAGGATCCCTTGCTCTTTGATACAATAAAGAGTTGTATGATCCATGGACCGTGTGGTGTTAAAAATATGAACTCACCGTGTATGGAAAATGGCAAGTGCACAAAGCATTTTCCACATGAGTTTACAGACGCGACAACCATACAAAAAGACAGTTATCCACTTTATATGCGCTGCAACACGGGACGTGTCTATATGGTGAAAGACAAAGAGGTTGACAATAGGAACGTTATCCCATATAATCCACAATTGGTGAGGATGTTTAATTGTCACATTAATGTCGAAGTGTGTGCGGGATTGCAATGTGTTAAGTACATCCACAAGTACATCTACAAGGGCAATGACAGAACAACAATGGTGTTGGACGGCGGAAATGAGATTAAACAGTACATTGATGCCAGATATATTGGACTACCAGAAGCAGCTTGACGGCTATTTAGGTTTTCCTTACATGAAGAGTTTCCAACTGTTGTAAGGTTATCTCTTCACTTGCCAGGTATTTAACACTTGATTAAACAATTTTCATCAATATACTATTAAGTTATACTGGAATGCCATACTGTTAAGTTATGATTTGTTGTCAGGTATGCATCATGTTGTGTTCAACCCTAAGGAACCGATGGAGAATATTCTTGAGAGGGCGAAATGACAAAAGTCGAGTCTCACTTCATTCTTCGACTGTTGTGCTTCAAATCCAGATGCTCGGGCCTATACTTACCAAGAATTCCCCGAGCACTTTGTTTGGCACAAAACAGAAAAGGTATGGACTAAAAGAAGCAGTGGTTATGCTATTGGCAAGATGTATTTTGCCAAGCCCAACGAGGGAGAAAGGTTTTACTTGCGTCTACTATTGACCATCGTAAAGGGCCCAACATCATTTGAGGATCTTCGCAACTTTGAAGGTATTTCTCATCCAACATTCAAGGATGCGTGTGTTGCACGTGGACTTCTTGAAGATGATGGAGAGTGGATACATTGTTTAGAAGAAGCGGCGATAATAAATACTGGATATCAACTAAGGAGATTGTTCGGCATTATTCTGTTGGAATGCAATCCAGTGCAACCACATCTGTTGTGGGATAGATTCTCAATAAGTATATGTGACGACCTAGCGCACAAATTATGAACTATCTTCAACATTCATAATCCATCAAAAGAGCAGGTGACAGATATTATATTAATGCCTCCTTCATGTAGCCTATATTATATTATTAATACACAATTTTCCTGCATGTGACAAATTACGGGTTGCATCTATTGGAGCAGTTCCTCATGGAATCTAAAAACAAAACTCTAGAAGACTTTCCCCCGATGCCCCGACCACTCAAAAAATGGAACAAAGGGATTGGAAATAGACTAATTTGGGAGCAACGCCAACTCCAGTTTGATTTACAAGATGAACAAATCAACCGTAACATTGATCGTCTTAACAATGAGCAATGCCATACGTTTGATACCGTGGTTGATTCAGTTATGCAAAATGCAGGGGGAATTTTCTTCTTAAATGGAGTTGTAGGTACAGGAAATACATTTGTGTATAATACAATTGCAGCTAAATGTCGTCATCTAGGACATATTGTGATTGCAGTTGCCTCATCTGGTATTGCGTCGCTTTTATTAGATGGTGGTAGAACAGCTCATTCAACTTTTTCTATTCCTTTTGATGTGTTGGAGAACTCTATGTGCGGCTTCAAAAAGGATTCGCTCCAAGCAGGTTTGTTTAAAGAAACAAAACTGATAATTTGGGATGAAGTCTCGATGCAGCATAGGTTTTGTATTGAAGCAGTCAACCGTTCACTCCGAGATGTTTGTAACAATGAAAGACCATTTGGTGGAATCACTGTTGTTCTAGGCAATGACTTCCGACAAATTCTGCCAGTTGTACCACAAGGTGAACGTGAGGATATTGTAGGTGCATCACTGAGAAGGTCTTTGCTATGGAAACATGTCAATGTTTTATCTTTGGTGCAAAATATGAGATTAGACAGTGACTTGCCAGATAATGTGTTGTTCTCCAATTTCTTGATGAAGGTATTACTTAATTTCTTGAAAAAAATAATGTTTTTTGCTGACCATTTTAAATTATACACAATCACTCATCTCATATGCTCTTGAAATTTTTAGGTTGGAATGAAACCAGAAGAAAGTATTCAATTGCCGCCAGAGATTCAAAATTGTAGCAATCTTCATGACTTGCTAAATAATGTATATCCCGATCTAAGTGAGCGAAGATGAAGTCACCCAAATTATTTGACTGAGCGGACTATCTTTTCAGCACGCAGCGATGACGTTAGCACTATAAATGCTACGACACTAGATATGTTTCCTGGGGAAGAAATTGTTTGCTTAGGTGTTGACAAGTTAGGCGCTGCCAGTATTGTTGATAGTGGAAATGCAAATAGCTATCCGACAGAGTACTTGAACTCACTCGATCCTTCTGGGTTGCCTCCATTCAAGCTTACTCTCAAGAAGGGATGCCCAGTAATGTTGTTGAGAAATATAGCACCAACAGATGGACTTTGTAACGACGCTTTTTGATGATTGTGTGCACAAAGCCACGCGTGGTGCAAGTTCTAATCTTAACCGGAGAAAAAGCGAGGGAATGTATGCTTTATCCCGAGAATATCATTAACGCCGACCAATGAAATACCATTTCAAATGACCGGATCTGACGGTTTCGATTCGATTGTCATTTTGCAATGACGATAAATAAATCACAAGGGCAGATCACATTAGAACGTTGGTATTGATTTGCGAAACCAGGTGTTTAACCATGGCCAATTATATGTGGCGTTATCAAGATGCACTTCTTCAAAACAAATCAGTGTCATCCTCCCTCCTGATTCTTCAAACCACGCAACTAATATCGTGTATCTTGAAGTCCTGCTTTAGTTTGGAGAAGGTGCATTTCATAACTTTTTTGAGCTTTGATGTTTATTTCTCAATTTCTTTTTATACATATGGTTAGGAAATAAGGAACCCTTCATTGTATGTGAGGATTTGAATCTAGATCAACTAACAACGAGTGTGAAGTATTGTTTGTTATGTCATAACATTTTGCTAGATAGAGGAATTTGTTTTTGGTTTCTAGACAACAATATTTTTAGATAAAAAAACAATATTTGATAGGATAATGACTTCTTAAATTTTATGATAAATGAATGAATTTGATGCATATGTTTATATAACAAAGGTCATCATAATCTAAAACAATCTAAGTAGCATACACCCTCCATAAGCACTCAATATTAATTTTGTAAATAATAGTTATTAGATTTTTGTGTTTCTTTTGCAGTTTTTAATTTAATTAATAAAAAAATGAATAACATTATGGCTCAAGTGGCGTAGCCACGGGTTAATTTATAGTATGTTAATATTTTGACTATTTTACCAAGAATATTGATATTTCCGATATATCTTTGATATATCAATATATACCGATATATATCGGTTTTTAGGGATCAGATATATCGGTCGATGATTAATTGGGCCTTGGTAGCTCATACAACGAATATTGACAAGCAACATCGATGTCTTTTTTTTTTCTCTCTTTAATTTTCATCTACCACAACTTGATTCTATAATTACTTGTATTGAAAGCCAATCATAGTATCATACCACCACTATATCTTTGTCATTATCCAACAGTAAAAGCATTCCCAATGCAAGTCACTCTGAGGGGAAATTGAGAGTTTTCACTTTTGTGAACCAGAAAACACTTGCCCAATGCAAATGTGATAGTGAGGGTGACTTGTAACTAAGTCACAATAAGTGTAGTAATTAGAGCATTCCCAATGCAATCAATTTTTTTTCACCTCTACGTAGGACTATTTTTCTTTTTTGTTATCTTTGTGGTGAAAAATGGTGAAAAACAATAAAATATTGTCTAATGCAGAGGTGACTTTAAATCTCATATGGAATGTTTGATTCCATCTGAATGTAAAAATCAAAAAAACGCGCCGGACGGAATGAAACATCCCGTATGAAGTTAAAAAAAAAACCGAAAAAACACGCGAGACGGAATGACATTCCGTTCGTAAAAAAAAACTGGAAATTAAAAAAAAACACACACACACACATGAGACAGAATAAAATATTTCGTCAGAAGCTCACAACTCAGTGAAAATCTCAATAGCACGTGCTACCCTCGTTGTGACTTAGTTACAAGTCACCAACTTTGTCACCATTGCATTGGTCAAGGGTTTTTCGATATTCAAAAGTGAAAACTTTTAATTTCTCATCATAGTGACTTGTATTGGGAATGTTCTTACTATCGAGATTATCACTGAGTTGTGAGCTTCGGACGGAATCTTTTATTCCGCCTCGTTTTTTTTTTATATTTTTTTATATTTTTTTTTTTTTCCCAAACGGAATGTAACATTCAAAACATTCCGTCCCGCGTGTTTTTTTGTTTTTTTTCCTGGCCTGGATATTTAATTCCGTCTGACTATTTTTTCGATTTTTACATTCAAACATTCTGTCCGAAGTTTAAAATCACCTCTGCATTGGGCAACCATTTTTATTGTTTTTTCACCACAAATATAGCAAAAAAGATAAATAGTACTTAGTGGAGGTGAAAAAAAGTAACTTGCATTCAAATGCTCTAATAGATATTGGAATGTCTCGTGGTTAAATGTTCCATAGTTGCCCTCATGGCAACGTGGCATCCTCATTAAAAAAGCGGAAATTACACTAAGGCGAGTGCTAAAGAAGCAATTCGAATCTCAACTCTTATTTTAAACGCATCTCAGAGTTGAATTGGTATGACCGAATCGGCAGCAAGGTCCATGGAGTTGAGTACGTGCTCTAAAATTGTTCAACATTTTTAATTTAGTTAGCGTACACATCGTATATTTAGTATAGTACGACCGTTGGTCTTATAAAAAAAAGTATTTAATTTGTTGATGGATTATCGAAAAAAAAAATAATAATTGTTGAACCACAGTTCCACCGAGACTAGTTTGAGAAATGATTAAACTTAGAAATAGCCCACGTGATTGATGCACCCAAGGTCGTCGTACTGCGTTAGAGCCTTAGGGGGGAGGGATCCAAAATGATTTCAATTTGAATTCTAGATATCCGCGAGTGCAAGGTACAACTAGCCAGTAGCCAACTACGCATCCAAAAAAAGAAAATGAAACATCACATTATTCCTCTCAAGATTTCAGTGTATGGTGGGATTGAACATGGAAGGACACCAACTGAGAGAGAGACAGGCACAGAGGTGTTTAGCAAATGGAGGTTTTACAGTGGGCCTCATAAAAAGGTAACAAGACACTAAAACAGTAAGCCTACTGGATAATGGACTGGCTATTGTATTACAGGGGCCTAGAAAAGGTTACAAGATTGTTTTCATGTGATTCCAAATTATGGTTTTTACTTATGTTTCAAAGGCAGAGAACACCAATCCCCGTGTTGGAGAAGATGGAGCAAATACTGAACACTGAAAAGATTTGTTGGAAATACCGAAATACTACAGAGTACGCTTATGTCTACAATCCAACTTTGCCAGACAGGAACCTGTTCCTTGATGTCCGTCGGAACGGTGTTTCCTAGAAAATTGTGATTTGATGCCCTTATGGGCTTATGACCTTTTTCTGGAGCAAATAAATCTAACATAGTAACATGACAGTCTCCAGGGGGATGGCCAACACACACTAAATGTGAATCAAGTTATGCAGCAAACACAAATTTGTATGAATTGTTGTAGAACATGACAGTCTCAGGGAATGCCCAATTTACACACCGAACACCTGAAATTTGTATGAATTGTCGTGCATTTCAATGAACACTTGACAAGGTGCATTGGCAATGTCGTGCCAGTAAAACAAGGCCAATATAAACTCTTAGCAAGTAAAGGCCATCCGATTTGAAAGCCCCAGCAGTGCAACCTGGGGAACAAACTTGATCTATAGCCTATACCCGTAAGGTACTCTTGATACAGATATGAGAAATATGAAAATGGAGGGTTTATTGATGGACATGAAGCTGATCAGATGTCAGGGAGGTGGGATAAGTTGTTCCCTTACTTTCTTGCCTGTAAACTCTAAAATGCTAAGGTTAAATTCATACAGAACGCATGCTGCAGTCATTCAGCTTGCTACAACAGGTACACTGATTAATCATTCCATAGCAATTCTAAAAGCCTTGGTTTATGCCATAAAGTCCAGAACGAATTTTCTCACATCTATCATGTTTAAGTAAGAACTTTATGCGAGTTCTCTGATTCAATTGAGTATCTACCAAAGTACCACACAGATTTTCAGAGCTCATCCTTTGGATGCTTCTGCTCCTTCAGTGGACTTGGATCCTCAGCTGTCTGACCACTGCGATTATCTTCCTCTACAGGAGAATCTTCTGGTTTTCTATGAATCTGATCACCGACCTTTAACTCAGATGTTTCTGGTTGGTTCAACACGAATTCTATTAACTGCACAAACAGGAGCAATGAAATGGTTTAATTCACATGGCATTATTTACACAGAAGAAAGCGTTAAGGGACCTATACACGTCAGACTAAGAGTCATTATGAAGGAAATTATACTATGGCTTTCAAGTCATCAAACAGATCTTTTACACTCATCTTTAGCACATTGGTGATCTAGCTTCTTCACTATCAAAGTTTAGGTAACTTAAACTACTGAATATCAGAGATATAAACTGAAGCATACCTCAGTTATGTCCTTCCCCTTTTCCATGGTGAACATGATAGTGCTCAAATCAACTGCCAGGAACTTCACCTCGATTGACCCCGTCTTGAGGACTTTTGTCCATTTCATAGCAATCTCGGCCACCTTATCCTGGAAACCACATATTACAAATCTAATGACTACAATCAGTTCCTACTTCCTAGTACATCAAAGGGCCATGTGTTTTCTACTTACGGTTATTATTATTCAGCACAGCACAGTGACAGCTATCTATCTCGGGTAAGAATTGACCTTCATTCGATAAACCAAAGATGATATACATATTAAATTAACAAGGGGTTTACATTATTATTCTATAGTTACTAATTTATCCAAAAAGAGATGCCTTTTATTTGTAAATTCTATCACAAAGTCAACGAATCTAGATTAAAACAAAACCTACACATCTAAATCAGAAACTAATTCAAGAAAACAAGAAATGATTACCCGGGGTCGCTTAACGTCACCGATTAGAAGCTTAACAAAGCCAAAAGAAGGCCCAGAATGTCGTTTCATCAACTCAGCTTGAAATGCCAATGGATCCATTCCGGAAGGATCTAAAGACGGAGGATCATATTTTTCGTTTTTAAATTCTTTGCCCCATTTTTTCCAATCTTCATCTTCTTCATCGTCTACAACATCATCGAGTTCGTCTGGAATGTGAACTTTTTTCTTGCCACCTTGTGCAAATCTAACGAACACACCATTTTCATAGACAATAAAAATGAGTAGAATGAGGAGTGGGATTAAAGAAGTGGAAGTGCTTCTTTGCATTCTCATTTTCTTTATTTTTATTTTTACTGTTTGAGATGTTTGAATTAGGTGGAGACTGGAGGTATATATAGGTTCTGGGAATGGGGTGGAAAGTGTGCGAGTGTTTTTTTATTTTATTTCTTGCTGACGACAGCTCACTTACTAAAAACTGGTATCACGATCCATCTTTCTTCTTCTGTTGTATCTAACAAAATAAGAAAATGTGGGCCCAAAAAACCTAATCTAATCTAAAACCATTAATCTGCGATTTTAGGAGGCCACATCAGCACAATTTTTAAGTAGGTACTCAAAATTAGGTGGAGACTGGAGGTATATATAGGTTCTGGGAATGGGGTGGAAAGTGTGCAAGTGTTTTTTTATTTTATTTCTTGCTGACGACAGCTCACTTACTAAAAACTGGTATCATGATTGATCTTTCTTCTTCTTTTCTATCTAACAAAATAGAACCCAATCCAATCTTCTTTTCTATCAAACAAAATAGAACCCAATCCAATCCAATGGTAGGTAATCATTTTCGCCAAAATATGATTTGTCAAATCGAATAATTGTCTTCTGTCATTTTTTCCTCAAATAAGTATGATAGATATGTTTCCATCCATGACGCTCCCAATGTATCGATTTCCATAACATCTGGTTTGTCGACATCGATACTTGGTCTTTTCTAGACACCGATGTGCAAAGTGCGACCCTCGGTATTTTCTAACATTGCTGCCACATAAGCTAGGGCATCTGCATGCCTGTTTTCATTTCTATTGAGGTGCTAAAACCTTATTTTTCCGAAGTCCTTCAACTTAGTTTTTATAAAACTCAAGTAATCCACCATGTTATCACCGAATATCCTCCATTTAATGACTGATTACGAGCATCGAGTCACTGAAAATTGATAATTCTTCCACCTTAAGCGATTTGCCCATCTCCAGTCCGGCGATTAAAGCTTCGTACTCAGCCTCATTGTTTGATGCATTGAAGCCTAATGTTATTGCTGTTTCGAGCCTTTGATTTTCGGGTTTAACCAATACAACCCCGATATCACATCCCTTACTCCCAGATGATCCATCTACAAATAATTTCTAACCATTTGTTCCATCCCAAGGATCATCTTAATCGATAATATCCTCAAATTAGAACTCCTCCTCTTCCATGCCCCAACTAGCATCCTCACATGGAAAATCAACCAAGAAATCGGCCAGTACCTGACTTTTCTTCGATACTCGGTTTTGGTATTCGACACAAAATTCGTTTATTAGTATTGACCATTTCGACATTCTTCTAGATTTGGCAGTTTTTGCCAGAGTCTGCTTTAATGGGAGATTCATCATTACAATCACAGAGTGTGATTGGAAATACGGCTTCAGCCTTTGAGATGAGAATAAAAGTGTCAAAGCATATTTCTCCAGTATTAAATACCATGTTTCTACCTCGAGCATTGTTTTACTTTGAAAATATACGAGTCTTTCAACACCATTTTCAACTTTTACTAACACTGAACTTATAACAAATTCTGATACAGCCAAATAGAGAAGCAAAGTTTCTCCCTCATCTGGCTTAGTAAGCGTCGACATTTCTTGTAGATATTTATTTAATTTAGAAATACTTATTCACATTCTTCATTCCAACAAAATTTAATATTCTTTTTAAACAACTTAAAAAGTGGCTTACATCGATATGAAGTTCTGAAGATGAACCTGTTAAGCGCAGCTATTCTTCCAGTCAGCCTTTGTATATGTTTTCTAGTCGTTGGTGATGACATTTGCTGAAGCGCTCGTATCTGATCATGATTTGCATCGATGCCTCACTTTGTAACAATATATCCCAAAAATTTGTCATAGCTGACCCCGAAGGTACATTTGTCTGAGTTAAGCTTCATATTAAACTCTCGCAATATTCGGAATACAGTGTCGAGGTTCTTCACATGATCTTCAGCTTTCATAGACTTTATGACCATATCGTTGATATAGACCTCGACAATTCGCTTGATGAGCTTTTTAAACATCTTTTCTACTGACCTTTAATAAATGGCTCCAGCATTTTTTAATCTAAATGGCATTCTAATGAAATAGTATATACTTCCATTCTAATGAAAAAATGTCGCTTTTTTTAAGTTTGTTTCGCGCCTCCATATATTCTCTTAAACAAATTGTAGTAGAGAGTGCACAACCTCTAGAATACAACAACTAATCAACTATTCTCCATTGAACCCTGCATTAGATATCAATTGAGGAAGAACGCTACACACTCCCAAGTGAAAATTGTTAAAACAATGAACTGTGTTGAAGAGAAAAATGCACTGCCAATTCGTTTAGCTGAGATAAAGAAGATGGAAATTGGTTTTTCTTTTGTAATAGTTGATCCTTCACATATTGGACTCAGCGTTACTAGATAAGAAAGACCAAATAAAAAAACAACCAAGAGAAAAGGATGCCCATTCCATAAGGAACCCAGGCCCATATGATCAACTTACATATTAAAAAATACATCAACACATAAAAAAAAAACATCAACACATACAATTCATGTACTTCTAACTTTCAAAATCAAAACCACGCAGGACACAAATACAACTAATGGCTGAAAGAAGTACTAGAGGACAAGTCACACACAAACAAACATATTTAGTCTAGTAAAAATCCTAAACTTCCATAAGAAACGCCTTATCCTTCTCCAATCGCTCCATAGCCTCAGCCTCCAAAGTTATCTCCACATCAATACCTTTCCCTCCGCCTAAGCCTTGGTACAAATAAACCATGCCATCAAACTTGTTATTTGAGCCACTCCTAACAGCTTCTGGCTTCCCAAATCCAAAATCGACATCATAAACACGAAACCTGGGCGAACTCCCAATAGCTACAGGATTAATTCCTGCATCGCTGTATCGAAACAATTTTGGTGCACTCTCCCAGTCTTCGCTGCGCTTATTTATAGCCTTCGCGTCATGGGACTCGATCACATTTTGCAACATTGTCGCGCCGAACTCAGGTGGATTGGCCAACAATAAACCAGCTGCAGTCACAGTGAATACAGCCTGAATTAAGTTACCAAAATAACTATTTGGCATTGGCGGATCAACCCTTTTTCGGCAATCCATGAACACAGCAAAAACGGTGTAGTCCTCATTTTTAAGTTGGCGTGCACGTGACACACAACGCCACAAGTGGACTCCCAATGATTGGAAAGTGGTGAATGTTTTGGTGGTTATGTTTGAGTTGACTTCTGACTTGATTTTGCTGACTGCAGTTTCTGAAAATCGGAAGATCTTCTCTCTAAGACGTGGGGCCGGCTTGGCTTCACCGTTGGATTCGATGGACTTCTCGTGGGCTTCAGCTGATTCTGGTAGATCCAGTTTCACGCGAGTGTTTCTTGCTTTGGCACGGTCGTGAAATGGTGGGACCGATATGGTGGTTGACCCACGGCAGATTTCAGCCCATGAACTCATGAAGTGCCACGTGGAATTTCCATCAAGGATAGCGTGGTTGAATGCACACCCAATTGCAAGTCCATCTTTCAGTTTGGTGATCTATATATAAAGTTCCACAGGTTAGCACTTAGCAGTTAGCACTGTTAGCAGTCAGCACAATAGTGATTTGCGAATAAACACACAGAAAACTAACATCAATATGACCCAGTACAGTATCGTCCAAAAAAAGTACAGTTTGAGTCTTTGAGATCTGATTTAAACTGATAGTTAATGTATTCGGTGATGGGTGGGAGGTCACGACATGCAATCGTGGTTTAAAAGACTTGTGTAAAGTGTTAGGCCCTGCCTTTTTCTCACAATAAATTGGGAAACAAGCATTATGACTTTATGTTACAGATATGGATCAAGAAAGTTGGATTTCCCTTAAATTTCTCATGGATTCCAGACTTCCAGTAACTATCTTTTGTTAACAATTTGCTCAGAGCATTATAATGTTTTGTTACCTGCCATGCATTTTACTGACTTGGATTGCTTTCTGGTTCTGGTTTGCATCTGCTTTAGTGAACTCCATAAATGGGGCGCAAACATATTGAGTAAGCACATATACTCTTTGCTATATTGATTATCAAAAAAAAAAGAAAACACACTCTTTGCTATATTTAGATTGTATCCAAATCAAAACATTTGACTTGATTGTATATCGCATTTGATGAAGGGGTATTGATTATGGAAAAAAAAAATCCTTGTATTTAAATTTTAACTAACTTTGATTCCGACAAAACGCAGTTGGCAAGTTGAAACCTCTCTACCGAAAATGTCTTCACTAAAACTTAAGATTTGGGAAGGGGTACAAGAGTGAGCCACTTCTCTAAATTGAGTTCAGTGACCATCTAATCAGACATACATCGTAAAAGGGTGGTCTTTATCAACGAAGCCACGCAGGTTAACACAAGTAATAATACTAAGTATCCTAGCTCGCACAGTTAGTAACACTACACAAACTCAGTGGTACATATACCAACTTGTAGTGGTGGTTGTTGAATATATCCCACAGTATCAACCAATGTTGACACTTACGTGTAGATTTTAATGCACACACCAGCTATACTCTATTCAAAGTTTCAAACGTCGATTCTCTAGTTGCAAATTCTACAAATAAGCAGAAACATACTGTGAATTATCTAACTCTCACAAATTAATGAGACTAAGCACAAACCACGTTTTACTATGTGATTATGCTATTATGAATTACTTCAGGAGATCTCTTACTTTAGTTATAAATTATAGGAACTGACCTGCACGGCCAACAGTGGCCGATGAAGTCCCTCTAAGTTCATGACATTGGTGCAGGGAATGATCTGTTGCAATATGCTTGAAGCATCCTCCTTTGCCAGTTCAGCTATATCGACATCTTCGGCAACCGCCTCTGCGACCTCCACCCCCGCATTCTCATCCTCATATTCCACCCTCAATACTCCCTCCTCATCTTTCCCTAATTTTCCTGCCAAGGGATAAAATTCTTCCAAAACAACCCCTAATCCTTCCTTCAATTTCGCCACCGCATCTTCAAAATCAGCACCCTTGTAAAGTAACAACTTTTGGTTATAGTAAAAGGTCACATAGGGAAGATCAAATGTGACCAAATGACATTCTTTCTTTCCTAGTTGCTTATTGGGTACCACATTAGTCTTGTTAATGACTTTCACCTTATCAACTCCCTCTTCTTTGCCAAGTTCAGCAGGTGCCATTCTTGATGATTCAAACACAGAGCAGCACTAAAAATCTTAGTTGAGAAGCAAAAACTGAATTGAGAACGCAAGATGGTGATGGAGAATTAATAGTCGTGTACATGAGAAGTAGTTGGGTTTCTTTAATGCAATTCATGTCACAGTTGGGTCCCAATAAATGTCAACATTTATGGTTGTCTGATCTTTGTTAGGAGTTCTCTAAAATAGATATGTCTCAAAGCCGGAGAAGTAATCTGAAATTTATCAATTGAATAAACATTCACCAATGACCACGTACTAGATTCTTCATTAATGGAAGAACTGAACGTGTCACGAGAACATTTGCCTTATTTTGCTGGTTAGAAGCGCACTTAATTAATTGATAACATTTTTTCAGGAGAAAGCAAATGCAGTTCCTTTCACAGTTTCACACACTGTTTTCTCACCCGAGCTTGGGCGCTTGACTCATATTTGTGCACTTTTTAGTTTATCACTGGACTAAGTAAAGTTGAAATTTGAAAATTTGAAACTGTGAAATTAGATTCTTATGCCCATTAATGAAGTTTTTCAAATTTGCACTGGAATAAAAACATCCTCATTCCTCATGCATCATAAGATCTTATTATCAAATCATCAAAATATGAAGAAACCTTGGCAATTGATTATAATTCTATGACAACACACATTTTAGTCCTGACACCAAGCTAAAAGTATTGTCAAATTAGATGGCACAAAAGTGTTGTTTGGATTAATTAAGACTGAGACGATGACCTTAGTTTTAATGGCTAGTAACAAACTCACCTCCCTGTAACTGTTTTCTAGATTTTAATAATATCCCTACTTGTGTACAAAAAACACACTGAGACGATGACCCATACAACTGTTAGCTCGTTCATTACTGCTATAGTATAATATAACTGTTCAATGGATGTCAATTTCTCAGATTCAATCTTCTTCCTAATTGCTGACAAATGAATAATGGTTCTGGGTATGGGTTGTTTGTTATTTTGTGTTAGTATCATACTATCATCAGTCAGGAGTCAGGACCGTAATTTCGTGAACTGTTGTGTCAATTTGATGCGTCTTTACTCCTTAGTCTTTCGTGAGGCGGGATGTATTATGCCTTGCCTGCTAGTGGACTAATTGAAACCTTAACGAAAACAAAATGATAGACTAATTGAATGGATTAATACCATCATAAACCTGTCCTCTACTGAATCTCGGGCGTGGGCACTACTTTAATAGTTCAATGGTTCTTCTACATACAGTCATATTATCATTTACAACGTGCTTTGGGGTTCTATATATGTTTCATTATCCTTTTAATGGTGGATCATATTTGCATGGTAGATCTTATTTGCTGTTACAAGTGTTCTTCTATTTATACCAAATTTGGTGATGTCTTTATTTTTTTTCTTCAATAATTGGTGACGTCTTTATTTTCTCCTCTAGGCTCTAGCTATCAATTATCATGTGAGATGAGATCAAAATATTGGTCGAACTTCAAATTCCTAAATTATCTCTTTTATATACTAGTATTAAATATATCATCAAAAAAGCTTCATCATCACCTAACTTTAACAGCAAAATTATACTTTATGGTTGGTTACTTATGCACATCATAAGGTTTTGTACCAGCTTATTTGGCATGCATAAATGAAATGGGTCCTATCTAGCCGCATATAATGATTAATGAAGTAAAACCATTTTTTAACTTTCATTTGTTCATTTTACTACAAACAGGCTTATTATTAGACCTTTTAGACCTTTAATAGTTATGATCTTAGAAATACATATTATTTTAAGTTAAAATAAATACAGTAAAACTTCACATAGAAAATAAAATCAATTCTAATTTTTTGTGGATATGACTTTAATCATAAAGATCATTTCCATTTTATATTATTTGGAAACTTCTAACATAAACAAAAGATGATTGTAAAACATCGATATTTCTAGACCGTTGGATTTTTTTAAAGGCGACAACAATTTTTAGCTAGGTTAGAGATTTCCAAATAAATTTAAATTTTGTGGAGATGATCTTTATGTTAAGATAATATTACAAAAAATATTACAAATTAGAAATTCATTTTCTAGAAAATATTTTATATTATTTTAATTTAAATTAAGTATGTACTTATAAGATCGTGTATATATTGGTAAAGAGACACTTTTTATAACGGTTCTTCTTTAACACTACTAACAATTCAATTGTAAAACACCTCATTTGGCTAAACATAAGTACTATGGCCTATGGAGGATAGGGCACTCTAGAGTTTTTTTTAAAAGGGTTAGCTAGCATTACCTCCCAGACGGGGAAATTAGAGTCGTGCACAAAAAAAAAAAAAAAAAAAAAATCAACTTGGGTTGATGGGTTTATTGATAAAGTGGGTGGAAATTCTTTGGCTAGTGGGTTAAAGAGTTTTTCTTTTTTTTGCCAAAAAAAAAATTAAGGGTTATATTGATATACCCCACCACTAGTTGCAAATAGGAGTCAACTAACAGTTGCCGTCAGTTGACTATCATAAATTTACGAAATTAGCCATTAACACTGTTCAAAACCCACAACTCAAAGCCCAAATTCGAAATTAGCCATTGTCATATTGTAATTGAGCTCAGGTTAGCTCAAAAATAAAAATCAAATATCACTTTGAGTCCAAAAATGGGATCCAACTGAAGAAGAGGACGGATCCTCACGTTTCTTGTTTCCTGATCACAAATATCATATTCATCACACCTAACCCACTTCTCCATCTTCAAAAAACTCATTTCCATTTCTCTCTCTCTTGGAACCAACAATGGCAACATCAACAGCTACTGGTTTTGCCACATCAATGGCAGCTGTCAAGACGATGATGGAATCTTCTTATTCTAATTCTTCTCAATTCAGAATAATTTGCAAACCCAAAAGAACATTCCTTGTTCGTAGAGGAGGTGTCACCAGGTGTGAAGCTGTGTCGGATAATAACAATAATAGAGTTTCTAGTCTCTCTGCTCTTGAACAGCTCAAAGCTTCAGGCGCTGATCGTATGTGTTTTCTATATTTTTTTTACATTGGTATCGTTCAATTCTATAACTACGTCTACTTGTTTTATATATCATCAACTAAATTGCCTGATCAAATGTGAAAACTTTTGATCACTGCATTTACCTATATATATTGGTACTAATTTATTTTTATTTGTTCGTATCTGTCAGGGTATACTAAAAAAGAGAGCATCATAGTCTTAGGCCTGAGTATTCACACAACGCCAGTGGAAATGCGTGAAAAACTTGGTATCCCAGGTGAATGGCTTGCCATTGGAGAGCTTTTGTGGCTTGAACCATATAGAAGAAGCTGTTCTCAGTACCTGTAACAGAATGGAGATTCATCTTGGCATCGTGGTGTTAGAGAATTGACTGAATGGATGGCAAAGGTGCTTCCCTATTTCTTCATTTAATTCTGTGTGTTAATTGGTATTTGGAATTCTCTAAGAAGTGCAAAGCACCGATTTATGAGCATTAAATACTATTTCAAAACTTAAATCATCTCTGTTGTTAAACCCCATTTTGCTTTTCTTTGCAGACAAGTGGAATTCCTGCTTCAGAGCTTCGCCATCATCTATTTATGTTGCGTGACGGCGATGCCACACAACACTTATTTGAAGTTTCAGCCGGGCTTGACTCTCTCGTACTAGGAGAAGGACAAATCCTTGCTCAGGTTAAACAAGTCATCATGTCTGGAGAAGGAGTCAACGGATTTGGAAGGAACATCAGTGGTTTGTTTAAGCATGCAATCACTGTTGGTAAGCGGGTTCGAACAGAGACCAACATTGCATCTGGGGCAGTTTCTGTCAGCTCAGCTGCTATTGAACTTGTTTTAATTCCTCAGAATTCCTCTGCCACCGCTAGAGTGTTGGTTGTTGGAGAAAGATGGGGAAATTTTAACACTCAAAGGGGTGGGGACAAAAAGATCTGAAAAGCCATCCGGGAGTTTGAGATAATCTACAAGCCTCTCACCGAGATGCTTGCATGCGCCAGGTGAATCTGATGTTGTTTCCACAAGCACAGCATCAGGAGACCCTATTATTCACGAAAGAGAATGTTGAGACCCTTCCCCTGTGGGTTCAATAAATGGTGGTTCACTGCTTTTTGTTGATATCTCTGTCCCGAAAATGTCGGTTCCTGTGTCTCTGAAAAACACGTGTCTAAACGTTGACGATCTTAAAGAAGTTAGGGGAGGATCGGAATTGAAAAGCAATGGGTTTATTATTACTGATCAAAGGGACTCTTTGGAGACTCTTCCCACCATAAAAACTGAGGTGGAAATTTCGAATTTGGGCTTTGAGTTGTGGGCTTTGAACAGTGTCAATGGCTAATTTCGAACCAGTGGGTTTTGACCAGTCAAAGGCAACTGTTATTGACCCTCTTTTTTTGGGGGTAATCCAACCAAAAAAAAAATTAATATTTATAAAACCCCAAATGAAAACAAAGAAAGTCAAATTGAATATATTCTTTCTCCAATTTGTTAAATTAAGGTAATAATTGTTTCACTTTTCATTGTTAGTTGGAGTGGTGTTCCATCATTTGCTTAAATTTTTTATTCCTATAGAAAAGGGATTTAATTCTTCAACAACAAGAAGTACCCATTGTTTGGTTGATTGAACATAACTACCAATCTTAATGGAAATTGCTCAAAGACTTCCACGAATTCAATTTATCCAACAAAACAATAATCCATTTACACAAAATTAACTTATTGCATGATTCATTCATTGTAAAATTCATACTATAATGAATATTTGTTTAGATTGAAAGCTATATAAAACTCTAATCATATTTAATTAGTTGTTATATTTGTTAGCATAAAAATATCCCTTGATTGAAAAATTAAAACGTGAAATGAGGTGAGTGAATATACGTGGGTGTTGATCAACAATATACAGAGACAATCTTGTCCAAACAAAACAAGCACTTTAAGTGGGTGTTGTGGCTAAAATGGTGGGTTTATATAACACCACCCAAAAATAAATATGAGTCCTCAGATGACATGTATTTGTTTACCAAAAACAAGACGGTGTAGTTGCAAGTTGCAACCTAGTTAGTTCCCACACTAGAGAAATAAGGCCAGTCGGATTCACGCAGAGTCCCATTGGCCCATATATAAACCATCAACTGCACTAGTGAAGTGAAACTCCCTATGCTCCCCCTAGAGGGGATCACAGCTTCAAGAGATTTGATGCCTAAGCCGTCAATCGCTTCCCAGCAATTGTTAGTTGCATTAATTTTCCGATGAATGTAGTAATATTTTCCGTTTATTTTCCGGTTATTCCCCATCATGCAATTGATCAAATAAGGACTCAATTCATAGGATTCTTTATGAGTTGCTGAGCAAAACCCTTCGTCTTAACCTCTCAAGCCAACTGTACTTGCATTTTTTTTTTATCTAAACCTGAAACTCAATTAATACTTCATCTTGCCTCCCCAAGAACTTACCAAATAGTTTTGAAAATAGACTTTCTGGACTAACAATAGCTATACAAATATCAAAATCAGTGAGTATAATCAATGAGAGAAAACACAAAATAAATGCAACAATACGTAATCCCGCCCGTTATATATATGAACTCCCACTTGTACGAACTCTAAAAAAACTCTACCATGAAAAACAATGAATTAGAAATTGATTTTTGGAGGAGATGTTCTCCTCACAATACATATCATCCTTAGAAGAAATCAGAATATTTGAAGATGTTTAGACGTATCAAAATTAGCTTACAATATTACAAAATTATCTAACGGTTCAGATTTTTCAAATTTCAAAACAATTTTTGATAAGGTTAAACATTTTCGTTTGGGCTGATTTTTTGTAGAAATATTCTCTATTATGAAATGACTATCCTCACTAAAAACCAGCCCTCAATTCATCTTATCTATATAATAAAGCAGTTTGGTTTTTTTTATGTTGTTATATTGAGCGGTCGGGGAGAAAACAGTTTTGGGATGATCCTACGGTGATAAATCAGTTTTTTTTAAGAGTCCTACTTACTCTAAACTAAATAGTCTTACTTACTCTAAAAAAATTAGCATCTGGGCATTGGGAGACTTCAGAACCGATAGTGAACGTCGTAAATGGTCCCAATGACACCATCTATGATTTTTATGGTTTTCATAAATCCATGTCTCAGGTGCGTTAATCCAATGAACCGTGACCAAACTTATTTTTCAATCCTTTAATTCAATATTATGTTTTGCCACATTGCTCTTCATAAAGGTTTCATTGTCTTATGTACAATTGAATAGTTATGGCTGGTGAGATAAGGTAGACTGTTAGTTCGGGTTTTTCCTAATTCTGCTATTGGTTTAATGCTTTAATCGTAGACGATTTTATGTTTCTGAAGTCTTAATCATAATTAAAATATTTAATGAATTTCCCTTAACTTGGGTTCTTTATACACCAGATTAAGTACCCTGCACCAGGTGCACCAGACCTAGCAATGAGAGTAAAGGAGTTGTTGATAGTGAGCTGCTTTAAACGTGTAAATGTAGAAAAAGGACGCAGACTCGACCATGGTGCTTGGGTGCCCACCATGCTCATGTATCCCAATGCCGACATTCCAGTGTGTCAACTTTCTATTCAAACCAACAAGGAAGGAACCTATCACCATAACATGGGCGAGGCATTGGCTCCTCTTAGAGAAGAAGGGGTATTTATATTTGGATCAAGAAGTGCTACACACAACTTAAGAGAAATGGGTATGAGTAACGGTCATGTTGTTTCTTCATAGGGCATCAACCTCCAAGACGGACACGAGAAAAAAAGCGGACACCTGCGTGTCGCAGCGTGAAGAGTCTTTGATACATGGCTCAAAGAGTCTCTATTAAACGGAAGGTAACTACACTCAAAATCTAAGTTTTTCCATTAATTATTTAGAAAAAATATGGAGATAGAGAAAAACATTGTTGGTAACTTATGTTCATAAACAAGGGGACTTCTATAATTATATGTTGAACTTGGAAATGATTGTTTTGCAGATATGAAGATGTGAACCATTACGAGAAGAAGGCCCCATATGGCAAAAAGGCACACCCCCACCCAGATCACTTTTACCCTTTGCATGTAGCACTTGGGGCTGCAGGGTGCAAGTCTAAGGCGGAACAGATCCATCATAGTTGGAGCTTTGGTTCAATTTCTTATGCCTCTTACCGTTTCACGACAAATTGATCATTCACGGATGCACTTTCGACAAATCGTATTTATTCTTGATGACAATAAAAATTGACATTTGAAAGATTATATGTATGCAATTATTGTCATCTCATTTGTTTCTAGAGAAACCAATGAGAAAATGCTCCAAATCAATTTTACTTTTCCCCTTACAAGAATCAAATCAATTAAGTAGATAAATGGAATGGGACGACGAAGGTTTCTATAAAAGTTCTTTATGAAAACATCTATTTTGATCCAGCTAGCATTTAAGATTTTTCTTTACCAGTTTTACATTTTCAAACATTTATCTTGATTTTTTTTTTCGTAGTATTGAGATGACAGACAAAACAAATAGCTTCAAATCTGACCTTTAGAAAGTAGCTACTATAAGTTCACTGGTTCTAATTTTGAAAAGCTTAAATTCCATTTAACATGACGAATGAAATATCAACTTCAGCATCAAGTAAAATATACGAGCTTGAAGCAGATGATTGGCTGCTGAAATAAATTTAGAGTAGAACCAAGTGTATCATGGTGGTGGAAAGTAGGTAAATGCATGAGCATGAATATTACCTTTAAGGAGTTCATTGGTACTTGCGATGAAAGGAGGAATACAATGTTCTATGTCTATAATGGTTGGCTCTGCAACAAGGATTTCTGAAATTTGAGAGCACCAGCTCCTTTCATCTTTCATGGCCATGATGTCGAAATCACAACCAATATTAGGGAGTGGTTAGAGAAAGTAGAGAACAACCATTGTTGTGTGTTTATAATATTTTATCATTTATATAAAAGGTCGATGATATACTGTTTAAATTCCATAAAAGATGTGTCTGCTACTATTTTGCCATTATCAATAGAGTTCTTGCATTTAGTGACATATGTTGTTGTTGGAATTTGACACAATCTTATTTACTATGCTATTTTGCCTTAATGATTTCATAACTCGACAATTCTTGAAATCTATCATACACTAAGAAGACACACATCATAGTCTTAAGGGGCATCTTGCTTGAGATATCTATAAATGCTTCATATGTCATATGCAGGGAGCGCATAATTGATTGCATTGGAGCTTCTTAGCAGGGGCAGCAAGACAATAACATATTCATCACCATTTGCCCACCACTTGGTTTGGTGAAGATTAAGTTTTATGATGCTTTAAAAAGTGATGGTTATCATGATACTCTAGCTGTGGCTGGAAGGGACAATGAAGGAAGCTTTCAAGGTGCTTGCTCAAGAAAGAAGAAGGTTATACGTCTGCATAAGCAAAATTACTAGATGCAGCAGGGGAATTTTCACACCAGAAACAATGGAGCAGTACTTTTTATGAAGGGGATGCCAAGCAAGTTATAGACGCATGTAGGAATGGAGCTGACAATGCACCATGGAGGTGGAAACCAGTGCTTACAAATATATTTTGTTATAAATCTTTCTGTAATGAACTTCGTTTCTTTTAGACATACCCTTAGAGCATGTAACATGTTTGCTCAAAAACACTTGCTTCTTAGGTAGCCAAGAGTGGACCTGTAGAGTTATTTTTGTATTGTAATGATTTCTTAAATTTTTTGATAAATGAATGAGTTTGATGCATATGTTTATATAACAAAGGTCATCTTAATCCAAAACAATCTAAGTAGCATACACCCTCCATAAGCACTCAATATTAATTTTGTAAATAATAGTTATTAGATTTTTATGTTTCTTTTGCAGCTTTTAATTTAATTAATAAAAAAATGAATAACTTTATGACTCGAGTGGCGTAGCCACGGGTTAATTTTTAGTCTATATAATAAAATAGTTTGGTTTTTAAGTGATTTGTGTGAAGCCTACATCGGATGGCTAATAGTTAATACAATCAGTATATCGGACGGTAGACCGGCACAAATTAAAGAGTAAGTTGATTCCAATTAAGAAACAATCTTTATGAAATCGTACTAAAAGAAATTACTACTAACTTATCTAGAATTTATGAAACTTATTTGAGTTATTTAAATTCTAACCTATCTAAATTTATCTAAAGTTATCTAAATTATAACGGCAATTATAATACTTACTAATACCCACAAAATTAGGAAATAAGAATAAAAATCTTTCATCGGGCCAATCCCTCTTTTTCATTCAAATCACTTTTAGTTACTAATAAACAAATTACTTTTAGTTTTGGGATGATTTGACGGTAATTATAACATTTACTAATACCCACGAAATTAGGAAATAAAAATCCTGGGCCAATTTTTTTTTTTTTTCTTCAAATCACTTTTAGTTACCAATAAACAAATCACTTTTAGTTACCGAAATTACTACTAATTTATCTAGAATTTATGAAACTTATCTAAATAACTTATCTAACTTATCCAAAATTTATCTTAAGTCATCTAAATTCTAACGGTAATTATAACACTTACTAATACCCACAAAATTAGGAAATAAGAATAAAAATCTTTCATCGGGCCAATCTCTCTTTTTCATTCAAATCACTTTTAGTTTTTAGAGTATCTTACGATAATTATAACACTTACTAATACCCACAAAATTAGGAAATAAGAATAAAAATCTTTCATCGGGCCAATCTCTCTTTTTCATTCAAATCACTTTTAGTTTTGAGACTATCTTACGGTAATTATAACATTTACTAATACCCACGAAATTAGGAAATAAGAATTCTGGGTCAATATATCTTTTTTCTTCAAATCACTTTTAGTTACCAATAAACAAATCACTTTTAGTTACCGGAAAAAAAAAAAAAAAAAAAAAAAAAAAAAAAAAAAAAAACAAAAAAAAAAACAAAAACAAACAAAAACAAATCTACGTCTTTCACTCTTTCCTCTTCCTCACGAAGATACCTTACAACCCTTTCTTCTTCCTAACCAGTAAGGTAACACCATTCTTCTCACCTCTCACGTTTGAGTGCAAGGATCTCTCGACGCAATCCTCAGTCTAAGGTAAAAAAATCTCATTACTTTGTTGTCAGTGAATTTTGTTGCTTTTTCCACATTGTTTTTTCAGTAATCTTTTTCAATACTATTTTCTTCTCTTCAGTAAGAATTCTTAACATGATTTATGTATCTCGGTTCTCTCCACTGCGTCATGCTCTCTCCACCACTCTAAGTCTCTTTTTTAACAGGTAATTAATATTAATTTGTATTTAGTTTACATAGTGGTTTAGTGCATAGTTTTATGAGTGTAATGAAAATTATGCCTTTAACACTCAATTTAAATTTCGGCGGGATGGGATTTCGGAAAAATCCATTGATACGTGAATAAATCTTTTCTATTGAATAAGATTCCTCGGGATTAAACGACAGTTGTGAAGGCAAGTACATTTTAACGTCATTTTCTTCTAATTGTTCAAATTTATTTCTATGCACAGAACAACAAAGAATCTACAGAGTGCAAAGACTTTAACGCTTCTTTTGCAAGATTGAACTAATCAATGGAAAATTTATGTATTGTTGAATGGAAACTTTTTCAGTCAACATGACCGAGAACGTGTCTGAGTTACAAGAAAATGTAAGAGTGAAGAATTAGCTATAATGGAAGCAAGTAAGTTAGTGGAAAAGTTATTTTTTACTATTTATATTTGAAAAACTATGTCTTATTTGTCTGTAGATGTATGCTTCATTTTGTGCATTTTGTAGTTGTAAAGACGTGTTGAGTGGGAGACTAAATACATAAGAATGTATCATTTCTCAATCCCAAATGTTTGTGTTGGACTCATTTTCTATGTTTATTGTGTTGCATAAGTGCATGGTCAAGGATGCAATAACAACCAAAAGAGTATAAGTCAAGGCACAAGTAGAACTTCTACTTCTTATGATATCATCACTCGAGTATCGAGGATCAGTATCCTCTCTTCTTATCAGATTTTTGAATCCTCATAATTTATAATATGATATTTTAGTTTCGATAAATTTTTATATTAAGGTTGTAGTTTCTTGGATGTTTTCGGTCTTTTGTATTGTGACTTTGTGTGCACTTATTAGGACTTCATAACCATACCTCACAGTATATGAATTTAGTTATCATTTGACAGTTTTTAATTATGTTAAATCCAAGTACAAAAGATTGTGAGTTGAATTGAAACCAACATTTTGAGAATGTGACATATGAAGACTACCTCACACTAAGATCGGAACAAGTAGATAAAGGTAGGCAAGAAAACACCCTCTTCATCAGATACAATTGAGTTGCATATTTGGGTCAGAAGTTTGGAAGCTAATGGTTTATATTTTTGGATTGTCTAACGAATGGATTGACAAAATATTTTATTTTCATCATTGCATTGTGAAAGGTTGGTTATGACTAAAAGTGGATATCCATTTTCAAAATATTTTAAATAGGATTTATCATCATTGCATGGTAAAGGTTGGTTATGATTGGATATCCAAATGGTTTATATTTTTTCGGATTATATTTTTTTGTTCGAATTGGTTTGGATAATGATTCGATAGATCCGATTTAAAAAATATTTTATTATAATTTATTTATTTATTTTTATTGTATAAAAATATTATATAAAATCATAAACTAATAATATAAAACTATAATAACAAAATAATAATAATAAATGACAAATATATATATTTATACTAGTTTTATAGTGGTAAAATGAATTATTCAAAGCAAATAAAATTTTAATTAATTTTTATTTTCGATATTATCCGAGTCCGTTTCGGGATATCCCAAATCAGATTCGGATAATTGTTTTAATATCCATCGGATTGGATTCGGATTCGGATATGGTATAAATTTCAGATTTTATTGTCAACATATCCGCTTTTGCACCCCTTTAATAGCTTAAGCTTTACTTGCAATTGCCCCATGTTGGGCTCTTTTTAATAGCTATTGGTTGCCCCATGTTGTTGTTGGTTTAGCTTTAGCTTCTTCTGCTGAAGTGTTGGTTGCATATATGCTTGATTTAGCAATGATCCATTTTGTTTTTACTTATTAATGGATCTATGACTTTCACTATTATTATATTTATGCAGGAACTATCCAATGAAGGAAATAGAGACGATAATATTTTGGCACCTGACAGATTCCCCACCCATTGAAGTTTGCAAATTGAATATTAGAGGCATTAAGAGCAAATTTTGGAGGTTCATTTGAGTAGCAAACCTATTCCCAGTGGTATCTTTGAGTGGCAGATCGAACTATTCCCAGTATAGTAGTATCTTTGAGTAGTAGACTTATAAATCTGTTTACAATAACCATGTTTTAATTGGGCCTATTTGAAGCTCCATGGGTTCTATATTGGTCATTTGAAATATATTTGTTTGTTCAATGTAATGACATAATTTGTAGTGCATCTTACATATGATCTCTTATGCATTTTTGTAGTAATTGTGTAATGGATGTGATTAATTATTATATTGAATTCATTTAGCTAATGTCTTCGAACTTTTGATGTTGACAAAATCAATAAAACTTGAGAACTTTTTGTTACTTCAGCAGTTCATATTAGTTACTGCTTTTGTTGTTAGCTGTTGACAATTCGTTTGGTAGTCCATTGGATTGCAGACTTGCAGACATGTCATTTAGCAGAAAACATTTGATATCAATTTAGGATCTTAGTTGCTTGATCCAAGCATGTTATACCGTAGGACTATTTGCAGAACTATTGATGATAATAATTATGTGCTCATGATCGAATAAGCTAATCTAGCTATGTACTTAGCAAGATTAAAAACAAGTAAGCCAAAAGACCCACAAAATTTCTCTCAAGAAGATTGTCATTGGCGAAAATTGCATTTGCTTGCTTAACGACGCGGATGAAGTGTGTTTCAATGTTCAGTCTAAGTATACACATGTGTGACAAGTTCTCACTAAGAGCCTAATAGTGCTCCAACAGTGTTTGTATAACCTTTGAGCTTTAGGTTCTTATTGATAGCAATATATACCTTGGATTATAGGAGTTTGCTATTGACTTTTTATTTATTTTTCTAATTCTTATAAAGGGATTTAACAACTATTTAGGTTTTGTTGGCATAAGACATATTTACTCATGGGATTTGAAGCATTTGTGGGTGCATTACTTTTATGGGCATATTGCCGTGTGAAATTGAGTATGTATGATGCACAAAAGTTCAATTTAAATATAAAATAATAATAGAAACATTCTTGATTTTTTCCCAATAAAATTGGGGTTAAAATAATAAATTGACACGATTTTATTTTGCTAAATTTACCCATAATGACTCGAGTGGCGTAGCCACGGGTTAAATTCTAGTCTATAATACAAAACATCTCAGTTTTTAAGCAAGTTATAAGGGCTTAAGTGGTGGTCCTGATTTCCTCGGGATATGTGTTAATGCTTGAAGAGTCCTATTTACCTAATACTAAAAGTCTGCTTGAAGAGTCCTATTTACCTAATACTCTAAAATAGACAAAAACCTTCAAAACCTATTTACCTAATACTAAAGTATCTGCTTGAAAAGTCTTATTTACCTAATACTCTAAAATAGATAAAAACCTCCAAAACCCCAACTAAAAACCACCAAAACCTCTTTTCTTCACACAAACTCCCATTTTCTTCACGCAAACAGGTGTAGTTATTTCACATATTAAATTATATAATTATTTCATTGTTTAAATACCCCTGTAGTTTCTCCTAATGTTTGAGAAACGTGTATAAATTGAATATGGATTACACAAGGAATGAACAGTCTATAATACAAAACAACTCAGTTTAAGTGGTGGTCCTGATTTTCTCGGGATATGTGCTAATGCTTGGAGAGTCCTATTTACTTAATACTAAAGAGTATGCTTAAAGAGTCCTATTTACCTAATACTCTAAAATAGACAAAAACATCCAAAACATATTTACCTAATACTAAAGCGTCTGTTTGAAGAATCCTATTTATCTAATACTCTAAAATAGACAAAAATCTCCAAAACTCCGACTAAAAACCTCCAAAACACCTTTTCTTCATGCAAACTCCCATTTTATTCACGCAAACAGGTGTAGTTATTTCACATATTAAATTATATAATTGTTTCATTGTTTAAATACCCCTATAGCTTCACCTACCGTTTGAGAAACGTGTATAAATTGAATATGGATTACACAAGGAATGAACATTTAAAGTTGTCTACGTACACTCCACTTCTGGATAAACAAATTGTTCTCAATACATTTACTCGGCTAACATGATTTTCTAAGGCATATTCAGTTAAGTTAAGGGTATCACAATGATACTAACAGGTTCAATTTAAATGTCAAAGAAAAAAATATGATAATTTTACTATAAAAGTTAAATTTACGTGTATTCATTTAATTATGACTCGAGTGGCGTAGCCACGGGTTAAATTCTATTTACATAATACTCTAATGCTTAAAGAGTTCTATTTACCTAATACTCTAAATTACCTAATATGCTTGAAGAATCCTATCTACCTAATACTCTAATACTTGAAGGGTCCTATTTACCTAATACTCTAAATAGACAAAACCCCGACTAAACCTTCAAAAACCTTTTTCTTCACACAAAAAAAACCTTCACGAAAATCTTCAAGCCAAAAAAATTTCTCATTTTCTTCACGCAAAATCTTCAGAGAACCGTAAACTCAACAAGGGTGCTTCTTCTCCACCGCTCCAAGCCTCTTCAACAGGTATAGTTATTTCACATATTAAATTATATAATTATTTTATTGTTTACAAAATAAACATTACATGAGGGTCAACTTTTCAACTTTTGAAATTGAGTTTAAATAGACACTTTTAATTGTTTTGCAGTTGCATACAAGTATTTAGTTAATGTGTACTTCAGACGATTGCTGGTTTGTGAGAATGATCTTGGCCACTAAGTTGTCTCTAATATTTTGCTATATTAGCGGCAATATGTTATGTTCCGTTTTTCAGTTAATAGTTATAAGGTCGAGTCTAAAATAGTTATAAGCTAAGGTTTTGAAAACATTTCCCTACATTTAAAGTGGAACAAATACAAAAGCCATTCAAGTCTTCGACAGAAAGCTATAATAATAATAATAATAATAAATAAATAAAAAATCTGAAAATGCACGCATCCCTTAAAACCCCCGATTCTCCAACCCATCAGCCGTCCTTCCCATCTTCCAAATCAACGCTTCCCAATATCAAATAAAGAAACAAAAGCATCAACACAAGCATAACTAATTTGAAGAGCCTAAAACCCCCAATTCTCCAACCCTTTTTCACATCTCCCCAAATCAAACGTTTCCCAATCTCAAACGAAACAAAAGCATCAACACAAGCATAACTAATCTGATCATCAGACAACCACTCATCATCCCACGTACTCCACGAAATCTCCGACTTCTCGATCACCAAACCCACAACTTCCCTAGCCAAAGATCTCAACCCCTTTCCCACAAACCCCTTTCCCACAGCCAGACTCCTCAAATCAACAGCATTCGCAACACCCAAATTATAATACAACAACTTCTCCACATCTTTCTCAATTTCAACACCCACAAATGTATACATGGGATTGTTCAAGAAATTAATCAAAGACAGTGGGACATGAGGCATGTACAATAATTGGAATATTAAACATTTATGTCCAACACATAGTTGTAACGTTGCGACAGGGTTTTGGGGACGCCATTCGGTATCGAGACCGACGACTAGACGGTTGAGACGAGAACGATGGGTGTAGAGAAGATCATTGATGTATTGGTCAACAACTGATGGAGTGGAGGTGACAGTGGTGTGGATTATATTAGTGTCGATTTGGACTCTGTAGGTTGAATGGGTTTCTGATGAGATGTCAAGATCTTGGATGGTTAGGTTGCTCATGGCTGCTGAGAGGGATTGTAGTCGAGAGTGGAGAGTAGAGTTAGTTTTTTTTTTTTTAGAGTGGAGAGTAAAGTTGTTTATGAAGACTTTACTTGTAGGAGAAGTTTAATAAAGGCAATAGATTCTTTCTTCTCTTTTGATTCTTTCTTATCTGTTTTTTTTAATAAATTTGTTTAGTAAAGTTGTTAAAATTAGGGTTAACTAGTATTACCCCATAGCCAATTAGGACTTGGCCCCTACTAGATGGGAAATTAGGGTCTCTCCCTAAACACACGGTCAATTTAGTTTGACCGTTAACTTTCAAGTCAAACAAGTGAAAATTACATAAATGTCCTCATTGTTTTTAAAAATAAAATATTCAATTTTAATTAGGTGGGGGCATTTATATTATTTTCAGTTGTTTGACTTGAAAGTTAACGGTCAAACCAAATTGACCGTGTGTTTAGGGGGGAGACTCTAATTTCCCATCTAGTGGGGGAAATCTTAATTGGCTCATCTAGTGGGGGATAACACTAGTTCACCCTTAAAGTTATATACACACTTTAGAGCATCTCCAATGGGGAGTGTAAACCATATAGAGTGTAAAATTTACACCCCAAACATAAAAAAAAAATTTCTAATGGGGGATGGGGGTGGTATATCGTAGATAATAGAATATTAACTAATAGAAGGGGTGGAGAATTTCCCATCTAGCTATTAGTTGATAAATAGATCGGGCAACACTCAAAACAGCGTTTGAAAAAAAAACAATCAGACGTCCCACTCTAAATTTCCTTTTCTTCGAGTGCTTTTGTTTCCTGTATACATTTTTATGTAAAGAAGTCTCTCTCCACCATGACTGATCTTGCAAAGCAAATCCATGCATGTGGTTGGAATTTATTTGTTGGACTTTAAAAACGCATATTGTTTTCTTTGCTTTTAGTCCTTCTGATAAGAACATTTTCTCTTTTTCTTCTAGTTCTGATTCTAGGTGTGGATCTCAATTATTGTTTTTGGTTTTTTTTCAAATTCATCTGTACCCATGTTAGATAACAAGCTGAACATCACTAGATCTTTGAATAATATTTCTGAATTACAAAAACAAGCACGTACCCCCTTCAAATCATATTGATTTGCATTCTTAGAAATTCTATGATTGATAAATCCAAGGTGTTTAAAGGTTGGGGTAGACGCGAATTCATAATAGAACGTTCTTACTTGTTTGTTTTCAAAGACTATAATTGCATTGCTGAATCTTTTCGATTGCCATTCCTAGTTCAAGAATGGGAATTGCTTGGAACAGATGGATCGAAGAAGGAAATCATTTGTTTATGTTATTTCTTTTTTCTTTTTTCAATTAAACGTTACTTTAATCAACGTTTCTCTTCGTCGAAAAGTTGGGACGTCTTGTTAAGCTAAGTGACGTTTCAATACATTTTTTCTTAGACGACACTCAAACTAACGTCCTTGTTTTAGAGTACGCTCTGTTCTATTTTTCTCCATTGGAGACTATCCAATGTGTATATTTTGGTTCAATACATGAGAGTGTAGTAGAAGGGCTAAAATCCTAGTGGCACCTATATGGAGCCTATGTGGAAGTGTAAAATTACACTCCCCATTAGAGATGCCCTTACAGTGTATATTGTGACATTGGTGTATTAAATGTAATTTGATCTTAATATATTTGATTTGGATGTGTTAAACTAGCCAATAGTATAATTTGGATGGCTTTCTAGTGCAGTGATTTAGCACTTGTACTATTTGCAGCCTTTGGGTCGGTTTCTATGGAGGTTGAGGACCTAGATTCAAGTATCTGAGAGACTGGAGAGGTGGCAGTATGGGTGGCACAATATATTAGTGACAGATATCAAGCAAATATAGTACACTAGTTTATAGGCCCGTGCATACGCATCGACTCTTTTGAAATTATTTAGATTTTTTTTTAGAAAATTGGGACTACTGTTTTAGTCGCTTGCCTGTTTTAATTTTCTAACAAATTATTTTATTTAAGTTTTAAAAACCCGTTTTTTTTCAATTGGGAGAGAGATCATGTTTTAATAGGAGAATAATTTCCGTTTTAATTAGATGTGTTAGATTTTTTCTTTTCAATAGGAGAGAAATTCCTATTTTAATAGGAGAATGATTCCCGTTTTAATTAAAAGTGCTATAATTTGTTTTAATAGTAAAATAATTCCCGTTATAATATGAGAGGAATTCCCGTTGTAAAAAAAAATTTCCGTTTTTCAAATATGAGAGAAATTCCCGTTTTAATAAGAAATGACGTGGAATTTTAATAGAGCAAAAATATCTCTTGTGGGATATTAAGATATAGATGGAAGCCCAAAAAACAAAACAATACAATTATCGGAAATTCGGAATGTAAAATTTGAGCAATTTGAAGGTTTACTAGTATATAAATATAACGGGATGGATTGGACAAGAGCGTTGTATTATGTATGCCCGCATGTTGGAATCACAGTAAGAAAGAGTGAAAGAAAAAACAGGCCCAGTCCAGAAAAATAGAGATGAGTTAATAATGGGCACACGAGTCTGCTCGTTTTCTTGTATGTATAAAGGATTAAAGGTAATCTAATCACCTGTTTTTCTTCACCTTCACTTTTGTGGTTTTCTGTAAAAGTTTATTATTTAACTTCACTTTTGTATGTTTGGATTCTCATTATTTGTCGACAACAAAAACAAAGTTGGACCCTTTAATTTGAATTACAATTTATCTGTATGCGTTCTTAAAGATCGACATTGCTTTTTCTTATTATTCATATAATTGAGTCATCATCTATATCTAAACTGCCTGGATGAGTCAATAAGTAATACATCCAACCAGATATTGTTTCATGTTTATGGAGATATTGCAAAGGTTTATATAGCATTTGTTTTTGGTACTGATTGCTACATATTATTAATTTACCATTTCTAGTAGCAGACATGCATGCCTTTCCTACTACTAGTACTAAACCAATACTGTTCATAGTTGGATCAATCATGGCCCTAACATGTACTGTACACTCACTGTGTTTCGCAAAGCATGCTCTTTTGTTTGTCATTAACTTTGATCGGATAGTACTAGGATACAAGACATTGATTAGAAGGAACTCCGCATTTGTGAAAAAGTCATGAAAGCACCCACATGAGGTCAGTATTGTTTAACATTTGCTTCATCTTTTACAGACGCTAATTAGGAATAAATTTTTACAACTTGCATGTTATAAACTTAAACTTTTCTTTCCGTTTCTCAGTCATCCCAAATTTCAGCAAGATTTTAGGTAGGGCGGTTTCTGTTGAGTGTTCCCTGCGTCCTGCGGGGTGATGGTACAGGTAGTGCTAGGCCTGACTGTCCTAGAAGAGGTTTTGGGGTTGTGTTGATAGTTCGTATTGCCATTCTAGTAGTCGAGTGCGCTGCAGGAGCTGACCATGTCCGGGTTATGGTCGTGTTCGTAGTCCTGATTGTGGTTGTGGTAGGAGTGTTGCTTATGAGAAATATAATACACTGGCTCATTATACAGCACCTGATTACACTATATTTAAGTAAAATTAAAACTGCATCTTGTCTTGTGTGTGTTCCTGAACACAGCCCAGGGTTTGTAACCCCTTTTTGAAATTTGAACTAACGCCTTTCAATTCATGCACTAGTCTGAGTTTTAATGACTTCAGAAATTTCCATTTGGTTAACACAGTTTTGGTATTTGTATTGTTTTTTATATCTTTGGGGACGGTAATAAAGACTTGAGGAAATAGATATGGGGTTGACTAGATACGGACTGAAGAATGAAGTCTTGGGGATAGGATAAGGTCCTCAAGGAGGAAGGGGTTTAGCAGGTTTTCTTTGGATTTTTTAAACAGTGTTGGCTACTTTTCTTCATCTTGTTTGTTGCTGCCTCTTTAGATCCAGTGTTTGTGGTCTGCGACTGGCACCTAAAGAAGTAAGAACAATCTGGAACAAACAGATTGTCATCGTGAAAGGTTATTATTATTATTTATTTATTTATTTATTTTGTTTTATTATTTATTTCCTTAGTCCTTTGGAGACGGTGAATAACATTTGATTTCGAAACCTATTTTTGTTATTGTATTTTCATGTTATCTTTCAAAATAACGTCTCATTGGTTATTTACCCTTTTTCTTAATGAAAACTGTCTTTTGGGAATGATAGATTATAGGTAAGGACCTACGGGAATGTCATAGGCGTGCTGGGGTTTGCTTTGTACCTAAGTGGGGGTAGGCCAAGAGGAGGCTAAGGACCCAAATGAGGAAGAGGGAATCAATGAGCCATCCTTATGGTTACTTAAGCCTTAGATGGACCAACTTTATACAGTCCTTGTGTTTGTGGCTTGGGACTGTCACCTTAAAAAGGTTACGACACTTTCTACTTCGGCGTCGTTGGAACCTCCAGACCACATGCTCTAGCATTAACCCGTAATGCCTTGTCTGCCTCACCTATTTTGATGTTGTTTATATTAAGTTTTTGGAACTTTTAAAAAAGAAAAGATCTTTGGGGATTATCAATTTCAGCGTAATTTTCTTGATGTCATTGGGATTTCTCCTTTTTAATTATATAATGTGCAATATTTGTGCTGCTAAAAGTATTTATTTATTTTTAGATGAAAAGTTAAAAAATGAATACTAATTTTTACATGGTTAGACATATCCAAATATTATAATTTTTTGTGAGAATGATCTTTCACGGTGGGGAGATCATATCTACTAAAATTCAGCCTTTAATTAAACTTTTAAGTCCATGATTTTGCTTGGATTCGTTTACAATGTGGCTATAATGTGAATGTGGTTCTATCCCTCCCCTTATTTAAATTCTTACTAATCTTATTTTATGTTTGCGAAAAAATTATTTGTATTTTGATTTTGGTAGAGGACTAGAGGGTTTATGTGTTCATTATCTTTATAAGCCTTTTTTCTTTTCATTAACCTGTTTCATTTATTTTTCTCAATTCTCAGTTTATTTTCTTTATTCTCGGTTTTTCCTTATTATGTTTTTAATGTTTCAAGTTTTTATTTGCAAAATTAGATTTGAGCTATTTATATAACCGTGCGTCCGTGCATCCTTTTTTTTTTGTAATGTTTTTCTTTTTTTACTTTCTTATTTATGTTTGTAATGTTTTTTCTGGGATGGTCGATATGATATGGACTTGTTCGTATGGCTAACATATTGTGGGTACAATCGAGAAGGTGCCTTGAGGAAGGGAAAGTTGCCGAAGTGAGGATACCTCCCGAAAGAGGGAGGAGGTGGATAACTGAATTTTGTGGAAGGGACTGAATGAAGGAAAGGACATTGTATTTTGCCACATTCTCAGACATTGTGTTTGCAGTTAGTTTGGATCTTGCACTTATGGCTTGGCGCGTCTAGAAAAGACGAAAAGTAAGGTTACTCCTCTAATTGTAGTCTCTAGTATGCTTGATAGATCATCCTTGAAAAATTGTTGTTTATACTTGTCCGTTTTTGAGAAAATACGTTTACCTGAAAAAATGCTGGACTGACACCTAGCCTGAGGGATGACGGGTTCTGCCTGGTGGTTAGACCGAAATAGGGTAGAGATGGGCAGGCTGTCACTCCCCACCATCCCCAAGACAAATAATCAAACAAAAGAAAATGAAATACGCACAAGATACGAAACGTTTTCTAAGGTGTATAATCTATGATTTTTGTCCAGAGGATATTTGGTGAGAGTAAATTAATTGATTAGAAGATTGAGTTGAATATAGGGCATCCTTGTATATAATTTAATGGTTTAGGTTTGTTTACCTCAGTTGACGACACTTAAAGGGTTATATCTGGAAAAGACCATCATAATTAGTTCAAGATTCAGAGATGCAGTGTTGTTTAATATAGTGAGTATAAGGATAAGCTGGGTGACCTTTTCGGCAAGCCATTTCGTAGTGCTTCCATTACTGCTTTGTATTTCTACATGCTCCATCTTGTGGATGTTCTTTTGGTCTAGTTATTGCGTGTAGACACTTGTGCCCATTCTTTCTCTCTCTCTGGTATTTATGACATCAGTCAGGGCCATGGTCCCTAGGTACCTTTTGTTATAGGCACATTGAACAGTGCCCTTCTGCAGTTTTGTTGCGTTAATTCACATCAACAAAGGTAATTCATCATCCAATTTTCTTTAGATAGATTTTCTTTATTTTTGTAGGAGAAATTTCTTGTTTTTCTCTTCTTATTGGCATTCTTCTAAAAGGTTAATTATGTTGAAAAGAGTTGCAACTCTCTGATTCACTGATGATGTTACGATTATCAATCTAACCTTATTCTTGGTTGTGTCTTGAGTTACATTAACTTGAACCATGTGGAATTTACATAGTAAATTTTGACTATAAGGTATGCATGTATATATGTATTTATTAATAAAAATGCTTTGTCCCTAAAAATAATCCTGTATAAGAAACCCATTTGCCAAATTAATGAGTCCTTCCCTCAATTGATCTTATATTTAGTGAGAGAATTTGTTTTCCAATGTTGATTGCTGTTCCTTTCTTCCTTGCAAATACTTTATATTTGTAAGATCATTATCATTAGCCAGAGAGGATCTTACACACCTCTGTAGATTGTGCATGATGCATTTTTGATAACATATGTTTTTAGTATACTTTCATGCTATGATTAAGTTGCCTGTTTAGAAAAAAAAAAAAAATACTCTTAAGCTCATTCATGAAATTTGATTTGTTAAGTCTTATATTCTGAGTGTGTTGTCATGCACTTATCATACACAGTTTATGGAAGTCATTTTAATTTGTCTGGGATCATCTAATATAATTATATAATGCTGCCTTGGGATATTACATGTCTGTAGATTGTGCTGGATGCCATGTTTAAAATGCAATGTCTTCGTGTTAGTGCTGAAATTCATTTTGCGTGTTTTCATTCCCAATATCCATAGATGACGGAAATCATTACTGGCGAGCCTGATAGGTCATCTGCAAACCATAATTGCGCTGCCCCGAGGGATCATCTACAAATTAAAATTGTGTGGCCTAATGGATCATCTGACCACAGTTTCTGCCTGTGGGATCATGCAAACTATGATTGTGCCACAGTTGCTATCTGTGGGATCATAGAAGCTATAAAGGTGTGGCTCAAGGGATCATCTGACTACAATTGTGCCTGAGGGGTCCTCAGCTGATCAGAATTGTGCTGCTTGAAGGTTCATCTTATGTTTTTGTATATTGTGCTTTGAAAGCATGGTAATATCTTCTATGTTAGCTTTTACTTGATCTCTTGTATCATAAATATTGGTGTTTGTGTGTTTTTCTTTTTGCACATCATACATTGATGATGAAAATTATTACTGTTCAGTTCGAGGGTTCATCATTATTATTACTGCCTAAGGGATCATGTCATGTTTTTGTAGACTCTGCTCAAATGCATGTTCCAAGGGGTATTTTTTTTCTTATCGAACTGTGAATTAATCTGTGCAAATTGTTACTTTATTTGGCCCTTTCTTTTTAAAGCTTTTTTTTTTTCCCCTTAACATTTGCTAGGGACATTGATAGTCATTATTATTGAGTTTGAAGGATCTTCAACAATCGGCTGCCTAGGGGGTCATCTCTGTCCTTTTAGATTTTTCTTGAAGGCTTGTTAGCAGGAAATGTTTTCTACAAATTTTAATTCTTTTCCTGTCAGATGTTTGCCCCCACTTCTTTTTTTACCAGTATGTCTGCCATGAACATCAAACAGAGGGATTTTAATTGTTTTCTACTATGAAGGTCATGACATTTGTGTGAGAGGGATCATTAACAATTGTGCTACCGAGGGATTTTCTTGTTCAGATTGTTCTTGAGAGCATGCTCAAGCTCTCATTGGCTTATTAAAAAAGTTTTACTTGATTTTATATCTCATTTTTAGCATGTTTTCATGCATCCTATTAGACAATGAAAGTCTACTGTGCTTGGTGGTTCACCTCGACTGTGATACCTGAAGGTTCATCTGATCTTTTCATGTCTTTGTCGATTGTGTTTGAAAACATCTTTCTTTTGGACTTTTGAAAAAAAAACTGTTTGTGAATTTTGTTTTCTTGCACATTACACATAGGCGTTGAGTTTGAGGGATCATCTAATTTGTGCTGCCTGAGGAATCTTATGGCGTCTCTGTATATTGTGCTTGAAAAGCAATATTTTTATAAAATGAGTGTTCTCTGGGTTTTATGAATTCATTTACGTATTGCCCCTCGTTTTCTACTTTAAAGCGTGTTTTCTTGGTATCCTACATAGACGATGATATTGTCATCTAGTCTGGATCATCTACAACTGTGCTGCCTGAGAGGGGGGTCCTAGTAGATTTTGCACCTAAAGCATGTTTATATAGGGTCTTCTTAGGGATTATTGGATCTGCCTAAGGGACCATCGTGCGTCTTTGTAGATTCTGGGATTTTTTTTTAATTTGAAAACACAAGTGTTTTCTTTAGATTTTATGACTTCATTTATGTATGCTAACTGCTTTTTCCACCGTTTCCCCTTTGAACGTATTTTCTTGCACATCCTACATAGACGATGAAACGATCATTGTGTCTGAGGGATCATCTACAAGTGTGCTACCTGAGGGATCATCTTACGTCTTTGTAGATTGTGCATGAAAGCATGTTTTCAGAAAATTATTATTTTTTGATGGGTTGCATTATTTCATTTTTGTAAGTTTTTATTTGACAGTTTGACTTCTTTCTAACTTTTTTCTGAGTGTGGTCTTCGACATGTTGACTTTTTAGTATGTGGGTTGTCTAAAACTCTGCTACCTGAGGGACCACTATACCACAGCAGCACTTAAAGCTGACATCTTTGTACCAGTGCTTGGAGTCCTGAACATCAAGTCGATTTTATTGACATTTGATGTGCCCAACTCCATTTATTTATTTGTAATGAATTACTGAATTTTGTTTTATACAATTTCTTTAGTGTATTTTCATGCTCATCATACAAATATGATTATAAAATTGACTATTGAGCCTGTTCCATCTTCTACAGCTAGCTGCTTGAAGGATTGTAATTAAACTTGATCGCATGTTTATAGTAAACAATTTTTCTGTATATATTGTGAGTTTGGAACTTAATTGCAATGTGTGACTGTCTACGGGATGATGGTTTCATGCACGATATCGTGGCGGTGAAATTCATTAGTTTTATGAGCTGCCAGTGGGATCAGCTTATGAGAGTGCTGCCTGATGGCTCATCTCACAGAGTCACATATCAGTTTGTTGTGCTTGAAGGTATCATTTCACACTTTGTTGATTGGGCTTATAATGTATGTTTACAAAGAATAGATTTCTCTTCTTATTTTTATAACCAATTATATTTGACAGTGTTTCTTTTACCTTAGTTGCTTAATGATTTCAGCCGCGCAATATACATAGTTGATGAAATTTTTTAGTTTGAGCCTGTGGGATCAGCTGTGGGTGTGTGCTGCATGGGGTATCATCTAATCTAACGTCCCGAGAAGATTGTGCTTGCATGGTCATCTCACTCTTGGATGGTGCTTGGATGAGACCTATTTGGTTCCTAGAGAAGCTTGGGATTGCATACGTTGGGTTGGTGGAACCTGAGGTTTATTTTGTGGTAACGTCCTTAGTAGCCAAACGGCTGGAGCCGTGGAGAGAACAAGAAAAAGAGCGAGAATGTTAACGCACCTAAAATTGAGAAGCTCCTAATGTTCAGATGCATGGGATGCCTAATCTGTTGGATGGGCTGAGAGCTGTATCTAAAATAAACCATTCGACTTCTAGCGTGGAGTTTAAACCAACTCAATGCGGATTGCTTGATACAATGTGAGAATTGCTTGTTTGCGCATTTACTTGCTCTTCGAGTTTTACTGCTGGTGATTCCAGTCTTATATCCTCAAAAACTAGTTAGAGTTTTTTGTTTCCGCTAATCCTAGTTAGAGTAAGTTTATCTCTTAAAACAGGGTCGGTTCTACCCTATAGCAAAATAAGCAGCCCGACTTAAGGCCAGATCCAAGGGGCGATATATCTAGCCGGACTGCGGGGCCCAATATATCTGAAATTCCACCTACAGATCACAAAGTCTATTATTGTTTTATTATGAAAAAAAACTCACTATTTGTTTTTCATTTATTTTAATCCGTTAGATAAATGTTTTACATTGGAAAATTGGAAATTAGAAAATCGCATTAAACCCATTTCCATTTTTTAAGCGTTTTCTAATCTCTAAAAATAAAAGAGGACTATATAACTAATTAAACTTCTTCAACACCACAGCGACAATTTATCAAATTGAAGTCAACACTTTAATATTATCTATATCATTCTTTTGTCTTATTTGGTTTTTCTATATTATTTAATTTAGTGTAGAATTCTCTTTCTCTTGTGTAATTCTTTGTTAAATAAATCTATTGAAATTTCAAGTTTGTGACATTGTTGTTTCGCCATGATCTGCTACGATGTTATAGGTGTAGGATATTTTTTTATTCTTCCACTCTTTCTCATGTATTTATGATGTTTTGTCTTAGATCTCTTTGTATGTGAGGATCTCTCCCACAACACTCTTATGTTTCTACTTCACTTTGTATTTATGTTCTTTTTATCAATACAATTCAATTAAAAAAAAAATTGTGGAGAGACTATTTAAGAAAGAATAAAGAAAATGTTAGGATCGATTTTGATAATAATTGTTATCTTCTAAATTTTTTATTATAAAAAAAAATGTTTGTGGGGGAGACTATTCAAGAAAGAAAAAAATAAATGTTAGGATCAATTTTTACAATAATTGTTATCTTCTAAAATGTTTGTTATAAAAAAAATGTTTGTGGGGGAGACTATTCAAGAAAGAAAAAAGAAAATGTTATGATCAATTTTTACAATAATTGTTATCTTCTAAATTTTTTGTTATAAAAAAAAATGTTTGTGGGGGAGACTATTCAAGAAAAAGAAAAAAAATGTTATAATCAATTTTTACAATAATTGTTATCTTCTAAAAATTTTGTTATAAAAAAAAATATTTGTGAGGGAGACTATTCAAGAAAGAAAAAATAAAATGTTATATTGTTATGATCAATTTTTATAATAATTGTTATCTTTTAAAATTTTTGTTAAATAAACTAAGCGTTTGCATTCATATAAAATAACGTAAACAAATCATATCGATCTATAAGATGTAACAATTTTATTGGGACTTTGCTTAGGGCCCCGATTGCCTTGAGCACCCATTTGGCGTTATTGTCTTTCTTTGAAACATCACCAATTACATGTCTTCTTCATTTTTTTTTTTTCCTTTCTAATTTCTAATTCCTTTTGAGTTTTTTTAGGTTGATGAAGACAAGGAAAAAATTCTTCTTCTTCATGCAGCAAGAGTGCGTGTGAGTATTCAAATTTTAACAATATACGAAGTGCATATTTTGCTATACACACTTTTCATCTAAGAAGGTGGCTATGTACCTCTATCGGAAATGAACCTCTGTTAGAACACTCGACGTTGGTAAAACACTTTGAGGTACTGCTAAGTATCTAATGAGAAATGCTACCAACGTGAGAAGGGTTCTGTGGGAAAGAGTCAGGTTTGCTACAAAACTCAGTTAGCTTCATATTTGTTTGCGGTTTGGGAAATGATGATCTAAAACAATTCCAAATACGAGAAGGATAATCTAGAAAGCGGTTAAACACCTCTATTGCAGACGAGTAGGTGAGTCGCCATGAGAAAATTTTGTTTTATAAATACAATTAAGACGACTAACTTCGATCTAAAATCTTAAGACTTGTTCGGAAATTTTGTTTGATACCTTACAATCGAAGAAAAGAAAATGTGTTCTATCAAACAAGATTGAATTTTATTAAGACTAAAATTAACGATTGATCAGATATTTAAACTCGCTTAAAGTTGTGAAACCAAACCTTCTTTTCACCTTTCTGACGATTTCACTCGCCTCTTTAAATCTTTAGATATATATTATAGTTGTACCCTTTTGGCTCTATTTTTTGAGCATTCACAGAGTCTCCAATATTTGTTAAATTATTTGGCTAATTACGAAAAAGTAAGAGACTAATATGGAAAAATCAGATAATTTGAGCACTCACATCGACTCCAGTTTTTTCTAAACTCTATTACTAATTACAAAAAAATATAATATAAAGAAGGAAACAATCCCATCTAGAGTTTTATACACGAAAAAAAATAAGAGACAAAAAAACTAAATTGCTAAAAACAATAGCTTCCACCCTAAAACTCTTACACCACAAAGAATAGTTTTCACACTAATCTTAGGTGAAGTTTAACATAACAAAGTTTCTTTCTAGAAAAAGACAATGAAATATCGAAGGAAAAAATGAATTGAGTTGTCTGAACATTTACTTTCTACATTTGTTAACCTCACATGTGACTGAGACAAAAAAGAAAAAATAAAAGTCAACTAATCATAAAATAAGTAACTGTGTACACTAAAAACTAAGCGTACACCCAAAACTAAGCGGACAACATGAAACTAAGTGTACACCTAATACTATATGAAACTAAACTCAACGAACAATTAATGGGAAACCGAAAACTGGTTGCAAATGCATCAAACTAACCTCAAATAATATTTAATAGAAAATTGAAAACTTGATACAAATGAAAACACTAACTAATCTTAAAAAGTAATTAATGGGAAAATTGATTATGGATACAACTGCATTAAACTAACCTTAAAGAATAATTAACGGGAAATCAAAACTTGGATGCAAATACATCGAATTAACATAAAAAAAATAATTGTCGGAAAATCGAAAACTGGTTGGAAATGCATTGAAGTAACCATCAATGATTAAATTAATGGGAAATCGGAAACTGGATGCAACTGCATTGAACTAACATCAAAGAAAAAGTAACTATAAATTGGGAACATGATGCAAATGAGTAGAACTAATCTTAAATAATAATTAATGGAAAATCGAAAAACGGATGCAACTTCATTGAACTAATCTCAAAAAATAAACTAGATGCAAATGCATTGAACTAACCTCAAGAAATAATTAATGGAAAATCGAAAACTGGATGCAAATTCATTGAACTAACCTCAAACAATAATTAACGGGAAATCGGAAACTATATGCAAATGCAACCTTATCGAATAATAAACAAAAAATCAAAAACTGGATGCAAATGCATTAAAAAAATCTCAAAGAATAATTAACGGGAAATCAAATATTGGATGCAAATGCATTGAACTGACCTCCAAGAACAATTAATATGAAATTAGATGTAAATGCATTGAACTAATTAACCTCAAAAAATAAATAAAGGGAAATCAAAAACTAAATGCAACTGTATTGAACTAACATAAAAAAATAAATAACAGAATTGAAAATCAGAAACTGGATGCAAATGCATTAAACTAACCTCAAAACATAGTTGTGTTATATATTATGGGAATGTCTCAATAAATATAGTTTTGCATTTAAAATAGTGTTTATCTTATCTATTTTCGTATGATTGGGAACGCCTTGCTATTCAAGTAGCTTCAATGAACTTCGCCTTATTAGACAATCTTACAAAACTTCAATCAAACTTCTATTATTAAACAACAAAATGAAGTTGAAGGGTTTTATCAAGGGCGAGATCTGTTTTTTTAAATGGATAGCGGGGTTTTTAACGTTATAAGAAATTTGGATGAGTGATCAATATAATAGTTATGTATATATAGTTGCAAATATTTTTCAGAATAATTAATATAACATCACACGTTCGTAGATAATCTTTGAAGATCTTATATAGTGAGTCATGTATAATTTAAAGAATAATTAACGGGAAATCGGGAACTGGATAATTTTTTATGACGATCCCACATAGTAAATGAAACATAATTTATTTTTATGTCCTGTTTGAAGTTGGTATTAAACACTACATTGGATAATTAAAAAAAAAATCGGAAACTGGATTCAAATACATTTAACTGAGCTTAAAGAGTAATTAATAGGAAATCGGAAACTTTATGCAAATACAATAAACCAAACTCAAAAAATAATTAACTCAAAATCGGAAACTGGATGTACCTGCATTAAACTAACGTCAGAGAATAACTAGCGAGAAATTATAAATTGGATACAAATCCTTTAAAAATATTTAACGGGAAATTGGAAACGGTATGCAAATACATCAAACAAACTTCAAATAATAATTAATGGAAAATCAGAAACTGGATGTAAATGCATTGAACTAATCTCAACAAATAATTAATAGAAAATCAAAAACCGAATGCAACTACGTTGAACTAACCTCATAGAATAATTGGCGGGAAATCGGAAATTAGATGCAAATTCATTAACCATTGAAATAACCTTAAATAATAGTTAACGAAAAATCAGAAACCGGATGTAATTGCATCGAACTAACCTCAAAGCATAAATAATCAAAAACTAGATGCAGATATATTGAACTAACCTCAAAGAGTTATTAACGGGAAGTCATAAACTGTATGCAAATATAATGAACTAATCTCAAAGACTAATTAACGAAACATCGAAAAATAGATGCAACTGTACTGAACTAATCTCAATAAATAATTAATGGAAAATCATAAATTTGATGCAACTACATTGAACTAACCTAAAAAAATAATTAACGGGAAATCGAAAACTTGATGCAAATGCATTGAACTAACCTCAAAGAACAATTAACTAGAAATCGAAAATTGGATGCAACTACATTGAGCTAACCTCAAAAAATAATTAACGAAAAATCAGAAACTGGATGCAACTGCATTAAACTAAAATAAGAGATTAACTAATGGTAAATCATAAATTGGATGCAATATCTTGAGGAATATTTAACGAAAAATCAGAAACTTGATACAAATGCATTGAAATAACTTCAAAGAATAGTTAACAAGAAATCAGAAATCAGAAATCAGATGGGTCAAACTAACTTCAAAGCATAAATAACCATAAATTTGAAGCTAGATGCAAATGCATTGAACATCGAAACTAACCTCTAAAAATAATTAACTGAAATCAGAATTGGATCACGGATGTATTAAACTAATCTGAAAGAGTAATTAACGAGAAATTAGAACCTGGATGGAAATGCAATGAACTAATCTCAAAAACTAATTAACGAAATATCAAAAACTGGATGCAACTGCACTAAATTAACCTTAATGAATAACTAACGAGAATTCATAAACTTGATGCAACTGCACTAAATTAACCTCAAAGAATAATTAACGGAAAATCAGAAACTTGATGCAATTGCATTGAACTAACCTCAAAGAATAATTAATCGGAAACCGGAAACTAGATGCAATAACTACATTGAACTAACCTCAATGAATAATTAACAGAAAATTGAAAACTTGATGTAAATGCATTGAACTAACCTCAAAACATAGTTCTACTATTTGTAGGGGGAATATAATGTCTCGACAAGTATAGTTTTGCATTTTAAATTGTGTTTATCATAATTCTTTTATTATGATTGAAAGTGTCTTGCTATTCAAGTAGTTTTAATATCATCTTCGCCACATTGAGCATTCTCATCAAACTTCAATCAAACTTCAATTATTAAACCTAACAACTAAAAGAAGTCGATAGGTTTTATCAAAATTTGGTGTTTCTTTTTATTGAGAGTGGTACAAGAAATTTGAATGAGTGATTAATATAATTTTCATATACATCTCATAGCTCTGCATAATTGCTAATATTTTTTAAAATAATTTAATATAACGACACCCGTTCGTAGGACAGGTTCGAAAACTAGTATATATTATAGCTATACCGTCTTGACTCTATTTTTCAAGACTTCACATAGTTTCCAATTTTTTGTAAACTCTATAATTATGAAAAAAAAAAATCCAAATTCTTAGATATACTAGCCATTTGGCCCGGCCTATGGCCGGACTTGCTACATAGATAGCTAATGACTCAAAAGCCTAAAGTCCACTTGAATAAATAATATATGTATATTGATAGCTAATGATTCATTGCTTATAATATATGTATAGTTTGTTTGAAGGGTTTATGTTTTTCTAATTTTTTTAAGGGGTTTTATTTCTAGTTTTGGGTTATTATTGTTCCTATTGCAATAAGTTGTCAAGTTGCCGATGAAGGAGTATGGGACCTAGCAGCACTTTCTGGGGAATGCTTTTGTCGCGGGTTTTCTCTAGACCTAAAGATTGGGAGTTGTACTGATCCTATAAATTATTGTTCAAATGTTGCTAGTTCTAGCAACATGACATTCTGCCCAGAGCCTATTCCAGAGGATTTAACGATAGATACATTTATCGAGTCCACAGATTCACCAAGGTTTAAAGCATTAAACTCAAAATCAGATGACCATCAAACAATGTGCAATATTAGCTAAAAGGTTGAGCTTTAATAACCAAGTTAAGCAAGCTACTCAGTAATCAGTAAATCATACTGAAAGAAAGCATGTAGCATAATATGAGACAATGAGCTGAACACAATCAATTCAAAGAATATAGGTAAAACAACACCACTGTAAGAATGTTTCTATAACCACCATGGAAATATAGCCAACATAGAATATGATATGTTCGTTGAACAGCCGACTAAAAGACTCCAATGAAATTGACTACCAACATATGTTGTATATCGGAAAGACAATTAACAAAGTGTGTTTGTTGCAGTAAGCTTCATTACAAATAGTTTAAATGAAAAACAATGACCAAAGAGTGAGTTTAATGTAGGTATATTATCCCTTAGAATAACAAAAATATTTAATAAAAGTAACTTTCAACATATAACTTGAGCATTTTTTTTGTATGTCTGCAACGTAAATTTTTTGGCGCTTCGTTATTTATGTCAGGAGTCCATTGATGAGCCAATCGCAATCTGTCCTGCAATAAGAATAATTTTAAGCGTCAGTTATTTATTATTTCAATATTTTATTTATGACCATTATTGAATGAGTAAATTACCTGAATTCCTAGACATTATTTCTTGGCATTTGGTTCTTCATTCTCTTGTTTGATTTTAATGCGTTGTTTTTCAAGATAGTAATAGAATATGTGAAATGTATACCCAAACGTAGCAAAAACATTTTACAGACAAAACTAAGATAAACCTATACAAATGTTCCCTGATAGATACATATATTAATATAAATAAAAAATATTAATATAAATGAAAAATACTACAACCTTAACACAACAATATCAAGAGGCGAGTACCAATTTAAACTAACTAATATAAAAATGTTTTCTACTATGTATTTTATTTTTCCCAAACAATGTGTTTATTCCACTTCTTTCTTTATAGTTGAATGTGTTCCGTAGTTGTTGGCTTGTTGGCTTCAGTACTACCAAAGAAACTTGAAGTTTCCTTCAATGTCATGTCTTCTGCGATGTCGATGGCCAATACCACCCGTATCGGTTTCAACTTCTCTCCATTTTGAAGGAAATCGAGTATCTCTAACATGCCAAGTCCTTGGCTTCCCACCGAACCAACTCCTAAGATAAAGAAGTAAGTTCAACACTACCACACATCATGTACATATAACCGTAAAAATCCATGTGAGAAAACTACAAGTTGAAGAGATTGCCTATACCATGTTAGAATATAATATAACATAAAAACGTGAATAATCTATGAACAATGCTAAGCAAGTGCACACACCTACTCGATATATTATCATCCTCATGCATTATCAGTAGCCAACATACTTCATCACCAAAACATATAGGAATTTTGGACGTTAAATGTACCAAAATATAGGTAGAGAGGAACACCTTGTCAGCTGCATTCAATGACTTGTATCATAAATACCCCAGAGAGTTTTTTCCACTATACATTCAGTGGAGGGGCAAAGTTCAAAATAGCATCATCAACCACACTCAAAAACATTGCTAGCAAGTCTAGCTACTGCTTGATTCGTTACCCCCTAACCCATGATGAATCGTGTAACTCCTAGCTTCCTACTTATATATTTTACCATATTAAGACAATACCAAAGTGCATGTCATCTGCCATCAACTATGTCACGCCCCAAATTTTATAATGACTGATTACCAAAGACACATGGCATCTCCAGTCATTAAGAAACTCGGGACGTAATCGGACCAACTAAGCAAAACCCAAACTAAACAAAGACAATATAATCTTACAAAAATTTCGACAGAGTCTCCTCTGTATTTTCAACATTTCATAAACTTAAATCCTGTCATAACTTGAAAATCATAACAATATAGATATCTCATTGTTTAATCCAGTTACTTAACCGTCTCGAAGAATGCAAAAACAGTTAAATAATTCTTACGCCTCGAGACAATTTTATTCCTTTCCTAAGAAGGCATTAATTTCTCTAACGCGTCTAAAATGTACTAAAAAATTGTATAATTTACATTGTTAGTTCCTCTATACATTGTGAGGCATCCTTTTATCAAAGTTATTCAACAAATAAAATAGATTTATCTTATCCAAAAATCTTCAATTGAATTTCCACTATATCATACCTCTCCGACAATGAATTCGTTTCAAGAAGTTCACCACATTTCAAGGCATTGGATCTCAACCGCTGCGAATAAAGAAAGAGTGAGGAAGCAAACAAACATTAGTGCAACTCATCATCACTACTTCAAAACAATAAAGGTCGAATCAATTTTGAATAGCGATAAAAAGTTCTAAGAAGATTCAAAGTTCCATTTCCTGTTTGCTAGACGTTAATCAAAACTAAATTAGCACATACTTGATGATCAACCACTCTAACACTTCCAGTACAAAATCCACCATCCGTAGCCAGTGCATATCCCATGGAAGCGGTTATAATATCAATCTTATCAACCTACAATAACAAAACAATAAATATACTAAGAGCACCATTGAGATATCAGCTTATCAATTGAACCAAGTGAATTTCAAACTTACTGGAACACCGTAATGTTCAGTCAAGATCTCTACCAGAACTTCCAAGCACCCCAAATGAGTTGCTCTCATTTAGCAAGACACGAAAACGAAATTTCTCCTTCAGTCTGATAATCACATCCAAAGGAGCTATCTGTCCAAAGTTCTGTAATCATTTGCAAACAAAAAAAAGGCATGTTCATATCGTGAACCACCTAAAAGTACAAACCCTCAAGAACATAACACCATGTTGTTTAAAATAAGATATGACTTGCAAGGTTATGTTTTATTAATAGTTTTCAAAAGAAAGCATTTGCAAGATCAGGAACTTGCACCATTTGCAAGATCTGTATGACGTCAGTGGTGAGAAACAGATGTCGTGAAAGAGATTAACCCCTTTTGAGACTACTACTAACAGTTATTGACTTATTTCTATATTTTCCCACAGGTAGTTGTAAGTTTTTGGGAGAAGATATCATTAATAACAAATTTAACATATCTGCTACATATAAGGAGAAGATATCATTAATAACAAATTTAACATATCTGCTACGTATAATTTTGCAATACCTGGTATATAGCTTCAACAACAATGTAACACCGTATCTTGCTAGCTCGTTTATTTTCTCGAGTAATTTTCTCCAGCGCGCGTTCCAGAGACTCCATATCGTTGTGCTTAAAGTACACTACAGTGCTTCTAGAAAGATGAAGGCCATCCAAGAAAGAACTAATCCAACTTCAGACACAGGTTCAATCTATCACAACATTTTACTTTGGATCCATCACTTGTTAACATAAAGTTTGAAGAGATTGGGTTTCTGTTGACATGGAGATAGATAAGATCATAAGAGGATGAGAGAGTTTGGGAGGGCGCACCATGGTTTTTTTTTTTGGACTTCCTGTTTTTTTGGTTTATTTTTCCTTCGCAGACGAACAATTGAAAAGGGGCGTGGATTTGACTTGAAGCTGACGTGTCCATTTAAGAGAAAAAAGAGGACTGACGTGTTTCACTGGGAGCATTCTCAACTACTCAGTATTAATGGTCTTTGATATATTATAGCTATACCCCCACCAATCTATTTTTATTTTTATTTTTTTTAACACTCACCGAGACTCCAGTTTTTTCTAAACTCTATTACTAATTACGAAAAAGTAAAATATAAATAAAAAAACCAATCCCATTTAAAGTTTCACGAAGTCTCCAACTTTTTCTAAACAATATAGCTAATTATGGGAAAAAATATACAAAAAACTAAATTGTTAAAAACAATAGTTTCAATCAAAAACGATTTTCCTAAAATCCTTATGCGATAAAGAATAGTTTCCACACTAATCTCATATGAAGTTTAACATAACAAAGTTTCTTTTTAGAAATTGACAATGAAACTATGAAAGAACAAAGGAAAAAATAAATTGAGTTGTTTGAATATTTACTTTATGCATTTGTTAACCACACATGTGACTAGGAAAAAAGAAAAAAATAAATAAACTAATCATAAAATAAGTAACAGTAAGAGTGTACACCCAAAATATATAAAATTGTATTATATGCACTATATATATGGGCTTAACAAATAAAGTAGGATCAATTTGTTGTGCCATCCACTATGGGATTTAGACATTTAGTCATAGTTAAGGATTTCAAAAACTACAATTCCAACCGCAATAATTCTGAATTTTATAATGTCCAATTTTAGCGGAATAACGAGATTCAATTAAAGCGGACGTTGGCTTAAATAAACTATATAACTATTGATTTAGTTAAAGTGGACGTTGGGCTTAAATAAATTATATACCAAACCAAAACAAATTATATGTGGAAAACTAAATTATACACAAAATAATGTCACAAAATATATAATAGAAAATGGGAAAAAAAATAACGGCAAACCAATAATGACAAATATTTTAAAATATATATAATACTGCATGAAACTAACGTCAAAGAACAATTAACGGGAAATAGAAAACTAGATGCAAATGCATCAAACTAACTTCAAATAATATTTAACGGAAAATCGGAAATTGGATGCACATGCAAGTATTAAACTAATCTTAAAAAGTAATTAATGGACAATCGGAATATGGATACAACTGCATTAAACTAACCTCAAAGAATAATTAACAGGAAATCAAAACTTGGATGTAAATACATCGAACTAGCATCAAAAAATAATTGTCGGGAAATCAGAAACTGGATGCAAATGCATTGAAATAACCCTCAGAGATTAAATTAATGGAAAATTGGAAAATGTATACAACTATATTGAACTAACCTAAAAAAAATTAACAATTTAAACATGATGCAAATGCATGAAACTAATCTTAAAAAATAATTAACGGAAAATTGAAAACCGGATGCAACTACACTGAACTAATTCAAAAAATAAATTTGATGCAAATACATTGAACTAATCTCAAGAAATAATTAACGACAAATCAAAAACTGGATGCAAATTCATTGAACTAATCTCAAACAATAATTAACGGGAAATCAGAAACTAGATGCAAATGCAATCTCATTGAATAATAAACGAGAAATCGGAAACTGGATCCAAATGTATTAAACTAATCTCAAAGAAAGATTAATGGGAAATCGGAAACTAGATACAAATGTATTGAACTGACCTCAAAGAACAATTAACAGGAAATTGTAAATTGGATGCAAATGCATTGAACTAACTGCAAAGAATAATTAACAAGAAATCGGAAACTGGATGCAACTGCATTGAACTAACCTCAAAAAATAAATAACAGAAAAATCAGAAACTGGATGCAAATGCATTGAACAAACCTCAAAATATAGTTGTGTTATATATTGTGGGAATATCTCGATAAGTATATATAGTTTTGCATTTAAAACTATGTTTATCTTATATTTTTTCTTATGATTGGGAACACCTTGTTATTCGAGTAGCGTCAATATGAATTTCGTCTTATTAGACAATCTCACAAAACTTCAATCAAACTTCTATTATTAAATAATAAAATGAAGTTGAAAGATTTTATCAATGACGAGTTATTTTTTTTACTAGAGAGTACGTGGGGTTTTCATGTTATAAGAAATTTGGATGAGTGATCAATACAATATTTGCATATAATAGTTCTGCATATATAGTTGCATATATTTTCCAGAATAATTAATGTGACAGGACCCGTTCGTAGATAATCTTTGAAGATCACACATAGTGAGTTAGGTATAATTTAAAGAATAATTAACGGGAAATCGGGAACTGGATAATCTTTGATGATCCCATATAGTAAATCAAACATAATTTATTTTTATGTCATGTTTGCAAAGACACTACAAATGGATCGGTAGAAAGTTGGTATTACACACCACATTGGATAATTAAAAGGAAATTGAAAACTGGATTCAAATACATTAAACTGAGCTCAAAGAGTAATTAACGGGAAATCGAAAACTTTATGCAAATACAATAAACTACACTCAAAAAGTAATTAACTATAAATTGAAAACTGGCTGCATGCAACTGTATTAAACTAACGTCAGAGAATAACTAACGGATAATTAGAAATTTGATACAAATCCTTGAAAAATATTTAACGGGAAATCAGAAATGGTATGCAAAAATGCATTAAACAAACCTCAAATAATAATTAACAGAGAATCAGAAACTTGATGCAAATGCATTGAACTAACCTCAAAAAATAATTAACAGGAAATCAAAAACCGAATACAACTGCATTGAACTAAACTCATAGAATAATTTGGAAACTAGATGCAAATGCATTGAAATAACCTCAAAGAATAGTTAACGGGAAATCAGAAACCGGATGAAATTGCATCGAACTAACCTCAAAGCATAAATAGTAAGAAATCATAAACTACATGCAGATTTATTGAACTAACCTCAAAGAGTTATTAATAAGAAATCGAAAATTGGATGCAAATGCAATAAACTAATCTAAAGACAAATTAACGAAACATCGAAAAATGGATGCAACTGCACTGAACTAACCTCAATGAATAATTAACATGAAATCATAAATTTGATACAATTGCATTGAACAAATAAACCTAAAAAAATAATTAAAGGGAAATCGAAAACTTGCTACAAATGCATTGAACTAACCTCAAAGAACAATTAATGGAAAATCGAAAATTGAATGCAATTGCATTGAACTAACCTCAAAGAACAACTAACGAGAAATCGGAAATTGGATGCAACTGCATTGAACTAACCTCAAAGAATAATTAACAGAAAATTGGAAGCTGGATGCAACTGCATTAAACTAAAATCATAGATTAACTAATAGGCCGGGAAATCAGAAATTGGATGCAACATCTTTGATGAATATTTAACGGAAAATCGGGAATTGGATGCAAATGCATTAAAATAACCTCAAAGAATAGTTAACTGGAAATCGGAAACCGGATGTATCGTAATTGCATCGAACTACCCTCAAAGCATAAATAACTGAAAATTGGAAGCTAGATGCGAACTAACCTCGAGAAATAATTAATGGAAAATCATAAATTGGTTGCAGATATATTGAACTAATCTCAAAGAGTAATTAACGAAATATTGAAAACTAGATACAACTGCATTGAATTAACCTTAATGAATAATTAACGGGAAATCAGAAACTTGATACAACTACGTTGAATTAATCTCAAAGAATAATTAATGGGAAATCGGAAACTAGATGCAATTACATTGAACTAGCATCAAAGAATAATTAACGTAAAATCAGAAACTTGATGCAAATGCACTGAACTAACCCCAAAACATAGTTGTATTGTATGTAAGGAGAATATAATGTCTCGACAAGTATAGTTTTGCATTTTAAGTAGTGTTTATTATAATTATTTTATTATGATTGGGAATGTCTTGCTATTCAAGGAGCTTCAATATCATCTTCGCCATATTGGGCATTCTCACAAAATTTCAATCAAACTTCTATTATTAAATAACTTAACAACAAAAATAAGTCGATGAGTTTTATCAAGGTTTGGTGCTTTCTTTTTATAGAGAGTGATGCAAGAAAATTGAATGAGTGGTTAATATAATTTCCATATCTCATAGTTGTGCATAGTTACTAATATTTTTTAGAATAATTTAATATAACGACAGCCGTTTGTAGGACGGGTTCGGAAGCTAGTTGCTCCTTATGGCGTAATATAAACGCAGTCCCTCAATTACTTGCATAGGATGTAGGCTAACAAACGCGTAAAACTTCAACGCATTTAGAATATGCAAGCCCATTTTATCACCACTCATTAAACACGACACCTCAAACGCCGTTAATTCTTGCATTAACACTAGCAAAGCTATGGGAGTGAGTGGAGCTGCAGATATAGGTGGGTGAAGAAGAAGGAGAGAGAGATATTGGAGAGAAGAAAGAATGTTTGGCGAAGAAAATGAGAAGAGAGAATGAGGACAGACATAAACATACCAAATAGAATTTTGAGCCACCTGCTCCCCCTTTCAGCCTAGATTGTTCGCTCCGCTAACAAAGAGTACTACAATTCCTCCATGAGCCTGAACCCCTTCAACTTGACTAAACATAAATCAAGACAATCCGGGATATTGGTGGCATTGCAATGAATGCAAATTCAACAACCCTAAACCATCCTTTAATGTGATTTGTAAAAAGGTAAGAAAATCTAGATTGCAATGGGGAAATACCTGGGATCTAAAATCTAACAAAATGGCAATTGATAGCAACCTTGTAGGAATGAATCATGGCACGAAGGCTGATGCAGCCAATTTTGATGCCCTGGACCCTTAGACCTCAAACTTTTAGGGACCCTGTAATTTATTTTCCATTAGTAAGGCCAATAATTTATCAGAATGGGCTAGCGTATGAAGTAGGGGTGCCAATGGGTACTCGATTACCTGAAACCGAAACCGAATGTTCCGATTCTTGGTCTTAAAGAGTTAGACCCATTTAAAATAGGTCATTAAAAACCAAACCGATAAAGAACCGAAACCGTTGAACCGAATAGTAAAAAAACCCATGGGTACCCGAACCGAAATCGAAACCGATTATTATGATTTCGATATATAAAATTTAATATTATATTACATTTAAGATAATCAAACTCATACATCATAATATAAAATATATTTTTTACGTGTAATTGTGTTAAAGTCTATTAAATATATATAACATAATAGTGAATGTGTGTTGTTAAATGTATATTTTATAATTATACGTTAAACAAGTGTATAGATTGTTAATAATAATGTCAATGTGTATATTATGAATTAACTAATACATTTTATATTTATTAACTTATGCACGTGTATATTTAAATATGATACACATGCTTGATATATTGTGGTATACGTACTTATTATAAACCAATATATAGTGTTCATGTTAAAAATTAGTGATGAGATGTAATTGTAAAATGCATGAACTCGCATATTATTTAAAATGCGAGTTAATACACGTGTACAAATATATGTGTATGCACGTAAAATATATCAATGTAACAAATATATGTGATTGCACGTGTACACGATCGAGTTAATACAAGAAAACAAATATATGTGCATGTACGTAAAAAAAAATCAAAATTATAAGGTTAGATATTTGATTATTTTAATTTCTATATCAAAAGTTTAAATTATCACATGAATAGTAAATGTTTTAACGTGTATGATTGATACATATTCATAAATTGATGTAAATATGATTGTTGATACATAACTAATTATATATAAAATATTATCGTGTAGAAAAATAAAAAAATAAAAATAAAAACAATGCAAGTTTTAGTATTTAAATGATTGAAATTGTTTAATAATCATAATAAATAATAAAGACCTGAATTAGAACCGAAACCGATAAAAACCCATGGGTTTTTATAGTTTTGGGTTGGGTTATATAATTCTCATACTAAAACTGTTGGGAACTGAAACCGATAAAACCGCAAATAGTAAAACCTATATTGAAACCGCTAAAACCCGACCCGTTGGCACCCCTAGTATGAAGTACCGCTTCCTAGACTCCCGTGACCCGTCTTTGACAATAGTCAACAAAATCAATTAAAAAAACGAACAACAAGTAGAAAATCATTACCAGTTCACAGCAGTACATAATACGGAAAGCGGGTGACGTTATGCATATCCAAGTATCCAACCACAAAGATTAAGCAGTAATCTTAATCTTGAGACAACAACAACAAAGCTTTGTGCGCAATTCGCCGAATTATTCGCGAATAATTTACGAATCGAATTTTTGAAGGACAAAACGTATAATACTTCCGAATGTTTGAAAGATTCGCAATAATTCGCGATTTTTTGCCTTAAAACAAATAATACATATTTTGCCGAATTCGACTAAAAATTTTGGTTAAAAAAAAAATGAATGAAAATTTGGTTGCGTTTTTGTTATTTTTTATGTACTTTATGTTCTCACTCTTACTTTAAGTCCACTCTTGCATTTTTAGTGATAAATTAATTCAAAAACTTTGCTTTTATACTTTTTAGGCAATATTTAAATTGTCATGTCATGGTGTGTGTGTATTTTGAGATTTGAACGTTAATTTCAATCCAAAAACAAATAAATGAAAGTATTTATGTGGATCATTCAATTGGTTTCAATATTTTTGTAGCTAAATTATTTAGATATGTTTGTTATGTTGTAAAAAATGACAACTATTATTAATATTTACTAACATAGTATCATGAATTTTTTACTTTTGAATTTTTGCAACCAAACATTTAAAACGCGTATTAATTAAACACTGCATAATTGCCGTATTGCGAATTTTTGATTGAATATTTCACCGTACTGTTTTTTTGAATCACCAAATAATTCTTGAATTATTCCCGTACCGAATTTTTGCCGTATCCCTAATTGCTAACAAGGCAACAAAATAATCCTAAGTATCCAACAACAAAGTAACAGACAACAATTATTCACTGTTTTCTCAGAGAATCTCAGTATATTTCAGTTCATGGCCCCGAAACAAGCTGAAAATGACGGGTTCCTGGTTCCTTTTCACCACATAATGATACTTCTCAGGCCCACGGCCGCGCCCACTACTCACTACTAAGATATTCAACACTAAAGTGATCCAAGAATGTAATTTCTTTCACTTCTCCATGTACAGTCTCAGTGCAATTCCAAACTTTCACAGAATTTTTTAATATTTGGTCCCTCTTTCACAAAAATAAACCAACCATATTTAAGAAAAAAAAATAAACACACAATTTCAATTAATCCATCAATACCTAAGAATCCAACTCCTTATATTAAACTCTTTGACAATATTTATCCCACTCGTTACAAACAATTAAAAAAAATAAAAAACACTAAACCAACTCACAATTAAAAAACCCAAACTTTTATCTATATCTAAAAAAACAAATAAAACTCTTATGTCAAATAACAAAATCACTCACAATCCCAACTCTTTATTAAACTCTTTGACAATACTTACCCCACTCGTTACAAACAATAAAAAAAAACAAATAACACTAAACCAACTCACAATTAAAAAACCCAAACTGTTATCTATATCTAAAAAAACAAATAAAACTCATCTACCAAATAACAAAATCACTCACAAAACCCAACTCTTTATTAAACTATTTGGCAATACTTACCCCACTCCCACTCATTACAAACAATAAAAAAAAACAAAAAACACTAAACCAACTCACAATTAAAAAATCTAAATTTTTATCTATATCTTAAAAAACAAATAAAACTCCTTTGTCAAATAACAAAATCACTCACAATCCCCGAGAACCTAACTCCTTATTAAACTCTTTGACAATACTTACTCCACTCGTTACAAACAATTAAAAAAAAACAAAAAACATTAAACCAACTCACAATTTAAAAACCCAAACTTTTATCTATATCTAAAAAAACAAATAAAACTCTTCTGTCAAATAACAAAATCACTTCACTCGCTTTCTCTTGGATTATATTGAATAACACAAGTTTCAAAAAAAAAATGATAACATTAATGCATATAAGGCCACATTCTATTGTCTTGCTTTAGGCCACCAAAACATTAGGGTCGGCACTGTTTTCACGTTCAATGACCTTCTTATTATGGCTCTCATCTTCACGTTCAATGACCTTTTTATGGCTCACGTCTTCAGATAATCAGATCTAATCACCATCACACACACAACAAGTTATTTCAATTCAAATCGATAAACAAACACCAACAACAACAACAACAACAACAATTAAGGTTAACAGATAAGAAAGAAGAAAAAGAATCGAGCTGATTACTTTATGTTGCTCATCGTTTTTTCGAACAAGTACTGAAGAAAGAGAAAATTTGTTTTTAGGGTTTTGAGGGGGTCATGGGTTTGATCTTGATGTTTGTTTTCAAGTAGGTTGGACTGTTGGAGTGTTGGACCACATTACATAAGGTCAGGGAATATTTTACCGTGATTTCGTATAAGCTTTCAGTGATATATATCTACATTTTCAACAAATGTTCTATTACAAATTTTCAACAAATGTTCTAACTATATGTATCAGTGCATCTACTACTTCACAACTTGTATAGTTCTTTACCAAAAAATAAAACGTGTATAGTTGCATCTGCCTATGTCTCTTTCCCTCTCTTCATGGAAAGAATTCTACTATTTTTTCAACTTTTAAATTTTGTACCGAATTTCAGTATATTATATCAAGAGTGTCAAATGGCTAGTACTGAAAACACTCTCCCTTCCATTTGTTTCAACTGCCTGGTGAGAAATACGTCAACCATTAAAACCCTGTAATGGTTGCAAGTCACCTTCTCAAGGACACACATTAATGAGTAATGACATATTTTGGTGTTTTAAGCAGGGGCGGCTCAAGGCAATCGGGGGCCCTAAGCAAAGTCCCAATAAAATTGTTACATCTTATAGATCGATATGATTTGTTTACGTTATTTTATATGAATGCAAACGCTTAGTTTATTTAACAAAAAATTTAAAAGATAACAATTATTGTAAAAATTGATCATAACAATATAACATTTTATTTTTTCTTTCTTGAATAGTCTCCCTCACAAATATTTTTTTTTTATAACAAAATTTTTAGAAGATAACAATTATTGTAAAAATTGATTATAACATTTTTTTCTTTTTTTCTTGAATAGTCTCCCCACAAACATTTTTTTTTTTATAACAAAAATTTAGAAGATAACAATTATTGTAAAAAGTGATCATAACATTTTCTTTTTTCTTTCTTGAATAGTCTCCCCCACAAACATTTTTTTTATAACAAACATTTTAGAAGATAACAATTATTGTAAAAATTGATCCTAACATTTATTTTTTTCTTTCTTGAATAGTTTCCCCCACAAACATTTTTTTTTTTCTTTCTTGAATAGTCTCCCCCACAAACATTTTTTTTATAATAAAAAATTTAGAAGATAACAATTATTATCAAAATCGATCCTAACATTTTCTTTATTCTTTCTTAAATAGTCTCTCCACAATTTTTTTTTTAATTGAATTGTATTGATAAAAAGAACATAAATACAAAGTGAAATAGAAACATAAGAGTGTTGTGGGGGAGATCCTCACATACAAAGAGATCTAAGACAAAACATCATAAATACATGAGAAAGAGTGGAAGAATAAAAAAATATCCTACACCTATAACATCGTAGCAGATCATGGCGAAACAACAATGTCACAAACTTGAAATTTCAATAGATTTATTTAACAAAGAATTACACAAGAGAAAGAGAATTCTACACTAAATTAAATAATATAAAAAAACCAAATAAGACAAAAGAATGATATAGATAATATTAAAGTGTTGACTTCAATTTGATAAATTGTCACAGGGTGTTGAAGAAGTTTAATTAGTTATAGAGGCGTGTCTGTTTATTTATTAGAGAAGGCTTAAAACGCTAGGAAAAATGAAGGGGTTTAATCACGATTTTAAATTTCCAATTTTCCAATGTAAAACATTTATCTAACGGATTAAAATAAATGAAAAACAAATAGTGAGCTTTTTTTCATAATAAAACAATAATAGACTTAGGACTGTAGGTGGACTAGGATATATTGGGCCCGCAGTCCGGGCTAGGATATATTGGGCCCCTTGGACTGCGGGCCCTAAGCGGCTGCTTATTTTGCTATAGGGTAGAACCGGCCCTGTTTTAAGAGATAAACTTACTCTAACTAAGATTAGCGGAAACAAAAAACTCTAACTAGTTTTGAGGATATAAGACTGGAATCACCAGCAGTAAAACTCGAAGAGCAAGTAAATGCGCAAACAAGCAATTCTCACATTGTATCAAGCAATCCGCATTGAGTTGGTTTAAACTCCACGCTAGAAGTCGAATGGTTTATTTTAGATACAGCTCTCAGGCCATCCAACAGATTAGGCATCCCATGCATCTGAACATTAGGAGCTTCTCAATTTTAGGTGCGTTAACATTCTCGCTCTTTTTCTTGTTCTCTCCACGGCTCCAGCCGTTTGGCTACTAAGGACGTTACCACAAAATAAACCTCAGGTTCCACCAACCCAACGTATGCAATCCCAAGCTTCTCTAGGAACCAAATAGATCTCATCCAAGCACCATCCAAGAGTGAGATGACCATGCAAGCACAATCTTCTCGGGACGTTAGATTAGATGATACCCCATGCAGCACACACCCACAGCTGATCCCACAGGCTCAAACCAAAAAATTTCATCAACTATGTATATTGCGCGGCTGAAATCATTAAGCAACTAAGGTAAAAGAAACACTGTCAAATATAATTGGTTATAAAAATAAGAAGAGAAATCTATTCTTTGTAAACATACATTATAAGCCCAATCAACAAAGTGTGAAATGATACCTTCAAGCACAACAAACTGATATGTGACTCTGTGAGATGAGCCATCAGGCAGCACTCTCATAAGCTGATCCCACTGGCAGCTCATAAAACTAATGAATTTCACCGTCTACGTATATCGTGCATGAAACCATCATCCCGTAGACAGTCACACATTGCAATTAAGTTCCAAACTCACAATATATACAGAAAAATTGTTTACTATAAACATGCGATCAAGCGAATTACAATCCTTCAAGCAGCTAGCTGTAGAAGATGGAACAGGCTCAATAGTCAATTTTATAATCATATTTGTATGATGAGCATGAAAATACACTAAAGAAATTGTATAAAACAAAATTCAGTAATTCATTACAAATAAATAAATGGAGTTGGGCACATCAAATGTCAATAAAATCGACTTGATGTTCAGGACTCCAAGCACTGGTACAAAGATGTCAGCTTTAAGTGCTGCTGTGGTATAGTGGTCCCTCAGGTAGCAGAGTTTTAGACAACCCACATACTAAAAAGTCAACATGTCGAAGACCACACTCAGAAAAAAGTTAGAAAGAAGTCAAACTGTCAAATAAAAACTTACAAAAATGAAATAATGCAACCCATCAAAAAATAATAATTTTCTGAAAACATGCTTTCATGCACAATCTACAAAGACGTAAGATGATCCCTCAGGTAGCACACTTGTAGATATCCCTCAGACACAATGATCGTTTCATCGTCTATGTAGGATGTGCAAGAAAATACGTTCAAAGGGGAAATGGTGGAAAAAGCAGTTAGCATACATAAATGAAGTCATAAAATCTAAAGAAACACTTGTGTTTTCAAATTAAAAAAAAATCCGCAATCTACAAAGACGTACGATGGTCCCTTAGGCAGATCCGATAATCCCTAAGAAGACCCTATATAAACATGCTTTCGTGCAAAATCTACTAGGACCCCTCTCAGGCAGCACAGTTGTAGATGATCCAGACTAGATGACAATATCATCGTCTATGTAGGATACCAAGAAAACACGCTTAAAGTAGAAAACGAGGGGCAATACGTAAATGAATTCATAAAATCCGTAGAACACTCATTTTATAAAAAATATTGCTTTCAAGCACAATATACAGAGACGTCATAAGATTCCTCAGGCAGCACAAATTAGATGATCCCTCAAACTCAACGTCTATGTGTAATGTGCAAGAAAACAAAATTCACAAACAGTTTTTTTTCAAAAGTCCAAAAGAAAGATGTTTTCAAACACAATCGACAAAGACATGAAAAGATCAGATGAACCTTCAGGTATCACAGTCGTAGGTGAACCACCAAGCACAGTAGACTTTCATTGTCTAAGTAGGATGCGCATGAAAACATGCTAAAAAGATGAGATATAAAATCAAGTAAAACTTTTTTAATAAGCCAATGAGAGCTTGAGCATGCTCTCAAGAACAATCTGAACAAGAAAATCCCTCGGTAGCACAATTGTTAATGATCCCTCTCACACAAATGTCATGACCTTCATAGTAGAAAACAATTAAAATCTCTCTGTTTGATGTTCATGGCAGACATACTGGTAAAAAAAGAAGTGGGGGCAAACATCTGACAGGAAAAGAATTAAAATTTGTAGAAAACATTTCCTGCTAACAAGCCTTCAAGAAAAATCTAAAAGGACAGAGATGACCCCCTAGGCAGCCGATTGTTGAAGATCCTTCAAACTCAATAATAATGACTATCAATGTCCCTAGCAAATGTTAAGGGGAAAAAAAAAAAGCTTTAAAAAGAAAGGGCCAAATAAAGTAACAATTTGCACAGATTAATTCACAGTTGATAAGAAAAAAAATACCCCTTGGAACATGCATTTGAGCAGAGTCTACAAAAACATGACATGATCCCTTAGGCAGGTGCATCAGTATGATGAACCCTCGAACTGAACAGTAATAATTTTCATCATCAATGTATGATGTGCAAAAAGAAAAACACACAAACACCAATATTTATGATACAAGAGATCAAGTAAAAGCTAACATAGAAGATATTACCATGCTTTCAAAGCACAATATACAAAAACATAAGATGAACCTTCAAGCAGCACAATTCTGATCAGCTGAGGACCCCTCAGGCACAATTGTAGTCAGATGATCCCTTGAGCCACACCTTTATAGCTTCTATGATCCCACAGATAGCAACTGTGGCACAATCATAGTTTGCATGATCCCACAGGCAGAAACTGTGGTCAGATGATCCATTAGGCCACACAATTTTAATTTGTAGATGATCCCTCGGCGGCAGCGCAATTATGGTTTGCAGATGACCTATCAGGCTCGTCAGTAATGATTTCCGTCATCTATGGATATTGGGAATGAAAACACGCACAATGAATTTCAGCACTAACACGAAGACATTGCATTTTAAACATGGCATCCAGCACAATCTACAGACATGTAATATCCCAAGGCAGCATTATATAATTATATTAGATGATCCCAGACAAATTAAAATGACTTCCATAAACTGTGTATGATAAGTGCATGACAACACACTCAGAATATAAGACTTAACAAATCAAATTTCATGAATGAGCTTAAGAGTATAATTTTTTTTTTCTAAACAGGCAACTTAATCATAGCATGAAAGTATACGAAAACATATGTTATCAAAAAATGCATCATGCACAATCTACAGAGGTGTGTAAGATTCCTCTGGCGCAATGATAATGATCTTACAAATATAAAGTATTTGCAAGGAAGAAAGGAACAGCAATCAACATTGGAAAACAAATTCTCTCACTAAATATAAGATCAATTGAGGGAAGGACTCATTAATTTGGCAAATGGGTTTCTTATACAGGATTATTTTTAGGGACAAAGCATTTTTATTAATAAATACATATATACATGCATACCTTATAGTCAAAATTTATCACTATGTAAATTCCACATGGTTCAAGTTAATGTAACTCAAGACACAACCGAGAATAAGGTTAGATTGATAATCGTAACATCATCAGTGAATCAGAGAGTTGCAACTCTTTTCAACATAATTATTTGCATCCAAGTTTTGATTTCCCGTTAATTATTCTTTAAGGTTAGTTTAATGCAGTTGTATCCATAATCTATTTTCCCATTAATTACTTTTTAAGATTAATTAGTGTTTTCATTTGTATCAAGTTTTCAATTTTCCATTAAATATTATTTGAAGTTAGTTTGATGCATTTGCATCCAGTTTTCGGTTTCCCATTAATTGTTCGTTGAGTTTAGTTTCATATAGTATTGGGTGTACACTTAGTTTCATGTTGTCCGCTTAGTTTTGGGTGTACGCTTAGTTTTTAGTGTATTACAGCCTTTATTTTATGATTAGTTGACTTTTATTTTTCTTTTTTGTCTCAAATACATGAGGTTAACAAATGTAGAAAAGTAAATGTTCGATTAACTCAATTCATTTTTTCCTTCGATATTTCATTGTCTTTTTCTGAAAGAAAACGCTTGTTATGTTAAACTTCACCTAAGATTAGTGTGAAAACTATTTTTTTTGGCGTAAGAGTTTTAGGGTGGAAGCTATTGTTTTTAGCAATTTAGTTTTTTTTTTTCTCCTATTTTTTTTTAGGTGTAAAACTCTAGATGGGATTGTTTCCTTCTTTATATTATATTTTTTTGTAATTAGTAATAGAATTTAGAAAAAACTGGAGTCGATGTGAGTGCTCAAATTATCTGATTTTTCCATATTAGTCTCTTACTTTTTCGTAATTAGCCAAATAATTTAACAAATATTGGAGACTCTGTGAATGCTCAAAAAATAGAGCCAAAAGGGTACAACTATAATCTAAAGATTTAAAGAGGCGAGTGAAATCGTCAGAAAGGTGAAAAGAAGGTTTGGTTTCACAACTTTAAGCGAGTTTAAATATCTGATCAATCGTTAATTTTAGTCTTAATAAAATTCAATCTTGTTTGATAGAACACGTTTTCTTTTCTTCGATTGTAAGGTATCAAACAAAATGTCCGAACAAGTCTTAAGATTTTAGATCGAAGTTAGTCGTCTTAATTGTATTTATAAAACAAAATTTTCTCATGGCGACTCACCTACTCGTCTGCAATAGAGGTGTTTAACCGCTTTCTAGATTATCCTTCTCGTATTTGGAATTGTTTTAGATCATCATTTCCCAAACCGCAAACAAATATGAAGCTAACTGAGTTTTGTAGCAAACCTGACTCTTTCCCACAGAACCCTTCTCACGTTGGTAGCATTTCTCATTAGATACTTAGCAGTACCTCAAAGTGTTTTACCAATGTCGAGTGTTCTAACAGAGGTTCATTTCCGATAGAGGTACATAGCCACCTTCTTAGATGAAAAGTGTGTATAGCAAAATATGCACTTCTGTATATTGTTAAAATTTGAATACTCACACGCACTCTTGCTGCATGTAGAAGAAGAATTTTTTTCCTTGTCTTCATCAACCTACAAAAAAAAACTCAAAAGGAATTAGAAATTAGAAAGGAAAAAAGAAAATGAAGAAGACATGTAATTGGTGATGTTTCAAAGAAAGACAATAACGCCAGTCAGGGGCGGCTCAAGGCAATCGGGGGCCCTAAGCAAAGTCCCAATAAAATTGTTACATCTTATAGATCGATATGATTTGTTTACGTTATTTTATATGAATGCAAACGCTTAGTTTATTTAACAAAAATTTTAAAAGATAACAATTATTGTAAAAATTGATCATAACAATATAACATTTTATTTTTTCTTTCTTGAATAGTCTCCCTCACAAATATTTTTTTTTTATAACAAAATTTTTAGAAGATAACAATTATTGTAAAAATTGATTATAACATTTTTTTTTTCTTTTTCTTGAATAGTCTCCCCCACAAACATTTTTTTTTATAACAAAAAATTTAGAAGATAACAATTATTGTAAAAATTGATCATAACATTTTCTTTTTTCTTTCTTGAATAGTCTCCCCCATAAACATTTTTTTTATAACAAACATTTTAGAAGATAACAATTATTGTAAAAATTGATCCTAACATTTATTTTTTTCTTTCTTGAATAGTTTCCCCCACAAACATTTTTTTTTTTCTTTCTTGAATAGTCTCCCCCACAAACATTTTTTTTTATAATAAAAAATTTAGAAGATAACAATTATTATCAAAATTGATCCTAACATTTTCTTTATTCTTTCTTAAATAGTCTCTCCACAATTTTTTTTTAATTGAATTGTATTGATAAAAATAACATATAAAAAGAACATAAATACAAAGTGAAGTAGAAACATAAGAGTGTTGTGGGGAGATCCTCACATACAAAGAGATCTAAGACAAAACATCATAAATACATGAGAAAGAGTGGAAGAATAAAAAAATATCCTACACCTATAACATCGTAGCAGATCATGGCCAAACAACAATGTCACAAACTTGAAATTTCAATAGATTTATTTAACAAAGAATTACACAAGAGAAAGAGAATTCTACACTAAATTAAATAATATAGAAAAACCAAATAAGACAAAAGAATGATATAGATAATATTAAAGTGTTGACTTCAATTTGATAAATTGTCACAGGGTGTTGAAGAAGTTTAATTAGTTATAGAGGCGTGCCTGTTTATTTATTAGAGAAGGCGAAAACGCTAGGGAAATGAAGGGGTTTAATGCGATTTTCTAATTTCCAATTTTCCAATGTAAAACATTTATCTAACGGATTAAAATAAATGAAAAACAAATAGTGAGCTTTTTTTCATAATAAAACAATAATAGACTTAGATCAGAAAGGCTAGATATATCAGGGCCGCAATCCATTTAGAATATATTGGGCCCCTTTGATCATGAGCCACCAAGCGGTCGCTTATTTTGCTATAGGGTAGAACCGGCTCTGACCCAGTGATTCCTTTATAATTTTATAAGAACGTAAATTGTAATAGAAAAAGAGATGATGGCTTTTGGTCAATCAATGAACATCAAAATGATGCCCAAAAAAATGTGAGGTTTGGAAATTAGTTTCCTTTAATTCTCAACGATGGGGGAGCACTGGAAATCCTTGACATTATCCCTTTTATCATCGAAATTTGCAGTTAAGGATTTCAAAGGTTAGATATAAACTCACAATCCTATTTCTTCATAAAGAAGACGTTAGGATTAATTTTAGTATTGACACAGAATTCATTGTCTGATGGACATAAAGGTGAAATATTACAGATTCCACGGACAAGTAATGTACGGAGATGAATCCACAGATGCAATGCTCAAGGAAAATGAAGAAAACAAGTTGGATGCAGAGGTTGAGAATTTGGTGGCTTAAGTATCCTTGGTAAATTTAGATGAATTTCAGACAGTCTTAATGTATGTTAATGAATTTATAGACACTAACAATTATTTGTGCTTGTTTACAGTGAAAAATTGTTTGCATGTATAATTCAGAAACCATTCTAATGTTACTATTCAAACTTTCGGTTTTAATGGTCCATGGTTTCTTTCCTTGGAAAATTGTCTATCTCCAAATGGAACCTGAGGACCTCTCTGATTTTACTTTTTAATTTCTTTTCTTCTTTTTGGTCCGTTAAGTTCACTGAGAATTCGGGTACGATGACATCTACCAAAATGCACAATGGAGGCATATAAAGAATAGGCAGAAATCTTACAACCTTAGTTGGTGGCACCAGATAAGATACAGTGTTCTTTACTGGGTTTTCCTCCTTTTTAACACCATATGATAGTTTTCCGTAAGAAATTTCTCCGAGCAACACAGATCCTGCTGGACAATTCTGCAAAAAACATTGAATATAGCGTGTCAGCGAAACCAAAGGGGCGGTTGGAAAGGTTGATTAGAAGTATTGTTATATATCTGAACGTGCTTGTTATAATTTAGTACAATACTACAATATAGAACCTATAAAAGTATCTCGTGGCATACAGGGCTGTGTGCAAACAACAAAATGTGACCTCTTCCAGTCTTCCATCAATACAAAATGGATTATCGAAATATTGCTTTTCTCGCATTTTTAGTTGCAAAATCATCAATGAAGCTTTCAAAGTTAATTTTATCTAAAAAATCATTTTCAATAGATATTAACGCTAGCTCATTTAGTCTTTTTTGTGACATAGTCGATCTAAAATATGATTTCAATCATTTTAATTTTGAAAAACTTCTTTCTGCAGACGCGACAGTAACGGAAACAATCAACAAAATTCTATAAGCTATGCTTACTTGAAGAAGAATCAAAAGTTAGGTGAATAAGTAATTGAGATTGATCAAAATGAAAACTAATACAAATCTATAATTGTAAGGAATTTTTTTTTTGAGAATGAAAGGATACTAGATAATCAGAAGGTAAATGAAGGGTTTTTTTTTTTTTTAAATTTTTTACTCTTTCTTTTGTATTTGAGTAATTTAGGAGCGCAACAATTAGTTGAAGTGATTTTCCAAAAGAAAACGTTAATAATTAGGGAGAGAGAGATATCTAGTTGTTGAGAGTACTATGCTATAGTCATCCCAAAATTTCCTTATTGAAAAATACACATAATTTCAAAATTTCATTAGCCACCTCATTTCATTATTGATGTCCATGAAGAAAATATACGTATTTAATTAAGTAATTTAAATAATTTTAGCCTTAGATATTTAGATTTTAAGTGACACATTGGATTTTGTTTTTAATGTCTCCTAAATCAATTTGGACAATAAAGAAAAAAATAAGTTATGTCCCTATTAGGAGTGGCAATGGGTTGTGTTTGGTTCGGTTAATTCATGTCATATTCAGGTCACATGTTAGGAGAGCAAACCGATACCCAACCCAATTACTAATCGTGTTGAGCTTGTCAACCCCACACCCAACCCATCTATATAACGGTTATCAACATATGACCCACTAAACCGGTGTGAATTCAATTTCAGCAAATTCATAAATAACATGTAGAGGCGGTAACATGTATGTAAAATACACCATAAAATTAACCGAATTAATATTGAGCAATAATATTTAGTATATCATATATTAATCCGTATAAAAAATCATCCATAATTTATCTACATATCAATGAAAATTGAATAACGAAACATATCTTTATCGAATAAATCTGACAGCTAATCCTTCTCATTTTTAGTCTTTTAGTTTAGGTAGTTGGGATGATGAGATCTAAAAAATAGGGAAAGTTATCTTAAAATATGTTATATTGGTCATGGGTTGATGTCCCAACCCATTAGACATGAGAACAAATCGGGTCTACTAACGGGTTACTTGGGTTAACATATGTGCCCTTACCCAAAATGACCCATTTATTTGACAGGTTCGGCGAGTGAAACCTTAAATGACCCAAAAGCGTTTTTTCCAACCCGAACCCACTAATTTTGTGTTGGATTCGTGTTGGGTTAGCAGCACTACACCATAACAACCAATTAGTAATGGATATACATCCGTTGCAAAAAATAATTAGTAACGGTTATCTTGCATTGACACAAAAGTGTGATAAATTAATACTAACGGAAATTAGTAACGCTTAATATCAGTTAGATATCTTACTAATGGTTATCAACTGTTACTGAAATTAATTTCAGCAACACGTATCAACTGTTACAATTTTCGGTTATTACTTATGAGGTAACGGTTATAAATTTTGTTCATAATTTGTTCCCAACGTATGAAATGGTAAGCAATTCCCCCTTTCTAACGCGTTTTATTTCTGTTACGTTAAAACATTACTAACGGTTTGGAATCCGATACTAATAATTTATTGAGGACGTCTATATATCAGATATATTAGAGATATATATTTTTTTGTTGACCAATCAAAATTTTGTTTTGTATGTCGATATATCGGAAAAAGGGCATCTAGGGTGCGTTGGCTTAAGGGATATTGATTACAATACTTTTTGGTGCAATACACCCTCACTCCTGCCTGATGAGTGTCCTAGATTCTCTCTCACACTCTCTCTCCTGCGAACACTAGCTTTTTTGTATCGGAAATATCAACAAATATCATGGATATTGCAACAAAGAAGTACTGTCCAAGGGCCCTTATTCCTGCATTCTCATACGCCCTGATGCACCCTAGATGCCCTCATATCGGAAATATCGTTGATTATATCGGTTCGGAAATATCGTCAATATATCGGTCAAAGTCAACAAAATTGGGTAAAGTCAACAATATCGGTCAAAGTCAACAATTTATATCGGATATTTCGGTCGATATATCGTTATATCGGAAATTGCGATATATATCGGAAAAAAAGGATTCAATAATTGGTTGAGATATATCGAATATATCCATATCGGTATACCAAAAAAACAATATATATTGGCGATATTTTGGGCCTTGGTTTATTTTAGGTAGTTGTGATGATAGATGAGATTTTTTACCGATATATTAACAATGTTTCGACATAATCGATATATTAACTATATTTCAAAATATTAATGATATTTCTGATATAATTGACGATATTTCCGATATATCGACATAGAAAACAAAATTTTGATTGGTAAACAAAAAAATATGATATTTCCGATATATCTGATATATATCGGTTTCTCGGTACATCGAAATATTTACCAAATTTGATATTTTGGGTCTTGCACACAAGTACACCCTGCCTTATCTTAAAACAGGTTATACATGTCACGGGTTGATGACCTGACCCATTAGACCCGAGAACTAATCGGGTCGACCAACGGGTTATTCGGGTTAACATATGTGACCCTAACTCAACCCATTTATTTGACGGGTTCGGCGGATGAACCCTTAAATGACCCAAAAATGTTTTTTCCCAACCGCTAATTTCATGTTGGGTTAGCGGGTCGTGTAGAAAACTGCCACCCCTATATATAACATAGCAAGGCCCAAAATATCGCCGATATATCCGATATATATCGTTTTTTTGGTACACTGACATAGATATATTTGATATATCTCAACCAAATATTGAATCCTTTTTTTCCCGATATATATCGCAATTTCTGATATAACGATATATATCGACCGATATATCCAATATAAATTGTTGACTTTGACCGATATTGTTGACTTTACCCAAATTTTGTTGACTTTGACCGATATATTGACGATATTTCCGAACCGATATAATCAACGATATTTCCGATATGAGGGCATCTAGGGTGCATCAGGGCATATGAGTGTGCAGGAATGAGGGCCCTTGGACAATACTTCTTTGTTGCAATACACCAGTACTTGTGCCTATATGAGTGGCCCAGATGCTATACGCTGAGTACACCCTGCGCACACTAGTTGATCGATTTCCGATATAATCGACGATATTTTCGATATATCGACATACAAAACAAAATTTTGATTGGTCAACAAAAAAATAGATATCTCTAATATTTCCGATATATATCGTTTTTTGGGTACATTGAAATATTCACCGAATTTGATATTTTGGGCCTTGTAACATAGTAATCCCAACTGAATGGGATAAATCGTCGATAAGGACCGATATTTCGTGGGTTGATGGTAGGAGTCCGTTTGATACTTTGATATATGACCCAAATTTGCCATAAGTTTTTGGGCGGTCTTTTTCGTTGTTTGCACTCAAACCTAAAAATTGAATTGAAAGCCACCTAAAACATTGTCGGGCGCAAATATCATTATTTCAACTGATATTTCATCGGTATTTTAACCTGGATCAAATTTTCAATTCTGAACACCAACCGACTCTTCTTCTTTTCTTTCGCTCCTCATGTCTTTTTGGCTCCCCTTTCTTTTTTCTTTTTCTCTGCAATAACCCCGTCTCCTCATATTTCTCTGCATACAACTTTGTTTCAGGCCTCTTCAAACTTCCGACTCCTCATATTTCTTAAGCGATTCTTTCCATTCAAGTAGGTATTACAACCCCATTTGGTGATTTCTTATGTTTCTCACTTTTATAGGATTTTAATTAAGCCCCCCTCCCCCAAATTAATTTGTTGCAGATTGTCGTGTTCATTTTCTGGTTGGAGACAGCTTTGGCCTCAAGACCAGGTAATTTCCAGTCTTCTTTTATGATCATTTTTATATTTTGAGTTCAGTGGCGGAGTTAGAAATTTGAGTGAGGGTGAGCAGTGGCGAAGCCAAGAATATATTCCAGGGTGAGTCGGTGAGCACTACAAGTATTCAACCCAAACACAATTAAAGTGTACAAGCCTTTTCTTTATTTTATTTTTTGGTTTCTTCTTAATTTGTCTTTTATGAAAAGCAAACAATTGTTAGTTTATTTTGTCAATTTTTGAAATCAAAATCATATGAATAGTTTTTAGGTAATGAAAATTTTCTATTTGGATTACAATTACACCTAGTCATTCATAAGACTAATTAAAATTAGGTTTCAGAAGATTGTGTCTTGCACTGGTTACTTCTCATATTGTTTGTTTTATATTAGTTAATTTTTATAGATAAGGTTTATAATTGTCTATATTATATTTTTCTGACGATAAAAGGTAATTTGTAGGGTGCCAAAACCCCAATGTTCATAATGGTTAGAGGAGCATCTAAACATATAGTATGACAAGCTTTAGTGCGTTAATTTATTGTGGTTTTTGGTTGAAAAGGAGGATGATATTGCACAATACGTAAGACTCTGAATCCACTTTACCCCATTGTTTCATCCTCTACCTCGTCTTCAACCCATCACTCAGACACAACCAGCTTATAAACAAAAACCTTGGTATCCTGTTTGTGAACCAGGTGATGCTATGCCAATCAGTTTTCTATCTTGTTTGTCTCATACTCTCATATGTTTCTTTCATCCCATACTCTCCTCCCAAAGTTACAGACCATATCACCTCATCCTCCCCTGTGTGAAGCTTAACCTCTCCCTCAATACCTTGAATCAAATCAGGGCAGTATACTGTAAATGGTTGTGGTATTTACCACTGCCCATTCTCTATAAAACTCCTGACCTTTGTATTCCTGTTACAAGTTGATACATAAGTGAAATTTAATGGAAACAAGTCCATCAGAATTCCTGCTGGATTGTTATAAAAGTAACTTAGATTATCACTTTGGGAGAATAATTTCCTGCAAACAACTCAGTTCTTTGTTTCTTAGTTTTCTTCTTAATCCATAAACAGATACATAAATGGCTTATATAGCCTTTAAAGAAGACTCTAGATACTAAAAACCTCATTAACTATATCACACATTTGAATTAGACTCTTCATTATCCTAGATACAATTAAACTTTCACCAAGACTCTTTCACTTCTAGAAATTTGATTTAGTTTTCCAACAATGCCTCCCGTAAACCAAATTTGCTTTTGATTCCCAAACTCTCGAGGTTTTGTTTGAACACCAGTCCACCAAGTGCTTTCGTAAAGATATTTGCCTACTGCTCATTTGTCTTGCAATACTCCATATGTATTTCACCTTCGTTCACAAGCTCCCTTAAGAAATGAAACCTAATCCGGATGTGCTTTGTCCTGCCATGAAGAATTGGATTCTTCGTGACTGAAATTGTAGAGTTGTTATCACAAAATAGAGTTGTTGCATCCTTTTGCTTGTGCTTAAGGCTTTCCAAAATTCCTCTCAACCAAAGCAGTTGACATCCAACACTAGACGCAGCAATGTATTCAGCTTCCGTACTAGAAAGCACTACAATTGGTTGCTTCTTCAAGTTCCATGAGATAACTCCACTTCCAAGATTAAAGTCATAACCTGAAGTGCTCTTGCTATCATTAATGCTTCCTGCCAAGTCGCTATCCGTATAGCCAACAAGATTAACTTGAACATTAGCTTGATACAAAATGTCATAGCCTACGGTCCCTTTGACATATCGCAATACTCTTTTAGCTGTTTCCTAATGATTTGAGTAAGGCTTTTCCATGAATCTACTCACTATACTCACTGCATACATTATATCAAGTCTTGTGGCCGTCAAGTACATAAGATTTCCCACCAAACTACGTAACATTGTGGAGTTAACAAGCTTTCTTTCACCATCTTTACTCAATTTTAGACCTACTACACATGGACATGAAAATGGATTTGCATTCTCTATCTTAAACTTCTTCAAGACTTCTTTCGCATAACTCTCTTGAGAAATGAAGATACCTTTCTTGAATTGATAAACCTCAATACCAAGAAAGTGATGTAGCTTTCCTAAATCTGTCATCTCAAACTCCTTCATCATAGAAAGCTTAAATTCTTTCAACATCTCCATATTATTTCCAGTGAAAATGAGATCATCAACATAAAGACTTACAACAATGAAGCTTCCATCTGATCTTCCTTTTGTGTAGAGAGTATGCTCATAACGACATTTCTGGAATCCACTCTTCTCAAAGTACAAATTGATCCGACTGTACCAAGCTCTTGGTGATTGTTTAAACCCATACAACGCTTTCTTCAATTTGTAAACTTTACCTTCTTCTCCTTTCTTAACAAAACCAGGAGGTTGCTCAAGATACACCTCTTCTTTTAGAACTCCATTTAAGAACGCCGACTTCACATCCATTTGTAATATTTTCCAATTGTTTTGAGCTGCAAGAGAAATCATTTGTCTGACGGTCTCAAGTCTGGAAATAGGAGCAAATACTTCAGTATAATCTTTTCCTTCCTTTTGTTTGTATCCCTTCGCCACAAGCCTTGCCTTGTATTTGTTGATAGAGCCATCTGGATTCTTCTTTATTTTGTATACCCATTTCACTCCAATAGGAATCTTGTGTGGTGGTAGATCTGTGAGCTCCCAAGTGCCATTCTTCTCAATGGACTTTATCTTTTCTATCATTGCTTGCTTCCATGTTTCTTCTTTACTCGCGTCATCAAATGAAATTGGATCCTCTCCTGCAAAGAAGCCAAAGTAAACAACATCATCTAGTTCAATTTGCTCAGTCAAGTTGTAAAGTTCTCGTATACTTCTCACTTTTCAGGGAGGACTTTCATAGTCATCATCTCTTGATGAAGTCGAGGGTGCACTGTCTGTGTGAGAGCCAACTTCTTCACTTTCTAGCATAGGAAAATCAGTTGTACTTGTTCCACCATTATAGGCAGAAGTTTCATCAAACCGAACATCCCGGCTAATCACTATCTTCTTTGTTACTGGATTATACAACTTGTAGGCCTTGCTCCTCTCACTATAGCCAACAAATATACACTTTTTTGCCTTGTCATCGAGCTTGCTCCTTGCTGCATCAAGAATGTGTGTGTAAGCAACACTCCCAAAAATTTGTAAGTGTTGAACACTTAGCTTCAGTCCATAGCATGCCTCATGAGGTGTGTTGTCCATCAAGCTCTTCATCGGTGATCTGTTTATCAAATAAACAGCAGATGAAATAGCTTCAGCCCATAGTACTTTGTCCAACTTCTTCCTACTAAGCATACACCTCACCATGTCCATGATAGTGCGATTCTTTCTTTCACAAACACCATTATGTTGTGGTGTATATCGAGCTGTTAATTGGTGTCTTATTCCATGATCTCTACAATATATTTCAAATTCACTCGGAAGATATTCGCCACCCCGATCAGTTCTCAACGATGGTATACGCAAACCAGAAAAATTTGCAACTTCAGCTTTGAAATCCTTAAACGCTATAAACCCACACTTTCCTTGAATAATCATCAATGAAGGAGATAAAATATCGATTACCTCCGTGAGATGTAACTCGCATTATACCGCACAAATCTGAATGAACAAGTTGTAGTGGTTTCTTTGCTCGCCAAGTGGACTACGAAGGGAATGGAGATCTATGAAGCTTGCCAATTTGACAATCTTCACAAACATCATATGTAAGAGAAATTTGAGGCAATCCTTTGACCATCGCCTTCGTTGATAACTTCTTCAAGCTTCAATAGTTCAAGTGCCCAAACCTATCATGCCATAGCTTCGAGTTCCCATTATCAACACTAGTGAAGCAAGACAAATTCGAGTTATGAAGTTTTAGAGGGAACAAATTATTTTCAGCAACGGTCATCTTTACAACAAGCTGACTTTTGTTTGACAGGAAACAAGCATTGTCTCAGAAATGGATATCAAATCCTTTCCTTAAAAGATGACTTACACTTACAAGATTACTTTTTAACCCCGGGACGTAGTAAACATCAGCCATCGTCTCGATGCTCCCTAACTTTGCTTTGAAAGCTATTTCACCAACTCCTTCAATTTTGTATGCTTTATTATCACCAATCTTTACTTGGCCACGATCATATTTTGTTAAGCTTGTAAACAAATTCTTGTTTCCTGTCATATGCTTGTGAGCACCGCTATCAAGATACCACACATCATCCAAGTCATCACCATGACAAACAAGCAACAAAGTGTCTTGAATACTTCTTTTTTCATGTTTCGTTTCATGTACATAACCTGCCTCATTCTGCTTATCTTCCTCTTCCTTATACCAACACTCACTGATAGTGTGACCTGGTTTGTTGGGAGAGAGTGAATTTGTCAAACAATCATAGCATATGCAGGGGCTCTGCTCATGCCCCCACTGCAATGCATTATACTAGTTAGTTTTGTTCGGGTTCTAATAGATTTATGGTTATGCTATATGATTTTTAGAAGAGTTGGATACAGTTTGATTTGCTTGTTTGGGATTAAGGAAATGGAGCATGCTAAGGTAATCCTTTGGGCAATTTCAAGTAGCAGACCACTTTCATTTACCCTTTTGTAGGCATCACCAATGATCACATTGCGAGAGGAGTAGCCTGAACCCTTGCTGTTAAAAAACCTCTTCATCTTTTCAAACCAAGCTTTTGTAGCGTAATAACCAACGAGTTATCGTAGTTTGGATTATTCGAAGCCAAAACTCGTTGGTGATTACATTACAAGAGCTTGGTTTGAGAAGATGATGATGTTTTTTATCAGGTATGGGTTCAAGCTATTCCTCTCGCAATGTGATATGCATGTTACAGGTATTTCTAGTAAAGGATAATAGAAAACTCAGGATGGCTATATTCTTAAAAAGAAACAGTAACAGGTATTTCTGGTAAATTATATTTGACTCAGTGTGGCTATATTTTCAGAAGATACCTGTAACAGATAACTTCTGGATGATATAGCCATCCTGAATCCAATATACTTTACCAGAAATACCTGTTATTGGTATATTCTAAGAACTGCTAACTTCTTGTTAAATTATAAGAAGACACTAGTTACAGGTATTTATGGTAAAGGATATATTACTCAGGATCTCCTGACTATATTCTTAAGAAGTTAACTGTAATTACTGGTATCTTCTAATAATTTATTCTGAATTTCCAATACCTGTTAAAATTGGCATGCTAAGGTAATCCTTTGGGCAATTTCGAGTGGCACACAACTTTCATTTACCCTTTTGTAGGCTTCACCAATGATCACATTGCGAGAGGAGTAGCCTGAACCATTGTTGTTAAAATACCTATTCATCTTTTCAAACCAAGCTTTTGCAGCATAATCACCAACGAGTTATCGTACTTTGGATTGTTCGAAGCCAAAACTCGTTGGTTATTACGTTACAAGAGATACAGGTTTGAGAAGATGATGATGTTTTTTTTTCTGGTAAAGGATAATAGAAAACTCAGGATGGCTATATTCTTCAGAAGTTGGTAACTTCTGAAGAGTATAGCCATCCTGAGTCTAATATACTTTACCAGAAATACCTGTTACTGGGATCTTCTAAGAATGGCTAACTTCTTATTAAATTATAAGAAGATACTAGTTATAAATATTTCTGTTAAAGGATATATTCCTCAGGATCTCCTGACTATATTCTTAAGAAGTTACCTGTAATTACTAGTATTTTCTAATAATTTATTCTGAATTTCCAATACCTTTTAAAATTGGCATGCTAAGATAATCTTTTGGGCAATTTTGAGTGGTAGACCACTTTCATTTACCCTTTTGTAGGCATCACCAATGATCACATTGCGAGAGGAGTAGCCTGAACCCTTGCTGTTAAAAAACCTCTTTATCTTTTCAAACCAAGCTTTTGTAGCATAATCACCAACGAGTTATCATAGTTTGGATTGTTCGAAGCCAAAACTCGTTGGTGATTACGTTACAAGAGCTTGGTTTTAGAAGATGATGATGTTTTTTATCAGGTATGGGTTCAGACTATTCCTCTCGCAGTGTGATATGCATGTTACAGGTATTTCTGGTAAAGGATAATAGAAAACTCAGGATGGCTATATTCTTAAGAAGATACCAGTAACAGGTATTTATGGTAAATGATATTATACTCGAGATGACTATATTTTCCAGCAGTTACCTGTTACAGGTAATTTTTGGAGAATATAGCCAGCCTGAGTCAAATATACTTTACCAGAAATACCCGTTACAGGTATCTTCTAAGAACGGCTAACTTATTGTTAAATTATAAGAAGATACTAGTTACAGGTATTTATGGTAAAGGATATATTACTCAGGATGACTATATTCTTAAGAAGTTACATGTAATTACTGGTATCTTCTAATAATTTATTCTGAATTTCCAATACATGTTAAAATTGGCATGCTAACAATTGGTGTACCAATTGGATGAATGAAGGGAAATTTATTGCTTTGACAAGTTGCCTAGAAAACCTAAAAAAGAGGAATAATTCGAGAAATGAATTAAGAGCTACGTAAGGCTTGATTCCAAACCTTAAAGGATTTGGATACGGCTAATCATTACGAATATTTTAAAATATGTGTATTATAAAAAAATTCTCTTAGGTTGAGTCCAATGGTGCATCCACCCTCTATCTCCATTCCACCAAAAAATGGTGTTTTGAGGATGGGGTGTCAATTTTGGTGTCCAATGGTTCAGACCATTCTACGCCACTTCAAGTGGCACCGTTTGGGTTTTTACAAACCACGCCATTTCAAGTGGCGTAGAATGCACTCTCTTTTCCTCAATAACACTCTCTATATATGGAGAGTTATATTGAGATGGGGGTGGGGGGGGGGGGTGGTGGGAACCACCGCCACTCCCTCCGCTTTTGAGGGAATGGGGAGCCATTGCACCCAGCCTTAGTAGTTATTTAAGTAAAGTAAGTCAGGAACATGTGAAAAACTATTATAACACTTTGATTCAATATAGCTTGAAGCATCAAAAGACAGTGTACATTTTCAATGGAGCTGAACACTCGGATCAGGTCTATTTCAGGGATTCCACCTGGAATCCAAAGGTCTATCTAGGAGTCAAAATAGCTCAAACTTGGTAAAAAACTTAATTTTGAGCAAACTAGAATTCTAACGCACTATCTTCCGGAGATCATAAGTATTTCCACATGTGTCCAAACGTGATAAGATATAAGGGTGGTTTGAAGATTTTGGATGGGTATAGACCGACTTTTGTTGCCACGACAGTTAAGAAAGTGAGGAAATGTGGTGGGATTGTTTTTGGGAAGACTAATTTGGATGAGTCGCGTATGCGGAGTTCCACTGAACGTTCCGATTTTCAGGTTAGAGGTCTGAGTTTTATTGGTTTAAGTTTAGTTTGTTTTGATTTTTATGTTTTTCGCTTTGAATTAGCTGTGGAAACAATTAGAGATTGTACTCCAAATATATTTATATACAACCCCGCTCTCAGACGAACGTCCATTTACGGACTTTACTTAAAAACTAAAATTTCAAAATACGAAATATACTCTCACGAATGGTTTTCTCATGACTCGCTCCTTCTCTCTCCGAAGTCCAAACTTACCGTGACTATTTCCCTCCCTCCTGGTACTCTCTTTCTCGCTCTCATGGGGATCTTCAATCCATTAGGGAAGAACTCAGCTTCATCAGAAATGTTACAGTGCTGGATCACTAAACCAATATGCATGTTGTCATTTTATCTCCCATGAGCAGTGATAGTGTTTTTCTGATTGGGATTAGGCTCCATCAAAATGATATGACTATCTTGAATCAGTGCGCGTCCCTCACCAAATATGAAATCAACTGTGCGCGGAGATTTCACAATTTTTTTTGTAGAACCGGCGACAAGTATGATAGTACAAATTGTCTTGATACCCTTGCATTCTGTAGTTGTACAAAGCGGAAAAATCTGATTTGGAGTGGAAAGCAACAGCTTGTTCACCTTCAGGACCAGCAACATTTTTGAAACCCATTGAATGCGCTATGAAACCATCTTCGACAACCGCTACAACAAAATGTGATAAGAGCATTTAGTAACTGAAAAGAAAAAAGGACAGAAAAACCTTACTCAAGGGATACCCATTCAGAATTGTATATCAGTTCAACTCACAGAAAGTGGCAGTCCTCCAAGTTTGGGTGTTGTTGATTTTTTTGTTGTCACTCTCTATCACAACTGTTTCACTAGGACCATGCATCTCCATAAATGAAGATATTAATTGCTGTTTCAGGAATTGTTACTTTTTCATGATACTGCCCGACCTTAACATAGATTATGAATCTTCCTTCATTGTTCTTTGGGTAAGTGGAGATAGCTTCAGTAATAGTCTCGAATTGCCCACTTCCATCCTTGGCTACAACTACATTCGGTGTCAAGTGTGTTTTTTTTAATGCCAAAAACCTGCGGTCTACTGCTGAGAACCAAGCAGGGTACCCATCCTTGTCGACCTCAGCATTAAGAAGTCTCATAGAATTCTGGTTTATCTTAACTGGAAACTCAGTACTATTGACTTTGCTAAGGATTTGAGAAATCTCATCGACGATGGCGAGTGCATTAAATGTTATTTGAGTAGCATTCATGAGGTCGTCTTGCATAGTTTTCTGCAGCCCTGGTTTTTCTAGCAGGTCATCCAAGCATGTTGTTTTGAGTGCAATAACAACACTCGACCAAGTCTTAAGATCATTGACACGGTCGCTCATCGTGTCAAAATCACTATGTTCAACTACAGATGTTGTCGCTTGAAGTCTGTGGGTGGCGAATAGTAACAATTCACTACAACCATCAAGTAACATTTTATCAAAAGAGGTGGTAGTGTCTTTCCCCAGTGCACCAGACTTCCCCCAAGCCTTGGTTACCTCTTCTTGAGCAGCTTGAAAGGTAGCTTTCACGAGGTCATTTAATTTTGGGTGACACTAGTATTTCTCTTGGCAATTGGACTGAGTGTATTCAAGCAAGTTTCTTTGTATTCCATTGGATTTGTGAAGAGTTTCAACAGCTTTCATTCCAGTTGATAAACCACCATTACTTTGATGAGAGGTGTTGCCAATTCCACGATTTACAGTGACAACAATGCCTACAATAACACCAACAACAAAGATGATTGAGATACCAGCAGCAAGCACCCTACCCATGATTTCTCCTCCTTATACTGCAGATCCTCCTCTAACTTTTCTATTTTGAGGTGGAAGCGAGAAACTGAGAGGAGAGGGATTGTGGTTATGACTTCTCTTTGGAAAAGAGAATGTAGTGGTGTTGTTTATAGGGTGCGAAAGCACACCATTTTTAGGTGCAAGCGATCCTAGTTTAAATTTAGATTGTTGATATATGTTTGCACCTTTGTCTATAGTTTTGTTTCTCAAACGTGAGCTGGTATGTCATTGAGAGGGAATGAAAGAGAGTCTGTACTTTTGAGTTTTGACATATCTATAATTATATTCCCCATGAGAGAGAGAAAGAGAGTACCAGGAGGGAGCGAAATAGTCACGGTAAGTTTGGACTTCGGAGAGAGAATGAGCGAGTCATGAGAAAACCCTTTGTGAGAGTCTATTTCGTATTTTGAAATTTTGGTTTTTAAGTAAAGTCCATAAACGGTCGTCCGTTTGAGAGCGGGGCTGTATATATATATATCTGTTTTGAGAAACTCGGATTGTCTTGGTTAACAATCCTTTGAAAAATGCATCAAAGCTTTGAGGTTGACGTGTTTGTACTATTGTTTCTTGTGTAGAAGCAATATGTGGATTCTAAATCTTATTTTGTACTTGTAATACTAACTCGTGTGGGTAATTTATAGTGTCCTCAATGTACAAAGAAGTGTGGAGTGAAAGATATTATTAAATTGTACGTATCACAAATAAGCTTGTTATAAAAAAAATATTTGCTCATTATAAGCTTGTTTTGTTTCATTGTTTCATTGTTTCAATTACTAAAATTAATTATTTTCCTTACTCGTCAAGTCGATTTTGGCTCGGCCAAGTAGTTGATGATTTAGTCAGGGCTGTAGGAACCGTTATGATTGCATCGAATGATTTACTACGAACTGCGAAAACCCATGCGTAGCGGAATAAAGGGTTCTTACGGTTTGGTTAGAAATGATACCTTTTGATCAGCTATGATAACTCTGAGAATCCAAGCTCTACGAATCAGCAACCTCTTGATATTCTATTGTATTCCTATCCTTACAATGGATATTGTGTGGGCAACGATCTACCACCCTTTTCTTTCTCTCTTGGCCTCTCTCACTCACAAAATTTGGAACCAATTTTGGATCTACTTTTCTTGAGCAAAACCTTGAGTTTTTCTTGTGTAAAAAATGGCCAAAGAAAGAGGTTTCTATTTATAGGCTACAACAGGGACCATGAGGAGAAATCAGGGTAAGGTCTCCTGACGAGCTTGGGCTTCCCATGTTCGCCCAGAACACACGGCCCAAGTCCATCAACAAATAGCTTATTCCACTAAAGGCCATTGTTGCACTACCACCCTAATCCCAAATTACGTGTTATATTTATGGGCTCCATATTATATGCTTGTTGATCTCCCCGTGTTTCAGATATCAAATGCCCGTTGATTAAGTCAAGTTACTGACAACTGCATTAATCAACTTCTTATGTCCTTGAGTAGTACGACTCAACCTCATTGTCATGTCGGATTAAATCCACCGGCAGGGTTTACATGACAATCCTTATGAGCTCCTCAAGGGGACATCATCAGCCCGACTTCCTGCGGGCCACGGATTCCTTCTATAATCAACAACACACCTTACATACAATTTCATTACCCAATCCATCGAGTTTGTTGATTCACAAATGAATCTCACTCATTGATGATTTAAAGCAATGTACAATGCACGTAAATGCCCATTATTATATCCGGATTAAGAAGACAAACATCCATAATAACAGAGGTGTTTGTTCTCTTATATAGTCAATATAAAGAGAAACAACCTCACTTGGTCCTGTTCAATACACACAAAGTGTACTAGAGTAATCCTATAGTCAAGATAGACTAATACCAGATTATACTACAATCGTACCAATGGTTTGTCCAAATCCATCTAGGTTGTGAACGTTTACTTATACTTTATAAGGTACTGATGATATGATCTTCTGTATTTCACCACACACTATATCTCATCTACAACATAAAGTATTAGATGCATGCGTATAACTAATAACATATATAATATGCATAACATTTGCCCATATGATTCTCATTCAAAATATAAAGAGTTAGAGTTAATACAAAAGTAATGCTTTTAGTATATAACCCTATCAGGGGCAATATATTTAACAGTTGGCTTGGTCCTGTTGGTAAGTGTTGTAACACTGTAGCTTCAAATTCTTATATGGACTATTTTTTATTAATTAACTATGTATTGGATTGCAATTGTGGATGTTTGCTTCTAGGCATGGTTTTTCGAAAGGATTCATATGTGTCAGCCAAGGTGTCCTACTTTTGTTAAATTCCCAGCTACTTGCGGTGGAAACACGTCAAATATAGACCTTCAAAGCTCACGTATGAGCATCTAAGTGCAAAGATGGACACGCTGCGTGCGGATAAGGTTAGTCGTGCAATGGTTGTCTTAAGTAGATATTTAGGTATTAGTGATATGCATTTATACTTGATATCTATCATGCATAAACAAATTAGCCACGTCGTAAAAAACCAGCGCAATTAGGTTGTTTGGAGCTGATCACTACTTATTTATGTGTGAATGTGAATGCCAAAGAAGTGTATATGCTAATCTTGGTATGATGTTTGCTATTTTAGATAATATGGAAGCCATGGGACGCCTGGGTGAATGCTCCCCAGTTTGCTTTGAACACTTCATATACGAAGCGTATATCAACATGGCTTATACACTTCGACATTATAGAGAGGTATATGCCAGAAAGATTCATGAGGCAGTTTGGGCAGAAGCAAAACATACTGGATCCACCTCCTAGGTGGAGAGATGATCCTAAATCTTGGAAGCCGTCCAAAGAAATATGCGCAGACTGGGAAATCTGGTGGACGTCTGACTGTATTGGGGAGGAACAAGTAGAGTTCACCGAGGCAAGTCATGCAGCTTACTTGGAGTGGTATAAGAGCCACAGTGTCACACAGATTCGACCCTTGCACCCTCATAAGGCATTACTGAGGGATAAGTAGACTGAAGAGGTTAATATGTTATGAATTCATTCCGTGTGTTTACTATGTTTTTGTTTAGAATGATGTTTGCTTAGAATGCATGTTCTTAATGATATTTGTTTAGAATGCATGCTTTTAGAAAGTAGCTTGATTATGATATGATGAGATTTCCCTTAAAACTTCTTCTTGCTAGTAACTTCAACCTTTGTTATGTGGATAGTTATCCATGTATATCTTGTGAACCTAAAACTGCATTTGTGTTTGTGTTTTAGTGCAGAGGAAGCGCTCTTTTCGCCTTGCTCAATTGCTTGTGCCTTTCTTTGAGAGTATCACTGAGCAAGTAATCCCAAAATATTTTCTCGCTGTGCATTCAGAAATAGTAAGAGCTGGTGAAGCCGGGAGTGATGCTGATGTAAGTAAAGATATCCATTGTGATTAGAGTACGAGTGGTGTTCAGGAAGGTTGCAATGGCATGAGTAGTGAGTCTGATCCTTTTTTGGCACCAACTTATGAAAGTGAAGACAGCGCTGATGACATAGAAGTCAATGAACAAGGTGAGCGGATCAATGTAGTAATCAAACCAGTCAATGTCCCATCTCCAGCCAATATGTGGTTGTTAGATGAAAATATGCTGCTGACTACAACACTGCCTGCTTCTCATGGTGGTAAGTTTAGGTTGTGATGTACAGTTTTATCGAATTAATGATGTACTCTTTAGTGTAAATGAATAAACACATATTTGAACTGATATGTAGAGAATGTTGAAGGAGGCATTGCTAGTGGTAGTCCCCAAGTCGAGCCGGAAATACATAATGGTAACCTGGAATTGTGTAAATACATATATGCATCAAAGAATTAAATTCCCAAAGTAATTATTATCATTGATGCTTACGGGCTGGAATTTGCGACAATTAGTTATGCATGTAATTCTTCGAGTCAGGTTGACAACATTTTGACCTCAGTGCATGCAGAATGTGATATGCAAGACATGCGTGAAGGTAAACACGTTTTCAAATTTATTAATGGTGCAGTTTTTTTTAAAAAAAATTATAGGGTTTAGTACACTCCAACTTGTATTAACTTAACTTAATTAAAGAAGTGGATAAAGGTCCTGACTTTTGCAAGTTTGCATTAGTAGGTAGACTAGACTTCCAAAAGATCAAAATTTAAAGGGTTCATCACTAAGGTTTTATGGGCACCCAAAATATAATGTTTTTTAACCCCTCTCGGTAAAGGCTATATCATGGTAACATTTTCTGATGAAAGTGACTACCATAGCGTTTGGGAACAAGGCACTTCGATCTTTGAGATTAAATCAGTGGTCACCTAAGTTTTCTGGTGATAAACAATTTCAAAGTCATGCTCTTACATGGGTTAGATTTCCAGGGCACAATCTTGAGTATTGAGAAGTAAAGCATCTACTTGCTATGGGAAGGGCTTTTGGAAGGCATACACATGTTTGTGTTCAATATTCCCCCTCTAGTTAGGGCGATAGTTTCCGCAAAGACAATGTTCAAGACAATTGGCTTGTGAGATTCCTCCCTTGGTTCGTGATTCCCTAGGATCCATACTAATATGTTCTTACATATCCCCTATTTTCTTTAGTCTTGTTGTCTATCAGCCTTGTAGTACTATTCAGAAGCATCTCGTCATCAAAGCCAGTTCGCCTTCGTTCCGACAAAGAGTGTGTTGCCTTATTTTTTTTTCGCTTGGTTCCTCGCAAGAGAGATTGGACACGTCCTCACTCGTTCTTTTTTCAAGATCTTTAAGCCTCTTAAGGATGTCGTAGGGATTCTTCTAATAGGTCTGTCCCTGTGCTAATAGACCCCCTCCAATCCCGGCCGGGCAAGGGACTAGTTCTCTACCCCATCCCATTCCGACTTCTGTAGGGTTTACTGGTAAACATTTCAGCATTGCACCTTACTAGGGTGGCTTTTTTTTTTCAGGTTTACTATCCAAGTCCCTTAGCCTTAGTTGGAAGCAAAACCAAAAAAGCTAAGCTGCTTTTCTTTTTCTGTCTTTTAAATGCTGTCTTTAAATGTCTTCGTGCTGCTCTCGAGATGGTAATGAGGAAGGGAAATGCTTTGTCTTTCAATGTAGTTCCTTTGCTTGGGCTTTTTACCGTGACGGAAGAAAGTAGGTTCATAATGAGAAAGGGATTTTCTTAAGCTGTTTCCATTGCGATTGGTTCTACGGCTCTTACCACTGCTGCTGCACTCTTATCCCAACCAAGTAATACAAAACCCTTCTGCTCAACAGCTATTTTAATTTCCGAAAATCAAAATACTATCTTATGAAAGAAAGAACTTCGAAACGATCATGCCAAAGGAACTTCGAGACAGGATCAAATAAAGGCATCACATAAGGAATCGGGAAACCACCCTCTCAACACTATTAGGTTTATTTGAAAAGCTTTCATCGCTAGGCCCTGAGACCCCCTTATTAATTAATTTACCTACCCGATCCTACTAGGTTGATTAGCGCATTGCTCTTAGATTCGTAGCTTTCCCTCTAGTATAGCTCATAGCCAACTCCCATCCCCAGTCTATCCGCTCATAGTTCTTGCTCTACCCGTCCACTTCTTTCATCTGAGGGTAGAAGCCAGAAGGAAATTACAACCTCCTTACAAACTCGGATTAGCTCTTTCTCTTTAAACCGGCAAAAAAGACTCGATACACCTTTTTACGCTCTACCCGGACGTAACTATGCTCTATAGCTGCTTTATCGACAGAGTCTTAGGAACCAGAGCTTTTTTATCCCAACTCTCAAGGGTTTAGTATCCTTAATCAAATGCCCTATCCAGTATCGGAACATTCAAAAATAGAATTTTATTTACTATAATAATTATAAATTCCCCCAGAAGAAAACAAAGGGAAAAAGGTAATTGTGGCTTGATTTATACCCGTTATGATGACAGTGTCATCAGCAAATTGGTAACTCAGGGGAGTCAGAATCCCCAATTTTTTAGTCCCATAAGTTTCCCTATCGTTGTTCTTTCTTTAGGGCTCTGCTCAACATTTCGGCCACTAACTCCTTATGGGGATAACGGGCATCCCTGCCCCAGGCTCTTGGTCGCATGGATGAATCCTACTCCCTGAAAAGAAGGGTTCAATAGATTGATTAGCTATGCATGATCTAATCCATTTTCTCAGAGGTTCAGCAAAGGCTATTTCTTTTCTCGCTTCCTTTTCAAAAAGGTCGACTCGTATGCCGCGACCATGTCGACGTTCGATTAACATGGCTGGTTCTCCCCGCAGAGTGAAAAGACTCCAAATGGTGAATTGTAATAAATCAGCCTACCTTTTATGAAGGCTCCTTGTTCATCTGCAATGAGCCCACTCAGGGTTTCCCTCAAGATTGGCTATTAGATTCGTAAAAATTGGATATAGAGTGGTGCCCATAAAGGGTCGCGATCGATAAAGTTGATCAATGATTCCAACTACTGTCGATCATTTTTGTCGTGGGACATACACTAAGACAGCCTTTTATCTATAAGAGCTGGTGCAAGAAGGCCTCCGGGCAAAGGCATTAATACTAATAAGAGAGGAAGAAAAGAAACCTCCTCAAATTAGGTGTTTGTCTTGTATTAGTGGATGCGGCGAAAGCCCTACCCTATATTTTATTTATATATAATAGAAAGATATAAAGAGAAAAAGAGTTATGGTCATGTTTTATTATATATTGGCCTAGTTGGAGTTCTGACTATAACTGCAACCTATCTCATATTGGTGTTCAGTGTATCGCCCTCGATCACAAACTATCATTTGAATAAGAAAGAAAGAAGAAAATAGACCCATAGAATATCTATATGTCATCCACATCCAGACATATATTTCTTTATGTAAGAAAATATTTACTACATTCAATTTTACGGAGTTGCAAATATCCATTATTGCATTGCTAGGAATTAAGTTCTTACAGGTAAATTCTCACTAAGTAGGAAAAACCATTTTATCATGATAAAATGCTTTATTATAGGCCATTAGCATTCATTATTGCAACTAGTGATGAAGCTAATTTAGGCCAAATGGGACAAGCCTTTTCAAACCTACTTCCCTTTGGTAAAGCATTTCTGGTGTTAAGCCAAAGGTCCTGTATCAATTAGTGGAAAAGGGTAATTAGGAAAGTGTCTCGTACTGTCCATGACTCTAGCTTTCCTCAGAGTCAGGCCGAAAAGCAAAGTGCTCAATCCTCAGATCTGGAATCTATCGGTCTTAGCTCGATATGGTATACTTTTCTTCGAATTTTTAGATGGTGAGGTTAGAGTCTTTTCCTAACCTGAAAGCAAGGGGAGGACTCTACCGCTTTTCAGATGCAAATAGGTGCCCCTTTGGCTGCTCCTCTGATTCCGAAAAAACAAAATACTAACCGAAAATAGAAAAGAATACGGGTAGTGTCTTTGTTCAGATGCTAAGCCTGAAAGCCCTTAGAGTCTTATTTTTATGCCATTATGGAATGCGGGGTTTTAGCTCACCCTTGTTTCTTTGAATGCCAATGCGTCTCTTGTTGACACCTCTGGAGAGGTCAACTATAAAACTCAAAACTCATGGGCAGTCTTACGAGGATGACTACCAGGGCCTAAGTTGATTACTTAGGGATCATGATGGACAGGCAGGATGTTGCTTAACAGCTTGATCATGGTTCTAACAGTTGAAAATGGAGCTGATCGCCATAAGAAAATAAAAAGGCTGAAGACTTGTCTAGCACTCGGATATATAGAAGAATGCGGTTGGTCTTACAAGGGACAACATAGTAGCCTTAATATTATAGCCAGGGATCTGCAGGGGTGGATTTGTGGTCAGTGATCCTAATGGGGTCCCACATCTTATGGCGCAAAAAAATATGTATGCCCTACGTTTTTATGTTCCTAAGATTAAACCATGCTCATTCTGTGGTGGCAAGTTGGAAACTACTTTTGTACCTAGGATTAAACCATGCTTTAGATTGTGAACCATGCTCATGCACTTGGGTTATAGTGGTAAAATTTTGGGAATGTTTGGACTGGAATGTATACGTAGTTTCTTCACCAAACAGGTCTTCTTTATTTTCATTTTCATTGCATGTGATGTGCATGTTTTGAAGAGGATTATGTAGTTTCTACAGTCTTCTGATAAGCTAATCTGGGCTCTATTAAAAATTTGAAACTTGGTTGTGTGCATAATAACTCCATTGAAAATGAGTTTGGAAAAATAACATAGGGTGTGTTGGATGCAGTTTCTCGTGACATAGGAACACCTTTAAGGATTTTACATGTTATCCAAGGTTGGTGCTATGCCGAAGTTAAGAATCCACTAAAAGTGACTGAGAACAAGTATTGAGCAATGTGTTTCCCGTATTTTATTATATTATAAAGTAATGTATGTGTATAATAATTAAAATCAATAAACAATTACAATTATAATTATGAAAAGACAATTTTACTAGAGGTTAATGGAGATGCTCTTGGCGAGGAGTTCAGTGGTTATGTGTTCAAAATCATGGGAGGGTGTGACAAATAGGGTTTTCAAATGAAGTAGGGTGTCGTCACTCTTGATTCCTGGGCCCTGGCCGTGTTTGCCTTTTGCAACACAGAGGCACTCCCTACTTCTGTGGACATGGAAGGCGCACTGGAGAGAGGAGATGGAAGTCTGTTCATCGTAGCAACTTTAATGTGTTTTTATTACCATCTTCAAAGTTTGAATTTGCTTTGATAAATAAAAAAAAGAGAAGTACTCCTGCTCTTGTCCTTACATGGACCAATTATGGGGAGTTAATTAAGTGATGGTCTAAGATTGTGTAGAGAATGTTAAAATAGAGGTTGTTGCTTTATAGAGTGTGAATTTCTTTAAATACAAGATGTTTTATATACGCCCATTTCATCTACCTTTTTAATATATATCATTTTGTGGCGTATATAGATGCTATGGTGAAAAAGAGGTCTGAGACGATTGAGCAAGTAGCTCCAATCTCCATCGATGAGGCAGCAGGTTCATCAGGATGTCATCCACAAAGTCCACCTCCTGTTGTGACTACTGTGGAAAGCACCGGGGATTGTGGAATGGATGGAAAGTCGATAGTGTCTTATCATCCTTATCTATTTGTGTATCATGAAAGTTAAATTTTTCCCAAAATTTTTATAAAGTATAAGGACTTGAGGACTTATCATCTAAAATGTTTATTATTTCCCTATCTAGATGGTCCAGTAAAGATGAAGCCATATGTACAAACAGAGAGAAATCCAAGCAATTAAAGCTGGCCTCCCAAATAAAACTTGCCTGCGCCGACGACCCAGACATTCTTCACTTGATGTCACTCCAGGTAGTTTGTCTAACCAATATTAATTTTAAATTTCCTAATGAGATTGTTATCGTCATGGCGTGGGGCTTTTATAAGCCACACTACTCTGAAGCATCTTATTATTGCAAGTGGTAATGACATGAATTCAAAATATTTTCAGAGCTCCTCCAACCTGATTACAACGTCATCGTGGAGTACCGAAAGTATCAGAGAAAATACCTGCAGAAAAAGAAGACTTTGAAGGAGACAAATGCATTGCCGACACAACTTGGTGAAACTCTACTAACACTTAATGAATATTTTATGTTTTTGTGCTAATAACAACCTATTTCTATTTCCTACATAAACAGTATTACTACATGTAAGATCTATCTTTCCCTTCTAGACCCCTTAGGGAGGCTGAGAAGTCAGCTGTTCCATTAGACTTTTTTTTAAAAAAATTAACAACTTTCACTTGGTTAAGCTGTTGCATTAACTCCCAAATCTCTATCGCCTCATTTTCAACAGACTATGGCATGGTTTCTATCTTCTTATAACCTACCTGGTAGTATACACAATTTCAAGCCATTAAGAATATATTGTAATTCCTTATGTAAGATTGTTCTTGTACGACCTAGCTTCAGCTCTATAACACATTATACTAGTTCCCATCAGGTTTCGGACTATGCCTCCATGTCTTGCTCCCTTAGGTGCTACACTTCCATTAGTCTCTGACACAGTAGTAGTGTTGGGATCCTGTGAACCGGTACTAGTACAGTAGGAGGAAGTAGTACCAGTGCAGCAGGATGTAAAAGAACAAGCACCTGTCAGAGTAACTAGGTCAAAGAGGCAATTGTTACAGGAATGAGAGCTAGGTTGCTAAGCTTGGGAATAAAACTTGTTTTTAAATGATTCAACTTTATAACTTATGTCCATATCTATGTAAGTTGTGTGGTGGAAGTGCTATATTAGATAGTTGATGTGGTACCGTTGTAGGTAATGTGGGGTAGAGTTCTAGGTAAAAAGATGAAACTTTTTATATTTGTTAGAGGTTACTTTCAACATATCAATTGTAATGTCGCAGGTTGGATATCGTGTATCAGTTCTTAGATAGAGTATGCTTTTTAGTAACCAGAACATGTGTGTTATACAAACCAATTGGAGGGTTTTGATGTAAGTACCATCAGAACTCAGAAGGTCCCTAGGTATTATCTTTGGACCTCTTTTGTTTCTCTTTCAGAAAGTTGTATAGTAAGTACCATTTGTTAATGATGTAAACCTTTTGATAGCTATCAGACACAGAAGTATATATTTAATTTGTGTTTTCGGTAATGGCTTTGTACGAGGTGCTTGGATGATCTGTAATTAGTTGAGACATTTAAGTTCTTTGGCATACTAAGTCTTTCTATTGCAGTGATCTCATTTTTGTCAACCGGTTATTTAACCTGCTTTCTGGGGATTCGGCCGAGATGGTTAAGTAGTCAAGTTAATTAATCAAGAAGTACATTGTTTTAATTTTCAGGTTATGATAGGTCTTTTATATTTATGAAATGTTGAAAATACTGAGGAGACTCTACCGAAATTTTCCTAGAAAAGTCATATATCTTAGGTATATAATTGTTTCAAATTTAGGGCTTGTTTATAGATGGAGCCTTTGTTTTTTATTTTGATTTACTTTATTTTTTTTAAAGAAGTTAGATGGCTGCTCAAGTTAGATTAGGTACAACATAAGTACTCTGCACATGAAAAGAAAATGATAGCATAAGTATTCTTCTCATGTTCGATTAGGTAGAACATAAATATTATGTATTATGTAACTAACCTTCATAATAACAAATTGTAAACTTGTATTATTTTCTTTTCTTATTGGTAATTCACATACATTTGGACTTCATTTGATGGAGACAACCATAAAATAAGAGAAAAAAGAATGGAGTTTCTACTAAATTGTAATTAGGCTACTACATGCAATGCCATTTGGTAGTCCTAGTATCAAATAATATCATATATACTAGGACCTCATATAGTAGAAAGTAGGACAAGTAAGTATGAAAAGAAATGTAAATCAAAATGCAGAAAAACACAATGTAAGAAGCTCTCATCTTCTTTCAATCATTATAGCATGTGTCTATGATACAATAAATAACATATGAGAATTGTGGTTGACTGGTTGTAACGTAGTTTGGTGTTTCACTCTTGGGTTGCACTTAAGTGTTTATGTTTGTGTTTCAATGCCTAAACATTATGGTTTGGTTTTTGAATCATGGCTATGTTTTTAAATGAAATTACGACTATATTTGGTACTTAAATGTTCACATTCAAATTACAGGTATGTGTGGTACTTGAGTGTTCACATTCAAATTACGGCTACATTTTCACTTTCAAATTATCATCAACATATTTCATTATGATGTACGCATTGGAAAAGACTCTTATTCCAATATAGCTCTACCACTTTGCCATCGCTCGCAATACTTATTAAATCCAATATAGTGATTTAATGGGAGTATGTTACATATAGTAGTTTAAGAGGAGTATGTTATAGATAGTAGTTTAATAGTAGTATGCTACATATAGTGGCTTAATTGGAGTATGCTACATCTACTGTTTTAATATAAGTTGGTCAATGCATTTGTTCCCTCTATATGCTCCAATAGTATAACCCGTCCCTCCTTTTACGTTTCTTTTATAAACAGCATCAACATCTAGGGTTAGGGTTTAGGGTTTTTACCATTTTTTTTTAAAAAATTCTCAGTTATTACTACTGCGTAAGATCCAATCAAGGTGAAGAAGCACGAAGCAAGCATAAGAGCAAGTTAATTTTGCAAAAATTAAGGTAATTTCCCTTTAAATTCATGAGTTTGATTATGCTTAAGTTTTAGGGGTAATTAAGAGAAAATTTTGACTTATTGAGTGTCATTCTTCACTTAGAATTTTATCAAGTATAAAGAGCACGAAGAATTTGATCTTTGAAATGTTAACAGAGATAAATTTTAATTTATCAAGTATAAAGAGCATGAAAAAATTTGTTGGTTGTGTGAAGGTTTTCCTTCATTCACGGATTAGTAATTCTTGAATAATTGAACTTGGTTGAGCTATTGGTCTGAAATAGCCTATTAAGAAGTTTAATTTCTGCATTAGTTGCTGATTGAGACATTTGTTCATTGTCATTATCTTCATGAGTTTCAAATTGAGAAGTACATGTTTCGTTTACCACAGGTTGAATGTCACGTATGTGATCAACTTGGACACTCAGCTATTGAGTGCCAATTTATGTACTCTCGCTGTAAAGAAGCTACATGTGATGGGATTGGATTGTTGGGCAAATCGCAAACAACAAGCAATCTAGGAAGGAAGTACTTGAAGTGCGAGCATGATTCATGTCGAAGTTATTTGCAATGGTTGGATGAAGTTGTTTTTTATCAACTTTTTGGATCAAGATCATCAACAAACGAATACTTTAAGTGTGGTCAGCTAGGCCATTGGATGAACGAGTGCCCTTGGGTAAACTGTGAATGCAATACAAAAGACTGTAAGGGGAGGAGGACTGTTAAGACTACCATGTATGGATTAAATGTTAGAGAAAAGTATTTGAAATGCAAGAGCTGCCAGGGATTTCAATGGCTTCGTGATGCAATGAAGATGGCATCAAGAAAGAAAACAACCACTTTGAATGCGTAACCCATTGTTACACTGAAAATGACTCTGTCTGAATTCTCAAACCTAAAAATAAATTGAAAAATGTAATGTGTAATGCAAAGTTCAACTTTGAACTTCTGTACAGTTATATCTTTGTAAGATGGCTCCTTGTAAGATGTATTCTAACATTTTTCTCTCTTTTTTTTATTGCAAGTTTTAGCTTGGTAAGATGTTACCTGACATTTTTATGATTGCAACTCTATAATGCTCATTATGTATGTATCTGAAGCACTTGACAAGCCCTTGACAACTTTTTTAAACTGAAGCACTTATCTGTGTCTTTTTGCTCATTTTGCTGTAACTTTTTCGGTAATAGCCCATTTTGTTATGTCTGTTCAGCCATGCTAGTAGTTAAGATACAATCTGATGTAACACGTTTGCACTGTGAACACATGACAAGTATGAAAATAACCTGTAAGAACTCCATAACTCTCTTTTTAACATAAATCTTCTTTACTATATGGAATCCATAATGTAGTGACATACAAAACAAAGTTGCACTAACTAGATGCAATCTCAGGTAGTATGCCGACTTTTTAGGAAAAATAGTTTGAGATACAATCGTTTTATCATATGATAAAACACTAACTTTTATCATATGATTAAACTTCTTTTAAGTGATTGCTTATTAATCTCAACACCAGTTTTGTAGCAGTTAAATGTATATGAAACTCAGAGTATCATACTATTAAATTATATGTAACTTCGAGTAACATATTATGGAATATGTGACTAAGTGTAGCATATTATTGAAGTATTATGCGATTGATAGTATCATATTCTTAAAATATGTGAAACTACTAGTATGATATTATTGAATATGGGATTAATAGTATCATACTATTGAAGTGTATGTAACTTAGAGTATCATATTATTGAATTTGTGACTAAGAGTATTATATTATTGAAGTATTATTGTCTTTATAGTATCATATTCCTGCAATATATATAATGAATAATATCATATTATGGAATATGTGATTTATAGTATCATACTATTGAAGTATATGTAACTTTGAGTAGCATATTATTGACTATGTGAGTAAGAGTATCATATTACTGAAGTACCTAATCCAGGGTTGTATAGGACATGGTTTGAGTGCGACAAGCAAGTAACGGGGTTTCCTAATACTTTGTACCAAAGTTTTGCTTCTATAGAGGAAGGACAACGAGCATGGACTCTCTACAATAGTCAACATAGTGCTTCACCGTACCCTTCAAAAGGCCACATGCAACTATGTCTCGAGCTAATAGCTCACAGGTGCTTCCTAAAGCTCCAATTGTCCCATAGAATTTTCCATCAACTCTATCTCCTCTTCCAGCTGTGCCTAATCTCGTTCAATAGATTCAATATGTCATTTATTGTTCGGTACTAACGTATATGCTACAACTAGTGGTTTAATGGGTAGCTTAGTGATAAGAGACCAAAACTGTAGTTTTAACCCCTTAACAATAATATTTTTAGTACAATTATGCGAGTAATAAATAAGAGTTAATGCTAATTAAGTGTTTTTATGTATTTCAGGCATTGAAGTCAATTATGTGCAGAAATGTGCCACTTTGGTGATATAAAAGAGCAAGGGTTGGTTGCTAAGAAGTTCTGTGATTAAAGGCCAAGAACCAAGGAGAAAAAGCCTTTGTAAAGCCCGGTCAGAAGCTGAAAAGTCAGAATCAACGCGGGCAGAACAACACACAAAAGTCAGCAGAACTTCCGAAAATCGTATATTTGGACACAGGCCTCGGAATTAGGCGTACCTTATGTCAAAACGACTGGCTCAGAAAGAAATTTTCAATGGTAGAAACCTTGACCCAATCAGACGAGCATAAGTAGACTAAAATCCTATTGAAGTCAAAGACAGCTGAAAAGGGCCCTGTGGACTGAAGAAATTGGGCTTTGGGATCGATTTTCCGGCCCAAAACATGGACCCTCAGTCCATGCACGAAAATGTGGATCTGGTCTCCCCCATTTCCACACACAAGACTTAACTCTTAAATATCAATTAGCTTAGGATAGAAAGTAGCCATTACAGAATAATCTAGATCTAGTTTTGAGTTTGATTCAATTAATTAGTTTTCAATTAATGTTTTAGATCTAGTTTTTACTTTGCAATAGATTAGTTAGAACAAGTAAATGATTAATTTAGAATCACATTTAGTGTTATAATAAAGTATTCATCTTTAATTCCGATTTAGTTTATTGATTCAATTCTTGTTTAGTTTTAGTATTGTTAAATTCATAAATTAGTTGTCTTCAATTGCTAATTAGTTAATCATAATCTAGTTTTAATTATTTAGTTATCAATTTAATTTTTTAGTTTTTAATTTAGATTTGAATCTATTGATTAGTTAAATTAGTAAAGTTAGAATCTTTATATGATGTCTAGTTTTAATTCAATTGGAAATGATAGTTTAATGAATCAAGGCTAAACCTCCATTAGAGGGGTTTGATGAAATCTTGATGAAAACTTGATTATGTAGTATAGAATCGTTGTAAGTGTCTATTCCACTCTAGAAGGTCGTTGATTAGCCATGAGAATGGGTTGGACTTCCTCACATGCTAGTTATGAATTGGTAGAGATGTCATGTATAATTAGGGATTATAACGACCAATTTTTACCGTAAGAATGTAAAAATTGGATTACAACAATCTATGCTAGTTTATTAAGTTGGATTCAAGGTGGATTTAATTCCCCCTAATTCTTACTCTAGATTCAAACCTTAGTATTCTGTAGCATTTTGTAGTTGAATCATCATAGTTAGTATCTTGTTCTTAGAATTCACATCGTAGTATAATCCCTTCGTAAAACTCTCATTTACTTTGGTAGGATTGATTGTCGTAGAAAACTTTGAATGCTAAAGAACTAGGAGTGGAACGAATCTTCTATTCCAACTCTATTTCGATAGATTCGAGAGTAGTAATCTTTGATAAATATAGTATTCGTAAAAGTTTTAGTTTTACTTGCGTTTGAATTTCAAGATTTATTCATGAGTAGAATTATTAAAATTTTATCATTTATCAAATGGCACAACTACCGGGGATCAAACCCGGGTCACCCGCGTGACAGGCGGCCGGTCATCAAACCCCTCTAATGGAGGTTTAGCCTTGATTCATCAAACTATCATTTCCAATTGAATTAAAGCTAGACATCATATAAATATTCTAACTTTACTAATTTAACTAATCAATAGATTCAAATCTAAATTAACAACTAAGAAATGAAATTGATAACTAAATAATTAAAACTATATTATGATTAACTAATTAGCAATTGAAGACAACTAATTTATGAATTTAACAATACTAAAACTAAACAAGAATTGAATCAATAAAATAAATCAAAATTAAAGATGAATACTTTATAATAAAACTAAATGTGATTCTAAATTAATCATTGACTTGTTCTAACTAATCTATTGCAAAGTAAAAACTAGATCTAAAACAATAATTGAAAACTAATTAATTGAATAAAACTCAAAACTAGATTTAGATTATTCTTTAATGGCTACCTTCTATCCTAAGCTAATCTATACTTCAGAGCTAAGTCTTATGCGTGGAAATAGAGGAGACCAGATCCACATTTTCGTGTATGGGCAAAGGGTCCATGTTTTGGGCCGGAAAATCAAGCCTAAAGCCCAATTTCTTCAGTCTACAAGGCCCATTTCAGATGACTTTGACTTCAATAGGCTTTTCATCTACTTTTGCTTCTCTGATTGGGTCAAGGTTTGAACCATTGGAAAGCTCTTTCCGAGACGGTCGTTTTTACATAAGGTACGCCCAATTCCGAAGCCTGAGTCCAAAGATATGGTCTTCGAATATTCTACTAACTTTTGTGTGCTATTTCTACTCGCGTTGACTCTGACTTTTCAGCTTCTGACCGGTCTTTACAAAGGTTTTTTCTCCTTAAATCTTGACCTTTAATCACAGAACTTCTTAGGAACCAACCCTTGCTCCTTTATATCGCCAAAGTGGCACATTTCTGCACATAATTGACTTCAATGCCTGAAATACATAAAAGCACGTAATTAGCATTAACTCTTATTTATTGCTCGCGTAATTGGTCTAAAAGTATTATTGTTAAGGGGTTAAAACTACAGTTTTGGGCTCTTATCAAACCACCCCCAAACAACATTTTGCTTGTCTTCAAGCAAATATGAGAAATTAGCATAAGTGACCAAAAATGGAGTTCTAACTAATCTCGTTTCGCCGAGTGCGATTGCATTGACCATATGCAACAAGGCCTTAAACCATTAGGAATTCCCTAGTGGACGAGTTATAGCCTCGTGAGAGTTTTCTAGTGAAGGTACTCACAAACTTCATATTTACTACAACGACTCAGAAATAAAACTATTGTTTTCTTATCTATGTCTCAATTATCTATACATCTCACTAGCAATGAATACAGAATAATCAAGTCGAAACCTAAGCTAATATATGCATAATAATCAATCATCTACGAATAAACATATATACAATGAGTAATACTATGAGATGAACTAGCAGGTCCGTTTTCGAAAACTCGGAAGAGCGTCCTTAAGTAGGTCCTCACATAAATGTCAAGACAAAAACCACTCTGATTTTTTCGCTCAAGTTAGCTACTCCAGTGTGTAGTGGGTACACTTTACCTTACAAACTCAATGACACACAAGGAAGCCAGAGTCGATCAAACACATCTGCCACTTACTATCACACTAACCTATTTCTACTTGAGCTAGAGGTCTTTATTAGGTGTTGTGGGGATTAGGAGATGGTTTAAGAAGGAAGGAAATGGATATTCAAAAAGGACAAGTCTGAGATAATAGAGGCTTCATATTATGTAACTAGAGAAACCCTTGTTCTTTACTTTTGCTTCTGTACTTTGTTTCCATCTTTAGCCATTTTTTTTTCTTTTTCTTTGGCTTTTGACTCCTTGATTCTATTTTTGGAGTTCTAACTCTTTATTTTCTTTTATTATTATTTTTATTTGAATGGATACTTATTTTTCTCATCTGAAGTGACTAACGAATTCTTGATTTCAAAGGTTCTTCTCTTTTCTATTCTTCATCTCTATTCTCAGACTTATTCATTGACTTTGGTATGATTGATAGTAGTAGAAAACTTTGAAAGCTAAAGAACTAGGAGTGGAAGGTAGCCATTAGAGAATAATCTAGATCTAGTTTTGAGTTTTATTCAATTAATTAGTTTTCAATTATTGTTTTAGATCTAGTTTTTAGTTTGCAATAGATTAGTTGGAACAAGTAAATGATTAATTTAGAATCACATTTAGTTTTATAATAAAGTATTCATCTTTAATTCAGATTTAGTTTATTGATTCAATTCTTGTTTACTTTTAGTATTGTTAAATTCATAAATTAGTTGTCTTCAATTGCTAATTTGTTAATCATAATCTAGTTTTAATTATTTAGTTATCAATTTCATTTCTTAGTTGTTAATTTAGATTTAAATCTATTGATTAGTTAAATTAGTAAATTTAGAATCTTTATATAATGTCTAGTTTTAATTCAATTGGAAATGATAGTTTGATGAATCAAGGATAAACCTCCATTAGAGGGGTTTGATGAAAACTTGATTGTTTAGTGTAGAATCGTTGTAAGAGTCTATTCCACTCTAGAAGGTCGTTGATTCGCCATGAGAATGGGTTGGACTTCCTCACATGTTAGTTATGAATTGGTAGAGATGCCATGTATAATTAGAGATTAGAACGACCAATTCTTACCGTAAGAACTTAAGAATTGAATTATAACAATCTATGCTAGTTTATTAAGTTGGATTCAAGGTGGATTCAATTCCACCCTAATTCTTATTCTAGATTCAAACCTTAGTATTCCGTAGCATTTCGTAGTTGAATCATCATAGTTAGTATCTTGTTCTTAGAATTCACATCGTAGTATAATCCCATCGTAAAACTCTCTTTGACTTTGGTAGGATTGATAGTCGTAGAAAACTTTGAATGCTAAATAACTAGGAGTGGAACGAATCTTCTATTCCAACTCTATTTCGATAGATTCGAGAGTAGAAATCTTTGATAAATATAGTATTCGTAAAAGTTTTAGGTTTACTTGCATTTGAATTTCAACTTTTATTCGTGAGTAGAATTATTCAAATTTTATCGTTTATCAAATGGCGCCGCTGCCATCTTAGTTCCCTTTAGTATTGTTTTCTTTAGAATTGTTAGTTTTCCAATGTCACAAAACCCACCCACCCTTGTTTGATTCTCACTGTGCTTGTCCGTTTTAGCACTGAAATTTTTTCCTCGTAGAATTACACTGAGTGTGACTCGCGCCCTAGGAAAGCTAAATTGGAGCGCCACCAGCGCCCAAACGCCTGGAACTCCACTTTTTTTGGTGACCACCAAGCCAAGCCAAAACACGAAACCTGGCTAAAATGCCAAACACTGGACCATGAGTTTTTCCCTGAGCACGACCCGTGCCCTACCAAGGCTAAATTGGAGCGCAACCCGCGCCCAAATGCCTGGAACTCCAACTTAACCTAAGCGCGACCTGCACCCTACTTAGGCCTATTCTGAGCATGACCTGTGCCCTCTGCTGAAACTGCCTGATTTCCAAATGTTTGTTTCAAATTTCCATTTCTTTATAGTTTTTAGTGTTCTAACATGTTATACACATTTAGCACGTGTAAACAAGATGTTATTCATAAGCAAAGCAAGGAGGCATTCAGGTACTCTTTTCTTCCACACCTCGCATCTCCTATTAGAGGTTCATACTAGCATATTAGGATTGTTTGGGGTGTTGTTGTATTTCGTTAAGATTGGCTTAGCCTTGCATGAGATTAAGGTCAGGTTGAAGAAAAAAGCCTAACGTAATCAACCGCCAACGTCAACAAACACGCCTTTCTAGTATAACACTCACCACACCTCTATCTAATATACCACACACACCACTTGAAATAATGGCTGAAGAAAGAGAGTCTCCTCTCTCAGACTTTTACAAAGCCTTGAACGATAGCCCTAAATCTTGCATCTTTCTATCAGATCGACCCAGTGGGGGATTCCCGAATTCCCTCAAATATATTTAATTTGTTACCCGTTTTTCATGGGTTAGACCATGAAAAGCCTTATCAGCACATGCGTAGGATTGACCAAGTCCTTACTACATTCCACCATCCTATGGTTAGTGCTGAACAAATTAAACTAATGGTATTTCCTTTCACTTTAGCCGATAAGGCGGCGTCTTGGTTAACTGCCCAAGCGCCTAATTCTGTGGACTCGTGAGCTAAACTTTTTCAACTATTTATGGAACATTTTTACCCACCACTGAACACCGATGAAATGCTTTCCAAGATTCATTTATTTCGACAGAATCCTCATGAATCATTTTCAGAGGCTTGGAATCATTTCACCGATCTTCTTATAGAGTGTCCACACCATAACCTCGCGAAAGACTCGGTAGTTCGTGCCTTTTTCAAAGGACTTCTACACCACCATAAAGAAGTACTTGACATAATGAATGGGGGTAGTTTCCTAAGTAAGGGAGCCTCAGAGGCTTATAAATTTTAAGAAGATTAAACTAAGCGTAATAATAACTGGGGGTAGTGGACGATTTCTCCGTTCCGCTAGTTCTTCTACAACAATTAAAGCCGCCGGTATGTTTGAGATGAAACCCGATTCAGAACTTAAAAATTTAATTGAATCTCTAACTTAAAATATAGAGGCTATTTCTGTTCAACAAACGCCTATCCCCGTCATGAATGTCAACTCCAATCCATGTAATTTCTGTTTGAGTCCAGAGCATCCCGACTCCTATTGTCCTCTCGCCTATGAACAACAACAATCACAACAAGGTAATGTTTGCTCGATTAATAGTTATCCTATTCCTAACGTCCCTTGGAGATAACATCCCAACTTTAGTTGGAGAAATAATCAATAAGTAACACCTATAGGGTTTAATAATCAAAATGTTAGGCCAGCAAACAATTATAACCAAGGCCTACCACGACAAAGTCAAGGACAAGGTCAGGGTAATTATATTTATAACAACCAAGCTTAACCACGACAAGGACAAGGTCAGGGTAATTATAATAATTATAACAATAATAATTATAATGCTAATAGAGGTATCGTTCTGGTTAATAATAATAACTATCAAAATCCACCAATTAATAATCAACGTGACATAGTTCCTGTCACACAACCAGTAGCAAATACTACTCCACAACCGGATCATTTTGATACCTTTATATAATCTCAACAACAAATTTTACAAGCCATCCAACTTTCCTTACAGCAGTTAGCTCAAAAGAAAGTACAACCCAAAAATGTGTTTCCAGGTCAAGCGATAACTAATCCTAAAACAACAAACACAGCCTTTGAGGTGAATGGTAATACTAGTACGGAAAATGCAAACGTAGGTGATCTAAATGCCATCACCACTCTCCATTCTGGGAGAGCGGTTGATAACAAAGTAACTATGCCTATAGTTACCCCTCCAGTTGTCCATACACCGGAGATTGAACTAGATACTGTAATAGAAATTGAAGAGCCTACCCCTGTAGAGGTACCAGTTAAACCACAACCTAAGAAACAAAAAGCAAATGTTAGACATCCAGTTGATCCATACGCTAAATATAGAGAGAAACCACCGTTTCCCTAGAAATTATCTATGTTAAACAGGGATACAAACTTTGACGAGATTAGAAAAGTTTTTAAAAATCTAACGATAAACTTACCTTTTCTGGATGCAATTAAAAAATTACCTCACCATGCTAAGTTTCTCAAAGAGTTGTGCACTAAAAGGCGTAAGACAAATATTCCTAAAGACGCCTTTTAAACTGAATAGTTTCCAACTTTAACGGAAGACAATGGAATCGTTAAGTACAAGGACCCTAGTCGTCCCATTGTACAATGCACCTTAGGAGATTCCCACACGACGACCCCTTTACTAGACCTAGGGGTGAGTATTAACTTACTCCCATATTATCTATACAAACAAATAGGTCTACAAGAGATGCAACCTACTAAAATAATGTTGTAATTAGCGGATCGATCTATTAAGTACTCTAAGGGTGTGGTTGAAAACATGCTTGTTAAGGTCCAGGATTTCTACTATCCTGCTGATTTTGTTATCCTCGATACATAAGTCGCTAACGACTCTGTTCTGATCATTTTAAGGCATCCCTTCTTGGCGACTGCCAACGCGTTTATAAACTGCCTCGATGGTTCGATTTCCTTGTCTTTTGGCCATCTTTCGGTTGAGGTAAATGTTTTTAAAATGATAAAACAATTACCAAATTCGTCTATAGATGGAAAGGTTAGCATGATCTAGAGCTTAGCTCAAGATTACTTTAATAACACATTTCCAGAAAACCATATGCATAAATTCCTTTCTTTTGGAAGTTCAGATTTTGTCAATGACTCCTACGTAGAGGAACTCAACACCATCTTCGAGTTTACACAAATCGTAGACCCTTCGGTTGCTCCATATACAGAGTTTGAAGACCTGCTGCCTAAGGAAGTATTCATTACTCAAGATGAGGACCCTCCAGAAGCATTTATCGATATTCCTTCCACCCCAGTGCGTAAACTTCTTCCTCCTGAGTTAAAGTATATTCAACTTGATCCGGACGATAGTCACCCGGTAATTATATCTTCTCTGTTATCTAAGGAGGAAGAGACACAGTTGATCAGTGTGATTAGGGAACATCGTTCTACGATTGGTTGGTCCCTAGCCAACATTAAGGGAATTAACCCTAATGTATGCACTCATCGTACCCATTTGGAGGATAACGCAAGGACTTCTCGCGAACCTCAGCGTCGCTTGAACCTTGCCATGAAAGAGGTGGTCAGGGAAGAGGTCTTACGGTTACTCGATGCGGGTATCATATACCCAATCTCTGATAGCGAATGGGTAAGTCCCATTCATGTAGTTCCTAAGAAATCAGGGATTACCATGGTACATAATGCCAAGGGTGAATATGTTGCCACACATGGTCCTATGAAATGGAGGATCTGTATTGATTACAGACGTTTAAATGCTATGATACGAAAGGATCATTTTCCTTTACCCTTTATAGATCAGATACTTGAACGTCTAGCCGGTCATGTTTTTTATTGCTTTTTGGATGGCTACTTTGGCTATTTCCAAATTATTATTGATATAGATGACCAAGAAAAGACTGCCTTCACATGTTCTTTTGGAACATACGCCTATAAACGAATGCCTTTTGGCCTTTGTAATGCTCCTGGTATCTTCCAGCGGTGTATGCTTCATATATTTAGTGACATGGTAGAGCGTTTCATGGAATTATTCATGGATGATTTTTCTATCTATGGAGACCCTTTCACTGACTGCCTGTCTAACCTGTCTAAGGTTTTGACTCGGTGTGAAGAGAAGAGTCTAGTTTTAAATTGAGAAAAATGTCATTTCATGGTGAAAAAAGGCATAGTACTAGGTCATATAGTATCTAGTGATGGCATCAAAGTAGATAAGGTCAAACTAGATAAGATAGCGACTCTACCTATACCACGGACTGTCCGTGATATTAGAGCCTTTCTAGGCTATGCAGGTTTTTATAGGCGCTTTATCAAAGATTTTTCGAAAATAGCTAGGCCATTAACTAATCAGCTTTTAAAGGATGCCATCTTTGATTTTAATTTTAACTGTAAGCAGGCTTTTGAAACTTTAAAAGCCACCTTAACTTCTGCACCCATTATACAGCCTCCCGATTGGTCTAAATCATTCAAAGTCATGTGTGATGCTAGTGATATACAGTTGGTGCTGTTTTGGGACAGAAACTAGATAATAAATCCACTGTTATTTATTATGCTAGTAAAACTCTAAACGATGCTCAAAAGAATTATACAACTACTGAAAAAAAATTATTAGATGTCGTTTATGCTTTAGATAAGTTTCGTCCTTATTTGGTTGGTTCTAAAACTCTAGTTTACACAGACCATGCAGCCCTTAGGTACCTTCTCGCAAAGAAGGATGCTAAGCAGAGATTAATCCGATGGGTTCTTCTTCTGCAAGAATTCACATTAGAAATAAAGAACAAACGAGGGGTCGAAAACGTAGTTGCCGACCACTTATCTAGACTTACAAACGACGATGATAGTGATTTTGAGTCGATACCAGACTCTTTTCCTAATGAGCATCCGTATGTTATTTTTTATGCACCATGGTATGCTGACATTGTGAATTATTTAGCGTCTGATGTTATTCCTTATGATTGGTCAAGAAATGAACGTAAAAAGTTCTTGGCCAGAGTTAAGCTATTCTACTGGGATGAGCCCTACCTTTTCCAGTATTGTGCGGATCAGATTATTCATTGTTGTATTCCCCAATGGGAATATAATAAGGTTCTCTCATTCTGCCATGACAAAGAGTGTGGTGGCCATTTTAATGGTATGAAAACAGCTACTAAAATTCTTCAATGTGGGTTTTATTGGCCTACTCTCTTTAAAGATGCCCAAGTGCATTGCAAGATGTGCATTTGTTGCCAACAACTTGGGCGAATCACGAAGCGTAATATGTTGCCATTAAATCCAATCATGGTGGTAGAAATTTTTGACGTATGGGGCATTGATTTCATGGGTCCCTTTCCAGTTTTCCACGGTTTCATTTATATTCTAGTTGTCGTGGACTATGTGTCTAAATGGATAGAGGCCATGGCTTACCGTAACAAGGACCATAAGACAGTTGTGTTTTTTGTTAAAGAGTATATTTTCTGTCGATTTGGCATTCCCAAAGCCATCATTAGTGATGGTGGAACACATTTTGCAACAGTTCTTTGCATCTCTTAATGAAAAAGTATGGAGTTACACGTAAAGTAGCAACTCCATATCATCCACAAACTAGCGGATAAGTAGAAGTTTCTAATAGGGAAATCAAAAAGATATTAGAAACAACTGCAAATCCTGATAGGAAAGACTGGTCAAAGCGTCTATCTGATGCCTTATGGGCATATAGGACTTCTTTCAAAACTCCTATAGGTATGTCTCTCTTTAGACTTGTATTTAGGAAATCTTGTCATTTGCCCGTTCAATTGGAGCACGACGCTATGTGGGCGATAAAAAGCCTTAACTTCAATTTTGATGAGGCGGGTGTCAAGCGCAAGTTGCAATTGAATGAGCTTGAAGAAATCCATAGCGATTCTTATGATCTTGCGAAGGATTATAAAGCTAACATGAAATGTATTCATGATAAGCAAATCTTGCACAAAGAGTTTGTGGTAGGTCAAAAGGTCTTACTTTACAACTCCCATCTATATATTTTTCTAGGGAAATGAAAAACCCGTTGGTCTGGTCCTTTTCTAGTTACTGACGGGGCAATCACCTTGGTAAATACCATGGACAACAGTACCTTTCAAGTCAATGGCCAACGGTTAAAACATTTCCATGAGCTTTTGTCCCCTGATGTAGAGGAAGTCCTTTTACAGGACCCTATCTATGCGGACTGACCTTTTCATTGGTGTACTTCCTTTCATTTCTATATATTGGTAAGTGCACCATTCAGGTAACCGGGCCCTCCCTATGGAGTGTGTGGCTGTAAGTACCGGATCCTAAGTCCATGCTAAACATAATTCACGTTTTCTCGGATTTTGAGTCATGTTCCTCTATGGTGTGAATTATGCAATTATTGTTTTCTTGTTTTTCTTATATTAAATATTTTTCATAAAAAAAATAAAAATTGTTAAAATCACAAACGTAGTAATTTAGGAAGTCTCGGGAATCTGACTTTAAAAGAACCACTTTTAAAACAAATTTTCTAAACTCTGTGTCTAAAATTTGTTGGGGTGTTCGTTTCCATCCTGGATTGTTCAAATTTCCAGTTGTGTTGTTTAGGCCGTTTAATTATATTTCAATTCGGGTTGACATTATCTATGAAATTAGAGTTCATTCGTTCGCATAACTTACGTCATGCACGCACTTTTAGGTGTTTTTCATATTGCATCCATGGTTGGAATAGAGTGTTTTATGGTTCATTGGATTGAAATTCTCTCTTGATCATTTTCATATCTCATTCGCAAAAATTAGACCGGTAACGAAGCGGCAATTTTAGTTTGAAGTTGTGCTAAAAATTGAATTTTTTTTTGGGATCGAATTGGGCTTGGGCCTAAGCCCACAGTACAACCCAAGAACGCATCGCATTCTTCTTCTTCATCTTCCCACTTCCGCCATTAACAACTTCAAACCCTAACATAAAAAATAAAAATAAAAAGAAACCTCAATACACCCATGCCCACAATACAATTTCAACTTCAAATCTTCTCCAAAACATTCCTCCACCAATTCCAGCAATTTCCACCACCGAAAACCACCCAAAACTCAAAGAAATTGGAACTGCCGCGCCACCACCGTGCCCCCACCATTGTTTTGTTAGTGAGGGAGTCTCAAACTCCATCCCTACATTCCATTTAAACCCCCAAATCATTCTAAAATATCAATGGCTCAAAGAAGTAGGATTTTGCCAGAGCACGCATTTACTGCCGACCACTTCACACCATTTTACGGTGATGAGATGGTTAGGAGAGATTGGAGTGGCATGTGGTACTTAATAGACAATTTTTACCATGAAGATTTGGTCCGACAATTTTATAGGACGAGGGAGTTGGATGGGAATAAAATTTTTGTTAAGATGGCTGGGAGGAGGAGAGAAGTATCTACTGGGTTGTTGGCTGAGATTTTAGGCATTCCGCCTAGACGCCATCTCGATGCCACATTATAGGATTCCCAATTTACTGGGGTCGAGCCTTTGATGAATGCGACTGTTTCGGAAGGGAACTACAATGCGAGCTCGCATTGTGTTCGCCAGTCGTCTCTCAGAACCAACCAGCTGGTTGTAGCTCAATGGATTGGTAGGAATGCCAAAAGAAAGGAGAAAGTCAGCGACATCGGTCTGAACTGCCTTCACGTTCTATGGATACTCCAGGAGTAGAAGTATGAATTCTATATTTTGGAGTTCTTTAGTAACATGATTAGGGGAGTTGGGAAGAGTATTGCACCTCTCCCTGTTTGATAACGAAGATCATGATGACCTTGAGAGTGACTCCGACGTCTGATAGGATTTGCCTGAAAGAGCACCGAAATCCTCATATTTATACGGAGTGTATCCAAAAAGTTTGGAGGTTGCCTGAAGAGAGGGTAGTTGAAGAGGATGACTCGGAGGATGAGGAGAACATGGCATGTTTTGATGTCGATGGCTTGGAGAGGTGTAGGTCGGATGCAGAATGCATGACTATGATTCATCGTGGCATGCGTTCTCTCAATACTATTTGCGAAGACCTTCGGACTCGGCAGGCTACCATGCATCATAACTTTGAGACTTCGTGCCCGTGCGGGATGAGCGAAGGGGAACAGACGAGGGCCGAGATGGAAGCTCAGTGCAAGTTCCGAGATGATATGCTTGCACGCTTTCCACCCCAGGGGGGTGCTTCTTATGAGGAGCAGTTTGTGAGGCACGAGCGTCATCACCGTAGGACGGATGGCTCTGGCCTATCAGGAGCTCAGGAGCCATCACTTTCCCATGTGGCTTCCACTACCAGCAGCGAGTGGTTTAGGAATATTATGAGTTGATGTTATTTTGTATTTGCTTTTTATTTAGTTCGGATGTTAATTTATGAATTTCGTAGTTAAATTTGAAATTGGTTGTTAAATGTTGTTTGAATTTTAGTTTTAATATAATATGGTTCTTTTCAAATTGTGCATTGTTTTTATCATTAATCCCACCTTCCCGAATTGTTTAGGGGTGGTATTATTTACTCTAGGATGATCTGTGATATGATCCTCCAGTTTAGAATTTGTGTTAGAGTGAGGGTTGAGAATATTGCCGATATGGGCATGGCTATGAATAGATATTGTGGTAGGATGAAATCTCGATAAGTTAGGCAGTTTCTATCCTAAATTCAATCTAAAATATATTAGGGTTGTTTTAGAATCAAGAATGTGAGTTGTTTCCGTTTTCGGTTTGGGAAATTTTTTTGTTTTCGGCGATTGCCTTAAAGCTTTTTGGCATCTTCCCGATTCGTTTTAGCAACTTAAAACCTATAAAAACTTCATTCATTCTACAATCACAACCCACACTACACCTCACTTCCATCTCTCACCTTTCAATCCCACGTTTCCCATTTTTCTTCTCTATTTTAGCAACTTCGGCAATGGAGCTTTCGGCTTTCGCCTGATGGAGCGCTACCTGCATAGGCAAACCGCGGAGCCGAATTTCATCGAGCACGACCACCTACCAAGCCCAGAGTTGAGCGTGACTTGCGCCCACAATCTTATTTCAATTCGAATTTTCATCCTAAGCCGACCAGCGCCCATCCCAGCAAACGGTGAAGCTCCCTGCGCCCAAGTGCCTGGAACTCGAAAAATCAGCAAGGCGCACCCCGCGCCCTACCCAGGCATAGGTTGAGCGCACCCCGCGCCCAGAACCCCGTGGGCAAAAAAAAATCCAATTTTTTATGGGTTGTTCCATGATCATTGCAGCTATTCTAGAGAGTAGTTTTGGGATGACTTCTCCTATAGTAATACCAGAGCAGTCTTCTGAACACTTGTTGGGGAGCGAGACTTATGGACATTGGTTTCACGAAAGGATCGTGCAGTTCGGATGGAGGCATCTTCTAGTAAGTGAAGACGACTCGTATTCACCTAAGCTTACTGAATTTTTTTACAATAATGTTAAGTTCTATTGTAACCAGGATGGAGAACAAGAATTCTCCGTCACGGTTGATGACAAACCACTAAAATTCAATAAGTATGTGGTAACATTAGTTTCAGGAATACCAATACCTGATCCTATTCACACATGGGGATATATGACCGATAATGCATACCTCTATGACTATATATATTTCCATGAGTATTATGGGGGAGGGGTATTTCGTATAATGGACCAAGGACGTTATAACATAGCCCTTGGTAGCCTGTCCCTAAATTTAGGCACCACTATGTTATTAATCTTGATGAATATTTTAGGGGATTGGCAGTTTACTTCTGCAAATAGTACCGCTGGTGATGTTTTCCTTGCTTTAGCTGAGGGACGTCGCCGATATGGCATTCCCCGAGTATTAGTGGCTAGTCTTAAGAGAGCCCAAGGCATGCGACATAAGTATCATCTTATGCCTGTTTTGGTTTGCCGCATCATGCTCAGTTGTCTACCTGAATTCTGTACCCAGTTCACGGATTGGAAAAGGGTTGAAGTAATGAGACCCACCAATTGGGTGGTTCGCTCATTTCGAGTAATGACTTGGTCTGGATGGCAGGTGCAACCTCATTTGGTTGCTCCTTACACCCCATCAGACATAGTAACACTAGACTGGTTAGCACAAGTTGACGACACACGGCGGCGGGCGTGACAAGTTATCATGGCATGCCAGGATGCGAAGGAACCTCCTCTCTTTGGAGAGGGAGATGAGGAGGAAAATGCTGAAACGGGAGTTAAGGTTAGTTTTTATTTCAGTTAGTGTCTGCTTATGTCCTAAGCAATTTATTTCTCATTTACCCCATAACGGGTGGAACTCTTATAGAGTTGCGTCATCTTCTCTTTTCTATATTAGTATGTTTAACCTTGTTTTACAGATGTTTCAGAATTTCACGTGTTTCCAAGATATTTATCTATCATATTCATTTAAATACTTTGAGGATAAAGCATGCTTCTTGTTTGGGGGGGGGGGGCATAGAAACACGTGTAATTAAGGCATTTGTTAGGATATAGATATGTACAGTATGCACTTGTTTTCTAGTTAAAAAAAAATAAAAAATTTTAAAAATATTAATAAAAGGTTTATGATGTACACTTAGGAATATTTGTATTGTTTTCCTTCTCTAGGCCCTTGATAATCTAGAAATCTCACGTAGCTTTTGCATTAGAATAGTTTTTAGAAACTTAGGCTAATATGTAGGTAATAATCCTTGCATCTATCTATAAATATGTTACATGAGTATCTATGATTGTTGGCAATAAGTTTCTGAAATCTAGGCTGGAGTACTTATTCTACAAATCTTGTGAGAATATAGCTTAAAGCCTTATATGAGTGAACATTTGAGAAATGACACATGGGAGAAGTAAAATCCGGATATAGAAATCACACGTCCACTTGCTTGATTAATATACCATATCCTAAGCGAGAATTTAGGCCCTCTTTTGATCGATATAGCCAGAAATTTAAACCTATGAATTATTTTCCGCTAGTCGCCCCTCTGAGCCTTTCTTTAGCCTTTCATAAACCACAAATCATTTACCCTGTTACAAAAAAAAAAAAAAAAAAAAAAAAAAAAAAAAACCTACCCAATTCTTTGAATAAGTCTGAGAATAGAGATGAAGAATAGAAAAGAGAAGAACCTTTGAAATCAAAAATTCGTTAGTCGCTTCATATGAGAAAAGTAAGTTTCCATCCAAATAAAAAAATAATAAAAGAAAATAAAGAGTTAGAACACCAAAAATAGAATCAAGAAGTCAAAAGCCAAAGAAAAAGAAAAAAAAAATATGGCTAAGGATGGAAACAAAGTGTAGAAGCAAAAGTAAAGAATAAGGGTTTCTCTAGTTACATAATATGAAGCCTCTATTATCTCAGACTTGTCCTTTTTGAATATCCATTTCCTTCCTTCTTAAACCATCTCCTAATCCGTGCAACACCTAATAAAGACATCTAGCTCAATTAGGAATAGGTTAGTGTGATAGTAAGTGGTAGATGTGTTTGATCGACTCCGGCTTCCTTGTGTGTCATTGAGTTTGTAAGGTAAAGTGTGCCCACTGGACACTGGAGTAGCGAAACTTGAGCGGAAAAATTAGAGTGATTTTTGTCTTGACATTTATGTGAGGACCTACTTAAAGACATTATTCTGAGTTTTCATAAACAGACCTGCTAGTTCATCTCATAGTATTACTCATTGTATATATGTTTATTCGTAGATGATTGATTATTATGCATATATTAGCTTAGGTTTCGACTTGATTATTCTGTATTCATTGCTAGTGAGATGTATAGATAATTGAGACATAGATAAGGAAACAATAGTTTTATTTCTGAGTCGTTGTAGTATTGATGAAGTTTGTGAGTACCTTTACTAGAAAACTCTCATGAGGCTATAACTCGTCCACTAGGGAATTCCTAGTGCTTTAAGGCCATATTGCATATGGTAAATGCAATCACACTCGGCGAAACGAGATTAGTTAGAACTCCATTTTTGGTCACTTATGCTAATTTCTCATATTGACTTGAGGACAAGCAAAATGCTGTTTGGGGGTGGTTTGATAAGAGCCCAAAACTGTAGTTTTAACCCCATAACAATAATACTTTTAGATCAATTATGCTGGTAATAAATAAGAGTTAATGCTAATTACGTGTTTTTATGTACTTTAGGCATTGAAGTCAATTATGTGCAGAAATGTGCCACTTTGGCGATATAAAGGAGCAAGGGTTGGTTGCTAAGAAGTTCTGTGATTAAAGGCCAAGATTCAAGGAGAAAAAGCCTTTCTAAAGCCTGGTCAGAAGCTGAAAAGTCAGAGTCAACGCGGGCAGAAACAGCACACAAAAGTCAGCAGAACTTCCGGAGACCGTATCTTTGAACTTAGGCCTCGGACTTGGGCGTACCTTATGTCAAAACGACCAGCTCGGAAAGAGATTTCAAATGGTCCAAACCTTGACCCAATCAGAAGAGATGAAATGGATGAAAAGCCTGTTGATCGAATTCAAAGCCAGCTGAAAAGGGCTTTGTGGACTGAAGAAATTGGGCTTTGGGCTTGATTTTCCAACCCAAAACATGGACCCTAAGCCCATGCACGAAAATTTGGATCTGGTCTCCATTTCCACACATAAGACTTAGCTCTTAAGTATCAATTATCTTAGGATAGAAGGTAGCCATTAGAGAATAATCTAGATCTAGTTTTGAGTTTTATTCAATTAATTAGTTTTCAATTATTGTTTTAGATCTAGTTTTTACTTTGGAATAGATTAGTTAGAACAAGTAAATGATTAATTTATAATCACATTAAGTTTTATAATAAAGTATTCATCTTTAATTCCGATTTAGTTTATTGATTCAATTCTTGTTTAGTTTTAGTATTGTTAAATTCATAAATTAGTTGTCTTCAATTGCTAATTAGTTAATCATAATCTAGTTTTAATTATTTAGTTATCAATTTCATTTCTTAGTTGTTAATTTAGATTTGAATCTATTGATTAGTTAAATTAGTAAAGTTAGAATATTTATATGATGTCTAGTTTTAATTCAATTGGAAATGATAGTTTGATGAATCAAGGTTAAACCTCCATTAGATGGGTTTGATGAAAACTTGATTCTGTAGTGTAGAATTGTTGTAAGAGTCTATGTAGTGTAGAATTGTTGTAAGAGTCTATTCCACTCTAGAAGGTCGTTGATTCGCCATGAGAATGGGTTGGACTTCCTCACATGCTAGTTATGAATTGGTAGAGATGTCATGTATAATTAGGGATTAGAACGACCAATTCTTACCGTAAGAACGTAAGAATTGGATTATAGCAATCTATGCTAGTTTATTAAGTTGGATTCAAGGTGGATTCAATTCCCCCCTAATTCTTATTCTAGATTCAAACCTTAGTTTTCCGTAGCATTTCGTAGTTGAATCATCATAGTTAGTATCTTGTTCTTAGAATTCACATCGTAGTATAATCCCTTCGTAAAACTCTCGTTGACTTTGGTAGGATTGATAGTCATTGAAAACTTTGAATGCTAAAGAAGTAGGAGTGGATCGAATCTTCTATTCCAACTCTATTTCGATAGATTCGAGAGTAGAAATCTTTTATAAATATAGTATTCGTAAAATTTTTAGTTTTACTTGGGTTTGAATTTCAACATTTATTCCTGAGTAGAATTATTCAAATTTTATCATTTATCACTTAGTGACCCAATTGAAACTTTTTCACCCGGTTATTCCGGTTTTACCCTTCAAAATATGTGGCTGAAAATCCTGCGCATGCGAAATTTGGGTGCGCCCGACGCACTCTAGACGTCCTCATATATATATATATATATATATATATTATATATATTTGAGTTGTCAGTTAATATCAAATGTTTCAGATTGCTGAAATGTATCGGTTTCATTTGATTGCGGGTTCGACCTAATTCGTTCTATAACACTGTTTATGCGGTTAACTAGTTAGTGGCTTAGCCATGGGGCATCCCTAAAACATCAGAAAACTTGCCTACTCTGGTTCCAGATACAACAAGCCTGCCTCGTAAATCCGAGATAAACAAGAATTGACACTGATGAGGTGATGTGCATTGCACCAATGCCAACGTCGCCTTGTTTCACATAGGGAGTCCAATTTTCAGGCAAGAGAAACAATGAAAGCAAGCAAATCACAATCTATTTATACAAAGTCCAAGTTGGTGAAAAAGAAAAATAATAGAAGAAATGAAGACATCATCAGCAACTTACCATAACACATTCTGCATCACATACTCTCGTTCCTAGAAATGAGGAATGTAGTCCAAGCATTTTATAAAAGAAATGGAAGTCACTTTGGACATCATCACTCCCTTTTCTTACTTTCAACTATTTTCTATATCCTCAATTCACAACAAACCTTACATACCCAGACTATTTCATAGACTTCGTCAACAAAGTTTTGTTTTTTCGGGACTCATCAAACATTCACATGTTGCGTCTTGCTTACCGTTATGAAATTGGTGATACATGGATATATGTTGCATTACGACGTAAGGTTCAAGAATTCTATCTTCGATCATATTCGATTCGGTTCTAATAACTTTTGGTTACCTGAATGTCTTCTCACTTGCAAATCATTGGTGATATTGAAGTTGGATCTTGAGCTATAGGAAAGTTATGGTATGTTTGGAAGTGAGCGCACTGTGTTTGTTCAACTACCATATTCAGTGAATTTGCCTAGTCTTAAAATGTTGTGTCTTCGATCATTCTGCTTTAATGGTAGCGAGTTTATGCATGAGCTTTTGTCGAGTTGTCCGGTTCTTGATACTCTAAGTATACGCAACTGTGGACTTCATGAAACAGATAGTTTGGTGATAACTGCTACTCAACTAAAGCACTTGGAAATAGATATGATTCTTTCATGTGAAGATCATTGTTTACGTGAGAAGAATTGTAAAATTGGGATATACACACCGATGCTCAAATCATTGAAGTGTAGAGATCATATATCAAATGAGTATTCGATCAAGGATCTCTCATCTTTAGACGAGGCAGACATTTACATGGAAGTACGAAAAAGTTATTTTGAGGCTGCCGAAGAGGATGTTTTGATTCGTTTTGATTGGAAGAAAGAGTTCAGTATGAATGTGAAAAAGTTACTTGGAGGACTTTGTAATGCGAAATCATTAACGTTATCAGCTTGGTTTGTGGAGGTATGCTTCAAATCCTGAATGCTTTTAAATGCTATTGACCTTTTCATATGCATTTCAATTATTCCTTTTCTTATGTACATGTATGTGTAGTTAGATCTGCAAACTAATTAGCAAGATACCATCTGTAGTGGGCAAATATGGTGCCTCTAGGCATTTTATTTGATATTTCAAAGCTTGAGATATTTACATAAAGGTCAATATTTCGGTATATTTCGTGGTTATTTCAAACATTTGCAGGTATTGAGCGGAAAAAGAAGGAGAAAGACAATGGACACACGTTGATCAGTGATTGGAGATGGGACACTATATAAAGAAAAGATCAAGAAGGAAACATGATCAAAAGAGAGAGAATGACTTTCATTTTCTAAAAACATAGAGTGAGTATCGAGAGCTAGATCATGAGTGTGTAATCACTTCTTCATTGAATAAAGTCTTTTAACTCTAAAATCAATCTTCTTTAATCATTCAAATTACATATCCACCATTCATCTTTAATTACGAGCATTAATTCGAGTGATCTTGGAATAATTAAGAGAGATTGTTCTTAGACATCACATTGACACCATTTGTGCATCGAGAACAAGAGAATTTTAAAGTTTCTTCTTATTCGATTTCGAATATATTGTCTTCTAAGTTTGAGTGAAAGAAGAGTGAGTAGTGGATTGAAAATTGAATCGCAATGGCTCCAAAGAAAAGAGCAAACAACAAGCGAGCGGATAATGATAATCAATCACAGACAAGGAATACAAGAGCTGCATCAAGTAAGCGGTATCAAGAATAAAACAATGAAGTATAAGTTTCACTTCAAGAAGTGTTGAAGCGGTTGAGGGAGGTTGAAAAACAAAATGCGCTATTAATTAAAGGGAATCAAGAGATGAAGAATACAAGTCCAAGCCAGGTTTTAAAAGATCCAAATGTTGGAGAGGAGGAGGTTTGTAGTTCAAAGTCCCTTAGTCACTGATAAGAGCCAAAAACTGTAGTTTTAACCCTGTAACAGTCATACTATTAGACCAATTATGTGAGTAATAATTAAGAGTTAACACGGATTGCGTGCTTTTATGCATTTCAGGCTTCAAAGTCCATTATGTGCAGAAATGTGCTACTTTAGCGAGATAAAGGAGCAAAGGTCGGTTACTAAGGAGTTCCGTGATTAAAGGACAAGTTTCAAGAAGACAAAGCCTTTCTAAAGCCCAGTCAAAAGCTGAAAAGTCGACGCGGGGCGCGTAAAAAAACAAAGTAGCGAGAACTTCCGAAGGCCATATCTTTGGACTCAGACCTCGGAATGGGGCCTACCTTATGTCAAAACGACCGGCTCGGAAAGAGCTTTCCAATGGTCTAAGCCTTGATCCAATCAGAGGAGCAGAAGTGGACGAAAAGTCTGTTGAAGCCAACTGCAGCTGAAGAGGCCTTTCTGGACTGAAAGAATTGGGTTTTGGGCCTGATTCTCTGGCCCAAAACATGGCTCCAAGCCCATGCACAATTTTTGGATCTGAAAGTATAAAAACCAAAGCTTAGCTCTTTGTTAATGGAAGATAGTTAGGTTAGAAAATAAAGGTAGCTTAGTATAGAAAGTAGCCATTAGAATAGCTTCTAGATCAAGATTTGATTGTTTTTAATTAAGTTTAGTTTCAAATTCAATTCTTGTTTTAGATTAAACTCTTAAATCATTGATCTTCACTGATTAGATAAATAAATTAGTAGATTCTTATTCAATTCGTTTTCCTGTCATTACATTATAGATCTAGTTTAAATTCTCGTTGATATCATGTCTTAATTATTAATTAGATTTTAATTATTGTTATTGATATTCATTAGTTAAATAAAGTTAATTAGTGCTTGATAATCTAGTTTCACTTCCATTAATTGTTTAGGTTCAATTCTTAGATTCAATTATTTGTCATTATTAGTTTAATTCAATTATTGCATTAGTAGTTTTAAATTGGGTTTTAACAAGCAAAGTTTCAATCTTTATATCATGTCTTGTTTGAATTCCATTGGGAATGATAGCGTGATGATTCTCGGCTAAACCTCCATTGAGGGGGTTGAGAAGCCTTGATGAAAGCTTGATTCCGATTATCGTAGAGTCGTCATAATTCCTTTCCACTCTAGAAACGATTAGTTCACCATGATAATGGGTTTAATCGTTCACATACTAGTTATGAATTGGTAGGAATGCCATGTGTAATTAGGGATTAAGAGTAACCATATTGTTCTCAAGCGATTCAATTTGGATTACTGACGATTAAATCGTTAGTAGGATTAAGTCGAAGTTAAGGTGGAATCAATCCCCCTCTAACTCCTTATCATAGAATCAACGTAGCATTCCCATAGTTGTTTTAATAATCGACTAGTTGCATCTTGTGGGTAGTTGCACTTAAAATCTCATTAGACTTTAGAGTTAAGAATACTTATCGTGAGAGAACACAAATCTTGGAAGGACTAGGAGTGGAACGAATCACTCTACTCCACTATATCTCATAGGATTGAGAGTAGAATCTTTGATAAAATATAGCATCATAAATTGTTTTAGTTTACTTACGTTTTGAGTTTCATCGTTCATTTCGTAGGTAAACTATCAGTTTTTATATTTTATCAAATGGCGCCGCTGCCGTCTTAGTTTCACTTTCGCATTGTTTTCGTAGTGTAAGTACTTTTCTTAAAGTCCCATTTCACCCAGCCACCCTTGTTTGATTCATACTGTGGTTATCCATTTCAGCGTTGAAAAATTCCGCGACAAAATTACACTTAGCGCCGATCGCCTTATAAAGGCGCACTCGCTACTCTATAGCTGAACACGAAGCCGACCATTCCCCATACCGAGCGACCAGCTAAGTTATTGGAACACGGGAGACCACCGCCTCTAAGCCAAATTTTCCGGATTTCTTCAGTTTGTTTGAACCGATTTTTAAGTTTTTCGGTGTTCTAACTTGTTATATACACAACACGCATAAACAAGACGCTATTCATAAGTGAAGCAAGGACCTTGAATCGGGTATTCCTTTCTTCCACACCTCGCATCTCCTGTTAGAGGTTTATACTAGTATATCAGAATTGTTTGGAGTGTTGATGTGTTTAGTTAAATTTGGTCTTAGCCTTGTATGAGATTAAGGTCTGGTCGAACAAAAACACCGAACGTAATTACACAACAACGTCAACAAACAAGTCTATCTAGTATACCACCCACTACACATCTACCTACTATTTCACACACATCACCTGACACAATGCCCGACGAAGAAGAGACTCCTCTCTCTGACTTCTACAAAACCTTGAGCGATAGCCCCAAATCTTGCATCGTTCTAGCGGACCCCCGATTGGGGATTTCCGAATCCCCAAATATTTTAATTTGTTACCCGCTTTTCATGGATTAGACCATGAAAAACCTTATCGGCACATCGCATTAGGGATTAAACAAGTCCTAACAACATTCCACCATCCTATGGTTGGTGGAACAAATTAAACTCGTGGTATTCCCTTTCACCTTAGCCGATAAAGGCGGCGTCTTGGTTAACTCGCTGCGCTAATTCTCGTGGACTCGTGGGCTAAATTTGTTCAAATTGTTTATGGAACATTTTACCCACCCCTAAAGACGGATGAGATGCTTTCCAAGATTCATTTCTTTCGACAAAATCCTCATGAAACATTTTCAGAGGCTTGGAATCGTTTCACCGATCTCCTTATAGAGTGTCCACATCATAACTTAGCGAAAGACACGTTAGTTCATGCCTTTTTCAAAGGACTTCTACACCACCATAAAGAAGTCCTAGACATAATGAATGGGGGTAGTTTCTTAAGCAAAGGAGCCTCGGAGGCTTATAAATTTTTAGAGGATCAAACTAAAAGCGAAATAACAACTGGGGGTAGTGACGATATCCACCGCCCCTTAGTTCTTCTAATACATTAAAGGCGCCCGGTATGTTTGAAATTAAACACGATCCCGAGCTTAAAACTTTAATCGAATCACTCACTAAAAGGTAGAGGCCATTTTGGTTCAACAAAAGCCTATCCCCGCATGAACGTAAATTCAAATCCATGTAGTTTCTGTTTGGAGCCCCGAAGCATCCCGACTCCCATCGTCCTATAGCCTATGAACAAGCTTGTTCCATTAATAGTGAACCTAACGCCTTGGAGACAAAATTCCAACTTCGGGTGGAGAAATAACCAACACGCCACACCTCCGGTACAATAATCAATATGTTAGGCCAACGCGGTTTAACCAAGTTCCACCACGACAAGGACGGTCGGGGGTAATTTTAATAATTATAACAACCAAGTGCAACCTCGTCAAGGTCAAGCACAAAGTCAAGGTAGTTATAATAATTATAATGGTAATAGAGGTATCGTTCCAGTAAATAATAATTATCAAAATCCACCCATAAATAATTCACGTGAAATAGTTCCAAATCCACACCACCCGTGACTACTACACCCACACAAACCGATCGTCTTGACACCTTCATACAAGTGAGCCAAAACTTTTCCAAACCATGGCTCAATCTAACCAACAGCTTCTACAATCCGTTAATAATTTAACCCAACAGTTGGCTCAAGATAAAGCCCAACCCAAAGGTGTGTTTCCAGGTCACGAAATACCTAATCCTAAAACAACAAATACAGCTTTTGAGGTAACCGATAATACTAGTAATGAATATGAAAATGTAGGTGAGCTAAAGGCCATCACCACTCTCCGTTCTGGCAGAGTGGTTGATAACAAAGTAACTATGCCTATAGGTACCCCACCAGTAGCCCCTACACCTGTTATTTTACTAGATACCGAAATCAAAACTGAAGAGCCTACCACTATAGAGGTACCAGTTACAACACAACCTAAGAAACAGAAAGCCACGGTTAAACATCCAGGTGATACCATTGCTAAATATAGACAGAAACCACCGTTTCCACAAAAATTAGCCGTGTTAACTAGGGATACTAATTATGAGGAGATTAGGGACGTTTTCAAGAATCTAACTATAAACCTTCCCTTCCTCGAAACTATTAAAAAGCTACCACACCATGCTAAGTTTCTTAAGGAGTTGTGTACTACTAGGCGTAAAACCAACATACCAAAAGACGCCTTTTTAAAAGAACAATTCCCAACTCTATCCAACATAATGGAATTGTTAAGTACAAGGACCACGGTCGCCCCTCTCGCATAATGCACCTTAGGAGATTCCTATACGACGGCGTTATTATTAGACGGGGGCTAGTGTTAACTTACTCCCGCTCTATTTGTATAGACAAATAGGTCTAGACGAGATGTAACCCACTAAAATGACGTTGCAATTAGCTGATCGGTCTATTAAGTACCCTAAGGGTGTGGTCGAAAATGTTATGGTAAAAGTTCGGGATTTTTACTATCCGGGTGATTTTGTCATCCTCGATCTACGTAAGTCGTTAACGACCACTGTCCCGATAATCTTAGGGCGCCCTTTCCGGCAACCGCCAATGTGCTCATTAATTGCCGCTGATGGTTCAATGTCCATGTCTTTTGGCCATCTTGTCATTGAAGTCAATGTTTTAAAACAAAGACACCGCCATACCCGATTCGCCTATGGATGGAGAGGTTAGCATGATCGAGAGCTTTGCTTGAGATTATTTCAACAACACGTTCCCTAATAATCATATGCCAAAATTTCTTTCCTTTGGAAGTTCAGACTCCAACATTTCCATCCCTACACTAGTCGATACACATATTACGGATGAGGATGAGATAGATGACTTTCTCAAAGATGTAGAGGACTATCATAGTAACGAGGATATGACCAATCTAGATGAGCAATTCGATGAGTTTCTTAGAGCAGGTGATAATTCACCCTATCAAGAACTACTTTCCACAACATCCACCTCGACTTCCCTCCTTCCACCCTTTCAAAGGAATCTCGAGTTTGCACTCGATCCTTTTGTTTCTTCTGTGCTTCATAAGTTTTTAAATCCACCTAGTAAACAAATACTTCAGAAGACAAAAACGTTTGACACCTTCATTTTCAGACTTGAAACAGTCCCTACACACACCATGAATGAGTTTTGTGCTAAAACCACATCCTCATTGTTTACATGTTGTCCTTCTACAACTTATCCATATCCACCATATTCTCCACAACCATTCACTTTTCCACACTTATTTACTAGAACACCCACTCGTTCAAAAATGAAAAAGAAGGTGCATGCTAGGTTATGTAATAGGGTTATCCGACTTCGCTTTCATTTCACTAGGTTGCGTCATAGGAAATCTTGGTGCTTGATTGTGTTTGGATATGTTTTCTGTGATATTTATTTATGGAATGATCCACAACTATTTCGGTTGTTGATATATGATAAACTGCATGTTCATACATATGTTTAGATAAAGTCTCGAGTATCTGACTATAAACGACTCAACTTTTGTGTTTGGTGCATTTCCTTTCATTTCCATATATTGGCGAGTGCACCATTAAGGTAACCAGGCCCTCCCTACGGAGTGTGTGGCTGTAAGTACCGGATCCTAAGTGCACGTTTGACATAATTCACGTTTTCCACTCTTGCATGTTTTCTCGGATTTTTGAGTCACGTTTCTCTATGGGGTGAATTATGTCTTTCTTGTTTATTGTTTTTCTTTTTAAAAGTAAAAATATATATATATATTAAAGAATAAACATAGTAATCTAGGAAGTCTCGGGAATCTGTCATCCACGGTCGGAATAGAGTGTTTTATGGATCATTGGATTGGAAATTCTCTCCTGATCATTTACATATCTCATTCGCAAAAATCGGACCGGTAACGAAGCGGCAATTTTGATTTGAAGTTTCGCAAAAATAATCGAAAAAATCACAAATCGCGAATTGGGCTTGGGCCCAACCCGCGCCCTTACCTTTGCCCCAACAGTACTTCATCTTCCAAACCGCCATTAACGCCCACCAAGCTCTAAAAACCAATTTAAAAAAAAAAAATAAAATAAAAAGGAAACCAAATTAACCCACGCCCACAGTTCAAATCCACTTCCAATCTTCTCAAAAACCAAACCCCCACCAAATCCACCAACTTACATCACCAAAACCTACAAAAATTTAAAAAAATTTGTAAATTGCCGCGCCACCACCACTGGTTATGTCATTCGGCCGACTCATATTCCACCACCATATCCCATTTAAATCCCCACTACATTCCTACAACTAAAATGGCTCAACAACGTCGAATTTTGCCGGAGCAAGATTTTACTGGCGACCACTTTGCGCCGTTTTACGGTGACGAAATGATCAGTAGAGACTGGAATAGCTTGTGGTACTCGACCGAAGCCTTTTACCACGACGACTTAGTCCGACGGTTTTACAACACGAAGGAGGTGGAGGGGACTAGAATTTTTGTTATGGTGGCAAAGAGGAGAAAGGAAGTAACTACTGGGTTGTTGGTGGAGATTCTAGGCATTCCGCCTAGAATCCATCTGGATGTCACGTTGCAGGAGTCCCAATATAATGAGGTAGAGCCATTAATGAACGTGACAGTTACCGAAGGGAACTACAATGCGAGATCGCATTGTGTTCGCCAGGCATCTCTAAGAACCAACCAGCTGGCTGTAGCTTAGTGGATTGGTCGGAACGTCTTGGGGAAGGAGAAGGTCAGCGACATCAGTCTGAACTGCCTCCACATTTTATGGATACTCCAGGAGCAGAAGTACGAGTTCTGTATCTTGGAGTTTTTGCTTAGCATGATTAGGGGAGTAGAGAAGTTTGTTGCACCTCTCCCTGTGTTGATAACCAAGATCATGCTGAAGTTGAGAGCAATTCAGGCATCTGATAGGTCTTACATCACCCTACACCAAAATCCTCGCATCTATAAGGAGTGTGTCCAACGAGTTTGGAGGTTGCCTGAGGATAGGGTAGAGGACGAGGAGGATGGTGGAAATGAGAATGCCGAGGAGGATGGTGGAAATGAGAATGCCGAGGAGGATGAGGAGGACTTGACTTGTTTCGATGCGGATGCCCTGGAGAGGTGTTGGTCAGATGCAGAACGCATGGCCGTAATTCATCGTGGCATGCGTTCACTCAACACTATCTGCGAAGACCTCCGGACTCGACAGGCTACTATCCATCATAACTTCGAGATCCAATCCCATCGGGAGGACGAGCGGTGGGAACAGATGAGGGCCGAGATAGAAGCTCAGCGCCAGTTCCGAGCCGACATGCTTGCACGATTCCCACCTCACGGGGATTCTCCTTCTGAGGACACACCATCGAGGCACGAGCGTCGTCGCCCGAAAAGCGAATTGTCTTTGGCCCGATCGGGAGAGCTCGAGAGCCAACTCCTCGAGTGTGCCCCCTCCACTACCAGTACCGAAGTGCTTAGGGATAGTATAGCTTGATGTTTTTGTAGTTTTATTATTGTTAGTTATTTTAATGTAAGTTTTAATTCCAAAATTTGAATTGGTAGTGAAATGTACTTCGAATGAAAAATTTTATATAATGTCGTTATTTTCATTGTGCGTGGTTGTTTAATGTTGATCCCACCTTCCCAAAATGTTTGGGGGTGGTGTTATCTATTCCAGCATGATTTTTATATGACCCTTGTTTTAAAAGTTATTATGAGTCGTATGAGAATATGGCCGATTAGGCATATCTATGAATAAGTATCATGGTAGGATGAAATCTCGATAAAATAGGTAGATTCTATCCTAAATTCAACTTAAAAGATACTAGGTTTGTTTTAGAATCAAGAAATTGAGTTGTTTCCATTTTCGGGTTTGGAAATTTTAGTATTTCCGGAAACTGCCGTAAAAACCTTTTGGCAACTTCCCGATCCGGTTTAGCAACATAAAACCTATATAAACTTCATACATTCTACACTCACAACTCACACTACACCTAACCTCCATCACCCACCTTTCACTCCCACGATTCCCACGTTTCGTCTCATTTTCCGATTTTCAGCAACTCCGAAAGCTTTTCAGGTGAGCACGACCAAGACTCAAACACCGGAATTCCAAATCTTGAGAGCGACTTCGCACCCAAGGTGAGCGACCAGCTCAAACACTGGAATTCCAAATCTTCGTGAGCGATCGGCGCGATTTCCGTGGACCAAAAAATTCTAGTTTTCTCAAGGGTAGTTTCCGGATCATTCGCAGCTATTCCAGGCGTAATTTTGAGATGACATCTCCTACATTGATACCGAACAGTCTTTCAAGATTTGTTCCAAAGCACTACTTATGGTGCTTGGTTTTGTGGCGATCACATACGCTAGTCGGGAAAGCTTATGGTAAGACGATGCACTTTATTCTCCAACACTAGCATCTTATTTTTACGATAACTGCATTTTCTTTGAAAGACCGGATGGAGAACAAGTGTTCTCCATCAACATTGATAATGAACCAATGGAAATTACCGGTTCTTGCTAGCATTTGTTCTTGGACTTGCTATGCCCGCTAAAATACAAGACCCATGGTGCTATTGGGTAGATAATATGTATGTCTACACTTATGAGTTTTGCATGATTCCTATGGGGCGCATTTTCCGTATCGAGGACCAAGGGGACTATAACGTCGCCTTTGGTAGCCCATGAACATAGGAACTGTTATGTTTTGGATCATGCTAAACATTTTAGGGGAATGGTGTTTTTCTTACGTGAATGATGCCACTTGCAGCGCTCTTCCTTGCTTTAGCCACGGGGGGCGTATGTGTCATGACCTTCCCCAACCTTGATGTCTAGTTTAGCTCGATCCCATAGCATGAGGCATAAGTACCTTCTTATGCCTGCTTACGATTTCCGTATTATGCTATGTTTCTTTCCTGTTTTTGTACACGCTTTCACGGATTGGATTACGGCATTAATCGTATGACCCACCAATAGTATTATTCGATCTTTCCGCAATGATGACTTGGCAAGGGTGGAGGATACAACCTCATCGGTTGCACCCTCCACCCGTCGGACTCAAGTGGCTCTTAATAGGTTAGCAATAATAGATGATAAATGGCGGAAGCCCGGCAAATTATCATGGCATGGCAGATCGCCTTGAAGGAACCTCACTTCTTTATGGAAGAAGAGGATGAGGAAGCTGATGAGTAATGCGGGAGATAAGGTAAGTTTTCATTCTAGTTAGTGTCTGCTTATGTCCCAAGCAATTTCATTCTTGTTAACCCCATAATGGGTAGAACTCATATAGAGTTGCGTCAGTTTTTATTTCCTATATTAGTACGTTCTAACTTTGTTTTGCAGATGTTCTTGAATTTCACACGTTTCAATGGTATTTTTCCTACCCTCTTTATTTACAATACTTTGAAGACAAAGCATGCTTCTTGTTTAGGGGGTGGGGGGCATAGAAACACGTGTAATTAAGGCATCTGTTATGATATAGATATGTATAATATGCATTTGTTTTCTAGTTAAAAATTTCAAAAATTCAAAAATATAAATAAATAAGTTATGCTATACACTTAGGAATAGTGGTATTGTTTTCTTTCTCTATGCTCTTAACAATCTAGAAGTCTCACGTAGCTTTTGCATCAGAATAATTGTTAGAAACTTAGGTTAATATGTAGGTAATAATCTTTGCATCTATCTATAAATATATTACATGAGTATCTATGATTGTTAGCAGTAAGTTTCTGAAATCTAGGCTAGAGTACTTATTCTACAAATCCTGTGAGAATATAGCCTAAAGCCTTATATGAGCGAAACATTTGAGAAATGACACAAGGGAGAAGTAAAATCCGGATAGAGAAATCACACGTCCACTTGCTTGATCACTATGCCATATCCTAAGCGAGAATTTAGGCCCTCTTTGGATCGATATAGCCAGAAATTCAAACCTATGAATTATTTTCCACTAGTCGCCCCTCTAAGCCTTTCTTTAGCCTTCCATAAACCACAATTCCTTTACCCTGTTACAAAAACAAAACAAAATAAAAAAATTCAACTTACCCAATCTAGAATAAGTCTGAGAATAAAATGAGTGAAGAAGAAGAAGAGAATAACCTGGTTAAACAAAAATTAGTTAGTTGCTTCAGAAAAAGAAAAGAAGTTTCCATCCAAGGAAAAGACAAAAAAAATAGAAATAAATAAAAACTCCAAAAATAGAATAAAAGGGAGTCAAAAGCCAAAGAAAAGAAAAAGAAAAATATGGCTAAGGATGGAAACAAAGTATAGAAGCAAAAGAAAATAACAAGGTTTTCTCTAAGTTACATAATATGAAAACTCTATTATCTCGGACTTGTCCTTTTGAATATCCATTTCTTTCCTTCTTAAACCATCTCCTAATCCCATGACACCTAATAAAGACCTCTAGCTCAATTATGAATATGTTAGTGTGATAGTAAGTGGCGGATGTGTTTGATCGACTCCGCTTCCTTGTTGTCATTGAGATTGTAAGGTAAAGTCATGTACCGCATTAATGGAGTAGTGGAACTTGAGTGGAAAAATCGAGTGTTGTATTTTGACTATTATTGTGAGAACCTACTTAAGGACGCTATTCCGAGTTTCAGAAACGAACCTGCTAGGCATTTCATAGTATTACTCATTGTATATATATTTATTGTAGATGATTGATTATTATGCATATATTAGCTTAGGTTTTGACTTGATTACTCTATATGCATTGCTAGTGAGAGGTATAGTTAATTTAGAGCATGAATACGGAAACAATAGTTTTATTTCTTAGTCGTTGTAGTATAGATTAAGTTTGTGAGTACCTTCACTGGAAAACTCTCACGAGGCTATAACTCGTCCACTAGGGAATTCCTAGTGGTTTAAGGCCTTGTTGCATATGGTCAATGCAATCGCACTCAGTGAAACGAGAGTAGATAAAACTCCATTTTTGGTCACTTATTCTAATTTCTCACCTTTGCTTGAGGACAAGCAAAATGCTGTTTGGGGGTGGTTTGATAAGAGCCCAAAACTGTAGTTTTAACCCTGTAACAGTCATACTATTAGACCAATTATGTGAGTAATAATTAAGAGTTAACACTGATTACGTGTTTTTATGCATTTCAGGCTTCAAAGTCCATTATGTGTAGAAATGTGCCACTTTAGCGAGATAAAGGAGCAAATGTCAGTTACTAAGGAGTTTCGTGATTAAAGGCCAAGTTTCAAGAAGAAAAAGCCTTTCTAAAGCCCGGTCAAAAGATGAAAAGTCGACGCGGGGAGAAACAGCACACGAAGTTAGCAGAACTTCCGAAGGCCATATCTTTGAACTCAGACCTCAGAATGGAGCCTACCTTATGTCAAAAGGACCGGCTCAGAAAGAGCTTTCCAATGGTCTAAGCCTTGATCCAATCAGAGGAGCATAAGTGGATGAAAAGTCTATTGAAGCCAACTGTAGCTGAAGAGGCCTTTTTGTACTGAAAGAATTGGGTTTTGGGCCTGATTCTCTGGCCCAAAACATGGCTCCAAGCCCATGCACGATTTTTGGATCTGAAAGTATAAAAACCAAAGCTTAGCTCTTTGTTAATGGTAGATAGTTAGGTTAGAAAATAAAGGTAGCTTAGTATAGAAAGTAGCCATTAGAATAGCTTCTAGATCTAGATTTGATTGTTTTTAATTAAGTTTAGTTTCAAATCCAATTCTTGTTTTAGATTAAACTCTTAAATCATTGATCTTCATTGATTAGATAAATAAATTAGTAGATTCTTATTCAATTCGTTTTCCTGTCATTACATTATAGATCTAGTTTAAATTCTTGTTGATATCATGTCTTAATTATTAATTAGATTTTAATTATTGTTATTGCTATTCATTAGTTAAGTAAAGTTAATTAGTGCTTGATAATCTAGTTTCATTTCCATTAATTGTTTTGGTTCAATTCTTAGATTCAATTATTTGTCATTATTAGTTTAATTCAATTATTGCATTAGTAGTTTTAAATTGGGTTTTAACAAGCAAAGTTTCAATCTTTATATCATGTCTTGTTTGAATTCCATTGGGAATGATAGCGTGATGATTCTCGGCTAAACCTCCATTGAGGGGGTTGAGAAGCCTTGATGAAAGCTTGATTCCGATTATCGTAGAGTCGTCATAATTCCTTTCCACTCTAGAAACGATTAGTTCACCATGAGAATGGGTTTAATCGTTCACATACTAGTTATGAATTGGTAGGAATGCCATGTGTAATTAGGGATTAGGAGTAACCATATTGTTCTGCGAAGCAGTTCAATTTGGATTACGACGATTCGTCGTTAGTTGGATTAAGTCGAGTTAAGGTGGAATCAATCCCCCTCTAACTCCTTATCATAGAATCAACGTAGCATTCCCATAGTTGTTTTAATAATCAACTAGTTGCATCTTGTGGGTAGTTGCACTTCGTAAATCTCTCATTAGACTTTAGAGTTAAGAATATTTATACGTAGAGAACACAGCATGCGGAAGGACTAGGAGTGGAACGAATCACTCTACTCCACTATATCTCATAGGATTGAGAGTAGAATCTTTGATAAAATATAGCATCATAAATTGTTTTAGTTTACTTATGTTTTGAGTTTCATCATAAACAATCAATTTTTATATTTTATCAGTCACCATACAGATCGAGAAGGCATCGACGAAAGACGAAAGAATTGGGAAAGTATCGACGATACTTATAACCAAAGAAATGATACAAGAAATGATGCAAAAGCAGTTGGGTGACCAATGATAAGCACCCAAAAGTACAGTTTAAACACCTTAATGTTATTCTACTTAGGCCAATTATGTTTATAATAAATAAGAGTTAGTACTGTTTGTATGTTTTTGTACATTTAAGGACTTGAAGTTGATTGTTGAGGAAGTTCTACTATTAAAGCCCAAGAATCATGGAGAAAAGCCTTTTTCAAGCCTAGTCAAAGTCAATCCGGGTAGAAAAAGAACATAAAAGTCAACATAACTTCAACAGGCCGTATCTTTGGACTTGGGCTTTGGAATCGGGACTATTTTATGTCAAAACGACCGGCTCGAAACTAACTTACCAATAGACCTGGCTTTTCCCCCAATTAGAGCTGTAAAAGTGGACAATAAGGGCATCAATGTAATTTCCAGCAGTTGTGGCCTCTTTAGACTTAACCTAATGGACTTTGGGCTCACATTAAATGCCCAAAGTCCCCCTTTTTTACCCATGCACAAAAATGTAACCCTAACCCTCTCCTATATAAAGAGGGATAAGGCTAAACACATTCTTTCCTTCCTCTCCTTAATTTATAATTAGTTTAGTGTAGTTCTTAATTAGTTTTACTTTCATTAGGGTTAGAATAATTTTAGTTTGTAGCTACCATTAATTCCCATCAATAAAAAGCTTTAGTATTATTTTCAATTATTGTCTTCTCAATTATGTCTTCTATTTAATCTTTAGTTAGTATGATTCCTATGAAACAAGGCTAAACATCCATTATAGGAGGTTTATGAAGCTATGTGAAGATGATTAGCTATTAGCTTTTATTGTTTTGCATAAAAGAACTTCAAGTTCTTTGTTATGAGTGTCTAGAGATAGAGCTCATAATGGAGAACTAGAGTTTAGAGCTACCACCAAAAAGATTTATGGTGGAGCTAAACTCTCATGCTAGTGAAGCTTTGATCCGAGAGGACTTGGTGTTCACTAGGGATTAAAACAAGCGATTCGATACTAACTAATAGTCAATCGAATTGCGTGGTGGATTAAACCCCTTCTAATATCTTCTATTATAATTTAAATCTACTGTTTTAGTATCTTAATTCTACCATTTTTACTCTTACTAGTAAAGCATTCATCTAATCTAGATTCGCATCCAAGTAATGTACGACTAGAGTGGTTCAAACACGACTACTCTACCCTCTATCAACATGATTTAGAGAGTATAATATCTTGATAATGTACTGTTTTCTTACACCTTCAATATATATTTTTTAAATTAGTTAATATATTAGTTATCAATGGCGCCGCTTGCCATCTAGTTCATTTACATTATGCGTATTTAGTTGCAAAACACTATTTTTACTATTCAAAACACTACATTGAAAACATTGTTCGCACTTTCTTCGAATTTTTCTGCTACTGTTCAAGAGCATACGAGTTGTTCAACAAACTCCCTACCCTCCCGTGACCTAACCCTAAAAATTACAAACCCTAGTTTTAATTCACAAGCGAGCGCCTCATTTTTGCCTTAGCTGAGCGCAAGCCGCACCTTACTTTGACTAGCGACCCACGCCTAATTTTCTCTATTGCTAAGAGCGCACACGCCCTTGGTTAAACATAGTAACTCAAATTTTTAATATTATTTGCATTATTATCTCAAGAGTATAGTACAGTACTCATATGCTAAAAATTACAAAATTTTAAAAATTATTTTTCTCCGTTCTAAACGGTGTCTAGCAAACTGAAAGAATTTGGGGTTCTCTAATTAAGGAACGTGCACGCACGGACAACCTCCCTCAAATTCCTAAGTGACCTGGCCATTGGTTCGATAGAAAAATACAAAAAAATTAATTAATCATAGTTAAATTAGTAAGCCCACCCACTACCAAAGCCCGTTTTCACAGGCCTCACATCCAGGCCCAACACGAAGCCTATAGTAATAAGCCTTACCCTAATTCTTAAAAACTTTATCACTAAGAAGGTTAATCTTTTTACAAGACTTCACAATCCACACCGTGTACCCGGATCAGTACTCGTATAATTGTTCAAGTAACATAGACATGCCTCAAGGCTGTTGAAAACGTTATTTATATGCGTAGCAAGGATGCTCTAGGTAATTTAACACCCCTTTACATCCTTGACTCTACTGTAAGAGGATTATATTCTAGTAATAATCAGGCTATTTTTACATGCTCGTTAGGAATTGCCTTTTAGACTTAGAACTTGCATGAAATTAAGATCTAGTACACATAAACCTACTATATTAGTTTATCATAGACACAAAAATAATTGCTTATCTAGAAATTCACCAATCACCACACACACACCGCCTACACCCACCACAACTACATTTGTAGCAATGGGTGAAGAAATAGCAGAGCGACCCCTCTCTGATTTCTATAAGGCTTTAAACGATGGACCTAAGTCCTGTATAATTAATTCTTGTAGATACTACGTTAGAATCCCCCCTAATATATTTAATATGTTACTTATTTTCCATGGATTAGACCATGAGAAGCCTTATCAACACTTACGTAGGATCCAACAAGTTCTTACTACATTTCATCATCCTAACGTAAGACCTGACCAAATAAAGCTCGGGGTGTTTCCTTTCACCTTAGCTGACAAAGCGGATGCTTGGCTAACAGCACAAAAGCCGAACTCTGTCGACACATGGGAAAAACTAGTTGAATTATTTATGAAACAATTTTACTCGCCACAGAAGACAGATGAAATGCTATCACATATTCATTTCTTTCGCCAAAAGCCTCAAGAATCCTTTTCTGAGGCTTGGAATCGTTTAACTGATCTTCTAGTAGAATGTCCCCATCATAATCTTGGTAAAGACACACTAGTTCATGCCTTCTTTAAAGGCCTATCCCAACATCATAAAGAGTCTTTAGATATCATGAATGGAGGTAATTTCCTAGGTAAAGGAGCCACATATGCTTATCACTTTCTAGATAATCAATCCAAGAAAAGTAACAACAGGGGAGGTATTGATTACTCCCGCTCCACCCCTTCTTCTTCTACAGCTAAGGCAGCCAGTATGTTTGAGATTAAACAAGATCCTGAACTTAGAACTTTAATTGAATCCCTCACTCATAAGGTAGATGCCCTTTCTGTCAATAAACAAGAAGAGAAACCAACTCCTGTCATGAATATAAACTCTCTTCGCTATAATTTTAGTTATAGTCTTGAGCATTCCGATCATTATTGTCCTCTTGTTTATGAACAACCACCACCACAGCTAGAAGATGTGTGTGCTTTTACTTATATACCTAACGCACCTTGGAGTCTAAATCCCAATTTTAGTTGGCATAATAATAACCAGCAAGCAACACCTCCAGCTTTTAATAGTCAAAATGTTAGGCCCACCAACAACTACAATCAATATCAACCAAGGCAAGGACAAGGGCAAAGTAATTATAATATTAATAATAGAAGTTTAGTCCCGATTAATAACAACTATCAAAATCCACTCGTTAATAATCAACGTGAGATAGTTCCTGTTACACAACCTGTGGCAACTCAACCTTCCCAATCTGATAGATTAGATGCATACATGCAAGCTCAACAACATATATTACTAGCCATCCAACAATCCATTTAACATTTATCCCAAGAAAAGACCCAACAAAAAGGCGTGTTTCCAGGTTAACCTGTACCTAATCCAAAATCAACAAATACAGGCTTTGAATTAACCGGTAATCCTAGTAATGAAAATTTCATATAAGGAGAATTAAAGGTCGTAACTACTCTCCGTTCAGGGAAAGTGGTTGACAACAAAGTTATAATTCTTGAGGATTCACCAGAAACTGATAAAGAAAACTTACTAGGTACCGTAGTTGAAATTGAAGATCCTACTACTATAAATGTACCAGTTAAACCTCAACCTAAGGGGAAAATAACATAAGTTAAAGAAAAGGGCAATACTCCTATTGACCCTATGCTAAATATAGGAAAAAAACCCCCGTTTCCCCAGAGACTAGCCATGCTAAAAACGGATGATAATTTTGATGAGATTAGAGAAGTTTTCAAAAATTTAACTATAAACCTACTTTTTCTAGAAGCCATAAAACGTCTTCCAAAACACGCTAAGTTTCTTTAAGATTTGTGCACCACAAAGAGGAAAACAAATATACCTAAAGAAACCTTTTTAACAGAACAATTTCCCTCTTTATATGAGCATAACAGAATCGTTAAGTACAAAGACCCTAGTCGTCCTACTGTACAATGCACCTTAGGTGATACTTTCACCACAACTGCTCTTCTAGATCTAAGAGCGAGTGTTAACTTACTCCTATTTTACCTTTATAAACAACTAGGTATACATGATCTAAAACCAACTAAAATGACTTTGCAATTAGCCGATCGTTCGATTAAGTATCCTATGGGCGTAGTTCAAAATATTCTTGTTAAAGTGCAAGACTTCTATTATCAAGCCGATTTTGTCATTCTAGACACAGAAGTCGCTCATGACTCTGTTCCTATCATCTTAGGGCATTCTTTCTTGGTAACTGCCAATGCCCTCATTAATTGCCACGATAGTTAGATGTCCATTTCCTTTGGAAACCTTGCTGTTAAGTTAAATATTTTTAAGATATTGTAACAGACACCAGACACGACTATAGATGGAGAAGTTAGCATGATAGAAAGTCTCGCTTAAAATTATTTTAACAAAACTTTTCCAAAAAGTCAAATGCACCAATTTCTTTCCTTTGGTAGTACCGAGGATTCTTACATCAAAGAAGTACATGCACTCTTAGAATCTACTCCTATCTATGACTCCTCAATAGATCTAGCTCCTGAGTTTGAAGAACTCATTCCTGAACAAATTTATATTTCAGAGGAGGAAGACCTTCTTGAGTCCCTCATTCCCACTCCTCCCACCCCTGAGCTTAAACCTCTTCCCTCTGAGTTAAAGTACATTCATCTTGATCCGGATGGAACTCATCCGATTATTATATCATCTTAGTTATCTACTACTGAAGAGGCAAATTTGATTAGGGTTATTTGTGACCATCGTTTTGCAATTGGTTGGTCTTTAGACGACATTAAAGGTATTAACCATAGCATATGCAAACATCGCATACATTTGGATGATAATGCAAAAACCTTCCATGAGCCCCAACGTCGTTTGAACCCTGCCACGAAAGAAGTAGTTAGAGCGAAAGTTTTGAGATTACTCGATGTTGGCATTATATACCCCATCTCAGATAGTGAATGGGTGAGCCTAATTCATGTAGTCCCTAAGAAATCAGGTGTTACAGTCATTCGTAATGTCGATGCAGAGTTAGTTTCCACCTGAATTCCTATAACGTGGCGGATTTGTATTGATTACAGGAAGCTAAATGCTATGACACGTAAGGATCACTTTCCTTTACCCTTTGTCGACCAAATGCTTGAACATTTAGCCGGCCATGCCTACTATTGTTTTTAAATGGCTATTCTGGCTATTTCTAGATTATTATTGACTCTGATGACCAAGAGAAGACTACATTCACATGTCCCTTCAGTATGTATGCATATAAAAGAATGCCATTTGGCTTCTGTAATGCACCTGGTACTTTCTAGCGTTGTATGCTGCATATTTTTAGTGACATGGTGGAGAAATTCATGGAAGTGTTTACGGATGATTTTTCCATTCATGGTCATTCCTTTGAAGATTGTCTTTCAAATGTTTCTAAAGTTTTGAAACGGTGTCAGGAAAAGAACTTAGTATTAAACTGGGAAAAATATCATTTTATCGTCACTAAAGGCATAGTTTTAGGTCCTAAAGATGGAATAAAAGTACATAAAGCTAAATTAGATAAGATGGCGTCTCTGCCTATACCATGGACTGTCCATGACATTAGGGCCTTTCTAGGCCATGCAGGTTTCTATAGACGTTTCATAAAAGATTTTTCAAAAATAGCGAAGCCTTTAACAAAATTGCTTTTAGAAGATGCCATTTTTTATTTTAATCATGACTGGAAACAAGCTTTTGAAACTTTGAAAGCCGCTTTAACCTCTGCACCTATCATACAACCACCAAACTGGTCTAAGCCTTTCGAACTTATCTGTGATGCTAGTGATTATGCTGTGCTAGGACAGAAGTTAGAAAATAAGTGTAGTGTTATTTTTTATACTAGTAAAACCTTAAATGATGTTCAACGTAATTACAATACTACTGTAAAGGAATTTCTAGCCATTGTTTATGCCTTAGATAAGTTCCATCCTTTCTTGGTTGGTTCCATGACCATCGTCAACACAGACCATGACGCGCTTAGGCACCTTCTCGTGAAGAAGGATGCTAAATAGGGATTGATCCGTTGGATTCTTCTCTTAACTAAATTTACCTTAGAAATTAAGGATAAAAAAGGAGCTAAAAATGTAGTTGCAGATTGATAAGAGCCCAAAACTGTAGTTTTAACCTTGTAACAGTCATACTTTTAGACCAATTATGTGAGTAATAATTAAGAGTTAATAGTGATTACATGTTTTTATGCATTTCAGGCTTCAAAGTCCATTATGTGCAGAAATATGCCACTTTAGCGAGATAAAGGAGCAAAGGTCGGTTGCTAAGGAGTTTTGTGATTAAAGGCCAAGATTCAAGAAGACAAAGCCTTTCTAAAGCCCGGCTAAAAGCTGAGAAGTTGACGCGGGCAGAAACAGCACTCAATGTCAGAAGAACTTCCGAAGGCCATATCTTTGGACTCAGACCTCAGAATTGCCCCTACCTTATGTCAAAACGACCGGCTCGGAAAGAGATTTCTAATGGTCTAAGCCTTAACCCAATTAGAGGGGCATAAGTGGATGAAAATTCTGTTGAAGCCACCTGCAGCTGAAGAGGCCTTTTTTTACTGAAAGAATTGGATTTTGGGCCTGATTCTCTTGCCCAAAACATGGCTCCAAGCCCATGCACGATTTTTGGATCTGAAAGTATAAAAACAAGAGCTTGACTCTTTGTTAAAGGTAGATAGTTAGACCTAGATTAGTTAGCCTCCATTAATTAGTTTGAGAATTTCAATTAGTTAATTAATTAGTTTTTCATATCTTGTTTTAGATCTAGTTTCATATTTAATTAATTACTTTAGAACAAGTAGATTATTAATTTAGTATTTGAATAATTGTTTTATTATTCATTAGATTAATAAAATAGTGTTCTTGGTAATCTAGTTCATTTTCCATTTACTTATTTAGTTCAATTCTTTGATTCAATTGTTTGTCATTATTAGTTAAATTCAATTATTACATGAGTAGTTTTGAATTGAGTTTAAACAAACAAAGTTTCAATCTTTATATCATGTCTTGTTTGAATTCCATTGGGAATGATAGCGTGATGATTCTCGGCTAAACCTCCATTTGAGGGGTTGAGAAGCCTTGATGAAAGCTTGATTCCGATTATCGTAGAGTCGTAGTAATTTTCGTTCCACTCTAGAAATGATTAGTTCACCATGAGAATGGGTGTAATCGTTCACATGCTAGTTATGAATTGGTAGAAATGCCATGTGTAATTAGGGATTAGGAATAACCAGATTGTTCTCAAGCGGCGTTCAATTCGATTACTGACGATTAAATTCGTTAGTAGGATTAAGTCAAGTTAAGGTGGAATCAATCCCCCTCTAACTCCTTATCATAGAATCGAAGTAGCATTCCCATAGTTGTTTTAATAGTCGACTAGTTGCATCTTATGGATAGTTGCATCATAGTCTAGTTGCCATTTCGTAAATCTCTCATTAGACTTTAGTTAAGATTACTTATACGTAGAGAACACAGCATGCCGAAGAACTAGGAGTGGAACAAATCATCTACTCCACTATATCTCATAAGATTGAGAGTAGAAATCTTTGATAAATATAGGCACGTACTTAGTTTTAGTTTTACTTACGTTTAGAGTTTCATCGCTTTATTGATTAGTAAAATTATTCTTTTTACGTTTATCAAATGGCGCCGCTGCCATCTTAGTTTCACTTTTGCATTGTTTTCGTAGTATAAGTACTCTTCTTATAGTCTCATTAAACCCACCCACCCTTGTTTGATTCATACTGTGGTTGTCCGTTTCAGCATTGAAAACTACCGAGAAAAATTACACTGAGCGCGACCTGCGCCCAAAAGGAGTGCACCTGCGCCCAAACGCCTAGAACCTTGAACGCGACCCGCGCCCAAACCGAACGCGACCCGCACTAAAACACTGTAACTCGAAGTTAAAGTTGGCGCACCAGCTTCAAAGTGGCGACCAGCATTCCGAGTTGAGTTTGCCGGATTTCCACAGGTTTGATTCGAACTTCGATTTTTCAAGTTTTTCAGTGTTCTAACTTGTTATATACACTGAACACGCGTAAACAAGACGCTATTTATAAGCGAAGCAAAGACGCAATCAGATATTCCTTTCTTCCACACCTCGCATCTCCTGTTAGAGGTTTATACTAATATATCAGAATTGTTTAGAGTGTTGATGTGTTTAGCTAAGTTTGGTCTTAGCCTTGTATGAGATTAAGGTCTGGTCGAACAAAAACACCAAACGTAATTACACAACAATGTCAACAAACAATTCTATCTAGTATACCACCTACTACACCTCTAGCTACTATTTCACACACCCCACCTGATATAATGCCTGAAGAAGGAGAGACTCCTCTCTCGGACTTCTACAAAGCCTTGAGCGATAACCCCAAATCTTACATCGTTCTAGCAGACCCAGTGGGGGATTTCCGAATCCCCCCAAATATTTTTAATTTGTTACCCGTTTTTCATGCGTAGGATTGAACAAGTCATAACAACATTCCACCATCCTACGGTTGGTGCGGAACAAATTAAACTGAGGGTATTCCCTTTCACCTTAGCCGATAAGGCGGCGTCTTGGTTAACTGCCCAAACGCCTAATTCTGTGGACTCGTGGGCTAAACTTGTTCAGCTGTTTATGGAACATTTTTACCCACCCGCGCCCAAGTGGAGCGCAATCGCGCCCTGACTTCCGTAAACACAAAAATTTCCAGTTTTCTGCGGGTTGTTCCCAGATCATTTGCAGCTATTCCAGAGCATCGTTTTGAGATGACATCTCCTACAATAATATCGGAACAGTCTTTCGAAGATTTGTTCCAAAGAACTACTTATGGTGCTTGGTTTCACGAGGCGATCACATACGTGAGGGCGGGAACCGCTTATGGTAAGACCTCACTGAACTTTATTCTCCAACACTAGCATCTTATTTTTACGATAACTGCATTTTCTTTGAGAGACCGGATGGAGAACAAGTGTTCTCCATCAACATTAATGATGAACCAATGGAAATTACCGTGTTCTTGCTAGCATTTGTTCTTGGACTTGCTATGCCCGGCTGAAATACAAGACCCATAGTGCTATTGGGTAGATAATATGTATGTCTACACTTATGAAGTTTTGCATGAGTCGTATCGCGGCGCATTTTCCGTATCGAGGACCAAGGGGACTATAACGTCCGCTTTTGGTAGCCTTGTCCATGAACATAGACAATCGCTTATGTTTTGGATCATGCTAAACATTTTAGGGGAATGGCGTTTTTCTTCTGTGAATGATGCCACTTGCAGCGTCTTCCTTGCTTTAGCCACGGGACGTATGTGCCATGACCTTCCCAGAACCTTGATGTCTAGTTTAGCTCGAGCCCATAGCATGAGGCATAAGTACCTTCTTATGCTTGTTCTCATTTCCCGTATTATGCTATGTTTCTTTCCTGTTTTTTGTACACATTTCATGGATTGGATTATGGTCGACACTGTACGACCCACCAATAGTATTATTCGATCTTTCCGTGCAATGACTTGGCAAGGGTGGAGGATACAACCTCATCAGGTTGCACCCTACACCCCGACAGACCAAGTGGCGCTTAATAGGTTAGCAATAATAGATGATAAATGGCGGGAAGCCTGGCAAATTATCATGGCATGGCAGGACGTGAAGGAACCTCACTTCTTTATAGAAGAAGATGATGAGGAGGATGATGAATAAAGCGGGAGATAATGTAACTTTTAATTTTACTTAGTGTTTGCTTATGTCCCTAGCAATTTGATTCTTGTTAACCCCATAATGGGTAGAACTCTTATAGAGTTGCGTCAGTTTTTTATTTCCTATATTAGTACGTTCTAACCTTGTTTTGCAGATGTTCCTGAATTTCACGCGCTTCAACAGTATTTTTCCTACCCTCTTTATTTAAATGCTTTGAGGACAAAGCATGCTTCTTGTTTGGGGGCATAGAAACACGTGTAATTAAGGCATCGGTTAGGATATAGATAGGTATAATATGCATTTGTTTTCTAGAAAAAATTTCAAAAATTCAAAAATATAAATAAATAAGTTCATGCTATACACTTAGGAATATTGGTATTGTTTTCCTTCTCTATGCTCTTAATAATCTAGAAGTCTCACGTAGCTTTTGCATTAGAATAATTTTTAGAAACTTAGGTTAATATGTAGGTAATAATCTTTGCATCTATCTATAAATATATTACATGAGTATCGATGATTGTTAGCAGTAAGTTTCTAAAATCTAGGCTAGAGTACTTATTCTACAAATCCTGTGAGAATATAGCCTAAAGCTTTATATGAGCGAAACATTTGAGAAATGACATAAGGGAGAAGTAAAATCCGGATAGAGAAATCACACGTCCACTTCATTGATCACTAAACCATATCCTAAGCGAGAATTTAGGCCCTCTTTGGATCGATATAGCCAGAAATTCAAACCTATGAATTATTTTCCGCTAGTCGCCCCTCTGAGCCTTTCTTTAGCCTTTCATAAACCACAAATCCTTTACCCTGTTACAAAAACAAAACAAAATAATAAAATAATAAAATAATAAAAAATAATAAAAAAAATCAACCTACCCAATCTAGAATAAGTCTGAGAATAGAATGAGGAAGAAAGAAGAAGAGAAAAACCTGTGTAAACAAAAGTTAGTTAATTGCTTCAGAAAATAAAGAAAAGAAGTTTCCATCCAAAGAAAAGAAAAATAAAAACAGAAATAAAATAAAAACTCCAAAAAAATAGAATAAAATGAGTCAAAAGCCAAAGAAAAAGAAAAAAATATGGCTAAAGATGGAAACTAAGTATAGAAGCAAAAGTAAATAACAAGGTTTTCTCTAGTTACATAGTATGAAGACTCTATTATCTCAGACTTGTCCTTTTTGAATATCCATTTTCTTCCTTCTTAAACCATCTCCAAATCCCCGCAACACCTAATAAAGACCTCTAGCTCAATTAGGAATAGGTTAGTGTGATAGTAAGTGGCAGATGTGTTTGATCGACTCCGGCTTCCTTGTTATCATTGAGATTGTAAGGTAAAGTGTGCCCACTGCACACTGGAGTAGCGAAACTTGAGTGGAAAAATCAGAGTGTTGTATCTTGACTATTATTGTGAGAACTTACTTAAGGACGCTATTCCGAGTTTCAGAAACGAACCTGCTAGGCATTTCATAGTATTACTCATTGTATATATGTTTATTATAGATGATTGATTATTATGCATATATTAGCTTAGGTTTCGACTTGATTACTCTATATGCATTGCTAGTGAGAGGTATAGTTAATTTAGAGCATGAATACGGAAACAATAGTTTTATTTATTAGTCGTTGTAGTATAGATGAAGTTTGTGAGTACCTTCACTGGAAAACTCTCACGAGGCTATAACTCGTCTACTTGGGAATTCCTAGTGGTTTAAGGCCTTGTTGCATATGGTCAATGCAATCGTCACTTTCAGTAAACGAGTAGATAGAACTCCATTTTTGGTCACTTATTCTAATTTCTCATCTTTGCTTGAGGACAAGCAAAATGCTGTTTGGGGGTGGTTTGGTAAGAGCCCAAAACTGTAGTTTTAACCCTATAATAGTCATACTTTTAGACCAATTATGTGAATAATAATTAAGAGTTAATACTGATTACGTGTTTTTATGCATTTCAGGCTTCAAAGTCCATTATGTGCAGAAATGTGCCACTTTAGCGAGATAAAGGAGCAAATGGTGGTTGCTAAGGAGTTTTGTGATTAAAGGCCAAGATTCAAGAAGACAAAGCCTTTCTAAAGCCCGGTCAAAAGCTGAGAAGTCGACGCGGGCAGAAACAACACTCAAAGTCAGTAGAACTTCTGAAGGCCGTATCTTTGGACTCAGACCTCCGAATTGGACCTACTTTATGTCAAAACGACCGGCTCAAAAAGAGCTTTCCAATGGTCTAAGCCTTGACCCAATTAGACGATCAGAAGTGGACGAAAAGTCTATTGAAGCCACTTGGAGCTGAAGAGGCCTTTTTGGACTGAAAGAATTGGGTTTTGGGCCTGATTCTCTGGCCCAAAACATGGCACCAAGCCCATGCACGATTTTTGGATCTGAAAGTATAAAAACAAGAGCTTGACTCTTTGTTAAAGGTAGATAGTTAGACCTAGATTAGTTAGCCTCCATTAATTAGTTTGAGAATTTCAATTAGTTAATTAATTAGTTTTTGATATCTTGTTTTAGATCTAGTTTAATTTTTAATTAATTACTTTAGAACAAGTAGATTATTAATTTAGTATTTGAATAATTGTTTTATTATTCATTAGATTAATAAAATAGTGTTCTTGGTAATCCAGTTCATTTTCCATTTACTTATTTAGTTCAATTATTAGATTCAATTGTTTGTCATTATTAGTTAAATTCAATTATTGCATGAGTAGTTTTGAATTGAGTTTAAACAAGAAAATTTTCAATCTTTATATCATGTCTTGTTTGAATTCCATTGGGAATGATAGCGTGATGATTCTCGGCTAAACCTCCATTTGAGGGGTTTGAGAAGCCTTGATGAAAGCTTGATTCCGATTATCGTAGAGTCGTAGTAATTTTCTTTCCACTCTAGAAATAATTAGTTCACCATGAGAATGGGTGTAATCGTTCACATGCTAGTTTTGAATTGGTAGAAATGTCATGTGTAATTAGAGATTAGGAATAACCAAATTGTTCTCACCGAAGCGATTCAATTCGGATTCTGACGATTAAATGGATTTAGTAGGATTAAGTCGAGTTAAGGTGGAATCAATCCCCCTCTAACTCCTTATCTTAGAATCGACGTAGCATTCCCATAGTTGTTCTAATAGTCGACTAGTTGCATCTTGTGGGTAGTTGCATCGTAGTCTAGTTGCCATTTCGTAAATCTCTCATTAGACTTTAGTTAAGATTACTTATACGTAGAGAACACAGCATGCGGAAGGACTAGGAGTGGAACGAATCATCTACTCCACTATATCTCATAGGATTGAGAGTAGAAATCTTTGATAAATATAGGAACGTACTTAGTTTTAGTTTTACTTACGTTTAGAGTTTCATTGCTTTATTGATTAGTAAAATTATTCTTTTTACGTTTATCACAGATCACTTGTCTAGATTAACTAATAAGGATAACAATGATTCCGAATCGATATCTGACTCTTTTTCGGATGAACATCTTTATTCAATTTTTTCTGCACCTTGGTATGTGGACATAGTAAATTTTTTAGTGTCCGAGATCATTCCTAATATATGGACTAGGAATGAACGCAAGAAATTTTTTGCCAAAGTTAAGTTTTACTATTGGGATGAACCCTACCTTTTTAAGTATTAAGCGGATCAGATAATTCGTCGTTGTAGTCCCCAGTGGGAGCACAATGAAGTCTTATCCTTCTGCCATGAACAATCATGCAGGGGTCATTTTAATGGAAAGAAAAATGTCGCCAAAGTTCTTCAATGTGGTTTTTATTAGCCGACCCTATTTCAAGATGCCCATGGACACTGCAAAGCATCTATTAGATGTCAACACCTTGGGAGTATTACTCAACGTAATATAATGCCCCTAAATCCCATTCTCATAGTGGAAATTTTTTATGTCTGGGGTATTGATTTCATGGGTCCGTTTCCCATGTCGCATGGTTTTATTTATATTCTTATAGATGTAGACTACACTTCTAAATGGATTGAAGCCATGACTTGTCGTAGTAATGACCATAGGATTGTTGTATTGTTTATGAAGGAGTATATCTTCTCACGTTTCGGCGTACCTAAGGCCATCATTAGTAAAGGAGGAAAACATTTTTGTAATAGAGTTATAGAAGTTTTAGTCAAGAAATATGGAGTTACCCATAAGGTGGCGACTTCGAATCATCCTCAAACTAGTGGTCAAGTAGAGATTTCCAATAGAGAAATAAAAAAGATTTTAGAAATGACAGTTAATCCAGATAGGAAAGACTGGTCTAGATGCCTAACAGATGCTTTATGGGCATGTAGAACGGATTTAAAACACCTATTAGTATGTCACCCTACCGCTTAGTTTTTGGTAAACCTTGTCACTTGCTTCCTGAGTTGGAATACCGTGCCCTGTGGGATATTAAAAGTTTAAATTTCAACATTAACACCGCTGGTGTAAATTACAATTAAATTAGATTGAAGAAATTGGTAGTGATTCTTATGATTTTGCGAAGGATTACAAAATTAACATGAAACGTACTCATAATAAACATATTTTGCGTAAAGAGTTTGACCTTGGTTAAAGAGTTTCGCTATATAACTCATGTTTGCATATTTTCCCTAGTAAATTAAAAACACGTTGGTCTGGACCTTTTCTAGTTAATGATGTCATCCCTCAAGGGGTAATCACCTTGGTAAATCCTAAGGACAACAGTACCTTTCAAGTAAATGGCCAATGCTTAAAACATTTCCACGAATTACGTTCGGCCACTGTAGAAGAAACCCTTATACAAAACCCTATTTATGAGGACTGACCCTATATGTTTGGTGTGCTTCCTATCCATAATCTATATTTTAGAACTACTCCATTAAGGTAACCAGACCCTCCTTTAGGAGTGTGTGGTTGTAAGTGTCGGATCCTTAGTCCACGTTCATGTAATTCATGCATTTCTTCCTTGCACTTTTTCTCGTTTCTTTTGAGTGCTCTATGGACTGATTTACATTTTTATTTGCTTTATTCTTAGATTACATTTTTAGAAAATATAAAACCCATAAATATTATATATATTAGTAAGTCTAGGGTATTTGAGATTAAAAGATCTTCTTTTCCACCACAACAAAAAATTTCCATCCTATTCTAAAATTTTGTTTGGGGGTGGGTAATCACCCCACCTTGTTCTCTTAATTTCCTATCTTTGTTTATGCTGCCATTAAGTCATATGGATTCATGTGACACAATCTAGTTTTATAGATTTTCCTTTGCCCTCATAACTTATGTGAACTACGCATTTTGAGGCATTCTTCTATCACCTTATAAGTCACCCACAGTTAGATTTGAGTTTTTCCTAGGTCATTAGATAGCATTCTTCATGCTAATCATTGTCATAGCTCATTCGCAAAAATCGAACCGCTAGCGAATCGGGTATCTTAGTTTTAAGTTTTACCAGGCAGCAGGACAGGATGGATATTTTAGAAAAGCTTTGGGCTTGGGCCAAAATTCATTTTTCCACCCAAACTACGCTATTTACACCCCACTGACCATCCCATTTAAAATCCAACACCGGCCCAACTTCATCATCTTCCCCAACCAAAATCAATCTAACCTAAATTGATCCCAAGCATGCCCCGTGCCCTCATCTAAACAGACCTTCTCCAAATTTTTACAGCACCATTCCACCATCACCCCCTACTTAAACCCCTACCCGTATTCATATTTCAACCATATAATGGCCCGAACAGCAAAAATCATGCCAGAATTCGCATTTAATGCGGAGATATTCCAGCCATTTTACGATACGGAGATGTGTGCTAGAAAGTGGGATAGAATGTGGTACTCTACTGAAGAGTACTACCATGAGGATTTGGTGTTGAGATTTTATCAGAATAAGAGGATACTTTCTTCAGGGAGAATGTTTATGGATTTGAACGGAGTTTACCATGATGTGACTCATGATTTGCTTGCTACCATCACTGGGATACCCACAAAACAGGTCAACTTGACCTTACAGAGACCCCAGTTTGATGGAGTGCATTAGCTGATGCTAGAGACGCTGCTTGAGGGTCGTTACATCGATCGTTCTCACTCTGCCAGGTAGCAATCACTTAGGATTAACCAGCTGGCTGTGATGCAGTGGCTAGGCCAGAATCTCTATAGCACTTCAAAGCCGAGTTACATTAGCTTGTCATTCCTGCACATCCTTTAGGTTTTGCAGAACAAGAGGTATGGTTTTTGCCTCATTGATTTTTTGCGTGAAGAGCTTATGGTTGTAGGCCTGAGCACTGGACCCCTACCTGTTTTAGTTACTAAGATTATGTTATCTTGGGGTTGCGTGCCTGAGTCACCTAGGACTCATATTAAGATTCACTCAAAACAAAGGCATATAGTGACTGTGTTCGAAGGCATTGAACACTGCCTAAAGAGAGAGCTGATGGTATAGATCAGGATGAGGAAGAGGATTAATATCCTGTTTGTTTTGCTTAGAATGCTATGGATCATGCTTCTTCTGATTTTGCACATTTTTCACTACTCCATAGTAGGATGCGTACGCTTTATGATCATCAGCAAACCTTATCTACGTTTTGTGAATCGATATAGAAGCACCAGGGTTCCATTCAACGCCATCACCACAACTTAGAGCAGAACATTCGAACCATAGCTGACAACCACGTTGACATGCTTAATATTATAGAGAACATAGAGCAGGTGCAGGCAGATTTTCAGGCTGAGGTCTTCAGATGTTTGCCCCAGCCCGGATGTTCGCCTTCTTCTTCTGACTCTAGACGTGAGTGTCGTTGTCGTCGTCCTTCTGATGGTTCTAGACCATCTTCTTCTCAGGGATAGATTATTTATTTTTGATTTGTTGTGATGGATTTGATTTAGAATTATTTTTGTTTAGTAATAACTATTTAATTTCCGTATTTGTTTTAATTCCAGTACCTTAGCTTATTTATTTTTTAAGTGCATTTTCTTTAGTTAAGTAGTTAGTATTTAATTGTTTATGTTATTGCTATACTATGCACGTACCATTAAATTTAATGCATGAATAATCACATACCTCTTTCCCATATAGTTTATGTTGCAATTCAGCATGTTTAGGGATTTTACTGAACTATTGCATGAACACCCCCTCTCAAATTGTTTCGGGCTGGTATATTTAAATTTAGCACAATGTATGTGCACATATGAAATTTCATGTCTTAATCACATTTTTATAAATTTTGGGCCAAAATATAACAACCCTTGGGCGTTGTTTAAATTAATTGGGATCCACAATGTAATTAGGTACCTGATATTTCGAGAAATTTCAAAGTTTCGTGGAATTTCATATGCTAATCTAATAGAGAAAACCCATTATATACAACCCATGGGCCTTGTTTCAATTAATTGGAATCCATAAAGTAATTAAGAACCTTAATTTCGTTGAATAGAAATATTTCAGGGAATTTCAGAAGCTAATCATATATAAAAATTCCAAAATCTGAAATAGAAATCATGTGTAGGAAACTATTCTAAAAAAATATTTTTTCACATCTTTTTATTTTAGCAACCATCCAGCCTTAGATTTAGCAACCAAACACTATAAAAACAATCTCTAAACATGCTCTTCCATACCTAAATTCCTTAACCACATCGCTGCATCTCATAGCGTGCATGCGCCCTACACAACAGCAAACCTAGCGCGCACCGCGCTCGTATAAACTTGTATCAACATTCTTACTCACGCACCGCACCCACCAAAGGTATATCTTAAGCGTGCGCATGCCCTCACTGCAACACAGCAAGCTCCGATTTCCAGGTGTTACTTCTAACACTTCCAGTACTTAAGTTCATTACTTCTTCGCTATGTCTATTTCAAAATTATACTGGAACAGTCTTTTGAGGACCTTTTTCCCAATGATAAGTATGGTGCACACTTTGATGATATGATTATGGAGCACCATTAGGAGACCCTACTAGTAAGACCTATTCAAACTTATTCTCCTGCACTTACTAAATATTTTTATGAGCATGTTGAATTATATACACGTTCCTATGGAGAAGACAGACTCATAATGACGTTAGACGACAAACCTTGTTTACTAACTAAGTACTTAATTGCATGTGCCTTAGAAATTCTAGCCCCTGCCAAACACACCAACATTGATTATATAGCTGATACTGACAACAATTATGATTGGGTAAACTTCCACGAGACCTATGGTGTCAGTATATTTCAAGTAGAACACCAAGGGCAACGTAATGTATCCTTAGGAAGCATGGCCCTTAATACGGGCCTTGCTATGCTTTTTCTTAAGCTTAATGTCCTAGGGGATTGGCATTTCAAATCTGCGGATTCTCGCGTATGCAACGCTTTCTTTGCTTTAGCCAAAGGGCATTGGTTTTACGATATATCCAAAACCATAGTGGCTGGTCTTGCCACAGCACAGACTGTAAGGCATCAGTACCTTATTATGCCAGTCACAATCACTAGTATTATGTTATTCTTTTTCCTAGAATTCTGTACACGTTTACCGATTGGGTCAAGGTTGATACAATGCGCACGACCAATGCTATAGTCCGTTCTTTACATGTTATGGTTTTGCCTAGTTTGCGCCTCCAACCTCACCTAATAGCCGTCCGACCAAATTGCACTATATAGGTTGGCTAGGGTAAATGAAAACAGAATGAAGGCTTGGAAAGTAGTCATAGATATGCAAGATTTAAAGGAACCTCATTTCACAAGTGAGCAGCAAGGAAAGGATAATGCCTGATTTAACGCAGCTATATATGGTAATATTTATAATTTCTTGTCAGAGTCCGCTTATGTCCCAAGCGAATTTTAATTCATGTTATCTCTATAATGGATAGAGCTCATATAGGAGTTGCGTCTACAATTTAATTCTTTATATTTGTATTGTTTAACTTTCTTTTACAGGTGCTTCCATTTACAACCACGTTTCTATGGTACTCTCTATCCTTTATTTTCAATTCATACTTTGGGGACAAAGCATGATTATGTTTAGGGGTGGTATAGAAACACGATGTAAATGTTTAAGCACATATTAGGTTGTATATTATGTATTATTTGTCATATAAAAAGTATAAAATAGAAAAAACATAAAAATAGTTTATACTATGAACTTAGGATAATAGTATTATTTCCTTTTCCATGATGATGTTAGTCTAGAAATCTCAAGTAGCAATAGAATTAAGAGTAGTTCTTAGAAACTTAGGTTAATATGTAGGTAATAGTCATTGCATCTTTTCATTAACATCTTGCATGAGCATGTATGAGTGTACTTTGTAGTATTTATTTGAGACCTAGATTAGACTACTTAAGTTTACATATCCAGTGAGATTTTAGCCTAAAAGCCTCATATGAGTGAGTATCTGAGTGATGACACAAATGATAAGTATAATATGAGTAGAGAAATCACACATCCACTTGCTTGATCACCATACCATATCCTAAGCGAGAATTTAGGCCCTCTTTGGATCGATATAGCTAAAAAAATTTACCTGTAAGTAATTATCCACTAGTCACCCCACTAAGCCTTTTCATTAGCCTTTTCACACCCATAAATCCTTTACCCATCTTTAAAACCAATAAAAATAAAAATAAGCCTACCCATCTTGGATAAGTCAGAGAAATAGGATGAAGTAAGGGAAATAAAGAGAAAGACATGTGGAAAACCAAAATTAGTTAGTTACTTCAGAAAGGAAAAAGAAAAGAAGTTTCCATCCAAAGAAAATAAAAGAAAAGAAAAGAAAAGCAAAAATAAAAATAAAACAAAAACTCCAAAAAAATAGAATAAAAGGAGTCAAAAAGCCAAAATAAAAAGGCTAATGATGGAAACTAAGTATAGAAGCAAAGTAAGAACAAGGTTTTATCTAGTTACATGTAATTGAAGACTCTATTATCTCATACTTGTTTATTTAAATATCTATTTTGTTTCTTCTTAAACAATCACCTCAGCCCGGTATCACCTAATAAAGACATCTAGCTCAATTAGGATTAATTTGGTGTGATAGTAAGTGGTAGATGTGATTGATCGACCTCGGCTCCTGTAGACGTCATTGAGATTGTGAGGAAATATGCCCACTGCACACTGGAGTGAGCAAAACTTGAGTAGAAAAATCAGAGTATTTTTGTCTTGACAAATTGTGAGGACCTACTTAAGGACGTTATTCCAAAAGTTTTAGAAACGGACCTGCCATTGCATTTCATAACATACTTCATAGCATGCATGTGTATCTTTAGATGATTTGATTATTATGTATGTATTAGCTTAGGTTTCAAAAGCATTGTTCCTATTATATTGTTATAGAGATGTATAAATATCTAAGATTAATTAGGAAATTTTATTTTTATCTCCTAGTCGTTGTAGTATAAATGAAGTTTGTGAGCACCTTCTCTAGAAAACTCTCACGAGGCTATAACTCGTCTACTAGGGAATTCTTAGTGGTTTAAGGCCTTATTGCATATGGTCAATGCAATCGCATTCCACGAAACGAGATTAGTTAGGACCACATTTTTGGCCACTTATCTGTTTTTATTTCTTATCTTTTGTTGAGGACAAACAAAATGTTGTTTGGGGTGGTGTGATAAGCACCCAAAAGTGTAGTTTAAACCCCTTAATAGTATTCTACTTAGGTTAATTATGTTTATAATAAATAAGATTTAGTATTGTTTACGTGTTTTTGTGCATTTCAGGACTTGAAGTTGATTAGGTAACTAAAAACACCACTTTTGCATGGAAAGTGACTCAAGATGATTGCTGAGGAAGTTCTACTTTTAAAGCCCAAGGATCATAGAGAAAAGCCTTTTTCAAGCCCAGTCAAAGCTAGGAAGTCAAAGTCAATCCGGGTATAAAAAGAACATAAAAGTCAACAGAACTTCAGCAGGCGGTATCTTTGGAGTTAGGTCTCGGAATTGGGCCTACTTTATGTCAAAACGATTGGCTCGGAACCAGCTTTAAAATGGACTTGGACCTGGACTTGCCCTAATCAGAGCTATAAAACTAGATAACAAGGGCATCAAAGTAATTTCCAAGAGCTGTGGCCTCTTTATACTTAACCTAATGGACTTTGGGGTCACATTAAAGGCCCAAAGTCTCCATATTTTACCCATGCATGAAAATATAACCCTAACCCTCCTCTATATAAAGAGTGTTAAAGCTAAACACTTTCACTCCTTTCTCTCCTTCCTCTCCTTAGTTTATAATTAGTTTAGTTTAGTTCTCAATTAGTTTTACTTTCTTTAGAGTTAGAATAATTTTAGTTTGTAGCCACCATTAATTCCCATCAATAAAAAGCTTTAGTATTAATTTCAATTATTGTCTTCTCAATTATGTTTTCTATTAAATCTTTAGTTAGTATGATTCCTATGAAACAAGGCTAAACCTCCATTAGAGGAAGTTTATAAAGCCATGTGAGGATGATTAGCTATTAGCTTTTATTGTTTTGCATAAAAGAACTTCAAGTTCTTCGTTGTGAGTGTCTAGAGATAGAGCTCATAATGGAGAACTAGAGTTTAGAGCCACCACCAAAGAGATTTGTGGTGGAGCTAAACTCTCATGCTGGTGAAGCCTTGATCCGAGAGAATTTGGTATTCATTAAGGATTAAAACAAGTGATTCGATAGTAACTAATAGTCAATCAAATCGCGTGGTGGATTAAACCCCTTCTAATATCTTATATTATCATTTAAATCTACTATTTTAGTATCATTCTACTATTTTTACTCTCACTAGTAAATCATTCATATAATCTAGATTTACATCCAAGTAATGTACGACTAGAGTGGTTCGAAACACGACTATACCCTCTATCAACATGATTTAGAGAGTATAATATCTTGGTAATTTACTATTTTCTTACACCTTCAATATAACTATTTTAAATTAGTTAATATATTAGTTACCAACCAACTTCTAGACAAAACTTCAGCATCAATAAGGAGGTTGGCCAATGATGTCAACAGGAACCCTATTCATCAAAGTGTTGAGATGATGCCTCTTCCACCCAAGTTCAAGATTTCCAAATATACTCAATATGATGGGGTGTCGGATCCTATGGATCATTTGTTTAGGTATCAACACCAACTTTCTATTTATCAAGGAACAAATTATCTAGATTCGTTGTTATGTAAGTCGTTTTCTTCAAGTCTGAAATGGGAAGCCTTGAAATGGTTTTGCTCTCTGCAAGAGGGATCGATATCATGCTTCAGGGAGATCAAGGAAAAGTTTCTAACGAATAATGTTTATCAGCGAGTAAAGTCGAAGCAAGTATCAGTTTTGTTTCAACTCAAGCAAGGAAAGAAGGAATCTCTAAAAACCTTCTTGTCATGTTTCAAGGTAGAAGCATAGCTTGTAGTTAGATGAATCAAAAATGACAGCAGTAATGGCATTTCAAACAGTGCTTATTCCATGTTTAGATATGCACAAATATACGCTTCGTAAAGAAATTAAAACTTTGAGAGAGTTGTATGACAAAATTGAGAAGGATGTGCAAGTTAAAGAAGGTATTCTAGCAGCATCGGTTCAACCAGTGTTGCAGGTATCTCAATAAAGTAAATCTGCCAAGGAGGAGAGCTATGGTAAGTCAGATAAGAGGAAATCGGCTAAGTCTTACCAAATATTAGAAAATCAACCTCCACAGAAAAAGAGGTTTGAGAGATCTCTGAAAGAGGAATTAGATCCAAGCAATTACATAGCTATTAATACTACTGTGGAGGATATTTTAAGAAGAGTGGGGAAAGAACCTTATTTCCAACATCCGACGTATAAGCTTCGGGAGATATCAACTTCCATAAAGTCAAGAATCACGAGACAAACAAGTGTCTGCAGTTGATTAAAGAAGTGGACAGATTAATGAGGGATGGAAAGCTTAGGGAGTTCAGAGCTGATACTAGGCCTGTAGTAACAGCTATGGTGAATGAGAAGCCCCTAGGGGTAATCAACATGATATACAAAGGGGTCATCCCATAGAAAAAGATTATAAGGGACAAGATGTGGAAGATATCAACAGTCAAAGAGGTACAAGAAGTGAATATCGAGCCGATACCAGTGAGCCCTACACTAGTATTGGCAAGCATACTAATAAAATGTAAAACGATAGTGTTACCTACGCATAAGTAACGTGACTCAACGCAAGTAAAACTAGAACTATTTTACGCGCTTATATTATCAAAGTTTTCTACTCTCGATACTATTGTAATAAGTTTGAGTAGAAGATTTGTTCCACTCCTAGTTCTTTAGAATTCTAAGTTAACTACGATTATCAGTCTATCAAGGTCAATAAGAGTAACGACAGAAATATACTACGATGGGAAACTACTAATCAATATGCGAATCACGAAATGACGGAATTCAAATACTAACTTGACAATAGATAATGAATTAGGGGAATTCGATTCCACCTTGATTCGACTTAATCAACTAACAAAGAAATATCGTAATCCAAATTTCAATGCTTTCGCATAAAAAACTGGTATTTCTAATCCTTAATTATTCATGACAATCTCTACCAAATAATAACTAGCATGTGAAACAATCAAACCCATTCTCATGGTGAACTAATTACTTTCTAGAATTAAATAGATTATCACGATGATTTCTAAGCTAACAAAATCAAGTTTTCATCAAGGCTTCCTCGAACCCCTCTAATGGAGGTTTTAGCCTTGAATCATTAAATTATCATTTCTATATGAATTTAAACAAGACATGATATAAAGATTATAAATTTACTTATTTGAATTAAAATGGAAATCTAATCATGCAAGATTGAATTGAAACTAATAATGATTATTAACTAAATCTATGAATTGAAACTAAAATGATTTAATGGAATGAAACTAGATTTATGAATAACTAACTAACTTTATTGATCTAATGAATAATAACAATACTGATTCAAAACTAAATTTAAAACAAGGTAATAAAACTAATTAATGGAGTTTAAACTAATTTATTTTCTAATCTAGGTTTAGCTGATGAGTCTGCCTCCTTTCCTCCTTTCAAGAAGAGAAAGAGATCCCCATGTGCATGGGCTTGGAGCCATGTTTTGGGTTGGAAAATCGAGCCCAAAACCCAATTTCTTCAGTCTACAGAGGTCTTTTCAGCTAGATTTGACTTCAACAGACTTTTCGTCCACTTCTGCTCCTCAGATTGGGTCAAGGTTTGGACCATTCTAAAGCTTTTCCCAAGACGGTCGTTTTGACATAAGGTAGGCCTAATTCTGAGGTCTGAGTCCAAAGATACAGTCTTCAAAAATTTTGCTGAATTTTGTGCGCCGTTTCTACCCGCGTTGACTTTTTAGCTTTTACCGGGCTTTAGAAAGGCTTTTTCTCCTTGAGTCTTGGCCTTTAATCACAGCACTTCTTAGCAGCCAACCCTTACTCCTTTATCTCTCAAAAGTGACACATTTATGCACATAATTGACTCCAATGCCTGAAATACATAAAAGCACGTAATCAGCATTAACTCTTATTTATTACTTGCATAATTGGTCTAAAAGTACTATTGTTAAGGGGTTAAAACTACAGTTTTGGGCTCTTATCAAACCACCCCCAAACAATATTTTGTTTTCCTTAAGCAAATATGAGAAATTAGAATAAGTGACCAAAAATGGAGTTCTAACTACTCTCATTTTGACGAGTTCGATTGCATTGACCATATGCAACAAGGCATTAAATCACTAGGAATTCCCTAGTGGACGAGTTATAGCCTCGTTAGAGTTTTCCAGTGAAGGTACTCACAAACTTCATCTATACTACAACGACTAAGAAATAAAACTATTGTTTCCTTATTTATGCTCCCAATTATCTATATATCTCACTAGCAATAAATACAGAATAATCATGTCGAAACCTGAACTAATATATGCATAATAATCAGTCATCTACGAATAAACATATATACAATGAGTAATACTATGAAATGCACTAGCAGGTCTGTTTCTGAAACTTTGGAATAACATCCTTAAGTAGGTCCTCACATAAATGTCAAGACAAAAACACTATAATTTTTCTTCTCAAGTTTCGCTACTCCAGTGTGCAGTGGGCACACTTTACCTTACAATCTCAATGGCACACAAAGAAGCCGAAGTTGATTAAATACATCTGCCACTTACTATCACACTAACATATTCCTAATTGAGTTAGATGTCTTATTTAGGTGTTGCGGGGATTAGGAGATGGTTTAAGAAGGAAAGAAATGGATATTCAAAAGGACAAGTATGAGTTAATAGGGTCTTCATATTACGTATCTAGAGAAACCCTTGTTCTTTTGCTTCTACACTTTGTTTCCATCCTTACCCTTTTTATTTTGGCTTTTTGACTCATTTTATTCTATTTTTGGAGTTTTTATTTTGTTTTTATTTTTATTTTTCTTTTTTTTTCTTTAGATGGAAACTTCTTTTCTTTTTTGTTTCTGAAGCAACTAACTAATTTTTGTTTACACAGGTTTTTCCTTTCTCTTTTGTTCACTCATCCTATTTTCAGACTCATTCTATAATGGGTAGGTTGATTTTTTATTTTGTTTTGTTTTTGTGAAAAGGTAAAGGATTTGCGGTTTATGGAAGGTTAAGAAAGGCTCAGAGGGGCGACTAGCGGAAAATAATTCATAGCTTTGAATTTTTGGCTATATCGATCCAAAGAGGGCCTAAATCCCCGCTTATAATATAGTATAGTGATCAAGCAAGTGGATGTGTGATTTCTCTATCTAGATTTTACTTCTCCCTTGTGTCATTTCTCAATTTTTTCACTCATATAAGGTTTTAGGCTATATTCTCACAGGATTTGTAGAATAAGTACTCTAGCCTAGATTTCAGAAACTTACTGCCAAACAATCATAGATACTCATGCAATATATTTATAGAAAGATGAAAATATTATTATCTACATATTAACCTAAGTTTCTAAAAACTATTCTAATGCAAAAGCTACGTGAGACTTCTAGATTATTAAGAGCATAGAGAAATAAAACAATACCAATATTCCTAAGTGTATAGCATAAACTTTTTATTTAAATTTTTGAATTTTTTTGAAATTTATTGAATTTTTACTAGAAAACAAGTGCATATTGTACATATCTATATCCTAACAGATGCCTTAATTACACGTGTTTCTATGCTAACCCCAAACAAGAAGCATGCTTTGTCTTCAAAGTATTGAAATAAAAAGGGTAGAAAAATACCATGGAAACGCGTGAAATTTAGGAGCATCTGCAAAACAAGGTTAAAACATACTACTATATAAAAAGAAAAACACACGCAACTCTATATGAGTTCCACCCGTTATGGGGTTAACAAGAATCAAATTACTTGGGACATAAGCAGACACTAACTGAAACTAAAACTTACCTTATCTCCCCCGTTTAAGCATCATCCTCATCCTCTTCATATGACCAAGGATCTTTTGCGTCCTGCCACGCTATAATAACTTGCCAAGTCCTTCGCCGTGTGTCATCAGCCCGTGCTAACCTGTTGAGTGTTACTCGATCTGATGGGGTGTAAGGAGCAACCAAATGAGGTTGCACCTGCCATCCCGGCTAAGTCATAACTCGGAATGAACGAACCACATAATTGGTGGGTCTCATGATTTCAACCCTTTTCCAATCCGTGAACTGGGTACAGAATTCAGGTAAACAACCGCGCATGATGCGACAAACCAAAACAGGCATAAGAAGATACTTATGCCGCATGATATGGGCTTTCTTAAGATGAGCCACTAAAACTCTGGGAATGTCATATAGGCGACGTCCCTCAACTAAAGCAAGGAAAACGTCACTAGCAGTGGAAATATTCATCAGTCATAGAGGTATGCATTATGCCACTCCCCTAAAATATTCATCAGGATGAATAACATGGTGGTGCCTACATTCAGGGACAGGCTACCAAGGGCTATGTTATACCTCTCTTGGTCCATTATACAAAATACCCCTCCCATATAATACTCGTGGAAATATGCATAGTCATAGAGGTATGCATTATCAGTCATATATCCCCACGTGTATGTAGGATTAGGCAAAGGCAATCCTGAAACCAAAGCTACAAAATTCTTACTGAATTCCATTGTTGTGTCATTAATTGCAAGGGAAAATTTTTGTTCTCCATCATGGTTACAATAGAAATTAATATTATTGTAGAAATATGCAGTAAGCTGAGGTGAATATGAGTCATCATCACTTACCAGTAAATGCCTACATCCTAACTGCAAGATCCTATCGCAGAACCAACCTCCATAGGTGTCGCTTCCCAACAAGTTTTCGAAAGACTGCTCAGGTATGAATGTAGGAGATGTCATCACAAAACTACTCTCTAGAAAAGCTGCAAACGATCCTGGAACAACCCACAAAAAAATTAGAATTTTTCATGCCTACAGAGGTCAGGGCGCGGGTCGCGCTCAAATTTAGCCTGGGATGGGCTCAGGGTACGCTCGTACCTTGGGCAAGTTACAGTGTTTTAGGTGTGGGGTGCACTCGGATTTGTTCTTGTGAGGGCACGGGGTGCACTCTGGTCTAAATTAAGTTACATGCTGTTCAAGCACATGTTGCGCTCGTGAAGAGTGAGTGTAGGGTGCAGGGTGCACTCTGGGTAGTCTGAGCAGGCTTAAGTGAAAAAACAAAAGAGAAAAAATGGGAGTGTGGGTTGTTAGTGTAGAATGAAGGAAGTATATATAGGGTTTTAGTTTCTAAAACGAATTAACAAGTTGTCAAAAAAAATTTAAGGCAATTGCCGGAAACAAAATATTTCAAAAACCTAAAACGGAAACAACCCATATTCATTATTCTAAAACAAACATAATATCTTTTAGATTGAATTTAGAATAGTAACTTCCTAACTCTCTGAAATTTCATCCTACGACAATATCTAATCATAGGCATGCCAATATCTGCAACATTCCCAACAATCATTGCAAAATTACTTCTAAAACTGTGGATCATACAAAAACCATGCTAAAGAAATAATACCACCCCAAACAATTCGGGAAGGTGGGATTAACACTAAAATCATCACATGCTTAGCCAAAACCCAAATTTGATTAAAATAGAAAAACAAATAACAATTAACTACAGAATTCAAATTTAACTACCAAATTTAACAACTTAACATCCAATCTACTAAAAACAATAAAAACAACATCAAAATAACAAATTTCCTAAAACAAAGTTTAGGATGGAAAGACCAACAATCCACCCCCAAACAAATTTTATAGAACAGAGTTTAGAAAATTTGTTTTAAACGTGGGTCTTTTAAAGTCAGATTCCCGAGACTTCATCTCTAACATATGTATATAATGAACATGTAGTTTACCATATATCAACAACCAAAATAGTTGTGGATCTTTCCATAAATAAATAACATGGGATGAACCCCCAAACAAAATCAAGCACCAAGATTTTCTACGACGCAACTTAGTGAAATGAAAGTGAAGTCTGATAGACCTAGAACGTAACTGAGCATGTACCTTCTTCTTCATCTTTGAACGAAAGGGTGGGCAAGTGAATGATTGTGAGAAAATGGGTGGTTGTGAAAGATAAGGTTGATATGGATGAATTGTATAAGTAAGAAATGGAAAAATTGGAAATGTGGGTTTAGCATAAAACTCATTCATGGTGTAGGTAGGAACTGTCTCAATTATGAAAATGAAGGTGTCAAGTGACTTTTCCTTGGGAATTATTTTTGCATTAGGAGGATTTAGAAAATCATTAAGCACATAAGAAGCGAAAGGGTCAAGTGCAAACTCAAGCTTCCTTTGAAAAGGTGGGAGGTGGGGAAAATTGGTGATGGAAGATGAATGAGTGATAGGATGATGTGAGGTGGATGAATGGGGCTCGGCTAGAGCTCTCAGGTCTAGATCATCAGAAGCCTTGAGATATGCAAGACATTCCTTAATAGGTGGGTCAAAAGAATCACTAGGATAGAGGGTGAAAAATTCATCTTCCGTCATAGCGTCAAGGGATGAATGGATGTTGACAGGGAAGGACTCGCAAGGTGGCAAGGAAGAGTTGCAAAAGAGTCAAAGGAAATCTTCCTCGACTTCCAGGGAGTTCTCGTCGAAGTTGAAACTTCTAAAGGAAAGGAATTTATACATCTGATTATCAGAAAGCGTGGTTTTGAAATAATCTTGAGCTAAGCTCTCGATCATGCTAACCTCTTCATCCGAAGTCGTATCTGGGAACTATTCCTTCGTTTTAAAAACATTTACCTCAACAGAAAGATGGCTAAAAGACATGGACATCGAACCATCGAGACAGTTTACGAGCGCTTTGGTGATACCCCGTAAAAACTCAACTAGATTACTCTAACTTAATTCTTACGGTATCAATTATTTATTTCCTACTCTCACATATAGATTTATGCAATATATAGGGCACAGAATCGTTCCACTCCTAAACTACCAAGACATAAAGAAATTAATTAATTAACACAAGGGAACAATGGCGACAGTAATATTTATAGAGATGAATTTATAATATGAAACTAAATATATGAATTTAACTTATACTAATTTAACTAAGCAATTGAATATGAATTGAATAAAATATATAGAAGAATATGGAGAAGAGATTAGGGGGATTTATTTCACTTAAATAAATTCCTAATATGCTAGTGTAGATTATTGCAATCATAACCAATTAAGATTAATTGTGACCCCTAATTATTCATGGCAATCTCTGCCAACTAATAATTAGCATATGAGGAAGTTCAACCTATTCTCATGGCGAATCAACTAACCTACTAGAGTGAACTTTTAAATACAATAATTTTAACTAACAAATCAAGTTTTCATCAAAGCTTCATCAAACCCCTCTAATGGAGGTTTAGCTAGAATTAATTAGACTATCATTTATAACACAAGAACAATAAAAACAAGTCATTATTGAATAACTAATTAAACTTTCTTAATCTAAATTAACAATAGTCTAAGATTCAAACATGGATTACAATTAAAATTTAAACTAATTTAGAACTAAGATTATGAATACTAATTATCAATTTAAAATAACTAAATCTATGAATGAAAGATTGAATTCGAATTTAAATATTGAAATATAACTAAGTAATTTATTCTAAATTTCAAAACTTGTTCTCACAACTAATAAAATTGACAACTAACTAGATTAATCTATAGAAACTAATTTAATCAATTAAAACAAATTATATATTACAAAACTAAATTTTATGAACTAGAACTAGGTTTAGATCTAGATAGCTTAAGAGATAAGCTTTTGTCTCTTGATATAGAAGAGTTAGATCCCCAAATTCGTGCACGAGTTGAGGAGCCATGTTTTGGGCCGAAAAATCAAGCCCAAAACCCAATTCGTTGAATCCAAGACTTCCCATTCTGGTCGTATTACAGTAGCACATGTTTTCACCCACTTATACAGCTCTGATCGAGTCAGTATCTAGACCATTGGAAGGACCCTTTTGAGCCGGTCATTTTGATATAAAATGGGCCCAAATCAGAGGTTTGAGCCCAAAGATATGGTCTTTTGAAGTTCTGTTGACTTTTCTTCAGCTTTCTAATCCAGTTTGACTTTCACTTAACAACTTGACTTAGGCTTTTTAAGGGCTTCTTCTCTATGAAACTTGGGCTTTCTTCATAGAACTTTCATAGTACTCACTTTAGCTCCTTTTAGCGCCTAATTAGTAACAAATTTCCATTTATTCAACTCCGAAGCCTGATATACTCAAAAGTATGTAATTAGTGATAAACCTGTATTATTAATCACATAATTAGTCTAACAGCTATATTGTTAAGGGGTTAAAACTACAGTTTTGGGCTCTTATCAAACCACCCCCAAACAGCATTTTGCTTGTCCTCAAGCAAATATGAGAAATTAGAATAAGTGACCAAAAATAGAGTTATAACTAGTCTCGTTTCGCCGAGTGCGATTGCATTGACCATATACAACAAGGCCTTAAACCACTAGAAATTCCCTAGTGGACGAGTTATAGCCTCGTGAAAGTACTCACAAACTTCATCTATACTACAATGACTAAGAAATAAAACTATTGTTTCCGTATTTATGTCTAAATTATCTATACATCTCACTAGCAATGAATACAGAATAATCAAGTCGAAACCTAAGCTAATATATGCTTAATAATTAATCATCTATGAATAAACATATATACAATGAGTAATACTATGAAATGCACTAGCAGGTCCGTTTCTGAAAACTAGGAATAACGTCCTTAAGTAGGTCCTCACATAAATGTCAAGACAAAAACCACTCTGATTTTTCCCCTCAAGTTTCGCTACTCCAGTTCACAGTGGGCACAGTTTACCTTACAATCTCAATGACACACAAGGAAGCCGGAGTCGATCAAACACATCTGCCACTTACTATGACACTAACCTATTCCTAATTGAGCTAGAGGTCTTTATTAGGTGTTGTGGGGATTAGGAGATGGTTTAAAAAGGAAGGAAATGGATATTCAAAAAGGACAAGTCTGAGATAATAGAGTCTTCATATTATGTAACTAGAGAAAACCTTATTCTTTACTTTTGCTTCTACACTTTGTTTCCATCCTTAGCCATATTTTTCTTTTTCTTTGGCTTTTGACTCCTTTGATTGTATTTTTGAGTTCTAACTCTTTATTTTATTTTATTTATTTATTATATATATATACATATATTTTTAATTTGGATGGAAACTTTCTTTTCTTATTTGAAGCGACTAATCAAATTCTTGATTTCAAAGGTCTTTCTCTTTTCTATTCTTCATCTCTATTCTCAGACTTATTCAAAGAATTGGTAGGCTGATTTTTTTTTTATTTTGTTTTGTAACAGGTTAAAGGATTTGCAGTTTATGAAAGGCTAAAGAAAGGCTCAGAGGGGCGACTAGCGGAAAATAATTTCGTAGGTTTGAATTTTTGGCTATATCGATCCAAAAAGGGCCTAAATTCTCGCTTAGGATATGGTATAGTGATCAAGCAAGTGGATATGTGATTTCTCTATCCGGATTTTACTTCTCCCTTGTGTCATTTCTCAAATGTTTCACTCATATAAGGCTTTAGGCTATATTCTCACAGGATTTGTAGAATAAGTACTCTAGCCTAGATTTCAGAAAGTTACTACCAAAAATCATATATACTCATGTAATATATTTATAGATAGATACAAAGATTATTACCTACATATTAACCTATATTTCTAAAAACTATTCTAATGCAAAAACTACGTGAGACTTCTAGATTATTAAGAGCATAGAGAAAGAAAACAATACCACTATTCCTAAGTGTATATCATAGCTTTTCATTTATATATTTTTTATTTTTTTTGAAATTTTTGAAATTTTAACTCGAAAACAAGTGCATATTTTATATATCTATATCCTAACAGATGCCTTAATTACACGTGTTTCTATGCCACCAAACAAGAAGCATTCTTTGTCCTCATAGTATTTAAATAAAAAAGTTAGAAAAATACCATGGAAACGCGTGAAATTCTGGAACATATGCAAAACAAGGTTAAAACATACTAATATAGAAAATAAAAACTGACACAACTCTATAGGAGTTCCACCCGTTATGGGGTTAACAAGAATTAAATTGCTTGGGACAGAAGCAGACACTAACTGAAACTAAAAACTTACCTCCTCTGCCATTTAATTGTCATCTTCATCCTCTTCAAAAGATGAGGTTCCTTCGTGTCCTGCCATGCCATGATAACTTGCCAAGCCTGACGCCATTTATCATCATTAAAGATTGCCATCCTGCTTGTTTGGTTACTTCTCGAAACCAAGATCCGTATGTGTTGCTCGAGAACAAATCTTCGAAAGGCTGTTTCGGTATGACTGTAGGAGATGTCATCACAAAATTACTCTCTGGAACAGATGCAAATGATCCTGGAACAACCCACAAAAATCGAAATTTTTTGTGCCTACGGAGGTCAGAGCGCGGGGTGCACTCAACCTATGCCTGGGTAGGGCACAGGTCACGCTCAGGTGAGTATCGAGTTATAGTGTTTTGGGCATGGGGCGCGTTCAGATTTGATCTGGGTAGGGCGCGGGTCGCGCTCAGGAGCAAATGGACTTACAATGTTTTGGGTGCAGGTGGCGCTCAACTGAGGCGCGCTCCGAGCTGCTTTAGTGCTTAATTGAAGAAGAAAAAGAGGGAAAAAATGGAAGTGAAAGGTAAGAGATGAAAGTGAGAGATGTGAGTTTTGTGTCGAGAATGAATGAAGTTTATATAGGTTTTGAGTTTCCAAAACGAATCGGCAAGTTGCCAAAAAGCTTTAAGGCAATTGCCGGAAAAAAAATATTTCAAAACTTAAAATGGAAACAACCCATATTCATTATTCTAAAACAAACTAATATCTTTTAGATTTAAATTAGAATAGTAACTGATAAACTCTTTGAATTTTCATCCTACCATAATATTTACTCATAGTCATGCCAATATCAGCAACATTCCCAATAATCATCACAAATTACATAATAAATTGTGGATCATATAAAAACCATGCTAAAAGAAATAATACCACCCCCAAACAATTCGGGAAGGTGGAATTAACACTAAAATCAACACATAATTTGAAAAGAACCAAATTAAATTAAAATCGAAATTCAAATACAATTTACTACCGAATTTAAATTTAACTACTGAATTTAACAACTTAACATCCAATCTACTAAAACCAATAAAAACAACATCAAAACAACAAACAACAAGAAATCTAGCTACGAGATGAGGAAGGGATAAGAATAGGAAGTTGAGTGATCAAGAATGGAAAAACCAAACACCCCACCCCTAAACCAATTTTATAGAACAGAGTTTAGAAAATTTCTTTTAAACGTGGGTCTTTTAAAGTCAGATTCCCCTAGACTTAATATGGGGCCGTTTTAAGTCAGATTCCCCTAGACTGTGCACAACCCTAAACAAGCAAGAAACTGGGGTGACATAAAATAGATGATGTGTGGTCAACTATAAACTAATAGTTGAAAGAGTTGGGGGTCTAGCCATAAAAACATGATACTAAATGCACCTCCAAACATAATAAAGTTGTATAATTGGAAGCAATCATGTAGAAGAATGAAAGAAAACTTATGCAACCCATCAAAGAACATATGCAAACCATCATGTTGTAGCTGCATTAAAAAGTTGGAATGACCCAAAAGATGAATTAGCGATACTTTTGTTGAGAAAGGAATGAAGTATGGATCCTGATGTCTTTTATGAGGCTCAGATGAGGAAAAATAAGACAAACTAGGTGTCTCACTACACTCGGTCAAAGCTTGGTTCTCAACTACAAGAATGGTGTACTCATGGGATTGTGTGCTAGGCAAACACTCTTCACCGTGAGGGTTGAAAAAATTATTTAGGGTCTCTGAGGCAATAGGCTCAAGTGCAAATTCGAGGTTCTTCTGAAATGGTGGGCGAATGGATGGTTTAGTTATGATAGATGGTTGGATTTTAGGAGGTGGTAACTCCGATAGATGGTGGGTGGTTGGTGGTTCCTCAGTTGGTGGATCCTCACACGCTCTTAAGAAATCATAGAAGTCTTCATCTAGCTTAGTTGAATCCATAAAGTTGTGGTTTGTGGCTTTATCTTTAAGAAATTCATCTATTTCTTCCTTTGTTATTTCCTCAGTTGCCAAACTAAATTGAGATTCACATTGCGATAAAGAAGTTACTTCCTTTAATTCTTGCACATGACCTTGTTCATGCCTTATATTTGAATTGTTAATCTCTATGTCCTCACCCTCTTCCTCTAAACACTATAAATATCCTCAATGGCATCATTCAAATGTGTTGAGGAATCATCCAGCCGAGTTTGGTTATCAAACACAAAGGCCTGGACATGCTCAACAGAAGGGTCCATATTAAGAGAATGCCAATAGTTATCAAATTCTTCCTTCATCACATCTTTATAAATATTTTCTAAAGTGTCATCATTATATTCATCGTCAGATGGATCAATAGGAGGTTCCTCGGAGGCATCGCTCAAATTTGACTGGTCATCCAAAACTAGTCCTAAAGAGTCGTCTGCAAGAATTTCCTCATCCAGGTGGGGTGTGGAGTCAACATAATGGTAAATGGGAGGGTCATGGGTAGGTAGCTTCATGAAATTTAGGGTAGGTCTTAACTAGCTCGAATGGTGTGGTTATGGGAATAGGTTGTTGTACTTGTGGGTCGATCTCTAGCAAGTTTGAAAGTTCTTTATTAGGTGAGGGGATCATGGAAATCATCTGGGCTATGTTCTAAAGCATAGTTAGGTTCTGAAGCATAGTTTGAGAAATTCAGTCTGGGAAGGGTGGTGAACTAGATGGGTGGGTAATTTCTGGAATGGTGGAAATGTCTTGTTGGTATGGTGTTTGATAGTCATAGTTATTGCCGTTTGAGTGACTCTGGTTGATCTCGTATTGTGATGGGATAGATTAAGGTTGAATAAATATGGGACATGAATGGGCGGTGTAGTCTGGATCTGAACAAATTGTGCACGAAAAAGTGTTTGGTTCGTTGTACACACTCATCACAGAACTAGAAGTAGACGACACTGGTTGACTCCATGTATAGTTTGGATGAGTAGAAAACTCTTGATTGTATGGGTCACTATAAAAATTTGAAAATTGAGGTTCATAATTATTATTATATCCTATAGTAGGCTCAAAATTTTGATATGATGGGCAATGAGAAGCCCAATAGTCAGGACTACCACAGCATGAACATGGTGAAGGGTTTGCATAATAATCATATTCATAATTACAAATATATTATAGGACAAAACTCTAACTATAAATTTCTAGATAAGCATGTACGTTGACGTTTACGATAAACAAGCCTGATTATACTAGAATTGAAACTCCTCTGACAGAAGAAGCGAGGAGTGGAAGAAAGAGTACCTTAATGCCTTTTTGCTATGCGTATGAATAGCATCTTGTATACGCAATCTCAGTGTATTGAAGAAGTTAGAAACACCGAATAACTTGAAGAAATGGAAGTTTGAACCGACTGTGAAAAATCGGGTCGCTCCGAAGAAGAGAGCCAGCGCTCGAAAATTTGCCCGGAAGGGGGCACAAAGTCGCTTCGTGCCTGAGGCAATTTTCAGTGAGTTGAGCACGGGGGGAGCTTAGAATTTTCCTGTGAAGGGTGCAGGTCGCGCTCGTGCCTGAGGCGATTTCCAGTGAGTTGAGCGCAGGGGGCGCTCATAATTTGCCTGACACGGGCGCAGGTCGCGCTCTTGACTTTGGCAATGTCCAGTAAGATTTACATGCTCTAAAAAATATGAAAGTTTTACAGTAGTTTGGTAAGATGTCCATCAAGTAGCATGTAAAAGTTTAGATCAATCGGAGCAATGAAAGTCCTTCTACTGCCCTTCAAAGTTTGTGAAATAGTTTTCGGACACAATACAAACAACTGAATGGTTAACCAATCAAAATAGAGCCAAAAATCACCAAACTTTTACTAGAGGCTCCTGACAGATCCTACGTGTTTCTGTAAAATATTTAGAGCAATTGGAGTTCTACAAACCTTCCTTATCGGCTGGTGTTCTAGAAATTAAGTGTTTGCAAAATGGCAGAAACACACTGAAAACAATCCACTAGTTAGGTGATCAAAACAAATCCAAAACTCGTCAAAATTTTACTTATAACTCTTGACTTATGATAGATCCTCCTATAAAAAATTTAGAATTTTTAGAACTTCCTAAGTAACCTTACTCGATAGTTTTTCCCGACACTTACGGTGTGAAAGCTGAATTACAGCAGTGCAAAGATGGTAATAGTTCACTAGGTAAACTAACTAGGAAAAATCTGAAAATATTCCAGTAAATCAACAACACATTAGATATTATGCCTGACAATTTTCAGAATTTTCTCAAATTTTTAAATACCTTTACAGTAGTATTCGTCACTGTGATCCCCCAATCTTAAGGGAGCGTGGGCGCGCTTTGTGCAAGGCAAAAGAGAGGACGTGCGCCCCTGTGCTTAAAACAGTGAACAGTAACAAAAATATGAGAAAAAAAGAAAGAAAAATGAAAATGGTGGGTGAGTTGAGAATGGGGATTACCCTGGCAGCGGCGCCATTTGATACCCCGTAAAAACTCGACTAGATTACTCTAACTTAATTATTACAGTATCAATTATTTATTTCTTACTTTCACATATAGATTTATGCAATATATAGAGTACGGAATCGTTCCAGTCCTAAACTACTAAGATAGAAAAAAATCAATTAATCAACACAAGGGAACAATGGTGAGAGTAATATTTATAGAGATGAATTTATACTATGAAACTAAATATATGAATTTAAGTTATACAAATTTAACTAAGCAATTGAATATGAATTGAATAAAATCTAGAGAAGAATATGGAAAAGAGATTAGGGGGATTTGATTTCACTTAAATAAATTCCTAATATGCTAGTGTAGATTATTGCAATCATAACCAATTAAGATTAATTGTGATCCCTAATTATTTATGGCAATCTCTGCCAACTAATAATTAGCATGTGAGGAAATTCAACCCATTCTCATGGTGAATCAATTAGCCTACTAGAGTGAACTCTTAAATATAATAATTCTAACTAACATATCAAGTCTTCATCCAAGCTTTATCAAACCCCTCTAATGGAGGTTTAGCTAGAATTCATTAGACTGTCATTTCAAACAAGTCATTATTGAATAACTAATTAAACTTTCTTAATCAAATTAACAATAGTCTAAGATTCAAACATGGATTACAATTGAAATTTAAACTAATTTAGAACTAAGATTATGAATACTAATTATCAATTTAAAACAACTAAATATATGAATAAAAGATTGAATTCGAATTTAAATATTGAAAGATAACTAAGTAATTTAATTTAAAATTCAAAACTTGTTCTCACAACTAATAAAGTTGACAACTAACTAGATTAATCTATAGAAACTAATTTAATCAATTAAAACTAATTCTATATTACAAAACTAAATTTTATAAACTAGAACTAGGTTTAGATCTAGATAGCTTAAGAGCTAAGATTTTGTCTCTTGATATAGAAGAGTTAGATCCCCAAATTTGTGCATGGGCTGAGGAGCCATGTTTTGGGCCGAAAAATCGAGCCCAAAACCCAATTCGTTGAATCCAAGACTTCCCATTCTGATCATATTACTGTAGTGCATGATTTCACCAACTTATACTACTCTAATCTAGTCAAGATCTGGACCATTAGAAAGAGCTTTCTGGGCCGGTCATTTTGATATAAAATGGGCCCAAATCAGAGGTCTGAGCCCAAAGATATAGTCTTTTGAAATTTCGTTAATTTTTCATCAACTTTCTAATCCGGTTTGACTTTCACTTAACAGCTTGACTTGGGCTTTTTAAAGACTTTTCTCCATGAAACTTGGGCTTTCTTCATAGAACTTTCATAGCAATCACTTTAGCTCTTTTTAGGGCCTAATTAGTAACAAATTTGCATTTATTCAACTCCAAAGCCTGAAATACTGAAAAGCACGTAATTAGTGATGAATCTATATTATTAATCACATAATTGGTCTAACAGCTATATTGTTAAGGGGTTAAAACTACAGTTTTGGGCTTTTATCAGTTGGTCGTAGCCAAGAAAGGACGCCCTAAAATGATCAGAATAGAGTCGTTAGCGACTTCGGTATCGAGGATAACAAAATCAGCAGGATAGTAGAAATCCTGAACCTTAACAAGCACGGTTTCAACCACACCCTTTGGATACTTAATCGACCGATCAGCTAATTGCAACGTCATTTTCGTAGGTTACATCTCCTGTAAACCTATTTGTTTATAGAGATATTAAGAGAGTAAGTTAACACTCGCCCCTAGGTCTAATAGCGCGGTCGTTGTGTGGGAATCTCCTAAGGTGTATTGTACAGTAGGACGACCAGGGTCCTTGTACTTAATAATTCCATTATGTTCTATTAAAATTAGAAACTGTTCAGTTAAAAAGGCGCCTTTAGGAATATTTGTCTTACGCCTAGTAGTACACAACTCTTTGAGAAACTTAGCATGGTGAGGTAACTTTTTAATCACTTTGAGAAAAAGTAGGTTTATCGTTAGATTTTTAAAAGCCTCCCTAATCTCATCAAAATTCGTAACCTTGTTCAACATAGCTAATCTCTGGGGAAACGGTGGTTTCTCTCTATATTTAACATATGGATCAACAGGATGTTTATGTAGGAACCATTATTTCAGAATGAATATTTCTACAAACCTCGAAAACCCACGCGCAGCGGAATTAATGGGGTTCACGGTTTTGGATAGGAAAACATACATTTTAGATCAACTTCTTGATATCTCTGAGAATCCAATAGCTATGAATCCGAATCAACAATCAACCCCTTGATCTTCTGTTGTATTCCTTTTAATAGATTAGACGTTGTGTGGGCAACGATCTACCAACCCCCTTCTTTCTCACAAAGCTAAAACCAATTTTGGATCTATCTTTCCTTGCCTCTCTTTTCAATCCAGAATGAATATTGATTTCGGCGAAGAGAAAAAGGATTCTAATTATAGGCTACAACAGGGACCATGAGGAGAAATTAGGGTTGGGCCTCCTGACGGGCTTGGGCTTTCCACGTTCACCCAGAATACACGGCCCAAGTTCGTCAACAAATGGCTTATTCCACTAAAAGCCATTGTTACACTACCACCCTAATCCCAAATTACGTGTCAGCCTTTATGGGCTCCATATTATATGCTCGTTGATCTCCCCGTGTTTAAGATATCGAATATTCATTAATTAAGTCAAGTTACTGACAACTACACTAATCAACTTCTTATGTCCTTAAGTAGTACCACTCAACCTCATTGTCATGTCGGAATAAATCCACCTGTAGGGTTTACATGACAATCTTTTTGAGCTCCTCATGGGGACATCATCAACCCGACTTCCTGCGGGTCACATATTCTTTCTATAATCAATAGCACACCTTACATACAATGTCATTACTCAATCTATTGAGTTTGTTGATTCACAAATAAATCTCACTCATTGATGATTTAAAGCAATATACAATGCACGTAAGTGCCTATTATTATATCTGGATTAAGAGGACAAGCATCCATAATAATAGAGGCGTTTGTTCTCTTATATAGTCAGTATAAAGAGAAACAACCTCACTTGGTCCTGTTCAATACACACAAAGTGTACTAGTGTAATCCTGTAGTCAAGATAGACTAATACGAGATTATACTACAACCGTACCAATGGTTTGTCCAAATCCATCTAGGTTATGAATGATTACTTATACTTTATAAGGTACTAATGATATGATCTTCTATGTATTCACACCATATCATTTACAACATAAAGTATTAGACACATGCATATAACTAATAACATATATAATATGCATAACATTTGCCCATATGATTCTCATTTAAAATATAAAAATTAGAGTTAATACAAAAGTAATGCTTTTAGTATATAACCCTATCAGTTTAACCTTGGTTTTTTGTTTCTTAGGTTGTGGTTTAACTGGTACCTCTACTGGGGAAGGATCTTCAGTTTCTATTTCGATATATAGTTCAATATTCGGTATAGGGACTACTGGTGGGGTAACTATAGATAGAGTTACGACGTTATCAACGACTCTGCCAGAATGGAGAGTTATGATGGCATTTAGCTCACCTACGTTTGCATTGTCCTTACTAGTATTACCGTTTACCTCAAAGGGTGTGTTTGTTGTTTTTGGATTAGGTATCGCTTGACCTGGAAACACACATTTTGGCTGTACTTTCTCTTATGCTAACTGCTATAAAGAAAGTTGGATGGCTTGTAAAATCTGTTGTTGGGTTTGCATAAAGGCGTCAAAACAATCCGGTTGTGGAGGAGTGTTTGCTATAGGTTGTGTGACAATAACTATGTCACGTTAATTATTAATGGGTGGGTTGTGATAGTTATGATTAACCGGAATGATACCTCTATTAGAATTATAATTATTATTATTATAATTATTATAATTACCCTGACCTTGTCCTTGTCTCGGTGGAGCTTGATTGTAATTGTTTGCTTGCCTAACGTTTTGATTATTATACGCTGGAGGTGTAGCTTGTTAATTATTTCGCCAACAGTAGTTGGGATTTTGTCTCCAAGGTGCGTTAGGTTCACTATTAATGGAACAAACATTGTCTTGATGTGAACTTTGTTATTCATAGGCGAGAGGACAATAGGAGTCGGGATGCTCAGGACTCAAACAGAAATTACATGGATTAAAGTTGACATTCATGACGGGGATAGGCTTTTGCTGAACAGAAATAGCTTCTACCTTTTTAGTGAGAGATTCGATTAAAGTTTTTAGTTCAGGATTTGGTTTAATCTCAAACATAACGGCGGCCTTAACTATTGTAGAAGAACTAGCGGAGCAGGAGATATCGTCGCTACCCCCCCCCCCCCCATTTATTATTACGCTTTGTTTGATCTTCTAAAAATTTATAAGCCTCTGAGGCTCCTTTATTGAGGAAACTACCCCCATTCATTATGTGAAGCACCTCTTTGTGGTGGTGTAAAAGTCCCTTGAGAGGTTATGGTGTGGACACTCTATAAAAAGATCGGTGAAACAATTCCAAGCTTCTGAAAATGATTCATGAGGATTCTGTCGAAAAAAATGAATCTTAGAAAGCATTTCATCTGTCTTCAGTGGTGTGTAAAATATTCCATAAATAGTTGAACAAGTTTGGCCCATAAGTCCACAGAATTAGGCACTTGGGCAGTTAACCAAGACGCCACCTGATCGACTAAGGTGAAAGGAAACACCCTTAATTTAATTTGTTCAGCACCAACCGTAGGATGGTGGAATGTGGTAAGGACGTGTTCAATCCTACGCATATGCTGATAAGGTTTTTCATGGTCTAACCCATGAAAAACGGGTAACAAATTAAATATATTTGGGGGGATTCGGAAATCCCCCACTGGGTCTTCAAGAACAATGCAAGATTTTGGGCTATCGTTCAAGACTTTGTAAAAGTCAAAGAGAGGAGACTCTCTTTCTTCAGCCATTATTCCAGGTGTAGTGTGTGGTATATTAGCTAGAGGTGTAGTAAGTGGTATACTAGAAAGGTGTGTTTGTTGACGTTGCCTGTTGATTACGTTAGGCGTTTTTCTTCTACCTGTCCTTAATCTCATACATGGCTAAGACCAATCTTAACAAAACATGACAACACTCAAAACAATCCTGATATGCTAGTATAAACCTCTAACAGGAGATGCGAGGAGTGGAAGAAAGAAGTACCTGACTGCCTCCTTGCTTCGCTTATGAATAATGTCTTGTATAAGTGAGCTCAGTGTGTGTAACAAGTTAGAAACACTGAATAACTTGAAGTACATAATGGAAGTTTGAACTAACCTGTGGAAATCGGGCTGTTCAGAAGAGGGCGCGGGGTGCGCTCTGAAGTAGCCTAGAAAGGGCACAGGGTGCGCTCATGTTTGACTCAAGGTCTAGGCACTTTGGGCGCGGGTTGCGCTCTGGTTAAGCCTTGGGAGGGTGCAAGGTGCGCTCGTGCCTTAGCTGATGTCTAGGCACTTCAGCGCGTGGTGCGCCTTGATTTTGTCTAGGATGGGCGCGGGGTGCACTCGTGCCTTGACTGATGTCCAGGCACTTCAGCGCGGGGTGCGCTCCAATTTTGGCCTACAAGGGTGCAGGGTCCACTCAGTGTATTCCTAAGAAAAAAAAAATCAGTTCCGAAGTAAACAACCATAGTAAGAATCAAACAAGGGTAGGTGGATTTAATGGGACTTTGGGAAGACTAACAATACTAATGAAAACAATTCTAAAGGGAACTAAGATGGCAGCAGCGCCATTTGATAAAATGTAAAACGATAGTGTTACCTACACATAAGTAATGTGACTCATCGCAAGTAAAACTAGAACTATTTTACGCGCTTATATTATCAAAGTTTTCTACTCTCAATGCCATTGCAATAAGTTTGAGTAGAAGATTCGTTCCACTCCTAGTTCTTTAGAATTCTAAGTTAACTATGATTATCAGTCTATCAAGGTCAATGAGAGTAACAACAGAAATATACTACGATGGGAAACTACTAATCAATATGCGAATCATGAAATGATGGAATGCAAATACTAACTTGACAATAGAGAATGAATTAGGGGAATTCGATTCCACCTTGATTCGACTTAATCAACTAATAAAGAAATGTCGTAATCCAAATTTCAATGCTTTCACATAACAAACTGGTATTTCAAATTCCTAATTATTCATGGCAATCTCTACCAAATAATAACTAGCATGTGAAGCAATCAAACCCATTCTCATGGTGAACTAATTACTTTCTAGAATTGAATAGATTATCACGACGATTTCTAAGCTAACAAAATCAAGTTTTCATCAAGGCTTCCTCAAACCCCTCTAATGGAGGTTTTAGCCTTGAATCATTTAATTATCATTACTATATGAATTTAAACAAGACATGATATAAAGATTATAAATTTACTTATTTGAATTAAAATGGAAATCTAATCATGCAAGATTGAATTGAAACTAATAATGATTATTAACTAAATCTATGAATTGAAGCTAAAATGATTTAATGGAATGAAACTAGATTTATGAATAACTAACTAACTTTATTGATCTAATGAATAATAACAATACTGATTCAAAATTGAATTTAAAACAAGGTAATAAAACTAATTAATGGAGTTTAAACTAATTTATTTTCTAATCTAGGTCTAGCTGATGAGTCTGCCTCCTTTCCTCCTTTCAAGAAGAGAAAGAGATCCCCAATTTCGTGCATGGGCCTAGAGCCATGTTTTGGGCCGGAAAATCGAGCCCAAAACCTAATTTCTTCAGTCCACAGAGGCCTTTTCAGCTAAATTTAACTTCAACAGACTTTTCGTCTACTTCTGCTCCTCTGATTGGGTCAAAGTTTAGACCATTGGAAATCTCTTTCCAAGACGGTCGTTTTGACATAAGGTAGGCCCAATTCCAAGGTTTGAGTCCAAAGATACAGTCTTCGAAACTTCTGCTGACTTTTGTGCGCTGTTTCTGCCCGCGTTGACTTTTCAGCTTTTATCGGGCTTTAAAAAGGCTTTTTCTGCTTGAGTCTTGGCCTTTAATCACATCACTTCTTAGTAACCAACCCTTGCTCCTTTATCTCGCAAAAGTGACACATTTCTGGACATAATTGACTTCAATGTCTGAAATACATAAAAGCACGTAATCATCATTAACTCTTATTTATTACTCGCATAATTGGTCTAAAAGTACTATTGTTAAGGGGTTAAAACTACAGTTTTGGGCTCTTATGACATACTTGGAGCAATTATGTTTGTACCAGATGATGTATCCAAGGTAATGTTACCTCATGATAATGCTTTATTAATTACTTTAAGGATATCAGGATATGATGTACAAAAGGTGCTGGTTGATTGTGGAAGTTCAGTGAACATTCTTTTTTGGAAAGCTTTCACGGGTATCAGATTTGATGAGTCGCATCTAAAAGAACCACAATTTAATATGTTTGGTTTCAATAGAAGTTCTACTAGGCCAGCTAGAGAAATTAAATTACCAGTGAGAGTTAGTCCGCAGACAATTATAACCAAATTTATAGTCATTAAGTATCATTCAAATCATAATGCTATCTTGGGAAGAAAGTGGACACATGCTATGAGAGCAGTTCCAATTACTTTTTACCAAGTTATCAAATTTATAACGGCTTATAGGTTACATGAGATGAGAGGTGATCAGTCAGAATCCAAAAAATATAACTTTGTTATTGTCAAAGGTATGATGAAAGAGAAAAAAGTAGATACTGGGGGCGTCTCGGAGAGCACCCACTACTAATTAACAGAGTCTTCATTTCCAAAATCTGATACAAGTAAACAATAAGAGGATTTTAGATTCACTTCAGAGATGAAGACAGAATTAGAAATGGTTCCAAGCAAAATAATTGAAGAAGTACAAAAAGTGAATATCGGACAGGATAATGAAAGTTGCTTCACTTTCATTGGCACAAAAATGAGTTCAAAAATCAAGCAAGATTTGATAGAGTTCTTAAAGGCAAATAAAGATGTGTTTGCTTGGTTGATGGCCGATCTTCCTGGTATCGATCCTTTTATATGTTCTCATAAGCTAAATATGAGAGAAGGAACAATTCTAGTACATCAGAAACATAGGAGGGTCAGGTCGATATACGAAAATACGTTGCAAGAAGAGATTCAAAAAATGCTGAAGAGTGGAATCATCAGGGAGATCAATAATTCAGAATGGGTAACAAATATTGTTGTTGTACCAAAGAAGAATGGCAAGGTTAGAGTCTGTGTGGATTTCATTGATGTAAATAAGGAATGTCCCAAAGATTACTATCCGATGCCAAGAATTGATGAATTGGTCGATCGAACAGTTGTGTTCGAGTTGTTGAGCTTTTGCGATGGCTATTCAGGATATTTTCAAGTTATAATGGCAGTACTAGACAACCTAAAAATAGTGTTTGTTGTAGAAAGAGGTCTTTACTGCTTCATTAGAATGCCATTCTGTTAAAAAAATGCAGGAGCAACATATCAGAGGTTGGTGGAGAAAATGTTCATAAATTTGATCAAACATATTGTCGAAGTATATATCAATGACATGGTGATAAAATCTAAGAAAGCAGATAATCATATGAAAGGCCTTGATACGGTGTTCCGAATATTCAGACAATTTAACATGAAGCTCAACCCAGAAAAGTGTACATTTGGAGTAAGTTTAGGGAAATTCCTAGGATATATAGTCACAAAGAGAGGTATCGATGCTAATCCAAATCAGAATCGAGCTCTTCAGCAAATGGCTTCTTCGACTACCAGGAAGCAGATACAAAAGTTAACAGGAAGAATTGCAGCTTTGAATATATTTATATCAAGAACTTCAGACCAATGCAAACCCTTATTCAAGTTGCTGAAAAAGAATACGAAATTCATATGGGAGGAAGAATGTGAATTAGCATTCTCATAATTAAAAAAGTATCTTCAAGAAGTGCCAACTTTGAAGAAAGTAGAGGAAGGTTCGACTTTATGTTTATATCTGGTAGTATCTGACTTTGCTATTAGTTTAGTACTAGTAAAAGTGGAAGATGGGATTGAAAGACCTATTTATTTTCAATCCAAGACCATGCTCGAGGCTGAAACTTGATATTCAATGTTGGAAAAATATGCATTAGCCCTCCTCTATTCTACTCAAAGGTTGAAACCTTACTTCCAATCCCACTCAGTCATTGTCATGATAAATCTTCCTTTAAAGCAAACTTTAGCCAAGACAGCTAAGTCAAGAAGAATGGCGAAGTGGTCAGTGCTTATCGATGAGTTTGGGATTGAATATCGTAATAGGGTTTCAGAAAAGAGCCAAGTCTTGGCAGATTTCTTAGCTGATTTTCCTTTTGAATATGAAAATTGGAAGATTGAAGAAGATGGTTGCTTAAATTTGCAAGAACCAGATGATGTAATGGATGAAGATGATCCATGGGCTGCATAAATAGGTGGAGACTTTTTGTGGATGGATCATCAGGATAAAAGAGGTGTGGTATTGGAGCTGTTCTGATAACCCCTGAGAATCAGAGACTCAAATCAGCAGTTACTCTAGGTTTTCATGCACCTAATAATGAAGCAAAATATGAGGCATTGATAACAGGGTTGGAAATGGCTAAATTGCTAAATGTCAAAGAATTATCAGTATTCAGTGATTCTTAGTTAGTGGTCAGCCAAATCAATGGAGGATATTCAGCAAAATGCGATAACATGATTGATCACTTAAGTTTTGTTAGATTGAAGCTCAAAACCTTTAGCAAAATCAAATTTCAGCACCCCGATCGAGGAAAAAATTGATATGTCGATGCTTTGGCGAATGTCGCTGCTATGCTCACAAATACTAAAGGATGTCTCTTGCACATTGGTGTCCAGCAAAAGCCAAGTATTGATACTGAACATTCAGAGGTTATAGAGGTCGATACGCTGGGGGCGTCATGATTAAGCAACTATGTTTCATTTCTGTCTAAGGGTGAATTAACAGAAGATAAAAATGAGGCTAGAAGGGTAAAGATAGGGGCTGAGAGATATCTGCTAATTGATAATGAGTTATATCGGAAGAACTCTTGTGGACCACATTTAAAATGTATATCTTCTACAGAAGCTAGCCTAATCATTGCTGAGATGCACGAAGGGGAATGTGGAAATCATTCAGCTGGAAGATCATTAGCTAACAAGATAACACGACAAGGATACTTCTTGCCACAAATGCGAAGAGATTGTCTTTGATATGCAAAGAAGTGTATCTAGTGTCAGAAGCAAGGACATGCTATTCATGTTCCAGCAGAAGAGCTGCATTATGTATCGAACCCATGGCCATTTACATTATGGGGAATGGATATTGTCTGTCTACTAATACCTAGGAGAGGTAAGAAAAGATTCATGCTTGTTGTAGCTGACTACTTCACAAAATGGGTAGAGGATATAGCATTGCAGCATATCAAAGAGCAAGACATTATTAATTATCTGTTTGAAAGAGTTATTTGTCGATATGGTTTACCATATGCCATCATATCGGATAATGGACCCCAATTCATCGATGGAATGGTGAAAGATTTTTTAGAATCATACAAAATTAAGCACTTCACATTGGCACCTTATTATGCTCAAGGTAATAGGCAAGCTGAAGCGACAAATAAGACTATTATGGATAACATCGAAAAGAAACTAGAGGACAAGAAAGGTTTATGGGTCGATGAATTAAACAACGTGCTATGGGCATATAGAACAACTCCAAGGGTAGTTACTGGGGAGTCGCCATTCACTCTAGCCTATGGTATGGAATACTACAACAGACAAGCTCATCTACAACGCTATATACCATCGCTAAAAGTCCTAAAAAACATTGCAAAAGACTAATTGCAACGCCCAACTACAACGCTATATACCGTCGCTAAAAGTCCTAAAAAGCGTTGCAAAAGACTAATTGCGACGCCAAACTGGGCGTTGCAAAAGCACTGCAAAAAAGTGGGTCACAAAAGCAAAATTGCAACACAATATATGGCGTTGCAAAAGCTTCCAGTCATTTGCGACGCCATGGGTCGTTGCTAATACTTTTTCCTCGTCGCTATTTCTAATTTTGAAACTAAAATAATTTTGAAAATATTTTGAACTATTTGCCACACATGGCGTTGCAAAAAACTCCTTGTAGCGGCGTTTGATGGCGTTACAAAAGGGTCACCTGTAGCTGCACTTTGTGGCGTTACAAAAATCAAAGCCTTTAGCAGCAATATAGTCAGTCACAAAAGGCTTAAACAATTACCAACACCCATAACGTGGCAAATAGGCTATTTTTATTGTATCTCAAAATGCTCTGCTCCTACATTTTACGTATTATATTATATATATTTTGAATCCTTTCAATTTATAGAATCCTGCCCAATGCAATTTACGAAGATAACAATAACAACCTTATATCAATTGACAAATCATAACAAAATATATTTCATTAACTAACATCAATCATTAGAAAAGTATTTGCATCATTCACACCATTGGTGTTTGCCAAAACATTGAATCAGACAATCTTGAACGCCATAAACTAATAAATTAGACAAGTTCTTCAAAACTAGATTTTAGTGAAATTCCCAAATGTTGTATTCTGCTGATTGCTGATTTGAACAACATCCACATCCACCCAAGTTTTCTTCAATAACCTACCGGCAACCGATGCCAATTTGGTACAACAACAAATTAAGAAAAAGACAAATAAGTAAACTTGTCTGATACATTACTAAAGCTAAAATGAATTGATGTAAGTAATGCACGATAACTTTATTACATCTAATAAAAAAAGTGTGCATATTAGCATTACAGTTCAAATTATTTTCCACAACAAATGTTTCATATCAAACTCTCTAATGATCCTAAGAGTAGTAATCAACTAATCATACCATGATTCACTTGCTAAAAACTGTTAGAGTGCTTGAAAAATGACCTAGTTAAAGACCTAAAACAAAGAATTTATAAATAAATCAAGGTCAAAGTAGAAAACATATAATCCTTAGCTTACCAGGAAACTCTATTGTGAAATGCACAAGTCTTTCTCTTAACATTTGCTTGAGTTGTTCTTGTTGGCCTTTGTGTACATGAATGTCATGAGAATCCTCATCTCATTCAAGTTGAGCAAGGGACTAAAAATGATGAACTCATCATTTAGTTCATCTTATAGATTAACTAACTGCGAATAGTTATCTAATATCTAGCTAGCATCTACTACAAACAAAGCTATATGCCAAATGACTATTAAGACTTTAAAACTATTAAGGCAACTACAAAAAGATTGGTTCACATAATCACATATATTCTGTTTAATTTTGAAAGAAGAATCTAAAATGTACTGAGAAATATATGACAAATCATTGTAGTGTGATGCCTATGTAGTAAAACATTATGTGTACCTCACCAATGTTAGTGACTGTTTTGCAGTCGATCATTAGAATTCACAATAAGAGCTGATTTCAACACTTAATGGTGTAATTGGTCCCTGGTAGAATATTAAAACCAAAAACATAAACAAAATCACGAAACTTGGATTAATTCTTTTAATTGATAAATTTATAATAGACTACAGAAAAAAAAATATAAAAAAAAAATACAACCATATAAGAATATAAGACTTACTGCAATACATGTGAGGACATTAGTAACTCAGGTTCTGCTCTCCAAATATGAGCTTGTCTCACCTGCATAACATACGCTATCGAAATCACCTTCAAGAAACCTACAAATAGATTACCTACAACCGTTTCATTTTATACATTGCCCTTGGGCACCCAGCCTCAATAATACAACCTCGGATCAAAGGACTCAAGGAAACTCGACTTGTAGAACCACAAATTTATCTCTGGACCACGTGGACACTATAGTTTTTTATTGGTCGAAAATGATATATCCAACATAGACATTCTCATAAATTTATCATATAGGCCATATCCAAATTCTAATATGACTAAACCATCACCGTTTACTTGATTGAATACGGAACTTACTAAGAGCTTAAAATTTAGAATGGACTAACTTTTTGGGACAACAAACTCAAATATAGTCACTGCAACTGAAAGCATACACACACACACACACACACACACACACACACACACACACACATATAATTGGGATCAATGAACTTATTTTAATTTGCCATGGATATAAAAGCATAACACTAAAACGTCAAAAAGAAAGAAAATTACAGATCAAGAGCAAGCACCCTGAATGGAGAAATTTTACTCTAACCTCTTGATATAGCTCTCTCATCTCTTAACACTGTGTAACCAAATGTCAAAAATTGTTTACTTCAGTCACTCCTGTGCACTTCACACCTAGCCAAGTAACTGGCCTAATCATTCTAACCTCCTACCAAATGAGAGTGTTTAATGTAGTTTAAGATTTAAAACCTACTAGTCTTACTAGTATCAATACTATCTTAGGGGACCCTGGTACCAGGCCCAGTCTCAATGCCTTATACTAACAAAGGATTGAGCTCCAACTTATATCATAAAAGAAATCACCATATTAATTTTCTCGCTAGCAAAGTACTGAATTTCAGCACACGCATATCAATGTTTTTCTTATTCAAAAACACTACATGGTGCACAAATTACAAGCCATTGCACCATAGAAGCTAGGTAGATCATTCTATGATAAGCCAGAGGCCCATAACTTAATCATAATTTGCTCAATGCATACAAGAAACACCACTGCAAAATAAAATCTTACCAGCACTTGATTCATTCTTCTCTTAATTACAAACTCAGGTTGTGAAGTTGATTGTGTACGCCCACAATTGTTGACTTATTACTACAACCATAAATATATGCAAAACTTATATTAGACAAAGGAACAGACCTGACTTGGCAGCTTATATGTGTTGATACAAATCCCTACACGATCACTTTCTTCTAATTACTTGCATTTCTCTACCAACATGTGTATAAATTCATTGCCAGTAGTCATAGAATGACATACACAAATGCATCAAACAATGTAGTACATATAGGACCATTACTTCCAAATTAAATCAAATTACCGCAACCATGACTACAAATGCTAAGCAAAAATGTAAAAGAATAATAAAGAAAAGAAGAACCAACTTGAAGAATGAATGCTTCCGACTTTTATTCTCTAGTAGTAATTTCAGATTCTACACCTGTAAAATAAATTAAAATAACTAACCATAAAAATTAGCCCAAAGAGAATCCAAAAATAAAAACCAATTAACCCCAAAAAAAGCAGCAACCAAAAACTCGAAGCTTAGCCAGTTGTAGTAACAGAAAACCAAAAAACTAAATTTTCGAATAGTAAGAAATAGGTTATCAAAATAGATAAGAGAAACAGATATCGTTAATTTACCGCGATGGCTATAAGGAGTGATTTGATTCGTTGCCAGTGGGGGTGGTGGCAGCAAGAGAAAAAGATAGACAAAAATAAACCCATTTAGGGTTTTGGATTTTACTTTTTCATTTTTTGGTTTTTTGTTGGAGCGCCAACAATAAAAATAGGCCCGCCCATTAAACTTTTAGAAGAAATTAACTCCCGCCCATAAAATGCCCAATAGCAACACTTCTCTCGTTGCAACACATACTACACCGAATAAAACATGCACATTTACAAAAGGTTTTTACAACGAAAGTGGCGTCACGAATGATTGAGTTAACTTTAACAGCAACAATGGTGTGGTAAATGATAAAACCCTCTAGAAAAATTGTATTTTTTGTTTTTTGAAAAAAAAAATATAACTATTTGCCACGCAAGAGGTATCACAATAAAAAAATTTATGTTCAATTAAGCTAATAGCACGACAAACTTTTAGCAGCCCCATATGGCGTTGCAATAGATGACTTTTAACAACAATTTGTTAGGATTGCGAAAGGGTGCACTGCAAAAGACCCCTTTTGTTCTAGTGGAAGCAGTCACTCCAGCCGAGATGGTGGTATCAACATCCAGAACAACGCTTGTAGAAAATGGGCTCACAAATAAAGCTTAGAAGAAATAAGAGAAGAAGAAAGAATAAAGCTTGATTCTTATCACAAATAGCTCTGCAAGGCATTCAATAAAAAGGTCAGATAAAGAAGTTTCCAAGAGGGCGACCTAGTGCTGAAAGAGGTAACTAAAGCGACAAAAGAGAAGGGGGCTGGCAAGCTATCGGCAAAATGGGAAGGCCCTTACATTATCCATAAGGTTGGAATAAATGAAGCATATTATTTGAAGAGTGTTGATGGAGAGTTACTACCAAAACCTCAGAATGTCAATAATTTGAAGGTATTCTATCAATAATGTAGTTTTCAATTTTATCACATAATGAGCTATGTAGTAAGAATATTCAGTTCAATAAAAAGTTTCCAGTTCCAAAAGAAATAATGTTATAATATGCACATAAAGCCCTGATATCGACATAAATGTTAGTATCAGGCATATCGTCAAAACTCTTAATATCAAAAATAGTGGCAGATACCAGACACAAAAAGCCCTGATATCGACAGAAATGTTTGTATCAAGCATATCGTCAAAAGTCCTGGTATAAAAAACAATGGCAGATACGAGGCACATAAAGCGCTGATATCGACAAAAATATTGGTATCATGCATATCGTCAAAACTCCTGGTATCAGAAATAGTGCCAAATACTAGGCACAAAAAGCCCTAATATCGACAGAAATGTTTATATCAGGCATATCGTCAAAAGTCCTTGTACCAGAAATAGTGGCAGATACCAGGCACATAAAGCCCTGTTATCTACAGAAATGTTGGTAACAGGTCTATCATCAAAAGTCCTGGTATTAAAAATAGTGGCAGATACCAAGCACATAAAGCTCTGTTATCAACAAACGTTTTAGTATCAGGCATATCATCAAAACTCGTGGTATAATAAACAGTGGCAGATACCAGGCACATTGATAAGATGAAAATAAAGCTTTTACTCTACTTACGCTAAAGATACTAGGAAGAGTAAACTATAATTTCTATCTTTTTATATCAAAGTTCTACTTTCAATTAATCACGTAATATAACTAGAGTAAAGAATTCGTTCCACTTCTAATTGCTTAGATATCAACTAATTCCACTAATGATGAATAATTAAACAACATGAGAGTAATGATTTTAAATATAACTAATATGGTGAAACTAATATTGAATATATTCTAAATTAAACTATGGCAATTAAATATTAACTTGTGAATATGAAGAAGGAATTAGGGAGATTTGAATCCACCTTGATTAATCCATAATAGGCTAATATAGAGTTTGTTGCAAACCCTAATATTTATGTTTTCATACAATGTTCAACAGAAAGGTTAGGTCTTTATTATCCCTAATTATTCATGATATCTCTAGCTAACTAATAATTAGCATGAGAGGAAGTTAAAACCCATTCTCAAGGTGAATGAACTACCTTCTAGTCTAGGTTTATTTTACTTATTACTAAATAGAAAAACCTAGACTTGAAGCTCTTTAACACAACTACTCTATACTAAAATATCAAGTCTTCATCAAAGCTTCAATCAAACCCCTTTAATGGAGGTTTAGCTATGATTCATTAGACTATCATGGAATAAATAATGAGAAAAAAAAAAGACAAAATTAAAGAATACTTGCATTAAAATAACTTGAAGCGTTTTAATGGTGGATAGGCTAAGAACATAAACCCTAAAAACTATATTGAACTAAAGAGAAGGGGTAGGAGAGAGATCTTTAGAGTTTTGTCTTAGTCCTCTTTATATAGGAGAGGGTAAGATTTACAATTTCATGCGTGGGCTTTGGAGCTGTGTTTTGGGCCACTAAATCAAGACCAAAACCTAAATACTTAAGTCCAAAAAGGGTTTCTCTGCTGGAAATTACTACAATACCCTTTTCATCCACTTTTAATACATTTATTGGGTCGAGGCATAGACCATTAGAAAGCTCTTTCCGAGTCAATCATTTTGACATATAATAGGCCCAATTCCAAGGTCTAAGTCCAAAATATGACCTATGGAAGTTCTGTTAACTTTTCTACTCTATTTCTACCCGCGTTCACTTTGACTTTTCAGCTTTGACTGGACTTTAAAAAGGCTTTTTCTCATTGAAACTTGGGTTTTAACCATATAACTTCTCTAGCAACCAATTTGACTCATTTCTCTTGCTAAAGTGCCATGTTTCTTCACATAGTTGACTCCAAGACCTGAAATACACAAAAGTACATAAACAGTACTAACACTTATTTCATATAAACATAATTGGTCTAAATGTAATATTATTAAGGGGTTCAAACTACAGTTTTGGGCTCTTATCAAACCACCCCCAAACAGCATTTTGCTTATCCTCAAGCAAAAATGAGAAATTAAAATAAGTGACCAAAAATGAAGTTCTAACTAATCTCGTTTCGCCGAGTGCGATTGCATTCACAATATGCAATAAGGTCTTAAACCACTAGGATTTCCCTAGTGGACGATTTTTAGCCTCGTGAGAGTTTTACAGAGAAGATACTCACAAACTTCATTTATACTACAATGACTAAGAAATAAAATTAATGTTTCCTTATTTAATCACGATATATATATATATATATATATATATATATATATATATATATATATATATATATATATATATATCTCACTAGCAATAAATAAAGAATAATCAATTCGAAATCTAAGCTAATACGTGCATAATAATCAAATCATCTATGTATAAACATATATACAATAAACTATGCTATGAAATGCAATAACAAATCCGTTTATAATTTTTTTGAAATAGCGTCCTTAAGTAGGTCCTCACAAATTTGTCAAGACAAAAATACTTTGATTTTTCCACTCAAGTTTTGCTCACTCCAGTGTGAAGTGGTCATACTTTTCCTCATAATTTCAATGACATACAAGGGCGCCGAGGTCGATCAAACAGATATGTCACTTACTATCACACCAACATATTCCTAATTGAGCTAGAGGTCTTTATTAAGTGTTGCGGGGATTAGATGATGATTTAAAAAAGAAGAAAATGGATATTCAAATGGACAAGTCTGAGATAATAGGATCTTCAAAATATGTAAATAGATAAAACATTTCTCTTACTTTGCTTCTACACTTTGTTTCCATCCTTACCCTTTTTTTCTTTTTTTTCTTTTGGCTTTTAACTCCTTTGATTCTATTTTTGGAGTTCTAACTTTTTATTTTATTTTATTTATTTATTTTCTTTTCTTTTCTTTGGATGGAAACTTTCTTTTCTTTTCTTATTTTGAAGCAACTAACAAATTCTTGGTTTTCCACAGGTCTTTCTCTTTTCTTTCTTCCATTTCATCCTACTTCTCAGACTCGTACAAAATAGGTAGGCTGATTTTTTATTTTTTTTTTTGGTAAAAGGGTAAAGGATTTGTGATTTATGAAAAGGCTAAAGAAAGGCTCAGAGGGGCGACTAGTGGAAAATAATTTCATATAGGTTTGAATATCTGGCTATATTGATCCAAAGAATGCCTAAATTCTCGCTTAGGATATGGTATGGTGATCAAGCATGTGGACGTTTGATTTCTCTATTCAGAATTTACTTCTCCCTCGTGTCATTACTCAAATATTTCACTCATATAAGGCTTTTAGGCTATATATTCTCACAGGATTTGTAGAATAAGTATTCTAGCCTAGATTTCAGAAACTTACTACCAATACAAACATAGATGCTCATGCAATATATTTATGGAAAGATGCAATGACGATTACCTACATATTAACCTAAGTTTCTAAAAACTATTCTAATTTAAGAGCTAAAGTGAAACTTCTAGACTACTATCATCACAGAAAAATAAACAATACCAATAGTCCTAAGTGCATAGTATAAATACTTTTTATTTATACCATTAATTTTTTTAAAATTTTTACTAGAAAGCAAAGTGCATATATATCCTAATAGCTGCCATAAATTATGCGTGTTTCTATACCACTTCCAAACAAAAACATTCTTTGTCCTCAAAGTATAGAAATAAGAAGAATAGAAAATACCATAGAAATGTGTGAAAATTTTAGAGCACTTGTAAAACAAATTTAGAACAAACTAATATAGTTAAAGAAAAACATACGCAACTCCTATATGAGTTCCACCCGTTATGGGAATAACAAGAATTAAATTGTTTGGGACATAAGCAAACACTAACAGAAAGTAAAACTTACCTTATATACAACATTAAGTGTTGCCCTCCCCTCCTATCTGAACTTGTGTTAAGTGAGGTTCCTTTGTGTCCTACCAAGCTATTTATCATCTACCTTTTCTAATCTATCAAGTGCTACTTGGTCTGATGGGGTGTAAGGGGCAACCCAATGAGGTTGTAGATAATGGCCCGACAAAATTATAGCATGTAAAGAGCGTACAATACAATTGGTGGGTCGCATAATGTCAACCCTAACCCAATCCGTGAAACTATTAGCGAACTCAGGAAAGAAACATAACATTATGCGGCAAACCAAGACAGGCATAAGAAGGTACTTATGCTTCAAACTATAGACTCATGCTAAACTAGACACTAAGGTCTGGGGAAGGTTATACAATATACGTCCCTCAGCTAGAGCAAGGAAGACGTCATAAGTGTCGTTATTCATAGAAGAAAAACACCATTTCCCTAAAATATTCAGCATAATAAAGAATATAATAGTGCCTATGTTAAGGGACAAACTAGCAAGGGCTACGTTATATTGCCCTTGGTCCTCTATACGAAAAATCTCCACCCCATAGGTCTCATGAAAATACTCATAATTGTAGATGTTTGCATTATCAGACATATAGCCTCATGAGTCTTGGGCAGCAGGTATAGAAAGTCCTATAGCATAGGCTAACAAAAACTTGCTTAAATATATTATTACATTATTAATTATGACATAGAACACTTGTTCCCCATCTAATCGATAAAAAAACCTACAGTTATCATAGAAATAAGCTATAAGTGCAGGAGAATAAGATTCCTCAGCACTTACTAGTAGAGGCTGCCATCCTAACTACACAATCATGTCGCGGAACAAGAACTCATATGTGTCACTCTCGAGCAATTCTTCAAAGGACTACTCTGGTACGATTCGCAGAGATTTCATAGCAAACAAGCACACTACTGAACTCCTGGAATTGATTGCAGAAAATCCAAAAAAAAAAAGAAACATTACTTGATGTATGTTGAACTAAGGGTGCGTGCGTGCTCAGAATAGCTTATGTTAGAGGGTAGGCGCGCTCTCATCTGAGAAAAGAAATTTACATTGACTGGATTACAACGTGGGCGCACTCTGTGTTAGTGCAATATAGGGGCGTGCGCGCTCTGAGAAAGACTTGTGAGATGAATTTGAACAATGCAGAGTGAAGTACATGGCGTGCCATGTATTTATATAACACAAGTTTCTTAAACAAAGGTCCCCAAGGTTCCCAAATTGTTAAGGGAAGTGATGGAATAAGAAAAAGAATTCTAAAACCAAAATAGAAATAGATGAGAAACGGGCTCCATAATCAAACCTATAGGTTTATTAAGCTGGAATCAAAATAGCAATCATAATGTTTCTAACCCTTGAGGTTTTATATAACAAGAGTAGCTAATTCTAGCTACATCCTATTAGCATGATGCTAATATAAACTATATTCCTTAAGCATGGCAATAATTTTTTATTTTTACTATTTAAACATGTGGATATGGTAAAATACAGCTAAACAAATTATGCCACCCCCAAACAGGTCAGAAGGGTGGGATTCATGAAAAATAGATAGCATGCGTAGACAAAAATTAAAATAAGTTGCAATTGAAATAACATACAAACTTACATAATCCATATTAACTACTTACTTAAAATAACAACTAGAAATATTAAAACTACTGAACAGGGAAATTTTTCTCAAATACAATAGTAAGGAACTAGCCACGAGAGGAGGAAGGGTCAGAGCTATCAGTCCTACATCGACGATGCTCACGCCTTTCGGAGTCAGAAGAGGATGAACCACTATGAGGTGGTAGGCATCGTAGAACATCTTCTTGAAAAGTGTGTTGCTGTTCCCATAAAACATCCATGGCGTCCTAACACTCACTCTGAGTCTGAGAGATAGTCTCCATGTTAGCATAGAGATCATGGTGACTATCACTGATCAACTGAATTTATGGAAGACTAGCTTGGTTACAGATAATGGTACTTTGCCTAGTCTTGATGGCCTCACAGAGCTCACTGAGAGAACGTTGGCCTGTTCGAATCATCTAATACTGGGTATGAAAAGATCACAGGCCATGATGAAGTAATGAGAAATGGGCTACATTCATAGTAGTCCTTTCCAAGGCTTCTGCATCAAAACAGGCTGCATCTTCCTCCTCCTCCTCTGATTCCATCTCAGTAGCCAAAACCTCATGAACATTCCACTCCTTCTGTATACACTCTTTATAAATATGTGCATTCTCATGCAACTTCAACAACTAGATTCCGGAGCACATCCCCAATGCAACATAAGTTTTGTGATTAACGCAGGGAAAGGTGCGGTGATTTGGCCAACTTCTAGAATCTTATTTAATAAAAATTCAAGCATGCAGAACTCATACCTTTAGTTCTGAAGGGTCCAGAGAATGTGAAGACAACTCAAATTCACGTCACTGGCTTCCGTGGTGCCAATAATGTTTCTTCCAACCTACTGAGGAACCACCAGTTAGTTTTTTCTCAAAGACGACTGACGAACACAATGCGAGCCAGAATTGTAACGTCCTTCCAACACCGTCTTCGTCATAAAAGGACTTATACCCCCATGTGGAGATTCCTGCATGGTGACTATAATGTCCCTTTCCTCAATGCCAGTAATCTCTGCCAACAATACTGTAGTAAACTCCCTACGACTACCATTCACATCCACAAAAATCCTACAATCCATAACCACCCTCTTCTTGTAAAAAGAGATCACCAAATCAGTGTGATAAAAATCCTTAATAGAATACCATAACCCTTCCAACTTCCTAATACGCATTTCGGTATCAAAGAAAGGTGCAAACTGTGCACTTGAAAAAACTTGTTCTGGAAGAATTCTTGGGGGGTTTAGGAGCCATGGAGATCTGGAATTGGAAAATATGGTGATGGTTAAGGTGTGGGAGAGGTAGGGAAAACTTGGTTAAAATTGGAAGGGTCGGTGTGTGGAGGTAGGGGCGCGTGCGCACTTGATGTTTAGAGCAACAGGAGATGTGGAGGCGAGGAAAAAGAAGGGGAAGAACGACTGGTGTTTTTAAATAGGGAAGCATGTGTGTGGCACGTGCCCTAGTAGGGTTTTAATATTTTGGGCCCAAGCCCAAAACAATTCTGTAATACCCATCCTATTATGTGCCTCGTATAACTTAAAACTAAAATTCCCGATTCATTAACGGTCCAATTTTTGCGAATGAGCTATGAAAATGATTAGCAGAGAAAATACAATCCAATGATCTATAAAAAAAAAACTCAAATCTAACCGTGGTTGACACATAAAAAGATGAAAAATGCCTCAAAATACGTGAATGACATAAATTATACTACTAAAAAAAGGGTTTATAAGCTCAGCTAAAATGTGAGATGTTAGAGTTTTTACCTCGGTTTTCTAGATAAAAACAACCAAGGTAAAATCCACTGAGATAATAGAATTCTATAAAACCGAGATAATAAGCTACTAAATTATCTCAGAAGTCTGACATCTTATCTAAATATATTATCTCAGTTTTCTAAATGAAACTGATATTATATAGAATAAAACCGAGATGAATTGTTGATTGAAACCAATTAATATAGAAGAAAACTGAGATGTTTTTTTTTTATTGAAACCGAGATAATATCAAAAAATAATTGTGATAAATTATTTTGGAAAGGGAGATTGTTGGACAACCTTTTATCTCACCCTTTGTCATTTTTTGCTGGTATTGCTCATGATAATTAACCAGCAAATAAAAACATGTCCCAAACCACCACATTCCCTTTCATATTCATAAACATCAACACCAATTAAGAAAAGCAACCCAACATAAGTAAATTCTTTGAAGAACTTATTTCATTAAGATAAGAAAGAATAATGTCGAACATTAACTTAACTTTCAAAGAATACTAGTGATCAATCAATTATTTATAGAAACTCAAATATTGTATCAAATACTATTCTTCAAACTATAATAAGACATTTTTTTAACTTTTCTCTATATATTCAGGAAAAGAGACAGATGGTTCCTGTTGAATTTCCTCCTTACAGATGGTTCCGGCTGAGAATCCATAGCTCCCAAGGTATTCATGTCGGTCATCAGCTGGAGTCTGGAAGTGGGGTTGCAGCATACCTATATCCTTCAGAAATCTGACTTCCATAATATGTTCCACTCCACTGATTTCCACGATTCACCCTTGGCAAACAAACATAAAAGAATCATTGCAAAAACTGATAAGAAAGTGAAGATCAGAAACATTGAAGAAAAACAGCTTTGTAACCATTTTGTCAGTTTCATTTTATTTTCCTTCTCTCTCTTGTATCTGTGTGTGTGTGGATACCAATTGTACCTGCTTATTGTTTGCTGGATTTTTGCACCATGAGAGATAAATTGTTTGTTTTTTAATAATTGTCCTATGAAGCTTCAACAATGCCTCCTCAGCATTACTTCTACAAGAATAATGAAGAAATGGCAGATCACTTGTTAGCTGAATGAAGAATTAAACCATAGGCAAGTGATCGATTTGCATTTCATTATACATGCTGACATAATTCCCCATACCTATTAGCAAATTCGACAAACCCAAATCCTTTTCCACCCGGAATTCTCACAGATGTAGTCTCTCCATACTGAGAAAATGTCTGCTTGAGATCTTCAAGATTGACACTTGGATCTAATCCTCCAACATAAATCTACAATAAAAGAAAATTTTCTGACACCAAATTGCATAAGTAATCAACAACAAAATGTTGATGGGTATGGACATATGACTCACTGTTATGTTGATAAAGTATTCATTGCACTGGACTTTTTGGGCAGAGGGTCCACTTGATGCATACCCACCTACGATCATAAAGCTAATTTAAGAAACTGAAAAATACACTTCATATAAAATTAGAAACAAAAATATGTTCACATGCTTCCTATTAAAACACCACCTTCATGTGATTATTGCATTCTAATTGCTAACTACAATGTCAACCACTAGTTTGATACGAACAAGTGTCTGTTATTTCGTATCATATATAAGAGTAGTAAAAACAATAGTAAAAGCATGCAAGCAAAGGAAAAGAAACGTGGCAATGTCTATAAACATCTCCCAACGTGAGGAATTATATCAACTTTCAACGACACTCTAGTAAACAAAGTCTTGCTAAGCTAGTTTACATTGACACGGGTAGGTGTGTCTGAACACGGATACAAATTGTCGGACACGGCAAAATATCAAAATATGAGGTAAATTACATACAATATGTGTCCATGTCTGACACGGACATGTGGATATGTATCGGACATAGATTTTTTTTTCAAAATATGGCATGTCAATGTAATCTAGTTGCTAAGCAAGAAAAGACCACGTGCAGGCAAGATGAATTGAAAGTAATCAATATATTTCATAAACAATGGTTGAACAATAATGATTGAATCACAGAAGTGAGAATATGGTCCGACAGTTAATGAATGGTTATTGTGATTACATGGTAGTCAATAGCCAGATTCCATGACAATAAATTCTATACTAAGCCAATAAAGTCTCATTGTTCAGCCGAACTTTGTGTCACTAAAACAATAGAAAGCCAAGTCTGGAAATAGCATAACTAGATTCATGAACAGATTGGTGAAAAAAAATGACTTTTCTGAAAGAGAGGAGGAGGAAAAGACCAAGCCGCCAAATAATGAAACTGAGAAAAAACTAGCCACAAAAAGGAGACACTAGGGTTTGATAGGATCGACCTGTACTGATACCATGAACTGTGGCTTGGAGAGGATAGTTGGTAGGTTTTATTGTGTTGTTACTTGTTTGCTTCTACCGTTGATGCATTTGCTACTAGTTGGAGATAAATAGATACTTCCAGTTTGGTGATACAAATGTAACACACAATATTGGACTAATAGATAACTAAAGATCGATAAAGAACAACTAGCAAGTAGTTCGTTGACATGCTATGTTACTCGTATACTTTGAAGTTCAGTAAGTGTTTACTTGTTGTGTATACTTATACACCGGATTTGCCTTATATCATATATTTTTTAAATACTTGCAAGCTTATTTCAATCTAAGCATTAAGATTCTTTACAAAAGGAATGTATTGTTAAGGCTGGCAAATATAAAAGGGGAATTCTCTACTTTCCATCTTGTTTGTTTTCTCTTTTCTGAGGATAACACCTTGTGCTCCTAGTCAGATATGGGATACAGCAGGGCAGGAAAGGTTTCAAAGCCTTGGTGTCCTCCAGCTTCCTGAATTGTTTCTGTAACATGTATTCAGAAAGTGGAAAAATCCCTCAAAATAATTCACCGGCATAAATTGTGCCCTCCAAAGTTTTGGTTCATGTATAACCAAACCCAAACACGTTACCGAGGCAGTCACGCCGATTGCTGACCTAGGTTTACTCAAAGGAGTTACCAAGCAAGAAGTAAATAAACTTAACAAATATATACAGTTATCTGTACATCTGTATATATATATATATATATATATATATCTCTTTTATAGATCATCTGTATAGATAACATATGGATACTGTGATGCATGTATACATGAATCAATATAACCAGCAAACAAAATGCAGTGAGAAGGAGATAAAGAATGTCTCACAGGATTCACAGGTCAGAAATGAATAAATAGCATAAGAAAGTGCAGGATGCAGTCTAAACGTAATTAAGTAAAACGTAATGCAAAATTGTTAAAGAGAAACATACTTCCTCAATGCAGAACAAGGTAGCCACGCTGATAAAAGTAGCAGGGACAACGATCCACCTGCAGTCGTCCCAGAGTATGACCGGAAGGGTGAGATGCCAAAGCACTAAAAACCTTGAGGTCAAGCGAGTGTAAGAGAGAGGAATTAGGATACCAATGAGCTGTTCACAGATAGCGATTCCTTCATGAAAACAAGTAAATTTGGATTCCTGCAGTGCATTGAGCCTACCATAAGCCAAAGCATAATCAAATCGTATGACTATAATGAAGTGCTTTACTAGGCCAAGAAGGATATACCAAGAGGTCTCGCTTTGAATCCTCCGAAGGTAGCATTTGAAGGCTCTGAGAAATGAATTCTATGATGCAGCGTGGATGATCCATTGAGTCAAGAACAATGGCTAAGTCATCTTCTTCAAGCAAATCCTTCAGGTCTTTGGCAATATCTGCGCCATAAATCACATGACACTGTAAAGAGAGCGGTTAACAGATGGAAAGAAACAAAGAAAGAATGTAGATAACACTAGTAGAATATAGTACCTTAAATTTCTTAGTCAGGTCTCTTAGAGATAAAAACCATCATGGAAATCATTTCTGAGTTGGTGCGAGAGGTGAAGAGAGGGCAATATACACGAAGAGATAGTGGAGGCGAGATAGTTGGGATTAGAATGGCAGTTGCCATCGTGAGTTCGTGCTAGTCATGAGAGAGTACTGTAGAGCGGGACTTCTATTTTTTTGGGACTTCTATTTTTTTTGGGATTTCTGTTTTCTTTACCAAATTTATTCCGAGATATTTGGTATAATAACAATTATATCATTTGAGTGCCGAGATATTTGGTTTAATATCAATTATATCAGTTCAATGTGAGATAAATTAAATTTCCTATTATATCAGTTCCACAAGGGTGAGATAAATGAAATTTCCTATTGTATCAATTCCACAATGGTGAGATAAATGAAATTTCCTATTATATCAATTCCATACCACCAGTGGTAAAATCCATATATTTTATCTCAGTTAAGTAAGAGGCGAGATAACAGATTTATACTCAGAGTTAGTACCTAAGTTATAGGACATATTATCTCATTTACATGACATATTATCTCTCTTATCAGCATAACCGAGATAAGGCTAATTTTAGAACCGAGATAAAAACCCTTTTTTAGTAGTGTTACATGATCGAAAGAAATCTAAATTCATAGATTGTGTCAACACGAATCAAAGTACGACTAAACGGCAAAAGGAACAAGAAAAGAAAGTAGAGTGATCAAGAATGGAAAGACCAAACACCCCACCCCCAAACAAATATTTGGAAATAGGGTTTAAAAAATTTGTTTTAAAATGTTGGTATTTTAAAGTCAGATTCCCGAGACTTACTAGACTAATATTTATCAGATTTAAATATTTTGTTACTTTTTATGAGTAAGATTTAATACAAAAGAAAACAATAAAAAAATAAGGACGTAATTCACTCCATATATAATCACGACTCAAAAAAGAGAAAGCATGCAAGAATCGAAAAGCGTGAATTACGTTAAACGTGGACTTAGGATCTGGTACTTACAACCACACTCTAAAGGGAGGGCCCGGTTACCTTAATAGTGCACTACCAATATATATGGAAATGAAAGGAAGTGCACCAACATTAAAGGTCAGTCCTCATAGATAGGGTCTTGTAAAAAGACATTCTCCACATCTGGGGACCTTAACTCATGAAAAAGTTTTAAACGTTGGCCATTGAATTGAAATGTACTATTGTCCTTGGGATTTACCAAGGTGATTGCCCCGTGAAGGGTGATTTCAGTAACCAGAGAAGGACTAGACCAACGGGTTTTAATTTCCCTGGAAAAATATGTAAACATGAGTTGTAAAGCAAAACCTTTTGACCAACTTCAAAATCTTTACGCAAAATTTGTTAATCATGAATACGTTTCATGTTAGCTTTATAATCCTTCGCGAGATCATAAGAATTACTACGGATTTCTTCAAGCTCATTTAATTACAATTTGTGCTTGACACCAGCCTCATCAATATTGAAGTTTAGGCTTTTTATAGCCTACATAGCACGGTGCTCCAATTCAACGGGCAAGTGACAAGGTTTTCCAAACACAAGTCTAAAGGGAGACATTCCTATAAGAGTTTTAAAAGCTGTCTAATATGCCCATAAGGCATCTGTTAGACGTTTAGACCAATCCTTCTAGTTATGATTGACTATCATTTCTAAAATCTTTTTAATTTCCCTATTAGAGATTTCTACTTGGCCACTAGTTTATGGATGATAAGGAGTTGCCACCTTATGAATAACTCCATATTTCTTAACTAAAGAAGTAACAACTTGATTGCAAAAATGCATTCTACCATCACTGATGATCACTTTAGGGACGCCAAAATTAGAGAAAATGTGTTCCTTAATGAAAAACACAACTGTCGTATGGTCATTGCTACGGCAAGCCATGGCCTCTATCCATTTGGAAACGTAGTCCACGACAACAACAATATAAATAAAACCATAGAAAATGGGAAAATGACACATGAAATCAATGCCCCATATATAAAAAAAATCCACTATCATAATGGGATTTAAAGGCATCATATTACGTTTAGTGATATGCCCAAGTTGTTGGAGATGAACACACGTCTTGTAGTGTACTTGGGCATCCTTAAAAAGGGTAACCCAATAAAAATCACATTGAAGAACTTTAGCTACTATTTTCATACAACTAAAATGGCCACCACACGCTTTGTCATGGCAGAAGGATAAAACCTTATTATATACCCACTGGGGAATGCAACAATGAATAATTTGATCCACACAATACTTAAAAAGATAAGGCTCATCCCAGTAGTATAGTTTAACTCTAGCAAAAAATTCTTACGTTCGCTTTTTGACCAAATATCAAGAATAATATCATAAGCTAAAAAATTCACAATGTCGGCATACCAAGGTGCATAAAAAATGGAATAAAGGTGCTCACCAGGAAAAGAATCAAGTATGGACTCAGATTCACTATCACTATCATTGGTTAGTCTAGATAAGTGATCGGTAACTATATTTTTGACCCCTCGTTTATCCTTAATTTCTAAGGTAAACTCTTTTAGGAGAAGGATCCATCATATCAATCTTTGTTGAGCATCTTTTTTGGCGTTAAGGTACCTAATGGCTGCATGGTCAGTATATACTAAGGTCGTTGAACCAACCAAATAAGGACGAAACTTATCTAAAGCATAAACCACAGCTAAAAATTCATTTTCTATAGTAGTATAACTTCTTTGAGCATCATTTAAAGTCTTACTAGTATAATAAATAATGGTGGACTTATCATCTAGTTTCTGTCCTAACACAGCACCAACATCATAATCGCTAGCGTCACACATAACTTCGAAAGGTTTAGACCAATCGAGAGGCTGTATAATCGGTGCAGATGTTAAAGCAGTTTTTAATGTTTCAAAAGCCTGTTTGCAGTCATGATTGAAATCAAAGATGGTATCTTTTAAAAGAAGAATAGTTAAAGGTCTAGCTAATTTGGAAAAATCCTTGATAAAATGCCTATAAAAACCTGCATGGCCTAAAAAGGCTCTAATGTCACAGATAGTTCGTGGTATAGGTAGAGATGCTATTTTATCTAATTTGGCCTTATCTACTTCTATGCCATCACTAGACATAATATAACCTAGAACTATCCCTCTTTTAACCATAAAATAACATTTTTCCCAGTTTAAAACCAAATTATTTTCCTCACACCGTGTCAACACCTTAGAAATGTTAGACAGGCAGTCACTGAAAAAGTTTCCATAGATAGAAAAATCATCCATGAAAACTTCCATAAAGTGCTCCACTATGTCACTAAAGATATGAAGCAGACACCGTTGGAAGGTACTAGGAGCATTACAAAGGCCGAAATGCATTTGTTTATAGGCATATGTTCCGAAAGGACATGTGAAGGTAGTCTTATCTTGGTTGTCAGGATTGATAATGATTTGAAAATAGCTAGAGTAGCCATAAAAAAAATAGTAATAAGCATGACCAGCTAGACGTTCAAGTATCTTATCTTTAAAAGGTAAAGGAAAGTGATCCTTTTGTGTCATGGCATTTAAGCGTCTATAGTCAATATAGACCCTCCATTTGATTGGAACTTGTGTGGAAACATATTCACCATCAGCATTACGAACAATAGTAATATCTGATTTCTTAAGAACTACGTGAACGGGGCTTACCCATTCGCTATCAGAGATGGGATATATGATACCCGCATCGAGTAATCGTAAGACTTCTTCCCTAACCACCTCTTTCATGGTAGGGTTCAAATAACGATAAGGTTTGCGTGAAGCCTTTGCATTATCTTCCAAATGTATGCGATGTGTGTATACGCTAGGGTCAATCCCCTTAATGTCATCGAGGGACCAACCAATCACAGAATGATGTTCCCTAATCATCCTAATCAAACGTGCCTCTTCATCATCAGACAACTGAGAAGATATGATCACCAAATGACTACCATCCGGATCAAGATGGATATACTTCAACTCAGCAAGAAGAGATTTAAGCACAAGGGTGGGAGGAATGGGTAGAAAGGCTTTTGGAGGGTCGTCGTCTTGAATAGTAAAGACTTGTTTAGGTAAGAGGTCTACAGAAGGATCTAGGATAGGAGTAGACTCTAAAATGGCATTGACTTCCTCTACGTAGAAGCCATCGTCGAAGTCGAAACGTCCAAAGGAAAGGAATTGGTGCATCTGATTCTCAGGAAACGTGTTGTTGAAATAATCTTGAGCTAAGTTCTCTATCATGCTAACTTCTCCATCGATAGTCATATCGGGTAATTGTTGTATCATTTTGAAAACATTCACCTCAACAGAAAGGTGTCCAAAGGAAATAGACATCGAACCATCGCGGCAGTTAATGAGTGTGTTGGCGGTTGCCAAGAAGGGACACCCTAAGATGATAAAAATAGAGTCATTAGTGACTTCTGTGTCGAGGATAGCGAAGTCGGCTGGGTAGTAAAAATCTTGAACTTTAATAAGCACGTTTTCAATGACACCCTTGGGATACTTAATAGAACGGTCAGCTAATTGCAATATTATTTTAGTTGGCTGCATCTCTTGTAGACTGATTTGTTTATATAGGTAATAAGGGAGTAAATTAACACTCGCCCCCAGGTCTAATAGAGCAGTTGTCGTGTGGGTATCTCCTAAGGTGCATTGTATAGTAGGACGACCAAGGTCCTTGTACTTAATGATTCCATTATGTTCAGATAAAGTGGGAAACTGTCCAGTTAAAAAGGCATCTTTTGGAATGTTTCTTTTCCTCCTAATACTGCACAATTCTTTTAGAAACTCAGCATGTTGTGGTAATTTTTTAATAGCTTCATGAAAAGGTAGGATTATCGTTAGATTTTTAAAAACTTCCTTAATCTAATAAAAATTTGTATCCTTTTTTAGCATGGCTAGTCTCTGGGGAAATGGTGGTTTATCTCTATATTTGGCATATGAGTCAATAGGATTATTAACCTTATGTTTATACTTGGGCGCTTTCCTCTTGGGTTGTGGTTTAACTTGTACCTCTACAGGTGTAGGATCTTCAGTTTCTATTTCGGTATGTAGTAAGGTTTCATTTTTAATGACCACTTGTGGTGTATCGACGGGCATAATTACAGCGTTATCAACCACTCTACCAGAACGGAGGGTGGTGACGACATTTAACTCACTTATGTTTACATTTTCATTACTAGGATTACCTGTTACTTCAAAGGTTGTGTTTAGCATTTTAGGATTAGGTATAGCTTGACCTGGAAACACACCTTTTGGTTGAGCTTTATCTTGGGCTAACTATTGTATGGATTGTTGAATGGATTGTAGAATCTATTGCTGGGCTTGCATGTAGGTATCGAAATGATCCGGTTGTGAAAGTGTAGTGGCCATAGGTGGTGTGACATGAACCATCTCACGTTGATTATTAACGGGTGGGTTGTGATAGTTGTTATTAACCGAGACGATACCTCTATTATAATTATTATAATTATTATAATTACCTGGTCCTTGAACTTGTCTTGGTAGAGCTGGGTTGTAGTTGTTTGCTGGCCTAACATTTTGAATATTAAACCCCAGAGGTTTAACTGTTGATTATTATGCCAACTAAAGTTGGGCTTTTGTCTCCAAGGTGCGTTAAGATGCCTATTTCAGGAGCAAACATTTTCCGGCTGTGCGGGTGGTTGTTCATAGACAAGAGGACAATAGGAGTCGGTATGCTCAAGACTAAAACAGAAATTACATGGAAGAGAGTTGATGTTCATGACAGGAGTAGGCTTATAGTGAACAGAAATGGCTTCCATCTTTTTTGTAAGGGATTCGATTAAAGTTCTAAGCTCGGGATCAGGTTTAACCTCAAACATACTGGCAGCCTTTGCTGTTGAAGAAGAAAGAGCTAAGCGGAGGATATCGTTACCCTCTAGTTATTATTAAGATTGGATTGATCTTCTAAAAACCTATAAGCCTCTGAGGCTCCTTTACTAAGGAAACTACCCCCATTCATTATATCAAGAACCTCCTTATGGTGATGTGAAAGCCCCTTGAAAAAGACACGAACAAGCGTGTCTTTTGCAAGGTTATGATGAGGACACTCTATAAGAATATCAGTGTACCAGTTCCAGGCCTCTTAAAAGGATTCATGAGGGTTCTGGTGGAAGAAATGAATCTTTTGAATCATTTCATCTGTCTTCAGTGGTGGGTAAAACTGTTCCATGAATAATTGAACAAGTTTGGCCCATGAGTCCACGGAATTTGGCGTTTGGGCAGTTAACTAGGACGCCGCCTTGTCGGCTAGGGTGAAAGGAAACACCCTAAGTTTAATTTGTTCAGAACCTACATTAGGATGATGGAATGTAGTGAGAACTTGTTCTATCCTACACATATGCTGACAAGGCTTTTCGTGGTCTGAACTATGAAAAACTGGTAACAAATTAAAAATATTCAGGGGAATTCAAAAATCCCCCACTAGGTCTGCAAGAACGATGCATGACTTAGGGCTATCGTTTAGGGCTTTATAAAAATCAGAGAGAGGAGTATTTGCTTCTTCAGCTATTGATGCAAGTGTAATGTGTGATATTCTAGATAGACGTGTGCGTTGACATTTACGATAGATAACATTAGATGGTTTTTTCTTACCATACCTTAATCTCATGCAAGGCTAAGTCCAATATGAAAGAAACAAGAATAGCAGTCAAGCTAGCCTGATTATACTAGAATTTAAACTCCTCTAACAGAAGAATGGAGGAGTGAAAGAAGGAGAACATGAATACCTCCTTACTATGCTTATGAATAGCGTCTTGAATACGAATCTCAGTGTCCTGTAGAAGCTTGGTACACCGAACCAGCAATTATTTCCAACAAAAATATGACTTGTAACTAACCTGTAAATCGGGCTTTCTTTAGAGGGTGCGAGCACGCTCAATTTTAAAGTAACACAGGCACGTGCGCGCTTTGTTAATTTTTTTAGAAATAGGCTTTTGAGCGATTTCTTGATGGGCTGGGCCTTATAACTGAACAAAATACAAAACAAGGTTAATAGAAGTCAGGGCGCGTGCGCACTCTGACTTTGCACTTTACAACTTTGAACTTTTCTAGTAAGCTTTCCGTGAGTCCATGAGTTGTTGTGAGGCCTTGTATTGAAAAACCTATTTGCAGGAAACTAAACACAGTCAGGAATCGAGGAATAGTGGCGGAAATAACCAAACAATAGCGAACAGTAGGGTGGGTGGGTGAATTGGGTTGTTTGTAGTAATGAAAAACTTATGGAATTTATTTCTAAAGACAACTAAGATGGCAATGGCTCCATTTGATAAGATGAAAATAAAGCTTTTACTCTACTTACACTAAAGATACTAGGAAGAAGTAAAATATAGTTTCTATATTTTTATATCAAAGTTCTACTCTCAATTAATCACGTAATATAACTAGAGTAAAGAATTCGTTCCATTCCTAATTGCTTAGATATTAACTAATTCCACTAATGATGAATAATTAAACAGTATGAGAGTAATGATTCTAAATATAACTAATATGGTGAAACTAATATTGAATATATTCTAAATTAAATATTTCAATTAAATATTATCTTGTGAATATGAAGAAGGAATTAGGGAGATTTGAATCCACATTGATTAATCTATAACATGCTAGTATTGAGTTTGTTGTAAACCCTAATCTTTATGTTAGTTTTCATAAAAGGTTCAACATAAAGGCTAATGTTTTATTATCCCTAATTATTCATGGTATCTCTAGCCAACTAATAATTAACATGAAAAGAAGTTGAAACCCATTTTCATGGTGAATGAACTACCCCTCTAGTCTAGGTTTATTTTACTTATTGCTAAATAGAAAAACCTTGACTTGAAACTCTTTAACGCAACTACTCTATACTAAAATATCAAGTATTTATCAACGCTTCAATCAAACCCTTTTAATGGAAGTTTAGCTATGATTCATTAGACTATCATGGAATAAATAATGAGAAGAAGAAGTCATAATTAAAGAATGCTTGTATTAAAATAAGTTGAAGTGTTTTAATGGTGGCTAGGCTAAGAACATAAACCTTAAAAACTATATTGAACTAAAGTGAAGGGGTATGAGAGAGATCCATAGAGTTTTACCTTATTCCTCTTTATATATGAGAGGGTTAGGTTTACAATTTCGTGCATGAGCTTTAGAGGTGTGTTTTGGGCCACGAAATCAAGCCCAAAACCTAATTACTTAAGTTCGAAAAGGATTTCTCTGCTGGAAATTACTACAACACCCTTTTCATTCACTTTTACTACCCTAGTTGGGGTCATGTCTGAACCATTAGAAATTTCTTTCCGAGCCGGTCGTTTTGACATATAATATGCCCAATTCTGAGGTCTGATTCCAAATATACGGTCTGCGGTAGTTCAACTGACGTTTTTACTCTATTTCTGTCCGAGTTGACTTTTACTTTTCATCTTTGACTGGGCTTTAAAAAGTCTTTTTCTCCTTGAAACTTGGCCTTTAACCATAGAACTTCTCTAGTAACCAATTTGACTCCTTTCTCTTGTAAAAGTGTCATATTTCTTCACATAATTGACTCCAAGACCTGAAATATACAAAAGTATGTAAACAGTACTAACTCTTATTTATTATAAACATAATTGGTCTAAATGTAATATTATTAAGTGGTTAAAATTATAGTTTTGGGCTCTTATCACACATAAAGCACTGTTATCAACAGACATGTTGATATCAGGCACAAAAAACCCTGTTACCTATATAAATGTGGGTATCAAGCATATCGTCAAAAGCCCTGGTATAAAAATTCGATACAAATACTGGGCACAAAAAGAACTGGTACTAACAAAAATGTAGGTATCAGATATATCATCAAAAGCCCTGGTATCAAAATTTGATGCAGATACTGGGCACAAAAAGCACTGTTACCAAAAGAAATGTGGGTATCATATATATCATAAAAAGCCTTGGTATCAAAAATTGTCAAAAGGCAAGGAAACTTATCCAAAATCATCCAATGGTTAAGGTATGTTTTTCAGAGCTATATATTGCTAAATATCAATGATACTTATTTGGTTATGGGTACCAAAAATTTCATTCTCATAGATATATGTCTATGTATCAATGATAGTCTTTCTCTGTTTGAGGGTATCAAAAATTTCATTTTTCAAAAATATACATCTAAGTATCAATGATACTCTTTCTCTGTTTGAGAGTATCAAAAATTTCATTTTTCAAAGATATACATCTAAGTATCAATGATACTCTTTCTCTGTTTGAAGATATTGAAAATTTCATTTTTTCAAAGATATATATACTAAGTATCATTGATACTCTCTCTCTGTGGGAGGGCAGTGAAAATTTCATTCTTATAGATTTATGTCTAAGTATCAATGATACTTTTTCTCTATTTGAGGGTATCAAAAATTTTATTTTTTAAAGAGATATGTCTAAGTATCAATGATACTCTTTCTCTATTTGAAGGTATCGAAATTTTTGGTTTTGGTTATTGCAATGTGAAAAAATTGAATTTTTAAGCACAAATAGTACGATAATAAACTATTTATTCTTCTTTTCTTCAAAAATAAACAGGACGATGGAAACTAAATAACATTAAGAAAATATCAGTCATCATCTTCATCTTCATCTTCATCTTTATCCTCATCATCATCTTCATCTCCATCTTCATCTTCATCTTTATCCTCATCATCATCTTCATCTTCATCTTCATCACCATCAGTCGAATACTCATCATCACATTTTTCATAGCAATAAGGGTCTCGAAGCCATTCATCTTCATATTCTTCTTCTTCATCTTCTTTTTCTTTTTCTTTTTCTTCTTTTTCTTTTTCTTGTTCTTCTTCATCATCTGAGTACTCGCTGGTAGGCCAATCCAACCAATGAGACCACTAAGGCAGAACCATCTTTGTTGTTTTCAGCAAGAAATTTACAAAATGCAAATTAGACTAATGCAGGTTGAGGGTCTTTTTAAAGAAGTAAAAAGTTATAAAAACTATGAAATTTAAGGGTGATTAGCAAGAAAACGAGGAGGTTTAATGGGATTAGTTGAAAAATTAATTTTTTGGTTATCTGTGCGCAGGACGGTTTAAGAGTGTTAATTCATTGAATGGTAACTCATTAAGATTTAATGGGATGTTAATTCAATGCATGTTGGTTTTTCAGTCAATTTTCTGATTTCATTTATTGATGATAATGTGAGTCTTTTAGTTGAGTAAATATTCAAGACATTGGTTAAATATTACAAGATTCATTACCAAAATTGTCATCAAGAGCAAAGCTACTAGTTCAAATCCTGGTATCTGTAGTACCCTTGACTCGATACTAGGTCAAAGGGAAAATTCTAGTATATGTAGTACCCTTGACTCAATACCAGGTCAAAGAAAGTTTAAAAGGCAATGATATCTGTAGAGATATCTCGATATCCAAGGTATGTTATCAATTGATACTAGTTTTAAGTGGAGTAGTACCGAAATTCTAAATGTTTTTTCAAAATATTGCTAAGTATCAATTGATACTACTTTTAAGTGGAGTAATATCGAAATTCTAAATTTCTTTTCAAAATATTGCTAAGTATCAATTGATACTACTTTCAAGTGGAGTAGTATCGAAATTCTAAATTTCTTTCCAAATATTGTTAAGTATCAATTGATACTACTTTTAAGTGAAGTAGTATCGAAATTCTAAATTTATTTTCAAAATATTTCTAAGTATCAATTGATACTACTTTTAAGTGGAGTAGTATCGAAATTCTAAATTTCTTTTCAAAATATTGCTAAGTATCAATTGATACTACTTTTAAGTGGAGTAGTATCGAAATTCTAAATTTCTTTTCAAAATACTGTTAAGTATCAATTGATACTACTTTTAAATGGAGCAGTATTGAAATTCCAAATTTCTTTTCAAAATATTGCTAAGTATCAATAGCCTCGGTATCAACCTTGACAACTTTATGAAAATTTCATTCTCATAAATATATGTCTCTGTGGAAAGGTCGACGATATAGATTACAAAGTTTTATACGCTTAAGTACCAGTGATATTCAGAAATGCAATAGACAAAGGCATTTTATAAAGATTGACCAAGAATCCAATTGTATCAGAATTACAGACCATGAATAAAAGATTAATTGTTAACTGGGGGAATATTAAGGAGATCATCAACATCAGCTAAGTCGAGTGAGTTAATAGAAATGGTTTGAATAGTATCAACAGGAATGTGAGGAGCTGGGTTAGTTTCTGGATCAGGATCAGAAGAGGGAGTTGCATTTTGAGTTTCTTCTTCATCGGCATCATCAGCAGTAAGTCCATGTTCTACAAGGAGAACATAAGGAACATATTGTTTTAAAGCTTCCAACCAATCACCTAGGAGGTTTAAAGCCGAAACAACATTGTTACACTCAGCATCAGAAGCCTCCTCATACTTAGCCTTTTCTTTAGCAAAGCCTTCATTAGCCTTATGCAAAACATCTTCAGTGGCTTGCTTCAGAATTTCAGCGTGTTCGGTGATTTTCTTGTTTAGAGTCTTTTCGGCAGTTTGAGCAGTAGTCTTCAGCCGATGTACTTTATTATTCAGCTAACCTAATCTTGGTTCAACTGGCTCACTTCTCTATTCAATCTATCAACTTCTTGCTGCTGAGAAGCAACTGTTTTTTAAAGGCGACCAAGGTCACGATCTTGTTTGTAATGAGTATCAAATTGGGCCAAGGTGTCCACTTTAAGCTACATAAACAAGAGGAAGAGATAAGCAAATAGAAAGAGATAAAACCATTATGAGATGATAGAAGAGAAAGTAAGAATACCTTTTTAACATAATCACAGATTAATGTCAGGCGTTCAGCACTAGATTTGTTGTACATGGCAATTTCATCATTGGGAAGAACGCAATTAGTGGAAAGAGTAATTGCTAACTTATCGATAGGGTTCTCAACAAAAAGCGAGGCTATCAAAGAGACAACACTTCTATCATTCAAAAGGAATATAGGTTTGAAGCCGCGAGTGGTATCGGCAGACGTAACAGAGGTAAGAGTTTGACCAACCTCATAACCACTTTCACCCCAGGCAGTTTTTCTTTTCTTAGTAGCAGGAACAATAGGAACAGTAGTAGAAGTAGTATGTGTAACTTATGAAAAAGCAGGATGCTTATATTTGGAAGGAGCAGGATGCTTATCCTTGGAAGAAGCATCATGCTTATCTAGGGGAAAAGCAGTAGGTTTAGCTTGCGGAGCTTTAACCGATACTTTTTTGGTAACTTTCTTTTTCCCCTTATCAGATAATTGGCGACCAAAATTTGGGTTTATCGCCACTCGAGGTGCCATATCTATATACAACAAAGTATGCTAGTCAAATACATCTTGCAAAAAGGGATACAGATAAAAGTCAGGAACTTCTTTTTTAATCTGCGGAAAAATATCTGGGGTCATTTTAAGGTTATTATTTAAGTAATCAATATAACATTGGGGAAGAATAGGAGGCAGTTCATGCAAAGTGAAGGAGGATAAAAGAAAATAATGATTATCTAGAGGATTTTCTAAAGAGGGGGATGATAATTATCGATGTCTTTAAGCTGAACATCAGCAATGAGGTTGCCTTCTTTATTAGCCCCAGCCTTGGCATCGATTTCTTCATCGGATCCTTTCAAAAGTTCAAGTACTCTCTTTGAATTCCCATGAACCTTGTCAAAATGAGGAAGGAGAACTGAAAAGATACAGACAGGGTTGGGCCAGATTGGAATTCCGATATATAGATATCGAAAATAAATAAGAAGGACAGTATACCTGAACAAGGAGGAGTGGCTTCAGTATCGGCACTCTCCCAATTGCCGAAAACTATGATAGGGTACAAAGTCCATTCCTTATTGCTAGTATGAATTTTTCAGAGGATACCCGCAATCTCTTTCTTTGAATGTTTTTTGGCATAAAAGTATCTAGTATGTTTCTCAAAAAACTTATAGTGAAGAAGAATGTCGGATAATCTGATTCTATAAGTTTCATAATTTTTTGGGGAGAGCTGGCTATTGTAATAGTTACAAACAAACATCAACCTCCAGAAATTACCCATGCCCTGACCAGGGAAAATATTCAGATGGTTTAAAACTTCACGATCGAGGTTTGTCAGAAGAAATCTCAACCCTGCAACGATTTGGCCAACAGTGACAATGATGGTTTCCTTATTACCACTCTAGCATTTGGTATATTTTTGAGTCCTAGCATAATGTTTAAGGTAAAGGGAAGGGGGAATTCGGTAGACGGTTTGGACCAAAGCTAGATTTGGTCGTTTGATAAAGAATGGGCTGAGACCATGTATCCATCGACTGGTATCTTCGACAGTCTCGTGTTCAGATTCAAAAGAAACAGTTTCGAAAGGATGACACGGAATTCCTTCTACAACATAATCCATTTCTCAGGAGGTATTAGGTCGATAGTTCCTAGTAGAAGTGGAGGCAAAGTTATGACTATCGACTCTATCTTCAGAATGAGTATCTTCACTATTAGTTCTAACATCAGAAAGGGTGTCTTCACTTGCCATCACGATGACTATAAACAAAGAGGTGACAACAAATGTATTTATAGTATCGTCAATTTAATATATATAGCATATCGTTAATAATACATTTTGAGATATTAGAAGTATCGATAATGGGGTTTTCAATCGATACATTTGATATGTAAAACAACATACAAAAGGTTATACACAGACCATATTAGTGATACAAAGATGCAAACTTTTGAGCATTTCAAAGAATAATACAGTGTTCTCTACTATTCGATAACAAAAGAATACACAGATTTACAATCTTTAAGTTTAAAAATCTTCAAAGCCCTAAACTGTCGGATTTATTTCTTTCAAAGATTATATGATAATGTGCATTTTAGTTTAACAAGTAGAGTGCAAGAAGTAAAGAGCTTACCTTACAGCTTGCAAAAGTTGGTTTTTTTGGAGAAGAACAGATGAGTACAAGGACGAAGACGAATGGAGTATACTGTTTTCTTTTTTTCTCTAGATAGCGTATGTAAGAAGTTGAAAAGGTGAGGGAAGAAGAAACAGTTTGTTCAAACTTTTATACTTGAAGCTTGGGCCGGGTTGTTATCCGGGCCCAGATGTGAAAATGATTATATTTTGATATAACCCTTTCTCAAAAAGTTGAAGTTAAATTTCAAAATTTCGAGAGGGGGCAATGTAGTGGGGAAATATCGTGCCTCTAGGCATTTTATCTGAGATTTCAAAGCTTGAGATATTGACAGAAGGGTCAATATACCGGTATTTGGTGGTTATTTCAAATATTTGCAGGTATTAAGCGGGAAAAGAAGGAGAAAGACAATGGACACACGTTGATCAGTGATTGGAGATGGGACACTATATAAAGAGAAGATCAAGAAGGAAACAGGATCGAAAGAGAGAGAAAGACTTTCATTTTCTAAAAACATAGAGTGAGTATCGAGAGCTAGATCATGAGTGTGAAATCACTTCTTCATTGAATAAAGTCCTTTGACTCTAAAATCAATCTTCTTTAATCATTCAAATTACATATCCACCATTCATCTTCAATTACGAGCATTAATTCGAGTGATCTTGGAACAATTAAGAGACATTGTTCTTAGACATCACACCATCCATGCCTTCCAATGTCAAAAAGTATTGATTGAAGCAAAAGTGGTGAAAGAACAATGTTCTAAGTATGTCAAACGCTATAGTACAAAAATGCCAGAGAGCTGCTAGGCTCTTTGACTACTTATCTGTAGATTTTACAAACCCCTTTTGGTTATTCCAATCCTAGATCATAGTTATCAAACTTCTCGAACTATAACAAAACACCCTACATAACACCATATCCCAAATTGGTGATGTTCAGATATTAGCTTATTATGGAACCATGGATACATGAGTAATTTTCTATTTTCTCTCGATATTATGTATCTAACGCGAAGTGCCCCTTTGCAAAGTCTGATGTACCTATTTTTCACAAAATCATGATGAAGTTTATATGCTATATTGGTTATTTGATATGTAAGAAATTAAGACTTATGAATAAAGCCACCTCGATTTTGTTGTCACCTTACAGCTAGAGCATATATCTTAGATTTGAACACTTGGACTCAAACTTGAAACTTTCATACTTTCAGACAATTTCCATCATATTTCCCAGAATGACCACTGTGCCTCATGTTGTTTTCCGGCATGGTTAAGGTTGGCCGGTTGGGAGAAACATTTATCTTTAGCGCAAAAATATTGATAACGAGTCACTAGAGAAGGGGTCAACATGTTTTTATTGGAGGCTACGCCTCTACATGGTTGTCAATGTCTTCAAGTTCTTCCTAAAAACTTGTAGCATAACCTGTCAGATTGACCAAAAATAGCAACATATAATCCATATAGAATTTAAACACAAAATTTGCGCCAGCACCTCAACAAACCTTTGGTTTATTCATACAGGTAGTGCACCCAACTCTATCTGTTCGAACAGCTTATAGCTTGTTGAAGCAGTTGAATAGACCTGCAGCAACTCATAATTGCCTCCTTCATCAATTTCCTTTGCTATTTCTTCATGTGTCAAGAGACGTCTTTCCACTTTGTGATAACTCTTAGATCGCTGGTTTTTATCAGCTGATTCCATAGATGAAATCTGACACTTATTTTCCCCGCTCTGCACTTGAGCAATTTGTTTTTGTGTACGACAAGATAGTAAGGATTTTAGGCCTTTGTGTTTGTTTCTGGCCATCTGGGACCAAAAATATGGAGGATCTTGCTGTCTAATCTTGTCATCTAACTCTGACTTGCAAAAGACTGACAGTATGTAAATCAAGGACAAAGTGAAATTTAATATCCCATGGAGAGCTCTCACCTTGAGAACATGGATTCCATTTGTTCTCATCTCCATATCCTTTTCTTTTCTTCCTCGCTTGAAAGCATAGATGGAAATAGGTCAGGTTGGCTAGATCGTTGTTGTAACTTGAGGTCGGAGCTTGGCCGAAGTCATGCCCCTCTTGAAAGTGTGGTCTTATGGTTGTTTCATATGGCTTAGCCTCATGAGACCTACAGAGTTTCTTTTGATATCAGACTTTCTATAATGAACTCTGGTGCCTACACTATACTGCTAGGATGGCTCCATACTCCTATATAGTTTTGCCGATCCTACTTTGTATCTTTTCTCATATAAACTATTAAACTGCAATCATCTATGTACATAAACTTCTGATTCTGAGTGGAAAAGAAAGAAGAAAAGAGAAGATATAAACTAGATTAATAAAGGAAATGATGATCAAGTTATTTTTCATTTAGAGGTATCAGGTCTCCTAGGCAATATATCTTGCTACAATTACCCTAAAACGGGTAACCATCCTGTAGAAAAAAATGAGTTATTCTTCTTTCTCTCATGTAAGGCGCACCCACGCTTATGTATACCTGGACAAGGGAGCGCCCGCGCTCCTCTCTTGGCAAACGATCAGGTTGTTAGGTGACCACGCGCTCGACTTTTGTTCGGCGAAGCGCCCCATATACCATATTTCAGCAGACATGAGACTTTGTTTTGAAACAAGATAAATACAAAGTTTTTTTTGTAAAAACTTAACCTAACCAAAACTAAGAAAGAGAAATTGTAAGAGAGAAATTCGTAGTGAGTTGAGTGTTCATTCTTTGTGAGTGAATTGAGAGCTCTTGTAATCTGTTACTCTGGACATCTAGTAAAGTTTGGAACTCGCAGTATGGTCGTAGGCAAATTGTCGAACCACTATATATCCTTGTCTTGTGGTGTGTTCTCTTTTATATTAATTGTTTTACTTTATATATGCTTGTTTAATTGACATTGAGAAGTGGTGGGATAGTACTTAGAGGGTGTTGAAGTCTTGTCTAGAGAGAAAGATCAATCTTTGTATAGGGTTAATCTATTTGTAGTGGATAATATTGTTTCCGCAGTTGTTTATCCACAACAATTAGTATCAGAGCGAGGTATATGACATAGGATTTTGAGTTTTGGTGAAGAACCATAGTGCTCAAAATTTGCGTAGACAAGGTGTTCGATAAAATTCTCAAGTGAAAAATATTTTTTAGGTTATTATGTGTGACTTGAAAAATGGCTCCCAAGATGTCAAATGCAAGGTTTGAAGTAGAGAAGTTTAATGGGAAGAATAACTTTGGGATTTGGCAAGTACGAGTAAAGGGCATCCTCATCCAACAAGATTTGCACAAAGCTTTAAAGGGGATTAAATCTAAGGCGGCGAGTATGAGTGAGGATGATTGGGAAGAATTCTATCTGCAGGCTTGTTCATTAATCCAATTATATCTTGCTAATAAGGTCATGTATAATGTGATGGGAGAAAATACCACTGTCGATATTTGGCTCAAGCTAGAATCTATGTATATGACCAAGAGCATGACGAACAAGATGTACCTTAAGAAGTGTCTTTATTGGTACATGATGGTGGATGGTTCAACAATGTAAGATCACGTTAGTAAGTTCCATCGACGCTTAGTGGATTATTTGAATGTTGGAATGAAGATGGATGATGAGAATCAAGCAGCATGTTTAATATTCTCTTTGCCCGAAAGCTATGAGCATCTAATGACTACCTTTATGAACAGAGAAGATGTTGATCTTGACAAAGTTCAAAGTGCGCTTCTTTCTTATGAGTTGATGAAGAAGACACGAGTTGAGAATAGCATTGATGCAGGACAAGGGCTAGTGTCAAGAGGAAGGTCGTATGAAAAGGCTTCTACAAGCAATGAGAAGTCTAGGTCCAAGTCAAAGAAGCCTTTCACGCATGTGAAGTGCTATAATTGCGATGAAAATGGACATTATGCTAGTAATTGTCCTCACCCAAAGAAAGATAACAAGTACAATGGTAAGAAGAAAGGTAAGGCTAAAGTTTAGTCAAGTTTTGCTTCAGGCTCTAAAAGGGATGATGTGAGTCTCTGTGTGTCCACACAAGATTATATGGCCGAAAGGTGGATTCTTGATTCCGGATGTTCCTACCATATGTTCCCAAATAGAAAGTGGTTTATTACTTATGAGAGCATTGATGGTGCTTCCGTTTTGATGGGTAATGACGTTGCTTGTAAGACGGTAGGAATTGGAACTATACAGGTCAAGATGCATGATGGTGTAGTGAGGACTTTAACCGATGTGAGGCATGTTCCTGAGCTAAAGAAGAACTTTATTTCTCTTGGTACCTTAGATTCCTAAGGCCACAAGTTTGTGGGAGAAGGTGGAGTCCAAAAGATTGTTAGTGGCTCTTTAGTTGTTATGAAGGGTCAAAGACATAGAACCTTTTTTTTTTTGGTAGGCAAAGATATAGAACCTTGTAAACTTTGATAGGTAGTACGGTGATAGGCGATGTAGCAGTGGGTGCATGTAGTGATGATTCTGAGTGCACTAAGATGTGGCATATATGACTAGGGCATATGAGTGAAAAGGGTTTGTCTGAGTTGTGTAAGTGAGGGTTCTTGAAGGACTTGAAGAAGCTAAGTATGGGAAGCAGTGTAGAGTCAAGTTCAGTTCAAGCAAGCACACGACAACAGGATCCTTGATTATGTGCATACGGATGTTTAGGGACCCTCCAGAGTGGCTTCTAAAGGAGGTAACCGCTATTATGTCTCATTCATTGATAATCATACTCACTATGTGTGGGTGTATATGATGAAAACAAAAGATGAAGTGTTTGAGACATTAAAGAAGTGGAAGGCAAGGGTTAAGAATCACACGGATAGGAAGGTGAAGACTCTACGGTCTGACAATGGTACTGAGTATACCTATAGGCGTTTCCAAGAGTTTTGTGCGCAATAGGGAATTACCAAACACTGGACCTACAGTCAGGGGCACGCCTCAGCAGAATGGAATGGCAGAGAGGATGAATAAAACCTTGCTTGAAAGAGTGAGATGTTTGTTGTCTAATGCCAATCTAGGCAAAAAAGTATTGGGCAGATGCAGTGTCCATGGCTTGTTACCTGTACAATAGGTCACCAGTTCCAGCTATAGATTGCAAGATACCTTATGAGGTGTGGTCAGGTAACCCAGCTTATTATAATATTTTGTGAGTGTTTGGATTGACTGCTTACTACCATGTGAGGGAAATCAAGCTAGATCCTAGAGCTAAGAAAGCAATATTCTTAGACTTCGCAAATAGAGTAAAGGGATACAGATTGTGGTGTCTAGAACACAACAAGTTCCTAGTCAGCAGAGATGTTACCTTTGATGAGACTTCCGTGTTATCTTTCAGTAAGCCAGAAAAAGCTGAGCATAATGGTGAGACTATAGAAGTTCAAGCTACTGAGCTTGAGTTGTCTGATGCAGCGATGACTGGTTGGTTCATGATGAGGTACCAGATCATAGAACCACGCAACAATAGGAAGAAGAGAATGAGCATCCGCAACTTGTAGTGGTTGCAAAGAGACAAGTTAAAGAAGTGCACAAGTATAGGCACGAGAAGCCAGTGAAATACTATGGTCAAGTGGATTTAGTGGCATATGCACTGAATATTGAAGATGATGAGTCAGATAGCTTCAAGCAAGCTATTATAGATGCTCATTATAGAGATTAGTTGGTTGTTATGCAAGAAGAGATAGAATCTCTTGATAAAAATCACACATGGGACCTAGTTTTATTGCCAAAGGGCAAAAGGACTATCAGCAGTAAGTTGGTGTTTAGAAAGAAAGAGGTCCTTCCTGAGTCTGACAGTACTGGGTATAAGGCAAGAGTGGTAGCGAAGGGTTTCTCACAAAAGGAAGGAGTCGACTACAATGAGGTATTTTCCCCGGTGGTCAAACATACTTCCATTCGTGTGTTATTGAGTTTAGTTGCTCACTTCGACTTGGAGTTAGAGCAACTTGATGTGAAAACTGCTTTCTTGCATGGGGACTTGGAGGAAGAGATCTATATGAGACAACCTGAGGGTTTTGTTGTTGCTAAGAAAGAAGATCATGTGTGCAAGTTGAATCGGTCACTGTATGGTTTAAAGCAATTGCCAAGGAAGTGGTACAAGCACTTTGACACGTTCATGATACAACATGAGCCCCGAAGTAAGTATGACTGTTGTGTTTACTTTCATAGGCTTCGTGGTAATGACTTCATCTATCTCCTGCTTTATGTGGATGACATGCTTATTGCTTCCAAAAGCATGATGGAGATAGACAAGTTGAAATCTCAACTTAATTAGCTCTGATTTTAAGATGAAAGACTTAGGTGGAGCCAAGAAGATATTGGGCATGGAGATTGATAGAGATAGGAAGAAGCGGCGGATAGTTGTATCTTAGAAGAAATACCTTCAGAAAATAATTTCTCGTTTTGGTATAGAGAATGCAAAGTTGGTTTCTACACCTTTAGCTGGGCATTTTAGGCTTTCAGCTAAGTTCTCTCCTAGTTCGGTGGAGGAACAAAAGCATATGGCTCATGTTCCTTATGCAAGTGCAGTGGGCAGTTTGATGTATACTATGGTGTGCACACACCCAGACATTTCACAGGCAGTTAGTGTTGTAAGCAGGTATATGGCAAATCCTGGGAAGCAGCATTAGGATGCAGTGAAATGGGTATTGAGGTACTTGAAGGGTACCTTGGATGTGGGATTAGTTTATGGTGGAGGCACTTGTTATGTCAGTGGGTATGTGGATTCAGATTATATAGATGATCTAGATAGATGACGATCAACTACTGGTTATGCATTTATGATGCATGGTGCACTGGTTAGTTAGAGGTCTATACTATAGGCTACAGTTGCTCTATCTACTACTGAGGCAGAGTATATGGCAGTGGATGAGGCAGTGAAAGAGGCACTATGGCTTCGAGGTCTTCTGGATGATATGGGTATTGAGCAGAACAATGTTGCTTTGTATTATGATAGTCAGAGTGTTATTCATTTGGCAAAGAACCAAGTTCATCATGCTTGGACCAAGCATATTGATGTATGTTATCACTTTATAGGGGATGCAGTTGAGGATGGTGATGTAGCACTTGAGAAAGTGGACACCCATGAAAATCCTGCTGATATGCTGACAAAGGTTGTCACCAGAGTTAAGTTCCAACACTGTTTGGACTTGCTACAAATCCTACATGTTTGAAAGAGCCCTTTGTGGGCATGGCCCTTCGGGCCAGTAGGCTGCGAGTTCCAGGACTAGTACTTCCTGCTGGATATGTTCGGCTCAATTTTATGTGTTAAAACCTCACCGAGGTAGAGAATATAGAGAAAAAATGAGTGATTTTTCTTTCTCTCGTGTAAGGCCCGCCCGCGCTTATGTATGTCTGGACAAGGGCGCGCCCGCGCTCCTCTCTTAGCAAATGATCAGGTTGTTAGGCGCGCATGCGCTCGACTTTTGCCTGCCCAAGAGCACACCCGCGCCCCACCATATTTCAGCAGACTTTGACTGTTTTCGGAAACTGTATAAATACAAAGTTTTTTTTGTAAAAACTTAACCTAACCAAAACCAAGAAAGAGAGAGATTGTAAGAGAGAAATTGTTAGTGAATTGAGTGTTCATTCTTTGTGAGTGAATTGAGAGCTCTTGTAATCTGTTACTATGGACATCTAGTAAAGTTTGGAACTCACAGTGTGGACGTAGGCAAATTACCGAACCATGATATATCTTTGTCTTGTGGTGTGTTCTCTTTTACATTAATTGTTTTACTTTATATGCTTGTTTAATTGACATTGAGAAATGTTGGGATAGTACTTGAAGGGTGTTGAAGCCTTGTCTAAAGAGAAGGATCAATCCTTGTGTAGGGTTAATATATTTGTAGTGGATAACGTTGTTTCCGCATTGTTTTATTCACAACACATCCTTCTCTGCTAAATGAGACTCAGTACTTTCGTTTGCTAAGTCTATATTTGTGAGATCAAAATCGATCTGGATTCATCAACTCCAATGGGGTTTATATATTTATGAAGCAGCTTATTAGAGGATCAGAAGCCATTCAGCTGCCGCACACTCTTTAACACTTGAACTTTAGTAGTTGTTTTGCTCTAAGCTCCTTTCTTGAGGTTCGTACCTAATGTGTAATATGTCTGTGGATGATCTGGTGCTAAATTTCTAGGTTGGTAGTACTTTATGCTAATATGAATGCTATAAAGTGGAACACACTTAACTTATCTAGGTGTTGGCTTCCAAATGTAAATATGTAGTGCTTCATTATCTGAATGGGATTCCATCTGTCTGATATTTGCAAGGTTCTCCCACGAGCTATTGAAGTCCTCAGCACTTCATTATCTATAAGGCATTTAAAGGTGAAGAATACATGGCTCTCCAAATATAGCATCCAGGGCATAAAATATATATTAGAGAATTCTTGTGATCTGGAAACACTTTTCACTGAAATAACAAAGGTAACGAAAAAGTAAGCATATTCTCTCCCTTCTGTAGATTGTCAGTCTAAAATATAATTGGTAGACTTACGGACCAAAATCAAATAGTCCAACATGGATGAGAAGTAAAACCCCACCATGTGAATATAGTGGGACTGACATCAACAGAATTGTCTTTCAAGGATAAAACCCCGAACCTGTTGCCAAACCCAATGGTGGTAACAGTATCAGTGGTTTGCTCAGAACATTTTACATACAATGTGATAAACGTAAAAAGAGTAGTTTACTACAAAATGAACGTTGAAACTCAAAACGCAAGAAAACTAAACTAAATTATGCGTTGCTATCAAAGATTTCTATACTCTCAATTCTATCAAAATAGAGTGGAGTAAAAAGTTCGTTCCACTCTCAATTCCTTAGTATTGAAGTTTTCTACAATTGACTAGTAATCCAAAGTTTAAGGAGCGCAATGGTGGAGGTTTTATACTACGACGTGAATTCAAACGACAAGATATGAATAACGAAACGACATATATAAAGATGTGAACTTTACTACTTTAAATTAACCAATACTTCAAATCTAATTAATGACTAAGAATTGAATAACAACAATTGAAATTTGATCTAATAAATTGAAATGACAAAAATTGAAATGACAAGAATAACTATTTTATTTATCTAACTTAAATGAAGAACAATGATTCAAAGGATTAATCTAAAATAATGAATTGAAACTAATTAATTTAACTAATTGAATTCAAATAAAACTAGATCTAGAAGCTATTTTTTTACTCTAACCTATCTAACTATCTCTAACTTAAGAGCTAAGTCTTATTTTATACAAGGGAGGAGACCAGATCCACAATTTCATGCATGGGCTGAGGAGCCATGTTTTGGGCCGGAAAATCGAGCCCAAAGCCCAATTTCTTCAGTCTACAGAGCCCATTTCAGCTAGCTTCGACTTCAGCTAACTTTTCGTCCACTTCTGCTCTTCTGATTTGGTCAAGTCTTAGACCATTGGAAAGCTCTTTCCGAGCCGGTCGTTTTGATGTAAGGTAGGCCTAATTACGAGGTTTGAGTCCAAAGATATGATCTTCGGAAGCTCTGCCAACTTGTGCATTGTTTCTGCCCGTGTTGACTTTTCAGCTTTTGACCGGGCTTTACAAAGGCTTTCTCTCCTTGAATCTGAGCCTTTATCATAGAACTTCTTAGCAACCAACCCTTGCTCCTTTATCTTACAAAAGTGGCACATTTCTGCACATAATTGACTTTACTGCCTGAAATACATAAAAACATGTAAGCAGCATTAACTCTTATTTATTACTCGCATAATTGGTCTAAAAGTATGATTATTAAGGGGTTAAAACTACAGTTTTGGGCTCTTATCACAATGTGCTAATAGAAGCATCATGAACTTCATGTTTCATTTAGTTCAACTTTTTTGCTTTTCATACTTGCAGAATTTTAGAATTTTTTGCTTTTTTACTTTTTAAACTGATTGTTTGTGTTTGTTTAGCCAAAAGTTTGCACGATAACGATACGGAATTATCAATTTATCATGAACCAGCAGAAGTTCTTTTAGAGTGTAAGTTCTATCAACTTAACTTTTTCAAAATTCATGATGTCAGAGGATATGTGAACGAACTTGAACTCTTAAAACTTATGCTGAAGAATGCGGTTCTGTCTAGAAGTTGATCATCATCTCTTCTAATAAACATTTAGCATATAACAAAGATACTCCCAACATTTCTTAAACTCAACGTTATTAATTGCCAGAATATTGTTAGTCTGAATCTTAGCAGTCGAAGTTTTATCAAGAAATTGGGCAGAAGGCCCAATTTTGATTCAAAACAACTCCAGAGGACAGGGTCTTTTGATAATCACTATCAAACCCATTTACACCGTACAAACAACTCACCAACCCAGTTTTTTTTTTATTTTAATAACCTTCAAGGACAAAATAACTTGGCCCCGTATTTTTTCTTTTTTTTTAAATACCATTTTCACCTTTTGATTTGTTTTATAAATAATCAAAAGTTTTTAAAATTACCTTTCGTCTTCTTTTCTTCATAACGAGTGAGAGAGTGAGAGCTGTTTTTGATCGGTTGTGTAGTAGAACAATATTTTCTGGGACTTTGATTATTTCAGGGTATGTGCATAATTGGGTAACCATTAGAAGCTTTGAGAATTTTTTGTGAGATGAGAGAGTTAGATATGAGATCATATCTGACTGGACTGCTCTTGTTAATGTTATCAAGGCGTATAGTGATGTTGAAAATTTAGAACAAGTAAATTCAGTTCATGGTTGTATGATTAAAGTGGGACTCAAATTAGAATCTGATTTGCTCATTGCACTTATAGCTACGTATGCAAAAGGTGGGTGTCTTGTTTGGAAAATCGTTGTTTGATCATATTGAGATGCCAAATGTGATTCTATGGAATGCCATGATATCCAGATATATATAAAATGGTCATGCCAATAAACAAAGGGTCCTGTTACTGTCGGACCCCATATTGTGTTGGGCAGACCCCAAAAACAAAAATAATTATTACAAGTGTGTCATTAGTCCCAAAAAGTTGTTTTGTGTTGGGCACCTCCCAAACCAACGTGAATTTCACTTGTTGCAAACTTGCAATTTATTCAGCCTTTCTCTTTTCTTCTATTCTCTTCTCTTCCACCATCCTAAATCTTAAACTATGAAAACTATATCCTTACACTAACATTAAACACTAGGGCTGAATATGCATGTGACTAGGGCTAAATATGCATGTGTACAATGGCTGAATGAGAAAATTCGAACACCCTAGGCTTAAACGACCCGGCTAGGTCATTCGTTGTGCAAACCAAATGGTCTGGTCACACCGTCTGGACTGAGTCCAAAACGATGTGGCCCTGTCATTTGGGATTTGGACTTAGAAAAAAACTTACCGGTGTGGTCACACCGTTTGGACTAAGTCCCAAACGACTTGGCCACACCGGTCAAGAGGCCAAAAAACAAAACTTCATACTTTTTCAAAGTTCAAATCTCAAACGACTTGGCCACACCGTTTAGGACTTAGTCCAAACGGTGTGCCCACACCGGTCATCATTTGGGACTTAGTCCAAACGATGTGTCCACACCGGTAAGTTTTTTTCTAAGTCCAAATCCTAAACGACATGGCCACATCGTTTTGGACTCAGTCCAAATGGTGTGACCAGACCGTTTGGTTTGCACAACGAACGATCTAGCTGGGTCGTTTAAGCCTAGGGTGTTCGAATTTTCTCATTCAGCCATAGTGTTTAATGTTAGTTTTAGGATATAGTTTTCATGTTTTAAGATTTAGGATGGTGGAAGAGAAGAGAAGGGCTGAAAAGGTTGCAAGTTTGCAACAAGTGAAATTCACGTTGGTTTGGGAGGTGCCCAACACAAAACAATTTTTTGGGACCAATGACACAGTTGTAATAATTATTTTTGTTTTTGGGGTCTGCCCAACACAATATGGGGTCCGTCAGTAACAAATACCTAAACAAAAGTAGCGGTGTCTTGCATCATATTGTATGGTTGAATTTTTTTGTACTACTAGTTAAACAAGATAAGCAGAAAGAAAGTTTGTTTCAATGGATACAAAAGACGGAAGAAAAAGCTTCCAAATGCCTTGTATTCATGAAACACTTGTGTCATACTCTCTTTTGATTAATTTGTATATTACTCTCCTTTTTCTATGTTTGAATTTTAGTAACGTGGATACCTCAAATCACTAGATGAAAATACAATTTACTTGAAAACTAAAGTAGTCCACTAACACGAATGCATAATAATTGTTCATACCTCATGTTCGGGGTATAAATAATAATTGTTCATAACTCCAATATGGGTATGAACAAAGATTGTTCATAGTCTAATATGGGTATATATGAACAATGATTGTTCATAGTCCAATAGGTGTTCTCACTGATCATTCCTCTATGAACAATGATTGTTCATAGTCCAAAAGGGGTATGCACAATAATTGTTCATAGTCTAATAGGTGTTCTCACTGATAATTCCTTATGTTGTTGAGGTATGAACAATCATTGTTCATAGTCCAATAGGGGTATGAACAATGATTGTTCTTGTGTGTACATATTTTAGCAAATAAATATGTGACACGTGACAACATCTTCTTAACGCCCGGGTATGGTCTTAGTGTAGGTGGGAAGTACCAGAACACACTTTAAGTCCAGGTCCTGACTAACTCACCTCCTAGGTTCGGGAGTGAAATAAGAAGAGGAGGTTCGGAATTGGTTGGAGTAGGCTCGGAGAACTGAAGGTTCAGAACTAGTTGGCCGGAATAGTAGGCTCGAAGAACCAATTCCTAACTAGGAACTCCAAATCCGGAACTCAACTACTAGGTTTGGAGCAGGTTCATAGGCTTAGGAACTAGTTGGAGTAGTAGGTTAGTATAACCAACTCCTAACTATGAACTCCAAATCCGGAGCTCAACTACTAGGCTCGGAGCTCTAACTACTACTCCGAACCTAAACATGCTTTTCTGTTGTTTAAGTCAATAAAGGAGACCTATTTGACTTGGGAAACATGAGGCTGATAGGGTTATATACTAAATCATTACTTTTGTATTAACTCTAATTTTTTATATTTTGAATGAGAATCATATGGGCAAATATTATGAATATTATATATGTTATTAATTATATGCATGTGTCTAATACTTTATGTTGTAGATGATATGGTATGTGGTGAGACACAGAAGATCATATCATCAGAACCTTATAAAGTATAAGTAAATGTTCACAACCTAAATGGATTTGGACAAACCATTGGTACGGTTGTAGTATAATCTGGTATTAGTCTATCTTGACTAGTGGATTACACTAGTACACTTTGTGTGTATTGGACAGGACCAAGTGAGGTTGTTTATCTTTATACTGACTATATAAGAGAACAAACACCTCTGTTATTATGGATGCTTGTCCTCTTAATCCGGATATAATAACGAGCACTTATGTCCATTGTTCATTGTTTTAAATCATCAATGAGTGAGATTCATTTGTGAATCAACAAACTCGATGTATTGGATAATGACATTGTATGTAAGGTGTATTGTTGATTATAGAAGGAATTCGTGACCCGCAGGAAGTCGGGTTGATGATTTCCCCTTGAGGAGCTCATAAGGATTGCCATGTAAACCCTGCAGGTGGATTTAATCTGACATGACAATGAGGTTGAGTGGTATTACTCAAGGACATAAGAAGTTTACTAATGTAGTTGTCAGTAACTTGACTTAATCAACGAGCATTCGATATCTTAAACACGGGGAAATCAACAAGCATAAAATATGGAGCCCATAAACGTAACACGTAATTTGGGATTAGGACGGTAGTGCAACAATGACCTTTAGTGGAATAAGCCATTTGTTGATGGACTTGGGCCGTGTGTTCTGGGAGAACATGGGAAGCCCAAGCCCGTCAGGAGGCCCAACCCTAATTTCTCCTCATGGTCCCTATTGTAGCCTATAAATAGAAACCTTTTTCTCTGGCATTTTTTTAACCAAGTTTTTGCTCAAGAAAAGTAAATCTAAAATCGGTTCCAAATTCTGTGAGTGAAAGAGGCCCAGAGAGAAAGAAGAGGGTGGTAGATCGTTGCCCACATAACGTCTATTCCATTGATAGGAATACAACAGAAGATCAAGAGGTTGATTCAGATTCGTAGATCTTGGATTCTCAAAGTTATCTTAGCTGATCTAAAGTTATGATTTCTATCCAAAATCTTGAGAACCCCTTATTCCGCTATGCGTGGGTTTTCGCAGTTTGTAATCATTCGGTACAACCATAACGGTTCCTACAGGAGCTTCTAGAAGAGTCAAGATGAGACGTAACAAGAGACGGTCTCCTAGTTAAACACTAATTGGGAAACCTCATCTATTATTATAAATAGAATAGTTGAACTACGCTTTGAGTTTGATTCCTATTCACAGGATACGTAGGCAGCCATTAAAGAACGTGGTTCAACTCATCATATTCTACATCTCTTCTTCTTCTTGATCCAATACTTCTCATTGTTCTTTGATCATCAACAAAATATTTGTGTTTCTAGATTAGGAAAAATCATCACACAATTCTCATTGATCATTCCTCATGTTGTTGATGTATGAACAATCATTGTTCATAGTCCATTAGGGGTATGAACAATAATTGTTCAGTGTGAACAATGATTGTTCATAGTCTAATAGGTATGAACAATGATTGTTCAGTGTGAACAATGATTCTTCATAGTCCATTAAGTATGAACAATGATTAATATTGTTTATTTTTTTACTGTTGAACACATATTGTTCATACCTACTTTAAGTATGAACATGTATTGTTCATATTTGTTTTGGGTATAAATATTTATTGTTCATATTTTTTTTGGGTATGAACACATATTTTTCATACCTAAAGTAAGTATGAACAATTAATGTCCATATCTATTTTGGGTATAAACATTTATTGTTCATATCTATTTTGAGTAAATATTTTTTTTGACTAATGGTTATTTCTTATGTTTTTTAAAGAGCAATCACTTGGTCAGATGAAATTTTACAAATACAGGGTGTTCTAGTTGAAGATCTTCTATTTGATAGAGAAATTGATCATCAAGTAAATTTAGTTCATATCACAATTGGACTATGAACAATTATTGTTCATAGTCATGAGCTATGAACATTCTTTATTCATAATACAATTGGACTATGAATAATGATTGTTCATAGTCATGAGCTATGAACATTCTTTGTTCATATCACAATTGGACTATGAACAGTGATTGTTCATAGTTCGGTAGCTATGAACACTCATTGTTCATAGCTATGAGCTATGAACAATGAATGTTCATAGTCCATATAGTACTGTGAACAATCAATGTTCATAGTCATGAGCTATGAATATTCTTTGTTCATACTACAATTGGACTATGAACAAAGAATGTTCATAGTCATGACTATGAACATTCTTTGTTCATATCATAATTGGACTATGAACAGTGACTGTTCATAGTTCGGTAGCTATGAACACTCATTGTTCATAGTTATGGCTATGAACATTGATTGGACTATGAACAATCAATGTTCATAGTCATGAGCTATGAATATTCATTGTTCATACCAGAATTGGATTATGAACAATGATTGTTCATAGTCATGAGCTATGAAAACGCTTTGTTCATACCTGTTCATACTCTAGTAGGTATGAACAATCATTGCTCATACTTTACAATAAGTATGAACAATGAGTGTTCATACTCCAATAGGTATGAACAATGAGCTCGCATGTTTTGTATATGAACAATGATTGTTTATACTATATACACTAGGTCAGGGGTATACTTGATCTTTCATCTACCCGGCCCGTTTTTTATTTCACGTCAAGGGTATAGTTGAACTTTCATCCACCCGGTCCTTCTGAGTGATTTAAAAAAAAAGGTGTCCTCTACCATTACTTTTTCGCACGATTTGTCCTTGAGAGTCGCTCGCTGAAGTTTTATATTGTGAAGTAGTTAGGAGGGGTTACATGTTGTTTAAGCATGTATATGGTCATTTTGAACAGTTGATATGTTAGATTTTATCCTCATATTATTGTTAGCCCATTAGCTATTGCTATGGAGTTAGATGTTATATAGTTCTGGTCAACTCAACTGACATAAAAGAAATCTTTTTCTAATGTTTTTCTCTCATAGTTTTCAATTGTATTTTACAGTATCATTATTATATGGGAGCTATAGTCGTACGACAAGAGATCCATTGTTAATGATCTTCCAAACTCTCTGCAAGCTTCTTCTTTATATGCCATTAACTTACTTCAGAGCTTCAAGATCCGTGTGATTGCCAAGAACACTTAATTCTAGCTAATGTTCTTAGTTCACACAACTCATGATGAAGATATGAATGAAAGATTTCCAAGAATTAAAGGAAAGCGATGTGTTTATTGATTGATGATAAAACTTTTTACAATTTCCCTCTGGTTTTCTCTTTCTCTCTCCTATTTATGCAATTTTTTGTAGTATGAATCGAATGAATCCTTTTCTTCCTCATCCAGCCTTTTTATAGTCTCCCAAATGCCTTTGACCCAATCTGCTTTTGCCACGTGTCCTTTGTCTTTCTATTCCCTTTCCCGCCTTATGCCTGCAAAACATTTCAAATATCCCTGACATCAATCGAGATATTGGTCCTTATGCCAATATCTCAAGTTTTAAAATACTGAAATAAACATATCTATGAGTACGATATTTGCCCACAACATCGCCCCCTCTCGAAATTTTGAAATTTCATTTGACATTTCAACTTTTCGAGAAGCGGTTATATTAGAAAACGGATCTGAAAACTGTCGGGCCCAAATAATCACTCGGTCCAGTATTTAACACTACAAACCTCAAAAATGAACCGTCTCTTAGTTTTTAGCTTCTTAGATACACTTCTTCTCCAACCAAACTCTGGTCTCATCATCTTCCCTTTACCAGCAAGTTAAACTCGCTCCCTTGAAAAACTACCACTCTTGCAACTGATAAACGTAAAAAGAATAGTTTTACTAATGAATAAAGCGATGAAACTCTAAACGTAAGTAAAACTAAAACTAAGTTACGTGCCTAATTTATCAAAGATTTCTACTCTCAATCCTATTGAGATATAGTGGAGTAGATGATTCGTTCCACTCCTAGTTCTTCCGCATGGTAATGTTCTCTACGTATAAATAACTAAAGTCTAATGAGAGATTTACGAATTATAAGCTAGACTACGATGCAACTACCCGCAGGATGCAACTAGTCAACTAAATAAACATTTATGAAAATACTACGTCGATTCTATGATAAGGAATTAGAGGGGGATTGATTCCACCTTAACTCAACTTAACTTACTAACGACGAATCGTCAGAATCGAATTGAATCGCTCTGTGAAACAATTGGTTCTTCCTAATCCCTAATTACACATGACATTTCTACCAATTCATAACTAGCATGTGAACGATTAAACCCATTCTCATGGTGAACTAATCGTTTCTAGAGTGGAATAGAAATTATGACTATCCTACGCTAACACAAATCAAGCTTTCATCAAGGCTTCTCAACCCCTCTCTAATGGAGGTTTAGTCGAGAATCATTACGCAATCATTTCCAATTAAATTAAAACTAAACATACTATAAAGAATTGAAATTTACTAATCTAAATTAAACAATAATTAAAATCTAATTAATAATTAAGAAATAATATCAACAAGAATTTAAACTAGATCTATAAATGTAATGACAGAAAAACGAATTGAATAAGAATCTACTAATTTATTTATCTAATCAATGAAGATCAATGATTTAAGAGTTTAATCTAAATCAAAAATTGGATTTGAAACTCAACTTAATTAAAAACAATTAAATCTAGATCTAGAGCTATTCTAATGGTTACTTTCTATTCTAAGCTAGTTTTATTTTCTAACCTAACTATCCATCATTACAAAGAGTCAAGCTTTTGTTTTTATACTTTCATATCCAAAAATCGTGCATGGTCTTGGAGCCATGTTTTGGGCCGGAAAATCGGGCCCAAAACCCAATTCTTTCAGTCCGAAAAGGGCTTTTCAGCTGGATTTGGCTTCAATAGACTTTTCATCCACTTCTGCTCCTCTGATTGGGTCAAGGCTTGGACCATTTGAAAGCTCTTTCCGAGTCGGTCGCTTTGACATAAGGTAGGCCTAATTCCGAGGTCTGAGTCCAAAGATATGGTCTGCAGAAATTCTGCTGACTTGTGCACTGTTTCTGCTCGTGTTGACTTTTCAGCTTTTGACCGGGCTTTACAAAGGCTTTGTCTTGGCCTTTATTCACAGAACTCCTTAGCAACCGACCTTTAAACATTTATCTCGCTAAAGTGGTACATTTCTGCACATAATGGACTTTGAAGCCTGAAATGCATAAAAACACGTAATCAGTATTAACTCTTACTTATTATTCACATAATTGGTCTAAAAGTACGATTGTTAAGGGGTTAAAACTACAATTTTGGGCTCTTATCAGCAACCCAGCAGGTATGCTTCTTTTTTCCTGCACTTTGTTAAGCTTTCTATACCATGCATTGAAGTAATTATATTACTAACCATATTTACTACAATTTACTCTAAATTTTGGTTTTTAACTCTGAATCCCATAAATCTATATGTGTTTGTGTGTTAATACTTATGCCATGATATACATTGCTATCTTAGATTGAAAATCCAGTAAAAGTTCGTATCTTTTTATACACAAATTTATTTGCCTCTCAATATATATTCAGTGATTACGATATTTCTGATATTTCCATACTATATTATTCCGATATATATCCTTACCTCGGTATTTTCGATGTTGCAACTTTTATATCGACATTTCCGATGCTCTAATATCATGTTGCTACTAATATGTTATAAATCTTAAAAAAAATGATATTAAAAATACCTTTATCATCATTTCTTTGTGTATAGTCATTTCAATGGCAAGTGAAGATACCATCTCCGATGCTAGCCTCCATTCTGATGATACCATATCAAACGCTATCCTTTTTGACGATACACTTCCCGACGATAGATCCCACAGTCAAAATTTTGCTTCTACTTCGACCAACCTATCTCGGCCTTAGATTTTTTGGGAAATAACCTATGTTGTAGAAGGTATTCCTTGCCATCCTTTTGAAGCCAGTGCCTCTGAATCTGAACGTGATACTATTGAAGATACCAGTCGATGGAGGGACAAACTTAGCGGTTTTTTCATCAAGTGACCAAACCTAGCTTTAGTTCAAACCGCCTATCAAATTTCCACTTCCCTTTATCTCTAATATTATGCTGGTACTCGAACTTTTACCGAATGTCATAGTGGTACCAAAGAACGAATCATTATTACTGTTGCCCAGTTTGCCGCTGGATTGAGATTTCCTTTATCCAATCTCGATCATGAAGTGCTAAATTACCTAAATATTTCCCTTGGTCAGGGTATGGGTAACTTCTGGAGGTTAATGTTTGTCTGTAATTATTACAATAGCCATCTCTCCCCCGATAGATATGAAGTTGACCGTGTTAGGCTATCTGTAAGCACAAAAATGTGTACCTAGGTCTATACAATTGATTTTAGAGTCGCCACTAACTTTATTAAGGAAAAGTTGAGTAAAACCTATGTGAAGGACTAGCCCTAAAAACTAGATGATTATTGGGTTCAGAAGTCAACGTACGATGTGGGAAGGTGTTAGGCGTCCACGCTGGCCTGGTAAAACCAGCCTTACTTCTATTGAGGTGTAATGTATTAAGATAGGCAAATGAAGAAAGCTTGAAACATTAATCTACCAAGTTGGATGATCTTCACTAAATTATTTAAAAGCAAATGACTATATGTTATAGTAAAACTAAAAAAACAAATAATCCTAATATGCAATACTAATTAAAATAAAAGAGAAAAGAAAGAAGTCACCTTGTTTGGAATGTTGTCTCATACTTGATTGTAGATTGATTGATTGATTGATGATCTTGATTGATTGATGATAAATGATGATAATAAACTTGATTTGGAATTGACAACTATGATTTTTGGATTGAAACAGGTGATTTGAGAAAAAAACAACTTTTGGTGAAAAGGAGCTTCTACTCAAGATCGAAAGAGGGGAAAAGAAGACTAAAGACGAAGAACATGAAGAACTACATTAGAAAAACCTCAAAGTCGAAATTTTACCTTCAACTCCAGATTAAACTAAAGAAATTCTACTCTAGAATGATGAACTAAAAAAGAAAAAAAAAAAGAACACTCAAGAAAAGAAAACTACTAGGCTATTAGCTCTGAATAGCTAGGTCTAGATTATTAACTCCGAATTCCTAGCTCTAAATCCTTAGCTCGAGATGTTTTTTTGTGGGTGAATGAGACACATATTTATAGCTTTTGGGCGTGGATTCAAATATGTTAATGAGTTTGATCCAATGGCTGAGTATTGATGAAGAAAAATCCAATGGCTTGATCTCTTTCTGGTTGCACCTCCTAAATCTGGCCCTTGATTCAAGAGGTGGGATAAGGGGTGCGATCTTGTCCCTTGGTCTTTGGATATTTCAGATGGATTAGGTCAAAAAATCAAGCCCTACACGTCCTCAATGAGCCCATAATCCAGGGTTTCCAAACATGGCTCCAAAATGGCATATTCTCTAGAATATTCTTGATTTTTGGGATCAAATCAAATCAAACAAATAAGGAAGGTTCTCTAGGTTTTTTGAAGGATTGAAAATGGGCTAGAAAACCTATTGAAAAGGTCCAACTGGAGCTGGATCCACAGCCCACGAGCACAAGTCCAAAATCCACAAAAGGGCCCATTTTGACCATATTTTCAATGCTGCAAATTCCCTTTGACCGGGTCAAAATTAGGCAAACTCTTCTTCACAAAAAATTGTTAATTAATCCATTAGGAAGGTCCATGAACTCTTAAAAATACCCTTGGGTCAAAATCTTACTCCAAAAAATCGTTCCACTCAACAGTGCGCACAACGGGCTGGAACGGAATAGGGCAAAATTAGGGTTTCCGAAATCCAAAAGGAACCTAGGCAAGCTTGTACTCATTTCGAAGGATTTTTCAAGGGGAATTCAAATATGAAATAATCTCATCCAAAGAAAGAGTGGAAAAAACGAGATTTGGGCTCCAAAGGGTTACAGGGGCATTTTGGTCATTTTCAGCTCAAAACTCATAAAGCAACGAAACTTCATCCATAGCTATAACATGATGAGGAGAGTCTAAAGACGCTAAAATAAGATGAAAAGAAAGAAGTTTGATGTAGAAAAGAAGACTCTAGAAAGCAAATCACCTTATATGATCAAATTTAATATGAATTTTGCCTAGGGTGCAAAAATGGGGTGTCTACAGTTGACCCTCTTTGTCAGAGGTTGCTTGCAACTGAACGGCAAAGCCATGGAGACAAACCATTTTTTCCAAGCTCCAGCCAAAAGATCTCATGCAATTTTTGAAAATTAATTTGAAAAATATTTTTGAAAGAGGGCATTTCCCTAGATATTTGAAATCCTCAATTTTTTTCAAGTTGTTTGTGAGGGCTTAAAAATGATTAAATGTTGGTAGATGCATCGAATGGACTTATACCACGCAACATGGTGACTGGATTATCTGTGGAAGCATCGGACAGACTTATACCACAAGACAAAATATCAATGCTAGCGGAAGCATCGGACGGACTTACACCGTATTTGTTGATTGAAAAATATTTTCTGAAAATGATGAATAACTTTTTTTGAAATCAAGGGACAAATTTTTTTTTTGAAATTTGATATTTTTCAAATTCATTTTAGAAAACTGGTGAAATTAAATGGATAGATCAATTCATTCATATTTTGACTTAGATTAAAGATTCTCATATAATGGTGATAACCAAACACTGACGAAAGGAAAGACTCACCCGGGGAGAGCAAGAAGACCCACTGGAGATGGGAAATTCTAAAGATGAAGGAAGAAGACACAGACAAACACTGCTGGAGAAGATAAGTGATGTGCTGGAGATGAAAGATGGATGCTGGGGATGATGATATTCAAGTTCAATCAATCAATCAATCAATTACGTTCAAGTACTTGGATTGTAAAAGACTGTCACTATGAGTTCAGGCTGATCCATCCGTGAGGCTGTTAGTAAAAACTGACATTGTTCTCGCGAACAATTTTAATGTTGCACAAATGGAGTTACCGAAATGATATTAATGATCAAGTGGTTGCCAATAGTGCGGTAGAAAACAAAACTTGATGAATATTTTCTCATACTGGAGGGTAAGAACCCCATGATACTAGTATTCATCATTTTTATTTTTTATTTTTTTTTTCAACTTAGTCAAAATGTCCAAACCGGGCTAGCTGGTCAAAACTGGGTCAAACTAGTGAAAACCGAGTCAGACTAGCCCAAACCGGGTCAGACACTCCGACTTATACAAACCCAAAAGAAAATGGGTCAAAACGTCAGACTAGATTTGGGACTAATAAAATTAACTTGATCTTGTATCACGTTAACTTACTAAAACAAATAAAGGGATTTGCTCCCAGCGGGATTTGCTCCAAGAGCTCCAAGCGAAACAGGAACCAGCCACGTGTCTACTAAAAAGAGATTGACAGTTATCAAATTCCTTCCTTAGAACAAACTTCCTGATTTGCCCCCACTAAAAATAGAAATAAATAAAAAGAAAAAGAATTAAAAAAATCTAATTGTAAAATATATAAAAGTTCTTCCCATCATTAGCTAAAGATTTTTTTTATCTTTTTTAGTTTGAAAGAAGTGTCACTAGTTCAGCACTTCAAGTTTTTTATTCCTTTTTATTCCTTTTTTTTTCCCCAACAATTAAGACCAAAAACTAGATTTTGTAACTGGTTAAGTTTTTTTCTTTTATTTTTTTAAGGTTGGGGGTAAATCAAGAAGCATATATTAAGGTGGAAATTTGATAACTATTGACCCCTTTTCAGTGGACACTTGGTTGGTTCCTGTTTCCCTTGGAGCTCTTGGAGCAAATCCCGCTGGGAGCAAAAAATCACTCCTAGCCCACCGTCTGTAATATGATATATGAGACCAAACATCTCATTTAGAAACCAAAGAAGGAATCTCAATAATGTGACAAAAAAGAAACTTCCCAGATTCAAAAAAGAAACCAAATCCGGCTCATTCACTTCTTCTTCTTTTTTTATTTTTTATTTTTTCCTTTTTTTTTTAAAAACAAAAAAACCCAACTTACCTTCCCAAAACACGTGAACACGTACTGGGTACCTACCGCTCTATTCCGGCTTTATTCCCTTTCTTTGTACAGGCCCATCAGCACTTTCCATTTGTGATTTAAGCAAGGACCTGCAACTTCTAAAAACTGTAGAAAAGGAACGCTATATATAGGCCTGAGGAGGTGCATACGTACTATTTCGGCAATAAACTGCTTCAACACAACGAGAGCAATGGTAAATAACGCAGTAAGAAACAGAGGAATTTGATGTTGGGGGAGATGAAACTAAACCAAGATAATGGCTACCTACGTACCCAAGATCTATTCTCTAGGGATCAAGTTTCCACGTAGTTCCTTATGAAAAATAATTTGGTATTTATATAGGTAGAGTAGAGAGTCCTTGTAGCTCAAGTAATCTTGTAGCTTGAGTAATTATGATAGACTATAACTCTCATTTGATAATTATCTCTTTGATAAGAAATGAATCTGGACATAAATCAGTGTACATTAGTGACAAACCATGTGGCTAAGGTTCAGCCTTAGACACATGAGTTAATTGCCCCGTACATTGATCCATGGTATTGCAAATTGGGCTTTAGCCCTGTCGATTAAATGAATAAAAATAACCTAATAATAGACGTTTGCCACGTATGTGGGGGTCGAAACACGTACCTCAACAACTTTTTTCACACCCGGTACAGAGAGTCAACATGGCTGCCTCCTCACGGTCATCTTGTTCAAGCCATGGTAAGCTTGTTTTTCTTCCTTTGGTTCATGTCAAGTTCTTCTCTCATTTTTTTCTTTTTTTTTTTTTTTTTAAAACAAAACGCATAGTATATACACATGCATGTTATTGTTGGACCTACTGATGATATGATATGAAACGTTAGAAATCCTTAAACCACACTAGATGACAGACTACACTTAAGGACAATCAAAACTAGATGTAAACAACCATTCTTTAACGTTTGATTTCTTTACTGCCACGAATTATTATCCCTTACACCCTAACAAGTGAATGAAATATGCATGATAATTAACCATTATTATTGTACACATGACTAATGATGGTGAACTCAAGACATGTGGGGGCCATGCCCACACATATTGACAACATGCTGACTATGAACATTCTTAATATGCAAACGATCTGTACAATATGCAGGCCTACGTAATGAGGACTCAACTATACCATGCAAATTAGTCTGTATTACTGATACATCTATTTCTGAGTAGACAAATCTTACCTTTTCCTTTCCCTTTGTCGTAGGAAACCTTATTCCCGGAGAAGTAGACATACCTTGCTGGATAGTGGAGAACTTTAATGACAGCGAAATGCATGCTTTCGCAGGGTATAACCTAGGAAATTCCCTCGGATTGCTGCCCTTTGAACTTGACTGGGTCACAATGAAGCTAGCTTTAAAGTACTGGAATTCGTCCTCTCATACTTTCCAATTCGGAGACTCCGAACTCGTCCCAACCGTGGAGGAATTTGCAACCTTGCTTGGTGTTATAGATCAAGGTGAATTAGTGCGGGCACCCTGAGATGAAATGCGATCATACCCTCGTTCCTCGGAACCACACCATTACTCATCTCCATCTGCAGTCATACGAGCACCAAACAAAGTTATAGCCTTATGTGTCTATGTCTTGGACAAGGTCCTTCTCTGTAATTGTGCATCAGAAACGGTGTCTCTCATCCCGTTGGTTACCACCCATTCTTTAGGCATAAACTCCAAAATAGCCACCCTCGTTCTTGCTGAAACTATCATTGGTCTCGATAACACCACGAACGATCAACCCTTCACCGGGAGTCCTCAACTCCTTTGGGTAAGTTTTGTTTTTTTTTTTTAACCACCTTGTACTGTTTACAGTTGTGGTTATGCACCCATACAGACTTCTTGCAAACTCAACCAATGGGGAGGCCCAGGAACGTTTTGTCCATGTATCCTCACCGCATCTCTTTCCCGGGTTATCCGTCAGAAACTCATATAGCCAACAGATTTCGCATGGTCCAATCGTACAACATTAATTGGAGAATTCACTGGTGGAAGATTACAGGTCATATCAAGATATGAAGCCGATTTGCCAATTGCATGATATTGCTCGGCTTATTTGAAACCACCTTCTACCCTACTGATAGGGCCATCAGACAGTTCGGATTTGAGCAAGAGCCGCAGATCTTAACCATATACCCAACATGGGTAAGGTTCAGTGTTTGCCAAGTTGTTGAGATTCAGAATGCATGGGAGAATTGCGAGACTCTACATGTCCCTCGCCTATACAATGAGCCAGTGACTTCTCGAGAATACCGGAGGTGGCTATATAGCAACAAGTAGTCCCTGGACAACTAAACCACTCCACACGGAAATTAGGTAGGCACTTTTCTTTAAATATGATATGTAATAAAGAAATGCCACTATGTGAGCATGGTTGAATCTCTATGTTAGTATGCATGAGTGGTTAGAAAGAACACATGAAACTGATTAATGAAATGGCATGGTTTATTTTGGATATATTACTTCAGAATCCTCTATATAATGTTAACCTAGATTCTTCATCATCAGCCATCCGAAACAAACCAAGTTTTTGAAAACAAAATATATTATTTTATTTTATTTTTTTGAAATTCATTTTGAAAACAATGGAAAACAAAACATTTTTTATCCACAGAACAAGAAACACCACAAATGATTGAATAACAAGTGAAGGTGGGGGAATGAGTTACCGACAAGAAGATGAGCATGAGGACGACCACAGGATAGAAGTACGATCAAACTTGGCACCTATGAAGTAGATGATATTCTTTTCCCTTTGATTGCTTGACCTTCACAAAGTACTGAACGACACCCAAAAACTTTCTTCCAAAACAGAAAGAGCATAAAACATAGGACCAATCTTCTGGAGACAACTTCCTCATACATCGCAATCACAAGTAATGAATCCTCCAATGCCTTCCAGTTTTTTTTTTTTTCAATTCTTTGTTTTTTTTTTTTTTTTTTTTTTTTTTTTTTTTTTTCAACTAGGAGATACAGTGGACTTAGAGATTGATATTCATAATAATGAGTAGTCTACCTACGAAATGAGTGATGAATTCACAACGTAAGTAAACTAAAACTACTATTTTACTATCTATTATCAAAGCTTCTACTCTCGATGCGAATTGCACTAAGTGGAGTAGGAAGTTCGTTCCACTCCTAGTTCCCTAGCATGGATTGTTTTCTAAGTCTAAGAAATCTCTTAAGTCAATGAGAGCTTTACTTAAATGTTATGCTAACAAGACGCGTTAATTTAAATAACAAGATATAATAAATAATAAGATAATATATAACTTAAACTTAATCTACTTAAATCTACGAAATGCGATTGTTTGAATCTAGATAAAGAGATTAGGGAATTGAATCCACCTCGAATCCAACTTAATAACCTAGTATAGATTGTCGTATCTCGATTCTTACATTTTCACGGCAAGTATTTCGAGTCTAATCCCTAGTGTTCATGGCATTTCTACCAAGTACTAACTAGCATGTGAGGTCGTCCACCCATTCTCATGGCGAAACACAACCTTCTAGAGTGGAATAGAATCTACAACCAATTCTATACTAACAACTAAGTTTTCATCAAGGCTTCATCAACCCCTCTAATGGAGGGTTTAGCCTTGAGTCATCAATCTAACATTTCCCATTGAATCTAAACTAAACATAATGTGAGAAATTTAGATTTACTTAATTAAGCAATAACGAATCTAATTTAATGGCTAGAATGGAATAAGAACAAGAATTGAAATTAGATCTATAAATGAAATGACAAAATTCAACTTGATAAAAATACTACTTTATTTATCTAATCAATCAAGAATAATGATTCGAGATTTAATCTAAAACAAGAAATTAAATGGAGCTAAAACTTAATTTAATTAATAAAACTAGATCTATAATTCTATATCTTAATTTAGGTCTAACTAGCTACCATTAACAAAGAGCTAAGCTTTTGTTTTTATACATTCAGATCCAAAAATCGTGCATGGGCTTGGAGCCATGTTTTGGGCCAGAGAATCAGGCCCAAAACCCCATTACTTTTCAAATCCAAAAGGCCTCTTCAACTGCAGTTGGCTTCCACAGACTTTTCGTCCACTTCTGCTCCTCTGATTGGGTCAAGGCTTGGACCATTGCAAAGCTCTTCTCGAGCCGGTCGTTTTGACATAAGGTAGGCCCAATTCCGAGGTCTGAATCCAAAGATATGGCATTCGAAGTTCTCACGACTTTTGCTCCTTTATCTCGCTAAAGTGGCACATTTCTCGCATTATAATGGACTTTGAAGCCTGAAATGCATAAAAACACGTAATCGGATTAACTCTTACTTATTATTCACATAATTGGTCTAACAAGATGATTATTAAGGGGTTAAAACTACAGTTTTGGGCTCTTATCAAACCACCCCAAACAAAGATTTTGCTTGTCCTCAAGCAAAGATGAGAAATTAGAATAAGTGACCAAAAATGGAGTTCTAACTACTCTCTTTACTGAGTCGCGATTGCATTGACCATATGCAACAAGGCCTTAAACCACTAGGAATTCCCTAGTGGACGAAGTTATAGCCTCGTGAGAGTTTTCCAATGAAGGTACTCACAAACTTCATCTATACTACAACGACTAAGAAATAAAACTATTGTTTTCTCATTCATGTCTCAACTATCTATACGTCTCACTAGCAAATACATAAGAATAACCCAAATAACCCTAAGCTAATATATGCATAATAATCAATCATCTAAAATAAACATATAACAATGAGTAATACTATGAAATGTAATAGCAGTCCGTTTAAAACTTCGAATAAGCGTCCCCAAAGTAGGTCCTCACATAAATGTCAAGACAAAACCACTCTGATTTTTCCACTCAAGTTTTCATACTCCAGTGTGCAGTGGGCACACTTTACCTTACAATCTCAATGACAACAAGGAAGCCGGGGTCGATCAAACACATCTGCCACTTACTATCCCACTAACCTATTCCTAATTGAGCTAGAGGTCTTTATTAGGTGTTGCGAGGATTAGGAGATGGTTTAAGAAGGAAGGAAATGGATATTCAAAAAGGACAAGTCTGAGATAATAAAGTCTTCATATTATGTAACTAGAGAAAACCTTGTTATTTACTTTTGCTTCTACACTTTGTTTCCATCCTTAGCCATATTTTTTTTCTTTTTCTTTGGCTTTTGACTCCTTTTATTCTATTTTTTTTTTTTTTTTGGAGTTTTTATTTTATTTTTATTTTTATTTTTTTTTCCTTTTCTTTGGATGGAAACTTCTTTTCTTTATTTTCTGAAGCAATTAACTAACTTTTGTTTACACAGGTTTTTCTCTTCTTCTTTCTTCACTCATTCTATTCTCAGACTTATTCTAGATTGGGTAGGTTGATTTATTATTTTTTTTTTTTTTTTTTTTGTTTTTGTAACAGGGTAAAGGAATTTTGGTTTATGGAAGGCTAAAGAAAGGCTCGGAGGGGCTTACTAGCGGACAATAATTCATAGGTTTGAATTTCTGGCTATATCGATCCAAAGAGGGCCTAAATTCTCGCTTTTTAGGATATGGTTTAGTGATCAAGCAAGTGGGCGTGTGATTTCTCTATCCGATTTTTACTTCTCCCTTGTGTCATTTCTCAAATGTTTCACTCATATAAGGCTTTAGGCTATATTCTCACAGGATTTGTAGAATAAGTACTCTAGCCTAGATTTCAGAAACTTACTGCCAAACAATCATAGATACTCATGTAATATATTTATAGATAGATGCAAAGATTATTACCTACATATTAACCTAAGTTCCTAACTATTATTCTGATGCAAAAGCTACGTGAGACTTCTAGATTGTTAAGAGCATAGAGAAAGAAAACAATACCAATATTCCTAAGTGTATAGCATACTTTTTATTTTTATTTTTGAGTTTTTGAAATTTTAACTAGAAAACAAGTGCATATTATACCTATCTATATCCTAACAGATGTCTTAATTACACGTGTTTCTATGCCCCCAAACAAGAAGCATGCTTTGTCCTCAAAGCATTTAAATAAAGAGGGTAGGAAAAATACCATTGAAACGCGTGAAATTCAGGAACATCTGCAAAACAAGGTTAAAACATACAAATATAGTAATAAAAATACTGGACGAACTCTATAAGAGTTCCACCCATTATGGGGTTAACAGAATTAAATTGCTTGGGACATAAGCAGACACTAACTTAACTAAAACTTACCTGCACCCCAAAGATCTACTCGTCATCCTCCTCTTCTTCTATGAGGTTCTTTAAAGATCCCCGCCATGCCATAACAACTTGCCACGCCTTCCGTAGGTGTATCATCAACTAGTGCTAACCTCTCTAGTGTTATTTGGTCCGATGGGGTGTAAGGGGCAACCAAATGTGGTTGCACCTGCCATCCCGCCAAGTCATGGCTCGAATGATCTTACCACCGCGATTGGTGGGTCTCATGATTTCGACCCTTTCCCAATCGGTAATGCGGTACGTATCACGGGTAGGCAAAAGCCAAGCGTAAAGGCGGCAAACCAAGACAGGCATAAGAAGGTACTTATGCCTCAAGGAATGGCCTCGCTTCGAGTAGCAACTAAAACTTCGGGGAATGTCATACCGACGACGCCTCTCGCCTAAAGCAAGGAAAAAACGTCACCGGCGATATTATTGGCGTATAAACCGATGTTCCCCTAGAATGTTCATCATGATGAACAACATGGTTGTGCCTACATTCAGCGATAGGCTACTTTCGTATGCGATGTTATATTGGTCTTGGTCCATGATCTTTAAACACCCTCCCCATAATACTCATGGAAATAGGCATATTCATATAGGTATGAGTTATCTCATCATATATCCCCACGTGTGCATAGGGTCGTAATGGCAATCCCGAACCAAAGCTATCAAGTGCTTACTGAATTCCATAGTCGTACCATCAAAAGAAAGGGAAAATTTTTGTTCTCCTTCTTGGGTACAAAAGAAAGTAATATTATTATAGAAGAATTCAGTTATCTTAGGTGAAAAAGAGTCGCCATCGCTTACCGAAGATGCCGCCATCCTAATCGCGATCGATCGGCCATGAACGATGCTCCATAGGTATCGGTTCCCATCAAGTCTTCAAATGACTGTTCAGAATCACTATAGGAGGTGTCATCTTAAAACTACTCTCAGAGAACAAAAGGAAAACCTGGAAGAAACCTTAGAAAAATTTGAATTTCCTGGCTTATCGGAGGAGGCGCGCTGGCGCTGCCAGATAGAAGCGAAGTCGCTCTTAGGTTTTTGAAATTATAGTGTTTTAGCGCGGGTCGTGCTCTACTTGGGCGCGGGCGCTCGATGATTTTTCGATTTCCGGTGTTTGGCGGTCGCTTACTTTAACTTGGGCGGCCTTCTAGGGATTTTTCGATTCTGATTAATAATAGAAGTCGGTCGCTCTGCTTGGCGCTCTAGGGATTTTTCGATTCTGATGTAATAGGGCGAGTCGCTCTGCTTGCTGCTTGCTGGCGTTCGTAGAGTGCGAAAGTGAGTTTCTAAGAAAAACAAGAAAAAAGGTTGGAGTGAAAAGTGAAAGATGATTGTGGTGTGTAGTGTGGGTTGTGAGTGTAGTATGATGGAAGTTTAAATAGGTTCTGGGTTTCCAAAACGAATCGGCAAATTGCCAAATTGTTTTAAGGCAATTTCCGGAAATAGAAAACTGCCAAACCCGAAACCGGAAACTAACCATAGTTTTGATTTCCTAACAACCCTGGTATCTAAACTCTCCTACATATCATGCTACCACTATTTTCAACTTTTACTCCAAGACAACCTTACGAAAGATGATCAAAATAAATTATATTAAAATAATATGAAATCCAAGCAATCTAAAACAAACAACTTAATATTTAAATCTAACTACTGAAATAAAATTCCACTAACAAAACAATAAAAACGATGAAATAACAGGACACAACTGATGGTGAACACCTAGGCGTGTGAAGAAGATGGTCCCTGAGATGGAGACTGGCTCTGTGGTGACGAATGGCTTGAGCCATCTGGCCTGCGGCGACGACGCTCATGCCTCTCAGACTCAGCTGAGACAGACTCATCCACGAGTGGCATGCGTCGTAGCATCTCTATCCTGAACAAGCGCTGTGCTTCCATCCATCTCGCCTCTTGAGTATCGCATAATCGGGCTTGGTGATTACGGTGGATAATCTCCAAGTTAGACAAGATATCTTCCTGACCCCTTTCGAAAGCATTTCAACTCTCGTCCGAAAGTTCGTTTGCTTATTTCAATTACAATTTGTCTATGTCGGATATCTTCACGATATCGATAAGCGCATCGCAACCCGGTTTTGACATTATCATTCGCTCTAAATTAGAAGTATGACTATCGAAATTATCCTCAACCAACCATGTCATATCTTCGCCTTCATTATTCGACTCAACGTATTCTCTCTGACAACGCCAAGTCTCTTGGATGCATTCCTTATAAATACTTGCATTAGAATGCAATTTGATCTTAATAGGAGCAGATTTAGCGGCTCTCTAAATGAGAGCATAATCTTAGTGATCAATACGGGAAGAGGCCGGGCTCTTTCCCACCCTCTAATCACATTCAAACTTAAATCAAGGATGCAGAAATTACACTCATTCGTTTGCAAAATCCGAGAACGTCGGAACAATTAATCGAAGTCCGATGTCGCCGACTTTGTCTTTCGAGGGCGTTCTTACCAATCCACCGAGCTACAGCCCGGTTGATTGGTTCTCGTGGTCGCCCCGCTTAACGCAATGAGATATCGTATTGTATTCACCCTCTATGACCGTATCTTTCATCAAAACAGAACCTGCAGATATCTTGGGGGTTCCCGAATGGTCGATATCTAGGTTGGTTACGGCGTGATTCCTAATAGCTCGACCAACAACCGCCTCAGTAACTTCCCTCCGCGTTCTCGCTATCCTAATGAAAATCCTATTTCCCTCCAATTCTCGTTTCTTATAAAACTGTTCTACCAAATCATAGTGATAGAAATCCTCTGTCGAATACCACAGTCCGGCAGAATTCTACGTCGTAGCGCCATTGAAGTTTGAACTGATTTGGGGTTTGTAGATGGTGGTGGATGCGAGTTTGATGAAAACTAACTAAACACAACGGTGGTGGTTGTGGTAGGTACGGCGGCAGGTTCGAAAACTTGAATTGGTGGGTGGTTTCTTGGTGGAAACGGTTGGAGATTGTGTTGGTGTTTGACAATGGGGGTTAGGTGGTCTTTCTATTTTAATGTATTCTATTTTTATTTATTTTTTTATTTTATTTTTTATTTGGGTTGCTAGGGTTTCTACTTTAAATTTGGACAAGCTGTTGGAGAAGATGAAGTCGCGATCTTCTTTTTGGAAAGGGGGGCGCGGGCGCGCTGTAGGTGAGCGCGAGTTCGGCCCAAGCCCATTTCGATTTTTCGAGTTTCGTCGATTTTTAGCGCAACTTCAAACTAATTTTCCCGCTTCGTTATCGGTCCGATTTTTGCGAATGAGATATGGAAATGATCAGGAGAGAATTTCCAATCCAATGATCCATAAAACACTCGATTCCGACCATGGGTGACGTATGAGAGGGTGGAAGGACGCCTCGAAGTGCGTGTGTGACGTAAGTTATCTTAACGAATGAACACTAAATTAGATGACGCGTCAACCCCAATGAACTATACTAATGGACCTAAACAACGAACAGAAGGTTCGAGCAATCCGGTTCCAGATCGATCGCCCACCCCAAACAAATTTTTAAACACAAAATTTGTTTACAACGTGGGTCATTTAAAGTCAGATTCCCAAGACTTGTTGGATTGCTATGTCTATGATTTTTAAGAATTTTAATTTTATTTTTTATTTGTTAAGAAACACGAAAAACAATAAATACATAATTCACTCCATAGAGGAACATGACTCAAAAAACGAGAAAACATGCGAAGGTGGAAAACGTGAATTATGTGAACTGTGGACTTAGGATCCGGTACTTACAGCCACACACTCCATAGGGAGGGCCCGGTTACCTGAATGGTGTACTTATCAGTATATGGAAATGCAAGTAAGTACACCAATTGACAAGAGTCAGTCCTCATAGACAGGGTCCTATAAAAGGACTTCCTCCACATCAGGGGACAGCAGTTCGTGAAAATGTTTTAACCGTTGACCATTAACTTGAAAGGTACTGTTGTCCTTGGGGTTTACCAAGGTAATTGCCCCGTATAAAGGGGTGACTTCAAGAACTTAAAAAAGGGCCGCACCAACGGGTTTTAGTTTCCACAGGAAAATATGTAGACGGGAGTTGTAAAGCAAAACCTTTTGTCCGACTACAAACTCTTTGCGCAAGATATGCTTATCATGAACACGTTTCATGTTGGCTTTATAATCCTTCGCGAGATCGTAAGAATCGCTACGGATTTCTTCAAGCTCATTTAATTGTAACTTGCGTTTGACACCCGCCTCATCAATATTGAAGTTAAGGCTTTTTATAGCCCACAGAGCACGGTGCTCTAATTCAACGGGCAAATGACATGGTTTCCCAAATACAAGTCTAAAGGGAGACATACCTATAGGGGTTTTGAAAGCAGTTCTATATGCCCATAAGGCATCCGATAGACGCTTCGACCAGTCTTTCCTATCAGGGTTTACTGTTGTTTCTAAAATCTTTTTGATTTCCCTATTAGAAACTTCTACTTGTCCGCTAGTTTGTGGATGATAAGGAGTTGCTACTTTGTGTGTAACTCCATACTTTTTCACTAGGGATGCAACAACTCTGTTGCAAAAATGTGTTCCCCCATCACTAATGATGGCTTTAGGAATGCCAAACCTACAGAAAATGTATTCTTTAATAAAAAATACCACGGTCTTATGGTCATTGCTACGGCAAGCTAGGGCCTCTATCCATTTAGACACGTAGTCCACGGCAACTAGAATATAAATATAACCGTGGGAAACAGGGAAAGGGCCCATGAAATCAATACCCCAAACATCAAAATTTCTACTATCAAGATTGGATTTAATGGCATCATATTACGCCGTGATTAAGCCCAAGTTGTTGGCAAACGAATACACGTCTTGCAATGCACTTGGGCATCCTTAAAAAGGGTAGGCCAATAAAATCCATTATGAAGAACTTTAGCGGCTATTTTCATTCCGCTAAAGTGGCCACCACACTCTTTGTCATGGCGAACGATAGAACTTCATTATATTCCCACTAGGGAATGCAACGACGAATAATCTGATCCGCATAATACTTAAAAGGTAGGGCTCATCCCAAAGTATAACTTGACTCGGCCAAGAACTTCTTCACGTTCATTTCTTGTCCAATTATAAGGCATAACATCAGCCGCTAAATAGTTTACGATGTCCGCATACCATGGTGATGAAAAAATAGCATACAGATGCTCATCAGGAAAAGAGTCCGGTATGGACTCGGAATCACTACTATCGTCATTTGTAAGTCTAGATAAGTGGTCGGCAACTTCGTTTTCGACCCTCTTTTGTCCTTTATTTCTAATGTGAACTCTTGCGGAGAAGAATCCATCGGATTAATCTCTGTTAGCATCCTTCTTTGCAAGAAGGTACCTAAAATCTGCATGGTCCATGTAAACTAAAGTTTTAGAACCAACCAAATAAGGACCTAAACTTATCTAAAGCGTAAATGACAGCTAAAATTCTTTTTCAGTAGTTGAATAATTCCGTTGAGCATCATTTAATGTTTTACTAGCATAATAAATAACAGTGGACTTATTATCTAGTTTTACGTCCCAAGACGGCACCAACCGCATAGTCACTAGCATCACACATGAGTTCGAAAGGTTTAGACCAATCGAGGTCTGTATAATAGGTGCGATGGTTAGGGCGGCTTTTAAGGTTTCAAAAGCCTGTTTACAGTTAAAATTAAAATCAAAGATTGCATCCTTCAAAAAGCAGTTAGTTAAAGGCCTAGCTATTTTGAAAAATCTTTAATGAAACGCCTATAAAAAACCTGCATGGCCTAGAAAGGCTCTAATCTCACGGACAATCCGTGGTTTAGGTAGGGTCGCTATCTTATCTAGTTTGGCTTTATCTACTTCGATGCCATCACTAGATACAATATGACCTAGTACTATGCCCTTTTGACCATGAAATGACATTTTTCCCAATTTAAAAACGAGGCTCTTTTCTTCACACCTTGTCAAGACCTTAGGCAGGTTAGACAAACATTCTGTAAAGGAGTCTCCATAGATAGAAAAATCATCCATGAACACTTCCATAAAGCTCTACCATGTCACTAAATATATGAAGCATACATCACCGAAGGTACGGGGGCATTACAAAGGCCAAAAGGCATTCGTTTATAGGCATATGTTCCGAAGGGACATGTGAAGGTTGTCTTTTCTTGGTCATCAATATCAATAATAATCTGAAAATAGCCGAGTAGCCATCCGAAAAACAATAAAAGGCATGACCAGACTAGACGTTCTAGCATCCGATCTATAAATGGTAAGGGAAAGTGGTCCTTTCGTGTCATAGCATTTAAACGCGTCATAATCAATACTGATTCTCCATTTCATAGGACCTTGAGTGACAACATAGTCACCCTTCCCGTTACGTACCATGGTAATTCCCGATTTCTTAGGAACTACATGAATGGGACTTACCCATTCGCTATCGGAGATTGGGTATATAATACCCGCATCGAGTAATCGCAAGACTTCTTCCATAACCACCTCTTTCATGGCGGGGTTCAAGCGCGGCGAGGTTCATGAGAAGTCTTCGCGTTATCCTCCAAATGGATCACGATGAGTGCGGATATTAGGGTCAATGCCCTTAATGTCAACTAAGGACCAACCAATCGCAGACCGATGTTCCCTAATCACCCTTATTAAAGATGTCTCTTCATCTCTAGTTAACAGAGAAGATATAATTATCGGGTGACTACCATCCGGATCAAGTTGAATATATTTTAACTCCGGGGGAAGAGGTTTAAGACCGGTGTGGGCCGGAATGTCCGTTGATGTTTCATAAGTGTCCTTATCTTGCGTAATGAAAACTTGCTTAGGTAGCAAGTCTTCATACTCAAGATATATGGAGCAACCGACGGGTCTACAATTGGTGTGGATTCGGGATGGTGTTGACCTCCTCTAAGTAGGAGTCATTTACAAAATCGAAGTTCCAAAAGAAAGGAATTTGTACATATTGTTTTCGGAAACGTGTTGTTAAAATAATCTTGAGCTAAACTCTCGATCATGCTAACCTCCCCATCTACGCGAATCAATCCGTAACTGTTTCATCATTTTAAAACATTTACCTCGGCGGAAAAGATGGCCAAAAGATAAGGACATCTTTCCATCGCGACAATTTATAAAGCGCATTGGCGGTTGCCAAGTTGCCAAGAAGGGCCCTAAAATGATCGGTCTGTCATTAGCGACTTCCGTATCGAGAATAACAAAATCAGCCAGGATAGTAGAAATCCCGAACCTTAACAAGCACGTTTTCCACTACACCTTTAGGATACTTAATTGACATGTCCGCTAATTGCAACGTTATTTTTGTAGGTTGCATTTCTGTAGACCTATTTGTTTATACAAGTAATACGGGGAGTAAGTTAACACTTTCGCCCGTGTCTAATAAGGCGGTCGTCGTGTGGGAATCTCCTAAGGTGCATTTTACGATGGGGCGACGAAGGTCCTTGTACTTAACAATTCCATTATTTTCGGATAAAGTTGGGAATTGTTCAGTTAAAAAGGCGTCTTTGGGTATGTTGGTCTTACGCCTAGTAGTGCACAACTCTTTAAGAAACTTAGCGTGGTTAGGTAGCTTTTTAATAGCTTCGAGAAAAGGAAGGTTTATCGTTAGATTCTTGAAAACGTTCCTAATTTCCTCAAAGTTTGTATCCCTGGTTAGCATGGCTAATTTTTGAGGGAACGGTGGTTTCGCTCTATATTTAGTGTATGGCTCGACTTGAAGTGTAACCTTGGCTTTCTGTTTCTTAGGTTGTGATTTAACTGGTACCTCTACCGTGGTAGGCTCTTCAGTTTCTATTGCGGTATCTAGTTCGATATCTGGTGTAGGGAGTACTGATGGGGTAACTACAGGCGTAGTTACTTTGTTATCAACCACTCTTCCAGAACGGAGAGTGGTGATGGCATTTAGGTCACCTACGATTGTAGTTTCCGTACTAGAATTACCGTTTACCTCAAAGGCTGTGTTTGCTGTTTTAGGGGTTGGTATCGCTTGACTTGGAAACACGCCTTTTGGTTGGGCTTTCTCTTGGGCTAACTGTTGTATGCCCTGATTTATGGATTGTAAAATCTGTTGGTTTGATTGAGTCATTGTCTGGAAAAGTTGTTGGGTAACTTGTATAAAGGCGTCGATACGATCCGGTTGTGTAGGTGTAGTAGTCACGGGTGGTGCGACTGGAACTATCTCTCGTTGATTATTTATGGGTGGGTTGTGATAGTTATTATTATTAACCTAACGATACCTCTATTGGTATTATAATTATTATAATTATTCTGACCTTGTGCTTGACCTTGCCTAGGTTAAGCTTTGGTTGTTATAATTATTATAATTCCCTTGACTTTGTCCTTGTCCTTGCCTAAGTGGAGCTTGGTTATAATTGTTTGCTTGCCTAACGTTTTGATTATTGTACCCTGGAGGTGTTACTTGTTGATTATTTCTCCAACTGAAGTTGGGATGTTGTCTCCAAGGGCGTAGGAATAGGATAGTTATTAATAGAGTAAACATTATCTTGCTCGGTGGTTGTTGTTCATAAGCTAGAGGACAATAATTGTCAGGGTGCTCTGGACTCAAACAGAAATTACATGGGTTGGAGTTTACATTCATGACGGGATAGGCTTTTGTTGAACCGAAATAGCCTCTACTTTTTAGTTAGAGATTCGAGTAAATTTTTAAGTTCGGATCGGTTTTATTCTCAAACATACCGGCCCTTGACTGTTGAAGAAGAACTAGCCGAAATGGGGATATCATCACTACCCCCAATTATTATTCCGTTTAGTTTGGTCTTCTAAAATTTATAAGCCTCGGGCTCCTTTACTTAGGAAACTACCCCCATTCATTATGTCAAGGACTTCTTTATGGTGGTGTAGAAGACCTTTGAAAAGGCACGAACTAACGTGTCTTTAGCTAAGTTATGATGTGGACACTCTATAAGGAGATCGGTGAAACGATTCCATGCCTCGAAAATGATTCATGAGGATTACGCCGGAAAAAATGAATCTTTGAAAGCATCTCATCCGTCTTTTAGGGGTGGGTAAAATGTTCCATAAACAACAACAAGTTTAGCCCACGAGTCCACGAATTAGGCGCTTTGGCAAGTTAACCAAGACGCCTTTATCGGGCTAGGGTGAAAGGGAATACCCTCGGTTTAATTTGTTCCGCACCAACCGTAGGATGGTGGAATGTCGTAAGGACTTGTTCAATCCCCTACGATGTGTCGATAAGGTTTTTCATGGTCTAACCCATGAAAGACGGGTAACAAATTAAATATGTTTGGGGATTCAAAATCCCCAATCGGTCCGCTAGAACGATGCACGATTTAGGGCTATCGCCAAGGCTTTGTAAAAGTCGGAGAGAGAGTCTCTCTTTCTTCAGCCATTATGTCAGGTATGGTGTGTGTGATAGTAGTTAGAGGTGTCGTGGGTTGTGTACTAGATAGACTTGTTTGTTGCCGTGTAATTATGTTTGTTGTTTTTGTTCGACCAGACCTTAATCTCATGCAAGACTAAGTTGAGCTTAACTAAACATGCAACACTCCAAACAATTCTGATATACTAGTAGAAAACCTATAACTGGAAATGCGAGGTATGGAAGAAAGGAATACCTGATAGCGTCCTTGCTTCGCTTATGAATAGCGCCTTGTGTACGCGTGTGCAGTGTATATAAGAGATTAGAACACTGAAAAATATGAAAGATCAAAGTTTGAATCAAAACTGTGGAAATCCGGAAATTTTAACATCAAGCCGGGTCGCGCCAGATAGCCGCGCCACCATTCGTGTAATTTTCAGTTTACAGTGTTTTTAGGGCGGGTCGCGCTCCAAATGGGGCGGGTCGCGCTCAGTGGGAAGTCGCAGTTCCAGTGTTTGAGCTGGTCGCTTTTTGGTATGGGCGCGGGCGGCCCAGCGTAAACAAAATTCCAAGAACTTAGCTGGTTCCTCCTTGCCGCCTGGCCCGTATATTTTTTTGGAATTTGTCACGCTGAAATGGGCAACCACAGTATGAAACAAACAAGGGTGGGTGGGTTTAATGGGACTTAAAATTGACTACTTCTACTATGAAAACAATGCTAAAGTGTAACTAAGATGGCAGCGGCGCCATTTGATATTCATAGTGATGAGTAGTCTACCTACGAAATGAGTGATGAATTCACAACGTAAGTAAACTAAAACTACTCTTTTACTATCTATTATCAAAGCTTCTACTCTCGATGCGAATTGCACTAAGTGGAGTAGGAAGTTCGTTCCACTCCTAGTTCCCTAGCATGGATTGTTTTCTAAGTCTAAGAAATCTCTCTTAAGTCAATGAGAGCTTTACGAAATGTTATGCTAACAAGACGCGTTAATTTAAATAATAAGATAATATATAACTTAAACTTAATCTACGAAATCTACGAAAATGCAATTGTTTGAATCTAGATAAAGAGATTAGAGGGGAATTGAATCCACCTCGAATCCAACTTAATAACCTAGTATAGATTGTCGTATCTCGATTCTTACGTTTTCACGGCAAGTATTTCGAGTCTAATCCCTAGTGTTCATGGCATTTCTACCAAGTACTAACTAGCATGTGAGGTCGTCCACCCATTCTCATGGCGAAACACAACCTTCTAGAGTGGAATAGAATCTACAACCAATTCTATACTAACAACTAAGTTTTCATCAAGGCTTCATCAACCCCTCTAATGGAGGGTTTAGCCTTGAGTCATCAATCTAACATTTCCCATTGAATCTAAACTAAACATAATGTGAGAAATTTAGATTTACTTAATTAAGCAATAACGAATCTAATTTAATGGCTAGAATGGAATAAGAACAAGAATTGAAATTAGATCTATAAATGAAATGACAAAATTCGAACTTGATAAAAATACTACTTTATTTATCTAATCAATCAAGAATAATGATTCGGAGATTTAATCTAAAACAAGAAATTAAATGGAGCTAAAACTTAATTTAATTAATAAAACTAGATCTATAATTCTATATCTTAATTTAGGTCTAACTAGCTACCATTAACAAAGAGCTAAGCTTTTGTTTTTATACATTCAGATCCAAAAATCGTGCATGGGCTTGGAGCCATGTTTTGGGCCAGAGAATCAGGCCCAAAACCCAATTACTTCAGTCCAAAAAGGCCTCTTCAACTGCAGTTGGCTTCCACAGACTTTTCGTCCACTTCTGCTCCTCTGATTGGGTCAAGGCTTGGACCATTGCAAAGCTCTTCTCGAGCCGGTCGTTTTGACATAAGGTAGGCCCAATTCCGAGGTCTGAATCCAAAGATATGGCATTCGGAAGTTCTCACGACTTTTGCTCCTTTATCTCGCTAAAGTGGCACATTTCTGCACATAATGGACTTTGAAGCCTGAAATGCATAAAAACACGTAATCAGTATTAACTCTTACTTATTATTCACATAATTGGTCTAACAGTATGATTATTAAGGGGTTAAAACTACAGTTTTGGGCTCTTATCAGAGATCAAGAGCGAACTTTCATAGGACTATAATGTAGGCTTAGGTGATGGGCTCAGAAAGAAAGGGTAGGATCAAAAAATTATTTTTGGAGTAGAACTTGCCATATAAAGGGAGGAATAATTGGAATGATGGTAGTGAGATGATGATACGGATCCCAAATCTCAAATGAAACTGCCCCTTGTTTAGGTTTTTCATTTTGGACCGGTGTTGATTATTGTTGATTATTTTGTGCAACTCTAAGCATTTTGAGTTCTGACTGGTTTTTTTTTTTTTTTTTGCCCCTTGCACTAGGATTTTTTTCAACACCTTTTTGGGATAAATAACATGGGGGGTGATTGTTTCGTGATCAAAGATGGATGAAATGATGCCCCTGGAATATGACAAGTTCTATAAAAATAGGTATGGGTGATCTATGGGTAGGCTACATATTTATTAGACTTCCTAAATGATATGAACTTATATTGTGGGAAAACAAAAAATAGGCTAGGGCTCAAATGGGCTACTAATGGTAACATATGATATTAAGTGGGTTGATTAGGCTCATATATCGGGTAAAAATTGTCTGTCCCATCATCTCTCTAAGATTTCCACTATCTTCTTTATCTAAAAACAACAAGGTTGGGTCACAAAAAGTACCTCTTTAACTGGTCGGCATTGGTAGAATTTTCCATGTAGAATCTTCATAGTGAATGGACATTCACTGTTAGGTTTGAACTTTCTGGTTCATTGATTCCACTCTAGTCTGGATCCGCTTGCTCAGCTTTACTTGCAACAATCTATCTCCATTGGTATCTAAGTCCCAGTAGAACATCAATGCCCTCCTTCATATATCTCGGCTATCAAGAATGTTGATCGTAGACGAAATCCTCTCAACATTCACTACAACAAATTGGCTTTTTAGCGACAAAATTTTTAGTGACAATACAAAAACGTGGCTAATTGTCATTTTTTGCGACGTAAAGAACGTCACCATTTATCGACTGTCTTATTTTTGATAATAAGTCTTCGGTGACGCTTTTTATGTTGCTGGAAATCTTGTTCAAAATATTAAAATAAATAAAAGCTTTTTGGTGACGAAAATACTGTTGAAAATAACATTTTATCAATGACGGTGATTTCTAACATCGGTGATGATAGTTGTATCCCGACGTTCTCTAAAAGGCGTCGCTAGAAGTTATTTTTGAGCCACGCTATTTATTGTAGCCAATGGTACTGGTAAAAGTGGAAAATTAGAACCACAAAGATGCGACATTATTGGCGTCACAAATGGTTGAGTGTTTCCAACCCGTTCAAAGTTTTGGCATACCGCCCTATTTTTGGATATCTAGCGCCTATGATTTTTGAAATTATTGATAATAAAATATTCAAGAAAAATGATAATGACTAACACCATTCCCCTTTTATTTTCTTTTCAACAAAAAAGACAAACCTTCCACAGTTCCATTACCAAAAGAAAACGCACTTGTGTACCAGAACCACCGTATAGAGCACGATGAAATGGCGAAAGAGAGACGGGGTTTGGAAGCCACGATATGCAATTTTACCATCCCTTTTTCGTTCTATTTTATAATTTGTAGACCTAGGGTTAGGGTTTTAGTATATGAGAAATGGGGTTTCTTTGTTTTACTCTTTGTAGGCCATTCCACAACCTGTTGCAGTGGTTTATTCTAGAGGAATTCGTGATATAATTATTCTCATCAGGTATGAATTGAAAGAGATGAAAGTTCGACTACTTTGTTTTACTTTAAGCTTTATTTGGCACCATCAGATCTTTAAAATTGTGCACCACTGCACCTTTTACTTGCATTCTCAGATCTAATCAATTGAAAAACAGTGGATTTAATGGTTCATTTGCTCGAATTTGCTCAAGCTCCATCCTTTCTTCCTAACATTCCAGTTCTCAACTGCAAAGCTAAATTCTCTTCTCACTGCGCTTCTACGCATGCGTACTGTCTACCAATTTAGGGCGGAAAAAACTCTCATCACTCCCGCATCTGTTCTTCGTATCCCGTAAGAATTTCTAACTCTTTGATATATATTAAAAACAAAACCCCTAAATTATTTATTCTTACTAGATTTTATTTCCTATCTTAAAAAAAAAACCCTGATATTGCTTAATAAACCTATATTTGCTATGTCATTAAGTGATGTAGACACGTACCTTTTCTTTTTTTTGGGGCTAGATATTGGCTTTATATATATATATATATATATATATATATATATATATATATATATATATATATATGTTCTTTTATTTATCAATATTTGAGTTCCTTTATGTATATTTACGTGATTTACTTGAATATGTATAATGAGCCAAACTTCGATTAACTGACAAATTCCTGCTAAAAGCTTCTTGTTCCCAAATTGCTTGCTCAGATTGTTCTGGCTTGACATGACTGTCGAGAAAGATCAGTATAATAAAGCTTTTTTTTCTTCACAAAAGTCATTGAGACATTGTTGTTGGGCTGTCTTATTTTTTTCTTGTTCATTGTTTTGAGAAGCAACCATTTTTTATTTTTTTTTCCTTGCAAGAAGATAAGAAATGAAACGGTTTTGAGGTGGTGTATATGCTCACATTCAAAGAAAAGGGTAGAGATATACTAATGGACCCTTGAGTTTTTTTTAAATTAGTTGTACATAAAGTTAAATTGATGCCTCATTGCTCGAACTTCTCACCGTGATATCTTGTTTTACGACTTATTTGCCCTATAGTTGTGTAATTATGTTTGTTTATGTGGTGTTGACTTTTATAGTTTCCCAGATTTATTAACTGGATGATACTACTACCCTACATGTTAGGTCACAGAAAGTGCTTTAATTTAACAAACATTGAAAAATGAAAACTGGTATTTTTTTGTGGTGTTATAAATTTGTATGAAGAAAATATTGCTCGTGTGCTTTAAACTGAATATGAAGTAGGATCTGACTTGTTTTGTTTTTGTCAATTACAGATAAAGTTACCAGACCCTCCTGTGGGTGAAGGAAAATGTTATGAGGTTCCTTGTAAGGACCTACGCCCATCCTTAGATTAGTCTCCGGAATGTGGATGGACTCTGCCTATTTTTGCGGTACCTTTCCTCACACTCCTAGACTTGCATAGTTGCATGAGTTGTTCTACTGATTTTTATTTATCTTTTTCAGTGAAGATTTATATCTTCTTCTAATTGTTTAGTCTCATCCTATTCCTCGACTTTAAACAGTCTTTCTTTTTTCACTAAAAACTTTACTCGATAGTCGATACACATGCCACTGAGGTAGAAAAGTTTGTAGGACTTCTCTCATAATGAGTCAATTAGAGAAGTTGTCATGGCTTGTGCAAATCTGAAACATATGACTCTTTACTTAAATAATAATAAGTGGTCTATGATGTTATCTCTTTGCAAGTCATTTTGTTGTTGTTATTTGTGGCTATGACACAGATAAAGGTGAATTTGAGATAAGAGACCCCCGCTAGTATCGGTATTCAATCTACTCGATTAAGTATTTTGCTTGTTTTACTTCATATCTTTGGTCTGAAGTAAGCCATATTATTTTTGGTAATGGTTATCACCTAAGAGATCCTTTTGATGAGGCTGGCCTTTTCTTAGTTGAAATGATTTTTTGAGTTTATCGTCAATAAATCATGTAATATATAGTTCAACTTTCCATTGAGGTATCATGGGATGTTTAGGCAAAAGAGAAAAAATAGGAGAGATTTGGGGGGGGGACTATTATGTACAAACTGGATACCCATTATTTTTTTTTGACTCAATGTTGTTTGTTTGTTGATGCAGAGTTGCAGAGGGGTGGCTTTACTAACACATTCTTTGTTGTACATTGGATGAGGGTATAACTCTTCAGTGAAACAGGTTCAATGTTGCTTACTTTTACTTGTCTAAATAGTGATGCTTCCTATTTGTGTGATAGGGTTGGTAGTAAATGGATAGGATCAAGTTGCACTTGATCCTATTGTTACACCTAATTATATTGATTCTAACTTCTGATGAAGGTATTAAGTTGTAAATTTGTTTGAGGAATACTTAGAGGAATGGTTGCTACTGTACATTAACAGTTTCACTAGAGAACTTTATATTGGTAGTCAAGGTGCTCTTAGGAGTAAAGGGAGTTGCAGACTTCTCTTAAGATGTAAAGGAATGATCGTTTTTAGTTGGTTTTAGGTTAATATGATCATCTGTCATATCCACTCGGTGACTCGGGCAAAGGGTGTAGTTTATTCTACTTGGTTCTCAATACTGGAAACTTTTTGTGGACTGTACTATCTAGTATTCGTTGTTATTCTCTTTGGAATGTCAATAAATTGAATTTGTCTACATGCAAAATTACTAGCGTTTAGGTATGCTAATGCATCCACACAAAGCACATAACCTGTATTGTTTTCCAAACTTAAGAATTAATTAATTTTAAGAAAAGTTAAACTTTCATTCAAGGCTTTATGTCTAATGAATCGTATTTTTTTTTTCTGCAGATAAACTTATGTCAAAAGAGAAATGAGTTTGTATTGCAAGAGGTTGTTGGTAAATCAATGCGCAATTGTGTCACATATTAGCAAAGTTTTTTGCAAAGATGGTTTCAGTTGATAAATTGTCATTTTTTTTTGTAGTTTTATTATGTAAGATGAGTTCATAAGAAACTTTGTACAGAATGAGATTACATTTTTTTTATTATCATTAATGAAGTAAATTGTCCGACTCTTTCTTATACAGTTTTAGGTAATTGATTTGATGTTGTTTTGTTTCTTTTATTAGGTTTAATTGTTGTATGTAAGCAGGAAAAACAGGACCAGATGTATGTTGGGAAGAAAAAAATTTAAAAAGAAACAATGGCACAACTTCTAATTATTCTTTTAGTCGCCAAATAATCTATATGCAAATATAAATTAAAAAATAGAATTTTAGCAACAGTTTATTTGAAACGACGCTTATATCTAGCGACACTAAAAATGCTGCTAATAATACAAAAAATGGACTTATAGCGATGATTATAACGTCGCGAACAACACTAAAATTTTCAAAAATTTTGGATATTTACTGACAATAGAAACGTTGCTATTAAGGCATTACTAGCGGCGATTTTGAAGACGTCGCTAAAAGTACATCTTTTGCGACGTTATTGTGTAGAAAATATGGAAATGAGTTAGCGACAAAATAAAAGCAATAGCGACGTTTTGCATCGTTGGTGAAGATCTCATCTCTGGCAACGTTGTAAAATCGTCGCTATGTATCTTTGCCGACTATATCATTGTCCACGATGGCAGGACACTCCAAAATACGTTGCCGAAATATAATTTGCAACGCTTTCACAATATTCAATGATGTTTTTTTTTGTCGCCAAAGACCCCATTTCTTGTAGTGATTCTGCTCTTTGATATAGTCAGATTCGAGTCAGTTGACTTCTTTGATAGATAGCTCTCATGTCTTCGATCGAGGCTAATGATGCAATATGGAATTTGCCCTCTCCACGGTAGGGTAGCTAGTTGGTTGATTGGCTAAGTAGTCGTTGATTGATGGAATGCAGACTATTCCCCTTCTTCCGTAGGGTAGTTGATCAAATGATGTTGTGGAGTTTTGCCCTCTCCACGAGGGTAAATGCATAATGCTGAATGCTGATGTTGATGTTGGTGATCTTAGACATTTGAAAAATCTTCTCAAACATAAGCGCTGAACTTTCTTCCTCCTCAATCTCTTCTTCTCGGGGAGTGATTCTCTCATCTTCGAACAATGAAAATCATGTACCACCTTAAGACAATAGATTGTCATAGATATGATCAACACTTCTATGGATTCCTTCAGTAATTTGATCAGGCTTCAACACTCATAGGGGATCAAGGTTATACCAATCTGCACATAATGTGATTCATCTGTGGTGCCAAGGTTGATGGTCTTTGTCTCCACAATGACTAGCGTCTGTCAATCCTCAGACTGCTCATGAGAAAGAATGGACTCAGCAGCTTCATTATCTATTCCTTCATCATCATCGAGGGGAGGGGATCATAATAATCTGCACAAGTCATTCAATCATCTTGTATTAAGGCAAGTGGGTAAATCATATTCTGTGGGATTTTGGAAACATTTTTTATTTTTTTTTTGTATTTTTGAAAATTTTTAATTTTTTTGGGTTTTTGAAATATCAGGATTTTTTTGGATTTTAGAAATATTTGATTTTTTTTGGATTTTTGAAATATAACTATATACAAAAGGAGTTAGAACAAAAAGTTTCACGCCCTTTGAGCCCTATCAGATTCATCCGGTGGCTCAACCAGAGCAATATGATGGCTGGGGATTGGATCAATAATGACTTGTGTTCCCTAATCATCATAGTCTCCATCAATGAATGGATCCTCATCAGAATCTAAGGTCTCTAAAAACCTTTCCCAAATCTCATATTGTGTCTGGGAGTCAAAAAGTGGCATGTTCTCAACATCCACTAGAACTGGGTCAACAATAGATTCCATATTCAACAGATCATCCAAATCAAGTATGGTCTGAGGGTCTAATTAGACATGATAAGGTGTGACAGTCTTGTCTCCTGGGTCAAATCATAACCCTGCAGAACTCGCTAAAGTAAAAGATGGAGTATAGTCCGTACCTGACAAGGAGGATGTCGATCCAGCCTCATTTATCCAACTAAACTGTCTAGCCTCATGATCCAACCTAAATTGGCGATATCCTGAATAGGAATTAATATCTGGCTCTGAAACAGTAACTTCTGAGTTTGGATCTGGGTCATCATCTTCGCTCCATAACATGTTGGAATCAATAATAGCATCAATCTCTGCCCCTGGATCAGGTAGAGCCAATCTGAGACAATTCACCGTGGCACTAGAATTGATAAACAATTCTGACAGTCCTTCCACAACCTCCTCAGTATAGCCTAGCCCTTTTTGATCATCTTGACTAGGAATCTGCAGCGGTTCTAAGATGCCATTTTAGGTTTTTCCCAATCCAAGTCCTGGAAAATAGTTCTTCTCGCGGAACATCTGAGTCATCTTGAGATTTCCATTGCAAAACGGGGTAGGGAGCTTCTCCTTGTCGGGTGCTCTAAACTCCACAATCCCTAATGGTTCCTCAGTGTAGTTACATTTTCCTTCAATCATTGGTATTACCTTATGCTCTTTTGAAGAATCCAGATCATCTGAATCACCAGTGATGCAAATAATCTTCCATTGCCATAAGAACTTAAGCTTTCTGTGAAGTGTAGAGGGAATTGCGCCGACCTGGTGTAGCCATGGTCTGCCTAAAAGGAAATTGTAATTAGCCTTGATTTCCATAGCCAAGAATGTGACTTTGAACGTGACTGGACCTATTTCGAAGTCAGTTGTGAACTCGCCAAGGACTTCTCTTCTCTGATTATCAAACCCATGAACATCTCTAGCTGTATCCTTAGTGAAAGTGAAGTCTTCGGGCATGATTCCAATGGCTTTTGCAAAATTGACCGGGCAGATATTCAAACCAGATCCGTTGTCAATCAGTACAAATGGCACCTTATGGTTTTTGCAATGCACCGTAATGGTCAATGCTTTCGTGTAGGTTATTCCATCTATGGTCAAATCATCATCAGAAAATGTTATGGAGTTTGCTTCCTGAGGGAAGCGACTGTACGTGCCAAATCGTTTGGCTGGATGGAAGCTAGAACGTGAGCCTGGTTCAAGGCTTGAAGAACTGCTTGTCTATGTTGGGGTGATGCCATGAGTAAACCCCATATGGAAATGTTGGACTTGGTTTTCTGCAATTGTTGGATTACTTCATTACCATCTTGCTTCTCTGGTTCAGTAGCCGTGGGCAGGTCAGGCTGTTGGGCTAAAACCTGATCCTTCTGTAAGTGTGGTGGCTTGTATATCCTTCCTCCTCTTGTCAAACCGTGAGTCTCAACACATTCCTCTGCCAAACTAGGTTCTAATTGCTTCAACTGATGTAGTGAGATTGCTGAGTCATCTTTACTTTTCTCGGGCTCAATTAACTTCTTCCCTAGAACCTCCTTGGTATTGTGACTCTTGGCTGGCACAAACTGGACCTTGGGGATTGGGATAGGAGTTGGGATCACCTGCTGTTGAGTTAGATTCTGGCAAATCACGGGTCCTTGAGGTTCTGACCCAACTTGTGATGCCGCGGATTGAGATGTATTCAAAGGATCTACCCATTTCGTAATGGGCCTCTGCATCATAAAGGATTCCAGATGCTCTCTAGTCAACTTGAACGGCTTTTGCATCTGTGTACTATGTAAAAATGGTGCCACCACCTCATTTAATTGGATACCTCTAGGCTTTGTTTGCTCCATGCATCTTCTAACTGCATCTTGAAGATTAACTGGTCTTATGGTGCTAACATTGGACGTCTGTCTGATCGGAATGATGAATGATGTCGAATCCTTTTTGACAGCTTCCAAAGTATTAACTCTTCCATTATGAATTGGAAATAGATTTGTCGAAATATTGGGAGTGTTGAGACTGGAGGCATCTATCTTACCCTCATCAATTAAGTTTTGGATAAGATGTTTAAGGAGCATGCACCTCTCCATCGTGTGACCTGGAGCCTGATAGAAATCACAATGTTTCGAAACGTCGTACCAGAACGGCACTGGATTTGGAGGAGGCCTCAGCTGCATTAACGTAATCAATCCATGTTGGACTAAAGCTCTTAATACAACTTGTAATGGGAAGCCCAATTCTGTGAAATGCCTCTATTGCCTAGGAAAATCCCTGTCTTGCTGTCTTGGAGGGAAAATGACTTGATTGAAAAAAGGATGATTTGTCACCTCCAACTGAATTTGCGTATGTGGCTGAGGTTGTACTTGTGTGGCAACGACATGTGTGTCCTTCGGCTTATTGATAGTAACTGAAGGTGGCTTCTTCTTCTGAGCATCGTTTGAACCTGATGATACAATTGAGGTCATAGTTCCACAAGCTAAAGCATCTTCAATTTGAGTCCCTACTGAAACCAAAGCCTGAAAAGATGGATGATAGCTGAGACTCAATCGATTTGCATATTCGGAGTTCAAACTTTCTACCACCATTCGAATATGTTAGGTCTCTGACGACCTGTCTAGAATCTGAGCTACTTTGGTCCTCCACCTAGTTACATACTCGGTGAATGTCTCAGTAGGACCTTGCTTGAGTGTCTCCAATTGTCTTCGACCCATCTGGATGTCTATATTATATGAAAAATGGGTCACAAAAGCTGTTGTAAGTTCAGCCCACGTTCTCATCTTCTGAGCGTCTGTGTTCATCTACCAAGTCAGTGCCACACCCTTTAAATTCCTCTGGAATAATTAGACCAATAATTCTAGCCCGATCCCTATAGGCTGCAAGTAGCTAGCGTACATTTTCACATGGGCTTTAGGACACCCAGTTCCATCATATCTCTCCATCTTAGAGAATTCGAAACCATGTGGAACCCTGATTTGTGGATATAGACATAGACTATCCAAATCGAACTCATCCGCTTTGATCTTGGTCAGTGCTTCCTCAAGCTTTTTCAATCTATCTGCCACTGGGCCTTGGTATTGATCTTGACTTATAGGATTTTGATTTTGGGTGTTTATGTAAGTGGTAGGTTGTGGTGTTTGTGTGACGTATGGAGGAGGGAACATGGATGGTGTGGAGCTCATAGGTTGGGATATATTTGGGGTGAACATGGGTGTGGATGTATATTGGTTTGGTAGTATGAATGGTGAATGGTGGTTTGTGCCATGTAGGTAGGGTCGATATAGGAGATGGGTTGGCTTGGAATCTGAGTTGGTATAGGAAGTTGTAGTTGGGTGGATTGATGCATGAAATTCCTAGTAGGCAGCTGAGCTTGTGGAGTAGGTAGGTTAAAATCAAACCTTGGTGGTGGTAGCGGAGTGGATTGCCCTTGAGAAAATTGTCCTTGCCCCATGTTCATGAATTTTGGTAGCATTTCTTGAAGCATTCTCTCCATTACTTGTCTCATTAGTTCTTCCGATCCATGAGGGGGTGATGTTAGACTCTGACCACCTCCTTGGGGTGATTGTCCATTGCTAGACAGTGATTGTTCACCTTGAGAGATAAGTGGGGAACTAACTATTGGCTGAGACGCTAGTGGAAGAGACCCTTGAGGAGAATTAGTTGGTAGATTCTCCATTTCCATAAGCGAGTTAACGGTTGCACGAGATAACCTTAACCCCGGCCTTCTATTCCAACTGGCTTCCGGATAAACTTTCTTCTTTCCTATCTTAACTGAAACACCTCAAAAGAAAACGTAAGTCTGACTCTCTAGGGATGTCCCCAGCAAAGTCGCCAAAAAACCTGTACGCACAAAAATGTGTACCTAGGTCTATGCAATTGATTTTAGAATTGCCACTAACTTTATTAAGGAAAAGTTGATTAAAACCTATGTGAAGGACTAGCCCTCGAAACTAGATGATTATTGGGTTCGGGAGTCAAGGTACGATGTGGGAAGGTGTTAGACACCCACGCTCGCCTGGTAAAACCAGCCTTACTTCTATTGAGGTGTAATGTATTAAGATAGGCAAAGGAAGAAAGCTTGAAACATTAATTTACCAAGTTGTGTGATCTTCACTAAATTATTTAAAATCGAATGACTATATGCTATAGTAAAACTTAAAAAACAAATAATCCTAATATGCAATACTAATTAAAATAAAAGAGAAAAGAAAGAAGTCACCTTGTTTGGAATGTTGCCTCATACTTGATTGTAGATTGCTTGATTGATTAATGATCTTGATTGATTATTGATAAATGATGATGATCAACTTGATTTGGAATTGACAACTATGATTTTTGGATTGAAACAGGTGATTTGAGAAAAAAACAACTTTTGGTGAAAAGGAGCTTCTACTCAAGATCGAAAGAGGGGAAAAGAAGACTAAAGACGAAGAACACGAAGAACTTCATTAGAAAAACCTCAAAGTCGAAATTTTACCTTCAACTCCAGATTAAACTAAAGAAATTCTACTCTAGAATGATGAACTAGAAAAGAAAAAATATAAGAATACTCAAGAAAAGAAAACTACTAGCCTATTAGCTCTGAATAGCTAGGTCCAGATTATTAACTCCAAATTCCTAGCTCCAGATCCTTAGCTCCAGATGATTTTTTGTGGGTGAATGAGACCCATATTTGTAGCTTTTGGGTGTGGATTTAAATATGGTAATGAGTTTGATCCAATGGCTGAGTATTGATGTAGAAAAATCCAATGGCTTAATCTCTTTCTGGTTGCACCTCCTAAATCTGGCCCTTGATTCAAGAGGTGGGATAAGGGGTGCAATTTTAGCCCTTGGTCTTTGGATATTTAAAATGGATTAGGGCAAAAAATAAAGCCCTACACGTCCTCAATGAGCCCATAATCCAGGGTTTCCAAACATGGCTCCAAAATGGCATATTCTCTAGAATATTCTTGATTTTTGGGATCAAATCAAATCAAACAAATAAGAAAGGTTCTCTAGGTTTTTTTAAGGCTTGAAAATGGGCTAGAAAACCTAATGAAAAGGTACAACTGGAGCTGGATCCACAGCCCACGAGCACAAGTCCAAAATCCACAAAAGAGCCCATTTTGACCATATTTTCAATGCTGCAAATTCCCTTTGACCGGTTCAAAATTAGGCAAACTCTTCTTCACAAAAATTGTTAATTAATCTATTAGAAAGGTCCATGAACTCTTAAAAATACCCTTGGGTCGAAATCTTACTCCAAAAAAGTGTTGCACTCAACAGTGCGCACAGCGGGCTAAAACGAGATAGGGCAAAATTAGGGTTTCCGAAATCCAAAAGGAACCTAGGCAAGATTGTACTCATTTTGAAGGATTTTTCAAGGGGAATTCAAATATTAATTAATCTCATCCAAAGAAAGAGTGGAAAAAACGAGATTTGGGCTCCAAAGGGTTATAGGGGCATTTTGGTCATTTTCAGCTCAAAACTCAGAAAGCAATGAAACTTCAGCCATAGCTATAACATGATGAGGAGAGTCTAAAGATGCTAAAAGAAGATGAAAAGAAAGAATTTTGATATAGAAAAGAAGACTCTAGAAAGCAAATCACCTTATATGATCAAATTTAATTCAAGGCAAAATCATGAATGAATTATGCCTGGGGTGCAAAAATGGGGTGTTTACACTATCCGATATTCTTATGCACTATAGATTTTGTGAAAATATTATCGGATATTTTTATCCCAAAAAACATACCCATAGAAACATTAGGGGTATTCTTCGTAAAAACTGTAAAAGCGACAAAGAGTGGACCAAGTATCCGATTGTTGTTATGGGTAATTGGGAAAGTGCCGATATCCCAACAAATCCTCCTTTGAAACATCAAGTCTTCAACTCTTCAGGTATATCCTCATTTTGATTTATTTTCTATCTTAAGAATATCGGAATTCCTACCTAACCTTAGTCTTTTTTGTGCCTTTTCAGTTCTTTTTCCTCATTTTTCGAGAAGCCGTGGGAATTCAGATAGAGTACTGAAGCTTTTAGAAGGGACTAAAGTAGATGTCAATACCAAAACTGGTGCTGATAAAGAAGGGAATCCCAAAGTCACTGCTCCTCTTCCTGGTATCTCAAACTATCGTGCACCTCTTTATGTACTCAAACATCGAGCTCTTCAAAAGATGGGTCAGTCGCCAATTCCCACTCAATCTCTTTTAGAAAATCCCACAGACAATCTTTCCTTTCTCATATCCTCCTTTGCCTTACATGAACTGCCTCCTAACCTTCCCAAAAGTTTCTTTGACTATTTATATAACCATTGTACCATGACTCCCGATCTTTTTCCTCAGATTAAAGAAGAGGTTCCTGACTTTTATGAATATCCAATTTTACAAAATATATTTAATCAGCATCTTTTATTGTATACATATATGGCTCCTCGAATGCCTATGAATCCCAACGCTGGTCGCTACTTATCTGAAAAAGGGAAAAAGAAAGCATCTAAACCCACCTTGGCACCAACTGCTGCTGACAAACAATTTGCCCCTTCTTCCATTCATGATAAGCATACTTCTACTGCTACTAAGGACAAGCCTCCTACTTCTTCTCAGCAAACCACCTCCATCCCTCCTTTAACTACTACTGTCCATTCTAAGAAAATAAAAACCTATCCATGGGGTGAGAGTGGACTTGCCGATGGTCAAAACCTTAATTCTATTCCATCAGCCGATGCCGGCCAACTTTTCAGTCCTGTGTTTCGCTTTACTGATGGCAGCAATGTCCCTTTAACAACCTCGCTTTTTGAAAATACTAATAAGCATGAGTTGGGTGTCGCATTGTCTAGCAGCTGTATCCTTCCCAAAGACAAGCTATATGCTATCAAAGTGGATCCCACTGAATGCCTTACCCAATATTGCGATCACATGGAGAAGCCTCATGTCTTGTCTTCTCCCATTTCATACCGATTTCGCCTTTTACTTTGTGCTTATTTGTTTTTGATATCTTTATAGGCGAAAGTGCTTGCAATGGCTCAATTTGATCTGCTTCATAAACAAGAGTTCGAGATCGGGCGTCTTAGAAAAACCATGAACTCTCAGCAATCAGAATCCGATAGATTAACCCGAGAGAATAGCGGCTTCAAGAAAGAAATCCATTAATTAAAGACTGATATGAAGCTGCAATCTGAAAAAGCTGAGAAGACTTTATCTGATAAACTGGCTAAACATGAAGAAGTTGTGAAGAAAATGCTTGAAGACTTTGATTCAAAAAGAAAGAAATATGAAGAAGCCTTTGAAGCTGCTGATGCTGAGTACAACACTGTCATGACTGAAGTGAATTCCCTAGGCGACAAGCTGGATATTTGTAAACCCTTTGTTCCACGTAACGTTCTTGTGGAAAATGGGATGATTTTTTATGATGAAGAAGGAAATATAGCACCCTCTAATCCTGATGTGACTGATACCACCAACTCGCAGATTACTTCTGATGCTGCTTAAAACATTGATACTAATCTGGCTAATGTCGATGTCCTTCTCAACAATTCTCCCCTTTAGACTATAATCTTTTTAATTCAAATGTTGTATTCTCCAAACAAGTGATACTTTTTTATTGCTATAATTTCTAATTTCCCATGGTTTTTCGCCATGACCTTTTGCCATTATTGGTACTTATATATATTAAGCAGATATGCTCGTACTTGCATCCATCGAAAATCAAACTTTTCGATACCCTCAACAAAGAGAGGGCATCAGCAATATCATATCAATAGAGAATCCAATTTTCGATACCCTCTACAAAACGGAGAGTTTTATCCAAAGAAAATCCATTTTTCAATACCCTCAACAAAGAGAGAGTATCAGCGATACTGAACCTCGTATCAACAGAAAATCATATTTTCGATACCCTCAACAAAAAAGGAGAGTATCGTTGATACTTAGACTAGAATATCAGCGATACTTAGCCTTGTATCAACAGAAAATCATATTTTCGATACCCTCAACAAAAAAGGAGAGTATCGCTGATACTTAAACTTGCTTATACTTAGACTAGAATATCAGCGATACTTAGCTTTGTATCAACAGAAAATCATATTTTTGATACCCTTAATAAAAAAGGAGAGTATCGCTGATACTTAGACTTGTTGATACTTAGACTAGAGTATCAGTGATACTTAGCCTCGTATCAACAGAAAATCATATTTTTGATACCCTCAACAAAAAAAGAGAGTATCGCTAATACTTAGACTTGCTGATACTTAGACTAGAGTATCAGCGATACTTAGCCTCGTATCAACAGAAAATCATATTTTCGATACCCTCAACGAAAAAGGAAAGTATCGCTGGTACTTAGACTTGCTGATACTTAGACTAGAGAATCAGCGATACTTAGCCTCGTATCAACAGAAAATCATATTTTTGATACCCTCAACAAAAAAGGAGAGTATCGCTGATACTTAGACTTGCTGATACTTAGACTAGAATATCATCGATACTTAGCTTTGTATCAATAGAAAATCATATTTTTGATACCCTCAACAAAAAAGGAGAGTATTGCTGATACTTAGACTAGAGTATCAGCGATACTTAGCCTCGTATCAACAGAAAATCATATTTTTGATACCCTCAACAAAAAAGGAGAGTATCCATGATACTTAGACTTGCTGATACTTAGACTAGAGTATCAGCGATACTTAGCCTCGTATCAATAGAAAATCATATTTTCGATACCCTCAACAAAAAAGGAGAGTATCGCTAATACTTAGACTTGTGTCAAAAGAAAATCAAATTTTACCTTTGTTATTATTAACAAGCATAAAGCATTGCAACATACCTTTATTATCGAATGATCTTTAATGCATCATCCTTTGTTGATTTCTTGCCAGATATTATCAATTTTGTCCTTCTCAGAACTTTTCATGCATGATATCTGCCCCTGTTTTTTATATCAGGACTTTTTGACAATACGCCTGAGATCAACATTTTTGTCAACCTCAGGACTTTTTATGCCTGATATCTGCCCCTGTTTTTGATATCAGGACTTTTTGACAATACGCCTGAGATCAACATTTTTGTCAACCTCAGCACTTTTTATGCCTGATATCTGCCCCTATTTTTGATATCAAGACTTTTTGACAATATGCCTGACATCAACATCTCTGTCAATTTCAGGACTTTTTATGCATGATATCTGCCACTGTTTTTGATATCAGGACTTTTTGACAATTTGCCCGATACCAACACGTCTGTCGATATCAGAACTTCTTATGCCCAATATTAACATTTCTGTCGATACTAAGACTTTTGACAATATGCCTTATACCAACACGCCTGTTGACACCAGGGCTTCTTATGCCTGATATCTGCCATTGTTTCTGATATCAAGACTTTTTGACGATATGCCTGATATCAATATTTCTATTGATACCAGGACTTCTTATGCCTGATATCTGCCTCTGTTTTTTATATCAGGTCTTTTTGACAATATGCCTGATATGAATATTTCTATCGATACCAGGACATTTTATGCCTTATATGATATCAGGACTTTTTGCCGATATGCCTGATGTCAATATTTCTATCGATACCAAGACTTTTTATGCCTGATATCTACCACTGTTTCTGATATCATGACTTTTTGACGATATGCCTGATATCAACATTTCTATTGATACCAAGACTTTTTATCATATGATAACATCATATATTTTCAAACGAAAATTGAAATTTGAAAATTGAATCCATATGTATTGAATTGAAAATTCCTGCTACACAGCTCATTTCCCTATAAAATTTGAAAAATACATTATTAATAGAATACCTTTAGATTATTGTCATTCTAAGGCTTTGCTAGCAATTCACCATCAGCCTTCTTTAGATAGTACGCTCCATTTATCCTCACCTTGTGGGCAATGTATGGGCCTTCCCAATTTGCCAATAACTTTCCAACTCCCTTTTCTTTTGTCGCCTGTGTAACCTCTTTCAGCACTAGGTCACCTTCTTAGAAATTTCTTTCTTTAACTTTCTTATTGAATGCTTTTCTGAGCTGCCTGTGATAAGAATAAAGCTTCATTCTTGCTTGCTCCCTTCTCTCTTCCAAATTCAAGACTTCTGCCTGCATCCCCTGGTCATTCAACCTTTTTTCTACAAGCATTGTCCTTGATGTCGATACTACCATCTCAGCTGAAGTCACTGCTTCCATACCATAAGCTAGAGTAAATGGTGATTCCCCCGTTGCTACTCTTTGCATTGTTCTGTATGCCCACAACACACTGTTTAACTCGTCAACCCATAAACTTTTCTTATCCTCCAGCTTCTTTTTGATGTTGTCCATAATGGTTTTATTTGTTGCTTCAGCTTGCCCATTCCCTTTAGCGTAGTAAGGTGTCGATGTAAAGTGCTTAATCCTGTATGATTCTAAAAAATCTTTCACTTTACCGCCAATGAATGAGTTGAGGACCATTATCCGATATGATAGCATATGGCAATCCGTATCGGCAAACCACTCTTTCAAACATAAAACCGATGATGTCCTACTCTTTGACATGTTGCAAGGCTATCACTTCTACCCACTTAGTGAAGTAGTCAGTTACTGCTAACATGAATCTTTTCTTCCCTTTTCCAGGTACTAGAGGACCCACAATGTCCATCCCCCATAAAGCGAATGGCCATGGGTTCGAGACACAGTGTAACTCTCCTGCTGGCACATGAATGTCATGTCCATGCTTCTGACATTGGATACACTTTTTTGCATATCGCAGACAGTCCCTCCGCATTTGTGGCCAGAAATATCCCTGCCTTGCAATCTTACTTGCCAACGATCTTCCTGCCGAATGATTCCCACATTCCCCTTCATACATTTTTGCAATAATTTTCTGAGAATCTTCTGCCGATATACATTTTAAATGTGGGCCTCCTAAATTTTTTTGATAAAGTTGATCGTCAACTAATAGATATCTTTCAGCTCCTCCTTTTACCCTCTAGCCTTATTCTTATCTGCTGGTAGTTTTCCTTCTGACAAAAACAACATATAATTGCTCAACCATGACGCCCCCAGCGTGTCTATTTCCATCACCTCTGTATGTTTTATACTAATACTTGGAGTTTGCTGAACACCAATATGCAACAGACGACCTTCCTCATTTTCGAGCATAGCAGCTACATATGCCAAGGCATCAGCATGTCGGTTTTCTCCCCTATCGAGATGCTGAAAAATAATCTTCCTAAAATCCTTGAGCTTTACTCTCACCACATTCATATAATCTATCATGTTATCGCATTTTGCAGAATATCCTCCATTGATTTGGCTTATCACCAACTGAGAATCACTGAAGACCGATAAGTCTTTGTCGTTTAATGATTTAGCCATCTCCAAACCTGTTATTAGAGCCTCATATTCAGCTTCATTGTTAGAAGCATGAAAACCTAAAGTAACTACTGACTCGAGTCTTTGGTTTTCTGGAGTTATCAAAATAGCGCCGATACGACATCCCTTTTGCCCTGATGATCCATCTAGAAAGAGCTTCCATCCTTTTGTGCCAACCCAAGGATCGTCCTCATCCATTACATTATCAGGCTCTTGTAACAGTAGAAGATTATCTTCTTCAACCTTCCAATCTTCATCTTCTACAGGAAAATCTGCTAAGAAATCAGCTAGAACTTGGCTTTTCTCTGATACTGATCTATTCCTATATTCAATCCCAAACTCATCAATAAGAACTGACCACTTCGCCATTCTCCCCGACTTAGCTGTCTTAGCTAAGGTTTGCTTTAGAGGAAGATTTTTCATGACCACTACTGAATGGGATTGAAAATAAGGCTTTAGCCGTTGAGTAGAATATAGGAGAGCTAACGCATATTTTTCTAACATTGAGTATCGAGTTTCAGCTTCGAGCATTGTTTTAGATTGAAAATACACAGGTCGCTTAGCTCCATCTTCCACTTTGACGAGTACTGAACTGATAGAGAAATCCGAAACGGCGAGGTATAAGAATAACATATCGCCTTCTTCTGGTTTTATCAGAGTTGGTACTTCTTGCAGATACTTTTTTAACTCGGTGAACGCGAGTTCGCATTCCTCACCCCATACAAACTTTGTATTCTTCTTCAACAATTTGAATAAAGGTTTACATCTATCGGAAGTTTGAGATATAAACCTATTCAAAGATGAAATTATGCTTGTAAGCTTTTGAATTTGCTTCCTTGTACTAAGTGAAGGCATTTGTTGGATAGCTCGAATTTGATCTGGGTTCATCAATTCCTCGCTTTGGGACGATATATCCGAGGAATTTCCCTGAACTTACCCCGAAAGTACATTTTTCGGGGTTAAGCTTCATATTGAACTGTCGGAATATTCGAAACACCGTATCTAAATCTTGAACATGATTACTCGCCTTTTTTTATTTGATGACCATATCATCTATGTATACTTCCACAATATACTTAATCAGATGTTTGAACATTTTTTCCACCAATCGCTGATACGTTGCCCCTGCATTCTTCAAACCGAATGGCATTCTAATGAAACAGTAAAGACCCCCTTCAACACCAAATGACCACCATTCTAATGAAACACCAAATAGTAAAGACCCCCTTCAATTGATCTAATACTGACATAATAATCTGGAAATAACCAGAATGACCATTGTAGAAACTCAACAATTCGAACCCAGCTGTTCTATCCACTAGTTCATCAATTCTAGGCATCAGATAATATTCCTTCGGGCATTGTTTGTTAACATCTGTGAAATCAACACATATCCGAACCTTGCCATTCTTTTTTGGGACAACAACAATGGTTGCAACCCATTCTGAATTATCAATCTCTTTGATGATTCCACATTCTAGCATTTTCTGAATTTCATTTTGTACTGCTTGCGCGTATATCGGCCTGACCGTTCTATGCCGCTGATGAACTGGTGTTGCTCCTTTTCGTATATTCAACTTATGGGAACATATCTGAGGGTCGATAGCAGGAAAATCAACCATCGACCAAGCAAATACATCTTTATTTTTCTTTAGAAATTTGATCAAATCACTCTTGACTTCTGAACTCATCTCTATTCCAATGAAAGTGAAGCAACTTTCATTGTCTTGTCCGATATTGATCTTTTGCACTTCTTCCATTGTCTTACTTGGGATTATCTCAGGCTCTGTCTTCATCTCCGATGTGAATCTAAAATCCTCCTGATGGTTTTTGCTCAGGTTTTGGAGATGAACTTTCCATTAATTGCTATCTGGCGACTTCTGAGACACCCCAGTGTCAACTTTCTCCTCTTTCGTCATACCCTTCATGGTAACAAAATTGCACTTCTCAGATTCTGAATGGTCGCCTCTTATCTCATGTGGCCATACACTGTCGGAAATTTGATAACTTGATAAAAAATACTCAGAAGTGCTCTCATAGCATGTATCCATTTTCTTCCCAAAATAGCATTATGATCTGAATGATGCTTTATGACTATAAACTTAGTCATAATAGTCTGTGGGCCTGCCCTTATTGGCAACATGATTTCCCCGGCTGGTCTTGTTGAGGTTCCATTGAAACCAAACAAATTAAACTGTGGTTCTTTTAAATGGGACTCATCAAATTCGATACCTATATATGCTTTCCAAAACAGAATATTGACGGAACTACCACAATCTACCAATATCTTTTGCACATCATATCCTGATATTCTTAATGTAATCAATAGAGCATTATCATGAGGTAACATTACCTTTGACAGATCGTCAGGTACAAACATAATAGCTCCAGGTATACTTGCCGATATGAGAGCACGGTCTACTGGTATCGACCCCACATTTACTTCCAGCACCTCCTTGACTGTTGATATCTTTCGAATTTTATCCCTTATGATTTTCTTCTGTTGGATAACTCCCTTATATATCATATTGATCACCCCTAAAGGCTTATCATTCATCACCGCCGCCACCTCTGGTCTAGCATCAGCTATAAACTTCCTGAGTTTTCCATCTCTCATTAATCGATCTACTTCCCTGAGCAATTGAAGACACTTGTTCGTCTTGTGATTCTTTGCCATGTGAAAATTACAGAAGGGTTTATCTGCTATCTCCCGAGGCTTGTGAGTTAGATGCTGGAAATAAGGTTCTTTCCTAACCCTCCTCAAGATGTCTTCCAATGTAGTATTAATAGCAATGTAATTGAACGGATCCAACTCCTCTCTTAATGACTTTTCAAATTTTTTCTTCTATAAAGGTTGACCCTCAGATTTCGAGTAAGAATCATTCACCTTTCTCTTATCGGATTTACGATGGGTCTCTTCTTTGGCTAAGTTGCTTGCCTCAGACACTTGTAACACAAGTTGAACTAAAGTTGATAGAACACCCTCTTCAACTTGTATGTCTTTCTCGGCTTTATCATAGAGTTCCCTCAGAGTCTTAATATCCTTTCGAAGCATATACTTATGCATATCGGATGCAGGAATGAGCCCTGTCTAGAAAGCCATTACTGCTATCATTTCTGACTCATCCAAATGTTCTACTAACTGTGCCTTTGCCTTAAATCGCGACAAGAACCCTTTCAGAGATTCCTTCTTTCCTTGTTTCAGTTAGAACAAATCCGATACCTACTTTGGTTTCACTCGCTGATGCCCATAATTGGTCAGAAATTTTTCTTCAATCTCCCTATAACATGATATTGATCCCTCTTGTAAAGAACATAACCACTTTAATGCCTTCCCCTTCAGACTTGAAGAAAAGGATTTGCATAGCAATGAATCTAGATATGCAGTTCTCTTATATACCGAAAAGTAATGCCGGTATGCGAAGAGATGGTCCATTGGATCTGATGACCATATTGAGTAAATTTAGGCAATTTAAACTTCAGGGGAATAGGCATCATCTCGACACTTTGATGTATCGGATTCCTACTAACATCATCCGCCAGTTTCCTTATTGACGCTGAAGTTTTCTCGAGCACTTGATTTCCCAATTGTTTTAACATCATTTCTTGTATCATTTCCTTAGTGATGGGCTGTGGTATCGACATTTCAACCACTGGCGATACTTCTGCCCCTTTCTCATTTCTTATTGATGCTTTTCCCATATCATGACTACCCAATTTTGAACTACATTCCTCCTCTTCTTCCTCTTGAAAATCTCTAACCACGTTACTTGGACCTCCTTTATTCAACACTGATTCTCCTTTCTTCATCTCTTGATTCTCCTTTAGTAAAATAGCATTCTGCCTCTCTATTTCTTTCAATCTTTTCAACACTTCCTGAAGCGACACCTCCACATCCATATTTGCTTCCATCTCCCATCGACTTATTGAAGCTTTTGTGTTTCTTATATACGATTAATTATTGTTCTCCATTCTTTTGCTGTTTGCTTTCTTCTTAGGAGCCATTGTAACCGAATTCACACTCTTCTATCACACTTCCTTCACTCAAACCTGTAGAAAACTTTGGATTCTGGATCTTAGAAGAAGAAAATCGGAAATTTTCTTGTTCTAGATACACAGACGGCACCAATGTGATTACCAAGAACACTTAATTCTAGCTAATGTTCTTAGTTCACACAACTCATGATGAAGATATGAATGAAAGATTTCCAAGAATTGAAGGAAAGTGATGTGTTTATTGATTGATGATAAAACTTTTTACAATTTCCCTCTAGTTTTATCTTTCTCTCTCCTCTTTATACAATTTTTTGTAGTATGAATCGAATGAATCCTTTTCTTCCTCATCTAGCCTTTTTATAGTCTTCCTAAATACCTTTGACCCAATCTGCTTTCGCCACATGTCCTTTGTCTTTCGATTCCCTTTCCCGCCTTATGCCTACAAAACATTTCAAATATCCTTGACATCTACCGAGATATTGGCCCTTATGATAATATCTCAAGTTTTAAAATACTGAAATAAACATATCTATGAGTACGATATTTGCCCACTACAATCCATTCATTAATCTGCAAGTTTTCAATCATCATTAACAGTTCTCTCAAACTTTCAATTTCTCTATTCGGCTCTATTTGTTCCTCATTGTTATTCTCTAGAATTCTTTTCAATTTTTCTTCAAGATATGAGCCTTTGTGTTACTCTCGGAAGTTGGAAGTCATCAAAGAGTACTCAAGTTTCGCAACAATCACATGACACTCCATTAAACTTTCAAAATATTTCAAACATTGTATCGATCAAACCATACAAAGACAACTGCCTTCTATGGTGTAGTCATTGTCATTAGTTATTACCAATTCTAAATAACTTTGATCTTCTTGAGTAGGGAAGGATAGAGCGACTCCCATACAACCACTCTCCTTTGAACTCTTATCTGAAGCTATCGTCTTGAATACGTCAGTAAAAACTCCATTAACAATTACACACGCTTATTTCATGGAAACTATTAACAAGAAATGAGATTCAACCAACAGCCTTTTTGATGCAAGCGTATTCTTGATTAGTGAAAAAAAGAACTAGACATATTCAACTGCTATAACCACCCCAACTACCTCAGCAAAGAGGCAGCATGAACTATGAACACACAAACCTGTAGAAAAGAATTCATATGGAAAGGACCTCCGCTGTTGTGAAACACTTCACCAAACCCCATGCCTCAGATTTCCTAAGGAAGCACTATCAGTGCTGCCATCATCCAACCAAAAGGAGGAGAGGAACAAACTGTTGGAGTTATCTCTCATATGAGGATGAGGATGAAGGAGAGAAACAGTACTGTTCGTGTGAAAAAGTCTAAGCGCACACGCGCTCAGATTGGTCGTGACCAAGGCGCGCCCGCACTCTTGCCGTGAAAAAGAAGATAGTTTTTTTTCAACCTTTCACAAAGCAAAGTTACTGGACTATTGAGTTTTAGGAAAATAAGAGAGCGCGCACGCGCTCGATTTTGCCTTACCAAGAGTGCCCACGCTCATGCCTAAACTTGTTAGTTTCTATTTCTACAGTAACCGCGAAATTGTAAGTTTAGTATAAAAACAGAAGTTAGGTTTTGAAAAATCAAGTCTTGAAAGAAACCGAATTTTGAGAGCAATCAAAATTGAGATAAAACCCTTGCAAAGAGAAAAGTTTGTAAGGATAGAGGAGTGATCTAGTAAGGTGGAGAGATTTGAGAGGAGTGATTGTAATCTTCCTTCCCATACTTATAAAATGATTAGCTTTTGTGGAAGTAGGCATCATTGGCCGAACCACGTTATATCTTGTGTTGTGGTATGCTTTACTTTCTTTGCATTATTATTACTTGTTTGTGATAGTTGTTAATTGCTTGGAAGGTTGGGTTTGTTGTTAGTTGTAGTGAAAGTTTAGATTTTTTGTCTGGAGTAGTAGTTTGTCCAAGTGCAAGTTATCTTAGAGGGGATCAATTGGTATCGTTGTCCCCAACAAGTGGTATCAGAGCCAGGTTAGATTAATCTAGGTTGTTATCCAAATTTTGCTCAGAAGGTGTTTGATAAAATTCCTGAGAGAAGGTTTGAGTTGAAATTTCTTGTAGAGATTGCCCATTCTATAAACACTCGCATGCATACTAGTCTGAATAGAGCTAACTACACTGTTTGGAAAGCCAAGATGGAAGACTTGCTCTATTGCAAGGACTTGGCACAACCCATTGAGAATGGAGGAGTAAAATCGGAAGCGACTACCATGGCTGAGTGGAGCAAGCTTGACAGAAAAGCAATTAGGTACATTCGACAGTGGATAGATGACAGTGTCTTACACCATGTATCCCAAGAGACAAGCGCTTTTGGCTTGCATGTGGAAGAAACTCGAAGACCTCTATGAGAGGAAGTCGGCCGGAAACAATGTGCTACTCATTCAGAAATTTGCTAACACGAAGTACAAAGAAGGAACTTCAATGTCTAAGCATCTTAATGAAGTACAGAATACCATCAATCAGTTGCACTTGATGAAGATTAATATGGGTGACGAAGTTGAGATTTTGTTCCTATTAAACTCTCTACCCGAAAATTGGGAGATGTTAGCAATTTCTCTTAACGGGCCTGCTAAGGATGGAATCATTTCTATGGAGATGGCTACCGGGGCATTGTTGAATGAGGAGACAAGAAGGGGTTCACGAAATAACTCCTCTCACTCAGAGATCCTTGTCACAGAGAAGCGGGGGAGAGGTAAAAGCAGAAAACTATCTCATTCTTGAGGTGATGACAGAAGCAAATCTAGGGGTGAAGCTAGAAATCCTAAGGCAGAGAAACAATGTTACTATTGTGCCACCAAGGGTCACTTCAGGTATGAGTGTAGAACATTGAAGAGGGATGGGAAGAATAACTGTGTACATGAAAATATGGTAAAGAGGAACGAAAACACAGGTCGAGACATTACCGCACTATTGTGGTGAGTGCTGTGTTAGTACCTCATGCCAGGATACAGAGTGGGTGATAGATACAGGAGCATCCTTTCACGTCACACCACACAGGGGATTTTTCACTACCTACAGCTGTGGTGAATTTGGTGAGGTAAGGATGGGTAACAATGGCATCTCGAAGATTGTAGGCATTAGTGATGTTCATATAGAAACCAATGTCGGCTACACCTTGACACTCAAGGATGTAAGACATGTCCCTGACATTCGGCGAAGCCTAATTTCTGCTAGGAAGTTAGATGATGATGGCTTTCAAAACTCATTTGATAACGAGATATGGAAATTGAGCAGATGTTCTATTATAGTAGCCAAAAGGAAGAAAATTTGCTCACTTTACAAGACATATGCTAGTTTGTGTAAAGCAGAGTTGAATGTAGCACAAAAAGAAGCTTCCTCCGAACAATAACATAAGAGGCTGTGTCATATGGAAGAAAAATGCATGGAAGTTCTTGCCAAGCAAAAGGCCTTGCCAAACATCAAAGGTACGCATTTAAATAGATGTACTCATTGTTTGGTAGGAAAGCAACACAGGGTGTTTTTCCAAAGATTCCCCTCTCACAGAAAGGACAATGTTCTTGGGCTTGTACACACAGATTTATGTGGTCCTATGAAAGTGAAGTCCCATGGGGGAGCTTTGTACTTATTGACTTTCATTGATGATACGTCAAGAAAGATATGGGCATATAGTCTGAAGACCAAGGATGAAGTACTTGGTGTGTTCAAGACTTTCCATAGCATGGTGGAAAGAGAGACAGGGAAGCCTTTGAAGTGTATTCGCTCAGATAATGGGGGTGAGTACATTGGGCCATTTGAAGAGTATTGCAAGAGTCATGGGATTCGTCATGAGTAGACTGTACCGTTTACAAGACTTCGCAACACAATGATATAGCCGAGAGGATGAACCGGACCATTGTAGAGAGGATAAGGTACATGTTGTCTCACTTTAAGTTACCTAGAAATTACTAGGTAGAAGTAATGCGCACAGCCGTACAAGTGATCAACCTATCGCCTTCGAAGCCTCTGAATAGTGATTATCCAGAGAGAGTATAGTTAGGCAGAGATATTGATTATGGATACTTGAGGGTATTTGGGCGTAGGGCATTTGTTCATATTCCTAAGGATGAGAGATCCAAGCTTGATGACAAAGCTAAGCAGTACATTTTTTGGGTTATGGGAATGAGAAGTTTGGCTACAAACTTTATAATCTGATTAACAAGAAGGTAATCCGAAGTCGAGATGTTGTGATCTTATTGATTCAGAACCAGAAGTTCCTACTATGGAACGTGCAGAAGACATTGAGAATGCAGAGAACCATGGGTTTAAAGCTCATGATGATAATCCTATTGCTCATGATGGGATAAAACCTAATAATATAGAAGATGCAGATGAAGTGCATGAACCACCACCTGAGCAAGCAGAAGTGCATCCTCCTGAGGCACAAGAAGATGGGGCAAGGAGGTCCGACAGAGAGAGACAAGCTTCAACCAGGTATCCACCACATACCACATACGTATGTTTTACTATCTGATAGTGAAGAACCTATGTACTATCAAGAGGCTCTTGAGGGTACAGACAAATAGAAGTGGTTGAAGGCCATGCATGATGAGATAGATTCTTTGCATAAGAATCACAATTATGACTTAGTTGAGAAACCGAAAGGAAGAAAAGTTCTCAGAATAAGTGGATCCACAAAGTCAAGTATAAGGAGAATAATCCACATCCAAGGCACAAAGCTCGCCTTGTTGTGAAGGGATTTGGTCAAAGAAAAGGTATTGACTTTGATGAAATTGTCTCTCCTGTAGTTAAGATGACTTCTATCAGGGTGGTATTAGGTCTGACCGCAAGTATGAACCTAGAGGTTGAGCAACTAGATGTCAAGACAGCTTTTCTTCATGGAGACCTTGAAGAAGATGCTTACATGGACTAGCTAGAGGGGTTTGAGGTCAAAGTCAAGGAGCACCTAGTATGCAAGCTGATAAAGAGTTTGCATGGGTTGAAGTAGGCACCGAGACAATGGTACATAAAGTTTGATTCCTTTATGGTGAAGCATAGCTATATGAAGTCCGCTTCCGATCATTGTGTGTTTGTTCAAAAATTTCTAGATGGGGATTTTATAGTGCTCTTGTTGTATGTGAATGATATGTTGATAGTTGGCCAAAACATCAACAAGATATCCAAGCTAAAGAAAGACGTGAGTAAGTCCTTTGATATGAAGGATTTGGGTCAAGCAAAGTAGATACTTGGTATACGGATCACTCGTGGCAGAAAGAGTGGAAAGTTATGGTTTTCTTAAGAAAGCTACATTGAGAAGGTGTTGAAGAGATTCAACATGGATCAAGCGAAGCCAGTCAGTTGTCCGTTTGGTGGCCAGTTCCGCATTACCAAAGATATGTGTCCAAAGGGTGAGCATGAGCAAAGTCAAATGGAAAAGATTCCTTATGCATCTGCAGTGGGTAGTTTGATGTATGCAATGGTGTGTACAATACCGGATATTACTTTCGCCGTTGGTGTTGTAAGTTATTTTCTGTCAAATCCGGGTAAAGAGCATTGGGAAGGCGTTAAGTGGATATTGAGATATCTCAAGGGAACTTCTAATGCGTGTTTGTGTTTTGGTGGAAGTAAGACCTTGCTTGAAGGCTACACTGATGCAGACATGGCAGGTGATATTGACTCTATGAAGTCCACCTCTGGTTATCTGTTAACTTTTGCAGAGGGAGCAGTTTCTTGGCAATCTAAGTTGCAAAAGTGTGTTGCCCTCTCCACTACAGAAGATGAGTATATTGCAGTCACTGAGTGTTGCAAAGAGATATTATGGATGAAGAGGTTCTTCGATGAACTAGGGATAAAGCAGAAACAGTTTGTAGTTCTATGTGACAGTCAGATTGCCATCCATTGTAGCAAGAATTCGAGTTTTCATTCTAGATCCAAGCACATACATATGCGTTATCATTGGATTAGAGAAGTTCTCGAAGACAAGCATTTGTGTATTGAGAAGATCCATACTAACAAGAACGGGTCGGATATGATGACCAAAGTCTTACCGAAAGGTAAGTTTGATGTTTGTTGTGCTACCGCCGGAATGGTAGCGCACTCCTCCTGTTGATTTGGGAATGCATAGAGGTATCCCCCCTCACTGTTCGGGAGGGGGAGATTGTTGGAGTTATCCCTCACATGAGGATGAGGATGAAGGAGAAAAATAATCGTTTCGGTGGTGAAAAAAAAATGCGCGCCGCGTCAGTTGGTCGTGATCATGGCGTGCCCGCGCCCTTGTCGTGAAAAAGAAGATAGTTTTTTTTCAACCTCTCATAAAACAAAGTTACTGTACTTTTGAGTTTCAGGAAAATAAAAGAGTGCGCACGCGCTCAATTTTGCCTTACCGAGAGCGTACCCGCGCTCATGCCTAAACTTGTCAGTTTCTATTTCTACAGTAACCGGGAAATTGCAAGTTTAGTATAAAAACAGAAATTAGGTTTTGAAAAATCAAGTCTTGAAAGAAACCCAATTTTGAGAGCAATCAAAATTGAGAGAAAGCCCTTACAAAGATAAAAGCTTGTAAGGAGAGATGAGTGATCTAGTAAGGTGGAGAGATTTAAGAGGAGTGATTGTAATCTTCCTTTCCATATTTATAAAAAGATTAGCTCTTGTGAAAGTAGGCATTATTGGCCGAACCACGTTACATATTGTGTTGTGGTATGTTTTACTTTCTTTGCGCGCTCAATTTTGCCTTACCGAGAGCGTGCCCGGGCTCATGCCTAAACTTGTCAGTTTCTATTTCTACAGTAACCGTGAAATTGCAAGTTTAGTATAAAAACAGAAGTTAGGTTTTGAAAAACCAAGTCTTGAAAGAAACCCAATTTTGAGAGCAATCAAAATTGAGAGAAAACCCTTACAAAGATAAAAACTTGTAAGGAGAGATGAGTGATCTAGTAAGGTGGAGAGATTTGAGAGGAGTGATTGTAATCTTCCTTTCCATACTTATAAAAAGATTAGCTCTTGTGAAAGTAGGCATTATTGGCCGAACCACGTTACATATTGTGTTGTGGTATGTTTTACTTTCTTTGCATTATTATTACTTATTTGCGATAGTTGTTGATTGCTTGGAAGGTTGGGTTTGTTGTTGGTTGTAGTGAAAGTTTAGATTTTTTGTTTGGAATAGTAGTTTGTCCAAGTGCAAGTTCTCTTAGTGGGGATCCATTGGTATCGTTGTCCCCAACACAAACCACTTCAACAACTTTTAGAGCATTTTGCAGCAAGTCCAGCTTTGCAGTAACAGTCGTTTTTTTTTTTTTTTTTTTTGCTTTTTATTTTTATAAGAATTTAGAGTACATCAGAATCTGCAGATGATTCCAATCTATGAGTTTCGTTTGATCTAAGCTATTGGAAGCTTTGATGTCTACTAAAATTCCAAAAGCAAGTTACACTAACTGAGCTAGTTCCTTCATGTATAAAGAATTTGGAAATCAAAACAGCTGAAACAACAATGAAAGTATTCTTTTCGCTTCATCTGCGAATAATCTAGAAAAACACTCTCAGCTCATTGCATTTACGCACTAACCAACAATGTCACATCGAATTCAAAACTTTTTCCAGCCAAAGTCCATATGTATTCAATAGCAACACCAACATTCAAACCTGCATAAAGAAACTACGAACGTCCACCACAATTGGGAAAGAGTTAAATACAACTCGCCTGCCTCAAATTTCCCAAGGAGGGACCACCCTTTGAGCAATCATCCCATTCTCGTCAGCCAGGTATACCAAACCTATGGCTTCTAATTTATATTCTATCAGCTCAATCGGATGATCATTTTCATAACAACATTCGAAAAAAATAGAAAAAGAATAAGAAAACAAAAGCAAATGGTGAATATTCTTGTTATTATCTTTCTGAGTTTCAGTAACTTACAGCACTGTACCTTGATACAACACCTAATCCAACTGCACAGTGGGCAAAGGAGATGATTACTCATGCCACTAAGGTAACAATCTAGTGTTCTCTAGCTCTAATTAGCTATTGTAAAGGGAAAACTCATCATCCCAGCACATAGCAGTTATATGGCTCATCACAAAGCAGCTTGGCGACAAGATTGAATGTTCCGTCAAGACCTCCTGAACGGGCACTACAGGAGTTTCAACTAATTTTGTTGGCTGATATTTGCCAACTTCTGACATAACTCTTAGAAACCTGCCCAGAGCACTCTGCATCCATTCATATCGGCAGAGTCTGAATGCGTCTGCTACATTTAGCTACAAAAGGAAAGCAGCAGAGAAGTTTATATTAATCTGGTTGATCAGTGAAAGTATTAGTTCTGACAACTACTGGTGTGTACTACCATAGCATCATATCAAATATTACTGGTTTTTTATGGGAAGGATGCTGTGCACATTCTCTTGGATCTAGACTATCCAACTGATGGACCACACTCAGGCCAGCTTGGCAAATTTAGCCTGATCTAATCAGGTTACCAAAATCACCTGAAAATGCAACATTTTAACAGATAAGAAGAAATAAACCACCATGCAGGACCGAAATCCCTTAGCAGATGGTTAAAACTATCCAATCTGGATCATTTTGATTAACAAACCTCCTCGTGCAACACTAGTTTTGAGTAATTAAATGGTGTACCCTTGCATAAACCTCCTAGTAATACGTTATGATGCTCTGGTAGTATAAACTAGCCTTTCTCTTCTCTTTTCTGTTTTTTACTTTCAATTTTTATTATTTTGCAATATACTGACCCATCTCCTTCTGTGATTATCCTCTTCCGCCCAGGTCACAAACTCTTCAGTCACCTCCAGCGCAAACATATAACCTCTACAATATCCTTCAAGACTGCAACTATTCTGACTACTCTTGCTTCTGAAGTCCCAAACTCCCAGGTAATTTTCCTACACAAAAGATAATTTCAGATCATTTCGGACTGAATACCAAGATACTCACTGAAATAATGTTTCCATTGGTAAAGGTTCTATAACAATGAGCTATAACCAGCTAAAATATCAATGTATAACAAGGATACGGAAGCTTGGGGGATGCCAGGACCAAATGCTGTGCTAAACGTCATATTAGTAATAGTTAACACAGCGCAAATGCCTATATCTATCACAAGAAACTGTCAGATATCATCAAGTTTCAAATATGGTTACCCATGTTGAGAGTGTATTACGCAATATACCATATTACTAACTTGGCAGGATACACGTACCATAGACAAACTCATACAAATTTTAACTCATTTTCACAAAACTTTCGTCTGCCAAAAACTCCACATGCATATGATGCACATTGTATGCCTTTCAGATCTTGTACAACTGATAATTCAAATTACTTGGAATTTTCAATATAAGTATGAAAAAATAAGGCAACTTCTCTAGCCCAAAAAATTTCTAAACACAAGTTGTCAATTAGGATCCTAATAAACAGGAGGATCAATCCTTTCAGCAGGTGCGAGAAAGTCCATATAGCTCAACCTTAGACTCATTCCATTCTGATACACCAACAGGCAAGAAATCTAGCCGCTAACACTAAATTGTAAGATGTACACAATGCATTAAATGAATGGTTGAATAAAAAAAATAAAGAAGAACTGGTCGGAAACATGGTAAAGGCTGGATAAATTAAACTAAATTGATGGTAGTTAAGTAGTTTATCCAGCTTTACGAACATTTCATGTAAGAAATTCCTAAGCCTGATTCACCAGAACTTGCGAAAATAACACACGATTAAACTAGTCGTTGTGGTCTTAAGCCAGTGAAGCATAGACAAGACCAGTTCTCATCTCGACTGATAACATTCAAAAACATGGAAGGCCGAGGAAGGTGTCAAGTCAAGCAAGCAGATAAACCTACGTCAATTTTTCCTTTTACTCCCGCTTCTTCCATAGCCTCACGACATGCAGCTTCGGCCATTGTCTCATCATCTTCCCATCCACCCTGAACAAAGAGGTTGAAATAACATAAGATCTCGAACTTGAGAATATTTGATTTTTATTCTATAAACTCTGAAACATAATTAAATGCTATCTTAAAGCTTGCAGACAGAGACTTGCCTTTGGAAATACGAGGTCTTCACGATTTGGTGAAGAAATCATCAGGACTTCTAGTATATCATCCAAAGTAGCCATGTCATCATCAATGTCTTCTCTGAACCTGTAAGGTATACACCTGTTTTTATAACACAAATAAATTAGTTAGAAAATTACTTACACTGAAAGAAAAAAATTAGATACTGATGAAAATAATGCCAGGTATGCCTTTTATTTATCCAAGAAAATGGTCATAATAAGCATTGTCTAACTAGTACTCAAGATGATAGGCAGAAACATATATAAATAGAAACTCTACCATCTAATATTTTTGCTTTTGCCCAGGCCATCTTCAATTCTTGAAAAGTTTCAATTAAGCATGGTCCATGACACCTCTCTCTTTTTTCTTTTTTATTTATTTTTTTTTAATCTGTAATTCGGGGTGTTGACCCTGTTTTTCTCTAGCTTTTCCTTTCATGATCTCCAATTATAACTCAACTAATTATAAAAATGATTTTATATTTAAAAAAAATAATTGAAATTTTTCAATGCAAAATAGTCCATGAAAGATGTCCATGTTCAATTCTCGTGTATCATGTAAAACATCTTCATGTGTTCAAACATTCACACATCGAGATGCATGTTCCACAACCTATGGATCTACATCTATTTAACAAAGACTCCGAACTCCATTTTCTAGTTATTTCCAATGTCATGCTTCAAATGTCAATGCTTAATGAATAACTAAAGACAAATGAAAGTTGCTATATATCAAAACACTTGAAAGTTAAAGATGGCCACTTGAGAAGTTGACATTGCAACTGTTACAGTACACTCCATGATCACAATCTCTTGATCTTTAGCAAGCTTAATTTTTAAAGTTCCTAATAACCAACACAATATGCTATGGAATTGAATTTATGCACCAGAGACGGGATGATATAGGGGGTTTCCCACGAGTCTGAAAACCACAACTATATTTAGTTACAACTGACAAATAAAGACAAGCTTGCTGGAAAAACAAAGAGTAAAACATCTCAACAAGATGCATTAAAACGCCTCAAATTATCTGCTTTTATATACTTCTCAATTGTTTTCCATAAAAGCAGCAAAAGTCAATCATCCAGAACTAGTGGATCAACAGCCCATATGGAAGAGACGGACATACAGACAGAAAATAGGAGCACCAAGAGTAAAACAGGGGAAGACACAGAGAGAGAGAGAGAGAATTGAGGCAGGACCGTAATTTAGGCATGTCCTAAGGAGGAAGTCAATGTGAAAATCAAGCTGGATAAGGAGAGCAACAGCTCATACAGAAGAGACAGTGAGAGAACAGCCTGCAATTTAGGTAAATTGTGAGGACAAAAACAGAAAAGAGCATATCAGCCACAAATTCATACTTGATATTGAATTTTGGAAAAAAAGAAACAAATCAAAGAAATTTTCAACTTCAGCTAGGAGTGAACATTTTGGATCATCATCAATAATCTTAAGTCAAGGACAAGGAATCAGATGTCCATCCATTCAAGCCATTAGCCCAAACTAGAGATTTTGCTTCTCATAACAAAGTCAATTCGCTACTGTCTTTAAAAATCTGTCCATGTATAATGATAAAAAGTTGAATGCAAAATTTAAACGAAAAACAAAATCTATGGACATGATACAGGGCATAACAAGAAAATGTTCATTGGCAAGAATCGAAAACAACTCACCCAGCGACAAGCCGAAACTCATTGTCATAACGTTGCCTATGTCGTCCCTGTCGAGCTAGCACAGACGACATGATATGGATGTGCACAAGGATTTCTTCAAGAACCAAAACTTCAACACAAAGAAACCGTCACCGACACGTCCAAGAAATTAAAGAAAAAAGAGAGAACCAGGTACAACTGACAATAACAAGATCAAAAGAACCTCTCTATTTAAAGACACAAAAAACAATTAGTAGCAGCTCTCATCATATCCAAGAACAAGAAGAAGAAAGAAAAGAAACCTTTATGCAAAGAATCTGCTGAAACTGCATTGAATGCAAAACATCGGTGAATCAACGACAACTCTAAATGCTAGGATGTATACGTTGTATTAATGTTGTGATAGGGAATTGCAACTACCTCGAGGGTATTGATGCTCATGCTCCCTCTTGGCAAGAGAGGAAAAAGAAACTATAAATGCTGAGAGAGATATATATATATATATATATATATATATATATAAAAGAGAAAGAAGGAGTCAATAACGGCAACCTCAAAACTCAAACCTTAATAAACAGTAACCACAACAGAACGAACGTAACAGAACGAAAGTTTGAAGAGAAAAAAAAAAAGAAAGCTTTATCATGAAGGAACGAACCAACGTAACTGATTATTAATAAAGGGTACACTTTCTTGTTACGATATTTCAGAGAAAGAGAGCCACAATTTTTTTTTTTGGAATCTTAAAAGGGCAAATAAGTTAAGAGAGAGAAAATGAGTAGTTTCCGCGGGACCAAATCAACGATTCTCAACTTAATTTTACGTACTTCAATTATTCAGTTTCTGTGGGAGCATATGAAGTTATGGCATTTATATTTAATTTTCATATTTTTTAACTACTAATTAGTTTATTTTTTAGTTTTGGGTATAATAATATTTTGTTATAACCGTTTTAATCATTGGCATCAGAAGATGTAAATTAATGTTTAGTTAAAAATTATTTATAATTATGATTTTTTAATGTTCCTGACTTTTGGTTCAGTTTTAACCTTTAAGTCAACTAAAATCACCTACATCTCTTAATTTAAAGCATAGTTATACACAAGGCATAGACCTTGACATTTGATTTATTTATTTTGGAATTATTTCGATATATTTAGTCAAATCCAAATGGAAGGCACCACTCGGCATGGCACATGGTTTCTAAGATCGATAGCAAAATTGGCCGGCATAAACTAGCTCACAAAAAGTCGTCCTCATCAAATTAGAAGATAGTAATGATGTTGGAGAAAACAGTTTTTGTTCGAGTTGGTAATATGTGCCACTTTGTGCCTATCATGTGCGACGAAAAAAAACTAAACCCATTAACAGATGAAATTTTTTATTATTGATAATGAAGCGAACAAAGAGATTGTACTGAGAACAAATCAACAATGCTTCAGCTTTAGAGAGAGACAGATGCAGATTATGTATGATGGAGACTTCCTCTACTCTTATCTTTCAATAGATGTAATGAACTGCAGATTTTTCATATAAAAAAAAAAGATGCACTTCATTAGTAGATGTGTAACTTTGCAAGTTTTGGAATTATACGGAGCATTGCAAGTTTGCGACCAAAATGCACGGTTCTGTTCAAGGCTTATGGCTTATGTCATTACTCTTTGGATACCCAAAAGAGTGGTATTGTTGGTATACGCATAGCCTGATTGCCTGTCTCAAATCCCATGACAACACAATCTAATTAAGGCCTTTTATTTTTATTTTTTTTCTCCTAATTCAATTTATAACAGGCAGAGTAAAAAAAGTCAATCAAGCCTAATAAACTATGTTGTAGTCGGACAATAAGCCACAGTTCAGACTTCGTCAATGATGAGAAAGGGACACGACATGATCCCCAAATTTGTGCCGACCTACAAGGGCTACTGTGTAGTATCACATGTGGAGATCTCACAAGAAACTAAAATTTCAATTCTTATGTGTGTGTAAGGGGAGGGATAGAGCCACATTATAACCACATTGTAAACGAATTCAAGTAAAATTATGAACTTAAAAGTTGAATGAAAGGCTAAATTTTTGTAGATATGAGCTTCCCACCATGAATAACATGCTCACAAAAATTCAGCCCATTCAAAAAAATCTAACCTTAGAACATGCTCACAAAAATATTGGACCATTAGATGAAAAGGTAAAAAATGAACACTAATTTTTATATGGTTAGATATATCCAAATATTATAATTTTTTATGAGAATGATCTTCATGGTGGGGAAATAATCTCCACAAAAAACCAGGCGTTAATTCATTCGTATGTCGAAAATGTAGCTATAATGTGTGCATAAGAATGTGGCTCTATCCACATTGGTTGACAAAGTTCATAAAACTTTGAGGACTACATTTCATTTCCAATGGGAGGTTTTATTTCTAGTATTATTAAATGACAATTTCAAAATTTTGGTAACCCTACTAATTGATATTGTGATGTTGAATAATACCGAATTGTAGATGTGGTCTACAATGCAATTATTTGGAGGCCATTTTAAAATTAAGGCAGATAAGGCCTGGTTTTAAAATTAAGGCAGATTTTGAGTATCCATGATCGTGTCTATCGTTATTCCCAAGTAAACCTTCATTTCTTCGAGAATAGAACTAGCAAGTCGCTTCCAAGTGTTTGAGCAGTTTCTGAACCTCGTGCCATTTCTCTCCTTCCAAATGTATCCTATAGTGGTGATAATCATGAAAAGATATTTTTATAGGATTTGATTGATGAACAAACACTAAACTTACTTTTTTCTTTTATCAAAACCCTAGCTACTTTGATTAGTTGAGGTAAAGTAGTGAGTATAGGGGATGTTTTCACCTCTAAAGGTGTGAAGATAGAGTACCATACTAAACTTTATGATACTTGGAGAAATGATTGATGAGAGAAAAAAATAGAACTTAAGTAAAGAAAATGTTGAAACTTTAAGAGTTTTATAAAAACAATTATGAGAAGAGGGAAATCCACCATATAAAGAATTGAGTTTCCATTAAATAGTGAATCTTTAATGATAAGCACATAAATGCTACACATTCATGCGCATATTTATATTAAGTTATTTAGTTAATTGATATAAGTTCATTTGATTAGTTTATTTCATTGGTTTTACAGAAATCAACATGAATGCGACGATGAAGCCCTAGACTTGTGTAGGCTTTTCTATGTTTACTGTTCTCAAATTATATAATGATTAATTCATTGATTTCACACTGATTTTAGTAGAACTATTTTCACTGATTATATCTTGCATGTGATTTCATGTCTTGACTGGTCAATAGTTAGATTAGATTTTTATTATTGTCAAAACATCGGTTCGAATGTTAAACATAAGCTTGAGAAGTTGTGCTGTGAGAAGACAACTTTTGCTAGGAGTTTATACATTTGCATGCTGAAAATACAATCAATCTCATACATAGATGCATATTAGGACTTAACGATCACATATTCGAGCAAGCTAGGGTTACCTTTCCCTCATGTTACTCGTAATTCAAACGAGAACTTTAGATTAGTTAAACTAAAATAACCTACAACGGTCTAGGGTGGATTCGAGTGCCTTAGTGTTTCCATCCTTAATAGTTAATTCAAGTTTTATTACTTTCATAGTATGGTTAAATTAAATAGTTTAATTAGTATTAAAACAACTTTCAAATCAAAAACATAATTATTCGGATTAGGTTAAATATAATTTAGATCTTAATTATTCCTAAAAAGCAATCTCTGTGGGATCGACCTCGTTTTTGCATGTCTACCACAATAGACCTTGTGCGTTTGCGAGTAGTATAATAAAGTATGGTTTAGATTAGCCTGTTTATTTAGGCTGATCGAATTCCTATCAAGTTGTTGGCGTGCTAGACTTAGTCCTTCTTGATTCATAGACAAATCAAGAAGGTTTGTAGTCTAAAAGGTCCCTAAAACCACTTCATGTCTCGATGGAAGTGTTCTTAGTAGGAGATGAGGAGAACCTTATCTCTAAGTGTTCTATCCATCATCCTCCTCATCCTCTTCTTTTCAACTATATTGGAGTTAGTTACCAAAAAAAAAAACTATTTTGGAGTTGGAAGAAGAGCACACATTGTTTAGCTTATGCAATATGTAAAAGAAACCCCATTAAGTCAACACACTTCAACTAGGCTTCATTAAGTCTCACCATAAAGGAGAGTTAGCATAGTATCATTAGTATACTAGTTGTACTTGAGGTGTGTAAGAATGACTAAGAAGAAGGTAAAAATATAATAATTAACTAAAAAACTTTATTTAAGAAAGCTTTAAAGGATATTAATGGAGGTAGAGAAAAATTAAACATTAACTAATAACTAGACTGTAATTAGGTTGAGGTTTCTATTGGTCTTGGACTTTACTTCATGGGCATTAGAGTGAGGTTTTCTTGGGCTTTTGCTTGGGCCTTTTTGACCTTTCCTTCATGGCTTCATTTACAAGCAACATTTTGTCCATAACTTCATGCTAGAATGTCAATTTTTTGATATATCTTCATTTAAACGCTGAAGCCTATAAAAACATGAAAACTATATTTATTATACTTCATTAAATAGATAATTGACCTAAACAACGTATTATTAAGGGGATATATATACATATTTGGGTGTTTATCAAGTGGCACATAAATACACCTTATATATTTCTGATAATGGTGTTTGTTTCTTGCAAATATTTATAATGGAAAAAAAATGCATAGATGGGTAACGAACTATACACGAAATCAAACATTAGTGTATAAATTTTTTTTTTGAGCAAATTTGGGTAACGAAGTGTACCACATTTTGCAACGTTGGGTTATGTTTCACTTTCGTCCAATTTTTTCATACTTGTCAATTTTTTTCATACGTGTCAGATTGCCACTAGATCTTCACATAGGAAAATAAGTAACACATAATTAGCATTTTTCATGTACAGTTCGTTACCCATCTATTCATTTTTTTTCTTTATAATATCACACCATTCTCCATTAGCAGCTTTCATTGCCTTTCCTAGGCCAATTTCACATTTCACTGTTGATCACACATTTTTGGAGTATTGACAATCAAAGAATAAGTGCTTTGAGTTTTCCATTGCAAAATTGCAAAAGCAACATGAGGATGTTGTAAGGACTTTCTTGTGTATATGTCTATCTTGGGTATTAAGTAGACTTGTAGAGAAAAGTTGCCACCCATTAAACGAATACTTTGGCTATACTAGTTTTTTCCAAACCAATGAGCACCAATTTGAATTGCTGCTTTTTCTCCTTAGTGATTAGTATGCTGCTTTCGAGGTAAATACTCCAGATGGTGAATTCAACCATATTACTATGTCCTCATTCAAGTATCTATTGATATATCTATTGCTAAGATTGCATCCTTGAGACCTTCTTTTGGAAGATTTAGTACGAAATGGTTCCACTGACTATTTGAAATAAGTATACTGACCTTAGCATTCAAGGAGAAGTTTCAATTATCTTTTGCTTCCTGGAGATTGATCAATGAGTTCCCCATACACAATGGATCACGCCATAAGATGGTCTGGTCGCCTGTTGCTATGCTATATCTGAGAAGTTTCATAGCATGTTTTTTGTTGTTAAGTTCGGATACATCTCCATGTCCATGACCACCTAGGCACTGACATAGTCCAATTTTTTTTTCTTTGATATGTTCAGCCCAAGTCCATGTGATCCATAGTCATGTTTCTTTGCATGCAAGTTTATAAATAAGTCCACAATAAGCTGCTCGATTCCAGATTATAGGATCTTGAATCCCCAAACATCATTCTTTCTTTGGATATTGATTATTCTCCCTGATTGATTGATGCATCTTCTTTCCCAATTGAGACCCATCCACTCCTGTAACGTCCTAAATCCCAATATTCAAGTTGACATAGCTGTCAAACCTAAATATAAGGATTTGGAATGTTCAAGGTACCTAAGAGTCTTGACATATGCCATATCACTTAAATAGTAGGTTTATAGATAGGGAAATCATTGCATAAAGCTAGATAAAAGATATAACAAAATGTTTCAACGTAAAAGATACAAGATGTTTCCAAATCTATTACATAATCAAACCTCGATACTACAAGTGCCACCTTCTACCCCTCGGTCTACTAAAATAAATGCTTATAACAAACACTCTTGTCGTCTATCCGTAAGCATAAGCATAAAAAACCTGCAAAATCTGTAAGGGTGTAAAAATCACGCGCCCAGCAAGTAATATCCACGAACTAGTCTTTTAAAATCTAAATAAAATATACCAAGCATATCAAATAAAACTGAGCCAACACACACTTAATTCCAAATATTGACCAGTAGAAATATTTATCAACTATATAATAAGGTGTGGAAAACGAGTGAACTCAACCAATGCAAATGATCCCAAACTACATAGTATATAACTCAAAACTCAGAAAGTGCATCACCATCATCAAATAGTAATTCTTTCATCAACACAAGTCAGAATAAAGGACTAAAAGCACAACAACGAACACAAATAAAATGAATTTGAATTTAAACATAGGGGCTCAACCTACAATATACAAACTCAACAAGGAAAGGAATTACACGCATATTAATTATAGTAATCCATGCTTCAAATTTAATTTAAAATGCAGAGTAAAAGTGTAGACATCCAATTAAGTTGAAACTAGATTTGGTAATACTTTATTTAAATGAAAGAGAAGTTCGTAGATATACTTGCCTCAATTATTAAGCCTGAAAAATAGTAGGGAAACATCCACAAAAACTGATCAAAAGTCATGAAATCACCTTATCAATCTATCAAAGCTTTTTCCATACAAATTACGCCAAGTATATTCAAACTTTTATCACCAAAATATCTGATATTCAGTGGTAGCTTAGAAAGAATTATAGATTCCACCATACATGATTTGAAAGGTCATTGAATCTTGTTTCTAGAGCAACAAACCATAAGCAAAACCGACTTATGAAGTGAGAGCTACACTAGTTTTGCTAACAGGTGTCAAATCTGTCTAAACAACAAATCTTTCATCCATTAAGGATGGAAAATTGAATGAAGTGGCTAATATCTTCAAGAACCATCAAACTCACATCTATGCGCCACCACCTCCTCCTATTGTTATACACCACCTTTTCATTTTAGGGATAGTTAGACATACCCCCCGTCCAAGTCAACAAGTCTTAACTGTTGTCTTGGAAGTCAACTGTAGGGAAAATACCCCACTACCCTTAGCAATGAGTAATGACGCAAATAACCCCTTGACTTTGAGTCATCACCCCAGGTCAAATAAAACACGTGCCACGATCTACAAAGAAAATATCAATGGTCAGAAGTGATCCAAAGAAAAAAGACACTCACTACCTTTGATATTTTAATTACTCATTTGTCACCATACTATTTACCATGGTTTGAAATTCAAAACACGTGTCGCCATCTTGTGAAAGTAATCCAACGGTCATGATAAGTTACTAAAGAAGTTACTTCTCAGTGAAAATAGATAGACATGTGGCGTCATCCAATGCATTATATCCAATAGTTCGAAGCTAAATTAAAACTAGCTGTTGGAGGTCTAATAATACTATAAAAAACAAACTTCATCTTCTCCCCAAACCCATCAAATTGAAGATGGGTGGTGGTAATGAGTCAAACTTCAACTGCATTCCAATTTACAAGGTAAATAATATTGTCTTACTGTACATTGCTTTTGAAAGGTAAGACATTAGTCCTTTTTGGTTTGTCGTGAATTTGAACTTTGGGGGGATATTGCTAATTAATGTTATAACAGTGGGGTCGTATGTCTAAATTATGTTTATAATGTTTCAGGATTGTTCATGCTTATTGTGTGGCCAAAAGACACATAAAACAACTCAATGCCCTTGGATGCATGTAATTTGTAAGAATTGCAACAACGAATGCGGATTGCTTGAAGACAATAACAAAAAAAGGTTTATCAAATGGTAGAAATGTGAATTAGCATAATGGCTAGATGATTTAAAGGGAAATTCAAGTGATAAACCCAACGATCTTGGTAGTCCAATTGTAGTTGAGAAAAGCATTGTATGCTTTGTATGTATAGCAGAGGACCATTGGTCATATACTTGTCCTTGGAAATGGTCTCTGTGCAAGATGTGTACTACTATTAGGGACGTGAGGACTTCAACTCATCTAAGGAGCAAGGACAAGAAGATTCTGAAATGCCCAAGGTATGATCAGTTTCAATGGTTGGAAGTTGCAATTGCAGGTTGTAAGAAATAAAAGTCTGAACCAAAGAAGTTGGTTTTTGAAGAAGAGGCTAAGGAGTCATCATCTTCTAAGTTCAATTCCAATTCCAATTTCAAATTGAATATTGAGTTAGTCATACAAGATTTATCTGAAACATTTAATACTAAGATTCTTCTTAAAGGAAAGGAACAAATGAAACAAATTTAGCATGTTAATGTGCAGGGATGACTTGATGTATTATTTTGTTGTGTTGTCTTCGAAGTTATTAATCAAAATTGTGGTTCGTTGATGCATTATAATTGGTGTTAAGTTTATTATCATAAGCCAACACAGAAATATGTTGGTAGTATTCCCTAAAACATAAGATAAAACAGGACATAATTAGAAACATAAGATAAAACATTAGAATTAGAATCATGACACAATCAACAACCTAGGGCTTATGTGCTTTAAGCCACTCATCTTCCATTTCCTTCCTTGCTAAAATCTCGATGAATTCTGCCTTTTGTGCATTGGTCCAATTATTATAACCAAAATGCCTAAAAATCCTCTCATCCCTTACAACCTTCTCTTCCTCTTCCTTTGCCTTCATCTTCTCTACTATCTTCTTCAATTCCCTCTGCTGCTTGTCATACAACCTTTTTGCTGCTTTCTCTTCCTTCTCCCTTAGCTTCATTGTTTCCTTATCTTGCTTCTTCTTTTCTTTCGCTTCCATTCTCAATTGTTTCTTTGTCATTTTCTCCTTTCCTTTTCCACGCGTCATGTTATTATTTCTTATTTGTTTTGAGAATATGAAAATGTTCAAGCATGTGTTGGTTTTTATAAGCAATGAAGTGTTGTACATGTAGTCAACTGAAGAAATTGGAAAATGGTGTAGGTAGTTGGAAACTGTTGATGGGGAGACATCCATTTACGAGGTGGTGGTGGTGATGTGTATGCCGTACAACTAATTATGAGTTATAGTTTGGGAATATTATTGAGGGGGTACAACTAATAATTATGGTTTTCTGCAGTTGCTTTAAACATTATTACATGCCTAAACATTACACTTGATTGGAATAGAAATGGGGAATATATAAGTCATTCATAATATATTAGGTCCAAATTAAAACATCGTCCAAGTACCATCCAAACATAAGTCATTTTATTCTTGTGGTATGTATCAGCAACACATCTATGTTCATTGTTAAAAGTGCTCAGTCTCATTGTAAAACCATCACTCTTCTTCTTCCTCCAGTAAGCCCTCTAAGGACACCCAATAGATTCACAGATAGCTAGAATTCTGTAGGACTCGTTGACAACCATCCTAGCCACAAATCTATTCTTAATGCAGTAATCCTTAATCTCCTGCCTCAATATTTTTATATTAGGCTACTCCATACCTTTTTCCCACTCATCTTCAACAATGTGTGGCCTAACATCATTGGCTTCAGTTCTATATACATCATAAGTCTCACCTTCATAGTTATAGTACTCTGCAGACCTTGGAATCATATACTCCAATTCATCTTTAGATGAGTGTGCATTGTGATACTCCTCTTCAGGTTCCAATTCATTAACATTTGGAGGTGGAGGCTTTGCTGCTACTTTTCTCACTATAGGAACTTCAATACCTTCATCATCATCTAGCTTGTCTTCAGACAGGACATTGTATGTGTTGACATCAAAGGTCCCCACATTAGAACAAAAAGGGTCATCTTCATCAACAATGACACCCTTTCATTGGACATTTCTCCCACCCTTTCTCTTTTTACTTGTCTCTCCCAAACTTGGCATACTTAGTTAGCTGTCTCTTTGCTGGTTTGGATTGCTTCCTTTTGCCTTTCCTACCAACTTTTTCTTGCACAACTTCTTTTCCTTTTGCTTTCAAAGCTTCATTGTATGCCCTCTTAAGTTCTCTTTTCATGTGTGCTAATGTTAACTCAGAATCACTACCAACTTCTGCATTTGTGGTCTCTTCAACTGTGGGGTCTTCAACTTCAGGTATGGTCTCTTCAAATAATACATCAGGTGTGGACTGCAATGTCTTTAGTCATGTCATAAACTTTATTTCAACATAAACATCACAGTACCCATCCAGATTGCTAACCAATTGTCTCCACATCTTCAATAAGTCAACATCAGTGACTACATGAACTGCTTTATCACTAACAATGTAAGCCAGCTTGACCTTGTCCATGTTGACATCCAACAATAAATCCTTCAAGTTTGATTGCATGTCCAACATATTTAGCTTATCACCATCTATATTCATCATCCAAACTTCCTTTTTACCAGTGAAATCATTTTTTGACACTGTTAACCCTCTATGAGGTGTCTTAAAGAAACCCCCATTGTTTTTTTTTGGCTAGGTAAGAAACCCCATTGTGAATCAACAGGTTTCTAACTAATCTCTGGGGAAATGGTGATTTTTCTCTGTACTTAACATAAGGGTCAATAATAGAATTAACCTTGTCTTTATCTTTTGTTGTTTTCTAACTAGGTTTCCATATTGGAACCTCTACAAGTATAGGATCATCAATTTCTATTAAGGAGTCTTGTAAGGTTTTACCTTTTGGTTATGGTTGGACTGGAACTTCTACAGTTATAGGGTATTTAGTTTCTATGACAGTATTTGGTATGGTTTCATGCTTAGTTTGCGGGCGATCTTTAGGCATAGTCACTTGGTTATCAACTACTTTACCAGAACGAAGGGTAGTGACAACTTGTAGGTCCCTTTGGTTTATATTTCAATTACATTAAATACTATTTACTTTGAAGGCAGTGTTTGTTGACTTAGGATTAGGCACAACTTGACCTTAAAATACGCCTGTTTGGTTATTATTTTGGTTAGGAGGTAGCTCAACTACCTTTTGGCACAATGCCTGTATCATATTATTTTGTTGTTATTGGTTTTGTATCATGGTTAATAATAAGTCATCTTTTGATGGGTTAGCCGGTTGTGCGATAATAGGAGGGGGTGACTGGGACTAAGGCTTGTTGAGCATTAATGTCTGGATGTTGATAGTTCTAGGTCATGGGCACTAAACTTCTATTCTGGTCACCTAATTGTCCTTGTCCTAGATGTTAGTTAAATTGGTGGAAGTTTGTAGTGGGCCTAAAATTTTGATTATTAAAACCAAGAGGTGTAGCTTGTTGTTGTGGATTATAATTAGTGTTTTGCCTCCATTGTGTTTTAGGGTTGTTACTAAAAGCGCAAACATTGTCTAGCTGTGGTGGTAGTTGTTTATAGACAAGAGGACAATAAAAGTTAAAATGCTCAAAACTAAAATAGAAATTACAACGAGGAGAGTTTATGTTCATGACATGAGTGGGTTTCACTTCTTGTTTATTGACAGAGAGGGCATTGACCTTACCAGTGAGGGATTCAATTAAAGTTCTAACTTAAGGATCTTGTTTTACCTCAAACATATTGGTTGCCTTAACTGTTGAAGAAGACGAAGTGGAGTGGGAGTAATTGTTACCTCCCCAGTTGTTATCTTTTCTTGGATTGACTATCTAAGAAGTTATATGCATCTGTGGCTCCTTTACTTAAGAAAGTACCTCCGTTTATTATATCTAAAGTCTCCTTATGGTGTTGGGATAGAAGGCACGAACTAGTGTGTCTTTACCAAGATTATGTCGGGGATATTCTATTAGAAGATCAGTGAAACGATTCCAAGCCTTAGAAAATGATTCTTGAGGCTTTTGGTGAAAGAAATGAATATGTGATAGCATCTCATCAGTCTTCTGTGGTGGGTAAAATTGTTCCATAAATAATTCAACTAGTTTTTCCCATGTGTCGACAAAGTTTGGCTTTTGTGCTGTTAGCCAAGGTGCTACTTTGTCAGCTAGGGTGAAAGGAAACACCCTTAACTTTATTTGTTCAGGTGTTACGTTAGGATGATGGAATGTAATAATAACTTGTTATATCCTATGTAAGTGTTGATAAGACTTCTCATGGTCTAACCCATCGAAAATAGGTAGCAGATTAAATATATTGGGGGGGGGGGGATTCTAAAATCTCTCGTAGTATCTGCAAGAATTATGCAGGACTTAGGTCCATCATTTAAAGCCTTATAGAAATCAGAGAGGGCAATGCTATTTCTTTACCCATTGCTACAAATGTAGTTAGGGTGGGTGTAGGTGGTGTGTGTGTGGTGATGTGTAAATTTCTAGATAGATGATTATTTTTGCGTCGACGATAAACTAATAAGGCAGGTTTATGCATACTAGATCTTAATCTCATGCAAGTTTTAAGTCTAATAGACAATTCCTAATGAGCATGCAAAAATAAGCCTGGTTATTACTAGAAATAGAATCCTCTTGCAGTAGATTCGAGGATACAAAGAGGTGTTACCTGGAGCGTCCTTGCTACGTGTATAAATAGTGCCTTCAACATCCTTGAAGCATGTCTACTAAAAACTTTTCAAACTAATGACAAGACCACTTAAGAATTGAGGGAGGTTGTCCGTGCGTGCACGTTCCTTAATTAGATAACCCCAATTCTTTGAGTTTTCTAGACACCGTAAAGTATGAATTTTTTTTTATGCAATTACTGGAGCGGTTGGGCATACGAGTACTATACTGTACTCATGAGATAATATTGAAATTAGTATAAAAAAACAAATCTATTCTACTTGAAATAGGGCGCGGGCATGCTAAAAAATAAGCTATATTGGGCACGGGTCGCGCTTTGGTACTTTTTTTTTTGTAAATTTAAAGGATCGCAGGGCGCGCTTCAGAATAGGGTAAATTGGGCACGGGTCGCGCCTAAGGTGTAATGCGCGGGGCGTGTTGTGTAAGGTCAAAATGAAGGCGCGTGCGCGCTCTCAAGTAAATAACGAGGGTTGAAATTTTTAGGGTCAGGTCACGGAGGTGCAAGGAGTTGGTTGCTCAACTCGTATGCACTAAAATAGTAGTAGAAATATTTCAGAAAATCCTGAACAGTGTTTTGGTGGTGACAATAGTGAACAGTTTTGATTATTCTAAACACGCAATACGTAACAAAGTAAGATGGCAAGCGGCATCATTTGATAACTAAGTTTTGATAATGTAAAAACAGTAGTTAAAACAGTACTAAAATATGGTTATAAATAATATAATAATACTCTCTAAACATGTTAGTAAGAGGAGAGTAATCATTTTCGATCCACTCTTGCTTGCACGTACTTGACATGGATTTAGACTAAACAACTATTCAATAATGAGAGAGTAATTTATAATATGAAAACAGTAGATAATTATGCTAAAATAGTAGATTTAATGATGAGAAGAGATTAGAGAGAAGTTAATCCACTATGCGACTCGATTGACTATTAGTTTAGTCATCGATTCACCTTTCTTGATCCCTAGAAAACAACCAACATCTATATAGTCATTGTTTGACTAGCAAGAGAGATTAACACCCCACAAATATCTTTGATAGGGTTTCTAATCTTTAGCCCTTTGTTATGAGTTCTATCTCTAGAAACTCACAACAAAGGACTTGAAATTCTATTGCAAAACAATGAAGAACTAAGAACTAATCATCCTCACATGGCTTCATAAACCCCTCTAATGGAGGTTTATCCTTGTTTTATTGGAATCATGCTAACTAAATAATAAACTAAAGACATAATATAAAAGATAAGAATTGAATTAATAACTAAATCTTTTATTGAAAGGTTCTAATGGAGGCTACACTACTAACTAATTAATTAACCCTAAACTAAACTAAAAAGGGGGAGAGAGAGAGAACCCTAATTACAACTAAACTAACGGGGTAGAGAATAAGTTTAGCCTTAACCCTCTTTATATAGGAGGGGTTAAGGTTACATTTTTGTGCATGGGTAAAAAAGGGGGACTTTGGGCCTCTAATGTGAGCCCAAAGTCCATTAAGTTAAGTTTAAAGAGGCCACAACTGCTGGAAATTACTTCAGTACCCTATTTGTCCCTTTTTACAGCTCTGATTGGGCCAATTTTGGGTCCATCGGAAAGCTTATTCTGAGTCGGTTGTTTTGACATAAAGTAAGCCCAATTCCAAAGCCTGAGTCTAAAGATACGCCAATTTGAAGTTCTGTTGACTTTTATATTCTTTTTCTACCCGAATTGATTTTGACTTCCCAGGTTTGGTTGGGCTTGAAAAGACTTTTTCTTTTTGATTATGGGGTTTTAAACATAGAACTTTTATAGCAATCATCTTGACTCGTTTTCCATGCAAAATGACATCTTTAAGCATATACACAGCTTCAAGACCTGAAATATACAAAAATACGTAAACATTATTAACTCTTATTTATTATAAATATATATAATTGGCCTAAATAGAATACTATTAAGGGGTTTAGGCTACACTTTTGGGTGCTTATCATGGTCCTAACTAATCTCGCTTCGCAGAGTACGATTGCATTGACCATATGCAATAAGGCCTTAAACCACTAAAAATTCTCTAGTGGATGAGTTATAGCCTCGTGAGAGTTTTCTTGAGAAGATACTCACAAATTTCATTTATACAACAATGACTAAGAAATAAAAGTAATGTCCCATAATTTATCTCAGATATATATACATCTCATTAGCATTTAAACAAGGATCATCAATCCAACTCCTAAATTAATACATGCATAATAATGAAATCATTTTAGGATAAACAAGTATACAATGAACTATGCTATGAAATGCAATGGTAGATTCGTTTATGAAACTTTTGGAATAACGTCTTTCAGTAGGTTCTCACAAGGAATATGTCAAGACACATAACACTCTGATTTTTCTACTCAAGTTTACTAACTCCAGTGTGTAGTGGGTACACATTTCCTTACAATCTTAATGACAATCTAAGGAAGCCAAGGTCGATCAAACACATTAACCATTTACTATCACGTACACCAACCTATTCCTAATTGAGCTAGATGTCTTTATTAGGTGTTCGCTAAAGAAGGAAGGAAATGGATAATAAAAAAGACAAGACTGAGAAAATAGGGTCTTCATATTATGTAGCTAGAGAAAACCTTGTTCTTACTTTACTTCTACACTTTGTTTCTATCCTTAGCCCTTTTGTTTTGGCTTTTGACTCATTTGATTATGTTTTTGGAGTTCTAACTTTTTATTTTATTTTTTTCTTTTCTTTGGATGAAAACTTTCTTTTTCTTTTTCTTTTGAAGCAACTAACTAATTTTTGTTTATGCAGGTTTTTCTTTTCTCTTTTCTTTACTCATCCTATTTCTCAGACTTATCCAGATAGGTAGGCTGATTTTATTTTTATTTTGTTTTATTGGGTAAATGATTTATGGTTTGTGAAAAGGCTCAGTGGATGGTTGTGGAAAATACGTGGGATATGGATACATTTTAGAAGGAAGGAATAGAAAAAATAAGAATGTGAGCTTAGCACAAAAATTATTCATGGTGTAGGTTTGAACTGTCTCATATCTAAAAATGAAGGTGTTAGGTTGCTTATCCTTGGGTATTATTCCTGTATCAGGAGGGTTTAGAAAATCATGAAGCATAGTAGAAATAAAAGGTTAAGTGCAAACTCAAGGTTCCTTTGAAAAGGTGTAGGGTGGGGAACAATGGTGATGGATTGTGAATAAGGATGTGAGGTGGGTGAATGGTGCTCAACTAGTGTTCTTAGTGTTATGTCATCAGAGGCCTTGAGATATGCAAGACATTCCTCAATAGGTGGGTCAGAAAAATCACTGGGATAGAGGGTGAAAAATTCTTCTTCCGTCATGGCGTCAAGAGATGAATGGATGTTAATAGGAGGGGACTCGTAAGGTGGTAAATAAGGGTTGCAAATGAGTCGAAGGAAATCTTCCTCGATTTTATCTATGTTCACGGAGTTGAAATTATGATCTTTGTCATCTTCCCTAAGAGGGGTATTTACTAGTGTGGGGATGAGGTCGGGTGCACTAACGTGAGATACAAAACTCTTAATGGATTTCCCTTCTCTTTCTACAGGCAAACCTAGTTGTCCCTACTTAAGTCTAAACATGTTAACCTCCACAGATAGATTTCCAAAGGAAAGAGTCATTGATCTATCCAGACAATTGATTTGGGCATTGGCGGTTGCCAAGAAAGGACCCTAAGATGATGGGAATAAAATCATGAGCAACTTCTGTGTTAAGAATAACGAAGTCGGCTGGGTAGTAAAAATCCTGAACTTTAACAAGAATATTTTCAACTACACCCTTGGGATACTTAATAGAATGATTGGCTAAATGCAAAGTCATTTTGGTTGGTTAAAGTTTTGTTAGACCTAGTTGTTTATATAAATAAAAAGGGAGTAAGTTAACACTCGCTCTGTGGTTTAATAGAGCAGTTGTAGTGAAAGTATTTCCTAATGTGCATTGTATGGTAGGACGACCAGGGTCCTTGTACTTAATGATTCCATTATGTTCAGATAAAGATGGGTATTGGTTAGTTAAAAAGGTTTTTTAGGGTTGTTCGTTTTCCTTTTCGTGGTGCACAACTCTTTCAGAAAATTAGTGTGTCTAGGTAGACTTTTTATAGCATCTAGAAAAGGTAGGTTTATCGTCAAATTTTTAAACACTTCCCTAATCTCATCATAATTCTCGTTATTTTTAGACCCAACTAGTCACTGGGGATATAGTGGCTTATCTCTATACTTAGCATAAAGGTCAACAGTAATAATAACCTTGTCTTTATCTTTTACCACTTTCCAACTAGGTTTCTATATTGGAACCTCTACAGGTGTAGGATCATCAATTTCTATTATAGGGTCTTGTAAGGTTTTCCTTTTTGGTTATGGTTGGACTTGAACTTCTACAGTTGTAGGGTCTTCAGTTTCTATAACAATATTTGGTATGGCTTCGTTCTCAATTTCCATTTGCAGGAGATCTTCAAGCATGATTACTTTTTATCAACTACTCTACTTGAACGAAAGGTAGAGACAACTTGTAGGTCCCTTTGGTTTATATTACCATTACACTGAATACTGTTTACTTGGAATGTAGTGTTTGTTGACTTAGAATTATGCACTGCTTGACCTGGAAACACGTTTTTTTTGTTATTATTTTAGGTAGGAGGCATGTCAATAACCTTTTGGGACAAAGACTGCATCATTTGCATCGTTTGTTGTAGTATGTTAGAGTTTTGATCATGTTGATCTTTCATAAATCTAGAGTTTTGTTCATTTTGTTCCTTCATCAAGCTGGAGTTTTGTTCCATAATTTGATTTTGATGTTGCAGCAAAGTCACTACTACTTTCTCTATATATGGTTTAACTGCGTGAGTAGCCATAGGAGGAGTGATTGTAACTAAGGCTTGTTGAGCGTTTATGTCTGGATGTTGGTAGTTCTGGGTCATGGGCACTAAACCTCTGTTCTGGTCACCTAAATCTCCTTGTCCTAGATGTTCGTTAAATTGGTGAAAGTTTGTAGTGGGCCTAACATTTTGATTATTAAAACCTGGAGGTGTAGCTTGTTGTTGTTGATTCTAAATAGTGTTTTACCTCCATTGTGGGGTCTCTCTGCTACTTCTTCACCCATTGCTACAGATGTAGTGGTGGTGGGTGTAGGTGGTATGGGTGTGGTGATGTGTGAATTTCTAGATAGGCATATATTTTTGCGTCTACGATAAACTAATAAGGCAGGTTCATGCGTACCAAATCTTAATCTCATACAAATTTTAAGTCTAATATGTAATCAACCTAATTAAGCATGCAAAATAGCCTTATTATTACTAGAAATTTAATCCTCTTACAGTAGATTTGAGGATTTAAAGAGGTGTTACCTGGAGCGTCCTTGCTACGCGTATAAATAGCACCTTCAACAGCCTTGAAGCAAGTCTATTGTTACTTGAACAATTATACGAGTACTGGTCCAGGTTCACAAGGTGGATTGTGAAGTCCTGTAAAAAGTTGAACCTGATTAGTGCTAGTGGTTAAGAATAAGGTTCAGGCTTATTACTATGGGCTTTGTGTTGGGCTTGGATGTCAGGCCTATGAAACGGGCTTTGGTAGTGGGTGAGCTTACTAATTTAACTACAAATCTTTTCAAACCAATGGCTAGACCACTTAAGATTTGAAAGAGGTTGTCCGTGCGTGCACGTTCTTTAATTAGATAACCCCAATTCTTTATGTTTTCTAGACACCGTATAGTATGAAAAATTAATTATGAATTACTGAAGTAGGTGGGCATACGAGTACTGTACTGTACTCTGGAGGTAATATTGCAATGACTATAAAAAAATTAATTTATTCTACTAAAACTAGGGGGCGGGCGAGCCTTGAAATAGGGCAAGGGTCGCGCCTAGGTAGAGGGCGTAGGGGGTGCTGTGGAAAGGCAAATCTAGGGTGTGGGCGCACTCTAAAAAAGGTACAGTCAGCTGGATTTTTTCCAGTGAGGTCACGGTGGTGCAAGGAGTTGGATTCTCAACTCGTATGCACTCAGGCAGTGACATAAATTTTTTGAAAAAATACGAATAGTAAAAACAGTAAAGGTTTTGGAAAATAGAGAACAATTTTTTTCAATCTAAACACGCGATATGTAAACAAACAAGATGGCCAATGACGCCATTTGATAACAGTAAATTAATAGATGTGGAAACAGTACTTATTCTAGCATTATCAATTAATAAACTACTCTCTAAACATGTTGATATATAGGAGAGCAATCATGTTCGATCCACGATTGCTTGCATGTACTTGAATACGAGTCTAGACGAAACTAAACTATTCTAATGGACGAGAGTAATATTAGGCTATGAAAATAGTAAACTAAAGATGCTAAACAATGGTTTTATGATGAGATAAAGATATAAAGAGGGGTAATCTACCATGCGATTCGATTGGCTATTAGTTTAGTTATCGAATTGGTTTTCTTGATCCTTAGTGAATACCAAGTTGTCTATAATCATGGATTCACTAGCATGAGAGATTAGCTCTCCCACAAATCTCTTTGATGGTGACTCTAAACTCTAGTTCACCGTTATGAGTTCTATCTCTAGAATCTCACAATGAAGAACTTGAAGCGCTATTCTAAACAACAACTATTCTAGCTAGCAATCATCCTCACATGGCTTTATTAACCCCCTCTATTGGAGGTTTATGCCTTGTGTCATTGGATGTTCTATACTAATGAGAGAAAATAAAGACATTAAAGTAAAGACAAGAATTTAAATTAACTAAAAGCTTTTATTGAAGAAGGGTTTAATGGAGGATACACTACAAAACTAATTAACTAGACCTAACTAATGTATTTTAAAGTACAGTTTCTATCTAACATCTATCTTCTAAGAGGCTAGCTTTAATCCTCTTTATATAAGAGAGGATTCAATCATATTTTAGTGCATAGACCAAAAATGGGGACTTTGGGCCTCTAATGTGAGCCCGAAGTCTATTAGGTTAAGTCTAAAAGAGCCAATGCTATTGGAAAATATTTCAATATCCTTTTCGTCCACTTTTATAGTTTTGATTGGGTCCATTAGAAAGCTTGTTCCGAGCTAGTCGTTTTGACATAAAGTAGGCCCAATTCCGAGGTCCGAGTCTAAAGATACGTCCTTTTGAAGTTGTGATGCCTTTTTGTCCTTTTTCTACTTGAATTGACTTTGACTTCCCTTCTCTGACTGGGCTTGAAAAGGCTTTTTCTTCTTGATTATTGGGCAATCATCTTGAGTCGTTTTCCATACAAAATGACATCTTTAAGCACATAAACAGCTTCAAGACCTGAAATACACAAAAACACGTAAACAATACTAATTCTTATTTATTATAAACATAATTGGCCTAAATATAATACTATTAAGGGGTTTTGACAAGAAGATAAACTTAATAGTAAAAAAAATCTAATCTCCCAAAAATTCAAAATCAAAAGGAGTCGATAACAAAAATAAAAGAAAAAAGAAACAAAAGCAAAGTTAGAACTCCTAAAATTCACAATCATATGGAGTCATAAAGCCAAAGGGCTAAAAAATGACTCACAATTTGGAAGCAAAGAACAAAACGAGATTCTTATCTAGTTACAAGTCTTGAAGACCCAATTTCTCAACTTATCAGATATTGCTTTTACTTCCTTTTTCTTTCTAAACCATCACCCTAGCCCCGTAATTCCTAATAAAATACTTCTAGCTCAATTAGGAATAGGATGGTGTGATAGTAAATGACAATTGTGATCAATCAACCCCGATTTTCTTTAGACGTCATTCTTGTATATGAGAAATATAAATTCCCACTACATTTGAGAGAACGGAAATTGAGTGAATCTATCAGAGAGTTTGTGTTTTAGCACATCCATGCGATAACCCACCTTAAGAATGCTCTCCAAAAGTTTCAAAAACGACTCTGCTTTTGTATTTCATTGCTTATGTTTGCACATTTATCTTTAGATGATTTAATTATTGTACATATTGTTATGACCCCCACCTACGTGGCAAACGTCCATTAGTAGGGGTCTCCACTTTATTCATTTAATTGACAGGGCTAAAACCCAATTTGCAATATCATAGATCAATGCACAGGCCCATTAACTCATGTGTCTAGGGCTGAACCCTAGCCCCATGGCTTTCCACTTACGTACATTAATTTATTTCTAGATTCGTTTCATATCAAAGAGATAATCATCAATTAAGAGCCAGGTTCAATTACAATTACTTAAGCTACAAGAATACTTAAGCTACACGAAGTCTCTAATTTACACATATAAATACAAAACTATTTTTCATACAGAACTACATTCTTGAGACTTGATCCCATCAATAATTTGGGTACGTAGGCAACCGCAAGGTACAATCTCATCATTCACTCAATCACCATCGGCTTTTCACTACTTTCCTATGTTCTTCATCTCTTTCGTCACTACTTAATGTTTTGATCATATTTGTTCGAAACATAATTGGCGCCGTCTGCGGTTCTTATTCAACACCCTTAATCACGTTCTACAAAAGTTATGACGAATACTAGAAGAGCTCAAGGTCCCGATGCAATTGCTGACAATCATCACGAACATGATGTTGTCGTCTCATATTCTTTGTTAGTAAGACTCTTATATCAGCTAAATGGAGGCATTCTTGTATTGAAAAAATTGCATTGGCCTTGTTTCATGCTGTTAGACGTCTTCAACTTCTTTCAAGGAAGGAATAGTCAAAGTTTCTACTGATCGAATATCCGCTGTGTAAGTTTTTTCGCAATATCTACGGATCGAGTCACAGAATGGACAAGTTACCTTAGTGCGTACAACATTGTCTATGCCACTCATACAGTTAAAAAGAGACAAACTTTGGTTTCGCTAGTGGCTGATTTTCTTATTGATGGTATTCTTATGTCAAACGTATTACTTGATGAGGAACACGTCGATCCCTAATTGTCATTACCTCCCGGGGACGATGACTTGAAATACTTATCGGATATATCAGCTGATTGCTAGATTTACACCGATATTTCACATAATAAGTCTGGCTCCTGTATTGGTTTTGTCATCTTGAAGCTAAATAAAGACATAATTGAGAAGGTCTTTATGTTTGGGCTTTGACGCTTCAAATAATATGGCCGAGTATGACACTGTCATTTGCGGTATACGCACAGCTCTTCAGTTGGGGCGATTAAGTTACGATTAATTATTCTAAGTTAGTCGCTAGCCACTTTGAATGATAATATGCGGCTCGCAATGATAGACCGGTTGTTTATCTTGACTTAATTCAACGAATTGCATGAAATTTTGCATCTATCAGTATTGTGTCGTATCAGCATTATGATGTAAGGCATCCTGATTATATCGCATACTTATCCGTGGAAAATCAAATCGTCGCTGTCACGACAACACTGTATTAACAACTTATGCTGTCAGATGATTCCAACGAGTTTGGCACTGATAATGTCTCGGTATCTACCGATGACGATCATGCAGCTGACGATGCTCCGAAATTCCTGATGACGAAAAACTCTATCGCAGCGACACAAGTCTCAATCATATCTTTTGTTGTTTGGGTAGAACGAACGATTTACTAGGCCTCGAAGAAATTCAATCAGGACTATGTGAACAACACTCCCGGGGGTGAAGTCTCGCTCACATAGCAATGACCCAAAGGTATTGGTGGCCATACATGCCAAAGGATGTTAAACATATGTCCGAGAAGTGTGTGCCTTGTAAAAAACATGATATATGATATGGGTGAAACTTCCCACGACGAAGCGTCATCCAATCCATACACCTTGGTCATTTGCGAAATGGGGCCTTGACATTGTTCGTTTATTTCCGATAACCCCTGACAGTGTTCGTTTCTTGCTCGTCGCAACAAATTATTTTACTAAGGGAGCGGATAAAATAGACAAGTTGAATGAAAAACCGGACAAAAAATTTGTTCGTCTGTTTCTAGTTCAATAGTTTCTTTTCCGTTATTATTATTGCACTTTTCAAGATTTGGTACTCAATAAAGTTTTTCTTTCACTTCAGTTCTAATGGTATCATTTTGTTTCCATCACAACATTATTATCGCTAAGACAAAATCTGACGAAGTTACCACGTTTAGCTTCGTCAGTCTAAGTTTAAACGCTTTTACGCTCGCTTAGTTTGTTACTATCGCTACGACAAAATCTGACGAAGTTACCACGTTTAGCTTCGTCAGTCTAAATTTGAACGCTTTTACGCTCGCTTAGTTCGTTACTATCGCTATGACAAACTCGGCGAAGTTCTTCGCGTTTAACCCGTCGATCTAAGTTTGAACACTTTTACGCCGCTTAGTTCGTTATTATCGCTGCGGCGACAAAATCGTGACGGTTACCACGCAGTAACCGTCGGTCTAAGTTTGAACGCTTTTACGCTCGCTTAGTTCGTTATTATCGCTACGACAAAATCTGATGAAGTTACCGCGTTTAGCTTCGTCAGTCTAAGTTTGAACGTTTTTACGCTCGCTTAGTTTGTTATTATCGCTACGACAAAATCTGAGAAAGTTACCACGTGTAGCTTCGTCAGTCTAAGTTTGAACGCTTTTACACTCGCTTAGTTCGTTATTATCGCTACGACAAAATTTGACGAAGTTTCCACATTTAGCTTTGTCGGTCTAAGTTTGAACGCTTTTATGCTCGCTTAGTTCCTTACTATCACTACAACAAAATCTGATGAAGTTACCACGTTTAGCTTCGTCAGTTTAAGTTTGAACGCTTTTAAGTTCGCTTAGTCCGTTATTATCACTATGACAATATCCGACTAAGTCACCGCGTTTCTTTTTGTCAATCAAAGTTTGAAGGTTTTTACACTCGCTTAGTTTAATTTTGCCGAGTTAAGTTAGCATTGGCGGCGTTTTTCTCTATATGGGGGCATCTCGTTCTATTTCATTTCAACTACATAAATCAACAACATTGTCAGTTTTTCGCAGGTATGTTATCTGTCACAACAACAATATTTAATAGTAAACATATACTTTATTTTTCTTTTTCATCAAAAGAAGTTTTAGCTCTATGATATTACATTCACACAATTACCTAATCAATTGTCTCTGTCAATTGTTTTATGGTCGCTCGATTAAATCTTCGTTTTCTTCTTGGAAATTTGCATTCGCTTCGCTTAGCACTTTCGGTTAACTATCTTCCGCATTCATTATTTTTTCTAAGGCATTGTGTCGCTCTTTCTCAACGAAACTTTCCGTCTGCTTCATTATTTTTTCTAAGGCATTAGGCCGATATTTCTGAGAGAAACTTTTCGTCGATTTTTCTGAGCGAAAATTTTCTCTGACTTCTTTATTTCTTCTACAGCATTGCAGCACGATCACCCTGAGCAAAACCTCTCTTCAGCTTCTTTATTTTTTCTAAGGCATTGAGATCTTTCCATTCGAAATTTTTTGTCAATATCTTTTGCTCGTAATTCCTCCGTTTCCACCTGCGACAAAAATATAAATCTTTTCATCAGTCTTTCAGACTTACCCAAAGTTTTAAGATAACTAATAAAACATACTAACATACCTGTTTAATGCTATCGACAATCATTGACTCCGCTTAAAGTGTTTTTCGAGTTCGTCCATGGTGAACGACACTTTTTCTTTAGCCATTGCTTTTCGAATAGTCACCCCGACATTCTCTATCATTCTTTCCTTTACAATCCAGTTCTTTTATTTTTCTCGCTCGCGCGCAAGCCCGTTTTTTCTAAGGCATTGTGCCGATCTTTCAACGAGAATTTTTTCGAGCGAAAAGTTTCGTCAGCTTCATTCTTTTTTTCTAAGGCATTGTGCCGATCTTTCTACGAGAAATTTTTCGAGCGAAAATTTTCGTCAGCATCATTATTTTTTCTAAGGCATTGTGCCGATCTTTCTACGAGAAATTTATCGAGTGAAAATTTTCATCAACTTCATTATTTTTTCTAAGGCATTGTGCCAATCTTTTTACGAGAAGTTGACGAAAATTTTCCGAGCGAAAATTTTCGTCAACTTCATTATTTTTTCTAAGGCATTGCGCCGATCTTTCTACGAGAAACTATCTGAGAGAAAATTTTCAACAACTTCGTTATTTTTTTTAAGGCATTCTGCCGATCTTTCTACGAGAAATTTTCCAAGTGAAATTTTTTGACAACTTTATTATTTTTTCTAAGGCATTGTGCCGATCTTTCTAAGTGAAACTTTTCGAGTGACAATTTTCGACAGTTTCATTATTTTTTCTAAGACATTGAGCCGATTTTTCTGAACGAATCTTTTCGAGTGAATAGAAACTTTCCGATAGCTTCGTTATTTTTTCTAAAGCATTGAGCCGATCTTTCTCAACGAAACTTCTTTCATTCTTCAACGACATTAATTGACACCTTGTTGCGCACTACTTTTCTCCGTCGACTCTTTGTACATATATTTTGTTCGAACTACCGCCGTTTCTCCATGCGGCAAAAATTCTCATTACGTTAACTTTCTGAGTGGAAACTTTCTTCAGCTTCTTTATTTTTTCTATGGCATTATGATCTTTCCACTCGGAATTTTTCGTCAATATCTTTTGCTTGTAATTCCGCCGTTCCAACCTGCGACGAAAATACAAATATTTTCGTTAGTCTTTCTGACTTAACAAAAATTTGAAGCTAACTGATAACAAATACTAACATACTTGTTTCATACTGTCGAAAATCATTGCCACTCCATCGTTAGTTCTTCTCAAGCTTGCACAACTGCCTTGCCCCAAAATTCCTATTGTTGCTGATTTTTCCTCGTGCCCTGTAGATTCCGGAATAATACTTCATTAAATTACAGGTCATCATACTAGCTAAGTCGACATTCAACAAAGAGAAGACAAGTCCTACTAATTTGAGACAAACAATTATGTTCGCCACCACAAAAAGACAAAAATGAAAGTAAGATTCTTGACGTTATACACCTTAATATTTTCTGTAAGTTCAGGTTGGTTTTTCATCTGCTTCTAATCCATCCCCACGTCCATGTGTTACACCCACACAATTCCAAGTTCAACTATAAGTCCAAATCCCAAAATCTCTCATACCTTTAGTGTGCCTTGCATATCTTACAAATTTCTTCACATTCAAATATTCAAGTTCACATTGAACTACGATATGCTTGTTCATTATACTTTTTACCTCTTTTTTCATTTTCCAATATCAATTCAAAATTTCAAATCACCAAGTCATTATTAACATTAGATTGTTCTTTTATCGCCAGCAAGCCTTTGTTTCACTTTGACTTTATGAACCTTCAATTCACTCCTCAAATTTCGCAATTTGGCATGGCCTCATAAGATTTATGTTACTTTACTATTTGATCTAAGACTTTGTTATACCAGCATAAAAAAGGGTACTAACCTTGTTCTTCATTTTCGCACTCGTTTCCCTTCAATCCCCTGTAACAATAATGCGCGCTAACCGGTTCGAACTTTGACGATCGCATCGGCCAGCACTTATATAATATTTCTTCGATCTAGTTTTACATTGCCGGTTGGACTCTTATCTAATCCAAACTCTTATCTACTCTGAATTCTTATCTAATCTGAATTCTTATCTAATCCAAACTCTTATCTACTCCAAATTCTTATATAATCAAAACTCTTATCTCATCCAAATTCTTATCTAATCCGAACTCTTATCTAATCCGAAGTTTGCATCTAGTTTTAGTCGCTAAAGTCTTCACCTTCGAATCCAATTCGTATTTAGCTTCATTTTTTTCCTATTATTACTAAACTACCCTTACATTTAATTTTAACTGTCTAATCCTAATATAAATCTTCCACTGGCATGAGTCGTCAAAATCAATTTTATTATTATTACATAATTATTTTGGTACAATTTTTTGCCATCATTATTTTTTGCAATTTTTTCTGTGCCACCCATTTCAATTCTCATTTCAGCTATCTTTCATTTAACCACATTACATCCCATATAAGTTAGTTTGATATTATTTCGTTCACAATACTTCCCGTATTTTTTCAGACAGTCCATTGTCCTATCATTTACATTCACATGACACTTGGTTATACATTCCTCTCACTCTTTTCTTATTCTATTTTTTCCTCGATTTTTTTTCTCTTCTTTGCAATATGAACTTTGTTCGCATGCCAAAGAGGTGGCGGTGTTTCGTCCCCCACCTACGTGGCAAACGTCCATTAGTAGGGGTCTCCACTTTATTCATTTAATTGACAGGCCTAAAGCCCAATTTGCAATATCATAGATCAATGTACATGCCCATTAACTCATGTGTCTAGGGTTGAACCCTAGCCATATGGCTTGCCACTTACATACATTAATTTATGTCTTGATTCGTTTCATATCAAAGAGATAATCATCAATTAAGAGTCAGGTTCAATTACAATTACTTAAGCTACAAGAATACTTGAGCTACAAGAAGCCTCTACTCTACACATATAAATACAAAACTATTTTTCATACAGAACTATGTTCTTGAGACTTGATCGCATCGATAATTTAGGTACGTAGGCAAGCACAAGGTACAGTCTTATCATTCACTTAATCACCATCGCCTTTTCACTACTTTTCTATGTTCTTCATCTCTTTCGTCACTACTTAATGTTTTGATCATATTTGGTAGAAACACATATGTTATTCTAAATTCAAAGGAGCTTGTCTTTATTTTCTGCTAATGAGATGTATAGATTTATGAGATTGCATATACTTCGTACTAGATAGAGGAAGTTTGTGAGTACCTTCTCTGAAAAACTCTCACGAGGCTTAAGCTCGTCCACTAGGGAAATCCTAGTGCTTTAAGACCTTGTTGCATATGATCATTGCAAACTCCGCGAAATGAGATTTGGATAATAGATCACACATTTGTGATCTTAGTTTTCTCTTTCATCTTTGCTTGAGGACAAACAATATGCTATTTGGGGGTTGTTGATCAGCTCCTAAATGTGTGTTTTATTATCTTTATATTATTGGATTACAACCTTTCTTATGCATAATAAATAGACAACTCATAGCTTTTACTGCCTTTTGCAGGATATATGCCATTTCAGACCACTTATCATAAAAGATGCATTTTAGAGCAAAAAGAAGCTCTATTAACGTTTCTTATGAAGACTTGAGCTTGTATAAAAAAGTCAAAGTCAAAGGTCAATGGTCAAGAACTCAAGCCCAGAAGACTGAATATTATGTCCTTAACTCAGAAGACTGGAGATGGATGTCCTTGTCTCAAAAGTAGCCTTGCTCAAACCCTAGCTTGCTTAAGAAGAAAGAAGAAAAGCAAAAGCATAAAGGAAAAAGGAAAAGTAAAAAGCAAATGTGTGAGGTGTCTTAATTATAGAGGGAGAGGGAAAATAAATCATTATAAAAGTAGGAGTATAAAAGCAAAAAGTAGGGAGAGAAAACATTATCCAATTTTTGGTCTGACAACCCAAAAATTGAGTTCAAAGTTTTATCATGCTTTCTTCAGTAGATTTACATTATTGCTATTTATTTTCTTGTCTTGTTATTTTTTTTTTATTTCAATCTATTTGCTTTTCTTGTTTTTATGTTCTTCATTGCATTCAATACTTGTTTTTAATACTTGTTTCAATCTTGTCATTTCAATCAAACTTGTCTATAAACTTCCTTGTCATTTAAATCTTAAAAACATAAGTTACACTCATTTGAAGACATCAAATGAGTGTGACTTGGTGATAAAGTTATCTCTTTTCCTTTCTTTTCTTTTCATATTTTAATCCCACACAAACTTCAATGTTTTCAATGTTTTTCCATTCATAACCTACTTGTTTTTCCATACCTCTTTAGTTCTAGAACAATTAATAAGAAAAGTTGAAAAAGTTCTTGTTTTTACTCATCACCATTTTTCCCATCTTAAGATTTAGGATGAACTTCAGACTCATAAACATAAAACTCACCACTATACCACAAACGTCAAAAGGTGATAACAAATTACAAGTACACCAGAAGATAGAACCTTTAAAGATAAAAGCTTTTGTGTATTAAAGACTTGCAATGTGCTAGTGGTACATGAGTAACATTTTAAAAGCAATTCAAGATAGTAGTCTCCTTAAAATGTTACATATCAAACTAATAGCACTAATAATAAATTTTACAAAAAATGTGCAGATAGAAGACCCTACGGCCACGATCGGAATAACTACGATACTAGCTAGCTAACAACAAGACCAAAATAGCTACGAGTTAACAATGAAACATTAATGTTGCATTAAGATTTCGACACACAACATGATTTGTCAGACAAAATTTTGTATGCCTTGGATGCCCGGTCGCGATGCATAGCTTTTTTTTTTCTACTACAAGTGGCATTTGTCTTTTGGCTGCCAAAGTTTCCATGAAGAGACACATGTAGAGTGCATAGTCAGCCCTACCATATAAAAAATTAAGAACAGTTAGTGCGACATTCGTACTACTCTAGGGCACATGTAGCTTTTCTCTTACGATTCTACATCAAAATTTAACAACAGAAGTAAGCTAAGTAATTCATAAGTTACTTACAACTATAGATCTTGTTGTGTGCAAACTGTAGACTTTATCACTAGCGGTTTGTTAATTTTAAGTATTCCATACTGTTGGCTTATAAAGTGGTGGGTAGTGGGTTTTAAAGTTGTTCATTTTAGATCTTTGAAGAGAGGAAATATGATGGAGAAAAACTTCACTTTTTCTTAAATTTTCATTTGTTCTTAGTAAGCTTTTGGTGTATGAAGATGTAGACAACAACTAGCTATTGAGGTTTCAAAGGATTAAAAATATGAAGACTTGTTTGGTTAAGAGCAAAACATGTAGATCTTGATATGTAAGATAGCTTGGTTAGCAAATTATACCCATTTGATTGATTTAAATGAATATAACTAACTTTGGTGTTTTGAATGAATGAATAAGAAGATGTTTTGAAGTACTATTTTGATGAAGAACAAGATTAAACACTTTGAATGGAAGAAAACTATTTTGATTCAATAAAGCTTGAAGCTTTAAAACAATGAAAATGGAAAACAATAACAATAAAACTAAATAAAAACAATTAACTAGTTATTATCTCCTACTAAAGTCTAGCTATTAGTTAACTAGCTCCCTTATTTTGTGGGCATTGATAAGAGCCCAAAACTGTAGTTTTAACCCTTTAACAATCGTACTTTTAGACCAATTATGTGAATAATAAGTAAGAGTTAATATTGATTACGTGTTTTTATGAATTTCAGGCTTCAAAGTCTATTATGTGCAGAAATGTGCCACTTTAGCGAGATAAAGGAGCAAAGGTCGGTTGCTAAGGAGTTTGGTGATTAAAAGCCAATTTTCAAGAAGACAAAGCCTCTGTAAAGCCCGGTCAAAAGATGAAAAGTCAAAGTCCACGCGGGCAGAAACAGTGCACAAAGTCAATAGAACTTCCGAAGACCATATCTTTGGACTCAGACCTCGGAATTGGGCCTACCTTATGTCAAAACGATAGGCTCGGAAAGAGCTTTCAAATGGTCCAAGCCTTGACCCAATCAGAGGAGCAGAAGTGGACGAAAAGTCTGTTGAAGTCAACTGCAGTTGAAGAGGCCTTTTTGGACTGAAAGAATTGGGTTTTGGGCCTAATTCTCTGGCCCAAAACATGGCTCCAAGCCCATGCACGATTTTTGGATCTGAAAGTATAAAAACAAAAGTTTGACTCTTTGTTAATGGTAGATAGTTAGACCTAGATTAGAATTAGATTAGTTAGCCTCCATTGATGAGTTTTAGAACTTAGTTTTAGAATTTCATTTCTTGTTTTAGATTAATTACTTGAATCATTGAATATCATTCATTAGATAAATAAAATAGTTGTTATTCTTTTCATTTCGATTTTTGTTATTTCAATATATTAGATTCAGTTTTAATTATTGTTGGTTACCATTTCTTAGTTGTTAATTAGAATTTAATTATTGTTTAATTTAGATTAGTAAATTTCGAATCTTGATATTATGTTTAGTTTAGATTCATATGGAAATGATTGCGGAATGATTCTCGGCTAAACCTCCATTAGAGGGGGTTGAGAAGCCTTGATGAAAACTTAGTGGTATAGTGTAGAAGCATTGTAGAATCTATTCCACTTTAGAAGGTCGTGATTCGCCATGAGAATGGGTGGACAACCTCACATGCTAGTTAGTATTTGGTAGAAATGCCATGAACAGTAGGGATTAGAACTCGAAATTCTTGCCGTAAGAACGTAAGAATCGAGATACAAGAATCTATGCTAGGTTATTAAGTTGGATTCGAGGTGGATTCAACTCCCCTCTAATCCTTTATCTAGATTCTGAAACAATCATATTTCCATAGCATTCGTAGTTAAATTTAACATAATCAATTTCATATTGTATCGTAGTATAACACCCTTCGTAAAGCTCTCATTAGACTTACGACCGACTAATTAGATTAGAAAACATTCCATGCTAGAGCACTAGGAGTGGAACGAATTTGTTACTCCACTCTATTTCGATAGAATTGAGAGTAGAAACTTTGATAAAATATAGACACGTAAATAGTTTTAGTTTACTTACGTTTTGAGTTTTATTTCGTAGGTAAACTATTCAATTTTATATTTTATCAAATGGCGCCGCTGCCATCTTAGTTGCACTTTAGCATTGTTTTCATAGTAGAATTAATCATTTTTAAGTCCCATTAAACCCACCCACCCTTGTTTGATTCATACTGTGGTTGTCCGTTTCAGCGTTGAAAAGTTCCGCAAAAATATACACGGAGCGCGACCGCGCTTCTAACCGAGCGCTACCGCCTTCAAAAGATCGAACCTTGAGCGACCGCCCCATACCGAAACACGACCACGCTAAGTTATTTGAACACGGAGCGATCAAGGCCTAAGCGAAATGCGCGCCGCTAAAGCTAAATTTTCCGGATTTCTACAGTTTGTTTCAAACATCGATTTTTAAGTTTTTCGGTGTTCTAACTTGTTATTTACACCAACATGCGAAACAAGACGCTATTCATAAGCGAAGCAAGGACCTTGTCGGTATTCCTTTCTTCCACACCTCGCATCTCCGGTTAGAGGTTTCTACTAGTATATCGAATTGTTTGGAGTGTTGCATGTTTAGTTAAGTTCGACTTAGTCTTGCATGAGATTAAGGTCCGGTCGAAGAAAAAACAACTAACGTAATTACACGGCAATGTCAACAAACAAGTCTATCTAGTTTCCCACCCACTACACCTCTAGCTACTATTTCACACACACCATCTGATATTATGGCTGAAGAAAGAGAGACTCCTCTCTCTGACTTTTATAAAGCCTTGAGCGATAGCCCTAAATCTTGCATCGTTCTAGCAGACCCAGTGGGGGATTTCCGCATCCCCCCAAATATATTTAATTTGTTACCCGTTTTTCATGGTTTAGACCATGAAAAACCATATCAGCACATGCATAGGATTGAACAAGTCCTTACAACATTCCACCATCCTACGGTTGGTGCGGAACAAATTAAATTGAGGGTATTCCCTTTCACCTTAGCTGATAAGGCGGCGTCTTGGTTAACTGCCCAAGCGCCTAATTCTGTGGACTCGTGGGCCAAACTTGTTCAGCTGTTTATAGAACATTTTTACCCACCCCTAAAGACGGATGAAATGCTTTCCAAGATTCACTTCTTTCGGAAATCCTCATGAATCATTTTTTCGAGGCTTGGAATCGCTTCACCGATCTCCTTATAGAGTGTCCACACCATCACCTAGCAAAAGACACGTTAGTTCGTGCCTTTTTCAAAGGACTTCTACACCACCATAAAGAAGTCCTAGACATAAATGAATGGGGTAGTTTCCTAAGTAAAGGAGCCTTTAGAGGCATATAAATTTTGGAAGATCGACTAAGCATAATAATAATTGGGGGTAGTGACGATTACTCCCCGCCTCCAGCTAGTTCTTCTTCAACAGCTTAAGGCTACCAAGATGTTTGAGGTTAAATCAGATCCCGAGCTTAAAACTCTAATTGAATCCCTCACAAAAAGGTAGAGGCCATTTCAGTACAACAAAAGCCTATCCCCGTCTTGAATGTAAATTCAAATCCATGTAGTTTCATTGAGTCCCGAGCATCCCGACTCCCACCGTCCTATAGCCTATGAACATTCTTGTTCCATTAATAGTGAACCTAACGCCCGCGGAGACAAAATCCTAACTTCGGTTGGAGAAATAACCAACAAGTCACACCTACGGGTACAATAATCAATATGTTAGGCCAACGCCGCGCTTATAACCAAGCTCCACCACAACAAGGACGATCGGGGTAATTATAATAATTATAACAACCAAAGCGCCCACCTCGACAAGGTCAAGCACAAGGTCAATGTAGTTATAATAATTATAATGCTAATAGAGGTATCGTTCCTAAAAATAATAACTATCACAATCCGCCCATAAATAATCAACGCGAGATAGTTCCAAATACACCACCCGTGACTACTACACCCACACAACCGGATCGTCTTGACAACTTCATACAAGTGAGCCAACAACTTTTCCAAACCATGGCTCAATCTAACCAACACATTCTACAATCCGTTAATAATTTAAACCAACAATTAGCCCAAGAGAAAGCCCAACCAAAAGGGTGTTTCCAAAGCCAAGCGATACCCAACCCTAGAACAAAAAACAGCCCTTTGAGGTAAATGGTAATACTAGTATGCGAAACTACAATCGTAGGTGATCTAAATGCAATCAACACTCTCGCGTTCGAAGAGTGGTTGATAACAAAGTAACTATGCCTATAGTTACCCCATCAAGATTCCTCCACCGGATATCGAACTAGATACGAAAAATAGAAATTGAAGAACCTACCACTTTAGAGGTACCGGTTAAACCACAACCTAAGAAACAAAGCCAAGGTTACACATCAAGTCGAGCCATACACTAAATATAGAGCTTAAACCATCGTTCCCTCGAAAATTAGCCATGCTAACCCGGGTATACTAACTTTGAGGAGATTAGGAACGCGTTTTAAAATCTAACGATAAACCTTCCTTTTCTCGGCTATAAAAAGTTACCTAACCACGCTAAGTTTCTTAAGGAGTTGTGCACTACTAGGCGTAAGACCAACATACCTAAAGACGCCTTTCTAACTAAACAGTTCCCAACTATATCCGAAAATAATGGAATTGTTAAGTACAAGGACCCTGGTCGTCCTACTGTACAATGCACCTTAGGAGATTCTCACACGACGACCGCGCTACTAGACCTGGGGGCTAGTGTTAACCTACTCCCATTTTATTTGTATAAACAAATAGGTCTAGAGGAGATGCAACCTACTAAAATAACATTGCAATTAGCTGATCGGTCTATTAAGTATCCTAAGGGTGTGGTTGAAAAACGCGTCTTTGGTTAAAGTCCAAAATTTTTACTACCCACCCGACTTCGTTATCCTCGACACGAAGTCACTAACGACTCTGTACCTATCATGTTAGGCGTCCCCTTCTTGGCTCGCCAACAACGGCTTATAAACTGCCATGGATGGTTCGATGTCCTTGTCCTTTGGCCATCTTTTCTCGTTGAGGTAAATGTTTTCAAAACGAGGACACGATATCGATTCATCTACAAATGGAGAGGTTAGCATGATCGAGAGCTTAGCTCAAGATTACTTCAAAACATGTTTCAAGAAACAGATTAACAAATTCCTTTCCTTCGAAATTCGACTTTAACAATGACTCCCCGGTAGTAGGCGAAATCGAAGAATTCCTGCAACTCTTTTTGCACCGCTTCTTTACCACTTCATGAGCCCCCCCAACAACCATTCATCCCTTGATGCTATGACGGAAGATGAATTTTTCAATCTCTATCCCAGTGATCCTTTTGACCCACCTATTGAGGAATGTCTTGCATATATTAAGATTTACGATGATATGGACTTGAGAGCTCTAGAGAATCATTCACCTTCCATCACCAATATTCCCCACCTCCACCTTTTCAAAGGAACCTCGAGTTTGCACTTGATCCTTTAGTTTCTCCTGTGCTTCATGATTTTTTAAATCCACCTAGTAAACAAATACTTCCCAAGGATAAACCACTTGACACCTTCATTTTCAGACTTGAGACAGTCCCACACTACACCATGAATGAGTTTTGTGCTAAACCTACATCCTCATTTTTTCCATGCTTTCCCTCTAAAACTTATCCAAATCCACCATATCTTCCACAACCATTCACTTTTCCACACTTATTCACTAGGACACCCTCTCGTTCATAGATGAAACATAAGGTGCATGCTCGGTTATGTTATAGGTCTATCCGCCTTCGCTTTCATTCCACTAGGCTGCGTCGTAGGAAATCTTGGTGCTTGATTGTGTTTGGATATGTTTTCTGTGATATTTATTTATGGAATGATCCACAACTATTTCGGTTGTTGATATATGATAAACTGCATATTCATACATATGTTTAGATAAAGTCTCGAGTATCTGACTATAAAAGACTCAATTTTTGTGTATGGCGCATTTCCTTTCATTTCCATATATTGGTGAATGCACCATTCAGGTAACCGGGGCCTCCCTATGGAGTGTGTGGCTGTAAGTACCAGATCCTAAGTCCACATTTCACATAATTCACGTTTTCCACTCTTGCATGTTTTCTTGGTTTTTGAGTCATGTTTCTCTATGGTGGTGTGAATTATGTCTTTATCTTTGCTTATTGTTTTCCTTTATATTAAACCTAATTCATAAAAAGTAAAAAAAAATTTTAAAGCTATAAAAATAGTAATCTAGCAAGTCTCGAAATCGACTTTAAAAGACCCCGTTTTAAAACAAATTTTTACAAACCTGTTTTCAAAAATTTGTTTGGGGGGGAATTGTCCGAGATAAGGTAAGTTTTAATTCCATTAGTGTCCGCTTATGTCCCAAGCAATTTAATTCCCCGTTAACCCCATAATGGGTGGAACTCTTATAGAGTTAAGTCGGTTTTATATTAGTATGTTTTAACCTTGTTTTGCGGATGTTCCGAATTTCACGCGTTTCCATGGTACTTTTCTACCCTCTTTATTTAAATGCTTTGAGGACAAAGCATGCTTCTTGTTTGGGGGTGGGCATAGAAACACGTGTAATTAAGGCATCTGTTAGGATATAGATATGTATAATATGCATTTGTTTTCTAGTTAAAATTTCAAAAAAATTCAAAAATATAAATAAATAAGTTATGCTATACACTTAGAAATATTGGTATTGTTTTCTTTCTCTATGCTCTTAACAATCTAGAAGTCTCAAGTAGCTTTTGCATTAGAATAATTTTTAGAAACTTAGGTTAATATGTATGTAATAATCTTTGCATCTATCTATAAATATATTACATGAGTATCTATGATTGTTAGCAGTAAGTTTCTGAAATCTAGGCTAGAGTACTTATTCTACAAATCCCATGAGAATATAGCCTAAAGCCTTATAAGAGTGAAACATTTGAGAAATGACACAAGGGAGAAGTAAAATCCGGGTAGAGAAATCACACGTCCACTTGCTTGATCACTAAACCATATCCTAAGCGAGAATTTAGGCCCTCTTTGGATCGATATAGCCAGAAATTCAAACCTATGAATTATTTTCCGCTAGTCGCCCCTCTGAGCCTTTCTTTAGCCTTACATAAACCACAAATCCTTTACCCTGTTACAAAAACAAAACAAAATAAATAAAATCAACCTACCCAATTTAGAATAAGTCTGAGAATAGAATGAGGAAGAAAGAAGAAGAGAAAAACCTGTGTAAACAAAAATTAGTTAATTGCTTCAGAATATAAAGAAAAGAAGTTTCCATCCAAAGAAAAGAAAAATAGAAATATAAATAAAATAAAAACTCCAAAAAATAGAATAGAAGGAGTCAAAAGCCAAAGAAAAGGGAAAAAAAAAGGGGCTAAGGATGGAAACAAAATGTAGAAGCAAAAGTAAATAACAAGGATTTCTCTAGTTACATAATATGAAGACTCTATTATCTCAGACTTGTCCTTTTTGAATATCTATTTCCTTCCTTCTTAAACCATCTCCTAATCCCCGAAACACCTAATAAAGACCTCTAGCTCAATTAGGAATAGGTTAGTGTGATAGTAAGTGGCAGATGTGTTTGATTGACTCCGGCTTCCTTGTGTGTCATTGAGATTATAAGGTAAAGTGTGCCCACTGTGCACTAGAGTAGCAAAACTTGAGTGAAAAAATCAGAGTGTTGTATCTTGACTATTATTGTGAGAACCTACTTAAGGACGCTATTCTGAGTTTCAGAAACGGACATGCTAATGCATTTTATAGTATTACTCATTGTATATATGTTTATTGTAGATGATTGATTATTATGCATATATTAGCTTAGGTTTTTGACTTGGTTATTCTTGTTCATAGCTAGTGAGATGTATAGATAATTTGGAGCATGAATAAGGAAACAATAGTTTTCTTTCTTAGTCGTTGTAGTATAGATGAAGTTTGTGAGTACCTTCACTGGAAAACTCTCACGAGGCTATAACTCGTCCACTAGGGAATTCCTAGTGGTTTAAGGCCTTGTTGCATATGGTCAATGCAATCGCACTCAAATAAAGCGAGAATAGTTAGAACTCCATTTTTGTCACTTATTCTAATTTCTCATATTTGCTTGAGGACAAGCAAAATGCTGTTTGGGGTGGTTTGATAAGAGCCCAAAACTGTAGTTTTAACCCTTTAACAATCGTACTTTTTAGACCAATTATGTGAATAATAAGTAAGAGTTAATCTTGATTCGTGTTTTATGCATTTCAGGCTTCAAAGTCCATTATGTGCAGAAATGTGCCACTTTAGCGAGATAAAGGAGCAAAGGTCGGTTGCTATGGAGTTTGGTGATTAAAAGCCAATTTTCAAGAAGACAAAGCCTCTGTAAAGCCCGGTCAAAAGATGAAAAGTCAAAGTCCACGCGGGCAGAAATAGTGCACAAAGTCAATAGAACTTCCGAAGACCATATCTTTGGACTCAGACCTCGGAATTGGGCCTACCTTATGTCAAAACGACCGGCTCGGAAAGAGCTTTGGCAAAAAGTCTGTTGAAGTCAACTGCAGCTGAAGAGGCCTTTTTGGACTGAAAGAATTGGGTTTTGGGCCTGATTCTCTGGCCCAAAATATGGCTCCAAGCCCATGCACGATTTTTGGATCTGAAAGTATAAAAACAAAAGCTTGACTCCTTGTTAATGGTAGATAGTTAGACCTAGATTAGAATTAGATTAGTTAGCCTCCATTGATGAGTTTTAGAACTTAGTTTTAGAATTTCATTTCTTGTTTTAGATTAATTTCTTGAATCATTGAATATCATTCATTAGATAAATAAAATAGTTGTTATTCTTTTCATTTCGATTTTTGTTATTTCAATCTATTAGATCCAGTTTTAATTATTGTTGGTTACCATTTCTTAGTTGTTAATTAGAATTTAATTATTGTTTAATTTAGATTAGTAAATTTCGAATCTTGATATTATGTTTAGTTTAGATTCATATGGAAATGATTGCGGAATGATTCTCGGCTAAATCTCCATTAGAGGGGGTTGAGAAGCCTTGATGAAAACTTAGTGGTATAGTGTAGAAGCATTGTAGAATCTATTCCACTTTAAAAGGTCGTGATTCGCCATGAGAATGGGTGGACGACCTCCCATGCTAGTTAGTATTTGGTAGAAATGCCATGAACACTAGGGATTAGAACTCGAAATTCTTGCCGTAAGAACGTAAGAATCGAGATACAAGAATCTATGCTAGGTTATTAAGTTGGATTCGAGGTGGATTCAACTCCCCTCTAATCCTTTTATCTAGATTCTGAAATAATCATATTTCCATAGCATTCGTAGTTAAATTTAACATAATCAATTTCATATTGTATCGTAGTATAACACCCTTCGTAAAGCTCTCATTAGACTTAAAACCGATTAATTATACTAGGAAACATTCCATGCTAGAGCACTAGGAGTGGAACGAATTTGTTACTCCACTCTATTTCGATAGAATTGAGAGTAGAAACTTTGATAAGCAAAATAGACACATATATAGTTTTAGTTTACTTACGTTTTGAGTTCATCGTTCATTTCATAGGTAAACTATTAATTTTTATGTTTATCAGGCATCTCTACACTTATATATGTGTAGAGATGTACAAATTTGGCCCTCTCATATCTTATCCATCAAGCAACCTAATCTAGATCTTTTTGTAACTTCTAGAGATAAGTGGATAAGACCAAGTCTTTTGGGCCCGAGCCAATGTCTTTGGAAATATGGGCCTTTGGTCTTTTGAAGCTTTAGGTGCTTAGCCATTGTCTTGCAAAGGGTTGAGTCCTTGGTGTTTGAAGCCTTGGAGTGGTTCCTGAGCTTTTGAATTTTTGGACCCTTGAGTTGACTCTGACCGTTGACTTTGACCTTGACCGTTGACTTTTTGGCACTATTTCTCAGTTGTTCCATGAGGTCCCTTTTAGGCTCATTTTGGTTCTAGAACACATCTTTTGAAGTATTTGGTCCATAGTAGGCTTGTATCTTGAAAAAGCAATAAGAACATGAGTTTTCTATATTATTGATCATATAATTTGACTAAATTGAAGCATTATAAGAGGATAAAAGTGCATATTTGAGGACTGCTCAAATATGCCTTTTGTCATTGATTGCTTGCATCATGTGGATGTGCTGCAATATAAGTGAAATCAATCATTTAGATATTAGATAACATAATTCAACTTTACATTTTAAAATTTAATGTCAACTCACCAATTGTTTCGCATCTTGGAAGCAAATGTCTTCTTTGTTTTTTGGAAGTATTGAATTGTAGTGAGCCCATTTGTCTGAGATTATGTTATAAATGAGTAGAGTCAAATGATTTCCCACTTTATCATTCTTGTACTTTCCATGAATCATGGGGAAAAAACATAAGATGACGTCGTCACCCAAAGACTTTATCTTGGAAGTCAAGTGTGATTGCACACTTGCAGTGAGATTGTCCCTTACATAGGTCTTGAATACAAATGAAAGTATGAAGTTAGACGTACTTCTTGTAAGATAATATTTGGAGAGAATAAATGACAATACAAGTTCAAACTTTACCCAAATATAAGAATCGAAGAAAAATGTCTTCTTTTTTAGCTCCCTTGAAATTTCTTTGCAAATATCGACCATACCAATTAATAATTTGTGGAGACAAACTAAGAATCATTAACATCTAATTATCATATTGATCTAATTTATTTGATGCCATTGTAATAGTGCAACATCTATGTTGTTATGCGAGTAACAAAGCAACATTCATGTTCCATTGGGATATCCAGTTGAAGATGTAGATTTGTGGTGAGTATTGAGGTTTGCCTTGGAAAGTTGTGTTTTGAGTATGGAAAGTGTTTGGTGAAGAAGGGAAGGTAGATTCTTGGTTTTGTAGTGTCACTATGCTCTACTTAATGGATGGATTTGAAAACATGCAAATGAAGACAATATTGAAAAGCTTGAAATGAAGAAAAATAACTTGATTAAAATGATTTGAATGAAGAATAACTTGTAGAGAATAAGAAACAAGATTGAAAAGCTTGATAAACAACTTAGATTGAAAAACTTGATAAACAACAAAAATAAAATAAAGCAAATAAAAGACTTGAAAAATAAAGGACATGAATTAAAATTCTACACTACTCTTACATGACCATAGATTAATTCTAGGTGCTTTCTCTCCTTTTACTTTTTGGCTTATATACTCCACCTTTTACAAGTTACAGATTTGCCCTTCTCCCTTGGATTCAAGCCACCTCATGAGTTTGCTTTATGCTTTTTCCTAGATGCAAGACACCTCATGAGTTTGTTTTTTCCCTTTTGCTTTTGGTTTTTTTCTTGAGCAAGCTTTGGTTATGCAAGGCTACTTTTGAGACAAAGCCATAATCTTTAGTCTTTTGGGTTTGGGTCCTTGGCCACTGATCGTTGATTTTGACTTTTCCTTTGACTTTTTTGCACTTCCTCATATAAGCTCGAGTCTTCCTAAGCAGCATTAATAAAGCTTCTTTTGGCACTAAAGTGCATCTTTTAAAATAAGTAGTCTAAAAAGGCCTGTAACCTGCAAAAGGTAGCAAAAGCTATGAGTTATCTTTTTATTAAGCATAAGAAGGACATATTTGAAGAATTGTAATGGTAATAAAATGCACATTTAGGGTCTAATCACCAATGTAAAACAAAACTCATCTATATGTTTGCTATTGAGCCTAATCAAATTCAAGCTAGTAGTGAGGCTATAATTATTGTCTTTACCTGACTATCTACGAATCTCCCCAACATGAGGTCCATAACTATTGCTACACTGAGTGTTAACTCTTTCCACTCATCTTCCCACGCTATAATATTCTGAAATAAACAAAAAAGAAAGAAACCAAATTTATTAAGTGTCGTACGAGCTAGGATAACACATAAACAAAATCAGTAATTTTAAGCTTTGTAACTTACTTCGGTTTTGCACTCTTGAAAAATTGCTTAACTATCTTCTTTTCCTTTTTCTCCAAATACGGCAATGCCATGCTTGTCGTGACATAAGCCATTTTTAATGACATTGGGTCCACTATTGGAGTAGGCCAATAATCTACAGTTATAGATTTGGCGTTGAAGTTATAATATTGTGGGTGTTTACTGTTTCGACCCCCACCTACGTGGCAAACTTCCATTGGTAGGAGTCTCTACTTTATTCGTTTAATCAACAAGGCTAATGCCCAATTTGCAATATCATAGATCAATATACATGCCCATTAACTCATGTGTCTAGGGCTGAACCCTAGCCATATGGTTTGCCACTTACGTACATTAATTTATGTCTAGATTCATTTCATATCAAAGAGATAATCATCAACTAAGAGTCATACTCCATTACAATTACTTGAGCTACAAGAAGTCTCTACTATACACATATAAATATGAAACTATTTTTCACAAAGAACTACGTTCTTGAGACTTGATCCTACTGATAATTTGGGTATGTAGGCAACCGAAAGGTACAGTCTCATCATTCACTCAATCACCATCACTTTTCTCACTACTTTTCTACGTTATTCATCTCTTTCGTCACCACTTAGTGTTTTGATCATATTTGGTCGAAACATAATTGGCGCCGTCTGTGGGGATCATCGCTCAAGCTCCTGATATAATTATTGTCGATCATCGCGTACCTGATGTTCAAGGTCAAGTTGGTGATAATGGCCTAATCCTTCCTACTCCTTTTAAACAACAGGTTGCACATGACCCTACTTTCGTTCCATCGATGCACCAAATTATTCAGCGTGAAGATATTGCCTCTGACGATTCTCCATCGTTTGATGCGGATAATGTAAGTCCAATGTCTCACGAATCACTTCTTCGATAGTTCAAGTGTGTACAAAAACAAAACAATTACTACAAGCGTCGTCTAAAACGAACTATTCCTCTCGAAGATGATGTGAAATCTATCGCACCATAACATAACACGCGCCAATGACATCGTAGCATGTGGGATCGATTATGTGGTAAGTATGAGATTCCAGTTGTTCACAACGTATGGTCATCCCTGAGTTCTCGAAAATGGTGTTGTATCTATCACACCACAACATAACATATGCCAACAACATAGTTACATATGAGATCGTTTATGTGGTAGTGATTAGATTCTCGCTGTTCGCAATGGTTACCCACGAGTTTAAGACGATACGTACGGACTTCACAATTGTTACTTTTCACTAATCTCAGCGAAACATATCCAATTCATATTTGTCTATTGCCGTTTCATAGTGTTGATAGTCGTCTCATATTCTTTGTTAGCAAGACTCTTATATCAGCTGAATTGAGGCATTCTTGCATTAAGAAAATTGCATTGGCCTTGTTTCATGCTGCCAAACGTCTTAAGCCTATTTCCAGGAAGGAATAGTCGAAGTTTATACTAAATATCCGTTGCACTAGTTTTTTTGTAATGTCTACGAATCGAGTCGTAGAATGGAAAAGTTACCTTAATGCTTACAATATTGTTTCTGACACTCATACAGTTAAAAAGTTACAAACTTTGGTTTCGCTAATGGTTAATTTTCATATTTGTGATATTTCTATTTCGAACGTATTACTCGATGAGGAAAATGTCGATACCTAATTGTCATTACCTCCCGGGGGCAATGACTGGCAATACTTATTGGCTATATCAACTGATTGTTAGATTTACACCGAAGGTTCGCATAATAAGTCTGGCTCCAGCCTTGGTTTTGTTAGCTTGAAGTGGAATGAAGACATAATTGAGAGGTCTCTACGTTTGGGTTTTGACGTTTCAAATAATATGGCCGAATACGAAACTGCCATTTGCGGTATGCGCACAACTCTTCAACTAGGGGCGACTAAATTAAGATTGATTATTCTAAGTTAGTCGCTAGCCACTTTGAATGATAATATGCGGCTCACGATGATAGAATGGTCGTTTATTTGGACTTAATTCAACAAATTGCATGAAATTTTCAATCTACCAGTATTGTGCAGTATCAACGTTATGATGTAAGACATCCTGATTCTATCACAACTTATTTTTGGAAATGAAGTCGTCACTGCCAAGATAACACTAGATTAACCACTTATGCTGTCAGATGATTCCAACGAGCTTGGCACTGATAATCTCTCGGTATCTACCGACTACGATCATGCAGCTGACGATGCTCCGAAATTCCTGATGACCAAAAACTCTATCGCAGCGGCACAAGTCTCAATCTTATCTTTCGTTGTTTGGGCAGAACAAACGATTTACTAGGCCTCAAAGAAATTCATTCAGGACTATGTGAACACCACTCCCGAGGACAAAGTCCCGCTCACATAGCAATAACCCAATAGTATTGGTGGTCATACATGCCTAAGGATGTTAAGAGTTTCTCCGAGAAGTGTGTGCCTTATCAAAAACATGATATATGATATGGGTCAAACTTCATGCGATGCAGTATCATCCAATCCATAAACCTTGGTCATTTGCAAAATGGGGTTGTCACATTGTTGGTTTATTTCCGATAGCCCTTGGCAGTGTTCGTTTCTTGCTCATCGCAACAGATTATTTTACTAACATCGTTGACTTCCGACAATAGCAAATAATACAACGTCGAAAAAATTTGATAATTTTGTTTTGACTTTAATATTAGTCCCAATTTCTCATCACAATACCATCCTTATGAAAATAGACAAGCTGAATGAAAAAATGGACGAAAATTTGTTAGTTTCTTTTCAGTTCAATAGTTTGTTTTCCGTTATTATCTTTGCAGTTTTCAAGATTCGGTGATCAATAAAACATCATTTCTTTCATTGCAGTTCTAATGGTATAATTATGTTTCCATCGTAACCTTATTATTGCTAATACAAAATCTATCGAAGTTACCACGTTTAGCTTCGCTAGTCAAAGTTTGAACGCTTTTATGCTCGTTTAATACGTTAATATCGCTACGATAATATCTAGCAAATTTACCACATTTAGCTTCGTCAGTCTAAGTTTGAACGCTTTTATGCTCGCTTAGTATGTTACTATCACTACAACAAAATTTGACAAAGTTACCACGTTTAGTTTCGTTAATCTAAGTTTGAACACTTTTACGTTCGCTTAGTACATTACTATCGCTACGACAAAATCTAACGAAGTTAGTATGTTTAGCTTTGTTAGTCTAAGTTTTAATGCTTTTATACTCGCTTAGTACGTTATTATCGCTACGACAAAATCTGGCGAAGTTACCACGTTTAGCTTCATCAGTCTAAGTTTTGAACGCTTTTACGCTCGCTTAGTACGTTACTATCGCGATGACAAAATCTGACGAAGTTACCACGTTTAGCTTCGTCAGTCTAAGTTTTAAACACTTTTATGCTCGCTTAGTTAGTTACTATTCCTACGACAAAATCTGACGAAGTTATCACCTTTAGTTTTGTCAGTCTAAGTTTAAACGCTTTTACGCTCGCTTAGTACGTTACTATCGCTACGACAAAATCTGACGAAGTTACTGCGTTTAGTTTCGTCAGTCTAAGTTTGAACGCTTTTATGCTCGCTTAGTACGTTAGTATCGCTACGAAAAAATCTGACGAAGTTACCACGTTTAGCTTCGTTAGTCTAAGTTTGAATGCTTTTACGCTCGCTTAGTACGTTACTATCGCTACGACAAAATCTAGTGAAGTTAACACGTTTAGCTTCGTTAGTCTAAGTTTTGAACGCTTTTACGCTCGCTTAGTACGTTACTATCGCTACGACAAAATCTGGCGAAGTTACCACGTTTAGCCTCGTCAGTCTAAGTTTTGAACGCTTTTACACTCGCTTAATTAGTTATTATCGCTACGACAAAATCTGACGAAGTTATCACGTTTAGCTTCCTTAGTCTAAGTATTGAACACTATTACGCTCGCTTAGTTCGGTACTATCGCTACGACAAAATCTGACGAAGTTATCATGTTTAGCTTCGTCAGTCTAAGTTTGAACGATTTTATGCTCGCTTAGTACGTTCCTATTGCTACGACAAAATCTGACAAAGTTACCACGTTTCCCTTCGTTAGTCTAAGTTTGAACTCTTTTACGCTCGCTTAGTACGTTACTATCGCTAAGACAAAATCTGGCGAAGTTACCACGTTTAGCTTTGTCAGTCTAAGTTTTGAATACTTTTACGCTCGCTTAGTACGTTACTATCGCTCTGACAAAATTTGACGAAGTTACCACGTTTAGCTTTGTCAGTTTAAGTTTGAACGCTTTTACGCTCACTTAGTTCGTTACTATCGCTACGACAAAATCTGACAGAGTTACCACGTTTAGCTTAGCCAGTTTAAGTTTGAACGTTTTTACGCTCGCTCAGTTCATACTCCAAGTTACCACGTTTAACTTCGTCAGTCTAAGTCTGGACATTTTTATGCTCGCTTAGTCTAATTTTGCCAAGTTAAGTTAGCATTGTGGGTGTTTTTCTCTACATGGGGGCGTCTCATTCTTTTTCATTTCAATTACATAAATAAACAACATTGTCAGTTTTTCGCAAGTATGTTATCTGACATAACAATAATATTTAGGAAACCTATACTTTATTTTTATTTTTCATCAAAAGAATTTTTAGCTCTGTGGTATTACATTTATACAATTCCCTAATTAATTGTCTCTGTCAATTGTCTTATACGGTCACTCGATTAAATCTTCATTTTATTATTCGAAATCTGCATTCACTTCACTTAGCGCTTTCAATTAAATATTTTCCGTTAGGTTTATTATTTTTTCTAAGGTATTGTGCCGATCTTTCTATAAGAAATTTTCCGAGTGAAACTTTCCGTTAGTTTCATTCTTTTTTCGAGCCGATCTTTCTGTGCGCAACTTTTCAAGTTAAACTGTCCATCAACTTCATTATTTTTTCTAAGGCATTAAACCAATCTTTCTGCGCACAACTTTCCGACAGCTTCATTATTTTTTTCGAATGCATTGTGCCGATCTTTCTACGAGATATTTTCCGAGCGAATTTTTTTGACAGCTTCATTATTTTTTCCAAGGCATTATGCCGATCTTTCTACGAGAAATTTTCTAAGTGAAATTTTTTGACAACTTCATTATTTTTTTCCATGGCATTATGCCGATTTTTCTACGAGAAATTTTTTGAGCGAGATTTTTTGACAACTTCATTATTTTTTCTAAGGCATTGTGCCGATCTTTCTACAAGAAATCTTCTGAGCGAATTTTCTTGACAGTTTCGTTATTTTTTCTAAGGCATTTTTTCGATCTTTCTACGAGAAATTTTCCGAGCGAAACTTTCCGTTAGCTCCATTCTTTTTTCTAAGGCAGTAAGCCGATCTTTCTGTGCACAAGTTTTTGAGTTAAATTGTCCATTAGCTTCATTATTTTTTCTAAGGTATTAAGTTAATCTTTCTGAGCACAACTTTCTAAGTGAATCATTCCGACAGCTTCATTGAGCCAATCTTTCTGAGCAAAAATTTCCAAGCGAAACTTTTCTCCCGCTTCTTTATTTTGTTTAATCTCAACAAACTTCTATCAGCTTCTTTAATTCTTCTACGACATTAATTGACATCTGTGCGAAACCTTTCTCCATTGACTCTTTTTGAATATATTTTGCAAGTAATACCGCCGTTTCTCCTTGTGGTGAAAATTTGCATTACGTCAACTTTCTGAGCGAAAACTTTCTCCATCTTCTTTATTTTTTTACAAGGCATTGAGATCTTTCCGTTCGAAACTTTTTTCGCAGACTTTATGTCAATATATACATCTTCTTCATCATTTTCGGCAACTCAAATTCAATTTTGATCGAAACCCAACAATTTGACTGCCTCATCAAAGATCTCATCTACCTTCTCAATGGAATGAGTGTCCAAACAAACACATATCAAGGAATTAAAAATATATGCACTGGGCAATATACCTCTGCCTCTCATTTCGTTGTAAAGCTCATAAGCCTTCTCCACATTTCTATTTCTATAGCAACCTTCGATCAGAACAGTGTATGTAACTCTATTTGGAGAAATTCCACTCTTAGTCATCTCAGAGAAGATACCCAAAGCACTCTGCAGATTTCCTTGAACACAATACTGATAGGGTTATATATTAAAAACATTATTTTTGTAATAACTCTAATTCTTTATATTTTGAATGAGAATCATATGGGCAAATGTTATACATATTATATATGTTATTAGTTATATGCATGTGTCTAATACTTTATGTTGTAGATGATATGGTGTGTGGTGACACACCACTACACCATAACAGGCTATTTGCAACGGCAAAAAACCGTTGCGAATAATTTTCGCAACGCTTTTTAAGCGTTGCAAATATGGCGTCGGTAAAGTGTTGGAAATATTTGCAACGCTTAAAAAGCGTTGCAAATAGAAATTTCCAACGCTTAAAAAGCGTTGCAAACAGAAATTCAAAGCGTTGCAAACAGAAATTTCCAACGCTTAAAAAGCGTTGCAAACATAAATTCAAAGCGTTGCAAACAGAAATTTCCAACGCTTAAAAAGCGTTGCAAACAGAAATTCAAAGCGTTGCAAACAGAAATTTCCAACGCTTAAAAAGCGTTGCAAACAGAAATTTCCATAATTTAAAATTCATTTGTAACGGTTATAAACCGTTGCTAATGGGTTGCTAATAAAAAAAAATAATTTCTCATATTTTGTAGCGAGACCAGCTAAACCTACAATAACCAATGAATACAAGAATCCAATGAATACAAGAATGGTTTAGACAAATATATATATAGCTACAAACTCACTCCAAACTGAAGCAAACAAAATTAAGGACAGAAAGCAAACTTCCCACGAAACAAACCACCCTTGCTTTCAAAATCTTCCTTTCACTCTAGGAAGTCCTTGGCATCTTCAAACCCAAAAAGCTCAATGCCTTCGCATTCCCCTTCCACGGCCACAGAAACCTGCCCCGCCACGCCCTCAACCCATCGCGTCTAGCGATAACATCTCCTTGTGCACTCTCCGACCGGATTATCAATACAATGAATAGCCATTAGAAAATAACAATGCAAAGAAAAATAAAAAACACTTGTGACTACCAAGGATGGCACAAATGGAATGAAAAAAAAAAAATGTATAATTTGAACAACCGAACTCTTGGGATATGAAGACATCGAACTTTTGGCCGAGTGTAACATGTTTGATAGATAACACTACAAACGCCATACAACTAGGCGGAGAAAACCTTACCTTTGGGTTCTTCACGGTCTCGTCCACACTTAGAATTAGGCAAGCTGCCTCTGTTGTCGCATTTATAGCATTTATCTGAGACATGTCCAACAGAACTAAAATTAGTTTTGGAATCCTTTGCTTGAACCGAAAGTAAGGAAGTAAATGTAATGCACCATTGTTCCATCCCCGTCTCCTCTACAAACCCAAGAACTCCGTAAAATGATAGTGCCTAATAGTTTCGCAACAATTAGGGTAATCGGGGCTAACTAGCAACCATCTAAGCAATTAAACAGGCTTGGAGATAGTGTAAACACAGAATCCCTTAACTACTTAAAATCCAATTCAACTTTCAGAAAAAAAAAAAAAAAAAAAAAGGAATGAAAGATCCAAACAAGGGAAAACTGTAACTTGTAAAAGTATTTCTATTCAAGTGCAACACAAAATTACAACAATAAATAATTCAAAAAACATAATTTTTGCATCTAACTGTGATGTAGCTGCATACATCATCACACACACACACACACACAAATTTTCTGTGTGGTCCATACCATTTATGTTTTCCAACTTCCTATTCTTTTCTCTCAATGCACCATATGAGGTGCCAGAGATATCGTAAATTATAGAAAGAGAACATAGTTTCCACGAAAATATGCTATAGAATCCACTCCTAATAGATTTTGCATGGGTGCAATACTTTATATGGTTAATTAACTCTATCCCCACCACAAAATCTTTCAGTACAATACCAGCTTAACTAGTCCCAAAAACTTTATCCACTAGAATTCACCACTACATACAAAGTACTAAACCACAGTTCTAATGAGAAGCTACAAACTACAAAAACTCATATCAGGAGACAAGTTCAAAATAGTATCTAACAATTTGGAAGTAAAGAGTAGACAAAATAAATAATATAGTTTTAGTCCAAAAACACTGATTTATCTCAGAACCTGAATTTGTTCTAGCTGCCTGAACTATGAGCATATTGGCTTCCATGTACTTTTTCTCCCACATATGAACCAATAAATCAGTATTTTTGGTAAACGATACTTAAGGTGAAAAATAAATCAGTATTTTTGGTAAACGATACTAAAGATAATTTACGATGTGATCTTCTCTTACATTACAGAACAAGTGGAAGAGGTTTGTTTGAAGTCATTCATAATAGGTTTCTCAGTTCCGCAATAAGGTCATTAAATCTAAATTAAATAACAAAGAAAAATGGCCAACAACACCAAGGATCAACAAAAATGAGCCATGAACACAACGACGTGGATCAATCATATGCCATATCCCAACATTTACATAACACAGCCTTTTTCATTATCTTAAAAAGCTGAATCAGAGTAAGTCATGTATAAACAGAAACTTCTCTTGTGATTAACAACAAATAACCTCTATGTATAAGATAGTACACATTAACGCAAATCAACACACATGTTATCTAAAAGTAATTCATTCATTGATTTTTCCATTAAGAACCAAGTACGAAACAGAGCATTAGATGAAATTAAATCATATACATGAACACTACCCATGAACAATAGTACTAAAAGGCAGCTAAAAACAGAGAGATGGTGAGAAATACTTACAATAGCACACAAAAACCTCACAAGTGGTAAGGCGAAAAATAACATATGATTAGAAGAAGTGACCTACTGTTTTACAAACTTGAGCTCCTAAGAAAACAATATAATCTTGATACGTTTTTGTTTCTTTTTGGCAAATGGGTTCATAATAATGGTGGTAGTTAACGTGCTCACAATGTAATAGTGTGAAAGAACAGTTCTTGCCCTAACTTCAAGTGGTATCTACATTGTTTTTCCATTTCACGTCTTCACAAGAAGGAACAGAACAGACACATGGGGTATAATACAATAAATAAAAACTTAAAAATATATGTTTAGCACCAGATTTGATCATCTATATGGAGCAATCAAATTTATTCTTTGCCGCAAATTACTTACCTTAAACATTTCTTCAATAATCTCGTATTTTCTCTCGTTTTTCAGTCTTCACCAAATACATTCTTTCTGGAATGACTTAATAATTTTACTAATGATGTACTCATATTTCATTCTAGTTGAAATAGCAAACCTTCATGAGCTAAGCGTGTCAAGCCACTTACACAGACTGTTTTCACATAAATTATAAAGGGTGCATTATTAATAACTACACTAGTACTATTAAGATCCAGTAAAGTAAACAAAATTAATGAATGGATGGAAGTGAAAACATCCTATTATGGTGTAGTGTGTGTGATAATTCCATAGATAACAACCATAACATGTGTGGCAATAGATACAGCTGAAGTTAAAAATAAGGTTTAGCGAACTCCTTGTTAAAATGCAATTACCGCAAGTGACACTTGGCATGGAATTCGATAATCGATGCCCTTGGGATACCTTTTGATTGTTGCACCTACATACAAGTAAATTACAATCAGACATAAGAAAGTTCTTGTGAATCCAAGAAAAGCACTTAACGTACCTTAAATAGTTAAAATACCTTAAATAGACGATATTCATGAATAGTTAGTTACCCATTTGTTTTTAGCAGTTAAATCCCATCTGCTATTAGGCACTGTTATATTCTTTTATATTTCGCTAGTTTGTCTTCTCTTCTCATCAGTGATTCAGTGAAGTAAGGCAAACAAAGCAATTAAGCAACACATGTTTACATCCCATACCACGAATATACTGTTTTTAGAGTGTCTTACGCAGAAGAATAGATGCCTTTGTGGCAGTATAATCCCATGAGCATGAGGGTGCTACTGATCAAGAGGGAGCTGATGCCGAACACGAGGGAGCTGCTGAGATTTCTAGTGCTGCCGAACATGAGAGGGCTGCTGAAGAACATGAGGGGGCTGCTGCGAATTTTACGTTGTGGTTGAGGATCAGGAGGATCTTGAGAACGAGCATGAGGGCAGTGCTGATGCTGTCCATGAGGGCTCTGTGGTACATGAGGGCACTCATCCCCATGAGGATCGCGGGCGCAACCCGGCAGAAAGTTCTCGAGAAAGCTACGGAGAAGGCGTGGTGAATTCCAATCGCAGAGAAATCTCACCCAGAGTGTCGCGACAAACTGCAGCGTCACGAAGGGAGTATAACACTGCAGAGAAACATTCTTCAGAGGGAGTCACTGAGTATTTAACTTTAGAGGGTGCGAATTCTGCAGAGGGAGTTACTACTGAGCGTTTTCCCTCTGAAGTGCACACACTGGGAGCAAGCCTGAATTTCAGAGATCCTGAATTAACAGCAGAGATCCTGAATTTCAGAAAATCTTAACACCATTGAAATATAAACAAACCTTGGCAAGGGGAGCAAGACAGTTGGTAGTGCAACTTGCATTGGGGACAATGTTGATGTCTGACTTGTATTCATTCTCATTGACACTGACAACAAACATGGGAGCATCTACACTTGGGGCAGAAATGACAACCTTCTTAGCACCACCTTGTGCATTGACAACCCAACACATTTTAGAAAACAATATATATAATTAGTATGCAACCATAGTAGAGGCACAAGAAAGTCAATACATAAAAACTACACAACCAGGAATGAAATAAAGAAATCCACTTCATTTCAATCCTATCCGTTAGAATTTCTTTCTAGGAATAAAATGAAATCAAATTCATTTCAATCTTATTAGTAGTATTTAAGTAGATATATATCCAACCACACAAATTTTAATTACTTTTAAATATCATTATTCTACTCTGGTATGTCACTTCATTTGCATAGACTCGGATCACTACACATACTAAGAAACAAACTACATAACAACCCCATTTTAGAATTAACCGACTACAACTATTTCATTTCAAAATAGTATCAATAAGAAAACTCCGTTTAAATGGACTATAATATAATAATCCCATTTTTATAAACATTTACAAACCACGAACACAGATCCGTCAATATAAACAAGCATTAGAGGCTAGAACACGAAAAGCAAACCTTCAAATGAGCAAAGAAATTTTATCCTTGGTGGTAAACACACCGGTCGATTCAACAACATATTCAGCTCGATGATCGGCCTATGGAATCTCATCTTTTATGATAAAGCCATCTCTATTCAGATTATTAGTGTGTGGGGAAAGAATATTAGCATTCAAAAGAAAAATAAAGATAAAAGGATATCACGGACCAAACTCGGTGCGGTTTTTACGATAATCGACAACAAGCTTCAAAAACAAGAAGAAAACACTTAGGACGAAAAGCTCGACATGCTTTTTTTCTATCTCTAAGAATAAAGTTTTTTTACTTTACTATGGAAAATAAGATATTTATAATCAGACGAGGAAAGCCAAGTATGAAAAGAATATGCTACACACAAACGATAGATAGCTATGTCCAAATACAAGACTAATTAGGTTTTGTTTGGATGGTGGCGTTTTCTAAGGATTCACCCTTTATTCGCATTTTCTAAGTATTAAAACAGAAATTCCTTAAGAAATTTGACAATACTAGACCAAACCCAGCAATCGGCTTTTGTTTACCATCACAGGAAGTGACTCAATAACATGACTGAGAATATATAAACACTGGGAGCTAACAACAGAAACACCATTAAATTGCTCCTAGTAATAGGACGTGAAACTGAGTCATGGTGATATCACAAATAGTTTCATCTAGCTTAGAGGGATCAGATAGTAACCTAAGGTGCCATACCTATTCGGCAGTTTGGGTGAAAAAAACAAGTGTATAAATTTACAAGGCAATGTATACTTAGATAAGCTACTACTAGAATTTTCCATGCAAATTTTCTTATTCAGTCACGATCAACACCTTTATTATAAAATTGAATTATGTACAGCTAATCATTCATGTTAAAGAAAAGAACACATATGTGCATGATAACATGAGAGACAAAATCGGTTGACCAAGTCCAAATGTCCATCCACCACAAACATTGAGATGAATAATCAATAAACACAAACAAGTCTCCAAATAAAAAAAACACACACGAATATCAGTAAGTGTGGTCGATATCTATGCTTTGGCTTTACATAAACCCAAACACGCATACCCATGTTCTTTCTAATTAACTGCTGCATGTGTCTTTGACCAAAAATATTTACCCCTGCATGTGCTATGAAAAACCATAACACATATTCTTCTTAGAGACCTCCGTAAGGCACTGGAACAGGTAGTGCAATGACAAAATAACTTGAAACTTGTTGTGTATAGCATAATTCACATGACAAAGAAATGGAATAGTCCTTATACCATATATATACGCTATAATAAAGAATGAGATCTTAACAAATAGCTACAAATGAGAAACTTTCAAAAACAAATAAAACTTTCAAAAACAAAATTCGTGGGAAATTAGGATCAACAGATAAAACTTTCAAAAACAAACATAGCTATGAGAAACTGAATATGTGATCCAAATAGAAATCAATTAAGTCAAGAATGGCCATTAGCAACTCCATCAAAAGCTAATCAAACCTTATTTTAATGCACAAAAAAGACAATGTAGTCATGGAGTTGATTAAAATTAGTCATTAAGTGATATCATACAGCAATGTTGGTTGGCAGCTTATTGTTTTTCTGAAGTATAACAGTCAGGCTTCAGGTTTGAAACAACTAGCAGGAGCCAGGAGAGAAAGATATGCAATGTTCCTCCCAGCTCCATACTTGAATAGGCAATATAAGCATATAGACACTACTCCTTTTTTGTATATTATTTGAGGCGTTATGCACTATGTCCTTAACTCCTCTTTACATGAACAAATAACACTTCAGAGTCCAATATTGCATCACCTATTCGATTTGCTTTCAAGAACTTTTTTCCTCTTCATCATTTGCAAATTTAACCCGAAGCCCTTTACACACAGTGAGGGGGGAAAAATATCTGAGACATAATTCGTATCTAAAACTCATTCACAACCCCGAAAACGTTGAAATACCTTCACAATTCTACTTGATTGAGCCATTTAGACTTTTGATTCCTACCTTTTAGTGAATAACGACCAAAGTTAAAGTGGGTAATTTGCTTTTGTGTGGTCCTATACTATGTAGTCACAGTTTGAAAAAGGAGGACAAATAGATTGACATGTTTGAAAAGATATTCCAATCAATATTAATCATAACAAATGAAATACAAATCACTATATCAAGCAAGGACAAAAGATAATCATACCTAGTAGCTGCATTGAGCTAAAGAACATTCAACTCCTCACAGTCAGCAACAAAGGAAATGCAGATAAATTGGGAGTAGTGGCATTGGCATTATGAGTGGCAGCCGAACTAGTAGACTACCAGTGGTAGTGAAACCCAAACTTCCATAAGTTTTAACACTACCAACCTTACTAACCCCACCATTATTACTATCAGACCTGAAAGAAGGTGAAGAAGAAGAAGGAAAAAAAAGAACAAGGACTAGATTGATGAGAAGAAGAAGAAGAAGAAGAAAGAAGCTTACCCAACTTTTCTTGAAGACAAAAAGCACAGATCCCACCTGGGTTATTCTTATAAGGATGATTACTACACTGCATACCTTCTCCTATATCATCTACTACTACCCCTTTATCCATTTTTTTTTTTAACTTAGCTAATGATAGCTAACTTTCCTCTTCTTTTTGTTTATATAATGATTGCTTTTTAATGAAGTTGATAATTAAGTTAGTGTTTTAAGCTTCACCATTCTTTGCTCACGTGTGGAAATTGGAATAACTTGTTTTGTTTTGATGTGGCTTATTTAAAGGCCAACTTTTTTTCTTAGCATTGACTAGTCCTTTTATCTAACTTGTTTATTCTATCGGGCATCGAAGAACAAGTTTGAACAACTAGGAATTGTTAGAACCTGGATATGGTTTTGTTCATGACTATGCATGGTTAAGGGCTTCTTGAGATTTTTGCCTCTGTTGTGATCTATAAGTTGTGAGGGAATTCACAAGTAGTAAATATACTTGGGGATGAAAATTCAGCAGCAGCTTATCTAAGGCAATGTATTTATTCAGTTGGACTGGGCAACAATGACTACCTTAACAACTACTTCATGCCCCAAATGTACTCAACTAGTTGCCAATACACCCCTGTGCAATATGCCGACGTTCTAATTCAACAGTTTTCTCAACTAAGGGTGGGTACATTGACTACATTCTCTTAGTTCATCAAAAATTATGTACATATATAGCAATATTGTCTCTACTAAGTGCTAATGAAATCTTGTTTTCGTGTACATATATAGACTCTGTACAACTATGGCGCAAGGAAAGTGGCTTTGATTGGTGTTGGTCAGATTGGTTGCAGTCCAAATGCATTGGCTAATAGTCCTGATGGCCGCACATGCGTCGAGAGAATCAACAAATACATGTCGGTTATTTAATGATACGCTTAGGAATATGGTGGACAACCTCAACAATAACCTAGATGATGCTCAATTTATCTATGTTAATGCTTATGGAATCTTCGACGATATAATTCAAAATCCTGCATCTAATGGTAAATCCCTAAATGACATGTTGACACAATGACACTACAACTTTGACAGCTAAAAACCATACATACAAAGTCAAGAAACAGAACAAACCAACATAGTGAATTTATTATTATATTTAACAGGAATCATTGATGTAATGTCCAAGAAGAAATCCACAAGTTCCAGAAAATATACAGAAAAAGAGAGACACAGATTCAAAGACAATCTTCCCCCATGAAAAAAGAAATAACATATTGACACAAACAGACAACTTTAATAAGAGAAACAGATACGTCTGCTTGTTTGTTGTCTATGCACAACTCTATTCAATTTTTTTTTTCTATTATTTGACATTATCTGTGAATACATAAACCAAGTGCTTCCTATATATATATAATAATAATAATATTTCCATCTTAGTAAGTAGAAAGAAAATGAAAGATTATTACCTCAAAAGAAGAACGTACAAGACTTGAGATCTAGCCTCAAACTGCAAGAAAATACGAGGAATGAATGTCTCCTCCTTGTTTTCTTCTTCTTCTTCTTCTTTTGATTCCCTCCTTTTTTTTTCCTCTCTCTAGAAATTGAATAACAGCTAGAACTTTAAAGTTTTAATCCACCGAAAATTAGTTTTGAGGAGTGCGAAAATTAGTTGGATTTTAGTTTTGATGAAGATTTTAGGGATCTTGGAATGCGGCGGTGAGAGAGAGAGGAGAGAAAAAAAGTTGTGTTTTATATTTCGATTTTTTTCGTTTCCCTATTTCGCGAAATTTCAAGTTTTTAATTTGTAACACTTCTCCAACACTTTTTAAGCGTTAGCAATTAATTCCGGAAATTCACCCAAATAAAGCAACGCTTTCCAACATTGCCAACGCTTGTTTAACGTTGGAAACTTACTAACGGTAAATAACCGTTGCAAATCAAAAAAGGTGCGTGTTGCAAATATCCTATTATGGTGTAGTGCACAGAAGATCATATCATCAGTACCTTATAAAGTATAAGTAAACGTTCACAACCTAGATGGATTTGGACAAACCATTAGTATGGTTGTAGTATAATCTGGTATTAGTCTATCTTGACTATATGATTACACTAGTACACTTTGTGTGTATTGAACAGGACCAAGTGAGATTGTTTCTCTTTATACTGACTATATAAGAGAACAAATGCCTTTGTTATTATGGATGATTGTCCTCTTAATCCGAATATAATAACGAGCACTTACGTGTATTATACATTGCTTTAAATCATCAATGAGTGAGATTCATTTGTGAATCAACAAACTCGATGGATTTGGTAATGACATTGTATGTAAGGTGTGTTGTTGATTATAGATGGAATCCGTGTCCCGCAAGAAGTCGGGCTGATGATGTCCCCTTTAGGAGCTCATAAGGATTGTCATGTAAACCCTGCAGGTGGATTTGATCCTACATGACAATGAGGTTGAGTGGTACTACTCAAGAACATAAGAAATTGATTAATGTAGTTGTCAGTAACTTGACTTAATCAATGGGCATTCAATATCTTAAACACGGGGAGATCATCGAGCATATAATATGGAGCCCATAAACGTAACACGTAATTTGGGATTAGGGCGGTAGTGCAACAATGGCCTTTAGTGGAATAAACCATTTGTTGACGGACTTGGACCGTGTGTTCTGGGCGAACATGGGAAGCCCAAGCCCGTCAGTTGGCCCAACCCTAATTTCTCCTCATGGTCCCTATTGTAGCCTATAAATAGAAACCTCTTTCTCTAGCCATTTTTCTTAAGGTTTTGCTCAAGAAAAGTAGATCTAAAAATTGGTTCCAAACTTTGTGAGTGAGAGAGGCCAAAAGAGAAAGAAGTGGTTAGAAGATCGTTGCCCACACAACGTCTACTCTGTGCATAGGATTACAACAGAAGATCAAGAGGTTGCTGATTCTGGATTCTCAGAGTTATCACAGCTGATCTACAGGTATGTTTTCCAATCAAAATCGTGAACCCCATTAATTTCGCTGCGCATGGTTTTCACGGTTTGTTGAAATTTACGTTCTGAAATAATGGTTCCTACAAATACCCCTTCATCAGTCTTGTTCCAACCACCACATTCATACGTATTCCACTTTTAACCATTTCATGTTTCTACTTAACTGCTCTCATCACATTTCCTTTCTTCAGACAAGCTCTAATTACAATAATATATAAATTCTCAGAAGGAATCCAACCCATCTTTCTCATCTCTTCCAAATAAACGCACGCAACCATTATTCTCAATTCCTTACAAGCAACATGAATTACAGTATTATATGATACGGGATCAAGTTCAAGTTCTTTCTTTTTCATTTTTGTAAAATACTTTACAGCTTCATTAGGTTTACCGTATTTCAAACAAGCATGCATAACTAAATCTAGAGTACCACAATCACATTCTATTCTTTTCCCTACAATCTCCTTGCACACATCCATTGCTTTCTGATTCCTATTCATCCTAACTAATGCACATAAAAAAACATTAAAACACCCAATACTCTGGTTAGATTCATGAAAGCCAATGCAATTCTCATTCGCCATCCACCAGAAAAATCCCGAGTTTTCTTAGCTCGCATCTTCTTGTCGAACCCAAGTCCAAACAAAATCTCAGCAGTCGCTGCATCCAATGCATCTAAGTGCTCATAACTATGATCCAAGGTGATAAAATATAAATTGAATAGTTTACCTACGAAATAAACGATGAAACTCAAAACGTAAGTAAACTAAAACTAATTTCTGTATCTAATATTTATCAAAGATTTCTACTCTCAATCCTATGAGATATAGTGGAGTAGAGTGATTCGTTCCACTCCTAGTCCTTCCGCATGCTGTGTTTTCTACGTATAAGTACTCTTAACTCTAAAGTCTAATGAGAGATTTACGAATTATAACTAGACTACGATGCAAATACCCACAAGATGCAACTAGTCGATTATTAAAACAACTATGGGAATGCTACGTCGATTCTATGATAAGGAGGTGAGGGGGATTGATTCCACCTTAACTTGACTTAATCCTACTAACGACGAATCGTCGTAATCCAAATTGAACTGCTTCGCAGAACAATATGGTTACTCCTAATCCCTAATTACACATGGCATTTATACCAATTCATAACTAGTATGTGAACGATTAAACCCATTCTCATGGTGAACTAATCGTTTCTAGAGTGGAAAGGAAATTACGACGACTCTACGATAATTGGAATCAAGCTTTCATTCTCAACCCCCTCAATGGAGGTTTAGCCGAGAATCATCATGCTATCATTCCCAAAGGAATTCAAACAAGACATGATATAAAGATTGAAACTTTGCTTGTTTAAACCCAATTCAAAACTACTAATGCAATAATTTAATTAAACTAATAATGACAAGTAATTGAATCTAAGAATTGAACTAATTAAGTAAATGGAAAATGAACTAGATTACCAAGAACACTATTTTATTAATCTAATGAATAATAAAACAATGATTCAAATACTAAATTAATAATCTAACTAATCTAAGTCTAGCTATCTACGTAATAAAGGAAATTAGATCTAACAATTGTAAATGACAAGAATCAAAATTGACAAACTAGCTATTTTATTAATCAAACTAATTAAGAATAATGATTCTAAGAGTTTAATCTAAAAAAATAATTGAAATTAAACTAAGCTTAATTTTATTACATGAAAACTAGATCTATAATTATCTATAGTTTAGGTCTAACTAGCTACCTCTAACTATCTACCCTTAATTTTCTACCATTAACAAAGAGTCAAGCTCTTCTTTTTATACTTTCAGATCCAAAAATCGTGCATGGGCTTGGAGCCATGTTTTGGGCCAGAGAATCAGGCCCAAAACCCAATTCTTTCAGTCCAAGAAGGCCTCTTCAGCTGCAGTTGACTTCAACAGACTTTTCGTCCACTTTTGCTCCTATGATTGAGTCAAGGCTTAGACCATTAGAAAGCGCTTTCCGAGCCGGTCGTTTTGACATAAGGTAGGCCCAATTCCGAAGTTTGAGTCCAAAGATACGGCTTTTGGTAGTTCTGCTGACTTTGTGTGCTATTTCTGCCTGCGTCGACTTTTCAGCTTTTGACCAGGCTTTAGAAAGGCTTTGTCTTCTTGAATCTTAGCCTTTAATCACAGAACTCCTTAGCAACCGACCTTTGCTCTTTATCTCGCTAAAGTGGCACATTTCTGCACATAATAGACTTTGAAGCCTGAAATGCATAAAAATACGTAATCAGTGTTAACTATTAATTATTACTCACATAATTGGTCTAATAGTATGACTGTTACAGGGTTAAAACTACAGTTTGGGGCTCTTATCAAACCACCCCCAAACAGCATTTTGCTTGTCCTCAAGCAAAGATGAGAAATTAGAATAAGTGACCAAAAATGGAGTTCTAACTACTCTCGTTTCGTTGAGTGCGATTGCATTGACCATATGCAACAAGGCCTTAAACCACTAGAAATTCCCTAGTGGACGAGTTATAGCCTCGTGAGAGTTTTCCAGTGAAGGTACTCACAAACTTCATCTATACTACAACGACTAAGAAATAAAACTATTGTTTCCTTATTCATGTTCTAAATTAACTATACCTCTCACTAGCAATGCATATAGAGTAATCAAGTCGAACCCTAAGTTAATATATGCATAATAATCAATCATCTACAATAAACATATATACAATGAGTAATATTATGAAATGTCTAGCAGGTTCGTTTCTGAAACTCGGAATAGCGTCCTTAAGTAGGTTCTCACAATAATAGTCAAGATACAACGCTCTGATTTTTCCACTCAAGTTTATTTACTCCAATTAATGCGGTGGGCACACTTTTACCTTTCAATCTCAATGACAACAAGGAAGCCGGAGTCGATCAAACACATCTGCCACTTACTATCACACTAACCTATTCCTAATTGAGCTAGAGGTCTTTATTAGGTGTTGCGGGGATTAGGAGATGGTTTAAGAAGGAAAGAAATGGATATTCAAAAAGGACAAGTCTGAGATAATAGAGTCTTCATATTATGTAACTTAGAGAAAACCTTGTTATTTTCTTTTGCTTCTATACTTTGTTTCCATCCTTAGCCATATTTTTTTTTTCTCTTCTTTGGCTTTTGACTCCCTTTTATTCTATTTTTGGAGTTTTTATTTTATTTCTATTTTTACTTTTCTTTTCTTTGGATGGAAACTTCTTTTCTTTATTTTCTGAAGCAATTAACTAACTTTTGTATACACAGGTTTTTCTCTTCTTCTTTCTTCCTCATTCTATTCTCAGACTTATCTAAATTGGGTAGGTTGAATTTTTTATTTTGTTTTGTTTTGTAACAGGGTAAAGGATTTGTGGTTTATGAAAGGCTAATAGAAAGGTTCAGAGGGCCGACTAGCGGAAAATAATTCATAGGTTTGAATTTTTGGCTATATCGATCCAAAGAGGGCTTAAATTCTCGCTTAGGATATGGCATAGTGATCAAGCAAGTGGACATGTGATTTCTCTATCCGGATTTTACTTCTCCCTTGTGTCATTTCTCAAATGTTTCGCTCATATAAGGCTTTAGGCTATATTCTCACAGGATTTGTAGAATAAGTACTCTAGCCTAGATTTCAAAAACTTACTGCTAACAATCATCGATACTCATGTAATATATTTATAGATAGATGCAAAGATTATTACCTACATATTAACCTAAGTTTCTAAAAATTATTCTAATGCAAAATCTGCGTGAGACTTCTAGATTATTAAGAGCATAGAGAAGGGAAACAATACCAATATTCCTAAGTGTATAGCATGAACTTATTTATTTATATTTTTGAATTTTTGAAATTTTGACTAGAGAACAAATGCATATTATCCTAACAGATGTCTTAATTACACGTGTTTCTATAGAAGCATGCTTTGTCCTCAAAGTATTTTAAATAAAGAGGGTAGAAAAAATACCATTGAAACGTGTGAAATTCAGGAACATCTACAAAACAAAGTTAGAACGTACTAATATAGGAAATAAAAACTGACGCAACTCTATACGAGTTCTACCCATTATGGGGTTAACAAGAATGAAATTGCTTGGACATAAGTAGACACTAACTAGAATGAAAACTTACCTTATCTCCCGCATTACTCATCATCTTCCTCATCCTCTTCTTCTATAAAGAAGTGAGGTTCCTTCGCGTCTTGCCATGCCATGATAATTTGCCAAGCTTCCCGCCATTTATCATCTATTATTGCTAACCTATTAAGAGCCACTTGGTCTGACGGGGTGTAGGGTGCAACTTGATGAGGTTGTATCCTCCACTCTTGCTAAGTCATTGCACGGAAAGATCGAATAATACTATTGGTGGGTCGTATAGTGTCGACCGTAATCCAATCCGTGAAACGTGTACAAAAAACAGGAAAGAAACATAGCATAATACGGGAAATTAGAACAGGCATAAGAAGGTACTTATGCCTCATGCTATGGGATCGAGCTAAACTAGACATCAAGGTTCGGGGAAGGTCATGACACATACGTCCTGTGGCTAAAGCAAGGAAGACGCTGCAAGTGGCATCATTCACAGAAGAAAAACGCCATTCCCCTAAAATGTTTAGCATGATCCAAAACATAACAGTTCCTATGTTCATGGATAGGCTACCAAAGGCGACATTATATTACCCTTGGTCCTCGATACGGAAAATGCCTGCGCCATACGACTCATGCAAAAACTCATAAGTGTAGACATATATATTATCTACCCAATAACACCATGGGTCTTGTATTTCAGTGGGCATAGCAAGTCTAAGAACAAATGCTAGCAAGAACCTGGTAAATTCCATTGGTTAATTATCAATGTTGATGGAGAACACTTGTTCTCCATCCGGTCTCTCAAAGAAAATGCAGTTATCGTAAAAATAAGATGCTAGTGTTGGAGAATAAAGTGCATCAGGTCTTACCATACCGTAAGTAGTGCTTTGGAACAAATCTTCGAAAGACTGTTTCGGTATCAATGTAGGAGATGTCATCTCAAAATTATGCTCTGAAATAGCTGCGAATGATCCGGGAACAACCCGCAGTCAAACTGGAATTTTTCTGGTCCACGGAAGTCAGGGCGCGAGTGCGCTCTGAAAATTTTGGAATTCCAGTGTTTGAGCTGGTCGCTCACCTCACCTTGAAGGCGAGAGTCTCGACAAAAATTCTGAAAAATTGCAGGGCGCTGAAAGTGCGCCTCCTGCGCAGCGCCTTGGCCCGAGGGTCTTGAAAATCGGAAAATGAGACGAAACGTGGGAATCGTGGGAGTGAAAGGTGAGTGATGGAGGTTAGGTGTAGTGTGAGTTGTGAGTGTAGAATGTATGAAGTTTATATAGGTTTTAAGTTGCTAAAACGAATCGGGAAGTTGCCAAAAGGTTTTTACGGCAGTTTCCGAAAATACCAAAATTTCCAAACCCGAAAATGGAAACAACTCATTTTCTTGATTCTAAAACAAACCTAGTATCTTTTAGGTTGAATTTATGATAGAATCTACCTATTTAATCGAGATTTCATTCTACCATGATACTTATTCATAGATATGCCTAAACGGCCATATTTTCACCTTGACTCCGCAATAAATTCTAAGACGAGGGTCATATAAAAATCATGCTGGAATAGATAACACCACCCCCAAACAATTTGGGAAGGTGGGATCAATATTAAACAACCACTCACTTAGAAAATAACTGAATTATATTAAAATTTTCATTCGAAGTACATTTCACTACAAAAATTCAAATTACGGGATTAAACTTACATTAAAATAAATAACAATAATGAAACTACAAAATAAATAAAAAACATCAAACGATACTATTCCTAACCACTTCGGTCTTTGGTAATGAGGGCACACGCCGGGGAGATGGCTCTGAGCTCCCGATGGGCCAAGACCATTAAATCTTTCGGGGACGACGCCGTGCCTCGATGGTGTGTCCTCAGAAGGAGAATCCCCGTGAGGTGGGAATCGTGCAAGCATATCGGCCCGAAACTGGCGCTGAGCTTCTAGTCGGCCATCATCTGTTCCCACCGTTCGTCCTCCCTCTGGGTACGGATCTCAAAATTATGGTGGATAGCTGCCTGTCGAGTCCGGAGGTCTTCGCAGATAGTGTTGAGTGAACGAATGCCACAATGAATCAGAGCCATGCGTTCTGCATCTGACCAGCACCTTTCCAAGGCATCCGCATCAAAACAAGTCAAGCCCTCCTCATCTTCCGAGGCATTCTTATTTCCCCCATCCTCCTCGGCATTCTCATTTCCCCCATCATCCTCGTCCTCTACCCTATCCTCAGGCAACCTCCAAACTCATTGGACACATTCCTTATAGATGCGAGGATTTTGGTGTAGGGTGATGTAAATCCTATCAGACGCCTGAGCTGCTCTAAACTTCAGCATGATCTTGGTTATCAACACAGGGAGAGGTGCAATAGACTTCCCTACTCCCCTAATCATGCTAAGCAAAAACTCCAAGATACAGAACTCGTACTTCTGCTCCTAGAGTATCCATAAAATGTGGAGGCAGTTCAGACCGATGTCGCTGACCTTCTCCTTCCCCATGACGTTCTGACCAATCCACTGAGCTGCAGCCAACTGGTTGGTTCTGAGGGATGCCTGGCGAACACAATGCGATCTCGCATTGTAGTTCCCTTCGGTAACTGTCATGTTCATCAATGGTTCTACCCCATTATATTGGGACTCCTGCAACGTGACATCCAGATGGATTCTAGGCGGAATGCCTAGAATCTCAGTCAACAAACCCGTAGTTACTTCCTTCCTCCTCTTTGCCACCATAACAAAAATTCTAGTCCCCTCCAACTCCCTCGTGTTGTAGAACCGTCAGACTAAGTCTTCGTGGTAAAAGGCTTCGGTCGAGTACCACAAGCTATTCCAGTCTCTACTGATCATTTCATCACCGTAAAACGGCGCGAAGTGGTCGCCTGTAAAAGCTTGCTCCGACAAAATTCGACGTTGTTGAGCCATTTTAGTGTTTGGAATGTAGTGGGGGGTTTAAATGGGATGTGGTGTTGGAATTGGAATCGACCGACTGAAACAAACAGTGGTGGTGGCGTGACAGCTTAAATTTTTTAATTTTCGTGGGTTTTTGGTGATGTAAGTTGGTGGATTTGGTGGTGGTTAGGTTTTAGAGAAGATTTGAAGTGGATTTTTTATGGTTGGCGTGGGTTTAATTAGGTTTGTTGTTAAATTTCTGGATTTAGGTTTTGAAGTTTTGGTTTTGTTTGATAATGGTGGTTTGAGAAGATGAACACGACTGTGTGGAGGTAGGTGCGCAGCAGGTGCGCGCGGGTTGGGCAAGCCCAATTCGAAATTTTTGAAATTTTCGCCCAACTTCAAACTAAAATTGCCGCTTCGTTACCGGTCCGATTTCTGCGAATGAGATATGGAAATGATCAGGAGAGAATTTCCAATACAATGATCCATAAAAGACTCTATTCTAACCATGGATGACATATAAGATAGTGGAAAATGCCTCGAAGTGCGTGCATGACGTATGTTATGCGAACGATTGAACTCTAAATTCATAGATTATGTCAACCCAAATCGAAATACAATTAAACAACCTAAGCAACTCTAATGGGACATAAAAAATTCTAGGACGGAAACACGAACACCCCACCCCCAAACAAATTTTTTACAACAAAGTTTAGAAAATTTGTTTTTAGCGAAAGGTCTTTTAAAGTCGATTCGAGACTTCCTAGATTACTATGTTTATTCTTAATATAATATATATATATATATATATATATATATATATATATATATATATATATATATATATATATATATATATTTTTTTTTTTTTTTTTTTTTTTTTTATAATGAAAAACAATAAACAAGAAAGACATAATTCACCCCATAGAGAAACATGACTCAAAAATCTGAGAAAATATGCAAGAGTGGAAAACGTGAATTATGTTAAACGTGGACTTAGGATCCGGTACTTACAGCCACAAACTCCATAGGGAGGGCCCAGTTACCTTAATGGTACACTCACCAATATATAGAAATGAAAGGAAATGCACCAAACACGAAAATTGAGTCGTTTATAGTCAGATACTCGAGACTAAATCTAAACCTATGTCTGAACATGCAGTTTATCATATATCAACAACCGAAATAGTTGTGGATTATTCCATAAATAAATATCATAGAAAACATATCCAAACACAATCAAGTACCAAGATTTCCTATGACGCAACCTAGTGAACTGACAGCGAAGTCGGATATACCTATAACGTAACCTAGCATGCACCTTCTTTTTCATCTTTGAACGAGAGGGTGTCCTAGTGAATAAGTGTGGAAAAGTGAATGGTTGTGGAAGATATGGTGGATATGGATAAGTTGTAGAAGGAAAGCATGTAAACAATGAGGATGTGGGTTTAGCACAAAACTCATTCATGGTGTAGGTAGGGACTGTTTCAAGTCTGAAAATGAAGGTGTCAAATGCTTTGTCCTTCTGAAGTATTTGTTTACTAGGTGGATTTAAAAAATTATGAAGCATAGGAGAAACAAAAGGATCGAGTGCAAACTCGAGATTCCTTTGAAAGGGTGGAAGGAGGGGAGTCGAGGTGGATGTTGTGCAAAGTAGTTCTTGATAGGGTGAATCATCACTTGCTCTAAGAAACTCCTCGAATTCCTCATCTAGATTGGTCATATCCACATTACTATGTAGTCCTCTATATCTTTGAGAAAGTCATCTATCTCATCCTCATCCGTAATATGTGTATCGACTAGTGTAGGGATGAAAATGTTGGAGTCTGAACTTCCAAAGGAAAGAAATTTGGGCATATGATTATCAGGGAACGTGTTGTTGAAATAATCTCGAGCAAAGCTCTCGATCATGCTAACCTCTCCATCCATAGACGAATCGGGTAACTGTGTCTTTGTTTTAAAAACATTGACTTCAACAGCAAGATGGCCAAAAGACATGGACATTGAACCATCATGGCAATTAATGAGCGCATTGGCAGTTGCCAAGAAAGGACGCCCTAAGATGATCGGGACAGAGTCGTTAGTGACTTCTGTATCGAGGATTACAAAATCAGCCGGATAGTAGAAATCCTGAACTTTTACCAGCACATTTTCGACCACACCCTTAGGATACTTAATAGACTGATAAGCTAATTGCAACGCCATTTTAGTGGGTTGCAGCTCGTCTAGACCTATTTGTTTATACAAATAAAACGGGAGTAAGTTAACACTAGCCCCCAGGTCTAATAACGCGGTCGTCGTATAGGAATCTCCTAAGGTGCATTGTACAGTAGGACGACCAGGGTCCTTGTACTTAACAATTCCATTATGTTCAAATAGAGTTGGGAATTATTCTGTTAAAAAGGTGTCTTTTGGTATATTGGTCTTACGCCTAGTAGTACACAACTCCTTAAGAAACTTAGCATGGTGTGGTAGTTTTTTAATAGCTTCGAGGAAGGGAAGGTTTATAGTTAGATTCTTGAAAACGTCCCTAATCTCCTCATAATTTGTATCCCTAGTTAACATGGCTAATTTTTTGTGGAAACGGTGGTTTTTGTCTATATTTAGCAATGGTATCACCTGGATGTTTAACCATGGCTTTTGTTTTCTTAGGTTGTGTTTGTAACAGAACCTCTACAGCGGTAGGCTCTTCAGTTTCTATTTTGGTATCTAGTAAAATAGCAGGTGTAGGGGCTACTGGTGGGGTAACTATAGGCATAGTTACTTTGTTATCAATCACTCTGCCAGAACGGAGAGTGGTGATGGCATTTAGCTCACCTACATTTTCATATTCGTTACTAGTATTATCGGTTACCTCAAAGGCTCTGTTTATTGTTTTAGGATTAGGTATTGCGTGAGCTGGAAACACACCTTTGGGTTGGGCTTTATCTTGGGCCAACTGTTGGCTTAAATTATTAACGGATTGTAGAAACTGTTGGTTAGATTGAGCCATGGTTTGGAAAAGTTTTTGGCTCACTTGTATGAAGGTGTCAAGATGATCCGGTTGTGTGGGTGTAGTAGTCACGGGTGGTGTGACTGGAACTATTTCGCGTGAATTATTTATGGGTGGATTTTGAAAATTATTATTTACAGGAACAATAATTATTATAACTACCTTGACCTTGTGCTTGACCTTGTCGAGGTTGCACTTGGTTGTTATAATTATTAAAATTACCCTGACCCTGTCCTTGTCGTGGTGGAGCTTGGTTAAAACTGTGCGTTGGCCTAACATATTGATTATTGTACCCTGGAGGTGTGGCGTGTTGGTTATTTCTCCAACCGAAGTTGGGATTTTGTCTCCAAGGGCGTTAGGTTCACTATTAATGGAACAAGCCTGTTCATAGGATATAGGGCGATGGAAGTCGGGATGCTTTCGGGGCTCAACCGAAAACTACATGGATTTGAATTTACATTCATGACGGGGATATGCTTTTGTTGAACGAAATGGCCTCTACCTTTTTAGTGAGTGATTCGATTAGAGTTTTAAGCTAGGGATCGTCTTTAATTTCAAACATACCGTGGCCTTAATCGTATTTGATGAACTAGCGGAGCGGTGGATATCATCACTACCCCCAGTTGTTATTTAAACTTTAGTTTGATCCTCTAAAATTTATAAGCCTCAGAGGCTCCTTTGCTTAAGAAACTACCCCATTCATTATGTCTAGGACTTCTTTATGGTGGTACGAAGTCCTTTGAAAAAGGCATGAACTAACGTGTCTTTAAGCTAAGTTATGATGTGGACACTCTATAAGGAGATCGGTGAAACGATTCCAAGCCTCTGAAAATGATTCATGAGGATTTTGTCGAAAAGAAATGAATCTTGGAAAGCATCTCATCCGTCTTTAGGGGTGGGTAAAATGTTCCATAAACAAATTGAACAAGTTTAGCCCACGAGTCCATAGTTAAGCTTGGGGCGCTTAACCAAAGGGCTTTGCCTTATCGGCTAAGGTGAAGGGAAATACCCTCAGTTTAATTTGTTCCGTACCAACCGTAGGATGATGGAATGTTGTAAGGACTTGCTCAATCCTACGCATGTGTTGATAAGGTTTTTCATGGTCTGCTAGAACGATGCAAGATTTGGGGCTATCGCTCAAGGCTTTATAAAAGTCCAAGAGAGGAGTCTCTCCTTCGTCGGGCATTATGTCAGGTGGTGTGTGTGAAATAGTAGCTAGAGGTGTAGTAGATGGTATACTAGATAGAATCGTTTGTTGACGTTGTTGTGTTTTTGTTCGACCAGACCTTAATCTCATACAAGGCTAAGACCAAGTTTAGATAAACACATCAACACTCCAAACAATTTTGATATACTAGTATAAACCTCTAACAGGAGATGCGAGGTGCGGAAGAAAGGAATACCTGATTGCGTCCTTGCTTCGCTTATGAATAGCGTCTTGTTTACGCGTGTTCAGTGTATATAAATAGTTAGTACACTGAAAAACTTGAAAAATCGAAGTTCGAATCAAACCTGTGGAAATTCGGCAAAAGTCGCTAAAGAAGCGCTGGGCGCTGCGCTTAGAAAATGCGATGCGCACTCCGTGTAACTCCAAGTTACAGTGTTTTAGGGCGGGTCGCGCTCAAGATGGGGGCGGGTCGCACTTAAGGTTCCAGCTTATGGTAGCAGTGCGCTTCGCTCTGGCGTGATGCGCACTCCGTGTATTTTTTAATGAGAACTTTTCAATCTTTGGAACGGGACAACCACAGTATGAATCAAACAAGGGTGGGTGGGTTTAATGGGACTTTAAGAAAAGTACTTATACTACAAAAACTATGCGAAAGTGAAACTAAGATGGCAGCGGCGCCATTTGATAAAATATAAATTGAATAGTTTACTTATGAAATGAACGATGAAACTCAAAACGTAAGTAAACTAAAACTAATTTCTGTATCTAATATTTATCAAAGATTTCTACTCTCAATCCTATGAGATATAGTGAAGTAGAGTGATTCGTTCCACTCCTAGTCCTTCCGCATGCTGTGTTTTCTACGTATAAGTACTCTTAACTCTAAAGTCTAATGAGAGATTTACGAATTATAACTAGACTACGATGCAACTACCCACAAGATGCAACTAGTCGATTATTAAAACAACTATGGGAATGCTACGTCGATTCTATGATAAGGAGTTAAGGGGGATTGATTCCACCTTAACTCGACTTAATCCTACTGATAAGAGCCCAAAACTGTAGTTTTAACCCCTTAGCAGTCATACTTTTAGACCAATTATGTGAGTAATAAGTAAGAGTTAATACTGATTACGTGTTTGTATGTATTTCAGGCTTCAAAGTCAATTATGTGCAGGAATGTGCCACTTTGATGAGATAAAGGAGAAATGGTTGGTTACTAAGGAGTTCGGTGATTAAAGGCCAAGATTCAAGAAGACAAAGCCTTTGTAAAGCCTGGTCAAAAGATGAAAAGTCAAAGTCCACGCAGAAAAGCTTGATTACACAAAAGGCAAAGACAGAACTTCCGAAGACCATATCTTTGGACTCAGACCTTGGAATTGGGCCTACCTTATGTCAAACCGACCGGCTCGGAAAGAGCTTTCCAATGGACCAAGCCTTGACCCAATCCGAGGAGCAAAAGTGGACGAAAAGTCTGCTGAAGCCAACTGCAGCTGAAGAGGCCTTTTTGGACTGAAAGAATTGAGTTTTGGGCCTGATCCTCTGGCCCAAAACATGACTCCAAGCCCATGCACGATTTTTTGGATCGAACATATAAAACCAAAGCTTAGCTCTTTGTTAATGGTAGCTAGTTAGACCTAAAATAATATAGATAAATCTAGATCTGTTTTCATTAATTAAATTAAGTTTTAGTTCCATTTTCAATTCTTGTTTTAGATTAAGTCTTTGAATCATTATTCTTGATTGATTAGATAAATAAAAATAGTTATTTTAGCAATTTCGAATTGTGGTATTTCAATTTATAGATTTAGTTTTAATTATTGTTGGTTACCATTTCTTAGTTGTTAGTTAGAATTTAATCATTGTTTAGTTTAGATTAAGTAAATTTCGAATCTTGATATTATGTTTAGTTATAATAATATGGGAAATGATGTTTTGATGACTCAAGGCTAAAACCTCCATTAGAGGGGTTGATGAAGTCTTGATAAAAACTTAGCTGTTTAGGATAGAATCGTTGTAGAATCTATTCCACTCTAGAAGGTCGTGTTTCGCCATGAGAATGGGTGGGCGACTTCATATGCTAGTTAGTACTTGGTAGAAATGCCATGAACACTAGGGATTAGACTCGAAATTCTTGCCGTGAAAACGTAAGAATCGAGATACGACAATCTATACTAGGTTATTAAGTTGGATTCGAGGTGGATTTAATTCCCTCTATTTCTTTATCTAGATTCAAACAATCGTATTTCCGTAGCTTTTCATTAGATTAACTTTAGTTTATATTTTATCTTGTTATTATTATATCTTGTTATTTAAATTAACGCGTCTTGTTAGCATAACATTTCGTAAAGCTCTCATTAGACTTAAGACTGATTTCTTAGACTTAGAAAACAATCCATGCTAGAGAACTAGGAGTGGAACGAACTTCCTACTCCACTTAGTGCAATTCGCATCGAGAGTAGAAGCTTTGATAATTGAGATTAAAAGATCAGTTTTAGTTTACTTACGTTTTGAATTCATCGTTCATTTCGTAGGTAAACTATTCATTTTATATATATCAAATGGACTAATGACGAATTGTCATAATCCAAATTGAACTGCTTTGCAGAACAATATGGTTACTCCTAATCCCTAATTACACATGACATTTCTACCAATTCATAACTAGTATGTGAACGATTAAACCCATTCTCATGGTGAACTAATCGTTTCTAGAGTGGAAAGGAAATTACGACGACTCTACGATAATCGAAATCAAGCTTTCATCAAGGCTTCTCAACCCCCTCAATGGAGGTTTAGCCGAGAATCATCACGCTATCATTCCCAATGGAATTCAAACAAGACATGATATAAAGATTGAAACTTTGCTTGTTTAAACCCAATTCAAAACTACTAATGCAATAATTTAATTAAACTAATAATGACAAGTAATTGAATCTAAAAATTGAATTAAATAAGTAAATGAAAAATGAACTAGATTACCAAGAACACTATTTTATTAATCTAATGAATAATAAAACAATGATTCAAATACTAAATTAATAATCTAACTAATCTAAGTCTAGCTATCTACGTAATAGAGGAAATTAGATCTAACAATTGTAAATGACAAGAATCAAAATTGACAAACTAGCTATTTTATTAATCAAACTAATTAAGAATAATGATTCTAAGAGTTTGATCTAAAAAAATAATTGAAATTAAACTAAACTTAATTTTATTACATGAAAACTAGATCTATAATTATCTATAGTTTAGGTCTAACTAGCTACCTCTAACTATTTACCCCTAATTTTCTACCATTAACAAAGAGTCAAGCTCTTCTTTTTATACTTTCAGATCCAAAAATCGTGCATGGGCTTGGAGCCATGTTTTGGGCCAGAGAATTAGGCCCAAAACCCAATTCTTTCAGTCCAAAAAGGCCTCTTCAGCTGCAGTTGACTTCAACGGACTTTTTGTCCACTTCTGCTCCTCTGATTGGGTCAAGGATTAGACCATTGGAAAGCTCTTTCCGAGCTGGTCGTTTTGACATAAGGTAGGCCCAATTCCGAGGTCTGAGTCAAAAGATACGGCCTTTGGAAGTTCTGCTGACTTTGTGTGCTATTTCTGCCCGCGTCGACTTTTCAGCTTTTGACCAGGCTTTAGAAAGGCTTTGTCTTCTTGAATCTTAGCCTTTAATCACAGAACTCCTTAGCAACCAACCTTTGCTCCTTTATCTCGCTAAAGTGGCACATTTCTGCACATAATAGACTTTGAAGCCTGAAATGCATAAAAACACGTAATCAGTGTTAACTCTTAATTATTACTCACATAATTGGTCTAATAGTATGACTGTTACAGGGTTAAAACTACAGTTTTGGGCTCTTATCACAAGGTATCTCCACCATCACCATTCTCTGCTGCCAATGCTTCTGCTTCTTTCTCCAATTTCATCCTCTCCTTATCATAATTTATAACAACCTCCAATGCAAACATATCAGAGAACATATCTTCTGACTTCTTTCTCTCCACAAAATCATTATTCTTACCAACAAGTCCTTCAGGAGCAGAACTGACAAACAATTTTGTGGGAGAAGACTGCTCTACTGATTTGTCATCAGTCCCGGCTCCCATGCCTTCCCTCTCTTTGTTCTCTTTCCTTTCCACCACTTTTTTCCCTGTCACCATCACAAACTCTTAATTCATACGCCTGGGTCAATCTTAACAAAATTAGGCCTTAATGAGGTGGATGATATTGGGATGATGATTTTCGATTTCTCTAAACCAGATTTCCTCTTTTTCTTTGACGAAATATTTGTACCATGTATGTTCAACTTGATAACCTTGATATGCTAGTCAAATATTCTAATCCATTTGCAATTACTATTTAAGTCCAACTTTTCCTAGACACTAGCTCTATCTCTTTTCCAATCTGGTTAAATTTCATAGTGATAAGAGTCCAAAACTGTAGTTTTAACCCCTTTAACAATATCACTTTTGACCAATTATGTGATTAATAAGTAAGTGTCAGTACTGTTATCGTGTTCTTATGTATTTAAGGCATTGGAGTTGAATACGTGCAGAAATGCGTCTCTTTTGCGAGATAAAGAGGCAAAGGTTGGTTGCTAAGAAGTTCTATGATTAAAGGCTAAGATTCAAGGAGAAAAAACCATTTTAAAGCCCGGTCAAAGCTGAAAAGTCAAAGTCAATGCGGGCAGAGATAGCGCACAAAAGTCAGCTAAACTTTCGAAGGCTGTATCTTTAGACTTCGACCTCGGAATTGGGTTTACCTTACGTTAAAACAACTGATTCAGAAAGATCTTTCCAATGGTCCCAGCCTTGACCCAATCAGAGGAGCAGAAGTGGATGAAAAGACTGTTGAAGTCGAATCTAGTTGAAAAGCCCTTTGTGAACTAAAGTACTGAGGTTTTGGGCTCGATTTTCCGGCCCAAAACATGGCTCCTCAGCCCATGCATGAATTTGTGGATCTTGTCTCCTCTATTTGAAGAGAGAAAGACTTAGCTCTTAAGATACTTAGTTTTTAGTTAGTCAATAATCCAATAGTTAGTTTTTACTTAGCTTTACTTAGTCTAGATCCAATAGGTAGTTTTAGATCTAGTTAATTAGCATCAAATTAGTGTTTATAACAAGATTTAGTTTTTAGAATCAATAATTAGTTTGTATTTCAAGTTTTAGTTTCTAATTCAATATTTGATTCATAGATTTAGTTTGTCTTAAATTGATAATTAGTTATTCATAATCTTAGTTTTAAATATTGTTCATTTAATTCATTTTGAAAATTAGACTATTGTTAAATTAGATCAATAAAGATAATTACTTATTTAATAATGACTTGTTTTTATTATTATTGTTTATTGTTAATGAACCCAATGAAACTAGGCTAAAAACTCCATTAGAGGATGGGATAGAAACATTTGCAAAAATTAGGCACTTTTAGGATGTGAATTACGCATTTTTTCTTTATAAAAAATTAAAAATCATAAATATTGTTTATACTAGGAACTTAGTGATAATAGTATTGTTCCCTTCTCCATGATGATATTAGTCTAGAAATCTCACGTAGTACTTGAATTAGGATTTAATTTTTGAAACATAGATTAATACATAGGTAATAGTCATTACATCTTTTCATGAACATCTTGCATGAGCATCTTTGATTGTACTTGGCAGTATTTTTCTGAGACGTAGGTTAGAATACTTAATACATATCCTGTGAGCTTCTAGCCTAAAAGCCTCATAAAATTGAAATATCTGAGTAATGACACAAGGGAGAAGTCAAATCCGAGTAGAGAAATCACACATCTACTTGCTTGATCACCACACCATATCCTAAGCGAGAATTTAGTCCCTCTTTGGATCGATATAGCCAAAAATTCTCACCTATATGAAATTTATTATCCGCTAGTCACCCCACTGAGCCTTTCATTAGCCTTTTCACAAATCACAAATCCTTTACCCAATAAAACAAAATAAAAATAAAATAAAATCAGCCTACCTATCTGGATAAGTATGAGAAATAGGATGAGTGAAGAAAAGAGAAGAGAAAAATCTTTGAAAACAAAAAATTAGTTAGTTGCTTCAGAAAAGAAAAAGAAAAGAAGTTTACATCCAAAGAAAAGAAAAGAAAATAAAAATAAATATAAGAATAAATATAAAAATAAAATAAAAACTCCAAAAATAGAATAAAAGGAGTCAAAAAGCCAAAATAAAAAGGCTAAGAATGGAAACAAAGTGTAGAAGCAAAAGAACAAAGTTTTCTCTAGCTACATAATATGAAGACCCTATTTTCTCAGACTTATCTTTTTGAATATCCATTTCCTTCCTTCTTTAACCAATACCGACGCCCCGTATCACCTAATAAAGACCGCTAGCTCAATTAGGAATAAGTTGGTGTGATAGTAAGTGGTAGATGTGTTTGATTGACCTCGGCTTCCTTGGATTGTCATTGAGATTGTGAGGAAATGTGTGCCCACTGCACACTGGAGTTAGCAAACTTGAGTGGAAAAATTAGAGTGTTATGTGTTTTGACACATTCTCTGTGAGAACCTACTTAGGCACGCTACCCAAAAGTTTCAAAAACGGACCTGCCATTGCATTTCATATCATAGTTCATTGTATAGTTGTTTAGCTTAAGATAATTTGATTATTATTCATATATTAGTTTAGGTTTCAACTTGATTATTCTGTATTCATTGCTAGTGAGATGTATAGATATTTGAGAATAAATAAAGAAACAACAGTTTTATTTCTTAGTCATTGTAGTATAGATGAAGTTTGTGAGTACTTTCACTGGAAAACTCTAACGAGGCTAAAACTCGTCCACTAGGGAATTCCTAGTGGTTTAAGGCCTTGTTGCATATGATCAATACAATCGCACTCGGCGAAACGAGATTAGTTAGAACTCCAATTTTGGTCACTTATTCTAATTTCTCATATTTACTTGAGGACAAGAAAAATACTGTTTGGGGGTGGTTTGATAAGAGCCCAAAACTGTAGTTTTAACCCCTTTAACAATATAACTTTTGACCAATTATGTGATTAATAAGTAAGAGTTAGTACTGTTATCATATGCTTATGTATTTTAGGCATTGGAGTCGAATACGTGCAGAAATGCATCCCTTTTGCGAGATAAAGGAGCAAAGGTTGGTTGCTAAGAAGTTCTATAATTAAAGGTGAAGATTCAAGGAGAAAAAGCTTTTTTAAAGCTCGATTAAAGCTGAAAAATCAAAGTCAACGCAGGCATAAATTGCGCACAAAAGTCAGCTGAACTTCCGAAGGCCGTATCTTTGGACTCAGACCTCGGAATTGGGCCTACCTTACGTTAAAATGACCGGCTCAGAAAGATATTTCCAATGGTCCCAACCTTGACCCAATCAGAGTAACATAAGTGGATGAAGAGGCTGTTGAAGTCGAATCCAACTGAAAAGCCCTTTGTGGACTGAAGTACTGAGGTTTTGGGCTCGATTTTCCAGCCCAAAACATGGCTCCTCAGCCCATGTACGAATTTGTGGATATTTTCTCCTCTATTTGAAGAGAGAAAGACTTAGCTCTTAAGATACTTAGTTTATAGCTAGATAGAGATAAAAAAAAATTAGATATATACTTAGTTTTTAGTTAGTCAATAATCCAATAGTTAGTTTTTACTTAGCTTTACTTAGTCTAGATCAAATAGTTAGTTTTAATTCATTAAATTAGTTTATATAGATTAATCTAGTTAGTTGTCAATTCTATTAGTTGTTAGAACAAGTTTTGAATCTTAGAATAAAATACGTAGTTTATATTTCAATCTTCAAATTTGAATTCAAGTTATTTTAATCAAGTTTGATTTAATTTAATTATGTCTTATTATTATTGTTTACTGTTAATGAACCCAATGAAACTAGGCTAAAAACTCTATTAGAGGAGTTTTATGAAGTCTATTTGAGGGTTATGATTGTTCTTATTTAGTTTTCTTATTGTCTTATGTGCTTCAAGTTCAAGTTTTATAGTTGTCTAGAGATAGAGATTATAGAAGTTGAACTAGAGAAAGGAAACTCCACAAAGAGATTCGTGGATGAGAATTTCTCTTATGCTAATCATATCTTAGTACAGAGATTGCTAGGATTGGTTAGGGATCAATAATAAATTGTGGCTTTTGTTGTTTTACCTTGTGTAGATTAATAAATATTAAGATTAAAACATGAGAAACTAGTTAGAATAATCATAACTTCACATAGATGGATTAATCCTTCCTCTATGTTCTTCTAATTCATTAAATTCACCTTTTAATTGTTAGTTAAATTAGTTTAATTTATAATTAGTTTTAGTTTAAATAAATCACAACACTACTCTCATTGTTCTCACCATTGTTTCCTTGTGTTTGATTAATTGAATTCGTTTAGTCTTGATAGATTAGGAGTGGAACGAATCCTGACTCTCTATATTGTATTTGAATTGAGAGTAGGAATATTGATTTAAGCACTTATTTAGTAAATTGATTATTTGTGTTTCCGCATAGATAGTTAGTTAACGTAAATTTTGTCTTTATCACATAGCCACACCAATTCCAATCATTATTAGGCCTGCACATGTTTTGCCAAAATTTGTTTTTACTCACTATCATATTCCAAGCCCTTGTTGGTTAAGAACACCTTTATTAGCCAATTCTTTTTCTCTAATCACCCTAGGCCACCAACTTTAATTTCACCATTTTCAATTAATTCCACATTCGACACCTACATCTAAATTAGTTTGCAATTTTTCTTTTTTCATCTTTACTTCTTTACATTCATTCTTTACGGCATTACTTTCATCTCACCACCACACTAATTTTTCATTTCACACCATTGTTCGTATACCGCTTACAACTCATTCTGTTTGTCTACCGCTTTGCAAATCATTGTGTTTGTTCTTTTTTCTTACGATTTTTTCTTTACATTTTTCTTTTCTTTGTCATATGAACTTCGTTCACATGCCAAAGAGGGGGCGGTGTTTCGACCCCACCTACGCGGTAAACGTCCATTGGTAGGAGTCTCTACTTTATTCGTTTAATCAACAGGGCTAAGGCCCAATTTGCAATATCATAGATCAATATACATGCCTAGTAACTCATGTGTCTAGGGCTGAACCCTAGCCACATGGCTTGCCACTTACATACATTAATTTATGTCTAGATTCATTTCATATCAAAGAGATAATCATCAACTAAGAGTCATACTCCATTACAATTACTTGAGCTACAAGAAGTCTCTACTCTACACATATAAATATAAAACTATTTTTCACAAAGAACTATGTTCTTGAGACTTGATCCCATTGATAATTTGGGTACGTAGGCAACTGAAAGGTACAGTCTTATCATTCACTCAATCACCATCACTTTTCTCACTACTTTTCTATGTTATTTGTCTCTTTCGTCACCACTTAGTGTTTTGATCATATTTGGTCTAAACATTTAGTGATGTAGCCTAGTTGCGAATATCTCAAAGTTGTTGATGTGCTTCACCATAAATTGTTTGGAGCTCAAATGATTTGGGAGTTTTAGAAGAAAGGAAGGTAGAATCTTTAGTTTAGGACTTGTATTGGTTAACTAGTTTATGAAGAACATTGAAAAGCTCAAGTTGTTTTAATGATTGGAAGAACACAAACTTGAAAGAAAAGGATTAACATGATTGATTGAAAGAAAGAACAACAAGAAAGAAGATTGATTAATTGAATAACAAAAGCAAATAACAAGATTGAAATGAAGAACAATAAAGTAAATGCCTTGAATGAAAAAAAGACTAGAAATTAAATCCTACATGACACTAGATTAAGTCTAGGTGCATTCTTTCTCCCTAACTTTTAGTTCTTATACCCCTACTTTATATAATTGACTGATTTGCCCTTCTCCATTACATTTGAGACACCTCACCACTTGCTTTATGCTTTTGCTTTTGATTTCTTCCTAATTAAGATAGGTTTTAGAGAAACCCATCTTTTATGTTAAGGATATCTATCTCTGGTCTTCTGAGTTGAGGACTTGACTTTCAGCTCCTTGGTTCTGAGTCCTTGACCTATGACCTTTGACTTTGACTTTTTTAGCACTTTTTCATAGCAGCTTCTAGTCTTCATAATAAGCATAACTAATGCTCCTTTTGGTGCTAAGACGCAGCTTTTATGATAAGTGGTCTGAATTTCTCTGTAACCTGAAAAAGGCAATAAAAGCTGTGAGTTGTCTTTTCATTAAGCGTAATAAGGGTTGTAATGTAGTAATGTAAGGTTAATAAAACACACATTTGGTAGCTGATCACCACCCCCAAATAGCATCTTTATTGTCCTCAAGCAAGAATGAGAGAAAAAACTATAATCACAAATGAGTGTGATTACATTGACCATATGCAATAAGGCCTTAAACCACTAGGAGTTCTCTAGTGGACGAGCTTTAAGTCTCGTGAGAGTTTTCCAGTGTAGGCACTCACAAACTTCTTCTATTTAGTACATATGGTCTTGTTTCCTTATTTTCATTAGCAGGAAATAAGGACAAGCTCTTTTAGACTTAGAATAACATATGTACAGTAATTTAATCACCTAAAGATAAATGTGCAAAACATGAGAAATAAAATGCAAAAGCAAAGTCCTTTCCGAGACTTTTAGAGAACGTCCTTAAGGTGGGTTCTCACAAAGGTGTGTTACAATCACAACTCTTTGATAGATTCACTCAATTTTTGTTCTCTAAAGTGCAGTAGGCACTTATATTCCTCACATACTCAAATGACGTCCAAAGAAACCGGGGTCGATTGATCATGCTTGCCACTTACTATGACACCATCATATTCCTAATTGAGCTAGATGTCTTTTATTAGGAGTTACGAGGCTAGGGTGATGGTCTAAAAAGAAAAAAGGAAGGGAAAACAAAAATTTGAGAAGTTGAGAAATTGGGTCTTCAATATACTTGTAACCAGAAAAGAACCACGTTTTGTTTTTTTTCTTCCAAATTCTGATTCATTCTTTTAGCCCTTTGGCTTAGTGGTTCCATATGATTTTGAATTTTGGGAGTTCTAACTTTGATTTTGTTTATTTTTGCTTTTGATATCATCTTCTTTTTCATTTTTTAACTTTTGGGAGATTTGATTTTTTACTCCTTTGAGTTTTTTGGAGTTTTGGTTTTTTGGTAGGTCTTTCTTTTCTTTTCAAAGCAACTAACTGATCTGTTTTTGTACAAGGTCTTCTCTTCTGTTTTTCTAATATCCATCCAATTCTCAACTCGTTAGCTAGGTAAGCTTTTTATTGTGTGTTATAACGGGTCAAGAATTTATGGTAAAGATTAAAAAGGCTTTTAGAAAATTGTGAAGGCTCAAAAGGGGTAACTAGAGGAAAACTATCTTTTTGGGTTTTTAACGTTTATATGACTATATCGATCCAAAAAGGGCCTAAATTCTCTCTTAGGATATGATGTGGTGATGAAACAAGTGGACGTGTGGTCTTTCTATCCGGACATCCTTTGTGTCATAACTCAATAATCATTAAGATGAGGCTTTTGGCTAGATTCTCACAAGATATGGAACTTAATTGTTCTAACCTTGGTCTCGGAAACTCACTGCTATATACAATCAAATGTTGATGCATGCCATTTATGAAAAGATGCAAAAACTATTGTTCGTATATTAGTCTAAGTTCGAAGAACAAGACTTTACTCTATTGCTATAATGAGACTTCTAAACTTTTTATACATCCTAGAAAAAGGGAAACAAAACTTTTTAATACTAAATAGAAAAATATTTTTGGTCTTTTTCAAAAAAAAAATTTAGAAAGGAAGAAATATACTATTATATCTACTTTAGAAAATGCATAGTTTTTGCAAAATATTACTCTACCACCCCCAAATAGAAATATGTTTTATCCTCAAAGTATGAAGAGATAAGGAAAGAGATTACCATAGAAATATGAGCAAAAACGGTGACACACCTGTATTCTGTTCTTCATGATGAAAATACGCCACCCCCAAATAAGTTTGGGGCGTGGGTTGTTTGATATAGAATGAGAAATACATGTCTTATTGTACTACAAATAATTATTCTACTATGAATTTTTTGGGTTTATGTATTTTTGAGAACATATGAAATGCATAAAATATGGAAAAATGGAAAATTTTGGCATGATGTATCTGTATTACCTTCTACTAATATACCAAATTCTACAAGAAAACAAATAAAACAAGTAGATAATATTAAACATATAATTAAATTTATACTAAATGGCATACATGTAAGAAAGAAAAATAAAAATAAAAATATCAAACTATACAGACATTAGGAAAATTCCTAGTCAGAATCCGTGCATGACTCGTCACGACGTCGAGAAGATCTTTCTCCTTGTTGACGTCGGGTCCTAGCGTGTTAAAGGTTTTAGTTGTAGTGAGCATACTTCAAAAAGTTAGATTAAGACTTGATGTTCATCCTAAATTGTTTAGAGTTTGAGTGAGGGAGATGTGAAGAAGAAAGGTAGACTTTTGTAGGATTAGAATGGTTCTAAGCTAATGAAAACTTGAAAGCTTTGATTGTTGTATTGAAATGAATTGAAAATATGAAGGGGAAGATTGATTAAAACATTGAAATAAAAGCAAGCAAACAAGATTGGAGATTAAAACAAAGAACAAGCAAACAAGATTGAAAATTAAAACAAAGAACAAGTAAACAAGATTGATTATAATAAAATAAACCAACAAGAAAATAAAAACATGAATTGAAAAACAAGACAATAATTTAAACAAACCAAATGGTTTGGATCCTAAGACAATGGATGGTTTCTCTCTCCCTTGCTTTTAGCTACTTTTGTTTTTTACAGATTTTCCTTTCTCCATTACAAACTAGACACCTCACACTTTCACTTTTGCTTTTGCTTTTTGGTTTCTTCATGACCAAGGTAGGTTTAGGGAGAAAGTCTTCATAATTTGAGATAAAGGCCTCCATATCTGGTCTTATGAATTGAGGGATTTGACCTTTGACTTTGACCGTTAACTTTGATCGGTTGACTTTGACCTTTTCAGCACTTTTCCACAATAGCTACTGGTCTTCATAATAAGCGTGATTAAGGCTCATTTTGGTGCTGAGACACAGCTTTTATGATAAGTGGTCTAAAATACTCCTTGACCTAAAAAAGGCAATAAAAGCTATGAGTTGTCTTTTCGTTAAGCGTAAGAAAGGTTGTAATGTAGTAATATACGGGTAATAAAATTCACATTTGGGAGCTGATCACCACCACCAAATAGCATCTCGCTTGTCCTCAAGCAAGGATGAGAGTAAAAAACTAAGATCACAAATGAGTGATTTATTATCAATTATACTAATCTCCTTTCACAAAGTGCGATTGCATTAACCATATGCAACAACGCCTTAAACCATTAAGAATTCCCTAGTGGCTGAGCTTTAAGCCTCGTGAGAGTTTTCCAGTGAAGGTACTCACAAACTTCTTCTACTTAGTACAAAAGGTCTTGTTTCCTTATTTCTTCTCAGAAGTTCATACATCTCATTAGGGGGGAATAAGGACAAGCTCGTTTGAACTTAGAATAACATATATACAATAGTTTAATCATCTAAAGATAAATGCACAAAATATAAGCAATGAAATGAAAAAGGAGAGTCGTTTCCAAGGCTTTGGAGAGCTTCTTTAAGGTGGGTTCTCATAGGGGTGTGTTGCAATCACAACTCTTTGATAGATTCACTCAAAGTTCGTTCTCTCAAGTGCAGTGAGAATTTATATTTCTCACATACTCAAATGACGTCTAAAGAAAGGTCGATTGATCATGTTTGCCACTTACTATCGCACCTTCCTATTCCTAATCGAGCTAGATGTCTTTTATTAGGAGTTACGGGGCTAGGGTGATGGTTTAGAAAGAAAAAGGAAGGGAAAAACAAAATTTGATAAATTGAGAAACTGGGTGTTCAATATACTTGTAACCAGAGAAGAACCTCATTTTGTTCTTTTGCTTCCGAATTGCGATACATTCTTTTAACCTTTTGGCTTTGTGACTACATATGATTTTAAAATTTGGGAGTTCTAACTTTGCTTTTGATTCTTTTTGTTTTTGATATCATCTCCTTTTGATTTTGAACTTTTAGGAGATTCAATTTTTGAGTCCTTTGGATTTTTTAGAGTTTTGGTTTTTTGATAGTTTTTTTTTTTTTTTTTTTTTTTTTTTTGTTCTTGAAGGAAATAACTATTCTATTTTTGTACAAGGTATTTTTTTCTCTTTGTTTGATATCCATCCAGTTCTCAACTCATCAGCTGAGTAAGCTTTATATTGTGTGTTGTAACAGGTTAGGAATTTTTGGTGAAGAATAAAAAGGCTTTTAGAAAGGGTGAAGGCTCAAGAGGGGTAACTAGAGGAAAACTATCTTTTTGGGTTTTTAACGTTTATTTGGCTATATCGATCCAAAAAGGGCCTAAATTCTATCATAGGATATGGCATGGTGATCAAGCAAGTGGACGTGTGGTCTTTCTATCCGGACATCCTTTGTGTCATCACTCAATAATCATTCAGATGAGACTTTTGGCTAGATTCTCACATGATATGAAACTTAATTGTTTTAACCTTGGCTTTGGAAACTCACTACTATATACAAACAAATGTTAATGCATACCATTCATGAAAAGATGTAGAAACTTTTGTACGTATATTAGTCTAAGTACGAAGAACAAGGCCTTACTCTATTGTGATAATGAGACTTCTAAACTTTTTATTCATCCTAAAAAAAGGAAGCAAGACTTTTTAATACTAAACGGAAAAATATTTATAGTTTTTTTCGAAAAAAATTTAGAAAGGAAGAAATAAACTATTATATATACTATATAGAAAATGTCTAGTTTTTGCAAAATATTACTATACCACCCCCAAATAGAACTATGCTTTGTCCTCAAAGTATGAAGAGATAAGGAAAGAGATTACCATAGAAACATGAGCAAAAACGGTGATACACCTATATTCTGTTCTTCATGATGAAAATATGCCACCCCCAAATAAGTTTGGGGCATGGGTTGTTTGATATAGAATGGGAAATACATGGTTTATTATACTAGGGATATTTATTCTACTATAAAATCCTTTTTTTTTTTTGTATTTTTGAAAACATGCATGAAAGAAAAATTGGAAAATTTTGGCATGATGTATCTATTTTACCTTCTACGCATAAACTAAATTCCATGAGAAAAAGCAAAATAAAAGAAGCAGATAATATTAAGCATAAAATTAAACTTATACTACGTTATACACGTGAAAAAGAAATAGAAAAAGAAATAGATCCAACTATATAGACACTAGGAATCCTTGTCAGAATCCGTGCGTGACTTGGCTCGACGTCTAGAAGATCTTTCTCCTTGCTAACGTTGAGGCCTGACATATCTATCACTGCGTGGGAGTGCGTCTTTGATGCTCTGCAGTGTTCTAGTGACACTGTGCTGAAAACGTCACTACTCCTGCTGGAAGGATCATTACTCCTCTCTGAGGGTAAGTTGTTCCGCTCGGATAGTCTGCTGTTCCATTATGATGTTCTGATGAGTTTCCCTTAGTTGGTGGAGATATGAGTGTAGAATCCTCTTGCCTCCATGGAGGAAGTGAATTCCGTCCATGGGCTAAGTGAACTATCGAGTGGCATCTTCAACGAAGTAATCCACCTTCTTGGTCGGGCGTGCTTGCTCAGCGACTCTAGCGGTAGGTGGAAGCAATGACTTCTGGACGCAGTGGGCAAAGATAAGACCTGTGGTAGTGTCCTTGACCTCTACTAGGGCATCTGTGGCTTGGAACCCCCAGTGCTGCATGTCTTGGTGACTAGCACTGGTAGAGGGGCAGTTGACTTCTTCGGTTTACAGAGTTGCTCAAAGATAAAAGAGATGATGCAGAAGTTATTCTTATGCTCTTGAAGAATCTATAAAATATGAAGCATCGCCTTACCTATATCTGAAGGCATGGCTGAGCCTAGTAGGTTGTATGCTGTCCACTGAGATATCTTTTCTCGGTTCCTTCAGAGCGAACTCGGTAAGTGCAAAGAGACACAGGTTTTAACCCCTCGAGAAGCGTCTCTATCATCATCACGTTGATGGTCTTTCCGTCTGGGGACTGTTTCATTTGAATAATCTTTCAGAGGAATCCCCAGAACTCCACTCACCACCTCCTTGGTGAGCTCGAGTGAGCGGCCATCCTTAACAACCGTAATGCGGTCATCCTCCTCTCTAAGCATGCATGTATAAAATGAAAGAGTAAGAGAGGGAGAATAAACTGCATCTTCTAACAAAACCAAGGGTTCCCATCCTCTTCTTCTGATATCAGCCCTGAAGTGCACTTCAAACAGATCAGAATAGAAGAGGTCTTGAAAAGTTTGCTCCGGCACGATTTTAAGAACTCGAGCCATTTAGAGTAGGGATTTAAAAAATTAGGGTTTTGAGTTGGAATGGGGGTTGAAAATGGAGAAGGCTGTAAAAAAATTGTGTGGTGGCGTCTTAAAAAAAAAGGCGCAACTGTTAGGGTTTGCAATGGAAGGGAAAGAAAGATATATATCAATCCCTTAATATCCGGCGAGAGGGAAAAATAATTGGAGTGAGCGGGAGAATTTTCCCCGGAACTTGGATTTCTCATTATTGCTGTTTGTGTTTCAATAAGTTTTTTTTTTTTTTTTTTTGATAAAGCTGTTTCCATAAGTGAGGAGGTTAAATTCTTAGTGAAGAGTATGTTGATTTTGGTATTCTTTTTTTCGGTTAAGCTGTTGACGGTTTAATTGGGTTTAATTGAAAGCCAAAATGGTCCAACCTACCTAGTGCCCAAAAAATTGTGAGAAGGTTGACGGTTTATTTTATTACTAATTTGACTGTTTTAGGAAACACTATCATATTTTCTTGACACTTGTATCATACACGACATAATATTGCAATAGCCATCATAAAATTATTATATTGACTGTTCATACTATATAAGAATAGTCACTTGTATCATAAAATTACGGGCAGTCGCGACCTAGGAGTGGGGCGGCTAGGGTTGGGAATTTTGTGATGGAGAAGAAAGGAAGTGGGCGGTCGCGTGGGCTTAATGGTTTGATGGCATGTGCCTCGCAGTGCCTCTTTTAAGAATTTGAAATTTTTGGCCCAACGGATAAAATGTAAATTCATTTTTTCTATCCTATGAATAATGATTTATGCTAGGAATAAGAAAGCTAGTTATTATACGTTTAATCAAAGTTTCTACTCTCATTTATCATGTAATAAACTTAGAGTAAATATTTCGTTCCACTACTAGTTGTTTAAAACGTAACAATTTCACTAACTTAAACAATTCTACAATACCAATGAGAGCAATGTTTTTAATAATACTAATATGTGGGAATAACTAATTAAGATATTCTAAATTATACTATGGCAATTAAATCCGAAGATGTGAATGAGAAGGAATTAAGGAGATTTGAAATCCACCTTGATTAATCCCTAATATGCTAGTACGGATTTGTTGCAACCCTATTCTTTAGGTTTTCACATAAAGATTAAGTCTTTTTATCCCTAATTATTCATGGCATCTCTACCAACTAATAATTAGTATGTGAGGCAATTGAAACCCATTCTCATGGTGAATTAACAACCCTCTAGAGTGGAATATCTTACTACAACTATTCTACACTAACACATCAAGTCTTCATTAAAGCTTAAATAAAACCCCTCTAATGGAGGTTTAGCTATGAATCATGGGACTTTCATGGACATAATAATAGAAAGAAGAAGACATAATGAAGAACTACATTATTAAAGATAAGTTGAATTGAATTAATGGTGGCTAGGCTAATAAAACAATAACTAGGGTTTAAAACTAAAGAAGAAAAACTAATTTATTATCTAATGGGAGTCGAGAGAGAGAGAGAATCCTAATTTACAACTAAACTAAATAGGGGAGTAGACAAGTTTTGTTTAGCCTTAACCCTCTTTATATAGGAGAGGGTTAGGTTTACAATTTCGTGAATGTGCTTTGGAGCTATATTTTGGGCCATTAAATCAAGCCCAAAACCTAATAAGTTAAGTCCAAAAAAGGTTTCTCTAATGGAAATTACTGCAACAACCTTTTTGTCCACTTTTACTCCTCTAAATGGATCAAGGCCTGGACCATTAGAAAGCTCTTTTCGAGTCAGAAAATTATTGCAATAGTCTTTTCATCTACTTTTACTCCTTTGATTGGATCAAGGCCCAGACTATTATAAAGCTCTTTCCGAGCCAGTCATTTTGACATATAGTAGGCCCAATTCCGAGGTCTGAGTTCAAAGATACGGTTTGCGGATGTTTTATTGACTTTTATGCTCTATTTTTGCCCACGTTGACTTTGACTTTTCAGCTTTGACTAGGCTTTAAAAATGTTTTTTCGCCTTGAAACTTGGGGTTTAACCATAAAACTTCTTAGCAACCAACCTTTGCTCCTTTCTCTTGCAAAAGTGACATATTTCTTCACATAGTTGACTCCAAGACCTGAAATACACAAAACTACGTAAACAGTAGTAACTCTTATTTATTATAAACATAGTTGGTCTAAATGTAATATTATTAAGGGTTAAAACTAAAGTTTTGGGCTCTTAGCAAACTAACCCCAAACAATATTTTGCTTGTCCTCAAACAAATATGAGAAACTAAAATAAGTGACCAAAAATAGAGTTCTTAACTAATCTCGTTTCGCCGAGTGCGATTGCATTGACCATATGCAATAAGGCCTTAAACCACTAGGAATTTCCTAGTAAACGATTTATAGCCTCGTGTGAGTTTTCTAGAGAATGTACTCACAAACTTCATTTATATTTCAAAGACCAAGAATTACAAGTAATTTCCCCCTAATTTATCTAAGATATCTATACATCTCACTAGCAATGAATACAATACAAAATAATCAATTCAAAACCTAAGCTAATACGTGCATAATAATCAAATCATCTAACTATATATATATATATATATATATATATATATATATATATATATATATATATATATATATATATATATATATATATAATGAGCTATGCTATGAAATTCAATAACAGATCCGTTTCTAAAACGTTGGAATAGCATCTCTAAGTAGGTCCTCATAATTATGTCAAAACAAAAACACTCTGATTTTTCCACTCAAGTTTTGCGCAGTCCAGTGTGTAGTGGGCACATTTTCCTCACAATCTCCATGACCTACAAGGAAGCCGAAGTCGATCAAACACATCTGCCACTTACTATCACACTAACCTATTCCTAATTGAGCTAGAGGTCTTTATTCGGTGTTGCGGGGATTACGTGATAGTTTAAGAAGGAAAGAAATGGATATTCAAAAGGACAAGTATGAGATAATAGGGTCTTCAAAATATGTAACTAGAGAAAACCTTGTTCTTACTTTGCTTCTATACTTTGTTTCCATCCTTAGCCATTATTTTTTTTTTCTTTTTTTTGGCTTTTGACTCATTTGATTATGTTTTTGAAGTTCTAACTTTTTATTTTATTTTATTTATTTATTTTTTCTTTTATTTGGATGGAAACTTTCTTTTATTTTTTTATTTGAAACAGCTAACAAATTCTTGGTTTTCCATAGGTTTTTCTCTTTTCTTTTCTTCATTTCATCCTACTTCTCAGACTCATTCAAAAATGGGTAGGCTGATTTTTGTTTTTGTTTTGTTTCTTATAAAAGGGTTAAGGATTTGTGGTTTATGAAAAGGCTAAAGAAAGGCTTAGAGGGGCGACTAGCGGAAAATAGTTTCAAATAGGTTTGAATTTTTGGCTATATCGATCCAAAAAGGGCCTAAATTCTCTCTTAGGATATGGTATAGTGATCAAACAAGTGGGTGTGTGATTTCTCTATTTGGAATTTACTTCTCCCTTGTGTTATTACTCAGATATTTCACTCATAAGGCTTTTAGGCTATATTCTCATAGGATTTGTAGAATAAGTATACTAGCCTAGATTTCAGAAACTTACTGCAAATACAAACATATATAGATACTCATGCAATATATTTATGAAAAGATACAATGACTATTACCTACATATTAACCTAAGTTTCTAAAAACTATTCTAATTTAAGAGCTAATGTGAAACTTCTAGACTAATATCATCATAGAGAAGGGAACAATACCATTATCTCAAAGTGTATAACATAAACTATATTTTTTATTTTTATTTTTTAAATTCTTATAAGACAAATAATACGTAATATACAACCTAATATATGCTTAAACATTTACAACATGTTTCTATACCAACCCCAAACAATTTGGGAGAAGGGGGTTCATGAAACAATTCAATAACATAATTAAATTATGTAACTAACTAATTTTTATGATTTTTAACATTTTATAAAGAAAAGTGCGTAATTTACATCCTAAAAGTTTCTAATTTTTGCAAATGTTTCTATCCCACCCCAAACAATCGAACGCTTTGTCCTCAAAGTGTAAAGAGATAATGAAAGAATTTACCATAGAAACATGGTAAAAATTGGTAGTACCTGTAAAAGAAATATTATAAAGATAATATGATAACATAAAGCACAATTAAACTGTTACGTACTAACTAACACAAATTCTACTAGAGTAAACATGACAGGCAGAGGGTGGTAAAAAGATTTGAAATGAAATATCAAAATACGCCACCCCCAAACAAAATTTGAAAACTCTTTTTAAGTTTGAAAATTTTTGTGGCATATACTTCATTTAGGTGGTATTTTACAAAAAATTATATGGGTCTTTTATAGTCAAATTCCCCTAGACTTATCGTGGGGTCATTTTAAGTCAGATTCCCCTAAACTGTGCACACCCCCAAACAAGCAAGAAACTGGGGTGGCACAAAAATAGATGATGCGTGGTCAACTATAAACTAATTGTCGAAAGAGTTGGGGGTCTAGCCATAAAAAACATGATACTAAAAACACCCCTAAACAGAATGAAGTTGTATAATTGGAAGTAATCATGTAGAAGGACGAATGAAAACTTATGCAACTGATAATGCGTAAAACAATAGTTTTACCTACTCTTAACTATTTATGCGATGAATAAGTAAAACTAAATGCTTATTTATTGTTATGATATCAAAGTTATCTACTCTCAGTTATCGTGAAATATGTGGAGTAGAGAATTCGTTCCACTCCTAGCTTGTTAAACGTAAGTTTTTGCTAGTTTAATCGATTCTAACAAAATGAATGAGAGTAATGAATTGAAATTATACTAATATGGCGATTGAACTAATTTAGATGTTTTAACTTAAACTATGATAATTGAATACTAAAATGTGAATATGGAGAAGGGATTAGGAAGATTTGAATCCACTTGATGTACTCCTAATATGCTAGTATAGATTATTGCAATCCTAATCAAATAAGATTACGTGTTTGATCCCTAATTACTCATGGCAATCTCTGCCAACTAATAATTAGCATGTGAGGAAGTTCAACCCATTCTCATAGCGAATCAACTAACCTACTAGTGTGAAACTCTTTAAAAGCTATAATCATAACCAACACATCAAGTCTTCATCAAGCTTAATCAAACCCCTCTAATGGAGGTTTAGTTAGAAGTCAGTAGACTATCATCAATATATAAATAAGAGGAAGACATAATGAAGAACAAACTTGGATTTTATTAATCTAATTGAATAATGAAGAACAAATAAGTAACTTATCACTAATGAAAAAGCTAATGAATTAAAACTTAAGTTTAAATTAATAACTAAGTCTAAGTTCTAACTATCTATCTCTAATTAAGTATATAGAGAGTTATGCCTTAGTCCTCTTTATATAAGAGAGAGCTAGGTTTAAAATTTCGTGCATGGGCTTTGGAGCCATGTTTTGGGCCCTTAAATCAAGGCCAAAACCTAATTACATATGTCCAAAAAGGGTTTCTCTACTGGAAATTACTGTAATAGCCTTTTTGTTTACTTCTGCTCCTCTGATTGGGTCAATGCCTAAACCGTTAGAAAGCTCTTTCCGAGCTGGTCGGTTTGACATATAACAGGCCCAATTCTGAGGTCCGCGTCCAAAGATACGGCTCGTGGAAATTCAATTGACTTTTCTGCTCTATTTCTGTCCGCGTTGAGTTTGACTTTTCAGCTTTGACCGAGCTTTAAAAAGGCTTTTTCTCCTTGAATCTTGGCCTTTCATCATAGAACTTCTTAATTAGCAACTAACATTTGCTCGTTTATCTCACAAAAGTGACATATTTCTTCACATATTTGATTCCAATGCCTGAAATACATAAACACACGTAAACAGTACTAACTCATATTTATTATACACATAATTGGTCTAAATGTAATGATATTAAGGGGTTAAAACTACAGTTTTGGGCTCTTATTATCAACCCATCAAAGAATATATGCAAATCATCATGTTGTAGCTATTTTAAAGAGTTAGAATGACCTAAAAGATGAATTAGTGATACTTTAGGTAAGAAAGGAATTGAGTATGGATCTTGATGTCTTTCATGAGGCTCAAATGAGGGAAAATAAGGCAAACTAGGTTTCTCATTACACTCGATCAAAGCTTGCCTCTCAACTACAAGAATGGTGTACTGATGGGATTGTGTGCTAGGCAAAAACTCTTCACTGTGAGGGTTGAAAAAATTATAGAGGGTCTGTGAGGTAATTGGCTCAAGTAGAAATTCGAAGTTTCTCTAAAATAGTGGATGAATGGATGAATGGATGGCTTAGTTGTGGTAGATGGTTAGAATTTAGGAGGTTGTAACTCAGGTGGATAGTGGTTAGTTGGTGGATCCTCACACGCTCTTAAGAACTCTACATCTTGCTTGGCTGAATCCACAAGGTTGTGGTCATTGGTTTCATCTTTAAGAAATTTATCTATTATTTCCTCATTTGCCAAACTAAATTGAGATTCACATTGCGCTAAAAAAGTTATTTCCTTTAATTCTTGTACATTAACTTGTTCATGCCTTAGATCATAATTGTTGATGTCTATTTCCTCACTCTCATCCTCTAAAACAATATAAGGTTCCAAAACAAATCCTAAAGAGTCGTCTTCAAGAATTTCTTCATCTAGGTAGGGTGTGGAGTCTAGGGGTGTAATATGGGGCGGGCCGGGTCAACCGCAGGTCAAATAGTGATGGGTCGGGGTGGGGCAGGTCTAGAGGATACAAATCCAATGGTCCTCGATGGGGCGGGGCAGGGCGGGTTGAAGTGTCATGTCTTAGTACCATCACCCGGCCTGTTGGGTCAGCTTACCGGGTGGGTTTTGAGCAGGTCATTCGGGTCGGGTGGAAATTATTATTTTAACCCAATTTCACCCTAAAAAAACTTTCTAATTCTGCAAGTAATATATTTCCAATTCACAACATAGAGAAAAAAAATTGAATCAATCAATAAAAAATAAACAAAAATAAAAAAAAAAAAACTTGAACTTGAACCCAAAACTATATCTGTAAATTTGAAACTTCTTTCTCGTGATTTATCATTTGTAAATTGTTTATTTTCCATAGTATGATAAAATGAAGATGGGAGCAAGAATCTATGGTACAAAACAATAAAATATAAACTAAAAAAAATCAAAATTAATACAAGGATGAATGATTCATCTTCTCAAAAATTCAGAAGTTGAATTTTCATATTTGCCCAATGTTCAAACTTGAATATTTGAAATTGATGTTGAACTCATAAGTTTGTATTCATATCTCCCAAATTCCTACAAAAGTTAAAAGAAAATATAAACAAAATACAAAAATATTAGAGTTAGAGTCTTAAAATTGTGTGGGTCAACGGGGTTGGGTCAACGACTTTTGACATGGTGCGGGTCAGGCGGCTTGATGGGTCGGGTTTGAGCATAGAACCTACACCCATAGCCCGACTGCGTAGAAACGGTGGCGGGGTGGGGCGGGTCTGTTTTCGGGTCGGTGCAGGTTTGGGTGGCTGGTGAAGACTGGGTACCCTACCGGATGAGGGGTCAACGGTTTTTTTTTGCACTCCTAGTGGAGTCAATTCAATGGTTAATGGGTAGGTAATGGTTCATGAAATTTAGGGTAGGTCTCAACTAGGTCGAATGGTTTGGTTGTGGGAATAGGTTGTTCTACTTATGTGTCGATCTCAGGCAAGGTTGAAAGTTTGGTGTTAGGTGAGGGGATCATGGAAATCATTTGGGCTAGGTTCTGAAGCATAGTTTGGGAAATTCGATCTGGGAAGGGTGGCAAACTAGATGGGTGGGTAATTTTTGGTATGGTGGAAATGTCTGGCGTAGGTGAGCTTAGCATCTTTAGGTTCTGACGTATTATTTTGTTTTGGGCCATTATTTCATCAGATGTTGTTAGCGGAGGGGAAACTTGGTTGTGTGGTTCTAATTGGTATGGTGTTTGATAGTCATAGTTATTGGGATATGATATGAGTCCTTCTTGGGATATGGCGTTTGAGTGACTCTGGTTGATTTCATACTGTGATGGATTAGGTTGAGGCTGAATAAGTATGGGACATGAATGGGCGGTGTGGTATTGATTTGAAAAAATTGTGCACAAAAAAGTGTTTGGTTCGTTGTACACACTTATCATGGAACTAGAAGTAGACGACACTGGTTGACTCCATATATTATTTGGATGACTAGAAAACTCTTGATTGTATGGGTTACTATAAAAATTTGAAAATTGAGGCTCATTATTATTATTATATCCTATAGTAGGCCAAAACTTTTGGTATGATGGGTGCTAAGAAGCCAAATGGTAAGGACTACCACAGCATGAACATGGTGAAAGGTTTGCATAATAACCACATGATTGTTGGTATACATATTGATAAGCCATATTTGTTTTAAAGATATATTCTATGTTAGTTAATATACAAAAAACACTAACTATAAATTTCTAGATAGGTGATTATTTCTGCGTCTACGAGAAATTAATATAGCAGGTGTATGCGTACCAAATCTTAATCTCATGTAAGTTTTAAGTCTAATAGGCAACTCCTAATAAGCATGCAAAAATTAGCCTGATTATTACTAGAAAAAGAATCCTCTAACAGAAGAAACAAGGAGAGAAAGAAGGAGAACCTGAATGCCTCCTTGTTACGCTTATGAATAGAGTCTTAAATACTAATCTCAGTGCCCTGTAGAATCGTGGAACACCGAACCAACAAATATTTCAAACTAAAATATGACCTATAACTAACCAATAAATCAGGCTTACTTTGAGGAGGGCGGGCTTACTCAGAAATACAAGAAAACAAAGGCGTTGCCAGGCGCTACTTCAGCATCTTGGTCGAATTTTGTTCTACTTTTTGTTATATTTTTTTTCTAGTAACAAGAGGGTGTGCGCACTCAGAAATAGAGTTAAAAGGGGCGTGAGCGTGCTCTGAGTACTGTGTCAAAAAAATTTCCAGTCGACTTCCAGGAGCAAAAATCCTATTTTATTTTATTTTATTTTTTTTTCAAGAAACAACACACACGGTCAGATTCGAACCAAAGGGTGGGTGGGTGAATTGGGATATTGTAGACGTGAAAGACTAAGGGAATTTAATTCTAAAACAACTAATTGGGATATAAATTAACTTTTTCTATCCTATGAATAATGATTTATGCTAGGAATAAGAAAACTAGTTATTATATGTTTAATCAAAGTTTCTACTCTCAATTATCATGTAATAAACTTAGAGTAAAGATTTCGTTCCACTCCTAGTTGTTTAAAACGTAACAGTTTCACTAACTTAAATAATTCTACAATACCAATGAGAGCAATGGTTTTAATAATACTAATATGTGGGAATAACTAATTAAGATATTCTAAATTATACTATGACAATTAAATCTAAAGATGTGAATGAGAAGGAATTAGGGTGATTTGAAATTGACCTTGATTAATCCCTAATATGCTAGTATAGAGTTGTTGCAACCCTAATCTTTAGGTTTTCACATAAAGATTATGTCTTTTTATCCCTATTTATTCATGGCATCTCTACCAACTAATAATTAGAATGTGAGGCAATTGAAACCCATTCTCATGGTGAATTAACAACCCTCTAGAGTGGAATATCTTACTACAACTATTTTACACTAACACATCAAGTCTTCATCAAAGCTTCAATTAAACCCCTATAATGGAGGTTTAGCTATGAATCATGGGACTTTCATGGCCATAATAATAGAAAGAAGAAGACATAATGAAGAACTACTTTATTAAAGATAAGTTGAATTGAATTAATGGTGGCTAGGCTAATAAAACAATAACTAGGGTTTAAAACTAAAGAAGAAAAACTAATTTATTATCTAATAGGAGTCGAGAGAGAGAGAGAGAACCCTAATTTACAACTAAACTAAAGAGGGGAGTAGCAAGTTTTGTTTAGCCTTAACCCTCTTTATATAGGAGAGAGTAGGTTTACAATTTCGTGTATAGGCTTTGGAGATATGTTTTGGGCCATTAAATCAACCCCAAAACCTAATTACTTAAGTCCAAAAGGGTTTCTATGCTGAAAATTACTACAACAATCTTTTCATCTACTTTTACTCCTCTGATTGGATCAAGGCCTACACCATTAGAAAGCTCTTTCCGAGTCAGAAAATTACTACAACAGTCGTTTCATCTACTTTTACTCCTCTGATTGGATTAAGGCTTAGACCATTTGAAATCTCTTTCTGAGCCGATCATTTTGACATATAGTAGGCCTAATTCCGAGGTCTGAGTCCAAAGATATGACTTGTGGATGTTATGTTGACTTTTATGCTCTATTTCTGCCCGCGTTGACTTTGACTTTTCAGCTTTGACTAGGCTTTAAAAATGTTTTTTCTCCTTGAAACTTGGGCTTTAACCATAGAACTTCTTAACAACCAACCTTTGCTCCTTTCTCTTGCAAAAGTGACATATTGCTTCACATAGTTGACTCCAATACCTGAAATACACAAAAGTACGTAAATAGTACTATATCTTATTTATTATAAACATAATTGGTCTAAATATAATATTATTAAGTGGTTAAAACTACAGTTTTGGGCTCTTATCACCAAGCCCAAATGAATTTCAGAAATTCTGATCTTGTCCTTGGTGCCTTGCCAACTTCAAGAGCCCATCTGCGCTTCGTTACTCGTCTGATCTTGACTCGTGAGTTACCAAAACGATCAACATCGAAAATTCAACATAACGGTATAGGATAGACTCACATCCAATTGTGGATGAAAAATAGATGATGGAAAGAACTATACAGGAACTGTAAAGAAATATGTACAGATAACATAAGGAAAATTTTAATTAATTTTTTTGGGTTTTGAATAAGTTTGACTAAAATTTTAAAAAGGTGGGTCGTTTTAAGTTTGATCCACAAGACTTGGAAGTTTTTGAAAACTTGAGTCAATCCCAACCAGATGGTTGAATTACTTTCTTCAACTGTGCTCGATGAGTAGGTGGCTGGCACATTAATTAATAAAAACTGAATTGTTATGAGGATGAATACAGGGGCAAGTTGATGTTTGACAATTCGAGCACCAGCCTTCTCTCATAGCTCGTCTCTTATGTGTGTATGAACTTTTACCTAGACTAGGAATGATCTTCAGTATATGTGTCCATATCTTAAGCTGCAGTTCGTGCTTGGATACGATAATTAAAACTAATCCATCTAGTCTTGCTAGGTGGAGGGTTTTTGTTTGCTACAAAATACATTTTTGAAAAGTTTTTCAGAAATGAAAGAGATTTAGAAGGGAAAATATTTAAACTAGAGGGGAAAGATTTTTAAGAATGAAACTTTTTGAAACTTTTGGAAATTTTTGAGTCTTTTAATATCAGATTCTCGAGACAAAATAGAGAGGTGGAGGCAAAAAGATAGAATTAAATGGAGAATAGTATCACTTTGGGTTACTCTATTTGTTTAATTCTCATTTGGAGATGCCTCGTCTTTTTTTTTTAGTTGGTTTTTTCATTCAAAATATATCACTATACATATAGAGGTTTTGCCACGAAGATAAAGTTATACGTTAATCCGATATCATTTTCGTTACTCCGGCCATATAACTTTCATTTTTATATCTTTTGGTTTTGAAAACTATGGAGAGATGTTTTAAGAAACTCGTTCTCAAAAGTTTTGATTCTAGATGCTACTATTTGAAAACAAACCATTACAGATAATCTTAGGCAACTTTCGTGTCGACTCTATCACAAACCCAATCTAGATAGATAGAGCTTCAGCTACGTGAGTTGGGGGATTTACTGAGCAAGACATTGAATGTCCTGACCTGGGAGAATAGCTCGGTGACATAGGTAACCCTTAGTAAGCAAAGATGATCTCAAACAGCCCCTAGATTGCGTTCTTCACGGGGTTGGTCTGTGTAAAATCCATTGCCTATTTTGAAAAATCACTTAACTATTGATGTATCAAGAATCTATCATTAACAGTGCAAAGAAAACAAACATTTTTGAAAAAGAAGTGTAAAATAAAGAAAAGAAAAATTGTATACTCGCTCCACAGGTTCACACTTACTCCAATGATGAGTAAAAAATGTTTTACAAAAAATATGCGAGTTATACTGTGGACTAAGGCTCCGAAACTTACAACCACACCCTCCAATAGAGAGGTCTGGTTACCTTATTGATGTATCCCCTTAAAGCAAAAGATGGAATGGATTGGGAAATGAATACATCGTAACAAGAGGAGTCAATCCTCATAGATAGTATGATTAAGAAAGATTTTTTAGCGCTCCAGCTTCGTTCATGTCACTTGTTGCTTCAAAGGCTATGTTTGTTGGTTTACGATTAGGAATATCTTGACCTGGGAACACTCCTTTCTGGGTTTTATCTTGGGCTAACAAGTTCAGAGATTGTTGCATGGATGCTAGGATCTGGGTTTGCTGTTGCATGACAGATAGTATTATTTTGGTGGGCTTATCTGTTTGGACACTAGTTGATGGTGTAATAGGGACTAGGTCTCTTTGGTTATTGATAGGTGGGCTTTGATACTTTAGGTTAAACTGGGATGGAACCAATGCTCTATTCTGATTGTTATAGGTACCTTGTCCTTGTCCTTGTCTGAAGGTATTTACTGGTTTGTTGAAACCTAGTGGTGTTTGGTTTTATGGAATGTTGGTCCATGTGAAGTTTGGATGTTGTCTCCATGTTGCATTTGGTACATTGAAAGCACATACTTTTTCTAGCTGAAGTGATAACAGGTTTGTGATCAAGGGACATGTAGCATCTATATGATTTAAGCTTAGACAGAAATTGCATGGTAAGGTATTTATGTTCATGACAAGATGAGTAGACTGGTATTTTTGTTTCATTGTTAGGGCATCTATCTTTCTTGTGAGGGTTTCTATTAGGGTTTTGATTTCTGGATCTGATTTCACCTCAAAAATACAACTAGCCTTAGATATACTAGGTTGGACTATTTTGGAATTGTTTATGTCGCCCCAATGGGTACTCTTTTTAGTTTGGTATTCAAGAAAGGTTAAGGCTTCAGTTGCACCTCTATCCAAAAAATTACTATTACTCATGATGTCGAGGATTACTTTGTGTGTTGGGAGAATGCCTTTGAAGAAACATTGGACAAGAGTGGATTTTTCTAGTTTATGAATGGAGTAGATCAGAGAATCTATCACATGCTTCAAAAAATGTCTCACTCGGACTCTGTTTGAAGAACTGTATCTTGCTTCTTATCTATTATGTTTTCTTTGGTAGGAAGTACTTCTTCATGAAGGAGAACACAATATTTTCCCATGTATCGAAAGAGTAGGCCTTCTGTGAAAGAAACCAAGCATGACTCTTGCCAACTACAGTGAAAGGAAACACTCGTAGCTTAACCTGATCGTCGGTGACAGCCGGATGATGAAAGGTATTACATACCTCATGTATCTGGCATAGATGCTCGTACGGTAACTTGTGTTCCAACCCGTGGAATATGGGTACAAGATTGAACACGTTCGGTGGAATCCTAAAATCGCTCCTAAGCGGTGTGAGCAGTATACAAGATGGAGGCTGTGCAGTTTAAGTGCCTATTAATCGGCAAGTAATCGCTATGCGCCACTTGAACAATCCGGTTTGACAAAAAAAATCAACTTTGAGCGGGTACCACAAATCGGACGATTTCTTCTGATTTATCGGCCAATTTTCGAGAAATCGGCTACAAAAAATTGCCACTTAATAGGTAAATTACAAAACACAGAAAGTCAATCACAAATTTCACAACTCCCAAACTACACAGTACACACACCTTATCATTTATCTCTTAACTATTGAATGCAAGCTATACTATGGGTTTTGTTTGCAAAAGGAATCACAAGCTTCTTTAAGATAACGTCCAACGCATCACCAAGTCTGTTATCCATCGTTTGGCAGGGCGTGGTGGTGTGAAGCATATTAGCGTTATGATTTATGAAGAGACCAAAGGTGCTATGGGTGTGGTTTATGCTTTGAAAAGGCAAGGAAGGACTCTGTATGGGTTTTGTTGATATTAATAATTAAAGTCATTTCTTGAAGTTCTCTATTTTCTCAATCTAGTTTGTGAAAAATGATTAGTTGTGAAATATGTTAACTTGATTGAAATTGAAATGTTTGGTTAGTGTTAGATCTGATGTATGAAGTGGTTTCTCTTATGCCAAATTTTTCTCTGCACCTGTAGAAGCAATTTTGATTGTTCTCACTTTGTGAAGATGGTGTGCCTACTGTTACTGTAGAAAAGAAACCCCTCCCTAAGTCCATAACCAAAGAAGACCAAGACTATTAAATATAGGTTGGGTATTAGACTATTATTTTTTTAAAAGGGAAATTAAGTCATATAAACAAATACTATAGTAAATAAATTAAACTAAATTAAAATTAATTGCCTATTAATTCCGATTAATCCGATTAATCGCTATAAGCTCTTGGAGCGATTTGACATCGATTAATGCTTAAACTGCACATGATGGAGGCCCATCTTGCAATGGTGTGTAGAAGTTGGACAGAGGCTCTTCAGCTTGCACTACTTCATTATCCATCTTAAGAGATGGAGGACTAGAAACAGGAGGTTGTCTAGGGTGGCGAGCTCTCCTATATTTTTTTTAAACAAATAAGTTAGGGTTAGGCAGACCCCCACCTGTATTAAACTCAATGTTTCCTTACATAGATTTTTCCATTTGCATCCTCATTTACAATGGTTTGTAATTCATAATCTAAGGGACTAGCAAAATGGATCATAGACAACTCATGATTATGTACAAGTCCTGCAAGATAGTTAGCTACCTTATTCACTTCTATAAAGACATGTGAAAAAGTAATATAGCTAAACCTATCTTTCTTCATCTTGATAGCCACCACCACATCTCTACAGTACCAGGGAGGTTTCTCTAAATTGTAAATGGCATTTATGGCTCTCATAGATTCAGACTCCACTTATACCTCAGCAAAACCTTCTTGCTAATACCTTTATGGCTCTACAGTACCAGTAAGTTTTATTCTTGCTAATACTCGAAGTGCCTGAATGCAGTATCATACACTTTTAGCAAGACCTCAAAACTATCCTAACATGCACAAACAGTGCAATGTATGCTCAAGCAATCGAAATTCATTTTTGCAGGTATGGAGTTTTGAAAACTTTGCTTTTGGTATATATTTTACTATGCCCTGTTAAGAGGAACAATTGAGCAAGAGACTTGGATGGCTCTACTACACATCTCAGAAGAGTAGGCAGTCACTTCACCAAGTGGTGTGCTACCAAGAATCTCACTCACGATGAATCTGGGGAAGGGGAGTAAGGAAGGTAGTTGGTCTACCGGAATCTGGTAACTGATTACTCTAAATTCTCGTGGCTATATTTTTGTCCTTTTCTGGAGGAGCATGACTACTTTGGACTTTAGTTGATTGATTTTAATTAATTTTTTTTTCGGTCTAGGGCATTCAAGAATCAAGTAATGTCCAATTTACCTACATTGGGTAATGACTTCCTAATGGTTGTTATGGCTCTGGTTCAGTCTTATGCGCGAATGTAAATTGCAGTGCCGAAAGTAAATTTCAAACAATCATGTAAGCATACTTGAACACACAAGTATCCTCTTACTTGGGCTTCGAGGAGGTTTAGAATTTACCTCTCGAGCCGTGCTTACACGCTGCTTGAGGAGAAGACGACATCGGTTGGCGCGTGATCTAAGAATCAAGCCCAACCTTTTGGGTTTTACCCTAATTTAAGTTACAATAAAGGCCCACTTAAAAAAAATCTCACAAGTTGGGTTTTTGACAATTTATACAACTTTGGCTTCAAGGGCTCAAACTTAAAACTAAACTAAGATTTATACTAATCTATTTAACTAGTTTTAGATTAATCACCTAGATTAACTAGAGTCAAATGGACTTAGAGTGTTGATTACCAAGTTGATCCATAATGTGTGAGCTATGATCTACAACTTGTCTCACACACTTGAACTTCCCAAAGCAATTAAAACTCTAATCCCTTAGTAAGTATAAAACTTAAACCAAGTTTAACTCATGTTCATCATAAGAAATCAATCAAAAACCAATTTTTTTTTTTTTTTTTTTGTTTTTCCTTTTATCACTAACTATTACAAACAAATTCCATAGTTTTCTCGTACTCTATTACAAAATCCGAGCTCGAAGTACAACTGTTTGTCACAAATCAACTAGACTGCGGCAAAATTGGACACCTTTCACTAGAGGTGTCTGGGCAGTCGCCCCATCCACGCCCGCGTGGTCACCCGCCAACGCCGGTGAACGGTCATTCGTTTTTGTGTCTTCAGCTCCTTTCCAGCTTCGTTATTTGCAACCTGATTTGTAAAAAAGTATCTCAGTACAAAGAAACAATAAAATAAAATGATGAAAAATAGAAAAAAATAGAAAAGGAGAGATGAGAATGATGCTCCCTTCTTAGATTCTCAGCCAATCACTCTCACAAGAAATCTCAGACAACTTTCGTGTCGGGTCTGTGGCAAACCCAATCTAGATAGACAGAGTTTTAGCTAAGCAAGTTGGGGGATTTACTACATAAGACATGGAATGTCCTCACTTGTGCGAATAGCGCGGTGATATAGGTGACTCTTAGTAAGCAAAACTAATCTCAAACCGCCCCTAGATTGCATTGTTCTAGGGATTGGTCTATGTAAAATCCATTGCCTATTTTGTTTTTGGAAAATCACATAATTAAATAACTTTGCCGTCAAGGGCCCAAAACATAAAAGTAATCTAATACTAAAGTAATCTAATAGATTAACTAGTTGGGATAAATTATCTAGATTAACTAGAGCTAAATTTAGTTAGAGTGTTAATTACCAAGTTGATTCAAAGTGTACGAGCGTATGATTCGCAATGAAAACTCTAATCTCTTGGTAAGTTTAGAACTTCAACCAAGTGTTCACTCATGTTCATCCACATAATCAATCAAAAACTCATATTTTCTATTTTATTTCGTTTTTTTTTTTCATATTTTTTTCTTTATATCTCTATCTATTACAAACAAGTTCCACTATTTTATACTACTCTATTACAAAATCCAGATTTGTAGATCAACTAAACATTACAAAACAATTGAACTTTGAAAAACTAGACACTGGTATACTGAGGTGGACTCGCGGTCTCCTACTGGCAAGGGCGCGGTCGCCTGTCGGATTTCGACCAAGTTAAGTCATTTTTTAGCTACAACTTCAGTCCCTCTCCAGCATGGTGATCTCGATCCTGGATTTGCAAAAAAAATAAGTCAGCAATGAAAAATAATGAAATAAATCAACGAAAATTAGAAAAATAAGAAGTGAAAAGGTGAGAGTGATGCTTCCCTCTTTAGATGCTCAACCAAGCATTCTTGCTCCTTCAATCTATGGCGGTGGTGCCATTTGATGTAGTCTAGTTTTGAAAATCTCAAAATTGTTGATGTGGTTCACCATAAATTGTTTGGAGCTCATATGATTTGAGAGTTTCATAAGAAAGGAAGGTAGAATCTTTAATTTAGGACTTGTATTGGTTAACTAGTTTATGAAGAGTATTGAAAAGCTTAAGTTGTTTTAATGATTGGAAAAACACAAACTTGAAAGAAAAGGATTGAAATGAGCGATTGAAAGAAAGAACAACAAGAAAGAAGATTGATTGATTGAATAACAAAAGCAGATAACAAGATTGAAATTAAATGAAAAACAATAAAGTAAATGACTTGAATAAAAAAAAGACTAGAAATTAAATCCTACATGACACTAGATTAAGTCTAGGTGCTCTTTCTTTCCTTAACTTTTAGTTCTTATTCCCCTACTTTATGCAATTAACTGATTTGCTCTTCTCAATTAAATTTGAGACACCTCACCACTTGATTTATGAATTCTTCTTGATCAAGATAGGTTTTAGAGAAAGCCATCTTTTGTGTTAAGGACATCTATCTCTGGTCTTCTGAGTTGAGGACTTGACTTTCAGCTCCTTAGTTCTGAATCTTTGACCTTTGAGCTTTGACCTTTGACTTTGACTTTTTCAACACTTTTTTATAGCAGCTTCTAGTCTCCATAATAAGCGCAATTAAGGCTCATTTTGGTGCTAAGATGCAACTTTTATGATAAGTGGTCTCAATTTCTCTGTGACTTGAGAAATGCAATAAAAGCTATGAGTTATCTTTTCATTAAGCGTAAGAAGGGTTGTAATGCAGTAATGTAAGGGTAATAAAATGCACATTTAGGAGCTAATCATTTAGTTTGAGGTTCACCATAAATTTTTAGAGATGGATTGATGGGAGTTTATGAAGGTGAGAAGGTAGTATTCTTAAAGTTCATGACTTATTTTTGAAGGAATGAAAACTTGTATTGAAACTTGACTAAAACTTAAACGAAAAAAACTTGTATTGATAAATGAAAACTTAAATTGAAACTTGAATGGAAATTTGTATTGAAGAACAACTTGGATTGAAACTTGAAGAACAAACTTGAAAAGTAAATAAAGTAATAAAAACTGGAAATGTAAAGGACTTGAAATTAAAATCTACTCAACTCCTACATGACCATAGATTACGTCTAGGTACCTTCTCTCCTCATACTTTTTGGCTTTTATACTACATCTTTTGCCAAAGATTGATTTGCCCTCTCCCTCTACAATCAAGATACCTCACTATGTTGTTTTTTGCTTTTCCTTTATAATTTTGCTTTTGCTTTTCTATATATTCTTGAGCAAGCTAGGTTTTTGAGCAAGTCTTCTTTTGTAGCAAGGCCATCCATCTCCACTCTTCTGAGTTAAGGACGTGACTTTCAGTCCTCTGGTTTTGATTCTTTGACCTTAGACCTTGGACTTTGACTGTTTTAGCACTTTTTTATAGCAACTTGAGTCTTCATAATAAGCGTTAATAAGGCTCCTTTTGGCTCTAAAATGCAGCTTTTATGATAAGTGGTCTGAAATGGCTTGTAACCTGAAAAATGTAGTAAAAGCTATGAGTTGTCTGTTTATTATGCGTAAGTAATGCAGTAATGTAAAGGTAGTAAAACGTACATTTGGGAGCTGATCAACCACCCCCAAATAGCATTTTGCTTGTCCTCAAGCAAGGATGAGAGAGAAAACTAAGATCACATATGATTGATTTATTATACTAATCTCATTTCCCAGAGTGCGATTGCATTGACCATACGCAACAAGGCCTTCAACCGCTAGGAATTCCCTAGTAGACGAGCTTAAGCCTCATGTGAGTTTTCCAAAGAAGGTATTCACAAACTTCTTCTATCTAGTATAAAAGGTCTTGTCTCCTTATTTATTCTCAGCAGTCTATACATCAGTAATTAAATCATCTAAAGATAAATGTGCAAACATGAGTAAAGAAACGCAAAAGCAGAGTCATTTTAGAAACTTTTGGAGAGCATTTTTAAGGTGGATTCTCACAGGGATGTGTTAAAACACAAACTCTTTGATAGATTCACTCAAGTTATGTTCTCTCAAATGCAGTGGGTATTTATATACCTCACATACATGAATGACGTCCAAAGGAAACTGGGGTTAGGGTTACTATCACACCATCCTATTCCTAATCGAGCTAGAGGTCTTTTATTAGGAGTTACGGGGCTAGGGTGATGGTTTAGAAAGAAAAAGGAAGGGAAAAAAAACAAAATTTGATAAGTTGAAAAATTGGGTCTTCAAGATACTTGTAACTAGAGAAGAACCTTGTTTTGTTCTTTGCTTCCGAATTGTGATTCATTATTTAGCCTTTTGGCTTTGTGACTCCATATGATTTTGGTTTTTTGGGGTCCTAACTTTGCTTTTGTTTCTCTTTGATTTGTTTCTTGATATCAACTCCTTTTGATTTTGAACTTTTAAGAGATTCGATTTTTTTGAAGTTTTGGTTTTTGATGGTTCTTTATTTTATTTTAGAAGCAACGAACTGATTTGTTTTTTTACAAGGTCTTCTCTTCTCTTTTTCTGATATTCATCCAATTCTCAACTCGACAGCTGGGTAAGCTTTTTATTGTGTGTTGTAATGGGTCAGAGATTTATGGTGAAGAATAAAAAATGTTTAGAAAATTATGAAGGCTAAAAAAGGGGTAGTTATAGGAAAAACTATTTGTTTGTGCTTTTAACGTTTATTTGGCTATATTGATCCAAAAATGGCCTAAATTCTCTCCGAGGATATGGTGTGGTGATCAAACAAGTGAACGTGTGGTCTTTCTATTAGGACATCCTTTGTGTCATCACTCAATAATCATTCAGATGAGGCTTTTGGCTAGATTCTCAGAGGATATGGAACTTAATTGTTCTAACCTTAGTCTCGGAAACTCACTGCTATATACAATCAAATGCTTATGCATGCCATTCAAGAAAAGATGAAAAAACTATTGTACGTATATTAGTCTAAGTTTGAAGAACGAATCCTTACTCTATTGCTATAATGAGACTTCCAAACTATTTATTCATCATGGGAAAAGGAAACAAGACTTTTAGTACTAAATAGAAAAAATATTTTTGGTCTTTTTTCAAAAAAAAAATTTAAGAAAGGAAGAAATATACTACTATATCTAATATAAGAAATGTCTAGTTTTTGCAAAATGTTGCTATACTTCCCCCAAAAAGAAATATGTTTTGTCCTCAAAATATGAAGAGATAAGGAAAGAGATTACTATAGAAACATTAGCAAAAACGGTAATACACTTGTACTATATTCTTTGTGATGAAAATATATGACCCCCAAATAAGTTTGAGGCGTGGGTTGTTTGATATAGAATGAGAAATACATGGTTTATTGTACAAGTAGGTTACGTAATTATTCTACTATGAACTTTTTGTGTTTTTATATTTTTGAAAACATATATGTAATGCAGAAGAGAAAAATGGAAAATTTTGGCATGATATATTTGTATTACCTTCTATTCATATACCAAATTCCATAGATAAAAAATAAACAGGCGGATAATATTAACATTATAATAATAGTTATAATTATACATAAGTGTGAAAAGAAAAGAAAACAAATAAAACATAAACTATCTATACAGACACTATGAAGCTTCCTAGTCATAATCATTGCATGATTCATCATGACACTGAGAAGATCTTTCTCCTCGCTAATGTCAGGTCCTAGAGTGTCTATCACTATGTGGGAGCGCATCTCTAATGCTGTGTAGTGTCATTGTGACACTATGCTGAAAACGTCGCTACTCCTGTTGGAAAGACTGCTGCTCCTCTCAAAGGGTTTGTTGTGCCGCTATAAGGACTTGCTGCCCTTGCCTGAGTTGGTGGACATGCTAGTGCAGAATCTTCTGGCCCTCATGGATGAAATGAATTCCGTTCATAGACTGAGTGAACTGGCAAGTGGCACCTTCAGCGAAGTAGTCCACTAGCGTAGGTGGGGGAGTAGCGCCTGCGTGCTCAGCGGCAGTGGATGCCAAAATGACTAGATGCAGTGGGAATAGATAGCACCAATGGTAGCGTCCTTGACCTCCACTAGAGCATCTATAGTAGCGAAACCCGAATGCTGCATTATCATAGTGACCAGCACTGGTAAAGAAGCGGTGGACCTCCTGGGTTTGTAGAGTTGCTCCCAGACGAAGGTGGCAATGCAGAAGCTGTTCTTCTACTCCTGAAGAATCCACAGGATGTGGAGCATCGCCTTACCGATATTAGACGGCTTGACTGAGCCTATGAAGTTGTAGGATGTCCATTAAGATACCACCAACTGATTCCTTCGAAGCGAACTCTAAAATACGCAGTGTGACGTGGGGTTTTTTCTACCTTCAAGAACAATTTCTGCCATCATAACGTCGATGGTCTTGTTGTCTGGGGATTGTTTCGTCTGTGTATAGAGTTTCATAGGAATCCGCAGAGCCTCACTCACCACCTCCTTAGTGAGCTCGAAAGTGTTGCGCTCCATGACAACTATGATGTGGTCATCCTCCTCTCGTTGCATGTTGTTGTAAAATGAAAAAGTGAGAGAGGGAGAATAGCTTGCGACCCCTATCAAAACAAGAGACTCCCATCCCCTTCTTCTAATCTCAATCTTGAAGTGCACTTCAAACAGATCGAAATTGAAGAGGGGTTCAAAGTTTTGCTCCGGCACAATTTTTATGACTTGTGCCATTTTGGTTAGGAGTTAATGAAATCAAGGTGGTTAGTTCTATTGAGGGTTGAAAATGGAGCTTACTGTAAAAATTTGGAGTGGTGGGGTTGAGTTTGGATGGGCAGTCGCACGGTGATGTGGGGAGGACGTGTGCTGGTGTGGTGTGGCTTGGGTTTGGAAATTGTTGGGGAAGATGTAGGTCGGTCAGGCACTCACGTGGGTTATAAAGGGTTTGGTGGCACGTGCCTTTTTAAGTTGTTTAGAATTTGGGCCCAAGTCTAAATAAAATCAGGTAATTCCGATCATGTCCTTAGTGCCTTGACAACTTTAAAAGCAAACCCGCTCTTCATTACCCGGCCGATTTTGACCCGTGAGGTACCAAAACGATCAGCATCAAAAATGCTACGTAAAGATATAAGGTACAGTCACATCCAATAGTGGATGAAAAATAGGTAAAGGAAGGAAACGAAAAAGAATTGAAGGAAAATATATAGAAACAAAAGAAGGAAAATTTTAATTAAATTTTTTGGGTTTTGAATATTAATGAATTGAAAATAGGAGGGTCATTTTAAGTTAGATTCCCAAGACTTGTTGAAGTTTTGGAAAACTTGAGTCAATCCCAACCAGATGGTTGAATTACTCTTCAGCTGCGCTCGCTAGGCACCTGGCTGGCACATGAATACCTTGAAATCTGAATTTTCACTATGAGGTTGAAGACTGAGGCAAGTTGGTGTTTGACAGTTCAGCACCAGCCTTCTCTAATAACGTGTCTCTTACATGCGTATAAATTCTTATCCAAATCAGGAATGGTTTTTGGTATATGTGTCCATATATTCAGTTGCAGTTCTCTAGAAAGTGGTTGCACATGATCATTGAAATTGATCCATCTAGTCTTGCTAGGTGGAGGGTTTTTGTTCTTAACAGAAGACATTTTTGGAAAATTTTTGAAAGTTTTGAGAAAGAAAGGTTGAAAAATATAAAGATTTTGAGAATTTAAAATAATGAATTTTTTGAAAGTTTGTACAAAGTTGAGTCTTTTAACATCAGATTCTCGAGACAAATAGAGAGGTGGAGGCAAAAGATAGAATTAAATAGAGAATAATATCACTTTGGATTACACTATTTGTTTAATTCGCGTTTGGAGACGCCTGGTCTTTTTTTTTTTTTTTTAGTTGGTTTTCCCCAGAAAAAGATACATCTAACCATATAGAGGTTTTGACAAGAAGATAAAATTATGGGCTTTTTAGACTTTGGTCCTACGTATAGTTGGTTTGTTAGACTTTGGTCCAGAAAAGCTTGAATATTAAACTTTAGTCCTAGTTCTGTTTGTTCACCGTTAGTCAACTCAGTTGACTAACAGTCAACTCAGTAGATTGACCATGTTGACTGTTAGTCAACTGAGTTAACTAACGGTGAACAAACAGAACTAGGACTAAAGTCTAATATTCAAGATTTTCTGGACCAAAGTCTAAAAAACCCTAAAATTATATGTGAATCCGGTATCATTTTGGTTACTCTGAGGCATATAATTTTCATTTTTATATCCTCTAGTTTTGAAAACTATGGAGAGATGTTTTAAGATACTCGTACTCAAAAGCCGTGATTTTAAATGCTAATTTTTTTTGAAAACAAACCATAACAGGTGATCTCAGGCAACTTTCGTGTCGGCTCTGGGGCGAACCCAATCAAGACAGATAGAGCTTCAGCTATACGAGTTGGGGGATTTACTGTGCAAGACATGGAATGTCCTGACCAGTGCGAATAGCATGGTGATATAGGCGACCCTTAATAAGCAAAACTGATCTCAAACCGCCCCTAAGTTGTGTTTTTCTATGAGCTTGTCTATGTATAATACATTGCCCATTTTGTTTTTGGAAAATCACATAACTATTGCTGTATCAAGAATCTTGCATTAATAGAACAGAGAAAACAACTATTCTTTAAAAAAAAAAAAGTAAAATTGTATACTCGCTCCACAAGTTCACACTTGCTCAAACGTTGAGTAAAAAGTGTTTTACAAAAAATATGCGAGATATACGTGGACCAAGGCTCCGGCACTTACAACCACACACTCCAAATGGAGGGTCTAGTTACCTTATTGATATATTCCTTTTAAGAAAATATGGAATGGATAGGAAAGGGGAAGGAATACATCGTGGAAAAAAGGATTTAATCATCATAGATAGGATATTCATGAAAGAAGTTTTTATGCTCCAGCTTCTTTCACATCACTTGTTGCTTCAAAGGCTGTGTTGGTTGGTTTAGGATTTGGGATTGCTTAATTGCCCTGGGAACATACCTTTCTAGGTTTTGTCTTGGGCTAACAAGTTTAGAGTTTGTTAGGATTTGAGTTTGTTACTGAATGATCGATAACATTATCTCGGTTGGCTTATCGCTTTGGACACTACTTGGTGGTGTAACTGGAACTAGGTCTCTTTGGTTGTTGATAGGTAGGTTTTGATAGTTCTGTTTAAACTGGGATGGAACCAATGCTCTATTCTGATTGTTATAGGTACCTTGTCCTTGTCTGAATGTATTTGGTGGTTTGATGTGGTTAGTGAAACTTGGAGGTGGTTGGTTTCATGGATTATTAGTCCATGCAAAATTGGGGTTGCCTCCATGGTACCTTTGGTAGATTGAAAGCACAGACTTCTTCTGGTGGAAGTGATGATATGTTTGTGAGCAAGGGACAAGTGGTATCTATATGATTTAAGCATAAACATAAATTGCATGGTGAGCTATTTACGTTCATGACAAGATGAAAAGTTTGCTTTTTTTGTTTGGATGTGAGGGCATCTATCTTTTTTGTGAAGGATTCAATTATGATTTCCAGATCGGATTTCAACTAAAAAATACCACTAGCCTTAGATGTACTGGGTTGGGTTGTTCTAGAATTGTTTCTGTTGCCCCAATGGGCACTCTTTTCAGCTTGGTTTTCAAGAAAGGTTAAAGCTTTGGTTGCACCTCTATCCAAAAAATTGCCATTACTCATAATGTCGAGGGTTATTTTGTGTTCTTAGAGAAGACCTTTGAAGAAACATTGGACAAGAGTGGATTTTTCTAGTTTATGGTGAGGACATGAATGGAGTAGGTCAGAGAATCTATCCCATGCTTCGAAAAATATCTCACTCAAACTATATCTGAAGAACTGTATCTTACTTCTTATCTCTTCTATTTTCTTCGATCGAAAATACTTCTTCATTAAAGAGAACACAACCTTTTCCCATGTATCGAAGGAATCGGGCTTCTGAGAAAGAAGCCATGCGTGACTTTTACTAGCTAGACTGAAAGGAAAATCTCGTAGCTTCACTTGATCGTCGGTGACGCCCAGATGGTGGAAATTATTGCATACTTCATGTATTCGGCATAGATGTTCATACGGTAACTCGTGTTCAAACCTGTGAAAGATGGGTAGAAGATTGGACACATTAAGTGGAATGTGAAAATTGATCATGAGCGGTGTGAGTCGTATACAAGATGGAGGTCCATCTTCCAATGGTGTGTAGAAATTGGAGAGAAGCTTTTCAGCTTGCACGATGATAAGAGCCCAAAACTGTAGTTTTAACCCCTTAGCAGTCATACTTTTAGACCAATTATGTGAGTAATAAGTAAGAGTTAATACTGATTACGTGTTTTTATGTATTTCAGGCTTCAAAGTCAATTATGTGCAGGAATGTGCCACTTTGATTAGATAAAGGAGCAATGGTTGGTTACTAAGGAGTTCGGTGATTAAAGGCCAAGATTCAAGAAGACGAAGCCTTTGTAAAGCCTGGTCAAAAGATGAAAAGTCAAAGTCCACGCAAAGGTAAAAAGCAAGACAAAGTCAACAGAACTTCCGAAGACCATATCTTTAGACTCAGACCTCAGAATTGGGCCTACCTTATGTCAAAACGCCCGGCTCGGAAATAGCTTTCCAATGGTCTAAGCCTTGACCCAATCAGAGGAGCAAAAGTGGACGAAAAGTCTGTTGAAGCGAACTGCAGCTGAAGAGGCCTTTTTGGACTGAAAGAATTAGGTTTTGGGCCTGATTCTCTGGCCCAAAACATGGCTCCAAGCCCATGCACGATTTTTGGATCTGGATGTATAAAAACAAAAGCTTAGCTCTTTGTTAATGGTAGCTAGTTAGACCTAAAGTAATATATAGAATTCTAAATCTAGTTTTATTAATTAATTAAGTTTTAGTTCCATTACAATTCTTGTTTTAGATTAAATTCTTGAATGATTGTTCTTGATTGATTAGATAAATAAAATAGTTATTATTCAATTTCGTTCTTGTCATTTCCATTCTAGATCTAATTTAAATTCTTGTTCTTATTCCATTCCAGCCATTAAATTAGATTCATTATTGTTTAATTAAGTAAATCTCAATTTCTTACATTATGTTTAGTTTAGATTCAATGGAAAATGTTAGTTTGATGAATCAAGGCTAAAACCTCCATTAGAGGGGTTGATGAAGCCTTGATGAAAACTTAGTGGTTAGTATAGAATTGGTTGTAGAATCTATTCCACTCTAGAAGGTCGTGTTTCGCCATGAGAATGGGTGGACGACCTCACATGCTAGTTAGTATCCGGTAGGAATGCCATGAACACTAGGGATTAGAACTCGAAATTCTCGCCGTAAGAACGTGAGAATTGAGATACAACATTCTACACTAGGTCGTTAAGTTGGATTCGAGGTGGATTCAATTCCCCTCTAATTTATTTATCTAGATTCAAACAATCGTATTTCCGTAGCTTCGTAGATTAACTTACGGTTATATTTTATCTTGTTATTTATTATATCTAGTTATTTAAAATAACGCGTCTTGTTAGCATAACATTTCGTAAAGCTCTCATTGACTTAAGACTGATTTCTTAGACTTAGAAAACAATCCATGCTAGGGAACTAGGAGTGGAACGAACTTCCTACTCCACTTAGTGCAATTCGCATCGAGAGTAGAAACTTTGATAATTGAGTGTAAAAGGATAGTTTTAGTTTACTTACGTTTTGAATTCATCGTTCATTTCGTAGGTAAACTACTCATTTTACAGATATCAAATGGCGCCGCTGCCATCTTAGTTAGCTTTAGCATTGTTTTCATAGTAAAATTAGTCATTTTTAAGTCCCATTAAACCCACCCACCCTTGTTTGATTCATACTGTGGTTCTCCGTTTCAGATTTGAAAAATTCCGCGAAAATTTACATTAAGCGCGACCGCCCCCAAGGTGAGCGCGACCCGCGCTAAGTTACTGGAATTTGATCTACCACGAGCTAATCCCGCCCATACCAAAATTTCGACCCGCTAAGTTACTGGAACTCCACTTTACACCGAAAAACACTTCAGCGCTATAATATACTGAAGCGCCATTTTTAGAAATTTCCGGATTTTCCCAGGTTTGATTCGAACTTCGAGTTTTCAAGTTTTTCAGTGTCCTAATCTCTTATATACACTGAACACGCGTACACAAGACGCTATTCATAAGCGAAGCAAGGAGCTATCAGGTATTCCTTCCTTCCATACCTCGCAATTCCAGTTAGAGGTTTTCTACTAGTATATCAGAATTGTTTGGAGTGTTGCATGTTTAGTTAAGCTCAACTTAGTCTTGCATGAGATTAAGGTCTGGTCGAACAAAAACAACAAACGTAATTACACGACAACAAACAAGTCTATCTAGTACACCACCCACGACACCTCTAACTACTATCACACACACCATATACGACATAATGGTCTGAAAAAAGAGAGACTCCTCTCTCCGACTTTTACAAAGCCTTGAGCGATAGCCCCTAATCTTGCATCCTTCTAGCGACCCGGTGGGGATTTTCGAATCCCCAAACATATTTAATTTGTTACCCGCTTTTCATGGGTTAGACCATGAAAACCTTATCGGCATTACGCGTAGGATTGAACAAGTCCTTACAACATTCCATCATCCTATGGTAGGTGCGAACAAATTAAACTAAGGGTATTCCCTTTCACATTAGCCGATAAGGTGGCGCCTTGGTTAACTGCCCAAGCCTAATTCTCATGGACTCGTGGGCTAAACTTGTTCAAATTGTTTATGGAACATTTTTACCCACCCCTAAAGACGGATGAGATGCTTTCCAAGATTCATTTCTTTCGGTAATCCTCATGAATCATTTTCTCGAGGCATGGAATCGTTTCACCGATCTCCTTATAGAGTGTCCACATCATAACTTAGCTTAAAGACACGTTAGTTCGTGCCTTTTCAAAGGTCTTCTACACCACCATAAAGAAGTCCTTGACATAATGAATGGGGTAGTTTCCTAAGGAAAGGAGCCCTCGAGGCTTACAAATTTTTAGAAGACCAAACTAAACGGAATAATAATTGGGGTAGTGATGATATCCCCTCCGCCTAGTTCTTCTTCAACAAGAAAGGTCACGGTATGTTTGAGAAGAAAACCGATCCGAACTTAAAAATCTAATCGAATCTCTAACTAAAAAGTATAGGCTATTTCTGCTCAACAAAAGCCTATCCCTCGCCATGAATGTAAACTCCAACCCATGTAATTTCTGTTTGAGTCCGAGCACCCGATGATTATTGTCCCTCTAGCTTATGAACAACAACCACCACCGAAACAAGATAATGTTTACTCTATTAATAACTATCCTATTCCTAACGCTTTGAGACAACATCCCAACTTCAGTTGGAGAAATAATCAACAAGTAACACCTCCGTGGTACAATAATCAAAACGCGTTAGGCAAGCAAACAATTATAACCAAGCTCCACCTAGGCAAGGACAAGGTCAAGGAATTATAATAATTATAACAACCAAGCGCAAACCACGACAAGGTCAAGCACAAGGTCGAATAATTATAATAATTATAATACCAATAGAGGTATCGTCCGGTTAATAATAATAACTATCACAACCCACCCATAAATAATCAACGAGATATAGTTCCAAATGCACCACCACGCGGACTACTACACCTACACAACCGATCGTATCGACGCTTTATACAAGTTACCCAACAACTTTTCCGCACAATGACTCAATCAAACCAACAGATTTTACAATCCATAAATCGGGGCATACAACGCTTAGCCCAAGCGAAAAGCCCAACCAAAAGGCGTGTTCCCGTGACAAGCGATACCAAACCCTAAAACAGCAAACACACGCCTTTGAGGTAAACGGTAATTCTAGTAACGGAAACTACAATCGTAGGTGACCTAAATGCCATCACCACTCTCCGCTTCCGAAGAGTGGTTGATAACAAAGTAACTACGCCTATAGTTACCCCATCCATCGCTTCCTACACCGACATCGAACTAGATACCGCAATAGAAATCGAGGAGCCTACCACGGTAGAGGTACCCGTTAAATCACAACCAAAGAAACCGAAAGCCAAGGTTACACGCGGCAAGTAGAGCCATATCACGAAATATAGAGCTTAAAACCACCGCTCCCTCAAAAATTAGCCATGCTAACCAGGGGATACAAACTTTGAGGAAATTAGGAACGCTTTTCAAGAATCTAACGATAAACCTTCCTTTTCTCGAAGCTATTAAAAAAGCTACCTAACCACGCTAAGTTTCTTAAAGAGTTGTGCACTACTAGGCGAAGACCAACATACCTAAAGACGCCTTTTAACCGAACAGCTTCCCAATTTTATCCGAAAAATAATGGAATTGTTAAGTACAAGGACCCCGGTCGCCCCATCAGAAAAATGCACCTTAGAGATTCCCACCACGACGACCGCCTTTATTAGACCTGGGGGCGGCAGTGTTAACTTACTCCCCGTGATACTTGTATAAACAAATAGGTCTACAGAAATGCAACCTACAAAAATAACGCTGCAATTAGCGGACATGTCAATTAAGTATCCTAAAGGTGTAGTGGAAAACGCGTTTTGTTAAGGTTCGGATTTCTACTATCCCGCTGATTTTGTTATCCTCGATACGTAAGTCGCTAATGACTCTGCACCATCATTTTAGGATTCCCTTCTTCTGGCAACCGCCAATGCGCTTTATAAATTGTCGCGATGGAAAGATGTCCTTATCTTTTGGCCATCTTTCCGTCGAGGTAAATGGTTTTAAAATGATGAAACAGTTACCGATTCGCCTATAGATGGGGAGGTTAGCATGATCGAGTTTAGCTCAAGATTATTTTAACAACACGCTTCCGAAAACAATATGTACAAATTCCTTTCTTTTGGAACTTCAGATTTTGTAAATGACTCCTACTTAGAGGAAGTCAACACCATCCCGAGTCCACACCAATTGTAGACCGTCGGTTGCTCCATATATATCGATTACTTAAGACTTCCTACCTAAGCAAGTCTTCATTAGGCAAGATAAGGACACTTATGAAACATCAATGGACATTCCGGCCCACACCAAAGCTTAAACCTCTTCCCCTGAGTTAAAATATATTCAACTTGATCCGGATGGTAGTCACCCGATAATTATATCTTCTCTGTTAACTAAGGATGAAGAGACATGTTTAATAAGGGTGATTAGGGAACATCGGTCTCGATTGGTTGGTCCCTAGCCGACATTAAGGAATTGACCCTAATGTTTGCACTCATCGTATCCATTTGAGGATAACGCCAAGACTTCTCGCGAACCTCGCCGCTTGAACCCCGCCATGAAAGAGGTGGTTAGGGAAGAAGTCTTGCGATTACTCGATGCGGTATTATATACCCAATCTCCGATAGCTTAATGGGTAAGTCCCATTCATGTAGTTCCTAAGAAATCGGGAGTTACCATGGTACGTAACGGGAAGGGTGACTATGTTGTCACTCAAGGTCCTATGAAATGGAGAATCAGATTGATTACGACGCTTAAATGCTATGACACGATAGGATCACTTTCCCCTTACCATTTATAGATCGATGCTAGAACATCTAGCCGGTCATGCCTTTTATTGTTTTCCTCGATGGCTACTCGCTATTTTCAGATTATTATTGATATTGATGACCAAGAAAAGACAACCTTCACATGTCCCTTCTAACATATGCCTATAAATGAATGCCTTTTGGCCTTTGTAATGCCCCCGTACCTTCCAAATGATGTATGCTTCATATATTTAGTGACATGGTAGAGCTTTATGGAAGTGTTCATGGATGATTTTTCTATCTATGGAGACTCCTTTACGAATGCTTGTCTAACCCGCCTAAGGTTTTGACACGGTGAAAGAAAAGAGCCTCGCTTTAAATTGGGAAAAGTGTCATTTCATGGTCAAAAGGGCATAGTACTAGGTCATATTGTATCTAGTGATGGCATCGGCAAGTAGATAAAGCCAAACTAGATAAGATAGCTTAATTTACCTAAACCACGGACCGTCCGGTGATTATTAGAGCCTTTCTAGGCCATGCAGGTTTTTTATAGGCTTTCATTAAAGATTTTTCAAAATAGCTAGGCCTTTAACTAACCTGCTTTTGAAGGATGCAATCTTTGATTTTAATTTTAACCGTAAATAGGCTTTTGAAACCTTAAAAGCCTCTAACCACTACACCTATTATACAGCCTCCGATTGGTCTAAACCTTCGAACTCATGTGTGATGCTAGGGACTATGCGGTTGGTGTCGCCTTGGGACGACGAAACTAGATAATAAGTCCATCATATTTATTATGCTAGTAAAACATTAAACGACGCCAACGGAATTATACAACTACTGAAAAAGAATTCTTAGTCACCATTTATGCTTTAGATAAATTTCGTCCTTATTTGGTTGGTTCTAAAACTTTAGTTTACACGGACCATGCAGCCATTAGGTACCTTCTTGCAAAGAAGGATGCTAAGCGAGATTAATCCGATGGATTCTTCTCCTACAAGAGTTCACATTAGAAATAAAGGACAAAAAGAGGGTCGAAAAACGAAGTTGCCGACCACTTATCTAGACTTACAAATGACGATAGTAGTGATTCTCGACTCCATACCGGACTCTTTTCCCCGATGAGCATCCAGTATGCTATTTTTTCATCACCATGGTATCGCGGACATCGTAAATTATTTAGCGGCTGATGTTATGCCTTATAATTGGTCAAGAAATGAACGTAAGAAGTTTTTGCCGAGTCAAGTTATACTACCGGGATGAGCCCTACCTTTTAAGTATTGTCGCGGATCGATTATTCGCCGTTGCATTCCCCAAGAGGGAATATAACGAAGTTCTATCGCTCGCCATGACAAAGAGTGTGGTGGCCACTTTAGCGAATGAAAACAGCCGCTAAAGTTCTTCAATGTGGATTTTATTGGCCTACTCTTTTTAAGGATGCCCAAGTGCATTGCAAGACGGTATTCGCTGCCAACAACTTGGGGCTTAATCACGGCCGCATATGATGCCATTAAATCCAATCTTGATAGTAGAAATTTTTGATGTTTGGGGTATTGATTTCATGGGCCCTTTCCCTGTTTCCCACGGTTATATTTATATTCTAGTTGTCGTGGACTACGTGTCTAAATGGATAGAGGCCCTAGCTTGCCGTAGCAATGACCATAAGACCGTTGTATTTTTTATTAAAGAATATATTTTCTGTCGGTTTGGCATTCCTAAAGCCATCATTAGTGATGGTGGAGCACATTTTTGCAACAGAGTTGTTGCATCCCTAGTGAAAAAGTATGGAGTTACACACAAAGTAGCAACTCCTTATCATCCACAAACTAGCGGCCAAGTAGAAGTTTCTAATAGGGAAATCAAAAAGATTTTAGAAACAACAAGAAACCCCGATAGGAAAGATCGGGTCGGCGCCTATCGGATGCCTTATAGGCATATAGAACTGCTTTCAAAACTCCTATAGGTATGTCTCCCTTTAGACTTGTATTTGGGAAACCATGTCATTTGCCCGTTGAATTAGAGCACCGCGGCTCGTGGGCTATAAAAAGCCTTAACTACAATCTTGATGAGGCGGTGTCAAACGCAAGTTACAATTAAATGAGCTTGAAGAAATCCGTGGCGATTCTTACGATCTCGCCAAGATTATAAAGCTAACATGAAACGGTTCATGATAAGCATATCTTCATGCAAAGAGTTTGTGGTCGGACAAAAGGTTTTGCTTTACAACTCCCGCCTACATATTTTCCCGTGGAAACTAAAACCCGTTGGTCCGGGTCCTTTTCTCGTTATCAAGTCACCCCTTACGGGCAATTACCTTGGTAAATCCCAAGGACAACAAGTACCTTTCAAGTTAACGGTCAACGATTAAAACATTTTCACGAACTTTTGTCCCCCTCGATATAGAGGAAGTCCTTTTACAGACGCTATATATGAGGAATGACCCTTGTCATTGGTGTACTTCCTTTCACTTCCATTTAATGGTAAGTGCACCATTAAGGTAACCGGCCCTCCCTATGGAGGTGTGGTCAGAAGTACCGGATCCTAAGTCCACTCGTTCACATAGTTCACGATTTCCACTCTTGCATGTTTTCTCGGATTTTTGAGTCATGTTTCCCTATGGTGTGAATTATGTCTTTATTTGCTTATTGTTTTTACCAAAAAAAAATAAATAAATAAAAATAAAATAAATAAATAAATAAATAAAATAAAATAAAATAAAATAAAAATAAATAAAAATAAATAAAAAAATAAAAAAATAAAAAAATAATAATAATAAATAATAATAAAAAATAAAAAATAAATAATTGTTTTCATTTTTAGATATAGATATATATCTAAACCCAGATAACTAGCAATCCAACAAGTCTGGGGAATCTGACTTTAAACGACCCATGTTAAAACAAATTTTGTGTTTAAAAATTTGTTTGGGGGTGGGAAATCAGTCTTTCCATCCGGATTGCTCGAACTTTCTATTTGTGTTGCTTAGGTCCATTAGTATAGTTCATTGGGGTTGACGTCATCTAATTTAGTGTTCATTCGTTCGCATAACTTACGTCATGCACGCACTTCGAGGTGTTTTCCACTATCTTATATGTCACCCACGGTCGGAATAGAGTAGTTTATGGATCATTGGATTGGAAATTCTCTCCTGATCATTTCCATATCTCATTCGCAAAAATCGGACCGATAACGAAGCGGGAAATATAGTTTGAAGTAGCGCTAAAAATCGACGAAAGTCGAAAAATCGAATTGGGCTTGGGCCCAACTCGCGCGCACCTACAGCGCGCCCGCGCCCATCCTCCAAAACTTAATCGCACTTCATCTTCTCAAACCGACTTTCACTAATTAAACCCTAGCAACCAAAAATTCAAAAATAAATAAATAAAAATAAAAATAGAATACATCAAAATAGAAACACCACCCACGCCCTTTGTGAAACACCAACACAATCTCCAACCGTTTCCACCAAGAAAACACCCACCAATTCAAGTTTTAAAACCTGCCACCGTACCTACCATAACCACCACCGTTGTGTTTAGTTGGTTTTCATCAAACTTGCATCCACCACCATCTACAAACCCCAAATCAGTTGAAACTTCAATGGCGCTACGACGAAGAATGTTGCCGGAGCACGCGTTTGAGGCCGACCATTTCGCACCATTTTACGACGCCAATATGATTAAGAGGGATTGGAACAGACTGTGGTATTCGATAGAGGAGTTCTATCACTATGATTTGGTAGAACAGTTTTATAAGAAACGAGAATTGGAGGGAAATAGGATTTTCATTAGGATAGCAGGAATGAGGAGGGAAGTAACGAGACAGTTGTTGGCTGAGCTATTAGGAATCATGCCTGTAACCAACCTAGATATGACCATTCAGGAATCCCAGTATACTGCAGTTCCTGCTTTGATGAAAGATACGGTCATAGAGGGTGAATACAATATATCTCATTCGCGTTAAGCGGGACGACCACGAGAACCAATCAATTGGGTCAGAGCTCGGTGGATTGGTAGGAACGCCCTCGGAAAGACAAAGTCAGCGACATCGGACTTCAAGACCGTGACGCGTTCTCTGGATTTTGCAAACGAATGAGTGTAATTTCTGCATCCTCGATGTAATTTTGAATGTGATTAGAGGAGGGAAAGAGCATGGCCTCTACCCGTATTGATCACTAAGATTATGCTCTCATTTAGAGCTGTCGCTAAATCTGCTCCTATTAAGATCAAATTGCATTCTAATGCAAGTATTTATAAGGAATGCATCAAAAAGACTTGGCCGTTGTCTGCAGAGGATGAAGTTGATTCGATAATAAAGGGAAGACATGACATGGTTGGTTGAGGATAATTTCGATAGTCAAACTTCTAATTTAGAACGAATGATAATGTTTGCAAACCGGTTTTGCGATGCGGGTTATCGTATCTCGTGAAGATATCCGACATAGACAAATTGTAATTCGAAATAAGCAAAAAGCGAACTTTCGGACGAGAGTTGAAATGCTCGAAAGGGGGTCGAAGATATCTTGTCTAACTTGGAGATTATCCACCGTAATCACCAAGCCCAAGATGCGACTACTCAAGATCGAGATGGAAGCACAAAACATTCATGATAGAGATGCTACGACGTATGCCACTGTGGATGAGTCCGTCTCAAATTGAAGTCCGAGAGGCATGAGCGCCGCCGCCAAGCCGATGGCTTAAGCCATCCTTCACCACGTAACCAGTCTCCATCTCGGGGACCATCTTCTTCACACGCCTAGGTGTTCACCATCACCAGGTCCTGTTATTTCATTGTTTTTTTTTTTATTGTTTTGTTAGTGGAATTTTATTTCAGTAGTTAGATTTAAATATTAAGTTGTTTGTTTTAGATTGCTTGGATTTCATATTATTTTAATATAATTTATTTTGATCATCTTTAAGTAAGGTTGTCTTGGAGTCAAAGTTGAAAATTAGGCCGATATCGGCATATCTATGATTTTTGTAGTGGTAGCATGATATGTAGGAGAGTTTAGAAGTTACTATTCTAAACCAAGTTTAAAAGATACCGGGTTGTTAGGAAATCAAAACTATGGTTAGTTTCCGCTTTTGGCAGTTTTCTTTCTATTTCGAAATTGCCTTAAAACAATTTGGCAACTTGCCGATTCGTTTTGGAAACCCGAACCTATTTAAACTTCCATCATTCTACACTCACAACCCACACTACCCCCACAATCATCTCTCACCTTTCACTCCAAGCTTTTTCAGCTTGTTTTTCTTGTAAACTCTATTTCGAACTTACGAAGCCACGGCTTCCTGCAGGAGGCCTTACACCTTTACACTTTTGTCGAATTTTGTTCAGAGCGACTTCGCCTAAAACACTGTAAATCGAAAAAACTCAAGAAGCCTCAGAAGCCAAGCAGAGACCAAACCAAGCTCAAACACCGTAATTCCAAAACCTGAAGCCGCTATACTCCCTCCTCACGTAAGCACACCGTGAAATTCCGATTTTCCGAGGTTTCTTCCGTGTTTTCGCAGCTGTTCTACGAGTAGTTTTGAGATGACACCTCCTATAGTGATTCCCGAACAGTCATTTGAAGACTTGATGGGAACCGATACCTATGGAGCATCGCTCTGCGAGCGGATCGCGGTGAGTTAGGATGGCGGCATCTTCCGTGAGTGATGACGATTATTTTTTTTCACCTAAGCTAACTGAATTCTTCTATAATAATATTACTTTTATTGTACCCAAGAAGAGAACAAAAATTTTCCCTTGCTATTGATGGCACGACTATGAAATTCAGTAAGCAATTGATAGCTTTGGTTTCGGGTTGCCATTACGACCCTATGCACACGCGGGGATATATGATGATAACTCATACCTATATGAATATGCCTATTTCCATGAGTATTATAGGGGAGGGTGTTTCAGATCATGGACCAAGACCAATATAACATCGCCTCGAAAAGCCTATCGCTGAATGTAGGCATGACCATGTTGTTCATCATGATGAACATTCTAGGGGACGGCGGCGGTTTATTACGCCAATAATATCGCTGGTGACGCTTTTCCTTTAGCTTTAGTGGAGGGACGCTATCGGTATGACATTCCCCGAAGTTTTAGTTGCTACTCAAGCGAGGCCATACCTTGAGGCATAAGTACCTTCTTATGCCTATCTTGGTTTGCCGCGATTATGCTTTGCCTACCCATATTCTCACCACACGCATTACCGATTGGGAAAGGGTCGAAACCATGAGACCCACCAATCGTGGTAAGATCATTCCGAGCCATGACTGGTCGGGATGGCAGGTGCAACCACATTTGGTTGCCCCTTACACCCCATCGCACCAAGTAACACTAGAGAGGTTAGCACTAGTTGATGATACACCCACGGAAGGCGTGGCAAGTTGTTATGGCATGGCAGGATCGCGAAAAGAACCTCATATAGAAGAGGAGGATGACGAGTAAAATGCCGGGTGCGGTAAGTTTTAGTTAAGTTAGTGTCCGCTTATGTCCCAAGCAATTTAATTCTGTTAACCCCATAATGGGTGGAACTCTTTATAGAGTTCGCGTCTTTTTATTACTATATTTGTATGTTTTAACTTTGTTTTGCGATGTTCCTAAATTTCACGCTGCTTCAATGGTATTTTTCCTACCCTCTTTATTTAAATGCTTTGAGGACAAAGCATGCTTCTTGTTTTGGGGGGCATAGAAACACGCGTAATTAAGACATCCGTTAGGATATAGATATGTATAATATGCACTTGTTTTCTAGTTAAAATTTCAAAAATTCAAAAATAAAATAAAAAAGTATGCTATACACTTAGGAATATTGGTATTGTTTTCTTTCTATGCTCTTAACAATTTAGAAGTCTCACATAGCTTTTGCATCGTATAATTGTTAGAAACTTAGGTTAATATGTAGGTAATAATCTTTGCATCTATCTATAAATATATCACATGAGTATCTATGATTGTTAGCAAGAAGTTTCAAATCTAGGCTAGAGTACTTATTCTACAAATCCTGTGAGAATATAGCCTAAAGTCAGATATGAGCTAAAACATTTGAGAAATGACACAAGGGAGAAGTAAAATCCGATAGAGAAATCACACGCCCACTTGCTTGATCACTATGCCATATCCTAAGCGACAATTTAGGCCCCTTTGGATCGATATAGCCAGAAATTCAAACCTATGAATTATTTTCCGCTTAGTCCCCCCTCGAGCCTTCCTTTAGCCTTCCATAAACCACAATTCCTTTACCCCGTTACAAAAACAAAACAAAATAAAAAAAGAGAATAAATCAACCTACCCATTTTAGAATAAGTCCGAGAATAGAATGAGGAAGAAAGAAAAAGAGAAAAAACCCGTGGTAAACAAAAATTAGTTAGTTGCTTCCGTGAAATAAAGAAAAGAAGTTTCCATCCAAAGAAAAAGAAAAATAGAAATAAATCAAAACTCCAAAAATAGAATAAAAGGGAGTTAAAAGCCAAAGAAAAGAAAAAAAAGAAAAAATATGGCTAAGGATGGAAACAAAGTATAGAAGCAAAAGAAAATAACAAGGTTTTCTAAGTTACATAATATGAAGACTCTATTATCTCGGACTTGTCCTTTTTGTATATCCATTTCCTTCCTTCTTAAACCATCTCCTAATCCCCGCAACACCTAATAAAGACCTCTAGCTCAATTAGGAATAGGTTAGTGTGATAGTAAGTGGCGATGTGTTTGATCGACTCGAACTTCCTTTGTTGTCATTGAGATTGTAAGGTAAAGTGTGCCCACCGCATTAATCGGAGCAAAAACTTGAGTGGAAAAATCGAGTGGTTTTGTCTTGACATTTATGTGAGGACCTACTTAAGGACGCTTATTTCGAAGTTTTCAGAAACGGACTGCTATTACATTTCATAGTATTACTCATTGTTATATGTTTATTTTAGATGATTGATTATTATGCATATATTAGCTTAGGGTTCCTCGACCGGGTTATTCTTATGTATTTGCTAGTGAGATGTATAGATAGTTGAGACATGAAGGAGAAAACAATAGTTTTATTTCTTAGTCGCCAGTAGTATAGATGAAGTTTGTGAGTACCTTCACTGAAAACTCTCACGAGGCTATAACTCGTCCACTAGGGAATTCCTAGTGGTTTAAGGCTTTGTTGCATATGGTCAATGCAATCGCGACTCACGTGACGAGTAGATATAGAACTCCATTTTGGTCACTTATGCTAATTTCTCATATTTGCTTGAGGACAAGCAAAATGCTGTTTGGGGTGGTTGATAAGAGCCCAAAACTGTAGTTTTAACCCCTTAGCAGTCATACTTTTAGACCAATTATGTGAGTAATAAGTAAGAGTTAATACCGATTACGTTTTTATGTATTTCGGGCTTCAAAGTCAATTATGTGCGTGGAATGTGCCACTTTGATGAGATAAAGGAGCAATGGTTGGTTACTAAGGAGTTCGGTGATTAAAGGCCAAGATTCAAGAAGATGAAGCCTTTGTAAAGCCTGGTCAAAAGATGAAAAGTCAAAGTCCACGCAGGCAGAAACAGTGCACAAAGTCAACAGAACTTCCGAAGACCATATCGTTAGACTCAGACCTCAGAATTGGGCCTACCTTATGTCAAAACGACCGGCTCGGAAATAGCTTTCCAATGGTCCAAGCCTTGACCCAATCAGAGGAGCAAAAGTGGACGAAAAGTCTGTTGAAGCGAACTGCAGCTGAAGAGGCCTTTTTGGACTGAAAGAATTGGGTTTTGGGCCTGATTCTCTGGCCCAAAACATGGCTCCAAGCCCATGCACGATTTTTGGATCTGGATGTATAAAAACAAAAGCTTAGCTCTTTGTTAATGGTAGCTAGTTAGACCTAAAGTAATATATAGAATTCTAGATCTAGTTTTATTAATTAATTAAGTTTTAGTTCCATTACAATTCTTGTTTTAGATTAAATTCTTGAATGATTGTTCTTGATTGATTAGATAAATAAAATAGTTATTATTCAATTTCGTTCTTGTCATTTCCATTCTAGATCTAATTTAAATTCTTGTTCTTATTCCATTCCAGCCATTAAATTAGATTCATTATTGTTTAATTAAGTAAATCTCAATTTCTTACATTATGTTTAGTTTAGATTCAATGGAAAATTTTAGTTTGATGAATCAAGGCTAAAACCTCCATTAGAGGGGTTGATGAAGCCTTGATAAAAACTTAGTGGTTAGTATAGAATTGGTTGTAGAATCTATTCCACTCTAGAAGGTCGTGTTTCGCCATGAGAATGGGTGGACGACCTCACATGCTAGTTAGTATCCGGTAGGAATGCCATGAACACTAGGGATTAGAACTCGAAATTCTCGCCGTAAGAACGTGAGAATTGAGATACAACATTCTACGCTAGGTCGTTAAGTTGGATTCGAGGTGGATTCAATTCCCCTCTAATTTATTTATCTAGATTCAAACAATCGTATTTCCGTAGCTTCGTAGATTAACTTACGGTTATATTTTATCTTGTTATTTATTATATCTAGTTATTTAAAATAACGCGTCTTGTTAGCATAACATTTCGTAAAGCTCTCATTGACTTAAGACTGATTTCTTAGACTTAGAAAACAATCCATGCTAGGGAACTAGGAGTGGAACGAACTTCCTACTCCACTTAGTGCAATTCGCATCGAGAGTAGAAGCTTTGATAATTGAGTGTAAAAGGATAGTTTTAGTTTAGTTACGTTGTGAATTCATCGTTCATTTCGTAGGTAAACTACTCATTTTACTTTTATCACACGACTTCGCCAGCCATCTTAGAAGGTGGGGGACGAGAAATCAGAGATTGTCTAGGACGACGTGCTTTCCTACGTGAGTAAGTTTTATGCTCACTAAACCTTGTAGTACCTGAACGTACATATTATCATGAACTTTAGCAAGACTAGCAAAACTACCTAAAAATGCGCAAACGATGTTGTGGATGCTCAAATAATCGAAATTCATTTTTGCCATTTAGAGTTTTGAAAATATTTGCTTAATCTATAGATTACTATGCCCTATTCAAATGAACAATTGGGATCGAAACTAGGATGGATCTACTACACGGCTCAGAAGAGTAAGCAATCACTTCACCAAGTGGTGTGCTACCAAGAAACTCACGCATGGTGAATCTAGGGGAGGGGAGTCAAGAAGGTAGTTGGTCCACCGGAATCTAGTAATTGATTACTTTAAATCTCATGGCTATATTTTTGTCATTTTCTGGAGGAGCGTGACTACTTTAGGCTATAGTTTATTGATTTTAATTTGTTAGTTTGGTTGGGCCTCAAGTAACAAGCAACGTCTGGTTTCTCTACCTTAGGTAATGACCTCCCAATGGTTGTTTTGTGGCTCGAGTTTAGCCTTATGCATGAATTGAAATTACAGTGCAAAAATTTAACTCAAACAATCATATAAGCATGCTTGTAACACTCAAGGTATCCTCTTACATCGGTTTCGAGGATGTTTAGAGTTTACCTCTCAAGCTGTTCTTACACGATGTTTGAGGTGAATGCGACGTTGGTTGGTGCGTGATCTGAGAATCAGGCCCAATCGTTTTAGCGTTCCCTGTTTTAGGTTACAAAAAGCCTACTTAAAAAGAAAGCCAACAATCAGGGTTTTTAATAATGGGGTATTTAGCTTTTAGTCCTAGTTATAATAGCTCTATTTGCATTTGGTCCACAATTGTTCATTTATTAGCGTTTGGGCCAAAATTTGCACTATAATACAATTGTTATTATTTGCACTATAATAACAATTGTGTACCAAACACTAATAAACGCATTACAGTGCAAATAATCATCAATTTTGGCCCAAACGCTAATAAACGAATAATTGTGGACCAAACGCAAATATAGCTATTATAACTAGGACTAAAAGCTAAATCACCCTTTAATAATTTAGCATTTCTCATTATGTTAGCTTGACACTACACTTTAAATCAGATAATTCTATGCTTTTCACCACTCCTAAAGCTAAATATTTTAGTAATACAAAGTTCGTTGATATGAAGCCAATTAAAAGTAGGGGAATCGGGTTGGAAAACATACTATAAATTTAGGATTAGCTAAACTTAGAAATATATGTACCATTAAGATACGAAAGATCTCCCTCCAAGCCGTACATACTATTTTTAGTGACACACTCAATGATGGGCGCATACGAAGCTAACTAGCTAGGATTAGAGAATGATATCATGCTTTTTTTTTTCGATAATAAACCACCTTTCTATTCATAAATTGTTCCAAAGATTACAACAACAAAAATTTAACCAAAAGAAAAACATGAGTTAAAACAAATAAGTAACAATAAATTCAGTTCGACAAGTTTTCTTCCAAATATGCTAATAATGCACTTCGCCCTCCAAGGGAGAGGGTACGATGGTATAGTCTTGTATGGGGAAAGTATAACCTGACTCGACATTCTTTTATAGCTTGGCAACTGTTTTCTAGCAACTTACCCACTCAAGATAGACTTATACAAAAGAAGGTACTTTATACTTCAACATGTTGCTTTTGCAACAATGATAGAGAAAACTCCTTCTATCTCTTCTTCTAGTGCAGCTATACCAAACACATTTGGAGGACTGTGAAACAACTCCTAAGAATTAGGACTCATTCTCATAGCCCAAATGGTGAATGGATTGAACTTCCTATGATTTGCAGTAAGAAAATCTTGACTGCTGAAATCATCAAAGTATATATTCACATGTGCCACTATCAGTCATGTGTGGCAAGAAAGAAATAACAGGAGATTTAACAATTCCACTCAGCCATGGAGGGCAGTCAAGAACAAACTTATTAGTGAGACAGTCACATATCTTCCAGGTCAGCTCACCTCAGTTTATGCCAGTATCCAAGACAGAATACTCATTGATTGACTTGGTACTCTTGTGGACTACAAAACTAAGTTACCAACACAGTGTATATGGCTGAAGCCCGGATGAAGGTGTTACCAAATTAAACACAGATAGACCCGTCTCTGACACCAGCTGTGGTACGGGAGGAGTTGCTAGGAACTTTCGGGGAGAAATTCTATTTGCATTTGCAGGTGTTAATGGAAGAAAATTAGTTTTATTTCAAGAGCTATCTTCCATTTTGTAAGGGATTAATGGTTGCTTAAAAATGAACCTCACTCAGATCTTAGTTGCCTCAGATTCTTTGGGGGCAATAAATATATTACTGGGTTAGGAACTATCTCCATGGTACTGTCAGAATGTCGGAAATGCAATTAGAGTTCTTATTACAAGATGTACTAGTATTATCTTCAATCATGTTTTCAGGGAAACAAATCGGGTTGTAGACCATTTGGCTTCCCTTGAAACTGAACACACTTGTATGTACATCGTACCTCATCTAAGCTCTCTGCTTACTACCTATGTTGAGGAGGACAAGAATGGAAACATCTATCTCAGATTCTAATACAGGTCCCGGGTATGCCTAACCCTAAAAACTTATTAAAAAAAAAGTAACAATAAATTAACTCATGTGAGTAAACTCCAACAACTTCTCCTCCTGTCGACCACCCGCAACCATGAAATGAATGATATCATGTCATTTTGTCCTGTGGTGTGTTTATCACTACTTTTGGAAGCCTGTTTGCTTCTAGTTAGAAAAGTGGTGCCCTTCGTAAAATTATTTGTATTGTGTTTGTTATGATCCATTATTAATTTTTACTGATGTCTACTTCCTGCTGGAGCCTAGAGCTTCTTCTTTAATATTATATATATAGGGGAGGGATAGAGGCACATTCATTATGCGCACATTATAGCCACATTTTCGACATACAAATAAACTAAGACCTAGTTTTTTGTGGAGATGATCTCCCCACCATGAAGATCATTCTCACAAAAAATCATAATATTTGGATATGTCTAACCATGTAAAAATTAGTGTTCATTTGTGTTCATTTTTGAACTTTTCATCTAACGGTCTAAAAGTTTTGTGAGCATGCTCTAATGTTAGACTTCTTTGAAGGAGCTGAATTTTTGTGAGCACGTTCTCTATCATGGGGAGATCATATCTACAAAAAATTAACCCTTAATTTAATTTTTAAGTCCATGATTTTGCTTCGATTCATTTACAATGTGGGTATAATGTGTGCATAAGAATGCATATATAGTGACACAGTTATAGTGCCACCCTTATCTCACTCCCCTCCTGGTCCATCAGATCTCTTCTTAAGATCATCAGATCCAATTCACTCAAAAATTGTGAAATTTCAAAATTTCGCACTATTTCAAAAACAAAAAAACGAAAAATGCGATTTCCATTCCATCTCAATTCCATCTCGAAAAAACGAAGTGTTTGGGTTTCTCTACCTCCCTCTTTCTCTCTCCATTTCAAACCCAAATTCGTAAGATTAGTTCGATTTCCAAAATCAAAGCAAGCAACCAAGTATTTAGTTTGATTTCCAGCACCCAAATTGTTCGATTTAGGGAAAAAGGTAATATTGTTCCCATTTTCTAATTCCAATTCATTCCCAGATGTTGTACAAGGTACTGGGTTTTGGCATCTTTGTTCAATCTTCTAAATATAACCCAGTTTACTTGCTTGGTAGAATCGACAACTTGGGTATGTATTAAAACTTGTGGTTTTTGTATGAAATTCAAATTTGTTATATGTTTATTCGTAGAAATGTCAAAAATTTATAGCATATTGAAATCAACAAAATCAGTTTCATTACAGTTTTTGCAATCTTTGGATTGGAAACAATAAAAATTCTATGTTTTGTTGAATTCATCATCTTTTATATGCAATAACGAAATCAACATATTGCGTAACTTGCCCTGAAAAAGTTCTTAACAATTGCTGGTGATAAGAGCCTAAAACTGTAGTTTTAACCCCTTAACAATATTGCTTTTTGACCAATTATGTGATTAATAAGTAAGAGTTAGTATTGTTATCATGCTCTTATGTATTTCAGGCATTAGAGTTGAATATGTGTAGAAATGCGTCCCTTTTGAGAGATAAAGGAGCAAAGGTTGGTTGCTAAGAAGTTCTATGATAAAAGGTCAAGATTCAAGGAGAAAAAGCCTTTTTAAAGCCCAGTCGAAGCAGAAAAGTCAAAGTCAACGCTGGTAGAAATAGTGCACAAAAGTCAGCAGAACTTCCGAAGGCCGTATCTTTAGACTCGGACCTCAGAATTGGGCCTACCTTATGTCAAAACGACCGGCTTGGAAAGAGCTTTCTAATGGTCCAAGCTTTAACCCCATAAGATGAGTAGAAGTAGACGAAAAAGCTATTAAAGTCATTTCCAGCTGAAAACCCCCCCTTTGTGGACTGAAGTAATGAGGTTTTGGGCTCGATTTTCCGGTCCAAAACATGGCTCCTAAGCCCATGCACGAAATTGTGGATCTCGCCTCTTCTATATAAAGAGACTAAGACTTAGCTCTTAAGTTACTTAGTTTTTACTTAGTCAATTATCAAGAAATTAGTTTTTAGAATAAAACACTTAGAGATAATTCATAGAATTAGTCTTTACATTTCAGAAATTAGTTTTTAACTAAAGGAATCAGTTTTTAGTTTTATAAATAAGAATTAGTTTTACATTCCAAAACTTAGTTTTTATCTAGTTAATTATCATTAAATTAGTTTTAGAACAAGAATTTTAGTTTTTAGAATAAATTACTTAGTTTGTTTTTCAAGTTTTAGTTTCTAATTCAATACTTAGTTAGTTTTAGTTTTGTCTTAATTTCATAATTAGTTTAGTCATAAACTCAAGTTCTAAATTAGTTTTAATTTAATATTAATTCATTTTAAATCGTTAGACAATTGTTCAATTAGATTTATAAAGTTTAATTACTTATTCAATAATGACTTATTCTTATTGTTCTTATTTTAGAAATGATAGTATAATGATTCAAGGCTAAAACCTCCATTAAAGAGGTTTGAGGAAGCCTTAATGATGACTTGATTTTTTATTAGCATGGATATAGTTGTAATGTTCTATTCTACTCTATAAAGTAATCAATTCACCATGAGAATGGGTTTGATTACTTCACATGCTAGTTATTAATTGGTAGAGATTACTATGAATAATTATGGATTAGAAATATCCAACCTTTACGTGAAAACGTAAAGATTAGGATTACAACGTATTCTATGCTAGTTTATTAAGTCGAATTAAGGTGGAATCAAATTCCCCTAATTCCTTCTCAAATTGTCAATTTAGTATTGAATTGTCGTCATTTCATTTATCACATTTTGATTAGTTAATTCACCATCGTAGTTAAATTCAATTTCATTACTCTCACAACTTTGTTAGCTTACACGAACTAGGAAACTTCACATCTAAACGAACTAGGATTGGAACGAATTCTCTACTCCAAACATATTGCATTGATAACAAGAGTAGATAACTTTGATATATAAGCACAAAAATAGTTTTAGTTTTATTTACATTTGAGTTTCACAACTTATTCGTAGGAAAAACTATCATTTTTCCTTTTATCAAATGGCGCCGCTGCCATCTTAGTTGTGTTTAGTTTCATTTCCTTTAGTAGTGTTAATCCCACCAAAGTCCCATTAAACCCACCCACCCTTGTTTGGGTCCACCTGTGGTTGTTTGCTTCAGAACTGATTTTTTTTCTCGCAGAAATACAATGAGCGCGCCCCACGCTAAAGTGCCTAGACATCGTCTAAGGCAAGAGCGCACCCCGCACCCTTGTTAGGTAAATTTGAAGTGCGCCCCGCACTAAAGTACCTGGACATCGTCCAAGGCAAGAGCGCAACCCGCGCCCTACCTAGGCAATTTCTAAGCGCACCACGCGCCCTCTTCTGAACAGCTTGATTTTCATAGGTTAGTATAAATTTCCATTTTTTCAAGTTATTCAGTGCTTCTAACTTGTTAAACACACTAAACTCGCATATACAAGACGTTATTCATAAGTGAAGCAAGGAGGCATTCAGGTACTTCTTTCTTCCACTCCTCGCATCTCTTGTTAGAGGATTTATAATAGCATATTAGGGTTGTTTTGACTATTGTCATTTTTCTTTAATATTGGACTTAGCCTTGCATGAGATTAAAGTCAAGTAGAGAAAAAACGACTAACGTAATCTATTGTGAACGTCAACACACACACCTGAAAGAATGGCTGAAGAAAGAGAGACTCCTCTCTCTGACTTTTACAAAGCCCTGAACGATAGCCCGAAATCTTGCATTATTCTTGGAGACCCAGTGGGAGATTTCTGAATACCACCGAATTTAGTTAATTTGTTACCAATTTTTCATGGGTTAGACCATGAAAAACTTTATCAGCATATGCGTAGGATTGAACAAGTTCTTACCACATTCCATAATTCTACGGTAGGTGCGGAACAAATTAAACTGATGGTGTTTTTTTTCGATAGGGTTATATACTGAAAGCATTACTTTTGTATTAATTCTAATTCTTTATATTTTGAATGAAAATTATATGGGCAAATATTATGCATATTATATATGTTATTAGTTATATGCATGTGTCTAATAATTTATGTTGTAGATGATATGGTGTGCAGTGACACACAGAAGATCATATCATCAGTACCTTATAAAGTATAGGTAAACATTCACAACCTAGATGGATTTGGACAAACCATTGGTAATGTCACACCCCGAATTTCGACAGAATTCGGAAAAACATTATTTGTTCCCGACTCTTCGATCTCCGAGGTGTGACGCACTCTCAACTCCCAAAAACCCATAAACAGTTTAAATATGCGGATAATAAAAACCAATAAATTTTTTAACTTAAACAAAAGTCTTCTTCATGACAAAGATTCACAAATAAGATTAGGTTACAACTCTCCTTTCAATAACTCTTTAATAAAATTTACAAATGAAAATACAAAAACATTGTCTAGACTGAAATTCTATATCACCTCAAGGGAAAACCAAACAAATCCTGAGATGCAACGCTAATGCAAACCACAAGCAGCAACCACTCTTCTTCAACACTAAACCTGTCAAAACTTATCAACTATGTTCATTGAATGAACGCACCCGATAAGCAAACATGCAAATCGGGTCAGCATTATAAAAATGCTGGTGTGAGTAGCTCTAAAAACAATATATACTTATACAAATATATACATAATCCATACGGCAGTTAGTTCCTCCACCGAGGCGCCTTAACATTCAACGACTACTATAACATACTCAAATACAATAATTAAGGCAGGTAGTTCCTCCACTGAGGCGCCTTAACTTCCCACTAACCACACAACAAACTATACGCATCATAAATAAGGCATGTAGTTCCTCCGTCGAGGCGCCTTAGGTTCTAACTAAACAAATAACCAACCAAACATATTACCATAATTAGATTATTTCAGGCTTTCTTTGTATGTCCCTAAAATCACGTCGTATCTATGTCTTACCTAGTTTCCCTGGCTACCACAATCGCTACCCAACGCCGAACATGTACATCCACATGCCTCCCCTTATATAATGTACCACTCCGTGCGTAACCACCTGGAAATGGATGCCGCACACACCAGTAAATCCTCACACGGAAGCCATTATATAAGTAATGCCCCTATTCGGCATAAAATATCGGCGTCTCGCTTCAATATTTGCGAATGGAATAATCAAGCCACTATTCGGCTACGATTGCCCAACACATGGGTCAATCAACATCTCATATATATACAACATCTTATATATCAACATCTTATATATCAAGCCACTATTCGGCTACGATTGCCCAACACATGGGTCAATCAACATCTCATATATATACAACATCTTATATATCAACATCTTATATATCAAGCCACTATTCGGCTACAATTGCCCAACACATGGGTCAATCAACATCTCATATATATACAACATCTTATATATCAACATCTTATATATTAAATACTTCACACAGGCGATCATCATGAGTTGTGGTAGTCGTTCTAGGATTTTCGTTCGTAATTTATTCAGGTGTCATCCATCTATGACTCATAATAATTCCACTATATCACGTGCAGGTCAATTACCTTATTGCACTAAGCCACACTATTTAGAAATATCTCAATTATATCTCATAACCACTTTTATTATTTCACGTGCCAATATATTATTGCACTATGCCACAAACCCGTGGGAAAATATCCACACATATTATACTACCTCATAGTAGCATCTCACATATAAAATAATAAAGCTTTTATACATCTATGTCTCCAAAACTATTGCATTCAATATATCTATCCCAACATATTACATAGTGTCACAATATCAACGTCAAATCTTAATTAGATAATGACAACCAAATTTATATCAGCTTCCACAGCATTTCAACATTTGATTTGTCCATACAATTTACAACATAAAATGTAGCACAATTAAACAGTTTACAGTCCACAATCAAAGCCCAATATATATATGTTTTACATACTACTCACGTCAAATCATAATTAGATAATGACAAACAACGTTATATAATGTTCGACAACATTTTATTATTACAATAGTCTATAAAATCAAATATGAGAAAAACTGAAAAAGTCAACGGTCAAAGTCAAAGTCAACACGTCATGGTCAAAGTCAAAGTCCAATGTCAACGGTCAACGGTCAAAGTCAACGGTCAATGGTCAATGGTCAAAGCCGACACATCATGGTCGAAGTCAACGGTCAATGTCAACGCATCATGGTCGAAGTCAAACTGTCATTGTCAAAGTCAAACTGTGCTTTCCATGTTCGACAGGTTCAGAGTCATAGCCATGGTTCATGGCTAAGGTCAATGTGCATGGCTCATGGGCTCATGACTACGGAAACGATTCGGACCCAACTAGCCGAACCCAAACCTTAGAACCCGAATGTCTAAACATTGGAAAACCCATATAGATCTATTTTAAGTCCTATGGACTGGCCCCAAGAAATATTAGAAATTGGCCCAAAGACGTATACTGAACTAGCCCAAAACACAATTGAGTTCGGCCCAAAAATTTAACTGAAACCGGCCCAACAAAACAAATGAAACGGGCCCATAGACTAATATTTGAACTGGTCCAACAACTTAATTAAAATCGGGCCCAAACAAAACTAAAAGATTTCGGCCCAAGCTAACAATAAGGGGTTTGGCCCAACTAATTAGGCCCAAGCCCACACCGAAATTACTGTTCATCTTCTCCCTCCACCAACAGCCACCAAAACCGACCACCACAACCTCCACACACCACCCTACACAAACCCACCGATTTTAATCCCTATAAAAACCCCTACAACTTTAATAAAAGCTAAAACCTCAAATTCTTAAATCCCAACATCACCAAAACTAGATCTGGAAATCGTTTCGGCCACCATTAAAGCTTGTTCCAAGCTCCAATCGACAGCCCCACACAAATTCCAACCTTCTAACATACATCAACAACCCACAACACCAAAAAACACAGTTCAAACCCGAGAATCACAAATCAAAAACCCACACCCTCAGTATCACAGTAATGGCGTTCGGCGCCATTAAAGCCTTCTCAAGCTTTGTCATCCCCCATTCGACAGCCCCACGCACAATACACTAGCTACTTCAATCATACCTCAACGACCAACCAATCAAACAAAAAAAAACAGCCCCACCACCGGTTCGGCCACCGCCATTCTCGCGCCCTTGAAGTTTCAAGCAACGCCCAAACTCCCCACTACCACCGGCAGTTCAACATACATCCACAACCCATCACAGTTTAACAGTCACGCATACGGACAGAGGAGCCGCCATTGACGCTCCTCGAAGCTTTGCTCCACAAAGCGTTGACAGTTCAAAAAAACTAAAACATATCGACCGAACCACATAAATTATAAAAAATGGTCGGAAACACTCGACAGTAAATCCGTAAATAATAGACAGGCGAAAATCATAGTTTATGAAATTTGTAAATTCTAAACAGACAAAAATTATCGTTTAGGTAGTGGTGAGAGATAAACTCTACTCACCTGACGTAACAGCTTGACGAATCCTCCCAGCCCGAATCGTCGTGCTCCAATGCTCGAGTAAACAAGTCATTTCCATTTTTAATATATTTTATTCTCCATGAACCCTATTTTCCGTAACAATGTGTTTATATACTTGGGTCCAAACCCAAGCCCAACACGCACTTCGGCCCAAAACCAGGCCCACGTGTCCCGAGTCCAAACCAGCGAATTTTTAAAATAAATAATTAAATTAATTAATTAAATAGATAAAAACGTATTTTAAAAATACGGGCGTTACAGGTAAGGTTGTAATATAATCTGGTATTAGTTTATCTTGACTACAAGATTACACTAGTATACTTTGTGTGTATTGAACAGGACCAAGTGAGGTTGTTTCTCTTTATACTGACTATATAAGAGAACAAACACCTTTGTTATTGTGGATGTTTGTCCTCTTAATCCGGATATAATAACGGGCACTTTCGTGCATTGTACATTGCTTTAAATCATCAACGAGTGAGATTCATTTGTGAATCAACAAACTCGATCGATTAGGTAATGACATTGTATGTAAGGTGTGCTGTTGATTATAGAAGAAATTTGTGACCTGCAGGAAGTCGGGTTGATGATGTCCCCTTGAGGAGCTCAAAAAGATTGTCATGTAAACCCTGCAGGTAGATTTAATCTGACATGACAATGAGGTTGAGTGGTACTACTCAAGGACATAAGAAGTTAATTAATTTAGTTGTCAATAACTTGACTTAATCAATGGGCATTTGATATCTTAAACACGGGGAGATCAACGAGCATATAATATGGAGCCCATAAATGTAACACGTAATTTGGGATTAGGGCGGTAGTGCAACAATGGCCTTTAGTGGAATAAGCCATTTGTTAGCGGACTTGGGCCGTGTGTTCTGGGCAAACATAGAAAGCCCAAGCCCGTCAGGAGACCTAACCCTGATTTCTCCTCATGGTCCCTGTTGTAGCCTATAAATAGAAACCTCTTTCTCTGGCTGTTTTTTACACAAGAAAAACTCAGGTTTTGCTCAAGGAAAGATAGATCCAAAATTGGTTCTAACTTTGTGAGTGAGAGAGGCCAAGAGAGAAAGAAGAGGTTGGAAGATCGTTGCTCACACAATGTCCATTCTAAGGATAGGAATACTACAAAATATCAAGAGGTTGTTGATTCATAGATCTTGGATTCTCAGAGTTATCTTAGCCGATCTAAAAGTATGAATTCCTAAACCAAACCGTGAACACCTTTATTCCACTGCGCATGGTGTTTTCGCGGTTCGTAGTAAATCATTCGATGCAACCATAATGGTTCCTACACCTTTCACCCTAGCCGATAAGGCGACGTCTTGGTTAACTACCCAAGCACCTAATTCTGTGGACTCATGGGCCAAACTTGTTCAATTGTTTATGGAACATTTTTACCCACCACTGAAGACAGATGAAATGCTTTCCAAGATTCATTTTTTCAGCCAGAATCCTCATGAATCCTTTCCAGAGGGTTGGAATCATTTCACTGATCTTCTTATAGAGTGTTCACATCATAACCTTATGAAAGACACGTTAGTTCGTGCCTTTTTCAAGGGACTTTTACACCACCATAAAGAGGTCCTTGATATAATGAATGGGGGTAGTTTCCTCAGTAAAGGAGCCTCAGAGGCTTATAGGTTCTTAGAAGATCAAACAAAACGTAATAATAACTGGGGGGGTAGTGACGATATCCCCCGCTCTACTAGTTCTTCTTCAACAGTTAAGGCTACCGGTATGTTTGAGATTAAACCTGATCCTGAGCTTAAAACTTTAATCGAATCTCTCACTAAAAAGGTAGAAGCTATTTAGGTTCAACAAAAGCCTATCCCCATCATGAATGTCAACTCTATTCCATGTAATTTATGTTTGAGTCCAGAGCATCCCGACTCCTATTGTCTACTCGCCTATGAACAACAACAATCACAACCAGATAATGTTTGCTCCATTAATAGCTATCCTATTCTTAACGCCCCTTGGAGACAAAATCCCAACTTCAGTTGGAGAAATAATCAACAATTTACACCTCCAGGGTATAATAATCAAAATGTAAGGCCAGCAAACAATTACAACCAAGCTCCACCACGACAAGGACAAGGACAAGGAAATTATAATAATTATAACAATAATAATTATAATGCTAATAGAGGTATCGTTCCGGTAAATAATAACTATCACAACCTACCCATTAATAATCGACGTGACATAGTTCCTATCACACAACCTGTAACAAACACTCCTCCACAACCGGATCGTTTCGGCGCCTTTATGCAAACCCAACAACATATTTTATAGTCCATCCAACTTTCCTTACAGCAATTAACACAAGAGAAAGTATAACCAAAAGGTGTGTTTCCAGGTCAAGTGATACCTAACCCTAAAACACCAGACACAGCCTTTGAGGTAAACAGTAATACTAGTAATGAAAATGGAAACATATGTGAGCTAAAGGCCATCACCACTCTCCGTTCTGGCAGAGTGGTTGATAACGCCATAACTATGCCTGTAGTTACCCCACCAGGAGTCCCTACACCGGAGATTTTACTAGATACCGAACTAATAACTGAAGATCATACCCCAGTAGAGGTACCAATTAAACCACAACCTAAGAAATAAAAAGCCAAGGTAAAACATCCTATTGATCCATATGCTAAATATAGAGAGAAACCATCATTTCCCCAGAGATTAGCCTTGTTAACCAAGGATACGAATTTTCGATGAGATTAGGGAAGTTTTCAAAAATCTAGCGATAAACCTACCCTTTCTTAAAGCGATTAAAAAGTTACCTCACCAGGCTAATTTTCTTAAAGAGTTGTGCACTACTAGGTGCAAAACAAATATTCCAAAAGATGCCTTTCTAACTAAACAATTTCCAACTTTATCCGAACATAATAGAATCATTAAGCACAAAGACCCTGGTCATCCTACTATACAATGCACCTTAGGAGATTCCCACATGACGACCGCGCTATTAGACCTGGGGGAGAGTGTTAAATTACTCCCTTATTATTTATATAAACAAATAGGTCTACAGGAGATGCAACCTACTAAAATGACAATGCAATTAGTTGATCGGTCTATTAAGTATCCTAAGGGTGTGGTTAAAAACGTGCTTGTTAAGGTTCATGATTTCTATTATCCTATTGATTTTGTTATCCTCGATACAGAAGTCGCTAACGACTCTGTTTCGATCATTTTAGGGCGTCCTTTCTTGGCAACTGCCAACGCGCTTATAAACTGCCACGATAGTTCGATGTCCATGCCTTTTGGCTATCTTTCTATTGAGGTAAATATTTTTAAAATGATGAAATAGTTACCAGATTCGTCTATAGAGGGGGAGGTTAGCATGATCGAGAGCTTAGCTCAAGACTATTTTAATAACACGTTTCTAGAAAACCAGATGCATAAATTCCTTTCCTTTAGAAGTTCAGATTTCGCCGATGACTCCTACTTAGAGGAAGTCAATGCCATTTTCGAGTCTACTCCTATCGTAAACCCTTCTGCTGCTCCATCTACTGAGTTTTAAGACCTGCTACCTAAACAAGTCTTCACTACTCAAGATGAGGACCCTCCAGAAGCTTTTATCGACATATCTCCCACCCATGTTCTTAATCATCTTCCTTCTGAGTTAAAGTATATTCAACTTGATCCAGATGGTAGTTATCCGATAATTATATCTTCTCTGTTGTCTGCGGATGAAGATGCACGGTTGATTATGGTAATTAGGGAACATCATTCAGCGATTGGTTGGTCCCTAGACGACATTAAAGGGATTGACCCTAATGTTTGCACTTATCGTATCCATTTGGAGGATAATGCAAAGACTTTTCATGAACCTTAGCATCGCTTGAACCCTGCCATGAAAGAGGTGGTCAGGGAAGAAGTCTTACGGTTACTCGATGCGGGTATCATATGCCCAATCTCCGATAGCGAATGGGTAACTCCCATTCATGTAGTTCCTAAGAAATCGGGAGTTACCATGGTACGTAATTCTAAGGGTGAATATGTTTCCACACGAGTCCCTATAAAATGGAGGATATATATTGATTACAAATGTTTAAATTCCATGACACAAAAGGATCATTTTCCTTTACCATTTATCGATCAGATGGTCGAACGTCTAGCTGGTCATGCTTATTATTGTTTTTTAGATGGCTACTCTGGCTATTTTCAAATTATTATCGATATCGATGACCAAGAAAAGACTACCTTCACATGTCCTTTTGGAACATATACCTATAAACGAATGCCTTTTGGCCTTTGTAATGCTCATAGTACCTTCCAGCAGTGTATGCTTCATATATTTAGTGACATGGTAGAGCGCTTCATGGAAGTTTTCATGGATAATTTTTCTACCTATGGAGACTCTTTCACTGACTGCCTGTCTAACCTGTCTAAGGTTTTGACATCGTGTGAAGAGAAAAGTCTGGTTTTAAATTGGGAAAAATGTCATTTCATGGTAGAAAAAAGGAATAGTGCTAGGTCACATTGTGTCTAGTGATGCATCGAAGTAGAAAAGGCCAAACTAGATAAGATAGCATCTCTACCTATACCATAAACTGTCCATGACATTAGAGCATTTCTAGGCCATGCAGGTTTTTATAGGCATTTTATCAAAGATTTTTCAAAAATAACTAGGCCTTTAACTAATCTACTTTTAAAGGATGTCATCTTTGATTTTAATTATAACTGTAAACAGGCTTTTGAAACTTTAAAAGCCGCTTTAACATCTGCACCCATTATGCAGCCTCCTGATTGGTCTAAACCTTTCAAACTCATGTGTGATGCTAGTGATTTTGTTGTTGGTGTTGTGTTAGGACAGAAATTAGATAATAAGTCCATTGTTATTTATTATACTAGTAAAACTTTAAACGATGCTCAAAGAAATTATACAACTACGGAAAAAGAATTTTTAGCTGTCGTTTATGCTTTAGATAAGTTTCGTCCTTATTTGGTTGGTACTAAGACTTTAGTTTACACGGACCATGCATCCCTTAGGTACGATGGATTCTTCTCCTGCAAGAGTTCACCTTAGAAATTAAGGACTAAAGAGGGGTCAAAAATGTAGTTGCCGACCACTTATCTAGACTAACAAATGATGATGATAGTGATTCTGAGTCCATACCAGTCTCTTTTCCTGATGAGCATCTTTATGCTATTTTTTCTACACCATGGTATGCTGACATTGTGAATTATTTAGCTCCTGATATTATTCCTGATGTTTGGTCAAGAAATGAATGTAAGAAGTTCTTGGCCAGAGTTAAGCTATACTACTGGGATGAGCCCTACCTTTTTAAGTATTGTGCGGATCAGATTATTCGTCGTTGTATTCTCCAGTGGGAATACAAAGTGGTTCTATTGTTCTGCCATGACAAAGTGTGTGGTGGCCATTTTAGTGGTATGAAAATAGCTGCTAAAATTCTTCAATGTGGGTTTTATTGGCCTACCCTTTTTAAAGATGCCCAAGTGCATTGCAAGACGTGTGTTCGTTGCGAACAGCTTGGGCGAATCACTAAGCATAATATGATGCCATTAAATCCCATCATGGTAGTAGAAATTTTTGATGTATGGGGCATTGATTTCATGGGTCCTTTTCCTATTTCCCACGGCTTCATTTATATTCTAGTTGTCGTGGACTATGTGTTTAAATGGATAGAGGTCATGGCTTGCCGTAGCAATGGCCATAAGACAGTGGTGTTTTTTGTTAAGGAATATATTTTCTATTGATTTGACATTCCTAAATCCATCATTAGGGATGGCCGAACACATTTTTGAAACAAAGTTGTTGTGTCCCTAGTTAAAAAGTACGGAGTTACACATAAGGTGGCAACTCCTTATCATCCACAAACTAGTGGCTAAGTCGCAGTTTCTAATAGGGAAATCAAAAAAATCTTAGAAACAACTGTAAATCCTGATAGGAAAGATTGGTCTAAGCGTCTAACTGATGCCTTATAGGCGTATAGGACTGCTTTTAAAACTCCTATAGGTATGTCTCCCTTTAGACTTGTATTGGGGAAACCTTGTCACTTGCCCGTTGAATTGGAGCATCGTGCTATGTGGGCTATAAAAAGCCTTAACTTCAATTTTGATGAGGCGGGTGTCAAGCGCAAATTGCAATTAAATGAGCTTGAAGAAATCCGTAGCGATTCTTATGATCTCGCAAAGGATTATAAAGCTAACATGAAACTTGTTCATGATAAGCAAATCTTGCGCAAAGATTTTGTGGTTGGTCAAAAGGTCTTGTTTTACAACTACCGTCTGCATATTTTCTTGGGGAAATTAAAAACCCGTTGGTCTGGTCCCTTTCTGGTTATTGAAGTCATCCCTTACGAGGTAATTACCTTGGTAAATTCCAAGGACAACAGTACATTTCAAGTCAATGGCCAACGGTTAAAATATTTTCACGAGTTAATGTCCCCTGATGTGGAGGAAGTCTTTTTACAGGACCCTGTCTATGATGACTGACCTTTGTTGTTTGGTGTACTTACTTTCACTTCCATATATTGGTGAGTGCACCATTCAGGTAACCGGGCCCTCGTATTGGAGTGTGTGGCTGTAAGTACCGGATCCTAAGTCCAAGTTTAACGTAATTCCTAGTTTCCACTCTTGCATGTTTTCTCGATTTTTGAGTCATGTTTTACGTCTTTATTGCTTATTGTTTTCCTTTATATTAAATCTTATTCATAAAAAGTAAAAAGTATTAAAACCATAAAAATAGTAATCTAGGAAGTCTCGTGAATCTGACTTTAAAAGACCCATGTTTAAAACAAATTTTCTAAACTCTATTCTATAAAATTTGTTTTGGGGTGGGGTGTTGGTCTTTCCATCCTTGATTGCTCAACTTTCCATTTTTGTTGCTTATGTCGTTAAATCATATTTTGATTCGGGTTGACATTATCTATGAATTTAGATTTCTTTTGTTTGCATAACTTACGTCATTCACACACTTCGAGGCGCTTTCCACCTTTTTATATGTCAACCACGGTTAGAATAGAGTGTTTTATGGATCAATGGATTAAAAATTCTCTCCTAATCGTTTTCATATCTCATTCACAAAAATCGAACCAGTAACGAGTCGAGAATTTCAATTTTAACTTTGCGCGCGTAGGGACATAATGGGTATTTCCGAAATTACTTGGGCCCAAGCCCACAATAAAACCCAAAAATGCACCCAGCGTTCTTCTTCTCCACTCCGCCATCAGCTTCCATTAACGACCCAAAACCCTAAATAAAAAAAAATTAAAAAAAAAAACCCCCCCACCACCTATTTTCTCCACTCAAATCAACCCACCCACACCAAATTTCACCCCATCCAGTTCATCCCTCTCTCCAACAGTTCATCCAAAAAAAATAAAAAATAAAATCGCCCAAATCAAAAGACCACTCAAACCAAAGTTTGATTTCTTGTTTCAACACCTCTCCTCCACCTTACCCTGGCCCCATTTTCGATTTTAAATACCAATGGCCCAAAAATGCAAAATCCTCCTGGAATAATTTTTCAAATTGGACCATTTATGCACCGTTTTACGATGATGAGATGAAACGTAAGAGTTGGCAAAAGTTGTGGTATACGGAGAATGATTTTTACCATGAGGATTAGGTTTTGAATTTTTACAAGAAACGGGAAATCGAGGGTAGGAAGATTTTTGTGAAGGTAAATGGTGCAAAGAAAGAAGTATGTGTTTCAATGTTGACTGACGTTCTGCGCATTGAGCCAAATCGCCACCTTGTAGCCACCGTGCAGGAATCCCAATATGGGGGGGGGGGGGGTTAGAAGTGTTGATGAGAGAGACTGTGTTGGAAGGACGATACAATTCGAAATCATATTGCATCCGACAGTCATCTCTAAGAACCAACCAGCTGGCTTTAGCTCAGTGGGTTGGTAAGAATATCATAGGGAAAGAGAAGTTCAGTGACATCAGTCTGAACTGTCTGCACATACTCTGGGTATTATTGCAAAAGAGGTATGATTTTTATATGATCGACTTCTTGTTAACTATGATTAGAGGAGTTAGAATAAGTACCGCATCCTTTCCTGTTTTAATTACTAGGCTGATGTTGTCTTTTGGTGAGAAACCGAAAACTGAGCGGATTGTGTTGAAGTTGCATGCAAATGCAATTGCTTATACGGAATGTATCCAGAAGACGTGGAGATTGCCTGGAGATAGGGTTGTGGAAAATGTTAATTCGGATGAGGAGGAGGAGGACATGCCCTTTTTTTTATGTCAATGCCTTGGAGAAATGTAATTCTGATATGGAACACATGTCAGTGCTACATCGTGGTTTGCATTCCCTGAACCATATTTGTGAAGACTTGCGGAATAGGCAGGTTGCCATTCATGATGAAAATGTTAACCTGCAAAAAACTATGGAGACAAATGCCCAATGCGAGGATGAGTGTTGTGTAGAGATAGAGGCATTTATGGAGGCACAGCGCAGGTTTTGAGTGGAAGTTCTACAACGCATGCCACCCCATGAGGGTCTTTCTTCAGATGAGTCTGTGAGGCATAAGCGTCGTCACAGAAGGACGAATGACTCTGGCCCATCTTCATCTCATGGCCCTTCCTCATCTCATGGCCCTTCCTTATCTCATGGCGAGTAGTGTAGTTGTTTTGGATTTAGGAAATTTCCCAGTTTTTCGTAGAATTTTATTTTGAGTTGTTTAGTTTCTTAGTTAGATTTGGATTATGTAATCGTTTTCGACTATTTGATTATTAGTTGAATTTTTAATTTAATTTGGTTTATGTCCAAGCATGTGATGAATTTACCATGAATCCCACTCTCCCAAATTGTTTGGGGGTGGTATTATTATTTTTTGCATTGTTTTTATCTTATCCACCGTTTTAGAAGTTAAATCTTGCAAATCGTGGAAATATGAGTTTTTGGGAATGTTGCCGATATTGGTGTGGCTAAGATCATATATTGTTGTGCTGATGGAATTTCAATAAATATAATTAGGAAGTTGCTATTTTGAATTCAACCAAAAAGCTATTGGTTCGTATTTGGAATATGCACCTAACTTGTTTCCGTTTTGGTTTCTAGTATATTCTGTTTCTGGCAATTGCCTTAATAATTTTGGCAACTTGTGGACTTTGGTTTTAGAAACTAAAACCCTATAAATACTTGATTCACTCTTCACTCATAACCCACACCTCTCACCTTTCACTCTCATCTTTCACTCTCATTTTTTCTCTTAGTTTTCCACTGCATAGCACTCAAGTTATACGTAGCGCCCACAACAGGCTAAATCCGAGCACACCTTACGTTGAAATGCCTGTAACCCGAGTTACGCAAGAGCGCGCCCTGCGCCCTTCATAGGCAAATTCCGAGCGCACCCTGTGCTGAAGTGCCAAGACCTCAAGCAAGGCAAGAGCGCACCTGCGCCCTTCACAGGCCAATTCCGAGCGCACCTTGTGCCCTGACCTTCGCAGCCAATCAAATTTCTGATTTTTGTGAGTTTTTCCAAGGTTGTTTGCAGCACTTCTAGAGTATATTTGTTATGATGACACCGCCTCATATCATACCGGAGCAGTCTTTTGAAGATTTGTTCCAAAGTAACACCTATGGAGGATCTTTTCATGATAGAATCGTCCAGTCAAAATGGACACATCTACTGGTAAGTCTTGATGACTCGTATTCCCCTCAACTTACTGAATATTTCTATAATAATTAAAGGTTCTTTTGTCAACCAGTGGAGAACAAATGTTCTCTATCGTAGTTAATGGTACGACTATAGATTTCAGTAAGTTTTTGGTCGCTTTTGTTGTGGGACTGCCTATGCTGGTTCCTACAAACTCATGGGGATATTTAACTAATAATGCATACCTTTACAACTATGAGTACTTTCACGAGACCTATGGGGGAGGAGTTTTTCGTGTAATGGCCTGAGGGCAGTATAACATAACCCTTGGTAGCCTGTCCTTGAACGTAGGCCTTACCATGCTTTTCATTATGATGAATATTTTAGGGGATTGGCAGTTTACTTCTACGCATAGTACCGCTGGTGACGTTTTCTTTGCTTTAGCTGAGGGACGTTTCCTATACGACATTCCCAAGGTTTTAGTGGCAAGTCTAGCTAGAGGCCATAGTATGAGGCATAAGTACCTTCTTATGCCTATTTTGGTTTGTCGTATCACGTGTTGTTTTTTCCTTGATTTCTATACCCGCTACACGGATTGGGTTGGGGTTGAAATTATGAGACCCACCAATTGCGTTGTTCGTTCGTTTCGTGTTATGACTTGGCTGGGATAGAGGGTACAACCTCAATGGGTTGCTCCTTACACCCCTTCTGACCGAGTAACACTTAACAGGTTAGCACGGGTTAATGATACATGGAGAGAGGCTTGGCAAATTATCATGGTGTGGCAGGATGTAAAAGGACCTCGTTTCTATGTAAACGAGGATGATGACGCCTAAATGCTGGATAGGAGGTAAGTTTTTATTTTTATTCGTGTTTGCTTTTGTCCCAAGCAATTTACTTCTTTGTTACCCCATATTGGGTGGAACTCATATATAGTTGCGTCTATTTTTATTTATCTATATTAGTATGTTTTAACCTTGTTTTGCATATGTTCCAAAATTTTACGCGTTTCCATGGTATTTCCTACTTTTTTTATTTCAATATTTTGAGGACAAAGCATGCTTTTTGTTTGGGGGTGGCATAGAAACACGCCTAATTTAAGGAATTTGTTAGGATATAGATATGTACAATATGCACCTGTTTTCTAGAAAAAAAAATCAAAAAATCAAAAATATAAATAAAAAGTTTATGATATATACTTAGGAATATTGGTATTGTTTTCTTTCTATACTCTTAATAATCTAGAAGATTCACGTTAGCTTTGCATGAGCATCTATGTTTGTATTGGCAGTAAGTTTCTGAAATCTAGGCTTGTATACTTATTCTACAAATCCTGTGAGAATATAGCCTAAAGCCTTATATGAGTGAAATATTTGAGAAATGGCACAAGGGAGAAGTAAATTCTAAATAGAGAAATCACACATCCACTTGCTTGATCACTATGTCATATCCTAAGCGAGAATTTAGGCCCTCTTTGGATCGATATAGCTAGAAATTCAAACCTTATATTATGAAATTATTTTCTGCTATTCACCCCTCTAAGCCTTTCTTTAGCCTTTCATAAACCACAAATCTTTTACCCTTTTACAAAACAAAATAAAAATAAAAATCAGCCTACACATTCTTTGAATAAGTCTGAGAATAGAGATGAAGAATTGAAAAGAGAAAGAACTTTGAAATCAAGAATTTGTTAGTCGCTTCAAATAAGAAAAGAAAGTTTTCATCCAAAGAAAAAATAATAATAAAATAAAAATAAAGAGTTAGAACTCCAAAAACATAATCAAATGAGTCAAAAGCCAAAGAAAAAGAAAAAAAAATGGCTAAAGATGGAAACAAAGGGTAGAACCAAGGTAAGAACAAGGTTTTCTCTAGTTACATAATATGAATACTCTATTATCTCAGACTAGTTCTTTTTGAATATCCATTTCATTCATTTTTAAACCATCACCTAATCCCTGCAATACCTAATAAAGACCTCTCGCTCAATTAGGAATAGGTTAGTGTGATAGTAAGTGGCAGATGTGTTTGATTGACTTCGACTTCCTTGTGTGTCATATTGATTGTAAGGTAAAGTGTGCCCACTGCACACTGGAGTAGCGAAACTTGAGCGGAAAAATCAGAGTATTTTTGTCTTGACATTTATATGAGGACCTACTTAAGAACGCTATTCCAAAGTTTTAGAAACGGACCTGTTAGTGCATTTCATAGCATTGCTCATTGTATATATGTTTATTCGTAGATGATTGATTATTATGCATATATTAGCGTAGGTTTCTACTTGATTATTCTATATTCATTGCTAATGAGATGTATAGATATATGAGAATAAGTAAGGAAACAATAGTTTATTTCTTAGTCGTTGTAGTATAGATGAAGTTTGTGAGTACCTTTACTGGAAAACTATCACGAGGCTATAACTCGTCCAATAGGGAATTCTTAGTGGTTTAAGGCCTTGTTGCATATGGTAAATGCAATCGCACTCGGCTAAACGAGATTAGTTAGAACTCCATTTTTGGTCACTTATTCTAATTTCTCATATTTGCTTGAGGACAAGCAAGATGCTGTTTGGGGGTGGTTTGATTAGAGCCCAAAACTTTAGTTTTAACCCCTTAACAATATTGCTTTTTGACCAATTATGTGATTAATAAGTAAGAGTTAGTACTATTATCGTGTTCTTATGTATTTTAGGCATTGGAGTCGAATATGTGCAGAAATGCGTCCCTTTTGCGAGATAAAGGAGCAAAGGTTGGTTGCTAAGAAGTTCTATGATAAAAAGCCAAGATTCAAGGAGAAGAAGCCTTTTTAAAGCCCGATCAAAGCATAAAAGTCAAAGTCAACGCAGGCAGAAATAGCGCACAAATGTCAGTAGAACTTTCGAAGGCCGTATCTTTGGACTCAGACCTCGGAATTTGGCCTACCTTATGTCAAAAAGACCAGCTTGGAAAGAGCTTTCTAATGGTCCTAGCCTTGACCCAATCAGAGGATCAAGAGTGGATGAAAAAGATGTTGAAGTCATTTCTAGCTGAAAACCCCTTTGTGGACCGATGTAATGAGGTTTTGGGCTCGATTTTCCGGCCCAAAACATGGCTCCTAAGCCCATGCACAAAATTGTGGATCTAGCCTCTTCTATATAAAGAGACTAAGACTTAGCTCTTAAGTTACTTAGTTTTTACTTGTCAATTATCAAGAAATTAGTTTTTAGAATAAAGTACTTAAAGATAATTCATAGAATTAGTTTTTACATTCCAGAAATTAGTTTTTAGAGAAAGGAATGAGTTTGTAGAATTAGTTTTTAGTTTTATAAATAAGAATTAGTTTTACATTCCAAAACTTAGTTTTTATCTAGTTAATTATCAACAAATTAGTTTTAGAACAAGAATTTTAGTTTTTAGAGTCAATTACTTAGTTTGTTTTTCAAGTTTTAGTTTCTAATTCAATACTTAGTAAGTTTTAGTTTTGTCTTAATTTCATAATTAGTTTAGTCATAAACTCAAGTTCTAAATTAGTTTTAATTCAATATTAATTCATTTCGAATCGTTAGACTATTGTTCAATTAGATTTATAAAGTTTAATTACTTATTCAATAATGACTTGTTCTTATTGTTCTTGTTTTAGAAATGATAGTATAATGATTCAAGGCTAAAACCTCCATTAGAGGGGTTTGAGGAAGCCTTGATGACGACTTGATTTTTTATTAGCATGGATATTGTTGTAATGTTCTATTCTACTCTAGAAAGTAATTTGTTCACCATGAGAATGAGTTTGATTACTTCACATGCTAGTTATTAGTTGGTAGAGATTACCGTGAATAATTAGGGATTAGAAATACCCAACGTTTACGTGAAAATGTAAAGATTAGGATTACAACGTATTCTACGCTAGTTTATTAAGTTGAATTAAAGTGGAATCAAATTCCCCTAATTCCTTCTCATATTGTCAATTTAGTATTGAATTGCCGTCATTTCATTTATCACATTTTGATTAGTTAATTCACCATCGTAGTTAAATTCAATTTCATTACTCTCATGACTTTGTTAGCTTACACGGACTAGGAAACTTCACATCTAAACGAACTAGGAGCGGAATGAATTCTCTACTCCAAACATATTGCATTCATAACAAGAGTAGATAACTTTGATATATAAGCACGAAAATAGTTTTAGTTTTACTTACATTTGAGTTTCACAACTTATTCGTAGGTAAAACTATCATTTTTCCTTTTATTACCTGGTTCTTGTTGTTTAGAAGAAATTTGAGCTCAAGCGAAACCCATTCCTCCTCCAACTGTTTGAAAACATGCCAGAAGTGGAACTTTCAATATTATATGTATATATGTATATCTGACTTTGCAGCCTTTTGATTATCGCACATCACCCATTTTTCGTGGCAGTGCCTTTGGGGAGTTCGAGTATATTGGTGATCATCGATCAGGAAAAATTGTTGTTGAACTGAATGGTACACTGAACAAGTGTGGGGTTATCAGCCCTCATTTTGATGTGGAGTTAACAAGCATGGTGGATGTGGAGTTAACAAGCATGGTGCTCCCCTTAGCAATGTTCTTAGTGTATTTTGCGTTGTTTCTTTCATATTTAGAGGGAACTTGTGGTCTTGTTTTCAATGGCGTAGTCTTACTGTGTTCTTAGGAGATATAGATTGGCTTTTGGTAGTTGATGATAACTTAAAAGACCCGACTATCTGAAGTACTTGCCTGATTTTTTCTATTGTCAGAACGGCTTATGAGGGTTGACAGTAACTTGAGAGACACTACTATTGAGTGGTTAGGTACTGTGATTTCCAACTTAAATATCCTCACTACATCCTTCATCATTTCGGTGAACTCTGTCAGAGTTTTAACTAGCATTTTCGATGAACTCTGTCATAGTTTTAACTAGCATTTTCGGTGAATTCTGTCAGAGTTTGAATTAGCATTTTCGGTGAACTCTGTCAGAATTTTGAACTCTGTCAGAGTTTGAACACTAAGAGTTCAAGACCGAATCTTGTTAGGTGTCGTGGAAGGGGAGATATATTAACTATTATGATATGATGAACTTCTCTTTAGGGGAATATAAGCCAAGCACCTTGATGACTTGATCTGTCCAAATTAGTGCAACTATTGATTTTTCTTTTACATGGAATGGAATAAACTCATATTAAGTTGTTCTGATGCATTGTAGTACATTTTACAAGCTATCTGTATAAAATTGAAGTAGTCACACGCTCTGACACTCACACTCACACTCAACATCAGATTCAATAATTGACTATATGTTCCAATAATAAAATGGACATGAAGTAGGAAATCGGAAATCCTCTTTCTTTTTCTGTGTTGTTTCAATTCAAGAGCATAAGGAACAATGCCAGCCTTGTTATGACTTGAGGGTTGGAGTTTCTTTTGACAGGGTTACATAGTTACTCTTGCAGAGTTTGTATATTCGTGGGAACATTTGTTCGCATCTCAAAGATGGAACACTGAACATGACATTCAGCATGCGTACACAATAACACAAAGGACTCCTTCAACATACTTACACACATGGGAACCAATTTGATGTTCAAGTTTAATATCTTAATTAGCCAAAGCCTTATTAGTTTAAACTTAATTACGAACATTAAGTCAACAAGTTGACACTCTTAATTAGAAAAATGGTTGTACAGCCTTAATTTTAGGAAACAACCATTGACAAAGGTCCATAGCGATCATGCAAAAAGAAATGTGAAACCAAAACAGAGAGTACCAAACTAAGAAGACTTGAGCAAGAAGCTCCAACACAATTACAGAGACTACAAACAACTTGATATCAACTTGATATCCTTCTATTCCTTTTGCTTAGATAAACAAATCCTGAAGCATTTTTTGTAGAAACATTGACAGCTGGTGTTGCAAGTACAATAACACCAGGATTGGCAGAGGATGAGACATCAAACTGGAACACTTCAGTGCACATACGAAAACTTAATATTGGCCCTGCGAAAAAGGAATAACCACTTATTAGATTGTAAACACTAATATAGTGTAGTGAGGTTCCTTTATGATTCTCCAGCCCAACTTGGCAACCAAAACACATATCACAGAAGCAAGAAAAAGATCAAATATATATTTGATTGTGAGCATCATACACAACACACACAAACAAACCATTAACGTCAATTTCTTTAAATTCAAGAAGAATAGAAACGGGCAAGAGTACACTCACATCCATCAACTGCGGTTAGTACAAAATATACCCCCAAAATCTAATTTTCACATAGTATAGTCATCATTTCCTTCACAAATTAAATTTCACATAGTACCAAAAAAATTAACAGAAGGCAGATTGCTGCGGTTAGTAAAAAAATATGTTAACAAAGTCCCAACTCCCAACTAGGACAATTCAAGTTGGCTACGTTCTAATGATCAATATTACAACGTAACAGCAAATCATATTAACAAGCTGCTTTATTACCTCTTGTCCACAATTTGACCCCAAAGATGATCAGTTTCATAGCTGAGCGAAGGGTCCTTCTCCAATTTATTTGCGATCAACCCATTTTTGTACTTCTCGAAAGACTTGTCATCAAGCACATCCTGCATTTGTCGTGTATATACAGAAGTTAGAGTTCACAAGTAATATGGAATGCTAACATGGATTAAATAGTTATGTTTAACTCCTAAACATTTTTGGTTAAAGGTACATTTATCCTGCATCAAGTGACCTGCTTAAATGGTTACCCTGTCTAAAATGCAGGTCCTATGACGCATAATACGATTCCTCTAAGTTTCCAAATGAAGAAAAAAAAACACCTTGTCCAAAATAGAGTGTATGCTCTCCATATAAAAAGCACAAATCTCTTGGGTGAAAACTTGACAATTTTTCCGTAGATCGAAGCCTTATCCGACACAAGAATCAAATTGACTACTCTAATTTTGTCTTTTAGTTAGTAGAAGTAAAACTTAAATAATATAATTGCTGCAAGAAAGAGTACAAGCATGGACAACACATTCTCTACTCTGCGGTCCCAAAGTGAAGGAGATCCTCACAAAAGATCTCAAAAAAATATGTTTATTTCATTATTGCATATAAAAGATGATGAATTCAACAAAACTTAGAATTTTTATCAAGCTTCCAATCCAAAGATTGCAAAAACTGCAATGAAACTAATTTTGTTGATTTCAATGTGCTATAAATTTTTGACATTTCTACGAATAAACATACAACAAATTTGAATTTCATACAGAAACCACAAGTTATATCCAAGTTGTCGATTATATCAAGCAAGTAAACTGGGTCATATTTAGAAGATTGAACACAGATGCCAAAACCTAGTACCCTGTACAACATTTAGGACTGAATTGGAATTAGAAAATGGGAACAATATTACATTTTTCCCCAAATCGAACAATTTGGGTGCTGGAAATCGAACTAAATAGTTGGTTTTTTGTTTTGATTTTGGAAATCGAACTAATCTTACGAATTTGGGTTTGAAATGGAGAGAGAAAGAGGGAGGTAGAGAAAACCCAAACCCTTCGTTTTTTCGAGATGGAATTGAGATGGATTGGAAATTCATTTTTTTGTTTTTGAAATAGTGTGAAATTTTGAAATTTCGCGATTTTTGAGTGAATTAGATCTGACGATCTTAAAAAGAGATCTGACGGACCAGGAGGGGAGTGAGATAAGATGGCACTATAACTGTGTCACTATAGCCTAACCGAGAGTGGGGCCTTACAGAACAAGTGAAGTTATTATTTCGTTTCATTCGATGTGCTTTCTCTATGTATCTGACGTGGGATTGAGTCGAAATTTCCAAGCACGTGAGAATGCGGGCAATTTAGTATAGCACATAGCGACAACAAAGCATCAAGTAGCAATTCAATCTCTCGGAACAAAACAAAACAAGTAGTCTAAAGTTCCTCATGTTGTCATGGCAGATTGGAATGCCACGTACCAACGTCTCAGAACCCATTAAAACTCAGGTTCTTCTTTATATGTCCCAGTGTCACGAGGTTTGTTGTGCATGGAATCCTTTTTGTGTTGTGCCAACTATATACTAAGCACGGTAAACCATGCAAGCTACAACTAAAGTGCTATAGGCCAATATCTCAGTAAAGTAAATATCGTGGTTGTTTAAATTGAGTTGCAGGTAGAAGACGGGAAATGAGGAAGAAGGACAAGGGACACATGTCAAAGATTGATTGGGTCAAAGCCAAATCAGGACACTATATAAAGTCTGGAAGAGCAAGAGAAAAGGGGTCATTAGTTCGCTGTCAAGAAAAATCATTAGAAATAGGAGAGAGAAAGAGTGAGAGAACGAAATTGTAATTTTCTATTGCATATTAATAAAAACTTTGATTCAATTCATTTGATCTTCTTCATTCATTCAATTTAGTGTTACATTTGTATGATCTAAGAACAATTGAGAGAAAGTGTTCTTGGACATCACATTGGCGCCGTCTGTGGGTCGCGAACAAGAAAATTTGGTGTTTTCTTCTTCTGCGATCAAGAATCCAAAGTGTCTTTCTGAATTTGAGTGAAAGAAGTGTGAAAGAGGAGTGAGAAGTGGATTATAATGGCTCCCAAGAAGAAAGCAAATAGCAAGCGAATGGATAGCGATAATCAATCACATACAAGGAATACAAAAGCTTCTGTAAGTCGGAGATTTTAGGAAGAAAATATTGAGGGTGAAGTTTCACTTCAGGAAGTATTGAAAAGATTGAAGGGGGTGGAAAGACAGAATGCTATTTTACTGAAGGAGAACCAAGAGATGAAGAAGGGAGTTCCAAGTAATGCAGTAAGAGATCTTCACGAGGAAGAAGAGGAGGAGTGTAATTCGAAGTCGGGTAGTCATTATATTGGAAAGGCATCAGCAAGAAAGGAAAAAGTTGCAGAAGTATCACCAATATCGGAAATTCCGATACCACAACCTATCACCAAGGAGATGATACAAGAAATGATGGTAAAGCAACTGGGAAATCAAGTGATCAAGAAGACTTCAGCATCAATAAGAAAATTAGCAGATGATGTGAGTAGGAATCCGATACATCAAAGTATTGAGATGATGCCTGTTCCGCCGAAGTTTAAATTGCCTAAGTTCACAAAATATGATGGATCTTCGGATCCGATGGACCATCTCTTCGCATACCGGCATCAGTTTTCGATATATAAGGGAACTGCATTTCTAAATTCATTGCTATGCAAATCTTTTTCTTCAAGTGTAAAGGGGAAGGCATTAAAGTGGTTATGTTCGTTACAAGAGGGATCAATATCAGGTTATAGGGAGATTGAAGAAAAATTTCTGACTAATTATGGGCACCAAAGGGTGAAACCAAAGCAGGTGTCGGCTTTGTTCTAACTGAAGCAAGGAAAGAAAGAATCTTTGAAAGGTTTCTTATCGCGATTCAAGGCAGAAGCGCAGTTGGTAGAAGATTTGGATGAGTCTGAGATGACAGCAGTAATGGCATTCCAAACAGGGCTTATTCCTGCGTCCGATATGCACAAGTATATGCTTCGAAAGGATATTAAAACTTTGAGATAGCTCTATGATAAAGCTGAGAAAGACATACAAGTTGAAGAGGGTGTTTTATTAGCTTTAGTTCAACCTATGTTACAAGTATCAGAGGAAAACAATTCAGCCAAAGAAGAGACCCATCATAAGTCTGATAAGCGAAAGGCGAATGATTCTTATTCGAAATATGAAGGTCAACCTTCACAAAAGAAGAAGTTCGAAAGGTCATTAAGAGAGGAGTTGGATCCATCCAATTATATCGCTATTAATACTACATTGGAAGACATCTTGAGAAGGGTTGGGAAAGAGCCTTATTTCCAACATCCAACTCATAAGCCTCGAGAGATAGAAGATAAACCTTTCTGTAATTTTTACAAGGTAAAGAATCATGAGACAAACAAATGTCTTCAATTGCTCAGGGAGGTAGATCGATTAATGAGAGATAGAAAGCTCAGGGAGTTTAGAGCTGATGCCAGACCAGAGGTGGCTGCGGTGATGAATGATAAACCCTTAGGGGTGATTAATATGATATATAAGGGGGTTATCCCACAGAAGAAGATCATAAGGGATAAAATTCGAAAGATATCGACGGTCAAGGAGGTGCTGGAAGTAAATGTGGAGCCGATACCAGTAGACCCTGCACTCATATCGACAAGTATACCTAGAGCTATTATATTTGTACCTGACGATTTGTCAAAGGTAATGTTGCCTCACGATAATACTCTGTTGATTACGTTAAGAATATCAGGATATGATGTACAGAAGATTTTGGTCGATTGTGGTAGTTCTATCAATATTCTATTTTGGAAAGCATATACAGGCATCAGATTTGATGAGTCCCATTTAAAAGAACCGCAGTTTAATTTGTATGGTTTTAATGGAACCTCAACAAGACCAGCAGGGGAAATCAAGTTGCCAGTAAGGGCAGGCCCAGAGACTATTATGACTAAGTTTATAGTCATAAAGCATCATTCCGATCATAATGTTATTCTGGGAAGAAAATGGATCCATGCTATGAGAGCGGATATAAGTACTTTTTATCAAGTTATCAGATTTCCAACGGCATATGGGCTGCATGAGATAAGAGGCGACCAGTCGGAATCCGAGAAGTGTAATTTTGTTACGGTGAAGGGTATGATGAAAGAGAAGAAAATAGAAACTGGGGGCGTCTCGAAAGTCGCCAGATAACAATTAATGGAAGGTTCATATTCAAGGTCCAATAGTAAAAATGGTCAGGAGGATGTTAGATTTACATCAGAGATGAAGATAGAGATCGAGATAGTCCTAAGTAAGACAATTGAAGAAGTGGAAAAGATCAATATCGGACAAGACAATGAAAGTTGCTTCACTTTCATTGGAACAGAGTTGAGTTCAGAAATCAAGAGTGATTTAATTAAGCTTTTAAGAAAGAATAAAGATATATTTGCTTAGTCGATGGCTGATCTTCCTGGTATCGATCCTCAGATATGTTCCCATAAATTAAATATGCGAGAAGGAGCAACTTTAGTTTATTAGCGTCATAGAAGGGTCTGGCCGATATACGCGCAAGCAATACAAAATGAAATTCAGAAAATGCTAGAATGTTGAATCATCAAAGAGATCGATAATTCAGAATGGGTTGCAAACATTGTGGTGGTCCCGAAAAAGAATGGCAAGGTTCGGATATGTGTTGATTTCACAGATGTTAACAAACAATGCCCGAAGGACTACTATCTGATGCCTAGAATTGATGAACTGGTGGATAGAATAGCTGGATTCGAATTGTTGAGTTTCTACGATGGTCATTCCAGCTATTTTCTGATTGTTATATCAATATTAGATCAATTAAAGACAACATTTGTTGTTGAAGGTGGTCTTTATTGTTTCATTAGGATGCCATTCGGTTTGAAAAATGTAGGGGTGACCTATCATCGATTGGTGGAAAAGATGTTCAAGCATCTGATTAAACATATTGTGGAAGTATATATAGATGATATGGTCATCAAATCAAAGAAGGCGTCCAACCATGTTCAAGATTTGAATATGGTGTTCCAAATATTCCGACAGTTTAATATGAAGCTTAACCCTGAGAAATGTACTTTCGGGGTAAGCTTAGGGAAATTCCTCAGATATATCGTTACTAAGCGAGGAATTGATGTTAACCAAGATCAGATTCGAGCTATCCAACAGATGGCTTCACCCAGTGCAAGGAAGCAAATTCAAAAGCTTACAGGAAGAATTGCAGCATTGAATAGGTTTATATCTAGAAATTCTTATAGATGTAAACCTTTATTCAAGCTGTTGAAGAAGAATATAAAGTTTGTATGGGGTGAGAAATGTGAACTCGCGTTCATGGAGTTAAAAAAATATCTGCAAGAAGTACCAACTCTGATAAAACCAGAAGAAGGCGGTACGTTGTTTTTATACCTTGTTGTCTCGGATTTTTCCATCAGTTCAGTACTCATCAAAGTGGAAGATGGAGCTGAGCGACCTGTGTATTTTCAATCTAAAACAATGCTTGAAGCTGAAACTCGATACTCAATGTTAGAAAAATATGCATTAGCTCTCCTATATTCTACTCAACGGTTAAAACTGTATTTTCAATCCCATTCAGTAGTAGTAATGACAACTCTTCCTTTGAAACAAACTTTAGTTCTGGGAGAATGGCAAAGTGGTTAGTTCTTATTGATGAGTTTGGGATTGAGTATAAGAATAGAGTATCAGAGAAAAGCCAAGTTCTAGCTAATTTCTTGGAAGATTTTCCTGCTGAAGATGAAGATTGGAAAGTTGAAGAAGAGAATCTTCTATTTGTACAAGAGACTGATAATGCAATGGATGAGGATGATCCTTGGGTAGGTACAAATGGATGGAGGCTCTTTGTAGATGGATCATCAGGGCAAAAGGGATGCGGTATTGGCACTGTGCTAATAACTCCAGAGAACCAAAGACTTGAGACAGCAGTTATGTTAGGTTTTCACGCCTCTAATAATGAAGCTGAAAATGAGGCTCTAATAACAGGTTTGGAGATGGCTAAGTCATTAAATGTCAAAGACTTATCGGTCTTTAGTGATTCGCAGCTGGTGGTAAGCCAGATCAATGGAGTATATGCTGCAAAATGCGATAACATGATAGATTATCTAAATTTGGTGAGGATGAAGTTCAAGGATTTCAGGAAGATTGTCTTTCAACATCTCGATAGGGGAGAAAACCGACATGCTGATGCATTGGCATATGTAGCTGCAATGCTCGAAAATGAGGAAGGGCGGTTGTTACATATCGGGGTTTAGCAAATTCTGAGTATTAGTATAAGGCACACAGAGATAATGGAAATAGATATGCTGGGGGTGTCATGGTTGAGCAATTATGTGCTATTCTTGTCACAAGGAATGTTGCCAGCAGATAAGAATGAGGCTAGAAGGATAAAAGGAGGAGCTGAAAGATATCTATTAATAGATGATCGATCAGTTATATCTGAAAAATCCAGGAAGACCACATTTCAAATGTGTATCGGAAGAAAACTCTCAGAAAATTATTGTAGAAATACATGAAGGGGAATGTGGCAATCATTCGGCAGGAAGATCGTTGGCTAGTAAGATTGCAAGGCAGGGATACTTCTGGCCACAAATGCGAAGGGACTATCTGCGATATGCAAAAAAGTGTAGTCAATGTCAGAAACATGGACATGCCATTCATGTGCTAGTAGAGGAGTTACACTATGTTTCGAACCCATGACCATTCGCTTTATGGGGGATGGACATTGTAGGTCCTCTAGTACCTGGGAAAGGGAAGAAAATATTCATGTTAGCAGTAACTGACTATTTCACTAAGTGGGTAGAAGCAATAGCCTTACAACATGTCAAAGAGCAGGACATCATCGATTTTCTGTTTGAAAGAGTGGTTTGCCGATATGGCCTGCCATATGCTATTATATCGGATAATGGTTCCCAGTTCATTGGAGGTAAAGTGAAAGATTTTTTAGAATCATATAGGATTAAGCACTTTACATCAGCACCATACTACGCTCAAGGGAATGGGCAAGCTGAAGTAACAAATAAGACCATTATGGATAGCATAAAAAAAAAGCTAGAGGATAAGAAAAGTTTATGGGTTGATGAGTTAAACAATGTGTTGTGGGCATATAGAACAACTCCAAGAGTAGCAACGGGGGAATCACCATTTACTTTAGCTTATGGTATGGAAGTCGTGACTCCAGTTGAGATAGTAGTATCGACATCAAGGACAATGCTTGTAGAAAAAGGATTGAATGATCAGGGGATGTAGGCAGAAGTCTTAAATTTAGAAGAAAGAAGTGAGCAAGCAAGAATGAGGCTTGATTCTTATCACAGGCAGCTCAGAAAAGCATTCAATAAGAAAGTTAAAGAAAGAAATTTCAAAGAAGGTGACCTAGTGCTAAAAGAGGTTACACAGGCAACAAAAGAAAAGGGAGCTGGGAAGTTATCGGCGAATTGGGAAGGTCCATACATTGTCCATAAGGTAGGGGTAAATGGAGCATATTATCTAAAGAAGGCTGATGGTGAATTGCTAGCAAAACCTCAGAATATCAGTAATCTGAAGGTATTATATTCTATCAATAATGTATTTTGATTCAAATTTTATGGGAAATTAATATGTGTAGCATGAATTTTCAATTCAATATAAATGGATTCAAGTTTCAAGTTTCAAGTTTCAATTTTCATATAAAAATATATGGTATTAGCATATGATAAAAAGCCCTGGTATCGATAGAAATATTGATATCAGGCATATCCTCAAAAAGCCCTGATATCAGAAACAGTGGCAGATATCAGGCAAAAAAGTCTTGGTATCGATAGATATATTGATATCAGGCATATCGACAAAAAGTCCTGATATCAGAAACAGTGGCAGGTATCAAGCATAAAAAGTCCTGATATTGACAGAAATGTTGATATCAGGCATATTGTCAAAAAGTCCTGATATCAGAAACAATGGCAGATATCAGGCGTAAGAAGTCCTGATCTGATGTAGATAGAAATATTGACATTAGGCGTAAGAAGTCCTGGTATCAACAGATGTGTTGGTATCGAGCATATTGTCAAAAGTCCTAGTATTGATAGAGATGTTGATATTAGGCATAAGAAGTCCTGATATCGACAGACGTGTTGGTATCGGGCATATTGTCAAAAAGACCTGATATCAAAAATAGTGGCAGATACCAGGCATAAAAAAGTCCTGAGATTGGCAGAAATATTGATTTCAGGCATATTGTCAAAAAGACTTGGTATCAAAAACAGTGACAGATATCAAGCATAAAAAAGTCCTAAGATTGGCAGAAATGTTGATTTCAGGCGTATTGTCAAAAAGTCATGATATCAAAAACAGGGGCAGATATCAGGCATGAAAAGATCATAGATATCAAGCAAGATATCCGCAAAGGAGGAGGCATTAAAGATCATTTGATAATAAAGGTATGTTGTAATGCTTTAGATAGAATTAAATTGTCAGATTGATACAAGTTTATGTATCGCCGATACTCTCTTTTTGGTGGAGGGCATCGAAAATTATATTTTCTATTTGATGCAAGTTTATGTATCGCCGATACTCTCTTTTTGGTGGAGGGTATCAAAAATTATATTTTCTTTTTGATACAAGTTTATGTATCGCCGATACTCTCTTTTTGGTTGAGGGTATCGAAAATTATAATTTCTTGTTGATATAATTCTAAGTATCACCGATACTCTCATCTTGGTGGAGGATATCGAAAATTATATTTTCTTGTTAAGACAAGTCTAAGTGTCAGCGATATTATTTCCATGTTGAGGATATCGAAAATTTTGATTTTTGATGGTTGTAAGTGCAAATAAGGGAAAAATACAAATAATGGCAAAGTATCATAGCAAAAAACCAATGGAAGTTAGAATTTAGAACAGTCAAAAAGTATATATTGTTAGGAAATTACAAGTTTGGAGCAAAAAGATGATAATTTAAAGAGGATTGTTCAGAAGTGCTCAACATCAGATAAAGTAGCCTCAGTATGTTGAGTAGCATCAGGTGGAAGCTGTGAGGTGGTATCAGCCACAGTAGCTGTATCTCCTTCTTCATCATCCGAAAGCATATTGTTCTCCATAAGGATGTTACGTGGAACAAAAGGCTTACAGATATCCAACTTATCACCAAGAGAATTTACAGCTACCATGACATTATTGAATTCAGCATCAGCAGCTTCGGAGGCTTCGGCACTTTTCTGTCTTTCGCCAACAAAATTTTCAAGCATCTTCTTCACGAGCTCGGAATATTTAGCTTCTTTATCGGATAAAGTCTTCTCAGCTTTTTCAGATTGCAGCTTCATTTTAACTTTCAATTGACAGATTTCCTTCTGGAAGCTGCTATTTTTTATCAAATTCTAATTGCTGAGAGGTCAGGGTTTGCCTAATGCATCCGAGCTCACAGTCTTGCTTATAAAGCAGATCGAATTGAGCCATGGCAAGTATTTTTGCCTATGAAAATATCAAAAATAGATAAACACAAAATAAGAAGGAAAAAGTGATATGAAAGAAAAAGAGACAAGGCATGAGTACCTTCTCCATATGATCGTAAAATTCAGTAAGGCGCTCAGTAGGATTGATGTCGAGAGCAGCAATTTTGTCCTTGGGAAGAACACAGCTGCTAGCTAAGATGACACCTAGCTTATCTTTATGAGTATCTTCGAAAAGTGAGGCTGTTAAAGGGATTTCACTGCCATCAGTAAGGCGAAACTCAGGTTTGAAGACTTCATTAGTATCGGCTGATGAGGCAGAATTAAGAGTTTGACCATCGGCAAGTCCACTGTCTCTGCAAGCAGGGGTGGTTTTTCTTTTCTTAGACTGATTAGTGGTAGTTGAGGAAGGGATGGAGGTTTTTGGCTGAGAAGAAGTAGGAGCAGCAAAAGTGTGCTTATCAGGAATGGAAGAAGGAACAGAGGTTTTCTTAGCAGCGGGTGGTGCCGATGTTTTCTTTTTCCCTTTTTCAGCTAAGTATCGACCGGCGTTGGCATTCATCGGCATTCGAGGAGTCATATCTGTATACAATAAAAGATGCTCATTAAATATATTTTGTAATATCGGATATTCATATAAGTCAGGAACCTCTTCTTTAATTTCAGGGAAAAGATTATGACTCATGGTATAATTGTCAGCTAAATAGTTATAGAAACTTTTGGGAAGGTTGGGAGGTAAGCCATGCAAGGCAAATGAAGATATGAAAAAGGGAAGATCGTCGGAGGGATCGTTTAAAGGAGATTGAGGAGGAGTTGGCAACTGACCCATTTTTTGAAAAGCTCGATGTTTGAGTACATAAAGAGGTGCGCAATAGTTTGAGATATCTGGAAGGGGAACAGTGATTTTGGGATTCCCTTCTTTATCAGCACCAGTCTTAATATTGACAGTTGCGTCAATCCCTTCCAGAAGTCTTAGCACTCTCTCGAAATTCCAACGAGCCTTGGAAAAATGAGGGAGAAGTACTGAAAACACATAAAAAAGAGTGATATCAGATATGAGAGTTCCGAGATATAACAATCGAGAACAAATCAAAGGGAGGACATACTTGTGGTGTTGAAGACTTGATGCTTCAAAGGAGGATTTGCTGGGCTATCGGCACTTTCCCAAGGACCTATAACAACAATCGGATACTGGGTCCACTGTTTGTCGCTATTACGGTTTTTTCTAAGAATACCCCTAATGTTTCGGTGGGTATGTTTTTTGGGTTAAAAGTATCCGATAATCTTTTCACAAAATCTATAGTACATAAGAATATCGGATAGCCTAATACAGCAAGTGGCATATCTATCGGGAGAGAGGTGGCTGTTATAATAATTACAGACAAACATTAGCCTCCAGAAGTTACCCGTACCCTGACCAGGGGAAATGTCCAAATAGTTCAGTACTTCACGATCAAGGGTGGATAAAAGAAATCTCAGTCCAGTAGCGAGTTGGCCGACAGTAACAATGATTCCGTTCTTGGTACCACTCTGACATTGAGTAAAAGCCCAAGTACCAGCATAATGTTGTAAATAAAGTGTGGAGGGAATCTGATAGGCGGTTTGGACTAAAGATAGGTTGGGTCATTTTATGAAAAAACTGCAAAGATCGTCGCTCCATCGGCTGGTGTCTTCTATAATGTCACGCTCAGATTCAGAGTCAGTGGTTGCAAAAGGATGACATGGAATGCCTGGTATAACATAGGATAGGTCCCATGAAATCTGGGGCCGAGATTTATTAATTGGTCGAGGTTGAAGCAAAGTTTTGGATGAAAGGTCTATCGTCAGAAACTATATCGTCAGAAAGGATGCCATCCGATATGGTATCCTCGGAAGGGAGACTAGCATCAGAGTTGGTAACTTCACTGGCTATTGAAATGACTATACACAAAGAAGGAAGGACAAAGGTATTTTTAATATCGGTAATTCAATATTTATAAAGTATTATTAGCTGCATGATATTTCAATATCGGCAATATCGATATAAGAGTGGAGTTATCGGAGATACCGAGATATAGAGATATATCAGAATAAAGTAATATCGGAAATATTGTGATACATGCCGATAGTAAAGCCAGAACAAACAAAAAGATAAAAACAATGTTATGAGTAAAAAGATTCAAACTTTTATATGTTTTGAAGTTCAAGGTAGTAGTGTATGTCATTTCATAAGCATTAGCACACGCGTGCATGCAAAATTAAGGGATTCAGATGTAAACAATTAAAGTTAAGATAAAATATCGTATCTATTATTACTAAAACAAGTATATCAATACATGTGTTAAAAATGTTAACAAAGTGCAAGGTGAAAGAGCATACCTTATGGATTACAAGAGGGATGTATTCTGGAAAGTTGAAGAAGAAGAAAACCAGAGCTTTTGTTGGAGGTGTACTGAAGAAGCTAAAGAGATTACGTGGTATAGAAATGTACTAAAGAAGCTAAAGAGGTTTGAATTTATATTTTTTGAAATATTGGACTGGGTGGTTGTTTAGGCCCGATAGTTTTTATATCCGTTATTTGATATAATTGCTTCTCGAAAAATTGAAATTTCAAAATTTCGAGAGGGGGCGATGTAATGGGCAAATATCGTACCTATAAATATGTTCATTTCGGCATTTTAAAACCCGAGATATTGGCATTTATGCCAATATCTCGGTAAATCTCGTGGTTGTTTAAATTGAGTTGTAGGTATAAGGCGGGAAATGAGGAAGAAAGACAAGAGACCCGTGTCAAAGATTGATTGGGTCAAAGCCAAATCAGGACACTATATAAAGACTGGAAGAGCAAGAGGGGTCATTAGTTCATTGTGAAGAAAAATCATTAGAAACAGGAGAGAGAAAGAGTGAGAAAACGAAATTGTAATTGTCTATTGCATATTAATAAAAACTTTGATTCAATTCATTTGATCTTCTTCATTCATTCAATTCAGTGTTACATTTGTATGATCTGAGAACAATTGAGAGAAAGTGTTCTTGGACATCACAAGTAGTTGTTGAACAAAGGGCTTATACCATGCATTTATAGTCCCATGAAAACATCCTTAGTAGTGCATTAAACAAAGGGGTTACATGTATCAGATTACTAGCAATGAACCTAGAATTCGATTATGAAAACGGATATTTACTACTGTGTTGACAGTTTTCTTTTAAAGATGGCTCATTTCGCAACAATTTTGAGTCGTAATTGGGTTACAATTTTCTTTTCTTGGCTTCTCTTTGATAAAACGGTGGGAATTCTTTGTACCCCGAACACACACATGGCATACCACATACTGACACACACAAAATGCCACAATACAAGTTGAAGGCCTGGCAGTTGGCTATTTTAATACAAGAAATATGTCAAGAGAAGGAAAGGGCTTTCATGTACAAAGTTTAGTAGGAATGCATATGTTAGCGATATTTCTCCAAGTTGTCCACATATATGAGTAATAATTTTCGGCACCAATGGTCCATTTGTTAACTTTTATCGTCTGGAGTATAGTCTGATTCATATTATTCGAGATATCACTTTCGTCCTCATCTTGTTTAAAACCTTGTGAGCGTTACTCTTGAGTCAACACTAAAGTCTTCATTTTGTCCAGAACCAAACACAGACAATATTGATTTGGTTTTACGTGCGTATGCTTCTCTTTATTATCTTTATCTTCTTCTACTATATACCTACTAGCAAACACAAAATAGGTGGACAAAATTCCACGCAAATGAAGACATTTAAGAAGCTATTCTCCATTTGCATGTCCACGTCATGGACATCAAAAAAGTTTTAAGCTGTTATCTTCAATTACAACAGGACGACGTACTAAGAGCATCTGAAACATATTTAAGTGTTTTCTCATTGCCATTTTCCACAAAGAAGCGCTGAATTAGGTACAAGTAAGAAGAAATTAATAAACAAGTGTAAAACCATATATGTATATATATATATTCCTGCGGCCTAGCTATGGAATCAATCCAATCCTAGTTGTTTGAAAATAATTTCTAAGTGGGGATGGCCGGATGGGAATCAAATTCCACATACCAATGAATTTATAGAGACTCTCAGTCGTCCAATGGGCGATACTTTTCTAGAATCACTTTATGGCTATGTTCTTTGGTATGCATTTAAAAAAAATAAACTTTTGGAAGAACCAACACCAGACGAAACCTTTCTATCCCCGGCCACTTCGCTGCACCTTCAATAAGTTAAGACTGTCCTTTTTTTCGCATTTGACTGTAATATTCCTTTATATTGGTATTGTAGATAAGTTTGGTATATTAGAGCATCTTTAGGAGTGATATTAACCTAGCATCAATTTGGTGTTTCTCAATTTCAGGAGAGTTACATATTAATGAAAACACAAAAAAAACACATCAAACCAAACACCAAATCCGCCAATATTTGGTTCAAGGTTTGGTGCTATATCAAATCACTCATGCGGTTTTGGTAAAACCGCGCGGTTTTACCAACACCGCGTGGGTTTGGGCTTCTAATTGGATTTATATGGCGCCAGAGATTGGAAAAGAAAAAAAAAGAAAAAAGTTTATGTGCGATACATGGCGCGGTTTTCTCAAAACCGCGTGGGCTTGAGCCTGTCAGTTGGGCTTTAGTGGCGCGGTTTTGGAAAAACTGCATAGGCTATATGACGCGGTTTATCCAAAATCGCGTAGTTTGATGCCGAAAATTTGATGTTGCTCCTAAAGTTGTTTGGTGTTTTTTTGATAGCTCTCCTAAAAATGCTCTTAGTGAATAGTGATTAGTTCAATAAATTCGTGTCAGACGCTCACAATTCTTGACCTTTGCTTCTTTCCCTTCATTTCATTTTGAATTTTATTGTGTGATTTCAAGTGGTGGGCTTTACCTCTGCTGTTGCACAAGATTGAAGGCCAGGGATGGACTAGGTTGAGACCCATTCCTTTGCAAATATGCCATTCGATAGGCATGGCCTTATATTGGATATTAAATCTTGCATAAAACTAGGTTTAAAACTCTGATTCTGGTCATTATTAGCCAAAAACCCATTGACTTTATAAATTACGTCTAAAGCCCACCTGGTTTTTTAAAGTGTGAAATAAAGGTACCATTTTAGATAAGTTGTGAGAAAAAAATCAATTGTACCTTATTTATTTATTTTAAATACCATATATACCCTTTTATATGAAACTTGTTACTCAATTGATTTCTTTCTCAATATAATTTAGGTGAAATTGAGATCGTGTTTTCTCCTTTCTCCTCTGTTCTCCTTTTGACTGTTAACGAGGTATTTTTTAGATAACCTTTTTCATTGAATAATAATACTTGCACTCTTTCGAAAGATGGAGTTGTTGTAATTTATAGTTTCATTTCAATTTTGTGTAGGATGGATTTCACTATTTTTGCAGTTATATCCTACAAAAATTTAACTCTTGCGACTCGTATTGGTCAGTCTTCGTCAATTATGGATTTCAGAAATGAGATTTCGACAAATTGGCTCGAGATAAATCCATCATGCTTTGATATTTGTTTCACTCGCGATGGAAAGTCATTTGTTATAGAAAATAATGCAGCAGAGCTTCAATCTTTAGCGTGCTACAACTTTGCAAAAGGCTTCTATACAATTTATCATTGATGTTTAATTTCTTTGAAACTTGCTAGCTAGTATGCTGTGTTCTAATGGAGTAGGCCGGTGAGAGTAGTACATCTGGTGGTAGTTCTTCTAATTAATTATTATGGTAGCTCTTGTGCTTTTGGTAGTGGGACTGGTAGTATTGTCAGTGAAAGAGTGCCTACTAAATAATTGAGGAGTAGATTGTGGGCTTTTAATCTCAAGCATGGTAGTCAAACATTTATTGATGTGTTAATGATTCCCGTGTTAAAGTATTCCAGTATTCTATTGAGACTGGGTACAAATATCAGTTTTCAAAGAATGAGCCGTGGAAAGTTACCGTTTATTGTGCTAATATGGAGAGTACTGGTTGTTCGTGGCGTGTACATGCAGTTTCTGAGTTTGACACTTTTGTTATAAAAACTATGCATTCTGAGCACTCTTGTGGATATGTTTGCAAAGATTTAATATATAGTTTTTTGATGTCAAGCAAGCTAGTGGAAAATCTTATTTTAGAGATTGTGCGCTCGCCTTTGGTATAGTCAAGAGATTTGATGACTACCTTGAAGACTGACTACGGGATTGACATTACATATTACTATGCATATATATGGCTAAAAAGATGTGTTTGGAAGAGATTCATGGTATAGATGGATTGTGTTTTCATCAGTTGAAATAGTTTAAGAACGCAATCGTAGAAAGTGATCTTGGAAGTCGTGTTACTACACCATAAGGGCCATTTTCTAACGAAGCAAAATTTTCATTTGTAACACATATATCCATTACTACCTTTCTAACGGACATAACTGTTAGGTTCTCTGGTATCCATTAGTATAATTCCATTTTTTTTTTCCAACTATTATTACAAAATAGTTTTAATGTTTGGTGACACTTATGTCAGTTAGGAAACAACTAAAAAAGCATCCAGAAAGTTATACATGGAACTAACGGAAAATAATACAATTAAATAAAACAATTTTGCACTTTTGCCCAATGATTTCCCATGCTTGTCTCTCTCAAGTGCTCAAGACTCCATCAAACATAATCCCCCGTCTCCTCTGTCAAACCCTCATGGACGAAGATGGAAATGAACCAGGTACGATTTCTCTCTCAATCTCTTGATTTGGTTCGATAAGGTGTTGTGTGTGTTGCCTGTTACACAGCACGATAGAATATGGGACTTGCATTTGGGGTTTGTTCCGATCGAGACTAGTTTGAGAGTTTATAGAAGGTATTTGAAATTTGATCCTAGTCATATTGAGGAGTTTATTGAGTTTTTGGTGAATAGTAAGTTGTGGCAAGAAGGGGCGGAGAGGTTAGCGGGTGTTTTGAATGACGTTAAGTTTTATTCTATTAAAGGGAAGATGAAACATTAGTTGTGGTTGGAGTTCTGTAATTTGTTGACTAGTCATTCTACGGAGGTTTTGGGGTTGAAAGTGGATGTGATTATTATAGGTGGGATTAGGAAGTTTACGGATGAGGTTGGACAGTTGTGGACTTCTCTTGCGGATTATTATATAAGGAGAGGGTTGTTTGAGAAGGCTAGAGACGTGTTTGAGGAAGGGATGACGACTGTTGTTACTGTCAGAGATTTTAGTGTGGTGTTTGATGCGTATTCTAGATTTGAGGAGAGTACACTTGCTGTGAATTTCCGATTTTTTTTGTTTAAATTGTGCTCCAAATTAGGTTTATTTAATTGTCTTCATGATGAATTTGGCGAAATTAAGTTTCGTTTGGAAATTGTAACATTTGAATTTAAATTTGTGCTCCCATTGGGGATATTTCGTTGGTTTGGGATTTGGTTTGCTAATAAAATATCAAATGGATTTTTTTATTAATTTAATAGTTTTCCTTGTTTTTTTTCTTCAGTGAAATCCATCTTCAGATATGGGTTGGTTTATTCCCTGTTCATATTGTTTTTTTTTTTTTTTTTTTTTGTGACGTGAAAAACTTCGGGGACATTGAACCTTTACTGTATTGCTAAATAGCTCAACAAAAAAGTGCAGTAGTACCTGCGAAAACATTTTCAGATTCATGAGAGCAACTCTTTGGAATTTGTTATGATTGAAAAGGTTGATAATTTTTCATGTGACAACATGTAAGTTAAATCACACTTTTCTCTCTCTTTATAGTATATTTGTTTTGTACAAAATGTATTAATCTATTTGCTTTTTGTTCATCTCATTATATAAGACTGGTATTCAGCCAAAAATATTAGTTACAGATATTTTAGTTCATCACTAGCCAACACACTCCTATATATGTGGTAGATCGAAGATAGACTAAGGTTCTGTAAATGCATTCATTTTTAATAATGATTTTATCGTGTTTATCAAAGGGCTTTCAGTGTGTTCTTTCTACTTAAAACGTGCGTCTTGCGGTTATTGTATTTTTGCTAGCAAATGATCAATTTTCATATACAGGCTTATGATTTAAGAGACTCGTACAAGAAGTTCAAGAAAGCTGGAGCTGAAGTCGTAGGGATCAGTGGTGATGATCCTTCTCCACACAAGGTATACTTTTCCTAGCTTCTTAAGTTTTTAACTATTAAGCTTCGGAAACAAACTGATTACTTAAGAGTAAATGCAATGTCGTGGGAACTGATACATGAGTAAACGAAACAAAATTGGGCAAAAACCCAAGTGACTTTCCAGCATTCAAGCAAGAGGATTGTTCTTAAGAGTAAATGCAACGTCGTTTGATACAAGACTAAACGAAACAAAATTTGGCAAAAACCCAAATGCCTTTCCAGCATTCAAGCAAGAGGATTGTACTTAAGAGTAACTGCAATGTCCTATTATAGACTTATACTAACTAAAATATAGCAGTTGTACAAATACTTATAACACTTGTATAAACTTTGTTCATAGACATGTTTTTCTATATATGCAGTGAGCATACACAAGCATACACATGCTCATGTAGAATTCTTGTTCTCTAAAATTGTTTTGGTGATTACAGGTAGGCTTCCATTTGCATTATTGAGTGATGAGGGTGACAAAATAAGGAAATAATGGGGAGTCCCGTTAGATTTATTCGGAGCGTTACGACCTGGGAGACAGAGTTATGTTCTTGACAAGAAAGGTGTAGTTCAACTGATCTATAATAACCAATTTCAACCTGAGAAGCATATAGATGAGACACTAAAGCTACTACAAAGTCTTTGAATCATTTTTTATGTTCTTTATTCATTTTTCTTCTACTTCTTATTACTGTTAATCAACATAAAGGGAAGTTTAGCAGAAGGTGCACAATCCATTTCTATAAAATGGCTTATCGGTAGAGTTGCTCATTTCCTATAAATAAAATATCATATAACTCGTATCCTCGTCCTTAATTTTGTTAGTATGGTCTGATATGTCATATGTTCCTTACTGGTCTCGACTTAGTTGCAATTTTTTAGTTGATTTAGGTGGCATGGGTCATATTTCATGGGCTTTTTCAGTAATGGATTTCAGTTGAGTCAAATGTTTTTAAGGAATAATAGCCATATGAAGTTTCTTGTCTTGCAGGAAAGTGTGTGCACTTGCTTCTGTAAAGGTTTTGAAGAGTAACAAAGTAGGTGACAAGAAAAACAATTTTGCCCTATCTTTCTCAAAATGATGGAAAATTCATATATCACGTGCGTTGATTATGGTAAATATCTTCGTTTGAAAATATTGCAAGTCATTTTAGTGTTGTTGTATCTGTTTTGGTAAACTATATATGAAAGGTACTGCTACCATGACTTAAATATCCTTATAAGGTTGAGTTCGCCATTCTTGACACTTATTAGTTTTGAGTGCGTGGACTTTTTTAAATGATTACTAACAATTCATGTACTATTTGACCTTTCGCCATGTAAGTGTGTGCCCATCAGCCTCCTTGACAATGGCTTTAATTTGACAACTATATTAAAAGTTTTTGCCTTAGGCACATTGGTCGCCTTGTACTGCCTTTGAAATAAACATATCTGAACCATGTTATCTGTCGTATAATGTTGGGTCCTTCCTGATTTTTGGTTGTAACTATTTCACTAACATTATAAAATTAGCATTTGGAGAATATGTATGGACTATTGAGACATTATTTCCCTGTTTGTTTTGTAATGAGAGTGGATTACGTAGTAGGAAGATATAACTAGGGGAGTTATTATTGTGAACATAGATTATAGAATTTCTAATGCTATGATTGAGTTGGAATTCATATTGAATTAGTGGTCTGTACTGCTTCTTTTATGATGCTAGCTTACTTAAGTACCTTTACTACGTACAATTCAGTAAATCTCATTTGTATTTTTTTTCCTCAGGTGTTGTGAAAGTCATGTCAGTGACCAGTGAGTAGAAATACATGTAAGAAATTGGGTTTTGTGTTTGTGAGGGAGGGTTTTGTATTACTGTTATACTTAGCTATTGTACTTGGTATATGTTGCTAGTAGGTAACTTATGGTAATGCAAATATGTAATGCGTTTGTTTTATACCAGAAAAGGGGTTTTGTAATGGCCATATCATAATATGCTACATTGTTGAGAGTGAATTTTGGATGACTGCATTCATGGGTATTCATGTCTCACTCATGGCTGGAAGAGGAAGCTTTGTTGTGGATTTGTTGCTACCATTTTTCTCCATTGTTGTGCATGTTGAACCTCTAAATGTTTGATTTGTAAATTGAGGTTTGGATTGATGGCTCTATCTTTAAAATGTTTAATAAAGTTGGTGTTTCTTGTTATTTATTATATAATTTTTTTTTTGGATAAGGTGTTCCTTGTTATTTACTTGTTACTTTGATTTATGGAATGTGATATATATAAATGTAAGTTGGAATAATCATATTTGCTAGGGATATATGGATAAGATAAAAATTGGTGGGGGTGTAGTGGAGGGAGGGGGACATTTTGTCCCTAAATAATATATTTTTTTTTCATTGTATTGTACTTTAGTAACAGATATAACCGTTACACAAATTGTTACTAATAAGCGCGCCAAACTTTACTAACGCTAATATCCGTTACAAATGAACAATTCCAACAGACAAGTAAAATTGATATATTCGTTACAAAATATATACTAACGGATATAACCGTTATTGAAATTATACTAAAATTTTGCCTAAGTGACTGTAACACCCCAGAGCTAACGGATATATCCGTTAGTAAAAAATATAAGTAACGCTTATAACCGTTGCTAAATGCCTTTTTTGGTGTAGTATATTCTAGATATTGACTCTACGAAAAAGTTTGAAAGAATGTTCATATACTTTGAGGCTTCCAGCTATGGTTTTAACCATTGTCGTCTTATGGTGTACTTAGATAGTATTTTTTTGAAGAATAAGTATATATAAGGGATGTTTGTTAGCTGCAACTGCTGATACTATAATTAAAATAGATTAGGGAACAATAGATTGAGGTGTGAAAAGCAGTGATTAGAATACTCTCAAATATCATAAGATAAAGGGGAGTAGTCGTGCTCGATCGACTCTTGTGTGCACGTACTTGAATACTTATCTAGACTAACTAAACTACTTCACTAATGAGAGTAATATGATATGAAAACAGTGAATTAAAGATACGAAACAGTGATTTAAATGATGAGAAAGATAATTAGAGAGAGGAAATTCCACCACGCAATTCGATTGACTATTAGTTAGTTGTCGAATTGCTCATTTGATCCCTAGTGAATACCAAGTCATCTCTGATCAAAGTTTCACTAGCATGAAAGATTAGCACCCCCACAAATCTCTTTGATGGAGTTTCTAATCTCTAGTTCTCCATTATGAGTTCTATCTCTAGAAACTCACAATGAAGAACTTGAAGCGCTAATTACAAATCAATAACTAAACTACTAACAATCATCATAATGTGGCTTCATAAACCCCCTTTTATGGAGGTTTAGCCTTGTGTTATCGAATTTTCTGTACTAAAACAATAAGAGAAATACATAATGTAAATAAGAATTGATTGAATTGAAGAAACTAATGTCTTTAATGGAAGTTTGGAGGCTACAATTATAAACCCTAATGACTTAACCCTATACTATACTAAACTATACTAAAGAAAGGGAGAGAGAGAGAGACTTAATTAAAACTAAACTAATGAGGGAGTAGCCCAGTTAGGTTTAGCCTTAATCATCTTTATATAAGAGAGGATTAGGGTTATATTTTCGTGCATAGGTCTGGAGGCTAGATTTTGGGCCTCTAATGTGAGCCCAAAGTCCATTAGGTTACGACAAATACACGAATCGAACCCTAAATTAGCAGATATACCACAATAGGGCGTTGAAATTGTTGACCCATGTTTTGTACCAGAACAGGATGTCGGACCCACTTGCTGATGTCAGCAAACAAATGTGAACTTCCTATCATGCCCTTCTTCCTCTCTAGTGTTAATACTATTTTACCCTCTTCCAAATTAGGACCTCATCTTCTTCTCTCTATACCCATCTTCTACAATATGTTTCAGAAGAGGACTTAATCTTCTTCTCCCTCTTCTATGCACTCCAATGAAACACATTTCCCTTTCTTTTCCCTACCTTTCCCGCCCAATGTTCCCTACATTTCCTTCTGTTTGTTTGGAACACCTGTTCTTGGAGCAGGAGAAACTTTTATCCCCACACTTCCCAGCCAATTTAGCATCTTATAATTCCATTATAGTGTTGTATATTCTGTCACCAGTATCAGTAAATTAATGGAATTTTATGAGTCTCGTGAAGAGGAGAGTTCTGTGAGGGATTTTCATAGAAGGGAGAAGGGGAACAAGTGGTGGAAATGGCGTGTAGAGGAAGGGAGTTTTGATGAATACTGGATAGTGGGGAAGAGTTCGGTTGCACTTGTGGTGATTGTGAATGGTCCTGCTTTTAGGGGTTTCTTGAAATGGCATCCCCAGTCACCCAAGTGCCCAGATATTGATACTTTGGCTCATTTGTAGGAGATTTTCATTATAGTAGTGAACAAGCTATACAAGTTCAAGCTAGACACGAAGTCAGTAGTTAATAAAGACTTCTACAATCTGGTTGTGAAAATAGATTTGCTGAGGTCCTAGGGTTTTGATGTCAATTTCATGGCTAAATATCTTTGGGAAATGGTATGTGATTGTGAAGAAGTTTTGGGCATGTACACATATAGTATTGAAAAGAACATTAGGAACCTAAATGTACTTTCTGTAAAGTTTTCAGTTGGATTTGCGAAGATAGAAAGTAAGCACAAATCTATGACAATACAGAAGCTGTGATGAGTACAAATTCTACAGATGGTATGTTAGGTAAAACTCATGTTGGTGGACATGGAAAAGAAACTGATCCTGTTAGAGTCGAGTTATTTTGTGCGGCCAGAAATATCAAAATGGCTATGACAGTAATGTTTCTTCGCTCTCCCACTTTCATTTCAGCATTTAGCTTTCTAGGGGGGTTCGATACTCCAGAAGAATTTGGTTTGTCTGCACCCATTCCAGAGGTTACACCCCAACCATATCCTCTACCACCTGGTGCTACATTGATGGTAATTTCTATTTCCTTGTTACTTTATAGTTTCGGAGATGTTCTGTATAATGTCAGGTTGTAATTTTATTACTGTTGGTATATATTAATTAGTGGTATTGTTTGTTATTACTTGTTACAGTCGATGAAACGAAAATACTCTGACATGGATTTAGAGATGAGCATTTCGGAGGAGATAGAATTTGATGCTTTTTTTTCTTACAACAAGACGATGACTAGAAATTGTCCAAGGCATCTGGTATCCTCCAATGCCAAAGAAGGGCTCCATAATTTATACGCTCCCCTGTGGAAGAGTGGAATTGGAAAACCACTACTAGTGGTGGATTGAAGTTTTGGTACGGTGGTAGCCCAACCCACATGTTATTGTGCAGATTTTGTTGTATCGTGGATGCATTCTTTGATTCCCCAGTAGGTCATTGTAAGTGATGTGATGTGTAAAGTGGGGACTATGAAGATGTAATCCATTTGGTGGTATTTTAAGCCCATATGTGCTGTTACAATATACATTGAAGCACACCTATAGTGTAGTTCATAGCTTATATAGTGTCGTTCATAGCTTATTGAGTGTTTTATATCAGGTGCTTACTAACAAGTTAATAAGTGTAAATTTGGTAGTTATGAACGACACGATATAAGCTATCCCAGACACTATATAATCTGTCACAGAAACTTGTATTCCTACTGTACATTACAACAGTCCACAATGTTTCCACCTATCCACGATATTTATGTGATTATATATCAAAATACAGTCAAAATTGCACATTGAAATTTCGGAATAATAACTTAAAACCTTTTCAGTTACCAGCGCATTACTAAGATAGGCTGAAACTTTTTCCTCACATAATGGGAATTGGGTGGGATGGGTAATTAACTGAAAACCTTTTTAGTTACCAATGCATTTGCATTAGTAAGATAGATTGAAATGGTTTTCTTACACAAAGGCAATTAACTGAAAACCTTTTTCATTACTAAGATAGACAGAAACTTTTGTTTTGTCACACAATGGCACTATCTCTTGGAGAAGAAGAAGAAGACGCCAACTAGAGCCTTTACATTCCCCCCAGAATTATGCCAAAAGATACTTGCACATGGTCTTCTCCAATTGCTTCAGAAATCCAAATTTGTATGCAATGATTGGGAGTCACTCGATTATGAGAGTTCATTCATAAACGATTTTGTTCTGAAGAACAAAGCATTTCTGGGCTACGTGATTCAAACCCAGCACTTTGCCGAACTATATACTTCCTTCCTTTCAAACATTGCTCACATTCCACCAATTCCTAGTCCAAATTTGGACTTCTGCCCAAATAGTGTTCGGATCATGGCATCTTCTATTCAAGGTATTATTTGTTTGTGTGAAGAGCTTTTTAGAGACACCAAATTTTATGTATGCAAACCCACAACTCATCAATTACGTATGTTGTGTGGGCCTAAGATTAAATTCTAGATAGAGTGTATGGGCATGTCGGTGCATTCAATTGAACATTTACAATTCACCATAGTCCGATTGTTTAAACCAAACCACCATATTTTAGTTCGAAGCTGAGACAATAAAAACAAGAGTGTCATTATCTATTTTGTTGAAATTTTCAACTCCAACATTTTGAAGTGGAGAAGGTTGGAAAACCTATATTTGTCCTTCAACACTAAACACATTCAGATGCAGCTTAGAGTTTTAGCAAAGGGACATCTACACTGGTCTCTTTGGGATGCTAGAATTTTGGCATTCCATATTGGTGCTGAAGAGTGGACAAAGGTGGCGCTTCCCTTCACGACCTCGACCCTAAATGATTACAAGCTTTCTCACTTCCAGGGCACTATTGCTATCATGTACACCTTCTGGAATTGTCCAATTCGTGCTAGACAAATCGAACTCTACATATTGCAAGACTACAACGCTAGGGTGTGGAGTCAACCGCTGGAGTTTCTCTTAGATCACCTGTATCAGCATTTCCTCACCCAGAATTTGTTGACCTTTTCTCCATCGATGTTGTCGTCTTCAAGTGTGACTCCTGGCTAGTGTGGTACAATGTACGTATTAATAAAGTTGTGTCGGTCAAAAAAATCAAAAAATCAGGCAGCAGCAAAATCCTACCCATAATGTCAGACTTCATTCCGTATGGAGGAGTTTTGAACTAACCAGGGATGGAAACTTGTTACAAGTATACAACTAGTACTACATAATTACTATATATTTTATATTGTTCCCAGTCTTTATCTAATGATGTATTTATACTATATTGAACATTCCAGACTTATTGAATGTTCTGAGTTTTTATGTTATCAATCATGTCCAAATATTAACCATTCCACATACTAATGTTTATTCTATGTTTTATTGTCAGCGTATGTATTACATATGTTCATGGCATGTTTCATATTTTCACGTTACGTGTCTAAAAATGGTTATATTTTCAGACTCAGCCTTGATATGCTTTAATTTTCAATTTGACAGATGCCTTGTAGTTTGTTTTTTTATAGGAATGCCTGCTTGTAAGTAGGAATTATTATGTATAAAGTTAGTAGTAATTTGTAGTAATTAGTTATTGATCATCTAAAAAACAATTGGTTCAGTCCTGAGCTGGCCTTCTCTTAACCGGATATGTTCTTTTAAAGCTTATGCAGTGTCTTGGAAAGCTTATACAGTGTCTCCCAAAACATTTTTATATGTGCCTTATTAAATACTATAAGGAAAGACACTATATAAGACTTCCCAGACGCTATATAGGCTTACACAGCAAATTAAGGTCTGAATGGTGGAGAAGAACATGTCCGTTGTCAGTTTAAGAGAAGGGACTTTGAGAGTTATTTTACTCCAGTTTTTAAAAACTGGCGGGAAAGACGACGAATCATATTTACATTGATATTTGGTATTGCATCCACAGAACATTGTAGAACACTTGAAAGAAAAAAGGAAGTGACTTGGACAAAAAGAAACAAAGTGACTTAGAAAGATCTTGTTTGTCGACAACCTCGGACCAATCAAACCAATACTGATTAATATGTAATCAATGGAATACTACTTGAAAATGACTCTTCTGCTCAGAAATGAAATTTTCCAAATGTTCCTGGAAATTCTTGCTCCCATTGGACCATTTGTATCTATATGCAACAGGATCCCGATTCATGGATCTCTTGGTTCGAGAAGTAATAGGATTGAACCATTTCTTCTGACTATTTTCCAAATTCGATAAATGTTAGTTGATCATATATTTCATTATAGTTCTACGATTCAGAGTATCATTTCCTATTTGACGATGGCCTCGTTAAACTATTTTAGTTTTCTAAGCCACATGGATTCTCGAGATAATACTCATCTCTATTTCGACGGTTGGTAAAAGTTGTGCTCTAATTCAAAGGAGAGAGATCTCTCCTTATTAGGACTCAATTGTATATGGTAACCCATGCAAGACGAATTAAGTGATGTGAATGTGTAGTTTTCTCTTAAACGGGCATATCCGTTAACGGACATGTGCATGGGGAAGCTTATATAATCTCTTGAATAGCTTATATAGTGTCTTGAACAACTTTTTAATTTACGCTTATTAGCTAGTGTGTCGCTAGCTTATATATATATGACACTACATAAGCTGTGTCGAACACCATATAACATGTCCGTAAACAGAAAGACAGTTTAACAGAGAGCCTGGTGTTTGAGCACATATATTCTGTTGCAGTATATTAGATGCACACTTACAAAAGAGTGCAGTTAGAGAAAGGTGTCAGCAAAATAGGCAAGTACATAGCGCAGCATGCAAATCAACCTAGTTCGCACATACATGGTGAAATACATATACATAAGCAAAACGGCAAAATATCCATATACATAGTTTTTGCCACTACAACAGGAAAATCAACCTAACCATTAGAGCAATAAGAACAACAAGTAGGCCAATAATGAGGATAGCCATGTTCCAAAGTAAAACTGATTGGTTGTTGTGCTCGGTTTGCATGCAAGTCTCCCCTGTAGTAGTGCTGATCATGGGTATGGGTTGTACGGTTACGGCCCATACGGTTGTCTCTTCTAATGTTTGATTGAACTCATTGTAGTAATTGTTGATTCCTTTCTTTCTAAGCAGTAACTCCGCCTCTTCGATAGAATTACATCCAATGTAGTCTTGGGCAGCAAATTTGTGTACCTGTTGACGAAATGGTTCACAGTCCCGTGTACTAAGGGATTTAGAAAGTAAATGGAATTATGAGAATCCGGTTCGAAAAACATTGGAGGGAAAGAATATCAGTTATCTGGTCCCTGCAGCTACTCCAGTGCCTGTATATACTTGGTTGCCACTCTCTAATGACCGCGTAGCAGAACTTTTCCATAAGATTTATAGAGAAACAGAATGTGATGCTACTTAAAAAGTTGTGTACAAAGAAGTTTGAGTATGAAGGATTTTATTTAGTTGGGTGATAGTGAAGTGTCATAGGACATTCACTTACTGCTCTAATAATATGGTCCCTAATAATAATAATAATAATAATTAAACAAAATAACAATGAAAAGTACAAAGATAAACATCTCGAACAACTAAGCACTCTCTCTTTCTCTCTCTACATTCTTCACCATTTTCAGTGTTTTTCTCTATCATTAACCTTTTCCCCAAACTTAGCCTAAAACGTAAAGAAATAATTGAAAAGTTGGACATGATAGAGTTAGCTCTCCGGTGGATGTTTTGTTATAATGATTTATCCCATCAAATTGAAAGTTATTTCAAATTGAGAAGAAAAATCACTATAACAAAACAAGCACCGTATAGCCAACTCTATCATAACCTTCTTTCCAAATATTTTCATTCCTTTTCGGTTGTTAGTGGGTCACATGGAACATGGAACTGTCTGCAGAGTGGAGAGCACTCAAATTTTAAATGGGAGAACAGTGACAAAGACTTCACTAGTAGACTTCTCAAGAGTGATTAACAATTGATGTTCTCCAGGAGTGGGAGAGAGTTATTGGTTTGGGTGGTGGTCCGTTTCTAAATTGGTGGGCTTGTACCGCCACCCCAAACCCAATAACCCTTTCCCAACCATTCATAATATCAATTGTGAAACTGAGAAGTCCACAAGTAAAGAATGTGACCCTGATCATGTTGCCTTTAGGTTACCTAAATTAGACCGATTGCAGAGACCGTGTATTTGTCTACCTAAACGACCACATAGTAGACCTTTCTCTGCATAATAAAAAATCTACCTAAACTGACCGTGTATTTTAGTTCTGAAATCTAAGCAAATGTTGCCAAAAGTTGTATTTGGGACATGTTTTGAATAGTTGGTTTAATTAGTTCATGGTTTGTTGTCTGTCATTGCTATGTTATAAACCAGCGTTGTAAAAAAAGTGTGCAACCGTGTCATATCATTCTTGTGTCATGCGGATAACAATATGAATCAACAATACATTATACAAGCTTAGTAAATCACTATATAAGTATATGCCAGTAACCACGTCAAGAACATCAATTGTGTCATATACATTCCATTATACGTATCATACTTTGTTTTATGCATTTCTTGAACAGGGAAGTCTGTTATTAAGTTAAACTTTCAACAAAATGTGGACAGTCACTTTAAATATCATTTACCGATAAAATTTATTGCTACAAAATTGGTAATTCGTTTTGCAAAGTGGTAAGAAATCAATAAAATTTAGCTTGCCATAAAAAACGAAGTTTTTACCGAAATTCCGGGAGATCCGGACATGTTGTTCTCCTAAATGGCCACTGCCTCAATCAGTTAGCAACCTCTTCTTCTCTTACTTCAGGACCAAAGGTTTGTTGTTACCGAATTCTTCGCACCATCTCTCTCTACTGTATGGATCTACACCGAAAGTGAATGAGATCTAAGGTTGTGAGGTGAAGGCCATGTTAGGTTTAAGGTTGGTTTTATACGGTCTGAGGTTGGCTTAAACACAACAGAGCCCTAAGGTGGTGCTAGTCCCATAATAACTATAGGATGGCCCATTTACACAAGGAAGGCCCATTCTCAATGAGATGGTCGAACTTACCTTTAGATATGCTATACTGCTATAGTACTACTATAATAACAGTGCAGCCCATAACAGTGACTGCTCTAAGCTCTTTCGACTCTCATTATGCTCCTCAACTTTTATAACACGTCATAAAGGGCCACGGTATTGGAACCCTATAAAATAAGACTAGTACCCTTTTTGGATGTTATAAAGTGTTTTGACACATTTTATGTCGTGTCTGGGATAGGTTATTTAGTGACCTATATCATCCAAAGGGGGTTCTAGTCCTATTCATGGGGTGTCAATACCGCCATAGAAATTTTATTAGGCTTATTTTAATGAATCTTCTAGCCATAGAAATCATTTTCGGCATTAATATGGTAAACATCATTAAAAAGAATGGTTATCTTTATAAGTTTGCTAGGGTTCTAATTCCATTTATGATAATCGTTCTCAGTTAAGATTCCAGTTAGAAGGCCAATGGGATAAACACCGAGAGTACGGTTCCAGTTATTTCCAATAATCCATGTTTTGTGAATTCCAATATGATATTTTTTCGTATTTGGCAGGGATATTTGTGTTCTGATTATCAAAAATTCTATATCCGATGGCATGCTTGTATCTGGTCAATGTATGATTTTTGATTTTTATGGTTAATTATATCCGAATATTTTTGATTTTTGCTAATTTTCCAAAATTTTCAAATTCGAAATAGAAATTGCTCCATCCGAAAAAACAAAATGGATCAGAATCGGATAATGCGATCCGAAATAAATTTAATTTTTTTCCAAAAGCCCTTCTTTCAATCAAATCCGAAGTCACTCCTAGGTGAGACACATAGAAACCGCATAGGAAATGTAGATCACACTAAATTCAAACTATAAAAAGATTATTCAATTAGTACTATAAAAAGGTTATTCAAATAAAGATTAGTCCCATACATTTGTTTCGAAACATGTCCATTTATAATAATTAGTAAATTTAGTATAGTGGTCGTGGATTGTCTTGGTTAGGGGTGCAAACGGATAGGTTGGGATTCGGATAAGCCTATATCCGAATCCGAATCCGAATCCGAATCCGAAAAATTATCCCTATATCCAAATCCGATGGATATTATAAATCCTATCCGAATCCGATTTTGGATATCCGAATCGGATATCGAATACATATACGATCGGAAAATGAATATTAATTAAAATTTTATTTGCTTTGAATATTTGCCCTGTTGAATAATTCATTTTACCATTATAAATATATATACTTGTCACTTATTACTATTATTTTGTTATTATAGTTTAATATTATTAGTTTATGATTATATAGAATATTTTATGGTCAACTTACTGAATTGGACCCCAAGTCAAGTTTCATGCCAGAATAAACATATACAATAAAAAATAAACATATATATAATATAATAACTATTTATAACATATATATAATATAATAACATATTATACAATAAAATATATAATATATTATACAATAAAAAAAAAATATAATATATTATACAATAAAAAAAAAATATAATATGTTATATATATAATAACTATTTAGTTTTTTAAATCGGATCAAATATTATGGGATGCAACTTACCAAGGCCCAAATTATCACCGAGATATCCGAGATATCGCTGATATATATCGTTTTTTGGGTACACCGAGATGGAAATATCTGATATATCTCAACCGAATGTTGAATATGTTTTTTTTTCCGATATATTTTGCAATTTATGATATAACGATATATATTGATCGATATATCCGATATAAATTGTTCACTTTGAGCGAATATTGTTGACTTTGACCGATATATTGTTGATATTTCTGATATAATCGATGATAATTCCGATATATCGACATACAAAACAAAATTTTGACTGATTAACAAAAAAATGGATATCTCCGATATTTCCATTATATCTGATATATCTTGGTTTTTTAGTACATTGAGATATTCATCGAGATATTCACCGAATTGAATAATTTGTTCCTTGCAACTTACTACGTCATGAATGTTTATTTTTTGGGAGGAAAATGTTTCTTGGAAATAAGCCGTACGAAAAAAGACCTACGGATCCCTTAAATACAGTGCGGAGCCCAATACATTTGTTTTCGTTATTTTATCCAACGTGTCTGAGTGTCTCTCATCTCTCTTCAACTCTCTCTTCCAAGCCAATATCAAAATCAAAACTCGAATTTGAAAGAACAACCGACATTTAAAGGTATCTTTTTTTTATCTCTACTTGCATCCTACTCTTTATTTGTTCGACAGAGATGACCTAGTCCAAACCATGTATTTTAACTCGAAGTGTTTGTTGAACATAAGTTTTTGTTGGCAGACAGAGATGACAGAGCCTGAAAATTAAATTAAGTTTTTTTTTTTTTTTTTTTTTTTTTTTTTAAATGGTGAGAATTTGATTAAGTATAGGAAAAAGGGGAGGGAAATTACAAAAGGTGAAAGTGTAAAAGAAAGAAAAGGAAAACCAGAATCACAGTGTGATACTGTCTTAGGTAATAGTATTTGAGGGAGTGAATTGCAACCTAACTAGGTAGGCCACCAATACAACACTTCTTCAAGCACCTTATCCATTCAGTCCAATCTAAATTAAGTACTTGTGCAAGCCTCCCATTTATATAACCATGGAGGCTTGCCATGATACAAAAAACGTGACTCAGACGACATAGTTGTTGCATTTTTAGCTGCTTGATATGCCGAGAAGTTTGCTTCCCCCCAAGTTACGATTATTAAATTAAGTTATTTGTTGAACACAAGTGTTTGTTGGCACACTCTATATAAGCTTTCCAGGACAGTAATTAGCTTTACCAATAAACTATATTAGGTTCAGAAAACCTTGTAACTTGGGTGTTTTTGCTGTTTCTGATAAATTATCTAAGCAATCTTGTTTCAATATATTTAGGATGAAAAAGGGAGTAGAAGGAAAGGGGAAGCAGACTCTTGTAGGGGAGGAAGATTCTGGATCAGAAGGTGGACTGGAGATTGACATCACGACGCGTTGTAGTCTGAAAAAGATGCATGCATAGTTTTTTGAAACATTCGATGCAGATGAATTAAATGACTTCAAAACTTGTCCGTTTGGTTTCCTTCTTCGCACCACATAGGAAAAAGATCAAGAAGACGACAAGGTGTACTCATTGGTAACCCACAACAACTTAATTGTTACGATTTTGAACCGGAGGGTTTGTAGGCTTACTTACAGAATTAGAGATGTGCATTTGAATTTCAAGAAGTCTGATGTTGCGATACTGACTGGATTGTCCACCACAGAACCTCCCGATGAATACTGGAATATGGAAGATATAAAGCCCACACCTTTTAGGCTTAAATATTTTCTCCCGAATAAAAAATCCAAAAATAACAAGATGGTTAAAGGAGAGGTTCTTTTAGACCTGATATAGGAAGCTAGGGAGATGGCAAAGAAAAAAGCCGAGTCACATCCGGAAGCACTCTCGGATGTCTACCGACTGAACCGGTTGTGTGTCCTTGGTGCCTTCTTGATTCCATCGGGGAGTAAGGGTGTTAATGTAAAACATATTAACCTTGCTAATAATTTTAATAGCTTTGATTCTTTCCCTTGGGATTACCTTGTCTATGAAGGAATCAAGGATGGGGTAGAGACGCTCCATGGTCAACTTGTAAGTCACTTCAAAAATGCTCCTCAAGTAAAATTTACAGCCTGCCTTCATGGTTGTGCAATCTTGTTCACTCTTTGCGTTTTCCTCCACATTCCATCTTTGGGACCTCGCCGACTAGATCATAACAGTTTCCTTTGGGTGCTTGGGTGGGCGAAAATTCCTGGGAAAAGCACCCGTGGAAGTACCTGGGAGGCTTGGTTGGCGAAGGCAAATTTCAGAGTGAAGAAACTGTTGGAACTTCCAAACTTGTTGAAATCTGAGGATGTCATAAGGCTCGCGCTAAAGGTTTGTTTTTTTGTTTATTAGTCATTGCACAAGTTAGTGTCCTTACCATGTCAATAGTTGACAATATAGTATTGTCAATGGCACAGATTAATTTTTTTGAAAATTCTTATACAGTGGCCTGCCCAGCCTATATAGAGTCCTCCGGTTGTATAAATGTTATGTACTCATACATAGTCCAGAGTTCTACAACACAATGAAATTGATCACATTACCCCCCTTATATTGTATTTCCTATGAGTAGTGTGTATAAAAAATTTCATAGTTTTAATTTGTTGTTCTTCCACAGGAGGAAAAGAGCGATCGATCGTGGTTGTACGACGTTTTAGATGCGATCGTGGACAACTCCCCAACTTTTGTAAATGGTTGTTGTAACTCATTGTGTTTAAATATTAGAAGCTCTTACTACGCACATTGATAGCAATTTGACTATTTGGTTTTCAAATTCAGATAAAGAGACGAGAGACGAGGGAGTATGATAACCGTAAAAAACAATAGAATCCTAAATATTAATGCTACAAGAACACTAATACGTAATCCTACCGTTCTTACGTTTAAATCAATTCTTCTTACTCTCAAAACATAATCATGCAATACAACGAGTAAGGATTTCGTTCCACTCTTAAACCCTCAAGACTTAAATAGAATTCAATTATTCAAACACAAGGAACAGTGAGAGTGATGTGTTTGGTGTTTAAACTAAAACTAATTATAAATTTAAGACAACTAAATCTAAAGATTCTAACTTTATGAAATTTAACAAACAATAATTAAAATCTAACATCAATAACTACGAAATGACTAACAACCAAGAAATGAAATTAGATCTAAGCAATAGATAAATGACAAAATCGAATTTGATCAATAATAAACTACTTGATTTATCTAATGAAGCAATAACAATATTTTAATACTTTAAATTAAAACAAGGGAAATGAAAACTAATAAAATGGAGATTCAAAACTAGATCTAGATCTAAAAACTAATCTAGATCTATCTTTTTCTAACTCTAAACTCCATTAACATTAGCTTCCTAACCTAACTGCATTAACAAAGAGTCAAGCTTTTGTTTTTATACTTCCAGATCCAAAAATCGTGCATGGGCTTGGAGCCATGTTTTGGGCGGAAAATCGGGCCCAAAACCCAATTTCTTTAGTCCAAAATGGGCTCCTCAGCTGCAGTTGGCTTCGACAGATGTTTCGTCCACTTCTGCTCCTCTGATTGGGTCAAGTCTTGGTCCATTGGAAAGCGCTTTCCGAGCCGGTCGTTTTGACATAAGGTAGGCCCAATTCCGAGGTCTGAGTCCAAAGATATGGCATTCGAAGTTCTCACGACTTTTTTTGCTCCTTTATCTCGCTAAAGTGGCACATTTCTGCACATAATGGACGTTGAAGCCTGAAATGCATAAAAACACGTAATCAGTATTAACTCTTAATTATTACTCACATAATTGGTCTAAAAGTATGATTGTTAAGGGGTTAAAACTACAGTTTTTGGCTCTTATCAAACCACCCCCAAACAGCATTTTGCTTGTCCTCAAGCAAAGATGAGAAATTAGAATAAGTGACCAAAAATGGAGTTCTATCTACTCTCGCTTCGCTGAGTGCGATTGCATTGACCATATGCAACAAGGCCTTAAACCACTAGGAATTCCCTAGTGGACGAGTTATAGCCTCGTGAGAGTTTTCTAGTGAAGGTACTCACAAACTTCATCTATACTACAACGACTAAGAAATAAAACTATTGTTTCCTCATTCATGTCTCAACTATCTATACATCTCACTAGCAATTGAATACAGAATAATCATGTCGAAACCTAAGCTAATATATGCATAATAATCAATCATCTACGAATAAACATATATACAATGAGTAATGCTATGAAATGCTTAGCAGTCCGTTTCTGAAAACTCGGAATAATAATCCCCCAAGTAGGTCCTCACATAAAAGTCAAGACAAAAATCACTCCTCGATTTTTCCTCCAAGTTTCGCTACCAAAAGGTGTGCAGTGGGCACACTTTTACCTTACAATCTTCAATGACACACAAGGAAGCCGAGTCGATCAAACACATCCGCCACTTACTATCACACTAACCTATTCCTAATCGAGCTAGAGGTCTTTATTAAGTGTTATGGGGGATTAGGAGATGGTTTCGAAGGAAGGAAATGGATATACAAAAGGACAAGTCCGAGATAATAGAGTCTTCATATTATGTAACTTAGAGAAAACCTTGTTATTTTCTTTTGCTTCTATACTTTGTTTCCATCCTTAGCCATATTTTTTCTTTTTTCTTTTCTTTGGCTTTTGACTCCCTTTTATTCTATTTTTGGAGTTTTTATTTATTTCTATTTTTCTTTTCTTTTCTTTTCTTTTCTTTGGATGGAAACTTCTTTTCTTTTTCTCAAGCAACTAACTAATTTTTGTTTACACAGTTTTTCTTTTCTTCTTTCTTCACTCATTCTATTCTCGGACTTATTCTAGATTGGGTAAGTTGAATTTTTTATTTTGTTTTGTTTTTTGTAATGGGGTAAAGGAATTGTGGTTTATGGAAGGCTAAAGAAAGGCTCGAGAGGGGCGACTAGCGGAAAATAATTCATAGGTTTGAATTTTTGGCTATATCGATCCAAAGAGGGCCTAAATTCTCGCTTTTAGGATATGGCATAGTGATCAAGCAAGTGGACGTGTGATTTCTCTATCCGATTTTACTTCTCCCTTGTGTCATTTCTCAAATATTTCACTTCATATAAGGCTTTTAGGCTATATTCTCACAGGATTTGTAGAATAAATACTCTAGCCTAGATTTCAGAAACTTACTACTAACAATCATAGATACTCATGTAATATATTTATAGATAGATGCAAAGATTATTACCTACATATTAACCTAAGTTTCTACCAATTATTCTGATGCAAAAGCTACTTGAGACTTCTAGATTGTTAAGAGCATAGAGAAAGAAAACAATACCAATATTCCTAAGTGTATAGCATAAGCTTATTTATTTATATTTTTGAAATTTTTAACTTGAAAACAAATGCATATTATACATATCTATATCCTAACAGATGCCTTAATTACACGTATTTCTATGCCCCCCAAACAAGAAGAATGCTTTGTCCTCAAAGCATTTAAATAAAGATGGTAGAAAAATACCATGGAAATGCGTGAAATTCGGAACATCCGCAAAACAAGGTTAGAACATACTAATATAGGAAATAAAAAAAACGAACTCTATAAAGAGTTCCACCCATTATGGGGTTAATGTAATTAAATTGCTTGGGACATAAGCGCACACTAAACCAAACTAAAACTTACCTCCACTCCCGGCTGTTATTCGTCATCTTCGCTATCCTCTACTTCTATAAAGAAGTGAGGTTCCTTCGCGATCCCGCCATGCCATTATAATTTGCCAAGCTTGCCGCCATTTATCATCTACGGATCCTAACCTCGTTAAAGCCACTTGGTCGGATGGGGTGTAAGGTGCAACCTGATGAGGTTGTATCCTCCATCCTTGCCAAGTCATTGCAACGGAAAGATCTGATAATATAATTGGTGGGTCTCACAAATGTCGACCCCTAACCCAATCCGTGAAACGGGCACAAAAACAGGGAAGAAACATAGTATAATACGGCAAACTAATATAGGCATAAGAAGATACTTATGCCTCATGCTATGGGCTCGTGCTAAACTAGACATTAAGGTCTTAGGAAGGTCATATAGCAGGCGCTCCTCGCCTAAAAGCAAGGAAAACATCGCAAAGTGGCATCATTCGCGGAAAGAAAAATGCCACTCCCCTAATATGTTTAGCATGATAAAGAACATTACCGTATCACATTAAGGGACAAGCTACCAAGGGCTACGCTATATGTCCCTTTGGTCCTCTACACGGAAAATGCCGGACCCATAAGCCTCATGCAAAAGTCATAAGTGTAGACATGCATATTATCTACCGAATAGCATCATGGGTCTTGCATTTCAGCGGCATGGCAAGTCCAAGAACAAATGCTAGCAAGAACCATAAGCAAATTCCCCAAAATTTACGTGTGATCACCTCACAAACGAAGCACCATAAGTAGTGCTTTGAAACAAATCTTTGAAAGACTGTTCCGGTATTATTATAGGAGATGTCATCTCGAACTACGCTCTAGAACAGCTGCAAATCACCCGGGAACAACCCGCGGAAAACTGGAATTTTTCTGGTCCACGGAAGTCAGCGGCGCCGAAGGCCATCTAACTATGGCGCGAAGTCGCTCTGTGTATTTAGAATTCCAAAGTGTTTGAGCACGAAGTCGCTTTGGTATGAGGGCGGTCGCGCTTCAGGTCTAGTAGCCGAGGGCGGTCGCGCTTTAGGTCCAAAGTCGAGGGCGGTCGCGGCGATATGAGGGCGTCGCTCGACAAAAATTCTTCAAAAAAAAGTAAAGCGCCGCAGCGCCGGCGCTCGACAAAGCGCAGCGCTTCGTAAGCGCCGAACCGGAGTTTAGAGCAAAAAGAAGGTAAAACTTGGAGTGGAAAAACGTTTTTTTTTTTTTTTTACAAGGGAGCGAAGGTGGGGTAAGAATAGGAAGTTTAGTGATCAAGCATGGAAAAACCAACACCACCCCAAAACAAATTTTTGAAAACAGGTTTGTAAAAATTTGTTTTAAAACGCTGGTCTTTTAAAGTCGATTCCCTAGACTTAAAGTGATATATATGTATTTACATGCAGTTTCCCATATATCAATAATCTAAACAATTGTGGATCTTTCCATAAATAGTTAACATGGAATGCACCACCAAACGTAATCAAGCTCCAAAACTTTCTACGACGCAACTTAGTTAAATAAGAAGGTGTCCAAATGAATGATCGTGGAGTAAATGAATGGTTTTGGAAAATACTTGGAATGTGGATAAGTGTGAGAAGGAAAAAAAATGGGAAAAATGAAAAAATGAAAAAGTGTCGTGGCTTATCCTTGGGTGTTACTTCTTCACCAGTTGGTTTTAGATAGTTATGAAGCCTAGGAGAAACGCCAAGGTCAAAATACAAACTCAATGGTTCTTTGAAAAGGTAGAGGGTGAAGAACATTCGTGATGGAAGGTGAATGAGTGACATGAGGATGTGAGGTGGGTGAATGGTGTTCAACTAGTGTTCTTAGGTCTATGTCATCGAGGCCTTGAGATATGCAAGACATTCCTCAATAGGTGGGTAAGAAGAATCACCGGGATAGAGGGCTTAAAAAATTCTTCCGTCATGGCGTCAAGAGATGAATGGATGTCAATAGGAGAGAAACTTCCGAGGCGGAAAAGAAGGGTTGCAAAAGAGTTGAAGGAATTCCTCCTTGATGTTATATACATCTAGGGAGTAGAAATTGTGATCCTTGTCTTCTTCCATAAGAGGGGTATCTACTAGTGTGGGGACTAAAGTGTCAGCCGCACTAATATGAGGTACAAAACTCTCAGTGGACTTCACTTCTCCTTCTACAGGCAAACCTAGTTGTCCCTGTGTTTGTCTAAACATGTTAACTTCTACAGAAAGATTTCCAAAAGTAAGAGTCATTGAGCCATCCCGACAATTAATTTGGGCATTGGCGGTTGCCAAGAAAGGACGCCCTAAGATGATGGGAATGGAATCATGAGCAACTTCTGTATCAAGAATAACAAAGTCGGATGGATAGTAAAAATCCTGCACTTTAACGAGAATGTTTTCAACCACACCCTTAGGATACTTAATAGAACGATCGGCTAACTGCAAAGTCATTTTGGTTGGTTGAAGTTTTGTTAGACCTAATTGTTTATATACATAAAAAGGAGTAAGTTAACACTTTCGCCCCGTGTCTAATAAAGCAGTTGTTATGAAGGTATCACCTAAGGTGCATTGTACAATAGGGATCTACGTGGTCCTTGTACTTAACAATTTCGTTATGTTCGGATAAAGAGGGATATTGTTCGCTTAAGAATGCTTCGTGGGGTATGTTGGTTTTCCTCTTCTTGGTGCACAACTCTTTTAGAAACTTAGCGTGTCCAGGTAGACTTTTTATAGCTTCTAGAAAAGGTAGGTTTATAGTCAAATTTTTAAACACTTCCCTAATCTCATCAAAATTCTCGCCCTTTTAAACACAACTAGTCTTTGGGGATATGGTGCTTTATCGCTATTTTTAGCGTAAGGGATAAAAGTTTTATTAGTCTTTGTTTTATCTCTAGCCGTTTTCCAACTAGGGTGTCCATATTGGAACCTCTACAGTGTAAGGTCTTCACTTTCTATTATTGGGTCTTGTAATGTTTTCCCTTTTTTGGTTGTGGTTTAACTGGTACTTTCTACAGTTTGTAGGGTCTTCAGTTTCTATTATAGTATTTGGTATGGTATCATTTTTAGTTTGCGGGTAATCTTTAGGCATAGTCACTTGGTTATCAACTACTCGCCCTGAACGAAGGGTAGTGGTGATCACCAGTAGGTCCCCTTTGGTTTATATTACAATTACCGTAAATATCGCTTTTATTTCAAAGGCGGTGTTTGTTGACTTAGGATTAGGCAATCGATTGACTTGGAAACACGCCCGGTTTGGTTATTATTTTGGTTAGAAGACATGTCAATAACCTTTTGGCACAAAGACTGCATCATTTGCATCGTTTGTTTCATCATATTAGAGTTTTGATCATGCTGATCTTTCATCAAGTTGGAGTTTTGTTGCATAATTTGATTTTGTTTCTCCAACAAGGTCACTACTACTTTGTCTGTAGATGGTTGTATTGGAATTAAAGCTTGTTGGCGCTCATGTCTTGATGTTGATAGTTCCGGGTTATAGGTACTAAACCTCTATTCGGTCACCTAAGTTCCCTTTGTCCTTGATGTTGAAGTTAACCGGTTGAAGTGTGATGGTTGTGGTGGTGTTTGTGCATAGACAAGAGGACAATAGAAGTCGGAATGCTCAAGACTACAAATGCATACATTACAACGAAAGTAGAGTTAATGTTCATGACCGGAGTGGGTTGTTGTTGAACGTAGATGGCATCTACCTTTTAGTGAGGGCATCGATAAAGAGTTTTAAGCTTCGGGATCATGTTTAACCTCAAGAGAAGAAGGAGAGGAGCGGGAGGAATCGTTACCTCCCCAATTGTTGTTCCTCTTAGATTGATCTTCTAAGAATGTATAAGCCTCCAAGGCTCCTTTACTAAGAAAACTACCCCCAGACATGATATCTAGAACCTCCTTATGATAATGTGAAAGCCCCTTGAAGAAAGAACGAACAAGGCGTGTCTTTCGCAAGATTATGATGCTGGCATTCAATGAGAAGATCGGTGAAACGATTTCAGGCCCTCAAAAGGATTCATGAGGATTCTGGCTGAAGAAATGAATCTTGTGAAGCATTTCATCTGTCTTTAGTGGTGGGTAAAATTGTTCCATGAACAATTGAACAAGTTGAGCCCATGAGTCCACGAGTTTGGCGTTTGCGTTAACCAAGACGCCGCCTTTGTCGGCTAGGGTGAAAGGAAACACCCTAAGTTTAACTTGATCCGGACTTACGCCAGGATGATGGAATGTAGTGAGAACTTGGTCTATCCTACGCGATGTGCCGGGTAAGGCTTCTCGTGGTCTAAACCATGAAAACCGGTAACAAGTTAAATATATTAGGGGATTCAAAATCCCCACTAGGTCTCCAAGAAGAACGATGCACCCACTTAGGGCCATCGTTTAGGGCTTTATAAAAATCGAGAGAGAGGGAGTCTCTTGTTCTTTAGCCATTGATGCAGGTGTAGTGTGTGAAATTCTAGATAGGCGTGTTATATTTATTTCTACGAAAAACAAGCCTGATTATACTAGAATTAAAACTCCTCTGACAGAAGAGGCGAGGAGTGGAAGAAGGAGTACCTGAATGCCTCCTTGCTACGCGTTTGAATAGCGTCTTGTATACGTGATTTCAGTGTATTTAACAAGTTAGAAACACTAAATAACTTTAAGGAATAAAAATTTGCATTTTTTTGTGAAAATTGGGCTGTTCACACTGAATTTTCCCTTGAGGGCGCGAGTGGGCGTGAGTGCCCTCTGTTTTGTCGAATGTCCAGTGTTTTGGGCGCGGGTCGCGCTCGGTTTGGGCGCGGGTCGCGCTCCAGGCTTTTCAAGTTTTAGGCCTTTTATCGTACTCCAAAAAATCTGAAATTTGTACAGTAATTTGCTAAGACGTCTATCAAGTAGCCTGTAAACTTTCAGATCAATCGGAGCTGTGAAAGTCCCTCTACAGCCCTTCAAAGTTTGCAAAACGGTTTTCGGACACAATACAAACAACCGAATGGTTAACCCATCAAAAAAACTCCAAAAATTGCCAAATTTTTACTGGAGACTCCTGACATATCCTACTTGTTCCTGTAAAACATTTAGAGCAATTGGAGTCCTACAACCTCTCCTTATTGGCTGGTGTTTCAGATATTAAGTGTTTGCAACACTGCAGAAACACACTGGAAACACTCTACTATTTAGGAGGTCAAACCAAATAAAAAACTCATCAAATTTTTACTACAAACTCCTTAGTTAGGATAGATACTCCTGTAAAAATTATAGAATTTTTAAAACTCCCTAAGTAACCTTATTCGTCTGTTTTTCAAGAACATACGGTGTGAAAACTGAAATGCAGCACTGTAAAGATCGTATTTGTTTCACAAGGTAAACCAACTTTGAAAAATCTGAAAATATTCCAGTAAATCAACAACACATTCAATAATATGTATGAAAATTTTCAGAATTTTCGAAAATTTAGAAATACCTTCACCGTAGTGTTTTTCTCAGTGAATCCGCAGCCCCTATGCCTGAAATAGTGAACAGTTCCGAAAATTCAAGAAACAAGAATGAAAAATTAAAAGGGTGGGTGGGTAGAGAATGGGGGATTGCCCCTTGGATTCAAGCAATTGAATTCTTGTCTTGAACGAGATTAAGATGGCAGCGGCGCCATTTGATAACCGTAAAAATAATAGAATCCTAAATATTAATGCTACAAGAACACTAATACGTAATCCTACCGTTCTTACGTTTAAATCAATTTTTCTTACTCTCAAAACATAATCATGCAATACAACGAGTAAGGATTTCGTTCCACTCTTAAACCCTCAAGACTTAAATAGAATTCAATTATTCAAACACAAGGAACAGTGAGAGTGATGTGTTTGGTGTTTAAACTAAAACTAATTATAAATTTAAGACAACTAAATCTAAAGATTCTAACTTTATGAAATTTAACAAACAATAATTAAAATCTAACATCAATAACTAAGAAATGACTAACAACCAAGAAATGAAATTAGATCTAAGCAATAGATAAATGACAAAATCGAATTTGATCAATAATAAACTACTTGATTTATCTAATGAAGCAATAACAATATTTTAATACTTTAAATTAAAACAAGGGAAATGAAAACTAATAAAAATGGAGATTCAAAACTAGATCTAGATCTAAAAACTAATCTAGATCTATCTTTTTCTAACTCTAAACTCCATTAACATTAGCTTCCTAACCTAACTGCATTAACAAAGAGTCAAGCTTTTGTTTTTATACTTCCAGATCCAAAAATCGTGCATGGGCTTGGAGCCATGTTTTGGGCCGGAAAATCGGGCCCAAAACCCAATTTCTTTAGTCCAAAATGGGCTCCTCAGCTGCAGTTGGCTTCGACAGATGTTTCGTCCACTTTTGCTCCTCTGATTGGGTCAAGGCTTGGTCCATTGGAAAGCTCTTTCCGAGCCGGTCGTTTTGACATAAGGTAGGCCCAATTCCGAGGTCTGAGTCCAAAGATATGGCATTCGGAAGTTCTGCTGACTTTTGCTCCTTTATCTCGCTAAAGTGGCACATTTCTGCACATAATGGACGTTGAAGCCTGAAATGCATAAAAACACGTAATCAGTACTAACTCTTAATTATTACTCACATAATTGGTCTAAAAGTATGATTGTTAAGGGGTTAAAACTACAGTTTTGGGCTCTTATCAGAGTATGTAGAGAGTGAAGAAGAGGTGGAGTTGGAGGGAGTTAGTACACGGCAAGAAAAAGGTGCCTCCAGTGGGGAAGAGTACGGTGCTGTTGGTGGGAGTTAGGACACGGTAGAAAAAGGTGCCTCCAGTAGGGAAGAGTACGGTGGTGCTGGAGGGAGTTAGTACACGGTAGAAAAAGGTGCTAGCAGTGGGGAAGAGTACTTCAAATAAAGGAGTCGGTGTTACCCAGACTCGTAAGAGGAGGGAAATTGAGGAGAGCATCAGTTAGAGTGTTAAAGAGGGTAACCACACTGAAGCGCCTTTGAAGAAGAAAGCATGTCTTGTGGCAAGCGGGAGAGAGGTCATAGAGGGTGACCAAGACCCTTTGAAGAAGAAACCTACATCTGGAAGGAAAAAGTTGCATGTTACCTGTGTTGGCACTCAATTGAGGAGGAGCACTAGATTTATGAGTTTGGATGATGTTGTGCTTTTTCAACCAACTACTGATGAAGATGTTGACATGTCTATTGGTCAGAATGATATTGGCCTTGTTGAACCCGGCACATCAAGTGATGAAGGAGATGACACGTCATTTTCTGAGGATAAGGTGGTGGGTTTTGAATCTGGCATAGCTACTAAACCAGAGTTAGGTGCCATGTCATATGCTGAGGATAATGCTGTGGAAGTTGAACATGGCAAAGCTATAGATACTGATGAAGTTGATAGTGAAGTAAGTTGTTGTCTATTAATTGTTAAATATTGTATTGTACTAGTATACTTGAGTTGCATAATAGGAGACTGTAAAAATGAAATAAGTTATCATTTTGGTTTCAGGAAACTGAGTCTGTCAATGAAATTGAGTCTGACGTAGAAAAAAAAGAAGGGCCGAAAGAAGAAAGCTGCTCCGCAAGCTATTGCTCAGACTGCCTCTGCCAAGAAAGCATGTCTTGCAACTGGCGGGAGATAGGTCATAGCGACTAGTAGGAAAGGGGTCATAGAGGATGACCAAGACCCTTTGAAGAAGGAACATATATCTAGAATGAAAAAGTTGCATGTTACCCGTGTTGGCACTCAGTTGAGGAGGAACACTTGATTGATGGGTTCAGATGATGCTAAGCTTCTTCAATTAGTTACTGATGAGGATGTTGACATGTCTGTTGGTCAGAATGATGTTGGCCTTGTTCAAGATAATATGGTGGGTTTTGAACCTAGCACAGGTACTGAACCCTCATTGGCTACCATGTCATATGCTGAGGATATTACTGATGAAGTTGATAGTGAAGTAAGTTGTTGCCTATTAATTGTTAAATATTGTATTGTACTAGTGTACTTGAGTTGCATAATAAGAGACTGTATAGATGCTTTAAGTTATCTTTTTGGTTTCAGGAAAGGGAGTCTGTCAGTGAAATTGAGTCTGACGTAGAAAAGAAATAGCTGCTCGCAAGCTAGTGCTTATACTGCCTCTACCAAGGAAGTAAGTTATGAGGATGGTGATGAGGATAGTCTTATTGATTCTAATGCAGAGAAGAAAACAACTGGTAGTGAAGGTACTCTTGATACTGAACAAAAGAAGGCCGGTATTAGTCATGGTAGTGGTCAAAATGACTATGTCAGTGATATTGAGTCTGAGCCAAAAAAGAAGATGGCGGCAACTGAAGCTATTGATGACCAGAGTGATGACCAGAGTGATGAAGATATTAAGTATGATAGTCCTCCTCTTAGGGTGGGTATCATAGGGGGGCGCACAAAAGAAAAAGTTAGGTGTGTGACGAAGGTGAAGGGTAGTGATGAATCCGATAGTGAGGAAGATGAGTACAGTAAAGGTGGAGGTACAATTAATGAAGACTAAGATTAAGGTAGTGATGAAAAGAAACAAGCAAGGGTAGTCACTCTGTCATATTGGATTGTTCTTAACATTTATTTATTTATTTTCACAACTACTAGACAAGTTTCCCTATAATTTAAGATGGCTGTGTGAGACATCATAATGGCTAAAGAAGACATTATACTGGACACTGCAAGAGGAGTAGTATGAACCCTTGGTGATAAAAAAAGGTAGCCAAGGTATTCTTCAGGTAGCTAGTAATAGGAATTTGTGGTAAATGATATTTTGTCAGAATGGCTAATAGGGTATATAGCCATCCTGGGTGAAGTATCCTTTACCAGAAATACCTGTGACAGGTACTCTTCAAAAGTTACTAGTAAAATGTATTATTCAGAAGTTACCTGTACCAAGTATTCTTCAGAAGTTACCAGTAATAGGTATTTGTAGGAGAGGATATTTCCTCAGGATGGCTAACAGGGTATATAGACATCCTGGGTGAAGTATCCTTTCCCAGAAATACCTGTGACAAGTACTCTTCAGAAGTTACTAGTAAAATGTATTATTCAGAAGTTACCTGTAACAAGTATTCTTCAGAAGTTACCAGTAACAGGTATTTCTGGGAGAGGATATTTCCTCAAGATGGTTAACAAGGGATATAGTCATCCTGAGTGAAGTATCCTTTCCCATAAATACTTGTGACAAGTACTCCTCAGAAGTTACCAGTGACATGTATTCTTCAGAAGTTACCTGTAACAAGTATTCTTAAGAAGTTATCGGTAACAGGTATTTGTGGTAAAGGATATTTTCTCAGAGCAATAGAGAGAATCTTTTCTCGGTATTCTTATATAGTGTCATTCAGAACTTGTATCGTGCCTCGAACAACTTGTATCGTGTCTAGAACAACTTTGTGGTAAGGGAGTTTTCTCATAATTTATTCTTGAAGACCCAATTTTCTCAAGATGGATCACAATTATAAATAATTTATTTAAAATTGTTCCAGTTATTTCCAATAATCTGTGTTTTTCTTAAATCTAATTCCAAATTTTGCCGAATTTGACAAGGATATTTGTGTTTTGATTGTCAAAAAGTTTATATCCGATTTTTCCCAAAAATAATTGGCCGTGGTATTGGCACCCCATAAAATAGGACTAGCAGCCCTTTTGGATGTTATATAGTGTCTTGATGAATTTTATTTAGTGTCTTGAACAACTTATTTGGTGACATATATCATTCAAAGGGGGTGCTAGTCCCATTTTATGGGTGTCAATACCACCCCCCAAAATAATTGGATAGGAATTGGATGTGTTTTCAAAATATGATATGATTATTTTCAAAATTTTGAACATATATTACATGCCAATTTCATTTATAGTCGCTAAATCATAACCACACCAAAAATTAAATCCAAATATTTATGATTTTTGTTGATTTTCCAAAATTTCCTAATTAGGAATAAAAATTGTTCCATCTGAAAAAAAAATGAGGATTAGAATCGGATATTGCGATCCAAAATAAATTTGATATTTTTCTAAAAGCCATTCTTTCAAGTTTCCCTAGGCGAGACACATAGAAACCGTATAGAAAATGTAGATCACGCTAACTTCAAACTATAAAAATGTTATTCAATTAGTACTATAAAAAGGTTATTGAAGTAAGATCAGTCCTATACAGTTGTTTCGAAACATGTCTATTTGTAATGTTTGATAGGAGCTGTGGCAAATGCAAATCATGGCAAATAACACTATTCACACATTTGCCACTATTTACCACTGTTTGATATGATTTATGACATGTGGCAAATGTTTTTGAGTTTTGCCACAACTAGTGATTTGCCATGATTTTGATGGGAAAATTTAATGAGGGGAGAGCTATGTAAATTTTGCCACAGCAAATTACACACAAATTTGCCACAAACTATTTGTTATCATGTAATCAAACAACAACAAATCTAGATTTGCCACAAACTATTTGCAATTGCCACTTTGATTACCATGATAAATTTTCCAATGGAAAATGGTGAAAAAATTTGTCTTTGCCATAGCTCCTATCAAACACAGTAAATTTAGTATAATGGTGGTGGATTGTCTTGGTTAGGGGTGCAAACGGAGAGGTAATGTAATTTAGATATGCCTGTATCTGAATCCGAATCCGAAAATTTATCACAATATCCAAATCCGACGGATGTGATTATAAATCCTTTCTAAATAGGATATCGGCTAAATATACGATCGAAAAATGAATATTAATTAAAATTTTATTTGCTTTGAATAATTTATTTTACCACTATAAAAACTAGTATAAATATATATTTTTGTCATTTATTATTATTATTATTTTGTTATTATAGTTTTATATTATTAATTTATGATTTTATATAATATGTTATACAATAATAAATGAATAAATTAATTATATATATAATAAATTAATAACTATTAGTTTTTTAAATTGGATGGAATATTATGGGATGCAACTTACCACGTGACGAATGGTTTGGGCGGAAAGTGTTTGCCCAAAATAAGCCAAACGAAAAATATCTAAACCACTTTTATATTTAAATTATATTTTGATCGCTCTATCACTCTATCATATTTCATCTGATTCATCTCTCTTCAAAGCTAATCTCAACCCAATCTCAAAACCAAAACTTGAATTCGAAATAACGACCGACCATTCTCAAATAATTTCTGTTCTATTTAAAGAGGAGGGGTACTATTTTATCAAAAAGGTATGTTTTTATCTGGCCGTTTTTATCTCTACTTGCATAGTCTACTTGCATACTCTTTATTTATTTGTTCGACAGAGATGACATAGTCTAAACCATGTATTTTAACTTTCGAAGTATTATATATATATATATATATATATATATATATATATATATATATATATATATATATATATATATATAATGTTTGCTCTATATTGTTTGTCCTCAAATTGGTTTAAAGCTTTAGAATTTAAATTGATTTTTTCCCTGAACAGACATTATAGTCGACACATATCTGTATTGTTTTCTTGAACAGACAGTAAAGCCTGAAAATTAAACTATATTTGAGTTATTTGAGTTATTTGAGTTATTTGTTGTTTGTTGAGTTATTTGTTGAACACAACTGTTTGCTAGCAGACTCTATATAAGCTATCTGGGACACTAATTTGCTTTTCCAATAGAGTATATTAGGGTCAGAAAACATTTTAAGTTGGGCATTTTGCTGTTTCTGTTAAATAATCTATAAGTAATCTTGTTTCAATATTTTTAGGATGAAGAAGAAGATTACAGAGAGGAAGGGGATTACAGAGAAGAAGGTCAAAGTGGTGGCAACATTTGGGAAGGCGAAGGGGGGCTAGAACAGTGACACTGTGAAACATAAAAGAAATGCGAAACCGAAGATCAATGTAAAGATAACAGCACGCAATTGTACAAAATGTCTGCAGTCGTTGTTTTTAGATTTCAGTCAGGAGGAGGTAGAAGATTTTAGGCAGTCGCCATTTGGTTTTTTACTAGATATAGAAGAAGATATGGTTACGCAAGACAATCTCATTGTGTCTGTTTTTTCAAGGAGGGTCGCTAAGCTGATGTACATGTTAAAAGGTGAATATTTGACATTTAAAAAATCAGATTTCACCCTACTTACGGGCCTCTCTACAGCTTATCCTCCCGAAGAATATTTTGAAATGGATGAGTTGGATCCATCCGAATTCCGTCAAAAGTATTTCCCCTACTTGGAGAAAATGCGGAAGACGTTCAAAGGTAAATTGCAGGAGATTTTGGTTGCAAGGAAGGAAGCCAAGGCAGACCTTAACTTACTAGAGGACGTCTATCGGCTGAATAGGTTGTATGTTCTTTGGGCGTTTCTGATCCCGGTTGTACAGAAAGGAGTGAGTGTCAGACATATTGATCTTGCAAGCAATGTGGAACAGTTTGATAAGTTCCCTTGGGGATGGGTTGCTTTCGATACCTTCAAGCAAAGCGCCGATGAATTGTGTGATAAAATGGAGGAACACTTTAGGGAAAAGTTGAATGAACTTTTCATGGCGTGTCTACATAGTTGTGCTATGGCTTTTACACTTTGGATTTACCTACACTTGCCCAAGTTGGGCCCGCAAAGGGCGGATGATAAAAACTTCTCATGGTTTCCTGGGTGGTCAGAATTCCCTGGGAAAAGCACGAGGGGGAATACATGGGAGTCGAAGTTGGTTAACAAGAAACTATTTCTCAGGAATGTGTTGAAGGTACCAGAAGATGTGAAAGCTCGTCCTGTCGTTAGAGTTCCATTGGAGGTCATTTTTAAAGTGTTCTCATTAGTACATGATTTCTTGTCACTCTTATATTATGACACCTGCCTCTGATTGTATGTTTAACTCTTCTTTGATGGTTTGTAACTCTTATTTGATATAGTCTCCCTCCTATTTGTTGTCTTCTCACTCCTACTTAATGTCTCCTCACTCTTATTTGATCATATGTAACTATATTGCTCTTTTACAGGAAGAAAAGGAAAAAATAGAGCAGAACCTTAACTTTAAAATCATGGATGCCCTTTTTGAAAGCCACCAAAAGCTTCGATTCGACCAGATTATGGTGGAGCCTTCTGTGAAAAGAAAATGTTCCATTGGAACAGGGGACACTGGGCAAGATAGTGGTGAGGAAGACTTTGAAATAGGGGATACGGGTGAGGATGACTTTGAAAAATAGCCAGCTTCTAAGAGAGCTAGAGGTGTTCTTAAGCAAGACAAAAAACTAACTATTGCTGAGGCATCCTTGAAGAAGAATGCAAAAGCGGTGAAAGTAGTACTCCTCAAAGAAGAAGGAAGAAGCAGTAAAAGTCGTCCCCCCCTCTAAGAAGAAAACTGAAGCAGTAAAAGTTGTTCCCTCCCCACCGAGAAGAAAGCAGTAGCACTAAAAGTTGTGCCCTATTCAAAGAAGTCAACCTCAAAGAAGAAGGCAGAAGGAGTAAAAGTCGTCCCCTCCCCCCTCCAAGAAGAAAGCAGAAGCTGTAAAAGGTTGTTCCCCCTTCAAAGAAGTCGCCCTCGAAGGAGAAGGCCGAAGTACTAAAAGTCGTCCCCCCCTCCGAAAAGAAAGCAGAAACTGTAAAAGTTGTGCCCCCTTCAAAGAAGTCACCCTCGAAGAGGAAGGCCAAATGAGTAAAAGTTTTGGGCAAGCGACATGTAACTTTTGAGGAAAGTCTTCCTGATGACAGCCCCATTGCTAATGTCACTGAAGAAGAGTCTCTATCAAGTGCTTTACGTCGTTTGCGTGACTTGCCATAGATGAAGCTGATATTAGTTGGGGCCAGACACAGATGTTACATGTTGTTCTGGATAACACCATTCCTTCTTCGAACCAAGCTGGTGTTGTTGGAGGGACCTTCAATGGACGGGTATGATTTCTATTATTTCATTTATAGGCCTAATTTGATATATAAGCGGTGATACTGTATGTAATAAATGTCACTAAAAAATTGTTTATTTTCACGAAAATGATGTTGAAGCCCATAAAAGTGTTATGGACACTTTAGAAGACATTAACACTACCATAGTGAAGAAGTTGAGAACTCCATGCAAAGTAGCTGATCTCCAGTCAATGTCCTCGTCATATGGCAACAATGACATACTGAATGGTAGCCCATTACTGGTTTGTTGGTAATGTAATTATACTTGCGCGTCAGTTTTAGTGCCTTCCTCCATATCAGATGAGTCTAATTACGGATTACCAGAACAAACTTCTAAAGGACAACTATATGAAGTTATTAATGTTTGGATTCACTTCTCTATCTAAAGGGATTCATTACAAATAATGGACTAAGAAGTTGAGTAATGGTATACACTTAGATGCAAGTAATGGTATCCTCCACATCGGAGTCACTGCTATTATTTGTAGGACCAAAGAAGGTCAACATTTTAGTTTTACTTGTCTAGATGGCATGTGTCGACTCTAACGAGTGGTGTGCTATTAAGTTGACGAGAAGTAGAACTAATAGGAAAAACCTCTCTACACGAATGCAGATAGGGTAAACGTCCACACTATCTTGGCTTACTATAACTCGGTGTGTAGGGTGCTGACGGGTTAATTAATTGATTTTTAAGTTAACTCCATAAGTATTTCCACGAATGTAGAATGGTAAACGTCCACACTATCGTGGCTTACTACTTCTCGGTATGGAAGGTGCAAGTGATGGGTTGATTAATTAATTAATTTTTGTTATTAACTCAAGAAGTTTTTGCCCAACATAATAGTTCTTTTATGTGATTCTCAGGTTTTCAAAATGGTTACTTTCAACCCACTAGAAACTATTCTTAAGGAAAACAAACTTCTTGGCCCTAATTACATAGACTGGAAATGCAACTTGGATATCGTGTTGACTGCTGAAGAGTACAAATATGTACTCAATGAGGAATGCCCACCTAAGCTTGAAGATATTGCTGGAGAAGAGGAGAAAGAAGCATTTAAGAAGTGGAACAAGGCAGATGAGATGTCGCGGTGTTACATTCTGGCATCTATGTCAGGTGTGCTGCAACATCAGCATTAGGCCATGACCACGGCTTATGATATGATGCTCAATCTCAAGGAATTCTTCGGACACCAGAATAGGGCTGCTAGGCAAACTGCCATGAAAAACTTGATGACCACAACTATGATTGAAGGGACTCCTATAAAGGATCATATACTCAGGATGATGGCTTATCTGAATGAGTTGGAGATCCTTGGAGCTGATATCGATGCAGAAATGCAGGTCGATATCATTCTCATGACGCTGCCTGAGAGGTTTGAACCGTTCCGCCTTAACTACAACATGAACAAAAGGTTGTATTCTTTGGTGGAATTGATGACAGAACTTCAGTCAGCTGAGAGTCTCTTTAAGCAGAGTTATGTTCATGTTTATGCTACTGAGAAGGTTTCTACTTCTACGCCTAATAGCGGAAAGAAGAAGAATAATGTTCAGAAGCATAAGAATATGGCAAAGAAAGGCATGGGACCTCAAGGAGCTGTGAAAAAGCCTAAGGGCAAATGCTACAAGTGCAAGCAGTCAGGACACTGGAAGCCAAATTGTCCTCTTCTCAACAAAGAGAATAATGGAGGTATGTCTCATGTACTAGTAGTTTAAACATGTTTAGCGGTGTTATCTACCAGAACCTGGTGTGTAGATACGGGAACCACTAACCCCGCATTTTGTTGCGCAGGTTCCGTGAAACCGAAAACTTAGTCTTTGGAGAGATTGCCATATCTTTAGGGATGCTACCAGAGTAGTAGCTATTGCAGTGGGAGATGCTTGTTTATCTTTTGGTAGAAATAAGACTAAGGTGTTAAAGAATTGTCTTTATGTGCCTAATTTTAGAAAGAACTTGATTTCAGTTTCTATGTTAATTAAGGATTGATATTCTGTTTCTTTTAAATGACAAGATTGTCATTAAGAAAAATAAACTTGTTATCTGTTCTGGTACATTAGAAGGCAATTTATACATCATTAATCTTATTCCACCCACAGTGCATTAAATTTTACCCAGAGTAGTTTTATTCTAGAAGTATTGAGAGGAGAGACATTAAACTACTTCAGTACCAATTGTACAAGAATAGGAACCACAACGTGTCACAAATGACGTACAAGAACAAGAGGTGCTTCGTCGTAATGGGGGGGGGGGGGGGTTATTAGACAACCAGATAGGTGATTGGTTTGGGAATGTCTTTAGACATAACCTCTGATAACCAAGATCCTGATCTCTGGACCTACAATGAAGCACTCCAAGATAGAGATGTAATATCTTGGCAAAAGGAAATGAATTTAAAGATGGAATCTATGGATTCTGATCAGATCTGGGAGCTTGTAGAGCCACCCAATGGTATAAAACCCATTGGATGCAAGTGGGTCTATAAAATGGATGTCAAGATAGCCTTCCTTAATGGAAGTCTTGAGGAAACCATCTATATGGAGCAACCAGAAGGATTCATTGAAAAAGGTCAAGAGCATCTTGTTTTGTACAAGAAATTTGATGGAAACATAGTGGTAATTCTTGTGCTTTATGTAGATGACATCTTACTTATTGGAAATAATGTGAAAGTGTTGACAGACATAAGGGTATGGTTATCCAAACTTTTTGATATGAAGGACTTAGGAGAAGCAGGTCACGTCCTTGGGATCAAAATTATAAGAGATCACAAGAAAAGGATGTTGTGCTTATCTCAGGCTACCTATATTGATACTGTGTTGACTCATTCTAACATGCAAAACTCCAAGAAAGGTTTTTGCCTTTCAGGCATGGAGTTCCTCTATCAAAGGATATATGTGTCCCAAAACACCAAAAGAGATAGAGGACATGAAAGCGGTTCCTTATGCTTTGGCTGTAGGAAGCTTAATGTACGCCATGCTATGCACGAGGCTAGACATCTGCTTTACCGTTGGCATGGTTAGCAGATATCAGAAGAACCCAGGATAAGGGCACTGGACTGCGGTAAAACATATACTGAAGTACATGAAAAGGACTAAGGATTATATGTTAGTATACCATGTAGATAGTTTGGTTCCCTTAGGGTATACAGTCTACACTATCGTGAACTCCCAAAAGTATTTCCACGAATCAAGAATGGTAAACGTCCACACTATCGTGGCTTACTACATCTCGGTGTGGAGGGTACTTAAGGGTCAGATAAGGACAAGAGTAAGTCTACCTCTGGTTGTGTGTTTACCTTGTGAGGTGGAGACATAATATGGAGGAGTGTCAAGCAGAAATGCTTGTCTGACTCTACCATGGAAGCTGAATATGTGGCAGCCACTGAGGCGGCTAAAGAATTAGTTTTGGGTCCAGAACTTCTTAGAAGCAAGTAAACACATTGAGCGCAAGTACCACCTAGAAAAGAGGAGATGTTTATGTTACCAAGATAGCATCAGAAGATAACCTAGGTGACCCCTTGACAACATGTTGAGGGGATGAGAATTAGATACTTGGCAGCATAGCTTTAAGTATAAGTGGGAGATTTGTTAATAGTATACTAAAAAGCAGTGCTTTGAGTATAAGTGGGAGATTGATAGGGTTATATACTAAAAGCATTACTTTTGTATTAACTCTAATTCTTCATTTTTTGAATGAGAATCATATGGGCAAATGTGATGCATATTATATATGTTATTAGTTATATGCATGTGTCTAATACTTTATGTTGTAGATGATATGGTGTGAACACACATAATATCATATCATCAGTACCTTATAAAGTATAAGTAATCGTTCACAACCTAGATGGATTTGGACAAACCATTAGTACGGTTATAGTATAATCTGGTATTAGTCTATCTTGACTATAGGATTACACTAGTACACTTTGTGTGTATTGAACAGGACCAAGTAAGGTTGTTTCTCCTTATACTGACTATATAAGAGAACAAACGCCTATGTTATTATGGATGCTTGTCCTCTTAATCCATATATAATAACGGACACTTACATGCATTGTACATTGCTTTAAATCATCAATGAGTGAGATTCATTTGTTAATCAACAAACTCAATGGATTGGGTAATGACATTGTATGTAAGGTGTGCTGTTGATTATAGAAGGAATCTGTGCCCCGCAAGAAGTCGGGTTGATGATGTCCCCTTGAGGAGCTCAAAAAGATTGTCATGTAAATCATGCAGGTAGATTTATTCCGACATGACGATGAGGTTGAGTGGTACTACTCAAGGACATAAGAAGTTGATTAATGTAGTTGACAGTAACTTGACTTAATCAACGGACATTCGATATCTTAAACTTGGGGAGATCAACGAGCAAATAATATGGAGCCCATAAACGTTGACACATAATTTGGGATTAGGGCAGTAGTGCAACAATGGCCTTTAGTGGAATAAGCCATTTGTTGACGGACTTAGGCCGTGTGTTCTGGGCGAACATGGGAAGCCGAAGCCCGTCAGGAGGCCCAACCCTAATTTTTCCTCATGGTCCCTGTTGTAGCCTATAAATAGAGTACTCTCTCTCTGGCCAAAATTCACTATTCACTAGATTAGAAAAAGAGGTAAGGAAAGATAGATCCAAAATTGGATCTAGCTTTGTGAGAAAGAAGGGGATTGGTAGATCGTTACCCACACAACGTCCAATCTGTTCTAAAGGAATACAACAGAAGATCAGGGGGTTGATTTTGGATTTGATAAAGCTTGGATTCTCAGAGTTATCTAAATCAAATTCAAAGGTATGTTTTATATTCAAAATCATGAAAACCCTATTGATTTCGCTGCGCGTGGGTTCTCGCGGTTTGTAGAAATATTTGCATTCTGAATAACGGTTCCTACAATTGACTACTACTGCTCAACGGGTAACGTATTACTGGAAACGGCACGATCTTCCTGGTACAAACCCAACACAGGTTATTAGACAGTATGGCTATAGAGATGAGATAGATATGTCTGTCTTCTACACCTTGTATAAGAATGGTTGGCTCAATGATATCGTATGTCTCTCTCACTGATCTTCTACTTACGCAGTTGTTTGCAAATATATTACCTAAATATTTGTACTAATTCTGTGCTGGTTTGCAGGCTGTCGATATGTACAAGGAATTGTTGCGGCGTTGATACAAGGACATGGTACATGAACCAAAGTACCACATTATATCTGCGTCATTTTTTTCGGTAATCTTAACAACGTATAGTATTGTATTTACGGAAATGTTATATAGGGTCTTCAAAATCTTATCTACTGTCTTCCATTGGGTATATGGTGTCATATAAAATCTTTCCCAAGCATATTAACAACTTAAAATTGTTAAGGACATATAAAAGCTGACCCACCATGAAGTCCGTTTATGAGAAAGCCTGCACAACGCCCTTAACTAATAAATTTTCCTTTCCATGACTACAACACTGTATGTACTTTTCCCATAATAGTTTGGCAACGATCCTTGACGATGACAAAATTGATTTGGAAGCTAAGATCAAAGAAATCACACATTCTGTATTGGGAGGCTTTTTACACACAAGCTACATGACAAGGGTTTTCCTTTCATTTGTTAATGACATAGCGAACAAGTCGTGTTTGATGATGATGGTTAATATTGGCAACATCCATTGGATTCTCATTGTAGTCAACTTCAGAGACTGGTCTGTTCAGATCTTTGATTCTTTAGAGGTTGCTAAGAGTGGTGAGGAGTGGGAGCTTGACCCCAGGCCGACTTTGGAAAAGGTACTCTCTGTATTGCCTTACGGGATGTTGGCTTTGAACAATGACTCTATCAATCACTCCAAATTGTGTACCAAGTGGAAGTTTGTGTTCGCTGATTGTTGCAAAGAAAATGATGATAACAGCTGTGGGGCCTATGCATTGACCTTTGCTGACTGTCTTCTCAGTAATAGGTCACCAGATTTGCGCAAAGTATACATCAAACAGAGAATTGCAAAGGATTTATTGGAGTGTGGAATTAGTGCTACAGAGTATGTTAAGATGGTTGCTGGTTGTCGTCAAGTTGACTTCAATGATAACGGAGAGGGTAATGTAAAGGATGGTGGTGACGGTACTGAAAAGGAAGTGAATGAAACCCAGACTAATGATAAGGTGTAAACCAAGAGTATGACACATATTCAAAATGTCAAAGATAATTTTGTTTGCTTTTTCACTTAAACACTTAGCTTATACATGATCGTGGGGGCAGCTTATATAATCTCTTCCAACACCTTATCTAGTTTCGTGAACAACCTTTTAATGTACAGTTACTAACGTTTTAATTTAGGCTTATATATAACACTATATAAGTTGTGCAAGACCCTATATAACGTCGTAGATACACAGACGTCTGATCTTGTGTCATATATAAGCTTCCCTTGATCAAGTTCTTAAGAGGAAATATAAAATTTGTTGAAGACTTAATATAAGCTATTCAAGAGACTATATAACCTGGTACGTTCACCCACATATGATAGTGTCTTGTCACAGCTAATTTAGTGTCATATGTAAGCTTACCAGGAACAAGTTGATAAGTAGAATTTCAAAGTTATGGAAGCCAATATATAAGTTTGCCAAGACACTATATAAGTTGTTAAAGATTCTATATATGTTCCCTTGTGAATGTGTTTCTTCACGGAAATGTCCGTTGAAGAGAATGCCTTAAGTTGTGAATAGTCTTCAATATGTATACTGCTTTATTGTGATGTCCATTGCACTGTACTAACGGCCTATGCCACTAATCTGGATTTGTCAGAATGTATTTGAAGGTACTATCCTCAAACAATATTGTTGACGACCAGTTCACAAAAGGAATGCACAGAAGGAGTCCCAGTGGAACAAATTTAGTGTACTAGAAGAAGAAGTGGCAAAACTATGCCAAAAAAAGATTCAACATACTTTTCAGAAAAATGCGCTAATTGTCAGAAACTCTACTGTATGCACTAGAGGTGAACTTATGGATGATCCAGTGAAAAGGACCACTATCGCCTATGTCACAGCATAGTACTGGTGGCAGCATGATCAACCAAACATGGAAGCTATTACACCAATTATTAAAGTCAGATGTTTTGGCCGAGGCTTACACATTAATCTAAGGAGCTTCTACTTGCTTTATGACAAATAATGGCTGAATGATGAGGTTTGAAAACAAATTATTACCCTATAGTAATCTGTCAACGCCCGTACGTACACACAATGGCAAACTTCTTTTACTTTATTTATTTATTATTATTATATTTTTTTTCCAACAAGTTCTTTCTGTTTACATGGAACTTTTGAATAGGTGGAATAATGAAATGGTGGATCCAGATTTCCAGACACATTATGCCAGATACACTATCATCCCTGACATGCTTGTCCCAGTAATTTATTACACATTCCCAACTGTCGTCCTTCTTCATTTTTTCTGATATAGTGACACAAATTACTTCTATGTCTATTAACTTAGGTTTTGATGGAGGCGTTATATGGAACCCTGCAAGGCACCTTCAGTGATGGGAGTCTAACCACAATAGAAAAGCTTACAAAAAATGGTACGGTAATATCATGGAGCCTAAGCATGCCGTTCAAATACTTGGTTTGAAGTCTGTATGGCTTTTATTTGCGAGGACTTCCGTCTTTTTCATAGACTTGTTTGTTATAATGTAATTTTGGTCAATTGTCTACTAATCAGGCTACTGTTATGTGCCCTATAATGTTAATCTTAATATTTGTTAGTGATAAAACATAGAAACATTGTATGATATAAATATATCATTATCTTAAGATTTACCTGAATTATTATACCTACCTACCAACATAATCTCAAATATGTTAGATGTAATAATATTCGAAGCATTACAAATATACTATAAAAACAGATTTCCTCGAGTACTTATCTACTGTCGTCTGATAAACTGTAAAACAAATAGTTTTACCTACGAATAAGCGATGAAACTCAAACGTAAGTAAAACTAAAACTATTTTCTAGCTTATATTATCAAAGTTTTCTACTCTCGATGCTATTGCAATATAGTTGGAATAGAAAATTCGTTCCACTCCTAGTTCTTTAGAATTCTAAGTTAACTACGATTATCAATCTATCAAAGTTAGTGACAGTAACGATAGGATTATACTACAATGGGAAACTACTAATCAGGATACGATAATTCAAACTACGGAATTGCTAATTTGACTATATGAGGAGGAATTAGGGGGATTTGATTCCACCTTAACTCGACTTAATTAACTAGTGAAGATTCGTCATAATCCCAATTGCAATGGTTTCGCATAACAAATTGGTATTTCTAATCCCTAATTATTCATGACAATCTCTATCAAATAATAACTTGCATGTGAAACAATCAAACCCATTCTCATGGTGAACTAATTACTTTCTAAAATTGAATAGATTATCACAATGATTTCTAAGCTAACACAATCAAGTTTTCATCAAGGCTTCCTCAAACCCCTCTAATGGAGGTTTTAGCCTTGAATCATTAAACTATTATTTCTATATGAATTGAAGCAAGACATGATATAAAGATTATAAATATACTAATTTGATCTAATCAAGGGTTCACAACTGAATTAACAATTAAGAAATGATTAACAACTAATAATTGAATTTAGATCTAAGTAATTTAATAAACCAAAACTAAATTTATGAATAACTTACTACTTTTATTAATCTAAAGAAGAATTATCAATGATTCAATAAACTAAATTAAAAACAAGTAAATTACTAATTAAAAAATGGAGTCTAAGCTAATTTATTTCTGATCTAGGTCTAGCTAACGAGTCTGCCTCCTTTCCTCCATTCAAGAAGAGAAAGAGATCTCTAATTTCGTGCATGGGCTTGGAGCCATGTTTTGGGCATGAAAATCGAGCCTAAAACCCAATTTCTTCAGTATACAGAAGTCTTTTCAGCTAGATTTGACTTGAATAGACTTTTTGTCTACTTCTGCTCCTCTGATTGGGTCAAAGTTTGAACCATTGGGAAGCTCTTTCTATGACGGTCGTTTTGACATAAGGTAGGCCCAATTCTGAGATCTGAGTTCAAAGATATGGTCTTCGGAAGTTCTATTGACTTTTGTACGCTGTTTATGCGCGCCCTCGTTGACTTTGACTTTTTAGCTTTGACCGGGCTTTAAAAAGGCTTTTTCTCTTTCAATCTTGGCCTTTAATCACAGAACATCTTAGCAACCAATCCTTGCTCCTTTATCTCGCAAAAGTGACACATTTCTGCTCATAATTGACTCCAATGCCTGAAATACATAAAAGCACGTAATCAACATTAACTCTTATTTATTACTCACATAATTGGTTTAAAAGTATTATTGTTAAAGGGTTAAAACTACAGTTTTGGGCTCTTATCAAACAACCCCCAAACAGCATTTTACTTGTCCTCAAGCAAATATGAGAAATTAGAATAAGTGACCAAAAATAGAGTTCTAACTAATCTCGTTTCGCCGAGTGCGATTGCATTGACCATATACAACAAGGCCTTAAACCACTAGGAATTCCCTAGTGGACGCGTTATAGCCTCGTGAGAGTTTTCCAGTGAAGGTACTCACAAACTTCATCTATACTACAACGACTAAGAAATAGAACTATTGTTTCCTTATTTATGTCTCAATTATCTATACATCTCACTAGCAATGAATATAGAATAATCAAGTCAAAACCTAAGCTAATATATGCATAATAATCAATTATCTATGAATAAACTTATATACAATGAGTAATACTATGAAATGCACTAGCATGTCCATTTCTGAAACTTTGGAATAACCTCCTTAAGTAGGTCCTCACATAAATGTCAAGACAAAAACACTGATTTTTTCGCTCAAGTTTCGCTACTCCAGTGTCTAGTGGGCACACTTTACCTTACAATCTCAATGACACACAAGGAAGCTGAAGTCGATCAAACACATCTCCACTTACTATCACACTAACCTATTCCTAATTGAGCTAGATGTCTTATTTAGGTGTTACGGGGATTAGGAGATGGTTTGAGAAGGAAGGAAATGAATATTCAAAAAGAACAAGTCTGAGATAATAGGGTCTTCATATTATGTAACTAGAGAAACCCTTGTTATTTTGCTTCTCCACTTTGTTTCCATCCTTAGCCTTTTTATTTTGGTTTTTTGGCTTTTTGACTCTGATTTTTTTGGAGTTCTAACTCTTTATTTTATTTTATTTGGATGGAAACTTTCTTTTCTTATTCTTTTCTGAAGCAACTAACTAATTTTTGTTTACACAAGTTTTTCTCTTCTATTTTCTTCACTCATCCTATTCTCAGACTCATTCTATAATGGGTAGGTTGATTTTTATTTTGTTTTGTTTTTGTAAAAGGGTAAAGAAATTGTGGTTTATGAAAGTCTAAAGGTTCAGAGGGGCGACTAGCAGAAAATAATTTCATAAGGTTTGAATTTCTGGCTATATCGATCCAAAGAGGGCCTAAATTCTCGCTTAGGGTATGGTATAGTGATCAAGCAAGTGGACGTGTGATTTATCTATCCAGATTTTACTTCTCCCTTGCGTCATTTCTCAAATGTTTCACTCATATAAGTCTTTAGGCTATATTCTCACAGGATTTGTAGAATAAGTACTCTAGCCTAGATTTCAGAAACTTACTACCAAACAATCCTAGATACTCATGTAATATATTTATAGAGAGATGCAAAGATTATTACCTACATATTAACCTAAGTTTCTAAAAACTATTCTAATGCAAAAGCTAACGTGAGACTTCTAGATTATTAAGAGCATAGGGAAAGAAAACAATACCAATATTACTAAGTGTATAGCGTAACATATATTTTTTTATTTTTTTTATTTTTTTTAAAATTTTTACTAGAAAACAAGTGCATATTGTACATAGCTATATCCTAACATATGCCTTAATTATTAATATTTCTATGCCACCCCCAAACAAGAAGCATGCTTTGTCCTCAAAGTATTGAAATAAAAAGGGTAGAAAAATACCATGGAAACACATAAAATTTTGGAACATCTGCAAAACAAGGTTAAAACATACTAATATAGATAAAGAAAAATAGACGCAACTCTATATGAGTTCCGCCCGTTATGAGGATAACAAGAAGTAAATTGCTTAGGACATAAGCAGACACGAACAAAAATAAAAACTTGCCTCCTCTCCAGCATTTAAACGTCATCATCCTCCTCTTCTATAAAGAAATAAGGTTCCTTTGCATCCTGCCACGCCATGATGATTTGCGAGGCTTCACACCATTTATCATCTATGATCGCTAACCTGTTAAGCGCCACTTGGTCGGATGGGGTGTAAGGTGCAACCTGATGAGGTTGTATTCTCCACCCTTGCCAAGTCATTGCACGGAAAGATCGAATAATACAATTGGTGGGTCTTACAATGTCGACCCGAACCCAATCCGTGAAGCGGGCACAAAAAATAGGGAAGAAACATAACATAATATGACAAACTAAAACAATCATAAGAAGGTACTTATGCCTCATGCTATGGGCTCGTGCTAAACTAGACATTAGGGTCTGAGGAATATCATAGAGTATACGTCCCCTAGATAAAGCAAGGAAAATATCACAAGTTTCATCATTCACAGAAGAATAACGCCATTCCCCTCTAATGTTTAGCATGATCCAAAACATAACAGTGCCCACGTTCATGGGCAGGCTACCAAAGGTGACGTTATATTCCCCTTGGTCCTCTATCCTAAAGATTCCTACCCCGTAATGCTCATGCAAATTCTCATAGTTATAAAGGTACATATTATCGACCAAATAGGCCTATGAGTCTTGTATTTCAGCGGGTATAGTAAGTCCAAGAACAAAGGCTAGCAATAACCTAGTAATTTCCATTGGTTCATCCTCAATGGTGATGGAGAACATTTGTTCTCCATCCGGTCTATCAAAGAACTTACAATTATCATAAAAATAAGATGTAAGTGCCAGAGAATAAAGTTCATCAGGTCTTACCATTAGCGGTTCCCAACCTACGTGTATGATCACCTCGCAAAACCAAGCACCATAGGTGTCGCTTTGGAACAAGTCTTCAAAAGACTACTCCGGTATGATTGTAGGAGATGTCATCAAAATAAACACACTCTAGAAGTGCTACAAACAACCCTGGAACAACTCACAAAAAATCAGAAATTTCTGGGGCTACAACGGTCAGGGCGTGGGGTGTGCTCAGAAATGGTCTTGGTAGGGCGCGGGTCGCGCTCCTATCAAATATCGAGTTACAGTGTTTTCAGCGCAGGGTGCGCTCATAAATGGGGTGTGTTGGGCGTGGGGCATGCTCCGTGTGTGAAGAGCAGGATGAAGTGAAAAATAACAGGAAAAATGTAGAGGTTCAGGGTGAGAGATGGAAGTGAGATGTGTGGGTTTTGTGTGTAGAATGAAGCAAGTATATATAGGGTTTTAGTTTCTAAAATGAATCGACAAGTTGCCAAAAAAATTTTAGGCAATTGCCGGAAACAAAATATTTCCAAAACCTAAAACAGAAACAACCTATATTTCTTATTCCAAAACAAATCTAATATCTTTTAGATTGAATTTAGAAAAGCAACTTCCTAACTTATTGAAATTTCATCCTACCACAATATCAAATCATAGCCACACAAATAATAGCAACCATCTCGACCAACTCATTGCAAAATTACTTCTAAAATGGTGGATCATATAAAAGCAATGCTAACAATAAGAATACCACCCCCAAACAGTTCGGGAAGGTGGGATTTACATAAAAATCATTGCATGCTTAGACCAAACCCAATTTAAAGTAAAATAGAAATTCAAATAACCATTAACTATAGAATTTAAATTTAACTACTGAATTTAACAACTTAACATCCAATCTACTAAAAACAATAAAAACAACATCAAAACAACAAAGTGAGAATTTTATAGTAAGATAGTAAAGACTATATCTAAAACATATGTATATAATGAACATGCAGTTTACCATATATCAACAACCAAAATAGTTGTGGATCTTTCCATAAATAAATAACATGGAATGCACCCCCAAACAGAATCAAGCACCAAAATTTTCTACGACGCAACTTTGTGAAATGAAAGTGAAGTCTGATAGACCTAGAACGTAACCGAGCATACACCTTCTTCTTCATTTTTGAATGAAAGGGTGTCCAAGTGAATGATCGTGAGAAAATGGATGTTTGTGGAAGATATGTTGGATATGTATAAGTTTTAGAAGGAAAGAATAGAAAAAATGGGAATGTGGATTTAGCACAAAACTCATTCATGGTGTAAGTAGGAACTATCTCAATTCTGAAAATGAAGGTGTCAAGTGCTTTTTCCTTGGGAATTATTTCCGTATTAGGAGGATTTATAAAATCATTAAGCATAGGAGAAAAAAAAGGGTCAAGTGCAAACTCAATGTTCCTTTGAAAAGGTGGAAGGTGGAAAAAATTGGTGATGGAAGATGAATGAGTGACAGGATGATGTGAGGTGGATGAATAGGGCTCGGCTAAAGCTCTCAGGTCTAGATCATCAGAAGCCTTGAGATATGCAAGACATTCCTCAATAGGTGGGTCAAAAGAATCACTGGGATAGAGGGTGAAAAATTCATCTTCCGTCATAGCGTCAAGGGATGAATGGATGTTGACAGGGAGGGACTTGCGAGGTGGCAAGGAAGAGTTGCAAATGAATCGAAGGAAATCTTCCTCGACTTCCAGGGAGTTCTCGTTGAAGTTGGAACTTCCAAAGGAAAGGAATTTGTGCATATGATTATCAGGAAACGTGGTTTTGAAATAATCTTAAGCTAAGCTCTCGATCATGCTAACCTCTCCATCGACAGTCATATTTGGGAACTGTTTAATCATTTTAAAAACATTTACCTCAATAGAAAGATGGCAAAAAGACATGGACATCGAACCATCGCAGCAGTTTATGAGCGCATTGGCAGTAGCCAAGAAAGGACGCCCTAAAATGATCGTAATAGAGTCGTTAGCGACTTCTGTATCGAGGATAATAAAATCAGCAGGATAATAGAAATCCTAAACCTTAACAAGAACAATTTCCACCACACCCTTTGGATACTTAATCGACCAATTAGCTAATTGCAACGTCATTTTAGTAGGTTGCATCTCCTGTAGACCTATTTGTTTATAAAGATAATAAGGGAGTAAGTTAACACTCGCCCCCAGGTCTAATATCGCGGTCGTCGTGTGGGAATCTCCTAAGGTGCATTGTACAGTAGGACGACCAGGGTCCTTGTACTTTACAATTCTATTATGTTCGGTTAAAGTTTGAAACTGTTCAGTTAAAAAAGCCTCTTTAGGAATATTTGTCTTACGCCTAGTAGTGCACAACTCTTTGAGAAACTTAACATGGTGTGGTAACTTTTTAATTGCTTCGAGAAAAGGTAGTTTTATCGTTGGATTTTTAAAAACCTCCCTAATCTCATCAAAATTTGTATCCTTGTTCAACATAGCGAATCTCTAGGGAAACGGTGGTTTCTCTCTATATTTAGCATATGGATCAACAGGATGTTTAACCTTGGCTTTTTATTTCTTAGGTTGTGGTTTAACTGGTACCTCTACAGGGGTATGAGTTTCAGTTTTTATTTCGGTATCTAGTTCAATATCTGGTGTAGGGACTACTGGTGGGCTAACTATAGGCATAGTTACGGCATTATCAACCACTCTGCAAGAACGGAGAGTGGTGATGGCATTTAGCTCACCTACGTTTATATTGTCCTTACTAGTATTACTGTTTACCTCAAAGGTTGTGTTTATTGTTTTAGGATTAGGTATCGCTTGACCTGGAAACATACCTTTCGGTTGTACTTTCTCTTGTGCTAACTGCTGTAAGGAAAGTTGAATAGACTGTAAAATATGTTGTTGGGTTTGCATAAAGGCGTCAAAACAATCCGGTTGTGGAAGAGTGTTTGCTATAGGTTGTGTGACAAGAACTATGTCACGTTGATTATTAACAGGTGGGTTGTGATAGTTATGATTAACCGGAACAATACCTCTATTAGCATTATAATTATTATTGTTATAATTATTATAATTCCCTTGTCCTTGTCCTTGTCTCTATGGAGCTTGATTGTAATTGTGTACTAGCCTAACATTTTGATTATTATACGCTGGAGGTGTAACTTGTTAATTATTTCGCTAACCGTTGGGGTTTTGTCGCCAAGGAGCGTTAGGTTCACTATTAGTGGAACAAACATTGTTCGGCTATGCGGATTGTTGTTCATAGACTAGAGGCCGGATAATAGGAGTCGGGATGCGCAGGACTCAAACAGAAATTACATGCAATAGAGTTGATATTCATGACAGGGATAAGCTTTTGTTGAACAAAAATATCTTCTACCTTTTTAGTGAGGGATTAAATTAGAGTTTTAAGCTCAGGATTGGATTTAACCTCAAGCATACTGGTAGCCTTAACTGTTGAAGAATAACTAGCGAAACGGGAGATATCGTCACTACACCCACGCACCCCCCCCCCTTCTCCCTCCCGCCAGTTATTATTACACTTTGTTTGATCTTCTAAAAATTTATAAGCCTATGAGGCTCCTTTACTGAGGAAACTACCCCAATTCATTATATCTAGGACCTTATAGACACCCCATTTTTGCACCCCAAACATAATTCATTCACGATTTTACCTTGAATTAAATTTGATCATATAAGATGATTTGCTTTCTGGAGTCTTCATTGCTACATCAAACTTCTTTCTTTTCATCTTCTTTTAGCGTTTTTAGACTCTCCTCATCATGTTCTAGCTATGGCTGAAGTTTCATTGCTTTCTGAGTTTTGAGCTGAAAATAACCAAAATACCCCTCTAACCCTTTGGACCCCAAATCTCGTTTTTTCAGCTCTTTCTTTGGATGAGATTATTTCATATTTGAATTACCCTTAAAAAATCCTTCGAAATGAGTACAAGCTTGCCTAGGTTCCTTATGGATTTTAGAAACCCTAATTTTGCCTTATCCCGTTTTAGCTCGTTGTGTGCACTGTTCAGTGCAATATATTATTAGAGTAAGATTTCGACCCAAGGGTAAGTTGCCCATAGGTTAAGTCTAAAAGGGTCAATTATGTTAGAAATTATTTCATTGCCCTTTTCATCCACCTTTACAGCTCTGATTATAGCAAGGGTAGGTCATTGGAAAGTTTATTCTAAGCTGGTCATTTTGACATAATGTAGGCCCAATTCAGAGGTATGATTCCAAAGATGCACCCTTTTGAAGTTCTAATGGCTTTTTGTCCTTTTACTATCCAAATTGACTTTGACTTCCCAGCTTTGACTGGGCTTGAAAAGGCTTTTTCTTCTTGATTATTGGGCTTTAAACATAGAACTCTTCCAGCAATGACCTTGACTCATTTTCCAAGCAAAATGGCCTCTTTAAGCACATAAATAGCTTCAAGACTTGAAATACACAAAAAAACGTAAACAATACTAACTCTTATTTATTATAAACATAATTGGCCTAAGTAGAATACTATTAAAGGGTTTAAACTACACTTGTGGGTGCTTATCACACCACCCCGAAATAGCATTTTGCTTGTCCTCAAGCAAAGGTGAGAAATAAAAACAGATTAGTGACAAAAAATGTGGTCCTAACTAATCTCGTTTCGCAGAGTGCAATCACATTGACCATATGCAATAAGGTCTTAAATCACTAGGAATTTACTAGTGGACAAGTTATAGTCTCGTGAGAGTTTTCCAAAGAAGATACTCATAAACTTTATTTATAATTCAACGACTAAGAAATAAAAGTAATTGACCCCTAATTTATCTCAAATATCTATACATCTCACTAGCATTTAAACAAGGATCATCAATCTAACCCCTAAATTAATATATGCATAATTATCAAATCATCTTAAGATAAACAACTATACAATGAACTATACTATGAAATGCAATGACATGTCTTTTTATAAAACTTGTGGGTAGCTTGCATAAGTAGGTTCTCACAAGGAATGTGTCAAGACACAAAACACTATGATTTTTCCACTCAAGTTTGCTAATTCCAGTGTGTAGTGGGCACACATTTCCTCACAATCTTAATGACAATCCAAGAAAGCCGAGGTCAATCAAACACATCTACCACTTACTATCACACTAACCTATTCCTAATTGAGCTAGAGGTCTTTATTAGGTGATACGGGGCGTAGGTGTTGGTTAAAGAAGGAAGGAAATGGATATTCAAAAAGATAAATCTGAGATAATAGGGTCTTCAAAATATGTAACTAGAGAAAACCTTGTTCTTACTTTTCTTATACACTTTGTTTCTATCCTTAGCCCTTTTGTTTTGGCTTTTAACTCCTTTGATTCTATTTTTTAGAGTTCTAACTTTATATTTTATTTTTCTTATCTTTGGATGGAAACTTACTTTTCTTTTCTTTTTCTATTTCTTTTTCTTTTGAAGCAACTAACTAACTTTTGTTTACACAGGATTTTCTCTTCTTTTTTCTTCAATCATCCTATTTCTCAGACTTATCTAGATAAGTAGGCTAATTTTATTTTTTTTATTTTGTTTTATTGGGTAAAGGATTTGTGGTTTGTGTAAAGGCTAATGAAAAACTCAGTGGGGCGACTAGCGGAAAATATACTTAGGTAAGAATTTCTGGCTATATCGATCCAAATAGGGCCTACATTGCCGCTTAGGATATGGTATGGTGATCAAGCAAGTGGATGTGTGATTTCTCTACTCGGAATTTACTTCTCTCTTATGTCATCACTCATATATTTCACTCTTATGAGGCTTTTAGTTTTAGGTTAGATGCTCATAGGATATGGATTAAGTACTTTAACCTAGATCTCAGAAAAATACTGTCAAGTACAATCATAGATGCTCATGCAAGATGTTCATGAAAAGATGCAATGACTATTACTTACATATTAATCTAAGTTTCAGAAATTAAATCCTAATTCAAGTACTACGTGAGATTTTTTGACTAATATCATCTTAGAGAAGGGAACAATTCAATACCATTTTCACTAAGTACATAGTATAAACTATTTTTTTGATTTTTATACTTTTCTAATTTTTATACAACAAATAATACGTAATATACAACCTAGTATGTGCTTAAACATTTACAACATGTTTCTATACCACCCCCAAACAAAATCATTCATGTTTTGTCCCCAAAGTATGAAATTAAAATAAATGATAGAGAGTATCATAGAAATGTGCTTGTAAATGGGAGCACCTGAAAAAGAAGATTAATTTATACTAATATAAATAAATAAAAGCATACGCAACTCCTATATGAGTTTCTCCCATTATGGGGATAACATGAAATAATAAATAGCGTTTGGGACATAAATAGACTCTAACATAAATAAAATAATAGCATACGTGGCTCATATAGGCTTAGCTTATGAAATTCCGCAAAATAGAGAAATTTTACGAAATTAAGGTACCTAATTACATTATGCATCCCAATTAAATCAACAAGGTCCATGGGTTCTATATTTCGATATTTATACATGCAATTTTAATACGTGAATGTACAATATGTTAAAATTAAATATACCACCCCCAAACAATTTGGGAGAAGGGGGTTCATGAAATAATTCAATATCACAATTAAATTATGTAATTAACTAACCTAGACTCTACTAGAGTAAATATGACAGACAAAAAGGTGGCAAAAGGTTTTGAAATGAAACACCAAAATAAGCAACCCCTAAACAAAATTTGAAAACACTTTTTAAGTTTGAAATTTTTTTGTGGCATATACTCCATTAAGGTGGTATTTTACAAAAACTTGGGTCTTTTAAAGTCAGATTCCCTAGACATACTAATATATGTTTATGTTTTTAATTTTTTTTATATGTTTGATTTTTGGAAAAACAAAATTACAAGAAAAAAAAAGGAAAATGAAACTTACTCCATAGAGAAAGACTACTCAAATAACAAGAAAAAGTGCAAGAGATGAATGTGTAAGTTACATGAAATGTGGACTAAGGATCCGACACTTACAACCACTCACTCCAAAAGGAAGGTCCGGTTACCTTAATGGTGCACTCCCATAACATAAGATTGGAATGGAGTACACTAAAGAATAAAATGAGTCTTTTATAGTCAAATACTCGAGACTTTATCTAATACATCTATTACCCTGCAATTTACCATATATCAATAACTGAAATAGTTGTGGGTCTTTCCATAAATAGTTAACACGGAATTCACCCCCAAAATGAATCAAGCACCAAGATTTCCTATGATGTAGCTTAGCAGAATAAGAGTGAAGTCTAATGGACCTAGAACTTAATTAAGCATGTAATTCCTTCTTTTTCCTCCAACAAAAGGGTCTCCAAGTAAATGATTGTAAGGAAATAGATGGTTTTGGAAAATACTTAGGATGTGGATAAGTTCTAGAAGGAAAGGGTGAAGTGAATGAAAGAGTGGGTTTAGCATAAAACTTATTCATGGTGTAGGTCTGAACTGTCTCATATCTAAAAATGAAGGTGCAAGGTGGCTTAGAAAATCATGAAGCACAAGAGAAGTAAAAAGGTCAAGTGCAAACTCAGGTTTCCATTGAAAAGGTAGAGGGAGGGGGATCGAGGTGGTGGAAAATGATTGGATTTTATGAGGGATTAGCTCAGGTGGATGGTGGTCTGGTGGTGCTCTAGGTAGTTCTTGAGAAGGTGGATTGTCAATGGTTCTTAAAAACACGACAAATTCCTCATCTAGGTTGTTCATATCCACGTAATTGTGGTATTCCTCTGCATCATTGAGGAATTCATCTATGTCGTCCATTGTGAGATTTACTCCATCTCCATAGGGGTGGGAAGGCAGGTTGGAAAATTCTTCCTCTATTTCAGTTATGTTTAGGGAGTCAAAATTGTGATATTTGTCTTCTTCCCTAAGAGGGGTATCTGCTAGTGTGGGGACGAGGTCGGCCGCACTAACGTGAGATACAAAACTCTCAATGGACTTCACTTCTCTTTCGACAAGCAAACCTAGTTGTCCATGCTTGAGCCTAAATATCTTAACCTCCACAAAAAGATTTCCAAAGGAAAGAGTCATTGATCCATCTCGGCAATTGATTTGTGCATTGGCGGTTGCCAAGAAAAGACGCCCTAAGATGATGGGAATAGAATCATGAGCAACTTCTGTGTTAAGAATAACAAAGTTGGATGGGTAGTAAAAATCTTGAACTTTAACAAGAATGTTTTCAACTATGCCTTTGGGATACTTAATAGAACGATCAGCTAATTGCAAAGTCATTTTAGTTGGTTGAAGTTTTGTTAGACCTAGTTGTTTATATAAATAAAAAGGGAGGAAGTTAACATTCGCCCCGAGGTCTAATAGTACAATTGTTATGAAGTAAACTCCCAACGTGCATTGTATAGTAGGACGACTAGGGTCCTTGTACTTAATAATTTCATTATGTTCAGATAAGGAAGGATACTATTCAATTAAGAAAGCTTCGTTGGGTATGTTGGTTTTCCTCTTCGTGGTGCACAACTCTTTTAGAAACTTAGCGTGTCCAGGTAGACTTTTTATAGCATCTAGAAAAGGTATGTTTATAGTCAGATTTTTAAACACTTCCCTAATCTCATCAAAATTCTCGTTCTTTTTAAACACAACTAGTCTCTAGGGAAACGGTGGTTTTTCTCTATACTTAGCATAAGGTTCAACAATATTATTAACCTTGTGTTTATCTTTAGCATGAGGGTGAACATATTTATTAACCGTTATTTTATCTTTTGGTGGATTCCCTTTTGGTTGTAGTTTAACTGGTACTTCTACAGTTTTAAGGTCTCCGATTTCTATGACAATATTTGGTATGTTTCATTGTCAGCTTCCGTTTGTGGGCAATCTTTCGGCATAGTCACTTTGTTATCAACTACTCTACCAGAACGAAGGGTAGTGATTGCCTGTAGGTCCCCTTGGTTTATATGACCATTACACTGAATACTGTTTACTTTGAAAGTAGTATTTGTTGACTTAGGATTAGGCACTACTTGACCTGGAAACACGCCTTTTTGGTTATTATTTTGGTTAGGAGATAGTGCAATTACCTTTTGGGACAAAGACTGCATCATTTGCATTGTTTGTTGTAGCATGTTAGAGTTTTGCTCATGCCGATCTTTCATAAATCTGGAGTTTTGTTCATTTTGTTCCTTCATCAAGTTAGAGTTTTGTTGCATAATTTGATTTTGATGTTGCAGCAAAGTTACTACCACATCCTCTATAGATGGTTTAATTGGTGGAGTGGTCATAGGAGGACTGACTGGAATTAAGGCTTGTTAAGCGTTCATGTCTAGATGTTGATAGTTTTGGGTAATGGGCACTAAACTTCGGTTTTGGTCACCTACATCTCTTTGTCCTAGATGTTGGTTAAATTGGTGGAAGTTAGTAGTGGGCCTAACGTTTTGATAATTAAAACATGGAGGTGTAGGCTGTTGTTGATTATAATTAGTGTTCTGCCTCCATTATGTGTTAGGGTTTGTGAAAGCGTAATTATCTATGGGTTGTGGTTGTGGTGAACCGTAGAGTAAGGGTCAAAAGGAATCAGTATTATTGGGATTAAAACAGAAATTACATGGAGGGGAGTTGATGTTTATGGCTGGAGTGGGTATCGCTTCTTGTTTATGAACAGAGAGGGCATCTACTTTTTAGTTAGGGATTCAATAAGAGTTTTAAGCTCATGGTCAGGTTTAACCTCAAACATACTGGTTGCCAATGTAACTATTGAAGAAGAGTGGGAGTAATTGTTACCTCCCCAGGTGTTACTTTTCTTGGATTGATTAATTATCTAAGAAGTTATAAGCATCTGTGGCTCCTTTACTTAAGAAATTACCTCCATGCATGATGTCTAAAGTCTCCTTGTGGTATTGTGAAAGACATTTGAAAAATGCGCGAATGAGTGTGTATTTTCCAAGGTTATGATGGGGACACTCTACTAGAAGATCAGTGAAACGATTCCAAGCTTCAGAAAAAGATTCATGAGGCTTTTGGCAAAATAAGTGAATATTTTGAAGCATTTCGTCAGTCTTCTTTGGTGGGTAGAATTATTCTATATATAACTCAACTAGTTTTTCCCATTTGTCAATAGAGTTCGGCTTTTGTGCTGTTAGACAAGCAGCTTTGTCAACTAGGGTGAAAGGAAACACTCTAAGCTCTATTTGTTCAGGTCTTACGTTAGGATGATGAAATGTAGTAATAACTTGTTATATCATACGTAAGTGTTGATAAGTCTTTTCATGGTCTAAACTATGGAAAACTTGTAGCAGATTAAATATATTGGGGGGGGGGGGATTCTAAAATCTCCCGTTGTATCTGCTAGAATGATGCAGGACTTAGGTCCATCGTTTAAAGTCTTATAAAAATGAGAGAGGGGTCTCTATGCTATTTCTTCACCCATTGCTACAGATGTAGCTGTGGTGAGTGTAGGTGTTGTGTGTGTGTTACTGTGTGAATTTCTAGATAGGTGATAAAATATAAATTAAACTTTTTACCTATCTTAACTAATTATGCTAGGAAGAAGTAAATGATAATTTATATTCTTTTATAGCAACTTTCTGCTATCAATTATCATGCAAGAAAATAAGAATTCGTTCCACTCCTAGTTGCTTAGAACATACTAATTCAATTCATGATTAACAATTAAACAAGACGAGAGTAATGATCTTAAATATCACTAATATGGTGAAAACTATGATTTAATATATTCTAAATTGAAAAATGACAATTAAATAAGAAGATGTGAATATGAAGAAGGAATTAGGAAGATTTGAAATCCACCTTGATTAATTCTTAACATGCTAGTATAGAGTTTGTTGCAACCCTAATCTTTATGTTTTCACACAAGGTTCAACATAAAGGTTAAGTCTTTTTATCCCTAATTATTCATGACATCTCTAACCAACTAATAATTAGCATGAGAGGAACTTGAAACCCATTCTCATGGTGAATGAACTACCCTCTAGTCTAGGTTTATTTTACTTATTACTAAATAGAAAACCCTAGACTTGAAACTCTTTAATACAACTATTCTATACTAACATATCAAGTCTTCATCAAAGCTTCAATCAAACCCCTCTAATCGAGGTTTATCTATGGTTCATTAGACTATCATGGAATAAATCATAAGAAAAAGAAGACATAATTAAAGTACTACTTGAATAAAAATAACTTGATTTATATTAATGGTGGCTATGCTAATAAAACATAAACTAGGTTAAACTAAAGAGAACAGGTAAGAGATATAAATTATTCTAATTAATATGGGTTAGGGTTAGAGTTAGAGTTTTGCTTTAGTCCTTTTTATATAGGAGAGGGCTAGGTTTATAATTTCGTACATGGGCTTCGGAGCTATGTTTTGGGCCACTAAATCAAGCCCAAAACCTAATTACTTAAGTCCAAAAAGGGTTTCTCTGTTAGAAATTACTGCAATAGCCTTTTCATCTATGTTTACTCTTCTGATTGGATTAAGGCCTAGACAATTAGAAAGCTCTTTTTGAGCCCGTCGTTTTGACATAAAATAGGCTCAATTCCGAGGTCTGAGTCGAAAGATACCACCTACGGAAGTTCTGTTGACTTTTATGCTCTATTTATGTCAGCGTTGACTTTGACTTTTCAGCTTTAACTGGGCTTTAAAAAGACTTTTTTTCCTTGAAACTTGGGCTTTAACCATTGAACTTCTTAGCAACCAACCTTTGCTCCTTTCTCAAGTAAAAGTGACATATTTCTTTGCATAATTGACTCCAAGACCTGAAATACACAAAACTACGTAAACAATATTAACTCTTATTTATTATAAACATAATTGGTCAAAATGTAATATTATTAAGGGGTTAAAACTACAATTTTGGGCTCTTATCAAACCACCCCCAAACATTATTTTGTTTGTCCTGAAGCAAAGATGAGAAATTAAAATAAGTGACCAAAAATGGAGTTCTAACTAGTCTCGTTTCGCCAAGTGCGATTGCATTGACCATATGCAATATGACCTTAAACCACTAGGAATTCCCTAGTGGACGAGTTATAGGCTCGTGAGAGTTTTACAGAGAAGATGCTCACAAACTTCATTTATATTATAACGACTAAGAAATAAAATTACTGTTTTCTTATTTATTCTTAGATATCTATACATCTCACTAGCAATGAATAAAGAATAATCAATTCGAAACCTAAGCTAATATGTTCATAATAATCAATCATCTATGGATAAAAATATATATAATGTACTATGCTATGAAATGCAATCACAGATCCGTTTCTGAAACATTGGAATAGCGTCCTTAAGTAGGTCCTCACAAATATGTCAAGATAAGAATACTCTGATTTTTCCACTCACTCCAGTGTGCAGTGGGCACACTTTTCCTCACAATCTCAATGATGTATAAGGGAGCCAAGGTCGATCAAACACATTTGTCACTTACTATCATACCAACCTATTCCTAATTGAGCTAGATATCTTTATTAGGTGTTGCGGGGATTAGGTGATGGTTTAAGAATGAAGGAAATTGATATTCAAAAGGACAAGTCTGAGAAAATAGGGTCTTTATATTATGTAACTAGAGAAAACCTTATTCTTACTTTGCTTCTACACTTTGTTTTCATCCTTAGCAATTTTTTTTTTCTTTTGGTTTTTTACTCCTTTGATTATATTTTTGGAGTTCTAACTTTTTTTTATTTTTTTCTTTTCTTTTCATTTCTTTGGATGGAAACTTTCTTTTGTTTTCTGATAAACGTAAAAAGATAAAAGTTTACCTACGAAATGAACGATGAAACTCAAAACGTAAGTAAACTAAAACTTAATTACGAGCCTAATTTATCAAAGATTTCTACTCTCAATCCTATTGAGATATAGTGGAGTAGATGATTCGTTCCACTCCTAGTTCTTTCACAAAGTAATGTTCTCTACGTATAAATAATCTTAACTAAAGTCTAATGAGAGATTTACGAAATGATAACTAGACTACGATGCAACTACCCACAAGATGCAACTAGTCAACTATTTAAACAACTATGGGAATACTACGTCGATTCTATGATAAGGAGTTAGAGGGGGATTGATTCCACCTTAGCTCAACTTAATCCACTAACGACAATTTAATCGTCAGAATCTGAATTGAATCGCTTTCAGCAGAACAATCTGGTTATTCCTAATCCCTAATTACACAGCATTTCTACCAATTCATAACTAGCATGTGAACGATTACACCCATTCTCATAGTTAACTAATCATTTCTAGAGTGGAAAGGAAATTACGACTATTCAACATTAACACCTAATCAAGCCTTCATCAAGGCTTCGCAACCCCCTAATGGAGGTTTAGCCGAGAATCATCACGCTATCATTCCCAATCAAATTCGAACAAGACATGATATAAAGATTGAAACTTTGCTTATTTAAACTCAAATGGAAACTACTCATGCAAAAAATCTATTCAATCTAATAAAGACAAATAATTGAATCTAAGAATTGAACTAAATAAGTAAATGGAAAATGAAACTAGATTACCAAGAACACTATTTTATTAATCTAATGAATAATAAAACAATGATTCAAATACTAAATTAATAATCTACTTTGTTCTAAAGTAATTAATTAAACATGAAACTAGATCTAAAAAAAGATATGAAAAACTAATTAATTAACTAATTGAAATTCTAAAACTAAGTTCTAAAACTAATTAATGGAGGCTAACTAATCAAATTATTAATCTAGGTCTAACTATCTACCATTAACAAAGAGCTAAGCTTTTTTTTTTATATGTTTCAGATCCAAAAATTGTGCATGGGCTTGGAGCCATGTTTTGGGCCAGAGAATCAGGCCCAAAACCCAATTCTTTCAGTCCAAAAAGGCCTCTTCAGCTGCAGTTGGCTACAATAGACTTTTCGTCCACTTTTGCTCCTTCGATTGGGTCAAGGCTTAGACCATTGGAAAGCTCTTTCCAAGACGGTCGTTTTAACATAAGGTAGATCCAATTCCGAGGTCTGAGTCCAAAGATACGGTCTTCGGAAGTTCTGCTGACTTTGTGTGCTGTTTCCGCCCGCGTCGACTTTTCAGCTTTTGACTGGGCTTTAGAAAGGCTTTGTCTTCTTGAATCTTGGCCTTTAATTATAGAACTCCTTAGCAACCAACCATTGCTCCTTTATCTCATCAAAGTGGTACATTTCTGCACATAATTGACTTTGAAGCCCTAAAACGATAAAACACGTGTCGGTATTAACTCTTAATTATTACTCACATAATTGGTCTAAAAGTATGACTGTTACAGGGTTAAAACTACAGTTTTGGGCTCTTATCATTTTCTTATTTGAAGCAACTAATAAATTCTTGGTTTTCCACAGATCTTTCTCTTTTATTTTTTCCATTTCATCCTACTTCTCAGACTCATTCAGAAATGGGTAGGCTGATTTTATTTTTATTTTGTTTTTAGAAAAGGGTAAAGGATTTGTGGTTTACGAAAAAGCTAAAGAAAGGCTCAGAGGGGCGACTAGCAAAAAATAATTTCATATTGGTTTGAATTTCTGGCTATATCGATCCAAAAAGGACCTAAATTCTCGCTTAGGATATGGTATAGTGATCAAGCAAGTGGACGTGTGATTTCTCTATTCGGAATTTACTTCTCCCTTGTGTCATTACTCAAATATTTCACTCATATAAGGCGTTTAGGCTATATTCACACATGATTTGTAGAATAAGTATTCTAGCCTAGATTTCATAAACTTACTGCCAATACAAACATAGATGTTCATGCAATATATTTATGGAAAGATGCAATGACTAGTACCTAAATATTAACCTAAGTTTCTAAAAACTATTTTAATTTAAGAGCTAACGTGAAACTTCTAGACTACTATTATCATAGAAAAAGAAACAATACCAATATTCCTAAGTGCATAGTATAAACACTTATATATATATAATTTTTTACTAGAAAGCAAGTGCATATTATACATATATATATATCCTAATAGGTGCCTTAAATTACACGTGCTTCTATGCCTCCCCCAAAGAAAAACATATTTAGAACATACTAATATAGGTAAACGCGTGAAAATTTTAGAGCACCTGCAAAACAAATTTAGAACATACTAATATACGTAATGAAAAACAGACGCAACTCCTATATGAGTTCCACCCGTTATGGGAATAACTAGAATTAAATTGCTTGGGACATAAACAAACACTAACATAAAGTAAAACTTACTTTATATCCAGCACTACGCGTTGTCCTCCCCTTTTAAAAAGAAGTGAGGTTCCTTTACGTCCTACCAAGCCATGATAATCTGCCAGGCCTCATGCCATTTATCATCAACCTTTTCTAACCTGTTAAGCGCCATTTGGTTGGATGGGGTGTAAGGGTCAACCCAATTAGGTTATAGCCTCCACCCTGGCCAAATCATAACACAAAAAGAGCGTACAATGCAATTGGTGGGTCGCATAATGTTAACCCCAACCCCAATCCGTGAAATGGGTACAAAACTCAGAAAAGAAACATAGCAATATGCAACAAACTAAGATAGGCATAAGATGGTACTTATGCTTCATAATATGGGCTCATGCTAAACTAGATACTAAGGTCTGGGGAAGGTCATATAGTATATGCCCCTCAGCAAGAGCAAGTAAGACGTCACAAGTGGCATTATTCACAGAAGAAAAAATGTCATTCGCCTAAAATATTCAGCATAATAAAGAACATAATAGTGCCTAAATTAAGGGACATGCTACCAAGGGCTACGTTATATTGCCCTTGGTCCTTTGTACTAAAAATCCCCGCCCCATAGGTCTCATGGAAATAGTCATAGTTATAGATGTACATATTGTCAGCCATATAACCCCATGAGTTTTGGGCAGCAGGCATAGAAAGTCCAATAGCATAGGCTAATAAAAACTTGCTTAAATCCATTGTTACATCATCAATGGTGACAGAGAACACTTGTTCCCCATCTGGTCGATAAAAGAACCTACAATTATCATAGAAACAAGCAACAAGAGCAGGAGAATAAGTTTTATCAGCACTTACCATTAGAGGTTGCCATCCTGATTGCACAATCAAGTTGCGAAACCAGAACCCATAGGTTTCACTCTCGAGCAATTCTTCAAAGGACTGCTTCAGTATGATTTTAGGATATTTCATAGCAACAAACACACTAATCAACTCCTAGAAGTGACTGCAGAAATTCCCAGAAAAAAGAACTGGAGGTATGTTGAAGTAAGGGTGTGGGCGCGCTCAGAATGGCCTATGTCAAAGGGCAGGCGTGCTTTCTTCTGACAAAAGAAAAATATGTGATACTTGAATTACAGCACGGGCGCACTCTGTGTTAATGCAATATAAGGGAGTGCATGCTCTGAGCAAGACTAGTGATATGAATTTGAGAGGTGCAGAGTGAAGTACATGGTGTGCCATGTATTTATAGAGCACTAGTTTCTTAAACAAAGGTTCTTAAGGTTCCCAAATTTATAAGGAAAGAGACGGAATAAGAAAAAGGCGTCTAAAACCAAAATAGAAACAACCGAGAGCAAACTCAGCACCAAATCTATATGGTTTTAAACCTGGAATCAAAATAACAATCTCCATGCTTCTAACCCTTGAGGTTGCACCAAACAACAGTAGCTAATTCTAGCTATACCATATTAGCAAGATGCTTATCTAAACTATATTCCTTAAGCATTGCACTATTAATTCCAAAAGCATGTGGATATGGTAAAATACAATGCTAAGCAAATAATGCCACCCCCAAACAAGTCGGAAGGGTGAGATTCATGAAAAATAGATAGCATGTGTGGACAAAAATTAAACCAACTTAAAATTCAAATAACAACCACTAACATAATCCAATAATAACTACTTAAACTCACAACTGGGAATAATAAATCTACTAAAATAGGAAAATATTCTTAAATATAATACAAAATAACTAGCCACGAGATGAGGAAGGGCCAGATCCATCCATCCTACGTTGACGACGCTCATGCCTTCCAGAGTCAGTAGAGGAAGAACCATTGTGAGATGGCAGGCATCGTAGAACTTTGTCTTAAAACGTTGATAAGTGCTCAAAAAGTGCAATTTAACCCTTGATTATGCCTCTTGTTTAGCCATCTTAGTGGAGTAATAGTGTTTCAAAGTTATGTTTTATGAGTCTATAGGTAAAAAAGAGAATTTTGTGGAAAATTAGAGAAAAGGGGTAAAATGGAGTAATTCAGATCATTAAGGATCACATGGGAAGCACGTGGACAATCATGGAGAAGGCCAAGGAATTGAAGCTATTAAAGATGCAACTTGGACCTATTTTAAAGCCTATTTGGAAACCCAAGGAAAAATAATTTATTGCTTGGACCAAAGCCCGCAAAAGAGGATAGAAGGATAGAGTAAAAGAGGGAAAATAGACTTCTGCGTCTGGGATGCATGGATCGTGCGTCCAGACATATTGCTCGCATCTGAGGTGTAAGGATCGTGCGTCCAGATGTATGAAATGACACTGTAGCCACTTTCTTCTCAGTTTTGGAGACGAAGTTCGACTCTGGAAGAAATTGATTTGTACTAGGAAACAAATGGTGGTTTGGAATGCTTCTATAACTCATTTTAAACCCTATAAATAGAGGACCTAAGTGCCTCATATAATTTGCCAATTCACTTATACTCTTGTCTCCAGAACTTGAGGCAGAAAGAGATTAATAATAAAAGATTCACTTTAAACTAGTCGAGTTTTAATAAATTAGTCTTTCTAGTCTTATGTTCTTCGACTCTTCTTCTTCTCGTACTTCGTGTTCTTATTTCTTTATGGAAGGCTAATCTTCTCCTTTAAGGGAGGAGATGAAGCCGATGCTTAAGGTTTAATGATTCTTCTGGTTCATGGTGTTCTTCAATCAGGTTAGTTCTTTATGATTTTAGTTATTAGTTCCATTGCCCACACCAGGGGATGGAAGTATAGAATAAGGTTTATGTTTTGCAATATTAATATTATGCTACTGTTCTTTACTTTTCTTCTAGTAGTATAGTTCTTTAGAGTTAGGGAAGTATTCTTTGTGTTGCCTTAGAAGGGGTAGCTCAGGGAGTGGCTGCCTAGGGGAAGTATTCTTTGTGTTTGCCTTAAGTGGTGATTCATTGAATGGCTGCCCTATTAGGAAGTACTCCTTGATGTTGCTTTCGGTAATACATTGAATGGCTACTTGAGCTTACATAAAAGGAAAGAAGATATTAATAGCATAAACATAGGAACAACCTTAAGTAGAGTTAATTGTTAACTATGTTTCGTCCAAGAACAAGCATGAAGCAGAAGGTCATAGATCAAAAGTATTGGTGGATTCTAATCTCTTGAATTCCCTCTCTTATAAATTCTCAATAGTTTAGTTAATTTAGTTTAGTTTAACATTAGAATCTAAAATCTCTACAATCATAGTTTTGAATCCCTCAAACCATCTTTCCAGTCCTGTCCTTCACATAACATACACTTAAAAGTAGAACAATACCCTACTCATCCTTTACTTATTGAGAGATAATTAGGTTTTGATACGCTTCTATTTGTTCAATGACCATCATCTATCTACATCATCCATATACCATCTCATAAACACAAAAAGAAGTGAGTGTCAAATGGCGCTGCTGCCGTTTTAAGTTATTTATGTTTATCGTCTTGAAGGACATCTCGAAGACAAGATCTACCGTCTAGGTTAGTCGAATCTTCATTCTTTTTATTTTATTCTTAGTATAGTTGCATCATAGTTTAGTTTTATCGCTTTCTAGTATAATTGCATTTAGGACCTTTTCAACAATTGAAGTTGTAAGCCAACACAGGGAAACTTCAAACTTTAGTGTTTCTTGTCTGAATCTTGACAAACGGACTATCGTCTATATGCCATGGTACCTAAGCAATCCAAGTGATTCACCATAACCATAGAAGAGACAGCTTTAGACAACGGGCGAGATACTAGCTGCAAAACCAAACCCAGTTGAAGGAACATAGTTTTACATTTAGTAAAATAGTTGTATATTATTCAATCATTATAGGATAGTTTTTCGTCATTTTCGCATAACATTTTCTAGTGTATACCCCATCGTCCATATCATCATCCAGTAAGAACACAACAGTGGACAAGGTTTAATAACCGACTCCAAAGAATACTAGACGAGATTGAAACAATGGCCGCATGCAATGATGGAGGTGTTTTGGACACCAATAATTCTGAAGCTATCCCACCCATGCAAGCAAAATAGAGGAAGAAGCTGAGTGATTTCTATTCACCAATCATTGGAGACCCACCAAGCAGTATTATTTTTCCAGAGACAGAAGCTAACCAGTTTGAACTTAGAGCATAAGTAATCTCTATGCTTCTAAAGTTCAATGGTTCAGACAATGTTCAGCCTTATGTCCACATGAAAAAATTTCTATTAGTCCTCAGAACTTTCAAAACCCAGAATATCAGGGATGAAAGTATCAAGTTAATTATTTTTCCACTCTCACTCTAAGGTAAAGCATCCGAATGGTGTTAACTGCACAACCGATCAATTCAATCAACAACTGGGAGAAGTTGAGAACAAAGTTTATGAACAAGTTCTACCCACCCCAGAAGACAGATGCCATGCATCAAGCCATCAACAATTTCAAAGGGAAGGTGATTGAAGAATATCATCAAAGCTGGGAGAAATTCAATAATTTGCTAATTTCATGTCCACATCATGGTTATGATAAAAGCACACTGGCTCATTTTATCTTCTGAGGACTTTCTACTATGAACAAGCAGATGATACAGTCAATGCATCAAGGTAAGTTTACATTATTGAATGGAGAGGAAGCCTACAACTTTCTCATGAATTTAGCTGAAGACACTCAACAATGGAGTACTAGCAACGAGGACGTAGCAAGAGTGGAGGGGATGTCGAAGCAATTTGGCAACCAAATTCAAGAAGACCCAAATCAAGCGATGCTATGAATTATGGCAAGCTTATCAACATGACTTGAAACTCTGAACAAGAAGTTTGATCAGTTCTCCATGAATCCTCCAAAAGCAAACAATTTCCAAGCTAAACCTCAGCCATCCAAGCCTTGTTATGCCATTTGTGAGCTTTGTTCTGATGAAGGCCACACCACTGAAGAGTGTTCGTACTATCTGGATACTAATGTAGAGGCATGTAGTATCAACTCTTTAGGAAGAAATAACTAGTTCAATCAGGGACAGAATTATTGGAAGCCACAAAATACAAATCAAAGGAATTTTCCTCCAGGATTCCAAAATCAGTCAAATCAATTCCAAAATAACCAGTATTAGTTCCAAAACCACCAGTAACCATACAGAAATCAATAGTCATACCAGAACCAGCAATACCAAGCCAACACAAATAGAGAGTTAGTTCTAGATCTTATGAGTGGATATATTACCCCTACACTTCAGTCGAGCAAAGAAGTTATCCCATATTTGGAAGAAGCTATCACCACCATTGTCAATGAGCTGAAACAGACAAATCAAAGAACCCAGAAGTTGGAGAATAACTTTAGTGTCATTCAAGGCCAGATAGGGCAAATCACTGCCGCATTGACAGAGAGATCAAAAGGAGCATTACCAAGCCAGCTGGAGCCAAATCCGAAAGGAAAAGGTGTCTTGCAGGTGGATAACCTGGAGATTACTAAGTCGAATGACAAAGTTAATGTTGTCACCACTCTGAGGTCAGGTAAGAAAATTGATAACAAGATTGTCTATGAACCAAGAAAAGATTCTGCGGAGCCTAAGGTAACTTATGTCCCCACCATCCCACCCAGTTCTAACATTCCAGATATATCTAGTGTTGTGACACCTGTTGAACAAACTTTTGCAAAAGAAGTTGAAGGAACTATTGTGGAAGTAAGTAAGAAGAAGCCATCACGAGTGACTCCACCTGCACTCCATTATTTGTTACCAAGCCAACCGAAGCCGAAAGAAGAGAACCGATATTGAAGAATCCACCAGCACCGTTTCCTTCGAAACTAGTGAATACCAGAAAGGACGACCAGTACAAGGAGATTTGCAATATATTTCAGAATTTACATATTAATATCCCATTTCTTACCGCCATCAAGAAAGTTCCCTGGTATGCCAAGTTCATGAAAGATCTAGTGAAGAAGAAGACCAACATTCCGAAAGAAGCTTTTATCGCTCAAAGATGTTCATCGTACGTACAGAATCTAGCGATTGTGAAACTGAAAGATCCTGGAAGTCCAACTATTACATGTAGAATTGGAGATTCTTTAGAGGAGCAAGCTTTATTAGATTTGGGTGCCAGTGTGAATCTTCTACCATATTTCGTCTGCGAGAAGTTAGGCTTGAAGGATCTTAAACCGACTGATGTTACTTTATAGTTTGCAAATAGATCAGTAAAGATACCTAGAGGAATCATTGAAGACGTCATAATCAAGATTGAAGATTTCTATTATCCGGTTGATTTCATAGTACTCAACACAGAACCTACATCTGGTAGGCAGATACCAATCATTATAGGCAGACCATTCTTGGCCACTGCAAATGCATTCATCAACTGTCGAAACGGTAATATGATGTTATCCTTTGGTAATATGAGAGTCGAGACTAATGTTTTCCATACGTTATAGCAACAATAGAAGGTGTGTGCTGTGAACGAGGTATGCATGATTGAAGCGTTAGCACAAGATTATCTGACTCATTCATATTCTGTTGATGAGTTGTTGAAAGCTCTGATAGACTCAGATTGTGAGGAACTTAGTGTCGAGGAAACCAATGCGATTTTGGATCCATCACCTGTCATGGATGACAGCAAGTTCAAAGAAAAGTTTGAATCACCTATGCCTGATGGACCATCTAAAGAGCTTAAGAAGGAGCCGCCTAAGCTAGAATTAAAACCTTTGCCATCTACACTTAAGTATGCTTTCTTGGGAGATTTGAGAACCTACCCAGTAGTCATTGAATCATATTTGACTGAGGAGCAGGAATACAAGTTAGCTATAGGTTGGACAATTGATGATATCAAGGGGATTAGCCCTATGATAGTTCAATATAGGATTCATTTGGAAGAGGATTCCAAGACTTCTAAGCAACCATAGAGGAGGCTTAATCCGAAGATAAAGGAAGTAGTCTAAGAAGAGGCCGTCAAACTCCTTGACACCGGCATTATCTACCCTATTTCTGATAGTCAATGGATTAGTCCAGTTCAAGTTATGCCGAAGAAGTTTGAAACCACAGTGATTGAGAACGAGAACAATGAGTTGATTCCAACCAGGATTCGGACTGGATGGAGAGTTTGCATCGATTACAGGAAGTTGAATAGCGCATCGAGGAAAGATCATCTTCCATTGCCATTCATTGATCAGATGTTAGAAAGATTAGCTGGACAAGCTTACTACTACTTTCTTGATGGTTACTCAGGATATTTTTAGATCCATATTCACCTTGAGGACCAAGAGAAGACCACATTCACATGTCCGTTTGAGGATTGCTTGCACCATCTCTCCTTAGTCCTTAAACTTATTGCGATACACACTTACTTCTGAACTGGGAAAAGTGTCACTCCATGGTAAAGGAAGGGATAGTGTTAGGTCACCAAGTTTCAAAGGAAGGAATTCTAGTAGATCGAGCGAAAATGTCTACAGGAAGTAAGCATGCTGTCGAGAGATCAGTTTTGAGATGGAAACCTAAGTGTTCCCCACCTGTTAGTTTGTGGGATTTACTCCCCGTTGACCTTCAAAGGAAGATTATTTCTATGGCTCCTGTAGGGTTCGGTAAAATTCCATTTGCGCATAAGAGGAGAGTGCGTAAGCTAGATTGCTGTAAGAATTGCCATTCTAAAATTTGTCCTGGGTTATAGCCATTAAGAGAAAATTGTTGGTACAAGGTATACTTTTGTCAATCACCTACTGAGAGAGATCGGAAGAATCCCTACAAAGTGAAACCTAGTGGGTGGGAATACTAGTCTTGAGGATCTGACTATAAAGGACTCAAAAGTCGTGAGAATCTGACTTTAGAAGACTCACATTACGTCTTGGGGATCTGATGTAAAAAGACCTAAAAATATTTGATTTGGTTCTTGAACTAATTCTACTGATATTCGGCATCAATGGTAATATCCTACCTTTTTCTCATCCATTTCATTTACTTCTTTATACATTGAGGTCAATGCATGCATAAGTAGGGGGAGGGTGTACTTGAGAAATGAATTTCGAAAATTAGTTTCAAAAACTAAAATATTTTTGTTTCTATATTAGTTGCATGAGAAAAATAAATTTCAATGATAAGTCTGGGATATATATTCTATACTGTTTAGTGTTGAGTTTGATAGATAGTTGAAATTATTGATTTCATTACCGCTTAGACTATTTATTATGCTCGGACATAGTTCTTGTTGATAGAATTCTTTATCAAGGCACCACCATAGTACTTGGTCAGTTTTGGTAGAAGAGAGATTTAAACCCTTAGTAAACTGGAAGTAGAATTTTTAGACTTAGTCCTTGAGACTTGAGCTTTATACCCATTCTTTGGAGAGTTCTTACAAAAAATCCGAGTCTTAGTAACTCAACATCTTTCAGTTCTTTATGTCCTTGTAATATAGTCTCATTATTTGTTGATTTGGTTAATCACGAAGTGACATCAACTGGGGAGATAGCCATTAGGTCTTGTAGTCTATTCGAAATAGAGTATCATACTGATAAGTCAAGTAGTGAACCCATTCAGCCTTTATCCCACCTAGTAGGACCATAATGTTAAACCATTTTAAGCCTTATAATAAGCCATTTTCTTTCATAAAACCCTTTACCCTTTACCCAACTCCAGACAAGGATTATAGCCAAAAACCTTTATCAGCCATACCCATATGTTTCTGAGAATACAAAGGGAACAAGGAAGAAGAAATAGCACAAAAGGAAGATTACAAGGAAATATCAGAGAGATACAATGAAGACCATCATTCTGTTCAAAGTGAAAGAAGCTAGTGGAAAACAAGCATATCGAGTTGATAAGAGCCCAAAACTGTAGTTTTAACCCCTTAAACAATATTACTTTAGACCAATTATGTGATTAATAAGTAAGCGTTAGTACTGTTATCGTGCTTTTGTGTATTTCAGGCTTCAGAGTTGAATATGTATAGATATGCGCCCCTTTTGTGAGATAAAGGAGTAAAGGTTGGTTGCTAAGAAGTTTTGTGATTAAAGGCCAAGATTCAAGGAGAAAAAGCCTTTTTAAAGCTCGGTCAAAGCTGAAAAGTCAAAGTCAACGCGGGCAGAAATAGCGCAAAAAAGACAACAGAACTTCCGAATGCTGTATCTTTGGACTCAGACCTCAGAATTGAGCCTACCTTATGTCAAAATGACCAGGTCGGAAAGAGCTTTCCAATGGTCCAAGCCTTGACCCAATCATAGGAGAAAAAGTGGGCAAAAAATCTATAGAAGTCAAATCTAACTGAAAAGGCCTCTGTGGACTGAAGAAATTGGGTTTTGGGCTAGATTTTCTGGCCTAAAACATGGCTCCTCAGCCCATGCATGAAAAAGTGGATATGGTCTCCTCCATTTGTATGGAGAAGACTTAGCTCTAAAAGATACCTAGATCTAGATTAGAAAATTAGGTTAGACTCCATTAATTAGTTAGAATAGCTTGTTTTAGATCTAGTTTTTACCTTCAATTAATTAGTGTTAGAATAAAGTAGATTATTATTTAGAATCAAATTTAGTTTTATAATAAAGAATTAGTTCTTCATTTCAATTTAGTTATTGATTAAATTCTTATTTAGTTTTAATTGATTTAAATTCATAAATTAGATTGTTTTCATTTTGATTCTTAGACTATTGTTAAAATTAGATTTATAAAGTTTAAATTAGTTATTAAATTATGACTTGTTATTATTGTTCTTGTGTTGGGAATGATAGTATAGAAATTTCACATCACACATTACTCTCACCATTATTTCTTGTGTTTGATTAGTTGAATTTTATTTAGTCTTGATAGATTGAGAGTGGAAGTGCTCTATATATTACATGAATATATATGTGAGAGTAGGTAAAAAATAATTAATACTGTAAGAATGAGGTTAGAGTATCTAGTTTAGTTTTTACGGGTTATCAAATGGCGCCGCTGCCATCTTAATCTCGTTCAAGACAAGAATTCAATTGCTTGAATTCAAGGGGCAATCCCCCATTCTCTACCCACCGACCCTTTTATTTTTTCATTCTTATTTCTTGAATTTTTGGAACTGTTCACTGTTTTAGGCATAGGGGCTGCGGATTCACAGAGGAAAACACTGCAGTAAAGGTATTTGTAAATTTCAAAAGTTTCTGAAAATTTACAGGCGTAATCCTTAATGTGTTATTGATTTACTGTAATATGTTCAGATTTTTTCTAGTTGTTTTACCTAGTGAAATAATACGATCATTACAGTGCTGCATTTCAGTTTTCAAACCGTAAGTTCTTGAAAAACAGACAAGTAAGGTTACTTAGGTAGTTCTAAAAATTCTAAACTTTTTACAGGAGTATCTATCCTAAGTCAGGAGGTTGCAGTAAAAATTTGACGACTTTTTAATTTGTTTTAACCTCCTAACTAGTGGAGTGTTTCCAGTGTGTTTCTGCAGTTTTGCAAACACTTAATTTCTGGAACAACAGCCGGTAAGGAGGGTTTCTAGAACTCCAATTCCTCTAAAACGTTTACAGGAATAGCCATGATCTGTCAGGAGTCTCCAGTAAAATTTTGGCGATTTGTTTCTCTGTTTTGATTGGTTAACCATTCGGTTGTTTGTATTGTGTCCGAAAACTATTTCACAAACTTTGAAGGGTAGTAGAAAGACTTTCATAGCTCTGATTGATCTGAAATTTTACAGGCTACTTGATAGAAATCTTAGAAAACTACTATAAAAATTTAAAATTTTTTGGACCGTGACCCGCGCCCTAGATAACCTATTTTCGAGCGCGACCCGCGCCAAAAACACTGGACATCATCCAAGGTTGAGCGCGCCCTGCGCCCAACCAAGGCTAATTTCGAGCGCGACTCGTGCCTACGTGCCTATTCCTCGAGCAAGGTCGGAGCGCACCCCATGCCCTACCCAGGCTAAAAGTGAGCGCGACCCGCGCCCTCTTGTGTACCAGCCCGGTTTTTTACAGGTTAGTTCAAGCTTTCATTTCTTCAAATTATTCATTGTTTCTAACATCATACAAACACTGAGATCGGTATACAAGACGCTATTTAAATGCGTAGCAAGGAGGCATTCAGGTAGTCCTTCTTCCACTTCTCACCTCTTCTATCGGAGGAGTTTTAATTCTAGTATAATCAAGCTTGTTTTTCGTAGACATAAATACCACACGCCTATCCAGAATTTCACACATTACACCTGCATCAATGGCTAAAGAACAAGAGACTCCTCTCTCTAATTTTTATAAAGCCCTAAACGATTGTCCTAAGTCGTGCATCGTTCTTGCAGACCTAGTGGGGGATTTTTGAATTCCCCCTAATATATTTAACTTATTACCGGTTTTTCATGGTTTAGACCACGAGAAGCCTTACCAGCATATGCATAGGATAGAGCAAGTTCTCACTACATTCCATCATCCTAGCATAAGTCCGAATCAAGTTAAACTTAGGGTGTATCCTTTCACCCTAGCCGACAAGGCGGCGTCTTGGTTAACTGCCCAAATGCCAAACTCTGTGGACTCATGGGCTCAACTTGTTCAATTATTCATTGGACAGTTTTACCCACCACTAAAGACAGATGAAATGCTTCACAAGATTCATTTCTTCCTCCAGAATCCTAATGAATCCTTTTCAGAGGCCTGGAATCGTTTCACTGATATTCTCATTGAATGCCCACATCATAATCTTGCGAAAGACACGCTTGTTCGTGCTTTCTTCAAGGGGCTTTCACATCATCATAAGGAGGTTCTAGGTATCATGATTGGGGGTAGTTTTCTTAGTAAAGGAGTCTTGGAGGCTTATACATTCTTAGAAGATCAATCTAAGAGGAACAACAATTGGGGAGGTAATGACTCTTCCCGCTCCACTCCTTTTTTTGAGGTTAAACCTGATTCCGAGCTTAAAACTCTTATCGATGCCCTCACTAAAAAAGTAGATGCCATCTCTGTTCAACAACAACCCACTCCAGTCATGAACATTAAATCTACTCGTTGTAATGTCTGTTTTAGTCTTGAGCATTCCGACTTCTATTGTCCTTTTGTCTATGCACAACCACCACCACAACCACCACACTTCAACCAGTTAACTCAACATCAAGGACAAGGGAACTTAGGTAACTAGAATAGAGGTTTAGTGCTCATGACCCAGAACTATCGACATCAAGACATGAACGCTCAACAAGCCTTAATTCTAGTTCAACCATCTACAGACAAATTAGTAGTGACCTTGTTGGAAAAACAAAATCAAATTATGCAACAAAACTCCAACTTGATGAAAGATCAGCATGATCAAAACTCTAATATGATGAAACAAGCGATGCAAATGATGCAGTGTTTGTGCCAAAAGGTTATTGACATGTCTCCTAACCAAAATAATAACCAAACAGGTGTGTTTCCAGGTTAAGCAGTGTCTAATCCTAAGTCAACAAACACCGCCTTTGAAATAAACAGTATTCACTATAATGGTAATATAAACCAAGGGGACCTACAGGCAGTCACTACCCTTCATTCAGGGAGAGTAGTTGATAACAAAGTAGCTATGCCTAAAGACCACCCGCAAACAGAAGCTAAAAATGAAACCATACCAAATACTGTAATAGAAACTGAAGACCCTACAACTGTAGAAGTACCAGTTAAACCACAACCAAAAGGAAAAACCTTACAAGACCCAATAATAGAAATTGAAGACCATACACCAGTATAGGTCCCAATATGGACACCTAGATGGAAAACGGCTAGAGATAAAGCAAAGACTAATAATATTGCTAAATATAGAGATAAACCACCGTATCTCAAGAGACTAATTGTGTTTAAAAAGGACGAAAATTTTGATGAGATTAGGGAAGTGTTTAAAAATCTGACTATAAACCTACCTTTTCTAGATGCTATAAAAAGTCTACCTGGACACGCTAAGTTTCTAAAAAAGTTGTGCACCAACAAGAGGAAAACCAACATACCCAATGAAGCCTTCTTAACTGAACAATATCCCTCTTTATCTGAACATAACAGAATTGTTAAGTACAAGTACCCTGGTCGTCCTACTGTACAATGCACCTTAGGTGATACCTTCATAACAACTATTTTATTAGACCTGGGAGCGAGTGTTAACTTACTCCCGTTTTATTTATATAAACAACTAGGTCTAACCAAACTTCAACCAACCAAAATGACTTTGCAGTTAGCCGATCATTCTATTAAGTATCCCAAAGGCATAGTTGAAAATATTCTCGTTAAAGTTCAAGATTTTTACTATCCAGCCGACTTTGTTATTCTCGACATAGAAGTTGCTCATGATTCCATTCCCATCATTTGAGGGCGTCCTTTCTTGGCAACCGCCAATGCCCAAATCAATTGTCGGGATGGCTCAATGACTCTTTCTTTTGGAAATCTTTCTGTAGAAGTTAACATGTTTAGACAAAAGCAGAGACAACTAGGTTTTCCTGTAGAAGGTGAAGTTAAGTTTATTGAGAGTTTTGTATATCACATTAGTGCTTCTGACGATCTCGTCCCTACACTAGTAGATACCCCTCTTATGGAAGAAGACAAAGATCATAATTTTGACTCCTTGAACATAACTGAACTAGTGAAAGAATTTTCCACCCTGCCTTCCAACCCTACAAGAGATGAAGTAAACCTCACAATAGACGAGATAGATGAATTCCTCAAAGATGGAGATGAATACCATAATTATATGGATGCGAACAACCTAGATGAGGAATTCGACGAGTTTCTAAGAGCCTGTGATGATCCACCCTCTCAAGAACTATGTAAAGAGCCACCTGATACCTTCATTTTCAAATGTGTGCTAATACCAACCCATGCCACCAATAAGTTTTATGCTAAAACCATGCACTCATTTTTTCCATTCCTTCAATCTAAAACTTATCCATACCCTACATATCTTCCACAACCATCCATTTTCTCACGATCATTCACTAGGACACTTTTCATTCAAAGAAAAAGAAGAAACTTTATGCTCAATTAGGTTCTAGATCCATCAGAATTCAGTCCTATTCTACTAAGCCATGCCATAGGAAATCTTGGTGCTTAATTCTGTTTAATGGTGCATCTCGTGTTAACTATTTATGGAAAGATCCATAATTATTTAGATTATTGATATATGGGAAACTGCATGTTAATACATATATATCACATTAAGTCTAGGGAATCTGACTTTAAAAGACTCAAGTTTTTATATAATACCAACTTTCTGGAGTATAGGCCAAACAAAAAATTTCAAGCTTAAAAAGAGTTTTCTAATTTTGTTTGGGGGTGGCGTATTTTGGTATTTCATTTCAAATCTTTTTGCCACCCTTTGCTTGTCATGTTTACTCCAGTAGAGTTTGTGTTAGTTCGTATGTAACAGTTTAATTATGTTTCATGTTATCATATCATCTTTACAATATTTTTGTTACAGGTACTGCCAATTTTTGCCATGTTTCTATGGTAAATTCTTTCCTTATCTCTTTACACTTTGAGGACAAAGCGTTCGATTGTTTGGGGGTTGGATAAAAACATTTGCAAATATTAGGCACTTTTAGGATGTAAATTACCCACTTTTCTTTATAAAAAGTTAAAAATCATAAATATTATTTAGACTACGCACTTAGTGATAATGATATTGTTCCCTTCTCCATAATGATATTAGTCTAGAAATCTCACATAGTACTTGAATTAGGATTTAATTTTTGAAACATAGATTAATACGTAGGTAATAGTCATTGCATCTTTTCACGAACATCTTGCATGAGCATCTTTGATTGTACTTGGCAGTATTTTTCTGAGACTTAAGTTAGAGTACTTAATACATATCCTGTGAGCATCTAGCCTAAAAACCTCATAAGAGTGAAATATCTGAGTGATGACACAAAGGAGAAGTAAATTCCGAGTAGAGAAATTACACATCCACTTGCTTGATCACCACACCATATCCTAAGTGAGAATTTAGGCCCTTTTTGGATTGATATAGCCAGAAATTCACACTTATATAAAATTTATTATCTGCTAGTCACCCCAATGAGCTTTTCATTAGCCTTTTCACAAACCACAAATCCTTTACCCAATAAAACAAAAGAAAAAAAAATAAAATCAGCCTACCTATTTGGATAAGTCTGAGAAATAGGATGAGTAAAGAAAAGAGAAGAGAAATGTAAACAAAAAATTAGTTAGTTGCTTCAGAAAAGAAAAAAAGAAAAGAAGTTTCCATCCAAAGAAAAGAAAAATAAAATAAAGTAAAAACTCCAAAAATATAATAAAAGGAGTCAAAAAGCTAAAATAAAAAGGCTAAGGATGGAAACAAAGTGTAGAAGCAAAAGAACAAGGTTTTCTCTAGTTACATAATATGAAGACCCTACTTTCTCAGACTTGCCTTTTTAAATATCCATTTCCTTCTTTCTTTAACCAACACCTACGCCCCGTATCACCTAATAAAGACCTCTAGCTCAATTAGGAAAAAGTTGGTATGATAGTAAGTGGTAGATGTGTTTGATCGACCTCGACTTCCTTGGATTGTCATTGAGATTGTGAGGAAACGTGTGCCAACTGTACACTGGAGTTAGCAATCTTGAGTGGAAAAATAAGAGTGTTATGTGTTTTGACACATTCTTTGTGAGAACCTACTTAGGTACGCTACCCAAAAGTTTCAGAAACGGACCTGCCACTGCATTTCATATCATAGTTCATTGTATAGTTGTTTTTCTTAAGATGATTTGATTGTTATGCATGTATTAGTTTAAGTTTTAGAATGATCATTCTTGTTTAAATACTAGTGAGATGTATAGATCATTAAGACATAAATAAGGAAACAATAGTTTTATTTCTTAGTCATTGTAGTATAGATGAAGTTTGTGAGTACCTTCACTGGGAAACTCTCATGAGGCTATAACTCATCCACGAGGGAATTCCTAGTGGTTTAAGGCCTTGTTGCATATGGTCAATGCAATCGCACTCGGCGAAATGAGATTAGTTAGAACTCTATTTTTGGTCACTTATTCTAATTTCTCATATTTGCTTAAGGACAAACAAAATACTGTTTGGGGGTGGTTTGATAAGAGCCCAAAACTGTAGTTTTAACCGCTTTAACAATATTACTTTAGACCAATTATGTGATTAATAAGTAAGAGTTAGTATTGTTATCGTGCTTTTGTGTATTCCAGGCTTCAGAGTCGAATATGTGTAGAAATGTGCCCCTTTTGCAAGATAAAGGAGTAAGGGTTGGTTGCTAAGAAGTTCTGTGATTAAAGGCCAAGATTCAAGGAGAAAAAGCCTTTTTAAAGCTCGGTCAAAGCTTAAAAGTCAAAGTCAACGCTGGCTTAAACAGTGTAAAAAAGTCAACAGAACTTCTAAAGGTCCTATATTTGGACTCAGACCTCGGAATTAAGCCTACCTTATGTCAAAACGACCAAATTGGAAAGCGCTTTCCAATGGTCCAAGCCTTGACCCAATTAGAGGAGAAAAAGTGGGCGAAAAATCTGTAGAAGTCAAATCCAGCTGAAAAGGTCTCTTTGGACTGAAGAAATTGGGTTTTGGGCTCGATTTTCCGGCCCGAAACATGGCTCCTCCGCCCATGCACGAAAAAGTGGATCTGGTCTCCTCCATTTATGTGGAGAAGACTTAGCTCTTAAAGATACCTAGATCTAGATTAGAAAATTAGATTAGACTCCATTAATTAGTTAGAATAACTTGTTTTAGATCTAGTTTTTACCTTCAATTAGTTAGTGTTAGAACAAAGTAGATTATTATTTAGAATCAAATTTAGTTTATAATAAAGAATTAGTTCTTCATTTCAATTTAGTTATTGATTAAATTCTTATTTAGTTTTAATTGATTTAAATTTATAAATTAGGTTGTCTTCATTTTGATTCTTAGACTATTGTTAAAATTAGATGTATAAAGTTTAAATTAGTTATTAAATTATGACTTGTTATTATTGTTCTTGTGTTGGAAATGATAGTATAGAAATTTCACATCACACATTACTCTCACCATTGTTTCTTGTGTTTGATTAGTTTAATTATATTTAGTCTTGATAGATTGAGAGTGGAACGATTATGTTCTCTATATATTGCATGAATCTATATTTGAGAGTAGGAAATAAAATCTTTGATACCGTAAGAATGAAGTTAGAGAAATTTAGTTTAGTTTTTACGGGTTATCACCAGTACTAATCAATGATATACCACTGAGCTTTAAGAAAAAATAAAAAAAAAAAAAAACATAATAGATGTAAAAGCTAAGACAAAGGAATAATTTTTTCTGCAATACAGAATTTGAAGAAATCTTCCAAAGAATGAAGCAAAACCATTAGTGCTTTTCAGAAACAACATTTGAATCCTTTTTACCTTTTCTTCATAAACTAATACCCAAGCCAAGTTACAACCCATGGCTTATCACTACAGTATGGTACGAAGTCTAGAATTGGTGAGAGAATGCTAAAGTGAGGACCTGACACTTCATATGTGATTGACATTCTTTCTATGAGACTACTGTCATCTAGAAGTCTGGTTTTAAGGTAGTATATGGGATGTTCGTATTCATTATTCTTTTCCCCACATACATGAGGTAAAATAATATACCATCTTCTGAGAGATTCTTTTCTGAGAGTATAACCAGTGAGGATTGAAAGTCGAGATTATCTGTCTAAAGGTAAACTAGGGATTTCATTTATTGGATAGGAGAGTATAGGAGATTAACTGAGTACACACATAAGCCTTGATTGCGAATTTTGTCAATTTTTACTATTTCCCATCAAAATCTATGAGTCTTTGCAGCAAACTATAGTTAGCAATTGGGACCGTCTGTTGGAGTAAGCACTAAGTGGGTAAGGAATTTCTCTCTCTGAAAAATACTATCATTCTTGAACATACTATTGATTGATTTTGTGGGTATATCACCTGAAAACCCTCACGAGACTATAACTCGTCCTTTTTGGAGAACTTAAACGTTTAAAGCCTTGTTGCATATGGTAAATGCAATAGCAATGCCTGCAAAAGTGAGTTAGGATTTTATTTTTGTTATTAGGATGTGATTTTGATCACTTATCTATTTTTTTATCTTATTTGCTAAGAGACTAGCAAAAGGCTAGTTGGGAGTTTTGATAAGTGCTCAAAAAGTGCAATTTAACCCTCGGTTATGTCTCTTGTTTAGCCATCTTAGTGGACTAATAGTGTTTGTTAGTTATGTTTTATGATTCTATAGGTGAAAAAGAGAGTTTTGTGGAAAATTAGAGTAATTCGATCAGAGCATTAAGGATCACATGGGAAGCCCGTGGACAATCATGGAGAAGGCCAAGGAATTGAAGCTATTAAAGATGCGACTTGGACCTATTTTAAAGCCTATTTGGAAACCTAAGGCAAAATGATTCGTTGCTTGGACCAAAGCCCGCAAAAGAGGATAGAAGGGTAGAGCAAAAGAGGGAAAATAGACTTCAGCCCTGGGGCCTTTATGGATGGATCGTCTTCCGGATGCATTGCTTTCGTGGTTCGAGAAGAAAGGATCATGCGCCCGCACGATGAAACCAAAATCTTGTAGGCACTTTATTCTCAGTTTTGGAGATGAAGTTCGACTCTGAAAGAAGTTGATTTGTACTAGGAAACAAATGGCGGTTTGGAATGCTTATAGAACTCATTGAAAGCCTTATAAATAAAGGACCTAAGTGCCTCATGTAATTTGCCAATTCACTTATACTCTTGTCTCCAGAACTTGAGACAGAGAGAGATTAATAATAAAAGATTTGATTTTAACTAGTCGAGTCTTAATAAATTAGTCTTTCTAGTCTTATGTTCTTCGACTCTTCTTCTTCTCGTTCTTCATGTTCTTCCTTCTTTATGGAAGGCTAATCTTCTCCTTCAAGTGAGGAGATGAAGTCGATGCTCAAGGTTTAATGATTTTTCTGGTTCATGGTGTTCTTCAATCAGGTTAGTTCTTTTTGTTTTTAGTTATTAGTTCCATTGCCCACACCAGGGTATGGAAGTATAGAATAGGGTTTATGTTTTGCAATATTAATATCATGCTAGTGTTATTTACTTTTCTTCTAGTAGTATAGTTCTTTAGAGTTAGGGAAATATTCTTTGTGTTGCCTTAGAAGGGGTAGCTCAGGGAGTGGCTGCCTAGGGGAAGTATTCTTTGTGTTTGCCTTAAGTGGTGATTCATTGAATGGCCGCCCTATTAGGAAGTACTCCTTGATGTTGCTCTCGGTAATACATTGAATGGCTTCCCGAGCTTACATAAAAGGAAAGAAGATATTAATAGCATAAACATAGGAACAACCTTAATTAGCGTTAATTATTAACGATGTTTCATCAAAGAGGGCATCGGCACTCACTCGATTACCTAATTGTAGTCTACTTGTAAGAACAACCATGAAGTAGAAGGTCATAGATCAAAAGTATTGGTGGATTCTAATCTCTTGAAATCCCTCTCTTATAAATTCTCAATAGTTTAGTTAATTTAGTTTAGTTTAACATTAGAATCTAAAATCTCTTCAATCATAGTTTTTAATCCCTCAAACCATCTTTCCAGTCTTGTCCTTCACATAACATACACTTAAAAGTAGAACGATACCCTACTCATCCTTTACTTATTGAGGGATAATTAGGTTTTGATACGCTTCTATTTGTTCAACGACCATCATCTATCTACATCATCCATATACCATCTCATAAACACAAAAAGAAGTGAGTGTCAAACGTGCACTGTTGTTCCAATACAACATCCAAGGTTTCCCAACACTCAGTATGAGTATGAGTGAGAGTCTCCATGTTAGCCTGGAGATCCTCGTGACTATCACTGAACAACTAAATATTAGACTAAAGCTTCTCTTGGTTACGGAGAATGGTACCTTGCCTAGTCTGGATAACCTCACAGAGGACACTAAGAGAATGTTGGCCTATACAAATCGTCTCATACTGGTTATAAAGAGTTCGCAGGCCACAATAAAGTAACGAGAAATGGGTTATCTCTGTAGTAGCGCTTTCCAAAGGTTCTGCATCAAAATAGGCTGCATCTTCCTCCTCTTCCTCCTCTGATTCCATCTTAGCAGCCAAAACTTCAGGCAAATTCCACTCTTTCTGAATACACTCCCTATAAATATATACATTCTCATGCAACTTCAACTTAACCTTACTAGACTCCGAAACACATCCCCAAAACAATATAATCTTCATGATTAATGTAGGGAAAGCTGCGGTAAGTTGACCAACTACTATAATCTCATTCAATAAAAATTCTAGGATGCAAAACCCATACCTTCTATTCTGAAAAGTCCAGAGAATGTGCAGACAACTCAAATTGATGTCGATGGCTTCCGTGGTGGCAATAACATTCCTGCCAACCCACTAAGCCACTACCAGCTGGTTTCTTCTCAGAGACGTCTGACAAACACAATGTGACCCAGAATTATAACGTCTTTCCAATACTTTCTCCATCATCAGTGTACCTATACCTCCGAGTTGAGATTCTTGCATGGTGATTATGATATCATGTTCCTCAATGCCAGTAACCTAAGCCAACACTGCTGTAGTCAACTCCTTACGACTACCATTCACATCCAGAAAAATCCTACGACCTCTAATCTCCCTCTTCTTGTAAAATGCAAGCACCAAATCAGTGTAATAAAAATCCTAAGTAGAATACCACAACCCTTCCCACTTCCTAATATGCATCTCGGTATCGAAGAAGGGTGCAAACTGTGCACTAGAAAAAACTTATTCGGGAAGAATTTTTGGGGGTTTAGGACCCATTAAGATCTGGATTCAGAATTTGTGGTGAAGGTTAAGGTGTGGGACAGTAAAAAAATACTCGGTTGAAATTGGAACTGGAGGTGTGTGGAGGTAAGGGCACAGGCGCGCTCAAAATGGTCTAAACAAAAGGGCGTGCACGCTCTATGTTTTTCGTTGATCAGGCGATTTTCTTGATTGTGGAGGCAAGGAAGAGAAGGGAAAAAAAACATGTGGATTTTTAAAATAGGGAGTCACGTGCCGCCCAAGCCCAAAACAAATCCGTAATACCCATCCTGTCCTATGCCTCGTATAACTTAAAACTAAAATTCCCAATTCGTTAACGGTCCGATTTTGGCGAATGAGCTGTGAAAATGATCAACAGAGAAATTTCAATCCAATAATCTATAAAAAAAAAAGCCTAAATCTAATCGTGGTAGACACATAAGGAGATGGAAAACGTCTCAAAACGCATGAATGACATATGTTATGTGATCGAAAGAAATCTAAATTCATAGATAGTGTCAACCTGAATGAAAGTACGACTAAATGACATAAACAACAAGAATAGGAAGTTAAGCGATCAAGAATGGAAAGACCGAACACCTCACCACCAAACAAATTTTTGAAAACACGGTTTAGAAAATTTGTTTTAAAACATGGGTCTTTTAAAGTCAGATTCCCGAGACTTACTAGATTAATGTTTATTGGATTATAATATTTTTTTTACTTTATATGAATAAGGTTTAATATAAAAGAAAACAATAAAGCAATAAAGACACAAATCACTCCATAGAGAAACACGACTAAAAAACGAGAAAATATGCAAGAGTGGAAAACATGAATTACGTTACATGTGAACTTAGGATCCGGTACTTACAGTCACACACTCCAAAGGGAGGACCTGGTTACCTTTATGGTGCACTTACCAATATATATGGAAATGAAAGGAAGTACACCAAACATCAAAGGTCAATCCTCATAGACAGGGTCCTGTAAAAGGACATTCTCCATATCTGGGGACCTTAACTAGTGAAAATGCTTTAAACGTTGGCCATTGACTTGAAAGGTACTGTTGTCCTTGGGATTTACCAAGGTGATTGCCCCGTGAGGGGTGACTTCAGTAACCAGAAAAGGACCAGACCAACGGATTTTTAATTTCCTTGAGAAAATATGCAAACGTGAGTTGTAAAACATAACTTTTTGACCAACTACAAACTCTTTACGCAAAATTTGTTTATCATGAACACGTTTCATGTTTGTTTTATAATCCTTCGTGAGATCATAAGAATCGTTACGGATTTTTTGAAGCTCATTTAATTGCAATTTACGCTTGATACCCGCCTCACTAATTTGAAGTTCAGGCTTTTTATAGCCCACATTGCATGGTGCTACAATTCAACAGGCAAGTGACAAGGTTTTCCAAACACAAGTCTAAAGGGAGACATTCCTATAGGAGTTTTAAAAGATGTATGATACGCCCGTAAGGCATCTGTTAGATGCTTAGACCAATCTTTCCAATCATGGTTGACTGTCGTTTCTAATATTTTTTTAATTTCCCTATTAGAGACTTCTACTTGGCCACTAGTTTGCGGATGATAAGGAGTTGCCACCATATGGCTAACTCCGTATTTTTTAACTAAAGAAGCAACAACTCTATTTCAAAAATGCTTTTCGCCATCACTGATGATGGCTTTAGGGAAGCCAAAATGAGAGAAAATATATTCTTTAACAAAAAACACAACTATCGTATGGTCATTACTACGGCAAACCATGGCCTCTATCCATTTGAAAACATAGTCCACGACAACAAGAATATAAATAAAACCGTGGAAAACAAGAAAATGACCCATGAAATCAATGCCCCATACATAAAAAATTTCCACTACCGTAATGGGATTCAAAGGCATCATATTACGTTTAGTAATATGCCCAAGTTGTTGGCAACAAACACACGTCCTGCAGTGTACTTAGGCATCTTTAAAATGGGTAGGCCAATAAAAACCACATTGAAGAACTTTAGCTGCCGTTTTCATACCACTAAAATGGGCACCACATGCTCTGTCATGGCAGAAGGATAAAACCTCATTATATTCCCACTGGGGAATACAACGACGAATAATCTGATCTGAATAATACTTAAAAAGGTAGGGCTCATCCTGGTAGTATAGCTTAACTCTGGCCAAAAAAATTTTACGTTCGTTTTTTAACCAAACATCAGGAATAATATCAGAAGCTAAAAAATTCACAATGTAGACATACCAAGATGCACAAAAAATAGAATAAATGTGCTCATCAGGAAAAGAATCAGGTATGGACTCAGAGTCACTATCACTGTCATTGGTTAGTCTAATTAAGTGATCGGCAACTACATATTCGACTCCTCGTTTATCCTTAATTTCTAAGGTAAACTCTTGCAGGAGAAGGATCCATCGGATCAATCTCTGTTTAGGATCTTTCTTGGCGAGAAGGTACCTGAGAGCTGCATGGTCAGTATACACTAAGGTCTTTGTACTAACCAAATAAGGATGGAACTTATCTAAAGCATAAACCACATACAGTTGAAAAATCCTTTTCCATAGTAGTATAATTTCTTTGAGCATCATTTAAAGTCTTATTAGCATAATTAATAATGGGTGACTTATGATCTAGTTTCTAGCCTAACACAGCACCAACAGGATAATCGCTAGTGCCACATATAAGTTTGAAATGTTTAGACCAATCAGGAGGCTGTATAATTAGTACAAATGTTAAAGTGGCTTTTAATGTTTCATAAGCCTATTTGCAGTCATAATTGAAATCAAATATGGCATCTTCAAAAATGCCTAGCTAATTTTGAAAAATTATTGATAAAACGCCTATAGAAACCTGCATGGCCTAAAACGGCTCTAATGTCATGGATAGTCCATGGTATAGGTAGAGACGCTATTTTATCTAATTAGGCCTTATCTACTTCTATGCCATCACTAGATACAATATGATCTTGAACTATTCCTCTTTTAAGCATGAAATGACATTTTTCCCAATTTAAAACCAGATACTTTTTCTCACACCTTGTCAACACTTTAGAAAGGTTAGGCAGGCAGTCACTGAAAGAGTTTCCATAAATAGAAAAATCATCTATGAAAACTTCCATAAAGCGCTCCACCATGTCACTAAAGATATGAAACATACACCACTGGAAGGTACCAGGAGTATTACAAAGACCAAAAGGCATCCGTTTATAGGCATATGTTCCAAAAGAACATGTGAAAGTAGTCTTGTCTTGGTCATCAAGATCGATAATGATCAAAAAATAGCTAGAGTAGCCATCTAAAAAACAGTAATAAGCATGACTAGCTAGATGTTTGAGCATCTGATATATAAAAGGAAAAGGAAAGTGATCCTCTTGTGTCATGGAATTTAAGCGTATGTAGTCAATATATATCCTCCCTTTCATAGGAACTCATATGGAAACATATTCACCAGCAGCATTACGCACAATGATAACAACCGATTTCTTAGGAACTACATGAATGGGACTTACCCATTCACTATCGGAGATGGGATATATGATACCCGCATCGAGTAACCATAATACTTTTTCCCTAACCACCTCTTTCATGGGAGGGTTCAAGAGACTCTGAGGTTCACGTGAAGTATTCACAATTTCCTCCAAATGTATACGATGTGTGCATACACTAGGGTCAATCCCCTTAATGTCGTCTAGGGACCAACTGATGGTGGAACAATGTTCCCTAATCACCCTAATCAAATGTGCCTCTTCATTAGTAGACAACTGAGAAGATATGATCATTGGATGACTACCATCCGGATCAAGCTGGATATATTTCAACTCAGTAGGAAGAGGTTTAAGCATAGGGGTGGGAGGAATGGGTAGAAATGCTTCCGTAGGGTGTTCGTCTTGAGTACTAAAGACTTGTTTAGGTAAGAGGTCTTCAAACTCGAAAGATGGAGCTACAGAAGGATCTAAGATAGGAGTAAACTCTAAAAGAGCGTTAACTTCCTCTACGTAGAAGTTATTGTCGAAGTCGAAACTACCGAAGGAAAGGAATTGATGCATCTGATTCTCTGAAAATGTGTTGTTAAAATAATCTTGAGCGAAGCTCTCGATCATGCTAACTTCTCCATCGATAGTTGAATCAGGTAACTATTACATCATTTTGAAAACATTCACCTCAACAGAAAGGTGTCCAAAGGATATGGACATCGAACCATCGCGATAGTTTATGAGTGCATTGGCAGTTGCCAAGAAGGAATGCCCTAAGATGATAGGAATATAGTCATTAGTGACTCCTGTGTCAAGGATAACGAAGTCGGCTGGGTAGTCAAAATCTTGAACTTTAACTAGAACATTTTCAACAACACCCTTCGGATACTTAATAGAACGGTCAGCCAGTTGCAACATCATTTTAGTTGGTTGCATCTCTTGTAGACCTATTTGTTTATATAGACAATAAGGGAGTAAGTTAACACTCGCCACCAGGTCTAATATAGCAGTTGTCATGAGGGTATCCCCTAAGGTGCATTGTACAGTAGGATGACCAGGGTCCTTGTACTTAACGATTCCATTATGTTCAGATAGAGTGGGAAATTGTTCAGTTAAAAAAACATCTTTTGGAATGTTAATATTTTGTCTAGTAGTGCACAACTCTTTTAGAAACTTAACATGTTGTGGTAATTTTTTAATAGCTTCAAGAAAAATTTAGTTTATCGTTAGATTTTTTAAAAACATCCCTAATCTCATCAAAATTTGTATCCTTATTTAACATGGCTAGTCTATGGGGAAACGATGGTTTCTCTCTATATTTAGAATATGAGTCAATAGGAATTTTAACCTTGGCCGCTTTTTTCTTGGGTTGTGGTTTAACTAGTACCTCTGTAGGGGTAGGATCTTCAGTTTCTATATCGGTATCTAGTAAATTTTCATTTTTAATGACCACTGGTGCTGTATTAATGGGCATAATGATGACGTTATCAACTACTCTACCATAACGGAAAGTGGTAATGGCATTTAACTCACCTACGTTTAAATTTCCATTACTAGTATTACCGATTACTTCAAAGGTTGTGTGTGGCGTTTTAGGATTATGATAAGAGCCCAAAACTGTAGTTTTAACCCCTTAAAAATAATACTTTTAGACCAATTATGCGAGTAATAAATAAGAGTTAATGCTGATTAAGTGCTTTTATGTATTTCAGGAATTGAAGTCAATTATGTGCATAAATGTGTCACTTTGGCGAGATAAAAGAGCAAGGGTTGGTTGCTAAGAAGTTCTGTGATTAAAGGCCAAGATTCAAGAAGAAAAAGCCTTTATAAAGCCCGGTCAAAGCTAAAAAGTCAAAGTCAACGCGGGCAGAAATAACACACAAAAGTCAGCAGAACTTCTGAATACTGTATCTTTAGGCTCAGACCTCGGAATTGGGCCTACCATATGTCAAAACGACCGGCTTGGAATCAGCTTTCCAATGGTCCAAGAGTTGACCCAATCAGAGGAGAAAAAATAGATGAAAAGTCTGTGGAAGTCAAATCCAGCTGGAAAGGCCTATGTGGACTGAAGAAATTGGGTTTTGGGCTCGATTTTCCAGCACAAAACATGGCTCCTCAGCCCATGCACGAAAATATGGATCTTGTCTCCTCCATTTCAACACATAAGACTTAACTCTTAAGCATCAATTAATTTAGGTACCAAGTAGCCATTAGCATAGAATTCTAGATCTAGTTTTACATTCCATAAATTAGTTTTCAATTATTGTTTTTAGATCTAGTTTTTACTTTGCAATAGATTAGTTAGAAAAAGTAAATTATTAATTGAGAATCATATTTAGTTTTATAATAAAGTATTAGTTTTTAATTCCAATTTAGTTTAGTGATTAAATTCTTATTTAGTTTTAGTATTGTTAAATCCATATCTTAGTGGTTAATCATTTCTTAGAGTTAATTTAGTTTTGAATTATTGATTAGAAACTTTATATTAGTAAAGTTTGAATCTTTATATTATGTCTTGTTCAAATTCAAATGCAAATGATAGTTTGATAAATCAAGGTTGAACCTCCTTTAGAGGGGTTTGATGAAGCCTTGATGAAAACTTGATTGTGTAATGTAGAACTAGTTGTAAGAGTCTATTCCACTCTAGAAGGTAGTTGATTCGTCATGAGAATAGGTTGGACTTCCTCATATGCTAGTCATTATTTGGTAGAGATTGCCATGATTGATTAGGGATTAAAACAACCAATTCTTATCGTAAGAACGTAAGAATTGGATTACAACAATCTATACTAGTTTATTAAGTTGGATTCAAGGTGGAATCAAATTCCCCTAATTCTTTACCTAGATTCAAACCTTAGTATTATTTGTTAAATTATCGTACCTTCTTAGCATAATTTTCATCGTAGTATAATTTCGTAAAACTCTCATTAACTTTGGATAGATTGATAATCTTAGGAAAAGCGAATTCTAAAGAACTAGGAGTGGAACGAATTCTCTACCCCAACTCTATTTCGATAGAATCGAGAGTAGAAATCTTTGATAAACCCTTAGTAGAAATTAGTCTTAGTTTTACTTTCGTTTGAGTTTAATAGCTTATTCGTAGGTAAAAATATCGTTTTATCTTTTATCAAATGGCGCCATTGCCATCTTAGTTCCCTTTAGTATTGTTTTCTTTAGTATTGTTAGTCTTTTCAAAGTCCCATTAAACCCACCCACCCTTGTTTGATTCTAAATGTGGTTGTTTATTTCAGAACTGAATTTTTCCTCACAGGAATACACGGAGCGCAACCCGCGCCCTACTAAGGGAAAACTCGAGCACCCCCCGTGCTGAAGCGCCTCGAACTTGAGTTTTACTTGAGCGCGACCCGCGCCTTGCCAAGGAAAAACTTGAGTGCCGCCCATGCTGAAGCGCCTGGAACTTGAGTTTTACCTGAGCGCAACCCACGCCTTTCCAAGGTTAAACTCGAGCGCCCCCCGCGTTGAAGCGCCTAGAGCTCAAGTTGGACCTGAGCGCGACCTGCGCCCTACCTAGGCTTATATGGAGCGCATCCCGTGCCCTCTACTCTGAACCGCCCGATTTCCACAGGTTAGTTCAAATTTCCATTTCTTCAAGTTATTCAGTGTTCTAACTTGTTAAATACACTGAGCTCACGTAAACAAGATGTTATTCATAAGAGAAGCAAGGAGGCATTCAGGTACTTCTTTCTTCTGCTCCTCGCATCTCCTGTTAGAGGTTTATACTAGCATATCAGGATTGTTTTGAGTATTGTCGTGTTTCGTTAAGATTGGTCTTAGCCTTGCATGAGATTAAGGTCAGGCAGAAGAAAAACGCCTAACGTAATAAACCGGCAACATCAACGAACATGCCTTTCTAGTATACCACTCACTGCACCTCTAGTTAATATATCACACACTCCACCTGAAATAATGGTTGAAGAAAGAGAGTCTCCTCTCTCTGACTTTTACAAAGCCTTGAATGATAGCCCAAAATCTTGCATCATTCTATCAGACCCAGTGGGGGATTTCCGAATCCCCCCAAATATATTTAATTTGTTACCCGTTTTTCATGGGTTAGACCATGAAAAACCTTATCGGCACATGCGTAGGATTGACCAAGTCCTTACTACATTCCACCATCCTACGGTTGGTACTAAACAAATTAAACTAAGGGTGTTTCCTTTCACCTTAGCCGATAAAGCGGCTGCTTAATTAACTGGCCAAGCGCCTAATTTTGTGGTCTCGTGGGCCAAACTTTTTCAACTATTTATGGAACATTTTTACCTACCATTGAAGACCGATGAAATGCTTTCCAAGGTTCATTTCTTTCGATAGAATCTTCATGATTCATTTTCAGAGGCTTGGAATCGTTTCACCGATCTTCTTATAGAGTGTCCACACCATAACCTTGCGAAAGACACGTTAGTTCGTGCCTTTTTCAAGGGACTGTTACACCACCACAAAAAGATGCTTGAGATAATGAATGGGGGTAGTTTCCTCAGTAAAGGAGCCTCAGAGGCTTATAAATTTTTAGAAGATCAAACAAAGCATAATAATAACTGGGGGGGGGGGTAGTGACGATATCTCCCATTCCACTAGTTCTTCTACAACAGTTAAGGCTATCGGTATGTTTGAGATGAAACCCGATCCTAAACTTAAAATTTTAATCGAATCTCTCACTAAAAAGGTAGAGGCTATTTTTGTTCAACAAAAGCCTATTCCCATCATGAATGTAAACACCAATCCATGTAATTTCTATTTGAGTCCAGAGCATCCCGACTCCTATTATCCTCTCGCTTATGAATAACAAACATTACAACAAGATAGCATTTGCTCAATAAATAGTTATCCTATTCCTAACACCCCTTGGAGACAACATCCCAACTTTAGTTGGAGAAATAATCAACAAGTAACATTTCCAGGGTATAATAATCAAAATGTTAGGCCAGGAAACAATTACAATCTACCCATTAATTATAATAACCAAGCTCCACCACGTCAAGGACAAGGCCAGGGTAATTATAATAATTATAATAACCAAGCTCAACCACGACAAGGACAAGGTCAAGCACAAGGTCAGGGTAATTATAATAATTACAATAATAATAATTATAATGCTCATAGAGGTATCGTTCCGGTAAATAATAACTATCAAAATCCACCCATTAATAATCAACGTGACATAGTTCCTGTCGCACAATCTATAGCTAACACTCCTCCACAACCGGATCGTTTTGACGCCTTTATGCAAACCGAACAACAGATTTTACAAACTATCCAACTTTCCTAACAGCAGATAGCACAAGAGAAAGTACAAACAAAAGGTGTGTTTCCAGGTCAAGCAATACCAAATCCTAAAACAACAAACACAGCCTTTAAGGTAATCGGTAATACTAGTATGGACAATGAAAATGTAGGTGAGCTAAATGCCATCACCACTCTCCGTTCTGGCAGATTGGTTGATAATAACGTAACTATGTCTATAGTTACCCAACCAGTTGTCCCTACACCAGATATTATACTAGATACTGACGTAGAAACTGAAAATCTTACCCCTATAGATGTACCACTTAAACCACGACCTAAGAAACAGAAAACCAAAGTTAGACATCCAGTTGATCCATAAGCTAAATATAGAGAGAATCTACCGTTTCCCCAGAGATTAGCTATGTTGAACAAGGATACAAATTACGATGAGATTAGGGAAGTTTTCAAAAATCTAACTATAAACCTTCCTTTTCTTGAGCAATTAAAAAGTTACTTCACCACGCTAAGTTTCTTAAAGAGTTGTGCACTACTAGGCATTAGACAAATATTCCTAAAGACGCCTTCCTAACTGAACAGTTACCAACTTTATTAGAACATAATGGAATCGTTAAGTACAAGGACCCTGATAGTCCTACTATACAATGCACCTTAGGAGATTCCCACACGACCACCGCTTTATTAGACCTGGGGGCGAGTGTTAACTTACTCTTGTATTATCTGTACAAACAAATAGGTCTACAGGGGATGCAAACTACTAAAATGACATTGCAATTAGTGGATTGGTCTATTAAGTATCCTAAGGGGGTGGTTGAAAACGTGCTTGTTAAGGTTCAGGATTTCTACTATCCTACAGATTTTTTTATCCTCGATACAGAAGTCGCTAATGACTCTATTCCGATCATTTTAGGGCATCCTTTATTGGTTACTGCCAACGCGCTCATAAACTGCCGCGATGGTTCGAAGTCCTTGTCTTTTGGCCATCTTTCTGTTGAGGTAAATGTTTTTAAAATAATGAAACAGTTACCAGATTTGTCTGTAGATGGGGAGGTTAGCATGATCGAGAGCTTAGTTCAAGATTATTTTAACAACACGTTTCCAGAAAACCATATGCATAAATTCCTTTCTTTTGGATGTTCAGATTTTGCCGACGACTCCTACTTAGAGGAAGTCAACACCATATTTGAGTCTACAGCTATCGTAGACCCTTCTGTTGCTCCATCTACTGAGTTTGAAGAATTGCTGCCTAAGCAAGTCTTCATTACTCAGGATGAGGACCCTCCAGAAGCATTTATCGACATTCCCACCACCCCAGTGCTTAAACCTCTTCCTTTTGAGTTAAAGTATATTCAACTTGATCCGGATGGTAGTCACCCGGTAATAATCTCTTCTCTATTATCTAAGGATGAAGAGGCACGTTTGATTAGGGTGATTAGGGAACATCTTCTGTGATTGGTTGGTCCCTAGCCAACATTAAGGGAATTTACCCTAATGTTTGCAGTCATCGCATCCATTTGGAGGATAACGCAAAGACTTCTCGTGAACCTCATCGTCGCTTGAACCCTGCCATGAAAGAGGTGGTCAAGGAAGAAGTCTTACGGTTACTCGATGCTGCCATCATATACCCAATCTCTGATAGTGAATGGTTAAGTCCCATTCATGTGGTTCCTAAGAAATCAGGGATTACCATGGTACGTAATGCCAAGGGTGAATATGTTGCCATACATGGTCCTATGAAATGGAGGATCTGTATTGATTACAGACGTTTAAATGTTATGATACGAAAGTATCATTTTCCTTTACCCTTTATAGATCAGATGCTAGAACGTCTAGCTGGTCATGCTTTTTACTGTTTTTTGGATGGTTACTCTGGCTATTTTCAAATTATTATTGATATTGATAACCAAGAAAAAACTACAATCACATGTCCTTTTGGAACATACACATATAAATGAATGCCTTTTGGCCTTTGTAATGCTCCTGGTACCTTCCAACGGTGTATGCTTCATATATTTAGTGACATGGTAGAGCGCTTCATGGAAGTATTCATGGATGACTTTTCTATCTAAGTAGACTCGTTCACTAAATGCCTGTCTAACCTGTCTAAGGTTTTGACACAGTGTGAAGAGATGAATCTGGTTTTGAATTGGGAAAAATGTCATTCCATGGTGAAAAAGGGAATAGTGCTAGGTCACATTGTATCTAGTGATGGCATCGAAGTAGATAAGGACAAACTAGATAAGATAGCGACTCTACCTATACCACGGACTGTCCATGATATTAGAGCCTTTCTAGGTCATGCAGGTTTTTATAGGCGTTTTATCAAAGATTTTTCAAAAATAGCTAGGCCTTTAACTAATATGCTTTTAATGGATACCATATTTGATTTTAATTTTATCTGTAAACAGGCTTCTGAAACTTTAAAAGCTGCCTTAACCTCTGCACCCATTATACAGCCTCCCGATTGGTCGGAACCTTTCGAACTCATATGTGATGCTAGTGATTATGCAGTTGGTGCTGTCTTGGGACAGAAACTAGATAATAAATCCATTGTTATTTATTATGCTAGTAAAACTCTAAACGATGCTCAAAAGAATTATACAACTACTAAAAAAGAATTCTTAGCTGTCGTTTATGCTTTAGATAAGTTTCATCCTTATTTGGTTGGTTCTAAGACTCTAGTTTACACAGATCATGCAGCCCTTAGGTACCTTCTCGCAAAGAAGGATGCTAAGCAGAGATTAATCCGATAGATTCTTCTCCTGCAAGAGTTCACATTAGAAATAAAGAACAAAAGAGGGGTTGAAAACGTAGTTGCCGACCACTTATCTAGACTTACAAATAACGATGATAGTGATTCTGAGTCCATACCTGACTCTTTTCCTAATGAGCATCTGTATGCTATTTTTTATGCACCATGGTATGCTGACATTGTGAATTATTTAGCGTCTGATACTATTCCTGAAGATTGGTTAAGAAATGAACGTAAGAAGTTCTTTGCCAGAGTTAAGCTATACTACTGGTATGAGCCCTACCTTTTTAAGTATTGTGTGGATCAGATTATTCGTCGCTGTATTCCCCAGTGGGAATACAATGAGGTTCTCTCATTCTGCCATGACAAAGAGTGTGGTGGCCATTTTAGTGGTATGAAAACAGCTGCTAAAATTCTCCAATGTAGGTTTTATTGGCCTACTCTTTTTAAAGATGCTCAAGTGCATTGTAAGACATGTGTTCATTGCCAACAACTTGGGAGAATCACGAAGCATAATATGATGCCATTAAATCCAATCATGGTGGTAGAAGTTTTTGACGTATGGGGCATTGATTTCATGGGTCCTTTTCCTGTTTCCCTTGGCTTTATATATATTCTAGTTGTCATGGACTATATGTCGAAATGGATAGAGGCCATGGCTTGTCGTAGCAATGACCATAAGATAGTTTTTTTTTTGTTAAGGAGTATATTTTCTGTCGATTTGGAATTCCTAAAGCCATCATTAGTGATGGTGGAACACATTTTTGCAAAAGAGTTGTTGCAACTCTAGTAAAAAAGTATGGAGTTACACATAAGGTAGCAACTCCGTATCATCCATAAACTAGCGGACAAGTTGAAGTTTCTAATAGGGAAATCAAAAAGATTTTAGAAACAATCTTAAATCCTGATAGGAAAGACTGGTCGAAGCGTCTATCCGATGCCTTATGGGCATACAGGACTGCTTTCAAAACTCCTATATATATGTCTCCCTTTAGACTTGTATTTGGGAAACCTTGTCATTTGCCCGTTGAATTGGAGCACCGCGCTATGTGGGCTATAAAAAGCCTTAACTTCAATTTTGATGAGGCGAGTGTCAAGCGCAAGTTGCAATTGAATGAGCTTGAAGAAATCCGTAGTGATTCTTACGATCTCGCGAAGGATTATAAAGCTAACATGAAACGTGTTCATGATAAGCACATCTTGCGCAAATAGTTTGTGGTAGGTCAAAAGGTCTTACTTTACAACTCCCGTCTACATATTTTTCCAGGGAAATTAAAAACCTGTTGGTCTGGTCCTTTTCTGGTTACTGATGTCACCCCTTATAGGGCAATCACCTTGGGAAATCCCAAGGACAATAGTACCTTCCAAGTTAATGGCCAAGGGTAAAACATTTTCACGAGCTAATGTTCCCTGATGTGGAGGATGGCTGTTTATAGGACCCTGTCTATAAGGACTGACCTTTGCTGCTTGGTGTACTTCCTTTCACGTCCATATATTGGTAAGTGCACCATTCAGGTAACTGGGTCCTCCCTATGGAATGTGTGGCTATAAGTACAGGATCATAAGTCCACGGTTAACATAATTCACGTTTTCTCTGTTTTTGAGTCATGTCTCTCTATGGTGTGAATTATGTCTTTATTGTTTATTTTTTTCTTATATTAAGTTTTATTCATAAAAAGTAAAAAAATTCTAACTCATAAAAATAGTAATTAAGGAAGTCTCGGGAATCTGACTTTAGAAGACCCACTTTTAAAACAAATTTTCTAAACTCTGTTGTCTAAAATTTGTTTGGGGGTGGGGTGTTCGTTTTTCCGTTCTTGATTGTTCAACTTTCCATTTGTGTTGCTTAGGCCATTTAATTGTATTTCAATTCAGGTTGACATTATCTTTGAATTTAGATTTCATTCGTTCACATAACTTACATCACGTCACGCACACACTGCGAGGCATTTTCCATCTTCTTATATGTCACCCACGGTTGGAATAGAGTGTTTTATAGATCATTGGATTGGAAATTCTCTCCTGATCATTTCCATATCTCATTCGCAAAAATCGGACCGGTAACGAAGTAGCAATTTTAGTTTGAAGTTGCGCAAAAAATCGAAAATTTTCAAAAATCAAATTGGGCTTGGGCCCAATACCGCACGCATGTGCGTGACACGTGCATCCCCTTCCTCCAAAAAAAAAATAGTCGCGAGTTCCTTTTCACTTCCACCATTACCAAAGCTTCCAAACCCTAGAAAATAAAAAAAATAAAAAATAAAAAAAATCCTAAATACAACACGCCCAAAAATTTAAATCAACTTCAAATCTTCTGCATAACCTCTCTTACACCGTTTCCATCCTTTACCACCACCAAAACTTAACAAAATTTCAAAAATTTAATCCACCACCACCACCACCGCACCACCTCCCATTGTTTTAAGTGAGTTTGTTTTCAAACTCTTTCCCTACCTTATTCAAACCCACAAATCGTCGACAATCGTCAATGGCTCAAAGACGATGAATTTTGCCGGAATAAGCTTTTACTGTTGCCCGCTTTACGCCATTTTTTCATGACGAGATGATTAGGAGGAATTGGAATAGGTTGCGATACTCGACAGATGATTTCTAGCACTCCGATTTGGTCGAACAATTATATAAGAAGAGAGAGTTGGATGGTCAGAAAATTTTCATGAAGGTGGCTGGGACTAGGAGAGAATTATTGAGAGAGAAGTTAGCTGAGATTTTAGGCATTATGCCTGAACCCCACCTCGAAGCCACCGTGCTGTAATCCCAATATACTAGAGTTCCTGCATTGATGAAAGACACTATCATGGAGGGTCAATACAATCCGAATTCCCATTGTGCTCGACAGTCATCTCTGCGAACCAACCAACTGGCTGTAGCTCAGTGGATTGGTAAAAACGTCATTGGGAAGGAGAAAGTGAGCGACATTGGTTTGACATGTCTTCACGTTCTCTAGATATTGCAAGAGAAGAGGTATGAATTATGTATCCTCGAGTTTTTGATAAATATGATTAGAGGAGTTGGGAAGAGTATTGCACCATTTCCTGCTTTAATTATGAAGATAATGTTGTCTTGGGGGAAACCAAGAACTGAGCGGACTATGTTAAAATTGCATTCAAATGAAATTATTTATATGGAGTGTATCCAAAAGACTTGGAAGTTGCGGGAGGATAGGGTGGTTGATTCGGATGAGGAAATAGAGGATATGACATGTTTGGATGAAGATGCCTTGGAGAGGTGTACGTCTGATTTAGAATGCATGTCAGTGCTACAAAGTGGCTTGTGTTGCGTTTATGGTATTTGTGAAGATATACGAGATAGGCAGATTATAATTCAAAATAAACAAAAGACCCTTCAGACGAGTTTTGAAGTGCTCGACAAGAGCAAGACGGATCTCCATTATAACATGGAGACAGTCCTCCAGCATCAGGTTGCATATTATACAGAGATAAAGGACGAGATAGAAGCACAATGCAAGTTCAGAGAAGATATGCTTAAACGCTTCCCACCCTACGGGGGTTCTTCTTTTGATGAGGCGTCTGTGAGGCACGAGCGTCGTATCCAAAGGGCAGATGGCTCAAGGCCATTGGGAACTCAGGCCCAATCCTCTTCTCATGTTCCATCTTCCACCAGTAGCGGATGGTTTAGAGAGTTTATGGATTAGATGTTGTTTTTATTGTTCCTTTTATATTTTTATTTGTTTTTATTAGTTCGGATGTTAATTTTTGAATTTTGTAGTTAAATTTGAATTCGGTAGTTAATTGTATTTGAATTTGAATTTTAATTTTAATCTGGTTCTTTCCTAATTGTGCGTTGATTTTATTGTTAATCCCACCTTTTCAAATTGTTTGGGGGTGGTATTATTTATTCTAGCATGATTTTTATATGATCCTCAATTTTAGAAGGTGTTTTGGAGTGATTGTTTGGAATATTGCTGATATTGGCAGACTATGAGTAGATATGGTGATAAAATGAAATCTAAAAGAGTTTAGAAGTTACTTTTCTAAATTCAATCTTAAAGATATTAGGTTTGTTTTAGAATCAAGAATATGGGTTGTTTCCGTTTTCGGTTTTGGAAATATTTTGTTTCCGACAATTGCCTTAAAACTTTTTGGCAACTTGCCGATTCGTTTTGGAAGCTCACAACCTATATAAACTTCCTTCATTCTACACTTACAACCCACACTACATCCCACTTTCATCTCTCACCTTTCACTCCTAAGTTTCCCTTATTTCTTCTTCACTTTAGCACTTCAGCTGCACGGAGTGCGCCTGCGCCTCAGTTGAGCGCCACCTGCACTCTCCCACCTGTAACTCAAAATTCACCAAGGTACACCCCGCGCCCTACCCAGGCATAGTTTGAGCGCCCCCTGCTCTCTGACATCCATAGGCACGAAAAATTCCAATTTTTTGTGGATTGTTCCCGGATCGTTTGCAACTATTTTGGAGAGTATTGTTATGATGACATCCCCTCGTATCATACCAGAACAGTCTTTTGAAGACTTGTTCCAAAGTGACGCTTATGGTGCTTGGTTTTGCGAGGTTATCATACACATAGGTTGGGAACCAGTAATGGTAAGACCTGATGAACTTTATTCTCCCGCACTGACATCTTATTTTTATGATAATTGTAAGTTCTTTGATAGACTAGATCACCATCGGGGATGAACCGATGGAAATTTCCAGGTTCTTGCTAGCCTTTGTTCTTGGCCTTGCTATGCCCGCTGAAATACAAGACTCATGGGCCTATTTGGTAGATAATATGTACATGTATAACTATGAGGATTTGCATGAGCATTATGGGGCAGGAATCTTTAGGATAGAAGACCAAGGGGATTATAACGTCGCCCTTGGTAGCCTGTCTATGAATGTGGGCACTCTTATGTTTTGGATCATGCTAAACATTAGAGGGGAATGGCGTTATTCCTCTGTAAATGAAAAAACTTGTGATATTTTCTTTGCTTTCCCCAGACCCTAATGTCTAGTTTAGCCCGAGCCCATAGCAAGAGGCATAAATACCTTCTTATGCCTGTTTTAGTTTGCCGTATTATGCTATGTTTCTTCCATATTTTTTATGCCCGCTTCACGGATTGGGTTGGGGTCGACATTGTGAGACCCACCAATTGTATTATTTGATCGTTCTGTGCAATGACTTGGCAAGGGTGGAGGATACAACCTCATCAGGTTGCACCTTACACCCCATCCGACCAAGTGGCGCTTGACAGGTTAGCTATAGTAGACGATAAGTGGGGTGAAGCCTGGCAAATCATCATGGCATGGCAGGATGCGAAGGAACCTCATTTCTTTATGGAAGATGAGGAGGATGATGCTTAAATGGGAGTTAATGTAAGTTTTTAGTTTCAATTTGTGTCTGTTTATGTCCCAAACAATTTAATTCTTGTTAACCCCATAACGGGTGGAACTCCTATAGAGTTGCGTCTGTTTTTATTTTTTCTATATTAGTATGTTTTAACTTTGTTTTGCAGATGTTCCAAATTACACGTGTTTCCATGGTATTTTTCTACTCTTTTTATTTAAATACTTGGAGGGCAAAGCATGCTTCTTGTTTGGGGGGGGGGGCATGGAAACATGTGTAATTAAGGCATCTATTAGGATATAGATATGTACAGTATGCACTTGTTTTCTAGTAAAAATTCAAAAATTTCAAAAATATAAATAAAAAGTTATGTTATACACTTAGGAATATTGGTATTGTTTTCTTTCTCTATGCTCTAAATAATCTAGAAGTCTCACGTAGCTTTTGCATTAGAATAATTTTTAGAAACTTAGGTTAATATGTAGGTAATAATCTTTGCATATATCTATAAATATATTACATGAGTATCTATGATTGTTTGGCAGTAAGTTTCTGAAATCTAGGCTAGAGTACTTATTCTACAAATCCTGTGATAATATAGCCTAAAGCCTTATATGAGTGAAACGTTTGAGAAATGACACAAAGGAGATGTAAAATCCGGATAGAAAAATCACACGTCCACTTGCTTGATCACTATACCATATCTTAAGCGAGAATTTAGGCCCTCTTTGGATCGATATAGCCAGAAATTCAAACCTTATGAAATTTTTTCCTGCTAGGCACCCCTTTTAAGCCTTTCTTTAGCCTTTCATAAACCGCAAATCCTTTACCCTGTTACAAAAACAAAACAAAATAAATAAATAAAAAAAAAATCAGCCTACACATTCTTTGAATGAGTCTGAGAATAAAGATGAAGAATAGAAAAGAGAAAGACCTTTGAAATCAAGAATTTGTTAGTCACTTCAGATAAGAAAAGAAAGTTTTCATCCAAATAAAAATAAATAAATAAATAAATAAAAGAAAATAAAGAATTAGAACTCCAAAAATAGAATCAAAGGAGTCAAAAGCCAAAGAAAAAGAGAAAAAATATATATGGCTAAGGATGGAAACAAAGTGTAGAAGCAAAAGTAAAGAACAAGGTTTTCTCTAGTTACATAATATGAAGACTCTATTATCTCAGACTTGTCTATTTTGAATATCCATTTCCTTCCTTCTTAAACCATCTCCTAATCTCTGCAACACCTAATAAAGACCTCTAACTCAATTAAGAATAGGTTAGTGTGATAGTAAGTGGCAAATATGTTTGATGACTCCGGCTTCCTTGTGTGTCATTGAGATTGTAAGGTAAAGTGTGCCCACTGCACACTGGAGTAGCGAAACTTGAGCGGAAAAATCAGAGTGGTTTTTGTCTTCACATTTATATGAGGACCTACTTAAGGACGTTATTCCGAGTTTTCATAAACGGACCTGCCAGTGCATTTCATAGTAATACTCATTGTATATATGCTTATTCGTAGATGATTGATTATTATACATATATTAGCTTAGGTTTCGACTTGATTAGTTTGTATTCATTGCTAGTGAGATGTATAGATAGTTGAGGCATAAATAAGGAAACAATAGTTTTATTTCTTAGTCGTTATAGTATAGATAAAGTTTGTGAGTACCTTCACTGGAAAACTCTCACGAGGCTATAACTCGTCCACTAGGGAATTCCTAGTGGTTTAAGGCCTTGTTGCATATGGTCAATGCAATTGCACTCGGCGAAACGAGAGTAGTTAGAACTCCATTTTTTGTCACTTATTCTAATTTCTCATATTTGCTTGAGGACAATCAAAATGGTGTTTGGGGGTTGTTTGATAAGAGCCCAAACCTGTAGTTTTAACCCCTTAACAATAATACTTTTAGAACAATTATGCGAGTAATAAATAAGAGTTAATGTTGATTACGTGCTTTTATGTATTTCAGGCATTGAAGTCAATTATGTGCAGAAATATGTCACTTTGGCGAGATAAAGGAGCAAGGGTTGGTTGATAAGAAGTTCTGTGATTAAAGGCCAAGATTCAAGGAGAAAAAACCTTTATAAAGCCCGGTCAAAGCTGAAAAGTCAAAGTCGACACGGGCAGAAACAACACACAAAAGTCAGCAGAACTTCCGAAGACTGTATCTTTGGGCTCAAATATCGGAATTGGACCTACCTTATGTCAAAACGACCGGATTGGAATCAGCTTTCCAATGGTTCAAACCTTGATCCAATCAGAGGAGCAGAAGTGGATGAAATATCTATGGAAGTCATATCTAGCTGAAAAGACCTATGTAGACTGAAGAAATTGGGGTTTGGGCTCAATTTTTCGGCACAAAACATGGCTCCTCAGCCAATGCACGAAAATATGGATCTTGTCTCCTCCATTTCAAGACACAAGACTTAACTCTTAAGCATCAATTAATTTAGGTAGCATGTAGCCATTAGCATATAATTCTAGATCTAGTTTTACATTCCATAAATTAGTTTTCAATTATTGTTTTTAGATCTAGTTTTTACTTTGCAATAGATTAGTTAGAACAAGTAAATTATTAATTGAGAATCATATTTAGTTTTATAATAAAGTATTAGTTTTTAATTCTTATTTAGTTTATTGATTAAATTCTTATTTAGTTTTAGTATTGTTAAATCCATATCTTAGTGGTTAATCATTTCTTAGTGTTAATTTAGTTTTGAATTATTGATTAGAAACTTTATATTAGTAAAGTTAGAATCTTTATATTATGTCTTGTTCAAATTCAAATGCAAATGATAGTTTGATGAATCAAGGATAAACCTCCATTAGAGGAGTTTAATGAAGCCTTGTTGAAAACTTGATTGTGTAATATAGAACTAGTTGTAAGAGTCTATTCCACTCTAGAAGGTAGTTGATTCGCCATAAAAATGGGTTGGACTTCCTCACATGCTAGTCATTATTTGGTAGAGATTGCCATGATTGATTAGGGATTAGAACGACCAATTCTTATCGTAAGAACGTAAGAATTAGATTACAACAATCTATACTAGTTTATTAAGTTGGATTCAAGGTGGAATCAAATTCCCCTAATTCTTTATCTAGAATCAAACCTTAGTATTATTTGTTAAATTATCGTATCTTGTTAGCATAATTTGCATCGTTGTATAATTTTGTAAAACTCTCATTAACTTTGGATAGATTGATAATCTTAGGAAACGTGAATTCTAAAGAACTAGGAGTGGAATGAATTCTCTACTCCAACTCTATTTCGATATAATCGAGAGTAGAAATCTTTGATAAACCTTTAGTAGAAATTAGTCTTAGTTTTACTTTTGTTCGAGTTTAATAGCTTATTTGTAGGTAAAACTATCATTTTATCTTTTATCAGATTAGGAATAACTTGACCTGGAAACACACCTTTTGGTTGGGCTTTATCTTGGGTTAACTATTGTATGGATTGTTGAATGGATTATAGAATATGTTATTGAGCTTGCATGTAGGCATCGAAATGATCCGGTTGTGAAGGTGTAGTAGCCACAGGTGGTGTGACAGGAACTATCTCACGTTGATTATTAACAGGTGGGTTGTGATAGTTGTTATTAATCGGGACGATACCTCTATTATTATAATTACCTTGTCCTTGTACTCGTCTTGGTGGAGCTGGGTTATAGCTATTTGCTGGCCTAACATTTTGATTATTAAACCCCGGAGGTGTAACTGGTTGATTATTTCGCCAACTGGAGTTGGGATTTTGTCTCCAAAGTGCATTAGGAATAGGAAGACCACTTAACAAGTAGGCATTGTCCGGCTGTGCGGGTGGTTGTTCATAGACAAGAGGATAATATGAGTCGGTATGCTCAAGACTAAAATAGAAATTACATAGAAGAGAGTTGATGTTCATGACAGGAGTAGGCTTATGTTGAATAGAAATAGCTTATACCTTTTTTGTGAGGGATTCAATTAGAGTTATAAGCTCGGGATTAGATTTAACCTCAAATATACTGGCAGCCTTGGTTGGAGAAGAAGAAGACGTAGCGGAGCAGGGGATGTTGTTACCCCCCATTTATTATTATGCTTGGATTGAACTTCTAAAAACCTATAAGCCTCTGACGCTCTTTTACTAAGGAAACTACCCCCATTCATTATATCAAGAACCTCCTTATGATGATGTGAAAGCCCCTTAAAAAAGGCACGAACAAGCGTGTCTTTTGCAAGGTTATGATGTTGACACTCTATGATAAGAGCCCAAAACTGTAGTTTTAACCCCTTAACAATCGTACTTTTAGACCAATTATGTGAATAATAAGTAAGAGTTAATACTGATTACGTGTTTTTATGCATTTCAGGCTTCAAAGTCCATTATATGCAGAAATGTGCCACTTTAGCGAAATAAAGGAGCAAAGGTCGGTTGCTAAGTAGTTCTGTGATTAAAGGCCAATTTTCAAGAAGACAAAGCCTCTGTAAATCCCGGTCAAAAGATGAAAAGTCAAAGTCCACGCGGGCAGAAACAGTGTACAAAGTTAACAGAACTTCCGAAGACCATATCTTTGGATTCATACCTCAGAATTGGGCCTACCTTATGTCAAAACGACCGGCTCGGAAAGAGCTTTCCAATGGTCCAAGTCTTGACCCAATCAGAGGAGCAGAAGTGGACGAAAAGTCTGTGGAAGTCAACTGCAGCTGAAGAGGCCTTTTTGGACTGAAAGTATTGGGTTTTGGGCCTGATTCTCTGGCCCGAAATATGGATCCAAGCCCATGCACGATTTTTGGATCTGAACATATAAAAACCAAAGCTTAGCTCTTTGTTAATGGTAGATATTTAGGTTAGAAAATAAATTAGGTTAGGAAGCTAATGTTAATGGAGTTTAGGGTTAGAAAAAGATAGATCTAGATCTAGTTTTGAGTTTTATCCCATTAATTAATTAGTTTTCATACCTTGTTTTAATATAGATTATTGAATCATTGTTACTTTTCATTAGATTAAATAAGTTAGTTATTTTTGATAATCTAGCTTCATTTTCCATTAAACATCTATTGCAATTCATTGATTTAGTATTTGTCACTATTAGTTTAAATCAATTCTTACATGAGTAGTTTCCTTTTAAATTCGAACAAGCAAAGTTCAACCCTTTATACCATGTCTTGTTTGATTTGCTTGGGAAATGATAGTATAATGATATTAGAAATTTCACATCACACATTACTCTCACATTGTTCTTTGTGTCGAGTAGTTGAATTCTAATTAAGTCTTGAGGGTTTAAGAGTGGAACGAATCCTGACTCTCTTACATTACTTCGTTATTGAGAGTAGGAATATTGATATAAACACGTATTTACGTAAAATGATTATTTGTATTTACGCATATATAGTTAGAATACGTAAAATAACTTTTATCAAATGGCGCCGCTGCCATCTTAATTTCTTAATTGTTTGAATCCAAGGGGCAATCCCCCATTCTCTACCCACCCACCCTTTTAATTTTTCATTCTTATTTCTTGAATTTTTGGAACTGTTCACTGTTTTAGGCATAGGGGCTGCGGATTCACAGAGAAAAACATTGCGGTGAAGGTATTTCTAAATTTTCGAAAATTCTGAAAATTTTCAGACATAATATTTAATGTGTTGTTGATTTACTGGAATATTTTCAGATTTTTCAAAGTTGGTTTACCTTGTGAAAAATACAATCCTTACAGTGCTGCATTTCAGTTTCCACACCGTATGTTCTTGAAAAACAGATGAGTAAGGTTACTTAGGGAGTTCTAACAATTCTATAATTTTTACAGGAGTATCTATCTTAAGTCAGGAGTTTGTAGTTAAAATTTGACGAGTTTTTTATTTGTTTTGACCTCCTAAATAGTAGAGTGTTTCCAGTGTGTTTCTGTAGTGTTGCAAACACTTAATATCTGGAACACCAGCCGATAAGGAGAGGTTGTAGAACTCCAATTGCTCTAAAATTTGGAAATTTTTGGCTTTGTTTTGATGGGTTAACCATTTGGTTGTTCGTATTGTGTCCGAAAACTGTTTCACAAACTTTGTAGGGCAGTAAAGGGACTTTCATAGCTCCGATTGATCTGAAATTTTACAGGCTACTTGATAGACGTCTTAGCAAATTACTGTAAAATTTCAAATTTTTTGGAGTACGATAAAAGGCCTAAAATTCAAAAACCTGAAATTAGCCACCCGTTAAGCCCAAACCGAAGCGCGACCAAAAACACCGACATCTGAAAAACCCGAGCGACCGACACTACAAACCGAAAGCACCCACTCAAACACCGACATCCGAAAAACCACGACTCCTCGCTAAAGGAGAGCGCACCCACGCCCTGAGCTGATTTTTGCCAGATTTCCACATTTTTGTTTCGAACTTCGATTTTTCAAGTTTTTCAGTGTTCTAACTTGTTATATACACTGAACACGCGTGAACAAGACGCTATTTATAAGGGAAGCAAGGGCGCAATCAGGTATTCCCTTCTTCCACTCCTCGTTCTTTTGTTAGAGGAGTTTTAATTCTAGTATAATTAGGCTTGTTTTTTGTAGACATAAATACCACACGTCTATCTAAGAATTTCACACACACCACCTGATATAATGGCTAAAGAAAGAGACTCCTCTCTCTGACTTTTACAAAGCCTTGAGCGATAGCCCCAAATCTTGCATCGTTCTAGCAGACCCAGTGGGGGATTTCCGAATCCCCCCAAATATTTTTAATTTGTTACCCGTTTTTCCACCATCCCACGGTTGGTGCGGAACAAATTAAACTGAGGGTATTCCCTTTCACCTTAGCCGATAAGGCGGGGTCTTGGTTAACTGCCCAAACGCCAAACTCTGTGGACTCATGGGCTCAACTTGTTCAATTGTTCATGGAACAGTTTTACCCACCACTAAAGACAGATGAAATGCTTCACAAGATTCATTTCTTCAGCCAGAATCCTCATGAATCCTTTTCAGATGCCTGGAATCGTTTCACTGATCTTCTCATTGAATGCCGCATCATAATCTTGGGAAAGACACGCTTGTTCGTGCTTTCTTTAAGGGGCTTTCACATTATCATAAAGAAGTTCTAGATATCACGACTGGGGGTAGTTTTCTTAGTAAAGGAGCCTTGAAGGCTTATAAATTCGTAGAAGATCAATCTAAGAAGAACAACAATTGGGGAGGTAACGATTCCTCCCGCTCCTCTCCTTCTTCTCTTGAGGTTAAATATGATCCCGAGCTTAAAACTCTTATCGATGCCCTCACTAAAAAGGTAGATGCCATCTCTGTTCAACAACAACCCACTCCAGTCATGAACATTAACTCTACTCATTGTAATGCCTGTTGTAGTCTTGAGCATTCCGACTTATGTTGTCCTCTTGTCTATGCACAAACACCACCACAACCATCACACTTCAACCAGTTAACTCAACATCAAGGACAAGGGAACTTAGGTGACCAGAATAGAGGTTTAGTACCCATAACCCAGAACTATCAACATCAAGACATGAGCACTAAACAAGCTTTAATTCCAATACAACCATCTACAGACAAAGTAGTAGTGACTTTGTTGGAGAAACAAAATCAAATTATGCAACAAAACTCCAACTTGATGAAAGATCAGCATGATCAAAACTCTAATATGATGAAACAAACGATGCAAATGATGCAGTCTTTGTGCCAAAAGGTTATTGACATGTCTTCTAACCAAAATAATAACTAAACTGGCGTGTTTCCAAGTCAAGCAGTGCCTAATCCTAAGTCAACAAACACCGCCTTTGAAATAAACAATATTTACTGTAATGGTAATATAAACCAAGGGACTCCACAGTACCACCCACCCTTCGCTCGTATGCAGTAGTTGATAACCAAGTGACTATGCCTAAAGATTACCTGCAAACTAAAAATGATACCATACCAAATACTATAATAGAAACTGAAGACCCTACAACTGTAGAAGTACCAGTTAAACCACAACCAAAAGGGAAAATATTACAAGACCCAATAATAGAAAGTGAAGACCCTACACCTGTAGAGGTTCCAATATGGACACCTAGATGGAAAACGGATAGAGATAAAACAAAGACTAATAATACTTTTATCCCTTCTGCTAAAAATAGCGATAAAACACCATATCCCTAAAGACTAGTTGTGTTTAAAAAGGACGAGAATTTTGATGAGATTAGGGAAGTGTTTAAAAATTTGACTATAAACCTACCTTTTCTAGAAGCTATAAAAAGTCTACCTAGACACGCTAAGTTTCTAAAAGAGTTGTGCACCAAGAAGAGGAAAACCAACATACCCCACGAAGCATTCTTAATTGAACAATATCCCTCTTTATCTGAACATAACAGAATTGTTAAGTACAAGGACCCTGGTCGTCCTACTGTACAATGCACCTTAGGTATACCTTCATAACAACTGCTTTATTAGACACAAGGGAAGTGTTAACTTACTCCCTTTTTATTTATATAAACAACTAGGTCTAACAAAACTTCAACCAACCAAAATGACTTTGCAGTTAGCCGATCGTTCTATTAAGTATCCCAAGGGTGTAGTTAAAAATATTCTCGTTAAAGTTCCAGATTTTTACTATCTAGCCAACTTTGTTATTCTTGACACAGAAGTTGCTCATGATTCCATTCCCACCATCTTAGGGCGTCCTTTCTTGGCAACCGCTAATGCCCAAATCAATTGTCTGGATGGCTCAATAACTCTTTCTTTTGGAAATCTTTCTGTAGAAGTTAACATGTTTAAACAAAAATAGGGACAACTAGGTTTGCCTGTAGAAGGGGAAGTGAAGTCCATTGAGAGTTTTATACCTCACATTAGTGCGGCTGACACTTTAGTCCCCACACTAGTAGATACCCTCTTATGGAAGAAGACAAGGATCACAATTTCTACTCCCTAGGCGTAGATAACATCAAGGAGGATTTCCTTCGACTCTTTTGCAACCCTTCTTTGCACTTCTGAATGAAGTTCTCTCCTATTGACATCCATTCATCTCTTGACGCCACATGGCCGAAGAAGAATTTTTTTGCCTCTATCCCAAAGTGATTCTTCTTACCCACCTATTGAGGAATGTCTTGCATATCTCAAGGCCTCTGATGATATAGACCTAAAAACACTAGTTGAACACCATTCACCCACCTCACATCCTCATGTCACTCATTCACCTTCCATCACGAATGTTCATCGCCCTCTACCTTTTCAAAGAACCATTGAGTTTGTACTTGACCTTGGCGTTTCTCCTATGCTTCATAACTATCTAAAACCAACTGGTGAAGAAGTAACACCCAAGGATAAGCCACCTGACACTTTTCATTTTCTCCATTTTTTCCTTCTCAAAATTATCCACATCCTACGTATCTTCCACAACCATCAATTTTCTCCCGTTCATTTACTTGGCATCCCCTTCGTAGGAGGACAAAGAAGAAATTGTATGCTCGATTAGGTTTTAGATCTATAAGGCTTTGCTCTCATTCCACTAAGCTACGTCATAGGAAATCTTGGTGTTTAATTTTGGTTGATGGTGCATTCCATGTTAACTATTTATGGAAAGATCCACAATTGTTTAGATTATTGATATATGGGAAACTCCATGTAAATACATATATATCACTTTAAGTCTAGGGAATCTGACTTTAAAAGACCCACATTTTAAAACAAATTTTTACAAACCTGTTTTCAAAAATTTGTTTGGGGGTGGGGTGTTTGGTTTTTCCAAGCTTGATCACTAAACTTCCTATTCTTATCCCCACCTCGCTCCCTTTAAGAGTAGCTAGATTTCTCCTTGTTTGTTGTTTTGATGTTGTTTTTTATTATTTTTAGTAGATAGGATGTTACGTTGTTAAATTCCGTAGTTAACTTTGAATTTGATAGTTAAATGTTGTTTGAATTTCAATTTTAATATAATGTTGTTCTTTTCAAATTGTTCATGGATTTTATTATTAATCCCACCTTCCCGAATTGTTTGGGGGTGGTATTATTTATTCTATCATGATTTGTAGAAGATCCTCCATTTTAGAGTTTGTTTTGGAGTGAAGGTTGAGAATATTGTCGTAATTGGCATACCTATGATTAGATGTGGTGGTAGGATGAAATCTAAGAGAGTTTAGAAGTTACTAGTCTAAATCTAGTATAAAAGATATTAGGGTTGTTATAGAATCAAGAATATGAGTTGTTTCCGTTTTCGGGTTCGGAAATTTTATTGTTTCCGGAAATTACCTTAAAGCTTTTTGGCAACCTACCGATTCGTTTTAACAATTCAAAACCTATAAAAACTTCATTCATTCTACACTCACAACCCACACTACACCTAACTTCCATCTCTCACCTTTCACTCCCACGTTTCCCGTTGTTCTTCACCATTTTCACAAATCAAGACCTTCTGAGGGCACTGCCCCGATGAGCGCACTGCGCCCTAGACAATTTCAGAAAGTTTACTCGAGAGCGACTTCGCCCCAAGTTGAGCGACTAAGCTTCAAACACTGTAAATCAAAAACTCCGAGGCGACCAGCCAAGAGTGGAGCACACCCAGCGCCGCCTTACGTGAACACGGAAAATTCCAGTTTTCTGCGGGTTGTTCCCGGTGATTTGCAGCTATTCCAGGCGTAGTGTTGAGATGACATCTCCTACAATAATACGGAACAGTCTTTTCGAAGATTTGTTTCAAAGCACTACTTATGGTGCTTGGTTTCGTGAGGTGATCACACACGTAGGGCCGGAACCGCTTATGGTTCTTGCTAGCATTTGTTCTTGGACTTGCCATGCCTGCTGAAATACAAGACCCATGATGCTATTGGGTAGATAATATGCATGTCTACACTTATGACTTTTTGCATGAAGCTTATGGGGCAGGCATTTTCCGTATCGAGGACCAAGGGGGAATATAACGTCGCCTTTTAGTAGCCTCGTCTATGAACATAGGAACTGTTATGTTTTGGATCATGCTAAACATTTTAGGGGAATGGCGTTTTTTTCTTCTATGACTGATGCCACTTGCAGCGTCTTCCTTGCTTTAGCCACGGGACGTATGTGCCATGACCTTCCCAGAACCTTGATGTCTAGTTTAGCACGAGCCCATAGCATGAGGCATAAGTATCTTCTTATGCCTATTTTAGTTTGCCGTATTATGCTATGTTTCTTCCATATTTTTTGTTCCTGTTTCATGGATTGGGTTGGGGTCAAAATTGTGAGACCCACCAATTGTATTATTCGATCTTTCCATGCAATAACTTGGCAATGGTGGAGGATACAGCCTCATCAGGTTGCACCTTACACCCCATCTGACCAAGTGGCGTTTAACAGGTTAGCATCCGTAGATGATAAATGGCGGCAAGCTTGGCAAATTATAATGGCATGGCAGGATGCGAAGGAACCTCACTTCTTTATAGAAGAGGAGGATGACAAGTAAACACTGGAGTGGAGGTAAGTTTTTAGTTTCAGTTAGTGTCTGCTTATGTCCCAAGCAATTTAATTCTGTTAACCCCATAATGGGTGGAACTCTTATAGAGTTGCGTTAGTGTTTTTTTATTTCCTATATTAGTATGTTCTAACCTTGTTTTGCAGATGTTCCACAATTTTACGCATTTCCATGGTATTTTTCTACCATCTTTATTTAAATGCTTTGAGGACAAAGCATGCTTCTTGTTTGGGGGCATAAAACACGTGTAATTAAGGCATCTGTTAGGATATAGATATGTATAATATGCATTTGTTTTCAAGTTAAAATTTTCAAAAATATAAATAAATAAGTTTATGCTATACACTTAGGAATATTGGTATTGTTTTCTTTCTCTATGCTCTTAACAATCTAGAAGTCTCACGTAGCTTTTGCATCAGAATAATTGTTAATAACTTAGGTTAATATGTAGGTAATAATCTTTGCATCTATCTATAAATATATTACATGAGTATCTATGATTGTTAGCAGTAAGTTTCTGAAATCTAGGCTAGAGTACTTATTCTACAAATCCTGTGAGAATATAGCCTAAAGCTTATATGAGCGAAAAATTTGAGAAATGACATAAGGGAGAAGTAAAATCCGGATAGAGAAATCACACGTCCACTTGCTTGATCACTATGCCATATCCTAAGCGAGAATTTAGGCCCTCTTTGGATCGATATAGCCAGAAATTTAAACCTATGAATTATTTTCCACTAGTTGCCCCTCTGAGCCTTTGTTTAGCCTTCCATAAACCACAATTCCTTTACCCTGTTACAAAAACAAAACAAAATAAAAAATTCAACTTACCCAATCTAGAATAAGTCTGAGAATAGAATGAGTGAAAAAAGAAGAAGAGAAAAACATGTATAAACAAAAATTAGTTAGTTGCTGCAGAAAAAGAAAAGAAGTTTCCATCCAAGGAAAAGAAAAAAAAATAGAAAGAAATAAAAACTCCAAAAATGGAATAAAAGGGAGTCAAAAGCCAAAGAAAAGAAAAAGAAAAATATGGCTAAGGATGGAAACAAAGTATAGAAGCAAAAGAAAATAACAAGGTTTTCTCTAAGTTACATAATATGAAGACTTTATTATCTCAGACTTGTCCTTTTGAATATCCATTTCCTTCCTTCTTAAACCATCTCCTAATCCCATGACACCTAATAAAGACCTCTAGCTCAATTAGGAATATGTTAGTGTGATAGTAAGTGGCAGATGTGTTTGATCGACTCCGGCTTCCTTGTTTGTCATTGAGATTGTAAGGTAAAGTGTGCCCATCTTAATGGAGTAAATAAACTTGAGCGGAATAATCAGAGTGGTTTTTGTCTTGACATTTATGTAAGGACCTACTTAAGGACGCTATTCCGAGTTTTCAGAAATGAACCTGCTAGGCATTTCATAGTATTACTCATAGTATATATATTTGTATCATAAATGATTGATTATTATGCATATATTATTTTAGGTTTTTGACTTGGTTATTCTTATTCAATTGCTAGTGAGATGTATAGATAGTTGAGACATGAATGAGGAAACAATAGTTTTATTTCTTAGTCGTTGTAGTATAGATGAAGTTTGTGAGTACCTTCATCGGAAAACTCTCACGAGGGGCTAGAACTTCGTCCACTAGGGAATTCCTAGTGGTTTAAGGCCTTGTTGCATATGGTCAATGCAATCGCGACTCAAATAAACGAGTAGTTAAAACTCCATTTTTGGTCACTTATTCTAATTTCTCATATTTGCTAGAGGACAAGCAAAATGCTGTTTGGGGGCGGTTTGATAAGAGCCCAAAACTATAGTTTTAACCCCTTAACAATCGTACTTTTAGACCAATTATGTGAATAATAAGTAAGAGTTAATCTTGATTCGACGTGTTTTATGCATTTCAGGCTTCAAAGTCCATTATGTGCAGAAATGTGCCACTTTAACGAGATAAAGGAGCAAAGGTCGGTTGCTAAGGAGTTCTGTGATTAAAGGCCAATTTTCAAGAAGACAAAGCCTCTATAAAGCCCGGTCAAAAGATGAAAAGTCAAAGTCCACGCAGGCAGAAACAGTGTAAAAAGTCAACAGAACTTCTGAAGACCATATCTTTAGACTCAGACCTCGGAATTGGGCCTACCTTATGTCAAAACGATCGGCTCGGAAAGAGCTTTCCAATGGTCTAAGCCTTGACCCAATCAGAGAAGCAAAAGTGGATGAAAAGTCTGTCGAAGTCAACTGCAGCTGAAGAGGCCTTTTTGGACTGAAAGTATTGGGTTTTGGGCCTGATTCTCTGGCCCGAAACATGGATCCAAGCCCATGCACGATTTTTGGATCTGAACAAATAAAAACCAAATCTTAGCTCTTTGTTAATGGTAGATAGTTAGGTTAAAAAATAAATTAGGTTAGGAAGCTAATGTTAATGGAGTTTAGGGTTAGAAAAAGATAGATCTAGATTAGTTTTTAGATCTAGATCTAGTTTTTTACATTCATTCAATTAGTTAGTTTAGAATCATATTTAGTTTTTAGAATAAAGTATTAGTTCTTCATTTCAATTTTGATTATTGCTTAAATTCTTATTTAGATTTGGTTGTCTTAAATTCATAATTAGTTATTCACAATCTTAGTTCTAAATTAGTTTTTATTTTAGTTTAATTTAATTATGTCTTATTGTTATTATTGTTCTTGTGTTGGGAATGGTAGTATAGAAATTTCACATCAAATCATTACTCTCACCATTGTTCCTTTTGGGTTTGATTAGTTGAATTCGATTTAAGTCTAGACAGTTTAAGAGTGGAACGAATCCTGACACTCTTATATTACTTCGTTATTGAGAGTAGGAATATTGATATAAACACGTATTTATGTAAATTGATTATTTGTGTTTACTCATAGATAGTTAGAATACGTAAAATAACTTTTATCACTCTATAAGAAGATCAATGTACCGGTTTCAGGCCTCTGAAAAGGATTTATGAGGGTTCTAGTGGAAGAAATGAATCTTTTGAATCATTTCATCTATCTTCAGTGGTGGGTAAAACTGTTCCATAAACAATTGAACAAGTTTTGCCCATGAGTCCACGGAATTAGGCGTTTGAGCAGTTAACCAAGACGTCGCCTTATCAGTTAGGGTGAAAGGAAACACCCTTAGTTTAATTTGTTCAGAACCTACGTTAGGATGATGGAATGTAGTGAGAACTTGTTATATCCTACGCATATGCTGATAAGACTTTTCATTGTTTAAACCATGAAAAACGGGTAACAAATTAAAATATTTGGGGGAATTTGAAAATCCCCCATTGGGTCTGCAAGAACGATGCATGACTTGGGGCCATCATTTAGGGCTTTGTAAAAATCAGAGAGAGGAATCTCTGCTTCTTCAGCCATTGATGCAGGTGTAGTGTGTGATATTCTAGATAGGCGTGTGCGTTGATGCTTAAGATTGATAACATTAGATGGTTTTCTCTTACTAGACCTTAATCTCATGCAAGGCAAAGTCTAATATGAAAGAACAAGAATGGCATTCAAACAACAACCTGATATACTAGAATTAAACTCCTCTAACAGAAAAGACGAGGAGTGAAAGAAGGAGAACCTGAGTGCCTCCTTGCTACGCTTATGAATAACGTCTTTAATACGAACCTCAGTGTCCTGTGGAAGCTTGGAACACTTAATCAACAATTATTTCAAACAAAATGATGATCTGTAACTAACCTGTGTATATTGGGCTTTCTTCAGAGGGGCACGGGCACGCTCAAATATAAAGCAACAAGGGCGCGTGCGCTCTCTGTGATTCTTTTAGAAACAGAACTTTGCTCGATTTCTTAATGGGCTGAGCCTTATGAATGGAAATAAAACACGAAATAAGCTTACTGGAAGGAAGGGTGCGGGTGCGCTCAGAAATAGTATAAATAAGGTGCGGGCGCGCTCCGAGTGTACAACTTCAAAAATTTCCAGCAGACTTCTAGGAGCAAAATCTTGTTTTCCAAAAACAGAAAACATAGTTAGAAACACAAACAATAGGGTGGGTGGGTGAATTGGGCTATTCGTAGAATTTAAAAAACTAAGAGAATTAAATTCTAAAGACAACTAAGCCAGCAGCGGCGCCATTAGATAAAATATAAATTAAACTTTTTACCTATCTTAACTAATTATGCTAGGAAGAAGTAAACGATAATTTATATTCTTTTATATCAACTTTCTACTCTCAATTATCATGCAATAAAACTAAAGTAAGAATCGTTCCACTCTTAGTTGCTTAGATCATACTAATTCAATTCGTGATTAACAATTAAATAATACGAGAGTAACAATCCTAAATATCACTAATATGGTGAAAACTATGATTTAATATATTCTAAATTGAACTATGACAATTAAATAATAAGATGTAAATATGAAGTAGGAATTAGGGAGATTTGAAATCCACCTTGATTAATCCTTAACATGCTAGTATAGAGTTTGTTGCAACCCTAATCTTTATGTTTTCACACAAGGTTCAACATAAATGTTAGGTCTTTTTATCCCTAATTATTCATTGCATCTCTAACCAACTAATAATTAGCTTGAGAGAAAGTTGAAACCCATTCTTATGGTGAATGAACTACCCTTTAGTCTAGGTTTATTTTACTTATTGCTAAATAGAAAACCCTAAGCTTGAAGCTCTTTAATACAACTATTCTATAATAACACATCAAATCTTCATCAAAGCTTCAATCAAACCCCTCTAATGGAAGTTTAGCTATGGTTCATTAGACTATCATGAAACAAATCATAAGAAGAAGAAGACATAATTAAAGTACTACTTGATTAAAAATAACTTGAATTGTATTAATGTTGGCTAAGCTAATAAAATATAAACTAGGTTAAACTTAAGGGAAGAGGTAAGAAATCTAAATTATTCTAATTAATATGGGTTAAAGTTAGAGTTTTGCTTTAGTCCTCTTTATATAGGAGAGGGCTAGGTTTACAATTTTGTGTATGGGCTTTGGAGCTATGTTTTGGGCCACTAAATCAAGCCCAAAACCTAATTACTTAAGTCTAGAAAGGGTTTCTCTTCTGGAAATGACTACAATAGCCTTTTCGTCCACTTTTCCTCCTCTGATTGGATTAATGCCTATACCATTAGAAATCTCTTTCCAAGCCAGTCTTTTTGACATATAATAGGCCTAATTCCGAGGACTGACTCCAAAAATACGACCTACAGAAGTTATGTTGACTTTTATGCTCTATTTCTGCCCGCCTTGACTTTGATTTTTCAGCTTTGACTGAGCTTTAAAAATATTTTTTCTCCTTGAACCTTGGGCTTTAACCATAAAACTTCTTAGCAACCAACATTTGCTTCTTTCTCTTGCAAAAGTGACATATTTCTCCACATAATTGACTCCAAGACCTGAAAGACACAAAAGTACGTAAACAATACTAACTCTTATTTATTATAAACATAATTAATCTAAATATAATATTATTAAGGGGTTAAAACTACAATTTTGGGCTCTTATCAATAGGCGATTATTTTTGCGTCTATGATAAACTAAATAGGCAGGGTTATGTGTACCAAATCTTAATCTCATGCAAGTTTTAAGTCTAATAGGCAGGTCCTAGTGAGCATGCAAACATTTGCCTGATTATTGCTAGAAATAGATTCCTATTACAGTAGATGCGAGGATGTATAGAGGTGTTACCTGGAGCGTCCTTGCTACATGTATAAGTAGCGCCTTCAACAGCCTTGAAGCACATCTATTGTTACTTGAACAATTATACGAGTACTAGTCCAAGTAGACGAGGTGGATTGTGAAGTCCTGTAAAAAGTTTAAACTGATTAGTGCTAGAGTTTAAGAATAAGGTTTAGGCATATTACTATGGGCTTCATGTTGGGCCTAGATGTCAGGCCTGTGAAACGGACTTTAGTAGTGGGTGGGCTTACTAATTTAACAACTAATATTTTCAAACCAACGGCCAAGCCACTTAAGAATTGAGGGAGGTTGTCCATGCGTGCACGTTTCTTAAGTAGATAAGCCCAATTCCTTAAGTTTTATAGACACCGTATAGTATGAAAAATTAATTATAAAATACTGTAGTTGGTGGGCATACAAGTAATGTACTGTACTCTTGAAGTAAAATTGTAGTTACTATAAAAAAATTATTTTATTCTAATTAAAATAGGGCGCGGGCGCTCTTCGAATTAGGCAAATTATGGCGCAGGTCGCACCTTTGGTGTAGGGCGCAGGGTGCGATGTGGTAAGCCAAATTTAGGGTGCACGCGCACTCGTAAGTAAAAACAGGAGTTTGATTTTTTTTTAGGGTCAGGTCACAGGGATGCAAGAAGTTGGATTCTCAACTCGTATGCACTCAGATAGTAGCAGAAATATTTTGAAAAAATACGAGCAGTAAAATAGTGTTTTGATTTGTGAATAGTGAAAACAGTTTTGATAATATAAACACGCAATACGTAAACAAGCAAGATGGACAACGACACCATTTGATACTATAATTAAAATAAATTAGGGAACAGTAGATTAAGGTGTGAAAAACAGTGATTAGAATACTCTCAAATATTATAAGATAAAGTGGAGTAGTAGTGTTCGATCTACTCTTGTTTGCACGTACTTGAATACTTATCTAGACTAACTAAACTACTTCACTAAGAAAAGTAATATGATATGAAAACAGTGAATTAAAGATACGAAACAGTGATTTAAATGATGAGAAATATAATTAGAGAGAGGAAATTCCACCACACAATTCGATTGACTATTAGTTAGTTGTCGAATCGCTCGTTTGATTCCTAGTGAATACCAAGTCATTTCTAATCAAGGTTTCACTAGTATGAAAGATTAACACCCCCACAAATCTCTTTGATGGGGTTTCTAATTTTTAGTTCTCCGTTATAAGTTCTATCTCTAGAAACTCACAACAAAAAACTTGAAGGGCTAATTACAAATCAATAACTAAACTACTAACAATCATCCTCACGTGACTTCATAAACCCCTTCTAATGGAGGTTTAGTCTTGTGTCATTGGATTTTTTATACTAAAACAATAAGAGAAAGACATAATGTAAATAAGAATTGATTGAATTGAAAAAACTAATGTCTTTAATGAAGGTTTGGAGGCTACAATTATAAACCCTAATTACTTAACCTTAAATTATACTAAAGAATTGAAAGGGGGAGAGAAAGAGAGAGACCTAATTAAAGCTAAACTAATGAGGGAGTAACCCAATTAAGTTTAGCCTTAATCTTCTTTATATAGGAGAGGATTAGGATTATATTTTCGTGTATAGGCCAAGAGGCTAGACTTTAGGCCTCTAATGTGAACCCAAAATCCATTAGGTTAAGTCTAAAAGGGATAATTCTGTTAGAAATTACTTTAGTGCCCATTTTGTCTACTTTTATAGCTCTGATTAGAGCATGACTATGTCCATTGGAAATCTTATTCCGAGCTGGTCGTTTTGACATAAAGTAGGCCCAATTCTGAGGTCCGAGTCCAAAGATACACCTTTTTAAAGTTTTATTGGCTTTTTGTCTTTTTTCTACCCGGATTGACTTTGACTTTCCAGCTTTGATTGGGCTTGAAAATGTTTTTTCTTCTTGATTCCTAGGCTTTAAATATATAACTCTTCTAGCAATCATCTTTACTCATTTTCCATGCAAAATGGCATCTTTAAGCACATGAACAGTTTCAAGACCTGAAATATACAAAAACACGTAAACAATACTAACTCTTATTTATTATAAACATAATTGGCATAAGTAGAATATTATTAAGGGGTTTAAACTACACTTTTGGGTGCTTATCAACTACAAAAAATGGAAATCAAGGTAGTATATCATTTAGAATGCATTGATTATTTGTTATCTATATAAATGTGAAATAGTATTATATTGTTATTGAGAAGCTTACCTAGTAATAATGTTTGTTAATGCATATTAGACTAACCTTTTTTTAATTTTCTTCTCTATTTTGGTTATTCTTGAAGGGATGTTTCCATTGGCCATTGCTATTGATGTTGACACTTTTGCTAGTTTATTTTTATGATTTCACAACCTTCAAAGTGACAATTGTCAATATTACCTTAAACACAGATTTCGTGTGTATATTTCGAGTAAGATGTTCATCCAACCTTAAAACTAGGCTGATGTCACAACTGAAATATGTTTCAAGGGAACTACTGAGAAGGATTTTTATTTTGAACTTTTTATTTTTACTTCCTACGATAACTTAACATGCAAGTTAAGGTAATTTATGAAATTTTTATGAGAAAACTAGATAAATAGGTAAAGGTAAAGGATTAATCCTACTCATGCAAAGTCTAACTACATATCTTTTAGAAAAATGATCACTACCATCTCTAATCTGTTTTGGGTTCATAGACAAACTCGAAAACGGACTTGAGTATCGATCCCTAGCAAAATGTGCTCATCTCTGAGTCCATCTTACTAGCATAAGGAGTTGAACTAATATTTTATCATTGAAATATCCTTTCAACTCATGGTTTTCATTCTACACCAACTGGTTAAAATTAAGGGTCTATCTTCACTAGATACTCGCGCGCGTGACTAACCCCATTGTCACCTGGGTCGCGCACGCGAGCTCATCTTGAGCTCCAAGCTCTGAACTTGGCCGGACACTACCATTTTGGGGTAGGATGTCAAATGATTCCTAAGTTCCTAAGTAGTGATTCTGGGCTCCAAAAATACGTATTCTGATCCTCACATGAGCATCATTAACCCTCCCCTTAGGAGGGTTTTAGCTCATGTTCATGGGATTTAAATGATTATTCAAATTTGGCTATGCTAAGTTAATAAAACAATAAAAGAAGAGGAATGAAAAACCTGATTTTTACTTGAAGAAAATACATTTTATTTAGAGAAGAACACAAGTTACTCCATTAACACTATTACAAGAAATTTTAAAGCTTAGCTAAAAAAATAAAACATACATGAATATGGAATGAATTATCCCAATTCCAAAAACAATACATATGAGAGCATTCTCTCCTTTCCCACGTGAAATCACCTTCACAATTTACTCACATTTATTACAATATTATCTCCAAATTAAATCATACCAAAATTAAACATTATTTAGAACCAAAAGTCAAAACAATGTATTTAATCACATGCAAGGTGTCAATTTGTGCCTATAATTTGGCACTTTTGTCTTGATTTGCTCCATGATTAATGACTCATCTCTTCTTGTAGGCCCATACAGTGGGTTCATCTGTTGTGTCCAGTGGTGAGTCTGCCAGTCGATTTTTGCAAAATCTGACATGAGATAGAGCTTGTCGCACTGATCATTCTGATGGTTCGCTTGCTGGATTTGAAGTCCAGTTTCAGAAGATATGAGCTTCAGAAGCTTAATGTTTTCTAGCACGTTGATCCTGTTATGTCCTGGAATCATCCTATTTGAGTTCCTGGGCTTTAGGCGGGCTTCACTTAGCTTTGCATGGGCTAAATCAGAAAGCTTCACGTAGACACACTATTCAGTGCTTAAATACTACCTTTGTCCTCATTTTTACATTGATTGCTCAAACCTGCAAAAACACAAAAATAAGATTATTTCATGATTATTAAATACATAATTAACCAAATTGTTATGTCTCTACATGGTTTTATATTACAGTTTTGGATGCTTATCAGTTATAGTAGTTAGTGAAACTGATGCATATTAAATTGGTTTTGGTTTTTTAGAACAGTTGAAACTTGTTATTTGTTGTGATAGAATTTTGGCATTTTTGAGTGCTCGACATGTTGGACTAGATAAGAATATTCCAATTGTGTTTCCGTGGTCATTTCACTCGTATTGTCTTCAGTACTTGAAGAACAATGTTGCTTCTATTATACGAAAAAATAACAAGTTGAGGAAATATGTTGTGAAGCTATTTTCTGATTGTGCTTAATTATGCAGCTTCTCATCATGAATTTTTGACTTGTGCTGAAAAGTTGAAGAAGCATGGTGGTTTTCCTATGCAAAGGTTTTTCACAGATATTAGATTGGAAAATTGGGCAAATACATACTTTTGCGGTGCTAGATACGGTGAGATGTGCTCAACACTATCTGAATGTTTCAATGCATAGGTCACTAAGGAGAGCTTTGTGCCAATTACCCCTATGCTTTTTGGAATCATGGAAAGGATTATGGAAATGAGTTGGAACATATTAGAGGAGTCTATGAAATTGAATTCCGTGTTATGTCCAAAAATTGAGGTATTACTAGCTAGTAAGGTTGAAGATGCTAGGACTTTGAAGGTGGTTAGATCCAATAAGAATCAGCTTCTAGTTCATAGCGATGTTATTCATTCAGTTGATTTGCTGAATAGAACATGTACTTGTAAATATTGGCTTATCAATAATTTCCCTTGCATACATGCTATTGTATGTATTGGTAGTAAGGATAATGATTCCTTTTATGGCTACATTGATGAAGGATATATGGTGATCTTGTGCAGGCAATGTTACTCATATTCTATCGTCAAGCCAGTTCCGAATGGTTTTATGCCAAGATGTAGGACTGATTCTTCTGCTGTTTATCCGTGTAACCTGAAGATTGGTCTTGGTAGATCCAAGAAGAAAATAATTGAAAGCACCGGTGTGATTCGTTAGTTTATGATATGTTTCGATATTCTCAACAAACCATATTTTTTTTGTTATCTTAATTGAGATTTTTAAGTTTGGTCTTCTGACATTTGTCAATGAGAAATTGATAATCATTGTATACTTTTATTGAATGTCGATATTCATTTGAGATTATTCGCTAGTCGATTTGTTTTATTTTTCATTTGTTATAATGGAATTTCATAGCCTTTGAAATGATTAATGTTGCTGTAGTAATTCACAGTGCAACATTCATATTGCAGTGAAGTTGAAAGTGCAAATCCATGTTGCAGTGGAATATTGCACAAGAATGGAGCATGCATGAGACTTACTTTTTTTGAACCCATCTCTTTTAGAGGAGACTTCTCCATTTTACAGGTACCATGCTATGTACTACAACTACATAGTTTGATGCTTCCTTTTAAACTGAGTGTTTTTGTCTTTGGAATCATGTACTCATAATACAGACAAAGCTAAACCCCTTCGTTGGAAACCTGGAATTTAGGAAGCAACTGGCTGAGGTATTTAACATGAACAAACATAGGATACTAGCATTTAAGAACAAGCCACCACCTGCTTGTGATCGTCGATGAAGAAAATGGTCTTGTTATAAGTGAAGTCCCAGATTAAATTTCGGAGTTCATTAATGGTCTCATTGAGGCTTTTCAAGATACGTATATATAAGAATTTATAAATTTCCATTATCTATAGCAAATTTTTACAAAATTTGGTTCGGTAGATACACATGATTCATAATATATGAATATTCACTATATCTTACAATAGCAGGCTAATAAGTTGGGGACAAATTAATATAACTGAAAAGTTGATCAGCTCCCAAATGTGCGTTTTATTACTTTTACATTACTGCATTACAACTTTCCTTACGCATAATAAACATATAACTCATAGCTTTTATTGCATTTTGCAGGATACAGGCCATTTCAGACCACTTATCATAAAAAATGCATTTTAGCACCAAAAGGAACCTTATATATTAACATTTCTTATGAAGACTTGTGCTTGTATGAAAAAGTGCTAAAAAAGTCAAAGTCAAAGTTAAAGGTCAACGGTCAAGGACTCAAATCCAGAAGATTGAAGATTATGTCCTTAACTCAGAAGACTGGAGATGGATGGCCTTGTCTCAAAAGTAGCCTTGCTCAAACCCTATCTTGCTCAAAAAGAAAGAGGAAAAGCAAAAGCATAAAGGAAAAAGGAAAAGTAAAAACCAAATGTGTGTTGTGTCTTAATTGTTGAGGGAGAGGGCAAATCAGTCATTGTAAAAATAGGAGTATAAAAGCAAAAAGTAGGGAAACAAAACATTATCCAATTTTTTGTTTGACAACCCAAAAATTGAGATCAAAATTTTATCATGCTTTCTTAGGTAGATTTACATTATTGAAATTTATTTTCTTGTCTTGTTATTTCTTTTATTTCAATCTATTTGTTTTTTTTTTTTTTTTCATGTTCTTCATTGCATTCAATACTTGTTATCAATACTTGTTCCAATCTTGTCATTTCAACCAAACTTGTCTCTAAACTTCCTCGTCATTTAAATCTCAAGAACACAAGTTACACTTATTTCAAGACATTAAATTAGTGTGTCTTGGTGATAAAGTTATCTCCTTTCCTCTTTTTTCATTTCATATTTTAATCCCACTTAAACTTCAATGTTTTCAATGTTTTTCCATTCATAAGCAACTTTTTTTTACATACATACGCAACTTTTTTTTCCATACCTCTTTAGTTCTAGAACAATGAATAATAAAAGTTGAAAAAGTTATTGTTTTTACTCATCACCATTTTTTTCTATCTTAAGATATATGATGAACTTCAGACTCATAAACATAAAACTCACCATTATACTACAAATATCAATTCGCGTCGCCGTCATGGATCTAAACTTGGGAAGAAGATGAATACAAACAACCATTTCTAAACTCTTCTTCTTCATTCTTTTTCAATTACTTTCAAGTTTTTCAAGTTTTATTTTATACCACTTACTTACTCGTATTTTCTTGTTTTACTGCAAATTCAATCAAATAGAGCCCACCATCGGAACACGGCGGAGATCTTGAAGAAGCTGTCAGAAGCTCGGAAGAAACCGAAAAAAAAAATGAGCCGTTACTGCTCCTCTACTTGCTGCGACCACGCCCGCGTCCGCGCCACTTCAATTCCGCCCGACCGCACCTTACTTTTTACGGAACAAGATTCCATAGGTGCAAGTTCTTTTTCGTGCCCAGTAGATTAATTTTGTAGTATTTGATTAACTAAACTGTTAGCCATTTGAAACTAGTTAGATTCTGAATGTTTAATATTTTGAAAAATAAAAGAAAAAATATAGATATAAATAGTTAAAAATAAAAAAATAATACAAAATAATTAGTTTATTTTCAGTATTAGATAAATAATAGTTTTAGAATAATATCATGTTTTTACTTTACCATTATTATTTTTCAAAAATATAAAAAAAGATTAGGATAATATCGACTTAGATAAGGTTTAAGATAATACTAACCTTTTTCCTATAGTGAAAAGTCACTTAATTGTCTTTTGGTTGGAGTTTAATAACTTACCAAGAGTTAGAAATTTGATCAACTTGGACCATTTGGATGCGTGAGGCGAGTAGTGCAACAATACGCTCACGCATCTCAGATCAACTTGATGATTACATTTCTAATCATGGACATTGTTCATTTCATTAATCTTGTTAAGTAGTTATATAGTTAAGTAGTAGTCTTTAATTTACATTGTGTTAAGTTAAGCCCACGAAGGTAAAGTTGTAAATTATTGCCACATTTTCAACCCGACTTGTGGGTTTAGTTAGTCAAAATTTGTAACCAAACAAAACGCTCGAATGGTTGGGCTTGATTCTCATATCACGCGCCGACCAACGTCGACTACACCTCAAGCAACATGTAAGCATGGCTTGGAAGGTAAGCTCTCAAGCTCCTCGCAACTCCTAGTCAGAAGATATTTGAATGTTTACAAAAGCATGCTTGTGTAAATTCGTGTTTAACTTCTGCATTGTATTTACTTTAGCACACATAAGGCTAAACCCAAGCCAAATAACAACCATTGGGAAGTCATTACCCAATGTAGATAAACCATACGATGCTTGTTACTTGAGGCCTAGACAAACAAAAAATTAAAATCAATCAACTAAAGCCTAAAGTAGTCACGCTCCTCCAATATATATATATATACAGAGCTACAAAGATTTATAGTAATTAATTGCCATATTTCGGTGGACCAACTACCTTCCTCACTCCACTCCCCCAGATTCACCGTGGGTGAGTTTCTTGGTAGTACACCACTTGGTGAAGGGATTACTTACTCTTTTGAGCCGTGTAGTAGATCCCACCTAGTTTTATGCCAAACTGTTTGTTTGAATATGGCATAGTAATCTATAGACCAAACAAGTATTTTCCAAACTCCAAATTGCAAAAATGAATTTTGATTGTTTGAGCATCCACTACATCGTTTGAGCATTTTTTAGGTAGTTTTGCTAGTCTTGCTAAAGTATATGATACTGTGTTCAGGCACTACAAGGTTTAGCGAGCATAAGACTTACTCACGTAGGAGAGCACGTCATCCTAGACAAACTCCTATCTTTCGTTCCCCATCTTCTATGATGGCTGACGAAGTAGTGCAAGCTGAAGAACCTCTCTCCACATTCTACACACTGTTACAAAATGGACTTCCATCTTGTATACAATTCACACCGCTTGATCAGCTCCCAAATGTGCATTTTATTACCCTTACATTACTGCATTATAGCCCTTCTTACACATAATGAAAAGACAAATCATTACTTTTATTGCCTTTTTCAGGTTAAAGAGCAATTCAGACCACTTATCATAAAAGTTGCGTCTTAGCACCAAAAGGAGCCTTATTTACGCTTATTATGAAGACTTGAAGCTGCTATGAAGACAAAAGGAGAGGTTCTTCAATACAATTAGAGTTAGCAAAACAAGTCCTAAAATCTAAGAAACCTATCTTCCTTCTTTCTAAGAAACGTATCTTCCTTACTCGGATTCTGTTTACGTTAGGTTTGGTTAAGCATTGACAAACAATGGCTAGAACAAGGAGAGGTGTAGATATGTGCCACCCATCCTTTTATATTCATGTAATGTACCTTCTAATAAAATATAATACAGCTTACCTAGCAAAAAAAAAAAAAAAACTAGCATTCTTCAAGCTCCAAACAATTTATGGTATCTTAGAACATCTCTCTATAGTTTTCGAAACTAGAGGATATAAAAATGAAAATTATACGCCTCGGAGTAACCAAAATGATACCGGATTCATGTATAATTTTATCTTCTTGTCAAAACCTCTATATGGTTAGAGATATCTTCTTGCTTGGAAAAAAAAAAAAAAAAAAAAAAGATGAGCACTACTACAGAAAAGCTCATTAACAACTGTTATATACAGTGGTAAAAACCCTTTAACCATTGCTTTAAAACCATGGTAACAACTACCGTGACAAATACTTATAACAAAACCGTGGTAATAAGTACCTCTTTTTCACCATTATATTGTCCAGAACCGTGGTATATGACTTCTGAAACCGTGGTTAATAGTCTTTACAATTTGCTTTATTTAATGGGAAATAGTGATAATAATTACCACGGTTGATTATAAACAGCGGTTTATAGAATCTCGTTATACCACAGTTCTCACAAAACCGTGGTTTATAGCAATTTTTTTTTAAAAAAAAACCCCCGTAATTATTAGATTTTCATCATATTCAATTAACCTGCAATGTGCCCAATTTCACCATATCCACATTGGATTTTAAAACATATTACTTGATATAAACAATACAATGTACAACAAACAAAAGAAACAAATTTAGACATCCAACATGCAACATTGAATTGCTAAAAGAATTTGATAACTTCTTCAACGTCAATAAAGAAAAAATCATCCAAATCTACTTATTCCATCTAAAACATCAAAAGAGTAATATACTTGTTCAATAAAAGCTTCAAAAGAGTTTGAAAACGGCAAGATCCTTGGTGCGAAGCAACATAATACCTTGTGATCGAGCAATATGCAAGTGGTGAGACCAAGAACCACCACACCTTAACTGGAAGGGGTCAAAACCTAACTAAGACACCACAGCTGGCTAGAACATTCCATTATGCCAGATGAATTTAAGAATTTCAAGTCGAATAACATCAAGTTCCTCTTGTGTATATGTAACGTTAAATTTGTCATCTGCATGATCAAAGATCAAGAGGTAATGTAATAACTAAATAATGAAGATTAACACAAAAAATATAATAAAATGCTAAAGTATACGGAGACTTAAACCTTATTTTCAAAATAATTATCTGAACAAGCTTCCATTATCTCTCCCATAAACTTCAGTACGTAATACCCACTATGTATTACTAGGTTGGTACGGGCCCTACGTACATACATGGAAAATATTCATTATCACAAATTTTTATAAACACACACTATATATGCATAAGAATTTGTTTACCACAATTCTCTCCCACTTCACCGGCCTTTACATCCTTTCTCTTCAAGTCTTTGTATTGTCATGACCGCACTTCAAAATAATATCAATGTAAAACTTAATTAAATGCAAGTAAAAGATATGCAATGTAGCGAATTATTGCGTATACATACACAGTCATGACTCACCTCCATATCATTAGCTGGTCGATTATGATTCGAATCCAACCAATTAAAAATCATCTGTGATAACTTAATGACAATCAAGACTCAATGTCTATTGCAAATTAAAAAAGTAATTATTAGTATAATTGCTACCAATTTAACAATGAATTCAATCAAGGATTGAAACAGATGATGATAGTCAACAAAATAGGGGGCTGGTCTACCCCAAAATCATCAACTGTTTGGAGAGGCATAGCTTGGGCAGTCTTGGAAATCATTATGGAGTAGCAATTGGCTTCTCATCAGAAAACTTATATGAGACAACTTGCAAGAAAACAAAAAGCAAGTGCTCAAGTTCATAGGTACCCTAAATTTTATATTTAGTGCTAGGGTATCTATCACTAAGGATCATGCATGGGTAGTTAATGCATTCCAATAAAAATAACTTGTTAAGTTACTAGCTACTCCAAGACAACTACACATCCCATTTGAGATGATAATATAATTGCCATAAAATATAGGATAATTACACTCTCCTAAACCTGTCAGATCAGTGACCTCCTTCCACTCTGACAACCACTCAAAAACATTCAAATGTCCATCCCTTCCCAATTTGATATATTTAGACGACGATGCTATTGTAATTGAAATCACAAAATCTAGTTAGCTCATAATTTAGTATAAACAAAACAATACTTCCATTCAGGAACTTGGCATAACTTGGCTCCTTGTTCTGTTTGGTGCCACTAGAGTAGTTTGATAATAAATTTGTGGAGGATTGGACCCAATAGAACCAAATAGACTTTCTATTATATTGTAATAGAAAGAGAAACCAAACGTCCTTCATTCCCATTCAAGGATGAGACACTACTAGCAGTGAGCGTTTGTCCTTCTGTCAACTTCTGCCTAGAACTAATGCGACTGTTGAATGATCAAAAGATTGCCAGACATTGCTATTTTTTTTGTCAAACGATACAAGGTTTCCCAACTCAGTTATATTTAGGCCTACAGACTTCTCAGTAGTGTTTCTAGACCAAACTAATGTACCATTGACATCTCACAAAGGAAAGATAAGTAGACAATGAACTACTTGAAATACAACAATAACATCATAGCTACATTCCTATTAATGTCCTTTTATGTGTAGAAGGTGGTGGAGTCAGATGGTTTCAACACAAACATCATCAAAGTATATAATTCTTGACATAATCTCCTTGAGGTTAAGTACATACATTAGTAAATAGTTTGAAGGTTCCTCCTTGTAAAAATAAGCCTAAGCAACAACAATCCTTGCCTCACTTTTCCATGTGAAAGAAGTCGTAGCAATTACAATCCACGTTTCTTTTTTCCTAGCAAAAAAGCCTAAGCAGACACAATCCATGTGACACTTCTTGATTAAAACCAATGAGAAAGTCGGACCCTAGCCAACATGAAACCAAAGTTATTTTCTAAACCTGCAAAAAATTGCACTTCAACTCATGAAACAATTCCATATATAGGAGTAATAGAATAACTGAATGACATCCATAAGTGATTCTCTACCTACAGATCCAACAATAAATAAAATTGACAAAACACTATCTTTTATATATACTAGAAAAAACTACATGATTATTCTATTTTATTAATTCTACCAATTACCAAAAGACTAACTATCAGACAACACAGGCATAACAGAAACAATAAGAAGCATTAAAATGTGCCTTACCTCAAAGGCCAAAAAAAGTCGGGTTTTTACTAATCCTATCCAATTCCTATACTTTTGAAAACTTAAAAGTACAACAACCCTATCACACAAGTACGAAGCATCAATTACATTTTAAGTAGCTTATACAGACTAGTCAACGTAAGCAACATTGAACCTGTTCACTTAAAGGGCTATGACCTCAATCAAATCAAATGGTTAGAGAAGGATTGTGTTAATAAATCCTCCACTACACAAGCTTTGAATCACCAAACACAAACAAAAATTTAGTCTAAATAATTGATGGGGATCCACTATCTTGTTTCTACATTAGATTAAAAATGGGTTTAGACTCATTACCAAATGGCTTAATCCAGTAAATCTTATAATGCTAGTTATAACAAAAAATCAATGTTGAATTCAAGTACCCTATTTGTCTTCTACTCTTTAGTACCCTCCCGACAACTTCAACATCCATTGCTTTCATAACACAACACAACTTAATAAAAAAAGGATGTGCGAGTTAGTTGAGACTAGAAGTTTTACAGACCCATCAAATGAAATAAACACAGTGCCTATTATGTTACAATTGCAACCTGAGCATAGTTGAATATTTTCATTAACATTTTAGAAACATAGCCCAACCCCATATAGACAAGCATTCAAACAGTTCAAGTGCTTTTTACAACTATACTAATAACCTACAAAAATGAAATCAGTGAAACATCCAAGTCTGGAAGTATCACCGCAAGAAAAAATAATTAAGGAAAACCCATTGTTTCCAATAAAACATTAGGAAAGATTGATATTTTCCAGGGATTACAAAGGGCAAAATCAAAAAATTCAAACACAAACAAACAACCAATCATGGAAACCGAACCCTAATGCATTAAATGGCATTTCATTTCATAGTACACAACCTTGAGAAAAAATATTGAGATCAAAACCCTAATAAATTGAATGGGGTTTGATATTGGATGGGAAATTACTAATTACTTCGAAAATCTCAATCCATGATGATCAAGGATGGTTGCAGCCTATAACAATTCAAGTAGATTGTAGAGGTGTGGATTTGTATATATGTCCTGATGTTGAGGTTGATAGGGAATGGCTACACTCTTGCTTGGGATAAAAATTGCCTATGTATCAAGTTCCTTGGGGAAACTTGAATCAAGCCTTACGAAGTTCATCACTCTCTACTTATAGATGTTTGAGCTGACTTTTCTTATTTGCTCCAGGCCATTGTCAAGTGTAGATATATATTTTGTGTTATCTTGATGATTTGTCATTACTTCTGATGTTATAAAGTAAATGTCTCCTTGATTGGTGCGTTAACTAAGCTTCAAGATTGCAGTAGATCATTTGCTTTCATATATGGTTGTGTTTCATATTTGGGACAACCTGAGTCTGGGTCGTTGTTATGTCCAGGTGGAGTGGTATGAGCTGTGAAGATATGACCTAGGGTGTGGACACGTGTGATGTAGTGATATGTTTGAGAACGGAGGGTACATACACATCCCCCTTTATTTATTTATTTTTTTGGACATATATGGTGTGAAAAGATAAAATAAAATAAAGCTTTCAACACGTGTCACACAGCTGGTTTTAAACAAATTTGGAAAATGTTCAGGAATTGTTCGATTTGATCCATGGGCCCAAATTGTGGCTGTTTGTGGGCGAGGTTATGATTGTGTTTTGTAGGGAAGGCAAAACATTTTAGCTTTTTCAAGGTTTGTGCAGCTGAATGGTTTAGGATCTGGCTGTCTTTCATATCTTCACTCTATCAATAAAAAGAAAAAAAAGGCAGAGATAAAAGAAAACCAAAATCTTTTCGACTTTTTCGTCTTTAGGTGCGTCTCTTTCAATCTAAAAAATTTGATCTTTTGTTTTATTTTTCCTTTTGTAATGTTGATTACTAGTGATAATTTGAGTGGAGAAGTTGAGTTGGATTAGTGGAGAGAGAGAACTATGAGTGATGAAGATGATGGTGTTAGGGTTCGTAATGGAGATGAGGCATCATCGTCTTCCTCATTAGAGATGATGGTTGAGGAGGTGGTACCCAGGTTAGTAGATTGTACTACTGCTTTGAGGGAGGAGCTTGGTTGGGTTTACTACAATCTGACAATATACGACCTGGGTGGAGAGAGGAATGTGTTTGGATTGGATTATGTTCCTCGAAATGGAGGTGTTGTGGTTTGTTATGGTCAATTAAAGGTTGGGATGAGGTTGCCGTTCTCCCGTCTGACTGCGGAGGTTTTAAGCTTTTGTGGAAAAGCTCCTTGTCAGTTCGTGGGGAATAGTTTGGGGGTTTTTCATGTGTTGGAGGGCTTAGGTCGGGGATTTGGCTGGGAAAGTGGCCTTATTGCAGCCGTCTCTTGATGTTTCAAGGGTGGAGGTAGCGCATTGGATTACTGAGAGCAAATATTTGCAGGCCGTTGTTGAGTGAGCTCAGAATGAATATAACGACCTGGTTGATCTAGTAGAGAGTCAGGATGTCTACATTCTAGTGGATGATTATATGGAACTAGAATGTTAATACAAAACCCTCAAAAGATCTATTGAAAGTGAGGCTGCAACAGTAACTGTAGAAAGTGTTGTTGTAGATGATAGTAGATGATCTGATCTACCAACCGACCTGGGTGCTCCTCCAGCTGCTCAGCCCAATGAAGATGCTGCCACTAAAGTGCTAAATGTAAGCGGTAACCCGACTATTTGTTCTTTTGTTGTTAATACTGATAACTTTATTTTGATGGGGATGCTAAGGTTGTTGTCCTAGGATAAGTTGGGGGCTTCTAGTATCTAACCGAAATTATAGTAAGTAAAATTATTTAAATTCCTTACTTGTTTTGAAATGAGATTGTCTATGAATTTTGTTTGAATGTGATTGCTTCCCTTGCTTTTTGTTTTGCTATTTGACGACCTGTGTTGCATAGTAGTAGACTCGATGACCTATCATACTTTGTTAGATTGTCTGATGATTGTAGGTCGTAGGTGCTTGTGAACGACCTGTTAGATGCGCGTAGTTGGTACACAGGTTTCTTCGTGTCTTTAGGTATGTGTATTGATTGAGTGGTTCCTTTTGGGGTAACTTCTTATTGATTGTTGACTGATAATTAGCCTTTGAGTGGTAATTATAGTTGAGTCAAACTTAACCCTTTCAAAACCTTTAAGTTGACTTATGGTCCCTTTGGGTGTACCTTGGATTGTATTTAACTGATAATTGGCCTTTGCGTGCCAATTACAGTTGAATCATTTTTAACCTTAGCGTTGATGTTAAGTGGATTTGCGGTCCTTTTGGGGGACCGTGGATTGAATTTGATTTATAATTAACCATTACGTGGTAATTATAGTTGAGTCGTCCTTAACATTGGCATTGGTGCTAGGTCAGTTACTTTCATATCCTATATCGGGTAGCGAGTGCAAGATGCGTGGTACTCATGTAATGCAAGGATAATGATATTTAGTAATTTTAGGTTTTGTTCTTTTGAGTCCAAAGTCTGTAAAACGTCCGACTAGTAAAGTTACCTTACTCACGTGGGTTGGGAGCATAGATCGAGTAAGGGATCGTCCAAAACTTAGGACTAGGCAAGGTTCACAACTGAATTACAACTTCAAGGAAATTAGTGAGTAAGATTTTAGGTTATTTCTTAGGTTGCTCAATTAAAACTTGCAATGCAAGTTAACGTAAAATTACAAGGATTGATTTCTTAGTAAACTAGATAGAAAGATACATGAAAAGGGTTCATCATAATCATGCAAAGTCAGTTACAAATTTTTAGAGTACCTTATCACTACAGCTCTAATCCGTCTCTAGTTTGTCGACAAACCCGAAACGGCATCGAGTATCGATCCCTAGTAAGATGTACTCATCTTTGAGTTCATCTTACTAGCCTGAGGAGTTGTATTAACATTCAATCTCTAGAATATCACCTCAACTCCTGGTTTAATTATACACCAGCTGGGCAAACCAGAGGGCTAACGGCTACCATAGGGTCTCGCACTAGACTAGACCAAGTGTTAACTGGGTCTCGCATGAGACTGGTCTGGAGTATCAACACTCTAAACTTGGTTAGACTCAATCATTTTAGGATCAGATGTATAATCAAAACCTATTTTCCTAAGTAGTGATTCTAGACTACTAAAATGCACCTTGATCCTCACATGAGCATTATTAACCCTCCCTTTGGGAGGGTTTTAGGTCATGGTCCTTGGATGTATTGATTGGTTTGATGTATGAAAGGAAAAGTGAAAAGAAGTAAAGGAAGAACTGGAAATTTAACTTGAAGGAAATAGATTTTATTTAAAGTTCAAGACTTCCTGTACCATCCTAATTCAAAAGCTTCAAAATAAGAAAATACTAAGCATGAAAATGTAAACAACAAAATGAAATGCAAGAAGAGACCCCCCCCCCCTCCTTTCTCCAACATCCAAAATATATATCCCATGGGAATCTCACGTGAAGCCTTCCCACATTTATAAGTTTGTCTTTTCCTTTTTCAAAACATCCAAACTTTTTTTTCACAAAGTTTACCTTTTTCTTTTCAAAACAACCAAACTTTTTTCACCCTTTTCTAATCAACAATCTAATCATGCATTTAATTTCTTGTCTTGTCTTTTCTTACAAGGTGTCACAAAAGTGCCCATAACTTGCGACTTTTCTATGCATGATGACTCTTCATTTCTTGTGGCCCGCAGAGTGGATCCATTTACTGTGTCCAGTGGCGGCCCGGATTTTGGAATTTTCATAACTTTCTGTCTTTGCATAGAGCTCATCGCCCTGGTCGTTCTAGCAGTTCACTTGTCGGAATCGGTGTTCAGATTTGAAAGATGTGAGCTTCGGAAGTTTGTTGCTTCTTTACACGTGGTCCCGTTCTGCACTGGTTTTGTCTCTTTGGAATCTTCAGCTCTAGGCAGGCTTTGTTTCGCTTCACTGGGGCTGAGTGGGAAGCCTTCAAGTATGCACAATATTCTCGTACTTTGATGCAAGTTTTGTCATCATATTCATGTTAACTGTGAAAACCTGCAAAAGAACGAAAATATAATTATTTCATGATTATTAAACACATAATTAACCAAAATGCTATGCTTCTATGGGGTTTAGTATTACAGTTTTGGGTACTTATCACACCACCCCCAAATAGCACTTTGCTTATCCTCAAGCAAATAACAGACATTAAAACGATAAGTGGCCAAAAATGTGTTGTCCTAAACTAAGTCTCATTTCACAGAGTGCGATTGCATTGACCAATGGAACAAGGCCTTAAACCACTAGGAATCCCCTAGTGGACGAGTTATAGCCTAGTGAGAGTTTTCCAGAGAAGATACTCATAAACTTCATCTATACTACGATGACTCAGTAACAAAGGCTTCTTCACTTAATTAATCTCAGATATCTATACATCCCACTACATTATAGAGTATTAATTCCTTTGAAATTCAAGTTAATATACATACAATAATAAAAAAATCTACATATGAACATGCATGCAGTGATCTTTACAATGAAATGTACGAGCTGGGCCGTTTCTGGATCTTTTGGATAGCGTCCTTAAGTAGGTTCTCACAGGTATGTGTCGAAACAAAAATTCTCTCATATTTTTCCACTAAAGTTTTGCTAACTCCAGTGTGCAGTGGGCACACGTTTCCTCACATACTCAATGACAATTAGAGGAGCCGAGGTCGAGAATTCACATCTACTACTTATTATCACACCATCCTACTCCTAATTGAGCTAGAGGTCTTTATTAGATGTTATGGGGCTTAGGTGGTAGTGTAGAAGAAAATGGAATGGAAAATTTAAAAATGATAAGTATGAGAGAATAAGGTCTTCGAGACATTTACACTAGAGAAATCCTTATTTTCTTTCCTGCTTCTAACATGAGTTTCCATATTTTTCTTTTGATTTTTGGAAACATATTTCTATTTTTCTTTTTCTTTTCTTTTTGAAGAAGATAAATAATTTTTATTTGTGACAAGTTTTTCTCTTCATTTTTCCACACTTCATCCTATTTCTCATACTCATCATCTTGGTGGGCTTATTTATTTATGGTTAATAGATGGGTAAGGATTTTTTTGGTGAAAATGAAAGGGTTAATGAAAGGTTTAGTGGGGCAACTAGCGGTAAATTTTTTACAGGTATGAATTTTTGGCTATATGGATCCAAAGAAGGCCTAAATTCTCGCCTAAGATTAGGGTAGTGATCAAGTAAGTAGACACATGATTTTCTCTATTCGGAAAAGCTACTCCTCTGTATCATTACTCATATATCACACATGTTGAGGATTTTTGGTTCGATTCTCATAGGATATGGAAATTAAGTTGTCTAACCGTGGGTCTCCTAAACTTACTGCTATGTACATTTAATGACAGTTAGTTCATGAATGCTCATGAAAAAAAGTAAAAACTATTGCATACGTATTAACTTAAGTTTCTAAGAACAAATTCTAATTCTAATGCTAGGGTGAGATTTGTAGATATTTTTCATCATAGAAAAGGAAACGAGACTTTGTCACTAAATACACTTATTTAGACAGAAAAATAAAGCTATATACAACCTATAAATGCTTAATTTTTGCGAAAGGTTCTAATCACCCCTAAATAGTAGAACGTTGTGTCCTCAAAGTGTCAAGAGGAAGAAAGAATATACATGAGAGGCTTGAGCAAAAATAGAGTTGATATCTTCAACAGAATATCATTCTAACACAACATATGCTATATAAAAACAAAAAGGAAAGGGCACATCAAGAACTAAAACAACAAATATGTACATCAACTTACACTGCCCTAATTAAGAATTAGGGGTATGTCCATTCTAGCTTCATCTCTATCGAAGTGCCATTCTTTGGCATCACGCCAGTTTATCATGGTTTTCCAAACTTCACTCCACTTTCTCTTTTTAGAAGTGTCCAAATGAGCTATCATGTCTTTGTATTTGGGGAAGCAATGAACGTACTTCAGGTACCTTGAAGAGTGACGTTGTCAGAACCAAAATTGCAATGAACCAATTATTCTATTCGCCAAACTTATAGAATCTACTCGTACCCAGTCATGAAAAGTGGGAGAAAACTGTGGGAAGAATGCCCTCATTATCCGGCATGCGGTAACGGGCAAGGTGATATAATGGTGTCAAAAATGATGAGCCTTTTTCAAGTTCTCAATTACGAGGTCCGTGATGTCGAAGAAAGTATGTTGCTGAACGAGAGCATGGAAAGTCTTGCAAGCTGATTCGGTGGTAGTGGAAAATTGCCAATCCCTCATGATGTTCATAAGGATAAACAACATGGTAGTCTCGACATTCATTGGCATACTTGCTAGGGGAATTGTTTTGTTCGGCCATCGGCCAGGTTCTTTACGTTCCATGACATATGTGAGGCCATCGTTGTTGAGGCCGGCAAAATCTTCCCAAAAGTAGTGATTTAAGGAGTTCTATATGATGTATTGAATGGTGGGGGTGGGCTCGTGATAGGGAAGGTCCAAAGTTATAGCAACTGTTGGCTCGTAAAAGAGATGTCTGGTGTTACTCATACAGATTGTGAATCCATTCAAAAAGAAACCGCGTGCACCATTAAATGTTGTTTTATCCTCTATATGATCATAAAAATAAGCTGCTAAACATGGAGAGTATGTCTGCTCAGGGTGTAGAATGAGGGAGGACCAACCAGCTTGAGTGATAAGGTGTCTGAAATGAAGTCCATATAAAGGAGAATCCACCAAAGCCTGGAAGGATTGTTCAGGCATGATCTTTGGAGGTTCCATTATTGGTGATGCAGAAGACGTGTGATGAAAGACACCACCTATAGACAAAGATAAACTAATTTTTAGAATATGATGGAAATGACTGAGTAAAAACAAATGACATTGATTACAACAGGAAAATTGCACTACACTTAATTAGGGTTACTAAAGAAAAAACTAAAAAAAACAGAAAACAACAAAGAACAGAAATTCTATCGGAAATTTGTGAAATTTAATTTATGTCATGGCCCGGGTAACAACGAGGATCCTTAAGTGGGAGAAATCCATTTATAAGATTCTTGATGAAGTTAATCCGTGCAACAACCCATTGCAATAGGGTGCTCTGTGTCTGGTAAATCTCGGATTGGTTCTCCATTATAAGATTGTGATTTGCCAAGAACTGGTTATGGCTGTGCAAGAATTGTTCTTGTTCCTCGTCGTGCATTGTCTGAAGGTCGTGAAATTAAAGAAGACTAGTGATGATGATTTTTTGACGTGTATATAATGTCATTAGTCCTTGGTGAATTAAACGAAGGCCTTTCATAGGATTAAATACGTTGTGTATTGCATTGTCATCGAAGATGTTGACAGAGGAAAAAGCTTCACCGGTTTCTGCACCGACATGGTTCTTTGCAACGTCGGGAGTCCAAAAACCGTTCATACAGATGGAGTGAATGGTGAGAATGTTAGCTGTTCTGAGATGGGTAGTAGGAGCAATAGTAGGAAAACCCCAACGCACCATGATAAGTGTCATAATGGTTGGCAAAGGGGCTGACTTTTTCCTGGCACGTGCGATCGCGTTCCAGAGAAATTGAATAATGCAAAAATCATTGCTTTTAGTCTGCAGGACCCAGAGTAGATGGAGGAGGGGTTTTGTTATTTCGGAAGTCTTAGATGTGCCGAACACATTATGGGCTACCCATTGGATCACATCTAATTGGTTCTTTTGCGAGGATCGTTGATAAACAATGAGGTTTTTCCGGTTGTATTCGCCATAAAGGATAGTTTCAAACATTAGATGCCTTATATTGTCAAATGGCGAATCCTGAAGGTGTACCTCATGGTTAATTATGGGAATTTGAGGTACCTCGCATATGATTTCCGGAGTCAATTCGTGCTCGCATCTGTTTGCACGGACAAAGAATTGTCCGTCTTGGAAATAACCGTGTGTATACAAATGCATAATCAACTCTCTGGAATAAACTGCCTCCTTATGATGTAATAGAGGGAACCATCCATGACGTAAAATTTTAGTGTCAAAATATGGTTGAAATATACCGCTCTGAAAATTTTCCATAAAGTTTTGCTCGGGTACGAAAATTTGAGTGAAGGCAATTGAAGATGGAAAGAATGGAGTGGCAAAGATATTTCAGTGAAAAAGGGACGACTGGATTGTAGAGGTGTCTAGCCTAGCAATAAATAGGCACCAATCTGAAAGTTTAGAAAATACGGATCAAGGTGTGACAAGGTAGTTAGACCATGTGTATCTTCTAAAATAATTCTATCAAGGTGCTTGCCCAAAAGATCGTTTAAAAGTAGATCCCTGAGACTATGAGTCAGACGTGGGAAGAGATAGAATATACGAGAGAAGGTGTCACAGGTTAGTTTGACCAACTTGTATATTCATAAATCAATTAAACAAGGCACAAAAGTGGATGTAGTGTGGAGGGGAAAGAATAGGACATGCAACTACGAAGAGTGGCACACTCTTCCTTTTTTTTTCCTAGCGAGAACTCTAGATGTAGCGTAAGTAGAAGAACAAGTAATACGAATACATAGATAGGATCTTACATTAAGTTGTAACAACGTAGTAGTGTAAGTAGAAGAACAAGTAATACGAATACATAGATAGGATCATACATTAAGTTGTAACAACGTATAGGGATGTGAAAACACACCATAATGTTAATAGGAAAAATACAGATATAGATATTAGATATGACTATATGCCACATCAACAACGTTACGATAATAAAACTAACGAGCATGAAGACTTGAGTAACATATTCAATTTGTTGTAGCTCAAACTTTTCTAGTGCATTCGTGACGCTGAAGATTGGTAAGAACTTAAACAAACCTAATTGGAATTAAAGAAAAAGTGTATAAGGGAGAAGATGGAAGGAGTGAAAATGAAGGATGTGGTAAATTTTCTATTTATAGAAAGGAAATGGAGCCGTTTTCTGACCGTTGTGTTGGCAGTTTTATGATCGTTTTCTGACCGTTGTAGATCGTTAGTTGACGGTAAAATTTGTCGTTATGTGTGACGTCAACTGTTATATATATATATATATATTATTAGAATAGATATTGGAGTTATATAAGATATAATACTTGACAAAGCAGAATATTGTGGAAAATGTTGGAAATAGAAGACATATGTAGGTAGAAAATTAAAATGAAAACACGTAAATAAAATATCCGACATAAATAAAATACAAGGCCGGGAAAATAAAACCTCTACTAGGAATCCTCAGGGGCTGCTGAAGAAGAACCAGGAGTCCTGCGGCGGCGTGCAGGATGACCTCCCATGGAGGCTAACTGCTCCTGGATATCGCCTAGAGTATGTATCACCTGGGCTTGAAATTGGTGCTGGTTTGCCATGAGCATTTGCTAGAACTGGTTCTGGTGAGTACTTAGCTGATCCTGAAATGTAGTCATGGAAGTGCGCATTTCTTGCTGAAATTCGCCCATGGTGTCAGTCAGGGAATCGTGGCGAGTGCTCATATCCATAGCTAGTAAATTCGTGGACGGCAAAAGTTCGATACGGAAATTATTCGCCTAAGATTCGAAATGTTTAACAATAATACTTTTAAATATTCGGTTCAAAAAAATGCTAACGGCAAAAATATGATACGTGTTTTAAACGGGTATAATACAAATGCATTCTTTTGAAATTCGGCTATATATATTTTCATTTAAAATTTTGATATATAATTATATAGTGGGTTTTCTTTCTTTTTTTTTTTCCTTTTTAAAAATTTTATTCATGAACGAAATAATACTAAGTTGAAATTTTTTGTTCTACTTACTATTTAGTATTTACCATCACAAACAAAATAATTTGATGACTAATTGATTATATGTTTGCAAAACACATCACCAAAAGTCCAAAACACATCACCAAAAGTCCAAAACACATCATCAATGAAAGGATAAATTAAAAGGCATGTAGATTGAGACGACATGTTAGCATCCATGATGCTCTCAAAGTGACAAACTAAAATACTAGCTAAATTCAAAACAAAAACTCTAATGTCTTGCAGCTGCAGGCTCAATAAAATCTAAACAAAAACTCAAATGTCTTGCAAACTAGCTAAATCCCAAAACTGTGTGAAAATTCTATGAAGTCTTATCTCATAGAAGACCCAAAGAGCTCTTCAAAAATAATATCATCACGAGTAGGCAGAGTAGCATTACTTGTAGCATCATTAGGATTTCCAATAGCTTCATTAGGAATTGCAAGCTCATCATCCCCATTTCCACGTTCTTCATATTCCGGAAGTTCTCCAAGATATTCAAGATCGATGACTTTTGTATCTCGTTTCTCTAAGTTTTCACAGTTAGCCTTCATCTTCGAATTCATACGAATATAAACCAAATCTTCTAGAATTTCTAGTGACAAGCTATTTCTCTTCTTTGTTTGAGCCACTTCAAAAAGCACTCTAGTTCCTTTCACACGCTGATGCACTACATAGTTGGCTTAAGATTCGGATGGCAATCTTTTGAACAATAGGAATCGAACCACCATTTTGTAACCACCACACTCCTGCATTTATGTAAATTAATACATCTTCCACAATAAATAAGAAATACAAATCTCATAATGATAAAAAAAATATACTTAAAATTATATATACTTACGAGGATGAATAGTTTCCATTTGATTAGCAATGGGAGTAAAAATATCATAACTTTTAGTATTGTACTCAGTTATTTGTGTACTGAAAGCTCGACCATCTGCATCATTACTTATCATATTTGTTGCTGCAAATACTAAGCCCTTCTTTACTAATGGATGACCATATTTTATCCTTTCAATAGTCATAAACTTCGGATTTAGAAATGCAGCAAACGCGTGTACCTCATGAAGTATGTTTTTGTCCTTCCTTGGATCAAATAAGTCCAATAACTGTTGGTACCTTGTTGGATCATTATCACACCGGTGCTTTATCTCCTCTCTTGCTCTTTCCATAGCCTCAAATAGATACCCAGCAGTCGATCCTTCACCATCTACCAAACGAAGTACTCCAATAAGAGGTTCCAATACTGATATCACTTCTTTCCCATAATACCAAAAAACAATACCTTGAATAATATCTGTAACTTGTCTTCCTCTTACATCATTACATTGTTTCAAAGCTCTCCAGTCAGGTGATGCAACCATCGCACGCAACCTATCTTCAACATTTATAATAGATTGAAGCATCATAAAATTGTAACCAAATCTGGTCGTACAAGACTTTTTTAACTCTTTGCTTGTCTTACTCCTTAGTAATGTTATGACGGCTGGAAACCTATAAAGAAAATCCACTATCACCTTAGCTTCCTAAAAATCATCTCGTATCCAACCGATGTCATCGTTAATATCCTTGAGCAGGCATAACAGGTTTTGTAGATGTGAGGATATACTTCCATTACCATTTGCCCAACACTCTTATAGTTAGAAGGATTATCAGTAATAATTTGTACAACATTTTCAGCACCAACTCCTCTATGGCATTACAAAGTAGATTTTTGAGATACACTGCAGTCTTTCTTTCACTTGACTCTTCAATGCAGTACAAGAAAACAACACCTTTTGGAGAATACACAATCATATTTATAAAACAACGGCCCTTCAGATCGGTCCAACCGTCAAGCATAAAAGTACAACCGGATCCAATTTGAGACCAAGAATTTTTAACTTGCGAGACATATTCAACAACTTCAACCTTTGCATTTTGCACCAATTTCATGCGGAGAGTTGAGTATGATGGTACTTTAAATCCACTTCCATAAAGGACTGACTTTGAATAACATTGAATGCAATATTATTATCAAAGAAAAAATGCCCAAGTGCATTATCCACGTGTTCCTTGTCCTTCTTATCACACATGGATGGTACCGTAGTTTGACGCAAAGCAGGGAAATCATGGTGTTTGTACCTTCATGTTGAACTCCCCCAGTGAGAGATGATGATCTAGTCTTCAACTTCTTATTTGGACATTCCTTCTCCTTAACAAGTAAAATAGCTTCAGCTTGGACATCCTCCGGAACAAGCGTACAACCAACAACATACATTCCTGGTAAACAAGATAAATGTGCCTTCAATCTTGAAATTCCTCCACTCTTTTTATATTTGCAGAATTTGCAAGTGAAGTGACCCTTTAAATCCTCCCCATATTGCCAAAAAGGATCTTTTACTCTAACCATTTTGAGCACTTTCAAAGTTTCAAGTTTGAAGAAGTAAAAAATGGTAGAATATGGGCAATATGTTATGGCTCTACCACTTCAAGAAGACAAGAACTAAACACATTTTGTTCTCATACTCAAGAGTCAAGTCTACTCGTATTCTATATTACTGTTCTTAGTCGGTTCGGTTGAGATTTCTATGGGAGACTTTCCAGTTCCGAATTCTATGTTTCCAGTTATTTCCACTTTCCAAGTTCCAACTAAGGCCCAGCCCGATTTTCTGAATTTCAAAGATCTGTACATTATAATTAAGCAATTATAAGCCCGGCCTAACCAATTCATGAATTAAACCGCATCATTAAAAACTTCGATGACTTATTCGTTTTATTCGCAAAACCCTTATAATTCGAGAATAATCCGCAAATTAAACGGTGAATTACTAGCTATGTCATATCCTCCCTAAATTCGCCCATGTAATGTTCCATCGATACTTGGCGAGTATACATGTCTCGCATACCACTGTTCATAGTGTGTATGGCATCTATATGACGGCTCATCTGGCTCATAGCATCCTTATCAAAGAAAGGTGGAGGGGATGGGGGAGGTGGAGTCACGTTATCCTGTTCCACTATCATACGTGTTGTGGGTTCCCATGGGAACTGTATACACTTGTTGAAAACATGCATATTCTCATAGTGCAGCAAAGGAACTAAAGGTGTAGCAGACAGGAAACCCAAATTTATCATAACTTGCGTGACAAGAATGGCAAGAGGAGCTGATCTGAGTGTGATATGAGTAATGATGTCGAATAGAAAGTGTAGGGGGGATTTCCCATCATTGAATAGATGATACGTGTAAGGGAAATAACCTAAGACTATAGATGCCCAGAATGAGACGAGGACCATCGGATCAGTTCCATGAATAAGTGATCTCGTGCTTAGCATGAGTGTTTAGTGGATATATGCTAGGCACGTGCCTGACCGCCTCTAAGTATGACAGTTCTCCAAGTCGTTAGGAACTGATATAGACAGTTCCTGAACAGAAGGAAATTGAAGATGGAAATCTCTGATGATAAGGAAGGAATTGTGATGACATATCTTAGGAGTTACGTTTTAGATATAATCTTCCCATACATGATGGGACATTATGATCAACAAGGAAACTTACCTCTCATAAGATATGGTATAGATTCAGACTTGTATAAGAAGAGGAATCCTACTAGGAAGGCAGAGTCCAAAGATGGAAGGGAACTCACAAGCGGTGAGGATAGCCCTAACCCTAGGACTCTCGTAGCTCTTCCTATATAAACCATTGGGATTCACTCTTAGAAACTACGCAAAATAGGGTTTGATTCTCCTTAAGAACATAGGAGATACATAGGCAGCCGTCAGACGGTTCAACCCTGAACTCACCATCATCTCATCATTTCTTTATTCAATAGAGGCTCCAAGATCACAAGGCACAGAGGAAGATTAGGGGATACTCGATCGGAATTTCCCCTACAGAAAGGTCACAATACATAAGTTTCCCTTTCGCTCCTGGAGGAACTAGAGTATGTGGAGAGATGTCTTATTAATGTTAGATGGCTTAAAGGTGACAATGACATTTTGACCCATCCATTGAGTCACGACAAGTTGGTTATGACGTAGAAAACATTAATAAGCGTATTTTCCATCCAGAATATAATCACCCTCGATTAGCATGTCGAGCATGAGGTCGTAAGTCTATGGATATACGGACTGTTGCTGAGTCAACACATGGCCGACCAAAGGTATGCCAGTGATCCCAGAGATCAAGGCAGGTGTGACTTGGAAGGGGCACGTCATCCCTGACCCAAAAATGATCGCCATTAAAACCGCCATTGTTGTAGAACTTCAACACCAAATCCGTCGAATACAGACTACCATTGGCATACAACAAATACTCCCAACCTCGAGCTTGAATTTTAGTATCAAAAAATAGGGAAAACATCCCATTTTCAAAAAGTGATCCAAAATTCTGTTCTACTGAAATTCACCTGTTTCCGGCCATTTGGGGATCGAAGGAAGAGGACGGGTACTGTTTTGAGATGAGAGGAAGAATTTGAAGTTGGTGGTAGAACAAAAATTGAAATGGGATTGTGGGGGTCTCGTGCAAGACTGGATTTGAACTAGGGTCTATCTCGTGCGAGACTCGAATGGGAGGGGATGAGATCCGGTTTTTGTGGGAGAAGAAATAAGGGAATGGTGACGCGTGATGAGGTGTCTCGGGTTATAAATGGACCGAGAATCACGAGATTTGGTCGGGCCTAATTTTTTTTCCAAGCCCACATCAAACCTAAAGCCCAAATCAAACCTAAAAAATGTAAATGCGCACATATGACTCGTTCGGACTCCAAATTGGATAAATGAGCTACCGAAATGATCGGCATGAAAAATACCATCCAATTTGATGTGGCATGCTCAAAGGCCAAAGGAATTTGAAAAGAAAGAGGGATGTTTTATTTATAAACAGTGGTGTTTTTTTTTTAATATATATATGGTTTTATTTTTATGCAAGGGAGATTAATGTGAACAACACTGGATGGCTAGAAAGCTCTCCATCTAAACTCTCAGGCAACTATTATATCGGCTCTGGAGTGAACCCAATCCAGCCAGATTGTGGATTCACCTTTATATATTATGGGTCTAGGGTGCAGGACAGTACCATCCTTGACCGTGCGCGCTACGATCTAATAATATTACCCTTATTACATATGGCTAGCCTCAAACCTCCCCAAAGGGAACTAAAAGTAACCAATATCTAGGGGTTGGCCTGGTGGAATCCATTGCCCGTGTCCTAAGTAGGCAACATCCGAGGTTGAACACGAATCTCTTTGTGCACATCGTTAATGCAAGGGGAATTTTAAAAGACCTCAACATATGCATATATACAAAGTGAGTCTTTTAACGTCAGATCCTCAAGACGAATCCCAACTTGTGAGAGGAATGACCTGGCAAAGTTGATCTTGAGCTACTGGTGTCCAATAAGTGTATACGTTATAATAAACACCTTCACCAAGCGGCTGAAGACCAAGGCAATTAGGGGTTTGATAATGCATACACCACCCCATTCTGTGCGCACGTCGTCGAAGAGAAAAAGTACTACGACCTTATCCTATTTGAGAGGGTTGAGACTTTGTCCAAATGACGATTTGAACGTGGGCAATAAGAGAGTAGAAAAGAATGGAGAAAGAAGGAGGAGAAATTTTTGGAACCCATCTGTAAATACCCGCCCCATCCTACCATATTGATACTGTCCCCACTTAGCCACTGCGGACCTCCGACAGTGTGGGGTTTCAGACTCTGGACAGCAGCTTCCTAGGAGGTCACCAATCCTGAAAACTACTCCTGCCAGAGCACGCTTAACTCTGGAGTTCTCACCAACCCTACAGCCAAACGATCCGGAAAAGGCCTCGATGTTAAGATTTGGTGGATCAATTACTCATAGCCAGGATCTTTGGACAACCGCTTAAACGAAGTGGGATCACACCATGGTGCAAGCATCACCCATACCCGGGCTACGCGCCTTTCCATCATACCCCTCCTCGGGCCACGCCTAGGGGTATCACAATCCTACCACCTTAGGATCGAATCGTCTTCGACTCTGATACCATTTTGTAATGACCCGCCCCATCCTACCACATCGATACTATCCCCACTTAGCCACTGTGGACCTCCGACAGTGTGGGGTTTCTGGACTCCAAATAGCAGCTTCCCAGGAGGTTACCTATCCTAAAAACTACTCCTGCCTGAGCACGCTTAACTCTAGAGTTCTCACCAACCCCATAGCCAAACAATCTAGAAATGGCCTCGATGTTAAGATTTGGTGGATCAATTACTCATAGCCAGGATCTTTAGACAACTGCTTAAGCGAAGTGGGATCACACCATGGCGCAACCATCACCCATACCCGGGCTAGGCATCTTTCCATCATACCCATCCTCCGACCACGCCTAGGGGTATCACACCATCGTTTACCAATAGGAACGTTTGCTCACATTTTAGAAGACATTTATACTCAGTTCTGAAATAGAGTTTTTGTGGACTACGGCTCCGGTGCTTACAACCACAAACTTCAAAGTAATTTTGAGATCATAAAATAGAAGATGGCTCGACTACCAAAATAATGTACCCTCTACAGAAAAACAAGATTGAGTACGCTAAACGAAACATCTAGTCTATGTAGACTGGATCTTTAAGAAGAGTCTTATCAACAGTTAGGGAGCATAACTTGTGGTCATGTTTGAAGCGTTAGCCATTTAGTTGAAATTCAATGTCATCTTGTGGATTAAGCAAAGATCGAGATTACCCCATAATGGGCCACAGCTGACACAATGAAAGGACCATACCATCGTGTTTTCAATTTACCAAGAAAAATGTATATTCTGGAGTTGTAAAGTAAAACTTTTTGGCCAATTTTGAAATCTGTACGCAAAATGTGCTTGTCGTGCACTTTTTTCATATTAGCTTTGTATGATTTCGAGAGATCATAAGAATCACTCCGAATCTCCTCAAGCTCATTTAATTGTAGTTTTCGCTTCTCGCGAGCCGCGTTGATATTATAATTGAAGCTTTTGATGGCCCATAGGGCACGATGCTCAAGTTCAACCGGAAGATGATAAGGTTTTTCAAAAATGATGCGGTAAGGAGACATCTCTATAGGTGTTTTAAAGGTCGTTTGATATGCCCATAAGGCATCCGATAAGTGGAGAGACCATTCTTTCCTTGAGGGATTAACAGTTTTCTCCAAAATAGACTTTATCTCTCTGTTGGAGACTTCCACTTGGCCACTCGTTTGTGGGTGATACGGAGTAGCAACTTTGTGAGTAACTCCATATTTCTTCATTAAAAACCCAAAAAAATTATTACAAAAATATGTACCTCCATCACTGATGATAGCTTTGGGGACACTAAAATGAGAGAAAATATTTTCTTTTATAAATTTGACGACAGTCTTATGGTCATTTGAGCGACATGCAAGTGCCTCAATCCATTTGGACACATAGTCCACAACGACTAGAATGTAGAGAAAACTTTGAAAAATAGGAAAAGGTCCCATAAAATCAATCCCCCAAACATCAAAATTTTCCACAATTAAAATGGGATTTAGGGGCATCATATGGCATTAGGTAATGTGACCCAGGTGCTGACAATGAATGCAAGCATTGCAATGTTCGTGCGCATCACGAAAAAGGGTAGGCCAGTAAAAACCACATTATAAAACCTTGGCCACAGTTTTCTTTCCACTGAAATGACCACCGCAAGATTGTTCATGGCAAAAAGATAACACGTTGGTGTGTTCCCAGTCGGGAATGCAGAGACGAATGAGTTGGTCGGAACAATACTTAAAGAGGTAGGGATCATCCCAGAAATAATATTTTACAGTGGATAAGAACTTTTAACTATCAGGGCATGACCAAGTTGAAGGAACTTCCTCAGTAACTAGGTAGTTAATGATATCCACATACCATGGAGGAGAAAATGGAGTATAAATGCTCATATGGGAAGGAATCACAGATGGCGTCAGAATCATTATCAATGCCACCACATTTTCAGTTCATTTCTTGTTTTTTATTTCCAGGGTGAATTCTTGCAAGAGAAGGATGCAGCAGAACAATCTCTGTTTCGCATCCTTTTTCGCGAGTAGGTACCAAAGTGAGGCATGGTCAGTATATACAGTGGTTGAAGGCCCGACCAGGTAAGGGAAAAACTTATCCAAAGCATAGACAATAGCTAGGAACACTTTCTCAATTGTTGTGTAATTACCTTGAGCATCATTAAGAGTTTTACTAGTGTAGTAAATGACAACGGGCTTGTCATCACATCGTTGGCCTAGTACGACGCTAATAGCAAAGTTGCTAGCGTCACACATCAGTACGAATGGTTGAGATCAATCAGGGGGTTGAATGACAGGAGCGATAGTCAGGGCAATTTTTAGAGTTTCAAAAGCTTGTTTGCAATTGAAATTAAAGTCAAAGACCGTATCCTTAAGCATGAGATTAGTTAAGAGTTGAGCAACTTTAGAGAAATCCTGAATGAATTGTCTATAAACCCAGCATGGCCTAAAAAGGCGTGGATATCGCGAACTATTTGGGGGATAGGTAGAGAAGCAATTTTAACAATTTTAGCTTTATCAAACTTTATCCCGTCTTTCAAAACAACATGACCTAGAACAATTCCTTTGGTAACCATGAAATGACACTTCTCCCAATTAAGTACCAGATTTTTCTCTTCACAACGCGTTCACACTTTAGAAAGATTGGATAGGCAGTCATCAAAGAAGTTTCCATAAATGGAAAAGTCGTCCATGAAGACTTCCATATAATATTCCACCATATCACTGAAAATGTGAAACATGCAGTGTTGGAAAGTACCAAGGGCATTGCAAATACCAAAAGGCATTCGTTTGTATGCAAAGGTTCCAAAAGGACACGTGAAAGTTGTTTTTTCTTGATCAGCTGGATCGATGACAATTTGGAAGTGGCCGGAATAGCCGTCAAGAAAATAGTAGTAAGCATGAACAGCTAAACGTTCCAGCATCTGGTCAATGAATGGAAAAGGGAAATGATATTTACGTGTTGTGACATTAAGTTTGTGATAGTTAATACAAATTCTCCATTTCACTAGAATGCGAGTGGAGATGCATTCATAATTTTCCTTTCGCACAACTGTAATGCCAAACTTCTTGGGAACAACGTGGACAGGACTAACCCAAACACTATCAGAGATAGGGTATATGATACCCACATCAAGTAAACGTAAAACTTCCTCCCTTACCACCTCCTTCATGGCAGGGTTAAGGCGACCTTGTGGCTCCCACACTGTCTTTGTGCCGTCATTTAGATGTATGCGATGCGTGCATACACTAGAGTATATTCCTTTGATATCATCTAAGGACCAACCGATTGTGGAGTGGTGTTCACGAATGACATGAATTAAACATGCTTCTTCGTCGGTAGTCAAGTGGGAAGAAATTATTATAGGGTGACTACCATCATGATCGAGATGCATGTACTTTAAATCAGAGGATAGAGGTTTTAAATCCAGAGTTGGAGGATTGGGGATCAAGGATTCGTGAGGGGCCGTCTCTTTAATGGAAAATAATGAGTCAGATTCTTCTAAATCGGTTAGTAACGCAGCAGTATGGTCAAATAGTGGTATTGACTCTAATAATGCGTGGACAACCTTAACGTACGAGTCATCGTCAAACTCAGGATTATCAAAAGAAAGAAATTGGTGTACCCCTTCTGTAGGAAAAGAGTTCTTGAAATATTCCTGTGCCAGACTATCAACCATGCTAATCTCACCCTCAATGTTAGGATCGGGAAGTTGTTTCATTAAGTTAAACACATTGATATAACAAAAAGGTTCCCGAAAGACATTGTCATTAAACCATCCCGACAATTAATGAGAACGTTAGCAGTTCAAGAAATAGATGTCCTAAAATTATAGGAATAGAGGCACTGGCAACTTTGGTATCTAGAATGACAAAATCAACTGGGTAGTAAAATTCTTAGACCTTTACTAGGATATTTTCCTAGTATGCCGTTTAGGTGCTTGATGGATCAATCCACGAGTTGCAAGGTCATGCTGGTAGGTTTTAATTCATGAAGACCTAACTGCTAGAATAAGTAGTAGGGAAGTAAGTTAACACTCACGCCTAGGTCTAAAAGGGCGGTAGCAGTATACTTGTCGCCCAACGTGCATGGCACAGTTGGTCGACCTAGGTCTTTGTATGTAACCTCACCATTGGTAGCAGTAATTGAGGGAAAATATTCAGTGAGGAATGCTTGTTGAGGAACATTCGTTCATCGTTTGGTGGTGCACATATCCTTTAAAAACTTGGCATGCTTGGGCAAATGCTTAAGTTCATCGAGAAAAAGTAGGTATATGGTCAAATTTTTGAAGGTTTCTCGAATCTCATTGAAATGCTCTTTAGGTTTGTTTTTTACCAAACGGGTAGGGAACAGAGCTTTTGGGCAGAATCACGCATATAGATCAGTAGCGTCTTTCCCCAAGGACGTGGTTGCCGATTTGGAAGGAACAACGTCGTCCGCTATAGGTTGCAAGGTAGGAGTTGGAAGGACGTTAGCCGCGGCTTTTGTCAATTGAATATCTGGCATACATATGTGATTATCGATAGTTCGACCAGAATGAAGGGTGGTGATGGCATTTACCTCACCTTGGCTGGGATTACTAGATCCTAGTGCATTGGTGAGTTCAAAAGCAGTGTTTGTGGGCTTATGGTTGGGAACTGCTTGGCCCGAAAACATGCCCTTTTGACTTTTATCTTGTGCTAATAGCTGAAGAGATTATTGGATAGATGCTAGGATTTGAGAATGTTGATTCATGTAAGTTAGTAAAGTTTTAGCCATTTTATCGGCGGTGGATTGTACGAGTGGGGCAGCAGGAAAAAGTTCACAGTTGTTGTTTACGGGTTAATTTTTGTAGCCATAACCTGGAGTAGCTTGAACAAGGTTACGGTTGTTTTGGTACCCTATATTGGCAGTGTTCGGAAACTAACTTTGCCCTTGTAGGAACTGTTAAGGATTCCCTTGACGGTAGGAATTGTAGTTTGTGGATGGCCATACAGGAGAGTTGTTGAAACCCAGAGGAGCTGGCTGTTGGGCAGGGGTACGCCAAACAAAATTTAGATGTTGTCGCCAAGGTGTATTAGGGATGTTGAAAGCACAAGCCTGTTCAGATGGTTGGGGAGGGCACTCGTATGCCAAGGGGCAATATGAATCGGAGTGCTCAGGACTTAAGCAAAGAAGACATGGGGAAGCATTGGCGGTCATAACTTGTTTGGGTTTTTGATCATTCACTTGAACCGAAAGAGCACCGACCTTTTTGGTTAGGGACTAGATTAGAGTTTAATTTTGGATCGGTTTTGACCTCGAGCATAGATGTAACTTTGGTAGGAGTGTCTTTAGAAGATCTAGAAGAATCAGTGTTACCCCCAATGGGTGTTTCATGAAGCCTGTTTCTAGAGAAAAGTTTATACTTCAATAGCGCCTTTGTCCATAAAATAGCTATTGTTCATGATATCTAGTGTTTCCTTTTGATGGTCAGAGAGGCCACTAAAAAATAACTGGACTAAGACAGCGGTGTCGAGTTGATGATGGGAACATTTGAGAAGCAGACCAGTAAATTTATGATAGGGTTATATACTAAAAGCATTACTTTTGTATTAACTCTAATTCTTTATATTTTGAATGAGAATCATATGGGCAAATGTTATGCAAATTATATATGTTATTAGTTATATGCATGTGTCTAATACTTTATGTTGTAGATGATATGGTGTGAACAAACAGAATATCATATCATCAGTACCTTATAATCGTTCACAACCTAGATGGATTTGGACAAACTATTAGTACGGTTGTAGTATAATCTGGTATTAGTCTATCTTGACTATAGGATTATACTAGTACACTTTGTGTGTATTGAACAGGACCAAGTGAGGTTGTTTCTCATTATACTGACTATATAAGATAACAAACGCCTCTGTTATTATGGATGTTTGTCCTCCTAATCCAGATATAATAACGGGCACTTACATGCATTGTACATTTCTTTAAATCATCAATGAGTGAGATTCATTTGTGAATCAACAAACTCGATGGATTGGGTAATGACATTGTATGTAAGGTGTGTTGTTGATTATAGAAGGAATTCGTGTCCCGCAAGAAGTCGGGTTGATGATGTCCCTTTAAGGAGCTCAAAAAAATTGTCATGTAAACCCTGCAGGTGGATTTATTCCGACATGACAATGAGGTTAAGTGGTACTACTCAAGGACATAAGAAGTTGATTAATGTAGTTGTCAGTAACTTGACTTAATCAAAGGACATTCGATATCTTAAACACGGGGAGATCAATGAGCATATAATATGGAGCCCATAAACGCTGACACGTAATTTGGGATTAGGGCGGTAGTGCAACAATGGCCTTTAGTGGAATAAGCCATTTGTTGACGGACTTGGGCCGTGTGTTCTGGGTGAACATGGGAAGCCCAAGCCCGTCAGGAGGCCCAACCCTAACTTCTCCTCATGGTCCCTGTTGTAGCCTATAAATAGAATACTCTCTCTCTGGCCAAAATTCACTATTCACCTAGTTTAGAAAAAGAGGCAAGGAAAGATAGATCCAAAATTGGATCTAGCTTTGTGAGAAAGAAGGGGATTGGTAGATCGTTGTCCACACAACATCCAATCTATTCTAAAGGAATACAACAGAAGATCAAGGGGTTGATTTCGGATTTCATAAAGCTTGGATTCTCAGAGTTATCTAAACCGGATCTAAAAGGTATGTTCTCAATCCAAAATCGTGAGAACCTCATTGATTCCGCTGCGTGTGGGTTCTCGCGATTTGTAGAAATATTCGTTCTAAAAATAACGGTTCCTACAATTTCCTCCATGCTTCCGTAAAGGATTCATGGGGATGTTGGCGAAAGAATTGAATCTTCTGAAGCATCTCTGTAGTTTTCTACTGAGTATAGAACTTTATCATGAATGCTTGCAGGAGCTTGGCCAATGTGTCAAGGGATAGCGGCGCTTCACCCTCGAGCCAAACTGAAGTTTTATCAGCTAAGCTGAAGGGAAACAACCTAAGCAAGACTTGTTCGTTGGTAACGGTTGGATGGTGGAAAGTGGTGGCCACTTGCTGGATCCTACAAAGGTGATTGGATGGTTTTTCATGGTCTAGACCATGGTAAACAGGTAATAATCCTAAAACGTTTGGCGGAATGCGAAAATCACCTGCAATCTCATTGAGTTTAATGCAGGAAGCAGGTCCTTCCTGTAAGGAAGTATAGAAGTCCAAAAGGGGTTTCTCTACTATGGGATTTTCCTGGGCCATAACTATGGGAGGTAATGGGAACTGAGATACTTGATGAGGTTGGTTTACGAAGGAAGAACTATGTCTAGGGGATAACTTATGCAGTTGTTTATTGTATTTCTGATGACGATATGTATGTTCTAATTCCTTATTAGTACCAGACCGTAGTCTCATGCAAACACAAATTTTAATTCTAGGCTTATAAGGAACAAATTATGACATGAGGATTAGTTATTACGGAAGGAGGGAGGTGAACCACGTCCTCCTGAGCTGTTGCTAACATGACCAAGTAAGCTAGGATAACGTGTTAATATTCCAGCAGCCAGGTGACATGAGAGAATTTAGGGAGGTTTTTCGTGCTAGCACGTTCCTTAATTAGAGAACCTCAATCTTTCACGTTTGCTAGACACTGATGGAATAGGATGATAATTGATGATGGTATATTATGATTATTATATAATTATGATGAAATTTTTTTATTAGGATTTTTTTATTTTTTTAGATTTACGTAATTAATGTATTATGGAGAAGGGGGGATATATAGCTACGCATACATAAAATATAACTTATACGTGCAACTAGATGCGAGGTAGAGGAATATCGAGAACGAACTCATGCAAAGTAATGCCGCGTATGTGAATGGATATAGTATACACATAAAAAAATAATCTAAGCAGACGGGTTGAAATCATCCAGACATCCAAATATATTTGAATCATATTAATCGTATTAACGTCAATATGCAATGACGAACCTCACATACTCAAGAAAAATTCTATATATGCAAAGAGTTATCATGCCAATATCCAAATATGCGATGTAAAACAGGTTATAGTAATCAACCAAATAATTTCCTCGACAGAGTTTGAGGAGTGGAAGAATGTGAAACGTGGAGCTTCCCGCAACTCCACCTATTTAGAATTAAACAACCAAATTAACTCCTGAAACAGGTTGAACTTGTGCACGTATTGAAAGTTAGCTAAACAGGTCCAGAGAGTCCAAAATAGCACTAAGAAGGGAAGTGACTTTGGTCTAAAAACTGGAGTGCTGATACTCCAGGTCAGTCTCATGCATAACCCTGGAAAGTCTCGTCCGAGAATATGAGATAAGTGCAGTACTTCAACTTCTTACAACGTTCTTAGAATGTCCTAAGGATGATAATTCCGATCTGGTTCATAGGTACTTGTAGGTAAAAAAATAAAAGTTGGTACGAGCAGTTAAGAGAAATATTAGAATCGCAAAATAAATTAAAAATCAAAAAGAGGAAAGGGTAGGAGAGGTGGGTTGTCCAGTGATTTATTCCAGTTGTTATGTTAAATGTTCGGAGTCCTTAGGCGTGCAGCGGTGCCATTTGATAATCAGTAATTTTAGGTTTTGTTCTTTTGAGTCAAAAGTCCGTAAAACGTCCGACTAGTCAAGTTACATTACTCACATGGTTTGGGAGCATAGATCGAGTAAGGGATCGTCCAAACCTTAGGACTAGGCAAGGTTCACAATTGAATTATAGCTTCATGGAAATTAGTGAGTAGGATTTTAGGTTATTTCTTGGGTTGCTCAATTAAAACTTGGAATCCAAGTTAACGTAAAGTTACAAGGATTGATTTCTTAGTAAACTAGATAGAGAGATAAAGGAAAAGGGTTAATCATAATCATGCAAGGTCAGTTATAAATTTTTAGAGTACCTTATCACTACAGCTCTAATCCGTCTCGAGTTCATAGACAAACCCGGAACGACATCGAGTATCGATCCCAAGTAAGATGTACTCATCTCTAAGTTCATCTTACTAGCCTGAGGAGTTGAATTAACATTCCATCTCTAGAATATCAATTCAACACCTGGTTTAATTTTACACCAGCTGGGCAAACCAGAGGGCTAACAACTACCATAGGGTATCGCACGAGACTGGACCTAGTGTTAACTGGGTCTCGCACGAGATTGCTCTGGAGTATCAACACTCCAAACATGGTCAGACTCAATCATTTTCGGACCGGATGTATAATAAAAACCTATTTTCCTAAGTAGTGATTCTGGACTACTAAAATGCACCCTGAGCCTCACATGAGCATTATTAACCCTCCCTTTGGGAGGGTTTTAGCTCATGGTCCTTTGATGGATTGATTGCTTTGATGTATGAAAGGAACAAGTGAAAAGAAGTAAATGAAGAACTTGAAATTTAACTTGAAGGAAATAGATTTTACTTGAAGTTCAAGACTTCCTGTACCAACCTAATACAAAAGCTACAAAATGAGAAAATACTAAGCATGAAAATGTAAACAACAAAATGAAATGCAAGAAGAGATCCCCCTCCTATCTCCAACATCCAAAATATATATCCCATGGGAATCTCACATGAAGCCTTCCCATATTTATAAGTTTGTCTTTTCCTTTTTCAAAACAACCGAAATTTTTTTCACAAAGTTTGTTTTTTTCTTTTCAAAACATCCAAACTTTTTTCACCAATCAACAATCTAATCATGCATTTAATTTCTTATCTTGTCTTTTCTTGCAAGGTGTCACAAAAGTGTACATAACTTGCCACTTGTCTATGCATGATGACTCATCATTTCTTATGGGCTCACAGAGTGGGTCCACGTGCTGTGTCCAGTGGCGGCCCGGATTTTGGCATTTTTACAACTTTCTATCTTTGCGTAGAGCTCGTCGCTCTGGTCGTTCTAGCAGTTCACTTGTCGAAATCAGCATCCAGGTTTGAAAGATGTGAGCTTCGAAAGTTTGTTACTTCTTTACACGTGTTCCTGTTCTGTATTGGTTTTGTCCTTTTGGAATCTTTGGCTCTAGTCAGGTTTTGTTGGGCTTCGCTGGGGCTGAGTTGGAAGACTTGAAGTATGCATAATATTCTCATACTTTGATGCAGGTTTTATCATCATATTCACGTTAACTGTGAAAACCTGCAAAAATATGAAAATATAATTATTTCATGATTATTAAACACATAATTAACCAAAATGCTATGTCTCTATGGGGTTTAGTATTACAGTTTTGGGTGCTTATCAGATAATATTGATACATATGGAGACAAATTATTAGTAAAAACGCTTGAGTAGAGCTGTATTCCAAGGTCAGGGAAGCAAATCATTGAGCTAAGTTTTGATCCAGTAAACTCCATTTCCAACTACTTTGTGAACTATGTATGGGTCTTCCCAAGTTAGGTCAAGCTTGGCTGGTGCTAAGGTCCTTTTGAGGACTAGGTCGCCAGCTTGGAAAGATCTTGGGACAACCTTTTTGTTGTAAAATCGTTGGATGGTTTGGTGGTACCGACCTGGGGATATCGCAGTAGTTTCCATTCGCTCCTCTTGGAGGTCGACTTCTTTGGCTAAAATGTTGCCATTTTCTCTTGATTCAATGATTTCAGAATGTGTGGTTGTGATTGTAAGTTCTGATGGTATGACTGCTTCTATTTCGAAGCAAAGTGTGAAAGGAGACTCATTGGTGCTGGCTTGGGCTATTGTTCTGTATGCCCATAAGATGTTCTCAAGTTGTTCTGGCCATTGACTTTTCTTGCTCTCCAACTTCTTTTGGAGATTTTCTTTGATGGATTTGTCTGTGGCCTCTGCTTGGGCATTGCTTTGTACATATCTAGGTGTAGAAAATGCTTGAGTGATACATCACATTTGTAAGAATGCCTTGACTTGTGTGCCAGCAAATTGGGTTCCGTTGTCCATGATGAGGGTGTGGGGTAGACCAACTCTTGTGATGATATTAGTCCATATGAAGTTGATGATGTTGAATCTTTGACTTGAACAAGTGGGATTGCCTCCACCCATTTGGTGAAGTAATATGTGGTTGTAATGACGTATTTGAGTCCTGTTTTCTTTTGTGGGATAAATGATCCCATGATGTCTAGCCCCCACATATGAAAAGGGCATAGACTAGCAATGTTAATCAACTCCCGTGTTGGACTTAGGTGGTTGTGGCTTAATGTTTGATATTGGTGGCATTTGAGAACATACTTATTTGCCTCGATGTGCATGCCTGGCCAATAATACCCTTAGGCAATTGCTTTATAAGCCAGAGATCTTGCTCTTGCATGGTTGCCACATTCACCTTTATGAATTTCGTCGAAGATGAGTTGGCCTTCGCGTGGAGTTATGCACCTTAGGTGGGGTTCTCCTATGGATTTACAGAGCAATCGTCCATTGATCACCGTGTATCTAGGAGCTCAAAATTGTATGGCACGAGCATTCCTTGCCTCTGCTGGGACCTCTCCATGTAAGATAAATTTCAGAAATGGGCTTATCCAATAATGGCAAAAATGTTTATACCACGATAGAAATTTATTTAGTTATTTGTTTATTATTGTATGCCACAGTTTCGTGTAAACAGTGGGATCTAGTTCGCCATATGCCACAGTTCCAATTATTCATGGTTTTTAACCTATAATACCCCATTGTTTCCCTCAAATAGTGGTTTTTAACCTTTTTATTTTGGGGCGAAAAAATCTTATCTACCGTACTACCGTGGACTTCGAAATTTTACTCCAAAAAGCCTCACTATCTCAAGAAAAAGGACTCCATGAACTCACTCAAAATTGTCTAGCGTTATTTGCTCTCCAACTTCTACCATTCTTTTTAGAACCCTAACAATATTGACGACCATGTGAGCTTGTTCAATTTGTGAGCTTCTCTATTCGTGTTTTAATTCACTTCATCTGGTAAGCATTTCTCTTTTCCAAATTCTTATTTGTTTTGTTTTTTTTAATTGTGATTATAAGTCTATCTCGCTCTTAAATTTCTAAATTTTACTTCAAAATTCACGCTTATTTGCTCTTTGGGGGAAACCTCATGAGGCTTCTTGGCAGTTAAATTAAATAGGGTTGGACACTTAGAAGAGGGTTTCTCTCTGTTCTTTTTTGTTGCTTTCTAGTGATTTATTTTAGTTGTACCGATCTACAAATTTGATTTTATGTTCTCTAAGTTGCTTGCCTTAAAATGTTTGATAGAATGAGTGTGTTGGTTGGATGGTACGTTCTCGAAGCAGGTAGCAATGACCAAGTAGCAACTAATCTCTGCTTTTTTGGTTTATCGTCGATCTATAAAGTGTTTCATAAAATGTTGTAGTAATGGGGATTTTATTATGGGTTAAGGTCTTTGATGAATCGTTGCAGCACAAATTTAGAACTAAAATTTATCGATGGTTTATGAAATATCTTTGGATAATGATGTGCTTGCTGGAAACACCTTACACAGGCCAACTGATGCTACTGGGATTTTTTAAATCTAGCAGATGTTGAGAGGCAATCACTCTCTAGGAAAGTATTACTGCGTCATTATGTGTTTCTTTTTTATTAAACACTTCTATCTATGACGTTCTTAAGATTTCATGCTGAGATGACCTTCAACGCTTGACTGAGATATTAAAGTCAAGGATTGTTGTTCAGTCTAATGCCAATGAATGTGCAATTAGAAACTCGGATACTACCAGAGGTGCAGAAGCTATTGATGCTTCATTGAGCCAGAAAAATATAAATATACTTGGTGATGAAAAGAAAGAAGTCTACTTAAAAATAGAGTTACAGGAGAAATTCCAACGCTTTTTCCTCAACCTACTGTAACTAATACCTCACTCTTGGTACAATGTTCTATACCTAGGCGCTTCTTGTGCATGCCCACTTCCCCTGTCTGTACATACATGTCAGACTTGGTACTTAGAAGCATGAGTTCTTATTATTTTGTTTTTCCTGATTTTGTAGTCACTTGATCTAGTTTTTGCTTCACCAATAGATATTGCAAGAGCTTACATGGGTACTTGAACATCAGAGGTAGGCGTTGCTTCCCAAAGTAAAGAGAAATCAACTCCCCTACTTGCTAATGCTTTTCTATCGAAGACATCTATTCTGGAACTTACCCCGAAGTCGTCATTATGTTTGCCTAATGTTATGGTTTAGCAAAGTAATTCTTATTTAACACTAACAGATAGAGGCAAAGTTGGGGTTCAAAGTTTCCGTCCAACTACTTATTCTAGAGTTGTTCATTCAAGATCTACTTCTAAGGTATTGTGAGTTTTAATTATGCCATTTTAGTCATTAAACAAGTCACACCTTGTTCAATCTTACATACACATGCTTATTATGCGACCAGTTGGAAAGTGATGGTGGTAGATCTAGTAACATCTATCTTGTCAACAAATAGGAGGCAATTGCAAACTTCTGTATATGGCGGTAGTCAAGTGAAGTACTCTCATATAAGTGATTAACAATTGGTTTTGCTATGACATCATACAAGGAACAAAATCAATGTGATATTATTCTGCTTCTGAATGTAGTAACCATAGTTAGAAACATTGTTTAGCTGCGCTATTACCTTATATATTTAAAGCCCAATGGATGGACTCAATCATTGGCTAATAAGCTTATTTCTTCTTGAAATACTTCTAATTACAATTTTATTTTTCTGAAGTTATTATTGATCACATTATTTGCTATATGTGTTATGATTATCTTATTGTATATACTCATATTTAAATTATAATAATCAACTCAAATGGTATTGCTCTATGTTTTCTTCATTGTTGTAAGATGTTTTTTTTACTAATGATATTGTTTTATATTTCAAGAAATCATAATAAGAAACGTTGCGTAGCTACTAACTGAAATGTTTCAATTTCCAACGGACAGGACGTAAAACTCATTCATTGGTTTAGCTTATTTATACTTGTAGTTATTTCTACTAATTAATTACGAGTATTTTTTCAGCTACAACCAAACCTCATTGCCTTTGGCATACGACCAGACCTCAATGCCTTCGGCATACGAGGATCTCATTTTAAACTCTTATACAGCCATGGTTTACTTTGGTCTACCACTCTGCCAAGGCAACTGTAAACTTTCATTTTTGGTGTTATTTAATTTGTAAATATAAGCTGTTTAACTTTATTTATTATGAATGCTTTTTCTTTCTCCCTTTAGAATTCTTTATGACGAATTTGTGAGTTGCCTTGATGTTTTTGGATTTACAAACCTTTACTAGCCTTTAGTTGACATTTTTATTACTACACTACACGTGTTATGTTATCATTTTTCACGTCTATATTTTTTTTACTACCTATGCATGATCTTTTGCAACACCCTAGCACTAAATATTAAATATAAGATTTAGGGTAGCAATGAACTTGATCACCTTCTTTATTTATTTTTCTTTTGCAGTGGACATTGTGTAATAATCTCAATATTCTTTAAGGGCATTTGGCTACCTTTCTATGAGCTTGGAAGTACAATTGTCATTTTTTTTCTTCTAGCTACGATACTTATCAGTTCTAATAAAAGTACACAAGGGATTAGATTTTTTTTGCTCTATTTAAGTTCTTGTGTTAAATAGTGAATTTCATTTATGATTTAATTCATTAAAGCGGTTTAATTGTATCGTCTTATTTTGGGATGCGTAGGAATAATATGTAAGTAGTTCATTTTTCTTAAGTTGCTACATGATTCACCTTATTGTGTAATTTTGGTTGACATTAAAAGGTCATCATGTAGGTGTGTGTAGTAGATAAGTTTTCATGGATACTTTACACCTCTTACTTTTGAGTAATAAGGAGTTGTATCTAATTGAATGTGCATATATGCTATTAGCAGGAGGTGGGCACACCCATGTACTTAGTGCTTATTAGTTATGGAAGTTTGTTTAGATATATAATTTTTTTAATAAGTTATAAGTTGTCATATCATGCACTTTAGCATTCTATTTTTTTTATGGCAATCTTCATTCTTAAGTTATTACCTCTTGATCATTGATTGTTCAGATGACAAACTTATCACTCAGAGATGATGCTGACACAAGATGGAATTGATGTTGTTCAACTTGAAATTCTGAAGTTCATCCAACGTAATGAAATGATTAAGTCGGGCATGGTGTCTTCCTTAGGTTTGGACCCCTTCCAGTTAAGGTCTGGGGATTGATTTCAGCATTTGCATATTAGTGTTGTAAAGCCCTTTTGATGTATAGGTGGACAAGCATATTTCTCTTTTGATGTTTTAGATGGAACAAGTAGAATTGAATGGTTCTTTCTTTATTGACACGAAAATGTTATCAAATTCTTTTAGCAATTCATTGTCACGTGTTGGATGTCTAAATTTGTTTTTTTGTTTGTTGCAAGATATAAGCAATGTGTTTTTTAATTCAGTGTGAATATGGTGCAAATGGGTAGGTTGAATATGATGAAATTAAAAAGTCAAGGGGATTTTAGTTTTTTTTTAAAAAAAAGTATAAATCATGGTTTGATACAAACCGTGGTAATTATTATTACTATTTCCCACGGTTAATATCAAATATGGCAAATCACAAGGACTATTAACCACGGTTTCGACGATCATATACCACGATTTTTCCCATAACCGTGGTCAATAACAGCTACTTAATACCACGGTTTTGTTAAAAGTATTTGTCATGGTGGCTATTACCACGGTCTCAAAACAGTGGTTAAAGATTTTTTACCACTATACATAACAGTGGGGTTAATGAGCTTTTTTGTAGTAGTGTCATCACTTCAACGAGAAGAAATATGTGTTTTCAATGTACGAAATGCACCATGGAAACAACATTAAACTTCGCATGGACTAATAATCCACAAACCCAACCACCTCCAGGTTTCAATAAGCCACCAAATACATACAGCCAAGGATAATGTACCTATAACATTCAGAACAGAGCATTGGTTCCATCCCATGTTAACCAGAACTACCAGAACCCACCTATGAACAACCAAAGAGACCTAGTTCCAGTTACACCATCGACTAGTGTCCAAATAGATAAGCCCACTGAAATAATGTTATCTGTCATGCAACAACAAACCCAAATTTTAGCATCCATGCAACAATCTCTAAACTTGTTATCCCAAGACAAAACCCAAAAAGCTGTGTTCCCAGGACAAGCTATTCCAAACCTTAAACCAACAAACACAGCCTTGGAAGCAACAAGTGAGGTGAACGAAGTTGGAGCGCTAAAAATTCTTTCATGATCATCCTATCTACAAGGATTAAATTCTCTTTTCCTTGATGTATTCCTTCCCTATTCCATTCCACATTTTTCTTTAAACGGAATACATTAATAAGGTAACCGGACCCTCTATTTGGAGTGTGGTTGTAAGTGCCAGAGCCTTGAGTCAACGTATATCTCGCATATTCTTTGTAAAACATTTTTTACTCATCGTTTGAGTAAGTGTGACCCTATGGAGCGAGTATACAATTTTTCTTTTCTTTATTTTATATTCTTTTTCAAAATCATTTTATTTCCTTCTTTTCTGTCTTACATAAGTTCTTTCCTTCAATCTTCACTATTGACGCTTGAGTAATATTTCCTCTTTAAAGAAGAGATATGAAACAAAGCAGAGGTGAGATGGTGACTAAGTGGAGGTGTCTTACGATTGCTTTTCATGGTTGTTTTGCATGCTTCGTCTTATATAGGCATGCCAAACCATGGGATGGTTGACAATTGGAGCCCTTTTAATTCAAAAAATATTTTCTTCTGTGCACGATTTCTAGTTGTTTCGAGTTTCGTCTTACAATCTAGTTGGAATGGCTTTAACTAGGGATAACTAGAGAGTAAGAGAGGAGAGACTAGATTATCTAGAAATATAGCTAGTCCTCTTCACTAGATTTGCCTACTTGCAAAACAAGAGGTGGAAGATCTAGGGACGCCAAACCATGGGATGGTTCGCAATTTGAGTCACCTAAATTAAAAAATATTTTCCTTCTATTGGGTGGATCACTCTCCTCATAGTGATTTTTCTTAGTAGTTTTCTCTTTTTCTAGTTATTGTTTTAAGTAATTTAGAAACAAAAACCCAAAAAGCAAAAAGAAAAAAAAAACCCCCCTCTCACATTTTCATAAATGTTTTTTTCGCTATTCTATTAATGCTAGATTCTCAATACATCAATCGTCATGTAATTTTCCAAAAACTAAATGGGCAATGAATTCTACATAGACTAACCTCTAGAACAATGCAATCTAGGGGCGGTTTGATTTCAGTTTTGCTTATTAAGGGTCGCCTATATCACCTCGTTATTCGCACGAGTCAAGGCATTCGATGTCTTGCGCAGTAAATCTCCCAACTCGCGTAGCTGAAGCTCTGTCTGTCTTGATTGGGTTCGCCCCAGAACCGACACGAAAGTTGCCTAAGATTACCTATTATAGTTTGTTTTCAAAAATTAGCATTTTGAATCACAACTTTTGAGTATGAGTATCTTAAAACATCTCTCCATAGTTTTCAAAACTAAAGAATATAAAAATGAAAATTATACTCCCCGGAGTAACCAAAATGATACCGAATTCACGTATAATTTTATCTTCTTGTCAAAATCTCTATATATATGGTTAGAGATATCTTTTTCTTGAGAAAACCAACTAAAAAACAAAATGAAGCGTCTCCAAACAAGAATTAAACAAATACAGTAACTCAAAGTGATACTATTCTCTATTTAATTCTATCTTTTGTCTCCACCTCTATATTTGTCTCAAGAATCTGACGTTAAAAGACTCAAACTTGTACAAATTTTCAAAAATATCTTTCCCTTCTCAAAAAAAATTCCCCTTCTCAATCTCTCTCTTTCTAAAAACCTTCAAAAATTTTCAAAAATGTCTTCTGTTATGAACAAAAACCCTCCGCAAGACTAGATGGATCAGTTTCAATGATCGTGTGCAAGCACTTCCTAGAAAATTGCAGCTAAAGATATGGACACATATACCAAAAACCATTCCTGGTTTGGGTAAAAGTTCATACACACGTAAAAGACGAGCTATGAGAGAAGGTTGGTGCTCGAACTGTCAAACACCAACTTGTCCCAGTCTTCAACCTCATAGTGAAAATTCAGTTTTCAAGGTTTTCATGTGCCAGCCGCCTGCTCACCGAGTACAGCTGAAGAGAAAAATCCAACCATCTGGTTGGGATTGACTCATGTTTTCAAAAACTTTTAAGTCTTGGGAATCTTACTTAAAATGACGTATCTTTTAAATTTTCAGATCAAATATATTCATAACCCAAAAAAATTAATTAAAATTTTTCCTTCTTTTGTTTGTATATATTTCCCTTCAGTTCTTTTCCGTTCTTTCCTTTGTTTGTTTTTCATCCACCATTAGATGTGAGTGTAGCCTATACCGTTGCATAGCATTTTCAATGCTAATCATTTTAGTACCTCACGGGTCAGGATCCGAAGTGTAACGAAGTGCGGATCGGCGTTTGAAGTTGGAAGGCACTAAGGACATGATCGGAATTACTTGATTTCATTTGGGCTTGGGCCAAAATTTTGAATAGATTAAAAAGGCACGTGCCTCGTAAGTGCCATCAAACCTATTTATAACTTGTGACAGCCCGACCGACATCATCGTCCCCAAACTTCCCATACCCTAGCCGCCCAAACCTAGCTCACACCCGTCCCCTACTAAAGCATGACTACCCACCCACCTACAAGCATCACCACTCCAAATTTTTACAGTAAGATCCATTTTAAACCCCCATTCCAACTAAAAACTCCGATTTCATCAATCCCTAATTTAAATGGCTCGAGTTCTAAATATAGTGCTAGAGCCAAATTTTCAAAACCTTTTCAATTTCGATCTATTTGAAATGCACTTCAAGGTTGAGATTAGAAGAAGAGGATGGTAGTGTTTGGTTTTGTTGGAAGGTGCAAGTTATTCTCCTACTCTCACTATTTCGTTTTATTACCACATACAACGAGGGGAGGATGACCGCATCATTGTTGTCAGGGATGGCCACATGTTTGAGCTCACTAAGGATGTGGTGAGTAAGGCTGTGGGGATTCCTCTGAAGGTCTATACTCAAATAGAATAGTCCCTAAACAATAAGACCATCGACATGATGATTGCAGAAACGCTTCTCGAGGGTAAGAAACCACGTCACACTGCGCTTTTCAAAACTCCCTGCGAAGGAATTAATTGGTAGTATCTCAGTAGACAACCTTCAACTTGATAAGCTTAGCCAGACCTTTTGATATCGGCAAGGCGATGCTCCACATCTTGTGGATTCTTCAGGAGCATAAGAACAGCTTCTGCATCGCCACCTTCATTTGGGAGCAACTCTGCAAACCCAGGAGGTCCACTGCCCTTCTACCAATGCTAGTCACTAGGATCATTCAGCACTAGAGGTTCGATGCTACAGTCGTTTTGGTGGAAGTAAGATACGCTACTATAGGTCCTCTCTATGCTCACTGCGTCTAGAAACTCTAGCATCCACCTGCTGCCAGAGCCACCGAGCAAGCACGCCCTACTGAGCCTATGGACTATTTTGCTGAAGGTGCCACTCGACAGTTCAATCAGCTCATGGACAAAATTCATTTCCTCCATAAGGGCCAGAGGATTCTGCACCAGCACATCCACCACCTTAGGCAAGGTTAACAAGTTATTAGAATGGCTCAGCAGAACCTTAAAGAGGAACAACGGTCTTTCCAGTAGGAGCAGCGATGTTTTCAGCATAGTGTCACAAGAACACTACAGAGCATTAGAGATGCACTCCCGCGTAGTGGAAGACACCCTAAAACCTGAGGTCAACAAGGAGAAGGATCATCTCTACGTCGTGACGAGTCACGCACAGATTCTGGCGAGGCAGCTCCCTAGTGTCCGTATAGATATTTTATAGTTTATGTTTTATTTTCAAGTTTGTTTTCTTTTCGCACTTATGTATATTTATAACTAGTAGTGTAATTTTAATATTGTCTGCTTGTTTTATTTGGTTCTTATGTGAAATTTGGTATATGAGTAGAAGGTAATACAAATACATCATGCCAAAATTTTCCGTTTTTCCTTTTTTGGCATTACATATAATTTTAAAAATACAAAAACAAAAAAAAAATCGTAGTAAAATAATTATCCATAGTACAATAAACCATGTATTTCTCGTTCTATATCAAATAGCCCAAGCCCCAAACTTATTTGGGGGTGGCATATTGTTATCATGAAGAACAGAATACAGGTGTATATTGATAACTGTAAAAACGATAGGTTTACCTACGAATAAGTAATTAAACTCAAATGTAAGTTAAACTAAATGCAATTTTATGCTAATGTATCAAAGTTTTCTACTTTCGTTATCAATGCAATATTTGGAGCAGAGAATACGTTCCACTCCTAGTTCGTTTAGATGTGAAGTTTCCTAGTTTATGTATTCTAACAAAACGATGAGAGTAATGATATTTTATTTAACTATGATGGTGAATTAACTAATAAAGATGTTATAAATCAACTACGACAATTCAATACTAAATTGACAATATGAGAAGGAATTAGGGGATTTGATTCAACCTTGAGCCGACTTAATAAACTAACATGGAATTTTTGTAATCCGAATTGCAATGTTTTCACATAACAATTGGGTCTTTCTAATCCCTAACTGTTCATGGTAATCTCTACCAACTAACAATCAGTATGTGAAGCAATCAAACCCATTCTCATGGTGAATTAATTACTTTCTAGAATGGAATAAATTATTACAACTATTTCTATGCTAATAAAATCAAGTTTTCATCAAGGCTTCCTCAAAACCCTATAATAGAGGTTTTAACCTTGATTCATTAAACTATCATTTCTAGAACAAGAACAATAAGAACAAGACATTATTTAATGAATAACAATTACTTTATTAATCCAATGGAAAGAGTCGAAGAATTAAACTGAATTAAAATGAATTTATGAATGAAATTAAGACAAAACTAAAACTAACTAAGTATTGAATTAGAAACTAAGTATTTGATAATTAACTAAGTAACTTGTAAAGCTAATTCTTTATTATAAAACTAAATCTGATTCTAAAAACTCATTCCTTGTTCTAAAACTAATTACGTGGATATAAAAACTAATTCTTTTATCTAAAAACTAATTACTTAAGAGTTAAGTCTTAGTCCTCTTTATATAGAAGAGGCTAGATCAACAATTTCATGCATGGGCTTAGGAGCCATGCTTTGGTCTGGAAAATCGAGCCCAAAACCTCATTACTTTAGTCCACAAAGGGGTTTTCAGCTAGAAATGACTTCAATAGCCTTTTTTCACTTTTGCTCTTCTGATTGGGTCAAGCTTTGGACCATTAGAAAACTCTTTCCGATTCGGTCGTTTTGACATATGTTAGGCCTAATTCCGAGGTTTGAGTCCAATGATACGGCCTGCGAAAGTTCTTTTGACTTTTGTGCACTATTTCTGCCCGCTTTGACTTTGACTTTTCAGCTTTGACCGGGCTTTAAAAAGGTTTTTTCTCCTTGAATCTTGGCATTTAATCCTAAAACTTCTTAGCAACCAACCTTTGCTCCTTTATCTCGCAAAAGGGACGCATTTCTACACATAATTGACTCCAATGCCTGAAATATATAAAAGCACGTAAACAGCACTAACTCTTTTTTATTAATCACATAATTGGTCAAAAAGCAATATTGTTAAAGGGTTAAAACTACAGTTTTGGGCTCTTATCAAACCACCCCCAAACAGAATTTTGCTTGTCCTCAAGCAAATATGAGAAATTAGAATAAGTGACCAAAAATGGAGTTCCTAACTAATCTCGTTTCGCCGAGTGTAATTGCATTTACCATATACAACAAGGCCTTAAACAACTAGGAATTCCCTAGTGAACGAGTTATAGCCTCGTGAGAGTTTTCTACTGAAGGTACTCACAAACTTCATCTATACTACAACGACTAAGAAATAAAACTATTGTTTCCTTACTTATTCTCAGATATCTATACATCTCACTAGTAATGAATACAGAATAGTTAAGTCGAAACCTAAGCTAATATATACATAATAATCAATCATCTACAAATAAATATATATACAATGAGTAATGCTATGTAATGCACTAACAGGTCCGTTTTTAAAACTTTGGAATAACGTCATTAAGTAGGTCCTCACATACATGTCAAGACAGAAACACTCTGATTTTTCTACTCAAGTTTCGCTACTCCAGTGTGTAGTGGGCACACTTTACCTTACAATCTCAATGCCACACAAGGAAACCGAAGTTGATCAAACACATCTTCCATTTACTATCATACTAACCTCTTCCTAATTGAGCTAGAGGTCTTTATTAGGTACTGCGGGGATTAGGTGATGGTTTAAGAATGAAGGAAATGGATATTCAAAAAGAACAAGTCTAAGATAATAGAGTCTTCATATTATGTAACTAGAGAAAACATAGTTCTTACTTTGCTTCTACCCTTTGTTTCCATCCTTAGCCATTTTTTCTTTTTCTTTGGCTTTTGACTCCTTCGATTCTGTTTTTGGAGTTCTAACTCTTTATTTTTATTTTATTTCTTTTTGTCGGATGGAAACTTTCTTTTCTTATTTGAAACAACTAACAAATTCTTGATTTCAAAGCTCTTTCTCTTTTCTCTTCTTCATCTCTATTCTCAGACTCATTTAAAGAATGGGTAGGCTGATTTTTATTTTTATTTTGTTTTGTAAAAGGGTAAAGGATTTGCGATTTATGAAAGGCTAAATAAAGGCTCAGAGGGGCGACTAGCGGAAAATAATTTCATAAGGTTTGAATTTCTTGCTATATCGATCCAAAGAGGGCCTAAATTCTCGCTTAGGATATGACATAGGGATCAAGCAAGTGGACGTGTGGTTTCTCTATCCAGAATTTACTTCTCCCTTATGTCATTTCTCAAATATTTCACTCATATAAGGCTTTAGGCTATATTCTCACAGGATTTGTAAAATAAGTATACTAGCCTGATAACCCGTAAAAACAGTTGAATCCTAAATATTAATGCTACAAGAACACTAATACGTAATCCTACCGTTCTTACGTTTAAATCAATTCTTCTTACTCTCAAAACATATTCATGCAATATAATGAGTAAGGAATTCGTTCCACTCTTAAACCTTCAAGACTTAAATAGAATTCAATTGATCCAACACAAGGAACAATGGTGAGAGTGATGTGTTTGGTGTGAAATTTCTATACTACCATTCCCAACACAAGAACAATAATAACAATAAGACATAATTAAATTAAACTGAATTTAAAACTAAGATTGTGAATAAAGATAATTAACTTTATTGATCTAATAAAAAATAACAATGATATTATTGAATGAATAACAACTATTTTATTAATCTAATGAATGATATTCAATGATTTAAATAACTAATCTAAAATAAAGAATGAAACTAATTAATGGAATGAAAACTAAGTAATTAAGTAATCTAAAACCAGATCTAGAACTAAGGTTTAATGGAGGCTACTAATCTAATTCCTAATCTAGATCTAACTATCTTTTTCTAACCCTAAACTCCATTAACATTAGCTTCCTAACCTAACTGCCATTAACAAAGAGTCAAGCTTTTGTTTTTATACTTTCAGATCCAAAAATTGTGCATGGGCTTGGAGCCATGTTTTGGGCCGGAAAATCGGGCCCAAAACCCAATTCTTTCAGTCCAAAAAGGCCTCTTCAGCTGCAGTTGGCTTCCACAGACTTTTCATCCACTTCTGCTCCTCTGATTGGGTCAAGGCTTAGACCATTGCGAAGCTCTTTCCGAGCCGGTCGTTTTGACATAAGGTAGGCCTCAATCCGAGGTTTGAGTCCAAAGATATGGCATTCGGAAGTTCTGCTGACTTTTGCTCCTTTATCTCGCTAAAGTGGCACATTTCTGCACATAATGGACTTTGAAGCCCTGAAATGCATAAAACACGTAATCGGTATTAACTCTTACTTATTATTCACATAATTGGTCTAACAAGATGATTATTAAGGGGTTAAAACTACAATTTTGGGCTCTTATCAAACCACCCAAACAAAGATTTTGCTTGTCCTCAAGCAAAGATGAGAAATTAGAATAAGTGACCAAAAATGGAGTTCTAACTACTCGTTTTCTGAGTGCGATTGCATTGACCATATGCAACAAGGCCTTAAACCACTAGGAATTCCTAGTGGACGAAGTTATAGCCTCGTGAGAGTTTTCCAGTGAAGGTACTCACAAACTTCATCTATACTACAACGACTAAGAAAATAAAACTATTGTTTCCTTATTCATGCTCAACTATCTATACATCTCTCTAGCAATTACATAAGAATAACCCAGTCAGAACCCTAAGCTAATATATGCATAAAAATCAATCATCTAAAATAAACATATAACAATGAGTAATACTATGAAATGTAATAGCAGTCCGTTTAAAACTTCGAATAAGCGTCCTTAAGTAGGTCCTCACATAAATGTCAAGACAAAAACCACTCTGATTTTTCCACTTAAGTTTCGCTACTCCAGTGTGTAGTGGGCACACTTTACCTTACAATCTCAATGACAACAAGGAAGCCGGGGTCGATGAAACACATCTGCCACTTACTATCACACTAACCTATTCCTAATTGAGCTAGAGGTCTTTATTAGGTGTCATGGGGGGATAGGGAGATGGTTTAAGAAGGAAGGAAATGGATATTCTAGAGGACAAGTCTGAGATAATAGAGTCTTCATATTATGTAACTAGAGAAAACCTTGTTATTTACTTTTGCTTCTACACTTTGTTTCCATCCTTAGCCATATTTTTCTTTTCTTTGGCCTTTGACTCCCTTTTATTCTATTTTTTTGGAGTTTTTATTTATTTCTATTTTTTTTTTTTTTTTTTTTTTTTTTTTTCTTTGGATGGAAACTTCTTTTCTTTATTTTCTGAAGCAACTAACTAATTTTTGTTTACACAGGTTTTTCTCTTCTTCTTTCTTCCTCATTCTATTCTCAGACTTATTCTAAATTGGGTAGGTTGATTTTTTATTTTGTTTTGTTTTTGTAACAGGGTAAAGGAATTGTGGTTTATGGAAGGCTAAAGAAAGGCTCAGAGGGGCTTAATTAGGAAAATAATTCATAGGTTTGAATTTCTGGCTATATCGATCCAAAGAGGGCCTAAATTCTCGCTTAGGATATGGTTTAGTGATCAAGCAAGTGGACGTGTGATTTCTCTATCCGGATTTTACTTCTCCCTTGTGTCATTTCTCAAATGTTTAGCTTCATATAAGGCTTTAGGCTATATTCTCACAGGATTTGTAGAATAAGTACTCTAGCCTAGATTTCAGAAACTTACTGCTAACAATCATAGATACTCATGTAATAAATTTATAGATAGATGCAAAGATTATTACCTACATATTAACCTAAGTTTCTAACAATTATTCTCGATGCAAACAGCTCACGGAGACTTCTAGATTGTTAAGAGCATGGAGAAAGAAAACAATACCAATATTCCTAAGTGTATAGCATACTTTTTATTTATATTTTTGAATTTTTGAAATTTTAACTAGAAAACAAGTGCATATTATACATATCTATATCCTAACAGATGCCTTAATTACACGTGTTTCTATGCCCCCCCAAACAAGAAGCATGCTTTGTCCTCAAAGCATTTAAATAAAGAGGGTAGAAAAATACCATGGAAACGCGTGAAATTCTGGAACATCTGCAAAACAAGGTTAGAACATACTAATATAGGAAATACAAAAACTGACGCAACTCTATAAGAGTTACACCCATTATGGGGTTAGCAGAATTAAATTGCTTGGGACATAAGCGCATTAACTAACTGAAACAAAAACTTACCTCCACTCCAGCGTTTACTCGTCATCCTCCTCTTCTATAAAGAAGTGAGGTTCCTTCGCATCCGGCCATGCCATTATAATTTGCCAAGCTTGCCGCCATTTATCATCTACGGATGCTAACCAGTTAAGCGCCACTTGGTCGGATGGGGTGTAAGGTGCAACCTGATGAGGTTGTATCCTCCACCCTTGCCAAGTCATTGCCGCGGAAAGATCGAATAATAGAATTGGTGGGTCTCACAATGTCGACCCCAACCCAGTCCGTGAAACGGGCACAAAAAACAGGGAAGAAACATAGTATAATACGGCAAACTAATATAGGCATAAGAAGATACTTATGCCTCATGCTATGGGCTCGTGCTAAACTAGACATTAAGGTCTTAGGAAGGTCATATAGCAGCGTTCCTCAGCTAAAGCAAGGAAAACATCGCAAGTGGCATTATTCGCGGAAGAAAAAATGCCACTCCCTAATATGTTTAGCATGATAAAGAACATTACCGTATCACATTAAGGGACAAGCTACCAAGGGCTACGTTATATGTCCCTTGGTCCTCTACACGAAAAATTGTCCGGACCCATAAGCCTCATGCAAAAGTCATAAGTGTAGACATGAATATTATCTACCCAATAGCATCATGGGTCTTGTATTTCAGCCGGGCATGGCAAGTCCAAGAACAAATGCTTGCAAGAACCATAAGCAGTCCCGGCTTTACGTGTGTGATCACCTCAAAACCAAGCACCATAAGTAGTGCTTTGAAACAAATCTTCGAAAGATTGTTCCGGTATCAATGTAGGAGATGTCATCTCAAAATTACGCTCTGGAATAGCTGTGAATGATCTAGAAACTACCCGTAGAAAACTGGAATTTTTCTGGTCCACGGAAGTCGGCTGCGCATGCCAGATATAAGCGAGTCGCCTCTGAAATTTTAGAATTCCGGTGTTTGGCGCTGGTGGTCGCTCTGCTTGAAGCCTTGGCCGCTATCCTGAAATTTTAGAATTCCAGTGTTTGAGCGCGGGTCGCTCCATTAACTTGCTGCGCTGGCTCTAGGTCCGATAGATGAGGGCGGGTCGCTTCGGCTTGAAGCCGCCTTCTAACTAAATTTTCAAAAATGTGAAGGCAGCAGCCTCGATGGGCTGAAACTGGAGTTTAGATGAAAAAGAAAGTAAAACTTGGAGTGGATGGTGTGGGATGATGGTGGAATGTATTGTGGTTTGTTAGTGTAGAAAGAAGGAAGTTTATATAGGTTTTGAATTGTTAAAACGAATCGGTAGGTTGCCAAAAAAAAAAAACTTTAAGGCAATTTCCGGAAACAATAAAATTTCCGAACCCGAAAACGGAAACAACTCATATTCTTGATTCTAAAACAACCCTAGTATCTTTTATACTGGATTTAGACTAGTAACTTCTAAACTCTCTTATATTTCATCCTACCACCACATCTAATTATAGGTATGCCAATTACGACAATATTCTCAACCTTCACTCCAAAACAAACTCTAAAATGGAGGATCTTCTACAAATCATGATAGAATAAATAATACCACCCCCCAAACAATTCGGGAATGTGGGATTAACAATAAAATCTATGCACAATTTGAAAAGAACCACATTATATTAAAATTGAAATTCAAACAACATTTAACTACCAAATTCAAAGTTAACTACGGAATTTAACAACGTAACATCCTATCTACTAAAAATAATAAAAAACAACATCAAAACGACAAACAAGAAGAAATCTAACTACTCTTCAAGGGAGTGAGGTGGGGGTAAGAATAGGAATTTGAGTGATCAAGAATGGAAAAACCAAACACCCCACCCCAAAACAAATTTTTGAAAACAGGGTTTGTAAAAATTTGTTTTAAAACGTCTCTTTTAAAGTCGATTCCCTAGACTTAAAGTGATATATATGTATTTACATGCAGTTTCCCATATATCAATAATCTAAAAAGTTGTGGGTCTTTCCACAAATAATTAACATGGAATGCACCATCAAACAGAATTAAGCACCAAGATTTCCTATGATGTAGCTTAGTGGAATGACAAGTAAAGCCTTATAGATCTAAAACCTAATCGAGCATACAGTTTCTTCTTTGTCATCCTACGAAGGAATGCCAAGTAAATGAACATGAGAAAATTGATGGTTGTGGAAGATACGTGGGATGTGGATAATTTTGAGAAGGGAAAAATGGAAAAAATGAAAAAAGTGTCCGGTGGCTTGTCTTTGGGTGTTACTTCTTCACTAGTTGGTTTTAGATAGTTATGAAGCATAGGAGAAACACCAAGGTCAAGTACAAACTCAATGGTTCTTTGAAAAGGTAGAGGGCGAGAAACATTCGTGATGGAAGGTGAATGAGTGACATGAGGATGTGAGGTGGGTGAATGGTGTTCAACTAGTGTTCTTAGGTCTATATCATCAAAGGCCTTGAGATATGCAAGACATTCCTCAATAGGTGGGTAAGAAGAATCACTGGGATAAAGGGCAAAAAATTCTTCTTCCGTCATGGCGTCAAGAGATGAATGGATGTCAATAGGAGAGAACTCGCGAGGCGGCAAAGAAGGGTTGCAAAAGAGTCGAAGGAAATCCTCCTTGATGTTATCTACGTCTAGGGAGTAGAAATTGTGATCCCCGCTCTTCTTCCATAAGAGGGTATCTACTAGTGTGGGGACTAAAGTGTCACCGCGACTAATGTGAGGTACAAAACTCTCAATGGACTTCACTTCTCTTTCTATAGGCAAAACCTAGTTGTCCCTGTTTTTGTCTAAACATGTTAACTTCTACGAAAGATTTCCAAAAGAAAGAGTCATTGAGCCATCCCGACAATTGATTTGGGCATTGGCGGTTGCCAAGAAAGGACATACTAAGATGATGGGAATGGAATCATGAGCAACTTCGTGTCGAGAATAACAAAGTCGGCGGGATAGTAAAAATCCTGAACTTTAACAAGAATATTTTCAACTACACCCTTGGGATACTTAATAGAACGATCGGCTAACTGCAAAGTCATTTTGGTTGGTTGAAGTATTGTTAGACCCAGTTGTTTATATAAATAAAAAGGGAGTAAGTTAACACTCGCCCCGAGTCTAATAAAGCAGTTGTTATGAAGGTATCACCTAAGGTGCATTGTACAAGTAGGACGACCAGGGTCCTTGTACTTAACAATTCCGTTATGTTCAGATAAAGAGGGATATTGTTCATTAAGAATGCTTAAATTAGGGGTATGTTGGTTTTCCTCTTCTTGGTGCACAACTCTTTTAGAAACTTAAGCGTGTCCGTAGACTTTTTATAGCTTCTAGAAAAGGTAGGTTTATAGTCAAATTTTTAAACACTTCCCTAATCTCATCAAAATTCTCGTCATTTTTAAACACAACTAGTCTTTGGGGATATGGTGCTTTATCGCTATTTTTAACAGAAGGGATAAAAGTATTATTAGGCTTTGCTTTATCTCTATCCGTTTTCCATCTAGGTATCCATATTGGAACCTCTACAGGTGTAGGGTCTTCACTTTCTATTATTGGATCTTGTAATGTTTTCCCTTTTGGTTGTGGTTTAACTGGTACTTCTACAGTTGTAGGGTCTTCAGTTTCTATTATAGTATGTGGTATGGTATCATTTTTAGTTTGTGGGTAATCTTTAGGCATAGTCACTTGGTTATCAACTACTAGCCCTGAACGAAGGGTAGTGACTGCCTGTAGGTCCCCTTGGTTTATATTACCATTACACTGAATACTTTTTATTTCGAAGGCGGTGTTTGTTGACTTAGGATTAGGCATTGCTTGACTTGGAAACACGCCGGTTTGGTTATTATTTTGGTTAGAAGACATGTCAATAACCTTTTGGCACAAAGACTGCATCATTTGCATTGTTTGTTTCATCATATTAGAGTTTTGATCATGTTGATCTTTCATTAAGTTGGAGTTTTGTTGCATAATTTGATTTTGTTTCTCCAACAAGGTCACGACTACTTACTTTGTCCGGTAGATGGTTGTATTGGAATTAAAGCTTGTTGAGCGTTCATGTCTTGATGTTGATAGTTCTGGGTTATGGGTACAAAAGCTCTATTCTGGTCACCTAAGTTCTCTTGTCCTTGATGTTGAGTTAACTGGTTGAAATGTGATGGTTGTGGTGGTGTTTGTGCATAGACAAGAGGACAATAGAAGTCGGAATGCTCAAGACTACAACAGACATTACAACGAGTAGTGTTAATGTTCATGACTGGAGTGGGTTGTTGTTGAACAGAGATGGCATCTACCTTTTTAGTGAGGGCATCGATAAGAGTTTTAAGCTCGAGATCATGTTTAACCTCACGAAGAAGGAGAGGAGCCGGGGAGGAATCGTTACCTCCCCCAATTGTTGTTCCTCTTAGATTGATCTTCTAAGAATGTATAAGCCTCTAAGGCTCCTTTACTAAGAAAACTACCCCCAGGACATGATATCTAGAACCTCCTTATGATAATGTGAAAGCCCCTTGAAGAAAGCACGAACAAGCGTGTCTTTCGCAAGATTATGATGCGGGCATTCAATGAGAAGATCAGTGAAACGATTCCAGGCCTCTGAAAAGGATTCATGAGGATTCTGGCAGAAGAAATGAATCTTTTGAAGCATTTCATCTGTCTTTAGTGGTGGGTAAAATTGTTCCATGAACAATTGAACAAGTTGATCCCATGAGTCCACAGAGTTTGGCGTTTGGGCAGTTAACCAAGACGCCGCCTTGTCGGCTAGGGTGAAAGGAAACACCCTAAGTTTAACTTGATCTGGACTTACGCTAGGATGATGGAATGTAGTGAGAACTTGGTCTATCCTATGCATGTGTTGGTAAGGCTTCTCGTGGTCTAAACCATGAAAAACCGGTAACAAGTTAAATATATTAGGGGGGATTCGAAAATCCCCCACTATGTCTGCAAGAACGATGCACGACTTAGGGCCATCGTTTAGGGCTTTATAAAAATCAGAGAGAGGAGTCTCTTGTTCTTTAGCCATTGATGCAAATGTAGTGTGTGAAATTCTAGATAGGCGTGTTGTATTTATTTCTACTGAAAAACAAGCCCGATTATACTAGAATTAAAACTCCTCCGGACGTAAGAGGCGAGGAGTGGAAGAAGAAGAGCACTGAATGCCTCCTTGCTACGCGTTTGAATAAGTCTTGTATACGCGATTTAAGTGTATTTAACAAGTTAGAAACACTTAATAACTTTAAGGAATAAAAATATGCATTTACCTATGAAAATTGGGCTGTTCGGATGAATTTTCCTTGTTGGGCGCGGGTAGGGCGCGGGTTGGGCGCGGGCGCGCTCAAGGTAAGTTGAAATTACAGTGAATAAGGGCGGGTCGCGCTCAACATGGGCGCGGGCGCGCTCCAGGGTTTTCAAGTTTTAGGCCTTTTATCGTACTCCAAAAAATCTGAAATTTTTACAGTAATTTGCTAAGACGTCTATCAAGTAGCCTGTAAAATTTCAGATCGATCGGAGCAGTGAAAGTCCCTCTACAGCCCTCCAAATTTTGCGAAACCGTTTTCGGACACAATACAAACAACCGAATGGTTAACCCATCAAAACAAATCCAAAAATTTCCAAATTTTTACTGGAGACTCCTGACAGAATCTAGTTGTTCCTGTAAAAAATTTAGAGCAATTGGATGTCTACAACCTCTCCTTATTGGATGGTGTTCCAGATATTAAGTGTTTGCAACACTGCAGAAACACACTGGAAACACTCTACTATTTAGGAGGTCAAAACAAATCAAAAACTCATCAAATTTTTACTACAAACTCCTGGATTATGATAGATACTCCTGTAAAAATTATAGAATTTTTAGAACTCCCTAAGTAACATTATTCATCTGTTTTTCAAGAACATACGGTGTGAAAACTGAAATGCAGCACTGTAAAGATCGTATTTTTTTTCACAAGGTAAACCAACTTTGAAAAATCTGAAAATATTCTAGTAAATCAACAACACATTAAATATTATGTATGAATATTTTCAGAATTTTCGAAAATTTAGAAATACCTTCACCGCAGTGTTTTTCTCTGTGAATCCGCAGCCCCTAAAGCTGAAAACAAAGAAACAGCCCGAAAATTCAAGAAATAAGAATGAAAAATTAAAAGGGTGGGTGGGTAGAGAATGGGGGATTGCCCCTTGGATTCAAGCAATTGAATTCTTGTCTTGAACGAGATTAAGATGGTAGCGGCGCCATTTGATAACCCGTAAAAACAGTTGAATCCTAAATATTAATGCTACAAGAACACTAATACGTAATCCTACCGTTCTTACGTTTAAATCAATATTTCTTACTCTCAAAACATATTCATGCAATACAACGAGTAAGGAATTCGTTCCACTCTCAATCTATCAAGACTTAATAGAATTCAACTAATCAAACCCAAAAGGAACAATGGTGAGAGTGATGTGTTTGGTGTGAAATTTCTATACTACCATTCCCAACACAAGAACAATAATAACAATAAGACATAATTAAATTAAACTGAATTTAAAACTAAGATTGTGAATAAAGATAATTAACTTTATTGATCTAATAAAAAATAACAATGATATTATTGAATGAATAACAACTATTTTATTAATCTAATGAATGATATTCAATGATTTAAATAACTAATCTAAAATAAAGAATGAAACTAATTAATGGAATGAAAACTAAGTAATTAAGTAATCTAAAACCAGATCTAGAACTAAGGTTTAATGGAGGCTACTAATCTAATTCCTAATCTAGATCTAACTATCTTTTTCTAACCCTAAACTCCATTAACATTAGCTTCCTAACCTAACTGCCATTAACAAAGAGTCAAGCTTTTGTTTTTATACTTTCAGATCCAAAAATCGTGCATGGGCTTGGAGCCATGTTTTGGGCCGGAAAATCGGGCAAAACCCAATTCTTTCAGTCCAAAAAGGCCTCTTCAGCTGCAGTTGGCTTCCACAGACTTTTCGTCCACTTCTGCTCCTCTGATTGGGTCAAGGCTTAGACCATTGCGAAGCACTTTCCGAGCCGGTCGTTTTGACATAAGGTAGGCCTCAACTGGAGGTCCGAGTCCAAAGATATGACATTCGAAGTTCTCACTGACTTTTGCTCCTTTATCTCGCTAAAGTGGCACATTTCTCGCACATAATGGACTTTGAAGCCCTCGAAATGCATAAAAACACGTAATCGGTATTAACTCTTACTTATTATTCACATAATTGGTCTAACAGTATGATTATTAAGGGGTTAAAACTACAGTTTTGGGCTCTTATCATAGCCTAGATTTCAGAAACTTACTGCCAATACAAACATAGATACTCATGCAATATATTTATAGAAAGATACAAAGATTATTACCTACATATTAACCAAAGTTTCGAAAAACTATTCTAATGCAAAAGCTAACGTGAAACTTCTAGATTATTAAGAGCATAGAGAAAGAAAACAATACCAATATTCCTAAGTGTATAACATAACTTTTTATTTATATTTTTTAATTTTTAATTTTTTTTTACTAGATAACAAGTGCATATTGTACACATCTATATCCTAACAGGTGCCTTAAATTACTCGTGTTTCTATGCCACCCCCAAACAAAAGCATGCTTTGTCCTCAAAGTATGGACATAAGAAGGGTAGCAAAATACCATGGAAACACGTGAAATTTTGGAACATATGAAAAACAAAGTTAAAACATACTAATATATATAATTAAAAACAGACGCAACTCTATATGAGTTCCACCCGTTATGGGGTTCCTAAAAAGTAAATTGCTTGGGACCTAAGCAGACACGAACAAAAATAAAAACTTACCTCATATCCAGCATTTAGGCGTCATCATCCTCATCTACATAGAAGGGAGGTTCTTTTGCGTCCTGCCACGCCATGATGACTTGCCAAGCCTCTCTCCATGTATCATCAAACTGTGCTAACCTGTTAAGTGTTACTCGATCCGATCGGGTATAAGGAGCAACCCATTGAGGTTGTACCCTCCATCCCAGCCAAGTCATAACACGAAACGAACGAACAACGCAATTGGTGGGTCTCATAATTTGAACCCCAACCCAATCCATGTAGCGGGTACAAAAATCAGGGAAAAAATAGCACACGATATGACAAACTAAAATAGGCATAAGAAGGTACTTATGCCTCATACTATGGCCTTTAGCTAGACTAGCCACTAAAACCTTAGGAATGTCATATAGGAAACGTCCCTCAGCTAAAGCAAGGAAAACGTCACCAGCGGTACTATGTGCAGAAGTAAATTGTCAATCCCCTAAAATATTCATCATAATGAAAAGCATGGTAAGGCCTATGTTTAGGGACAGGCTACCAAGGGCTATGTTATACTGCCCTCGGTCCATTACACGAAAAACTTCTTCCCCATAGGTCTCGTGAAAGTACTCATAGTTATAAAGGTATGCATTATAAGTTAGATATCCCCATGAGTTTGAAGGAACAGGCATAGGCAGTCCCACAACAAAAGCAAACAAAAACTTATTGAAATCCATAGTCGTATCATTAACTACGACAGAGAACATTTGTTCTCCATCTGGTCGACAAAAGAACCTTGAATTATTATAGAAATATTCAGTAAGTTGAGCTGAATATAAGTCATGAGGACTTACCAGTAGATGTGTCCATTTTGACTGCACGATTCTATCACGGAACCATCCTCCATAGGTGTCGCTTCAGAACAAATATTCAAAAGACTGCTCTGGTATGATGAGGGGATGTCATCACAACAATTACACTCTAGAAGTGTTACAAACAACCTAGGAAAAACTCACAAAAAAATCTGAAATTTAAGTGGCTATGAAGGTCAAGGCGCGGGATGCCCTCAGAATTGGCATGTGAAGAGCGCGGGGTGCGCTCCTGTCTTGCTCGAGGTCCAGGCGCTAAAGCGCAGGGGGCACTCAGAATTGGCATGTGAAGGGCGTGGGGTGCGCTCCTCTCTTGCTCGAGGTCCAGGTGCTATAGCGCAGGGTGCGCTCACAATTGGGTTGTGAAGGGCGCGGGGTGCGCTCCGTATACCTTGAGTGCTCTACAGTGAAAAACTAAGAGAAAAGTGAGAAGTGAAAGGGGAGAGTGCAAGGTGAGAGCTGTGGTTTGTAAGTGTAGAGTGGATCAAGTATTTATAGAGGTTTAGTTTCTAAAACCAACATCCAGAAGTTGTCAAAATTGTTAAGGCAGGATGATGGAAATAGAAATTTCTAAAACCAAAACGGAAACAAGTTAGGTGCATATTCCAAATATAAACCAATAGCTTTTTGGTTGAATTTAAAATAGCAACTTCCTAATTCTATTCATTGAAATTCCATCACCACAATAATATATAATCTTAGCCACACCAATATTGGCAACATTCTCAACAACTCATATTTTCACAGTTTGCAAAATTTAACTTCTAAAATGGTGGATAAGATAAAAGCAATACAAAAAATAATAATACCACCCCCAAACAATTCGGGAAGGTGGAATTCATGGAAAAATCATAGCATGCTTGGACAAAAACCAAATTAAATTAAAAATTCAACTAACAATCAAATAGTCCAAAACGATTACATAATCCAAATCTAACTAATAAACTAAACAACTCGAAATACAATTCTATGAAAATAGGGAAATTTCCTAAACACCAAACAACTAGACTATGATCCACGAGACGAGGATGGTTTCGAGTCATCAATCCTGCGTCGATGACGCTCATGCCTCTTAGGCTCGTCAGAAGTAGAACTCTGATAGGGTGGCAAGCGTTGTAGCACTTCCACTTGGAACTTCCGCTGACTCTCTAGATAGGCGTTCATGGATTCCTCGCGCTTCTTATCACGCTGGACTAGGGTTTCCACGATAGTCCTGAGCTCCTCATAATTCTGATGCATGGTAGTCTGCCTAGTCCGGATGTCTTCACAAATGGTGTTAATAGAACGCTGGCCACGGTGCAGCACTAACATGCAATCTATATCAGAATTACACTTCTCCAAGGGATTAACATCAAAACATGCCGTGTCCTCCTCTTCATCATCCAAATTAACATCTTCCAAAACCCTATCTCTAGGTAATCTCCTCGTCTTCTGGATACATTATGTATAAGCAATTGTATTTGCATGCAACTTCAACATAATCCGCTCAGTTTTTGATTTCTCACCAAAAGACAACATTATCTTAGTAATTAAAACAGGAAAGGGTGCGGTAGAGACTCCAACTCCTCTAATCATAGTTAACAAAAAGTCGATGATGCAAAAATCATACCTATTTTGTTGTAATACCCAGAGTATGTGCAGACAGTTCAGACTGATATCACTGAACTTCTCTTTCCCAATGACATTCTTACCAACCCACTGAGCTACAGCCAGCTGGTTGGTTCTCAGAGACAACTGTCGGACGCAATGTGATTTCGCATTGTATTATCCCTCCAATATAGTCTCTCTCATCAATGCCTTTATCCCCCTATACTGGGATTCCTGCACTGTGGCTACGAGGTGGCGGTTTGGCTTAATGGCCAGAACATGAGTCAACATCGAAGCACTCACTTCTCTCGTCACACCATTCACCTTCACAAAAATCTTCCTACCCTCGATTTCCCGCTTTTTGTAAAATTTCAAAACCAAATTCGAATGGTAAAAATCATCCTCTGTATACCACAACCCTTGCCAATCCCTATGTTTCATCTCGTCATTGTAAAACGGCGCAAAATGATCCGATTTGAAAACTTGTTCCGGGAGAATTTTGCATTTTTGGGCCATTGATGTTAAAAATCGAAAATGGGTTTAGGGTAAGGTGGAGGAGAGGTGTTGAAACAAGAAATTGAACTTTGGTTTGAGTGGTCGTTTAATTTGGGCGATTTTTTTTTTTTTTGTGCGAATTGTTGGAGGCAGAAGTGAAGAAGGTGAACCTGATGGGGCGAAATTGGAGTGGGTGTTGTTTGAACAGGAGTTATGAGAACCGGTGGTGGAGTTTTTTTTTTTTTTTTATTATTATTATTATTATTATTTTATTTTTTTGGTTTGTTAATGGAGGCTGATGGAGGCGGAATGGAGAAGAAGAATGCGATGAATTTTTGCTAATTCTGTGGACTCACGTGTAAGGCACGTGACTACGAGATTTTGGGCCCAAGCCCAAATAATTTCAAAAATGCCCATTCCGTCCCTATGCGTCCAAACTTAAAACTGAATTTCTCGACTTGTTGCCGGTCTGATTTTTGCGAATGATCTATGAAAATGACCAGCAGAGAATTTCCAATCCAATGATCCATAAAACACTCTATTCTAACCATGGTTGACATATAAAAAGGTGGAAAACGCCTCGAAGTGTGTGCATGACATAAGTTATGAAAACAAATGAAATCTAAATTCATAGATAATGTCAACCCGAATCAAAATACGATTAAACGCCATAAGCAACAAGAATAGGAGCAATCAAGAATAGAAAGACCAACACCTCACCCCCAAACAAATTTTTGAAAACGAAGTTTGAAAATTTGTTTTAAAACATGGGTCTTTTAAAGTCAGATTCCCGAGACTTTCTAGATTACTATTTTTATGGTTTTAATATTTGTTACTTTTTATGAATACGGATTAATCTAAGGGAAAACAATAAAGCAATAAAAACATAATTCACACTATAGAGAAATATGACTCAAAAACCAAGAAATCATGCAAGAGTGGAAAACATGAATTAGGTTAAACGTGGACTTAGGATCCGGTACTTACAGCAACACACTCCATAGGGAGGGCCCGATTACCTAAGTGGTGCACTTACCAATATATGGAACTGAGAGGAAGTACACCAAACATCAAAGGTCAGTCATCATAGACAGGGTCCGGTAAAAGGACTTCCTCCACATTAGGGGACATTAACTCGTGAAAATGTTTTAACCATTAGCCATTGGCTTGAAAGGTACTGTTGTCCTTGGGATTTACCAAGGTGATTACCTCATAAGGGGTGACTTCAGTAACCATAAAAGGACCAAACCAACGGGTTTTTAATTTCCCTGGGAAAATATGCAGACGAGAGTTATAAAGCAAGACCTTTTGACCAACCACAAACTTTTTGTGCAAGATTTGCTTCTCATGAACATGTTTCATGTTAGCTTTATAATCCTTTGCGAGATCATAAGAATAGCTATTGATTTCTTCAAGCTCATTTAATTGGAATTTGCGTTTGACACCCGCCTCATCAAAATTGAAGTTAAGGCTTTTTATAGCCAACATAGCACGGTGCTCCAATTCAATGGGCAAGTGACAAGGTTTCCCAAATACAAGTCTAAAGAGAGACATACCTATAGGAGTTTTAAAAGCAGTTATATACGCCCATAAGGCATTAGTTAGACGCTTAAACCAATCTTTTCTATCAGGATTTACAGTTGTTTCTAATATTTTTTTAATTTCCCTATTAGAGACTTCTACCTGGCCACTAGTTTGTGGATGATAAGGAGTTGCCACCTTATGGGTAACTCTGTACTTTTTAACTAGAGACGCAACAACTCTGTTGCAAAAATGTGTTCCGCCATCACTAATGATGGCTTTAGGAATGCCAAACCGATAGAAAATGTATTCCTTAACAAAAAACACAACTGTCTTATGGTCATTGTTACAGCAAGCCATGACCTCTATCCATTTAGACACGTAGTCCACGACAACAAGAATATAAATGAAACCGTGGGAAACAGGAAAAGGACCCATGAAATCAATGCCCCATACATCAAAAATTTCTACTACCATGATGGGATTTAGAGGCATCATATTACGTTTTGTGATTCGCCCTAGTTGTCAGCAACAAACACACATCTTGCAATGCACTTGAGCATCTTTAAAAAGGGTAGGCCAATAAAACCCACATTGAAGAATTTTAGCAGCTGTTTTAATATCACTAAAATAGCCACCACACTCTTTGTCATGGCATAACGATAGAACCTCATTATATTCCCACTGGGGAATACAACGACAAATAATCTGATCCGCACAATACTTAAAAAGGTAAGGCTCATCCCAGTAGTATAGCTTAACTCTGGCTAAGAACTTCTTACGTTCATTTCTTGACCAAACATCAGGGATAATATCAGAGGTTAAATAATTCACAATGTCAGCGTACCATGGTGCAGAAAAATAGCATACAGATGCTCATTAGGAAAAGAATCAGGTATGGACTCAAAATCACTATCATCGTCATTTGTTAGTCTAGATAAGTGGTCGACAACTACATTTTTAACCCCTCGTTTGTCCTTAATTTCTAAGGTGAACTCTTGCAGGAGAAGAATCCATCGGATCAATCTCTATTTAGCATCCTTCTTCACAAGAAGGTACCTAAGGGTTGCATGGTCCATGTAAATTAAACTCTTAGTACCAACCAAATAAGGACGAAACTTATCTAAAGCGTAAACGACAACTAAATTTTTTTTTTATATAGTTGTATAATTTCTTTGAGCATCGTTTAAAGTTTTACTAGCTTAATAAATAACAGTGGACTTATTCTCTAGTTTATGTCCCAAGACAACACCAACAACATAATCACTAGCATCACACATGAGTTCTAAAGGTTTAGACCAATCGGGAGGCTGTATAATTGGTGCAGATGTTAAAGTGGCTTTTAAAGTTTCAAAAGCCTATTTACAGTTATAATTGAAATAAAAAATGGCATCCTTTAAAAGAAGATTAGTTAAAGGCCTAGATATTTTTGAATTTTTTTTGATAAAACGCCTATAAAAACCTGCATGGCCTAGAAAGGCTCTAATATCATGGACAGTCCGTGGTATAAGTAGAGACGCTATCTTATCTAGTTTAGCCTTATCTACTTCGATGCCATCACTAGATACAATGTGACCTAGCACTATTCCTTTTTTAACCATGAAATGACATTTTTCTTAATTTAAAACAAGAGTCTTCTCTTCACACTGTGTCAAAACCTTAGACAGGTTAGACATGCAGTCAGTGAAAGAGTCTCCATAGATAGAAAAGTCATCCATGAAAACTTCCATGAAGCGCTCTACCATGTCACTAAATATATGAAGCATACACCACTGGAAGGTACTGGGAGCATTACAAAGGGCAAAAGGCATTCGTTTATAGGCATATGTTCCAAAAGGACATGTGAAGGTAGTCTTTTCTTTGTCATCAATATCAATAATAATCTAAAAATAGCCAGAGTAGCCATCTAAAAAATAATAATAAGTATGACCAGTTAGGCGTTCGAGCATCTGATCAATAAAAGGAAAATTATCCTTTCGTGTCATGGCATTTAAGCGTCTGTAATCAATACAGATCCTCCATTTTATAGGGACAAGCATGGAAACATATTCACCCTTAGCATTACATACCATGGTAAGCCCGATTTTTTAGAAACTACATGAATGGGACTTACCCATTCGCTATCGGAGATTGGGTATATGATATCTGCATCGAGTAACCATAAGACTTCTTCCTTGACCACCTCTTTCATGGCAAGGTTCAAGCGACACTGAGGTTCGCGACAAGTCTTTGCATTATCCTCCAAATGGATACGATGTGTGCATACATTAGGGTCAATCCCCATAATGTTGTCTAGGGACCAATCAATTGCTGAAAGATGTTCCCTAATTACCCTGATCAACCGTGCCTTTTCATCTGCTGACAACAGAGAAGATATAATTACCGGATGACTACCATCCGGATCAAGTTGAATATACTTCAACTCAGAAGGAAGAGGTTTAAAGGCAGGGGTGGGTGGCATGTCGATAAAGTCTTCTGGTGGTTCCTCATCGTGAATAGTGAAGACTTGTTTAGATATCAAATCTTCATACTTGGTAGATGGAGCTACAGTTAGATCTAAGGTAGGTGTAGACTCGAAGAGGGCGTTGACTTCCTCTACATAGGAATCATCCTCAAAATCTGAACTTCCGAAAGAAAGGAATTTATACATCTTGTGTTCTAGAAACGTGTTATTAGAATAGTCTTGAGCTAAGCTCTCGATCATGCTAACCTCCCCATCTATAGACGAATAACTGTTTCATCATTTTAAAAACATTTACTTCAACAGAAAGATGGCCAAAAGATATGGAGATCGAACCATCGCGGCAGTTAATAAGCGTGTTGGTAGTTGCCAAGAAAGGATGCCCTAAAATGATCGGAACAGAGTCGTTAGCATCGGAATAGAGTCGTTAGCGACTTCTGTATCAAGGATAACAAAATCAGCAGGATAGTAGAAATCCTGAACCTTAGCAAGCACGTTTTCAACCACACCTTTAGGATAATTAATAGACCGATCAGCTAATTACAACATCATTTTAGTAGGTTGCATCTCCTGTAGACCTATTTATTTATATAAATAATAAGATAGTAAGTTAACACTCGCCCCCAGGTCTAATAGTGTGGTCGTCGTGTGGGAATCTCTTAAGGTGCATTGTACAGTAGGACGATCAGGGTCCTTGTACTGAACGATTCCATTATGTTCAGATAGAGTTGGAAACTATTCAGTTTAAAAGGCATCTTTAGGAATATTTGTCTTACACCTAGTAGTGCATAACTCTTTGAGAAACTTAGCATGGCGAGGTAACTTTTTAATCGCTTCAAGAAAGGGAAGGTTTATTATTAGATTTTTGAAAACTTCCCTAATCTCATCGAAATTCGTATCCTTGTTTAACATGGCTAATCTCTGGGAAAACGGTGGTTTCTCTCTATATTTAGCATATGGATCAATAGGATGTTTAACCTTGGCCTTTTGTTTCTTAAGTTGTGGTTTAACTGGTACCTCTACAGGGGTAGGATCTTCAGTTACTACTTCAGTATCTAGTAAAATATCCGGTGTAGGGACTACTAGTGGGGTAACTACAGGCATAGTTACGGCGTTATCAACCACTCTGCCAGAACGGAGAGTGGTGATGGCATTTAGCTCACCTATGTTTCCATTTTCATTACTAGTACTACAGTTTACCTCAAAGGCTGTGCTTGTTGTTTTAAGATTAGGTATCGCTTGACCTGGAAACACACCTTTTGGTTGTACTTTCTCTTGGGTTAACTGCTGTAAGGAAAGTTGGATGGACTATAAAATCTGTTGTTGGGTTTGTATAAAGGCGTCAAAAACGATCCAGTTGTGGAGGAGTGGTTGTTACAGGTTTATTGACAGGAACTATGTCACGTTGATTTTTAATGGGTGGGTTGTGATAGTTATTATTTACTGGAACGATACCTCTATTAGCATTATAATTATTATTGTTATAATTATTATAATTACCTTGTCATTGTCCTTGTCGTGGTGGAGCTTGGTTGTAATTGTTTGCTGGCCTAACATTTTGATTATTATACCCTGGAGGTGTAACTTGTTGATTATTTCTCCAACTGAAGTTGGGATTTTATGTCCAAGGGGCGTTAGGAATAGGATAGCTATTAATGGAGCAAACATTATCTGGTTGTGATGGTTGTTGTTCAAAGGCGAGAAGACAATAGGAGTCGGGATGCTCAGGACTCAAACAGAAATTACATGGAATAGAGTTGACATTTATGACGGGGGTAGGCTTTTGTTGAACAGAAATAGTTTCTACCTTTTTAGTGAGAGATTCGATTAAAGTTTTAAGCTCAAGATAGGGTTTAATCTCAAACATACCGGTAGCATTAACTGTTGAAGAAGACCTAGCGGAGCGGGGGATATCGTCACTACCCCCTCCAGTTATTATTACGCTTTATTTGATCTTCTAAAAACCTATAAGCCTCTGAGGCTCCTTTACTGAGGAAATTACCCCCATTCATTATATCAAGGACCTATTTATGGTGGTGTAAAAGTCCCTTGAAAAAGGGACGAACTAACGTGTCTTTCGTAAGGTTATGATGTGGACACTCTATAAGAATATCAGTGATACGATTCCAGGCCTCTGAAAAAGATTCATGAGGATTCTAGTGGAAAAAATGAATCATAGAAAGCATTTCATCTGTCTTCAGTGGTGGGTAAAAATGTTCCATAAACAATTGAACAAGTTTGGCCCATGAGTCTACAGAATTAGGCGCTTGGGCAGTTAACCAAGACGCTGCCTTATCAGCTAGGGTGAAAGGAAATACCCTCAGTTTAATTTGTTCCGCACCTACCGTAGGATGATGGAATGTGGTAAGAACTTGTTCAATCCTACGCATATGCTGATAAGGTTTTTCATGGTCTAACCCATTAAAAACTGGTAACAAATAAATATATTTGGGGGGATTTGGAAATCCCCCACTGGGTCTGCAAGAACGATGCATCATCCTAAGAATAAGTAATTAAACTTAATCGTAAGTAAAACTAAATGCAATTTTACGCTAATGTATCAAAGTTTTCTACTCTCATTATCAATGCAATATTTGGAGCAGAGAATTCGTTCCACTCCTAGTTCGTGTAGATGTGAAGTTTCCTAGTTCATGTATTCTAACAAAACGATGAGAGTAAAGATATTTTATTTAACTACGATGGTGAATTAACTAATCAAGATGTTATAAATCAACTACGACAATTCAATACTAAATTGACAATATGATAAGGAATTAGGGGAATTTGATTCCACCTTCAGTCGACTTAATAAACTAAGATAAATTTTTTGTAATCTGAATTGCAATGTTTTCACATAACAATTGGGTCTTTCTAATCCCTAATTGTTCATGGTAACCTCTACCAACTAACAATCAACATGTGAAGCAATCAAACCCATTCTCATGGTGAACTAATTAGTTTCTAGAATGGAATAGATTATTACAACCATTTCTATGCTAATAAAATCAAGTTTTCATCAAGGCTTCCTCAAACCCCTCTAATGGAGGTTTTAGCCTTGATTCATTAAACTATCATTTCTAGAACAAGAACAATAAGAACAAGACATTATGTAATGAATAACAATTACTTTATTAATCTAATGGAAAGAGTTGAAGAATTAAACTGAATGAAAACCGACTTTATGAATGAAATTAAGACAAAACTAAAACTAACTAAGTACTAAATTAGAAACTAAGTATTTGATAATTAACTAAGTAACTTGTAAAGCTAATTCTTTATTATAAAACTAAATCTAATTCTAAAAACTCATTCCTTGTTCTAAAACTAATTACTTGGATATAAAAACTAATTCCTTTATCTAAAAACTAATTACTTAAGAGTTAAGTCTTAGTCCTCTTTATATAGAAGAGGCTAGATCCACAATTTCGTGCATGGGCTTAGGAGCCATGTTTTGGGCCAGAAAATTGAGCCCAAAACCTTATTACTTCAGTCGACAAAGAGGTTTTTAGCTGAAAATGACTTCAACAGCCTTTTTATCCACTTCTGCTCCTCCGATTGGGTGAAAGCTTAGACCATTAGAAAGCTCTTTCCAATCCAGTCGCTTTGACATATGGTAGGCCCAATTCCGAGGTGTGAGTCCAAAGATAAGACTTGCGGAAGTTCTATTGACTTTTGTTTGCTATTTCTGCCCGCGTTGACTTTGACTTTTCAGTTTTGATCGAGCTTTAAAAAGGCTTTTTCTCCTTGAATCTTGGCCTTTAATCATAGAACTTCTTAGCAACCAACCTTTGCTCCTTTATCTCGCAAAAGGGACGCATTTCTGTACATAATTGGCTCAAATGCCTGAAATATATAAAAGCACATAAACAGCACTAACTCTTGTTTATTAATCACATAATTAGTCTAAAAGCAATATTGTTAAGAGGTTAAAACTACAGTTTTGTGCTCTTATCATATATCGCCGTTTTCGCTCTTGTTTTATGGTAATCTCTTTTCTTATCTCTTCATAGTTTGAGGACAAAGCATATTTCTATTTGGGGGGTAGTATAGTAACATTTTGTAAAAACTAGGCATTTTCTTTATTAGATATAATAGTATATTTCTTCCTTTCTAAATTTTTTTTTGAAAAAGGCCAAAAATATTTTTCTGTTTAGTATTAAAAGTCATGTTTCCTTTTTCCATGATGAATAAGCATTTGATTGTATATAGCAATGAGTTTCCAAGACCAAGTATAAAACAATTAAGTTTCTTATCCTGTGAGAATCTCGCCAAAAGCCTAATCTGAATGATTATTGAGTGATGACACAAAGGATGTCCGGATAGAAAGACCACATGTGCACTTGCTTGATCACCACGCCATATCCTAGAAGAGAATTTAGGCACTCTGTAGATCGATATAACCAAATAAACGTTAAAACCCCAAAAAGATAGTTTTCCTCTAGTTACCCATTTTGTTCCTTCACCAATTTCTAAAAACATTTTTATTCTTCACTATAAATCCCTAACCCGTTACAACACATAATAAAAAGCTTACCCAGCTGACGAGTTGAGAATTGGATAGATATCAGAAAAGAGAAGAGAAGACCTGGTACAAAAATAGATCAGTTAGTTGTTTCGAAAAGAAAAGAAAAATCCATCAAAAACCAAAACTCCAAAAAAATCAAAAGAGTCAAAAATTGAATCTCCAAAAAGTTCAAAATGAAAAGGACACGATATCAGAAACAAAAGTAAAAAGAAACAAAAGCAAAGTTAGAACTCCCAAAATTTTAAAATCATATAGAGTTACAAAGACAAAGGGCTAAATAATCACAATTCGGAAGCAAAGAACAAAACGAGGCTCTTCTCTAGTTACAAGTATCTTGAAGACCCAATTTCTCAACTTATCAGATTTTTGTTTTTCCCTTCCTATTTCTAAACCTTCACCCTAGCCCCGTAACTTCTAATAAAAGACCTCTAGCTCAATTAGGAATAGGATGGTAGTGTGATAGTAAGTGGCAAGTGTGATCAATCGATCTCGGTTTTCTTTGGATATCATTCATGTATATGAGGAATATAAATGCTTGCTGCATTTGAGAGAACAAAACTTGAGTGAATATATCGGAGAGTTTGTGTTTTAACACATCCCTGTGAGAACCCACCTTAAGGACACTCTCCAAAAGTTTCGGAAACAACTTTGCTTTCGTATTTCATTGCTCATGTTTGCACATTTATCTTTAGATGATTAAATTACTATACATATGTTATTCTAAGTTCAAAGGAGTTTGTCCTTATTCCCTGCTAATGAGATGTATAGACTTCTGTGAATAAATAAGGAGACAAGGCCATTTGTACTAAATAGAAGAAGTTTGTGAGTACCTTCTCTAGAAAACTCTCACGATGCTTAAAGCTCGTCCACTAGGGAATTCCTAGTGGTTTAAGGTCTTGTTGTATATGGTCAATGCAATCACACTCCACGAAATGAGATTAGTATAATAAATAACAAATCACTCATTTGTGATCTTGGTTTTTTTTTCTCTTCTTTGCTTGAGGACAAACAAAATGCTATTTGGGGGTGGTGATCAGCTCCTAAATGTGCATTTTATTACCCTTACACTACTACATTACAGCCTTTCTTATGCATAATGAAAAGACAATTCATAGCTTTTATTGCCTTTTTCAGGTTAGAGAGCAATTCAGACCACTTATCATAAAAGATGCGTCTTAGCACCAAAATGAGCCTTATTTACGCTTATTATGAAGACTCTAAGCTGCTATGAAAAATTCAAAGTCAAAGTCAAAGGTCAAGGACTCAAAACCAGAGAGCTGAAAGTCACGTCCTTAACTCAGAAGACTAAAGATGGATGGCCTTGATACAAAAGAAGGTTTTCTCTAAACCTAGCTTGATCGAAATGAAAAGAAAAAGCAAAAGAAAAAAGCATAAAGCAACCGTGGTGAGGTGTCTTGATTATAGAGGGAGACGACAAATCATACTTTTGTAAAAGTAGGGGTATAAGAACCAAAAAGTAGAAGGAGAGAAAACACCTAGACTTATTTTAGTGTCATGTAGGAGTAGTGTGGGATTTATTTTTCAAGTCATTTACATTCAAGTTGTTTACTTTTTGTTCTTCATTTCAATCAAGTTATTTCTTTCAAGTTTTTGTTCTTCATTTTAATCAAGTTATTTCTTTCAACTTTGTGTTTTCAATCATTCAATCAACAAAATCTTTTCAAGTTTTCTTCAATCATTAAGTTGTTTCCTTTCAATTCTTCTTCAATACAACTAGAGTTAACCAAAAACAAGTCCTAAAAACTAAATAAATCTACCTTTCCTCCTTCAAACTCCCATTCATTCAAGCTCTAAACAATTTATGGTGAACCTCACTCACATCTTTGATCTTACCACTATATTACAAGCTTCAGTATGCTTCAGCCGACAGTCAGAAAATAATCGACAGTAATAATATCTAGTAAAAAATTAATGAAATCGCAAAAAACAAGAATGAAAAATTAAAAGGGTAGGCGGTTTGAGAATAGGGGATTTCTCCTTTGAATCAAACAATAAATCCTTGTCTTGATATATTTAAGATGGCACCGACACCATTTGATAAGAACGAAATTGCTAAACTAAATATCAATGCATCAACACTAATACCTAATCTAACAAACACGTGTTTAGATCAGTACTCTACTCTCTCTCTATACTATCACATAATATAGATCTAGTAAAAGTTCGAATCCACTCTTAAACTATCAAGACTAAATAGAATTCAACTAATTAAATCAAGATGAATAAGATGAGAGTAATAATTAGTGAAGTCAATTTTACCACTATTAAACTACGAATATAAATCAAATAATTATACTAAACAATTAAAACTAAGGTTTTGATGGAAGAGATGTTTTGTAGAGGAAGTAATAAATCCATATATGCAAGTGTATTCATGATTCAACTAGTTCATGTGTTAAAGTTATCAACTTTATCAAATTCCGTAATGTAATGAAATAAAGATTCCTTCTTTGTAAGATCCCTAATCAACTATTACTATCTCTAGTCAATAATTAATTAGCATGAGAGAATAATACTTATATCAATCTCTTTTATAGAACTACTAAACTCTAGTTCAAAACTAACAATTCTTATCTCTAAAATTATGAAAGCTTCAAACTTTAAGTACATAAACACAAATAACTAGATAAAAACACAATGAATCCTCATATAGGCTTCATTAAAACTCCTTCTAATGGAAGTTTTAGCCTAGCTTCATTAGATTAATACAATAGTTATAATAAAATTAAAGCATAGACCTAAATGAAGAAAAAAGGTGGGATTTTTATTAATGGTGAAGGAAGAAGATGATAATAGAGGCTACAAACCCTAATTCTAACCCTACAACTAAACTAATTAATGGATACTTAGACTTGAAGCTAACCTCTACAGAACAAGTAGGGTTTTACATATTGCACTCGAAATTTTATCTCTCCATAGACTCATGGGCTAAAATATTTCACCAAGGTTCAATAATCAGGGTCCAAATATGTAGTGTTTTACTATTGCACCCTTTTTGTCAACTTACACTATTCCGAATGGGTCGAGGCCTAAACCATTAGAAATTCATTTCTGAGTTGGTTATTGTGATATAAAAGGGGTCTCAACTAGAGCCCTGAGTCCAAAGATATGCTCGTTTGAAGTTCTGTTAACATTTTGGAAGTTTTCTATTACTGGTTGACTTTCGCTTGAGTCCTTTAACTTGGGCTTTTTGAGAGTTTTTTCTTTTTAAATCTTGGCCTTTCTCCATAGTTTTCACCTAGCAATCAATCACACACAATTGACATCATTTCAACACTTATTCAACTCCAAAGCCTGAAATACATAAAAACAAGTAAATATTGAGAAACTCAAATTATTAATAACATAATTGGCCTAAGTAGAATACTATTAAAGGGTTTAAACTACATTTTTGGGTGCTTATCAGTAAGTAAAACAAAAGTTTAGTGCCTGTGACCCAGAACTATCACCATCACGACATGAATGCTAAACAAGCCTTTGTCCCAGTCACTATTCCTATGGTCACTTGATAAACGTAAAAAGAAGAGTTTTACTAATGAATAAAGTGATGAAACTCTAAACGTAAGTAAAACTAAACGATATTACGTTCCTAATTTATCAAAGTTTTCTACTCTCAATCAAATTAAGATATAGTGGAGTAGATGATTCGTTCCACTCCTAGTTCTTTCGCAAAGTAATGTTCTCTACATGTAAATAATTTTCACTAAAGTCTAATGAGAGATTTACGAATTATAAACTAGACTACGATGCAACTACCCACAAGATGCAACTAGTCAACTAAATAAACAGCTATGAAAATACTACGTCGATTCTATGATAAGGAATTAGGGGGGGATTGATTCCACCTTAACTCAACTTAACTTACTAACGACGAATTGTCGTAATCCGAATTGAACTGCTACGCAGAACAATTGGTTCTTCCTAATCCTTAATTACACATGGCATTTCTGCCAATTCATAACTAGCATGTGAACGATTAAACCCATTCTCATGGTGAACTAATCGTTTCTAGAGTGGAATAGAAATTACGACTATCCTACGCTAACACAAATCAAGCTTTCATCAAGGCTTCTCAACCCCCCTCTAATGGAGGTTTAGCCGAGAATCATTACACAATTATTTTCGATTAAATTAAAACTAAACATACTATAAAGAATTGAAATTTACTAATCTAAATTAAACAATAATTAAAATCTAATTAATAATTAAGAAATGATATCAACAAGAAATTAAACTAGATCTATAAATGTAATGACAGAAAACGAATTAAATAATAATAAACTATTTTATTAATCTAATCAAATGAATAACAATATTTTAAAGGTTTAATCTAAAACAAGGAATGAAAATGAAACTAAACTTAATTATAAACCATTAAAACTAGATCTAGAAGCTATTCTAATGGCTACTTTCTATTCTAAGCTACTTTTATTTTCTAACCTAACTATCCATCCTTTACAAAGAGTCAAGCTTTTGTTTTTATACTTTTAGATCCAAAAATCGTGCATGGGCTTGGAGCCATGTTTTGGGCTGGAAAATCGGGCCCAAAAGCCAATTCTTTCAATCTGAAAAGGGCTCTTCAGCTGGATTTGGCTTCAATAGACTTTTCGTCCACTTCTGCTCCTCTGATTTGGTCAAGGCTTCGACTATTGGAAAGCTCTTTCCGAGCCGGTCGTTTTGACATAAGGTAGGCCCAATTCCGAGGTCTGAGTCCAAAGATATGGTCTTCGGAAATTCTGCTGACTTATGCACTGTTTTTGCCCGTGTTGACTTTTCAGCTTTTGACCGGGCTTTACAAAGGCTTTGTCTCCTTGAATCTTGGCCTTTATTCACAGAACTCCTTAGCAACTGATCTTTGCTCCTTTATCTCGCTAAAGTGGCACATTTCTGCACATAATGGACTTTGAAGCCTGAAATGCATAAAAACACGTAATCAGTATTAACTCTTACTTATTATTCACATAATTGGTCTAAAAGTACGATTGTTAAGGGGTTAAAACTACAGTTTTGGGCTCTTATCATCACTCCACCAGTCAAACCATTTACAGACAAAGTAGTAGTGACCTTGCTGCATCAACAAAGTCAAATTATGTAACAAAACTCCAAATTGATGAAACAACAGACTAACCAAAACTCTAACACATTATAACAAACATTTCAAATGATGCAGTTCTTCTGCCAAAAGGTATTTGACATGTCTTTTACCTAATATAATAACCTAACAGGCATTTTTTCAGGTCAAGCAGTGCCTAATCCTAAGTCAACAAACACCGCCTTTGAAATGAACAATATTCAGTGTAATGGTAATATAAACCAATAGGAACTATAGACAGTTACTACCCTTCGTTCAGGTAGAGTAGTTGATAACAAAGTGACTATGCCTGAAGATCTCCAACAAATGGAAGCTGAGAACATAACCATACCAAATATTATCATAAGAACTGAAGACCCTACAACTGTAAAAGTTCTAGTCCAACCACAACCAAAAGGGACAATCTTAGAAGACACCATAATAGAAACTAAAAATCCTACACCTGTAAAGGTACCAGTTAAACCACAACCTAAAAGGAAAGTGGCAAAAGATAAAGACAAGATTAATACTAATGTTGACCCATATGCTAAGTTTAGAGATAAACCATCATATCCCTAGAGACTAGTTGTGCCTAAAAAGGACGAGAATTTTGATGAGAAGTTTTTAAGAATCAGACTATCAACCAATCCGATATAAAACGTCTACCTAGACACGCTAAATTTCTAAAAGAGTTATGCACCACTAAAAGGATAACAAACATACCCAAGGAAGCCTTTTAAACTTAATAGTTTTTGTCTTTATCTGAACATAATGGAATCAATAAGTACAAGGACCCGGGTCGTCTTACTGTATAATGCACCTTGGGTGATAATTTCATAGCAATAACTCTTTTAGACATGGGGGCGTGTGTTAACTTACTCCCTTTCTACCTACATAAACAACTCAGTCTATATCCTATACCAACTAAAATGATTTTGTAGTTAGCCGAGCATTCTATTAAGTACCCCAAAGGCGCCGTTGAAAGCATTTTTGTCAAAGTTTAAGATTTTTACTACCTAGCCGACTTCGTTATTCTTGACACAGAAGTTGCTCATGACTCTGTTCCTGTCATCTTAGGGCATCCTTTCTTGGCAACCGCCAATGCCGAAATCAATTGCTGAATTGATTAATGACTATTTCATTTGGAAATCTTTCTATGGAGGTTAACACTTTTTGACTCAAGCATTCACTACACCATAAAAGGCTATTAGTAATGGTTATAAGCGTTACTTATATTTTTACTAACGGATATATCCGTTAACTCTGGAGCGTTACAGTCACTTAGGCAAAATTTAGTAACGGATATATCCGTTACTAAAATTCATTTCAGTAACGGTTATATCCGTTAGTATATATTTTGTAACAAATATATCACTTTTAGTTGTCTGTTAGAATTGTTCATTTGTAACAGATATTAACGTTAGTAAAGTTTGCTGTGCTTATTAGTAACAATTTTTGTAACGGTTATATCTGTTACTAAACTACAGTACAATGAAAAAAAAATTATTTGGGGACAAAATGTCCCCCTCCCCCTCCCAGTTTCCATCTTGCCCATATATCCCTAGCAAATCTGATTATTCCAACTTACATTTATATATATCACATTCCATAAGTCAAAGTAACAAGTAAATAACAAGGAACACCTTTATTTAAAAAAAATATATAATAAATAACAAGGAACACCAACTTTATTAAACATTTTAAACATAGAACCACCAATCCAAATCTCAATTTACAAATCAAACATTTAGAAGTTCAACATACACAACAATGGAGAAAAATGGTAGCAACAAATCCACAAAAGAGCTTCCGCTTCCGAGCATGAGTGAGACATGAATACCCATGAATGCAGTCATCCAAAATTCACTCTCAACAATGTAGCATATCATGATATGGCCATTACAAAACCCCTATTCTAGTATAAAAGAAACACATTACATATTTGCGTTACCATAAGTTACCTACTAGCAACGTATACCAAGTACAATAGCTAAGTACAACAGTAATACAAAACCCTCCCTCACAAACACAAAACCCAATTTCTTACATGTATTTCTACTCACTGGTCACTGACATGACTTTCACAACACCTGAGGAAAAAAAAAGAATACAAATGAGATAATGTATAGAATTGTAGGTAGTAAAGGTACTTAAGTAAGCTAGCATCATAAAAGAAGTAGTATCTTTCATATATGGTTTACCGAATTAGATACAACAATACTAAAATGACTTACAATATTTTCAAATGAAGATATTTACCATAATCAATGCACGTGATATATGAATTTTCCATCGCTTTGAGAAAGATACGGTAAAATTGTTTTTCTTGTCACCTACTTTGTTATTCTTCAAAACCTATACAAAAGCAAGTTCACACGTTCCTGCGAGACAAGAAACTTCATATATTATTCCTTAAAAACATTTGACTCAACTGAAATCCATTATTTAAAAAGCCCATGTAAAAGGTATTTGGGTTTTTGCCAAATTTTGTTTCGTTTAGTCTTGTATCAAACAATATTGCATTTGCTCTTAAGAACAATCCTCTTGCTTGAATGCTAGAAAGTCACTTGGGTTTTTGCCCAATTTTGTTTCGTTTACTCATGTATTAGTTCCCATGACATTACATTTACTCTTAAATAATCAGTTTGTTTCCAAAGCTTAATAGTTAAAAACTTTAGAAGCTAGGAAAAGTATACCTTGTGTGGAGAACGATCATCACCACTGATCCCTACGACTTCAGCTCCTACTTTCTTGAACTTCTCGTATGAGTCTCTAAAAGCACAAGCTTGTACATGAAAATTGATCATTCGCTAGCAAAAATACAATAACTGCAAGACGCACGTTTTAAGTAGAAAGCACACACTGAAAGCCCTTTGATAAACACGATAAGACCATTATTAAAAATCATTATCAACCTTTTCAATCATAACAAACTCCAAAGAGTTACTCTCATGAATCTGAAAATAATGTTTCCATAAGTACTACTGAACTTTTTTGTTGAGCTATTGGTTGATAATGATTTTTAATAATGGTCTTATCGTGTTTATCAAAAGGCTTTCAGTGTGTGCTTTCTACTTAAATCATAACAAACTCCAAAGAGATGGAGAGCTTTAACAATGTCAAGCAGTGGCTGAATGAGATAGACAGATATGCAAATGAAAGCGTGTGCAAGCTTTTTGTTGGAAACAAATGCAATTTAGCTGAGAACAAGGTCGTGGACACTCAAACTGTAAAGGCATTCGTAGACGAACTTAGGATCCCTTTACTTGAGACTAGTGCGAAAGACTCTATCAATGTTGAGCAAGCTTTCTTAACCATGGCTGGCGAGATTAAGAAAAGAATTGGAAATCAGCCTAGTTCAAACACAAAACTAGGAAGCATTATTCAAATGAAGGGACAACCTATTCAGCAGAATAGCAACTGTTGTGGTTAGCTTTTCACACTAACCAAATCGATAAACAAAACTCCACTCCACCATTCGTGAAGAATAAATTCAAGGTACCATCTCAAATATATAAGAAAGAAGAAAAGAAAACATTCAAAATGGATTTATTGGCAGCAGAGATCTCACAACGACATGGTTTCAGGTCATTAAAAGTAGCGAGTAATATATCAATGGAAGATGTTTTGGATGAAAAACCAGTTGGTGTTGAGTATGGTAGACTTGATAATGGTCTTCATTATTACGTGAGATCTAATTCTAAACCCAAAATGGTTGCTGCTCTTGCTCTTGCTATCAAAGTTGGCTCAGTTGCCGAAGAAGAGGCTGAGCGAGGAGTAGCTCACATAGTTAAACACCTTGCTTTTAGTGGCACTCAAAATTATACAAATCACGATATTGTCAAGTTTCTCGAAAGTATTGGAGCAGAGTTTGGAGCTTGTCAGAATGCTTCAACATCTGCAGATGAAACCATATATGAGTTGCTCGTTCCAGTTGATAAGCCACAACTCTTGTCTCTCGCCATATCGATCTTGGCGAGTTCACTTCGAGGTACCCGTTTCTAACTTTCTTTCTTGTCTATATTATTAATTCTCATTTCACTTCACTTCAAAATAGGTCCAGGTTTCATCGAGGATTTGGAAAAGGAAAGAGGTGTTGTTCGGAAGAATATATAGGAAGTAGGAATGCCAATGGGCGGATCACGGGGATGCACACCGGCATTTAAGAATATCATCACTTTAAAACTTAAGTCTTTTTGTTTCGACAAGCATTCAATCTACCAAAATGTTTACCCTAAAGAAACCCGAAGACTATCACACATTTTCCATTTGTCCGAGCCCCCCGAGGCTTACAATGATACACCATTATTTAAAATGTTCCTTCATTACGTGTTTGAACTAGGCTGTCACAACAGGTTGATAAACAAACGAAATATCCCCAATGGGAGCACGCAATTTAAATTCCAATATTACAATTTCCACACAAAACATAATTTTGCCAAATTCATCAGGAAGACAATTAAATAAACCTAATTTGGAGCACAATGAAAACAAAAAAAATTATAAATTCGCTAGCTAGGGTTTGGGTAAAAGAGAAAGAAAACAGATCAAGAGATTGAGAGAGAAATCGCACTGGTTCATTTCCATCTTAGATCCGCTGAGGGTTTGACAGAGGTGACGGGGGATTGAACACTTGAGAGAGACGAGCATGGGAAATCATCGGGCAAAAGTGCTAAATTGTTTTATTTAATTGTATTATTTTCCGTTAGTTTCGTGTATACCCTTCTTGATGTTTTTTTTTGTTGTTTACTAACGGACATAATTGTCACCAAACATTAAAACTATTTTGTAATAATAATTTGAAAAAAAAAATAGAACTATACTAACAAATAGCAGAGGACCTAACAGTTATGTCCGTTAGAAAGGTACTAACGGATATATCTGTTACAAATGAAAATTTTGCTTCGTTAGAAAATGGCCCTTATGGTGTAGTGATTGACAACTAGGTTTGCCTGTTAAAAGGTAAGTGAAGTTTATTAAGAGTTTTGTATTTTACATTAGTGCGACCGATGACTTCGTCCCCACACTAGTACATACCACTCTTCTGGAAGAACATAAAGATCACAATTTCGACTCCCTAGACATAGATGAAATTGAGGAAGATTTCTTTCGACTCTTTTTCAACTCTTCTATGCCACCTCTTGACTCCCATCCTCTTGACACATATTCATCCTTTTACTACATGACGGAAGAAGAATTTTTCACCCTCTATCCAGTGATTCTTTTAACCCACCTATTGAGGAATGTTTTCCATATCTCAAAGCTTCTAATGATCTAGAACTGCAAACACTAGCTGAACACCATTCACCTAACTCACATCATCCTACCACTAATTCACCTTCCATCATGAATGTTCCCCGCCCTCCACCTTTTCAAAGGAACCTTGAGTTCGCACTTAACTTTCTTGCTTCTACTATGCTTCATGACTTTCTCAACCCTCCTGATGACGTATTAATACCCAAGGACGAGGCACCCGACCCTTCATTTTTAGATGTGAGACAATATAGATGAATAGGATTCAATAGTGGTGATAAGGGTTGTGTTGTTCATCTTAGATTCTTTGTTTGGAGGATGGTTTTGATGGATGAAACACTAAACCTTGTAACTCTTCTCTCCTACTTTCTTATGGTTATTTGGAATTACTCTCAATCTTAAACTATTGATTGACTTGTAGAGGGATGAAACTAGCTTTTAACTTGTTATTGAATCAAACATGGAATGAAAATGGTTCTTATGGTTATCTTACTCACAAAGTAATACTCATTTGAACTTGTCAAATGAGTATGACTTGTGTTTGCGGGATTAAATCACTATGAAGATAAGAAGAGAAAACTTGTATGGAAGAAAAGATGTAATGAAAACTTGTATTGAAAGATGTAATGGAAACTTGTATTGAAAAGATGTAATGAAAACTTGTATTGAAAATATGTAGAACTTGGTTTACACTAAAGCTTGAAGAACATAAAAATGGCAAACAAAGAAATAACGATTTAAATTAAAACATTTATTCTACTCCTAATGACCAAAGATTAGTTATAGGGCAATGGTCTTTCTCTACAACTTTTGTTTATATAAGACACCATTTACAATTATACCCTTCCTTCTAGAAACAATCTTATGGGTTTTTTACCTAAGCCCATATAATAGAAGTCTTGATTTTAGCTTTAGGTCCCTGAGTCCGTAGCTTTCAGCCTTGAGTCCTTAAGTCTTTGACTTTGACAGTTGACTTGACTTTTGACTTTGATTTTCCGACAATTTTTCTCCTAAGCTGGAACCTTCCCAAGTAGCATAAATATCCATCCTTTTTGTGCTAAACTACACGTATTTAGAATATATGTCCTAAACGACCTATATCTTGCAAACGGTAGCAAAAGTTATAAGTTGTATGTTCATTAAAGGCATATTTGAAGCATTGTAAAGGTAATAAAATGCACATTTGGGGACTGATCAACTACCCCCAAATAGCATTTTGCTTCTCCTCAAGCAAAAGATGAGAGAAAAAACTAAGATCACAAATGTGTGATTTATTATACTAGTCTCATTTCGTGGAGTGTGATTGCATTAACCATATGCAGCAAGACCTTAAACCACTAGGACCTCCCTAGTTGATGAGCTTAAGCCTCGTGAGAGTTTTCCAGAGAAGGAGTATAAAGGGTCTCGTCTCCTTATTTATTCTCAGAGGTTTATACATCTCATTAGCGGGGGAATAAAGAAAAGCTCCTTTGAACTTAGAATAATATATATACAGTAGTTTAATCATCTAAAGATAAATGTGAAAAACATGAAAAACATGAGCGGTGAAATACAAAAGCAGAGTCGTTTTCGAAACTTTTAGAGAGCGTCCTTAAATTGGGTTCTCACAGGGGTGTGTTGCAATCACAACTCTCTGATAGATTCACTCAAGTTTCATTTTCTCAAGTGTAGAGGGCACTTATATTCCTCATATACTCGAATGACGTCCAAAGAAACCGGGGTCAATTGATCACAATATCCACTTACTATCACACCATCTTATTCCTAGTTGAGCTATAGGTCTTTTATTAGGAATTACGGGGCTAAGGTAGTGGTTTAGAAATAAAGGGAAGGAAAAACAAACTCTGATAAGTTGAGAAATTTGGTCTTCAAGGTATTTGTAACTAGAGACGAACCTCATTTTGTTTTTTTTCTTTTGAAATTGTGATTCATTCTTTTAGCCCTTTGGCATTGTGACTCCATAGGATTTTGAATTTTGACAGTTCTAACTTTGCTTTTGTTTCTTTTGAAATCGACTCCTTTTGATTTTGAACTTTTGGGAGATTTCGATCTTTGAATCTTTTCTTTCTTTTCTTTTTCTTTTGAAGCTTCTAACTATTCTATGTTTGTACAAGGCCTTCTCTTCTCTTTTTTTATAGATCATCCAATTCTCAACTAGTCAGTTGGGTAAGCTTTTTATTCTGTGTGGTAACAGTTCAGGGATTGATGGTGAAGAAATAAAAAGCATTTAGAAATTGGTGAAGGCTCATGGGTGGGTAACTAGAGGAAAAATTATCTTTTTAGGTTTTTAACGTTTATTTGGTTATATCGATCCAAAAAGGGCCGAAATTATTTGGGGATCAAGCAAGTGGACGTGTTATCTCTTTATCCGGACATCCTTGTGTCATCACTTAATAACCATTCAGATGAGACTTTTGGCTAGATTCTCCCAGGATATGAAACTTAATTATTCTAACCTTAGTCTCGGAAACTCACTGCTATATACAATCAAATGTTGATGCATGCCATTCATGAAAAGGTGCATAAACTATTATATGTATATTAGTTTGAGTTCGAAGAAGGAATCTTTACTCTATTGCTATAATGAGACTTCTAAACCTTTTATTCATCATAGAAAAAGGAAAACAAGACTTTTGGTACTAAAAAGAAAAATATTTTTGGTCTTTTTGAAATATTTTTAAGAAAGAAAGAAATATACTAATATATAAGAAATTATATATATAATAAATGCCTAGTTTTTGCAGAATGTTATTATACCACCCCCAAACAGAAATATGTTGTCCTCACAGTATGAAGAAAAGGAAAGAGATTACCATAGGAAAATGAGCAAAAACGATAGTAACCTATACTATATTTTTCATTATGAAAATATAACACTCCCAAACAATTTTGGAGCGTGGGTTGATAGATATAGAATGAGAAATATATGGTTTATCTAAAAGGTAAAAAAAATGTAATTATTATAACATGAAATTTTTGTCTTTTTTGAATTTTATTTGGAAAAACATGCATAATGTAGAAAAATAAGAAAATTTGGGTATGATGTATTTGTATGTCCTTCTGCTCATATACCACAAATCCTCATACATTCCACAAAACACAAACATCCATAACAGATAATACTACGAAAAACTAGAAGTGCAGAAAGTAAAGAAATATATTACAGTAAAAACAAATAACATATAACTATGTGGACACTAGGGAGCTGCCTAGTCTGATTCCGTATGGGATAACTAATGACGTCGAGATGAACTCGAGCTACTCCTGTGTTTCCTTTCTCATTGGGCTCTCACAGAAGCTTGTGGAACTATCTCATCTCGCAGCTCCTAAAGCATCGGGAGAGTGCTATCCTGAAAGGTGCGCTGCTCCTGCTGAATTGTACTCAACTGCTAATGTAGTATACGCTGACCCTCATGCACGAATTGCAAAAGCATCCAAGGGATGCATGAACTGAGACAGAGCTCCTAGAGAAAAGTAGTTCACTGGAGGTGGAGAGCGGCATCATCGTGGAGACCGTGCTCGATCTCTTGTATAGCCTCTGGGGACTAGTCGTGCTAAACGCAATGAAGGTAGACAGGAGTGAATATGGCAGACTTTACTACCACAAAGTCACCTAGAACTACTACTCCCCAACTAAGCATGAGCCTACTTACAAGGGTAGGAAGGGAAGCAGTACTCCGTCTACACTGAGAAAGTTGGTCCCACAGGAAAGAAGCAATACAGAACCAGTTGTTCCGGGTCTGTAAAATCCAAAGAATGTCAAGGATCGACTTACTGATATCTGAAGGTTTCGTCGTCTCCACTATGTTGTGTGCAATCCACGTTTCCACTGCCAACTGGTTCTTCCTCAAGGAAGTCTACCTGGTGCCAGTGGAACCAGCGACATACTCACCTTCTAACACAGTAGCGTGCATCAAATCGAACACTGTGCCATTAAACTGCTGACTCTCGGGTACCTTGTGTCACACTTCAATACCCAAAACCGTCCCAACTATCTGCCTAGTGAACACATGAGAGTAACCCCCAAATGAAATGTTAACCAAGCCTTCGTTATTACGAGCTAAGCAGCGATAAAAAGCTTGAACAAGAGAAGGGGAGAAATGGGTGGTGGGTTCTAGCAAGAGTGGCCTCCAACCTCTTCTAAGGATTTGTGCTTTGAAGAAAACATCAAAAACCCCCGAATCAAAGAGATTTGAAAAATCCATCTCGGGTATAATCTTTCAATTGGCAGCCATGGTAGGGTGTTTTGGTCAAATTAAATATGGATATGAGGTGGGGTGAAGGTGGGCAAGTTGCAATTAAAACTGTTTTGGATTTGGCAAAGAAGGAGCTGTGACACGGGTTAGGGTAGGTGTGGGCGCATGTTGGCTTTGAGTTTGCGAGCTAGGGTTTTGAGTGGAGAAGATGGTGTGTCGGGTGGTCACGTGGTTGGGTTTTAAACCCACGTACAACCGTCGGTTGTTGGGGTTTTAGGTTTGGAAATATTTGGCCCATGCCCATATGAAATGAGTAAATACTGAAAAGGTCCTGTCCCATCTCGTAACACGTAAAATGAAAATCCCCACTTCGTTACCGGTCTGATTCAAACAAACGAACTGTCTAAATGATCAGCGCAAAGAATCCTATCTAACGGTATGTCACATGATTTGATCCAAGGTTTTATGATACACAATATGATAGATGAACGCCTAGAAGCGTGAAGATGACATAAATTGTATACACGAATGAGCTCTGAAAGGAATAGAGTACGCCAACTTGAAAACAAAACACACGAATAGCGGATTTAATCAAACGAGTGTTACGAGAGCAAAGGAAACGGATGGTGGAAAGGATATACAAACTTGAAATTAAAGACTAATTAGTTTTTTTGGATTATATTTTTGAAAAACTGTAAAAATTATGGGTCGTTTTAAGTCAAATCCCCAAGACTCGAGTCAATCCCAACCAGAAGGTTTGATAAATCTATGAAGTTGAGCTATGTGCTTTGGTGTAAGACACATATAGACTATAAATATTGAACCTTCACTTATTGGTTGAAGCACAGGGCAGTCTGGTGTTTGACATCCAAACAGCAGTTCTCCCCGACTGCACGTCGTCTGCGGGCGTAGGAACCTTTTCCTGCACCAGGTGTGGTGGTGTGAATTCTTTTCCAGATATCATGTTTAATATCAATCGGAAGAGATGCAAAAACTTCTGAATCATAGGGTACACGTCTCCATTTAGCCTTGCTCGGTGGAGAAAAATTATCTTTACACATTTTGGAAGGTTTGTAGAAAGGGGGGAGGCGGTGAAAAGAAGTTTTTGAAAATATTTAGCAACTGGAAATTTTGTAGAGTTTTTAGAAAAAGGGAGGGGGAAAATTTTTGAAGTTTTTATTCAAAATGACTCTTTTAATGTCAGATTCTCGAGACAATAATAGAGAGGTGTATGATAGAATTAAACAATTCATGGTTTCACTTTGGGTTACACCAGAATTAAACAATTTTTTTTTTTTTTTTTGGGTTCTTGTTTTTCTTAAAAGATATCTATAACAAGATATAAAGGGTTTTGCAAGATGATAAAATCATACGTTTATCCAGTATCATTTTGGTTACTCTGGGACATAAGATTTTAAATTTTTATATCCTCAAGTTTTTTAAAAACTATGTAGACATATATATAAAGGACTCTTACAAAAGCAATGATGAAAACATATAATAACAGATTGTCTTATGGAACTTTAATGTTGGTCCGAGTGAACCCAATCCAGATGAACAGAGCCTCAGTTATACGAGTTGGGGATTTTATTGCGCAAGACATGGAATGTCTTGACTAGTGCAAATAGCGCGGTGATATAGGCGACCCTTAATAAGCAAAACTGATCTCAAACCGCCCCTAGATTGCGATTTTCTAGGGGTTGGTCTGTGTAGAATCCATTGCCCGTTTTGAAAGAAAAACACATTACTAGTGTTGTATAGAGAATCCGCTATTATAAAACTGGAAAAACCAAGAACTTTTATAAAAACAACAAGGAAAAACTAAATCTAACAAAAAGAGTATAAAATAAAGAAAAAGAAAATTGTATACTTGCTCCACAGAGGTACACTACTCAAACTACGAGTGAAAGTGAATATGCAAAATATAAATGGACTCAAGGCTCTGGCACTTACAACCACACACTCCAAGTGGAGTGGTCCAGTTACCTTTTCTGATGTACTCCATAGAAACAGATGTAAGGGAATGAAAGGATTGGAAATACATCACGAAACAGAGAATTTAATCCTCATAGATTGGATCTTTGAGAATGGTTTCTTCTACAACCATAGACCGTAACTCATGATAGTGTTTTAGGTGCTGACCATTAACTTGGAAGGTGTTGTTATCCTTAGGATCCTTCAAGGTGATAGTCCCATGTGCGGTGACTGTAATGACCATGTAAGGACTAATCCATCGAGTATTTAGTTTTCCTGGAAACATATGTAACCTTGAGTTATAATGCAAAATATTTTGACCAATTTTGAAATGTTTTCATAAAATATGCTTGTCATGAATCCTTTTCATGTTGGTTTTATAATCTTTAGAGAGATCATACGCATCATTTAATTTCTTCGACTTCATTTATTTGTAGCTTACGCTTCTCACCTGCCGCATCGAGATTGTAATTAAGGTTTTTTATTTCCCATAGGGCGCGATGCTCTAGTTCCACTAGCAGATGACAAGGTTTTCCGAAGACAAGCCTATAGGGTGACATCCCTATAGGTGTTTTAAAAGCGGTTCGTTATGCCCATAAAGCGTCATTTAGACGGAGAGACCAGTATTTCCTATTTGGATTAACAATTTTTTCTAAGATGTGTTTAATCTCTCGATTAAAAACTTCCACTTGACCACTTTTTTGGGGATGATATGGAGTGGCAACCTTGTGGGTTACTCCATATTTTTTCATGACCTGTTCAAAGACTCGATTACAAAAATGTGACCCACCATCACTAATGATGGCTTTTGGAACACCAAATCTTGAAAAAATGTTTTCTTTTATAAAAAATATTACAGCTTTGTTATCATTGTTACAACATGGTACGACCTCTATCCACTTGGATACATAATCTACGACGACTAGGATGTACATGAAATTGTGAGATGTGGGAAAGGGTCCCATGAAATCGATGCCCTAGACATTGAAAATCTCCACTATGAGAATGGGATTTAAGGGCATCATGTTACGTGCATAAATAAGATCGAGATGTTGACAATGGGTACATGCCTTGTAATGAAGAAATGCATCGCGAAAGAGTGTTGACCAGCAGAATCCACATTGTAAGACCTTAGCAGCGGTTTTATCGGCACTAAAATGCCCTCCACAAGCCTGTTCATGACAAAAAGAGAGAACGACAGATTGTTCCCAATCTGGAATGCAACGTTGGATAATCTGGTACGGACAGTACTTGAAAAGGTAAGGATCATCCTAATGATAGTACTTTACTTGTGCTAAGAACTTCTTCCACTGGTTTCTATTCCACTAAGGTGGAGTGTCTTTAGTCACCAAAGAGTTAACAATATTAGCATACCAAGGTGCGGACAGGATAGCATAAAGGTGCTCATCAGGAAAAGAATCTGAAATGGACTCGGAATCATTGTCGCTATCATTGGTTAATCTAGAGAGGTAGTCAGCCACCACGTTTTCAACTCCTTTTTTATCTTTAATTTCTAATGTGAACTCCTGCAGGAGAAGAATCCATCAGATTAATCTCTGCCTAGCATCCTTCTTCGCGAGAAGGTACCTAAGTGTTGCATGATCGGTGTAAATTATGGTGTTTGAACCTACCAAATAAGGACGGAACTTGTCTAAAGCATAGACAATGGCTCAAAATTCTTTTTTGGTGGTTGTATAATTCCGTTGAGCTTCATTTACTTACACAGTAAATAACTATTTGTGCATTATCATGTTTTTGACCCAGTACGGCCCCAACAGCATAGTCGCTAGCGTCACACATGAGCTCAAATGGTTTTGACCAATCAGGAGGTTAAATTATAGGAGCAGTTATTAAGGGGGCTTTCAAAGTTTAAAAAGCCTGTATGAAATATGAATTAAACTCAAAGGGTGTATCTTTTATAAGAAGATTGGTTAAAGGTTTAGCAGTTTTTGAGAAATTTTGAATGAATCTTCTATTAAAACTAGCATGGCCTAAAAAGGCTTGTATATCACGGATGTTCCGTGGATTAAGTAGAGAATAAATTTTATCTATTTTTGCTTTATCGGCCTCTATACCATTTTTAGACACTATGTGACCTAACAATATTCCCTTTTTTTCATAAAGTGACACTTCTCCCAATTGAGGACTAGATTATTTTCCTGAAAACGCGCCAATACTTTAGAAAGGTTGGATAGACAATCGTCGAATGAATCCCCATAGAGAGAAAAATCATCTATAAAAACTTCCATGAATCCCTCCACCATATCACTTAAAATGTGTAACATGTAGTGTTGAAATGTGGCAGGTGCATTGCAGAAGCCGAAGGGCATACGTGCATAAGCATAGGTTCCAAAAAGGCAAGTGAAGGTGGTCTTTTCTTGATCGGTTTCATCAATTAAAATCTGAAAATATCCTGAGTACCCATCCAAGAAATAGTAATAAGCATGTCCTGCTAGGCGTTCAAGCATCTGATCAATAAACGGCAGGGGAAAATGATCTTTTCTTATGACAACATTCAGTTTCCTGTAATCAATACAAATCCTCCACATGATAGGAATTCGTTCTGGAATTAACTCTCCATCTGCATTACGGACCATAGCAATTCGAGATTTCTTTGTTACCACATGGATAGGACTAACCCATTCACTGTCAGATATAGGATAAATGATTTTGGCATCTAGTAATCATAAGATCTCTTCCAGCACTACTTTTTTCATAGCTGGATCTAACCGAAGCTATGGTTCTCTAGAAGTCTTAGAATTCTCTCCTAGATGAATTATGTGAGTACAAATCTTTGGATCAATTCCTTTTATATCATCAAGAGACCAACCAATTGCAGAACGATGTTTTTGAATAACCCTAATCAGATGTTATTCTTCCTTTTTTGTTAACTGGAATGAGGTGATGATGGGATGGGTTCCATCAGAATTAAGATAAATGTATTTTAAGTCAGGAGGGAGAGTCTTTAAGCCAGATGTGGGTACTTTGGGTAATAGGGTTTCCACAGGTTTTTTGTTCTTCCACAATGAATACTTGGGCTGGTGGGTTTTCGCTATGTTTGGGTGGATCATCATCCAAATTGTACTAGGGAGCTGATGCCAAGTTGTTACTGGTCTCTTCCATATAATGATCTGTGTCGAAATCAGAGTCTCCAAAAGATAAGAATTGATGCACATCATTTTCTACGAAAGTCTTGTCACAATATTCTTAAACAACATCTTTTATCATACTCACTTCTCCTTCTAAGTCCTCTTCTATATGCTTCTTCATCTTCTTGAAAACATTAACTTCCACTGAAAGATCTCCTAAAGACATGATCATAAATCTATTACGGCAATTGATAAAGGCATTGGTTGTTGCCAAAAAGGGACTCCCTAGAATGATAGGTATGGAATCATGAGCTACTTCAGTGTCAAGGATGACAAAATCCACAGGGTAGTAAAAATATTTTACTTTGACTAAGACATTTTCAACTATGCTATTTTGATATTTAATAGAGCAATCGAATAATTGTAATGTCATAGTCGTAGGTGCAAGCTCATAGAAATTGAGCTATTTAAATAGGTAGTATGGAAAGAGGTTAACACTTGCTCAAAGATCGAGCAGAGCAGTAGCTGTGTACTTATCTCCTATAGTGCAAGGAACGGTTGGACGACCGGGATCTTTATACTTGACGATTCCATTTGTTTCTGTAAGGGATGGAAATTGTTCTGTAAGGAAGGCATATTTTAGAATGTTAGTTCTTCTTTTGTTGGTGCACATATCCTTGAGAAATTTGCCATGTTTAGGTAAATGTTTGATAACATCTAGAAATGGGAGATTTATGGTTAGATTCTTGAATGTCTCTCTAATTTCATCAAAATTTTCATCATCCTTGGGTGTCATCAGGCATGCCAGAAATGGTGCTTTTGGTTTATATTTCTTAACTAGGTCAGGTTTGGGAGATGATGGTTTAGGAACTAGAATTTCTATTGGGACATTGGGAGGTATCAGTTTTTCAGATTCTTGTTCTAGTAATATAAGTACTGCGATAGGTGTTTCTATAGGTACAGGATCTTTAGGCAAGACTACTATATTGTCAACAATTTTACTAGAATGCAAGGTTGTGATAGCCTTAACCTCTTGTGTTTCAGTGTGATCATTGGTAGCTTGTTTCTGTCTTTGATGTAACAGATTGATTGTTTTTTTTATGGTTGACATTACTTGGGTTCGCTGTTTCATCAAAGAAAACATCATCTCTGATGTTTTGTCTAATGGGACATTAGTAGGTTGGGCAACTAGCATTAAGTCTCTTTGGTTGTTGATTGGTGGATTTTGGTAGTTCTGGTTAAAGTTGGATGGAACCATTGCTCTATTCTGATTGTTGTAGGTACCTTGTCTTTGTCTTAACTGATTAAATATATATTTTGTGGTTTGACATGATTTGTGAACCTATAGGTGGTTAAGTTTGTGGATTAGTATTCCATTGAAAATTTGGGTCTTACCTCCATGTTGCATTCAGTATATTGAAAGCACAAACTTCTTGTGGTTGAAGTGATGCTATGTTGTTGAGCAAGGGACAATGGTTAGATACGTGATTTAAATCAAAACAAAAAGTGCATGATGCTTTATTGATGTTCATGACTGGTTGAGGAGTATGGTCTTTTTGTTTGGTTGCAAGAGTATCTATCTTTCTTGTGAGGGTTTCGATTAGGGTTTTCATCTCTAGATCGGATTTTACCTCAAGGATACCACTGGCTTTGGAAGTACTAGGCTGGGATGTTCTGGAATTGTTTGTGTCACTCCAATGAGTACTTTTTTCTGCTTGGTCTTCTAGAAAGGTTAGAGCTTCTATAGCACCTTTATCTAAAAAGTTCCCATTACTCATGATATCCAATGTGACTTTGTATTCTTGGAGAAGAGTGGATTTTTCAAGTTTATGGTGAGGACATGAATGAATTAGGTCAGAGAATCTATCCTATGCTTTGGAGAATGTCTCACTCGGACTCTATCTAAAGAACTGTATCTTGCTTACTATTTCCTCTATTTTCTTCGGTGGAAAGTACTTCTTCATGAAAGATAACACTACCTTTTCCCATGTATTGAACGAATCGGGCTTCTGCGATAGAAGCCATGCTTGGCTCTTGCCAGCTAGAGTAATGTGAAACACTCTCAGTTTAACCTTAACATCATAAATGCCTAGATGATTGAACTTACTGCAGACCTCATGTATCCGGTATAGGTGTTCGTATGGTAACTCATGTTCGAGACCGTCAAAGACGGGTCAGAGATTGAACACATTCGGTGGAATGTGGAAATCACTATTGAGCTATGTGAGTCGTATACAATATGGAGGTCCATCTTGCAATGGTGTGTAGAAACTAGAGGAAGGCACTTCAGCTTGAACTACTTCATCCGCCATCCTAGTAGTTAGGGGATGAAAAATAGGAGAATGTCGAGATCGACGTGCTCTCCTACATGGGTAAGTTTTAAACGCGCTAAGCTTTGTATAGCCTAAGCGTAGTCTCATGCACGATTGCAAGACTATTTTAGAAACTACTTACATGCGCACACAAATGTATTCGATGCTGAAATAGTGAAATTCGTTTGTAGCTTTGAAGTTTTTGAAAAGTTTGCATTAAATGTCTATAGAATAGATACTATGCCCTGTTTGAATTTAACAGTGGGTGCGGAACTGGGTTTTGGGAACTACACACATCGAGAGACAAGATCACTACATCACCAGATGGTGTGCCACTATGAATCTCTCCCGCAGTATTTCTAAGGGAGGGGAGTGAGGAAGGTATTTAGTCCACTGGAATCTGGTAGTTTACTACTCTCTTTGTTCGTGCTAGATGTTTGTCCTGATGGATGTGACTAAACTGGCTCTGCTTGATTCATTTTATCTTTTTAATTTGGTCTATGTAACAAACATTTCACGCAACGTCCGTTCTAAAGTGGGTCTTAATCCCACTTTTTGTTCTTTTAGGGCTCAAGTTTAGCCTTAGCGTTAATGTAAAGATGAGACTGAAATGTAAATCACACAATCATCCAAGCATGCTTAGTAACACACAAATATCCTCTTACACTTTGTAGCGAAGACGTTTAGAAATTACAGCCAAAGGTGTGCGTACACAATCCTTGGGGTGAAGGCGACATGGTGCGGTTGACGAAATGTTTGGTGTCTTGCATGTCAACCCACCATTCGAGCTTTTCTTTATGGTTACAAGTTTAAACTAACTAAGACCCACAAGTCGGGTCAAAATGTTGGCAAAGCCAATAAGTTACAATTGGTTGCCTTCATCGGGATAAAACTATGAAAGCGGTAAACACGAAATTTAATTACGTTTAACTTAATTAACTATTCACTTAATTAAACAAAATACGTAAAAGTTTGGAAAGTGTTCGCCAAAGATTGGAACTTCAACCCCCAAGTTAAGTTGAGATGAGAGAGCGTGATGTTACACTATTCGCCTCACACATCTAACCGGTCCAAGTTGGTTGAATCCCCTACTCTTGGTAAGTAAACTTAAACCAAAAGACTAAACTTCCAAAACTTAGACTATTTTATATTTATCCTAATTAATTTTATTTTGTGTTTTAACTTAACTATATGATATTATCTTCATCTAAACATGCATAAATGATAAGAGCCCAAAACTGTGGTTTTAACCCTGTAACAGTCATACTTTTAGACCAATTATGTAAGTAATAATTAAGAGTTAACACTGATTACGTGTTTTTATGCATTTCAGGCTTTAAAGTCCATTATGTGCAGAAATGTGCCACTTTAGCGAGATAAAGGAGCAAAGGTCGATTACTAAGGAGTTCCGTGATTAAAGGCCAAGATTCAAGAAGACAAAGCCTTTCTAAAGCCCAGTCAAAAGCTGAAAAGTCGACGCGGGTAGAAACAGCACACAAGTCAGTAGAACTTCCGAAGGCCGTATCTTTGGACTCAGACCTTGGAATGGGGCCTACCTTATGTCAAAACAACCGGCTCGGAAAGAACTTTCCAATGGTCTAAGCCTTGATCCAATCAGAGGAGCAGAAGTGGATGAAAAGTCTGTTGAAAAACCATGAAAAACCTTATCAGCACATGCGTAGGATTGAACAAGTCCTTACAACATTCCACCATCCTACGGTTGGTGCGGAACAAATTAAACTAAGGGTATTCCCTTTCACCTTAGCCGATAAGGCGGCGTCTTGGTTAACTGCCCAAACGCCTAATTCTGTGGACTCGTGGGCTAAACTTGTTCAGCTGTTTATGGAACATTTTTACCCACCCCTAAAGACGGATGAGATGCTTTCCAAGATTCATTTCTTTCGACAAAATCCTCATGAATCATTTTCAGAGGCTTGGAATCGTTTCACCGATCTCCTTATAGAGTGTCCACATCATAACTTAGCGAAAGACACGTTAGTTCGTGCCTTTTTCAAAGGACTTCTACACCACCATAAAGAAGTCCTTGACATAATGAATGGGGTAGTTTCTTAAGTAAAGGAGCCCCTGAGGCTTATAAATTTTAGAGGATCAAACTAAGCGAAATAACAACTGGGAGGTAGTGACGATAACCACCATCCCCGCTAGTTCTTCTAATACAGTTAAGGCCGCCGGTATGTTTGAAATTAAACACGCTACCGAGCTTAGAACTCTAATCGAATCACTCACTAAAAAGGTAGAGGCCATTTCTATTCAACAAAAGCCTATCCCCGTCATGAATGTAAATTCAAATCCATGTAGTTTCTGTTGGAGCCCTGAGCATCTCGACTTCCACTGTCCTATAGCCTATGAACAGGCTTGTTCCATTAATAGTGAACCTAACGCCCCTTGGAGACAAAATCCCAACTTCAGTTGGAGAAATAACCAACACGTCACACCTCCAGGGTACAATAATCAATATGTTAGACCAACGCACAGTTTTATCCAAGCTCCACCACGACAAGGATAGGGTCAGGGTAATTTTAAGAATTACAACAACCAAGTGCAACCTCGACAAGGTCAAGTACAAGGTCAAGGTAGTTATAATAATTATAATGCTAATAGAGGTATCGTTCCGGTAAATACTAACTATCAAAATCTGCCCATAAATAATTCATGCGAGATAGTTCCAGTCACACCACCCGTGACTACTACACCCACACAACCGGATTGTCTTGACACCTTCATACAAGTGAGCCAAAAACTTTTCCAAACCATGGCTCAATCTAACCAACAGCTTCTACAATCCGTTAATAATTTAAGCCAACAGTTGGCCCAAGATAAAGCCCAACCCAAAGGTGTGTTTCCAGGTCACGCAATACCTAATCCTAAAACAACAAACACAACCTTTGAGGTAACGGATAAGACTAGTAATGAATATGAAAATGTAGGTGAGCTAAAGGCCATCACCACTCTCCGTTCTGGCAGAGTGGTTGATAACAAAGTAACTATATATATGCCTATAGTTACCCCACCAGTGGCCCCTACACCTGCTATTTTACTAGATACCGAAATAAAAACTGAAGAGCCTACCACTGTAGAGATACCAGTTACAACACTACCTAAGAAACAGAAAGCCAAGGTTAAACATCCAGGTGATACCATTGCTAAATATGGACAGAGGCCACAGTTTCCACAAAAATTAGCCATGTTAACTAGGGATACTAATTATGAGGAGATTAGGGACGTGTTCAAGAATCTAACTATAAACCTTCCCTTCCTCGAAGCTATTAAAAAGCTACCACACCATGCTAAGTTTCTTAAGGAGTTGTGTACTACTAGGCGTAAGACCAATATACCAAAAGACGCCTTTTTAATAGAACAATTCCCAACTCTATCTGAACATATTGGAATTGTTAAGTACAAGGACCCCGGTCGTCCCCTCAGGTGCAATGCACCTTAGAGATTCTTATAATGACGACGAATCGCATATTAGACACGGGGGCTAGTGTTAACTTACTCCCGCTTTTATTTGTATAGACAAATAGGTCTAGACGAGATGCAACCCACTAAAATGACATTGCAATTAGCTGATCGGTCTATTAAGTATCCTAAGGGTGTGGTCGAAAATGTCTTTGGTAAAAGTTCAAGATTTCTACTATCCGCTGATTTTGTCATCCTCGATCTGACGAAAGTCGCTAACTACTGTCCCAATCATCTTAGAGCGCCCTTTCCTCGGCAACCGCCAATGCGCCATTAATTGCCGCGATGGTTCAATGTCCATGTCTTTTGGTCATCTTGCAGTTGAAGTAAATGTTTTTAAAACAAAGACACATGTACCCGATTCGACTATGGATGGAGAGGTTAGCATGATCGAGAGCTTAAACCGAGATTATTTCAACAACACGTTCCCTGATAATCATATGCCCAAATTTCTTTCCTTTAGAAGTTCAGACTCCAACATTTTCATCCCTACACTAGTCGATACACATATTATAGATGAGGACGAGATAGATGACTTTCTCAAAGATATAGTGGACTACCATAGTAATGTGGATATGACCAATCTAGATGAGGAATTCAAGGAGTTTCTTAGAGCAGGTGATGATTCACCCTATTAAGAACTACTTTGCACAACATCCACCTCGACTCCCCTCCTTCCACCCTTTCAAAGGAATCTCGAGTTTGCACTCGATCCTTTTGTTTCTCCTGTGCTTCATAATTTTTTAAATCCACCTAGTAAACAAATACTTCAAAAGAACAAACCATTTGACACCTTCATTTTCAGACTTGAGACAGTCCCTACCTACACCATGAATGAGTTTTGTGCTAAACCCACATCCTCATTGTCTACATGCTTTCCCTCTACAACTTATCCATATCCACCATATTCTCCAAAACCATTCACTTTTCCACACTTATTCACTAGGACACCCTCTCGTGCAAAAATGAAAAAGAAGGTGCATGCTAGGTTACGTTATAGGGTTATCCGACTTCGTTTTCAGTTCACTAGGATGCGTTATAAGAAATCTTGGTGCTTGATTGTGTTTGGATATGTTTTCTGTGATATTTATTTATGGAATGATCTACAACTATTTTGGTTGTTGATATATGATACACTGCATGTTCATACATATGTTTAGATAAAGTCTCGAGTATCTGACTATAAATGACTCAATTTTTTGTGTTTGGTGCATTCATTTCATTTCCAGATATTGGTGAATGCACCATTAAGGTAACCGGGCCCTCCCTATGGAATGTGTGGCTGTAAGTACCGGATCCTAAGTCCACGTTTAACATAATTCACGTTTTCCACTCTTGCATGCTTTCTCGAATTTTTTATTCATGTTTCTCTATGGGGTGAATTATGTCTTTCTTGCTTATTGTTTTTCCTTATAAAAGTAAAAAATATTAAATAATAAACATAGTAATCTAGGAAGTCTCGGGAATCTGACTTTAAAAGACCCACTGTTAAAAAACAAATTTTCTAAACTTTGTTGTAAAAAATTTGTTTGGGGGTGGGGTGGTCGTGTTTCCATCCTAGAATGTTTTATGTCCCATTAGAGTTGTCTAGGCTGTTTAATTGTAATTCGATTCGGGTTGACATATTCTATGAATTTATAGTTCATTCGTTCGCATAATGTATGTCATGCACGCACTTCGAGGCATTTTCCACTATCTTATATGTTATCCACGGTCGGAATAGAGTGTTTTATGGATCATTGGATTGGAAATTCTCTCCTGATCATTTCCATATCTCATTTGCAAAAATCGAACCGGTAACGAAGCGGAAATTTTAGTTTGAAGTTGCGCGAAAAATCGAAAAATTCGAAAATTCCGAATTGGGCTTGGGCCCAACCCGCGCGCACCGGGAGCGCACCTGCGCCCCTTACCTCCACACCAAGTTGTGATTTCATCTTCTCAAAACCGCCATTAACAAACAAAACAAAAACTTAAACCCTAAAAACGAAAAAATAAAAAGAAAGCTAATTTAACCCACGCCAACCATCAAAAATCCACTTCAAATCTTCTCTAAATCCTTCCACCACCACCTCCACCAAGTTAAAAAACCAAAAACCACCAAAAATTTCAAAATTGTGAACTGTCGCGCCACCACCACGCCACCACCACTGTTTGTTTCATTCGGTCAACTAAAATTCCAACACCACATCCCATTTACACCCCCACTACATTCCAAACACTCCAATGGCTCAACAACGTCGAATTTTGCCGGAGCAAGCATTTACTGGCGACCACTTCGCGTCGTTTTACGGTGACGAAATGATTAGTAGAGATTGGAATAGCTTGTGGTACTCGACCGAAGCATTTTACCACGAAGACTTAGTCCGACAGTTTTACAATACGAGGGAGTTGGAGGGGAGTAAAAGTTTTTTTATGGTGGTGAAGAGGAGGAAGGAAATAACTACTGGGTTGTTGGCTGAGATTCTAGACATTCCGCCTAGAATCCATCTGGATGCCATGTTACAGGAGTCCCAATATAACAGGGTAGAGCCGTTAATGAACGTGATAGTTACCGAAGGGAACTACAATGCGAGCTCGCATTGTGTTCGCCAGGCATCCCTTAAAACCAACCAGCTGGCTGCAGCTCAGTGGATTGGTCGGAACGTCCTAGGGAAGGAGAAGGTCAGCGACATCGGTCTGAACTGCCTCCACATTTTGTGGATACTCCAAGAGCAGAAGTACGAGTTCTGCATCTTGGAGTTTTTGCTTAGCATGATTAGGGGAGTAGGGAAGTCTGTTGCACCTCTCCCTGTGTTGATAACCAAGATCATGCTGAAGTTGAGAGCAGCTCCGGCGTCAGATAGGATTTACATCACCCTACACCGAAATCCTCGTATCTATAAGGATTGTGTCCAACGAGTTTGGAGGTTGCCTGAGGATAAGGTAGAGGACGAGGAGGATGGTGGAAATGAGAATGACGAGGAGGATGGTGGCAATGAGAATGCCTCAGAGGATGAGGAGGACTTGACTTGTTTTGATGCTGATGCCTTGGAGAGGTGTTGGTCAGATGCAGAACGCATGGCCGTAATTCATCGTGGCATGCGTTCACTCAACACTATCTGCGAAGACCTCCGGACTCGATAGGCTACTATCTATCATAACTTTGAGATCCGATCCCAGCGGGAGGACGAGCGGTGGGAACAGATGAGGACTGAGCTAGAAGCTCAACGCCAGTTCCGGGCCGACATGCTTGCACGATTCCCACCTCACGGGGATTCTCCTTCTGAGGACACACCATTGAGGCACGAGCATCGTCGCCAAAAGACGAATAGTGCTGGCCCATCGGGAGCTCAAGAGCCACCTCCTGAGCGTGTGCCCTCCGCTACCAGTACCGAAGTGGTTAGGGATAGTATAGCTTGATTTTTTTCTAGTTTTATTATTGTTAGTTATTTTAATGTAAGTTTTAATTCCGTAATTTGGATTTTGTAGTAAAAGGGCATTTAATGCCAATATTAATATAATGTCGTTATTTTCATTGTGCGTGGTTGTTTAATGTTGATCCCACCTTCCCAAATTGTTTGGGGGTGGTGTTATCTATTCCAGCATGATTTTATAAGACCTTCGTTTTAGAAGTTATTGCGGAGCCAGGGTGAAAATATGGTCGTTTAGGCATATCTATGAATAAGTATCATGGTAGGATGAAATCTCGATAAAATAGGTAGATTCTATCCTAAATTCAACCTAAAAGATACTAGGTTTGTTTTAGAATCAAGAAAATTAGTTGTTTCCGTTTTCGGGTTTGGAAATTTTAGTATTTTCGGAAACTGCCGTAAAAACTTTTTGGCAACTTCCCGATCCGTTTTAGCAACTTAAAACCTATATAAACTTCATTCATTCTACACTCACAACCCACACTACACCTAACTTCCATCACTAACCTTTCACTCCCACGTTTCCCACGCTTTGACTCATTTTTTTCGATCTTGAGACCTCCTCGAGCGCTTTGCGCTTTCTTGAGGAGCGCTTTCGCGCTACACATTTGTCGAATTCAGACAGAGCGCGACTTCAAGCTTCAAGGTGAGCGACTCGCGACTCAAACACTGGAATTTCCAAAATCATCGAGCGCTCGCTACTACGACTTTCGTGGGACGTAAAAACTCCAGTTTTCTGCGGGTTGTTCCAGGGTCATTCGCAGCTATTCCAGAGCGTAATTTTGAGATGACATCTCCTACATTAATACCGGAATAGTCTTTCGAAGATTTGTTCCAAAGCACTACTTATGGTGCTTGGTTTCGCGAGGCGATCACATACGTTGGCTGGGAACCGCTTATGGTAAGACCCAATGCACTTTATTCTCCAACACTAGCATCTTATTTTTAAGATAACTGCATTTTCTTTGAGAGACCAGATGGAGAACAAGTGTTCTCCATCAACATTGATGATGAACCAATGGAAATTACCAGGTTCTTGCTAGCATTTGTTCTTGGACTTGCTATGCCCGCTGAAATACAAGACCCATGGTGCTATTGGGTAGATAATATGTATGTCTACACTTATGATTTTTTGCATGAGTCCTATGGGGCAGGCATTTTCCGTATCGAGGACCAAGGGGAATATAACGTCACCTTTGGTAGCCTATCCATGAACATAGGAACTGTTATGTTTTGGATCATGCTAAATATTTTAGGGGAATGGTGTTTTTCTTCTGTGAATGATGCCACTTGCAGCGTCTTCCTTGCTTTAGCCATGGGACGTATGTGTCACGACCTTCCCCGAACCTTGATGTCTAGTTTAGCTCGATCCCATAGCATGAGGCATAAGTACCTTCTTATGCCCGTTCTAGTTTCCCGTATTATGCTATGGTTCTTTCCTGTTTTTTGTACACGCTTCACGGATTGGATTATGGTCGACACTGTACGACCCACCAATAGTATTATTCGATCTTTCCGTGCAATGACTTGGCAAGGGTGGAGGATACAACCTCATCGGGTTGCACCCTACACCCCGTCCGACCAATTGGTGCTTAATAGGTTAGCAATAATAGATGATAAATGGCGGAAGCCTAGCAAATTATCATGGCATGGCAGACGCCGAAGGAACCTCACTTCTTTATAGAAGAAGATGATGAAGCGGGATGACGAATAAAGCGGGAGATAAAGGTAAGTTTTAATTTTACTTAGTGTCCGCTTATGTCCCAAGCAATTTGATTCTTGTTAACCCCATAATGGGTGGAACTCTTATAGAGTTGAGTCAGTTTTTTTTTTCTATATTAGTACGCTTCTACTTTTGTTTTGCGGATGTTCCCGATTTCCACGCGTTTCAATGGTATTTTTCCTACCCTCTTTATTTAAAATACTTTGAGGACAAAGCATGCTTCTTGTTTGGGGGGGGGGCATAGAAACACGTGTAATTAAGGCATCTGTTAGGATATAAATATGTATAATATGCAATTGTTTTCTAGTCAAAATTTAAAAAATTCAAAAATATAAATAAATAAGTTAATGCTATACACTTAGGAATATTGGTATTGTTTTCCTTCTCTATGCTCTTAATAATCTAGAAGTCTCACGTAGATTTTGCATTAGAATAATTTTTAGAAACTTAGGTTAATATGTAGGTAATAATCTTTGCATCTATTTATAAATATATTACACGAGTATCGATGATTGTTAGCAGTAAGTTTCTGAAATCTAGGCTAGAGTACTTATTCTACAAATCCTGTGAGAATATAGCCTAAAGCCTTATATGAGCGAAACATTTGAGAAATGACACAAAGGAGAAGTAAAATCCGGATAGAGATATCACACGTCCACTTGCTTGATCACTAAACCATATCCTAAGCGAGAATTTAGGCCCTCTTTGGATCGATATAGCCAAAAATTCAAACCTATGAATTATTTTCCGCTAGTCGCCCCTCTGAGCCTTTCTTTAGCCTTTCATAAACCACAAATCCTTTACCCTGTTACAAAACAAAACAAAATAAAAAATTCAACCTACCTAATTTAGATAAGTCTGAGAATAGAATGAGGAAGAAAGAAGAAGAGAAAAACCTGTGTAAACAAAAGTTAGTTAATTGCTTCAGAAAATAAAGAAAAGAAGTTTCCATCCAAAGAAAAGAAAAATAAAAATAGAAATAAAATAAAAACTCTAAAAAAAAAATAGAATAAAAGGAGTCAAAAGCCAAATATATATATATATATATATATATATATATATATATATATATATATATATATATATATATATATATATATATATATATTTTGGCTAAGGATGGAAACAAAGTGTAGAAGCAAAAAGTAAATAACAAGGTTTTCTCTAGTTACATAGTATGAAGACTCTATTATCTCAAAGCTTGTCCTTTTGAATATCCATTTCCTTCCTTCTTAAACCATCTCCTAATCCCCGCAACACCTAATAAAGACCTCTAGCTCAATTAGGAATAGGTTAGTGTGATAGTAAGTGGCAGATGTGTTTGATCGACTCAGGCTTCCTTCGTGTCATTGAGATTGTAAGGTAAAGTATGCCCACTGCACACTAGAGGAGCGAAACTTGAGTGGAAAAATCAGAGTGTTGTATCTTGACTATTATTGTGAGAACCTACTTAAGGACGCTATTCCGAGTTTCAGAAATGAACCTGCTAGGCATTTCATAGTATTACTCATTGTATATATGTTTATTGTAGATGATTGATTATTATGCATATATTAGTTTAGGTTTCGACTTGATTACTCTATATGTATTGCTAGTGAGAGGTATAGTTAATTTAGAGCATGAATAAGGAAACAATAGTTTTATTTCTTAGTCGTTGTAGTATAGATGAAGTTTGTGAGAACCTTCACTGGAAAACTCTCACAAGGCTATAACTCGTCCACTAGGGAATTTCTAGTGGTTTAAGGCCTTGTTGCATATGGTCAATGCAATCGCACTCAGCGAAACGAGAGTAGATAAAACTCTATTTTTGGTCACTTATTCTAATTTCTCATCTTTGCTTGAGGACAAGCAAAATGCTGTTTGGGGGTGGTTTGATAATAGCACAAAACTGTAGTTTTAACCCCTGTAATGATACCATACTTTTAGACCAATTATGTGAGTAATAATTAAGAGTTAACACCGACACGTGTTTTTATGCATTTCAGGGCTTCAAAGTCCATTATGTGCAGAAATGTGCCACTTTAGCGAGATAAAGGAGCAAAGGTCGGTTACTAAGGAGTTCCGTGATTAAAGGCCAAGATTCAAGAAGACAAAGCCTTTCTAAAGCTCGGTCAAAAGCTGAAAAGTCGACACACGCGTGCGTGACAAAGACACAAGTCAGTGAGAACTTCCGAAGGCCGTATCTTTGGACTTAGACCTCGGAATGGGGCCTACCTTATGTCAAAACGACCGGCTCAGAAAGAGCTTTCCAATGTTCTAAGCCTTGATCCAATCAGAGGAGCAGAAGTGGATGAAAAGTCTATTGAAGTCAACTACAGCTGAAGAGGCCTTTTTGGACTGAAAGAATTGGGTTTTGGGCCTAATTCTCTGGCCCAAAACATGGCTCCAAGCCCATGCACGATTTTTGGATCTGAATGTATAAAAACCAAAGCTGAACTCTTTGTTAATGGTAGCTAGTTAGACCTAAAACTATAGATAATTCTAGATCTAGTTTTCATGTAATAAAATTAAGTTTAGTTTAAATTCAATTATTGTTTTAGATTAATCTTTAGAATCATTGTTCTTCATTAGTTTGATAAATAAAATAGCTAGTTTGTCAATTTCGATTCTTGTCATTTACAATTGTTTAGATCTAAATTCCCTTATTACGTAGATAGCTAGACCTAGATTAGTTAGATTATTAATTTAGTATTTGAATCATTGTTTTATTATTCATTAGATTAATAAAATAGTGTTCTCCATAATCTAGTTTCATTTCCATTAATTGTTTAATTTCAATTCGTAGATTTAATTATTTGTCATTAATTATTGCATTAGTAGTTTTGAATTGGATTTAAACAAGTAAAGTTCAAATCTTTATATCATGTCTTGTTTGAATTCTATTGGGAATGATAGCGTGATGATTCTCGGCTAAACCCCCATTAGAGGGGGTTGAGAAGCCTTGATGAAAGCTTGATTCCAATTATCGTAGAGAGTCGTAAGTAATTTCCTTTCCACTCTAGAAATGATTAGTTCACCATGAGAATGGGTGTAATCGTTCACATGCTAGTTATGAATTGGTAGAAATGCCATGTGTAATTAGGGGATTAGGAGTAACCAGTTGTTCTTCACAAGGCGATTCAATTCGATTACTGACGATTCATCGTTAGTAGGATTAAGTCGAGTTAAGGTGGAATCAATCCCCCTCTAACTCCTTATCATAGAATCGATGTAGCATTCCCATAGTTGTTATAATAGTCGACTAGTTGTATCTTGTGGGTAGTTGCATCGTAGTCTAGTTGCCATTTCGTAAATCTCTCATTAGACTTTTTAGTTAAGATTATTTATACGTAGAAAACACAGCATGCGGAAGAACTAGGAGTGGAACGAATCATCTGCTCCACTATATCTCATAGGATTGAGAGTAGAAAACTTTGATAAATCTTAGGCATATAAAATAGTTTTAGTTTACTTACGTTTTGAGTTTCATCGTTCATTTCGTAGGTAAACTATCATTTTATGTTTTATCAATAAACAACAATTAATAAAAACTAAAACCTAAATATGCTACTAAACTACTTTTAATTTTTAACCTTCCTGATAGATTACTAATTCAATTTAATTAAAAAACATTTTTAATTTTTAAATTACTTTTTTAATTGAATTTTTTGTTTTTGAAAACTCAAAACTTTGCAAATATATCTACTTTTTATCTACTAATAGTTAAATTAAAAAGACCTGGGGGAATTAAAGTAGACTTACACATGAAGATTTTGAGCCAACGGAATCTTCATTTGATAAAAACAAGCTGCGGCACGGGTCAAATGCGGATGCGGGGAAATGGTTCACGAGTGCGTGTATTACGCGGATGCGTGTCTGACATATGCAAGTGCATTTTGTGCGTGGACGCGCATGTGGTAGGCGCGACGCGGGTTCTTTTTCTCTATTTTCTATAGCAAGTCTCGGTGGTTCGTCTCATACTACTGTCGGGCTCCGTTTGCACAGAAATGTACGTACTGGAAACATACAAAAATGAAACATCAGTAACGAAATTTAGAAAAAAAAAAAACCTAAAAAAATTTAAATGAAGATTGAGAAGAAGGGTTCAATGAATGTTGTTTTTCTCTATCTTCCTCTTCCCATTTAAATCCATGACGGGGGCGCCATTTGAATAGGATTGAAATAGTGGTGATAAGGGTTGTGTTGTTCATCTTAGATTCTTTGTTTGGAGGATGGTTTTGATGGATGAAATAGTAAACCTTCTAACTCTTCTCTCCTACTTTCTTATGGTTATTTGGAATTATTCTCAATCTTAAACTATTGGTTGACTTGTATAGGGATGAAAACTAGCTTTTAACTTGTTGTTGAATCAAACATGGAATGAAAATGGTTCTTATGGTTATCTTACTCACAAAGTAATATGTAAGAACCTAATAAAGTTTATAATTAACACCCAAGAAATCAAGAGTCAATCTTCTATTTTCTCCCCTTTGTTCTGTCTTTTGTTCTCTCTTTTCTCTCCTTTTTCTCTCCTTTTTCTCTCCCCCTCTCTACTGTGCGGCCTCCCCTTTTCTGCCATCATCCTCTTCTTTATATACCCTTTCCTTCTCTTTCTGGATCGTCCATCTATCCACTTATCTGATGGCTCTCCTCCTCGCCATACCTAGGCCACGTCCGCAATCTAGGGTTCCGTAGCTCTGTTCTCATGCTCCCTATGGTAGCTTGTTAATCTGCCTTTTCCACCTTGTCTCGCTGACTTGGTCTTCTTTCCTCTATTGAGACGCCCCCATCCAGATCGTCCATCTCTCTTTCCATCCTTCGATTCACCTTATCGCCCCACCAGTGCCACGTACCCGGTCTATGGTTTTGCGGACATGATCCTATACTCCCCAGCCTTCCCAATTACTCTGCATCCTTTTTCGTCTTTGACCAAGTCCATTATGAAATACTAGGCCACTACAAATGCCCTTTCTCGACTTTGTGACCATATAATTGGGTCGGGGTCAAGAACTTCCACCACTTCACTCCTTTCCATATAATATTCATCTACATTGGGAAGCGCGTGATGTGAAAGGTATTCATCACTCGCATTTTTCGGCGGCCCCTAGTTTCCAGTGTTCCCACGTGTCGCCCTTCAGCTGGAGCCCTGGCCGATGCTTCGATTTCCTCACTGCCCAGAAATTACTCATTTACCCCCATCCTATTTAAACCTCACCCCCCTCTTCTTCTTCCCTCATTTTTCTTTTTCCTTGCCTCCTCTTCTTCGTTCACCTTGCTCCAGCTCTCAATTTTTCTTCTCATCCAATCTTTCATCAGTTTGCGTGCGCTTCCCAGTAGTGGTCTCTCCAGTACCTCTCTTTGCTTCCAGCTACTTTTCATGAGCTCACCGACTCTCTCTTCCCCTTGATTGGTATGTTTTCTGGGCCCTCTCTCTTTTCGTTTGAACTGTCTTTTCTCTTTTTTGTTTTGAAGTAGTTCGATTTTTAGAATCTGTTCATCTCCTGTTCCGATGTCTGACCACGAATCCAACAACTCATCCTCTTCTCGTTTTGCGGGCGTAGCATCGCCCCCTCCTCCTGCTTCCACTGCGGTACCTTCCACTTTCGGTCACCTCACCGCTTTATTGCCTCCCCCCCCCCTTCGGTGTCCCAGCCGATGCTATGTTGGAACACGTGTCCTTTGTCACCCACTATCCCCATTCAGTTCCCCACCGTCTGGGCACTCTTGTTATCATTGTAGGCTAAATAGTTGCCGATCTACGGCTTCCACTCACTCTTCTGGACGTCAAAGTTTGCAACCACCTTAACATTCCCCCATGCCAAGACATAGGAAATTTCTGACGAATAATGTATGCTGAAAATTCTTATAATAGGACACGGGAACCCAAGATCACCAGCCGCGACATCTACTCTCACTACTACCTCAAAACCAGCACTAAGGATGTCAGCATAGGATACCAGTCCTTCTGTGTACGCCCTAAGAAACAATCTTTTCTCATCCGGCTTACCACTTCAGATAAATTGTGGCACCACTATCCGCTATATGTATCTGGAAATTTTCTGTCCGCGGACATTCCTTCCACCCTGACTCTTAATCATCTTGCCTTCCAACTTCACGGTGAGTATCATAGTTCTTTCCTCATTCCTTGAGATGTTTTCCATGTAATCCACTAACTCGCGATTGCTCTTATTTGCAGGTTGGCAGCCAGATTCTAAATCCCAGATCTATGATAGCATCTCATGTCCTATCTTTGCCCAACTTCACGACCTTGGTTCTGCCCAGGCTGACTTCTTAGGCATTCATCCCACCACCGCTACTCCTTTATTGCCATTCGCCGATCTCAATACATTCCACAGCTTAACAGGTCCCTTTTTCCATCCTCCTCCTCCCAAGGAGCGAAAGCCCCGAGTGTCTCCTCCTTCAAAGAAGAGGTCTCACACCCATACTTCTCATCGCCCTCCTCCCCGAATGTCTTTACACTCCTCCGCCTCCCGTGAATCTCAAGATCCTCATCCCTCCTCCGCTCCCAAAAATGTCCCTTCCTATCGCTTTATCTCCCACTGGGATGATCATTTTGCCTCTCCCCCCTCACCTCCAAAAGACATGGATGTCCACAAGAAAAAACTGTTCGATAGCAATTCCGACGATGATGTGACGGAGGTTCCCTCCACTGAAATGCAGGCGCCTACTGACCAGCCACCAACCAAGAGGCCATGGACCTCCACCTCTGAAGAGCCTACCCCTACCACTCAACCGGCCTCCATATCTGAAGGTCCAGCCCCTACTGTCTCCTCACCCCGCACCCGCCGGCTTGGCAAAGAACCCGCTCAGCCTACCGCACTTGCATCCACACTTGCACCTGTTAAGGACGTCTGCCCCATATTCAAGGCACGCAACCGTGAGGTGAATACGGTGGACTCCGCTCTGGACAATGCCGTTGTGGCCTCCTCCTTGTTCTACAATGCTCATCTGCCTAAGGATAAAGCCTATGCGAGCAGAGGTTCGTTCGATCAGCACCGCACTTCGTTGTACACCAACTGGGAAAGGGTACAACTTCCTCTCTTTTTTTTTTTTTTTTTTTTTATCCATCTCCATCTTTGATCCTAGGTGAGCCTAGACATCTCCTTTATGATCCGTGACCTATTCAGCGCCAAAAACAAGGTGAGAGCTTTGGAGCAAGAACTTAATGGCCCCACAGGCTTGCGAGTTGCCTATGCCGGACTTCAGTCAGATCTAGCAGCTACTAATTTGGCCAAAGTTCAGGCCCAGGATGAACTCAGGTCAGCAAAATCCTCTCATCAACGGTACATGGATTAAGTCAATGAGCGCCTGAGCTGTCAAACAGAAGAGCTCCTCCAACACCACCAGCTCAACTTGGACGCCCTCACCCAACAAGATCAGAAAACCGTGGATGCCCTCAGTCAAACCCACAAGGATGATACCGCCAAGCTGATGGAGCAGCACTAATCGAACATGACGGTTCTTCGTAACCGCTTCAAGGCCCTGGCTGACAAGAGGGTGGCCTGGAAGGTCTAGGAGGAACTTGACCGACTCACCCTGGAAGGCCTCCTTCTCCCTGAAAGACCTGCTACCCCGGTGACTGAACCCACTGAGGTCGCCAGGGAGGGGTCACGGATCTTGATGGCATTCCTGATAACCCTATGATAGGAGAAGACACCCTCCCCGCGGCAGCCATTGAGGAGTCCCCCGTTGCCACTGCTGAAGGAACCACAGAAGAAATGATAGTTAATGCATCCGCCTAGGGAATGCCCTAGTCCCTTCTTGTTTTGTATTAAAACCTTGTTATTAACTCGCGATCTGATTCGCCCCCTGCTTATTGATTTTGATGTTTGATTACGTTTTACATGTATGTTGCCTTTTCCTCTTCGATCTTTGTCTACTTGTTAAATTTGCAAAGCATACCCCCATGCACATTTCCACATCACTAGTTAGTCCCTTGCCCTCTCCTTAATGCCTTCCTACAATTTTCAACCCTGACGCTTTCCTCATCTAATTAGGGCACTCCGCCAAATTTCTCGCAAAAGCGTGCCTATCTATCGTCGGCGCGCAGGGTCCATCCTCCGGCTTCCTATCCCTCTGATAAGCATTGAAGCCTACCGGGGCCTCTCTCCTTACCCCACGGGTCTCTTGCCTCTCTGATCTGCGGAGGTTCATCCCCTCCGCTGCTTCTCCCTCCAATGGGCATTGAAGTTCAATGGAGTCCTTCTTATTAACCCATGCGCTTCTTGCCTCGCTGATCAGTGGAGGGCTCATCTCGCTCCATGGACCCAATCATGCCATGACCTACTAGAACAACTAATCTTGTTCTAGGCTCCCTCCAGCTCTAGTTTCAGCGACTGGCCCATCCCCTCCGCCACTTCTCCCTTTGAGGGGTGTAGAAGCCCAATGGGGTCACTCTCGTTGCCCCATGTGTCTCTTGCGTCTCTGATCCGCGGAGGGATCATCCCACTCCGTAAACTCAATTGTGCCATAACTTGCTGGAACAACTCATCTTGTTCCAGGCTCCCTCCAATGTTAGTGTCAGCGAAGGGCTCATCCCCTCCACTGCTTCTCCCTTTGATGGGCGTTGAAGCCCAATGGGGTCCCTCTTATTGCCCCATGTGATTCTTCCCTCGCTGATCCGTGGAGGGCTCATCTCGCTCTGTAGACCCAATCATGCCATGACCTGCTGGAACAACTCATCTTTTTCTAGGCTCCCTCCAGTGCTGGTTTCAGCGACGGGCTCATCCCCTCCACTATTTCTCCCTCTGAGGGGTGTATAAGTCCAATGGGGTCACTCTCGTTGCCCTATGTGTCTCTTGTGTCTCTAATCTACGGAGGGCTCATCCCACTACGTAGACTTAATTGTGCCATATCCTAGCTCCTTCCAACGCTAGTGTCAGTGAAGGGCTCATCCCCTCCGCTGCTTCCCCCTCTGATGGGCGTTGAAGCTCAATGGGGTCCCTATTATTGCCCCATGTGGTTCTTGCCTCACTGATCCGCAGAGGGCTCATCTCGCTCCGTGGACCCAATCGTGCCATGACCTATTGGACCAACTCATCTTTTTCCAGACTCCCTCCAGTGCTAGTTTCAGTGAAAGGCTCATCCCCTCCGCTGCTTCTCCCTCTGAGGGGCGTAAAAGCCCAACAGAGTCCTTCTCATTACCCCATGCGCTTCTTGCCTCGCTGATCCACGGAGGGCTCATCCCGCTCCGTGGACCCAATCGTGCCATGACCTACTGGACCGACTCATCTTGTTCCAAGCTCCCTCCAGCGCTAGTTTCAACAAAGGGCTCATCCCCTCCGCTGCTTCTCCCTCTGAGGGGCGTAGAAGCCCAATGGGGAACTCTCTCATTGCCTCATGTGTCTCTTGTATCTCTATTCTATGGTTCGCATTCCCATTTAGAAATCATACATAATAAACATATTTCTTTTCACATATTTCCCATTTACAAACAACTTTAGTCATCTGCTCTGGACCTTCCTTACATTGCTCTGTAACTTCGGTACATTTAGTTGTAAATTTTTTTCAACATTCTCACATTCCAAGGCTTCTTTATTAACTTGCCCCTCATTGTTCGAAGCTTATAGGTTCCAAATCCCCCTATCTCCACCACGGTGTACGACCCCTCCCAGTTTGGACCCAGCTTCCCATCCTTTTCTTCTTTCGTGCTCGGAGTCACCCGGCGGAGCACCAATTCCCCTACCTTGAACTGCCGCAGCCTAACCCACTTGTTGTATTGCGTTTATAATCTCCTGTGATATTCTTCCAATCAAATGCGGGCTGAATCTCTTTTCTCTTCTGCCAAATTCAAATCCCCTGCTAAGATGCACCAATTCGATCCTTCCCCCACAACCTTTGTTCTCATAGTAGTCGCCACCATTTCGAAAGGAATCACGGCCTCAACGCCGTATGCTAAGGCAAATGGGGTCTCTTTGGTTGTGGTCTGTGGCATGGTTAGATAAGCCTAGAGGACATGGTTCAACTCGTCGGCTCACGCACCCTTCTTATCTTCCAATTTTCTTTTTAAATTATTCAATATCATTTTGTTGGAAGATTCAGCCTGCCTGTTGCCTTCGGGGTTGTAGGGGGCAGAGAACCCTTGTTTCACCTTGTATGCTTGTAGAAACGCCGCCACCCTAGCTCATGTGAACTGTGTCCTATTGTCTGTAATGATGGCATATGGCAACCCAAACCGACATATAATGTTCTCCCATAGAAACTTAATCACTTGCGCCTCCTTTACCTGCTGTAGTGGGATGGCTTCTATCCATTTAGTGAAGTAGTTCGTGGCTGCCAGCATATATGTCCTTTTGCTGCTAACCATGGGCAATGGTCCTACGATATCCATCGCCCACATGGCAAAAGGCCACGAACTTGAGACATTATGCAGGGGCTCCACAGGTGCGAATATCCACTATGAAAATCTCTGACACTTGTCACACCTCTTAGCAAATAATTGATGCGTCGTAGTCCTGTTTCATGTGGGGCTAGAAATAGCCTTTTGTCAATAATTGATGCGTCGTAGTCCTCCCAGCAGAGTGGCTCCCACAGTCTCCTTCGTGCAATTTTGCAAGCACTTCTAAAGATAATCGCGGCCCTAAACATTTCAACAATGGTCCATTGAAGTTCTTTTGATATAATTCTCCTTCGATCAGAACATATCTATGAGACGTCTGTTACAACCTCCTTTTTTCTTTCTTATCCGTCACCTCCCTTCCCTCTAGAAAATTCTTAATGGGGTTCATCCACCTCCCCCCCCCCCCCGCCCGCCCCTTCTTCTTCTATAACCTGGCATACCTCTATCACCTCCTCTGTGCTTAGCCTCTCCAGTCTTTCCACCCGTATCATTCTTTCCTCTGACCCAGGCATAGCTGCGGCCATGTACGCCTGAGCGTCTATGCGTCTATTCTCCTCACAATCTAAGGGCACAAACTGGAGCTTCGTAAACTTGCTAGCCCTTTGGTGCACTACCTTCAAGTACTTGGCCATTCGCGGACATCGTGCCGTGAACCCCCCATTCACCTGACATACCACCAGATTCGAATCTAAATACACGGTCAATTCTTTCACTCCTAAGTCCTCAGCCATCCTCAATCCCACTATAACAGCTTTGTATTCTACTTCGTTACTAGATGTCGTGAATCCCAGTTTCATGGTCAATTCTATTCTGTTATTGTCAGGTGTAACCAACACCACCCCAATACCGCTGCATGCGTCTGTGGCAGATCCATTTGCAAATACTCTCCACCCATTCCTCTTATCCCATGGGTCTAATTGATCGGGCTCCACGTCCTTTTTCGATTCCAGGACCATCTCCTCTCCCCAAGTCGGGTCCTCAGCGGGGAACTCCGCCAGAAACTCCATAACTGCTTACGCTTTCTCCGCTGTTCTTATCTGATACTATATCTTATACGAGCTAAGCATCACTGCCTATTTCAACATTCTGCTTGATTTCTCTGTCATTAATGCTTGTTTAAGAGGCAGGTTCGTCACCACCACTACCGAATGTGACCCAAAGTAAGGTTCATTTTCATGGCTGAAAAGATTAAGGCAAGGGCATACTTCTCCATTATGTTATACCACGTCTCGGAGTCCAACAATGTCTTGCTTTGAAAATATACCGGTTTCTCCACTCGATCAACTATCCTAACAAGAACTAAACTGACCGCATACTCAGTGGCCCCCAAATACAGGTACAACTCCCTGCTCCGGCCGCGACAGCAATGGCACCTTGCCCAAATACCTCTTCAATTCCTGAAACGCCTCCTCATATTCTGATGTCCACAAGAAGTCTGGGGTGCTTCTTAATAACCGACACAGCGGTCTACATTTGTCAGATGACTTGAAAATGAATCTATTCAATGTCGCTACCCTTCCAGCAAGACGCTGCAACTCTGTGACATTCTACGGTGATGGCATCTCCATCAATGTTCTTATCTGTTCTGGATTAGCCTCTATTCCCCGATGAGTAAAGATGTAGCCCAAGAACTTCCCTGTGGTCACCCCGAATGTGCATTTCTCTAGATTCAACTTCAAATTGTACTTTCGCAGGATTCTGAACGTTTCCCTTAATCCATCTAAGTGTTCCATCTCTGACATGCTCTTTTCAACCATGTCATCTATGTATATATATATCCCCTTCCTGATCTTGCTCTCGAACATTTTCTCCCCTAACCGCTGAAATGTGGCTCCGACCTTTTTCAACCCGAATGGCATCCTCATGTAGCAATATGTGCCACCTTCTACAACAAATGTTGTTTTCTCCTGATCTGGCCCGTACATTGCGACCTGATTGTACCCTATAGACGCACCAAGAACGAAAATACTTTAAATCCTGCTATCCAATCCACAAATTCATCCACCCGCGACATGGGATAGCTATCTTTCGGGCACTCTACATTCACATCTATGAAATCGACCCACATACGCACCTTGTCATTCTTTTTTGGTACCGCGACCACATTAGACAACCAGTCTATGAACTCCACTTCTCGTATTATTTCGGCTCCTTTCAACCGTGCGACCTCCTCGCGAATGCCCTCCACATACTTCGGTCTAATACTCCGCATCTTTTGCCTCACCAGTTTAGCATCCTCTTTCATGTGCAGCCAATGACATGCCAACTCCGGGTCAAACCCAGTAACCTCCTTAATTGACCATGCAAACACATCTTGGTTTTCTGACAAGAACTATATTAACTTACTTTTCCATTCCTCTAGCAAGCTGGATCCTACCGCGGTAAACCTCTCATCCTGCTGCTACCTCCCCCTTCTCCTCCACTGAGGCGCACTGTAATTGCTATGCCTGCCTCTTCCTCGGGTTCATATATACTTGATAGTATGTTGATGGTACGACCTTCATCTCATGAATCCACCGCCTCCCTAAAATTGTATTGTACTGAGAAAACGAGTCTACCACCATAAACCGCGCAAATATAGTAACTGGACCTGTGGTTACTGGTAGCAAGAGTTCTCCCATAGGCTCAGTCATACTCCTATTGAATCCATATAAGTTAGTCCACGGAGGCCTCAATTGCCTATGAACAATCCCCATTTCTTCCAGAGCTCCTTTAAATAACAAGTCCACTGCACTGCCGCAATCTATCAGTACCCTCTTCACCATATAATTGCCCATTGCCACTATGATGACCAACGCGTCCTCATGGGGAGAATCCACCACCTGCAAGTTCGCACTGCTAAAGACGATCTTATCCCTGTCCTCCACTTTCCCAACTCTTGCTCGTGGTCTATTTGTCCCATTATTGATCTACTAGATGCTCGCGGTTCTTCTCACCCTATCTCTATGAGCATTATGGCTTAGTACCTCTCCACTGAAAATCACATTAATGGTTCCTAGTATACAATCTTGACGCGACATACGCTCCTCATTCTGTGCTCTTCTTACAAACACTCCCATCATTCGTTTTTCCACCAATCATTGAACCATCCACTTTAGTGCATAATAATAGTCGGTCTCATGATTGCGTATCTGATGATAGGCGCAAAAAGGTTTATTCGGTAACTCTCCGGGTGTGTTCCGCAGCCCCTCATATCCTTGCAGGTTCTTGGTCAGCGTTAATATTTTGCTCAGTGGTCTATTCAGCAGCATAACTTCTATCTCGCGATGTGGTTTCCTCTCTCTGTTTTCCCTTCGAATCCCTTCCCAATTTCTCTCTGTCCTCGAGGGGTATCCGTGGTATCTACCCCTTTCTTTCTAGGCCACGCCCGCCTTCCTTGGTTACCTATATTTCTCCAATAATAGCACTGCCTTCCCAGATCTCTTAGACTCCTTCTGTATGTTGTCCTCATATCTGATATATTTTTCCACCCGCGGATATAGTTCATGCAAGGTTGCAATCTCATTCTTCGCCACCGACTGGTGTACTCATGTCCCTGGCTGCAGCCCTCTTTCAAATGCAATCACTATAGTTCTCTCATCCAGATTTTTGACCTTCAATGTCTCATCCAGATTTTTGACTCCGCTAATCTTTGTCGAACATTGAATAGTGTCGCGATATCCACCACCCACTTTTTTTTATGTATGAAGTGATCTATAAACGCCTGTTCCAATTCTTGAAAGTTTTTTATGCTTCCTGCTGGTAACCGGTAATACCAGTCCGACGCCCCTTTTTTCAGACTCGCCGGGTACATCATAAATTGCAGCCCGTCATACCGGGATTCTTGCCAGAGTGGCATCTGCTGCCGGAAATTAAAGATGTGATCTACTGGGTCTCCTTTACCATCGTACCTTTTGAATCAAGGCTGGTTGAACCGCTTTGGGACTTTCGAAGTCCAGATGTCGTCCGCTAGTGGGTTGCGGTTCAGCCCGACCACCACCTGACTAGCTGCTCCCCCACGACTCTTCGTCTGCTGCCGATTAGCTTCCCTATCATTATTTATCATTTCTTACACCTGTTCAACTGTCAAGCCGGTTACTTGATTCTCCACGAGATTCGGCCCATACTCTTCCTCTTCCGCGCTCTCACTTGCCTTTCCGCCTGTCTCCTCCTCTTCCCTTTCCATCTCCCTTCTCAACTCGTCATTCTCCTCTCTTAACCTCCCGATCTCCTCTGTCATAAGCCAAGTCTCTTCCACTTCCTGCTCCTCTCTTTTGTCTCCTTCTTCATCAATCACTGCCTCGGGCATCGGTTCCTGCACCACAACCCTCTTCGGTCTCTCTACTTGTTTCTTAGGTGCCATCTCCCTCTTGCTTCTATGCTCCCCACAGACGGCGCCAAATGTAAGAACCTAATAAAGTTTATATTTAACACCCAAGAAATCAAGAGTCAATCTCCTATTTTCTCCCCTTTGTTCTCTCTTTTCTCTCCCCCTCTCTACTGTGCGGCCTCCCCTTTTCTGCCATCATCCTCTTCTTCATATACCCCTTCCTTCTCTTTCTGGATCATCCATCTATCCACTTATCTGATGGCTCTCCTCCTTGCTGCACCTAGGCCATGTCTGCAATCTAAGGTTCCGCAGCTCTGTTCTCATGCTCCCCATGGTAGCTTGCTAATCTGCCTTTCCACCCTTGTCTCGCTGACTTGGTCTTCTTTCTTCTATTGAGACGCCCCCATCCAGATCGTCTATCTCTCCTTCCATCCTTCGATTCACCTTATCGCCCCACCAGTGCCACGTCTGCCGTCTAAGGTTTCGCGGACATGATCCTATACTCCCCAACCTTCCCAGTTACTCTGCATCCTCTTTCATCTTTGACCAAGTCCATTATGATATACTGGGCCACTACATAATACTTATTTGAACTTGTCAAATGAGTATGACTTATGTTTGTGAGATTAAATCTCTATGAAGATAAGAAGAGAAAACTTGTATGGAAGAAAAGATGTAATGAAAACTTGTATTGAAAGATGTAATGGAAACTTGTATTGAAAATATGTAATGAAAACTTGTATTGAAAAGATGTAGAACTTGGTTTACACTAAAGCTTGAAGAACATAAAAATGGAAAACAAGGAAATAACAATGAAAATTAAAATATTTATTCTACTCCTAATGACCAAAGATTAGCTCTAGGGTAATGGCCTTTCTCTACAACTTTTGTTTATATAGGACACCATTTACAATTATACCCTTTATTCTAGAAACAATCTTATGGGCTTTTGACCTAAGCCCATATAATAGAAGTTTTGATTTTGGCTTTAGGCCTCTGAGCCCGTAACTTTCAACCTTGAGTCCTTGAGTTTTTTACTTTGACAGTTGACTTGACTTTTGACCTTTACTTTTGACTTTGACTTTTCAATACTTTTGCTCCTAAGCTAGAATCTTCCCAAGCAATGTAAATAGCCATCCTTTTTGTGTTAAACTACACGTATTCGAAATATGCGTCCTAAATGGCCTATATCTTGCAAACGGTAGCAAAAGCTATAAGTTGTCTGTTCATTAAACATAAGAAGGGCATATTTGAAGTTTTGTAAAGTTAATAAAACGCACATTTGGGGACTGATCAACTGACCCACACCATTAATAAGTTTTGTGTTAAACCCACTTTCTCATCCTCTTCCCCCTTTCCTTCTAGAACGTATCCACATCCCAAGTATTTTCCAATACTGTCAATTTTCTCACAATCAAAAACTTGGGGACCCTTTCGTTCAAAGTAGAAGAGACAACATGTAAGACTAGGTTCTAGGTCAATCAGATCTCACTCTCATTCTGCTACATCTTGTCGTAGAAAATGTTGGTGCTTGATTTTGTTTGAGGGTGCATTTTGTGATAGTATTTTATGGAAAGACCTACAACTCTTTCAGTTGTTGATATATAGTAAGTTACATGTTGATACATGTTTTAGATAAAGTCTCGAGTATCTGACTATAAGCGACTCATCTCATTCATCGGTGTACTCCATTCCATTTCTATTTTATAAGAGTGCACCATTACGGTAACCGGACCCTCCTTTTGCAGTGTGTGTTGTTGTAATTGTCAGATCCTTAGTCTACCTTTCATGTAACTCACGCATTCCTCTCTTGCACTTTTTCTCGTTGTTTTAGTCATGTTTATCTATGAAGTGAGTTTCATTTTTATTTCTTCCTCATAATTTTGTTTTTTCTAAAATCAAAACTATAAAAATTAAAAACTTAAAACCATAAATATATGTTAGTAAGTCTAGGGAATCTTAGTTTAAAAGACCTAAGTTTTTGTAAGATACCACATTTCTGGAGTATAGGCCATAAAATTTTGAAACTTAAAAAAAGTTTTCAAAACTTATTTGGGGGTGGGGTATTTTGGTCTTTCATTACAAAACTTATTGCCACCCTTTGCCTATCATATGTTTATTCCAGTAGAATATGTGTCAATTTAGTACGTAACAATTCGATTGTGCTTCTTGTTATCATATTATCTTTATAATATTGTTGTTACAGGTACTGCCAATTTTTGTCACGTTTCTATAGTAATCTCTTTCCTTCTCTTTACACTTTGAGGACAAAGTGTTCTTCTATTTAGGGGTGTGATAGAAACATTTGCAAAAATTAAGCACTTTTAGGTTGCAAATTATGCACTCTTCTTTATAAAATGTTTTTAAAAAAATCATGTAAGTTATTTATACTATGCACTTAGTGATAATGGTTTAGTTTCCTTTTTTGTGATGATACTAGTTTAAAAGTCTTAATATAACATTAGAATTAGGAGTAGTTTTTAGAAACTTAGGTTAATATGTAGGTAATAATTATTGCATCTTTTCATAAATGTCTTGCATGAACATCATGATTGTACTTGGCATTATTTTTATGAGGCCTAGGTTAGATTGCGTAATTTACAAATCCTGTGAGAATCTAGCCAAAAGCCTCATATGAGTGATATCTGAGTGATGACATAAGGGAGAAGTCAAATCCAGGTAGAGAAATCACATGCCCACTTGTTTGATGACCACACCATATCCTAAGTAAGAATTTAGGCCCTATTTGGATCGATATAGCAAGAAATTCCAATCGAAATAATATTTTCTGCTAGTCGCCCCACTGAGCCTTTCATTAGTTTTTTCATAAACCACAAATCCTTTACTATTTAAAAAAATAAATAATAAAATAATAAAATAGCCTACCCATTTAATAAGTCTGAGAAATAGGATGAAGTGAAAAAAAAAGGAGAATGACCTGTGCAAAAACCAAAATTAGTTAGTTGTTTCAGAAAGTAAAAAAAGAAAAATAGAAAAAGAAATGAAAGTTTCCAAAAGAATAGAAAAATCAAATATAGAACTCTAAAATTAGAATGAAAAGGAGTCAAAAGCCAAGTATGGAACAAAGTGTAGAAGTAGAGTAAGAACAAGGTTTTCTGTAGTTACATATTTTAAAGACCCTATTTTCTCAGACTGGTTTATTTGAATAACCATTTCCTTCTAATAAGCACCCAAAATTGTGTTAAAAACCCCATAGAAACACTACATATTGGTTGATTATGTATTTAATAAATGTAAATTAATTGTATTTTCATGTTTTCACAGGTTTCGATAGTTAACGATAAAATTGTTGCAAAACCTGCGTTTTAGCATGAAAAAGTTGTACATAATAGTGCTTCACCTTGAAGTCTTCTTTCTCTACCCATTTCAAGCTCAAGAAGGCAAGAATAAAGCCCGTGTACTCAACACCGACCATTTTTGGGTCAAATCAAGACAACGATACAGAAAAGTCATGGAACTTCTGATGATCATATCTTATGATTCTAGACTCCGAATTCGGCACAGGAACTGTCAAAATGATCAGTGTGGTGAGCTCTACGTAAAGACGGGAAGTTGTAAAAATCACCAGGGCCCATATGGACCCACCATTTCTCAAAGCATGTGGGGCCATCACTTAGTGGTTGCTCCATTATTTGAGCACTAATTGAAGACGGAGTGAAGTGCAACACTAAATGAGCACTAATAAATAAGTGGAGCACAAAAGGAAATAGAGAGCGTTTATGTTTTGCACTCATTAAGTTAGATATCATTTTAATGGTTTGTAAGTAATAATTCATGTTTTTGGTTTTTATGTTTTAGTTTTTAAAAAGTTTGAAACTTATCAATGTAGTCTTCTCCATAGGACATAGGAAATCTTCTCTCTCAACTTGTTTTCTATCTTATTTTCTCCTTCATATTTAGTTCATACATCCTAGGTTCATAAACTAAAACCCTCCCTTCTGGAGGGTTAATGATGCTCATGTGAGGAACAAGTTCGATTTCTAGTGGCATGAGTCATTTGATTAGGAATAACAAGTTTTAGTTTGCATCCTGTCACAAAATGACAGAGTACTACCAAGTTTGGAGTATGGAACTCAAGATCGAGTAGCGCGCGCGATCCAAGTGACACTTGGACTAGTCGCGTGCACTACTTTGTCGTGGAATTAGTCCTTGAAATTTTGACTCCTGGTGTAGAGTAAGACTAGAGATTGAATGGATATTTCATAGATGAAATATCACTTCAATTCCTCATGCTAACAAGGTGTTCTCATAAATGCATTCATCGTGTTAGGGATCGAGACTTGAATCCGTCTTTTGGTTTGTCTATAAACCCAAGAAGGATTAGAGATGTAGTGGCGAAAATTATATTTTATTATTGCATGAGTGGATTTAATCCTCCACAACTCTCTATTTTTCTCCCGAAGTTATTTAGAAATAAATTGTTATTTGTGTATGAAATTAAATTAAGAATAATTGTATTATAGTGTAAGACATTCTCATGAAAATCCTTCTCACATTATTCTCTGTAGTTATTCTAGCACCGTGGTTTTATTATTTCTAAGTGTTTAGGCATGGGTACGAATCCTTGCTCAAGCTATACAAACATCGAATAATTTTGTGAGTAAGGTACTTGACTATGTGTAAGCTAAGAGTAACATCGAAATAAACAGGTTATCACCTTCCTTCTTAAACCATCATCTAAGCCCTGCATCACCTAATAAAGACCTCTAGCCCAATTAGGAATAGGTTTGTGTGATAGTAAGTGGTAGTTGTGTTTGATCGACCTCGGCTCCTTTAAATTGTCATTAAGATTGTGAGGAGCATATTCCCACTGCACACTGGAGTGACCGAACATGAGTGGAAAAATCAGGATGATTTATGTCTTGACACATTCCTTAGGAGAACCGAATTAAGGACATTATTCCAAAAGTTTCAAAAACGGACCTGCTATTGCATTTCATAGTATAGTTCATTACATGTATGTTTATCTTTAGATGATTTGATTATTATGATGTAGAGTTAATTACAGAAATATGCAACGTACTTAGGTCTTCTTAACACTTGTATTAACATACAATTTCTTTTAACAAACATATCAATGTACTATGCCCGATTTCAGAAATATAGCAATATGTTAGCATCCGTCAGTTAAGTGATGATGTGTCCATTTTTTTTTTAATTTCGTTTTATTTGTATTTTCCACTTGGCATACCACCTCAGCGCCCGAAACTGACCCATATAACCCGTTTTCATCATCTCTTTCACCCATTTTCGAACCCATTTACATATAGACCTATTTAGTCTCAACTCTTCTGCTACTCATCTCTTCATCCCTTTGCAAATTACGTCTCTCCTTGCAATCTTCACAAGTAAAATGTTATCCTACACCAACCTAATCACCCCATTCACAACTCCCATCACCAAAATCAATTGTCGATATATAATTTCACCGAGATTCCAAACTTTTTTCATTTCTAATAATTACTCGGCGCACCTTGGCTCTTATTCTGATGTTCTCAAAATTTTGTTACATACTAAAATTCTCAAAAAAATCAGCAAGAATATGGCATACCACAAAAGAGACCCCGTCAAATCTTCAGGTTTCCTATCCATCGAAAACACGGCTGGAAATCGAACACGAGAAATAGTAGTAATAGTAGGTAAAGAAAGAAGAGAAGCTTTAGTTCGCACCAAGCGTTTATGCCTAGACGATGTTGACAGTAAAGAAATTATTATTGATGATGATAATGAAGAGGAGAAAATGGTTTTGAATTCACAAACTTGCCAAGTTGTACAAGATTTAAAGTCTTGTCTTGTTTACCAGTATGACTATGACACGTTGATTTTATATTATACTATTATAATAGACTATTAGTATTGTTACATTATTGAGATTGTTTGGAATTCAGGGGGGAAAGGTGTGTTGACAAAAAAGATAGAGGCGTTACGGCATTTAAGACGGTTGTTGTCTAAGTCTGATGTACCACTTGTTGAGCCGGTAATTGAGGCTGGGGTGATTTCTGTTCTTATAGAATGTCTTTCGTATGTAAATGGGTTTAGAGTATTATATGGTCTATATGTAAATGGGTTCGAAAATAGGTGAAAGAGACGATGAAAACGGGTTATATGTGTCAGTTTCGGGCGCTGAGGTGGTAGAAATGCTGAGGTGGTATGCTGTGTAGAAAATGGACACATCATCACTTAACTGATGGATGCTAAAAGATTGTTATTTTTGTGAAATCGGGCATAGTACATTGATACATTTGCTAAAAAATGTTATATGTTGATACAAGCGTTAAGAGGACCTAGGTACATTGCATATTTCTGTAATTAAGCCTTATGATGTATTGAGTTAGGTTTCAAAAGAATTATTATTTATTCATTGCTAATGAGATATATAGATTTCTGAGACAAATTAGGGAAAAACCTTTTATTACTTAGTCGTTGTAGTATAAATGAAGTTTGTGAGTATCTTCTCTGAAAAACTCTTACAATACTGTAACTCATCTACTAGGGAATACCTAGTGGTTTAAGGCCTTATTGCATATGGTCAATGCAAGCGCACTCCAAACGAGACTAGTTAGGTTACATTTTTTGCCATTTATCTATTTTAATTTCTCATTTTTGCTTGAGGACAAGCAAAATACTATTTGGGGGTGGTGTGATAAATGACCAAAACTGTAGTTTAAACCCCTTAATAGTAGTCTACTTAGGCCAATTATGCTTATAATAATGTCAGTTTATCACTATCTACTTATTTTTGTGTATTACAGGTCTTGGAGCTGAATATGTGTATAAAGACATCATTTTTGTAAGAAAAAAGAGTTAAGATGATTTCTAAAAAAGTTCTATGGTTAAAGCTCAAGTTTCAAGGAGAAAAAGTCTTTAAAAGCCTAATCAAAGTTGGAAAAGTCAAAGTCAACTCGGGCAGAAAAAGGACTGAAAGTCAACAAGACTTCAACAGGTCGTATCTTTGGACTCACAACTCGGAATTGAGCCTAGTTTATATAAAAATGATTGGCTCAGAGAGATATTTCTAATGGTCTAGACCTCAATCCAATCAGAGTAGTAAATGTGGACAAAAAGGATAGTTCAATAAATTGTAGCTTAGACCCTTTTGGATTTAATTATTTGGGCTTTGGACTTGATTTAGTGACCCAAAACTCAGCTCTTGAGTCTATGCCCGAAAATTGTAACTTAAACCTCTAGTATATAAATAGGATTACGACAAAACCTTAAAGCTCTTCTCCCTCATTAGTGTAATTAATTAGGATTTATATTGTAGCCTCCTAACTCCATTAAAATTCATTCAAGTATAAATTCAATTCAATTTCTCTTTCTATTATGTCTTTTTTTTATTATATTGTTTATGATAGTCAAATGAATCAAAGTTAAACTCCAATTAGGGAGAGTTTAAATGAAACTTTAAGAGGGCTTGATTTTTTAGTATAGAATTGTTGTTTAGAACTTAAAATTTAGATTTTTCTTGACTTAGAGATAAAGAAGGGTTTAATCTAAACTAGAGGATTGTGAGTTTTGCCATGAGAATAGGAAACAAACCTTTCTCTCATGCTAATTATTTTATGACTAGAGATAGTATAATTTAGTTAAGGATTTTAAAAGTCTAGGATTTATATTTTAGCATTACGTGAGAATATAAAGACTATGGTTTTGTCAACAATCTATTCCATCATCTTAAGGAATCGAAAACTGGATTTTATTCTCTCTCTATATTTCTCCATATTTGATTCTCATATTTATATTGTTTAAGTTAATTTAGTATAAGCCATAATTCGTAGTTTTATCAAATATTTAAATTTTTATTAAAATATTACTCTCACCATTGTTTCCTTGTATTCTATCTTGTTGAATTCATATTTTTCTTATTGGTTAAGTGTGGAACGAAATATGTACTCTACTATATTGCATGATTATATTTGAGAGTAGAAAATTGATATAAACACAAGATTTGAGAGATTAGGTATTGGTGTTTTTCATTGATATTTAGTTTATACTTTTTGTAGTCATCAGTAAGCATGACCAGCAAGACGCTTTAACATTTGATCTATGAAAGGAAGTGGGAAGTGATCTTTCCTTGAGACTGAGTTTAGCTTCATATAGTCTATGCACACTCTCCATTTCGTTGGAACCATAGTGGAAACTAGCTCGACATCGTCGTTCTTCACAACTGTTAAGCCGGATTTCTTAGGAACTACGTGGATTGGACTAACCCAAGAGCTATTGGAAATTGGGTATATGATACCCACATATAGCAACTTCAAAACTTCAGTCCTGACAACCTCTTTTGTAGCAGGGTTGAGGCGACGTTGAGGTTCTCTTGATGTATTTGCATCGTCCTTAATAAGAATGCGATGGATGCAAACTTCTGGATCAATCCCTAGGATGTCTTCCATTGACCATCCTATGGCGGATTGATGCTCTCTAATTACGCCTATGAGGCGTTCCTCTAGGATGGTAGTCAAGCTAGATGAGAGAGATAATTACAAGGTGACTGCCGTCTAGATCTAATTGAACGTACTTAAGTTCATTAGGCAATGGTTTTAGATCCAACAGAGGAGGTAATGGAATCATAGACTCAAGTTTAGTCTCTATGTCAACAGGAGGAATCTCAGTATCTTCCATTGGGTTAGATGGATGGAAGAGAGGAACTGACTCAAGAAGGGCATTGACTTCGTTTACATACGAATCAATGTCATCGTAACTCATACCATGATAAGCACGTAAATGCTACACCAAATTTTATATTAGTAGGGTCGATTTTAGTTCATTTATTTTATTTGTTTGATTTAGTTACTGTATTTTTGGTGATTGTGCAGGAATTGGAGTTAATTTGATTAAATGTATTGAAACTAATGAGATTCGAGATGTCAGTGCGTGAGCTCCTGACCATGGATGCTCAATTCATTGGAGGTGCCCCGAAAGAGCATTGATGAATTGGGTTATTATTTGTATTTGGATTGCTGGATGGGCCTTCGGTTGGGTTTGTAATATTGTGCCCAACTAAGTAAAAAGAATTAAAAGGATGTGGGCCCATGGACTTAAGTAGCCACGTGATTAACTTGATATATCAGGATTTGAGTTTAATCTCCCCAGTTAAAAATCGGGTCCATTAAAACCCTTTAAAATCGTAACAACTCACAAAACCTCCCTGCTTTTTAGAAAATAGGAAACTGACAAAAATACCCCCACTTAACTGACCTGTAAACCCGTGAATCCTTCTATTTTCTTTCTTCCTTCTCACTTCCTTCTCTCTATCTTTATATATCTAAATATCTTCTCCTACAAATCTAAATTCACATAGTACAGGAGAATAAATGGATGAATCATCAACAAAAAATATTAAAGCAACAAAAGAGAAAAAGAATAACTCTACAATTTCGAAAAAGCTGAAAATCCAAACAAAAAAAATCAAACCTTCAAGTTCTAGAAGAGACGGAGTTGACATTAAGAAGATGGCTGCTCCAAAAACTACGGTGAACAAACCAAATCTGGTGAGAATCTTCAACCTTTAATCATATTTTTATAAATTTGTATTAAAAAATGAATGTTCATATGCGAGTTAGTTTGTAAATATAAATTTACATTTGTTTAGTGATTTTGCTCTGTATTTATCATTTTCATAGTTTTGCAATTTCAAGTTTGGATTTATTATGCATTTTTATGTTTGTGTATGTAGTAATTTTAGTATGCATTTTTATATTTTCGTTGTAGTTTTTACTCTACATTCTTAAATTTGCGTAGTATTTTAACTTTGCTTTTTTATGTTTGTGTAATGTGTGGTTGTAGTTTTACTATGTATTCTTTTAAATTTGTGCAATAGTTTTATTATGCATTCTTAAATTTGTGTATGTAGTAGTTTTACTTTGCATTTTCATGTTTGTGTTGTAGTTTTACTCTGCAATCTTAGATTTGTATAGTAGTTTTACTCTGCATTCTTAAATTTGCATCGTAGTTTTACTCTGCACTTTTAAATTTGCATAGTAATTCATTTATGCATTTTAAAGTTTGCATAGATAATCTTGGTTATTAATTAGTTTTCTCTCATTGTAACATAAGGTAAACGAGAATAAGTCATACAAAACCTTTAGACCTTCCGCATTTCCTACGCTTGGTCCTGTGGCAAATTTTGAGAAACAGCTTAGAATTGACCATATCCCAACAAAGAACATGGGATCCAAAAGTTTCGGTTTAGATGAGAGAGACGGCAATCTAGGGTTTTTGTTTATTCTTTCTAATTTTGTTATGAATTGCAACAGGAACAACATGAAAACTAGAGCGTGAAAAAGATTTCCTGCCAAAAGGAATATATCCGCCCAAACCAAAGCCCATTGGCAACACCGAGATCATCGCAACAAGGGCATACACATAGTCTATCCCGGAATTACCAGTGACGACAAGGGGGTTGCAATAGATATTTAATTTAAAGCAGCACCGCACTCTTTGCCAACAGTAAACATTTTCAATTTATTTTTCATAAATTTAAGCGAACACTTTTGCAACGCTCAAGGCACCGCTCTAGGTATTTTGCAAAATGAAAATTCTATTAAGACGGATGACCTTTAGCAACGCCACACAGAGTTGTAAAATATTACTTGTTGCAACAAATTTTAAGCGTGGCGAAAGAGTCCACTACAACAGACCCCTTCTGTTGTAGTGAGTGTTGCAACCCATTTCACAATTTTTTTTATTTTTATAATTCTCGACTACTTGGTTAGATGCTGAAGGCGAACAATACACCTAATCTGACTTCATCAGCTAAACCCATTTGGGTTGCCTACGTACCCCCTTATCGAGGGATCAAGCTGCACCGTAGTTCTCTCCTCTCTCCACCCTTTTCTATCTCACTCTTGGATTCTCCTCTTCTCTAGATGTCATCTCCTCTGGTTGTCTCCCTATTCTCCTCTCGTTGTCTCCTCATTCTGGCTCCTCTTATCTAGGTTTCTCCTCCTCTTTCTCCTCCTCCCTGGATGTCGTCACCCTACTCTTCTTCTCAAGATCTTTCCTCCTATTCCTCCTCCTCTCTGGCTGTCGTCTCCTTTGGCCGGCGTCTCCTCTAACCATCATCTCCTTTGGCCGCCATTCCTATGGCCGTCGTCTCCTCCCTTCTCTACTCTAGATATCTCCTCCTCTCTTCCTCCTCATCTCGGGATATCATCTCCCTACTCCTCCTCTCTGGCCGTCGTATCCTCTTGCCGTCGTCTTCTCCCTTCTCTGCAATAGATATCTCCTCCTCTCTTCCTCCTTATCTCGGGATATCATCTCACTACTCCTCCTCCTCTCTGGTCGTCTTATCTTCTGGCCGTCGTCTCCTCTGACCTTCGTCTTTTTCCTTCTCTGCTATAGATATCTCGTCCTCTCTTCTTTCTCATCTCGGGACATCATCTCCCTACTCCTCCTCCCCTCTCTGGCTGTCGTCTCCCTTCTCCTCTTCTCTAGATCTCCCCTCCTATTCCTCATCCTCTCTGGCTGTCGTCTCATCTAGCTGTCGTCTCCTTTGGCCGGCGTCTCCTCTGACCGTCGTCTCCTTTGGCCGCTGTTCCTATGGCCGTCGTCTCCTCCCTTCTCTGCTCTAGATACCTCCTCCTCTCTTCCTCCTTATCTCGAGACATCATCTCCCTACTCCTCCTCTCTGGCCGTCGTATCCTCTGGCCGTCGTCTCCTCTGGCCGTCGTCTTCTCCCTTCTCTGCTATAGATATCTCCTCCTCTCTTCCTCCTTATCTCGAGACATCATCTCCCTACTCCTCCTCTCTGGCCGTCGTATCCTCGGGCCGTCGTCTCCTTTGGCCGTCGTCTCCTCTGGCCATCGTCTTCTCCCTTCTCTGCTATAGATATTTCCTCCTCTCTTCCTCTTTATCTCGAGACGTTATCTCCCTACTCCTCCTCTCTGGCCGTCGTCTTCTCCCTTCTCTGCTATAGATATCTCCTCCTCTCTTCCTCCTTATCTCGAGACATCATCTCCCTACTCCTCCTCTCTGGCCGTTGTATCCTCGGGCCGTCGTCTCCTTTGGTCGTCGTCTCCTCTGGCCGTCGTCTTCTCCCTTCTCTACTATAGATATCTCCTCCTCTCTTCTTCCTCATCTCGGGACATCATCTCACTACTCCTCCTCCTCTCTGGCCGTCGTCTCCCTGCTCCTCTTCTCTAGATCTTCCCTCCTCTTCCTCCTCCTCTCTAGCTGACGTCTCCATACTCCCCTTCTTTAGATCTCCCCTCCTCTTCCTCCTCCTCTCTGACCGACGTCTCTCTTCTCCTCTTCTCTAGATCTCCCTCCTCTTCCTCCTCCTCTCTGGCCGACGTCTCCATACTCCCCTTCTCTAGATTTCCCCTCCTCTTCCTCCTCCTCTCTGGCCGACTTCTCCATACTCCCCTTCTCTAGATTTCCCCTCCTCTTCCTCCTCCTCTCTGGCCGACGTCTCCATACTCCCCTTCTCTAGATTTTCCCTCCTCTTCCTCCTCCTCTCTGGCCGACGTCTCCTCTGGCCGTCGTCTCTACCTACTCTGGTTGTCTCCTCCCTCCTCCTCCCCTCAACCTTTCTCTTTTTCTCTCTCTGGTGCCTCTTTCCTCCATTTCTTCTTTTCTCCTTCCCCTCACTTCTTTCCCCTTTTTCTCAAGTCCTCCTCCCCTCACTTTTATATCTCCTCTTTAGGTTTACCTCATGGGGCCTAGTAGGGTCTTGGGCCTATTCTCTGGGCCCAATACCTATAAAGGCCCATCTTATGGAAATGGCTATTACATTTGCCCCCTCTCGGGTTTGGCGGTGATGACGACGGCGGACCCGAGAAGTCTCTGAACTTCATTGTTTCTCCCTCTGAACTCTAGATATCCGCAATATCTTGAGACTGTCTGCAATCTTCTTCTCCTGAAGACGTTCATATCCATGTACTCTGCTATTGGATCGTATATCTGTAAGGTACTTAGTCCCTCTTTCTGCTATTAGATCTTCTTATAGAATTCACTACCATTCCTCGAAGTGTCTCTTTCCCGTGGCACTCTCTTCACCATCAATTATCATGTCCGTGAAGTGTCTCAATCCATCGGTTCTCGTTCATATACCTCTTATCGTATCCACGAAGGGTCTCATCCCCTTCGCTCTCACTCTTCAACTCAATACAATGCCCATGATGTGTCTCAACTTAACCCAGCCAGCACCTTTCACTCAGTGGAACGCCTCACCCCAGCCACCAGCTCTCCTTCTCGGAACTCACTACCATGTCCGCGGAGTATCACACATCAGCCACCATCTCTCCTTTAGATAACCCACCACTATGTCCGCGGAGTGTCTCAGCCCAGCCACAAGCTCTCATTCACAGTACTCACTACTATATCCGCGGAGTGGCTCACCTCAGCCACCATCTCTCCTTTATAAAACTCGCCACTATGTCCGCGGAGTGTTTCAGCCCAGCCATAAGCTTTCCTTCACATAACTCACTACTATGTCCGTGGAGTGTCTCGCCTCAGCCACCTTGCATCTCTCCCTCGGAAAACTCGCCACTATGTCCGCGGAGTGTCTCAGCCCCGCCATAAACTCTCCTTCACAGAACTCACTACTATGTACACAGAGTGTCTCACCTCAGCCACCATGCATCTCTCCCTCGGAAAACTCGCCACTATGTCCGCAGAGTGTCTCACCCTTTCATAGAACTCAACATTGTATCCGCCAAGGGTCTCTTCCCACTTACTCATGGAGCACGATATCTCTTCCACAAAGGGCCTCATCCCCTATATTTCTCTTTTGTCGAACTCAATAGTATTATTCCTTCTAGATATGTTGCTTGCTCCCAATTGCAATTTGGAACTCCGGCTCGTGGAGGGCTTATCCCCCTGCTGTCTCTGCTCTAGAATGGAGTCTGATGAGGGGTAACTCCGCTTGCCCCCATGTTGTATTCGGATCTCATCTCTGCGGAGGGCTCATCCCCCCCGCCGTCTCTGCTCTGGAGTGGAGTCTGATGAGGGGCAACTCAGCTTGCCCCCATGTTTGATTCGGATCTCATCTCTGTGGAGGGCTCATCCCCCCCCGCCTCTGCTCGGGTGGAGTCGATGAGGGGCAACTTCGGCTGCCCCATGTTTGGTCGGATCTCATCTCCGCGGAGGGCTCATCCCCCCCGCCGTCTCTGCTCTGGAGTGGAGTCTGATGATAAGGGGCAACTCCGCTGCCCCTGGCTTGACTCGGATCTCATGTCCATATATCCTATCCCGCTTCGAGGGCTTGGACCGCGAGGGTCCGGACGGCTTCGACGGGCCCTGCGCCCCTGCGCCAGCTTTGTTTGGACCGAGGGGTCCATGGATCCTATCCCGCGAGAGGCTTCGGACCGCGCCCGATGCGGGACAGCTTCGGCCCCCCACACGCTGTTTGGACATGAGGGTCCGCGGATCCTATCTTGCTTTCGAGGCTTCGGACCGCGAGGGTCGGGACGACTTCTCTGCCTGCCCCATTTGTTTGGACCGACCACGTCCAGCGGATCCTATCCCGCTGAGGCTTGGACCGCCCGGTCGGGACAGCTCTGCTTTCCCCCGCAGCTGTTTGGGACCGCGAGGGTCCACGGAGGGCTCATCCCCCCCACGCACTCACTCGGGTAGTGCGAACTATATCCAAGGATAGCTCGTCTTGTTCCCACAGACGGCGCCATTTGTTGCCACCCATTTCACAATTTTTTTTATTTTTATAATTCTCGACTACTTGGTTAGATGCTGAAGGCGAACAATACACCTAATCTGACTTCATCAGCTGAACCCATTTGGGTTGCCTACGTACCCCCTTATCGAGGGATCAAGCTGCACCGTAGTTCTCTCCTCTCTCCACCCTTTTCTATCTCACTCTTGGATTCTCCTCTTCTCTAGATGTCATCTCCTCTGGTTGTCTCCCTATTCTCCTCTCGTTGTCTCCTCATTCTGGCTCCTCTTATCTAGGTTTCTCCTCCTCTTTCTCCTCCTCCCTGGATGTCGTCACCCTACTCTTCTTCTCAAGATCTTTCCTCCTATTCCTCTTCCTCTCTGGCTATCGTCTCCTTTGGCCGGCGTCTCCTCTAACCGTCATCTCCGTTGGCCGCCATTCCTATGGCCGTCGTCTCCTCCCTTCTCTACTCTAGATATCTCCTCCTCTCTTCCACCTCATCTCGGGACATCATCTCCCTACTCCTCCTCTCTGGCCGTCGTCTTCTCCCTTCTCTGCTATAGATATCTCCTCCTCTCTTCCTCCTCTCTTCCTCCTTATCTCGGGATATCATCTCACTACTCCTCCTCCTCTCTGGCCGTCTTATCTTCTGGCCGTCTTCTCCTCTGACCTTCGTCTTTTTCCTTCTATGCTATAGATATCTCCTCATCTCTTCTTTCTCATCTCGGGACATCATCTCCCTACTCCTCCTCCCCTCTCTGGCTGTCGTCTCCCTTCTCCTCTTCTTTAGATCTCCCCTCCTATTCCTCATCCTCTCTGGCTATCGTCTCATCTAGCTGTCATCTCCTTTGGCCGGCGTCTCCTCTGACCGTTGATAAGAGCCCAAAACTATAGTTTTAACCCTTTAACAGTCATACTTTTAGACTAATTATGTGAGTAATAATTAAGAGTTAACACTGATTACGTGTTTTTATGCATTTCAGGCTTCAAAGTCCATTATGTGCAGAAATGTGCCACTTTAGCAAGATAAAGGAGCAAAGGTCGGTTACTAAGGAGTTCCATGATTAAAGGCTAAGTTTCGAGAAGACAAAGCCTGTCTAAAAGCCCGGTCAAAAGCTGAAAAGTCGACGCGGGCTGAAACAGCACACAAAGTCAGCAGAACTTTCGAAGGACATATCTTTGGACTCAGACCTCGGAATGGGGCCTACCTTATGTCAAAACGACCGGCTCGGAAAGAGCTATCCAATGGTCTAAGCCTTGACCCAATGAGAGGAGCACAAGTGGACGAAAAGTCTATGGAAGCCATCTGCAGCTGAAGAGGCCTTTTTGGACTGAAAGAATTGGGTTTTGGGCCTGATTCTCTGGCCCAAAACATGGCTCCAAGCCCATGCACGATTTTTGGATCTGAATGTATAAAAACAAAAGCTTAGCTCTTTGTTAGTGGTAGATTGTTAATGGTAGATAGTTAGACCTAGAAATAGATTAGATTAGTAGCCTCCATTAATGAATTCAAGATCTAGTTTTTCATGTAGATTAATTAAGTTTAGTTCCATTTCAATTATTGTATTAGATTAAACCTTTGAATCTTGTTCTTCATTTTGATTAGATCAATAAAGTAGTATTTTTATCAATTTCGATTTTGTCATTTCCATTTCTAGATCTAATTTCAATTCCTGTTCTTTATATCATTTTTAGTTTAAATGTAATCGGAAATGATTGCGTAATGATTCTCGGCTAAACCTCCATTAGAGGGGGTTGAGAAGCCTTGATGAAAGCTTGATTCCGAATATCGTAGAATCGTCGTAATTTCCTATCCACTCTAGAAACGATTAGTTCACCGTGAGAATGGGTTTAATCGTTCACATGCTAGTTATGAATTGGTAGGAATGCCATGTGTAATTAGGGATTAGGAAGAACCAATTGTTCTCAAGGGCGATTCAATTCGATTACTGACGATTAAATGGATTAATAGGATTAAGTCGAAGTTAAGGTGGAATCAATCCCCTCTAACTCCTTATCATCGAATCAAAGTAGCATTCCCTTAGTTATTCCCATCGTCGACTAGTTGCATTTCGTGGGTAGTTGCATCGTAGTCTAGTTGCCTTTTTCATAAATCTCTCATTAGACTTTAAGTTTAGAGTACTTACACTTGAGAACATAGCATGCGGAAGGACTAAGAGTGGAACGAATCACTCTACTCCACTATATCTCATAGACTTGAGAGTAGAATCTTTGATAAATATAGGCACTTAAGATAGTTTTAGTTTACTTACGTTTGTAAGTTTCATCACTTTATTTCGTAGGTAAGACTACTAAAATTTAACTTTTACCAAATGGCGCCGTTGCCATCTTAGTTTCACTTTCGTATTGTTTTCGTATTGTTAGTACCGTTCTTAAAGTCCCATTTCACCCACCCACCCTTGTTTGATTCATACTATGGTTGTCCATTTCAGAGTTGAAAAATTCCGGGTAAAATTACACCGAGCACGCGCTTCATGGCGCTACCATGCCTAACTCATCGGACCACGGCGCGACCGCCCGATGTGGGCGTGACCATATTAAACTCTGGAATTCTAAAATACACTAAGCGCGACCGCGCCCTATGCGAGCGCGACCCGCGCCCTTAACAAAAATTTTCAGATTTCGATAGTTTTGATTAGAACTTTGATCTTTCATATTTTTCAGTGTTCTAACCTGCTATATACACTGAACAAGCGTAAACAAGACGCTATTCATAAGCGAAGCAAGGACGCAATCAGGTATTCCTTTCTTCCACACCTCGCTCTCTTGTTAGAGGTTTATACTAGTATATCATAATTGTTTGGAGTGTTGATGTGTTTAGCTAAGTTTGGTTTTAGCCTTGTATGAGATTAAGGTCCGGCGAACAAAACACCGAACGTAATTACACAACAACGTCAACAAACAAGTCTATCTAGTATACCACCCACTACACCTCTAGCTACTATTTCACACACACATCACGACCAATGATGCCCGATGAAGAAGAGGCCTCTCTCTGACTTCTACAAAGCCTTGAGCGATAGCCCCAAATCTTGCATCGTTCTAGCAGACCCGACGGGGGATTTCCGAATCCCTCCAAATATTTTTAATTTGTTACCCGTTTTTCATAGATTAGACCATGAAAAACCTTATCAGCACATCCGTAGGATTGAACAAGTCCTAACAACATTCCACCATCCTACGGTTGGTACGGAACAAATTAAATTAAGGGTATTCCCTTTCACCTTAGCCGATAAGGCGGCGTCTTGGTTAACTGCCCAAACGCCTAATTCTGTGGACTCGTGGGCTAAACTTGTTCAGCTATTTATGGAACATTTTTACCCACCCCTAAAGACGGATGAGATGCTTTCCAAGATCCATTTCTTTCCACAAAATCCTCATGAATCATTTTCAGAGGCTTGGAATCGTTTCACCGATCTCCTTATAGAGTGTCCACATCATAACTTAGCGAAAGACACGTTAGTTCGTGCCTTTTTCAAAGGACTTCTACACCACCATAAAGAAGTCCTTGACATAATGAATGGGGGTAGTTTCTTAAGCAAAGGAGCTTCGGAGGCTTATAAATTTTTAGAGGACCAAACTAAGCGAAATAACAACTGGGGGGGTAGTGACGATATCCACCGCTCTGCTAGTTCTTCTAATACAGTTAAGGCCGCCGGTATGTTTGAAATTAAAAACGATCCTGAACTAAAAACTCTAATCGAATCACTCACTAAAAAGGTAGAGGTCATTTCGGTTCAACAAAATCCTATTCCTGTCATGAATGTAAATTCAAATCCATGTAGTTTCTGTTGGAGCCCTGAGCATCCCGACTTCCACTGTCCTATAGCCTATGAACAGGCTTGTTCCATTAATAGTGAACCTAACGCCCCTTGGAGACAAAATCCCAACTTCGGTTGGAGAAATAACCAAAACGTCACACCCCAAGGGTACAATAATCAATATGTTAGGCCTACGCACAACTTTAACCAAGCCCCATTACGACAAGGACAGGGTCAGGGGAATTTTAATAATTATAACAACCAAGTGCAACCTCGTCAAGGTCAAGCACAAAGTCAAGGTAGTTATAATAATTATAACGCTAATAGAGGTATCGTTCCGGTAAGATGATGAGTAATGCGGGGGGATAAGGTAAGTTTTCATTCTAGTTAGTGTCTGCTTATGTCCCAAGCAATTTCATTTTTGTTAACCCCATAATGGGTAGAACTCGTATAGAGTTGTGTCAGTTTTTATTTCCTATATTAGTACGTTCTAACCTAGTTTTACAGATGTTCTGAATTTCACGCCACCAATGGTATTTTTCCTACCCTCTTTATTTAAATGCTTTGAGGACAAAGCATGCTTTTGTTTGGGGGCATAGAAACACGTGTAATTAAGGCATCTATTAGGATTAGATAGATATAATATGCATTTGTTTTCTAGTTAAAATTTTAAAAAAAAAATCAAAAATATAAATAAATAAGTTATGTTATACACTTAGGAATATTGGTATTGTTTTCTTTCTCCATGCTCTTAACAATCTAGAAGTCTCAATGAGCTTTTGCATCGTAATAATTGTTAGAAACTTAGGTTAATATATAGGTAATAATCTTTGCATCTATCTATAAATATATTACATGAGTATCTATGATTGTTAGTCAGTAAGTTTCAAAATCTAGGCTAGAGTACTTATTCTACAAATCCTGTGAGAATATAGCCTAAAACCTTATATGAGCTAAAACATTTGAGAAATGACACAAGGGAGAAGTAAAATCCGGATAGAGATATCACACGTCCACTTGCTTGATCACTAAACCATATCCTAAGCGAGAATTTAGGCCCTCTTTGGATCGATATAGCCAAAAATTCAAACCTATGAATTATTTTCCGCTAGTAAGCCCCTCGAGCCTTTCTTTAGCCTTCCATAAACCACAAATCCTTTTACCCTGTTAAAAAAAAAAAAAAAAAAAAAAAAAAAAAAAAAATCAACCTACCCAATTTAGAATAAGTCTGAGAATAGAATGAGGAAGAAAGAAGAAGAGAAAAACCTGTGTAAACAAAAGTTAGTTAATTGCTTCAGAAAATAAAGAAAAGAAGTTTCCATTCAAGGAAAAGAAAAAGAAAAATAGAAATAAAATAAAAATTCCAAAAATAGAATAAAAGGGAGTCAAAAGCCAAAGAAAAAAAAAAGAGAAAAGAAAAAGAAAAATATGGCTAAGGATGGAAACAAAGTGTAGAAGCAAAAGTAAATAACAAGGTTTTCTCTAGTTACATAATATGAAGACTCTATTATCTCAGACTTGTCCTTTTTGAATATCCATTTCCTTCCTTCTTAAACCATCTCCTAATCCCCGCAACACCTAATAAAGACCTCTAGCTCAATTAGGAATATGCTAGTGTGATAGTAAGTGGCAGATGTGTTTGATCGACTCCGGTTTCCTTGTTGTCATTGAGATTGTAAGGTAAAGTGTGCCCACTGCGCACTAGAGTAGCTAAACTTGAGTGGAAAAATCAAAGTGTTGTATCTTGACTATTATTGTGAGAACCTACTTAAGGACGCTATTCCGAGTTTCAAAAACGGACCTGCTAGACATTTCTTAGTATTACTCATTGTATATATGTTTATTATAGATGATTGATTATTATGCATATATTAGCTTAGGTTTTTGACTTGGTTATTCTTGTTCATAGCTAGTGAGATGTATAGATAGTTTGGAGCATGAATAAGGAAACAATAGTTTTATTTCTTAGTCGTTGTAGTATAGATGAAGTTTGTGAGTACCTTCACTGGAAAACTCTCACGAGGCTATAACTCGTCCACTAGGGAATTCCTAGTGGTTTAAGGCCTTGTTGCATATGGTCAATGCAATCGCACTCGGCGAAACGAGAAGTAGATAGAACTCCATTTTTGGTCACTTATGTTAATTTCTCATCTTTGCTTGAAGACAAGCAAAATGCTGTTTGGGGGTGGTTTGATAAGAGCCCAAAACTGTAGTTTTAACCCTTTAACAGTCATACTTTTAGACCAATTATGTGAGTAATAATTAATAGTTAACACTGATTACGTGTTTTTATGCATTTCAGGCTTCAAAGTCCATTATGTGCAGAAATGTGCCACTTTAGCAAGATAAAGGAGCAAAGGTCGGTTACTAAGGAGTTCCGTGATTTAAGGCCAAGTTTTGAGAAGACAAAGCCTTTCTAAAAGCCCGGTCAAAAGCTGAAAAGTCGACGCGGGCCGAAACAGCACACAAAGTCAGCAGAACTTCCGAAGGACATATCTTTGGACTCAGACCTCGGAATGGGGCCTACCTTATTTCAAAACGACCGGCTCGGAAAGAGCTTTCCAATGGTCTAAGCCTTGACCTAATCAGAGGAGCAGAAGTGGACAAAAAGTCTGTGGAAGCCAACTATAGCTGAAGAGGCCTTTTTGGACTGAAAGAATTGGGTTTTGGGTCTGATTCTCTGGCCCAAAACATGGCTCCAAGCCCATGCACGATTTTTGGATCTGAATGTATAAAAACAAAAGCTTAGCTCTTTGTTAGTGGTAGATTGTTAATGGTAGATAGTTAGACCTAGAAATAGATTAGATTAGTAGCCTCCATTAATGAATTCTAGATCTAGTTTTTCATGTAGATTAATTAAGTTTAGTTCCATTTCAATTATTGTATTAGATTAAACCTTTGAATATTGTTCTTCATTTTGATTAGATCAATAAAGTAGTATTTTTATCAATTTCGATTTTGTCATTTCCATTTCTAGATCTAATTTCAATTCCTGTCCTTATTTCATTTTAGTCATTAAATTAGATTTCATTATTGTTTAATTAAGTAAATTTCAATTCTTTATATCATGTTTAGTTTAAATGTAATCGGAAATGATTGTGTAATGATTCTCGGCTAAACCTCCATTAGAGGGGTTGAGAAGCCTTGATGAAAGCTTGATTCCGAATATCGTAGAATCGTCGTAATTTCCTTTCCACTCTAGAAATGATTAGTTCACCGTGAGAATGGGTTTAATCGTTCACATGCTAGTTATGAATTGGTAGGAATGCCATGTGTAATTAGGGATTAGGAAGAACTAATTGTTCTGCGAAGCAGTTCAATTCGGATTACGACGATTCGTCGTTAATAGGATTAAGTCGAGTTAAGGTGGAATCAATCCCCCTCTAACTCCTTATCATCGAATCAACGAAGCATTCCCTTAGTTATTCCCATCGTCGACTAGTTGCATTTCGTGGGTAGTTGCATCGTAGTCTAGTTGCCTTTTTCGTAAATCTCTCATTAGACTTTAAGTTTAGAGTACTTACACTTGAGAACATAGCATGTGGAAGGACTAAGAGTGGAACGAATCACTCTACTCCACTATATCTCATAGACTTGAGAGTAGAATCTTTGATAAATATAGGCACTTATGATAGTTTTAGTTTTACTTGCGTTTGTAAGTTTCATCGCTTTATTTTTGTAGGTAAAACTATTCATTTTATGTTCATTCTACACTTCATCAACCGTCATCTCCTTTGGCCGCCGTTCCTATGGCCGTCGTCTCCTCCCTTCTCTGCTCTAGATACCTCCTCCTCTCTTCCTCCTTATCTCGAGACATCATCTCCCTACTCCTCCTCTCTGGCCGTCGTATCCTCTGGCCGTCGTCTTCTCCCTTCTCTGCTATAGATATCTCCTCCTCTCTTCCTCCTTATCTCGAGACATCATCTCCCTACTCCTCCTCTCTCGCCGTCGTCTCCTTTGGCCATCGTCTCCTCTTGCCGTCGTCTTCTCCCTTCTCTGCTATAGATATTTCCTCCTCTCTTCCTCCTTATCTCGAGACATTATCTCCCTACTCCTCCTCTCTGGCCGTCGTCTCCTTTGGCCGTCGTCTCCTCTGGCCGTCGTCTTCTCCCTTCTCTGCTATAGATATCTCCTCCTCTCTTCCTTCTTATCTCGAGACATCATCTCCCTACTCCTCCTCTCTGGCCGTTATATCCTCGGGCCGTCGTCTCCTTTGGCCGTCGTCTCCTCTGGTCGTCGTCTTCTCCCTTCTCTACTATAGATATCTCCTCCTCTCTTCTTCCTCATCTCGGGACATCATCTCACTACTCCTCCTCCTCTCTGGCCGTCGTCTCCCTGCTCCTCTTCTCTAGATCTTCCCTCCTCTTCCTCCTCCTCTCTAGATGACGTCTCCATACTCCCCTTCTCTAGATCTCCCCTCTTCTTCCTCCTCCTCTCTAACCGACGTCTCTCTTCTCCTCTTCTCTAGATCTCCCCTCCTCTTCCTCCTCCTCTCTGGCCGACGTCTCCATACTCCCCTTCTCTAGATTTCCCCTCCTCTTCCTCCTCCTCTCTGGCCGACGCCTCCATACTCCCCTTCTCTAGATTTCCCCTCCTCTTCCTCCTCCTCTCTGGCTGACGTCTCCATACTCCCCTTCTCTAGATTTTCCCTCCTCTTCCTCCTCCTCTCTGGCCGACGTCTCCTCTGGCCGTCGTCTCTACCTACTCTGGTTGTCTCCTCCCTCCTCCTCCCCTCAACCTTTCTCTTTTTCTCTCTCTGGTGCCTCTTTCCTCCATTTCTTCTTTTCTCCTTCCCCTCACTTGTTTCCCCTTTTTCTCAAGTCCTCCTCCCCTCACTTTTATACCTCCTCTTTAGGTTTACCTCATGGGGCCTAGTAGGGTCTTGGGCCTATTCTCTGGGCCCAATACCTACAAAGGCCCATCTTATGAAAATGGCTATTACAGTGAGGAGAATGCAAGAAATGATGAGCTGATTTTTGTTTAATCAGCTCTTAATAGAATTGTTAGAATTCTAGATGTAAAAAGGTTGATTTGGCTTAATGTGTTGTTGGTAAATGATGTAATGGGAATCTGTTTTATCTTTTCGGTTTGTTTATTTTTTCAGCTGGTTTTTCAGTTGGTAAAATAGTTGGGTCTGTTATGTTTCAAAAATATACCGTGTAAAATTAATTTTGTATAGGTAATGATCAATCTATTTTCTTTGTGAAAATTTAATTTTTCATAGATCAAGTTATTATGTAAATTTAAATTTACATAGATCAATTATGTCGGATATTAGTTGTAGTAATCTATTGTGTAAAAATACATTTAAACAGGTCGTATAAAATTACATGAGTTCATTCTGTCAGATGTTAGATTGGTCAATTTCAAAGAAATGTTATGTGAAAACAATTTATCATGCATAGTTGCTTATTTGTTTGCAGACTTGTAAACACACTCTTCTAAATTTAAATTTTCATAGATCAAGTTACTATGTAAATTTAATTTTTCATAGCTCAAGTGACTATGTAAATATAGTTTTACATATATACGACTATGTAAAAATACATTTACATATATTCTGTCAAGTGTCGGGAAGTTTTAAATCCCAAAAAGTTACTATGTAAATTTAAGTTTTCATAGCTCCAATGACTATGTAAATATAGTTTTACATATATATGACTTTGTAAAAATACATTTACATATATTCTGTCAAAAGGGTTAAAAAGGAAATAAGATAAAACGGGAAATAAAAAACGAATCGGATTTTATCATTTTTTTGGAAAACAAGGAGGTTATTTAATGAGACCTAAATAATATGGAGGTTATGTGGTATGGGTGATGGGAGGAGTTTATACTTTATTGGGTTAGAACTAAGGGAGTGAGCCGCATTTCTTGCTTGATATATCAAGATTTATTAGCTTATGATCCAACACACCTCAAGTTACACTAGAACTGGACCACTGGATCAAAGCATTAGTTTGCTTCTCAAATCTCTTTTAGCCCATGCCCAATACCCAAACCCCCCCCCCCCCCCCCCTTTTCCCCGTCCAAATCAAACACCGAAGTTTCCCACACAACCAACTAACCTACCATTCATTCCTACACCCGTAGACCACCTGATCATTAGTTGCTTTCTTTCTCTATTGAGAAACAGTGCCCACCCTTGGCTCTTCTAAGGAAATTACAAGACCAACTTCGACAACATCGCTCAACAGTTCTAATTCCAAGTTCGATCAAGTCTTTTGGGGGGAGTTTCCTAAACAAAATGGGATTCTTCTAATTTCGGTTTGAGAGAATGATCAGTCCTCAAATATGCAATTTTACCCTCTTATAATGATTCAATTTAGTCCAACTATATGATCATTAATGTAGAAAATTGTATACTCAAAATATTACAACCTAATGGATTTACTTCTCTATCCTCTCTCCTCTTTTTCCCCTTCTATTCTTTATATACTATCTCTTTTTTCCTAACTTCTCTTTTGATCAGGTTCGTTCATCTCCTCTCCATCTCGCACTCCTCAGCTCTCCACCTGTCCCACTCCTTATATGGCAGTTCTCAGCAGTTAGGTTACCGCGGACCTGATCCGCTGCATCATGTCTCCTCTTTGTTACTTTGCATACGACCCCTTTGCTACCTATGACTCCACATGTCATCAATATGTCCTATACAGATGCCCCTCTCGGTCCCGTTCACATTCCGCAGTATTATTTATGGTCCGCGGATAGTCTACGGTTCCGAGAATCCACCAAAACCTCCCCCTCAAAATATTCCATCTATGGCACATACCTCATTTGCACGTGCACCATTATTACATCCACGTGTCCAAGACGCACGTGTATGGAACCTATCTTTTCAGCGCACGCGCATCGAACCTACCTTTTTTATTTTTGAGGACCCACGTGTCCTTTTTCCTCTGGTCCTTTTTTCTTCTGAAATTACGTTTTTACCCCTGTCGCTTAGTATCCTTCTCAAAATCTCTCTTTCTTCAAAACACCACTTTTGCATCTAAACCCTCTCACTTTTCTCACTCTGCTCAATCATTCTCACTGTTCTTCGTTTTCGGTGGATCTTTGGTCGCTCAAGGTTCGAGTTTTCCTCACTATTCTTCGTTTTCGTTGGTCTTTACTGGTTATTACCTCAGGTTTGTCTTCATCCCCTTTGTTCCTGTCATTTGTACCCGATTATTCTTATTCGCATTACTGTTCCTTCCTTTCCCTTCGTGGTTTATTTTTCCCCTTGTTAACTCAGTTGGGGCTCTCCAATTTGTTTGATTCTATCATGTTGGAATCCGAATCAGTGAGTACCTCAGGTACTCGATCCGGTGGATTGGCGTCCTCCACCTCTAGATCTAGCAGTCATACCGCGGAATGATCTGAGTCAACGGCTTCTGACACTTCTAGCCCTGTCGCAGAACCTTCCACTTCAGGAAGGAAAGTCACTCTTCCTCCCACCCTTTCATACCACTGTAAACCCAACTTAGATGCAGTTAAAGCTGCTTACGGCATCCTAGCCGATGTGATCCTTGAGCACGTGCCTGGCGTCACCCATTTCCCACATCTAGTCAAACCGCAGCCCGGTTGTCTCATCGCTACCGTAGGTCAGATAGTTGCAGGCTTGCGGTTTCCCATAACTCCTCTGGATGTCGAGGTATGTAACCACTTCAACATCCCCCCATGCCAAGGCATTGGTAACTTTTGGCGCATCCTATATGCCGGGAATCACTACAACGAAACCAATTCACCCAAAATCCAAATCTGCGATATAATAGCTCATTATTATATAAAGAAAAGCACCAAATTTGGTAGTATAGAATATCAATCCTTCTATACACGTCCGCAGAAGAAGTCCTTTGTCCTCCACATTACTACCTCTGACAAAGTATGACATTATTATCCGTTATATGTGTCCGATAGTTTTCTATCTGCGGATTTTTCATCTGAAGTTTCTCTAAGGCATCTCAATCAGTTTCCTTACTAGTGGTACGTAACATCTTTTGGTTCGTAGTGCCCTTTCCTAACTTGCTTTTAACTTGTCTTTCTTCTGTGACACAGGTTGGAGCCCTGATTAGCGATCTAAAATTTACACCGTCGTCTCATCAGCAACTTTCCAAAGACTCCGTGATTTGGGAAGTGCCCAGTGTGAAGTTCTTGGCATAGATCCAGAAAAGGGCAACCCTCTTCTCCTTGATCCTTCGTTGAAAAGCATTGGTAAATATCAAGGTCCGCTCTACCGCCCAGCACCACCCAAAGAAAGACTTCCCAAATCCTCCCCTCGCCCTAAAAGAAAGGCCTACAAGTCCTTCAAGTACACTAACAAGATATACCACTCCAAAGCCGTTGCCCAACGAGCTGCTGCCCAATCTCATACCATTACTCCTAATACCGCCCCCTCTTCCTACTCTACCGTGGCGGATTGGGAAGACGACTTTGCCTAACCCTCATCCACTGTAACTAAAGCTGCCATGGCCACTAATAAGCTCAAACTTTGGGAAAGTGACTCGGATGGGGAGGAGGCCACCGAAGTTGCGGCCAAGAGTCCCCCAGCCAAAAAGGCTAGGACCGCTGCTCCGGCCTTCACTGAAACAGTGTATGTATAGTTCGGCCTATTGCTCCTGCGCGCCATCCTGGTAAAGACCCTTACCCATCTGGCCTTTGCCCTCTGGTGCCATTGACATATGGCGCCCTCAATTTAGGGCCAGGGATCGGGATATAACAATTCGCGACTCGGCCCTAGATAACACCGCTGTTGCAGCCTTTCTTTTCTTCAGCTCGCATCTTCCCAAAAATCAAGCCTATGGAGACTCTAGCACGTTCGCTTCGCATAGAGCATCTATCTACCACGGCTGGGAAAAGGTTTAAATTTTTCCCCTTGTATCCTATCTTTTCATTTGGATAGTTTGGTAACCAATCATTATTTTCAGCTGAGTTTGGACATTGGCTATGTGGTGCGTAGCTTAACCAACACGTTGGAATCGCTAGAGACCATGAAGCAAGAGATTGAAGGCCCTGATGGCTGGAAGGCTAAATATGCCAAGTTGGAGAAGGATCATGATGATCTTCGAATTATAGCTGTGAAGGCTCAAAAGGTGCTCCAGCTGGCTGAAGACAAGCATCGCAACTATGTGGCCGGTGTGACATCCAAACTTGAGGGCCAAAAAGCGACGGGTAAGATAGCCACTCAAGCCGTTGTAGACAAGGTCGTGAAGGAGGTTGCGGAATGTTTTCGTAGTCTAGTTGAGAAGAAGATTAGCCGTGAACTTAAACAACAGCTCGAAGAGCTTGCTGCGTCTGGCCGTCTTCTTCCCGTTCCCCCTCCAGTAGCGGATATTCCAACCTCTGCTCCCATGTCCGCTCCTTCTCCGGTCACCTCCCCAACTGATGCTGCTACTCAAGTGATGCCTCTACCCACATCCAGTATGGTTGCCTCTCCCATTGACTTGGATAACGATCCTTCTTCCTCTGGTGAAGGGGATTTGGCGTCTACTCAGAAGGATGCGACCGAAGGGCAGCAGTAACTCATTGGAATTTATGTCTTTGTCTAAGTGAAACTTGTGTTTTTGTAATCCATATGGTTTGACTTATTGCACTTTTTGTATTATATCTTATGCCTGGTTTTCTGGGTATGCCCAGCAGGTTTTTAATGTCAATTGTTTTGCATTCCAGAGTTCTTTGTTAGCAAACCTAATTCCCATTGAATGTACTTTTGATATCCATCTTTAGCGTTAGAGTTTGTTTCTGTCTCACCTAATTTTGCTTCATAGTTGATTTGGACATTTAGTCTGTGAAGGCTCATCCCACCGCTGTCTTTGATCAGCTGTGAAGCCTAATGGGGGCAACTCATTTTGCCCCCAGTTTGATTCGGACCTGTAGTCCGCGAAGGTCTCGTCCCCCACGCTATCTTTGAACGGCTGTGAAGCCTGATGGAGGCAGCTAATTTTGCCCCCAGTTTGATTCGGACGTTTTCGTCAGCAAAGGGCTCCTCCTCCCCCCCCTGCTGTCTTTAGAAGGCTAAGAAGCCTGATGGGGCAGCTCATTTTGCCCCCAGTTTGATTCGGACATGTAGTCCGCGAAGGGCTCATCCCCCCCGGGCTGTCTTTGAACGACTGTGAAGCCTAATATGGGGCAGCTCATTTTACCCCCAGATTGATTCGGACGTGTAGTTCATGAAGGGCTCGTCCCCCTCTCTTTGGACGGCTATGAAGCCTGATAAGGGCAACTCATTTTGCCGCCGTGTTGATTCGGACGTTTCGTCCGTGAAGGGCTCCTCCCCCTCGCTGTTTTTGGAAGGCTGTGAAGCCTGATGGGGCATCTCATTTTGCCCCCAGTTTGATTCGGACGTGTAATCCGCAAAGGGCTCATCCCCCCTGCTGTCTTGGAACGGCTGTGAAACCTGATGGGGGAAACTCATTTTGTTCCCAGTTTGATTCGGACGTGTAGTCCGTGAAGGTCTCATCCCCCGCTGTCTTGGAACGGTTGTGAAGCCTGATGGGGGCAACTCATTTTGCCCCCAGTTTGATTCGGACTTTGCGTCCACGAAGGGCTCATCCCCCCCACTGTCTTTGATCAACCAGTATTCATGCTATATGTGAAAGAAATGCATTCTTTATTTCATTGACTTAGAATTCGAAACATAATACATTTTCTAATCGCTCTATATATATAAAAACTTTTCTTGCCCCACTGGAAAGCTAAACACTGCTTCTTTCATGAAATTTCTTCAGCATTCTGATATTTCATTGTTTCTCAATCATTGCCCCTGCTGGCGTCTCAATCTTGTAGGTCCCAGAAGTTTCCTTCTCTGTCACGACATACGGTCCTTCACAGTTGGGTCCTAGTTTGCAGTCATTCTCCTTCTTAATGGTTGGGGTAACCCTTCGCAGCACCAAATCCCCAATCATGAATGCACCAGCTTTACTCATCTATCATACTGTCTCTGTAGCCTTCGATGATATTCCTCCAGTCGCATGCGAGCTATATCTCTTTTTTCCTCAATGGCATTCAACTCAATGGCTAATATCTTCTCATTTAGTCCCATTTCCACAACTCTGGTTCTTGTCGTTTTCTCTATCATTTCCACAGGAATGACAACCTGTACTCCATATGCCATTACGAATGGTGATTCATTCGTGGAGGTTCGTGGTGTGGTACGATAAGCCCATAAAACATGATTCAATTCATCAGCCCACGCTCCCTTTCTGCCCTCCAACTTTCTCTTTAAATTGTCCATGATGATTTTGTTTGATGCTTCCGCTTGACTATTTCCCTCTGGATTGTATGGCGCCGAGAACCCTTGTTTCACTTTGTAGGCTTGAAGGAATTGGCGCACCTATCCCCCAGTAAATTGGGTTCCATTATCTGCAATGATTGTATATGGCAATCCGAATCTGCATATAATGTTTTCCCAAAGGAACTTCTTGACATTCTCTTCTTTGACTTGCTGTAATGCCACTCCCTCCACCCACTTGGTGAAATAATCAGTGGCAGCCAGCATAAATGTTCTTTTGCCGCTTGCCATGGGCAAAGGCCCCACTATATCTAGCGCCCACATGGCGAATGGCCACGGACTAAACACATTATGCAGCGACTCAGCTGGGGAATGTATGAATTGTGCAAACCTTTGGCATTTCTCACAAGTTGTTGCATACTCTGTCGCATCCCTCTTCATATGGGGCCAAAAATACCCTTAAGATATCAATCTGTGGGTTGTTGTTCGTCCAGCTGAGTGACTTCCACAATCACCTTCATGTACCTCAGCTAAGACTTCTTGCACCTGCTGTGGCCCTATACATCTCCACAGTGGCCCGCTGAAACTCTTCCTGTACAAATCCCTATTTAACAGAACGTATCTCTGACTTACTTGCTCTATCCTTCGTCTCTCCTTTTTATTCTCTATCTCTACTCCCATCAGAAAAGTTTTTATAGGCGTCATCCAACCTGCCTCCCTCTCAATGGTGAGCCATACACCCTCCTCTTTTGATGTACTTGGCCTGCTCAAGACCCTCACTTCAATAGAACGACCCTCTGTTCCTGGAAGTACAACAGCCATATATGCTAAAGCGTCAGCATGTCTGTTTTCACTGTGGCCTAAATGGGCGAACTGAATCTTTTTGAACTTGCTAGCTTTTTGTTGTAGAACCTCTAGATATCGCGCCATCCTTGGGCAACGCGCCTCAAACCCCCCATTCATCTGACAAATAACCAAGTTAGAGTCAGAGAACACCGATAACTCACTTACTCCCAGATATTGTGCCAAATCTAAACCTGCTATCACTGCTTCATATTCAGACTCATTATTAGAGGCCGCGAATCCCAGTTTCATTGACAACTCCAGCCTTGTGTTCTCAAGAGTCACCAAAACAACGCCAATTCCATTCCCGGTATCTGTAGCTGACCCATCCGTGAATACTCTCCATCCATTGCGCATATCCCAAGGATCCAAGGGATCATGTTTAGATTCTCCCTCCTGGTCCATGACCATTTCCTCTCCCCAAGTGGGATCCTCGGTCGGAAATTCTGCTAAGAACTCCGCCATGGCTTGCGCCTTTTTCGCCGTTCTAATCTGATATTGGATTTCTTAACAACTAAGCATCACTGCCCATTTTAGCATTCTGCCTGACTTTTCTTCCTTCAACGCTTGCTTGAGAGGCAGATTTGTTATCACCACCACTGAGTGAGCCTCGAAATAGGGCTTCAACTTCAATGTAGAGAATATCAACGCCGAGGCATACTTCTCAATTCTACTGTATCGTGTCTCTGCGTCTAGCATGGTTTTACTCTGAAAGTAAACTGGCTTCTCTACTTTTTCTACAACACGCACCAGGACTGAGCTTATCGCGTACTCTGAAACCCCCAAATAAAGATACAATTTCTCTCATTGCTCCGGTCGCGATAGCAAAGGTGTTTGTCCTAAATAAACCTTCAACTCCTGAAAGGCTTCTTCACACTCAGTGGTCCATCGAAAATCTGGCATTTTCCTCAACAACCGATACAACGGTCTGCATTTGTCCGATGATTTAGATATAAATATGTTCAATGTCGCGACCCTTCCTGCCAACCGTTGCACCTCTTTCACATTCTGAGGGGACGACATCTCAACCAATGATCTAATCTGCTCAGGATTTACCTCTATTCCACGGTACGTGACTATGTAACCCAAGAACTTTCCTGAAGATACCCCGAATGTGCATTTCTCGAGGTTGAGTTTCAACCTATGCCTCCGGAGTATGTGAAAAGTTTCTTGGAGACCCCTCAAGTGTTCCTCCTCTGACATGCTTTTTTCCACCATATCATCAATATATATTTCCATGCCCTTCCTAATCTTGTCTTCAAACATTTTTTCCCCTAACCGCTAAAATGTAGCCCCAGCATTCTTTAAACCAAAAGGCATTCTTGTATAACAGTAAGTACCTCCTTCCACCACGAAGGTTGTCTTCTCCTAATCTGGGCCAAACATCGCAACCTGGTTATATCCGATGGATGCATCCATGAAAGAAAACACCTTGAAACCAATAGTTTTATCCACTAACTCATCCACTCGCGGCATATGATAACAGTCTTTTGGGCACTCTTTATTCACGTCTGTAAAGTCAACACACATTATGACCTTGCCGTTCTTTTTTGGAACAGCGACAACGTTGGACAGCCATTCAATACATTCCACATCCCTGATTATCCCCGCGCCTTTAAGCCATATTACCTCTTCGCGAATCCCCTCCGCGTATTTCGGTCTTACGCTTCTCATCTTTTGTCTTACAGGCTTCGCATCTTCCTTCATATGCAAGTGATGACAAGCAAACTCTGGATCTATCCCTGTGATATCTTCAATTTCCCATGCAAATATATCAGGATTCTCTGTCAATAATTGTACCAGCTTGATTTTCCATTCTTCTTGCAAGTCCGACCCGACCGAAGTAAACTTCTCTTCCTCTCCCACCCCTAGGTTCAGGATCTCAATCTCATCCAAAGTTTTCGGTCCCTGAGGAGGCTCGCATCCTTCAATCGAGTCCACCTCCTGTAATTGTTATGCTTCTCCTTTCTCGCACGTCCACTTTTCCCCTCTTGTTTCGTGGACCATATTTTTTACCATCACCTGATGTATATTCTGTGCGGCCACTTGATCCCCCCTTATTTCGTACATCCCCCCCTTCACAGGGAAGCGGATCATCTGATAATAGGTCGACAGAATGGCCTTCATTTCATGAATCCATCTTCTCCCCAGAATGGCATTATATTGGGACCCAGTATCTACCACCATAAACCTGGTGAATACCGTCGTCGGACCTGCTGTTACTGGTAATGTTAACTCCCCCATAGGCTCTATCATGCTACCATTGAAGCCATACAAATTGGTCTGAGGAGACTTTAACTGATCTCTATCTATGTTCATCTCTTCCATGGCCCCTTTAAATAACAGATCTACCGAACTTCCACAGTCTATCAACACCCACTTCACTAGATAATTACCCATTGCTATGGTAATCACCAAAGCATCCTCATGCGGCGAAATCACTGATTCCAAGTATTTCGGTGTGAACATTATATTTCCTTCGCCCATCGTGGATCCCAACACTAACCGCGGCGTGCTTGCCACCTCATTTACCTGTTGTAAGCTCGCTGTCTTTCTCATCTTGTCTCTGTGGGCATTTCTTCCTAGTGTCTCTCCACTGTAAATGACATTTATTGTTCCCAAGATCCTAACAGGAGCCTGCACTCTCTCCGCATGACGAACCTCCAAGACAAATTCTCTGAGCATCCCCTTCTCAATCATTCTTTCCATCAGCCACTTCAAAGCATAACACTCGTTAGTGGCATGGTTCCTAATATGATGATAGGCACAAAAAGGTTTCCCCTCTATCTCTCTAGGTGTATTCCGCAGTCCTTCATAATGCTGCAACCCCTTGATGAGTGGCAAGATTTCCTCTAATGGCCTGTTAAGAGGTGTCTGTTCTATCTCACGGTATGGCTTTCTTTCGAGAATATCTCTCCTATTCCGATCTCCAGTTCTTTCGGGTCCACGATTTTCCCTTTTGTAGGATCCCCCTTCTCTCTCTTCTCTCTTGCCCCTATCTCTTCGATCATCCTTATCCACCGCCTGCAATGCCTTCCCAGATCTCTTTTGTTCCCTCGCATTTCTTTGCATTATGTCCTCGTACAGAATATATTTTTCTACCTTTGGGTATTTAGCGTGTAGAGTGGTGATTTCTATTTTGGACACTGACTCGTGGACTCTAGTCCCCTGCCTCAAGCCGTGCTGAAAGGTAATGACCGCTGTATGTTCATCCAGATTCTCCACCCTCAGGGTCTCTTCTTTGAATCTACACAGAAATTCCCTTAACGATTCCGCTGACCACTGTTTGATGTTGAATAAGGCCGCGATATCCACTACCCTCCTTTTCTGGTGGATGAAATGGTCCACGAAGGCGCGCTCTAGCTCTTCAAATCTACTGATGCTCTGAGAAGATAAGCGATAATACCAATCCGAGGCTCCCCCCTTAAGGCAGGCAGGGAACATCATGCAGCGTAGTCCATCATACTTACTTTCCTGCCACAATGGCATCTGTTGTCTAAAGTGATGCAAATGATCAGTTGAGTTGCCCTTCCCATCATACCTTTCAAATCTTGGTTGATTGAATCTCTTAGGCACCTCCGAATTCTAGATCGAATTCGCCAGTGGATTCTTATTGAGGTTAGCAACTTCCTTTTGAGCAGCACTTTGGTTCACTTTTTCAGCCATACGGTTCACTTCTCTATCTTTCTCAATCATTGCCTATACTACCTCCATCGTGATGAACTCTACTGGATCTACTCCCCGGGGCTAGTATTCCTCATTTTCCCCTTCCATCTCACTGCCCCGATGATCCCCACGTTCTATGTCCTCCTGTGCAGTTTCTCTTTCCTCTCTCAACTCGGCATTCTCGTTCCTCAACCTAACTATTTCTTCTTGCATAAGTCTGGTGGCGTCTACCGCCACATCAGATATCTCTTCCTCTCCACCCACCTCTCTTTCTTCGCTCACAACCTCCTCTACTACCTCTCGAGCAGTTTCTTTCCTAGGTCTTCCTACTCCCTTTTTTGTTATGGTGGCCATTTTATTTCGCTCTCCTCACAGACAGCGCCAAAATGTATACTCAAAATATTACAACCTAATGGATTTACTTCTCTCTCCTCTCTTCTCTTTTTCCCCTTCTATTCTTTATATACTATCTCTTTTTTCCTAACTTCTCTTTTCATCAGGTTCGTTCATCTCCTCTCCATCTCGCGCTCCTCAGCTCTCCACCTGTCCCACTCCCTATATGGCAGTTCTTGACAGTTAGGTTACCGCGGACCTGATCCGCTACATCATGTCTCCTCTTTGTTACTTTGCGTATGACCCCTTTGCTACCTATGACTCCACATGTCATCAATATGTCCTATACAAAAACTCATGTTCTTATTGTTTTTTCAGGATACAAGTCTATTCTGGACCAAATACTTCAAAAGATGTGTTCTAGAGCCAAAAGGAGCCTAAAAGGGACCTCGTGGAACAATTGAGAAAAAGTGCCAAAATGTCAACAGTCAAAGTCAAAGTCAACTCAAGGGTCCAAAAACTCAAAAGCTCAGGAAACACTCCAAGGTTTCAAAGACCAAGGGCTCAACCATTTGCAAGACAATGGCTAAGAACCTAAAGCTTCAAAAGACTAAAGGCTCAGATTTCCAGAGACATGGGCTTAGGCCCAAAAGACTTAGTCCTATCCAATCAAGAAGGAACAAGAAGGTTCTACATTAGGTTGCTTGATGGATATGATATAAGATGGGAAAACTTGTACATCTCTACACATATATAAGTGTAGAGATACCCACAAAATAATGGAGCTAGTTAACTAATAGCTAGACTCTAGTAGGAGTAGGAGATCATAATTAGTTAATTGTTTTTATTTAGTTTTATTATTCTTGTTTTCCATTTTCATTGTTTTAAAGCTTCAAGCTGTATTGAATCAAGTTAGTTTTCTTCCATTCAAAGTGTTTAATCTTGTTCTTCATCAAAATAGTTCTTTAAAACATCTTCTTATTCATTCATTCAACACACCAAAGTTAGTTATACTCATTTGAATAAATCAAATGAGTATAACTTGCTAACCAAGTTATCTTACATATCAAGATCTACATGTTTTGCTCTTAACCAAACAACGTCTTCATGTCTTAATCCTCAAAAACCTTAATAGCTAGTTGTTGTCTACATCTTCATACACCAAAAGTTCACTAAGAACAAATAAAAAGTTAAGAAAAGGTGAAATTTTTCTCCATCATACTTCCTCTCTTCAAAGATCTAAGATGAAAAACTTCAAAACCCAATACACAACCACACATATTATATTAGATAACTATATAAAGAAAAATAGAAGCTGAAAAGGAGGACGGAAATTGATTGGGGGAACCGAGCATTGGAACCAAGGAACAAAAATTAAAGAGAGGAGAAGCTGAACTCACAGTCAACAATGAGTTTTTCTAATAATCTTTGCTTTAATTTTATTTCAACTATAATGTGTAGCTAAATTCTAAGCTAGGGCTACGATGAAACCCTAGCCTTAATGTCTTTGTTTTATGATTGGGTTTGGATGATTTTGAATATCAATTAATCGATTTAATCTTCATTAATTTTGATACATTCATGATTGATAGTAATTCATTTCGTTCACCGTGTATGTCATGCATCTTTGGTAGTTTGAACACTTAACTATTAATCAAAACTTATTACTGATTGTTCCATATTAAATTTAGATACTCTTCGTGCCGTAAAAAGACGATTAATCTTTACTGTTGAATTTCAAGAGATTTTTATATATAATTGTTTTATCACGATAACATCTTCGGGGTAAATATTAAATTCTCATTCGGGTGTTTCTCGTAATAAATTTGAAACATTGAAACCTACTTCTAAAATATTTACTAAAGGTTTGTGGTGGATTTCAAATTGAAGTCCTAGTTGTAAGGATTTCTCTATAGCCCAGAATCACATGTTAATCAATAAGGAAAATGAATTGAAATAGGACATACCTGAAGCCAGAGTGGGCAACCATGCAAATCCTATAAGCAGCTTGTGGTCTTCCACTCCAAAACCATTCTTGTGTTCTCTCACAATGGATGGAAAACTATGAGAATAAGCTTAGAGTTTGGAATGGGAACCTAAACTTTTATATATGGGTGTATTTCTATTATAAGCCCATCATCATAATAGAGATATGCTTAAGCCCGTAAAAAGTATTTGCACATAGTTAAGCCCATACTCACCTTATACACTTGTCATGACCTGACACGTGTGATTTGAGACATGTTAATGACTCGGTCATATTACTTTATGATCATGGTTTAGTAAGTCTTCCCAATGTCACTCGGACGTAGTTCGATAATTAACAATTGTGTAATGTATATGATCTATGTAGGTACACCTTAAGGGGAAAAGTTCTAACACTAGTCTCTCTCCAATCGTCTCAATCCACTTTTAATAATTGTTTTCATAGTCATTAGTTAATTAGTTAGTTTTAGTAATAGTAACTTAAATTTCCAACCACCACCAAAACCTTTTCCCAGAAAACAACATTGTTCGAATTAGTTTAGTATTTTATTACTCAATTGTCCCTAACGTGCATTCTCTGTGGGATCAACCTCATTCTTGTTTGTCTACTACAATAAACCTTGCGCACTTGCGAGTATTACAATAGGGTTAAATTAGCCTATTAGTTTAGGCTGGTCAAATTCCTATCTTTTTTTTTGGTCAAATTCCTATCATACCACCTAAGCTCAAGAACTACATTAGCGGATCTTCCGGATAAGTTTGATTAAAAACCTCAGAAGTAAGTTTGTCAATTGAATTGACTTTTTCATCAATAAGCTTTTCACATGGCCGTTTCATGAGATGGTCGACATTCACTTCCACAGTTAGGTTGCCAAAGGACAACGTCATCGAATCGTTCCTACAATTAATTAGGGCATTGGCCGTAGCCAAGAATAGACGCCCCAAAATGATAGGTATAGCGTCAAAAGCGGCTTCCGTATCCAAGACTACAAAGTCAACAGATAGTATAAATCAGACACTTTGACAAGTACATCTTCTATGACACCTCTAGAATATTTTATTGACCTATCTGCCGGTTAAAGTGTCGTTCTTGTAGGCTTCAATCCTTTAAGACCTAATTGCTTGTACAAATGATGAGGAAGCAAGTTGACACATGCTCCCAGGTCTAAAAGTGATGTGCCTATCTTAGGAGCCAGAGTCATGTCTTGTGTAGACTCTTGCTCATTTTCATCAATTATAGGTTATGGTGTCTGGTCTTGTTTATCTGTTACTGGGTCAGGCATCCTAATCTGGTTATCCACAACTCTACCGAAACACAATGTAGTGATGACTTCACCTTTTCCTGGGCAATCTTTGGTCTATTTGAAAGTTCATAGGTTGCTTCTGTTGCCTTTGGATTTAGAGCTAACTGCCCAAGGAATGTGCCCTTTTCCTTGACGAGTTCATTCAACAAAGAGTTGATTTGTTGAATGAAACTCTAAGTTGATTCCATGAATTATGGACTAACTCCTCCAAGCCTGGTTTGGCTGCTTGGGCTGCCATGGGGACAAACTCTCTGTGAGCATTGTGGGAATATTGTTGACCTTGATAGTGTGTCAGCTAGGACCATGGCACGGTTTTGGTGTTGATTACTAGAGTGTGCTGGTCCTTGCTCTTGACCCTGATACATATTAAAAGCTGTCCTTGCTTGTCTATTGTTGAAACCAGGAAAGGTTTGGTGGTGATTGTTCCTCCACCCAAAGTTAAGATTGTTATTTCTCCGTGGTTGATTTGGAATATTGAAGGTGCACGTTTCCTCTGTGTTTTCAGTGATTAGTGGGTACAGTGTATCTAAAACACAGGTTGCATGATGAAGTCTTAATATGCATGACCTATTTTGTCTCACTCACTTGACAAGATAGTGCATCAAATTTTTTATTTAGTGACTCTAGCTTGATTTTTACGTCCTGGTAAGCTTTTACTTCATACATACCACTAGTATTGGTTGTGGATGTGGGGAGGTGTCTGCTTGAATCAGTTTTTTATCCCCAATTTTGACTCTGTTCAGCTTGCTTTTGTAGAAAAGTGAAAGCCTTGGTGGCTTTCTTTCCAAGAAAGTTACCACTACTCCAGTAGTCTGGTTGACTTCTTGTTTGACTCTTTAGTCATCTAAAAGAATTATGGACTAATGATGACATATTTAACTTGTGCTGAGGGCATTTTAGTAATAGGTCATGGAACCTATCCCATGCTTCATTAAATGTTTCCATAGGTTTTTGCCTAAAGATTTGGATCTTGTCTACCATCTCATTTGTCCTTCTTATCAAATAAAACTTGGTCATGAATTTCTTAACTATATCTTTCCAAGTTAGGAGAGATTTAAGAGGTTGTGAATACAACCACGTGGAAGCTTTATCTTGGAGAGTGAGGGGAAATACCTTTTTATTAACTTCCTCATTAGACAAGTATTTATCGTGGAAGGTGCTACACACCGCATTGAACTTATTGAGATGTCGGTACCACCACCACCACCAAAATATTGAGTTTAGCCGACAGACCCAGTAGAGGTACGCCAACAGCTATGATCTATTGGTAGTTTCCAACGGTTTCAGCTCGCTGGCCACCAAAATATCACCGTCGGATTAGTTATTAAACATATTGTTAGATTTTATTTCTTACCCGATGGAAATACCACTATTTTAAGTCATCGATATAGCCGACGATTAATAACCGTTGGAAACTTTTGACAGATATTTTATGTGTACTGACTATTTTTGAGTTGACCAACCAGTTGGACTGAAATACTGCTGAAAACATTCAACAAATTAACAGATCGCAAAAAAAGTTTCAGTTCCCACCCAAAAAAAATAGAAGGAAACATAGTTTGAGGGGTTGTTCATTTTTTGGTTTTTTAGCGTTCAAAGGCGTTGAAACATAAGTTTTCAGCGTTCAGCGTTCTCAAAAGTTGTTTGTTTTCCCAATTGTCTTCAGTGTTCAGTGCAAAAATCTTCTTCAGCGTTTCACGGTCTCACAACTCCTGAATGCTGAAATCAGAAACGTGAAACACTTGTTTCCTCTCTTGCCCCTAACCAACCGGCTCTCCTTCTCTCCAATGGATTACCAGTCATGAAAAGACAAAGAATATCAACAACAAAATCTCTATTAATTTCCTCAAAACCACTTCCTTCAACAATCCATAGACCCCACATCACAAAAACCCAAAACCCATTTCCATAACTTCTTCATTCAAACAAAGCAAAACAAGAACTCTCATTCCAAAAACACCCAGCTCACAAACCCATCAAGAAACCATTATTTGGCAACCCCTCAATATATCTTAAACAAAACTTTACTTACCTTTAGCATTTCGAGCTGGGCAAACATTTAGACAGAAACAAATTGGGGTTTAGTTCAATTTCTTTGTACGTAGAATAATAATATTAGGAGGATTACTGGAATGGTTGATTTATTTTGTTGTTAGGTGTTTATTTGGGGAGTGTTGACGGGTTTGATTTTCACAAGTTTCCATCTTTGGAATGATTGTCATTGGTTTCTGAGGATGAATTTAGACTTGTTAGTTTGTGTTTAGCTGCATTTTGTTTTTGTGTATCATTACTTGTTAAATAGTTGTTTGCCCATCTATTTGGATCTTTTAATACAATAGGATGAATCATGCATTAGACTTTACTAATCTTTGGTTGGATTACGTTTTGCACCAGTGCACCACTATAGTATTCATCATGAAAATGGAATGTCTTAATGCAAGCTCAGTCAAGCTTCATATTTGCATTGTTGATCATTAATAATGACTTTTGACTCTTGATTGAACCTTGGGGAATGGGTATCGGTATGATCACAAGCTTATACACCCATTCCATGTCCTCGGGACACATGGAGAATTCGATGAGAGATCTGAAGATACTCCGAGCATTCCAACTTCACCACAAACTTTGAAAATCTCTAAAAATCTTCGAATGTTATTAGAATCTTCTCCCGCCTAGAATTTTATAGATGAATGCGTATGGAAGCTCCAGGGGTAACCTAGGTAACTCAGGGTGGGGTGTTGTTTATAGAGACCATAATGGGGCCTTCCTTGGGGCAGCAGCGGGTGGTTTGGGAATCACTATCAACTATATGGCTGAAACCTATGCGATTGTGGAAGGAGTCACAAAAGCTTTGGAAATGGGATGGGGGCATATATGGGTGGAATTCGACTCTTCTGCAGTAGTTCAAGCTTTTCAAAAAGGTAACATGCACTGGAGAGTCAGGGCACGATGGCAACTACTAAACTCACAAGCAACATAGATTAATATCACCTCAATCTGGAGGGAAACTAATTCAGGAGCAGATTGTTGTGCCAGACATGGAGCAGGTTTAACTAAAGGACAAAGTGTATGGTGGCAGACTCGTCCTCCATTCATGAGACATCTTGAGAACCACAACACTACGTACTTTAGATTTACTCATTAAGAACTTTTGTATTGAGAAGGGTACATATATGATTTATCCTTCTTAGTCTAGTCATGTCATAATGCTCTTATTTTTTCTCCTTGTAACCTTTATTCTTTCAAGTTAATCAATTACCTTTTAGCAACAAAAAAATCATACACCCAAGGTGAATCATGTTGAAAATTGTGTGGAGTGAAGTTTATAGCATCAATATATCAAGGGTATATAGCATTAATTTGGAACCATAACAACTCGGAGAAAGCCCTCGTCTTAAATGTAATATTCTATGGGTGAACTTATGGTTGTAAAACTATTTATGTTTGTCTTTTTCATTCTCTTTTTATCCTATATTACTATATGCATTGTTTTAGGTGTCATACAGTTGCTCAAAATGTTAAATAAACAAAGGAAACTCAGTCAAAAAGTTTCCAGATCTTTTGTTTTTATAAACATTCAAGTTTGTGTTCAAAATAGATAACAAGGGTGAAATTTTCCAAATGATTTATATTAATCATTTAGAGCCAGGTCATTCTGACAAAAAAGAGAAACATGTTTTTCATAATTCAGCAATCAACATTCAGCATTCAGAGGCTCAGAAAAACAAACGACCCCTGAGAATTATAGCTCCCTCATAGTCTCACACAACTACAACAAACTACAACAGTCACGCGACAACAAAAGGGAGGCCAAGGTATTCTCTCTCACTCCTTTACACACTTCTGTTTTAAAAATCTCTCACCCCCAAATTTTTGCTCTTTTTCAGTAAATCCAACGCCTTCTCTATCTAAGTTGTCTCTATTTTCAACGCCTTCAATCAAAGGTAATTTTTCTTCCTCTAACCTATTATATCTTTCCTCTAACTCGTTTTCTATTTTGGCTTTAAAGGTAGTATTTTTTTTTTCTTTGGGTTTTGCTATTGAGCTCAAATGAAGTAACTTTATTCATTTCTTGATATTGATGTGAGCAGGTTTGATATGCGTTCTCACATCAAGGTGTGTGTTTATTTTTTCCTTCCTTTTTTGGATTTGTGTGGGTTTCTCATTCTAGGCATCGGGTTGTAAATAAATTAAGTTGATTTTTTTTTATCTGTAGACTATGAGTCTATTTTGAAGTGTGGGTTTGTTGTTTACGCCAACTATTTGCATGATATTTGATGAATTGTCTAAAAGATAAATCTTTGCAAGGGGTGTTGATTAAAATTTGGGTTTTGGGGTGTATTGGGGTTGGTGTTTAGTTGGAGGATAGTGATACATCTCTTATCTTAAAGTGTATGTGAATGGTGAATTTTAGTATTGATTCGTTCCTTATTTCTAATCTGATGATCTTAACTCACTAACCTGAACTATTAATGAAATTAGGCGGAAAAAAAAAATTAAATCTTGAGTTTGGATGCTATGTTTGGGTGTGAGTGATTATAGATGTATGAATATATATATGTTTATTTTCTTTGTTCTAAATTCCTTTCTTTTCTATTTCTTTTAAAAGTTCATTAAGTTATGGAGTCAATGGGTTTGATAGACAAAAGTTGGATTAATTTGGACAATTTTTGAGATCCACGTTTTATAAAAGGTGTTGAGGATTTTAGTTTCTTTTCCATGGAGCACCATCACAAACAAGAATGTTATAACATGTCCTTGTAGAAAGTGTCAAAACCAAGGCCCGACAATGAGTCACGATGATGTTGTGATACATTGTTTTAGCCATGGATTCGACAAGACATATAAATTCTGGTTTTTACACGGTGAGAAAGAAAGGCGACAACAACTCAATGAAAGTGGATCAAATTTTCAAGCAAAGGTGCTTGTGGTGGACATGAATGCAGCATTCACCATTCTTGCGGAGGAACTTAGTCTTGATAACTTGGACGCTATTTTTGGTGAGGATCCTGGAGGTCGTATCGAGGGAGAAGAACTCGTTGAAGGTGTTGAGTTTAATGATAATTTTAGTGATCGAAGCCATGACTGAATTGCATCCTTGATATAATGACTTCTCTGTTCTTAGATTTGTCATGAAATTGCTTAATTTGAAGATCACAAATGGGTTGAGCGATAAACCTTTTATTGACTTGCTTAAACTACTCCGGATGGCGATGCCTACTGGTAATAAGATACTCGAGAATGATTACAAGGAAGATGAGATGATTAAATACTTGAAGTTGAAATGCCAGAAGATTGACACATGTAGAAATGATTGCATCTCGTACTGGGGAGATAATGAATTTGAGGTTTCTTGTCTTACATGTGGCGTTTCTAGATACAAAATTGCCACCATTAAGCAATTGAGGGTGCGAATCAGTAGGGTGTCTGCAAAGGTTTTGCAATACTTTCTTCTTAATGATAGGTTGAAGAGATTGTATAGTGTGGGTTAGGTAGCGAAGGAGAAGTAGTGGCATTCTACGAAGGTGTCAAAGCCTGGTACAATGAGGCATCCATTTGACTGGCAGCGTGGAAGCAAGTGAATTTGAAATATCCAGATTTATTTGCTGAGCCACGCAATGTTCGCCGACATCATTCGAGCTACATCAAATCATATTACGTGTAAAGTTTCTAACTTCCTTGTAAATAAAGTTTGGTACTTCACTTTTGTTTATGGTGAGCTTGTTAATCATAAAAGAATAAGAGTATGGAATAAGTTAAGGGATTTGCCACTTTATATACCAGATCCTTGGATTCTCTTCAGGGATTTCAATACAATTGTGTCTCCTAATGAAAAGTCGGGTGGAAATAGTCTTATGTCTAAAAGCATGTTAGACTTTGATGATCTTATCAATGACTTGTTTGACCTAGGTTTTACTGACCCCAAAATTCACCTAGTGTAACAATAAAAGTTTCAAAAGTCATATTCTCGAAAGGCTTGATCGAGCCTTAGCAACTACATCTTGGCTTGACTTTTTTCCTGAAGTGTCAGTCAATACATTTATCAATTCCACATCTGATCATCTCTCACTTCATATAAATCTCTCATGTGGAACCCCTTTTTAAACAAACCTTTCCATTTTTATGATATGTGGCTTCAAGAGCCCTCTTGCGAAGCTGTTGTGGAAAATGCTTAGTCATCAGCTGTTTATGCACCTGGATGCCCTTATAGTAAAAGTGTCACAAATACTAGAAATCATTTGTCTAAGTGGAATAAAGAGGTGTTTGGGGACATTTTTCAGAAGATCGATACGGCTAAAAAAGATTTAGAGAAATGTATGTCTTTGGATGTTACTAAAAAAAGGTATTTGAGGTGTTTAGAACTGAAGAAAGAACTTACCTCTTTGTATGAGAAGGAGGAGAACTTTTGGAAGCAGAAAGCTGGTTATAACTGAGTGAAAGATGGGGGGAACAACACAAAGTTTTTCCACTTGTCTACTATCTTCAGAAAAAGAAAAAACAATATTAGTATAATCAAAGATGATCAGAAAGTTTGGAAATCAGGAAGAGCAGAAGTAGGAAAAACCATCAATGATTATTTCACCAACATTTTCACTTCTGATAACCCCCTTCCTAATCAAAACATCCTCAGTATGTTTCCCCTCCATTACTGATAGGGAAAACATTAATCTCTCTGGACTCCCTTCCCCACAAGAAATGTGGAAGGTTATTAGTAGTCTTGGCCAGTAGTCTCAAAGCTCTTGGGCCTGATGGTTTCGAAGGAGTTTTCTTCAAGCATTTTTGGACCACCATTTCCTCTACTGTTATAGAGGCAATCCATGACTTCTTTTCCTTTGGTTGCTTACTACAAACCTTAAATGAAACTTTCATCACACTCATACGAAAAATCAATAACCCTGAGCATATCTCAAACTATAGACCTATAAGTCTTAGCAATTTCATTTATAAAATCATAGTCAATAGACTCAAACCTCTTCTTCACAAACTCATCTCTCCCCATCAAGCTGCCTTCATCAAGAGCAGGGCCATTAGGAACAATACTAGTATGGCTAGTGAGATTTTTCATGGTATGAAAAAAATGAAAAAGGAAAAACAGGGTTAGATGGCTATGAAGTTAGACATGGCAAAAGTCTTTGATAGGATGGAATGGTGCTTCATTGATCAAATTCTTGATAGATTGGGTTTCTCCAATATATGTAGAGGCCTTATTCACAAATGCATCTCTACAGTTTCATACAATGTGCTACTTAATGGCTCCCCATTGAGCAAAATATTTCCTTTTAGGGGTCTGAGCCAGGGTGACCCCATCTCCCCTACCTATATATCCTTGCTTCAGAAAACCTCTCTAGATTACTTCTTCAAGAGGAAAAAAAAAGGGCATATACATGGTATCAAGCTCAAACAAGCCTCTATTCCCCTTACTCACTAACTATACGCATATGACTTGATTGTCCTCTGCAAAGCCACTTTTGAGGAAGCTACCACCATGAGAAATGTTATTAAAAGCTATTGCAAAGCCTCTGGTCATGCTGTGAACTGAAATAAGTCCAGTGTGTTCTTCAGCTCCAATGTTCACCTAAAGCATCAATAATTTCTTAAAAAGCTTTGGAGAATTAAGGACTTTAAAGAGAATGATTTATATCTTGGAGTTCCTATTACCTTGTCTATAAAGAGGAGTTCAAATTTTGAATTTTTGGTGAATAAGATTCAAATAGAAAATGGCTGGCTGGAACCAGGGTGCTTTCATAAGTAGGGAGAAGAGTTCTAGTGAAATAGTTGCTTAGGCAGTTCCTATTTACACAATGAGCACCTACCATGTCCAAACTAAGATATGTGATAAGCTAGATCAGCTAGTCAGGGACTTCTGGTGGAATGGAAAGGAAGACTCCCACTCCATACACACTGCAAGTTGGGAAAAACTTTGTATTCTTAAACCTTCTGGTGGCTTAGGATTTCGAAAAGTGAGACATATGAATTTTTCCTTGCTATGTAAACAATGCTGGAATCTTCTTGTGAACAAAGAATCCCTATGGGCATCTTTCTTTAAATCCACCTACAACAAATGGTGGATAATAAAAGACATAGATAACTTGCTTGGCAATTGTTCCTACAATTGGAGGGGCCTTTGTAAGAATCTGGAACTTATAACAAGTAATTCATGTATGTAAGTAGGAGATGGAACTAACATTATATTTTCTTGTTTAGTGATCCATGGCTTTCTATTCATAACAAACCATTCTTTCTAAATGTTTTCAAACCTCCTGACACCACTCTCCACTCCCTCAGGGTTAACCACCTCATACATCCACAGTCCATGACTTGGAATTTTACCAAGATAGGTGAATTGTTTCCTACCTATATTAAACATCTCATCATCCATATACACATAAGGCGACTTGGAATTTACCAAGATAGGAGAATTGTTTCCTACCTATATTAAACATCTCATCATCCATATACACAAAAGACCAAATGCTTCTCAAGATAGCTGAATCTGGATGGGACACAAAAAAGGTATCTATATAATCAAGTCATCTCACAAACTCATCAGTGAAGGAGCTTCTTTCGCTTCTAGCTCCTCTATAAATCTCAAAATGGTTCAAAATATATGGAAGCTCCATCTAGAAGCTAATCTGCAATTCTTTATATGGAAGCTCTATCTTTGTTATCTTCCTGCTGGAAGCCTTCTTCTTTCTAGGAATTTTAAAGGAGATGTGATTTGTTGCTTATGCTATAAATCTATTGAGAATGATATCCATCTTTTCTTTGATTGTGAGTGGGTTAAAAGGTTATGGTTTGCTTCTACTGTTGTAGTAAGGATTGAAGATTATGATTATGTGAATTAAGCTCTTTTTAACACGGTTGGATGATGCTCAAGAGGATATTAGTCAGAGAGGTCTTCTCTGTCTCACCATTCTATATGAAACTTGGAAGCATATAGAAATATGGTGAAGTTTGAGAAAGCTCTACCTTCTCATGGAGTTATATGGTGGAATTCTCACACGTACTACTTGGATGAACAATCTGAATGCTTTCAAAATGGATTGTCATACTAGTTTAGTTGTCAATAAAACAACTACTACTATGTATCCTGATATGTGGCTAATCTTCTCTTGTGATGCTGCTTTTGACAGGTCAAATAGCAATGGAGCAGCTGGTGCTTTAGAGCAAGTCCAATGGGGAGCAACTATAATGGGCTGCTAAAAAGTGCCACATAGGCCCTTTAGCAACCGCAGCCAAATTTGGCAGCCCAAATTCGAAAAACAAGCCCAATGGGGACTTTTAGCAGTTGTTAAATTCGGGATACGGACGGCAGAGTTTCTGCTATCTGTAAGTTAAATTGCAACAGACAACATAAACTCTGCCGTCTGTCTAGTTTAGACATCCCAACAGCTATAAACGGCTAGTTTTTCTAAAATTGCAAATTTATAACAACTACTTCACACAACTCTTCACACAATTCTCATACAATTTCTATCAACTCCAACTACAACAATCACTACTCCAAGTACAACAATGGATCCAAATGAACATACAACCACATCAAAAAGAAAGAAATCTACAAGGTCTGCCAATTTTTTAATTCAAGAAGACGAGGATCTTTGCAAAGCATGGATATATGTTAATGAAGATTCAATTGTTGGTGCGGGGCAACGAGTCATACACTATTGGGAGAGAATATTAGAGAAATTTCGAGAGAGAGTTGGCAAAAACAGCAAGAAAAATAGGATTTGGTGTCCACTCGATTTGGACACATCCAAAAAACTTGCAACCGGTGGGCAGGAATTATCTCCTCTTCGGAGAGGACCGCAAGAAGTGGCACAACGATCAAAGATCGGTTGTCCAAAGTAAAAACAACATATATGTTGGCTCATAACACACACTTTCAATTTGAGCATTGTTTGGCCCTCCTCAAAGATAGTTCAAAATGGAATGAAGAATTGGAGAGCTGGTCCACAACTACATCGAGGAGACGAACCAACGTCATTCTCGATGTAGATGATGAAGTCATGCCTTCAACACCCACAACGTCGTCGGCAACTCTTGGTGGTGTTCCAATTGATCCATTTCCTATACAAGTTAGGGATGGAAGTGGAGGTGGAGGTGGAAGTGGAAGTGGAAATGCAAGTGGAAGTGGAACCAAGAAAAAACGACCACCGGGAACAAGGGGTGAGAAAGAAAGGATGAAGAAAGGAGGAGAGAATTACAAGATGATGGAGAAGTATTTCGCACAAATGACGAATGCCGCCACCGATAAGGTGAAGATGATAGAGCTCAAGAAGTGGAAAGAAGACAACAAAATATTAGCATAAGATACTTATACTCTTGAGCCGGAAGTTGCTGAATACTTCAAGATGATGAAAATAGAGATAATTCACCAAAGGAGAGAGAGTAGAACATTTGGAACTCCAAGTGGTGCTTCTAGTAGTGGTGATGATTCTAGTTGGGGTGGTGCTTCTACTACTTAGATTAATTTCAATGTTGTTTTAGTTATTTCATTTCCATTGTTGTTGTTAGTTCATTTCTAATATTGTAATTTCAATTTTAATTTGAAGTCTTGAAACAACATAAAGTTAAACATAGATAATACTCAAACTATATAACAAACATAGATAATACTCAAACTACAAACATAGAAATACTCATACTACATTTCTTGATCCGCATGAAATTGCCAATGGTGATTGATGAGGTCAACTCTTAGTTGAACATTAGTTTCTCTACTCTAAATGTGCCAAAATATATTGAGTCCACTACGTCAAAATAGAGAATTTATGACAGGCATGACGCCCCACAATAGGACGGCTTCTAACTGTCTAAAAATAAACCACGGCTAATTTCTTGTATTAGACAGCTGTTACCAGTCAGGTCATATTCATCGGTCTTTGTCTGTCTACTTCCTCCTTTTAATTCCCATTGTCGAGACTTCTTCTTTGAGCCCTGAAACCATTTCCCACCAAAAATAATTGAGAACCCATTTGCCACCAAAAAAATTGACGAATTTTGTGTTTCCCCCTCAAATTTCATAGCTTACCCAAATACTATATATTATCTCATCACACGATTTTTTACTCACGTTTCTGCAAAGGTTCGTACTTTCTCTCTATTAGGGTTTTATTTATTTCTGTTCACTAAAATTGATACTGAAAATAATAGTCCTTTTGCTGTTGTTCAAGAGCTTATTCGACCAGGCACCTTATTCGTATTCTCCTATTATTGTTCATTTCGAGAATAATAGTCCTTTTGCTGTTGTTCAAGAGCTTCTACGAGAAGTTGAAATATCTCACTGGGGCAGCGTTCAGGTTATAGAGCATTATAAACTTGTTCACGCTGGTGCTCGACACAAAGGCATCTTTTCCAGGTAAGGCTTCATACATTACTAAAATTATCTCTTATTTATTAAGAGAAGGCAGTTCCCTTTAATTGTTGCTTCGTAAACTTATTAGGACGAGGTAAGACAAGTTTTGAGGATGTCAACATTATACATCGTGTTAATTTTCTTATCTTTTGTGACAACAAAGTCTTTAGAGTCCCATTACCTAAGCAAAAACTCTATCACGGTAATACTTTCACCTTCCATTCACTGTTGAAATACATACCCATGATCTATAGTTGCATTGCATGCATGGAGAGAAAATAGACCAGACATATCTATTACAGAACCGAACATATCTTAACTTCTGTTTCTCATATCTGGAGAGCTACTGTGTGACAGACATAAGTTCCATTCATAAAGTGTGAGCTTAAGAGAGTTATTGCTGGAGTGATCATGGGGTTGAGTGAATCAGATATAGTGGACAAGAGTGAACAAACTTCTTATAACAACACTCCTTATACATATAAGAAAAGAGTAGTTAAATTTCTAAAAAAATGCTTGCAAGATGCCGTTCGTTTGCCACGAAAAAGGATTTAGAGGTGTGATGGATTATCTCTTCATCTCCCTCACTCCTTGTTAGCTATACATTCCAAACCAAAATTTTATCTAATATATAAGCTCCATTTGTAAGAGTATTCCATGTCACAGTGCATCATGTTTCAGACCCATATCAACATGTTATAATGGAATTAATATTTGGTTTATAGAAGTTGATGCAGTGACACTAAGTGCACTACTAACCACCTTGCAAATTTATTCTTTCTTATTGTATTTAACCTTTCATATTTTCTTATCTTCGAAAACTACCATCCGCGGGTTGAATATCAATCAAGACCATCTATTAGTGGCATATCTTCATTTAAACATCTTCTTGTCCAACTGCCCCCACGGGTTCACTCTGTGTACTATCGAGATGGAATAGGAAACATCTCGACATCTCGTCTACGTGTTGGTGCAAAAAAGGTACTTACAATTTAATAAATGTTTTTTTTAGGGGTCTATAATAGTTATCAAAGGGCATTCTATAGTATACTATTTGTTGTATTGTGTGCAAGATATAAAAAGGGCTCAAGGTGCTGTAGGGGGATTCTGCCCCTAAGGAGTAAGGCTTAAAACTCACAATATAGGAGAAATAAGCTTCATACTTGTATATATATATATATATATATATATTAAAGTGTTAAGAAATAGTAAATAGATATCTTATTAAAGCCTTTTAATAAGAGAATAAAATAAAAGGCACCGCATAATAACTCCTTTTGCTTTGCAATTTACCTCAGAAAGGTACTTATAAAGATGAGGAGCTAAGGTTGATTTTATTATTTACTTAGTTGAATAGAGTAAGAATTATAATTGCAAGCAGTCTTAACCATAGTGGTCTATTACATTGTCAGCGGTATCCGAGAGTCGATTAATGTGAGAACCTAGACAAAGAATATACATGTCGACGAAGGCCGTTTCACAGTTAGATCTTGTTGCTTGGGTGTACTCCATTCATCTCGCAACCAAACATAATTCATCCCTTGAGGTATCCCTTGAGGTATGGGAGTAAAAGTTCCGTCTAGGGTGTCATTTGTTTTTTTAATGAATATAAGGGGTTAAATTTCATCTTCCAGAAGTGTTTCTCCTTAATCTGTTGGGACCAAATCCAGTTAGACCATAGAGAGTTTTCCTTGGCTACAATTTTGAATATCAGCCCCATGTGAGCTGCTTTGTTCCAAAGCTTCATGTTTGTAATACCTAATCCACCCTCCTCTTTTGTGAGCATGATTGTTTTTCTGCTAGCAGATGCATCGTTTTTACTAGATCAAGGCCACTCCATAAAAAGTTAGCACAAATCTTCTCAATTTTCTCTAACACAGCGTTGGGGATAATGAAAGTTCTTTCCCAATAAATATGCAGAGAATTCAAGACTGATTGAATCGGTTGTATTCTTTCAAATGAGTGAGAGAAATCTAGTCTTCCAAGTAAAGATCTTGGCAGTAAAGGACTCTATTAGATAATAACATTCTCTTATACTGATCCTTGTGGAAACATGAGGCAACCCAAGGTATTTCACAGGGGGTTGGATCACCACCACCCAACCCAGAAGGCCATAATAGCTTCCAAAGCTAAAGCATCATCATCACTAACTCCACCAGTCATAAGAGTGCTTTTTGAGGCATTAAAGTGCAGTCCTGTGGCATTGGAGAACATAGAGACAATAGCTGCTATTGCTAACATAGATGAATAGTCACCTCTGAAGAACAATAAGATGTCATCAGCAAAACACATGTAAGAAATGTGTATTTCCTTGCACTTTGGATGTGCATTGAATTGCTTGTGCCTTAGACCTTGCTCAAGAAGTCTGCTCAAGTGCTCATGATGCCCGTAATCAAAACAAAGAGAAATGGAGATAAGGGGTCTCCTTGTCTGAGGCCCTTCTTCCCCGAAATAAAACCTTGTGAAGCACCATTAATAAGCACAGAATAATATGATGACATGAAGCACATTTTATCCAGCTAAGGAATTTTGTGGGAGAGTTATAGACAATGAGCTGATTTTCTATAGAGAGCCAACTAACAGTGTCAAAGGCTTTTTAATGTCAAGTTTTAGTGAGCATCTAGGGGAGATGTGTTTTCTAGTATAACCTCTAAGGAGTTCATGGGATAAAAGGGTATTATCCTGGATAGATCTTCCAGGGATAAAGGCGAATTGGGATAAAGAGGTGATTTTAGGCATTATATGTTAGAGTCTGGTTGTAAGGGTTTTAGAGACACATTTATAAATAGTATTGCAGTAGGATATTAGTCTACAATCTTCAGGCTTAGATGGGTTAGGAATTTTGGGAACAAGATAAATAAAAGTAGCATTAATACCCTTATTTAAAATACTTGAGGAGAATATGAAATGAATTGCTCTAGAAAAATCAGCTCCCACCACAGTCCAACATGATTTGAAGAAAAATGAGTTATAGTCGTCAGGCCAGGGGACTTGTTGTCATTCATGGAGAATAGGCTAGCCTTAATCTCCTCGTCACTGATATCTGATTCTAGAAGGGTAGCATCAACAGTTGTTATTGTGTTATACAAGAAAAGATCATTTACGTGTTGTTCTTCACCCGTTGAGCGACTTCATGTCCCATTAATGACTTGAATTAATCGACAAAAACCCCTGAGAGTGCTTAATAGTTATCATGTTCTTGTCCATTTTGGTCAGTCATGGACCCAATTTTCCTTGCTGTTTTCTTCTCTCTAATCATATCATGGAAATAGGTATTGTTTCTATCCCCATATTTTAACAATAGGCGGTCGGTTAAATTGCTTCAGATCTTCTTCCTCCATTCTTGCTAGCAGATTGTAATTGGTTCTAGCCTCCTTCTCCTTATGATATATTGCTAAATCATTGGGAGAGTTGTGGAGAGTAGTTTGTAAGAGGATCAGCTCACTCTTAGCTTGTTCCACTTGAGCATGTAGATTTGAAAAATGCCTTCTTGATCACTACTTAAGTGAACTCTTAAGCAACTTCAGTTTATAGACCAGAATAGAGATAGGATTGCCATAGACATGTAAGGGCCATACTTGTAGAAGAGGCATTAAAATCTGGATGCAGCTTCCAGGCATTGGAAAATCTGAATGGGAAAGTTTTTTTTATTTTCTCCTTCCAACTAAGAATAATGAGAGAATGGTCGGATACCAGTGGTGGTGCAAAAGCCGATTAATGCGGGTGGTCTAAAGACTAATTGTTGTTGATAAGAAGTCTGTCGAGCTTTAAGCATTTCCTAGATAAGCCATCAGCATTGTTGCTCCATGTAAAGTAGAAACAGAATAGGAATGATCAAACAAGCCTCCTTGATTCGCATTAATCAGAAAGTTCATCCAACTCCCTAGGGTGAGGGCGTCATAGTGACCACTTTCTCCCAAGAACAAAATATTATTAAAGTCTACAACTACACAACAAGGGGAGTTAGAAGGGTAGAAGTGCAGTAAATCTATCCACAACTTTTGTCTTAAACTGAATTCATTTGAGGCATATACCACAAGATTACACAAAAATTGCTTCTTCGAGCTTAGCATTTCCACATTACAATGTAGAAACCGATCCGATTCAAAGAGCTTAGTGATATTGAGTAAGCGGGGGTCCCAGAGAATCCATATTCTTCCACTATTGTCACTTGGATAATTATTCAAAAGTTCCAGCCCAGGAGCACAAAGGTTTTAATGTAATCAACCTTGTCTGCCTTCACCTTAGTTTCTAGCAGACTAAAAAGCCTGAGCTTTTTATTCTTATCTTGTTTTGTTTATTTCCCGAGCTTTATGGGAGTTGTTAAGGCCCCTCACATTTCCAAATCCCATCCTCATGATTACTTGTAAGGGAATTATTACCTGACCCCTTAGGCCCACCAACCCCCTTAGGAGGACCTGAGTTCTTGTTATTAGGGCCATTGTTTTGAGAACCCTTGGGAGGAGCCTTGTTCTGAGGACCCTTATACGGATCTGTTTTGACACTTGTTAGGGCCCTTTTTTTTTGTGCCGTGAGTACCACCCGGTAGGTTTTAGCACGTGGAGTTGTTGCTTGTTCCTTGCGTTTGTCCCTTGGTAGGTGGGTTGTTGGGGGTGCTAAGTGTGTTAGGAGGCAGAAAAGAATTTGAGTACCACTTTCTATGATATATACCTTTCCTATGTTTCAAGTTGAATATTCTTTTTGAAATCGTACTAATATTATATATGTTGATGTATTTATCTAGAAAATGTCTTCAATGCTTCCAAGCAAGAACTGGATGAAAGCACTGACTTCGTCTACTGAATACCTTCGAGGTGTTAAATCATTCATCCAGTTCACACAAGAGAAATTAGGAAAGGAACTTGACTGGTATTGTTGTCCTTGTGCTAATTGTCGTAATTTAGGGGGGAAGTTAACAGCAAAAGATATTGCTGAGCATCTTATCTGTGATGGTATAGACGAGACATATACATCATGGAGAGCCATCTTCCAGAAGTAGTAACTATGTTGAAGCTCCTACTAGTTCTTCTACTAGGGGTCCTAAAAATATGTTGCCAAGGATGGAAGAGATGGTCAATGGCACATTTGAATGAAGTCATCCTATTGACTTAGATGCATGTCTTAACGAAGTTGATGATGGAGATTCACCCAATGCCATACCGCAGGATGTTCAATACGACAAGTTGATGGAGGATGCTTTAAAACCAATATATCCATCATGTCGGGTGAAGATTCAAATTATCGAATTTAACGATTGAGTTGTTGAGCATGAAGGCTAGACACAAGTGGTCTAATAGTAGCTTCACAGAGTTGCCGCAATTCCTTAAAAGACTCTACCGGAAGAGAATACACTACCTGAGAAGACCTATGCTGCTAAGAACTTGATCAAACCTCTTCGCATGAAGTGTGAAATTATTGATACATGCCCAAATGACTGTATTATATACTGGGGTGACAAATATAAAGATTTGATTAGTTGTCCCACTTGTGGTAAAAACAGATGGCAACCAGTGAACCCGTTAAAATCGAAGGCTAAGATTAAACCATGGAAGAAGCTAAGGTATTTTCCTTTGACCGAGAGATTGCAAAAGATGTATAGCATACCATGGATTGCAGAGAATATGAAATGGCATGCAAATGCAGTTTCTGACCAACGCTATATGCGTCATCCTGTTGATTCTTCCATGTGGAACTCAATTAATCTTAAATGGCCTGAGTTTGCTGCGGAGCCACGAAATGTTAGATTGGGGATTGCAACAGATGGATTTAATCCATTCGGGAACAAAAGCAGCACTTATAGTTGCTGGCCTGTTATGATTACTCCATACAATCTGCCTCCATCATTGTGTATGCGGAAAGACTTTACTATGTTGACACTTCTAATTCCTGGTTCAAGTAGCCCAGGGGATAATATCGACGTCTTCTTGCAGCCTTTAATCAAAGAGCTACAACAGTTATGGGGTGCTGGAGTTGAATCATATGACTCCAATGCTAAAGAGACATTTACTATGAAGGCAATTTACTTGTGGGCGCATACGATTTTCCCTGCGTTTCACCATCTTTTCTCGGGCGTAAAAGCGGCGGGAAGGTATGCATGTCCTATTTGTAGTGAAGATACAGATTCTACTTGGCTGAAGCATGGAAAAAAGTTTGCTTATATGGGTCATCGAAAGTTCCTAGCAGACCCGAATCATCGCTTTAGAGTCCAGAAGGCACAATTTAATGGCAAAGTAGAACATGGTAAGCACCCTATTCATTTAAAGGGTTCTCAAGTAAAAATTAAAATGAGTCAAATTCAGAACAAGTTTGGTAAGGTGCCGGATACACCGGAAGGAAGGAAGAAGAAGAGAAAAAGGACTAAAGAACTAGAAAATTCAGTATTTTCAAAGGATTCTATCTTCTTTACATTGCCGTATTGGGAGGTATTTTTATCATTTGTGTAGTAGTATATCATGTAACTTTATGTATACATATCCATATATTCACTTATATATTTAATTCCCTCTACAAAGATCTGCCTATTTGCCACAATCTAGATGTGATGCACGTGGAAAAAAATGTTGCGGAAATTCTGTTTGCAACAATCATGGGTACAGGTAAGAGTAAGGATGGAGTCGAAGCCCGTTTGGACCTTAAGGCTAGGAAGATAAAGAAACACTTGTGGCCGGTAATGAAGAATGACAAATGGTCTTATCCAATAGGTGCTTTTTCTCTTTCTCGGCAAGAGAAAGTTTTGATTTGTAGAACTTTGCACCAACTGAAGGTTCCTGTTGGATATAGTGGAAATTAGAAACATAATGTGGACTTGGAAGACTTTCAACTCAAGAACCTAAAATCGCATGACTATCACATCCTTTTACAGCATTTATTGCCTGTGTTACTGATTCATCTATTCAAAAAACACAAGCCATTGAGTGAAGCTATTCGCCAATTGTCTTTATTCTTTAACGTCTTATGCTCCAAAGTTATTTGTCGTGCAAAGCTTTCAACCATGAGGATACGCATCGTGGGAACTTTGTGTGTCTTTGAAAAATACTTCCCGCCTTCATTTTTTGTTTCAATGATACACCTTGTTGTGCACTTAGCGGAAGAGGCACAAATTTGCGGACCTGTTAGATATAGGTGGATGTATCCGTTTGAGAGGTGAGTAAAGTTCACAATATTCATTTTTTGTGATTAGTATGTCATTTTGTATTAATTAATGACACATGCACAGGATGATGAAGACTTATAAATGGTATGTGACCAATCAAACTTTTGTAGAGGGTTGCATTCAAGAGCAATACCTTGTGGAAGAGGCGATGATGTACTGCATGGAGTACATTCATGATGGCAACTTGGGAAGTCATAAGAATGGGAGAAGGGTGATCATGAATGAGGATATCGAAAGTGCACACCCTATGGATAAAAAGGGAAAGCAATACGTTCTTCCAAATGTACAGTATCAACAAGTTCGCAAGTGGGTTTTGATGCATTCTCCAAAAAATGTTGAGTGGGAAGAGTAAGTCATGCATTTACCACTGTTTTGGTAGTCAATACTTGAGTTATACATGTCAATTATCCTGAATTTTTATTATTTTCACAGGAAGTACCAAGTATACCTCCAAAGTCATAAATCAAGGGGTAAAAGTTGTAAGGGCAGTCAAGCAAAAGAGTTGGATTACATTCCTTGGTTAAGACTACAGCTACAAAACGAAGAAGAATCTGTTTTCAAGAAGATTGTTGATGGTCCATCTTTTACAGCGATGTCATATAATAGATACACAGCGAATGGGTATGCTTTTTATACATCAGATTCTGAATCAACGACAACAACACAGAATAGTGTGGTCTCAATGAGAGGTGTGACTAGTTTTAGGGCAAGTGCCAAGGATAGGAATCTTGTTGATGATGAAGTCACTTACTATGGAGTTGTCAAAAGAATTCTTGAACTTGATTATGTAGAATTCAAAAAAACTGTGTTCTACTATGATTGGGTGCGAATTGAGGATAAAACAAATGGTTGCATAGTTGATCCGGATACAAACTTGGTATTTGTAAATCTTAGGAGGTTCATGAGGAATACAAGTGAAGTTGATGAGCCCTTTATTCTTGCTTCTGAAGCTAAACAAGTCTTTTATTGCAGGGATTTGAGTAGAGATAATTGGCATGTTGTCTTGGATGCTCCAAAGAGGTTAAGTCAAGAGATAGATGCTTACGAAGACCCACTGGTCTTTGAGGCTAGAACAAGAGTTAATGATTCTTCATCAACAACTTTACTTGAGGACGTTCTAGAAGTTGCCGAAGACTAATTTTAATCTTAAAACATCAAGTTATAAGTGTAATCATCCATGTTAGGAAACTTATCAATATATTATTGACTTGGTTATTTTTCAACTGCTTTTTTTTTTATCTTCTTCTTTAAATACTAGACAAGGGGTCTGTTTAGGATCAAGAAATAATCTTTTTTTTGAATTAAGTATCTTTTGTTTCTCTTCATATTTCAAATTCTCAGCATGGTACAGGTGAGTTACAGAGTGGTTTTTTTTCTATTTTTTTTTTCTTTGAATGGTGCAATATATGATGAGTTTAATTCCGTGCTTTGTATGATGAGTTTAATTCCGTCACCTTAAATGTATGATGCAGATGTTTAATTATGTCGCTTTAGATTTGAGCCATTTTGTTGAACTCTATATTTAGGTAAAAATAAGTCATGTCAGAAGCATCTGAAGCAAGTGGATTTGAGGCAAATGAATCTAAAGCAAGTGGCTCCGAAGCAAGTGAGACGAGGACAAAACCAAAAGGTAAAGTAATAAGTTTGATTTGATTATTGGTTACTTAATTAGTGTTGTGACCAGAGTTCATTAAGGACATCATTAGTGCTATTATGGAGGGAGGAAGAATAAGTTCTGAACATAGATGTTTACAAAGTCTAGATATCACGCATCATGTGTCACGAAAGGTATTAATAATAGACTTTTGCTCTCTATGAGGACACACCTTGAGACTTCTTTAAAATATAAGTTTATTTTCATTTGAATCCTCTTGGTGAAGTTTTCTTCTATTATATATGTAATCAACTTTAAATGCTAGTTTATCACATAAAGAAAATAAATGTGAATTTAAAAATATACACCTAGGGTTCAATTAGTTACAATCTGGACCATTTCTGTTGTTCAACCAATTAGGTACTCTGCTACTGAGTAGTAGAAGCAATAATCCTTGAAAGAGAGCACAAGATGGGTTTGGGATCCCTCCATAACCTTCATCAGAGTGGCTTGAGGGCTTCACCCTTTAATGATTTCTCTAGTTTCTTGTAAATGATAGATTGGTACTATTCATACGTGTGGTTGACTATGGATCCGAGTGGGGTTGGGTAGGTTGATGATGAGATTTAGATTTGGGTTCGGCTTGGGTAAACAGTAGCTATGGGCTGAAGATTTGGATCCACCATATAAGCTGTTATGATCTACAATAGTGGGCAGGCCCACAGTGTTTAAGATGCTTTTGGTATCATCTAGGCCCATGTGTAAGGGGATTGTCATCTGTGGAGGAGATGCCCTTGTGAATGACACATGGGCAAGCTTTGGGTTTTGATTGGAGTACAGGTCGCAACTCCATCGAACAGTGCTTCATGGTGGTTCCTTACAGCAGTAGTAGCATTTTCCGGGGGTGGAGGTCCAAAAACAATAGTATGTTCATATTGGAGAAGGGGGTGGGCAGACATGACCAGAGTTCATTTTCCGATCAGAACCATCCTCCTGTTTCAGAAACCCATCCGGATAATTCGGGACAAAGAAGTATAGAATTCTCCTTGACATGCCAAAATACTTTGTCTATTTTTTTTTTTGGAACTAGACTAACTGGACAGGCAGACACCTTTGGTAAGTATAACAATAACAACATATTAAATCATCTTATCACCCAGTGTTCACTTAGGTCCAAGATTCTTACCTTCTTTTACTTATTGGCGTTGTAATATGTATATGTATATTCATTCACTTAGGCCCAAGATTCCAAGTGGAGTTCACTGCTGATGGACAAGCTACTGGACAATATAGAGCAAAGTATGCCACAATAGTCGGGCAGGTGGCTAGGACACACTGCCCACCTATGTACAAGGACTGGGCAGAAGTTCCAGTACTAACGAAGGATGAATTGTGGAAGGATGTTTTGGTAAGTGAAAATCACTCCACTAGATTTTATTTCAGTAGACATTTGAATTTAATTTGTTTTGCATCCCAATTTGTTTACTAATGACTTTGACATGTCCAATTTACAGGAAGAAATTGATCTTCCACTCATCCGAAAACAATGCACTCTTTGTAAGCTTAATACAGCTTGGAAACAAAAAAAGTATGAACTTCGTAAGGTTTATGATATGTATCCAACAGATGCAGAGCGAAAAATAAATGGTCCTAAAAAGGTGAAAAAGGAAGAATGGGAGGCATTTGTCGACACGTGCTCAACTGAAGAGGATAAAATCAAGCGATGCAATGGCAAGTTGTCAAGGGAAAACATGAAGAACCCATATACAACTGGTAGAATGGGAGCGGCTCCAGTTATTGAGCAGTTGGTAAACATATATTTTGTGCTTAAAAATTTATCGTATGCACTAAACTATTAGTCTTTATCTACGTACTTGTTTAATATGTTACAGAAAAAGGATAGCCCTACTGGTGAGGTTTCGAGGACACAGGGATATGTGGCCACCCATACGAGGAGAGATGGGAGTTTCATCAACACTAAAACGAGGCAATCTCTTGTAAGAGACAACAAGACATATTTGTATAGCTATTACTTATGTATGTATGACCAGCTATTATGTACTTAAGAAATGGTGACTTTGATTTCTTTTGTAGGAGGAAATTAACAGACTTGTTAAGCGTAGAGAGCCCACATAGTGGAAAGGGATATAGACAATGACCCCGTTGCAATGGTGTGATGCTTCTCATCTTTTTTTGGTTTTTCAATTGGGTTTTGTTCAAAGTTCTACCTAAACTTTTGTTTGCTTAATAGGTTATTGGTCGTGATGGAAGGGGACGTGTTCGCGGTCTAGGTGGTGGTGTCACAAAGACTGTTTACCATGCTTCAGCTCCATATAAGGAGATTGCTCAAAGAGAGAAGAGAGCGTGTGAAAGCAGTGAGTCAGGTTATGAGGCGGTCATGGCAAGACTTGATGAAGCAGGCAAGGCTCGCAAGATACTTGAGGATGAAGTTGCAGACCTTAAGCGACAATCTTCAGGGCTTGGAAATGCATCTCAGGTAATAATTTGTTAATTTAATTATGTCTAGACTAAGAATATGAATAGAGCATATGTCTTGTCTTCCCAAACCCTTATTAAGTTAGGAGGAAGTGGATGGGGTTTCACCAAGTTCTCTCGCATTGATTATGTTAGATGGAAGCCAGAGAACATGATTCTTCTCGGTTTTCAAATCCGAAGTTTTCTTGGCCTGAGCTTTTTGCGAATCTCTCCAATGAACTAGCTCCACTACCTTATTTCGTACAAGTCTTCGAACTTCCACTTCACTTCATCCTTAAAGCTAAACTCAAATACAAACCCCGTAGAAATCTTGGGTTTCTTTTTTACATTCAGTCCAACTCATTCTTTGATATAAAATGCTGCAATGCTATATTGTAAGTTGTATGGCATAGGTGACATGTTACCGAAGGTGCCAATAGAACTGTATTCAGAAATGTGTCCATGTCTTCTTATTTATTAGTCATTGTGAGGGAGGTTATACCATAAGTCAATCCAGTTACGTACGCACATCTTTGAAATGGGGGTAGTTTTAGATTACATGAAGTATTTAAAATATAATGCTTAAAATGAACAAGTGAATGAACGTAATATTGGATATAGTACTCATTGCAAGATACCGAACGAAAAAGGACTTTGTTACGTTCGGTATGTGCTAATTCCATCGAAAAGTCACGAAAAGTGAACCGATTCGGCGATATATCCCAAGTTCGAAAAGTTGACTTTGTTCTAATTTTTTTTCCTTTTTTTTCCTTCTTTCACTATGCATTTTGAATGTCGATTTAGGTTCTTGTTTTCAGATGCTAAATGTGATTTTTGTACTTACGTGTTTTTACTTTGATAACTTTATGCTTAAGCCTTAAGCTTATTCAAATTTTAATTCCTAGATAAGAAAATTTTATGTGCCGCAGTAAAAGTTAATGAAATTGGATACCATGGTTGTTGGATTCACCACTTGAGTAGTAGGAGATGGATTTGAAGATATAGATTGGGTTAAGTTTTAAAGGAGGAAGATGAAGGTTTAATTGAGGTGTTATTTCCGTAAGTGCACTTTTTAATGTTAATACACGATTAAACTGACGGAGTCAAACTCAATTAATTGGGTTGTTAAATTAGACAAGTGTCTTTGTTTTTGTAACAGTTATAGAGATCCAATCTCTATACCTGGTTATAGAGGAGCCGGACTCATCGATATATTTATCCTATATTATCCTTTGACCTTAACATAACAAAAAGAGTAGCCCTTCGCCGTGCGAAGTCATTCCATGTGTCTTTGTAAAGGTGGAGCCTTGCTCATCCTCCACTGCTGCCATCTCTAACACTGCTGTAAAGGAGTTTTGCACGTCCTCCACTACTGAAAGTTCTTTACCTTTAGCATAGTGTAGAACAATATCCAAAGCCTCCTCCTTGATCTTGGGGCCTTCTTGGTTGGTTGCCCCCCTCTTATCAGCTCCGACTTCTTTAATGATGTTTTCATCCTATTAGTATAACCAACTGGTTCACTATCTTTATTTGGAGTGTAGTCTTATTTATCGGGAAAAAATAATGATGAGGGAGTCGACTTGGCACTTTCAGATTCGGGTTAGGAACTAGACCTGCCCAAGGAAATGAAGTCTAGTCCAGTGACGGTACTTCAGACGAATATACAAGGCCAGCAAGCCCTACTCACCACTTAGCCACATAGGCAAAAGGACTTCCTATGTGTGAGGCTACTTTAAGATCTTAAGCGAGGAGCTAGTTCAATAGTTTCGTGTTCCACTTGAGAAGATGAAGGCCAGAAATGCACCATCAACCACAGGATTAGAAGTACATCAATGAAGCTAATGAAGTCCCGCTGTTCACCACGAGCTCCATTTTTTGAATTCAAGTAGATCACTACCGAAACCCGTACCCTACACGCTGCTTTCTCGGCTTATAAGTGTCGCTTTCTTGAAAATCTTGCTTTCAGTAGATTGTTATTAGGTTTATATGCTAGTCAAGTTCAAAGAAGGTAACTATCTTGGTTTCTATTGTTATTAGGTGTTAAGAAAACTAGAATACCTGGACAGGTGGGGAAGTAAAATATCAAATAATGGAGCTTCTTTACTTAAAATGTACCTTATGTTAAAATTCTTGAATCTTGTTTGGACCAATGTAAGTAAGGTGCCTTATCTACCTTCTCTTACATCCTTGAACATTAGTATAACTGTAGTGTCGAGTCCATATTTGAACAAGGATATTACGGCGTTAAAGCTCCGCTTCTTTATCTGTTTTTCTTTTCTTTTCTGGTATCTAATTTATTTGTTTGATCTGTTCAAACTTTTCTTATATTGGCCCATATTGAAAGTGCAGAACATTGAAACTTTTCTTACTAGACTTAACGCCATTGCTAGCTGAACTTATTGTTTTTTTTCTTATTTCTTTAGGAAATATAGCAATCACCAGTTCGTGGCAACTTACGCGATATCCGACCTCAATCTACAACTTCTCATTTGAAGAGTTACATAACAAAAACTGTGGTTGCACTTGGAGAAGTTTGCACCTATTTATCGACACCTCCAAGTTCGTATAAAGTACGAATCGATGAGATACTCGATGATTTTGCACCGTTGTATGAAGGAGATGGAAGACTTGGAGATATCGTGCTTGGTGACGTCATTGCTTGGCCAAAGAATTACGTGGTTTTTCATTGATGGAGATAGAGATGATATGAATCGACAAGAATGGATCTTCCTTTGGCGTGCCTTGTAACCTTGTAAATCCAAGTACATAGTGTATTATTTTGGTCTGTGAATAGTGTTTACTAAGTTGTTGAATGCTTGTCTTGTGTCAGACTTGATCTAAGGGTTGTCAGACTTGATCTAAGTTGTTGGTATTGTGTCAGACTTGATCTAAGGGTTATTGTATACATTTTGGAATGATATAAAGATGTTTTGTACTTCATTATTCTTATAGTTTCATAACAGTTTTAATTTAAATTATTTTGGTACCCAATCAAATTGAAGCTGCAGGTGGATTGATCTATTTTTTACAAGCATGAACCGTCTGTAATGAGAAATCCAACGAAACACTTTTGATGGACCTGGACACAACACTAGACGGGTGCGAGCTGTTGTTTAAATCACTAGACCACGGCTTATAGCTGTCCACAAAACAACATTATCGACGGCCTATAGTTGTCCACAAAACATATTTCTAGACGGCTTGTAGCTGTCAATTTAATTTAAAACATAGACAGCCACTAACCGTCGATAACAAAATCGACAACATTTTTTACAATGGCTTATGAGACAGACAATAACTGTCGCTATTTGATAATCTCGACAGATATCAGCCGTCCTAAATACACTATTATGACGTAGTGGTCTTCTTGCAATTTCCTCATTTCGATTCCTGACAACATGCAATGCGATTGGTGGCTCCCAATCCATGTCAATTTGCCAATCTTTGATATCAATCTCTTGTCCATCCTCAACAATCATATTATGTAAAATTATACATGTTTTCATTATCCGATTAATGTCATCCCTACTCTACATTCGCGCTGGCCTCTTGATTATCCCCCATCTAGCTTGTAAGACACCAAATGCATGTTCCACATCTTTGTGACACACTTCTTACATCTTAGCAAAGAATTCCTCTATTTGAGTTATTGGGTGAGGGATTGTTTGTACAAGTGTAGCCCATTTAGGATAAATCCCATTGGCTAGATAGTAACCCATTTTGTATTAGCGACCATTCACGGTGTAATTGCAACGAGGAGCATCACCACGCATAAGATTGTCAAAGAGGTGAGAACATTGAAGCATGTTGACGTCGTTGTTTGAACCTGCCATACCAAAAAAAGCATGCCAAATCCATAAGTCTTGATCAACAGCGGCTTCCAAAATGATTGTAGGTTTCTTCTTATGTCCTACATGTGTACCTTGATACGCCGTAGGACACATTTCCTATTGCCAATGCATAAAATCCAAACTTCCAAGCATACCTGGGAAGCCATGATTTTCACCTTGTGCAAGTAGAAGTTGAATGTCTTCTTCGTTTGGAGCCCTCAAATATTCTTCCTCGAAGACCGCCAACATGGCATCACAAAAATGCCTCAAGCTTTCAAAAAGGGTGCTCTTTGCAATTTGAACGTATTCATCTCACGCATCCGCACCACAACCATATGGAAGCAAACAAATGTAAGCAACCACCTTTTGCATTCCCATCAAACATGGCTTTCCAATGCCATCAACCTTGTATGTAAAGTGTTTGTCATGGTCGGAGACGGCTTTCAAGATTCGGAGGAAGAGATGGCGGTGCATCCTAAACCTCCTACGAAAGATATCAAGGGGATACTTCAGGTATTACATGAAATAATCCCTCATAATCCTATTGTGAGAGACAATTCGATCACGATAAATATACTTTCTACCGGGGACCGAGCCGCGATAATCATGAGTAGCTTCATGCATGTCTTGAAACAACGAGAAAATAGGTACGAACATGTGCGCATCATCATTCATCATGTTCTCATCTTCGGATGAGGATCTTGATTCAACATAGGGAGAAGAATAAGCCATTTTGAATGTGAGAAGAAAAGTTGCAAAGTTGAGAATGAATGTGAGAAGAAAGGTTGCAAAGTTGAGAATAGTAATGCAAAAAGTGTGAGTGAAGGCAAAGTTAAAAAATTTGTGGTCTATAAAGTTGACACAAGAAATGAGGTTGGTGGTTGAATAGTTGATGGTTGAGGAGTTGAGGAGTTGAGGGTTGAGGCTTTGATTACAAGTAAATGCATGTGAGTGAAAAATTGGTTGAATTTGGCTAAGTCTAAATCGTATCGAGTGTCTAGAAGGTACGGATGGCACAGTGTCTGACGTCCATCCATTTAATTAAAACGGGAGACAGACGACATAGTTTCTGCCATCTGTACATAAATAACCAACAGACGGCAGAAACTATATCGTCCGTCTCCCGAAACTTATTAGGGAAGCTGCTGACGAAAGTCTTAACTTTGGCTGGGTTTTTGATCCTTCCAAATTTAAGACCCTTTTAGCAGCCCCATTGGAATGATATTTTTGTGGTTGGGGTGTTATATTTGCCTTCAGCAGCCCATATAACCCCCCATTGGACTTGCTCTTATGTGAAGCTCCTGATGGTTTTGTGTTAGATGTAGCATTCACAAAATTTAAAGTTTCTAGTGTGTTGCTGGCTGAATTTCTAGCAGTAGAATTGGCTTGCAAGTTTATGAAGCATATCTCTCCTAATGATGTTGTACTTCTTGGACATAACCAAACTATCATGAAGAATTAGCTAATTCTTTTGCATTTTGTTCTTTTGCTCATGTTTATAGAGAGTGTAACAAACCAGCAGATTGGCTAACTGGTTTAACCATCTCTAATTGTAATTGTTGTACTTTTCAAGGTCCCCCTCTAAGTTGAGAACTATATAGACTAATAGATGATGATGCAATAGGAACATTGTATGAGCGCCTTTGAGATTAATGCAGGTGGGGGTCTGCCTAACCCTAGCTTATTTTATAAAAAAAAATAAAAAAAAAAAAAAAAAAAAAAAAAAAAAAAAATATCATGAAGATCTTAGAGTCTGAAGAAGAGCCTCCAGACTGGAACTGTATTTCCATCCTAAGTAACATTAGATTGAAGCTGAGTACTTTACATTTTCCACACATGAGGATGCACACTCCATTGCCCAATGGACTTTCAAATTTTTTGGTGTAGAACCTCCTCCATCCTTGTAACACCCCCAACCCATTATATCTTAGCTGACAAGCCCAAGATATAATGAGTCAGAGAACCTTGCTACTTAACCGTCACGACAAATGCAAGAATAGTCAAGTAACAAGTTTACAAATTAAAATGAGATCATTATAATAAACCACTACAAATGATAACTAACAAATATTAAAAATAAAATGATGTGTTCAAATTCTAACCAAACAATATTCCAACTCGTATCTCTGTGCTCTAGTATCAAACACTTGCAAAAATCTGTAAGGGCGTAAAAATCACATGCTCAACAAGTAATATCCTCCGACAATTTTTTTCAAATCTAAATAAAACATACCAAGCATATCAAATAGAACAGAGTACGCGCACACTAGAACTCGTTGCATCAACAGTAGTAGAATCCATAAATTCACTCTTTTATAATTTGAGATTATACCAAAACAATTCTTTTTTAATTAATCTCTCGAAAACAAGTAGTCCAAATCCTATATATATATATATATATACTTAAATCAAGCAATAACTCACTCATCACTACAAGTCAAAATACAGGACCAAAAGCAAAGCAGCACAAACAAAACAAATTTCAATTTAAACATAGGTGTTCAATAGAACAATAATAACCAAACTCAATAAGGAATACTAGTATACTAATTAACCTACTCATGCATCAAATCTCAAAACAAAGTACACACAGTAATAGTGTCGACAAAGTTGAAACTAAACTTGGTCATAGTTTATTTAAACGAAAGAAAAGTTTCTAGATATACTTGCCTCAATTATTCATCCTGAAAAACAGCAAGGGAAACGTCCACAAAACTTATCAAAAGTCATGAATTAAGTCACCTGATCGACTTATACAAGCTTTCCCACCAATCATAGTTTCTACTTCACATTGTCATAAATTTATGCCCATAAAAGACTTCAAAAACTATAACGTCTCCCTTCAAACCACCCTGTGAGCCATATATCCTTTAAAAACTATTTGATTCTATTTTCCAACTGTCCAAACGGCGTCTAAAACCAATCAATATGTAACGCCCGTATTTAAAATACATTTTTTTTTCTTTTTATTAATTAATTAAATTTATTTAATTAAAAATCGGCTGGATTGGATTTGGATATGTGGGCCTGGTTTCTGGGCCCGAGTCTGTGTTGGGCTTGGGTTTCAGACCCAAGTATATAAATACATTGTTCTAGAGAATAAGGTTCTGGAAGAATAAAAAATGATAAAAATGGAGGCAGAGCTAGAAACTCGTTTGCTAGAGCGTGGAGCGCGACGACTCGGACTCGGAGGAATTTCGTCAAGCTGTTCATTAAGGTGAGTAGCTATTTTTGCTATTTCATCGAATTTATGGTTTTCCGTGTATCGGGGTATACCGACAAAGGTTTCGGCCTATTGATACTGCTCATTATCCTGTTATATTGGACTTCGTGCCATTTGTATTATTAAACTTTGTTGAATTTCGGATTGTAATTAAACTGTCGAAACTTTGTTAAAATTGGGTAAACTGTGGAAACTCTGGAGGTTGATTTGTGGAAACTGTTCGAACTCTGGAGGTTTTAATGGCGGCGCTGAGAACTCGCCAGTAAACCTTTAGGTGTGGACTGTTATTATTGGTTGTTTTATTATTTGAAGATTGGTGTTAGTGGAAGTTCGGTCGGTGCTGTCGGCATTAATGGCGTCGCCCGTCATTTTAGTTTTTAGATTTGTCCGCTTGAATGTGGTGGTGGTGGGTTAGGTTAGGTTTGGTAGCTAGTGAGGGTGCGTGAGGGGGATCGAGTGGTTGGTTTACTGGCTGTTGGGAGCTTGGGATAACCATTAATGGCGGCCAGAGAATCGCCAGTAGAGCTGTGATGGTTGTGTTTTTTTTTGTATTTTGGTTGATTTGTTTTCTTGATTGTTTTGTTGAAGTGTGGTTGGATTAAGGGTGGTTATTGGTTGTGTGTGGGGCGGTGGGAAGCTTGGAGAAGCCATTAATGGAGGCCGAAATTTCTTCCAGATCTAGTTTTGGTGGAGTTTAGATTTAAGCATTTGAGGTTGTTGCCTTTGTTAATGTTGTTTGGTTTTGGATTTGGGTTAAAACCGACTTGATGAAGAAGAGAGTGGTGGCCGGATTTAGGTGGCTGGTGGAGGAGAGAATTGGGGAAGAAGATGAACTGTTGGCCGGCTGGGCCTGGGGCTTGGGCCTGGGCCAAAGCCTTTTGGTTTTGCTTGGGCCGAAATCAAATTTGAAGTTGTTGGGCCCGGTTTTGTTTTAAGTGGTTGGGCCAGTTCATTTGTTGTTGGGCCCGATTCTATTTTGGTTTTGGCTGGGCCTTTTCCAATTAGATTGTTTTGTTTGGGCCCGATTTCATTAAGTTTTGGGACCAGTTTTAGTGTTAGTTGTGGGCCGAGTTCTATTTCGGGTTTGGGCCAAAACTAATTAGTTTTCTTTGGGCCGGTTTCTAATTTTATGTGGGTTGGTCCTTATGTCCCTATTTGGGTCAGGTGGAATAAATAAGTTGGTTTTAAACTTTCGGGTTCTAAGGTTTGGGCTTGGCCAGTTGGGTCCGAACCATTACCTTGGTCATGAGCCCATGAGCCATGCACTTTTGACCTTAGCCATGAACTATGGCTATGACCATGAACCTGTTGAACATAGAAACGACAGTTTGACTTCGACCATGATGTGTTGACTTTGATTTTGACCATGACATGTTGACTTTGATTTTGACCATGACGTGTTGACTTTGACTTTGACCATGACGTGTTGACTTTGACCGTTGACCGTTGACTGTGGAATGTTGATTTTTTCTAGTTTTTCTCATATTTAAGAATATGGACAAATATAATAAAATATTGTCGAAATTATATAACGTTGTTTGTCATTATCTAAGTAAGATTTGACGTGAGTAGTGTGTAAAGCATATATATATTGGGCTTTGATTGTGGATTGTTGATTGTTTAATTGTGTTACGTTTTTATATATTAAATTGTATGGACAAATCAAATGTTAAAATGCTGTAGAAGCTTGTATAAATTTGGTAGTCATTATCTAATTAAGATTTGACGTTGATATTGTGACATTATATAATATGTTGGGATATATATATTAAATGCAATAGTTTTGGAGAAATAAATGTATAAACGCTCCATTATTTTATATGTGAGATGCTACTATGAGGTAGTATAGTATGTGTGGATATTTTCCCACGGGATTATGGCGTAGTGCAATAATATATTGGCACGTGAAAGAATGAAAGTGGTTATGAGATATAATTAAGATATTTCTAAATATTGTGGCTTAGTGCAATAAGGTATTTGACATGCACGTGATATAGTGGAATGATTATGAGTCATAAATGTATGACACCGGAATAAATTACGTAACGAAAATCCTAGAACCTGATTACGACAACTCATGTGATTTGCCCTGTGTGGGCATATGTGATATGATTGGCCCTTGTGTAGGGTGTATATATAAGATGTTGATTGACCCATGTGTTGGGCAATCGTAGCCGAATAGTGGCTTGATTATTCCGTTCGCAAATATTGGAACGAGACGCGCGATATTTTATGCGAATAGTGGCGATTTCAGCATAATGGCTTCCGTGTGTAGTAGGTTACGGTGTCGCGGCATCCCTCCAGGATAGTTACACACGCGAGTGGTACATTATGTAAGGGGAGGCATGTGGATGTACATGTTCGGGCGTTGGGTAGCGATTGTGGTAGCCAGGGAAACTAGGTAAGACATAGATCTGACGTGATTTTAGGGACAAAAGAAAGCCTTAAATAATATAATTATGGTAATATGTTGGTTATTTGTTTAGTTAGAACCTAAGGCGCCTCGATGGAGGAACTACATGCCTTATTTATGATGCGTATAGTTTGTGGTGTGGTTAGTGGGAAGTTAAGGCGTCTCAGTGGAGGAACTACCGGCCTTAATTATTGTACTTAAGGATATTGTATTAGTCGTTGAAAGTTAAGGCGCCTCGGTAGAGGAACTAACTGCCTTATAGATTGTGTATATATATGTATAAGTATATGTTGTATTTTAGAGCTACTCACACCAGCATTTTTATAATGCTGACCCGATTTGCATGTTTGCTTATCGGGTGTGTTCATTAAATGAACATAGTTGATAAGTCCTGACAGGTTTAGTGTTGAAGAAGATTGGTTTCTGCTTGTGGTTTGCGTTAGCATTGCATCTCAGGATATGTTTTGTTTTCCTTTGAGGTGATATAGATTTTCAGTTGAGATAAGGCTATTTGCATTTTCATTTGTTAATTTATGTAATGAAGATGACTTTTGTTAATTTGAAATTTTTATTGGTTTTTAATTATCCGCATATTTAAACTGTTTATGGGTTTTTGGGAGTGGAGAGTGCGTCACACCTCGGAGATCGAAGAGTCGGGAACAAATCTTGTTTTTCTGAATTTTGTCGAAATTCAGGGTGTGACACAATATGTTGAAATATATGACTATTTTGGTGAAAGGTGTCAAATCTGCTTCGAAACCTATTTCTCTCTCATTTCTCCTTCTTGGATGGTGATATGTCATAGATATTAGAATCAAATAGCCATTAACTCAGGGTATTTGAGGTTCCCATCATCTTCTCCATTTGTGAGTTGTGATTTTCGGCCGAAAAGAATGAGATAAGGACGAAGAGAAATTGACATTCGGTGTTGTGTTTCTCTGGTTCTATCTCGAACCATTTAAATTGGGTTCTGGATATTAGAATGGTTATTAGGAGTTTGGGACGGACCTAAACTCAATTCACTGAGCTACCCACTCAAAAGTCTACAAGTCTCGAAGCCCGTTTAATTGCTACCAACCCAAATCTACTATCTACTATCACTTCTCCCTATATTAGAGCAGAGTACATCTTATGTGGACAATCTCTTTCCTAGGTGGTGCATTCTTGAGATATAGGTATGCCACGTGGACACTCTTAATTAATCATAAGAAGTTTCTTAATACAATATGAACTCTTAATCTTAAGAAGTTTCATAATACAACACAACTCTAATAAATCTATCAAATTCTGACAAGGAAATTTTATACGACTCCAATAAGAAAGCATTGCTAAATCAACTCCAAAAACTTATGCTAATAATTATCGGTAATTGAATTCCTCACAAAAATTTAGGGGATGTGAATTTTAGAAATGATTCCGGCCATATGCCCGGGTCTAAAACCTTGTCTATATACTAAAGTAGAGAGACCTCTAAAAAAGATTTCTCTCTCCTAGGTGGCACTTTAATATGAAAGATATATTTTTCTCTCTCCTAGGTGGCTCTCTAATATTAAAATTTTTGAATCCATTATGCCATGTGTAATTAAAGCTTTTGAGTCTAATTAAAACTCTTCCTACTATTTGAGTGCGAGTGTGAGTAAGTGCAAGTTAAGTAGTTTCCTATTACAATTACAACTCTATTAGAAATAGTTTCCTCTATTAGGATACCTCTATATGCTTGGTATCTATGAGACTGCCCAATGTTGTGCAGTGCCAAGAGAACGATAACAATACTTGGTATGTAGCATGGTAGCAGCATGTTAATATCATGTCACTATATGGATATTAGTGAATTGATAAATTTACACGATCTATTGGTGACTTTCTTTCTGGAGGTTCTCTTTCGAGGGTTGCATGTCTTCATATGATTAAAGCAAAGCACTGCTTCAAGCTAGATTATGAACAACCATCTGTACAAAGCAAAGACTAAAATGGCTAAGTCCAGTGTTTCCAAGGTTCTCATCCTAACCTCCAAACAATAAATATATAGTTGTATCAAGATGAGATATAGAAATATGAGTGTAGGAGGTGCGCATTCTTGCCCTTGACATTAGCTCTGAGAAGCTCCACACTTATAGCTCTCCTCATGCTCTTGAGCTTCCTGACTACTACATACTTACTGAGAAATTCTTAACTCATCAGTAGAACCTATGCAATCACCCTAGCGAGTGGGAGTCACAAGTGACCTTATGGCATCAATAATTGAGATGGCTATTAATGCGGCTGAAGATCTACTCCGTTTTTTAATCAACAATCCTTCTCTCTGCAAACGATTTAAGCTCCTGAGTTATATTAAATGTGGCATTAATACCATAGTGTTATTTACACTTTGTTTTTTTTTTCCAGTTTTCTCAAAGGTTTTACGGTTTTACCTTCACTACACCATAATAGGATATTTGCAACACACACCTTTTTTACTTTGCAACGCTTATTTACCGTTAGCAAATTGCCAACGCTATATAAGTGTTAGCAATGTTGTAAAGCGTTAGTTTATTTTAGTGAATTTCCGGAATTAATTGCTAACGCTTGAAAATTGTTTGAGAAGCGTTACAAATCCAAAAAACCAAAACATCGAAATTTCGAAAAGAAAGAAACAAAAAAGAAATCGCGCTCGGTATGTGAGAATAGAAAACCTCTATTTCTCTCTCTCAGCCGCTAGGTTAGGGTTTTCTTATCATTCCTCTTTCTCTCCTTCAACCCCTCCTCTTCTCCAGAACAATCCCTTCCTACCTTTTTCTTCCTTTTCTAATTCCCAACAAAAGGATTGTGTTGAAACCAAAGCTTTGAAAACCAATTTTTGGCCTGAGAAAGACTTTGTTGTTGAAGATGATGACGAAGAAGAAGAAGGGTATTCTTCTGTTTTGATGGTCCTTCTATAAAGAATGAGTTTGGTTTCGTTCTAGAAAGCGAACTCAGTGTTTTGGTAAGCAATTTTAAATAAAGAAACGGTTTTTGACTTGGCGAGTTTGTTTGTTTATCCTCATTTCTGAAGAAAAAACTTGTTTTTACACTTTCCTTTCCAGAAAGAGAACCCAAGGACCGAAAGAGGAATCGGCTTTCAGTTTCGCACTCTCGAACAATCAGTCACCACCATCTTTAGCTTGTAGTCGAGGTAAATTTATATTTGTAAGTTTGGAATTGTTAATTGAAAGTTGATTGGGGTTTTAGTCCTAGAAAGAGGTGGACATACACATGAATATCCAAACTTATGGACATAAGAAGGATTTCTAACAACATTAACTTCGAGCACGCGCAAATGACTTGCCGTGAGAATCTTTTTCATCGAAGAGATGGTGTTGCGAATGGTAGAGGAAGAGTTCTTGGTGGAAGTTGTGCTATTAATGCTGGTTTTTATAGGAGAGCTGATGATGACTTCTTTAAACAACCTGGGTTTAAATTGAATCTTGATTTAGTGAACAGTGTCTTATGATTGGATTGAAAAAGTCATTTGTTCTTAGACCTCGGTTGAAAAACGGCAATCCACGTTAAGATGGACTTCTTGAAGCTAATGTTACACCTTATAATGGTTTTAATCTTCATCATGTTGTTGGGACTAAGATTGGTGGGTCTACTTTTGATGGTTTGGGGAGAAGACATAGTGCTGCTGATTTACTTAATCATGCTAGACCTTCAAATATCATGGTGGCTCTTCATGCCCGTGTTGTTGAGTCATACATTCAATACCCTTTCTTCTGATTCTGGTACTCCTATTCTTTCCATTCAACAAACTTATTGTATTACATTCTATTATTTTGTATGTGTGTTTGTTTTGGTTGGAATTCATATTGTAATACATGTTTAGAATGGCCCTTTGCTTGAAAAAGATTAAGAAACATCAGCCATTGGTGCTTTTAGAATAGGCTTAAGAGTTAGTTTCAATACTCTCACTGTATTTTAAAATTGTGAGTTGGTTGGGTGTCTGCTTAAACAGGTGTTTCATTGAGTTATTAATTGTCATGATGAAATTGCTTCTTAGTTAAAACTAATATTTATGTATTTGAAGAATTCAAGCTGCAATGTTATTTGCAATTGATATCAGGATGGACGTCAAGTTCTTATGATTGAGAGAGATTTGAGCGAGCCAGACATAATTGTTGGGGAACTGTTACAGCCAGGAGGATACCTGAAATTGATAGAGCTTGGCCTTCAAGGTAGGCATGAAATTCTGAATGTGAATATATTTTAGCTACAGGTCAACATATTTATGTGGCTCAACTGTATGCTCCGCAGATTGTGTAGAGGAAATTGATGCTCAAAGACAACACTATTTTATATATCGGCAAGACAAAATATCGCATCTTTCTTAAGTAAAAATAAATAAAAAAAACCTCCACAGAAGAAAGAAATGGAATTATTAATGGTGAATCTTGAAGGAATATTCAACTCTTTATCACAGTGCAGCACTGGAATTGAAACACTCGAAACGTCAGTTTCTGAGCTTGTCGAGTTTATTGACTACGTTCACAACAACACTATTCTTCAAGAATCAGTAGTAGAAGAAAAACAACAACAACTTGCCAATCAAGTTTCAAAAGAAAATGCACTGAAAACACTCAATCACCTACTTGCTTTTATTTCCTCTCCTTCCTTAAACCAGGTTTAGTTTTGACCACTTTGTTTTTATTAACTATATGAAATTGTTTGTTTAATGAATATGGGTTTTTCTGCAGGTGGTTGTTGATGCACTGTCATTTGTCTTGCCCAAATTAGTTTTCAGGTTTCTGAGCGTGTCCAAAGAGTTATTTCAGATTGGTGAACGTATACTTGACCGCCTTATATCTACTTGTAGTCCAAGAGATATGCTCACCGTTATCTGCAACTTCAATCTTTATTAATTGTTCGAGGTTGGTAATCTTTGTTTTCAACATGTTTCATTGTGTTTTTTTTTATTGAATCAGGTATTATATACTCATAAAGGGATGTGCAAGGAACCTGCTTCTTTTACTCCTCTGTTTCTTTGCTCTATCAAAAGGTAAAAGTCATTTGAATGTTGAAAAGTTTTACTCATTGTTTACCAACTGAATCTACCCTATAAAGTTCACACATTTTATGCATGTAAGACTTCGGAGATGAAATTACTTATTAAGCTAGGTACAAGTATAATGTCAAGAGAGCTCAGATAGTTTCTTGATGCATTTATTTCTTCCTTGCAGTGCTTATATCCCTCCAAAGACGTCACTTTGAGCATATAAAAGAAGTGTTGCCTGCAGTCCTTAAGGTTCTACAAGCTGTTTCTTCTGAGTTAGATGATGAAACTCAGGATTCATATCAGCTCAATCATCAATTGAAGCAATGCCCACGGTAAGGATCTCACAGAGGCATCTCCGAACAGATTCACACTGCCCTGTTTGTAAAGAAAAATTTGAGCTGGGAACCGGAAGCCGCGCCCGGATGCCATGTAACCATATGTATCATCTTGAATGTATTGTTCCATGGTTGGTTCAAAGACAACTCCTGCCCTGTATGCCATCTTGAACTGCCACCACGAGGGATCCACTAGTGCTCGAGTAATCGGAGTTCTAGCAGAGCGATAGGACTAGCGATGCAAGTAGTAACACCGATGCAAGAGTCTCCGGTTGCCTTTCTGGATTCACTTCTTCTCGAAGAGGTAAAGGGGCTTGATAAAATTTGCACTATTAATATTCAAGATAAACTTTTAACTATAATCCAGCTAACATGTAGTACTTGATTGCAGTGGGAAGATCGTGTGCAAAGAGGGCTCTTCCGCTACGATGTCACTGCTTGTGAGACTAAGGTTTGATAATATTCCTTCCCGTTTTTGTTTTTGTCGTAGATCCTTCATGGGCATTTTTTGTCGGGATGAGAAATGACCTCGGAGTATCGAGAGATAAAAATGTGGACCATGCCATTGTTCTAAAACTGTTTTGCATTCTGTGCAGGTGATCCGCTTATTGTCTGCTTCATGATCTTTTCTTGGTCGACTATTTTATCTTAATGCTAGGATCTCTTTTGGAGCATTTGTGGAAATAAATGGGCGTACGGTTTTCAACAATACAAGCTGTTATCTCTTGTTTAGGATCATAGTATGAAAACTTTTTTTATGGTGATAGTCCAACAATAAGTTTGTGAGGTTTAGAAAATCGCTCAAAGTTGTGAATGTTTGTGAATGTATATGGTTGGATTAGTTTTGTACTTTATCGGTTTTTTTTCCCATGTATATTATGGTTTCTTTGTAAAATAGTATGAAAATGTATTGTGTACCGGAAAAGGGGGCATCTTTTTGTAGGTTTAGCTAGTTGCTACAAAATATGTGAAATTATTTTTTTTTTATCAGCAACCCATCAGCAACGGTCCATAACCGTTACAAATGATTTTTAAATTAACTAACAACTTTGCAAAGGTTAAAAACCATTACAAATTACCAACGTTTAAAAAGCGTTTGTGAAATAAAAAAAACGTTGCAAATATTTTAAATTTGTATACAAAATAGTTATAAAAAGTGTTGCAAATCATTATTGCAACGCTTAAAAAGCATTGGAAATTTCTATTTGCAACGTTTATTAACCGTTGCAAAAATTTCCAACACTTTACCCACGCCATATTTGCAACGCTTAAAAAGCGTTGCAAAAATTATTAGCAACGCTTTTTTGTCGTTGCAAATAGCCTGTTATGGTGTAGTGCTTCTGGACGTTAAATCTTTTTCTAAACATTTGAGTCCTTAATAACATCCTTCACAGGCAAGCCAATTATTATTGCATTTAAAAAATCTGGAACCTAATGATGACTTAAGGATGAAAATTAGTATGGAAGTCTTCTTTCATGTATTTGCAAATGATTCACAGAACCAATTTGATGACCTTAGTTGTCGAGTGGTTTCCCCAAACGGCCATGTTTGACACCTTATTATAAAAGACACCTGCTTTTAGAGCAAGATGTATAATTTGATTTCATTATAAAATCATATTTTTGAGCAGTAGTCCATATATTAGATTCATCAACAAGAAAGGCATGAGGAATATACCAGTTTCACCTAGCATTTAGCCTTGTTCTCATCCAACCTGGTCAAAGCGTGAAAGTTCTTTGCAAACATGTTTGGTACATTTTAAAATCAATTATAGCACTACACGGGGAAAAAGCAATTAACAAGACTTGGCATCATACCCTTACTTATATGCAAAGTCTGAATTAGTAGCATGAAACTTTCTTACTTCGTATGGCATGAGTTGCCCACAACTATGACTTTAACATTACATGATGCTACCACATTTAGTGCATTTGAAGGCTTCATATAGAAAAGCGGGCGGTGTTGCATAACAAGCTATTGGTTCAATTATAACTGTTTTTTCTTTCGTTTCTAAAGGTGATTTGGCTGCAAAATATGTTGATTTATTGGAAAAATCGGTGCCATTGGAACTAAGCTTGGGTTCGATAAGGGTATGGTGCTAGATTGGAGATTGATAAGAGCCCAAAACTGTAGTTTTAACCCCTTAATAATAGCATTTAGACTAATTATGTGTATAATAAATAATAGTTAGTGTTGTTTACGTGCTTTTGTATATTTCAGGTCTTGGAGTCAAATATGTGAAGAAATATGTCACTTTTGCAAGAGAAATGAGCAAAGGTTGGTTGCTAAAAAGTTCTATGATTAAAGGCCAAGATTCAAGGAGAAAAAGTCTTTTTAAAGCCTAGTCAAAGCTGAAAAATCAAAGTTATCGCAGGCAGAAATAGAGCATAAAAGTCAATAGAACTTCCGTAGGTCGTATCTCTAGACTCAGACCTCGGAATTGGGCCTATTATATTTCAAAACGACCGGCTTGAAAAGAGATTTCTACTGGTTGAGGCCTTGATCCAATCATAAGAGTAAAAGTGGACGAAAAGGCTATTACATTAATTTCTAATAGAAAAACTCTTTATGGACTTAAGTAATTAGGTTGTGGGCTTGATTAAATGGTCCAAAACATAGCTCCAAAGCCCATGTATGAAATTGTAAACCTAGCCCTCTCCTATATAAAGAGGACTAAGGTATAACTCTCTGGTACTTAGTTTTTAATTCATAAATCCCTTCTTAGTTAATAAATTAGATAATAAATTAGTTTTCTTCTTTAGTCAAAACCCTAGTTATTGTTTTATTAGCCTAATCACCATTAATAAAGCCAAGTTATTTATATTGTTTCAATTATATCTTATTCTTCTATTGATGATAGTCTAATGAATCTTAGCTAAACCCATTAGAGGGGTTTGATGAAGCTTTGATGAAGACTTGATGTGTTAGTATAGAATAAGTTGTAGTAATCTATTCCACTCTAGAAGGTAGTTAATTCACCATGAGAATGGGTTTAAATTGCCTCACATGCTAATTATTAGTTGGTAGAGATTGTCATGAATAATTAGGGATTAAAAAGACCCAACCTTCATGTGAAAACATAAAGATTAAGATTACAACAAATCTATGCTAGCTTATTAAGGTTTAATCAAGGTGGAATCAAATCCCCCTAATACCTCTCTTCTCATTAACATCTTATAATCAAATTACCATAGTACATTAGCATATCATAATTAGCTATTTTCACCATATTAGTATAATTCAATTATTGGTCTCGTTGATATTATAGAATTGATAATTTAGTAAAACTGTTACATCTAGGAAACTAGGAGTGGAATGAATTCTTTACTACACCATATCGCAAGATAATCGAGAGTAGAAACTTTGATAACCATAGCTTAAATTCATGTTTTTACTTCTGTTGTGTTTAATTAGTTAAGTAGGAGTAAAAGTGTGTTTTTACTTTTATCAAATGGCGCCACTGCCGTATTAGTTTTGTTAGACTAGTTTCCCATTGTGTTTAAAATTCTACCAGTATCCCATTTCACCCACCCACCCGATTGTTTGGTCTAACTGTGTTTGTTTTTTCTTTTCTTCAGAAATTTTTTTCTCGACATAGTACTCGGAGCGCGCACGCCCTCTTGTTACTGGAAATTTTTTTTGCGAATAGTACCTTGAGCGCGCCCGCGCCCCTCTAAAGAATAGCCTAATTTTTGCAGGTTAGTCATCGGCTCTCATTTTGTTCAAATTATTTTTACTATTCAGTGTTTTCAACTTCTTAAATAAACTGGGATTGTGTATACAAGACGCTATTCATACGCAAAGCAAGGAGGCATTTAGGTACTCTTTCCTTCACTCCTCGTTTATTATGTTAGAGGATTTTTCATTCTAGCATATCAGGGTTGTTTGACTGTTGTTAGTGGTTTGTATTAATATTGGCCTTAGCCTTGCATGAGATTAAGGTCCGGTAAGAGTAAACCATCTTTTGTTATTTATCATAAACATCAACGCACACGCCTATCTAGAATATCACACACTACACCTGTATTAATGGCTGACGAAATAGAGACTCCTCTCTCTGACTTTTACAAAGCCCTAAATGATAACCCTGTGTCCTGCATCGTTCTCGCAGACCCAGTGGGGGATTTTCGAATTCCCCCGAATATATTTAATTTATTACCATTTTTTCATGGGTTAGACCACGAGAAGCCTTAGTAGCATATGCGTAGGATAGAACAAGTTCTTACCACATTTCATCATCCTACCGTAGGCTCGGAACAAATTAAACTAAAGGTGTTTCCTTTCAACTTAGTCGATAAGGCGGCATCTTGGTTAACTACCCAAACGCCTAATTCTAGGGACTTATTGGCCAAACTTGTTCAATTGTTCATGGAACAGTTTTACCCACCACTGAAGACAGATGAAATGCTTCAAAAGATTCATTTCTTCGACCAGAATCCTCATGAATCCTTTTCAAAGGCTTGGAATCATTTTGCTGATCTTCTTATCGGGTGTCCACATCATAACCTTGCGAAAGACACGCTTGTTGGTGCCTTTTTCAAAGGGCTTTTACATCACCATAAAGAGGTTCTTGATATAGTGACTGGGGGTAGTTTCCTTAGTAAAGGAGCCTCCGAGGCTTATAGGTTTTTAGAAGATCAATCTAAGCATAATATTAACTGGAGGGGGGGGGGGGATAATGACATCCCCCGCTCCACTAATTCTTCTTCTACAGTCAAGGCTGCCAGTATGTTTCAGGTTAAATCTGATCCCAAGCATAGAACACTAATTTCAACATAAGCCTGCTCCTATCATGAATATCAACTCTCTTCCATGTAATTTCTGTTACAGCCTTGAGCATATCGACTCCTATTGTCCTTTCGTCTATGACCACCCATCCACACAGTCTACTGATGTTTGCTCCATTAATAGCGAACCTAATCCACCTTGGACACAAAACCCCAACTTCGGATCTGAATTCTACCAAGATCCCTAATGAAGTAGGGAGTCAAATCAACAAGGAGGTAATACCAAGATATGATCTAGAAACTCAAAGTAACAAATTCACTTCTTCATCTTCAGCTCTAAACAAAAAATCTGATCTGAGAAATCTAGGGCTTCAAAGTGCAACCTTGCAAGATCAAAATAAGGAGGCTAGTAATTCTGATGTGCATGGGAAAAAGAGTACGTGGGCTGATGTATTGGGAAAGAAGACAGTTGGGAAACAAAGGCTTGAGTTCATTCAACCTGATATTGTTGAAGGTAAGAAGGTTGTACACTTTGAATCAAAGGAGTTTGTTGATTCAAACAAGAAATATGCAAACCTGATTGTGGGTAGTTTTATTGGTCGCAAGTTGAATTATTCATATGTTAAAGATGTTGTTACAAGGACCTGGAAACTAAAGAATGGTTTTGAGATGAAACCATATGGAGAGAGTATGTATACCTTTGATTTTCGTAGTGAGGATGATAGGAACTCTGTTCTGGATATCGGATCCTTCCATATTGCTAGTCAATTATTTGTGGTAAGACCATGGAAATTATTTGTGGAATCTAATGAGATGAAGACTATACCTATTTGGGTAGTACTCAAAAAGTTTCCCATGGAGTTGTGGGACAAGAAAGGGTTTAGTAAGGTCGGAAGTGCAATTGGAGTTCCTCTTTTTACTGATACAACTATAGAAGAGAGGACAAGGACAAGCTTTGCTAGGATATGTGTGGAGATTTATACAAAGTGTGAGTATCCGAGGGATGTCACATGTGTGCTTGATCAAAGAAGAGAATATAAAGTCAAGGTATAGTATAACTGGAAGCCACAAAAGTGTATGCATTGTGAAGTTTTTGGCCATACGGATAGCTCCTGTCCTAAGAAGCCAAAAAAGAATGAAGCCATTACTAGTGTGTGGATTATAAAAGAAAAGGTAGAAAAGAAGAAAGAAGTCCAACAAGAGAGTAGTACTCATGAAGGGCAGATTGTCTAAGAGGACAAAGAACAAAAGGAACATGATAAGGCACTAGAAGGGAAGAGTACAGAACAAATTGAGGAAAGGGAATGGCAAGTACCGAAGAAGAAACACACTTGTAGATCACCAAAGGCAGCACAAGAAGATTCATTACAATATGTTGTGGTGGAACAAGTTCATGATGATAAGGAAGAGGGTAAAGATATACAAGAACAGAGCCCAGTAGAACAAACGAGGGAAGGACAAGCAAATGAAAATGAAAAAACCAGAGACACAAGCCCAAGGAAGCTAGGAGTGATAAGGAGAGAGGTAATTACTAAGTCTAATGTATTTACTAGGATACATACTACTATGAAGTCTAATAGAGTGGCTGCCAAGTACGGTCACTATAATCCTCAATCAAGTTCTAAATGATGATAAACCTAGGATGTTGGAATATGAGGGGAGTGAATCAAGGATTTAAGCATGCTAAAGTTAAGAACTTGATTAGAAAATATCAACTTGGTATTGTGGGATTGGTAGAAAGAAAGGTTAAACAAGCAAATCAGAGTGAGGTTGTGAACAAAATACGCATGGGATGGAATTGTGAACATAATTATTTGTATAGTGACCTTGGTAGAATATGGCTTTTGTGGGATGGCAGTGCTTGTTGTGTAAGAGTAATTGATTGTGAATCATAAAGTATTATAGCTGAAGTGGTGCTTATAAGTGGTAAGAAGTTCTTTATTACCATTGTGTATGCAAGTAATGATAGGAATCAGAGAAGGAATTTGTGGGCTAAGTTAGTTGCACATTCAAGGACATTCCAAGATGCATGGATTGTTCTTGGGGACTTTAATTCCGTTTTAAGTCCTAATGAAAGAGTTGGAGGGAGGGAAACTAGAAGTCATCATTTTGAAGATTTCTTGAATTGTACTAACACTTCTGGATTAGTTGATTTGAGATATACAGGATGTTTCTTGACTTGGAATGACAAGCAAGTTCAAAGGAAATGGAGGAAATTAGATAGAGTTATGGTGAACTCGGAATGGGTAGATGAGTATTCGGATTATGAAGCTGAGTTTTTGAATCCAGGAGCAATTTTAGATCACTCTTCTATGGTTGCTTATTCCTTAGCACAAAAGGATAGACACAAGAAAACCTTTAGGTTCTTTAACTTATGGGTTCAAGAACAAGGGTTTATGGATGTTGTACATCAAGCATGGAATACAGAAGTTGTAGGTTATCCAATGTTTGTTTTTATGAAGAGACTGAGGCAGGTCAAGTATGCATTGATTGAATGGAACAAAAGTAAGGTGGGGAATGTAATGACAAGAGTAATAGAGACAAAACAGCAGCTTGATGGAGTCCAATCAAGATTACAAGAATTACCTCTTAGCAATGAACTGATACAGAAAGAGAAAGAGATCATTGGGAAGTATGTGAGAGAAGCAAGAGCAGAAGAAGGGTTCTACAAGCAGAAATCTAGAGACAAGGATATTGTTCTAGGTGATAGTAACTCCAAGTATTTCTTTGAATCAGTTAAGATGAGAAGAGTGAAGAATAGAATTACTTGTTTGAGGGATGAGAATGGGAACATTATAGATGACATGAGTGCCATTAGGGAGGAATGTGTTAAGTTTTATCAGAATTTGTACAAACCAGATGGGTTACAAGAGATGGATTTTTCTATATTTAATGATATACAATCTGCTCATGTGATTAGTGGAGATGTTAAGAATATGTTGGAGATGGATGTTACTAAAGATGAGATTACAGAGGCACTATCTTGCGTTGATAGTGATAAGTCACCTAGAGGAGATGGCTTCTCTTCTTACTTCTTCAAAGCTACTTGGAGAATAATTATCAATGATTTTGTCAAATTATTTAGAACTTCTTTAGGTCTGGTCATATGTTAAAGGAAGTAAACTCTACATGCATATCTTTGATCCCAAAGGTACCAAGGCCAGAGAATTTGGGAGATTACAGGCTAATCTCTTGTTGTAGTGTGGTCTATAAGTGTATAACAAAGATCCTTACAATGAGAATGAAGGGCATACTGCATTCTATTGTGTCTAAGAACCAATCTGCATTCATTTTAGGGAGGAGTATTCAAGACAATATATTGTTGTGCCATGAGTTGCTCCATAATTATCATAGAGATTCTGGGGTTCCAAGATGTGCAGCAAAGATTGATCTCAAGAAAGCTTATGATTCAGTAAGGTGGGAAGTTGTTGTTTATGCATTGCGAAGAATTGGTATGCCAAAAAAGTTCATTACTTGGGTCAGAGTGTGCATAGAGACCGTCACCTTTTCTGTGATGGTGAATGGCACTCCTTTTGGCTACTTTACTAGCACAAGAGGAATTAGACAGGGGGACCCAATGTCTCCATACTTATTTGTAATAGTTATGGAGCTCTTCTCAAATCTGATGTTTAAAAGTGTAGAAGCAGGAACATATAAGCTTCATTACAAATGTAAAAACCCTGTTATTACTAACCTTTCCTTTGCAGATGATCTCATTGCCTTCATGAATGGAGATGTACTTACAGCAAGAACTCTAGCAAGCAATCTAAGGAGCTTTAGCTTGGCTATGGGCCTAGAAGCTAATATTGGAAAGAGCAACTTGTTTACATGTGGCATTGAGGAGACCATGGTGCAAGCAATTCAGAATGAGATACAATTTCCAAGAGGAGTGTTACCTATCAAGTATTTAGGTTTGCCTCTTATTACAACAAGGCTTACCTATAATGATTGTTTACCATTGATTGAGAAGGTTTCAAAGAAGATCCAAGGGTTTAGAGGTTCTTGTCATATGCAGGTAGGCTTCAATTAGTTAAGGTTGTTCTTAACAACATGAGCATATATTGGTCTCTATCTTATATTCTACCACAGCCATTATTGATTCTATAGAAAGATTATGTAGAAATTTCTTGTGGAAGGGGCCGGATAGCTCTCATGCTCTTATTAGATGGAAGGATGTGTGCTTTCCTTATGATGAGGGAGGATTAGGAGTGAGAGATGTGGCTATTACTAATCCAGCTGCCAACCTAAAGCATATATGGCATATTATTAGTAAAAAAGACACACTATGGGTAGAGTGGATACACAAGAATCTGATTAGAGGACAGAACTTTTGGCAAATTAGCATTCCTCAAGATGTATCATGGAGTTGGAGGAACATTTTGAAGGGTAGAGTGGATGTAAAACTTATTGCTCATCATCAGATTGGTGATGGAAAATCTACTAAGTTTTGGTTGGACCCTTGGCACCTGAGAGGTATATTGAAACCTTATTTTCCTCAAGCCTTGCTTTATGACTCTACAGCTAACATCAATGTAAAGCTGGGGCAACTTATCTCAGATGGAAGGTAGAGTATTCCTCAACATACTAGGAATCACTTCCCTGACATTGCCATTGAGATTGAAGAGGAAGTTCAGATTGGTGGAGGAGAAGACTTGGTTGTATGGGATGATTATTTACATGGGGAGTTTCAACTTAAAGATGCATACCAAAGCTTGAGGAAGAAAAGGCAAGTTAGGGAAAGGCATGGGATCTGTTGGTTCACTAATAGAATCCCTAGACACTCTTTTATAGGGTGGATGGTTCTTAATGAAGGATTGAAAACTCCCAAGAAAGTCAAGGAATGGAAGGTGATATAATCTGATTTATGTGTGTTATGTTGGAGGGATGTGGAAACAGAGAAACATTTGTTCTTTTCTTGTGTGTATTCCCAATACATTTGGAATACTATTTTACTATTTGCAGGCTTTAACAAGAGGAGAGCAGCTACATGGGAAGATGAATTGCATTGGATTATTAACAAGTCTAAAGGCAAAGGTGGAAGGCAAGATGCAATCCGGTTGGTGACTAATGCATTTTTTTATCATGCGTGGCAGCAAAGGAATGCAAGAATCTTTAAGAACCAATACAAAACAGGAAGGCAGGTTGCAAATCAAATCATTCATGATGTGAAGGTCAAGATGAACTCACTTGACATCAAGATGGAGGAAGGACCAGCAAGGCAAAGCTTCATGGAGAAATGGTTAGTTCAAGTTGGGGTGAGTACAAGTAGAAGTATTCAATGCAAATATGTTAAATCAGATCAAGGAAATAGCACACTTAACACAGATGGCACATTACAAGGTTTAGTTGGAGGTTGGGCAGCAGCCATAAGAGATAGTGAAGGAGTAGTGGTAGCAGCAGCTAGAGGAAAGTCAAGCTTCACATCAATTGCAATGACTGAATTGCAAGGAGTGCAACAAGGACTCAAGCTAGCAGAAAGGTACAATGTGAAGAGAATACAAGCACAAACAGATTCGAGCAATGTAATTTCCTTTTTAAGGAAAGAAGGGTATCATCCATGGCAGGCTAACAAGATCATTGAAGACATTAGAAGAGTGATTGATAGGCTAGAGTTCTTCTCTATTATTCACGTATATAGAGAAACAAACAGACTTGCAGATGCACTTGCAAAAAATGTACCTAGTCATAGGTTTGTAGATATTGTTCCTAGCTCCTTTGCAGAGGATGTTAAAAAGATTATATATGTGAACTCTATAGGAACAGTCTATCAACGAATGTACTAAGCTCTTTTCATTAATGAAAAGGGGTAGGGGACCTCTAAATAACCCTGCTTGCCTATAAAAAAAAACCCCAACTTCCGTTGGCAAAATAATCAACAAGTTACACCTCCGGGGTTTAATAATCAAAATGTTAGGCGAGCGAACAATTACAACCAAGCTCCACCGAGACAAGGACAAGGTAATTATAATAAGGCTTAAATACAGAAATATGCAACGTACTTAGGTCCTATTAACACTTGCATCAACATAGAATTTTTTTTCACAAACGTATGAATGTACTATGCCCGATTTCACAAAAATAGCAATCTGTTAGTATCCGTCAGTTAAGTGATGATGTGTCCATTTTTTTTAAATTTCATTTTATTTTTATTTTCCACTCGGCATACCACCTCAGCATTTTCTACCACCTCAGCCAAAACTGACCCATATAACCCATTTTCATCATCTCTTTCACCCATTTTCGAACCCATTTACATATATACCCATTTACCAAAAAAAAAATCTTATACACGTATTGAAGGATCAGTTTCGTATTAGTTTGAGTTATTGTAAATTTGAGTCTATTTACGAATTCTATTTTTGTATATGATATGTTTTAACTTTGGGTTGTCAGCACGCTTGGTGAAGTTTATGTGAGAAAGTAAGCTTATATCTTATACTTTGTTGTATACTTCTCTCAACAAGTTTGTTGGAATGGAACGACCTACATGGAAGGAGGCTCGTAGTACTATTCAAAAGCTGTTATCATGTATGCCCATTGCACACTCAAAGATCCCACTAGTCCACTACCTTGACTATATAATAATAATAAGAATAATAACTCTCTTATAAGAATCGAACAAGAAGATGATGATGATGAATACTTAATCAGCCACCTCAATCACCTTTATGTTATCAATCAAGGAAGAAAATGAAAAGTTAATAATTAGTAAAGGGAAGTCATTACTCATATTAAGTCAAGCAAACAAATGCAAAAAATCAACAGTAGCTAGCCCAACTAAAAGACGTAAAACGTTATTTTATGTACTCTCATTGAATGAATTAATCAACTCAATCTCAACGGATCAAACTAGATTGAGTAGCCCTTTCGGAAGTCTTTTAGTTCGTGATTTTATGTGAACAAAATCATAAAATTTTATCAAAACAAGAATCTCAAGTAGAACTGACCCAAAGATTTGAAAAGATCGTGCTACAGTAAAATATGAGAAGTGGGGGAATGAATAAGAATCACAGTCTACCCATACTACAACATAAAATTGATCCACCCAAAAGGAAAATAAGAATTTTTTTTGGTAAATAGGTCTATATGTAAATGGGTTGGAAAATGGGCGAAAGAGATGATGAAAACGGGTTATATGGGTCAGTTTCAGCTGAGGTGGTATGCCGAGTGGAAAATACAAATAAAACAAAATTGGAAAAAAATGGACACATCATCACTTAACTGATAGATGCTAACAGATTGTTATTTTTGTGAAATCGGACATACTATATTTATACGTTTGTGAAAAAAATTCTATGTTGATACAAGTGTTAATAGGACCTAAGTAAGTTGCATATTTATGTATTTAAGCCTTATAATAAATATAATAATAAGTGTAATACTAATCGAGGTATCGTTCTGGTTAATAACAACTATCGCAACCCACCCATTAATAATCAACGTGAGATAATTCCAGTCACACCACTTGTGGCCACTACACATTCACAACCGGATCGTTTCGATGCTTACATGCAAGCTCAACAACAGATTCAACAATCCATACAACAATTAACCGAAGAGAAAGCTCAACCAAAAGGTGTGTTTCCAAGTCAAGCTATCCCAAATCCTAAAACGCCTAACACAGCCTTTGAAGTAACCGGTAATACTAGTAATGATAATTTTAAAGTAGGTGAGTTAAATGCCATCACCACTCTCCGTTCTGGTAGAGTGGTTGATAACGTCATAACTATGCCCATTAATACACCCCTTGTGGTCGTTGAAAATAAAAAATTACTAGATACCGATATAGAATCTGAAGATCCTACTCCTGTAGACGTACCAGTTAAACCACAACCCAAGAGGAAAGCGGCCAAGTTTAAAACTCCTATTAATCCTTATGCTAAATATAAAGAGAACCACCGTTTCCCCAGAGACTAGCCATGTAAACAAGGATACAAATTTTGACGAGATCAGGGAAGTTTTTAAAAATCTAACGATAAACCTACCTTTTCTTGAAGCTATTAAAAAATTACCACAACATGCGAAGTTTCTAAAAGAGTTGTGCACTACTAGGTAGAAAACGAACATTCTAAAAGATGCCTTTTTAACTGAACAGTTTCCCACTCTATTTGAACATAATGGAATCGTTAAGTACGAGGACTTTGGCCGTCCTACTATACAATGCACCTTAAAGGATACCCACATGACGACTGCGCTTTTAAACCTGGGGGCGAGTGTTAACTTACTCCCTTATTATCTATATAAACAAATAGGTTTACAAGAGATGCAACCAACTAAAATGACATAGCAATTAGCTAATCGTTCTATTAAGTATCCTAAGGGTGTGGTTGAAAACATGATGGTTAAAGTTCAAGATTTTTACTACCGAGCAAATTTTGTTATCCAATACACAGAAGTCGCTAACGACTTTGTTCCTATCATTTTAGGGCCTCCTTTCTTGGCAACTGCCAACGTGCTCATAAACTGTCGTGATTGTTCGATATCCATGTCATTTGGACATCTTTCTGTTGAGGTGAATGTTTTCAAAATGATGCAACAGTTACCCGATACGACTATCAATGGTGAAGTTAGCATGATCGAGAGCTTAGCTCAAGATTATTCCAACAATACATTTCCAGAAAATCAGATGCACCAATTCCTTTCCTTTGGAAGTTCTGACTTTGATGATGACTCCTACTTAGAGGAAGTCAATACCCTATTCGAGTCTACTCCTATCTTAGATCCTTCTATAGCTCCATCTTCCGAGTTTGAAGACCTCTTACCTAAACAAGTCTTCACTACTCAAGACGAGGACCCTCCAGAAGCCTTTTTAAACATTCCTCCCATCCCTGTACTTAAACCTCTTCCTGCTGAGTTGAAATATATCCAGCTTGATCCGGATGGTAGTCATCCGGTGATCATATCTTCTCAGTTATCTGCTGATGAAGAGGCACGTTTGATTTAGGTGATTAGGGAACATCGTTCCGCAATCGGTTGGTCCCTAGATGACATCAAGAGGATTGACCCAAGTGTATGCATGCATCACATACATTTGGAGGATAATACGAAGACTTCACACGAACCTGAACGTCGCTTGAACCCTGCCATGAAAGCAGTGGTCAGGGAAGAAGTCTTGCGGTTACTTGATACGGGTATCATATATCCCATCTCCGATAGTGAATGGGTAAGCCCCATTCACGTAGTTCCTAAAAAATTGGGGGTTACCATTGTGGGTAATGCTGTGGGTGAATATGTTTCCACACGAGTTCCTATGAGATGGAGGATATGTATTGACTACAGTCGCTTCAACACCATGACATGAAAGAATCACTTTCTTTTACCTTTTATAGATCAGATGCTCGAACGTCTAGCTGGTCATGCTTATTATTGTTTTTAGATGGCTATTCTGACTATTTTCATATCATTATCGATCCTGATGACCAAGACAAGACTACCTTCATATGTCCTTTTGGAACATATGCCTATAAACGGATGCCTTTCGGCCTTTGTAATGCTCCTGGTACCTTCCAGCGGTGTATGTTTCATATCTTTAGTGACATGGTGGAGCGCTTCATGGAAGTTTTCATGGATGATTTTTCTCTCTATGGAGACTCTTTCAGTGAATGTCTGTCTAACCTTTCCAAGGTGTTGACAAGGTGTGAGGAAAAGAATATGATTTTAAATTAGGAAAAATGTCATTTTATAGTAAAAAGAGGAATAGTGATATGTCATATTGTCTCTAGTGACGGCATAGAAGTAGATAAGGCCAAATTGGATAAAATAGCATCTTTACCTATACCACGGACTATCCGTGACATTAGAGCCTTTTTAGGCCATACAGGTTTTTATAGATGTTTTATCAAGGATTTTTCAAAATTAGCTAGGCCTTTAACTAATCTACTTTTAAAAGATGTCATATTTGATTTTAATTATGACTGCAAATAGGCTTCTGAAACTTTAAAAGCCACTTTAACATCCGCACCGATTATACAGCCTCCCGATTGGTCTAAACATTTTGAGCTTATGTGCGACGCTAGTGATTATGCTGTTGGTGCTGTGTTAGGCCAGAAACTAGATGATAAGTCCACTGTTATTTATTATGCTAGTAAAACTTTAAATAATGCTTAATGAAATTACACTACTATGGAAAAAGAATTTTTAGCTGTGGTTTATGCTTTAGATAAGTTCCGTCCTTATTTAGTTGGTTCAAAGACCTTAGTCTACACTGACCATGCAGCTCTTAGGTACCTTTTAGCCAAGAAAGATGCTAAATAAAGATTGATCTGATGGATTCTTCTCCTGCAAGAGTTTACCCAAGAAATTAAGGATAAACGAAGGGATAAAAATGTTGTTGCCGATCACTTATCTAGACTGACCAATGACAGTGATAATGATTATGAGTCAATACCTAATTGTTTTCCTAATGAGCATCTTTATTCTATTTTTTCTGCACCTTAGTATGTCAACATTGTGAATTATTTAGCTTCTGATATTATTCCTAATGTTTTGTCAAGAAATGAACGTAAAAGATTTTTGGCCAGAGTTAAGCTATACTACTGGGATGGGCCCTACCATTTTAAGTATTGTGTGGATCAGATTATTCGTTGTTGTATTCCCCAGTGGTAAAATAATGAGGTTTTATCCTTCTGCCATGACAAAGAGTGTGGTGGCCATTTTAGTGGTATGGAAACGGCAGCTAAAGTTCTACAATGTGGCTTTTATTTTCCTACCCTTTTTAAAGATGCCCAAGTTCACTGCAAGATGTGTGTTCACTGCCAACAACTTGAGTGTATCACTAAATGTAATATGATGTCGTTAAATCCCATCATTGTAGTAGAAATATTTGATGTATGGGGTATTGATTTCTTGGGTCCTTTTCCTGTTTCCCACTTTTTTATGTATATTCTTGTTGCCGTGGACTACGTTTCCAATTTGATAGAGGTCATGGCTTGCTGTAGCAATGACCATAAAATAGTTGTGTTTTTTGTTAAGGAATATATTTTATGTCGTTTTGGCATCCCTAAAGCTATTATCAGTGATGACGGAATGCATTTTTGCAATAAAGTTGTTGCTTCTTTAGTTAAGAAGTACGGAGTTACCCATAAGGTGGCTACTCCTTATCATCCACAGACTAGTGGCCAAGTAGAAGTCTCTAATAGGGAAATTAAAAAAATATTACAAACAACAGACAATCTTAATCGGAAAGATTAATCTAAGCATCTAATTGATGCCTTATGGGCGTATCGGACAACTTTTAAAACTCCTATAGGAATTTCTCCCTTTAGACTTGTGTTTGGAAAACCTTGTCACTTGCCAGTTGAATTGGAGCACCTTACAATGTGGGCTATAAAAAGCCTGAACTTCAATATTGATAAGGCAGGTGTCAAGCGCAAATTGCAATTAAATGAGCTTGAAAAAATCTGTAGCGATTCTTCTGATCTTGCGAAGGATTATAAAGCGACTGAAGGAAAAGACTAGCAGAAATGAGTCTACATGAAACATGTTTATGATAAACAAATTTTGCGTAAAGAGTTTGTGGTTGGTCAAAAGGTTTTGCTTTTCAACTCTCGTTTGCATATTTTCCCAGGAAAACTACAAACCCGTTGGTCTGGTACTTTTTTGGTTAATGAAGTCACCCCTTATGGGGCAATCACCTTGGTAAATCCTATGGACAACAGTTCTTTTCAAGTGAATGGCCAACGATTAAAATATTTTCACGAGCTAATGTCCCCAGATGTGGAGGATGTCCTTATACAGAACCCTGTCTATGAGGATTGACATTTGATGTTTGGTGTACTTCCTTTCATTTCCATATATTGGTGAGTGCACCATTAAGGTAATCGGGCCCTCCTTTGGAGTGTGTGGTTGTAAGTACCGGATCATATGTCCACGTTAAAGTAATTCACGCTTCCCACTTTTGCATGTTTTCTCAATTTTTAAGTCATGTTTCTCTATAGAGTGAATTATGTCTTTATTGTTTTATTGTTTTCTTTTCTATTAAACCTTAGTCATAAATAATAAAAAAATATTAAAATCCTATAAACAGTAATCTAGCAAGTCTAGGGAATCTGACTTTAAAATACCCACATTTTTAAAACAAATATTCTACACTATGTTTTCAAAAATTTGTTTGGGGGTGGGGTGTTTGGTCTTTACATTCTTGATCACTCAACTTCCTATTCCTGTTGTTTATGCCGTTTAGTCGTATTTTAATTCGGGTTGACACTATCTATGAATTTCGATTTCTTTTGATCATATAACTTATGTCATTCACTTATTTCGAGGCAATGTCCATCTTCTTATATCTCCACCATGGTTAGATTTGAGTTTTATATAGATCATTGGATTGCACTTTCTCTGCTGATCATTTTCATAGCTCATTCGCCAAAATCGGACCGTTAACAAATCAGGAATTTTAGTTTAAGTTTTACGAAGCATAGGACAGGATGGGTATTTCAGAATTTTTTTTGGGCTTGGGCCCAAACAAATTTAACCCTACGCGGTCACGTGACTTGCATGTGACCCCCTTTTAAAAACCAAATCACCATTTTTGGTTTCTCTCCACCTCCAAAATGCAATAATAGCCTTTACCCAAAAAACCTTGAGCGCGCACGCCCTCATCTCCAGCCTAAACTTGAGCGCGCCCGTGCCCTAACCTCTACACAACCCCTATCCAAAATTTCATCAAGTGTTTAATTCACTCTCCCCCACCTTGCATTCACCCCAATTTTGAAATCAAAAACCAAATGGCTCCTCAAACCCCAAAAATTCTTCTGGAACAAGTTTTTACTTTTCAACAATTCTCACAATTTTTCTGTCACGAAATGCATCTTAGGAAGTGGGAAGGGTTGTGGTATTCTCCAGAGGATTTTTATCACACTGATTTGGTGTGTGATTTTTATAAGAAGAGGGAGATTGATGGTCGTCGGGTTTTTGTGAAAGTGAACGGTAGTTGGAGGGAATTGACTACAGCAGCGTTGTCTGAGATTACTGGCATTGGGCAAAAACTCATTGTACTCACAATGCAGGAATCTCAGTTTGGTGGAATTGGTATGTTGATGATGGAGACTATCTTGGAAGGAGTTTACAATGCAAACTCGCATTGTGTTCGTCAGACGTCTCTGAGACGAAATCAGCTGGCTGTGGCTCAGTGGGTTAGTAAGAATGTGATTGCCACCACGAAAGTAAGTGACATCAATTTAAATTGTCTGCACATTCTCTAGGTCCTTCAGAACAAGAGGTATGAGTTTTGCATGCTCGACTTTTTGTTAAGCGAGATTAGAGCAATAAGTAAATTTACCGCAGGCTTCCATACATTAATTGCGAAGGTTATGATGCATTAGGAGAAGAATGGTAAGATTAATTTGAAGTTGCATGAAAATGCACGTATCTATTAGGAATGTATTCAGAGGGATTGTCATTTGTCGGAAGTTAAGGGTGTTGAAACGGTATCAGATGATGAAGATGAGGATGACACGACGTGTTTTGATGCAAATGCTTTAGAAAGGGCTACTACGGATGTAACCCGCATCTTGTTACTTCATCAGGGCATGCAAACTCTCTATACTCAGTATGAGACGATTCGTACCGGCCAACATTCTCTGACTGACCTATGTGAGTCTATTCAGACTAGGCAGGGTACCATTCATAGTAACCAAGCTAAGCTACAGCAGAATATTCAGTTGCTCAGTGATAGTCACCAGGACATCCAGGATAACATGGAGACTCTAGCCCAAAAAAATACGGAGCGTTGGGAAGCCTTGGATGTCTTGATGGAGCAACAGCGCATGTTTCAAGTAGAAGCTCTACGACGCCCGCCACCTCATGAGGGTTCTTCTTCCGCTGACTCTGGCAGGCATGAGCATCATCGACATAGGACGGATGGCTCTGGCCCATCCTCATCTCATGGCTAGTTGTTGATTAGATTATTGTTGTTAGGAAATTTCCCTGTTTTTAGTAGAATTTGATTCCCATTTGTTTAGTTAAGTAGTTAATATTGGATTATGTATTTGGTTGTTATTTAAATTTCAAGTTAGTTTAGTTTTTGTCCGAGTATGCTTTCTATTTGTCATGAATCCCACCTTCCCGACTTGTTTGGGGGTGGTATTATTTTTTATTTTTTTTTTATTAGCATTGTATTTTACCCTATCCACCTGTATTTGGAATTGCTAGATAGTAACATGTATGGATACTGGTTCCGCGATAGGATTGTGCAGTCAAGATGGCAGAATCTACTTGTAAGTTCCATTTACTCTTATTCTCCTAAACTTACTACTTATTTCTATGATCATTGTAAGTTCTTTTATTGACCGGATGGGGAACAAGTGTTCTCTGTCACCATTGATGATATAACAATGGATTTCAGCAAGTTTTTGATAGCCTTTGCTATTGGAATGCATATGCTGCGCCCCGAAACTCATGGGGTTATATGTATGATAATATATACCTATATAACTATGTGTATTTCCAAGAGACTTATGGGGCGGTGATTTTTTCATGTAGAGGACCAAGGGAATCTTAATGTAGCCCTTGGTAGCCTGTCCCTTAACGTAAGCACTATCATGTTCTTTATTATGATGAATATCTTAGGCGAATGGCGGTTTTCTTCTGTGAATAACGCTGCTGGTGACGTCTTCCTTGCTTTAGCTGAGGGACGTATGTTACATGATATTCTCTAGACCTTAGTGTCCAGTTTACCACGAGCCCATAGTACGAAGCATAAGTACCTTCTTATGCCTGTCTTGGTTTGCCACATCATAGTATGTTTCTTTCCTGATTTCGCATTCTGCTACACGGATTGGGTTGGGGTTGATACTATGTGACACACAAATTGCATTGTACGTTCTTTTCATGCAATAACTTGGCCAGGATGGAGGCTACAACCTAATTAAGTTGCCCCTTACACCCCATCAGACCAAGTAACGCTTAACAGATTAGCACGGGTAGATGATACATGGTGTAAAGCCTGGCAAATTGTCATGGCGTGGTAGAATGCAAAGGAACCTCACTTCTTCATAGAAGAGGATGACAACGCTTAAATGAGGGATATGAGGTAAGTTTTACTTTTTGTTACTGTCTGCTTATGTCCCAAGCAATTTAATTTTTGTTATTCCCATAACGGGTGAAACCCGTATAGAGTTGAGTATGTTTTTATTTATCTATATTAGTATGTTCTAAATTTGTTTTGCAGGTGTTCTAAAATTTTCACGCATGTCCATGGTATTTCCTATCCTTTTTATTTCTATACTTTGAGGACAAAGAATGTTTTTGTTTGGGGGTAGCATAGAAACACGCATAATTTAAGGCAACTATTAGGATATATATACGTATAATATGCACTTGTTTTCTAGTAAAAAAATAAAAATATATAAAAATAATAAGTATTTATACTATGCACTTAGGAATATTGGTATTGTTTCTTTCTCTATGATGATATTAGTCTAGAAGTTTTACGTTAGCTCTTAAATTAGAATAGTTTTTAAAAATGTAGGTTAATCTGTAGGTAATAATCGTTGCATCTTTCCATAAATATATTCCATGAGCATCTATGTTTGTATTGGCAATAAGTTTCTGAAATCTACGCTAGAGTACTTATTCTACAAATCCTGTGAGAATATAGCCTTAAGGCCTTATGAGTGAAATATTTGATATAATGACACAAGAGATAAGTAAATTCCGAATAAATAAATCACACGTCCACTTGCTTGACCACTATACCATATCCTAAGCGAGAATTTAGGTCCTTTTTGGATCGATATAGCCAGAAATTCAAATTTATATGAAATTATTTTCTGCTAGTCGCCCCTCTGAGCTTTTCTTTAGCATTTTCATAAACCACAAATCCTTTACCCTTTTATAAAAACAAAATAAAAATAAAACAGCCTACCCATTTTTTAATGAGTTTAAGAATAGAGATGAAATGAAGAAAAGAAAAGAGAAATACACGTGGAAAACCAATAATTTGTTAGTTATTTCAAATAAGAAAAGAAAAGAAAGTTTCCATCCTAAGAAAAAATAATAAATAAATAAATATAATAAAATAAAAAGTTAGAACTCCAAAAATAGAATCAAAGGAGTCAAAAGCCAAAAAAAAGAAAAAAATGGCTAAGGATGGAAACAAAGTGTAGAAGCAAATTAAAACAAGGTTTTCTCTAGTTAAATATTTTGAAGACTCTATTATCTCATACTTGTCCTTTTGAATATTTATTTCCTTCCTTCTTAAACCATCACCTAATCCTTGCAACACCTAATAAAGACCTCTGGCTCAATTAGGAATAGGTTAGTGTGATGGTAAGTGGCAGATGTGTTTGATCGACTTCGGCTTCCTTGGATTGTCATTGAGATTCTGAGGAAATGTGTGCCTACTGCACACTGGAGTAAGTGAAACTTGAGTGGAAAAATCAAAGTGTTTTTGTCTTGAGATATATGTGAGGACCTACTTAAAGACGATATTCCAAAGTTTCAGAAACAGACCTGTTATTGCATTTCATAGCATAGTTCATTATATATATGTTTATCCGTATATTATTGATTACTATGCACGTATTAGCTTTGGTTTCAAATTGATTATTCTGTATTCATTGCTAGTGATATGTATAGATATTTGAGAATAAATAAGAAAACAGTCATTTTTATTTCTTAGTCGTTGTAGTATAGATGAAGTTTGTGAGTACCTTTTTCTAGAAAACTATCACGAGGCTATAACTCATCCACTAAGGAATTCCTAGTAGTTTAAGGTCTTATTGTATATGGTCAATGCAATCGCACTCGACGAAACGAGATTAGTTAGAACTCTATTTTTGGCAACTTATTTTAATTTCTCATATTTCCTTGAGGACAAGCAAAATACTGTTTGGGGGTGGTTTGATAAGAGCCCAAAACTGTAGTTTTAACACCTTAATAATATTGCATTTAGACCAATTATGTGTATAATAAATAAGAGTTAGCATTGTTTTTGTGTTTTTGTGTATTTCAGGCATTGGAGTCAAATATGTGAATAAATATGTCACTTTTGCAAGAGAAAGGAGCAAAGGTTGGTTGCTAAGACGTTCTATGATTAAAGGCCAAGATTCAAGGAGAAAAAAAATACTTTTAAAGCCTAGTCAAAGCTGAAAAGTCAAAGTCAACGCGGGCAGAAATAGAGCATAAAAGTCAACAGAACTTCCATAGGTCGTATCTTTAGACTCAGACCTCGAAATTAGGCCTATTATATGTCAAAACGACCGGCTCGGAAATAGATTTCTAATGGTCTAGGCCTTGATCCAACCAGAGGAGGAAAATTGGAGGAAAATTCTTTTATAATAATTTCTAGCAGAGAAACCCTTTTTAGACATAAGTAATTAGGTTTTGGGCTTGATTTAATGGCCCAAAACATTGCTCCAAATCCCATGCACGAAATTGTAAACCTAGACCTCTCCTATATAAAAATGACTAAGGCATAACTCTCTGGTACTTAGTGTTTAATTCATAAATCCCTTCTTAGCTAAAAAATTAGTTTTCTTCTTTAGTCGAAACCCTAGTTATTATTTTATTAGCCTAATTACCATTAATAAAGCCAAGTTATTTATATTATTTCAATTATGTCTTATTCTTCTATTGATGATAGTCTAATGAATCTTAGCTAAACCTCCATTAGAGAGGTTTGATGAAGACTTGATGTGTTAGTGTAGAATAAGTTGTAGTAATCTATTCCACTCTACAAGGTAGTTAATTTACCATGAGAATGGGTTTAAATTGCCTCACATGCTAATTATTAGTTGGTAAAGATTGCCATGAATAATTAGGGATTAAAAAGACCCAACCTTCATATGAAAACATAAAGATTAGGATTACAACAAATCTACGCTAGCTTATTAAGGTTTAATCAAGGTGGAATCAAATCCCCCTAATACCTCTCTTCTCATTCACATCTTATAATCAAATTGCCATAGTATACATTAGCATATCGTAATTAGCTATTTTCACCATATTAGTATAATTCAATTATTGCTCTTGTTGATATTATAGAATTGATAATTTAGTGAAACTGTTACGTCTAAGAAACTAGGAGTGGAACAAATTTTTTACTCCACCATATCACAAGATAATCGAGAGTAGAAACTTTGATAACCATAGCTTAAATTCACGTGTTTACTTATGCCTAAGTTTAATTAGTTAAATAGGAATAAACGATTGTTTTTACTTCTATCAGAGATAATCTACTTGGTCACATACTCAACATGGGCACTAGCATTTTTCATATGGATCTATCTTGGTTGCAATGCAAGAGATCACATGTGGTGAGAATATTATTCTGAAGTAACTGAACAGGCCATAGTTACCTTGTGAAAAGATGTGAAACAGTGATTTGATACATAATAAATTAGTTGCCTCATGAGTTTTCAATACAAGGAACGTGAAGTTACAAGAAGCAATGAAACTTTTCAATTTTGGCAGCATATCAACGTTGAAGAAAGACGAATTGGAGTGATAGCAAGCTGCTTTTTGTTCTTAGGCAAGGAATGCTTTAGGGAAAATTACAAAATCAACAAAAGTGATTTTCTGACTATTATTGTAATATAAAACATTATAAACTGATGTATATATAAGTAGAATATGTGGTGGTTCAAAAATAACATAAAAAAAAAATGTACTCTTTGTATGTCTTCGTTGTCACCGATTTCGCTTGGAAAGGTATTGTGAAGATGTTTCGAAAGAGAGTACTGCTGAAGAGTGATAACACAAAGTATTATGAGACTTTGGGCTTTTCAAAGAATGCATTACAAGATGATTTGAAGAAAGCGTATAAGAAAGTTGTTATTAAGAATCATCCTGATAAGGACGGAGATCTAGAGAAATTTAAGGAGTTAGCTACGCTTATTAAGTTTTGAGTGATCCAGATAAGCATGAAATATATTACCAGTATGGTGAGGATGCAATCAATGGAGGATTTCCTTATGGGGTTGGAGGCCACGACCCATTTGACATATTCCAAAACTTCTTTGGTGGTGGCGATGGCAGCATGGGAAAGAGGTAGAGGATGTAGTCCATCCCTTGAAGGTATCGCTAGCTTGAAGATCTTTACAGTGGAACATCTAAGAAGCTATCACTTTCACGCAACGTCCTCTGCTCCGAGTGCAAAGGTAACAAGGGGTCTAAATCTGGTGCTTCAATAGAGTGTTCTGGTTGTCATGGTTCTGGTATGAAGGTTTCAAGTAGGCAAATTCGGCCTTGTAGAATTTAACAGATGTAGTATCCATGCAATAAGTGTGAAGGGTCAGAAGGTTCCGCAGGAGAAAAGGGTTTTGGAAGCTAAGGAAGGAAACTTCTCATCAAATCTCAACCTAGGGAAGTTGTCAAGCTTGATCAATTCAAGGCAATCAGTGACGAAGGGATGTCGATGTACCAGAGACCAATCATAAAAGGAAAGATGCTCTACATCCACTCAAAGTGGATTTCAATTCCTTGATTCATTGACTCCTGATCAGTGCAAAGCATTCGGGGCAATGTTCCCACCAAGGAGTAAAGCGTATCGCCTAACTATTTGAGAAAAAAAGCTTTAGTAAGCACCATAGAATCTTGAACTAACGTCACAATGACACAATCACTATAACTATTCTAATTCTAAGATGAATATATGTGGAACTGTTCCTTTACCAAACCACTCTTCTTCTTCTTTTTTGGTTGAAGTGAGCTATTTGTTGTACCCAGACTGTTGCCGTATATGGTCTTACCATTACTTTTTCCGTTCAATATCATGATTTGTTACTAATACCAATTCTACATCTTGAATACAACGTCTCTTGGTAAAAAGATTACTTGAATATATTATAATCTCAACAGCTATAGGAGAACGACTTCAAACATATATATATATATATAGTAGAAAAATCAATAGCATATTATGGCTTAATGCTCCATCCACAAAGAAGAACTTGGTGTGACTCAGGTTCTCCATATATATATATATATATATATATATATATATATATATATATAGGGGGCTACCTTGACAAACTTTAAAATGACAAAATTTCATCTTTAACAAACTCATCACGTCCATTCGATTATACCCAATCCAATGTCCAGATCTTGCGCTAATTTCACAAAGCAAATATGAGAGGGTACAATAGTCATTTTATTTTTCTTTCACAAATTAGATTAGAAAATTGGGTAAAAACTGACGCCTCTTTCTTCTTCCTCATCCTCTTTCTCTCTCCTCACTATAGGGACACCCACCACCAAGTTTTCAGAGAAACCCACCACCACGTTTTTTCATGAAAACTCTGCTTGGAAACTCAATGGAACCGGTTAACCCACAATCAAATCTTAAGAATCAAAAGGAAAATATAATTAAAACCCAACTCAATCAAGTTTGAAGAACTCATTTGAAAATTGATTACCTCCTGCTCAACAATAGAATCAAACAGATACAAAAACTCACCAAGATTCTCAACTCAACCATATCTTTAATTCCTTCCAATGGTTTACATAAAAAAATGTGTCATAACTATATAAGGTATTTCTTTATCAATGATTCAATGGAAGTCAAAGAATTCACTTCAACAGATAACCGGATAACCCACTTCATATTTATGAGGATAACTCCAAGGTAAATTAAACCCATCTCCAAATTGAAGAATTATACACAAATCAATACCCAACTATGAAGTTTTGTGCAGAGATGACTTTTGTTAGGAGGAAGAAGAATGGGGTCGTGGTTTTTTTGTGGATCTATTTTTTTTTTGTGAATAGAAAGTCAAATGACCATTGTACCCTCTCTTATTTGGGGTATGAACAATGTTCATACCCCAATATGAGCTATGAACAGTCGTTGTTCATATGAACATTCATTGTTCATACCTATTTGGGGTATGAACAACCAATGTTCATACCTCACTATATAAGCTGCGTACAACACTACATAACTGAGAAAGTTTATCACCGATGAGCCCCCATTGAATTTACCTTTTCGATCAGTCAAAAACCGTGTTCAATCAGGTTGAAGTCAACAAAGTCAATCAAAGTCAATCATACTTGTAGGTATGTTGTTAAAATTGATTAAGATTAGTGGAGTGGTCAATTGGGATTTTTGAACAATTGAACTGATGAGTTATTTGATTTGAAAAAGCATTCCGTTTTTTTCTTGTAGAAAATTTTGATAGGGGAAAATATTGATTTTTCATATAACAAATTTTGCCAAAAGAAATTATATGGGGAGTACTTTGACTACTTTCCGGAAAAAATCTGCTTTTTTCATGAGAAAATTTTCTCGAAAGCAATCAAATACGATATTGTAGACTTAAATCTACAAATTATATCATTGGAGGAAATTTGAAGTGTTACACCACCATGATCAAACACAACAATAGTAAGAGAGTGGAAATAAATTAGCATTCTTCTAATTCACACAGACACACACACATACCCCCATAAATACGATTGGGAGGTGTTTATGACGTACTTGTGAGAATGTTTGTGTGTGCTCAGGATGAAATCATAAATCCAAGGAAGTAGACGAAATTGAAACTGTATTAACCACCAAACTTTAACATAAAAACATGCTGGCACATCGCGTATGCTAATTTGGAAAACAAAACAATATATATTCTGATCCGCTGGTTGAGCTTTAGTTGTCTATAAAATGTCACAATTCAGATGATGGGCCGCTCATTCTTGGCTTGAGCAAGTTCATTTGTGCTGTAATATGGGCCGAAATGCCGAACATGCTGAAATTTGACTTCCCGACAAAGTATTAGTGAACTTCGAGCTACTCGAGGTTCTACTCGTTTCTAGCTCCCTCAAGCTTGTTTCATGTTGCAATTTGAGCTGAGCTTAAATAACTTTTTTTTTTTTATGGGAATTAAGAAAAAGCAATGTTTGATTAAGAAAATCTAGCCATTTCTTGGTTTGTATTTTGTTACCTGTTTTGTGTAGCTTCAAGTATTTGATCAAGGTGTGTTAGTGTATACATTGAAAGCTTTGTAAACTTAAAGCTTTGTTATCAGCAATGTAAAAAATAATTCAATGTTATGCTATTGTTTATATGGGTTCATTCATTATTGTTGTATTTGAATGCCAATTGGATACAGAAACAGTTCTTTGTGGACTATGAACAATTTGTGGACTATGAACAAAGAATGTTCATAGCTCATGACTATGAACAATCAATGTTCATAGTCTAATTGTTCATAGTCATTAGAATTCCCTTCCTCAAGAACTTATGGAACTATCTTTCTATTTCGGTGCCTTTGATGCCATGCATGTCCATGCTTCCCATTGTTTAATTTGATCTGCGTAATGATGCATGACCACGAGTCCACGACGTCTGTGATGCCCGTGATCCTTGTGATGCCATGAAGGATGACCCCGCTTCTCAATATTTGGTCTCATAATTGATGAATGACCATGGTGACCAGTAGTAACTTTGCTTGTCCGGGGATGATGTTGATGAACTTGTGGTCCGCTTAACAATTGAGTTAGTGCGGTCATCTTGTTAGATTGGGCGGTAATGATGCCGTTATTGATGGGTTTCGTGACAAAACAATTTCATAACCATCATAATATGATTCCATCCCTCTGCCACTACTTGCCATACCATGCCACCTCCAAATATTCCCTCACTTCTAGCATCATTATAGATGTTGTTATAAATGGCGCTTAAGAATAAATTCCTCACACTTAAAGTGTATCCCGGATTTTTATTTGATTTTCCAAATTCAGCAAAAATCATTGGTTTTCTTATTGTCATCTTTGAGTCCGTCCAATGGCTTGACATCCACCTTTGCAAGAACGCAAGCTGCGAGTCATCGTTTTCTCCAGGCAACCTGTAGAAATATAAAAATGCAGTAGAGTTAGTGCCTCATGCCCATTATGACGGGATTGTGACTACTATATATATCAAAGCAGGCATGACGGTGCAAATCAACGTACCACCGATCACCCCTTGTTTAAGGTTTGCTTCACTTGATCATAATGAGTATCCTCTTTTTTTTTTCCCCACTTTGTATTAGTTCAACTTCTTATATTCTAAGTTTGTACTTGTGTTTTTGTTTTGTTTTTGTAGTTAGCTCCTTTGGGGATCGAGAACAATGGAGGTAAGAAACTAAGTTAAAGAGTTCGGTGTTTTTGCTTTTTAAGTTTAATGTACTTTCGAAGGTAAGTTTTGTCAATTTTTAGTGGTATGAAAAAGAAACTCAAAAGGTTTGGAGATTTTCTGTAAAAGCTGGATGCCTAAAAGGGGTGTTAGAATTAAGGGTGTTGTTTGTTTTACGCCATGGGTATGGTGATACATGCACATTTTTCTTTGAAGGTGCGTAAATTTTTATTGTTTTTCTGTAAGTGTACTTTTAATTGATAAAGCTTGTAATGGAGAATTTATATATGATATGTGGGCATTAGTGCTTCGGGGATTGCCAAGATAATTGCGTTGTCCGGATATGCAATTTATGCTATTGATCATCCGGGTTTTGGCCTATCTGAAGGGTTACATGGTTACATACCAAGCTTTGATGAATTAGATTAAAGGTTTGTACTCTTTTTCAGTCTGCTAACATTAAACTTCAGTTCATCATATAGTTTTTATTGCCTTTTATGTTTTTTGTTTTTATCTATCTAAAATTCTGAAGCTCAAGCACTACAAGAGCTAATTATTTATTTCCAAGTAATGCATGTAGCGGAAAACACATGAACTAAAGAGGGTCTCTTGTAATTTAGCACATTATTATCTTCTAGTTTTATTGTGCTAAGTAATTTAGCACATTATGAACACGTTGTTAGTGATATTTTTTTTTTGTTAAATCATGAAACGATTTTTTTTTTCTCAAGAAATCAAAGGAGCCTTTAGAGTGAGGGTGAAAAGAGTTTTTGATTTTTGGCGAAAGCACCTAACGTAATGAAATGATAAAGGGGCCTACATGACGTCATCTTTTAAATGCCTATCATCTGGAAATTTTGTACCGTTAGATTAAGATAATCCAAGAGTCCAAAAATTGAGTTAAACTTGAGTCAAATAAAATTGAGTCCCAGGAACCGGACCCTTGTTTTTATCACAATTGGACTATGAACAATGATTGTTCATAGTCCATACTGTACTATGAACAATCAATGTTCATAGTCATGAGCAATGAACATTCTTTGTTCATATCACAATTGGACTATGAACAATGATTGTTCATAGCCATGAGCTATAAACATTCTTTGTTCATATCATTCAAAAAATGAGTTGGTGCAATATTGTCAGCATGCGCCTATATCCCAGGCACTATAAGAGGGCAGGCGCCTATTTAGGTTTAGGGGTGCGCCTATATCCCAGACACTATAAGAGGGCGAGCGCCTATTTGGGTTTAGGGGCGTGAGCCTATATCCCAAGCACTATAAGAGGGCGGGCGCCTATTTGGGTTTTACTTTTCAGTTGTTATTTTCGGTAAGTAGATTGTGGGCTTTGTGACTATGAACAATTGGACTATGAACATTGATTGTTCATAGTCATGAGCTATGAACATTCTTTGTTCATAGTCCACAAATTGTTCATAGTCCACAAAGAACTGTTTATGCATCCAATTGGCATTCAAATACAACAATAATGAATGAACCCATATAAACAATAGCATAGCATTGAATTATTTTTTACATTGCTGATAACAAAGCTTTAAGTTTACAAAGCTTTCAATGTATACACTAACACACCTTGATCAAATACTTGAAGCTACACAAAACAGGTAACAAAATACAAACCAAGAAATGGCTAGATTTTCTTAATCAAACATTGCTGATAGGCATATAGATAGAAACGTATGTGTATTTACTAGCTAAGCAAACCGGATACCTCATCGTCGTCATCGTCTTCGGCTTTCTTGAGTCGTGTGCTACCTCCCTCTTTACTGATAGGCAGTTTCATTGGTCCAAAAGGAGTGTCAACATCAATATTTCCCTTCATTGAATAACCTGTTCCTCTTCCCCTTATCATTTCCCACATGGCTGATCCAAAGTCCTTCGGCCTAAAAGAAATTGGAATCTCAATAAGACCTTGACCTTTCTTATCAATTTTTGCTGATTTGGAAAGACTGGCAGTCCCTATGCTCACATCTGCTAACCATACCTCATACTCCAAAGGTGCATTCAATCCCAAGTCAAAATCGTTCTTGTTGTCCAATTTCAAGTGAAGAGTTAAGCTTGTTTCTTCAAAAGAGAATTGATCAAACTTAATTTTCTCAAGTCTATATCAGGTTAGTTAGGCAATTATCTCTCCCTGTTTTCTCCGAGAATTGCGATGAGTTTCTCGACCAGTAGTGGTGGTGGTTCTCTCTCAGTAGTGGTGGTGGGTTTCTCATTCTTGAGTGGTGGTGGCTCTCTCGGTCATTTCTCTGTAGTGGGTAATGGATTTCATTTTAGTTGTTGAGGGGGAGGAAGCCACTTCGTCATCTTCACTGCTTCACCGTTGGAGGAGAGAGAGACAAATGAGAAAGGAAGAGGTTTTGTGTTTTTTGGATTTATTCAACAAGAAAGTTAAATGACTAGTTTACCCCGTTCTATTCTTTTTTGTTTTTGGGGTGTGTGATCTGTCCATTGGATTAGATGTAATCGAACGGACATGACGAGATGGCAAGATAAAGGTCATCAATTGGGGTCATCAAGGTAGCCAGCCCCATATATATATATATATATATATATATATATATATATGGAGAACCTGAGTCACACCAAGTTCTTCTTTGTGGATGGAGCATTAAGCCATAATATGCTATTGATTTTTCTACTATATTATGAAGAACCTGAGTCACACCAACTAAAGAAGCACGACGAATTCGAATTGCTAACATGTGAGATAGCTTTTTCTCTCTCCTACATAGCTTTTTACAATGCTTTCTACCCATGAGTGCAAGTGCAATCTATTATCTATATACTAAAGTAGAGACCTCTAAGAGAGATTTTTCCCTCTCCTATGTGGCACTCTAATATAAGAGATATCATTTTCTCTCTCCTATGTGATATTTTAATATGAAAGATAGTCTTTTCTAATAGCCTACAATCCCACGTATATAGAACCATGGAACCTCTTTGGAGAGTTTGAGTGTATTTCTAATTCTTATATTTGGAGAGTTTGAGTGTATTTCCAATTCTTATATATTTGATCAAATAAAAAAAATTGCTAAAAAATAGGTGATTTGTAGAAGGTAATTTCCTATTACTAATCAAATCTTTTTAGTGTTCCAATTCTTATATATTTTATCAAATAAAAACAATTGCTAAAAATAGGTGATTTGTAGAAGCTAATTCTCTATTACAAATCATACACTTTTAGTGTTTATGACAAAGCATCGACTTATTTCGAATATATCCTTAACGCAGCCTAAAAAACACTACATATTCTTCAGTTAATAACTTATTACAAGGTGTAAAATCAGCTTTTCCAACAATTCCCCACATTCTCTAAGGATTATGTGAGATATACCGAATTAGAATACTCAAAATGTTATTCGCATAACCCTTTCATATATATGGGATTTGCATTTGTTGTTGGTTATTAACTTCTTAAGAAGTAGACCAATATACTTCCCGAGTAAGTGTCTGAATACCCATCACGCACTCTCATATTTTTAAAATATGCACTTTTCTTCCTTTTTGTTTTTCTTTCTTGGATCTCATTTTGATTTTCAAACACATGCAGGCTACAATATGATAATAGATATTGAAAGTCTAGACCTGTAAAAAGAACACCGGCTTATTATGAAGGGGTGCTTTTATTTGCACATTTGATTTATGCTTCTTTGTATGACATTGTTTCATTAGACAATCTAATGATATATTTAATAATCATCCAAACACAACCTCTCACATACATACACTCGAACACTCAATTCAAAAAATGCCAAAGTTAACACGAGATCAAATGCCAAGGTGCAAATTCTCCCAAGTTTTTTCTCATTAATGTAGAAAATTGTGTTTCTATCAGTTTAAGAACACTATGAAAGGATCAGACGATCATCGATAGTCATATTTGGAAGACAGGTAGATGTAATGCATGGTTATGCATGTGATGTTGTTTTTTCTATTAAATGTATATTGAGCAATAGAGTATGTTTACATGTGAATCTATAGAGCTTTTTCTATCACAATAAGAGATGACTATAACAATATAGATTTTATATTCGGATATCATCAGGAAGCACAAATGGACCCAAAATAAAATTTATATTTGGCACTTGGGACGGTTTCCGTTATGGCCCAAATGGTAAGTAAACCCTTAAGTATATGTACTTAACTAATTTCATTTAAAAACAATACATTGGCTTTCTTTGAACTGAATATATACAACCTTCTTACATTTCATTTCAGTTCCTAGAACAAAAATTGGAACTGACTATTATAGCAAATACAAGATACGGTGAGTGAAATCATTTCACTCAGGAGCGAGGATTAAATTTACTGATCGAGGCGGCTGTCTTTGGTTTCCTAAGTTTTGTTATTTTTTTCCCCTAGTACAGGAAGATGGGATAGTGCTAAAAATAAATTTTCAAAATTTGTGTTCATTCTGAGTGCAGAAAGATGTGATAGTGTTAAAAGATATGGGTCAGGATGCTTATAGAATGTCCATATCATGGAGTAGGATCCTGCCAAGTATGCTTCACCTTTCTAACTTCATAAATGGGTGTGGATGCTTATAGAATGTCCATATCATCATGGAGTAGGATCTTGCCAAGTTGTATAATAATATGATGTCTTATATGAGCTACTCTTAGTATTGCATAAGAAAGCTACTATTGAATTTGCATTGTGATGAGCATTTCAAAGCGATGGAACTACAGTTGAACTTGCAATAGCTCAACAACCTTTATTTGATACGCAACAAACTTTGGTTGCAAAGAGATCGAGCCACCTAAATATTTTTTGGTTGTAGGAATTTGAATAATTTTGGAGTAAAATATATCGAATCTTAAAAATTCTTACGAGTGTTCTACTGATAATTGATGGATGATAATTCTTTGGTTCAAAAGAGTGAAGAGTGTTTGTGTGAATTATTGTTATACTTATTTTTGTGGTACTTTATTAATACCATCAAACTTAACCCTTTCAACATTAGTGCAATATTGGAAGAATTTTGTGGTACTATTTCTTCATCCAAACTTTGTTTTGCAATGTGCTTGCAGAAACATTGAGAATTGATAAATCTATTATAAGAAATAAGGAAAAAGGTGGAATAAGATGGAATATTTGAACATTTTATTGTAAGTTCAAGGTGTGTGTTAGAAGCTTCAATTTTGGAAAGGGAATGTTATTTGAAAGGCACACTCTTCTTCCATCCATTTGATTATTAGATTGTTCAAATCTGAAAATTAATGGCCATTACTCATTTTACCTATCCAATCTTACGTTAACACTTTGACATGTTCACATTGACAAAAGACATAGAACGACATGATCTTCTCTGTTATTCATGTTGGAATTGAATAAGTATATTTTGCATGTATACAAACAATCACATAGAAAAAGAGAAAATACTTGGGGGAATATTCTAAGTAGGTGAACGCATTTTCTTGAAAGAGAATTTTTTTTGTATTCATCAATTCATCGTAGAACACGTTCATATGAGAAATCTTTTCAAGTGGGAGTAATGTATTCTTTAAGGATATGAAAGCAATCAATCTGTTTTAGTGATTTAATAGATATTTTAGTGATCTGTACACATTAGTACATAAGTCGAGTGGTGATGATTTACCACTAAATCACCATAAATCTAATAAAACTATTATACAAGCTAGATCGAGTTTAAGATAATTCCATTTGAAAATTACGGATTAATATCCTAAACCATAAAGTAAAGAGGCTATCTCAATTTCATCCCTTCGTTTCCAAGTACTTTACCTTGCCTCTTTTTGTGTGTGAGATGGTATATGGATGATGTAGATAGATGATGGTCGTTGAACAAAATGGAAGCATATCAAAACCTAATTATCCCTCAATAAGTAAAGGATGAGTAGGGTATCGTTCCACTTTTAAGTGTATGTTTATATGAAAGATAGGACTAGAAAGGGGGTTTGAGGGATTAAAAACTACGATTATAGATATTGTAGATTCTAATGCTAAACTAAACGATTCATAATTTATAGGAGAGGGAATTAAAGAGATTAGAATCCACCAATACTTTTGATTCAATGACCTTTTGCTTCATGGTTGTTCTCACAAGTAGACTACAATTAGGCAATCGAATGAGTGTCGATGCCCTCTTGGACAAAACATCATTAACAAATAACTCTACTTAAGGTTGTTCCTATGTTCATGTTACTAGTATCTTCTTTCCTTTTATGTGAGCTTGGGTAGCTATTCAATGAATCACCATCTAAGGCAAACACAAGGAATACTTCCCTTACTCTAAAACATTACACAACTAGAAGAAAAGTAGAGAATAATAGTATAATATTCAATTACAATAAATAAAACCCTATTCTAACATTATATTCAATTGCAATAAATAAAAGCATGTCACTAGCAAATATTCAATTGCAATAAATAAAACCCTAAACTAGCATGATATTCGATTGCAATAAATAAAAACCTTAATCTATACTTCCATCCCCTGGTTTGGGCAATGGAACTAATAACTAAAAACATAAAGAACTAACCTGATTGAAAAACACCATGAACCAAAAGAATCAACAACCCTAAGCACCGGCTTCATCTTCTCCCTTGAAGGAGAAGATTAGCCTTCCATAAAGAAGGAAGAACACGAAGAACGAGTAGAAGAAGGGTCGAAGAACATAAGACTAGAAAGACTAATTTATTAAGACTCAGCTAGTTAAAACCGATCTTTTATTATTAATCTGCCTCAAGTTCTGGAGACAAGAATATAAGTGAATTGGCCAATTACATGAGGCACTTAGGTCCTCTATTTATAAAGGTTATAATGAGCTCTAGAAGCATTCCAAACCGTCATTTGTTTCCTAATACAAATAAACTTCTTTCAAAGTCCAACTTCATCTTCAAAACTGAGAAGGAATTGGCTACAGTGTCGATCCATGCGTCCCAGACGTGATCAATGCATCTGGACACTCGATCCATGTGTCCCAGACGCGTAAGCCTATTTTGTCTCTTCTACTCTATCCTTCTATCCTCTCTTGCGGGCTTTGGTCCAAGCAACGAATCCTGTGGCCTTGGGCTTCCAAATAGGCTTTAAAATAGGTCCAAGTCGCATCTTTAATAGCTCAAATTCCTTAGCCTTCTCCATGATAGTCCACGGGCCTCCCATGTGATCTTTAATGCTCTGAATTGCTCCGTTTTACCCCTTTTTCTCTAATATTCCACAAAATTCTCTTTTTCACCCGTAGAATCTTAAAACACAACATATAAACACAATTAGTCCACTAAGATGGCCAAACAAGAGGCATAATCGAGGGTTAAATTGCACTTTTTGAGCATTTATCAGTACTTATACACCATAATCGCTACTCATTAACGTATTTCAGTTTATTTTCAATAAAAATATGAGGACGTCTAGGATGCGTCGGGTGCACCCAAATTTCGCATGTGCAGGATTTTCAGCCACATATTTTGAAGGGTAAAACCGGAATGACCGGGAGAAGAAGTTTCGAATGGGTCACTAAGCTACCCATTAAACCACTAGTTGCAGCATACTTTAGTTAAACTACTACATATAGCATATACGTTAGTATTGAACAATAAATGACATACTGAATCTAGTGAACGAGATTAGGCATAGCTAGAAAAGGAGATAGTGTTGATGGAAAATTCAGTGGGACAATTAGAGCTTTAGGAAGCACCTGTGACCATTAGCTCGAGACATAGTTGCATGTGGCTTTTTGAAGGGTGCGGTGAAGTGTTGGGGTTTATACCAATACCAATCGATTTCCCCACTACACTTGTATTTCAACACAATTCAACTCCAGACAAATTTCTAAATATCAACTACAACCTATGCTAACATGCCCAACTCGCTAAACAACTATTAACAACAAATAATAATGTAAAGCAGAATTAAACGCATACCACAACACAAAGATATACCGTGGTTCGGCCAATGATGTCTACTTCCACAAGAGCTAGTCATTTTATAAAGTGGGAAGGAATATTACAATTTCTCAATTCAGTCTCTCACCTTACTAGATCACTCTTATCTTTTTATAGGGTTATCTCTTTGTAAAAGTTATCTCTCAATCTTGATAGCTTTCAAGATTGAGTTTTCTCTGACTTTTGTGCTGTCTCTCGTGTGTTTGGTTTTTTCCAAAAACCCAAACTTACGATGCAAAACTTGTGGTTCCGCAAAAATAGAATCTTGCCAAAATAGGCATGGGCACGTGGCGCGCTCAGAATTGTACTACAACGGCGCAGGGTGCGCTCTTGCCTTGAACGATGTCCAGGGGCTTGAGTGTTGGGTGCGCTCCAGATTTGCCTATGCAGGGCGCGGGGTCATGCCTTGGACGATGTCTAGGCTCTTGAGCGCAGGGTGCACTTCAAAATGGCTTGTGGAGGGCACGGGGCGCGCTCTGTCTTCTCCACACAAGCTGAAAATGAATTTCTCTCCTCTCCTCATGTGAGGGATAACTCTAACATGAAGCACTATGTTGACTACATATTGTAGAGAGTCCATGCTCGTTGTCCTTCTATAGCTCGTTGTCCTTCCTCTATAGAAGCAAAACTTTTGTGCAAAGTATTAGGAAACCCCGTTACTTGCTTGTGGCACTCAAACCATGCCTTATATAAACCCAAGATTAGGTACTTCAGTAATATGATACTTTTACTCACATAGTCAATAATATGGTAATCAAAGTTACATATACTTCAATAGTATGATACTATAAATCACATATTCCATAATATGATACTATTCATTATATATATTTCAGGAATATGATACTATAAAGCCCATAATATTTCAATAATATGATATTCTTAGTCACAAATTCAATAATATGATACTCTAAGTTACATATACTTTAATAGTATGATACTATTAATCCCATATTCAATACTATGATACTAGTAGTTTCATATATTTCGGGAATATGATACTATCAATAGCATAATACTTCAATAATATGCTACACTTAGTCACATTTTCCATAATATGATACTCCAAGTTACATATAATTCAATAGTATGATACTCTGAGTTTGATATACATTTAAATGCTACAAAACTGGTGTTGAGATTACTTTTAATCATATGATAAAAGTTTGTGTTTAATCATATGATAAAACCATTGTATCTCAAACTATTTTTCCTAAAAAGTCGGCATACTACCTGAGATTGCGTCTAGTTAGTGCAACTTTGTTTTGTATGTCATTACATTATGGATTCCAAATAGTAAAGGAGATTTATGTTAAAAAGAGAGTTATGGAGTTCTGACAGGTTATTTTCATACTTGTCATGTATTCACAGTGCAAATGTGTTACATCAAATTGTATCTTAACTACTAGCATGGCTGAACAGACATAACAAAATGGGCTATTACCGAAAAAGTTATAGCAAAATTAGCAAAAAGACACAGATAAGTGCTTCAGTTTAAAAAAGTTGTCAAGCGCTTGTCGAGTGCTTCAGATACATACATCGTGAGCATTATAGAGTTGCAATCATAAAAATGTCAGGTTATATCTTACCAAGTTAAAACTTGCAATCAGAAAAAGAGAGAAAAAATTAGAATACATCTTACAAGGAGCCATCTTACGAAGCTATAACTGTGCAGAAGTTGAAAGTTGAACTTTGCATTGCACATTACATTTTTCAATTTATTTTTAGGTTTGAGAATTCAGACAGAGTCATTTTCAGTGTAACAATGGGTTCCGCAGTCAAAGTGGTTGTTTTCTTTCTTGATGCCATCTTCACTGCATTACGAAGCCATTGAAATCCCTGGCAGCTCTTGCATTTCAAATACCTTTCTCCAACATTTAATCCATACTTGGTAGTCTTAACAGTCCTCCTCCCCTTACAGTCTTTTGTATTGCATTCACAGTTTACCCAAGGGCACTCGTTCATCCATTGGCCTGGCTGACCACACTTAAAGCATTCGTTTGTTGATGGGCTTGATCCAGAAAGTTGATCAGAAACAACTTCATCTAACCATTGCAAATAACTTCGAAATGAATTATGCTGGCACTTCAAGTACTTCCTTCCTGGATTGCTTGTTGTTTGCGATTTGCCCAACAATTGGATCCCATCACATGTAGCTTCTTTACAGCGAGAGTACATAAATTGGAACTCATTAGCGGAGTGTCCAAGTTGATCACATACCTGACATTCAACCTGTGGTGAACGAAACATGTACTTATCAATTTGAAACTCATGAAGATAGCGACAATGAACAAATATCTCGATCAGCAACTAATGCATAAATTAAACTTTTTAATAGGCTACTTCAGACCAATAGCTCAACCAAGTTCAATTATTCAAGAATTAGTAATCCATAAAGGAAGGAAAACCTTCACACAACCAACAAATTTTTTCATGCTCTTTATACTTGATAAATTTATCTCTCTTAACATTTCAAAGATCAAATTCTTCGTGCTCTTTATACTTGATAAAATTCTAAGTGAAGAATGACACTTAATAACTCAAAATTTTCTCTTATTTACCCCTAAAACTTAAACTTAATCAAACTCATGAATTTAAAGGGAAATTACCTTCATTTTTGCAAAATTAATGTACTCTTATGCTTGCTTCGTACTTTTTATGCTTGATTGGATCTTATGCAGTAGCAATAACTAAGAATTTTTTTTTTAAAAAAAAAGGTAAAAACCCTAATCCCTAACCCTAGATGTTTATATAAGAGAAAAGTAAATGGAGGGACAGGTTATACTGTTAGAGCATACGAAGGGAACAAATGCATTGACTAACTTATATTAAAACAGTAGATGTAGCATACTCCAATTAAGCCACTAGATGTAGCATACTACTATTAAATTACTATATGTAGCATACTCCTATTAAACTACTATCTGTAGCATACTCCCATTAAATCACTATATTGGATTTAATAAGTATTGCGAACGATGGCAAAGTGGTAGAGCTATATTGGAATAAGAGTCTTTTCCAATGCGTACATCATAATGAAATATGCATGTCGACGATAATTTGAACGCAAAAATGTAGCCGTAATTTGAATGTGAACACTCAAGTACCACACATACCTATAATTTGAATGTGAACACTTAAGTACCAAATATATTTGTAATTTCATTTAAAAACATAGCCGTGATTCAAAAACCAAACCACAATGTTTAGGCATTGAAACACAAACTTAAACACTTAAGTGCAACCCAAGAGTGAAACACCAAACTACGTTACAACCAGTCAACCACAATTCTCATATGTTATTTAGTGTATCATAGACACATGCTATAATGATTGAAAGAAGATGAGGGCTTCTCACATTGTGTTTTTCTATATTTTGATTTAGATTTCTTTTCATAATTACTTGTCCTACTTTCTACTATATGAGGCCCTAGTATATATGCTATTATTTGATACTAGGACTACCAAATGGCATTGCTTGTAGTAGCCTAACTACAATTTAGTAGAAAGTTCATTATATTCTCTTTTCACTTATTTAATGGCTGTCTCCATCAAATGAAGTCCAAATGTATGTTAATTACCAATAAGAAAAGAAAACAATACAAGTTTACAATTTGATATTATGAATGTCAGCTATACAATACATAATATTTATGTTCTACCTAATCTAACATGAGCAGAATACTTATGCTGGCATTTTCTTTTCATGTGCAGAGTACTTATGTTGTACCTAATCTAACTTGAGCAGCCATCTAACTTCTCTAAAAAAATAAAGTAAATCAAAATAAAAAACAAAGGCTCCATCAATAAACACCCCAAAATCAAAACAATTATATACCTAAGATACGTGACTTTTCTAGAAAAATTTCGGCAGAGTCTCCTTTGTCATTTTCAACATTTTCATAAAAGACTTGTCATAACCTGAAAATTAAAACAATGTACTTCTCAGTAATTAACCTAGCTACTTAACCGTCTCGACGAATGCCAGAGCAGTTAAATAACCGGTTGACAAAAATGAGATCAACTGCGGTAGAAAGACTTAGTAATGCGTAAAGAACTTAAATGTCTCGACTAATTACAGATCATCCAAGCACCTCGTACAAAGCCATTACCGAAAACACAAATTAAATATATACTTCTGTGTCCGATAGCTATCAAAAGGTTTACATCATTAACAAATAGTACTTACTATACAACTTTCAAAAAGAGAAACAAAAGAGGTCCAAAGATAATACCTAGGGACCTTCTGAGTTATGATGGTACTTACATCAGAACCCTCCAATTGGTTTGTATAACACACATGTTCTGGATACTAAAAAGCATACTCCATCTAAGAACTAATACACGATATCCAACTTGCGACATTACAATTGATATGTCAAAAGTAATCTCTAACAAAAAGAAAAAGTTTCCTGTTTTTACCTAGAACTCTACCCCACATTACCTACAATGGTACCACATCAACTATCCAACATTGCACCTCCATTACACAACTTACACAGATATGGACATAAGTTATAAAGTTGTATCATCCAAAAACAAGTTTTATTCCCAAGCTTAGCAACCTAGCTCTCATTCCTATAACAATTGCCTCTTTGACCTAGTTACTCTGACAGGTGCTTGTTCTTTTACATTCTCACAGACTGGCATCGCTTCCTCCTGCCAGACCTTGGGTACCGGGGTTCACGGGATCCCAACACTACTACTGTGTCAGAGACTAATGGAAGCGTAGCACCTAAGGGAGCAAGACATGGAGGCATAGTCAGAGACCTAATGTGAACTAGTATAATATGCTATACAGCTGAAGCTAGGTTGTATAAGAACAATCTTACATAAGGAATTACAATCTATTCTTAATGGCTTGAAATTGTGTATACTACCAGGTAGGTTGTAAGAAGATAGAGATTGCAACTGACTCGAGATTCTTAACAATAAAGAAACCATGCCATGGTCTATTAAAAATGAGGTGATAGAGATTTGGGAGTTAATGCAACAGCCTAGCCAAGTGAAGGTTGTTAATTTTTTAAAAAAAAAGTCTAATAGAGCAGCTGACTTTTCAGCCTCCCTAAGGGGTCTAGAAGGGAAAGATAGATCTTACATGTAGTAATATTGTTTATGTAGGAAATAGAAATAGGTTGTTATTAGCACGAAAATATAAAATATTCATTAAGTGTTAGTAGAGTTTCACCAAGTTTTGTCGGTAATCCATTTGTCTCCTTCAAAGTCTTCTTTTTCTGCGGGTATTTTCTCTGATACTTTCGGTATTCCACGGTGACGTTGTAATCAGGTTGGAGGAGCTCTGAAAATATTTTGAATTCATGTCATTACCACTTGCAATAATAAGATGCTTCAGAGTAGTGTGGCTTATAAAAGCCCCATGCCGTGACGATAACAATCTCATTAGGAAATTTAAAATTAATATTGGTTAGACAAACTACCTGGAGTGACATCAAGTGAAGAATGTCCAAGTCGTCGGCGCAAGCAAGTTTTATTTGGGAGGCCAGCTTTAATTGCTTGGATTTCTCTCTGTTTGTCCATATCTGGCTTCTTCTTCACTGGACCAACTAGATAGGGAAATAATAAACATTTTAGATGATAAGTCATCAAGTCCTTATACCTTATAAAAATTTCAGGAAAAATTTAACTTTCATGATACACAAATAGATAAGGATGATAAGACACTATCGACTTACCATCCATTCCACAATCCATGGTGCTTTCCATAGTAGTCACAACAAGAGGTGGACTTTATGGATGACAACCTGTTGAACCTGCTGCCTCATCGATGGAGATTAGAGCTGCTTGCTCACTCGTCTCGGACCTCTTTTTCACCAGAACATCTATATACGCCACAAAATGATATATATTAAAAAGGCAGATGAAATGGGCGTATATAAAACATCTTCTATTTAAAGAAATTCACACTCTATAAAGCAACAACCTCTATTTTAACATTCTCTACACAATCTTAGAATATCACTTAATTAACTTCCCATAATTGGTCCATGTAAAGACAAGAGCAGGTGTAATTCTGTTTTTTAATTTATCAAGGCAAATTCAAACTTTGAAGATGGTAATAAAAACACATTAAAGTTGCTACGACGAACATACTTCCTTTTCCTCTCTCTAGTGCGCCTTCCGTGTTCAAAGAAATAGGGAGTGCCTCTGTGCTGCAAAAGGCAAACACGGCCAGGGCCCAGGAGTGAAGAGTGATGACACCCTACTTCATTGGAAAACCCTATTTGTCACACCCTCCCATGATTTTGAATACATAACCCCTGAACTCCTCGCCAAGAGCATCTCCATTAACCTCTAGTGAAATTGTCTTTTCATAATTATAATTGTAATTGTTTATTGATTTTAATTATTATACACATACATTACTTTATAATATAATAAAATGCGGGAAACACGTTTCTCAATACTTGTTCTCGATCACTTTTAGTGGATTCTTAGCTTCGGCATAGCGCCAACCTTGGATAACATGTAAAAGCCTCAAAGGTGTTCCTATGTCATGAGAAACCGCATCCAACACGCCCTGTGTTATTTTTCCAAACTCATTTTCAATGGAGTTATTATGCACACAACCAAGTTTCGAATTTTTAATAGAGCCCAGATTAGGTGATCATGAGATTGTAGAAACTACATAATCCTCTACAAAACATGCACATCACATGTAATGAAAATGAAAATATCGAAGACCTATTTGGTGATGAAACTACGTATACATTCCAGTCCAAACATTATTTTTTGGGTGCCCATAAAACCTTATTGATGAACCATTTAAATTTTGATCTTTTGGAAGTCTAGTCTACCTACTAATGTAAACTTGCAAAAGTCAGGACCTTTATCCACTTCTTTAATTAAGTTAAGTTAATACAAGTTGGGGTGTACTAAACCTTATAATTTTTTTTTTTTTAAAAATACATCATTAATAAATGAGGTTGAAAACATGTTTACCTTCACGCATGTCTTGCATATCACATTCTGCATGCACTGAGGTGATAATGTTGTCAACCGGACTCGAAGAATTACCTGCATAACCAATTGTCGCAAATTCCAGCCCATAAGCATCAATGATAATTATTACTTTGGAAATTCAATTCTTTGATGCCTATATGTATTTAGACAATTCCAGGTTACCATTACGTATTTCTGGCTCGACTTGGGGATGACCACTAGCAATGCCTCCTTCAACATTCTCTACACATCAGTTCAAATATGTGTTTATTCATTTACACTAAAGTGTACATCATTAATTCGATAATACTGTACATCACAACCTAAACTTACCACCACGAGAAGCAGGCAGTGTTGTAGTCAGCGGCATATTTTCATCTAACAACCGCACATTGACTGGAGATGGGACAATGACTAGTTTGTTTACTACATTGATTAACTCACCTTGTTCATTGATTTCTATGTCATCAGCGTTGTCTTCACTTTCATAAGTTGGTGCCAAAAAAGGATCAGACTCACTACTCATGTCATTGGCGCCTTCCTGAACACCACTCGCACTCTCATCACAATGCATATCTTCACTTACATCAACATCACTCCCGGATTCACCAACTCTTACTATTTCTGAATGCACGGCGAGCAAATCTTCTGGGATTACTTGCTCAGTGATACTCTTGAAGAAAGGCGCAAGCAATTGAGCAAGGCGGAAAGAGCGCTTCCTCTGCACCAAAACACAAAAACAAATGCAGTTTTAGCTTCACAAGATATACATGGATAACTATCCACATAACAAAAGTTGAAGTTACTAGCAAGAAGAAGTTTTAATGCAAATCTCATCATATCATAATCAAGCTACTTTCTAAAAGCATGCATTCTAAACAAATGTTGTTAAGAACATGCATTCTAAGCAAACGTCATTCTAAACAAAAACATAGTAAACACACGGAATGAATTCATAACATATTAATCTCTTTAGTCAACTTTTCCCTCATCAATGCCTGGTGAGGGTGCAAGGGTCAAATCTGCATGACACTGTGGCTTCTATACCACTCCAAGTAAGCTGCATGACTTGCCTCGGTGAACTCTACTTGTTCCTCCCCAGTACAGTTAGACGTACACCAGATTTCCCAGTCTACGGATATTTCTTTAGACAGCTTCCGGGATTTAGGATCATCTCTCCACCTAGTAGGTGGATCCGGTATGTGTTGCTTCCGCCCAAACTGCCTCATGCATCTTTCTGGCATATACCTCTCTACAATGTCGAAGTGTATAAGCCATGTCGATATGGGCTTCGTATATGAAGCGTTCAATGCAAACTGGGGAGCATTCACCCAGGCATCCCATGGCTGCCATATTATCTAAAATAGCAAACATCATACCAAGATTAGCATATACACTTATTTGGCATTCACATTCATACATAAATAAGTAGTGATCAGCTCCAAACAACCTAATTGCACTGGTTTTTTACGTCGTGGCTAATTTGTTTATGCATGACAGATATCAAGTAAAAATGCATATCGCTAATACCTAAATATCTACTTAAGACAACCATTGAACGACTAACCTTATCCGCACGTAGTGTGTCCATCTTTGCACTTATATGCTCATACGTGAGCTTTGAAGGTCTATATTTGACGTGTTTCTATCGGCAAGTAGCTGGGAATTTAACAAAAGCAGGACAACTTGGCTGACACATACGAATCCTTTCGTAAAACCATGCCTAGAAACAAACATCCACAATTACAATCCAATACATAGTTAATTAATAAAGAACAGTCCATAAAAGAATTTGAAGCTACAGTGTTAACAACACTTACCAACAGTAGAGTTGAAGAGCCACAAACGTTCAAAAAAAAATTACAGTCACTTTTGCGGCCTTTGTTATTTTCTTTACGACGAAGTGATGCCCGCATGAGTGACTTGAATAGGAACGCAAGCACAGCAGTACCCCAAGCATACGAGGCACAATTCTCCGTATCGGCCAGGAATGGTAGATACTTCGTATGCACATGATAACCTCCTGGCTCTGAAAAAACTGTGCTTCCAATGAGGGATAACACAAACGCGCAATCACGCGCGTTGTGCTTCACACACTCCACACTTTCGTCGGCGTCTGAAGGTAGTTTGCAGCCAGCACAATTTCACTGATTTCCCTCTTACCTCTGACTCTGGAGGACTTAGTCCCAAATATTTCTTACATGCTTCATGAGCGTCCAATTTTGAGTTGCCCACAATTGGTTTCCCAATTACATTTAAGCCTAGAATATAGGCAACATCCTCTAGTGTAATTGTTGCTTTAAAAGTTGGAAAGTGGAATGAATTAGTCTCTGGTCGCCAACGGTCAACCAAAGCAGATATCAAGTCCCAGTCCCCATGGAACTGGTCTATTTTTCTCAAGTACTTGAAGCCCAAACCCGCGACCATTTTCTTTTGGGCTTTAGATAATATCCAGTCATTTACCTTTTGATTATGCTCATGTGTACGGACCACTGATCGAACTTCTTACTCATTTAAACAATTTATTGAATGTTAATTAATAGAAGCAAACTGAAAACTTATAATTAATAAATAGTTAAAGATTGCTAGTTACCTCTCCGTCCACGAGCAAAGATGATATATGATCATCTTGTAAGTATAAATGCTGCATAATTTGTAGTCTGTTGTCCATGCTGCAGGGTGTAGTAAGAAGTACATTAGTAGAAAAAAGTTAGAGCCAAAATAATTAAACTAGAACAGTTCATACAAGAGATAAGAGATTAAACAAATTGCACGTTACATGGATTGAATATCTTATGATAAGGTAGTTAAAATTAATGAAGGGAAAGTAATGGCCAAATCACATATCGAAATCACATATCGAAAACAATCTTATGCAAAGGAGTTGAATGTCCTTATTAATTGAACATGTAATAGTTGCAACATAATTTAACAGAGTTTGCGCAGATGACTTCGCGGTGATCGAAAAACAACCCCAAATGAATAAAAGAATAAAGACATCACAGAACACAAGCAACGAGAGCATGGCAGCTTCTCAAATAGTTCTTAGTAAGTTTCACATTAAATTGAATAGAATATAGGTGTTAGTCGATGCATTTTGCATGTTGTATAGGGAGAGAGTAAAAGTAATCTACACAGTTAAAAGGTTACGCAGCTCACAGTTTAGGATAGTTCTTCTTGTACTTCAAATACTTAGAATATAATATACCCACGCTACAAATATTGGGATAATCCTAATGAAGAATGAGACATGCAATAAATACATATTTCCAAAACCATATCAGTTACAGACTAATATATAATAAGAAAAATGTGACAATTGACAAAGAAAGGTATTGATAAAGGACTAGACACATACACACACCCACAAAGATAGAGCATTAAAAATAATTATTATACTTATTATGTGAGAAAAGATATGTTGCAAGATCAAAATGTACACGATCTGAGAGTTATTAATGGTTTCATAATTCTTCTGATAAGTAAACTGCCGACAGTGAAGGAAAATAGTCATCTTCTGACTATTCTTTTATTATTTACCGCGATCAAGACAGTCATGACTTCATGGGAGTTGGGGCTATTCTTTTATTCTTTTATTATTTTATTATTATGGATGTATTTTAGGTCCATAATTTGGATTTCTTACTTCCATCAATCTAGAGTACTCTCCTCATCTCTAGTCTGAAAAATGATGCAAGAGTAGACCAATGGGAAGAAAACGTTGCTGTAAGTCCTTTTTACTCTATTTTTCTATTTTTCATTTTGATTAAAGGAGTAGTAGCTACTCTATATATCAATGAGGATGAGATATCGTACAGTACAAAACAGACACACGAAACACAAAAGTAAGACATCAACAAGACATACCACACAAACAACAAAATATGCCCAGAAGGTACAATACTTCAAGCTATATATCAAAGATATCCAACTGGGAAAAAAAATAGTAAAAACGGATATCTCTCTAAACCTGTGTTGCATAAGTACGGCGTGGACACAACATATCTACCCTCAAAATGATTGACAGCTCTCTAATTGTCTTCTCATATGACTTAGCTGTTCCCTCAAAATGCAATGACAGAGCTCTAATCGTCTTCTCATATGACTTAGTCATTCCCTCAAAATGCAATGACAGAGCTCTAATCGTTTTCTCATATGACATTGCCCTTCCCTCAAAATGACCTGACAGAGCTCTAATAGTCTTCTCATATGACATTGCCCTTCCCTCAAAATGCAATGAGAGCTCTAATTGTCTTCTCAACACAACATGGCCGAAAATGGCAATGCTTCATAAACCAGTGCCCCTCTAAGGAAAGTATTCACTGGAACCAAGAAAAAAACTATAACTTTTCACCAATCCAAGGACTTCCAAATAAACCTCAAACAGAGAGCAAAATGACACCAAATATGCCAAGAAAATGGAGATTGAATGAGAGTATTTGGCACACTCCCCATTCAACATACACAGAGGCCTAAAGCTCGCAATCAGTTTTCTCCTCCCAAAAAGGATATCTCTAGTACGGATATTATTCTTGGTGGTACAACCAAGTAAGAAACGAGAATCAGGAAAGGACTTACCATGCACAAATCTGTGCTTCTTAGTTCTTATGGACAGAGAAGGCATGCACAACCTTCTCAAATGACGGAAGAATCTCCTCTGAAAATCTAGCCCTCGCCCATTCTCAAACCTATACGTGAACTCCCGCAAAAAGATCTTAAGACCTTGGTGAATAATGTATCCATAAGGATCAGGTGATGACCCATTAATATCTCATTTCTATCTCTGTCCAATTCATCATTAACCAAAGCAGATTTCAACTCCCGGTCCCCATGGAACTGGTATATTTGGGTATTAATCATCCAAACAAACATTAAATAGATTGCCCAGGACCAAGGCAACTGTTATATAGGGGTTTTTTGACTTAACCCCCCACAGATGTACCCCCCTTTTGAGATAACCCCCCATTTTGTAAATCATTACTGATTGCCCCCCATTTTGTCTATTTTGTGAGTACCGTCAGTTGATATTTTTCATATTGGCCATTTTACCCCTATTTAAAATTTGTTAAAACCCCCCATTTTTAACATACGTCTTTGACCATTAACCAACCTTCTCAAAAAATCAGAAAATTAGGAAAAAAATCATAAGTTAATGAAGCTTGAAACAAAAATTTATGTTAAAGTTTGTGAATTCACTATTAACTTAACATATCAAAGGAAGTAAAATCAAAAGCAATCAAGACCCAAACTATCTAAAAAAAAATTCCAACATTTAGGTCTAGGAGGAGGAGCACCACCATAATAATCCAATGGTCCATTATCTTTTCTTCTCTTCTTCTTATAACAAACAAACAACAAACTCAATAAAATAAACACTACTACTCCACCAATAGCAATCCCAACCACTGTTCCAATCGATATCCCATTCAAAGACAGAGATGGTGGTAATATCCCCAACAATAGCGATGGCGGCGAGGGTGGTGGTCTTCCAGAAATCGGCGTGGGAGGTGATAGTGGACTGCTTGTATTTCTAGGAGGTGGCAATATGTAGAGATTGCGAAGGCATGGTCGTGGTCGGTGTCGGTGTCGCCGAAGGCGGCGAAGAGCCTGCAGGCATTGTAAGAGGTGGTGGGGAGGTGGCAGGAGGTGTGGGCGGTGGTGCTACCATAGGTGGTGGTGGAGAGGCGGAGGGTGGTGTTGTAGCTGGTGGTGAGGATGTTGCATTGGGAGATGGGGCTGGTGGTGATGGTGGTGTTGTTGGAGCTGGTGAAGCTCCGGGTGATGGTGTTGTTGACATTTTACAATTTGAGGCTACCTCTCAAAATTAAAGTTTGTATTGTGGGTTTTTTCTCTCTCTCAAAATAAACCCAAAATATTCCCGCTTTATAATAGGGGTAAAATGGCCAATATGAAAAATATCAACTGGCGATACGCACAAAACAGACGAAATGGGGGACAATCAGTAATGATTTCCAAAATAGGGGGTTATCGCAAAAGGGGGGTACATCCATGGGGGGTTAAGTCAAAAAACCCCTTAAATATATTTAATCATCAACTAATTGGCCGAGTCAAAATCGACTTGACGAGTAAGGAAAATAATTTGTTTTAGTAATTAAAACAATGAAACAATGAAACAAAACAAGCTTATAATGAGCATATAATTTTTTTATAACAAGCTTATTTGTGATATGTACCATTTAATAATATCTTTCACTCCACACTTCTTTGTACATTGAGGACACTATAAATTACCCACACGAGTTAGTAGTACAAGTACAAAATAAGATTTAGAATTCATATACCGCTTCTACACAATAAACAACAGTACAGACCCGTCGACCTCAAAGCTTTGATGCATTTTTCAAAAGATTGTTAACCAAGACAATACGAGTTTCTCAAAAAAAAAAAAAAAAAAAAAAAAAAAAAAAATATATATATATATATATATCAGCCCCGCTCTTAGACGGACGTCCGTTTACGGACTTTACTTAAAAACCAAAATTTTGAAATACTAAATATACTCTTCACGAAGGGTTTTCTCATGACTCGCTCCTTTTCTCTCCGAAGTCCAAACTTACATTACAATTTCCCTCCCTTCTGGTACTCTCTTTCTCTCTCTCATGGGGTTCCTCTTCTCTCAAATTTAAGGCCTTGACCCTTGACCACTTAGTTTGTACCATGTATTTGAGTGTTTGGCTGCTTGGAAATAACCGACTTATCCATGTCTAGTAGGCTCTCTAGGCTCCTGTTGGTATCCGTCCGAACAAACTGTGCCATTGCTTGCACTGTGTAAATTTTTATGTGCAAATCTTGGCAAGCTTGATGTTTCGGTGGGAGTTGATCTATTTATTTAAATTTGATACTAGAAAAAATAATCTTGGCATGTTGTCGGGGTTGACGACAATTGGAATAAGGGAATTAGAGAGAGGAGGACGGTCAGAATGAGAGACTCTTCTTTGTGTTTGACATTGGTTTGCTTTGGTTTTGCAAGAACCAAGTCTGACATTTTTGTATATGTCTGCACAAGAGACAACACACAAAGACTACAAAGAGCGATGACCTTTTCATTTTTTTTTCCCACAATCCAAATTGGTGCTCTTTCGGGGGCATTTGCTTTCGAACAACATATATATTTCAAATCATTCCACGGCAAATCTATAAGTACATTAAAACACTTTAATAACTGTCTCACATTTAACAATATAAATTCATCGTTAGTAAATCCACAAATGCTGCTCCAACATTTTATCTGGGTTGGTAACTTGATCTAAATCAGAACTAAAGTGAAGTACCAATCTGTGAACTAGTATGAATTACAAAATAGATTGGGTAGATTGGAATGAAGCAGCAAGTTATAGATGCATTTTGTTTGTTCTTGGGTGGAGTTTTATTCTCATCTACAATCTAATTTCCATGTTACGCAGAGGGAACCATTTAGCTACTAGAACTTAGATCCTTTAAATCGCAATACATACAGGTGGAATCAAGAACCCAAGTTAAACTAATTACCCATGCTTCCAAGAGACATTCTCTGAGGTTTAAGTAGTTAAGGATGAAGTCCACTCCTCCACTAGCAACGAGTTAATTATGTCTTAAAACCTATGAGCTCTGAGCTACCTTCAAAAAAGCACATTGTTGTCACAAGCACCAAAAATAAGAGGAAATAAAGAAGGGTGAAGAAACTAAAAAACCAGGGAATTGCCAACTCAGTTGAAATGATGTTAATACATCATGTTCACTGAGACTAATATTTGCTAATTTTTCTTGGATGAGAAGTGAAGAGGATTGGTCAGATCTCGCTATTACATTCCACATGAGAGATATTTTGGCTGGTCCAGCAGAAACATGAAACCTTGGGCCTTGCATGAAGAGCAGAAGTGAGCTAGATAGTAGATTTCTGGAATCTACTACTACACAAGACACTATATTAGGATTCACGAAGTTGAGGAATGGAGAGGAGATATTACTAGCTTCTTCCATTAAGAACAAGAATAGACATACTGTCCTCGTATAATTGCTCTGGATTCCACCTAGCAATCATTAGTTCCTTAACAGAGTAATGCTCGAACAAGAACATGAGATTAAATCAAAAGCACTATTCCTGATGTGAAGAACCAACACTATTCCCCATGAGAGAGAGTAAGAGAGTACCAGGAGGAAGGGAAATAGTCACGTAAGTTTGGACTTCGGAGATAGAAGGAGCGAGTCATGAGAAAACCCTTCGTGAGAGTATATTTAGTATTTTGAAATTTCGGCTTTTAAGTAAAGTCTGTAAATGGACGTCCGTCTAAGAGCGGGGCTGATATATATATATATATATATATATATATATATATATATATATATATATATATATATATATATATATATATTTGTTTCTCTAATTGTTTCCATAGCTAATTCAAAGCTAAAAACACAAAAATCAAAACAAACTAAACTTAAACCAATAAAACTCAAACCTCTGACCTCTAACCTGAAAACCGAAACATTCAGTGGAACTCCCTATACCAAACTCATCTAAATTAGTGTTCCCAAAAACAATCCCACCACATTCCCTCACTTTCTTAACTGTCGTGGCATCAAAAGTCGTGACTCCCCATCCTCAAAACACTATTTTTTGGTGGAATGGAGATAGAGGGTGGATGCACCATTGGACCCAGCCTAAGAGAATTTTTTTATCCTCTTTTTTATAATACACATATTTTAAAATATTCCTAATAAGAGACCGTATCCAAATCCTTTAAGGTTTGGAATCAAGCCTTACGTATCTCTTAATTCATTTCAAGAATTATTTCTCTTTCTAGGTTTTCTAGACAACTTGTCAAAGCAATAACTTTCCCTTCATTCATCCAAATGGTACACCAATTGTTAGCATGCCAGTTTTAACAGGTATTGGAAATTCAGAATACATTATTAGAAGATACTAGTAATTACAGGTAAATTCTTAAGAATATAGTCATCCTGAGTAATATAAATTTTACCAGAAATACCTGTAACAAGTATCTTCTTATAATTTAACAATAAGTTAGCCGTTCTTAGAAGATCCCAGCAACAGGTATTTCTGGTAAAGTATATTAGACTCAGGATGGCTATATCCTTCAAAAGTTACCTGGTAATAGGTAACTTCTGAAAATATAGCCACCCTGAGTCTAATATAATTAACCAGAAATACCTGTTACTGGTTTCTTCTTAAGAATATAGCCATCCAAAGTTTTCTATTATCCTTTACTAGAAATACCTGGAACATGCATATCACACTGCGAGAGGAATAGCCTGAACCCATACCTGATAAAAAACATCATCATCTTCTCAAACCAAGCCTTTGCAACGTAATCACCAACAAGTTTTGGCTTCGAACAATCCAAACTACGATAACTCGTTGGTGATTACGCTACAAAGGCTTGGTTGAAAAGATGAAGAGGTTTTTTAACAGCTAGGGTTCAGGCTACTCATTTCGCAATGTGATCATTGGTGAAGCCTACAAAAGGGTAAATGAAAGTAGATCTCCACTCGAAATTGCCCAAAGGATTACCTTAGCATGCCAATTTTAACAGGTATTGGACATTCAGAATAAATTATTAGAAGATACCAATAATTACAGGTAACTTCTTAAGAATATTGTCAAGAGATCCTGAGTAATATATCCTTTACCAGAAAGACCTGTAACTAGTATCTTCTAATAATTTAACAATAAGTTAGCCGTTCTTAGAAGATCCCAGCAACAGGTATTTCTGGTAAAGTATATTAGACTCAGGATGGCTATATCCTTCAGAAGTTACCTGTAATTAAGAATATAGCCACCCTGAGTCAAATATAATTAACCAAAAATACCTGTTACTGGTTTCTTCTTAAGAATATAGCCATCCTGAGTTTTCTATTATCCTTTACCAGAAATACCTATAACATGCATATCACATTGCGAGCGGAATAGCCTAAACCCATACCTGATAAAAAAACATCATCATCTTCTCAAACCAAGCCTTTCCAACATAATTACTAACGAGTTTTGGCTTCGAACAATCCAAACTACCATAACTCGTTGGTTATTAAGCTACCAAGGCTTGGTTTGAAAATATGAAGACGTTTTTTAACAACAAGGGTTCAAGCTACTCCTCTCATAATGTGCTCATTGGTGAAGTCTACAAAAGGGTAAATGAAAGTAGATCTCCACTCGAAATTGCCCAAAGGATTACCTTAGCATGCCAATTTTAACAGGTATTGGACATTCAAAATAAATTATTAGAAGATACCAGTAATTACAGGTAACTTCTTAAGAATATAGTCAGGAGATTCTGAGTAATATATCCTTTACTAGAAATACCTGTAACTAGTATCTTCTTATAATTTGACAATAAGTTAGCCGTTCTTAGAAGATCCCAGCAACAGGTATTTATAGTAAAGTATATTAGACTCAGGATAGATATATCCTCCAGAAGTTACTTGTTACAGGTAACTTCTGAGAATATAGCCACCCTGAGTCAAATATAATTAACCAAAAATACCTATTACCTGGTTTCTTCTTAAGAATATAGCCATCCTAAGTTTTCTATTATCCTTTACCAGAAATACCTATAACATTCATATCACACTGCGACAGGAACAGCCTGAACCCATACCTGATAAAAAACATCATCATCTTCTCAAACCAAGCCTTTGCAACATAATCACCAACGAGTTTTGGCTTCGAACAATCCAAACTACGATAACTCGTTGGTGATTACACTACAAAGGCTTGGTTTGAAAAGATGAAGAGGTTTTTTAACAGCAAGGGTTCAGACTACTCCTCTCTCACAATGTGATCATTGGTGAAGCCTACAAAAGGGTAAATGAAAGTAGATCTCCACTCGAAATTGCCCAAAGGATTACCTTAGCATGCCAATTTTAACAGGTATTGGACATTCAGAATAAATTATTAGAAGATACCAGTAATTACAGGTAACTTCTTAAGAATATAGGCAGGAGATCCTGAGTAATATATCCTTTACCAGAAATACCTGTAACTAGTATCTTCTTATAATTTAACAATAAGTTAGCCATTCTTAGAAGATCCCAGCAACAGGTATTTCTGGTAAAGTATATTAGACTCAGGGTGGCTATATTCTTAGAAGTTACCTGTAACATGTAACTTCTGCCAATATAGCCACCCTGAGTCAAATATAATTAACCAGAAATACCTATTACTGGTTTCTTCTTAAGAATATAGCCATCCTGAGTTTTCTATTATCCTTTACCAGAAATACCTATAAAATGCATATCACACTGCGAGAGGAATAACCTGAACCCATACCTGATAAAAAACATCATCATCTTCTCAAACTAAGCCTTTGCAACGTAATCACCAACGAGTTTTGGCTTCGAACAATCCAAACTACGATAACTCGTTGGTTATTACGCTACCAAGGCTTGGTTTGAAAAGATGAAGACGTTTTTTAACACCAAGGGTTCAGACTACTCCTCTCGCAATGTGATCATTGGTGAAGCCTACAAAGGGTAAATGAAAGTAGATCTCCACTCGAAATTGCCCAAAGGATTACCTTAGCATGCCAATTTTAACAGGTATTGGACATTCAGAATAAATTATTAGAAGATACCAGTAATTACAGGTAACTTCTTAAGAATATAGTCGAGGATCCCAAAGTAATATATCCTTTTCCAGAAATACCTGTAACTAGTATCTTCTTATAATTTAACAATAAGTGAGCCGTTCTTAGAAGATCCCAGCAACAGGTATTTCTGGTTAATTATATTTGACCCAGGGTGGCTATATTTTGCAGAAGTTACCTGTTACTGTTTCTTCTTAAAAATATAGCCATCCTGAGTTTTCTATTATCCCCACTTGCAAATTATTTTTCTACATTGTTCCTTATGTATATTGCATTGTCTTATTTCTTCTTTTGCTTTATAAATGTGCAGTGCCCATCGGACAATGTTCCTCTATCTCATCTCCCGCCATCCGGTTCTCATGTAAGATGAGCTTTAATTAGTTCCGTACTACTATAATTGCTCATGCATTATCCAAAAGTTTCAGTTTGGCTATATATTGTGTCGCTTAGTGATAATCCTCTAAAACGCTAGTTTTACCAATGAATAAAGCTCGCGAGAACTCTAACCGCTAGTAAAACTAAAATAAAATTGTTTGCTATTAAGCTTTATCAAAGATTCTACTCTCAATCCTATTGAGATATAGTGGAGTAGATGATTCGTTCCACTCCTAGTTCTATAGCATGAGATATTTCATAACCTAATCAGTCTTATCTAAGTCTATAAGAGTGAGAGATTTACGACTTATACTACGATGCAAATACGCATAACAAGATACTAACTATAATTGATTCAAACTACGGAAATACTACGTTGATTCTATAATAAGGAATTAGGGGGGATTGATTCCACCTTAATTCAACTTAATTTACTAACGACGAATCGTCGTAATCCGAATTGAACTGCTTCGCAGAATAATTGGTTCATCCTAATCCCTAATTATACATGGCATTTCTACCAATTCATAACTAGCATGTGAACGATCAAACCCATTCTCATGGTGAACTAATCGTTTCTAGAGTGGAAAGGAATTTGCGACTACTCTACATTAATCGAGAATCAAGCTTTCATCAAGGCTTCTCAACCCCCTCTAATGGAGTTTTAGCCGAGAATCATTACGCTATCCTTTCCATATGAAATTGAATACGACATAATAGAAAGATTCTAACTTTATGAAATTTAACTAAACAATAATCCAACCCAAAATCAATAACTATGAAATGAATAACAAACAATAAATGAAATTAGATCTAACAAATTTAACTGACAAAATCGAATTTGATCAATAATAAACTATTTTATTTATATAATCAAGCAATAACAATATTCAATACTCTAATTAAAACAAGAAGAACAACTAAGAGTAAATTTAACTTCGATATTGATGCTAAGGGTAAAACTTCGAAATGGCTACTCTAATTAAAAATAGATCTAGAAGCTATTCTAATGGCTACTTTTTTTTCCTAAGCTACTCTATATATTCCGTGTTAAGTCTTCTTTGTTAATATGGAGGAAATCAGATCCAAAATCGTGCATGGGCTTGGATCCATGTTTTGGGCCAAAAAATCGGGCCCAAAACCCAATTTCTTCAGTCCAAAAAGGGCTCTTCAGCTGGATTCGGCTTCAAAAGACTTTTAGTCCACTTTTGATCTTCTGATTGGGCCAAATCTTGGACCATTGGAAAGCTCTTTCCGAGCCGGTCATTTTGACATAAGGTAGGCCCAATTCCATGGTCTGAGTCCAAAGATACGATCTTCGAAAGTTCTACTGACTTTGTGCACTGTTTCTGCCCGCGTGGACTTTGACTTTCAACTTTTGACCGGGCATTACAAAGGCTTTTTCTCCTTGAATCTCGGCCTTTAATTATAGAACTTCTTAGCAACCAACCCTTGCTCTTTTATCTCGCCAAAGTGGCACAGTTCTGCACAGAATTGACTTTACTGCCTGAAATACATAAAAACACGTAATCAACATTAACTCTTATTTATTACTCCCATAATTGGTCTAAAAGTATGATTGTTAAGGGGTTAAAACTACAGTTTTGGGCTCTTATCACTTAGTTAGGGGTGGTCATCGTGTCGAGCAAGCCGAGTATTGGCATGCTTAGATTTGGCTCGTGAGTTTTCGAGTCGAGTTCAAGCCGATCTCAAACTCAAGGTCGAGCTCCATTTTGTGCTCAAACTCGACTAGTTTTGAATTACAATTAGCTCGAGCTCGACTTGGCTCGACTCATTTTACAAAACGAGCTTGAGTGAAGCTTGAGATCGAGACTCGTAGCTCGTGAGCTTGCAATCTTTGCATCTGGAAACAGTGGCATATCCACATATATACTTAAAATTGTTTAATAAACCCCATTTTTGTATGATTTAAGTACAAAAGTTCCAAAAAAAACATTACATTTCAGTTTTCACAATGTAGGAAGTGCACCCTAATTCCCAAAAACACCCCTCCCTCCTTTAAATACCTTTCTTCTTCCCTTCTTGGAAGCAACTGAGAGCGAGAGAAAGAAAAGAGAGAGCAGCTAAGGCAGCTACTCGAAAACTCCGCAACCCCTTAACGGGTTCGGTTCGGAACTTTACTTCAAACCCATGTCTGAATCTCAACCTGCTCAACCACCTTTATACAAATAGCATTCTTTATCATCCGACATGTATCGAGATGAAGCATGGTTAAGAAGAAGACAAAACAACAAAAATAGAAGAAGCAAAAGTGTTACAGATGATTATCTAGATGAACTTAAAACATGTATGGAGTTGGGTTTCGGATTTGATTCACCAGATTTAGATCGGAAGTTATCTGATACTTTTCCAGCTTTGGAGTTTTACTTTGCTATTAACACACAGTATAATAACAGAGTGTCTAAAATCCCATCTCCATGCCGTTTTTACCTTGTGGGTTCATAAACATTACATTTCAATTTACCTTGTGGTTTAATATGTTTATGGGCCTGGGTATTTTTCTGGATAATATATGATATATAGAAAAAAAAAATAATAAAATAACAAGTAGCTCGCGAGCTACTCGACTCGAAACGAGCCTAAAACTAAGCTCATATTCGACTCATATTTTTTCATGAGCGCGAGCACGAGCGATCTCAAAAACGAGTCAAGCACCGAGTTGCTCACGAGCACTGAGTCTCATGACCAGCCCTACGCTTAGTACTTCTCCATGTAGGAAAACAAAGTTTTAGTTTCGCTGCGTATCTTTTTACGTTTGTTATTTCTGCTGGATAAGGGTAAACGTCGTCTAATGAACCCTTCTAGGAATCCTTAGGACAAGAAAACAAATTTTTTTGTTCCAGTCCAAGATAGACTCTACCTACAACCACCTACTCCTTAACAACCTTCTTCATTGGTTATGTAATTCGGTAACTCTTACTAACTTCCAACTCTTTCAGATAAAGCTTTTTTTTCTTTGTGTATATACTTTGTAAAGACAGATTACTCTTGGTTTTAAATGGGAGATATTACTGCCATTTGACATGGCATTTCTTTAACTATTAACCTACTAAGAGAACCTTAGCATTCACCTCCCTCACTTCTAAATATTTCCGGGTAACTATGTATGTAAGCTCATAGTCTTAGAATTAATTTTTTGCATTTAGTTTACATCGGTTTATACTCATGTTCCTAGACGGTATTTTTTTGAATATTCTCTTCCTAAATACATGGCCCTCCCACACCCATGTATGAAAATTAAACTCAAGTGCTTTGCTTGTGTGTCTTTTACTTTTGCAAGGAAGAAAAGATAGGGCCTAGAACACCCCAGTGGGTGCCTAGAGTGAGACTAGAATCCAGATTTATTTTCTCTCAATAGCCAGCCCTCGAGATTGTGGGGACCCTAGGCCAACTCTTATATCGGGGCCTTGTAAAACCCAAAAGTCCAAGAGGAAAAATCATTATGCAGATTTTGTTTTAGAACATTAATTAATTTTATATCTCTTCTACCATCGAACATGGTAACCTTATGTTTTCATAGCTCCGGTGAAAGTTCAACTCCCTCTGTATGCATTTTGCCATACAAATAACAAAGTGAAAACAAAACTGAGCCTAGTATGTAATGTAGGTAACCTTGAGTGGGGGCCTTTTCATTGGTCTATTATTATGGGGCCCTAGGCAGCTATATTATCTTACCCTCCTCGTGAGCCTCACGAGTGTTAAATTACATGCAACTCTCTGGAGTTTGCTTTTTATCCATACATTTAGGCCTTAACTTTAATTAGTTTTAGGAACGACTAGGTGTAATTGTAATCCAAAAATAGAAAATTGATAAAATAAACTAAGTTATTAACTAAACTATTAACCGAACTATTAATATGATTTCGATTTAAAAAATTGACAAAATAAACTAACAATTGTTTGCTTTTCATAAAAGATAAATTAAGAAGAAACCAAAAAATAAAATAAAGAAAAGAAAAGGCTTGTACACTTCAATTGTGTAAAGGGTGAATACTTGTAGTGCTCACCTGGCTTCGCCACTGCTCACCCTCACTTAAATTTCTAACTCCTCCACTGCACTCAAAATATAAAAATGAACATAAAAGAACACTGGGAATTACAGGGTCTTGAGGCCAAAGCCGTCTCCAACCAGAAAATGAACACAACAATCTGTAACAAATTAATTTGGGGTGTTTAAAATCCTATAAAAGTGAGAAACAAAAGAAATCAGTGAACAATGGGGTTGTAATACCTACTTGAACTGGTAGAGGGTCGCGCAAGAAATATTAGGAGACGGAAGTTTGAAGAGGCCTGAAACAAAGTTGTATGAGAAGGGGAGCCAAAAAGACGCAATGAGCAATTAAGTAAAGACGGTTGGTGTTTTCAAAGAATTGAATTCGGTTGAATTTATTTGAACCGACCCCAAATTTTAAATTAAATAAGGCGGTTGAAATACCGATGAAATATCAGTCGAAATAACTGATATCCGAGATACTTGTGATTTCCCAGTGTTTTAGGTGGCTTTAAGGACACGATTCAATTCAATTTTTTCATATGAGCGCCAACAATGAAAAAGACCGCCGAAAAACTTGCAGCAAATTTGGGTCATATATCAAACGGACTCCTACCATCAACCCACAAAATATTGGTCCTTATCAACGATTTATCCCATTCAGTTGGGATTAATATGTTATATATAGGGGTGGCAGTTCTGTACATGACCCGCTAACCCGACATGAAATTAGCGGGTTTGGGTTAGGAAAAAAGGTTTTTGGGTCATTTAAGGGTTGATCCGCCGAACCCGTCAAATAAATGGGTTGTGTTACGGTCACATATGTTAAGCCGTTGGTAGACCCGATTAGTTTTCGGGGCTAATGGGTCAGGACATCAACCCGTGACTAGGGCTGGAAATGGAGCGGGTTTCGGATATCCATATCCATTAAAAACACAAAAAATACACTATTTTAATGATTTTCATATATAAATGTACGATATAAATTAATTTTTAGGAATCAAATTATGAATCTTGTTAAAATGGTTCGAATCTCGGGTCGGATTCTAGTCACAAACGTAGAAACCATATCCGTTAAAATGGATTCAGATATGGTCGGATTCGGGTTGAATCCCGTACCATTTCCAGCCCTACCCGTGACATGTATAACTTGCTTTAAGATATGGCTAGGAAGGCATAGATCCAGTACCTTGCCATGCAATACACCCTCAACTTGTGTGTAAGAGTGGCCCAGATTCACTAGCTTTTTCTCTCTCCTGACGCACACTAGCTTTGTCATTTTTTAAAATCTCACTATCCCAACAACCTAAAATATACGACTAAAAGGAAAAGGATTAGTTGTCATATTGATTCATTTGATAAAGATATGTTTCATTATTCAGTTTTCATTAATATGTAATTAAATTATTGATGGTTTTTGAAAATTAATACATGTTTTATTATATATATATATATATATATATATATATATATATATATATATATATATATATATATTTTTTATAAATATCCGACCTCTATAAATATAATTGTGAAATACTAAATATTTTGCATACAGGTTGTGTGTGAACCCCCCGACTTCAGATTGGATCTAATCAAGTTCATTCGGAAAAATTAAGACATGTACTAGAATGAGTACTAGAATGACAATATTGATTTTTTGAAGTTGTGATTGATATCTATAAGAAGACTTTAAAGTTCGGTGGTATTGCTGGGTTTTACCATGCCTTCAACATTATTGTTTATACGGGTTTGTACTTTGGAATGTATGATTCTTTGATTGCTCTCTAACATGTGACACGAATATGACCGACCTGAAACCGACCAACCTGATCTATTGCCACCTAATAGGGGCCAGAACTTATTTTTTCTTTATTGTCCAAATTGATTTAGGCGACATTAAACAAAACAAATTTCAATGTGTCACTTAAAATCTAAATATCTAAGGCTAAAATTATTTAAATTACTTAATTAAATACGTGTATTTTATTCATGGACATCAATAATAAAATAAGGTGCCTAATGAAAATTTGAAATTATGTGTATTTTTCAACAAAGGAAATTTTGGGATGACTATAGCATAGTACAAAATATAGTACAAAATATGAGGATATGAGTATTTATCAATACCGATTTCTAGATATGTATGCGTGGATATATCCCCTCTTTGGGGATATTTGACATTGTTTCACCAATAGTACAAAATATCAGGATATATCGTGATATTTCACGATAAATATCCAAACAAAAGATATATAAATATCACGATATGTTTAGAGATATATAAGAGTGAAAATATCCATGATATTTCGGCGATATTTGCTATATTTGGCGATATTTTGTGTAGGTTATTTAATATTTAATATTATATTTCAAATAAATATAAATTATTAAATATCATGATATATCAAAGAATATCCATAAGATGGCATCTAAGGATGCATCAAGGTGTATGAGTCTTGCTTGAGAATGAGGGCCCGGGCGGTACTTCTTTGTTGCAATACACAAGTACTGCCATATGAAATGGCTGATTGCTATCTGGCGAGTACACACACTGCCTAACTTCGTTTTATTAACGAGATTGATTTTGAATTTGGATAGGTAGCATAAAATAAGCGTGAAAAACAACTTGAGGCTTGCTCCTTACGTGCCATATCTTGGATTCAAATATGAAATATCGGCTGATATTTAAATATATCTGATATTTTGAAATATTTGTAGAGATATTTATGCGATATTTATACTAGATTAACAATTATATTTATCTTTAGAGGTTAATATTTATTGATCATAACTTCCATGTATTTTCTCCATTGCTATGGTTCTTGCATGCCAAGCCTGCCAATACTTAATCCTTACCTGAAACTTATGCATCATTTCTTCTTTGATATTATTAGGAGTAAAACTCCTATGATGTAGCCTCATTTCTAACTCAATTCGACTTGCTATCCACTGGGCATTTGCCATTGGATTCAAATCTTCTCGGCCAGCACCAACACATGTATGTATATCATTCATGCTTCTACACTTCATTGTACGACCATTTGTCATCACCCTGACATAACACCTCCATTTACAATCCTGTGACTTGCATTTCCACTCCATCTTATCACTGTCATTTCTTGTCTGCTTCAATATGAACTTATTACTAATGGCATAAAGTCTAATGTAATCCCTTAATTCATACCTGTCTTTCCAAGTCTGACCAACCTCCAAAATCAATGGTTTTGCACCACTAGTAACACCTTCATCGGTTGGTATGTTGAATGTCTCATTTTACAACATCACTAACTCTACCAGCATTGCTTACATCTTCATCAAGCTCATGCTCATGCTCTCCAACAACATAGGCATCAAATTCAGTATCACTATCACCTTCAGAAGGGATGTATTCCTCATATGTTGATTCACAACTGCGGTATGCCTCTTCTGCATCAATCTGATTCACATCAACTTGTGGTCTTTCTGGCCTTATTGGTCTTTCTGGCCTTGTCAGTTTATCAAACAGATCTAGTAAGTATATATCATAACCTATTTCTTGTACAGTAATATGTTAAATAATATGTAGGGGCCCCTAATATGTAACATACCATTGTGTGTTGTCACATTATCAGCTCGAGCAACATTCTGTTCCACTCCAAAGTTCAAAAAGTCAAAGTTTAAAGTGTCATCAAACTCACCATGGCCTGTTTTATCTGCTAAAATCAATAAAACATTTTTCAAAAATATGAAGAGATCTCAAGAAAAAAGATAATAAAGAACAAAACGTACCTGCAACTTGAGAACAAGATCTTTGGGAGTGAGAACTTCTCCTACTATTCATCTTCCTTTGGGTAGCGCTTTGAGACTTTTCTGCATCACCTACACCAAGCCCATCAGCAACACCAAGCACATCACCAACACCAAGCCCATCACCAACAGTATTAGACCCAAGATCTTTGGAAGTATTGGACCCAAACCCAAGCCCATCACCAACAGTATTATATTCCAACAATTTTTTACCCTTAAAAGAGCCACTTGTCAAGTCCATCATCCTATCAACTTCTTCAACTGTTGGCCATTCATCAAGATCAAAATCTTGTCATTTCTTGCATGGTATGCCATCAACATATATGACATCATCATCACTTTCTTCTGCTTCATAGTCTGTGGGTGGATACTCACTTGAATTATCCTCATCATCAGTACTGCTCAGTAATTCCACTTCAATAACTTTGACATACAAATGGCTATACCCTCTCTTATCTCTACTTGCATGACCCCCACATATAAAACAAATCAGCATCAGACACAATTTGTCTTCTGTTTTCTCCATCAGCCCAACTAATCTCAAGTATAGGGTTTGGGGGACAATCAATTTTACATGTGATCCAAGCAACCAATTCGACCATATTTGCTACATCACCATCAATCATGTCTATATCAACTGTGTTCCCACCCACATACACATTATGCCTAACACCATCCCTAGTTGCTTATCTCCATTCTCCATTAAAATGTATCCTTAAAACCCTATACCCTCTAATAGACATTCTTCTAAAATGGGAAACACAGTATCACAAATCAAACACAGTATTACAAATCAAACATTTTTCTGATCATACAATCATCATTACAAAGGGAACATGAATATAAACTTCCAAATATTACAAAATAAACACCCCAAACTACAAAACAACCCGACGAACATAAATGTGCAGTTTTTTTTAAATTTCATACGAAAAAGTAAATAGTGAGAGTGAACTTACTAGTGAAATAAGTGAAGTGAGAACAAAAGAGAAAGACGGAGAAGTGACCACAATCAAACGAGAAGAAGATCAACAGTGTTAGAGAGAGAGAATGATCGGATAAAATTAGGGCACATTTAGGGGGTTTTACACAAATTGTGTTTATGCTTTATGTTTTCTAATGTGGGGGGCTCTCTTTCAAATATTCCCGCTATATAATAGGGGTAAAGTGGGCAATATGGAAAATATCAACTGACGGTACTCACAAAACAAACGGAGTGGGGGGCAATCAGTAATGATTTTTTTTAAATGGGGGGTTATCGCCAAATGGGGGTACATCCGTGGGGGTTAAGTCAAAAAACCCCTTATTTAAATTACTTAATTAAATACGTGTATTTTATTTATGGACATCAATAATAAAATGAGGTGCCTAATGAAATTTTGAAATTATGTGTATTTTTCAACAAGGAAATTTTGGGATGACTATAGCATAGTACAAAATATAGTACAAAATATGAGGATATGAGTATTTATCGATACCCAATTTCTCGATATGTATCGTGGATATATCCCCCTCTTTGGGGATATTTGACATTGTTTCACCAATAGTACAATATATCGTGATATTTCACGATAAATATCCATATGTCAACAAAAAGATATATAAATATCACGATATGCTTAGAGATATATATAAGACTGCAAATATCCATGATATTTTGGCGATATTTATTGATGTTTTGGGATATTTGGCGATATTTTGTGTAGATTTTCGCATTTAGAGGACGTCAAGGGTGCATCACAATGTACGTGTGCGCAGGACATCTAGCCGTTCACAGTACTTTTGCCTTGCAATACACACAAACCCCCTGCATATATGAGTGACCCAGAGGCCTGCATATGGTTACACCCTACGCACACTAGATTTTCGCATTTAATATTTACTATTATATTTCAAATAAATATAAATTATTAAATATCATGATATATCAAAGAATATCCATAAGAGGGCATCTAGGGTGCATCAGGGTGTATGAGTGCGCAGGAATGAGGCCATTACTTCTTTGTTGCAATACACCAGTACTTTTGCCTATATGAGTGGCCCAGATGCTATACGCTGAGTACACCCGGCGCACACTAGCTTTTCGGTTTTATTAACCAGATTGATTTCGAATTCGGATAGGTAGCATAAAATAAGCGTGAAAAACAGCAGGGGCATCGTGCGTGCCAGAATGCTAGTTCAAGTGTAAATATCAATGATATTTACAATATATGCGATATTTTATGTAGTTAACAATTGTATTTAATATTTGAGGTTAATATTTATGAGAAATATTTATCATTATATTTCAAATAAATATAAATTATATATCAAGATATATCAAGAAATATCCACAATATCCATGATATTTGTCTATATTTTGGATATATCCACGATATTTGCATGTGAAACCATAGTACAAAATATCAAGATATGGCAAAGTATCGATCCCTAATTTATGGATATGTATCGTAGATATATCTTTCTCTTTGGGGATATTTGACATTGTCTCATATGCAAATATCGTGGATACATCTAAAATATCGATAAATATCATAGATATTAAGGATACCGAACAGCTTGTGTGGACAGGGTGTACTCAGCGTATAGCATCTAGGCCACTCATATAGGCAAAAGTACTGGTGTATTGCAACAAAGGAAGTACTGTCCAAGGGCCCTCATTCCTGTGCACTCATACACCCTGATGCACCCTAGATGCCCTCTTAATAAAAAACCCCGATTCCAAAAATTGAAATTTGAATCGATCATTAAAAATTAAATTAAATTTCCGACCCGAATTGTTGTTCTAGATGTAAGGAGGTCCCACTAACCATAGTTAGCAATTCGGCGAATTATTCATTTAATTCGGAAAACATTTAAAAATGGCGTATTTATCAATGATACGGAATAATTCGTTAATTAGGCAAGAAATCATTAATTCGCGAATTATTCATATTTTCACTATAAGTTTAGTATGTTGTCAAATTTTATCGTATTTTTTAAATTTTAGCTTCGTATTATACTCAAATTACTTACGAACGGGAACTTTTGTCGTTTCCGTTTTTTTTAATCTGAATTGAAAAAACAAATTCTTGTTGAAACTCAAATTTTATTTTAATATTTTTCGTATCGAATTTTTGCCGTATTATGAATTGCTAACTATGCCACAAACCCACTAATTTATACTAAATATGTTAAAATTTGTCAGGTTACAAAAATTAAAATAAGAGGCCTCTTAAAATAAAACCGAAATAAAATAGGAATAAATAATTTTTGAAAATTTGTCTGGAATTTCTAAAAAAATCGTCAAAATTTCGGGTGGAATTGTCAAAATTTTGGATGGCATGGGTTGTAATAATAGTATTTGGCGAGGGGAAAATCGGAAAAAAAAAAGAAAAAAACGGCGTATGAGAAAAAACTATAGGTGGGGGCGCATTCTTTAAAGGAGAGAGATATATCCTGGAGCATATCGTGATTTTTATGTAATATGTATCCTTTTATGATATCTCGATACATATCGCGATATATCGCAATAGTTTGTACTATGGACTATAGTATGTCACAAGAAATGATATACCCGAACAATAGTGTAATAGGATATGCCTTTCGTACCATTTCTCCTGATCTTTTTTGGATGAGTATAGAAGTGGATAGAAATGAGAACCCAAACAACGTCGATAGGCAGGTGCCATCATCATGGTTCAATTCTTGAGTTTTACTCTGTTACCCACTTAGTATAAGAGGGTCAAATTAATTATGGCTAAAGCTAGTTAGCTAGGTAGGATGCGGTGGCTCTATTGCCCAAAACCAAGGGTTAGAGACGTGAGCTAAGAGTGCCACATGTAAGAAGCATTTAAGTTGAGTCAAGTCAGTGAACAACTCCATGCGTACCTGCAAGTTTGCAACCAGATTGAATGGCTTTCTCTCATGTTTTATGAAACTTAATGTGACATAACCCATAGTCAAAGTCAATTCCAATCAAACTAATACTTGTTGAACAATCAAACCACACAATAATGAGTTGATCTGAATTACAAACACTAGTTTTGAGCATTGGCATATGTGGCTATCTATCACATTAGTTTGTACTAATCAATTTTATCATAAAAAGAAATAAAAAATGCTTAATACTGTTTTACCCCTAAAATATAACAATTATTATAATGATGTAAACACAATTACTTCGTAATTTAATAAGCAAAATAGGGACAGAATCATCCAAATAATTTCTATTGATGGAGACAACTCAAGCAAAAAGTTGGCCCACGCCAACAGGAAATGAAGCTTTCTCTTTATGGTATATTACATTTTAGCCCCTAAAATATAATAGTTATTTCAGTTGCATTTAGTTGACTCTATTGAAATTTAGGATAAAAACCGAGGACAAAACCGTCTGAACTGGTGCGAACGGATTTGCCACGCTCAAATGGCTCATTTCCCTACACCTCATTACAACGTAGAATAGAATTACAAGCCAAATCCTGGGCAGTTTAAGCGCCTATTAATCGCCGCTTAATAGGCGCCTAAGCGCTATGCCCCCCTCGACTGATCCGATCAACAAAAAATTTAGAGGTCTGAGCGGCTGGGAAGTTTAAGCGCCTATTAATCGCCGCTTAATCGGGGCATAAGCGCTATGCGCCCCTCGACCTATCCGATCAAGAAAACATTTAGAGGTCTGAGCGGCTGGGCAGTTTAAGCGCCTCTTAATCGCCGTATAAGTCCTATGCGCCCCTCAACCAATCCGATCAAGAAAAAATTTAGAGGTCTGAGCGGGTACAATAAAACTGGCGATTTCTTTGCTGAATCGGCGATTAATCGGAAAATCGGTATAAAAAAAGCACTGATTAATAGGTTTATAGGTTTTTTTTTTGTTAAATTTAAGCCAACAAAAAACTAAATTCCCAAAAAGGAAAAGCTCACGAATCTATATATTGAATAGGTCGGTATATTGAAAACGTTTCACTTCACCGAGGAAATAATCAAAACCGTAAAAAGTGAAAAACAACCAAAGAAAACTCGTCATGATCCAGCTATCACTCCACCACTCAAGCTTGTAGTTTTTTTACTTTATTTTGTTTTAGGTTGTTATATGACTTATATGTGACATATGTATTATAGGTTAGCTAAGTCGATTAATTGCAATTAATCCCCGATTAATTCCGATTAATCGTTATAAGCTTTTGGAGCTACTAGCTCCCGATTAGTGTTTAAACTGCATAGTGAAGCCATAAACATTTCCGACATTTAGTGAAATTACATCAATTCCGACATTTCGAATTCATCGACAAATATCATGGATATTTCTTGATATATAATTTAGAGTAATTTATATCCGATTTATATTTATTTGAAATATAATGATAAGAGGATAAATATTCCTCATAAATATTAACCTCAAATATTAAATACAATTGTTAACTACACAAAATATCTCCAAATATCGCATATATTGTAAATATCATTTAAATATCGTCGATATTTACAGTTGAATATATTCTGGAGCATATCGTCTATATCGTGATATTTATTATGTAATATGTATTCTTTTCTAATATCTCGATATATACCACAATATATCGCTATTGTTTGTACTATGGACTATAGTATGTCAAAAGAAATGACATACCCGAACAATATTGTAACGAGGTATTGTAATCGGTAGACTAAAATAGGGTATGCCTTAACAGCTTAACTTACCATTTTTCCTGATCTTTTTTGGATGACTATAGAAATGGATACAAATGAGGACCCAACCAGCTCAAACAATGTCGATAGGTAGGCCACGGTCATGGTTCATTTCTTGATTTTAACACTCTTACACAAATAAGACTTTTACCCACTTATTAGTACGTCAGCCAAATAAGACTTTTTGGTGAAATTAATCATGAGGATTAATCATGGATAAAGCTAGAGTTAGCTAGGTAGGATGCGGTGGCTCTATTGCCCAAAATCAAGGGTTAGAGACGTGAGGTAAGAGTGCCACATGTAAGAAGCAAGTTAGTTGAGTCAACTCAGTGAACAACTCCATGCGTACCTACAAGTCTGCAACCGGATTGAATTTTCTCATGTTTTATGAACCGATCTTTTATGAAACTTAATGTAACATAAGAGAGTAGTCAAAGTCAATTCCAATGAAACTAATACCTGTTGAACTAGTGAACCACACAATAATGAGTTGATCTGATTTACCAACATTACAAGCCAAATCCTGGGAAGTTTAAACGCCTATTAATCTGCGCATAATCACTGCATAATCGCTATGCGCCCCTCGACTATTAATACAACAAAAAATTTAGAGGCCTGAGCGGCTGGGCGGTTTAAGCGCCTATTAATCAGCCCATAAGCGCTATGCGCCCCTCGACCGATCCGATCAAGAAAAAATTTAGAGGTCTGAGCGGGTGCCATAAAACGGGCAATTTCTTCTGCTTAATCGGCGATTCGGTATAAAAAAAGCGCCGATTACTAGGTTTATAGGTTTTTTATGAAAAAATTTAAGCCAACAAAAATCCCCAGAAAAGAAAAGCCCACGAATCTATATACTGAAAACATTTCATTTCACCGAGGAAATAATCAAAACCGTAAAAAGTGAAAAACAACCAAAGAAAACTCTTAGGCCAGCTATCCCTCCACCAGACCACCACTCAGGCATGTATGTTTTTTTTTGTTTATTTTGTTTTAGGTTGTTATATCACTTATATGTGACATATGTATTATAGGTTAGCTAAGGCGATTAATCACAATTAACCCCCGATTAATTCCGATTAATCGTTATAAGCTTTTGGAGCGACTTGCTCCCGATTAGTACTTAAACTGCATAGTGAAGCCATAAATATTTCCGACATTTAGTGAAATTACATCAATTCCGATATTTCGAATTCAAATGACATATTTCGTGAAATTCTGATGTTGATATCCTTGTGGAAAATACACATATTTTATACCGACCTCTATTTTATAAGAGTCGGATTTTATAAATGTACAATTAAGTAATTTAAAGAGTTAAAAACCGACATTGGGTCTTAAAACATGGCAACCCTTAAAAGCTTAAAACATTTATGAGGAACATTTATAAGTGACAAGTTTGAATTTGTATAACACCGCCTAAATATGAGGAAATATTATGGACATAAATCACTGAATTGAAAAGAAAATAAAATATCCGAATAAATGGTGTGGGGCCAAATAATTAACACCAATCAATATAACAAAGAAGGGTGGTGTTAGACTTCCAACACCACCCCCTAACCTTTGGATCTAGCTTATGAGGTGGCGAATCTTAGGGCTTATGAGGTGTGGGTTGTTTAATAGTGTGGAACAAGAATGTTGCATCATTCTTGAAGTCAACAAATGTGGCTGGACTTTTAGTGGACTTCGGTTGGGTTTTTTTGTCGGGCTTCTTATGGACTTTGATTGGAGTTTTTTTAGGCGGGCTTCGGTTTGGAGTTCTTTTAGTATGAGGAGGGGGTGGGGGTGGATGCGCGTCGGGGGGCGCCAAAGGTGCGCGTATTTGTGATCTAACCAGTGTTCGTGATTCCGAACGAAACCTCAGAATTCTGCCCAATATTTCAGTTTTTCAAAAAACCAGAATTTGGAATATAGAGTCGAAATTTTGATTATTCCGAAAGAGGGCATCTAGGGTGCATCAGTATGTATGTGTGCGCAGGAATGAGAGTCGTTGATAGTACTTCTTTGTTGCAATACACCAGTACTTGTGTGCCTATATAAGTGGCCCAGATGCCTGCGTGTGGGTACACCCTACGCACACTAGCTTTTCGGATTTCGAAATTAGTCGAAATTCCGAATATAAAGGGGTCGAAATTTGATGAATTTCAGTTTTTGGATTTGTCGAAATTCTGAGAATTCCGAACTATGTATCTAACCAAACATAATTGTGTGTAGCCCAAAGGGCCCCATCCGACGGCTACAAATCTTCCTCACAAAATATGACATGGCTAATCCAAGTGATTTAGGGATTTGTGCAATTTTGTATATTCCAAATTAGTATCCATGTGATCTATCTAAAAACACTCAAAAGTCAACAATTGTGGGTGGGCTTAAAAACTAATTGGGCTAGCCTATAAACTATTGGGCCTCCAAATTTAACATGGTACTGTATATAGGGCTGGCTTAATTGATGCTATTGGGTTTATGGATAATGACCAATTGGACTGGTAGAGGAGATAGCACCGAAGGCGCGTCGAGTTCATGCTAGATAGGGTCGTAAACGCGTCGAGTTCATTAATGCCATACGACACGGGTATACCCTAGTAATGAACAAAAGATAAAAATAAGAAGAGGGCCAAATAAGAAATAAATTTGTTTAGTACTAATTCATAATTAACACCAATAATTAATACTTTAATTCGTAATAACACCATAGTAATTGAATCATAGTAATAGTAATTAACCACTATGCGATGGTCATAATAGATGGTCATCGAGGCCTACATCATGATCCTCATCAAAGCCTACTTCACAGCAAGGCCCAAAATATCGAATTAAGTAAATATTTCGATGTACCCAAAAACAGAAAAATATCGGATATATCAGAAATATCGGAGATATGTATTTTTTTGTTGACCAATCAAAATTTTGTTTATGTCGATATAAAGGAAATATCATCGATTATATCGGAAATATCATCAATATATCGGTCAAAGTCAACAATATTTGGTCAAAGTCAACAATATCGGTCAAAGTCAAAAATTTATAGCGGATATATCGGTTGATATATATCGTTATATCGGAAATTGCAATATATATCGGAAAAAAAGAGGGATTCAATATTCGGTTGAGATATATCGAATATATCCATTTCGGTGTACCAAAAAAATAATATATATCAGATACATCGGCGATATTTTGGGCCATGCTTCCCTCACTTCACTAACCCAATTAGTCAATATGCTACACCTGGTTCCACACGATTTTAGTGGCACCTTGCTCATAAAAGCACCACATGGGAATATCTCCCTCTATCTCTTATTCTAATAGGGTGTATTTGAGATCAAACAACATAAACCCTATTTTGTAAGTACCTCTTATTACCATTCTATCAAAACCCCACACCCATCAACTTTCTCCTTCACGCCCTTGCCACTAACAATTAATGCACATCGTATCAGCCGCATACTTGTGTCTCTGATATGCCTTGTTTTGTAAATGAGTACTCTCACAGTAGACTTGGGGACTCAAAACAAACAAGGACGCCATCAACAATACGTCACTATCTGCTCTTATTCAGCCCACGTATATAATGCCTCCCCATAACCACTTCTCTCCAGCACTCTAATCTATTTCTCAAAATTACCACTCTCAAGCTCTCTTTACAAACTAAGAGAGACAAAGTCTGGTTTTTAAGAGAGAAACTCTAACACTTTCAAGGTCTTCATAGTTCTGAAGTTTTGAAGCAAACATGGTTCTTCTAAGGAAAAGTAAGGACACTAAACTTGCGCTGACTAAACTTGGTTTGGCGGTATATATTTTCAAATGCCAACACTAAGTGAAAATGATTAGTGTTGTGAGGACCATAATGTTAATGTGAATCAACGCCCCTAAACTTAGTGCTCACTTTACATGGTTCGTGTTCTTGGTTCTTCAGATCTATTAATATAGCATATGTTATAGCATACTAATATAAGAAAAGGAAAAAATCTGCCTGAGTTGCATATTCTTAACTTGGTTCAGATATGGATATGCCATATTTTGTTGTATATGAGGAATCCGAGACCTCAAATGATATACTTGTTACTTAGTTCAAATTAAATCACTAATAGTTACGTAGTCTGTGGATTTTCTTTGATTATTGCCATGTTTTCCACATATTAAATTGTGAAAGATTGGTTCTTGGACAAATGAAACATGTTTTCAAACTAGAAGACTTGTTGGTGTGTTTGTGTTTAGCTTACTTCTTTGATACTTGTGTTGAGCACATATATTTTGATATTCATATATTATGATTTTACCTCTCTTAGCTTGGTAGCTGTTTTATATGGACTTATTTTCTATTGTAGGTGCACAACACCAGCGACCACCCAGAGTACCTAGAAATAACTATAATATTTATGAACGGGTCAATTTGGTGCAATCAGAGTTGGAGATTCTTAAACTTGATGTGTAAGATCTGAAAAGGGCTTTCGAATTGGCACTAGCGAAACTCAAGGACAGTGTTACAACACTTCGTAGCCTATTTTATGAATGGAAGGAACCCATACTGAAAGATATACATGAAGGCATTAAGATAATTGATGCGGAGAGCTACGGAGAAGATGTCTTTAAGACACCTCCCCTTGTGAGAAGATGCAATATTTTCCCTTCACCGGACACTCCTTTTGCAAAAAGGAGGATAATAACATAGGTAATTGTGTGAGTTTGCTACTATTTCTCTACTTACATTAAGGTCTTTACTTTCATATTCATGACTTTTGAACGATTTTATAGTCTGATCTATTGATGGTTTGTTGGTTGGGATGTTAACAGAGTGTCAAATTGAAATGTATACCACATAACGTGTCACATTCAAAACTGATTTCATAGTACTGAACACACCTCAATATGTTACATAGAGTATCATATTTCAAAATATATCACATAATATAACACCCCGGTTTTTATTTGCTTTTTCCTATAATAATATTAATAGAAATAATAATAATAATGTAAATAGAAAACAGAAATAGGATATCCAGTTGTTAGAAAAAAAAAAAGCCCGTAAGTAAGTAGATAGGTTTAAAACCCTGGTTTTTCGGAGAGGGTTGAAAAACGAGAAAATAGGGGTTTCTCACGTAGAGTTTTTTTGGAGAAAAACAAAAAAACTAGAGTTTTAGAAAAAAGGTGAGAGTTTTACTGAGAGAAAAAAAAAGGGGGGTTTTGAACGAGAAAGATAATCGGTTCGCGTGGGATGTAGGACGACGGGTTTCGATTTCGAGCCGCTATTCGGTACATTCGATTTTAACGGTGAGTAGTCATACTATATTATATTTTTATTGGTTTCGATTTAAACACACCAGTAATGCCGTTCTTTCTCAAATTCTATTTTTGTCAACTCTGTTAATGGTTAAACACCATTTTGAACCCCTGATCAATTAGGACGACTTTTGGCCTTTAAACCGGTTCGGACACCGGTGGCTAATGGCGCCGCCATCGCCAAAGACCAAACCGTTCCTTGTTCTTTTTTGTATGGTTTTTGTTTGTTTTGTGGAAATTGATAACTTTGAATGTCATGAATAATGTTTGGACTGGGCGTGGTGAAGTGGAGGTGGTTGTTTCGGATGAGGGGAATGTCTTTGTGAAGCTTGAGCGGCCATTAATGGCGTTCAAGCGAGAACATAACCGTTTTGTGTATGTTGTTGCTTAACTGTTGTCGGGTTTGATTGTTTTGTTGTGAGGTTATGTTGTTGGGTTGAAGGGGATTGTTGATGGTGGATTGGGTGTTGGAAATTTGACAATTGAAGCTTGAAATCAACCTTTAATGGCGTCGGTCGATTTTTCTCAGTATAACAGAATCAAGTATTGTTGATATGGGTAGAGAGGGTTTTTCTCCCTGAACCAAACCGCTGGGTTTGTTTTACTGATGGGTGGCCGGTGGTGGCTACATCGGTGGTGGAGGGGCTGTAGAAGTTGAATGAGGGAAGGAAGATGAACAGTGTTTCACGATTTGGGCTTGGGCCAAATCGTGATGGGCTTATGTTTTAACTGTTGGATTTTTAGTTTTTGGGCTTAAGTTAGACTATGGGCCTTAGGATTTGGGCTTTTGGGTTTTTGGAGTTTAGGCCGGGTTGACCAGAGTTGACTGTTGACTTTGACCAGGGTTGACTTTGACCAGTTGACCCAAAAATTTGATTTTTTCCTAACATTATGATTCGGTCTAATAGGATAAGTCTAGGATTATTAATGTGTTTGATTTTTTGCTAAGACCTTTATAAATATACTTGTGTACGTGTACTTACTGCTTTGTGATTTTTTCAGTCTTTTGAGATACACAACGTTATGACATTTATATTCATGAAATTAATAACGCGTAAACCAAAATTTATTGAATCAAGATATTCCTACGTTCTCTACGAAATAATCTATTCAATAAAATACAATAATCGTAAACAAAACTTACCGCACCCTTTTAGAACTCTCCACGCCTCAAGTTTTAGAATTGAGTTTATGAGTGATGAAGTCATATGTAGGTGGGCATTTATTGAATGTGCCATAAATGGCCCATTAGTGTTATATAAGGGTATTCATTGAATGTGCCATGAATGAGGGTATATTCATTGAATGTGCCATGAATGACCAGATTGTAGTTGGATCGCCCTAAAGAGGAACTAAGGTATTCGCGCCAAGGGTTAGTTGTATTCCTTGAATGTACGGGAATGTAGGATTGGGTATTCCTTGAGTGTGGCAGGGAATGACCCGGGGCATTCATTGAATGTGCCATGAATGGCCGTTAGTGATATGATAGGTATTCATTGAATGTGTCATGAATGACACGAGTTTTGTGCCCAAAGAGGTTGTGAAATATGTGTATGAAAGCCCGAGAGATGGCTATGATATTGTGATATTCGATTGGGAGAGAGGCACACAGAATGTGTGATTTGGCAAATGTGTGGAGTGCAAATCGTGGAGTAGGTACTAAAGGGTGGGTGTATAAGAAAAGTAATCGAGTAATTGACAAGAGAAATTGATTTGTTTATACGAGCGTGCTTGGGTTTACCTTTGAATACATATAGAATATCTACATCCATTATATATACAAGTTCTAACTTTCTTTTGCTAGGGAGGGTAGGACTTAATAATATTTTGTCTTGGGGGCCGGTCCTACCCTTATCTGTGGCGGATATCGGTAAGTGTAATTTAATTATTTAGATATTAAAAGGAGTTATTAGAATGAGTTAATAAAATGGAGGTTAATAAAATGGAAGTTTTGCTTGGGAAGAAACTATGCCGTTTGAGATGACGGAACTACCTGTCTTCCAAGCTGAGAATGGTTAGGTTATGATAGATTTAAAGTGTTAGTGGGATAAGTAAGAATTTGAAATGTTTATATGTGTTTAGTCTACTCATACCAGCAAATTTAATTTGCTGACCCATGTTTGCTTTGTTTTTGGCAACGTGGGTATGTTCTTGGGAACATAGGTGGAAGGCAGTGGAACCGCGGCGTGTGATTGGGATTCGTGCCTGGAGCGGTCCGTTAGTTTTCTTTTAGGTTTGATTTCTTTGTTGGAAGAATGTAATAACGTAGTTTACTTTTTTCATGGCATGAGGACATGGTAGTGATGAACTTTATTTGGAGAGTTGTTTGATGTTTTGTTTGGAAGGATGTTATCTTAATAAAGAGATTTCGGATAATTATTGGGATTATTTTATTTTAAGTTGTTTCTTTTATGACATGGCTATTAGGGTTTGTATGTGTAGTATTCTCCGTCATAGTCTGGGTTTTTAAACAAGTGAACCTAGTGATGTTTGAGATAATTATATTTCAAATATTCACTTTGTTATTGTTTAGAAATTGAGTACGTGACATTTTAATATCGAGCCCTAGGTTAGCTTAGTGTTGGAAAGTCTAAGTGATCCTCGGATGTGGAATATGGGTTATAGTGTTGAGAGTTTGGATATATGTGAATATTAATGGGAGTTTTGTTTTGAACTGTAGATCATGGTTGAGACACGAAATGGTAATACCATGGACTGCGGTGAACACTCCAATCTGAGATGTCGAGTACAGTTGAATCGGTTGTTGTTTGAAGGCTATGAGAATAACCATCCGATTCAGGGAGATCCTTTTGCTAAAGCTAATAAGGAGTTTGGTACTCTTGGTGGGCGCGATTTCTTGGTGTTGGGAACGCGATTTCAGCCGGAGTCTTGGATTCAAAGTTGTGAAAATGTCTTTGGTATATCAGCTTATCGAGGTTGTAGCGAGGAGTTGGCAGCTCACCAACTTGATGACGTTGCTAGGTTTTGGTGGCGAGCTCTCACCCCTAGTCCTTTGGAACTTTGAACTTGGGAAGACTTCAAGGTTAGATTTGAGAGTAAGTTCATTCCCCGAGGCAAAGAAAAAGCGGTTGGCTCAACAGTTCTCGAGTTGACTCAAGGCGGGAAGTCTGTGGATGGGTATGTGACCAAGTTTAATGAGTTATCGAGGTTTGCTCCCCTATCTTGTGGATCTTGACAAGAAGAAAAACCAAAAGTTCATACGTGGGTTAGAGAGTCACTTGTCCGGCAAGTTGATTCCCTTTGATGGGGACACTTTTGATCGCGTGTGTGTTGGACTTGGCCTTGAGATATGAGGAGCGAATGCAGTCCCTAAGAGAGTCGAGGGGAAGAGGAAGTTTGGTGAGATACCGGTTGTTGGTCCTAGGTCTTTTTGAGAAGCGACGGCCGAATCGGTTTAGGCCTTATGATGTACCTCGAGAGGGTTCCGTTTGAGACCACCATCCTAGGGGTTTGGGGAGGATTTCATCGGCCAGGGTGTATTCCGACCCGGGGAGGATTTCATCGCCAGGGGTGGTTATAGGCCACGGGGCGATGGAGGCTATAGACCTCGAGGGGAATCGATGGCAGAGGCGGGGTCCCCCCGGTGGTCGAGCTCCGCTCTTCCGTATCGACGCCGGCATTACTTTTACCGCGGCAAAGACTCTTAGAGCCATAGTTCTGTTGAAAAGGCTTTTCTTTGGGAGTGTAGCGGTGGGGCATTTATCTCGTTATTATGCCCTACCAAGCGAGGAAATCAGCAGAACAGAGCACCGGCCGATCACTACGTGCTAGAGCCTATATGCAGCTATGCGGGACACAGGAATGTTGAAGGTACCTTTAGTTCATCTCGGTTTACATTCAGAGTTTTGTTTGATTCGGGTGCTTCACATTCCTTTATATCTCGTCAGTATGTTGAGAAAGAAAGTTTTAAAACTACCCTTTTACCTAAGCCTTTGTGTGTTGAGACACCGTTAGGAGGTTCTGTTACCTTGTATGACGAGTGCAAAGGTTTTAAGTTATGTTTCTTAGAACGTGTCTTTATGGTAGACCTGATCGTTTTGGGGATTGAGGGTTTCCATTTCATACTTGGTATGGACTGGTTGACACGTTATCATGTTACCTTGGATTGTGCGAGGAGGGAGGTTATAGTGAATACACCTGGCATGCCGAGGTTGATTCACACCTGTGCTAGTAAGGAGGACTCAGTGATGTCTAGCTTCCTGTGCTCTATAGAGATACCCACGAGGGATATCAGCGATGTGGAAGTAGTGAGAGACTTCGAGGATGTTTTTCAGGAGATTCCAGGGTTGCCACCCAAGAGGGAGGTGGAGTTTCGTATAGACTTGTTACCGGGGACTGCACCAGTTTCAAAGTCGGCTTACAGGTTGGCACCTAAGCTATTGGACGAAATGAAAGTGGAAGTCGAGGAATTACTCAAGAAGGGGTAAGAGTTTAATGTTTAGTGATTTTGTTTTTGGCTTAACCATATCTTTTGAGTATATGGGTTTGAATCTTTTAAGGTGTGTATGACCAGGTTCATACGACCGAGCAACTCACCATGGGGTACCGCTATTTTGTTTTCAAGAAGGATGGTACTTTGAGGATGTGTATTGACTTCAGGGATTTAAATCAGGTGACTATAAAAAATAAGTATCCGCTTCCTAGGATTGATGACTTATTGGATCAGTTGAAAGGGGCTAAGATATTTTCGAAGTTTGATTTAAGGACTAGTTATTATCAGATGGGAGTTGAAGAGAAGAGTATTCCTTTGACTGCATTTAGGACTCGGTATGGGTTGTATGAGTTTTTACGTGATGCCTTTTGGGTTGTGAATGCACTGCATTCTTTATAGACTGATGAATCGTATATTCAGGCCCTATTTGGATAAATTTGTGATTGTTTTCATTGATGACATTTTAGTGTATTCACAAAACACAGAAGAACATAAGATGCATTTGAAGACAGTGATGCAGACGTTCCGGGAACATAAGTTGTATGCTAAGTTTAGCAAGTGCCATTTTGGGAAGAAGAAATTTGTTTCTTGGAACATGTGGTATCTAGTGAAGGGATCTTTGTAGACCACGAAAAGGTTGTTTGCAGAGTGAAAGAATGGAAACAACCAACCACTGTCACAGAGATTAGAAGTTTCTTGGGGTTAGCTGGATATTATCGAAGATTTATTGAGAAGTTCTCACTTATTGCAGCTCCGCTCACCAAGTTAACTAGGAAAGATGTGAAGTTTATGTGGACTAATGATTGAGAAAGCTTTCCTAGAATTGAAAGCAGAGGTTGACTCTGACTCAATTTTAGTAATTCCGACTAGAGGCGGAAAGTTAGTGGTTTTTACAGATGCTAGTGGAACTGGTTTGGGTTGTGTGTTAATGCAAGACCAGAAGGTGGTGTCGTATGCTTCACGACAGTTGAAGATACACGAGAGACGTTATCCTACTCATGATCTGGAGTTAGCGGCAGTGGTTTTTGCTTTGAAGGTGTCGAGACATTATTTATATGGTGAGAAGTTCGAGCTTTACACAGATCACAAGAGTTTGAAGTATCTATATTCACAGAAGGAGTTGAATATGAGACAGTAGAGATGGATGGAGTTCATAAGTAGTTATGACTTGAGATTTGATATCACCCGAGGGCAAAGGGCAATGTAGTGGCGGATGCACTTAGTCGATTGCCTGGTGTTTTGACCACTCTTATGGTGCAAGAGTGGAAGAGTTTAGAGACCATAGCAGCTTATGATGTTCGGACTACACCAGATACAGATGAGGGGTATATATGCAGTTTGGAGGTTAGGCCGGTGATATTCAGTAGAGTGATTGCCATGCAGCATAGAGACCGATTTCTTTTGAGTCGGTTGGATGATCTGGTTATGGATATTTTAGATGATTGTCCGTCTGATTGGGCAGTAGATTCTGATGGAGGGTTGAGATTCCATGAGAGATTATGTGTACCAGATGATGCAGAGTTAAAGAAGGAAATATTATATGAAGCTCATCGTTCTCGGTTTACAATTCATCTTGGAGGAACGAAGATGTACCAAGACTTGAAGAGGACCTTTTGGTGGGAAGGAATGAAAAGAGATGTCGGAGAATATATTTCTCAGTGTTTAACTTGTCGGTGAGTTAAAGGCAGAGCATCGAGGCCTTACGGATTATTGCGACCATTAGAGATACCCGATGTGGAAATGGGAGCACATTTCTATGGATTTCATTGATGGTTTGCCTAAGTCTCGGAGAGGTAATGAATCTATTTGGGTTATTGTTGATCGTCTAACGAAATCTGCTCATTTCATTCCTATTGATGTACGTAGAAATACAGATAAGTTAGTTTCCTTGTACATTCGGGAAGTGGTCAGGTTACATGGGATTCCAGTGAGTATTGTTTCAGATCGAGATCCTTTGTTCACTTCGAAGTTTTGGAAGAGTTTTTCGCGTGCTATGGGCACTAGTTTGGCGATGAGTACCGCTTTTATCATCCTCGACGGATGGGAATGCAGAGAGGGTGAATCAGATATTAGAAGATATGTTACGCTCTTGTGTAATGGATTTTGGTGGAGGATGGGAGGAGCATTTACCTTTGGTGGAGTTTGCATATAATAACAGTTTCCAGTCGAGCATCGGTATGGCACCCTTTGAGGCTTTGTATGGCGTCCATGTCGATCCACACCGCTTGTTGGGCAGATGTGACCGAAAGTATTGCTTGGGCCCGAGATAGTGAGAGAGACATCTGAGCAGATTAAAGTCATTAAAGAAAGGATTAAGGCAAAGACGCAGTAAGGAGAAAAGTTATGCAGATTTGAAGAGGAAGCGGGTAGAGTTTTTCAGAGGCGATTTTGTGTTTTGAAGGTTTCCCCTATGAGAGGAGTTATGAGGTTTGGCATGAAAGGGAAGTTGAGTCCGCGATATATTGGACCATACGAGATAGTAGCCTCCATTGGTAGTTTGGCGTATCGTCTTGCCTTGCCGCCTAACTTAGCAATGATTCATGATGTCTTCCACGTGTCTATGCTACGGAAATGTGTGAAAGATCCTACTGAGGTTGTCCAGCCAGCAGAGCTAGAGTTGAACGATGATGTAACTTTTACAGTGAGACCTATCATGATAGTAGATAGGGATGTGAAACACCTTAGGAGGAGGATTGTAAATTTGGTGAAAGTGCAGTGGAGTGAAAGGGAAAATGACGTGACCTGGGAACTTGAGGATAAGATAAGGCAGATGCACCCTGAGCTCTTCTCTGACACTCTACCTTGAATCTCGGGACGAGATCCTTTTAAGGTGTGTATATTATAACACCCCGATTTTTATTTGCTTTTTCCTATAATAATATTAATAGAAATAATAATAATAATGTAAATAGAAAACAGAAATAGGATATCCAGTTGTTAGAAGAAAAAAAGCCCGTAAGTAAGTAGATAGGTTTAAAACCCTGGTTTTTCGGAGAGGGTTGAAAAACGAGAAAATAGGGGTTTCTCACGTAGAGTTTTTTTGGAGAAAAACAAAAAAACTAGAGTTTTAGAAAAAAGGTGAGAGTTTTACTGAGAAAAAAAAAAAGGGGGGTTTTGAACGAGAAAGATAATCGGTTCGCGTGACAGTAGACGACGGGGTTTCGATTTCGGGGAGATGTTCGGGCTGTTCGATTTTAACAGTGAGTAGTCATACTATATTATATTTTTATTGGTTTCGATTTAAACACACCAGTAATGCCGTTCTTTCTCAAATTCTATTTTTGTCAACTCTGTTAATGGTTAAACACCATTTTGAACCCCTGATCAATTAGGACGACTTTTGGCCTTTAAAACCGAAGTCACGGACACGGTGGCTAATAATGGCGCCGCCATCGCCAGCACCAAACCGTTCCTTGTTCTTTTGTATGGTTTTGTTTGTTTTGTGGAAATTGATAACTTTGAATGTCATGAATAATGTTTGGGGGCGTGGTGAAGTGGAGGTGGTTGTTTTGGATGAGGGAATGTCTTTGTGAAGCTTGAACGACCATTAATGGCGCGTGCCGCGAGAACATAACCGTTTTGTGTATGTTCTTTGCTTTTAACTGTTGTCGGGTTTGATTGTTTTGTTGTGAGGTTATGTTGTTGGGTTGAAGGGATTGTTGATGGTGGATTGGGTGTTGGAAATTTGACAATTGAAGCTTGAAATCAACCTTTAATGGCGTCGGTCGATTTTTCTCAGTATAACAGAATCAAGTATTGTTGATATGGGTAGAGAGGGTTTTTCTCCCTGAACCAAACGGCTGGGTTTGTTTTTTTCACGGATGGGTGGCGGTGGTGGGGTCAGTAGAAGTTGAATGAGGGAAGGAAGATGAAGCGGTGTTTCCACGATTTGGGCTTGGGCCAAATCGTGATGGGCTTATGTTTTAACCTGTTGGATTTTTAGTTTTGGGCTTAAGTTAGACTATGGGCCTTAGGATTTGGGCTTTTGGGTTTTTGGAGTTTAGGCCGGGTTGACCAGAGTTGACTGTTGACTTTGACCAGGGTTGACTTTGACCAGTTGACCCGAAAATTTGATTTTTTCCTAACATTATGATTCGGTCTAATAGGATAAGTCTAGGACTATTAATGTGTTTGATTTTTTGCTAAGACCTTTATAAATATACTTGTGTACGTGTATTTACTGCTTTGTGATTTTTTCAGTCTTTTGAGATACACAACGTTATGACATTTATATTCATGAAATTAATAACGCGTAAACCAAAATTTATTGAATCAAGATATTCCTACGTTCTCTGAAATAATCTATTCAATAAAATACAATAATGCGTAAACAAAACTTACCGCACCCTTTTAGAACTCTCCACGCCTCAAGTTTTAGAATTGAGTTTATGACTGATGAAGTCATATGTAGGTGGGCATTTATTGAATGTGCCATAAATGGCCCGTTAGTGTTATATAAGGGTATTCATTGAATGTGCCATGAATGACCCGGGTATTCATTGAATGTGCCATGAATGACCAGATTGTAGTTGACTGCCCTAAAGAGGAACTAAGGTATTCGCCTTGCGGGTTAGTTGTATTCCTTGAATGTACGGGAATGTAGGATTGGGTATTCCTTGAGTGTGGCAGGAATGACCCAGGGCATTCATTGAATGTGCCATGAATGGCCCGTTAGTGATATGATAGGTATTCATTGAATGTGTCATGAATGACCTGAGTTTTGTGCCCAAAGAGGTTGTGAAATATGTGTATGAAAGCCCAGAGATGGCTATGATATTGTGATATTCGGTGGGAGAGAGGCACACAGGAATGTGTGATTTGGCAAATGTGTGGAGTGCAAATCGTGGAGTAGGTACTAAAGGGTGGGTGTATAAGAAAAGTAATCGAGTAATTGACAAGAGAAATTGATTTGTTTATACGAGCGTGCTTGGGTTTACCTTTGAATACATATAGAATATCTACATCTGTTATATATACAAGTTCTAACTTTCTTTTGCAGGAGGGTAGGACTTAATAATATTTTGTGCAGGGACGCGGTCCTACCCTTATACAGCGGCGGATATCGGTAAGTGTAATTTAATTATTTAGATATTAAAAGGGAGTTATTAGAATGAGTTAATAAAATGGAGGTTAATAAAATGGAAGTTTTTCATGGGAAGAAACTATGCCGTTTGAGATGACGGAACTACCTGTCTTCCAAGCTGAGAATGGTTAGGTTGTGATAGATTTAAAGTGTTAGTGGGATAAGTAAGAATTTGAAATGTTTATATGTGTTTAGTCTACTCATACCAGCAAATTCAATTTGCTGACCCATGTTTGCTTTGTTTTTGGCAACGTGGGTGTGTTCTTGGGAACATAGGTGGAAGGCAGTGGAACCGCGGCGTGTGATTGGGATTCGTGCCTGGAGCGGTCCGTTAGTTTTCTTTTAGGTTTGATTTCTTTGTTGGAAGAATGTAATAACGTAGTTTACTTTTTCATGGCATGAGGACATGGTAGTGATGAACTTTATTTGGAGAGTTGTTTGATGTTTTGTTTGGAAGGATGTTATCTTAATAAAGAGATTTCGGATAATTATTGGGATTATTTTATTTTAAGTTGTTTCTTTTATGACATGGCTATTAGGGTTTGTATGTGTAGTATTCTCCGTCATAGTCTGGGTTTTTAAACAAGTGAACCTAGTGATGTTTGAGATAATTATATTTCAAATATTCACTTTGTTATTGTTTAGAAATTCGGGCTGTGACACATAAAGTGGATATGCAAGACTGATTTCATAGTAGTGAACACACCTCAATATGTAACATAGATTGTCATATTAAAAATTAGACCACATATAGTGTCCTATTCAGAACTGATTTCACACTCGTGAACACAACTCAATATGTCACATAGAGTATCATATTTCCAATTAGAGCACGTAAAGTTTCATATTCCGAACTGCTTTCATATTTATGAACACACCTCAATATGTCACATAGAGTATCATATTTACAATTAGAGCACGTAAAGTGTCATATTTAGAACTGCTTTCATATTTATGAACACACCTCAATATGTCACATAGTAATTTATTTGCTTTCTAGATTGAATCGGACAACAAGGTTGAAGATTATCCATTTAAAGATGTGAAGGCAGACTAGGTACAACCTCACGTACTGCTAACAGTGGAGGAAGCAATTGTATTCCGCTCAATATACTCACTGATAAGAGCCCAAAACTGTAGTTTTAACCCCTTAGCAGTAATACTTTTAGACCAATTATGTGAGTAATAAGTAAGAGTTAAGACTGATTACGTGTTTTTATGTATTTCAGGCTTCAAAGTCAATTATGTGCAGGAATGTGCCACTTTGATGAGATAAAGGAGCAATGGTTGGTTACTAAGGAGTTCGGTGATTAAAGGCCAAGATTCAAGAAGACAAAGCCTTTGTACAGCCTGGTCAAAAGATGAAAAGTCAAAGTCCACGCAGGCAGAAATAGTGCACAAAGTGAACAGAACTTCCGAAGACCATAACTTTAGACTCAGACCTCGGAATTGGGCCTACCTTATGTCAAAACGACCGGCTCGGAAAGAGCTTTCCAATGGTCCAAGCCTTGACCCAATCAGAGGAGCAGAAGTGGACGAAAAGTCTGTTGAAGCGAACTGCAGCTGAAGAGGCCTTTTTGGACTGAAAGAATTGGGTTTTGGGCCTGATTCTCTGGCCCAAAACATGGCTCCAAGCCCATGCACGATTTTTGGATCTGGATGTATAAAAACAAAAGCTTCACTCTTTGTTAATGGTAGCTAGTTAGACCTAAAGTAATATATAGAATTCTAGATCTAGTTTTATTAATTAATTAAGTGTTAGTTCCATTTCAATTCCTGTTTTAGATTAAATTCTTGAATCATTGTTCTTGATTGATTAGATAAATAAAATAGTTAGGTTGTTAATTTCGATTTTGTCATTTCCATTCTAGATCTAATTTCAATTCTTATTCTTATTTCATTCCAGCCATTAAATTAGATTCATTATTGTTTAATTAAGTAAATCTCCATTTCTTACATTATGTTTAGTTATAATAATATGGGAAATGATGTTTTGATGACTCAAGGCTAAAACCTCCATTAGAGGGGTTGATGAAGCCTTGATGAAAACTTAGTGGTTAGTATAGAATTGGTTGTAGAATCTATTCCACTCTAGAAGGTCGTGTTTCGCCATGAGAATGGGTGGACGACCTCACATGCTAGTTAGTATCCGGTAGGAATGCCATGAACACTAGGGATTAGAACTCGAAGTTCTTGCCGTGAAAACGTAAGAATCAAGATACGACAATCTATACTAGGTTATTAAGTTGGAATCGAGGTGGATTTAATTCCCCTCTATTTCTCTATCTAGATTCAAACATTAAGTAATTCCGTAGCTTTCGTAGATTGACTTTAGTTTATATTTTATCTTGTTATTTATTATATCTTGTTATTTAAATTAACGCGTCTTGTTAGCATAACATTTCGTAAAGCTCTCATTGACTTAAGACTGATTTCTTAGACTTAGAAAACAATCCATGCTAGAGAACTAGGAGTGGAACGAACTTCCTACTCCACTTAGTGCAATTCGCATCGAGAGTAGAAGCTTTGATAAATAAAGGCTCAAAAGTCCAGTTTTAGTTTACTTACGGAAGGAATTCATCGTTCATTTCGTAGGTAGACTATACATTTTACTTTTATCAAATGGCGCCGCTGCCATCTTAGTTGCACTTTAGCATTGTTTTCATAGTAGAAGTAGTCATTTTTAAGTCCCATTAAACCCACCCACCCTTGTTTGTTTCATTTGTGGTTGCCCATTTCAGCTTTGACAAATTCGAGAAAAAATACGAGGCGCCCGGCTCCCAAGGAAAGCGCGACCCCACTAAGTTCTTGGAATTTGACTTTACTTGGCGACCCAGACGGCGACCAGCTAAGTTCTTGGAATTTGACTTTAAGCCATCGGAATTTGACTTTATTAATCGAAGCGACCACGCTTCTAACTTGGAATTTGACTTTACTGAATTTGACTTTACACCGCCCCATTTGGAGCGAGCCGCGGCGCTTAAAAACTGTAATTTGACAATTTTCGAGATGACCAGCGCTATCTATAAGCGACCGCGCCACGCGTGTTAAATTTTTCGATTTCGGCGGTTTTGATTCAAACTTTGATCTTTCATATTTTTCAGTGTTCTAATCTCTTATATACATACGAACACGCGCATACAAGACGCTATTCATAAGCGAAGCAAGGGCTTATCAGGTATTCCTTTCTTCCATACCTCGCATTTCCAGTTAGAGGTTTTCTACTAGTATATCAGAATTGTTTGGAGTGTTGCATGTTTAGTTAAGCTCAACTTAGTCTTGCATGAGATTAAGGTCTGGTCGAACAAAAACAACAAATGTAATTACACGGCAACAAACAAGTCTATCTAGTATACCACACACTACACCTCTAGCTACTATTTCACACACACCACCTGACATAATGGGGGAAGAAAGAGAGACTCCTCTCTCCGACTTCTACAAAGCCTTGAGCGATAGCCCTAAATCGTGCATCATTCTATAGACCGATTGGGGATTTTTTGAATCCCCCCAAACATATTTAATTTGTTACCCGCTTTTCATGGGTTAGACCATGAAAAACCTTATCAATTACGCGTAGGATTGAACAAGTCCTTACAACATTCCATCATCCTACGGTAGGTGCGGAACAAATTAAACCGAGGGTATTCCCTTTCACATTAGCCCGATAAAGGCGTCTTGGTTAACTGCCCAAGCCCCTATTCGTGAACTCGTGGGCTAAACTTGTTCAATGTTTATGGAACATTTTACCCACCCCTAAAGACGGATGAGATGCTTTCCAAGATTCATTTTTTCCGACAGAATCCTCATGAATCATTTTCTGAAGCATGGAATCGTTTCACCGATCTCCTTATAGAGTGTCCACACCATAACTTAGCTAAAGACACGTTAGTTCGTGCCTTTTCAAAGGTCTTCTACACCACCATAAAGAAGTCCTTGACATAATGAATGGGGGTAGTTTCCTAAGTAAAGGAGCCTGGGAGGCTTACAAATTTTTAGAAGACCAAACTAAACGAAATAATAATTGGGGGGGTAGTGATGATATCCCCATTTCGCCTAGTTCTTCTTCAACAGTCAAGGCCGGTATGTTTGAGAAGAAAACCGATCCAGAACTTAAAAATCTAATCGAATCTCTAACTAAAAAAGTAGAGGCTATTTCTGCTCAACAAAAGCCTATCCCCGTCATGAATGTAAACTCCAACCCATGTAATTTCTGTTTGAGTCCGAGCACCCCGACGATTATTGTCCTCTAGCTTATGAACAACAACCACCAGAACAAGATAATGTTTACTCTATTAATAACTATCCTATTCCTAACGCCCCTTGTAGACAACATCCCAACTTCAGTTGGAGAAATAATCAACAAGTAACACCTCCGTGGTACAATAATCAAAGCGTTAGGCAAGCAAACAATTATAACCAAGCTCCACCTAGGCAAGGACAAGGACAAGGACAAGGTCAAGGGAATTATAATAATTATAACAACCAAAGCTTAAACCACGACAAAGGTCAAGCACAAGGTCAGAATAATTATAATAATTATAATACCAATAGAGGTATCGTTAGGTTAATAATAATAACTATGACAACCCACCCATAAATAATCAACGAGAGATAGTTCGGTCGCACCACCCGTGACCACTACACCTACACAACCGGATCGATCGACGCCTTTATACAAGTTACCCAACAACTTTTCGGACAATGACTCAATCAAACCAACAGATTTTTACAATCCATAAATCGGGGCATACAACAGTTAGCCCAAGCGAAAGCCCAACCAAAAGGCGTGTTTCGGGACAAAGCGATACCAAACCCTAAAACAGCAAACCACGGCCTTTGAGGTAAATGGTAATTCTAATACGGAAACTACAATCGTAGGTGACCTAAATGCCATCACCACTCTCCGTTCGGAAGAGTGGTTGATAACAAAGTAACTACGCCTATAGTTACCCCATCGATTACTCCCTACACCGGATATCGAACTAGATACTTAATAGAAAGCGAGGAGCCTACCACGGTAGAGGTACCGGTTAAATCACAACCAAAGAAACCGAAAGCCAAGGTTACCACGCAAGTAGAGCCATATGCGAAAATATAGAGCGAAACCACAGTTCCTCAAAAATTAGCCATGCTAACCGGGGATACAAACTTTGAGGAAATTAGGAACGTTTTCAAGAATCTAACGATAAACCTTCCTTTTCTCGAAGCTATTAAAAAGCAACCTAACCACGCTTAAGTTTCTTAAAGAGTTGTGCACTACTAGGCGAAGACAAACATACCTAAAGGCTTTTTTTTAACTGAGCAGTTCCCAACTTTATCCGAAAATAATGGAATTGTTAAGTACAAGGACCCGGTCGCCCCATCTTGTAAAATGCACCTTAGGAGATTCCCACCACGATGACCGCCTTTATTAGACACGGGGCGAAGTGTTAACTTACTCCCGTATTACTTGTATAAACAAATAGGTCTACAGAAATGCAACCTACAAAAATAACGTTGCAATTAGCGGGACAGTCAATTAAGTATCCTAAAGGTGTAGTGGAAAATGTGCTTGTTAAGGTTGGATTTCTACTATCCTGCTGATTTTGTTATCCTCGATACGAAGTCGCTAATGACTCTGTACCGATCATCTTAGGGCGCCCTTTCTTGGCAACCGCCAACGCGCTTTATAAATTGTCGCGATGGAAAGATGTCCTTATCTTTTGGCCATCTTTACGCCGAGGTAAATGTTTTAAAATGATGAAACAGCAGATTACGGATTAGATGCGTAGATGGGGAGGTTAGCATGATCGAGAGTTTAGCTCAAGATTATTTTAACAACACGCGTTCCTCGAAAACAATATGTACAAATTCCTTTCTTTTGGAACTTCAGATTTTGTAAATGACTCCTACTTATAGGAAGTCAACACCATCCCTGGAGTCCACACCAATTGTAGACCGTCGGTTGCTCCATATATCGATTCACGAAGACTTGCTACATAAGCAAGTCTTCATTACGCAAGATAAGGACACTTATGAAACATCAACGAACATTAAGTCCACACGATTGCTTAAACCTCTTCCCGGAGTTAAAATATATTCAACTTGATCCGGATGGTAGTCACCCGATAATTATATCTTCTCTGTTAACTAAGGATGAAGAGACATGTTTAATAAGGGTGATTAGGGGAACATCGGTCCGCGATTGGTTGGTCCCTAGCCGACATTAAGGGAATTGACCCTAATGTTTGCACTCATCGTATCCATTTGGAGGATAACGAAGACTTCTCGCGAACCTCGGTCGCTTGAACCCGCCATGAAAGAGGTGGTTAGGGAAGAAGTCTTCTTGCGTTTACTCGATCGCGGGTATTATATACCCAATCTCTAATAGCGAATGGGTAAGTCCCATTCATGTAGTTCCTAAGAAATCGGGAGTTACCATGGCGCGGGAAGGGTGACTATGTTGTCACTCAAGGTCCTACGAAATGGAGAATCAGTATTGATTCTGGGGCGTTTAAATGCTATGACACGAAAGGATCACTTTTCCTTACCATTTATAGATCGGATGCTAGAACGCGTCTAGCTGGTCATGCCTTTTATTGTTTTCGGATGGCTACTCGGCTATTTTCAGATTATTATTGATATTGATGACCAAGAAAAGACAACCTTCACATGTCCGCCGGAACATATGCCTATAATCGAATGCCTTTTGGCCTTTGTAATGCCCCGGTACCTTCCAAATGATGTATGCTTCATATATTTAGTGACATGGTAGAGCTTTTATGGAAGTGTTCATGGATGATTTTTCTATCTATGGAGACTCCTTTCTGAATGCTTGTCTAACCTGTCTAAGGTCTTGACACGGTGTGAAGAAAAGAGCCTCGTTTTAAATTGGGAAAAGTGTCATTTCATGGTCAAAAGGGCATAGTACTAGGTCATATTGTATCTAGTGATGGCATCAAGTAGATAAAGCCAAACTAGATAAGATAGTGACCCTACCTAAACCACAATTTGTCCGGTGAGATTAGAGCCTTTCTAGGCCATGCGAGGGGTTTTATAGGCGTTTCATTAAAGATTTTTCGAAAATAGCTAGGCCTTTAACTAACCTGCTTTTGAAGGATGCAATCTTTGATTTTAATTTTAATTGGAAACAGGCTTTTGAAACCTTAAAAGCCGCCCTAACCATCGCACCTATTATCTGACCTCACGATTGGTCTAAACCTTCGAACTCATGTGTGATGCTAGTGACTATGCGGTTGGTCTTTGTCTTTGGGACAGAAACTAGATAATAAGTCCTTTGTTATTTATTATGCTAGTAAAACATTAAACGACGCTCAACGGAATTATACAACTACGGAAAAAGAATTTTAGCTGTCATTTATGCTTTAGATAAGTTTAGTCCTTATTTGGTTGGTTCTAAAACTTTAGTTTACACGGACCATGCAGTTTCTTTAGGTACCTTCTTGCAAAGAAGGATGCTAAGCGAGATTAATCCGATGGATTCTTCTCCCGCAAGAGTTCACATTAGAAATAAAGGACAAAAAGAGGGTCGAAAACGTAGTTGCCGACCACTTATCTAGACTTACAAATGACGATAGTAGTGATTCTGAGTCCATACCGGATTCTTTTCCTGATGAGCATCTGTATGCTATTTTTTCATCACCATGGTATGCGGACATCATAAATTATTTAGCGGCTGATGTTATGCCTTATAATTGGTCAAGAAATGAACGTAAGAAGTTCTTGGCCAGAGTCAAGTTATACTACTGGGATGAGCCCTACCTTTTAAGTATTGTGAGGATCAGATTATTCGTCGTTGCATTCCCCCGGTGGGAATATAATGAAGTTCTATCGTTACGCCATGACAAAGAGTGTGTGGTGGCCACTTTAGTGGAATGAAAACAGCCGCTAAAGTTCTTCAATGTGGATTTTATTGGCCTACCCTTTTAAGGATGCCCAAGTGCATTGCAAGGCGTGTATTCGTTGCCAACAACTTGGGCGAATCACGGCGTAATATGATGCCATTAAATCCAATCTTGATAGTAGAAATTTTTATGTTTGGGGTATTGATTTCATGGGCCCTTTCCCCTGTTTCCCACGGTTATATTTATATTCTAGTTGCCGTGGACTACGTGTCTAAATGGATAGAGGCCCTAGCTTGCCGAGAAAGCAATGACCATAAGACCGTTGTATTTTTTATTAAAGAATATATTTTTCGTCGGTTTGGCATTCCTAAAGCCATCATTAGTGATGGTGGAACACATTTTGCAACTTGAGTTGTTGCATCCCTAGTGAAAAAGTATGGAGTTACACACAAAGTAGCAACTCCTTATCATCCACAAACTAGCGGACAAGTAGAAGTTTCTAATAGGAAATCAAAGATTTTAGAAACAACAGTAAACCCTGATAGGAAAGACTGGTCGAAGCGTCTATCGGATGCCTTATGGGCATATAGAACTGCTTTCAAAACTCCTATAGGTATGTCTCCCTTTAGACTTGTATTTGGGAAACCATGTCATTTGCCCGTTGAATTAGAGCACCGTGCTCGTGGGCTATAAAAGCCTTAACTACAATATTGATGAGGCGGGTGTCAAACGAAGTTACAATTAAATGAGCTTGAAGAAATCCGTAGCGATTCTTACGATCTCGCGAAGGATTATAAAGCTAACATGAAACGTGTTCATGATAAACATATCTTGCGCAAAGAGTTTGTGGTCGGACAAAAGGTTTTGCTTTACAACTCCCGTCTACATATTTTCCGAGGGAAACTAAAAACCCGTTGGTCTGGTCCTTTTCTGGTTACTGAAATCACCCCTTACGGGGCAATTACCTTGGTAAATCCCAAGGACAACAGTACCTTTCAAGTTAACGGTCAACGATTAAAACATTTTCACGAACTTCGTCCCCACGATATAGAGGAAGTCCTTTTACAGGACCCTATATATGAGGAATGACCCTTGTCATTGGTGTACTTCCTTTCACTTCCATTTAATGGTAAGTGCACCATTAAGGTAACCGGGCCCTCCCTATGGAGTGTGTGGCTGTAAGTACCGGATCCTAAGTCCACGGTTCACATATTTCACGTTTTCCACTCTTGCATGTTTTCTCGGATTTTTGAGTCATGTTTCTCTATGGTGTGAATTATGTCTTTATTTGCTTAATGTTTTTCCTATTAAAAAAAATAAATAAATAAATAATAAATAATAATAATAATAAATAAATAAATAATAATAATAATAATAATAATAATTGTTTTCATTTTTAGATATAGATATATATCTAAACCCAGAGAACTAGCAATCCAACAAGTCTTGGGAATCTGACTTTAAACGACCCATGTTAAAACAAATTTTGTGTTTAAAAATTTGTTTGGGGGTGGGAAATCAGTCTTTCCAGCCGGATGGCTCGAACTTTCTATTTGTGTTGCTTAGGTCCATTAGAATAGTTTATTGGGGTTGATGTCATCTAATTTAGTGTTCATTCGTTCGCATAACTTACGTCATGCACGCACTTCGAGGTGTTTTCCACTATCTTATATGTCACCCAAGGTCGGAATAGAGTAGTTTATGGATCATTGGATTGGAAATTCTCTCCTGATCATTTCCATATCTCATTCGCAAAAATTGGACAGATAACGAAGCGGGAAATTTAGTTTGAAGTTCTTTAAAAATCGATTTAAAGTCGAAAAATCGAATGGGCTTTGAAGCGACTCGCCTCTATCTGTGCGCCCGCCATCCTCCAAAACAGAATCGCGACTTCATCTTCTCAAACCGCCTTTCACCAATTCAAATTAAACCCTAGCAACCAAAAATAAAAATAAAATAAATAAAGAAATAAAAATAAAAATAGAATACATCAAAATAGAAAGACCACCCACGCCCTTTGTGAAACGCCAACACAATCTCCAACCGTTTCCACCAAGAAAACACCCACCAATTCAAGTTTTCAAACCTGCCACCGTAACCACCACCGCCACCACCATTGTTTCTCGATGTTTTTTATCAAACTCGCCTCCCCCACAGGCTACAAAAACCATTAGTTATCTAAGAAACTTCAATGGCGCTACGACGAAGAATGTTGCCAGAGAACGCGTTTGAGGCCGACCATTTCGCACCATTTTACGACGCCAATATGATTAAGAGGGATTGGAACAGACTGTGGTATTCGACAGATGAGTTCTATCAGTATGATTTGGTAGAACAGTTTTATAAGAAACGAGAATTGAGGGAAATAGGATTTTCATTAGGATAGCAGGAATGAGGAGGAAATGCCGAGGCGGTTGTTGGTCGAGCTATTAGGAATCACGCCTGTAACCAACCTAGATACGACCATTCGGGAATCCCAAGATATCTGCAGTTCCTGTTTTGATGAAAGATACGGTCATAGAGGGTGAATACAATACGATATCTCATTGCGTTAAGCGGGGCGACCACGAGAACCAATCAACCGGTCAGAAGCTTTGGATTGGTAGGAACGCCCGGGGAAAGACAAAGTCGGCGACATCGGACTTGATTAATGCGACGTTCTCTGGATTTTGCAAACGAACGAGTGTAATTTCTGCATCCTCGATTTAATTTTGAATGTGATTAGAGGAGTGGGGAAAGAGCATGGCTCTTTCCCGTATTGATCACTAAGATTATGCTCTCATTTAGAGCCGCCGCTAAATCTGCTCCTATTAAGATCAAATTGCATTCTAATGCAAGTATTTATAAGGAATGCATCCAAGAGACTTGGCCGTTGTCTGCGCAGAGAATGAAGTTGAGTCGATAATGAAGGGAAGATATGACATGGTTGGTTGAGGATAATTTCGATAGTCATACTTCTAATTTAGAGCGAATGATAATCCGCAAACTGGTTTTGCGATCGCGGTTATCGTATCGTGAAGATATCCGACATAGACAAATTGTACTTGAAATAAGCAAACGAACTTTCGGCGAGAGTTGAAATGCTTTCGAAAGCGGGTCGAGGGAAGATATCTTGTCTAACTTGGAGATTATCCACCGTAATCACCAAGCCCGATTATCGCGATACTCAAGATCGAGATGGAAGCCACGGCTTGTTCGGGATAGAGATGCTACGACGCGATGCCACTTTCGTGGATGAGTCCGTCTCTCACCGAAGTCCGAGAGGCATGAGCGTCGTCGCCTTGAGGCGGATGGCTCAAGCCATTCTTCACCACGAACCGATCTCCATCCGGGGACCATCTTCTTCACGCCTAGGTGTTCACCATCGGTTGTGTCTGTTATTTCATTTTTTTTTTATTGTTTTGTTAGTGGAATTTTATTTCAGTAGTTAGATTTGAATATTAAGTTGTTTGTTTTCGATTGCTTGGATTTCATATTATTTTAACATAATTTATTTTGATCATCTTTCGTAAAGTTGTCTTGGAGTCAAAGTTGAAAATTAGGCCGATATCGGCATATCTATGATTTTTTTGTAGTGGTAGCATGATATGTAGTAGAGTTTAGAAGTTACTTTTCTAAACCAAGTTTAAAAGATACCAAGGTTGTTAGGAAATCAAAACTATGGTTAGTTTCCGTTTTCGGGTTTGGCAGTTTTCTATTTCCGGAAATTGCCTTAAAACAATTTGGCAACTTGCCGATTCGTTTTGGAAACCCAGAACCTATTTAAACTTCCATCAATCTACACTCACAACCCATACTATACCCCACAATCATTTCTCACCTTTCACTCCAAGTTTTTCTGCTTGTTTTTCTTGTAAAACTGTTTGTTTAAGATTCTACGAAGCGCTGCGCTGCGCTATACACTTCCATAAATTTTTTGTCGAGGCCCGAGGCAAGAAGAGCGACTCACCCTATAACACTGTAAATCGAAAAATCTCAATGAAGGCGCAGCTACAGAAGCGAGAGCGACCAGCAAACACTGTAATTCCAAAACCTACTAGCATTTCGCCCTATCTGGCAGCGCCAGGCGCCCTCCTCCCGTAAGGTGAAATTCCGATTTTTCGAGGTTTCTTCCAGGCTGTCGCAGCTGTTCTCTGAGTAGTTTTGAGATGACACCTCCTATAGTGATTCCTGAGCAGTCATTTGAAGACTTGATGGGAACCGATACCTATGGAGCATCGTTCATGGCCGGATCATGCGATTAGGATGGCGGCATCTTACGGTGAGTGATGGCGATTCTTTTTCACCTAAGCTAACTGAATTCTTCTATAATAATATTACTTTTTTTGTACCCAAGAAGGAGAACAAAAATTTTCCCTTGCTATTCTGGCACACGACTATGGAATTCAAGATAAGCAATTGATAGCTTTGGTTTGGGGTTGCCATTACGACCTATGCACACGTGGGGATATATGACGGATAACTCATACCTATATGAATATGCCTATTTCCATGAGTATTATGGGGAGGGTGTTTAAATATCATGGACCAAGACCAATATAACATGCATACGAAGTAGCCTATCGCTGAATGTAGGCACAACCATGTTGTTCATCATGATGAACATTCTAGGAACGGCGGTTTACTTACGCCAATAATACCGGTGGTGGCGTTTTCCTTGCTTTTAGGCGAGGGACGTCGTCGGTATGACATTCCCCGAAGTTTTAGTTGATACTCTAAAGCGAGGCCATACCTTGAGGCATAAGTACCTTCTTATGCCTGTCTTGGTTTGCCGCATTATGCGGCTTGCCTACCCATATTCGTACCGCGATTACCACAGTTGGGAAAGGGTCGAAACCATGAGACCCACCAATCGATAATGGTAAGATCATTCGAGCCATGACTTGGCGGGATGGCGGTGCAACCACATTTGGTAGCCCCTTACACCCCATCAGACCAAGTAACACTAGAGGTTAGCAGTTGTTGATGATACACGGAAGGCGTGGCAAGTTGTTATGGCATGGCGGGATCGCGAAAGAACCTCATATAGAAGAGGAGGATGTAAATCTTTGGGGTCGCGAGGGTAAGTTTTTAGTTAAGTTAGTGTGCGCTTATGTCCCAAGCAATTTCATTCATTAACCCCATAATGGGTGGAACTCTTATAGAGTTGCGTCGGCTTTTTATATTACTATATTTTTATGTTTTAACCTTGTTTTGCGGATGTTCCCGAATTTCCGCGGCGCTTCAATGGTATTTTTCCTACCATCTTTATTTAAATGCTTTGAGGACAAAGCATGCTTCTTGTTTGGGGGCATAGAAACCGCGTGTAATTAAGACATCTGTTAGGATATAGATATGTATAATATGCACTTGTTTTCTAGTTAAAATTTCAAAAATTCAAAAATATAAATAAAAGTATGCTATACACTTAGGAATATTGGTATTGTTTTCTTTCTCTATGCTCTTAACAATTTAGAAGTCTCACATAGCTTTTGCATCAGAATAAATGTTAGAAACTTAGGTTAATATGTAGGTAATAATCTTTGCATCTATCTATAAATTTATTACATGAGTATCTATGATTGTTAGCAGTAAGTTTCTGAAATCTAGGCTAGAGTACCTATTCTACAAATCCTGTGAGAATATAGCCTAAAGCCTTATATGAGCGAAACATTTGAGAAATGACACAAGGGAGAAGTAAAATCCGGATAGAGAAATCACACGTCCACTTGCTTGATCACTAAGCCATATCCTAAGCGAGAATTTAGGCCCTCTTTGGATCGATATAGCCAGAAATTCAAACCTATGAATTATTTTCCGCTAAGTAAGCCCCTCGAGCCTTTCTTTAGCCTTCCATAAACCACAATTCCTTTACCAAAACAAAAAAAAAAAAAAAAAAAAAAAAAAAAAAAAAAAAAAAAAAGAGAGAATAAATCAACCTACCCAATTTAGAATAAGTCTGAGAATAGAATGAGTGAAGAAAGAAGAAGAGAAAAACCTGTGTAAACAAAAATTAGTTAGTTGCTTCAGAAAAAGAAAAGAAGTTTCCATCCAAGGAAAAGAAAAAAAATATATATATAGAAATAAATAAAAACTCCAAAAAATAGAATAAAGGGAGTCAAAAGCCAAAGAAAAGAAAAAGAAAAATATGGCTAAGGATGGAAACAAAGTATAGAAGCAAAAGGAAATAACAAGGTTTTCACTAAGTTACATAATATGAAGACTCTATTATCTCAGACTTGTCCTTTTTGAATATCCATTTCCTTCCTTCTTAAACCATCTCCTAATCCCCGCAACACCTAATAAAGACCTCTAGCTCAATTAGGAATAGGTTAGTGTGATAGTAAGTGGCAGATGTGTTTGATCGACTCCAACTTCCTTGTTGTCATTGAGATTGTAAGGTAAAGTGTGCTTGACACCTTTGGAGCAAATGAAAACTTGAGTGGAAAAATCAGTGGTTTTGTCTTGACATTTATGTGAGGACCTACTTAAGGGCGCTATTCGAAGTTTTCAGAAAACGGACCTGCTATTACATTTTATAGTATTACTCATTGTTATATGTTTATTTTAGATGATTGATTATTATGCATATATTAGCTTAGGGTCCGATTTGGGCTATTCTTATGTATTTGCTAGTGAGATGTATAGATAGTTGAGACATGAATGAGAAAACAATAGTTTTATTTCTTAGTCGTTGTAGTATAGATGAAGTTTGTGAGTACCTTCAACTTTGGAAAACTCTCACGAGGGCTATAACTTCGTCCACTAGGGAATTCCTAGTGGTTTAAAGCGCCTTTGTTGCATATGGTCAATGCAATCGCGACTCAGTGAGACGCAGTAGATAGAACTACATTTTTGGCCACTTATGCTAATTTCTCATATTTGCTTGAGGACAAGCAAAATGCTGTTTGGGGGTGGTTGATAAGAGCCCAAAACTGTAGTTTTAACCCCTTAGCAGTCATACTTTTAGACCAATTATGTGAGTAATAAGTAAGAGTTAAAGACCGATTCACGTGTTTTATGTATTTCGGGCTTCAAAGTCAATTATGTGCAGGAATGTGCCACTTTGATGAGATAAAGGAGCAATGGTTGGTTACTAAGGAGTTCGGTGATTAAAGGCCAAGATTCAAGAAGACAAAACCTTTGTAAAGCCTGGTCAAAAGATGAAAAGTCAAAGTCCACGCGTGCGTAAACTTGATTGCACAAAGTGAACAGAACTTCCGAAGACCATATCTTTAGACTCAGACCTCGGAATTGGGCCTACCTTATGTCAAAACGACCGGCTCGGAAAGAGCTTTCCAATGGTCTAAGCCTTGACCCAATCAGAGGAGCAGAAGTGGACGAAAAGTCTGTTGAAGCGAACTGCAGCTGAAGAGGCCTTTTTGGACTGAAAGAATTGGGTTTTGGGCCTGATTCTCTAGCCCAAAACATGGCTCCAAGCCCATGCACGATTTTTGGATCTGGATGTATAAAAACAAAAGCTTCACTCTTTGTTAATGGTAGCTAGTTAGACCTAAAGTAATATATAGAATTCTAGATCTACTTTTATTAATTAATTAAGTGTTAGTTCCATTTCAATTCCTGTTTTAGATTAAATTCTTGAATCATTGTTCTTGATTGATTAGATAAATAAAATAGTTAGGTTGTTAATTTCGATTTTGTCATTTCCATTCTAGATCTAATTTCAATTCTTGTTCTTATTTCATTCCAGCCATTAAATTAGATTCATTATTGTTTAATTATGTAAATCTCCATTTCTTACATTATGTTTAGTTATAATAATATGGGAAATGATGTTTTGATGACTCAATGCTAAAACCTCCATTAGAGGGGTTGATGAAGCCTTGATGAAAACTTAGTGGTTAGTATAGAATTGGTTGTAGAATCTATTCCACTCTAGAAGGTCGTGTTTCGCCATGAGAATGAGTGGACGACCTCACATGCTAGTTAGTATCCGGTAGGAATGCCATGAACACTAGGGATTAGAACTCGAAGTTCTTGTCGTGAAAACATAAGAATCGAGATACGACAATCTATACTAGGTTATTAAGTTGGAATCGAGGTGGATTTAATTCCCCTCTATTTCTCTATCTAGATTCAAACAATCGTAATTCCGTAGCTTTCGTAGATTGACTTTAGTTTATATTTTATCTTGTTATTTATTATATCTTGTTATTTAAATTAACGCGTCTTGTTAGCATAACATTTCGTAAAGCTCTCATTGACTTAAGACTGATTTCTTAGACTTAGAAAACAATCCATGCTAGGGAACTAGGAGTGGAACGAACTTCCTACTCCACTTAGTGCAATTCGCATCGAGAGTAGAAGCTTTGATAAATAAAGGCTCAAAAGTCCAGTTTTAGTTTACTTACGGAAGGAATTCATCGTTCATTTCGTAGGTAGACTATACATTTTACTTTTATCACTCACCTTATGGAAAAGCAGGGTAAACGGTGTTGGCTTATGTACATGGTTAATTTTAGTAGAACTTCATCCAAACCATATTGAGTTCCTTTTCTTTGGTGTAGGGACTTCATCGTGGACTTCAATAGATGGTCGGAGAACAGATCCACATTTAAGTGTTTACTTGGGAATGGCAGAGTAACTAGCTTCGTATGTTACGATTGCATTTTGTTGCACTGTTTTTTAATTAGAAACTACTAATGATTTTGGGATTACAAAATAATTTAATTACCTTGCTACTTGTTATATTTGGTGTAGTTGGTCTTTGCTTGGTGTGCATACCTGAACGCGGAGGAAAATAGCAAGCCTACGAACTACAATAGGCACTATTACTACCCAATGCTAATGGGTGCGAGTAAGGCATGAAGTGAAAATGGTTTTGTTCTATAATAAAAGGCTAACATGATGATGTACCTTTTGAGTACCCAATGTTGTTTTTTGTAGGTTAAAACCAAAAATGAGATGCAGCTAACTTCTGCGGCTCGTGCAATTAAATTGGACAATGATATTAGCGAATATCGAAGGGTAAGATAATTCTACTATGACTCATGGTTTGATAAGACAGTTCCCAACTTTGGTAGAGAGTTCCACCTTGAACTACTATTGATTGTGGTTTGTGCCCGTCGTCGACAGTAATCACTGGTGGCTATATGTCTTTGATCCTAGTGCTCGCAAAGTTGTGATATTGGACTCTCTTGCGGGTAGTGCATCCTACATTTGTGGAGGGACGGATTCGATGAAGTCTATGGTGAGTTTTGTAACTTAAAAGTATTTTTGTGATCATTTGAGAATATCTCACAGTCCACGTTTCATGTTTTCGAACTAAATTTGACTTTTGTGTTTTCTTAGGTTACGAAAATGCACTACACTTTGTCTCTGATTGGGGATTTCCATGCCAAAAGTTGTGATGTGAAAGACTGGGTTATTGAGAAATGCAAAGATGTGCCATAACAATGCAATGGGTATATATCTTATCTTATGACCCTAATTAACTTATACTTTCAAATTTGAGTTTAGTGCAATCTTTGAAAGTATAGTAATTATGTATCTTTATATGTATAGCTTCGACTGTGGGGTGTTCATGATGAAATTCATGGAGCTTTGGAATGGGGAAAAGTTGGTGCATTGGTTTGATCAGGTAACAATTTGACACAATCTAGTATGTTTCTCAATATGTCCAATTAATTATCTATAGTTTGGTTACCTTAAATCTTCATTTTGACTAACCACGCGGATTTGTATAGGAACTTGAAGGAGGATATGGCTTATTTCCGACAACACATTGCTGTCTCAATGGTAATGTCGAAACTAAACAAAATGCACCCATAGATGATATGGAGAACGTATTCTTCGAGAAGTTTGCACATCTTTTTTGTTGCCTCGATAGTTTGGAGACGTTGAAACTCAAAGACCTAAGTTTTTTGTCCATCTTTTAATTAGCATTTGCTCTAATCTCTATCGTAGTGTTGTTCTATTTGGCATTGCCTCAACCAAATTGATGTTGGAATTTGAAGACCTTCATTTTTTGTGAATCTTGTAATAGTGTTGTTCTTTTGGAAACTTGCATATTTTAACAGATTCGAAATGTAAGTTGACTTGTGGTGGTCTGTTTTGGTTATGATGGGATACAATGCTATTATTTCTCTACTTATATTAACTTTCATATTCATGACTTGTGTATGATTTTATAGTCTGATCTATTCATGGTTTATTGGTTGGGATGTTCACAAACTGTCAAATTGACAATTATACCACATAAAGGGTCATATGCATAAATGATTTCATAGTATTGAACAAGCCTTAATAAGTTACATAGAGTATCATATTGAAAACTATACTACATAAAATATCATATTCAAAACTAATTTTATAGTACTGAACACGATTGAATATGTCACATAGAGTATCATATTACAAATTATACCATATAAAGTGTCATATTCAGAACTGATTTCCACACCTGAATATGTTACATAGAGTATCATATTGAAAATTATATCACAATAAGTGTGATATTCCGAACTGATTTCATAGTACTTAACACACCTTAATATGTCACATGGAGTATCATATTAAAAATTATATCACAATAAGTATGATATTAAAAACTGATTTCATAGTACTGAACATGCCTGAATATGTCACATAGAGTATCATATTCAAAATTATATTACAATTAGTGTTATATTCAAAACTGATTTCATAGTAGTAAACACATGTAAGTATGTCATATAAAGTGTCATATTAAAAAGTAAAGCGCATAAAAGGTGATATTGTCTGAACTGCTTTCAACCATCATATCTTCATTCCAAAACTAAAATGAAGTCAGTTTAACAGAACAGACACCATTTAAAAAGGAAAAGGAAACAAGCCAAGTTTTTGATTTCATAAAAAATTTCATAAGCTAATACAATTAGTCCATTCTTCAAACAAGTAGCTCATGCAAATACAACTACGATACTTAGCTAACATAAGTAAAACAAAACCAACTCGAGCCCTAAGTGCTAACGAAATCCGGATACTTCATTCCAACATCATCACAGTCAAATCCATAGCATCCACAATCAAATCCATAGCATCCACAGTCAAATCCAATGCATCCTCAGTTGTAAGCCCCCAGTTAATGTCATCAACATTCGTTTGCTTTTCGGGGGTGTTGCTTCTATTATGCATTCCAGCAATATGGTTCATTGGTTAGTAATTTGTACACTAACTCCCCCCTAAAATCAGTCATCGAGTTTTGGTGTAATTTTGGAAAGTGATCAATGGAACATGCCTTCCACTCCATGAATTTGCACACAAATAGTCCGCAATCCACCCTAAAGCTCAAACAAAAGAAGTATTAAAAATCTCCAGTGTTCCACAAACTTTATCACAAAAGAACTAGGCTAGAAATACTTACGAATCTGGTCATTGTTGAGGGTACTTTCCAATTTCTAACAACATAGCCTTTAAAAGGGGTTTCTTGCTCTTCTTCTGCGCAATGTGTTCATTTAAAATTGTATAGACACGTTCCATCTGTGTTGCCATTTCAATTTGATAGAAGATATGACAAATATCATCAGCCAGAAATACTCTAACAAAACCTACAACTTAAGATCGACAACAAAACAGTTTCACATGCAAGTACACAAACTCAAGTTTAGTAACTCACTACTTTCGTGGCATTCCTGTAGGGAACGGATGTGAGGGGATATCTTGTGTTCATTGAATCAAAGTGTGTCCATACGTTATCCATCATGTTATAATGTAGGAGCGTCCAATGGTTTCCCCCATTTTCTTTGACTGTTTTTCCACTATTCAGAGGAAAGAATAGATTCTTAACATTTTCGTGAAGTTGATGCAGTGGATCAATCAAAAAAACCTTCTCAAGGTGTTTTGCCCAAATCACAGCAGTCTGTCAAAAAATATTAATAATAACCTAATAAGAATACCTCATAAGAATATCGTTAAGAATATACCAATACCAATAGTATGCAACACTGTGTATTATATAACCCTAGGTTTCGAACATACGCAAGTCATAGTGTCAAAGTAATGGCTAAGTGGTCTGTTCTGAGGCTTACGACCAGGATAAATTTTCTTCTCTATCTCTCGAGGATACCAATTTAATACCTGCATAGTGCATCCCAGAAGTAAGTCAATTTTTATCAATGATATATGAGAAGTTGAGAACAAAATGTGTGTTTGGCTTACCTGGCCATTAACAAATCTGTCAAGCATCAATTATTCCAACTGTTTACCGTGTACTTGAATTATGTCTCCATCCTAAGCAACGGTGCTGCAATGAAACACATATAATACGTACACCAGTTAATATAATAACATATACATATCGGTGATGGCCTATTCAATTGTCATTGCAAATACATACAACTACGCATTCTTTACAGTCAAATGAACAGTAGGCATCATAAAAGGTTTTTAGATAGACTTAGAGTTTACATACTTGACATGTGCAGACTTGAAAAACCTCCCAACCACTAGCTGCTTTCGAGAATTAAGACATTGAAACGTTGTTGAAGATTCTACTGAAAGTAGATTTTCACCAAGATTTGTTATAGGCGGACAATCGTCAACACATATTACCGTATTCAATTTTTGTTTTCCCTCTCTCTCATTCTTCTTCTTCACTTTTTATGTAGGCGTTCTCATCCTTTTCTTTTGATTTACAACCATTGATCGCAACTCCGGTTGTAGCTCCTCTTTATTGGCTTCATTTGTTAGCATCGCATCCACTGGAACAGACGGTGTCAATGGCAATGCTTGGATATCATTATCTCTAAAAGGTGACATCTCCTTTTCAGCCTCAACCCCAGACTCCTTCTTAGACTTCTCTTTAGCATCCTCTTCTCTTTCTTTTAATTTGGCCTTCAAGGCTTCATTCTCTGCCCGCAGGCTTTGATTTTCTTCTTCTAACTTAATACACCTTCCCCTTAAGTCCTCTTCTGTTGGAATCGAATCACTTGTCAACGTAACAAGCTCCACTTCCTTAAATTTGATTTCGGCGGTCACCTGAAAACACCGATAATAACTTCACACAATAAGAATGCAATGTAAAGCTTTCATTTAACATTGAAAATAGGGGATTTGTCTGGGCAAAAATTACATTGGAAAAAACTACTGTCGAATGCATTTGACATGTATCATGATCAGTGTCAAGTTCATTTGACATGGGAAAGAAGCTGAACTTCACAAGTGATAAAAAATCAAATCAATATGAAATGAACTTGACATTGCAACAGATTTCCGGACAGTGAAAACTACTTCCATAATTGGAATGAAATTCTGACGACATCAAAATTTCAAAGAACACTGATATGGGGAAGGAAAATGACTTCAAATTCTAATACATTCACTCACCTTGTCCACGGTCAAATTTGACAAGGCGTGGGTACGAAGCATTTTGCTGAGTGTTACAATATCCTATCTTGCGAATGAAGGTACATAATCAGCACCTCAATTTGGCATTGCATCAACCAAATTGACGTGATCGCACAACCAGTACTGATATCAAGAGCCACAAAAAAAAAAGTTAGTAAACATGTAAAAAATGAAATTAATAATAAAATGACAAAAAAACAAGGCTAAACTAGAGTGAATTCAGATTGTAAGTTACCAAAAGAAGAACTGCGCAAGATTTTACTTTTGTAGGCTCACGGTAGTAGATCTTCATTCGGCACATAAGGTTTTGATGTATCACTTTTGGCCAGGATACTTCATTCATTTTTTTACACTCTCTAAGTACTTCAAAACCACCATTGTGTTCTTGATGGTGTTGGAAAGAGAAGAGTGGTGATAATGTATAATGAAATAAGTTTGATGAAGTCATCTTCATCCTGCTTACCATTCCATGAATTCACCACTTTATAAATAGCATTTACAATCAATTCCTTGGACAAGTTCTTTTCTCCGCCAAAGTGACGAGTCACAAACCCCGTTTTACTAAACTCGTCCGCATCTATATTTGTAGTCACATGACTCCCATTAATTGGCATACCAAACACTCTAGAAACATCTTCAGCTGTTAATTTGACAAACACCTCTCCTAACTTGAATGTTTCTTCTCTTTCATCGTAAGTTTTAATAATATCCACTATGATGCTTGTTTTTTTTACCAACATTTATTTGTCCAACAAATCATCAAAGAACACTCTTAAAATGTGACCAAATGGTGTTCTACCCATTAGATCATTAAAATCAACACTAACTTTTGACTCACGAAGTTTATTGGCAAGATAAAAAATTGGTAACAAGCTTGAGCGAAAAGGATAAGATTTCATTTCTTTCTTATCTTCATCCACTACCTTCTCTTCCTTCTTGTTCTTGTTATCTTCATCCACTCTCTGAACTACCACTTCCTTCCCTTCCCTCTTCTTAGCTGCTAACTGTATTTCCTGTAGATTATGCATGGAAATAAGTAATATAATAGAATTTATTCAAATTCAATCATTTAATAGCATTACATTCCTCTAAATAATCACACCTCAAAAAACTCAAATGCTTATGCTTAAAAATCCATAAATTAACAACAAGCTTAAAAATTGTTTTGACCTTCTCTCCTGGGCATCGTTTTTTGCTCCCCCTCCCCATTGACTCTAAATGCACATTTTCCTCATTTTTTCTCTTCTTTGATGTATCAACTGCTTTCATAGGTGTTGCTTTCGTCCTTGATGGTTTTTTACTGTTAGTTGTTGTCTTCTTCATTTTCTGTAATGGATTTGCAAGCTCTGTATTTTTAGGTTGTTTGAAGTTTGGAGTTTGGTTCTACCATTTAACTGTTGTCGGAAGTTTGGAGTTTGTTGTTTTTACTGTTGATAGAGAAGAAAGAAAGAGAAAAGAACAAGGCTTAATGGGGTTTGACATTCGAATTGTGGGCTTTAGGCCCAAACTCAACTTTAACACACTGATATATGCCACATAAAGTATCATACTGAAAACTGCTTTCATAATAGTTAACACTGAAATATGTCATATAGAGTATCATATTCCAAATTATACCACATAAAGTATGATATGAAGACATTTTATCATTTCAAAAGACTCATGGACTGACAAGTTCCAACATTAGTGAACTTCTTCCTGAAATGCAAAATCACAATATCTATCCGATTCCTGAAGCCAAAATAAATACCGTTGTAACAATTGCTCTAACTAATACAACAATCGCTAAATCTTCTGAGAAGCTTAGGAACAACTGCTTCTAACAACAAAATTACTCTACATTGTTCAATTACACATCTCTTTCCCTTACATCAAATATCTGTCATGCGGAAAAATACCCGCCCATCCTCACTACAAAAATTCTCAACATTGAATTTTTCTGGAGTGTTGTACCCAATATCATAACCTGGAACATCGCCACTAGGAACATGACCAATAACTTCACCATTAGGCATATCACCACCACTTCTTCCTGTAAGTTCAATAGAAAATCAAAATAAAAGAGTTGTGCGAACCATACAATCTAAGTTTACACTATAACGTCATCCCCATCTAAGTTAAACAAGTGTGAAATAACCAAAACATGTGTCGTACCTTGCTCACCATTGTGTTTATGTGGATGTGGACACCTAGGCTTTGTGTGCTCCGTAGATTGGCAGTTGCTACACTTGTACCTTCGAGATCCTGGTGTTCCTTTATCAAATATCACTAAGGCCACGAAACAAACAACATTTACTTACTTAGAACCCAAAGAAATAAAATGTCATGTGCTCCAAAAGGAAATTTCTAAAACTAAAAGTGAGATGTACATGCATGCATGTTATTATGACTTCCCACACCTTGTAGCAATATATTTTGATGTAGGTAAAAGATAAACGGACACTCTTATCAATGCCAACTGTTATCCACAGGTCTATATGGAAATTAATTTTATAACATCAAACTTTCAACTTATACCCTGTATCTCTGTTCAACTCGTCATCTTCCTCACGTAGGTCGGCAACTCGAGCAGTGCGTTCAACATAGTTGCGGTTAATACTTGGACCTGTAAAATAGTGAAACACAACAAAAATGTTGCCGAAATAAAGTAGAATCAACAACTAATCAAAAGATACAATTAGAAATATAGACATTACAAAGTTGGGACCATACCAAAGAAAAAATCGCAAAGGTAAATAAAACTTATGTCCGTCCTTCAGATGCAAGAGTGGGCATGTGGGTTTTGTGTGACCTGTCACACCACAATGGCCACACTTATTCTTATTTGTCTCATTATGACCTTGAAGTCTGCTAGGATTTTGCGGTCGGCATTTGGATTTTACATGTGGGGGATCATTAACCGATTGCCGATATCTGGTTTTAGGCGGAGTGAAAGGCATCTCAAAAGGAACACGTGGGCTACCTTCATAAGCTAGTGAAGTCTCATCGGTTATTGGATTTTCCGTTGGACTGTTAGGCATCTCAAAAGGAGCATGTCGACTGCCTTCAGAAGCAGATGGAGTTAGGTTCTTTGTAGAAAAAGAAGCTAAAAAAACTTTGAAAGCTTCAGTGTTTTCCGCTTTTGGGAGGCCCACGAACATATCTGCCTACACTTGGTTGTAAGATCACTGAAACGTATAACAGAGGCCGCTCGGTCAGAAAATTTGGGTTCTCCTAATCGAACAACCGATTTAGCATCCCGTGTCTATCTCCTTAAAAAGCAGCCCTGAGGTATCACACCAACGTCCTCATGTTTGTAAACTAAAATGATATGTCTACATGGAAATCCAGACGACTCAAATAGCCCACATGAACAGCTAGCATCCTACAATACAACATTGTATCTCACAGTCGACCTTTTTTGCCTATTCAAATGATGACTCATGGTGTACACACGAATATTGGCATCCATATCTTTCTTATCGTCTGCAATGTACATCACTTCATCCTTTAATTGCTTCTTAAAACAATCAAAAGCAACTCGCGTATATATAGATGTAGCTTGATTTGCATAATAATTCAAGTGGGTATGAAGGACTGGTTTGGTTACATTCGTCATCACCTCTTCCTCGTGCTCTCTGTGCTGGATATTTGCAACTACCACTTCCATTTTTCTAAACAGCTCAAACAACTGCATTCCAACTTTCACATGAAGCCAGATTATGGAGTTTCTACTCTCACAACGTTGGGTGCTTCTACAACCGGCAAAGAACTCACCATGGAAATATGATTCTGCCCACATCTCTTTTTTCTTGTATATTATGTTCACCCATTTGTTATTATTGACTTGGAATTTCTTCACGAGTGTTTCCCACCTTTCTTCGAACTCATTGGACGAGCACTTCATAAACATAATAGAGCATAAATCTTTTGAAAATCCAAGGATGTGGATATTTTTTAGGCAATTTTTCATAATGTGCCAACAGCACAAGCGGTGTTTCAAATTTGGGATAGTAGATCTCACAGCCTCGCGCATTGCTGGGTCACCATCAGTGATCACTGACTTAGGGTGTTTGCCATACATCGCGCCAACTAAAGATTTCAATACCCACTCGTAAGACTCCACACACTCACCCGTCAACAATGCAAAACCAAACACTACTGTTTGTCGATGGTTGTTCACTACAGCAAACACAACAATCGGCATCATGTACTGGTTGCTCTTGTATGTTGAATCAAACAACAATACAACTCCAAAGCAACTGTAGTCCGCACGTGAGGTGGAATCTGCCCAAACAGTCTAACCAGCTGCCCACCCACCCTCATTTAAGTTATAATTGTAATGAAATAAGGGATCTCCCTTCACCTTGTTATCCATGAAAAAGCAGTGTGTCAAGGTCACCATCAATACATCGATTTCTCCTATCAAGCCCCATATGATTATACAAGTCTTTCTTCAAAAAACCAACACTTGAGAAACCTCCAGCCCTATGTACAAAAACATCCATCACCTTGCATTTACGAATACCAACATCAACTAGGCTCGTAGCAAATTTCAAATCTTCTTCACTTACATTTCTATGTGATCTTAAAAACATCGAGCTCGGATCTGGCATAAGTGGATGTGTGTGTTCCCTAATAAAATCCTTCACAACCTACAAATTTGATTCAAAATCATAACCAACTTCAAAGCGGTCTTTACATTTAAACCTATTGATAGCCTTCGACTCTCTGGATTCGATGTCGCGTTTTCTAGGTGTCACCCTGTTTACATTTTGTTCACCAGCAGCTGAGCATAGAAATCTCTGCTTAACACGAACACCATCTGTACACATTCTATAAGTATCTTTACAAACACTAAAACCGACTAGCTTTGCATATTGATTGTAAATTGTGAAAGCCTTCTTAGTCGTCTTGAACTGCATAGAATAGAATGTTGCTTTGTCTGCTTTAAAAATTCTACTAGCCTCACACCCGTCACTGTCTCTATCACTGTTCTCATAAATTTCAACATTTTCACCCTCCCCCATAGATGTGACATCCACAAAATCACTATCCTCATACGTAAAACTATCAAAACATGAATTTCGAAGCCAATCTTCTTCGTCATCAGAGAAGTGATTCATCATCGGATTGCTACATGAAACAAGTGCACTTTTAGCGCATATTCACTCGTTTTCTTACTCTACGAAGTAATAACAGTGGTAATAGTAAAAAAAAACACATAAATGCTTGAACAGTATAATGGTCAGAACCAAATAACTATGGTGCTCAAACCATATACCACTTTGGAAAATTTCAATGTCAACTTCATTTGATTTAATGTCAACTTCATTTGACATTAAATCATACACCATTCAATTGTGAAATTTTACCTAGACATGAAAAAGAGAAGGCGCCAAAAAAGAAATCAACTAACCTCATACTTATAATTGTTGAAGATCAAAGTACACTACGAGAAATGGAGGCAAGAGTTCTCAAGTTGAAAGGATTTTAGTGAGAGGGAAAAGTTTAGTTCGCGTCATTCTAAATGTTAGAGGGAGAGAAGAAGTGTTGTTACTTTCTTACTCTTAACTATTCATTTTGCTTGTAGCATACTCCTATTAAACTATTACATGTAGCATACTCATATTAAATTACTAAATGTAGCATAACACTATTAAACTACTAGATATAACATACTACGATTAAATTACTATATGTAGCATACTACTATTAAACTACTAGATATAGCATATAATTAAGTATCCAACAACAAATGACATTATAGTTTACTTGCCATTAGATATCAGTTAGATATATCATCCGACCTCATATATCATACTATTTTTCTTTTTCTTTTTATAAGTGAATTCAGTTTATTGAAATGAGGTATGATCCGACCTCAAACTTATTAATCCGACCTCAAACGATTCAAGCACAACTCTTTTTTGTCTCTTTTCCGACTTTTTGGTTTCTACCATTAAAGCACAACTCTTTTTGGTTTAGAGAAGAAGGAGCATTTACGTTTTTACCCTCACTTGTCGCATTGATGTTTTTACCTTTAGTTGTTGTTCACTATTCCTTTTCCTCAAAACTTAAACACCTGGTCAAAAAATTTAAAATGTGTGGTGGACAGCCCTGCGCACCCTAGCTTTTCGGTAAAAATATATTCTGATTCTAAAATTTGCCGCTAAGTCACCATAAATCTACGAAAACTATTATACAAACTAGATTGAGTTTAAGATAATTCTATTTGAAAATTACAGATTAATATCCTAAACCACAAAGTGAAGAGACTATCTTAATTTGATCACTTAGTTTTCAAGTACTTATGCACCATAATCGCTGCTCATTAACGTATTTCGGTTTATTTTCAATAAAAATATATTCTGATTCAAAAATTTGTGTGAGACATTTTGTAAAGCCTTTTCAGCACACAAAATATTTAATAGATCCAAGGCGTATGCCCAAGTCCGAAATCTAGTTTTTATACTAAAGTAGAGACCTCTAAAAGAGAGATTTTTCTCTCTCCTAGGTGGCACTCTAATATGCGAAATAGCCTTTTCTCTCTCCTACATGACTTTCTACAATACTTGTTACCCATAAGTGCAAGTGCAATTTTTAGAAGTCCAGAATCTGCTAAAAAATAGGTGAGAACCCTCTACAATATTTTCCTCCCGTAAGTGCAAGTGCAATTCTGCTAAAAAATAGGTGAGAACCTAGAAAATCTTTGAATGCTAAAAAAGATTAATTAGTAACTTTTAATTTCGACCTCTAAGAGAGATTTTTCTCTCTCCTAGGTGGCACTCTAATATGCTAGATAGCATTTTCTCTCTCTTACATGGCTTTCTACAATGCTTTCTACCCGTAAGTGCAAGTGCAATTTTTACAAGTCCAGAATATGCTAAAAAATAGGTCTAAAAAATAGATGAGAACCTTCTACAATTAATGTTTTCCTCCCATAAGTACAAGTACAATTCTGCTAAAAAATAGGTCTAAAAAATAGGTGGGAACCTAGAAAATCTTTGAAGGCTAAAAAAGATAGCTTAGTAGCTTTTAATTTCATATGTGCACCTTAGTGTTACAGACGACAGGAGTTTATATATCTAAGTCTTACCAACCTACCGCAACTTCCACCATGGTCAACCAGCCGACTATATATGTAGTATGGAACATCTTTTTTCAAAAAGTATTGAATTAGTAGGTAATATCTGAAGTGACACACCTAATGAATTGTTTCGTCAAAGTAAGCACTTAGTAGCTTTTAATTTCTAATTGTGCACCTTAGTGTTACATACCACAAGAGTTTATATATCCCTCCATTAATAGTATTCGCAACAATTTTAAGCAATTTGAAGATGGAAGAGGTTGCAAAAACCAGCTAAACTCATCCTTGAGCCTACACTAAAAAAAGTTATGTTAGGTAATTAGCTTGCAACTTCCATCAACTGCACTTTATAAATATATTGGACTTTACTTCTATTGTTATCTATGTATGTTCAATGGCAATGAGGTATGCACATATGAGTAAGATCACAGTCAATTTTTATATTTTTTTTGTTCGATATGATCTTCAACGAGAATGTGGATTAGAGAGTGTTCAATATCTATTCTAGGAATTGGCTTGGTCTACATCATGTATTATACAAGTATGTTGAAATTCAAGGTATTGTTGCTGATAAGGAAACGTATTAATATTGTACTCATTGTGATTGAAGTATCCAACAGTACGTGTTGATCTCGTGTCCTTTATTATGGTAACGCAACAAGGAAGAATGAAACCAATGATTTCATAATTCTTCATGAGGATCAGGAGTTTTAGAGAATCCACATAGACCACGGTACACTGTGATCCGCGAGATATGCATTCCGCAAATTTTATATAGGATATGGCAAGCAGGTATATATTGCACCTTTTAAATAATTAATATTAATTGTCACAAAACTTTAAGCTAATTCTGTGTGCAGTTGCAAATTTGTTTGTTTGTAGCTTCATATAAGATTTGAGCTGGAAGCATATTGATCGAAGAATTGGTTGATAATGTCCCTTCCTATATGGTTTGCTAAACTCCCAAATTAATGTTCAATTTTCTTTTTTCGTTCTATATGGTTTGGTAGCTTAGGTTGTAGAAAAATTGCATTTGTCTCTATGATAAGGTGGTCACATTGGCTGAGGTGAGTAAATATAAGCAAGGGACTAATGAAGAGTTCAATATTTTATATGTTTTCTGAATTGAATTCATGGATACAAGAAATAAGGTGTTTAAATCCATGATCTATGTTTCTTCAACCTACACCTCCATATACCAAATTATTATGAACTTAGAAATCAAATTTTTGATCATCGAAAGTTATGGTATGTTTGCAATAGGAAGGCTGATAGTTTTGGAGCTAGATTTGCATTAATAGGCACCATTCACATGCACTAATTGGATTAACTCTGTCAGTCTTGATGGGACTTAAACTATGATGGCTTCAATCTGGCCACCAATTGCCAAGGACGACATACTAATTGGATTTATCAGGCTCATGAGGTTCATACTTCATAGTACCATTAGGTATGTATTAATACAAAGATAGAAACCATTCTCGCCAATATTTATAATGGACAAAACAACAATTTTATATGTTGTCTTAGCTGATTCTTTAACAAAAAATTTCCTGGAGTTTATGGTAAGCAATCAAGTGAGAGTTTCTTTTATTCAATTTTCTTTTTGCGAATACTTTTTTTATTCAATATAATTAACTACCTGAAGTGAAGGAAGAGAGACAAATGCTATAGCTTTTAGAGGAGTAGTTGATTAATTGTCAAAGATCAACATGAGGGCGGTGTTTGCATCTTTAGGAAGACTCGAGAAATCACAACTACAAAAGAGCATTATCTGTATAATCCTTTCTAAAATCAAATTGAATTCTCATACAAAAGTTACAAAACTCTCTATACGGAAAGTTTCAATCTTATTAGCCTTCAAGAACTTACACTATCGAAATTGAGATGAATTTGTATTAATATCAAGATATGTATAATGGGGAGTGATAGAGCCACTCCATCGACTTACAAATTGAATTAAGAACCGATTTTTTGTGGATATGATTGATCTTCTCATAATGGATATCATGCCCACAAAATTTCATCCTATTTGGATAATATATCTTTTATGTATTATAATATTTAAAGATATTATACCACATTGCTCATTGTGGTCTAGACATTTCATAACAAAGAAGTATTCTCTTAGACAATACAAATCTCAAGATAATGGTGGATAAGGAATGTTACTTGCATCTTAGCAGAGTCAAGAGAGGAAAAATAAACTCATATTTACACAAGTATTTGTGATTTATATACTATTGAGAATTAGATGACTCTCTTAGAGCATTGAGTATCATAAATGCTATTAAGCACATATATGAGTTCATTTCATAGCATATTATGTTTGGGGTTTGGCATACAAAGAGGGATGAGATATTAGGCTGCAAACCAATTAATACAATTCACAAGAATAAGCATAATGTTTTTAGTTTTTATTTTTTTTGGCACACAACTACCTGATGATGGAAACAATATTGAAGTTTTTTAAGCACTTGCACCGATAAGATTATAAAGAATATGAAATAATATAGGCTTTTCCTAATATGGTTTTTTTTTAAACAAAAACATTGATCGAACGTTCCAATTTTAAAAGTCAATATATTTAAAAGATCTCGGGTGTATGCCTAGGTTCAAAATCTAGTCTATATACTAAAGTAGAGACCTCCAATATAGGATTTTCTCTCTCCTAGGTGGCATTCTAATATGAGCGATAACCTTTTCTAATAGCCTGCAATGCCACGTGGAACCTCTTTAGAGAGTTTGAGTGTATTTCTACTTCCTATATATTTTACCAAATAAAAAAAAAAACTTGCTAAAAAATAGGTGATTTATAAAAGTTGCTAAAAATTTGATCTCGATTTAGAGAAATTTTAGAATTTAAAAAACTTCTATATGTGTAATCATGCAATTGGAGATAGACCTACTTGAAATTTCAACTTTGTTGGGTTTGGTTGTTAATTAAGATGAATTATTGAGGCATTGGCATTATATACTGTGTACCTAGTTGTTAAGGACTTTTTGTTTTTTCGATTTTGATAATTTTAGGTTTCGATGGATATGGGGTGACACCAGCGTTCACTAAGGTGAGGAATTGAGACCAGGACAGACTGTGAAGGTCCACAAAGATATGAAAATGAATGCAAGGAATCGCCAAGGTATAGGTTTCTCTGTTTTATTTCATTCATTCTCAAATCATGCATATTACTATTTTCTTTTTTGCATTTATGACCTCGTGTGGGTTGATTGAATCATAATCTTCTAGTGTGAGGTCATATAAGTATTCTTCAAGGTTGGCATTTTGACAGATTGGTTCATGTTTAATTAGGTGTATGTATCGGTGCAATAGTCACAATTTTAGGAACTTGACAACACTGGATTAGATCAATTTTAGTAGTCCAATTTCAGGTTCATTAATTTATGATGGGGGATCCTGTTTAAGTTATAGCCAAGTATAGTTTTCATGCAATATATCTTACATTTAACCAATATGGATTGCATTGTTAAAAGGCCGGGTCAGGGCTAGCTCTAGGGCAAGGCCAACTAAGTAACAGCCTAGGCCCCCCACTTGTTGACCAAAAAAAATGGCCCCCCATTCACCACGCACTATATATGTAATTCCAATAAAGGCCATATCCAAAATACATATTAAAGCAATAAAGCCCAAACATTACATTGACCCAACTAATTTAAGCCCATACCAACAAAAAACAAAAACAAACAATAAGGTCAGTTATTGTTTCTATTCGGTCTTTTGGAATTCTAGTCTTCTCTTTCCTATTTCAAAAAACTGGAGGGGTTTAACTTTGTAAGGCCCATCTTTGAGAGCTTGCCTAGGGCCTCTCAAATCTCAGGGCCAGCCCTGGAAAAGGTGAGCTGTATAAGATTTATATTTTGGTTCCAAAGCATGTGAAGGGAAGAGCATGCTGAAGGAATGAAAAACACAATGGTTCAACATATATGTAGTTAAATACAACATACGACAGATTCACATGTGTGCTGGATCTCAGAGGGACGCTGTCAAGTACACATGAATTTGACTCATGTCTGAGTTTTTGTTTTATTTGAAAACATCATAGATTGAATCTCTCAGATTAACTTATAAACTGTTTCTTTACCTATGATAGGTTGTCAATGTTGAGATATAATTGATTCCCAGAGTTAGTAATGATCAGAACTTTAAATTTAGTGCCAAATAATGAGGTTACTTGACATTATATGGTTTTATTACAGATGTTGGGTGTTGGAGAGGAAGTTAGCTTCTTCAGATGTCCCTGAGGAAGAACATCAATCTCATCAAGGATTTGGAGTAGAAGGAGATAGAGATTATGTTTTTTTTTATATTGATGACTTTGAGCTTTTAACCATTATTAGACAAGGAGCTTCCGGAGACGTAAATCTACCTGTTTAACTTTCAATGTTTTATTTTCTTTACCAAAAAAAAAAAATCCTAATTTGTAAATATATAATTTTTAAGAACTTTAATTTGTTCCTTGGGTAGGTAAGAAAGAAGAACATATAAAACTTAGAGATTACATCATCATATTTCTAATGATAGAGATATGAGACGGCAGGAACTTGATTATGTGTGAGCACAAAGAGGCCGAAATTCAGAGAATTATGCATAAGGTGCAATATAAGCAGCTTCTTTAGTATTGAGGCTTACCACGTACATGAATGGAGCAAACGATGAAGGGGGATGGAGCAAATGGAAATGAAAAATTGATTATCAGACGATAGGTCAGACAATAGTGATAAATTTGGAGCAACTCATAGGAGTTTTTTTTGCTATGCATGCCAAGTAATCAAGATTAAGACAATGTTCTGACATTTTATCATAATTAATTGGTTTAATATTTACCTAAAAATTTCCAAAATAGTATGAAAAATTTGTCCACAAAAAATGAAGCTTTTTATTTAAAAACAAAATATCTCAAAAGATCCGGGGCGTATGCCCGGATCCAAAATCTAGTATAATCTAAAATATGAGGTTTTACAATCCTCCTTTTTGGATTGTAACCCAATTTATTTTGAAAATTAATATATAGATGATGAGATTATCGGAAAAAAAAATTAGAGTACAGGATTCAGTATATACAAAGAAAAAACCAACGGACAATCAAGAAAAATGGTCCGTTCAACTCCAGTTCTTAAGATAGAAATTAACTTCAGTTTTTCATGTTTCAAAAGAAAATAGATGATCAATACAAAATAAAACAATTGCTTACAAAGAGGTGGGTACATTTATTTACAATTTATCTTTAACACATACAAATTTTAATAAAATTAAAAAAACACAAATCTTTACATTTTATACTAGCGTGCACTTTTTGAGCAACATCTTTGTACTCACTAAGCCTAGACTTTCATAATTAATTGAATATAATGTGGATTCCCACCAATTAATTGACAATCTTGAGGCCATCTATCTTTCCATGTCGATGGATGGTGAGCCTTTCCCCATATGAATGAAGCTTCTCGATTCACCATGACTCTTATTTTGGGACTCAATGTCGTCCGAGTTCTCCTCTCTATATTCCGCCTTCCCTAAAGACCAATATTCCACCTTCTCCACGTTCACTTTAATCATAATCAAGTAAAATAAAAATCCAAAGATGGCAACCAAGGTCAGGATCCAGCTGAATTCGATGTTTACTAATGATTTTGCACGATGAAGCGCATGTTCGGTTTCACATCTAACAATGTTATGACCTTCTTCATAGTTCTGAAAGCAACCATTTGGTATCAATTCTGGTGTCCAAAGCATGAACCCCATAACTATGAACCAAACACCTTGAAAAAATATACTAAGTGACCTCACAAAACTAACTGTAAAACTCTTAGGGAAACAGATTCCTACAACGGTGGTAAGAAAAGATACAATAACTACAATTTGCAGGAGCAAATGGTATTGACCTTCAACACCCATGTGATCAGCGGAATGAAGGTGGAACAAAAGGAACTGTTGTCCGAAAGCTAGGGCTGCAAGTAATTGGGACAACCCATGGCCTTCCTTCACTTCCGGTTTAATTTTATCGAGGACGATTGCAAAAGTTGCATATGTGAAGAAGGACAATGAAATGGATGAGTGCTCAAAGTTATGAAGGTGATTTGAGGGGATGGTTCCATCAGAATCAAAAGGTTGGTGTCGCTCAGGGCAGATGAATAGTTCCATAGCTATGGAAACAGTGCAAGCACCCATGATCAAGTAGAGCTCAAGGTACTTCACAATTTGTGTTTTGAACCAAGGGGAAGATACGTAGGACTTTGGATGAAGGGCATGAAGCTTGACATGGTTGAAAAGGTGCCATAAACCAATGAGAAGGAAACCAAAACCTGGTGCAACATGTCCTATCAAAGAACCCATATTGTGGATGTGGTAATGCTTCTTTTTTGTGCTTAGACAACTATGTTTTTTTTTGGTGTCTTTGAATTACGGACAAAGGGAGCAAAATGACGAGAGCGAGAGAGACTGGGGAATGAAATTAGGGAGTAGTATTTCTTTGGAACTTGGAATATGAGTTGACAAATGGCGCGTTGGAGAAAGGGTGTTTTAATAGTGAATATACCTTGGTGTCTAGAGCCTTCTATTGGCGTTGAACCGTTGAAGTGTGTTTAAAGTTCATCCTTTGGTAGCTTGGAGAATAAGATTACTGATATTAATTTTAATTGACTTTAGAACAATGATAAATAAATGTTGATGAGGTGGCAATAAAGTTCTTCTAGAGAACAATATAGCTCTAATCTTACTTTGCTGCCAGTTTTCCAAAGCGCTAACGTTGAAATTATACGGACGATTTCAGTATTAGAGAGTTTTGGTATGAGAGTACTTCAGTATGTTTCCAACCATACAAAACTTTGATCATATTTCAGTCCAAATTTGGAATTTTAAACCTTTGAACTTTGACCCGTTGGAGATTTTGAACTGTGGATAAAGGACAGTGAAGGTTCACATCACCAGTGACGATAATCAAAATCTTGGTGTTCATCTGTGACAATTATGAACTTAGAACACGCATTTCACAAAAGAAAAGGAAAGAGTGTGGATTTGGTTATTTAAATGGTAATAAATAAACAAGTACATGTCACACTAAAGGTAGATTTAACATAATACAAAGCAATAATTAATTAAGCTAAAAATATTCTTCTGGTTCGTCATTGAGGCTAAAGACCTGTGAATCTGGCCCTTTTTTGTTCACTACTAAAAAAAATGACTTGTGATGACGGCTTTTAGCCGTCATGAAATAGATTTAATGACATTTTTTCGTTTAAAAACCAACCGTCATTATAGAGCCCGTCATAAAAGTTAACAAAAAACGTCATAAAGTACCAACATTTAATGACAAAAATTATATTAGAAGCGTCGTAAAGTAGCAATTTTTTATGACGGTTTTACTAAATCTGTCTAGATTTGAAGACAAAAAGCGTCAAGATTTAACATGATTAAGGTCATTTTGAGCAAAAACGTCATGAAAACTTTCTTATAATTTCAAAAAAAAAATTGTAATTACCATAATTACGGTAATTACTATATATATGGTAGTGTATCATCAATTACATTTCTAGACAATAATATGACAAATATTACAGCTTTGGAAAAAATATTTCCATTCCGTTCAAGAAAAAAAAAGGAAACTTTTGAATAACATAATATTTTTCATTAATAATTATCTCAAAAACCTAATCACAAAACAACTTCATCAAATAATATGACCTTTCCATGGCCTTCGTCTTCCATTCACCAATCAAGCCATCAACCTTAGTTAAGTTAGAAACACTTCAAGTGTAATTCTTCCTACAAGAGAAACAAATAATGCAAAATTTAATTGGGCTCGCCATATATATGCGCTTCCAAAACCTTAATATGTCCAAATAGTGCAGTCCTTACTTTTGAAAGGTGAGTGCACCTTAAATTATAATAGCATTAGACCATAAGCACTATTAGAAGTCATTTTAGAAAGATTGATTAAAAGGTATCTATAAATATAAAGCAAAACATATAATAAGGTTGCCCAATTCTTCCATAGAATTTGACCCATTAACCTGCAAAAGCAAAGGACTGTCATGCTACATAGTGACGGCAGTGCTTGAACTTGATAGGTCCAAATCATAATTTTTGTGGAAAACCATGACTCACTCCTTCTCTCTTTTGCAATCATTGCATGGGTGATGACATGAACTTTACAATTATGATGTTCTAGATTCAGTTACAAATAAAGTTTTGTATCCACTTGAGCGCCATCAAACTTTGGCTCATAAAATCAAAGGAAATACATGTTATTATAATATACAATCTACAAGAATTTCAGCACACTATCTAACCAAATTCATGGTCCACAAAACGTGTAACCAAACGACCAAAAAAATATCAAGGCAACGTTAAGGTGCCTTGCAAAGTTTTTAAATGTGTCGTACCTTAGCAACTTCTACAAGCTTGAGCAGTGCGGACACAACCAACCCTCAGTTCACATGAATGAATGCACATATTGCACGCAAAGGTGAACATAGTTCAACTGCAACAAAAGATGGGTGGACAGATCACTAAGTAGCTAAACATATATGTGGACATGAGTTTCGACATATACAAATTTGCATATAGGAGATAAAAAAAAAATGAAAGGCTTAAATAATGGACACTAGTCATTTGCTTGTGAATGCCACTGTAAATGGCCATTTAGGTTGAGAGAAACTACTTGAGATTTAAGCAGAAGCAACACAGCTCCTTGGTTATTCATGAAGACAATCAAGATAACTTAATTGCAGTCATTGTTTAAGAAGGTCAAAGAAAGTACCATCTCAAGAGCAACACTAGAAAGGCTTGGAATTCAAGCTACCTATCAGCAAGTTATCCCTATCCCTTGCACATGGTTTAGAGGACGACCTCGAGATGATGTTGCACCCAATACTGATGTCTCCGTTATAGCAGACTCAACTAGATTTGGTGGCCATATTAGAGATCACAATGGAGCAGTTTTATAGAGCACTTTATAGAGGTCATATAGATTCTAAGTCAGTGCTCCCTCAGGAGCTCAAAGCTATAGAGGTGGGCATTCAAGGATGTATGGAGCAGAACTTAAATTATGCGAGGGTAGCATCTGGTAATAGGCATCATACCAGAAAGTGTATTTTTGGTTCTTTCACGTTCAATTTCTTTAATCAATCTTAGATTCAGCTCTTTATTGTGTCAAACTAAAAGAAACTTAGATTTTCATAATGAAAAGATTTTTTTTTATAAAAAAAATACACTTATATAAGTTATACATGTACACAAGATGATTTTAGCAATGAGGCAACACGTACTACTTCGACTATGATTTCAGTTATGATAAACTACCGAATAAATAAATTGAGGAATTACATACTTCCAACTAAATGTTCATAAGTATGGACTATGATATAACCAAAGAATGGCGTTAAAATAACTTGCATTTGTCAAACTCTAGCTTGTTGACTAGTGTACATGAACCCGGCCAAATAAAAATGATCAAATTCAATACTTCTCTAAGTAGCACTAATTGAACCAAAGCAGCAAAAACTTCAACAGGTTTGTGTCGGTTAGGTGTTCTAGAGCCTAGAATGATAACTATTACCAAGTAAACACAGGATGCAAACGCATAAAGTATAGCAACATAAAACGAGCGCGTACTCTACATTGGAGCTCCAAATCAACAAAGACCAAGTAGACCTTCTTGAAATACCTTGACATGAGAAAGTTCCCTTTAATTAGTGTTCCCTTGAGCTAGCTCATCGTCCACTATTCAAAATAACAATAATGCAAAACACACGATTCTTTTACGCCTCAACTTCGGTTGGATAATTCAGGATACAAATTCAACAACAAAAGAAATAACATCACGAAAAAAAAAAATCTTACTTGTCGACAAAATGAGCGTTCTCCTAGAGATGGTTGAGTGGGAACATTGAACGTGATAAGTTTGCATCTTGATTATGAGATTACAGCATAGTTATATTCACTTTTGCTTATGAGAATTGAGAAGCATCATGTACCTTTAAAATATACTTTCGGTTTTGAAGATCGTTTTTTATTCCTTCCATTGCGATTGCGCTGAAATATGACAAATTGAAGACAAAGATGGAGTTGGAATCTAAAGGTTTAAACATTTTGCATTGAAGCAGGAGGTGAGATAACACAATAAGAGAAAGTGTACCTTCATGAGCAGATCAACCGTGTCGGGAAAATTCCTAAAGCATTCTCTCGCCTTGCAAGCTCGGTTAGCAAATCTGTTATAGTAACATCTTTACAAGTGTACCGAATTGAGAAAAGGGGATATGTGGAAACTATCGTTTAGATTACCGTATCTCGCTCCAACCCCTTGGCATCTCGTGGAGAAATCAAGAGTTTCTTTAACAGTCATTTCTGGTGTGTGAACATCATTCTGACTAATGTACACAGATGTCTTCTGGGGTACGAATTCATTCCTTTAGACAAACTAGATTCAAAAGAAAAACTACTTTAGACCAATACATTGAACAAAAAGATTAAAATTGAAAAAAAAAACACTCACTTGTTTGCAATAAGTCCATTAAAAAATTGAATCCCTCTTCTCGAAATCAGTAGGAAAAATAGTATATCATTGTCAAATTTTTAGTAAGTGGTTAGAGAGAAAGGGATATTATTACTTAGGGTTTGGAGAATGGTGGATGGGGGGTTGCTAGCACTGATAAGATGAAGAATAATATATGAAGATGGATGGGATGAGATGAAACTGTTAGAGGCTTACCAAGAACAAAGGTGAATTCGGTTTGAACTTTGACGAGGATAAGGGAGAGGTTGGGTGTTCGAATTTCGAAATTTCATTGGTTTCCTTACGATATATTCGTCATTTTGCATAAATGAACGAGTTGCCTCAAACTCTTTTTTCAATTTTTGACGCTTGATTAGCGGGTACCGGTATTGATTACTCTTGGCGTTTCACTTATTCTTGTTGGTGTGTATGTTTTTTTTTTTTTTTGTTAAAGTCTTGGCCGGTTCAATTGAGGTTAACAATTTGTGCTAAAAATTGTGAAAGTTTTTCACCTTAAAAATTATCATATTTTCTTGGCGTTTGTGATATATACGACATAATGTTATAACAACGGTGTCATAAAACCATAATATTTTCTTGGCGTTTGTGATATATACGACATAATATTACAAATTTGTCATAAAACCATAATATTTTCTTGACGCTTGTGTTATACACGACATAATGTTACAACAGCCGTCATAAAACCATCATATTTTCTTGACACTTTTGTTATACACGACATAATGTTATAACAGCTGTCATAAAACCATAATATTTTCTTGACGCTTGTCTTATACACGACACAATGCTACAACAGTCATCATAAAACCATCATATTTTCTTGACGTTTGTGTTATACACGACATAATGTTGTAACAACCGTCATAAAAAATTTACCAAAATACCAATCTTGACGGTTTTCAATAAAGCCGTCAATATAGATGAAAAACATGCGTCATAATATGTCTCTTTTTTAGTAGTGGTTGTTGGGTGATGACTAATGTGGCTTATCTTAAAAGTCAGACCCGTACTCAAACTCAAAGATGAAGCTGGTTGAAAATTTAGACACGAAAACATACAAAATTGACTGAAAGGATGTGGAATTGTAGATCAACTGAATGAACTGATCACCACTTCGACTTCATAAATTTTATTTGCTCAATGTTTATAACTGTAAAGGAACGTTTTAGTTCACCTTTACATACAAGGTTGGAGGGAGAATGAGGGTTGAATATGGTTAAGACCGAGTTCGTTGAGGAGCGAACTGCCTACGTATCTTCTCTTGATTCTGGGTGGAGAGAAGAATCAGGTCTCACGTAGTTCATGTAGGTGGTATTTATAGACATAGGGAGGTGTAGATCCACGAGACACGTGTTCTGACATATACATATGTAGGGTGGAGATTGAGAATGAGTATTAGGTTGGTTTTAGTAGGAATTATGTGATGATTGGGAGTGGGTGCAGTAGTTCATAATTACAGTGATTGGAAGTGCATGTATGGCTCTGGTGATGATTACATCTGGATAAGGGATGGTGTCATCACTCGAAGCGTTCTGCTTGAGGTCGTTTATTCTACTTGAGGTATTCTGGAGCGAGCTAAAGTGTACCACCTACATGAAGCGAGCTGCTTACGAATCGATCTTGGAGGTCAATGATATGAGTTCGTTACGATCTCTACTTATGCTCAATGCATGCTTAATATTCCTTAATGAGAATATTACTCCCTAACACTGCCCCCTCACAGTAAATTGTGTTGTACATTAAAGCGATCTGCTGAGAGAAAATAATAGTGCGTGTTGAGCATGAGTAGAGGAGCGGGCTGGTGTGAACGGAACTAACTGTCTTACTGTAAGGGTCGATTCGTGTTGTATGACGATTTGGTGTGAGGCGAAAGTTGGCACGTGGTTGGCACGTGACAGAATCATAGCAGTTGGTGAGGAAACGTACTGCCGCATTTTCCAGAATCTTAAAAAGACAGGTCCTTGAGACACGTGTGCGGGCTAAGGCGTAGGTTGTAATCATAACGCCTTGGGAACTGAATGGGCGGTTGCACAAAATCAAATTTGGGAGAACTGAAAAGCTATTTTTTTTTCTTCTTCAACAAAACCGCGGGCTAGGGTTTCTTAGGTGAGTGCTTTTGCTACCGCTGCTTCTCCATTTTCAGTTTTCTTTCTGCTTGTGCAAGTGTTGTGTGTCTAATAGGTAGGTCGGTGTCAAGTTTTATTACTTAGGTTTGGGTATTTGATAAGAAGAAAACGCAAAAATGTCTGACTCTGACGATACGCGATCGGAAGAGGTTCATAAAGTATCTTTAAGTTGTGGTGAATATGAGGAAGATAACGAAGAGTCGGTGGGTTTTAGAAGTCTTTCTGAGTATGGTGAGGGAGAAGTTAAGGAAGATGAAGGTAGGACCCTATCTAGCTCTGTGGGTGTTGTAGCTAGCACTTCGGGTCATGATGAGGGATCATCCTCGAGTGGGTTGCCCCTAGGATGGTGGATCAACTTGCAGCGAGTGTGTTCCCTGAACTAAGGGAAGCTTATGGGATAGAGGTACACGACCTGGAGATATACGAACCAGGGCCGAACGAAAATGTGCGGAGTGAGGAATACAACCCTCCGAACGGTGGGATAATAATCTGTGAGGGTCAGCTGAGAGCACATATGTGAATACCGTTCTCAAAGCTGGTTTGTGACTTTTTAGCTCACTGTTAGAAATCCCCTTGTCAGTTTGTTGGAAACACTTGGCGGCTGCTCAAGGTGTTCGATCTACTGAATGCTAGTGGTGAATACCACATAGGGGTATCTGACATTACTGAGCACTTCATTGTAAAGCGATCTCATAATTTCAATTTTAGCTTTCAAACTTTGACGAAGCGTTCCAGTGTGATGGATGGTGTAAGCAACAAGCAGGCTTGGAAAAAGAGGTCGTTGCTGTTAGTTGGAAACTACTGTGCTAGCGGATGTAAGTTGCAAACTAGGGTTTGCAATATCTTCGGTGGGTGGGAGTGTATTACTCATGTTGTTTTGATGGTTAGGTTACTGTTATTTTAACTCACTCGTGTTTCTTGTTCTGCTTGCAGAGTTCGCTATAAAGACACGAACTAACCGGAAGGAAATAGAGAGGTTCGCAAGGTTAACTCGGGCCCAGAAACAAGCGAAACTGCCTGAAGTTGCTCATTTCTTTGTGGAGAAAGGAGTTCCAGTGATCAGAGAGAAAAGGAGAGATCAAAAGAAAAGGGCTCGGGGTCAAGCTAGTGAAAAAGTGATGGAGAAACGAAAAAGTCATTTGGTGACGAGGGAGGATAGGAATCAAGGTCGCACTGGTCCGAAGCGATCTGCTAGAGGTGCTGCTGCGTCTGGGGTAGGTGAGTCTAGTGGTTCGCCTGTGGAGTTGGTGGAGGTAGTCTTCAAACCACGCGATCGTAGCAGCTCGCTGAAGAGGAAGGCTGATGTGCCTGAGCAGGACGCTGCCAAGGCTATCAAGGTTGTGAGGCATGTGCTTGGGGATAGCTCCGGTGCTGGGAGCGTGTCTGGTGGAGAACGAGCTAGTAGTGCGCAGTTCTAGGTCAAGGCCTGCAGCACTTATAGACCTGGCAAACTTTGGGGTCGCTCAGAGTCCGTCGGCAGCGTTCCAAGTGCCCAACCCGCCAGCGAAGTTAAAGGGCCCTAGCAAGGTGAGTGGGAAATCTGTTGTGGCTAGTGAAGATTTGGAGTCCCAAGTGGTGTATTTGGATGATCAAAAGTGTGGGATTTGTTTAACCCGACCAGTAGCTTCAGTCGAGTAAAGGTTTGATGAGTCTGCTTGAGCACATAGCTTTGGATGGAAACCACAAGGAACTGGATGCCAAGGGGCTTGCTGATAACCTGAGGCGAATGGACATTGCGCAGTGTTTGGTAAGTGGGATTCGATAAATTTGGTTTGGTTGTTCTGTTATGATAATGTTGCGAACTGATTGCTGTTGTATGTGTGTTAATGTAACTTGTGAGCGGGTACCAAAAGCTGAAGGAGATCGCCCAGTTCACTGAATTGGATAGAGAAACTATGATGAAGTTGAAGGATGAGCTGAAGAATGTTCAGGACGCATCTGGCATGGAACACAAGGAGCTTGAGGACTTGAAGAAAGCGCATCAGGCTCTTAATTTGGCAAAGATGCTGAAGGATACTGAGGCGGAGGAGGTCAAGATAAAATTGCATCTTCTTGAGGAGAAACTTTCGCGATCGGATGCGAAATTATGAGGTCGACTTCCGGCAGGCCGAAAGCAATGTCGGGACGTTGCTCAGGATGCTACCAAGCAATATGACGTTCTGGACCGTGACTTCCTCAAGCTAGAAGCATATTATAAAACTTACAGAGAGGAGCATGAACGCGGGGCCCCCAGTACAACAACAGTAATTGTACTGAGAGATGCATGTGATGCTCCTCCTTCTTCGGTGGTACCTGCTCAAGAGGTCGTTAAATCCCAAACTGAAGATGCTGCATCAGACGTGTTTGTGAATGTGGGTGCAGATGGTCTCTCAATTGTGGTAAAGGGTGGTGATGCAGAGGTTGAAGTAGATCCCTTAGCTGCTTAAAATGTTTCTGGTCTTCCTGGACTTGGAGAGTTGTGAGGGTATTATTTGGTTCTGATGTTTTTAAGTTATGATACAATAGAAGCTGGTTTCCCGGGGTAACCTAGGCAGTTCGCTTTTTGTTTATGTTTGTCAACACACTGAATGACCTGGTGCTCCGTATTGGTATGGGGTGCCAATGTGATGATGAATGGTGGTTAGCCGAGCTGGATTTCCTGAGTAGACTCAGCAGCTCGGCTAAGATGCGAGCCGTGGTCTGTGTTTGTCCGACCAGTTCGTCTTTTTGCTTATATGCCATGTTTGTTATTTGCTTCTCCGTTCTGTTCATCTCCTGCATGATTGAATGTATGAGTCTTGATATTGCTGTATTTGCTTAGTAAGTAGGCAACTCTTTATAAGAGTGGGAAGGTTAAGTAACTTGTTGTCCTGAGTGAGCGTCCTGTCCTTTATTTGTCCTTAGCGTTGTAGGTCGCGTTTAACGAAAATTAGTGACTCTGTACAAACTGCGTATATAGTAGGACGTATGTCGTGCTCTTCATTTTGGAGGGCTAAAGTATTTCTGCACGTGCGTGACACATGTAGGAATATAAGCGGTTGGAGATGTGCAATGATGGCTGCCAGGTGGCCTAACGTTTGGTGTCTCGATGTCATTATGACATGCCTAGGGAAGGGGCGTTACATGAACATAAGAGGACTGTTACTAGAATTTGAAAATCATTTGCTCATCTTCGTCTGCAAGCTTCTTGGTTCTTTTCCAAAGTTCTTGCGTTCCTTCCTTTGTTAATCAGTTCAGGTACGTGCTCTTCCTTGTTGGGTTTCCATTTGAACTAGAAGATTTTGATCTTCTGCTAGTTCATTGATTGTTAGTTGCGTTTGCAAAGTTTGTTATGGCTCGGAGACGTGAAACTGCTGCTGGTGATGAAGGTGTGAGGGAAGCCTCTCCCCTTGTGATGGAAGAGATGGAATTCCACCCTCATCACCATGGTGACCGTGGCAAGAGGAAAGTTGTTGCTTCAGAAGCTAAGGGTAACAAGCGACCCAGAAGTGCAGGTCGCCCGACTGGTGGCATTGCGTTCAGGTCTCCCTGTCAGAGGGATGAGGCCAATCTGGCTGCTGAGGAACGTAGCGGCCATGGTCAAGGCCACATTGTCACTGGTGAGAGTTCGACCCAGCGTCTCGGGGACGTATGGAACAAATTATTCTATGTGGGGAAGACGGGGAAGAAGCGTGCTGTGAAACGTTCTGACTGCAGCTTCCACTCAGCACCCATAGCGACCAGCCTTCTAAAAGGGATCGTACTGGATGGTGATAAGGTAGAGGTTGAAGACGAAGATATGGGGACGCTGTTGGGGACCATGGACATGGCTTGTTATTTGGTGAGCTTTTCATCTGTTATGTTTTCCTTTTGTTTAATGGGCGACTCTAATTTTGGTACTTCACTTGTAGTTTCTCGCGGGGTACGACAAGCTGAAGAACGCTATGCAACGAGCTGGTACTGATGTTAACGCGCAAGTCGAGCTGGGATGTATGCGAGCTGCATGGGGAGTTGACAAGAAAAAACTGGAAGTAATGACCAAAAAGTATCGGGATGCTACTGAGGAGAAGTCTGTGCTAGTTAATACGATGAAGGATCTGCAGGGAAAGCTGGCTGATGTTATGGAGTATACCAAGAAATGTCAAGGGGTTGCGCGCAAAGCGCAAAATGCATACGACGTGGCCTGTATCCAATATGCCGAACTGGATGAGAAGTATTTCCAGTTGAAAGAGGCGTGTGATTGTGGGGTTCAGGGTACGGGTATGCGCATGGTGCTGAGAGCTGCAAGGCACACTCCCTCGACCAGTGCTGCCCCGAAGGATAAATATGTTGTTGCTGCTCCTTGATGGTGATTTCCAATCTTGTCTTTGTATGTGATGAAAATCTGTGAGTACTTTGTCTGTTCTCCTCTCTGTATGAGAGTTAAACAATAGAGCTGAGTTCTCAGGCTTGCTTGAGCAGTTTGCCTTTTTGGTACCGAGATGCGGTGAACTGGTTTCCACGAAAGTGACAGTTCGGCACTTTGCAAAAATTGTAAGAAATACCGATCTGGATTTCCTGGGTAGACCCAGCAGATCGGTGGATTCGTGAACTGGTTTCCTGGCATTGGTCAGGCAATTCCATTGATGAATGTGTATGGAATGCATGTTTTTGCCTATTCTCGATTGCTTGTAGCTAGTTTTCCGTGTATAATGCTTATGGTGTATAGTGGCTAAGAAGCCTGAGAACTAGCTTAAGGACGTGGTTTGCTTGTAGATAACGTTTTTATATGTACGTTGCCCACCCATAAGAACCGTATAGGCTGTGGACCCTGGTAGCTTAGGTGAGCGTGCTAGCTTACTGTGGCGTAAGGCTCGCTGAGAGCGTTCTCATTGAGTTGATCTTAAAGTTAAAGGTATTCAACTGAGGAGAATTTGAGAGGTTGTAAAGCCCGTGAGCTCAAGAGAGCGAGAGGCTCGTGGAGACCGTAGTGTGTGTGTAAGTGTACCGCTCACTGAGAGTGTTCTCGCTGAGTTGAATCCTATAAGTATAGGTCCTCAATTTAGTGAGAATTGGAGAGGCTCTGGAGCCTGTAAGTTCAAGAGAGCGTGCTGCTCACAGAGAGTGGGCTAGCTTATGAAAGCGTACTCCTCACTGAGCGAGTTCTCACTGAGTTGATCCTAGAAGTATAGGTCCTCAACTAGTGAGAATTGGAGAGGCTCTGGAGCCTGTAAGCTCAAGAGAGCGTGCTGCTCATGGAGAACGGGTTAGCTTATGAAAGCATACTGCTCACTGAGAGCGTTCTCACTGAGTTGATCGTAGAAATATAGGTCCTCAACTAGTGAGAATTGGAGAGGCTCTGGAGCATGTAAGCTCAAGAGAGTGTGCTGCTCGTGGAGAGTGGGTTAGCTTATGAAAGCGTACTGCTCACTGAGAGCGTCGAAACTCAAGACAGTGCTGAAAGTACGTGTATACTAGTGGTGTTCTCATTGCGAGTTCGGTACTTTATCGACGAGATTAGGTACAGTAGGTTGTAATACACAAGTAAACTAAACTTGAATTTACAGTAAAAAAACATGGAATATACAACAATGTATTTTTATTGATAAAACTTCTTTAACAAATAGGTGTTCCAAGGGCGTGGCAATGATTTCCCCTCTTGGGTTTTGATCCAGCACGCTCCATTGCCTACAACTCGTTCCACTATGTATGGACCTTCCCATGTTGGTGCTAGTTTGGAGTCATCTTGAATCTTTTCCAGAAATAAATTGCCAGGTTGAAAAGATCGAGGATGTACTCGCTTGTTGTAGGACTTCTTTAGAGTTTGTTGGTAAGATGCCACTCTGATGGCGGCTAGGTCGCGCTGTTCTCCCAGCAAATCGACCTCTTGTGCTAGGACGGAGTCATTGTGTTCAGACTCGACAAGTTCTGATCGAGTCATAGTGACTATCAACTCGGTGGGGATAACGGCTTCTGTGTCATAGCACAAGGAGAATGGAGATTCACTTGTGCTGGAGCAAGCTATGGTACGATGAGCCCACAAAATGTTCTTTAACTAATTTGGCCATTGGTTTTTGTTCTTTTCAATCTTTTTCTTCAGATTTTCTAAGATTGATTTGTTGCTAGCCTCTGCTTGGCCATTGCTTTGAGCATACTAAGGAGTGGAGAATGCATGAACGATCTTCCACTTGGCCAAAAACTCCTTGACTATTTTTCCCTTGAATTGGGAACTATTGTCCATCACCAATGTGTGTGGCAAGCCGAATTTGGTAATGATATGAGTGCAGATGAAGTTTCTGACGTGTGATTCCTTAACATGAGCTAAAGGAATTGCTTCAACCCATTTAGTGAAGTAATCAGTTGCAACTAGGACGAAGCGAAAACCGGTACTCTTTTATGGGATGAACGGTCCCATGATGTCCATGCCCCACATGTGAAATGGCCAAGGGCTCGCAATATTGATCAACTCATGAGCTGGTTGTATGATGTTATGGCCAAAGGTTTGACATTTAATGCACTTGAGAACATATGTTTTCGCGTCGATCTACATTCGAGGCCAAAAGTATCCTTAGGAAATCGCTTTGTGAGCCAAAGAGCGACCGCCGGCATGGTTTCCGCACTCTCCCTTATGAATTTCAACAAAAATAAATTACTCTTGTTCTGGGCTTATGCACCTCAAATGAGGTCTGCCAGCAGATTTTTGGAATAACTTGTTATTGACCAAGCAATAACGGCGAGCCTGATATGGCATTTGTCTAGCTCTGGCACGTTCTTCAGGGAGTGTACCGTGCTGAATGTTTTCTATGATGGACTGCATCCATGTTTGACTCATCTGATCCTCAGAGAGTGGGCACAGGTTGCTGACCTCTAAAACCTGCTCAGCTTAGTAAGCAGGTCAGTCAACTACTTCAATGAGTAACTACCTAGGGTGCAATTTGGTGTTTGGGTAGCTGGTAAGTTAAACTGTCCGCATGATGATTTTCGTCGCACAAAAAATGATGTATGGTGGCTTTCTTGAAAGCCGGAAGTAACTGATAAACAACTTGAAGGTATTTAGAAAGGCTACCTTCATGGGTAGGGTACTCTTTAGCAACCTGGCGAACGACCAGTTGCGAGTCACTAAAGACTTGGAGCTCTTGTACACCGAGTTGCAACGCCATGTGAAGCCCAATAGATCGGTTTCTCTGAGTTGTTTTCCTCTTTGAAGAGAACAGAACTTATGGCAAAGTCTGATATTGCTAGATACAGCCCCAGCGTTTCGCCATCTGTTAGTTTTGGTCAGGTACTCTTTGAGGGTGGAGAACGCTTGGTGGCACTGATCGTTCCAAGAGAACTGCTCACCTTTTTTAAGAAGCTGCAAGAACGGTCGGCATTTGTCTGATGCCCTGGATATGAATCGGTTTAGTGCTGCAACCATTCCCAATAGCTTCTGTATTTGCTTCTTCGTCTGTGGATCGAGAATGTCCAAGAACACTCTGATTTGGTCTGGGTTAGCTTTGATCTCTCTTTGTGGTACTTGGTTCCCTAGAAACTTCCCTAAGGACACTCCAAAAAGGCACTTTTCTGGATTCAGCTTTCTTCGAGTCCGGCGTAACCTAGAGAACGCTTTCTCAAGATGAGTGAGGTGGTCACCTGCTTTCTTGCTCTTGGCGACCATGTCGTCGATATAAACTTCCATGGTATCCTTAACATGTCCTAGAACATGGCAGCGACCAGCCGTTGATAAGTCGCTCCAGTGTTCTTGAGGCCAAACGGGAGGACGTTGTAGTAGTAAATTCCTCGTTCCGTGATGAATGATGTTTTCTCTTGGTCTTCTTCAGTGAATGGGATTTGATTATATCCATTGTATGCATCCATAAATGACAGGAGCTCGTGGCCACAGGTCTGGTCCACAAGTCGGTCAATTCTAGGCATAGGGAAGCTATCTTTAGGTATTTCTTGGTTAACATTAGTGAAGTAAATGTAGAGGCGAATTGTGTCATTTTTTTTTGGAACTGCTACTATGTTAGCGATCCAGTCTGGGTAATCGACCTTTCTGATGAAACCGACTTGCTTGAGTTTGTCGACCTCATCATTGATTGCTTTTTGAAATCTCAGAGATAACCTTCTAGGTCGCTGACAAACTGGCCTAGCATTAGGATTTACATTTAGTCTATGACATGCAACATTAGGATCTATACCCGGTACATCGATATACGACCAAGCGAAAACATCTTTATTCATTGATAAAAAGTTTACAAGCTGAGCCCTGAGTGTAAGGTCTAAGTTAGCCCCTATATATACGAACTTAGAGTCATCTTCTGTTCCTAAGTTTACTCGCTCTCTGTCGGCAGGTTGGGCTGCTGCCTTTGGCGATGATGCGTCTTCTAGGGGATTGATTTCTGGCGACGCTTTGCTGTTCTGAGGGATAGTGGATTTGGCAGCTGGGGTTGGAGCGACCTCTGTGGCGACGACAACAGGGACTGAAGTGGCCTCTGTGGTCATGACAACAGGGGCTGGAGTGACCTCTGGAATCTGTATCTGTTATATAACGCATGATGGAGTGACCTCTTGGGTCGTGACAGATGGAGCAACGAATACTGGAGCAACTTCTGGGGTCCTGACTGGTGGAGCGACAAATGCTGGAGCGACCTCTAAGGTCCTGACTTGTTGAGCAACAACTTCTAGAGCGACCTCTGGGGTCGTGACTAGTGGATTGACAAATCTTTGGAGCGACGGGTCCGCATGCAGACGAATAGATCCTCTTCTTTGGAGCCCCGGTATTCCTCTCTATTTTGGTGCTTTGGCTCTGACCTCCGTGACCAAGTCTTTGGTCATTGTGTAGCTGGTGGGCTCATTCCTTGTGCCGATGGGTGAGTCGGCGGTCTTATTCACTGAGAGGATTTGGTTGCAATGATAAGCCTCGAGTTGATTTCTTCGAAGCTCCATCATGCCCCTAGGGCCAAGAAATCGGAGTACTTGATGCAGCGTGGATGGTATGGCTTGCATTTGATGAATCCAACGTCGTCCTAGAATGGCATTATTGGACGACTTGATGTCTAGAAAGCTGAAGCGCGTATTGAAGCTGACTTTGTCCTTTCTAGATCCCACAGAAACTGGGAGTATAATGTCACCGATGGGGTCGGCTCTGGAACCATTTAACTCGTAGAGAGGAGTGATGGGGTCTATGAAGACCGACTTGGGCAAATTCATCTCTTGAATAGTGGAGCGTCATTAGAGATCGCTGCAACTTCCTGTTCTTATGTTACGCCGTGATGTTTCAGAGCTTCTTGCAACTTAATGTATTTGTTTATACGAGCGTATCCGCTCTTTCATCAACGACCTGGAGAGGTCTATATTGCGTACTCGACAGGAGTTAGAGAATGCCAGTGTGGCAAAGGACTCTTTGAGACCACTTTCCATGCATAACAGTTCGGCTTTGAATCGTCCTAGGAATTGGCGAATGGTTTCATTCTCGCCAAATGAGAGTTGGAAGAGTGAATCAAGATCAGCTTTTTTACATCTATTGTGGACGTACTGACTAGCGAACAGATCGGTGAATTGCTCAAAGGTCTTTATCGAGTCTGACTTGAGTGAAAAGAACCAATCGAGCGTGCCGTCTTTGAGACTGGCAGGAAACAAACGACAATGAAGATGATCGAACTCTGGTGCACTATAAAGTGCAAGGCTTTGAATGTAGCGAGCCACGTGTTGACCAGGGCACATGCTGCCAACATACATTGGAAAACGTGGCTGGACGAAATCTTGAGGAGAGGGTTTACTGAGTACCTCAGCAGTGAACGGGGATGCGCGGTACGTCTTGAGCATTTTCTGAACGATCCAGGTTGCATCTTTTCGTACTGTACTCTGGCCGATCCTTTGTGAGAGTTCGTTAATCTGTTGATTAACTTCATTGATGCCATTCTCAGCGACGTTACCAACTGGTTGTTGTTGTGCATCTACTTGTGCATGTAGAGCAACATTTTCCTGCCTGAGCAGGGAAATGCTCTCATTCGTTAAACCTAGCTGGTTTGCTAGACTTTGAACTTGAGCTTCGAGGATTACCATGCTTCGTGGGCTTAAGGTTTTTGGTTTTTGTGAAGGTGGTTTCTCAAGTAATCGAGACCACAGACAACTCCAATGTAAAGGAGCGTTTTAGTTCACCTTTACATACAAGGTTGGAGGGAGAATGGGGGTTGAATATGGTTAAGACCGAGTTCGTTGAGGAGCGAACTGCCTACGTATCTTCTCTTGATTCTGGGGGGAGAGAAGAATAAATTCTCACGTAGTTCATGTAGGTGGTATTTATAGACATAAGGAGGTGTAGATCCACGAGACACGTGCTCTGACATGTACATATGTAGGGTGGAGATTGAGAATGAGTGTTAGGTTGGTTTTAGTAGAAATTGTGTGATGATTGGGAGTGGGTGCAGTAGTTCATATATCACGGTGATTGGAAGTACAGGTATGGCTCTGATGATGATTACATCTGGATAAGGGATGGTGTCATCACTCCAAACGTTCTGCTTGAGGTCGTTTATTCGACTTGAGGTATTCTGGAGCGAGCTGAAGTGTACCACCTACATGAAGTGAGTTGCTTACGATTCGATCTTGGAGGTCAATGGTATGAGTTCGTTACAATCTTTGCTTATGCTCAATGCGTGCTTAATATTCCTTAATGAGAATATTACTCCCTTACAATAACGTGGTATGGGATCCCATGATCCTCATTGCACTGTTTTTCTAAACATCCTCCTATCATTTAAAAATGCATATTTACGACCTTGGAAATATCATTACAATTAACTAGGGCTTTCTCGAACTACTTCTTTTTTTTTCGATAAAGATCTCTCGAACTACTTCACCAATAGGTAAACATTGTGTGAAACCTAAATAATTTCACCAAGTTTCAATTATATCAAGGTCTTGGGGTAATTAAATGATTCAGCCAAGATAAAAGCACATTGTGCTCTAACCGACCATGCCTTTTAATTTTGACCAATTCAATGGGTTTTTGACCCTTTTACCCTTCCTTACAACACTCTCTTTCCTCCTGCCACACTCTCTCTCATCTGTAACACACTCTCTCTCTTCTTGTACTTGTGATGTTGACAAGCACATTGATAGTTGCCCGTTAGATTTTCTTTGCGATACGTACTGACGATTGTTGACCATTAGATTCAACCCAACAAAAATGAAAACCTGGTAGTCATTTAAACCAGAAGAATTACCTAGTGTGGGAATGAGGGAGTAGCAATTTATTGCTCTACTATCAACAACTATTTCGTAGTTTTTGTTATATGAATATGAAACAACGTTGACCTCAATTTTTGTGCCAAACTATAAAAGTTTTTACAAACCACCAAAGCTTCTAGTTTTTTTACTTCATCTTCTTGATTATCCTCTCCTTCGTGATTTTGGTAAGGTTTTCCATGGAGGACAAGAACACAAATCTTGATAATGGATTTTTCTAAGGTTTATCTTCTTGATTATCCTCTCCTTTTACGGTTCTTATTATTTATTGATATGTTTTAAACTTTGGTTTATTGTCGTCAGTGTTAGTTTGTTTCTAAGTCGTCTTGGGTTTGTTTTTACGTAGTAGTGTATAGAGTTTTTTAAGGTTTCCATAGTTGTGTTTACTATTTTCATGTTGATTTTGTTCTTGTTGCATGGAGTGAGGAAGTATGTAACGGGTGAGGTGAAATTGAGAGTGTTTGATGTGTATATTTCCTTAGAAGGATTCATGTGTCTTGTGGAAGGTTTGTCTAAGCGCATGAAATTAAGTTTTTGTGTGATGTACTTGATGAACAAGTCCCTTTGTATATCGATGAAAATACTAACTACTTGAATATGATTCAGAAGCAGAAGAAGACAACTGTGCAGTCATTGTGGTAAGCTTGGATTGCCTTTTCAGCCGCGGTCCCGCCAGGTTTTAGCAATGAAAACAATTTGGATGCCACCATCAACTACACTTACATGTACTGTCAGCAAGTTAGGTTTTTTTGGAAATCCTACTTCCACTTCATAGATCACCTTATGGAGTTTTGGAAGTACGTTTCACTGTATCAGTTTGGGAATGAATCGATGTAATGGTATTTTGTGGTTTGTGAAGAGGTCAGTTCAGTGTGCTTGAGTGTCAGCACAGTAACTTTTAATGTTCATATGTTTTGTTTGTGACTATATCAGGGGTACTCTTATATTAGTGTTGTTGTTTATAAGGAGATAAATGAGAGAGAAATTTGTATGGAAATTCAATAAGAAAATATGTATTTAGCATTCACAAAACTGGGTTGGACGTGCCATTCTAAACTGAGGTAACTGCTAACCTATAATTTATGATACACAACAACTGAAGCCATAAACAAGAACACAATTAAGACTATTAGGTTGACTTTAATATACACCATAACTTATGTACAAAATAGTGTTATCTAATAACAAGTGTGAAATAAAAGTTAACTTTGGACCCCAAGCAGTACAAGAGCTTTCACTACTTCCTCAACTTACTCTGTACTGAAAAGAGTGCGAAGTAAGGTAAAATGGTTTAAGATTGTGTGGGGGAAATACATTGTACCGAAGCACTCCTTTACCACTTGGCAGCTATTTTCGGGTACTCTCCCAACTCAGAACAGGTTAAGGGCAAAGAGGGTGATAGCGCAATCAAAGTGTTGCTTGTGTGGGGTTCACGAAGAGAGTTCAGCTCATCTCTTCTTTGATTGTCCATTCTTAAAACTGGTCTGGCAGAATTTCAAGATAGCCATGGGGCTGCCAGAGATGGTTTTGGTACTACTTGATGAGACTATGCAGAGCGAACACCTTAGCTTCTGAAGCGATAAGAGTTTTTACCTGTGCGGCAGTCCAAACCATTTGGAATGAGCGGAACTGGAGGTTGAAGAAAGATAGATTTCGGTCAGCAGATGTGGTGAGCTAGAAAGTCTTGAGCAGTATGAAGATTTATATGGGTAAAATGTTGGAGCAGGTAAAAGAGGAGGAGGCTGCGAAAGTGCTACTAGCGAGACTGGGAATAGGAGTTACGCTAAAGCAAAGAGAGGAGATATGGGTAAAATGGAGTGAACCACCTGATAGGTTAGTAGTTCTGAATTCAGATGGATCGGTACAAAAAGGAAGGGCCAGCTATGGTGGAGCGGTAAGAGATAGGAATGGAGATACTCTAATGGCGTATAATGGTAGCTCAATGAGAATGTCAGTTCTGTACCAGGAGCTGTTGGGAGTAGAAAAAGGGCTAGAAGGCGTGGCAAATATGAGGATTAGCAAAATTCAAGTGCAGTCGGATTCTCTGAGGGCGATACGGATTTTGGTGAAGGAGGAAGAGGTGCCATGGCACTGCCGAAACATAGCTGCTCATATACAAGTTGAGATTTTGAAGTTCGAGATAGTAACTTTTAAGCATGTATTTCGCGAGGGTAACCAAGTAGCAGATTATCTATCTAAGCTAAGTAGGCAATTTTGTAATGAGTGTGTGTACTTTATTCCACCGCTGGATCACAAACTTAATGATTTGATCCCAGCGGATAAGGAAGGAAAGATGTATCTGCGAGTATCTTAGTCCCATAAATAAAGGTTGGGGAGCCCAAAACCCCTAGTTATTTCAAAAAAAAAAAAAAAAAAAAAACTTTGATAAGTTTATCCAATATCAAGTAAAGCAAAAGTGTAGCATTTAATAACACATACTGAAGTTGAGAAGTAGTAACTAGCATCTTAGTACCATATTTCACCATTGTTCCCACCCAACTCAGTTACAACTTGACCATTGTTCAATATTTAAAAAGTTTTCTTATACAAATAGCCAAAATGTTTCAAAATTGTTGATGGTTAGTACCTCGGAATATGTCTGTACATAGATAAACTGGTGAGATGAAGAATCTAGTTTGGGCGGGAAAAATCTTTGCCACGTGTTAGGTACGATACGATAGCATTAATTATTTGTCGAACAGTTGAAGAAATGATGGTTTTTTAACTTTTAACTAGCACGTGTTGGTAGTAATATGCATGCGTGTGCTATAAGGACTGTTTAATGTTCATTTTCAGACCAAAAAAACCGCCCAAATTGAAACCCTTGAAGCGCTAATTTTCCGACCATTTCTAATCTTTCAAATATGAGAAAGCTTAATTTGACTTGTCGCATGTCACTCGATAAAATGCATAAATTATTCAAGACATTCACTACTGTAGAGAAGGAAGATTTTGAGAAGTTTTACTTCGGGAAGTTCTTAAGCATTAACAAGAGAATGTACACCACCACTACGCTAGTTTGTGCTGTAGTGGGACACCAAGTGGGTAAACTTTGCTACCGAATCGGTAAGAAGGATTTGGTGTTTACAAAAAGTGATGTTGCTCTTATAATGGGTCTTAGTGTGAAGGCGGTTTCTAATTCATTCTACACGACAGACGTGAAAATCCCATCCCAATTTCGTGCAAGGTTTTAAAAATTAAAGGAACCACAGTTTCTGAAACAAAAATATTGGAAGCTAGAAAGTTGGAAAAATCAAGTGTTGGTGAAGAAAGTCAGAATGAGGTGTTTATTGATAAAAGCTCAAAACTGTAGTTTTAATCCCTTAACAATATTACTTTTAGACCAATTATGTGATTAATAAGTAAGAGTTAGTATTGTTATCGTGTTCTTATGTATTTCAGGCATTGGAGTCGAATATGTGCAGAAATACGTCCCTTTTGCAAGATAAAGGAGCAAAGGTTGGTTGCTAAGAAGTTCTATGATTAAAGGCCAAGATTCAAGGAGAAAATGCCTTTTTAAATCCCAATCAAAGCTGAAAAGTCAAAGTCAACGCGGGCAGAAATAGCGCACAAAAGTCAGTAGAACTTCTGAAGGCCGTATCTTTGGACTCAGACCTCGGAATTGGGCCTACCTTATGTCAAAACGACCGGCTCGGAACGAGATTTCTAATAATTCAAGTCTTGACCCAATCAGAGGAGCAAAAGTGGATGAAAAGGCTGTTGAAGTCATTTCCAACTGAAAACCCCTTTGTAGACTGAAGTAATGAGGTTTTGGGCTTGATTTTCCAGCCTAAAACATGGCTCCTCAGCCCATGCACGAAATTGTGGATCTAGTCTCTTCTACATAAAGAGACTAAGACTTAGCTCTTAAGTGACTTAGTTTTTACTTGGCAATTATCCAAATACTTAGTTTTTTATCTAGTTAGTTATCAGTAAAATTAGTTTTTAGAATAAGAATTTAGTTTTTTTATAATCAAATAATTAGTTTATATTTCAAGTTTTAGTTCCTAATTCAATATTTAATTCATAGATTTAGTTTGTCTTAAATTGATAATTAGTTATTCATAATCTTAGTTCTAAATTAGTTTTAAATTCAGTTTTAATTCATTTTGAATCATTATCCTCTTGTTCAATTAGATTAATAATGTTTAATACTTATTCAATAATGACTTATTCTATTTGTTCTTGTGTTAGAAATGATAGTGTAATGATTCAAGGCTAAAACCTCCATTAGAGGGGTTTGAGAAAACCTTGATGAAACTTGATTTCGATTAGCATAGAAATGGTCGTAGTAATCTATTCCATTCTAGAAAGTAATTACTTCTCCATGAGAATGGATTTGATTGCTACACATGCTGATTGTTAGTTGGTAGAGATTACCATGAACAATTAGGGATTAGATAGACCCAATTGTTATGCGAAAACATAGCAATTTGGATTACGACAATTCTTCGTTACTTTATTAAGTCGAATTAAGGTGGAATCAAATTCCCCTAATTCATTCTCATATCATCAATTTAGTATTGAATTGTCATTATTTCATTTATCGCATCTTGATTAGTTGATTTACCATCGTAGTTAATTTCAATTCCATTACTCTCACGACTTTGTTAGCTTACACGAACTAGGAAACTTTACATCTAAATGAGCTAGGAGTGGAACGAATTCTCTGCTCCAATTATATTGAACGATAACGAGAGTAGATAACTTTGATATATAAGCAAGAAAATAATTCTAGTTTACTTACATTTGAGTTTAAACACTTATTCGTAGGTAAATTAGCATTTTACATTATATCAAATGGCGCCGCTGCCATCTTAGTTGTGTTTAGTTACATTTCCATTAGTAGTGTTAATCCTACCAAAGTCCTATTAAACCCACCCACCCTTGTTTGGTTCTACCTGTGGTTGTTTGCTTTAGAACTGATTTTTTTGAAAAAATACACTGAGCGCGCCCCGTGCCTCTTCGGCCTATTTTCCGAGGGTGCCCCGCACTAAAGTGCCTGGACATCGTCCAAGGCAAGAGCGCACCCCGCGCCCATCCAAGGCAAATTCAGAGTGCATCCCGTGCTGAAGTGCCTGGACATCAAGTCATGCAAGAGCGCACCCTGCGATCTTTCAAGGAAATTTTAGAGCACACCCCACGCTAAAGTGTCTGGCCTTCGAGTCAGGCAAGAGCACGACCCGCGCCTTTGAAAGGCAAAATCTGAGCGCACCACGCACCCTCTTCTGAGCAGCCCAATTTTCACAAGTTAGTCCAAATTTCCATTTCTTCAAGTTATTTAGTGTTTCTAACTTGTTAATTACACTTAGCTCGCGTATACAAGAAGTTATTCATAAGCGAAGCAAGGAGGCATTCAAGTACTTCTTTCTTCCACTCCTCGCATCTCCTATTAGAGGATTTATACTAGCATATCACGATTGTTTTGACTGTTGTCGTGTTTCTTTAATATTGGACTTAGTCTTGTATGAGATTAAGGTCGGATAGAGAAAAAATGACTAACTTAATTTATCGTGAACGTCGACACACACACCTATCTAGTATACCACACACTACACCTGAAATAATGGCTGAAGAAAGAGAGAATCCTCTCTCTTACTTTTACAAAGCCCTGAACGATAGCCTGAAATCTTGCATCATTCTTGCAGACCCAGTGGGGGATTTCCGAATCCCCCCCAATATATTTAATTTGTTAACAATTTTTCATGGGTTAAACCATGAAAAACCTTATCAGCATATGCGTAGGATTGAACAAGTTCTTACCACATTCCATCATCCTACGATTGGTGCGGAACAAATTAAACTGAGGGTGTTTTCTTTCACCCTAGCTAATAAGGCGGCGTCTTGGTTAACTGCCCAAGCGCCTAATTCTATGGACTCTTGGGCCAAACTTGTTCAATTGTTTATGGAACATTTTTACCCACCATTGAAGATAGATGAAATGCTTTCCAAGATTTATTTTTTGCGCCAGAATCCTCATGAATCCTTTTTAGAGGCTTGGAATCGCTTCACTGACCTTCTTATAGAGTGTCCACATCATAACCTTACGAAAGACACGTTAGTTCGTGCCTTTTTCCAGGGACTGTTACACCACCATAAAGAGGTCCTTGATATAATGAATGGGGGCAGTTTCCTCAATAAATGAGTGATAAAGCCAAATTTACGTTATCTAACTATCTATGCGTAAACACAAATAATCAATCACATAAATAAGTGATTAAATCAATATTCCTACTCTCAATTCTTTATACAATATAGAGAGTCAGGATTCGTTCCACTCTTAATCTATCAAGACTAAACGAATTCAATTAATCAAACATAAGAAAACAATAGTGAGAGCAATGAGAGTAATGTTGTGATTTATTTAAACTAAAACTAATTATAAATTATTTAAACTAACAATGCAATAAACTAATTATAACTTAAACTAATTTAAACTAAACAATTAAAAAGTGAATTTAATAAATTAGAAGAACATAGAGGAAGGATTAATCCATCTATGTGAAGCTATGATTATTCTAACTAGTTTCTCATGTTTTAATCTTAACCTTTATTAATCTACACAAGGTAAAATAACAAAAGCCACAATTTATTATTGATCCCTAACCAATCCTAAAAATCTTTGTACTAAGATATGATTAGCATAAGAGAAATTCTCCTCCACAAATCTCTTTGTGGAGTTTCCTTTCTCTAGTTCAACTTCTATAATCTCTATCTCTAGACAACTATAAAACTTGAACTTGAAGCACATAAGACAATAAGAAAACTAAAGAAGAACAATCATAACCCTCACATATACTTCATAAAACTCCTCTAATGGAGTTTTTAGCCTAATTTTATTGGGTTCATTAACAATAAACAATAATAATAAGACATAATTAAATTAAACTAAACTTGATTAAAATAACTTGAATTCGAATTTGAAGATTGAAATATAAACTAAGTATTTTATTCTAAGATTCAAAACTTGTTCTAACAACTACTAGAATTTACAACTAACTAGATTAATCTATATAAACTAATTTAATGAATTAAAACTAACTATTTGATCTAGACTAAGTAAAGCTAAGTAAAAAAACTAACTATTGGATTATTGACTAACTAAAAACTAAATAAATTAAGAGCTAAGTCTTTCTCTCATCAAATAGAGGAGACAAGATCCACAAATTCGGGCATGGGCTGAGGAGCCATGTTTTGGGCCGGAAAATCGAGCCCAAACCCCCTCGATCTTGATCCACAAAGGGCTTTTCAATTTGGATTAGACTTCAATGACCTTTTAGTCCCACTTACGCTCCTCGATTAGGTCAATGTTAGGACCATTGGAAAGATATTATTGATTCAGTTGTTTTGACGTAAGGTAGGCCCAATTCCAAGGTCTGCGTCCAAAGATACGACTTTCGGAAGTTTAACTGACTTTTGTGCGCTATTTCTACCCGCGTTGACTTTGACTTTTCAGCTTTGACCGGGCTTTACAAAGGCTTTTTCTCCTTGAATCTTGGCTTTTAATCATAGAACTTCCTAGCAACCAACCTTAGGGACGCATTTCTGCATGTCTTCAACTCCAATGCCTGAAATACATAAGAACACGATAACAGTACTAACTCTTACTTATTAATCACGTAATTGGTCTAAAAGTAATATTGTTAAGGGGTTAAAACTACAGTTTTGGGCTCTTATCAAAGCACCCCCAAATAGCATTTTGCTTGTCAAGCAAATATGAGAAATTATAATAAGTGACCAAAAAATGGAGTTCTAACTAATCTCGTTTCGCCGAGTGCGATTGCATTGACCATATGTAACAATGCCTTAAACCACTAGGAATTCCCTAGTGGTCGACTCATAGCCTCGTGAGAGTTTTCCAGTGAAGGTACTCACAAACTTCATCTATACTACAACGACTAAGAAATAAAAGTAATTTTTTCCTAATTTTATCTCAGAATCTATACATCTCACTAGTATTTAAACAAGGATGATCATTCTAAAACTTAAACTACTACATGCATAATAATCAAATCATCTTAAGATAAACAACTATACAATGAACTATGATATAAAATGCAATGGCAGGTCCGTTTCTGAAACTTTTGGGTAGTGTGCCTAAGTAGATTCTCACAAGGAATGTGCCAAAACACATAACACTCTGATTTTTCCACTCAAGTTTGCTAACTCCAGTGTGTAGTGGGCACACAGTTCCTCACAATCTCAATGACAATCCAAGGAAACCGAGGTCAATGAAACACATCTACCACTTACTATCACACCAACTTATTCCTAATTGAGCTAGAGGTCTTTATTAGGTGATACGGGGCATAGGTATTGGTTAAAGAAGGAAGAAAATGGATATTCAAAAAGACAAGTCTGAGAAAATAGGGTCTTCATATTATGTATCTAGAGAAAACCTTGTTCTTTTGCTTCTACACTTTGTTTCCATCTTTAGCCTTTTTATTTTAGCTTTTTTACTCCTTTTATTATATTTTTGGAGTTTTTATTTTATTTTTATTTTTATTTTTATATTTCTTTTCTTTTCTTTTCTTTGGATGGAAACTTCTTTTCTTTTTCTTTTCTGAATCAACTAACTAATTTTTGTTTACACAGGTTTTTCTCTTCTCTTTTCTTCACTCATCCTATTTCTCATACTTATCCAGATAGGTAGGCTGATTTTATTTTTTTTTATTTTGTTTAATTGGGTGAAGGATTTGTGGTTTGTGAAAAGGCTAATGAAAGGCTCAATGAGGCGACTAGCAGATAATAAATTTCATATAGGTGTGAATTTCTGACTATATCAATCCAAAGAGGGCCTAAATTCTCGCTTAGGATATGGTGTGGTGATCAAGCAAGTGGATGTGTGATTTCTCTACTCATATTTGACTTCTCCCTTGTGTCATCACTCAGATATTTCAATCTTATGAGGCTTTTAGGCTAGATGCTTGATAAGCGCATAAATGTTATATATTTATGCTCAATTTTATATTAGTTAGTTCATTTAATTTATTCGTTTGATTTAGTTAGTGTATTTTTTGTGATATTACAGGAATTGGACTTAACATGATTAAAAGTGTGGAAACTGTCGAGATTCGGGATGTCAGTGTATTAGTCCCCTTGGTGTGGTTGGCCTGGCAGGGTTGTGCAGTTCAGTGGAGCTGCCCAACACAGTATTGGTGAACTACTGGGTTATTATTTACCTTTAGTTGGGCTTGTGAATATTGGGCTAAGGAAAGAAAAGAGGATATAAAAGAATAACAGGAAGTAGAATGCACCAATGAAAAATATAGAATTGTTTGTGGTCTGACAAGAAATTAATGTGATGGTTTGGGAGAATGCGGGAACTGGTGAGCTGGTTAGAAGTTTATTAGTGGGCGTTTATTAGTGGGCACGTGACTATCAAAGTAAGGAATGGATCTGTTTGTCGAAATATTGGCCAAAGTTAAGTTTAGTCCCATTAGCTAAAAACCGGATCCAAGTGCTGAACACCAATGCCCGTTCCCACTGTAGCTCCTAGCTACCAGACCACTGGATCAAAACAGTTTTCTTCTCCACTTCAGTTCGCACGAACAGAACCCCAAAACCCCATCTACTTCCCTTGCAAAAACCAGCACCCAAATAAAGCTTGTTTGCTTTTCACTTGTTCCAGTGATCACCATTCTATACCCAAGCCCGCACCACCTGATCAAAGTCAAGCCCACTATGTTTTCATAGCTGGAATACTCACGAATAGAAACAAAAACAGAATCGAGCCAAATCCGCAACTCCGATTTCCAAATGGAATCGAATTGGGAACTCTCGCGACAAAATTAGAAACCGAGAGTTTCATTCCAAAGGAGAAACCGGGCCGAGCAGAGGACCGAAGTCTTTGGGGATCAATCCTGAATTTCACACAACTCGACCGAATTAGATACTTCTAATTCAAATCAAACTCTCGATGTTAATCCATTATATATATAAGAGAGAAACAGTAGAGGAGGGGGCGCTCCAGATACATAAGACAGAACAGAACACTGAAGAACGGAGAGTCGGAGAGCAAGAATTGGTCGGAGAAGAAGTAAGGCGAAGCGGAACTTGCTGTCGACATGAGTTTTTCCTCACCTTACTTTATTTTCAGTTTGATTATTGTGTGTAGTTATACTATTAGCTAGGGCTAAGATGAAGCCCTAGACTTGTATAGGTTTTTTTTATGTTTAATTAGTTTACTGTTCTTGGAACTTAAAGATTAAACTTGATTGATTTCTTTAGATAGTAATAGGATTACTTTCATTAATTATATCTTGCATGTTTTCATGTCTCGACTAATTAATAGTTAGATTATTCTCTTATTAATATCAATGCACTACATTTATCGTTTAAATAAATTTGTGAAGAGTTGTGCTATAAAAAGACAACTCTTGCTAGGGATTTATATTTTCGTCTGCTGAAATCCAATCAATCTAATAAATATAAGAGCTTCATGATCATATCTTCGAGAAAGCTAGGGTTACCTTTCCCTCGTGCTACTCGTAATTAAAAGAGAACTATAAACTGATTTGACTAGGATAACCTACAACGGTCTAGGGTGGATTTGAATGCCTTAGTGTTTTCTTCGTTAATAGTTAATCCATTTAATTTATTGCTTTCATAGTAATTAGTTAATTTTAGTTAATAGTAATTCAAACTTCCATAAAAGAATATTGTTCGAATTAGTTAAGTATAATTTTAATACTCGTTTGTCCGAAGTAGCAATCCCTGTGAGATCAACCCGTTTGCCACAACTATTTTCAACGATAGATGTGTGCTTGCGGTTTAACTACGGTTAGATTAGTCTATTTAATTAGACTGACTAATTTCCTATCAAGTTTTTGGCGCCGCTGCCGGGGATTGCAGTGGTACAATCGAGTTTTAGGGTCTTACTTAACGTAATTCATAGTTTAGGTTTAGTCATAGTTTAGTTTTATTCCGTAGTCTAAGTGTTTGCTTTTGATTTTTACAGGTTTAAAAAAAAAAAAAAAAAAAAAAAAAAAAAAATATATATATATATATATATATATATATATATATATATATATATATATATTAGAGCATACAAGTTCGAAGCTTAATAGAGAAGAATCAAAGGAGCTTGCTTGTCGTCACCCGGAGTCGCAAGTGGCCCTTGAAGGTTCACGCCGGAGGTACGCTTTTAACTTTGTGGGGTTGAACTTGTGTGTTTGTTTGTTTTCGTATTTTTTCTTGCATTTAAGATTGGTTAAGTCACCTTTGACCAGCCTTAGGCATATTGCATTAGGACAGGTTTTAGCCTGCTCACTAGGAAAGCTCGTTTGACACGTGGATCGAGTGACGGTGCTTTTAGCACTAGAACTGGGAATCGTGTTATCCGGGTTTAGGAGCATTTATTTTTTAATTAAAAATTCAATTCAGTTTGAGATTTGTTGCTTATTTTCTGTGATTGTGCATCATCCCACATCTTTCATTTTACGTCTGTTGTCTTTCATTGCAGAGTTAGGTTTTTATCATCTAGAGTCAGAAGTTGTGTATGGTAGAAACCCATTCTAAAAATCCTGATATAGCACCTTTTGATCCGGAAATCGAAAGAACATTTCATAAGGGACCTACTAATCCAAACCAAGGCGAGTTAGAAAAACATTTGTTAGAAATGGCAGCAGAACCCGAAGTTAAAACCCTTAAGGACTACTATTATCCAGTCCTTAATTCTAATCCTTCTTGCATAGATTTGCCTGCGTGTGATGCTAATTTTGAGTTAAGGGCGGCCATCATAAACTTGCTTCCCCAGTTCCATGGTCTTGATTCTGAAGACCCTTATCTTTACGTTAAGGAATTCTTAGATATATGTGGTACTCTTAACTTCCCTAGAGTCCAACCAGAGATTATCAAACTCCACCTCTTTCCTTTTTCATTGAAGGATAAGGCAAAGTTGTGGTTGAATTCCTTAGAGTCTAAGTCTATCACTACTTGGGATGAGTTGAACATTAAGTTTCTCATTAAATTCTTTCCCATGCACAAGACTACTAGCGTTCGACGACAGATCATGCATTTTACTCAGAAAGAGGGTGAAGAGTTTTATATATGTTGGGAAAGATTTAAAGATCTACTTTTGAGGTGTCCTCACCATAATTTGTGAAATGGCAATTAGTGCAGTTTTTCTTTGAGGGGTTGTCGATTTCACACCGTCAGTTTGTTGAGCCCGAAGTGGGGCAGATATCCTCTCTTTGCAAGAGGACGTAGCTTGGAAACTTCTTGAGACAATCTCTGAAAGTTCTCAGCAATGGGAATCTCCAGGAAGGGTCTATGATAAAAGAGTACAAGTAGCTGCTGAACCAAAAAGGGGTGGTGTTTATGAGGTGAGAGGCGATTTTAAGATGAGTGCCAAACTAGCCAATCTTGCTAGGGAGGTGGAATCCTTGAAGTTAAAAGGGGAGAGTTCTCATGTCAAGTCAGTTAGTCAAGTATGTTAACTATGTGAGAGTCCCGCGCACACAGCCCAAACGTGTCTTTCTATCTCTGCGTTCAATGAGTGTATAGCTGAACAAGCTAATGCACTCAACACATATAATAAGAAACCGTTTGGTGACCCTTACTCTAACACATATAACCCTGGGTGGAGGAATCATCCCAATTTTTCATGGAAAAATGGGCCGCATCAAACTGATCCAGGGGTGTCACCTATGAATCCTCCTTCCCAGTCATATGCTCAAGTTCCTTCCAACCAGTTTCAGCAATACCAGCAACCACCTCCACCATCTAAGAAACCATCTCTTGAGGACACTCTTAGTCTTTTCATGCAGAGTTCCCTTCAATTTCATCAAGACACCTAACGATTTCAAAAGGATACCCAACAGAGTTTGCATTCAAACGCGCAATCTATTGCGAAGTTAGAAATTCAAATGGGTCAAATTGCTAATACTTTGAATGAGAGGGAAAATGGTAGGTTTCCTAGTCGACCAGTGACTAATCCAAAGGGACAGTATGAAATAGGCTCTAACTTGAGCCAAGAGCACCACCAGGAGCAAGCCAAGTTTATTACCGTTCTTAGAAGTGGTAAACATATTGATAATAGGGTTGAGATGCCTAGGGATGTTGAGGTCAGATCTGATTCTATAGAGTGTGAGGGCGAGAAGAGTGATGTAAGTGGTTCTATTAGTCGTGATGCTTCTAAAAAGTGCTTAGAGCCTCCTACGTCTTTCGAGTCTAGTCCTGTACCATCTTATATACCAAAAGCTCATTTTCCTGAGAGGTTAGTTCATGCTAAGAAAGGAAATACTTTTAATGAGATAATGGAGAAGTTTAAGCAAGTTCATATTAATATTCCGTTACCTGATGCTATAAAACAAGTTCCTTCTTATGCCAAGTTTCTTAAGGATATGTGTACGCAAAAACGTAAGTTGAATGTGCATAAGAAAGCTTTCCTTACTGAGCAAGTGAGTTCGATCATTCAAAACCGCACTCTACCTAAGTTTAGAGATCCAGGATGCCCTACTATTTCTTGTGTTATAGGTGATCATATGATTGAGAAGACATTACTTGATTTGGGGCCTAATGTTAATTTGTTACCTTATTCGGTTTATTTACAGCTTGGTCTTGGTAAATTGAAACCTACGCCGATTACACTTCAACTGGCGGATAGGTCTGTTAGAGTTCCACGTGGTATTGTTGAAGATGTTTTGATTTAGGTTGATAAATTTTATTTCCCAGTTGATTTTATTGTTCTAGAAACACAACATGTTCAAGATCTTAAACACCATATTCCTGTCATCTTAGGTCGTCCATTTTTTGCCACATCCAATGCTATCATTAACTGTCATAATGGAGTGTTGAAGCTTTCTTTTGGTAATATGACTACAGAACTTAATGTGTTTAATGTGACTCAACAACCTCTTGAACCTGATGATCTTTGGGATGTTAATCTTATTGAAAGTGTGGTTCACAAGACTTTCTTGGAAAGTTATTCTGATGACCCTCTCGAGTCTTGTTTAACTCACTTTGGTGGTGATTTTGATGTGGATAATTCTATTTGTGAAGTAAATGCTTTGCTTGATGCCACCCCAATCTTAGATACTAATAAGTGGAAAACCAAGGTAGAACCTCTTTCTTCTTCTGAGTCTAAACCAGTTCCTTCCATAGAGAGTCCTCCTAAGCTTGAGTTGAAACCATTACCTGATACTCTTAAGTATGTTTTTTTGGGATCTGATGAGACTTTGCCTGTTATTATTGCTTCTAATCTTGATAGTGAACAAGAGAGTAAATTGCTTAGGGTTCTTGGAGACCATCAAACAGCTTTAGGGTGGACTATTGCTAATATTAACGGGATAAGCCCCACTGATTGTATGCATCATATTCATCTAGAGGATAATGCTAAACCAACCCGTGAATTCCAGAGACGGCTTAATCCGAACATGAGAAAGGTAGTGAGAGCCGAGGTTCTCAAGTTGTTAGATGCAGGTATCATTTATCCCATCTCTTATAGTCAATGGGTGAGTCCGGTTCAGGTTGTCCCTAAGAAGTCTAGTATTACGGTAGTTAAAAATGTGAATGGCGAGTTAGTTCCTACCCGTATGACTACTGGGTGGTGTTTTTGCATTAACTATCGTAAGTTGAATCTAACCACTAGGAAAGACCACTTTCCTCTTCCTTTTATTGACCAGATGCTTGAACGGTTAGCTGGTCATAAGTATTATTGTTTTCTCGATGGTTATTCCGGTTATTATCAAATATGTATTACACCTGAAGATCAAGAAAAGACTACATTTACTTGTCCTTTTGGAACTTTTGCCTACCGTCGTATGACATTTGGGTTATGTAATGCACCTAGTACCTTCCAGAGATGCATGCTTAGCATTTTTTCTGATATGGTAGAAAGGTTTCTTGAGGTGTTTATGGAGGATTTCTCCGTGTTTGGTGATTCTTTTGATGAGGGTTTGCACCATTTTGAATTAGTGTTAATTAGGTGCAAGGAGAAGAATCTGGTGTTGAATTGGGAGAAGTGTCATTTTATGGTTCAACAGGGTATTGTTCTTGGTCATATCGTTTATAGTAAAGCCATTAAGGTCGATAAGGCCAAGATTGATGACATTTCTAGTCTTCCACCACCTAAGACTGTGAAAGATATTAGGTCTTTTTTAGGTCATGCTGGATTTTATAGGCGATTCATTAAGGACTTTAGCAAGATTTCTCGCCCCTTATGCAATTTACTTGGTAAGGACGTCGATTTTGTCTTTGATGATGATTGTTTGAAAGCTTTTGAGAAGCTTAAGCATTTATTGACTACCACTCCTATCATACAACCACCTAATTGGAGTGTGCCATTTGAGTTAATGTGTGATGCGTCGGACTATGCTATTGGGGCTGTTTTAGGTCAACGGTTTGATAAGTTGGCCCATGTAATTTATTATGCGAGTCGAACTCTTAATGATGCCCAAATGAATTACACTACAACCGAGAAGGAATTGTTAGCTGTTGTGTTTGCTTTAGACAAGTTTAGGTTTTCTCTCATAGGGTCTAAGGTTGTCGTGTTTACTGATCATTCGGCTTTGAAGTATCTTCTTTTTAAAAAGGATGCTAAAGCGCATCTTATTCGTTGGGTCCTCTTATTACAAGAGTTTGACATTGAGATTAGGGATAAAAAGGGTACAGAGAACGTGGTCGCTGACCACTTGTCTAGGCTTATAGTAGAGTCTTCTACTAGTCTTTTGCCTTTGAATGAGTCATTCCCTGATGAGCAACTTTTTGTTGTCTCCCAGTTGCCTTGGTATGCAGATATTGTTAATTATCTTGTTATAGGTCAGTTTCCTTCTCATTGGAGAAAACAAGATAAATCTAAGTTTCTTGCTGAGGTTAAGTATTTTTTCTGGGATGACCCATACTTGCTTAAGTCATGCCTTGATCAGATTGTTAGGAGATGTCTTCCTGAGAGTGAGTTTCGTAGTATTCTCTCCTTTTGCCATGACCATGCATGTGGTGGTCACTTTGGTCCTAAGAAGTCGGCTGCTAAGGTTTTGCAGTGTGGTTTTTATTGGCCTACTCTCTTTAGAGATGCACATGAGTTTTGTTTAGGATGTGATCGATGCCAGCGTACAGGTAATATTTCCCATAGGAACATGATGCCTCTTTCCCCTATTCTGGTTGTTGAGCTTTTTGATGTATGGGGTATAGACTTCATGGGTCCTTTTCCTCCTTCCTTTGGTTATCTTTATATCCTCGTCGCGGTAGATTATGTTTCTAAGTGGGTTGAGGCGGTGCCATGTAAAACGAATGATCACAAGGTTGTAGTTAATTTTTTGAAATATAATATATTTTCTCGGTTTGGTACTCCTCGTGCAATTATAAGTGATAATGGTACTCATTTTACAAATCGTGCATTTGAATCCTTAATGAAAAAGTACTCTATTACTCATAAACTTGCTACCCCTTACCATCCTCAAACTAGTGGCCAAGTTGAAGTATCTAATAGGGAAATTAAACGAATTTTAGAAAAGACGGTATGACCTGACCGTAAGGATTGGTCTCAACGTCTTAATGATTCCCTTTGGGCTTATAAGACTGCTTATAAGACTCCCATTGGTATGTCTCCTTATAGGCTTGTGTTTGGGAAGGCATGTCATTTGCCTGTGGAATTAGAACATCGTGTTTTTTGGGCCATTAAAACTTTTAACTTTGACATGCGTAAAGCAGACTAAGATTTTTCATGATAAATCTATTCTTCGCAAGTCCTTTGAACCTAATAAAAAAGTTTTACTATATAATTCTCATTTGCGTCTTTTTCCTGGTAAGTTACGTTCTAGGTGGACTGGTCCTTTCATTGTTAAAACTGTTTTTCCTCATGGTGCTGTTGAGATAGAGGATCCTACAGATGGTCGTGTGTTTAAGATTAATGGTGAACGCTTGAAACCATATCTTGATGGTTTTGCTAATAAGGATGTGGAAGAGGTGGATCTTATTGATCCTATTTATCATGACTGAATGAGTATGCTTGTTGTATTTTAGTAGTTTAGATTTTGTTTTTCTTTTGTAAGAGTCGCTTCGCATTATTCCCAAATACTTCATTCTAGCCCCTAGTCTCCATTTGGGTTAACCAATGAGAAACATATTATTGTGATTTTCAGGTTATGATAGGTTTTATATTTATGAAATGTCGAAAATACAGAGGAGACTCTGTCGAATTTTTTTTGAATTTTGGGGCATTTATTTTATGTTTCGTTGGTAGACAAAGTGCTAATCTAAGAATTGGGTGTGTGAAGCATTCGTCTGCTAGAGACGTTAACTGTAGCGCTTATGGGAGGTGATAAAACATAAAAATGATAGTTTACCTACAAAATGAACGATGAACTCAAAACGTAAGTAAACTAAAACTTTGCGTGAGTCTATATTTATCAAGTTTTCTACTCTCAATTCTATCGAAATAGAGTGGAGTAACAAATTCGTTCCACTCCTAGTTCTCTAGCATGGAATGCTTTCATAGATAACTAATCGGTCTTAAGTCCAATGAGAGCTTTACGAAGGGTGTTATACTACAATACAATATGAAATTGATTATGTTGAATTTAAACTACGAATACTATGGAAATATGATTGTTTTCTAATCTAGATAAAGGATTAGAGGGGAATTGAATCCACCTCGAATCCAACTTAATAACCTAGTATAGATTCTTATATCTCAATTCTTACGTTCTTACGGCAAGAATTTCGAGTTCTAATCCCTAGTGTTCATGGCATTTCTACCAAATACTAACTAGCATGTGAGGTCGTCCACCCATTCTCATGGTGAATCACGACCTTCTAGAGTGGAATAGATTCTACAACGCTTCTACACTATACCACTAAGTTTTCATCAAAGCTTCATCAACCCCTCTAATGGAGGTTTTAGCCTTGAGTCATCAACCCATCATTTCCCATTGAATTATAACTACACATCATATTAAAATTCTAACTTAACTAATTTAACTAAGAATGTTTCAATCTACTTAAACTACGAAATGATAATCAACAAGAATTAAAACTAGATCTATAAATTGAAATGACAAAAATCAAAATTGACAAAATAACTATTTTATTTATCTAACCAATCAAGAACAATGATTCAAAGACTTAATCTAAAACAAGAATTGAAAATGGAACTTAAACTTAATTACTCTACTGAAAACTAGATCTATAATTATATATAGTTTTAGGTCTAACTAGCTACCATTAACAAAGAGCTAAGCTTTTGTTTTTATATGTTTTCAGATCCAAAAATCGTGCATGGGCTTGGAGCCATGTTTTGGGCCAGAGAATCAGGCCCAAAACCCAATCCTTTCAGTCCAAAAAGGCCTCTTCAGCTGGAGTTGGCTTCAACAGACTTTTCGTCTTATTCTGCTCCTCTGATTGGGTCAAGGCTTAGACCATTGGAAATCTCTTTCCGAGCTAGTCGTCTTGACATAAGGTAGGCCCAATTCCAAGGTCTGAGTCCAAAGATATGGTCTTCGGAAGTTCTGTTGACTTTGTGCACTATTTCTGCCCGCGTGGACTTTGACTTTTCATCTTTCGACCGGGCTTTACAGAGGCTTTGTCTTCTTGAATCTTGGCTTTTAATCACAGAACTCCTTAGCAACCGACCTTTGCTCCTTTATCTCGCTAAAGTGGCACATTTCTGCACATAATGGACTTTGAAGCCTGGAATGCATAAAAACACGTAATCAGTATTAACTCTTAATTATTACTCACATAATTGGTCTAAAGGTATGATCATTCAGGGGTTAAAACTACAGTTTTGGGCTCTTATCAAACCACCCCAAACAGCATTTTGCTTGTCCTCAAGCAAAGATGAGAAATTAGAATAAGTGACCAAAATTGGAGTTCTAACTACTCTCATTTTATTTGAGTCGCGATTGCATTGACCATATGCAACAAGGCCTTAAACCACTAGGAATTCCCTAGTGGACGAAGTTATAGCCTCGCGTGAGAGTTTTCAGTGAAGGTACTCACAAACTTCATCTATACTACAACGACTAAGAAATAAAACTATTGTTTCCTCATTCATGTCTCAACTATCTCTACATCTCACTAGCAATTGAATAAGAATAACCAAGTCAAAAACCTAAACTAATATATGCATAATAATCAATCATCTATGATACAAATATATATACTATGAGTAATACTATGAAATGCCTAGCAGGTTCGTTTATGAAAACTTGGAATAGCGTCCTTAAGTAGGTCCTCATATAAATATCAAGACAAAAACCACTCTGATTTTTCCGCTCAAGTTTCGCTACTCCAGTGTGCAGTGGCACACTTTACCTTACCATCTCAATGACAAACAAGGAAGCCAGAGTCGATCAAACACATCTGCCACTTACTATCACACTAACATATTCCTAATTGAGCTAGAGGTCTTTATTAGGTCTTGCGGGGATTAGAAGATAGTTTAAGAAAGAAGGAAATGGATATTCAAAAGGACAAGTCTGAGATAATAGAGTCTTCATATTATGTAACTTAGAGAAAACCTTGTTATTTTCTTTTGCTTCTATACTTTGTTTCCATCCTTAGCCATAATTTTCTTTTTCTTTTCTTTGGCTTTCGACTCCCTTTTATTCTATTTTTGGAGTTTTTATTTATTTCTATTTTTTTTATTTATTTTTCTTTTCTTTGGATGGAAACTTCTTTTCTTTATTTCTGAAGCAATTAACTAACTTTTGTTTACACCGGTTTTTCTCTTCTTCTTTCTTCCTCATTCTATTCTCAGACTTATTCTAGATTGGGTAAGTTGAATTTTTTTTTTTTTTTATTTTGTTTTGTTTTTGTAACAGGGTAAAGGAATTGTGGTTTATGGAAGGCTAAAGAAAGGCTCAGAGGGGCGACTAGCGGAAAATAATTCATAGGCTTGAATTTCTGGCTATATCGATCCAAGAGGGCCTAAATTCTCGCTTAGGATATGGCATAGTGATCAATCAAGTGGACGTGTGATTTCTCTATCCGGATTTTACTTCTCCCTTGTGTCATTTCTCAAATGTTTCGCTCATATAAGGCTTTAGGCTATATTCTCACAGGATTTGTAGAATAAGTACTCTAGCCTAGATTTCAAAAACTTACTGCTAACAATCATAGATATTCATGTAATATATTTATAGATAGATGCAAAGATTATTACCTACATATTAACCTAAGTTTCTAACAATTATTCGAATGCAAAAGCTACGCGAGACTTCTAGATTGTTAAGAGCATAGAGAAAGAAAACAATACCAATATTCCTAAGTGTATACCATAAACTTATTTATTTATATTTTTTTTTTTAAATTTATAACTTGAAAACAAATGCATGTTATACATATCTATATCCTAACAGATACCTTAATTACGCGTGTTTCTATGCCCCCCCCCCCCCCCCAAACAAGAAGCATGCTTTGTCCTCAAAGCATTTAAATAAAGAGGGTATAAAAAATACCATGGAAACGCGTGAAATTCTGGAACATCTGCAAAACAAGGTTAGAACATACTAATATAGGAAATAAAAAAAAAAACTGACGCAACTCTATAAGAGTTCCACCCATTATGGGGTTAACAGAATTAAATTGCTTGGGACATAAGTAGACAATAACAAAACTAAAAACTTACCTTATCTCTCGCTTAAGCATCCTCCTCCTCATTAAAGAGATGAGGTTCATTCGCATCCTGCCAGTCCATTATAACTTGCTAAGCTTGCCGCCATTTATCATCTACTAATGCTAACATGTTAAGTGTTATTATGTCTGATGGGATGTAATGGGCGACAAATGAGGCTGCACCGCCATCCCGGCCAAGTCATTATTCGCAATGAGCGAACCACCCAATTGGTGGGTCTCATGACTTCAACCTTTTTCCAATCTGTGAATTGTGCATAGAATACAGGTAAACAACTACGCATGATGCGGCTTACCAAAACAGGCAAAAGAAGATACTTACGCCTCATGCTTTGGGCTCTCATAAGACTAGCGACTAAAACTCGGGGAATGTCATATCGGCGAAGTCCCTCAGCTAAAGCGAGGAAAATGTCTCCAGCAGCACTGTTTGCAGAAATGAACTGCCATTCCCCCAAAATATTCATTAGGATGAATAACATGGTGGTGCCTACGTTTAGGGAAAGGCTACCAAGGGCAATGCTATATCGCCCCTGGTCCATTACTCGAAATACCCCTCCACCATAATACTCATGGAAATATGTATAATCATAAAGGTATGCATTATCGGTCATATATGCCCATGTGTGAACAGGATCAGGTATTGGTAATCCTGAAACTAAAGCGACCACATTTTTATTGAATTCATGTGTCGTGTCATCGACTACGACGGAGAATTCTTATTCTCCATCCTGATTACAATAGAATTTAACGTGGTCGTAGAAATAAGCAGTAAGATGTGGTGAATATGAATCGTCATCACTTACCAGTAGATGACGCCATCCTAACTACAGGATCATGTGTCGGAACCAATGTCCATAGGTCTCGGTTCCCAACACGTCTTCGAAAGACTGTTCAGGTATAACTATAGGAGATGTCATCTCAACGACTCTTTGAACAATTCCAAAAACCCTGGAATGACCCTCAGAAAATTGGAATTTCCGTGTTCCGCGGAGATGGCGGTAGGGCGATGCGCTTTGCTTTGAAGCTTTGGTGGTCGCTTCGTGGGTTTTGGAATTATTAGTGTTTGGCGCCGAAGTCGCGCCAAGAAGGAAGGGTCGGCTCGTGGGTTTTGGAATTACAGTGTTGTTTGAAGTCGCCGCTTAAGAAGGGTGCGGTCGCTCACGAGTAAACCTTCCGAAGTGTATGGCGTATAGAGGCGCTTCATCGAGGCACAGCGCCGTAAGTGATGAAGCAGAAATTTAGAGGAAAAAAAAGGAAAAGCTTGGAGTGAAAGGTGAGGGATGATGGTGGGGTGTAGTGTGGTTTGTTAGTATAGGATGAAGGGAGTTTAAATAGGTTCTGAGCTTCCAAAACGAATCGGCAAGTTGCCAAATTGTTTTAAGGCAATTTCCGAAAATAGAAAAATTCCAAACCCGAAAACGGAAACAAACCATCTTCTTGATTTTCTAAAAATCCTAGTATCTTTTATACTGGATTTAGAATAGTAACTTCTAAACTCTCCTAGATTTCATGCTACCACCACACAAAATCATAGATATGCCGATATCGGCCAAATTCTCAACCTTTCCTCCAAGACAACTTTTACGTGCCAGATGATCATATAACTAATTATGCTCGGTATAAATATTACCACCCACAAACAAATTCGGGAAGGTGGGATTAATGATAAAACACGCATGAGAACTTCGAAAATAACCAATTATATTAAAACTAAAATTTAAAACCAAACAACATAAAAACAAAACCTTAATATTTAAATTTAACAACTGAATTAAAATCCAACTAATAAAACAAAATCATGAAATAACAGCGAACACAACTGATGGTGAACACCTAGTTATGTGATGAAGATGGACCCTGAGATGGAGATTGGCCCTGGGATGGAGAATGGCTTGAACCATCTGTCCTTCGGCGACGACACTCATGCCTCTCAGACTCGGCTAAAATAGAATCCTCCACGGGTGGTATCGTCGAAAGCATCTCTATTTCGAACAAGCCGTGCTTCCATCTCGATCCGAAAGTAATCGCATCTTGGGCTTGGTGATCTTTGGTGGATAGTCTCCAAGTTAGACAAGATATCGTCCTGACCCCTATCGAGCATTTCAAGTCTCGTCTGAAGGTTCGTTTTCTTATTTCGAACTACAATCTGTCTATCTCGGATATTTTCACAAATACCATAAACGCAACGCAAGGCAGTTTGCAACACTTGCATGCATTCTAAATTAGAGCTACAACTATCTAATGCATCGTCATCCAGACATGTCATATCCTCCCTTTCATCATCCGACTCAACCACCTTTCCTTCAGACAACGGCCAAATCTCTTGGATGCAATCCGTATAGATACTTGCATTAGAATGCAATTTGATCTTAATAGGAGCAGATTTTGTGACAGCTCTAAAGGAGAGCATGATCTTAGTGATCAATACGGGAAGAGGCGCCAAGCTCTTTCCCACTCCTCTAATCACATTAAACATTAAATCGAGGATGTAGAAATTATACTTATTTGTCTGCAAAATCCAGAGAACGTGCAGACATTGCAGACCGATATCGCTGACTTTGTCTTTCCCGAGGACGTTCCTACCGACCCACTGAGCTATAGCCAGTTGATTGGTTCTCAGGGGTGACTGGCGGACGCAATGAGATGTCGGATTGTATTCACCCTCCACGACAGTATCTTTCATCAAAGCAGGAACTCTAGTGTACTGGGATTCCTGAATTGTCGTTACTAGGTTGCTTTCAAGCGTAATTCCTAACAGCTCAGCCAACAACTGTCTCGTTACTTCCCTCCTCGTTCCTGCTACCTTTATGAAAATCCTATCCCCCTCCAATTCTCACTTCTTATAAAACTGTTCTACCAAATCATAGTGATAGAACTCCTCAGTCGAGTACCACAGTCCATTCCAATCCCTCCTAATCATCTCCGCATCATAAAATGGCGCGAAGCTGTCTGCAGCAAACGCGTGCTCCGGCAAAATTCTTCGTCGTAGTGCCATTAAAGTTTTTGAAACAACCAATGGTTTGTAGACGGTGGGGGAGGCGAGTTTGATGTAAAACAACCAAAAACACGGTGGTGGCGATGGTGGGTACGGTGGCAGGTCGAAAACTTGATTGGTGGCTATTTTCGGAGTTATAAAATTGTTGGGGTTGGTGGTGGTAATGGTTTGGAGAAAATTTCAGTTGGATTGAATTGCTTGGCGTGGGTGTAGTTAGGTTTCCTTTTCTCTCCTTTTTTTTTTTTTATTTTGGTGTTCAAGGTTTGTTTTAAACTTGGTAACCGGCGGGATTGGAAAGGGAAACAACTATTCATTTTTGGGAAGGAAGGAGACGCACAGACGTGCGTGCGGTTTGGGCCCAAGCCCAATTTGAATTCCAAAATTTTCCGATTTTCTGCGCAATTTCAAATTCAATTTGCCACTTCGTTACTGGCCTGATTTTGGCGAATGAGTTATGGAAATTATCAGTAGAGAATTTCCAATCCAATGATCCATAAAACACTCAATTCCAACCATGGGTGACATATAAGAAGGTGGAAAAATGCCTCAAAGTGCGTGTGTGACGTAAGTTATGCAAACGAAGGAAATCTAATTTTTCGATAACGTCAACCCAATTGAACTACACTGCTGGGCCTAAGCAACACAAAAAGAAAGTTCGAACAATCCGGATAGAAAGACCGACTGCCCACCCCCAAACAAATTTTTAAACACAAAATTTGTTTTAACGTGGGTCGTTTAAAGTCAGATTCCCAAGACTTGTTGGATTGCTATTTAAACGATTTAGAATTTTTTATTTTTTTATTAGTTTATTATAAGAAAAACGAAAAACAATAAATACATAATTCACCCCATAGAGGAACATGACTCAAAAACCGAGAAAACATGCGAAAGTGGAAAATGTGAATTATGTGAAATGTGGACTTAGGATCCGGTACTTATAGCCACACACTCCATAGGGAGGGCCCGGTTACCTGGATGGTGCACATACCACTATATGGAAGTGGAAGGAAGTACATTAAATGACAAAGGTCAATCCTCATAGACAGGGTCCTGTAAAAAGACTTCCTCTACATCAGGGGACAGAAGTTCATGAAAATGTTTTAACCGTTGACCATTAACTTGAAAGGTACTGTTGTCATTGGGATTTACCAAGGTGATTGCCCCGTAAGGGGTGACTTCAGTAACCAGAAAAGGACCAGACCAACGGATTTTTAGTTTCCCTGGGAAAATATGTAGACGGGAGTTGTAAAGCAAGACCTTTTGACCGACCACAAACTCTTTGCGCAAGATTTGCTTATCATGAACATGTTTCATGTTAGCTTTATAATCCTTCGCGAGATCGTAAGAATCGCTACGGACTTCTTCAAGCTCATTCAATTGCAACTTGCGTTTGACACCTGCCTCATCAATATTGAAGTTAAGGCTTTTTATAGCCCACGAGCAATGATGCTCTAATTCAACGGGCAAATGACATGGTTTCCCAAATACAAGTCTAAAGGGAGACATACCTATAGGAGTTTTGAAAGCAGTTCTATCGCCCATAAGGCATCCGATAGGACGCCGACCGATCTTTCCTATCGGGGTTCACAGTTGTTTCTAAAATCTTTTTGATTTCCCTATTAGAAACTTCTACTTGTCCGCTAGTTTGTGGATGATAAGGAGTTGCTACTTTATGTGTAACTCCATACTTTTTCACTAGGGATGCAACAACTCTGTTGCAAAAATGTGTTCCACCATCACTAATGATGGCTTTAGGAATGCCAAACTGACAGAAAATATACTCCTTAATAAAAAAACACAACTGTCTTATGGTCATTTCTACGGCAAGCCATGGCTTCTATCCATTTAGACACATAGTCCACGGCAACTAGAATATAAATGAAACTGTGGGAAACAGGGAAGGGACCCATGAAATCAATACCCCAAATGTCAAAAATTTCTACTATCAAGATTAGATTTAATGGCATCATATTACGCTTCGTGATTCGCCCAAGTTGTTGGCAACGAATACACGTCTTGCAATGCACTTGGGCATCCTTAAAAAGGGTAGGCTAATAAAATCCACATTGAAGAACTTTAGCGGCTGTTTTCATCCCACTAAAATGGCCACCACACTCTTTGTCATGGCAGAACGATAGAACTTCATTATATTCCCACTGGCGAATACAACGACGAATAATCTGATATGCACAATACTTAAAAAGGTAGGGCTCATCCCAGTAGTATAACTTAACTCTGGCCAAGAACTTCTTACGTTCATTTCTTGACCAATTATAAGGCATAACATCAGCCGCTAAATAATTTACAATGTCGCGATACCATGGTTTGAAAAAATAGCATACAGATGCTCATCAGGAAAAGAGTCCGGTATGGACTCAGAATCACTATTATCGTTGTTTGTGAGTCTAGATAAGTGGTCGGCAACTACGTTTTGACCCTCTTTTGTCTTTTATTTCTAATGTGAACTCTTGCGGAGAAGGATCCATCGATTAATGCTAGCATCCTTCTTTGCAAGAAGGTACTTTAAGTGGTCGCATGGTCCGTGTAGACTAAAGTTTTAGAACCAACCAAATAAGGACGAAACTTATCTAAAGCATAAATGACAGCTAAGAATTCTTTTTTGGTAGTTCAATAATTCCGTTAAGCATCGTTTAAGGTTTTACTAGCATAATAAATAACAGTGGACTTATTATCTAGTTTTTGTCCCAAGACTGCACCAACTGCATAGTCACTAGCATCACACATGAGTTCGAAAGGTTTAGACCAATCGGAGGTCAGATAATTGGTGCAGAGGTTAGGCTGCTTTTAAAGTTTCAAAGCACGCTTACAGTTAAAATTAAAATCAAAGATTGCATCCTTCAAAAGCAGATTAGTTAAAGGCCTAGCTATTTTCGAGAAATCTTTAATAAAACGCCTATAAAAACCTGCATGGCCTAGAAAGGCTCTAATATCATGGACAGTCCGTGGTTTAGGTAGAGTCGCTTATCTTCTCTAGTTTGGCCTTATCTACTCGATGCCATCACTAGATACAATGTGACCTAGTACTATGCCCTTTTCACCATGAAATGACACTTTTCCCAGCTTTAAAACGAGGCTCTTTTTTCTTCACACCGTGTCAAAACCTTAGACAGGTTAGACAAACAAATCTGCGGAAGGAATCTCCATAGATAGAAAAATCATCCATGAAAACTTCCATAAAGCTCTACCATATCACTAAATATATGAAGCATACACCGTTGGAAGGTACCGGGGAGCATTACAAAGGCCAAAAGGCATTCGTTTATAGGCATACGCTCCAAAGGGACATGTGAAGGTAGTCTTTTCTTGGTCATCAATATCAATAATAATCTGAAAATAGCCCGAGTAGCCATCCAGAAAACAATAAAAGCATGACCAACTAGGCGCTCGAAAGCATCCGATCTATAAAAGGTAAGGGAAAGTGATCCTTTCGTGTCATAGCATTTAAACGCCTCAGAATCAATACTGATTCTCCATTTCATAGGACCTTGTGTGACAACATAGTCACCCTTTCCGTTACGTACCATGGTAACTCCCAATTTCTTAGGAACTACAAGAATGGGGCTTACCCATTCGCTATCAGAGATTGGGTATATGATACCCGCATCGAGTAATCGTAAGACCTCTTCCCCAACCACCTCTTTCATGGCAGGGTTCAAGTGACGCTAAGGTTCGCGACAAGTCTTTGCGTTATATTCCAAATGGATACGATGAGTGCAAACATTAGGGTCAATTCCCTTAATGTCGGTTAGGGACCAACCAATCGCAGACCGATGTTCCCTAATCACCCGAATTAAACGTGTCTCTTCATTCTTAGATAACAGAGAAGATATAATTACCGGATGACTACCATCCGGATCAAGTTGAATATATTTTAACTCCGGGGGAAGAGGTTTAAGCACTGGGGTGGAAGGAAAATCAATAGATGTTTCGTCAGGGTCCTCATTTTGCATAATGAATACTTGCTTAGGTAACAAGTCTTCATACTCAGTATATGGAGCAACCAAAGGGTCTACAATTGGTGTGGACTCAAGGATGGTGTTGACTTCCTCTAAGTAGGAGTCATTTACAAAATTTGAAATTCCCAAAGAAAGGAATTTGTACAGATTGTTTTCGGGAAACGTGTTGTTAAAATAATCTTGAGTTAAGCTCTCGATCATGCTAACACCCCATCTATAGACGAATCTGGTAACTGTTTCATCATTTTAAAAACATTTACCTCAACAGTAAGATGGCCAAAACATAAGGACATCTTACCATCGCGGCAATTTATAAGTGCGTTGGCAGTTGCCAAGAAGGGACGCCCCAAGATGATCGGTACAGAGTCGTTAGCAACTTCTGTATCGAGTATAACAAAATCCGCAGGATAGTAGAAATCCTGAACCTTAACAAGCACGTTTTCCACGACACCCTTAGGATACTTAATTGACCTGTCCGCTAATTTCAACGTTATTTTTATAGGTTGCATTTCCTGTAGACCTATTTGTTTATACAGATAATACGGGAGTAAGTTAACACTCGCCCCCAGGTCTAATAAAGCGATCGTCGTGTGGGAATCTCCTAAGGTGCATTTTATTGTAAGATGACCAGGGTCCTTGTACTTAACAATTCCATTATTTTCGGATAAGGTTGGGAACTGTTCAGTTAGAAAGGCATCTTTAGGTATGTTGGTCTTACGCCTAGTAGTGCACAACTTCTTAAGAAACTTAGCGTGATTAGGTAGCTTTTTAATAGTTTCGAGAAAAGGAAGGTTTATCGTTAGATTTTTTAAAACGTTCCTAATCTCCTCAAAGTTTGTATCCCTGGTTAGCATGGCTAATTTTTGACGGAACGGTGGTTTTGCTCTATATTTAGCGTATGGCTCAACTTGATGTGTAACCCTGGCTTTCTATTTCTTAGTTTGTTGTTGAACTGGTACCTCTACAGTGGTAGGCTCTTCAGTTTCTATTTCGGTATCTAGTTCGATATCCGGTGTAGGGAGTACTGATGGGGTAACTATAGGCATAGTTACTTTGTTATCAACCACTCTTCCAGAACAGAGAGTGGTGATGGCATTTAGGTCACCTACAATTGTAGTTTCCGTACTAGTATTACCATTTACCTCAAAGGCTGTGTTTGCTGTTTTAGGGTTTGTTATCGCTTGTCCTGGAAACACGCCTTTTGGTTGGGTTTTCTCTTGGGCTAATTGTTGTATGCCATGATTTATGGATTGTAAGATCTGTTGGTTTGATTGAGTCATTGATTGGAAAAGTTGTTGGGTAACCTGTATAAAGGCGTCTATACGATCCGGTTGTGATGGTGTAGTAGTCACAGGTGGTGCGACTAGAACTATCTCACGTTGATTATTTATGGGTGGGTTGTGATAGTTACTATTGTTAACCGGAACGATACCTCTATTGGTATTATAACTATTATAATTACCCTGAGCTTGTGCTAGACCTTGTCGTGGTTAGGCTTGGTTGTTATAATTGTTATAATTCTCGTGACCTTGTCCTTGTCTAGGTGGAGCTTGGCTATAGTTGTTTGCTTGCCTAACATTTTGGTTATTAAACCCTGGAGGTGTAACTTGTTGATTCTTTCGCCAACTAAAGTTGGGATGTTGTCTCCATGGGGCATTAGGAATAGGATAGCTATTAATGGAGCAAACATTATCTTGCTCTGATTGTTGTTGTTCATAGGCGAGAGGACAATAGGAGTCAGGGTGCTCAGGACTCAAACAGAAATTACATAGGTTAGAGTTTACATTCATGACGGGGATAGGCTTTTGTTGAACAGAAATAGCCTCAACCTTTTTAGTTAGAGATTCGATTAAATTTTTAAGTTCTGGATCGGATTTCATCTCAAACATACCGGCGGCTTTAACTGTTGAAGAAGAACCAGCAGAGCGGGGGATATCATCACTACCCCCCCCCCCCCAATTGTTATTGCGTTTAGTTTGCTCTTCTAAAAATTTGTAATCCTCCGAGGCTCCTTTACTTAGGAAACTACCCCCATTCATTATGTCAAGGACTTCTTTATGGTGATGTTGAAGTCCTTTGAAAAAGGCACGAACTAACGTGTCTTTTGCTAGGTTATGGTGTGGACACTCTATAAGCAGATTGGTGAAACGATTTCAAGCCTCAGAAAATGATTCATGAGGATTCTGTCGGAAAAAATAAATCTTGGAAAGCATCTCATCCGTCTTTAGGGGTGGGTAAAATGTTCCATAAACAAATTTGAACAAGTTTAGCCCACGAGTCCACAGAGTTAGGCTTTGGGCGTTAACCAAGACGCCTTTATCGGGCTAAGGTGAAGGGAAATACCCTCGCTTTAATTTGTTCCGCACCAACCCTAGGATGATGGAATGTTGTTAGGACTTGTTCAATCCCACGATGTGTTGATAAGGTTTTTCATGGTCTAAACCATGGAAAACGGGTAACAAATTAAATATGTTTGGGGAATTCAAAAATCCCCCACCGGGTCTACTAGAACGATGCAAGATTTAGGGGCTATCGCTCAAGGCTTTGTAAAAGTCCGGAGAGAGGAGTCTCTCTTTCTTCAGCCATTATGTCAGGTGTGGTTGGTGGAATAGTAGCTAGAGGTGTAGTGATTGGTATACTCGATAGATTTGTTTGTTGACGTTGACGGTTAATTACGTTCGGTGTTTTTCTCCGACCAGACCTTAATCTCATGCAAGTCTAAGTCTAAACGCGACAACACTCCAAACAATCTTGATATTTTAGTATAAACCTCTAACTGGAGATGCGAGGTATGGAAGAAAGGAATACCTGATAGCGTCCTTGCTTCACTTATGAATAGCGTCTTGTTTACGCGTGTTCAGTGTAAAGAACAAGTTAGAACACTGAAAAACTTAAAAAATTGAAGTTCAAAAAAAACATGTAGAAATCCGGAAAATTTAGCTTAGGGCGCGGTCGCGCTCCGTGTAACTCCAAGTTACAGTGTTTTAGGGCGGGTCGCGCTCGAGATGGGGGCGGGTCGCGCTAAAGGTTCCAGGCTTTTGGGCGTAAGTGCGCTCCGTCTGGGCGCGGTCGCGCTCCGTGTAATTTGTCGCAGAACTTTTCAACGATGAAACGAACAACCACAGTATGAATCAAACAAGGGTGGGTGGGTTTAATGGGACTTAAAAATGACTAATTATACGATGAAAACAATACTAAAGTGAAACTAAGATGGCAGCGGTGCCATTTGATAAAACATAAAAATGATAGTTTACCTACGAAATGAACGATGAACTCAAAACGTAAGTAAACTAAAACTTTGCGTGAGTCTATATTTATCAAGTTTTCTACTCTCAATTCTATCGAAATAGAGTGGAGTAACAAATTCGTTCCACTCCTAGTTCTCTAGCATGGAATGCTTTTCAGAGATAACTAATGGGTCTTAAGTCCAATGAGAGCTTTTAAGGGTGTTATACACGATACAATATGAAATTGATTATGTTGAATTTAAACTACGAATGCTATGGAAATATGATTGTTTTTGAATCTAGATAAAGGATTAGAGGGGAATTGAATCAACCTCGAATCCAACTTAATAACCTAGTATAGATTCTTGTATCTCGATTCTTACGTTCTTACGGCAAGAATTTTGAGTTCTAATCCCTAGTGTTCATGGCATTTCTACCAAATACTAACTAGCATGTGAGGTCGTCCACCCATTCTCATGGCGAATCACGACCTTCTAGAGTGGAATAGATTCTACAACGCTTCTACACTATACCACTAAGTTTTCATCAAAGCTTCATCAACCCCTCTAATGGAGGTTTTAGCCTTGAGTCATCAACCCATCATTTCCCATTGAATTATAACTACACATCATATTAAAACTCTAACTTAACTAATTTAACTAACAATGTTTCAATCTACTTAAACTACGAAATGATAATCAACAAGAATTAAAACTAGATCTATAAATTGAAATGACAAAAATCGAAATTGACAAAATAACTATTTTATTTATCTAATCAATCAAGAACAATGATTCAAAGACTTAATCTAAAACAAGAATTGAAAATGGAACTTAAACTTAATTACTCTACTAAAAACTAGATCTAGAATTATACATAGTTTTAGGTCTAACTAGCTACCATTAACAAAGAGCTAAGCTTTTGTTTTTATATGTTTTCAGATCCAAAAATCGTGCATGGGCTTGGAGCCATGTTTTGGGCCAGAGAATCAGGCCCAAAACCCAATCTTTTCAGTCCAAAAAGGCCTTTTCAGCTGGAGTTGGCTTCAACAGACTTTTCGTCCACTTCTGCTCCTCTGATTGGGTCAAGGCTTAGACCATTGGAAAGCTCTTTCCGAGCCGGTCGTTTTGACATAAGGTAGGCCCAATTCTGAGGTCTGAGTCCAAAGATATGCTCTTCGGAAGTTCTGTTGACTTTGTGTACTATTTCTGCCCGCGTGGACTTTGACTTTTCATCTTTTGACCGGGCTTTACAGAGGCTTTGTCTTCTTGAATCTTGGCTTTTAATCACAGAACTCCTTAGCAACCGACCTTTGCTCCTTTATCTCGCTAAAGTGGCATATTTCTGCACATAATGGACTTTGAAGCCTGAAATGCATAAAAACACGTAATCAGTATTAACTCTTAATTATTACTCACATAATTGGTCTAAAGGTATGACTGTTACAGGGTTGAAACTACAGTTTTGGGCTCTTATCAGGAGGCAACCCATGTTTTTATTTTTGTGGAGTCTTTTGTGCACGTGTATCATGCATTCCACTCTAGTACCTTTTCTTTGCCTTTTTGGGGACGTGTAAGTCTATGGGATGAGACACGTGACACATTTTAGTCATTGTAGTAACTTGGTTCCTCTTTTATATTATCATTGTTATATCTTTTCTGAGGTACTAATTTCTACAGGTGACTCAAAGATATTATTTTTCGTTTTTGGAAGCTCTTGGTAACCTCTTTCCTTATATACTTTTACTTGTCCATGTTGTAATCTTTTAAATTCCGCATCTATGTTAACATTGAGGACAATGTCTATAAGATGTTTGGGGGTGGGAACAAAATGTTTGTTGTTTAGCGAAAAATAAATATGTCCAACATGGTATGATTAATGGTGATTTCCTATGATGAGAAATTTAAAAAAAATTGATTTCTAAAGCCACTGATTTTCAAGGAATCTATGAAGTTAAGAGTCACTTTTGAAGACATTGTTGTTTTTAGACTATTTTCTACCTCTAGAAATAGATTTTGTTGATGAAAGTCTAAACCAAAGTGGAATATACACTATTAGCCACCTGATACATGTCAAATTGAAGAGTAATTTAATCTCCTAATGAACTAGAAGAGGAATATAGAGACTTAACCCATGAGATTTGAGCCTTTGAATTTCTTGGAGAGTTTCTACGTAAATTCAGAGTCCAAGTTGACTAAATCATTCTTCTGTGCCTAAATTCGTTGTATGGTCTCATTTTTTTCTTATTTTGGTCGATCACGAAGTGACATCAACTGGGGAGATAGCCATTAGGTCTTATAGTCTATTCGAAGCGGAATATTATACTGATAAGTCAAGTAGTAAGCCAATTAGCCTTTATTTATCCCACTTAGTAGGATCATCATGTTAACCCCTTTTGAGCCTTATATATTAAGCCTTTTCTTCTCAAACCAACTATACTTAACCCAACTCCAGATAAGGAGTGTAAACCCATATTATTGGCCTTACCTATATTTCTGAGAATTTCTAAAAGACTAAGGAGAAAGCTAGAAGAAAGAAGATTAGGAAGGAAAATTTACCAAAATCAAATGAAGAAAATCATTCCTTTTGCTCAAAGTGATTCAATAGAAAAGAAAGAAAGAAAAAAAAAAAAAAAAAAAAAAAAAAAAAAAAAAAAAAAAAAAATATATATATATATATATATATATATATATATATATATATATATATATATATGGGGGAGGGAGGGATAGAGGCACATTCTTATGCCATTACATTATAGCCACATTGTAAATTAATCTAAGCAAAATCATGGACTTAAAAGTTGAATTAAAGGCTAATTTTTTGTAGATATGATCTCCCCACCATGGAGAACATGCTCACAAAAATTCAGCTCATTCAAAGAAATCTAGCATTAGAACATGCTCACAAAACTTTTAGACCGTTAGATGAAAAGTTCAAAAATAAACACAAATGAACACTAATTTTTACATGGTTAGACATATCCAAATATTATGATTTTTTGTGAGAATGATCTTCATGGTAGGGAGATCATCTCCACAAAAAACTAGGCCATAATTCATTTGTATGTCGAAAATGTGGCTATAATGTGCGCATAATGAATGTGCCTCTATCCCTCTCCATATATATATATATATATATAGAAAAGAAAAAGAAAAGAAAAAGAAAGAGAAAGAGAAATCATTGAGAAGAAGTAGTAAAGTAATGTGGTCTACAAAGTAAAGAAATTTTCCAAGAAGATCAAGTGCAAGAAAAGTCTTTAGTTTATTCTCAGAAATTTTTGAATCATTTTTACCATTTTCTTGTTAACCTATCCTAAGCCCCGTCTTAATACCCAGACTTATCACAAAAGTATGATATGAAGTGTAGAATAGATAAGAGGATGCTAAAGTGAAGGACCCGACACTTCACATGTGATTGATGTTCTTTCCATAAGACTAATTTGTTTTTGAAATTTTATAAGTCCGTCTTTCTGGCGAAGTATGTGGGATGTTCTATTATTTTACTCATTTCCCTGCATACAGAGTTAAAATTGAAAACTTATCTAAGAGAGAGACTTTCTTGTGAGTGTATGAATGGTGAGGATTAAGGTTGATATATTCTTTGGATAGTAAAGTAGGAATTCCGTTACTTGAATAAGAGATTGTATTAGTTTGGCTAAACACACACACACGCTTTGGTTTTGGAAAGTAGTCCATGATTTCTATCTTTGGAAGTAGTAATGCGTCTTGGTGATAATGATGGAAACTGTGATAATTAATAATTTTTGAACTTGTGTAGTAGTGGGCGAAAAAGATTTTATCTCTGAGAAAATTATATCACCATTGGTTATGCTATGTTAATGTTTGTGGGTACCGTTTTTGAAAACCCTCACGAGACTAAACTCGTCCACTAGGGGTAACCTAGAGGTTTAAAAAGCTTGTTACACATGCTAAGTGTAATCGTGATTCCTACGAAAGTGAGTTAGGAATATTGTTTTTGTTATTAGTTTAGATTTAGTTTTGCTCGAGGACTAGCAAAATATAAGTTTGGGGGTATTTGATAAGCGCATAAATGCTATATATTTACGCTCAATTTTATATTAGTTAGTTCGTTTAATTTATTCGTTTGATTTAGTAAGTGTATTTTTGGTGATATTACAGGAATTGGACTTAACATGATTAAAAGTGTGGAAACTGTCGAGATTCGGGATGTCAGTGCATTAGTCCCCCTGGTGTGGTTGGCCTGGCAGGGTTGTGCAGTTCAGTGGAGCTGCTCGAAACAGTATTGGTGAACTACTGGGTTATTATTTACCTTTAGTTGGGCTTGTGAATATTGGGCTAAGGAAAGAAAAGAGGATATAAAAGAATAACAGGAAGTAGAATGCACCAATGAAAAATATGGAATTGTTTGTGGTCTGACAAGAAATTAATGTGATGGTTTGGGAGAATGCGGGAACTGGTGAGCTGGTTAGAAGTTTATTAGTTGGCGTTTATTAGTGGGCACATGACTATCAAAGTGAGGAATGGATCTGTTTGTCGAAATATGGGCCAAAGTTAAGTTTAGTCCCATTAGTTAAAAACCGGATCCAAATGCTGAACACCAAAGCCCATCAACACCAAAGCCCATTAACACCAAAGCCCGTTCCCACTGTAGCTCCTAGCTACCGGACCACTGGATCAAAACAATTTTCTTCTCCACTTCAGTTCGCACGAACAGAACCCCAAAACCCCATCTACTTCCCTTGCAAAAACCAGCACCCAAATAAAGCTTGTTTGCTTTTCACTTGTTCCAGCGATCACCATTCTATACCCAAGCCTGCACCACCTGATCAAAGTCAAGCCCACTATGTTTTCATAGCTGGAATACTCACGAATAGAACCAAAAACAGAATCGAGCCAAATCTGCAACTCCGATTTCCAAATGGAATCGAATTGGGAACTCTCGTGACAAAATTAGAAACTGAGAGTTTCATTCCAAAGGAGAAACTGGACGAACAGAGGACCGAGTCTTTGGGGGATCCAATCCCAAATTTCACGCAACTCGACCGAATTAGATACTTCTAATTCAAATCAAACTCTCGATGTTAATCCATTATATATATAAGAGAGAAATAGTAGAGGAGGGGGCTCCGTAAGACGTAACGAGTAACACAAGAAAGAACGGAGTGGGAGAGCAAGAATTGGTGGGAGAAGAAGTAAGGCGAAGCGGAACTTGCTGTCGACATGAGTTTTTCCTCACCTTACTTTATTTTCAGTTTGATTATTATGTGTAGCTATACTATTAGCTAGGGCTAAGATGAAGCCCTAGACTTGTATAGGTTTTTTTTATGTTTAATTAGTTTACTGTTCTCGGAACTTAAAGATTAAACTTGATTGATTTCTTTAGATAGTAATAGGATTACTTTCATTAATTATATCTTGGATGTTTTCATGTCTCGACTAATTAATAGTTAGATTATTCTCTTATTAATATCAATGCACTACGTTTATCGTTTAAATAAATCTGTGAAGAGTTGTGCTATAAAAAGACAACTCTTGCTAGTGATTTATATTTTCGTTTGCTGAAATCCAATCAATCTAATAAATATAAGAGATTCATGATCATATCTTCGAGAAAGCTAGGGTTACCTTTCCCTCGTGCTACTCCTAATTAAAAGAGAACTATAAACTGATTTGACTAGGATAACCTACAACGGTCCAGGGTGGATTCGAATGCCTTAGTGTTTTCTTCGTTAATAGTTAATCCATTTAATTTATTGCTTTCATAGTAATTAGTTAATTTTAGTTAATAGTAATTCAAACTTCCATAAAAGAATATTGTTCGAATTAGTTAAGTATAATTTTAATACTCGTTTGTCCGAAGTAGCAATTCCTGTGGGATCGACCCGTTTTCCGTAACTATTTTCAACGATAGTTGTGCGCTTGCGGTTTAACTAGGGTTAGATTAGTCTATTTAATTAGACCGACTAATTTCCTATCAATGCTCACAGGATATATATTAAGTACTCTAACCTAGGTCTCAAAAAAATACTGCCAAGTACAATCAAAGATGCTCATGCAAGATGTTCGTAAAAAGATGCAATGACTATTACTTACGTATTAATCTATGTTTCAAAAATTAAATCCTAATTCAAGTACTACGTGAGATTTCTAGACTAATATCATCATGGAGAAGGGAACAATACTATTATCACTAAGTGCCTAGTATAAACAATATTTTTAATTTTTAATTTTTTTATAAAGAAAAGTGCGTAATTTACATCCTAAAAGTGCCTAATATTTGCAAATGTTTCTATCCCACCCCCAAACAATCGAACGCTTTGTCCTCAAAGTGTAAAGAGATAAGGAAAGAATTTATCATAGAAACGTGGCAATAATTGGCAATACCGGTAACAGAAATATTGTAAAGATGACATGATAACATGAAGCACAATTAAACAGTTACGTACTAACTAACACAAACTTTACTGGAGTAAACATGGCATGCAAAGGGTGGCAAAAAGATTTGAAATGAAATACCAAAATACGTCACCCCCAAACAAAATTGGAAAACTCTTTTTAAGTTTGAAAATGTTTGTTTGGCCTATACTCCAGAAATGTGGTATGTTACAAAAAATTATATGGGTCTTTTTAAGTCAGATTCCCTAGACTTACTGTGATATATATGTATTAGCATGCAGTTTACCATACATCAATAATCTAAATAATTGTAGATCTTTCCATAAATAGTTAACACGAAATGCACCACCAAACAAAATAAAGCACCAAGACTTTCTACGACGCAACTTAGTGGAATGAGAGTGAGATTTGATGGACCTAGAACCTAATCGAGCGTGTACTCTCTTCTCTTTTGAATGAAAGGGTGTCCAAGTGAATGATCGTGACAAAAAGAATGGTTGTGGAAAATACTTGGAATGTGGATACGTGTTAGAAGAAAAGGGTGGAAAGAATGATTGGATTGTATGAGGGATTAGCTCAGGTGGATGGTGGTCGGGTGGTGCTCTATGTAGTTTTTGAGAGGGTGAATCATCACAAGCTCTTAGAAACTCATAGAATTCCTCATCTAGCTTGGTCGCATCTACATAATTATGGTATTCATCTGCATCTTTGAAAAAGTCATCAATCTCATCCAAGGAGTCGAAATTATGATCTTTGTCTTCTTCCATAAGAGGGGTATAACTTGAATTCGAATTTGAAGATTGAAATATAAATTAAGTATTTTATTCTAAGATTCAAAACTTGTTCTAACAACTACTAGAATTGACAACTAACTAGATTAATCTATATAAACTAATTTAATGAATTAAAACTAACTATTTGATCTAGACTAAGTAAAGCTAAGTAAAAAAACTAACTATTGGATTATTTACTAACTAAAAACTAAAATAAATTAAGAGCTAAGTCTTTCTCTCTTCAAATAGAGGAGACAAAATCCACAAATTCGGGTATGAGCGAAGGAGCCATGTTTTGGGCCGGAAAATCGAGCCCAAAACCTCAGTACTTCAGTCCACAAAGGGATTTTCAGCTGGATTCGACTTCAATAGCCTTTTTGTCCATTTTTGCTCCTTTGATTTGGTCAAGGTTGGGACCATTGTTAAGATCTTTCCTATCCGGTCGTTTTGACATAAAGTAGGCCCAATTCTAAGGTTTGCGTCCAAAGATACGACCTTCGGAATTTCAGCTGACTTTTGTGCATTATTTCTGCCCGCGTTGACTTTGACTTTTCAACTTTGACCGGGCTTTACAAAGGCTTTTTCTCCTCGAATCTTGGCTTTTAATCATAGAACTTCCTAGCAACCAACTTTTTCTTCTTTATCTCACAAAAGGGACGCATTTCTGCATGTATTTGACTCTAATGCCTGGAATACATAACAACACGATAACAGTACTTACTCTTACTTATTAATCATATAATTGGTCTAAAAGTAATATTGTTAAGGGGTTAAAACTACAGTTTTGGGCTCTTATCAAGGAGCCTCAGAGGCTTATAGGTTTTTAGAAGATCAAACAAAGTGTAATAATAACTGGGGGGTAGTGACGATATCCCCCGCTCCACTAGTTCTTCTTCAACAGTTAAGGCTACCAGTATGTTTGAGGTTAAATCTGATCCTGAGCTTAAAACTTTAATTGAATCTCTCACTAAAAAGGTAGAAGCTATTTCTGTTCAACAAAAGCTTATCCCCGTCATGAATGTTAACTCTATTCCCTGTAATTTCTGTTTGAGTCATGCGCATCCCGACTCCAATTGTCCTTTAGTCTATGAAAATCCATCCGCTCAGCCGGACAATGTTTGTTCCATTAATAGCGAACCTAACGTACCTTGGAGACAAAATCCCAACTTCAGTTGGAGACATAATCAACAAGTTACACCTCCAGCATATAATAATCAACATGTTAGGCCAGCGACCAATTACCTCTACCGAGACAAGGACAAGGACATGGTAATTATAATCATTATAACAATAACAATTATAATGTTAATAGAGGTATCGTTCCGGTTAATAATAACTATCACAACCCACCTAGTAATAATCAACGTGAGATAGTTCCTGTCACACCACCTGTAACAACTACACATCCACAACCGGATCGTTTCGACGCCTTTATGCAAACCCAATAATAGATTTTACAATCCATCCAACTTTCCTTATAGCAGTTAACACAAGAGAAAGTACAACTAAAAGGTGTGTTTCCAAGTCAAGCGATACCTAACCCTAAAACAGCAAACACGGCCTTTGAGGTAAACGGTAATACTAGTAATAAAAATGGAAACATAGGTGAGCTAAATGTCATCACCACTCTCCGTTCTGGCAGAGTGGTTGATAACGCCGTAACTATGCCTGTAGTTACCCCACCAGTAATCCCTACACAAGATATTGTACTAGATACCAAAATAATAACTGAAGATCCTACCCCTGTAGAGGTACCAATTAAACCACAACCTAAGAAACAAAAAGCCAAGATTAGACATCCAATTGATCCATATGCTAAATATAGAGAGAAACTACTGTTCCCCAAAGATTAGCCATGTTAACCAAGGATACGAATTTCGATGAGATTAGAGAAGTTTTCAAAAATCTAACGATAAACCTACCCTTTCTTGAAGCGATTAAAAAGTTACTTCACCATCCTAAGTTTCTTAAAGAGTTGTGCACTACTAGGCGTAAAAAAAATATTCCTAAAGACGCCTTTTTAACTGAACAGTTTCCAACTTTAACCGAACATAATGGAATTGTTAAGTATAAGGACCCTGGTTATCCTACTATACAATGCACCTTAGGAGATTCTCACACGACGACTGCGCTATTAGACCTTGGGGTGAGTGTTAACTTACTCCTTTATTATTTATATAAACAAATAGGTCTACAGGAGATGCAACCTACTAAAATGACATTGCAATTAGCGGATCGGTCTATTAAGTATCCTAAGGGTGTGGTTGAAAACGTGCTTGTTAAGGTTCAGGATTTCTACTATCCTACTGATTTCGTTATCCTCAACACAGAAGTCGCTAATAACTCTGTTCCTATCATTTTAGGCCGTCCCTTCTTGGCTACTACCAACGCGCTCATAAACTCCCGCGATGGCTCGATGTCCATATCTTTTGGCCCTCTTTCTATTGAGGTAAATGTTTTTAAAATGACGAAACAGTTCCCAAATACGACTTCGGATGGAGAGGTTAGCATGATCGAGAGCTTAGCTCAAGATTATTTCGACAACACGTTTCCTGATAATCAGATGCACCAATTTCTAACCTTCGGAAGTTCCAACATTGACGCTATGACAGAAGAAGAATTTTTTACCCACTATCCCAGTGATTCTTCTAACCCACCTATTGAAGAATGTCTTGCATATCTAAAAACTTCTAAGGATATAGACTTGAGAGCTCTAGCTGAACACCATTCACCCACCACACATTATCCTGTCACTCATTCACCTTCTATCAATGTTCCCTGCCCTCCACCTTTTCAAAGGAACCTTGAGTTTGCAATTCACTCTATTTCCGCTACGCCACGTCATGGGAAATCATGGGGCTTGATTGTGTTTGGGTGTGTTTCCTATGATCATTATTTATGGAACGATCCATAACTATTTCGGTTGTTGATATATGGTAAACTGCATGTTCATTATATACATATATTTTAGATAAAGTCTCGAGTATCTGACTCTAAACGGCTCATTTTGTTCTTCAGTGTACTCCATTCCACTTCCATATATTGGTAAGTGCACCATTCAGGTAACCGGGCCCTCCCTATAGAGTGTGTGGCTGTAAGTACCGGATCCTAAGTCCATGTTTAACGTAATTCACGCTTTCCACTCTCGCATGTTTTCTCAGTTTTTGAGTCATGTTTATCTATGGTGTGAATTATGTCCTTATTGATTTCTTTTTTTTTTTCCTTATATTAATCCGTATTCATAAAAAGTAAAAAATATTAAAACCATAAAAATAGCAATCTAGCAAGTCTCAGAAATCTGACTTTAAAAGACCCGCGTTTAAAACAAATTTTCTAAACTCTGTTTTATAAAATTTGTTTGGGGGTGGGGTGTTGGTCTTTCCATTCTTGATTGTTTCCATTTTTTGTTGCTTATTCCGTTTAATCGTATTTTAATTCGGGTTGACATTATCTATGAATTTAGATTTCATTTGTTCACATAACTTTCGTCATTCACACACTTCGAGGTGTTTTCTACCTTTTTATATGTCAACCACGGTTAGAATATAGTGTTTTATGGATCAATGGATTGGAAATTCTCTCCTGATCATTTTCATATCTCATTCGCATAATTCGGACCGGTAACGAGCAATTTTAATTTTGCGCACATAGGGACAAAATGGGTATTTTTTTAAATTTATTGGGCTTGGGCCCAAATCTCGCAAGCATGTGCCGCGCACGTGCGTCTTCTTCACACCCAAAACCAGTTCGCAATTTCTCTTTCACGCCTCCATCAACCTCCATTAAACCCTAAAAAAAAAAAAAACCCCAAAAACCACCACGCCAAAAGGTTTCCCCCACTCCCATTTCGCTATTTGTTTTCACATTCATCTTCTACACATCTCCATACCTCCATTAAACCACCGAAACACCACCAAAAACATATCACCACCGATTCCGACCACTCCATTATTCAACCCAAAGTTTGATTCCTTGTTCTATTTACTCTCCCCCACCTTATTCAAACCCACATTTCGAATTCCAATACTCAATGGCCCAAAAACGTAAAATTCTTCCGGAACAAGTTTTCAAAACGAAACAGTTTGCGCCGTTTTACGATGACGAGATGAAACGTAGGAATTGACAATGGTTGTGGTATACGGAGGATGATTTTTACCATGAGGATTTGGTTTTGAATTTTTATAAGAAGCGGGAAATCGAGGGTAGGAAGATTTTTGTGAAGTTAAATGGTGTGAAGAGAGAGGTGAGTGCTTCGATTATAACTGATGTTCTGGGCATTATGTTAAAATGCCAGCTTGTAGCCACCACGCAGGAATCCCAGTATGGGGGGTAGAGGCGTTGATGAGAGCCACTGTGTTGGAAGGACAGTACAATACGAAGTCGCATTGTGTCCGACAGTCGTCTTTGAGAACCAATCAGCTAGCTGTAGCTCAGTGGATTGGTAAGAATGTCATTGGGAAAGAGAAGTTCAGTGACATCAGTCTTAACTGTCTGTACGTACTCTGGATATTATAACAAAAGATGTATAATTTTTGCATCGTCGACTTCTTGTTAACTATGATTAGAGGAGTTGGAGTAAGTACCGCACCCTTTCCTACTTTAATTACTAAGATAATGTTGACTTTTGGTGAGAAACCAAGAACTGAGCGGACTATGTTGAAGTTGCATACAAATGTCATTGCTTATGCGGACTGTATTCAGAAGGTGTGGAGATTGCCTTGAGAAAGGGTTGCGGAAGAGGGTGATTCGGATGATGAGGAGGAGGACACGGCATGTTTTGATGCAAATGCCTTGGGGAATTGTAATTCAGATATGGAACGCATGTCAGTGCTGCATCGTGGTTTGCATTCCCTGAACCATATTTGTGAAGACCTGCGGAATAGGCAGGTTGCCATTCATGATGAAAATGTGAACCTACAGAAGACTGGGAATGAGCATTGGGTTGAGATGAGGGAATTTATGGAGGGACAGCGGCAGTTCCAAGACAAAGTCCTTAGACGCTTGCCACCTTATCAGAGTCCTATTTCTAACAACTCTGATAGGCATGAGCGTCGTCGACGCAGGACTGGCGACGCTGGACCATCTTCCTCTCAGGGCGAGTAGTGTAGTTGTTTTGGATTTAGGAAGTTTCCCTATTTTCGTAGAAGTTTATTCCGAGTTGTTTAGTTTATTAGTTAGATTTGAATTATGTATTTGTTTTCGAATATTTGATCCTTACTTGAATTTTTAATCTAATTTAGTTTTGTCAGCATGCAATGGTTTTTGAATGAATCCCACCTTCCCGAATTGTTTGGGGGTGGTATTATTGTTTTTTTTTTTTTTGCATTGCTTTTATCTTATCCACCATTTAAGACGTTAAATTTTGCAAACTGTGGAAATACGAGTGTTTAAGAATGTTGCCGATATTGGTGTGGCTAAGGACAGATATTGTTGTAGAATGGAAATTCAATGAATAGAATTAGGAAGTTGCTATTTTGAATTCAACCAAAAAGCTATTGGTTTATATTCGGAATATGCACCGAACTTGTTTTGGTTTTTAGAATATTTTGTTTCCGACAATTGCCTTAAAAATTTTGGCAACTTGTGGATATTCATTTTAGAAACTAAAACCCTATATATACTTGATTCACTCTACACTCACAACCCACACCTCTCACTTTGCACTCTCACCTTTCACTCCTCACTTTTCTCTTAGTTTTCCATTACATAGCACTCAAGTTATATGGAGTGCACCCCGCGCCATATACAGGCTAAATCCGAGAGCACCCTACACTGAAGCACCTGGAACTCAAGTTAGACAAGAGCGCACCCTGCGCCCTTGTACGGCAAAATCTGAGCGCGCCCTGCGCTATAGTGTCTAGACCTCGACCAAGACAAGAGCGCACCATGCGCCCTTCACAGGCAAATTTTGAGCGCACCCCGCGCCTTGCCCTTCGCAGCCACTTAAACTTCTGATTTTTTTGTGAGTCTTTCCAGGGTTGTTTGCAGCACATCTAGAGAGTATTTATTATGATGACATCTCCTACAATCATACCTAAGCAGTCTTTCGAATACTAGTTAGGAAGCGAGACCTATGGAGGATGGTTCTGCAACAGGATCGTGCAATTAGGATGGCAACATCTACTGGTAAGTCCTGACGAATCGTATTCACCTCAACTTACTGCATATTTCTATAATAATGCTAAATTCTTTTGTCAACCTGATGGAGAACAAAAATTCTTCATCATAGTTAATGACACGACAATGGAATTCAGTAAGTTTTTGGTAGCGTTGGTTCTGGGAATGCCTTTGCCTTATCCTACAAACACGTGGGGATATATGACTAATAATGCATACCTTTATAACTATGCATATTTTCACGAGTATTATGGGGGAGGGGTGTTTCGTGTAATAGACCAAGGGCAATATAACATAGCCCTTGGTAGCTTGTCCCTGAACGTAGGCACTACTATGTTATTTATCCTGATGAATATTTTAGGGGAGTGGCAGTTTACTTCTGCGCATAGTACCACTGGTGACGTTTTCCTTACTTTAGCTAAGGGACATTTCCTATACGATATTCCCAAGGTTTTAGTGGCTAGTCTAGTGATAAAACATAAAAATAAATAGTTTACCTACGAAATGAACGATGAAACTCAAAACGTAAGTAAACTAAAACTATCTTAAGTGCCTATATTTTATCAAAGTTTCTTCTACTCTCAATTCTATTGAACATAGTTGAGTAGGAAGTTTGTTCCACTCCTAGTCCTTCCGCATGTTAATGTTTTCAAGTCTAATTACTCTACTTAAGGTCTAATGAGAGATTTACGAAAAGGCAACTAGACTATGATGCAACTACCCACAAGATGCACTAGTCGACTATCAGAACAACTATGGGAATGCTACGTTGGTTCTATGATACGGAGTTAGAGGGGGATTGATTCCACCTTAACTCGACTTAATCCTATTAACGACAAATCGTCGTAATCCAAATTGAACTGCTTCGCAGAACAATTGGTTCTTCCTAATCCCAAATTACACATGGCATTCCTACCAATTCATAACTAGCATGTGAACGATTAAACCCATTCTCATGGTGAACTAATCGTTTCTAGAGTGGAAAGGAAATCACGACGATTCTACGATAGTCGGAATCAAGCTTTCATCAAGGCTTCTCAACCCCCTCTAATTGAGGTTTAGCCGAGAATCATTACGCAATCATTTCCGATTAAATTAAAACTAAACATAATATAAAGAATTGACATTTACTAATCTAAATTAAACAATAATTAAAATCTAATTAATAACTAAGAATTGAATAACAAGTAATAAATGAATTTTGATCTAACACAAATGTAAATGACAAGAATTGAAATTGACAAATAGCTATTTTATTTATCCCACTAATTAAGAGTAATGATTCTAATAGTTAATCTAAAACAAGAATTGGATTTGAAATTAAACTTAATTAAAACAATTAAATCTAGATCTAGAAGCTATTCTAATGGCTACTTTCTATTCTAAGCTATATCTACTCTATTCTCTACCAAAAAAATCTACCCTTAACCAAGAGCTAAGCTTTGGTTTTTATACTTTCAGATCCAAAAATCGTGCATGGGCTTGGAGCCATGTTTTGGGCCAGAGAATCAGGCCCAAAACCCAATTCTTTCAGTCCAAAAAGGCCTCTTCAGCTGCAGTTGGCTTCAATAGACTTTTCGTCCACTTGTGCTCCTCTGATTGGGTCAAAGCTTAGACCATTGGAAAGCTCTTTCCGATCCGGTCGTTTTGACATAAGGTAGGCCCCATTCCGAGGTCTGAGTCCAAAGATACGGCCTTCGGAAGTTCTGCTGACTTTGAGTGTTGTTTCTGCCCGCGTTGACTTTGACTTTTCAGCTTGACCGGGCTTTAGAAAGGCTTTGTCTTCTTGAATCTTGGCCTTTAATCATAGAACTCCTTACCAACCAACCATTGCTCCTTTATCTCATCAAAGTGGCATATTTCTGCACATAATTGACATTGAAACCTGAAATGCATAAAAACACGTAATCAGTGTTAACTCTTAATTATTACTCACATAATTGGTCTAAAAGTATGACTGTTACAGGGTTAAAACTACAGTTTTGGGCTCTTATCAAACCACCCCCAAATAGCATTTTGCTTGTCCTCAAGCAAAGATGAGAAATTAGAATAAGTGACCAAAAATAGAGTTCTAACTACTCTTGTTTCGCTGAGTGCGATTACATTGACCATATGCAACAAGGCCTTAAACCACTAGGAATTCCCTAGTGGAAGAGTTATAGCCTCGTGAGAGTTTTCCAGTGAAGGTACTCACAAACTTCATCTATACTACAACGACTAAGAAATAAAACTATTGTTTCCTTATTCATGCTCTAAATTAACTATACCTCTCACTAGCAATCTAGCAATGCATATAGAGTAATCAAGTCAAACCCTAAGCTAATATATACATAATAATCAATCATCTACAATAAATATATATACAATGAGTAATACTATGAAATGTCTAGCAGGTTCGTTTCTGAAACTCGGAATAGCGTCCTTAAGTAGGTTCTCACAATAATAGTCAAGATACAACACTCTGATTTTTCCACTCAAGTTTCGCTACTCCAGTGTGCAGTGGGCACACTTTACCTTACAATCTCGATGACAACAAGGAAGTCGGAGTCGATCAAACACATCTGCCACTTACTATCACACTAACATATTCCTAATTGAGCTAGAGGTCTTTATTAGGTGTTGCGGGGATTAGGAGATGGTTTAAGAATGAAGGAAATGGGTATTCAAAAAGGACAAGTCTGAGATAATAAAGTCTTCATATTATGTAACTTAGATAAAACCTTGTTATTTTCTTTTGCTTCTATACTTTGTTTCCATCCTTAGCCATATTTTTCTTTTTTTTTTCTTTGGCTTTTGACTCCCTTTTATTCTATTTTTGGAGTTTTTTATTTATTTCTTTTTTTTTTCTTTTCCTTGGATGGAAACTTCTTTTCTTTTCTGAAGCAACTAACTAATTTTTGTTTACACAGGTTTTTCTCTTCTTCTTTCTTCACTCATTATATTCTCAGACTTATTCTAGATTAGGTAAGTTGAATTTTTTATTTTGTTTTGTTTTTGTAACAGGGTAAAGGATTTGTGGTTTATGAAAGGCTAAAGAAAGGCTCGAGGGCTTAACTAGCGGACAATAATTCTTAGGTTTGAATTTCTGGCTATATCGATCCAAAGAGGGCCTAAATTCGCTTAGGATATGGCATAGTGATCAAGCAAGTGGACGTGTGATTTCTCTATCCGGATTTTACTTCTCCCTTGTGTCATTTCTCAAATGTTTCGCTCATATAAGGCTTTAGGCTATATTCTCATAGGATTTGTAGAATAAGTACTCTAGCCTAGATTTCAGAAACTTACTGCTAACAATCATCGATACTTGATAAAACATAAAATGAAATAGTTTACCTACGAAATGAACGATAAAACTCAAAACGTAAGTAAACTAAAACTATCTACGTGTCTATATTTATCAAAGTTTCTACTCTCAATTCTATCGAAATAGGGTGGAGTAACCAATTCGTTCCACTCCTAGTTCTCTAGCATGGAATGTTCTCTAGTCTAATTAGTCGGTCTTAAGTCTAATGAGAGCTTTACGAAGGGGAATTATACTATGATGCAATATGAAAAGCAATATGTTGAATGTCACTATGAAATATATGGAAATACTAATGCTCTTGAATCTAGATAAAGAATTATAGGGGAATTGAATCCACCTCGAATCCAACTTAATCACCTAGAATAGACTGTTGTAATCCAATTCTTACGTTCTTACGGTAAGAATTGCTCGTTCTAATCCCTAATTAACATGGCATTTCTACCAATTTATAACTATGTGAGGTCGCCCACCCATTCTCATGGAGAAACACGACCTTCTAGAATGGAATAGACTCTACAACGCTTCTACACTATACAACTAAGTTTTCATCAAGGCTTCATCAACCCCTCTAATGGAGGTTTTAGCCTTGATTCATCAAACCATCATTTCCCATTGAAATTGAATACAACATATTACAGAGATTCTAACTTTATGAAATTTAACTAAACAATAATCGAAATCTAATTAATAACTAAGAATTGAATGATAACAAGAATTGAAATTAGATCTAATAAATTGTAAATGACAAAAATCAAAATTGACAAGAATAACTATTTTATTTATCTAATCAATAAAGAACAATGATTTAAAGTTTTAATCTAAAAGAGAGAATGAAATTCTAAAACTGAGATCTAAAACTAATTACTGGAGGCTACTAATCTAATTTCTAATCTAGGTCTAACTATCTACCCTTAACAAAGAGTGAAGCTTTGGTTTTTATACATTCAGATCCAAAAATCGTGCATGGGCTTGGAGCCATGTTTTGGGCCAGAGAATCAGGCCCAAAACCCAATTCTTTCAGTCCAAAAAGGCCTCTTCAGCTGCAGTTGGCTTCAACAGACTTTTCATCCACTTCTGCTACTCTGATTGGGTCAACGCTTGGACCATTTGAAAGCTCCTTCCGAACCGGTCGTTTTGACATAAGGTAGACCCCATTCCGAGGTCGGAGTCCAAAGATACGGCCTTCAGAAGTTCTGCTGACTTGTGTGATGTTTCTGCCCGCGTCGACTTTTCAGCTTTTGACCGGAATTTAGAAAGGCTTTATCTTCTCGAATCTTTGCCTTTAATCACGGAACTCCTTAGTAACCGACCTTTGCTCCTTTATCTCGCTAAAGTGGCATATTTCTGCACATAATAGACTTTGAAGCCTAAAATGCATAAAAACACGTAATCAGTGTTAACTCTTAATTATTACTCACATAATTGGTCTAATAGTATGATCGTTATTCTGGGGTTAAAACTACAGTTTTGGGCTCTTATCAAACCACCCCTAAACAGCATTTTGCTTGTCCTCAAGCAAAGATGAGAAATTAGAATAAGTGACCAAAAATGGAGTTCTAACTACTCTCTTTTACTGAGTCGCGATTGCATTGACCATATGCAACAAGGCCTTAAACCACTAGGAATTCCTAGTGGACGAAGTTATAGCCTCATGAGAGTTTTCCATTGAAGTTACTCACAAACTTCATCTATACTACAACGACTAAGAAAGAAAACTATTGTTTCCTTATTCATGCTCCAAATTATCTATACATCTCACTAGCTATGAACAAGAATAACCAAGTCAAAACCTAAGCTAATATATGCATAATAATCAATCATCTACAATAAACATTTATATAATGAGTAATACTATGAAATGCAATAGCAGTCCGTTTCTGAAACTTCGAATAGCGTCCTTAAGTAGGTTTCACAATAATAGTCAAGATACAACACTCGATTTTTCCACTCAAGTTTTGCTACTCTAGTGCGCAATGGGCACACTTTACCTTACAATCTCAATGACACACAAAGAAGCCGGAGTCGATCAAACACATCTGCCACTTACTATCACACTAACCTATTCCTAATTGAGCTAGAGGTCTTTATTAGGTGTTTCGGGGATTAGGAGATGGTTTAAGAAGGAAGGAAATGGATATTCAAAAAGGGACAAGTCTGAGATAATAGAGTCTTCATATTATGTAACTAGAGAAAACCTTGTTATTTACTTTTGCTTCTACACTTTGTTTCCATCCTTAGCCATATTTTTTTTCCTTTTTCTTTGGCTTTTGACTCCTTTTATTCTATTTTTTTGGAGTTTTTTTTTTCCATTTTTATTTTTCTTTTCTTTGGATGCAAACTTCTTTTCTTTTTTTTTTTTTTTTTTTTTGAAGCAATTAACTAACTTTTGTTTACACAGGTTTTTCTCTTCTTCTTTCTTCCTTATTCTATTCTCAGACTTATCTAAATTGGGTAGGTTGAATTTTTTTTTATTTTGTTTTATTTTGTAACAGGGTAAAGGATTTGTGGTTTATGAAAGGGCTAATGAAAGGCTCGATGGGGCTTACTTAGGAAAATATACTTAGGTCAGAATTTCTAGCTATATCGATCCAAAAAGGGCCTAAATTCTCTCTTAGGACATGGTATAGTGGTCAAGCAAGTGGACGTGTGATTTCTCTATTCGGAATATACTTCTCCCTTGTGTCATTTCTCAAATGTTTCACTCATATAATGCTTTAGGCTATATTCTCACAGGATTTGTAGAATAAGTACTCTAGCCTAGATTTCAGAAACTTACTGCCAAACAATCTTAGATACTCATGTAATATATTTATAGATAGATGCAAAGATTATTACCTACATATTAACCTAAGTTTCTAAAAATTATTCAAATGCAAAAGCTACGTGAGACTTCTAGATTATTAAGAGCATAGAGAAAGAACCAATACCAATATTCCTAAGTGTATAGCATAAACTTTATATTTTTATTTTTATTATTTTTAAGACAAATAATACGTAATATACAACCTAATATGTGCTTAACATTTACATCGTGTTTCTATACCACCCCCAAACAATTTGGGAGAAGGGGGCTCATGAAACAATTCAATAGCACAATTAAATTATGTAACTAACTAATTTTTATAATTTTTTACATTTTATAAATAAAAGTGCGTAATTTACATCATAAAAGTGTCTAATTTTTGCAAATGTTTCTATCCCACCCCCAAACAATCGAACGCTTTGTCCTCAAAGTGTAAAGAGATAAGGAAAGAATTTACCATAGAAACGTGGCAAAAATTGGCGTACATTCAGAATAAAGACAATATTGTAAAGATGATATGATAATATGAAGCACAATTAAACCGGGGTGCGTACTAACTAACTAACACAAACTCTATTGGAGTAAACATGACAGGCTTAGGGTGGCAACATGATTTGAAATGAATACCAAAATACGCCACCCCCAAACAAAATTGGAAAACTCTTTTTAAGTTTGAAAATTTTGTTTGGCCTATACTCCAGAAAGTTGGTATTGTACGAAAACTTGGGTTTTTTAAAGTCAGACTCCCTAGACTTATCTAAACATATGTATGAATATGCAGTTTATCATATATCAACAACCAAAATAGTTGTGGATCGTTCCATAAATAAATATCACAGAAAACATATCCAAACATAATCAAGCACAAAGATTTCCTACGACCTTGACCCTAGTGGAATGAAAGCTAAGTCGGATAGACCTATAACATAACCGAGCATGCACCTTATGTTTCATCTTTGAACGAGAGGGTGTCCTAGTGAATAAGTGTGGAAAAGTGAATGGTTGTGGAAGATATGGTGGATTGGGATAAGTTTTAGAGAAAAAGCATGGAAAAAATGAGGATGTGGGTTTAGCACAAAACTCATTCATCTCAGAAGTTAGGACCTGTCTCAAGTCTGAAAATGAAGGTGTCAAGTGGTTTATCATTGGGAAGTATTTGTTTACTAGGTGGATTTAAAAATCATGAAGCACTGGGGAGAAACTAAAGGATCGAAAGTGCAAACTCGAGGTTCCTTTGAAAAGGTGGAGGGTGGGGAATATTGGTGATGGAAGGTGAATGATTCTCAGCTAGAGCTCTCAAGTCCATATCATCGAAATCTTGATATATGCAAGACATTCCTCAATAGGTGGGTCAAAAGGATCACTGGGATAGAGATTGAAAAATTCATCTTCCGTCATAGCATCAAGGGATGAATGGTTGTTGGGCAAAGGGGACTCGCATGAAGTGGTAAAGCGGTGCAAAAGAGTTGAGGAATTCTTCTTCGATTTCGGCCTACTACCAGGGAGTCATTGTTAAAGTCGGAATTTCTGAAGGAAAGGAATTTGTTAATCTGTTTCTCCGGAAACATGTTTTTGAAGTAATCTTGAGCTAAGCTCTCGATCATGCTAACCTCGCCATTTGTAGATGAATCGGGATACTATGTCCTTGTTTTGAAAACATTTACCTCAACAGAAAGATGGCCAAAGACGACAAGGACATCGAACCATCGCGGCAGTTTATGAGCGTTGGCGAGTAGCCAAGAAGGGGCCCTAAAATGATAGGTACAGAGTCGTTAGTGACTTCGCGGTCGAGGATAATAACGAAGTCGGCCGGTAGTAAAATTTTGGACTTTAACCAAAGACGCGTTTTCAACCACACCCTTAGGATACTTAATAGACCGATCAGCTAATTGCAATGTCATTTTAGTAGGTTGCATCTCCTCTAGACCTATTTGTTTATACAAATAAAACGGGGAGTAAGTTAACACTACCCCCGTGTCTAGTAGCGGTCGTCGTGGTGAGAATCTCCTAAGGTGCATTGTGCTGATAGGGCGACCGGGGTCCTTGTACTTAACAATTCCATTATTTTAGGATAAAGTTGGGAAGCTGTTCAGGTTAGAAAGGCGTCTTTAGGTATGTTGGTCTTACATTTAATAGTGCACAACTCCTTAAGAAACTTAGCGTGGTTAGGTAGCTTTTTATAGCTTCGAGAAAAGGAAGGTTTATCGTTAAATTTTTGAAAACGCGTTCCTAATCTCCTCAAAGTTAGTATCCCCGGTTAGCATGGCTAATTTCGAGGGAACGGTGGTTTTCGCTCTATATTTAGCGTATGGCTCGACTTGATGTGTAACCTTGGCTTTCGTTTCTTAGGTTGTGGTTTAACCGGTACCTCTACGGTGGTAGGTTCTTCGGTTTCTATTTCGGTATCTAGTTCAATATCCGTGTAGGGAGTATCGATGGGGTAACTATAGGCATAGTTACTTTGTTATCAACCACTCTTCCGAACGAGAGAGTGGTGATGGCATTTAGCTGACCCACGGATGTATTTTCCGTACTAGTATTACCGCCTCACCTCAAAGGTGCGGTTTTCGTTCTAGGGTTGGGTATCGCTTGGCCCGAAAACGCCTTTTGGTTGGGCTTTCTCTTGGGCTAACTGTTGGTTTTAAATTATTAACGGATTGTAGAATGTGTTGGTTAGATTGAGCCATGGTTTGGAAAAGTTGTTGGCTGACTTGTATGAAGGTGTCAAGACGATCCGGTTGTGTGGGTGTAGTAGTCCGCGGGTGGTGGATTTGGAACTATCTCGCGTTGATTATTTATGGGCTTAATTGTGATAGTTATTATTTACCGAACGATACCTCTATTAGCATTATAATTATTATAACTACATTGACCTTGTGCTGACTTTGTCGAGGTTGCACTTGGTTGTTATAATTATTATAATTACCCCGATCCCCGCCCTTGTTGTGGTGGAGCTTGGTTATAACCGTCGTTGGCCTAACATATTGATTATTATACCACCGTAGGTGTGACTTGTTGGTTATTTCTCCAACCGAAGTTGGGGTTTTGTCTCCAAGGGCGTTAGGTTCACTATTAATGGAACAAGAATGTTCATAGGCTATAGGGCCGGGAGTCCGGGATGCTCGGGACTCCAAATAAAACTACATGGATTTGAATTTACATTCATTACGGGGGATAGGCTTTTGTTGTATTTAAATGGCCTCTACCTTTTTGAGGGATTCAATTAGAGTTTTAAGCTCGGGATCTGATTTGACCTCAAACATACTTGGTAGCCTTTAATCGTTGAAGAAGAACTAGCGGAGCGGAGTAATCGTCACTACCCCCCCATTATTATTACGCTTTAGTCCGATCTTCAAAAATTTATATGCCTCGAGGCTCCTTTACTTAGGAAACTACCCCATTCATTATGTCTAGGACTTCTTTATGGTGGTGTAGAAGTCCTTTGAAAAGGCAACGAACTAACGTGTCTTTTGCTAGATGATGGTGTGGACACTCTATAAGGAGATCGGTGAAACGATTGAAGCCTCTCGAAAATGATTCATGAGGATTCTCGCCGAAAGAAGTGAATCTTGGAAAGCATTTCATCCGTCTTTGGGGGTGGGTAAAATGTTCCATAAACAATTTGAACAAGTTTGGCCCACGAGTCCACAAAATTAGGCTTGGGCAGTTAACCAAGACGCCTTTATCAGCTAAGGTGAAAGGGAATACCCTCAATTTAATTTATTCCGCACCAACCGTAGGATGGTGGAATGTTGTAAGGACTTGTTCAATCCTACGCGATGGCCGATAAGGTTTTTCATGGTCTAAACCATGAAAACGAAAGTAACAAATTAAATATATTTGGGGGGATGCGGAAATCCCCCACTGGGTCTGCTAGAACGATGCAAGATTTAGGGCTATCGCTCAAGGCTTTATAAAAGTCAGAGAGAGGAGTCTCTCTTTCTTCAACCATAATATCAGGTGGTGTATGTGAAATAGTAGCTAGAGGTGTAGTGGGTGGTAAACTAGATAGACTTGTTTGTTGACGTTGCCGTGTAATTACGTTAGTTGTTTTTCTTCAACCAGACCTTAATCTCATGCAAGACTAAGTCGAACTTAACTAAACATGCAATACTCCAAACAATTCTGATATACTCGTAGAAACCTCTAACTGGAGATGCGAAGTGTGGAAGAAAGGAATACCGACAAGGCCCTTGCTTCGCTTTATGAATAGCGTCTTGTTTGGCGTGTTCAGTGTATATAACAAGTTAGAACACTGAAAAACTTAAAAATCGAAGTTCGAAACAAACCTGTAGAAATCCGGAAAATTTTGCTTAGGGCGCAGGTGCGCTCGCATAGGGCGCGGTCGCGGTCCGTGTTCCAATAACTTAGCGCGGGTCGCGTTCGGTATGAGGGCGGGTCGTGCTCGTGTTCCAATAACTTAGCGCGGGTCGACATCGGTATGGGCGGTCGTGTTCCAAGAACTTAGCTGGTCTTTTGGTATGGGGCCGGGTCGCTGCTGCGTAATTTTTAGGAGAACTTTTCAATGCTGAAACGAACAACCACAGTATGAATCAAACAAGGATGGGTGGGTGAAATGGGACTTAAAAATGACTAATTATTCTATGAAAACAATGCTAAAGTGAAACTAAGATGGCAGCGGCGCCATTTGATAAATGATAAAATTGAATAGTCTACCTACGAAATGAACGATGAAACTCAAAACGTAAGTAAATTAAACTATATTTTAAGTGCCTGATATCTATAAAATGAGTAGTCTACCTACGAAATGAACTATGAATTCAAAACGTAAGTAAACTAGAACTATTCTTTTAAGTGTTGATTATCAAAGCTTCTACTCTCAATGCGAATTGCACTAAATGGAGTACGAAGTTCGTTCCACTCCTAGTTCCCTAGCATGGATTGTTTTCTAAATCTAAGAAATCAGTCTTAAGTCAATGAGAGCTTTACGAAATGTTATACTAACAAGACGCGTTAATTTAAATAACGAGATATAATAAATAACAAGATGAAATATAAACTAAAGTTAATCTACGAAAGCTACGGGAAATACGATTGTTTGAATCTAGATAAAGAGATTAGAGGGGAATTGAATCCACCTCGAATCCAACTTAACAACCTAGCGTAGAATGTTGTATCTCAATTCTCACGTTCTTACGGCGAGAATTTCGAGTTCTAATCCCTAGTGTTCATGGCATTCCTACCGGATACTAACTAGCATGTGAGGTCGTCCACCCATTCTCATGGCGAAACACGACCTTCTAGAGTGGAATAGATTCTACAACGATTCTATACTAAACAACTAAGTTTTCATCAAGGCTTCATCAACCCCTCTAATGGAGGTTTTAGCCTTGATTCATTAAACTAACATTTCCCATTGAATCTAAACTAAACATAATGTAAAGATTCTAACTTTATGAAATTTAACTAATCTAAATTAAACAATAACAAAATCTAATTAATAACTAAGCATTGAATAACAAATAATAAATGAAATTAGATCTAACAATTGTAATTGACAAATCGAAATTGAATCAAGAACAACTATTTTATTATCTAATTCAAGGGAAAACAATTATTCAATACTAAATTTAAAGCAAGAATAAAAACTAATTCCTTTAATCTAAAACTAGATCTAGAACTAAGGTTTAATGGAGGCTAACTAATCTAATTTATTTTCTCACCTAACTATCTACCATTAACAAAGAGCTAAGCTTTTGTTTTTATACATTCAGATCCAAAAATCGTGCATGGGCTTGGAGCCATGTTTTGGGCCAGAGAATCAGGCCCAAAACCCAATTCTTTCAGTCCAAAAAGGCCTCTTCAGCTGCAGTTGGCTTCCACAGACTTTTCGTCCACTTCTGCTCCTCTGATTGGGTCAAGGCTTGGACCATTGCGAAGCTCTTTCCGAGCCGGTCGTTTTGACATAAGGTAGGCCTCAATCCGAAGTCTGAGTCCAAAGATATGGCATTCGGAAGTTCTGCTGACTTTTGCTCCTTTATCTCGCTAAAGTGGCACATTTCTGCACATAATGGACTTTGAAGCCTGAAATGCATAAAACACGTAATCGATTAACTCTTACTTATTATTCACATAATTGGTCTAACACTATGATTATTAGGGGTTAAAACTACAGTTTTGGGCTCTTATCAAACCACCCCAAAACATTTTGCTTGTCCTCAAGCAAATATGAGAAATTAGAATAAGTGACCAAAAATGGAGTTCTAACTATTCTCGTTTCGCTGAGTGCGATTGCATTGACCATATGCAACAAGGCCTTAAACCACTAGGAATTCCCTAGTGGACGAGTTATAGCCTCGTGAGAGTTTTCCAGTGAAGGTACTCACAAACTTCATCTATACTACAACGACTAAGAAAATAAAACTATTGTTTCCTTATTCATGCTCAACTATCTATACATCTCTCTAGCAATTACACAAGAATAACCAGTCAAAACCCTAAGTTAATATATGCATAATAATCAATCATCTACAATAAACATATATACAATGAGTAGTACTATCAAATGTTTAGCAGGTTTGTTTCTGAGAACTCGGAATAGCGTCCTTAAGTAGGTTCTCACAATAATAGTCAAGAAACAACACTCTGATTTTTCCACTCAAGTTTAAGCTACTCCATTAACAGTGGGCACACTTTACCTTACAATCTCAATGACAACAAGGAAGCCGGGGTCGATCAAACACATCTGCCACTTACTATCACACTAACCTATTCCTAATTGAGCTAGAGGTCTTTATTAGGTGTTGCGGGGATTAGGAGATGGTTTAAGAAGGAAGGAAATGGATATTCAAAAAGGACAAGTCTGAGATAATAGAGTCTTCATATTATGTAACTTAGAGAAAACCTTGTTATTTTCTTTTGCTTCTACATTTTGTTTCCATCCTTAGCCATTTTTTTTTTCTTCTTTTTCATTGGCTTTTGACTCCTTTTATTCTATTTTTTTTTTTGGAGTTTTTATTTTATTTCTATTTTTATTTTTCTTTTCTTTGGATGGAAACTTCTTTTCTTTTTCTGAAGCAACTAACTAATTTTTGTTTTTACGTGTTTTCTCTTCTTCTTTCTTCACTCATTCTATTCTCAGACTTATTCTAGATTGGGTAGGTTGATTTTTTTTATTTTTTTATTTTGTTTTGTTTTTGTAACAGGGTAAAGGAATTGTGGTTTATGGAAGGCTAAAGAAAGGCTCAGTGGGGCGACTAGCGGAAAATATACTTAGGTCAGAATTTCTAGCTATATCGATCCAAAAAGGGCCTAAATTCTCGCTTAGGATATGGCATAGTGATCAAGCAAGTGGACGTGTGATTTCTCTATCCGGATTTTACTTCTCCCTTGTGTCATTTCTCAAATATTTCGCTCATATAAGGCTTTAGGCTATATTCTCACAGGATTTGTAGAATAAGTACTCTAGCCTAGATTTCATAAACTTACTACTAACTATCATAGATACTCATGTAATATATTTATAGATAGATGCAAAGATTATTACCTACATATTAACCTAAGTTTCTAACAATTATTCGATGCAAAAGCTACATTGAGACTTCTAGATTGTTAAGAGCATAGAGAAAGAAAAACAATACCAATATTCCTAAGTGTATAGCATAAACTTTTTATTTTTTTTTTTTTAAGACAAATAATACGTAATGTACAACCTAATATGTGCTTAACATTTACATCGTGTTTCTATACCACCCCCAAAACAATTTGGGAGAAGGGGGTTCATGAAACAATTCAATAGCGCAATTAAATTATGTAACTAACTAATTTTTATAATTTTTAACATTTTATAAATAAAAGTCGTAATTTACATCCTAAAAGTGTCTAATTTTTGCAAATGTTTCTATCCCACCCCAAACAATCAACGCTTTGTCCTCAAAGTATAAAGAGATAAGGAAAGAATTTACCATAGAAGCGTGGCGAAAATTGGCGAGACTGCAATGTAAATATTGTAACGATGATATGATAATATGAAGCACAATTAAACTGTTACGTACTAACTAACACAAACTCTACCGGAGTAAACATGACAGGCTTAGGGTGGCAACATGATTTGAAATGAAGACTAAAATACACCACCCCCAAACAAAATTGGAAAACTCTTTTTAAGTTTGAAATTTTTGTTTGGCCTAGACTCCAGAAAGTTGGTATTGTACGAAAAATTGGGTCTTTTAAAGTCAGATTCCCAAGACTTGCTAGATTACTATTTTTATAGCTTTAAACTTTTTTACTTTTTATGAATTAGGTTTAATATAAAGGAAAACAATATGCAGTAAAGACATAATTCATACCATAGAGAAACATGACTCAAAAACCAAGAAAACATGCAAGAGTGGAAAACGTGAATTATGTGAAACGTGGACTCAGGATCTGGTACTTACAGCCACACACTCCATAGGGAGGGCCCGGTTACCTAAATGGTGCATTCACCAATATATGGAAATGAAAGGAAATGCACCAAACACAAAAATTGAGTCGATTTATAGTCGATACTCGAGACTTTATCTAAACATATGTATGAATATGCGCAGTTTATCATATACCAACAACCGAAATAGTTGTGGATCATTCCATAAATAAATATCACAGAAAACATATCCAAACACAATCAAGCACCAAGATTTTTTACGACTTGACCTAGTGGAATGAAAGCGAAGTCGGATAGACCTATAATATAACTGAGTATGCACCTTATGTTTCATCTTTGAACGAGAGGGTGTCCTAGTGAATAAGTGTGGAAAAGTGAATGGTTGTGGAAGATATGGTAGATTGGGATAAGTTTTAAAGGGAAAGCATGAAAAAAATGAGGATGTGGGTTTAGCACAAAACTCATTCATGGTGTAGTTAGGGACTGTCTCAAGTCTAAAAATGAAGTTGTCTAGTGGTTTATCCTTGGGAAGTATTTGTTTAATAGGTGGATTTAAAAAATCATGAAGCACAGGAGAAACTAAAGGATCGAGTGCAAACTCGAGGTTCCTTTGAAAAGGTGGAGGGTGGGGAATATTGGTGAAGGAAGGTGAATGATTCTCAGCTAGAGCTCTCAAGTCCATATCATCAGAAATCTTGATATGTGCAAGACATTCCTCAATAGTTGGGTCAAAAGGATCACTGGGATAGAGATTGAAAAATTCATCTTCCGTCATAGCATCAAAGGATGTATGGTTGTTGGCAAGGGGGGACTCGCGAAGTGGTAAAGGAGCGGTGCAAAAGAGTTGCAGGAATTCTTCTTCTATTTCGTCTACTACCAGGGAGTGATTGTTAAAGTCGGAATTTCCGAAGGAAAGGAATTTGTTAATCTGTTTCTCCGGAAACATGTTTTGAAGTAATCTTGAGCTAAGCTCTCGATCATGCTAACCTCTCCATTTAGATGAATGAGATATCTTGGTCCTAGTTTTGAAAACATTTACCTCAACAGAAAGATGGCCAAAGGACAAGGACATCGAACCATCGCGGCAGTTTATAAGCGCGTTGGCAGTAGCCAAGAAGGGACGCCCTAAAATGATAGGTACAGAGTCGTTAGTGACTTCTGTGTCTAGGACAACGAAGTCGGCTGGGTAGTAAAAATTTTGGACTTTAACCAAAGACGTTTTCAACCACACACCCTTAGGATACTTAATAGACCGATCAGCTAATTGCAATGTCATTTTAGTAGGTTGCATCTCCTCTAGACCTATTTGTTTATACAAATAAAATGGGAGTAAGTTAACACTAGCCCCCAGGTCTAGTAGCGCGGTCGTCGTGTGAGAATCTCCTAAGGTGCATTGATCTGATAGGGCGACCAGTGGTCCTTGTATTTAACAATTCCATTATTTTCAGATAAAGTTGGGAACCGCTCAGTTAGAAAGGCGTCTTTTAGGTATGTTGGTCTTACGCCTAGTAGTGCACAACTCTTTAAGAAACTTAGCGTGGTTAGGTAGCTTTTTATAGCTTCGAAAAGGAAGGTTTATCGTTAGATTTTGAAAACGTTCCTAATCTCCTCAAAGTTAGTATCCCCGGTTAGCATGGCTAATTTTCGAGGGAACGGTGGTTTAGCTCTATATTTAGCGTATGGCTCGACTTGATGTGTAACCTTGGCTTTACGTTTCTTAGGTTGTGGTTTAACCGGTACCTCTACAAATTGGTAGGTTCTTCGGTTTCTATTTCGTATCTAGTTCGATATCCGGTGTAGGGAGTATTGATGGGGTAACTATAGGCATAGTTACTTTGTTATCAACCACTCTTCCAGAACGGAGAGTGGTGATGGCATTTAGCTCACCTACGGTTGTAGTTTCCGTACTAGTATTACCGTTTACCTCAAAGGCTGTGTTTGCTGTTCTAGGGTTGGGTATCGCTTGGCCTGGAAACACGCCTTTTGGTTGGGCTTTTTCTTGGGCTAACTGTTGGTTTAAATTATTAACAGATTGTAGAATGTGTTGGTTAGATTGAGCCATGGTTTGGAAAAGTTGTTGGCTCACTTGTATGAAGGTGTCAAGACGATCCGGTTGTGTGGGTGTAGTAGTCACGGGTGGTGTGACTTGTTGGTTATTTATGGGCGGATTGTGATAGTTATTATTTACCGGAACGATACCTCTATTAGCATTATAATTATTATAACTATATTGACCTTGTGCTTGACCTTGTCGAGGTTGTGCTTGGTTGTTATAATTATTATAATTATCCTGACCCTGTCCTTGTCCTGGTGGAGCTTGGTTATAACTATGTGTTGGCCTAACATATTGATTATTGTACCCTGAAGGTGTGACTTGTTGGTTATTTCTCCAACCGAAGTTGGGATTTTGTCTCCAAGGGGCGTTAGGTTCACTATTAATGGAACAAGAATGTTCATAGGCTATAGGACATTGGGAGTTGGTATGCTCAGGACTCCAACAGAAACTACATGGATTTGAATTTACATTCATGACGGGGATAGGCTTTTGTTGTACAGAAATGGCCTCAACCTTTTTAGTTAAAGATTCGATCAAATTTTTAAGTTCTAGATCGGGTTTCATCTCAAACATACCGGCGGCCTTAACTGTTGAAGAAGAACTAACAGAGCGGGGGATATCATCACTACCCCCCCAATTGTTATTACGTTTAGTTTGATCTTCTAAAAATTTGTAAGCCTCCGAGGCTCCTTTACTTAGGAAACTACCCCCATTCATTATGTCAAGGACTTCTTTATGGTGGTGTAGAAGTCCTTTGAAAAAGGCACGAACTAACGTGTCTTTTGCTAGGTTATGGTGTGGACACTCAATAAGCAAATCGGTGAAACGATTCCAAGCCTCTCAAAAATGATTCATGAGGATTCTCGCCGAAAGAAGTGAATCTTGGAAAGCATTTCATCCGTCTTTAAGGGTGGGTAAAAATGTTCCATAAACAGCTGAACAAGTTTGGCCCACGAGTCCACAGAATTAGGCGCTTGGGCAGTTAACCAAGACGCCGCCTTATCAGCTAAGGTGAAGGGGAATACCCTTAGTTTAATCTGTTCCGTACCAACCGTAGGATGGTGGAATGTTGTAAGGACTTGTTCAATCCTACGCATGTGTTGGTAAGGTTTTTCATGGTCTAGACCATGGAAAACGGGTAACAGATTAAATATGTTTGGGGGAATTCGAAAATCCCCCGTTGGGTCTGCTAGAACGATGCAAGATTTAGGGCTATCGCTCAAAGCTTTATAAAAGTCAGAGAGAGGAGTCTCTCTTTCTTCAGCCATAATATCAGGTGTAGTGTGTGAAATTCTAGATAGGCGTGTTGTATTTATTTCTATGAAAAACAAGCCTGATTATACTAGAATTAAAACTCCTCTGACAGAAGATGCGAGGAGTGGAAGAAGGAGTACCTGAATGCCTCCTTGCTACGCGTTTGAATAGCGTCTTGTTTACGCGTGTTCAGTGTATATAAGAGATTAGAACACTGAAAAACTTGACAACTCGAAGTTCGAATCAAACACGGGAAACCGAAAATTTCAGCTAAGGCGGCGCTGGGCGCTGTCTTGCCTTGTGGCGCTTCGATGTGTAAAGTCGAGCTCCGAGTAAGTTAGCGCTGGTCGTCGCTTCCATTTGCTGGCTGGCGTCGCTCGGTTAGAAGAAAATTCCAGTAACTTAGCGCGGGTCGCGCTCTCCTTGGGCGCGGGCGCGCCAGTGTTAGAAGAAAATTCCAGTAACTTAGCGCGGGTCGCGCTCTCCTTGGGAGCGGGCGCGCTCCATGTATTTTTTTCCGGAATTTTTTGACGCTGAAATGAATAACCACAGTATGAATCAAACAAGGGTGGGTGGGTTTAATGGGACTTAACAATGACTACTTCTACAAAGAAAACAATGCTAAAGTGCAACTAAGATGGCAGCGGCGCCATTTGATATCTATAAAATGAGTAGTCTACCTACGAAATGAACTATGAATTCAAAACGTAAGTAAACTAGAACTATTCTTTTAAGTGTTGATTATCAAAGCTTCTACTCTCAATGCGAATTGCACTAAATGGAGTACGAAGTTCGTTCCACTCCTAGTTCCCTAGCATGGATTGTTTTCTAAATCTAAGAAATCAGTCTTAAGTCAATGAGAGCTTTACGAAATGTTATACTAACAAGACGCGTTAATTTAAATAACGAGATATAATAAATAACAAGATGAAATATAAACTAAAGTTAATCTACGAAAAGCTATGGAAATACGATTGTTTGAATCTAGATAAAGAGATTAGAGGGGAATTGAATCCACCTCGAATCCAACTTAACAACCTAGCGTAGAATGTTGTATCTCAATTCTCACATTCTTACGGCGAGAATTTCGAGTTCTAATCCCTAGTGTTCATGGCATTCCTACCGGATACTAACTAGCATGTGAGGTCGTCCACCCATTCTCATGGCGAAACACGACCTTCTAGAGTGGAATAGATTCTACAACGATTCTATACTAAACAACTAAGTTTTCATCAAGGCTTCATCAACCCCTCTAATGGAGGTTTTAGCCTTGATTCATTAAACTAACATTTCCCATTGAATCTAAACTAAACATAATGTAAAGATTCTAACTTTATGAAATTTAACTAATCTAAATTAAACAATAACAAAATCTAATTAATAACTAAGCATTGAATAACAAATAATAAATGAAATTAGATCTAACAATTGTAATTGACAAATCGAAATTGAATCAAGAACAACTATTTTATTATCTAATTCAAGGGAGAACAATTATTCAATACTAAATTTAAAGCAAGAATAAAAACTAATTCCTTTAATCTAAAACTAGATCTAGAACTAAGGTTTAATGGAGGCTAACTAATCTAATTTATTTTCTCACCTAACTATCTACCATTAACAAAGAGCTAAGCTTTTGTTTTTATACATTCAGATCCAAAAATCGTGCATGGGCTTGGAGCCATGTTTTGGGCCTGGAGCCATGTTTTGGGCCAGAGAATCAGGCCCAAAACCCAATTCTTTCAGTCCAAAAAGGCCTCTTCAGCTGCAGTTGCCTTCCACAGACTTGTCGTCCACTTCTACTCCTCTGATTGGGTCAAGGCTCAGACCATTGCGAAGCTCTTTCCGAGCCGGTCGTTTTGACATAAGGTAGGCCTCAATCCAAGGTCTGAGTCCAAAGATATGGCATTCGGAAATTCTGCTGACTTTTGCTCCTTTATCTCGCTAAAGTGGCACATTTCTGCACATAATGGACTTTGAAGCCTGAAATGCATAAAAACACGTAATCAGTATTAACTCTTACTTATTATTCACATAATTGGTCTAACACTATGATTATTAAGGGGTTAAAACTACAGTTTTGGGCTCTTATCAGTGCCTATATGCTTATCAAAGATTTCTCTACTCTCAATCCTATGAGATATAGTGGAGTAGGAAGTTCGTTCCACTCCTAGTTCTCTAGCACGGAATGTTCTCTAGTCTAATTAGTCGGTCTTAAGTCTAATGAGAGCTTTACGAAGGGGAATTATACTACGATGCAATATGAAAAGCAATATGTTGAATGTCACTACGAAATATATGGAAATACTAATGTTCTTGAATCTAGATAAAGAATTAGAGGGGAATTGAATCCACCTGGAATCCAACTTAATCACCTAGAATAGACTGTTGTAATCCAATTCTTACGTTCTTACGGTAAGAATTGCTCGTTCTAATCCCTAATTAACATGGCATTTCTACCAATTATAACTAGCATGTGAGGTCGTCCACCCATTCTCATGGAGAAACACGACCTTCTAGAATGGAATAGACTCTACAACGCTTCTACACTATACAACTAAGTTTTCATCAAGGCTTCATCAACCCCTCTAATGGAGGTTTTAGCCTTGATTCATCAAACCATCATTTCCCATTGAAATTGAATACAACATATTACAGAGATTCTAACTTTATGAAATTTAACTAAACAATAATCGAAATCTAATTAATAACTAAGAATTGAATGATAACAAGAATTGAAATTAGATCTAATAAATTGTAAATGACAAAAATCGAAATTGACAAGAATAACTATTTTATTTATCTAATCAATAAAGAACAATGATTTAAAGTTTTAATCTAAAAGAGGGAATAAAATTCTAAAACTGAGATCTAAAACTAATTAATGGAGGCTACTAATCTAATTTCTAATCTAGGTCTAACTATCTACCCTTAACAAAGAGTGAAGCTTTTGTTTTTATACATTCAGATCCAAAAATCGTGCATGGGCTTGGAGCCATGTTTTGGGCCAGAGAATCAGGCCCAAAACCCAATTCTTTCAGTCCAAAAAGGCCTCTTTAGCTGCAGTTGGCTTCAACAGACTTTTCGTCCACTTATTCTACTCTGATTGGGTCAAGGCTTGGACCATTGGAAAGCGCTTTCCGAGCCGGTCGTTTTGACATAAGGTAGGCCCCATTCCGAGGTCTGAGTCCAAAGATACAGCCTTCGGAAGCTCTGCTGACTTGTGTCTTTGTTTACGCGTCACGTCGACTTTTCAGCTTTTGACCGGGCTTTAGAAAGGCTTTATCTTCTTGAATCTTGGCCTTTAATCACGGAACTCCTTAGTAACCGACCTTTGCTCCTTCATCTCACTAAAGTGGCATATTTCTGCACATAATGGACTTTGAAGCCTGAAATGCATAAAAACACGTAATCAGTGTTAACTCTTAATTATTACTCACATAATTGGTCTAATAGTATGACTGTTACAGGGTTAAAACTACAGTTTTGGGCTCTTATCAATACTCATGTAATATATTTATAGATAGATGCAAAGATTATTACCTACATATTAACCTAAGTTTCTAAAAATTATTCTGATGCAAAAGCTACGTGAGACTTCTAGATTGTTAAGAGCATAGAGAAGGAAAATAATACCAATATTCCTAAGTGTGTAGCATGAACTTATTTATTTATATTTTTGAATTTTTGAAATTTTAACTAGAAAACAAATGCATATTATACATATCTATATCCTAACAGATGCCTTAATTACACGTGTTTCTATGCCCCCCAAACAAGAAGCATGTTTTGTCCTCAAAGCATTGTAAATAAATAGGGTAGGAAAAATACCATTGAAACGTGTGAAATTCAGGAACATCTGCAAAACAAAGTTAGAACGTACTAATATAGGAAATAAAACTCGACGCTTAACTCTATATGAAGTTCTACCCATTATGGGGTTAACAAGAATGAAAATGCTTGGGACATAAGCGGACACTAACTAGAATGAAAACTTACCTTATCTCCCGTTACTCATCATCTTCCTCATCCTCTTCTTCCATAAAGAAGTGAGGTTCCTTTAGATCTGCCATGCCATGATAATTTGCCGGGCTCCCGCCATTTATCATCTATTATTGCTAACCTATTAAGAGCCACTTATCCGATGGGGTGTAGGGTGCAACCGATGAGGTTGTATCCTCCACCCTGCCAAGTCATTGCGACGGAAGGATTGAATAATACTACTATTGGTCGGACTGCGCGCGTCGACCGTAATCCAATCCGTGAAACGTGTACAAAAACAGGAAAGAAACATAGCATAATACGGAAACTAGAACCGCATAAGAAGGAACTTATGCCTCATGCTATGGGATCGAGCTAAACTAGACATCAAGGTTCGGGAAGGTCATGACACATACATCCCGTGGCTAAAGCAAAGGAAAACGCTGCAAGTGGCATCATTCACGTAAGAAAACGCCATTCCCCTAAAATGTTTAGCATGATCCAAAACATAACAGTTCCTATGTTCATGGACAAGGCTACCAAAAGCGGCGTTATAGTCCCTTGGTCCTCGATCACGGGAAAATGCCCGCCCCATACGACTCATGCAAAACTCATAAGTGTAGACATACATATTATCTACCCAATAACACCATGGGTCTTGTATTTCAGCGGGCATAGCAAGTCCAAGAACAAAAGCTAGCAAGAACACGGTAATTTCCATTGGTTCATTATCAATGTTGATGGAGAACAAGTGTTCTCCATCTGGTCTTTCAAAGAAAAATGCAGTTATAAAGTAAAAATAAGATGCTAGTGTTGGAGAATAAAGTGCATCAGGTCTTACCATAAGCGGCTCCCAACCAACGTATATGATAAACCCGCAAAACCAAGCACCATAAGTAAGCGGCTTTGGAACAAATCTTTGAAAGATTGTTCGGTATCAATGTTGGAGATGTCATCTCAAAATTACGCCTCTGGAATAGCTGCGAATGATCCGAAACTACCCGCGAAAACTGGAATTTTTCAGGTCCACGGAAGTCGTAGCGAGTCGCTCTCTTAGCGCTGGCGCTGGGCTGAAGTTTTAAATTCCAGTGTTTGAGCGCGGGTCGCACTCAGCTTGGGTGCGAGTGCGCTCTGACAAAAATTCAGAAAAAATTACAGAGCGAAAGTGCTTCCTCTGTAGAGGCGCTGAAAGCGCTTCGGAGTTCTTGAAACTTCGGAAAATGAGCTGAAATGAGGGAATCGCGGGAGTGAAAGGTGAGTGATGGAGGTTAGGTGTAGTGTGAGTTGTGAGTGTAGAATGTATGAAGTTTATATAGGTTTTAAGTTGCTAAAACGAATCGGGAAGTTGCCAAAAAGTATTTACGGCAGTTTCCGGAAATCCTAAAATTTTCAAACCCGAAAACGGAAACAAATCATTTTCTTGATTCTTAATCAAACCTAGTATCTTTTAGGTTGAATTTATGATAGAATCTACCTATTTAGTCGATATTTCATCCTACCATGATACTTATTCATAGATATACCTAAATGGCCATATTTTCACCTTGACTCCGCAATAAATTCTAAGACGAGGGTCATATAAAAATCATGCTAGAATCGATAAAACCACCCCCAAAAATTGGGGAAGGTGCGATCAATATTAAACAACCACGCATAATGAAAATAACCACATTATATTAAAATTTTCATTCGAAGTACATTTCACTACAAAATTCAAATTACGGAAATAAAACTTACATTAAAATAAATTACAGTAATGAACTACAAATAAACATAAAAACATCAAACGATGTTATCCCTAACTACTCTGGTACTAGTAGCGGAGGGCACACGGTCCGGAGACTGCTCCTGGGCTCCTGATGGGCCAGCACCATTCGTCCTTCGGCGACGACGCTCGTGCCTCGATGGTGTGTCCTCAGAAGGAGAGTCCCCGTGAGGTGGGAATCGTGTAAGCATGTCAGCCCGGAACTGGCGCTGAGCTTCTAGCTCGGCCCTCATCTGTTCCCACCTCTCATCCTCTCGTTGGGATCGGATCTCGAAGTTATGATGCATCGTTGCTTGTCGAGTCCGGAGGTCTTCGCAGATAGTGTTAGTTTAACGCGATGCCACGATGAATCACAGCCATGCGTTCTGCGTCTGACCAACACCTCTCCAAGGCATCCGCATCAAAACAAGTCACATCCTCCTCATCCTCCGAGGCATTCTCGTTTCCCCCATCCTCCTCAGCATTCTCATAACCACCGTCCTCCTCTTCTTCTTCTCTATCCTCAGCCAACCTCCAAACTCGTTGGACACACTCCCTATAGATGCATGGGTTTCGGTGTAGGGTGATGTATGTCCGATCAGTTGCCTGAGCTGCTCTCAACTTCAGCATGATCTTTGTTATCAACACAGGGAGAGGGGCAACAGACTTCCCTACTCCCCTAATCATGCTAAGCAGAAACTCCAAGATACAGAACTCGTACTTCTGCTCCTGGAGTATCCATAAGATGTGGAGGCAGTTCAGGCCGATGTCGCTGACCTTCTCCTTCCCCAGGATGTTCCGACCAATCCACTGAGCTGCAGCCAGCTGGTTGGTCCTAAGGGAAGCCTGACGAACACAATGCGACCTCGCATTGTAGTTCCCTTCAGTAACTGTCTCGTTCATCAATAGCTCTACCCCGTTATGTTGGGACTCCTACAACGTGACATCCAGATGGATTCTAGGCGGAATGCTTAGAATCTCAGCCAACAACCTAGTCGTCACTTCCTTCCTCCTCTTCGCCACCACAACAAAAATCCTAGTCCCTTCCAACTCCCTCGTATTGTAGAATCGTCGGACTAAGTCCTCGTGGTAATAGGCTTCAGTCGAGTACCACAAGCTATTCCAATCTCGACTGATCATTTCGTCACCGTAACACGGCGCGAAGTGGTCGCCAATAAAAGCTTGCTCCAGCAAAATTCGGCGTTGTTGAGCCATTGGTGTTTGGAATGTAGTGGGGGTTTAAATGGGATGTGGTGGTGGGATTTGAATCGACCGACTGAAGCAAACAGTGGTGGTGGTGGGGTGGTGGCGCGGCAGCACCAAAACTTGGAATTTTCGGCAGCACCAAAACAGTGGTGGTGGTGGAATAACCAAAACGGACATAATGCACCCCATAGAGAAACATGACTCAAAAATCCGAGAAAACATGCAAGAGTGGAAAACGTGAATTATGTTTATCGTGGACTTAGGATCCGATACTTACAGCCACACACTCCGTAGGGAGGGCCCGATTACCTTAATGGTGCACTCACCAATATATGGAAATGAAAGGAAATGCACCAAACACAAAAGTTGAGTCGTTTATAGTCAGATACTCAAGACTTTATCTAAACATATGTATGAACATGCAGCTTCTCATATATCAACAACCGAAATAGTTGTGGTTCCATAAATAAATATCACAGAAAACATATCCAAACACAATCAAGCACCAAGATTTCCTATGACGCAACCTAGTGAAATGAAAGCGAAGTCGGATAACCCTATTACGTAACCTAGCATGCACCTTCTTTTTCATTTTTGAACGAAAGGGTGTCCTAGTGAATAAGTGTGGAAAAGTGAATGGTTGTGGAAGATATGGTGGATTGGAATAAGTTTTAGAGGGAAAGCATGGAAAAATGAGGATGTGGGTTTAGCACAAAACTCATTCATGGTGTGTGTAGGGACTGTTTCAAGTCTGAAAATGAAGGTGTCAAACATTTTTGTCTTCTGAAGTATTTGTTTACTAGGTGGATTTAAAAAATTATGAAGCACAGAAGAAACAAAAGGCTCGAGTGCAAACTCGAGATTCCTTTGAAAGGGTGGAAGGAGGGGAGATGAGGTGGATGTCGTGGAAAGTAGTTCTTGATAGGGTGAATTATCACCTGTTCTAAGAAACTCATCGAATTGCTCATCTAGATTGGTCATATCCTCGTTACTATGATAGTCCTCTACATCTTTGAGAAAGTCATCTATCTCATCCTCATCTGTAATATGTGTATCGACTAGTGTAGGGATGGAAATGTTGGAGGTTGAACTTCCAAAGGAAAGAAATTTGGGCATATGATTATCAGGGAACGTGTTGTTAAAATAATCTCGAGCAAAGCTCTCGATCATGCTAACCTCTCCATCCATAGACGAATCGGGTAACTGTGTCTTTGTTTTAAAAACATTGACTTCAACGGCAAGATGGCCAAAAGACATGGACATTGAACCATCACGGCAATTAATGAGCGCATTGGCAGTTGCCAGGAAAGGACGCCCTAAGATGATCGGGACAGAGTCGTTAACGACTTCTGTATCGAGGATGACAAAATCAGCCGAATAGTAAAAATCCTGAACTTTTACCATAACATTTTCGACCACACCCTTAGGATACTTAATAGACCGATCAGCTAATTGCAACGTCATTTTAGTGGGTTGCATCTCGTCTAGACCTATTTGTCTATACAAATAAAACGGGAGTAAGTTAACACTAGCCCCCGTGTCTAATAACGCATCGTCGTGATAGGAATCTCCTAAGGTGCATTGTGCGATAGGGCGACCGGGGGTCCTTGTACTTAACAATTCCATTATGTTCGGATAAAGTTGGGAATTGTTACGTTAAAAAAGCGTCTTTTGGTATATTGGTCTTACGCCTAGTAGTACACAACTCCTTAAGAAACTTAGCATGGTGTGGTAGCTTTTTAATAGCTTCGAGGAAGGGAAGGTTTATAGTTAGATTCTTGAAAACATCCCTAATCTCCTCATAATTTGTATCCCTAGTTAACACGGCTAATTTTTGTGGAAACGGCGGTTTCTGTTTATATTTAGCAATGGTATCACCTGGATGTTTAACCGTGGCTTTCTATTTCTTAGGTTGTGTTGTAACTGGTACCTCTACAGTGGTAGGCTCTTCAGTTTCTATTTCGGTATCTAGCAAAATAGCAGGTGTAGGGGCTACTGGTGGGGTAACTATAGGCATAGTTACTTTGTTATCAACCACTCTGCCAGAACGGAGAGTGGTGATGGCCTTTAGCTCACCTACATTTTCATATTCATTACTAGTATTATCTGTTACCTCAAAGGCTGTATTTGTTGTTTTAGGACTAGGTATTTCGTGACCTGGAAACACACCTTTGGGTTGGGCTTTATCTTGAGCCAACTGTTGGGTTAAATTATTAACGGATTGTGTGTTTTTGTTGGTTAGATTGAGCCATGGTTTGGAAAAGTTTTTGGCTCACTTGTATGAAGGTGTCAAGACGATCCGGTTGTGTGGGTGTAGTAGTCACGGGTGGTGTGACTAGAACTATTTCACGTGAATTATTTATGGGTGGATTTTGATAGTTATTATTTACCGGAACGATACCTCTATTAGCATTATAATTATTATAATTACCTTGACTTTGTGCTTGACCTTGTCGAGGTTGCACTTGGTTGTTATAATTATTAAAATTACGCTGACCCTGTCCTTGTCGTGGTGGAGCTTGGTTAAAACTTTGTGTTGGCCTAACATATTGATTATTGTACCCTGGAGGTGTGACATGTGGGTTATTTCTCCAACCGAAGTTGGGATTTTGTCTCCAAGGGGCGTTAGGTTCACTATTAATGGAACAAGCATGTTCATAGGCAATAGGACAGTGGGAGTCGGGATGCTCGTGGCTCTCAAATGAAACTACATGGATTTGAATTTACATTCACTTGGGGATAGGCTTTTGTTGAACAGAAATGGCCTCTACCTTTTAGTGAGTGATTCGATTAGAGTTTTAAGCTCGGGATCGTGTTTAATTTCAAACGCATCTGCGCGCCTTAATCTGTATTTGATGAACTAGCGGAGCGGTGGATATCATCACTACCCCCTAGTTGTTATTTCGCTTAGTTTGATCCTCTAAAAATTTATAAGCCTCCGAGGCTCCTTTGCTTAAGAAAATACCCCCATTCATTATGTCTAGGACTTCTTTATGGTGGTGTAGAAGTCCTTTGAAAAAGGCACGAACTAACGTGTCTTTCGCTAAGTTATGATGTGGACACTCTATAAGGAGATCGGTGAAACGATTCCAAGCCACGAAAATGATTCATGAGGATTTTGTCGAAAAGAAATGAATCTTGGAAAGCATCTCATCCGTCTTTTAGGGGTGGGTAAAATGTTCCATAAACAGCTGAACAAGTTTAGCCCACGAGTCCACGAATTAGGCGTTTGGGCGGTTAACCAAAGGCCCGCCTTTATCGGCTAAGGTGAAAGGGAATACCCAGAGTTTAATTTGTTCCGCACCAACCGTAGGATGGTGGAATGTTGTTAGGACTTGTTCAATCCTACGTATGTCTTGATAAGGTTTTTCATGGTCTAATCCATGAAAACGGGTAACAAATTAAAATATTTGGGGGATTCGAAATCCCCCAATCGGGTCCGCTAGAACGATGCAAGATTTGGGGCTATCGCCGAGCTTTGTAGAAGTCGAGAGAGGAGTCTCTTCTTCGTCGGGCATTCTTCGGCCGTGATGTGTGTGAAATAGTAGCTAGAGGTGTAGTGGGTGGTATACTAGATAGACTTGTTTGTTGACGTTGTTGTGTAATTACATTATGTGTTTTTGTTCAGCCAGACCTTAATCTCATACAAAGCTAAAACCAAATTTAGCTAAACACATCAACACTCCAAACAATTCGATATACTAGTATAAACCTCTAACAGAGATCGCGAGGTGTGGAAGAAAGGAATACTTGATTGCGTCCTTGCTTCGCTTATGAATAGCGTCTTGTTTACGCGTGTTCAGTGTGGATAACAAGTTAGGACACTGAAAATTTTGAAAAATCAAAGTTCGAGTCAAAACTGCAGAATTCCGGAAAATTAACAAAGCGGCTGGTTCAAGATAGATAGAAGCGGTGGTCGCTCACGGGTAATTTTCAAATTACAGTGTTTTTAAGTGGTCGCGCCCACATGGGGGGGAGTGGTCATTTCGATTGTTCAGCTATAGGCGAGGTGCGCCCTTACGAGCGCTGGCCTTCGGTGTAATTTCTCGCTTAAATTTTCAACGATGAAACGGAAAGCCACAGTATGAATCAAACACGGGTGAGTGGGTGAAATGGGACTTTTAAGAAAAGTACTTACACTACGAAAACAATGCGAAAGTGCAACTAAGATGGCAGCGGCGCCATTTCATAAAACATAAAAATGAATAGTTTACCTACTAAATGAACGATGAAACTCAAAACGTAAGTAAACTAAAACTATCTTAAGTGCCTATATTTATCAAAGATTTCTACTCTCAATCCTATGAGATATAGTGGAGTAGATGATTCGTTCCACTCCTAGTCCTTCCGCATGTTAATGTTTTCAAGTCTAATTACTCTACTTAAGGTCTAATGAGAGATTTACGAAAAGGCAACTAGACTATGATGCAACTACCCACAAGATGCACTAGTCGACTATCAGAACAACTATGGGAATGCTACATTGATTCTATGATACGGAGTTAGAGGGGGATTGATTCTACCTTAACTCGACTTAATCCTATTAATCCATTTAATCGTCAGTAATCCGAATTGAAATCGCCGAGAACAATTGGTTCTTCCTAATCCCTAATTACACATGGCATTCCTACCAATTCATAACTAGCATGTGAACGATTAAACCCATTCTCATGGTGAACTAATCGTTTCTAGAGTGGAAAGGAAATCACAACGATTCTATGATAGTCGGAATCAAGCTTTCATCAAGGCTTCTCGACCCCCCCTAATGGAGGTTTAGCCGAGAATCATTACGCAATCATTTCTGATTAAATTAAAACTAAACATAATATAAAGAATTGACATTTACTAATCTAAATTAAACAATAATTAAAATCTAATTAATAACTAAGAATTGAATAACAAGTAATAAATGAATTTAGATCTAACACAAATGTAAATGACAAGAATTGAAATTGACAAATAGCTATTTTATTTATCCCACTAATTAAGAGTAATGATTCTAATAGTTAATCTAAAACAAGAATTGGATTTGAAATTAAACTTAATTAAAACAATTAAATCTAGATCTAGAAGCTATTCTAATGGCTACTTTCTATTCTAAGCTATATCTACTCTATTCTCTACCAAAAAAATCTACCCTTAACCAAGAGCTAAGCTTTGGTTTTTATACTTTTAGATCCAAAAATCGTGCATGGGCTTGGAGCCATGTTTTGGGCCAGAGAATCAGGCCCAAAACCCAATTCTTTCAGTCCAAAAAGGCCTCTTCAGCTGCAGTTGGCTTCAACAGACTTTTCGTCCACTTCTGCTCCTCTGATTGGGTCAAGGCTTGGACCATTGGAAAGCTCTTTCCGATCCGGTCGTTTTGACATAAGGTAGGCCCCATTCCGAGGTCTGAGTCCAAAGATACGGCCTTCGAAAGTTCTGCTGACTTTGAGTGCTGTTTCTGCCCGCGTTGACTTTGGCTTTTCAGCTTGACCGGGCTTTAGAAAGGCTTTGTCTTCTTGAATCTTGGCCTTTAATCATAGAACTCCTTAGCAACCAACCATTGCTCCTTTATCTCATCAAAGTGGCATATTTCTGCACATAATTGACATTGAAACCTGAAATGCATAAAAACACGTAATCAGTGTTAACTCTTAATTATTACTCACATAATTGGTCTAAAAGTATGACTGTTATAGGGTTAAAACTACAGTTTTGGGCTCTTATCATCTAGCGAGAGCCCATAGCATGAGGCATAAGTATCTTTTTATGCCTGTTTTGGTGTGCCGTATCATGCGCGCTTGTTTACCTGGATTATGTACTCACTACACGGATTGCGTTGGGGTTGAAATCATGAGACCCACCAATTGCGTTGTTCGTTCATTTCGAATTATGACTTGGCCGGGATGGCAGGTGCAACCTCATTTGGTTGCTCCTTACACCCCATCAGACCGAGTAACGCTTGAGAGATTAGCACGAGTTGATGATACATGGAGACAGGCTTGGCAAGTTATCATAGCGTGGCAAGACGCAAAAGAACCTCACTTCTATGTAGAGGAGGATGATGACGCTTAAATGTTGGATAGGAGGTAAGTTTTTATTTTTGTTCATGTCTGTTTATGTCCCAAGCAATTTACTTCTTGTAACCCCATAACGGGTGGAACTCATATAGAGTTGTCTCTGTTTTTATTTATCTATATTAGTATGTTTTAACTTTGTTTTGCAGATGTTCCAAAATTTCACGCGTTTCCATGGTTTTTCTACCATTTTTATTTCAATACTTTGAGAACAAAGCATGCTTTTCGTTTGGGGGTGGCATAGAAACACGCGTAATTTAAGGCATTTGTTAGGATATAGATAGTATAATATGCACTTGTTTATAGAAAAAAAAATCAAAAACCATAAAAAAAATTAAAAAAAAAAATTTATGCTATACACTTAGGAATATTAGTATTGTTTTCTTTCTCTATGCTCTTAATAATCTAGAAGTTTCACGTTAGCTTTTGCATGAGAATAGTTTTTAGAACTTAGGTAATATGTAGGTAATAATCTTTGCATCTTCCTATAAATATATTACATGAGTATCTATGTTTGTATTGACAGTAAGTTTCTGAAATCTAAGCTAGAGTACTTATTCTACAAATCCTATGAGAATATAGCCTAAAGCTTTATATGAGTGAAATATTTGAGAAATGACACAAGGAAGAAGTAAATTTCGGATAGAGAAATCACACGTCCACTTGCTTTATCACTATACCATATCCTAAGCGAGAATTTAGGCCCTCTTTGGATCGATATAGCCAGAAATTCAAACCTTATGAAATTATTTTTCGCTAGTTGCCCCCCTGAGCTTTTCATAACCTGCAAATCCTTTACCCTTTTACAAAACAAAATAAAAATAAAAATCAGCCTACCCATTCTTTAAATGAGTCTGGGAATAGAGATGAAGAATAGAAAATAGAAAGACCTTTGAAACCAAGAATTTGTTAGTGCTTCAAATAAGAAAAGAAAGTTTTTATCCAAAAAAATAATAAAAAATAAAAATAAAAATAAAATAAAGAGTTAGAACTCCAAAAACAAAATCAAAGGAGTCAAAAGCCAAAGAAAAAAAATGGCTAAGGATGGAAACAAAGTGTAGAAGCAAAGTAAATAACAAGGTTTTCTCTAGTTACGTAATATGAAGACTCTACTATCTCAGACTGGTTCTTTTTGAATATCCATTTCCTTCATTCTTAAGCCATCACATAATCCCCACAACACCTAATAAAGACCTCTAGCTCAATTAGGAATAGGTTAGTGTGATAGTAAGTGGCAAATGTGTTTGATCAACTTCGGCTTCCTTGTGTGTCATTGAAATTGTAAGGTAAAGTGTGCCCACTGCACACTGGAGTAGCGAAACTTGAGCAGAAAAATCAGAGTGTTTTTGTCTTGACATTTATGTGAAGACCTACTTAAGGACGTTATTCCAAAGTTTCAGAAACGGACCTATTAATGCATTTCATAGTATTACTCATTGTATATATGTTTATTCGTAGATGATTGATTATTATGTATATATTAGCTTAGGTTTCGACTTGCTTATTCTGTATTCATTGCTAGTGAGATGTATGGATATTTGAGAATAAATAAGGAAACAATAGTCTTATTTCTTAATCGTTGTAGTATAGATGAAGTTTGTGAGTACCTTCACTGGAAAACTCTCACGAGGCTATAATTCATCCACTAGGGAATTTCTAGTGGTTTAAGGCCTTGTTGCATATGGTCAATGCAATCGCACTCGGTGAAACAAGATTAGTTAGAACTCCATTTTTGGTAACTTATTCTAATTTCTCATATTTGCTTGAGGACAAGCAAAATGCTTTTTGGGGGTGGTTTGATAAGAGCTCAAAACTGTAGTTTTAACCCCTTAACAATATTACTTTTAGACCAATTATGTGATTAATAAGTAAGAGTTAGTACTGTTATCGTCTTCTTATGTATTTCAGGCATTGGAGTTGAATATGTGCAGAAATGCATCCCTTTTGCGAGATAAAGGAGCAAAGGTTGGTTGCTAAGAAGTTATATGATTAAAGGCCAAGATTTAAGGAGAAAAAGCCTTTTTAAAGCTCGGTCAAAGCTGAAAAGTCAAAGTCAACGCAGGCAGAAATAGCACATAAAAGTCAGCAGAACTTTCGAAAGTCGTATCTTTGTACTCAGACCTCGGAATTGGGCCTACCTTATGTCAAAACGACCGGATCAGAACGAGCTTTCTAATGGTCCTAGACTTAACCCAATCAGAGGAGCACAAGTGGATGAAAAGGCTATTGAAGTTATTTCCAGCTGAAAACCCCTTTGTGGACTAAAGTAATTAGGTTTTGGGCTCGATTTTCCGGCCCAAAACATGGCTCCTCAGCCCATGCATGAAATTGTGGATCTAGTCTCTTCTACATAAAGAGACTAAGACTTAGCTCTTAAGTAACTTAATTTTTACTTAGCAATTATCCAAATACTTAGTTTTTTATCTAGTTAGTTTTCAATAAAATTAGTTTTTAGAACAAGAATTTAGTTTTTTTAGAATCAAATAATTAGTTTATATTTCAAGTTTTAGTTCCTAATTCAATATTTAATTCATAGATTTAGTTTGTCTTAAATTGATAATTAGTTATTCATAATCTTAGCTCTAAATTAGTTTTAAATTCAGTTTTAATTCATTTTGAATCATTATCCTCTTGTTCAATTCGATTAATAATGTTTAATACTTATTAAATAATGACTTGTTCTATTTGTTCTTGTGTTAGAAATGATAGTGTAATAATTCAAGGCTAAAACCTCCATTAGAGGGGTTTGAGGGAACCTTGATGAAACTTGATTTCGATTAGCATAAAAATGGTCGTAGTAATCTATTCCATTCTAGAAAGTAATTAGTTCTCCATGAGAATGGATTTGATTGCTACACATGCTGATTGTTAGTTGGTAGAGATTACCATGAACAATTAGGGATTAGATAGACCCAATTGTTATGCGAAAACATAGCAATTTGGATTACGACAATTCTTCGTTAGTTTATTAAGTCGAATTAAGGTGGAATTAAATCCCCCTAATTCATTCTCATATCGTCAATTTAGTATTGAATTGTCATTATTTCATTTATCGCATCTTGATTAGTTGATTTACCATCGTAGTTAATTTCAATTCCATTACTCTCACGACTTTGTTAGCTTACACGAACTAGGAAACTTTACATCTAAACGAGCTAGGAGTGGAACAAATTCTCTTCTCCAATTATATTGAACTATAACGAGAGTAGATAACTTTGATATATAAGCAAGAAAATAGTTCTAGTTTTACTTACATTTGAGTTTAAACACTTATTCGTAGGTAAAACTAGCGTTTTACATTATACCATTTATGCTGAATAAGTTGTATGTACTGTTGCATGTTGTGCTTCCAGGATATGCTAGGACGGTTGATGGGAGGTATATTGATCTGGCCAAGAATTTAAATGCATTTGACAACTTTCCTTGGGGAACACCTCTATTTGAAATATTAGAAGAGTCTTTGGAAGACATATCTAATCATGTGAGTGTCAGGAAGGATTCTTTTGTAGTTTATGGTTGTTTTATTTGTTTTGTTATTTAGGTATATCTTCACATCCCATCTCTTGGGGCTCGGAGACGAGTTGATGGTAGGTTCCCAAGAATACTAGATTAGGTAGACTTGCCTTCCAGAAACATACATCTACATACTTATAAGAAAAAGATTCAGCCTCTTAAGGGGAAGGCTGTGGTGTTGGAAAGTCTAGATCTGTCTGAAGGAGAACTGAATGAAGAAGTGATAAAAGATGCTTTGGCGCAACAGCCCATGCAAAGTGGTGCAGCAGTTTCAGGGAAATACAATAATGAAGAACTGTTTCAAAGACAGGCAAAAGTAATTAAAGGCCTTGTAAGTAACTTGTTTTCTTTACTGTTTTTAACAATTAATGTTGCATGTTGTATCCCTGAATATCTCAGCAATACTTGTAAGAAGTACTGATAATATATGGGTAATCAGTTTTTGACATTTGAAGTTCTCATATAATCTTATAATGTTATAGAAGTCGTAATATGATATGGGTACCCTATTATATAGTCTTGAATTGGAATTGCAAATATTAGAAACTGGTTGTTATATGAATCACTGATAATGTGTTGTTGTTAAACTGCATGCCTCAGCATTTGTTCATATATAAAGCACTAATATGTTACTGTACCATGATTGATATATTGTTGAACAATATATGTCAGCAACAATGTATATATTGTTTTTCTGTTGTGGTTTACAAATAGTGAAATGGAATCTTAATTATATTCTTTGTTATGTGCTCTAATTAATCTAAAACAAGTTACTAAGGAGGTTAAGGTTGTTGGGGATATACTCCAGAGTAAAATAAGGATTGGCATGGAAACAATAATTCAAGAGATTGTTCATGGTGGGTTGAAAGGTGGTATGGAAAGTTCAGAGGTTGAGGTTGAGGTTGTGAAAGGACCTAGAACAAGGGGTAGAAGTTTAGAAGTTCAAGGTGTGAAAGGACATAAAAGAAAGGATATAAGTTCAGAGGTTGAGGTTGTGAAAGGACCTAGAACTAGAAGGCCAAGGAAGGCAAGCAATGCATATGCTGATGTTATACTGAAAACACCAACAAGGTCTTCATAAGTCTTCATAAGTAAAATATCTTCTAAGAGAAACTTGTATTTCAAATAGCCACCAGTTGCTGATAGTCACTACATGTGAACCTATCAGTTTCAAAATTACGAAATGACATTACTTTGATTCACAAACATATAAAGTCACTATAAAAACTTTGAAAATCCCAAAAAACTATAAGATTAATTATGATGTGAAAAACATAAGTCTTCATAAGTAAAATATCTTCTAAGAGGCACTTGTATTTAAAATAGCCACCAGTTGCTGATAGTCACTACATGTGAACCTGTCACTTTCAAAATTACGAAATGACATTACTTCGATTTCCAAACATATAAAGTCACTATAAAAACTTTAAAAATCCCAAAAAACTATAAGATGAACTATGATGTGAAAAACATAAGTCTTCATAAGTAAAATATCTTCTAAGAGGAACTTGTATTTCAAATAGCCACCATTTGTAAATAGTCACTACATATGAACCTGTCAATTGCAAAATTACGAAATGACATTACTGCGATTCTCAAACATATAAAGTCACTATAAAAACTTTGAAAATCCCAAAAAACTATAAGATGAGCTATGATGTGAAAAATATAAGTCTTCATAAGTAAAATATCTTCTAAGATGAACTTGTATTTCAAATAGTCACCAGTTGCTGATAGTCACTACATGTGAACCTGTCAGTTTCAAAATTTTGAAATGGCATTACATGGATTCCCAAACATATAAAAACTTTGAAAATCTTTACTTTGATTCCCAAATTATGAAATGACATTACTTCGATTCCCAACTATAAAAACTTTGAAAATCTAAAACGGTAACGAACAGTTAGTAATTGTACAGGAATGTATCAATAACTTTCTCATTTACACTCATACAACATGTTGCCCAACCCTCACCTACAATGACCTTTTCGAACGTCGACAAGCTGTGTGTGACCTTTTCAATGACGTCATAAATCTCTACATCTTCCAATTGATGAGTCCCAGTTAATTGTTGATCAAGCAGACCGTCTAGTAAATAAAACATTCATAATTGTCAGCTATAAAAACATGTACAGGCACTAACCATCTTCAGCATTGTTTCCATCTTGCTCAACATTCTGTAGGGCAATGTGACCCCATTTTAACTACCATCTTTAGCATTCTTCACCTATTGCTCAACATTTTGTTGGGTAATAATGTCCACCTCCCATAAAGTAGTTGACATATGTTTTGAAAGTAACTAATATATATATCTAAGAGAAACTTATTAGAAAAAATATACTAAAACAACACGAGCTCAGCATTCAACAAATATCATATATACATAACAAACAGATTCCTCAGTATGTAACTGACTCAAAAATCAACAAATTAAAACTTAGAGAAACTTAAAAGAAATATTGAAATAAAATAATCACCAACAGTTTGTAACTCGATCACAGATCAACAAATTACAACTTATAAGATAATTAATATGTCAAAAAATAAATAAATAAAAAGTAACCAATCACCACCAGTTTAGTACCAAAAATCATATTAGTTGTTGAGATATTATATGAAAATAACTACCATATTTATATATTACATTCAAGAAAAACTTTACACAAAATATATTGAAAAAAAACATAAGTTCACTTTCAAGTTCTTCTGAAGCACATATTCCACAATCATCATATCATTTTTTGTACAACTTCTAGTGTAACTAAACTAAATGATGGGTTAGTTTACCAATTATTGTTGAAATGACTTTCACATATATATAACTAAAGTTCAAATGAGTTAAGCAACAATGGGGACCTTGATAAAAGATAAAATGAATAGTTTTACCTACGAAATAAAGCGATGAAACTTACAAACGCAAGTAAAACTAAACTAAATTATGATGCCTATATTTATCAAAGTTTCTACTCTCAATTCTATCGAAATAGAGTGGAGTAACAAATTCGTTCCACTCCTAGTGCTCTAGCATGGAATGTTTTCTAGTCTAATTAGTCGGTCTTAAGTCAAATGAGAGCTTTACGAAGGGGAATTATACTACGATGCAATATGAAAAGCAATATGTTGAATGTCACTACGAAATATATGGAAATACTAATGTTCTTGAATCTAGATAAAGAATTAGAGGGGAATTGAATCCACCTCGAATCCAACTTAATCACCTAGAATAAACTGTTGTAATCCAATCCTTACGTTCTTACGGTAAGAATTGCTCGTTCTAATCCCTAATTAACATGGCATTTCTACTAATTATAACTAGCATGTGAGGTCGTCCACCCATTCTCATGGCGAAACACGACCTTCTAGAATGGAATAGACTCTACAACGCTTCTACACTATACAACTAAGTTTTCATTAAGGCTTCATCAACCCCTCTAATGGAGGTTTTAGCCTTAATTTATCAAACCATCATTTCCCATTGAAATTGAATACAACATATTACAAAGATTCTAACTTTATGAAATTTAACTAATCAATAATTGAAATCTAATTAATTAACTAAGAATGAAATAAGAACAAGAATTTAAACTAGATCTATAAATGCAAATGACAAAAATTGAAATTGAATAATAATAACTATTTTATTTATCTAATTAAATGACGAACAATCATTCAAGGAATTAAATAAAAACAAGATATGAAACTAATTAAATTAAACTAATTAAATCTAAGGAAAACTAGATCTAGAATTAATTAATGGAGGCTACTAATATAATCTTTAATCTAGGTCTAACTATCTACCATTAACAAAGAGTGAAGCTTTGGGTTTTATACATTCAGATCCAAAAATCGTGCATGGGCTTGGAGCCATGTTTTGGGCCAGAGAATCAGGCCCAAAACCCAATTCTTTCAGTCCAAAAAGGCCTCTTCAGCTGCAGTTGGCTTCAACAGACTTTTCGTCCACTTCTGCTCCTCTGATTGAGTCAAGGCTTAGACCATTGGAAATATCTTTCCGAGCCGGTCGTTTTGACATAAGGTAGGCCCCATTCCGAGGTCTGAGTCCAAAGATACGGCCTTCGGAAGTTCTGCTGACTTGTGTGTTGTTTCTGCCCGCGTCGACTTTTCAGCTTTTGACCAGGCTTTAGAAAGGCTTTATCTTCTTGAATCTTGGCCTTTAATCATGAAACTCCTTAGTAACCGACCTTTGCTCCTTTATCTCGCTAAAGTGGCACATTTCTGCACATAATGGACTTTGAAGCCTGAAATGCATAAAAACACGTAATCAGTATTAACTCTTACTTATTATTCACATAATTGGTCTAAAAGTATGATTGTTAAGGGGTTAAAACAACAGTTTTGGGCTCTTATCAAACCACCCCCAAACAGCATTTTGCTTGTCCTCAAGCAAAGATGAGAAATTAGAATAAGTGACCCAAAATGGAGTTCTATCTACTCTCGTTTCGCTGAGTGCGATTGCATTGACCATATGCAACAAGGCCTTAAACCACTAGGAATTCCCTAATGGATGAGTTATAGCCTCGTGAGAGTTTTCCAGTGAAGGTACTCACAAACTTCATCTATACTACAACGACTAAGAAATAAAACTATTGTTTCCTTATTCATGCTCTAAATTAACTATACCTCTCACTAGCAATGCATATAGAGTAATCAAGTAAAACCTAAGCTAATATATGCATAATAATCAATCATCTACTTAATAAACATATATACAATGAGTAATGCTATGAAATGCGTGAACGGGTCCGTTTTCAAACTTTGGAATAAGCGTCCTTAAGTAGGTTCTCACATAAAAGTCAAGACAAAAATCACTCTGATTTTTCCACTCAAGTTTTGCTACTCCAATTAATGCGTGGGCATACTTTACCTTACAATCTCAATGACACACAAGGAAGCCGAAGTTGATCAAACACATCTGCCACTTACTATCCCACTAACCTATTCCTAATTGAGCTAGAGGTCTTTATTAGGTGTTGCGGGGATTAGGAGATGGTTTAAGAAGGAAAGAAATGGATATTCAAAAGGGACAAGTCTGAGATAATAGAGTCTTCATATTATGTAACTAGAGAAAACCTTGTTATTTACTTTTGCTTCTACACTTTGTTTTCATCCTTAGCCATATTTTTATTTTTTCCTTTTTCTTTGGCTTTTGACTCCTTTTATTCTATTTTTTTTGGAGTTTTTATTTTATTTCTATTTTTATTTTTCTTTTCTTTGGATAGAAACTTCTTTTCTTTATTTTCTGAAGCAATTAACTAACTTTTGTTTACACAGGTTTTTCTCTTCTTCTTTCTTCCTTATTCTATTCCCAGACTTATCTAAATTGGGTAGGTTGAATTTTTTTTTTTTTATTTTGTTTTATTTTGTAACAGGGTAAAGGATTTGTGGTTTATGAAAGGGCTAATAAAAGGCTTAGTGGGGCGACTAGCGGAAAATATACTTAGGTCAGAATTTCTAGCAATATCGATCCAAAAAGGGCCTAAATTCTCTCTTAGGACATGGTATAGTGGTCAAGCAAGTGGACGTGTGATTTCTCTATTCGGAATATACTTCTCCCTTGTGTCATTTCTCAAATGTTTTACTCATATAAGGCTTTAGGCTATATTCTCACAGGATTTGTAGAATAAGTACTCTAGCCTAGATTTCAGAAACTTCATGCGCAAAAACAATCATAGATACTCATGTAATATATTTATAGATAGATGCAAAGATTATTACCTACATATTAACCTAAGTTTCTAAAAACTATTCTAATGCAAAAGCTACGTGAGACTTCTAGATTATTAAGAGCATAGAGAAAGAAACAATATCAATATTCCTAAGTGTATAGCATAAACTTTTTATTTTGATTTTTTTTAAGAGAAATAATAAGTAATATACAACCTAATATGTGCTTAACATTTACATCGTGTTTCTATACCACCCCCAAACAATTTGGGAGAAGGGGGTTCATGAAACAATTCAATAGCACAATTAAATTATGTAACTAACTAATTTTTATAATTTTTAACATTTTATAAATAAAAGTGCATAATTTACATCCTAAAAGTGTCTAATTTTTGCAAATGTTTCTATCCCACCCCCAAACAATCGAACGCTTTGTCCTCAAAGTGTAAAGAGATAAGAAAAGAATTTACCATAGAAACGTGGCAAAAATTGGCAGTACCTGTAACAGAAATATTGTAAAGATGATATGATAATATGAAGCACAATTAAACCGGTGCGTGCTAACTAACACAAACTCTCTTTGGAGTAAACATGACAGGCTTAGGGTGGCAACAAGATTTGAAATGAATACCAAAAATCGCCACCCCAAACAAAATTGGAAAACTCTTTTTAAGTTTGAAATTTTTGTTAGGCCTATACTCCGAAAGTTGGTATTGTACGAAAACTTGGGTCTTTTAAGGTCGATTCGAGACTTGCTAGATTACTATTTTTATAGCTTTAAACTTTTTACTTTTTATGAATTAGGTTTAATATAAAAGGAAAACAATAATGATAAAGACATAATTCACACCATGAGAAACATGACTCAAAACCAAGAAAACATGCAAGAGTGGAAAAGCGTGAATTATGTGAACCGTGGACTTAGGATCCGGTACTTTACAACCACACACTCCATAGGGAGGGCCGGTTACCTGAATGGTGCATTCACCAATATATGGAAATGAAAGGAAATTCACCAAACACAAAAATTGAGTCGTTTATAGTCGGATATTTCGAGACTTTATCTAAATATATGTATAAATATGCGGTTTATATCAACAACGAAATAGTTGTGGATCGTTCCATAAATAAATATCGCAGAAAACATATCCAAACACAATCAAGCACCAAGATTTCCTACGACGCTGACCCTAGTGGAATGAAAGCGAAGTCGGATAGACCTATAACATAACCGAAGCATGCACCTTATGTTTCATCTTTGAAACGAGAGAGGGGTGTCCTAGTGAATAAGTGTGGAAAAGCGAATGGTTGTGGAAAATATGGTGGATTGGGATAAGTTTTAGAGGGAAAGCATGGAAAAAATGAGGATGTGGGTTTAGCACAAAACTCATTCATCTTTGTAGTTTGGGACATCTCAAGTCTGAAAATGAAGGTGTCAAGTGGTTTATCCTTGGGAACTATTTGTTTACTAGGTGGATTTAAAAATCATGAAGCACGGGAGAAACTAAAGGATCGAAAGTGCAAACTCGAGGTTCCTTTGAAAAGGTGGAGGTGGGGAATATTGGTGATGGAAGGTGAATGATTCTCAGCTAGAGCTCTCAAGTCCATATCATCAGAAATCTTGATATATGCAAGACATTCCTCAATAGGTGGGTCAAAAGGATCACTGGGATAGAGATTGAAAAATTCATCTTCTGTCATAGCATCAAGGGATGAATGGTTGTTGGCAAGGGGGGACTCGCGAAGTGGTAAAGAAGCGGTGCAAAAGAGTTGTAGGAATTCTTCTTCGATTTCGTCTACTACCAAGGAGTCATTGTTAAAGTCGAAATTTCCGAAGGAAAGGAATTTGTTAATCTGTTTCTCTGGAAACATGTTTTTGAAGTAATCTTGAGCTAAGCTCTCGATCATGCTAACCTCTCCATTTGAAGATGAATCAAGATACTGTGTCCTCGTTTTGAAAATATTTACCTCAACAGAAAGATGGCCAAAGGACAAGGACATCGAACCATCGCGGCAGTTTATGAGCGCGTTGGCAGGAGCCAAGAAGGGACGCCCTAAAATGATAGGTACAGAGTCGTTAGTGACTTCGTGGTCGAGGATAACTAAGTAAATTTGGGTAGTAAAAAATTTGGACTTTAACCAAAGACGTTTTCAACCACACCCTTAGGATATTTAATAGACCGATCAACTAATTGCAATGTCATTTTAGTAGGTTGCATCTCCTCTAGACCTATTTGTTTATACAAATAAAACGGGAGTAAGTTAACACTAACCCCCATGTCTAGTAACGCGTCGTCGTCGTGTAAGAATCTCCTAAGGTGCATTGACTGATAGGGCGACCGGGGGTCCTTGTACTTAACAATTCCATTATTTTTAGGATAAAGTTGGGAACTGCTCGAGTTAGAAAGGCGCCTTTAGGTATGTTGGTCTTACGCCTAGTAGTGCACAACTCTTTAAGAAACTTAGCGTGATTAGGTAGCTTTTTAATTGCTTCGAAAAGGAAGGTTTATCGTTAGATTTTTGAAAACGTTCCTAATCTCCTCAAAGTTAGTATCCCCCGGGTTAGCATGGCTAATTTTCGAGGGAACGGTGGTTTCGGCTCTATATTTAGCGTATGGCTCGACTTGATGTGTAACCTTGGCTTTCTATTTCTTAGGTTGTAATTTAACCTGGTACCTCTACGATTGGTAGGTTCTTCCGGTTTCTATTTCGATTATCTAGTTCGATATCCGGTGTGGAGTATCTTGATGGGGTAACTATAGGCATAGTTACTTTGTTATCAACCACTCTTCCAGAACGGAGAGTGGTGACGGCATTTAGCTCACCTACGGTTGTAGTTTCCCTACTAGTATTACCGTTTACCTCAAAGGCTGTGTTTGCTGTTCTAGGGTTGGGTATCGCTTGGCCTGGAAACACGCCTTTTGGTTGGGCTTTCTCTTGGGCTAACTGTTGGTTTAAATTATTAACGGATTGTAGAATGTGTTGGTTAGATTGAGCCATGGTTTGGAAAAGTTGTTGGCTCACTTGTATGAAGGTGTCAAGACGATCCGGTTGTGTGGGTGTAGTAGTCACGGGTGGGTGACCGAACTATCTCGCGTTGATTATTTATGGGCGGATTGTGATAGTTATTATTTACCGGAACGATACCTCTATTAGCATTATAATTATTATAACTACATTGACCTTGTGCTTGACTTTGTCGAGGTTGCGCTTGATTGATATAATTATTATAATTACCCTGATCCTATCCTTGTTGTGGTGGAGCTTGGTTATAACTGTGTGTTGGCCAACATATTGATTATTGTACCCTGTAGGTGTGACTTGTTGGTTATTTCTCCAACTGAAGTTGGGATTTTGTCTCCAAGGGGCGTTAGGTTCACTATTAATGGAACAAGAATGTTCATAGGCTATAGGGACGATGGAGTCGGGATGCTCGGGACTCAACGAAACTACATGGATTTGAATTTACATTCATGACGAGGGGATAGGCTTTTGTTGTCTGAAATGGCCTCTACCTTTTTAGTGAGGGATTCAATTAGAGTTTTAAGCTCGGGGATCTGATTTAACCTCAAACATCTTGGTAGCCTTAATCGTTGAAGAAGAACTAGCGGAGCGGGATTAATCGTCACTACCCCCATTATTATTACGCTTTAGTCCGATCTTCCAAAAATTTATATGCCCTCGAGGCTCCTTTACTTAGGAAACTACCCCATTCATTATGTCTAGGACTTCTTTATGGTGGTGTAGAAGTCCTTTGAAAAGGCACCTAACTAACGTGTCTTTTGCTAGGTGATGGTGTGGACACTCTATAAGGAGATCGGTGAAACGATTCCAAGCCTCTGAAAATGATTCATGAGGATTCCGCCGAAAGAAGTGAATCTTGGAAAGCATTTAATCCGTCTTTAGGGGTAAAAATGTTCCATAAACAATTTGAACAAGTTTGGCCCACGAGTCCACAGAATTAGGCGCTTTGGGCGTTAACCAAGGCGCCTTTATCAGCTAAGGTGAAAGGGAATACCCTCAATTTAATTTGTTCCGCACCAACCGTAGGATGGGGGAATGTTGTAAGGACTTGTTCAATCCTATGCATGTGCTGATAAGGTTTTTCATGGTCTAAACCATGAAAAACGGGTAACAAATTAAATATATTTGGGGGGATGCGGAAATCCCCCACTGGGTCTGCTAGAACGATGCAAGATTTAGGGCTATCGCTCAAGGCTTTATAAAAGTCAGAGAGAGGAGTCTCTCTTTCTTCAGCCATAATATCAGGTGGTGTGTGTGAAATAGCAGCTAGAGGTGTAGTGGGTGGGAAACTAGATAGACTTGTTTGTTGACGTTGCCGTGTAATTATGTTAGTTGTTTTTCTTGACCCGGACCTTAATCTCATGCAAGACTAAGTCGAACTTAACTAAACATGCAACACTCCAAACAATTTTGATATACTAGTAGAAACCTCTAACTGGAGATGCGAGGTGTGGAAGAAAGGAATACTTGATTGCGTCCTTGCTTCGCTTATGAATTGCGTCTTGTTTCTGGCGTGTTCGATGTATATAACAAGTTAAAACACTGAAAAACTTGAAAAATCAAAATTGAAACAAACTGTGGAAATCCGCAAATTTCATCTTAGTGTGGTGCGCTTCGCATAGATAGTGGCGGTCGCTCCGGTTCGATAAGTGAGCGCGGGTCACGCTTGGTATGAGGGCGGTCGCTCAAGGTCCAAGAATCGAGGGAGGGTGGCTCGGGGTCCAGTATAGGCGCAGCGCCGGTCGCTTCGGTGTATATTTTTGTGGAACTTTTTCAACACTGAAATGGACAACCACAGTATGAATCAAACAAGGGTGGGTGGGTTTAATGGGACTTAAAAATGACTAATTCTACTATGAAAACAATGCTAAAGTGCAACTAAGATGGCAGCGGCGCCATTTGATAAAAGATCAAATGAATAGTTTTACCTACGAAATAAAGCGATGAAACTTACAAACGCAAGTAAAACTAAACTAAATTATGATGCCTATATTTATCAAAGTTTCTACTCTCAATTCTATCGAAATAAAGTGGAGTAACAAATTCGTTCCACTCCTAGTGCTCTAGCATGGAATGTTTTCTAGTCTAATTAGTCGGTCTTAAGTCTAATGAGAGCTTTATGAAGGGGAATTATACTACGATGCAATATGAAAAGCAATATGTTGAATGTCACTACGAAATATATGGAAATACTAATGTTCTTGAATCTATATAAAGAATTAGAGGGGAATTGAATCCACCTCGAATCCAACTTAATCACCTAGAATAGACTGTTGTAATCCAATCCTTACGTTCTTACGGTAAGAATTGCTCGTTCTAATCCCTAATTAACATGGCATTTCTACCAATTATAACTAGCATGTGAGGTCGTCCACCCATTCTTATGGCGAAACACGACCTTCTAGAATGGAATAGACTCTACAACGCTTCTACACTATACAACTAAGTTTTCATCAAGGCTTCATCAACCCCTCTAATGGAGGTTTTAGCCTTGATTTATCAAACTATCATTTCCCATTGAAATTGAATACAACATATTACAAAGATTCTAACTTTATGAAATTTAACTAAACAATAATTGAAATCTAATTAATTAACTAAGAATGAAATAAGAACAAGAATTTAAACTAGATCTATAAATGCAAATGACAAAAATCGAAATTGAATAATAATAACTATTTTATTTATCTAATTAAATGACGAACAATCATTCAAGGAATTAAATAAAAACAAGATATGAAACTAATTAAATTAAACTAATTAAATCTAAAGAAAACTAGATCTAGAATTAATTAATGGAGGCTACTAATCTAATCTTTAATCTAGGTCTAACTATCTACCATTAACAAAGAGTGAAGCTTTGGTTTTTATACATTCAGATCCAAAAATCGTGCATGGGCTTGGAGCCATGTTTTGGGCCAGAGAATCAGGCCCAAAACCTAATTCTTTCAGTCCAAAAAAGTCTCTTCAGCTGTAGTTGGCTTCAACAGACTTGTCGTCTACTTCTGCTCCTCGGATTGGATCAAGACTTGGACCATTGGAAAGCTCTTTCCGAGCCGGTCGTTTTGATATAAGGTAGGCCCCATTCCGAGGTCTGAGTCCAAAGATACGGCCTTCGGAAGTTCTGGCGACTTGTGTCTCTTTTTTTACGCCAACTTTTCAGCTTTTGACCGGGCTTTAGAAAGGCTTTATCTTCTTGAATCTTGGCCTTTAATCACGAAACTCCTTAGTAACCGACCTTTGCTCCTTTATCTCGCTAAAGTGGCACATTTCTGCACATAATAGACTTTGAAGCCTGAAATGCATAAAACACGAATCGTCGATTAACTCTTACTTATTATTCACATAATTGGTCTAAAAGTATGATTGTTAAGGGGTTAAAACTACAGTTTTGGGCTCTTATCAGACCTTAAGTGAGAGAAAAGGGGTAACTTAAGATTATCCTAACTTAGCGATCTAGTGCACCTTATTTTCCTAAATAGCTCTTTTTAGACTAGATTTCTAGATCATATCCTCTGCTCATCTCATTTCTTTCCTTTCTAGGTGGCTTCAGACCAACTGAGAAGAAGAGTACATATCTTTTTTGTTAAGCTTTTAGATATGGCTTCATCCTCATCATCCCACCCCACCCCACCTCCACCTTTCTTATGGAGTTCTCTGTTTTAGAACTCAAACTCAGCTTCTTCAGCTACCACATCTTTAAATTATTTTTCACCCATCATAGAAGATGGCGTTGTTGTTGTATCACAAGACCTTATCGATGAAGGTATCAATAAATGGAAAGACACCTTGGTTGGGTATTTCCTAGATAAGATAATGTGGTTTCCCTTTGTCAAGAGTACTTTGGAAAAAGTCTGGAAGCTCAAAGGATCTATGGAGATAACAAAGGATAGAGATCTATTTTTCATCACCTTTTCTACGATTGAGGACAAACAGATGGTGCTGGAAGGTGGTTCTATATTCATTGCAGGGAAGATATTTGTTGTTCGGTCATGGTCACCAAAAGTTGAAGTGCAAAGAAACAATGTAAGCACAATACCAATTGTTTCGACCCCCACATACGTGGCCAACGTCCATTTAATCGTCAAGGCTAAAGCCTAATTTGCAATACCATGGATCAATGTACAGGCCCATTAACTCATGTATCTAAGGCTGAACCTCAGCCACATGGCTTGCTACTAATGTACATTGATTTATGTCCAGATTCATTTCTTATCAAAGCGATAATTATCAGATGAAAGTTATAGTCTATCACAATTACTCTAGCTACAAGATTACTTGAGCTACAAGGACTCTCTACTCTACCTATATAAATACCAAACTATTTTTCATAAGGAACTACGTTGAAACTTGATCCCTAGATAATAGATCTTGGGTACGTAGGCAGCCATTATTTGGTTCAGTTTCATCTCCCCCAACATCAAATTCCTCTGTTGCTTAGTGCGTTCTTTACCATTGCTCTCGTTGTGTTGAAGCAGTTTACTGTCGAAACATAATTGGCGCCGTCTGTGGGGAGAGAGAAAGACAGTCACCGGTCGAAGCTAATTGTGCGTGCTGCCAAAAATCTCTAACTCCAACAAGGGACAATGGAAGTTTGATTGCAGAAGAACTTAATGATAGAGAGTCAAGGGATGTCAGAATTTAAAATTTGATGATCAAGGAAGGGTACTTGATAAGTTATGAAAAAACGTCATCCCAGACAATTTTGACATGATAGGAAAGACCGACATCCCAGACAAGTAGTACCTGACAGGGGAGGCCGACCTTGCTAATTTGGGGAAAATCGCCATCCCAGGCAGGTCCGACCTAACCAAAAAAAAATATCAAAAACTATAGAGAAGACCTTCTACCTAGACCGGACTAACCTGACAGGGAAGGCCGACCTCGCAGATTTGAGGAAAATCGCCATCCTAGGCAGGTCCGACCGGACAAGGAAAAAAGGCGTCACGGAAGAAAGTATAAGGAAAACCTTCATCCCAGACTAGACCAACCTGACAGGGAGACCGACCTCGTAGATTTGAGAAAAATCGCCATCCTAGACAGGTCCGACCAAACAGGGAAAGAAGGCGTCACGGAAGAAAGTATAAGGAAAACCTTCATCCCAGACTGGACCGACCTGACAGGGAGACCGACCTCGTAGATTTGAAGAAAATTGTCATCCTAGACAGGTCCGACCAGACAGGGAAAGAAGGCATCACGGAAGAAAGTATAAGGAAAACCTTCATCCCGTGATCGGATCGACTCGAGGGGAAGGCCGACCTCGCAGATTTGAGAAAAATTGTCATCCCAGACAGGGAAAGAAGGCGTCACAAAAGAAAATATAAGGAATACCAATATCCCAAACGAGACTGACCTGACAGGGAAGGCCGACCTCGTTGACCTGAGGAAAATCGCCGTCCTAGACAGGTCTGATCTGATAAGGAAGGAATGTGTCACAGAAACAACTAGAGGGAAGACCATAATCCCAGACAAACTACCAACCTAGATAGGCTGGTTACACGCAAAGAAAAAGACAATCTCCAGTCGGACCCGAACGTGTGTACCGCCTAAAATCTTTAACTCTTGTAAGAGGTAATGGCAGGTGTCATCTTCCACATAGGCTCGATCGGGGGCGTCTGTCTGTTTAAATCTTCTGAATGACATGGATTTCACCCCACTTAATACGAAGTCCCTGTGATGTAACTTCCCACTCCTCATAAAGTTCATCTGAACCTTAACGAAGCTTGTCCGATTCATCCGTATCTGTTGCCACGAATTTCCGAACTGGTGGACGCCACTTCGGGCTTCCAACACCTATCTTTCATGGATGCTTCTTCAGGGTACTACCAGATATCTTTGAATGTGGATGACCAAGAGTTCACCGACCAAGGCATTTTCTGCTACACTATTGTGCCTTTTGGTCTGAAAAATGCCGGTGCAACCTACTAAAAGCTTGTCAATACAATTTTTTCCGATCTGCTGGGAAAAATAATGGAGGATTATATCAATGATATAGTCGTTAAATCGAAGCATACTGGTGATCATCTTTCCGATCTTCAACTTGTTTTTGATAGGCTTAACAAGTATAACATGAGACTCAATCCCGCCAAATGTTCTTTTGGCCTCTCTTATGGAAAATTTCTGGGATACCTCATGACTCGTAGAGGTATTGAGGCTAATCCTGATCAGATTTGCGCCGTTATTGATATGCCATCACCAAAAAATAAGAAGGAAATTCAATGACTTACTAGTCGGCTTGCCGCTCTTCATAGATTTATTTCTAAATATTTCCGATCATTGTCATCCCTTCTTCCAGACTTTAAAGAGGGCGGCAACTTGGAACGTTGATTGTGAGATGGCATTGCAACAACTTAAGAAATACTTGGTCAGTCCTCATATATTGACAAGTCCTTCAACAAGTCAACCTAGTGGCATATACCTGGCAGCTACAACTCAAGCTGTTAGTGTTGTTCTTTTCATTGATGATGTCTTTTTTATCAGTAAGACTTTAACCGGAGCTGAGTCTCGTTATTCAAAGATGGAAAAAATTACACTTGCATTGGTTCATGTCGCTCGCCGATTGAAACCATACTTCCAGGGGAGGTTGGTCATAATTTATACTGAAAATCCCTTACGCAAGATCTTTCGTAATGCACAGGAATCAAGTAGATTAGCCGAATGAGAAAGTTATCTTAATGCATATAGCATTGTCTTTGAAAGTCGTACTACTGAAAAAGGACATGCTCTGGCTTCTTTGATAGCTGATTTTCCGATTGATGATTCTCCTATTAACGATTTCTTGCGCCAGGAAGAATCTATGGAAGACGTTCTGCCGCCAATAACTGGCGCCGACGAAGACCAACATGAAAACGCAATTCTTAATCCCATTGACCTATGGATTGTTTACTCAGATGGCTCCCATAGTAAATCTGGGTCTGGAATTGGATGCGTTTTTGTTAAACCCGACGAAGAAAAGATTGGGAAATCTGTGCGACTTGGCTTCGCCACTTTAAATAACGAAGCCGAGTATGAGGCTGTCATTTGTGCCTTGAGAACAGCTTTGACACTGGGGCCGCGAAAGCTCCAGTTATACAGGGATTCTCGCCTTGTTGCTAATCAATTTGGTGGGTCTTTTGAAGCAAGAGATGAGTGTATGGCGGCTTATCTTAGTTTGATATATAGTCTTGCTCGACAATTTGGTAGCATCTCTATCACTCAAAGACCCCGAAATGACATACGTCATGCAGATTCATTGGCTTATCTCTCCGCCGTCGTTAGAAGCGAAGGGTCAAGACACATCACTTTTGCAGTCATCTTTTCGTCAGTCTAAGTTTGAACGTTTTTGTGCTCGCTTAGTTCATTACTATCATTACAAAAAAAATCTAACGAAGTTACCACATTTAGCTTTGTCAGTCTAAGTTTGAACGTTTTTACGCTCGCTTAGTTCATTACTATCATTACGAAAAAATCTGACAAAGTTACCACATTTAGCTTTGTCAATCTAAGTTTGAACGCTTTTTACGCTCGCTTAGTCATTACTATCGCTACGACAAAATCTGACGAAATTACTACATTTAACTTCGTCAGTCTAAGTTTGAACGTTTTTACGCTCGCTTAGTTCGTTACTATCGCTATGACAAAATCTGACGAAGTTACTGCGTTTAACTTCGTCAGTGTAAGTTTGAACGCTTTTACGCTCACTTAGTCCATTATTATCGTTCCGACAAAATCTGACGAGGTTATTACGTTTAGCTTCGTCAGCCTAAGTTTGAACATTTTTATGCTCGCTTAGCCTAATTTTGCAAAGTTAAGTACGCATTGGAGTCGTTTTTCTCTACATGGGGGCATCTCGTTCTATTTCATTTCAACTATATAAATCTACAACATTGTCAATTTTCCGCAGGTATGTTATCTGACACAACAACAATATTCAATAGCAAACCCATCTTTATTTTTATTTTTCATCAAAAGAAATTCTAGCTCTATGGTATTACATTCACACGATTAGCTAATCAATTGTCTATGTCAATTGTCTTACGGTTGCTCAATTAAATCTTTGTTTTCTTCTTCGAAATCTGCATTCGCTTCGCTTAGCACTTTCGGTTAAATATCTTCCGCATTCATTATTTTTTCTAAGGCATTGCGCCGCTCTTTCTCAACGAAACTTTCCGTCAGCTTCATTATTTTTTTTTAAGGCATTGGACCGATATTTCTGAGAGACACTTTTCGTCGATTTTTCTGAGCGAAAATTTTCTCCGACTTCTTTATTTCTTCTGCGGCATTGTGGCGCTTTCACCCTGAGCAAAACATTTCTTCAGCTTCTTTATTTTTTCTAAGGCATTGAGATCTTTCCACTCGAAATTTTTGTCAATATCTTTTGCTTGTAATTCCTCCGTTTCAACCTGCGACAAAAATACAAATCTTTTCATCAGTCTTTTAGACTTAACCAAAGTTTTAAGATAACTGATAAAAAATACTAACATACCTATTTAATGCTGTCGACAATCATTGATTCCGCTTAAAGTATTTTTTGAGCTCATCCACGGTGAACGACACTTTTTCTTTAGCCATTGTTTTTCGAATAGTCACCCCGACATTCTCTATCATTCTTTCCTTTATAATCCGGTTCTTTTATATTTCTCGCTCGCGCGCAAGCCTTTTTTTTCTAAGGCATTGTGCCGATCTTTCTCTGAAATTTTTTCGACGATTTCATTATTTTTCTCGTGCAGCCTTTGTGTTGATCGTTCTACAAGAAATTTTCTGAGCGAAATTTTTTGACGGTTTCGTTATTTTTTCTAAGGCATTGAACCGATTTTTCCGAGTGAGTTGAAACTTTCCGACAGCTTCATTATTTTTTCTAAGGCATTGAGCCGATCTTTTTCAACGAAAATTCTGTCAGGTTTTTTAATTCTTCTACGACATTAATTGACACCTTTCTGCACGAAACTTTTCTCCGTCGACTCTTTGTGAATATATTTTACTCATAAACCCACCATTTCTCCGTGCGGCGAAAATTCGCATTACGTCAAATTTTTGAGCAAATTGAAAATTATCTTCATCTTCTTTATTTTTTCCAAGACATTGAGATCCTGTCGAGCAACTCTTTTTCGTGGCCTATTCCCGTATAATACAGTTGTTTCTACCTGCGGCACAAAAAAAATAAAAAAATAAAAACTTTTCGTCAGCTCAGTTCTTCCTACCAAAGTCGACAAGTCAACGATTATATTAACTAAAAGCAAGGGCAAACCCAAACAATTCCTCGCCACATGTTCGGTTCAGTATACTCCAGCATCCCTTTTCTCAACATCTCGATTTCTTTCCAAGGTTTATCTTTCTTCTCCTAACTGAGAATGAATTTTCTGGCTTGGTCTGCAAACTTCCACTTTCAACGTTTCCTTTTTTTTTTTTTTCTTCTCCTAAAAGTTAAGTACAACCTCCCCTTCTAGCTCCTCACTTCGCATGCAATCTTCTTGTACATTTTGTTCCACTATTATTAAGACAAGCAAAATCGAGTGGAAGTGGAGGAATGAAAGGTATGAAATGGGTCGGAAACATATGTCAAAAGCTTGAAATTATGTTCGAGGAAGTGGAGGAAAAACTATGCCTGGATGCTAACTTTGTCGAAAGTCAAGTGGAGACAGTTGGTGTCAATGTCAATAAATTTTTTTTTTGGAATGGAATCGCATGATTTCCTACCTCCATCTTGCACGCCTCCTGCACATGAGATAGATTCGGTTCATCTGTAGAGTGAAAAATGGTATTAGCATAGATCATTTAGGAGGGAAGCCCTCGATAAGGATTACCGTGTCGATTGGTTCTTCAATGGAAAATTCATGTCAATCCTCTAAATCCATCAAGATCGTAACGTCAAAGATGGAGATCTGCTTCTTCTTCTTCTTCGTAGACCTCATAGGTCATAGGGGGTGAAAGTGGTTTGGAAATTACTTTTGATGAAAATTACATTCTTAAGATATCAAAACCAACTAGTGAAGAGGAGGATTCATAAAGATTGAGAAACATCCTCCTTGGTCGCCGATGTGGGTGCTCCTATTGGGAATCAAGCATCATTATCGGCAGTTCTCACAACACAATTCATATCGTTCACGAAGCTTCTTTAAACCCGCGCCAAGGGGATAGGTTCTAACTCAACTGTGAAAGAGGGTGAGGACATCCGGATACATGAGCTGTCATGTTTAGGTCTTGAAGGAAATATTGTCTATGAGTTGTCTGTTTAGGTCTTGAAGGAAATATTGTGCGTGTGGAACCACCATCATCCATTTTACTGAAATCAGCAATGAAAGTCATGAAAATGCATGCGAGTGTGAGCAGTTTTTTCTGACGTCTTGAAGAAAATCAAAAGGAAGCACGAGACACTCGTAATTTTCAGAATATAGAAATATAAATCTAAACTTTATTCTTCAAGAATCATTATTATCACCATGTGTCGCCTGGGAGGTAATATTGTGCAGAGATATAAAGCAAGCCATTAACTGCGCTGATTACTTTTTAACGAAAGATATCGAGATAATTCACTATAATCTGAGTTCTTATCTACTTCACACTCTTATCTAATCCGAACTCTTATCTAATCCAAAACCTTTAAATCCAATTCGTATTTAACTTCCTTTTCTTTCTGTTATTATTAGACTGCCCCTACACTTAATTTTAAATGTCTAAATTCTAAATATCTCTATTCCGCTGGTATGCGTCGTTGAAATCAATTTTCGTATTAGTACATAATGCGTTCGGTATAGTTTCGACTATTAATTTTTTTGCAATTTTTTTTATGTGCATCTTTTATTTTTTCTGTGCATTTTCAGTCATCTTTTATTTAACTGCATGGCGTCCCGTATACATTAGTTTGACATTATTTCGTTCCCGATAATTCACAAATTTTTCCCGACTGTCCATTTTCCTATCGTTTACGTTCACACAACATTTTGTTATACATTCCGCTCATTCTTTTCTTATTCCGTTTTTTTCTTGATTTTTCCTCTCTTCTTTGTCATATGAACTTTGTTCGCATGCCAAAGAGGGGGCGGTGTTTCGACCCCCACATACGTCGCCAACGTCCATTGGTAAGGGTCTCCACTTTATTCGTTTAATCGTCAAGGCTAAAGCCCAATTTGCAATACCATGGATCAATGTACAGGCCCATTAACTCATGTGTCTAAGGTTGAACCTTAGCCACATGGCTTGCCACTAATGTACATTGATTTATGTCCAGATTTATTTCTTATCAAAGAGATAATTATCAGATGAAAGTTATAGTCTATCAATTACTCTAGCTACAAGATTACTTGAGCTACAAGGACTCTCTAATCTACCTATATAAATACCAAACTATTTTTCATAAGGAATTACGTTGAAACTTGATCCCTAGATAATAGATCTTGGGTACGTAGGCAACAATTATTTGGTTCAGTTTCATCTCCCCCAACATCAAATTCTTCTGTTGCTTAGTGCGTTCTTTACCATTGCTCTCGTTGTGTTGAAGCAGTTTACTGCCGAAACAACAATATGGGCCAAACTCTTCAACATCCCAAAAGAACTTTGGACAAATAATGGTCTTTCATACTTGGCAAGTTTGATAGGAGAGCCTCTCTGTATGGATGGAGCAACATCATAGAAAAAAAGACTAGACTTTGCAAAGGTCTGCGTTACTATTCCTCTTGCATTTGATTTTTCCAAATCTGTAAAACTCAAGCTTGGGGGTAAGTATGTTTATATGGATGTGGAGTATCCTTGGAAGCCACCCTCTTGCACCTTATGCAGTCGGTTTGGGCATGCTACAGCTAAATGCCCAACTTCTCTATCACAGGTCTGGGTTCCTAGGTCTCAATTTGCAAGTGTTCAAGAAAGGGCAGCTCCTGCTACAGTCTTAAACTTTGACAATCCTCCCTCTCTTGTTACAAGTGTAGGAATCGTTATTTCATAATGTAAATTTCTACAAACCGTGAAAACCATGCGCAGCGGAATTAATGGGTTCTCACGATTTTGGATGGAAAACATACCTTTAGATCGGCTAAGATAACTCTAAGAATCCAATAGCTATGAATCCGAATCAACCTCTTGATCTTCTATTGTATTCATATCTTTAGATTGGACGTTGTGTGGGCAACGATCTACCAACCTCTCCTTTCTCACTTGGCCTCTATCACTCTCAAAAATGGAACCGATTTTGGATCTATTTTTCTTGAGCAAAACCTTGATTTTTTCTTGTGTAGAAAATGGCCAGAGAAAGAGGTTTCTATTTATAGGCTACAATAGGGACCATGAGGAGAAATTAGGGTTGGGCCTCCTGACGAGCTTGGGCTTCCCATATTCGCCCAGAACACAAGGCCCAAGTCCGTCAACAAATGGCTTATTCCACTAAAGGCCATTGTTGCACTACCGCCCTAATCCCAAATTACGTGTTACGTTTATGGGCTCCATATTATATGCTCGTTGATCTCCCCGTGTTTAAGATATCGAATGCCCGTTGATTAAGTCAAGTTACTGACAACTACATTAATCAACTTCTTATGTCCTTGAGTAGTACCACTCAACCTCATTGTCATGTCGAAATAAATCCACCTGCAGGGTTTACATGACAATCCTTTTGAGCTCCTCAAGGGGACATCATCAACCCGACTTCTTGCGGGTCACGGATTCCTTCTATAATCAACAGCACACCTTACATACAATGTCATTACCCAATCCATCGAGTTTGTTGATTCACAAATGAATCTCACTCATTGATGATTTAAAGCAATGTACAATGCACGTAAGTGCCCGTTATTATATCCGGATTAAGAGGACAAGAATCCATAATAAAATAGGTGTTTGTTCTCTTATATAGTCAGTATAAAGAGAAACAACCTTACTTGGTCCTGTTCAATACACACAAAGTGTACTAGAGTAATCATATAGTCAAGATAGACTAATACCAGATTATACTACAACCATACCAATGGTTTGTCCAAATCCATTTAGGTTGTGAACGTTTACTTATACTTTATAAAGATGCGATGATATGATCTTACTCGCGGTGTCAACACACACCATATCATCTACAACATAAAGTATTAGACACATACATATAACTAATAACATATATAATATGCATAACATTTGCCCATATGATTCTCATTCAAAATATAAAGAATTAGAGTTAATACAAAAGTAATGCTTTTAGTATATAACCCTATCAACAAGCTCCACTGCAAGTGTTAGCCGTCCTACTGATCATACACCACCTGCAAGTGCTAGCCCCTCTCTACAATTGGTGAACCCCTTTACATCACCAGCTACTGATGATGGTCATGGTACCACAAATGGACTTGCAAACTCAACCCCCAATAGCAGAAGGTCGCTATTAGCCACTCCTACCCTTATTGTAAGGAACACACCGCCTTCTGGAGGCTTGCTGCTCAACTCTTATCGTGGTAACACTTCTTTTGCCTTGAGAGCATCCTCAAATTCTTCTGATGTAATCAAAAACAGAAACAAGGATTCTGGTACCCGAGGAAAAGAAGTTGTGATTTATGATACAACTCGAGATAAAAATGAGTTAACAAGCACTGATGATAACATTCTAACTGAAGAAGACTTATTCCACTTCAATTTAGAGAATAACACTTATGCAGCCCTTGTACTTGAGGAAGAAGGCATAGCAGATGATGATATCTCTGAGCAGCAAGAGTAACCATTTGATGATTAGAATATGTTACCAAATCCAACTACACCTCTATGTATGCCATCACAGGTTACCACTAGAGCACAACTTCAACAACAGCAACAATCAGGCAAACGAAGTAGAGGAAGGCCAAAGGGCTCAGGTAACAAAAACAAACAAAAAAGATAGATTTTATGAAGATATGCATATACAATGTTAGAGGAATAAATGATCTAAAAAAAGTAAGAGATCTAAATATTTTCAGAACTCAAAATAAAATATCATGTTTTAGCATCCTAGAAACAAAAGTCAAAAGAGAAAAAATTCTAGGTATAAGTAATGTCTGGTGCCCTTCTTGGTCTTTTGAGAACAATTACTCTAGTGACTTCTCTGGTCGTATTTGGCTATCTTGGGATCCTTCTCAGCTATATGTTTCCAAAATTCTAGAAAGTGCTCAATTTATTCATGCTCAAGTCACGGTACTAGCTTCTTCACAAGTGTTTCATCTTACTAGTATCTATGCAAGCAATAAAATAGCCGAGAGACTGATACTTTGGCAAGATCTCATCAATCTGCATGGAACAGTCACTGGCCCTTGGTATATGATGGGTGACTTTAACAATATCCTTTACTCTTATGAAAGGATCAGCTCAGAATTGGTGCATTCTATGGAAACTACTCATTTTGCTCACTGCCTCAACACTATAAGTCTTTATGATCACAGCTCGAGTGGATGTTTTTTTACTTGGACTAACAATGGAGATTGCTTATTTAGAAAGTGTTCTAAGATAGACAGGTGCCTGATCAACCCTATGTGGGTAGCTATGTTCCCCTCTTCTGGAGTTGAGTTCTTACCACAGGGACTCTCTGATCATACTCCGATTATGTTAACTCTTTCTAACAAGATTATTTGCAGACCTCCTTTTAGATTTTGCAACTACTGGCAGGTTAATCCTTTATTCAAGGATACCCTTAGCAAATGTTGGGCTATACCAAATCAAGGAAACCCCTCCTACATGCTGTCAAAAATGCTCAAACTTCTAAAGGCTACTCTTAAAGGATGGCCGAGACTCACCTCCACAGATCTTCAGAATTTGGTGAACTCTGCAAAACCAAATCTTGAAGATATTCAAAAGCGGCTGCATTCGAATCCTCTGGACATTCATCTATTCAATCTTGAAAGATTAAAGAGGTCGGAGCTCTGTTCTCTCATGCTCATGGATGAATATGATCTTTTGCAAAGAACTCACTCTGAATGGCTATCTTTTGGGGACATATACAATGCTTTCTTTCACAACTCTGTAAAATAAAAGAAGACCAGAAACAACATTTGGTCTATTATTGATTCACAAGGAGATATGCAGGAAGGACAAGACAATGTAGCCCAAGCATTTATTTCTTATTATTCTGATCTCTTGGGTGAAGCTTCTCTATCTACATGCTCACTTCAGTTCTTAGAGCTGCTAGATCTCCCTGGGTTAACCACAGATATGGCCAACAACCTGGTAAAGGATATCACATACTTGGAAATCAAGGAAGCTATTTTCTCTATGGAGGACAACAAAACCCCTGGTCCTGATGGGTTTAATTCCTTCTTCTTCAAGAAATCCTGGGATATTGTGGGTAATGATTTCACTCTTGCAATTAAGCATATATTTTCACATAAATCCATCCAAAGAGGTACAAACTCTACTCTTCTATGCTTAATACCTAAAGCTCTTGCCCCAACAAAGGTTGATGAATTCAGACCTATTTCCTATTGTAATACTATTTATAAATGTGATACTAAGATTCTTACAAGCAGGATGAAGGAATGTATCACTTTCTTAATCTCTAGAGCCCAGTCTGCCTTTGTACCAGGCAAAAACATCCAAGATAATCTAATTCTGGCCCATGAACTGATTCGAGGTTACTCAGGGAAACATGGATCAAGAAACTATGCTATCAAGATTGATATCAGGAAAGCATTTGATTCAGTCAACTAGAAGGCCATGGAAATGATTCTGCACAGCTTTGGGTTCCCCCCTCTCTTCGTAGAATGCCTTACAATGTGTTATTGCTCTCCATCATATTCCATTATATTAAATGGCACTTCTGAAGGCTTCTTTGAAGGTGAAAAAGGTTTGTGGCAAGGTGACCCTATCTCGCCATACTTATTTGTTCTTGTCATGGAGATCTTATCTGGATTACTAAGACAAACACTCATCTCTAGGCAGATCCACCCTCACTCTAAGTGCAAAAAACTAAGTATCTCTCATCTATTTTTTGCGGATGATGCCCTACTATTCTATAAAGATGACATGGACTCCATTCTAGCTGTGAAGGAGATACTCCTGAAATTCTCTCAAGTTACAAGACTGAATACTAACTTGGTTGTATGTCTTCAGCTGCTAGGGAAGACAGCCAATGCAATGGGCATCTCTCTCATATCACCTCCTATCTCCTATCTTGGTCTTCCCCTGACATCATCAAGACTTGGAATAAGAGATTGTCTCCCATTGGTGGAACGATTAACTTCCAGAATTTCAAACTGGAAGAATAAAACTTTGTCAAGAGCAGGTAGACTTGAACTCATTCAGTCAGTACTGTCCTCATTTCAAGTTTATTGGTCCAAAACATTTGTCCTCCCTAAGAAAGTGCTTGAATTGACAAGGTTTCCAAGATTTGAAATTGATTCCTTTGGTTTGGTCCTAGCATGACAAACAAAATGCATCATGCAAGTCATAAGGTTCTTAGATACTCAAAAGAGCAGGGTGGTTTGGGCATGACTGATGCACTAACATGGAATAAGGCTGCATATTGTGGACTGGTTTTTAGAATTGCAATGAAAGAGGATTCTTTGTGGGCAAAATGGACATGGAGCCAGCAAATCAAAAAGCACTATTTTTGGACTATGAGAATTCCTTCCAGCTGCTCTTAGGTTTGGCGAGGAATACTACAACACAGAGATATAGCCAGGAATCATATTAAGTACATTATTGCAGATGGCACTAATACTTGGTTCTGGCATGACCTATGGTGTTCAAGCAAACCTCTGTAGGAGATACCGGAAGCAAGAAGCCTTTTCAATCTTAATGAGGCAATAAAAGTCAGTGATGTTTTGGAGCAAGGAGAATGGTCCTTAACTATTACCTCTCTCCCAGATGGACACATCAAGAATATTATTCTGGGGACTGAAGTTAATAGATATCTTGAGAAGGATGAAGTGGTATGGGCCCTAGTACCACTGGAGATTTCACAGTGAAGTCAGCATACTCAGTGCTAAGAAAAGTGCGAACAAAGGTAAAATGGTATAGAGTGGTGTGGGGGAAGCTCTCTGTCCCAAAACACTCATTCACTCTATGGAAATTACTCTCAAACTGCCTCCCTACGCAAGACAGGTTGATTCAAAAGAAAGTGCTGCAACACTCTGAATGTAGTCTCTATAATGCTATGACAGAACACTCCAAGCACTTATTCTTTGACTGTCAATACTCCAAGAAAGTATGGGAACTTGTCAAGAGCAGACTTGGGATAGGAGGGAATGTAAAGGGATCTACTGAAGAATGGTACAAGATCTTCAGACTTTGTAGAATCAACTCCCCTAATGTAGATATCTATAAGGCATGTATTGGTGCTATGGTACATGAAATATGGTGTGAGCAAAACAGAAGGAAGAAAAATAATCAAAAGGTTTCGGTGCCACAGTTAAGCATCAAGATTATATCCAATATGCAGCTATATCTTCAAAGGAATCTAACCGATGTAAATGAAATTGCATCTCTTAGAATATTGGCAGCAAAATTGGGACTGAAGCTAAACTTCAAGGATCCAATCTCCAACTAGATCAAATGGACACCTGCAGAGGAAGACTCATTCATGCTAAATATAGACGACTCAGTCCAAGACAATGGAAATGGTCTTGGAGGGATCATCAGAGACACTCTCGGGAATGTTACTTTGGTGTATGCTGGCAGCTCACCTAAACCATCAGTTATATACCAAGAACTTCTCACGATTGCAAATGGTCTTCAGTATGCAAAAGACAAGGAATCTCCAAGTTAGAAGTCAACTCGGACTCCACAAGAGTTATTCACATCATACAACATCCAGATCAAAACCCATGGTACTGTTCTAACATTGTGGCCCAAATTGCATTTCTAAGAAGATATTTTGTCAAATGCACTTTTAAGCATGTATATAGAGAAGGTAATCAGGCAGCTAATTATCTTTCAAAGTTATACAAATCTCGAGATTATATTGTCATTTCTTTTACTCCACCTCTTGATCTTAAGTCACATAGCATTGTGGATGAGGATAGAAAAGGAACTATGTACTTGAGATTTTCTTCAAATACATGTTGAAGTCTGCCATAACCTCTAAACTTTTGAAAAAAAAAAAAACTTCAGTGGATTTTTATAGATGACTAATGAAGATATAAGCACAACCAAACAAAAAGAAAACACGATTTTTTTTTTTTTTTAATTCATGTGAATTATGAAAAAATATTATTAAAAATAGAAAATATAATTGGTTGTGAGAGATGAGTTATTCAATAAAGAATATAATGATATGGGAAATGAAAATGAAAATGGAAAATTGGGAAGGTGAGTGACAAGATAGAAATTAAAAGAACTAATAAAGATAAATGAGAGTAAAACTTCTATAAATATCGTAACAATAAGATCAAAATCAACATGGAAACTTAAAAAAATCCAAACACAACGTAAAACAAACCCAACACTATCTAGAACCGAACCGACACTGAAGACAACAAAACAAAGTTCAAAACATATCAATAAACAATGAGAATTATACCATTATCGGATTCCATGAAAAACCTTAGAAAAATTGAGAAAGAGAAGACGATCAAGAAGAAGTAAAAAAAACAGGAAGCTTTGGAGCTTTGTAAAACAACAATCGAGTTTGGCACAAAATTCAAGGTAAAAGTTGTTTCATGTCCATCCAACAAACACTACGAAAAAGTTGCTGATAGTAGACCAGTAAATTGCTACTTCATGGTTTCAACAATAGATAATTGTAATAGTATAAATGACTACCACGATTTTTTTTTTTATGTGGGTCAGAATCCAACGGTCACAAACACTCTGCTTATATCAATTTATCCTCTCTTTTTATTATGCAAACATGCCTTGTTATGCGAACGTGAGGACAGAATTTGGGAGGGAAGCGGCCGGCTGTCTTAGGCTTTTCTTTATTAGACTTTATTCAGCTCGAACTTCACCACACAGGAGCTTTGTTTGGCCAGGCTTAATTAGGCTTTCCCTTAGAAGATTTGGCTTCGGCTCAGAAAATTGACTTGTATGTTTATTTTCAATCATTATGTAAGGGAATGGTACAACGTTTTCAATATTTTTATGGAACAAATCTACAATTCTTTAAGTAATATTGGAGATTAGTATGATTTAAGTATAGTTTTTCAGTTAAAATGGGTTAATTAAATAAAACTAATTATCTATATATATATATATATATATATATATATATATATATATATATATATATATATATATATATATATGTATATATAAAAGCTCACAAGACATTCTCTCTCCTCACTATATCGCTCTATTTTGCACTCAACAATATTAGTGGCTCCTAAAAATGAGGAGGTGCTAATAATTAGTTAGACCTCCCTACATTTGTTTAAATCTCCTTTCTCCATCAAGTAATTATATTTATCTCCCTGACTTAATTAACATGCCAAAAACACGTTAAACTCCAAACTACCGGAGAAATTGGAAACCCAAAAGTTAGAAACTCCCACACACCAAACATCTTGCCGGCCCTAAACAAATTCTTTCTACCTTGAAACCACAGCACCTTTTCTTCATAGAAGAAAAAGAGAAGAGAGAAAAAACGAGAGAACCAACTCAATTTAGAGAGAGAGAGAGAGAGAGAAAATGGCATCAGCAGCACGAAGAAGCAGTTGAGGTGCAAGAACAGGAATGCTTGAAGGACTATACAAACTTCTTATGTGCCGAACACAGGAGTTTATATATTCTACTGCATGAGAATACAACTATGAAAACCTATTTGCGGATAACAGAAAAGATTACATTAGCGTTGAGCTTTATTACCAAACACCCGTTACTTCAAATTTGAGAAAGGACGTTAAGTAGAGCTGCTTTTGGCTTATACATGGCCTCTAAGGGCGTCGCTCACCTATACTCATATCCACCATTTCTCCCCTAAGTCGTTCCCAAGCATTGAATCCAGACACCCAACATCGTTCCCATTGTCCGCATTGCCAAGCCATCTCCCTTAATTCCATCATTTTCCTCATTGCCTTTTTCAAACCGCTCTGGCTTGAACATCATCGGCTCTGACCACACCTTGGAATCTTTGTGAAGAGCCCATTGGTTAACCAACAGCATTCAGCATTGTACCTTTCGGTATGTCATAACCTACTATTGATTCATGTGGAGCTAAAAATGGTTGAAGACTACACATTATGAGTGTCTTATATATAATGACAGGTGGTTTGGGCGGAACTCCTGGATTTGTAAACATAACCTATACAAGCAATAGGTTTTATGGCCAATATGGAACTACTGCTAGAACGGGAGGTTTTGGAGCTAATGGTTATGATCCGCGGATCAATAGCCGTGGGTTCTTTTGGTATTGATACAAAGTACATACAAGAACAAGGGTAGAGGCGGTGGCTTCTTTGGATATGGGCAATGATAATGTGGATGGGTTTAGTGAGATGAGCAGAGGGCCAAGAGTCGGATTCAAGAACCAAAAGGGGTTTACCGGGTCACTTTAGTCTGTGAGGGGACAAAGCATCTCATCGATGCTAACAATGAGGACAAAGATACGAGTGCATTTCAGATTGGGATCAATATAACAGGGGAAGAATTTCCTTTGGACTATAATCAGTAGCAAAGTTTTTCATTATTAAATCATACAGTGAGGATGATATCCATAAGAGCATCAAGTACGATTAATGCGGGCCAAAGACACCCAATGGTAACAAGAAATTAGATGTTGGGTACCAGGAAGCTCAAGAGAGAAGTGGTGACTACCGTTTATTTCTATTCTTCTCTGTAAGTGATGATCCACATCTCTAATACTGGCGGTTGAATTTGTGCATGCTCTATGGGAGCTTGACAAAATCAGACTCAATGATACTAAGACAAATTATGTCTCATTCAGATTAGATATTGATTTTCGTCCCTATCTTGCTTTAGAGAAAATGTTAAGACCTAAGAGTCATACTTCCTTTTAAGAGTTTCATCGTGACCCCAAAATCCATATTAATGCATGAACAGTGGGTCTATGTTAGTGACTTAGTTCTAGAAAATAAGATAGTTAGTGGGATTTTTTTTTTTTTCAATAATGAAGTTAGTGGGATTATTGTAAACGTTTCACATAACATGCAAATTTCCAGAGATTGACATTGAAAATATGACGTACTTATCCATATTGTTTTTTAAAAAATCAGTGACATAATTTGGAGTCTGGTAAATAATGGTGTGAACTAGAAGTGATTAATTAATTAAATAATTTGTTTATTTTGTTCTTTGGTTGGTTTGTGCAGGCAATGGATTATGGTGTTCATAAGCTATGGGAGCACAACAATATCGGGGTATGAATTCTACTACCCTAATTTAGTCTGTTTGTTTATCAAATCATATAGCTCGCACTTTTAAGAACAATTTAGCCATGATATCCTCGACCGTCCAAACTTAAGTTTGCAAACAATTACTTGCATATGAGTAAGAATGTATGTTCTTCTATTCAGTAAGACTTACTAGGAGTACCTTATGGTGTGAAGTTATGATGATTTTTTGCACTTAGTTGGAAGCAATAGAAAAGTAAATACTAATAATAATAGATCTCTTGAATGGAGAAACTAATATTAATCCCTACAAAATCTTTTTCATAGTTAATTTGTTTAACAGAGTATCCATTGCGACCTTGCTCCCCGGCCCCCCTTCAAAACCACAAATCTCCATCCTTAAACATGGTATTACTATGAGTTATTATTATATTGCTCAAGGATCGTAAAGTTTCCTGCTCTAGCCTGTACAGGTGAAGAAAAGTTAAATAGACAACTAATTAGATATTGTTATTACTTAAGTACCTTTTTGTTTTATGATACATATACTGATCTTCATAATATGATTCTATTATCTTATGTTATTTCGCTCGTGCTTAAGATTTATGTCTATTGGCCCCTTTATAATTGAATGTCATGTTCCATGTTTTGTGTTACATTGTTTCTTTCTTTTTCCAAAGATATGACTTTCAGTTGAAATTAAATGAAACCTCTCTAGCATGCTACACTATGTTAAATATATTTTTTTGGATACTTTACTGAATAAATAGTATTTGCATTTCCTTACTACTTTATGAGAGCTCATATCCTACTTTGTTATCCCAACATCGTTTTCATCTTCTACAATCTCATGTCCTTCACCAATGACAGTATTAGAATGGATAATTGGTCTTTGGGTTTTTTCCTTCATAAAAAGTAGAGATGCAGTAACCATGCTTGCATTCAAGTCCATCTTCTTTTAATTGTTTATATATTCTTTGCTTATGAATGTATTTTTCCAATATAAAGTCAATAGTACGAATTCGTGTTTGGATGAGAGATATCAGTTGGTATGGCGATTTTAAACCATGGTATGTATAAATAAGTCCACGCACAGACTTACAACTTATTGAGCCAGAATGAATCTTTTGTAGCATATGTGATTGTGTGGTTTCTACTATTTCTTATTAAGTAGCAGTAGTTCGATATAATTACCGGGCTTGAAAACCTATTTTTAAAGATCTTTTTGCGTGTGATTTTGTTGTGGGGTGGTTCTAGATAGAAATACTCTTCTCTACTGTTAACCAGACCACTACGCCTCTCTCAAAGCTCATAACACTGATATGTAAGTTACACTATCTTTCTCTCTTCCCTATATCTATTCTTTGTATGAGGAAATTTGATTTATATATAGCTAGGATGTTTTCGATACATTCCAGGGTTCTTGGTCACAAAATAACCTACACAAAGGATCAAGATATATAATTCAAATCTATGTTGATATTTGTACTTTAATTTGTTCTCAATTTCCACTTCCTTTCACTTCTCTGGTAATTATATAAAAATATCAGCCATGCATGTCTTTCAAATGTCTCTCTGTTGGGATAAGTGGACGAGTCAAACTCATTATGTCCCGTACTATTGTTCTTCTAACTCATTATGTCAAGCTTCTAATAGATTTTCTTTTTTCCATCTCATCACTGGCTTAATAAGTAATTTTTTTAATCCCTTTTGTATGTGCAAATGAATTTTTAAGCAGTTTCTATAAACCTCCAAAATTGGTTTTTGGTCTCCAAATAATATTATAATATTATGTAACAAAGTGGTTTTTTTGCGTGTAGAATTCTGGGATGGTGGTTTTCTAACTTTAATTTTTCTCTGTCCAAATTATATATATTCCACGCGTTGTCTTCTTAATTAGCCTATTCAGTTGGCCTTTCTTATTTTTTTTTTACTAATTGATATACACACCTAATCTTTAGCCAATATCATTTATCAGGAAGTGGGGCACTTGCTCAACGGACTAAACTCTGGAAAACAACTTGAATCAGTTGGTCTCCCTGATTCTGCAATCAATCTATTTTCAAATTATGACACTGACATGTAGGTAAACTGTGACTCTAAAATACTTCCATTTGTAGCTTAAAGTAGCTTTTGTGCCGCATATGATAAAGTAGATGGTAAGACACACATGGTCCAGTTATAGCTTAACCACGTTAACGATATAAGAAAGTATCATGTTAGGGCTCATATCTTTATGAAACTCGGGTAAAAAGAGGTGTCTTATGGGTAAGAAAGTTGTAATTTTTTTGTCTAGCTGCTCCAGTTGGTATTTTTTCTATAATCACCAGAGAAACGATAAAAGAGGCTAATATTGGATCCATACTACAGTATAAGAAAGTATCATGTTAGAAGCGCAGATCAAGCGTTTAATCAACCTCCATTAGGTATAATTCAACAACTTTTTTATATTACCTTAGTAAAAAGTAAGGAATAGCATGTCCAAAAGAAGTGCATAAAGTTGTAAGTTATGGGGTCTAGCAGTGGGCACTTCATGTGGTTTGTAGCTATTCCGTTGTTGTTAAGGTCCTCTACCATATTTTTAAGGCTATAATAAATGTTAGGTAAGGTTCATTCTATTTTCCTCCACTTCTCAAAGAACTTTGTACACTGCCATTTTTAAGTAGGCACATATAACTTTTGCAGTGGGTTGACAGTGGGCATGGATTAACTCTATACCCATCGGGTACTCACGTGCTTAAACACGGGATCTACAGCAGGTAAAACTTGATGCATTTTGAGTTGAGCTTAACATTAAATTGGAATTGGATGGGAATTAAAATATGAAATGGATCCCATTTAGATAGGTATACATAACTCTATATCTTCTCCCAAATGTCTTTGGCCAAATATCAAGTGTGCCCCATGGACAACTATTGCTCATAAAATCAGGTCCCACTCTATTAGCCTACCAAGATGCAAGCTGGATTACTCCTTTGAATGGTGTACCATGCTAGGAAGGATTTTCTTCACCATCTACTTAATAAAATAACTTGACCATATCAGAACTTTTGGCTTCAAATAATAAAGAGGGCCATTAAATCCTACTACTACTAATTATACGTTCTTGGAAATGATAGACACTTATTAAAATTCTAAACACCTCCCAAGATTTGTTAGTTTCTCATTCTTTTATTATTTAATTACCATGCCCTCCTCAAATTAATAGACATAAGTAAAAACCTTTCGCTGTTCTCTTGCCCTCCCTAACGATCACTCCATCTTATTCAACAATAACTCTACGCCCTTTTCCTTCTCAAAATCATATTAGCATCAACAATAATAAAAGTAGAAAACATAATCTAATTTTTTGGCTTTGCAGAAAACTTGGTGTGTTGGTAAGCCTTCATCTGATCAAGCAAGTCTACAGGCAAACATACGGTTCTCAGGTATTTGATTTCCATAAAGCGCAATTTAGATGGTCTGGTGATTAATCGGTTAATGAGTAGTACATTATTATTATTTTTAGTTCATAATGATTTCTATTTTCTCATGTTACCCCATATTTTCTCATGTTACCCCATATTTTGAATCATCGTCAAGGATGTTAAGGAAGGGTAAAAGGAGTTAGTCAAGGATAAGAAGTCAAAAGGTCAAGATAGTCTGGAGAAGAGGAAGATAGAGGCCGTGACTAGGAAAGGGAAGCCCTCTAAGTTGGGTCCTTCAACTGAAGCACAAGCACGAGCAGCCAATCTAAGAGCCTTCAAAGCTGATCTTCAGAAAATGAAAAAAGAAAATGTATAGCTCCTTCCCTTTTTTTTAGCCGATATTACCTATATTGGAAAAAGAAAACATTTGAGAAATGAACGATTTTGAGCTTGGCTAGAATATATTATTCTTTACCTTTAATACGGGAAGCAATGCTACCATTGGACATGTAGAGGTGAACCAAAAGCTTTTGATGTTTGGTGTAAACTTACACCTTTCAATGGATGTAAGGTGTAAGTTTCAGTGAACGGGCACGAAATCTATATTTATATTATAGTACAACTTACATCCATTGAAACCTCTAACCGGAGGTGCAACCCCTCAGATAGTCATGAATGAATATTGTAAATAATTTTTAATGTAAATGTAAATAATTTTAGCTTTTCTTTAAGTGTTTCCTCATTATCTTTGAGTTCCCTTTAGTTTGTTACTCACTTAATCAATTTAGAGTTGTGTTTATCGAAAAAAAAAAATACTCACAAATCAACTAAAAGAGAGTGAAAAACTGATGTACTATAAAGTAAAATAATAAGTCTCTTTCCCCCTATTACTTTTGTAGTTTATTAGTTCCACAAAGTGTAAATATGTCGTCAAAGTAGCAACTGTTTTAATGATATTTACAAGCTTCGAGATATTTGAATTCTTAGTTAGTAGTTTACTATATTTACAATGCAAAGGTTTAGCGTTGAAACTTACCTCTCCCGTAGTTAAAGAGCAAGTATCAATTTCTTCTCTCTCCCATAGAAGACAAAATTTAGTCACATATTTTTTGCAATTTATCTCAATCCATCGCTGGAAGGTATGTACTCACAAGTAAGTAATCTTCTCTTATGTGTTTTGTTTTCACCTGAAAGTCCAAACACAATCAAATGTACACTGATTAAGTTATTCTTCATCAAACTCATAATTACAAATCTTTTGTTGCAAGAATTCTTGAAGAAAGTGAAAAGGTCCAAGTATAAAATGTCAAATGCTTTATTACAAATATAATTCGTGTTCTCACCTCTTTTTTTCTAGAAAACAAACAGTTAATTGTGTGAAAGTGTTCAAAAGGGCCTAGAATCACCGGCATACTGCACTGGTAGGTATGCTCCCACCGTTGAGAAAGCAATGCTTCATTGCATGTTGTTTGAGTTAAATACTAATTTGTGTAGTTATTTGATGTTTCATTAAGTACATATTCTATGCAAATCACATGTATTATTATAGGGCATATGATTAATTCGTTGTAGAAACACCTAATTTTTGTAATTTTAGTGTAACCCCCAATGCATACCAAAAGTCTACAAAGCTTTTGATACTTGGTTAAGTTAAGGATTTTGGATACTCGGAACTTTTATAGACTTAGAGTTCTGTTTAATTGTCATTTGGGTTGAATTCTTCACACCAACTTTAATTTCTTTAACTTAAATGTGTAAGTATTTTGCTCTTCGCTTGAAAGTTATCTTTCTAAATATTTTCCTGTGATAATTTTCCTTCACCATTTTCATCTGCTATTTCGATCATTTACATTTATTTTGGTTACAATTTGAAATTGCATACATGTAGATGGCTGTGATTTTGATCCTATGACCTTAAGTATATAGACTTCTTCAGATTGACAAAGATTCATGAAATTCATGCTTTCAGTAGGAGAACTATAAGCAAGGGAAGCAGGCACTAATGGTTGTTTGAAGGTGATTTGCACTAATGTGGAGGTTAGTTCAAACTCAATATAAATATGTTTTGCAAGATGGTAAGTATACTAACATTTTTATAGGGGGTGGATTACCATATAAAGATTTTTGGACAAGGTAAATCTATTTTATTTGTTGAATAACTTTGATAAAAGGACGCCTCACACTGTATAGAGGAACTAACAATCATGATGTAAATTATACAATGTTTTTAGTACATTTTAGTAGCACTAGAGAAACTAATGCCTTCTAAGGGAAGGAACTAAATTGTCTCGAGGCGTAAGGGTTATTTAACTGTTCTGGCATTCATCGAGACGGTTAAGTAATTGGGATATTTATATTGTTATGATTTTTAGGTTATGACAGGATTTAAGTTTATGAAATGTTGAAAATACGAAAAGACTCGCCAAAATTTTTGTAAGATTATTCGTCTTTGTTTAGTTTGGGTTTTGCTTAGTTGGTCCGATCCGTCCGAAGTTTCATAATGACTATAGATGCCATGTGTCTTTGGTAATCAATCATTATGAAATTTGGGGCGTGACATAGTTAATGGCAGATGACATGCACCTTGGTATTGTCTTAATATGGTAAAATATATAAGTAGTAGGAAGCTAGCTAGCGTTACATGATTCATCATGGGTTAGGGGGTAACGAATCAAGCAGTAGCTAGACTTGCTAGCAATGTTTTTTAGTGTGGTTGATGATGCTATTTTGAACTTTGCCCCTCTAATGAATGTATAGTGGAAAAAACTCTCTAGGGTATTTATGATATAAGTTATTGAATGCAGCTGACAAGGTGTTCCTCTCTATCTATATTTTCTTCTACTGCAACTTTGGCTATGTCCACGATTAATAATACAATTAAGATTTGATCGAATTACTCTTAACTCTTAGGAACAATCGTTGTACTCAAATAGGAAACAATCTTTCAGAAACAATATTTAGGAAATGTACTCAGAAAAATCCCTTTGTTTGATTGTTTCAAACATACTAACAGAAGGCGCACGTATGCTTTCTCCTTCCTCTTTAGTGTTTTGCTTCTATATCCTTCTTCTCTATCGCTCCAAGCCTTTTCAACAGGTGTAGTTATTTCACATATTAAATTAACCAACCAATAATACTATAATTAACTTATAGCTAGGCAATATTAACCATATAATAACCTAACCCAAAGCAGCTGATTGTTTTATTGTTTATCAAATAAACATTACATGGGTAGTATAACTCATTATACTAAGTTAATGTATATGTAACTTTTCAACTTTTGGGATCGAGATTAAATAGCAATTTTAATTGCTATGCAGTTGCGTACAAGTATTTAGTTACTTTGTACTTCATACAATTGTGGGTTTGTAAACCAACCATAAAGAGAGTAGCATGCATAGTGAAGGAGGTATGCCCAAGATATCGCTTTTGTGAGAGGGTTCAATAGACCCCTCCAATGGTCTTGGCCATTAAGTTGCCTCTAATATTTTGCTATGCTAATTGCAATCTGCTATGTTCCATTATTCAGTTAAAGTTGGGAGGTTGTCAATTGTCATATTATTTTTACGATAACTAATTAAGCGAGTAAACAAAATTTTGTAATTGGAGTTTTCTACTCTTTAGTTATTTTGATTTTAAAATATGTCATGTTGAGATTGTTGATTGTTACAATGCTATTGTCAGTGGTGTTAAGTTATTCACATAGTATAATGACTTCGTGTTTACTATGTTATTGTGCGGTAAAAGTCTTTGATTATGTAAACTGTGTAGTAAAAGTCTTTGATTATATGTTGTTGATTTTATCAAGTTCTGTCTGATTAAGTCCTTTGCACCCATTGTATCCGACTTAGTACCGATTGTAAAAGTAAGAATGAGTTCCTTCTTGAATTGTATTAGAATTTGAAAGTTCCTATCCATATACAACTACTAATATCTAGGCGTATGAACTCTCATTAATTAATGATCTCATTGTGATTCAACACAATGAATGAATTAGATAATAATACACATTAAGAATGAGATGTATTTCTTGATTCTTGGTCGCCTTAAACAATTATAAAGTTTAATTGTATTACCTCTGTTTTGATAATATATAGCACATTCACCTAATTAATTAATTTTAGTCATATAGCTTATGTAGATAGACATGCACAGTTAGCATTGGCACATTACTTTGTAGATTATTAGTCCATAGTAGTTTTTCCTCATCAGATTTAGTAGCTTAAGTTATGAGTCATTAGTTTTGAGGCTTCGATACAAAGAGACATCGTCTATTCTCGGTCCATTCAAGTGATTACATAGCACACTTTTAACTTATAAAGGTAATCGCTTTTAAGGGGTCTCAGATATTCATATACCAATTACTCAAATAGTGAATAACCTCAGTAGCTTTGAAGGCATGCTAATATCATAGCACACATTACTTATGAAGCTAATCGCTTTTAAGGGGGTATGTATATTCATATCATAGATCCCCAAGATCGCTTTTACTTTTACACCTAATGTAAGTTGATGAAAGTAATTATTACAATCTCGATACTTTATTAGTCTTTCATTGTTTAATTTTTTCATTATACTTTTGTACATTTATGTTTTGTGTAGAAAACACAATCTCAAGACGTCGGAAGGATCAAATATATGCAGTACAGTTGAGTCGATTCGGGAGGAACTTAAAAACTCGAAAGATTAGTTAAGCATCTATGGAGAAAGAGAAGGTTTTAGCTCTTGAGGAGTTGAAGGTCACGGAGAAATTGGCTGAGGAGGCTACTGAAAAGATTGGGAAGCTTTAGTTTCTCAAAAACGAGTGGAGGAGACTACTGAGATTGAGAAGTTCCGGGCTACTCACGCGGAGTATATATGCAACACAAAAAGGGAAGAGGAATGGCGAATCGAGATCACCGTTGTCCGACTCAATATGTTTGCCGATGTCACATCCCTTTCATCCCACTATAGAGGAGCTCAAACGAATGAAACATGAGATGCCCATGATGAGTGATGCAAATAATCAAGCATTGAGCCATGCCGATGATCACGACCAAGATTGCATAAATTAATGCCGAGAAAGTGGAATTGCTTTCTGCGGAGTTGTGTCGTGTGAAGGCCTTCTTGATTCCAATGTTGAGTTAAAATCCAACGAGTATAATTGAATTGATGAAAGAGTCAAGTCCGAGGTAAAATTCCTAAAATAAGAACTTGAGAAAGCTAAAGCTACCGAAAAAAAGGGCCACAAAATTTGAAGCTTTGATTCAACAACTAAAATAAGAAGTCGACTTCATAAAAATGTAGAGTTGGTAATACTATACAATTACCTTAAAAAAATTGTTCCATCTTCTACTGCCCAAGTCATTGTCGTGTTTTCTTCATGAACTTTCATTGGTACAATATTTTATACATTTGTGATTGCACACTTTCTTTCAACAGTAGTCATGTGGGGAAGGAAGTAAGAGGCCAGGTGGCATATAGTGGATACAATTGGTCGTTTGACTTAAAACTCAAAAGGTCACTGCAGCTACTACAAACCTTAAAGGGGACTCAATCGATTGTTCAGAGAGTAGCTCAATTAGAATATTTTCAGCTCTTATAATATGAATTTAAAGTTTTCCTTTTATTATTAACTTGGTATGATACTCATTTTCGTCTCCTATGTATAAGTTACTCTAGCTCCAGTGCTCAAACTGATAGAAGAGTGCATGGTGGAACTCATGCATCCAAATTAAAAAAAAAAAATTATATAAAAACGGTCCCCGTTCGTTGAACGGGTCCAAAAATCTAGTATATATATAAAAGTTCGCGCACATTCTCTCTCCTCACCATATCGCTCCATTTTGCACTTCCAATTCCAATAATATGATTGGCTCCTAAAAAATCGGATGGAATAATAATTAGTGACACCTCCCCAGATTTGTTTAAATCTCCCTAATCTATACTTAATTTTCTATAGACTCCTCAAATTGATAAAAAAAAAAAAAAAAAAAACACACAAAATAAATAAACCTTATCCAAATTCTATCGAAATCCTAACTTTTCTCCTCAAAATTAGGATTGTCTATTTATCTTTTTCCCTTTCCCTACTAACTAAACACTAATGAATGAAAAAAAAAAAAAAAAAAAAATTAATACACTACCTCCCCGGTTACACTATTTGTACTAATATTGGATATTAGTATGATTTAAGTATAGTTTTTCAGTTAAAATGGGTTAATTAAATAAAACTAATTATAGTATCTTAAACTGGCCCAAACACGCAACACACCTGTCCAAAACAACAAAACCAAAGAGTGCAAAAGACGAGTGACCAATAATCATGCAGATGAGAAATGAGATTAAACTGCAATACGAGCACACCGACGAACCAATGGAAGTCTAAGTAAACTGAGAAAATCATATTATAGTAAAGAGTTTAAAGATAGATAAAGTAATTTGCGAATGTGTTATCCTAAATTCCTAATAAGTGGGTTACAAATATTATTTTGGTCAAATAACAGGAGAGTCACTGTTATACAACTACACAAGTTTGTGGTACTACTGCTCAGAGCAATAGTACTTCAAGACGGTAGAAACTGAGAGGGTATGTAAAGTGGAGAAGAACCAAATTGATGTATTTACTGCGCGGAGCTTTTACTCTTTCTTTGTTTCAAAATATGATAAAATAATAGAGACAAACAAATAAAAAACAAAGCAAAATAAAATAAACAGCGACTGAAAAAAACAAAGTAAAACATCAACTATCATTGTGGCAATATCACATTATTGTACAACACAATTTTAAGTTTCAAGAAACAAAATTAACCTGCGAACAATAAAAATGAAGTGTATCTTCTAAACAGATATTACCTTCAGGGGACAAAAATGTGACCAAAATAGAAATTGTAGAAGTGTGCTATTTGGCCACTTCCAGCATATCTAACATCCCAGAAAATGCTTGTACATTGAAAGGAGATACAAAATGCTCGCTGCAGTAACGAGCATCAAATAAAAGTCACCTCAAAATTAAATTATTTTCATATAATAGGCCAGACTTGACCAAACTCCAAATTAACCATGATAGACTTCTCCTTGCAGGAAAGTATCATCTCAAATGTAACTGAAAGAATCACATCAGATATTACTCTTTTCATCATCATCATCATTATCATCATTGAACATTCTCAACCTATAGTCAACTACGTCAGCATGATAGGTATGTGGGGAAGCTACAACATACCCTCCTTTTTTAATTTTTCTTTTTTAATTTCTTTTTTCTTTTTTCTTTTCCAAGTAAAAAGAAGCTAAACTTTACTTATTCAAGGGCTAGGTTCTTTTTCATGGCCTCGTAGACCATATAAGTAATGCTTGCAGATGGCACAACTTTGAGCAGATTTGGAAAGATTCCTCTGTAAAATCCTCGAATACCTTCGTGTTGGAGGGTTCTCCAAAATACATCTGACATCCCCTTATAAGCAGCACTGGAATTAGAACGTTGAGCTTGCAGTCTGGAAAGCACAAGCAGAATGAGATTCAATAAATATTCAATTAGGTCGAAAAGGTCAGAAGGAATAAATCTGAAGCATATTCATACTTCACCTTGTCCTAATAACCTGTAACGGGTAAACACATGTTGCTCCAAGAGCTCCAGAAATTGTCCCACAACCCAATTGTGTTAGAGGACCTGGTTCTGTGAAATACACAAATTTTCAAAGGCTCCACAAATTTTCAAAGGTGCAAATACTTGAAGCTATCCGAACGAGGAAATGCTATAAAGCAGAAAAAAGAAAATGAAAAGGATAGTCAAAACAATAAATGAATAGAGATATAGCTGGACCTACCACTCTCATGGAGAATATAGGTCTTTGACATATCTTTCAGCTTCTCGTATGCTGCCAGGTCAATTCCTGCATATGGAATAATCCCAAGGATAGATGGAACAAGGCCTCTATAGAAGGCGCGAGGTCCCTCATGGACCAATATATCTCTTGAAAGTGCTCCTAAATTAGGGACTTTTCCACCTTCGCAAGCACAAGTTTGTAATCGGGTCTTTACAAGGTCCATTGGGTAAATAGCAGTTTGTGCAACTGCACCCGCCATTCCACCGGCAACAAGGCGGCCAGCAGTGCCGATATCACCCTTATTTTCCCCTCTGGCTTCAGTGATAACACCCTTCAGCATTTCATATGTGTAAAACCTGATGGCACTTTCAGGTGCTACCTTCAGGACATTCAATCCATTACCCCGGAAAAACCCTAAAAGACCACCTTCCCTCCATATGTCCTTTATTGCTGGGACAATACGACCATGTGTGGTTTGGACTTGCATAACCACTTTCAGCCGATCGAGAGGAGCAGTTGCAGTACGAGAAGTGGCTCCTGCTATTCCGCCCGCAATCAAATATTTACTCGCATGAACATGTCTGCTGATACCCTCTGGAATAATAGCCTGTTCCCCAATATCGACAAGACACACTCTTTCCCAGTATTGATAAATGTTCTCTATAGTTGCCTCGTGGGGATAAAGTAAAAGAAAATCTCTCCATTCTTCAAAAGTTATGATTCCATTATTATCCTTGTCTACATGCTCCACAAAGCGAGCAAGCTCCTCGTCATCCATTTCAATCCCTGCAGCACAAAACTGCCATGGCTTATAAGATGAAAACTTGTAAAAAAGCGGATCAATAGCTTAAGTAAGAAAAGAAGCAAATTTAGAATAAAGAGTCCACAAATAGCACTACCTGACAGTTCGAATATACCTTTTTGTTCTAGTTCAGTGCTACTAGCAATGTCAAATCTTACATGATTTTATATAACCACATGAAATAATAACTCCTGGAATGAACATATGTACAGTACTACTCTAGTACATTATATGATGGGATAGATAATGCATATTAGTTATGCATTCAGATTAACATTACTAAAAAACTAAGTCACATAGACATGGGTAAGTGTGTCAGTGTCCAACACGGATACGGAGTGGACCTATATGATGTATGACACTGAGACACAATTATTACTATTCTTTAGTTACACTACTAATTGTTGGGCTCCAGACCTCACAAATGGTCTCCTTACAAGTAAAAGTGATATACAATGGAATTGTAACTATGCTAATAGCTTATGTTCTTGGTCTTTTAGGCTTTAAAAGCTAGGTTACATGGACACGCCATATTTTGAAAAAAATCCGTGTCGGACACATATTGCATGTAATTTATCTCGAATTTTGATATTTTGCCGTGTCCGACAATTTTTATCCGTGTCCGATACGGAGTGTCAATGTAACCTAGTTTAAAAGAAACCCTTGAATGGAATTGTATGCTAATAACGTGTCCCGTGTCTGTGTGTCCGTGTGTCGGACACAGATTTTCTTTAAAATATGAAGTGTACATGTTACATAGATAAAAGGAGAATAAAAGAACTTTACCATTAATGAACCCAAAACATATCTCAGTAGGGGAAAGTTTGAAGTATTTCATTTCACATTAAATAAGTTACACACACACATAAACACAAAAAAAAATTATAAAAAAAAAATTATAAATGGATCACTTGAGTAGTTAGGGCGAGAAAGAAAGAATAAAATTCCTCTCTCACAGTCTTCTTTTCACTTCCCATTCTCCTAGTAATCATTTCTCCTATCCAAATGAGGAAATCTAGGCTTGTACAAACTACCAAAGCATTAAAGCGAGGTATATATGATTAGCCGAGATGGCAAGTTGCATAACCCACCAAAAGGAAAAATATAAATTACTTGTCTTGTCAAACGACCAAACGTTAATTCTTCCAAGGGAATGTGTATAACAAACAAAAGAACATTAATCCCGAACGAAGTGAGTCTTGGGCCAGGGATGTTTAAACCCACTTGTCCGTCAGTCCGCTTCATCACAAACACGTTTTTTTTTTCTCAACTGAACACTAGATTCTGTTGTTCTCCTTTCCTTTCTTCATTCAGCTCCCACCGTTTTACGGTATACTAGTTTATCATGAATTCAACTTTCAAGCCTTAACTATATGCCTATATTAAATAGTTTCATAAGAAGTATAAACTGCTGCAAACGGAGGTTATAATTAAACATTTAAACTAGAGCTGGTTGGACCTACGACAAGAGACACGTACCAAATTGTGATTGCACGTGTCACTTCCAATTCTATATATGGATATCTTAATCGTAAAGCATATGTGACGCACCAAAGCACCAAACCCATACATGATCATACACACATTGGTTGTTATATTGCAGAATTGGACATGGTATTGTTAAATTTAAAGTACCTAATATCCCTTTCTTGTAGCAAGCAAGGCAACAATGAACAACAGATACATTAAATCAATGCTGTGAGCGCTTTCAAGATATCCTATTAAAAACATACACATGCTTAATTAACTTGTTTATTATATTTAAATACGAGAGTGCCAATTTAAAAACATTTTTCTAACTATGTTAACCAGAATTAGAGACACTAACAGTAAGTAGTCTTCTTTTTTTGTGTATGATGGAGGTCTCCTTGTGGTCCGTTAACCGGAATTAAAGATGATAATGCTCCTCATAGTTGCTTGACAAAAGAGTGTAATTTAAATTGAAATTTGATCTTCAATTCAGAAAGGAAACAAGAAAAGGTGTTATCGTGCTGATAAGTGTTATCAAATGGCGTAAATTATAAGTCAAACACATGGTATGTTTCTTTCATTAATATCTTGTCCTTTATAAGAACTCATTCACACAGAATCCAAATATACACTAATTATAAGTTGTACATTTAAGTATGATAATGCTACAGTCAATATCCCACATGCAAGAAACCATTACTCACCTAAAGCTGCAGAAAAACCATCCCCAGAAAATGCTCCTGATACGGCACATTCCGCTAAATGATAGTAAGATTATGTTTTAACTGATGAATAAGAGATGGAGAAGAAACTATGGAGAAGAAGAGAGATAAGAGTCAAAGACTATACGGTCTTTTTGGCCTTCTCTCACACAACTATATATAGGAAAAATACAGGGGTTTACATAAAAGAAACTTCCAATAAAGTTCGGGTCGGGGGCGCTGCCCCCGGACCTCCAATGGGTCATCCACACGCAACGAGGACTGCACCCTCAAGAAATGTCTCTTTGAACTCTAACAATGACTAATTCTTGATCATATGTTCGACACATGATGTCGCAAACTCCATTACTCATTTGCACACATCTGCCCCTGGTAAAGTACCCCCAAAGGGTGTTTAATTAAAAGAAACTTCCAATAACGTTCGGGTCATTGGTGCTGCCCCCGGACCTCCAATGGGTCATCCACACGCAACAAGGGCTGCACCCTCAGGAAATGTCCCTTTGAACTCTAACAATGACTGATTCTTGCTCATATCTTCGACACATGATATCGCAAACCTCCATTACTCATTTGGACACATCTGCCCCTGATAAACTACCCATCCCGCAGTCCCCACTCCCCACCCCACCCCCCAAGGCCCTACTGTCCAACCATCATCTAAGACAAAAAGTCAGAGTGCTCCCAAGTAACAATGGAGGGCAATGATTCCCCTTCTCTCCTTAAGAATGACAACAGTCAGAGTGCTCCTAAATAACAATGTCCACACGAAGAAACACACCTTGAGGGCCACCGACAGTTCCACATGAAGCCAAGAACCCATCGGATATTCTTTTTTCTTTTATCGTTAAAAATAATATATATTGATATAATTGAACTATTACAATCACAACATGAAGATCAGAAAAACTAATGTTCAAGGACCACCCCGAAACCCAAGTACCCCCCCACCTATCAACTTGATCACATCCAACCAAGTTGATGGGGCAAAAATCTCTAATTTTTTTCATCTCTAAAATTTCAGGGATATCAATCTATTATGGAAGTTTATGTGGTGGCCCACACCGACAAATCAATCTGAACATAGATTTAAATATCTCAACTCTTAAGAAGGTGCACTGGAGCACTGATCACTGCTAGTAATAGAAATGCTACCAAAGCTAAGATAAAGGAAGAAACAATTCTAAAATTCGTTTGGTCTGAAGCCTATTCGGCTATACCTTCCAAAGCTCCAAATGGGAACGGAGAACCACAATTTGCCAATAAAGCTCACCAGACTCTTAAGAATTGTATCTTCCTGAATGAACCACACCAAGCTCGTGGGCAATGAAGCTAGTGAACTTGAAACTTTCAAGGATAGCTAATAATCACATGGCTAAACAAAAATGGGACGTTAAAATTATGATCTCCTCCACTAAAGATGTTTCCTCCACCTCGATCTCCACTATATTGATCCTAAACCTTGAACAAATATCGACCCATGTTTATATTACCTTTTTACAAGTTATCACCATGTCTAACTGATCTCTTCTTCTAGCCAATCAACACACATATCCTTCAGCACTCATTGCCCTCTCTAAGCAACATAATTGAATTCCTTTATGCTCTGAACTATGACATATTCTTCTTGAGTTATAGGTATGTCCCACCTATGTTCAGTTGCCGAGCTTTTACAGCAATTGGCAATTTAACATGGTATCATAGCTTCAGTTTTAAGAGATCTTGGGTCAATCCAGGTGCAGGTATACAAAAATAAGTGCAATACCCACCTGTCTTTACTCTTTACTTCCAACGTGTCTCCGTTAGGGCGAGTGATGATATTATTTCACCTCAATTCTAGGTGTGCTCCACCTATTCACTATCCTTGAGCCTCATCATAATATCCATAAAATTTCCCAGCTCGACCTTTTAGAGTAATTATCGATTTCACACTTCTTTTAGGAGTTCATACTTTTTAAATTCAAAAAAAAAAAAAAAAAAAAAAAAACATTCACACTGTTTCATACATCACTCTTACTATACCTAAGAAATGGCGCTTCTTAGATTGTACTAGTGTGTGCACGCACTACGTGCGAAAATTTCTTAATCTTGGAAAATATAGAAAGTAGGAAGGCCAAGTTAGTCATGGTAAAATTTAAAAAGTAGGAAAGATGTTGACACAAGGCACATGGCTGGGGTTCACTTCCATATGCAAATACCAAAATCACCCTATTGTAAGAATACATTTTAGTTTTCTCTTTGGATAATATTGGAACTGTGAAACTTGTAATATTAAAATAACAAACTCGTGTTTGGAAAAAAGTAAAGAAAAAAATTGCGGAGGGAGAGAGAATGGCTATTCGGCTACCTCGCCTACACCTCTTATAAATATAGTGAGATACGGTGGGACCAAGTGTCCAGATCATCACACGGTGCCTTGCAATCGGAAATATATAGGTTTGTGATCTGATGTTGCGTAAAAGAGAACTTGAAAATATCTAGGATAGCTAATAATAACAAGGCTGAACAAAAAGGGCGTTGAATGGTATGATCTTTTCCACTAAGGACGCTTCCTCCATCTTAGTCTCCAACATATTAATCCTAACCCTCAGAATGACTACTGACCCTTCTTTAGTTATCATTTTTATATTAATTATCAACACAACTAACTGAACTTATTTTTAACCAAACAAAACAGAATCGCTTTCAGCAAATATGTCGTCTTACCGAAAAACTTAAATTCTTTTATACCCTCTACCTTTGGATCTTCCCTCAGAAGTTTATACTTTTTCGCCGAAAAAAAAAAACAGAACAGAAAGCATATTTCAGCCTTCAATTAGTTCTCTTTCACAAATCACTCACAATACCCAAGAAATGGGGATCATTAAATTGCACAACCTCATATACAAAAGAGCGAGGATCACAGGGTACCTTGCATTCCAAACCAGATTGTTTTTTATCTGATGTTGCTTAAAAAGAGAACAAATTAGTGCACTCACGCATCTCGCAACTCAAAACCCCCCTCCCCAAGAATCTATCAAGCTTGTATAAAACCGGGATCTCTTTTACTTAAGACACACAGTTTTCCCCTCCACAACTAAGAAGCTCGCGCATATAAAAGATTTCTTATGAGCTCCTTTCCATAACAGAATTTAAACAGCCAAAAAACATCGTAGCTTTTGCCAAATAAGCCTAGTCACAAAAGGATAGTGTGAAACTTGTATCTGTCAATACATTTCACATAAACTCCTCAGAATGTGGTTAATCCTATTTACTCTATCCTTCAAGGAGAAATTTTACCACAACTTAGGTGTCACATAAAACAAACATATTTAGCTTGTGTAATAATAAATGACAGAAAGTATAATGTGTACCTGCTTTAACAAGTGCATCCCAAAGCTCCTCAGGCAAAATGCAACCATTATGTTCAACATCAATAGCTTGAAAAATACGATAAAGTTCAAGCTCTTTATCATCCATATACCTTCTAAACTCTTGATAATCCACCCTACCATCTCTATTAGCATCACAAACTTTCAACAAATCTTTAGCATATTTATACTCAGCTGGAATTTGTAGCCCAGATAACCCCGCTTCAATTTGAGTATAATCTAAATACCCAACATTTTCTACATCAAAAAAATTAAATAAACTACGAATTCGTGTCTCCCTTTCTTCTTCTGTTTCTCTTAATGCTAGTAACACGTGTTCCATTGTTACTGGTCCTTGTTTCTTTACCGGATTACACCCGGGCCGCTTCCCTTTTTCTTGTATACCCATTGGCTCAACAACTGCCTGTTTAGCCTCAGACATTTTTGATTTCTTTTTTTTGTCCTCTCAAAAAGAAAATAAAAATGGTCTATTAAATAAAATCTGAATTGAGAATAGAAGAATTCTCACTTTCTATTAAATAAGAAAAAATAGGTGGTCATTTTGTAGTCAAAGGTGTTGAATTCAGCCTTGAGTAATTCTGACTTTAATTAAACGCAAGTAAATGGAAACGTCTAAAATGTGAAGGAAAATTGGGTCAGCTTCCGGAAAAGACGGAAGTGGGTAAAAGGTACAAAGGGTGGATCTCCTCCGGGGAGCATTGGGGAGAGAGAGAAAGAGGAGGGTACTGTGGAAATTGTGTGTGATCAACTGTTGTTTGGTGGCAAACTGGCAGTGGACAGAAATGGAGATATTATTTTTTCATTTTCTTTATTTATTTGGGAATATTAATTATTAACTTTATTTTGTTTTTCTTTTTTTGAGTCACTGTTTGGAATATTCGTTAGATACCTCGTTTTAGGCATGTAGAACTGTAGCGTGTGTTTTGCGTAGAACCAGGAATTTTTGTAGGTTAATAACACGAACTTTTTGCTTTAATTTTCCATGGTCTTAAAATTAGGAAGAAAGGAATAATAATGGTTTTATTTGGACATAACATTGGTCATTGTCAAATGCTTCGAGAAACATTGGTCATTGTTTTTCCACAAATATAGATGAATATTAAACTCTAAAGTATATTACCATCAAAAAGTTTTCCATAGAAACGTGGAATGTTGTACTAAACTCTAAAGAAAATGAACATAAAAACAGATAGGAAGGGTTTTTTCTACGCGTGTGTGATTCATCGATAATAACAGTTGTAACCATCAGAAAATTCCACAAAGCAAGAAGCACGGTAGCTGAGTGGCGCAAAGCAATGCTGATTGCACCTGGCCTTCTATTCCATTTTTCAATCAAACTAACTTGTGCTTTAGCAAGAGTAACACATACAATCGGCATTCCTTTACTAGTGAGAAAGCAAACTTGGTTTAAATTGCATTGCCGTTACTAAAGGGGTAATAGAAATGAAAAAGAAAAACAACCAAAGCCTCCCTAAACTACCTACAAGTGCTCGTGAACAGACAATATACAGCTCCCTCATCTCATCTGATCAATTACGACCCACAAGGGTGAGGTACGCCATGTACTAGCTAGCTAATACAACATTATCGGGAAAGAAGATACATGTCCCTGAGGGATAAGAGAGTTGGAAGGTGGGGAAATGCCTTATCAGAGCAGAGATTGCATCTAGTGACCACGGGTCATCTTCACTTTAGGCATCACCTTCTTCATCTGTTTAGCACGGTCTTTCGCTTCCTTCTTGCGGATTGCCTCTGCACTGAGCTTTGCTTCTGCCTCCTCCACCATCTTTTTCTTCTCTGCCTTCTTCTTCTGCAATGCTTCCTGCCTTGCATTTTGAAGTTCCTTGTATACCTCCTGTGCGACCTTCGCCCTAGCCACATCTGTTTTAGAGCGAGCCTGAAGAAGCACAAATTGAAACAAGGACAATGAGCGAAACAATTATCAGTTATTAAGTCATTGCTAACGGAAAATGATAAACCAACAGACCTGTGGACTGAGCTTATAACGCCCAATTAAATCAATGTAGTAAGGTACTAGAGCCACTAATCTCGTCATATCGGCCATGGTTTTGGCATCTGGGAGTGCAAACTTTAATAACAGCATCTTCCTGTGAGACCCCATGTATTGATCGGAGAAATGCATGGAAATGAACTCCTTCCCAAATTTGGGGAATGCTTTATCACCAAAAACCTGTGCAGAACAGAGAATTCATAATCATTATCTGCGTAACCTAGATACTAATCTGGCTTCAAAACCATTACAATATATCCCAAACAACTTGATTGATTGGAGACCCTCATTTCAGTTTTGAGAGATCAGAGTAAGGGGTTAAACACCTGCAAGATGATGAAGGGCCACTAAGTACCCATATGAAAGTAATATAAACCTCTCGATAAATGCTAAAAAGAAAAAAGTTGTTCTCAAACATAAATTATAAACATTGCAAATCTATTTATATGAGAGGAACATTGTATAACAGAATGTAAATAAAGATATAAGTGATTACATCTTATACTTCTTAATCAATGCTCGTTGTTATTGTTGGTAACATACTACTCAAAGAGCACTCAGCATAAAACTCCTGTGGTGCATAAAATGTCCATCTGACCCACTAACTTAAGGAGAGGAGAAAAATCTTTATATTCCACAAGCACTGCTAGCAACAGAGCAAACTAAAGTTTTGACAGTACTGCATAATATCCAACCCCCAAACAAAAACACACACAAACAAACCCACCCACCCACAAATCAACAAATAAAATTTTGCTTCAAAATACTTTAAACATATTAAGGAGACAGAGAATAAAAAAGTAAAACCGACAAAACATATATTTCCCAGTACACCCGCTTGAATATCATTGACCATTGACAACCAATCTGACACATGATTAACAATCATGCTCTCACACATTGCTGTTTTACATCAAAATTTAAGGAGGACAGAGAGACGCACATCTTTTTCACCCAAGTGACAATGACCATCACAGACATTGCCTTTACAACATCAACATCCTATATGCACCAATAAGTAAAGTAGAGAGACTAAATTTTCTTGTTGTGCTTCCAAAAAGTGTTTTATACATCTGGAAAAAAAATTGATTATACTACTCCTTTTTGAGAAAGTGAGCATCATATTAATCTGAGAGTACTGGCCAGAAATCAACCACATTGAAGCTCACGCCCATTTAAAGAGAACCAGTTGAAGCTTTTGATGATCATGAACTCCAGTGAGAATGTCTCGGGGATTGGTTCCTTTTTAAACATGTCAAACAGGAATTCTGTCTTCTAGGACGCAAGGAAGTAGAGGAAGGGGTAATATGTTGGTTGAAGATTCAAGTACTTCAAGTAAAGCTATGTTTATACTATCGACATCCGTTAGAGACTGACTTTTGTACCTACTAGGCTACTAGTCAGCCAAGTCAACTCAGATGTTCTCTAAACATGTAGCTAGATCAGCAATATCTGACTTAAGCCACTGAAATATGTTCAGTCAAAGCATCTCAACTGTCCAAGTCAACTCAGCAAATTGAAGCATTGACTTTGTTTTAACCAAGTCAACTCAGATGTTCTCTAAACATGTAGCTAGATCAGCAATATCTGACTTAAGCCACTGAAATATGTTCAGTCAAAGCATCTCAACTGTCCAAGTCAACTCAGCAAATTGAAGCATTGACTTTGTTTTAACCATTCTGAATGTCCATCAAGATCCCAAACAAATTAACGCTCATAAATCACACCAGTGGAAGCCAATGACCACCCTATTTAGTAAACATGGGTGACAACAACATGCATCATAGGTCATCTACTAATCTTACCACATTATGCCCGGTATCAAAGTATTCAATTATATTGTATAAACCAAGCCTGCTTTCATCCTACAGTGAGCATATACAAGAGTCAGCGTCCACCACAAGAATGCAACCTTTTTGGACGTGGCAGGCCAGGATGAAAGAGAGAAAACCAGGTGTACAGTCTTTTTCCTCCCTTTTCTTTTTCCTAATAAACCAACACTTTATTGAAAAGGTGGGATATGACACATGAACGAAACAATAAGCTCCACATAAATAATTACTAATCAACAAAAATAACCAGTACTCAACTGAAACATGCTCCTAACTCCACACTTGCAACATTGCCAACTCAACCAAAGCCTCACAAAATAAGGATGTAGCTTAAAGCATAGTATTACTGATGTGGGCATGAGTCAGGTCATAGTCAAGTCAACCCCATGGGTCGCATCATTAGGCAAACCCTTATATAATTCAGTTGGTCCAATTTGAATTGTTTCAATTGGTAGCAGCCATGTGTCTTAATACAACTCTCTGGATGAAAAACAAACGAAACAATAAAACTCCAACAAAATAACCACTAGTTGACGGAAACATGCGCATAACTCCACACTTACACCTTGCCAAATCAACTAAAGCCTCACAAAGTTTAGACCCCTTGTCTCAATATTAGTCTAACTACTATACAGTGACCTCAATATTGATCATTACTCATTCCTTGCTTCCAACACACGGAGAATAGAGTAATTGATCAATATTTGTCTAACTGATGCAACTGCTGCCCCTCTCCCTTTTATTACTTTGTTTTGTTACAAAAGAGAAGCCAAGAAGTGCAAAGAAAATGAAAGAGAAATCTAACAACAGACATCTGAAGATCAAACTAAATTGTCCAGTGCCCAATAATGAATCCCTGCTGAAGATGACTCTGCCAAAAGGAGTAACCCTATATCTTTGAGCAAAGGAACATAAATCTCTTGAACGAGATAGCCACCACCTCCATACCTGGCAACCTGTCCTCAAAATGTCCCCTATTCCTCTCCATCCAGAAACCCCAAATGATGAAAACAGAAAAAAAGGAAAAAGGTACACATTCCCAAACATGATAACCTCAGGTGAATGAACTCAAGACCCAGGATGCAACAAATCCTTCACCAAGCGGTGGCAGCCCAAAAAATTCCCAAAATGATGGGAAAACAACACTACTTTTTAGAAATATTGCCAATGCATGCTAATATGACTGGACGACTCCCCATTTAACAATATATGAAGGAATGAGATTTTTCCTTCCATGCTCACAGGTGAAGATACACATCAATTGGTCGGAACTCTCATCCTTAGGCATCCATATTCTCAATCAGAAGTTGACCAAGAAAAGGCATAAATTAGCAATCCATACCCGATGTTCTGAACATTTTGAACCATAACTGCGACATAATAGTTTGACTTGACCTACAACTCACCCAAAAAGGAAAACAAGAAAAGGGGAAAAATCGATAAACATTATTGGGTTCCCCCATCGCTTCGACTTGTGGAATTATGGCACACCTCTACGACATAACCAGAAAGGCATGCCTCTGGCAAGCAAGTGAGGTGGGGCCAAAACACATAATTAGACTAGCGTTTATGGGAAAGCAAGCACTGTGAGCTGCTGCTGTTCCTAATACATCACATAAGTCTGGTTTTCCCTCCAAAATTCTCTGCTTGTTATTCTATTGTCCACAAACTGACACTATGGCAACCCTTTACCTCGCACCCTTTGGCTAAGTCAATCAAAAGTTATGGAGTGCCTTTGTGACATGACAGTGAGTTTAAGAAGATAATAGAAGCCTATCCGCCTTAAGTGCGCCATATCGTCATGACAATATTGGACTCAACAACAAGACCACATAAAGGGAAATAATTAGTAATAGCTTCCAAAAGTAGGAGGCTGTAACAGAACACTCCCCAAATAACCCTTCTTATCGATAGAATAAAGTCGTTTATCCCTGCCTTGTCTTACTGCAGGAATAGAGTCCACCGTTTCCGTGAGGGCTGAGCGCAGCCACATTCACCATATTTTTCTCATGGTGGACCGAACGAAGAAGAAGAAGATGAGAGCGGTTACCTGAAAGCGGCGGTGCAAAGACGGAAGAAGTGGTTGATGTCTTCACTCTTGAGGAAGAAGGATGGAGGGGACCAAGTGTTCTGAGGCTTGCTTTTTGTTTTTGTGTTTTTTTTTTGGAACACTAAAAGACAAAAAAAATCGGACAGACGGAAAGTGAGTTTAAGCGTCCCCCACCCAAAAACCCACTTCGTTCAAGATAAATCCCCAGATCCCAGACAATATTACCATTATCTTGTTACATTATGAGCAAATCTGATGATCCTAACAAATAGATTATGCTTAGTCGATTTTCAAAGATAAATAAGGCTAGAAACCTAGTGAAAACTCAAAAAAAGAGTAACATTCCTTTTGAGCACTTTGTGTGTAGATGGGAAGATATTTGACTTGAGAACGGTGTTTTCTGTTTCTTGTGTACATTTGTTGTTGTTCTTTCTTTCAGTTGGTTATCGATGTAAGGATACCTCATCCTACTATTCCTATGTTTTTATATTTTTATATCAATGAAATATCTATTTACCGATCAAAAAAAAAAAAAAAAAAACTCAAAAAAAGAGATCTATCATCAACCGGAACATCTATCATTGGATACACTCACCATTCAATCTACATTCCTCTGGACAGTCTAATATTTTTTAATATATCTTTCTAAACCCCACAAGGTGACACGCATAGGGCAAGGTCACCATACCATTAAGGCAACTCAGCTGACTCTGACCAAATCAAGAAATAATCCACAAACTCTGTCTCTCACCAAAACGCCGCAATCACTTACCTAAAACGCTGGGTAGAACTCATGCAAGCTCCTACAACCTATGTTTCTAGACAATCACAACGTCTCCCAACTTTTTCTTCACCATATAGTACCTATGGCTCTCCTAACTGTCATCCCAGAGAAAATCTTAATAATCGACTGTAAGTTAGAATCCATTCATGCGTATATGAAACAGGGACTTATAGTTTGCAAAAACACTAAACAGAATTCTCTTAAAGGAGAAATAACATATCCGCCATGCGAGCTTCCAACCAAAACTCTCGTTTAATGGGTCTGAAATAACTCTGAATCTATACTCGCCCCCAAAGGAAGGTCTACCCAGCTGTGCAACTTATGTATGCAGCTAAGCAGCCAAACTTATTCCTAACCCCCACAGCCAATATGCTTGTGGCATTCAAAACACAAAATGTACAACAAACCCTCTCCCCTACACCTTAACTCCCTTACATATACAAACATCAGTCTTTTGCCTGTGTCTTTGTCCTTTCAGATCCCACATATCTTTAAACGTAATTGTCATCCTACCCGACATCCACTTATGCTCGACTAGAAGAAAACCCAACCCTCTCTAAGTGGACCATATATACCTCCTACATTTTTTCACTTTTCCCACCAAAACCATATTGTAACAAATCACCCATGCTTTCATTTTTATTCTTTTGCACAGTTAAAAAAAAAATCATTGAAACAGGAAATTCTGATAGGCAGGTCAACTACAGTCCTAGATACAAGATTTATGTCGAGGTTGGACAGCATCACTTATGAATATAAGACCCCTTACGGTACAACAATGAGACTTCCAACTCCAAAAGTTCATACAAGGAGGCTTCATCTTCAAAGACTCACCTACCATGTATTGTGAAACAATAGTTTCTAAAAAGTAACCCTTTAATAATAATAATAATAATAATAATAATAATAGTAGTAATAAGACTAATTATAACAATACCTAGTACCAACATTCAAGTTGATTTCCCAATAGACACAACCATGCAAGCGGTGCAATATGCCAATATCAAACACCAACGTGATGGACCCCCAGGACATTACAACTACATTGAAGACACCATAGTCACCAAATAGTGATGACGCAATAACTAGGATAGTGTAATCACTTGGGGAGATCGTATAAGTCAAGTGAAGTTGATAAAAATATGTCAAACTATAAAGAAAAAAGTCGAAAAACAATCTATCTTAAAATTAAGATCATACATGCATAGCTAATTAGTACAGTATTATATCCATTGCTATCATAAAAAACTATCTTGGTTTACTATTTCTTACAGGTTATTGCTAAAAGAGAAAACAACTACAGAAATGATCATTGAGTCACAATATGGTGGAAGAAATAAAAGGTAATCCTAGCTATTACTTCCTCAAAACTATTTGATAAACATTGTCATGATTGTAGGTGTCTTCTATAGTCTGTTCTGAAGATTCACATTGTACAGTGAATATGACAGATCAAAGCTCCTGCCTTATCCTTTTTACATCATTACCAATAGAGTTATACATAGTTCTTGTACTTCTTCTTTTTTTAACTATCACAAATGTGATTAATCGCACAAACAGGAAAATATATATTAAACGCCATTACAGCTATGTTTTGTGCAATGTTACTTCTCATAAAATTCGCATAACACTGAGCAAAATAGAGGACTTTTAGGCCTCTAGCTAAACAAGCAAATAAAACTAAAAAATGACCTGACAAACGAAAACAGTATATCATTCAAGTCCAAAAAAGTACCTGATCCAGTACAGCCTCATTAATAATATCACCAGCCACCTCTTTGGATTCCGATATCACCATCAACTCCTCCGCAACCCATTTCCTATTACTCGGCCCCGAACTAATCAAACTCCCATAAGTCTGAAGATCCCTCAACTCCTTATGCATAACTTTCGCCGCTTTCTTCTTAGCAAGTGCGAAAACAACTTGATCCATTCCATCATCATTCATATAAACTTCAAAAGTAATCTCATCTTTACAAGGCACAACCATATTATACAACCTGGATATCAAATCATGTCTACTTTTTAACTCCATAGTAGCTAACATCCCCTGACAAAATCTCCTCCCACTCGCGTAAAACTTAAACACATTCTGCCCCTCCTTTAACAATAACGGTGTATCTTTCCCATCACCAGTCCCTAATAAACTAAAATTTTTGTCAAAGATTGAATCCTTAGTAGCAAATCTTGATGCCCAAGACAATGCTATATTCTCATTCTCTTTTTTCCCAGTAAAGTAATTAATAATAAATGTTATCAGAAAACTCACACATATTATCTCCACTGTAAATGACCCTATATTCTTAGGTGGGGACCGCACAGGTGGGGCCACTTCCGTTTTAATAGGAATGATGACGTCAGGTGTTTCTTGAATTTTTTCAAGAATTGGAACTCCTTCGAATTCATCCTCGTCCCAGAAATCTAGGTTGTTGGGATTGGTTGGGGTGGTTGTTATTGGGTCAGGGATTTGAGGATTGGGTGGGCCATGATCAGTTTCTAAGTTGGTAGTGGGAGGAGGGAGAGGAGATCTGAAGGGTAGATTAGTAATTAAAGATGATGAGTCAGACTCATCATCGATGATGTCATCGGTTTCGTCACCGAAGCCTTCGAAGTCAGCGGAGGAAGCGAGGACGGAGTGACGGGTGAGTTGTTGGGTTAAGAGAGAGAAGATGGAAAGGAGAGCAAGGAAATATAATAGAGTATCGTCACGTGGGATGAAGAGATAAGAAGACCAGGTTGACGAAGAAGCCATTGTGGAGAGTGGGAAGTAATGAAACGAGATGGGAATAAATAAGAACGTTGTTTGGTTATATAATCCGAGACTAGAAGATGGATGAATGTCTAACGAATTTTTTGGATAATTGCGATCAATATCGATAAGGTCCAAATGCCGAGCCGTGAATTTCGTTGCATGTAAATTTCGTCGATTAATACCAATCTCACGGGTTCTGTATAAGAAATCTATCTATATGTGTCAATTTTGTCAGTTAGAGAGTACCTTCTATAGGACAAAAACGGACGAAAAAATCACTTTCAACGCCAATTGTTGTTTTTAATAAATAGCCCGGACCAACCCGAAACGACCCGGTATATATAGTATTAACAATTATTGTTCATACATATTCTATTAACATGAGCTATGAACAATCATTGTTAATTTGGGATAACAATTACTGTTAATTTGGGTATAAACAATTACTATCTGTATATCCATACCTATTTAAGTTATGAACAATCACTGTTCGTATGAACAATTATCGTTCATATTTATTTTGGATATGAACAATAATTGTTATTAGGTCAACATAATATATGATCAGTACTGTTTAGGGGTGACTTCGGATTTGATCAAACTTTCCATATTTTTTTCGGATGGCAATATCTTTTCCAAATCCGATCCAATTCTTTTCCGGATGGTAATTTCTTTTCCGAATTCGGAAAATTTGAAAAATCAGAAAATTTCAAAAACGGTAAAATTCAAAAGTAAATCAAAATTTTGAATTATATAATTGGATTCTCTTTTAGGATAACTATTTTTTTTTAATCCAGTTAATACATTCATTTAGCAATCATTTTGAAATGTATTAATCCAGTAAACAACTTTGACCTTTTAACACGTTCATTAAGCAAGTTTTTTCTTCGTATTAATGTATTAATTCAATAAATATAAAGATGAGAGAAAGATAGACATGTACTAGAATAATAATATTGATTTCTTAAAGTTGTGAGAGAGACAATGTTCTATTTCTCTAGGGTTTTTATTTGGTTTGTAACTATAAGTACTTTTAATTTAGTAACTACTAGTTTTTGAGCCCGTTCAACGAACGGGGACCGTTGTCATATAATTAATTTAATTTATTTATAATATTTTATAAATTTAATTTTTGAATTATTATGTACTAAACCGTTTTAACTATAGAATACTATAATGACCGTTTTCATCTAATTAATTTAATTTATTTTTAATATTTTATAAATTTAATTTTTGAATTATTATGTACTAAAAAGTTTTAACTATAGAATATTATAATAATTAAAATTTTGATAAAAAACACAAAATTCTAGAAATATTCAATCTACTACCTTGATAGTTAACCATTTGATAGTCTAAAAGCTTATGCAGACAAAAATAAACCAAAAACTCGGATAACTAACGAAGAATTTTGGTTATGTAAAGGATAAACAAATTTTACCCTTTTACATTTTGGAATTTGAGAACGGAAAAAAGTGTTGAATTTATGCACATTATACATTTCCTATGAACTATATTTGGACTTTTTCGCATAAAAAAACATAGATAACTGGACTTGTTATCTTTGAAAGATCTCGCTTTGTTTACATACGCCTACCAAACAAACTATTGTGTGATGTTCATACTAATTATCTTAACATTAAGATCTTGGCGTGTTAGTATGAATAGCGGCATAGGTTGATTTGTCCTGCATCCATCAGTTGATATTTGTTCCTTTTGACCCACCTTTCCCTGGAGTGTCGTAGTTGGTCTTGCGTGTTTTTATTCATCTAGTCGCGTGAAGATCCAATTGGTCTGTAGATTCTACAATACCTTGTGACAGATATGATGCGCAACCACTCTGCGTTTTGGTTAAATAGATGTGACAATTGACTATAACCAAATACCTGTAATTTGCTACTCTGCGTTTTGAAATGTTAGTTTAACTTATCACCATGATTACCTTTTAAGTCTTATTGAGGTATGGGGTCATAAGGTGATGTTCCGCTTCGTGATGATGATGAGGCAGATCAGTAAATAGGCGTATGAGATCGATATTGCACTATTTCTAGGTTGCACATACCACAATAATTTATTGTAGGAACGAATATTTGAGATCACCGAAATTTGTTTGTATTGTTTTCTGGTCGAAATAAAAACTTCGATAACTCATGGATTCTCGTTACATCAACATCCCATATAATTTGGGTGGTCCGGTTGACATCATTCCTTTAAATTTATCAGCTCGTCTTCAAGATTAGAAATTATCAATTTTTTGGAGCATATAAGCTTCCTTAAATGAAAGGGACATTGATTTAGACTTTTCTGTTAAGGTCTTTTTGGTGCATAAAAATTCATTGGGGTACTCTATGATTTTGAATCAAGGTTAAAACCTTATGAGCTTTGTTGTGTGAAATTGAGGTTATGGCCTTGTATGTTGAGATCTAGGCCTCGGGGAACATTCCGAAAGTACAAAACCGTGAGATTCTCCATATCCCGCCTTGATGCTTTCTTTTTATCTTTTTATGCACTTGTCGTTTGATTTGTCCAATAGTCGGACATTTTTTTTACCGTATGCAGATAGCTCTATTTGTTTCTTCCAATGATGCTATCTGACCGGGTTGGCTTCCGACATTTATCAAGAGTGTAAGTCGTGGGAACATCAAAAGATGAGAGCCAACCTTGCCAAGGTATGTGTTTTGTGGGAGTGCTTGATTTTTCATGTTAATTGGTGGGATTTCTGCTTTCCCATTTGTGCGAACAACTCCACTTTTATGCGTGGAAAAGCCGAACCAACAAAGTCGTGGCATTCACATTTTTTTTATTATTAATTTGGAAGTGTATTTTGTGCTCTTTCTGTCAGATAAGCCGGTTCGATGGGATGGCTTTAATTTAGACCAAACTTTCTTGATTAGATATGTTCTCAAATTTTCAATTACTCGGGGCTCCTACTAACCCCCTCAAGTCGAAAACACTATCGAGGAGCCATGGGACCCTTGAGACATTCATCTGCGTCGTCTCCCACACATTCTTTCTGACTTGTTTTGTTAATTTCTCAACTCTCTTCTCGCGCGAGTCCACCTACTTTCAATGGAGCAAGACATAGGCGGACTTCATGTAAATAGGCAAAAGCAGATCCCCGGTATTGATATATTTAAATAAGGTAGTATCGGGTTGTTGGTTCTATTTGTGAAGTGCTTTTAAATTTGAGGCAACTTTTTCCTCAAGACTACAATTAGCTTCCATCTCCAAATATAAACCTTCCAAGATTGAATATATCCGGTCCATATTTGTATGTTTTTCTCGCCTTCTACCGAAAATACATTGACTCGATTCTTAACCTCTATCCGGCTTTGGCGGGAACCTTCCTAACACCTCGCTTGCGATTAATCTCCTTACTCGGGCGACCTCACCCTAGTTACCTGTCAATGCAAGGATGTTGCCGAGTAATACATGAGATCTTTGAATCGGACGGATCCGGTTTCCATACACTATCTGCTTGACGCTTTGCAACGCGTCTACATCCCCACGGTTCGACATGCCGCAAAGCGAGTTTTAAACACCACAATGTCGGGGATCAAATAACATTTGGTGATAAAGTTCTCGGCTTCCTTCGGACTCCCAAAGACGGGCAAGCATGTCAACCACACAACAACGGGGTTCCCTTGTAGGTCTAATCCCATAGTAAGACTCCATGATTTTGTAGTAATTGCACCCTTCCTCTACCAATCCAACATGGTGCAAAGCGAGAGAACCCCAACAAAGGTGACATTGTTTGGCTTGATACCGCACTTCTCATTGTTTCAAAAGTTTGAGAGCTTCCTCCCCATAGCCGAATCACAAGATACCCCACAATCAAAGTACTCCAAGAGACGACGTCAGGATGAGTCATTGATTCAAAATATTTGCGAGCATCCGCTAACCGAAGTGTCTGCATCAAATCCACTTTAAATCCATTGCCAGTGTTCACTACACCATAATAGGATATTTGCAACACGCCCTTTTTTTGATTTGCAACGGTTATTTAGCGTTAGTAAGTTTCCAACGTTAAATAAGCATTGGCAATGTTGTAAAGCGTTGCTTTATTTGGGTGAATTTCTGGAATTAATTGCTAAGGCTTAAAAAGCGTTGGAGAAGTGTTACAAATTAAAAACTTAAAAATTTCGCAAATGAAAAAAATCGAAATATAAAACATAACTTTTTTTTCTCTCCTCTCTCTCTCTCTCACCGCCGCATATTTCAAAATCCCTAATTTACGCACTCCTCAAAATCAAATGTACATATCTGTTTCTAATTCCCTTAGATCTTTCATTTCTGCTTCCAAATCTTCACCTCTCTATGCTGGTTTGTTTCTTTAACTATTTTTTCAATTCAATCTACATTTCTCAATAACATAGGGAAGATTTATAATAATTGATTATTGTTATTGTGTAGAAGGGAGAAGCGGTTACCAAGCAACTACTACTTCATTGAGGGGAAAAGCACTGTTGTCGCCTCGTTTTATAGAAGAACAGAGTCGAGGAATGTGCCCAACGGATGGCTCTCGGATTTGCTTTCGCCCTTCCTGCTGCAGGTTTACATTTATATATATTTATTTATTTTTGGGTGTTTGTATTGTTCCTCTAAGTGGATGAAAGGAGATGATGTATTGTTTAAAGTAAAAGGTCTGAGTAGGAATTTATACTACTCATTTTGTGGGTATGAATTTGATGGTGGGTGTCGGAGTTCCTACAGCCCCTTCTATTGCTTACTGTTCAAAGCCTAAAGGAGAAGAATCTGAAACTTATCATATTCGCTGTTCTTGGCAAGTCAGTTTTTTTTTAAAGGTTGGTTTCTTTTGTTGTCGTTTTTGCATTTTTGGTTGTTTAATTGATGATGGGCTGTTTTTATTTGGTTAAAATAGTGAAGAAGCTGCGAAAGATGCTATAATTTATAGTTATAAGGCTGCTGCTAGTGGATTTTCTGCTAAACTTACTCCTGAACAAGTTTCTCAGATCTCAAGTATGTTATTTTGTTTCTTTCGGTTTTGTACTTTCAATTAAAGCTTGGGATTGGTATGGTTAAAGATTTAATATCTGTCGTTTATTTATCCGCCAATAAAATTGCCCCGGCACATCAAGGGATTGAGTTGGGGATTGGGGATGCTAGTATTATTAAAGCTTTAGCTGAAGCTTATGGTAGGGAAGTTGTTCATATTAAAAGCCAGTTAGAGGTAATGTGTTCTGTTACTTTTTACTTATTCCGTGTTATTATGTTGTTATTGTTTTACTTTGTTGCTTTTATTTATTTACTGTTGTATATTTAGACATGGGGTGATTTGGGACTTGTTGCGAAAGCTAGCCGTTCGTCTCAGAGGGTTATGTTTAAGCCTGCTCCGTTGACTGTTGTTAAAGTTTTGGATACGTTTCGTGCCATTGCTAAGGTTTATTGTTTGTTCTTCATTTTTTTTTAATGTATGTTTGTAGTCCATGCTTGGTCTTTTGATTATGAATGTTATCAGGAGTCGGGAAATAATAGTAAAGAGAAGAAAAAGAACCATATTAAAGGACTTCTTGTTGCTGCTACGGATTGTGAACCTCAGTATCTAATTCGCTCACTGCGCAGGTTATGATTTAAACGTCGTAGATAGTCTTTTGTTGATTTTGTTTACTTTTGCGGTTTGCTTACTATGTTGAATGTTTTGGTGCATCAAAGTTGCGAATTGGATTGGTGAAAGCGGACTTTGTTTGTAGCTTTAGGGCATGCTGCTGTTTATTCTGAAAAGGAATCAGCTCCTTCTTCACAAACCCAGTCTTCTCTTGAAGAGGTTAGTTAATATAGCATGACTGAATTTTAGTGTTCAGAATAGCTGTTTTACTAGTTTTATGTGGATTTGAGAATAGGGGTAGAAGTTGAAAGTTTTTTTTTTTTTTTTTTTGCTTGACAATCAATATCATTTTGTAGCATCCTTATGTTTATGGGCTGTTCTTGACAACCCACTCCTACCGCCGTTAGTGTCCCACTAACCGCCTTCCCCCATAATGAGAGGTGCGGTTTTCCTCGAAAGCTCCGTAATGAGTAGATGCCATGACTGTAACCCTGGTCTTGTAGGAACCTAGACGATGTGGGACTAAAATACTTTCACCCGTGTGCTAGGGCTTTTCCAACACAACTGTGTAGTATGACATCCTCTTCCGTAAGTAGCTTTCTTACCTGATTACCGGCCTGTAGGGCAGTACACCCTATTTATGGTTATGATTTGGACTGTATATTTAAAGCCAGAAGGAACATTTGTGTGGTTGCTTCGTAATTGGTTCCAAATACTTGGCTTTGCTTTTGGCATTATAATGACCATGTTCAAATATTAACCCACTAATACTTATTTTTCTTTCCTTTTATTTGTTTATTTATTTTTTTATAACAGTGTGGCGGTTATCTGCTTGAACTCCTCCGGGGCATGGATGGTGAGGGCCCGCAATTGGGATTGTTGAGCTTTCTCAGAGTGTCATTCAGGTACTGTTTTGGAAGGACTAGTTACTACAGTTTCCTTTTGTACTAGATCAAGCAATTCATCCGTATCTGCTTACTTCCTTGCTTACAAAGTGGTCACAGAATGCAAATTTACTACTGCATATTCGTACTCTTCGCAATAATTGGTTCTTTTGTTAACACAATACTTAAAATCAGCCTTTACTGATAAGAAATATTGAAGGGGTGTGAGGGAATCTCATCACAACAGAAACAAAGAGGCAACAAAACTATGCAAAATTAAATGCAAGTTACACCGGATATCCCTGGTCCCCAATCTGCCGTTACTATATCCAAAGAATAGCCCCTCCTCTCAATTTACATAGAAGTTCACAGCCATATGGTGGCCTTAGTGTTTCGTATTGTCAGATGCAGGGAAGAAGTTTCTTTATACAGTTTGTTGCACATATACAATATACTTTATAGTGTTGAACCCTACTCGCATATAGCTGGTCTCTAACATTCTTTTGTGCAGGTTGTTCCTCTTAGTGCAAGAAAGGGATCTGGCGGATCAACCGAAGGCAGTGCACCATTTTTGCAGCTGCCACATTTTAGTGAAGTCATTTTGAAAAAGATTGCACGCATAAAGGTAAGTTCATCCAATTACATTTGGTATTCTACTTCAAGAGAAAGGTGTTATTGGTCAGCGTAAAGAGTATCATCGATAAGGTTGTTAGACCTACCGAATCCTTGAATGGTTTTTCGAGGATGTGGTGAAATTCTTTTTGGTCGTGGTATATTGAATCAAAAGATGTTAATAGTGGACCAAGCTATTCTTTAAAGCATGCAATTGACAGAGTCCATATAGGTGCTCGCTTTATAAGTCGAAGAACTATATCACAGGCCCGAGCTACTTGTACAACTACAAACTTGTCGGGTCATTTGTATCTAGCGTATACCGCATTGAATATTTGTACGATATGCGTGCACATGGAAACATGTAAAAGCTGGCCAAAAAGTATAAGCATGAAATTTCGGGCAAGAGCATCCCACTACATGTCCGTACTATAATTGTTGATGCTATTGTCATCTACTCTTCTCCATAGAGCTCAAGCATCATAGGTGTCTAAGTCATGTTGAGTGGTGGGATAGCACATTCAACGATCTGTTCTTAGTTTACACGAGAAATCATTTTTTTTCCTTGATAGTAGTATACTACTATTGTTAGATCTTATTCTATTTTTTCGAGGGACACAGGTCCACTGGTATTCTACTATTCTGTTTCTTTGTGCATCTAGGCGTGAATTTGGCATTTCCAACCCCCTCTTTAAGTACGAGAAAGATTTTGTTTGATTTTGAGATTTGGTCATGGGCACATTAAATTTGATAGATGTAGACCTAGGAATTTGGTGTTGTGCCTGGAAGTGGCATCTGGGAAGTGACCTCCTAATTATGGCACACAACTTGCACTTTAAGGAGCCTAGTGTGCTTGAGCGCCCCTCTTAACTATCTAGATCCCATATTCCTAGCTTCTATAATAATAATAATAATAAGCAAGCGATGCAAGATGCTTGATGCGATAGCGAGTAGTAATAATAATAATAATAGTAATAATTATCTTTCTTTCTTTGGCGTTACTGGTTTCTTGAATAGATTTGTATTAATTTCGTTGACTTTGACAGAGTTGTTTGACATTAAGATATGAGGCATTGATTCTTAGAGAGAAAATCCATGGATGAGAATTAACTTCAAGTTTCATATCAAGAGTGGTTCAATTTTTGCTAAAGATTTAGTGGGAAATGGATTTTCTACATACATTGCCGTCAAGGTAATTAATGAAATGTTATTGTTTGTTTATTGGTGTTGTTGTTAAGCTAAAACTTTACTTGTTTGTTTGTAGAGGTGTGAAAGTGCATTTTCATGCATTCAGGCAAACAATGTCGTTTGCTGCTGAGAGATAAGTTCGTGCTTGATAATGTGAATCTTTCATGAATCTCCATTTGGGTTTTGATGTAGAGGTGAGAATCCCTAGTCCTTTACTGTTAAGCTCAATCCACTATACCTTAGATTATCAGTATTTAGCGTTTGAATTGGTCTTGATCCCCTTATTGTCTGCTTCATGATCTTTTCTTGGTCGACTATTTTATCTTAATGCTAGGATCTCTTTTGGAGCATTTGTGGAAGTAAATGGGCGTAGAGTTTTCCACAACGCAAGCTGTTATCTCTTGTTTAGGATCATATAGTGTATGAAAACTTTTTTTATGGTGATAATTCAACAATAAGTTTGTGAGGTTTAGAAAATCGCTCAAAGTTGTGAATATATATGGTTGGATTAGTTTTGTACTTTATTAGTTTTTTTTTCCATATATATTATGGTTTCTTTGTAAAATAGTATGAAAATGTATTGTGAACAGGATAAATTTAGCTTAAATAAGAATTTATGATTTATGATTTATGTATATGGTGCAAGAGGGGGCATCTTTTTGTAGGTTTAGCTAGTCGCTACAAAATATGAGAAATTATTATTTTTTTATCAGCAACCCATCAGCAACGGTTCATAACCGTTACAAATGATTTTTAAATTATTTTTTTTAAAAATTAACTAACAACTTTGCAACGGTTAAAAAGCGTTACAAATTACCAACGCTTAAAAAGCGTTTGTGAAAAAAAAAACCGTTGCAAATGTTTTAAATTTGTGTACAAAATAGTTATAAAAAGTGTTGCAAATCATTATTGCAACGCTTAAAAAGCGTTGGAAATTTTTATTTGCAACGCTTATTAACCGTTGCAAAAATTTCCAACACTTTACCCACGCCATATTTGCAACGCTTAAAAAGCGTTGCGAAAATTATTAGCAACGCTTTTTTGCCGTTGCAAATAGCCTGTTATGGTGTAGTGGTTATATGATCAATCTTATATTCAGAAGTATGCATTAGTTTTAGGAATCGCCAAAAGTGTCATGGAATTTTTGACGTTGTGACATGAGACATCTTTAGAATTGCATTCCAAGAAATGAATCAGATTGCTAGTCATCTCGTCAAAGATATTGAATGCGTGAGAGATCCAAACGGTTTGTGTACATGGTAATGAGAGTGTTGCATACAGGGACATCAACGTCCAGACCCATCTTAAGAGCATATGCATGAACCTGTTTGCTTTGATATAATGAAGCAAAAGTAGTGAAAGAACATAGCAGACAATGGATGGTGATCTCTTTTGGCAAACTTTGATCTCTTCATTCTCGTTTAGTATTTTAAGAATTTGGTTTAGTAGTTTTTAGGACTTTTATTTTATTAGGATTCGTTTTAAAAGAGATTAGGAAAACCAAATAAATAAAGAATAAAAGAAGGAGAAAGTAGCAAATCTAGGGAGGTCAAACTAATATATAGAGTTGCCTATTTTTTAAGAGTGAATGAGAATGCACGGTTTGGAAAATAGAGCCATATGGTGAGGAGAGAGGTAAGGTGCGAGTTTATATATATATATATATATATATGAAATAGACGGCTATATGTTAAAAATTCATAAATTAATCAAAAATCGGATCGGATTTTAAAAACACATCTAATTATGATCTAATTATTTTCTAGAAAAATTAGATATCAAAATTTCAAATATCGGAACACAAATATCATTGCTAAATTCGAAAAAAATATCGAATTGAAATTTGAAAAAATTGGGTTTTCGAAAAAAAGTGGCACCCCTAATACTGTTTATACATCAACATAAAGTACGAACAAACAATATTCATACCAAACCGACAAAAAAGATAAACTCATAAAACATTTATTTCAAATCTGGGCTATTTGTTCTTACGGATTATTTTCATCTGAAAATTGGCTTTTCGGATTATTTTCAGAAAATTGTCCCTAATAGTGATTTTGAAAAAAAGGCTGTCCTAGTCTCCTAGAGAGTGTGATTTTGGTCTAATTGGTACTCTAGACCATAGTACAAAATATCCCGATATATCACGATATTTGGGGATATCTATCCGGATTTCAGAGAAAGATATATAAATATCACGATACGTTTAGAGATATATACAACTGCAAATATCGGCGATATTTTAACGATATTTGTGATATTTGGATATATTTTGTGATATTTGGAGATATTTGGCGATATTTTATGTATATAACAATTTTATTTAATATTTACCATTATATTTCAAATAAATATAAATAATGTATCATGATATATCAAGAAATATTCACAATATCTACGATATTTATCGATATTTTGGATATATCTACGATATTTGCATGTAAAATAATGTCAAATATCCCCAAAAAGGGGGATATATCCACGATACATATCCAGAAATTGAATATCGATAAATACCCATATTCTGATATTTTGTACTATGCTCTAAACTATTTTCTTGCCATGTCATAACTGGTTGAGATTTAGACAGGTAGCATCTAAAAGGGTCCGGTTCTACTGGCTCAACTTTTTTTTACTCAATTTTGACTCAAGTTTATGACCTTTAGATTGGTTCCATTTAAGGGTCTAGATTTTAACAAGAAAACATCTTAAATTGGTGACGTCATAAATGAATCCTCTACTCTAATTTTCCTCCCAGTTCTCTCTCTCCTTCTTGATGTTTCAAAGTACAATGCCCGGATTCATATCTTTGCAATTCACATTCCTCTTTACCCAATATGAAGCCATAAATATGAGATTTAAACGTTAAAAATGAAAAATGTTAAAATTTTGCATTAAGAATTAACTAGGTTGATCTTTATTAAACCAAGGTTTTCTTTGTTGTTAGTGTTCTCTTTGTCTAGAAAAAAATTGTAAAAATTGTAAAGCTTAAAACATACAAGAGAAGAGAATGAAGATTGATCTATTTTAGTCATGCATCTTCTTCAATTTTTTTTTTTTTTTTTTTTGATAATGAGTTATGCATCTTATTTTATAGTGAACAAGATGGAAAAACACTTATTGAAGAAGAATAACTCACTTATTCCTTTTACAATGTATTATTTTTTTTTTAATGTTTTTCCCTGTAAAAGGGCTGCAATCGAAGGAGAAAAGAACACGATAGGAGAGAAATTTGGAGGAAAAAATAGATTAGAAGTTTCATTACGTCATCAGTTTTAGTGGTTTTCTTGTTAAAATCTAGACCCTGGAACCAATCTAAGGGTCACAAACTTGAGTTAAAATTGAGTCAACCCATATAAAATAGACCAGTCTATCTAACAATAGTTACCAAAAAAGGTACAACTATGCCCGAGTTTAGCATTGAAAGTCTGGAAGTGAGTTCTATTCCAGGGACATGGAGTGTGACATCTCGTTTAAAGTTTTAAGTTTTTAATAACAAAAGAAGTTCACACCACTCTGTGGGTTTGAAACACATACTCCACAAAATGTATAGTTTACATAGTTACCAGAAGCCAAACCAAGCATCTTCACGTTCTTATTTACTGATAAGATCTAAGGGATGGCATATAGGCGAGGCAATTTTTCATCACAAGGGAGTTTTATGGCTCAAGGCAGTCCTTCCAGTGCCCTTCTTTGCCGCAGCGGTAACACCGATCAGGTTTTGCAAAAACACTAGTTTTCATTCCACTCAATTTAAGATCTCCAATAGGCGGAAGTTCAGCATCATCAAGCCCAAAATCTGGTCCAGCAATTTCCTCTAGCAGGTGTTCCCCGGATGACTGACGCTCTAATCCCTTCTCTGCCGATCCAGTTGATACAATTCCATTAAAACTACTGATATTCACAGACTCATCTGATACATGGCCATCAGATGTTAAACACCGAGTAGTCCTGTTATCATTGCTTGGGGGATTTCCTGGACTGTGCTGCCACTGGAAGAAATTGCAAGCTCCCTGTCCCTGCATAAAAGGGAACAAAAAGTGTCCCAGATCCCTTAAATTGAAAATATCTTCAGCTAAATATTAGTAGTAGGGTAGTAGAGAATCAGTTTTTGAGCAAAAAGATACTATTTCAGCTTCTAAGGTTAAGGATCTCATAAGGTTAAGGCTACTTGAAAACGGGGAAAATTTAGCTCCTAAGCGCTTAGGAACAATGTTTCTCCTGAGCAGCACTCAACTGCCAATCAAAAAAAAAATATTGGAAAAAGACTTGTGATATATGTATTTCACCTTCCCCTCTGTAGTTTACCGTCATCTCAAGCATAAAAGAAAAGAACCAGTGACTGAAAATCTGGAACTCCTTGTTTAAAAGTTTTACCAACACAGCATGGGATGGTGCTGTTGCAATAGAATGTTCTGCACCAAAAGTTGTTCAACCAATTTGAGAAAAGACTGATGTCTGAGCAAATTTATTGTATCCCATTTTTACAACACTTATTTTCCATTACTAATCACTTCATGAACCTAAGACATTCAGGTGAAGAATGTAGTAGCAAATACTATGTTGGGATGTGGAGCCGGTTTGAGTTTGCTCTAGATGGCCTGCCCTTGTTTGCACGCATCAAGGAGAAGAAAAACTGGACTTTTCCTGTAGAGCCCCGCCACATAAACGCTGGTCCCCTACTGATGCCCAGAAAGTTGATTTCTTCCTGTAATGCTCCCCAGCCAGGGAGTTGTCGTCCGGCCGCCAGTGCCCAGAAAGGTGATTTCTTAATGTAGCACTCTGCGGCAGCCAAATGGCGTCCCGCTTTTGAGCCAGTTTTAGCCGAAATGTATTATTCTAGTGATTTCTCTATTCTAAGGTGCCCAGATGCCCACTAGGGCCTTGGGAGCTTAGCGTTTAGTTGAGAAACATATTTTTGAGAGCTAAGAATTGGGGACTTGTGGGAGATAATCTTGCATCTAGGGTTTGAGTTAGGCGCTAGTCTATGAATTTTTATCATCTCTTGTAACTCTCATTCTAGTGGAAGCTTTGGCATGTTGTGGACATAGGTATATCATACCGAACCACGTTAATTATTTGTACTCTTTGCATGCTTTTATTTATTGCTCTTGTTATTGTCGTTGAGTTTTCTCAGTGTTGTCATTACTGCCAAGGTCTTGTAATAGGTGGTGGGTTAGCATGACCTCTAACCCCAGTATAAGTGCATTCTTGTGTGGGTAGGTGAAATTTCCACCCAAAGTATCCCCTACATATTACACCACTAAGCTCAACAAGGAAATCAAGAGGGAAGATACAGAATCCCAAAATAAGACTAACGAGGGTATGCGACATGGGGAGTGATGTCTGTAATGGTCTTCAATCATGCCACTAGTTCTTGAGCTTTTATGGCTGTTAATCACAGGAGGGAGGAGGGAGGAATAAGGTAATTTGTTCATTTGTTCCAAATAAGGAATATGTAATAGTTAAATAAGTAACAATATCTTTAAGATTCCAATTTCTACGTATTTTGCGGTAACCAAAACTAAACAGAGCTGTCATTTACCAGGAAATTGAGTCAAGTTTGTGGATCACTGCGGCTTGGGAGAACCACTGCTCCTAGAGTTAACGCACGAAGTTTTTCTGAATTATAATAACCACTAAGAGATTTAGATACAGGGAATACCTTTTTCACGGGACAGGCGAAATATTTTAGGCCCGTGTCTCTTCCATCTTCTATAAATGGTTCGAGTCTGCACACTCCAGCACCACAGGAGCACTCTGGATATGGAGACTGCAGAATATCTTGTCTCTGACCAGAACTCATCAGTTGCAACTCTGGAGAAAGTGAAATATATTGTCTCTGACCAGGACTCTCCCGATTGCACCACTGGAAAAAAACACAGTCCTCTCCTCCCTGAGCAAATTCCATAAGTAGATACCAAAATACTTACATCAGAGCATATACAATGTGACCATATAAACAGCTTCAATTGACCACAGAGAAAATGACATTCGCAGACATTCTCTTTGTAGTCTCAAAATATGATAGGAATCTAATTTTCTTAAGAAGGAGAAAACATTTCCTGAGACATCTATGAAGTACAATGGTGTACTCCTTTGCATAATAACAAATTGATGGGTGTACAAGAGAGAAGAAAAGAAAATCATTAGAACGAATGATCGTTAACTTTGTTTCATGGATATATTCCTCATTCCCTCAATGCTACCCATATGTCATATGCTTATATTTAACTTGTACAGACCAAAATCAATGGAACTTCTGCGTAAGTCTAAGCTCCTGACCCAGAACTGCACTAACTTGCTTTTGAGTAGGAAGCTCTTGAAACTTGCTATTGCTGACATGGTTGGAAAACCATTCCAGAACAAACGAAAAAAGACAATACAGTTGAAGCAATGGAATGTGGGAAGACTGAAGAGTCCATGCAACATACCAAAACATTTTTTGTAGATCAGGATTCATTTATCTTCTTTGACATACATCTCATTACGCTTTAAATAATTCACAATGATTTTCTGCTTTCTAACCTTCTATAATTCAAAAAATTATAGTTATTGAAGTGCTATATTTAATTAAGTTATCCAATTTAAACAAATTAATATAACAATTACAGGGAGGCATACTTTCTCTCTGTTCCCTTTATACATTTATCTCTATATTTGTTTTGGGAGGAGAGGGGGTGGGGGTGAGAGTACTTCATTTGAAAAAAATGCAAATCAGCGACACACATCAACGATGAAAATAGGAGCAAAAAAAAAAGGGGGAAGAAAAAAAAACAGGACTTACAATTGACCCTCTAGGACATTTGTAAAACTTCCTCATAAAATTCTTCTCAGTGTAAGATGTTTTCACGATACATACTCCAGCACGGCAAGGGCACTGTTTAGAAGGAATAGCTTGATCATTGATGACAGTGGCTCTGGTGCTAGAAGAGTTACATTTTGGTGTTTCAGGACAATCTTTTGCCCAATGTCCTTGTTTATGGCATGCATAACAGTTGTCCATCGGTATTCTCTGAAAATTGAATGGTTTAACCTGAGTGCTAGAAGGTTTACTCTGTGGTGTTTCAGGACAATCTTTTGCCCAATGCCCTTGTTTTTGGCATTTGTAACAGGTGCCCCTCTGCATTCTCTGAAATATGAATGTTTCAACCTGGGATGTTATGGAAAGCATAGTAATTATGAGGTAACAGTTAACCTCCTAAAATTATATAAAGACTCAACAAACAATTATCCGATAATGCTAGCACAACAAGAACATCTTGAGAAAATAAAAAGAGTTGATATAACTATATAAGTTACGTGCAAAAGAAAAAAGAAAGATAATTAGTTTTGAATCTCCAAGACTAGACAATGAAGTCCAAACACATCACAAACACAAAAACAAGTTAATAGTGCGGCGACCACTTTCAAGATGGTGCCACTGACATAATTGCTACAAATTTTCACTCATGGGGTAAACAAAGATGAAAACTCAAGGGTTCACAAAAATAAATTTTGCTTTCTCTATTGGGACATAGCATGATGAAATTCTTTGCGACGTTATTGATATGGAGGCAAGACACATTCTTCTTGGATGTCCTTGGCAATTTGATGTTGGTGTTTTACATGCTGGGAGAACAAATACTTACACTTTTAAGAACGATGGCTTTCGTATTGTTCTTGGTCCAATGCGCTTTCAAGACACTAAAAATCATTCAGATCAAGTCTTGGCATATACGGGAGTCACTTTTCATTATTAGATTAGATGAATCGAAGACGAGTGTCTCTAAAGATGGAGGGACTGGTGTAGGAAATCATAACCTAGATGGAAGTTGTCACCATTATTGATTCAGTTGCTTCTATTTTAGGTTTTGTAGTGTGTTTTTGTTTTATTTTTTAGGTATTATTTAGAAGAGTCTACAAGTCTCCAAATTTAGTTCTAACGGGTTCTAGCAAGTTTGAGAGGGTGGTTTATTTGGAGGAGATGTCCTAGAGGAAAAAAGCAAAGGTCAAAGATATCAAGTAGGGGTACTCTAATACTAAATTTTTTCATTAAAGAGCAAGGGCTAGAAATAAAGAGAATATGTCAGAGAGTTTACGGATTGATGGTAATGTTATTTGGAGAGGATTGCTTGAAAAAGGAGGTGTTTTCTTTCTACTCTAGGCTTTATACTGAGCCTGTAGGCAGACGCCCACTTGTACATAATCTCTTTCTTCCAAGCAATTCTAGAGAAGATAGTGCAGACATAGAAAGAGAGTTTGAGGAGGAGGAGGAGGTTTGGAGGGCCATTGTAGATCTGGAGAACGATAAGTCTCCAAGCCCAGATGGTTTCGATACCGAGTTTTTTCAGAAGTTTTGGGATACAGTGAGAGATGACGTCATGGAGACCGTTAGGGAGTTTTGGGAGACATCTTTTCTTTTGAGTAGCATGAATAACACCTTTATTAAGTTAATCCCTAAACAGAGAGGAGTCGAGGACATTAGTGACTTGCGCCCTATCAACTTAGTTGGTAGTGTATATAAGATCATATCCAAGATGCTTTTGATGAGACTGAAAGGGGTGATTTCTAACCTCATTGCGGAGGAACAAAGATCTTTTGTGAGTGGGCGCCAAATTCTGGATGCGGAGTTGGTCGCTAATGAGGTGATTGAGGATAGAAATGTTATTGGGATATCGGATCTAGTTTGCAAAATTGATCTTACGAAAGCTTACGACCATGTGAGTTGGGAGTTTTTGGAATATGTGATGAGACGTATGGGGGTTGGTTGGAAGTGGCAGAAATGGATTAGGAGATGTATCTCATCGTGTTCCTTCTCGATCCTTATAAATGGGCCGCCTGCTGGTTTCTTTAGGAGTTCTCGAGGCATTAGACAGGGTGACCCCTTGTCTCCACCTCTTTTTTTGTTAGTAGTGGAGGTTTTGGGTAGAATGATTAGGAGAGCCAATGAGCTCGGCTTTATTGAGGGTTCTAGGGTGGGACAGGACCAAGTTCTCATCTCTCATCTGCAATACGCAGATGACATTGTGGTGTTCTTGCGTAGGGACCTCTCACAACATAGATTCCTTTGTGGGATTCTTTGTTGCTTTGAGGTGATCTCAGGGATTAGGGTGAATATAGCAAAGAGTAAAGTGTATGGGGCAGTTGACATAAGCGATGTTGATAGGATGGTTGGAGCCATTGGGTGCTCTGCCGGATCTCTGCCCTTGAGGTATCTTGGGCTTCCTCTTGGTGCTCGATACAGGTCTGCTATTATGTGGGAACCTGTAAAGCAGAACCTCCATCATAAACTTTAAGGATGGCATGGGCGGTACCTTTCGAGAGGGGCGAGAGTGATTTTGATTACAAGTTCTCTTTCGAGCCTTCTAGTTTATGTTATGTCCCTTTTTAGGATGCCACAGAGTGTGGTCAAAAGGGTTGAAAGGATCATTAACAATTTTTTATGGGATGACAAGGAAGAGAATCATAGGTATCATGTTGTTAACTGGAAAATTGTTTGTACATCAAAGAAAAACAGGGTCTGGGTTTCTGGAGGATTCGTGAGTTTAATTCTACCTTTACGGCCAAATAGCTTTGGAGATTCGGGGAAAAAATTGAGAGGCTTTCGAGGCGTGGTCAAATCCAGATTTGGTGAGACCAATCTAGGCTGGTATAACGGGGAATCTGGGTCCTTATGGGTGTGGGGCTTGGAAGAGTATTCAAAGAGGTCTCGTGGAATTTAAGAGAGAAATCACATGTCTTAGGTGAGGGGGTAGAATTAGATTTTGGGAGGATAGATGGGTAGCAGAGAGACTGTTATTCTTGTCTTTCTTGAGACTTTATGCAATCTCAGTTTTTAAAGATCACCCCACTTGCTCTGTTGCATGGGTACGGGTACAAGTGTCCGGCTTGGACACGGGTATGGCGATTTGGACACGGCGAGGTCGGAAAATCAAGACACGGGGACACGGCTAATATTTTAATTTAATATTATATTTTATTAAAAGATAAATTATTTTAAATAGAAAAAAAAAATATGCATATAGATTTTGATAAAGCCCATTTGCCATTTAAAACAAGTTTAGATCTTGAATATAATCATTCCAAAAAAGCCCATGCCCACATTGCTTATTAAAAGCCCCATTTAATCCTATCTATGGAAGAAAGAAAGAAAATAGTCCAAGCCCACGTCACTTATTAAAGCCCACATCACTTATTAAAAGCCCACTTCAGCACTTCTTAATTGTGTTCAACAAACCCTAGATCTGGGTTGCAGCCGCCGCCATGGAAGAAAATGGTGCACAGCCGACACCATCAGGTTAGTCTACTCCATTTCTCTCTCTCTTCCTTCTTTCTTAATCTTTTTTATTTTTTTCTTTGAAACTGAGTATAGATTCGAATCTATCTATGTCGCGTCGGTGTCGGTGACGACACGACACGACACAACACGGGATACATCGGAATAATAGGCGTACCCATGCAACACAGCCCACTTGTGATTTCATGCGTCCAAATAACGGTAATCTTGGGTGGGATTTGGGGATTCATGTTCACTTGACTGAACGGGATATTGGCATATTGCGAGCATTGCCACCCTCACGCTTATGTTGGAGGCGATTCCTGTTGTGAGACTGGATAGGGATCATCGGCACTGGACTATAGAAAAGAATAGGAAATTCTCAGTCAATTATTTATACTTTTCTTTGTGTTCTCATCTACCGGCTAACACCCGAGGAGTCATGATTCCCTACTTTCCTTTTCCTAGTTCTTTTATTTGGTCAGCAAAGATCCCTTGTTTCATTTCTTTCGTCATTTGGTGTGTAACCCACAATAAGATTTTGACCATAGACAATCTCATTAAGAGAAAGAAAATAATCATTAACGTTTGTCCCTTGTTCTATCCTTATTAATGGTTTGCCTACTGGTTTCTTTAAAAAGGATTGAGAGGTATTAGGCAAGGGGACCCATTATCTCCTCTCTTTTTTCTTTTGGTTGTCGAGGTGTTTGGTAAGATGGTGGAGAGAGCAAATCAGTTAGGGGTGCTTGAGGGTTTTAGGGTAGGTTGTAAAAAAGTCCTTGTTTCTCATTTACAGTTCGTGGATGATACGGTGGTTTTTCTTTAGGGGAGGGGGTGAGCAATTGAGATACCTTCGGGGTTTGTTATGTTGCTTTGAGGCGGTTTTTGGTTTGAGAGTAAACATGTCTAAAAGCACTATTTTTGGGGTAGGTGGTTTCGAGGTGGATAGTTTGGCCTCCTTCAATGGATGCACCTTGGGGGTTCTACCGTCTAAATATCTAGGACTTCCGTTGGGCGCGAAGTATAGATCTAGAGCCATTTGGGATCCGATTAGTGAGAGTTTTAGTAAGAAACTTGCCGGATGGAAAGGGCATGTTTTGTCCAAGGGGGATCTTGTTATTCTGATAAAGAGCACCTTATCTAGTTTACCGGTGTATTACATGTCCCTTTTTCGCTTACCCATAAGTGTTGCTCATCGTATTGAGTCCATTATTGTAAACTTTTTGTGGGATGACACTGAATATAGGCATAGATATCACTTGGTGGGGTGGAATAGACTATACCTATCTAAGCGTGATGGGGGTTTGGGCCTTCGTATGCTTCATGAATTCAACCTAGCTTTGCTAGGCAAATGGCTTTGGTGTTTTGGGGAGGAAAGAAAGAGTTTGTGGAGGAAGGTTATCTTGTCTAGATTTGGGAAGGATTGCTTTGGCTGGGCTAGCAGTCCCGTGACCAGTCCTTATGGTTGTGGGTGGAAGGGCATTTCCAAAGTGTCCAAGGCTTTCCAAAGGAACATTAGATTTTGTTTGGGGGATGGAGAGAGCTTTAGGTTTTGGGAGGACGTTTGGTTAGATGAGAGACCTTTCTTTTTGTCTTTCCCTCGTTTATATGCTTTATCAGACTTCAAGAATCGCCCAGTTTGTGTGTTCATGCGAGAAGATAATGGCTATATTGCATGGGATCTAGGAATTGATAAGGAACTCTCAGACCGAGACATTGAGTGCGGCGGCACTCACAAGCAAACTGGATTTTATTCCGTCTGTGAGACCGGACAAAGATAAATGCCTTTGGTCTATTAACAAATATGAGAGTTTTTCCACAAAATCCTTTTACTTCGCGCGCCTTTGGTCTATTAACAAAAATGAGAGTTTTTCCACAAAATCCTTTTACTTCGCGCTTTGTCTTTCTTTCCTAGCCATTTTATTTGGGGTGCTAAGGTCCCTTCCAAGGTCGCTTTCTTTGTTTGGTGTGCTTCTTTGGGTCATGTGTTAGCTATTAATAACCTTCGTAAGAGACGCTTCAAGGAAGCTTTGATTAATTTATGTCCTTTATGTTTGTCTGATGGTGAATCTGTTAACCATACCTTTATTTTGTGTCCTTTCTCTTGAAGGGTATGGAGTGCTTTTATTCATATGTAAGGGGTTCAATGGGTGTGTCCAAGTTCAGTGAAGATGCTTCTAGCCTCTTGGAATGTATTTGCTCACTCACAGAAGGGGAGGAGAATCTGGAGTATGGTTCTTTTTGCCATCTTGTGGGGACTATGGTTGGAGCGAAACAGGAGACACTTTGAGGAGTTGAGGCATCTTTGGAAGAGGTCATTATGGTCATTAATGGCCTTTTTTTTTTTCTGGTCTAAGGCGCATGAGGAGACCCAAGACATTCCTTTTGAGTACTTTGTGTGTAGATGGGAGTCATTCATGTTCTGATTGCAATGCTTTTCTTTCTTTGTAGTAGGTTTTGAGGTGTGGAATCTAGGGAATGATCTTTTTTGTTTTTAAGTTTTTGTTTTTTGTTATTTGTAGTTTGGATATCTCATCTTTTTTGTAATTGTTTTTCTTTTATCAATATATATGTTCTAATGTTACCGATAAAAAATAAATAAATAAAATAATCATTAATGTTTGTCTCTTGTGTATGGCTGATGGGGAGTCAGTGAGTCATACTCTCATTCATTGTCCTTTTTTTGGGAGATATGGAGTTATTTTGTAGGCCACTCTGGGGTGTATTGGGTTGTTCATTGGTCAGTGAAAGATGTTTTGAGCTCTTTGGTGCTTAGTGTCCATTCCCCAAAGGGATGTAGAGTGTGGAGCATCTTACCTTTTGCTATCATGTGGCTTTAGGGTTAGAAAGGAACAATACACACTTTGATGGATGTATAATGACTATGGCACAGATGATTGTAGCAATAAAGGGATTCGTTTTTCTCTGGTCGAAGTTTTGGGAGTAGACAGATACATCTTTCGGGGATATTATGTTCAGATGGGGTTTCTTGTTCGGCCATGCATGATTGCATCCCTTTGTTTTAGTCTTCTCTAGTAATCGTAGTTTTCTTTTTTTCTAGTATCGATATTGTATCTGTCTTTCCCTTTGTTGTATCTGAGTGGGATATCTCATCTTACAAAGTTGACTTATGATTATATATATGTACATCACATTTCCGTTGGTAGGGATTGGGAATGGAGTCTTTGAGGTAGGTGACGCAGCTAATCGAGCAGCAGCAGGAAAGATTGAGATACACGAGGAGGCTTGTAGGGCTAACCAGCATTGTTTCATTCCGTTCAGTTTCAACACTTTTGGTTTCTTGGCACAACAGTCTGTTGAGCTCCTTAAGAGATTGTAGAAAGTTATGGACTACAACGTAATAACAGCTGGTTCTAACGAGTTTTTAGGAAGATAAGATTTGTCATTCAGAAAGGACTTGCGGCGCAGCTTGTTGCACGGTTGTCCTAATTATTTGTAAAACTCGTTATCATTATCAATAAAATTTCCACTTCAAAAAAAAAAAAAAAAAAAAAAAAAAAAAAAAAAAAAAGTTACTTTTATGTTCGTTATAGATACGATCATACGATCTAGTTTTCCATGTTTTAGTGAATTCTAAATTGTTCCATATTGTCCCACCCAACCTCCCAGGAAATGTACATTTTCCCGCCAAGAGAGTCATTAGTAAACCCCTCCCCCTCCCCCCCTTTAAGGGAGTACAATTATTTTGTGCAACCCACCAAGGGAACTTAGATTTGTATGGCAGGAAAAGTTAGCACTTTCCACACCATGAAAGAAGTGCAATTATATTGTCCCATCATCCCGCCCTAGGGACTTCTATACTATGTCATGCACTCCCGATATGCAAGGAACAATAATTACAATGCCCACCCACTCACCTTCCATACTTATATTGTCTTGCAACTTTTCATGACAAATGAAGTGCATCTAACCCCTCTGTCGGCATGCAGGAGACTTGATGTAGGCACCAAAAAGACACGTTATAGTGGTATCTGCAAACACCTAGCCCACACCTTACTTGGACAAAAACCATGGGGGCGAACAAGGATTTGGAGTCTGGAAGACGGCCACCAAATGCCCAATTACTTTGTTCTAGGTGCTAAGCTCAGCGTGGCACCACACGCCACATAACTGAACAGGCAGGGTCGCCACATAAGACTCCACATGATATGAAACCCAATTGATGTTTCTGAGGAAATCTTTGTCAGCTGTTTCCACTGCCTCTTTATCATGTGTTGTGTAGCATGGGTTACCGAAAAGCAGGGTGAGTGTCCTTCGAAGCTCACAATGTCTCTCCTCTTTGGTCTCTGCCTCTTCCCTTGGCATTTCAAATACTGCCCTGCAGGCTACTTTTCTTGTGTCATACCTCTTCTCCCTTATGCTAGAAGTCTTTATCCACTATCTACAAACTTTAACAACAACAGGTTCACTTAAGTCCTGTTCAGTGTGCTGAAGTTGGAACAAGGATGAAGGCCATTCACAATAATCTCGGCACAAAATCAACAACTTTACTCAATTCAGCGAAGCATCCACGGCCTTAGAATGGTATCAGAACCGAAAGAATGTTTTTGTCTTGGTTTTATTTTTAAACAATAATATACAAGTCGTACACAACTCTTGACCATCAAAGTTCTCCACATGTCCATATTTAGGTCACAGAATTATGTGCATCTTGACGAGTACAACCTTGGCAACAACACAATTACAAAACAAAATTGTTGCATGGAGACCCACATTTTAATCAAACAAATTTACACTAAAGAAATTCAACTTTAGGTACATTAATCCTATTGTTGGATGAGCTAGTAACTACGCTATAAGCAACATGGCTAGAAACTCAGAATTGCCTTAAAGTAGCATTAACAATTTATTTATTCAAAACTTTCATAACCAAATTACATAGGACCCAAATACTCCAATAGTGAGTAGTCCACAACATACAAATAGGCCTGCAATTGACCAAATCACCAATAATCTTTGCAAGAACATAATCCCTCCGTAAAATGGTGGAACCGGTTTCGATCCCTGATGATTATTTCTTTGTGAAAGACATGCGATACAAACTTCATGAAACAATGACAATCTGTACAAAGTCGCAGATTTTTCATGACCCTTATCGTCCTTATATCGTTACTAACAAGAAGAAAATATGCAACAGCTAATTTCTCACTATGATAACTAAGATTCTTCTCTTTCTCTTCTTCTTCAATGTCAAACAACACATTCGACGTATCAGGGGAATAACCTGCCAGCCTCAATCTCTCTAGGATTGAACCTAATAACTCTTTAACAGCCTCATATTGAGGGTGGGAGTTGTCTCCAGAAACAAATTCATGAATGACCGAGTTGACCTCAACCAAACTGCAGCCAGGTCTTTTTTCAATCCTTCTCTCTCTCATTGAACTTCTCACCTTGGCTTTCTCGTCCCATCTGTTGATTCCCCCATATACATTGGATAGGAGCACATAATCTCCATCATGATGGGGATCAAGCAAAGACAACCTCTCCTTTACTCGTCTTGCTAACTCAATATTCCTATGATTAACACATGCTCCCAGTAGTGTCCTCCACACGATAGGGTTTTTTCTAATCGGCATCGTTTCAATGAACTCATAGGCCTCTGACAGCAAGCCAGCACGCCCAAGCAAGTCAACCATACACCCGTAATGCTCAATCCCTGGATCTATTCCGTATTTATTCCTAATACTTACGAAAATACTCCACCCCTCTTCCACGAGACCTCCATGACTACATGCAACTAAAACCCCAGTAAGAGTAGTATAATCCGGGCGCAACCCAGACTTCCCCATCTCATAAAACAATCTCAAAGATTCTCTACTCCGCCCATGAACAGCAAGCCCGTTAATCAATGCTGTCCACGTGATAACATTTCTTTTCGGCATTCCATAAAAAACTAGTACTGCTTCATCAATTGATCCACATCTCGAGTACATATTTATCAAAGAAGTACCAAGTGAAACAGTAACATCTAACCCATTTCTGTATATAAAGAAGTGCGCCCATCTACCCAATTCAACAGAACCTAAGCTCGAAACCGCTGTAATCACACTGACCATTGTTACCTCATCTGGTCTTATACTTGTAAAAAGCTGCATCTCTCGAAACAAACCTAAGGCTTCATCATTGAAACCGTGGTCCACTAAACAAGCAATAATAGAAGACCAAGAAACCAAATCTCTTTCATCCATCTCCTCAAACACCTTTAACGCAATATCAACTTCCCCACACGATCCATACATGTTAACCAAAGAATTTTCTACAAAAATATCTGAATCAAGCCCAAGCTTCACAACAAGGGAATGAACCTCTCTCCCAATTTGAAAATGAGAACAAACCTTGAGAACAAACGGGAACGTGAAATGATCAGGTGAAACGCCACGATATCTCATGTTCGAAAAAAGGGTAAGAGCCTCTAAGGGAGAAATATGAGAATAAGCTCTTATAATTGTGTTCCATGCAAAGGTGTCGGGACAACTAATGGTGTCGAAAATAGAATGCATGTGTGATAAACTTTGTGGTAGAGAAGTAACACATAACAGAAGTAATTGTCGTATGGAATTCGCGTCTTTTTGGTGTCCAGTTTTGACGAGACGAGCGTGGAGCTTGTACACATGGTTCATAGGTTCGAACTGCATTACCAATTTCAATAATGAATATACTTGCAGAAACTGAACTTATATGTATAGTCCTTGAGATAGATAACTAAATGTGCAAATGTTGTACTAACAAAGTATAGAATATCTAGAAAATTAAATGAAATAGGATACTTACAAAACAGGAATTAAAGATGTAAAGGGCCTGAATACAAACCTGTAGAAGCTGGATTTTTCGTGGCTTTTACTACACGTTGGATTTTGGATGAATAAAAGGCCTTCACTGTAAAAGTCACTTGGGTGTTGGGGACTACAGTTCTAGAACTTTTGAAGTGGCGTACGCGGTACGCATAGACTTTCTTGCAGCAACTTGGACTCCAGTTTGACTGAGGGTGCGACTTGAACTTAGTTGGTCAAACACTCGAACTTTGACCTGGGAAATAATGAATGTTCATGTTCTATGTTGTTGCGCATGTTTTGCCCATAATTACCACAAAGAAAGACGCTGTGCACTCAGTTTTGGTTTTTTTTTTTTTTTTTTAGTGGAACAAGCTGCGCCGCAAGTCCTTTCTGAACAGCAAATCATATTCTTCTAAAAACAAACTCGTTAGAACCAGCTGTCATAACGTTACTGTCCATGACTTTCTGAAGTCTCAACAGACTGTTGTTCCAAGAAACCGAAAGTGTCGAAACTAAACGGAATGAAACAATACTGATTAGTCAATGCAAGTTTCCTCATACTTCTCCATCTTTCCTGTCATTGCTCTCTTAACTGTTTCTCCCACCTCAAATATTCCATTCTTAAGCCCTACCAACGGAGAGGCTCCAATTACATCAACACATGCATGTCTCCCCTCAAACCAACTATATATCAACACATCCGCAGGCCGAAGAGTAGATCTTTCCTCATTCGTCGGTGAGAAAGTTCCGCAGTGACCTCTCCTTCTTCACTTGTACTGACCTTCTTCCAAAATGCATCACATAAAATATCTCTGACATGATCATGTCGGTATTTGAAATCTGGAAAATGCCTACAATGTGCTGCATGGTCCCTGAAAGCATCTAGTCTACTCTTTTTACAAACAGGGCATAGACCACCATCAGAGTACAAAGGAATCATGAGACGGTACCGGAGAATAGAACGATACTCCACCGACAACATACGCTGTCCAAGTCCCTCCATCGGAATAGCAAGTAGAAAATCCTTAGCGTGTTCTGACTGCAAGCATCCAATGACTGCTTTCAGACAAGCAGATAACACAAACTCTCTCTCAAGACCAGCAACAATCTTACTATAGAACGATTTCGCCAAAACTTTTTGTGGTTTTGAGGGGACGGTAGCATTCCCAGCTATAGAACTGAGGTCAAAATCGGGTAGACAAAGACTCAATGCGCTACTAGCAACATCAAGAATCTCATCCAAAGGCACTGGCTCACAACTCCTAAGAATGTGGTTCTGAAACTCAGAAGTCTGACAACGAGAGGCCACAAAAGCAAAAGTAGAGACATCAGTGGCACAATAAATACCTAACCCACCAAGACGTAATGGGAGTATCGATAAACACCACTGCAAATCACCAAAGTTAGGACCATCAGAAACCACAATACCCTGGAGAACACTGCAGAGATGCCGATTAAAAGTCTTAGCTGCCTCTCTAAAAAGGGATATGGTGGACAAGTACGAATCACAAATACCAACTTAGAGAGCCCAACACAAGCACGTAAGAGAGCTAACTCACACTGTGGATCATCTAATATAGCTAAACGGTCTATCAAAGTCGCAACCTTTTCAACACGCTTGTGAGCAAGGCCCATGACAAAGGATGGATCAGTGCTGATCGCACCTCCAAGCAACCTGACTCCCTGCTGAGGACGGGACAAATCTGAAGGAAAGAGACTAGAAGTGGAGCGATGTGGATCCAATGATGTCCAAAACATCTCAGTTTTAGCCATATTAAGAACCAGCCCGTAAGAAGGTCCTTCTTCCTGAATCATACCCAAAGCCGCCGCCACCGTTGCGTATCTCCAATCGAGTCCCATCATCTAGATACCAAGCATGTAGCAACAACTCGACAAAACCGGAATTTGGATCGGAGAATCGGGGATGCAACACGGTATGAAATAGAAGGGGACCCAAAGCGGTCGCCTTTGCTGACCCGATGCTTGCACCATATGTAGCCATCCCTCGTATATAACCTCACAGGTTGACAATACAAGTACTCAACCCAAGGGGCAATAGTTGGGCAACGGATACGAACCTCTCTCAACATGGTAGTCCGATCAACTATGTTAAAAGCATTCTGAAAATCTACAAACAACATCGAAAGAGAGGTACTGTCACTATTAGCATACACTATGCGGTTGACAGCGTGCAAAGGCGCTTCTGCACCACCAGAAACACCAACCCTATACTGAAAATCCTGTAAGTATCTTACCACATCTTGGGAAACTCCTTTCATTGCAATCTTGGAGACCAGACGACGCCAAACCATCCCAGCGGCTATGGGGCCGAATACCATTATCCGGCGAAGTAGAGTAAAGCGAGCACTCGCGATGAATTCGCTTAACGGTTGTGGACATCGTCCCCCAGAACTAAAGATTCACCACCGAGGGGTCAATGCATCTAGCAAATTAGACGATATAGCTGCTGCAACACCACTCATGACATCTAACAAATGCTGAGCTCAAAGACCATCACGACCACAAGAAGTGCTTTTCGGAAATGACCGAATACATGCCAATAGGGCGACTTTCTCTACCACTAAAGGGGCTCAAAGACCAAAAGGAGTCGATCTCCACGGTGGTTGTCGCATCGGGTGCTTCTCCTCTAATGCACATATAGTCTCTGCAGTATTGGAGGCAACTCCTGATAATGATAACACTTTAACCGCTGCAGCAAAATATCCATCAACAACTTTCTGTAAGCATCGACTCACATTCTGAGTGGAGGCAGATTTCCTAGTTGGCTGGATTGAAGGAGGCTCTATTACAAACTCTAAGAGACGAAACATCCCACCTGGCTCATTCCATGTCGTCAAGGCATGGAGAATCTGTTTTTGCTGAAGGTTTTTTCTAGTACCAGAATGACGATTCTGTGGTTGAAAAACTTGCAGAGTACAGCGCGGCAGAAGAAGGATACAAACCCAAGGCATAATTGACCTAGGATCAGCCGTAATATCCCAGAGAGCAGATTTCAGTGCACCAGAAAAAGCCAAACGACAAGCACGAGGTATACTTTTCACAGTACGAAAAGGTATACAGAATGCACTATCAAGTAACGTCTCATCAAGATGCGAAATATTACCAACCTGATTAGGGGTATCACCGTCACCCCTGTGTGTCGTGAGTGTAAGATCCATAGTGTTGGACAAACCCTATTTTTTTTTTTTAGAAGCTAGAGGTTAGGCAGACCCCATTATTTATAATCTCAAGTACATTACTTTTAGTTGTGCATCATCCATTATAATGTTAGATAGAGCACAATCTAAAGCTAAAGGGGGGAGGACATAGAAAGTAAAATACTTATAAGACTTATTAGAGAAGTAATCAACATTATATGCTCATTCTTGTGAGTTGCATTGCTTAGAAAGATGGTCTGCAGCCTAATATGTCATCATTCTTAGTATGCCAAACCCCAAACACAATGTGTTCTAAAATGAACTCATATATACATGCTCAATAGCATTTAGTGCTCTAAGAGAGTTATCTAATTCTCAATAGTCCTGTTTGAACTACACAATAGTATTTATTAGTTCATGTACATTGTAGAAACCTCCCTTTTATGAAAATTAGGATGACATACTACAACACATCTCTACTAGCAGCATATCCTATAATGATCGTGGCCTCTTCAATTCATCCGGGTATTTTTCTTACGCATAATACCCCCAAATGAATAATTAAATCTAACACTTAAATACTATTAAGAATGACTATTTGGTCTTTTTACATCCATGTAAATTCTTAGTACCAATATTGTCCTTCAATTAAAGTGTTATTTAACACTGTTTAATAGGGGCAATCGGTCATTTCATGAGGTGGTTAATTAAAAAACCAAATCCACGCCATTTTGAATTGTACGCACACAATAAATACACACTTAATATTAATTACGTGTCATTAATTACCATAAATACACAAAGCGCTTTCACTTTCCGTCTCCCTCTCAATCTCCAATCTACTCTCTCCCATTTTCTTTTGCCAACAGTAAAAGATAACCAAATGAAAAAAATTCATATTTTCTTCTGCTCTTGAAGTTTAATTCATTCTTCTCCTCCTTTTTGCTTTCTGATTTCTCTATTTTTTCATTTGTTAGGTACAACTACAAAAGCTCAACTCTTACTTGAAGTTGCTTCCAATGGAAATCTACGTCGTCTCAAGAGTAACAACTTCACTCTTAACTTCTCTACATTTGTGTTTTTCGACTAATGGTATTATCTTATAACCGATTTTTTTTTTGGAGTAGATTTGGCTGCGGAGCTTGATGTTAGATACATCACCACTTGAGTCTTTAGATAGATTCTTAGGATTAGATATGGGTGGCATGGATCAGGCACCTTCCATTGACTCTAACACTCTAGAAGGTGAGGGTGAAGGTCTGTTGATGGAGGTTCAAGAGCCTTAAGTGTGATTGAAGAGGAGTGTAGGGAAAGTTTAGTTAGCAATGAAAACCTTGACGTAGCAAAACTGAAGGAAAACACGAATTTGTTTGATAAATCTCAAGGAAATATGTCACGGTGCCATCTCGGTGTATGGATGTTAATACCTCCACGCTCTTGTGCAGACTTTTGTAAATGCCGGAGTTGGGAACTGTCATCAAGTCCCGCAGAGGGCGGAGATTTGGGAAAAGGCGATGATTCAATAGTGGGAGATCACCATGTTCTCGATGGATTGGTTGACGGTCAAACTTGAAGGACATGTGGATCATGATCACGACAAAAAATATGGGTAACCCATCCGGTTGGGTGGAGAAGGTTGAATTTATGCCGTAGGTTCGAATTGAGTAGTGATTCTAATTTCACCTAGAATATGGTTGATGGTGGTAAAATGAACATATTGCTTCTTCCAAAGAAATTGACATGGTTGATAAATATATCGAAATCCACAAGAGGCATCGTTGTTGGTGGTGGGGAGTAGATCTTGCTGAAATGAAATGCGGTGCTTCCGGAAATCTTTCCATGCAGGGGATGCCTATTTGTGTTCGACAAAGACAAAGGGTGTAGTAACTCTGAATCACTTTTTTGTAACAGGATGGTTTGCCATAAAATGTTGGTCAGCAAGTAGGCGCTCTAATTTCTTTAAGTAATGCTGAAAGTTTATCAGTGGAAGAACAGGCAATGTCTCAAGGTCAAGGCAACGAAAGTAGTGATGTTCATTTAGAATATTCAGCCTATTCAGCCAACTTAGTGAAGGAGGTGAGTTTTTCATATTATTGGCTTTGAAGAAGTTGTTTTGCGTTGCTGCCCTCCTCATTCATTCTCTTCTTCTATCTTTTTAATTTTATTATTATTTTTTGGAGAAGATTGGGGGAGGCAACTAGAAGGCTAAGAGCCTGAGAAGGCTGCATTTTACAAATTTATACGGAACTTTGTTGTTTCTTACATTAAAGGCTTGAATTCTGTGTTTGGTGATATTAATTGTAATGAATCTACTATTCTACTGCTAATATATACTAATAAAAACATCTACCAGTAAAAAAATAAAGAAGATATGTCTGTATGTGATGATATTGATCGATAACTTCCCAAAAATTTTGATCTAATTGTGTGCTCTGCTTTGCATTTATAGGAGATCTACATGAATCATTGATAATCTTTATACCTTTTTGATGTTGATGTCAAAACTTTCCATCTAAATCTACTTCATCTGACGCAAGTTTTTAATTGGTAACCTCACCTGAGGCAAGTGAGCCTATTTAACAATGAAAGTATATGTGTTGTTTCTTCATAAAATGTTGTTATAATACTGAGTGTTGTGTCAAGTATCTCCCTAGGTTTATGTCTATATCTGTTAGTCTCAAAGAATTATAATTTTTTCTTTCCAGCTTGCAGAAAAAGATTTGAAAGAAAATAAATGCCGTCAGACCTTCTTGAGAGAAGTTTATCTGGACTCTGGATATTTAATTATTGCACGGTAATCAACAACTTGATGCTAATTGCGATTATGTCAGTGAAATGCCATCAGAGTTGATGACTTAATTTTTGTCCATATATTCTTCTATCATCAAGGCAAGCTCCAATTGGTAATGAACTTACTGCCTATGCCTATTGCATTCACATGTTGAATTGAAGCACATACTTGTGCGCGCATACACACTCACACTCACACTCACACACACTGTTCTTTATGACTTAACTGTCAATGTTCCCTTTATAGTCACTTGAGGACTATTAATATTATTTGTTAGTGAAAAATGAGGTAAATATATTTGTTAAGAAAGATCACACATACATAGGAGGCTTTCCATAAGATCTAGCTCAGCTGCTCAAGATAGGAATAATCACATGGTTAAACAAGATAGTGGCATATATAATAATCACCGAGGCTAGGGGGTTCTTTCATAGATAACTGTCAACGCTCCACCACCTTTGTTAATCAGAAGCTGTACTTAATTTTAGTTGAAAAAAGACATCTTATACACTTGCCTTTCCTACCAATTTTTGTTTCTAATTGTGCTGGAACTTCATTAGTGTTTAGCTGATGTCAACTATCTCATTTTAACCGTGCTACCCAGTTGCATTTAAACGAGATTTGTTCAGTTGTATAGAAACTTGTATTATCGTCAATTTAGTTGAGAGGTGCTCTGTGGCTGAAATTAAATCTGAAGAGAGCTTAGTGAAGGTGCTTACGAGAGATAATTTGAGAAAACTTTCAAGCAGATGCCATACCTTCAATGAGAAGTCGTAATGAAGTATGAGTGCAAATGGTAAGCCCATCCTATTGTCAAAATGAAAAATGTTGCATTGTCATAAATGCCAATTTAGAGATGGAATTATGACTTTGATGGTGGACTTGTATTTTGTTCATTATTTTATCCATTCTGGTAGTGGACTTGTAATTTTGCTCATTGTTTTCTCCATTTTTAGATTAGGAAAATTGTCCTTTTGTGGAAGTGGAGGCGCAGCTAGCCATTGTCAATGGGAAGAGACTGCAATTGTGTACAAAACATCCAAGCTAAGTAGCAGAAAGTTTCTCTTTACCCATCCAATAGTTTTTCTGAATAAACCACTGTTTTCTCTATTTGGTACACTGAAACAAGACAGGGAAATAATGCAAGGAGTTTTTCCCTAACATAGTTATAGCTATGTTTTTGTTTATCAAAACTTGTGTGTTTTTGTTTGATAATATTAGGTTTTTGTTTTCAGTATTTTGTTCTACATGTTACTTTCTAAGTTTCCAGGCCTCTGCTATTGTAAGTTTTTAGGGTTGACTTGGTCCTATTAAACTTGACAAGTTATATGGAGAACAGATCTTTCATTCATTTCTTTATAAATACAAAAAGAGCATATAAAAAACTCCTGAATAAAAAAAAAAGTTCAAAAGCCCAATCAAAAGAGCAAATGCGATATGTACATTCTTTTGACCAAGAAATGAAAAAAAGAAGAAAACTATACAACATTAAGAGCTCTAAAGCTTCCGCAGTTCCCAAAAAATTAGATGTCCTCCTTGAACTTCAAACAATTTTGGGAATCTTGGAAGAGCATGTGTCCAGAAGCGTTGGGGAAAACTCTTTTCCTCTATTTAATTTATGTAGATATTATTGGAATTTGAAATGATGTAGTCACTGCAAACGTATTATGTTCTTATATTTATGTGTTTTAATTTTGTTGGGTACTCGGTACATACTGGTTCTTTAGGGAATTATATTATATATACATATGCATTCTTTTAAGAAATGCCAATTATGAATTTCTAACTTGAGCTTCAATGTTCTGTAAATTAGTTCCAAATTGACGTTCTCTCTCTGTTTGCCTTCTCTTCTCAGGCCTTTCTGGTTGACAACTATGGCATCACCAATCCACTCATGTAAGTTATTATTATTATTATTATTTCTCCTTCATTGGTTTGTTAGAATGAATTGAGAAGTTTATTTGAGAGACTGAGCTCAATGGGAACAATGTCCAAAGCACCTTCTTGATATGTAGTACCGAATGCATCCTAAAATAAGTTGTTTCCCAAATTCGAAGTTCTATCAAGAGAAGGTCTTGGATGCTCCAAATGTTAAAAGTCAGAGTATGTAAAGCATTATCATCCAGGTCCTATGTTTGGTCCCTACTCATTCATTAGCATTTCCAATGGAAGAGAAGAAGTTGATGATGTTGGTCATAGGAGGAAAAACATGATAGAAGTAGCTGCTGTATTCACGATTGTGCGAAGTCTTTTTAAAGGTATCTATGCTCTTACTCAACCCGTCTTTGCTCATTGTTGGAGTTGGGACCGAAGGAGGGTACTAAATTATTCTCCACATGTATACATGAGTTATTCACCTGTTGTTTTGATATTAATGACTTCATACTATACATTGTTGTTTTTTTTTATAGCATCAGAAGTATCCAAGCAAAAGATTAGCATCGGTATAATATATATCTCCCTATGCCGCTCAGGTTGCTGCAATTCAAGAGAAATTTGGAAAGATGTACCAAAACATTGAGGACTTTGATATAAGGGTGAAGTCTGTTGACGGATTTCAAGGTGGTGAGCAAGACATCATTATAATCTCTACTGTCAAATCAAACAATGGTGGAGACACCGGCTTTTTATCCAATTTCCAGCATACTAATGTTGCTTTAACAAGGGCTAAGTATGTTGATCTATGGTTTTTAGTGGATCAGAAGTTGTTATATCCAATATATACCCAACCTATCAGCAATGTTTCAAGGCAAGTTCAAAAGCTTCAGGTTTGCTGGGGAAGTCATCCGAGCATATCCCATTCATGGCTGCTTAACGTGACTCTATTTACCCTCAAAACAATTGTTAGTGTATTGTGTTTTATGTTTTGCATTACCTTAGATTTTTATTGGACTAAATCTTTAAAAATAAAATTAGTTCTCTTGATAAATATGTTGTTATATTTGATTATTGTTTTATTGACCTACTGCCTTTTTCACTAATTAAGTTAGTTTGGTTGTTAGTTTGACAAATTTGACTCTTATTATTAGAACTTCATGGACGATTCCCAGTAATCAAAATATGGCTAGCATTTTGTGTGACACAGTGCATTTAGAAATACAAATTTAGCTTCATTTTCATTTACACATTTACAGATTGAATGGTATGCGCTTATTATGTAGATAGGCGCAACGCGCGTGCCAATTTGCTAGTATTATTAACGCTTCCTTCTAAGGATCTGTTTTGCAGGCGATAAAACATGTTAATATTAACACTCAGATTGAGAATGCTCATGTCACTTAGTCTCAATCTCAACTACCAGTGATTATCACCTCAACATCTGCTAAATCTGGTATCAAATATTCATGCGAAAAGAATTAATATGAGACCAAAAGTTTTCGGATATAATCTAATATCCTTAAGATTTTTATCAAACAATAAATCAAAGCCATTGCAAAGTAATCAAAGCCATGACCATAACTTTTCCAAAAATAATTTTATGAAGCAAATACTGAAAATTTCATGCCTGAGAACTTCATTCTGTCAGCTGACTCAAGCTTGATTTGAATTCACTAAACATTTTTGTACTCTTTTCCCCTTCTTTTAATACGATCTACACTTACCTTAAAAAAAGTTGACTCAGCTCAAATATGGACATGTTTGGTTATTTAGATAATAAAATTTGGAAAGGAATGAAGAGGAGCAGTGCATATTTAGAAGCAATAATGCATGATCATTAGCAAAATGTTAAGTACCTAAGTTTTAAAGTCTTTGTATCATTAATGACGCCTCCGTACCAGACATAGTGTCTGTGTGGTCTTAATTTTCCATATACAGTATCTTCACTTGCATTTGTTGACTGACTCCCCTATGTACTTCGGCCTCTTGTAGACAAATAATGTACCACTTTATTAGTTTCACGTTTTTATCAGAAAAACTTATAAAATAGGTAAAAGAAAGGCTTATAAACTTTGCTAAATTTGCATCACTTTGGGTGGTTTTCTTGTATCTACGACAATGTTTTCATTTTTTTTTCTCAGTGATTTCATCACCATAGTTACTTAAACGATGAAATAAGAAACCCTTCAAGGAGATCAATGAGACACAAAAGGGGCGGGGAATATATGGTTGCAAAAGCGGCTACATTTTTTTTATATATATATATATATATATATATATATATATATATATATATATATATATATATATATATATATATATATATATATATATATATATAGTAGGTATTATCCGTGCCAACGACATGATTTGTTATGAGATGCTTATTATTATGCTGTTTATTGCCATTAATCTTGGTACAGCCTATCTGAGAATTTGTAGATATTTTATTTTGAAGTGGTACCATACGTTGGATGACATTCTCTGTCGTTATTTATTTTGTGGATGCCAATATGTGGTAATGAATACATATTTTGAAATAGTGTAGATTAAACTTTATTTATAAAACCCAATTTGAAGTCATGAATTAAACTCAATTTCATCCACCGTACTCTCACCAATGGATGCTGTTCACATTTTTTTTTACGAACAATATAAGACGATAAAATTAATGTAAATTATTATTATATAACATCAAACCAGAAATTGTCGACATCACATTTTATTATTATCTTACTTATCTTCTAAATTTCAAAGAGCAGTTAACTATGCTCTCAATGCATTGTGAATTGTTAGAAGAGTCACACCGGTTTGATTGCCCAAAACTACACAGGCATTTTGGTTTATGTTGAGACATTTTCTTTCTTTATTTTTTTTCCCCAAGCATGACAGTCGACTTTAGGCCGTTGAGCTTTGCAAATGTGGTCGTATATTGTTAAGACTGTTTGATGACCTGAAGTGCCGAGGGTGCATATGGGTTTATAAACCGGGAATTTGTCTTCACTGGAAATAAGAACTTTATTGCATGTCTCATCCGACACTTTGGAAAGATTATTCATTCTGCAAATACACTATTATATGCCAATTAGAGAAAAAAAAACACATTCAATTGAGGCAAACAAACTATGACTAAGGATAAAAAAAAACATAAAAAACAATTATTATGCCTGAATTTATGGATATAACTTTTTCAATAAGCAATTACTAGATATAATTGAGTTGAGGATGGATGGTTGTATTTTTTTATTATTATTTATAAGAAACATGAAATTGAGTATTGGGATTGACATTGTAATTTCTTTTCTGTTAGTACTTCAACAACCCATGACAAACAACATAGCACATTAACTCTCAAATTCTCACCCAAACAAACTCTTATCATTGGGTGTCTACCAAACAAAGACGTGAAAAATCCAATCCATACAACCAGCAAAAAACAAACCAACTTTATCAATCAACCCATAACACTTGTGGCATGTCGAGATTTATATCTAACATATTAAAACACGCTTGTCAATAATTTTTTTTTTAGAAAATGCAACCATTTGGTAAACGTACATACTGCTCGAAATGTAATGAAATTTCAAGTGACTCGAGAGTCTCTTTGAATGCGGGAGAAAATAACAATTATCATTCTAAAATACAACAACTAATTAGTAGTTTGTTCACAGGCAAAAAAAAAAATCAACTTTTTGAACTAAATCCACTCCTTCAAAATGAATAAAAAATATTGAGAATTCATACACCCTTGTAAATACATTTAAAGTTGCGCTAGTTCTACTCCAATAAAATCCAAGAGTTATAAACAAAAACTTGATGAAATGAGAGGAAAACTTGAAAAAATGAGAGAAAGGATACGGACTTTACAATTAGGAAAAAAAAAATCTTCGAGGGTGGTGGGAGTCCTTTTCTTTCTTAGCAAAATAAGAGATTTTAGACAAATTCAATATCAAAAGGAGAGTAAAAAAGTGAATACATTTGGCTATGCTTATTTATCTACATTTAAAAATTGTGAATAAGTGAACATCTCTTTACAATATTTCAAAAACATCTCTCTACTTCAAATTACATACCATCCAAGAGAAATATTAACTAAAAGAGATAAAAAACACAAGCAACAACGTGAAACGCCTAGGCAAATGGAATGATGATAACATATAATCTTAACCACTTCGTGCTTCTCCATTGAACACCTTCAACCTTTGCACATTAAGATAGTCAAATGAGATTAAAAACCTTTTGCAGATAACCATTGTAACAACATGCATGACTCAGAGTGGACATTTTGTATGACAGGGAAATTCAATAGCCATAGTGGACATCAGTTTGTGAACATTTTGTATGAAAGGAACCTGTATCTTGATTTCCACAATAGCAAGTTCACCCATTAGGCCTTTTGTCAGCAAAACCATGGAGTTGATCTCCTCTGCATGCACAGACCACTCAAAACGCTTTAAAAAATGACTGATTTAAGTTACTCATCCCACCTAGAAACCTTCACTCATTGAGATGCTAGACAAATAATTAATTTTGCTTATTGAGAGTCATGGGCAATGGGAGCCCTATTCAAGTCTCCAAACCTCAAGGGGCAAATCACTAATCCCATGAATTATTACTTGCAAGAGTCAATGAGTAGCTAAAATATGATCAACATATTTACACCAAGGACGTACCCAAAAATAGTCAGCGACCTCCTTTTCTCTATTAAACAGATACATCCACGTTGCAGCACAAAACTTTATACTCAAGTTAAAATGGCAATACAAAGCAAAAAATTCCAACTCCTAGATATAGCGTGCCGAAGGCACAATGCCCTTTAGCAAGCTCTAGGACATATTTACTCTGATTCTCAAAAACAAAAAACCAATGACATATTTACTATTGATATGGAGAATCGAAATATTCTATCGACACGATGCCCTTTAGTAAGCTCTAGGAGGTGTTTACTTTGATTCTTGAAAAAATAAATGACATTTTTATCTTTGATATGGTGAGAATCAAATTATTCTATTAAAAACACTTAGAGGATTACAAAGGTAAACTACTCCTAATGACCTGTTAGTGTTAGTCATAGTGAGGTCCTTTGATACACTTTATTAGTACGTTGAAACAAAATCTCATTGCGGACATCGGGGAGGCTGGGTATCAACCATGCCTACTGTTCTATCACACATTTGGACATAAAGCTTTTCCTTTTCAATCTAGTGAGCATTGCAAAAGTTAATAACTCTAACCCCTCTTTCAAAAGCATCAGCAACCCCCATCCTACTTGCAAATATAGAAAGTGATGAATTAAAGCAATAAAAGGGTAACTTTTCCCAAAACCCAAACTGATTAACATAGTTCAAGAGAGTTGGAAAAAGATTAAGAAATCTAAACACCTAGACTTGAATCCAAAGCGGGCAGTCTTGCCTCGGTGTTTCATCTTATGCGAAATTTAGAGCCTCTACTTTGTGTATACCCCAAACTAACTAAACATGCTAAAGATTAAGAACACACCTAGATTGGACTTTTTGCATTGCATTCTCTGAATAACCCAATTACATAATAATGTATATATAGGCAACCCAATTACATAGTTTTTTACTCGGGTTGCTAATACAAAGGCAACCAACTATGGCAAGTCAGCATACTCCTCCTTTGAGTTCCTAAATATTAAGTGGTGTGATGGTTGTTATCTGCAGTTTGTGTTATCATGTCCGGGTTCTATATCAAGTACAAATACACTATACACTAAGAATGATAATCTAACAGTAACAAACACAATGACCTTGACAATATTGCCGAAGTTGCTTATTCCTCTAAGTTATTACTGCCACTGAAAGACTTCAATTCTCAAACTAAGAAAGCCACACATTAGTGCATCATTGCTAAATAATCTACAATTAAATTGATGCCAACATGGATTCCAAATCTCAAATAACCAGAAAAAAAATGGCATTAGAATGAAGTTCATGCTTTCTTCGCCACTCGCTAGATCAATGGACAAATTCAAGTTCTTATTAGCAAGTTTGTGTATAATAAAAAAATTGAAACATGAAAGTTTTACGCATTCAGTTTGCTCCACTTCTATTGCATAAGAAATGTTGATAAAAAACATACAATAATAATGGATTATTAGAACGTAGCCACGATACCATTCTCGTACAAATTCACATTCTGCAAGAGAAAATCTAAAAAATACGCAAAGACAATATGAACTATCATTAACTGAACAGGAACGCCTTTCAACTTAATAAATAAAAAAAAAAAGAAATGCCTTTCAAAACAAATCCTACATAAATCAAATTTCGAATGACACCTTAGTGTAAATTCTCAACATGATATGGAACCACTAAGATGAATAAAAAGAAAATACATGCCAAAAGGTCATATTTGATAACTTAGTTCTTATTACATAGTCAAGAATCAAACGAAAAAATAAAAAATTTAAAAAAATGGATAAAAATAAATTGTTGGAGTTCATACCTCTAAGTTACATATGTTGCAAATCACACTCCAATCAATTGCATGCTTTGTAGCTTAGGCCTCTTCATTTTGTTTAGTTTTACAGAGTTGTAAATTGGATGCTGAGCAAATAAAATAAAATAAACTAAACTAAAAAACTAAACGTTAGTGAAATTATATGGTAAAGCATCATATGTTAGTGTTTTTTTCCCTTGAATTTTTCTGTTTCTTCCTTGCAGATGCCATAGTTACAAACTTACAATGGTAAATGCCTAAATGGGGAGACCATGAACATAATAAGACGAAAGAAACAAAAACAATAAATATACAATAAATGAAAACCTTGACGTTAGATTGTCTTATTTGATTTTTTTTCCTCCTTTTTATACACCATTTTGAGTAAATGAATATTAAATCTTACAATGCATTGCCAACTTTAAATTGAATAATATGAAGAATCAACAAATGGAGTTTGTAACAGCTTACCTAGTGGTTAGCCAACTTGGAGCTTATAATCAATCTCAACTGTGTTAAGATCCATTCCACACATGGTTCTGTATAAGCTGACAAAAATTGGATGACTTCTTAAGCTTATCAATAGTTTCTACACAATGCCATACTCATACTGATATAAATAGCAAAACACAACGACAAAGAAAATGGAAAAACACAATACGCATAGTACACACTTTTATATGAAAGAAAGAAAATGGGTTATAGTACATAGGCAACTAAAGTGATGCATGTTAAACCCGAGACCAAAGGCTGTTAGGTAGAAGTAAAAAAAAAAAAAAAAAAACTACAATAGGAATCTCGTTGATTTCAAATCTACAATGCAATCTCCAAGAGCTTACTTACACAAATTAAACCTTGAGAAAATGCACCCTGAAGGAAGGTCAAGGGAATACCACTTGGAATTTAACCATTGACTTGTAATAATCGTTGCGAGAAACAAAAACATTCCCAAAAGATTTCCTATATAGGACATTACGAATCCATAGATTCGTACAGCCATTCCATGTGTTCAAATACCATGTAAACCATGTAAGTGACGACTACACCTGTAACATCTAAAATGAGCCATTATGATGCTAGTCTAAAAAGAGTCTTAATATCACATATCTATACTGGTCTATAGTATCATAAATCTCCACAAATGATCCTTAAGATATATTGGTTTATGTTTGGTCTATGTTAGTCTAAAATGATCCTTAAGATCAAGTTTGATCTAATGCAGTTTGATCTTAACTTATTGTTCTTCAAAAACGATCATCTTGCTAATGTTCGCATGGGGTTATGTGACTTGTATCAGTGGTAGAAATCCAAATGTGCTAAAGACAATAAACGTATTCCATATACCATTGAAGATAATATATATAACAAAGAAGGGTGGAGTGGGTTGACAAATTCCACCTCACAAGGTGATACGTGGTCGTGCCACCCCCTAACAATAGCCACTAAAATATTTTTCTGGGGTGAGTTAACAAATTTTTTTGGGGTGGGTTTAAAAGTTTTTCTCACCTCACCCCACGCGTATCTGTGTCGAACCGGGTGGGGGCGGGCGGATGCATGTCGAGGGTGACGAAGGCGCACGTATCTGTGTCCTACAGCACGGGCAAATACTAGTATGGTATAAGTCGAGGTATTGATATAGTATGAATTAAGGATGTGTTATAGGGACTCACTGCTTTAAAATATTTCATAGATGTATACAACCAATTGTTCTATTTTTTTTTCAAAGTAGTAATAAATCCTAATTGACATAAAGTGTTGCTCTGAAAAATACCCATAAAAGATTTTACCTTGTTGCTCTGAAAAATGCCCAAACAAATGGCATTCATAGTCATATGGAATCTACAAAATAGGTGTAAACTGATCAGATGAGATATGGAACCGTGATCATTTAACAACTGTACAACATGCTTGAAATTATTATAGAGCTCAACCTTAGAATGAATTTCTTAAGAGCAACAATTGTTCTCATTTGAAATTAATAAAAAAGAATTTCATCAATTAAAATAAAAGTACATTCTCAAACTATAATCCTGACAAAATCCATGCTGATCCACTATAGATGTGGTAAGCTTTTAATTCCAAAATGATTTGCGAAAAAATCTAGCAAATTTAGGTAACCAAATTTTGTTCGTTTTGTAATTGTTGATCCAAATTAAGCTTCAAAATAATACCTTGAATGCATGTCTTGCTTTGGAAGCAGTGAGTTCCAAAGCCCTTTGTCACAAAGACCATTGGAATATAAAGGAGTCATTCTATTTCCATCCTTTCTTGTAGTCACAGACCTAAAGAGATAAAAGGAAATGGAACTACGTAATTATATAAGAGAAGGGTGCAAGAAATGGTGTCAATTGTGCACTGCAGATTATAACAACCAAAAAACAGCAAAACAACATTGAAATTCATAACTTAAAGAGGGAAGTTAGTCCACAATCAGCCCCAAGCCTCGTGCCGCAAAGAATAGATGGAATGGAAAACACGAAACAACCCATACAAAATATAGTCATCATTGGAATCGCTGTCTACTTTAAACCAATTACAGATATAGGTACACTTCGATCACCTGAACGATATTATAGGCAACACGTTTAATCAACATTTATTTGTGGTGCATAGTGAAAAACTAACAGAAATGTTAGTTGAGTATTTTTGGTGCACAGTGAAAAACTAACATAAATGTTAGTTGAGTAAAAGGAGAATTCGAGATTGTATATCAGAAAACAATTAGAAACTTGAACTTTATGGAGACCACATAATGTTTAGACAGGAAAATTATTGATTTTCTTTGGTTATTGTGACCAAAAAAGAAAAGTCTGGGTAATCTTTTTACTTCCTCTCTAAGTGATTGTACCAATCCAAATAGAAAAGAGAGTGCAAAATTAAATTAAGTTGGAAAAATTAAAGAGGAAACATAAAATTAAATTGGAAAAATAAAGGAACTAACACAAAGGGGAAAAATCAGACCTTCATACAATAGCTACAAAAGCTTCATAGAAAATCCAAAAGAAATCAGAAAGGTCTAGAGATACTTGAAGAGGAAGAAGGAAGAGGAGATTAGTTTGTAGAGAAATGGGCTCGAGACGTTTTAGGAGGGCAAACAAATTGAAACGGTCAAGAAGTAAATGTAGACTTTTAAAGCAAGCGTAATGTGTCGTGATTTCTTCTTTTCTGATAGGCATTGAAAATCAAACCTTTCCGGTGGTACAAATCAAATGGTTTGGTGGGCTCTTAATTGACGTGGCTTACAAAAAAGGCCCTTTCCGCTTTACTTTGTTTTAATTTATATATTAAATGCTATTTATGAGCTATTTAGTAACTTTGTAAAATAAAGTTGTACAGATTAAAGTTAGGTGCTAAGAATTCAACCCCACAAACAATTGCAGAAAATTCACATTCAATAACAGTATTGAAAATAACCAAAACCTTTATCAGAAGCGATATTGGGGTACAATGAAAAGTATAAATCTGACAGAATTGATCGCATGCAATGGAAATAGAGTTGCCATCAAAACAAATAATACAAAAACCAAAGCAATAACAAATAAATCATGTTCTCACTAACCCCTTATTCTGAAAAATGCATCCCTTCACATTCCAAAAGTATGTACGTTAAGTTTAAAGAGCATGAGAGAAGAGAGGGAGACTGCACTTGGGTTGGGTTGAGAGTTCCTACGCCAGCTACAAAAAATGAAACAGATGAACAGGAGACAGAGTCTCACAGACATGAGGAGTTACCGCTTCATGAAATTAGTGGGAGGGCGAGAGTTGAGTCGTGCGTTAAAAAGTTAAATGGCTGGTGTTTGGAAGCCCAAGCCCATGCAAGGCTTTAACTTGCCTATTCACATTTCCGTTTAATTTCGGTTTTAACTTTACCATATGCTTTTTTTTGGTAACTAACTTTACCATATTCATTGGCGCTTATAAATGGAAATCATAATTACTAGTATACTGCGTGGCAGTGGGGAGTGAGCGGAGCTGCGGCGGAGAGAGAGAGTTGGGTGATGCGGGGGGGGGGGGGGGAGAGTGAGAGGTGGGCGAAGGAGAAAGGTATTTGGACAAAAAAAAAATAAGAGAGAAGATGAGGACAGACAGACAGAAACCAACCAAGTTGGTTTTTGTCTCGCATAGCCCCCTTTCTCCCAAAATCGTTCGCTTCGCTCACTCCATTATGAGTTTTAACCCATGAAAAGTTCTAACCAATAAATGCGCAGAGAAACGCTCTATTCCTATTTTGGCAGTTATTTTTTATTTTATTGATACGTTTGGTTTTAATTGGTTTTCGGTTTTTCACAAAAATGATTGTAGCCAAATATTTAAAATATCATCCAATGTATAAGAGCAAGTCCACTGGAGAGCTATATGGGCTGCTAAAAACAAATATAGCACCTTAACCACAAAAATGTCATTCCAATGGGGCTGCTAAAAGGGTCTTAAATTTGGAAGGAGTAACAGCCAAAATTAAGACCTTCGCTAGTAGCTGCCATAATAAGTTCCGGGAGACGGACGATATAGTTTCTGCCATCTGTTGGTTATTTATGTACAGACGGCAGAAACTATGTCGTCTGTCTCCCATTTTAATTAAATAGACGGATGGTAGAAACTCTGCGTTCTGTACCTGAAGAAAAGAGAATTATGTGTTTTAGCATCTAGACTATACGGACGGTAAAGTTTCTGCCGTCTGTATGTTAAATTGCAACTCTGTCGTCCGTATCCCAATTTTAATAGCTGCTAAAAAGTCCCATTAGACTGGTTTTTGGATTTTCAAGTGTTAAATTTGACTGGGGCTGCTAAAAGGCCTATGTGGCACCTTTTAGCAGCCCATTATAGCTGCTCTCTATTGGACTTATTCTAACCAATGTGTGCATCCATTGTATAACCAACACATGCATTGATTGTGAATTTAATGTCTTGGGGATTAAAAACGTCAAATGTATGTATGCAATGAACACAATTTTTTTTTTGTAGTCACAATACTTATGTTTTTAGCCTATTCAATTTTTATTAATTAAAATATTAATTACTTAGGCATCCAATGTATAACCAATGTATGCATTGAACACAAATTCTTTTTAATTAATTGAAATATTGATTACATTAGACATCCAATGTATGCATTGAATTTGTATTTAAAAAAACCTTTTCTATACAAATCCCCACGCACATCTAACTCAGATCCCCACGAAATCCTGACCACCCTTTGTTTTGTCATTTTGTTTTGTTATATACTAGGTATAACCGTGCCTACGGCACGGTTTGTGTGTTAGGTGCTTATTATGTTGTTTGTGGGATTAATCTTGGTACACCCTATTATTTTTTTTTGTGTGGCCTATGTGGTTATTTGTGGAGATGTTATTTTGAATTGGAACTACATATTTGGATGTGACATTTTTCTTTTGTTGTTTATTTTGTAGATGCCAGTATGTTGTAACCCATGCAAAAATCAAGAAACATCAAGCCAAGAAATTGCCGACAACACATTTTATTATTGTCTCACTAATATTCTTAATTTCAAAGAGCACTTAATCGATGTTGTCCATGCATTGTGAATTGTTAGAAGACTTAAGTTTGCCAAAACATAAAGGCATTGTGGTTTTGTTGAGAAATTTTCTTTAGTATTTTTTCCAATCACGACAGACAGCTTTAGGTGAGCTTTGTAAAGGTAGTCGGATACTGTTGAGATTGCTTGTTGACCTAAGATGCTCAGGGTGCGTATTGGCTTATAAACCAAGAATTTGTATTCACTTGAAGTACGATGTTTATTGGCAGCCTCATCAGTTGCTTTGGAAAGATTATCCATTATGCAAATAAACCATTAATTATATGACAATTAGAGAAAAGAACGCTGTATCAGCCTATTTTGGGACCAATGAGTTGGCATGCCTGTAGGTCCAAAGTAGCATAAGGAAAGGGAAGCGCGGAACACCTAATCATGGCTGCGGAACCCTAGAAGAGGGTGGGCCACATATGGATAGATGACTTCGAGTGTTAGGGTCAAAAGAGAGGCAAGATAAGAAAGAAGAAACATGAAGTATTAGATCAAGGCTGCGGAACCTTAACAGGACAGGTATGCAAAAACTGACTGATGGATGGGATATAGAGGAACCGATGGGAAGAGAAGGGGGAGGATATAAAAGGAACAGTGAGCCTAAGAAAGAAAGGGGGGGGGGGGAGAGAAAAAAGAGAGAGAAAAGGGAGGTGAAAGGTGAGAGGAGAGAGTGAAAGACTAGGGAAACCATTAGGGATTTTTCTGGTAAATTCATTTGGCGCCGTCTATGGGGACGAGTTAGTCCACGACCTAGTGAGAAAAATGAAAGGTTAGAACATGGCTCCTGTAGCTAAGAGGGGAAGAGGAAGAGGAAGGGGGAGACCGTGAAGAGTGAGAGCTGAGGTCAGAGAGCAAGAAACAGGGAATATTGAGAATGAGGAGATGCCAGAAGAGGAGGTCGAAGATACGGAGGAAGAAGCGATTAGATTGCTCCAAGAGGAGATAGGTAGGTTGAGGGAGGAGAATGATGAGTTGAGGAGAGAAAGGGAAACCACCCAAGGGGGAGCAGATGTAGCAGAACCCGAGGGTAGTGAAGTGGAAGGACAAGGCGTGGAACTCCCTCATGAGACCGGAGCGAACAACACTGGAGGCATTACCATGGAAATGGTGCAGGCGATGATCGAAAGGGACAGAGAAGCTAACCGCACGGTAGAGAAAGAAAAACACGGCGCGACAAAGAAGGTGGTGGCCAGTTTGAATCAGAACCCACTGGCTGACTCAGTCTGGAACTCCGAGGTACCCAAGAGGTTCATGCAACCCCGATTCTAGAGATACGTCGGGAAAGGAGACCCGGCGGACCATTTGCACCACTTCAGGCAGCAGATACCACTATGGCAAGAGGAGAAGTATGATGGACTCCGTTGTATGATGTTCCCAGCCAGTTTGAAAGGGGGAGTGATAAGAGCCCAAAACTGTAGTTTTAACCCCTTAATAATACTACTTTTAGACCAATCATGTGAGTAATAAATAAGAGTTAATGCTAATTATGTACTTTTATGTATTTCAGGCATGGAACTCAATTATGTGCAGAAATGTGCCACTTTGGCGATATAAAGGAGCAAAGGGTTGGTTGCTAAGAAGTTCTGTGATAAAGGCCAAGGTTCAAGGAGACAAAGCCTCTATGAAGCCCGGTCAAAAGCTGAAAAGTCAACACGGGCAGAAACAGTGCACAAGTCAGCAGAACTTTCGAAGACCATATCTTTGGACTCAAGCCTCGGATTGGGCCTACCTTACGTCAAAAAGACCGGATCGGAAAGAGCTTTCCAATGGTCCAAGCCTTGACCCAATCAGAGGAGCAGAAATGGACAAAAATTCTGCTGAAGTCAAAGCCAGCTGAAACGAGCTTTGTGGACTGAAGAAATTGGGCTTTGGGCTCGATTTTCCGGCCCAAAACATGGCTCCTCAGCCCATGCACGGAATTGTGGATCTGGTCTCCTAATTTACATAATACAAGACTTAGCTCTTAAGTTAGGGATAGTTAGATAATCTAGAATAGAAAGAAGCCATTAAAATAGCTTGTAGATCTAGATTTGAATTTCAATTAGTTAAATTAATTAGTTTCATACATTGTTTTAGATTAATTCTTTGAATCATAGTTCTTCATTGATTAGATAAATAAAATAGTTATTTCTTGTTAATTTCGATTTTGTCATTTAAATTTGTTAGATCTAAATTCAATTATTGTTATTCAATTCTTAGTTATTAATTTAGATTTCAATTATTGTTTAGTTAAATTGAATAAAGTTATAATCTTTATATTACGTCTAGTTTTAATTCACATCATAGTATAAATTCCCACCATTGCTTTCATTAGACTTTGGATTTACTAGTAAATTGTAGAAAACTTGAATGCTAAAGAACTAGGAGTGGAACGAACTTTTTACTCCACTCTATTTCGATAGAATTGAGAGTATAGAAATCTTTGATAGCAACGCGTAATTAAGTTTAGTTTCACTTGCGTTTTGAGTTTCATCGTTCATTTCGTAGGTAAATTATTCAATTTTACGTTTATCAAATGGCGCCGCTGCCATCTTAGTACTATTTAGTATTGTTTTCTGTAGACTTGATAGTTTTTCAAAGTCCCATAACCCACCCACCCTTGTTTGGATTCTCACTGTGGTTGTCTGTTTCAGCTTTATAAGTTTCCACGAAAAATTACTCGTAGCGCACTTGCACCCTGGGCAAGCCAAAGTGGAGTGCACCTTGCGCCCACACGCCTGGAATCCCACCTTTTTACCTAAGCGCCACCTGCGCCCACACGCCTGGAATCCTACCTTTTGCCTAAGCGCGACCTGCGCCCTGTCTAGGCATATTCGAGCGCACCCGCGCCAAGACTCTGCTGAAACTGCCTGATTTCCACAGGTTTGTTTTGAACTTCCATTTCTTCAAAGTTTTCAGTGTTCTAACTTGTTATATACACTGAGCACGCGTAAACAAGACGATATTCATAAGCAAAGCAAGGAGGCTTTCAGGTACTCTTTTCTTTCATACCTCGCATCTTCTGTTAGAGGTTCATACTAGCATATCAGGATTGTTTGGAGTGTTGTTGTGTTTCATTAATATTGGTCTTAGCCTTGCATGAGATTAAGGTCGGGCCAAAGAAAAACACCTAACGTAATTAACCGACAACGGCAACAAACAAGTCTTTCTAGTATACCACTCACTACACCTCTAGCTAGCATACCACACACACCACCTGAAGTAATGACTGAAAAAAGAGAGCCTCCTCTCTCTGACTTTTACAAAGCCTTGAATGATAGCCCTAAATCTTGCATCGTTCTATCAGACCCAGTTGGGGATTTCCGAATCCCCCCAAGTATATTTAATTTGTTACCTGTTTTTCATGGGTTAGACTATGAAAAGCCCTATCAGCACATGCGTAGGATTGACCAAGTCCTTACTACATTCCACCATCCTACGGTAGGTGCTGAACAAATTAAACTAAGGGTATTTCCCTTCACCTTGGCATATAAGGCGACGTCTTGGTTAACTGCCCAAGCGCCTAATTCTGTGGACTCGTGGGCTAAATTTGTTCAACTATTCATGGAATATTTTTACCCACCACTGAAGACCGATGAAATGCTTTCCAAGATTCATTTCTTTCGACAAAATCCTCATGAATCATTTTCAGAGGTTTGGAATCGCTTCACCGATCTACTTATAGAGTGTCCACATCATAACCTCGCGAAAGACACGTTAGTTCGTGCCTTTTTCAAGGGACTTCTACACCACCATAAAAAAGTCCTTGACATAATGAATGGGGGAAGTTTCTTAAGTAAAGGAGCCTCGGAGGCTTATAAATTTTTAGAAGATCAGACTAAGCGGAATAATAATTGGGGGTAGTGATGATATCTCCTATTCCGCTAGTTCTTCTACAACAGCTAAAGCCACCGGTATGTTTGAGATGAAACCCGATCCAGAACTTAAAAATTTAATCGAATCTCTAACTAAAAAGGTATAGGCTATTTCTGTCCAACAAAAACCTATCCCCGTCATGAATGTCAACTCCAACCTATGTAATTTCTGTTTGAGTCCAGAGCACCCCGACTCCTATTGTCCTTTCGTTTACGAATAACAAACATTACAACAAGATAACGTTTGCTCAATTAATAGTTATCCTATTCCTAACGCCCCTTGGAGACAACACCCCAACTTCAGTTGGAGAAATAATCAACAAGTAACAACTCCAGGATTTAATAATCAAAATGTTAGGCAAGCAAACAATTATTACCAACCTCCACCACGACAAGGACAAGGTCAGGGTAATTATAATAATTATAACAACCAAACGCAACCACGACAAGGTCAATCACAAGGTCAGGGTAATTATAATAATTATAACAATAATAATTATAATGCAAATCGAGGCATCATTTCGGTTAATAATAATAACTATCACAATCCACCATAAATAATTAACGTGACATAGTTCCTGTCACACAACCTATAGCTAACACTCTTCCACAATCGGATCGTTTCGATACCTTTATGCAATCTCAACAACAGGTTTTGCAAGCCATCCAACTTTCCTTACAGCAGCTAGCTCAAGAGAAAGTACAACCCAAAGGTGTGTTTCCAGGACAAACGATACCTAATCCTAAAACACCAAACACAGCCTTTGAGGTGAACGGTAATACTAGTACAGAAAATGTAAACGTTATAGGTGAGCTAAATGCCATCACCACTCTCTATTTGGGTAAAATGGTTGACAACAATGTAACTATGCCTATAGTTACCCCACAAGTAGTCCCTACACAGGAGATTGAACTAGATACCGAAATGGAAACTGAAGAGCCTACCCCTGTAGAGGTACCAGTTAAACCACAAACTAATAAACAAAAAGCAAAGGTTAGACATCCAGTTGAACCATATGCTAAGTATAGAGAGACACCACCGTTTCCCCAGAAATTAGCTATGTTAAACAGAGATACAAACTTTGACGAGATTATGGAAGTATTCAAGAATCTAACGATTAACCTACCCTTTCTCGAAGCAATTAAAAAATTATCTCACCACGCTAAGTTTCTTAAGGAGTTGTGCACTACTAGGTGTAGGACAAATATTTCTAAAGACGCCTTTCTAACTGAACAATTTCCAACTTTAACAGAACATAATGGAATTGTGAAGTACAAGGACCCTGGTCGTCCTACTGTACAATGCACCTTAGGAGATTCTCACACGACCACCGCTTTATTAGACCTAGGGGCAAGTGTCAACTTACTCCCGTATTATTTATACAAACAAATAGGTCTACAAGAGATGCAACCTACTCAAATGACGTTGCAATTAGCGGATAAGTCTATTGAGTATCCTAAGGGTGTGGTTGAAAATGTGCTAGTTAAGGTCCAGGATTTCTACTATCCTGCTGATTTTGTTATCCTCGATACAGAAGTTGTTAATGACTCTGTTCCGATCATCTTAGGGCGTCTATTTTTGGCAACTGCCAACGCGCTTATAAACTGTCGAAATGGTTCGATGTCTTTGTGTTTTGGCCATCTTTCGGTTGAGGTAAATGTTTTTAAAATGATGAAACAGTTTCCAGATTCATCTATAGATGGAGAGATTAGCATGATCGAGAGCGTATCACAAGATTACTTTAATAACACGTTTCCAGAAAACCATATGCATAAATTCCTTTCTTTTGGAAGTTCAGATTTTGTCGATGACTCCTACATACAAGAAGTTAACACCATCTTCGAGTCTACACAAATCGTAGAACCTTCGGTTGCTCCATATACAGAGTTTGAAGACCTGTTGCCTAAGCAAGTATTCATTACTCAAGATGAGGACACCCCAGAAGCTTTTATCAACATACCAACCACCCCGGTACTTCAATCCGGATGGTAGCCATCCGGTAATTATATCTTCTCTATTATCTAAGGAGGAAGAGACACATTTAATCAGGGTGATTAAGGAACATCGTTCTATGATTGGTTGGTCCCTAGCCGATATTAAGGGAATTGACCCTAATGTGTACACTCACCGTATCCATTTGGAGGATAACGCAAAGACTTCTTGCAAACCTCAGCGTTGTTTGAATCCGGCCATGAAAGAAGTGGTCAGGGAAAAAGTCTTACGGTTACTTGATGCGGGTATCATATACCCAATCTCTGATAGCGAATGGGTCAGTCCCATTCATGTAGTTCCAAAAAAATCAAGGATTACAATGGTACGTAATGCCAAGGGTGAATATGTTGCCACACATGGTCCTATAAAATGGAAGATTTGTATTGATTACAGACGTTTAAATGCCATGACACGAAAGGATCATTTTCCATTACCCTTTATAGATCAGATGCTAGAACGTCTAGCTGGTCATGTTTTTTACTGTTTTTTAGATGGCTACTCTGGCTATTTCTAAATTATTATTGATATTGATGACCAAGAAAAGACTACCTTTACATGTCCTTTTGGAACATACGCCTATAAACGAATGCCTTTTGGCCTTTGTAATACTCCTGGTACCTTCCAGCGGTGTATGCTTCATATATTTAGTGACATGGTATAGCGTTTCATAGAAGTATTCATGGATGATTTTTCTATCTATGGAGACTCTTTTACTGATTGCCTGTCTAACCTATCTAAGGTTTTGACACGGTGTGAAGAGAAGAGTTTAGTTTTAAATTGGGAAAAATGTCATTTCATGGTAAAAAAAAGGTATAGTAATAGGTCACATTGTATCTAGTGATAGCATAGAAGTTGATAAGGCCAAACTAGATAAGATAGCAACTCTACCTATACCATGGACTGTCTGTGATATTAGAGCCTTTCTAGGCCATGTAGGTTTTTATAGGCGCTTTATCAAAGATTTTTCAAAAATAGCTAGGCCGCTAACTAATCTGCTTTTAAAGTATGCCATCTTTGATTTTAATTTTAACTGTAAACAGGCTTTTGAAACTTTAAAAGCCGCCTTAACTTCTGCACCCATTGTACAGCCTCCCGATTGGTCTAAACCTTTCGAACTCATGTGTGATGCTAGTGATTATGCAGTTGGTCTTTGTCTTTGGGACGTAAACTTGATAATAAATCCACTGTTATTTATTATGCTAGTAAAACTCTAAACGATACTCAAAGGAATTATACAACTACTGAAAAAGAATTCTTAGCTGTCGTTTATGCTTTAGATAAGTTTTGTCCTTATTTGGTTGGTTCTAAGACCCTAGTTTACATCGACCATGCAGCCCTTAGGTACCTTCTCGCAAAGAAGGATGCTAAGCAGAGATTAATTTGATGGATTCTCCTCCTGCAAGAGTTCACCTTAGAAATAAAGGACAAAAGAGGGGTCGAAAATGTAGTTGCCGACCACTTATCTAGACTGACAAACGACGATGATAGTGATTCAGAGTCTATACCCGACTCTTTTTCTGATGAGTATTTGTATGCTATTTTTTCTACACCATGGTATGCTGACATCGTGAATTATTTAGTGGCTGATGCTATTCCTTATGATTGGTCAAGAAATGAACGTAAGAAGTTCTTGGCCAGAGTTAAGCTATACTACTGGGATAATCCCTACCTTCTTAAGTATTGTACGGATTAGATTATTTGTCGTTGTATTTCCCAGTGGGAATATAATGAGGTTCTCTCATTCTGCCATGAAAAAGAGTGTGGTGGTCATTTCAATGGTATGAAAACAGCTGCTAAAATTCTACAATGTGGGTTTTATTGGCCTACTCTCTTTAAAGATGCCCAAGTGCATTGCAAGGCGAGCATTCGTTGCCAACAACTTGGGCGAATCACGAAGCGTAATATGATGCCATTGAATCCAATCATGGTGGTAGAAATTTTTGACGTATGGGGCATTGATTTCATGGGTCCCTTTCCAGTTTCCCATGGCTTCATCTATATTCTAGTTGTCGTGGACTACGTGTCTAAATAGATAGAGGCCATGGCTTGCCGTAGCAATGACCATAAGACAGTTGTGTTTTTTGCTAAAGAGCATATTTTCTGTCGATTTGGCATAGGCCATAGGACTGCTTTCAAAACTCCTATAGGTATGTCTCCCTTTAGACTTGTATTTGGAAAACCTTGTCATTTGCCTGTTGAATTGGAGCATCGTGCTATGTGGGCTATAAAAAGCCTTAACTTCAATTTTGATGAGGCGGGTGCCAAGCGCAAGTTGCAATTGAATGAGCTTGAAGAAATCCGTAGCGATTCTTATGACCTCATAAAAGGATTATAAAGCTAACATGAAACGCGGTTCATGATAAGCAAATTTTGCATAAAAAGAGTTTGTGGTAGGTCAAAAGGTCTTACTTTACAATTCCCGTCTACATATTTTTCCAGGGAAATTAAAAACCCGTTGGACTGGTCCTTTTCTGGTTACTGAAGTCACCTCTTACGGGGCAATCACCTTGGTAAATCCCAAGGACAACAGTACCTTTCAAGTAAATGGGCAACGGTTGAAACATTTTCATGAGCTATTGTCCCCAGATGTAGAGGAAGTCCTTTTACAGGATCCTGTCTATGAGGACTAACCTTTTTCATTGGTGTACTTCCTTTCATGTCCATATATTGGTAAGTGCACCATTAAGGTAACCGGGCCCTCCCTATGGAGTGTGTGGCTGTAAGTATCGGATCCTAAGTCCATGTTTAACATAATTCACGTTTTCCACTCTTGCATGTTTTCTTGGTTTTTGAGTCATGTTCCTCTATGGTGTGAATTATGCATTTAATGCTTTCTTGTTTTCTTATATTAAATTTTATTCATAAAAAATAAAAAAAAAATATATATATTTTAAAATCACACATGATAAGAGCCCAAAACTGTAGTTTTAACCCCTTAACAATCGTACTTTTAGACCAATTATGTGAATAATAAGTAAGAGTTAATACTGATTACGTGTTTTTATGCATTTTAGGTTTCAAAGTCCATTATTTGCAGAAATGTACCACTTTAGCGAGATAAAGGAGCAAAGGTCGGTTGCTAAGGAGTTCTGTGATTAAAGGCCAAGATTCAAGAAGACAAAGCCTTTGTAAAGCCCGGTCAAAAGATGAAAAGTCAAAGTCCACGCGGGCAGAAACAGTGCACAAAGTCAACAGAACTTCCGAAGACCATATCTTCGGACTCAGACCTCGAAATTGGGCCTACCTTACGTGAAAACGACCGGCTCAGAAAGAGCTTTCCAATGGTCCAATCCTTAGCCCAATCAGAGGAGTAGAAGTGGACGAAAAGTCTATCGAAGTCAACTGTAGCTGAAAAGGCCTTTTTGGACTGAAAGTATTGGGTTTTGGGCTTGATTCTCTGGCCCGAAATATGGATCCAAGCCCATGCACGATTTTTGGATCTGGAAGTATAAAAACAAAAGCTTGACTCTTTGTTAATGGTAGATAGTTAGGTTAGAAAATAAGTTAGGTTAGGAAGCTAATGTTAATGGAGTTTAGGGTTAGAAAAAGATAGATCTAGATCTAGTTTTGAGTTTTATTTCATTAATTAATTAGTTTTCATACCTTGTTTTAATATAGATTATTGAATCATTGTTACTTTTCATTAGATTAATAAAGTTAGTTGTTTTTGATAATCTAGTTTCATTTTCCATTAACATCTATTGAAATTCATTGATTTAGTATTTGTCACTATTAGTTTAAATCAATTCTTACATGAGTAGTTTTCTTTTGAATTCGAACAAGTAAAGTTCAAACCTTTATACCATGTCTTGTTTGATTTGCTTGGGAAATGATAGTATAATCGTAGATTAGATATTTCACATCACATATTACTCTCACATTGTTCTTTGTGTCGAGTAGTTGAATTCTAATTAAGTCTTGAGGGTTTAAAAGTGGAACGAATCCTGACTCTCTTTTATTACTTCGTTATTGAGAGTAGGAATATTGATATAAACACGTATTTACGTATTTTGATTATTTGTGTTTACGCATAGATAGTTAGAATACGTAAAATAATTTTTATCAAATGGCGCCGCTGCCATCTTAATCTCGTTCAAGACAAGAATTCAATTGCTTGAATCCAAGGGGCAATCCCCCATTCTCTACCCACCCACCCTTTTAATTTTTCATTCTTATTTCTTGAATTTTCGGAACTGTTCACTATTTCAGGCATAGGGGCTGCGGATTCACAGAGAAAAACACTGCGGTAAAGGTATTTCTAAATTTTCGAAAATTCTGAAAATTTTCATACATATTATTTAATGTGTTTTTGATTTACTGGAATATTTTCAGATTTTTCAAAGTTGGTTTACCTTGTGAAAAAAATACGATCTTTACAGTGCTGCATTTCAGTTTTCACACCGTATGTTCTTGAAAAACAGACAAGTAAGATTACTTAGGGAGTTCTAAAAATTCTATAATTTTTACAGGAGTATCTATCCTAAGTCAGGAGTTTGTAGTAAAATTTTGATGAGTTTTTGATTTGTTTTGACCTCCTAAATAGTAGAGTGTTTCCAGTGTGTTTCTGCAGTGTTGCAAACACTTAATATCTGGAACACCAGCCAATAAGGAGAGGTTGTAGAACTCCAATTGCTCTAAATTTTTTACAGGAACAAGTAGAATCTGTCAGGAGTCTCCAGTAAAAATTTGGAAATTTTTGGATTTTTTTTGAAGGGTTAACCATTCGGTTGTTTGTATTGTGTCTGAAAACCGTTTTGCAAACTTTGCAGGGCAGTAGAGGGACTTTCATAGCTCCGATTGATCTGAAATTTTACAGGCTACTTGATAGACGTCTTAGAAAATTACTGTAAAAATTTCAAATTTTTTGGAGTAAGAGAAAAGGCCTAAAACGTGAAAACCCTGGAGCGCGACCCACGCCCAAACCGAGCGCGGCCGCGCCCAAAACACTGGACATTCGACAAAACAGAGGGCACCCGCGCCCTCGAAGGAAAATTCAGCGTGAACAGCCCAATTTTCATAGGTAAATGAAAATTTTTATTTCTTCAAGTTACTCAGTGTTTCTAACTTGTTAAATACACTGAGATCGCTGTGATATAAGACGCTTATTCAAACGCTAAGCAAGCAAGGAGGCATTCAGGTACTCCTTCTTCCACTCCTCGCCTCTTCTGTCAAAGGAGTTTTAATTCTAGTATAATCAGGCTTGTTTTTCGTAGAAATAAATATAACACGCCTATCTAGAATTTCACACACTACACTTGTATCAATGGCTAAAGAACAAGAGACTCCTTTCTCTGATTTTTATAAAGCCCTAAACGATGGCCCTAAGTCGTGCATCGTTCTTGCTGACCTAGTGGGGGATTTCCGAATCCCCCCAAATATTTTTAATTTGTTACCCATTTTTCATGGTTTAGACCATGAAAAACCTTATCAGCACATGCGTAGGATTGAACAAGTCATAACAACATTCCATCATCCTACGGTTGGTGCGGAACAAATTGAACTAAGGGTGTTTCCTTTTACCCTAACCCGACAAAGGCGGCTTGGTTAACGCCCAAACGCCAAACTCGTGGACTCATGGGCTCAACTTGTTCAATTGTTCATGGAACAATTTTACCCAAGCACTAAAGACAGATGAAATGCTTAACAAGATTCATTTCTTCACCGTAATCCTCATGAATCCTTTTTAGGAGGCCGGAATCATTTCATCGATCTTCTCATTGAATGCCCAAGATCATAATCTTGCGAAAAAGACACGCTTTGTTCGTGCTTTCTTCAAGGGGCTTTCACATTATCATAAGGAGGTTCTAGATATCATGTAGGGGGGGTAGTTTTTTTTAGTAAAGGAGCCTTGGAGGCTTATAAATTCTTAGAAGATCAATCTAAGAAGAACAACAATTGGGGAGGAACCGATTCCTCCCGGCTCCTCTCTTCTTCTCTTGAGGTTAAACATGATCCCGAAGCTTAAAACTCTTATCGATGCCCTCACTAAAAAGGTAGATGCCATCTCTGTTCAACAACAACCCACTCGGTCATGAACATTAACTCCACTCGTTGTAATGTCATTTGTAGTCTTGAGCATTCCGACTTCTATTGTCCTCTTGTCTATGCACAAACACCACCACAACCATCACACTTCAACCAGGTTAACTCAACATCAAGGACAAGGGAACTTAGGTGACCGAATAGAGGTTTAGTACCCGAGAACCTTAACTATCAACATCAAGACATGAACGCTCAACAAGCTTTAATTCCAATACAACCATTTACAGACAAAGTAGTAGTGACCTTGTTGGAGAAACAAAATCAAATTATGCGACAAAACTCAAACTTGATGAAAGATCAGCATGATCAAAACTCTAATATGATGAAACAAACGATGCAAATGATGCAGTCTTTGTGCCAAAAGGTTATTGACATGTCTTCTAACTAAAATGATAACCAAACCGGCGTGTTTCCAAGTCAAGCAGTGCCTAATCCTAAGTTAAAAAACACCGCCTTCGAAATAAAAAGTATTCAGTGTAATGGTAATATAAACTAAGGGGACCTACAGGCAGTCACTACCTTTCGTTCAGGGAGAGTAGTTGATAACCAAGTGACTATGCCTAAAGATCACCCGCAAACTATAAATGATACCATACCAAATACGGTCATAGAAATTGAAGATCCTACACCTGTAGAGGTTCCAATATGGAAACCTAGTTGGAAAGTGATAAAAGATAAAGCAACGGTTAACAAATATGTTCCCCCTCATATTAGGTATAGGGATAAAACACCGCATGAACAACTAGATTTTCCTGTAGAAGGTGAAGTTAAGTCTATTGAGAGTTTTGTATATCACATTAGTGCTTCCGACGATGTCGCCCCTACACTAGTACATATCCCTCTTATGGAAGAAGACAAAGATCACAATTTTGACTCTTTGAACATAACTGAACTAGAGAAAGAATTTTCAACCCTACCTTCTGACCATAGAAGAGATGGACTAAGCCTCATAATAGACGAGATAAATGAATTCCTCAAAGATGGAGATGAATACCATAATTATATGGATGCGAACAACCTAGATGAGGAATTCGACGAGTTTCTAAGAGCCTGTGATGATCCACCTTCTCAAGCACTACCTAGAGCACCACCCTACCACCATCCACCTGAGTTAATCCCTCATAAAATCCAATCATTCTTCCCACCCTTTTCTTCTAACACTTATCCATATTCCAAGTATTTTCTAAAACCATTCATTTACTCACGATCATTCACTTGGACACCTTCTTATTCGAACTAAGTTAAGTGGTAGAAAGTTTTGGAGCTTGATTCTGTTTGGTGGTGCATTCCATGTTAACTATTTATGGAAAGATCCACAATTGTTTAGATTATTGATATATGGGAAACTGCATGTAAATACATATATATCACTTTAAGTCTAGGGAATCGACTTTAAAAGACCCGACGTTTTAAAACAAATTTTTACAAACCCTGTTTTCAAAAATTTGTTTGGGGAAAGGGGTGTTTGGTTTTTCCATGCTTGATCACTAAACTTCCTATTCTTATCCCCACCTCGCTCCCTTTAAGAGTAGCTAGATTTCTCCTTGTTTGTTGTTTTGATGTTGTTTTTATTATTTTTAGTAGATAGGATGTTACGTTGTTAAATCAGTAGTTAATTTTGAATTTGGTAGTTAAATGTTGTTTGAATTTCAATTTTAATATAATGTTGTTCTTTTCAAATTGTGCATGGATTTTATTGTTAATCCCACCTTCCCGAATTGTTTGGGGTGGTATTATTTATTCTATCATGATTTGTAGAAGATCCTCTATTTTAGAGTTTGTTTTGGAGTGAAGGTTGAGAATATTGTCGAATTGGCATACCTATGATTAGATGTGGTGGTAGGATGAAATCTAAGAGAGTTTAGAAGTTACTAGTCTAAATCCAATATAAAAGATATTAGGGTTGCTATAGAATCAAGAATATGAGTTGTTTAGTTTTCGGGTTCGAAATTTTATTGTTTAGGAAATTGCCTTTAAAGCTTTTTGGCAACCTACCGATTCGTTTTAACAATTCAAAACCTATAAAAACTTCATTCATTCTACACTCACAACCCACACTACACCTAACTTCCATCTCTCACCTTTCACTCCCACGTTTCCCGTTGTTCTTCATCATTTTCACAAATCAGCACCTCGGAGCGCGCCTGCGCCCAAGTGGAGCGCACCCGCGCCCTGCCTTCTGTGAACACGAAAAATTTTAGTTTTCTGCGGGTTGTTCCCGGGTGATTTGCAGCTATTCCAGAGCGTAGTTTTGAGATGACATCTCCTACAATAATACCGGAACAGTCTTTCGAAGATTTGTTTCAAAGCACTACTTATGGTGCTTGGTTTCGTGAGGTGATCACACACATAGGCTGGGAACCGCTTATGGTTCTTGCTAGCATTTGTTCTTGGACTTGCCATGCCCTCTGAAATACAAGACCCATGATGCTATTGGGTAGATAATATGCATGTCTACACTTATGACTTTTTGCATGAGGCTTATGGGGCAGGCATTTTCCGTATCGAGGACCAAGGCGAATATAACGTCGCCCTTGGTAGCCTATCCATGAACATAGGAACTGTTATGTTTTGGATCATGCTAAACATTTTAGGGGAATGGCATTTTTTTTCTTCTGTGAATGATGCCACTTTCAGCGTCTTCCTTGCTTTAGCCACGGGACATATGTGCCATGACTTTCCCAGAACCTTGATGTCTAGTTTAGCATGAGCCCATAGCATGAGGCATAAGTATCTTCTTATGCCTGTTTTAGTTTGCCGTATTATGCTATGTTTCTTCCCTATTTTTTGTGCCCGTTTCACGGATTTGGTTGGGGTCGAAATTGTGAGACCCACCAATTGTATTATCCGATCTTTCCATGCAATGACTTAGCAAGGGTGGAGGATACAACCTCATCAGGTTGCACCTTACACCCCATCCGACCAAGTGGCGCTTAATAGGTTAGCATCCGTAGATGATAAATGGCGGCAAGCTTGGCAAATTATAATGGTATGGCAGGACGCGAAGGAACCTCACTTCTTTATAGAAGAGGAGGATGACGAGTAAATGCTGGAGTGGAGGTAAGTTTTTAGTTTCAGTTAGTGTCTGCTTATGTCCCAAACAATTTATTTCTTGTTAACCCCATAATGGATGGAACTCTTATAGAGTTGCGTCAGTTTTCTTTTCTATATTAGTATGTTATAACCTTGTTTTGCAGATGTTCCAGAATTTCACGCGTTTCCATGGTATTTTTCCTACCCTCTTTATTTAAATGCTTTGAGGACAAAACATGCTTCTTGTTTGGGGGGTGGGGGCATAGAAACACGTGTAATTAAGGCATCTGTTAAGATATAGATATGTATAATATGCATTTGTTTTCAAGTTAAAAATTTCAAAAATATAAATAAATAAGTTTATGCTATACATTTAGGAATATTGGTATTGTTTTCTTTCTCTATGCTCTTAATAATCTAGAAGTCTCACGTAGCTTTTGCATCAGAATAATTGTTAGAAACTTAGGTTAATATTTAGGTAATAATCTTTGCATCTATCTATAAATATATTACATGAGTATCTATGATTGTTAGCAAGATAAGTTTCGAAATCTAGGCTAGAGTACTTATTCTACAAATCTGTGGAGAATATAGCCTAAAGCCTTATATGAAGCCAAAACATTTGAGAAATGACAAAAGGGAGAAGTAAAATCCGGATAGAGAAATCACACGCCCACTAGCTTGATCACTATGCGATATCCTAAGCGAGAATTTAGGGCCCTCTTTGGATCGATATAGCCAAAAAATTCAAACCTATGAATTATTTTCCGCTAGTAAGCCCCTCGAGCCTTTCTTTAGCCTTCTATAAACCACAATTCCTTTACCCTATTACAAAACAAAACAAAATAAAAAATTCAACTTACCCAATCTAGAATAAGTCTGAGAATAGAATGAGTGAAAAAAAGAAGAAGAGAAAACCTATGTAAACAAAAATTAGTTAGTTGCTTCAGAAAAAGAAAAGAAGTTTCCATCGAAGTAAAAAAAAAAAAAAGAAATAAATAAAAACTCCAAAAATAGAATAAAAGGGAGTCAAAAGCCAAAGAAAAGAAAAAGAAAAATATGGCTAAGGATGGAAACAAAGTATAGAAGCAAAAGAAAGTAACAAGGTTTTCTCTAAGTTACATAATATGAAGACTCTATTATCTCAGACTTGTCCTTTTGAATATCCATTTCCTTCATTCTTAAACCATTTCCTAATCCCCGTAACACCTAATAAAGACCTCTAGCTCAATTAGGAATAGGTTAGTGTGATAGTAAGTGGCAGATGTGTTTGATCGACTCCGGCTTCCTTGTTTGTCATTGAGATTGTAAGGTAAAGTGTGCCCACTGCACACTGGAGTAGTGATAAGAGCCCAAAACTGTAGTTTTAACCCCTTAATAATCATACTGTTAGACCAATTATGTGAATAATAAGTAAGAGTTAATACTGATTAAGTGTTTTTTATGCATTTCGGGCTTCAAAGTCCATTATGTGCGAGAAATGTGCCACTTTAGCGAGATAAAGGAGCAAAAGTCAGCAGAACTTCCGAATGCCATATCTTTGGACTCAGACCTCGGATTGAGGCCTACCTTATGTCAAAACGACCGGCTCGGAAAGAGCTTTGCAATGGTCCAAGCTTTGACCCAATCAAAGGAGCAGAAGTGGATGAAAAGTCTGTGGAAGCCAACTGCAACTGAAGAGGCCTTTTTGGACTGAAAGAATTGGGTTTTGGGCCTGATTCTCTGGCCCAAACCATGGCTCCAAGCCCATGCACGATTTTTGGATCTGAATGTATAAAAACAAAAGCTTAATTCTTTGTTAATGGTAGATTAAATAGTAGAGAATTAGGGTAGATAGCTTAGAATAGAAAGTAGCCATTAAAATAGCTTCTAGATCTAGATTTAATTGTTTTCTTTAATTAGTTTCAAATCCCTTATTAGATTAAACCTTTGGATCTTGTTCTTCAAATTAATTAGATCAATAAAGTAGTATTTCTTATCAATTTCGATTTTTGTCAAATCCAATTCTAGATCTAATTTCAATTCATGTCCTTATTTCAATTTAGTCATTAAATTAGATTTCATTATTGTTAAATTAAGTAAATTTCAATGCTTTATATTATGTTTAGTTTTAATCTAAATGGAAATGATTTGAATGATTCAAGGCTAAACCTCCATTAGAGGGGTTGTGAAGCCTTGATGAAAGCTTGAGTCCGATTATCGAGAAAGTCGCCGATATTTTCTATTCCACTCTAGAAATGATTAGTTCACCATGAGAATGGGTTTAATTGTTCACATGCTAGTTATGATTGGTAGAAATGCCATGTATAATTAGGGATTAGGAATAACCAATTGTTCGCTGGGCGAAGCGATTCGGATTACTGACGATTCGTCGTTAGTGGATTAAGTTGAGTTAAGGTGGAATCAATCCCCCTCTAACTCCTTATCATAGAATCAACGTAGCCTTCCCATAATTATTTAGATAATCGACTAGTTGCATCTTGTGGGTAGTTGCATCGTAGTATAATTCCCTTCGTAAAACTCTCATAGACTTAAAAACGACTAGTTAGATTAGAAAACATCCATGCTAGAGCACTAGGAGTGGAACGAACTTATCTACTCCACTATATCTCATAGGATTGAGAGTAGAATCTTTGATAAACATAGGCTCATAAGATTAAGTTTAGTTTACTTACGTTGTGAATTCATAGTTCATTTCGTAGGTAGACTATTCATTTTATATTTATCAAATGGCGCCGCTGCCATCTTAGTTGCACTTTAGCATTGTTTTCATAATAGAATTAGTAATTTTTAAGTCCCATTTCACCCACCCACCCTTGTTTGATTCATACTGTGGTTGCCGTTTCAGTTTTGGAAAAATTCGAGAAAAAACCGAAGCGCCAGCGCTTCAAAGAGAGCGCTGACATTCGCCGCTATGTTACTGGAATTTGATCAATACACTGAGCGCGCCCGCGCCCAAAGAGAGCGCGACCCGCGCTAAGTTACTGGACTTTCGAATTTACATAGAGCGCGCCCGCGCCCAAGATAGAGCGCGCCCGCGCCCTTAGCTGAAATTTCCGGATTTCCACAGTTTGCTTCGAACTTCGAGTTGTCAAGTTTTTCAGTGTTCTATTCTCTTATATACACTGAACACGCGTACACAAGACGCTATTCATAAGCGAAGCAAGGACGCAATCAGGTATTCCTTTCTTCCACACCTCGCATCTCCTGGTTAGAGGTTTATACTAGTACATCGAATTGTTTGGAGTGTTGCATGTTTAGTTAAGCTCGACTTAGCCTTGCATGAGATTAAGGTCTGGCCGAACAAAAACACCTAACGTAAATACACAACAACATCAACAAACAAGTCTATCTAGTATACCACAAACTACACCTCTAGCTACTATATCACACACACCACCTGATATAATGGGGAAGAAAAGAGACTCCTCTCTCGGACTTCTACAAAGCCTTGGCGATAGCCCCAAATCTTGCATCGTTCTAGCGGACCCAATCGGGATTTTGAGAATCCTCCAAATATTTTTAATTTGTTACCCGTGTTTCATGGTTTAGACCATGAAAAACCTTACCAAAGACACGCGTAGGATTGAACAAGTCCTAACAACATTCCACCATCCTACGGTTGGTTGAACAAATTAAATTAAGGGTATTCCCTTTCACCTTAGCCCGATAAGGCGTCTTGGTTAACCTGCCCAAGCGCCTAATTGCGTGGACTCGTGGGCTAAACTTGTTGTTGTTTATGGAACATTTTTACCCACCCCTAAAAAGACGGATGAGATGCTTTCCAAGATTCATTTCTTTTCGACAAAATCCTCATGAATCATTTCAGAGGCTTGGAATCGTTTCACCGATCTGCTTATAGAGTGTCCACACCATAACTTAGCAAAAGACACGTTAGTTCGTGCCTTTTTCAAAGGACTTCAACATCACCATAAAGAAGTCCTTGACATAATGAATGGGGGTAGTTTCTTAAGTAAAGGAGCCTCGGAGGCTTATAAATTTTTAGAGGATCAAACTAAGCGAAATAACAACTGGGGGGGTAGTGATGATATCCCCCGCTCCGCTAGTTCTTCTTCCACAATTAAGGCTACCAGTATGTTTGAGGTTAAATCAGATCCTGAGCTTAAAACTCTGATTGAATCCCTCACTAAAAAGGTAGATGCCATTTCTGTACAACAAAAGCCAATCCCCGTTATGAATGTAAATTCAAATCCATGTAGTTTCTGTTGGAGTCCTGAGCATCCCGATTCCCACTGTCCTATAGCCTATGAACAGGCTTGTTCCATTAATAGTGAACCTAACGCCCCTTGGAGACAAAATCCCAACTTCGGTTGGAGAAATAACCAACAAGTCACACCTCAAGGGTACAATAATCAATATGTTAGGCCTACCGCAAAGCTTTAACCAAGCCCCACCAAGACAAGGGCGAGTGGTCGGGGTAATTTTAATAATTATAACAACCAAGTGCAACCTCGACAAGGTCAAGCACAAGGTCAAGGTAATTATAATAATTATAATGCTAATAGAGGTATCGTTCGGTAAATAATAACTATCAAAATCCACAATAAATAATTCACGGAAATAGTTCAAAGAATAACAACCCGTGAACACTACACCCACCCAACCGGATCGTCTTGACACCTTCATACAAGTGAGCCAAAAACTTTTCCAAACCATGGCTCAATCTAACCAAGCGCCTTCTACAATCCGTTAATAATTTAACCCAACGGTTGGCTCAAGATAAAGCCTAACCCAAAGGTGTGTTTCCAGTGTAACGCAATACCTAATCCTAAAATAACAAACACGACCTTTGAGGTCACCGATAATACTAGTAATGAATATGAAAATGTAGGTGAGATAAATGCCATCACCACTCTCCGCTCGCAGAGTGGTTGATAACAAGGTAACTATGCCTATAGTTACCCCACGATAAGTCCCCTACACCTCTTTTACTAGATACCGAAATAGAAACTGAAGAGCCTACCACTGTAGAGGTACCAGTTACAACACAACCTAAGAAACATAAAGCCACAGTTAAACATCCAGGTGATACCATTGCTAAATATAGACAGAAACCACCGTTTCCACAAAAATTAGCCATGTTAACTAGAGATACAACTTACGAGGAGATTAGGGACGTTTTCAAGAATCTAACTATAAACCTTCCTTTCCTCGAAGCTATAAAAAAGCTACCACACCATGCTAAGTTTCTTAAGGAATTGTGTACTACTAGGCGTAAGACAAATATACCAAAAGACGCCTTTTTAACAGAACAATTCCCAACCTTATCTGAACATAATGGAATTGTTAAGTACAAGGACCCTGGTCGTCCTACTGTACAATGCACCTTAGGAGATTCCTATACGACCACCGCGTTATTAGACCTGGGGGCTAGTGTTAACTTACTCCCATTTTATTTGTATAGACAAATAGGTCTAGACAAGATGCAACCCACTAAAATGACGTTGCAATTAGCTGATCGGTCTATTAAGTATCCTAAGGGTGTAGTCGAAAATGTGTTGGTAAAAGTTCTGGATTTCTACTATCCGGCTGATTTTTTGTAGTCCTCGATACAGAAGTCGCTAACGACTCTGTCCCGATTATTTTAGGGCGTCCTTTCCTCGCAACCGCCAACGCGCTCATTAATTGCCGTGATGGTTCAATGTCCATGTCTTTTGGCCATCTTGTCATGTTGAAGTCAATGTTTTTAAAACAAGGACACGGTTACCCGATTCGTCTATGGATGGAGAGGTTAGCATGATCGAGAGCTTTGCTCGAGATTATTTCAACAACACGTTCCCGATAGTCATATGCCCAAAATTCTTTCCTTTGGAAAGTCGGACTCAATATTTCCATTCCTACACTAGTCCATTACACATATTATTGATGAGGGCCGGGATAGATGACTTTCTCAAAGATGTAGAGGACTACCATAGTAATGTGGATATGACCAATCTAGATGAGGAATTTGATGAGTTTTTTCGAAAGCGGTGAAATTTCACCCTATCAAGAACTAACTTGCACAACATCCACCTCGATTCCCCTCCTTCCACCCTTTCAAAGGAATCTCGAAGTTTGCACTCGATCCTTTTGTTTCTCCTGTGCTTCATAATTTTTAAATCCTCCTAGCAAACGGATACTTCGGAAGGACAAACTATTTGACACCTTCATTTTCAGAATTGAGGCAGTCCACTACACACACAATGAATGAGTTGATTGCCAAAACCACATCCTCATTGTGCGCAGGCTGTCTTTCTAAAACTTATCCATATCCACCATATCCTCCACAACCATTCACTTTTCCACACTTATTTACTAAAAAACACCCACGATTCAAAAATGAAAAAGAAGGTGCATGATAGGTTACACAATAGGGTTATCCGACTTCGTTTGGATTCCACTAGGCTGGTCAGTAGGAAATCTTGGTGCTTCATTGTGTTTGGATATGTTTTTCTGTGATATTTATTTATGGAATGATCCACAACTATTTAGGTTGTTGATATATGATCAACTGCATGTTCATACATATGTTTTAGATAAAGTCTTGAGTATCGACTATAAAGCGACTCAAATTTCTGTGTTGGTGCATTTCCTTTCATTCCAATATATTGGTGAGTGCACCATTAAGGTAACCGGGCCCTCCCTATGGAGTGTGTGGCTGTAAGTACCGGATCCTAAGTCCACGGTTCACATAGTTCACGTTTTCCACTCTTGCATGTTTTTTCGGATTTTTTGAGTCATGTTTCTCTATGGTGTGAATTATGTCTTTATTGCTTATTGTTTTTCCTTCTAAAACTAAAATAAAAAAAATAAAAATAAAAAAACATAGTAATCTATGAAGTCGGGAATCGACTTTAAAAGACCATTGCTAAAAACAAATTTTCTAAGCCGTTAAAAAAAATTTGTTTGGGGTGGGGTGTTAAATGTTTCGCATACTAAAATGTTTTATGTCCCATTAGAGTTGCTTAGGCCGTTTTATTGTATTACGATTCGGATTGACATGATCTATTCATTTAGATTTCATTCGTTAAGCATAACTTACGTCATGCGCGACTTCGAGGCGTTTTCCACTATCTCGTATGTCATCCGAAGTCGGAATAGAGTGTTTTATGGATCATTGGATAGGAAATTCTCTCCTGATCATTTCCATATCTCATTCGCAAAAATCGGACATGTAACGAAGCGGGAATTTTGATTTGAAATTAGCGAAAAAAAAATCGAAAAAATCAAAATTTCGATTTTGGGCTTGGGCCCAACCAGCCCACCAGCCCATGGATGGATGGCCTTTCGGCTCTTACCTTCTCAACGAACAGTTCATCGCGTTCTTCATCTTCCACCGCCATTAACGCCAAGCTTAAAGCTTAAACTAAAAAAAAAAAAAATCAAATAAAAAGAAAACTAAAACAACCCAGCGCCAAAAAATCAAATCCCAACCCCAATCGACTTCAAACACCAATCAAAACAAACTCCACCAATTTAACCCAAGAAAAACCACCGAAAAAATCAAAAAATTGGTCTTTGCGCCGCCGCCACCACTCCATCACCACCAGCTTGTTTCTTTAGGTCGGTCAAGCTAATCCACCACCACCACATCATATTTAGACCCTCACTCCATTCCAAACACTAGATGGCTCAACGCGAATCATACCGAGCAAGTTTTCCTCGCCGACCATTTCGCTACCGCGTTTTACGGTGACGAAATGGCTAGTAGAGACTGGAATAGTCTACGGTACTTTCGACCAAGACTTCTACCACGAAGACTTGGTCCGACGATTCTACAACACTAGGGAGTTGGAGGGAGTAGGATTTTGTGATGGTCGAAGAAGAAAGAGCGGAGTTGACTACGGGCACTGTTGGCGAGATTCTAGGCATTCGCCTAGAATCAATCTGATGCCACTTTACGGGATCCTCGGTTTGACGGGTAGAGCCGTTGATGGGCGCATCGTCATCAATGGGAGTTACAATCCAAACTCCCATTGTGTTCGCCAGGCATCCCTCAGGACCAACCAACTGGCTACAGCTCAGTGGATTGGTCGGAATGTCCTAGGCAAGGACAAGGTCAGTGACATCGGTCTGACCTGCCTCCACGTCCTATGGGTACTCCAGGAGCAGAAGTATGATTTCTGCATCCTATGGAGTTTTTGCTGAACATTATTAGGGGGTTCGGAAGGTCTTTGGCACCTCTCCCTGTGCTTATTACTAAGATCATGCTGAAGATGAAAGCAACTCCTGCATCTGAGAGGATTTACATTACCCTGCACCGTAACCCGCGTATCTATAGGGAGTGTGCCCAACAAGTATGGAGGAGGGCTGAGGATAGAGGAAGAAGAAGAGGAGGGGGGGACAGCAGGATGATTCGAGGAGGAGGATGAGGAGGATGGGACTTGCTTTGATACGGATGCCTTCCGGAGGTGTTGGTTACGATCTTTGGCGCATGACTATGCTTCATAGGGGCATCGTTCACTCAACACTCTCATGCAGACCTCCGGACTCGACAGCGACCATTTATCACAACCGAGATCCGCACCCGGAGGAGGATGAGAGATGGGAGCAGGAGGGCTGAGATGGAAGCCCGCGCCCGGTTTAGAGTGGATATGCTAGCACGCTTCCCACCTCATCTGAGACTCGCCTCACGAGGACACAGACCACGAGGCATGGCGTCGTCGACGAAGGACGGCTAGCTTCTTTGGACCTTCGGAGCCCGGGAGCCACCACTAGAGACTATGCCCTCGGCCCACCGGCTTGGCGAGGTGTTTAGAGAGGATGAGGAGTGATAGTCGAAGTTATTTTTGTTTTATAAGTTGTTGTTTTATTTACTTTTGTTGTTTTATTGTAATGTAACTTTTATTTCCGTAATTTGAATTTTGTAAGTGAAAGGACCTCCGAATCAAAATTTTAATATAAGGGGTTATTTTCAGTTAGTGTGCTTGTTTCATTTTGACCCCACCTTCCCAACTTGTTTGGGGTGGTTTTATCATTTAAGCTGTATTTTTTTAAAAAAAAAAAAAAAACCCTAGTGTTAGAATTTATCATGAGTAAAGGTGAAAATATGGCCGTTTAGGCATATCTATGATTGAGAATCATTGTAGGATGAAATCTACACTAAATACGCATTCGGTCATAAAATCCAAATAAGAGATCTTGGGTTTGAATTAGAATCCGAGGGATATGAGTTGTTTCCGTTTTGAAGTTTGGAAAATTTAGGATTTCCGGAAACTGCCGTAATTAGTTTTGGCAACTTTCCGATCCATTCTAGCAACTTTAAACCTATATAAACTTGATACAATCTACCCTCACAACTCACACTACACCTAAACCCCATCACTCACCCTTCACACCCGCGATTCCCACGTTTTCGTCTCCATTTTTCACAAAGCGCAACTTCGGGCGCCAGCGTCCTAGTTTGGCTACTTCGCTACACTTCTGTCGAGAAAAATTTGCTTTCGAGCGCCAGCAAGTCAAAAGTCAGCGACCAGCTAAGTTCTGGAATTCAAAATAAAAAAGCTGGCGCCAGCGCTTCTAGTTAAGCCCAGCGCCTCGACTTCTCGGACCAGAAAAATTCCAGTTTTTAAGCGTTGTGCCGGTCGTTTTGCAACTATTCGAGCGTAGTTTTGAGATGACATCTCCCATAATAATACCGAACAGTCTTCGAAGATTTGTTCCAAAGCACTACTTACGATTACTGGTTTTGCGAGGTGATCACATACGTTGGTGGGAACCTCTTATGGTAAGACCGGCTGAACTTTTATTCTCAAAGACTTGCATCTTATTTTTATAATAACTGCATTTTCTTTGAGAGACCGGATGGAGAACAAGTGTTCTCCATCACCATTGACGATGAACCAATGGAAATTACCAGGTTCTTGCTAGCATTTGTTCTTGGACTTGCTATGCCCGCTGAGATACAAGACCATTGGTGCTATTGGGTCGATAATATGCATGTCTATACTTATGAGTCTTTGCACGAGGCTTATGGGGGCAGGCATTTTCGTATTGAGGACCAAGGGGACTATAACGTTGCCGCCTTGGTAGCCTGTCCATGAACATAGGAACTGTTATGTTTTGGATTATGCTAAACATTTTAGGGGAATGGCGTTTTCTTACGTGAATGGCGCCACTTGCGGCGTTTTTCCTTGCTTTAGCCAATGGGCGCCGGTTCTATGACCTTCCGGGACTTTGATGTCTAGTTTAGCACGAGCCCATACCATGAGGCATAAGTACCTTCTTATGCCTGTTCTAATTTCGCGTATTATGCTATGTTTCTTTCCTGTTTTTGTACACGTTTCACGGATTGGATTAAGGTAGACGGTCGCGACCCACCAATAGTATTATTCGATCTTTCCGTGCAATGACTTGGCATGGGTGGCGGATACAACCTCACACCAGGTTGCACCCTACACCCCATCAGACCAAGTGGCACTTAATAGGTTAGCAACCATAGATGATAAATGGCGTGAAGCCCGGAAAATTATCATAGCATGGCAGGGCCGAAGGAACCTCACTTCTTTATAGAAGTAGAGGATGGCGAAAGATGACTAATAACAACGGGATTGGAGGTACGCGTTTTAGTTACGTTAGTGTCGCTTATGTCCCAAGCAATTTAATTATGTTAACCCCATAATGGGTGGAACTCTTATAGAGTTGCGTCAGTTTTATTTCCTATATTAGTACGTTCTAACCTTGTTTTGCAGATGTTTCTAAATTTCACGCGTTTCAATGGTATTTTTCCTACCCTCTTTATTTACAATGCTTTGAGGACAAAGCATGCTTTTTGTTGGGGGCATAGAAACACGTGTAATTAAGACATCTGCTAGGATATAAATATATAATATGCATTCGTTTTCTAGTTAAAATTTCAAAAATTTAAAAATATAAATAAATAAGTCATGCTATACACTTAGGAATATTGGTATTGTTTCTTTCTCCATGCTTTTAACAATCTAGAAGTCTCACATAGTTTGTTGCATCGAATAATTGTTAGAAACTTAGGTTAATCGTGTAGGTAATAATCTTTGCATCTATCTATAAATATATTACATGAGTATCTATGATTGTTAGCAGTAAGTTTCTGAAATCTAGGATAGAGTACTTATTCTACAAATCCTGTGAGAATATAGCCTAAAGCCTTATATGAGCGAAACATTTGAGAAATGACACAAGGGAGAAGTAAAATCCGGATAGAGAAATCACACGTCCACTTGCTTGATCACTAAACCATATCCTAAGTGAGAATTTAGGCATTTCTTTGGATCGATATAGCCAGAAATTCAAACCTATGAATTATTTTCCGCTAGTCGCCACTCTGAGCCTTTCATTAGCCCTTCCATAAACCACAATTCCTTTACCCTGTTACAAAAACAAAAAAAAAAAAAAAAAAAAGAGAATAAATCAACCTACCCAATTTAGAATAAGTCTGAGAATAGAATGAGTGAAGAAAGAAGAAGAGAAAAAACCTGTGTAAACAAAAAATTGTTAGTTGCTTCAGAAAATAAAGAAAAGAAGTTTCCATCCAAAGAAAAGAAAAATAGAAATAAAATAAAAACTCCAAAAAATAGAATAAAAGGGAGTCAAAAGCCAAAGAAAAGAAAAAGAAAAATATGGCTAAGGATGGAAACAAAGTATAGAAGCAAAAGAAAATAACAAAGTTTTTTCTAAGTTACATAATCTGAAGACTCTATTATCTCAGACTTGTCCTTTTGAATATCCATTTCCTTCCTTCTTAAACCACCTCCTAATCCCGTAACACCTAATAAAGACCTCTAGCTCAATTAGGAATAGGTTAGTGTGATAGTAAAGTGGCGCAGATGTGTTTGATCGACCCGGCTTCCTTGTTGTCATTGAGATTGTAAGGTAAAGTGTACCCAATGTATTAATTTGGAGTAGCTTAAACTTGAGTGAAAAAATCAGAGTGTTGTTTCTTGACTATTATTGTGAGAACCTACTTAAGGACGCTATTCCGAGTTCTCAGAAACAAACCTGCTAAACATTTGATAGTACTACTCATTGTATATATGTTTATTGTAGATGATTGATTATTATGCATATATTAACTTAGGGTTTTGAGTGGTTATTCTTATGTAATTGCTAGAGAGATGTATAGATAGTTGAGCATGAATAAGGAAACAATAGTTTTATTTTCTTAGTCGTTGTAGTATAGATGAAGTTTGTGAGTACCTTCACTGGAAAACTCTCACGAGGCTATAACTTCGTCCACTAGGGAATTCCTAGTGGTTTAAGGCCTTGTTGCATATGGTCAATGCAATTGCACTCAAGAAACGAGATTAGGTAGAACTCCATTTTTGGTCACTTATTCTAATTTCTCATCTTTGCTTGAGGAGGACAAAATCTTTGTTTGGGGGGTGGTTTGATAAGAGCCCAAAACTGTAGTTTTAACCCCTTAATAATCATCTTGTTAGACCAATTATGTGAATAATAAGTAAGAGTTAATACTTGATTAAGTGTTTTTATGCATTTCGGGCTTCAAAGTCCATTATGTGCGTAAATGTGCCACTTTAGCGAGATAAAGGAGCAAAAGTCGCAGAACTTCGAATGCCATATCTTTGGACTCAGACCTCGGATTGAGGCCTACCTTATGTCAAAACGACCGGCTCGGAAAGAGCTTTGCAATGGTCCAAGCCTTGACCCAATCAGAGGAGCAGAAGTGGACGAAAAGTCTATAGAAGCCAACTGCAGCTGAAGAGGCCTTTTTGGATCGAAAAATTGGGTTTTGGGCCCGATTCTCGCCCAAACCATGGCTCCAAGCCCATGCACGATTTTTGGATCTGAATGTATAAAAACAAAAGCTTAATTCTTTGTTAATGGTAGATTAAATAGTAGAGAATTAGGGTAGATAGCTTAGAATAGAAAGTAGCCATTAAAATAGCTTCTAGATCTAGATTTAATTGTTTTCTTTAATTAGTTTCAAATCCCTTATTAGATTAAACCTTTGGATCTTGTTCTTCAAATTAATTAGATCAATAAAGTAGTATTTCTTATCAATTTCGATTTTTGTCAAATCCAATTCTAGATCTAATTTCAATTCATGTCCTTATTTCAATTTAGTCATTAAATTAGATTTCATTATTGTTAAATTAAGTAAATTTCAATGCTTTATATTATGTTTAGTTTTAATCTAAATGGAAATGATTATGAATGATTCAAGGCTAAACCTCCATTAGAGGGGGTTGTGAAGCCTTGATGAAAGCTTGAGTCCGATTATCGTAGAGTCGTCGTATTTTCTATTCCACTTTAGAAATGATTAGTTCACCATGAGAATGGGTTTAATTGTTCACATGCTAGTTATGATTGGTAGAAATGCCATGTATAATTAGGGATTAGGAATAACCAATTGTTCTGCGAAGCAGTTCAATTCGGATTACGACGATTCGTCGTTAGTGGATTAAGTTGAGTTAAGGTGGAATCAATCCCCCTCTAACTCCTTATCATAGAATCAACGTAGCCTTCCCATAATTATTTAGATAATCGACTAGTTGCATCTTGTGGGTAGTTGCATCGTAGTATAATTCCCTTCGTAAAACTCTCATAGACTTAAAAACGACTAGTTAGATTAGAAAACATCCATGCTAGAGTACTAGGAGTGGAACGAACTTATCTACTCCACTATATCTCATAGGATTGAGAGTAGAAATCTTTGATAACTCAAGCACGTAAAAGTACAAGTTTAGTTTACTTACGTTGTGAATTCATAGTTCATTTCGTAGGTAGACTATTCATTTTATATCTATCAAGTAGCGAAACTTGAGCGGAAAAATCAGAGTGGTTTTTGTCTTGACATTTATGTGAGGACCTACTTAAGGACGCTATTCCGAGTTTTCAGAAACCAACCTGCTAGGCATTTCATAGTATTACTCATAGTATATATATTCGTATCATAAATGATTGATTATTATGCATATATTAGCTTAGGTTTTTGACTTGGTTATTCTTATTCATTTGCTAGTGAGATGTATAGATAGTTGAGACATTAATGAGGAAACAATAGTTTTATTTCTTAGTTGTTGTAGTATAGATGAAGTTTGTGAGTACCTTCACTGGAAAACTCTCACGAGGCTATAACTCGTCCACTAGGGAATTCCTAGTGGTTTAAGGCCTTGTTGCATATGGTCAATGCAATCGCACTCAGCAAAACGAGAGTAGTTAGAACTCCATTTTTGGTCACTTATTCTAATTTCTCATATTTGCTTGAGGACAAGCAAAATGCTGTTTGGGGGTGGTTTGATAAGAGCCCAAAACTGTAGTTTTAACCCCTTAACAATCGTACTTTTAGATCAATTATGTAAATAATAAGTAAGAGTTAATACTGATTACGTGTTTTTATGCATTTCAGGCTTCAAAGTCCATTATGTGCAGAAATGTGCCACTTTAGCGAGATAAAGGAGCAAAGGTCGGTTGCTAAGGAGTTATGTGATTAAAGGCCAAGATTCAAGAAGACAAAGCCTCTGTAAAGCCCGGTCAAAAGATGAAAAGTCAAAGTCCACGCGGGTAGAAACAGTGCACAAAGTCAACAAAACTTCCGAAGACCATATCTTTGGACTCAGACCTCGGAATTGGGCCTACCTTACGTGAAAACGACCGGCTCGGAAAGAGCTTTCCAATGGTCCAAGGCTTGGCCCAATCAGAGGAGCGAAAGTGGACAAAAAGTCTATTGAAGTCAACTGCAGCTGAAAAGGCCTTTTTGGATTGAAAGTATTGGGTTTTGGGCCTGATTCTCTGGCCCGAAACATGGATCCAAGCCCATGCACGATTTTTGGATCTGGAAGTTTAAAAACAAAAGCTTGACTCTTTGTTAATGGTAGATAGTTAGGTTAGAAAATAAGTTAGGTTAGGAAGCTAATGTTAATGGAGTTTAGGGTTAGAAAAAGATAGATCTAGATCTAGTTTTGAGTTTTATTCCGTTAATTAATTAGTTTTCATACCTTGTTTTAATATAGATTATTGAATCATTGTTACTTTTCATTAGATTAATAAAGTTAGTTGTTTTTGATAATCTAGTTTCATTTTCCATTAACATCTATTGAAATTCATTGATTTAGTATTTGTCACTATTAGTTTAAATCAATTCTTACATGAGTAGTTTCCTTTTGAATTCGAACAAGCAAAGTTCAAACCTTTATACCATGTCTTGTTTGATTTGCTTGGGAAATGATAGTATAATCGTAGATTAGATATTTCACATCACACATTACTCTCACCATTGTTCCTTGTGTCGAGTAGTTGAATTCTATTTAAGTCTTGAAGGTTTAAGAGTGGAACGAATCCTGACTCTCTTATATTACTTCGTTATTGAGAGTAGGAATATTGATATAAACACATACTTACGTATTTTGATTATTTGTGTTTACGTATAGATAGTTAGAATACGTAAAATAAGTTTTATCAACACACATAGTAAGTTAAGAATTCTCGGGAATCTGACTTTAAAAGACCCACTTTTTAAAACAAATTTTCTAAACTCTGTGGCTAAAATTTGTTTGGGGGTGGGGTGTTCGTTCCATCCTGGATTATTCAACTCTCCAGTTGTGTTGGTTAGACCGTTTAATTGTATTTTGATTCGAGTTGACATTATCTATGAAATTAGATTTCATTCGTTCGCATAACTTATGTCATGCACGCAATTCGAGGCATTTTCAATCTTCTTATATATCACTAATGGTCAGACTAGAGCGTTTTATGGATCATTAGATTGGAAATTCTATCCTGATCATTTTCATACCTCATTCGCAAAAATTGGCCCAGTAACGAAGTGGCAAATTAAGTTTGAAGTTGCGCGGAATATCGAAAAATCAAAATCCGAAAATCAAGTGGGCTTGGGCCCAACTTCACACACTCGTGTAGTGCACGTGCATCTCTTTCCTTCACACCAACGGTCGCGATTCCATTCTTCAAACCGCCATTACCAAATTTCAAAGCTTCAAAAACCTAAAAAAAAAATAAAAAAAAAATAAGAAACCTAAATACACCCACGCCTAAAGTTAAAACCCACCCGAAATCTCTACCAACTTAAACAACCAAACACCACCAAAAATTCAAAAATTTCGACTGCCACCACCACCACTGCGCCTCCTGCCATTATTTTTAGTTAAGTTGTTTCAAAACAAGTCCCCAACCTTATTCAAACCCACACATCTTATAAAAACTTCAATGGCTCAAAGACGTCGGATATTGCCAGAGCACGCTTTTACTGTCGACCACTTTGCGCCATTTTACGGTGACGAGATGGTTAGGAGAGACTGGAATGGTTTGTGGTACTCGACAGATGATTTTTACCATGAAGATTTGGTCCGAGAGTTTTATAGGACGAGGGAGCTGAATGGGGATCGAATTTTTGTTAAGGTGGCTGGGAGGAGGAGAGAAGTTACTACTGGGTTGTTGGCTGAGATTTTAGGCATTCCACCTAGACACCATCTCGATGTCACATTACAGGATTCCCAGTTTACTGCTGTAGAACCTTTGATGAACGCGACTGTTACGGAAGGGAACTACAATGCGAGCTCGCATTGTGTTCGCCAGTCGTCTCCCCGAACCAACCAGCTGGCTGTAGCTCAGTGGATTGGTAGGAATGTGATAGGGAAGGAGAAAGTCAGTGATATCGGCCTGAACTGCCTTCACGTTCTATAGATACTCCAGGAGCAGAAGTATGAGTTCTGTATTTTAAAGTTTTTGCGTAACATGGTTATGGGAGTTGGAAAGAGTATTGCACCTCTCCCTGTTTTGATAACAAAGATCATGATAACCTTGAGAGCAACTCCGAGGTTTGATAAGATTTGACTGAAGGAGCACCGAAATCATTATATTTATACAGAGTGTATCTAGAGAATTTGGAGGTTGCCTGAAGAGAGGGTAGTCGAGGAGAGTGACTCAGAGGATGAGGATGACACGACATGTTTTGATGCCGATGCCTTGGAGAGGTGTAGGTCGGATGCGTAGCTTAACGCATGGCGTGATTCAACGTGGCATCGCGTTCTCTCAATACTATTTGTGAAGACCTCACGAACTTCGGCATGCTACCATGCATCATAACTTTGAGACTTCGTGCCCGGCGAGGATGAGATGATGGGAATGCAGGCGAGAGCTGAGATGGATGCTCAGCGTCAGTTCCAAGATGACATGCTTACATGCTTTCCACCCTGGGGATTCTTCGCCGGAGGAGGAGCGATGTGAGGCACGAGAGTCGTCGCCGCAAGACGGATGGCTCTGGCCCATCGGAAGCCCAAGGGCCATCTGCTTCTCGAGCGCATTCCACTACTAGCAACGAGTGGTTTAGGGATCTAATGAGTTGATTTGTTTTATTGTATTTGTTTTTTTTAGTACGGATGTAAAAAGATTAGTTCAGTAATTAAACTTGAATTTGGTTGTCGTATGTTATTTGGAATTCAATTTTAATATAAGTTGGTTAATTTTGAATTATGTGTTGTTCTTATCATTAATCCCACCATCCCGAATTATTTGGGGGGGGGGGGGGGGGTGGTATTATTTAGCCTAACATAATTCGTTATATGATAATCTATTTTCAAAAGTTGTTTTGGAGTGAGGGTTGAGAATATTGCTGATATGGGCATCGCTATAAATAGATAGTGTGTTAGGATGAAATCTCGATAAATTAGGCAGTATCTAACCTAAATTCAACCTAAAAGATATTAGGTTTGTTTTGGAGTAGAGAATATGGGTTGTTTTCGTTTTCGGTTTTGGAAATTTTATTATTTTCGGTAATTGCCTTAAAACTTTTTGGGTAACTTCCCGATTCGTTTTAGCAACTTAAATCCTATAAAAACTGCATTCATTGTACACTCACAACCCCAACTATATCTCACATTCATCTCTCATATTTCATTCCCATTTTACCTTATTTTTCCTTCGCGACTTCGCCTCCAGCCTAGCCGAGTGCACTTCGATGAGAGAGAGCCACACAAGCCCTCAACACTGTCAGAGGAATTCTACCCTGAGCGCGACTTGCCCAAGTACCTGAAATTCGAAACTCAATAGAGCGTACCCCACTCCCATCCCAGGCTTACATTGAGTGCACTTGCGCCCTGACCCCTGTGGGCACCAAAAATTTCAAGTTTTACGAGTGTTGTTTCGGGATAGTTGCAGCTGTTCTAGAGAGTGGTTTTGTGATGACTTCTCCTATAGTAATACCGGAGCAGTCTTTCGAACACTTGTTGGGGAGTGAGTCTTATGGACATTGGTTCCGCGAGAGGATCACGCAGTTCGGATGGAGGCATCTTCTGGTAAGTGAAGACGACTTGTATTCACCTAAGCTTACTGAATTTTTCTACAATAATGTTAAGTTCTATTGTAACCAGGATAGAGAACAAGAATTCTCCGTCACGGTTGATGACACACCCCTAGAATTCAATAAGTATGTGGTAATATTAGTTTCGGGAATACCAATACTTGATCCTATTCACACGTGGGGATATATGACCGTATTACTATACATATTTCCATGAGTATTATTGGGGGGGGGGGGGGGGGGTATTTCGTATAATGGACCAAGGGCGTTACAACATAGCCCTTGGTAGCTTGTCCCTAAATGTAGGCACCACCATGTTATTCATCCTCATGAATATTCTAGGGGAGTTTTAGTTTACTTCTGCAAATAGTACTGCTACTAACGTTTTCCTTGCTTTAGCTAAGGGACGTCACCGATATGACATTCCCCGAGTATTAGTGGCTAGTCTTAAGAGATCCCAAAGCATGCGCCATAAGTATCTTCTTATGCCTATTTTGGTTTGCCGCATCCTGCGCAGTTGTCTACCAGAATTATGTACCCAGTTCACGGATTGGAAAAGGGTTGAAGTCATGAGCCCCACCAATTGGGTGGTTCGCTCATTTCGAGTAATGACTTGGCAGGGATGGCAGGTGCAACCTCATTTGGTTGCTCCTTAGACCTCATTAGACATAGTAACACTAGAAAGGTTAGCACAAGTTGACGACACACGGCGTTGGGCTTGGCAAGTTATTATGACATGGCAGGATGCGAAAGAACCTCATCTCTTTAAAGAGGGAAATGAGGAGGACAATGTTTAAACGGGAGTGCAGGTAAGTTTTTATTTCAGTTAGTGTCTGCTTATGTCCCAAGCAATCTATTTCTCATTAACCCCATAACGGGTGGAACTCTTATAGAGTTGTGCCAGTTTTCTTTTCTATATTAGTATGTTATAACCTTGTTTTGTAGATGTTCCAGAATTTCACGCGTTTCAATGGTATTTTTCCTACCCTCTTTATTTAAAATACTTTGAGGACAAAACATGCTTCTTGTTTGGGGGGGGGGGGCATAGAAACACGTGTAATTAAGACATCTGTTAGGATATAGATATATATAATATGCACTTGTTTTCTAGCTAAAAAATTCAAAATTTTTAAAAATATAAATAAAAAGTATGCTATACACTTAGGAACATTGGTATTGTTTTCTTTCTCTATGCTCTCAATAATCTAGAAGTCTCACGTAGCTTTTGTAGTAGAATAGTTTTTAGAAACTTAGGCTAATATGTAGGTAATAATCCTTGCATCTATCTATAAATATGTTACATGAGTATCTATGATTGTTGGCAGTAAGTTTCTGAAATCTAGGCTAGAGTACTTATTCTACAAATCTTGTGAGAATATAGCCTAAAGCCTTATATGAGTGACACATTTGAGAAATGACATAAGGGAGAAGTAAATTCCGGATAGAGAAATCACACGTCCACTTGTTAGATCACTATACCATATCCTAAGCGAGAATTTAGGCCTTCTTTGGATCGATATAGCCAGAAATTCCAACCTATGATTATTTTCCACTAGTCCCCCCTCTGAGCCTTTCTTTAGCCTTTCATAAACCACAAATCCTTTACCCTGTTACAAAACAAAACAAAATAAAAAATCAACCTACCCAATTCTTTGAATAAGTTTGAGAATAGAGATGAAGAATAGAAAAGAGAATAACCTTTGAAATCAAGAACTCGTTAGTCGCTTCAGAAGAGAAAAGTAAGTTTCCATCCAAATAAAAAAAAAATAAAAAAATAAAGAGTTAGAACTCCAAAAATAGAATCAAGGAGTCAAAAGCCAAAGAAAAAGAGAAACAAATATGGCTAAGGATGGAAACAAAGTGTAGAAGCAAAAGTAAAGAATAAGGTTTTCTCTAGTTACATAATATGAAGACTCTATTATCTCAGACTTGTTCTCTTTGAATATCCATTTCCTTCCTTCTTAAACCATCTCCTAATCCCCACAACACCTAATAAAGACCTCTAGCTCAATTAGGAATAGGATAGTGTGATAGTAAGTGACAGATGTGTTTGATCGACTCCGACTTCCTTGTGTGTCATTGAGTTTGTAAGGTAAAGTGTGCCCACTACACACTAGAGTAGCGAAACTTGAGCAGAAAAATCAGAGTGGTTTTTGTCTTGACATTTATGTGAGGACCTACTTAAGGACGCTATTATGAGTTTTCAGAAACGGACCTGCTAGTTCATCTCATAGTATTACTCATTGTAAATATGTTTATTCATAGATGATAGATTATTATGCATATATTAGCTTAGGTTCTGACTTGATTATTCTGTATTCATTGCTAGTGAGATGTATAGATAATTGAAACATAGATAAGGAAACAATAGTTTTATTTCTGAGTCATTGTAGTATAGATGAAGTTTGTGAGTACCTTCACTGGAAAACTTTCACGAGGCTATAACTCGTCCACTAGGGAATTCCTAATGGTTTAAGGCCTTGTTATATATGGTCAATGCAATCGCACTCGGCAAAACGAGATTAGTTAGAACTCCATTTTTGGTCACTTATGCTAATTTCTCATATTTGCTTGAGGACAAGCAAAATGCTGTTTGGGGGTGGTTTGATAAGAGCCCAAAACTGTAGTTTTAACCCCTTAATAATACTACTTTTAGACCAATCATGCGAGTAATAAATAAGAGTTAATGCTAATTATGTGCTTTTATGTATTTTAGGCATGGAACTCAATTATGTGCAGAAATGTGCCACTTTGGTGATATAAAGGAGCAAAGGGTTGGTTGCTAAGAAGTTCTGTGATAAAGGCCAAGGTTCAAGGAGACAAAGCCTCTATGAAGCCCGGTCAAAAGCTGAAAAGTCAACACGGGCAGAAATAGTGCACAAGTTAGCAGAACTTTCGAATATCATATCTTTGGACTCAAGGCTCAGATTTGGGCCTACCTTATGTCAAAACGACCGTCTCGGAACGAGCTTTCCAATGGTCTAAGCCTTGACCTAATCAGAGGAGTAACAATAGACAAAAAATCTACTGAAGTCAAAGCCAGCTAAAACGACCTTTGTGGACTGAAGAAATTAGGCTTTGGGCTCGATTTTCCGGCCCAAAACATGGCTCCTCAGCCCATGCACGGAATTGTGGATCTGGTCTCCTCCTTTACATAATACAAGACTTACCTCTTAAGTTAGAGATAGTTAGATAATCTAGAATAGAAAGTAGCCATTAAAATAGCTTGTAGATCTAGATTTGAATTTCAATTAGTTAAATTAATTAGTTTCATACATTGTTTTAGATTAATTCTTTGAATCATAGTTCTTCATTGATTAGATAAATAAAATACTTATTTCTTGTTCATTTCGATTTTGTCATTTAAATTTGTTAGATCTAAATTCAATTATTGTTATTCAATTCTTAGTTATTAATATAGATTTCAATTATTGTTTAGTTAAATTGAATAAAGTTATAATATTTATATTACGTCTAGTTTTAATTCACATCGTAGTATAAATTCCCACCATTGCTCTCATTAGACTTTGGATTTACTAGTCAATTGTAAAAAACTTGAATGCTAAAGAACTAGGAGTGGAACGAACTTTTTACTCCACTCTATTTTGATAGAATTGAGAGTATAGAAATCTTTGATAGCAATGCATAATTAAGTTTAGTTTCACTTGCGTTTTGAGTTTCATCGTTCATTTCGTAGGTAAATTATTCAATTTTACGTTTATCAGGGAGCCTAGGATTGGTATTACCGATTGGGGTGGCGGAGTATACGAAGGTTTGAGGAGCTGGAGCAGGCCTTCGCAAATCACTTCATCTATCAAAGAAAGAGGGTAGTAGATGTCGCAGATCTCTTTAACGTCAAGCAAAGGCCCACCGAGACATTGAGGGATTTCCTGTGCAGGTTCAAGGAAGAGACACTACGAGTGGAAAACCTGGATGAGCGCACCGCGGTCATCGTGTTCCAGCATAGGTTGAAATAGGGAACCAGAGTCCATGAGTCGGTGTCCAAGATTGAGGTTACTACCTTACACGCTTTATATCTGAAGGTAGAGAGATACATAAGGTACGAGGATATTTTGCAGAGGAATAGTAAGGAACACAAGAAACCTGAGAAGTCAGTACATACAATGGGGGTGGAGGATCGGAGAGACAGAGAAAGGACCACGACACGAGATGGGGGAACCTACAGGGGGGAAACACAGAAAGCAGAAAGAGGTAGGGAGCAAGCTAGAAGAAAATATAGGGAAAGAAAACCTTATCGCAAAACAAAGCTAACTATGCTAAATAAACCGTTGGAAGAGATCTTGCCATTAATCAATGGACAACAGTGCTATAAAGCATCGCGGAGCACACCCAGGGAAATAGAGGGAAAGGTGTTTTGTGCATATCACTAGGTCCGGAATCACGCCACCAATGAATGCTTTGCATTGCAGTGGTTAGTAGAGAGAATGATTGGGAGAGGGAAGTTGAAGGAGTTCATCAAGGAGGTGCAGCCAGTCGAAATAGTCCCGGCCGTGGCCAGGATCCTGGGTACAATTAATGTTATTTTCAGTAGAGAAACGTTGGGGAGGAATGCACACAGAGATATGGTGTGGAGGATCGCCATTCTGCAGTAGATAAATGAGGTTCTGAGTAGTCCAAGGCCTGTTCTAGGCGCTGGCAAGGGGAATGACAGGATAAAGTTCACTTTGAGAGATCTGGAGTCAATGACCTCGCTTCATGAGGATGCGCTAATGATCACCATCGCGATGGGTAATTACATGGTAAAAAGGGTCCTGATAGATTGCGGAAGCTCAGTGGATCTGTTATTCAAGGGCGTGATGGAAGAGATGGGCATTGAAAGCAAGTAGATGAAGCCCCCTCAAACCAACTTGTTCGGCTTCAATGGTAGCATGATGGAGCCGTTAGGGGAATTGGTACTACCGGTGACCACAGGGCCAGTGACAGTGTATACCCATTTTATAATAGTAGATACCAACTCCCAATACAACGCGATCTTGGGCAGAAAATGGATTCATGAGATGAAGGCCATTCCATTCCCGACTAATGGAGGAACATATGAGATAATAGGTGATCAGGTCGCGGGTCAAAACATTCAATAGGTGACAGTGAAAGGGTTAGTCCGCACACCAGAGAAAGAGGCATCTGAGAAGGATGACAAGTCCGCATAGCAATTACAGACTATGGCCGGTGAGAAGGAGTCGCTCGTCGGGGCCAAGACAATGGATGAGATTGAAGTAGTAAATATCGGGGTTGCGGAGGAGGAGAAGTTTGTGAATGTGGGGACAAGTTTGTCAGAAAGTTAGAAAGTGAAGTTGATTGCCTTATTGACTAAGAACAGCGATGTGTTTGCATGGACAATCGAGGATTTGGTGGGATTAGACCCGGAGTTCGCATGCCATAGATTGCATATGAGGAAAGGTGCGCGACTAGTACAACAAAAGATGAGGAGCGTGAAGCCGCAGTACGCGCAAGGAATTCAGGATGAGGTAAAGAAGCTTGATAAGAGCCCAAAACTGTAGTTTTAACCCCTTAGCAATAATACTTTTAGAGCAATTATGCGAGTAATAAATAAAAGTTAATGCTGATTACGTGCTTTTATGTATTTCAGGCATTGGAGTCAATTTTGTGCAGAAATATGTCACTTTTGCGAGATAAAGGAGCAAGGGTTAGTTACTAAGAAGTTTTGTGATTAAAGGCCAAGATTCAAGGAGAAAAAACCTTTCTAAAGCCCGGTCAAAGCTGAAAAGTTAAAGTTAACGCGGGCAGAAACAGCGCACAAAAGTTAATAGAACTTCTGAAGACCGTATCTTCGGACTCAGACCTCGGAATTGGGCCTACCTTATGTCAAAACGGCCGTCTTGGAAAGAGTTTTCCAATGGTCCAAGCCTTGACCCAATCAGAGTAAAAGTGGATGAAAAGTCTATTGAAGTCAAATCTAGCTGAAAATACCTCTGTGGACTGAAGAAATTGGGTTTTGGGCTCGATTTTCCGGCCCAAAACATGGCTCCAGACCCATGCACGAAATTGGGGATCTCTTTCACTTCTTGAAAGGAGGAAAGGAGGCAGGCTCATGAGCTAGACCTAGATTAGAGAAGAAATTAGTGTTTCGACCCCCACCTACGTGGCTAACGTCCATTAGTAGGGGTCTCTATTTTATTCATTTAATCGACAAGGCTAAAGCCCAATTTGCAATACCATAGATCAGTGTATATGCCCATTAACTCATGCGTCTAAGGCTGAACCTTAGCCACATGGCTTGCCACTAATGTATATTAATTTATGTTTAGATTCGTTTCTTATCAAAGAGATAATTATCAGTTGAGAGTTATATTCAATTACAATTACTTGAGCTACAAGCAATCTCTACTCTATACATATAAATACCAAACTATTTTTCATATAGAACTATGTTCTTTAGACTTGATCCCATTGATAATTTGGGTACGTAGGCAACCGCAAGGTACAGTCTTATCATTCTCCCGAATCCTGATCACCATCATTTTTCTAACTACTTTTCTACGTTCTTCATCTCTTTCGTCAACACTTAGTGTTTTGATCATATTTGGTCGAAACATAATTGGCGCCGTCTGCAGTTCTTATTCAACACCCTCGATCACGTTCTACAAAAGTTATGACGAATACTAGAAGAGCTCAAGGTCCCGATGCAATTGCTGACGATCATCGCAAAGATGATGTTGTCGTCTCATATTATTTGTTAGTAAGACTCTTATATCAGCTGAATGGAGGCAGTCTTGCATTGAAAAAATTGCATTGGCCTTGTTTCATGCTGTTAGACGTCTTCACCTTCTTTCAAGGAAGGAATAGTCGAAGTTTATACTGATCGAATATCCGCTGCGCAAGTTTTTTCACAATATCTACGGATCGAGTTGCAGAATGGAAAAGTTACCGTAGCGATTACAACATTGTCTCTGACACTCATACAGTTAACAAGAGACAAACTTTGGTTTCGCTAATGGTTAATTTTCTTATCGATGATATTCCTATATCGAACGCATTACTCGATGAGGAACACGACGATCCCTAATTGTCATTACCTCCCGGGGGCGATGACTTGAAATACTTATCGGATATATCAACTGATTGTTAGATTTATACCGATAGTTTGCATAATAAGTCTGGCTACAGTCTTGGTTTTGTCATCTTGAAGCTGAATGAAGACATAATTAGGAGGTCTCTACATTTGGATTTTGATACTTCATATAATATGGCCGAGTACGAAACTGTCATTTGCGGTATACGCACAACTCTTCAGCTGGGCGCGACTAAGTTACGATTAATTATTCTAAGTTAGTTGCTAGCCACTTTGAATGATAATATGCGATTCGCGATGATAGAATGGACGTTTATTTGGACTTAGTTCAACGAATTGCATGAAAGTTTACATCTATCAGTATTGTACAGTATCCGCATTATGATGTAAGGCATCCTGATTTTATCGCATACTTATCCGTGAAAAATCAAGTTGTCGCTGTCATGACAACACTGGATTAACCACTTATGCTGTCAGATAATTCCAACGAGCTTGGCAGTGATAATGCCTTGGTATCTACCGACGACGATCATGCAGCTGACGATGCTCTGAAATTCCTGATGACTAAAAACTTTATCGTAGCGGCACAAGTCTCAATCCTATCCTTTGTAGTTTAGGCAGAACGAACAATTTACTAGGCCTCGAAGAAATTCATTCAGGACTATGTGAACAACACTCTCGGGGGTGAAGTCTCGCTCACATAGCAATGACCCAATGGTATTGGTGGTCATACATACCAAAAGATGTTAAGCATTTGTCCGAGAAGTGTGTGCCTTGTCAAAAACATGATATATGATATGGGTCAAACTTTCTGCGATGAAGCGTCATGATAAGAGCCCAAAACTGTAGTTTTAACCCTTTAACAGTCATACTTTTAGACCAATTATGTGAGTAATAATTAAGAGTTAACATTGATTACGTGATTTTATGTATTTCAGGCTTCAAAGTCCATTATGTGCAGAAATGTGCCACTTTAGTGAGATAAAGGAGCAAAGGTCGGTTACTAAGGAGTTCCGTGATTAAAGGCCAAGATTCAAGAAGACAAAGCCTTTCTAAAGCCCAGTCAAAAGCTGAAAAGTCGACGCTGGCGTAAAAACAAAGACACAAAGTTAGCAGAACTTCCGAAGGCCGTATCTTTGGACTCAGACCTCGGAATGGGGCCTACCTTATGTCAAAACGACCGGCTTGGAAAGAGCTTTCCAATGGTCTAAGCCTCGATCCAATCAGAGGAGCAGAAGTGGAAAAAAAGTCTGTTGAAGCCAACTGCAACTGAAGAGGCCTTTTCGGACTGAAAGAATTGGGTTTTGGGCCTGATTCTTTGGCCCAAAACATGGCTCCAAGCCCATGCACGATTTTTGGATCTGAAAGTATAAAAACAAAAGCTTAGCTCTTTGTTAATGGTAGAATATGGTAGATAGTTAATGGTAGATAGGTTAGAGTAAAAAGTAGCCATTAAAATAACTTATAGATCTAGTTTTTATTTAATTGTTTTTAATTAGGTTTAATTTCAAATCCAACTCTTGTTTTAGATTAAATTCTTAGAATCATTGTTCTTAATTAGTTTGATAAATAAAATAGCTAGTTTGTCAATTTTGATTCTTGTCATTTACATTTGTGTTAGATCTAATTTCATTTATTACTTGTTATTCAATTCTTAGTTATTAATTAGATTTTAATTATTGTTTAATTTAGATTAGTAAATTTCAATTATTTATATCATGTTTAGTTTAAATTTAATCGAAAATGATTGCGTAATGATTCTCGGCTAAACCTCCATTAGAGGGGGTTGAGAAGCCTTGATTAAAGCTTGATTCCGACTATCGTAGAATCATCGTAATTTCCTTTCCACTCTAGAAACAATTAGTTCACCATGAGAATGGGTTTAATCGTTCACATGCTAGTTATGAATTGGTAGGAATGTCATGTGTAATTAGGGATTAGGAAGAACCAATTGTTCTGCGAAGCAGTTCAATTCGGATTACGACGATTCGTCGTTAATAGGATTAAGTCGAGTTGAGGTGGAATCAATCCCCCTCTAGCTCCTTATCATAGAATCAACGTAGCATCCCCATAGTTGTTCTAATAGTCGACTAGTGCATCTTGTAGGTAGTTGCATCGTAGTCTAGTTGCCCTTTTCGTAAATCTCTCATTAGACTTTAAGAGTTGAATACTTATACTTAGAGAACATTAACATGCGGAAGGACTAGGAGTGGAACGAATCACTCTACTCCACTATATCTCATAAGATTGACAGTAGAAACTTTGATAAATTAGGCACGTAAACTATCGTTTAGTTTTACTTACGTTTAGAGTTTCATCGCTTTATTCATTAGTAAAACTATTCTTTTTACGTTTATCAAATGGCGCCGCTGCCATCTTAGTTTCACTTTCGCATTGTTTTCGTAGTGTTAGTACTTTTCTTAAAGTCCCATTTTACTCACCCACCCGTGTTTGATTCATACTGTGGTTATCCGATTCAACATTGGAAAATTCCGGGAAAAATTACCGAAGCGACCCTCTATAACTGGAGCAAGAGCGACCCGCCTAAAAACACAGTAATTTGAAAATTATTACCGATAGCGACCGCCTCTATCCGAGCGCGCCCTTTGTTAATTTTTCGGATTTTCGGCCAGTTTTGATTTGAACTTTGATTTTTCATATTTTTCAGTGTTCTAACCTGTTATATACACGAACACGTGTAAACAAGACGCTATTCATAAAGCGAAGCAAGGGACGAATCAGGTATTCCTTTATTCCACACCTCGTGATCTCGTTAGAGGTTTATACTAGTATATCGAATTGTTTGGAGTGTTGGCGTGTTTAGCTAAGTTTGGTCTTAGCCTTGTATGAGATTAAGGTGCGGCGAACAAAACACCGAACGTAAATACACAACAACATCAACAATTAAGTCTATCTAGTATACCAACCACTACACCTCTAGCTACTATTTCACACACATCACGACCACAATGCCGGACGAAGAAGAGACTCCTCTCTCGACTTCTACAAAGCCTTGGCGATAGCCCCAAATCTTGCATCGCTCTAGCGGACCCGGTGGGGATTTCGAATCCCCAAATATTTTTAATTTGTTACCCATTTTCATGGATTAGACCATGAAAAACCATATCAGCACATCGCGAGGGATTGAACAAGTCTTAACAACATTCCACCATCCTACGGTTGGTGCGGAACAAATTAAATTAAGGGTATTCCCTTTCACCTTGGCCGATAAAGGCGTCTTGTTAAGCGCCCTGGCCTAATTACGTGGACTCGTGGGCTAAACTTGTTCAAATTTTGTTTATGGAACATTTTACCCACCCCTAAAGACGGATCGCGATGCTTTCCAAGATTCATTTCTTTCGACAAAATCCTCATGAATCATTTTCGGAGGCTTGGAATCGTTTCACCGATCTCCTTATAGAGTGTCCACATCATAATTTAGCGAAAAGACACGTTAGTTCGTGCCTTTTTCAAAGGACTTCTACACCACCATAAAGAAGTCTTAGACATAATGAATGGGGGTAGTTTCTTAAGTAAAAGGAGCCTCGAGAGGCATATAAATTTTGGAAGATCGACTAAAGCGTAATAATAATGGGGTAGTGACGACGATTACTCGGCCTCGCTAGTTCTTTCTTCACAGTTTAAGGCTACCAAGTATGTTTGAGGTTAAATCAGATCCCGAGCTTAAAACTCTAATTGAATCCCTCACAAAAAGGTAGAGGTCATTTCTGTACAACAAAAGCCAATCCCCCGTCATGAATGTAAATTCAAATCCATGTAGTTTCATTTGGAGCCCCGAGCATCCCGACTCACATCGTCCCTATTGCCTATGAAGCAGGCTTGTTCCATTAATAGTGAACCTAAGCCCCTTGGAGACAAAATCCCAACTTCGGTTGGAGAAATAACCAAAACGTCACACCTCAAGGGTACAATAATCAATATGTTAGGCCCTACGCGCCTTTAACCAAGCCCCACTACGACACGACAAGGGCGTGGTCGGGGAATTTTAATAATTATAACAACCAAGCGCAACCTCGACAAGGTCAAGCACAAAGTCAAGGTAGTTATAATAATTATAATGCTAATAGAGCTATCATTCCGGTAAATAATAACTATCAAAATCCACCCATAAATAATTCATGTGAAATAGTTCTAGTCACACCACCCGTGACTACTACACTCACACAACCGGATCGTCTTGACACCTTCATACAAGTGAGCCAAAAACTTTTCCAAACCATGGCTCAATCTAACCAACAGCTTCTACAATCCGTTAATAATTTAACCAAACAGTTGGCTCAAGATAAAGCCCAACCCAAAGGTGTGTTGCCAGGTCACGAAATACCTAATCCTAAAACAACAAATACAGCCTTTGAGGTAACCGATAATACTAGTAATGAATATGAAAATGTAGGTGAGCTAAAGGCCATCACCACTCTCCGTTCTGGCAAAGTGGTTAATAACAAAGTAACTATGCCTATAGTTACCCCACCAGTAGCCCCTACACCTGCTATTTTACTAGATACCGAAATAGAAACGGAAGAGCCTACACTGTAGAGGTACCAGTTACAACACAACCTAAGAAACAGGAAGCCACGGTTAAACATCCAGGTGATACCATTGCTAAATATAAACAGAAACCGCCGTTTCCACAAAAATTAGCCATGTTAACTAGGGATACAAATTATGAGGAAATTAGGGACGTTTTCAAGAATCTAACTATAAACCTTCCCTTCCTCGAAGCTATTAAAAAGCTACCACACCATGCTAAATTTCTTAAGGAATTGTGTACTACTAGGCGTAAGACCAATATACCAAAAGACGCCTTTTTAACAGAACAATTCCCAACTCTATCTGAACATAATGGAATTATTAAGTACAAGGACCCTGGTCGTCCTACTGTACAATGCACCTGAGGAGATTCCTATACGACGACCGCGTTATTAGACTTGGGGGCTAGCGTTAACTTACTCCCGTTTTATTTGTATAGACAAATAGGTCTAGACGAGATGCAACCCACTAAAATGACGTTGCAATTAGCTGATCGGTCTATTAAGTATCCTAAGGGTGTCGTCGAAAATGTTATGGTAAAAATTCAGGATTTTTACTATCCGGCTGATTTTGTCATCCTCGACACAGAAGTCGTTAACGACTCTGTCCGATCATCTTAGAAGGCCCTTTTCGGCAACTGCCAATGCGCTCATTAATTGCCGTGATGGTTCAATGTCCATGTCTTTTGGCCATCTTGCTGTTGAAGTCAATGTTTTTAAAACAAAGACACAGTTACCTGATAACCCGAAAAAATAGTAGAATCCTAAATATTAATGCTACAAGAACACTAATACGTAATCCTACCGTTCTTACGTTTAAATCAATATTTCTTACTCTCAAAACAAAATCATGCAATACAACGAGTAAGGATTCGTTCCACTCCTAAACCTTCAAGACTTAAATAGAATTCAATTTATCAAACACAAGGAACAGTGAGAGTGATGTGTTATATGAAATATCTATTCTATGATTATACTACGGATTCAATTTATACTAACAAGATACGATAATTCAACTACTGAAATACTAACTGGACTCTATGATAAGGAATTGGGGATTGATTCCTTTTAACTCTACTTAATCTACTAATAAAGAATCAAGACTCCAAATTGAAATGTTCAATTTGGTAAATCTAATCCCTAACTATTCATGGCAATCTCTACCAAATAATAACTAGCATGTGAAGCATTAAACCCATTCTCATGGTGAACTAATTACTTCTAGAATTGAATAGATTATCAGGACGAATTCTAAGCTAACAAAATCAAGTTTTCACCGAGGCTTCCTCAACCCCTCTAATGGAGGGTTAGCCTAGAGTCATTAAACTATCATTTCTCATGGAATCTAAACAAGACATAATATAAAGATTTGAACTTTACTTGTTTAAACTCAATTCGAAACTACTCATGCAAAAATTGAATTAAACTAATAATGATAACAAACAAGAATTTAAACTAGATCTATAAATGTAAGATGACAAAATCGAAATGACTAATAATAACTATTTAATTTATCTAATGAAATGAAGAACAATGATTCAAATGTTTAAACTAAAACAAGAATTTGCGACTAATTAATTAAAACTAATTAGATCTAGATCTACTTTTTCTAACCTAACCCTAGCTACCATTACAAGGAACTAGTTTTCTAAATAAAACTAGATAACTTAAGAACTAAGTTTTACTTTGTTTTTATATGTTTCAGATCCAAAAATCGTGCATGGGCTTGGAGCCATGTTTTGGGCCAGAGAATCAGGCCCAAAACCCAATTCTTTCAGCCCAAAAAGGGCTCTTCAGCTGCAGTTGGCTTTGACAGATGTTTCGTCCACTTTTTCTCCTCTGATTGGGTCAAGGCTTGGACCATTGGAAAGCTCTTTCCGAGTCGGTCGTTTTGACATAAGGTAGACCCAATTCCGAGGTCTGAGTCCAAAGATATGGTCTTCGGAAGTTCTGTTGACTTTGTGCACTGTTTCTGCCCGCGTGGACTTTGACTTTTCATCTTTTGACCGGGCTTTACAAAGGCTTTGTCTTCTTGAATCTTGGCCTTTAATCATAGAACTTCTTAGCAACCAACCCTTGCTCCATTATCTCGCTAAAGTGGTACATATCTGCACATAATGGACTTTGAAGCCTGAAATACATAAAAACACGTAATCAGTATTAACTCTTAATTATTACTCACATAATTGGTCTAAAAGTATGATTATTAAGGGGTTAAAACTACAGTTTTGGGCTCTTATCATTACCCGATTCGTCAATAGATGGAGAGGTTAGCATGATCGAGAGCGTTGCTCGAGATTATTTCAACAACACGTTCCCTGATAATCATATGCCCAAATTTCTTTCCTTTGGAAAATTAGACTCCAACATTTCTATCCCTACACTAGTCGATACACATATTACGGATGAGGATGACATAGATGACTTTCTCAAAGATGTAGAGAACTATCATAGTAACGAGGATATGACCAATCTAGATGAGCAATTCGATGAGTTTCTTAGAGCAGGTGATGATTCACCCTATCAAGAACTACCCTGCACAACATCCACCTCGATTCCCCTCCTTCCGCCTTTTTAAAGGAATCTCGAGTTTGCACTCGATCCTGTTGTTTCTTCGGTGCTTCATAATTTTTTAAATTCACCTAGTAAACAAATACTTCAGAAGACAAAAGCGTGTGACACCTTCATTTTCAGACTTGAGGCCAGTCCCTACCTACACTATGAATGAGTTTTGTGCTAAACCCACATCCTCATTTTTTCCATGCTTTCCTTCTACAACTTACCCATATCCACCATATTCTCCACAACCATTCACTCTTCCACACTTATTCACTAGGACACCCTCTCGTTCAAAAATGAAAAAAAAAGGTGCATGCTAGGTTAAGTAATAGGGTTATCCGACTTCGCTTTCATTTTACTAGGTTGCGTCATAGGAAATCTTGGTGCTTGATTGTGTTTGGATATATTTTCTGTGATATTTATTTATGGAATGATCCACAACTATTTCGGTTGTTGATATATGATAAACTGCATGTTCATACATATGTTTAGATAAAGTCTCGAGTATCTGACTATAAACGACTCAACTTTTGTGTTTGGTGCATTTCCTTTCATTTCCATATATTGGTGAGTGCACCATTAAGGTAACCGGGCCCTCCCTATGGAGTGTGTGGCTGTAAGTACTGGATCCTGAGTCCACGTTTAAACATAAATCACGTTTTCCACTCTTGCATGTTTTCTCGGATTTTTTGAGTCATGTTTCTCATGGGGTGAATTATGTCTTTCTTGTCTATTGTTTTTCTAAAAAAAAAAAAAATTAAATATATATATATATATATATATATATATATATATATATATATATATATATATATATATATATATATATTAAAGAATAAACATAGTAATATAGGAAGTCTCGAATCGACTTTAAAAGACCATCGCTAAAACAAATTTTCTAAGCTTCGTTGTAAAAATTTGTTTGGGGGTGGGGTGTTCGTGTTTCCGTACTAAAATGTTTTATGTCTCATTAGAGTTGCTTAGGATGTTTTATTGTATTACGATTTGGGTTGACATAATCCATGAATTTAGAGTTCAATTGTTCGCATAACGTACGTCATGCACGCACTTCGAGGTGTTTTCTACTATCTTATATGTCATCCACGGTCGGAATAGAGTGTTTTATGGTTCATTGGATTGGAAATTCCCTCCTGATCATTTCCATATCTCATTCGCAAAAATCGGACCAGTAACGAAGCGGCAATTTTGATTTGAAGTTTCGCGAAAAAAAAAAAAAAAAAAAAACACAAATTTCGATTTTGGGCTGGGCCCAACCAGCATGCTTCACCGACGATACGACCGGCTCTTACCTTCACCATCCCTTCATCATTTTTCTTTTTACAAACCGCCATTAACAAGCTTAAAACAAAACCTAAAAAAAATAAAATAAAAGGAAACCTAAATTAACCCACGCCCACAATCAAAACCCAACCCAAATCGACTGTAAAAGCTTCCCACCACAACCCCCACCGATTTACATCACCAAAAACCACCGAAAACTCCAAATTTTGGTGCTGCCGCGCCACCACTCCACCACCACCACTGTTGCTTCAGTCGGTCGATTTAAATCCCACCACCACATCCCATTTAAACACCCACTACATTCCAAACTTCCAATGGCTCAACAACGCCGAATTTTACCGGAGCAAGCTTTTACTGGCGACCACTTCGCGCCGTTTTACGGTGACGAGATGATCAGTCCAGACTGGAATAGCTTGTGGTACTCGACTGAAGCCTATTACCACGAGGACTTAGTCCGACGGTTCTACGATACGAGGGAGTTGGAAGGGACTAGGATTTTTGTTGTTGTGGCGAAGAGGCGGAAGGAAGTGACGACTGGGTTGTCGGCTGAGATTCTAGGCATCCCGCCTAGAATCCATCCGATGTCACCCCGCAGGAGTCCCAACATAATGGGGTAGAGGTCATTGATGCACGAGACAGTTATTGAGGCGACTACAATGATTGAGATCGCATTGTGTTGACGAGCCTTTTAGGAGGACCAACCGGCCGCAGCTCGATGGATTGGCCGGAACGCCTGGGGAAGGAGAAGGTCGGCGACATCGGCCTGAACTGCCTCCATATCTTATGGATACTCCAGGAGCAGAAGTCACGAAGTTACGTATCTTGGAGTTTCGCTTAGCATGATTAGGGGAGTAGGGAAGTGCATTTGCCCTCTCCCCGTGTTGATAACAAAGATCATCTTTGAAGTTGGTAAATTTCGTGCAACCGATCGGACATACATCACCCTCCACCGTAACCCTCGTGATCTATAAGGAGTGTGTCCAACGGGTTTGGAGGTTGGCTGAGGATAGAGAAGAAGAAGAAGAGGTGGTGGAGAGGAGAATGCCGAGGAGGCCGGGGAAATCAGAATGCCTCGGAGGATGAGGAGGATTTGGCGTGTTTTGGCGGATGATGCCTTGGAGAGGTCTTTGGTGGGATGCGTAACGCATGGTTGTGATTCATCGTGGCATCGTTAAGCTCAACACTATCTGGGAAGACCTCCGGACTCGACAGCAACGATGCATCATAACCGAGGTCCGTACCGAGAGAGGGCGAGAGGTGGGATGGGATGGCTGATTGAGCTAGCTAGAAGCTCGGCGCCCGATTCCGAACAGATGCTGACACGATTCCCACCTCACGGGGATTCTCCTTATGAGGATACACCCTCGAGACATGAGCGCCGTCGCCGAAAGACGAATGGTGCTGGTCCATCAGGAGCTCAGGAGTAGTCTCCGGACCGTGTGCCCTCCGCTACCAGTTCCGGAGTAGCTAGGGATAGTATAGTTTGATGTTTTATGTTTTATTTGTAGTTTCATTACTGTCATTTATTTTTATGTAAGTTTATTTCCGTAATTTGAATTTTGTAGTGAAATGTACTCCGAATGAATTATTTTTAATATAATGGGTTATTTTCATTATGCGTGGTTGTTTAATATTGACCCCACCTTCCCAACTTGTTTGGGGGTGGTTTTATCTATTCTAGCATGAGTTTTATATAACCCTCGTGTTAGAATTTATTGGGGAGTCAAGGTGAAAATATGGCTGTTTAGGCATACAAATGAATAAGTATCATGGTAGGATGAAATCTAGATTAAATAGGTACATTCTATCATAAAATCAACCTAAAAGATACTGGGTTTGAATTAGAATCAAGGAAATGAGTTGTTTCCGTTTTCGGGGTTGGAAATTTTAGGATTTTCGGAAACTGCCGTAATTAGTTTTGGCAACTTCCCGATCTATTTTAGCAACTTAAAACCTATATAAACTTCATACAATCTACACTCACAACTCACACTACACCTAAACTCCATCACTCACCTTTCACTCCTACGATTCCCACGTTTCGGCTCATTTTCCGAGATTCGGTAACTCCGAGCGCACTCGCGCCCTACAGGAGCGCACTCGTGCTCTTTATATTTTTTTTTCTGAGTTTTTGTCAGAGCGCGCTCAAACACTGGAAATTTCAAATTCTTCAGAGCGCACTCGAGCCCTATCAGAGCGCACTCGCGCCCTGACTTCCGTGGACCAGAAAATTCCCAGTTTTTCGCGAGTAGTATCCAGATCATTCGCAGCTATTCCAGAGCGTAATTTTGGGATGACATCTCCAACATTGATTCCGGAACAGTCTTTCGAAGATTTGTTCCAAAGCACTACTTATGGTGCTTGGTTTCGCGAGGCGATCACATTAGTTATTTGGGAGCTGCTTATGGTAAGACCGGATGCACTTTATTCTCCAACACTAGCATCTTATTTTTACGATAACTGCATTTTCTTTGAAAGACCAGATGGAGAACAAGTGTTCTCCATCAACATTGATAATGAATCAATGGAAATTACCAGGTTCTTGCTAGCATTTGTTCTTGGACTGGCTATGCCCGCTGAAATACAAGACCCATGGTGCTATTGGGTCGATAATATGTATGTCTACACTTATGAGTTTTTGCATGAGTCCTATGGGGAAGGCATTTTCCGTATCGAGGACCAAAAACAAAAACAAGATAAAAACAAAAACAAAATAAAATAAAAAAAATAAATCAACCTACCCAATTTAGAATAAGTCTGAGAATAGAATGAGGAAGAAAGAAGAAGAGAAAAACTTGTGTAAACAAAAGTTAATTAATTGCTTCAGAAAATAAAGAAAAGAAGTTTCCATCCAAGGAAAAGAAAAAAAATAGAAATAAATAAAAACTCCAAAAATAGAATAAAAGGAGTCAAAAAGCCAAAGAAAAGAAAAGAAAAATATGGCTAGGGATGGAAACAAAGTATAGAAGTAAAAGAAAATAACAAGGTTTTCTCTAAGTTACATAATATGAAAACTCTATTATCTCTCGGACTTGTCCTTTTTGAATATCTATTTCCTTCCTTCTTAAACCATCTCCTAATCCCCCAGAACACCTAATAAAAGACCTCTAGCTCAATTAGGAATAGGCTAGTGTGATAGTAAGTGGCGGATGTGTTTGATCGACTCCGGCTTCCTTGTTGTCATTGAGATTGTAAGGTAAAGTGTGCCCATGGCAAGACTAGAGTAGCTAAACTTGAGTGGAAAAATCAGAGTGTTGTATCTTGACTATTATTGTGAGAACTTACTTAAGGGGCGTTATTCGAAGTTTCAGAAAACGGACACGCTAGACATTTCATAGTATTACTCATTGTATATATGTTTATTATAGATGATTGATTATTATGCATATATTAGCTTAGGTTTTGACTTGGTTATTCTTGTTCATAGCTAGTGAGATGTATAGATAATTTGGAGCATGAATAAGGAAACAATAGTTTTATTTCTTAGTCATTGTAGTATAGATGAAGTTTGTGAGTACCTTCACTGGGAAACTCTCACGAGGCTATAACTCGTCCACTAGGGAATTCCTAGTGGTTTAAGGCCTTGTTGCATATGGTCAATGCAATCGCACTCAGCGAAACGAGAGTAGATAGAACTCCATTTTTGGTCACTTATTATAATTTCTCATCTTTGCTTGAGGACAAGCAAAATGCTGTTTGGGGGTGGTTTGATAAGAGCCCAAAACTGTAGTTTTAACCCTTTAACAATGATACTTTTAGACTAATTATGCGAGTAATAATTAAGAGTTAACACTGATTACGTGATTTTATGCATTTCAGGCTTCAAAGTCCATTATGTGCAGAAATATGCCACTTTACTGAGATAAAGGAGCAAAGGTCGGTTACTAAGGAGTTCCGTGATTAAAGGCCAAGATTCAAGACGGCAAAGCCTTTCTAAAGCCCAGTCAAAAGCTGAAAAGTCGACGCGTAAAACAAAGACACAAAAAGTCGATTAGAACTTCCGAAGGCCGTATCTTTGGACTCAGACCTCGGAATGGGGCCTACCTTATGTCAAAACGACCAGCTCGGAAAGCGCTTTCCAATGGTCTAAGCCTCGATCCAATCAGAGGAGCAGAAGTGGACGAAAAGTCTGTTGAAGCCAACTACAGCTGAAGAGGCCTTTTTGGACTGAAAGAATTGGGTTTTGGGCCTGATTCTCTGGCCCAAAACATGGCTCCAAGCCCATGCACGATTTTTGGTTCTAAAAGTATAAAAACAAAAGCTTAGATCTTTGTTAAGGGTAGAATATGGTAGATAGTTAATGGTAGATAGGTTAGAGTAAAAAGTTGCCATTAAAATAGCTTCTAGATCTAGTTTTTATTTAATTATTTTTAATTAAGTTTAATTTCAAATCCAACTCTTGTTTTAGATTAAATTCTTAGAATCATTGTTCTTAATTAGTTTGATAAATAAAATAGCTAGTTTGTCAATTTCGATTCTTGTCATTTACATTTGTGTTAGATCTAATTTCATTTATTACTTGTTATTCAATTTTTAGTTATTAATTAGATTTTAATTATTGTTTAATTTAGATTAGTAAATTTTAATTATTTATATCATGTTTAGTTTAAATTTAATCGGAAATGATTGCGTAATGATTCTCGGCTAAACCTCCAATAGAGGGGGTTGAGAAGCCTTGATGAAAGCTTGATTCCGACTATCGTAGAATCGTCGTAATTTCCTTTCCACTCTAGAAACGATTAGTTCACCATGAGAATGGGTTTAATCGTTCACATGCTAGTTATGAATTGGTAGGAATGCCATGTGTAATTAGGGATTAGGAAGAACCAATTGTTACGTGAAGCGATTCAATTCGGATTCTGACGATTAAATGTCGTTAATAGGATTAAGTCGAGTTGAGGTGGAATCAATCCCCCTCTAACTCCTTATCATAGAATCAACGTAGCATTCCCATAGTTGTTCTAATAGTCGACTAGTGCATCTTGTGGGTAGTTGCATCGTAGTCTAGTTGCCCTTTTCGTAAATCTCTCATTAGACTTTAAGAGTTGAATACTTATACTTAGAGAACATTAACATGCGGAAGGACTAGGAGTGGAACGAATCACTCTACTCCACTATATCTCATAGGATTGAGAGTAGAAACTTTGATAAATTAGGCACATAAACTATCGTTTAGTTTTACTTACGTTTAGAGTTTCATCGCTTTATTCATTAGTAAAACTATTCTTTTTACGTTTATTACATTATCCAATACATAAACCTTGGTCATTTGCGAAATGGGGCCTTGACATTGTTGGTTTATTTCCGACAGCCCCTGACAGTGTTCGTTTCTTGCTCGTCGCAACAAATTATTTTACTAAGGGAGTGGACAAAATAAACAAGTTGAACGAAAAACCGGACAAACATTTGTTCGTTTGTTTCCAGTTTAATAGTTTCTTTTCGTTATTATCTTTGCACTTTTCAAGATTTGGTGCTCAATAAAGTCTTTCTTTCACTTCAGTGGTAATGGTATTATTTTGCTTCTAGCGAACCTTATTATTGCTACGATAAAATTTGACGAAGTTATCACGTTTAATTTCGTCAGTCTAAGTTTGAACGTTTTTACGCTCGCTTAGTTCATTACTATCACTACGACAAAATCTGATGAAATTACCACGTTTAATTTCATCAGTCTAAGTTTGAATGCTTTTACGCTCGCTTAGTTCATTACTATCGCTATGATAAAATCTAACGAAATTACCACGTTTAATTGCATCAGTCTAAGTTTGAACGCTTTTACGCTTGCTTAGTTCGTTACTATCGCTACGATAAAATATGATGAAATTACCACGTTTAATTTCGTCAGTCTAAGTTTGAACGCTTTTACGCTCGCTTAGTTTGTTACTATAGCTACGACAAAATCTGACGAAATTACCACGTTTAATTTCGTCAGTCTAAGTTTGAACGCTTTTACGTTCGCTTAGTTTATTACTATCCCTACGACAAAATCTGACGAAATTACCACGTTTAATTTCGTTAGTCTAAGTTTGAATGCTTTTACGCTCGCTTAGTTCGTTACTATTGCTACGATAAAATCTGACAAAATTAACACGTTTAATTTCGTCAGTCTAAGTTTGAACGCTTTTACGCTCGCTTAGTTCGTTACTATCACTACAATAAAATCTGACAAAATTAACACGTTTAATTTCGTCAGTCTGAGTTTGAACGCTTTTACGCTCGATTAGTTCGTTACTATCGCTATGACAAAATCTGACGAAATTACCACGTTTAATTGCATCAGTCTAAGTTTGAACGCTTTTACGCTCGCTTAGTTTGTTACTATCGCTACGACAAAATCTAACGAAGTTACCGCGTTTAGCTTCGTCAGTTTAAGTTTGAACGCTTTTACGCTCGCTTAGTTCGTTACTATCGCTACGACAAAATCTGACGAAGTTACTACGTTTAACTTCGTCAGTCTAAGTTTGAATGCTTTTCACGCTCGTTTAGTTCGTTATTATCGCTACGACAAAATCTAACGAAGTTACCACGTTTAGCTTCGTCAGTCTAACTTTGAATGCTTTTACGCTCTTTTAGTTCGTTACTATCGCTATGACAAAATCTGATGAAGTTACCGCGTTTAGCTTCGTTAGTCTAAGTTTGAACGATTTTACGCTCGCTTAGTTCGTTACAACAAAATCTGGCGAAGTTACCGCTTTTAGCTTCGTCAGTCTAAGTTTGATCGCTTTTTACGCTCGGTTAGTTCGTTACTCTCGCTACGACAAAATCTGACGAAGTTACCGCGTTTAGCTTCATCAATCTAAGTTTGAACACTTTTACACTCGCTTCTTTCGTTACTCTCGCTACGACAAAATTTGACGAAGTTACCACGTTTAGTTTCGTCAGTCTAAGTTTGAACGCTTTTACGCTTGCTTAGTTCGTTACTATCATTATGACAAAATTTGACGAAGTTACCACGTTTAGCTTCGTTAGTCTAAGTTTGAACGTTTTTACGCTCACTTAGTTCGTTATTATCGCTACGACAAAATCTGACGAAGTTACTGCGTTTAGCTTCGTCAGTCTAAGTTTGAACGCTTTTACGCTCGCTTAGTTCGTTACTATCGCTACGATAAAATTTGATGAAGTTACCACGTTTAGCTTCGTCAGTTTAAGTTTGACCGTTTTTACGCTCGCTTAGTCCGTTACTATCACTACGACAATATCCGACTAAGTCACCGCGTTTCGTTTTGTCAGTTGAAGTTTGAACGTTTTTACGCTTGCTTAGTCTAATTTTGCCAAGTTAAGTTAGCATTGGGGGAGTTTTTCTCTACATGTGGGCATCTCGTTCTATTTCATTTCAACTACATAAATCAACAACATTGTCAGTTTTCCGCAGGTATGTTATCTAACACAACAACAATATTCAATAGTAAACCTATACTTTATTTTTGTTTTTCATCAAAAGAAGTTTTAGCTCTATGATATTACATTCACACAGTTACCTAATCAATTGTCTATGTCAATTGTGCTTCGCTTAGCACTTTTAGTTAACTATCTTTCGCATTCATTATTTTTTTTAAGGCAATGCGCTGCTCTTTCTCAACGAAACTTTCCGTCAACTTCATTATATTTTCTAAGGCATTAGGCCGATATTTCTGGGAGACACTTTTCGTTGATTTTTCTGAGCAAAAATTTTCTCCGACTTCTTTATTTCTTCTACGGCATTACCCTGAGCAAAACCTTTCTTCAGCTTCTTTATTTTTTCTAAGGCATTGAGATCTTTAGATTCGAAATTTTTCGTCAATATCTTTTGCTCGTAACTCCTCCATTTCAACCTGCGGCAAAAAAAAATATCTAGTTTTTCTTCAATCTTTCAAACTTAACCAAAATTTTCACAATAACTAATAAAAAATACTGACTATCGAAATCCATTCTTCAAACAACTTGTAATAATAAATTAAACCAATCTAACAACTATTCTCACCCGAGAGTTTTTCGTTCATCGTTTTCGTTGCTTGGTGTCATGATTTCCATACTTGTGCACAATCGTTTCCCTTTGCCACAAACTTTTGCCACTGTCTTTCCATAGTGTGTCGCATGAGTTTGCTCTGTCTTCCAGTTGCAAGGCGATGAGAGTAGTGTTCGAAATTTGGTAGTATTGCTTCGCGGGCCTCGCAGCCAAGATCTTGTTGTTCCTGTTCATTGCTTCTTTGTTTTTGTTGTTATATGCTGCAATGAGCCCCATGCCTTTGCTTCTTTTCTTGTAAGTAGTGGATATGTCCCTGGAGTCTGTTGAATCATACCTCGAGGATAACAAAGTGTTGAAGACGATGTAAAAGCTTATAAAAAGATCAATTCTATCATTGACTCAGGGAGGTATTGCAACATTATGGACGCTTTTATGCTCAAACATATTAAGATTGATCAGGCATCCACATATCATACGACTCTACAAGATTACAGAGAGCCAAACAGATATATACGCAGAGTCTGGAGAGCTTTTTTATTACATTGTAGAAAAGACTATGTTCTGAGGAGGACTAAGCTTCATAACCTTTTCAATAGATAATTTCTGGCGTGTAACTTCTTATTTAGAAACTAGAAATGAGTCCTTATTATAATGAGACAAAAAAGCTTTTTAGACTCATAAAAGAACCGGACTCGTAAAAGAAACCAACTCCTTTCGCTTTTGGTTTTGACCGGACTCATAAAAGAAACCAACTCCTTTTCGCTTTTTGTTTTAACATGATGGTCAAACTTCTGTTTTTCGGTTTTAGCTTTCCTTTTGAGTTAAGTAGGAAATCGTAATCCGATATTTTCATATGGATGTCATTATACACCATTTTGTGGTTTCGCCCCCAAACAATTAAATAGGCCCAACGTATATTTTCGATGGATCAAACAGAAAAACACTTATCTAATCCAAACTCTTATCTAATCCGAATTTTTATCTTCTCCACATTCTTATCTACTCCAAACTCTCATCTAATCCAAATTCTTATCTAATCCGAATTTTTATCTACTCCACATTTTTATCTACTCCACATTCTTATCTAATCCGAAGTTAGCATCCAGTTTTAGTCGCTAAAGTCTTCACTTTTGAATCAAATTCGTATTTAATTTCCTTTTCTTTCTATTATTACAAAACTGCCCCTACATTTAATTTCAGCGGTCTAATCCTAAAATCGCTATTCCGCTGGCATGCGTCGTCGAAATCAATTTTCGTATTATTACGTAATGCATTCGGTACAGTTTCGGTCATCAATTTCTTTTGCAATTTTTTCTGTGCATCTTTTATTTTATTTTTTTTCCGTGTATTTTCAGCCATATTTTATTTAACTACATTGTGTCCCGTATACGTTAGTTTGACATTATTTCATTCCCGATAATTCACAAATTTTTTTCGACTGTCTATTTCCCTATCGTTTACATTCACACGACACTTTGTTATACATTCCGCTCACTCTTTTCTTATTCCGTTTTTTCCTTGTTTTTTCTTCTCTTCTGATAAGAGCCCAAAACTGTAGTTTTAACCCCTTAATAATCATACTGTTAGACCAATTATGTGAATAATAAGTAAGAGTTAATCTTGATTACGTGTTTTATGCATTTCGGGCTTCAAAGTCCATTATGTGCGAAATGTGCCACTTTAGCGAGATAAAGGAGCAAAAGTCGCCAGAACTTCGAATGCCATATCTTTGGACTCAGACCTCGGATTGAGGCCTACCTTATGTCAAAACGACCGGCTCGGAAAGAGCTTCGCAATGGTCCAAGCCTTGACCCAATCAGAGGAGCAGAAGTGGACGAAAAGTTTGTGGAAGCCAACTGCAGCTGAAGAGGCCTTTTTGGACTGAAAGAATTGGGTTTTGGGCCTGATTCTCTGGCCCAAAACATGGCTCCAAGCCCATGCACGATTTTTGGATCTGGATGTATAAAAACAAAAGCTTGACTCAGTGTTAATGAAAGCCAGAGGGGCAGTTAGGTTAGGTAGATAGGTTAGAATAGAAAGTAGCCATTAAAATAGCTTCTAGATCTAGATTTAATTGTTTTATTTAATTAGTTTCAAATCCTTTATTAGATTAAACCTTTGAATCTTGTTCTTCATTTAATTAGATCAATAAAGTAGTATTTTTTATCAATTTCGATTTTGTCATTTCCATTTCTAGATCTAATTTCAATTCTTGTTCTTATTTCATTTTAGTCATTAATTTAGATTTCATTATTGTTTAATTAAGTAAATTTCAATGCTTTATATTATGTTTAGTTTTAATCTAAATGGGAATGATTGCGGAATGATTCAAGGCTAAACTCCATTAGAGGGGGTTGAGAAGCCTTGATGAAAGCTTGATCCCGTTTATCGTAGAGTCGTCGTAATTTCTATTCCACCCCAGAAATAATTAGTTCACCATGAGAATGGGTTTAATTGTTCACATGCTAGTTATAAATTGGTAGAAATGCCATGTGTAATTAGGGATTAGGAAGAACTGATTGTTTTGTGTAGCAGTTCAATTCGAATTACGACGACTCGTCGTTAGTGGATTAAGTTGAGTTAAGGTGGAATCAATCCCCCCTCTAACTCCTTATCATCGAATCAACGTAGCATTCCCTTAGTTATTCCCATCATCGACTAGTTGCATTTTGTGGGTAGTTGCATCGTAGTCTAGTTGCCTTTTTCGTAAATCTCTCATTGACTTTAAGTAGAGTATTGAGACTAGAAAACAAGCATACGGAAGGACTAAGAGTGGAACGAATTTCCTACTCCACTTAGTGCAATTCGCATCGAGAGTAGAAGCTTTGATAATAGACTAGTAAAAGTCCAGTTTTAGTTTACTTACGTTTTGAATTCATCGTTCATTTCGTAGGTAAACTAATCATTTTACTTTTATCAAAACGTAAAAGTAAAATCGTTAACACTGAGTCAAGCTTTTGTTTTTATACATCCAGATCCAAAAATCGTGCATGGGCTTGGTGCCATGTTTTGGGCCAGAGAATCAGGCCCAAAACCCAATTCTTTCAGTCCAAAAAGGCCTCTTCAGCTGCAGTTGGCTTCCACAGACTTTTCGTCCACTTCTGCTCCTCTGATTGGGTCAAGGCTTGGACCATTGCAAACCTCTTTCAGAGCCGGTCGTTTTGACTTAAGGTAGGCCTCAATCCGAGGTCTGAGTCCAAAGATATGACATTCGGAAGTTCTCACGACTTTTGCTCCTTTATCTCGCTAAAGTGGCACATTTACGCACATAATGGACTTTGAAGCCCGAAATGCATAAAACACGTAATCGAGTATTAACTCTTACTTATTATTCACATAATTGGTCTAATAAAGTATGATTATTAAGGGGTTAAAACTACAGTTTTGGGCTCTTATCAAACCACCCCAAACAAACATTTTGCTTGTCCTCAAGCAAAGATGAGAAATTAGAATAAGTGACCAAAATGGAGTTCTAACTACTCGTTTAGCTGAGTGCGATTGCATTGACCATATGCAACAAGGCCTTAAACCACTAGGAATTCCCTTGTGGGACGAAGTTATAGCCTCGTGAGAGTTTTTCGATTGAAGGTACTCACAAACTTCATCTATACTACAACGACTAAGAAAATAAAACTATTGTTCCCTTATTCATGCTCAACTATCTATACATCTCTCTAGCAATTGAATAAGAATAACCAAGTCGAGAACCCTAAGTTAATATATGCATAATAATCCATCATCTACAATAAACATATATACCAATGAGTAGTACTATAAAATGTTTAGCGGGTTTGTTTCGAGAACTTCGGAATAAGCGTCCTTAAGTAGGTTCTCATGATAATAGTCAAGAAACAACACTCTGATTTTTCCACTCAAGTTTAAGCTACTCCGATTAATACGGTGGGCACACTTTACCTTACAATCTTAATGACACAGGAAAGCGGAGTCGATCAAACACATCTGCCACTTACTATCACACTAACCTATTCCTAATTGAGCTAGAGGTCTTTATTAGGTGTTACGGGGATTAGGAGATGGTTTAAGAAGGAAGGAAATGGATATTTAAAAGGACAAGTCTGAGATAATAGAGTCTTCATATTATGTAACTAGAGAAAACCTTGTTATTTACTTTTGCTTCTACACTTTGTTTCCATCCTTAGCCATATTTTTCTTTTTCTTTCTTTGGCTTTTGACTCCCTTTTATTATATTTTTGGAGTTTTTATTTATTTCTATTTTTTTTTTCTTTTCTTTGGATGGAAACTTATTTTCTTTATTTTCTGAAGCACTAACTAATTTTTGTTTACACAGGTTTTTCTCTTCTTCTTTCTTCATCATTCTATTCTCAGACTTATTCTAAATTGGGTAGGTTGATTTATTTATTTTTTTTTTTTTTATTTTGTTTTTGTTTTTGTAACAGGGTAAAGGACTTGTGGTTTATGGAAGGGCTAATGAAAGGTTCAGAGGGGCGACTAGCGGAAAATAATTAATAGGTTTGAATTTCTGGCTATATCGATCCAAAGAGGGCCTAAATTCTCGCTTAGGATATGGCATAGTGATCAAGCAAGTGGACGTGTGATTTCTCTATCCGGATTTTACTTCTCCCTTGTGTCATTTCTCAAATGTTTTTATTTCATATAAGGCTTTAGGCTATATTCTCACAGGATTTGTAGAATAAGTACTCTAGCCTAGATTTTGAAACTTCTTTGCTAACAATCATAGATACTCATGTAATATATTTATAGATAGATGCAAAGATTATTACCTACATATTAACCTAAGTTTCTAACAATTATTCTGATGCAAAAGCTACGTGAGACTTCTAGATTGTTAAGAGCATGGAGAAAGAAACAATACCAATATTCCTAAGTGTATAGCATAACTTATTTATTTATATTTTTAAATTTTTGAAATTTTAACTAGAAAACAAATGCATATTATATATATTTATATCCTAGCAGATGTCTTAATTACACGTGTTTCTATGCCCCCCCCCCCCAAACAAGAAGCATGCTTTGTCCTCAAATCATTTAAATAAAGAGGGTAGGAAAAATACCATTGAAGCGCGTGAAATTCAGAAACATCCGCAAAACAAACTTGAGCGTACTAATATAGGAAATAAACTGACGTAACTCTATAAGAGTTTCACCCATTATGGGGTTAGCGAGAATTAAATTGCTTGGGACATAGCGGACACTAGCTGAAACTAAAACTTACCTCCACTCATTTGTTATTCGTCATATTCGTCATCCTCTACTTCTATAAAGAAGTGAGGCTCCTTCAGCGATCTGCCATGCTATGATAATTTGCCGGGCTTCCGCGCCATTTATCATCTATGGTTGCTAACCTATTAAGTGCCACTTGTGCGATGGGGTGTAGGGTGCAACTGGTGAGGTTGTATCCGCCACCCTTGCCAAGTCATTGCGCGGAAAGATCGAATAATACTATTGGTGGGGTGCATGACCGTGTCTACCCTAATCAATCCGTGAAGCGTGTAAAAAACAGGAAAGAAACATAGCATAATACATTGAAATTAGAACGGGCATAAGAAGGTACTTATGCCTCATGGTATGGGCTCGTGCTAAACTAGACATCAAAGTTCCGGGAAGGTCATAGAACCGGCGTCCCGTGGCTAAAGCAAGGAAAAGCGGCGCAAGTGGCGTCATTCACGTAAGAAAAACGCCATTCCCCTAAAATGTTTAGCATAATCCAAAACATAACAGTTCCTATGTTCATGGACGGGCTACCAAGAACAGCGTTATAGTCCCTTGGTCCTCAATACGGAAAATGCACGCCCCATAAGCCTCGTGCAAAACTCGTAAGTGTAGACATGCATATTATCGACCCAATAGCACCATGGGTCTTGTATTTCAGCGGGCATAGCAAGTCCAAGAACAAATGCTAGCAAGAACACGGTAATTTCCATTGGTTCATCGTCAATGTTGATGGAGAACACTTGTTCTCCGTCGGTCTCTCAAAGAAAATGCAGTTATTATAAAAATAAGATGCAAGTCTTTGGAGAATAAAGTTCAGCCGGTCTTACCATAAGAGGTTCCGGCCAACGTATGTGATCACCTCATGAAACCAAGCACCGTAAGTAGTGCTTTGGAACAAATCTTGAAAGACTGTTCGGTATTATTATAGGAGATGTCATCTCAAAACTACGCTCTGGAACAGCTGCAAAACAACCCGGTACTGTGGCTAAAAACTGGAAAATTTCTGGTCCCGCGAAGTCGAGGTGCGGCCTTCAACTAGGGCGAAGCGCTCTTTGTATTTTGGAATTCCGGTGTTTTAGCGAGTGAGTCGTGCTGACTTAGGCGAGCGGCGCCTCGAAAGCAAAAATTTTCATCGAAGAAGTGTAGAGGTGGCTCCTCCTAGCACGGGAACGGGCGCTCCGAAGTTGCGATTTTGCAAAATGAAGTCGAAGCGTGGGAATCGCGGGTGTGAAGGGTGAGTGATGGAGTTTAGGTGTAGTGTGAGTTGTGAGGATAGTTTGTATCAAGTTTATATAGGTTTAAAGTTGCTAAAATGGATCGGAAAGTTGCCAAAACTAATTACGGCGGTTTAGAAAATCCTAAAATTTCCAAACTTCGAAAGCGGAAACAACTCATATCACGGATTGTAATTCAAACCCGGTATCTTTAGGTTGATTTTATGATAGAATGTACCTATTTAATCTAGATTTCATCCTACAATGATACTTAATCATATTTCTGCCTAAACATCCATATTTTCACCTTGACTCCATAATTAATTCTATCACGAGGGTTATACAAAAATAATGCTTGAATTGATAAAACCACCCCCAAACAAGTTGGGAAGGTGGGGTCAATATGAAACAACCATGCATAATGAAAATAAGCCCTTATATTAAAATTTCATTCGGAGTACCACTACAAAATTCAAATTACGGAAATAAAAGTTACATTACAATAAAAACAACAAAAATAAATAAAACAACAACCACTATCAATCCTCACACTCTCTAAACGGCTGCGCCTTGGTGGCGGGGGCACTCTCTAGTGGTGGCTCACGGGCTCGAAGGTCCAGCAGCGAGTCGTCGCCGTCGGCGGCGGCTCATGCCTCGTAATTTGTGTCCTCGAAGCGAGTGCGTATGAGGGTGGGAAGCGTGCAAGCATATCCAATCTAAACCGGCTGGGCTTCCATCTCGACCCCGCTTTGTTCCCATCTCTCATCTCTCTCCGGGTGCGGATCTCGAAGTTGTGATGAATAGTCGCCTGTCGAGAGGAGGTCTGTCTGAGATAGTGTTTAGTGAACGCATGCCCCTATGAAGTACAGCCATGCGTTCGCATCGACCAACACCTCTGGAAGGCATCTGCATCAAAGCGGGTCAAGTCTTCCTCATCCCCGAGGCATCGATGTCCCCGACCTCCTCTTCATTCCCAGCTCCACCGTCCTCTTCCTCTTCTTCTCTATCCTCAGCCCTCCTCCAAACTTGTTGGACACACTCCCTATAGATCTGGCGTGTTACGGTGCGAGGGTAATGTAAAAATCTACCATTTGGAGGCTGCTTTCATCTTGACATGATCTTGGTGATTAACACGGGAAGAGGTGCCAAAGACTTTCCGACCCCCTAATCATGCTTTCAAAAAACTCCGGATACGAAATCGTACTTACGCTCTGGAGTACCCATAAGACGTGGAGGCGAGGTCGGACCGATGTCAGCGACCTTGTCCTTCCCTAGGACATTCGACCAATCCATTGGGTCAGTAGCCGGTGGTTGGTCCCGAGGATGCTGGCGAACACAATGGGAGTTTGTATTGTAGCTTCCATTGATGATGATCCGCCCATCGAGGCTCTACCGAATCAAAACTGGGGCTCTGTAGAGTGGCATCGGATGGATTCTAGGCGGAATGCCTAGAATCTCGACCAACGATCGATGAGTCAACTCCCTCCTCTTCTTCCTTACCATCACAAAATCCTACTCCCCTCCAACTCCACGGTGTTGTAGAACCGTCGACCAAGTCTTCGTGGTAGAAGGCGATTCGAGTACCGAAGACTATTCCAGTCTCTACTAGCCATTCGTCACCGTAAAAGCGTAGCGAAGTGGTCGGCGATGAAAACTTGCTCGGTATAATTGGCGTTGTTGAGCCATTTGAAGTTTGAATACGGTTTGGGGTTTGTAGAGGGTGTAGGAATAATGAGGAAAGACCTTAGTGATAAAAAACGATGGTGGTGGTGATGTGGTGGCGTGGCAGCACCAATTTTTGATTTTTTCGGTGGTTTTTGTTGGGATAAATTGGTGGAGGTGGTTTGGTTTTAGTTTTAGAGGAGATTTGAATTGGATCTTTGATGGTTGGCGTGAGTTATTTTGGTTTTCTTTTTAATTCTTATTTTTGTTAGGGTTTTGAGCTTTGTTAATGGTGGTGGAAGATGAAAAAAACGATGAACTGTTTTGAGAATGTAAAAGTTGGAGGAGTGGTGCGATGAAGCGGGTTGGTTGGCGGGTTGGTTGGGCCCAAGCCCAAAATCGAAATTTTTGATTTTTTTTTCGATTTTTTTCGCGAACTTCAATTCAAAATTCCCGCTTCGTTACCGGTCCGATTTTTGCGAATGAGATATGGAAATGATCAGGAGAGAATTTCCTATCCAATGATCCATAAAACACTCTATTCTGACTTCGGATGACATACGAGATAGTGGAAAACGTCTCGAAGTGCGTGCATGGCGTAAGTTATCGCGAACGAATGAACTCTAAATTAATAGATTATGTCAATCGAATCGTAATACAATAAAAGCGGCCTAAGCAACTCTAATGGGACATAAAACATTTTAGTGCGGAAATTTAACACCCCACCCCCAAACAAATTTTTACAACGAAGCTTAGAAAATTTGTTTTTAGCAGTGGGTCTTTTACAGTCAGATTCCCGAGACTTTCTAGATTACTATGTTTATTTTTATTTTTTATTTATTTATTTATTTTTTTTAGAAGGAAAAACAATAAGCAATAAAGACATAATTCACACCATAGAAAAACATGACTCAAAAATGCGAGAAAAACATGCAAGTGTGGAAAACGTGAGCTATGTGAACCGTGGACTTAGGATCCGGTACTTACAGCCACACACTCCATAGGGAGGGCCCGGTTTCCTTAATGGTGCACTCACCATTATATTAAAGTGAAAGGAAGTGCACCAAACACAGAAATTGAGTCGTTTATAGTCAGATACTCGAGACTTTATCTAAAACATATGTATGAACATGCAGTTGATCATATATCAACAACCGAAATAGTTGTGGATCATTCCATAAATAAATATCACAGAAAACATATCCAAACACAATGAAACACCAATTTTCCCTATGACTCAACCTAGTGAAATGAAAGCGAAGTCGGATAACCCTATTGTATAACCTATCATGCACCTTCTTTTTCATTTTTGAATGAGTGGGTGTTCTAGTAAATAAGTGTGGAAAGGTGAATGGTTGTGGAGAATATGGTGGATATGGATAAGTTGTAGAAAAAGCGGCTTGTACACAATGAGGATGTGGTTTTAGCACCGAACTCATTCATTTGTGGTGTGTAGGTTCTGTCTCAATTCTGAAAATGAAGGTGTCAAATAGTTTGTCCTACGTAGTATCTGTTTGCTAGGAGGATTTAAAAAAATTATGAAGCACGGGGAGAAACAAAAGGATCGAGTGCAAAACTCGATATTCCTTTGAAAGGGTGGAAGGAGGGAATCAAGGTGGATGTTGTGCAAGTTAGTTCTTGATAGGGTGAATTGTCACCTACTCGAAAAACTCATCGAATTCCTCATCTAGATTGGTCATATCCACATTACTATGGTAGTCCTCTACATCTTTGAGAAAGTCATCTATCCGATCCTCATCAATAATATGTGTATCGACTAGTGTAGGGATGAAAATGTTGAGTCGACTTTCCAAAGGAAAGAATTTTGGGCATATGACTATCGAGGGAGCGTGTTGTTGAAATAATCTCGGCGAAGCTCTCGATCATCTTACCTCTCCATCCATAGGCGAATCGTAATGGCGTGTCCTTGTTTTAAAAACATTGACTTCAATGACAAGATGGCCAAAAGACATGGACATTGAACCATCGGCAACGGCAATTAATGGCGCATTGGCGGTTGCCAAGAAAGGGCGCCCTAAAATGATCGGGACAGAGTCGTTAGCGACTTACGTATCGAGGACTACAAAATCAACCCGGATAGTAAAATCCTGAATTTTTACGAGAACATTTTCGGCGACACCCTTAGGATACTTAATAGACCCGATCAGCTAATTGCAAGCGTCATTTTAGTGGGTTGCATCTCGTCTAGACCTATTTGTCTATACAAATAAAATGGGAGTAAGTTGACACTAGCCCCAAGTCTAATACTTGCGGTCGTCGTATAGGAATCTCTAAGGTGCATTATGCGATGGGGCGACCGGGGTCCTTGTACTTAACAATTCCATTATTTTCGGATAAGGTTGGGAATTGTTACGTTAAAAAGCGTCTTTTGGTATATTTGTCTTCGCGTAGTAGTACACAATTCCTTAAGAAACTTAGCATGATGTGGTAGCTTTTTAATAGCTTCGAGGAAGGGAAGGTTTTTAGTTAGATTCTTAAAAACGTCCCTAATCTCCTCGTAATTTGTATCCCTAGTTAACATGGCTAATTTTTGTGGAAACGGTGGTTTATGTCTATATTTAGCAATGGTATCACCTGGATGTTTAACCGTGGCTTTCTGTTTGTTAGGTTGTGTTGTAACTGGTACCTCTACAGTGGTAGGCTCTTCAGTTTCTATTGCGGTATCTAGTAAAATAGTAGGTGTAGGGGCTACTGGTGGGGTAACTATAGGCATAGTTACCTTGTTATCAACCACTCTGCCAGAATGGAGAGTGGTGATGGCATTTATCTCCCCTACATTTTCATATTCATTACTAGTATTATCGGTTACCTCAAAGGCTGTGTTTGTTGTTTTAGGATTAGGTATTGCGTGACCTGGCAACACACCTTTGGTTTGGGCTTTATCTTGAGCCAACCTGTTGGGTTAAATTATTAACGGATTGTAGAAATTTGTTGGTTAGATTGAGCCATGGTTTGGAAAAGTTTTGGCTCACTTGTATGAAGGTGTCAAAGGCGATCGGTTGTGTGGGTGTAGTAGTCCGCGGTGGTGTGGTTGGAACTATTCCGCGTGAATTATTTATTGGTGGATTCTGATAATTATTATTGACCGGACGATACCTCTATTAGCATTATAATTATTATAATTACCTTGACCTTGTGCTTGACCTTGTCGAGGTTGCACTTGGTTGTTATAATTATTAAAATTACCCGACCACGTCCTTGTCGTAGTGGAGCTTGGTTAAAGCCGTTGCGTTGGCCTAACATATTGATTATTGTACCCTTGAGGTGTGACTTGTTGGTTATTTCTCCAACCGGAGTTGGGATTTTGTCTCAAAGGCGTTAGGTTCACTATTAATGGAACAAGCTGTTCATAGGCTATAGGACCGATGGGAGTCGGGATGCTCGGGGACTCAAATGAAACTACATGGGTTTGAATTTACATTCATGACGGGGATAGGCTTTTGTTGTACAGAAATGGCCTCTACCTTTTTAGTGAGTGATTCGATTAGAGTTTTAAGCTCGAATCGTGTTTAATTTCAAACATACCGGTGGCCTTAGCTGTTGAAGAAGAACTAGCGGGCCGGGAGTAATCGTCACTACCCCCAATTATTATTTAAGCTTAGTTTGATCCTCTAAAAATTTATAAGCCTCAGGAGGCTCCTTTGCTTAAGAGACTACCCCATTCATTATGTCAAGGACTTCTTTATGGTGGTGTAGAAGTCCTTTGAAAAAGGCCACGAACTAACGTGTCTTTCGCTAAGTTATGGTGTGGACACTCTATAAGCGGATCGGTGAAGCGATTCCAAGCCTCGAAAATGATTCATGAGGATTTTGTCGAAAAGAAATGAATCTTGGAAAGCATCTCATCCGTCTTTTTAGGGGTGGGTAAAATGTTCCATAAACATTTGAACAAGTTTAGCCCATGAGTCCTGAGAATTAGTAGCTTGGGTTAGTTAACCAAGACGCCGCCTTATCGGCTAAGGTGAAAGGGAATACCTTAATTTAATTTGTTCCGTACCAACCGTAGGATGGTTGAATGTTGTTAGGACTTGTTCAATCCTACGTAATGTCGATAAGGTTTTCATGGTCTAAACCATGGAAAGCGGGTAACAAATTAAAAATATTTGGAGGGATCTGAAATCCCCATTTGGGGTCTGCTAGAACGATGCAAGATTTGGGGCTATCGCTCGAGGCTTTGTAGAAGTCCGAGAGAGGAGTCTCTCTTTCTTCCCCATTATATCGGTGGGTGTGTGTGAAATAGTAGTTAGAGGTGTAGTGGGTGGTATACTGAGATAGATTTGATTGTTGATGTTGTTGTGTATTTCGTTCGGTGTTTTGTTCGGGCGGACCTTAATCTCATGCAAGACTAAGTCGAGCTTAACTAAACATGCAACACTCCAAACAATTACGATATACTAGTATAAACCTCTAGCGGAGATCACGAGGTATGGAAGAAAGGAATACCGATAAGCGTCCTTGCTTCACTTATGAATAGCGTCTTGTTTACGCTTGTTCGATTGTATAGAAGCGAGTTAGAACACTGAAAAATATGAAAGATCAAAGTTTGAATCAAAGCGTGGAAACCGGAAATTTTAACACGGCACGCGCTTTTACAGATAGAAGGGCTTCGCTCCGGTAATTTTCAAATTACAGTGTTTTTTAGGGGTGGTCAGCTCCAAATGGGGCGGTCGGCGCTCGGTGTGTCTAATAAGTTAGGGCGGTGGAGGAGGAAGCCTTCGAGTACTTTTGCCCGGATTTTTTTTTTTTTTTTTTTTTTTTTTTTTTTTTTTTTTTTTTTTTTTTTTTCTACTCTGAAATGGACAGCCACAGTATGAATCAAACAAGGGTGGGTGGGTGAAATGGGACTTTAAAAACAGTACTAACACTACGAAAACAATACGAAAGTGAAACTAAGATGGCAGCGGCGCCATTTGATAAAAGTAAAATGATTAGTTTACCTACGAAATGAACGATGAATTCAAAACGTAAGTAAACTAAAACTGGACTTTTACTAGTCTATTATCAAAGCTTCTACTCTCGATGCGAATTGCACTAAGTGGAGTAGGAAATTCGTTCCACTCTTAGTCCTTCCGTATGCTTGTTTTTCTAGTCTCAATACTCTACTTAAAGTCAATGAGAGATTTACGAAAAAGGCAACTAGACTACGATGCAACTACCCACGAAATGCAACTAGTCGATGATGGGAATAACTAAAGGGAATGCTACGTTGATTCGATGATAAGGAGTTAGAGGGGGATTGATTCCACCTTAACTCAACTTAATCCACTAACGGCGAAGTCGTAAGTAATCGAATTGAAGCTGCTACCGGAAACAATCGGTTCTTCCTAATCCCTAATTGCACATGGCATTTCTACCAATTTATAACTAGCATGTGAACAATTAAACCCATTCTCATGGTGAACTAATTATTTCGGCGTGGAATAGAAATTACGGCGACTTCTACGATAAGCGGGATCAAGCTTTCATCAAGGCTTCTCAACCCCCTCTAATGGAGTTTAGCCTTGAATCATTCCGTAATCATTCCCATTTAGATTAAAACTAAAAATAATATAAAGCATTGAAATTTACTTAATTAAAACAATAATGAAATCTAAATTAATGACTAAAATGAAATAAGAACAAGAATTGAAATTAGATCTAGAAATGGAAATGACAAAATCGAAATTGATAAAAAATACTACTTTATTGATCTAATTAAATGAAGAACAAGATTCAAAGGTTTAATCTAATAAAGGATTTGAAACTAATTAAATAAAACAATTAAATCTAGATCTAGAAGCTATTTTAATGGCTACTTTCTATTCTAACCTATCTACCTAACCCTAACTGCCCCTCGGGTTTTAATAACACTGAGTCAAGCTTTTGTTTTTATACATCCAGATCCAAAAATCGTGCATGGGCTTGGAGCCATGTTTTGGGCAGAGAATGGGGCCCAAAACCCCATTCTTCGATCCAAAAGGCCTCTTCAGCTGCAGTTGGCTTCCACAGACTTTTCGTCCACTTTTCCTCCTCTGATTGGGTCAAGGCTTAGACCATTGCGAAGCTCTTTCCGAGCCGGTCGTTTTGACATAAGGTAGGCCTCAATCCGAGGTCTGAGTCCAAAGATATGGCATTAGGAAGTTCTCTCGACTTTTTGCTCCTTTATCTCGCTAAAGTGGCACATTTCTGCACATAATGGACTTTGAAGCCTGAAATGCATAAAAACACGTAATCAGTATTAACTCTTACTTATTATTCACATAATTGGCCTAACAGTATGATTATTAAGGGGTTAAAACTACAGTTTTGGGCTCTTATCATCTTCTTTGCTATATGAACTTTGTTCGCATACCAAAGAGGGGGTGGTGTTTCGACCCCCACCTACGTGGCAAACGTCCATTAGTAGGGGTCTCTATTTTATTCGTTTAATCGACAAGACTAAAGCCTAATTTGCAATACCATGGATCAGTGTACATGCCCATTAACTCATGTGTCTAAGGCTGAACCTTAGCCACATGACTTGCCACTAATGTACATTAACTTATGTCCAGATTCGTTTCTTATCAAAGAGATAATTATCAGTTGTGAGTTATATTCAATTACAATTACTTGAGCTACAAGAAATCTCTACTCTACACATATAAATACCAAACTATTTTTCATACAGAACTACGTTCTTGAGACTTGATCCCATTGATAATTTGGGTACGTAGGCAAACACAAGGTACAGTCTCATCATTCTCCCGAATCCCGAATCCCGATCACCATCATTTTTCTAACTACTTTTCTACGTTCTCCGTCTCTTTTGGCAACACTTAGTGTTTTGATCATATTTGATCGAAACAATTAGCTTAGACTCCATTTTTTAATTAGTGATTTACTTGTTTTTAATTTAGTTTATTGAATCATTGATAATTCTTCATTAGATTAATAAAAGTAGTTAGTTATTCATCAATTTAGTTTTGGTTTATTAAATTACTTAGATCTAAATTCAGTTATTAGTTGTTAATCATTTCTTAATTGTTAATTCAGTTGTGAATCCTTGATTAGATCAAATTAGTAAATTTATAATCTTTATATCATGTCTTGCTTAAATTCATACAGAAATTGATAAAAGATAAAATGCATAGTTTACCTACGAAATGAACGATGAACTCAAAATGTAAGTAAACTAAAACTTTCTTACGAGTCTATATTTTATCAAAGATTCTACTCTCAATCCTATGAGATATAGTGGAGTAGGAAGTTCGTTCCACTCCTAGTCCTTCCGCATGCTGTGTTTTCTAGTCTAATTACTCTACTTAAAGTCTAATGAGAGATTTACGAAATGACAACTAGACTACGATGCAACTACCTACAAGATGCAACTAGTCGACTATTAGAACAACTATGGGAATGCTACGTTGATTCTATGATAAGGAGTTAGAGGGGGATTGATTCCACCTTAACTCGACTTAATCCTACTAACGACGAATCGTCGTAATCTGAATTGAACTGTTCGCAGAACAACATGGTTACTCCTAATCCCTAATTACACATGGCATTTCTACCAATTCATAACTAGTATGTGAACGATTACACCCATTCTCATGGTGAACTAATCGTTTCTAGAGTGGAAAGGAAATTATGACGACTCTACGATAATCGGAATCAAGCTTTCATCAAGGCTTCTCAACCCCCTCTAATGGGGGTTTAGCCGAGAATCATCACGCTATCATTCCTAATGGAATTCAAACAAGACATGATATAAAGATTGAAACTTTGCTTGTTTAAATCCAATTCAAAACTACTAATGCAATAATTGAATTAAACTAATAATGACAATTAATTGAATCTACGAATTGAAACTAAACAATTAATGGAAATGAAACTAACTTATGGAGAACACTATTTTATTAATCTAATTAATAATAAAACAATGATTCAAATACTAAATTAATAATCTAACTAATCTAAGTCTAGCTATCTACGTAATAAGGTAATTTAGATCTACACAATTGTAAATGACAAGAATCAAAATTGACAAACTAGCTATTTTATTAATCAAACTAATTAAGAATAATGATTCTAAGAGTTTAATCTAAAACAAGAATTGAATTTAAACTAAACTTAATTTTATTACATGAAAACTAGATCTATAATTATCTATAGTTTTAGGTCTAACTAGCTACCTCTAACTATCTACCATTAACAAAGAGTTAAGCTTTGGTTTTTATACTTTCAGATCCAAAAATCGTGCATGGGCTTGGAGCCATGTTTTGGGCCAGAGAATCAGGCCCAAAACCCAATTCTTTCAGTCCAAAAAGGCCTCTTCAACTGCAGTTGGCTTCAACAGACTTTTCATCCATTTCTGCTCCTCTGATTGGGTCAAAGCTTAGACCATTGGAAAGCTCTTTCCGAGCCGGTCGTTTTGACATAAGGTAGGCCCAATTCCGAGGTCTGAGTCCAAAGATATGGTCTTCGGACGTTCTGTTGACTTTGTGCACTGTTTCTGCCCGCGTGGACTTTGACTTTTCATCTTTTGACCGGGCTTTATAGAGGCTTTGTCTTCTTGAAAATTGGCTTTTAATCACCAAACTCCTTAGCAACCGACCTTTGCTCCTTTATCTCGCTAAAGTGGCACATTTCTGCACATAATGGACTTTGAAGCCTGAAATGCATAAAAACACGTAATCAGTGTTAACTCTTAATTATTACTCACATAATTGGTCTAAAAGTATCACATTCTGAGGGGTTAAAACTACAGTTTTGGGCTCTTATCAAACCACCCCCAAACAGCATTTTGCTTGTCCTCAAGCAAAGATGAGAAATTAGAATAAGTGACCAAAAATAGAGTTTTATCTACTCTCGTTTCGCTGAGTGCGATTGCATTGACCATATACAACAAGGCCTTAAACCACTAGGAATTCCCTAGTGGACGAGTTATAGCCTCGTGAGAGTTTTCCAGTGAAGGTACTCACAAACTTCATCTATACTACAACGACTAAGAAATAAAACTATTGTTTCCTTTTTCATGCTCTAAATTAACTATACCTCTCACTAGCAATGCATATAGAGTAATCAAGTTGAAACCTAAGCTAATATATGCATAATAATCAGTCATCTACAATAAACATATATACAATGAGTAATACTATGAAATGCCTAGCAGGTTTGTTTCTGAAACTCGGAATAGCGTCTTTAAGTAGGTTCTCACAATAATAGTCAAGATATAACACTCTGATTTTTCCACTCAAGTTTCGCTACTCCAGTGTGCAGTGGGCATACTTTACCTTACAATCTAAACGACAACAAGGAAGCCTGAGTCGATCAAATACATCTGCCACTTACTATCATACTAACCTATTCCTAATTGAGCTAGAGGTCTTTATTAGGTGTTGCGGGGATTAGGAGATGGTTTAAGAAGGAAGGAAATGGATATTCAAAAAGGACAAGTCTGAGATAATAGAGTCTTCATACTATGTAACTAGAGAAAACCTTGTTATTTACTTTTGCTTCTTCACTTTGTTTCCATCCTTAGCCATATTTTTTTTCTTTTTCTTTGGCTTTTGACTCCTTTTATTCTATTTTTTTGGAGTTTTTATTTTATTTCTATTTTTATTTTTCTTTTCTTTGGATGGAAACTTCTTTTTCTTTATTTTTCAAGCAATTAACTAACTTTTTTTGTTTACACGGGTTTTCTCTTCTTTTTCTTCCTCATTCTATTCTCGGACTTATCTAAATTGGGTAGGTTGAATTTTTTATTTTTATTTGTTTTTTTTTTTGTAATAGGGTAAAGGATTTGTGGTTTATGAAAGGCTAAAGAAAGGCTCAGAGGCTTACTAGCGGAAAATAATTCATAGGTTTGAATTTCGGCTATATCGATCCAAAGAGGGCCTAAATTCTCGCTTAGGATATGGTTTAGTGATCAAGCAAGTGGACGTGTGATTTCTCTATCCGGATTTTACTCTCCCTTGTGTCATTTCTCAAATGTTTCACTCATATAAGGCTTTAGGCTATATTCTCACAGGATTTGGAGAATAAGTACTCTAGCCTAGATTTCAGAAACTTACTGCTAACAATCATAGATACTCCTGTAATATATTTATAGATAGATGCAAAGATTATTACCTACATATTAATTTAAGTTTCTAAAAATTATTCTAATGCAAAAGCTACGTGAGACTTCTAGATTATTAAGAGCATAGAGAAGGAAAACAATACCAATATTCCTAAGTGTATAGCATGAACTTATTTATTTATATTTTTGAATTTTTGAAATTTTAACTAGAAAACAAATACATATTATATTTATCTATATCCTAACAGATGCCTTAATTACACGTGTTTCTATGCCCCCCAAACAAGAAGCATGCTTTGTCCTCAAAGCATTTAAATAAAGAGGGTAGGAAAAATACCATTGAAGCGCGTGAAATTCAGGAACATCTACAAAACAAGGTTAGAATGTACTAATATAGGAAATAATAAAAAAAACTGACGCAACTCTATACGAGTTCTACCCATTATGGGGTTAACAAGAATGAAATTGCTTGGGACATAAGCAGACAGTAACTAGAATTAAAACTTACCTTATCTCCCGCTTTACTCATCATCTTCCTCATCCTCTTCTTCTATAAAGAAGTGAGGTTCCTTCGCGTCCTGCCATGCCATGATAATTTGCCATGCTTCCCTCCATTTATCATCTATTATTGCTAACCTATTAAGAGCCACTTGGTCTGACGGGGTGTAGGGTGCAACCTGATGAGGTTGTATCCTCCACCCTTGCCAAGTCATTGCACGGAAATATCGAATAATACTATTTGTGGATCTTACAGTGTCGACTGTAATCCAATCCGTGAAACGTGTACAAAAAATAGAAAAGAAACATAGCATAATACGGGAAATTAGAATAGGCATAAGAAGGTACTTATGCCTCATGCTATGGGATCGAGCTAAACTAGACATCAAGGTTCGGGGAAGGTCATGGCACATACGTCCCGAGGCTAAAGCAAGGAAGACGCTGCAAGTGGTATCATTCATAGAAGAAAAACGCCATTCCCCTAAAATATTTAGCATGATCCAAAACATAACAGTTCCTATGTTCATGGACAGGCTACCAAAGGCGACGTTATATTCCCCTTGGTCCTCGATACGGAAAATGCCTTCCCCATAGGACTCATGCAAAAACTCATAAGTGTAGACATACATATTATCTACCCAATAGCACCATGGGTCTTGTATTTCAGCGGGCATAGCAAGTCCAAGAACAAATGCTAGCAAGAACCTGGTAATTTCCATTGGTTCACCATCAATGTTGATGGAGAACACTTGTTCTCCATCTGGTCTCTCAAAGAAAATGCAGTTATCGTAAAAATAAGATGCTAGTGTTGGAAATAAAGTGCATCAGATCTTACCATAAGCGGTTCCCAGCCAACGTATGTGATCGCCTCGCGAAACCAAGCACCGTAAGTAGTGCTTTAGAACAAATCTTCGAAAGACTGTTCCGGTATCAATGTAGGAGATGTCATCTCAAAATTATACTCTGAAATAGCTGCGAATGATCCGGGAACAACCCGCAGAAAAACTGGAATTTTTCTGGTCCACGGAAGTCAGGGCGCGAGTGCGTTATGAAGATTTTGGAATTCCAGTGTTTGAGCGCGGGTCGCGCTCACCTTGGGCGCGAGTGCGCTTTGTACAAAAATTCTAAAAAAAGTGCAGGGCACGAGTGCACTCCTCTGGGGCGCAGGCGTGCTCCGATGTGCTAAAGATCAAAAAATGAGACGAAACGTGGGAATCGTGGGAGTGAAAGGTGAGTAATGGAGGTTAGGTGTAGTGTGAGTTGTGAGTGTAGAATGAATGAAGTTTATATAGATTTTAAGTTGCTAAAATGGATCGGGAAGTTGCCAAAAAGTTTTTACGGCAGTTTCCGGAAATCCTAAAATTTCCAAACCCGAAAACGGAAACAACTCATTTCCTTGATTTTAAAACAAACCTAGTATCTTTTAGGTTGAATTTAGGATAGAATCTACCTATTTAATCGAGATTTCATCCTACCATGATACTTATTCATAGATTTGCCTAAACGGCTATATTTTCACCCTGACTCCGCAATAACTTCTAAAACGAATGTCATATAAAAATCATGCTGGAATAGATAGCACCACCCCCAAACAATTTGGGAAGGTGGGATCAATATTAAATAACCACGCACAATGAAAATAACCGCATTATATTAAAATTTTCATTCGAAGTACATTTCACTACAAAATTCAAATTACAGAAATAAACTTACATTAAAATAGATAACAATAATGAAACTACAAAAAAAAAAACATCAAACGATACTATCCCTAACCACTTCAGTACTGGTAGCGGAGGGCACACTCTCAGGAGATGGCTCCTGAGCTCCCGATGTTCCAGCACCATTTGTCTTTCGGCGACGACGCTCGTGCCTCAATGGTGTGTCCTCAGAAGGAGAATCCCCGTGAGGTGGGAATCGTGCAAGCATGTCGGCTTGGAACTGGCGCTGAGCTTCTAGCTCGGCCCTCATATGTTCCCACCGCTCGTCCTCCCGCTGGGATCGGATCTCGAAGTTATGATGGATAGTAACCTATCGAGTCCGGAGGTCTTCGCAGATAGTGTTGAGTGAACGCATGCCACGATGAATTACGGCCATGCGTTCTGCATCTGACCAACACCTCTCCAAGGCATCCGCATCAAAACAAGTCAAGTCCTCCTCATCCTCCGAGGCATTCTCATTTTCCCCATCCTCCTCATCCTCATTTCCACCATCCTCCTCGTCCTCTTCTCTATCCTCAGGCAACCTCCAAACTAGTTGGACACAATCCTTATAGATCCGAGGGTTTCGGTGTTGGGTGATGTAAATCCTATCAGACGCCGGAGCTGCTCTCAACTTCAGCATGATCTTGGTTATTAAAACAGGGAGAGGTGCCATCAACTTTCCCACTCCCTAATCATGCTAAGCAAAAACTCCAAGATCAGAACTTCGTACTTCGCTCCCGGAGTATCCATAAAATGTGGAGGCGATTCGGACCGATGTCGTGACCTTCTCCTTCCCGGGGCGTTAGACCAATCCACCGAAAGCCAGAATTTGGTTGGTTCTCGAGGATGCTGGCGAACACAATGCAATCTCGCATTGTAGTTCCCTTCGATAACTGTCACGTGCATCAACGGCTCTACCCCATTATATTGGGACTCCTGTAACGTGACATCTAGATGGATTTTAGGTGGAATGCCTAGAATCTCAGCCAACAACCCAGTAGTTACTTCCTTCCTCTTCTTTGCCACCATAACAAAAATTCTAGTCCCCTCCAACTCCCTCGTGTTGTAGAACCGTCGGACTAAGTCTTCATGGTAAAAGGCTTTGGTCGAGTACCACAAGCTATTCCAGTCTCTACTGATCATTTCGTCACCGTTAAACGGCACGAAGTGGTCGCCAGTAAATGCTTTCTCGGGTAAAATTCGACGTTGTTGAGCCATTGGGGTGTTTGGAATGTAGTGGGGGTTGGAATTTAAGTCAACTGAATGAAACAACCAGTGGTGGTGGTGCGGTGGTGGTGCGACAACTTAATTTTTTTAATTTTCATGGGTTTTTGGTGATGTAAGTTGGTGGATTTGGTGGTGGTTTGGTTTTAGAGAAGATTTGAACTTGATTTGAATCTGGGCGTGGGTTTAATTATGTTTCTTTTTTAATTTTTGGATTTAGGTTTTGAAGTTTTGGTTTTTGTTTGATAATGGCAGTTTGAGAAGATGAAGGACGACTGTTGGGGCAAAGGTAAGGGCGCGGGTTGGGCCCAAGCCCAATTCGAAATTGTCAATTTTTTTTGTTTTTTCGCCCAATTTCAAACTAAAATTGCCGCTTCGTTACCGGTCCGATTTTTGCGAATGAGATATGGAAATGATCAGGAGAGAATTTTCAATCCAATGATCCATAAAACACTCTATTCCGACCGTGGATGATATATAAGATAGTGTAAAATGCCTTGTAGTGTGTGCATGACATACGTTAAGCGAACGAATGAACTCTAAATTCATAGAATATGTTAACCCGAATCGGAATACAATTAAACGGCTAAGCAACTCTAATGGGACATAAAACATTGTAGGATGGAAACACAAACACCCCACCCCCAAACAAATTTTTTATAACAAAGTTTAGAAAATTTGTTTTTTAAATGGGTCTTTTAAAGTCAGTTTTCCGAGACTTCCTAGATTACTATGTTTATTCTTTAATATATATATATATATATATATATATATATATATATATATTATTATTATTTTTTTTTATTTATAAATACGGATTAATATATAGAAAAACAATAAGCAATAAGGACATAATTCACCCCATAGAGAAACATGAATAAAAAATCCGAGAAAACATGCAAGAGTGGAAAACATGAATTATGTTAAACATGGACTTAAGATCCGGTACTTACAGCCACACACTCCACAGGGAGGGCCCGGTTACCGTAATGGTGTACTCACCAATATATGGAAATGAAAGGAAATGCACCAAACACAAAAGTTGAGTCGTTTATAGTCAGATACTCGAGACTTTATCTAAACATATGTATGAATATGCCGTTTATCATATATCAACAACCGAAATAGTTGTGGATCATTCCATAAATAAATATCACAGAAAACATACCGAAACACAATCAAGCACCAAGATTTCCTATGACGCAACCTAGTGAATTGAAAGCGAAGTCGGATAACCCTATAACGTGAACCTAGCATGCACCTTCTTTTTTCATTTTGAGCGAGAGGGTGTTCTAGTGAATAAGTGTGGAAAAGTGAATGGTTGTGGATAATATGGTGGATATGGATAAGTTGTAGAAGGAAAGCATGTAAACAATGAGGATGTGGGTTTAGCACAAAACTCATTCATGGTGTAGGTAGGGACTGTTTCAAGTATGAAAATGAAGGTGTCAAATGCTTTGTTCTTCTGAAGTATTTGTTTACTAGGTGGATTTAAAAAATTATGAAGCACAGAAGAAACAAAAGGATCGAGTGCAAAGTCGAGATTCCTTTGAAAGGGTGGAAGGAGGGGAGTCGAGGTGGATGTTGTGCAAAGTAGTTCGTTATAGGGTGAATCACCACCTGCTTTAAGAAACTCATCGAATTCCTCATCTAGATTGGTCATCTCCACGTTACTATGATAGTCCTATATATCTTTGAGAAAGTCATCTATGTCATCCTCATCCGTAATATGTGTATCGACTAGTGTAGGGATGAAAATGTTGGAGTCTGAACTTCCAAAGGAAAGAAATTTGGGCATATGATTATCAGGGAACGTGTTGTTGAAATAATCTCGAGCGAAGCTCTCGATCATGCTAACCTCTCCATCCATAGACCAATCGGGTACATGTGTTTTTTTTTTAAAAAACATTTACTTCAACAGCAAGATGGCCAAAAGATAAGGACATCTTACCATCGCGGCAATTTATAAGCCGCGTTGGCGGTTGCCAAGAAAGGACGCCCTAAGATGATGGGGACAGAGCGTTAGCGACTTCTGTATCGAGGATGACAAAATCAGCCGGATAGTAGAAATCCTGAACTTTTACCAGCACATTTTCGACCACACCCTTAGGATACTTAATAGACCGATCAGCTAATTGCAACGTCATTTTAGTGGGTTGCATCTCCTCTAGAACTATTTGTTTATACAAATAAAACGGGAGTAAGTTAACACTAGCCCCCAGATCTAATAACGCGGTCGTCGTATAGGAATCTTCTAAAGTGCATTGTACAGTAGGACGGCCAGGGTCCTTGTACTTAACAATTCCATTATGTTCAGATAGAGTTGGGAATTGTTCTGTTAAAAAGGCGTCTTTTGGTATATTTATCTTACGCCTAGCAGTACACAACTCCTTAAGAAACTTAGCATGGTGTGGTAGCTTTTTAATAGCGTCGAGGAAGGGAAGGTTTATAGTTAGATTCTTGAAAACGTCCCTAATCTCCTCATAATTTGTACCCCTAGTTAACATGGCTAATTTATGTGGAAACGGTGGTTTCGGGTCTATATTTAGCAATGGTATCACCGGATGTTTAACCGTGGCTTCGTTTTTGGGTTGTGTTGTAACCGGTACCTCTACAATTGGTAGGCTATTAAGTTTCTATTTCGGTATCTAGTAAAATAGCGGTGTAGGGGGCTCTTGGTGGGGTAACTATAGGCATAGTTACTTTGTTATCAACCATTCTCGCTTTAACGAGAGTGGTGATGACATTTAGCTCACCTACATTTTCATATTCATTACTAGTATTATCGATTACCTCAAAGGCTGTGTTTGTTATTTTAGGATTAGGTATTGCGTGACCTGGCAACATACCTTTGGGTTGGGCTTTATCTTGGGCCAACTGTTGGGTTAAATTATTAACGGATTGTAGAAGATTTTGGTTAGATTGAGCCATGGTTTGGAAAAGTTTTTGGCTCACTTGTATGAAGGTGTCAAGACGATCCGGTTGTGTGGGTGTAGTAGTCACGGGTGGTGTTACTGGAACTATTTCGCGTGAATTATTTATGGGTGGATTTTGATAATTATTATTTACCGGAACGATACCTCTATTAGCATTATAATTATTATAACTACCTTGACCTTGTGCTTGACCTTGTTGAGGTTGCACTTGGTTGTTATAATTATTAAAATTACCCCGACGACCTCGCCCTTGTCGTGGTGGAGCTTGGTTAAAACCGCGGCGTTGGCCTAACATATTGATTATTGTACCACGGAGGTGTGACGTGTTGGTTATTTCTCCAACCGAAGTTGGGATTTTGTCTCAAGGGGTTAGGTTCACTATTAATGGAACAAGCCTGTTCATAGGCTATAGGACGATGGGAGTCGGGATTTGAGAGCTCCAATGAAACTACATGGATTTGAATTTACATTCATGACGGGGATAGGCTTTTGTTGAACAGAAATGGCCTCTACCTTTTTAGTGTGTGATTCGATTAGAGTTTTAAGCTTGGGATCGTGTTTAATTTCAAACATACCGGCGGCCTTAACTGTATTAGAAGAACTAGCAGAGCGGTGGATATCGTCACTACCCCCCCCCCCCCAGTTGTTATTGCGTTTAGTTTGCTCTTCTAAAAATTTGTAAGCCTCCGAGACTCCTTTACTTAGAAAACTACCCCCATTCATTATGTCGAGGACTTCTTTATGGTGATGTTGAAGTCCTTTGAAAAGCCACTTAACTAACGGTCTTTTGCTAAGTTATGATGTGGACACTCTATAAGGAGATCGGTGAACGATTCCAAGCCTCACGAAAATGATTCATGAGGATTTTGTCGAAAGAAATGAATCTTGGAAAGCATCTCATCCGTCTTTAGGGGTGGGTAAAAATATTCCATAAACAATTTGAACAAGTTTGGCCCACGAGTCCATTGAATTAGGCTTTGGGCAGTTAACCAAGAGACGCCTTATCGCCTAAGGTGAAAGGGAATACCCTGAGTTTAATTTGTTCCGCACCAACCGTAGGATGGTAGAATGTTGTTAGGACTTGTTCAATCCTACGCATGTGCTGATAAGGTTTTTCATGGTCTAAACCGTGAAAAATGGGTAACAAATTAAAAATATTTGGGGGGATTCGGAAATCCCCCACTGGGTCTGCTAGAACGATGCAAGATTTGGGGCTATCGCTTAGGACTTTATAAAAGTCCGAGAGAGGAGTCTCTTATTTGTCGGGCATTGTGTCAGGTAGAGGATGTGGAATAGTAGCTAGAGGTGCAATGAGTGGTATACTAGATGGGCGTGCTTGTTGATGTTGTTGTGTAATTATGCTCGGTGTTTTTGTTCGACCAGACCTTAATCTCATACAAGGCTAAGGACAAACTTAGCTAATTACGTCAACACTCCAAACAATCCTGATATACTAGTATAAACCTCTAACAGATGATGCGAGGTGTGGAAGAAAGGAATACCTGATTGCGTCCTTGCTTCGGTTATGAATAGCGTCTTGTTTACTCGTGTTCAGTGTATATAACTAGTTAAAATACTGAAAAACTTGAAAAATCGAAGTTCGAATCAAACCTGTGGAAATGCGCGTAAGTCACCAGTATGCTGGTAGCTTCACGCTGTCGCTCTCGCGGTAACTCAAGTTACAGTGTTTTAGGGTGGGTCGCTTTTCGAGATGGGGTGGTCGCTCAAGGTTCCAAGCGTATGAGCGCAGGTGCGCTCGCTTTGGGCGCGGTCGCGCTCCATGTATTTTTTTGCGAAACTTTTCAATGCTGAAATAGACAACCACAGTATGAATCAAACAAGGGTGGGTGGGTTTAATGAGACTTTAAGAAAAGTACTTATACTACGAAAACAATGCGAATGTGAAACTAAGATAGCAGCGGCGCCATTTGATAAAACATAAAAATGCTTAGTTTACCTACGAAATGAACGATGAACTCAAAACGTAAGTAAACTAAAACTTTCTTACGAGTCTATATTTTATCAAAGATTCTACTCTCAATCCTATGAGATATAGTGGAGTAGGAAGTTCGTTCCACTCCTAGTCCTTCCGCATGCTGTGTTTTCTAGTCTAATTACTCTACTTAAAGTCTAATGAGAGATTTACGAAATGGCAACAAGACTACGATGCAACTACCCACAAGATGCAACTAGTAGACTATTAGAACAACTATGGGAATGCTACATTGATTCTATGATAAGGAGTTAGAGGGGGATTGATTTCACCTTAACTCGACTTAATCCTACTAACGACAAATCGTCGTAATCCGAATTGAACTACTTCGCAGAACAACATGGTTACTCCTAATCCCTAATTACACATGGCATTTCTACCAATTCATAACTAGTATGTGAACGATTACACCCATTCTCATGGTGAACTAATCGTTTCTAGAGTGGAAAGGAAATTATGATGACTCTACGATAATCGGAATCAAGCTTTCATCAAGGCTTCTCAACCCCCTCTAATGGGGGTTTAGCCGAGAATCATCACGCTATCATTCCCAATGGAATTCAAACAAGACATGATATAAAGATTGAAACTTTGCTTGTTTAAATCCAATTCAAAACTACTAATGCAATAATTGAATTAAACTAATAACGACAATTAATTGAATCTACGAATTGAAACTAAACAATTAATGGAAATGAAACTAACTTATGGAGAATACTATTTTATTAATCTAATGAATAATAAAATAATGATTCAAATACTAAATTAATAATCTAACTAATCTAAGTTTAGCTATTTACGTAATAAGGGAATTTAGATCTACACAATTGTAAATGACAAGAATCAAAATTGACAAACTAGCTATTTTATTAATCAAATTAATTAAGAATAATGATTCTAAGAGTTTAATCTAAAACAAGAATTGAATTTAAACTAAACTTAATTTTATTACATGAAAACTAGATCTATAATTATCTATAGTTTTAGGTCTAACTAGCTACCTCTAACTATCTACCATTAACAAAGAGTTAAGCTTTGGTTTTTATACTTTCAGATCCAAAAATCGTGCATGGGCTTGGAGCCATGTTTTGGGCCAGAGAATCAGGCCCAAAACCCAATTCTTTCAGTCCAAAAAGGCCTCTTCAACTGCAGTTGGCTTCAATAGACTTTTCATCTACTTCTGCTCCTCTGATTGGGTCAAGGCTTAGACCATTGGAAAGCTCTTTCCGAGACGGTCGTTTTGACATAAGATAGGCCCAATTCCAAGGTCTGAGTCCAAAGATATGGTCTTCGGAAGTTCTGTTGACTTTGTGCACTATTTCTGCCCGCGTGGACTTTGACTTTTCATCTTTTGACCGGGCTTTACAGAGGCTTTGTCTTCTTGAAAATTGGCTTTTAATCACCAAACTCCTTAGCAACCCGCCTTTGCTCCTTTATCTCGCTAAAGTGGCACATTTCTGCACATAATGGACTTTGAAGCTTGAAATGCATAAAAACACGTAATCAGTGTTAACTCTTAATTATTACTCACATAATTGGTCTAAAAGTATGACTGTTACAGGGTTAAAACTACAGTTTTGGGCTCTTATCAGAAATGATAGTTTAATGATTCAAAACTAAAACCTCCATTAGAGGGGTTTGAAGAAGCCTTAATGAAGCTTGATTGTTGTTAGCGTAGAATAGTTCGTAATATTCTATTCCATTCTAGAAGGTAATTATTTCACCATGAGAATGGGTTTGATTGGTTTACATGCTAGTTGTTAGTTGGTAGAGATTGCCATGAACAATTAGGGATTAGAAACACCCAATTGATATGCGAAAGTATTTCAATTCGGATTACGACGAATCTTCGCTAGTTGATTAAGTCAAGTTAAGGTGGAATCAAATCCCCTTAATTCCTCCTCATATAGTCAATTTAGTAATTCCGTAGTTGAATTATCGTATCCTGATAGTAGTTTCCCATCGTAGTATAATTCCATCGTTACTCTCATTAACTTTGATAGACTGATAATCGTAGTTAACTTAGAATTCTAAAGAACTAGGAGTGGAACGAATCTTCTATTCCAACTATATTGCAATAGCATCGAGAGTAGAAAACTTTGATAACATTAAAGTGTAAAATAGTTTTAGTTTTACTTGCGTTTGAGCCTCATCAGCTTATGCGTAGGTAAAACTATCTTTTTACCATTTATCAAAGTTGAAGGACACTAGTATCATTCATGAATGCAAGTTTACTGAGTGGCTGTCTAACATAGTAGTGGTCCCCAAAAAGAACGGCAAGGTAAGAATGTGTGTGGATTTTACAGACGTCAACAAGGAGTGCCCAAAGGATTGCTACCCCATGCCGCGAATAGATGAGTTGGTGGACCGAACTGCGGAATTCAAGATTTTCTCATTCATGGACGCATCGATGGGCTACACTCAGGTGATGATGTACGACCCTGACCAAGAGAAGACCGTGTTCATAGTGGAGGGGGGAACATACTGTTATACCAGAATGCCTTTTGGGCTAAAGAATGCGGGAGCAACATTTCAGAGAGTGGGGGAGAAGATGTTCGAAAGCAAGATCAGAAAGGGAATGGAAATCTATATAGATGACATGGTAGAGAAGAGTATGACCGAGGACGAGCATTTGGCGGGGCTAAGTGAAACTTTCTCTATACTGCGAAGACACAAACTGATGCTAAACCCAGAGAAGTGCACGTTCGGGGTGACATCCGGAAAGTTTTTGGGATACATTGTCACTTGCCACGGAATAGAAGCGAACCCAGACCAGATAAGGGCACTGTTAGAAATGCCGTCTCTGTAGAATGTGAAAGAGGTGCAGAGATTGGCTGGAAGGGTCGCGGCTCTCAACAAGTTCATATCAAAGTCCTCGGATAAATGCTGGCCTCCGTACCTACTCTTGAGGAGGACAACCGACTTTCAGTGGACTGCTGCGTGCGAAAGGGCTTTCCAGGATTTGAAAGAGTATTTGGGGAAGGCATCGATCTTATCGCGCCCAGGGCAGGGGAAGAAGTTGTATTTGTACTTGGGGGTATCAGAGCATGCAATCAGTTCAGTGCTGATAAGGGTAGTAGACAAGGCAGAGAGGCCAATGTACTTCCAAAGCAAGACAATGTTGGACGCCGAAACAAGATACAGTAGAATTGAGAAGTTTGCCTTGGCTTTGATCTTTTCGGTGCTGAAATTGAAACCTTATTTTGATGCTCACTTGGTGGTAGTGGTGACCAACCTGTTGCTGAAGCAGGCCCTGAAGGCAGAGAAATCAGGTAGAATGTTGAAATGGGCGGTAATGCTGAGTTCGTATGACATTAAGTATCAAGCCAGGATCGCGGAAAAGGCACAAGCCATGGCTGAATTTCTGGATGAGTTTCCAGCCGAGGATCCCACCTGGGGGGAAGAGATGATTATGGAACAGAAAATGGACCAAAACCACGACCCTCTAGATCCTTGGGAAATGCAAAATGGATGGAGAGTCTTTGCAGATGGGTTCGCTACCGACATAGGGAATGGAATTGGGGTGGTGTTGGTCACACCTGAGAATACTCGTCTGGAGTTATCAATGAAGCTGGGTTTTGCTGCATCGAATAATGAGTCTGAATATGAGGCAGTGATAGCAGGTTTGGACTTAGCCAGGGATTTGGGGGTGAGAGAGCTGACAGTGTATTCAGATTCGAACTTGGTAATATGTCAGGCCAATGGAGGGTTCGTGGCCTGATGTCCAAGGATGGCAAAATACTTGGATGTATTGCAGAGAAGGGTAAACAAATTAGAAAAGATCAGTTTTGCTCATCTAGGCAGGGGAGAGAATAGACACACCGAAGTCAGGGTGCTGAGCAAACCGAGTACCACAGAGGAAGAAGGGGTATGGCTAACTACTGACCACGAGCCGGGATGGATAGAGCCCATCAAGAGTTTTCTTTTGGGGATAGAGATAGAGAACAAGCGAGAAAGGAGGAGGATGGAACATGTATTGCAGAGGTACACATTACTGGATGGAGACTTGTATCGGCGAAGTGTCGGCGGACCGTTGTTGAAATGCCTGGGACCGCAGAAGGTGCAAGAGGTGTTGGGGCAAATTCATGAAGGGGATTGTGGGAGCCATTCGGCCGGGAGGACTACGGCGCACTGGCTGCTAACACAGGGGTACTTTTGGGCTCACATGAAAAGAGATGCCACCGAATATGCCAAGAGGTGCAAGAAATGACAGAGTTTTGCACCACTGATACACGCGCCAGCTGAGCCCTTGCACCAGGTCTATAGTCCATGGCCATTTGCTATGTGGGCGTTGGATATCGTCGGACCCCTGCCCATGGTGAGCGGCAAAAGAAGGTTCATGCTAGCTGTGACAGATTACTTTACAAAATGGGTCAAGGGCGTGGCTCTGCAATGGGTGAGGAAGTTCCTATGGGAAAATATCATATGCAGGTTTGGACTCCCACACCATCATCGTGGATAACAGTACCCAGTTTACATGGGGAAAAGTGAAAGCATTTCTCCAAGCGTACGGAGTAAAGAAAGGGTTCTCGGCCCCCTACAATCTAGAGGGGAATGGGCAGGCAAAGTCCTCGAACAAAGCTATATTGGATAATCTGAAGAAAAAGTTGGAGGAGCACAAAGGATCTTGGGCAGAGGAGTTGCACAGGGTACTCTGGGCATACCACACAACTCCGCGGACGTCTACTGGGGAATCACCGTTCGCTATGGCTTATGGAGTGGAGGCAGTGGTTCTGGTGGAAATGATGGCCGTGACAGCCAGAACCAAAGTTGTTGAAACAGGAGTTAATGAGACAATACTAGCCGGGGATCTGAATCTTATAGAGGAAAGGAGGGACACCGCGCGCCTCAGATTGGCAGAGTACCACAGGAGGTTGCATAGACAATATAACAAGCGGGTGAAGCCGCAGAAATTTAATGTTGGTGACCGGGTGCTTCGGCGGGTGACCCCATCCACCAAGAAGGAGACAGATGGAAAGTTGGGCCCTAACTGGGAGGGACGATACATTGTGGTAGAGGCTGGAACGACCGGGGCCTACAGGTTGCAGACACCCCTGGGAGAGAACGTCAAGCGACCGTGAAATATCAGGATGTTGAAAAAGTTCCTTGAGTAACTTTGTATATAGTTTTTTTTTTTAATTATGAAATGGAAGTCTATTTGCTTCGTAATATGTGAACATCAAGCTTTGTAATGATATTTTGAGCCCTTTAGAATGTCAATGAAAGTGATAGCAAATTTCCTCTATCTGATTCGTGTTTATTCGTTTGTATGTGGATTAGGCCAAAGACCGCGGATGATGATGTCCAAATTCAACTTGGGGGCTAAACTGACCTGCCCCCAGCATCTCCATTCTCAACTTGGGGGCTAAACTAATATGCCCACAACATCTCCATATTCAACTTGGGGGCAAGCTGAGTTGCCCCCAACATCTCCATGGCATCAGACGATAAGGTCAAAATTCAACTTGGGCTAAACTGATCTGCCCCCAACATCTCCATACTCAACTTGGGGGCTAAACTGATTTGCCCCCAACATCTCCATACTCAACTTGGGGGTTAAACTGATCCGCCCTCAACATCTCCATAGTCAACTTAGGGGCAGTTGAGTTGCCCCCAACATCTCCATGGCAGCGGAGGGAATGAGATCTTCGCGGACGACGAGGGCCGAACCTAACTTGGGGGCAAACTGAGCTGCCCCCAAACAACTTTAGCAGCGGCTAGAGAAACAGTATGGATGGATGAATGTGTCTAATAGGCAAGTACTAGCACGATACCCTTTTGTAATAATGAGTCGATGGCAATGCGTTAAGCAAAACTTGATATACAAATCAGAAAACATATCCGAAACAAGTGTTTGACAGGAAATCATGTCTATTGTGCCCTGATGGGAGTACCCAGAAATACCAGGCCAAAAGTGAAATTACAAAACACAGAAAAGATGGTCACTTGGGATCTTCAGTCGCATCCGCAGACGGCTGCCCCCCATCCTCCTCCGTAACGGTTGCATCAACATCAATGGGGGAGGTTCCCACCCCAGGATGGAAAGTGGCCTCTGGCTCGGCTGTTTGGGGAGGGGCTGTAGAGTCTGGAATGGCCGAAATGGAAGTCTGAGCTGGGAGGAGGCAACCGGCTGCTGCCAGGGCATCCAGTTGTTGCTTTAGCTCATTGGCAATCTTCTTAGAGGCTAAGTCCTTTAAATGTTCAGCAGCATCCGTCAATGACTTATCCAAGACGGCTTGCAGAGTGACTCTATCAACCTCCCTCTGGCTCTCCAGCTGTGAGGTGACGCCAGCCACATAGTCCTTGTGGGCTTGCTCGGCACGCTAGAAGTCCTAGTGATGTTTGAGCGCTGAGAGGCGGGCGTCATCTGTTTCCTTCTTCAGCTGGGAGTACTTCGCCTTCCACCCCTCGGGACCGTGGATCTCATTTTTCACAGATTCTAGGGCATCCAGGGTGTTGGTGAGACCGCATATGACGTAGCCGACATCGAGGCTCAGCTAGAGGTAATGACAAACTTAGAGAAAATTAAATAACAAGGAAGGAGAAAGAAAAAAGGGAAGGACATACCCTTTCCCAGCCAGTGTAGATCACTGCCCTGTGGGAGGCAAATAAGCCAGAATCCCCATAAGATTGATCCCTGGGGAGATGGGAGCTGAAGAACAGGGATGCGACCACCGCCGGATTGTCCAGCGCAGAATCGCTGGTGGTGACGTCCCAATCCCTAGCCTTGAATTATGGGTGCCAGATTTCTACTGCCCTCGCGGGTAGGGGACCAATGGGAACAACCAATGGGAAGGCCAGCAACTATTTGACCCACGGTCGCGGTGGGAGTAGGTGAGGAAATTGGGTGACACTAGGCACATGCTCGAGGACCACATCCCCAGGAATACCATAGGCTGCTTGGACCACAGCCAGGTTGGGTCTACACATATAGGACGACAGATGGGGAAGGGCAGTTGGTCTCCCGGAGGTAGAGGGGGTAGAGGATGAATGAATGGGCTCATGAGAAGGGGACTCCGATCGTTCCACGGTGGAACCAGAAGATCCAGAGGTAGTGGAGGAATGGATAGATCTAGACGGCGAACCGGCAGATGGGGTAGCGGACGAACCACCTGAATCAGAATCAGACATGATAAAAATGAGAATTTGGACAAAAGCGAGACAAGAATAGTAAGATGGGGGAAAGAGTACCCAACAGAGAAAGAGATGAATGACCAAAAAAAAATACTCGTGATCAACAAAACTATACCATAAAGTTAAGAAAAAGAGAAAGAACGAATCTGGATGATGTCACACAAGTGGTGAGAGGGATGCAACCGATGGGTGAGTGCAAAGTGAAGTAGCAACTTCACCAGAGGGGAAGGAAACTAGCAGAATTGGCAAAGGACGAATGAGATGAAAGATGCAAGTGAGAACAGAAAAGAAAAGTGTTGGGAGTATGGAGGAGTATATGCGAAGTTTTGAGCGGGATATGAAAAGACAAGGGCAATGAGGGAAAAAGAACACTGTGGCAGAGAATAAGGCACGTGGCTCCACGAAAACCGAAGAGGCGAAGGGCGGTTACGCATGCTTCTCGAGACACGGGCCCAAGGACATGTGCTCATGGACTCGGAGCTCAAGGCAGGAGCGTGATTGTGGATGTCAGAGAAAATAATGAGTTGAGGACCTCAGATAGGACAACTCTCTGAACAACCAACTGGGGATTCTTGGCCCACGGACCCATCGATATCCGAAGGCCGAGAGGGGGCATCTGTATCAGCCTATTTTGGGACCAATGAGTTGGCATGCCTGCAGGTCCGAAGTAGCATAAGGAAAGGGAAGTGCGGAACACCTAATCACGGCCGCAGAATTCTAAAAAAGGGTGGGTCACATATGGATAGATGACTCGGGGGGTGCCAGGGTCAAAGGAGAGGCAAGATAAGAAAGAAGAAATGGGAAGTATTGGATCGAGGCCGTGGAACCCTAACAGGATAGGTGTGCAAAAGCTGACCAATGGATGGGATGTAGAGGAACGGATGGGAAGAGAAGGGGGAGGATATAAAAGGAACAGTGAACCTAGGAAAGAAACGGGGGGGGGGGGGGGGGAGGGAGAAAAAGAGAGAGAAAAGGGAGGTGAAAGGTGAGAGGAGAGAGTGAAAGACTAGGGAAACCATTAGGGATTTTTCTGGTAAACACAAACACATTTAAATTACCCAAACAAACTATCACTAAGGATGGGAAAAACTTAACACTTTTAATAAGGAGTGTGAATGAATTGATTAGTATAATGTTTTTGATAACAAATTATTGTATATACATGAGTTGAGGATGGATGATTGTATTAATTCTTTTTTGTTTATGATATTTTTGTATTTTTTTTAATATGAAACATGAAGTTGAATACTGGGTTTGACATTGCAATTCGTTAGAAGTATCATTCTGCATGCATTACAATGTAAGAGAAATGTTAGATATTAAAATATTAGTACGTACATTTAAAGGGAAATCGTAGGAAAGAAAGAATAAACCTTTGATTTTATGGATTTGGTTGGCTGAAATATTTATAGTATAGAGGAGTAGATATATGTTAAGTAATGAGTAAAATCAATCGAAGAGTGCGACCAGTGAGTAAAATCAGGGAAGTGTCTTGGATCCCTCCTGATATAGGGGTAGTCAAGGCTAACACAGATGGTTCGGCAATCGGAAATCCAGGAAATGGGGGTGCGGGAGTCATTTTTAGGAGCTATACGGCTGAAGTTCTGGGTACATTGGTACAAGGTCTAGGGGTCACTACAAACTATGAGGCCGAAAGTTTGGCAGTGGTATTGGCGGCCGAAACTGCAGTGGAAAAAGGATGGCAGAAAATTTGGATAGAGAGTGACTCTATGGCAGTTGTTTTAGCATTCCAAAAAGGAGAAGTCCCATGGTGGCTGAGAGCACCGTGGTATAGAGCATCAAGGATTACTGACTGGAAAATCTCACATACACTCAGAGAAGCAAACTTTGGGGCAGATGCGGCCGCAAAACATGGTTCAACTTTGCAAAAAGGAGAGATCTATTGGAGTCCCAATAGACCCCCTTTCATTAGGTCCCTAGAATGTCCTCACCGGACTTACTACAGATTTGATTTTTAGAGTCTGTTGTAAATCCATTTTGACTGAGTTGTATTCTTTTTTACCAATTAATAAAACATCCTACTTGCATGCAAAAAAAAAAATATGTTAAGTAATGAAAGATAATATCGTTACACTCAATGAAAAAGGAAAATTATGTATTTGTTTAATGCTAGAATGATTTATACCTTTTTAAGTGCATGGAAATTTATTTTGAAAAATTCATGCGTGTTATTATTTTCTATGCACTTGCAACAATTGGTATGCATATCATATTATCATTATGCTATGCGGAAATGAGAAGCAAACAACTTAATGAACACAACCATGAGTAAACCCTTTGAGCCTGACTTTATAAAATTTATAAAGAGCATATCACATTTAAACAATGAAATTCAATTAAGAGGTCATAAAATGAAATATTGAAGAGATTCAACACATTGCATGCACAAAGCCTCACAGTGGTCAAGCTAATTAAGCTAGATCAATCTATTATAGCAAAACTCAAGAACCTCTCATTTGGTTTTAAAATGAGGGTTTCCTTTGTACAAAAGTTTCCATTTCATACCCAGAGAAAGTCTCTTGCAGGTTGAGTTGGCTAAAATGTTAGCTAGCCTCCAGGTTAAAGATCTAATATGTTTTGCATAACCCAAGAAAAGTTAATAGTGTCGTGCTAAACACCATCACAACTGGTCGTCAATCACACTCCAACCATTACTCAAACAATCATTCTCAATTGCATATATAACACACCATCCAATATATCTCAGCACGTACTCCTCCCATATTATTTGTAGAGCCTTGCAGCCAGGGCCAGCCCTATGCCTATGTTGTCTAAGGCTTTGCATAGGGCCCCCAATATAAACAAAAAAAGGCCCCATGAAGCTCTTAAAAACCCACTATAGTGTTAGAAACCCAGACAAAAACCTAATTTTTCAGACTTTGCATTGGGCCCTTTGAAACACAGGGCCGACCCTGCTTGCAGCTACAGGGGTATGTACTATTCCATTACATACCTGTTCTAGCTAACCTTGGCCAATATAATGGAAACAAAACACTCCATCTGTAGTACAATGCAACCTGCAGAGAAACCATGTATTAATTATTAAATAATATTAAAAGTAGTTTTGAAAGTTTTCTCTAGATCATTTCATAACCTGCCCAGTAAAAGCGGAAACTTTGATGTTATTCAAATCAAGATGCAAACATAGAACAACTTACACCTAGACTAATTTGTATTTCCTGCCAACACTACTTCAACAATCCATCTAGAACAACCCTTCATTGTTATTATTTGCATTGTGAACTGAATTTTTTGAACTGTGAGTCCCCATAAAAGAATACGTAAACTCAACAGATAATGTATAACAAAGATAGAAAGGAGACAAAAAAAAAGATTAAAAACGTAAAAGATACCCATGTTCTATTAGTGAAAAGCGAATGCAGGGAAACATTATTAAAAACGATCGATCATGATGAAGCTTAAACTTAATCTTCATTGATACAATTTATGAGGTGCTTTTTCATACTAACCTTCAAGATATTAGAGCGAGTGGAGTAACCAATATAATTAAAAGCAAAGAAACCCTTTCGTAAAGCAAGTTATGCAAGACTCACATTCCTAAGTTGTCATCAATTCATGTTTCATGTGATGGTGGAGTCGCTTTGGCATACTGACCATAAATTGTGGTGTTACACCTAATCGTCTTGGTGTCCTCGCTATCAGAGTATCAGGTACTCATATATATTACAGGCAAGTACATTTTCTACAAAGCTCTCTTAGCTAAATCTAACACCGTAATGGTGAGCTATAGTCCTAAACCTTTGTCAACTGGTTTGAATATGTACAATCCTCTCAGTTGGTCAAGTTTTATATGTGTAGCCTTATTTGGGTAGATAACCTTGAATTACACGCATGGTGTTCATAAATGGTGTGTGTGCATTGCAATGATACTTGCATAGTGTGTGTTGTATGATTTGCGTGCTCAATGTCATCATGTCGTTGATATTGAAGAATTACCATTTATTACTTAGATTGTTTAATGCCAGTATTTTGAGAAAAAAAAGTCAACAACGCATACCTAGACTTGACTCCCAAATCATCGTAAAAGTTCTATGGTATATTGAAGCATGTAAACTAAAGTAGCTAACGGTTCACACCATGTCGTGTGGAATTAATAATTAAGGCATAAACAAAAAATGTGTTTACCTGGTTCCGAAAGAGGTCTTGTTGTGAAGTTTATATTCAGGTCGTGTTTGTCAACCAACCAACCAAAAGTCAAATTCACATCTAGGAAGACACAATATGAAAATGGGCAAAAGGCAAAGGCATATAAGCTATCTTTAGCAAAGCTTGAACATATCTATATTACTAACTAAAACCACATATACAGGAAGATAATTATCCCAAGGGTATATTACCTACACCTTGTGCCATAATTATTGATAAAAAAAAACACAAAAATTAAAATTTAAAAACATACACACACACACACCTTAGACTCTAATGAGACTTTAAATGACACCTTAGTGCAAATACTAAATATAAGCTCCGTGGTAGATAAACTAAACCCAACTATTCACATATCTGATATGATACATGAATAATACCAAGTGAAATTAATCTATTAACTAAAATAGTAAAGGAACCAATAGATGAATAAGTAGAAACTAAAACTCAGAGGGCATCTTAAATAAGATATTTTTCGTTATGTAGTTGGGAATCAAACACATGTAGTATCAGTATGGAAGGATGCCATTTGCATAAAGATACTTTACAGAGCTAAATCGTTGTTGATACCTTTAAGTTACATGCTTTGTAGGTCACACTTCAATCGGTGACACGTTTCGTACACCAGGCTTCAATCTTATTTTCCTTTAATTTTATTGGTTGTAACTAAGAAGCCTGAACAAATAAAAGTAAAGATTAGTTAGTTAAATTATATACTTATGCATCACATCTTCAATATGTTTTTCTAACATGGAAAGATACCAACTATACCAAATTTGAAAAGGGGATGACCCCGTTTTTGTAACGCAAGAAAAAATGTAGCAAGACAAATAGTTCCTTCTTCATAATAAAAAAAGATTGGAAAGTAACCTTATATATATTATAATATTAGCAATCCACAATCCACATGATTAGTGAAAAAGCCTAAAGCAACTAAAACAATAGAGAACTTTATCCATAAGAGGCTGAAAACAGAATAAAGTCACACTATTATAAATTGTAAGCAAGACAACACATATATATTTTTTTAAATGGCGTCCTAAATGCAATCGGTCAAAAGTGTCACTCCAATTAATTATTTTGACTGAATATTATTATTACCTAAAGTCTGAAGATAAGGGGTGGAAACTGTGATTGCTAAAATTTCCCTCATACGTAACTCATCACAACTTGTAATAACACAGTTTTACATGAATACATGGAAAGATACCAACTATACCAAATCTGAAAAGGGGATGACCCCGTTTTTGTAACGCAAGAAAAAATGTAGCAAGACAAATAGTTCTTTCTTCATAATAAAAAAAGATTGGAAAGTAACCTTATATATATTACAATATTAGCAATCCACAATCCACAATCCACATGATTAGTGAAAAAGCCTGAAGCAACTAAAACAGTAGAGAGCTTTATCCGTAAGAGGCTGAAAATAGAACAAAGTCACACTATTATAAATTGCAAGCAAGACAACACATAAAAAAATTAATAAAATGGCATCCTAAATGCAACCGGTCAAAAGTGTCACTCCAATTAATTATTTTGACTGAATATTATTATTACCTAAAGTCTGAAGATAAGGGGTTGGAAACTGTGATTGCTAAAATTTCCCTCATACGTAACTCATCACAACCTGTAATAATGCAGTTTTACATGAATGTGGCAGTAGCAAAGTTGGTAAAATATTTGGGTGATGATACCAAAGGTTTGGGGTTCGAACCCCACCACAACAATGAGTTATTGATCTCCTTTAAAAACAGGCTTGCCAATAAAATAAAAATGTGGCAGTGTCGATGGTGGCCTTTAGCAATCGAATGAGTATACAATTTCATAGTGTACAGACCATGAATTGATGGTTCAAAGCAACAATGTTACGAACAAAACAGGGAAATAAAAGAGAACAACATTACACACCTTAATGGATCAGCGGTTATATGTGCAAACTAATTCTTAAGAGTAAAATTTGTCGTGGTTCCTCTTAAAGGAAATTTTTAATAGGCATAAATCATGTTCTAATTACAAACATAAAATATATATAAAAAAATTATGAAATCATATCGAGAAGCGAATATTTACTCTGTTGATCTGCAAAATTCCCAAAAATAGTAATTTAAGGTCACCTGGGTACACTACAAAACATGTGTAATAAACTGATTAGATGATATGGAACTGTAAGAAAATAAATACATTGCATGTTTGGCGTAAATCGACCTTGGATTTAAGTTTTCTCAACATCTGTGCAAAAAATGTAAATAATTTAAGATAATCCCCTAAACGAATTGAGCCTAATAAGATCATTTTATACACAAAAGTAACTGAGTGAAGAAAAAAAAATACTGAAATTGTAAAAAAGATTCGCCAGACAAATGAAGCCTTAACCTTTGCAGAATCCTTTCACTAAAGAATCACTAAAATTTATTTTCCAAATCCCTATTGAGGAGATTTATAAGTAGATAACGGTAACCTGTTGAGTAAAAAAAAAAAAAAAAAAAAAAAAAAAAAAATCCCCTGTCAGTAATTGAACTAAGGGGTTACCATAAAAGTTAGAAAGATGATTGATACCTGGTGCTTGGAGAGTTGGAGAGTCGGAGGGAATATCATCTCTCTCTCTCTCTGATGAAATGAATGAAGCAGTCTTTTCAAGTAACTGAGTGAAGAAAAAAAAATACTTAAATTGTAAAAAAGAATCGCCTGACAAATGAAGCCTTAACCTTTGCAGAATCCTTTCACTAAAGAATCACTAATTTTTTTTTCCAAATCCCTATTGAGGAGATTTATAAGTAGATAACGGTAACCTGTTGAGTAAAAATAAAATAAAAAAAAATCCCCTGTCAGTAATTGAACCAAGGGGTTACCATAAAAGTTAGAAAAATGATTGATACCTGGTGCTTGGAGAGTTGGAGAGTTGGAGAGAATATCATCTCTCGCTCTGATGAAATGAATGAAGCAGTCTTTTATGCTTCGTAGCCATCGTTATGCATTAGTGTTGTTGGAGGTCATGTGGAACGGGGGGTTTGAGAGAGATTAAGAGAAAACCATCGGCTCTTTTACTGTTTTTCTTAATTTTTCCTTTTTTCATTAAGACCCAATATTTAAAACGGCACATGGAGAAATTTAATTGTATTGAATACATCACCTAATTATCTTTATGAGAGGGTGCTTATTCTCTAGAGAAGAAGAAGTAGAAGGGTTGAGAACGGGGTTTAATAACGTGACTGAAATTTTTTATTTAAAACATCAATTAACGAACTAAAACATTGTTGTATGAGAGGCCCAAGCCCACAAAACCTTTAATAATAATGTAATGTTTCCATGTGCTACTTTGTGTTTTTGAACCTTTATCACAACAGTTGCATTACACAAATTAAATTGAATAGTTATGAATTATTTTGTGCCCTTATTCCACTTTTAATTGGCATTTTTACACATTAATTGCTTTAAAAGTCTACTCAAAGATGTTTCAAAACGATTCAGAGCATACATCTATTCCCGATGAAACGCAGATCCCTGTGAAATCCAGACCACCCTTTGTCTTCCACCACCTTCACCTAAAAAATACTAAAATGATACCCTAAAAAACCAGTAAAAAAAAGAACAAACAAATCAAATCAAAGCAACCATGAAACTTTGTACACCTGGTAAAAGAAACAATACTAAATCTTAATCTTACCCTCTATATGTATTAGTTTCACAAGTTGCAAAAAGAGTCCCTATACATTTTGATTTCATAAAGTAGTTTCTTTTTGTTTTGCTTGGTAAGTGTAAAATATATTAAAAAAAACACATGGAAACCTATATAGGGTTAGTTGAGCTGAGCACTCCAAGATCCTCAATATTAGCTAAATCTCAAGTATTACCATTCATAACGAAATGACATAGTTATGTCAAGTAGCACCACGCTTGGCAGCTAGGTATGTATGTAGCAAGGTTGATGATCTTGTGAAGGACAAATTTGTATCTCTAAGTGAAGTCAAAGCTAAAGAAACAGAAGAGAAGGACATGGTTGCACAGTAGGTATCAACTGCTTTCTGCACTTGAAAATTTCAATATTTTCAGTTTTCGGTGAGACTTTTGTCCTCCTTGACAGTATCATTTAATATTGAATGCATCTCGGTTTATTATTGAACTTTGTTTAAACATTAAAGCAATAAGATTTCTGTCAAATGCCTTGTTTCATTTTATTGCATTGGTCACTTATTTGGTTGCTCCAAATTGGGCTTGCTTACTCCATTTAATTATTGGTTATTTGATCTATTTCTCTCCTTTAGACTAGTCGACTTCGGCCCTGTAAAGCCCAGAATTCTATTCCCATAACAGTTTGAAGCCCCAGACCATCATCTTATTCACTTCTAAAGTCAACTGTAAAATAAGTTAACTATATTCACTTTCTCGTAGCAGAACATGTATGCACAATTGCTGCCTCTTGCCTTGCTAGCCCTACTAATCCAAGGTATGGGAGGAAGTGGAATGGTCTCTGGATTTGCACCCCATCCACCAATGGGTGGTATGGCAATGCTCCTAATGCTTCCATCTGGCATGCCTCCAATGGGTACTTAATGATTTCCAGGTGAACGCTGGAAGTCTAGAACTATATGTAGTTGCATCAACAAATATACGGGTAGCTCAGCAGTGCAGTGACACGTGTTCCTCCATGTCGGTAGAGTAATTCGGTCCCTGATTCTCTATTCGTGTTTCTATTAGAGCTAGCTTCTTTCTTCTTTTCCCTTTCATATTCATTGAGCTGAGGTATTTCTTACTGCTCTTGAGAAGGTCCCAAGGTATCACTCCTTGTTGTATATAAAGATCTCACTTCTACACCCACACATGAAATCATGCTCCGTCTCTGCAACTTCAACACTTTAAAGTATTGCATCTAGGTTAATGATAAGAATATAAGTACTTCTATTAGTCACTTCTACAAATACTCTGGGAAGTTTATTTCTAATCTCATATTCAGTCAAGAAAACAACAAATTAGAAATGAAAAACTAATCCAAATAATACAAAAATTTGCTTACCCAAGAACAAAGAAAATTTGCAAAATGTAACATATTTTATTCAAGTGAATAATCAAATTTAGAGGAAATATTTAGCAAAGTCGAGAGTTAAACCAGGGGTACTTTGACACGAAAAAATTGTACCTAAAGGATATCGTCATATGATAATTGTTCCTGACTTCCTGCACAATGAAAACAAAGAACGTGGTGAGTGACAAAACATAATCATATCACGCATAGATGAAGAGGAGAAAGCACTGAGAGAAGAAGGAATATGAGTATCACTCAAAATAAATAGAGTGATTTATTTTTAGGGTTGGTATTCCGGGGCTATAGAATGGTTTCTGACGTTACTCAAAAGAATCTTTAATGCCGCTTTAGTTGGGAAAACACTTGCCTGTTGTAATTGGCAAAGTTCGCTAGGTCTTTTGGAAGTTGGGCATTTCAGTTTTTCCCCCCCACTATTTAAGGTCTTATCCATAGCCAAAAGCCCATACATGTTTTGCAAGATGTATTTTTGGATTTGTTTGCACCTTTAAAAAGCGGCCACAATTGATAAGAGCCCAAAACTGTAGTTTTAACCCCTTAATAATCATACTGTTAGACCAATTATGTGAATAATAAGTAAGAGTTAACACTGATTACGCGTTTTTATGCATTTCGGGCTTCAAAGTCCATTATGTGCGGAAATGTGCCACTTTAGCGAGATAAAGGAGCAAAAAAGTCGTGAGAACTTCGAATGCCATATCTTTGGACTCAGACCTCGGAATTGGGCCTACTTTATGTCAAAACGACCGGCTCGGAAAGAGCTTTGGAATGGTCTAAGCCTTGACCCAATCAGAGGAGCAGAAGTGGACGAAAAGTCTGTTGAAGCCAACTGCAGCTGAAGAGGCCTTTTTGGACTGAAAGAATTGGGTTTTGGGCCTGATTCTCTGGCCCAAAACATGGCTCCAAGCCCATGCACGATTTTTGGATCTGAATGTATAAAAACAAAAGCTTAGTTCATTGTTAAAGGTAGATAGTTAGGTTAGGAAATAAATTAGATTAGTTAGCCTCCATTAAACCTTAGTTCTAGATCTAGTTTTTATATTAAAGTAATTAGTTTTATTCTTGTTTTAAATTTAGTATTGAATGATTGTTCTCCCTTGAATTAGATAAGAAAATAGTTGTTCTTGATTCAATTTCGATTTGTCAATTACAATTGTTAGATCTAATTTCATTTACTACTTGTTATTCAATGCTTAGTTGTTAATTAGATTTTCGTTATTGTTTAATTTAGATTAGTTAAATTTCATAAAGTTAGAATCTTTATATTATGTTTAGTTTAGATTCAATGGGAAATGTTAGTTTAATGAATCAAGGCTAAAACCTCCATTAGAGGGGTTGATGAAGCCTTGATGAAAACTTAGTTGTTAGTGTAGAATTGTTTGTAGATTCTATTCCACTCTAGAAAGTCGTGTTTCGCCATGAGAATGGGTAAGGCGACTTCACATGCTAGTTAGTACTTTCGGTAGAAATGCCATGAACACTAGGGATTAGAACTCAAATTTCTTGTGAAAGAAGCGTGAGAATCGAGATACAAGAATCTATACTAGGTTATTAAGTTGGATTCGAGGTGGATTCAATTCCCTCTAATCCTTTATCTAGATTCAAAAACAAGCATATTTCCATAGTATTCGTAGTTAAATTCAACGTAGACTCATTTTAGTTTCATCGTAGTATAACACCCTTCGTAAAGCTCTCATTGACTTAAGAGCGACTAGTTAGACTAGAAAACAATCCATGCTAGGGAACTAGGAGTGGAACGAACTTCCTACTCCACTTAGTGCAATTCGCATCGAGAGTAGAAGCTTTGATAATTAAGAGTAAAAGGAGCAAGTTTAGTTTACTTACGTTTTGGATTCATCGTTCATCCCGTAGGTAAGCTATTCATTTTTCTATTATCAAATGGCGCCGCTGCCATCTTAGTAAACTTTAGCATTGTTTTCATAGTAGAATTAGTCATTTTTAAGTCCCATTAAACCCACCCACCCTTGTTTGATTCATACTGTGGTTATTCGTTTCAGCGTCGAAAAATTCGGAAAAAATAAACGGCTGGCTTCAAAGAGAGCGCGACCAGCTATGTTCTTGGAATTTCATCAATACTGGCCAGCGCTACAAAGAGAGCGCGACCAGCTAAGTTACTGTAATTTTCTTCTACCACAGGCGCCCAGCGAGAGAGGAGAAGCGCGACCAGCTAAGTTCCATGGAACTTCGAATTTACACCGAGCGCCATATGCTTCAAGATGAAGCTGCCGCCGCTTTAGCTGAAAATTCGGATTTCCACGGGTTTGATTCGAACTTCGAGTTGTCAAGTTCTTCGGTGTTCTAATCTCTTATATACACTGAACACGCGCGTAAACAAGACGCTATTCAAACGCGTAGCAAGGAGGCAGGCGGTACTCCTTCTTCCACTCCTCGATCTTCTCGTGGGAGGAGTTTTAATTCTAGTATAATCAGGCTTGTTTTTCGTAGAAATAAATACAACACGCCTATCTAGAATTTCACACACTACACCTGATATTATGGCTGAAGAAAGAGAGACTCCTCTCTCTGACTTTTATAAAGCTTTGAGCGATAGCCCTAAATCTTGCATCGTTCTAGCAGACCCAACGGGGGATTTTCGAATTCCCCCAAACATATTTAATCTGTTACCCGTTTTCCATGGTCTAGACCATGAAAAACCTTACCAACACATGCGTAGGATTGAACAAGTCCTTACAACATTCCATCATCCTACCGTTGGTACGAACAGATTAAACTAAGGGTATTTCCCTTCACCTTAGCCGATAAGGTCTCTTGGTTAAGCGCTTGCCGCCTAATTAATTTGGTGGACTCGTGGGCCAAACTTGTTCAATTTGTTTATGGAACATTTTACCCACCCCTAAAGACGGATGAGATGCTTTCCAAGATTCATTTTTTTCCGACAAAATCCTCATGAATCATTTTTCGAGGGCTTGGAATCGTTTCACCGATCTGCTTATAGAGTGTCCACACCATAACTTAGCTAAAGACACGTTAGTTTGTGCCTTTTCAAAGGACTTCTACACCACCATAAAGAAGTCCTTGACATAATGAATGGGGTAGTTTCCTAAGTAAAGGAGCCAATGAGGCTTACAAATTTTAGAGGATCAAACTAAGCGAAATAACAAGCTGGGGGTAGTGACGATTACTCCGCTCCGCTAGTTCTTCTTCCACGTTAAGGCTACCAAGGTATGTTTGAGGTTAAACCCGATCTAGAACTTAAAAATTTAATCGAATCTCTAACTAAAAAGGTTGAGGCCATTTCGTACAACAAAAGCCTATCCCCGTCATGAATGTAAATTCAAATCCATGTAGTTTCGTTGGAGTCCCGAAGCATCGACTCTCACTGCCCCTATAGCCTATGAACATTCTTGTTCCATTAATAGTGAACCTAAACCCTTTGAGACAAAATCCCAACTTCGGTTGGAGAAATAACCAACAAGTCACACCTTCGTGGTACAATAATCAATATGTTAGGCCAACACACGGTTATAACCATGCTCCTCCGGGACAAGGGCGTGGTCGTGGGGTAATTATAATAATTATAACAACCAAGCACAACCTCGACAAGGTCAAGCACAAGGTCAATATAGTTATAGTAATTATAATGCTAATGGAGGTATCGTTCCGGGAAATAATAACTATCACAATCCGCCTATAAATAATCAACGCGAGATAGTTCGCACACACCCGCGGACTATTACACCCACACAACCGGATCGTCTTGACACCTTCATACAAGTGAGCCAACAACTCTTCCAAACCATGGCTCAATCTAACCAACACATTCTACAATCTGTTAATAATTTAAACCAACAGTTAGCCCAAGAGAAAGCCCAACCCTAGAACAGCAAACACAGCCTTTGAGGTAAACGGTAATATTAGTACGGAAACTACAAACGTAGGTGAGCTAAATGCCATCACCACTCTCCGTTCTGGAAGAGTGGTTGATAACAAAGTAACTATGCCTATAGTTACCCCATCAGTACTCCCTACAACGGATATCGAACTAGATACCGAAATAGAAACTGAAGAGCCTACAACTGTAGAGGTACCAGTTAAACCACAACCTAAGAAACAAAAAGCCAAGGTTAAACATCCTGTTGATCCATATGCTAATTATAGAGAGAAAACACCGTTTCCCCAAAAATTAGCCATGTTAACTAGGGATACAAATTATGAGGAGATTAGGAACGTTTTCAAAAATCTAACTATAAACCTTCCCTGTCTCGAAGCTATTAAAAGCTACCACACCATGCTAAGTTTCTTAAGGAGTTGTGTACTACTAGGCGTAAGACCAATATACCAAAAGACTTTTCTTTTTAACAGAACAATTCCCAACGCTTATCCGAAAATAATGGAATTGTTAAGTACAAAGGACCCGGTCGATCCCTATCTTGTACAATGCACCTTAGGAGATTTCTCACACGACGACGGCTTATTAGACACGGGGGCTAGTGTTAACTTACTCCCATTTTATTTGTATAAACAAATAGGTCTAGAGGAGATGCAACCTACTAAAATGACGTTGCAATTAGTCGACCGGTCTATTAAGTATCCTAAGGGTGTGGTTGAGAGCGTCTTTGGTTAAAGTCCAAAATTTTACTACCCCAAACCGACCGTTATCCTCGATAACGAAGTCACTAACGACTCTGTACCTATCATTTTAGGGCGTCCTTTCTTGGCTACGCCAACGCTGGCGGCTCATAAACCGCCGCGATGGTTCGATGTCCTTGTCCTTTGGCCATCTTTCATTGAGGTAAATGTTTTCAAACGAGGGACCAAGATCCCGATTCACCTACAAATGGAGAGGTTAGCATGATCGGAGAGCTTAGCTCAAGATTACTTCAAAAACATGTTTCAGAGAAACAAACTTAACAAATTCCTTTCCTTCGAAATTCGACTTTAACAATGACTCCCGGTAGTAGACGAAATCGAAGAAGAATTCTGCAACTCTTTTGCACCACTTCTTTACCACTTCAGCGAGTCCCCTTGCCAACAACCATTCATCCCTTGATGCTATGACGGAAGATGAATTTTTCAATCTTTATCCCAGTGATCCTTTTGACCCACCTATTGAGGAATGTCTTGCATATATCAAGATTTTCGATGATATGGACTTGAGAGCTTAGCTGAGAATCATTCACCTTCCATCACCAATATTCCCCACCCTCCACCTTTTCAAAGGAACCTCGAAGTTTGCTTTTCGATCCTTTAGTTTCTCCTGTGCTTCATGATTTTTTAAATCCACCTATAAACAAATACTTCCCAAGGATAAACCACTTGACACTTTCATTTTCAGACTTGAGACAGTCCCTAACTACACCATGAATGAGTTTTGTGCTAAACCCACATCCTCATTTTTTCCATGCTTTTTCTCTAAAACTTATCCCAATCCACCATATCTTCCACAACCATTCACTTTTCCACATTTATTCACTAGGACACCCTCTCGTTCAAAGATGAAACCTAAGGTGTATGCTCGGTTATGTTATAGGTCTATCCGGCTTCGCTTTCATTCCACTAGGCTGTGTCCTAGGAAATCTTGGTGCTTGATTGTGTTTGGATATGTTTGCTGTGATATTTATTTATGGAATGATCCACAACTATTTCGGTTGTTGATATATGATAAACTGCATGTTCATACATATGTTTAGATAAAGTCTCGAGTATCTGACTATAAACGACTCAATTTCTGTGTTTGGTGCACTTCCTTTCATTTCAATATATTATTGAGTGCACCATTCAGGTAACCGGGCCCTCCCTATGGGTGTGTGGCTGTAAGTACCGGATCCTAAGTCCACGTTTCACATAATTCACGTTTTCCACTCTTGCATGTTTTTCTCGGTTTTGAGTCATGTTTCTCTATGGTGTGAATTATGTCTTTACTGCTTATTGTTTTCCTTTATATTAAACCTAATTCATAAAAAGTAAAAAGTTTAAAGATATATAAAAATAGTAATCTAGCAAGTCTCGAATCGACTTTAAAAGACCCACGTTTTAAAACAAATTTTTACAAACCTGTTTTCAAAAATTTGTTTGGGGCGGGTGTTTGGTTTTTCCATTCTTGATCACTCAAATTCCTATTCTTACCCCCACCTCGCTCCCTTGAAGAGTAGCTAGATTTCTACTTGTTTGTTGTTTTGATGTTGTCTTTTATTATTTTTTTAGTAGATAGGATGTTACGTTGTTAAATTCGTAGTTAATTTTGACTTTTGTAGTGAAATGTTGTTTGAATGACAATATGAATATAATGTCGTTATTTTCATTGTCGTGATTAGTTAATGTTGATCCCACCTTCCCAAACTGTTTGGGGTGGTGTTATCTATTCCAGCATGATTTTATATAAACTTCATTCATTCTACACTCACAACCCACACTACATCTAACTTCCATCACTCACCTTTCACTCCCACGTTTCGTCTCATTTTTCAATTTTCAAGCAACTCCGAAAAGACTTTTCAGGCTACAGGGAGCGACTCGGCTCTGTATATTTTGTTCTGAATTTTTTGCTCAGAAGGCCAAGGCTTTCAAGTTGAGCGACTCGGCTCAAAAACACTGGAATTCAAAATACAAAGAGCGACTTCGGCGCCCTAGTTAAAGGCCGCCTCGACTCCGTGGACGAGAAAAATTCCAGTTTTCCGCGAAGTTGTGCCGGTTGTTTTGCAGCTGTTCAGAGCGTAGTTTTGAGATGACATCTCCTATAATAATACCAGAACAGTCTTTCAAAGATTTGTTCCAAAGCACTACTTATGGTGCTTGGTTTCGCGAGGTGATCACACACGTAGGCTAGGAACCGCTTATGGGTCTTGCTAGCAATTGTTCTTGGACTTGCCATGCCCGCTGAAATACAAGACCCATGATGCTATTAGGTAGATAATAATGCATGTCGGGAGTGGAGGTAAGTTTTAGTTTCTGTTAGTGTCTGCTTATGTCCCAAGCAATTTCATTCTGTTAACCCCATAATGGGTGGAACTCTTATAGAGTTGCGTCAGGTTTTGTATTTCCTATATTAGTATGTTCTAACCTTGTTTTGCAGATGTTCCACAATTTCAGCGTTTCCATGGTATTTTCCTACCCTCTTTATTTAAATGCTTTGAGGACAAAGCATGCTTTTGTTTGGGGGGCATAGAAACACGTGTAATTAAGTCATCTGTTAGGATATAGATATGTATAATATGCACTTGTTTTCTAGTTAAAATTTCAAAACTCAAAAAATATAAATAAAAAGTATGCTATACACTTAGGAATATTGGTATTGTTTTCTTTCTCCATGCTCTTAACGATCTAGAAGTCTCACGTAGCTTTTGCATCAGAATAATAGTTAGAAACTTAGGTTAATATGTACGTAATAATCTTTGCATCTATCTATAAATATATTACATGAGTATCTATGATTGTTTGGCGAAGTTTTTGAAATCTAGGCTAGAGTACTTATTCTACAAATCCTGTGAGAATATAGCCTAAAGCCTTATATGAGCGAAACATTTGAGAAATGACACAAGGGAGAAGTAAAATCCGGATAGAGAAATCACACGTCCACTTGCTTGATCACTAAACCATATCCTAAGTGAGAATTTAGGCCGCTCTTTGGATCGATATAGCCAGAAATTCAAACCTATGAATTATTTTCCGCTAGTCGCCACTCTGAGCCTCTTCTTTAGCCTTCCATACACCACAATTCCTTTTACCCCTATTACTTAAAACAAAACAAAATAAAAAAAAAAAGAGAATAAATCAACCTACCCAATTTAGAATAAGTCTGAGAATAGAATGAGTGAAGAAAGAAGAAGAGAAAAACCTGTGTAAACAAAAATTGTTAGTTGCTTCAGAAAATAAAGAAAAGAAGTTTCCATCCAAAGAAAAGAAAAATAGAAATAAAATAAAAACTCCAAAAAATAGAATAAAAGGGAGTCAAAAGCCAAGGAAAAGAAAAAGAAAAATATGGCTAAGGATGGAAACAAAGTGTAGAAGCAAAAAGAAAATAACAAGGTTTTCTAAGTTACATAATCTGAAGACTCTATTATCTCAGACTTGTCCTTTTGAATATCCATTTCCTTCCTTCTTAAACCATCTCCTAATCCCCGTAACACCTAATAAACCTCTCTAGCTCAATTAGGAATAGGTTAGTGTGATAGTAAGTGGCGGATGTGTTTGATCGACCCGGCTTCCTTGTTGTCATTGAGATTGTAAGGTAAAGTGTGCCCACCGCATTAATCGGAGTAGCTTAAACTTGAGTGGAAAAATCAGAGTGTTGTTTCTTGACTATTATTGTGAGAACCCACGTAACGCTTATTCCGAAGTTCTCGAGAAACAAACCCTGCTAAACATTTTATAGTACTACTCATTGTGTATATGTTTATTGTAGATGATAGATTATTATGCATATATTAACTTAGGTTTCTGACTTGGTTATTCTTATTCAATTGCTAGAGAGATGTATAGATAGTTGAGCATGAATAAGGAAACAATAGTTTTATTTTCTTAGTCGTTGTAGTATAGATGAAGTTTGTGAGTACCTTCATTTGGAAAACTCTCACGAGGCTATAACTTCGTCCACTAGGGAATTCCTAGTGGTTTAAGGCCTTGTTGCATATGGTCAATGCAATCGCACTCAAATAAAGCGAGTAGTTAGAACTCCATTTTTGGTCACTTATTCTAATTTCTCATCTTTGCTTGAGGACAAGCAAAATCTTTGTTTGGGGGTGGTTTGATAAGAGCCCAAAACTGTAGTTTTAACCCTTAATAATCATCTTGTTAGACCAATTATGTGAATAATAAGTAAGAGTTAACACGATTACGCGTTTTATGCATTTCAGGGCTTCAAAGTCCATTATGTGCGGAAATGTGCCACTTTAGCGAGATAAAGGAGCAAAAAGTCGCCAGAACTTCGAATGCCATATCTTTGGACTCAGACCTCGAATTGGGCCTACTTTATGTCAAAACGACCGCTCGGAAAAGAGCTTTGGAATGGTCTAAGCCTTGACCCAATCAGAGGAGCAGAAGTGGACGAAAAGTCTGTTGAAGCCAACTGCAGCTGAAGAGGCCTTTTGGATTTGAAAGAATTGGGTTTTGGGCACGATTCTTCGCCCAAAACATGGCTCCAAGCCCATGCACGATTTTGGATCTGAATGTATAAAAACAAAAGCTTAGTTCATTGTTAAAGGTAGATAGTTAGGTTAGGAAATAAATTAGATTAGTTAGCCTCCATTAAACCTTAGTTCTAGATCTAGTTTTTATATTAAAGTAATTAGTTTTATTCTTGTTTTAAATTTAGTATTGAATGATTGTTCTCCCTTGAATTAGATAAGAAAATAGTTGTTCTTGATTCAATTTCGATTTGTCAATTACAATTGTTAGATCTAATTTCATTTACTACTTGTTATTCAATGCTTAGTTGTTAATTAGATTTTTCGTTATTATTTAATTTAGATTAGTTAAATTTCATAAAGTTAGAATCTTTATATTATGTTTAGTTTAGATTCAATGGGAAATGTTAGTTTAATGAATCAAGGCTAAAACCTCCATTAGAGGGGTTGATGAAGCCTTGATGAAAACTTAGTTGTTAGTGTAGAATTGTTTGTAGATTCTATTCCACTCTAGAAAGTCGTGTTTCGCCATGAGAATGGGTAGACGACTTCACATGCTAGTTAGTACTCGGTAGAAATGCCATGAACACTAGGGATTAGAACTCAAATTTCTTGCCGTAAGAACGTGAGAATCGAGATACAAGAATCTATACTAGGTTATTAAGTTGGATTCGAGGTGGATTCAATTCCCTCTAATCCTTTATCTAGATTCAAAAACAAGCATATTTCCATAGTATTCGTAGTTAAATTCAACGTAGACTCATTTTAGTTTCATCGTAGTATAACACCCTTCGTAAAGCTCTCATTGACTTAAGAGCGACTAGTTAGACTAGAAAACAATCCATGCTAGGGAACTAGGAGTGGAACGAACTTCCTACTCCACTTAGTGCAATTCGCATCGAGAGTAGAAGCTTTGATAATTAAGAGTAAAAGGAGCAAGTTTAGTTTACTTACGTTTTGGATTCATCGTTCATTTCGTAGGTAAACTACTCATTTTTCTATTATCAACAATTTAAAAAAAAATCATTATGTAAAAATTTCAAGTGAAACCCCTAAATTCATTCATTAAGTGTGTTAATAAATGTACCATTTAATTCAATTAAATTACTTCATTGAAAATGATCGAGAGCGTACACATGTCCCCCATCTAACTCAGATCCATAGAAAATCCCGACCACCTTTTGTCTTGCCATTTTGTTTTATTATAATAGACTAGCTAGTGCCCGTGCCAAAGGTAGTAGTTAACGAAATTCAATCAAATTCAACCGTCTTATTACATGTGTTTGTTCATCCTTACAGTTACAACTTGGTGCTTAGCTTCCACCCACCCGAGTCAGAAAAAAATAAATAATAATAGTACAAAAATGAACAAACACAATACATTTCTCAATGTTTAAAAAAAAAAAAAAAAAGGGTTAGGCAGACCCCACCTATATTATATATCAAGAAACATGTCTTACATATTGTACTCCAGAAACATCCTTGTCTACATGATCTTAAAGAACTCTATCTAAAGGAGGGATAAAAACAACTAGAGACGGAGATTCTACATTACAGCTAAGAGAAGCCAAATAGTTTGCAGCTTTGTTTGTTTCTCTAAACTCGTGGGCTATGGAGATATAAGTGAATTGTCCATACAACTTGGATATAGATGCAACCAAGTCTTCACAGAACCATGGAGGTTTCTCAATCGTATTGACGGACTGAACCGCTCTAAGAGAATCAGAGGACACTTCAATGCATTTCAAATTCATAGATATGCAGATGATCAATAGCAATAATCCTTAGATTTGAACCAAATGGCATTACCCAAACCAAAAAAATGTATCTTAAAATATGCTAATATATTTCTTTATATAGATCTGAAAGAGCAACCTACAATGGCATTACCCAAACCAAAAAAACTTAGATCTGAAAATATGCTAATATATTTCTTTATATAGAATTATAGAATTAGATATATAACACACAAAATTTATCGAAAAAACACGATAACACACAAAAACAATAGATATCTGCAAAATGTATCTTAAAATATATGATTTGGTTACCCAAAGTTAAATCTACAATATCATTACCCATACCAAAATTAGATCTGTAAATATGCTAACACATTTGTTTCTATAGAATTATTGAATTAGCTAACACATAGAAAACAATCCATATCTGAAAAATGTATCTAAAATACTAATAATACTAATAAAAAAAATAGAAAATTATCTAAACGATTTGGTCACCCAAAGTAAAATCATAGCAAGTCTTTCCCCTCCAGCTAAGGTTGTCATGGAGGGTCACATTAGAGAATGAAAGTCCCCCTTTGTCTCCCATGTATCAAACACCATAAGATGGAAAGAAATAGCAGGGGAAACACATATGTCCGCATGTACGCGTGTTCGTGCTCAAGACAAAAACCGGCCTTCGCAAAGATCTTGTATTAGCTATAAACAAATCTTTAAAATGGTGTCTTCATTGGTGTTAAACGATAGGCATCAAATGCAATATTATATCAGATAAAGGTCAAAGGTAACAAAATAGAGATGTGAAAAACATTGTTATGAATGCAGCTTTCCAAACGTTAATCAGATGTCATAAGACATGTGATATGAAGCCATTATCCTTAGGGCTGTAAAAGGTAACCCCACATGATATCTTTAGAGGAAGCTATCTTCAGTGCATGTGTTTTCTTTCCTAGTATGGATGAGCGACAATTGTTTTTCACTTCTTTACTAAGTGGTTGGTCTATGTACTTTATGAACTCACTGCAGAATATTGACGTACTTAAATACTACGATCCCTTCAATAATTGGCATAGTATGTCGCATTCATAATATATACATGCTACACAATCTACTCCTCAAGATTAAATGTCGTAAATCTGTGTAGAATAACATAAGGTACACACGGGTAGTCGTGAAATCATTTGACGCGCAATAAAGAAAGTATTCTTCTCAAATCCCAACTACATCGTATTGGCGCTAAAGGATAGGTTGTCACATTCCTAAAAGAAACCACTTGAGCATAATTCTATTACTAAATATTGCATTCCCTTTCATGAGCCAAACACAATGTGACCAAAGACTCCCAATCCCCCTCCCAAGCCCAACACTACACATTCCCAATTCGATGATAAATAAAACTGAGAAAAAAAAATGTACTTTGATAAAATAAAGCAAAGTTTTTTTTTGGTAGATAAAATAAAGCAAAGTGAAACCTGCATTGATCTAATTGTCACATGTTTTCTCATCTATGCCATATGGGAGGCTTCACAGGACATCAACATCATCACCTTACCTGGACAAAAAAAAAAAAAAAAGCCATTTAAACAAATCATAAGAAACCGTGTACATAAAATGCGAAGAAAAAGTTTCATTAACAATAGAAAACATCAAATTGCACGACCTACAAAGTTCATACATGAAATCATAAGGGAATATGTACCATTGAGGCAGAGTCCTTGAACCTACACACCTACCAAATATATAGCAAAGCACGCCACCTATAAGTCCTTAAATCATCTCCTCTATGAAAAACATATACTTGAAATGAATGGGGTTTGAGTTTTACCGTTGCACCCTATGAGAGTCCTGCAGGAAAAAAATATACATTTTATTCAGGAGACACCATTGAACATAGTTCCTAATTTTGGACTTGAGCAATTCCAACTTATGATAGTGGTGCACTATCAACTCATCATACATTTTCGTGACTTTTAGGTTACAAAATTGAAATAGCTCAAGTCTTGATAGTGGTGGGTTATAATGTAATTAAATGAGAAAGAAAACAATACTGATTGTGATTGTCATGGATACTCCTCCAATGTTGTTTTAAAATGATAGACATTTATACCGTATACATATAACTAAAATAATGGTGTAAGTGATATACTTCTAAGTTGTTATTTATGAATGTAAGAACCAAAAACCTCCAATGGAATAAAGCACTAAAGGCTCTCAAATACAACACCGCAGTAGTTCTCAACTCTCTCTCTCTTTCTTTCCTTCTTCCTTTTTTCTCTCTTCTTTCTCTCTGGTGCGGCCCCCTTCACCTATCTTCCTCTCTTCTTTTTATACCTCTCCACCCTCTATCTGGGCCATCCATCTGTCCCTTCATCTAACGGCCTCCTGTTAGTCGTACCTCAGCCACGTCTGCCACTAGGGTTCCGCGGCTCGATTCCACTGCTCCCCAGCCTACCCGGTTACATTGCCCCCCCCCCCCTTCATCTTTGACCCAGTACTCTGTTATATAATGGTCCACTACAAATGCCCCTTCTCGACTTCGCGGCCATTTGATTGGCCCGAGGTCGAGAACTTCCACCGTTCTATCTCCTCTTTAGCTAATATATGTCCATTTTGGGAAGCGTGTGATGTGAAAGGTACTCATCACGCGCATTTTTTCTGGAGGCCCTTGGTTTCCCGTGCAACCACGTGTCGTCCTTCGGCTGGAGCCTCAGCTAATGCTTCATTTTCCAAACTGCCCAAAATTACCCTTTTGCCCTCAACCTATTTAAACCCCCACCCTTCTTCTTCTTCCCTCACTTTCTTTTCCCTTGTCTAATCTCCTTCTCTCTCTTTGCGCAAACTCCCCATTTTTCTCCTCCCCTAAACTTTCACCTGTGCGCGTGTGTTTCCCTGTGGTGGTCTCCCCAGTACCTTTCTTCCTCTCTGGTTATCTCTCACGACCTCACAAACTCCTTTTCACCATTGATCGATACATTTTCTTGGTCCTTTCTCTTTTTAGTTGATCTGTCTTTCCTTTTCTCATTTTGAAATAATTTAATTCCTAGAGTCTGTTCATCTCCCTTCCGATGTCGGGCTGCGAATCCGGTGACTCGTCCTCTTCCCGTTTAGCGGGCGTATCTTCTCCCCCTCCTCCTGCTTCCCCTGCCGTACCCTCCACCTCCGGTCGACCCACTACTTTATTGCCGCCTCCCCCTAGATCTCGTAGACCTAATTTAGACGCCATTAGAGCAGCCTACGGTGTTCCAGCCAACGTTGTATTGGAACATGTGCCCTCTGTCACCCACTACCCCATTTGGTTCCCTGCCGACTGGGCTCTCTTGTCATCACCGTAGGTCAAATGGTTTCCGGTTTACGGCTTCCCCTTACTCTCCTGAATGTTGAAGTTTGCAACCACTTCAACATTCCCCCTTGTCAAGGTATAGGAAATTTCTGGCGGATAATGTATGCCGCGAATTCCTACAACAAGACCCGTGAACCCAAGATTACCAGTCGCGACATCTACTCTCAATACTATCTCAAAACCAGCACCAAGGATGTCAGCATAGGATACCAGTCCTTCTGCGTTCGTCCTAAAAAATAATCTTTTCTCCTTAAGCTTACCACCTTCGATAAAGTTTGGCACCACTATCCGCTCTATGTATCAGGCAACTTTCTGTCCGCGGATATTCCCTCTACCCTGACTCTTAACCACTTCACCTTCCGACTTCGCGGTGAGTATCGTAGTTCTTTCCCCGTTTTTCGAAATGTTTTCCCTCTGATCTACTAACTCACCTCTGTTCTTATTTACAAGTTGGCGATCAGATTCCAAATCCAGGATTTATGAGAACATCTCCTGTCCTATCTTTGCCCAGCTTTGCGACCTTGGCTCTGCTCAAGCTAACTTCTTAGGTATTCATTCCACCACCGCTACTCCCTTACTGCCCATTCCCGCTCTCAACACCTTCCGCGGCTTAACAGGTCCCTTTTTTCGTCCTCCCCCTCCCAAAGAAAGAAAGCCCCGTGCATCTCCCCCTTCCAAGAAGAGGTCTCGTACCCATAGCTCACACCACCCCCTTCCTCGAACTTCCTCCCATTCTTCCACCTCCTGTGAACCTCAGGATCTCCACCCTTCCTCCACTCCCAGCGACATCCCTTCCTACCGCTCTATCTCCTATTGGGACGACCAGTTCACCTCTCACCCCTCACCTATTGTAGACATGGACGTCCACAAGCAGAAATTATTTGACAGCGACTCTGATGATGATATGATGGAAGTTCCCCCCGCCGACATGCATGTGCCTGCTGATCAACCGCCAGCCAAGAGGTCGCGACCATCCACCTCTGACGAGCCTGTCTCTACAACCCACCAGGCCCCCATGCCTGAAGGCCCAGCCCCTCCTTCTTCACCCTCTCATCCTGGCTGCCTCCTCTTCTTGCACTCGCTGACTTGGTAAGGAGCCCTCTCAGCCTGCCCCCCCGGCCTCCAGTCTTGCACCGGTTAATGACTTCTGTCCCATCTTCAATGTGCGAAACTGAAAAGTGAATACGGCAGACTCCGCCCTGGACAACACTGCCGTGGCCTCCTCCTTGTTTTACAATGCCCATATGCCTAAGGACATTGCCTATGCGGATGGGGGTTCATTTGATTCACATCGCACTTCGTTGTACACCAACTGGGAACGGGTACAACTTCATCTCTTTTTTTTTACCCCTCTCCCTTTTTACCCAGGTGAGTCTAGACATCTCCTTTATGATCTGTAGCCTTCTCCGCACCAGGAATAAGGTGACCGCCTTGGAGCAAGAGCTTAACGACCCCTCTGGCTTGCGAGCATCCTATGCCGGTCTTCAGTCAGACCTAGCCACCGCCAATTTGGCTAAAGTCCAGGCACAAGATGAACTGACTACGACCGAAACCTCCCATCAGCGGTACATGGACTCAGTCAATGAACGCCTGCGCTGCCAAAGAGAAGAACTTCTCCAACACCGCCTGCTCGATTCGAACGCCCGCACCCAACAGTATCAGAAGGCCGTGGACACCCTTAACCAGGCCCACCAAGATGAAACCGCCAAGATACTGGAGCAGCACCAACTGGATATGACGACTCTTCGTGACCGTTCCAAAGCTCTGGCTGCCGTCATTGAAGAGTCCCACATTGCCGCCGTTAAAGATGCTGTTGAAGAAACTAACATTGATTCATCCACCTAGGGAATGCCCTAGTCTTTCCTGTGTATCACAATACTGTTATTAACTCACGATTTGACTTGCCCCCTATTTACCTATTTTGCTATGTGATTGAGTTTTATATGCCTGCTGTCTTCTCCCTTGTGACCTTCTCTCGTTTATTAGATTTGCTAAGTATATCTCTCATCCCTAGTCTGTTCCTTGCCTCCTCATTCACGCCTTCCTGCCATTTCCCTCCCTTGCGCTTTCTTTATCGAAATTGGCCCCCCTCGGCTGATACAACTGCGCCCTGTCCTATGGGATCAACCTCTTTTGATCCCGGCCCCCTCAAAAATTGGTTCTAGCGAAGGGCTCATCCCCTCCACTGCTTCTCTCTATAGGAGCCAGACGGGGTCACCCTCATTGACCCATGTGCCTTTTACCTCTATGATCCGTGGAGGGCTCATCCCGCTCCGCGGGCTCGATCCTTCCCCACCAACTCTGGTGCTAGCGAAGGGCTCGTCCCCTCCGCTGCTTCTTCCTCTACAGGAAACCAACGGGGCCACCCCCATTACCCCATGTGTCTTTTACATCTATGGTCCGTGGAGGGCTCATGATAAGAGCCTAAAACTGTAGTTTTAACCCCTTAGCAGTCATACTTTTAGACCAATTATGTGAGTAATAAGTAAGAGTTAATACTGATTACGTATTTTTATGTATTTCAGGCTTCAAAGTCAATTATGTGCAGGAATGTGCCACTTTGATGAGATAAAGGAGCAATGGTTGGTTACTAAGGAGTTCGGTGATTAAAGGCCAAGATTCAAGAAGACGAAGCCTTTGTAAAGCCTGGTCAAAAGATGAAAAGTCAAAGTCCACGCTTGGTAAACTTGATTGCACAAAGTCAACAGAACTTCCGAAGACCATATCTTTAGACTCAGACCTCAGAATTGGGCCTACCTTATGTCAAAACGACCGGCTCGGAAAGAGCTTTCCAATGGTCCAAGCCTTGACCCAATCAGAGGAGCAGAAGTGGACGAAAAGTCTGTTGAAGCGAATTGCGGTGAAGAGGCCTTTTGGGCGAAAGAATTGGGTTTTGGGCGATTCTCGGCCCAAAACATGGCTCCAAGCCCATGCACGATTTTTGGATCTGGATGTATAAAAACAAAAGCTTCACTCTTTGTTAATGGTAGCTAGTTAGACCTAAATTAATATATAGAATTCTAGATCTGTTTTAATTAATTAATTAAGTTTTAGTTCCATTACAATTCTTGTTTTAGATTAAATTCTTGAATGATTGTTCTTGATTGATTAGATAAATAAAATAGTTATTATTCAATTTCGTTCTTGTCATTTCCATTCTAGATCTAATTTAAATTCTTGTTCTTATTCCATTCCAGCCATTAAATTAGATTCATTATTGTTTAATTAAGTAAATCTCAATTTCTTACATTATGTTTAGTTTAGATTCAATGGAAAATGTTAGTTTGATGACTCAGGCTAAAACCTCCATTAGGGGTTGATGAAGCCTTGATGAAAACTTAGTGGTTAGTATAGAATTGGTTGTAGAATCTATTCCACTCTAGAAGGTCGTGTTTCGCCATGAGAATGGGTGGACGACCTCACATGCTAGTTAGTATCCGGTAGGAATGCCATGAACACTAGGGATTAGACTCGAAATTTTTGTGGAAAACGTAAGAATCGAGATACGACAATCTATACTAGGTTATTAAGTTGGATTCGAGGTGGATTTAATTCCCTCTATTTCTTTATCTAGAGTCAAACAATCGTATTCCGTAGCTTTCATAGATTAACTTTAGTTTATATTATATCTTGTTATTTAAATTAACGCTGGCGTCTTGTTAGCATAACATTTAAGTAAAGCTCTCATTGACTTAAAGGCGATTTCTCGGACTTAGAAAACAATCCATGCTAGGGAACTAGGAGTGGAACGAACTTCCTACTCCACTTAGTGCAATTCGCGATCGAGAGTAGAAGCTTTGATAATTGAGATAGTAAAAGATTAGTTTTAGTTTACTTACGGATTGAATTCATTCATTTCAGTAGGTAGACTATTCATTTCTGATTATCAAATAAAATACCACGCCATCTTAGTTACACTTTAGCATTGTTTTCATAGTAGAAGTAGTCATTTTTAAGTCCCATTAAACCCACCCACCCTTGTTTGTTTCATCTTTGTGGTTGCCCATTTCAAAGCGTGACAAATTCGCGAGAAAATACCGCGGGCGCAGCAAGGAGAAGGAGAGCGACCAGCTAAGTTCTTGGAATTTCGTCTACCATCGAGTGCGCCGGGCGCCCATACCAAAGCGACCAGGGCCAAACATGGAACTTCGACTTCACACGAAGCGACCGCCCATTTTGAGCGACCGCCCTAAAACACTGTAATCTGAAAATTACTTTCGAGCGCCGGCGCCCTTCTATCTGGCGGGCCGAGGTTAAAATTCCGGATTTCCACGGGGTTTGATTCGAACTTTGATCTTTCATATTTTTCGGTGTTCTAACCTCGCTATATACACTTGAACAAAGCGTAAACAAGACGCTTATTCATAAGCGAAGCAAGGACCTAATCAGGTATTCCTTTCTTCCATACCTCGCGATTTCGGTTAGAGGTTTTCTACTAGTATATCAGAATTGTTTGGAGTGTTGCATGTTTAGTTAAGCTCAACTTAGTCTTGCATGAGATTAAGGTCCGGTCGAACAAAACAACAAAGCGTAATTACACGACAACAAACAAGTCTATCTAGTACACCACCCCACGACACCTCTAACTACTATCACACACACCATACCCGACATAATGGTGAAGAAAGAGAGACTCCTCTCCGACTTTTACAAAGCCTTGGCGATAGCCCTAAATCATGCATCGTTCTAGCGGACCCATTGGGGATTTTTGAATCCCCAAACATATTTAATTTGTTACCCGTTTTTCATGGGTTAGACCATGAAAAACCTTATCAACACATACGTAGGATTGAACAAGTCCTTACAACATTCCATCATCCTACGGTAGGTGCGGAACAAATTAAACTGAGGGTATTCCCTTTCACATTAGCCGATAAGGCGGCGTCTTGGTTAACTGCCCAAGCCTAATTTGGGACTTCGTGGGCTAAACTTGTTCAAATTTTGTTTATGGAACATTTTACCCACCCCTAAAAGACGGATGAGATGCTTTCAAAGATTCATTTTTCGGCGAGAATCCTCATAAATCATTTTCTCGAGGCATGGAATCGTTTCACCGATCTCCTTATAGAGTGTCCACATCATAACTTAGCTAAAGACACGTTAGTTCGATTGCCTTTTTCAAAGGTCTTCTACACCACCATAAAGAAGTCCTTGACATAATGAATGGGGGTAGTTTCCTAAGTAAAGGAGCCCGAGAGGCTTACAAATTTTAGAAGACCAAACTAAACGGAATAATAATTGGGGGTAGTGATGATATCCCCATTTCTAGTTCTTCTTTCAACGGTAAAGGCACGCGGTATATGTTTGAGGCGAAAACCGATCGTAACTTAAAAATCTAATCGAATCTCTAACTAAAAAGTAGAGGCTATTTCGCTCAACAAAAGCCTATCCCCGTCATGAATGTAAACTCCAACCCATGTAATTTCTGTTTGAGTCCAGAGCACCTTGACGATTATTGTCCTCTAGCTTATGAACAACAACCACCAGAACAAGATAATGTTTACTCTATTAATAACTATCCTATTCCTAGCGCTGAGACAACATCCCAACCGGTTGGAGAAATAATCAACAAGTAACACCTCCAGGGTACAATAATCAAAACGTTAGGCAAGCAAACAATTATAACCAAGCTCCACCTAGGCAAGGACAAGGACAAGGACAAGGTCAAGGGAATTATAATAATTATAACAACCAAGCGCAACCACAACAAGGTCAAGCACAAGGTCAGAATAATTATAATAATTATAATACCAATAGAGGTATCGTTCCGGTTAATAATAATAACTATCACAACCCACCCATAAATAATCAACGAGATAGATAGTTCCATCCACACCACCCGTGACTACTACACCTACACAACCGGAGGATCGATCGGCCTTTTATACAAGTTACCCAACAACTTTTCCGGACAATGACTCAATCAAACCAATATATTTTACAATCCATAAATCGGGGCATACAACAGTTAGCCCAAGTTTAAAGCCCAACCAAAAGGCGTGTTTCGGGACAAGCAATACCAAACCCTAAAAAAACAAACACGACCTTTGAGGTAAACGGTAATTCTAGGGCCGGAAACTACAATCGTAGGTGACCTAAATGCCATCACCACCTCCGTTACGGAAGAGTGGTTGATAACAAAGTAACTACGCCTATAGTTACCCCATCCGTAATCCCTACACCGGATATCGAACTAGATACCGCAATAGAAATCGAGGAGCCTACCCACGGTAGAGGTACCCGGTTAAATCACAACCAAAGAAACCGAAAGCCAAGGTTACACGACAAAGTAGAGCCATATCGCGAAATATAGAGAAGCGAAACCGTTCCCTCAAAAATTAGCCATGCTAACCCGGGGATACAAACTTTGAGGAAATTAGGAACGTTTTCAAGAATCTAACGATAAACCTTCCTTTTCTCGAAGCTATTAAAAGCTACCTAACCACGCTTAAGTTTCTTAAAGAGTTGTGCACTACTAGGCGAAGACCAATATACCTAAAGACGCCTTTTTAACTGAGCGGTTCCCAACTTTATCCGAAAATAATGGAATTGTTAAGTACAAGGACCCCGGTCGCCCCTATCAGTAAAATGCACCTTAGGAGATTCCCACACACGACGACGCCTTTATTAGACACGGGGGCGAAGTGTTAACTTACTCCCGTATTACTTGTATAAACAAATAGGTCTACAGGATATGCAACCTACAAAAATAACGTTGCAATTAGCGGACAGGTCAATTAAGTATCCTAAAGGTGTAGTGGAAAACGTGCTTGTTAAGGTTCAGGATTTCTACTATCCTGCTGATTTTGTTATCCTCGATACAGAAGTCGCTAATGACTCTGTACCGATCATTTTAGGACGCCCCTTCTTGGCAACTGCCAATGCGCTTATAAATTATCGCGATGGAAAGATGTCCTTATCTTTTGGCCATCTTTCCATCGAGGTAAATGTTTTTAAAATGATGAAACAGTTACCAGATTCGTCTGTAGATGGGGAGGTTAGCATGATCGAGAGTTTAGCTCAAGATTATTTTAACAACACGTTTCCTGAAAACAATATGTACAAATTCCTTTCTTTTGGAACTTCAGATTTTGTAAATGACTCCTACTTAGAGGAAGTCAACACCATCCTGGAGTCCACACCAATTGTAGACCCGTCGGTTGCTCCATATATCGATTACTTAAGACTTGCTACCTAAGCAAGTCTTCATTACTAAAGATAAGGACACTTATGAAGCATCAACGGACATTCCGTCCACACGGTCTTAAACCTCTTCCCCGAGTTAAAATATATTCAACTTGATCCGGATGGTAGTCACCCGATAATTATATCCTCTCTGTTAACTAAGGCTGAAGAGACATGTTTAATAAGGGTGATTAGGGAACATCGGTCTGCGATTGGTTGGTCCCTAGCCGACATTAAGGAATTGACCCTAATGTTTGCACTCATCATTATCCATTTAGAGGATAACGCGAAGACTTCTCATGAACCTCGGCGTCGCTTTTGAACCCCGCCATGAAAGAGGTGGTTAGGGAAGAAGTCTTGCGATTACTCGATCGCGGGTATTATATACCCAATCTCCGATAGCGGATGGGTAAGTCCCATTCATGTAGTTCCTAAGAAATCGGAGTTACCATGGTGCGTAGAACGGAAGGGTGACTATGTTGTCACTCAAGGTCCTATGAAATGGAGAATCTGTATTGATTACAGGACGTTTAAATGCTATGACACGAAAGGATCACTTTCCCTTACCATTTATAGATCGGATGCTAGAACGTCTAGGCTGGTCATGCCTTTTATTGTTTTTCGGATGGCTACTCCGCTATTTTCAGATTATTATTGATATTGATGACCAAGAAAAGACAACCTTCACATGTCCCCTTCGAACATATGCCTATAAACGAATGCCTTTTGGCCTTTGTAATGCCCCGGTACCTTCCAAATGATGTATGCTTCATATATTTAGTGACATGGTAGAGCTTTTATGGAAGTGTTCATGGATGATTTTTCTATCTATGGAGACTCCTTTACGAATGTTTGTCTAACCTCGTCTAAGGTCTTGACACGGTGTGAAGAAAAGAGCCTCGTTTTAAATTGGGAAAAGTGTCATTTCATGGTCAAAAAGGGCATAGTACTAGGTCATATTGTATCTAGTGATGGCATCGAAGTAGATAAAGCCAAACTAGATAAGATAGCGACCCTTCTACCTAAACCACGGATTGTCCGGTGAGATTAGAGCCTTTCTAGGCCATGCAGGGGTTTTATAGGCGTTTCATTAAAGATTTTTTCAAAATAGCTAGGCCTTTAACTAACCTCGCTTTTGAAGGATGCAATCTTTGATTTTAATTTTAACTGTAAACAGGCTTTTGAAACCTTAAAAGCGCTCCTAACCATCGCACCTATTATACTGACCTCGATTGGTCTAAACCTTTCGAACTCGTGTGTGATGCTAGTGACTATCAGGTTGGTGTCGTCTTTGGGACGTAAAACTAGATAATAAGTCCCTGTTATTTATTATGCTAGTAAAACATTAAACGGCGGCTTCAACGGAATTATACAACTACTTGAAAAAGAATTCTTAGCTGTCATTTATGCTTTAGATAAATTTCGTCCTTATTTGGTTGGTTCTAAAACTTTAGTTTACACGGACCATGCAAGCCCTTAGGTACCTTCTTGCAAAGAAGGATGCTAGCGAGATTAATCCGATGGATTCTTCTCCCGCAAGAGTTCACATTAGAAATAAAGGACAAAAAGAGGGTCGAAAACGAAGTTGCCGACCACTTATCTAGACTTACAAATGCCGATAGTAGTGATTCGAGTCCATACCGGACTCTTTTCCCCGATGAGCATCTGCATGCTATTTTTCATCACCATGGTATGCGGACATCGTAAATTATTTAGCGGCTGATGTTATGCCTTATAATTGGACAAGAAATGAGCGTAAAGTTCTTGGCAGAGTCAAGTTATACTCTTGGGATGAGCCCTACCTTTTAAGTATTGTGCGGATCAGATTATTATGTCGTTGCATTCCCGGTGGGAATATAATGAAGTTCTATCGTTACGCCATGACAAAGAGTGTGGTGGCCACTTTAGCGGAATGAAAACAGCCGCTAAAGTTCTTCAATGTGGATTTTATTGGCCTACCCTTTTTAAGGATACCCAAGTGCATTGCAAGGCGTGTATTCGATTTGCCAACAACTTGGGCTTAATCACGGCGTAATATGATGCCATTAAATCCAATCTTGATAGTAGAAATTTTTGATGTTTGGGGTATTGATTTCATGGGCCCTTTCCCTGTTTCCCACGGTTATATTTATATTCTAGTTGCCGTGGACTACGGGTCTAAATGGATAGAGGCCCTAGCTTGCCGTAGCAATGACCATAAGACCGTGGTATTTTTTTATTAAAGAATATATTTTCTGTCGGTTTGGCATTCCTAAAGCCATCATTAGTGATGGTGGAACACATTTTTGCAACAGAGTTGTTGCATCCCTAGTGAAAAAGTATGGAGTTACACACAAAGTTGCAACTCCTTATCATCCACAAACTAGCGGACAAGTAGAAGTTTCTAATAGGGAAATCAAAAAGATTTTAGAAACAACAAGAAACCCCGATAGGAAAATCGGGTGAAGCGTCTATCGGATGCCTTATGGGCATATAGAACTGCTTTCAAAACTCCTATAGGTATGTCTCCCTTTAGACTTGTATTTGGGAAACCATGTCATTTGCCGATTAAATTAGAGCACCGTGCTCGTGGGCTATAAAAGCCTTAACTACAATATTGATGAGGCGGTGTCAAACGCAAGTTACAATTAAATGAGCTTGAAGAAATCCGTGGCGATTCTTACGATCTCGCGAAGGATTATAAAGCTAACATGAAACGTGTTCATGATAAGCATATCTTTGCGCAAAAGAGTTTGTGGTCGGACAAAAGGTTTTGCTTTACAACTCCCGTCTACATATTTTCCGTGGGAAACTAAAACCCGTTGGTGCGGTCCTTTTAAGTTCTTGAAGTCACCCCTTATGGGGCAATTACCTTGGTAAATCCCAAGGACAACAGAACCTTTCAAGTTAACGGTCAACGATTAAAACATTTTCACGAACTTCTGTCCCCTGATATAGAGGAAGTCCTTTTATAGGACCCTATATATGAGGAATGACCCTTGTCATTGGTGTACTTCCTTTCACTTCCATTTAATGGTAAGTACACCATTAAGGTAACCGGGCCCTCCCTATGGAGTGTGTGGCTATAAGTACCGGATCCTAAGTCCACGGTTCACATATTTCACGTTTTCCACTCTTGCATGTTTTCTCGGATTTTTGAGTCATGTTTCTCTATGGTGTGAATTATGTCTTTATTTGCTTAATGTTTTTGCTTATTAAAAAAAAAAAAAAAAAATAATAATAATAATAATAATTGTTTTCATTTTTAGATATAGATATATATCTAAACCCATAGAACTAGCAATCCAACAAGTCTTGGGAATCTGACTTTAAACGACCCATGTTAAAACAAATTTTGTGATTAAAAATTTGTTTGGGGGTGGGAACTCAGTCTTTCCATCCGGATTGCTCGAACTTTCTATTTGTGTTGCTTAGGTCCATTAGTATAGTTCATTGGGGTTGACGTCATCTAATTTAGTGTTCATTCGTTCGCATAACTTACGTCATGCACGCACTTCGAGGCGTTTTCCACTATCTTATATGTCACCCACGGTCGGAATAGAGTAGTTTATGGATCAATGGATTGGAAATTCTCTCCTGATCATTTCCATATCTCATTCGAGAAAATCGGACCGATAACGAAGCTGGAAATTTAGTTTGAAGTTGCGCTTAAAAATCGCATTTAAAAGTCGAAAAATCGAATTGGGCTTGGGCCCAACTCGTGCTCACCTACAGCGCGCCCGCGCCTCCCTTTCCAAAAACCCAATCGCGAGTTCATCTTCTCCAACCGCTTGTCACAAATTTAAATTCAAACCCTAGCAACCAAAATAAAAAAAAATAATAAAAATAAAAATAGAATACATCAAAATAGAAAGACCACCCACGCCCTTTGTGAAAGACCAACACAATCTCCAACCGTTTCCACCAAGAAAACACCCACCAATTCAAGTTTTCAAACCTGCCATCAGAATAACCACCACCGCCACCACCATTGTTTCGTTGTTTTTATCAAACTCGCCTCCCCCACGGGCTACAAAACCATTAGTTATCTAAGAAACTTCAATGGCTTCTGACGATGAATATTCTTAGGAGCACGCGTTTGAGGCCGACCATTTTCGCACCATTTTACGGCGCCAATATGATTAAGAGGGATTGGAATTTGTGGTATTCGACAGAGGAGTTCTATCACTATGATTTGGTAGAACAGTTTTATAAGAAACGAATTGGAGGGAAATAGGATTTTCATTAGGATAGCGAGGAACGAGGAGGGAAGTAACGGAGACGGTTGTTGGTCGAGCTATTAGGAATCTTTGTAACCAACCTAGATACAACCATTCAGGAATCGATATACTGCAGTTCTGCTTTGATGAAAGATCACGGTCATAGAGGGTGAATACAATACGATATCTCATTCGTTAAGCTCGCGGACGACCACGAGAACCAATCAATGGTAGCTTCGGTGGATTGGTAGGAACGCCCCTCGGGAAAGACAAAGTCGGCGACATCGGACTTGATTAATGCGACGTTCTCACGGATTTTGCAAAGCGAATGAGTGTAATTTCTGCATCCTCGATGTAATTTTGAATGTGATTAGAGGAGTGGGAAAGAGCATGCGCCTCTTCCCGTATTGATCACTAAGATTATGCTCTCATTTAGAGTTGCCGCTAAATCTGCTCCTATTAAGATCAAATTGCATTATAATGCAAGTATTTATAAGGAATGCATCAAAAAGACTTGGCCGTTATGCGTAGAGGATGAAGTTGATTCGGATAATAAAGGGGAAGACATGACATGGTTGGTTGAGGATAATTTCGATAGTCAAACTTCTAATTTAGAGCGAATGATAATCGCAAAACTGGTTTTGCGATGCGGTTATCGTATCGTGAAGATATCCGACATAGACAAATTGTAATTGAAATAAGCAAAACGAACTTTCAGACGAGAGTTGAAATGCTCGAAAGGGGTCAGGGAAGATATCTTGTCTAACTTGGAGATTATCCACCGGAATCACCAAGCCCGATTATCGATACTCAAGATGAGATGGAAGTACAGTAGCTTGTTCGGGATAGAGATGCTACGACGTATGCCACTTTCGTGGATAAGTCCGTCTCACCGGTGAGTCCGAGAGGCATGAGTCGTCGCCGCCCGAGCAGGCGGATGGCTCAAGCCATCCTTCACCACGTAACCGATCTCCATCTCGGGGACCATCTTCTTTCACGCCTAGGTGTTCACCATCAGTTGTGTCCTGTTATTTCATTGTTTTTATTTTTTTATTGTTTTGTTAGTGGAATTTTATTTCAGTAGTTAGATTTAAATATTAAGTTGTTTGTTTTAGATTGCTTGGATTTCATATTATTTTAATATAATTTATTTTAATCATCTTTCGTAAAGTTGTCTTGGAGTCAAAGTTGAAAATTAGGTCGATATCGGCATATCTATGATTTTTTGTAGTGGTAGCATGATATGTAGGAGAGTTTAGAAGTTACTATTCTAAACCAAGTTTAAAAGATACCAGGGTTGTTAGGAAATCAAAACTATGGTTAGTTTCCGTTTCGGGTTTGGCAGTTTTCTATTTCGGAAATTGCCTTAAAACAATTTGGCAACTTGCCGATTCGTTTTGGAAACCCGAACCTATTTAAACTTCCATCATTCTACACTCACAACCCACACTACACCCCACAATCATCTCTCACCTTTCACTCCAAGCTTTTTCAGCTTGTTTTTCTTGTAAACTCGTTTACGAACTTCTTTAGCCGCATACTCTGAGAGGCAAGGCCGCTTTACACTTTTGTCGAATTTTGTTGAGGCCCGCCCAGCAGCAAGCGAGCGACTTCGCCCTAAAACACTCAGAATCGAAAAACTCAAGAGCGCCCGCTTTTAAGCAGAAGCGTGACCAAGGCTCAAACAACTTTGTAATTCCAAAACCTACTAGCGACCAGCGCCTATCTATCTGGCGCCAGCGCCTCCTCCGTAAAATGTGAAATTCCGATTTTCCGAGGTTTCTTCCAGTTTTCGCGAGCTGTTCTCTGAGTAGTTTTGAGATGACACCTCCTATAGTGATTCTGAACAGTCATTTGAAGACTTGATGGGAACCGATACCTATGGAGCATCCTTAGCTGGCCGGATCGATGCGATTAGGATGGCGGCATCTTCCGGTGAGTGATGACGATTCTTTTTCACCTAAGCTAACTGAATTCTTCTATAATAATATTACTTTTTTTTGTACCCAAGAAGGAGAACAAAATTTTCCCTTGCTATTCCGGCACGACTATGGAATTCGGTAAGCAATTGATAGCTTTGGTTTCGGGGTTGCCATTACGACCCTATGCACACACGGGGATATATGACGGATAACTCATACCTATATGAATATGCCTATTTCCATGAGTATTATGGGGAGGGTGTTTCAATATCATGGACCAAGACCAATATAACATCATCATACGAGTAGCCTATCGCTGAATGTAGGCACAACCATGTTGTTCATCATGATGAACATTCTAGGGAACGGCGGTTTATACGCCAATAATACCGGTGACGCTTTTTTCCTTGCTTTAGCCGAGGGACGTCGTCGGTATGACATTCCCCGAAGTTTTAGTTGCTACTCTGAAGCGAGGCCATACCTTGAGGCATAAGTACCTTCTTATGCCTGTCTTGGTTTGCCGCGATTATCTGGCGGCTTGCCTACCCATATTCTGTACCGCGGTACACATATTGGGAAAGGGTCGAAAACCATGAGACCCACCAATCGCGATGGTAAGATCATTCCGAGCCATGACTTGGCGGGATGGCAGGTGCAACCACATTTGGTTGCCCCTTACACCCCATCGGACCAAATAACACTAGAGAGGTTAGCACTAGTTGATGATACGGCGGCGGGGCGTGGCAAGTTGTTATGGCATGGCGGGGATGTGAAAGAACCTCATATAGAAGAGGAGGATGGCGAGTAGATCTTTGGGGTGCAGGTAAGTTTTTTAGTTAAGTTAGTGTCCGCTTAAGTCCCAAGCAATTTCATTACATTAACCCCATAATGGGTGGAACTCTTTATAGAGTTACGCGTCTTTTTATATTACTATATTTGTATGTTTTAACCTTGTTTTGCAGATGTTCCTGAATTTCACGCGCTTCAATGGTATTTTTCCTACCCTCTTTATTTAAATGCTTTGAGGACAAAGCATGCTTCTTGTTTGGGGGGGGCATAGAAACACGTGTAATTAAGGCATCTGTTAGGATATAGATATGTATAATATGCATATTGTTTTCAAGTTAAAAATTTCAAAAATATAAATAAATAAGTTTATGCTATACACTTAGGAATATTGGTATTGTTTTCTTTCTCTATGCTCTTAACAATCTAGAAGTCTCACGTAGCTTTTGCATCAGAATAATTGTTAGAAACTTAGGTTAATATGTAGGTAATAATCTTTGCATCTATCTATAAATATATTACATGAGTATCTATGATTGTTAGCTTGATAAGTTTCTGAAATCTAGGCTAGAGTACTTATTCTACAAATCTGTGAGAATATAGCCTAAAACCTTATATGAGCCGAAACATTTGAGAAATGACACAAGGGAGAAGTAAAATCCGGATAGAGAAATCACACGCCCACTTGCTTGATCACTATGCTATGCGGATCCTAAGCGAGAATTTAGGCCCTCTTTGGATCGATATAGCCGTAAATTCAAACCTATGAATTATTTTCCGCTAGTAAGCCCCTCTGAGCCTTTCTTTAGCCTTCCATAAACCACAATTCCTTTACCACATTACAAAAAAAAACAAAAAAAAAAACAAAAATAAAAAATAAAAAATAAAAAATAAAAATAAAAAAAAAATAAATCAACCTACCCATTTTAGAATAAGTCCGAGAATAGAATGAGGAAGAAAGAAAAAGAAAAACCGTGTAAACAAAAATTAGTTAGTTGCTTGAGAAATAAAAAAAGAAGTTTACATCCAAAGAAAAAGAAAAAATAGAAATAAATCAAAACTCCAAAAATAGAATAAAAGGGAGTCAAAAGCCAAAGAAAAGAAAAAAAAAAATATGGCTAAGGATGGAAACAAAGTGTAGAAGCAAAAGTAAATAACAAGGTTTCTCTAGTTACATAATATGAAGACTCTATTATCTCGGACTTGTCCTTTTTGAATATCTATTTCCTTCCTTCTTAAACCATCTCCTAATCCCATGACACCTAATAAAGACCTCTAGCTCAATTAGGAATAGGTTAGTGTGATAGTAAGTGGCAGATGTGTTTGATCGACTCCGGCTTCTTTGTTGTCATTGAGATTGTAAGGTAAAGTGTGCCCCATCGCATTAATGGAGCAAAGCGAACTTGAGTGGAAAAATCGAGTGGTTTTTTGTCTTGACATTTATGTGAGGACCTACTTAAGGACGCTTATTCCGAAGTTTTTGAGAAACGGACCTGCTATTACATTTCATAGTATTACTCATTGTTATATGTTTATTTTAGATGATTGATTATTATGCATATATTAGCTTAGGGTTATTTGGGTTATTCTTATGTATTTGCTAGTGAGATGTATAGATAGTTGAGACATGAGCGAGAAAACAATAGTTTTATTTCTTAGTCGATTTGTAGTATAGATGAAGTTTGTGAGTACCTTCATCTGGAAAACTCTCACGAGGCTATAACTCGTCCACCGAGGGAATTCCTAGTGGTTTAAGGCCTTGTCAGATATGGTCAATGCAATCGCGACTCAGTAAACGGAGTAGTTAGAACTCCATTTTGGTCACTTATTCTAATTTCTCAACTTTGCTTGAGGACAAGCAAAATGCTGTTTGGGGGTGGTTTGATAAGAGCCCAAAACTGTAGTTTTAACCCATTAGCGATCATACTTTTAGACCAATTATGTGAGTAATAAGTAAGAGTTAATACCGACACGTGTTTTATGTATTTCGGGCTTCAAAGTCAATTATGTGCGAGGAATGTGCCACTTTGATGAGATAAAGGAGCAATGGTTGGTTACTAAGGAGTTCGGTGATTAAAGGCCAAGATTCAAGAAGACGAAGCCTTTGTAAAGCCTGGTCAAAAGATGAAAAGTCAAAGTCCACGCAAGCAGAAACAGTGCACAAAGTCAATAGAACTTCCGAAGACCATATCTTTAGACTCATACCTCAGAATTGGGCCTACCTTATGTCAAAACGACCGGCTCGGAAAGAGCTTTCCAATGGTCCAAGCCTTGACCCAATCAGAGGAGCAGAAGTGGACAAAAAGTCTGTTGAAGCGAACTGCAGCTGAAGAGGCCTTTTTGGACCGAAAGAATTGGGGTTTGGGCCTGATTCTCTGGCCCAAAACATGGCTCCAAGCCCATGCACGATTTTTGGATCTGGATGTATAAAAACAAAAGCTTCACTCTTTGTTAATGGTAGCTAGTTAGACCTAAATTAATATATAGAATTCTAGATCTGTTTTAATTAATTAATTAAGTTTTAGTTCCATTACAATTCTTGTTTTAGATTAAATTCTTGAATGATTGTTCTTGATTGATTAGATAAATAAAATAGTTATTATTCAATTTCGTTCTTGTCATTTCCATTCTAGATTTAATTTAAATTCTTGTTCTTATTCCATTCCAGCCATTAAATTAGATTCATTATTGTTTAATTAAGTAAATCTCAATTTCTTACATTATGTTTAGTTTAGATTCAATGGAAAATGTTAGTTTGATGACTCAAGGCTAAAACCTCCATTAGAGGGGTTGATGAAGCCTTGATGAAAACTTAGTGGTTAGTATAGAATTGGTTGTAGAATCTATTCCACTCTAGAAGGTCGTGTTTCGCCATGAGAATGGGTGGACGACCTCACATGCTAGTTAGTATCCGGTAGGAATGCCATGAACACTAGGGATTAGACTCGAAATTCTTGCCGTGAAAACGTAAGAATCGAGATACGACAATCTATACTAGGTTATTAAGTTGGATTCGAGGTGGATTTAATTCCCCTCTATTTCTTTATCTAGAGTCAAACAATCGTATTTCCGTAGCTTTCATAGATTAACTTTAGTTTATATTATATCTTGTTATTTAAATTAAGCGTCTTGTTAGCATAACATTTAAGTAAAGCTCTCATTGACTTAAGACTGATTTCTCAGACTTAGAAAACAATCCATGCTAGGGAACTAGGAGTGGAACGAACTTCCTACTCCACTTAGTGCAATTCGCATCGAGAGTAGAAGCTTTGATAATTGAGATAGTAAAAGATTAGTTTTAGTTTACTTACGGATTGAATTTGTTCATTTCGTAGGTAGACTATTCATTTTACAGTTATCAGCTCATCCCGCTCTGCGGGCTCGATCCTTTCGGGACCTACTGGAACAACTCATCTTGCTCAGGGCCTTTTCCAAAGCTAATGTCAGCGAAGGGCTCATCCCCTCCGCTGCTTCTCTCTCTCTAGGAGCCAAAGGGGTCACTCTCATTGCCCTATGTGTCTTTTACCTCTATGGTCCACAGAGGGCTCATCCCGCTCCGCGGGCTCGATCTTTCCGGGACCTGCTGGAACAACTCGTCTTACTCAGGGCCCTTTCCAAAGCTAATGTCAGCGAAGGGCTCATCCCCTCCGCTGCTTCTCTCTCTCTAGGAGCCAGATGGGGTCACTCATTGCCCCATGTGTCTTTTACATCTATGGTTCGTAGAGGGCTCATCCCGCTCCGCGGGCTCGATCTTTCGTGACCTGTTAGAATAACTCATCTTGCTCAGGGCCTTTTCCAAAGCTAATGTCAGCAAAAGGGCTCATCCCCTCCGCTGCTCCACCTCCCGACAAGCATAGAAACCTGATGGGAACTCCCCATTGCCCCTGGTGTCTTTTGTGTTCGCGTTCCCATTTAGAAATTTCGCATAATAAACATATTTCTTTTCACAAAAGTGTTGTGGTTTTATATATTTACAAACAACTTTAGTCCTCTCCTTGGGACCCTCTTTACATTGCTCTGAACTTCAGTACATTCACTTGTAAATTTTTTTTAACATTCTTACGTTCCAAGGCCTCGCTATTAGCTTTCCTTCTATTGTTCGAAGCTTATAGGTTCCTGACCCTTCCTCTATCACGGTGTACCCCTTCCCAGCTTATAGGTTCCTAACCCCCCATCCTTTTCCTCCTAAAAGCTTGGCGTCACATGGCGGAGCACCAATTCCCCTATCTTAAATTTTCGTGGTCTGACCCGCTTGTTGTATTGCCTCTATAACCTCCGATGATACTCTTCTAGACGGATGCGGGCTGAATCTCTTCTCTCTTCTGCCAAATTCAAATCTCCAGCCAAAATGTGCCAATTTGATCCGTCTTCCACTGCCTTGGTTATCCTAGTAGTCGCCACCAGTTTTGCGGGAATCACGGCCTCAATGCCGTACGCTAAGGCGAACGAGGTCTCTTTGGTGGTGGTCCGCGGGGTGGTTCTATAAACCCAAAGAACATGATTTAACTCGTTGGCCCACGCGCCCTTCCTATCTTCCAATTTCTTTTCAGATTGTTTAGTATCGTTTTGTTGGAAGATTTATGGGTTGTAGGGGGCCGAAAACCCTTGTTTCACTTTGTAGGCTTCGAGGAACACCGCCACCTTAGCTCCTGTGAACTATGTCCCATTGTCTACAATGATGGCATATGGCAGCCCAAACTGACATATGATGTTCTCCCATAGAAACTTAATCACCTGTGCCTCTTTTATCTGCTGTAACGGGACGGCTTCTATCCATTTTGTGAAGTAGTCCGTGGCTGCCAACATATACCTTCTTTTGCCACTAGCCATGGGTAATGGCCCAACGATATCCAACGCCCACATGGCAAAGGGCCAAGGGTTGGAGACGCTATGCAGGGGCTCTGCAGGTGCAAATATCCGTTGTGCAAATCTCTGACACTTGTCACACCTTTTGGCAAATTCGACTGCATCCCTTTCCATATGAGGCCAGAAATAGCCTTGCGTCAGTAACCGATGTGCCATAGTCCTCCCTGCGGAGTGGCTCCCACAGTTCCCTTCGTGCAATTCTGCCAATACCTCAGATGATAATCGTGGCCCTAAACATTTCAGCAGCGGTCCATTGAAGTTCTTCCTATATAGTTCCCCTTCCATCAACACATATCTCTGAGATGCCTGCTCCAACCTCCTTTTCTCGTTCCTATCTGTCACCTGCCCTCCTTCTAGAAAGCGCTTGATGGGATCCATCCACCCCCCTTCTTCTTCTACAACATGGCACACCTCCATTACTTCCTCTGTGCTTGGCCTCTCCAGTCTTCCCACCTTTATAGTTCTTTCCTCAGACCTCGACATGGCGGCGACCACATATGCCAGAGCGTCTGCATGCATATTCTCCCCACGCCCTAGGTGTACAAATTGAAGCTTTGTAAACTTGCTAGCTCTTTGGTGCACCACCTGTAAGTATTTGGCCATTCTTGGACATCGGGCCGCGAAACCCCCATTTGCCTGACATACCACCAGATTAGAATCTGAATATACGATCAAGTCTTTCACTCCCAAGTCTTTCGCCAGTCTTAGTCCTGCTATAACTGCCTCGTACTCTGCTTCATTACTGGATGCCGTGAAACCCAGTTTCATGGTCAACTCTATCCTGTTATTATCCGGAGTAACCAACACCACTCCTATGCCGCTGCATGCGTCCGTAGCTGACCCATTCGCAAACACTCTCTACTCATTCTACTTATCCCAAGGATCTAGTTGATCGGGCACCCCATCCTTGTCTGACTCCATGATCATCTCCTCTCCCCACGTCGGGTCCTCTGTTGGGAATTCTGCCAAGAACTCCGCAACGGCCTGCGCTTTCTCCGTTGTTCTTATCTGATACTGTATCTTGTAGGAGCTAAGCATCACTGCCCATTTCAATATTCAGCCTGACTTCTTAGCCCTTAACGCTTGTTTAAGCGGTAGGTTGGTCACCACCACTATCGAGTGTGACTCAAAGTACGGTTTCAACTTCATGGTGGAAAAGATCAAGGCCAGGGCATATTTCTCCATTCTGCTATACCGCGTCTCAACGTCCAACAATGTCTTGCTTTGGAAATACACCGCCCTCTCCACTCTGTCCGCTAGCCTGACAAAAACAGAACTGACCGCATACTCGGTGGCCCTGATATACAGGTACAATTTCTCCCCCTGCTCCAGCCGCGACAGCAATGGAGCTTTGCCCAAATACCTCTTCAGCTCTTGAAATGCCTCCTCACATTCCGGCGTCCACACGAAGTCCGGAGTACTTCTCAACAACCGATACAACGGTCGAGACTTGTCCGATGACTTGGAAATGAATCTATTCAATGCCGCGACTCTTCCAGCGAGACGCTGCACCTCTGTGACGTTCTATGGTGACGACATCTCTACCAACGCTCTTATCTATTTTGGATTAGCTTCTATTCCCCTATGAGTAACGATGTAGCCCAAGAACTTCCCGGTGGTCACCCCAAACATGCATTTCTCTAGATTCAACTTCAGATTGTATTTCCACAAGATCCCAAACGTTTCCCTCAATCCATCTAAATGCTCCCTCTCCGACATGCTCTTTTCCACCATGTCGTCTTTGTATATTTCCATCCCCTTCCTAATGTTGCTTTCAAACATTTTCTCCCCCAACCGCTGAAACGTAGCTCCGGCATTTTTTAACCCAAAAGGCATCTTCATGTAGTAATATGTGCCGCTTTCTACCACAAATGCTGTCTTCTCCTGATCTGGCCCGTACATTGTGACCTGATTGTACCCCATCGACGCATCCATGAACGAAAATATTTTGAATCCTGCTGTCCTATCCACCAACTCATCCACTCGCGGCATAGGCTAACTGTCTTTCGGGCACTCGGCATGCACATATGTGAAATCCACGCACATCTGTATCTTGCCATTCTTTTTTGGTACCACCACCACATTAGATAACCAATCCGTGAACTCTACTTCTCGTATTATTCCAGCTCCTTTTAACCGCGCTACTTCCTCGCAAATGCCCGCTACATATTTCGGTCTAATACTCCGCATCTTTTGCCTTACCAGCTTTGCCTCCTTTCTCATGTGTAACTGATGACAGGCGAACTCCAAGTCCAACCCCGTAATCTCCTCAATGGTCCATGCAAACACGTCTTAGTTTTCTAACAAGAACTGAATCAATTCTCTCTTCCATTCATTTGTCAAGCTGGACCCTATCGCGGTAAACCTCTTCTCCTCCCCTCCAATATTTACCACTTCAATCTCGTCCAGCGTCTTTGGACCTGTTGTCGCGTCCCCCTTCTCCTCCACCGAGGCACACTGTAATTGCTATGCATGCCTCTTCTCGGATTTGAGTTTTCCTTGTTCGGCCCTCGGATCAACCGTTTAATTGTACCCCTATGACTGTTCTTGGCCGTCACTTGGTCTCCCCAAACTTCATACATACCAGTGGGAGTGGGAAACCGTATCACTTGATAGTAAGTTGACGGGACGACCTTCATCTCATGAATCCACCGCCTCCCTAGAATTGCATTGTACTGGGAAGATGAGTCCACCACCATGAACCGCGCAAACACAGTCACGGGACATGTGGTTACTGGTATTAAGAGCTCTCCTATTGGCTCAGTCATGCTCCCAGTGAATCCATATAAGTTAGTCCGCGGCAACCTCAACTGTCTATGATCACTCCCCATTTCTTCCAGCGCCCCTTTAAACAACAAGTCCACAGCACTGCCGCAATCCACCAATACCCTTTTCACTATATAATTGCCCATTGCCACCGTGATGACCAATGCGTCTTCATGGGGAGAATCTACCGCCCGCAAATCCGCGCTGCTAAAGACGATCCTATCCCTGTCCTCCGCTTTCCCCACTTTTGCTCGCGATCTATCAGTCCCTTCATTAACCTGCTGGATGCTCGCAGTTCTTCGCACTCTGTCTCTATGAGCGTTATGGCTTAATACTTCTCCACTGAAGATCACGTTAATGGTTCCTAAGATACGATCTTGTGGCGGTATAACCTCCTCGTTTGTCCTCCCCTTATAAACTCTCTAATCCTTCCTTTTTCCACCAAACGATTGAACCATCCACTTTAGTGCATAGCAGTCGTCGGTCTCATGATTCTGTATCTGATGATAAGCGCAGAAAGGTTTACCAGGCAATTCTCTGGGTGTGTTCTGCGGCCTTTCATATCCCTGCATGTTCTTTATCAGCGGTAGTATTTCGCTCAAGGATCTATTCAGTGGTGTAGCTTCTACCTTGCGGTATGGTTTTCTCTCTCTGTTCTCCCTTCTAATCCCTTCTCGGCTTCTTTCGGCCCGTGGTGTGTATCCGCGGTATCCACCCCACTCCTTTCTTTCCCGGTCGCATCCGCTTTCCTTGGTTCCCTGTCTTTCTACAAGGATAGCACCGCCTTCCCGGATCTCTTGGACTCCTTCTACATACTATCCTCATATCGGATATACTTCTCTACCCGTGGATACAATTCATGCAATGTTGCAATCTCATTCTTCGCCACCGACTGGTGTACTCCTGTCCCTGGCCGCATTCCCTTTTCAAATGCAATCACTGCGGTCCTTTCATCCAGGTTTTCGACCTTCAATGTCTCAGCTTTGAACCGACACAGGTATTCCCTCACTGACTCTGTGGATCTTTGTTGAACGTTGAATAATGTCGCGATATCCACCACCCGCTTTTTTTGATGAATGAAGTGATCTATAAACGCCTGTTCCAATTCTTGAAAGCTTCTTATACTCCCAGCTGGTACTCAATAATACCAATCCGATGCCCCCCCTTTCAGGCTAGCTGGGAACATTATACATCGCAATCCGTCATATCTAGACTCTTGCCAGAGTGGCATTTGCTGCCGAAAATGGAGGATGTGGTCTGCTGGATCGCCTTTCCCATCGTACCTTTCGAATCTACGCTGGTTGAAACGCTTTGGGACTTCCGAAGCCCAAATGCCATCTGCCAATGGGTTGTGACTCAGCCCAGCCATCACCTGACTAGCTGCTCCCCCGCGACTCTTCGTCTGCTGCCGGTTAGCTTCCCTATCGTTATTTATCATTTCTTGCACCTGCTTAACCTTCAAACCGGTTACTGGATTTTCCACGAGATTCGGCTCATTATTCTCTTCCTCTTCCGCATCCTCGCTTGCCTCTTTATCCATCTTCTTCTTCCCTTTCCATTTCCCTTCTTAATTCGTCATTCTCCTCTCTTAGCCTCCCTATCTCTTCTCTCATGAGCCGCGTCTCTTCCGCTTCCTATTCCTCTTTTCTGTCTCCTTCTTCACCAACCACTACCTCGGGCATCGGTTACTGTGCAGCCACCTTCTTTGGTCTCCCTACCTGTTTCTTAGGTGCCATCTCTTTCTTTCTTCTCGCTCCCTACAGATGGCGCCAAATGTAAGAACCAAAAACCTCCAATGGAATAAAGCACTAAAGGCTCTCAAATACAACACCGCAGTAACTCTCAACTCTCTCTCTCTCTCTCTCTCTCTCTCTCTCTCTCTTTCTTTCCTTCTTCCTTTTTTCTATCTTCTTTCTTTCTAGTGCGGCCCCCTTCACTTGTCTTTCTCTCTTCTTTTTATACCTCTCCACCCTTTATTTGGGCCATCCATCTATCCGTTCATCTGACAGCCTCCTGTTAGTCGTACCTCGGCCACATCTGCCCCTAGGGTTCCGCGGCCCGATTCCACTGCTCCCCAGCCTACCTGGTTACATGAACGTTAATAATCCAAAGCTCAAAAATGAAAATGCGCAACTTCGACTAAACTTTGTCTGGTCCATATATTCCCATGGTACTTGGATGAAAATATTAAGTATTGCGTAAGAGAGTTACATATTGCAACCAAAGGATGATAGCATATCAAGAAAACAAAAAGTGAAGAAGACCATTCAAAGTTCAAACAGTAGAAGAACACATTCAAACAAATAGAATATAATATTTGGTTGTAGGCACCTCTAAAAATTTATTAAGCTCTCGAAGCTAAAAAGTGGAATAGGTGACGAAAAACCAGATTATAAACAACTATCCAAAAACCAAAGACAAATGGTATTGCAAGGAAAGGGGCCTTGACATTAAACTCAAGAAATCAGTCTAAAAGTAAACTATGAAATATATTCAATCTAGAAGTGATACAGAGAGTTATATCCACACAACATCATTGCATCAAGCATGATTACACAGGCAAAAGTTTCAATGTTTAAGTATCGTATGATTAGTACTACCGTAAAATCCACAAATAACCATAAAGCAGTTTTTCAAAACGGTAAACAGAAATAAATTTCGGGAGAATTACGGGGGAAAAAAATCCAAAATTGAAACGTAGACTTACCAAAGTTTCCGATGTAATACCACAAATGCTGTTTTTCCTAAACTGACATTTTCCTGAGTAAAAAGGAAGAAAAATTTAACGATACGAAGAACAAAGAGAAAGCATCAACTTTCTGTTTGACAAAGTATTAAAATTGAAACTACTTGCTGTTTGAACATATTGCAATAGAATGTCATAAAAAACAACAAAAATGATTTAATTACACAGAACCACCCAATTTAAAAAATAATCAAGGATGTAGATGGGAAAATGTAAAAAAAATACAACAAAAGAAAATGATCAAAATAAAGCGGCATACCTAAGAAGAAGAACATAAAATTAGAGAGGGAGTGTGCTTGGTGACTGGTGCTATGTGGGTTAATTTTAGAAGGTGAAAAGGGAGTGAGATAGAAGAGAGAGAGAGATTGAAAATTATGTAAGAAGGTGGAGAGTTTTATTGTGCTTCAATGTAGAACTCGAATGGAAATTAGATACTGAGAATGAGTTTGGAGAGAGAACGGCTGGAGAACCAAAAGATTTCAGGCTATTTAAGTCCCAATTAAATTTTAATCCCACTACACACTGTATTGAGTTACATCCCATTCTAACCCTTGATTTATCCACCTTACACTCAATCCCAGCGTTAAATTGAAATCCACTTGAGCAAGGGTAAATGGAGGGGCAGAAAGAGGGAGATGGAGAACGAAAAGTTTAGACGGGTTCAATTGGCAGGAAGTTCGGCGGGCATGGTCGAGGTGTCTTGAGTCTTAACTCTCGATTTATACCCCCTTGAAATTCAATCCTACCGCGAGTCAGGAAACTGAGCTGTTTTGTTAAGTCGCTCAGTTTTGTTAAGTTGATATATACGAGTATGCGAACCGTGCTATGCATCGGTGGTTTTTCAAATCTTTAAACATGTCGCTCTAACATCTCTATGATAGCATGATTTTTTGAATTCTAGTTATAATCTAAAAAATAATATAAAAACATTAGGAGGGGTTAAATATAATTTGAGTGACGTGAATGAGGTTTTCTAAATTATTTTAAATAATATGAAGCTAATTCTAATTTCAATAAAGTGAGAGAGTTTTTGGTAAATTATTTAAAAATGAGGGAGCTGATTAGAATAATTAAGGGAGGTGGTTCTAAAAGCATAAAATAGAGAGATTACAAATACACAATTTGGTTGAGAAATTTTCCTCCTAAAGATCCGGCTATCATCAAAGACCATTAATACTGAGTAGTTGAGAATGCTCCCAGTGACCCACGTCAGCCCCCTTTTTTTCTCTTAGACTGACACATCACATTTTTTTATAAAAAAAATGAATTGTACGCCTTTTTTTTGCCAATTTCAATTGTTCGTAACCCAAAATAGATAAAAACCTCCTTACACGCTCTTTTTTCAATTCTACAAAACACTCTAAACCCTCTTTCTTATTCTTCTCTTCTTCCAAAATTAAACAAAATCTTCGACAAGCAGAAACCGATGAAGAATGATGAACAAGATTCGAAGTTGAGTAGTTCGTGGTTAGTTTTCTGTGGGGGTGGTGGAGAAGGTCGAAGTGGAATTCCAAATTTGCTCTTGCTAGCTCAATTCGATTCCAATTCTCTTTCCCATATTCTTCTGTGCAATATAGTTTGGAAGTAAAATTTATGAGAGGAGAATTATTAGTAACAACGCTTTCAATATTATCAAGGTTCGTTTTTCTTCTAGCGGCTATGGCAGCTGCACTTATTTACTCTCCACCTGATTATGCTACAGAAAAGGACGACACCACCACCAAAAAACCAACAAGTGATTCAAAGATAACAATTTTTTCCTCTATTTATTCCAGATTTACAACTGTCTCCTTTTTTTAGTTATATTAAAACACCCATATTATCTATATTATATTTTCTGAGATAACATTATCTATATTATATTTTGAAATAGAAGTTCACTTGGAATCATGAAGTATTGCTTTGAGCATGCACCAGATTATTGTTCAGTGGTTACAGTTGGAATTAGTAGGCAATCCCAACAACATTTGGACTCGGAATGTTCACCCTTAGAAGGTTAGACTAATTAATATTGTTTTGAGAAATTCTTATGATATTTTAGCTGCTTATTAACGTTTAACCTTCATGACAAGCATCATCTTGTCAAATAAGTTCAATCTGGCCGAACAAGGATGCCGGGTTGGAAACGATATACCACTGTACAAGTTCTTTGGTTCAAATATAAGGGAGGAGCAATCATTCAGAAGAAGAAGAATCAACAACGTTTCCTACCCAGAGCAGCAATGACAAGCCTTCACCTAGAGTTGTTCTAGATGGACCCACGACATAGAGGAAGGCTACTTAAGTCATGAAGAATCTAGCATTGCGAGAATCCCTAAGATGCAGTAAAAAAGAACAAGGTCGCTCCAATATATGGAAGCATTTTTTCACCAATGAGGCTTTTATTTCCTTTCCGTTCCACATTTGATGGAAGAGTAAGGGGACGAAGTCGAGTTTCTCTAACAAAGAAAACAGGCAACCTTCTTGGATTTGCTTCCAGCTATGAGGAGATCTCAAATGCTACAAATCACTTTCACCAAGGTGAACAATCATCGTGCAAATTTTGCTTTTTTGGTCTTAACCAGTCTAAAGCTTTCAAAATTTCACCACTACTATGGGTTTATCCAAATAATGATAATTATTTTTCTATATTTCTATTGGTACCAGTTATCATGAACAATATATGATTCTTAGTGAGAGAGAGATATGTCAAAGACACAACTCTTATTTAAGTTCTTCTTCATTCTTATGTCCAAAGAATTGCTTTTTGCAGATAATATCGTGGGACGAGGAGGATATCAATGGTATCTGAGAGGTGATTTATGTGATGGGAGAACAATAGCGGTTAAGAGACTGGCAAAGGACAACACTGATGAAAATAAGCAGAAAGAATTTCTAATGGAACTGGGTGTATTAGGCCATGTTTGCAATCCTAATACAACATGCTTAATTGGCTGCTGCTTTGAGAATGGGCTTCATTTGATTTTCGAATTTTCTCCAAATGGAAACTTGTCATCAGCATTATATGGTGAGGATCTCTCGACTATTTTTCCCTTAATTTAAGATCTTCCTCTGTTTTGTAATATTGATCCTTATTTGGCCCCTTTTAGGCAAAGACTGCAATATGCTGGAGTGGCCAGTTAGATACAAGATTGCTGGAGTGGCATTATCGTTATAAATGTTGCAAACGCAGGATAATTCATTGGGATATAAAGGCGTCCAATGTGCTTCTTGGGCCAGATTTCGAACCACAGGTGAAATAGCTGAAAAGAAACTGCTTCATGGAAAATGCGATCATCTATTATAAACTACTTCATCTTTACGCTGTTATGCCCTGTGCAAATTACAGATTTTGGACTTGCAAAATGGCTTCCCAAGCAATGGACTCACCACTATGTAATTCCTATTGAGGGTACATTTGGTTACTTGGCACCGGAGTATTTCATGCATGGTATTGTGGATGAGAAAACAGATGTTTTCGCGTTTGGTGTTCTTCTACTAGAGATAATAACTGGGAGAAGGCCTATAGACATGTCTAAGCAAAGTCTTATGTTTTGGGTATGAACACGCCAACAACTAACTCTTAAATATGTTTCAGCTAACTTCATTAGTAACTAAACTTGAAGTATACAATGTTTATTTAGGAAAAACCTCTTATTGAGTCTGTAAACATTGAGGCGCTAGCAGATTCAAAACTTGAAAGTAACTACGACGTGGATGAGATGCGTAGACTGGTCCTAACAACTTCATACTGTATAAGGCAATCCTCATTATGGTGTCCATCAATGAATGAGGTGAAGGATTTTTTTTCATACAATGATTCTTTACTTTGACCAAGGTTTTCAACACTTTTATTATGTGATTTTCATATAGATGGTTTGAGTGGGACGTCCCAGAGTCCTCTGAAAAACATCAAGTGGACCTAAAGTCTTCTGAGAAGATGTTGACCCAGTTGGAAGATGTTGGACAACAGTTAGCAATGACTTTTAGCACTGATGGTTCTGCATTTGCTGTTGGTGGTGAGGTATGTTCAATCTGTTTTGATTGGAGATACATGCTTGCTGATTGCTGATACACATTTGGTAAGTGAAAAATCAGTAATGATACTTTAGTTGTAGCCTTTAGGCTCAGTTATTGAAACCATTTCCAGCGTTGTCTTTAAACCAGAGTACTAGATGTTACTTAGTGTGGGGTAATTAAGTCTCTATATTTTGTTCTTCAAAGAAGATAGGAGGCATGATTATACCTTTTATCTAGGAGGCAATGATTTAGAGTGGTTCTTATGTTCCTGAAATGTGAAGAAGAATATCTATGTTAATAGTTATAGGTATTATGTGACAAATGATACACTACAAAAAGATGGAGATGGTTATTCCTTTGACTTCATTAACATTATCTTTATTCTGACAAAAGTATATTTATAGGTGAATATGTATGTATATGTATTTGCAAGTATTGCCACTTCTTATAAGTTAAAAACTTAAAAAGTATCTCAATTCTTAGGTAACTATTTATTTTCAATGGGATCAATTCTAATTTGTAACTTGCCTGTTCAGAAACATACAAAAGTGGAGGATATCAGTTTGAAAGGGATCAGAGTATGGCAAAGAAAAAGAATGGGGAAGATTCAAGCATGTAGCCAGAAATATGGGGTTCCAAATTACGGTATTTGCTTTGGGCTCCCAACAAACAACATCTTCGACAAGCAGAAACCGATGGAGAACGATGAACAAGATTCGGAGTTGTCATCGTTAAGAAAGGGTCTCTCCTTGATTTCAATCTTTCATCACATACATGCAAATGCAGTCAATATCACATTGAATTCCATCGATGTCTTCAACTTCCTACCTACACGTACAATTTTGGTTTGTCTTCTAGATTTTTTTCACGTATTAATAGGGATATGCTCAATATAGTTGTAATAAGAAAACCTGTAGTTTTACCCATTTTTTGGCCTGCCTGTCACACTCACACCTTTGCAGCACATCCCATGGTAGAGATGTACCATAAGATGGTCTTTTTCATTGAATTTGATCGGATATTAGTGCTGTGAAGTCACTAAAGTTGATACATGTTTCTGTTTTTATATTTCATATGAGCAACCTTGATTTGTTTACTGATGCACTACCATGACCCTTAAGTCGCGTTGATTAGCAGCGATTAGGGTATTCTATAAGATAGTAGATAGTACTTTCTTTTCCATCTAGGAATTTTGACTGCATGTACTCATGCGTGTTTCTAGACGGAACAACTCATGATAAAGGTTGTTTGGTACTTAAGTTCAACTATGGATTAAGACTTAATTATATGCCATAACAAGGTGATGCAAGCACCAGAGACTGTCGGATATGTTATTCTCAATAGCTTAATGTGTTTCACTTCAGAGTTCAGATAAAAGCAGATACATAATGACACAAGTATTACGTAACATGCATTTAAGTGAGGATTAGAGTTCATTACTCGGAAACTAATGGTCTTCGTTCTGAGAAATTATGTGGCAGAAGAAGTGGATTCGTTATTATATCGATGACAAAGGGTTGCAGACTTGCAGGCAGTAGGCCTCCTCATATTGATTGAGAATTATTGAAGCTCCCTATATTGTTAAGTCAATATGCTTTAGTTTAATGAGACCTGACGATGTACATGTTTTGAGGATGCAAAGATGTTATACATTTTCCTAAATTACCCGCGCTCAAAACCCATAAAGATGATTGATATACAATAGGCTGTTGATATAAAGATTTCAGAAACATTGGAAATATGCCAAACGCATCACAAGTTCACAACTTGTGAAAATTTACACTTCAAATAATCACCATTTGCCCGACCATTTTTTTTCATAAACAAAACAAACATGTTTACAACATTGAGAGCTTTGCATTCAGAGGCTTTCGGAGGTAGGAGAGGGCACATTCAGATTTCAGCATTCAAAAGCTAAAAAAAACCAAACTGGTCATTAACTCTAAATTTCAGACACGCCCACAAATAAATGAGAAGCACATTGCATTCAGAGGCTAAAAAACCAAACGGCCTCTGACTCTAATTTTCTGACATGCCTATAGATAAATGAGACGGTATTCATAACAACATACCCTTCCAAGTGACTAGAGAATAATATCACAACTACAATTATATTCAGATGGCAAATATTTGTGTGGTGCAAATGTGACTTATCTTAGCCCAACCCGGTCCCGAAAATAACTGCCTCAAAGACAAGCTCTTAAAGTTGTATCTACTTCGAAATACTATAGAATTTAGCTATCATGTATAATAGTTTCCTGAAGTAGTCCTAAGTACAAGGAATTGATGAAGCAAATGTCAATCTCCAAAGCAGGTAACCTGAATGATCAGATTGACTTGGAAATCTAAATAAATTACATTTTTGTTGTGATAATTATTATTTGTCTCAATACTTCAATAATGCAAATAGTGCAATATAGTGTACAAACAAACATTCATTGTCACCTATATCATGATATTTATCTAGATTTGAAATTAACATCGATTTGTCTTTCACTACTGTTGATGCATCAGCCATAAAAAATGTATGCATTACACGTACTAGATCATGGTTTGAGAGCTTGCAATCTCTTAAAAAAGAAAAGAAAAACATAAACTCTTCAAACAAAGTATGCAATGAATCATTAGCTATCAAATATATATATATATATATATATATATATATATATATATATATATATATATATATTATTTATTTAAGTGGACTTTAGGCTTTTGAGTCATTAGCTATCTATGTAGCAAGTCCGGCCATAGGCTGGGCCAAATGGCTAGTATAGTGTAGAGACTAGGTATAACCCATGCCGAAATTGTTTTTACCTTTTTCTATTTTTTTTTGCCACAAGTCCACTTGAATTTTAATTTCTCCCTAAGTCCAAAAACACGGGATGACGACAACAATTCAAATTTAAATTTACATATACAAATTTAATTTTTCATATACAAATTTAAAATTTGCATATGTAAAATACTATATGAAAATGTAAATTTACATAAAGATAAAGAAAATTGTGTAAATTTAAATTTTCATATGTAAATTTGAATTTCTATGATGACATCAGCCCAATTTGTCCTTAAGCCAAAATTATTAATGAAAATGTGTCATTAAGTTGAAATTATAAGTAAAAATTGATGACGTACCATGTTGATGTACTAGTTAATGCCCGTGCCTTCGGCACGGATTCCATAAAGAAACATCATAGATAATGTGATTTAAAATTCTACATGCATTTACTATTTATTGTGATGAGAAAAAAAATCGATAAGTGGATAGCTTGATGAAAATAGGAGTGTCGAAGAATAGGAAATTCTCCTATAGAGCCGAAAAATAAAAATTGATAAGTAGGCAGCTCGATGAAAATAGGAGCGTCGAAGAATAAAAAATTCCCCTATAGTGACGTTAATATAATAACTTGATCAGTAGTTCTCCAGTATCATGTGTAAAATTTTGATGGCACAGAGCCACATCAAGGTCAGCAAGCCCTTGGATGAGAGAGCAGCAAGGGCTGTTAGCAGGAGTACCTATTACAACAACAACCAATCCACCAAGCAAGTTGGCACAAACACCTAGCTTTAGAGTATCTCTTGGGCAACCCGTGGGAGGTGAGGGAGTAGGGCTGGTGGCATTGGAGTTGGCATTGGTGTTGGTGGAGTTGGAGGCGTTGGCGTTGGCGTTGCCATTGGTGTTGTTGGAGTTAGAGGCGTTGGCATTGGCATTGGTGTTGTTGGATTTGGAGGCATGGGCATTGGTGTTGTTGGAATTGACATTGGTGTTGTGGAGCTGGAGGCATTGGCATTTGCATTAGTGTTGGTGGAGTTGGAGGGCTTATGTGTTATAAGAGATACATATTCAGTATGCCCTGATAATGTACATACACAACAGGGATTATGTGTTATAAGAGATCTTTTTGGTGGAAAACTTTGGGCGTTTTTTACCATAACAGGAGCCATAAATAACTCTAGAAATCCCTTGTACAAAAATATTAACCCCTTTTTCTAGGGGGAACTTAAGATTTTCCACTACTAAAACATATTATGACGCTTGTTTTTTATCAATCTTGACGGCTTTGTTACCGTTGAGATAGGTGTCTTAGTGATATTTTTATGACGGTTGTCGAAAACATTTGAGAGGAATTGTGGCTTGTGTGGAAATTCTTGGATTTGTTAGTAGTTGGAATTTGGGATACATGGGGATGGATATGGGTCTCTTTAGGTGGGTGGTTAATTTAATCTCGCAGCTGCTCAATTGTTAGTTAGGTCTTATTAGAGCACTTCCAATGTCTTGATGCACTTATCAATGGTGGGATTAATTAAAGACTTTCTTTTCAGCAAGGGCTTGTAGCCTTGCTTCTTCCTTTTCTGCATAAGCGTTTGATGACTTGAACTCAATAGACCCATGCGTATTAATTTTTACGTATACATATCATTATAGTGATCTGATCCTCTGGGAATGCAAGGATAACTCCAGAAATCCCTTGGACAAAAATATTAACCCCTTTTCTAGGGGAACCTAAGTCATTAAAACGACATATATTCAAAAATAATGACTATTTAAGCTTCTCCAATGTATGATGTAAAGGATCCATTGCTGCCACATCCTTTCACGGACTTGTGAGATCTCAAGTTGAAGATAGGCATGACATTTTTGAGGAGTAGTTTTAAAGACCTCGACCCAGGATGAAACTCGACACAAAACATAGAATTAATTAGTTACTTGTACATTTCAATAAAATTCGAAGAATAAATCATGGACCAAATAATATTCAAGTATTATTTCAGTGGTGCACATCATAACTTTGTTGATAATCTTACCAATTAGTCAAGTTCAACTCATTGTGCAAAGAGGAGCAGAGACGTGAGAGTGAATGACTTGTCTACAATTCCGCTTACCCAATAATTATTTGCAAAATTAATCCAAAGATCCAAATCCAAGACTCATAAACCTACAAATACATATGTATCCTCAACAAAATTAATTAGAGCTAGTAAAGAAGAACTATGCATGCAAATGCATAATTTCATATTAGAAAAATGTATAATAAGAAGGAAAAAGATGATCACACCCGATACATTCTAGCTTTCCTAGCTGTCCAATTAAATGATTAAGTCAGATATGGAGAAGAAGGGTTTCCCAACGTGACAACAATTGCAGGCCACACCCCTTAACACCCATATTGAAAATCCCTAATAAATCCTATCATGCAAATGTTACAACGACAATATGTTGCATCAAATACTTGAACTGTTAATCTCAGCCATAAGACCCATCCAATCTAAAAATGAATGCCTCTAGTGATTGGGATATACACATAATATTATGGCTTAATTAGTTCAGGCAGAATAATTTAACACAAAGTAGGCAAGATAATGGTCTTAATATACGGGAGACTAAATTGGCTTAGGTCTTACCTAAAAGTGATATAAATTCAGTAACAAATCGTTGAAGAAATAATCACTTGCAAAGATATTAGATGTTGAACACAATTAGCAGATGATCAAAGGATATAAACGCGTTGTGATGTTGAATACATACGGGGAACTAATAATCCAAGCGAAGTGGTCTCTACAAAACGACATGTATTATAGTAAACGATCAGTTCAAGGATCAATTGGAAAACATTCAAAAGCTACTGTCATTCCTACAGATAGATCAATGATAAATTTGAATCATTATTACCTCTTCTTTACAAAAAGTTTTAGTCAAAGTAAAAATGATTTCTTGCTTCACATATGAGTGATGTGCACCCAAATAAGGCCATCATCTACCTACTTTACATTTTAAAAAGTGTCCAACCATTGCTTACACAGATAAAGTTGTGTTTTCTATATACTTAAAACATTGAATGACACTTATTTTTTGCTCATCGGGAAATGACACTCTTTCATCCAAGGAAAGTTTGTCGTGAGCTCAAAACTAATATAAAGCCATTCATTACCTCTTAGAAATTATTGTATATTAACAACACGTATAAAGCCACTGACACTTCCTACATATATCTTGCCAAAATAATAAACCATATATTTTTAAAAAAAATTAGGACGTGCAACGAAGATTAAAAAAAGTTAATTTTAGAAATGATCGGTCAATCAGAAAAGGCAAAGTCAGCAAAAACCAAGCGAATAATGAGATAAGAAATCAATTCAAACACGGTCACCATTGAATTAATACAATAAATAAAAAATAAAAAATGAAGAGATTGGACTTAGGAGAAGGAAAAATGCAATATGGTGAGAGGAATAAATGAGAAAGAATTATTTGTAAAGGGAATAATATCTTATTTGAAAAAGTAGGCCAAACTACAACGAATTATGAGCAACATAGCGAGAGCCAATAACCTGACGAAGGACAATATTCACTTATTTAGTAAAAGAAATGAAGTGCCTAATTGTTGCCTAATGATTGTTCACAATTCATTATTCTATTTGATGCAAAAGGATGAAGACGATAACCCAACAATTACATAATCTCAATATACCTTTGAAAATTGCACAATTTCAGCAGTGGTGCGGCAATTGGATGAAGTCTCGAAACATAGCTTAGACAATTGGGCGATGATCCTTCCTCTCTAGGCTTTATTGCCTACAGGAAAAACCAAAGTTTGGTTAAACTCCTTTATGCTCAACCACTCTTTAGACGTTTTAAATTTGAATCATGCAACTATAGTTCATGGCAAGTAAGTGTACAGTTTATACAATTGGCAAAAGAACAATATGCACTCGAAGTCTACCTGTTTTAGATAGAATGTCCTTTGTTGAAAATTCAACTTATAAAGTTCATGAAAATCAGAGAATGCACAACAATTACCTTAAGGGTTAGAAGGCTAGAGCTTTAGATGTAAGAGTCGAAAGTAAAAAGGTTTTCTCTAACAATAACATTATACTTGGTCAAGCGTAAGAACATCATCTCAACTCTCAATATTAAAGAAAGACTTCAGTAATATCACTTCATTACTGGATCATGTAATGAAACTTTTGTACTTTTTCTTTTCATGAGTCACATAAAGATCAAATTCAGCTTTAGTTCAATTTGGGCAGAATCGAGGAAGTATAACAGTCTAAATGATAAAGAGTGTGGGCAGATTGGTGTAAAACAAAGATACACGGAACATTTGGATGCACCTGAATTTAAAAATAAGTGTGATTAGATACGTCACATCTATCAAGTAGGCGAAATCTAAATCCATACGCAAAAAAGGCACATAATCAAAGTAAACTATGGTCTATAGATGGAACCCGCAACAAATCATCTCGTCTTAAAATGATACCAAGTAAAAATAGCAAATGAAAGTAATGGGGAAGCCTATGAGACCGAAGTCATCAGGTTTGGAAAATCAAAGCAAAAGAATATAGTTATTTTCTTTATGTTTAACATTGTTATTTGCAAAGTTAACCAAGTAGATCTCCAAAACACGTCATTCATTCGAAGAATATATTTACATTGATAGACATTAAATTTATGTTCATTAGGGATATGAATGCAACTATATCCATTTTACTTGCAGAAATAACATAATAAAAGACAAAATCCAAGTCTACATGGAGCGGGAATATCAAAATAGTTAACTATCGGTTAACATAAGTGATTTATCAAATCATGAAGTTATAAGAAAAGACGCGTCTTTCCTAACTAAGGACAAAGGGAAAAAAACAGCTTAGTTTTATGAGAAAACGGTCATTCCCAATTCACATTGACATGATGAAAAGAGCATGCACTTACATCTCTTGCAAAATATTCACCCGCTATTTAGAGAAACACTTTGGGATTTTTCGATTTTAAAAGTCGAGAACATTACAAAGTAAAGTAACTTAAATCAGGAAAAAGAAGAAGAAAAAAACACTTTCAACTAAGGTGAAGGAGAACGAAAAGGTGACCATAGAACCTCCTGGTACGTAGAGTAAGTTTGTACTCTCGGTGGGTGTAGCGACTATGACTCCATCAGCTTGTACACGAAATGCAAATAAGGATAAGAGTAGAGGCCAAGAAACAAATATTCAAGGTATTTAAGATTATATGCATATAAGATGCATTATATGCAAATAAATTTCCGAATTAATGCGAAGAAAGATCCGTGATCAAGACATCTGCATCAGTATGGCGACATCGACATCGATCGATCATCATCATCAACATCAGCATCAGCAGGAGGTAGCATGCATGAGGCAGCAGCAGCAGACATCAATCCACACACACCAAACACTACACCACTAAACCACCTGCTACCAACACGATTGCACCAGCAGCACCTACACCACTTCGTAGTAGACACATCACCACTCACCAGCACCACCTACACCAAGTAGTAGACACCAGCAGCACTACACGACCTCCCACCGCACATGACCACCACACACACAAAAACCAACCAACACACACTCACCACACTACTACTACCGGCCAGCACGACCACACTACCACCACCTGCCACCTGCAGCACACACGCAACACCACAGTTACATACCCGGCAAAGACAAACACACAACACCACCAGCACATTCACACACACCGAACAATAAAACACCATCTTCGTGAGACCTTCAGTTTAACTTCCATGGCATTTCAATATATTACAAACACAACCGAAATCTATAGTTATGAAGCCAAAGGTTATCAAAATCGGCTCAAATTAACACGATTTTACTATCAAAGGGAAAAAATTAACTTACAGTGAAAAATTAGTGCCACCACCTCAAAAGCCACTTTAATTCAAGCACATCAAAGTAGAAGAAACGTAGGGTGTTGCCTTCAATTGAATCCTACGTCAAGTACATCAAAGTAGAAGATCTCCACCACTTCAAATCCACTTCAATTCAATCAATGTGACTGTGGTGGGGGGGGGGGGTATGGAAGCGTAGAAACATCAATGAGCAGAACCCATATGCACATCAAAGTAAAATATACACAGGAAAAGGTACCCTTTGCTAGAAAAATTTAACCAATCATAATTCATTATCGTGTTAAAGTTAAATGAATAAAGCCAACACGACATTCAAAACAGAAAGTTTGAAAACACGCATAAAACTGAACGTTCTAAACAGAAAGAAAACTGTAAATGTAGACGTTGCGAGCAAATAGTAAACTGAAAAGCAAATGACTAAAGCAAAATGTGCTCCAACTCCGAAGCACAAAAGGCCAAACTATGAAGCAGGAAGAAATTGATAGCATTGGGTAGTTGCCTAGGACACGTCCTGCATAAGGGAGAACACACTAATGTGATTTGATGATGATTCGTTTCTAAATGAATAACTAAAAAAAAAATGTAATGGAATGGACCAAAGGGTTTAATAAGTGCTGACCCACTACTGAACCCTTGATTTTTTTGCTTGGTGGAGTTCAGATTCCATATGTTGGCTTGAAACCTCTTTTCCAGTAACCACATCTTCTAAATTGGTGCTTCCATTTTTTTTGTCCTGTATTTAACCATAATAAGTTTAATGAAGGTGAAACATAAATGTTTTTTAAATTAAGTGAACAGAAGTATACCTTATCAAGCACTTCTTTTGTAAGTGTGGCATCAACATCCATAGCAGCTGGGAAAATTTTGTAGATAACAAAAGATTGGGTTTCCTTGGTATTTCGACTAAAATAATTTATTTTCACTTGGAAGATGTACTCTCTTCCGGCAACTTGTTGCAATGCATCCTTAACGATCTGTGGGCCATTTTTCTGAATTTTTAAGCATAATTTAATTTAAATTAGTGAGAATGCTGTTTTTGAGTGTAAAAAAGCGAAAATGGAGATATGAAAAGTTATAGGGCGTTGCCTTCTTGTAGGAGTCCACCAATTCTTTAACGGGCTTTTCAATTAGGTATTCAGCTTCTCGATCAAATGCAACAAATTGAGTAACCCCTGACGAATCTTCCACATCCATCCTTAGCATGTACCTGTACACCCCAAATAAAAGTTTTAAAAAGTTTTTCCGGCAGAAGTTAAAATTTGATAAGGGATTAATGATTGACCTCTCATTGCGGTTTATGGTTTCAAGGTGACATTCCGGACAAACACGATCAACAACCTTCTTGTTGCAGTTCTTGTTGCTACATGAAGTATAATACCAGTTCGTGTCGAAGACATATCCTATGGTTGCTTTGCAAGTGTATGTTGCTCCCTGTTTAATGATCATAATAACCTTTAATAGAATGTTGGGCAATGGAAGACAGTTGTGTTTAATGGATTGAATGTTACCTTATTGGATTCATCTAGTCCCAGCTCCTTTAAAGTGTCGAGTGAAACCCTACGGTTTCTAAGTAGTTCATCCTCAGAAAAGCCCTCTTTTGTAGATGAATCCTGCTTTGCTATTTGCACTTTGATATCCCCGAAACTATATAATTAAGAATGACAAATTTTGTAGCGCATGACATGATTAGTAGGTGATATGGTAAAGACGAATAATAAGATGACCACTGACCTGTTCTTATAGTCGATAACATCCTGGGTGTCTAAATCTATGTAGACCTTTGTGCTACTAAGCGAGGAAAGAGAAAAGTTGCCTATAACATAGCATTAAGACACGAAATATGCATTATTTCCCTTAGGAAAGCCCAAAAAAATGGACGGATTACACAATGGTGGAATAAATATGTACCTTGGAAAACTTTTGGATTAAGAGAAGTGGCAATGACAATCACATTTTCTTGTGTCAAAAGATCATTTGGAAACTTTTCGGTTAAAGCACCCCATAAAGCAATTGTCAACTCTGTGGCACTGAATATAGGATCAGTTATGTTAGAAAAGAAATATATAGTGCTTATTAGAGATGAACGTCGGCAAGTTACCTTTTATCCATAAGCACAATCTCTTGAAAAACAGTTCCATTTTTGTTTGTGATCTCACCGATTCGCTTAAGTAGACCAATAACATCTTCATTGTTTTTTTGACATAAATGTTAGAATACAATCCCTAAGAGTTTATTAAGAGGTGAAATCGAAACATGTAGCAAACTATTACCTATAAGGTGAGTCTTGTCGTGAATTCCACCGGAAAGGGTGTCGAATTGGGAGAAGCTGAATTTATGCCTTGCAATGTGGATACCATCGCCATCAATTGGTGTGATAACTGTTCCAGGATTAATAAAAATCTTGTGATCATTAACAACTGGCCGGTAATCTTTTGAAGCCCACACGTCGAATTTCTCCATAGTGTAGATATTGCCTTCTTTTAACACATCATCCTTAAGCAAAGCGTGAAAAGCATCAAAATATTTCTTCAATAAAACGACATGGATGTGAGCACCACATTTTATGATGGGGTGAAAACAAAGAAAGTCGCCGATCCATTATGTTATGGCTGTGGCAAATAGATGGTACACATAGTATTGTAATTACCTTTGCATCTAAAAGAAGAAACTCCAAACTGAGTGTGTTATGATATTTCAAATGGACTGATTCCCACAGCCTTGTAATGCGGCCCCTTACTTTATAGCGGTTTGATCCGTTACGAAGTTTGTCTAGGTCTTGATAGTTTTGCATCGACATCGGGAGCTGTAGCTGTCAAGGGTAGGTAAAGTCCCAAATTAAACAGTATAGTATAACCAAAAAACAAAGAACGTAGGTGAAAAGAAAGATAAATTATAGCCAAAACAGCAACAAAGCGCAGTGTGTAAAAAAGTGTGTCGATTAAACGACAGGGAAGGGCGATGCTACAACTATTAACCCAAACCATCTAAAAAGAACCATTCGCTGGGCTTACAGCTGGGTTTGGATGGGTAGCATCACTTATGGAATAATATACGGGAAGCTTAAACAACACAAACAACCCAATAGGGAAAGGTATGTAACTAAATTAAGCGATGAGCAAGGCAATCATGTTAAGTACTACTTTTAATTAGTAGACTGAGAAGGCATAACACATGGATTAGTAATAGAAAGGATAAATTTAGTAGGGAGTAGCCTTGCATGCAGTAAGGAATTAGACAAAAAAGAGATTGCATAATCCATGTATCAGAAGACCGCATTCGCATCCACATATAAAGCATGGGGCATTTGTGAGGAATATCTAATAATAAGAACAAAACCTCGATTCTTGATGTAACAACACGAATTGTAACTTGATTGATATGAAGAAGTAGAACAAATGTGGTGGATATGAAAACCCGAAACAAATTTATAGGCTTTGGGAGAAGTCGTAATGAGGGAGTAGGAGAAGAGCCCATCCGTTACAGCGCTGATGAGGATGTGGTTACTGAAGACGCAGGGGTTTAATTGAATTGTGGAGGAGGTAGAGAAAAAAGGGGAGTGCGAGAAGGTTATTATTAAGGGATGTTAAGAGGGCTGGGAACTGTTAAGGACAAAAGAAATTAATCGATATGCAAGAAAAGTGACCCCAACAGCCTCACATTCAAGTTTGCTGAAATTTCTCGGAATTTCGTACTAATCGGAAAATGTACTCGTGAAGGGCCTCAGAGAGCAATGTTTTTTTTGCGACATTGTGACTCCAAGGTTGTTTTTTCTTAAAGTTTGTTAATTTGCAATGCAGCCAATATTGTTTTTAATCCTTTTGCGAGTACGTTGGAGATATTGGTGGCAGTCCTGTATAATCCTATGCCGAGTACATTGGAGATAATGGGTGGCAGCCCCGTACTATGATTAGATCTTGTGTTATTGTATTAGGTTAATAGTTCATGATAATTTTTATTTTTTGTTGCATGTTTGGGAATGTGTTGATCGAACGTAAAACTAAGGGCACATCACATCTGCAACATGGCTGGTAAAAGTATATAAGGCATGCCTATTATTGCGTATGAAAATTGCAATGTATGTGTGAACCCTAACGACGGCATAACTTGAAGGGATAACTGATATAGAAGGGGGGCTCTTTCCAACAGTTTCTGCGGCAAAAAGTGGCATAGCACACCGTTCAAAATAAGTGGCAACCCATTATAAAAAAGCAGTTAGGCATATAGTTACATGGATGATCAGTTGATGTTGAAGAAAGCAAAATACGGATGGAGTCATGTAGATTAGGTTAAAACTTAAAATTCATGCAGTATTTGATAGATAGCACTGGGAAATAGGTCAATTACATTAAATGCATTTAATGTTCCGAATGGGGAAATCATCAGTAATTGTTAAACTAAACAGACAAAATATTTATTATTGAAGGGGAACGGTGGCAAGTTAGGATTGAGTTGAACTCGTTATGTATTACAACCTAATCTATGTCGTCCATGGAAGTGGGATAAAACTCGTGATAATAGGAGGTTTTGATAGGCATCTTGTTGTTTTTGGCAGGTGTCTCTTCAACCTTAAGTTTTAGTTTAAGGTAATTTAGGTGTGACGCGGTCAGACGATCAGTAACATACATCATTGCGTCAAGACCAGCCATTCCTGGTGGGGTTTGGGGCTTATAAATTGGAAAGTTGGCTTCGTAGGATGTTGTTAGTGGCTTGCTTGTATCTGGACCTTTGTTAGGTAAGTTGGCCATTTGGCTGCAAGATATAAATGAGAAATGACCAAAGATTAGGCACATAAAATAGATGACAATATACAAATTAGATGATGGAAACTGAAGAGCAAGTGAAACCGAACCTGTGGGCTGTTTTTTTGGTAAGAGAAGTCGTACTTATATGGCGAGGCAATGAGAAATAGACACCAAGTTTTGGGTCTGGAAGGGAAATTAGGGTAATTTTTTATAGGGGAAGGAAGTAAGTAAATGTAGAAGGTTGGAGAATTGATGAGTATGGGAGTTACATATACCTATAGGCTTAAGCGAGTCAAAATAAGAATAATGGAAAATGTTTTGAATGTCATAATTGCGGAAGTTTTAATACTAACTATGTATTATAGATTATGTACAAAGCAGTTTTTTTTTTTTGCTTGAAAAGAATTGTAATTGAATATAATGTGAGTAGTGATACCCAGGACACCTAATTTAATCAGCCTTAACGGCCTGCTAATGATAATGATTGATTTGTCTCGACACATGCGTTTGTGTGTAGCAATGCAAACCAGCGTTTAAATTGAATCTAGCAATGGTTCCAATTTCAAGTGCCACACATTGCTGGCGCTCAAGAGCAATCGGAGAGCGGCGATAAGTTGGGATTTTTTAGTCGATAACTGATTTGCTTAGATGCTTGGTTACATTGCTCAACCGTGTGCTACCACAATTCCAACTGAATGAAAATACCATTTACTATTTGCTATGCTTGTTGGACTTATGAGCTGAAGGACAAATAAATAAAAAATGAATTGGCTAGATTGTAATAGCAATGGTTAGTTGTAAACCTGACTTATGGCTTGGTACTGGTAAAAGGCTTTGTCGATCTTGCCTAAAGTATAGCCGGTAGTTTAATAGAAACAGCAAGCAGTAATTAAGTAAGTATAAGGTATATATTGGTTGATGATGCTTAGATAATAATGACAAAGTAAATGAATGGTAAAAAATGGCGTAAACAGAAACTAAATTCGATAATGACAAAGGTTCGTTCAAACATGGGATATATAAATGGCGCTCCCTAATGTACGAAACATCAACAAAGCATGATAAGATAAAGCAAGTTGCAAAAGTAGTTGTGAGGAAGCAAAGGGAAACAAAATAAGTGATAGGTAGGAAGAAATTAATTGACGTTTTTTGCTTCAAGCGTCGCTTGATGCCCCCATGTCGATCGATGATGGCACGTAGTTAGAGTCGTCAGCAACGCTTCCCTCATCATCACTAATGACGATAACATTAGGAATGTCATTTTGTGCTTGGAGAGTTGCAATTTGTTGAAGGAGGGTCACGTTATCGTTTTGTAGTTGTTGAGTTTCGGCTTGGAGCTGTTGATTATGAAGTCGCATTTGGCGTAGTTCCCTTGAGTTGAAGTCAATAAGATCAAAATGGTAGATAGAACGAAGGTATTCGATCGCTCGCCGGGCGGCAACCTCATCAGATCCATTTTGGCTAATAGATGGATCTCCGAAACATCTTTTCTTAGTAGCGATGAATGTGAGAGTTTGTATATCGACCCAAGACTCGTAACGGCCCAAACTGAAGACTGCATCATAGATTGGTAGTGGTAAACCCACCTGATGGGTAATGTCATTTAGCAAAAGTTTGAAAGAAATTGCAATAGTGCTTCCGTTTGCCATTGTATGTGGAAAAAGAAACGAACCTCGCAGAAGAGATGATAGAATTCTGAACAACTTGCTGGTAATGAACTAAGTCCTCCCATGTATTTATAGTAAGTGAGGAGACCTTGGAGTAACAATACATAGTTGGGAAGTCATGGGCCGAAAGCCATTAAAAACTGTTTTAGGAGTTGCTAACAAAATTTAATGAGAGGAAGAGGAAATGAACGATTATTTTGGAGGGGAGGGGGCGAAGTAATGCAGTGCAAGCGTTAAGAAGTTAAGATATGTGTATTAATATAGGAACCACTCAAAAGTCGGAACATGATATCTGACAAAAAGGTGAAACACAACCCTAACGAACATGATGTCTCGGTATGATATCAAAAGAATGACCGTCTTAGTTTTTTAGTACACTATCTAAAACAAAGTGTTTCGCCAACTACAAATGTAGATTTCGATCAGGCTGTAAAACTAAAAGGGGGTAAACATGGCAAGCTAATTAACAAATCTTGTGGTTCTGTAACATGGGAAGCCGACGTTGCAAAGGCAGAAGCAAACAAATGTGGATTGACGAACAAATGCATGCGCATTATGTTATAAGCACAGCTGAGGTAATGGTTGTTATCGGGTGTGCGTTAGTTTGAGAAGAACTTCCAGACATAGTGTAGGTCAGTAGGTACTGGAAACATGCGAAATAGTATGAAGACATGAAAAGCTTGTTGAAGGTGCGGTCCGCATTGGCCAGCCAACAAAAAATGGGCTGTGTAAGACAGATTTCGTAAGCGAACCAAAGCTGCAGTTCAAAACCAATTAATAAGAAAGATTTTGGTGCATAGGGAATTAACCAAAGGAAGGCAGCCCAACCATGGTAAAAGCAGGTGTTTTATAAGAATGAAAATACGATTACAATAGCCGGAGATACAAAAGGTTTAACACATTCTCGAAGACATTCTGAGAAGTTAAGAACAAACCATGTACATGAGAATTTAGCAAGTTAAAACAGACACTGCGACATTGCTCCAAGGCAATGATTTTTGACACATAACAAAGTACATGGGAAACCGTATGCTTTATCACCGCAGTCAGGGTCCACACTGGAGCACTATGAGCTAATATCCCAAAGTCAGAGGCCTTATTGAAGGCAGCATTTCTTTCAGTATCCTTCTTCGAATTTTTTGTAATATATGTTCTCTTAAGCCAATCAGCCAAGGGATGCTGAGGCAAGGCTGAAAGTAGAACCATTCTCAGCGTACGACCTGGAAAAGCTGGCACAGGAAGCACTTACTGGACCGACCACCTAGGTGATTGAAGACAGCAGCAATTAGAGATGCGTAGGAGAAATACCTTGTCAAGTTCCATCCATTAATAACATGGCACGAATAGTTGTTAAGTAATTCGAACTATGAACAACAACAGGCGTTGTATCATAGAATATAGTCGATTTGTTAACGGCTGGTAAGTGCAAAGATACATAGCATGAATTATTTGTAACCACACATTCATGACTGAGAATGGAACTCTGGATCAATGCATTAACTAACTTGTCTAAAAAGACTAAAAAAAACTTACCGAGTTCTGAAATTATTGACTTCATTGTTTGCCAAATTGATGTAGAGCTTCGCTGCACTAAGTGAGGAGAGGAAGATGGTTTCCTAAAAAAACAAATTGCCACAGTTTTTGCATTGTTACCATACATAATACATACATGATCACATAGTTGTAATGAGCGAAGTTGCAATGATAACCACATTTTCTTGTTCCATGAATTTGTCTGTAATTGGTATGGGTTTAGAGGCCTATAAGGGAGGGACAACTCCATTCTAAACAAATCCCATAAAACGCCAACATGGTATAATCTAATAACACTTCCCAGAACGCAATGTACCTCTTATTGACAATTACGATCTTTCGCAAGATTTGTTCAAAGTCCTTGTCGTGCAGCCACCGAGTCAGATTTGACCAACAATCTAGTCCAACTTTGTGTGACAGCCCCCAACGAACACCTTCAATGACACTCAAGATTCAGCTAGTTCATTGGTAGTGTGGTCTAGGTCTATTCACATAGTACCAATGACTACATCTTTGTAATCTCTTAAGACATCCCGGCACGGAAAAAGTCTTGGTATTTTGCCTTTAGTAAGCTCAAAGACAATTCACTTTAACAAAGTCTTGTGATGGAGGATGCCACCCCGCATTAATCGCTTGGTAGTTTTTGTTTTAGCATCTGGTCCATGATGACCTAATCTAGTTTATATGCACAGTTGATACACAATCAGTTTTAAAACTTACATTTGGTGACATTGTAAAAGCATCATCAAAATAAAGGGGTTCGTTCACCCTTAGCGCAAAGAATCGTCCATAATTCATTAATAGCCGGGCTTGAGTGCTTGAAGCCCTTGTTATCTGTCCTTGGAAGTCATTAAAGTATTTGGTGAAGCTGAAGACCATGCTAGCCCATTGCCATAACTTCGTGGTATAGCGGTCGGCCCATAAGAGGTGATGAGTAAAAGCGGATGCATATATCTTGCCTAATCTAAATGAGCTTAAAGTGAAAACAGAAATTATGTATCTTGCCACTCTCATATGAGACAATTGCCCGACATGTGGTATACTATATTTCTTGAATGGCACCTACAATTGAACAATGTGAAGATTAGGAGTCGACCTTTAGCGGTAGCTCCATCACAATTCACTTCAACCAAGTTTTGTGATGGAGGATGCCACCTGCACACTGCTTGATACTTTATTGTTTTGAGTAGCTGTTCCATGATGAGCTTATCTAGTTAATATGTACAGTTGATCCACAATAAGGTTTAGAACTTACATTGTAGGCACCATCATCAAAAGAAGGCAGGTTCGTTCACCCTCAGCGCCCAACAAATGTCCATAATTCATGAATAGCCGGGCTTGAGCGCTTGGTCAACCTTGTTATCTGTCCTTGTAACCTTGGGATATGGTAATTGTGTGAAACTGCCAAAACAACTATTGCAAGGAGGAAATGATATTTCCAGTTACTGTGTTTATGAATTATATATAATTTCTATTTGTTAAGGGTTTACGGAAATTTGAAATATGCAAGAAAAATAGTGTTTCATGATAACTTCTAATGTACACTCAAGCATAGTATCCTTTTTGCCCCTCCTGTCTTAAAACTATTGGTTCTCTGCTTAACCGTCTTCTTTGTGTGTATTACAGTTTGATTGAAATTTGTGATTCATATTATTTGTTTTGTAGTTGCAACGCATCCGGCCGTCCGATTTGCTGCTACGTGCAAAAAGACAAATGATAATTGTAGACTGTCGTCTGTTTGGCCTCACACGTTTAGGTGTTGACTGTAGCTAACAAAGTTTAAACAGATGATCGATGTACTCTATCAATGTGGGAATCCAACTGTTTGGTCCTAAAAAATACAGGACAGTGTACATGCAATGATATAATCGGAATAAGAAGCGTCCTTAGCAAAAAAAGACGCGGAAGTAGCTGACAAACTTTAGGTAGATGCTATACTCTTTCATTGTATTAGCTCAGGCCAGTGTTCTGAAATTGGATATCTTAGCTCCAAGACAGGGTGTGCTGGCTGCTGTAGCCCTAAATAAGCCGTGCATGGAAGTTGACATCTATTCTTTGGTGATAGATTATGTACTAAACTTAGGTACATCTATGGCGGAACCTCATGTGGCTGGAGTAGCCGCACTTCTAAAATCCATTTACAGGGATTGGAGCCCTGCAGCAATTCGTTCAGCAATCATGACCACCGCATATGCTACTGATAACACACACTGAACAATAAGAGATTCATGGACTGGATTGTCTGCTACAACTCTAAACTTCGGGGCTGGCCATGTAAACCCCCATATAAGCTATGAACCCTAGCCTCATCTATGATATTAGATCCAAAGATTATGTTGAGTTCCTATGCAACCTTGGTTACACAGATCAGCAGATGAGTGTTGTTATCAGGAAAAACCTTTGGACTTGTTGAGACAACACATCGGATCTAAAAAGGAGAAGCAGTGCAAAAAAATGTCTTTGTACCTTCAATGTGCGCAATCGACATGCTTCACAAAGCCTTGCCCAGGTCTTCTTTCATTATCTAGCAAACGAAAACATATGGGGTAGACAATGTATTAAACAACTATGCCAAACTGTAATTAAATAACTTCACCTAAATTAGCACCAATTTTCTTAAATTCAGTTACAAAGCCTCACAAAGTAAAAACATAATAGTTTTGATATATAGATTCAAGCAGTGAAGACAAAATGTGAGAATTTTTTTCAGCCTAATTGAGATACTTGAGAAAGCATGGAATAAGCAATATGGTACGGTTTGGAACCAAATTCAATGGTGAGAGAAACTCATTACTGCTTTACTTGAGAGAAATGGGTTTGTTCAAAGGGATAAAGAGAAAGTGAATTCAAACTAAGAACACAAAAGATGCCATTCAAAGTTGATCCTGTGTAATAATAGAAACAAATTCCAACCAAAGCGACAAAAACATTTCTTTTGGATAGAATCTTTGAAGCACATTTAGTATGGATTACACAATGATCGAAATGGTCATTTATCAACATCAAGCATCAACATGGCTTGCTCCTTTATTGAGATATTTAAAGATCAAAGATTGATTTAAATATGGCTTTAGCACATACCGCAATTGCCGATATTACCTAGAAGAGATTCAATAAGTCATTCTTTTCTTTCGTCCTTTATAAAACACAGAGCAATGAAAATTTGATCAGTTAAATCATCAATAGACCATATAAAAAGTTTTTTAGCAACAACTAACAACTTTGTTCCACCAAATCACCTACTGTTACCAAAATCTAATTACTTGAATGGAGCGTGCAAAAGAGTACCGATGTTTACTTAAGATATTGCTCGCACTATAAATGTAAGCACTTATATTTCATTTCTTTTAACTTGTCTATATGCATGATTCAACTGAGGACTTGAGGCTTAACAATCTTCAAAAATAGACACAAATCACAAATAGTTTATGGCTCGGCAGTCTTATCTGAGCTGTCACTTGACATTTGAAACCCAGAGTGGCAAGGAAATTTGGAAGAAGAAGTAAGTAATGCAAAAACTGAAGAGAAATAGAACGACAACAAAGGTTGAGGTAATTTTTAGTTTTTCACAGTGAATTGCCATTGAACTTGAAACCCAATATAGCAGCAATGAACTTGATACAATCAAGCATGCCCTGTTCCTTTTTTGTTGAAGTTTTTGGATTAATTCAACAAACTTCAGAATACTGTGAGGGAATTACATTGGATGATTTCTTCTGATCTCTACATTGTTCAACAGATGGTATATCGGCACAAAACCCTTAACAGGCCCAAACATTTGGGCAAGAGGTTGTTGTTAAAGCTATAATGCTGCCTCAAATGCTTCCATTTTCCACTAAAAGAAGACAGTCCCCACCCACCTTCGCAGACAAAGGCCCCTTTTACCCCTCGAATGACTTATTTCACTAATAATGTAATCAACTATGTTACGTAACGGTGGTTGGGTATGGCGTTGGTAGTTTTGGCTTCATACAGGGTAACACCCAAATTAAGAACTAAAACAACTAAAGGGCCTAATCAAATGCAGTGGCAAGAGAACGTACCTCTTCATTTAACAAAGTGGGCCAAACTGTAGGTAACTCTGACCAACACAACGTTTGTTGTTGATGTATAATATGAATACATCTCCACCAACTCTAAGTCTCTCAAAAATGAATGTGACAAATGCTTGATTAAAAAGAGACGACTAAGCATAAAGCGGAGTCCCTCAAAGTTTAAAATGTAATGAAGCATCAAATAAATTGAAATGGAGTGCCTAATATGGTGGCATTCCCTAATATGGCAGCGAAAATTTGCCCACATGCATATGAATAACCATGAAAACGAACTTCTAATTAAAGCAAGCGATTCCAAAAGCTTATTTGAAACAGTTAGCATTTTATCAATGCTTTAAAAATTCCCATTTTATAGGTAGATATTGGTAGAGAAAATATCCCCAAGTCCCAATACAATGTGGAAACCATAGAAAAATCCAAGCTTAATGAAGTAATAAAACAGGAGAAAAAGCTTACCAATTTAAAGAGATAGCAATCTTCCATACTTTAAATGGCTCCATTGAGTGTCCAATTAGCTGAATGCTTGCTGGTTTAACTGGTTTTAAGAACAAACACCATCTAGAAAAGGGGAAAATAAAATCAGAGAACTTAATGTAATAGGATCAAATTTATATCCATGCATCAAATTAAATAACAGTATGGTGTAGTTTAGATTAACAACATATGATGCATTTCATGTGCAGGGTACAAAGTTAAGACTGTGTGATACCATCCCAGTGGAAGCTACTCATGTTACGGTGAAATGTGTCTTAACATGAGCAACTTTGACCCTTCCCTTCAAACAATGTCGTTGTACGCGACCATCATAACATCATCCATAAAGCGTCACAACTATAGGAGCTAAACAAAGAAGTATGATAATGATTGCAATAATCAAATGGATGCAATGTGTGATAATCAAATACAATGTTTTAAATTGTTTCTTGGACGTTCAGCTGTCACAACCTCACCCATCAAAGGCTAGAATAGCCATATGAGAGTCAATGCTGACTTCAAACCGAGAGCTTGGTTTGATAAAAGCTCAGATAGATTTTAGAAACAGGTAGGCTCTTCACTCATTAGATTGGACTCTACACAAACAACTTGCTAGAAAAAAAGAGGAAGCAACGGGAAAACTATTAAAGCGAATTCCAAAAAAATTAGCATCTATGAGAATCGAACTACATAGTACACATTGTATGGGATTGATACGATTTGGCACTCAAGATTGCACGGAGATAGAGAAGTTAACAAAATGACATTTTGGAACAAACAAATGAAAACATACAATTTGAAGAACCACATGGGCTTTTTTCAGACAAATTTAGACGACTTATTGCAATCGTTTCTTGGACGTTGTGCTGTAACAACCTGACCCATCAAAGGCTAGAATAGCCATATGAGAGTGAATGCTTCAAACCGAGAGCTTGGTTTGATGAAATTTCGGATAGATTTTAGGAAGATGTAGGCTCTTTGTACATATGATTGGACTCTACACAAACAACTTGCTAGCAAAAAGATGAAGCAATGGGCAAACTATTAAAACAAATTCCTAATAAATCATAATCTATGAGAATCCAACTACAAACTACACATTCAATGGGATTTCAACGATTTGCTACTATAGATTGCACAGAAATACAGATGTTAACAAAACCACATTTTGAAACAAACAAATAAAAAGAAAACTATCTTTCGAACCCCATTACCTTTTTAACAAAAATTTAGAATGCTTTAGATAGATTATTTAAGAAGCATAAAAATATATTTATAGATTACCTAGCTCGACAAACCATCTCGGTGTAAGAAACAATACTTAATATAGAATAGATATGAAACAAATGATGAAACGATAATCATAATAAAAAAGAATTCTTATGGTTTTGTCTTTGAGAAAATAACTTTGGCACAAACTATGTTTAAAGTTACAAAACTTCCACAATAATCAAAGACACATCAACATAAGTTGATTATAACAGAACTTCTGGGTACACGATATTTGTGGTACAGCTAGAAGAGTTTGGTGGAAGGACTACACTGATTCTCTTTGAAGATGTGCATCTGGAGAGTGCCACGTATAACTGGCCATGGCTGAATACAGGCGTTCGCAAATCTATCCCAACATATTTCACTGATTGTCCTTGGGATTTATTGATTGTCATACCGTACGCAAGTCTAACTGGGAATTGGCGGCGTGTCATTGGAACGGCCATCTCTGTAGATGAAGGTGTCAAAGAGATTCTTGGTAAAAGGGCTAGCTCGCCTGCGTGTTCTCCGGTTATAATCACTGCTTCAATCACTTTAGGGGCACATTGAAGAATAGTAAGTCGTGTTCCATTGCAAAGGCCATCTCTGGGTCTAATATTTCTAAGCAACATAATTGGGCACCCAAGTTTCAACTTGAGTCTGAATGGAGGTAAACTGGATGGGTCAAGTGAGTTGAGGAACTCACTTGGATATTCGCCAACAGGTGCAGGAGACTTATCACTGTTCTGCCTTTTATTTGACTGAGAGTCGGCAACATTTGGAGTTGAGTTGTTTGTTTTCCTTTTTTTTGTGGGCTGGGATTTACAATCACTATCAACAGCTTTATCTGCAGCCAAATATTCGATAACTTCGCCAGGAAACAAACTCAAGGCCATATCATTAATATCCTTGACATCGTCGTTTCTTGCAGCTAGAATAGTACGTTCTCTGAGGAATTCTGCTGAGGTTGTGTCGTCCTCGTCCAATCGAGGGTATACAGAGAAAATGAGGTCTTTGAGATCTGTACAACTTTGTATACCCGATGGCAGCTCAACTGTTTCAGCTGGATTTGTTCCTATCTACACGATAAATTAAAAATTAAATGCTTAGTTCAACGTTGAGCATTTACGCCAAAAACATTTCAAAGGCAATGCTGTTATAAGTATTTACCTCCGTAAGATAACTTCCAAAGTCTATGTTATCTGGATCCGACATGTCCAGACGCATGTTTTGAAATAGATGCAAAACGTGCACATGACTCCAAAGTTGAGACCTACGCAAAGATGCAGCAACAAAATCTTCACGGGACCCTTTTGGTATTACAGGCAACGTTTGCCGGAAATCCCCTCCTAGGATAACGGTTATGCCACCGAAAGTTTTCTTGTTTTCATAGATATCTTGAAGCGACCGATCAACGGCTTCAACGCAGTATCTATGTTGCATTGGGACTTCATCCCAAATTATAAGTTTTGCCTCTCTAAAAAGGCCGGCCTGCAATGAATCTTTGGAAAATCCATACATGGTGTCGTTGAAGACGTTAAGGGGCAAGCTAAATGTTGAGTGAGCAGTGCGACCCCCAGACAATAGCAAAGATGCAATTCCAGAGGAAGCTACCATTATAACGATATTACCAATACAACGACATGACGCTTGCAATTGTATTGTACAAAAATGTCTTCTTCAGACGGCGGCTCCATTCAAGAAAAAAAATCTTCCCTTGACCATTGTGTAATACGGATTACATCGCTGCATTAAAAGCATTGCGTTGGTCTTCATTGAGACGGCTAATATTAGCATCTGTTGCTTCTTGTAGGCCATCTTTGGTGAAGCCGTTCTGCTGCTCCCCAAATAAGTCTGTTTCCAACTACACGGCTCCAATTTTTCTGTGGGAGGGCATGTCGGGAAATTTGATAGATCCTTCCCACTTTCTTGAAGGAGTTGTTCCAACAAAAACAGACCGTAGTCTGTTACTCGGGACTCAGATGGATTCTCTATAAGAAACTTAGTTTTCATCCGGTGTGGAAGGTCGTCACATATATTCACTGCAAATTTGTTCCACAATACTTCTGGACGCGTTGGAGAGCACTCTGTTAGGATAATGCTGAACAATCGGCGTAGTTGATACCCAGTCCGCATGCAAGATGCCTCCTGCAAACATTGGTTCCACTCTTCATCATCTTCCAATAGACCTCGTGCAATACATGATGCCTTAAAGGTACCGAACGGAACACCGTCCACCAATTTAAGCGACTCGAATGATGTGGGGCCTTTAACAACGGTTAACAGCATGCGCAGATAAAAACGCTCCCCGGCATTAGGTTTTTCAAAAAACATTCGACCGATAGCAAAACAACTGTCTCGACACCTAGGGGTCCATTTTTTGAAGCCTTTGTTGTAAACGAAGGCTCCAGGCATTTCTGGATAAGTTAACTCGCGGGCTTTTGGATTTTCAGCACAACATTTGAAGAATGCGGTTAGAGTTGATTGTTGATGTTCAGCTCGAGTGAGAATTTCATCCATTGGTTCGGTTGGGTTGTACAGAACCCGATGCATCCCTGGCAAATGTATTGCTAAGCGAACAACGTTGGGCACCTCTTGGTGCATGTTAAACTCTAGAAGCTGCCATACAGCTTCTTGTGGGCCGATATACCTCGCGTCGATGTATTGTTGTATCTCATCATTTGCTCCAGTTAACACCATGGTTGTTTTGTCAAAACCCTTGTAAATGTATTTATGGATATATTTGACTGCCCTAACTGATGCACACACCTCAACATTAATGTGGCAATCAAACAACTCAGATAGGTACGGATTATATGGAGCAACATTGCGGTTGGTAACTGTATGTTTCTTTCGCTTGTACACTCTACCGGTGTTGCGACGCATATAAAGCGGGTATCCTTCTTGATCCATTGTTGTCTTCTCTGCAAATTCCCGCGGGTATTGGAACCTGCAATGACCATCTTGCATGCAAGGCGCTTTTGGATTTTCAGAACCACACGGACCATGAATCATACATTTCATAACTGTTTGAAAGAGAGCCGGCTGTGTGTCAGGATTGGGAATCTCAGCAGAAACAATTCGATCGACTTGTTCAGTGGTACGAATCTTGTCTTCGTGCTGGAGGAATATGAGAGCGTGCATGTGTGGAAGACCACGCTTTTGGAATTCAATGGTGTAAACATGCGACGACCGCATCCCGAAAATGTGTTTCTTGGTGATTTCTTCCATGATTGCTCTACGCTTCATCTCAAACACACGCGCAACTAACGTGGGTTTATCAGTTGATTTTTGATGGCTCATAAGCTCCATTAGAACTTCTGGCCAATTCGGATTCGCGGTTGCCGTAAGGAAAACATCCGGATGTTTATTGTACCGTGTGATGGCCATTGAATCCTGGTAAATCTCATACATATGCCTTGGGCTGCCTGTATAAGACGATGGAAGGATAACACGTTGGCCAACTTGACCTGGATGCAACCCCTGTGCTGCAATATCTGTTAATCCCTGGTACAACTCTGCACGAATCTCAGCTTGGCGAGCTCTGAGAAAACGCACGCGGTTCTGGTCTGTTGCAGCCCAAGCATCAACTAAAAATTGTTGGCCTAGGGCGCCCGCGTTCAAAATAGGGGAATACTCTGATGGGCGATCAAACATACAATAAGCATAGTATTGCGCTTGTGTCAAGCGCACATTGGTGGGACAATTGTTAACGACGTTCCACTGACGCAAGTCAGGGGACCAACCGAGATCCCCTCGCGGAAAGAGAAGAACATAATGGAGGGGCGAATATGCAGGGTTACACTCGCTGATCCTTTCTAACCCACCGTCTCGCAAGCGAAGAACAATATCTCGCATGCTATCAAACGCACTCCCCTCGCCTGGCAAAATCACAGCTATTTCTGTTGTAGACGGAAGGTTGTAGCGACGGCGGTCACTCCCGGAGCTATAATGTAGGCGGGCTGGGATGTTGTTATTTGCAGAATCAGTTGCATTTAAAATCTCAAAAGCATTCATATACAACCTGTAAAAGTGGTTGTTTTGGATAAGAGTGTCCTGAATGATGCACAAAACGTCCTTTGATAGTTGAGGGTTTCTACGAAGACGGTGATTCAAAGCCTCGTTTCCATCATAGAAGTAAAGTTGTGAATAGACGGGAGCCCTGCCTGGAGCTGCCAGGAGGGACCCGACGCTATGGTAGAGTTCTCCATGGATGACAAATGATTGTGGACCACGTCCACTCAATACGCGTTTGTCCGGATCCACACCAAGGCTTGTAAAAGCATTACATGCATTATATGCACGAATGTGCTCACGGAATGAGGTTGCGCGCCCATCATTTCCTACATATAGTGAGTGGAGAGCAGGTGGTAACGGCGAGAGCGATGGTAGCCGGACTTTCCCTTGTAGACAACACATACCAAATTTAGGGTTTTTTTTGGATGATTGTTTCAATTTCTCAGCCATCCAATGAAGAGCTGAACAATGTGGGCAACAAACATCCATCCGTCCTAGAAAATGACGTCCTTCTGGCAAATCAGTCAATGGTTTCGCTAGGAGATTTGTTGTAGCGCCTTCGCTAATGCAGTCTGAATCAAATGGATTCCACATTTCTTCCCCATACGCATTTGTAGCCGGACAATTGGCGCTTTCATAGCATCATTTCGACCGGAGATAATCGTACATGAAAAAGTATTTAGTATATGAGTTTTCTCCAAAATAGTACCCAAGCTTTGAGCGGGTAATCCGAACAGTAGAGAAAATACGTACTTGAAGAATTTTAAGGAGGATGGTCTTCTTTGACTAACACACAGGGGTTGATCAAAGGTGCCAACATCCTTAATTTTTTCTCGGAAAAGAACTTCATTCTCTCGTGTGTAGTCCCCTGTAGATGATGACCCAACCAAATACGTGATTGTGTAATGCCGTGGTTTCGGAGCGGAACAGAAAACTTTGTTCTTCCCGTTATTATGATTTTCATTCTGATCTGATGCAGAACCGCCAACGATTGGTGCGTAGCAAGCGTCCCGATGAGCGTTTGGTGGCACACAGGCGCACGTAATTAAAGTTGACCTAGGAAGGCGGGCCATGTTCTCCCCTAAGCCGGGCACGGGCGTGCAAAGGGGTTTTTCGGTTGGGTGTCACGGTTGGGGTCAAATGGATGCGAATATCTTGAGATGATAGTTGCATGCCATGAGATGTGGATGAAGACGAAAGACGCTCTCTTTCTCTTCGAGCACGTTGTGCAATGGTGCGTCGAGAAAGCATAGGAGCAGGTCTTGGAGCCAGCTGGCGTTGGAGCTGCACTCGTGCCGCTTTGTTTGAGTTTGCACGATTCTTTGAATAGCAATTAATTATTGTCAGCATAGTTTAAACGAAACGCTATAACCGGAATAAGAGTTGGTAGCATCGAAAACAACATGGTATGGTCGTAATAAGACATTGTGTTAACAACAACACAATAATCCAATAATTTTTTGTGTGTTTAGAAACCGGGGAAGAAGACACACGCACAATGGGTTCATTAATAGTTTAAGGCAGAAAGGGTATAGTGGGTAACAAAACAAAATAAAAACATGTGCGGGGAATAAACAACGAACAAAATATATGATGAAAAAAAATACAAACGTACGCTAACGTCGTTAACCGCTTCAGATGGAAGTTGCTCCCTCGGCCTTGATCGATGAACATGTAAGACCGACTATAGGTAAAAAAAGAAAGTAGGCAGTTTTTCGGTTGAGTTAGGAACTGGGATAAGATACCCTAGCATCGAACAACACTTGGGAAGGCGGAGATAAGAATTATATACATACCTCAACTTCTTTGACAATTTGAGTTCGGATTTTGTTACGTATTGTCGCCCGGTAGATCTCCACACTCCCCTTAACAGTGAAAATGCAATGTCAACCTCAAAAACACATAAAAAGTATTTATAATAAGGTGGATAAAATTGCAAAGCGTCACTAATAAGAAAGGCATGGGAAAAAATTGCTCCGTATACGGGATACCTCAATTCCAGGAAACTGGTGCCCTCCAGCCGGGTCTGCCATCTTTTTCTGAGAAGTCACAAAAGCAAAAGTTAATCTAACCACAACTAACCAAGAAGTAAAAAACCTAAATAAAAAGGTGAGGAGAAAGAAACCAAAGGTGCCTTAATAAGATCGAAACGTAATGTAAAGGAATTCGCTAAGAAAGTTAGAAATGTGGTAAAAACAAATAGGAAAACGTGGTGCTTCTTTGCCTTTGGCAGTCTACGAATGACAAAGAGGAGGTGTAGCTCTTGGTGGTTTAATTTGCCCTTTTTGGGGGCCAACACATTCAAAGGGAGAGGCAGAAAGTGACCTTGTGCGCTTCCACTTGACAAAGCATATATTTATGAAGAATAACAAAAAAAGAATGAATGTCAAGGAAACAGAAAGTGATAAGAGGAAAAAATAAGAACGAAGGAAGAAATAAAGAAATAAAATATGGCCAAAGCCGTTAAGTAGATAAGGACTTTGATGAAAAGAACATCTAAGAAGATGCGGTTAGAAAAAGAACAGAGACAAAAATCAAACCGTATAATATTTTTCTTGTTGCCTAGTTAAAGGAGGGTACTGGTGTTTTATGCATGGTGTGGCACGGCGGCCTCAAACAACAGCCGATGCACATATCAAGACCAGACTACATTTTGCAAAAAGACCCAAATTTTAATAAAAAACTCTAAGTTGATTTGTAATGTTAAAAGCACTTGAGGTTAACCATTATGAATTGAAAGCGGCCTTGGTGTGGTCCAATTAGGTTAATCATGTGGAATCTGTTTTCATTATATCACCCTCATTCCTTACATTGAGCAATGGAAGAATTCCTCGGAAGCTTCCTGGCTGTTCATTTGGTTGTTAATTCAATTATTGGGTAGCTTCAGCTACATCAAGCAATGGGATAAAAAACAGCGTAATCAAACTAATAACAACAAATTTGGCAAACTGAAATGACTCGAGGAGAGGGCTCTAATGAAAAAGTGAATACAATGGGCGAATTAGGTACCATTAATCCCTAGATTCTTTTTATCATCTACATAATAGGTTTAGTAGCCACTTTTAACATGGATGACCAAATTAAAATAAGCAACTTGAGCATGCAAAACAGCAAACCCAGGGTGAAAAAACACCCTCAAAGGGACACCAAGACTCTTATGACCGTGTGCCCTTCCAATCGATCAAGAGTACAGTTATGAAGAGCAACAAAATAAGGATGAACGCCAAGGAAACAAAAAGTGATAAGAGGAAAAAATAAGAACGAAGGAAGAAAGAAATTAAATTTAACCAAAGCCCTTAAGTAGATCAGTCATTGAATGAAAAGTATATCTAAGAAGATGCGGTTAGGAAAAGCACAGTTGCTTTTTTGCATGATGTGGTATAACAGGCTAAAACAATAGCCGATGCAAATACCAAGATCAAACTACATATGCAGAAAAACCTTAATGTTAATAAAAAAAACTCTAAGTTGTGGAACAACATGAGTATGCAGAACAACTTACATTTTTTGTTGAACCGTTCCCGAGGAATAAGATGGATTTGCACCGAGTGCGCTGACAATAAATAGCACCACCAATTTGTTGCCCACCGGCGCTGCACAAACGCATTAAATGTAGTTTCAAGAGAACAACAACTTAGGATGGATAAACTATAACCAATAAGAAAAAGTAGATGTTCTATCACAACAGCGCCATGATATAATGATAGATGTAAACTGTTTCAGGTGCCTATGCCGCAACCCTGAATCAGATGTAAACTGAATTGAGAAATAGCAAGACAAAATTAGTGAGGTTCTTATTAATTAAGAGAAAGACACTCTCCTTGCAATTGAGGGAGGGGGTGGTTTTTTTTTATTTTTTAATAAAACTAACTGTTGGCAAAGGGGTGCTTTTTTGCAATGCCAATCTGCGAATGACAAAGAGGTGTAGGTCTTGGTGGTTTAATTTATCCTTTCTTTTTTTTTCTTTTTGGTTGATTTGACCTTTTGGTTTGCTGCAAAAGCAATTTGTAAAATGGAGTTATGTTATTATAACAGTAAACTTTCCTACACATTTTCCACAAATAAACACGCACGATGCCGCTAAACGACCAAGCATCTAGAAGACCTTCATTTTAATAAAAAACTCTGAGTTGTGGCACAACTTGAGTATGCAAAACAGCTTACGTTTTTTGATGGACACGCTCCTGAAGAATAAGTTGGATTTGCAGCGAGTGCAACGACAATAAGTAACAACAACAATTCTGCCAACCAGCGCTGCACCTAGGCGTCAAGAGGACAACAACTTAGAATGGATAAACTATAACCAATAAGAAAGAGGAGATGTACTATCACAACAGCACCATGATATAACGATAGATGTCAACTGTTTAAGGTTCCCATGCCGCCACCCTTAAGCAAATGTAAAATGAATTGGGAAAAATAAAGACAAAACAAAATGAATTGCAGGCGAGGGAGGGGGTGGGGAAAGAGACCTTTTTGACAAAACTAATTGTTGGCAAAGGGGTGCTTCTTTGCAATGCTAGAAGAGGTGTAGCACTTGGTGGTTTAATTTTACGTGTTTTTTTTCCTCTTTTGTTGATTTTACCTCTTAGCTTGGTGCAAAAATAGTTTGTAAAATGGAGTTATGTTATTATCATAGTCAACTTCCCTACATATTAATCCTAAGTTCTAAATAAGTTCCAATTCTAAATTTAATATAATACAAAACCTTTTTATTATGCAGTTTTGACTGAATACTATATGACTCAACCAAATCACAGACTCAACATCAAACAAATTAAATAAAAACGATGCATTTTGTTTAAATGGCATTTGTCTATAATAGGTATGTACCTTAAAGAAAAATGGGAGCCCAATCACTAAATTGAAGAGCTATATGGTTTATGACATAACAGGCTTTAAAGGACCTGAAAGAACAGACCCTTTTGAATCGAATAAATATCGAGAACCATTCTCTCATTCCGAACAACTATTAAAGAAATTTTAATACACAATTGAAAAATGGAATCAACAAAGAAATGAGACCAAAGTTCAAACGCCACGTTACCCCCTCCCAAAGTTCAAATAACAGGCTTTAAAGGACCTGAAAGAACAGACCCTTTTGAATCGAATAAATATCGAGAACCATTCTCTCCTTCCGAACAACTATTAAAGAATTTTTAATACACAATTGAAAAATGGAATCAACAAAGAAATTAGACCAAAGTTCAAACGCCACGTTACCCCCTCCCAAAGTTCAAAGCATCCCAGGACTAATAAGGTTCCTAAGAAAAAGCAATCATAAATTAAAAGTTATAAATAAATTGCAATTTTAAATTTAATATAATACAAAACCTTTTTATTATGCAGTTTTGATTGAATACTATATGACCCAACCAAATCACAGACTCAACATCAAACAAATTAAATAAAAACGATGCATTTTGTTTAAATGGCATTTGTCTATAATAGGTATGTACCTTAAAGAAAAATGGGAGCCCAATCACTAAATTGAAGAGCTAAATGGTTTATGACATAACAGGCTTTAAAGGACCTGAAAGAACATACCCTTTTGAATCGAATAAATATCGAGAACCATTCTCTCCTTCCGAACAACTATTAAAGAATTTTTAATACAAAATTGAAAAATGGAATCAACAAAGAAATTAGACCAAAGTTCAAACGCCACGTTACCCCCTCCCAAAGTTCAAAGCATCCCAGGACTAATAAGGTTCCTAAGAAAAAGCAATCATAAAGTAAAAGTTCTAAATAAGTTGCAATTTTAAATTTAATATAATACAAAACCTTTTTATTATGCAGTTTTGACTGAATACTATATGACCCAACCAAATCGCAGACTCAACATCAAACAAATTAAATAAAAACGATGCATTTTGTTTAAATGGCATTTGTCTATAATAGGTATGTACCTTAAAGAAAAATGGGAGCCCAATCACTAAATTGAAGAGCTATATGGTTTATGACATAACAGGCTTTAAAGGACCTGAAAGAACAGACCCTTTTGAATCGAATAAATATCGAGAACCATTCTCTCCTTCCGAACAACTATTAAAGAATTTTTAATACACAATTGAAAAATGGAATCAACAAAGAAATTAGACCAAAGTTCAAACGCCACGTTACCCCCTCCCAAAGTTCAAATAACAGGCTTTAAAGGACCTGAAAGAACAGACCCTTTTGAATCGAATAAATATCGAGAACCATTCTCTCCTTCCGAACAACTATTAAAGAATTTTTAATACACATTTGAAAAATGGAATCAACAAAGAAATTAGACCAAAGTTCAAACGCCACGTTACCCCCTCCCAAAGGTCAAAGCATCCCAGGACTAATAAGGTTCCTAAGAAAAAGCAATCATAAATTAAAAGTTCTAAATAAGTTGCAATTTTAAATTTAATATAATACAAAACCTTTTTATTATGCAGTTTTGACTGAATACTATATGACCCAACCAAATCACAGACTCAACATCAAACAAATTAAATAAAAACGATGCATTTTGTTTAAATGGCATTTGTCTATAATAGGTATGTACCTTAAAGAAAAATGGGAGCCCAATCACTAAATTGAAGAGCTATATGGTTTATGACATAACAGGCTTTAAAGGACCTGAAAGAACATACCCTTTTGAATCGAATAAATATCGAGAACCATTCTCTCCTTCCGAACAACTATTAAAGAATTTTTAATACACAATTGAAAAATGGAATCAACAAAGAAATTAGACCAAAGTTCAAACGCCACGTTATGACATAACAGGCTTTAAAGGACCTGAAAGAACATACCCTTTTGAATCGAATAAATATCGAGAACCATTCTCTCCTTCCGAACAACTATTAAAGAATTTTTAATACACAATTGAAAAATGGAATCAACAAAGAAATTAGACCAAAGTTCAAACGCCACGTTACCCCCTCCCAAACGCCACGTTACCCCCTCCCAAAGTTCAAAGCATCCCAGGACTAATAAGGTTCCTAAGAAAAAGCAATCCTAAGAAAAAGCAATCATAAATTAAAGTTTAAGCTATTGAGGCTTACCAATTTTGACGTAAAACGTTCGCTTTCCAGTGCTATTTTTTATTTGTGTCAACTTGCTTTTGAAATTTGTCTCGCTTCCCTTCACCATTCAATATTTGATTGCTCTTGGACAATATTTGATTGAAGAAAACCATCAAAGGATTTTAATCCAGCTGCAGTTATATCATTAGCAGAAAAATCCACTTCTTCTGCAATCTGAAGCAGTTCAAAAAAGAAAAAGGTAATAATTAGAAAAAGAACATTGACAAACCTCTGACATAGCAATAAGAAAATGGGGAAACAATCACGAAGAGAATCAGATGAGTAGATTCTTTGAGGACATAGAAGAAGTAACCTGGTTGTAGCCTAAGCTCTCAGCGAGAAAGAACAGTCCAGCATCCCCAAATTTTAGACCTATCAAAAGCATGTCTTTGGTGAGCAGAGAGTATAATTGTACATGAATTTAATAAAACTGGTCCATAATCCAAAAGGAGCCATCTATCATAGAAGACCCTCCTTGACTCAACTTATAAAATTTGGCTCAACTTATACCTTCCCATAATAAAACAAAATCAATGAAGAAAAAAAGAAACAAAGAAACAAAGTCAAAATAAAATTTGGTAGTGTTAAATTTGACTCAACTTATAGCATTGAGGTTTGTTTACTTCAACTATTTGGTCAGTGTGTCTATCTGCCTATCTGCTAGAAAGTTGAGTTACGGGTTTTAACATTACAAAGAAGCATGTAAAGCTTCAATGCCACCAGCTCTAATCTACAACCAAATTGTTCAAACCTCAAACCATGCAACAAAAAGATCACCCACCCCAGGTCAAACGCCGATTAGACATATTCTGGCGTAGTGAGTGACAATGAACAACAAAAGACTAACACAAAATACTAAATTACAATGACAGATTAGGTTCCACTAACACATCTAGGTTGCAACAGAAGCAGAAGCAGATATTGCAACCTGGCAGCCGAAACTTTTACAATGTAATGGACCAACGGTTTGTTTGCATATAGAAGCATCCCTATCTATTGAAACCTGGCAGGCCAAACTTTTACAGTGTAATGGCACCTAAGCCAGACTTTGATCGGAACGCATAAACAACAACAAACAAATATCGGAATCAATAATTCAATAATCAATTCTTCCGACCCCAAAAGATGGAAAAAAAACAACAACCAATAATTCAATAATCAATTTTTCCAACCCCAAAAGATGGAAAAAAATTATGTCATCGATAAATTCATGACCGAGAGAATAACTTTTAACACTTACAGTCAACGATTTCGGATTTGAGAGCTGCGTGAGAGAGAGAGATGAGAGGGAGAGTCCACTTGAACTTGGGTTGTGAGAGAGCACGAACAGATGGGAAGAGAGTTTAGGTCAGTTAAGGAGATGAGGCGTTGCCTGCTTCGAGAGATAGAACAACGATTTCGGATTTGAGAGCTGCGTGAGAGAGAGAGATGAGAGGGAGAGTCCACTTGAACTTGGGTTGTGAGAGAGCACGAACAGATGGGAAGAGAGTTTAGGTCAGTTAAGGAGATGAGGCGTTGCCTGCTTCGAGAGATAGAGCTTTCTCTTTGTTCGGTTTCTCTTAGGCGAAAGTGAGAACCAACTGGTTCGCACTCCGAAGGGTTTTCTAATTATTTCTAATCGAAGTGGCAGAACGATGGCCGTCGATTTATCCACCCTTAGATTGAATCACAGCCGCGAGTCAGGAAAGCGAGCTGTTTTGTTAAGTTGATAAGGCACGATTGTTTAGTTCTTGAATTTTATGGATTTCTAAGGTAAAAAAGAAAAGGTAGTATTAAAGTCAACAATTTTTTAAATAACCCATTTAATTTCAAAATAAGATTTTCTAATGAAAGTGTTCCAAAGAAAAAGTATTTACATGGACAGTCCAAAAAGATGATGGGATGATCATTACAAAATAGTGTTATACTTGGACCTAAAACGTGGAGTCTCCCTCAAGATTATCTTAACAACTCAAAATTGTACTCCCCGCCATTTTCAAAGCAACCAACACGAACTCATATATCCGAAATTCTCTAGTTGAACCTTAGATTATGGTGCTCTTTAATTTCACATCGAGATTAATTATGCAACACATAGATGATTGGTAATAATTGCTATTTGACAATAGACCATTTTTTCTCCCTTGGTAAGGCAATTCTAATTTTTATTGAGTAAAAAGTACAGATAATTAACAAAAGTAGAGAGGAAAGGTGAATTTGACTTTGAAATTGTCACATTCTCTAAGAGGGGTCCTCCTTATAAGGGAGTGGAGGCCTACCAACAAAAGTTTGAATGACATCAACACCAAGTGGATATGTCGATAGCTTAGCAAAATTTACTCCCATCTCAGTTGAGAAGATAGCTACATTGTTCAAACCTCCTAGAACATGGTGCAACAGTCGTATCATGTCATTGGCAAAGGGTTGGACTGCTACAGTTGAGAATTTTGGCTTGCTCAATCCAAAACTCCAGCCACCCACGAATGACTGCCCATTCTGCTAGCTCCCATCAACTAATCACATGCTCACGACCCCTAAAACTTGACCTGCATTTGTTCCTGTACACAACTCCACTACCTGCGGGTCTTGGGTTACCTTTTGCGACACCTTCAACATTCATTCATTTTTGTAAAATACCAATGGTGACAGCCATTTAAACGGTAAGCTATCTGGTAATATTAGTTCAATACCCACACAGTGGAGAATTTTGGCATGCCAATTGCTTTCAATTGTACTCTTGGATAGTGTACTTGCAATTTTGAAAACCATATCTGCATATACAGTTAGATAGTAGGGTTCTAAGAAAAATAAATCCTTGTTAATATAGTTCCAATCTAGATAAATCACGTAGTCTCAATCAAATGCCAAAAAAAGTTAAGTATTAAAATCAGTTAAATACGAAATCAATTGAGCGAAGGAAAGAAACAATTACAATATCTAATAGTCCTTGGTTGTGACCTACATAATATACCTTTAGCCAAAAAAATAAAATAATATGAAAGTGACATTTTGTTTTCATTGTAATTAGAAAAAAAAATGATCCGCTCATTTAGTTAGGCGAGCATTTCCGCTTACACGTAAATCACTACATGTAAATATGTAATTAATACGTACTTAACCTCTTTTGCAAACAATTCAATCTAGCTAGTAATAGAAATTGATTATTATGATTCATACCCTCCATCTAATATAACAAGGGAGAGAAGTTTTATGACCAACGGCCGGGATTCGTTTTAAGAGGGTATAAATCGAGGGTCCCAATGCGCCACAGTATGAGAGAGGTTAGAAACTTAATTAATTAGCCGTCTTAATTATTCAACCACATTAAACAAAAAAAAAACCCTTCGTTTCTATTTTCCCCAAACTTACCTCTCTCTCTCAACTCTCCACTTTACGCCTCCCCATTTTTATTTAATCTGTAAAGGTTTATCTCATTTTGAACGAGTTCATTCTTGCTGGGGAGCTCTAAGAAACAAGCAAAGAAGGTATGATATACATTAAAATAAATTAACTTTATGTGTCTAATATCGGTATTGCCCTATGAATAACCTGTAAGAGGCCTTCATAATGAATTTACTCATGCTCCATCCTTTGGAGTCGAATCACTCTTATCCCATCAGTGCTTCAATCTATCCCAACTTTCTTCTCGCTGTTTTATCTCTCTTCCTATTCCCATCGAGCCTCGGATCAGTTGCTTTGGTCTGGTATCCCAGCACGCCATCCTTCTTTCCATGCCCTGCAAACTTGATGGCTTAATCCTTCCTTGCGCATGCCTTCCATCCCGACTTTGACATATTCCTCTGTGAAGACCTGGAAAAGTCTTCTTTTCTTTTTCGCCGGTTCCAGAAACAAAATCAACTAGAATGCCTTTAGCATAGGGAGGCTACTCCAATCAATTTGTTGGGTCAACATTGAATCTATTGATATAATCCAGTAAGTTACTTATAAAATTACCTTGCTTTGTTCTTTTCTAATGGAAGAGGATAAGTTCTGACAGTGACATATATTTACAGGTACATAGAGAGAATTAGGATACTCTCTTCAGGTTTTGAAAGTGACATGGATAGTAACAGAGAAGTAGAAAAATGGATGCACAAGATATAGGGATGGAATTCCAAGATATTCACTCTCTCCCACATCCTCGAAAAGTACCGTGTATTTTTTTCTAAATTCCTAAGACGGGTGGTGATTGCTCGGATGGCCGAGTCACCAGATTTAGCAAGTGTCTATCATTTAAAGCTGAAAGACGCATATGATACAGCAGACAAGTTGAAAGACCCGGATGCTCTGAAGGAAAGTGAGGAACAGTTGGTCCAACTTCTTGGCAAAGTGGAGGTGCAACTAAATGAAACTTACTATCTGGTAGGAGACGAGTTCAGTATGGCAGATGTCATGTTAATTCCACTGCTGGCACTCATAGAACTCTTGGGTCTGGAAGTTGACTACATTGTAAGTAGACCCAAAATTGCTGAGTACTGGCTGTTGGTCAAGCAAAGGCCCAGTTATAAAGCATTAATAGGGAAGCATTTCTCAGGATGGAGAAAATATAAAACATTGTTAAAGACCTGGTGGTTTGTCTCTATCAAAAGCCTGCTAAAGAAATATTGACATGGATAACAAATTGAAGAGAAGAGGACGGGAGCTAAAAGTGAAAAATAAATTGTATTCCTGTAGTTGTATACTTGAAGGTATATGGAAGGTGGTTATATTGATGCCGAGGAGCATAAGATTGATTTGAGAAAAGTCAACCGAGTATAAACCTGTGGATAGGTTAGTAATACAGCGATAGTTTGTTCGCAACAGAATCTGTGTTTCTGATGATTCTGTTTCATTCATTTTATTTTAGATATGTGGGACAATAATCATGGCCTGCAACTTTTAAGTATATTCAGTTGTATATGAAGATTTCCCAGTTGATCTGTTTGGAGCTTGTATAACAGAATGCTTCGATCAAGAGCGTCCCTCGGAGCTCTCAGAGCAGAAAAAAATGGTGAGTTCAACTTCACAAGTTAAATTTGAGTTTGTGGTGAACAGAAATGTTTAATCATTTATAAGATTTGGCCATCGTTTAATTGGTTGAGAAGTAAAATAGTGATATTTCCGATATTTATTTAATATGCGGATGCTGTAGGTATTGGCAAGCAAATGACTATATAGGCAGTTTACATGGATTTATACACTTTTTCTACTAGATCTTCTACATTGCTCCAATGTCAGGTGCAAGTGAGAATAAAAAAATGTTACAAAAAATGAAAAGCCGACTTCGTAAGTGCTGTTATGGCTTATGGCTATAGAGGAAGGTTATGATTTGCCAGGATCAACAAGATTTTGCCTACATTGTTTTATTTGGAAGCATGTATGGATAAGTTGATGTTTTATTTTGCCTCAAACATAACTCGAGTTACAAAAACAATTCTACTATCCAATCTATGTAGCAGGAGCCAGTATCTTCCAATGTGATAATACTATAATAATAGAATTATTTGTTCACGTTAAATTATGCATGCCGGCTATCCCTAACGTGGAAACCTGCTTATGCTGAAAATATGGACACCCCAAAATGCTTTACTTATGGCTTGATTAGCGTGACTAGCTTAAGTTGTCACAATGTGCCCTTCCCTCTCCCTTTGCTTATCCAGTTTTATGTTGACGGTTGCCCCATCCGCTTTTATGCAACAGGTGTCAAACTACACTTCCTCCAAGATTGAAGTTTCGCTCTAGAAAATGCTCTTTAGGAAAAGCCATTGGAACCGAGTATAATTGCCCCTATATATATAAGGACTGAGAGCCTTGTGGAACTTTTTCACATCCCCTAGCCAAGGAGAAAGGCTTTCTTCGTCTACTTGATCTACTACGGATGCCCATGAAAGAGATTCATTCCCCGGTGGATTGATTTGCCTATTACTTTTCAGCCTCTTTGGGCTTTGGAACATTCATTTACTACATTCTCCTCCCACTGGCCATCTTGACAACAGCTGGCTTATGGCACCGGGCTAGCTCATGAAGAAGTCGAATCTGAGTTGTCCGAAATCAAATCTCCTCAGAGCACTATTCACCAGCCTTCTTTCGCCCGGGTATGGTAACAGTTGCTGCCTGCCTTGCAAAGCTTTGAATTGTTGTTTGGGAATATGTAATACCCGAAATAGGCCCAACTGTGGGTTATGTAAATTCATGCAGTCGATAAGGTTAGTAAATTTCTGTCTTTTGAAATATATACAGAGTTTTCTTTTACAGTTTGAGAATTTCTTATATATTCCTTTTTTTCTTTCTACTTTAATTTGGTTCTCCATTTGTGTATCTGAGTACATGTGGGTTTGTTTTGTTGTTAGTAATTTATTTTGGTGTAGGCAAAATGAGACACCTACTGCGTTGTTTTGAGCGAAAACAAATAGGGATATTATTAGTATATCACTGGGTATTCATTTTTACTCTGTAAATTCAACATGCGTGTGTTTGGTAAGTTACGATGAAGTAAAATGTACTACAAAAGTTGGTAATAGCTTTCTTCATTGATTGGCTGGTGGTAATGCGTATCTCTTTCCCTAATTTTTAATATTAAAAGTAAGCAAAATGATTTGCTTGCATTCTAGGACTTGAACTCAGTAGAACTTGGTTGTATTATATTATTGGCTATATACAGTTTACAGAGATACAAAGTTAACTTTATGGGAATAAATTAGTTGTTTTGATCATAGTAGATTTGGATATGTTTTTTTTTATTGCGTAATGCATATATATATTGAGTTGAGTGTATTGGCTTTTACGAAATTGACTTATGTCCATTCTTTGTTTGGTAACTCATATAATGGTAGGGGATTTCATCAAGAGGATAATGACCAGATGATGTTGTATCAGTGTTTAGTGTGGGAATGTAGATATCTATCAGTTTACTTGAGTTTGGATTTTTTTTTAGAGCTGTTCTTTAATGGCTTTGGAACATTCATTTACTACATTCTCCTCCCACTGGCCATCTTGACAACAGCTGGCTTATGGCACCAGGCTAGCTCATGAAGAAGTCGAATCTGAGTTGTCGAATCGGATCTCCTCGAGCACTATTCACCGACCTTCCTTAGCCGGGTATGGTAACGATTCTTTGCCTGCCTTGAGAAGCTTTGAATTGTTGTTTGGGAATATGTAATACCGAAATAGGCCCAATTTGTGGGTTATGTAAATTCATGCAGTCGATAAGGTTAGTAAATTTCTGTCTTTTGAAATATATACAGAGTTTTCTTTTACAGTTTAAGAATTTCTTATTCCTTTTTTTCTTTCTACTTTAATTTCGTTCTCCATTTGTGTATCTGAGTACATGTGGGTTTGTTTTGTTGTTAGTAATTTATTTTGGTGTAGGCAAAATGAGACACCCTCTAGCGTTGTTTTTGGCGAAAACAAATAGGGATATTATTAGTATATCACTGGGTATTCATTTTTACTCTGTAAATTCAACATGCGTGTGTTTGGTAAGTTACGATGAAGTAAAATGTACTACAAAAGTTGGTAATAGCTTTTTTCATTGATTGGCCGGTGGTAATGCGTATCTCTTTCCCTAATTTTTAATATTAAAAGTAAGCAAAATGATTTGCTTGCATTCTAGGACTTGAACTCAGTAGAACTTGGTTGTATTATATTATTGGTTATATACAGTTTACAGAGATACAAAGTTAACTTTATGGGAATAAATTAGTTGTTTTGATCATAGTAGATTTGGATATGTTTTTTTTATTGCGTAATGCATATATATATTGAGTTGAGTGTATTGGCTTTTACGAAATTGACTTATGTCCATTCTTTGTTTGGTAACTCATATAATGGTAGGGGATTTCATCAAGAGGATAATGACTAGATGATGTTGTATCAGTGTTTAGTGTGGGAATGTAGATATCTATCTGTTTGCTTGAGTTTGGATTTTTTTTTAGAGCTGCTCTTTAAGGGCTTTGGAACATTCATTTACTACATTCTCCTCCCACTGGCCATCTTGACAACAGCTGGCTTATGGCACCGGGCTAGCTCATGAAGAAGTCGAATATGAGTTGTCCGGAATCAGATCTCCTCAGAGCACTATTCACCAGCCTTCCTTCGCCCGGGTATGGTAACATTTCTTTTGCTTTGCCTTGAAGCTTTGACTTGTTGTTTGGGAATATGTAATACCCGAAATAGGCCCAACTGTGGGTTATGTAAATTCATGCAGTCGATAAGGTTAGTAAATTTCTGTCTTTTGAAATATATACAGAGTTTTCTTTTCCAGTTTGAGAATTTCTTATTCCTTTTTTTCTTTCTACTTTAATTTGGTTCTCTATTTGTGTATCTGAGTACATGTGGGTTTGTTTTGTTGTTAGTAATTTATTTTGGTGTAGGCAAAATGAGACACCTACTGCGTTGTTTTGAGCGAAAACAAATAGGGATATTATTAGTATATCACTGGGTATTCATTTTTACTCTGTAAATTCAACATGCGTGTGTTTGGTAAGTTACGATGAAGTAAAATGTACTACAAAAGTTGGTAATAGCTTTCTTCATTGATTGGCCGGTGGTAATGCGTATCTCTTTCCCTAATTTTTAATATTAAAAGTAAGCAAAATGATTTGCTTGCATTCTAGGACTTGAACTCAGTAGAACTTGGTTGTATTATATTATTGGGTATATACAGTTTACAGAGATACAAAGTTAACTTTATGGGAATAAATTAGTTGTTTTGATCATAGTAGATTTGGATATGTTTTTTTATTGCGTAATGCATATATATATTGAGTTGAGTGTATTGGCTTTTACGAAATTGACTTATGTCCATTCTTTGTTTGGTAACTCATATAATGGTAGGGGATTTCATCAAGAGGATAATGACCAGACGATGTTGTATCAATGTTTAGTGTGGGAATGTAGATATCTATCTGTTTGCTTGAGTTTGGATTTTTTTTAGAGCTGTTCTTTAAGGACTAGATATTGTTCAATGAAGTGTGAAAGAAAACAGTCTGGTCTGGACATGCAAGGCTTTAAAAATAAGTGAGTACTTTGCACTCTAGAGAAGGTACTCACAAACTTCATCTATACTACAACGACAAAGAAATAACACTATTCTTTCCTTATTTATGTCTCAATGATCTATACATCTCACTAGTATTTAAACAAGAATGATCATTCTAAAACTTAAACTAATACATGCATAATAATCAAATCATCTTAAAATAAACAACTATACAATGAACTATGATATGAAATGCAATGGTAGGTCCGTTTATGAAACTTTTGGGTAGCGTGCCTAAGTAGGTTCTCACAAGGAATGTGTCAAAACACATAACACTCTGATTTTTCCACTCAAGTTTGCTAACTCCAGTGTGCAGTGGGCACATGTTTCCTTACAATCTCAATGACAATCCAAGGAAGACGAGGTTAATCAAACACATCTACCACTTACTATCACACCAATCTATTCCTAATTAAGCTAGATGTATTTATTAGGTGATACGGGGCGTAGGTGTTGGTTAAAAAAGGAAGGAAATGGATATTCAAAAAGACAAGTCTGAGAAAATAGGGTCTTCATATTATGTAACTAGAGAAAACCTTGCTCTTTTGCTTCTACACTTTGTTTCCATCTTTAGCCTTTATATTTTGGCTTTTTGATTCCTTTTATTCTGTTTTTTTTGAGTTTTTATTTTATTTTATTTTTCTTTTCTTTTCTTTGGATGGATTTCTTTTTCTTTTCTGAAGCAACTAACTAATTTTTGTGTACACAGGTTTTTCTCTTCTCTTTTCTTCACTCATCCTATTTCTCAGACTTATCCAGATAGGTAGGCTGATTTTTTATATATATATATATATATATATATATATATATATATATATATATATATATTTTTTTTTTTTTTTTTTTTATTGGGTAAAGAATTTTTGGTTTGTGAAAAGGCTAATGAAAAGCTCAGTGGGGCGACTAGCGGATAATAAATTTCATATAGGTGTGAATTTCTGGCTATATCGATCCAAAGAGGGCCTAAATTCTCGCTTAGGATATGTTATGGTGATCAAGCAAGTGGATGTGTGATTTCTCTACTCAGAATTTACTTCTCCCTTGTGTTATCACTCAAATATTTCACTCTTATGAGGCTTTTAGGCTAGATGCTCACAGGATATGTATTAAATACTCTAACCTAGGTCTTAGAAAAATACTGCCTAGTACAATCAAAGATGCTCATGCAAGATGTTCGTGAAAAGATGCAATGACTATTACCTATATATTAATTTAAGTTTCAAAAATCATTCTAATGCAAATCTAACGTGAAACTTTTAGATTGTTAAGAGCAGAGAGAAAGAAACAATACAAATATTCCTAAGTGTATAACATAAACTTTTTATTTATATTTTTGAATTCTCTAATTTTTATAAGACAAATAATACGTAATATACAACCTAATATGTTCTTAAACATTTACATCGTGTTTCTATACCATCCCTAAACAATTTGGGAGAAGGGGGTTCATGAAACAATTCAATATCATAATTAAATTATGTAACTAACTAATTTTTATGATTTTTAACATTTTATAAATAAAAGTGTGTAATTTACATCCTAAAAGTGTCTAACTTTTGCAAATGTTTCTATCCCACCCCCAAACAATCGAACGGTTTGTCCTCAAAGTGTAAAGAGATAAGGAAAGAATTTACCATAGAAACGTGGCAAAAATTGGCAGTACCTGTAACAGAAATATTGTAAAGATGATATAATAACATGAAGCACAATTAAATTGTTACGTACTGACTAACACAAACTCTACTTGAGTAAACATGACAGGCAAAGGGTGACAACAAGATTTGAAATGAAATACCAAAATACGCCACCCCCAAACAAAATTGGAAAACTCTTTTTAAGTTTGAAAATTTTTGTTTGGCCTATACTCCAGAAAGTTGGTATTGTACGAAAACTTGGGTCATTAAAAGTCAGATTCCCTAGACTTAATGTGATATATATGTATTAACATGCAATTTCCCATATATCAATAATCTAAATAATTGTGGATCTTTCCATAAATAGTTAACACGGAATGCACCATCAAACATAATTAAGCACCAAGATTTCCTATGACGTGGCTTAGTGGAATGAGAGCGAAGCCTGATAGATCTAGAACCTAATCGAGCATACAGTTTCTTCTTTTTCTTTGAACGAAAAGGTGTCCAAGTGAATGATCGTGAGAAAATGGATGGTTGTGGAAGATATGTAGGGTATGGATTAGTTTTAGATTGAAGGAATGGAAAAAATGAGTGCGTGGTTTTAGCATAAAACTTATTGGTGGCATGGGTTGGTATTATCACACATCTGAAAATGAAGGTATCAGGTGGCTCTTTAGGTAGTTCTTGAGAGGGTGGATCATTACAGGCTCTTAGAAACTTGTCAAATTCCTCATCTAGGTTGTTCGCATCAATATAATTATGGTATTCATCTCCATCTTTGAGGAATTCATCTATCTCGTCTATCGTGAGGGTTACTCCATCTCTTGTAGGGTCAGAAGGCAGGGTGGAAATTTTTTTCTCTAGTTCAGTTATGTTCAAGGAGTCAAAATTGTGATCTTTGTCTTCTTCCATAAGAGGGGTATCTACTAGTATAGGGACGAGATCGTCGGAAGCACTAATGTGATATACAAAACTCTCAATAGACTTAACTTCACCTTCTACAGAAAAACCTAGTTGACTCTGCTTTTGTCTAAACATATGAACTTCCACAGAAAGATTCCCAAAAGAAAGAGTCATTGAGCCATCCCGACAATTAATTTGGGCATTGGCAGTTGCCAAGAAAGGACGCCCTAAAATGATGGGAATGGAATCATGAGAAACTTCTGTGTCGAGAATAACAAAGTCGGCTGGATAGTAAAAATCCTGAACTTTAACGAGAATATTTTCAACTACACCCTTAGGATACTTAATAGAACGATCGGCTAACTGTAAAGTCATTTTGGTTAGTTGAAGTTTTGTTAGACCTAGCTGTTTATATAAATAAAAAGGGAGTAAGTTAACACTCGCTCCCAGGTCTAATAAAGCAGTTGTTATGAAGGTATCACGTAAGGTGCATTGTCTGATAGGACGACCCGGGGGTCCTTGTACTTAACAATTCTGTTATGTTAGGATAAAGAGGGATATTGTTGATTAAGAATGTTTAGGTGGGGTATGTTGGTTTTCATCTTCTTGGTGCACAACTCTTTTAGAAACTTAGCGTGTCCAGGTAGACTTTTTATAGCATCTAGAAAAGGTAGGTTTATAGTCAAATTTTTAAACACTTCCCTAATCTCATCAAAATTCTCGTCCTTTTTAAACACAACTAGTCTCTGGGGATATAGTGCTTTATCGCTATTTTTAGCCATATTATTAGTCTTTGCTTTATCTCTATCCATTTTCCATCTAGGTGTCCATATTGGAACTTCTACAGGTGTAGGGTCTTCAATTTCTATTATTGGGTCTTGTAAGGTTTTCCCTTTTGGTTGTGGTTTAACTGGTATTTCTACAGTTGTAGGGTCTTCAGTTTCTATTATAGTATTTGGTATGGTTTCATTTTCAGCTTCTGTTTGCGGGTGGTCTTCAGGCATAGTTACTTTATTCTCAACTACTTTCCCTAAACGAAGGGTAGTGACTGCCTATAGGTCCCCTTGGTTTATATTACCATTACAGTGAATACTATTTATTTCAAAGGCGGTGTTTGTTGACTTAGGATTAGGTACTGCTTGACCTGGAAACATGCCTGTTTGGTTATTATTTTGGTTAGGAGACATGTCAATAACCTTTTGGCACAGAGACTGCATCATTTGCATCGTTTGTTTCATCATATTAGAGTTTTGATCATGTTGATCTTTCATCAAGTTAGAGTTTTGTTGCATAATTTGATTTTGTTTTTCCAACAAGGTCTCTACTACTTTGTCTGTAGATGGTTGGACTGGAATTAAAGCTTGTTAAGCGTTCATGTCTTGATGTTGATAGTTCTGGGTCATGGGTACTAAACCTCTATTCTAGTCGCCTAAGTTCCCTTGTCCTTGATGTTAAGTTAACTGGTTGAAGTGTGATGGTTGTGGTGGTGGTTGTGCATAGACAAGAGGACAATAGAAGTCAGAATGCTCAAGACTAAAACATACATTACAACGAGTAGAGTTAATGTTCATGACATGAGTAGGTTGTTGTTTAACAGAGATGGCATCTACCTTTTTAGCGAGGGCATCGATAAGAGTTTTAAGCTCGGAATCAGGTTTAACCTCAAAAAAAGAAGGAGTGGAGCGGGAAGAGTCGTTACCTCCCCAATTGTTGTTCCTCTTAGATTGATCTTCTAAGAATGTATAAGCCTCCAAGGCTCCTTTACTAAGAAAACTACCCCCAGTTATGATATCTAGAACCTCCTTATGATGATGTGAAAGCCCCTTGAAGAAGGCACGAACAAGCATATCCTTCGCAAGATTATGATGCGGGCATTCAATGAGAAGATCAGTGAAACGATTCCAGGCCTCTGAAAGGATTCATGAGGATTCTGGAAAAAGAAATGAATCTTTTGAAGCTTTTCATCTGTCTTTAGTGGTGGGTAAAACTGTTCCATGAATAATTGAAAAAGATTAGCCCATGAGTCCACAGAGTTTGGCGTTTGGGCAGTTAACCAAGACGCCGCCTTGTCGGCTAGGGTGAAAGGAAACACCCTAAGCTTAACTTGATCCGGACTTACGCTAGGATGATGGAATGTAGTGAGAACTTGGTCTATCCTACGCATGTGCTGGTAAGGCTTCTTGTGGTCTAAACCATGAAAAACTGGTAACAAGTTAAATATATTAGGGGGGATTCGAAAATCCCCCACTAGGTCTGCAAGAACGATCAATGACTTAGGGCCATCATTTAGGGCTTTATAAAAATCAGAGAGAGGAGTCTCTTGTTCTTTAGCCATTGATGCAGGTGTAGTGTGTGAAATTCTAGATAGGTGTGTTGTATTTATTTCTATAAAAAATAAGCCTGATTATACTAGAATTAAAACTCCTCTGATAAAAGAGGCGAGGAGTGGAAGAAGGAGTACCTGAATGCCGCCTTGCTACGCGTTTGAATAGCGTCTTGTATACGCGATCTCAGTGTTTGTATGATGTTAGAAACACTAAATAACTTGAAGAAATGAAAATTTGGATTGACCTGTGAAAATCGGAACGCTCTCAAGAGGGCGAATGGTGGTCGCTTCGATAATAGGCCTAGGTAGGTCCGCGCTCAGGTCAAGCTGGAGTTCCAGCCGTTTGGGCGCGGGTCGCGCTTGCAGTTAGCCTTGGTAGGGCACGGGTCGTGCTCAGCCAAAAAGTGGATTTCCAGGCGTTTAGGTGCGGGTCGCGCTCAGGTGGAATTTGGAATTCCAGTGTTTTGGGCGCAGGTCGCGCTCAGGTTTGGCCTTGTAAGGGTGCAGGTCACACGCTCGAAAAAATATGAAATTTTTACAGTAGATTGCTTGGACGTCTATCAAGTGGCCTGCAAAATTTTAGATCAATCAGAGCAATGAAAGTCTGTCTACTACCCTCCAAAGTTTGTGAAACAGTTTTCGGACACAATATAAGTAACCGAATGGTTAACCAATCAAAACAGAGAAAAAAATCGGAAAAATATTACTGGAGACTCCTGACAGATCATGAGTATTCCTATAAAAAGTTAAGAGCAATTCGAGTTCTACAAACCCTCCTTATCAGCTGTTGTTCCAGAAATTAAGTGTTTGTAATACTGCAGAAACACACTGGAAACACTCCACTATTTAGGAGGTCAAAACAAATAAAAAACTTGTTAATTTTTTACTGAAAACTCTTGACTTAGGATAGATACTCCTGTAAAAATTTTAAATTTTTTGGAACTGCCTAAGTAACCTTACTCATCTGTTTTTTAAGAACTTACGGTTTGAAAACTAAAATGCAGCACTGTGAAGATCATATTTGTTCACAAGGTAAAACAATTAGGAAAATTCTGAAAATATTCTAATAAATCAATAACACCTTAAATTTTATACCTAAAAATTTTCAGAATTTTCAAAAATTTAAAAATACCTTTAATGCAGTGGTTTCCTCTGTGCATCCGCTGCCCATATGCCTAAAATAGTGAACAGTTCCGAAAATTCACGAAATAAGAATGAAAAATTAAAAGGGTGGGTGGGTAGAGAATGGGGGATTGCCCCTTGAATTCAAGAAATTGAATTCTTGTCTTGAACGAGATTAAGATGGCAGCGGCGCCATTTGATAACCATAAAAACAGTTAAATACTAATATTAATGTTAACAACACTAATACATAATATTACCATTTTTATGCTGTCAATTATATTTTCTTACTCTCTCAAATAGATTCATGCAATATATATAAGAGTACGGATTTGTTCCACTCTTAACTCTCAAGACTTAAACAAATTCAATTGAACAAACACAAAGAACAATGGTGAGAGTAATGATTTGAATAAGAAATTAACTTATTATGATGATACTACGAATTTATACTAAATTAACTAACAATATAATGATGTGAATTTTCTATACTACCATTCCCAACACAAGAACAATAAGAACATGTCATTATAGAATGAATAACAACTACTTATTAATCTAATGAACAATAAGAACAATGATTCAAAATGAATACAAATTGAATTTAAAACAACTAAATATAACTAAGAATTGAATCAATAATCTAAATTGAAATGAAGAACTAATACTTTATTCTAAAAACTAAATATGATTCTAAACTAACTAATTGAATGTAAAAACTAGATCTAGATTTAAAAAAACTATCTCTAATGGCTACCTTCTAACATAACTAACCATGACTTAAGAGTTACGTCTTCTCTTTTGTAAAGGAGGAGACCAGATCCACATTTTCGTGCATGGGCTGAGGAGTCATATTTTGGGCCGGAAAATCGAGCTCAAAGCCCAATTTCTTCAGTCCACAGAGCCCGTTTCAACTGACTTTGACTTCAGAAGACTTTTCGTCCACTTCTCCTCCTTTTATTGGGTCAAGGCATGGACCATTGGAAAGCTCTTTCCTAGCCGGTCGTTTTGACATAAGGTAGGCCCAATTATGAGGTTTGAGTCCAAAGATATGGTCTTCGGAAGTTTTGCTGACTTGTGCACTATTTCTGCCCGCGTTGACTTTTCAGCTTTTGACCAGGCTTTACAAAGGCTTTGTCTCCTTGAATCTTGGCCTTTAATCACAGAACTTCTTAACAACCAACCCTTAGTCCTTTATCTCGCCAAAGTGGCACATTTCTTCACATAATTGACTTCAATGCCTGAAATACATAAAAACACGTAATCAGCATTAACTCTTATTTATTACTCGCATAATTGGTCTAAAAATATAATTATTAAGGGGTTAAAACTACAATTTTGGACTCTTATCAAGTTATTCGGATTTACCAATTTTGTTTTGGGGATATGCCTTGGAAACGATAGCTTACATTCTGAACCTGGTACCTTCTAAATCAGTACCTAAGACTCCAACAGAATTGTGGACTGGCGTGACCCTAGTATGAAACACATTCAGATTTGGGGTATCTCAGCACATGTGTTGGGAGATGCTGATAAGTTGGGATCTCGTACGGAAGTACTCTTGTTTATAGGCTATCCTAGAGGAACGAATGATGGTTTATTTTATAGTCCTAAGGATCAGAAGATTATTGTTAGCACCAATGCTCGATTCTTAGAAGAAGACTATGTGATGAACCACAAGACCCCAAGTAGTATTATTCTAGAAGAATTAAGAGGAGAGACACCCACTACTTTAGTACCAATAGTACAAGAACATGAACCACAATGTGTCACTAATGACATACAAGAACAAGAGGTGCTTCGTCGTAGTGGGAGGGTTGTCAGACAACCTGATAGATGGATTGGCTTGGGAATGTCTTCAGACATAACCACTGATAACCAAGATCCTGATCCCTGGACTTACAATGAAGCACTCTAAGATAAAGATGTAGAATCTTGGCAAAAGGCAATGATTTCTAAGATAGAATCTATGGATTCTAATAAGGTTTAGGAGCTTGTAGAGCCACCCAATGGTGTAAAAAACCATTGGATGCAAGTGGGTCTACAAAAAAAAAGAGGGGCAGACGGTAAGGTTGAAACCTTTAAAGCAAGGTTGGTGGCAAAGGGCTTTACTCAGAGGGAGACCTTTTCACCAGTAGCCATGCTTAAGTCTATCCAGATTCTTTTATCTATCGCAGCTCATTTCGATTATGAAATTTGGCAAATGGATATCAAGATAGTTTTCCTTAATGGAAGTCTTAAGGAAACCATAGCAACCAGAAGGATTCATTGAAAAGGATCAAGAACATCTTGTTTGTAAGCTTAAACGGTTCATTTATAGACTTAAACAAGCTTCTAGATCTTGGAACATTCATTTTGATGAGGTAATCCAATCTAATGGATTCGATCACAGCCCAGACGAATCTTGTGTGTACAAGAAATTTGATGGAAACGTAGTGGTATTTCTTGTGCTTTATGTAGATGACATCTTACTCATTGGAAATAATGTGAAAGTGTTGTCAAACATAAGGGTATGGTTATCAAAGCAACTTGATATGAAGGACTTGGGAGAAGCGGGTCACGTTCTTGGGATCAAAATTATAAGAGATCGCAAGAAAATGATGTTGTGCTTATCTCAGGCTACCTATATTGATACTGTGTTGACTTGCTTTAGCATGCAAAACTCCAAGAAAGGTTTCTTGCCTTTCAGGCATGGAGTTCCTCTATCAAAGGATATGTGTCCCAAGACACCAAAAGAGATAGAGGACATGAAAGCGGTTCCTTACGCTTCGGTTGTAGTAAGCTTAATGTACGCCATGCTATGCACGAGGCCAAACATATGCTTTGCCATTGGCATGGTTAGCAGATATCAGAAGAACCCAGGGCAAGGGCACTAGACTGTGGTAAAACATATTCTGAAGTACCTGAAAAGGACTAAAGATTATATGTTAGTATACCATGCAGATAGTTTGATTCCCTTAGGGTATACATATTTTGATTTTCAGTCAGATAGGGACAAGAGTAAGTCTACCTTAGGTTGTGTGCTTACCTTGTGAGGTGGAGCCATAGTTCGGAGGAGTGTCAAACAGAAATGCGTGTCTGACTCCACTATGGAAGCTGAATATGTGGCAGCCACTGAGGCAGCCAAAGAGTCAGTTTGGCTCTGGAACTTCTTGCAAGCAAGTAAACACATTGAGCACAAGTACCACCTGATACGATCAATCGTAAAAAGAGGAGATGTTACTGTTACTAAGATAGCATCAGAAGATAACCTAGCTGATCCCTTTACAAAGAGCTTAACGGCTAAGTCTTTTGACATGCTTGTTGAGGGGATGGGAATCAGATGCTTGGCAGCATAGCTTTAAGTATAAGTGGGAGATTTGTTAGTAGTATACTAAAAAGCAATGCTTTGAGTATAAGTAGGAGATTGATAGGGTTATATACTAAAAGCTTTACTTTTGTATTAACTCTAATTCTTTATATTTTGAATGATAATCATATGGGCAAATGTTATGCATATATGTTATTAGTTATATGCATGCGTCTAATATTTTATGTTGTATATAATATGGTGTGTGGTGACACACAGAAGATTATATCATCAGTACCTTATAAAGTATAAGTAAACGTTCACAACCTAGATGGATTTGGACAAACCATTGGTACGGTTGTAGTATAATCTGGTATTAGTCTATCTTAACTATAGTATTACACTAGTACACTTCGTGTGTATTGAACATGACCAAGTGAGGTTGTTTTTCTTTATACTGACTATATAAGAGAACAAACACCTCTGTTATTACGGATGCTTGTCCTCTTAATCCGGATATAATAATGGGCACTTACGTGCATTGTACATTGCTTTAAATCATCAATGAGTGAGATTCATTTGTGAATCAACAAACTCGATGGATTGGGTAATGACATTGTATGTAAGGTGTGCTGTTGATTATAGAAGAAATCCGTGACCCGCAGGAAGTCGGGTTGATGATGTCCCTTTGAGGAGCTCATAAGGATTGTCATGTAAACCTTGCAGGTGGATTTATTCCGACATGACAATGAGGTTGAGTGGTACTACTCAAGGACAAAAGAAGTTGATTGATGTAGTTATCAGTAACTTGACTTAATCAACGGGGATTCGATATCTTAAACACGGGGAGATCAACGAGCATATAATATGGAGCCCATAAACGTAATACACGTAATTTGGGATTAGGGCGGTAGTGCAACAATGGCCTTTAGTGGAATAAGCCATTTGTTGACGGACTTGGGCCATGTGTTTTGGGCGAACATGGGAAGCCCAAGCCTGTCAGGAGGCCCAACCCTAATTTCTCCTCATGGTCCCTGTTATAGCCTATAAAAAGAAACCCTTCTTTTTGGCCCTTTTTTTACACTAAGAAAAACTCAAGGTTTTCTCAAGAAAGGTTAGTTCCAAAATCGGTTCTGACCTTGTGATTGAAAAAGGCAAAGAGAGAAAGAAGGGGCTGGTAGATCGTTGCCCATGCAATGTCCATTCTAAGGATAGGAATACAATAGAAGATCAAAAGGTTGCTGATAAACGTAAAATTGAATAATTTACCTACGAAATGAACGATGAAACTCAAAACGTAAGTGAAACTAAACTTAATTATGCGTTGCTATCAAAGATTTCTATACTCTCAATTCTATCGAAATAGAGTGGAGTAAAAAGTTCGTTCCACTCCTAGTTCTTTAGCATTCAAGTTTTCTACAATTGACTAGTAAATCCAAAGTCTAATGAGAGCAATGGTGGGAATTATACTACGATGTGAATTAAAACTAGACGTAATATAAAGATGATAACTTTATTCAATTAAACTAAATAATAATTGAAATCTAAATTAATAAATAAGAATTGAATAACAATAATTGAAATTAGATCTAACAAATTTAAATGAGAAAATCAAAATGAACAAGAAATAACTATTTTATTTATCTAATCAATGAAGAACTATGATTCAAAGAATTAATCTAAAACAATGTATGAAAGTAATTAATTTAACTAATTGAAATTCAAATCTAGATCTACAAGCTATTTTAATGGCTACTTTCTATTCTAGATTATCTAACTATATCTAACTTAAGAGCTAAGTCTTGTTTTATGTAAAGGAGGAGACCAGATCCACAATTTCGTGCATGGGCTGAGGAGCCATGTTTTGGGCCGGAAAATCAAGCCTAAAGCCCAATATCTTCAGTCCACAGAGCCTGTTTCAGCTAGCTTTGACTTTAGTAGACTTTTCGTCTATTTTTTCTCCTCTTCTTGGGTCAAGGCTTGGACCATTGGAAAGCTCTTTTTGAGCCGGTCGTTTTGACATAAGGTAAGCCCAAATCCGAGGCTTGAGTCCAAAGATATGGTCTTCGGAAGTTCTGTTGACTTGTGCACTGTTTCTGCCTGTGTTGACTTTTCAGCTTTTAACTGGGCTTTATAGAGGCTTTGTCTCCTTGAACCTTGGCCTTTATCACATAACTTCTTAGCAACCAACCCTTTGCTCCTTTATATCGCCAAAGTGGCACATTTCTACACATAATTGAGTTCCATGCCTGAAATACATAAAATCACGTAATTAGCATTAACTATTATTTATTACTTGCATGATTGGTCTAAAAGTAGTATTATTAAGGGGTTAAAACTACAGTTTTGGGCTCTTATCAAACCACCCCCAAACAGCACTTTGCTCGTCCTCAAGCAAATATGAGAAATTAGCATAAGTGACCTAAAATGGAGTTCTAACTAATCTCGTTTCACCGAGTGCGATTGCATTGACCATATGCAACAAGGCCTTAAACCACTAGGAATTCCCTAGTGGATGAGTTATAGCCTCCTGAAAGTTTTCCAGTGAAGGTACTCACAAACTTCATCTATACTACGACGACTCAGAAATAAAACTATTGTTTCCTTATCTATGTCTCAATTATCTATATATCTCACTAGTAATGAATACAGAATATTCAAGTCGGAACCTAAGCTAATGTATGCATAATAATCTATCATCTATGAATAAACATATTTACAATGAGTAATACTATGAGATGAACTAGCAGGTCCGTTTCTGAAAACTCGAAATAACGTCCTTAAGTAGGTTCTCACATAAATGTCAAAGACAAAAACCACTATGATTTTTCTGCTCAAGTTTTGCTATTCCAGTGTGCAGTGGGCACACTTTACCTTACAAACTCAATGACACACAAGGAAGCCAGAGTCAATCAAACACATCTGCCACTTACTATCACACTATCCTATTCCTAATTGAGCTAGAGGTCTTTATTAGGTGTTGCGGGGATTCGGAGATAGTATAAGAAGGAAGGAAATGGATATTCAAAGAGAACAAGTTTGAGATAATAGAGTCTTCATATTATGTAACTAGAGAAAACCTTATTCTTTACTTTTGCTTCTACACTCTGTTTCTATCCTTAGCCATTTTTTTTTTCTATGACTTTTGACTCCTTGATTCTCTTTTTGGAGTTCTAACTCTTTATTTTTTTTTTTTTTATTTGGATGGAAACTTACTTTTCTCTTCTGAAGCGACTAACGAGTTCTTGATTTCAAAGGTTATTATCTTTTCTATTCTTCATCTCTATTCTCAAACTTATTCAAAGAATTGGGTAGGTTGATTTTTTATTTTGTTTTGTTTTGTAACAGGGTAAAGGATTTGTGGTTTATGAAAGGCTAAAGAAAGGCTCAGAGGGGCGACTAGCGGAAAATAATTCATAGGTTGGAATTTCTGGCTATATCGATCCAAAGAGGGTATAAATTCTCGCTTAGGATATGGTATAGTGATCTAGCAAGTGGACGTGTGATTTCTCTATCCGGATTTTACTTCTCTCTTGTGTCATTTCTCAAATGTGTCACTCATATAAGGGTTTAGGCTATATTCTCACAAGATTTGTAGAATAAGTATTCTAGCCTAGTTTTCAGAAACTTACTGCCAACAATCATAGATACTCATGTAACATATTTATAGATAGATGCAAGGATTATTACCTACATATTAGCCTAAGTTTTTAAAAACTATTCTAATGCAAAAGCTATGTGAGACTTCTAGATTATTGAGAGCATAAAAAAAGAAAACAATACCAATGTTCCTAAGTGTATATCATACTTTTTATTTATATTTTTAAAATTTTTGAATTTTTTAGCTAGAAAACAAGTGCATATTATATATATCTCTATCCTAACAGATATCTTAATTACTAGTGTTTCTATGGCCCCCACAAATAAGAAGCATGCTTTGTCCTCAAAGTATTTTAAATAAAGAAGGTAGAAAAATACCATTGAAACACGTAAAATTCTGGAACATCTGCAAAGCAAGGTTATAACATACTAATATAAAAAAAAAATTGACGTAACTCTATAAGAGTTCCATCCGTTATGGGGTTAATGAGAAATAGATTGCTTGGGACATAAGCAGACACTAACTGAAATTAAAACTTACTTGCACTCCCGTTTAAACATTGTCCTCCTCATTTCCCTCTTTAAACAGATGAGCTTCTTTCGCATCCTGCCATGCCATGATAACTTGCCAAGCTCGACGCTGTGTGTTGTCAACTTGTGCTAACCTTTCTAGTGTTACTATGTCTGATGGGGTGTAAGGAGCAAGCAAATGAGGTTGCACCTGCCATCCTGGCCAAGTCATTACTTGAAATGAGTGAACCACCCAATTGGTGGGTCTCATGACTTCAACCCTTTTCCAATCCGTGAACTGGGTACATAATTCTGGTAGACAACTGCACAGGATGCGGCAAACCCAAACAGGCATAAGAAGATACTTATGGCGCATGCTTTGGGCTCTCTTAAGACTAGCCACTAATACTCGGGGAATGTCATATCGGTGACGTCCCTCAGCTAAAGCAAAGAAAACGTCACTAGCGGTACTATTTGCAGAAGTAAACTGAAACTCCCCTAGAATATTCATGAGGATGAATAACATGGTGGTGCCTACATTTAGGGACAGGCTACCAAGGGCTATGTTGTAACGCCCTTGGTCCATTATACGAAATACCCCTCCCCCATAATACTCATGGAAATATGTATAGTCATAAAGGTATGAATTATCGGTCATATATCCCCACGTGTGAATAGGATCAGGTATTGGTATTCCCGAAACTAATGCTACCACATACTTATTGAATTCTAGGGTTGTGTCATCAACCGTGATAGAGAATTCTTGTTCTCCATCCTGGTTACAATAGAACTTAACATTATTGTAGAAAAATTCAGTAAGCTTAGGTGAATACGAGTCATCTTCACTTACCAGAAGATGCCTCCATCCGAACTGCGTGATCCTCTCGCGGAACCAATGTCCATAAGACTCACTCCCCAACAAGTGTTCGAAAGACTACTCCGGTATTACTATAGGAGAAGTCATCACAAAACTACTCTCTAGAACAGCTGCAACTATCCTGGAACAACCCTCGTAAAACTTGAAATTTTTGGTGCCCACAGGGGTCAGGGAGCAGGTGCGCTCAATGTATGCCTGGGATGGGCACAAGTGCGCTCTATTGAGTTTCGAATTCCAGGTACTTGGGTGCAGGTGGCACTCAAGTTTGTGCTGGAGAGGGCGCAGGTCGCGCTCAGGGTAGAATTCCTCCGACAAATCTTTGAGCGGTGGCTTCCATCAAGCGCAGGAGGGCGGGGAGTGAGGCCGAGGCGAAGGAAGGAAAAATAAGGTAAAGTGGGAATGAAACGTGAGAGATAAATGTGGAATGCAGTTGGGGTTGTGAGTGTAGAATGAATGCAGTTTTTATAGGATTTAAGTTGCTGAAACGAATCGGGAAGTTACCCAAAAAGTTTTAAGGTAATTGCCGGAAATAATAAAATTTCCAAAACTGAAAATGGAAACAACCCATATTCTCTATTCCAAAACAAACCTAATATCATTTAGGTTGAATTTAGGTTAGATACTGCCTAATTTATCGAGATTTCATCCTAACATAATATCTATTTATAGCGATGCCCATATCGGCAATATTCTCAACCCTCACTCCAAAACAACTTCTGAAAATAGATGATCATATAACGAATTATTTTAGGCTAAATAATACCACCTCCAAACAATTCGGGATGGTGGGATTAATGATAAGAACAACGCATACTTCGAAATTAACCAACTTATATTAAAATTGAATTCCAAATAACATACGACAGCCAAATTCAAATTTAATTACTGAACTAATCTTTTTACATCCGTACTAAATAAAAACAAATACAATAAAACAAATCAACTTATTAGATCCCTAAACCACTCGCTGCTAGTAGTGGAATGCGCTCCATAAGCAGATGGCCCTTGGGCTTCCGATGGGCCAGAGCCATCCGTCTTGCGGCGACGACGCTCGTGCCTCACAGACTGCTCCTCCAAAGAAGAACCACCTTGGGGTGGAAAGCGTGCAAGCATGTCATCTCGAAATTGGCACTGAGCATCCATCTCAGCCTTCGTCTATTCCCACCGCTCATCTTCACGTCGGGCACGAGTCTCGAAGTTATGATGTATGGTAGCCTGCCGAGTTCGGAGGTCTTCACAAATAGTATTGAGAGAATGCATGCCATGGTGAATCACAGCCATGCGTTCTGCATCCGACCTACACCTCTCCAAGGCATCACCATCAAAACATGTCGTGTTATCCTCATCCTCCGAGTCACTCTCCTCGACTACCCTCTCTTTAGGCAACCTCCAAATTCTCTGGATACACTCCGTATAAATATGATGATTTCGGTGCTCCTTTAGGTAAATCCTATCAGACCTCGGAGTCGCTCTCAACGTTATCATGATCTTCGTTATTAAAATAGGGAGAGGTGCAATACTCTTTCCAACTCCCATAATCATGTTACGCAAAAACTCTAAAAGAGAACTCATACTACGCTCTCGGAGTATCCATAGAAGCGTGAAGGCAGTTTAGGCGATATCATCGACTTTCTCCTTCCCTATGACATTCCTAACAATCCATCGAGCTCTGACCGGTTGGTTGGTTCGAGAGACGATCGGCGAACACAATGCGAGCGCGCATTGTAGTTCCCTTCCGCAACAGCGTTCATCAAAGGTTCTACACCAGTAAATTGGGAATCCTATAATGTGGAATCGAGATGGTGTCTAGGTGGAATGCCTAAAATCTCAGCCAACAACCACGTAGTAACCTTTCTTCTCCTCCCAGCCACCTTAACAAAAATTCGATCCCCATTCAACTCCCTCGTCCTATAAAACTCTCAGACCAAATCTTCGTGGTAAAAATCGTCTGTCGAGTACCACAAACCACTCCAGTCTCTCCTAACCATCTCTTCACCATAAAACGGCGCGAAGTAGTCGGCAGTAAAAGCGTGCTCCGGCAATATCCGACGTCTTTGAGCCATTGGAGTTTTTATAAGATGTGTGGGTTTGAATAAGGTAGGGGACTTGTTTTGAAACACCGTAGCTGAAAATAATTGTAGGAGGCATGGTGGTGGTGGTGGCAGTCAAATTTTTTGAATTTTTGGTGGTGTTTGGTTGTTTAAGTTGGTGGAGGTGGTGGTGATTGTAGTTATGAGAAGATTTGGTGTGGATTTTAACTTTAGGCATGGGTGTATTTAGATTTCTTATTTTTTTATTTTTTATTTTTTAGGTTTTTGAAGCTTTGAAATTGGTAGTGGCGGTTTGAAGAATGGAATCACGACTGTTGGTGTGAAGAAAAGAGACGCATGTGCGCTGCACGTGCGTGCGAAGTTGGGCGCAAGCCCACTTGATTTTTGGATTTTGATTTTTCGATATTTCGCGCAACTTCAAACTTAATTTGCCGCTTCGTTACAGGGCCGATTTTTACGAATGAAGTATGGAAATGATCAGGAGACAATTTCCAGTCTAATGATCCATAAAACACTCTAGTCTAACCATTGGTGACATGTAAGAAGATTGAAAATGCCTCAAAGTGCATGCATGACGTAAGTTATGCGAACGAATGAAATCTAATTTCATAGATAATATCAACCCGAATGGTAATAAAATTAAATGGTCTAACTAACACAACTAGAGAGTTGAATAATCCAGGATGGAACGAACACCCCACCCCCAAACAAATTTTAGCCACAGAGTTGAGAAAATTAGTTTTAAAACGTGGGTCTTTTAAAGTCAGATTCCCGAGACTTCTTAACTTACTATGTGTGTGATTTTAAAATATATTTTTATTTTTATTTTTTATGAATAAGATTTAATATAAGAAAACAAGAAAGCATTAAATGCATAATTCACACCATAGAGGGACATGACTCCAAAACCGAGAAAACATGCAAGAGTGGAAAACGTGAATTATGTTAAACGTGGACTTAGGATCCGGTACTTACATCCACACACTCTATAGGGAGGGCCCGGTTACCTGAATGGTGCACTTACCAATAAATGGAAATGAAAGGAAGTACACTAATGAAAAAGGTAAGTCCTCATAGACAGGATCCTGTAAAAGGACTTCCTCTATATCTGGGGACAATAGCTCGTGAAAATGTTTCAACCGTTGGCCATTTACTTGAAAGGTACTGTTGTCCTTGGGATTTACCAAGGTGATTGCCCCGTAAGAGGTGACTTCAGTAACCAGAAAAGGACCAGTCCAACAGGTTTTTAATTTCCCTGGAAAAATATATAGACATGAATTATAAAGTAAGACCTTTTGACCTACCACAAACTCTTTGCGCAAAATTTGCTTATCATGAACACGTTTCATGTTAGCTTTTTAATCCTTTGCGAGGTCATAAGAATCGCTACGGATTTCTTCAAGCTCATTCAATTGCAACTTGCGCTTGACATCTGCCTCATCAAAATTAAAGTTAAGGCTTTTTATAGCCAACATAACACGATGCTCCAATTCAACGGGCAAATGACAAAGTTTCTGATAAGAGCCCAAAACTGTAGTTTTAACCCCTTAGCAGTCATACTTTTAGACCAATTATGTGAGTAATAAGTAAGAGTTAATACTGATTACGTGTTTTTATGTATTTCAGGCTTCAAAGTCAATTATGTGCAGGAATGTGCCACTTTGATGAGATAAAGGAGCAATGGTTGGTTACTAAGGAGTTCGGTGATTAAAGGCCAAGATTCAAGAAGACGAAGCCTTTGTAAAGTGATAAAAAGTAAAATGAATAGTTTACCTATGAAATGAACGAAGAATTCAATCCGTAAGTAAACTAAAACTGGACTTTTACGAGTCTCAATTATCAAAGCTTCTACTCTCGATGCGAATTGCACTAAGTGGAGTAGGAAGTTCGTTCCACTCCTAGTTCCCTAGCATGGATTGTTTTCTAAGTCTAAGAAATCAGTCTTAAGTCAATGAGAGCTTTACGAAATGTTATGCTACGATGCAATATGAAATTGATTATTTGAATTTAAACTACGAATGCTATGGAAATACGATTGTTTTGAATCTAGATAAAGGATTAGAGGGAATTGAATCCACCTCGAATCCAACTTAACAACCTAGCGTAGAATGTTGTATCTCAATTCTCTCCGTTCTTACGGCGAGAATTTCGAAGTTCTAATCCCTAGTGTTCATGGCATTCCTACGGATACTAACTAGCATGTGAGGTCGTCCACCCATTCTCATGGCGAAACACGACCTTCTAGAGTGGAATAGATTCTACAACCAATTCTATACTAAACAACTAAGTCTTCATCAAGGCTTCATCAACCCCTCTAATGGAGGTTTTAGCCTTGAGTCATCAAAACATCATTTCCCATATTATTATAACTAAACAAACTATCAAGATCCGAAATTTACTTAATTTAAACAATAATGAAATCTAATTTAATGACTAAAATGAAATAAGGACAGGAATTGAAATTAGATCTAGAATTGGAAATGACAAAATCGAAATTGATTAAGAATACTACTTTATTGATCTAATCAAATTGAAGAGCAAGATTCAAAGGTTTAATCTAATACAATAATTTAAATGGAACTAAACTTAATTAAAACAATTAAATCTAGATCTAGAAGCTATTCTAATGGCTACTTTCTATATAAGCTATCTACCCTAATTCTCTACTAAATAATCTACCATTAACAATGAGCTTCCTAACCTAACTGCCATTAACAAAGAGTCAAGCTTTTATTTTTATACATCCAGATCCAAAAATCGTGCATGGGCTTGGAGCCATGTTTTGGGCCAGAGAATCAGGCCCAAAACCCAATTCTTTCAGTCCAAAAAGGCCTCTTCAGCTAGATTCGGCTTCAACAGACTTTTCGTCCACTTCTGCTCCTCTGATTGGGTCAAGGCTTGGACCATTGCAAAGCTCTTTTCGAGCCGGTCGTTTTGACATAAGGTAGGCCCAATTCCGAGGTCTGAGTCCAAAGATATGGTATTCGGAAGTTCTGCTGACTTTTGCTCCTTTATCTCGCTAAAGTGGCACATTTCTGCACATAATGGACTTTGAAGCCTGAAATGCATAAAAACACGTAATCAGTATTAAGTCTTACTTATTATTCACATAATTGGTCTAACAGTATGATTATTAAGGGGTTAAAACTACAGTTTTGGGCTCTTATCAAAACCACCCCAAACAAAGATTTTTTGCTTGTCCTCAAGCAAAGATGAGAAATTAGAATAAGTGACCAAAAAATGGAATTCTAACTACTCTCGTTTTATTTGAGTGCGATTGCATTGACCATATGCAACAAGGCCTTAAACCACTAGGAATTCCCTAGTGGGACGAGTTATAGCCTCGTGAGAGTTTTTCGATGAAGGTACTCACAAACTTCATCTATACTACAACGACTAAGAAAATAAAACTATTGTTTCCTTATTCATGCTCAACTATCTATACATCTCTCTAGCAATTGAATAAGAATAACCAAGTCAGAAACCTAAGTTAATATATGCATAATAATCTATCATCTACCATAAACATATACACAATGAGTAGTACTATAAAATGTTTAGCAGGTTTGTTTCTAAGAACTCGGAATAGTGTCCTTAAGTAGGTTCTCACAATAATAGTCAAGAAACAACACTCTGATTTTTCCACTCAAGTTTCGCTACTCCAGTGTATAGTGGGCACACTTTACCTTACAATCTCAACGACACACAGGAAGCCGGAGTCGATCAAACACATCGCCACTTACTATCACACTAACCTATTCCTAAATTGAGCTAGAGGTCTTTATTAGGTGTTACGGGATTAGGAGATGGTTTAAGAAGGAAGGAAATAGATATTCAAAAGGACAAGTCTGAGATAATAGAGTCTTCATTATTACGTAAGAGAAAACCTTGTTATTTACTTTTGCTTCTACACTTTGTTTCCATCCTTAGCCATATTTTTCTTTTTCTTTTGTTTGGCTTTTGACTCCCTTTTATTCTATTTTTGGAGTTTTTATTTTATTTCTATTTTTATTTTTCTTTTCTTTGGATGGAAACTTCTTTTCTTTATTTTTAAGCAACTAACTAATTTTTGTTTACCACGTGTTTTTTCTCTTCTTCTTTCTTCATCATTCTATTCTCAGACTTATTCTAAATTGGGTAGGTTGATTTATTTTTTTATTTTGTTTTGTTTTTGTAACAGGGTAAAGGAATTGTGGTTTATGGAAGGGCTAATGAAAGGCTCGATGGGACTACTAGCTTAAAAAATATACTTAGGTCAGAATTTCTAGCTATATCGATCCAAAAAGGGCCTAGATTCTCGCTTAGGATATGGTTTAGTGATCAAGCAAGTGGACGTATGATATCTCTATCCGGATTTTACTTCTCCCTTGTGTCATTTCTCAAATGTTTCGCTCATATAAGGCTTTAGGCTATATTCTCACAGGATTTGTAGAATCGTACTCTAGCCTAGATTTGAGAAACTTTATCGCTAACAATCATAGATACTCATGTAATATATTTATAGATAGATGTAAAGATTATTACCTATATATTAACCTAAGTTTCTAACAATTATTCCGATGCAAAAATGCCTACGTGAGACTTCTAGATTGTTAAGAGCATGGAGAAAGAAACAATACCAATATTCCTAAGTGTATAGCATAACTTATTTATTTATATTTTTGAATTTTTTTGAAATTTTAACTAGAAAACAAATGCATATTATACATATTTATATCCTAGCGGATGTCTTAATTACACCTGTTTCTATGCCCCCCAAAACAAGAAGCATGCTTTGTCCTCAAAGCATTTAAATAAAGAGGGTAGGAAAAATACCATTGAAACGCGCGTGAAATTCAGAAACATCTGCAAAACAAGGTTAGAACGCGTACTAATATAGGAAATAAAACCGACGAACTCTATAAGAGTTCCACTCATTATGGGGTTAACAATTAAATTGCTTTGGGACATAAGGACACTCTTGTAAACTATAACTTACCTCCACTCCATTTGTTATTAAATTCGCCACCGTCATCCTTTACTTCTATAAAGAAGTGAGGCTCCTTCGCGTCCTACCATGCTATGATAATTTGCCGGGCTTCACGCCATTTATCATCTATGGTTGCTAACCTATTAAGTGCCACTTGGTCGATGGGGTGTAGGGTGCAACCTTGGTGAGGTTGTATCCGCCACCCTTGCCAAGTCATGCCGCACGGAAAGATCGAATAATACTATTGGTGGGTCGCGACCGTGTCTACCCTAATCCAATCCGTGGAAACGTGTACAAAAACAGGAAAGAAACATAGCATAATACATTGAAATTAGAATAGGCATAAGAAGGTACTTATGCCTCATGGTATGGGCTCGTGCTAAACTAGACATCAAAGTTCTGGGAAGGTCATAGAACCGGCGTCCCGTGGCTAAAGCAAGGAAAACGCTGCAAGTGGCGTCATTCACAGAAGAAAAACGCCATTCCCCTAAAATGTTTAGCATAATCCAAAACATAACAGTTCCTATGTTCCATGGACAGGCTACCAAAGGGCAGCGTTATAGTCCCCTTGGTCCTCAATACGGAAAATGCCTGCCTCATAAGCCTCGTGCAAAGACTCATAAGTGTAGACATGCATATTATCGACCCAATAGCACCATGGGTCTTGTATCTCAGCGGGCATAGCAAGTCCAAGAACAAATGCTAGCAAGAACCTGGTAATTTCCATTGGTTCATCGTCAATGTTGATGGAGAACACTTGTTCTCCGTCCGGTCTCTCAAAGAAAATGCAGTTATTATAAAAATAAGATGCAAGTGCTGGAGAATAAAGTTCAGCCGGTCTTACCATAAGAGGTTCCCAGCCAACGTATGTGATCACCTCGCGAAACCAAGCACCGTAAATAGTGCTTTGGAACAAATCTTCGAAAGACTCTTCCGGTATTATTATAGGAGATGTCATCTCAAAACTACGCTCTGGAACAGCTGCAAAACAACCGGGCACAACTCGCGGAAAACTGGAATTTTTCTGGTCCAAGGAAGTCAGGGCGCGAGTCGCGCTCTTTGTATTTTGGAATTCCAGTGTTTGAGCGCATGGGCGCGCTCGAGCAAAATTTTCTGTCAGAAGTGTAGGGCGCGAGCGCGCTCCTCTGGGGCGCGGGCGCGCTCCGAGTTGCAGATTTGCGAAAATGGAGACGAAACGTGGGAATCGCGGGTGTGAAGGGTGCGTGATGGAAGTTAGATGTAGTGTGAGTTGTGAGTGTAGAATGTATGAAGTTTATATAGGTTTTAAGTTGCTAAAACGGATCGGGAAGTTGCCAAAAAGTATTTACGGCAGTTTCCGGAAATCCTAAAATTTCCAAACCCGAAAACGGAAACAACTCATTTTCTTGATTCTAATTCAAACCCAGTATCTTTTAGGTTGATTTTATGATTGAATGTACCTATTTAATCTAGATTTCATCCTACAATGATTCTCACTCATAGATATGCCTAAACGGCCATATTTTCACCTTACTCCGCAATAAATTCTAACACTAGGGTTATATAAAAATAAAGCTTGAATTGATAAAACCACCCCCAAACAAGTTGGGAAGGTGGGATCAATATGAAAGAACCACACATACTGAAAATAACCCCTTATATTAAAATTTTCATTTGGAGTACCTTTCACTACAAAATTCAAATTACGAAAATAAAAGTTACATTACAATAAAAACAACAAAAATAACTAAAACAACAACCACTATCAATCCTCAGACTCTCTAAACACCTCGCCACTGGTGGCGGAGGGCACACTCTCTAGTGGTGGCTCCTGGGCTCCCGAAGGTCCAGCAGCAGTCGTCCTTCGTCGACGACGCTCATGCCCTAAATGGTTGTGTCCTCGAAGCGAGATCAGATGAGGTGGGAGGCGTGCAAGCATATCCACTCTAAACTGGCGCTGGGCTTCCATCTTAGCCCTCGCCTGTTCCCATCTCTCATCCTCTCTCTGGGTGCGGATCTCGAAGTTGTGATGAATAGTCGCCTGTCGAGTCCGGAGGTCTGCACAGATAGTGTTTAGTGAACGCATGCCCCTATGAAGCATAGCCATGCGTTCTGCATCAGACCAACACCTCTGGAAGGCATCCGTATCAAAGCAAGTCACGTCCTCCTCATCCTCCTCCAAATCATCCTCATCCTCCTCCTCTGTCTCATTCTGTTCCCTATCCGCGGGCAATATCCAGCGTTGTTGGACACACTCCCTATAGATACGCGGGTTACGGTGCAGGGTAATGTAAATCCTATCAGACGCCGGAACTGCTTTCATCTTCAGCATGATCTTGGTAATTAACACAGGAAGAGGTGCCAAAGACTTTCCGCCCTAATCATGCTCAGCAAAAACTCCAAGATACAGAAATCATACTTCGCTCCCTGGAGTACCCATAAGATGTGGAGGAGGGGGCACCGATGTCACCGACCTTGTCCTTCCCTAGGACATTCGACCAATCCATCGAGCCAGCCACTGGTTGGTCCCTGAGGATGCCCTGGCGTACACAATGGGAGTTTGTATTGTAGCTCCCATTGATGACAGTCACGCCCATCAAAGGCTCTACCCCGTCAAACTGGGGCTCCTGTAAAGTGGCATCCAGATGGATTCTAGGCGGAATGCCTAGAATCTCAGCCAACAGTCCCGTAGTCAACTCCTTCCTCTTCTTCCTTACCAACACAAAAATCCTACTCCCCTCCAACTCCCTGGTGTTGTAGAACCGTCGGACCAAGTCTTCGTGGTAGAAGGCTTCGGTCGAGTACCATAAACTACTCCAGTCCCTACTAGCCATTTCGTCACCGTAAAAGCGGTAGCGAAGTGGTCGGCGATGAAAACTTGCTCGGTAAAATTCGGCATTGTTGAGCCATTTGAAGTTTGAATACGGTTTGGGGTTTGTAGAAGGTGTAGGAGTAATGAGGAAAGACCTTACTTGATAAAAACGATGGTGGTGGCGATGTAGTGGCGGTAAAGACCAAATTTTGATTTTTTCGGTGGTTTTGGTGGTTTGAATTGGTGGTGTTTGTGGTGGGTGGAGTTTGGAGAAGATTTGGGGTTAGGATTTGATTTTTGGGCGTGGGTTTATTGTATTTTCTTTTTAATTTTTATTTTGTTTTAGGTTTTGGTTAAAGCTTGGCGTTAATGGCGGAATGGAGGAAGAACGATGAACTGTTCGTGGAGGTAAAGGGCGGTCGTCGCGGTCGGTTGGCGGGTTGGTATGAAGCCCAAAATCGAAATTTTGATTATTTTTTCGATTTTTTTCGCGAACTTCAAATCAAAATTGCCGCTTCGTTACCGGTCCGATTTTTGCGAATGAGATATGGAAATGATCAGGAGAGAATTTCCTATCCAATGATCCATAAAACACTCTATTCCGACTTCAGATGACATACGAGATAGTGGAAAATGCCTCGGCGCGTGCATGGCGTAAGTTATCTTAACGAATGAACTCTAAATTAATAGATTATGTCAATCCGAATCGTAATACAATAAAACGGCCTAAGCAACTCTAATGGGACATAAAACCTTTTAGTACGGAAACACGAACACCCCACCCCCAAACAAATTTTTACAACGAAGCTTAGAAAATTTGTTTTAGCGATGGTTGGTCTTTTAAAGTCAGATTCCCGAGACTTCCTAGATTACTATGTTTATTTTTATTTATTTATTTATTTCTTTATATATATATATATATATATATATATATATATATATATATATTTTTTTTTTTTTTTAGAAGGAAAAACAATAAGCAATAAAGACATAATTCACACCATAGAGAAACATGACTCAAAAATCCGAGAAAAACATGCAAGAGTGGAAAACGTGAACTATGTGAACCGTGGACTTAGGATCCGGTACTTACAGCCACACACTCCATAGGGAGGGCCCGGTTACCTTAATGGTGCACTCACCAATATATTAAAGTGAAAGGAAGTGCACCAAACACGTAAATTGAGTCGATTTATAGTCGGATACTTTCGAGACTTTATCTAAAATATATGTATGAACATGCAGTTGATCATATATCAACAACCGAAATAGTTGTGGATCATTCCATAAATAAATATCACAGAAAACATATCCAAACACAATCAAGCACCAAGATTTCCCTACCTTGACCTAGTGGAATCCAAACGAAGTCGGATAACCCTATTGTGTAACCTATCATGCACCTTCTTTTTAATTTTTGAATGTGTGGGTGTTTTAGTAAATAAGTGTGGAAAAGTGAATGGTTGTGGAGAATATGGTGGATATGGATAAGTTGTAGAAAGCTGCACCTGTACAATGAGGATGTGGTTTTAGCACCGAACTCATTCATTGTGTGTGTAGGGATCGCCTCAATTCTGAAAATGAAGGTGTCAAATAGTTTGTCCTTCGAAGTATCCGTTTTGCTAGGAGGATTTAAAAATTATGAAGCCTGGGAGAAACAAAAGGATCGAGTGCAAACTCGAGATTCCTTTGAAAGGGTGGAAGGAGGGAGTCGAGGTGGATGTTGTGCAAGTTAGTTCTTGATAGGGTGAATTGTCACCTACTCGAAGAAACTCATCGAATTCCTCATCTAGATTGGTCATATCCACATTACTATGGTAGTCCTCTATATCTTTGAGAAAGTCATCTATCCCGTCCTCATCAATAATATGTGTATCGACTAGTGTAGGGATGAAAATGTTGGAGTCTGACTTTCCAAAGGAAAGAATTTTGGGAATATGATTATCAGGGAACGTGTTGTTGAAATAATCTCGAGCGAAGCTCTCGATCATGCTAACCTCTCCATCCATAAACGAATCGGGTAACTGTGTCCTTGTTTTAAAGACATTGACTTCAACAGCAAGATGGCCAAAAGACATGGACATTGAACCATCACGGCAATTAATGAGCCGGATTGGCGGTTGCCGGGAAAGGGCGCCCTAAAATGATCGGACAGAGTTGTTAGCGACTTCGTAGATCGAGGACTACAAAATCAGCCGGATAGTAGAAATCTTGAACTTTTACCAAACACATTTTCGACTACACCCTTAGGATACTTAATAGACGATCGCCTAATTGCAACGTCATTTTAGTGGGTTGCATCTTGTCTAGACCTATTTGTCTATACAAATAAAATGGGAGTAAGTTAACACTAGCCCCCGTGTCTAATAACGATGGGTCGTATATAGGAATCTCCTAAGGTGCATTGTATGCTGATAGGGGCGACCGGGGTCCTTGTACTTAACAATTCCATTATGTTCAGATAAGGTTGGGAATTGTTACGTTAAAAAGGCGCTTTTGGTATATTTGTCTTACGCCTAGTAGTACACAATTCCTTAAGAAACTTAGCATGATGTGGTAGCTTTTTAATAGCTTCGAGGAAGGGAAGGTTTATAGTTAGATTCTTGAAAACGCCCCTAATCTCCTTGTAATTTGTATCCCTAGTTAACATGGCTAATTTTTGTGGAAACGGTGGTTTCGTCTATATTTAGCAATGGTATCACCTAGATGTTTAACCGTGGCTTTACGTTTTAGGTTAGGTTGTGTTAAATCGGTACCTCTACGGTGGTAGGCTTTTCAGGTTTCTATTTTGGTATCTAGTAAAATAGTAGGTGTAGGGGCTACTGGTGGGGTAACTATAGGCATAGTTACCTTATTATCAACCACTCTGCCAGAACGGAGAGTGGTGATGGCATTTATCTCACCTACATTTTCATATTCATTACTAGTATTATCGGTTACCTCAAAGGTTTGTGTTTGTTGTTTTAGGATTAGGTATTGCGTGACTGGCAACACACCTTTGGTTTGGGCTTTATCTTGAGCCAACTGTTGGGTTAAATTATTAACTGAGTGTAGAAGCTGTTGGTTAGATTGAGCCATGGTTTGGAAAAGTTTTTGGCTCACTTGTATGAAGGTGTCAAGGCGATCCGGTTGTGTGGGTGTAGTAGTCACGGGTGGTGTATTTGGAACTATTTCACGTGAATTATTTATAGGTGGATTTTGATAATTATTATTGACCGAACGATACCTCTATTAGCATTATAATTATTATAATTACCTTGACCTTGTGCTTGACCTTGTCGAGGTTGCACTTGGTTGTTATAATTATTAAAATTACCCCCGATCCGCCCTTGTCGTGGTGGAGCTTGGTTAAAGCCGGCGTGGGCCTAACATATTGATTATTGTACCCTTGAGGTGTGACTTGTTGGTTATTTCTCCAACCGAGTTGGGATTTTGTCTCCAAGGGCGTTAGGTTCACTATTAATGGAACAAGCCTGTTCATAGGCTATAGGACGATGGGAGTCGGGATGCTCGGGACTCAACAGAAACTACATGGGTTTGAATTTACATTCATGACGGGGATAGGCTTTTGTTGTACGAAATGGCCTCTACCTTTTTAGTGAGTGATTCGATTAGAGTTTTAAGCTCGAATCGTGTTTAATTTCAAACATACCGCGGCCTTAATCGTTGAAGAAGAACTAGCGGAGCGGGAGTAATCGTCACTACCCCCAATTATTATTTCGCTTTAGTTTGGTCCTCTAAAAGTTTATAAGCCTCGAGGCTCCTTTACTTAAGAAACTACCCCCATTCATTATGTCAAGGACTTCTTTATGGTGGTGTAGAAGTCCTTTGAAAAGGCACGAACTAACGTGTCTTTCGCTAAGTTATGATGTGGACACTCTATATAAGGAGATCGGTGAAACGATTCCAAGCCTCTGAAAATGATTCATGAGAATTTTGTCGAAAAGAAATGAATCTTGGAAAGCATCTCATCCGTCTTTAGGGGTGGGTAAAAATGTTCCATAAACAGGTGAACAAGTTTAGCCCACGAAGTCCACGTAATTAGCGCTTGGGCGGTTAACCAAGACGCCCTTATAAACTAAGGTGAAAGGGAATACCCTTAATTTAATTTGTTCCGTACCAACCGTAGGATGGTGGAATGTTGTTAGGACTTGTTCAATCCTACGCATGTGCTGATAAGGTTTTTCATGGTCTAAACCATGAAAACGGGTAACAAATTAAAAATATTTGGAGGGGGATTTCAAATCCCCACTGGGTCCGCTAGAACGATGCAAGATTTGGGGCTATCGCTCAAGGCTTTGTAGAAGTCCGAGAGAGGAGTCTCTCTTTCTTCCCCCATTATATTAGGTGGTGTGTGTGAAATAGTAGTTAGAGGTGTAGTGGGTGGTATACTAGATAGATTTGATTGTTGATGTTGTTGTGTATTTACGTTCGGTGTTTTTGTTCGGCCGGACCTTAATCTCATGCAAGACTAAGTCGAACTTAACTAAACATGCAACACTCCAAACAATTCTGATATACTAGTAGAAACCTCTAACTGGAGATGCGAGGTGTGGAAGAAAGGAATACCGATTCGTCCCTTGCTTCGCCTTATGAATAGCGTCTTGTTTACACTTGTTCAGTGTATAGAGCAGGTTAGAACACTGAAAAATATGAAAGATCAAAGTTCGAATCAAAACTGTCGAAATCCGAAAAATTTAAACGGTGGCGTTCGTGCTCGCATAGAAGCGTCGCGCTCGAAAGTAATTTTCAAATTACAGTGTTTTTAGCGCGGGTCGCGCTCCACATGGGGGCTGGTCGCGCTCAGTGTAAAGTCAAATTCCAGTAACTTAGCGTGGGTCGCGCTTGGTATGGGCGCGGGCGCGCTCAGTGGTAGACGAAATTCCAGTAACTTAGCGCGGGTCGCGCTCTCCTTGGGCGCGGGCGCGCTCCGTGTATTTTCTCGCGGAATTTGTCACGCTGAAATGGGCAACCACAGTATGAAACAAACAAGGGTGGGTGGGTTTAATGGGACTTAAAAATGACTACTTCTACAAGGAAAACAATGCTAAAGTGTAACTAAGATGGCAGCGGCGCCATTTGATAAAAAGTAAAATGAATAGTTTACCTACGAAATGAACGAAGAATTCAATCCGTAAGTAAACTAAAACTGGACTTTTACGAGTCTCAATTATCAAAGCTTCTACTCTCGATGCGAATTGCACTAAGTGGAGTAGGAAGTTCGTTCCACTCCTAGTTCCCTAGCATGGATTGTTTTCTAAGTCTAAGAAATCAGTCTTAAGTCAATGAGAGCTTTCTTAAATGTTATGCCACGATGCAATATGAAATTGATTATTTGAATTTAAACTATTTAATGCTATGGAAATACGATTGTTTTGAATCTAGATAAAGGATTAGAGGGAATTGAATCCACCTCGAATCCAACTTAACAACCTAGCGTAGAATATTGTATCTCAATTCTCACGTTCTTACGGCGAGAATTTCGAGTTCTAATCCCTAGTGTTCATGGCATTCCTACCGGATACTAACTAGCATGTGAGGTCGTCCACCCATTCTCATGGCGAAACACGACCTTCTAGAGTGGAATAGATTCTACAACCAATTCTATACTAAACAACTAAGTCTTCATCAAGGCTTTATCAACCCCTCTAATGGAGGTTTTAGCCTTGAGTCATCAAAACATCATTTCCCATATTATTATAACTAAACATACTATCAAGATTAAAGAAATTTACTTAATTTAAACAATAATGAAATCTAATTTAATGACTAAAATGAAATAAGGACAGGAATTGAAATTAGATCTAGAATTGGAAATGACAAAATCGAAATTGATTAAGAATACTACTTTATTGATCTAATCAAATTGAAGAGCAAGATTCAAAGGTTTAATCTAATACAATAATTTAAATGGAACTAAACTTAATTAAAACAATTAAATCTAGATCTAGAAGCTATTCTAATGGCTACTTTCTATATAAGCTATCTACCCTAATTCTCTACTAAATAATCTACCATTAACAATGAGCTTCCTAACCTAACTGCCATTAACAAAGAGTCAAGCTTTTGTTTTTATACATCCAGATCCAAAAATCGTGCATGGGCTTGGAGCCATGTTTTGGGCCAGAGAATCAGGCCCAAAACCCAATTCTTTCAGTCCAAAAAGGCCTCTTCAGCTAGATTCAGCTTCAACAGACTTTTCGTCCACTTTTGCTCCTCTGATTGGGTCAAGGCTTGGACCATTGCAAAGCTCATTTCGGGCCGGTCGTTTTGACATAAGGTAGGCCCAATTCCGAGGTCTGAGTCCAAAGATATGGCATTCGGAAGTTCTGCTGACTTTTGCTCCTTTATCTCGCTAAAGTGGCACATTTCTGCACATAATGGACTTTGAAGCCTGAAATGCATAAAAACACGTAATCAGTATTAACTCTTACTTATTATTCACATAATTGGTCTAACAGTATGATTATTAAGGGGTTAAAACTACAGTTTTGGGCTCTTATCATAAAGCCTAGTCAAAAGATGAAAAGTCAAAGTCCACGCAGGCAGAAACAGTGCACAAAGACAGCAGAACTTCCGAAGACCATATCTTTGGACTCAGACCTTGGAATTGGGCCTACCTTATGTCAAAACGACCGGCTCGGAAAGAGCTTTCCAATGGTCTAAGCTTTGACCCAATCAGAGGAGCAGAAGTGGACGAAAAGTCTGTTGAAGCGAACTACAAACAAGAGGCCTTTTGGATCGAAGAATTGGGTTTTGGGCACGATTCTCGGGCCCAAAACATGGCTCCAAGCCCATGCACGATTTTGGATCTGGATGTATAAAACAAAAGCTTAGCTCTTTGTTAATGGTAGCTAGTTAGACCTAAATTAATATATAGAATTCTAGATCTAGTTTTATTGATTAATTAAGTGTTAGTTCCATTTCAATTCCTGTTCTAGATTAAATTCTTGAATCATTGTTCTTGATTGATTAGATAAATAAAATAGTTAGTTTGTCAATTTCGAATTTGGTTATTTCCATTCTAGATCTAATTTCAATTCTTGTTCTTATTTCATTCCAGCCATTAAATTAGATTCATTATTGTTAGATTAAGTAAATTTGAATCTTGATATTATGTTTAGTTATAATAATATGGAAATGATGTTTTGATGAATCAAGGCTAAAACCTCCATTAGAGGGGTTGATGAAGCCTTGATGAAAACTTAGTGGTTAGTATAGAATTGGTTGTAGAATCTATTCCACTCTAGAAGGTCGGTGTTTCGCCATGAGAATGGGTGGACGACCTCACATGCTAGTTAGTATCCGTAGGAATGCCATGAACACTAGGGATTAGAACTCGAAATTCTCGCCAGAAAGAACGGAGAATTGAGATACAACATTCTACGCTAGGTCGTTAAGTTGGATTCGAGGTGGATTCAATTCCCCTCTAATTTCTTTATCTAGATTCAAACAATCAGATTTCGTAGCTTTTCGTAGATTAACTTTAGTTTATATTTTATCTTGTTATTTAGTATATCTCGTTATTTAAATTAACGCTGGCCTTGTTAGCATAACATTTTCGTAAAGCTCTCATTAGACTTAAGACTGATTTCTTAGACTTAGAAAACAATCCATGCTAGGGAACTAGGAGTGGAACGAACTTCCTACTCCACTTAGTGCAATTCGCATCGAGAGTAGAAGATTTGATAATTGAGACTCGTAAGATCAGTTTTAGTTTACTTACGGATTGAATTCATCGTTCATTTCATAGGTAAACTAATCATTTTACAGTTATCAAATGGCGCCGCTGCCGTCTTAGTTGCACTTTAGCATTGTTTTCATAGTAGAAGTAGTCATTTTTAAGTCCCATTAAACCCACCCACCCTTGTTTGTTTCATACTGTGGTTGCCCATTTCAGCTTTGACAAATTCCGCGAGAAAATACAATAGCGCCCGTGCCCAGGAAGGAGAGCTAACCAGCTAAAGTTACTGGAATTTCATCTACATCTAATCGCGCATACCATACCAATACCAACAGCGACCGTGCTAAAACACTGGAACTCGACTTTACACTGAGCGCGACCCGCGCCCTTAGCTGAAATTTCCGGATTTCCACAGGTTTGATTCGAACTTCGAGTTGTCAAGTTTTTCAGTGTTCTAATCTCTTATATACACTGAACACGCGTACACAAGACGCTATTCATAAGCGAAGCAAGGACGCTATCAGGTATTCCTTTCTTCCATACCTCGCATTTCCAGTTAGAGGTTTTCTACTAGTATATCAGAATTGTTTGGAGTGTTGCATGTTTAGTTAAGCTCAACTTAGTCTTGCATGAGATTAAGGTCTGGTCGAACAAAAACAACAAACGTAATTACACGGCAACAAACAAGTCTATCTAGTATACCACACACTACACCTCTAGCTACTATTTCACACACACCACCTGACATAATGGGGGAAGAAAGAGAGACTCCTCTCTCCGACTTTTACAAAGCCTTGAGCGATAGCCCTAAATCGTGCATCGCTCTAGCGGACCAGTGGGGATTTTGAATCCCCAAACATATTTAATTTGTTACCCGCTTTTCATGGGTTAGACCATGAAAAACCTTATCGCCATTACGCGTAGGATTGAACAAGTCCTAACAACATTCCATCATCCTACGGTAGGTGCGTAACAAATTAAACCGGAGGGTATTCCCTTTCACATTAGCCGATAAGGCGTCTTGGTTAACGCCTGGCCTAATTTCGTGGACTCGTGGGCTAAACTTGTTCAATTTGTTTATGGAACATTTTACCCACCCCTAAAGACGGATGAGATGCTTTCCAAGATTCATTTTTCCTACGTAATCCTCATGAATCATTTTCTAAGGGTTGGAATCGTTTCACCGATCTCCTTATAGAGTGTCCACATCATAACTTAGCAAAAGACACGTTAGTTCGTGCCTTTTCAAAGGTCTTCTACACCACCATAAAGAAGTCCTTGACATAATGAATGGGGTAGTTTCTAAGTAAAGGAGCCTCGAGGAGGCTTACAAATTTTTAGAAGACCAAACTAAACGGAATAATAATTGGGGGTAGTGATGATATCCCCGGCTTCAGCCTAGTTCTTCTCTTTCAAATAAGGTCGCCAGCGGTATGTTTGAGAAGAAAACCGATCCGAGAACTTAAAAATTTACTCGAATCTCTAACTAAAAAGTAGAGGCTATTTCTCGCTTTCAACAAAAGCCTATCCCCGTCATGAATGTAAACTCCAACCCATGTAATTTCTGTTTGAGTCCAGAGCACCACGACGATTATTGTCCTCTAGCTTATGAACAACAACCACCGTAACAAGATAATGTTTACTCTATTAATAACTATCCTATTCCTAACGCCCCCTTGAGACAACATCCCAACTTCAGGTTGGAGAAATAATCAACAAGTAACACCTCCGTGGTACAATAATCAAAACGTTAGGCAAGCAAACAATTATAACCAAGCTCCACCTAGGCAAGGACAAGGACAAGGACAAGGTCAAGGGAATTATAATAATTATAACAACCAAGCGCAACCACGACAAGGTCAAGCACAAGGTCAGAATAATTATAATAATTAGAATACCAATAGAGGTATCGTTCCGGTTAATAATAATAACTATCACAACCCACCCATAAATAATCAATGAGAGATAGTTCCGTCGCACCACCCGTGACTAACTACACCTACACAACCGGATCGTATCGACGCCTTTATACAAGTTACCCAACAACTTTTCGGCACAATGACTCAATCAAACCAACAGAGTTTACAATCCATAAATCGGGGCATACAACGGTTAGCCCAAGCTTAAAGCCCAACCAAAAGGCGTGTTTCCGGGACAAAGCGATACCAAACCCTAAAACAGCAAAACACGACCTTTGAGGTAAACGGTAATTCTAGTACGGAAACTACAATCGTAGGTGACCTAAATGCCATCACCACTCTGCGTTGCGGAAGAGTGGTTGATAACAAAGTAACTACGCCTATAGTTACCCCATCATTACTCCTACACCACATATCGAACTAGATACCGAAATAGAAATCGAGGAGCCTACCACGGTAGAGTACCGGTTAAATCACAACCAAAGAAACCGAAAGCCAAGGTTACACGACAAAGTAGAGCCATATATAAATATAGAAATTAAACCACCGTTCCCTCAAAAATTAGCCATGCTAACCGGGGATACAAACTTTGAGGAAATTAGGAACGCGTTTTCAAGAATCTAACGATAAACCTTCCTTTTTCTCGAAGCTATTAAAAAAGCTGCCTAACCACGCTAAGTTTCTTAAAGAGTTGTGCACTACTAGGCGAAGACCAACATACCTAAAGACGCTTTTAACTGAGCAGTCCCAACTTTATCCGAAAATAATGGAATTGTTAAGTACAAGGACCCGGTCGCCCCATCTTGTAAAATGCACCTTAGGAGATTCCCACACGACGGCATCGCCTTTATTAGACCCGGGGCGAAAGTGTTAACTTACTCCCCGTATTACTTGTATAAACAAATAGGTCTACAGTGAAATGCAACCTACAAAAATAACGCGTTGCAATTAGCGGACAAAGTCAATTAAGTATCCTAAAGGTGTAGTGGAAAAGCGTGCTTGTTAAGGTTCGGGATTTCTACTATCCCGCTGATTTTGTTATCCTCGATCTGGTCGCTAATGACTCAGACCGATCATCTTAGGGCGCCCCTTCTTGGCAACCGCCAATGTGCTTATAAATTGTCGCGATGGAAAGATGTCCTTATCTTTTGGCCATCTTTTCTGTTGAGGTAAATGTTTTAAAATGATGAAACAGATTACGTGATTAGATCTACGTAGATGGGGAGGTTAGCATGATCGAGAGTTTAGCTCAAGATTATTTTAACAACACGTTTCCTGAAAACGATATGTACAAATTCCTTTCTTTTGGAACTTCAGATTTTGTAAATGACTCCTACTTTGAGGAAGTCAACACCATCCTGGAGTCCACACCAATTGTAGACCCGTCGGTTGCTCCATATACTGAGTACGAAGACTTGCTACCGTCCAATTTTGCGTAATGAAGACTTGCTACCTAAGCAAGTCTTCATTACGCAAGATAAGGACACTTATGAAACATCAACGGACATTCCGTCCACACCAGTGCTTAAACCTCTTCCCCCGGAGTTAAAATATATTCAACTTGATCCGGATGGTAGTCACCCGATAATTATATCTTCTCTGTTAACTAAGGATGAAGAGACATGTCTAATAAGGGTGATTAGGGAACATCGGTCTGCGATTGGTTGGTCCCTAGCCGACATTAAGGGAATTGACCCTAATGTTTGCACTCATCGTATCCATTTGGAGGATAACGCGAAGACTTCTCGCGAACCTTAGCATCGCTTGAACCCTGCCATGAAAGAGGTGGTTAGGGAAGAAGTCTTGCGATTACTCGATGCGGGTATTATATACCCAATCTCCGATAGCGAATGGGTAAGTCCCATTCATGTAGTTCCTAAGAAATCGGGGAGTTACCATGGTGCGTAGCGGGAAGGGTGACTATGTTGTCACTCAAGGTCCTATGAAATGGAGAATCAGTATTGATTACTGACGTTTAAATGCTATGACACACTAAAGGATCACTTTCCCTTTCCATTTATAGATCGGATGCTAGAACGCCTAGCTGGTCATGCCTTTTATTGTTTTACGGATGGCTACTCCGGCTATTTTCAGATTATTATTGATATTGATAACCAAGAAAAGACAACCTTCACATGTCCCCGGAACATATGCCTATAATCGAATGCCTTTTGGCCTTTGTAATGCCCCGGTACCTTCAAATGATGTATGCTTCATATATTTAGTGACATGGTAGAGCTTTATGGAAGTGTTCATGGATGATTTTTCTATCTATGGAGACTCCTTTACGAGAATGCTTGTCTAACCTATCTAAGGTCTTGACGGTGTGAAGAAAAGAGCCTCGTTTTTAAATTGGGAGAAGTGTCATTTCATGGTCAAAAAGGGCATAGTACTAGGTCATATTGTATTTAGTGATGGCATCGAAGTAGATAAAGCCAAACTAGATAAGATAGCGACCTACCTAAACCCACGGATCGTCCGGTGAGATTAGAGCCTTTCTAGGCCATGCAGGGGTTTTATAGGCGTTTCATTAAAGATTTTTGAAAATAGCTAGGCCTTTAACTAACCTGCTTTTGAAGGATGCAATCTTTGATTTTAATTTTAAGCGTAAACAGGGCTTTTGAAACCTTAAAAGCGCCCTAACCACTCGCACCTATTATACTGACCTCGATTGGTCTAAACCTTTCGAACTCATGTGTGATGCTAGTGACTATGCACGGTTGGTCTTTGTCTTTGGGGACAGAAACTAGATAATAAGTCCATTTGTTATTTATTATGCTAGTAAAACATTAAACGACGCTCAACGGAATTATACAAACTACTGAAAAAAGAATTCTTAGCTGTCATTTATGCTTTAGATAAGTTTTCGTCCTTATTTGGTTGATTCTAAAACTTTAGTTTACACGGACCATGCAGCCTTAGGTACCTTCTTGCAAAGAAGGATGCTAAGCGAGATTAATCCGATGGATTCTTCTCCGCAAGAGTTCACATTAGAAATAAAGGACAAAAAGAAGGGTCAGCGTAGTTGCCGACCACTTATCTAGACTTACAAATGGCGATAGTAGTGATTCTCGAGTCCATACCGGACTCTTTTCCCCGATGAGCAGCATCGTATGCTATTTTTTCATCACCATGGTATGCGGACATCGTGAAATTATTTAGCGGCTGATGTTATGCCTTATAATTGGTCAAGAAATGAGCGTAAGAAGTTCTTGGCGAGTCAAGTTATACTCTTTGGGATGAGCCCTACCTTTTTAAGTATTGTGCGGATCAGATTATTAAATTGTTGCATTCCCGGTGGGAATATAATGAAGTTCTATCGTTCTGCCATGACAAAGAGTGTGGTGGCCACTTTAGTGGAATGAAAACAGCCGCTAAAGTTCTTCAATGTGGATTTTATTGGCCTACCCTTTTAAGGATGCCCAAGTGCATTGCAAGGCGTGTATTCGTTGCCAACAACTTGGGGCGAATCCATGGCGTAATATGATGCCATTAAATCCAATCTTGATAGTAGAAATTTTTGATGTTTGGGGTATTGATTTCATGGGCCCTTTTCCTGTTTCCCATGGTTATATTTATATTCTAGTTTGTGGACTACGTGTCTAAATGGATAGAGGCCCTAGCTTGCGTAGCAATGACCATAAGACCGTTGTATTTTTATTAAAGAATATATTTTCTGTCGGTTTGGCATTCCTAAAGCCATCATTAGTGATGGTGGAACACATTTTGCAACAGAGTTGTTGCATCCCTAGTGAAAAAGTATGGAGTTAGACACAAAGTAGCAACTCCTAATCATCCACAAACTAGCGGACAAGTAGAAGTTTCTAATAGGGAAATCAAAAAGATTTAAGAAACAACAGTAAACCCTGATAGGAAAGACTGGTCGAAGCGTCTATCGGATGCCTTATGGGCATATAGAACTGCTTTCAAAACTCCTATAGGTATGTCTCCCTTTAGACTTGTATTTGGGAAACCATGTCATTTGCCCGTTGAAGTAGAGCACCGTGCTCTGTGGGCTATAAAAAGCCTTAACTACAATATTGATGAGGCAGGTGTGAAACGCAAGTTACAATTAAATGAGCTTGAAGAAATCCGTAGCGATTCTTACGATCTCGCGAAGGATTATAAAGCAAACATGAAACGTATTCATGATAAGCATATCTTGCGCAAAGAGTTTGTGGTCGGACAAAGGTTTTGCTTTACAACTCCCGTCTACATATTTTCCTGTGGAAACTAAAAACCCGTTGGTGCGGTCCTTTTAAGTTCTTGAAGTCACCCCTTCATGGGCAATTACCTTGGTAAATCCCAAGGACAACAAGTACCTTTCAAGTTAACGGTCAACGATTAAAACATTTTCACGAACTTACGTCCCGATATAGAGGAAGTCCTTTTACAGGACCCTATATATGAGGAATGACCCTTGTCATTGGTGTACTTCCTTTCACTTCCATTTAATGGTAAGTGCACCATTAAGGTAACCGGGCCCTCCCTATGGAGTGTGTGGCTGTAAGTACCGGATCCTAAGTCCACAGTTCACATAGTTCACGTTTTCCACTCTTGCATGTTTTCTCGGATTTTTGAGTCATGTTTCTCTATGGTGTGAATTATGTCTTTATTTGCTTATTGTTTTGTCAAAAAAAAAATAAAAAAATAATAATAATAATAATAATAATTGTTTTCATTTTTAGGTATAGATATATATCTAAACCCAGAGAACTAGCAATCCAACAAGTCTTGGGAATCTGACTTTAAACGACCCAGGTTAAAACAAATTTTGTGTTTAAAAATTTGTTTGGGGGTGGGAAATCAGTCTTTCCATCCGGATTGCTCGAACTTTCTATTTGTGTTGCTTAGGTCCATTAGTATAGTTCATTGGGGTTGACGTCATCTAATTTAGTGTTCATTCGTTCGCATAACTTACGTCATGCACGCACTTCGAGGCGTTTTCCACTATCTTATATGTCACCCACAGTCGGAATACAGTAGTTTATGGATCATTGGATTGGAAATTCTCTCCTGATCATTTCCATATCTCATTCACAAAAATCGGACCGATAACGAAGCGGGAAATTTAGGTTGAAGTTGCGCTAAAAATCGACGAAAGTCGAAAAATCGAATTGGGCTTGGGCCCAACTCGCGCTCACCTACAACGCGCCCGCGCCCATCCTCCAAAACAGTATCACGACTTCATCTTCTCAAACCGCCCTTCACTAATTTAAATTAAACCCTAGCAACCAAAAATAAAAAAAAATAAAAATAAAAATAAAAATAGAATACATCAAAATAGAAAGACCACCCACGCCCTTTGTGAAACACCAACACAATCTCCAACCGTTTCCACCAAGAAAACACCCACCAATTCAAGTCTTCAAACCTGCCACCATACCTACCATAACCACCACCGTTGTGTTTAGTTGGTTTTCATCAAACTTGCATCCACCACCATCTACAAACCCCAAATCAGTTCAAACTTCAATGGTACTACGACGAAGAATGTTGCCGGAGCACGTGTTTGAGGCCGACCATTTCGCACTATTTTACGACGCCAATATGATTAAGAGGGATTGGAACAGACTGTGGTATTCGACGGATGAGTTCTATCACTATGATTTGGTAGAAACAGTTTTATAAGAAACGAGAATTGGAGGAAAATAGGATTTTTCAGGATAGGATAGCGAGGAGCGAGGAGGTAACGAGGAGGCGGTTGTTGGTGAACTATTAGGAATCACTTTTGTAACCAACCTAGATCGACCATTCAGGAATCGGTATCTTTGGAGTTCTGCTTTGATGAAAGATACGGTCATAGAGGGTGAATACAATCGATATCTCATTTCGTTAAGCGGACGACCACGAGAACCAATCAACTGGCGTAGCTTCGGTGGATTGGTAGGAACGCCCTCGGGAAAGACAAAGTCGGCGACATCGGACTTCGATGTATTCCTGACGTTCTATGGATTTTGCAAGCGAATGAGTGTAATTTCTGCATCCTCGATTTAATTTTGAATGTGATTAGAGGAGTGGGAAAGAGCATGGCGCCTCTTCCCGTATTGATCACTAAGATTATGCTCTCATTTAGAGCTGTCGCTAAATCTGCTCCTATTAAGATCAAATTGCATTCTAATGCAAGTATTTATAAGGAATGCATCCAAGAGACTTGACCGTTGTCTGCAGAGAATGAAGTTGAGTCGGATAATGAAGGGGAAGATATGACATGGTTGGTTGAGGATAATTTCGATAGTCATACTTCTAATTTAGAGCGAATGATAATCGCAAAACCTGGTTTTGCGATCGCGGTTATCGTATCTGTGAAGATATCCGACATAGACAAATTGTACCGAAATAAGCAAAGCGAACCTTCGTGACGAGAGTTGAAATGCTTTCGAAAGGGGTCGAAGATATCTTGTCTAACTTGGATATTATCCACCGGAATCACCAAGCCCGATTATCGCGAAGACTCAAGACCGAGATGGAGCTTTGCTTGTTCAGGATAGAGATGCTACGACGCATGCCACTCGTGGATGAGTCTGTCTCAGCTGAGTCTGAGAGGCATGAGCGTCGTCGCCGCTGGCCAGATGGCTCAAGCCATTCTTCACCACAGAACTAGTTTCCATCTCAGGGACCATCTTCTTCACACACCTAGGTGTTCACCATCAGTTGTGTCCTGTTATTTCATTGTTTTTTTTTATTGTTTTGTTAGTGGAATTTTATTTCAGTAGTTAGATTTGAATATTAAGTTGTTTGTTTTCGATTGCTTGGATTTCATATTATTTTAATATAATTTATTTTGATCATCTTTCGTAAGGTTGTCTTGGAGTCAAAGTTGAAAATTAGGCCGATATCGGCATATCTATGATTTTTTTGTAGTGGTAGCATGATATGTAGTAGAGTTTAGAAGTTACTATTCTAAACCAAGTTTAAAAGATACCAGGGTTGTTAGGAAATCAAAACTATGGTTAGTTTCGTTTCGGGGTTTGGCAGTTTTTCTATTTCCGAAATTGCCTTAAAACAATTTGGCAACTTGCCGATTCATTTTGGAAACCCCAGAACCTATTTAAACTTCCATCAATCTACACTCACAACCCATACTACACCCCACAATCATCTCTCACCTTTCACTCCAAGCTTTTTTTCTGCTTGTTTTTCTAGTAAAGTAAACTTTTTTTTACGCACGCTGGCGCCAGCGCTTCGGTGAAAGCGCTGCGCCCTATACTGCCATAAATTTTTTTGTCGAGCGCTTCAAGCAAGCAGCGACTAAGCCCTACAACACTGTAAATCGAAAAATCTCCGAAAGCCATACAAGCAAGCAGCGAGCGACCAGCGCCAAACACCGTAATTCCAAAACCTACGAGCGACTTCGCGCCTATCTGGCGAAGCGCCAGCGCTCTCCTCCCGTAAGCCAATGGGAAATTCGATTTTTTCCGAGGTTTCTTCCAGGTTTTCAGCAGCTGTTCTCTGAGTAGTTTTGAGATGACACCTCCTATAGTGATTCTGAGCGGTCATTTGAAGACTTGATGGGAACCGATACCTATGGAGCATCCTTCATGGCCGGATCGTGCGATTAGGATGGCGGCATCTTCGGTGAGTGATGACGATTCTTTTTCACCTAAGCTAACTGAATTCTTCTATAATAATATTACTTTTTTTGTACCCAAGAAGGAGAACAAAAATTTTCCCTTGCTATTGATGGCACGACTATGGAATTGGTAAGCAATTGATAGCTTTGGTTTCGGGTTGCCATTACGACCCTATGCACCGTGGGGATATATGACGGATAACTCATACCTATATGAATATGCCTATTTCCATGAGTATTATGGGGGAGGGTGTTTAAATATCATGGACCAAGACCAATATAACATCGCATACGAAAGTAGCCTATCGCTGAATGTAGGCCAACCATGTTGTTCATCATGATGAACATTCTAGGGAACGGCAGTTTTCGCCAATAATACCGCTGGTGGCGTTTTCCTTGCTTTAGCCGAGGGACGTCGTCGGTATGACATTCCCGAAGTTTTAGTTGCTACTCGGCGAGGCCATACCTTGAGGCATAAGTACCTTCTTATGCCCTGTCTTGGTTTGCGCGATTATGCGCTTGCCTACCCATATTGCGTATACGATTATACAGATTGGGAAAGGGTCGAAACCATGAGACCCACCAATCGTGGTGGTAAGATCATTCGAGCCATGACTTGGCGGGATGGCAGGTGCAACCACATTTGGTTGCCCTTACACCCCATCGGACCAAGTAACACTAGAGAGGTTAGCACTAGTTGATGATACATGGCGAAAGTGGCAAGTTGTTATGGCATGGCGGGGATCGCGAAAAGAACCTCATATAGAAGAGGAGGATGACGAGTAAATCTTTGGGGTGCGGGTAAGTTTTTAGTTAAGTTAGTGTCCGCTTATGTCCCAAGCAATTTCATTCGTTAACCCCATAATGGGTGGAACTCTTTATAGAGTTCGCGCTTTTTTTTATATTACTATATTTGTATGTTTTAACCTTGTTTTTTGCAGATGTTCCTGAATTTCAATGGCTCAATGGTATTTTTCCTACCATCTTTATTTAAATGCTTTGAGGACAAAGCATGCTTCTTGTTTGGGGGGGGGGGGCATAGAAACACGTGTAATTAAGACATCTGTTAGGATATAGATATGTATAATATGCACTTGTTTTCTAGTTAAAATTTCAAAAATATAAATAAAAAAGTATGCTATACACTTAGGAATATTGGTATTGTTTTCTTTCTCTATGCTCTTAACAATTTAGAAGTCTCACATAGCTTTTGCATCAGAATAAATGTTAGAAACTTAGGTTAATATGTAGGTAATAATCTTTGCATCTATCTATAAATTTATTACATGAGTATCTATGATTGTTAGCAGTAAAAACGTGAGAATTGAGATACAACATTCTACGCTAGGTCGTTAAGTTGGATTCGAGGTGGATTCAATTCCCCTCTAATTTCTTTATCTAGATTCAAACAATCGTATTTCCGTAGCTTTCGTAGATTAACTTTAGTTTATATTTTATCTTGTTATTTAGTATATCTCGTTATTTAAATTAACGCGTCTTGTTAGCATAACATTTCGTAAAGCTTTCATTAGACTTAAGACTGATTTCTTAGACTTAGAAAACAATCCATGCTAGGGAACTAGGAGTGGAACGAACTTCCTACTCCACTTAGTGCAATTCGCATCGAGAGTAGAAGATTTGATAATTGAGACTCGTAAGATCAGTTTTAGTTTACTTACGGATTGAATTCATCGTTCATTTCATAGGTAAACTAATCATTTTACAGTTATCAGTTTCCCAAATACAAGTCTAAAGGGAGACATACCTATAGGAGTTTTGAAAGCAGTCATATATTCCCATAAGGCATCAGATAGACGCTTTGACCAGTCTTTCCTATCAGGATTTACAGTTATTTCTAAGATCTTTTTGATTTCCCTATTAGAAACTTCTACTTGTCCGCTAGTTTGTGGATGATACGGAGTTGCTACCTTATGTGTAACTCCATATTTCTTCATAAGAGATGCAACAACTCTATTGCAAAAATGTGTTCCACCATAACTAATGATGGCCTTGGGAATGCCAAATCGACAGAAAATCTGCTCTTTAACAAAAAACACAACTGTCTTATGGTCATTGCTACGGCAAGCCATGGCCTCTATCCATTTAGACACGTAGTCCACGGCAACTAGAATACAGATGAAGCCATGGGAAACTGGAAAGGGACCCATGAAATCAATGCCCCATACGTCAAAAATTTCTACCACCATGATTGGATTCAATGGCATCATATTATACTTCGTGATTCGCCCCAAGTTGTTGTTGGTAAGCTAATGCACGCTGCTTGCAATACACTTGGGCATCTTTAAAGAGAGTAGGCCAATAAAACCCACATTGTAGAATTTTAGCAGCTGTTTTCATACCACTGAAATGACCACCACACTCTTTTTCATGGCAGAATGAGAGAACCTCATTATATTCCCAATGGGGAATACAACGACGAATAATCTGATCCGTATAATACTTAAAAAGGTAGGGCTCATCCCAGTAGTATAGCTTAATGATAAGAGCCCAAAACTGTAGTTTTAACCCCTTAACAATCGTACTTTTAGACCAATTATGTGAATAATAAGTAAGAGTTAATACTGATTACATGTTTTTATGCATTTCAGGCTTCAAAGTCCATTATGTGCAGAAATGTGCCACTTTAGCGAGATAAAGGAGCAAAGGTCGGTTGCTAAGGAGTTCTGTGATTAAAGACCAATTTTCAAGAAGACAAAGCCTCTGTAAAGCCCAGTCAAAAGATGGAAAGTCAAAGTCCACGCGGGCAGAAATAGTGTACAAAGTCAACAGGACTTCCGAAGACCATATCTTTGGACTCAGACCTCGGAATTGGGCCTACCTTATGTCAAAACGACCGGCTCGGAAAGAGCTTTCCAATGGTTAAAGCCTTAACCCAATCAGAGGAGCAAAAGTGAACGAAAAGTCTATCTAAGTCAACTGCAGCTGAAAAGGCCTTTTTGGACTGAAAGTATTGGGTTTTGGGCCTGATTCTCTGGCCCAAAACATGGCTCCAAGCCCATGCACGATTTTTGAATCTGAAAGTATAAAAACAAAAGATTAGCTCTTTGTTAATGGTAGATAGTTAGACCTAGATTAGATTTAGATTAGTTAGCCTCCATTAATGAGTTTTAGAACTTAGTTTTAGAATTTCAATTCTTGTTTTAGATTAATTTCTTGAATCATTGAATATCATTCATTAGATAAATAAAATAGTTATTATTCTTGTCATTTCGATTTTTGTTATTTCAATCTATTAGATCTAGTTTTAATTATTGTTGGTTACCATTTCTTAGTTGTTAATCAGAATTTAATTATTGTTTAATTTAGATTAGTAAATTTCGAATCTTGATATTATGTTTAGTTTAGATTCATATGGAAATGATTCCGGAATGATTCTCGGCTAAACCTCCATTAGAGGGGGTTGAGAAGCCTTGATGAAAGCTTGGTTCCAATTATCGTAGAGTCGTCGTAATTTCTATTCCACTCTAGAAACGATTAATTCGCCATGAGAATAGGTTTAATCGTTCACATGCTAGTTATGAATTGGTAGACATATCATGTATAATTAGGGATTAGGAAGAACCAATTGTTCTGTGTAGCAGTTCAATTCGGATTACGACGATTCGTCGTTTGTGAGTTAAGTTGAGTTAAGGTTGAATCAATCTCCCCTAATTCCTTATTATAGAATCAACGTAGTATTTCCGTAGTTGAATCAATTATAGTTTGTATCTTGTGGGTAGTTGCATCGTAGTATAATTCCCCCTCGTAAAGCTCTCATTAGACTTAAGACCGATTAATTAGACTAGAAAACATTCCATGCTAGAGAACTAGGAGTGGAACGAATTTGTTACTCCACTCTATTTCGATAGAATTGAGAGTAGAAACTTTGATAAATATAGACACGTAAATAAGTTTTAGTTTTACTTGCGTTTGTAAGTTTAATCGCTTTATTTCGTAGGTAAAACTATTATTTTTTCGTTTATCAAATGGCGCCGCTGCCATCTTAGTTGCACTTTAGCATTGTTTTCATAGTAGAATTAGTCATTTTTAAGTCCCATTAAACCCACCCACCCTTGTTTGATTCATACTGTGGTTATCCGTTTCAGCGTCGAAAAAATTCCGCGACAAAATTACACCGAAGGATCGACGCTTATAAGGCGAGCACACAAGCCTATAGTCCGGAACACGAGCACGACCCACCCTGATTTTTTCTTGGACCCGTAGCGACCAGCTAAGTCATCGAACAAGGAGCTGATCAAGGCTTCTATCGCGGCCTGGCATGCTAAGCAAAAATCCCGGATTTCAACAGGTTTGTTTCAAATTTTGATTTTTCAAGTTTTTCAGTGTTTTAACTTGTTATATACACTGAACACGCGTAAACAAGACGCTATTCATAAGCGAAGCAAGGATGCAATCAGGTATTCCTTTCTTCCACACCTCGCATCTCCAGTTAGAGGTTTCTACTAGTATATCAGAATTGTTTGGAATGTTGCATGTTTAGTTAAGTTCGACTTAGTCTTGCATGAGATTAAGGTCTGGTCGAAGAAAAACAACTAACGTAATTGCACGGCAACGTCAACAAACAAGTCTATCTAGTTTCCCACCCACTACACTTCTAGCTACTATTTCACACACACCACCTGATATTATAGCTGAAGAAAGAGAGACTCCTCTCTCTGACTTTTATAAAGCATTGAGCGATAGCCCTAAATCTTGCATCGTTCTAGCAGACCCAGTGGAGGATTTTCAAATTCCTCCAAACATATTTAATCTGTTACCCGTTTTCCATGGTTTAGACCATGAAAAACCTTACCAACACATGCGTAGGATTGAACAAGTCCTTACAACATTCCATCATCCTACGGTTGGTACGAAACAGATTAAACTGAGGGTATTTCCCTTCACCTTAGCCGATAAGGCAGCGTCTTGGTTAAGCGCCTGGCGCCTAACTCTGTGGACTCGTGGGCTAAACTTGTTGTTTGTTTATGGAACATTTTTACCCACCCCTAAAGACGGATGAGATGCTTTCCAAGATTCATTTTTTCCGACAAAATCCTCATGAATCATTTTCTGAGGCTTGGAATCATTTCACCGATCTGCTTATTGAGTGTCCACACCATAACCTAGCAAAAGACACGTTAGTTCGTGCCTTTTTCAAAGGACTTCAACATCACCATAAAGAAGTCCTTGACATAATGACTGGGGGTAGTTTCCTAAGTAAAGGAGCCTCGGAGGCTTACAAATTTTTAGAAGATCAAACTAAACGTAATAACAATTGGGGAGGGGGGGGGTAGTGATGATATCCCCCGCGCCGCTAGTTCTTCTTTAACAGTAAAGGCTACCAGTATGTTTGAGGTTAAATCAGATCCTGAGCTTAAAACTCTAATTGAATCCCTCACAAAAAAGGTAGAGGCCATTTCTGTACAACAAAAGCCTATCCCCGTCATGAATGTAAATTCAAATCCATGTAGTTTCTGTTGGAGTCCTGAGCATCCCGACTCCCACTGTCCTATAGCCTATGAACATTCTTGTTCCATTAATAGTGAACCTAACACCCCTTGGAGACAAAATCCCAACTTCGGTTGGAGAAATAACCAACAAGTCACACCTTCAGGGTACAATAATCAATATGTTAGGCCAACACACAGTTATAACCAAGCTCCACCACAACAAGGACAGGATCAGGGTAATTATAATAATTATAACAACCAAGCGCAACCTCGACAAGGTCAAGCACAAGGTCAATGTAGTTATAATAATTATAATGCTAATAGAGGTATCGTTCTGGTAAATAATAACTATCACAATCCGCCCATAAATAATCAACGCGAGATAGTTCCAGTCACACCACCCGTGACTACTACACCCACACAACCGGATCATCTTGACACCTTCATAAAAGTGAGCCAACAACTTTTCCAAACCATGGCTCAATCTAACCAACACATTCTACAATCCGTTAATAATTTAAACCAACAGTTAGCCCAAGAGAAAGCCCAACCAAAAGGCGTGTTTCCAGGCCAAGCGATACCCAACCCTAGAACATCAAACACAGCCTTTGAGGTAAACGGTAATACTAGTACGGAAACTACAATCATAGGTGATCTAAATGCAATCACCACTCTCCATTCTGGAAGAGTGGTTGATAACAAAGTAACTATGCCTATAGTTACCCCATCAGTACTCCCTACACCGGATATCAAACTAGATGCGAAATAGACACGAAGAACCTACTGCGTAGAGGTACCGGTTAAACCACAACCTAAGAAACAGAAAGCCAAGGTTACACATCAAGTCGAGCCATACGCTAAATATAGAGCGAAACCACTGTTCCCCCAGAAATTAGCCATGCTAACCAGGTATACTAACTTTGAGGAGATTAGGAACGTTTTCAAAAATCTAACGATAAACCTTCCTTTTCTCGAAGCTATAAAAAAGTTACCTAACCACGCTAAGTTTCTTAAGGAGTTGTGCACTACTAGGCGTAAGACCAACATACCTAAAGACGCCTTTCTAACTGAACAATTCCCAACTATATCCGAAAATAATGGAATTGTTAAGTACAAGGACCCTGGTCGTCCTACTGTACAATGCACCTTAGGAGATTCTCACACGACGACCGCGCTACTATACCTGGGGGCTAGTGTTAACTTACTCCCATTTTTATTTGTATAAACAAATAGGTCTAGAGGAGATGCAACCTACTAAAATGACATTGTAATTAGCTGATCGGTCTATTAAGTATCCTAAGGGTGTGGTGAAAAGCGTCTTTGGTTAAAGTCCAAAATTTTTACTACCGGCCGACCGTTATCCTCGAATACGTAAGTCACTAACGACTCTGTACCTATCATTTTAGGGCGTCCTTTCTTGGCTACTGCCAACGCGCTTATAAACTGCCGCGATGGTTCGATGTCCTTGTCCTTTGGCCATCTTTCTGTTGAGGTAAATGTTTTCAAAATGAGGACACAGTATCCCGATTCATCTACAAATGGAGAGGTTAGCATGATCGAGATCTTAGCTCAAGATTACTTCAAAAACATGTTTCCGGAGAAACAGATTAACAAATTCCTTTCCTTCGGAAATTCCGACTTTAACAATGACTCCCTGGTAGTAGATGAAATTGAAGAAGAATTCCTGCAACTCTTTTGCACTACTTCTTTACCACTTCACGAGTCCCCCCTTGCCAACAACCATTCATCCCTTGATGCAATGACGGAAGATGAATTTTTCAATCTCTATCCCAGTGATCCTTTTGACCCACCTATTGAGGAATGTCTTGCATATATCAAGATTTCTAATGATATGGACTTGAGAGCTCTAGCTGAGAATCATTCACCTTCCATCACCAATATTCCCCACCCTCCACCTTTTCAAAGGAACCTCGAGTTTGCACTCAATCCTTTAGTTTCTCCTGTGCTTCATGATTTTTTAAATCCACCTAGTAAACAAATACTTCCCAAGGATAAACCACTTGACACCTTCATTTTCAGACTTGAGACAGTCCCTAACTACACCATGAATGAGTTTTGTGCTAAACCCACATCCTCATTTTTTCTATGCTTTCCTTCTAAAACTTATCCCAATCCACCATGTCTTCCACAACCATTCACTTTTCCACACTTATTCACTAGAACACCCTCTCGTTCAAAGATGAAACATAAAGTGCATGCTCGGTTATGTTATAGGTTTATCCGACTTCGCTTTCATTCCACTAGGCTGCGTCGTAGGAAATCTTGGTGCTTGATTGTGTTTGGATATGTTTTCTGTGATATTTATTTATGGAACGATCCACAACTATTTCGGTTGTTGATATATGATAAACTACATATTCATACATATGTTTAGATAAGTCTCGAGTATCTGACTATAAACGACTCAATTTTTGTGTTTGGTGCATTTCCTTTCATTTCCATATATTGGTGAATGCACCATTCAGGTAACCGGGCCCTCCCTATGGAGTGTGTGGCTGTAAGTACGGATCCTAAGTCCACGTTTCACATAATTCACGTTTTCCACTCTTGCATGTTTTCTTGGTTTTGAGTCATGTTTTCTATGGTGTGAATTATGTCTTTCTTGCTTATTGTTTTCCTTTATATTAAAACCTAATTCATAAAAAGTAAAAAGTTTAAAGCTATAAAAATAGTAATCTAGCAAGTCGGGGAATCGACTTTTAAAAGACCTGACGTTTTAAAACAAATTTTTACAAACCTGTTTTCAAAAATTTGTTTGGGGGTGGGGTGTTGGTTTTTCCATTCTTGATCACTCAAATTCCTATTCTTACCCCCACCTCGCTCTCTTGAAGAGTAGCTAGATTTCTTCTTGTTTTCTGTTTTGATGTTGTTTTTTTTTTATTATATTTAGTAGATAGGATGTTACGTTGTTAAATTCCGTAGTTAATTTTGACTTTTGTAGTGAAATGTGGTTTGAATGACAATATTAATATAATGTCGCTATTTTCATTGTTCGTGGTTGTTTAATGTTGATCCCACCTTCCCAAATTGTTTGGGGGTGGTGTTATCTATTCCAGCATGATTTTATATGACCTTCGCTTTAGAAGTTATTACGGAGCCAGGGTGAGAATATTGCCGAATAGGCATATCTATGAATAAATATCATGGTAGGATGAAATCTCGATAAAATAGGTAGGTTCTATCCTAAATTCAACCTAAAAGATATTAGGGTTGTTTTAGAATCAAGAATATGAGTTGTTTTCATTTTCGGGTTCGGAAATTTTAGTATTTCCGGAAATTGTCGGAAAAGCATTTTGGCAACTTCCCGATTCGTTTTAGCAACTTAAAACCTATATAAACTTCATTCATTCTACACTCACAACCCACACTACACCTAACTTCCATCACTCACCTTTCACTCCCACGTTTCCCGTTGTTCGTCTCATTTTTCGATCTGCAGCACCTCGGAGCGCACCTCATTCATAGGGCTTAACGCTCTCCTACACATTTGTCGAATTTTTTATGCAGGCGCTTTTCAAGGCAAGGTGAGGCGACTTCGGGCCAAACTCTGGAATTCAAAACCACGAGAGAGCGACCGTGATAAGAGCCCAAAACTGTAGTTTTAACCCCTTAATAATCATCTTTGTTAGACCAATTATGTGAATAATAAGTAAGAGTTAACACCGATTACGCGTTTTTATGCATTTCGGGCTTCAAAGTCCATTATGTGCAGAAATGTACCACTTTAGCGAGATCTGAGGAGCAAAGTCGTGAGAACTTCGAAAGCCGTATCTTTGGACTCGGACCTCGAATTGGGCATACCTTATGTCAAAACGACCGGCTCGGAAAGAGCTTTTGTAATGGTCCAAGCCTTGACCCAATCAGAGGAGCAGAAGTGGACGAAAAGTCTGTGGAAGTCAACTGCAGCTGAAGAGGCCTTTTGGATTTGAAAGAATTGGGTTTTGGGCCGATTCTCCGCCCAACCCATGGCTCCAAGCCCATGCACGAATTTTGGATCTGGATGTATAAAACAAAAGCTTAGCTCTTCATTAATGGTAGCTAGTTAGACCTAAATTAAGATATAGAATTATAGATCTAGTTTTATTAATTAAATTAAGTTTTAGTTCCATTTAAATTCTTGTTTTAGATTAAATCTCTGAATCATTGTTCTTGATTGATTAGATAAATAAAGTAGTATTCTTTATCCATTTCGATTTTGTCAATTCCAATTCTAGATCTAATTTCAATTCATGTCCTTAGTTCAATTTAGTCATTAAATTAGATTTCATTATTGTTCAATTAAATAAATTTCAATGCTTTATATTATGTTTAGTTTTAATATAAATGGAAATGATTTGAATGAGTCAAGGCTAAACCTCCATTAGAGGGGTTGTGAAGCCTTGATGAAAGCTTGATTCGATTATCGTGAAAGAGTCGTATTTTCTATTCCACTCTAGAAATGATTAGTTCACCATGAGAATGGGTTTAATTGTTCACATGCTAGTTATGATTGGTAGAAATGCCATGTATAATTAGAGATTAGGAATAACCAATTGTTCTCGCGGCGATTCAATTCGGATTCTGACGATTCGTCGTTAGTGGATTAAGTTGAGTTAAGGTGGAATCAATCCCCTCTAACTCCTTATCATAGAATCAACGTAGCATTCCCCTTAGTATTCGATAACCGACTAGTTGCATCTTGTGGGTAGTTGCATCGTAGTATAATTCCCTTCGTAAAAAACTCTCATAGACTTAAAAGCGACTAGTTAGATTAGAAAACATCCATGCTAGAGCACTAGGAGTGGAACGAACTTATCTACTCCACTATATCTCATAGGATTGAGAGTAGAATTCTTTGATAATCAACCACGTAAAAGGAAAAGTATAGTTTACTTACGTTGTGGAACCATAGTTCATTTTAAGTAGGTAGACTATTCATTTCACTCTTACCAAATGGCGCCGCTGCCATCTTAGTTGCACTTTAGCATTGTTTTCATAATAGAATTAGTAATTTTTAAGTCCCATTTCACCCACCCACCCTTGTTTGATTCATACTGTGGTTACCGTTTCAGTTTTGGAAAAATTCCGCGAGAAAATACCGAAGGCCGCCACGCTTAAAAAGAGCGACCACCGCTATGTTCTTGGAATTTGATCAATACACCGAAGCGCCAGCGCAAAGAGAGCGCGACCCGCTAAGTTTTGGACTTTCGAATTTACTCACGGCCAGCGCCAAGATAGAGCGCAGCAGCCTCTTTAGCTTAAATTTCGGATTTCCACGGTTTGCTTGAACTTCGAGTTGTCAAGTTTTCAGTGTTTTATTCTCTTATATACACCGAACACGCGCGTACACAAGACGCTATTCATAAAGCGAAGCAAGGGCCTTGTCGGTATTCCTTTCTTCCACACCTCGTGATCTCACGTTAGAGGTTTATACTAGTACATCAGAATTTTTTGGAGTGTTGCATGTTTAGTTAAGCTCGACTTAGCCTTGCATGAGATTAAGGTCGGCCGAACAAAAACCCTAACGTAAATACACAACAACATCAACAAACAAGTCTATCTAGTATACCACAAACTACACCTCTAGCTACTATATCACACACACCACCGATATAATGGGGAAGAAAAAAGAGACTCCTCTCTCGGACTTCTACAAAGCCTTGGCGATAGCCCCAAATCTTGCATCGTTCTAGCGGAGACCACCGGGATTTGAGAATCCCTCCAAATATTTTTAATTTGTTACCCGTGTTTCATGGTTTTAGACCATGAAAAACCTTACCAAAGACATCGTAGGATTGAACAAGTCCTAACAACATTCCACCATCCTACGGTTGGTTCGGAACAAATTAAATTAAAGGTATTCCCTTTTCACCTTAGCCGATAAAGGCGGCGTCTTGGTTAAGCGCCCAAAGCCTAATTCGTGGACTTCGTGGGCTAAACTTGTTCATTTGTTTATGGAACATTTTACCCACCCCTAAAGACGGATGAGATGCTTTCCAAGATTCATTTCTTTCGACAAAATCCTCATGAATCATTTTGAGGCTTGGAATCGTTTCACCGATCTGCTTATAGAGTGTCCACACCATAACTTAGCAAAAGACACCGTTAGTTCGTGCCTTTTTCAAAGGACTTCAACATCACCATAAAGAAGTCCTTGACATAATGAATGGGGGTAGTTTCTTAAGTAAAGGAGCCTCGGAGGCTTATAAATTTTTTAGAGGATCAAACTAAAGCGAAATAACAACTGGGGGTAGTGATGATATCCCCGCTCAGCTAGTTCTTCTTCTACGATTAAGGCTACCCGATATGTTTGAGGTTAAATCAGATCCCGAGCTTAAAACTCTAATTGAATCCCTCACTAAAAAGGTAGATGCCATTTCGTACAACAAAAGCCAATCCCGTTATGAATGTAAATTCAAATCCATGTAGTTTCATTTGGAGTCCGAGCATCCCGATTCCCATCGTCCTATAGCCTATGAACGGGCTTGTTCCATTAATAGTGAACCTAAGCGCCCTTGGAGACAAAATCCCAACCGGTTGGAGAAATAACCAACAAGTCACACCTCGAGGGTACAATAATCAATATGTTAGGCCTACAAAGCTTTAACCAAGCCCCACCAAGACAAGGGGCGTGGTCGGGGTAATTTTAATAATTATAACAACCAAGTGCAACCTCGACAAGGTCAAGCACAAGGTCAAGGTAATTATAATAATTATAATGCTAATAGAGGTATCGTTAGGTAAATAATAACTATCAAAATCCACCAATAAATAATTCACGGAAATAGTTCGAATAACACCCGTGAACACTACACCTACCCAACCGGATCGTCTTGACACCTTCATACAAGTGAGCCAAAACTTTTCCAAACCATGGCTCAATCTAAACCAAAGCTTCTACAATCCGTTAATAATTTAACCCAACGGTTGGCTCAAGATAAAGCCCAACCCAAAGGTGTGTTTTCAGTGTAACGCAATACCTAATCCTAAAACAACAAACACGGCCTTTGAGGTCACCGATAATACTAGTAATGAATATGAAAATGTAGGTGAGATAAATGCCATCACCACTCTCCGTTACGGCAGAGTGGTTGATAACAAGGTAACTATGCCTATAGTTACCCCGCGATAACCCTACACTGCTCTTTTACAAGATACCGAAATGGAAACTGAAGAGCCTACCAGCGTAGAGGTACCGGTTACAAACACAACCTAAGAAACATAAAGCCACGGTTAAACATCCGGTGATACCATTGCTAAATATAGACGAAACCACCGTTTCCACAAAAATTAGCCATGTTAACTAGAGATACAACTTACAAGGAGATTAGGGGCGTTTTCAAGAATCTAACTATAAACCTTCCTTTCCTCGAAGCTATAAAAAGCTACCACACCATGCTAAGTTTCTTAAGGAATTGTGTACTACTAGGCGTAAGACAAATATACCAAAAAAGCGCCTTTTAGCGAACAATTCCCAACCTTATCTGAACATAATGGAATTGTTAAGTACAAGGACTCGGTAGCCCTCTTGCAGACAATGCACCTTAGGAGATTCCTATCGACCACCGCGTTATTAGACACGGGGGCTAGTGTTAACGTACTCCCATTTTATTTGTATAGACAAATAGGTCTAGACAAAATGCAACCCACTAAAATGGCGTTGCAATTAGTCGATCGGTCTATTAAGTACCCTAAGGGTGTAGTCGAAAATGTGCTTGTAAAAGTGCATGATTTCTACTATCCGGCTGATTTTGTAGTCCTCGATCTGAAATTCGCTAACGACTCTGTCGATCATTTTAGGGCGTCCTTTCTTGGCAACCGCCAATCGCTCATTAATTGCCGTGATGGTTCAATGTCCATGTCTTTTGGCCATCTTCTTTGTTGAAGTCAATGTTTTTAAAACAAGGACACGTTACCCGATTCGTCTCATGGATGGAGAGGTTAGCATGATCGAGAGCTTTGCTCGAGATTATTTCAACAACACGTTCCCTAATAGTCATATGCGAAAATTCTTTCCTTTGGAAAGTCGGACTCAACATTTTCATTCCTACACTAGTCGATACACATATTATTGATGAGGGCCGGGATAGATAACTTTCTCAAAGATGTAGAGGACTACCATAGTAATGTGGATATGACCAATCTTGATGAGGAATTTGATGAGTTTCTTCGAGTAGGTGACAATTCACCCTATCAAGAACTAACTTGCACAACATCCACATCGATTCCCCTCCTTCCACCCTTTCAAAGGAACCTCGAGTTTGCACTCGAGCCTCTTGTTTCTCCTGTGCTTCATAATTTTTTAAATCCTCCTAGCAAACGGATACTTCAGAAGGACAACCTATTTGACACCTTCATTTTCAGAATTGAGACAGTCCCTACACACACAATGAATGAGTTCGATGCTAAAACCACATCCTCATTGTGTACAAGCTGTCTTTCTAAAACTTATCCATATCTACCATATTCTCCACAACCATTCACTTTTCCACACTTATTTACTAGAACACCCACTCATTCAAAAATGAAAAATAAGGTGCATGATAGGTTACACAATAGGGTTATCCAACTTCGTTTGGATTCCACTAGGCTGTGTCGTAGGAAATCTTGGTGTTTCATTGTGTTTGGATATGTTTCCTCTGATATTTATTTATGGAATGATCCACAACTATTTCGGTTGTTGATATATGATCAACTGCATGTTCATACATATGTTTTAGATAAAGTCTCGAGTATCTGACTATAAACGACTCAACTTCTGTGTTTGGTGCAATTCCTTTCACTTTAATATATTGGTGAGTGCACCATTAAGGTAACCGGGCCCTCCCTATGGAGTGTGTGGCTGTAAGTACTGGATCCTAAGTCCACGGTTCACATAGTTCAAGTTTTCCACTCTTGCATGTTTTTCTCGGATTTTTGAGTCATGTTTCTCTATGGTGTGAATTATGTCTTTATTGCTTATTGTTTTTCCTTCTAAAACTAAAATAAAAAAATAAAAAAATAAAATAAACATAGTAATCTATGAAGTCTCGGGAATCTGACTTTAAAAGACCCACTGCTAAAAACAAATTTTCTAAGCTTCGTTGTAAAAAATTTGTTTGGGGGTGGGGTGTTTGTGTTTCTGTACTAAAATGTTTTATGTCCCATTAGAGTTGCTTAGGCCGTTTTATTGTATTACGATTCGGATTGACATGATCTATTCATTTAGATTTCATTCGTTCGCATAACTTACGTCATGCACGCACTTCGAGGCGTTTTCCACTATCTCGTATGTCATCCGAAGTCGGAATAGAGTGTTTTATGGATCATTGGATAGGAAATTCTCTCCTGATCATTTCCATATCTCATTCGCAAAAATCGGACATGTAACGAAGCGGGAATTTTGATTTGAAATTCGCGAAAAAAATCGAAAATTTCGATTTTGGGCTTGGGCCCAACTCGCGCCCACCCGCGCCCATGGAGAGCGCGCTCGCGCTCTTACATTCTCACGCAACAGTTCATCTTTTCCATCTTCCACCGCCATTAACAACCTCCAAACCTAGAAAAATCAAAATTAAAAAGAAATACCATAATAAACCCGCCAAAAATCAAATCCCAACCCCAAATCGACTTCAAACACCAATCAAAACAAACTCCACCAATTTAACCCAACAAAAGCGACCAAAATTTCAAAATTTGTTTGCTGCGCCACCACTCCACCACCACCACTTTTCTTTAGGTCGGTCAAGTTAAACCACAACTACCACCCTCTACAAACCCCAAACCGTAATCAAACTCTAAATGGCTCAGCGAATCATACAGGAGGCGGGTTTTCCTCCGGACCATTTTCGCCGTTTTACGGTGACGAAATGGCTAGTAGAGACTGGAGTAGTCTGTGGTACTCGACCGAAGACTTCTACCACGAAGACTTGGTCCGACGGTTCTACAACACCAGGGAGTTGGAGGAGAGTAGGATTTTTGTGATGGTAAGGAAGAAGAGAAGGGAGTTGACTACGGACTTGTTGGCTGAGATTCTAGGATTCCGCCTAGAATCCATCCGAGGCCACTCTACGGGGAGCCCGGTTTGACGGGTAGAGCCGTTGATGGGCGTTTCTTGTCATCAATGGGAGTTACAATCCAAACTCCCATTGTGCGCCGAGCATCCACGAGGACCAACCGGTGGCTCTGACCCAGTGGATTGGTCGGAATGTCCTAGGGAAGGTCAAGGTCGGTGACATCGGTCCGACCTGCCTCCCGCGTGTTATGGGTACTCGGGGAGCGAGGAAATCACGATTTTTGTATCACGGAGTTTTTGCTGAGCATGATCGGGGGGTCGGAAGGTCTTTGGCACCTCTCCCTGTGCTTATTACTAAGATCATCTTCGAAGATGAAGGCAACTCGGAAACCGAGAGGATTTACATTACCGCACAAGAACCAGCGTATCTATAGGGGAGTGTGTCCAACAAGTCCGGTTGAGGGCTGAGGATAGAGATGAAGAGGATGGTGGAGCTGGGAATGAAGAGGAGATTTGGGGGACAGCCAGGATGATTCGGAGGAGGATGAGGAGGATGGCACTTGCTTTGATCACGGATGCCTTCGAGGAGGTGTTGGTTACGATCTTTGGCGCATGACTATGCTACATAGGGGCATGCGTTCACTCAACCTCTCTCGTGCAGACCTCCGGACTCGACAGGCGACCATTCACCACAACCGAGATCCGCACCCGAGGGGAGGATGAGAGATGGGGCGGCGAGGGCTGAGATGGAAGCCCAGCGCCAGTTTAGAGTGGATATGCTAGCACGCTTCCCACCTCAGACAGACTCTGCCTCTGAGGACACAGCTACTAGGCATGAGCGTCGTCGACGAAGGACGACTGCTGGCTTTGGACCTTACGGAGCCAGGGGAGCCACCACTCGAGTCTGTGCCCTCCGCCACCAGTGGCGAGGTGTTTAGAGAGGATGAGGAGTGATAGTGGTAGTTATTTGTGTTTTATAAGTTGTTGTTTTATTTACTTTTGTTATCTTTATTGTAATGTAACTTTTATTTCAGTAATGCGAATCTTGTAGTGATACTCCGAATGAAATTATAATATAAGGGTTTATTTTCATTTTGTGTGCTTGTTTCATATTGACCCCACCTTCCCAACTTGTTTGGGGGTGGTTTGATTATTTCAAGCTGTATTCTTAATAAAAAACCCTACTGTTAGAATTTACTGCGGAGTAAGGTGAAAATATGGTAGTTTAGGCATATCTGTGATTGAGAATCATTGTAGGATGAAATCTAGATTAAATAGGTACATTCAGTCATAAAATCCAAATAAGAGATACTGGGTTTGAATTAGAATCCAGGAGATGAGTTGTTTCCGTTTTCGAGTTTGGAAATTTTAGGATTTCCGGAAACTGCCGTAATTAGTTTTGGCAACTTTCCGATCCATTCTAGCAACTTTAAACCTATATAAACTTGATACAATCTATCCTCACAACTCACACTACACCTAAACTCCATCACTCACCCTTCACACCCGCGATTCCCACGTTTCGTCTCCATTTTCACAAAACTGCAACTTCAACTTCGGGCCCCTAGCTAGTTGTAGTTGCTTCAGCCCTACAATTCTGTCGAGAAAAATTTGGTCGAGGCGCCAGCGCTCAAGTCAAAGCGACCAGCTAAGTTCTTGGAAATCAAAAATACAAAGCGGCGCCAGCATACTAAGTTAATGGCATGCATACGACTTCTCTGGACCAGAAATTTTCCAGTTTTGCGCGTAGTATCCGGATCATTCGCAGCTATTCCAAAGCGTAATTTTGAGATGACATCTCCAATATTGATACCGGAACAGTCTTTCGAAGATTTGTTCCAAAGCACTACTTACGGTGCTTGGTTTCGCGAGGTGATCACATATGTTGGCTGGGAACCTCTTATGGTAAGACCGGCTGAACTTTATTCTCCAGCACTTGCATCTTATTTTTATAATAACTGCATTTTCTTTGAGAGACCGGACGGAGAACAAGTGTTCTCCATCAACATTGACGATGAACCAATGGAGATTACCAGGTTCTTGCTAGCATTTGTTCTTGGACTTGCTATGCCCGCTGAGATACAAGACCCATGGTGCTATTGGGTCGATAATATGCATGTCTACACTTATGAGTCTTTGCACGAGGCTTATGGGGCAGGCATTTTCCGTATTGAGGACCAAGGGGACTATAACGTTGCCCTTGGTAGCCTGTCCATGAACATAGGAACTGTTATGTTTTGGATTATGCTAAACATTTAGGGGAATGGCGTTTTTCTTCTGTGAATGGCGCCACTTGCAGCGTTTTTCCTTGCTTTAGCCAATGGGCCCGATTCTATGACATTCGAACTTTGATGTCTAGTTTAGCACGAGCCTATACCATGAGGCATAAGTACCTTCTTATGCCTGTTTTAATTCACGTATTATGCTATGTTTCTTTCCTGTTTTTTGTACACGTTTTCACGGATTGGATTAAGGTAGACACGGTCGCGACCTACCAATAGTATTATTCGATCTTTCCGTGCAATGACTTGGCATGGGTGGCGGATACAACCTCACCAGGTTGCACCCTACACCCCATCGGACCAAGTGGCTTTTAATAGGTTAGCAACCATAGATGATAAATGGCGTGAAGCCCGGCAAATTATCATAGCATGGCAGGGCCGAAGGAACCTCACTTCTTTATAGAAGTAGAGGATGGCGAAGATGACGAATAACAACAACGGGAGTGGAGGTAAGTTTTAGTTTACGTTGAGTGTGCGCTTATGTCCCAAGCAATTTAATTAGGTTAACCCCATAATGGGTAGAACTCTTATAGAGTTGTGTAGGTTTTATTTCCTATATTAGTACGTTCTAACTTTGTTTTGCAGATGTTCCTGAAATTCACGCGTTTCAATGGTATTTTTCCTACCCTCTTTATTTAAATGCTTTGAGGACAAAGCATGCTTTTTGTTTGGGGGGCATAGAAACACGTGTAATTAAGACATCTGTTAAGATATAGATAGACATAATATGCATTTGTTTTCTAGTTAAAATTTCAAAAATTTAAAATTATAAATAAATAAGTCATGCTATACACTTAGGAATATTGGTATTGTTTCTTTCTCCATGCTTTTAACAATCTAGAAGTCTCACATAGCTGTTGCATCAGAATAATTGTTAGAAACTTAGGTTAATACGTAGGTAATAATCTTTGCATCTATCTATAAATATATTACATGAGTATCTATGATTGTTAGCAGTAAGTTTCTGAAATCTAGGCTAGAGTACTTATTCTACAAATCCTGTGAGAATATAGCCTAAAGCCTTATATGAGCGAAACATTTGAGAAATGACACAAGGGAGAAGTAAAATCGGATAGAGAAATCACACGTCCACTTGCTTGATCACTAAACCATATCCTAAGTGAGAATTTAGGCGCTCTTTGGATCGATATAGCCAGAAATTCAAACCTATGAATTATTTTCCGCTAGTCGCCACTCTGAGCCTTTCATTAGCCCTTCCATAAAACCACAATTCCTTTACCTGTTACAAAAACAAAAACAAAAAAAAAAAAAGAATAAAGAATAAAACCTACCCAATTTAGAATAAGTCCGAGAATAGAATGAGTGAAGAAAGAAGAAGAGAAAAACACGTGTAAAAACAAAAAATTGTTAGTGGCTTTAAAGAAAATAAAGAAAAGAAGTTTCCATCCAAAGAAAAGAAAAATAGAAATAAAATAAAAACTCCAAAAAAAAAATAGAATAAAAAGGGAGTCAAAAGCCAAAGAAAAGAAAAAGAAAAAAATATGGCTAAGGATGGAAACAAAGTATAGAAGCAAAAGAAAATAACAAGGTTTTCTCTAAGTTACATAATCTGAAGACTCTATTATCTCGGACTTGTCCTTTTGAATATCCATTTCCTTCCTTCTTAAACCATCTCCTAATCCCGTAACACCTAATAAAGACCTCTAGCTCAATTAGGAATAGGTTAGTGTGATAGTAAGTGGCGGATGTGTTTGATTGACCCGGCTTCCTTGTTGTCATGGAGATTGTAAGGTAAAGTGTGCCCACTGCATTAATCGGAGTAACGAAACTTGAGTGAAAAATCGAGTGTTGTTTCTTGACTATTATTGTGAGAACCTACTTAAGGGCGATATTCGAAGTTCTCGAAACAACCCGCTAAACATTTGATAGTACTACTCATTGTATATATGTGTATTGTAGATGATTGATTATTATGCATATATTAACTTAGGGTTTTGGTGGTTATTCTGATGTAATTGCTAGAGAGATGTATAGATAGTTGAGCATGAATAAGGAAACAATAGTTTTATTTTCTTAGTGGATTTGTAGTATAGATGAAGTTTGTGAGTACCTTCTTTGGAAAACTCTCACGAGGCTATAACTTCGTCCACTAGGGAATTCCTAGTGGTTTAAGGCCTTGTTGCATATGGTCAATGCAATCGCGACTCAAATAAACGAGTAGTTAGAACTCCATTTTTGGTCACTTATTCTAATTTCTCATATTTGCTTGAGGACAAGCAAAATCTTTTGTTTGGGGGGTGGTTTGATAAGAGCCCAAAACTGTAGTTTTAACCCCTTAATAATCATCTTGTTAGACCAATTATGTGAATAATAAGTAAGAGTTAACACGACACGGCGTTTTTATGCATTTCGGGCTTCAAAGTCCATTATGTGCGAGAAATGTACCACTTTAGCGAGATCTGAGGAGCAAAAGTCAGTGAGAACTTCGAAAGCCGTATCTTTGGACTCAGACCTCGGAATTGGGCATACCTTATGTCAAAACGACCGGCTCGGAAAGAGCTTTGTAATGGTCCAAGCCTTGACCCAATCAGAGGAGCAGAAGTGGACGAAAAGTCTGTGGAAGTCAACTGCAGCTGAAGAGGCCTTTTTGGACTGAAAGAATTGGGTTTTGGGCCTGATTCTCTGGCCCAACCCATGGCTCCAAGCCCATGCACGAATTTTGGATCTGGATGTATAAAAACAAAAGCTTAGCTCTTCATTAATGGTAGCTAGTTAGACCTAAATTAAGATATAGAATTATAGATCTAGTTTTATTAATTAAATTAAGTTTTAGTTCCATTTAAATTCTTGTTTTAGATTAAATCTCTGAATCATTGTTCTTGATTGATTAGATAAATAAAGTAGTATTCTTTATCCATTTCGATTTTGTCAATTCCAATTCTAGATCTAATTTCAATTCATGTCCTTAGTTCAATTTAGTCATTAAATTAGATTTCATTATTGTTCAATTAAATAAATTTCAATGCTTTATATTATGTTTAGTTTTAATATAAATGGAAATGATTGCGGAATGATTCAAGGCTAAACCTCCATTAGAGGGGGTTGTGAAGCCTTGATGAAAGCTTGATTCGATTATCGTAGAAGTTAAATCAGTATTTTCTATTCCACTCTAGAAATGATTAGTTCACCATGAGAATGGGTTTAATTGTTCACATGCTAGTTATGATTGGTAGAAATGCCATGTATAATTAGAGATTAGGAATAACCAATTGTTCTGCATGGGCGATTCAATTCGGATTACTGACGATTCGTCGTTAGTGGATTAAGTTGAGTTAAGGTGGAATCAATCCCCCTCTAACTCCTTATCATAGAATCAACGTAGCATTCCCTTAGTATTCCGATAACCGACTAGTTGCATCTTGTGGGTAGTTGCATCGTAGTATAATTCCCTTCGTAAAACTCTCATAGACTTAAAAACGACTAGTTAGATTAGAAAACATCCATGCTAGAGCACTAGGAGTGGAACGAACTTATCTACTCCACTATATCTCATAGGATTGAGAGTAGAATTCTTTGATAATCAACCACGTAAAAGGAAAAGTATAGTTTACTTACGTTGTGGAACCATAGTTCATTTCGTAGGTAGACTATTCATTCCACTTTTATCAACCCGCGCCCAAGTGGAGCGCACCCGCGCCCTGCCTTCTGTGAACACGAAAAATTCCAGTTTTCTGCGGGTTGTTCCCGGGTGATTTGCAGTTGTTCCAGAGCGTAGTTTTAAGATGACATCTCCTACAATAATACCAGAACAGTCTTTCGAAGATTTGTTTCAAAGCACTACTTATGGTGCTTGGTTTTGAGGTGATCACACGTGAAGTTTTGGGAACCGCTTATGGTTCTTGCTAGCATTTGTTCTTGGATTTGCCATGCCCCCTGAAATACAAGACCCATGATGCTATTGGGTAGATAATATGCATGTCTACACTTATGACTTTTTGCATGAGGCTTCTATCCAAAGCAATTTAATTCTGTTAACCCCATAATAGATGGAACTCTTATAGAGTTGCGTCATTTTTTTTTATTTCCAATATTAGTATGTTCTAACCTTGTTTTGCAGATGTTCCAGAATTTCACGCATTTCCATGGTATTTTTCTACCCTATTTATTTAAATGCTTTGAGGACAAAGCATGCTTTTTTGTTTGGGGGGGGGGGGGGGGCATAGAAACACGTGTAATTAAGGCATCTGTTAGGATATAGATATGTATAATATACATTTGTTTTCAAGTTAAAAATTTCAAAAATATAAATAAATAAGTTTATGCTATGCACTTAGAAATACTGGTATTGTTTTCTTTCTCTATGCTCTTAACAATCTAGAAGTCTCACGTAGCTTTTGCATCAGAATACTTGTTAGAAACTTAGGTTAATATGTAGGTAATAATCTTTGCATCTATCTATAAATATATTACATGAGTATCTATGATTGTTAGCAGTAAGTTTCTGAAATCTAGGCTAGAGTACTTATTCTACAAATCTGTGAGAATATAGCCTAAAGCCTAATATGAGCCGAAACAATTGAGAAATGACACAAGGGAGAAGTAAAATCCGGATAGAGAAATCACACGTCTACTTGCTTGATCACTATGCCATATCCTAAGCGAGAATTTAGGCTCTCTTTGGATCGATATAGCCAGAAATTCAAACCTATGAATTATTTTCCGCTAGTCGCCCCTCTGAGCCTTTCTTTAGCCTTTCATAAATCACAAATCCTTTACCCTGTTACAAAAACAAAACAAAATAAAAAAAATCAACCTATCCAATTTAGAATAAGTCGAGAATAGAATGAGGGAAGAAGAAGAGAGAAAAACACGTGTAAACAAAAATTAGTTAGTTGCTTCAGAAAATAAAGAATAGAAGTTTCCATCCAAAGAAAAGAAAAATAAAAATAGAAATAAAATAAAAACTCCAAAAAAATAGAATAAAAGGAGTCAAAAGCCAAAGAAAAAGGAAAAAAAAATATGGCTAAGGATGGAAACAAAGTATAGAAGCAAAAGAAAATAACAAGGTTTTCTCTAAGTTACATAATATGAAGACTCTATTATCTCAGACTTGTCTTTTTGAATATCCATTTTCTTCCTTCTTAAACCATCTCCTAATCCCCGCAACACCTAATAAAGACCTCTAGCTCAATTAGGAATAAGTTAGTGTGATAGTAAGTGGCAGATGTGTTTGATCGACTCTGGCTTCCTTGTGTGTCATTGAGATTGTAAGGTAAAGTGTGCCCACTGCGCACTAGAGTAGCAAAACTTGAGTGGAAAAATCAGAGTGTTGTGTCTTGACTATTATTGTGAGAACCTACTTAAGGACGCTATTCCGAGTTTCAGAAACGGACCTGCTATTACATTTCATAGTATTACTCATTGTATATATGTTTATTGTAAATGATTGATTATTATGCATATATTAGTTTAGGTTTTTGACTTGGTTATTCTTGTTCATAGCTAGTGAGATGTATAGATAATTTGGAGCATGAATAAGGAAACAATAGTTTTCTTTCTTAGTCGTTGTAGTATAGATGAAGTTTGTGAGTACCTTCACTGGAAAACTCTCACGAGGCTATAACTCGTCCACTAGGGAATTCCTAGTGGTTTAAGGCCTTGTTGCATATGGTCAATGCAATCGCACTCAACGAAAAGAGAGTAGTTAGAACTCCATTTTTTGGTCACTTATTCTAATTTCTCATATTTGCTTGAGGACAAGCAAAATGCTGTTTGGGGGTGGTTTGATAAGAGCCCAAAACTGTAGTTTTAACCCCTTAACAATCGTACTTTTAGACCAATTATGTGAATAATAAGTAAGAGTTAATACTGATTACGTGTTTTTATGCATTTCAGGCTTCAAAGTCCATTATGTGCAGAAATGTGCCACTTTAGCGAGATAAAGGAGCAAAGGTCGGTTGCTAAGGAGTTCTGTGATTAAAGACCAATTTTTAAGAAGACAAAGCCTCTGTAAAGCCCGGTAAAAAGATGGAAAGTCAAAGTCCACCCGGGCAGAAACAGTGTACAAAGTCAACAGAACTTCCGAAGACCATATCTTTGGACTCAGACCTCGGAATTGGGCCTACCTTATGTCAAAACGACCGGCTCGGAAAGATCTTTTCAATGGTCCAAGCCTTGACCCAATCAGAGGAGTAAAAGTGGACGAAAAGTCTGTCGAAGTCAACTGCAGCTGAAGAGGCCTTTTTGGACTGAAAGTATTGGGTTTTGGGCCTGATTCTCTGGCCCAAAACATGGCTCCAAGCCCATGCACGATTTTTGGATCTGAAAGTATAAAAACAAAAGCTTAGCTCTTTGTTAATGGTAGATAGTTAGACCTAGATTAGATTTAGATTAGTTAGCCTCCATTAATGAGTTTTAGAACTTAATTTCAGAATTTCAATTCTTGTTTTAGATTAATTTCTTGAATCATTGAATATCATTCATTAGATAAATAAAATAGTTATTATTCTTGTCATTTCGATTTTTGTTATTTCAATCTATTAGATCTAGTTTTAATTATTGTTGATTACCATTTCTTAGTTGTTAATCAGAATTTAATTATTGTTTAATTTAGATTAGCAAATTTCGAATCTTGATATTATGTTTAGTTTAGATTCATATGGAAATGATTCCGGAATGATTCTCGGCTAAACCTCCATTAGAGGGGGTTGAGAAGCCTTGATGAAAGCTTGATTCCAATTATCGTAGAGTCGTCGTAATTTCTATTCCACTCTAGAAATGATTAATTCGCCATGAGAATGGGTTTAATCGTTCACATGCTAGTTATGAATTGGTAGAAATATCATGTGTAATTAGGAATTAGGAAGAACCAATTGTTCTCGTGGTAGAGATTCAATTCGGGATTTGACGATTAAATGGCCGTTTGTGAGTTAAGTTGAGTTAAGGTGGAATCAATCCCCCCTAATTCCTTATTATAGAATCAACGTAGTATTTCCGTAGTTGAATCAATTATAGTTTGTATCTTGTGGGTAGTTGCATCGTAGTATAATTCCCCCTCGTAAACCTCTCATTAGACTTAAGACCGATTAATTAGACTAGAAAACATTCCATGCTAGAGAACTAGGAGTGGAACGAATTTGTTACTCCACTCTATTTCGATAGAATTGAGAGTAGAAACTTTGATAAATATAGACACGTAAATAAGTTTTAGTTTTACTTGCGTTTGTAAGTTTAATCGCTTTATTTCGTAGGTAAAACTATTATTTTTTCGTTTATCACTTAACTCAGGCCAAGAACTTCTTATGTTCATTTCTTGACCAATCATAAGGAATATCATCAGCCAGTAAATAATTCCCGATGTCAGGATACCATGGTGTAGAAAAAATAGCATACAAATACTCATCAGGAAAAGAGTCGGGTATGGACTCCGAATCACTATCATCGTCGTTTGTCAGTCTAGATAAGTGGTCGACAACTACGTTTTTGACCCCTCTTTTGTCCTTTACTTCTAAGGTGAACTCTTGCAGGAGGAGAATCCATCAGATTAATCTCTGCTTAGCATCCTTCTTTGCGAGAAGGTACCTAAGGGCCGCATGGTCAGTGTAAACTAAGGTCCTAGAACCAACCAAATAAGGACGAAACTTATCTAAAGCATAAACGACAGCTAACAATTCTTTTTCAGTAATTGTATAATTCCTTTGAGCATTGTTTAGAGTTTTACTAGCATAATAAATAACAGTGGATTTATTATCAAGTTTCTTTCCCAAGACAGCACCAACTGCATAATCACTAGCATCATACATGAGTTCGAAAGGTTTAGACCAATCGGGAGGCTGTATAATGGGTGCAGAAGTTAAGGAGGCTTTTAAAGTTTCAAAAGCCTGTTTATAGTTACAATTAAAATCAAAGATGGCATCCTTTAAAAGCAGATTAGTTAGCGGCTTAGCTATTTTCAAAAAATCTTTGATAAAGCGCCTATAAAAACCTGCATGGCCTAGAAAGGCTCTAATATCACGGACAGTCCGTGGTATAGGTAGAGTTGCTATCTTATCTAGTTTGGCCTTATCAACTTCTATGCCATCAATAGATACAATGTGACCTAGTACTATGCCCTTTTTTTACCATGAAATGACATTTTTCCCAATTTAAAACTAGACTCTTCTCTTCACACCATGTCAAAACCTTAGATAGGTTAGACAGGCAGTCAGTGAAAGAGTCTCCATAGATAGAAAAATCATCCATGAATACTTCCATGAAACTCTCTACCATGTCACTAAATATATGAAGCATACACTGCTAGAAGGTACCAGGAGCATTACAAAGGCCAAAAGGCATTTATTTATAGGCGTATGTTCCAAAAGGACATGTAAAGGTAGTCTTTTCTTGGTCATCAATATCAATAATAATTTGGAAATAGCCAGAGTAGCCATCCAAAAAATAGTAAAAAACATGACCAGCTAGACGTCCTAGCATCTGATCTATAAAGGGTAATGGAAAATGATCCTTTCGTGTCATGGCATTTAAACATCTGTAATCAATACAAATCCTCTATTTCATAGGACCATGTGTTTCAACATATTCACCCTTGGCATTATGTACCATTCTAATCCCTGATTTTTTTGGAACTACATGAATGGGACTGACCCATTCGCTATCAAAGATTGGATATATGATACCCGCATCAAGTAACCGTAAGACTTCTTCCCTGACCACTTCTTTCATGGCCGGGTTCAAACGACGCTGAGGTTCGCGAGAAGTCTTTGCGTTATCCTCCAAATGGATATGGTGAGTGCACACATTAGGGTCAATTCCCTTAATATCGGCTAGGGAATAAACAATCACAGAACAATGTTCCTTAATCACCTTGATTAAACATGTCTCTTCCTCCTTAGATAATAGAGAAGATATAATTACTGGATGGCTACCATCCGGATCGAGTTGAATATATTTTAACTCAGGAGGAAGAGGTTTAAATACCGGGGTGGTTGGTATGTCGTTAAAAGCTTCTGAGGTGTCCTCAACTTGCTTAGACAGCAGGTCTTCAAACTCTGTATATGAATACTTGCTTAGACAGCAGGTTCTACGATTTGTGTAGACTCGAAGATGGTGTTGACTTCTTGTACGTAGGAGTCATTGACAAAATCTGAACTTCCAAAAGAAAGGAATTTATGCATATGGTTTTTTGGAAATGTGTTACTAAAGTAATCTTGCGCTAAGCTCTCGATCATGCTAATCTCTCCATCTATAGATGAATCTAGTAATTGTTTCATCATTTTAAAAACATTTACCTCAACCGAAAGATGGCCAAAAGACAAGGACATCGAACCATTTCGGCAGTTTATAAGCGCGTTGGCAGTTGCCAAAAATGGACGCCCTAAGATGATCGGAACAGAGTCATTAATGACTTCTGTATCGAGGATAACAAAATCAGCAGGATAGTAGAAATCCTGGACCTTAACTAGCACATTTTCAACCACACCCTTAGGATACTTAATAGACCTATCCGCTAATTGCAACGTCATTTGAGTAGGTTGCATCTCTTGTAGACCTATTTGTTTGTATAAATAATACGAGAGTAAGTTGACACTTGCCCCCAGGTCTAATAAAGTAGTGGTCGTGTGAGAATCTCCTAAGGTCATTGTACAGTAGGACGACCAAGGTCCTTGTACTTCACAAATCCATTATGTTCTGTTAAAGTTGGAAATTGTTCAATTAGAAAGGCGTCTTTAGGAATATTTGTCCTACGCCTAGTAGTGCACAACTCCTTAAGAAACTTAGTGTGGTGAGGTAATTTTTTAATTGCTTCGAGAAAGGGTAGGTTAATCGTTAGATTCTTGAATACTTCCCTAGTCTCGTCAAAATTTGTATCTCTATTTAACATAGCTAATTTCTGGGGAAACGGTGGTGTCTCTTTATGCTTAGCGTATGGTTCAACTGGATGTCTAATCTTTGTTTTTTGTTTCTTAGGTTGTGGTTTAACTGGTACCTCTACAGGGGTAGGCTCTTTAGTTTCCATTTCTGTATCTAGTTCAATCTCCTGTGTAGGGACTACTTGTGGGGTAACTATAGGCATAGTTACATTGTTGTCAACGATTCTACCAGTATGGAGAGTGGTGATGGCATTTAGCTCACCTACGTTTACATTTTCTGTACTAGTATTACCATTCACCTCAAAGGCTGTGTTTGGTGTTTTAGGATTAGGTATCGCTTGTCCTGGAAATACACCTTTGGGTTGTACTTTCTCTTGAGCTAGCTGCTGTAAGGAAAGTTGGATGGCTTGTAAAATCTGTTGTTGAGATTGCATAAAGGTATCGAAACGATCCGGTTGTGGAAGAGTGTTAGCTATAGGTTGTGTGATAGGAACTATGTCACGTTGATTATTTATGGGTGGGTTGTGATAGTTATTATTATTAACTAGAACGATACCTCGATTTGCATTATAATTATTATTGTTATAATTATTATGATTACCCTGACCTTGTCCTTCTCGTGGTGAAGGCTGTTTATAATTTTTTGCTTGCCTAACATTTTGATTATTAAATCCTGGAGTTGTTACTTGTTGATTATTCCTCCAACTGAAGTTGGGGTGTTATCTCCAAGGGGCGTTAGGAATAGGATAACTATTAATTGAGCAAACATTATCTTGTTGTAATGTTTGTTGTTCGTAAACGAAATGACAATAGGAGTCGGGGTGCTTTGGACTCAAACAGAAAATTACATGGATAGGAGTTCACATTCATGACGGGGATAAGTTTTTGTTGGACAGAAATAGACTCTACCTTTTTAGTTAGAGATTCAATTAAATTTTTAAGTTCTGGATCGGGTTTCATCTCAAACATACCGGTGGCTTTAGTTGTTGTAGAAGAACTAGCGGAACGGGAGATATCATCACTACCCCCCCCCCCCCCTAATTATTATTCTGCTTAGTCTGATCTTCTAAAAATTTATAAGCCTCCGAGGCTCCTTTACTTAAGAAACTACCCCTATTCATTATGTCAAGGAATTCTTTATGGTGGTGTAGAAGTCCTTTGAAAAAGGCACGAACTAACATGTCTTTCGCGAAGTTATGGTGTGGACACTCTATAAGTAGATCGGTGAAACGATTCCAAGCCTCTGAAAATGATTCATGAGGATTCTGTCGAAAGAAATGAATCTTGGAAAGCATTTCATCGGTCTTCAATGGTGGGTAAAAATGTTCCATGAATAGTTGAACAAGTTTAGTCTACGAGTCCACAGAATTAGGCGCTTGGGCAATTAACAAAGACGCCACCTTATCGGCTAAGGTGAAGGGAAATACCCTTAGTTTAATTTGTTCAGCACCTACCGTAGGATGATGGAATGTAGTAAGGACTTGGTCAATCCTACGCATGTGCTGATAGGGATTTTCATGGTCTAACCCATGAAAAACGGGTAACAAATTAAATATATTTGGGGGGATTCGAAAATCCCCCACTGGGTCTGATAGAACGATGCAAGATTTAGGGCTATCGTTCAAGGCTTTGTAAAAGTCAGAGAGAGGAGACTCTCTTTCTTCAGCCATTACTTCAGGTGGTGTGTGTGGTATGCTAGCTAGAGGTGTAGTGAGTGGTATACTAGAAAGACTTGTTTGTTGCCGTTATCGGTTAATTACGTTAGGTCTTTTTCTTCAGCCCGACCTTAATCTCATGCAAGGCTAAGACCAATATTAATGAAACACAACAACACTTCAAACAATCCTGATATGCTAGTGTGAACTTCTAACAGAAGATGTGAGGTGTGGAAGAAAAGAGTACCTGAAAGCCTCTTTGCTTCGCTTATGAATAGTGTCTTGTTTATGTGTTCTCAACGTATATAACAAGTTAGAACACGAAATGGAAGTTCGAAACAAACCTGTGGAAATCTGGCAGTTTCAGCAGAGGGCGCAGGTGCGCTCGGAATATGCCTAGGCAGGGCATAGGTAGCGCTCAGGCAAAAGGTAGGATTCCAGGCGTGTGGGCACAGGTGGTGCTCCAAGTTGGCCTTGGTAGGGCGCAGGTGGCGCTCATGCAAAAGGGTGGGATTCCAAGAGTGTGGGCGCAGGGTGCGCTCCACTTTGGCTTGCCTAGGGCGTAGGTGCGCTCCGAGTAATTTTTCGTGGAAACTTGCAAAGCTGAAACAGACAACCACAGTGAGAATCCAAACAAGGGTGGGTGGGTTATGGGATTTTGAAAAACTATCAAGTCTACAGAAAATAATACTAAAGAGTACTAAGATGGCAGCGACGCCATTTGATAAACGTAAAATTGAATAATTTATCTACGAAATGAACGATGAAACTCAAAACGCAAGTGAAACTAAACTTAATTATGCGTTGCTATGAAAGATTTTTATACTCTCAATTCTATCAAAATAGAGTGGAGTAAAAAGTTCGTTCCACTCCTAGTTCTTTAGCATTCAAGTTTTCTACAATTGGTTAGTAAATCCAAAGTCTAATGAGAGCAATGCTGGGAATTATACTACGATGTAAATTAAAACTAGACGTAATATAAAGATTATAACTTTATTCAATTTAACTAAACAATAATTGAAATCTAAATTAATAACTAAGAATTGAATAACAATAATTGAAATTAGATCTAACAAATTTAAATGACAAAATTGAAATGAACAAGAAATAATTATTTTATTTATCTAATCAATGAAGAACTATGATTCAAAGAATTAATCTAAAACAATGTATGAAACTAATTAATTTAACTAATTGAAATTCAAATCTAGATTTATAAGCTATTTTAATGGCTAATTTCTATTCTAGATTATCTAACTATATCTAACTTAAGAGCTAAGTCTTGTTTTATGTAAAGGAGGAGACCAGATCCACAATTTCATGCATGGGCTGAGGAGCCATGTTTTGGGCCGAAAAATCAAGCCCAAAGCCTAATATCTTCAGTCCACAGAGCCCATTTCAGCTAGCTTTGACTTTAGTAGACTTTTCGTCCACTATATCTTCAGTTTTGAGGGATTGACAATTTTCTCCAGAATGGACTTTATCTCTTTGTTGGAGACTTCCACTTGGCCACTCGTCTGTAGGTGATATGGAGTAGCAACTTTGTGAGTAACTCCATATTTCTTCATTAAAAACCCAAAATATTTATTACTAAAAATCACTGATGATAGCTTTGGGGACACCAAAACGAGTGAAAATGTTTTCTTTTACAAATTTCACGACAGTCTTATGGTCATTTGAGCGACATGCGAGTGCCTCAATCCATTTGGACACATAGTCCACAGCGACTAGAATGTAGAAAAAACCTTGAGAAATAGGGAAGGGTCCCATAAAATCAATGCCCCAAACATAAAAAATTTCCACAATTAAAATGGGATTTAGGGGAATCATATTGTGTTGGGTAATACGACCCAGGTGCTGACAACGAATGCAAGCTTTGCAATGTTCGTGCGCATCGCGAAAAAGGGTTGGCCAGTAAAAACCACATTGTAAAACCTTGGCCGCAGTTTTCTTCCCACTGAAATGACCACCACAAGATTGTTCATGGCAAAAAGATAAAACGTGGTTGTGTTCCCAGTCGGGAATGCAGCGATGAATGAGTTCGTTGGAACAATACTAAAAGAGGTAAGGGTCATCCCAGAAATAATAGTTTATAGTGGATAAGAACATTTTACGATCAGGGCATGACCAAGAGGAAGGGACTTCCTCAGTAACTAGGTAGCTAACGATATCCGCGTACCATGGAGAGGAGAAAATGGAGTATAAATGATTATTTAGAAAGGAATCACAGATGGCATTAGGATCACTATCAATGTCACCAACCAGTCTTGATAAATAGTCAGCCATGACATTTTCGGTTCCTTTCTTGTCTTTAATTTTCAGGGTTAATTCTTGCAAGAGAAGGATCTAGCCGAACAATCTCTGTTTCGCATCCTTTTTCGCGAGTAAGTACCGAAGTGCGGCATGGTCAGTATATATGATCGTTGAAGATTCGACTAGGTAAGGGCAAAACTTATCCAAAGCATAGACAACAGCTAGGAACTCTTTCTTAGTTGTCGTGTAATTACGTTGAGCATCATTAAGAGTTTTACTAGCATAGTAAAGGACAACGGGTTTGTCATCATGTCGTTGGCCTAGTACGGCGCCAATAGCAAAGTCGCTAGCGTCACACATCAGTTCGAATGGTTGAGACCAATCAGGGGGTTGAATGATAGGAGCAGTAGTCAGGGTGATTTTTATAGTTTCAAAAGGTTGTTTTCAAGTGAAATTGAAGTCGAAGACCACATCAAAAAATCCTGAATGAATAGCCTGAAAAACCTGGCGTGGCCTAAAAAGGCACAGATATCACGAACTGTTTGGGGGATAGGTAGGGAAGCAATTTTAAATTTTAGCTTTATCAACCTCTATCCCGTCTTTCAAAACAACATGACCTAGACCAATTCCTTTGGTAACCTTGGAATGACACTTCTCATAATTAAGTACCATATTTTTCTCTTCACAACGCGTTAACACTTTAGAAAGGTTGGATAGGCAGTTGTCAAAGGAGTTTCCATAAATGGAAAAGTCATCCAAGAAGACTTCATATAGCGTTCCACCATATCACTAAAATGTAAAGCATGCAGCGTTGGAAAGTACCTGGGGCATTGCAAAGACCGAAAGACATTCGTTTGTATGCAAAGGTGCCAAAGGGACATGTGAAAGTTGTCATTTCTTGATCAGCTCGATCGATGACAATTTGGAAGTAACTGGAATAGCCATCAAGAAAATAGTAGTAAGAATGACCGGCAAAATGTTCCAGCATCTGGTCAACGAATGGAAGAGGGTAGTGATCTTTACGTGTACGATATTAAGTTTGCGATACTCAACGTAAATTCTCCATTTCATTGGAATGCGAGTGGAGATGCATTCATCATTTTCATTTCACACAACTGTAATGCCGGACTTCTTTAGAACAATGTGGGCATGACTAACCCAAACATTATTAGAGATATGGTATATGATACCTGCATCAAGTAAGAGTAAAACTTCCTCCCTCACCACCTCTTTCATGGTGGGGTTAAGGCAACGTTGCAGTTCCCATGATGTCTTTGTGTCATCATCTAGATGTACGTGATGCGTGCATACACTAGAGTCTATTCCTTTGATATCATCTAAGGACCACCCGATAGCGGAGCAGTATGCACGAATGACATGAATCAAATGCGCTTCTTTATCGGTAGTCAAGTGGGAAGAAATTATTATAGGGTGACTACCATCGGGATCGAGATGCACATACTTCAAATAAGAGAGTAGAGGCTTTGAATCCAGAGTTAGAGGAGTGGGGATCAAGGATTCATGAAGAACTGCCTCATTTACGAAAAAGAACGCGTTAGGTTCTTTTGAATCGATTGGTAATGCAGTAGAAGGGTCGAATAGTGGTGCTGACTCTAATAATGCGTGGACATCTTTAATGTACGAATCAAAGTCAAACTCAGGATTATCAAAAGCAAGAAATTGGTGCACCTCGTCTGCGGGGAAAGAGTTTGTAAAATATTCTTGTGCCAGACTATCAACCATGCTAATCTCACCCTCAATGTCAGGATCAGGAAGTTGTTTCATTAAGTTGAACACATTGACTTCTACAGAACGGTTCTCGAAAAACATTGTCATTGAACCATCTTGACAATTGATGAGAGTGTTAGTAGTTGCAAGAAATGGACGGCCTAAAATGATAGGAATGGAGTAACAGGCAACTTCGATATCTAGAATAATAAAATCAACCGGGTAGTAAAAATCTTGGACCTTGACTAGGACGTTTTCTTTTATGCCCTTTGGGTACATGATGGAGTGATCCGGGAGTTGCAGGGTCATGCTAATAGGTTTTAATTCATGAAAACCTAACTGCTCGAATAAGTAGTAGGAAAGTAAGTTAACACTCGCTCCTAGGTTTAAAAGAGCAGTAGCGGTATACTTGTCGCCCAACGTGCATGGCACAGTTGGTTGACCTGGGTCTTTGTATTTAACAACACCATTGGTAGCAGTAATTGAGGGAAACTGCTCAGTGAGGAATGCTTGTTGAGGAACATTCGTTGGTCGTTTGGTGGTGCACATGTCCTTCAAAAACTTGGCATGCTTGGGCAAATGCTTAAGTGCATCGAGAAAAGGTAGGTTTATGGTTAAATTTTAGAAGGTTTCTCGGATCTCATCAAAATGCTCTTCAGGTTTGTTCTTTACCAAACGGGTAGGTTACAGAGCTTTTGTGCAGAATCACGCATATGGATCAGTGGCGTCTTTCCCTAGGTGCATGGTTGTAAATTTGGAAGGAACAACTTCATCCGAAATAGGTTGCAAGGTAGGAGTTGGAATGACGTTAGCTGTGGCTTCTGTCGGTTGAATGTCTGGCATACGTATGTGATTGTCGACAGTTCGACCAGAACGAAGGGTGGTGATGGCATTCACCTCACCCTGGCTGGTATTACTAGATCCTGGTGCATTGGTGATTTTCTTATTGATGATATTCCTATGTCGAACGCATTACTCGCTGAGGACAACATCGATCCCTAATTGTCATTACCTCTCGGGGGCGATGACTTGAAATACTTATTGGATATATCAACTGATTGCTAGATTTACTTCGATGGTTTGCATAATAAGTCTAGCTCCGGTCTTGGTTTTGTCATCTTGAAGTTGAATGAAGACATAATTGAGAGTTCTCTATGTTTGGGTTTTGATGCTTCAAATAATATGGCCGAGTACGAAACTATCATTTGCGGTATGTGCACAACTCTTTAGCTGGGGGCGACTAAGTTACGATTAATTATTCTAAGTTAGTTGCTAGCCACTTTGAATGATAATATGCGGCTCTCGATGATAGAGTGGTTGTTTATCTTGACTTAATTCAACAAATTGCATAAAATTTTTGCATCTATCAGTATTGTGCAGTATCCACATTATAATGTAAGGCATCCTGATTCTATCGCATACTTATCCGAGGAAATCAAGTCGTCACTACCAAGACAACACTGGATCAACAACTTATGATGTCAGATGATCCTAACGAGCTTGGCACTGATAATGTCTCGGTATCTACCATAGCTACCAATGACGATCATGAAACTGACAATGCTCCAGAATTCCAGATGACCAAAAAGTTTGTGATTTTGTCAAACGTGATGCTTGGAAATATTATCTTATCTACTAAGGATGGTTTTTCACTGCTCTATCACAAAGGCACAAGTCTCAATCATCTCTTTCATTGTTTGAGCAGAACGAACGATTTACTAGGCCTCGAAGAAATTCATTCAGGACTATGTGAGCACCACTCCCGGACGTAAGAGAGCTCACAGAGTAATGACCCAATGGTATTGGTGGCCATACATGCAATGCAACATGATGTTAAACGTCTGTCTGAGAAGTGTGTGCCTTGTAAAAAACATGATAATATGTGATAAGAGCCCAAAACTGTAGTTTTAACCCCTTAACAATAATACTTTTAGACCAATTATGCAAGTAATAAATAAGAGTTAATGCTAATTACGTGCTTTTATGTATTTCAGGCATTGAAGTCAATTATGTGCAGAAATGTGCCACTTTGGCGATATAAAGGAGCAAGGGTTGGTTGCTAAGAAGTTCTGTGATTAAAGGCCAAGATTCAAGGAGAAAAAGCCTTTGTAAAGCCAGGTTAGAAGCTGAAAAGTTAGAGTTAATGCAGGTAGAAACAACACACAAAAGTCAGTAGAATTTCCGAAAACCGTATCTTTGGACTCATATCTCAGAATTGGGCGTACCTTATGTCAAAACGACCGTTTCGGAAAGGGCTTTATAATGGTCTAACCCTTGACCCAATCAGAGGGGTAGAGCTGGACAAAAAACCTCAATTAGCTTAGGATAGAAGATAGCCATTAGAGAATAATCTAGATCTAGTTTTAAGTTTTATTCAAATAATTAGTTTTCAATTATTGTTTTAGATCTACTTTTTGCTTTGCAATAGATTAGTTAGAACAAGTAAATGATTAATTTAGAATCACATTTAGTTTTATAATAAAGTATTCATCTTTAATTCTGATTTAGTTTATTGATTCAATTCTTGTTTAGTTTTAGTATTGTTAAATTCATAAATTAGTTGTCTTCAATTGCTAATTAGTTAATCATACTCTAGTTTTAATTATTTAGTTATCAATTTCATTTCTTAGTTGTTAATTTAGATTTGAATCTATTGATTAGTTAAATTAGTAAAGTTAGAATCTTTGTATGATGTCTAGTTTTAATTCAATTGGAAATGATAGTTTGATGAATCAAGGCTAAACCTTCATTAGAGGGGTTTGATGAAACCTTGATGAAAATTTGATTGTGTAGTGTAGAATCGTTGTAAGAGTCTATTCCACTCTAGAAGGTCGTTGATTCGCCATGAGAATGGGTTGTACTTTCTCGCATGCTAGTTATGAATTGGTAGAGATGCCATGTATAATTAGGGATTAGAACGACCAATTCTTACCATAAGAACGTAAGAATTGGATTACAACAATCTATGCTAGTTTATTAAGTTGGATTCAAGGTGGATTCAATTCCCCCCTAATTCTTATTCTAGATTCAAACCTTAGTATTCTGTAGCATTTCGTAGTTGAATCATCATAGTTAGTATCTTGTTCTTAGAATTCACATCGTAGTATAATCCTTTCGTAAAACTCTCATTGACTTTGGTAGGATTGATAGTCGTAGAAAACTTTGAATGCTAAAGAACTAGGAGTGGAACGAATCTTCTATTCCAACATTATTTTGATAGATTCGAGAGTAGAAATCTTTGATAAATATAGTATTCGTAAAAGTTTTAGTTTTATTTGCGTTTGAATTTCAACATTTATTCGTGAGTAGAACTATTCAAATTTTATCGTTTATCAAATGGCGTCGCTGTCGTCTTAGTTCCCTTTAATATTGTTTTCTTTAGAATTGTTAGTTTCCCAAAGTCCCATAACCCACCACCCTTGTTTGATTCTCACTGTGGTTGTCCATTTCAAAGACTGAAAAATTTTTCGCAGAGAATTACAACCGCGACCACGCACCAGGGCAAGCTAAATTGGAGTGCCACCTGCGCCCAAACGCCTGGAACTCCACTTTTTGGCTGAGCGCGACCTGCACCATGCCAAAGCAAAACACGAGCGCCCCATGCGCTGAAGCGCCTGAACCTTGAGTTTTTTCCTGAGCGCGACCCGCGTCCAAACTCCTGGAACTCCAACTTGACCTAAGCGCGACCTGCGCCCTTCTAAGGCCTATTCTGAGTGCGACCTACGCCCTCTGCTGAAGCTGCCCGATTTCCACAGGTTTGTTTCAAATTTCCATTTCTTCATAGTTTTCAGTGTTCTAACTTGTTATATACACTGAGTACACGTAAACAAGATGCTATTCATAAGCGAAGCAAGGAGGCATTCAGGTACTCTTTTCTTCCACACCTTGCATCTACTGTTAGAGGTTCATACTAGCATATCAGGATTATTTGGAGTGTTGTTGTGTTTCATTAAGATTGTCTTAGCCTTGCATGAGATTAAGGTCAGGCCAAAGAAAAATGCCTAACGTAATCAACCGGCAATGTCAACAAACACGCCTTTCTAGTATTCCACTCACTACACCTCTAGCTAATATACCACACACACCACCTGAAATAATGGCTGAAGAAAGAGAGTCTCCTCTCTCTAACTTTTACAAAACCTTGAACGATAGCCCTAAATCTTGCATCGTTCTATCAGACCCAGTGGGGGATTTTCGAATCCCCCCAAATATATTTAATTTGTTACCCATTTTCCATGAGTTAGACCATGAAAAGCCTTATCAGCACATGTGTAGGATTGACCAAGTCCTTACTACATTCCACCATCCTACGGTTGGTGCTGAACAAATTAAACTAAGGGTATTTCCTTTCACTTTAGCCGATAAGGCGGCGTCTTGGTTAACTGCCCAAACGCCTAATTTTGTGGACTCGTGGGCTAAACTTGTTCAACTATTTATGGAACATTTTTACCCACCACTGAAGACCGATGAAATGCTTTCCAAGATTCATTTCTTTCGACAGAATCCTCATGAATCATTCTCAGAGGCTTGGAATCGTTTCACCGATCTTCTTATAGAGTGTCCACACCATAACCTCGCGAAAGACACGCTAGTTCGTGCCTTTTTCTAAGGACTTCTACACCACCATAAAGAAGTCCTTGACATAATGAATGGGGGTAGTTTTCTAACTAAGGGAGCCTCACAGGCTTATATATTTTTAGAAGATCAAACTAAGCGTAATAATAACTGGGGGGGGGGGGGGTAGTGACAATTTCTCCCGTTCCGCTAGTTCTTTTACAACATTTAAAGTCGTCGGTATGTCAGAGATGAAACCTGATCCAGAACTTAAAAATTTAATCGAATCTCTAACTAAAAAGGTAGAGGCTATTTCTGTTCAACAAACGCCTATCCCCATCATGAATGTCAACTCCAATCCATGTAATTTCTATTTGAGTCCAGAGTATCCCGACTCTTATTGTCCTCTCGCCTATGAACAACAACAATCAGAACAAGATAATGTTTACTCGATTAATAGCTATCCTATTCCTAACGCCCCTTGGAGATAACTTCCCAACTTCAGTTGGAGAAATAATCAACAAGTAACACCTCCAGGGTTTAATAATCAAAATGTTAGGCCAACAAACAATTATAACCAAGGCCCACCACGACAAGGTCAGGGTAATTATAATTATAACAACCAAGCTCAACCACGACAAGGACAAGGTCAGGGTAATTATAATAATTATAACAATAATAATTATATTGCTAATAGAGGTATCATTCAGGTTAATAATAATAACTATCAAAATCCACCAATTAATAATCAACGTGACATAGTTCCTGTGACACAACCAGTAGCAAATACTACTCCACAACCGGATCATTTTGATACCTTTATGCAATCTCAACAACAGATTTTACAAGCCATCCAACTTTCCTTACAACAGTTAGCTCAAGAGAAAGTACAACCCAAAGGTGTGTTTTCAGGTCAAGCGATAGCTAATCCTAAAACAACAGACACAACCTTTGAGGTGAATGGTAATACTAGTATGGAAAATACAAACGTAGGTAAGCTAAATGCCATCACCACTCTCCATTCTGGGAGAGTGGTTGATAACAAAGTAACTATGCTTATAGTTACCCCACCAGTTGTCCCTACACCGGAGATTGAACTAGATACCGTAATAGAAACTGAAGAGCCTACCCCTGTAGAGGTACCAGTTAAACCACAACCTAAGAAACAGAAAGCAAAGGTTAGACATCCAGTTGATCCATACGCAAAATATAGAGAGAAACCACCGTTTCCCTAGAAATTAGCTATGTTAAACAGGGATACAAACTTTGACGAGATTAGGGAAGTTTTTAAAAATCTAACGATAAAGTTACCTTTTCTGGATGCAATTAAAAAATTACTTGACCATGCTAAGTTTCTCAAAGCGTTGTGCACTAAAAGGCGTAAGACAAATATTCCTAAAGAAACTTTTTTAACTGAACAGTTTCCAACTTTAACGGAACACAATGGAATCGTTAAGTACAAGGACCATGGTCGTCCCACTGTACAATGTACCTTAGGAGATTCCCACACAATGACGGCTTTACTAGACCTGGGGGCGAGTGTTAACTTACTCCCGTATTATCTATACAAACAAATAGGTCTACAAGAGATGCAACCTACTAAAATGACGTTGCAATTAGCGGATCGATATATTAAGTACCCTAAGGGTGTGGTTGAAAATGTGGTTGTTAAGGTCCAGGATTTCTACTTTCCTGCTGATTTTGTTATCCTCGATACAAAAGTCGCTAACGACTCTGTTCCGATCATCTTAGGGCGTCCCTTCTTGGCGACTGCCAACGCGCTTATAAACTGCCGCGATGGTTCGATGTCCTTGTCTTTTGGCCATATTTCGGTTGAGGTAAATGTTTTCAAAATAATGAAACAATTACCAGATTCGTCTATAGATGGAGAGGTTAGCATGATCGAGAGCTTAGCTCAAGATTACTTTAATAACACATTTCCAGAAAACCATATGCATAAATTCTTTTCTTTTTGAAGTTCAGATTTTGTCAATGACTCCTACGTAGAGGAAGTCAACACCATCTTTGAGTCTACACAATTCGTAGACCCTTTGGTTGCTCCATATACAGAGTTTGAAGACCTGCTGCCTAAGCAAGTATTCATTACTCAAGATAAGGACCCTCTAGAAGCATTTATCGATATATCTTCCACCCCGGTGCTTAAACCTCTTCCTCCTGAATTAAAGTATATTCAACTTGATCCGAACGATAGTCACCCGGTAATTATATCTTCTCTATTATCTAAGGAGAAAGAGACACGGTTGACCCGGGTGATTAGGGAACATCGTTCTGCGATTGGTTGGTCCCTAGCCGACATTAAGGGAATTGACTCTAATGTATGCACTCATCGTGTCCATTTGGAGGATAATGCAAAGACTTCTCGCGAACCTCAACGTCGCTTGAACTCTACCATGAAAGAGGTGGTCAGGGAAGAGGTCTTACGGTTACTCGATGCAGGTATCATATACCCAATCTTTGATAGCGAATGGATAAGTCCCATTCATGTAGTTCCTAAGAAATTAGGGATTACCATGGTACGTAATGCCAAGGGTGAATATGTTGCCACGCATGGTCCTATGAAATGGAGGATCTGTATTGATTACAGACGTTTAAATGCTATGACACGAAAGGATCATTTTCCTTTACCCTTTATAGATCAGATGCTTGGACGTCTAGCTGGTCATGCTTTTATTGCTTTTTGGATGGCTACTCTGGCTATTTCCAAATTATTATTGATATAGATGACCAAGAAAAGACTACCTTCACATGTCCTTTTGGAACATACGCCTATAAACGAATGCCTTTTGGCCTTTATAATACTCCTGATACCTTCAAGCGGTGTATGCTTCATATATTTAGTGACATGGTAGAGTGTTTCATGGAATCATTCATGGATGATTTTTCTATCTATGGAGACTTTTTCACTGACTGCCTGTCTAAGGTTTTGACACGGTGTGAAGAGAAGAGTCTGGTTTTAAATTGGGAAAAATGTCATTTCATGGTGAAAAAAGGCATAATACTAGGTCTCATAGTATCTAGTGATGGCATCGAAGTAGATAAGGCCATACTAGATAAGATAGCGACTCTACCTATACTATGGATTATCTGTGATATTAGAGCCTTTCTAGGCCATGCAGGTTTTTATAGGCGCTTTATCAAAGATTTTTAGAAAATAGCTAGGCCGTTAACTAATCTGCTTTTAAAGGATGCCATCTTTGATTTTAATTTTAACTGTAAATAGGCTTTTGAAACTTTAAAAGCCACCTTAACTTCTGCACCCATTATACAGCCTCCCGATTGGTCTAAAACTTTCGAACTCATGTATGATGCTAGTGATTATGCAGTTGGTGCTGTCTTGGGACATAAACTTGATTATAAATCCACTGTTATTTATTATGCTAGTAAAACTCTAAATGATGCTCAAAGGAATTATATAACTATTGAAAAAGGTATTAGAAACAATTGTATATCAACTCCATATCATCCACAAAATAGCGGACAAGTAGAAGTTTCTAATAGGGAAATCAAAAAGATATTAGAAATAACTGTAAATCCTGATAGGAAAGACTGATCAAAGCGTCTATCTGATACCTTATGGGCATATAGGATTGCTTTCAAAACTCTTATAGGTATGTCTCCCTTTAGACTTGTATTTGGGGAACCTTGTCATTTGCTCGTTGAATTGGAGCACTGATAATAGCCCAAAACTGTAGTTTTAACCCCTTAACAATAATACTTTTATACCAATTATGCGAGTAATAAATAAGAGTTAATGCTAATTACGTACTTTTAAGTATTTCAAGCATTGAAATTAATTATGTGTATAAATGTGCCACTTTGGCGATATAAAGGAGCAAAGGGTTGGTTGCTAGAAGTTTTGGGTTTAAAGGACAAGACGGGCAGAAACAACACACAAAAGTCAGCAGAACTTCCAAAGATCGTATCTTTGGACTCAGGCCTCAAAATTGGGCGTACCTTATGTCAAAATGACCGTCTCGGAAAGAGCTTTCCAATGGTCTAAACCTTGATCCAATCAGAGTAGTATAAGTATACAAAAAGCCTGTTGAACTCAAAGCTAACTGGAAAGGGGCCTGTCGACTGAAGAAATTAGGCTTTGGGTTCGATTTTCCAGCCCAAAACATGGACCCTCAGCCCATGCACGAAAATGTGGATCTGGTCTCCTCCATTTCCACATACAAGACTTAGCTCTTAATAAATTAGCTTAGGTTAGAAGGTAGCCATTAGAGTAGCCATTAAAGCTTAGTTCTAGATCTAGTTTTTGAGTTTTGAATTAGTTAATTAATTAGTTTCCATTCCATTAATTAGTTTCATTCCTTATTTTAGATTAAGTATTTGAATCATTGTTTATCATTGATTAGAAAAATAAAATAGTTAGTTCTTGTTAAATTCGATTTTGTTATTTAAAATTGTTTAGATCTAATTTCAATTCTTGTTATTCAATGAATTCTTAGTTGTTAATTTAGATTTCAATTATTGTTTAGTTGAATTTAGTAAAGTTAGAATCTTTATATGATGTCTAGTTTTAATTCAATTGGAAATGATAGTTTGATGAATAAAGGCTAAACCTCCATTAGAGGGGTTTGATGAAACCTTGATGAAAACTTGATTGTGTAGTGTAGAATCGTTGTAAGAGTCTATTCAACTCTAGAATGTTGTTGATTAGCCATGAGAATGGGTGGACTTCCTCACAAGCTAGTTATGAATTGGTAGAGATGCCATGTATAATTAGGGATTAGAACGACCAATTCTTACCGTAAGAACGTAAGAATTGGATTACAACAATCTATGCTAGTTTATTAAGTTGGATTCAAGGTGGATTCAACTCCCCCCTAATTCTTATTCTAGATTCAAACCTTAGTATTCCGTAGCATTTCGTAGTATAATTCATAATTCTCTCATTGACTTTGGTAGGATTGATAGTCATAGGGAGCTTGAGTGATAAAGAACTAGGAGTGGAACGAATCTTCTATTCCAACTCTACTTCAATAGTATCGAGAGTAGAAATCTTTGATAAATCTAGTACAAGTTCAGCTTTTAGTTTTACTTGCGTTCAGAGTTTCATCGCTTTATTCATTAGTAAAACTATCAATTTTACATTTATCAAATGGCGCCGCTGCCATCTTAGTTGCCTTTAGCATTGTTTTCTTTAGAATTGTTAATTTTCCAAAGTGCCAAAACCCACCCACCCTTGTTTGATTCTCACTGTGGTTGTCCGTTTCAGCACTGAAAATTTTCCTCAAAAAAATACACGGAGTGCGACCCACACCCTGGGTAGGCATAATTGGAGCGCGCCTGGAACTCCACTTTTTGGCTGAGTGCGACCCGCGCCTTGCCAAGGCAAAACACGAGCGCCCCCCGCGCTGAAGTGCATGGACCTCGAGGTTTTCCTTGAGCGCTACCTGCGGCCCACCAAGGCTAAATTGGAGCGCGACCTGCGCCCAAGAGCCTAAAACTCTAGCTCGAACCTAAGCGCTACCTGCGCCCTACTTAGGCCTATTCTGAGCGCAACCTACGCCTTCTGCTGAAACTCCCCGATTTCCACAGGTTTGTTTCAAATTTCCATTTCTTCATAGTTTTCAGTGTTTTAAGTTGTTATACACACTGAGAACGCGTAAACAAAATGCTATTTATAAGCGAAACAAGGAGGCATTCAGGTACTCTTTTCTTCCACACCTCGCATCTCCTGTTAGAGGTTCATACTAGCATATCAGGATTGTTTGGAGTGTTGTTGTGTTCATTAAGATTGGCTTAGCCTTGCATGAGATTAAGGTTAGGCCGAAGAAAAATGCCTAACGTAATCAACTGGCAACGTCAACAAACACGCCTTTCTAGTATACCACTCATTACACCTCTAACTAATATAATACACACACCACCTAAAGTAATGGCTGAAGAAAGAGAGTCTCCTCTCTCTGACTTTTACAAAGTCTTGAACGATAGCCCTAGATCTTGCATCGTTCTATCAGACCCAGTAGGGAATTTCCAAATCCCCCCAAATATATTTAATTTGTTACCCATTTTTCATGGGTTAGACCATGAAAAGCCTTATCAGCACATGCGTAGGATTGACCAAGTCCTTACTACATTCCCCCATCCTACGGTTGGTGCTGAACGAATTAAACTAAGGGTATTTCCCTTCACTTTAGCCGATAAGGCGACGTCTTGGTTAACTGCCCAAACCCCTAATTCTGTGGACTCGTGGGCTAAACTTGTTCAACTATTTATGGAACATTTTTACCCACCACTGAAGACCGATGAAATGCTTTCCAAGATTCATTTCTTTAAATGAGAATCCTCATGAATCATTTTCAGAGGCTTGGAATCGTTTCACCGATCTTCTTATAGAGTGTCCACACCATAACCTCGCGAAAGACACGTTAGTTCGTGCCTTTTTCAAGGGACTGTTACACCACCAGAAAGCAGTGCTTGACATAATGAACGGGGGTAGTTTCCTTAGTAAAGGAGCCTCAGAGGTTAATAAATTTCTAGAAGATCAAACAAAGCATAATAATAACTGGGGGGGGGTAGTGATGATATCCCCCGTTCCACTAGTTCCTCTTCAACAGTTAAGGCTGTCGAGATGATGTTTGAGATGAAACCCGATCCTGAGCTTAAAAACTTAATCGAATCTCTCACTAAAAAGGTTGAGGCTATTGCTGTTCAACAAAAGCCTACCCTGTCATGAATGTCAACTCTATTCCCTGTAATTTATGTTTGAGTCCTGGGCATCCCGACTCCTATTGTCCCCTAGTCTATGAACATCCATCCGCACAGCCGGACAATGTTTATTCCATCAATAGCGAACCTAACGCACCTTGGAGACAAAACCCCAATTTCAGTTGGCGAAATAATCAACAAGTTACACCTCCAGGGTATAATAATCAAAATGTTAGGCCAGCACCAAATTACAACCAAGCTCCCCAGATACAAGGACAAGGACAAGGTAATTATAATAATTATAACAATAATAATTATAATGCTAATAGAGGTATCGTTCCGATTAATAATAACTATCACAACCCACCTATTAATAATCTATGTGAGATAGTTCCAGTCACACCACCTGTGACCACTACACCTACACAACCGGATCGTGTTGACGCCTTCATACAGGTTAGCCAACAACTTTTCCAAACCATGGCTCAATCTAGCCAACAACTTTTCCAATCCATGGCTCAATCTAACCAACAGGTTTTACAATCAATTAACCATTTAACCCAACAGTTAGCCCAAGAGAAAGCCCAACCAAAAGGCGTGTTTCCAGGTCAAGCGTTATCTAATCCTAAAACACCAAACACAGCCTTTGAGGCAATCGGTAATACTAGTAATGAAAATAGAAACGTAGGTGAGTTAAATGCTATCACCACTCTCCATTCTGGCAGAGTGGTTGATAACGCTGTAAGTATGCCTGTGGTTATCCCACCAGTAGTCCCTACACCAAATATCGAACTAGATACCAAAATGATAACTGAAGATCCTACCCCTGTAGAGGTACCAATTAAACCATAACCTAAGAAACAAAAATCCAAGGTTAAACATCATGTTGATCCTTACGCTAAATATAGAGAGAAACCACCGTTTCCCAAGAGATTAGCAATGTTAACTAAGGATACGAATTTTGATGAGATTAGGGAAGTTTTCAAAAATCTAACGATAAACCTTCCTTTTCTGGAAGCGATAAAAAAGTTACCTCACCATGCTAAGTTTCTTAAAGAGTTGTGCACTACTAGACGCAAGACAAATATTCCTAAAGACGCCTTTTTAACTGAACAGTTCCCAACTCTATCGGAAAATAATAGAATCGTTAAGTACAAGGACCCTAGTCGTCCTACTGTACAATGCACCTTGCGGGATAATCACATGACAACTACTTTATTAGACCTAGGGGCGAGTGTTAACTTACTCCCTTATTATTTATATAAACAAATCGGTCTACAAGAGATGCAACCAACGAAAATGACGTTGCAATTAGCTGATCATTCTATTAAGTATCCTAAGGGTGTGGTTGAAAATGTGCTAGTTAAAGTTCAAAATATTTACTACCCAGCCGACTTCGTTATCCTCGACACAAAAGTCGCTAATGACTCTGTTCCTATCAGTTTAGGGCGTCCTTTCTTGGCTACTGACAACGCGCTCATAAACTGCCGCGATGGTTCGATGTCCTTATCCTTTGGCCATCTTTCTGTTGAGGTAAATATTTTTAAGACGATTCAACAGTACCCAGATATGACTGTCGATGGAGGGGTTAGCATGATCGAGAGCTCCGCTCGAGATTATTTCGACAACACGTTTCCTGATAATCTGATACCCAAATTTCTTTCCTTTAGAAGTTCAAACTCTGACATTTTCGTCCCTACACCAGTCGATACCCATCTTATGGATGAGGACGAGATTGATGACTTTCTCAAGGATATAGAGGAATACCATAGTAATGTGGATATGACCAAGCTGGATGAGGAACTCGACGAGTTTCTTAGAGCAGGTGATGACTCACCCTATCAAGAACTACCTTGCGCACTAACCACCTCGCTTCCCCTCCTTCCACCCTTTCAAAGGAACTTAGAGTTTGCACTGGATCCTCTTGTTTCTCCTGTGCTTCATGATTTTCTAAACTCTCCTGTTAAGAAAATACTACCTAAAGAGCCACCTGACACCTTCATTTTCAGTTGTGTGATAATACCAACCCATGCCACAAATGAGTTTTATGCTGAACCCAAATTCTCATTTTTTCAATTCCTTCTAAAATTCATCCATATCCACCATATCTTCCACAACCATCCATTTTTTCACACTCATTCACTTGGACACCTCTTCGTTGGAGGAAAAAGAAGGTGCATGCTCGATTACATTCTAGATCTATCAGACTTTGCTTTCATTTCACTAAGTTGCGTCGTCGAAAATCTTGGTGTTTGATTCTGTTTGTGGGTGCATTCCATGTTATTTATTTATGGAAAGACCCACAACTCTTTAGATTATTGATATATGGTAAACTACATGTTCATTATATACATATGTGTTAGATAAAGTCTTGAGTATCTGACTATAAAAGACTCATTTTATTCTTCGGTGTGCTACATTTCACTTCCATAAATTGGTAAGTGAACCATTAAGGTAATCGGGCCCTCCTTATGGAGTGTGTGGCTGTTAGTACCGGATCCTAAGTCCACGCTAAACATAATTCACGTTTTCCACTCTTGCATGTTTTTTCAGATTTTGAGTCATGTTCTTCTATGGTGTGAATTATGCATTTATTGCTATATCGTTTTTCTTATATTAAATCTTATTCATAAAAAAAATAAAAATTGTTAAAATCATAAAAATAGTAATTTAGGAAGTCTCGAGAATCTGACTTTAAAAGACCAACTTTAAAAACAAATTTTCTAAACTTCGTTGCCAAAAATTTGTTTGGGGGTGGGGTGTTCATTTTTGTACTGGATTGTTCAACTTTCCATTTGTGTTGCGTAGGCCGTTTAATTGTATTTCAATTTGGGTTGACTTCATCTATGAACTTAGAGTTCATTCGTTCGCATAACTTACGTCATGCACGCACTCCGAGGTATTTTCCATCTTCTTATATGTCACCTACGGTCGGAATAGGGTGTTTTATAGATCATTGGATTGGAAATTCTCTCCTGATCATTTCCATAGCTCATTCGCAAAAATTGGATTGGAAACTAAGCGGCAATTTTAGTTTGAAGTTGCGCGAAAAAACGACAAAATCAAATTGGGCTTGGGTCCAATCTCGTGAGCACGTGTGTCCCTTTTCTTCAACCCAACAGTCGCGATTTCACCTCAAAACTGCCATTAACAAAGTTTAAACTTCAAAACCTAACCTAAAAAAAAAAAAAAAAATCTAATTACACCCACGTCCATCAATTAAATCCACCCTAAATCTTCTCCAAATCATTCCCCCACCAATTCCCACCACCAAACATTAGAAAAAAAAAAAAAAAAAAAAAAAAAAAAAAAACAACAAAAAAAAATTTGTGGAATTTGAACTGCTGCGCCACCACCACTGTTTGGTTAGTGAGGTTGTCTCAAACTCCATCCCCACATTCAAGTTAAACCCCCACATTGTCCCAAATCTTAAAATGGCTCAAAGACGTCGGATTTTGCCGGAGCACGCGTTTAATGCCGACCACTTCGCGCCATTTTACGGTGACGAAATGGTTAGGAGAGATTGGAGTGGTTTGTGGTACTCGATAGAGGATTTTTACCATGAAGATTTGGTCCGACAGTTTTATAGGACGAGGGAGTTATATGGAAATATGATTTTTGTTAAGGTGGCTAGGCAAAAGAGAGAAGTATCTACTGGGTTGTTAGCTGAGATTTTAGGCATTCTGCCTAGACCCCATCTCGATGCCACACTATAGGATTCCCAATTTACTGGGGTCGAGCCTTTGATGAACGTGACTGTTTTGGAAGGGAACTACAATGCGAGCTTGCACTGTGTTCGCCAGTTGTCTCTCAGAACCAACCAGTTGGCTGTAGCTTAGTGGATTGGTAGGTGATAAACATAAAAAGATAGTTTTACTCACAAATAAAGCTATGAAACTCTAAACGCAAGTAAAACTATAAACTGAACTGTTACTTATCAAAGATATTTGTTTTCTAATCTCGAATCTATTGACGTAGAGTTGGAATAGAAGATTCGTTCCACTCCTAGTCCTTTAGCATTCAAGTTTTCTATAATTGACGAGTCTATCCAAAGTCTAATGAGAGCAATGATGGAATTTATACTATGATGTGAATTCAAATAACAAGATACGAATAAGCAAAATGACAGGATGCTAAGGGTTTGAATCTAGATAAAGAATTAAAGGGAACTGAATCCACCTTAACTCGACTTAATCAACTAACAAAGACTCATCGTGATCCAAATTGCAATGCTTCGCATATCAAAATCGTAGTTCTAATCCCTAATTATACATGGCATCTCTACCTTTTTAATAACTAGCATGTGAGGTAGTCCACCCATTCTCATGGCGAATCAACGACCTTCTGGAGTGGAATAAACTCTCACGATGATTTCTAAGTTAACAAAGATCAAGTTTCATCAAGGCTTCTTCAACCCCTCTAATGGAGGTTTAACCTTGATTCATCAAGCTATCATTTCCCATTGAATTAACACTAGACATAATATAAAGATTCGAACTTTACTAATTTTGATTAAACAAAACTTCAAATCTAATTAATAACTAAAAATTGAATAACAACAAGAATTGAAATTAGATCTGCAAATTTAAATGACAAAATGGAAATGAACAAGAATAAACTATTTTATTTATCTAATCAATGAAGAACAATGATTCAAAGAATTAATCTAAAACAAGGAATGAAACTAATTAATTTAACTAATTGAATTCAAAAACTAGATCTACAAGCTATTTTTAATGGCTACTTTCTATTCTAAGCTATCTAACTATTGTAAAGAAGGAGAGCAGATCCACAATTTCATGCATGGGCTGAGGTCTCATGTTTTAGGCCAGAAAATCGAGCCCAAAGCCCAATTTCTTCAGTCCTCAAAGCCCGTTCCAGTTGACTTTGACTTCAGGAGACTTTTTGTCCAGTTTTGCTTATCTGATTAGGTCAAGTCTTTGACCACTGGAAAGCTCTTTCTGAGCCGGTCGTTTTGACATAAGGTAGGCCCAAATACGAGGCTTGAGTCCAAATATATGGTGTTCGGAAGTTCTGTTGACTTGTGCACAATTTTTGCCCGTGTTGACTTTTCAGCTTTTGACTGGGCTTCATAAAGGCTTTGTCTCCTTGAATCTTGGCGTTATCACAGAACTTCTTAGCAACCAACCCTTTTCTCCTTTTTATCGCCAAAGTGGCACATTTCTGCACATAATTGAGTTCCATGCCTGAAATACATAAAAACACGTAATTAGCATTAACTCTTATTTATTACTCGTATAATTGGTCTAAAAGTAGTATTATTAAGGGGTTAAAACTAAAGTTTTGGGCTCTTATCAAACCACCCCCAAACAGCATTTTGCTTGTCCTCAAGAAAATATGAGAAATTAGCATAAGTGACAAAAAATGGAGTTCTAACTAATCTCGTTTCGCCGAGTGTGATTCCATTGACCATATCCAACAAGACCTTAAACCACTAGGAATTCTCTAGTGGACGAGTTATAGCATTGTGAGAGTTTTCCAGTGAAGGTACTCACAAACTTCATCTATACTACAACGACTCAGAAATAAAACTATTGTTTCCTTATCTATGTCTCAATTATCTATACATCACACTAGCAATGAATATAAAATAATCAAGTCAAAATCTAAGCTAATATATGCATAATAATCAATCATCTATGAATAAACATATTTACAATGAGTAATACTATGAGATGAACTACCAAGTCCGTTTCTGAAAACTCGGAATAGCGTCCTTAAGTAGGTCCTCACATAAATGTCAAGACAAAAACCACTCTGATTTTCTGCTCAAGTTTCGCTACTCCAGTGTGCAGTGGGCACACTTTACCTTACAAACTCAATGACATACAAGGAAGCCGGAGTTGATCAAATACATCTGCCACTTACTATCACACTAACCTATTCCTAATTGAGCTAGAGGTCTTTATTAGGCGTTGTGGGGATTAGGAGATGGTTTAAGAACGAAGGAAATGTATATTCAAAGAGAACAAGTCTGAGATAATAGAGTCTTCATATTATGTAACAAGAAAAAACCTTATTCTTTACTTTTGCTTCTACACTTTGTTTCCATCCTTAGACATATTTTTTTTTTCTTTTTCTTTGGCTTTTGACTCCTTGATTCTATTTTTGGAGTTCTAACTCTTTATTTTATTTTTTTATTTTATTATTTATTTGGATGGAAACTTACTTTTCTCTTATGAAGCGACTAACGAATTCTTGATTTCAAAGGTTATTCTCTTTTCTATTCTTCATCTCTATTTTCAAACTTATTCAAAGAATTGGGTAGGTTGATTTTTTATTTTGTTTTGTTTTGTAACAGGGTAAAGGATTTGTGGTTTATGAAAGGCTAAAGAAAGACTCAGAGGGGGGACTAGCAGAAAATAATTCATAGGTTTGAATTTATGGCTATATCGATCCAAAGAGGGCCAAAATTCTCGCTTAGGATATGTTATAGTGATCTAGCAAGTGGATGTGTGATTTCTCTATCCGGATTTTACTTCTCCCTTGTGTCATTTCTCAAATGTGTCACTCATATAAGGCTTTAGACTATATTCTCACAGGATTTGTAGAATAAGTACTCTAGCCTAGATTTCAGAAACTTACTGCCAACAATCATAGATACTCATGTAACATATTTATAGATAGATGCAAGGATTATTACTTACATATTAGCCTAAGTTTCTAACAACTATTCTAATGGAAAAGCTACGTGAGACTTGTAGATTATTGAGAGCACACAGAAAGAAAACAATACCAATATTCCTAAGTGTATAACACACTTTTTATTTATTTATTTATTTTTAAAATTTTTGAATTTTTTAGCTAGGAAACAAGTGCATATTATACATATCTATATCCTAACAGATGTCTTAATTACACGTGTTTCTATGCCCCCCCCCCCCCCAAACAAGAAGCATGCTTTGTCCTCAAAGTATTTTAAATAAAGAGGGTAGGAAAATACCATTGAAACGCATGAAATTCCGGAACATCTGCAAAACAAGGTTATAACATACTAATATAGAAAAACAGACGCAACTCTATAAGAGTTCCACCCGTAATGGGGTTAATGAGAAACAAATTGGCTTAGGACATAAGCAGACACTTACTGAAACTAACACTTACCTGCACACCCGTTTAAACATTTTTCTCCTCATCCTTAATGAAGAAATGAGGTTCCTTTGCATCCTGCCATGCCATGGTGATTTTCCAGGCTTCACGCCACTTATCGTATACTATAGCTAACTTGTCAAGCGCCACTTGGTCGGATGGGGTGTAAGGCGCAACCTGATGAGGTTGTATCCTCCACCCTTGCCAAGTCATTACACAGAACAATCGTATAATATAATTGGTGGGTCTCACAATGTCGACCCCAACCCAATCCGTGAAATGGGCACAAAAAATAGGAAAAAAACATAGCATTATACGACAAATTAAAACAGGTATAAGAAGGTACTCATGCCTCTTGGCATGGGCTCGGGCTAAACTAGACATTAAGGTCTAGGGAATATCATAGAGTGTACGTCCCCCAGCTAAAGCAAGGAAAATATCACAAGTTTCATCATTCACAGAAGAATAACGTCATTCCCCTCTAATGTTTAGCATAATCCAAAACATAATAGTGCCCACGTTCATAGACAGGCTACCAAGGGCGACGTTATAATCCCCTTGGTCCTCTATCATAAAGATTCCTGCCCCGTAATGCTCATGCAAATCATCATAGTTATACATGCACATATTATCTACCAAATAGGCCCGTGAGTCTTGTATTTCGGCCGGCATATCAAGTCCAAGCACAAAGGCTATCAAGAACCTGGAAATTTCCATTGGTTCATCCCTGATGGTGATGAAGAACACTTGTTCTCCATCTGGTCTATCAAAGAACTTACAGTTATCATAAAAATAAGATGTAAGTGCGGGAGAATAAAGTTCATCAGGACTTACCAATAGTGGCTCCCATCTTGCTAGAATGATCACTTCGCGAAACCACGCACCATAGGTGTCACTTTGGAATAAATCTTCAAATGACTATTTCGGTATGGTACGAGGGAACGTCATCCCCAATAAACTTGCTGGAATAGATGCGAAGGATCCTAGAACAACCCTCAGAAAACTAGGAATTTTTGGTGCCCACAGGGAGCAGGGTGCGCTCAAGCTATGCCTGGGATGGGCGCGGGTGGCGCTCTGGTGATTTTTGAGGTTCAGGCACTTGGGCGCAGGGTGCGCTCCCTGTTAGCCTGGGATGGGCGCGGGTGGCGCTCCAGATGAAAACTGGAATTCTAGTGTTTTGGGCACAGGTAGTTCTCTGGTTTGGGCTGAATAGGGCGCAGGTAGCGCTTAGGGTAGGATTTCTTTGATAGGCTTAGGGCGTAGGTGGCGCTCTTTTGGGGCGCAGGTGGGCTCAGGGAGCTGTGAGGTCGAAGTGCGAAGGAAAAATAAGGTAAAGTGGGAGTGAAACATGAGAGATGAATGTGAGATGTAGTTGGGGTTGTGAGTGTGGAATGAATGCAGTTTTTATAGGTTTTAAATTGGTAAAACGAATCAGGAAGTTGCCAAAAAGCATTAAGGCAATTGCAGGAAATAATAAAATTTCCAAACCCAAAAACGGAAATAACTCATATTCTTGATTCTAAGACAACCCTAATATCTTTTAGGTTGAATTTAGGATAGAAACTGCCTAACTCATCAAGATTTCATCCTACCACAATATCTATTCATAGTGATTTCCATATCGGTCATATTCTCAACCCTCACTCCAAAACAAATTCTAAAATAGATGAACATATAAACGAATTATGTTAAGCTATTTAATACCACCCCCAAACAATTCGAGAATGTGGGATTAATGATAACAACCACACACAATTTGAAAATAACCAAATTATATTAAATTTTAATTCAAACAACATAAAACAACCAAATTCAAATTTAATTACTTAACTAATATCCGACTAATAAAACAAAAAAAACAACTAAATAACAACGAAACACAAAATTATTCGAAACACCTAGCCATGTGATGAAGAAGGGCCCTGAGATGGAGATTGGTCATGAGATAAAGAAGGGCCCGATCCATTCGTTCTTTGGCAACGACACTCATGCCTCTCAGACTCATCTGAAACAGAACCCTCCAAGGGTGGCATGCATCGTAGAATCTCTACTCGGAACAAGCGTTGTGCTTCCTTCTCAGCCTTTATTACTGTATACTGGGCCTGGTGACGCTGGTGGATATTCTTTATGTTAATCAAAATATCTTCCTGACCCTTTTCGAGTATTCCAAAACTCGTGTTAAGGTTCGTTTGTTTATTTCAAACTATAATCTGTCTATCTCGTATATCTTCACAAATATCGTAAATGCAACGCACTCTAGTATGCAACACTGACATGCATTTTGAATCAGATGTACACCTCTCCAAGGCATCTTCATCCAACCATGTTATGTCCTCCTCTTCCTCATCCAAATCCACCACCCTATCCTCCGGCAACATCCAAGTCTTTTGGATACACTCCTTATAACTACTTTCATTTGCATGCAATTTCAACATTATCCACTCAGTTCTTGGTTTATTCCCCCAAGGCAACATTATCTTCGTAATTAAAACAGGAAATGGTGCGATACTCTTCCCAACTCCTCTAATCATATTTAGTAAAAACTCAAGGATACATAATTCATACCTCTTTTCTTGCAATATCTAGAGAACGTGCAGACATGTGAACCCGATGTCGCTCACTTTCTCCTTCCCAATGACGTTCTTACCAATCTACTGAGCTACAGCCAGTTGGTTGGTTTTGTCGAGCACAATGAGAAGTCATATTATATTGACCCTCCATAAGGGTGTCGTTCATCAATGTAGAAACTCCAGTATACTGGGACTCCTGCACTGTGGCTTCTAGGTTTTGTCCAGGCATAATGCCTAAAATTTCAGCCAATTTCGCTCTCGATAATTCTCTCCTACTCCCAGCCACTTTCATGAACATTTTCTGACCGTCCAACTCTCTCTTCTTATAGAACTGCTCGACCAAATCGGGGTGGTAGAATTCATGTGTCGAGTACCACAACCGATTCCAACCCCTCTTAATCATCTCGTCACCATAAAACGGAGCGAAGCGGTCGGCCTTAAATGCTTGTTCCGGCAACAACCTTCTTTTTTGAGCCATGATATCTTAGAACGATTTGGGTGTTTAACTGGAATGTGCGAATGGAGTTTGAGACTCCCTCACTAACAAAACAGTAGTGGTGGCGCGGGGGTAGCACGACAGTTTTAAATTCTTTGAGGTTTTGGGTGTTTTTCGGTGGTGGGAATTTTTGGGATTGGTGGAGGAGTGTTTCGGAGAAGATTTGAATGTGGAATTGTATTGTGGGTGTGGTTGTATTAAGGTTTATTTTTATTTTTATTTTTGGTTAGGTTTTTGAATTTGGTAATGGAGAAAATGGAAAGAATCGCGATTCTATTTGATTCGGAGGAAGGAGATGCACGTGCGTGCATTGGGCCCAAGCCCAAATTGATTTTCTGATTTTTGTTGATTTTTTTAGCGCAACTTCAAACTTATATTGCCACTTCGTTACCGGGCCAATTTTTGCGAATGAGGTATGGAAATGATCAGGAGAGAATTTCCAATCCAATGATCTATAAAACACTCTATTCCGACCGTGAGTGACATATAAGAAGATGGAAAATACCTCGAAGTGTGTGCATGATGTAAGTTATGCGAACGAATGAAATTTAACTTAATAGAAAATGTCAACCTGAAGCGAAATACGATTAAACTGTCTAAATAACATAAATGGAGAGTTTGACCATCAATGAAAGAAAACTCGAACACACCATCCCCAAACAAATTTTAGACAACAGAGTTTAGAAAATTTGTTTTAACAATGGGTCTTTTAAAGTCAGATTCCCAAGACCTTTAACAATTAATTGGATATATTAATATCTATACCATGCAGTTTTCCATATATTAATAACCTAAAGAGTTGTGGGTCTTTCCATAAATAATTACCATGGAATACACCCTGATAAGTGCTCAAAAAGTGCAATTTAACCCTTGATTATGCCTCTTGTTTAGCCATTTTAGTGGACTAATTGTGTTTGTAAGTTATGTTTTAAGATTCTACAGGTGAGAAAGAGAGTTTTGTAGAATATTAGAGAAAAAGGGATAAAATGGAGCAATTCGGAGCATTAAGGATCACATGGGAAGCCCGTGGACAATCATGGAGAAGGCCAAGGAATTGAAGCTATTAAAGATGCAACTTGGACCTATTTTAAAGCCTATTTGGAAGCCCAAGGCCAAAGGATTCGTTGCTTGGACCAAAGCCCGCAAAAGAGGATAAAAGGATAGAGCAGAAGAGACAAAATAGGCTTACGCGTCTGGGACGCATGGATCGAGCGTCCAGACGCATTGATTAAGCCTGGGACACATGAATAGTGCGTCTAGACGAATGAATCGACACTGTAGCCAATTCCTTCTCTGTTTTGAAGACGAAGTTGGACTCTGAAAGAAGTCTATTTGTATTAGGAAACAAATGACGGTTCGGAATGCTTCTAGAGCTCATTGTAACCCCTATAAATAGAGGACCTAAGTGCCTCATGTAAATTGCCAATTCACTTATATTCTTGTCTCCAGAACTTGAGGCAGAGAGAGATTAATAATAAAAGATCAGTTTTAACAAGCTGAGTTTTAATAAATTAGTCTTTCTAGTCTTATGTTCTTCGATTCTTCTTCTCGTTCTTCGTGTCCTTCCTTCTTTATGGAAGGCTAATCTTCTCCTTCAAGGGAGGAGATAAAGCCAGTGCTTAAGGTTTAATGATTCTTCTGGTTCATGGTGTTCTTCAATCAGGTTAGTTCTTTTTGTTTTTAGTTATTAGTTTTATTGCCCACACCAGGGGATGGAAGTATAGAATAGGGTTTATGTTTTGCAATATTAATATCATGCTAGTGTTCTTTACTTTTCTTCTAGTAGTATAGTTCTTTAGAGTTAGAAAAGTATTCTTTGTGTTGCTTTAGAAGGGGTAGCTCAAGGAGTGGTTGCCTAGGGGAAGTATTCTTTGTGTTTGCCTTAAGTGGTGATTCATTGAATGACCGCCCTATTAGGAAGTACCCCTTGATGTTGCTCTTGGTAATACATTGAATGGCTGCCTGAGCTTACATAAAAGGAAATAAGATATTAATAGCATAAACATAGGAACAACCTTAAGTAGAGTTAATTGTTAATGATGTTTCATCCAAGAGGGCATCGACACTTGCTCGATTGCCTAATTGTAGTCTACTTGTAAGAACAACCATGAAGCAGAAGGTCATAGATTAAAAGTATTGGTGGATTCTAATCTCTTGAATTCCCTCTCTTATAAATTCCCAATAGTTTAGTTAATTTAGTTTAGTTTAGCATTAGAATCTAAATCTCTACAATATTAGTTTTTAATCCCTCAAACCCCCTTCCAGTCCTGTCCGTCATATAAACATACACTTAAAAGTGGAACGATACCCTACTCATCCTTTACTTATTGAGGGATAATTAGGTTTTGATACGCTTCTATTTGTTCAACGACCATCATCTATCTACATCATCCATACACCATCTACACACAAAAAGGAGTGAGTGTCACACCCCCAAACAAAATCAAGCACCAAGATTCTTTATGACGCAACTTATTGACATGAAAACAAAGTCTGATTGACCTAGAACGTAACCGAGCATACACCTTCTTATTCATCTTTGAACGAGAGGTTGTCCAAGTGAATGAGTGTGAAAAAATGGATGGTTGTGGAAGATATGGTAGATAAGGATAAGTATTAGAAGGAAAGAATGGAAAAAATGAGAATGTGGGTTTAGCACAAAACTCATTCATGGTGTAGGTAGGAATTGTATCAATTCTGAAAATGTAGGTGTCATGTGCCTTTTCTTCGGGAATTATTTATGTATTAAGAGGATTTATAAAATCATTAAGTACAAAAGAAACAAAAAGGTCAAGCGCAAACTCTAGGTTCCTTTGAAAGGGTGGAAGTTGGGGAATATTAGTAAGGGAAGATGAATGAGTGTCAGCTAGAGCTCTTAGGTCTAGATCATTAGAAGCCTTGAGATATGCCAGACATTCTTCAATGGGTGGGTCAAAAGAATCACTGGGATAGAGGGTGAAAAATTCATCTTCCGTCATAGCGTCAAGGGATAAAAGGATGTTGGCAGGGTGGGACTCGCGAGGTGGTAGGGAAAAGTTGCAAAAGAGTTGAAGGAAATCTTCTTCAATTTCCAATACATCCAAGGAGTATTTGTTGAAGTTGGAACTTCCAAAGGAAAGGAATTTGTGCATCTGGTCATTCGGAAACATGGTTATGAAATAATCATAAGCTACACTCTCGATCATGCTAACCTCTCCATCAATATTTGTATAAGGCAACTGCTTGATCGTCTTAAAAACGTTAACCACAACGGAAAGATGGCCAAAAGACAAGGACATCGAACTATCGCGATAGTTTATAAGCTCGTTGGCAGTTGCCAAGAAAAGGCGGCCTAAAATGATTGGAACATAATCATTAGCGATTTCTGTATCGGGGATAACAAAATCCGCAAGATAGTAGAAATCCTGAACCTTAACCAGCACATTTTCTACTACACCCTTAGGATACTTGATAGACCTATCAACTAGTTGCAACGTCATTGTTGTAAGTTGCATTTCATGTAGACCTATTTGTTTATATAAATAATAAGGGAGTAAGTTAACACTCGCCCTGAGGTCTAATATGGTAGTGGTCGTGTGAGTATCCCCTAAGGTGCATTGTATAGTAGGACGACTAAGGTCTTTGTACTTAACTATTCCATTGTGTTCTGTTAAAGTTGGAAACTGTTCCGTTAAAAAGGCGTCTTTAGGCATCTTTGTCTTACGCCTAGTAGTGCACAACTCTTTAGGAAACTTAGCATGGTGAGGAAACTTTTTAATCGCTTCCAGGAAAGGTAAGTTTATCGTTAGATTTTTAAAAACTTCCCTAATCTCGTCAAAATTTGTATCCTTGTTTAACATAGCTAATTTATGAGGAAATGATGATTTCTCTCTATATTTAGAGTATGGATCAACTGGATGTCTAACCTTTGCTTTCTGTTTCTTAGGTTGTGGTTTAACTGGTACCTCTACAGGGGTAGGATCTTCAGTCTCTGTTTCGGTATCTAGTATAATATCTAGTGTAGGGACTACTGGGGGGTAACTATAGACATAGTTACTTTGTTATCCACCACTCTACCTAAACGGAGAGTGGTGATGGAATTTATCTCCCCTACGTTTGCATTTTCGTTACTAGTATTACCGTTTACCTCAAAGGCTATGTTTGGTGTTTTCGGATTAGGTATCGCTTGTCCTGGAAACACACCTTTGGGTTGCACTTTCTCTTGAGCTAACTGCTGTAAGGAAAGTTAGATGGCTTGTAAAATCTGTTATTGAGATTACATAAAGGTATCAAAACGATCCGATTGTGGAATAGTATTTGCTACTGGTTGTGTGACAGGAACTATGTCACGTTGATTATTAATGGGTGGATTTTGGTAGTTATTATTTATCGGAACGATACCTCTATTAGCATTATAATTATTATTGTTATAATTATTATAATTATCTTGACCTTGTGCTTGACCTTGTCGTGGTTGCGCTTGGTTGTTATAATTATAATTACCCTGACCTTGTCCTTGTCGTGGTTGAGCTTGGTTATAATTGTTTGTTTGCCTCACATTTGGGTTAAACAACCTTGGAGGTTGTTGATTATTCTGCCAACCGAAGTTGGGGTTTTGTCGCTAAGCTGCATTAGGTTCTCTATTAATGGAACAAACATTATCTTGTTGTGATTGTTGTTACTCATAAGCGAAAGGACAATAAGAGTCGGGATGCTCTGGACTCAAACAGAAATTACATGGATTGGAGTTGACATTCATGACGGGGATAGGCATTTGTTGAACAGAAATAGCCTCTACCTTTTTAGTAAGAGATTCGATTAAATTTTTACGTTCCGGATCAGGTTTCATCTCAAACATACCGGTGGCCTTTATTGTTGTAGAAAAACTAGCGCTACGGGAGATATCGTTACTACCCCCCAGTTATTATTACGCTTAGTCTGATCTTCTAAAAACTTATAAGCCTCTGAGGCTCCTTTACTTAAGAAACTACCCCCATTCATTATGTCTAGGACTTCTTTATGGTGGTGTAGAAGTCCCTTGAAAAAGGCACGACCTAACGTGTCTTTCGCGAGGTTATGATGTGGACACTCTATCAGTAGACCGGTGAAACGATTCCAAGCCTCTGAAAATGATTCATGAGGATTCTGTCGAAAGAAATGAATCTTGGAAGGGATTTCATCGGTCTTCAGTGGTGGGTAAAAATATTCCATGAATAGTTGAACAAGTTTAGCCCAAGAGTCCACAGAATTAGGCACTTGGGTAGTTAACCAAGACGCCGCCTTATTGGCTAAGGTGAAGGGAAATACCCTCAGTTTAATTTGTTCAGCACCTACCATAGGATTGTGGAATGTAGTAAGGACTTGGTCAATCCTACGCATGTGCTGATAGGGCTTTTCATGGTCTAACCCATGAAAAATGGGTAACAAATTAAAAAGATTTGGGGGGATTCAGAAATCCCCCACTGGGTCTGATAGAACGATGCAAGATTTTGGGATATCGTTCAGGGCTTTGTAAAAGTCAGAGAGAGGAGACTCTCTTTCTTCAGCCATTACTTCAGGCGGTGTGTGTGGTATGCTAGCTAGAGGTGTAGTGAGTGGTATACTAGAAAGACTTGTTTGTTGCCTTTGTCGGTTAATTACATTAGGTGTTTTTCTTCGGCCTGACCTTAATCTCATGCAAGGCTAAGACCAATCTTAATGAAACACAACAACACTCCAAACACTCCAAACAATCCTGATATGCTAGTATGAACCTCTAACAGAAGATGCGAGGTGTGGAAGAAAAGAGTACCTGAAAGCCTCCTTGCTTCGCTTATGAATAGCGTCTTGTTTACGCGTGCTCAATGTATATAACAAGTTAGAACATTCAAAACTTTGAAGAAATGGAAGTTCGAAACAAACCTGTGGAAATCGGGCAGTTTCAGCAGAGGGAGCGGGTGCGCTTAGAATATGCCTAGACAGGGCGCCGGTCGCGCTCAGGCAAAAGGTAGGATTCCAGGCATGTAGGCGCAGGTGTCGCTCAAAGTTGGCCTTGGTAGGGCGCAGGTCGTGCTCAGGCAAAAGTTGGAATTCCAGGCGTGTGAGTGCAGGTGGCGCTCAAAGTTGGCCTTGGTAGGGCGTAGGTCGTGCTTAGGCAAAAGTTGGAATTCCATGCGTGTAAGCGCAGGGTGTGTTCGTGTTTTGCCTTTGTAGGGCGCATGTGCGCTACGAGTAATTTTTTCCGAGGAAAATTTATGTGCTGAAACAGACAACCACAGTAAGAATCAAACAAGGGTAGGTGGGTCATGGGACTTTGAAAAACTATCAATTCTGAAGAAAACAATACTAAAGAGTACTAAGATGGCAGCAGTGCCATTTGATAAACATAAAAAGATAGTTTTACTCACAAATAAAGCTATGAAACTCTAAACGCAAGTAAAACTATAAACTGAACTGTTACTTATCAAAGATATTTGTTTTCTACTCTCGAATCTATTGACGTAGAGTTGGAATAGAAGATTTGTTCCACTCCTAGTCCTTTAGCATTCAAGTTTTCTACAATTGACGAGTCTATCCAAAGTCTAATGAGAGTAATGATGGAATTTATACTACGATGTGAATTCAAATAACAAGATACGAATAAGCGAAATGACAGGATGCTAAGGGTTTGAATCTTGATAAAGAATTAAAGGGAATTGAATCCACCTTAACTCGACTTAATCAACTAACAAAGACTCATCGTGATCCAAATTGCAATGCTTCGCATATCAAAAGCGTAGTTCTAATCCCTAATTATACATGGCATCTCTACCTTTTTAATAACTAGCATATGAGGTCGTCCACCCATTCTCATGGCGAATCAACGACCTTCTAGAGTGGAATAAACTCTCACGACGATTTCTAAGTTAACAAAGATCAAGTTTCATCAAGGCTTCTTTAACCCCTCTAATGGAGGTTTAGCCTTGATTCATCAAGCTATCATTTCTCATTAAATTAACACTAGACATAATATAAAGATTCGAACTTTACTAATTTTGATTAAACAAAACTTCAAATCTAATTAATAACTAAAAATTGAATAACAACAAGAATTGAAATTAGATCTACAAATTTAAATGACAAAATTGAAATGAACAAGAATAAACTATTTTATTTATCTAATAAATGAAGAACAATGATTCAAATAATTAATCTAAAAAAAGGAATGAAACAAATTAATTTAACTAATTGAATTCAAAAACTAGATCTACAAGCTATTTTTAATGGATACTTTCTATTCTAAGCTATCTAACTATATCCTTCTTCAGTGCTAAGTTTTGTTTTATGTAAAGAAGGAGACCAGATCCACAATTTCATGCATGGGCTGAGGTCTCATGTTTTGGGCCGGAAAATCGAGCCCAAAGCCCAATTTCTTTAGTCCTCAGAGCCCGTTTCAGTTGGCTTTGACTTCAGTAGACTTTTCATCCACTTCTGCTCCTCTGATTGGGTCAATGCTTAGACCATTGGAAAGTTCTTTCTGAGCTGGTCGTTTTGACATAAGGTAGGCCCAAATCCGAGGCTTGAGTCCAAAGATATGGTCTTCGGAATTTCTTTTGACTTGTGCACTGTTTCTGCCCATGTGTCTTTTCAGCTTTTGACCGGGCTTCTTAATGGCTTTGTCTCCTCGAATCTTGGCCTTATCATAGAACTTCTTAGCAGCCAACTCTTTGCTCCTTTATATCGCCAAAGTGGCACATATCTGCACATAATTGAGTTCCATGTTTGAAATACATAAAAGGACGTAATTAGCATTAACTCTTATTTATTACTCGCATAATTGGTCTAAAAGTAGTATTATTAAGGGGTTAAAACAACAGTTTTAGGCTTTTATCAGTAGAAATGTCATAGGAAAGGAGAAAGTCAGTGTCATCGGTCTGAACTGCCATCACATTCTATGGATACTCTAGGAGCAGAAGTACGAGTTCTGTATTTTGGAGTTTTTAGGTAACATGATTAGGGGAGTTGGGAAGAGTATTGCACCTCTCCCTATTTTGATAACCAAGATCATGATGACCTTGAGAGCGACTCTGACTTCTGATAGGATTTGCCTGAAAGAGCACCGAAATACTCATATTTATACGGAGTGTATCCAGAGAGTTTGGAGGTTGCCTGAAGAGAGGGTAGTCGAGGAGGTTGACTCGGAGGATGAAGAGGACACGGCATGTTTTGATGTCGATGCCTTGGAGAGGTGTAGGTCGGATGCAGAACGCATGACTATGATTCATCGTGGCATGCGTTCTCTCAATATTATTTGTGAAGACCTCCGAACTCGGCAGGCTTCCATGCATCATAACTTCGAGACTCGTGCCCAGTGCGAAGATGAGCGGTGGGAACAGACGAGGGCCGAGAAAGAAGCTCAGTGCAAGTTCCGAGATGATATGCTTACACGTTTTCCACCGCAGGGGGGTGCTTCTTCTGAGGAGCAGTCAGTGAGGCACGAGCGTCGTCGCTGCAGGACGGATGGCTCAGGCCCATCAGGAGCTCAGGAGACATCACCTTCCCATGTCCCTTCCACTACCAGCAGCGAGTGGTTTAGGAATATTATGAGTTGATGTTGTTTTGTATTTGCTTTTTATTTTAGTTCAGATGTTAATTTATGACTTTCGTATTTAATTTTGAATTTGGTTGTTAAATGTTGTTTGAATTTCCATTTTAATATAATATGTTTTTTTTTTTAAAATGTGCATTGTTTTTATCAATAATCTCACCTTCCCGAATTTTTTGGGGGTGGTATTGTGTATTCTAGCATGATTTTTGATATGATCCTCCGGTTTAGAATTTGTGTTGGAGTGAGGGTTGAGAATATTGCCGATATGGGCATCACTATGAATAGATATTGTGATAGGATAAAATCTTGATGAATTAGGTAGTTTCTATCCTAAATTCAACCTAAAAGTAGATATTAGGTTTGTTTTGGAATAGAGAATATGGGTTGTTTCCGTTTTCGGGTTTGGAAATTTTTTGTTTCCGGCAATTGCCTTAAAACTTTTAGGTAACTTCCCAATTCATTTTAGCAATTTAAAACCTATAAAAACTTCATTCATTCTACACTCATAACCCACACTACACCTCACTTTCATCTCTCACCTTTCACTCCCACGATTCCCATCTTCTTATCCATTTTAGCACTATCAGCAGCTCGGAGTGCGCCTGCGCCCCAGTGGAGTGCGACCTGCTCCCTAGGCACTCTCTGACAGATTTTCATCAGAGCGCGACCCGCGCCCTACCAAGCCCTGAGCTAAGCGCGACCTGCGCCCACAACACTAGAATTCCAGTTTTCATCCTGAGCGCGACCCGCGCCCTACCAAGGCACAGAGTGAGCTCGCCCTGCGCCCAAGTGCCTGGAACTCGAAAATCACTAAGGTGCAACCCGCGCCTTATCCAGGCATAGGTGGAGCACTCCCCGCACCCAGAACCTCGTGGCCAAGAAAAATTCCAATATTTTGTGGGTTGTTTTAGGATTGTTGCAGTTGTTCTAGAGAGTAGTTTTGTGATTACTTCTCCTATAGTAATACAGAAGTAGTCTTTCGAACACTTGTTGGGGAGCGAGTCTTATGGACATTGGTTCCGCGAGAGGATCATACAGTTCAAATGGAGGCATCTTTTGGTAACGGAAGACGACTTGTATTCACCTAAGCTTATTGATTTTTTTTACAATAATGTTAAGTTCTATTGTAACCAGGATGGAGAACAAGAATTCTCCGTCACAATTAATGACACATCCCTAGAATTCAATAAGTATGTGGTAGCATTAGTTTCGGGAATACCAATACCTGATCCTATTCACACGTGGAGATATATGAACGATAATGCATACCTCTATGACTATACATATTTCCATGAGTATTATGGGGGAGGGGTATTTCGTATAATGGACCAAGGGTGTTACAACATAGCCCTTGGTAGCCTATCCCTAAATGTAGGCACCACTATGTTATTCATCCTGATGAATATTTTAGGGGATTGGCAGTTTACCTCTACTAATAGTACCGCTGGTGACATTTTTCTTGCTTTAGCTGAGGGACGTCACTGATATGACATTCCCCGAGTATTAGTGGTTAGTCTTCAGAGAGCCCAAATCATGTGACATAAGTATTTTCTTATGCCTGTTTTGGTTTGCCGCATCATGCTCAGTTGTCTACCTGAATTCTGTACCCAGTTCACGGATTGGAAAAGGGTTGAAGTCATGAGACCCATCAATTGGGTGGTTCCCTCATTTCGAGTAATGACTTGGCCGGGATGGCAGGTGCAACGTCATTTGGTTGCTCCTTACACCCCATCAGACATAGTAACACTAGACAGGTTAGCACAAGTTGACGACAGACGGCGGCAGGCTTGGCAAGTTATCATGGCATGACAGGATGTGAAGGAACCTCCTCTCTTTGGAGAAGGAAATGAAGGAAATGCTTAAATGGGAGTTAAGGTTTGTTTTTATTTCAGTTAGTGTCTGCTTATGTCCCAAGCAATTTATTTCTCATTAACCCCATAACGGGTGGAACTCTTATAGAGTTACGTCAATTTTTATTTTCTATATTAGTATGTTTAACCTTATTTTGCAGATGCTAGAGAATTTCACGCGTTTCAATGTTATTTCTCTACCCTAGTTATTTAAATACTTTGAGGACAAAGTATGCTTCTTGTTTGGGGGGGGGGGGGGGGTGCATAGAAACACATGTAATTAAGACGTCTGTTAGGATATAGATATGTATAATATGTACTTGTTTTCTAGTTAAAAAATTCAAAAATTTTAAAAATATAAATAAAAAGTATGCTATACACTTAGGAATATTGGTATTGTTTTCTTTCTCTATGCTCTCAATAATCTAGAAGTCTCACGTAGCTTTTGCATTAGAATAGTTTTTAGAAACTTAGATTAATATGTAGGTAATAATCCTTGCATTTATCTATAAATATGTTACATCAGTATCTATGATTGTTGGTAGTAAGTTTCTGAAATCTTAGCTAGAGTATTTATTCTACAAATCCTGTGAGAATATAGCCTAAAGCCTTATATGTGTGAACATTTGAGAAATGACACAAAGGAGAAGTAAAATCCAGATAGAGAAATCACACGTCCACTTGCTTGATTACTATACCATATCCTAAGCGAGAATTTAGGCCCTCTTTGGATCGATATAGCTAAAAATTCAAACTAATGAATTATTTTCCGCTAGTCGCCCCTCTAAGCCTTTCTTGAGCCTTTTATAAACCGCAAATCCTTTACCCTGTTACAAAAATAAAATAAAATAAAAAAATCAACCTACCCAATTTTTTGAATAAGTATGAGAATAGAGTTGAAGAATAGAAAATAGAAGAACCTTTGAAATCAAGAATTCGTTAGTCGCTTCAAATGAGAAAAGTAAGTTTCCATCCAAATAAAAAAATATAAATAAAAAATAAAAGAAAAGAAAATAAAGAGTTAGAACTCCAAAAATAGAATCAAGGAGTCAAAAGCCAAAGAAAAAGAAAAAAAAATATGGCTAAGGATGGAAACAAAGTGTAGAAGCAAAATTAAAGAACAATGGTTTCTCTAGTTGCATAATATAAAGCCTCTATTCTCTCAGACTTGTCCTTTTTGAATATCCATTTTCTTCCTTCTTAGACCATCTCCTAATCCCCGCAGCACCTAATAAATACCTCGAGCTTAATTAGGAATATGTTAGTGTGATAGTAAGTGGCAGATGTGTTTGATCGACTCCGGCTTCCTTGTGTGTCATTGAGATTGTAAGGTAAAATGTGCCCACTGCACACTGGCGTAGCAAAACTTGAGCGGAAAAATCAGAGTGGTTTTTGTCTTGACATTTATGTGAGGACCTACTTAAGGACGATATTCCGAGTTTTCAGAAACGGACCTGCTAGTTCATCTCATAGTATTACACATTGTATATATGTGTATTCGTAGATAATTGATTATTATGCATATATTAGCTTAGGTTTCGACTTGATTATTCTGTATTCATTGCTAGTGAGATGTATAGATAAGGAAAAAATAGTTTTATTTTTGAGTCATTGTAGTATAGATGAAGTTTGTGAGTACCTTCACTGGAAATCTCTCACGATGCTATAACTGGTCCACTAGGGAATTCCTAGTGGTTTAAGGCCTTGTTGCATATGGTCAATACAATCGCACTTGGCGAAACGAGATTAGTTAGAACTCCATTTTTGGTCACTTATGCTAATTTGTCATATTTGCTTGAGGACAATCAAAATGCTGTTTTGGGGTGGTTTGAGAAGAGCCCAAAACTGTAGTTTTAATCCCTTAACAATAATACTTTTAGACCAATTATGCGAGTAATAAATAAGAGTTAATGCTCATTACATGCTTTTATGTATTTCAGGCATTGAAGTCAATTATGTGCAGAAATGTGCCACTTTGGCGATATAAAGGGGCAAAGGGTTGGTTGCTAAGAAGTTCTAGGATTTCCCTGAAAGAGCACCGAAATCCTCATATTTATACGGAGTGTATGCAAAAAGTTTGGAGGTTGCCTGAAGAGAGGGTATTTGAAGAAGATGACTCGGAGGATGAGGAGGACATGACATGTTTTGATGTCGTTGCCTTGGAGAGGTGTAGGTCGGATGCAGAAAGCATGACTGTGATTCATCGTGGCATGCGTTCTCTCAATACTTTTTGCGAAGACCTCCAGACTCGGTAGACTACCATGCATCATAACTTCGAGACTCGTGCCCAGCGCGAGGATGAGATGGAAGCTTAGCGCAAGTTCCGAGATGATATGCTTACACGCTTTCTACCCCAGGGGGGGTGCGTCTTCTGAAGAGCAGTCTATGAGGCACGAGCGTCGTCGCCGCTGGACGGATGGCTCTGGCCCATCAGGAGCTCAGGAGCCATCACCTTCCCATGTGCCTTCCACTACCAGCAGGGAGTGGTTTAGGAATATTATGAGTTGATGTTGTTTTGTATTCGCTTTTTATTTAGTTCGGATGTTAATTTATAAATTCCGTAGTTAAATTTGAAATTGATTGTTAAATGTTGTTTGAATTTCAGTTTTAATATAATATGGTTATTTTCAAATTGTGCATTGTTTTTATAGTTAATCCCACCTTCTCAAATTGTTTGGGGGTGGTATTATTTACTCTAGCATGATTTGTGATATGATCCTCCAGTTTAGAATTTGTGTTGGAGTGAGGGTTGAGAATATTGCCGATATGGGCATGGCTATGAATAGATATTGCGGTAGGATGAAATCTCGATAATCTAGGCAGTTTCTATCCTAAATTCAATCTAAAAGATATTAGGGTTGTTTTAGAATCAAGAATGTGAGTTGTTTTCGTTTTTGGTTTTGGATTTTTTATTTTTTCGGCAATTGCCTTAAAGCTTTTTGGCAACTTCCCGATTCGTTTTAGCAACTTAAAACCTATAAAAACTTCATTCATTCTACACTCACAACCCACACTACACCTCATTTCCATCTCTCACCTTTCACTCCCACGTTTCCTATTTTTCTTCTCCATTATAGCATAGCCTTCGGAGCTTTCGGGAATCCCTCTGATGGGATACTACGCCATAGGCACATAAGTCAATTTCATCATAGCGCGACCTGTGCCCTATGATAACCGTAAAAATAGTATAATCCTAAATATTAATGTTAACAACACTAATACGTAATCCTACTGTTCTTACGTTTAAATCAATTCTTCTTACTCTCAAAACATAATCATGCAATATAATGAGTAAGGATTCGTTCCACTCTTAACTGTCTAGACTTAAATTGAATTCAACTAATCAAACCCAAAAGGAATAATGGTGAGAGTAATGATTTGATGTGAAATTTCTATACTACCATTCCCAACACAAGAACAATAATAAGAACATGTCATTATGGAATAAGTAATTAACATTATAAATCTAATAGAACAATAAGAACAAGATATGATTAAATGAATAACAACTACTTATTAATCTAATGAACAATAAAAACAATGATTCAATACTCAAGAAATAAACTAATTAATTAATGTAAAACTAAATAATGTAAAACTAGATCTGGATCTAAGGTTTAATGGCTACTTTTCTTATCCTAACCTAATTTATTTTCTAACCTAACTATCTACCATTAACAAAGTGTCAAGCTTTTGTTTTTATACTTTCAGATCCAAAAATCGTGCATGGGCTTGGAGCCATGTTTTGGGCTGGAAAATCGGGCCCAAAACCCAATTTCTTTAGTCCAAAATGGGTTCTTTAGTTGCAGTTGGCTTCGACAGATATTTCGTCCACTTTTGCTCCTCTGATTTGGTCAAGGCTTGGACCATTGGAAAGCTCTTTTCGAGCCGGTCGTTTTGACATAAGATACTCCCAATTCCGAGGTCTGAGTCCAAAGATCGCCGCCGGAAGTTCTGACACGACTTTGTTTAATCGCCCGTGTTGACTTTTCAGCTTTTGACCGGGCTTTACAAAGGCTTTGTCTCCTTGAATCTTGGCCTTTATTCATAGAACTCCTTAGCAACCGACCTTTCCTCCTTTATCTCGCTAAAGTGGCATATTTATGCACATAATGGACTTTGAAGCCTGAAATGCATAAAAACACGTAATCAGTATTAACTCTAAATTATTACTCACATAATTGGTCTAAAAGTATGATGGTTAAGGGGTTAAAACTATAGTTTTGGGCTCTTATCAAACCACCCCCAAACAGCATTTTGTTTGTCCTCAAGCAAAGATGAGAAATTAGAATAAGTGACCAAAAATGGAGTTCTATCTACTCACCGTTTAAGCTAAGTCGCGATTGCATTGACCATATGCAACAAGGCCTTAAACCACTAGGAATTCCCTAGTGGGCTTGAAGTTATAGCCTCGTGAGAGTTTTTCGATGAAGGTACTCACAAACTTCATCTATACTACAACGACTAAGAAATAAAACTATTGTTTCCTTATTCATGCTCTAAATTAACTATACCTCTCACTAGCAATGCATATAGAGTAATCAAGTCGAAACCTAAGCTAATATATGCATAATAATCAATCATCTACAATAAACATATATACAATGAGTAATACTATGTAATGTCTAGCAGGTTCGTTTTTGAAACTTGGAATAGCGTCCTTAAGTAGGTTCTCACAATAATAGTCAAGATACAACACTCTGATTTTTTTTTCACTCAAGTTTCGCTACTCCAGTGTGCAGTGGGCACACTTTACCTTACAATCTCAATGACAACAAGGAAGCCGGAGTCGATCAAACACATCTGCCACTTACTATCACACTAACCTATTTCTAATTAAGCTAGAGGTCTTTATTAGGTGTTGCGGGGATTAGGAGATGGTTTAAGAAGGAAGGAAATGGATATTCAAAGAGGGCAAGTATGAGATAATAGAGTCTTCATATTATGTAACTAGAGAAAACCTTGTTATTTACTTTTGCTTCTACACTTTGTTTCCATCCTTAGCCATATATATTTTTTTCTTTTTCTTTGGCTTTTGACTCCTTTTATTCTATTTTTTTGGCATTTTTATTTTATTTCTATTTTTAATTTTCTTTTCTTTGGATGGAAACTTCTTTTCTTTATTTTCTGAAGCAATTAACTAACTTTTGTTTACACAGGTTTTTCTCTTCTTCTTTCTTCCTCATTCTATTCTCAGACTTATCTAAATTGGGTAGGTTGAATTTTTTATTTTGTTTTGTTTTGTAATAGGGTAAAGGAATTGTGGTTTATGGAAGGGCTAATGAAAGGCTCAGTGGGGCGACTAGCGGAAAATATACTTAGGTCAAAATTTCTAGCTATATCGATCCAAAAAGGGCCTAAATTCTCTCTTAGGACATGGTATAGTGGTCAAGCAAGTGGACGTGTGATTTCTCTATTCGGAATATACTTCTCCCTTGTGTCATTTCTCAAATGTTTCACTCATATAAGGCTTTAGGCTATATTCTCACAAGATTTGTAGAATAAGTACTCTAGCCTAGATTTTTGAGAAACTTTCTTGCCAAACAATCATAGATACTCATGTAATATATTTATAGATAGATGCAAAGATTATTACCTACATATTAACCTATGTTTCTAAAAACTATTCTAATGCAAAAGCTACGTGAGACTTCTAGATTATTAAGAGCATAGAGAAAGAAACAATACCAATATTCCTAAGTGTATAGCATAAACTTTTTATTTTTATTTTTATTATTTTTAAGACAAATAATACGTAATATATAACCTAATATGTGCTTAACATTTACATCGTGTTTCTATACCACCCCTAAACAATTTGGGAGAAGGGGGTTCATGAAACAATTCAATAGCACAATTAAATTATGTAACTAACTAATTTTTGTAATTTTTAACATTTTATAAATAAAAGTGCATAATTTACATCCTAAAAGTGTCTAATTTTTGCAAATGTTTCTATCCCACCCCCAAACAATCAAACGCTTTGTCCTCAAAGTGTAAAGAGATAAGGAAAGAATTTACCATAGAAAACGTGGCAAAATTGGCAAGACTGTAACATAAATATTGTAAAGATGATATGATAATATGAAGCACAATTAAACCTGTATGCGTACTAACTAACACAAACTCTTTGGAGTAAACATGACAGGGCTTAGGGTGGCAACATGATTTGAAATGAATACCAAAATATGCCACTACCAAACAAAATTGGAAAACTCTTTTTAAGTTTGAAAATTTTGTTTGGCCTATCTCGAGAAAAAGTTGGTATTAGACGAAAACTTGGGTCTTTTAAAGTCGATTCCCTAGACTTACTAATATATGTTTATGTTTTTATTTTATTTAGTTTTTATATGTTTGATTTTTAGAAAAACAAAACAAAATTACGATAAACAAATAAAAATGAAACTCACTCCATAGAGAAGCACTACTCAATCCACGAGAAAAAGTGCAAGAGATAAATGCGTGAGTCACATGAAACGTAGACTAATAATCCGACACTTACAACCACTCACTCCAAAAGGAGGGTCCGGTTACCTTAATGGTGCACTCCCATAACATAAGATTGGAATGGAGTACACCGAAAAATAAAATGAGTCTTTTATAGTCAGATACTCGAGACTTTATCTAATATATATGTATTAAAATGCAGTTTACCATATATCAATAATCGAAAAAGTTGTGGGTCTTTCCAAAAATAATTAACATGGAATGCACCATCAAACAGAATTAAGCACCAAGATTTCCTATGACGTAGCTTAGTGGAATGAGAGCAAAGTCTTATAGATATAAAACCTAATCGAGCATACAATTTCTTCTTTGTCCTCCTACGAAGGGGATGCCAAGTAAATGAACGTGAGAAAATTGATGGTTGTGGAAGATACGTAGGATGTGGATAATTTTGAGAAGGAAAAAATGGAAAAAATGAAAAAGTGTCAGGTGGCTTGTCCTTGCGTGTTACTTCTTCACCAGTTGGTTTTAGATAGTTATGAAGCATAGGAGAAACGCCAAGGTCAAGTACAAACTCAATGGTTCTTTGAAAAGGTAGAGGGCGAGGAACATTCGTGATGGAGGTGAATGAGTGACATGAGGATGTGAGGTGGGTGAATGGTGTTCAACTAGTGTTCTTAGGTCTATATCATCAGAGGCCTTGAGATATGCAAGACATTCCTCAATAGGTGGGTAAGAAGAATCACTGGGATAGAGGGCGAAAAATTCGTCTTCCGTCATGGCGTCAAGAGATGAATGGATGTCAATAGGAGAGAACTCGCGAGGCGGCAAAGAAGGGTTGCAAAAGAGTCGAAGGAAATCCTCCTTGATGTTATCTACGTCTAGGGAGTAGAAATTGTGATCCTTGTCTTCTTCCATAAGAGGGGTATCTACTAGTTGCGGGGGACTAAAGTGTCAGCCGCACTAATGTGAGGTACAAAACTCTCAATGGACTTCACTTTCCCTTCTACAAGCAAACCTAGTTGTCCCTGTTTTTGTCTAAACATGTTAACTTCTACAGAAAGATTTCCAAAAGAAAGAGTCATTGAGCTATCCCGACAATTGATTTGGGCATTGGCGGTTGCCAAGAAAGGGATTACTAAGATGATGGGAATGGAATCATGAGCAACCACGTGTCAAGAATAACAAAGTCGGCAAGATAGTAAAAATCCTGAACTTTAACGAGAATATTTTCAACTACACCCTTGGGATACTTAATAGAACGATAAATTTAACTGCAAAGTCATTTTGGTTGGTTGACGTTTTTTGTTAGACCTAGTTATTTATATAAATAAAAGGGAGTAAGTTAACACTGCCCCCAGGTCTAATAAAGCGGTTGTTATGAAGGTATCACCTAAGGTGCATTATCTGATAGGGCGACCGGGGGTCTTTGTACTTAATAATTCCGTTATGTTCGGATAAAGAGGATATTGTTGAGTTAAGAATGCTTCGTGGGGTATGTTGGTTTTCCTCTTCTTGGTGCACAACTCTTTTAGAAACTTAGCGTGTCCAGGTAGACTTTTTATAGCTTCTAGAAAAGGTAGGTTTATAGTCAAATTTTTAAACACTTCCCTAATCTCATAAAAAATTCTCGTCCTTTTTAAACACAACTAGTCTTTGGGGATATGGTGTTTTATCACTATTTTTAGCAGAAGGGATAAAAGTATTATTAGTCTTTGCTTTATCTCTAGCCATTTTCCATCTAGGTGTCCATATTGGAACCTCTACAGGTGTAGGGTCTTCAGTTTCTATTATAGTATTTGGTATGGTATCATTTTTAGTTTGCGGGTAATCTTTAGGCATAGTCACTTGGTTATCAACTACCATACGAAGCGAAGGGTAGTGATTGCTGTAGGTCCCCTTTGGTTTATATTACCATTACATTAAATACTGTTTATTTCAAATGCGGTGTTTGTTGACTTAGGATTAGGCACTGCTTGACTTGGAAACACGCCGGTTTGGTTATTATTTTGGTTAGAAGACATGTCAATAACCTTTTGGTTAGAGTTTTGATCATGCTGATCTTTCATCAAGTTGGAGTTTTGTTGCGTAATTTGATTTTGTTTCTCCAACAAGGTCACTACTACTTTGTCTGTAGATGGTTGTATTGGAATTAAAACTTGTTGAGCGTTCATGTCTTGATGTTGATAGTTCTGGGTTATGGGTACTAAACCTCTATTCTGGTCACCTAAGTTCCCTTGTCCTTGATTTTGAGTTAACTGGTTGAAGTGTGATGGTTGTGGTGGTGTTTGTGCATAGACAAGAGGACAATAGAAGTCGGAATGCTCAAGACTACAACAGACATTAGAACGAGTAGAGTTAATGTTCATGACTGGAGTGGGTTGTTATTGAATAGAGATGGCATCTATCTTTTTAGTGAGGGCATCGATAAGAGTTTTAAGCTCGGGATCATATTTAACCTCAAGAGAAGAAGGAGAGGAACGGGAGGAATCGTTACAACCCCAATTGTTGTTCTTCTTAGATTGATCTTCTAAGAATTTATAAGCCTCCAAGGCTCCTTTACTAAGAAAACTACCCCCAGTCATGATATCTAGAACCTCCTTATGATAATGTGAAAGCCCCTTGAAGAAAGCACGAACAAGCGTGTCTTTCGCAAGATTATGATGCGGGCATTCAATGAGAAGATCAGTGAAACAATTCCAAGCCTCTGAAAAGGATTCATGAGGATTCTGGCTGAAGAAATGAATCTTGTGAAGCATTTCATCTGTCTTCAGTGGTGGGTAAAACTGTTCCATGAACAATTGAACAAGTTGAGCCCATGAGTCCACATAGTTTGGCGTTTGGGCAGTTAACCAAGACGCCGCCTTATCGACTAAGGTGAAAGGGAATACCCTCAGTTTAATTTGTTCCGCACCAACCGTGGGATGGTGGAATGTTGTTAGGACTTGTTCAATCCTACGCATGTGCTGATAAGGTTTTTCAAAACGGGTAACAAATTAAAAATATTTGGGGGGATTCGGAAATCCCCCACTAAGTCTGCTAGAACGATGCAAGATTTAGGGCTATCACTCAAGGCTTTGTAGAAGTCAGAGAGAGGAGTCTCTCTTTCTTCAACCATTATATCAGGTGGTGTGTGTGAAATTCTTAGATAGACGTGTAGTATTTATGTCTCGAAAAACAAGCCCCGATTATACTAGAATTAAAACTCCTCGACAAAAGCAACGAGGAGTGGAAGAAGGGAATACCGATTGCGTCCTTGCTTGGCTTATAAATAGCGTCTTGTTCAGGCGTGTTAAGTGTATATAACAAGTTAGAACACTGAAAAACTTGAAAATTGAAAATTTGAATCAAACCTGCGGAAATCCGGCAAAATCAGCTGAGGGCGCAGGTGCGCTCTGCAAATTCGAGTTCCAGTGTTTTGAGTGCGGGTCGCGCTCGGTATGGGCGCAAGTCGCGCTCAACTTCCAGTGTTTTGAGCGCAGGTGCGCTTGCTTAGGGCGCGGGTCGCGCTTAGGGTTTTCGAATGTCCAGTGTTTTGAGCGCGGGTCGCGCTCGGTATGGGCGCAGGTCGCGCTTCAGAGTTTTCAAGTTTTAGGCTGATTATCGTTCTCCAAAAAATTTGAAATTTTTACAGTCATTTGCTAAGACGTCTATCAAGTAGCCTGTAAAATTTCAGATCAATCGGAGCTATGAAAGTCCCTCTACTGCCTTAGAAAGTTTCCAAAACAGTTTTCGGACACAATACAAACAACCGAATGGTTAACCCATCAAAACAAAGCCAAAGTTTTCCAAATTTTTACTGGAGACTCCTGACAAATCCTACTTATTCCTGTAACAACTTTAGAGCAATTGGAGTTCTAAAAACTCTCCTTATCGGCTGGTGTTCCAGATATTAAGTGTTTGAAACACTACAGAAACACACTGGAAACACTCTACTATTTAGAAGGTCAAAACAAATAAAAAACTCGTCAAAATTTTTCTACAAACTCCTGACAGATCCTACTTTATCCTGTAAAATCTTTAGAATTTTTAGAACTCCCTAAGTAACCTTACTCGTCTATTTTTCAAGAACATATGGTGTGAAAACTGAAATGCAGCACTGTAAATATCGTATTTTTTTCACAAGGTAAACCAACTTTGAAAAATCTTAAAATATTCCAGTAAATCAACAACACATTAAATATTAAGTCTGAAAACTTTTAGAATTTTCGAAAATTTAGAAATACCTTCACCGCAGTGTTTTTCTCTGTGAATCCGCAGCCCCTATGCCTAAAACAGTGAACAATTCCGAAAATTCAAGAAATAAGAATGAAAAATTAAAAGGGTGGGTGGGTAGAGAATGGGGGATTTCCCCTTGGATTCAAGCAACTGAACGAGATTAAGATGGCAGCGACGCCATTTGATAACCGTAAAAATAGTAGAATCCTAAATATTAATGTTAACAACACTAATACGTAATCCTACCGTTCTTACATTTAAATCAATTCTTCTTACTCTCAAAACATAATCATGCAATATAATGAGTAAGGATTCGTTCCACTCTTAACTGTCTAGACTTAAATTGAATTCAACTAATCAAACCCAAAAGGAACAATGGTGAGAGTAATGATTTGATGTGAAATTTCTATACTACCATTCCCAACACAAGAACAATAATAAGAACATGTCATTATGGAATAAGTAATTAACTTTATAAATCTAATAGAACAATAAGAACAAGATATGATTGAATGAATAACAACTACTTATTAATCTAATGAACAATAAAAATAATGATTTAATACTCAAGAAATAAACTAATTAATTAATGTAAAACTAAATAATGTAAAACTAGATCTGGATCTAAGGTTTAATGGCTACTTTTCTTATCCTAACCTAATTTATTTTCTAACCTAACTATCTACCATTAACAAAGAGTCAAGCTTTTGTTTTTATACTATCAGATCCAAAAATCGTGCATGGGCTTGGAGCCATGTTTTGGGCCCGAAAATTGGGCCCAAAACCCAATTTCTTTAGTCCAAAATGAGCTCTTCAGTTGCAGTTGGCTTTAATAGATATTTCGTCCACTTTTGCTCTTCTGATTGGGTCAAGGCTTGGACCATTGGAAAGCTTTTTCCGAGCCGGTCGTTTTGACATAAGATACTCCCAATTCCGAGGTCTGAGTCCAAAGATACGGACGCCCCGGAAGTTCTCTTGACTTGTCTTATTTGTTTACGCCCGTGTTAACTTTTCAGCTTTTGACCGGGCTTTACAAAGGCTTTGTCTCCTTGAATCTTGGCCTTTATTCACAGAACTCCTTAGCAACCAACCTTTGCTCCTTTATCTCGCTAAAGTGGCACATTTCTGCACATAATGGACTTTGAAGCCTGAAATGCATAAAAACACGTAATCAGTATTAACTCTTAATTATTACTCACATAATTGGTCTAAAAGTATGATGGTTAAGGGGTTAAAACTACAGTTTTGGGCTCTTATCACCCTACCAAGCCCAGAGCTGAGCGTGACCTGCGCCCACAACACTGTAATTCCTATTTTCATCTTGAGCGTGACCCGCACCCATCCCAGGCAAAAAGTGAGCGCGCCCTACGCCCAAGTGCCTGGAACTCGAAAATCACCAAGGTGCACCCCGCGCCCTACCCAGGCATAGGTTGAGCGCACCCCGCGCCAAGAACCCAGTGGGCAAGAAAAATTCCAATTTTTTGTTGGTTGTTTCAAGATCGTTGCATCTGTTCTAGAGAGTAGTTTTGTGATGACTACTCCTGTAGTAATACCGGAGCAGTCTTTCGAACACTTGTTAGGGAGCGAAACTTGTAGACTTTGGTTCCACAAAAGGATCATGCAGTCCGGATGGAGGCATCTTCTGGTAAGTGAAGACGACTCGTATTCACCTAAGCTTACTAAATTTTTTTACAATAATGTTAAGTTCTATTATAACCAGGATGGAGAACAAGAATTCTCAGTCACGGTTGATAACACACCACTATAATTCAAGAAGTATGTGGTAGCATTAGTTTCGGGAATACCAATACCTGATCCTATTCACACGTGGGATATATGACCGATAATGCATACCTCTATGACTATACATATTTCCATGAGTATTATGGGGGAGGGGTATTTTGTATAATGGACCAAGGGCGTTACAACATAGCCCTTGGTAGCCTGTCCCTAAATGTAGGCATCACTATGTTATTCATCCAGATGAATATTTTAGGGGATTGGCAGTTTACCTCTGCAAATAGTACCGCTGGTGACGTTTTCCTTACTTTAGCTGAGGGACGTCGCCGATATGACATTCCCTGAGTATTAGTGGCTAGTCTTAAGAAAGCCCAAAACATGCGACATAAGTATCTTCTTATGCCTGTTTTTGTCTATCGTATCATGCTCAGTTGTCTACCTGAATTCTGTACCCAGTTCACGGATTGGAAAAGGGTTGAAGTCATTAGACCCACCAATTGGGTGGCTCCCATATTTCGAGTAATGACTTTCCCGGGATGGCAGGTGCAACCTAATTTGGTTTCTCCTTATACCCCATCAGACATAATAACACTAGACAGGTTAGCACAAGTTGACGACACACGGCGGCGGGATTGGCAAGTTATCATGGCATGGCAAGATGCGAAGGAACCTCCTCTCTTTGGAGAGGGAGATGAGGAGGAAAATTCTTAAACATGAGTTAAGGTTAGTTTTTATTTCAATTAGTGTCTGCTGATGTCCCAAGCAATTTATTTCTCATTTACCCCATAACGGGAGGAACTCTTATAGAGTTGCGTCAGCTTTTCTTTTCTATATTAGTATGTTTAACCTTGTTTTGCAGATGTTCCAGAATTTCACGCGTTTCCATGGTATTTCTCTACCCTATTTATTTAAATACTTTGAGGACAAAGCATGCTTTTTGTTGGGGGGGGGGGGAGGCATAGAAACACGTGTAATTATGGCATCTGTTAGGATATTGATATGTACAATATGCACTTGTTTTCTAGTTACAAAAATCAAAAATTTTAAAAATATTAATAAAAAGTTTATGCTGTACACTTAGGAATATTGATATTGTTTTCCTTCTCTAGGCCCTTGATAATCTAGAAATCTCACGTAGCTTTTGCATTAGAATTGTTTTTAGAAACTTAGGCTAATATGTAGGTAATAATCTTTGCATCTATCTATAAATATGTTACATGAGTATCTATGATTGTTGGTAGTAAGTTTCTGAAATCTAGGCTAGAGTACTTATTCTACAAATCCTGTAAGAATATAGCCTAAAGCCTTATATGAGTGAACATTTGAGAAATGACACAAGGGAGAAGTAAAATTCGGATAGGGAAATCACACGTCCATTTGCTTGATTACTATACCATATCCTAAGTGAGAATTTAGGCCTTGTTTGGATCGATATGGCCAGAAATTCAAATCTATGAATTATTTTCCGCTAGTCGCCCCTCTAAGCCTTTCTTTAGCCTTTCATAAACCACAAATCCTTTACCCTATTACAAAAAAAAAAAAAAAAAAAAAAACCTACCCAATTCTTTGAATAAGTCTGAGAATAGAGATGAAGAATAGAAAAGAGAAGAACCTTTGAAATCAAGAATTTGTTAGTCGCTTCAGATGAGAAAAGTAAGTTTCCATCCAAATAAAAATAATAATAAAAGAAAATAAAGAGTTAGAACTCCAAAAATAGAATCAAGGAGTGAAAAGCCAAAGAAAAAGAAAAAAAATAATGGCTAAGGATGGAAACAAAGTGTAGAAGCAAAAGTAAAGAACTAGGGTTTCTCTAGTTATATAATATGAAGCCTCTATTATCTCAGACTTGTCCTTTTTGGATATCCATTTCCTTCCTTCTTAAACCATCTCCTAATCCCCGCAACACCTAATAAAGACCTTTAGCTTAATTAGGAATAAGTTAGTGTGATAGTAAGTGGCAGATGTGTTTGATCAACTCCGACTTCCTTGTGTGTCATTGAGTTTGTAAGGTAAAGTGTGCCCACTGCACACTGGAGTAGTGAAACTTGAGCGGAAAAATCAGAGTGGTTTTTGCCTTGACATTTATGTGAGGACATACTTAAGGACGCTATTCCAAGTTTTTAGAAACGGACCTGCTAGTTCATCTCATAGTATTACTCATTGTATATATGTTTATTCGTATATGATTGATTATTATGCATATATTAGCTTAGGTTTCGACTTGATTATTCTGTATTCATTGCTAGTGAGATGTATAGATAACTGAGACATAGATAATGAAACAATAGTTTTATTTTTGAGTCATTGTAGTATAGATGAAGTTTGTGAGTACTTTCACTGGAAAACTCTCACTAGGCTATAACTCGTCCACTAGGGAATTCCTAGTGGTTTAAGGCTTTATTGCATATGGTCAATGCAATCGCACTCGGGGAAACGAGATTAGTTAGAACTCGATTTTTGGTCACTTATGCTAATTTGTCATATTTGCTTGAGGACAATCAAAATGCTGTTTGGGGGTGGTTTGATAAGAGCCCAAAACTGTAGTTTTAACCCCTTAACAATAATACTTTTAGACCAATTATGCGAGTAATAAATAAGAGTTAATGCTAATTACGTGCTTTTATGTATTTCAGGCATTGAGGTTAATTATGTGTAGAAATGTGCTACTTTGGCGATATAAAGGAGCAATGGTTGGTTGCTAAGAAGTTCTGTGATTAAAGGCCAAGATTCAAGGAGAAAAAGCCTTTGTAAAGCCCGGTCAGAAGCTGAAAAGTCAGAATCAACGTGGGCGTAAACTTGACACAAAAGTCGTGAGAACTTAGAAGACCGTATCTTTGGACTCAGGCCTCGGAATTAGGCGTACCTTATGTCAAAACGACCGGCTTGGAAATAGCTTTCCAATGGTCCAAACCTTGACCAAATTAGAGAAGAAAAACTGGACGAAAAGCCTATTGAATTCAAAACTAACTGAAAAGGGCCCTGTGGACTGAAGAAATTGGGCTTTGGGCTCGATTTTAAGGCCCAAAACATGGACCCTCAGCCCATGCATGAAAATATGGATCTGGTCTCCTCCATTTCTAGACACAATCACTACACCAGATTGGTTAATAAAAGACAGGTTAAAAGACGCGAATATTAGCGCCTAATCTTTGGACCCGTAACCAGCGCCGTTTATATTACAAAAAGTCTAGTTTATTTTTTTGTTTGAAATACTTAAAAAAGAAAAGCCCAATATAAACAGCCTAAAACGAAATAAAAACCACCGACTCTTTTTTCTTTTTTTCATTTCATTTCTTTTTTTCATTTCTCAGAAAGGTGATTTACTCAAAGGTGATTTACGAAAAAAGATTAAGGCGATTCCACTCTCTTTCATTGTCAAAGGTGTTTTACTCAATAAGGTGAGTTTTCATTCTCCTCAAATCTAATTAGAAACCCTAGTTTTATCATTATATTTTCTGTTCTCCTCAAATCGAATTGTTAAATTCATTGATTTTGTTGATTTGAATAATTTTGATTTAGTTATCTTATTTACCTGAATTTTAAAATTGATTTGAGAAATATTTTTGAATGAGTGATGCTTTTGTAAATATTTTAGGTATTTTTGAATAATCGATGCTTTTGTAAAATTTTTAAAAAAATAATCGATGCTTTTGAATAATCAGAGGGACTATCTACTGGGGAAGTCAGGGATACACAATTTTCCATACATATTAGTAGTCTTTGTTTGTCTCCCTGTTTTGACATTTGTTAGTGTTTTTTTGAGTTTGAAGGCTGCTATTGATAAACTTGATTTGATTATAGCTTTCTGCTTATGGCCACCTTTTTGTATTTAATACCCAACAACTATGATTGTCGATATCGTTGTTGTCCTTTGATATTATTTGTTTATAATTGCATTTATTATGTCCACTTATCACATTAATTTGAGAGTGTCCGGTCTGTTTCATCTTTTGTATCCTCACTACAACACATCTTTTGTGTCCTCAATAGGCACGCAGGAATAAATCTCACAAACCAAAGCCATTTATGTGTGAAAGGAATGGCTTTATTACCACCACACAAAGATTGGATATCAACACCATTGAATAGCGATGAATACTTGGATGGACTTGAATCCTTTTTAAAGTTCATGACCGATAGATTAGGAAAAGGAACTTGGTGCTCTTGTCCATGTGTGAGGTGTCGTAATGTGAGTGGAAGGGTTGATCAAAAATAGTGGTGACCATTTAATTCGTATTGGAATAGACCCATTCTATACGACTTGGTATTTTCATGGGGAATCATTTGAAGAAGATGCAATCAATGTTGAGACTGTTGGTCCTTCCACCCATAGCCAATATGAAGATGGCTATTCTCGAGACATTGATTTAGTTAGTGAAGAGTTAGGATATGTTCATCTTGATGGTTTGGATGAGTCCATGGATGGGAGTACTTCAGATGAAGATCAAAATGTAGATGAGATGAGCTTGGACGATGATTCAAATTCTCATAATGAGTACCACTGTCATCAAAATCCAAATGATATAGGGAAGGAAACGAAGTTTAACAATTTATGGGAAGATGTGAAGAGGCCTATTTATTCATCTTGTAGGAACAATCAAACAAAGTTATCTGTAACAGTTGAGCTGGTTAACCTTAAGACGAAACATCAGCTGTCAGACAACTGTTTCACCGATCTATTGAACACTCTAAGAGGAATTCTCCCTGAAGATAATACCTTACCAGTCAATACATACAAAGCCAAAGAATTGATCAAGTCCTTAGGTATGGAGTATGAGACGATAGATGCTTGTCCAAATGACTGCATATTATATTGGAAAGATGATGAAAGTCTACAATGTTGTCCAAGATGTGGTGTAAGTAGATGGAAGAATGAAAGAGGTGATGATCTCTTAGAGAAGAAAAAACTCGTACCAGCGAAAGTATTGAGATACTTCCCTTTGATACCGAGGTTGCAAAGATTGTATAGGTAACCCTCTTGTTTAAATACTTATAACACATTTCCATTTGGTTTTAACACATAGCCAATTAAGATATTTATGTTTTCGTAGTGTTCCTTGGATTGCGGAGCAAATGACATGGCATTCGAGGGTGGTTGTCGATGAAAATAGAATGCGTCATCCAGTCGACTCTTTTAATTGGAGTACAATTGATGCTAAGTATCCGGAGTTTTCTTTTGAGCCTCGAAATGTCCGTCTAGGACTTGCAACGGATGGGTTTAATCCTTTTTCTCATCAGAGCAATTCGTATACTTGTTGGCCTGTTATGGTTGTTCCCTATAACTTACCTCCATCTCTTTGCATGAATAAGCAATTTGTTATGATGTCTATGTTGATACCCGGGAAGAGTAGTCCAGGGAAAAACATTGATGTTTACTTGCAACCTTTGATTGCAGAGTTGAAAGAGTTGTGGTCCACGGGCACTCCATGTTATGATTCTTATACTCAGTCTACTTTTACCATGAAAGCAGTTTTATTATGGGCTATTCACGATTTTCCTGCGTATGGCATGCTTTCTGGTTGTAGAATTGGTGGAACTTGTGGTTGTTGTCTGTTTGTGCGAAAATACGTGTTCAATTAGATTGAAACATGGGTCTAAGACTGCATATATGGGTCACAGAAGATTTCTTCCTGAAGATCATCCTTTTAGGCATCAAAAGAAACCGTTTGATGGAAAGGAAGAACTTGAGACTGCTCCATCTCGATTGACCTGTACTCAGGTGTTGAGCATAGTAGAAGGGTTTGAAACGGTGTATGGAAAGGGGCACCGGATAATGGTTAAGTAGTCGTGGACCAAATGCTCAATTCTAACTAAGTTGCCATATTGGGAGGCAAGTAATGTTTTAACAATATTTTGAATATGATTTATCATGTGTCATTGTCATTTGAATGTTTGTATAATGCACAGGACTTGTGTGTCTTTCACAATTTGGATGTGATGCATGTAGAAAAGAATGTCGCGGAGAATCTCATTGCAACTATTATGGAATTGGACAAGAGTAAAGATGGGTTGAAAGCACGCCTAGATTTGAAAGAGATGAAAATTAAGCAACACTTGTGGCCCATAGAATCGGGAGATAAGTTACTATTACCAAAGGCTGAGTTTGCTCTATCCCGGGTTGAGAAAAAACTCTTCTTAGAGACTTTGTCCACTTTGAAGGTACCTATTGGATATAGCTCTAATTGGAAGCGACATGCAAGCAAGGTAGATTTTGAATTGAAAGGACTGAAGTCACATGATTATCATATTTTGATGCAACAATTATTACCATTACTGCTAATGCATGCTTTTAAAAAACACAAGCCATTGCGTGTAGCTATTGGGCAATTGTCAACATTCTTTAAAATCCTTTGCTCCAAAGTAATTTATCGTGATGAGCTTTGTATTGCGAAAGAAAGAGTAGTCGAAGCATTGTGTGTCTTTGAGAAATATTTTCCACCTTCGTTCTTTGTTATCATGACACACCTTGTTGTGCATTTGGCGGAAGAAGCAGAAATTTGTGGACTAGTTTGGAGTCGGTGGATGTACATTTTTGAGCAGTAAGTCTTTTGAGAAAATCATGCTTATTTTTGTTATTGGTTATAAATAATATTTTGGTGATGACATGTCTTAGGATGTTGAGATCTTATAAGAACTATGTAAAGAATCCGGCACACCCTGAAGGTTGTATTGCTGAACGTTATGTCATTGAAGAATCAATAATGTACTTACTGCATGGAGCACATGCCTGATGGCTCAAAGGGAAGCCACAAACGAGGCAAGGAGAGATATATTGATGATGATGGGGAATTTGTAAGCGAAAAACCCCTTAACAAAAAAGGTGTACATACACTAACTAATGTGCAATATGAACAAGTGCGAAAATGGGTGCTTCAATGTTCAAAAGTTGCGATTCCATGGAGAAAGTAAGTATAACTAGTCAAGGTTATCTTAATTTGTGACTACATAGCTAGAGATACAAATGGAGGAGTACGTTTTGTTGATTCAAGAGCTATTAGTGTTGATCCAGGTTAAAAAATATTTTGTTTTGAACAATTTACCTGCTACACTATATTAAGTGTTAAATGTGCATTTCCTTGTTCTTATGCTCAATTTCAGGATCAAGTGCTAGGGTGAGTCATCAAAGGTCAATGCCTTTGTTTATATCACGATTCTTTGAGAATCTTCTTTGGTAATGACTTTTTTTGAGAAACAATTGTAAGAAACAAGCTAATATATTAAGTTAGTGCATGGATTTTTTGATACATGTTCCTAATTTCAGGCTCATCATCAAATGCGTCCCAAGGTTCTGAGCAACATGATGGAAACCCTTCTGGTAATACACTTTTGATTTATTATCTTTTGTACTTTTTTGTTTTGATTTATTATCCTTTGAGTTTTTACATTTTGTTTTAAGCCTCCATTTTATTTTATGGTTCATTGACTTAGTTTTTGTTGAATATAGGAAAGAAATTTATTGAATTTGACGTTGATGGACAACCAGTTGGAGATAATTCAAGTAGCTATTCTAGTACACTTGGTGGAATTGCGAAAACTCATTGTCCAATTTTCCATGAAAGTTTCACAAACGTTCCTGATCAAACTAAGAATGCAATTTGGAAGAGTATCAAGGTTAGTGTTGAAAATACATCAAAATGATTTTTTATTTATTTGTATGTATATAAGATTAACATTGATCTGACTTCATTCTTATACAGAAAGAGTACCAGGTTTCCGATACATATAGGAAATGTCAACTCAAGAAGGTTGGTAAGTCTTTCGGGGAGTACAAGCATCGCCTTTAGAGTTAAAAACGACAAGTACAAAAATGATGACGAAAAGGAAAAGGAACTGTCCCTAAAGGAGTAAAGCGGGGAAGAGTGGGAGAGATTTGTAGACAATGAATCGAAACCTTTCAGGAAGCGAATCGCGGTTGATTGGCAAGAAATCAAGACAAGAAGTAAAGTCTTTGCATACATCATCCAGTGAGAAGAGGATCGCAAGAACAATCCACGAGTTGGTATGTTATTTTGCATCTTAATGTATGAGAAGTCGAGAAAATAGTAAGTTGGTTCTTATAACTTTTCTTCTATTATTTGTTTTTAGAAAAAGAGGAATCACGGTTCTAAGTTCACCCGAACAGATTCTTACATAGCTATCCATACACGCAAAGATGGTTCTTTCATTGCTCCGAAAGGATGGTGAGCTATTTAAATATTATATGTTTTGCTTTTGTGTGCATGTACAAATAATTCGATTACATTCTTTGTGTCATTGTAACAGGCTAGAATTAATGCTATAATGGAAGTTGATCCATCTAGCGTTGACTTAGACTTGGATAATGATCCGTCAAGCGCAAGTGTTTGGTCTCGATAAATATGGTCGGGGTGCGTGGTATGAGTCTTTGGTATCACGAAGACTTCTCTTGTATCATCAGCTCCTGCCAAAGAGAAGCTTCACCAAGAGTACCAACAACGTACTATGGTTGAAGAGTGGGTTATGAATCTAGAGAAACATATGATCAATCTCACCCAAATCTTAGTGGAAATGAAAGACCAACAAACAAATTCACAAAAGAGTGTTACTGCCAATGCAACAACATCTAATGTAATATAATTATATCTCTTGAAATGCTTACGCTGCTTTTTGCAATAAATTTATGCTTAGCTGCTTAATTTGTTTTTCTTTGTTAATGTTTTATTTGTTTTGTAGGTAAGGGAACCAGCAAATACACAACCTTCACGAGGTATGCAACTGTGTAAAATGTTCAACATGCATAGAGAACTGATTGCTAAGGGAAGAGCGACGAAGGGAAACATTTTTTATGATCCGGATGTCGATTCCTCAATGGAGATGTACAATGTCCAAGTATCTCTCATCCTTGATCGTAGTGAGCGATCGCTTTGGGTCCAAAAGACATTTGAGAGCTTCAATTTGCCCACAACAAATGAAATGGCCAGCAATCTTTACTCGTTTTGTTTAGGTGCTAATTTTAAGTTTTCTCCATTCTGTTGGGTGTCCCCGCTATATATGGTTTAGGACATAGTTTTACCGCTATGCATTTCTGTCTTTTGGGTTGTGGAAAATCTTTGCTTGCTATAAAACCAATGTTGTCTCTGTCTTTTTACTTAATTCTCTCAATCACAAATTGGCTTGAAATTAGATTAGTATAAGAAGTGATGATCCATGCGCAACTCTGCATAGCCCTAGCTTCTTATTCATCTTTGAAATTGAAATTGTGGTGGTTAGAAGCTTAACCCAAAACAAAGCATGCTCACTTATTTTATATTCTTATGCTTAGGTTGCGAACCACAAGTTGCAAGACTATGTATGGAAGCACAAGGATTCATTGTTATGGGGCGAGATGGTTGGAATTGACGTCTCTTCTCTTTACTTTCTGCAGACTTGGTATTTTCCAAGGTTTAGGATAAAGGTATAGATTCAGTTATATATCCAAATCAATTTTCTTGTTAGAGTAGTGTCTATCGTGGATTGAAGTGGGACCTCTTAAGCAAATAAGAGAGTCTAATCTCGCCTTCTGAATTTTGTGGGGTGTATGTCTTCATGAATAATGTACCTAGTTGCTCCTAATTATAAAGTGCTATGTTTGTTCTCTAGCTTTCAAAGGTGCACATTACATTTGCACATCTACGGTATGAGGTGTAAATTTGCTCTACGTCGATGAAATGTGATTGTATATAATCTTTTGAATGCACCTTTTAGTTGTAATTTGATGCTACACCAATTTGACAACCCCGAGTAGGTGTGTTTATTTGTCTACCTGTCTATTGATTTTGTTTTGAATTCTTTTCGAGGCTCTCACGGGAGCGGGTTCAACACGCACCTAAGGATTTTGGGAGCCTCACATTGTATAGGATCCTGCTAACATACTTTCAATTTTTATGTTGATATGAACACAGTGAAATTTTATGGATTATGCAGAGACTTGACCTGATCTAACGATCGGGTATGTATGCAGCCATTACTTGCTTCGATCTCACTTAATCTTTTTGATGGAGTGAATGGAAGCTCACTATCTAGTGATTTTTTATATTAAATGGAAATCCTTTTTGTTCAATATTACTTGCAGAGTTCGGTTGTTGTTCGCTATGTTCTTTATGAAAAAATCAACTTCTTAATATTGTGAAATATATTTCAAGTAAAACGGAAAGTGTGAGAGTGTGACACATATATTAAACGGAACCGATATACAACACTCAATTTTACTAGTTTGTGAGACGGTTGTTGTTTCAGTATGTTTGCGTAGTATTAGTATATCATATAAATCTATCACATATATTTGTTCTCAGTATGGTGGGGACTTGTGGATCATTGGATTTTCAATATGTATATAATGTTAAGAACTTAAGGTGAATATTCAATGAATGAGAGTTGAGTGGTTTCTCTTGTTGAGATTTGAGTGATTCCTCTCGAATGCAAATTGATTACGTTCATTGCTTTCTTTTGTTATTTTCTACGTCATCATGCATCTCACTTAAGCTATTAGCTAGTCTAGAGGAACTGATAATTATCTTATGAAATGAGATAGCCAGATACACTGGATAGACGCTTTTTGTTTGAAAAAATGCCAGCCATGTTAGTTTGATCAATCCAATTTTAATTTGCCATTGTAATCTGTGTTTTTTAATCGTGGTCTAACTTTTGTGTATATTTTTATGTCTTGCAGGACTTTGAGGCACTTTCTGGTTGTTTGTCCCAACTCTAGCTTGACATCTTATACTCACACAAGGATATACAAAGCTTGATAGTTATTAGTCAATGATGTACAATGATATACAATTAGTTTGTTGTTTGTTGATTTGCATATCTTTGGAATAGTGATGGTGATATCATTTTTGGAATGGTGATTCGTGGACAGATTTTGCCGACACTTTGATATACAATTAGTTAGTTGGGCCTCAAAAAAGCTCATTGAGCCTGAGCCCCGAGCCGAATGCCTGTGTCAAATTTCTTTTTTTTAAAAAAAAACTAAAACCCAAAACCCGCCCATAAGTGTCTCTGAAAAAACCACGCTATCTTAAGAGTGGTTTTTTCTTAAAGTGGCTATTGTATTTTCCACGGCAAAAGACGCTTACTAAAGCGTGGTTTAAAATTTAAGACATGCTTATAAACGGGTCACCATCCGTCACTTTTTGTGCGTGGTTTTTTAGGATAAAAGACGCACTGTACATGTCTTTCTTAGGTGATTCTGTTGTAGTGAATACTTAGCATTTAAGTATTAATTAGCTTAGGATAGAAGGTAGTCATTAGAGAATAATCTAGATATAGTTTTAAGTTTTATTCAATTAATTAGTTTTCAATTATTGTTTTAGATCTAGTTTTTACTTTGCAATATATTAGTTAGAACAAGTAAATGATTAATTTAGAATCACATTTAGTTTTATAATAAAGTATTCATCTTTAATTCTGATTTAGTTTATTGATTCAATTCTTGTTTAGTTTTAGTATTGTTAAATTCATAAATTAGTTGTCTTCAATTGCTAATTAGTTAATCATAATCTAGTTTTAATTATTTAGTTATCAATTTCATTTCTTAGTTATTAATTTAGATTTGAATCTATTGATTAGTTAAATTAGTAAAGTTAGAATCTTTATATGATGTCTAATTTTAATTCAATTGGAAATGATAGTTTGATGAATCAAGGCTAAACCTCCATTAGGGGGGTTTGATGAAAACTTGATTGTGTAGTGTAGAATTGTTGTAAGAGTCTATTCCACTCTAGAAGGTCGTTGATTCGCTATGAGAATGGGTTGGACTTCCTCACATGCTAGTTATGAATTGGTAGAGATGCCATGTATAATTAGGGATTAGAAAGACCAATTCTTACCGTAAGAACGTAAGAATTGGATTACAACAATCTATGCTAATTTGTTAAGTTGGATTTAAGGTGGATTCAATTCCCCCCTAATTCTTATTCTAGATTCAAATCTTAGTATTCTGTAGCATTTCGTAGTTGAATCATCATAGTTAGTATCTTGTTCTTAGAATTCACATCGTAGTATAATCCCTTCGTAAAACTCTCATTGACTTTGGTAGGATTGATAGTCGTAGAAAACTTTGAATGCTAAAGAACTAGGAGTGGAACGAATCTTCTATTCCAACTCTATTTCAATAGATTCGAGAGTAGAAATCTTTGATAAATATAGTATTCGTAAAAGTTTTAATTTTACTTGCGTTTGAATTTCAACATTTATTCGTGAGTATAACTATTCAAATTTTATCGTTTATCAATATGGGTCAAACTTCCCGCGATGAAGCGTCATCCAATCCATAACCCTTAGTCATTTGTGAAATGGGGCCTTGATATTGTTAATTTATTTCCGATGGCCCCTAGCAGTGTTCGTTTCTTGCTCGTCGCAACAAATTATTTTACTAAGTGAGCAGAAGTCCAGATCCATGCTTTAGGCATTAAAAATTTCTTATGGCGTGACATTATTTGCCGTTTTGGAATTCCAGGATCGTTGACTTCTAACAATGGCAAATAATATGCCATTGAAGAAATTTGACAATTTTGTTTTGACTTTAAGATTAGTCATAATTTCTCATCACCATACCATCCTTTAGAAAATAGACAAGATGAAAGAAAGAATGTACAAAACTTCTATTTCTTTCATTTCAGTTCCAATGGTATAATTATATTTCCATCGCAACCTTATTATCACTACAACAAAATCTGACTACGCTACCATATTTAGCTTCGTCAGTCTAAGTTTGAACGCTTTTACGCTTGCTTAGTACATTACTATCACTATGACAAAATCTGATGAAGTTATCACGTTTAACATCATCAGTCTAAGTTTGAACGTTTTTATGCTCTCTTAGTACGTTACTATCGCTACGACAAAATTTGATGAAGTTACCACGTTTAGCTTAGTCAGTCTAAGTTTGAACGCTTTTACGCTCGCTTAGTACATTACTATCGCTATGACAAAATCTGACGAAGTTGTTACCACGTTTAGTTTTGTCAGTCTAAGTTTGAACGTTTTTACGCTTGCTTAGTATGCTACTATCGTTACGACAAATTCTGCCCAAGTAACCACATTTATTGATAAAAGTAAAAAGACTGTTTCTTACCCTATAAATAATGATTTAAGCTAGGAATAAGAAAGCTAGTGGATTTACTATCTAGATCAAAGTTTTACTCTCGATTATCATGCAATAATGTGGAGTCAGAATTCATTCTACTCCTAGTTTCTTAGAAGTAATATATTCGCTAACTTAACAATTCTATAATATCAATGAGAGCAATAATTAAATTATACTAATATGGTGAAAATAGCCAATTAAGATATGCTAAATTATACTATGGCAATTTAATTAGAAGATGTGAATGAGATAAGAAGAGATTAGGGGGATTTGATTCCACCTTGATTAATTCTTAATATGCTAGCATAGATTTGTTGTAATCATAATCTTTATGTTTTCACATAAAGGTTAGGTCTTTTTAATTTCTAATTATTCATGGAAATCTCTACCAACTAATAATTAGCATGTGAGGCAATTAAAACCCATTCTCATGGTGAATTAACTACCTTCTAGAGTGGAATATTTTACTACAACTTATTCTACACTAACACTTCAAGTCTTCATCAAAGCTTTAATCAAACCCCTCTAATGGAGGTTTAGTTATGATTCATTAGACATTCATAATTAAAAGAATAATAATAAGACATAATGAAGAACTATTTTATTAAAGATAACTTGAATTGAATTAATGGTGACTAGGCTAATAAAATAATAACTAGGGTTTAAAACTAAAGAAAACTAATGATAGAAAGCTTAATTAACTAAGGGGTTCTTATTCTAAGTAATTGGGAGGAGAGGGCTAGGTTTACAATTTCGTGCATGGGCTTTGGAGCTATGTTTTGGGCCATTAAAACAAGCCCCACACCTAATTAATTAAGTCCAAAATGGGTTTCTTTGCTGGAAATTACTGCAATAACCCTTTTGTCTACTTTTATTAATCTGATTGGATCAAGGCTTAAACTATTAAAAAGATTTTTCCGAACTGGTCATTTTGACATATAGTAGGCCCAATTCTGAGGTATGAATCCAAAGATATGGCCTGCGGAAGTTTTGTTGACTTTTTATGCTCTATTTCTGCCTGCATTGATTTTGACTTTTCAGCTTTGACTAGGTTTTAAAAAGGTTTTTTCTCTTTGAAACTTGGGCTTTAATCATAGAATTTCTTAGCAACCAACATTTGCTCCTTTATCTTGCAAAAGTAACATATTTCTTCACATATTTAACTCCAATACCTGAAATACACAAAAGCACGTAAACAATACTAACTTTTATTTATTATACACATAATTGGTCTAAATGTAATATTATTAAGGGGTTAAAACTACAGATTTGGGCTCTTATCAAACCACCCCCAAACAACATTTTGTTTGTCCTCAAGCAAATATGGGAAATTAAAATAAGTTACCAAAAATGGAGTTCTAACTAATCTCATTTCGCCAAGTGCGATTGCATTGACCATATGCAATAAGGACTTAAACCACTAGGAATCCCCTAGTGGACGAGTTATAGCCTTGTGAGAGTTTTCCAAAGAAGGTACTCACAAATTTCATCTATACAACAACGACTAAGAAATAAAATTACTGTTTTCTTATTTATTCTCAGATATCTATACATCTCACTAGCAATGAATATAGAATAATCAATTCGAAATATAAGCTAATACGTGCATAATAATCAATCATCTATGGATAAACATATATATAATGAACTATGCTATGAAATGCAATAATAGGTCTATTTCTGATATTTTGGAATAACGTCCTTAATTAGGTTCTCGCAAATATGTCAAGACAAAAACACTCTAATTTTTCCACTTAAATTTCGCTCACTCCAGTGCGCAGTGGTCACACTTTACCTTACAAACTCAATGACGTACAAGGAAGCCGAAGTCGATCAAACACATCTGCCACTTACTATCACACTAACCTATTCCTAATTGAGCTAGAGGTATTTATTAGGTTTTGCGGGGATTAGGTGATGGTTTAAGAATGAAGGAAATGGATATTCAAAAGGACAAGTCTGAGATAATAGGATCTTCAAAATATGTAACTAGGGAAAACCTTGTTCTTACTTTGCTTCTACTATTTGTTTCCATCCTTTGCCATTTTTTTCTTTTTCTTTTGGCTTTTGACTCCTTTGATTCTGTTTTTGGAGTTCTAACTTTTTATTTATTTTTATTTATTTATTTGTTTTCTTTGGATGGAAACTTTCTTTCTTTTCCTATCTGAAGCAACTAACAAATTTTTGGTTTTCCACAGGTCTTTCTCTTTTCTTTTCATTTCGTCTCTATTCTCAGACTCATTCAAAAGTGGGTAGGCTGATTTATTTTTATTTTGTTTTTATAAAAGGGTATAGGATTTGTAGTTTATGAAAAGGCTAAAGAAAGGCTCAGAGGGGCGACTAGGGGAAAATAATTTCATATAGGTTTGAATTTTTGGCTATATCGATCCAAAAAGGCCTTAAATTCTCATTTAGGATATGATATAGTGATCAAGCAAGTGGACGTGTGATTTGTCTATTCGGAATTTACTTTTTCCTTGTGTCATTACTCAGATATTTCACTCATAAGGCTTTTAGGCTATATTCTCACATGATTTGTAGAATAAATACTCTAGCCTAGATTTCAGAAACGTATTGCCAATACAAACATAGATGCTTATGCAATATATTTATGGAAAAATTCAATGACTATGAGCTACATTTTAACCTAACACTACTAAAAAAATGACTTGTGATGACGGCTTTTAGCCGTCATGAAACAGGTTTAATGACATTTTTTCATTAAAAAAACTACCGTCATTATAGAGCCCGTCATAAAAGTTAACCAAAAGCGTCATAATTTTGATGACGGTTCTAGAGAAGCTGACATCAAAGCTCGAATTTAATATGACAAAAACTCATTTATAAACGTCATAACTGGATCCTTTTGCATGACATGTTTTACTTAACCGTCATAATTTATTAGAAAAAGTGTCAAAAAATAAACCTTCATTTATGACTGTTTTTATTTAAGTGTCATCCTGAGAAACAAAAGCGTCAAGCATTTAACACTAAAAACTGTCAAGAATTGGTATGCCACACTGCATTAGTAACAAAGCGCCTAGCCCGATTTTTAGAACACTGCATTATACACCTTTTTGTGGTTTTGCCAACCAACAAACAAGCAGGCTATACGTATTTTGGATAGACCAAACAGAAAAACACTGTCCACTATCCATGTTACCAATTAGGGCCTATCTAAATCGTCTACTCGCCCAGTCATGTCAACTTTATTATTTAGTAATTATATCGGTATAGTTTTGGCGATCCATTTCTTTTTTGATTTTTGTGTCACCTATTTTAATTCTCATTTGATCTTCTCTCAATTAACTACATTGCATCCTCATATAGCTTAGTTTGAAATTATTTAGTTTATCATATTTACCGACATTACATTTTCACATATAACTATTCGTTTAAATGCACACCACCCCTGGTTATTCATTATGCTTATTCTTTTCTCATTATTTTTCCTCGTTGATTTTCTTTTCTTTTCTTTTCCTTGCCATATGAACTTGGTTCACATGCCAAAGAGGGCGCGGTGTTTCGACCCCCACCTATATTGCAAACGTCAATTGGTAGGGGTCTCCACTTTATTAGTTTAATCGACAGGGCTAAGGCCTAATTTGCAGTATCATGAATCAATGTGCATGCCCACTAACTCATGTGTTTAGGGCTGAACCCTAGCCACAAGGCTTGCCACTTACTTACGGTAATTTATGTCCAAATTCATTTCTTATCAAAGAGATAATCATTAATTAAGAGTCATGTTCAATTACAATTACTTGAACTACAAGAAATATCTACTTTACGCATATAAATACCAAACTACTTTTTCATAAAGAACTATGCTCTTGAGACTTGATCTCATCGATAATTTGGGTACGTATGCAACCGAAAGGTACAGTCTCATTATTCTCTTGATCACCATCACTTTTCTCACTACTTTTATACGTTATTCATCTCTTTCGTCACCACTTAGTGTTTTGATCATATTTGGTCGAAACACTTCTTGCAATGGTTCTCTTTATAATCTTTTTTGGCTGGACCGTATATGCTCATATCTCCACTGACTTCAAGAAGGCGATGCCTGAAAAATGGTTGCATGCCTGAAAAACCAATCAGCTACAACTGTGAAATGAAGCAAGGGCAGACCAAAAGGAAGTGGAAAAAGGAGGAACCATTAAGTCAGACAAAATGATTAAGTTATGCAGCTGGAATGTTAGGGGACTGAACGGAGTACGAAAGCAAAATAGATGAATAAGTTTATTACAGAGTATAAGATAACATGTATGGGATTTCTGGAAACGAAGATTAGAATAAATAGATTCAGAAGTATAACAGCGATGGTTTGCCCTGCGTGGGAAGTGGAACATAATTACTCGAGTCATGAGTATGGTAGAATATGGCTTGCTTGGGACCAAAACTTTTTGAATGTGCAAAAGGAGGTGGAGGGCAGTCAATTTATCCACTATAGGGTTACCCTCCTGCAATATGGATTCTCCTTTTTTTGTTACTATTATATGTGCGAGCAATAAAAGACATGAAAGATTGATTTTGTGGGAGGAGCTGAAGATAATCAGTGCTAGTTTGCACAGACCTTGGTGTATAATGGGGGACTTTAATAATCTGCTATTCTCCCATGAAAGAATAGGCGATAGAGCTGTGCACCTGAGGGAAATCCTCCCTTTTGCCAATAGTTTGAATGTAGCTGGGTTAGTTGATCATTCGGCATCAGGATGCTTCTTTACCTGGAATAGTGGAGGGGACAGTGTTAGAAAATGGTCAAAAATAGACAGATGCCTAGTCAACTCTGCTTGGTTTCCTCAATCAAGGTTTCTTGGATCATTGCCCTGTGGTGTTGTCTTTTCTTTCTACCTTCCGAAGTCATTTCCCTTTTAGGTTCTGTAATTTCTAGATGCTTCATCAGGATTTTGCTAATATGGTGAAAGTATGTTGCATAGTAGTAGATCATAGAAGCCCAATGTTTATGTTAACAAAGAAACTGAAGAGCCTAAAAGTTGTTTCGAAAGGGTGGTCATGGTCCATCTGCAGTAATACTCAGAGGATAGTCAAAGATGCACGAGAGGAGCTAGATGCCATTCAAGAAAGACTCCATCAGAACCCATTAGATTGTTCTCTTAGTGCACAAGAGTTCCTCGTTCGAGGGAAATTATGTGATTTGCTCAAACTGGAGGAAGCGGATATCTACCAAAAAACAGATATATATTGGATGGCATTTAGGGATAAATGCAACAAGTTTTTCTTCAATTCTTTAAAGGAGAAAAAAAGGAGAAATTATGTATGGAATGTTATTGATGAGCGAGGTATCTGCAGGGAAGGAAGGGAACTCGTAGCAAAAGCATTCTTGAGCTACTACAAAGAATTGCATGGGAAGCCATCTAGTGTACCATGTGATTATGAGTTTCCTAATAACCTCAGGGTGGCGGAAATAAACACTATAACAAGTCAGTTTTTAGAATCTCAAATGTCTGAATCCAAAATAAAAGAGGCCCTGTTTGGCATGGAGGATAACAAGTCATCGGGTCCTGATGGGTTATGCTTGTTTCTTCAAAAAGTGCTGGCCAACTATTGGGGATGATTTCATACGAGCTATCAAGTATATTTTCACACATAAGCAACTGGCAGGAGGGATAAATGCTATGCTGCTATGCCTTATTCCAAAAATGAAAAATGCTTCAAATGTTAGCTCCTTAAGACCTATTGCCTGCTGTAATATCATATATAAATGTGTTTCGAACGTTCTAACAAATAGGATGAAGAATTGTATAGCATCGTTGATTTCTACATCCCAATTTGCTTCTGTACCTGGGAGGTCTATCCAGGATAACCTTCTCCTTGCTCATGAATTGCTTAGAGGGTATTGAAGGAAGAAAAGGCAAAAAAGATGTGCTATAAAGCTGGACATAAAGAAGGCATATGAGTCAGTCTCTTGGCCAGTTCTAAAAGGCATACTGTAGAAGTTCAATTTCCCCCCTCTTTTCATAGATTGGCTCTACATGTGTTATGCTTCTTCTTCGTATTCTGTGATGGTAAATGGCACATTAGAAGGGTATTTTAGAGGACAACGAGGGCTTCGACAAGGTGACCCAATTTCCCCATATATGTTTGTTCTTATTATGGAAGTGTTGAGTGCTCTTCTTTAACAAGGGCTCCAGCTGAATTTGATACAAGCCCACTCAAAGTGTAAAAAGTTGGAGATCTCCCACCTCTGGTTTGCAGATGATGCCCTTTTTTGTAAAGGAAACATGAATTCTATACTAACAATCAAGGATATCTTAGCATCCTTCAATTCTCTCAAGCTACGAGGCTGAGCTTGAGTAATGAAAAGACTACTCTCCTAACAAGAAGTATGACTGAAGATGAAGGCCGAGAACTAGCAGCTGTCATGAACATCTCGATTGTTTCACCACTAGTAGCCTACCTTGGGCTTCCACTAACTGCATCAAGATTGGGAATAAGAGACTGTCTACCGCTTATAGAGAAAATCACTAGTCATATCTCCAACTGGAAAAATAAAGACTTGAATAGAGCGGGAAGAGTACAATTAGTCCAATCAATTTTGTCATCATTTCAAACTTATTAGGTTAAGAATTTTGTGTTGCTAAAAGCAGTATTGGATAAGGTGGGGAAGATTTGTAACAGATTTATTTGGTCAGGACCAAAGATGGAAAGGAAGATGCACCACTCGAGTCATGCAACCCTCAAAATAGAGAAAGAACAAGGAGGACTTGGTCTGATCGATCCAAAGTTTTGGAATCAAGCAGCGTACTGTGGCTTAGTGTTCAAATTGGCATAAAGATCAGACAACTTATGGGCAAAGTGGTCATAGGAAAATAATATTAAGCACAACAAGTTCTAGACTATGAAAATACCACAGGACTGCTCTTGGGTTTGGCGAGGGATATTGAAACATCGGGAGCTCTCATGGAAGTTTGTGAAGTATAATATTGCAACAGGTAATGAAACAAGCTTTTGGCATGATCCCTGGTGCTTGGGACCTCTCTTTTTAAATTCTCAAGCCAAAGTCTGCTAGCCCACTCTATACCTCAGGAAGGAAAAGTGGCCGACGTGATAACTAATGGCTACTGGTCGCGAACCATCTTTGACTTACCCGAGTCTGAAGTAAAGAAGTGGATTCTAGGTACTGAAATAAACTTATATCTTGCTGAAGATAGAGTTATTTGGACCCCTACAAGCACAGGAGAGTTTTCTATTTCATCTGCCTATGCTGCTATTAGGAATGTGCGAAGTAAGGTAAAATGGTTCAAACTTATTTGGGGAAAGCTCTCGGTTCCAAAGCACTCCTTCATTATGTGGCAGTTATTCTCGGGAGCTCTGCCTACATAGAATTGTTTAATGGTGAAAAAGGTGCTCAGCCAATCTCGATGTTGTCTATGTGATTCCTTTGAGGAAAGTTTGGCACATTTATTCTTTGACTGCTCCTATTCAAAAATTGTGTGGCAAGGTGTAAAAAAAACTATAGGATTATCAGAACATATTCGTGAATCCCATGTTGAATGGTATCGACTGATGCACATTTGCAGACCAAACACTATGACGTCTGAAGTGATGAGGGCGCTAATTTGTGCGGATGTTCAAGCCATATGGAATGAATGAAATTGGAGGATTAAAAAGAAAAGATTTACACCTGCTGAAGTGGTAAGTCTACGAGCACTTAATAGAATGAAACTCTATTTGGGGAAAATGTTGGAAACAGTAAAGGATGATGTGGTGCTGCGTTCGCTTCTGTTGAAGTTGGGAATAGGAGCAAGGTTCAAACAAAAGGTGGAACAATGGAATCGGTGGAAGGCAACACCTTCTGACACCGTTACCCTAAATGCAGATGGGTCAATGCAAGATGACAGTGCTGGATTTGGTGGAGTGTTAAGGGTAGCAAAAGAGAGGTAATTCTAGCGTACAATGGAACTTCCTCTAGACGCTCGGTGTTGCACCAGGAACTGCTAGGGGTAAAAAAACTATTGGAAGGTGGCATAGCTATGCGTATATGGAAATTACAAGTTCATTTAGATTCTATGAGAGACTCAAATTATGAACAACAGTGAGCAACTAACCACCGTGGTATTGTAGGAACTTAGTCTCCCATATAAGAAGTTTAGCTACGCAGTTTGAAGATATTGAGTTTAAGCATGTGTTTCGTGAAGGTAATCAAGTGGCAGATCACCTATCAAAAGTTACAAGGTCCTTATGTAATGAATCTATCTTCTTTATCCCCCATGGACCAAAAACTTTGTGAGTCGATTAAAGGGGATAAGGACAGAAAAATGTACTTGCGTATTTTGGCTTAATAAAAGGTTGGGGTATCCTTAACCCCTAGTTACTTTAAAAAAAAAAGATTCCCTTAAATAAAATTTGTGATTTTTGAAAATTTACTCTTTAAACAGATAATGTTCTTCTCTATATTGTTGTCGGTTGCTATACTATATATTTTTGCTCTACTAAATGAGGGATGTCTATGAACTTTAACTCAATTCAATGACACAATGGTGGTAGTTTAATAACCCAATATAATTTACTAACTGATCAATATATTTTGAGGACTAGGAATGCTTCTTCAGATGATTATGTGCTGGAGTTTAAGATAGGCAAGTAAAACTATACTATAATGTGATGTGAATTAATTAGCTAAACTTTTAGAACTATTACTCGTCTCCTTTTAACTCTGAGCTACATAGCCAAGAAGTAGAAAAGGCTACGGAGATTCAAGCTGTTAAAGATGTGGAAATCCTGACTCTGAGACAGAAAGCTAGAGTTACTGATGCTCTAGAAGGGGAGAGAAACTCAAAGTATTTCCACGCCATAACAAAGATGCGATTGGCTAAATCCCAAATTGTGGAGATACAAGATGACCAGGGAAACAAGCTGACGCAACAGGCAGAGATTAAGAAATTCATTGTGGAGGCATACGAGGAAAAATATAAGTACTCAGAAGTTAACATCATTCCTTTCCTGCTAAATCTCATCCCTAAGCTTGTTACAGACGAGGAAAATGCTTCTCTCACTGCCATCCCCACCATGGAAGAAGTCAAAGGCGCTGTGTTTGCCATGGATGCTAACAGTGCCCCAGGTCCAGATGGATTCCAGGGATGTTTCTATCACTCTTACTGGAGTATTATTGGAGATGACGTCAGCAAAGCTATCATTTCTTTCTTTAGGGATAACACACTCCCTCAAGGTATGAATTCTAGCTTCCTCGTCCTAGTGCTGAAAATAGACAACTCCATGGCAGTTAACCACTTCAGGCCGATATGCTTGAGCAACTTTCTCTTCAAGATTATCACCAAAATTCTCTCTCTGAGAATTAAGCATATCCTAAACCACAACATAAGTGGAGAGCAATTAGCTTTCATTAAAGGAAGAACAGGCATAACAGGGATAGCTTTGGCCTCGGAAATGATGAATGAGCTGGATCTAAAGAAAAAAGGTGGAAATTTGGCAATGAAACTGGATATTACTCAAGCGTTTGACTCACTCAGTTGGGAGTTCCTTCTTGAAGTACTCTCACGATTTGGGTTTAATAATACTTGGTGCTCATGGATCTCTACACTGCTAAAAAGTGCTCATATCTCTGTTATGATCAATTTGGGTCCTTGTGGCTTTTTTGGAGCTGGTAGAGGATTGCAGCAAGGTGATCCCCTCTCTCCTATACTATTTGACATAGCTGAAGATGATCTAAGCAGAGGTATAAACTGGCTCTTCCATATGGGGAAGATTAAGCATATGACGGCAGCTGGAAATTGTCCGAGCCCGACACACATCCTCTTTGCTGATGATATTTTCATCTTTGCGAACGGAGACATTCGAGGACTCAAACTGCTTAAGGAGATGCTCTATCTTTACCAGTTTTCAGCAGGGCAGTTTTTTAATCCCTCAAAGAGCAAACTCTACTTGGGAGCCATGCCTGACACCAAGAAGAATCGAGTTACCTCCCTATTTGAATTCCAGCTCAGCCAACTGCCGGAGAGGTACCTTGGAGCACCCATTTTCCAAGGCAGAGTAACTCGAGCAAGAATTCAAGTTTTGGTGGAAAAAATCAGGAGGAGAGCTAGCGGATGGGCTGGTAGGATGCTGTCTTTCCAAGGGCGAGTGGTTCTGGCACAGTCAATCTTAAGCAGCCTTCCATTATACAACATGTCGGTTTATAAATGGCCAGATAAATGCATAAAGGAATGTGAACTCGCCATAAGAAATTTCATCTGGTCTGGGGATCCAACAGTGAGAAAGGCAGTCACTCTAAAATGGGAAAAGGTCTGTAAGCCGCTCGATGAAGGGGGAGTCGGTATTAGAAGGCTCAAGGAGCTGAACCTTGCACTCCTTATGAAGTTAGCCTGGAACTTTCTGCATGGGGAGACAGAGTGGAGCAGATTCATGAAGCAAAAATGCACAATGAGGGATGGTAATTACCTAACCTACCACAAGCATTCATCAGTATGGCAGGGATTGAAATGGGCATTAAAGGAAATGAAGTCTTTCCTAGGATGGATTGTGGGACAAGGAAGAAGCATTAATTTGTGGCAGGAACCTTGGGTAGGATCAGCAGTGGCAGATGTGGTTCAGGGTATAAACTGGAGGGAATTATCGGCAAAGGTCTCAGACCTCATCATCAATAACAAATGGCATATCGCAACACCTATTCAAGAAGTGCTATTGAAAGCGGGCATCGATGTCAATCACCTCAACCCACCAATAGGAGAAGAGCACGATACCAGAATCTGGAAAACCTCTCACGATGGGATTTTCACAGTGAAACAAGGGTTCGAGGCGATTAGAAAAACAGAAAATAAGATCAGCTGGTATACGTGGGTGTGGGCTCGTCATATTCACCCTAGACAAGCTGGCCTAGCTTGGAAACTGATCCACCGAGTGGTCCCAACATATGACAGAGTGCAAAGGAAAGGAGTCCAACTTGCTTCGCGATGTAGGCTCTGTGGGAAGGAATCAGAAAGCGTGAAGCATATGCTCTGGGAGTGTGAAGAGGCTACTTATTACGTGTGGCGATGGGCTTCGAATTACTTTGGAGTAAAGCCCTCAGGCATCACCTTAAAAGCGATCATGGAGGCAGGAAGAGGACACAGCCAGATACGGAAGGAACTCTGGAATGTTGCGGCTATCCATCTCATAGTCCAAATATGGAAAGTTCGTAATAATATTTTCTTTGAAGATGGGAAGCTAAACCAGCAGAGAATAAAATGCGAAGTCCTTAAAGGGGTAAGCATCGCTGGTATCCTTCTATCTGGGACAATGAGTAACTCTGCCATCGATCTTCAGATTCTACACCAACTGAACATCAAACGAAGAGTGCGACCAGCGAGTAAAATCAGAGAAGTGTCTTAGATCCCTCCTGAGATAGGGGTAGTTAAGGCCAACACAGATGGTTCGGCATTCGGAAATCCAGGAAATGGGGGTGCGGGAGTCATTTTCAGGAACTATACGGCTAAAGTTCTGGGTACCTTGGTACAAGGCCTAGGAGTTACTACAAATTATGAGGCAAAAAGTTTGGCAGTGGTTTTGGCGGCCGAAACTGCTGTGGAAAAAGGATGGCAAAAACTCTGGATAGAGAGTGACTCTATGGCAGTAGTTTTAGCATTCAAAGGAAGAGAAGTCCCATGGTGGCTGAGAGCAAGGTGGTATAGAGCATCAAGGCTTATTGACTGGAAAATCTCACATACACTCAGAGAAGCAAACTTTGGGGCAGATGTGGCAGCAAAACATGGATCAACTTGGGGGCTAAACTGAACTGCCCCCAACATCTCCATAGTTAACTTGGGGGCTAAACTGAATTGCCCCCAACATCTCCATATTCAACTTGGGGACAAACTAAACTGCCCCCAACATCTCCATATTCAACTTGGGGGCTAAACTTAATTGCCCCCAACATCTCCATACTCAACTAGGGGGCTAAACTGAACTGCTCCCAACATCTCCATATTTAACTTGGGGGTTAAACTGAACTGCCCCCAACATCTCCATACTCAACTTTGGGGCAAGCTGAGGTGCCCCCAACATCTCCATGGTAGCGGGGGGGATGAGCCCTTCGCGGATGATGAGGTCCGAATTCAACTTAGGGGCAAACTGAGCTGCCTCCAACATCTCCATACTCAACTTGGGGGCAAGCTGAGGTGCCCCCAACATCTCCATGGTAGCGGGGGGGATGAGCCCTTCGCGGATGATGAGGTCCGAATTCAACTTAGGGGCAAACTGAGCTGCCTCCAACATCTCCATACTCAACTTGGGGGCAAGCTGAGGTGCCCCCAACATCTCCATGGCAGTTGGGGGATGAGCCTTTCGCGGATGATGAGGTCTGAATTGAACTTGTGGGCAAACTGAGCAACCTCCAACATCTCCATATTCAACTTGGGGGCAAACTGAGCTGCCCCCAACATCTCCATGGCAGTGGAGGGGATGAGCCCTTCACAGACGATGAGGTCCAGATTCAACTTTGAGCAAACTGAGTTGCCCCCAACGTCTCTAAAGCAGCGGAGGGGATGAACCCTTCGCAAAAGCAACTTGAGGTTGTCGGAGGAACACAAAAAAAAAAATATGAGATCAAGTCATGGTACGATGAAGGTTTAGAATTCAAGTATGAGTACAGGAGAGGTCATGAAACCCCATATTTGAGTTTTTGGGCCTTGTTTTACCATTATCAATATGGGGGTGACATGTTTAAAGTGCATGTAGCTAACCACTAAAATAAATTGGATTGGTACGACCAAATATTGGAGTCAAGTGGTGGCTGTATAGGTGATCGTTTGTTTAGTTAGTTGTATTAATCATCCCATTTCATGTTCTAATGGTATTGTATGTACAGGAGTGTATAACTCATAGCCCATGGCTTTTATAGCTAAGGTTTTAGTGTGTGCATGGCTATTGTTAAAATTTATTCTCGGCGATTGAATACGTATGGGACCTAGTATTCTTTGAGTTTGGTATCCTTATGTATTAGTGTGAGATGGAAGAACTACTTATGGCTTGGTCCCTGAAAGGGAAGCAGCTATGCCGGGCGGCTTCCCTAGGTAGGTACCTATCCCGTAGAGTTCTTTTTTTATGATGTATGATTGTGGTTTTATTTTGGAAATATATATATATGTTAGAGCTGTAGGAACCGTTATGGTTTACTATGAACCGCGAAACAGCCACGCGCAGCGGAATAAGGGGTGTCCCAGTTTGGTTAGAAATTTACCTTTTAGATCAACTTCTTGATATCTCTACGAATCCAATAGCTATGAAAATAGCAACCACCTCTTGATCTTCTATTGTATTCCTTTTAATAGAGTGGATGTTGTGTGAGCAACGATCTACCAACCCCTTTATTTCTCACAAAGCTAGAACCGATTTTGGATCTATCTTTTCTTGCCTCTTTTTTCAATCCAGATGAATAGTGAATTCGCCCATAAGAGAAGGGTTTCTATTTTTAGGCTACAACAGGGACCATGAGGAGAAATTAGGGTTGGGCCTCCTGACGGGCTTAGGCTTCCCATGTTCGCCTAGAACACACGACCCAAGTCCGTCAACAAATGACTTATTCCACTGAAGGCCATTGTTGCACTACCGCCCTAATCCCAAATTACGTGTTACGTTTATGGGCTCCATATTATATGCTCGTTGATCTCCCCGTGTTTAAGACATTGAATGTCCATTGATTAAGTCAAGTTACTGACAACTACATTAATAAACTTCTTATGTCCTTGAGTAGTACCACTCAACCTCATTGTCATGTTGGATTAAATCCACCTGCAGGGTTTACATGATGATAAAAGCCCAAAACTGTAGTTTTAACCCCTTAATAATCATACTGTTAGACCAATTATGTGAATAATAAGTAAGAGTTAATACTGATTACGTGTTTTTATGCATTTCAGGCTTCAAAGTCCATTATGTGCAGAAATGTGCCACTTTAGCGAGATAAAGGAGCAAAAGTCAGCAGAACTTCCGAATGCCATATCTTTGGACTCAGACCTCGGAATTGGGCCTACCTTATCTCAAAACGACCAGCTCGGAAAGAGCTTTGTAATGGTCTAAGCCTTGACCCAATCAGAGGAGCAAAAGTGGACGAAAAGTCTGTTGAAGCCGAATCTAGCTGAAGAGGCCTTTTTGGACTGAAAGAATTGGGTTTTGGGCCTGATTCTCTGGCCCAAAACATGGCTCCAAGCCCATGCACGATTTTTGGATCTGAAAACATATAAAAAACAAAAGCTTAGCTCTCTGTTAATGGTAGATAGGTTAGAGTAAAAAGTAGCCATTAAAATAGCTTCTAGATCTAGTTTTATTTAATTGTTTTTGATTAAGTGTAGTTTAAAAATCCAATTATTGTATTAGATTAAACCCTTGAATCTTGTTCTTCATTTTGATTAGATCAATAAAGTAGTATTTCTATCAACTTCGATTTTTGTCATTTCCATTTCTAGATCTAATTTAAATTCCTGTCCTTATTGCATTTTAGTCATTAAATTAGATTTCATTATTGTTTAATTAAGTAAATTTCAATTCTTTATATCATGTTTAGTTTAAATTTAATCGGAAATGATTGCGTAATGATTCTCGGCTAAACCTCCATTAGAGGGGGTTGAGAAACCTTGATGAAAGCTTGATTCCGATTAACGTAGATTCGTCGTAATTTCCTTTCCACTCTAGAAACGTTTAGTTCACCATGAGAATGGGTTTAATCGTTCACATGCTAGTTATTAATTGGTAGAAATGCCATGTGTAATTAGGGATTAGGAAGAACCAATTGTTCTGCGAAGCAGTTCAATTCAGATTACTGACGATTAAGTAGTTAATAGGATTAAGTCGAAGTTAAGGTGGAATCAATTCCCCCTAACTCCTTATCATCGAATCAACGTAGCATTCCCTTAGTTATTCCTATCGTCGACTAGTTGCATTTCGTGGGTAGTTGCATCGTAGTCTAGTTGCCTTTTTCGTAAATCTCTCATTAGACTTTAAGAAGAATACTTACACGTGAGAACACAAAGATGGAAGGACTAGGAGTGGAACGAATCACTCTACTCCACTATATCTCATAGGATTGAGAGTAGAATCTTTGATAAACATAGGCTCGCTCATAAGTTAAGTTTTAGTTTACTTACGTTTTGAATTCATCGTTCATTTCGTAGGTAAACTACTCATTTTACATTTATCAAATGGCGCCGCTGCCATCTTAGTTTCACTTTCGTATTGTTTTCGTAGTGTTAGTACTGTTCTTAAAGTCCCATTTCACCCACCCACCCTTGTTTGATTCATACTGTGGTTGCCCGTTTCAGCTTTGGAAAAATTCCGTGATAAAATACGGATGAGCGACGACGCTTCAAGGAGAGCGAACCGCACTAAGTTACTGGAATTTCATCTACCACCTTGCTTGGCGCATACATACCAACAAGCGCGACCAGCACCAAACACTGTAATTGAATTTACACCGAATAATTCAGGAGGAGAGCCTAGCTTCTTAGCTGATTTTTCCGAATTCGACGGTTTTGATTCGAACTTTGATCTTTCATATTTTTTTTTCGTTGTTCTAACCTGCTCTATACACCTGAACAAGCGTAAACAAGACGCTATTCATAAGTTTAAGCAAGGGCCGAATCGTATTCCTTTCTTCCACACCTCGCGATCTCCTCGTTAGAGGTTTATACTAGTATATCGAATTGTTTGGAGTGTTGCATGTTTAGTTAAGCTCGACTTAGTCTTGCATGAGATTAAGGTCCTGGTCGAACAAAACACCTAACGTAAATACACAACAACAAAGAACAAACAAGTCTATCTAGTATACCACACACTACACCTCTAGCTACTATTTCACACACACCACCGATATAATGGGGAAGAAAGAGAGACTCCTCTCTCGGACTTCTACAAAGCCTTGAGCGATAGCCCCAAATCTTGCATCGTTCTAGCAGACCCGGGGATTTGAGAATCCCTCCAAATATTTTAATTTGTTACCCATTTTTCATGGTTTAGACCATGAAAAACCTTATCAACATTATCGTAGGATTGAACAAGTCCTAACAACATTCCACCATCCTACGGTTGGTACGGAACAAATTAAATTAAGGGTATTCCCTTTCACCTTAGCCGATAAGGGCGTCTTGGTTAACGCCCAAGCGCCTAATTTTGTGGACTCGTGGGCTAAACTTGTTCAATTGTTTATGGAACATTTTTACCCACCCCTAAAGACGGATGAGATGCTTTCCAAGATTCATTTCTTTCGACAAAATCCTCATGAATCATTTTCAGAGGCTTGGAATCGCTTTCACCGATCCGCTTATAGAGTGTCCACACTATAACCTAGCAAAAGACACGTTAGTTCGTGCTTTTTCAAAGGACTTCAACATCACCATAAAGAAGTCCTTGACATAATGAATGGGGTAGTTTCTTAAGTAAAGGAGCCTGGAGGCTTATAAATTTTAGACGACCAAACTAAGTTTAAATAATAACTGGGGAGGTAGTGACGATTACATTCCCGGCCCGCTAGTTCTACTAATACGATTAAGGCCACGGTATGTTTGAAATTAAACACGATTCGAAGCTTAAAACTCTAATCGAATCACTCACTAAAAGGTAGAGGCCATTTCAGTACAACAAAAGCCTATCCCCGTCATGAATGTAAATTCAAATCCATGTAGTTTCTGTTTGAGTCCCGAGCATCCGAACCCCATCGCCCTATAGCCTATGAACAGGCTTGTTCCATTAATAGTGAACCTAACGCCCCTTGGAGACAAAATCCCAACTTCGGTTGGCAAAATAACCAACACGTCACACCTCAAGGGTACAATAATCAATATGTTAGGCCCACGCACAGCTTTAACCAAGCTCCACCACGACAAGGATGTGGTCGAGGGGTAATTTTAATAATTATAACAACCAAGTGCAACCTCGACAAGGTCAAGCACAAGGTCAAGGTAATTATAATAATTATAATGCTAATAGAGGTATCGTTAGGTAAATAATAATTATCAGAATCCACCAATAAATAATTCACGTGAAATAGTTCCAGTCACACCACCCGTGACTACTACACCCACACAACCGGATCGCCTTGACACTTTCATACAAGCGAGCCAAAAACTTTTCCAAACTATGGCTCAATCTAACCAACAGCTTCTACAATCCGTTAATAATTTAACCCAACAGTTGGCTCAAGATAAAGCCCAAACCAAAGGTGTGTTGCCAGGTCACGCAATACCTAATCCTAAAACAACAAACACAGCCTTTGAGGTAACCGATAATACTAGTAATGAATATGCAAATGTAGGTGAGATAAATGCCATCACCACTCTCCGTTCTGGCAGAGTGGTTGATAACAAGGTAACTATGCCTATAGTTACCCCACCAGTAGCCCCTACACCGCTATTTTACTAGATACCAAATAGAAAACTGAAGAGCCTACCATCGTAGAGGTACCGGTTACAACACAACCTAAGAAACAGAAAAGCCACGGTTAAACATCCAGTGATACCATTGCTAAATATAGACGTAAACCACCGTTTCCACAAAAATTAGCCATGTTAACTAGGGATACAAATTATGAGGAGATTAGGGACGTTTTTAAGAATCTAACTATAAACCTTCCCTTCCTCGAAGCTATTAAAAAGCTACCACACCATGCTAAGTTTCTTAAGGAATTGTGTACTACTAGGCGTAAGACAAATATACCAAAAGACGCCTTTTTAACGTAACAATTCCCAACCTTATCCGAACATAATGGAATTGTTAAGTACAAGGACCCCGGTCGCCCCATCAGATAATGCACCTTAGGAGATTCTTATCTGACGACCGTCGTTATTAGACACGGGGGCTAGTGTTAACTTACTCCCATTTTATTTGTATAGACAAATAGGTCTAGACAAGATGCAACCCACTAAAATGACGTTGCAATTAGCTGATCGGTCTATTAAGTATCCTAAGGGTGTAGTCGAAAAATGTGCCGGTAAAAGTTCAGGATTTCTACTATCCGGCTGATTTTGTAGTCCTCGATACGTAAGTCGCTAACGACTGGGTGTCCGATCATTTTAGGGCGCCCTTTCCCGCAACCGCCAATGCGCTCATTAATTGCCGTGATGGTTCAATGTCCATGTCTTTTGGCCATCTTGTTGTTGAAGTCAATGTTTTAAAACAAAGACACATTTACCCGATTCATCTATGGAGGAAGAGGTTAGCATGATCGAGAGCTTCGCCGAGATTATTTCAACAAACACGTTCCACGATAGTCATATGCCCAAAATTCTTTCCTTTGGAAAGTCGACTCCAACATTTTCATCCCTACACTAGTCGATACACATATTATTGATGAGGACGAGATAGATGACTTTCTCAAAGATGTAGAGGACTACCATAGTAATGTGGATATGACCAATCTAGATGAGGAATTGACGAAGTTTCTTCGAGTAGGTGACGATTCACCCTATCAAGATCTACCTTGCACAACATCCACCTCGATTCCCCCTCCTTCCACCCTTTCAAAGGAATCTCGAAGTTTGCACTCGATCCTTTTGTTTCTCCCTGTGCTTCATAATTTTTAAATCCTCCTAGCAAAAAGCGAGATACTTCGGAAGGACAAACTATTTGACACCTTCATTTTCAGAATTGAGACAAGTTCCTACACACACAATGAATGAGTTCGGTGCTAAAACCACATCCTCATCAGGTATGTGTCGTCTTTCTACAACTTATCCATATCCACGATATTCTCCACAACCATTCACTTTTCCACACTTATTTACTAAAACACCCACGCATTCAAAAAAATTAAAAAGAAGGTGCATGATAGGTTACACAATAGGGTTATCCGACTTCGTTTGGATTCCACTAGGGTCATACAGAGGAAATCTTGGTGTTTGATTGTGTTTGGATATATTTTCTGTGATATTTATTTATGGAATGATCCACAACTATTTCGGTTGTTGATATATGATCAACTGCATATTCATACATATGTTTTAGATAAAGTCTCGAGTATCTGACTATAAACGACTCAATTTCTGTGTTTGGTGCACTTCCTTTCACTTCAATATATTGGTGAGTGCACCATTAAGGTAACCGGGCCCTCCCTATGGAGTCTGTGGCTGTAAGTACCGGATCCTAAGTCTACGGTTCACATAGTTCACGTTTTCCACTCTTGCATGTTTTCTCGGATTTTTGAGTCATGTTTCTCTATGGTGTGAATTATGTCTTTATTGCTTATTGTTTTTCCTTATAAAAATAAAAATAATAAAAATAATAAATAAACATAGTAATCTAGGAAGTCTCGGGAATCTGACTTTAAAAGACCATCGCTAAAACAAATTTTCTAAGCTTCGTTGTAAAAAATTTGTTTGGGGGTGGGGTGTTCGTGTTTCCGTACTAAAATGTTTTATGTCCCATTAGAGTTGCTTAGGCTGTTTTATTGTATTACGATTCGGATTGACATAATCTATTAATTTAGAGTTCATTCGTTCGCATAACTTACGTTATGCACGCACTTCGAGGCGTTTTCTACTATCTCGTATGTCATCTGAAGTCGGAATAGAGTGTTTTATGGATCGTTGGATAGGAAATTCTCTCCTGATCATGTCCATATCTCATTCACCAAAATCGGACCGGTAACGAAGCGGCAATTTTAGTTTGAAATCGCGCTAAAAATCGTAAAATTCGACAAATTCGCATTGGGCTTGGGCCCAACCCGCTTCAACTTCGCTTCAACCAGCATACAAGCACCAACAGCCAGCGACCGCATCGCTTTGCCTTCACCATCAGTTCATTTTTTTTTTTTTTCACAAACCTCCATTAACAAAGCTTCCAACCCGACCTAAAAATCAAAATAAAAAGAAAACCTAATCAACCCGCCCAAAATCCAACTCTAACCCCAAATCTTTCTAAAACAATATCACCACAACCACCACCGATTTCCATCACTAAAACCCACCAAAAATTCATAATTTTGGTGTTTGCGCCACCACCACTCCACCACCACCACCATTTGCTTCAACCGCCTATTAAAATCCCACCACCACATCACATTTCAACCCTCACTCCATTCCAAACACTAGATGGCTCAACAACGCCGAATTTTACCGAGCAAGTTTTCATCGCCGACCACTTCGCGCCGTTTTTACGGTGACGAAATGGCTAGTAGAGACCGGAGTAGTTTGTGGTATTCGACCGAAGCCTTCTACCACGTAAGACTTGGTTCGACGGTTCTACAACACCGGGGAGTTGAGGGGAGTAGGATTTTTGTGTTGGTAAAGAAGAAGAGGAAGGAGTTGACTCATCGATCGTTGGTCGAGATTCTAGGCATTCCGCCTAGAATCCATCCGATGCCACTTTACAGAGCCCCAGTTTTTGACGGGTAGAGCCTTTGATGGGCATGATCGTCATCAATGGGAGCTACAATACAAACTCCCATTGTGTTCGCCAGCATCCTCGGGACCAACCCCGGGCTACATTTCGGTGGATCGGGTCGGAATGTCCTAGGGAAGGACAAGGTCGGTGACATCGGTCCGACCGCCTCCACATCTTATGGGTACTCCAGAGCGTAAGCACGATTTCTGTATCTTGGAGTTTTTGCCGAGCATGATGATAGGGGGTCGGAAAGTCTTTGGCACCTCTTCTTGTGTTAATTACCAAGATCATGTCGAAGATGAAAGCAGCTCTCACGGCCCGATAGGATTTACATTACCCCGCACCGTGAACCCGCGATCTATAGGAGTGTGTCCAACAAGTCTGGAAATTGCCCGAGGATAGGGAACATGATGAGGTAGAGGAGGAGGATGAGGATGATTCGGAGGAGGATGAGGAGGACGGACTTGCTTTGATACGGATGCCTTCGAGAGGAGTTGTCGGGGATCGACGAGTAACGCATGGTCAGGCTTCATAGGGGCATCGTTCACTAAACACTATCTGGCAGACCTCGGACTCGACAGCGACTATTCATCATAACTCGAGCCCGCACCCGAGAGAGGATGAGAGATGGGAACAGCGAGGGCTGAGATGGAAGCCCAAAGGCCGGTTTAGAGTGGATATGCTTGCACGCTTCCCACCTCATACGACTCGGCTTCCGCCGAGGACACAAACTTACGAGGCATGAGCGCCGCCGACGAAGGACGACTGCTGCTGGACCTTCGGGAGCCCGTGAGCCACCACTAGAGAGTGCCCCCTCGCCACCGATGGCGAGGTGTTTAGAGAGTGTGAGGATTGATAGTGGTTGTTGTTTTATTTATTTTGTTGTGTTTTTATTGTAATGTAAGTTTTATTTTCGTAATTTGAATTTTGTAGCGAAAAGTACTCGAATGAAAATTTTAATATAAGGGGTTATTTTCAGTATGTGTGGTTGTTTCATATTGATCCCACCTTCCCAACTTGTTTGGGGTGGTTTTATCAATTCAAGCTTTATTTTTATATAACCCTAGTGTTAGAATTTATTGCGGAGTAAGGTGAAAATATGGCCGCGTTTAGGCATATCTATGATTGAGAATCATTGTAGGATGAAATCTAGATTAAATAGGTACATTCAATCATAAAATCAACCTAAAAGATACTGGGTTTGAATTAGAATCAAGAAAATGAGTTGTTTCCGTTTTCGGGTTTGGAAATTTTAGGATTTCAAAAACTGCCAGAAATACTTTTTGGCAACTCCCGATCTGTTTTAGCAATTTAAAACCTATATAAACTTCATACATTCTACACTCACAACTCACACTACATCTAACTTCCATCACGCACCCTTCACACCCGCATTCCCACCTTTCGTCTCCATTTTCGCGAAATCAACTCGAGCGCGCCGCTTGCAGGAGGAAGCAGCGCTCTACACTACACACGACGAAAAAGAAAATTTAGAGCGCGCAGCGCTTCAAGTCAAGCGACTTCGGCCAAACACTGGAATTCCAAAATACAAAGAGCGAGCGCCTCTAGTAATGGCGCCGGCGCTACCGACTTTTCGTGGACCAGAAAAATTCCAGTTTTCCGCAAGTTGTGCCCGGTTGTTTTGCAGTTGTTCCAGAGCGTAGTTTTGAGATGACATCTCCTATAATAATACCGGAACAATCTTTCGAAGATTTGTTCCAAAGCACTACTTTACGGTGCTTGGTTTTCATGAGGTGATCACATACGTTGGGCGGGAACCTTTTATGGTAAGACCGGGTGAACTTTATTCTCCAAAGACTTGCATCTTATTTTTATAATAACTGCATTTTCTTTGAGAGACCGGATGGAGAACAAGTGTTCTCCATCAACATTGACGATGAACCAATGGAAATTACCGTGTTCTTGCTAGCATTTGTTCTTGGACTTGCTATGCCCGGCCGAGATACAAGACCCATGGTGCTATTGGGTCGATAATATGCATGTCTACACTTATGAGTTTTACACGAGGCTTATGGGCAGGCATTTTCCAGATTGAGGACCAAGGGGACTATAACGTTGTTCTTGGTAGCCCGTCCATGAACATAGGAACTGTTATGTTTTGGATTATGCTAAACATTTTAGGGAATGGCGCTTTTTTCTTCGTGAATGACGCCACTTTGCAGCGTTTTCCTTTGCTTTAGCCGGGGACGCCGGTTCTATGACCTTCCCTTAACTTTGATGTCTAGTTTAGCACGAGCCCATACCATGAGGCATAAGTACCTTCTTATGCCCTGTTCTAATTCAACGATTATGCTATGTTTCTTTCCTATTTTTGTACACGTTTCACGGATTGGATTAGGGTAGACACGGTGCGACCAACCAATAGTATTATTCGATATTTCCGCAATGACTTGGCAAGGGTGGCGGATACAACCTCACCAGTTGCACCCTACACCCCATCAGACCAAGTGGCACTTAATAGGTTAGCAACCATAGATGATAAATGGCGTGAAGCCTGGCAAATTATCATAGCATGGCAGGACGCGAAGGAGCCTCACTTCTTTATAGAAGTAGAGGATGACGAAGATGACGAATAACAGCGGGAGTGGAGGTAAGTTTTAGTTTCTGTTAGTGTCTGCTTATGTCCCAAGCAATTTAATTCTGTTAACCCCATAATGGGTGGAACTCTTATAGAGTTGCGTCAGTTTTTATTTCCTATATTAGTACGTTCTAACCTTGTTTTGCAGATGTTTCTGAATTTCACGCGCTTCAATGGTATTTTTCCTACCCTCTTTATTTAAATGCTTTGAGGACAAAGCATGCTTCTTGTTTTGGGGGGGGGGTATAGAAACACGTGTAATTAAGACATCTGCTAGGATATAAATATGTATAATATGCATTTGTTTTCTAGTTAAAATTGCAAAAATTCAAAAATATAAATAAATAAGTTATGCTATACACTTAGGAATATTGGTATTGTTTCTTTCTCCATGCTCTTAACAATCTAGAAGTGTCACGTAGCTGTTGCATCAGAATAATTGTTAGAAACTTAGGTTAATATATAGGTAATAATCATTACATCTATCTATAAATATATTACATGAGTATCTATGATTGTTAGCGATAAGTTTCGAGATCTAGGCTAGAGTACTTATTCTACAAATCTCGTGAGAATATAGCCTAAAGCCTTATATGAGTTAAACATTTGAGAAATGACACAAGGGAGAAGTAAAATCCGGATAGAGATATCACCGTCCACTTGCTTGATCACTAAACCATATCCTAAGCGAGAATTTAGGCCCTTTTTGGATCGATATAGCTAGAAATTCTGACCTAAGTATATTTTTCGCTAGTCGTCCCACTGAGCCTTTCATTAGCCCTTTCATAAACCACAAATTCTTTACCCTGTTACAAAAACAAAACAAAAAAAAAAAAAAAATCAACCTACCCAATTTAGAATAAGTCTGAGAATAGAATGATGAAGAAAGAAGAAGAGAAAAACCTGTGTAAACAAAAATTAGTTAGTTGCTTCAGAAAATAAAGAAAAGAAGTTTCCATCCAAAGAAAAGAAAAATAAAAATAGAAATAAAATAAAAACTCCAAAAATAGAATAAAAGGGAGTCAAAAGCCAAAGAAAAGAAAAAGAAAAATATGGCTAAGGATGGAAACAAAGTGTAGAAGCAAAAGTAAATAACAAGGTTTCTCTAGTTACGTAATATGAAGACTCTATTATCTTAGACTTGTCCTTTTGAATATCCATTTCCTTCCTTCTTAAACCATCTCCTAATCCCCGCAACACCTAATAAAGACCTCTAGCTCAATTAGGAATAGGTTAGTGTGATAGTAAGTGGCAGATGTGTTTGATCGACCGGCTTCCTTGTTGTCATTGAGATTGTAAGGTAAAGTGTGCCCACTCGCATTAATGGAGTAGCTTAAACTTGAGTGGAAAAATCAGAGTGTTGTTTCTTGACTATTATTGTGAGAACCTACTTAAGGACGCTTATTCCGAAGTTCTCTAAAACAAACCTCGCTAAACATTTGATAGTACTACTCATTGTATATATGTTTATTGTAGATGATTGATTATTATGCATATATTAACTTAGGTTTTTGACTGGGTTATTCTTATTCAATTGCTAGAGAGATGTATAGATAGTTGAGCATGAATAAGGAAACAATAGTTTTATTTTCTTAGTCGTTGTAGTATAGATGAAGTTTGTGAGTACCTTCATCGGAAAACTCTCACGAGGCTATAACTTCGGCCCACTAGGGAATTCCTAGTGGTTTAAGGCCTTGTTGCATATGGTCAATGCAATCGCACTCAAATAAAACGAGAGTAGTTAGAACTCCATTTTTGGTCACTTATTCTAATTTCTCATCTTTGCTTGAGGACAAGCAAAATGCTGTTTGGGGGTGGTTTGATAAGAGCCCAAAACTGTAGTTTTAACCCCTTAATAATCATCTTGTTAGACCAATTATGTGAATAATAAGTAAGAGTTAATACTGATTACGTTTTTTATGCATTTCGGCTTCAAAGTCCATTATGTGCAGAAATGTGCCACTTTAGCGAGATAAAGGAGCAAAAGTCAGCAGAACTTCCGAATGCCATATCTTTGGACTCAGACCTCGGAATAGGGCCTACCTTATGTCAAAACGACCGACTCGGAAAGAGCTTTGCAATGTTCCAAGCCTTGACACAATCAGAGGAGCAGAAGTGGACGAAAAGTCTGTTGAAGCCGAATCTAGCTGAAGAGGCCTTTTTGGACTGAAAGAATTGGGTTTTGGGCCTGATTCTCTGGCCCAAAACATGGCTCCAAGCCCATGCACGATTTTTGGATCTGAAAACATATAAAAACAAAAGCTTAGCTCTCTGTTAATGGTAGATAGGTTAGAGTAAAAAGTAGCCATTAAAATAGCTTCTAGATCTAGTTTTATTTAATTGTTTTTGATTAAGTGTAGTTTAAAAATCCAATTATTGTATTAGATTAAACCCTTGAATCTTGTTCTTCATTTTTTGATTAGATCAATAAAGTAGTATTTCTATCAACTTCGATTTTTGTCATTTCCATTTCTAGATCTAATTTAAATTCCTGTCCTTATTGCATTTTAGTCATTAAATTAGATTTCATTATTGTTTAATTAAGTAAATTTCAATTCTTTATATCATGTTTAGTTTAAATTTAATCGGAAATGATTGCGTAATGATTCTCGGCTAAACCTCCATTAGAGGGGGTTGAGAAACCTTGATGAAAGCTTGATTCGATTAACGTAGATTCGCCGTAATTTCCTTTCCACTCTAGAAACGTTTAGTTCACCATGAGAATGGGTTTAATCGTTCACATGCTAGTTATTAATTGGTAGAAATGCCATGTGTAATTAGGGATTAGGAAGAACCAATTGTTTCTGGCATTCAATTCGGATTACTTGACGATTAAGTAGTTAATAGGATTAAGTCGAGTGAAGGTGGAATCAATTCCTCTCTAACTCCTTATCATCGAATCAACGTAGCATTCCCTTAGTTATTCCTATCGCCGACTAGTTGCATTTAGGTGGGTAGTTGCATCGTAGTCTAGTTGCCTTTTTCGTAAATCTCTCATTAGACTTTAAGAAGAATACTTACACGTGAGAACACAGCATGCGGAAGGACTAGGAGTGGAACGAATCACTCTACTCCACTATATCTCATAGGATTGAGAGTAGAATCTTTGATAAACATAGGCTCGCTCATAAGTTAAGTTTTAGTTTACTTACGTTTTGAATTCATCGTTCATTTCGTAGGTAAACTACTCATTTTACATTTATCACATGACAATCCTTATGAGCTCCTCAAGGGGACATCATCAACCCGACTTCCTGCGGGTCATAGATTCCTTCTATAATCAACAGCACACCTTACATACAATGTCATTACCCAATCTATCGCGTTTGTTGATTCACAAATGAATCTCACTCATTGATGATTTAAAGCAATGTACAATGCACGTAAGTGCTCGTTATTATATCCGGATTAAGAGGACAAGCATCCATAATAACAGAGGCGTTTGTTATCTTATATAGTCAATATAAAGAGAAATAACCTCACTTGGTCCTATTCAATACACACAAAGTGTACTAGTGTAATCCTATAGTCAAGATAGACTAATACCAGATTATACTATAATCGTACCAATGGTTTGTCCAAGTCCATTCAGGTTGTGAAAAATTACTTATACTTTATAAGGTACTGATGATATGATCTTCTGTGTGTCACCACACACCATATCATCTACAACATAAAGTATTAGACATATGCATATAACTAATAACATATATAATATGCATAACATTTGCCCATATGATTCTCATTCAAAATATAAAGAATTAGAGTTAATACAAAAGTAATGCTTTTAGTATATAACCCTATCAAGAGAGTGCTTAGGTTGATCGGTGTGATATGTTTAATATTGGATCCTTACGTATGCCATTTGATTACAATAGGCAGGTGCGGGAATTGCACTGAGTGTAATTTTTACTATAACTTGAATATTTATTGCTATAGGTGTCATTATTTCTAGTCATGTTTGTATCCACATGGTTGCAAGATTAGAGATATCTTCATTTGTTTAGTTTGTTGAGTCGATATTAGTTTGTTACTCAAGTGATATGGCATTTATCCATCCTTTGTGTATGGGTGTATTTGGAATATGTAGGGTTAGATGGTTTTGGTGAGACTGATCTGGTAACGTGGAGATGTATGTTAGTTGCATTGTATAAGTCGTATATTAAGGTTTTTGGAATGTTGTTTGTATATTTATAGTTTTCTTCTTATTCGAGGATTGGTTACTTGACTTAATTGGCATTGGTCGAGATGGTCAAGTAGCTGGTTTTACGAATCAGTATATCTTTTAGTAGTTGGGTGTACGACTGAGGCATGAGGTTTTATATTTGTTTTGGACGTATTCTTATTAAATGTTCAGGTTATGACAGGTTATTATGTTTATGAAATGTTGAAAGTACAAAGGAGGTTCTGCCGAAATTTCTCTAGAAAGGTCACATCTTGGGTATATTTGTTTGAGTTTTGAGGCACTGCAAGTCAAGGTCTTCTCGGGTCCGCCGTCTTCACTGACGGACCCAAGAGGGGGCATCTGTTGGAGCTAGATTTATGACCATAGACATCACAGGTAAGAGGAGCGATAGGGAGACAAATGGGCCTCGTATGGTATTGGGCTAAAGGGCTAGGCCCAAGGATGAGAGAAACCCAGTGACTGTGACCTAAAGAAAAAAGGGAGGAGGAAAAAGAGGGGAGGCGACAGGAAGAAGAGAGGAGACAAGGAGGAGAGAAAACTACGACACAACTTGATCCCCCCGAGGTACGTAGGCAACCCGGATGGGTTCAGCTGATGGGAAAAAGGTGAGATTTCAATTCTTCGAGATGAAACTGAGGAATGGAGACATGTAAGACGAAAAGGTGTGAATTGGATTAACACATCACCATTAATTTTATGATACTTGATGTCAAATGTTGATGGTTATATACTAGCTGTCATAAATATCTTTGATGTTTTTTATCAATGTGTCAAGTTTGTGACTAACAATTGTATACTTACCGTTCACTTTATGACGCATGATGTTAATGTTGATTGTTTTAGGCTAGCCGTCATAAATATCTATGTCATTTTTTTTATCAATGTGTCAAGTTTGGTGTCTAATTTATGAGTTTTTTTTCACAAATGTCAAGTCAAAAATTGTCTAACTTTTTCCTTCTAGCAAAACCGGTGTTTAATTAATTGTCTAACCATTTAGGAGCAATTAAAAACGAGGCACGGGACTGGTCGAGTTGAACCATGAATAACAATAGGGTTAAGTCTCGGGTCAGTAATAGCATACCCAATTCTCAATAACCATTTATTTTTCTTTTTTTTTGCTAATCCTTTATACCCAATTCTTAATAACCAAACTTCTCAAATAACCAAAACCCGGAATCCCTAGCTAATACCAAAGATAATAAAAAATGATATGGAGAAAAGATTTCCCCGCTCAACAGATATACACCGCATGCTTACTAATCTAATTCCCGGATCTTAAACTCCTTAACCTTAACAGTTTATTAACGTAAGTTGTCAAATTGGGATTGGAGATTGGTTGCTGCAAGGTAAATATTATTCCCGCTTATTTTCACTGTGATTCTTAGGGATTTGCTTTGGAAACCCTAGCATAGTATTGATAACACTCTCAATTATATATAAATTAAAAAGTCTGCGTCTTTTAACTCATCTTGCATTTCAGAACCGTAGCAGTGTTCTCTTAGCGTCGAACTTGGAGCGTATCAACAACAAAGACATCTTATTCCATTCCAAATGTAGCAAGGTGAGATTGTCACATCTAGCATTTCCAGATGATGTTCTTATGTTTTGCAAAGGTGATAATGCATCAATGCAAGATATTAAAGATGGCTTAAAAGTCTTTGGAAATGCAACTGGGTTAAAGATCAATAACCACAAGATGTCATTACTAGCTGGAGGCCTTAGTCAGCAGGATGCAAAAGCTTTAGCGGAGATTATGGGAATAGAATTGATTAAACCTCCAGTGAGATATCTTGGGCTACCACTCATCTCTGCAAGGTTGGGGATTAGAGAATGGCAGCCTTTAATAGAGAATGTTACTAGCAAGATTTTGAATTGGAAGTCAAAGCTGTTGTCTCATGCAGGAAGACTACAAGTTGTAAACTCTATTCTTATTGCTTTCCATACATATTGGTCCAGAACTTTCATTCTAATGGTTCTTGAACAAGTGCAACAGATATGTGTAAAAATTTTGTGGACTGGCTCTACAGAGAAGAAAAGGCATCACCAAGCTAGCTGGAATACTATTTGTCTTTCTAAGGAGGAAGGGGGTTTAGGAGTCATGAACCTACAAAGGTGGGAACATTGGGGCCTAGTGTGGTTTGATTTTTAAGTTGGTCACAAGGGGAAGAAACTGTCTGGGTCGACTGGACACGGCATCAATACATTAAAGAAAAGTTTTTCTGGTCCATGAGTATCCCAAAAGACTGCTCATGGACATGGAGAAACATTTATCAGATATGAAGCTAAAAGATTTATCAGATATGAAATTTCTAATGGTGAAGACACTCTCTTATGGCATGATATTTGGTGTTCAAGATTTTCTTTGATTGAAGATGTAGAAGCGAGAGCAGCATGAGATTTCCAACTAAATGCTACAGTAAATCTCTTATTTCCGATGGCACATGGAATTCAGAAGTTCAAAATTTGCAGGGATCAATGAAGTACAAATTAATTTGCACCTAGACAAAGACTTCATCGTCTGGGCTCCTCATCAAAGTGGTAAATTTACTTCCAAGAGTGCATACGAAGCTTTGACAAGAGAAAGAGAGAAGAAGTTTTGGTGCAGTATGGTATGGGGAAGATTTACTTCCACTCCTTTTGCACATGGCAGTTATTTTCTAATAGCATACCTACACATGACAAGTTAGTAAATAAGAAGATTCTCAATAGTTCGGTGTGCTACATGTGTAATGAAAGTAGAGAATTCTCAGCTCATTTATTATTTGAGTGTCCGTATTCAAGGAATTTCATTGGAAGAGTGAAATAGTTATAAGGAATCTGCACTGATGCCAGCAATGCGAATAGGGAATGGTTTTTGATAATTCGACAGTGTAAAAGTGTATAAGTGGGGGAGATCTATAAGGTGTTCATATGTGCTTTGGTGGATAACATATGGAAAGATCGTAATTGCAAGACGCTTTCGACACAATGGAAAACCTCCTGAGGTAGTGTTTAACAAGATGGTATGGGATTTGAGAAACTATTTACAAGTTCTAAGACCTGAACTTAGAGATAGTGAAAGTGGAAGAAGGTTGTTTCTCAGAATTGGTATTACCAGTGATTTCAAGCAACAGATGTACACAAACAGCTCATGGATTCCTCCGATGGGTACGAGAATGAAAGCAAACACAGATGGTGCCTTAGATAATTATGAGCCAGGTCATGGAGGAGTGTTAAGAAATTATGAAGGCAGGGTTATGGCTGCATTTAGTGGAAGTGGAGGTATGGCGTCAGTTATATTCCAAGAACTGAAAGCCATAGAGGTCTGTCTTGGTCGATGTCTGGTAGAAGGCTACTTAGAGGTAGAAGTAGAATCTGATTCATTAAAAGCCATCAATACGATCAACAAAATTGAGAAACCTCCATGGTATTGTCGAGATGTAGTGGTTTCTATTGAAAGAAAGAAGGAAGGCTTCAGTTTCATATCTTTTTCACATTCTTTTTGTGAAGTGAATAGGGTAGCTGATTATTTTGCTAGTTTACATAGAAATGTTGAAAATGTTGAATTTTTTACTGTACACTTTGCACATCCTCTAGATTTTGTTGTACAGAACATTGTAAACGAGGATGAGAATGGAACTATGTATGTAAGGAAAATTTAAATTAATATAAGTGGGGTTCTGCCTAACCCTAGTTTATTTGGAAAAAAAAAACTTGGAGTGGAGTGTGTTGCTTTTGCAAATGAAGTGATTTCTTATTAGCAAGTAAGATTTTACGTTCGCTTTTTTGTTATCAGTTAAGCATTCTATTCAGGTTTTATAATGCTCTTTTGATTTAAAATTTCATCAAATAGGGTGTTTGTAATTTTTTTAAAGGTATTATCTATACGTGACATGTTTTGGCAACAATCTTGTTTAACACGTATCTGGATTGCTTTAGCATTCTTTTTGGGTACTCAACTGGATGCTTATTGCTAATGCTTTTTTCTATTGATTTGTTTATAAAACTCTTCTAAACCATGCCATAGTTTCCAAGGGATGTTTTAACATTATATTTTAAGTGCACTTAGTTCCCCTTAATGAGTTCGATTTAGCCTTAGCCGTCAAATTTAAGTCAGTAGAAGTTTTAGACAACTATTTTAAAAGGTCTTAAACTAAGGCATAAAGGTGAGAAGTTGATACTTGTAGAATTGTTTGTGAATCCTTTTTGAGATTGCAATGGCTATAAATGCAAAACTGATCTTCGACATGACCATATCTCTTTAGTTTATCTACTTTCATCTGTATGAACTACTTTTGAGTTGGTTTGATATTTGATAAGAGCCCAAAATTGTAGTTTTAACCTCTTAATAATATTATATTTAGACTAATTATATATATAATAAATAAGAGTTAGTACTGTTTACGTACTTTTGTGTATTCCAAGTATTGGAGTCAAATATGTGAAGAGATATGTCACTTTTGCAAGGGAAAGGAGCAAAGGTTGGTTTCTAAGAAGTTATATGGTTAAATCCCAAGTTTCAAGGAGAAAAAGAATTTTGGAAGCCCTGTCAAAGTTGAAAAGTCAAAGTTAACGCAGGCAGAAATAGAGCATAAAAGTCAACAAAACTTCCGCAGGCCGTATCTTTGGACTCAGACCTTGGAATTAGGTGTACTATATGTCAAAATGACCGGCTCAGAAAGAGATTTCTAATGGTCTAGACCTTGATCCAATCAAAGGAATATTAATGGACATAAAGGCTGTTACAGTAATTTCACCCTTTCTGGACTTAAGTAATTAGGTTTTAGGTTTGATTTAATGACCCAAAACATAGCTCCAAATCCCATGCATGAAATTGTAAACCTAGCCCTCTCCTATATAAAAAATACTAAGGAAAAACTCTAAGAGATCCTCCCTATTACTTAGAATAAGAACCCCTTAGTTAATTAAGCTTTTTATCATTAGTTTTCTTTAGTTTTAAACCCTAGTTATTGTTTTATTAGCCTAGCCACCATTAATTCAATTAAAGTTATTCTTAATAAAGTAGTTATTTATTATGTCTTATTCTTATTCTTTTAATTATGATAGTCTAATGAATCATAGCTAAACCTCCATTAGAGGGGTTTGATTGAAGTTTTGATGAAGACTTGATGTGTTAGTGTAGAATAAGTTGTAGTAAAATATTCTACTTTAGAAGGTAGTTAATTCACCATGAGAATGGGATTAAATTGCCTCACATCCTAATTATTAGTTGGTAGAGATTTCCATGAATAATTAGGGAATAAAAATACCTAAATTTTATGTGAAAACATAAAGATTAGGATTACAACAAATTTATGCTAGCATATTAAGAACTAATCAAGGTGGAATCAAATCCCCATAATACTCTTCTTCTCATTCACATTTTAGTATTAAATTGCCACAGTATAAGTTAGAATATCTAAAATAATTAATTTAACCATATTAGTATAATTAAATTATTGCTCTTACTGATATTATAGGATTGTTTTAAGTTAGGGAAATTATTACGTTTAAGAAACTAGGAGTGGAACGAATTCTAACTCCCGTTATTGAATGATAATTGAGAGTAGAACTTTGATCTAAACGTAGAATCCAATAGCTTTCTTATTCCTAGCATAAATAATTATTCATAGGGTAAAAAACTGTCTTTTTTACTTTTATCAAATGGCTCCGCTGTCATATCAGTTTTGTTAGATTAGTTTCCCATCGTGTTTTTAATTCTACACATAATCCCATTTCACCCACCCACCCGATTGTTTGGTTCTAACTATGGTTGTTCTTTTTTCAGAATTTTTTTTCGAAACAGTACCATGAGCGAGCCTACGCCCTCTTAACTCAATGATTTGAGAGCACTCACCCTCTTGTTACTGGATGTTTTTTTTTTTCGAATAGTACGTTGAGCATGCCCGTGCCCCTTCTGATGAAACCCAATTTTCACAGGTTAGTCATCGGCTCTCGTTTTGTTCAAATTATTTTTACTATTCAATGTTCCGACCTTCTTCAATACACTGAGATCGCGTATCAAAGACACTATTCATAAACGTAGCAAGGAGGCATTCAAGTACTCCTTCTTTCACTCCTCGTCTCTACTGTCATAGGAGTTTAATTATAGTATATCAGGTTGTTGTTTGACTGCTGCTAGTGATTTTTAAATTCATATTGTCCTTAGACTTGCATGAGATTAAGGTCCGGTAAGAGTAAACCATATAATGTTATCTATCATAAACGTCAACGCACACGCCTATCTAGAATATCACACACTACACCTATATTAATGGCTGACGAAACAAAGACTCCTCTCTCTGATTTTTATAAAGCCCTAAATGATAGCCCTAAGTCATGCATCGTTCTTGCAGACCCAGTTGGGGATTTTCGAATTCCTCCGAATATATTTAATTTGTTACTGGTTTTTCATGGGTTAGACCACGAGAAGCCTTATCAGCATATGCGTAGGATAGAACAAGTTCTTACCACATTTCATCATCCTACCATAGGTTCAGAGCAAATTAAACTAAGGGTGTCTCCTTTCACCTTAGCTAATAAGGCGACATCTTGGTTAATAGCCCAAACACCTAATTCTGTGGACTCATAGGCCAAACTTGTTCAATTGTTCATGGAATAATTTTACCCACCACTGAAGACAAATGAAATGCTTCAAAAGATTCATTTCTTTTGCCATAATTCTCATAAAATCCTTTTAAGAGGCCTGGAATCGTTTCACTGATCTTCTCATCGAGTGTCCGCATCATAACCTTGTGAAAGATACATTTATTTGTGCCTTTTTCAAAGGGCTTTTACATCATCATAAAGAGGTTCTTGATATAATGACTGGGGGTAGTTTCCTTAGTAAAGGAGCCTTAGAGGCTTATAGGTTTTTAGAAGATCAATCTAAGCTTAATAATAACTAGGGGGGTAATGACATTCCCCGCTCTGCTAATTCTCCTTCCATAGCCAAGGCTGCAAGTATATTTGAGGTTAAATCTGATCCCGAGCTTAGAACTCTAATTGAATCCCTCACAAAAAGGGTAGAAGCCATTTCTATTCAACATAACCCTACTCCTGTCATGAACATCAACTCTCTTCCATGTAATTTCTTTTACATCCTTGAGCATACTGACTCCAATTTTCCTTTTGTCTATGAACAACTATCACAACCACTATCACAGCCGGACAATGTTTGCTCCATAAATAGGGAACCTAATGCACCTTGGAGACAAAACCCCAACTTCGATTGGTGAAATAATCAAAATATTAGGCCAACAAACAATTACAACCAAGCTCTACCAAGACAAGGACAAGGAGAAGGTAATTATAATAATTATAATAATAATAATAAAGGAATCGTCTCGGTTAATAACAACCATCACAACCCACCCGTTAATAATTAACGAGAGATTGTTCCTATCACACCACCTGTGGCCACTACAACTTCACAACCGGATCGTTTCGAAGCTTACATGCAAGCTAACTAATAGATTTTACAATCCATACAACAGTTAACCCAAGAGAAAGCCCAACCGAAAGGTCCCTAAACCCTAAACCCTAATCTAAAATGCCAAACACAGCCTTTGAAGTAACCAGTAATACTAGTAATGATAATTTTAATGTAGGTGAGTTAAATTCCATCGCCACTCTCCGTTCTGGGAAAGTGGTTGATAACGCCGTAACTATGCCCATTAATACACCACCAGTGGTTGTTGAAAATGAAAAATTAATAGATACCGATATAGAAACTGAAGATCCTACTCCTGTAGAGGTACCAATTAAACCACAACCCAAGTAGAAAGCGGCCAAGGTTAAAACTCCTATTGATCAATATGCTAAATATAGAGAGAAACCACCGTTTCCCCAGAGACTAGCCATGTTAAACAAGGATACAAATTTTGACGAGATTAGGAAAGTTTTTAAAAATCTAACGATAAACCTACTTTTTCTTGAAGCTATTAAAAAATTACCACAATATGCTAAGTTGCTAAAAAAGTTGTGCACTACTAGGTGGAAAACAAACATACCAAAAGACGCCTTTTTAACTGAACAATTTCCAACTCTATCTAAACATAATGGAATCGTTAAGTACAAGGACCTTGGTCGTCCTACTATACAATGCACCTTAGGGGATACCGACAAGACGACTGCGTTATTAGACCTGGGGGTGAGTTTTAACTTACTCCCTTATTATCTATATAAACAAATATGTCTACAAGAGATGCAACCAACCAAAATGACGTTGTAATTAGTTGATCATTCTATTAAGTATCCTAAGTGTGTGGTTGAAAATGTGCTAGTTAAAGTTCAAGATTTTTACTACCCAGCCGACTTTGTTATCCTCAACACATAAGTCGCTAACGACTCTGTTCATATCATCTTAGGGCGTCCTTTCTTGGCAACTGCCAATACGCTCATAAACTGCCATGATGGTTCGATGTCCATGTCTTTTGGCCATCTTTCTGTTGAGGTAAATATTTTCAAAATGATACAATAGTTACCTGATACAACTATCGATGGAGAAGTTAGTATGATTGAGAGCTTAGCTCAAGATTATTTCAACAACGCGTTTCCTGATAATCAAATACACCAATTCCTTTCTTTCGGAAGTTCCGACTCCTATGCTTTTGTCCCCACACTAGAAGATACCCCTCTTATGGATGAAGACAAAGAGCACAATTTTGACTCCTTGGACGAGATTGATGACTTTCTCAAAGATGCAAATGAATACCATAATTATGTGGATGTGACCAAGCTAGATAAGGAATTCGACGAGTTTCTAAGAGCCTGTGATGATTCTCCCTCTCAAGAACTACCTAGCGCACCACCCGACTATCACCCACCTGAGCTAATCCCTCATAAAATCCAATCATTTACCACCACCTCGATTCTCCTCCCTCTATCTTTTGAAAGGAACACTGAGTTTACACTTAACCTTTTTTCTTCTCCTATGCTTCATGACTTCCTAAACCCATCTGGTAAGGACATAATACCCAAAAAAGAGCCACCAGACATCTTCATTTTCAGATGTGTGATAATACCAACCCATGCCACCAATGAGTTTTGTGCCAAACCCACATTCTCAATTTTTCCATTCCTTCCTTCTAAAACTTATCCATATCATACATATCTTCCACAACCATCAATATTTTCATGATCATTCAAATGGCTACCCTTTCGTTTGAGAAAAAAGAAGAAATTGTATGCTAGGTTAGGTTCTAGATCTATCAGTATTCACTCTCATTCTGCTATGCCACATCCTAGGAAATCTTGGTGCCTAATTCTGTTTGGGTTTGCGGTCCATGTTAATTATTTGTGGATAGACTCGTAACTCTTTAGATTGTTGATATATGGTAAAATGTATGTTAATACTTGTTTTAGATAAAGTCTCGAGTATCTGATTATAAAAGACTCATTTTATTTTTCGGTGTACTCTTTTTCAATCTTATATTATGGGAGTGCACCATTAAGGTAACTGGGCCCTCCCTTTGAAGTGTGTGGCTATAAGTACCGGATTTTAAGTCTAAACCCAATATAATTCACGCTTTCCACTCTTGCATGCTTTCTCGGTTTTTGAGTCATGTTTATCTATGGAGTGATTTATGTTTTCATTGCTTCATTATTTTCCTTTATATTAAACCTTATTCATAAAAAGTAAAAAAAAAAAAAATAATCTGATAAACATTAGTCTAGTAAGTCTCGGGAATCTGACTTTAAAAGACCCACATTTTTAAACAAATTTTCTAAACCCTGTATTCAAAAAATTGTTTGGGGGTGGGGTGTTTGGTCTTTCCATTCTTGATCACTCAACTTCCTATTCTTATCGCTTCCTCATCTCGTGGCTAGTTCTTTTGAATTATTTTCAAAAATATTTCCCTATTTTTAGTAGATTTATTATTCCCAGTTGTTTAGTAAAGTAGTTAATTTTAGATTATGTATTTTGTTGTTATTTAAATTTCAAGTTAGTTTTAATTTTTTCCAAGTATGCTATCTATTTTTCATGAATCCCACCTTCCCGACTTGTTTGGGGGTGAAATTATTTGTTTAGTATTGTATTTTACCCTATCCACCTGTATTTGAAGTTTAATATTGTAAGGTTTTGAGAATATAGTTTGTGTGAGCATGTTGCTAATATGGTGTAGTTAGAATTAGCTACCCTTAGTTTGTGCAATCTAAAGGATTAGAAATTGGATGATTGCTATTTTTAATTCCAGCCAAAAAACTATCGGTTTGATTTTGGACTCTGCATCTCGTCTGTTTCTATTTTGGATTTATACATTTTTCTTTTTCCATCATCTTGCCTTAACAATTAGGGAACCTTGAGGACCTTTGTTTAAGAAACTAGTGTTCTATAAATGCATGGCACACCATAAACTTCACACATCACCTCGCAAATTCACCTCTCACCTCATACCAACAAATAGCACTCGGAGTGCGCACGCCCTCTCTGTTGCCTTATAACAGAGCGCGCCTGTGCCCAAAGACTTGGAACGCAGAGCCAGAGTTGAGTGCGTCCACGCCCTTCCATAGGCTATTCTGAGAGCGCCCGCGTCCTGACCTCAACACACCTCCAGTTATGTTTTATGGGGTTTTCCACACTCACTTCTAGGAGTTTAGTAGTGTATTTGGTTGCTATGAAATCTCCTCAAATCATACTAGAGCAGTCTTTCGAAGAATTGCTCGAGAGCGACACCTATGGATACTGGTTCCGTGACTTTATTGTGTAGGCAGGATGGCAACCTCTAATGTTCTGTACCAGTTTCACGAATTGGGTTGGGTTGACATTGTGAGATCCACCAATTGCATTATACGCTCTTTATGTTCGATGATTTGGCCGGGGTGGAGGCTACAACCTAATTGGGTTGCCCCTTACACCCCATCCGACCAAGTGGCACTTAGCAGGTTAGCAAAGATAGATGACAAATGGCGTGAGGCCTGACAAATTGTCATGGCTTGGTAGGATGCAAAGGAACCTCATTTCTTTATAAAAGAGGAGGACACCGCTTAAATGATGGATATGAGGTAAGTTTTACTTTTTTGTTAGTGTTTGTTTATGTCCCAAACAATTTAATTTTTTGTTATTCCCATAACGGGTGAAACTCATATAGGAGTTGCGTTTGTTTTTACTTATCTATATTAGTATGTTCTAAATTTGTTTTGCAGGTGTTTTTAAATTTTCACGCGTTTCCATGGTATTTCATATCCTTTTTATTTCTATACTTTTAGGACAAATCATGTTTTTGTTTATGGGTGGCATAGAAACACGTGTAATTTAAGACACCTATTAGGATATATATATATACACTAGTTTTCTAGTAAAAAAATTAAAAAAATATATAAATAATAAGTATTTATATTATGCACTTAGAAATATTGGTATTGTTTCTTTTTCTGTGATGATAGTAGTCTAGAAGTTTCACGTTAGCTTTTAAATTAGAATAGTTTTTAGAAACTTAGGTTAATATGTAGATAATAGTCATTACATCTTTCCATAAATATATTGCATGAGCATCTATGTTTGTATTGGCAGTAAGTTTTTGAAATCAAGGCTAGTATACATATTCTATAAATCCTGTGAGAATATAGCCTAAAAGCCTTATGAGTGAAATATCTGAGTAATGACACACGGGAGAAGTAAATTCCGAATAGAGAAATCACACGTCCACTTGCTTGATCACTATACCATATCCTAAGCGAGAATTTAGGCCCTTTTTGGATCGATATAGCCATAAATTCAAACCTATATGAAATTATTTTCCGCTAGTCGCCCCTCTGAGCCTTTTCTTTAGTTATTTCATAAACCACAAATCCTTTACCCTTTTACAAAAACAAAATAAAAATAAATTAGCCTACCCATTTTTGAATGAGTCTGAGAATAGAGATGAAGAAAAGAAAAGAGAAAGACCTGTGGAAAACCAAAAATTTGTTAGTTGTTTCAAATAAGAAAAGAAAAGAAAGTTTCCATCCAAAGAAAATAAAAAAATAATAATAAAAAAATAAAATAAGAAGTTAGAACTCCAAAAACATAATCAAAGGAGTCAAAAACCAAAAGAAAAAGGAAAAAATGGCTAAAGATGGAAACAAAGTGTAGAAGCAAAGTAAAACAAAATTTTCTCTAGTTACATATTTTGAAGAATCTATTATCTCAGACTTATCCTTTTGAATATACATTTCCTTCATTCTTAAACCATCACCTAATCCCCACAACACCTAATAAAGACCTTTAGCTTAATTAGGAATAGGTTAGTGTGATAGTAAGTGGCAGATGTGTTTGATAGACTTCGGTTTCCTTGTACGTCAATGAGTTTGTAAGGATAAGTGTGCCCACTACGCACTAGAGTGAGCGAAACTTGAGTGGAAAAATCAGAGTGTTTTTATCTTGACATATTTGTGAGGACCTACTTAAGGACGTTATACCAAAGTTTCAGAAACGGACCTGTTATTGCATTTCATATATATGTTTATCCGTAGATGATTTATTATTATGCACGTATTAGCTTAGGTTTCAAATTGATTATTCTGTATTCATTGCTAGTGAGATGTATAGATATCTGAGAATAAATAAGGAAACAATAATTTTATTTCTTAGTCGTTGTAGTATAGATGAAGTTTGTGAGTACCTTCTCTGGAAAACTCTCACGAGGCTATAACTAGTCCACTAAGGAATTCCTAGTGGTTTAAGGCCTTATTGCATATGGTCAATGCAATCGCACTCGGTGAAACGAGATTAGTTAGAACTCTATTTTTGGTCACTTATTTTAATTTCTCATATTTGCTTGAGGACAAGCAAAATGTTGTTTGGGGGTGGTTTGATAAGAGTCCAAAACTGTAGTTTTAACCCCTTAATAATATTACATTTAGACCAATTATGTGTATAATAAATAAGAGTTAGTACTGTTTACGTACTTTTGTGTATTTCAGGTATTGAAGTCAAATATATGAAGTAATATGTCACTTTTGCAAGAGAAAGGAGCAAAGTTTGGTTGATAAGAAGTTCTATGGTTAAACCCCAAGTTTCAAGGAGAAAAAGCTTTTTTAAAGCCCAGTCAAAGTTGAAAAATCAAAGTCAACGCGGGCAGAAATAGAGCATAAAAGTCAATAGAACTTCTGTAGGATGTATCATTGGACTTAGACCTTGGAATTGGGTGTACTATATGTCAAAACGACCGACTCGGAAAGAGCTTTCTAATGGTCTAGACCTTGATCCAATTAGAGGAGTAAAAGTGGACGAAGAGGCTGTTGCATTATTTTTAGCAAAGAAACCCATTTTGGACTGAAGTAATTAGGTTTTTGGCTTATTTTAATGGCCCAAAATATAGCTCCAAGGACCATGCAAGAAATTGTAAGCCTAGCCCTCTCCTATATAAAGAGGACTAAGAAAAAACTCTAAGAGATCCTTCCTATTACTTAGAATAAGAACCACTTAGTTAATTAAGCTTTCTATTATTAGTTTTCTTTAGTTTTAAACTCTAGTTATTGCTTTATTAGCATAGCCACCATTAATTCAATTCAAGTTATTCTTAATACAGTAGTTCTTCATTATGTCTTATTCTTATTATTTTAATTATGATAGTCTAATGAATCATAGCTAAACCTCTATTAGAGGGGTTTGATTGAAGCTTTGATGAAGACTTGATGTGTTAGTGTAGAATAAGTTGTAGTAAAATATTCCACTTTAGAAGGTAGTTAATTCACCATGAGAATGGGATTAAATTGCCTCACATGCCAATTATTAGTTGCTAGAGATTTCCATGATTAATTAGGGATTAAAAAGATCTAAACTTATGTGAAAACATAAAGATTAGGATTACAATAAATCTATGTTAGCATATTAAGAACTAATCAAGGTGGAATCAAATCCCCCTAATACTCTTCTTCTCATTCACATCTTAGTATTAAATTGCCATAGTATAAGTTAGAATATCTAAATTTGTTAATTTAACCATATTAACATAATTAAATTATTGCTCTCATTGATATTGTAGGATTGTTTTAAGTTAGGGAAATTATTACGTCTAAGAAACTAGGAGTGGAACGAATTATGACTCCCGTTATTGCATGATAATTGAGAGTAGAACTTTGATCTAAATGTAGAATCCAATAGCTTTCTTATTCATAGCATAAATAATTATTCATATGGTAAGAAACCGTCTTTTTACTTTTATCAATATTGTTAGGCATCCCAGGCACATATTTATACTGAAACTCTTCGACCGTAATTAATGTGGTTCATTAAAGTGAAACCCTATGCTTACCCAATTACCCTGCTATTACTACTGCATGTAGGGTGTTGCCTTTCATGTGATAATCTAAAATGACCATTTTCCTGAGTAGCTAAGAAATGTGTTCTTATGGGTAATGGTGGTGATTTCATTGAGATTAGGTAACTGAATATCATTGAAGAATTGCAGTAATTGATTTACTATAATGGTTTCCAAACGACCCCTCACATTTAGGGTGTTACCATTATCCATTTTATCACCATTAATATTCAGTCCACCATTAAACAAACCGCAATTCCTTAAGCTAAAACAAGTTAAAGATGGAAGGATGTGAAGTTCTAGCAATCGGCCATTTGGAAATTTCTAGTCTCACAAAAAATGTAGGGAATCAATTTGTAAAATTGCAATGTGTAGTAATGTTAGTGTGAATCATTTGCGTTGTTACTGATCAACTCTAATTGTTGGTGTTGCTTTAGGTTATATGATGCTACAAGGTTCACTTGTATCTAACACTTGGATCCACTTGTCCAACTGTTACTCAGTTTATGAATATTAAAATTACCTGCCTCCCTATATGCATCTCATTATAATTTTGTCTTTATTTTTTTGTAATCAAATTGAGATTGTTAGGTGAGAATAGTACTTTTGACAAGTGTAGAACTAGGTGTTTAATCTTTTCATAAATATCTGCACTCAATGTAGTTAATATGCAGTTGCCTTAATGATAATTAGACTATACTACAGTATATATACTGTAAAACCAATCAACTAAGATCAAGTTATTTTTCAAATGAGCCCTGAAATTTGTTCACTTGTGGCTCGTGTAATTTTCTCTTCAGTTTCTTTTATTTAAATTTGCACGTGTATGAAAAAGTCCTTTTTAGGTAGGTCTAAATTAAAAGGGTTACAAAAAGTCTCCCCAAATTTGGTTATATCTATCTTCATGTTCTTCATGAAGCTTCTTATGATCATGTCCTTGGTTACAACAAGTCTCCTTCCTATTTTAGATTCCATATGATGATGGGTAGTGTTTATAATTTCTAACTACTATCTTCATGTTCTTCATGAAGCTTCTTATGATCATGTCCTTGGTTACAACAAGTCTCCTTCCTATTTTAGATTCCATATGATGATGGGCAGTGTTTATAATTTCTAACTACTATCTGATTATCAGCCTTAATAATTTTTTGCCCCCATGTTTTTACTATGTTAAACAATGATGCAGTAACTATGCCAAGCTGATTATGGTGGGTATTGAGTGTTTATTTACTTCTTGTTATATATTTTAGGTTCTATATGTGAGTATTGTTTCTGAGTACTATTTAGCAAAATTAATGTTTGTAAGCCTTCTCCTTTTAAACTATTTTATTATTACTCTTAGTTCTCAACGAAAAAGTAAGTAAATTAATTTGCTCCACCGCAAATGCCTACTGGAAAGTAGTAGTCATACAAAAATTTAGAGCACTTTTATTGTAAAACCCCATATTATGGGCTTTTAGTGGATGGCCCAGGAGGACTCAAGATCTCTCTCTCTCAAAAAAAAAAGGGAGGGGGGGATGAGAAGAATTTTGGGGGTTCAAAAAAGAATTTTGCTCTCTCTCTCTCAGTGGATCTCTGTTTCTCGACAAAAAATGGAAATTAGAGTGAGCCGAATTTAATGAGGAGAATTAGGGGTTTTGCAACCTACACTTTCGTAATCATCTTGGAACGTCAAAGGAAAAGGGGATTCCTTTTGGAGGATGAATTCTATTTAAAAACATTATTATTTAAGGGAATTCATGTGCAAATTTAAGGTAAGTAAATCTTCTTCTCTATTTCTTAAGTCTAATTTGGCTTTGGCCATTGAATTTTACTGATTTGGTGTGTGTCTAAACATTTTGGAGTTGCTAGAGTGTTTGATTGTGTTTTTAAGATGGGATGATATATTAAATTGCTTTATGTGTGTCATTAGCTAACTATTTGGAAGACATAAGACCTTGGTGATTATTTTATGTATGACCATAACTAGTTTAATTGATCAGAGGCAGGTATCTATACTTCTCTTTTTATTTCAAATAAAATACTTGTAAATTCTCTTATAGTGATATTCGGTTTAGTCTTGAATGGAAGAACTCAGTAGATAGACGAGTGATTAATTGTGTGTTTGGTCGCACTATTGTTTGCTTGAACAATTATGTTTGAATCGAGATTTTGTCTAGTTGAATTAGTACTTATTGTTGATTTTATGGTTCTGACCTCATATTTTTCTGATATAATTTGAATTCTTTATATGTAAATGAACGTGACAGTTTAGTATGCAATCTATTGTTTGTCCTAATGTTTGTTTGATAGATGTTGAACTATCATAGTTCTAGTGTTGAACTATTTAGTTCCAATATTGCATTGTTGGGTTCTAGTGTTGAACTGTTGAGCTCTAATGGAAGAACTATGTATAGCTTGATCCTTCAAAGGGTACGTAGGCAGCCACCGGACACAGCCGCTTCCATAGGTAGATACCCACCCTGTAGAATTCTTTGTTTCTGATATTTGATCGTTATTTTATTTCGTAACTATATATGTTAGAGTGTGATTAGTGTGATCTATTTAATATTGGATCCTTACGTATTTGTTTGCTTGGAAGAACTGAAATTAAGTGATTCAGGTTTAATGTTTTACGTATGACATTTGGTTACAAATACACAGATGCGGGAATGGCACTAAACTATAAGTTTTACTGAATTATGTGTGTCATTATTTATAGTTGTGTTTGTGTCCACCAGGTTGCCATATTAAAGATATCTTTATTTGTTTAGTTTGTTTAGTCGATATTAGTTTGGTACTCAAGTGCTCTGGCACTTGTCAAGACGCTTTAGTATCTTTCTCTTATTGTATCCATTGTATATGTATATCGTAATTATCTCATTTTGTACGTGTATGAAATTTGTTACTGTATCCATTGTATATGTATATTTTAATATCTCATTTTGTAAACCGGGTTACGTGATTGTTCTGGCACTTGTCGAGACGGTCAAATAACTCAGGCGTCCTGATATTATATCCTAAGAGGACTGTCAGAGATATAATGAGATGGATGGTGCTTTACTTATATTAAATATTTTCAGGTTATGATAGGTTTTATATTTATGAAATGTTGAAAATACAGAGGAGATTATGCCGAATTTTTCCCAGAAAACTCACGTATCTTTGGCATATAATTGTTTGAGATTTGGGGTGTTACATTTATGGTGCCTATGAGAATACATAATAATAAAGAAGAACAAAATCACTAACAGATTTAATGATCGTGTAGTGCCCAATTCAACCAGGCGGATACAAATGTGGATATTATGTGTTGCAGTTCATGAGACGCTTTATGATGGATCCTAGTAAGTCTTTCTTGTTAATATATTCTAAAATATCTATGTAATTCTTTCTTGTAAACGTAGATCATACTAAATTTTTTGTTAACTTGACGTACTCGTGTAGCTAATGGAGTTGGCCAACATTATCACCTATACTACCGTTGAGCTTATTGAAATTCGTATGGAGTTTATTGATTTTATTGAACGATTTATCACGCCAAGCCAAAGGTATGTGTATGTATTGTGAAAATAGTATTTTGTTTTTCTTTTGTTTGCTTTGAGATATGGGATGACTTTAGTAAAGATTTGTGCTATGACCCTTGCATTTGTGGCTCTTTTTTGTTTTGAGCTCTCTAACAACCATGTACTATATATAAATGTAGTAGTGTATATCTTGAACCACAGTCCATTTGCATTGTAGATATCTTCATTTATTTTTCTTTCCGTTGTGAGAACTAAGTCCTCTCATGCCATACATAAAATAGCCTACTTTTGGTAGCAAAATTACTAATAATATTTCTTTACTTTGCTTGTTATGTTTGACAATGTTTGATCGATGGATGGATAATACTCAATTTGTTGATGATGGAGTTTATTAGAATGATTTTTAGTTTGGTTGAATGTGCTACCAAATAAATGTATCTAGCATTTTTCAGTGATTTTAGATAAATGATAATAACTTGCTATTTTTTCTTGTTGAATTAATTAATGAAAGTAATAAGTATTTTCGAATGGTTTGAAAATATACGGGGTTGAAGTTACTGTGGATGTTCTAATTTTATTTTTGAGAATTTTATAATTGTTGTTTTATTGGTGAAATAAGTGTACAAGTTAGGAATTAAATCACAGGTTATTATGCAATATCTTTTGTAGGAAAAGTATAATAATAATATCAATTAAAAAAAAATAGATGACAGTTTTAAAAGAACTGTCATAGTGTAAACTATTTGTTAACGTATTTTTCTTCCATAAAATGACGGTTCCACAGTAGTCAATGGGCATTTCTTGACGGTTCTAACTATAATTTATGACGGTTACATATGAGGTGTCATTATAAAATTTATCTACTATGACATTTTAAATACTAATATATGTCATAAAAGGAGGAACTTTTAAGACGTATTTATATGAACCGTCATAACGTTAATGACAGTTTTGGTTGACTTTTTATGACACCCCAAGTAATGACGGCTATTTTTTCAATCAGAAAGTGTCATGATATGTATTTCATGATAGCTAAAAGCTACCATAAAAAGCCCTTTTTTTAGTAGTGCTTGTTTAATTAGACTCTCCCTCAGCTATTTAATTCTCTTATGCAACTACATCACACCTCATGCTTATGAAGCAATTAAGATTACATTAATGGCTGTGTGGGAGTTGAGTGCCTTTGTTGTATACATTAATATTCTGATGGTTCCATCGACTAAGTTTAATTGTTGCTCTAATGGTGATACTTTATTATCTGTTGATGCAAAGAATGGACTCAAGTTATCATACCTGGTATTCCCATGGATGTGAAACAAGAACTTGGGTTTTATGTGGGTTTAAGTATTTATAGTCTTTCATTATGGTCTAGAAAATGATGACTTTTGAATTATAGGTGGAGTCTAGGAGATTTATATGGGCTTGTCATGTAGCTATTACTTTTTTCTTAGCAATTCTTTAATTTGTATGGTATTGACTTAGATTCTTTTTGAAATTATCCTTCTTAAGCGAAGCTTGGAACTATCCTTATGCAAACAGGTATACCCAACAACACTCCTTTCTTATTTTTGTTGATTTACATCTTGTTTCCAAATTTTTAAGAGTGAAATTTGAAGGGAAAATTGTGTAAACCTATAACAATGACATGCAAATTATTAGAACAATTTATATAGACACCATGTAGGACTTGTAAACTTGTATTGTTTTCTTAGTTAACATTTGATGGCAATAACATAAAAGAGAAATTTCTACTAAGTGGTATCATATATTGTAATTATATTATATGTGATGCCATTTGGTATAGTATGTTACTCTAAATAGTATAAGAAATTCACTTCATATTCTGAAAGTTGAAAAAGATTAGTTTGCATATGTAACTCAGAGTATCATAGTATTGAATATGTGACTTAGAATATCATATTATTGAAGTATTATGCGACTAATAGTATCATATTATTGAAGTATATGTAACTTAGAATATCATATTATTGAATATGTGATTTAGAGTATCATACTATTGAAGTATATATAACTCAAAGTATCATATTATTGAGTATGTGATTTAGAGTATCATACTTTTGAAGTATATCTAACTCAAAATATCATATTATTGAATATATGACTAAGATTATTCATATTACTAAAACACATAATCCTGGGTTGTATATTATGTACATGATTTGAGTGTGAAGTAAGTAACAGGGTTTCCAAATGTTTTGCATGAAAGTTTTGCTTCTATAGAGGAAGGACAATGAGCTTTGACTTTCTACAATAGTCAACCCACTGCTTCACTACAATTTAATTTTCATGAGGCCACAACTATGTCTCGAGCTACTATGTCACAGGTGCTTCATGAAGTTCCTCCATTTGTCACACTGACTTCCCATCAGCACCCTAATCTTTTCTAGTTGTACCAAATCTCGTTCAACACATTGTAGCTAAACATGATTTGTTCAATATAACTAGATATTTTGCAATAATAGCTCTGGTGCTTGCTATTGATGTACTACTGCAATTATTGTTCGTGATATGATGCACTAACACCTATATGTAACCTTCATGTGTTGGCATGGGAAGTTTTGTTCTTCTTATTTTACTTTTATGGCTCTATTTTTATGGAAGGATACATGTAGAAGCTCAAAATATTTGTAGTATATGCCTATCCTTAATTACATGTTTCACTTGTTTTCCATGAATATTGGCATTGAATATGTCAAGCCTCATATCAATCCAAATACAATGTGTTGATTTCGTTTAGATATGACACAAATTTTAACATAACATATTGGGCGAAATCATGCATTTATGAAAACATCAAATATGCCAGAAAAAGTAGGATTATACAAGTATGTAGCTGATAGTCGCATACATTTCTGACCTTACTTTTCCACATAGTAGAACAGTTATAACCAACTTGTTATATTAATGTGGTGTTTCCTATTAAGAAGTTTAATTTTTGCATTAGTTGCTGAGACATTTGTTTATTGTCACTATCTTCATGAGTTTCAAATTGAGAAGTACATGTTTCGTTCACCACAGGTTGAATGTCAGGTCAGTGATCAACTTGGACACTCAGCTATTGAATGCCAATTTATGTACTCTCGCTGTAAAGAACCTACATGTGATGGGATCCAATTGTTGGGCATATTGCAAACAACAAGCAATCCAGGAAGAAAGTACTTGAAGTCCCAACATGATTCATGTCGAAGTTATTTGCAATGGTTGGATGAAGCTGTTTCAAATAAACTTTATTGATTAAGTTCATCAACAAATGAATGCTTTAATTGTGGTCAGCCAGACCATTGGATAAACGAGTGCCCTTGGGTAGACTGTGAATGCAATACAAAAGATTGTAAGGGGAGGAGGACTGTTAAGACTACCAAGTATGGATTAAATGTTGGAGAAAAGTATTTGAAATGCAAGAGATACCAGAGATTTTAATGGCTTCGTGATGCAGTGAAGATGGCATCAAGAAAGAAAACAACCATTTTGACTGCGGAACCCATTGTTACACTGAAAATTACTGTGTCTTAATTCTCAAACCTAAAAATAAATTGAAAAATGTAATGTGTAATGCAAAGTTTGACTTTGAACTTCTACACAATTATAGCTTTGTAAAATGGCTCCTTATAAGATGTATTCTAACATTTTTCTCTATTTTTCTGATTGCAAGTTTTAGCTTGGTAAGATGTAATCTGACATTTTTATGATTGCAAGTCTATAATGCTCATGATGTATGTATCTGAAGCAGTTGACAAGCGCTTGACCACTTTTTTAAACTGAAGCACTTATCTGTGTCTTTTTGCTTAATTTGCTATAACTTTTTCGATAATATCCCATTTTTGTTATGTATGTTCAGCCATGCTAGCAGTTAAGATACAATCTGATGTAACACGTTTGCACTATGAACACATGACAAGTATGAAAGTAGCCTGTCAGAACTCCATAACTCTCTTTTTAACATAAATCTTATTTACTATAATGTAGTGACATACAAAACAAAGTTGCACTAACTAGACGCAATCTCAGGTAGTGTGCCGACTTTTTAGGAAAAATAGTTTGAGATACAATGGTTTTATTATATGATTAAACACAGACTTTTATCATATTATTGATGTATTATGCAATTTATAGTATCATATTCTTGAAATATATGAAACTCTAAGTATCATATTATTGAATATGTCATTTATAGTATCATACAATTGAATATGAAACTCTATTTTCATTTGTTAGTTAACTTTGATAAAAGGACGCCTCATACTGTATAGAGGAACTAGCAGTCCTGATGTAAATTATATAATGTTTTTAGTAGATTTTAGACGCACTAGAGAAACTAATGCCTTCTGAGGGATGGAACTAAATTGTCTCGAGGCATAAGGGTTACTTAAGTGTTCTGGCATTCGTCGAGATGGTTAAGTAGCTGGGTTAAACAATGAGATATATATATTGTTATGATTTCTAGGTTATGTGACCTTGCCTCTTTTTGTGTGTAGATGAGATGTGGGATATGGATAGATGATGGTCGTTGAACAAAATAGAAGCATATCAAAACCTAATTATCCCTTAATAAGTAAAGGATGAGTAGGGTATCGTTCCACTTTTAAGTGTATGTTTATATGAAGGACAGGACTAGAAAGGGGGTTTGAGGGATTAAAAACTATTATTATATATTTTAGATTCTAATGCTAAACTAAACTAAACTAAACTATTCAAAATTTATAAGAAAGAGAATTCAAGAGATTAGAATCAACCAATACTTTTGATTCAATGACCTTTTGCTTCATGGTTATTCTCACAAGTAAACTACAATTAGGCAATCGAGAGAGTGGCGATGCCCTCTTGGACGAAACATCGTTAACGAATAACTCTACTTAAGGTTGTTCCTATGTTCATGTTACTATTATCTTCTTTCCTTTTATGTGAGCTTGGGCAGCTATTCAATGAATCACCATCTAAGACAAACACAATTAATACTTCCCTTACTCTAAAACACTACACAACTAGAAGAAAAGTAGAAAATAATAGTATAATTTTCAATTACAATAAATAAAACCCTATTCTAGCATTGTATTCAATTGCAAGAAATAAAATCATGTTACTAACAAATATTCAATTGCAATAAATACAACCCTAAACTAGCATGATATTCGATTGCAATAAATAAAAACCTTAATCTATACTTCCATCCCCTGGTCTGGGCAATGTAACTAATAACTAAAAACATAAAAAACTAACCTGATTGAAGAACACCATGAACTAGAAGAATCATTAAACCTTAACCACCGGCTTCATCTTCTCCCTTGAAGGAGAAGATTAGCCTTCCATAAAGAAGGAAGAACACGAAGAACGCGAAGAAGAAGAGTCGAAGAACATAAGACTAGAAAGACTAATTTATTAAGACTTAGCTAGTTAAAACCGATCTTTTATTATTAATCTCTCTCTGCCTCAAGTTCTGGAGACAAGAGTATAAGTGAATTGGCAAATTACATGAGGCACTTAGGTCCTCTATTTATAGAGGTTACAATGAGCTCTAGAAGCATTCCAAACCGTCATTTGTTTCCTAATACAAATAGACTTCTTTCAGAGTCCAACTCCGTCTCCAAAACTAAGAAGAAATTGGCTACAATTAATCGATCCATGCGTGCGACGACTATTCATCGTCTCGGGACGCGATCATCGCTGCGTCTGGGGCGCCGATCCATGCATCCCAGATGCATTAGCCTATTTTGTTTCTTCTGCTTTATCCTTCTATCCTCTTTTGCGGGCTTTGGTCCAAGCAACGAATCCTTTAGCCTTAGGCTTCCAAATAGGCTTTAAAATAGGTCCAAGTCGCATCTTTAATAGCTCCAATTCCTTGGCCTTCTCCATGATTGTTCACGGGCTTCCCATGTGATCTTTAATGATCCGAATTGCTCTGTTTTACCCCTTTTTCTCTAATATTCTACAAGACTCTCTTTTTCACCTGTAGAACCTTAAAACACAACTTATAAACACTATTAGTCCACTAAGATGGCTAAACAAGAGGCATAATCGAGGGTTAAATAGCTCTTTTTGAGCACTTATCATTATGATAGGATTTAAGTTTATGAATTGTTGAAAATACAGAGGAGATTCTACCAAAAATTTTGTAGGATTTTTCTGTCTTTGTATAATTTAGGTTCTGCTTGGTTGGCCCATATCATGTCCCGAGTTTCGTAATGACTGTAGATGCCACGTGCCTTTGGTATTGAGGAGTCCTTATGAAATTTGGGGCGTTACATGAATTTTGTCCAATCTCTTATAAACAATAACTTAATCTTAGTTTATATGAACCTACTAAGGAAACATGATCCCTTTCTGCAATAATTTTCTTTAAAGCACGCTATAGAGTTTTAGTAGCTAGCTACTATGCGCTTCTTTACTTAATCAATCACACATTAAGTGCGTCCTTGTTGTTGTTGAAAACCCAAGTTGTTTTTAGTTTCGTGATTTTGTTGACATTTTGAAATGTGCATGCCAGACTATGGTATAATTCTAACTTTTTTTTTTATGTATATGTCTTTGCTCTATGGTTTTCTAGAAGGAAGAGGAGCAAGCGAGCTCGACCAAGGAGCAGCAGCAAGTTATCACTCCTCAATCTATCATGCATCAGGTACGAATGCATGTATCGACCAATGAGGTATTTTTTTTACCCCAATTTTCCCCTCCTTCACTTTCTTAATTGTTTTATTGACTTGTATAGTTGCATTCTATTACATTTGTGCTTTGACCTTCTTGAACTCAAGTTATTACTTCAATGTTTTGTTATTGATCCAGATGATTTTTTTTTTTTTTTTTTTTTTTAAGCAATGGTGATTTTTTTGTGTAACCATGGGTCACTTCTGGTAAGCTTATTTACTTACTGAAAGAGCCGTTTCATATCCTTGCTCAACTTTAACAGGCTAAAATTTTCTTTGAGTAAATAATTGTTCGGCTTAATTTTTCTATTGTAGATTTTGAAAAGCGGATTCAAATGTTCATACCTGGTTATCCTATGGATTTGAAACGGGAATTGGGGCTCTAAACACTACTTTATAAAGAGATTTCGGAGACTCAAAGAACATGTTGGTGGCTAAGTTTTCTAGGAAACAATACACTGATGGTAATCTTTTGGATGCCAATCAATGACTATTTGAATTTGAATGAATGACTATCAAAGTTGGTGTTTCTTTCAGCAAGTAACTATTGGAAGAAGTTTATTGAGCATGCACTGCATTAGTGCAAAAGCCCATCTTCCATTTAAGTAGCCAATACTTTCGCACAAGTTCCATTTAGTTTCTCTCCAAGTGTTTTTCAACTTCTCACAAATCATCTTTCCTATCTTTAATTTGTATAGGTGAGCTTGATTATATCAAATTGTAAACTTGTAATGTTTTCTTAGTGGTAATTAAGATTTGATGGAAACATCATAAAAGAGAAGTTTCTACTAAATAGAAACATTATATATTGTATTTATATCACATGCAATGTGATGCCATTTGTTATAGTATGTTACTTTAAGTAGTATAAGAAATTCATTCATATTCCTAGGTTAAAAAAGATTAGTATGTAACTCAAAGTATCATCTTATTGAATATGTGATACAGAGTATCATATTACTAAATTATATATAACTCATAGTATCATATTATTGAATATGTGACTTAGAGTATCATATTACTAAAGTATATATAACTTAGAGTATCATATTATTGAATATATGATTTAGAGTATCATATCATTGCATATGTGACTTAGAGCATCATATTAATGAAGCATGTGCACTACCCTCTAAAAAACATAAGAAAGTAATGTCATGGTAGTGGAGGGGAATCAAAGTATTTACATTTACAATATATTAAGCAACATCACGAAACACCTGTGACCTAGTAGCTTGAGACATAGTTGCATGTGCCATTTTGAAAATTAGGGTGCGATGAAGCACTGTGTTAAACTTTGTAGAGAGTCCATGCTTGTTGTCCTTCCTCTATAGAAGCAAAACTTTCGTGCAAAGTATAAGGAAATCCCGTTACTTTCTTGTCGCACTCAAACCATGTCCAATACAACCCAGGATTACGTACTTCAGTAATATGATACTCTTCGTCACATATTCAATAATATGATATTCTAAGTTACATAAACTTTAATAGTATGATACTATAAATCACATATTTAATAATATGATAATCTTAGTTTCATATATTTCAGGAATATAATACTATAAATCACATAATACTTCAATAATATGATACTCTTAGTAACATATTCAATAATATGATACTCTAAGCAGTTATATATACTTCAATAGTATGATACTATAAATCACATATTCAATAATATGAGACTTTGAGTTTAATATATTTCAAGAATATGATACTTTAAATCGCATAATACTTCAATAATATGATACTCTATGTCATATATTCAATAATATGATAAAAGTCTGTGTTTAATCATATGATTAAACTATTGTATCTCAAACTATTTTTCCAAAAAAGTCGACATACTATCTGAGATTACGTCTAGTTAGTGCAACTTTGTTTTGTGTGTCCCTACATTATGGATTCCATATAGTAAAAAAGATTTATGTTAAAAAGAGAGTTATGGAGTTTTGACAGGTTACTTTCATACTTGTCATGTGTTCATAGTGCAAATGTGTTATATCAGATTGTATCTTAATTGCTAACATGGCTGAACAGACATAACAAAATGGGCTATTACCAAAAAAGTTATAGCAAAAATACATAGATAAATTCTTCAATTTTAAAAAGTGGTCAAGCTCTTGCCAAGTGCTTCAGATATATACATCGTGAGCATTATAGACTTGCAATCATAAAAATGTCAGATTACATCTTACCAAGCTAAAATTTGCAATCAGAAAAAAGAGAGAAAAATATTAGAATACATCTTACAAGGAGCCATTTTACAAAACTATAACTGTGCATAAGTTCAAAGTTGAACTTTGCATTACACATTACATTTTTAAATTTATTTTTAGGTTTGAGAATTCAAACATAGTAATTTTTAGTGTAACAATGGGTTCCGCAGTCAAAATAGTTGTTTTCTTTCTTAATGCCATCTTTACTACATCACGAAGCTATTGAAATCCCTCGCAGCTCGTGCATTTCAAATACTTTTCTCCAACATTTAATCCACACTTGGTAGTCTTAACATTCCTCCTCCCCCGGCCTTACAATCTTTTGTATTGCATTCACAGTCTACCCAAGGGCATTCGTTCATCCAATAGCCTGACTGACTACGCTTAAAGCATTCGTTTGTTGATGAGCTTGATCCATAAAGTTTATCAGAAACAACTTCATCCAACCACTGCAAATAACTTTGACATGAATCATGCTGGCACTTCAAGTACTTCCTTCCTAGATTGCTTGTTGTTTGCGATATGCCCAACTATCAGATCCCATCACATGTAGCTTATTTATAGTGAAAGTACATAAATTGGCACTCAATAGCTGAGTGTCCAAGTTGATCACAGACTTGACATTCAACCTGTGGTGAACGAAACATGTACTTCTCAATTTGAAACTCATGAAGATAGCGACAATGAACAAATATCTCAACAACTAATGCAGAAATTAAACTTCTTAATCATTCATTTCTAAATGTCTCAGCAACAATGAACAATGAACAAATGTCTTAACACAAATCATTCATTTCCAAATTTTGACATAACCTCCTTTGTATTTTTAACATTTTTTAGATTGAGAAACCTGTCGTAATGCAATTTCATCCAAATATAGTAATTTCCCAATCAATCCAACAAAAGCAAAGAAACCATAAGAGTTTACCAGACATTACGTAAAATAAGATAACAGTGTTCACCTAGAAAACGTTATTACATATAGAAACTACACGAAAGACTACAGGTAGGGTGAAATATGTTCTAATCTTAATGTACACAATACAAAGACCATGGTATGTTATCTCACATACCAAAATCCATTCATAAAACATGATTCAAATAGATACATCTTATTTCTTCTTCATTCAAATAATATACAAACGCATTCCCTCACCCATTTAACTAATTAAAATGTGAAGGTAAAAGATATGAATTAAGCGACTTCAGCGTTTCTGCATCATCTTACTCAAGGTACTCCTGTAATTCACAGATTAATAAAGAGAAATTAGTGCAGTGAAAGATGTAGAAAAGCTTCATGCTCTAGAAAATCCAAGTCATTAAAAGAACTTCAAAGATTATTGAGTGTAATATGGTGGAAATAACTGACAGACAATTTCGAGAAACACACCGGTACCAAACAACTAAGAATAGCGTGCTGTCAAGTAACGGTCGACCTAGCACCTGAACATTAAAGCCACATTCAACACCAAATTTTTAGTTCCAACTAGCCAGGTCACAAAACCATGGGGACTACACCCTAGTGTGCCCACACAAGTCGAGACCCTTTGTCCCGACACACAATCAATTAGACAACTACAGTAAAAAATAAAATAAAAAACTAAAATAGGGAACCTGTGCATTTAAAAAATTTCCCCTATTCAGATAATTCTCCATGTGATTTGAGAAATACCGGTGAAAACGGTTAAACAAACAGAGTTATAACGAGAAAGTTATGACAAAAACGGTACATAACCCTTTTAATCTTAAATATCACCAAATCCGAACCTCTTACTGCAATTTTCAGATCTCAAGACTTGTTACAGTCCAAGTTTAATGGTTGAATGCATGTTTACAAATCATAACTAAACTCCCATAGAAATGAAAATGGATCTACATCAATCTAAACAAGCTTTGTGAGCCATACCTCAATATGCATCATAAAATCATACTAGTTATAACATGGGTATTAAACATGGTTCTCAAATTCAACACTATACATGAACTAGAACTCAATAAAATGAGGTGAAGTCTAACACAGGAAACACATGAATCAAGTCTTATGTTAAATACTTAGCATGCTCCTAATATGGTGGAAATAAAGGAGGAATAGAGCACCTACCTCAACCTAGAGCCATAATGAGCTATAAAACAAATAACTGGCCACTCCAAAACCAACAAGATGATGAGGAAATTTATGAACTACAACAAGTACTTGAAAGAAAATCCACAATGTATCCGTAGGTCGAAATTGTGAACGTCACTAGTTTTAAGCTTTAAGGAGATTAAGGGTTTCATCTTTCTTAGATGTACTTGTGCTAAGAACTATTACATGTAATCCAAAAGCCTCTCTGAACTTCACTGCCATATAAGCCATGTTATAATTACCAGTAAAAAAGCAACACAAGTTTACAACTTGATATTATAAAGGTCACCTATACAATGCAAATGAGAAAATTGATTTGTTAGAAGTTGAAAAACACTTGGAGTGAAGCTAAATGGAATTTGTGCGAAAGTACTGACGACTTAAATGGACTTTGGACTTTCCCACTAGTGCAATACATGCTGAATAGACTTCTTCCAATAGTTATTGGATGACCAAACACCAGCTTCGATAGTTGTTCATTCAAATTCAAGTAGTCATTGATTGGCAGCTAAAAGATTACCATCACTATGTTGTTTCCTAAATAAATTTACCACCAACATATTCTTTGAATCTCCTAAGTATCTTTATAAAGTAGATTTTAGAGCCTCAATTCACCGTTTCAAATCCATAGGATAATCGGTCATGTATGATAATTTGAATTCATTCTTCAAAATCTGCATCAAGAGATAAATAAGTATCACCATTGTTGCCAATTAAACATAGCAAAAACACTCTACAATGCAAATTCATCTTATTATGAATTAAACTTATAATACATGGTACTGTTTAGGACATAAGCATGGACACACAATCTTTGATGGTCGTATATGCATTGCATTGAAATTGGGGTCATTAGAAAACATACACCAAGCATTAACTTTTCTGCATATGTCTTTTAAACCTAAATTTGACTCTAACTATGTTGAAATTATGTTTGAAATTGGTCCAGTGTTGCTGCCCTCGGCATGTAATCCCAGATTTTAGGTAGTAAAGAAATAAACTATGCGCGTATAAATTAGGATAACTACTTACTTGTCCTTGATTCAATTTCAGAGTTTAAGGGAGGAGTCCAGCAAGTATATGCAATGATTTTCCAGGATGACAGAGACAAAGATAACAAGCGAGAATTTTGATGCATATATAATCCGTGTCTATGGTTCAGCTCTTCTGAATGTGTTTACTTTCTCCTTTCCCCGAGCCAAGGTATTAACTGAGACAAAAGAGTTAACAAACAAAACAAACGCCAAATAGTAGTCACCATTCAGGTTCATGAAGCAAACAAATCTTAGAACTCATGTATTCACTTGCTAAAGAGGTAGTCTCCTAATTAATATACCCAAATCCTCCTTAATTAGACAAGAAGAAATGGTGTGATAGAGATTGTTGTTACCCGATCCCTTCTTATTCTTTAAAGTCCAGCATGATGCTTCTCTGGCCACTAATTGAGAAGAACAACTTATCTTTATTCTATAAGATATAAGGAGGAGGTGTTAGCTTCTTGAAATCCCTTAACTTTGTTAGATGGAAATAATGTGGCCAAGGTATGACCCACAACCTGATTACAACTATACAAGTAAATCAAAACAAAATACTATATATATAAGAAATAGTATGGGTGGTTAGTGCTTACTAAGGTGGCATCTCAAGCTCAACCTTGGCCTACACTTGGCTAGCATGAATAATAAAAGAGGTTTAACCATTGCATCCAATTAAACCATACTAATTTAAATCATTAAGGACCTACATATGAAATACATATAGATAATATGCTATGATATCATGATCTCAAGCTTAGTTGAGATAAGCTGCATCCATTTGACTCCCCAAATAGAAATAAATCCATTGGCATCCCACTAATAAGCGCCACTAACAAGTTTATTGACATCATAAAAAAAATTCAATAGCATTAGTAGCTCTTAAACTCAACCTTCCACATAATTTAACGTCACATTAACTTGTAAAATTATAAAAATACCCTTACACAAAATTCAAGATATTACAAGAATGCACCACCAATTATGAATGGTGGCTCTCGTGTTTATAATGATCAATTTGTGGGACTTTGTATTTACTTCACTCATAATCAAAATAATCAAGGAACACACATAAATGAGTATTATTCCACTTAAGTGTCATAAGCTGGACAATATACTGTTTAAAATGTCATAATGTGCTACTTCTTCATTAATATACTGCCATATATGATATGATATGATATGTCAGTTCACTTTAACTTACTGAACTATATACCACATTGTGACATACACTGTCATATCCAAAACTTTTGTCTTATCAAAAACTGATGCACTTAGAAGTTCACAAATAAATAAGGAATTCAAACATTTTAATGCAAAACAATCCAAATAAGCAGAGAGAAGAAATCAACTAACCTGATACTGACAATTTAGGATTCTCGAAGTACACTGCCAGAGAAAAAAATGGAGTGCGATGCCCGGTATGTTTTTTTAGGTCAGAGCAAGAGAGAAAAGAGGAGAGAACATTGAGGTGTACTGGTGGAGAGACGAAAGGAACAAAAAAGTTTTTGAAGTTGCCTTGTTATTATTTCCCCCTTTTATTTTACCTTTGTACCCTTTACTCTTCCTTTTTGTAAAACTGTCATCCGGTCAGAAAATTAAAAATGAGTGGCCATAAATCCAGCACACCTATATAACTCGTGCACCCTAGCTTTAGCCATTTAATTTAGGGTGCGCAAGTAAATTAAATGACTAAAGCTAGGGTGCGCTAGTTGTATGGGTGCACTGGATTTATGGCCACTCATTTTAAATAGGGAAATGGAAAACTGAAACCCTTAGGCCTTTAGGTTAATTGTTCAGTAATAGAAAAGTTAGAAATAAAAATTGTCATAGTATTACATCACATAAACGAAAGACTATAAAGCACGGACACGGACTAGCAACATGGATATGACACGACACGGATACGCGGACACGACATCATTGAAAAAAGTAGGACACGAATACATCATGGCCATATTGATAAAAGGAAAAACGATAGTTTTACCTACGAATACAATTACGACAAGGCAAGTAAAACTAAAACTAAATTCACGCTTATTATTATCAAAGTTTTCTACTCTCGATGCTATTGCAATATAGTTGGAATAGAAGATTCGTTCCACTCCTAGTTCTTTAGAATTCTAAGTTAACTACGATTATCATTCTATCAAAGTTAATGAGAGTAACGATGGCAATTATACTGCAATGGAAATTACTAATCAATATGCGAATAATGAAATGAAAAAAATTCAAGTATGAACTTGACAATAGAGAATGAATTAGGGGAATTCGATTCCACCTTGATTCGACTTAATCAACTAACAAAGAAATTTCGTAATCCAAATTTCAATGCCTTCACATAACAAACTGGTATTTCTAATCTCTAATTATTCATGACAATCTCTACCAAATAATAACTACCATGTGAAGTAATCAAACCCATTCTCATGGTGAACTAATTACTTTATAGAATTAAATAGATTATCACGACGATTTCTAAGCTAACAAAATCAAGTTTTCATCAAAGCTTTCTCAAACCCCTCTAATAGAAGTTTTAGCCTTAAGTTATTAAACTATCATTTCTATATGAATTTAAGCAAGACATGATATAAAGATTATGAATTTACTATATTGATTTAATCAAGAATTCAAAACTAAATTAACAACTAAGAAATGATTAATAACTAAATAATTGAAATTAGATCTAAGTGATTTAATAATTAAAACTAGATTATGAGTAACAAACTAACTTTATTGATCTAATAAAATAAAAGAGTATTGATTCAACAACTAAATTAAAAACAAGGTAATAAAACTAATTAATGGAGTCTAAGCTAATTTATTTTCTAATCTAGGTCTAGCTAATGAATCTCCTCCTTTCCTTCTTTCAAGAAGAGAAAGAGATCCCCAATTTCGTGCATGGGCCTGGAGCCATGTTTTGGGCTGGAAAATCGAGCCCAAAACTTAATTTCTTCAGTGCACAGAGGTCTTTTCAGCTGGATTTGACTTCAACAAACTTTTTGTCCCCTTTTGCTCCTCTTGTTGAGTCAAGGTTTGGACCATTGGAAAGCTCTTTCCAAGATGGTCATTTTTACATAAGGTAGGCCCAATTCCAAGGTCTAAGTCCAAAGATACGGTCTTCAAAACTTATGCTGACTTTTGTGCGATGTTTATAACGCGTTGACTTTGACTTTTCAGCTTTGACCGGGCTTTAAAAAGGCTTTTTCTCCTTGAATCTTGGCTTTTAATCACAGAACTTTTTAGCAACCAACCCTTGCTCTTTTATCTCGCATATGTGACACATTTCTACACATAATTGACTCCAATGACTAAAATACATAAAAGCACGTAATTAGCATTAACTCTTATTTATTACTCGCATAATTGGTCTAAAAGTATTATTGTTGAGGGGGTTAAAACTACAGTTTTTGGCTCTTATCAAACCACCCCCAAACAGCATTTTGCTTGTCCTCAAGAAAATATGAGAAATTAGAATAAGTGACCAAAAATAGAGTTCTAACTAATCTCGTTTCACTGAGTGTGATTGCATTGACCATATTCAACAAGACCTTAAACCACTAGGAATTCCCTAGTAGACGAGTTATAACATCGTGAGAGTTTTCCAGTGAAGGTACTCACAAGCTTCATCTATACTACAACGACTAAGAAATAAAACTATTTTTTCCTTATTTATGTCTCAATTATCTATACAGCTTACTAGCAATAAATACAGAATAATCTAGTCGAAACCTAAGCTAATATATGCATAATAATCAATCATCTACGAATAAACATATATACAATGAGTAATACTATGAAATGCACTAACAGGTCCATTTCTGAAACTTTGGAATAACGTCCTTAAGTAGGTCCTCACATAAATGTCAAGACAAAAACACTCTAATTTTTCCACTCAAGTTTCGCTACTCCAATGTGCAGTAGGCACATTTTACCTTACAATCTCAATGACACACAAGGAAGCCGAAGTCGATCAAACACATCTACCACTTACTATCACACTAACCTATTCCTAATTGAGCTAGATGTCTTTATTAGGTGATGCGGGGATTAGGAGATGGTTTGAGAAGGAAGGAAATGGATATTCAAAAAGGACAAATCTGAGTTAATAGGGTCTTCATATTACGTAACTAGAGAAACCCTTGTTCTTTTGCTTCTACATTTTCTTTCCATCTTTAGTCTTTTTATTTTGGCTTTTAATTTTGACTCATTTTATTTTTTTTGGAGTTCTAACTCTTTATTTTCTTTTATTTTTTTATTTATTTTATTTGGATGGAAACTTTCTTTTCTTATTCTTTTCTGAAGCAACTAACTAATTTTTGTTTACATAGGTTTTTCTCTTCTCTTTTCTGAACTCATCCTATTCTTATACTCATTCTATAAAGGGTAGGTTAATTTTTTATTTTGTTTTGTTTTTGTAAAAGGGCAAAGGAATTGTGGTTTATGAAAGGCTAAAGAAAGGTTCAGAGGGGCGACTAGCGGAAAATAATTTTGTAAGGTTTAAATTTCTGGCTATATCGATCCAAAGAGGGCCTAAATTCTCGCTTATAGTATGGTATAGTGATCAAGCAAGTGGACGTGTGATTTCTCTATCCGGATTTTACTTCTCCCTTGTGTTATTTCTCAAATGTTTCACTCATATAAGGCTTTAGGCTATATTCTCACAAGATTTGTAGAATAAGTACTCTAGCCTAGATTTCAGAAACTTACTGCCAAACAATCATAGATACTCATGTAATATATTTATAGATAGATGTAAAGATTATTACCTACATATTAACCTAAGTTGCTAAAAACTATTCTAATGCAAAAGCTAACGTGAGACTTCTAGATTATTAAGAGCATAGAGAAAGAAAACAATGCCAATATTCCTAAGTGTATAACATAACATATTTTATATATATATATATATATATATATATAATTTATTTTTTATTTTTTTTTTGAAATTTTTGAAATTTTAACCATAAAATAAGTGCATATTGTACATATCTATATCCTAATAAATGCCTTAATTACACGTGTTTCTATGCCACCCCCAAACAAGAAGCATGCTTTCTTCTCAAAGTATTGAAATAAAAAGGGTAGAAAATACCATGGAAACGTGTGAAATTCTAGAACATTTGCAAAACAAGGTTAAAACATACTAATATAGAAAAAAAAACAGATGCAACTCTATATGAGTTCCACCCGTTATGGGGTTATAAGAATCAAATTGCTTGGGAGATAAGCAGACACTAACTGAAACTAAAAACTTACCTTATCTCCCGTGTTTAAGCCTCATCCTCATCCTTTTCATAGGACTAAGGTTCTTTTTCGTCCTACCACGCTATAATAACTTGCTAAGCCCTTCGCCGTGTGTCATCAACCCGTGCTAACCTGTCGAGTGTTACTCGATCTGATAAGGTGTAAGGAGCAACCTCACCTGCCATCCCGGCCAAGTCATAACTCGAAATGAACGAACCACGCAATTGGTGGGTCTCATGACTTCAACCATTATCCAATCCGTGAACTGGGTACAAAATTCAGGTAAACAACAGCGCATGATGAGGCAAACCAAAACAGGCATAAGAAGATACTTATGCCGCATGCTATGGGCTCTCTTAAGAAGCCACTAAAACTCTAGGAATGTCATATAGGCGACATCCTTCAGCTAAAGCAAGGAAAACGTCACCAGCGGTACTATTTGCAGAAGTAAACTGCCACTCCCCTAAAATATTCATCAGGATGAATAACATGGTGTTGCCTACATTCAGGGACAGGCTACCAAGGGCTATGTTATATCGCCCTTGGTCCATTATACGAAATACCCCTCCCCCATAATACTCATGGAAATATGCAGAGTCATAGAGGTATGCATTATCAGTCATATATCCCCACGTGTGTGTATGATTAGGCAAAGGCAATCCTAAAACCAAAGCTACCAAATTCTTATTGAATTCCATTGTCGTGTCATTAATTGCAAGGGAAATTTTTTGTTCTCCATCATGGTTACAATATAAATTAATATTATTGTAGAAATATGCAGTAAGCTGAGGTGAATATGAGTCGTCATCACTTACCAGTAGATGCCTCCATACTAATTGCAAGATCCTATCGCGGAACCAACCTCCATAGATTTCGCTTCCCAACAAGTCTTCGAAAGACTACTTAGGTATGAATGTAGGAGATGTCATCACAAAACTACTCTCTAAAAAAGCTGCAAACAATCCAGGAACAACCCACAAAAAATCTAAATTTTTCGTGCCTACGGAGGTCAGAGCGCGGGTGGCGCTCAAACTATGCCTTGTATGGGCGCGGGTCCTACTCAGGTGCAAATGGAGTAACAGGTGTGTCAGCGCTAGGTGCACTCACAATTTGTCTTGGGAGGGCGCGGGTCGCGCTCCGTGTGTTCTGAGCAGGGTGAAGTGAAAAATAAAAGGAAAAATTGGAGGTTTAAAGTGAGAGATGAAAGTGAGATGTGTGGGTTTTGTGTGGAGAATGAAAGAAGTTTATATAGGGTTTTAGTTTCTAAAACGAATTAAAAAGTTGTCAAAAAAATTTAAGGCAATTGCCGAAAACAAAATATTTCCAAAACCTAAAACGGAAACAACCCATATTCCTTATTCCAAAACAAACATAATATCTTTTAGGTTGAATTTAGAATAGCAACTTTCTAACTCTATGAAATTTCATCGTACCACAATATCTAATCATAGCCATGCCAATATCGGCAACATTCCTACCACTCATCGCAAAATTACTTCTAAATTTGTGGATTATATAAAAACAATGCTAAAAGAAATAATACCACCCCCAAACAATTAGGGAAGGTGGGATTAATGTTAAAATTATCGCATATGTAGAAAAGAACTACATTAAATTAAAATCGAAATTCAAAATACAATTAACTATCGAATTCAAATTTAACTACTAAATTTAATAACTTAACATCCGAACTAATAAAAAACAATAAAAACAACATCAAAGTAACAAATTCCTAAGCCACTAGCCACGAGATGAAATGGGCCCTGAGACGAAGAAGGGCCAGAGTCAGTCATCCTTCTTCGACGACGCTCATGCCTCACAGACGCCTCCTCCTCAGAAGAACCCCCCTTGGGTGGCAAGCGTTCTAGCATTTCTACTCGGAACTTGCACTGTACCTCCATAAATGCTTTCATCTCTTCCCAATGCTCATCCTCACGCTGGGCAAGAGACTCATAATTCTGATGTATGGTAGTCTGCCGAGTCCAGAGATCTTCACAAATAGTATTAAGAGAATGCATGCCACGATGAAGCACTGACATGCATTGTACATCAGAAGTACACTTCTCCAAGGCATCGGCATCAAAACATCCCATGTCCTCCTCATCATCATCCAAACTAACAGCCCTATCAGCCGGCAACCTCAAAGTCTTCTGGATACATTGTGTGTAAATATTTGCATTTGAATGCGAGTTCAGCATAATCAGATCAAATTTCGAAGTAGCTCTCAAATTCATCGTGATCTTTGTTATCAAAACAGGGAGAGGTACAATACTTTTCCCAACTCCTCTAATCATATTTATCAAAAATTTGAGGATATATAATTCATACTTCCTCTCCTGGAGTATCCATAGAACGTGAAGACAATTCAGACTGATGTCACTGACTTTCTCTTTTCCAATGAGATTCCTACCAATCCACTGAGCTACAGCCAGTTGGTTGGTTCGCAGGGACGACTAGCGAACACAATGCGAACTCACATTGTATTTTCCCTCCAAAACCGTCTCTCTCATCGAAGGCTCAATCCCACCAATTTCGGATTCCTGCAATGTGGCTACTAGATTCTGTCTTTCCTCCATGCCAAAAATACGAGCCAACAAATTTCTATCAACTTTTATCCTTATTTTATTCACCTTCACAAAAAGTTTATTACCATCCAACTCCCTCGTCTTATAGAATTTTTAGACCAAATTGCCTTGTTAAAATTCATCTGTCGAATACCACAACTTCGTCCAATCCCTACGAATCATCTCGTCACTGTAAAATGGCGCAAAGTGGTCGGCAGTAAAAGCTTGTTCCGGTAAAATTCTTCGTCTTTGAGCAATTGAAGTTTGGAGTTGATTTGTGGGTTTGAATAAGGTGGAGGAAAGGTGTTGAACCAAACTCACTAAAAATTTGGGAGGTGGCGCGGTGGTGGCGGTGGTGGTTCAAATTTTTTTTGGATTTTCTTTGTATTTTTGGCGGTTTAAATTGTTGGTAATGGTGGTGGAGATGTTGTGGAGAATTTTTGGAGTGGGTTAAAACTTTTGGCGTGGTGGTTTTTATTTTTAAGGGTTTAAAATCGTTAATGGCGGAAGTGAGAAGATGAAGAAGAAGAATGCGTTCTTGGGTTGTACTGTTGACTTGGGCCCAAGCCCAATCAAATTCGGAAATGCCCATTTTTGTCCCTATGCGTGCAAAAATTAAAATTGGAATTCTCGACTCGTTACCAGTCTGATTTTTGCGAGTGAGATATGGAAACGATCAGGAGAGAATTTCCAATCCAATTATCCATAAAACACGCTAGTCAAATTGTGAGTGACGTATAAAAAGATGGAAAATGTCTCGATGTGCGTGCGTGATGTAAGTTATGCGATCAAATGAAATCTAAATTTATAGATAATGTCAACCTGAATCAAAATACGATTAAACGATATACACAACAAACAAAAATAGAAATTTGAACAATTAAGAATAGAGTTTAGAGAATTTGTTTTAAATGTGGGTCTTTTAAAGTCAGATTCTAGAGACTTCAGAGATTACTATTTTTATGATTTGGTTTTTATTTAATTTTTTATTATTTTTTTTTATGCATGATATTTACAATAAGAAAAAAATGAAAAGAAATAAAGACATAATTCACACTATAGAGGAACATGACTCAAAAACTGAGAAAACATACAAGAGTAGAAAACATGAATTATGTTAACAGTGGTTTTAGGATCCGGTACTTATAGCCACACACTCCATAGGGAGGGCCCGATTACCTGAATGGTGCACTTACCAATATATGGAAGTGAAAGAAAGTACACCAAATAAGAAAATTAGTTTTTTATAGTCAGATACTCAAGATTTTATCTAAAATATATGTATATAATGACCATGCAGTTTACCATATATCATTAACCAAAATAGTTGTGGATCTTGCCATAAATAATTAACATGGAATGCACCCCCAAACAGAATCAAGTACCAAGATTTTCTATGACGCAACTTAGTGAAATGAAAGCGAAGTCTGATAGACCTAGAACGTAACCGAGCATGCACCTTCTTCTTCATCTTTGAACGAAAGGGTGTCCAAGTGAATGATTGTGAGAAAATGGATGTTTGTGGAAGAGATGTTGGATACGGATAAATTTTAGAAGGAAAAAATGGAAAAACTGAGAATGTGGGTGTAACACAAAACTCATTCCTGGTGTAAGTAGAAACTGTCTCAATTCTGAAAATGAAGGTGCCAAGTGCCTTTTCCTTAGGATTTATTTCCGTATTAGGAGGATTTAGAAAATCATGAAGCATAGGAGAAACAAGAGGGTCAAGTGCAAACTCAAGGTTCCTTTGAAAGGGTGGAAGGTAGGGAAAATTAGTGATGGAAGATGAATGAGTGACAGGATGATGTGACGTGGATGAAAGGGGCACGGCTAGAGCTCTTAAGTCTAGATCATCAGAAGCTTTGAGATATGCAAGACATTCCTCAATAGGTGGGTCAAAAGAATCACTGGGATAGAGGGTGGAAAATTCTTCTTCTGCCATGACGTCAATGGATGAATGGATGTCAATAGGGAGGGACTCGAGAGGTGGCAAGGAAGAGTTGCAAAAGAGTTGAAGGAAATCTTCCTTGACTTCCATGGAGTTCTCATCGAAGTTGGAACTTCCAAAGGAAAAGAATTTGTGCATCTGATTATCAGGAAACGTGGTTTCGAAATAATCTTGAGCTAAGCTTTCGATCATGCTAACCTCTCCATCTGAAGTCGTATTTGGGAACTATTTCATCATTTTTAAAACATTTACCTCAACAGAGAGATGGCCAAAAGACATGGACATCGAACCATCGCGGCAGTTTATGAGCGCGTTGGTAGTAGCCAAGAAAGGACGCCCTAAAATGATCGGAATAGAGTCGTTAGCAACTTCTGTATTGAAGATAACGACGTCAGTAGGATAGTAGAAATCCTGAACCTTAACAAGCACGTTTTCAACCACACCCTTAGGATACTTAATAGACCGATCAGCAAATTGCAACGTCATTTTAGTAGGTTGCATCTCTTATAAACCTATTTGTTTATAGAGATAATAAGGGAGTAAGTTAACACTCGCCCCCAGGTCTAATAGTGCGGTCATCGTGTGGGAATCTCCTAAGGTGCATTATACAGTAGAACGACCAGGGTCCTTGTACTTAACGATTCCATTATGTTCAAATAAAGTTAGAAATTGTTATGTTAAAAAGGCGTCTTTAGGAATATTTGTCTTACGCCTAGTAGTGCACAACTCTTTAAGAAACTTAGCATGGTGAGGTAACTTCTTCATCACTTCAAGAGATGGTAGGTTTATCGTTAGATTTTTGAAAACTTCCCTAATTTCATCAAAGTTTGTATCCTTGTTTAACATTGCTAATCTCTAGGGAAACGGTGGTTTCTCTCTATATTATTACGCTTTGTTTGATCTTCTAAAAATTTATAAGCCTCTGAGGCTTCTTTACTGAGGAAACTACCCCCATTCATTATGTCAAGCACCTCTTTATTGTGGTGTAACAGTCCCTTGAAAAAGGCACGAACTAACGTGTCTTTCGCAAGGTTATGATGTGGACACTCTATAAGAAGGTCAGTGAAATGATTCCAAGCCTCTGAAAAGGATTCATGAGGATTCTGTCGAAAAAATGAATCTTGGAAAGCATTTCATCTGTCTTCAGTAGTGGTTAAAAATGTTCCAAAAATAGTTGAACAAGTTTGGCCCATGAGTCCATAGAATTAGGCGTTTGGGCAGTTAGCCAAGATGCCACCTTGTCAGCTAAGGTGAAAGAAAACACCCTCAGTTTAATTTGTTCCGCACCAACCGTAGGATGATAGAATGTGGTAAGGACTTGTTCAATCCTATGCATGTGCTGATAAGGTTTTTCATGGTCTAACCCATGAAAACCGGGTAACAAATTAAATATATTTAGAGGGGTTCGGAAATCCCCCACTGGGTATGCAAGAACGATGCAAGATTTTGGGCTATCGTTCAAGGCTTTGTAAAAGTCAGAGAGAGGAGACTCTCTTTCTTCAGCCATTATTTTAGGTGTGGTGTGTGGTATACTAGCTAGAGGTGTAGTGAGTGGTATATTAGATAGGCTTGTTTGTTGACGTTGATGTTTGATTACATTAGGTATTTTTCTTCTACTTGACCTTGATCTCATGCAAGGCTAAAACCAATCTTTACTAAACACGACAAACGTCAAAACAATCCTGATATGCTAGTATAAACCTCTAACAAGAGATGCGAGGAGTGGAAGAAAGAAGTACCTGAATGCCTCCTTGCTTCGCTTATGAATATCGTCTTGTATACGCGAGCTTAGTGTGTGTAACAAGTTAGAAACATAGAATAACTTGAAGTAATGGAAGTTTGTACTAACCGGTGAAAATCGGGTGGTTCAAGAAGAGGGCACGGGTCGCGCTCAGAAATGGCCTAGATAGGGCGCAAGTCGCGCTCAGGTCCAACTCGAGTTCCAGGCACTTCAGTGCGAAGGGCGCTCAAACTTTGCTTTGGTAGGGAGTGGGTCGCGCTTAAGTCCAATTCGAGTTCCAGGCGCTTCAGCACTAGGGGCGCTCGAAGTTAGCCTTGTATGGGTGCGGGGCACGCTCAGGCTTGTTCTTGGATTTTTTTTTTTTTTATTTTTATTTTTTTTTTTTTTTGAACCAGACAATCACTGGTAGAATCAAACAAGGGTGGGTGGGTTTAATGGGACTTTGGGAAGACTAACACTACTAATGTAAACAATTCTAAAGGGAACTGAGATGGCAGCGGTGCCATTTGATAAATGATAAAACGATAGTTTTACCCACACATAAGTAATGAAACTCAAACGCAAGTAAAACTAAAGCTATTTACGCGTGTTTATCAAAGTTTTCTACTCTCGATGCTATTGTAATATAGTTGGAATAGAAGATTCGTTCCACTCCTAGCTCTTTAGAATTCTAAGTTAACTACGATTATCAGTCTATCAAAGTTAATGAGAGTAACGATGGAAATTATATTACGATGGAAATTACTAATCAATATGCAAATAATGAAATGACGGAATTCAAATACTAACTTGACATTAAAGAATGAATTAGGGGAATTCGATTCCACCTTGATTCAACTTAATCAACTAATAAAGAAATGTCGTAATCCAAATTTAAATGCTTTTGCATAACAAAATGGTATTTCCAATCCCTAATTATTCATGACAATCTCTACCAAATAATAACTAGCATGTGAAGCAATCAAACCCATTCTCATGGTGAACTAATTACTTTCTAGAATTGAATAGATTATCACGATGATTTCTAAGCTAACAAAATCAAATTTTTATCAAGTCTTTCTCAAGCCCCTCTAATATAGGTTTTAGCCTTGAGTCATTAAACTATCATTTCTATATAAATTTAAGCAAGACATGATATAAAGATTATAAATTTACTATATTGATCTAATCAAGAATTCAAAACTAAATTAACGACTAAGAAATTATTAATAACTAAATGATTGAAATTAGATCTAAGTGATTTAATAATTAAAACTAGATTATGAGTAACAAACTAACTTTATTGATCTAATGAAATAAAAGAGTATTGATTCAACAACTAAATTAAAAACAAGGTAATAAAACTAATTAATGGAGTCTAAGCTAATTTATTTTCTAATATAGGTCTAGCTAATGAGTTTCCTCCTTTCAAGAATAGAAAGAGATCCCCAATTTCGTGCATGGGCCTGGAGCCATGTTTTGGGCTAAAAATCGAGCCCAAAACCCAATTTTTCAGTCCATAGAGGTTTTTTCAACTGGATTTGACTTCAACAGACATTTCGTCCACTTTTGCTCCTCTGATTAGGTTAGTGTTTAGACCATTGGAAAGCTCTTTCCAAGATGGTTGTTTTGACATAAGGTAGGCCCAATTTCGAGGTCTGAGTCCAAAAATACGGTCTTCATAAATTCTACTGACTTTTGTACGCTGTTTCTGCCCGCGTTGACTTTGACTTTTCAGCTTTGACCATGCTTTAAAAATGTTTTTTCTCCTTGAATCTTAGGCTTTAATCACAAAACTTTTTAGCAAAACCCTTGCTCCTTTATCTCACAAAAGTGACACATTTCTACACATAATTGACTCCAATTCCTGAAATATATAAAAGAACGTAATCAGCATTAACTCTTATTTATTACTCGCATAATTGGTCTAAAAGTATTATTGTTAAGGGGTTAAAACTTCAATTTTGGACTCTTATCACACATTAAAGAAAAATTGTCATATATATATATATATATATATATATATATATATATATATATATATATATATATATATACGTCATTAAATTTAACCCTCTCCACTAAGTTTAAATCAAAATATGAAAGCTAGTTTTGAACATGTCTAACTCTAAAAGATTAAACAACATACATGTCCAAAAATGCAAGCTAATGCCAACGAAAGAAATAACAATTACAGAAGATTCATAACAAATATATATATATATATAAACTTAAAAAGGACTTGGCAATCACAAAAAATGTGCAGTTGTACATTGTGCCTCCTTATTTCAAAAGTGAAATAAAACCCCTACCAAGTCATGTTTTCTCATAAGTATTTTAATCACTTTTTAAAATTTTAGAGTAGAATCTAGAAGTGTCCCCCGTGTGTCCCCATTGTGTCCATGGAGTGTCGGAAATTCTATAAATTAATTAATAAATCTGACACTCCAAATCGAGTATCCGACACATGTCAAAGGCGTATTGGGGAGTGTCGGTGTCGGATATGTGTCCGACACGGATATGTTGCCCTTAGAGGAGTGTCCGTGTTTCATAGACGAAAGGTTAAGTGTTGCTTAAGATTTTTCCCACATTATCTTTGTCACACTTAACCTTTGTGTATGTGGTGTAGTACTATGACATTATCTATCCATGTCTATGGAACAACTCTTAACCTAAAATGCAAAGAAATATTTGAGAAGCTGGACATGATAGAGTTAGCTACCCCAGGAGGATGTTCGGTTATAATGATCTATCCTCTCAAATTGAAAGTTGTTCAATTTGAGAAGACAAATCATTATAAGCTAATAGCCACCAAAATAACCAACTCTATCATAACCTTTTTTTCTTATATGAGGTTCTTATATTTCCATACCTATTCTCTCTTTCATACCTATTCTACTAAAGGGACAAAACGTATAAAACTTGAAAAGATGAAAATTTATAAAACAAACAAACAAACAATTACAAAACAAAACAAACAAATTAACAGAAAACTAACATCATATTATAAGCATTTAAAGTAATGCGTAAAAGATTTACTTTAAACAATGGTAACAAATTAATAAAGCAACCTGATAAATTAATGCTCCCAACTTTTATTCTCAAGTAGTAATTAGTATACTCTAACCAACATGTAAAATAAATTAAAAAAACCAACCAGAAAAATTAACCCAAAGAGAAACAAAATCAATTAAGCTGAAAATCGAAGCTTGGCCGATGATTTAAACTACATTTAAATTTATAGAGAATAAAACATCCATACGAAAACATCCCTAACAAAACATTGACAACAAGTCCAAAACTCATTCCCTTTACTAACAATATCAAAGAATAGTACAAATAATTAATCAGGAAAATGACTTGCTGCATTCTAAGGCAACTACAGCCAAAAACCTAAACAAAAACATTGCAACCATATGAGGAGCTTCCAACATAACTAGCAACCCTACAACATAAAGGACCCTCTTAACTGAAATAATAAACTCGAAACAAGCTCACGGGTGAAGCGAGTTTCCTAACCAACAAATGATTTGAAAAACACGACATCATATGTAAAATACCTAGTAGTCTAGCACAAGAAACTAGCCAACAAGCAACCAAAGTTAATCTATTGAACTACTTTTGAGGGAATATTAAGCTCAGTATAGTTTATGTTTAACACTCTTAAAAGACAGGGTTTACGTCTTAGACATAAATACACCGTTCTTAAAGTTGTTTGGTTTCTACTTTGCATTTCTAGTCTCAAATCATGCTTAAGAGATCGAACCTTCCATTGAAATATAAACTCATGACTTATCTAAAAGTCAGACAGTGTGTGAACCAAAACTAAGATTGTCTTTGAATAGATTACAAGAGTCCTACTTAAAAATCTCTTAACTCGGAGTTTAGTTTAGGAGAGAAACTCAAGTCCAAAGTGAGAAGTTAAACTTCTATCCAATTAAAATCTTTAAATCAGTTGCAGAAATAATAAACTTTAAATTTCTCCTTTTAAATATCAAGAAGATACTATAAGTTTATATCTCAATCATGTCATACTTCACTGTCATTGATGACATCCATTAATTAAGTCCTCAAAGAGTATTATATCAGAGATTAGCAGTTCTGGTGAAGCATCTTTCATTCAGGACAAAATAAAAAATTGTACAATAATATCAGAGCGAAGCTTTTTCTTAGCAGGATGAGTTTCAATATGCCTTATACCATAACTGAGATGGTATTTCAATTTGTGGCTTCATAAATGGTGTAAAATGTAAGCGAATTCTAAAAGTTTCTGCATGACATAAAATGACCTCTCAGAGCAGCAGTAGCCATACATGAATCCTAATACCAAGGCACAACATATATCTTGAAAGCATATGGCAAAGAAAATATATGTTGCTGAAAGGAACTAGGTTCATCAATATAAATTGTGACATTACTAGCAATGAACTCCTGAGACTTATTGAATAAATAAATGGATAGTTCAGCATATAAACATAACATTATGTCCATTACATAATTAGCTCGCCTACTATTTGGATCACCTGACAGACAAGTAGACAACAGATTGCATGAAAGGCCTTACTGAATCTCAATAAAGAAGTAAAAGAAGTGAAACATAAAATTAAAATAATGGGTGAGAACTCACCTACTGTTAGCAGATTAATTACAGGCATCCACTTCAATTTCTTAAAACACAGCACCCTTTCAAGTTGCATTCATTGGGTTAGCTAAACTTTATTGACTACCTACATCCAAAGTTCCAATTTCCAACCATCAAATGTAGACTCGTTGTATCAGTGAGCAACAACCAATAACAAGTCTTTCCTCGAAACACCATAAAAGAAGGCAAAAATTGGGAAGATACATATTTGAATTAGTTGTATATACCTTGATTTGTTTTGTTTTATAGGAAATGATGGGTTGTTCTTGAAACTGCACCATAGTTGTATGAGAGAAAAGAGGAAAAGATGATAAACAAAACCTTAACCTTGGTTAAGTAAGAATGGAATGGAAGGGTTTGTTGAAGAGAGACGAAAGAGTATTTTGCATCTTGGTTTTTACGTTTTCAACCCTTTTTTGGAAACTTCGTTTTTACCCTTTATTGTTCATTTGTGCAAAACTTGCTGACCCGGTCGCAAAATTTGAAATAAGTGGTCCACAATGTAGCGCACAGGTGCAGCCAGCGCACTCTAGCTTTTGCCAATATATATAAGCAGAAGCAACAATTGTGAAACAAACATAAATTACTAAACAAGCAACAATATAAGTTCTTTGCAAATAATCTCCATCACTTGAAAAAATAAATGACATTTTTAACATGCCTTTAACAAAGTTAACTTGAAGTAATGCAACTAACTCGTTGAAATGAAAACATATGTATATACCAACTTTTAAGACAAAGCTAGTATTAACACGAGTTCTTTGCAAGTAATCTCCATGTACTTGAAAAAAAAACATATTTTTAACAGGTCTTTTACTTGAAGTCGTTGAAATCAAAGCATACGCATATAACAACTTTTAACTAGACAAAGCCACTTACACAAGTAATGAAATAATATAATTCGGAAAAAGAGGAAGCAAAATACCTCAAAGTGCACTCCTTGTCCAAAAGCAGGTGAAGTTATAATAACCACAGTTCCATTAGGCATCTCCACTTTCACCTTGCAAACTTTGTCTTCATTCTCACCCAAGTATTCTGCACTTGGTTTTTTTCTTTTCTCCACCATTTTCAAACTTTGAGGAATAAACTTGAAAACCAAAATAAAAAGAAGCGAAGAATGAATCATAACCTCTTTTGGAATAATTAATGTGAGGGATTTGCAGAGTGTTTATCAAACTTCTTACTACATGTACTATGGGTTGATTCGGGAGAAAGTATAAATAGAAAGTATGAAATAAACTATGGGAGCCCATAGAAATAACATCAAATATATATAGATAATAATTTTAAGCATAAAACAAAAAAGCAATTTCATATTCATGGCACTAACCTTGACTTTAGTCTCATGTATTGTAGGTAACTATTGGACGTTGTGTGGGCAACGATCTACCAACCCCTTTCTTTCTCACAAAGCTAGAACCGATTTGGATCTATCTTTTCTTGCCTCTCTTTTCAATCAAGATGAATAGTAAATTTCAGCCAAGAAGAAAGGTTTCTATTTATAGGCTACAATAGGGACCATGAGGAGAAATTAGGGTTGGGCCTCCTGACGGGCTTGGGCTTCCCATGTTCGCCCAGAACACACGGTCCAAGTCCGTCAACAAATGGCTTATTCCACTAAAGGCCATTGTTACACTACCGCCCTAATCCCAAATTATGTGTTACGTTTATGAGCTCCATATTATATGCTCGTTGATCTCCCCGTGTTTAAGATATCGAATGTCCGTTGATTAAGTCAAGTTACTGACAACTACATTAATCAACTTTTTATGTCCTTGAGTAGTACCACTTAACCTCATTGTCATGTCGGATCAAATCCACCTGCAGGGTTTACATGACAATCCTTATGAGCTCTTCAAGGGGACATCATTAGCCCGATTTCTTGCGGGACACAGATTCCTTCTATAATTAACAACACACCTTACATCCAATGTCATTACCCAATCCATCGAGTTTGTTGATTCACAAATGAATCTCACTCATTGATGATTTAAAGCAATATACAATGTACGTAAGTGCCCATTATTATATCCGGATTAAGAGGTCAAACATCCATAATAACAGAGGCGTTTGTTCTCTTATATAGTCAGTATAAAGGAAAACAACCTCACTTGGTCCTGTTCAATACACACAAAGTGTACTATTATAATCCTATAGTCAAGATAGACCAATACCAGATTATACTACAACCGTACTAATGGTTTGTCCAAATCCATCTAGGTTGTGAACAATTACTTATACTTTATAAGGTACTGATGATATGATCTTCTGTGTGTTCACACCATATCATCTACAACATAAAGTATTAGACACATGCATATAACTAATAACATATATAATATGCATAACATTTGCCCATATGATTCTCATTCAAAATATAAAGAATTAGAGTTATTACAAAGTAATGTTTTTAGTATACAAACACGCTTCTTCGTGCATTTTTCAAAGGGCTTTTACATCATTATAAAGAGGTTCTTGACATAATGACTGGGGGTAGTTTCCTTAGTAAAGGTGCCTCTTAGGCTTATAGGTTTTTGGAAGATCAATCTAAACGTCAAAATAACTGGGGGGGAAATGATAAATGTAAAAACGATAGTTTTACCTACGAATAAGTAATTAAACTCAAATGTAAGTAAAACTAAATGCAATTTTACACTAATGTGTCAAAGTTTTCTACTCTCGTTATCAATGCAATATTTGGAGCAGAGAATTCATTCCACTCCTAGTTCGTTTAAATGTGAAGTTTCCTAGTTCAGGTATTCTAACAAAATGATGAAAGTAATGATATTTTATTTAACTACGATGGTGAATTAACTAATCAAGATGTTATAAATCAACTACAGCAATTCAATACTAAATTGACAATATGAGAAGGAATTATGGGAATTTGATTCCACTTTGAGTCAACTTAATAAACTAACATAGAATTTTTGTAATCCGAATTGCAATGTTTTCACATAACAATTGGGTCTTTCTAATCCCTAATTGTTCATGATAATCTCTACCAACTAACAATCAATATGTGAAGCAATCAAACCCATTCTCATGGTGAGCTAATTACTTTCTAGAATAGAATAGATTATTACAACTATTTCTATGCTAATAAAATCAAGTTTTCATCAAGGCTTTCTCAAACCCTTCTAATGGAGGTTTTAGCCTTGATTCATTAAACTATCATTTCTAGAACAAGAACAATAAGAACAAGACATTATTTAATGAATAACAATTACTTTATTAATCTAATGGAAAGAATCAAAGAATTAAACTGAATTAAAACGGAATTTATGAATGAAATTAAGACAAAACTAAAACTAACTAAGTACTGATTTAGAAACTAAGTATTAGATAATTAACTAAGTAACTTGTAAAGCTAATCCTTTATTATAAAATTAAATCTGATTCTAAAAGCTCATTCCTTGTTCTAAAACTAATTTACTTGAATATAAAAACTAATTTCTTTATCTAAAAACTAATTACTTAAGAGTTAAGTCTTAGTCCTCTTTATATAGAAGAGGTTAGATCCACAATTTCATGCATGGGCTTAGGAGCCATGTTTTGGGCTAGAAAATTGAGCCCAAAACCTCATTACTTCAGTCTACAAAGGGGTTTAAAGCTAGAAATGACTTTAATAGCCTTTTCATCCACTTTTGCACCTCTGATTTGGTCAGGGATTAGACCATTAGAAAGTTCTTTCCGATCTGGTTGTTTTGACATATGGTAGGCCCATTTCCGAGGTCTGAGTCCAAAGATACGGCCTGCGGAAGTTCTATTGACTTTTGTGCGCTATTTCTGCCCGCGTTGACTTTGACTTTTCAGCTTTGACCGGGCTTTAAAAAGGCTTTTTCTCCTTGAATCTTGGCCTTTAATCATAGAACTTCTTAGCAACCAACTTTTGCTCCTTTATCTCACAAAAGGGACGCATTTCTGTACATAATTAACTCCAATGCTTGAAATATATAAAAGAACGTAAACAACACTAACTCTTGTTTATTAATCACATAATTGGTCTAAAAGCAATATTGTTAAGGGGTTAAAACTACAATTTTGGACTCTTATCAAACCACCCCCAAACAACATTTTGCTTGTCCTCAAGCAAATATGAGAAATTAAAATAAGTGACCAAAAATAGAGTTCTAACTAATCTCGTTTCGCCGAGTGCGATTGCCTTGACCATATGCAACAAGGCCTTAAACCACTAGGAATTCCCTAGTGGACGAGTTATAGCCTCGTGAGGGTTTTTCAGTGAAGGTACTCACAAACTTCATCTATACTACAACGACTAAGAAATAAAACTATTCTTTTCTTACTTATTCTCAGATATCTATACATCTTACTAGCAATGAATACAGAATAGTCAAATCGAAACCCAAGCTAATATATGCATAATAATCAATCATCTATGAATAAACATATATAAAATGAGTAATTCTATGTAATGCACTAACAGGTCCATTTTTGAAACTTTGGAATAACGTCCTTAAGTAGGTCCTCACATACATGTCAAGACAAAAACATTTTTAATTTTCTGCTCAAGTTTCACTACTCTAGTGTGTAGTGGGCACACTTTACCTTACAATCTCAATGACACACAAGGAAGCCGAAGTCGATCAAACACATCTGCCACTTACTATCACACTAACATATTCCTAATTGAGCTAGAGGTCTTTATTAGATATTATGGGGATTAGGTGATGGTTTAAGAATGAAGGAAATGGATATTCAAAAAGAACCAGTCTGAGATAATAGAGTCTTCATATTATGTAACTAGAGAAAACCTTGTTCTTACTTTGCTTCTACCCTTTGTTTCCATCCTTTGCCATTTTTTCTTTTTATTTGGCTTGACTCTTTTGATTATGTTTTTGGAGTTCTAACTCTTTATTTCTATTTTTTTTTTCTTTTCTTTAGATGGAAACTTTCTTTTCTTATTTGAAACAACTAACAAATTCTTGATTTCAAAGGTCTTTCTTTTCTATTCTTCATCTTTATTCTTAAACTCATTCAAAGAATGGGTATGCTGATTTTGATTTTGTTTTGTAAAAGGGTAAAGGATTTGCGGTTTATGAAAGGCTAAAGAAAGGCTCAAAGGGGCGACTAGTGGAAAATAATTTCATAAGGTTTAAATTTCTAGCTATATCGATCCAAAGATGGCCTAAATTCTCGCTTAAGATATGGCATAGTGATCAAGCAAGTGGACGTGTGGTTTCTCTATTCGGAATTTACTTCTCTCTTGTGTCATTTCTCAAATATTTCACTCATATAAGGCTTTAGGCTATATTCTCATAGGATTTGTAGAATAAGTATACTAGCCTAGATTTCAGAAACTTACTGCCAATACAAACATAGATACTCATGCAATATATTTATAGAAAGATGCAAAGATTATTACCTACAAATTAACATAAGTTTCTAAAAACTATTCTAATGGAAAAGCTAACGTGAAACTTCTAGATTATTAAGAGTATAGAGAAAGAAAACAATACCAATATTCCTAAGTGCATAGCATAACTTTTTATTTATATTTTTGAATTTTTGATTTTTTTTACTAGAAAATAAGTGCATATTGTACATATCTATATCCTAACAGGTGCTTTAAATTACTCGTGTTTCTATGCCACTCCCAAACAAAAGCATGCTTTGTCCTCAAAGTATTGACAAAAGAAGGGTAGGAAAATACCATGAAAACACGTGAAATTTTGGAACATCTGCAAAATAAAGTTAAAACATACTAATATATATAATTAAAAACAGACGCAACTCTATATGAGTTCCACCCGTTATGGGGTTACTAAAAAGTAAATTGCTTGGGACATAAGCAGACACGAACAAAAATAAAAACTTACCTCCTATCCAGCATTTAGGCGTCATCATCCTCGTCTATATAGAAGCGAGGTTCTTTTGCGTCCTGCTATGCCATGATAACTTGCCAAGCCTCTCTCCATGTATCATCAACCCGTGCTAACCTGTTAAGTGTTACTCAGTCCGATCGGGTGTAAGGAGCAACCCATTGAGGTTGTACCCTCCATCCCAGCCAAGTCATAACACGAAACGAACAAACAACGCAATTGGTAGGTCTCATAATTTCAACCACAACCCAATCCGTGTAGCGGGTACAGAAATCAGGGAAAAAATAGCACATGATACGACAAACCAAAACATGCATAAGAAGGTACTTATGTCTCATACTATGGCCTCTAGCTAGACTAGCCACTAAAACCTTTAGAATGTCATATAGGAAACGTCCCTCAGCTAAAGCAAGGAAAATGTCACCAGCGGTACTATGCGTAGGAGTAAACTATCAATCCCCTAAAATATTCATCATAATGAAAAACATGGTAAGGCCTATATTCAGGGATAGGCTACCAAGGGATATGTTATACTGCCCTCGGTCTATTACACGAAAAACTCTTCCCCATAGGTCTCGTGAAAGTACTCATAGTTATAAAGGTATGCATTATTTGTTAGATATCCCCATGAGTTTGTTGGAACATGCATAAGTTGTCCCACAACAAAAGAAACCAAAAACTTACTGAAATCCATAGTCGTATCATTAACTACGACAGAGAATATTTGTTCTCCTTCTGGTCGACAAAAGAACCTTGAATTATTATAGAAATATTTAGTAAGTTGAGGTGAATACGAGTCATCAGGACTTACTAGTAGATGTGTCCATTTTGATTACACGATTCTATCTCGGAACCATCCTCCATAGGTGTCACTTTAGAACAAATTTTCAAAAGACTGCTCCGGTATGATATGAGGGGATGTCATCACAACAATTACACTCCAGAAATGCTGCAAACAACATAGGAAAAAATCACAAAAAAATCAGAAATTTAAGTGGCTATGAAGGTCAAGGCGCAGGGTGCGCTAAGAATTGGCCTGTAAAGGGCGCGGGGTGCGCTCCTGTCTTGCTTGAGGTCCAGGCGCTATAGGGCAGGGTGTGCTCACAATTGGGCTGTGAAGGGCGCGGGGTGCGCTCCGTATACCTTGAGTGCTCTGTAGTGAAAAACTAAGAGAAAAGTGAGAAGTGAAAGGGGAGAGTGCAAGGTGAGAGGTGTGGTTTGTAAGTGTAGAGTGAATTAAGTATTTATAGAGGTTTAGTTTCAAAAACCAACATCCACAAGTTGCCAAAATTGTTAAGGCAGGATGATGGAAACAGAAATTTCTAAAACCAATACGGAAACAAGTTAGGTGCATATTCCAAATATAAACCAATAGCTTTTTGGTTGAATTTAAAATAGCAAGTTCCTAATTCTATTCATTGGAATTCCATCACCACAACAATATATAATCTTAGCCACACCAATATTGGCAACATTCTCAACAACTCATATTTTCACAGTTTGCAAAATTTAACTTCTAAAATGGTGGATAAGATAAAAGAAATGCAAAAAATAATAATACCGCCCCCAAACAATTCGGGAAGGTGGGATTCATGGAAAAATCATAGCATGTTGGGCAAAAATCAAATTAAATTAAAAATTCAACTAACAATCAAATAGTCGAAACCGATTACATAATCCAAATCTAACTAATAAACTAAGCAACTCGAAATAAAATTCTACGAAAACAGGGAAATTTCCTAAACACCAAACAACTAGACTACGAGCCAGGATACAAGGATGGTTTCGAGTCATCAATCCTGCGTCGACGATGCTCATGCCTCTCAGACTCGTCAGAAGTAGAACTCGGATAAGGTGACAAGCGTTGTAGCACTTCCACTTGGAACTTCCTCTGGCTCTCTAGATATGCGTTCATGGATTCCTCGCACTCCTTATCACGCTGGACTAGGGTCTCTACGGTAGTCCTGAGCTCCTCATAATTCTGATGCATGGTAGTCTGCCTAGTCCGGATGTCTTCACAAATGGTGTGAATAGAACGCTGGCCACGTTGCAGCACTGACATGCGTTCTATATCTAAATTACACTTCTCCAAGGCATTAGCATCAAAACACGCAGTGTCCTCCTCCTCATCATCCGAATTAACATCTTCCACAACCCTATATCCAGGCAATCTCCACGTCTTCTGGATACATTCCGTATAAGCAATTGCATTTATATGAAACTTCAACATAATCCGCTCAGTTTTTGGTTTCTCACCAAAAGACAACATCATCTTAGTAATTAAAATAGGAAAGGGTGCGGTAGAGACTCCAACTCCTCTAATCATAGTTAACAAAAAGTCGATGATGCAAAAATTATACCTCTTTTGCCGTAATACCCAGAGTACGTGCAGACAATTCAGACTGATGTCACTAAACTTCTCTTTCCCAATGAGATTTTTACCAACCCACTGAGCTATAGCCAGCTGGTTGGTTTTCAGAGACGACTGTCGGATGCAATGCGATTTCGCATTGTACTGTCCCTCCAACACAATCTCTCTCATCAATGCCTCTATCCCCCCATATTGGGATTCCTGCATTGTGGCTACGAGGTAGCGGTTTGGCTCAATGGCCAGAACATGAGTGAACATCGAAATACTCACTTCTCTCTTCGCACCATTCACCTTCACAAAAATCTTCCTACCCTCGATTTCCCGCTTCTTGTAAAAATTCAAAACCAAATCCGAATGGTAAAAATCATCCTCCGTATCACAACCCTTGACAATCCCTATGTTTCATCTTCTCATTGTAAATGGTGCAAAATGGTCTGATTTGAAAACTTGTTCCGGGTGAATTTTGTGTTTTTGGGCCATTGATGTTAAAAATCGAAAATGGGTTTAGGGTAAGGTGGAGAAGAGGTGTTGAAACAAGAAATCGAACTTTGGTTTGAGTGGTCATTTGATTTGGGCGATTTTTTTTGTGCGAACTGTTGGAGGCGGAAGTGAAAAAGGTGAACTGGATAGGGCGAAATTGGAGTGGGTGTTGTTTGAACTGGAGTTATGAGAATCAGTGGTGGTGTTTTTTTTTTTTGGTTTGTTAATGGAGGCAGAATGGAGAAGAAGAACGCGATGCGTTTTTGCTAATTTTGTGGAGTCACGTGCGAGGCACGTGACTACGAGATTTTGGTCCCAAGCCCAAACAATTTCGAAAAAAGCCCATTCCGTCCCTATGCCCCTAAACTTAAACTGAATTTCTCGACTCGTTACCTATCCAATTTTTGCGAATGAGCTATGAAAACGACCAAGAGAGAATTTCCAATCCAATGATATCCATAAAACACCCTATTCTAACTGTGGTTGACATATAAAAAGGTGGAAAATGCCTTAAAGAACATGCATGACATAAGTTATGCAAACAAATGAAATCTAAATTCATAGATAATGTCAATCCGAATCAAAATACAATTAAACGGCATAAGCAACAAGAATAGGAGCAATCTAGAATGGAAAGACAAACACCCCACCCCCAAACAAATTTTTGACAGCGAAGTTTGAAAATTTGTTTTAAAACGTGGGTCTTTTAAAGTCAAATTCCCAAGACTTTCTAGATTACTATTTTTATGGTCTTAATATGTTTTACTTTTTATTAATACTGATTAGTCTAAGGGAAAATAATAAAGCAATAAAGACATAATTCACACCATAGAGAAACATGACTCAAAAACTGAAAAAATATGCAAGAGTGGAAAACGTGAATTATATTCAATGTGGACTTAGGATACAGTACTTACAACCATACACTCCATAGGGAGGGCCCGGTTATCTGAATGGTGCACTTACCAATATATGAAAGTGAGAGGAAGTACACCAAACATCAAAGGTCAGTCCTCATAGACAGGGCCCTGTAAAAGGACTTCCTCCATATCAGGGGACATTAACTTGGGAAAATGTTTTAACCGTTGCCATTGACTTAAAAGGTACTATTGTCCTTGGGATTTACCATGGTGATTGCCCCGTAAGGGGTGACTTCAGTAACCAGAAAAGGACCAGACCAACGGGTTTTTAATTTTCCTGGGAAAATATACAGACGGGAGTTGTAAAGTAAGACCTTTTGCCCAACCACAAACTCTTTGCGCAAGATTTGTTTATCATGAACACGTTTCATGTTAACTTTATAATCTTTTCCGAGATCATAAAAATCACTACGGATTTCTTCAAGCTCATTTAATTGCAATTTTTGCTTGACACCCGCCTCATCAAAATTGAAGTTAAGGCTTTTTATAGCCCATATAGCACGGTGCTCCAATTCAATGGGCAAGTGACAAGGTTTCCCAAATACAAGTCTAAAGGGAGACATACCTATAAGAGTTTTAAAAGCAAATCATATACGCCCATAAGGCATCAGTTAGACGCTTAGACCAATCTTTCCTATCAGGATTTACAGTTGTTTCTAATATTTTTTTTAATTTCCCTATTAGAGAGTTTTACCTGGCCACTAGTTTGTGGATGATAAGGAGTTGCTAACTTATGGATAATTCCGTACTTTTTAACTAGAGACGCAACAACTCTGTTGCAAAAAATGTGTTCCGCCATCACTAATGATGTCTTTAGGAATGCGAAACCGATAGAAAATGTATTCCTTAAAAAAAACACAACTGTCTTATGGTCATTGCTACGACAAGACATGGGCTCTATCCATTTAGACACGTAGTCCACGACAGCAAGAATATAAATGAAACCGTGGGAAATAGGAAAAAGACCCATGAAATCAATGCCCCATACATCAAAAATTTCTACTACCATGATGGGATTTAGAGGCATCATATTATGTTTTGTGATTCGCCCCAATTGTTGGCAACGAACACACGTCTTGCAATGCACTTGGGCATCATTTAAAATGGTAGGCCAATAAAACCCACATTGAAAAATTGGAGCAGCTATTTTCATACCACTAAAATGGCCACCATACTCTTTGTCATGGCAGAATGATAGAACCTCATTATATTCCGCACAATACTTAAAAAGGTAGGGCTCATCCCAGTAGCATAGCTTAGCTCTGGCGAAGAACTTCTTACATTCATTTCTTGACCAAACATCGGGGATAATAACAGAGGCTAAATAATTCACAATGTCAACATACCATGGTGCAAAAAAAATAACATACAGACGCTCATCAGGAAAAGAGTCAGGTATGGACTTAGAATCACTATCATCATCATTTGTTAGTCTAGATAAGTCGTCGGCAACTACATTTTTGACCCCTCTTTTGTCCTTAATTTCTAAAGTGAACTCTTGTAGGAGAATAATCCATCGGATCAATCTCTGTTTAGCATCCTTCTTCGCGAGAAGATACCTAAGGGCTGCATGGTCCGTGTAAACTAAAGTTTTAGTACCAACCAAATAAGGACGAAACTTATCTAAAGCATAAACGACAGCTAAAAATTATTTTTCCATAGTTGTATAATTTCTTTGAGCATCGTTTAAAGTTTTACTAGCATAATAAATAACAGTGGACTTATTGTCTAGTTTCTATCCCAATACAGCACCAACAACATAATCACTAGCATCACACATGAGTTCGAAAGGATTAGATCAATCAGGAGGTGGTAAAATTGGTGCAGATGTTAAAGCAACTTTTAAAGTTTCAAAAGCCTGTTTACAGTTATAATTGAAATAAAAAATGGCATCCTTTAAAAGCAGATTAGTTAAAGGCCTAGCTATTTTTGAAAAATCTTTGATAAAATGCCTATAAAAACCTGCATGGCTTAGAAATGCTCTAATATCACGGACAGTCCGTGGTATAGGTAGAGACGCTATCTTATCCTTATATACTTCGATGCCATCACTAGATATAATGTGACCTAGCACTATTCATTTTTTAACCATGGAATGACATTTTTCCCAATTTAAAACCAGACTCTTCTCTTCACACCGTGTCAAAACCTTAGACAGTTTAGACAGGCAGTTAGTGAAAGAGTCTCCATAGATAGAAAAATCATCCATGAAAACTTCCATGAAACGCTCTACCATGGCACTAAGTATATGAAGCATACACCGTTGGAATGTACCGGGAACATTACAAAGGCCAAAAGGCATTCATTTATAGGCATATGTTCCAAAAGGACATATGAAGGTAGTATTTTCTTGGTCATCAATATCAATAATAATCTGAAAATAGCCATAGTAGGCATCTAAAAAACAATAATAAGCATGACCAGTTAGACGTTCGAGCATCTGATCTATAAAAGGTAAAAGAAAATGGTCCTTTCCTGTCATGGCATTTAAGCATCTGTTATCAATACAAATCCTCCATTTTATAGGGACATGCGTGGAAACATATTCACCCTTAGCATTACGTACCATGGTAACCCCTTATTTCTTATAAACTACATGAATGGGACTTACACATTCACTATTGGAGATAGGGTATATGATACCCGCATCAAGTAACCGTAAGACTTCTTCCCTGGCCACCTCTTTCATGGCAGGGTTCAAGCGACGCTGAGGTTCGCAAGAAGTCTTCACATTATCCTCCAAATGGATACGATGTGTGCATACATTAGGGTCAATCTCCTTAATATCGTCTAGGGACAAACCAATCGCTGAACGATGTTCCCTAATTACCCTATCAACCGTGCCTCTTAATCCGTAGACAACAGAGAAGATATAATTATTGGATGACTACCATCCGGATCAAGTTGAATATACTTGAACTCAAAAGGAAGAGGTTTAAAGACAACGGTGGGAGGTATGTCGATAAAGTCTTCTTGTGGTTCCTTATTGTGAATAGTAAAGACTTGTTTAGATATCAAATCTTCATACTCGGTAGATGAAGCTACAGTTGGATCTAAGGTAGGTGTAGACTCGAAGAGGGCGTTACTTCCTCTACGTAGGGGTCATCCTCAAAATCTGAACTTCCAAAAGAAAGAAATTTATGCATCTTGTTTTCTAGAAACGTGTTATTAAAATAGTCTTGAGCTAAGCACTCGATCATGCTAACCTCCCCATCTATAGATGAATCTGGTAACTGTTTCATCATTTTAAAAACATTTACCTCAATAGAAAGATGGCTAAAAGACATGAATATCGAACCATCGTGGCAGTTTATAAGCGCGTTGGTAGTTGCCAAGAAAGGATGCCCTAAAATGATCGGAACAGAGTCGTTAGCAACTTAACAAATTCAGCAGGGTAATAGAAATCCTGAACCTTAACAAACACATTTTCAACCACACCCTTAGGATACTTAATAGACCGATCAGCAAATTGTAACGTCTTTTTAGTATATTGCATCTTCTGTAGACCTATTTGTTTCTATAAATAATAAGGGAGTGAGTTAACACTCTCCCCCAGGTCTAATAGCACGGTCATTGTGTGGGAATCTCCTAAGGTGCATTGTACAGTAGGGCGACAAGGGTCCTTGTACTTAACGATTCCATTATGTTCGGATAAAGTTGGGAACTGTTCAGTTAAAAAGGCGTCTTTAGGAATATTTGTCTTATGCCTAATAGTGCACAAATCTTTGAGAAACTTAACATGGTGAGGTAACTTTTTAATCTCTTTAAGAAAAAGTAGGTTTATCGTTAGATTATTGAAAATTTCCTTAATCTCGTCAAAATTTGTATCCTTCGTTAACATGGCTAATATCTGGAAAAACAGTGGTTTCTCTCTATATTTAGCATATGGGTCAACAGGATGTTTAACCTTGGCCTTTTGTTTCTTAGGTTGTGGTTTAACTGGTACCTCTACAGGGGTAGGATCTTCAGTTACTAATTCGGTATCTAGTAAAATATCGGGTGTATGGACTACTGGTGGGGTAACTACATGCATAGTTATGGCGTTGTCAACCACCTTGCCATAACGGAGAGTGGTGATGGCATTTAGCTCACCTACGTTTCCATTTTCATTACTAGTATTACTGTTTACCTCAAAGGCTGTGTTTGTTGTTTTAGGATTAGGTATCGCTTGACCTGAAAACACACCTTTTGGTTGTACTTTCTCTTGGGTTAACTGCTATAAGGAAAGTTAGATAGACTGTAAAATCTGTTGTTGGGTTTGCTTAAAGGCAACAAAATGATCTGGTTGTGGAGGAGTGGTTGTTACAAGTTGAGTGACATGAACTATGTCACATTGATTATTAATGGGTGGGTTGTGATAGTTATTATTTACCGAAACGATACCTCTATTAGCATTATAATTATTATAATTACCTTGTCCTGGTGGAGCTTGGTTGTAATTATTTGTTGGCCTAACATTTTGATTATTATACCCTGGAGGTGTAACTTGTTGATTATTTCTCCAACTGAAGTTGGGATTTTGTCTCCAAGAGGCGTTTGGAATAGGATAGCTCTTAATGGTGCAAACATTATCTGATTATGATGGTTGTTGTTCATAGGCGAGAGGACAATAGGAGTCAGGATGCTCAGGACTCAAACAGAAATTAAATGGAATAGAGTTGACATTCATGACGAGGGTAGGCTTTTGTTGAATAGAAATTGCTTCTACCTTTTTAGTGAGAGATTTGATTAAAGTTTTAAGCTCAGGATCGGTTTTAATCTCAAACATACCGGTAGCCTCAATGGTTGAAGAAGAACTAGCGGACCGGGGTATATGGTCACTACCCCCCCAGTTATTTGATAAGAGCTCAAAACTGTAGTTTTAACCCCTTTAACAATATCGCTTCTGACCAATTATGTAATTAATAAGTAAGAGTTAGTACTACTATCGTGTTCTTATATATTTCAGGCATTCGAGTCGAATATGTGCAGAAATGCGCCCCTTTGGCGCGATAAAGGAGCAAGGGTTGGTTGCTAAGAAGCTCTATGATAAAAGGCCAAGATTCAAGGAGAAAAAGCTTTTCTAAAGCCCGGTCAAAGCTGGAAAGTCAAAGTCAACGCGGGTAGAAACAGTGCACAAAAGTCAACAGAATTTCCGAAGGTCGTATCTTTTGACTCAGATCTCGGAATTAGGCCTACCTTTTGTCAAAACGACCGGATCGGAAAGAGCTTTCCAATGGTCTAATCCTTGGCCCAATCAGAGGAGCAAAAGTGGATGAAAAGGCTACTGAAGTCAAATATAGCTGAAAAGGCCTCTGTGGACTGAAAAAATTAGGTTTTGGGCTCGATTTTCCGGCCAAAAACATGGCTCCTCAGCCCATGCACGAATTTGTGGATCTTGTCTCCTCCATATGAAGAGACAAAGACTTAGACTTAGCTCTTAAGCAACTTAGTTTTTACTTAGTCTAGATCCAATAGTTAGTTTTAGATCTAGTTAATTAGCATCAAATTAATGTTTAGAACAAGATTTAGTTTTTAGAATCAATAATTAGTTTGTATTTCAAGTTTTAGTTTAGATTTAGTTTGTAGCCTCTATTAGAATCTTTCCATAAAAGCTTTAGTTAATTCAATTCAATTCAAGTTATTTTAATCAAGTTTAGTTTAATTTAATTATGTCTTATTATTAATGTTTATTGTTAATGAACTCAATGAAACTAAGCTAAAAACTCTATTAGAAGAGTTTTATGAAGTCTATGTGAGGGTTATGAATGTTCTTCTTTAGTTTTCTTATTGTCTTATGTGCTTCAAGTTCAAGTTCTATAGTTGTCTAGAGATAGAGATTATAGAAGTTGAACTAGAGAAAGGAAACTCCACAAACAGATTTGTGGAGGAGAATTTCTCTTATGCTAATCATATCTTAGTACAAAGATTGCCAGGATTGGTTAGGGATCAATAATAAATTGTGGCTTTTGTTGTTTTACCTTGTGTAGATTAATAAAGGTTAAGATTAAAATATGAGAAACTAGTTAGAATAATCATAGCTTCACATAGATGGATTAATCCTTCCTCTATATTTTTCCAATTCATTAAATTCACATTTTAATTGCTTAGTTAAATTAGTTTAATTTATAATTAGTTTTAGTTTAAATAAATCACAACACTACTCTCATTGTTCTTACTATTGTTTTCTTGTGTTTGATTAATTGAATTCGTTTAAGTCTTGATAGATTAAGAGTGGAACGAATCCTGACTCTCTATATTGTATAATGAATCGAGAGTAGGAATATTGATTTAAACACTTATTTAGTTAATTGATTATTTGTGTTTACGGATAGATAGTTAGTAAACGTAAATTTGTCTTTATCAAATAGCGCCGCTGCCATCTTAAACTCTTTCAGGACAAGAATTCAATTGCTTGAATCTAAGGGGCAATCCCCCATTCTCAACCCACCCACCCTTGTTTGGTTCTAACTGTGATAGTTTGGTTTAGAAACTAAAATTTTTTTGCAAGAATAGCCTGAGCGTGACCTGTGCCCATACAAGGCTACTTATGAGCGCGCCTAGCGCTGAAGCGCCTGGAACTCGAGTTTGACCTGAGCACGACCCGTGCCCTAACAAGGCAAATTTCAAGGGCCCCCTGCGCGGAAACGCCTGGAACTCGAGTAGGACTTGAGCGTGACCCGCGCCCACTTCTTGAGTAGCCCGATTTTAACAGGTTAGTACAAATTCCCATTTCTTCAAGTTATTCAATGTTTATAACTTGTTAAATACACTGAACTCGTGTATACAAGACGCTATTCATAAGCATTGCAAGGAGGCATTTAGGTACTCCTTCTTTCACTCCTCGTTTCTTCTGTTAGAGGAGTTTAATTATAGTATAATCATGCTTGTTTTTTTTAGACATAAATACCACACGCCTATCTAGAATTTCACACACTACACCTGCATCAATGGCTAAAGAACAAGAGATTCCTTTCTCTAATTTTTATAAAGCCCTAAACGATGGCCCTAAGTCGTGCATCGTTCTTGCAGACCTAGTGAGGGATTTTCGAATTCCCCTTAATTTATTTAACTTGTTACTGGTTTTTCATGGTTTAGACCACGAGAAGTCTTACCAGCATATGCGTAGGATAGAACAAGTTCTCGCTACATTCCATCATCCTAGCGTAAGTCCGGATCAAGTTAAACTTAGGGTGTTTCCTTTCACCCTAGCCGACAAGGCGGCATCTTGGTTAACTGCCCAAATGCCAAACTCGGTGGACTCATGGGCTAATCTTGTTCAATTGTTCATGGAACAATTTTACCCACCACTGAAGACAGATGAAATACTTCAAAAGATTCATTTCTTCCGCCAGAATCCTCATGAATCGTTTTTAGAGGCCTAGAATCGTTTCACTGATCTTCTCATTAAATGCCCGCATCATAATCTTATGAAAGACACGCTTGTCTGTGCCTTCTTCAAGGGGCTTTTACATCATCATAAGAAGGTTCTAGATATCATGACTAGGGGTGGTTTTCTTAGTAAAGGAGCTTTGGAGGCTTGTAAATTCTTAGAAGATCAATCTAAGAGGAACAACAATTGGGGAGGTAACGAATCTTCCCGCTCCAGTCCTTCTTCTTTTGAGGTTAAACATGATCCCGAGCTTAAAACATTCATTGATGTCCTCACTAAAAAGGTAGATGCCATCTCTGTTAAACAACAACCCACTCCTATCATGAACATTAATCTACTCGTTGTAATGTCTGTTTTAGTCTTAAGCATTCCGATTTCTATTGTCCTCTTGTTTATGCACAACCACCACCACAACCATCAAACTTAAACCAGTTAACTCAACATCAAGGACAAGGGAACTTAGGTAGCCAGAATAGAGGTTTAGTGCCCATGACCCAGAATTATCAACATCAAGACATGAACACTCAACAAGCTTTAATTCCAGTTCAACCATTTACAGAAGTAGCAGTAGTGACTTTGTTGGAAAAACAAAATCAAATTATGCAACAAAACTCTAACTTGATGAAAGATCAACATGATCAAAACTCTAATATAATAAAACAAACGATGTAAATGATGCAGTCTTTGTGCCAAAAGGTTATTGACATGTCTCTTAACCAAAATAATAACCAAACAGGCGTGTTTCCATGTCAAGTAATGCCTAATCCTAAGTCAACAAACACCGCTTTCGAAATAAAAAGTATTCAGTGTAATGGTAATATAACCCCCAGGGGACCTACAGGAAGTCACTACCTTTCGTTCAGGGCGAGTAGTTGATAACCAAGTGACTATGCCTAAAGATCACCCCCAAACTAAAAATGATACCATACCAAATACTATAATAGAGATTGAAGACCCTATAATTGTAGAAGTACCAGTTAAACCACAACCAAAAGGAAAAATCTTACAAGACCCAATAATAGAAATTGAAGACCCTACACATGTAGAGGTTCCAATATGGACACTTAGATGGAAAACGGCTAAAAATAACACAAAGACTAATAATACTTTTGAACCTTATGCTAAATATAGAGATAAACCACCATATCCCAAGAGACTAGTTGTGTTTAAAAAGGACAAGAATTTTGATGAGATTAGGGAAGTGTTTAAAAATCTGACTATAAAACTACCTTTTCTAGATGCTATAAAAAGTCTACCTGCACACGCTAAGTTTCTAAAAGAGTTGTGCACCAAGAAGAGGAAAACCAACATACCTAATGAAGCCTTCTTAACTGAACAATATCCCTTTTTATCTGAACATAACGGAATTGTTAAGTACAAGGACCCTGGTAGTCCAACTGTACAATGCACCTTAGGTGATACCTTCATAACAACTGCTTTATTAGACCTGGGAGCGAGTGTTAACTTACTCCCTTTTTATTTATATAAACAACTAGGTCTAACAAAACTTCAACCTACCAAAATAACTTTGCAGTTAGCCGATCGTTCTACTATGTATCCCAAGGGCGTAGTTGAAAACATTCTTGTTAAAGTTTAGGATTTTTACTATCTAGCCGACTTTGTTATTCTCGACACAGAAGTTGCTCATGATTCCATTCCCATTACCTTAGGGCGTCCTTTCCTGGCAACCGCCAATGCCCAAATTAATTGTCGGGATGGCTCAATGACTCTTTCTTTTGGAAATCTTTCTGTGGAAGTTAACATGTTTAGACAAAAGTAGGGACAACTAGGTTTGCCTATAGAAGGAGAAGTGAAGTCCATTGAGAGTTTTGTACCTCGCATTAGTTTGCTGACGCTTTAGTCCCCACACTAGTAGATACTCCTCCTAGGAAAGAAGACAAGGATCACAATTTCTACTCCCTAGACGTAGATAACATCGAGGAAGATTTCCTTTGACTTTTTTGCAACCCTTCATTGCCACCTCGCGAGTTGTCTCCTATTGACATCTACTCATCTCTTGACGCCATGATGGAAGAAGAATTTTTCACCCTCTATCCAAGTGATTCTTCTTTCCCACCTATTGAGGAATGTCTTGCATATCTCAAGGCCTCTGATGATATAGAACTAAGAACACTAGTGGAGTACCATTCACCCACCTCACATCTTCATGTCACTCATTCACCTTCCATCACGAATGTTCCTCGCCCTCTACCTTTTCAAAGAACAATTGAGTTTGTACTTGACCTTCTTGTTTCTCCTATGCTTCATAACTTTCTAAACCCATCTGGTGAAGAAGTAACACCCAAGGACAAGCGACCTGACACTTTTTCATTTTTTTCATTCCTTCTCAAAATTATCCACATCCTACGTATCTTCCACAACCATCCATTTTCTCATGTTCATTCACTTGGCATCCCTTTCGTAGGAGGACAAAGAAGAAATTGTATGCTCGATTAGGTTCTAGATCTATCAGACGTCGCTCTCATTCCATTAAGCCACGTCATAGAAAATCTTGTTCCTTAATTTTGTTTGATGGTGCTTTCCATGTTAACTATTTATGGAAAGATTCACAATTATTTAGATTATTGATATATGGTAAACTTCATGTTAATACATATATATCACATTAAGTCTAGGGAATCTGACTTTAAAAGACCCAAGTTTTTGTACAATACCACTTTTCTGGAGTATAGGCCAAACAAAAATTTCAAACTTAAAAAGAGTTTTCCAATTTTGTTTGGGGGTGGCGTATTTTGGTATTTCATTTCAAAACATTTTGCCACCCATTGTCTGTCATGTTTACTCCAATTTAGTTAGTACGTAACAGTTTAATTGTGCTTCATGTTATCATATCATCTTTTATAATATTTCTGTTATAGGTACTGCCAATGTTTGCCACGTTTCTATGGTAAATTATTTCCTTATCTTTTTACACTTTGAGGACAAAATGTTCGATTGTTTGGGGGTGGGTGATAAACATAAAAAGAGTAGTTTACCTACGAAATGAACGTTAAACTCAAAACGCAAGAAAACTAAACTAAATTACGAAAAGCTATCAAAGATTTCTATACTCTCAATTCTATCGAAATAGAGTGGAGTAAAAAGTTCGTTCCACTCTCAGTTCCTTAGTATTGAAGTTTTCTACAATTGACTAGTAATCCAAAGTTTAATGAGAGCAATGGTGGAGGTTTTATACTACGACGTGAATTCGAACGACAAGATACGAATAACGAAATGACATATATAAAGATGTGAACTTTACTACTTTTAATTAACCAATACTTCAAATCTAATTAATGACTAAGAATTGAATAACAACAATTGAAATTAGATCTAATAAATTGAAATGACAAAAATTAAATTGACAAGAATAACTATTTTATTTATCTAACTACATGAAGAACAATGATTCAAAGGTTTAATCTAAAACAATGAATTGAAACTAATTAATTTAAATAATTGAATTCAAATAAAACTAGATTTAGAAGCTATTTTAATGGCTACTTTTTACTCTAACTTATCTAACTATCTCTAACTTAAGAGCTAAGACTTATTTTATACAAAGGAGGAGAACAGATCCACAACTTCGTGCATGGGCTGAGGAGCCATGTTTTGGGCCGGAAAATCGAGCCCAAAGCCTAATTTCTTCAGTCTACAGAGCCTGTTTCAGTTGGCTCCAACTTCAGTAGACTTTTCGTCTACTTTTGCTCCTCTGAATTGGTTAATTCTTAGACCATTGGAAAGCTCTTTCCGAGCCGGTCGTTTTGATATAAGGTAGGCCCAATTTCGAGGTCTGAGTCCAAAGATATAATTTTCGGAAGTTCTGCCGACTTGTGCACTGTTTCTGCCCATGTTGACTTTTCAGCTTTTGACCGGGCTTTACAAAGGCTTTGTCTCCTTGAATCTTGCCCTTTATCACAGAACTTCTTAGCAACCAACCCTTGCTCCTTCATCTCGCTAAAGTGGCACATTTCTGCACATAATTGACTTTTCTGTCTGAAATACATAAAAACACATAATCAACATTAACTCTTATTTATTACTCGTATAATTGGTCTAAAAGTATGATTATTGAGAGGTTAAAACTACAGTTTTGGGCTCTTATCAAACCACCACCAAACAGCATTTTGCCTGTCCTCAAGCAAATATGAGAAATTAGAATAAGTGACCAAAAATGGAGTTCTAACTACTCTCGTTTCGCTGAGTGCGATTGAATTTACCATATGCAACAAGGCCTTAGACCACTAGGAATTCCCTAGTGGACGAGTTATAGCCTCGTGAGAGTTTTCCAGTGAAGGTACTCACAAACTTCATCTATACTACGATGACTAAGAAATAAAACTATTGTTTCCTTATTCATGCTCTAAATTAACTATACATCTCACTAGCAATGAATATAGAATAATCAAGTCGAAACCTAAGCTAATATATGCATAATAATCAATCATCTACAATAAACATATATTCAATGAGTAATACTATGAAACGCAATAGTAGGTCGTTTCTGAAACTCGGAATAGCGTCCTTAAGTAGGTCCTCACATAAATGTCAAGACAAAAATCACTCTGATTTTTCCGCTCAAGTTTTGCTACTCCAGTGTGCAGTGGGCACACTTTACCTTACAATCTCAATGACACATAAGGAAGCCAGAGTCGATCAAACACATTTGCCACTTACTATCACACTAGCCTATTCCTAATTGAGCTAGAGGTCTTTATTAGGTGTTGCGGGGATTAGGAGATGGTTTAAGAAGGAAGGAAGTGGATATTCAGAAAGAACAAGTCTGAGATAATAGAGTCTTCATATTATATAACTAGAGAAAACTTTGTTCCTTACTTTCGCTTCTACACCTTGTTTCCATCCTTAGCCATATTTTTCTTTTTCTTTGACTTTTGACTCCTTTGATTTTTTTTTTTGGAGTTCTAACTCTTTATTTTCTTTTATTTGTTTTTTTTTTCTTTTTTCTTTTTTTTTTATATATTTGGATGGAAACTTTCTTTTCTTATTTGAAGCGACTGACAAATTCTTGATTTCAAAGGTCTTTATCTTTTCTATTCTTCATCTCTATTCTCAGACTCATTCAAAGAATGGGTAGGCTGATTTTTTTTTTTTTATTTGTTTTTGTAACAGGTTAAAGGATTTGTGGTTTATGAAAGGCTAAGGAAAGGCTCAGAGGGGCAACTAGCGAAAAATAATTTTATAAAGGTTGAATTTCTGGCTATATCGATCCAAAGAGGGCCTAAATTCTCGCTTAGGATATGGTATAGTGATCAAGCAAGTGGACGTGTGATTTCTCTATCCGGATTTTACTTCTCCCTTGTCTCATTTCTCAAATGTTTCGCTCATATAAGGCTTTAGGCTATATTCTCACAGGATTTGTAGAATAAGTACTCTAGCCTAGGTTTCAGAAACTTACTGCCAAACAATCATAGATACTCATATAATATTTTTATAGCTAGATGCAAAGATTATTACGTACATATTAACCTAAATTTCTAAAAATTATTCTAATGCAAAAGCTACGTGAGACTTCTAGATTATTAAGAGCATAGGGAAGGAAAACAATACCAATATTCCTAAGTGTATAGCATAAACTTTTATTTTTATTTTTTTATTTTTTAATTTTTTGAATTTATCAAATTTTTGAAATTTTAACTAGAACATAAGTGCATATTATACATATCTATATCCTAACAGATGCCTTAATTACACGTTTTTCTATGCCCCCCCCCCAAACAAGTTCCATGCTTTATCCTCAAAGTATTTTAAATAAAGAGGGTAGGAAAATACCATTGAAGCACGTGAAATTCAAGAACATCTGCAAAACAAAGTTATAACATACTAATATAGGAAATAAAAACTGACGCAACTCTATAGGAGTTCCACCCGGTATGGGGTACTAAGAAATTACTTGCTTGGGACATAAGCAGACACTAACTGAAACTAAAACGTACCTGCACTCCCGCTTACTCTTCCTCTTCCTCATCATCCGCTGTAAAGAGATGAGGTTCCTTCGCGTCTTGCCACGCCATGATAACTTGCTAAGCCCGTTGCCGTGTGTCATCTACTTGTGCTAACCTGTCGAGTGTTACTATGTCTGATGGGGTGTAAGGAGCAACCAAGTGAGGTTGCACCTGCCATCCCGGCCAAGTCATGACTCGGAAAGAGCGAACCACCCAATTAGTGGGTCTCATGACTTCGACCATTTTCTAATTCGTGAACTGGGTATAGAATTCAGGTAGGCAACTGAGCATGATGCGGCAAACTAAAATAGGCATAAGAAGATACTTATGCCTCATGCTTTGGGCTCTCTTAAGAGTAGTAACTAATACTCGGGGAATGTCTTATCAGCGACGTCCCTCAGCTAAAGAAAGGAAAACGTCACCAGCGGTACTATTTGCAGAGGTAAACTGCCAATCCCTTAGAATATTCATCAGGATAAATAACATGGTGGTGCCTACATTTAGGGACAGGCTACCAAGGGCTATGTTGTAACGCCCTTGGTCCATTATATGAAATACCCCTCCCCCATAATACTTATGGAAGTATGTATAGTTATAGAGGTATGCATTATCGGTCATATATCCCCACGTGTGAATAGGATCAAGTATTGGTATTCCCGAAACTAACGCTACGACATACTTATTGAATTCTAGCGGCGTGTCATCTACCGTGACGGAGAATTCTTGTTCTCCATTTTGGTTACAATAGAACTTAACATTATTGTAAAAAAATTCAGTAAGCTTAGGGGAATACGAGTCGGTGGCACTTACCAGTAGATGCCTCCAGCCTAACTGCAAGATCCTTTTGCGGAACCAATGTCCATAAGTCTCGCTTCCCAACAAGTGTTCGAAGGACTGCTCCGGTATCACTATAGGAGAAATCATCACAAAACTACTTGCGAGAACAGCTGCTACTATCCTAGAACAATCCTTGGACAACTGGAATTTTTTTTGGGACCCAGTGGGTCGAGGCGCGAGTGTGCTCAAGCTATGCAGGCTTGGCGAAAAAGCGCTTATGATGAATTTCGAGTTCCAGGCACTTGGGCGCAGGTTGCGCTCACTTTTAGCCTAGGATGGGCGCGGGTTGGTCAAGCCGGTTGGTTGGATTGGATAGAGCAGTCGCTTCAGGGTAGAATTTCTCTGACAATGCTTAGAGTAGCGGTGGCTCCTCTGGAGGCAGGAGTCCATTTCCGGGGAGTGATAGGGCCGTAGTGCGAAGGAAAAATAAGGTAAAGGGGGAGTGAAATATGAGAGATGAATGTGAGATGTATTTGTGGTTGTGAGTGTAGAATGAATGCAGTTTTTATAGGTTTTAAATTGCTAAAATGAATCGGGAAGTTGCCAAAAAGCTTTAAGGCAATTTCCGGAAATAATAAAATTTCCAAAACCGAAAACGGAAACAACTCATATTCTTGATTCTAAAACAACCCTAATATCTGTTAAGCTGAATATAGGATAGAATCTGCCTGACTCATCGAGATTTCATCCTATCACAATACCTATTCATGGTGATGCTTATATCGGCAATATTCTCAACCCTCACTCCAAAACAACTTCTAAAATGGATGATCATATAGCGAATTATGCTCGGCTAAATAATACCACCCCCAAACAAATCAGGAAGGCGGGATTAATGATAAAAAAAATGCATAATTCAAAAATAACCAACTTATATTTAAAATTGAATTAAAAAACAGAACACAACCAAATTCAAATTTGATTACTGAACTAATATTTTTACATTCGAACTAAATAAAAATAAATACAATAAAACAAATCAACTCATCAATCCCTAAACAACGCACTACTGGTAATGGAATCCGCATGAGAAGGAGATGGCTATTAGGCTTCCGAAGGGCCAGAGCCATCCGTCCTGCGGCGACGACGCTCGTGCCTAAGAGACTGCTCCTCAGAAGAACCCCCCTGGGGTGGAAAGCGTGCAACCATGTCGTCTCGGAACTGGTGCTGAGCTTCCATCTCAGCCCTCGTCTGTTCCCACCGCTCATCCTCGCACTGGGCACGAGTCTCAAAGTTATGATGCATGGCAGCCTCTCGAGTCCGGAGGTCTTCACAAATAGTATTTAGGGAACACATGCCATGATGAATCACAATCATGCGTTCTGCGTCCATCCTACACCGCTCCAAGGCATCGGCATCAAAACATGTCGTGTCATCCTCATCCTCCGAGTCGGTCTCGTTAGCTACCCTCTCTTCAGGCAACCTCCAAACTCGTTGGATAGACTCCGTATAAATATGAGGATTTCGGTGCTCTTTCAGGCAAATCCTATCAGACTTCGGAGTCGCTCTTATGGTCATCATGATTTTCGTAATCAAAATAGGGAGAGGTGCAATACTCTTCCCCACTCCCCTAATCATGTTTCTCAAAAACTCCACAATACAAAACTCATACTTCTGCTGCTGGAGTATCCATAGCACGTGAAGGCAGTTCAGACCTATGTCGCTGACTTTCTCCTTCCCTATTACATTCCTACTAATCCATTGAGCTACAGCCAGCTGGTTGGTTATGAGAGACGCTTGGCGAACACAATGCGAGCTCGCATTGTAGTTCCTTTCAGAAACAGTTGCGTTCATCAAAGGTTCTACAGCAGTAAACTGGGAATCCTGTAATGTGGGATCGAGATGGTGTCGAGGCGGAATACCTAAAATCTCAGCCAACAACCCAGTAGTAATCTCTCTCCTCCTTTGAGCCACCTTAACAAAAATTCGATCCCCATCCAACTCCCTCGTCCTGTAAAACTCTCGGACCAAATCTTCGTTGTAAAAATCGTCTGTCGAGTACCACAACCCACTCCAGTCTCGCCTAACCATCTCGTCACTGTAAAACGGCACAAAGTAGTCGGCAATAAATGCGTGCTCCGGCAATATGCCACGTCTTTGAGACATTGGAGTTATGATAAGTGTGTTGGTTGGAATAAGGTAGGGAGGCATGTTTTAAAACACTCTAACTAAAAAAAATAATGGCAGGAGGCGCGGTGGTGGTGGGGCAGTTCGAGATTTTGAGATTCCGATGGTTTTTGGTAGTTTAAATTGGTGGAAGTGGTGGTGTGTGTAGTTAGGAGAAGATTTGGGGTTGGTTTGAACTTTGGGCGTGAGTGTATATAGGTTTTCCCTTTATTTTTATTTTTATATTAGGGTTGAAGCTTTGTTGTGTGTTAATGGCGGTTTGAAACAAAAAATGAAGAAGAAGAATGCGATGCGTTCTTGGGTTGAACTGTGGGCTTGGGCCCAAGCCCAATACGAATGAACAAAAAAATCGATTTTTAGCGCAACTCCAAACTAAAACTGCCGCTTCGTTACCGGTCCGATTTTTGTGAATGAGATATGGAAATAATTAGGAGAGAATTTCCAATCCACTGATCTATAAAACACTATATTCCGACCGTGGATGACATATGAGAAAATGGAAATGCCTTGAAGTGCGTGCATGACGTAAGTTATGCGAACGAATTAAATCTAACTTAATAGAAAAAGTCAATCCAGATCGTAATATGATTAAATGGTCTAAACAACGCAACTGGAAAGTTGAACAATCTAGGACGGAAACGAGCACCCCACCCCCAAACAAATTTTAGATACAGAGTTGAGAAAATTTGTTTTTAAAAGTGGGTCTTTTAAAGTCAGATTCCCGAGACTTCTTAACTTACTATGTTTGTGATTTTAACAAGTTTTTTTATTTTTTATGAACAAAATTTAATATAAGAAAAACAAGAAAGCATTAAAAGCATAACTCACACCATAGAAGAACATGACTCGAAAATCGAGAAAACATGGAAGAGTGGAAAACGTGAATTATGTTAAACGTGGACTTAGGATCCGGTACTTACAGCCACACACTCCATAGGGAGGGCCCGATTACCTTAATGGTGTACTTACCAATATATGGAAATGAAAGGAAGTACACCAAGCAACAAAATGAGTCGTTTATAGTTTGATACTCGGGACTTGAACAATTAACTGGATATATATATATATATATATATCATGCAGGTTCCATATATCAACAACCTAAAGAGTTGTGAGTCTTTCTATAAATAAATAACATGGAATGCATTCCCAAACAGAATTAAGCACCAAGATTTCCTACGTCGCAACCTAGTAGAATGAAAGTGAAGTCTAACAGACCTCGAACATAACCGAGCATGCACTTTCTTTTTCATCTCTGAACGAGGGGTTGTCCAAGTGAATGAGTGTGAAACAATGGATGGTTGTGGATGATATGGTGGATAAGGATAAGTATTAGAAGGAAAGAATGGAAAAAATTAAAATGTTGGTTTAGCACAACCCTCATTCATGGTGTGGGTAGGAAGTGTCTCAATCCTGACAATGAATGTATCCAGTGCCATTTCCTTGGTAATTATTTTCATATTAGGAGGATTTAGAAAATCATTAAGCATAGAAGAAGCAAGAGGGTCAAGTTCAAACCCTAGGTTCCGTTGAAAAGGTGTAGGATGGGGTACATTGATGGAAGGTGAATGATGTGAGGTGGGTGAATGGTTATCAATAGGAGGGGACTCTCGAGGTGGCGAAGAAGAGTTGCAAAAGAGTTGAAGGAAATCTTCCTCAATTTCCTCAACGTCCACGGAGTCCTTATTAAAGTTGGAACTTCCAAAGGAAAGGAATTTGTGCATCTGATTATTTGGAAACTTGGTTTTAAAATAATCATGAGCTAAACTCTCGATCATACTAACCTCTCTATCGATATTGATATCAGGAACCTGTGTGATCTGTTTAAATACATTGATCTCAGCGGAAAGATGGCCAAAAGATAACGACATCGAACCATCGCGACAATTTATTAGAACGTTGGCAGTTGCCAAGAAGGGGCACCCTAAAATGATTGGGACAGAGTCATTAGCGACTTCTGTATCGAGGATACAAAAATCTGCAGGATAGTAGAAATCTTGAACCTTAACCAGCGCATTTTCCACTACACCCTTAGGATAATTGATAGACCTATCAGCTAATTGCAACGTCATAGTTGTAGGTTGCATTTCTTGTAGGCCTATTTATTTATATAAATAATAAGGGAGTAAGTTAACACTCGCTCCCAAGTCTAATAAAGCAATGGTCGTGTGAGTATCTCCTAAGGTGCATTGTATAGTAGGACGACCAGGGTCCTTATACTTCACTATTCCATTATGTTCTGATAAAGTTGGAACCTATTTAGTGAGAAAGGCGTCTTTTGGAATATTTGTCCTATGCCTAATAGTGCACAACTCCTTAAGAAACTTAGCGTGGTGAGGTAATTTTTTAATTGCGTCGACAAAGGGTAGGTTAATCGTTAGATTTTTGAAAACTTCCCTAATCTCGTCAAAGTTTGTATCTCTTTTTAACATTGCTAATTTCTGGGGAAACGGTGGTTCCTTACTTTGTTTAGCGTATGGCTCAACTAGATATCTAACCTTTGCTTTTTGTTTCTTAGGTTGTGGTTTAATTGGTACCTCTACAGGGGTAGGATCTTCAGTTTCTGTTTCGGTATCTAGTATAATATCTGGTGTAGGAACTCCTTGTGGGGTAACTATAGACATCGTTACTTTGTTATCCAACACTCTGCCTGAACGAAGAGTGGTGATGAAATTTATCTCTCCTAAGTTTTCATTTTCGTTACTAGTATTACCGTTTACTTCAAAGGCTGTGTTTGGTGTTTTAGGATTAGGTATCGCTTGTCCTGGAAACACACCTTTGGGTTGTACCTTCTGATAACCGTAAAAATAGTAGAATCCTAAATATTAATGTTAACAATACTAATACGTAATCCTACCGTTCTTACGTTTAAATCAATTCTTCTTACTCTCAAAACATAATCATGAAATATAATGAGTAAGGATTCATTCCACTCTTAACTATCTAGACTTAAATTGAATTCAACTAATCAAACCCAAAAGGAACAATGGTGAGAGTAATGATTTGATGTGAAATTTCTATACTACCATTCCCAACACAAGAACAATAATAAGAACATGTCATTATGGAATAAGTAATTAACTTTATTAATCTAATAGAACAATAAGAACAAGATATGATTGAATGAATAACAATAACGATAATTTAATACTGAATTTAAGGCAAGAATAAAAACTAATTAATTAATCTAAAACTAGATCTAGAACTGAGGTTTAATGGCTACTTTTCTTATCCTAACCTAATTTATTTTCTAACCTAACTATTTACCATTAACAAAGAGTCAAGCTTTTGTTTTTATACTTTCAGAACCAAAAATCGTGCATGGGCTTGAAGCCATATTTTGGGCCGGAAAATCGGGCCCAAAACCCAATTTCTTTAGTCCAAAATGGGCTCTTCAGCTGCAGTTGGCTTCGACAGATATTTCACCCACTTTTGCTCCTCTGATTGGGTCAAAGCTTGGACCTTTGGAAAGCTCTTTCCGAGCTGGTCGTTTTGACATAAGATACTCCCAATTCCGAGGTCTGAGTCTAATGATACGGCCTTCGGAAGTTCTGCTGACTTGTGCACTGTTTTTGCCCGTGTTGACTTTTCAGCTTTTGACAGGGCTTTACAAAGGCTTTGTCTCATTGGATCTTGGCCTTTATTCACAGAACTCCTTAGCAACCGACCTTTGCTCCTTTATCTCGCTAAAGTGGCACATTTCTACACATAATTGACTTTGAAGCCTGAAACGCATAAAAACACGTAATCAGTATTAACTCTTAATTATTACTCACATAATTGGTCTAAAAGTATGACTGTTACAGGGTTAAAACTACAGTTTTGGGCTCTTATCAAACCACCCCTAAACAGCATTTTGCTTGTCCTCAAGAAAATATGAGAAATTAGAATAAGTGACCAAAAATGGAGTTCTAACTACTCTTGTTTCGCTGAGTGCGATTGCATTGACCATATGCAACAAGGCCTTAAACCACTAGGAATTCCCTAGTGGACGAGTTATAACCTCGTGAGTTTTTCGATGAAGGTACTCACAAACTTCATTTATACTACAACGACTAAGAAATAAAACTATTGTTTCCTTATTTATGTCTCAATTATCTATACATCTCACTAGCAATGAATACGAATAATCATGTCTAAAACCTAAGCTAATATATGCATAATAATCAATCATCTACTTAATAAACATATATACAATGAGTAATGCTATGAAATGCAGTAACAAGTCCATTCTGAAACTTTGGAATAAGCGTCCTTAAGTAGGTTCTCACATAAAAGTCAAGACAAAAATCACTCGATTTTTCCACTCAAGTTTTGCTACTCCGATTAATGCAATGGGCATACTTTACCTTACAATCTCAATGACACACAAGGAAGCCGAAGTTGATCAAACACATTTGCCACTTACTATCCCACTAACCTATTCCTAATTGAGCTAGAGGTCTTTATTAGGTGTTGCGGGGATTAGGAGATAGTTTAAGAATGAAGGAAACGGATATTCAAAAAGACAAGTCTGAGATAATAGGGTCTTCATATTACATAACTAGAAAAAACCTTGTTATTTACTTTTGCTTCTACACTTTGTTTCCATCCTTAGCCATATTTTTTTTTCTTTCCATTGGCTTTTGACTCCTTTTATTCTATTTTTTTTGGAGTTTTTATTTTATTTCTATTTCTATTTTTCTTTTCTTTTATTTGGATGGAAACTTCTTTTCTTTTTCTTTTCTGAAGTAACTAACTAATTTCTATTTACACAGGTTTTTCTCTTCTCTTTTCTTCACTCATCCTATTCTCAGACTTATTCTAAAATGGGTAGGTTGAATTTTTTTATTTTGTTTTGTTTTGTAATAGGGTAAAGGATTTGTGGTTTATGAAAGGGCTAATGAAAGGCTCAGTAGGGCGACTAGCGGAAAATATACTTGGGTCAGAATTTCTAGCTATATCGATCCGAAAAGGGCCTAAATTCTCTCTTAGGACATGGTATAGTGGTCAAGCAAGTGGACGTGTGATTTCTCTATTCGGAATATACTTCTCCCTTGTGTCATTTCTCAAATGTTTCACTCATATAAGGCTTTAGGCTATATTCTCACAGGATTTGTAGAATAAGTACTCTAGCCTAGATTTTAAACTTATTGCCAAACAATCATAGATACTCATGTAATATATTTATAGATAGATGCAAAGATTATTACCTACATATTAACCTAAGTTTCTAAACACTATTCTAATGCAAAAGCTACGTGAGACTTCTAGATTATTAAGAGCATAGAGAAAGAAACAATACCAATATTCCTAAGTGTATAGTATAAACTTTTTATTTTTATTTTTATTTTTATTTTTATTATTTTTAAGACAAATAATACGTAATATACAACCTAATATGTGCTTAACATTTTACATTGTGTTTCTATACCACCCCCAAACAATTTGGGAGAAGGGGTTCATGAAACAATTCAAGTAGCACAATTAAATTATGTAACTAACTAATTTTTATAATTTTTAACATTTTATAAATAAAAGTCGTAATTTACATCCTAAAAGTGTCTAATTTTTTCAAATGTTTCTATCCCACCCCAAACAATCAGAACGCTTTGTCCTCAAAGTGTAAAGAGATAAGGAAAGAATTTACCATAGAAGCGTGGCAAAAATTGGCGATTACTGTATGAGAAATATTGTAAAGATGATATGATAATATGAAGCACAATTAAAAACCGGTGCGTACTAACTAACACAAACTCTAATGGAGTAAACATGACAGGCTTAGGGTGGCAACATGATTTGAAATGAATACCAAAATCGCCACCCCAAACAAAATTGGAAAACTCTTTTTAAGTTTGAAAATTTTGTTTGGCCTATACTCGAGTAAAGTTGGTATTAATTTAAAAAACTTGGGTATTTTAAAGTCAGATTCCTAGACTTACTAATATATGTTTATGTTTTTTTTTATTTAGTTTTTATATGTTTGATTTTTAGAAAAAGAAAACAAAATTACGATAAAGAAATAAAAATGAAACTCACTCCATAGAGAAGCACTACTCAATCCACGAGAAAAGTGCAAGAGATAATCGCGTGAGTCACATGAAGCGTAGACTAAGAATTCGACACTTACAACCACTCACTCCAAAAGGAGGGTCCGGTTGCCTTAATGGTGCACTCCCATAACATAAGATTGGAATGGAGTACACCGAAGAATAAAATGAGTCTTTTATAGTCAGATACTCGAGACTTTATCTAATATATATGTATTAAAATGCAGTTTACCATATATCAAAAATCGAAAAAGTTGTGGGTCTTTCCACAAATAATTAACATGGAATGCACCATCAAACAGAATTAAGCACCAAGATTTCCTATGACGTAGCTTAGTGGAATGAGAGCAAAGCCTTATAGATCTAAAACCTAATCGAGCATCACGGTTTCTTCTTTGTCCTCCTACGGAAGGGGATGCCAAGTCAATGAGCGTGAGAAAATTGATGGTTGTGGAAGATCATTAGGATGTGGATAATTTTGAGAAGGAAAAATGGAAAAAATGAAAAAGTGTCAGGTGGCTTGTCCTTGTGTGTTACTTCTTCACCAGTTGGTTTTAGATAGTTATGAAGCATAGGAGAAACGCCAAGGTCAAGTGCAAACTCAATGGTTCTTTGAAAAGGTAGAGGGCGAGGAACATTCATGATGGAAGGTGAATGAGTGACATGAGGATGTGAGGTGGGTGAATGGTGTTCAACTAGTGTTCTTAGGTCTATATCATCAAAGGCCTTGAGATATGCAAGACATTCCTCAATAGGTGGGTAAGAAGAATCACTGGGGTAGAGGGCGAAAAATTCTTCTTCCGTCATGGCGTCAAGAGATGAATGGATGTCAATAGGAGAGAACTCGCGAGGCGGCAAAGAAGGGTTGCAAAATAGTCGAAGGAAATCCTCCTTGATGTTATCTACGTCTAGGGAGTAGAAATTGTGATCCTTGTCTTCTTCCATAAGAGGGGTATCTACTAGTGTGGGGACTAAAGTGTCAGCCGTACTAATGTGAGGTACAAAATTCTCAATGGACTTCACTTCCCCTTCTACAGGCAAACCTAGTTGTCCCTGTTTTTGTCTAAACATGTTAACTTCTACAGAAAGATTTCCAAAAGAAAGAGTCATTGATCCATCCTGACAATTGATTTGGGCATTGGCGGTTGCCAAGAAAGGACGCCCTAAGATGATGGGAATGGAATCATGAGCAACTTACGTGTCAAGAATAACAAAGTAAATTTGGATAGTAAAAATCCTGAACTTTAACGAGAATATTTTCAACTACACCCTTGGGATACTTAATAGAACGATCGGCTAACTGCAAAGTCATTTTGGTTGGTTGAAGTTTCGTTAGACCTAGTTGTTTATATAAATAAAAGGGAGTAAGTTAACACTTCGCCCGTGTCTAATAAAAGCAGTTGTTATGAAGGTATCACCTAAGGTGCATTATCTGATAGGACTGACCGGGGGCCTTGTACTTAACAATTCCGTTATGTTAGGATAAAGAGGATATTGTTGGTTAAGAATGCTTCGTGGGGTATGTTGGTTTTCCTCTTTTTGGTGCACAACTCTTTTGGAAACTTAGCGTGTCCAGGTAGACTTTTTATAGCTTCTAGAAAAGGTAGGTTTATAGTTAAATTTTTAAACATTTTCCTAATTTCATCAAAATTCTGGTCCTTTTTAAACACAACTAGTCTTTGGGGATATGGTGCTTTATCGCTATTTTTAGCAGAAGGGATAAAAGTATTAAAAGTCTTTGCTTTATCTCTATCCATTTTCCATCTAGGTGTCCATATTGGAACCTCTACAGGTGTAGGGTCTTCACTTTCTATTATTGGGTCTTGTAATGTTTTCCCTTTTGGTTGTGGTTTAACTGGTACTTCTACAGTTGTAGGGTCTTCAATTTCTATTATAGTATTTGGTATGGTATCATTTTTAGTTTGCGGGTAATCTTTAGGCATAGTCACTTGGTTATCAACTACTCGCCCGTGGAAGCGAAGGGTAGTAGACTGCCTGTGGAGTCCCCTTGGTTTATATTACCATTACAAGAAATCTTGTTTATTTCAAAGGCGGTGTTTGTTGACTTAGGATTAGGTAATCGCTTGACTTGGAAACACGCCCGGTTTGGTTATTATTTTGGTTAGAAGACATGTCAATAACCTTTTGGCACAAAGACTGCATCATTTGCATCGTTTGTTTCAGCATATTAGAGTTTTGATCATGCTGATCTTTCATCAAGTTGGAGTTTTGTTGCATAAATTGATTTTTTTTCTCCAACAAGGTCACTACTACTTTGTCTGTACATAACGAATTAAAGCTTGTTGAGCGTTCATGTCTTGATGTTGATAGTTCTGGGTTATGGGTACTAAACCTCTATTCCGGTCACCTAAGTTCTCTTGTCCTTGATGTTAAATTAACTGGTTGAAGTGTGATGGTTGTGGTGGTGTTTGTGCATTCCGACTTCTATTGTCCTCTTCTAAAATGATAAAAGTTTAGCTACGAAATGAACGATAAAACTCAAAACGTAAGTAAACTCACACTTTTTACGCGTCTATATTTATTAAGTTTTCTACTCTCAATTCTATCGAAATAGAGTGGAGTAACAAGTTCGTTCCACTCCTAGTTCTCTAGCATGGAATGATTTCATAGTTAACTAATCGGTCTGAAGTCTAATGAGAGGTTTACGAGGGGAATTCTATACTACGAGGTGAATGAAATTAACAAGTTACGAATAACGAAATGATACTGAATACTGAATGTAAATCTAGATAAAGAATTAGAGGGGAATTGATTCCACCTCGAATCCAACTTAATCGCCTAGCATAGACTGTTGTAATCCAATTCTTACGTTCATTCTGTAAGAATTGCTTGTTCTAATCCCTAATTAACATGGCATTTCTACCAATTATAACTAGCATGTGAGGTCGTTTACCCATTCTCATGGCAAAACACGACCTTCTAGAATGGAATAGACTCTACAACGATTCTACACTTATACAACTAAGCTTTCATCAAAGCTTCATCAACCCCTCTAATGGAGGTTTAGCCTTGATTCATCAAACCATCATTTCCCATATTATTATAACTAAACATCATATCAAAATTCTAACTTGACTAATTTAACTAACAATACTCAATCTAATTTAACAACTCATAAATGATAATCAACAAGAATTAAAACTAGATCTATAATTTGAAATGACAAAATCAAAATTGACAAATAGCTATTTTCTTTATCAAACTAATTAAGAACAATGATTCTAAGAGTTTAATCTAAAACAAGAATTGAATTTAAACTAAACTTAATTTAATTAATGAAAACTAGATCGAGAATTACCTATTGATTTAGGTCTAACTAGCTACCATTAACAAAGAGCTAAGTTTTTTTTTTTTTATATGTTTTCAGATCCAAAAATCGTGCATGGGCTTGGATCCATGTTTCGGGCCAGAGAATCAGGCCCAAAACCTAATACTTTCAGTCCAAAAAGGCCTCTTCAGCTGCAGTTGACTTCGACAGACTTTTCATCTACTTTTACTCCTCTGATTGGCCCAAGGCTTAGACCATTGGAAAGCTCTTTCCGAGATGGTTGTTTTGACATAAGGTAGGCCCAATTCTGAGGTCTGAGTCCAAATATATGGTCTTTGGAAGTTCTGTTGACTTTGTGCACTATTTCTGCCCGCGTGGACTTTGACTTTTCATCTTTTGACCAGGCTTTACAGAGGCTTTGTCTTCTTGAAAATTGGCCTTTAATCACAGAACTCCTTAGCAACCGACCTTTGCTCCTTTATCTCACTAAAGTGGCACATTTCTGCACATAATGGACTTTGAAGCCTGAAATGCATAAAAACACGTAATCAATATTAACTCTTAATTATTACTCACATAATTGGTCTAAAAGTATGACTGTTACAGGGTTAAAACTATAGTTTTGGGCTCTTATCAAACCACCCCCAAACAGCATTTTGCTTGTCCCCAAGCAAAGATGAGAAATTAGAATAAATGACCTAAAATGGAGTTCTATCTACTCTCGTTTCGCGGAGTGTGATTGCATTGACCATATGCAACAAGGCCTTAAACCCCTAGGAATTCCCTAGTAGACGAGTAATAGCCTCGTGAGAGTTTTCCAGTGAAGGTACTCACAAACTTCATCTATACTACAACGACTAAGAAATAAAACTATTGTTTCGTCATTCATGTCTCAACTATCTATACATCTCACTAGCAATTGAATAAGAATAACCAAGTCAAAAACCTAAACTAATATATGCATAATAATTGATAAGAGCCCAAAACTGTAGTTTTAACCCCTTAATAATCATACTGTTAGACCAATTATGTGAATAATAAGTAAGAGTTAACACGACACGCTGGCGTTTTTATGCATTTCGGGCTTCAAAGTCCATTATGTGCGAGAAATGTACCACTTTAGCGAGATCTGAGGAGCAAAAGTCAGCCAGAACTTCAAAGCCGTATCTTTGGACTCAGACCTCGAATTGGGCATACCTTATGTCAAAACGACCGCCTCGGAAAGAGCTTTGTAATGGTCCAAGCCTTGACCCAATCAGAGGAGCAGAAGTGGACGAAAAGTCTGTGGAAGTCAACTGCAGCTGAAGAGGCCTTTCTCGATTTGTGAAAGAATTGGGTTTTGGGCCCGATTCTCTGCCCAAACCCGGCTCCAAGCCCATGCACGAATTTTGGATCTGAATGTATAAGAACAAAAGCTTAAGTCTTTGTTAATGGTAGATTAATTAGTAGAGAATTAGGGTTCATAGCTTAGAATAGAAAGTAGCCATTAAAATAGCTTCTAGATCTAGATTTAATTGTTTTCTTTAATTAGTTTCAAATCCCTTATTAGATTAAACCTTTGAATCTTGTTCTTCATTTGATTAGATCAATAAAGTAGTATTCTTTATCCATTTCGATTTTTGTCAATTCCAATTCTAGATCTAATTTCAATTCATGTCCTTAGTTCAATTTAGTCATTAAATTAGATTTCATTATTGTTTAATTAAATAAATTTCAATGCTTTATATTATGTTTAGTTTTAATATAAATGGAAATGATTGCGGAATGATTCAAGGCTAAACCTCCATTAGGGGGTTGTGAAGCCTTGATGAAAGCTTGAGTCCGATTATCGTAGAAGTCGCCGTATTTTCTATTCCACTCTAGAAATGATTAGTTCACCATGAGAATGGGTTTAATTGTTCACATGCTAGTTATAATTGGTAGAAATGCCATGTATAATTAGGGATTAGGAATAACCAATTGTTTCTGAAGCAGATTGATTCGGATTCTGACGATTCGTCGTTAGTGGATTAAGTTGAGTTATGGTGGAATCAATCCCCCTCTAACTCCTTATCATAGAATCAACGTAGCATTCCCTTAGTATTCTGATAACCGACTAGTTGCATCTTGTGGGTAGTTGCATCGTAGTATAATTCCCTTCGTAAAACTCTCATAGACTTAAAAACGACTAGTTAGATTAGAAAACATCCATGCTAGGGAACTAGGAGTGGAACGAACTCTATCTACTCCCCTATATCTCAATTGGTTGAGAGTAGAATAATTCTTTGATAAACAAGATAGCATCAGTAATAAGTTTAGTTTACTTACGTTAAGAATTCGTAGTTCATTTCGTAGGTAGACTATTCATTTTACGTTTATCAATAATCAATCATCTATGATACAAATATATATACTATGAGTAATACCATGAGTAATACTATGAAATGCCTAGTAGGTTCGTTTCTGAAAACTCGGAATAGCGTCCTTAAGTAGGTCCTCACATAAATGTCAAGACAAAAACCACTCTGATTTTTCCGCTCAAGTTTCACTACTCCAGTGTGCAGTGGACACACTTTACCTTACAATCTCAATGATAACAAGGAAGCCGGAGTCGATCAAACATATCTGCCACTTACTATCACACTAACCTATTCCTAATTGAGCTAGAGGTCTTTATTAGGTGTTGCGGGGATTAGGAGATGGTTTAAGAAGGAAGGAAATGGATATTCAAAAGGACAAGTCTGAGATAGTAGAGTCTTCATATTATGTGACTTAGAAAAAACCTTGTTATTTACTTTTGCTTCTACACTTTGTTTCCATCCTTAGCCATATTTTTTTTTTCCTTTTTCTTTGGCTTTTGACTCCTTTTATTCTATTTTTTTTTTGGAGTTTTTATTTTATTTCTATTTTTTATTTCTTTTCTTTAGATGGAAACTTCTTTTCTTTATTTTCTGAAGCAATTAACTAACTTTTGTTTACACCGGTTTTTCTCTTCTTCTTTCTTCCTCATTCTATTCTCAGACTTATTCTAGATTGGGTAGGTCGATTTTTTTCTTTTATTTTTTATTTTGTTTTGTTTTTGTAACAGGGTAAAGGATTTGTGGGTTATGAAAGGCTAACAAAAGGCTCAGAGGGGCGACTAGCGGAAAATAATTCATAGGTTTGAATTTCTGGCTATATCGATCCAAAGAGGGCCTAAATTCTCGCTTAGGATATGGCATAGTGATCAAGCAAGTGGACATGTGATTTTTCTATCCGGATTTTACTTCTCCCTTGTGTGATTTCTCAAATGTTTCACTCATATAAGGCTTTAGGCTATATTCTCACAGGATTTGTAGAATAAGTACTCTAGCATAGATTTCATAAACTTACTGCTAACAATCATAGATACTCATGAAATATATTTATAGATAGATGCAAAGATTATTACCTACATATTAACTTAAGTTTCTAACAATTATTCTGATGCAAAAGCTACGTGAGACTTCTAGATTGTTAAGAGCATAGAGAAAGAAAACAATACCAATATTCCTAAGTGTATAGCATAAACTTATTTATTTATATTTTTTAAAAATTTTAACTTGAAAACAAATGCATGTTATACATATCTATATCCTAGCGGATGCCTTAATTACCGTGTTTCAATGCCCCCAAACAAGAAGCATGCTTTGTCCTCAAAGCATTTAAATAAAGATGGTAGAAAAATACCATGGAAACACGGAAATGCGGAATATCCGCGAAAACAAGGTTAGAACATACTAATATAGGAAATAAAAATAATCGACGAACTCTATAAGAGTTCCACCCATTATGGGGTTAATGTAATTAAATTGCTTGGGACATAAGCGCACAATAACAAAACTAAAAGTTACATTTTCTTCCGCTTAAGCATCTTCCTCCTCAGCAAAGAGATGAGGTTCCTTCGCATCCTGCCAGGCCATTATAACTTGCCAAGCTTGCCGCCATTCATCATCTACTAATGCTAACCTGTTAAGTGTAATTATGTCTGATGGGATGTACGGGGCGACCAAATGAGGCTGCACCGCCATCCCGCCAAGTCATAATTCGCGAATGAAGCGAACCACCTAATTGGTTGGTCTCATGACTTCAACCCTTTTCCAATCGTGAATTGTGCACGAATGGGGTAAACAACTACGCGATGATGCGGCTTACCAAAACAGGCATAGGAAGATACTTATGCCTCATGCTTTTGGGTTGTCTTCGGACTAGCGACTAAAACTTCGGGGAATGTCATATCGGCGACGCCCCACGCCTAAAGCGAGGAAAATGTCACCAGCGATCTTGTTTTGCAGAAATGAACGCCATTCCCCAAAATATTCATCATGATGAATAACATGGTGGTGCCTACGTTTAGGGAAAGGCTACCAAGGGCAATGCTATATCGCCCCTAGTCCATTACTCGAAATACCCCTCCCCCATAATACTCATGGAAATATGTATAATAATAAAGGTATGCATTATCGGTCATATATGCCCATGTGTGAACAGGATCAGGTATTGGTAATCCTGAAACTAAAGCGACCACATTTTTATTGAATTCTAGTGTCGTGTCATCGACTACGACGGAGAATTCTTGTTCTCCATCCTGATTACAATAGAATTTAACGTGGTCGTAGAAATAAGCAGTAAGCTATGGTGAATATGAATCGTCATCACTTACCAGTAGATGACGCCATCCTAACTGCAGGATCCTGTGTCGAAACCAATGTCCATAGGTCTTGGTTCCCAACACATCTTCGGAAGACTGTTCAGGTCTGACTATTAGAGATGTCATCTCAACGACTCTTTGAACAGTTACAAAAATCCTGGAATGACCCTCAGAAAATTAGAATTTTCCGTGTTCATAGAGGGCAGGGGTGCGCGTTCGCTTTGGGCGCGGTCGCGCTCGTGGGTTTTTAGAGTTACAGTGTTTGGGCGCGGGTCGCGCTCTGAGTAAAATTTCTGGAAGTGTACAGGGCGTAGGTGCGCTCGTAAGTGCTGAAGCAGAAGTTTAGAGGAAAAAGAAGGAAAAGCTTGGAGTGAAAGGTGAGGGATGATGGTGGGGTGTAGTGTGGTTTGTTAGTGTAGAATGAAGGGAGTTTAAATAGGTTCTGAGCTTCCAAAACGAATCGGCAAGTTGCCAAATTGTTTTAAGGCAATTTCGAAATAGAAAAATTCAAAACCAGCGGAAACAAACCATCTTCTTGATTTTCTAAAAATCCTGGTATCTTTTATACTAGATTTAGAATAGTAACTTCTAAACTCTCCTAGATTTCATGCTACCACCACACATAATCATATATATGCCGATATCGGCCAAATTCTCAACCTTTCCTCCAAGACAACTTTACAGCAAATGATCATATAACGAATTATGCTCGGTATAAATATTACCACCCCCAAACAAGTCGGGAAGGTGGGATTAATGATAAAAACATCCAGAACTCGAAAATAACCAAATTTATTAAACTAAAATTTAAATCCAAACAACATAAAACAAACACATTAATATTTAAATTTAACAACTGAATTAAAATCCAACTAATAAAAAACCATGAAATAACAGCGAACACAAACTGATGGTGAACACCTAGTTATGTGATGAAGATGGACCCTGAGATGGAGATTGGTCCTGGGATGGAGAATGGCTCGAGCCATCTGTCCTTCCGCGACGACGCTCATGCCTCTCAGACTCGGCTAAAATAGAATCCTCCACGGGTGGCATGCGTCGTAGCATCTCTATTCGGAACAAGCTCTGTGCTTCCATCTCAATTCTGAGTACTGCATACTGGGCTTGGTGATGTTGGTAGATAGTCTCTATGTTAGACAAGATATCATCTTGAACCCTTTCGAGCATTTCAAGTCTCGTCTGAAGGTTCGTTTGCTTATTTTGAACTACAATCTGTCTATCTCGGATATCTTCACAAATACCATAAACGCAACGCAAGCCAGTTTGCAACACTTGCATGCGTTCTAAATTAGAACTACAACTATCTAATGCATCGTCATCCAGACATGTCATATCCTCCCTTTCATCCTCCGACTCAACCACCTTTCCGTCAGACAACGGCCAAGTCTCTTGGATGTAATCCGTATAGATACTTGCATTAGAATGCAATTTGATCTTAATAGGAGCAGATTTTGCGACAGCTCTAAAGGAGAGCATGATTTTAGTTATCAATACGGGAAGAGGCTCCAAGCTCTTTCCCACTCCTCTAATCACATTAAAAATTAAATCGAGGATGCAGAAATTATACTTATTTGTTTGCAAAATCCAGAGAACGTGCAGACATTGCAGACCGATATCGCTGACTTTGTCTTTCCCGAGGACGTTCCTACCAATCCACTGAGCTACAGCCAGTTGATTGGTTCTCAGGGTTGATTGGCAGACGCAATGAGATTTCGGATTGTATTCACCCTCCACGATAGTATCTTTTATCAAAGCAGGAACTCCGGAAAGTATACTGGGATTCCTGAATGGTCGTTTCTAGGTTGCTTTCAGGCGTAATTCCTAACAAATTTCGACCAACAACCGCTCTCTCGTTACTTCCCTCCTCGTTCCTCGCTACCTTAATGAAAATCCTATCCCCTCCAATTCTCGCTTCTTATAAAACTGTTCTACCAAATCATAGTGATAGAACTCCTCAGTCGAGTACCACAGTCCGTTCAATCCTTCCTAATCATCTCGCATCATAAAAATGGCGAAGCTATCGGCAAAGAAACGCGTGCTCAAAAAAATTCTTCGTCGTAAGCGCCATTGAAGTTTTTGAAACAACCAATGGTTTTGTAGGCGGAGGAGGCGAAGTTTGATGTAAAACAACTAAAGACACGGTGGTGGCGATGTGGTGGATGGGTGGTGGGTTGAAGCTTGAATTGGTGGCTGTTTTCAGAGTTTTAAAATTGTTTGGGTTGGTGGTGGTAATGGTTTGGAGAAGATTTCAGTTTGATTAAAATGGTTGGCGTGGGTGTAGTTAGGTTTTCCTTTCTTTTTTTTTTTTTTTTAATTTATTTATTTTTTTTATTTATTTTTGGTGTTTAAGGTTGAAAACTTTGTTAATGGCGGTGGTGGGTTAGAGCGTGATACTGTTCGTGGAAACAGAGGGGGCGTAGGTGCGCTGCTAGTGCGCGCGGGTTTGGGCCCAAGCCCAATTTGAATTCCGAAATTTTCCGATTTTTCGCACAATTTCAAATTCAATTTGCCGCTTCGTTACTGGCCCGATTTTGGCGAATGAGTTATGAAAATGATCAGTAGAGAATTTCCAATCCAATGATCCATAAAACACACAATTCCAACTATGGGTGACGTATAAGAAGGTGGAAAAATGCCTCAAAGTGCATGTGTGACGTAAGTTATGCGAACGAAGGAAATCTAAGTTTTAGATTACGTCAACCCAATTGAACTACAACTATTGGGCCTAAGCAACACAAATGGAAAGTTCGAGCAATCCGGATGGAAAGACCGACTGCCCACCCCCAAATAAATTTCTAAACACAAAATTTGTTCTAACGTGGGTCGTTTAAAGTCAGATTCCCAAGACTTGTTGGATTGCTATTTCTACGATTTAGATTTATTTATTTATTTATTTTTATTAGTTTATTATAAGAAAAATGAAAAACAATAAATACATAATTCACCCCATAGAGTAACATGACTCAAAAACCGGGAAAACATGCAAAAGTAGAAAACGTGAATTATGTTAACCGTGGAATTAGGATCCGGTACTTACAACCACACACTCCATAGGGAGGGCCCGGTTACCTAAATGGTGCACTTACCACTATATGGAAGTGAAAGGAAGTACACCAAATGACAAAGGTCAATCCTCATAGACAGGGCCCTGTAAAAGGACTTCCTCTACATCAGGGGACAGAAGTTTGTAAAAATGTTTTAACCATTGACCATTAACTTGAAAGGTACTGTTGTCATTGGGATTTACCAAGGTGATTGCCCCGTAAGGGGTGACTTCAGTAACCAGAAAAGGACCAGACCAACGGGTTTTTAGTTTCCCTGGGAAAATATGTAGACGGGAGTTATAAAGCAAAACCTTTTGACCAACCACAAACTCTTTGCACAAGATTTGCTTATCATGAACACGCTTCATGTTAGCTTTATAATTCTTCGCGAGATCGTAAGAATCGCTACGGATTTCTTCAAGCTCATTCAATTGCAACTTGCGTTTGACACCCGCCTCATCAATATTGAAGTTAAGGCTTTTTATAGCCCATAGAGCACGGTGCTCTAATTCAACGGGCAAATGACATGGTTTCCCAAATACAAGTCTAAAGGGAGACATACCTATAGGAGTTTTGAAAGTCGTCCTATACGCCCATAAGGCATCTGATAGACGCTTCGACCAGTCTTTCCTATCAGGGTTTACAGTTGTTTCTAAAATCTTTTTGATTTCCCTATTAGAAACTTCTACTTGTCCGCTAGTTTGTGGATGATAGGGAGTTGCTACTTTGTGTGTAACTCCATACTTTTTTACTAGGGATGCAACAACTCCGTTGCAAAAATGTGTTCCACCATCAGTAATGATGGCTTTGGGAATGCCAAACTGACAGAAAATATATTCCTTAATAAAAAATACAACTGTCTTATGGTCATTGCTATGGCAAGCCAGGGCCTCTATCCATTTAGACACGTAGTCCACGGCAACTAGAATATAAATATAACCGTGGGAAACAGGGAAGGGACCAATGAAATCAATACCCCCAAACGTCAAAAATTTCTACAATCAAGATTGGATTTAATGGCATCATATTACGCTTTGTGATTCGCCCAAGTTGTTGGCAACGAATACACGTCTTGCAATGCACTTGGGCATCCTTAAAAAGGGTAGGCCAATAAAATCCACATTGAAGAACTTTAGCGGCTGTTTTCATTCCACTAAAATGGCCACCACACTCTTTGTCATGGTAGAACGATAGAACTTCATTATATTCCCACTGGGGAATACAATGACGAATAATTTGATCCGCGCAATACTTAAAAAGGTAGGGCTCATCCCAGTAGTATAACTTAACTCTGGCCAAGAACTTCTTACGTTCATTTCTTGACCAATTATAAGGCATAACATCAGCCGCTAAATAATTTACAATGTCAGCATACCATGGTGCTGAAAAAATAGCATACAGATGTTCATCAGGAAAAGAGTCCGGTATGGACTCAGAATCACTATTATCGTCGTTTGTAAGTCTAGATAAGTGGTCGGCAACTATGTTTTCGACCCCTCTTTTGTCCTTTATTTCTAATGTGAACTCTTACAAGAGAAGGATCCATCGGATTAATCTCTGCTTAGCATCCTTCTTTGCAAGAAGGTACTTAAGGGCTGCATGGTATGTGTAAACTAAAGTTTTAGAACCAAGCAAATAAGGCCGAAACTTATCTAAAGCATAAATGACGGCTAAGAATTCTTTTTCGGTAGTTGAATAATTTTGTTGAGCATCGTTTAAGGTTTTACTAGCATAATAAATAACAATGGACTTATTATCTAGTTTTTGTCCCAAGACTGCACCAACTGCATAGTCAATAGCATCACACATGAGTTCGAAAGGTTTAGACCAATCGGGAGGCTGTATAATTTGTGCAGAGGTTAGGGTGGCTTTTAAAGTTTCAAAAGCCTGCTTACAGTTAAAATTAAAATCAAAGATTGCATCCTTCAAAAGCAGATTAGGTAAAGGCCTAGCTATTTTCGAGAAGTCTTTAATAAAACGCCTATAAAAACCTGCATGGCCTAGAAAGGCTCTAATATCACGGACAGTCCGTGGTTTAGGTAGAGTCGCTATCTTATCTAGTTTGGCCTTATCTACTTCGATGCCATCACTAGATACAATGTGACCTAGTACTATGCCCTTTTTCACTATGAAATGACACTTTTCCCAGTTTAAAACGAGGCTCTTTTCTTCACACCGTGTCAAAACCTTAGATAGGTTAGACAAACAGTCTGTGAAGGAATCTCCATAGATAGAAAAATCATCCATGAAAACTTCCATAAAGCGCTCTACCATGTCACTAAATATATGAAGCATACACCGCTGGAAGGTACCAGGAGCATTACAAAGGCCAAAAGGCATTCGTTTATAGGCATACATTTCAAAGGGACATGTGAAGGTAGTCTTTTCTTGGTCATCAATATCAATAATAATCTGAAAATAGCCTGAGTAGCCATCCAGAAAACAATAAAAACCATGACCAGCTAGGCGTTCGAGCATCTGATCTATAAAAGGTAACGGAAAGTGATCCTTCCGTGTCATAGCATTTAAACGTCTGTAATCAATACAGATTCTCCATTTCATAGGACCTTGTGTGATAACATAGTCACCCTTTTCGTTACGTACCATGGTAACTCCCGATTTCTTAGGAACTACATGAATAGGGCTTACCCATTCGCTATCAGAGATTGGGTATATGATACCCGCATCGAGTAATCGTAAGACTTCTTCCCTAACCACCTCTTTCATGGCAGGGTTCAGACGACGCTGAGGTTCGCGAGAAGTCTTCGCGTTATCCTCCAAATGGATGTGATGAGTGCAAACATTAGGGTCAATTCCCTTAATGTCGGCTAGGGACCAACCAATCGCAGACTGATGTTCCCTACTCACCCGAATTAAACGTGTCTCTTCACCCTTAGTTAACTGAGAAGATATAATTACCGGATGACTTCCATCCAGATCAAGTTGAATATATTTTAACTCCGGGGGAAGAGGTTTAAGCACTAGGGTGGAAGGAAAATCAATAGATGTTTCACCAGGGTCCCCGTTTTGCATAATGAATACTTGCTTAGGTAGCAAGTCTTCATACTCAGTATATGGAGCAACCGAAGGGTATACAATTGGTGTGAACTCAAGGATGGTGTTGACTTCCTCTAAGTAGGAGTCATTTACAAAATCTGAAGTTCCAAAAGAAAGGAATTTGTACATATTGTTTTTGGGAAACGTGTTGTTAAAATAATCTTGAGCTAAGCTCTCGATCATGCTAACCTCCCCATCTATAGACCAATCTGGTAACTGTTTCATCATTTTAAAAACATTTACCTCAACAGTAAGATGGCCAAAAGATAAGGACATCTTAACATCGCGGCAATTTATAAGCGCGTTGGCAGTTGCCAAGAAGGGGCGCCCTAAGATGATCGGTACAGAGTTGTTAGCGACTTCTGTATCGAGGATAACAAAATCAGCAGGATAGTAGAAATCCTTAACCTTAACAAGCACGTTTTCCACTACACCCTTAGGATACTTAATTGACCTGTCCGCTAATTGCAACGTTATTTTTGTAGGTTACATTTCCTATAGACCTATTTGTTTATACAAATAATACGGGAGTAAGTTAACACTCGCCCCCAGGTCTAATAAAGCGGTCGTCGTGTGGGATTCTCCTAAGGTGCATTTTATTGTAGTAGATCGACGTGGTCCTTGTACTTAACAATTCCATTATTTTTGGATAAAGTTGGGAACTGTTCAGTTAGAAAGGCATTTTTAGGTATGTTTGTCTTACGCCTAGTAGTGCACAACTCCTTAAGAAACTTAGCGTGGTTAGGTAGCTTTTTAATAGCTTCGAGAAAAGGAAGGTTTATCGTTAGATTTTTGAAAACGTTCCTAATCTCCTCAAAGTTTGTATCCCTGGTTAGCATGGCTAATTTTTTAGGGAACGGTGGTTTCGCTCTATATTTAGCGTATGGTTCGACTTGATGTGTGACCTTGGCTTTCTGTTTCTTAGTTTGTTGTTTAACTGGTAACTCTATAGTGGTAGGTTATTCAGTTTCTATTTCGGTATCTAGTTCGATATCCGGTGTAGGGAGTACTGATGGGGTAACTATAGGCATAGTTACTTTGTTATCAACCACTCTTCCAGAGCGGAGAGTGGTGATGGCATTAAGGTCACCTACGATTGTAGTTTCCGTACTAGTATTACTGTTTACCTCAAAGGCTGTGTTTGCTATTTTAGGATTTGGTATCGCTTGTCCTGGAAACACGCCTTTTGGTTGGGCTTTCTCTTGGGCTAACTGTTGTATGCCCTGATTTATGGATTGTAAGATCTATTGGTTTGATTGAGTCATTGATTGGAAAAGTTGTTAGGTAACCTGGATAAAGGCGTCGATACGATCCGGTTGTGTAGGTGTAGTAGTCACAGGTGGTGCGACTGGAACTATCTCACGTTGATTATTTATGGGTGGGTTGTGATAGTTACTATTGTTAACCGGGACGATACCTCTATTGGTATTATAACTATTATAATTGCCCTGACCTTGTGCTAGACCCTTGTCGGTTTGGCGCTTTGGTTGTTATAATTATTATAATTCCCCTGACCTTGTCCTTGTCTAGGTGGAACTTGGTTATAATTGTTTGCTTGCCTAACATTTTGGTTATTAAAACCTGGAGGTGTAACTTGTTGATTGTTTCGCCAACTAAAGTTGGGATGTTGTCTCCATGGGGCATTTGGAATAGGATAGCTATTAATGGAGCAAACATTATCTTGCTCTAATTGTTGTTGTTCATAGGCGAGAGGACAATAGAGTCGGGTGCTCGGGACTCAAAACGAAATTACATGGGTTGGAGTTTACATTCATGATGGGGATAGGCTTTTGTTGAACAGAAATAGCCTCAACTTTTTTAGTTAGAGATTCGATTAAATTTTTAAGTTCTGGATCGGATTTCATCTCGAACATACCGGCGGCCTTAACCGCTGAAGAAGAACTAGCAGGGCGGGGGATATCATCACTACCCCAATTGTTATTATGCGTTTAGTTTGCTCTTCTAAAAATTTGTAAGCCTCGAGGCTCCTTTACTTAGGAAACTACCCCATTCATTATGTCAAGGACTTCTTTATGGTGGTGTAGAAGTCCTTTGAAAAAGGCACGAACTAACGTGTCTTTTGCTAGGTTATGGTGTGGACACTCTATAAGCAAATCGGTGAAACGATTCCAAGCCTCGTAAAATGATTCATGAGGATTCTCGCGAAAAAAATGAATCTTAGAAAGCATCTCATCCGCCTTTAGGGGGTGGGTAAAATGTTCCATAAACATTTGAACAAGTTTAGCCCACGAGTCCACAGAGTTAGGCGCCAGGCGAGTTAACCAAGATCTTTGCCTTTATCGGCTAAGGTGAAGGGAAATACCCTCAGTTTAATTTGTTCCGCACCAACCGTAGGATGATGGAATGTTGTAAGGACTTGTTCAATCTTACGCATGTGTTGGTAAGGTTTTTCATAGTCTAAACCATGGAAAACGGGTAACAAATTAAATATGTTTGGGGGAATTCGAAAATCCCCCACTGGGTTTGCTAGAACGATGCAAGATTTAGGGCTATCGCTCAAGGCTTTGTAAAAGTCAGAGAGAGGAGTCCCTCTTTCTTCAGCCATTATGTCAGGTGTGGTTGGTGGGATAGTAGCTAGAGGTGTAGTGATTGGTTTACTCGATAGATTTGTTTGTTGACGTTGACGGTTAATTACGTTCGGTGTTTTTCTCCGACCAGACCTTAATCTCATGCAAGTCTAAGTCTAAACATGACAACACTCCAAACAATCTTGATATATTAGTATAAACCTCTAACTGGAGATGCGAGGTATGGAAGAAAGGAATACCTGATAGCGTTATTACTTCGCTTATGAATAGCGTCTTGTTTATGCGTGTTCAGTGTAAATAACAAGTTAGAACACTGAAAAACTTAAAAAATCGAAGTTCGAAACAAACCTGTAGAAATCCGGAAAAATTTAGCTTAGGGTGTGGGTATGCGCCACTTAGGCGCGGGTCGGCTCGTGTAACTTCAACTTACGGTGTTTTAGGGCTGGTCGCTCCAAGGTTCCAGCGTTTGAAGCTGGGTGCTTCAAGTGTAATTTTTCGGAACTTTTCAACATTGAAACGGACAACCACAGTATGAATCAAACAAGGGTGGGTGGGTTTAATGGGACTTAAAAATGACTAATTATACTATGAAAACAATGCTAAAGTGAAACTAAGATGGCAGCGGCCGCCATTTGATAACCCATAAAACTCAATTAGATTACTCTAACCTTATTCTTACGGTATCAATAATTTATTTCCTACTCTCACATGTATATTCATGCAATATATAGAGTACGGAATCGTTCCACTCTTAACTCTCAAGACTTAAACAAATTCAATTGAACAAACATAAAGAACAATGGTGAGAGTAATGTGTTATATGAAATATCTATTCTACGATTATACTACGGATTCAATTTATACTAACAAGATACAATAATTCAACTACAAAAATACTACGTTGATTCAATGATAAGGAATTAGGGGGGATTTGAATCCACCTTAACTCGACTTAATGTACTAACGAATTTAATCGTCAGAATCGAATTGAATCTTTCACGCTGAGAACAATTGGTTCTTCCTAATCCCTAGTGTTCATGGTAATTTCTACCAACTAACATCTAGCATGTGAAGTATTCAACCCCATTCTCATGGTGGACTAATTACTTCTAGAGTTGAATGGGAAATTACGACTATTCTACGCTAATCGAAATCAAGCTTCATCAAGGTTTTTCAACCCCCTCTAATGGAGGTTTAGCCGAGAATCATAAGACTATCATTTCTCATGGAATCTAAACAAGACATAATATAAAGATTTGAACTTTACTTGTTTAAACTCAATTTGAAACTACTCATGTAATAATTGAATTAAACTAATAATGACAAATAAGTAAATCTAAGGATTTAAGCTAATAGATAAATGAAAATGAAACTAGATTATGGACAACTAATTAACTTTATTTATCTAATAAATAGCAATAACAATAATTTAATACTGAATTTAAAGCAAGAATAAAAACTAATTAATTAATCTAAAACTAGATCTAGAACTAAGGTTTAATGGCTACTTTTCTTATCCTAACCTAATTTATTTTCTAACCTAACTATCTACTATTAACAAAGAGTCAAGCTTTTGTTTTTATACTTTCAGATCCAAAAATCGTGCATGGGCTTGGAGCCATGTTTTGGGCCAGAAAATCGGGCCCAAAACCCAATTTCTTTAGTCCAAAATGGGCTCTTCAACTGCAATTGGCTTCGACAAATGTTTCATCCACTTCTGCTCCTCTGATTGGATCAAGGCTTAGACCATTGAAAAGCTCTTTCCGAGCCGGCCGTTTTGACGTAAGGTATGCCCAATTCCGAGGACTGAGTCCAAAGATATGGTCTTCGGAAGTTCTGCTGACTTTGCACTGTTTCTGCCCGCGTGGACTTTGACTTTTCATCTTTTGACCGGGCTTTACAAAGGCTTTGTCTTCTTGAAAATTGGCCTTTAATCACAGAACTCCTTAGCAACCGACCTTTGCTCCTTTATCTCACTAAAGTGGCACATTTCTGCACATAATGGACTTTGAAGCCCCGAATCGCATAAAACACGAATCAAGATTAACTCTTACTTACTATTCACATAATTGGTCTAAAAGTACGATTGTTAAGGGGTTAAAACTATAGTTTTGGGCTCTTATCAAACCACCCCCAAGTATCATTTTGCTTGTCCTCAAGCAAATATGAGAAATTAGAATAAGTTACCAAAAATGGAGTTCTAACTACTTTCGTTTCGCTGAGTGCGATTGCATTTACCATATCCAATAAGGCCTTAAACCACTAGGAATTCTCTAGTGGACGAGTTATAGCCTCGTGAGAGTTTTTCAGTGAAGGTACTCACAAACTTCATCTATACTATAACGACTAAGAAATAAAACTATTGTTTCCTCATTCATGTCTCAACTATCTATTTTTCTCACAAGCAAATGAATAAGAATAACCAAGTCAAAAACCTAAACTAATATATGCATAATAATCAATCATCTATGATACAAATATATATACTATGAGTAATACTATGAAATGCATAGCAAGTTCGTTTTTGAAAACTCGGAATAGTATCCTTAAGTAGGTCCTCACATAAATGTCAAGACAAAAACCACTCTGATTTTTCCGCTCAAGTTTCGCTACTCCAGTGTGTAGTGGGCACACTTTACCTTACAATCTCAATGACAAACAAGGAAGCCGGAGTCGATCAAACACATCTGCCACTTACTATCACACTAACCTATTCCTAATTGAGTTAGAGGTCTTTATTAGGTGTTGCGGGGATTAGGAGATGGTTTAAGAAGGAAGGAAATAGATATTCAAAATGACAAGTCTGAGATAATAGAGTCTTCATATTATGTAACTTAGAGAAAACCTTGTTATTTTCTTTTGCTTCTATACTTTGTTTCCATCCTTAGCCATATTTTTCTTTTTCTTTTCTTTGGCTTTTTACTCCCTTTTATTCTATTTTTGGAGTTTTTATTTATTTCTATTTTTTTTTCTTTTCCTTGGGTGGAAACTTCTTTTCTTTTTCTGAAGCAACTAACTAATTTTTTTTTACATAGGTTTTTCTCTTCTTCTTTCTTCACTCATTCTATTCTCAGACTTATTCTAGATTGGGTAAGTTGAATTTTTTATTTTGTTTTGTTTTTGTAACAGGGTAAAGGAATTGTGGTTTATGGAAGGCTAAAGAAAGGCTCAAAGGGGCGACTAGCGGAAAATAATTCATACGTTTGAATTTCTGGCTATATCGATCCAAAGAGGGCCTAAATTCTCGCTTAGGATATGACATAGTGATCAAGCAAGTGGACGTGTGATTTCTCTATCCGGATTTTACTTCTCCCTTGTGTCATTTCTCAAATGTTTCGCTCATATAAGGCTTTAGGCTATATTCTCACAGGATTTGTAGAATAAGTATTCTAGCCTAGATTTCAGAAACTTACTGCTAAAAATCATAGATACCCATGTAATATATTTTTAGATAGATGCAAAGCTTATTACCTACATATTAACCTAAGTTTCTAACAATTATTCTGATGCAAAAGCTACGTGAGACTTCTAGATTGTTAAGAGCATAGAAAAAGAAAACAATACCAATATTCCTAAGTGTATAGCATAAACTTATTTATTTATATTTTTGAAATTTTTAACTTAAAAACAAATGCATGTTATACATATCTATATCCTAACAGATGCCTTAATTACACGTGTTTCTATGCCCCCAAACAAGAAGCATGCTTTGTCCTCAAAGCATTTAAATAAAGAGGGTAGAAAAATACCATGGAAATGCGTGAAATTCTGGAATATCTGCAAAACAAGGTTGGAACATACTAATATAGGAAATAAAAATACTGATGCAACTCTATAAGAGTTCCACCCATTATGGGGTTAACAGAATTAAATTGCTTGGGACATAAGCAGACAATAACAAAATTAAAAACTTCCCATTTCTTCCGCTTAAGCATCTTCCTCCTCAGCAAAGAGATGAGGTTCCTTCGCATCCTGCCAGGCCATTATAACTTGCCAAGCTTGCCGCCATTTATCATCTACTAATGCTAACCTGTTAAGTATAATTATGTCTGATGGGATGTAATGGGCGACCAAATGAGGTCGCTGACCGCCATCGGGCAAGTCATAATTCGTGAATGAGCTTAACCACCTATTTGGTGGGTCTCATGACTTCAACCCTTTTCCAATCTGTGAATTGTGCACAGAATACAGGTAAACAACTACGCATGATGCGGCTTACCAAAACAGGCATAAGAAGATACTATTTGCGACTAAAACTCGGGGAATGTCATATCGGCGACGTCCCTCGGCTAAAGCGAGGAAAATGTCACCAGCAGTACTATTTGCAGGAATGAACTGCCATTCCCCCAAAATATTCATCATGATGAATAACATGGTGGTGCCTACATTTAGGGACAGGCTACCAAAGGCAATGCTATATCGCCCCTGCTCCATTACTCGAAATACCCCTCCCCCATAATACTCATGGAAATATGTATAATCATAAAGGTATGCATTATCGGTCATATATGCCCATGTGTGAACAGGATCAGGTATTGGTAATCCTGAAACTAAAGCGACCACATTTTTATTTAATTCTAGTGTGGTGTCATTGACTACAACGGAGAATTCTTGTTCTCCATCCTGATTACAATTGAATCTAACTTGGTAGTAGAAATAAGCGAAGTCGTATCTTTGAATATGAATCGTCATCACTTTACGATGTAGATGGCCATCCTAACTTCTTTGGATCCCGTGGTCGAACCAATGTCCATAGGTCTCGGTTCCCAACACGTCTTCGAAAAGACTGTTCGGTATGACTATAGGAGATGTCATCTCAACTACTCTTTTGAAGCTCCAAAATCCTCGAAGCGACCCTTCGAAAAATTGGAAATTTTCGGTGTACGGAGGGCGGTGGCGGTCGCGCTTCGGTGTTTTCGGAGTTCTGGTGTTTTGATGATGAAGTCAACTCAACTCGGGCTGGTCATGCTCTAAGTAAAATTTCTGGAAGTGTCTAGGGCGCAGTCGCTTCTACCGAAAGCGAGGATGAAAAGCTCATAAGTGTTGAAGCAGAAGTTTAAGAGGAAAAAGAAGGAAAAGCTTGGAGTGAAAGGTGAGGGATGATGGTGGGGTGTAGGGTGGTTTGTGAGTGTAGAATGAAGGGAGTTTAAATAGGTTATGAGCTTCCAAAATGAATTGGCAAGTTGCCAAATTGTTTTAAGGCAATTTCCGGAAATAGAAAAATTCCAAACCCGAAAACGGAAGCAAACCATATTCTTGATTTTCTAACAACCCAAGTATCTTTTATACTGGATTTAGATAGTAACTTCTAAACTCTCCTAGGTTGCATGCTACCACCACACATATTCATAGATATGCCGATATCAGCCAAATTCTCAACCTTTACTCCAAGACAACCTTACAGAATGGAGGATCTTCTACAAATCATGATAGAATAAATAATACCACCCCCAAACAATTCGGGACGGTGGGATTAACAATAAAATCCATGCACAATTTGAAAAGAACCACATTATATTAAAATTGAATTTCAAACAACATTTAACTACCAAATTCAAAGTTAACTATGAAATTTAACAACGTAACATCCTATCTACTAAAAATAATAAAAAACAACATCAAAACAACAAACAAGAAGAAATCTAGCTACTCTTCAAGGGAGCGAGGTGGGGGTAAGAATAGGAATTTGAGTGATCAAGAATGGAAAAACCAAACACCCCACCCCCAAACAAATTTTGAAAACAGGTTTGTAAAAATTTGTTTTAAAATGTGGGTCTTTTAAGTCAGATTCTCGAGACTTAATGTGGGGTCATTTTACGCCGATTCCTAGATCGCGCACACCCCCAAACAAGTATGAAACTGGGGTGGCACAAAGTGGATGATGCGTGGTCAACTATAAACAAATAGTCGGAAGAGTTGGGGGTCTAGCAATAAAAACATGATACTAAATGCACCCCCAAACAGAATAATGTTGTATAATTGGAAGCAAACATGTAAGCGAAGGAATGAAAACTTATGCATCCTATCAAAGAACATATGCAAACCATCATGTTGATTGTAATTGTTTTAAATAGTTGGAATGACCAAAAAGATGAATTAGCGATACTTTAGGTGAGAAGGGAATGAAGTGTGGATCATGATGTCTTTCATGAAGCTCAGATAAGGAAAAATAAGACAAACTAGGTTTCTCACTACACTCGGTCAGAGCTTGTCTCACAATTACCGGAATGGTGTACTCATGGGATTGTGTGCTAGGCAAACACTCTTCACTGTGAGGGTTGAAAAAATTATAGATGGTCTCTGAGGCAATTGGCTCAAGGGCAAAATCGAGGTTCCTTTTAAATGGTGGGTGAATGGATGGCTTAGTTGTGGTAGATGGTTGGATTATAGGAGGTGGTAACTCAGGTGGATGGTGGTTCATCGGGTGGTGGATCCTCACATGCTCTTAAGAACTCTACATCTGGCTTAGCTGAATCCACAAGGTTGTGGTTCATGGCTTTATCTTTAAGATTTTCCTCTATTTCTTTCCTTGTTATTTCCTCAGCTGCCAAACTGAATTGAGATTCACATTGCTCTAAAGATGTAACTTCCTCGTTTTCTTGCACATTAACTTGTTCATGCCTTAGATTTGAATTGTTAATCTCCATGTCCTCACCCTCTTCCTCTAAAACACTACAAGTATCCTCAATGGCCTCATTTGAATGTGTCGAGACATCATCCAGCCGAGTGCGGTTAGCAAACTCAAAGGCCTAGACATGCTCAATAGGAGGGTCCATATTACGAGAATGCCAATAGTTATCAAATTCTTCCTTCGTCACACCTTTATAAATATCTTCTAAAGTGTCATCATTATATTCATCGTCAGGTGGATCAGTGGGAAGTTCCTCGGAGACATCGCTCAAGTTTGAGTGGTCATCCGAAACTAGTCCTAAAGAGTCGTCTACAAGAATTTCCTCATCCAGGTGGGGTGTGGAGTTAATATCATGGTTAATGGGAGGGTCTTCGGAAGGTAATGGTTCATGAAATGTAGGGTAGGTGTGAACTAGGTTGACTGGGTTAGTTATGGGAATAGTGTCAATCTCTGGCATGGTAGAAATGTCTGGCGTAGGTGAACCTAGTATCTTTAGGTTCCGGTTTATTTCCTGAAGTATTATTTTGTTTTGGGCCATTATTTCAATCGAATGTTGTTAGGTGGGGAAGCTTGGTGGTGTGGGTCTGGTTGGTATGGTGTTTGATAGTCATAGTTACCGGGCGTTTGAGTGACTCGGGTTGATGTCGACTTGTGATGGGTTAGGTTGAGGCTGAATGGCTGGTTGATTGTTATTGGTGGAATTACATGAATAGTTTGGATGACTATAAAACTCTTGATTGTATGAGTCACTATAAAAATTTTAAAATTGAGGCTCATAATTATTATTATATCCTATAGTAGTCTCAGACTCTTGATATGATGGGCATTGAGAAGCCCAATGGTCAGGACTACCATAACATGAATATGGTGAAGGGTTCCTATAATAATTACAAGATTGCTCTTGATATGATGGGCATTGAGAAGCCCAATGGTCAGGACTACCACAACATGAACATGATGAAGGGTTCCCATAATAATTACAAGATTGCTCTTGATATGATGGGCATTGAGAAGCCCAATGGTCAGGATTACCATAGTATGAACATGGTGAAGGGTTTGCATAATTATCATATGATTGTTGGTCTACATATTGATATGCCATATTGGGTTTTCAAATATATTATAGGGCAATTAATATGCAACCACAACTCTAAGCATACATTTCTAGATAGGCGTGTGGTATTTCGTTTTAAGAAAACAAGCCTGATTATACTAGAATTAAAACTCCTCCGTGAGAAGAAACAAGGAGTGAAAGAAGGAGTACCTGAATGCCTCCTTGCTTCGCTTACGAATAGCGTCTTGTATACGCGTTCTCAGTGTTTGTATGATGTTAGAAACACTGAATGACTTGAAGAAATGAAAATTTGGAACAAACCTGAGGAAATCGGGCAAATTCAGCAGTTTAGGGCGCATTCGCGCTCTGTTTGGGCGCAGGTGCGCCTCAGGAGTTTTAGATGTCCAGTGTTTGAGCGCGGGTCGCACTCCTTTTGGGCGCGGGTCGCGCCTCAGGGTTTTCAAGTTTTAGGCCTTTTATCGTACTCCAAAAAATTTGAAATTTTGACAGTAATTTTCTAAGACGTCTATCAAGTAGCTTGTAAAATTTCAGATCAATCAGAACTATGAAAGTCCCTCTACTGCACTGCAAAGTTTGCAAAACAGTTTTCAGACACAATACAAATAACCGAATGGTTAACCCATCAAAACAAAGCCAAAAATTGCCAAATTTTTACTGGAGACTTCTGACAGATCCTACTTATTGCTGTAAAAATTTTAAAGTAATTGGAGTTCTACAAACTCTCCTTATGAGCTGGTATTCCAGAAATTAAGTGTTTGCAAAACTGCAGAAACACACTGGAAACACTCCACTATTTAGGTGGTCAAAACAATTCAAAAACTCGTCAAAGTTTTACTGTAATCTCCTGATATAGAATAGATACTCCTGTAAAAATTATAGAATTTTTAGAACTGCCAAAGTAACCTTACTCGACAGTTTTTCCAAGAACACACGGTTTGAAAAATGAAATGCGGCACTGTAAAGATCGTAATTGTTCACAAAGTAAAACAATTAGGAAATTTCTGACAAAATTACAGTAAATCAATAACACATTAAGGATTACACCTCTAATTTTTTAGAATTTTTAGAAATTTACAAATACCTTTACTGCAGTGTTTTCCTCTGTGAATCCGCAGCCCCTATGCCTAAACAGTGAACAGTTCCAAAAATTCAAGAAATAAGAATGAAAAATTAAAAGGGTGGGTGGGTAGAGAATGGGGGATTGCCCTTTGGATTCAATCAATTGAATTATTGTCTTGAACGAGATTAAGATGGCAGCGGCGCCATTTCATAAACATAAAAATATTAAAGTTTACCTACGAAATGAATGATAAAACTCAAAACGTAAGTAAACTAAAACTCATTTACGTGCCTAATTTTATCAAAGATTTCTACTCTCAATCCTATGAGATATAGTGGAGTAGATGATTCGTTCCACTCCTAGTCCTTCCGCATGCTGTGTTTTCTATGTATAAATAATCGGTCTTAAAGTCTAATGAGAGATTTACGAATGATAACTAGACTACGATGCAACTACCCACAAGATGCAACTAGTCGACTGTTAGAACAACTATGGGATGCTACGTCGATTCTATGATAAGGAGTTGAGGGGGATTGATTCCACCTTAACTCGACTTAATCCTACTAACGACAAATCGTCGTAATCCGAATTGAACTGCTTCACAGAACAATCTGGTTACTCCTAATCCCTAATTACACATGGCATTTCTACCAATTCATAACTAGCATGTGAACGATTACACCCATTCTCATGGTGAACTAATCATTTCTAGAGTGGAAAGGAAATTACGATGACTCTATGATAATCAGGATCAAGCTTTCATCAAGGCTTCTCAACCCCTTCAAATGGAGGTTTAGCCGAGAATCATTACGCAAACATTCCTAATGGATTTCAAACAAGACATAATATAAAGATTTGAACTTTACTTGTTTAAACTCAATTACAAACTACTCATGCAATAATTGAATTAAACTAATAATGACAAATAATTGAATCTAAGAATTGAACTAAATAAGTAAATGGAAATGAAACTAGATTACCAAGAACACTATTTTATTAATCTAATGAATAATAAAACAATGATTCAAATACTAAATTAATAATCTACTTGTGCTAAAGTAATTAATTAAACATGAAACTAGATCTAAAACAAGGTATGAAAAACTAATTAATGGAGGCTAACTAATCTAGGTCTAACTATCTACCATTAACAAAGAGCTAAACTTTGGTTTTTATATGTTCAGATCCAAAAATCGTGCATGGGCTTGGATCCATGTTTTGGGCCAGAGAATCAGGCCCAAAACCCAATTCTTTCAGTCCAGAAAGGCCTCTTTAGCTGTAATTGGCTTCAATAGACTTTTCATCCAATTCTCCTCCTCTGATTGGATCAAGGCTTTAGACCATCTGAAAGCTCTTTCCGAGACGGTTGTTTTGACATAATGTAGGCCCAATTCCGAGGTCTGAGTCCAAAGATACGGCCTTCGGAAGTTTTGCTGACGTTGTGTGCTGTTTCTGCCCGCGTCGACTTTTCAGCTTTTGACCGGGCTTTTAGAAAGGCTTTGTCTTCTTGAATCTTGGCCTATAATCATAGAACTCCTTAGCAACCGACATTTGCTCCTTTATCTCGCTAAAGTGGCACATTTCTATACATAATGGACTTTGAAGCCTGAAATGCATAAAAACACGTAATCAGTATTAACTCTTAATTATTACTCACATAATTGGTCTAAAAGTATGACTGTTACAGGGTTAAAACTACAGTTTTGAGCTCTTATCAAACCACCCCCAAACAGCATTTTGCTTGTCCTCAAGCAAAGATGAGAAATTAGAATAAGTGATAAAAAATGGACTTCTATCTACTCGCTTTATTTGAGAAAGCGATTGCATTGACCATATGCAACAAGGCTTTTAAACCACTAGGAATTCCCTAGTGGATGAGTTATAGCCTCGTGAGAGTTTTCCAGTGAAGGTACTCACAAACTTCATCTATACTACAACGACTAAGAAATAAAACTATTGTTTCCTTATTCATGCTCTAAATTAACTATACCTCTCACTAGCAGTGCATATAGAGTAATCAAGTCGAAACCTAAGCTAATATATGCATAATAATCAATCATCTACAATAAACATATATACAATGAGTAATACTATGAAATGCCTAGCAGGTTCATTTCTGAAACTCGGAATAGCGTCCTTAAGTAGGTTCTCACAATAATAGTCAAGATACAACACTCTGATTTTTTCCACTCAAGTTTCGCTACTCCAGTGTGCAGTGGGCACACTTTACCTTACTCTCTCAATGACAACAAGGAAGCCGGAGTCGATCAAACACATCTGCCACTTATTATCACACTAACCTATTCCTAATTGAGCTAGAGGTCTTTATTAGGTGTTGCGGGGATTAGGAGATGGTTTAAGAAGGAAGGAAATGGATATTCAAAAAGGACAAGTATGAGATAATAGAGTCTTCATACTATGTAACTAGAGAAAACCTTGTTATTTACTTTTGCTTCTACACTTTGTTCCCATCCTTAGCCATATTTTTTTTCTTTTTCTTTGGCTTTTGACTCCTTTTATTCTATTTTTTTTTTGGAGTTTTTATTTTATTTCTATTTTTATTTTTCTTTTCTTTGGATGGAAACTTCTTTTCTTTATTTTCCGAAGCAATTAACTAACTTTTGTTTACACAGGTTTTTCTCTTCTTCTTTCTTCCTCATTCTATTCTCAGACTTATTCTAGATTGGGTAGGTTGAATTTTTTATTTTGTTTTGTTTTGCAACAGGGTAAAGGATTTGTGGTTTATGGAAGGCTAAAGAAAGGCTCAGAGGGGCGACTAGCGGAAAATAATTCATAGGTTTGAATTTCTGGCTATATTGATCCAAAGAGGGCCTAAATTCTCACTTAGGATATGGCATAATGATCAAGTAAGTGGACGTGTGATTTCTCTATCCGGATTTTACTTCTCCCTTATGTCATTTCTCAAATGTTTCGCTCATATAAGGCTTTCGGCTATATTCTCACAGGATTTGTAGAATAAGTACTCTAGCCTAGATTTCAGAAACTAACTACTAACAATCATAGATACTCATGTAATATATTTATAGATAGATGCAAAGATTATTACCTACATATTAACCTAAGTTTCTAAAATTTATTCTAATGCAAAAGCTACGTGAGACTTCTAGATTATTAAGAGCATAGAGAAGGAAAACAATACCAATATTCCTAAGTGTATAGCATGAACTTATTTATTTATATTTTTTAATTTTTTGAAATTTTAACTAGAAAACAAATGCATATTATACATATTTATATCCTAGCAGATGTCTTAAGTACACGTGTTTCTATGCCCCCCCCCCCCAAACAAGAAGCATGCTTTGTCCTCAAAGCATTAAAATAAAGAGGGTAGGAAAAATACTATTGAAGCGCGTGAAATTCAGGAACATCTGCAAAACAAAGTTAGAACGTACTAATATAGGAAATAAAAACTGACTCAACTCTATAAGAGTTCCACCCATTATGGGGTTAACAAGAATCAAATTGCTTGGGACATAAGCAGACACTAACTTGAATTAAAACTGACCTTATCTCCCGCTTTATTCATTATCCTGCTCATCATCTTCTTCTATAAAGAAGTGAGGTTCCCTCGCGTCCTGCCATGCCATGATAATTTGCCAGGCTTCCCGCCATTTATCATCTATTATTGCTAACCTATTAAGCGCCACTTGGTCTGACGGGGTGTAGGGTGCAACCTAATGAGGTTGTATCCTCCACCCTTGCCAAGTTATTACACGGAAAGATCGAATAATACTATTGGTGGGTCGCACATTGTCGACCGTAATCCAATCCGCGGAAGCGTGTACAAAAAACAGGAAAGAAACATAGCATAATACGGGAAATTAGAACAGGCATAAGAAGGTACTTATGCCTCATGCTATGGGCTCGAGCTAAACTAGACATCAAGGTTCTGGGAAGGTCATGGCACATACGTCCCGTGGCTAAAGCAAGGAAGACGCTGCAAGTGGCATCATTCACAGAAGAAAAACGATATTCCCCTAAAATATTTAGCGTGATCCAAAACATAACAGTTCCTATGTTCATAGACAGGCTACCAAAGGCGACGTTATATTCCCCTTGGTCCTCGATACGGAAAATGCCTGCCCCATAGGACTCATGCAAAAACTCATAAGTGTAGACATACATATTATCTACCCAATAGCACCATGTGTCTTGTATTTCAGCAGGCATAGCAAGTCCAAGAACAAATGCTAGCAAGAACCTGATAATTTCCATTAGTTCATCATCAATGTTGATGGAGAACACTTGTTCTCCATCTGGTCTCTCAAAGAAAATGTAGTTATCGTAAAAATAAGATGCTAGTGTTGGAGAATAAAGTGCATTGGGTCTTACCATAAGTGGTTCCCAGCCAACGTATGTGATCGCCTCGCGAAACCAAGCACCATAAGTAGTGCTTTGGAACAAATCTTTGAAAGACTGTTCCGGTGTCAATGTAGGAGATGTCATCTCAAAATTACGCTCTGGAATAGCTGCGAATGACCCGGGAACAACCCGCAAAAAACTAGAATTTTTCTGGTCCACGGAAGTTAGGGCGCGAGTGCGCTCTGTACAAAATTCTGACAAATATGTAGAGAAAGCGCCTTCGGTAATCTTGAAGATCGAAAAATGAGACGAAACGTGGGAAACGTGGGAGTGAAAGGTGAGTGATGGAAGTTAGGTGTAGTGTGGGTTGTGAGTGTAGAATGAATGAAGTTTATATGGGTTTTAAGTTTCTAAAACGGATAGGGAAGTTGCCAAAAAGTTTTTACGGCGGTTTCCGGAAATACTAAAATTTCCAAACCCGAAAACGGAAACAACTCATTTTCTTGATTCTAAAGCAAACCTAGTATCTTTTAGGTTGAATTTAGGATAGAATCTACCTATTTTATCAAGATTTCATCCTACCATGATATTTATTCATAGATATGCCTAATCGGCCATATTTTCACCCTGACTTCGCAATAACTTCTAAAACGAGGGTCATATAAAAATCATGCTGGAATAGATAACACCACCCCCAAACAATTTGGGAAGGTGGGATCAATATTAAACAACCACGCATAATGAAAATAACCGCATTATATTAAAATTTTCATTCGAAGTACATTTCACTACAAATTCAAATTACGGAATTAAAACTTACATTAAAATAACTAACAATAATAAAACTACAAAAACATCAAGCTATACTATCCCTAACCACTTCGGTACTGGTAGCGGAAGGCACATGCTCAGGAGATGGCTCCTGAGCTCCCGATGGGCCAGCACCATTCGTCTTTCGGCGACGACGCTTGTGCCTCGATGGTGTGTCCTCAGAAGGAGAATCCCCTTGAGGTGGGAATCGTGCAAGAATATCGGCCCGAAACTGGCGCTGAGCTTCTAGCTCAGCCCTCATCTGTTCCCACCGCTCGTCCTCCTGCTGGGATCGGATCTCGAAGTTATGATGGATAGTAGCATGTCGAGTCCGGAGGTCTTCGCAGATAGTGTTGAGTGAATGCATGCCACGATGAATTACGGCCATGCGTTCTGCATCTGACCAACACCTCTCCAAGGCATCAGCATCAAAACAAGTCAAGTCCTCCTCATCTTCTTCCCTATCCTCAGGCAACCTCCAAACTCGTTGGACACAATCCTTATAGATACGAGGATTTCGGTGCAGGGTGAGGTAAATCCTATCAGACGCCGGAGCTGCTCTCAACCTCAGCATGATCTTGGTTATCAAAACAGGGAGAGGTGTAATAGACTTCCCTACTCCCCTAATCATGTTACGTAAAAACTCCAAGATACAGAACTCGTACTTCTGCTCCTGGAGTATCCATAAAATGTGGAGGAAGTTCAGACCGATGTCGTTGACCTTCCCCTTTCCTAGGACGTTCCGACCAATCCACTGAGTTGTAGGCAGCTGGTTGGTTCTGAGGGATGCCTGGCGAACACAATGCGAGTTCGCATTGTAGTTCCCTTCGGTAACTGTCACGTGCATCAACGGCTCTACCCCATTAGATTGGGACTCCTGTAACGTGGCATCCAGATGGATTCTAGGTGGAATGACTAGAATCTCAACCAACAACCCAGCAGTTATTTCCTTCCTCCTCTTCGCCACCATAACAAAAATTCTACTCCCCTCCAACTCCCTCGTATTGTAAAACCGTCGGACTAAGTCTTCGTGGTAAAAGGCTTCGGTCGAGTACCACAAGCTATTCCAGTCTCTACTAATCATTTCGTCACCGTAAAACGGCGCGAAGTGGTCGCCAGTAAATGCTTGCTCCGGCAAAATTCGACGTTGTTAAGCCATTGGAGTGTTAGGAATGTAGTGGGGGTTTAAATGGGATGTGCGTTTTTAATTTAAGTCAACCAATTGAAACAAACAGTGGTGGTGGCACGACAGCTTGAATTTTTGTAATTTTTAGTGGTTTTTGGTGATGTAAGTTGGTGGATTTGGTGGTGGTTTGGTTTTAGAGAAGATTTGAAGTGGATTTTTGATGGTTGGCGTGGGTTAGTTTAGGTTTCTTTTTAATTTATTTTATTTTATTTTATTTTATTTTTTTTTTTTTTAGGTTTTGAAGCTTTGGTGGTTGTTAATGGCGGTTTGGAAGTGAAGAACATGACTGTTGGTGCAAAGGTAAGGGGCGCAGGTGTGCGCGGGTTGGGCCCAAGCCCAATTCGAAATTTTCGATTTTTCGCGCAACTTCAAACTAAAATTGCGGCTTCGTTACCGGTCCGAATTTTGCGAATGAGATATGGAAATGATCAGGAGAGAATTTCCGATCCAATGATCCATAAAACACTCTATTCCGATCGTGGATGACATATAAGATAGTGGGAAACGCCTCGAAGTGCGTGCATGACATACGTTATGCGAACGAATGAACTATAAATTCATAGAATATGTCAACCCGAATCGAATTACAATTAAACGGCCTAAACAACTCTAATGGGACATAAAAAATTCTAGGAATGAAACACGACCACCCCACCCCCAAACAAATTTTTTACAACAAAGTTTAGAAAATTTGTTTTTTTAAGGGGTCTTTTAAAGTCAGATTCCCGAGACTTCCTAGATTACTATGTTTATTCTTTAATATATATATATATATATATATATATATATATATATATATATATATATATATATATATTTTCTTTTATAAGGAAAAACAATAAGCAAGAAAGACATAATTCACCCCATAAAGAAACATGACTCAAAAATCCGAGAAAACATGCAAGAGTGGAAAACGTGAATTATGTTAACCGTGGACTTAGGATCCGGTACTTACAGCCACACACTCCATAGGGAGGGCCCGGTTACCTTAATGGTGTACTCACCAATATATGGAAATGAAAGGAAATGCACCAAACACAAAAATTGAGTCGTTTATAGTCAGATACTCGAGACTTTATCTAAACATATGTATAAACATGTAGTTTATCATATATCAACAACCGAAATAGTTGTGGATCATTCCATAAATAAATATCACAGAAAACATATCCAAACACAATCAAGCACCAAGATTTCCTATGACGCAACCTAGTGAACTAAAAGCGAAGTCGGATAACCCTATAACGTAACCTAGCATGCACCTTCTTTTTCATTTTTAAACGAGAGGGTGTTCTAGTGAATAAGTGTGGAAAAATGAATGGTTGTGGAAAAAATGGTGGATATGGATAAGTTGTAGAAGGAAAGCATGTAAACAATGAGGATATGGGTTTAGCAGAAAACTCATTCATGGTGTAGGTAGGGACTATTTCAAGGCTGAAAATGAAGGTGTCAAATGCTTTTTGTTTTCCAAGTATTTGTTTACTAGGTGGATTTAAAAATTATGAAGCTAACGAAGAAACAAAAGGATCGAGTGCAAACTCGAGATTCCTTTGGAAGGGTGGAAGGAGGGGAGTCGAGGTGGATGTTGTGCAAAGTAGTTATTGATAGGGTGAATCATCACCTGCTCTAAGAAACTCCTTGAATTCCTCATCTAGATTGGTCATATCCACATTACTATGGTAGTCCACTATATCTTTGAGAAAGTCATCTATCTCGTCCTCATCCATAATATGTGTATCGACTAGTGTAGGGATGAAAATGTTGGAGTCTGAACTTCCAAAGGAAAGAAATTTGGGCATATGATTATCAGTGAACGTGTTGTTGAAATAATCTTGAGTGAAGCTCTCGATCATGCTAACCTCTCCATCCATAGACGAATCGGGTAAATGTGTCTTTGTTTTAAAAACATTTACTTCAACAGCAAGATGGCCAAAAGACATGGACATTGAACCATCGCGGCAATTAATGAGCGCATTGGCAGTTGCCAGGAAAGGACGCCCTAAGATGATCGGGACAGAGTCGTTAGCGACTTGTTCAACGTCATTTTAGACCGATCAGCTAAGATGATCGGGAAAGACCTGAATTTTTACCAGCACATTTTCAACCACACCTTTAGGATACTTAATAGACCGATCAACTAATTGCAACGTCATTTTAGTGGGTTGCATCTCGTCTAGACCTATTTGTCTATACAAATAAAACAGGAGTAAGTTAACACTAGCCCCTAGGTCTAATAATGTGGTCGTTGTATAAGAATCTCCTAAGGTGCATTGTACAGTAGGACGACCAGGGTCCTTGTACTTAACAATTCCATTATGTTCAGATAGAGTTGGGAATTGTTCTATTAAAAAGGCGTCTTTTGGTATATTGGTCTTACGTCTAGTAGTACACAACTCCTTAAGAAACTTAGCATGGTGTGGTAGCTTTTTAATAGCTTCGAGGAAGGGAAGGTTTATAGTTAGATTCTTGAAAACGTCCCTAATCTCCTCATAATTAGTATCCCTAGTTAACATGCCTAATTTTTGTGGAAACGGTGGCTTCTGTCTATATTTAGCAATGGTATCACCTGGATGTTTAACCTCGGCTTTCTGTTTCTTAGGTTGTGTTGTAACTGGTACCTCTACAGTGGTAGGCTCTTCAGTTTCTATTTCGGTATCTAGTAAAATAGCAGGTGTAGGGGCTACTGGTGGGGTAACTATAGGCATAGTTACTTTGTTATCAACCACTCTGCCAGAACGTAGAGTGGTGATGGCCTTTAGCTCACCTACATTTTCATATTCATTACTAGTATTATCGGTTACCTCAAAGGCTGTGTTTGTTGTTTTAGGATTAGGTATTGTGTGACTTGGAAACACACCTTTGGGTTGGGCTTTATCTTGGGCCAACTGTTGGCTTAAATTATTAACGGATTGTAAGCCGTTGGTTGGTTAGATTGAGCCATGGTTTGGAAAAGTTTTTGGCTCACTTGTATGAAGGTGTCAAGACGATCCGGTTGTGTGGGTGTAGTAGTCACGGGTGGTGTGACTGGAACTATCTCGCGTGAATTATTTATGGGCGGATTTTGATAGTTATTATTTACCGGGACGATACCTCTATTAGCATTATAATTATTATAACTACCTTGACCTTGTCGAGGTTCTACTTGGTTGTTGTAATTATTAAAATTACCCTGACCCTGTCCTTGTCGTGGTGGAGCTTGGATAAAACTGTGTGTTGGCCTAACATATTGATTATTGTACCCTGGAGGTGTGACGTGTTGGTTATTTCTCCAACCGAAGTTGGGATTTTTTCTCCAAGGGGCGTTAGGTTCACTATTAATGGAACAAGCCTGTTCATAGGCTATTGGACATTGGAAGTTGGGATGCTCAGGGCTCCAACAGAAACTACATGGATTTGAATTTACATTCATGACGGGGATAGGCTTTTGTTGAACAGAAATGGCCTCTACCTTTTTAGTGAGTGATTCGATTAGAGTTTTAAGCTCGGGATCGTGTTTGATTGCAAACATACCGGCGGCCTTAACAGTATTAGAAGAACTAGTGGAGCGGTGGATATCGTCACTACCCAGTTGTTATTTCGCTTTGTTTGATCCTCTATAAATTTATAAGCCTCCGAGGCTCCTTTACTTAAGAAACTACCCCCATTCATTATGTCAAGGACTTCTTTATGGTGGTGTAGAAGTCCTTTGAAAAAGGCATGAACTAATGTGTCTTTCGCTAAGTTATGATGTGGACAGTCTATAAGGTGATCGGTGAAACGATTCCCAAGCCTCTGAAAATGATTCATGAGGATTTTGTCGAATGAAATGAATCTTGGAAAGCATCTCATCCGTCTTTAGGGGTGGGTAAAAATGTTTCACAAACAGCTGAGCAAGTTTAGCCCACGAGTCCACAGAATTAGGCGTTTGGGCAGTTAACCAAGACGCCGCCTTATCGGCTAAGGTGAAAGGGAATACCCTCAGTTTAATTTGTTCCGCACCAACCGTAGGATGGTGGAATGTTGTTATGACTTGTTCAATCCTACGCGTAATGCCGATAAGGTTTTTCATGGTCTAAACCATGAAAAACGGGTAACAAATTAAAAATATTTGGGGGGATTCGGAAATCCCCCACTGGGTCTGCTAGAACGATGCAAGATTTGGGGCTATCACTCAAGGCTTTATAAAAGTCCGAGAGAGGAGTCTCTCCTTCGTCAGGCATTGTGTCAGTTAGAGTATGTGGAATAGTAGCTAGAGGTGCAATGAGTGGTATACTAGATAGGCGTGCTTGTTGATGTTGCTGTGTAATTATGCTCGGTGTTTTTGTTCGACCAGACCTTAATCTCATACAAGGCTAAGACCAAACTTAGCTAATTACCTCAACACTCCAAACAATCCTAATATACTAGTATAAACCTCTAACAGGAGATGCGAGGTGTGGAAGAAAGGAATACCTAATTGCGTCCTTGCTTCGCTTATGAATAGCGTCTTGTTTACGCGTGTTCAGTGTAAATAACAAGTTAGAACACTGAAAAACTTAAAAAAATCGAAGTTCGAAACAAACCTATAGAAATCCGGAAAAATTTAGCTTAGGGTGCGGGTGCGCTCACTTAGGGCGCTGGTCGCGCTCCGTGTAACTTCAAGTTACAGTGTTTTAGGGCGGGTCGCACTAAAGGTTCCAGGCGTTTAGGCGCTGGTGCGCTCCGTTTGGGCGCGGGTGCGCTCAGTGTAATTTTTTGCGGAACTTTTCAACGCTAAAACGGACAACCACAGTATGAATCAAACAAGGGTGGGTGGCTTTAATGGGACTTAAAAATGACTAATTATACTATGAAAACAATGCTAAAGTGAAACTAAGATGGCAGCGGCGCCATTTGATAAACATAAAAAGATTAAAGTTTACCTACAAAATGAACGATAAAACTCAAAACGTAAGTAAACTAAAACTTACGTTTCTCAAATGTTTTTAGGATTTCTTGCTTGATAAAACGTAAGGTGAGAATATAGCCTAAAGCCTTATATGAGCGAAACATTTGAGAAATGACACAAGGGAGTAGTAAAATCCGGAAAGATAAATCACACGTCCACTTGCTTGGTCACTATGCCATATCCTAAGTGAGAATTTAGGCCCTCTTTGGATCGATATAGCTAGAAATTCAAACCTATGAATTATTTTCCGCTAGTCGCCCCTTTGAGCCTTTCTTTAGCCTTTCATAACCCACAAATCCTTTACCCTGTTACAAAAACAAAACAAAATAAAAATAAAAAAAAAAAAAAATCAACCTACCCAATCTAGAATAAGTCTGAGAATAGAATGAGGAAGAAAGAAGAAGAGAAAAACTGGTGTAAACAAAAGTTAGTTAATTGCTACAGAAAATAAAGAAAAGAAGTTTCCATCCAAAGAAAAAAAAAATAGAAATAAAATAAAAACTCCAAAAAAAAAATAGAATAAAAGGAGTCAAAAGCCAAAGAAAAAGGAAAAAGAAAAAATATGGCTAAGGATAGAAACAAAGTGTAGAAGCAAAAGTAAATAACAAGGTTTTCTCTAAGTCACATAATATGAAGACTCTACTATCTCAGACTTGTCCTTTTGAATATCCATTTCCTTCCTTCTTAAACCATCTCCTAATCCCCGCAACACCTAATAAAGACCTCTAGCTCAATTAGGAATAGGTTAGTGTGATAGTAAGTGGCAGATGTGTTTGATCGACTCCGGCTTCCTTTTTGTCATTAAGATTGTAAGGTAAAGTGTGCCTACTGCACACTAGAGTAGTGAAACTTGAGCGGAAAAATCAGAGTGGTTTTTGTCTTGACATTTATGTGAGGACCTACTTAAGGACGTTATTCCGAGTTTTCATAAACGAACCTGCTAGGCATTTCATTGTATTACTCATAGTATATATATTTGTATCATAGATGATTGATTATTATGCATATATTAGTTTAGGTTTTTGACTTAGTTATTCTTATTCAATTGCTAGTGAGATGTATAGATAGTTGAGACATGAATGAGGAAACAATAGTTTTATTTCTTAGTCGTTGTAGTATAGATGAAGTTTGTGAGTACCTTCACTGGAAAACTCTCACGAGGCTATAACTCATCCACTAGGGAATTCCTAGGGGTTTAAGGCCTTGTTGCATATGGTCAATGCAATCGCACTCAGCGAAACGAGAGTAGATAGAACTCCATTTTAGGTCACTTATTCTAATTTCTCATCTTTGCTTGGGGACAAGCAAAATGCTGTTTGGGGGTGGTTTGATAAGAGCCCAAAATTGTAGTTTTAACCCTGTAACAGTCATACTTTTAGACTAATTATGTGAGTAATAATTAAAAGTTAATACTGATTACGTGTTTTTATGCATTCAAGGCTTCAAAGTCCATTATGTGCAGAAATGTGCCACTTTAGCGAGATAAAGGAGCAAAGGTCGGTTGCTAAGGAGTTTTGTGATTAAAGGCCAATTTTCAAGAAGGCAAAGCCTCTGTAAAGCCTGGTCAAAAGATGAAAAGTCAAAGTCCACGCTGGTAAAAAAAAGCACAAAAGTGAGAACTTCCGAAGACCATATCTTTGGACTCAGACCTCGGAATCCTACCTTATGTCAAAACGACCGGATCGGAAAGAGCTTTCCAATGGTCCAAGCCTTGGCCCAATCAAAGGAGAAAAAGTGGACGAAAAGTTTGTCAAAGTCAACTGCAGCTGAAGGAGCCTTTTTGGACTAAAAGTATTGGGTTTTGGGCCTGATTCTCTGGCCCGAAACATGGACTCAAGCCCATGCACGATTTTTGGATCTGAAAATATATAAAAACAAAAACTTAGCTCTTTGTTAATAGTAGCTAATTAGACCAAAAAATAGAGATAATTCTAGACCTATATTTAAGTGTTTTTAATTTAGTTTAGCTTCAATTCAATTCTTGTTTTAGATTAAACTCTTAGAATCATTGTTCTTAATTAGTTTGATAAATAAAATAGCTATTTGTCAATTTCGATTTTGTCATTTCAAATTATAGATCTAGTTTTAATTCTTGTTGATTATCATTTCTAAGTTGTTAAATTAGATTGAAGTATTGTTAGTTAAATTAGTCAAGTTAGAATTTTGATATGATGTTTAGTTATAATAATATGGGAAATGATGGTCTGATGAATCAAGGCTAAACCTCCATTAGAGGGGTTGATGAAGCCTTGATGAAAGCTTAGTTGTATAAGTGTAGAATCGTTGTAGAGTCTATTCCATTCTAGAAGGTCGTGTTTCGCCATGAGAATGGGTAAACGACCTCACATGCTAGTTATAATTGGTAGAAATGCCATGTTAATTAGGGATTAGAACGAGCAATTCTTACAGAATGAACGTAAGAATTGGATTACAACAGTCTATGCTAGGCGATTAAGTTGGATTCGAGGTGGAATCAATTCCCCTCTAATTCTTTATCTAGATTTACATTCAGTATTCAGTATCATTTCATTATTCGTAACTTGTTAATTTCATTCACCTCGTAGTATAGAATTCCCCTCGTAAACCTCTCATTAGACTTAAGACCGATTAGTTAACTATGAAATCATTCCATGCTAGAGAACTAGGAGTGGAACAAACTTGTTACTCCACTCTATTTCGATAGAATTGAGAGTAGAAAACTTGATAAATATAGACGCGTAAAAAGTTTTAGTTTACTTACGTTTTGAGTTTTATCGTTCATTTCGTAGCTAAACTTTTATCATTTTATCTTCTATCAAATGGCGCCGCTGTCTCAAATGTTTAGACACTAATTGATACCTTATTCTTACGGTATCAATAATTTATTTCCTACTCTCACATGTATATTCATGCAATATATAGAGTATGGAATCGTTCCACTCTTAACTCTCAAGACTTAAACAAATTCAATTGAACAAACACAAAGAACAATGGTGAGAGTAATGTGTTATATGAAATATCTATTCTACGATTATACTACGAATTCAATTTATACTAACAAGATACGATAATTCAACTACAAAAATACTACGTTGATTCAATGATAAGGAATTAGGGGGGATTTGAATCCACCTTAACTCGACTTAATGTACTAACGTTGAATCGTCGTAATCCGAATTGAACTGCTACGCAGAACAATTGGTTCTTCCTAATCCCTAGTGTTCATGGTAATCTCTACCAACTAACATCTAGCATGTGAAGTATTCAACCCCATTCTCATGGTGGACTAATTACTTCTAGAGTTGATTGGGAAATTACGACTATTCTACGCTAATCGAAATCAAGCTTCATCAAGGTTTTTCAACCCCCTCTAATGGAGGTTTAGCCGAGAATCATAAGACTATCATTTCTTATGGAATCTAAACAAGACATAATATAAAGATTTGAACTTTACTTGTTTAAACTCAATTCGAAACTACTCAAGCAATAATTGAATTAAACTAATAATGACAAATAAGTAAATCTAAGGATTTAAGCTAATAAATAAATGAAAATGAAACTAGATTATGGACAACTAATTAACTTTATTTATCTAATGAATAGCAATAACAATAATTTAATACTGAATTTAAGGCAAGAATAAAAACTAATTAATTAATCTAAAACTAGATCTAGAACTAAGGTTTAATGGCTACTTTTCTTATCCTAACCTAATTTATTTTCTAACCTAACTATCTACCATTAACAAAGAGTCAAGCTCTTGTTTTTATACTTTCAGATCTAAAAATCGTGCATGGGCTTGGAGCCATATTTTGGGCCGGAAAATTGGGCCCAAAACCCGATTTCTTTAGTCCAAAATGGGCTTTTCAGCTGCAGTTGGCTTCGACAGATATTTCATCCACTTTTTATCCTCCAATTGGATCAAGGCTTGGACCATTGGAAAGCTATTTCCGAGCCGGTCGTTTTGACATAAGATACTCCCAATTCTGAGGTCGGAGTCCAAAGATACGGCCTTCGGAAGTTCTGCTGACTTGTGCACTTTTTCTGCCCGTGTTGACTTTTCGGCTTTTAACCGGGCTTTACAAAGGCTTTGTCTCCTTCAATGTTGGCCTTTATTTAGAAAACTCCTTAGCAACCGACCTTTGCTCCTTTATCTCGCTAAAGTGGCACATTTCTACACATAATTGACTTTGAAGCCCTAAAACGATAAAACACGAATCAAGATTAACTCTTAATTATTACTCACATAATTGGTCTAAAAGTATGACTGTTATAGGGTTAAAACTACAGTTTTGGGCTCTTATCAAACAACCCCCAAACAACATTTTACCTGTCCTCAAGCAAATATGAGAAATTAGAATAAGTGACCAAAAATGGAGTTCTAACTACTCGTTTAAAGCTTCGATTGGATGCATTGACCACCATATGCAACAAGGCCTTAAACAACTAGGAATTCCCTAGTGGACGAAGTTATAGCCTCATGAGAGTTTTCCAATTGAAGGTACTCACAAACTTCATCTATACTACAACGACTAAGAAATAAAACTATTGCTTCCTTATTTATGTCTCAATTATCTATACATCTCACTAGCAATGAATACGTAATAATCATGTCTAAAACCTAAGCTAATATATTCATAATAATCAATCATCTACTTAATAAAGATATATACCATGAGTAATGCTATGAAATGCAGTAACAGGTCCATTTCTGAAACTTTGGAATAGCGTCCTTAAGTAGGTTCTCACATAAAAGTCAAGACAAAAATCACTCGATTTTTCCACTCAAGTTTTGCTACTCCAAATGCAGTGGGCATACTTTTACCTTACAATCTCAATGACACACAAGGAAGCCGAAGTTGATCAAACACATCTGCCACTTACTATCCCACTAACCTATTCCTAATTGAGCTAGAGGTCTTTATTAGGTGTTGCCGGGATTAGGAGATAGTTTAAGAATGAAGGAAACGGATATTCAAAAAGACAAGTCTGAGATAATAGGGTCTTCATATTACGTAACTAGAAAAAACCTTGTTATTTACTTTTGCTTCTACACTTTGTTTCCATCCTTAGCCATTTTTTTTTTCTTTCCTTCGGCTTTTGACTCCTTTTATTCTATTTTTTTTTTGGAGTTTTTATTTTATTTCTATATTTATTTTTCTTTTCTTTTATTTGGATGGAAACTTCTTTTCTTTTTCTTTTCTGAAGTAACTAACTAATTTCTGTTTACACAGGTTTTTCTCTTCTATTTTCTTCACTCATCCTATTCTCAGACTTATTCTAAAATGGGTAGGTTGAATTTTTTTATTTTGTTTTGTTTTGTAACAGTGTAAAGGATTTGTAGTTTATGAAAGGGCTAATGAAAGGCTCAGTGGGGCGACTAGCGGAAAATATACTTGGGTCAGAATTTCTAGCTATATCGATCCAAAAAGGGCCTAAATTCTCTCTTAGGACATGGTATAATGGTCAAGCAAGTGGACGTGTGATTTCTCTATTCGGAATATACTTCTCCCTTGTGTCATTTCTCAAATGTTTCACTCATATAAGGCTTTAGGCTATATTCTCACAGGATTTGTAGAATAAGTACTCTAGCCTAGATTTCAGAAACTTACTGCCAAACAAGCATAGATACTCATGTAATATATTTATAGATAGATGCAAAGATTATTACCTACATATTAACCTAAGTTTCTAAAAACTATTCTAATGCAAAAGCTACTTGAGACTTCTAAATTATTAAGAGCATAGAGAAAGAAACAATACCAATATTCCTAAGTGTATAGCATAAACTTTTTATTTTTATTTTTATTATTTTTAAGACAAATAATACGTAATATACAACCTAATATGTGCTTAACATTTACATCGTGTTTCTATATCACCCCCCAAACAATTTGGGAGAAGGGGGTTCATGAAACAATTCAATAGCACAATTAAATTATGTAACTAACTAATTTTTATAATTTTTAACATTTTATAAATAAAAGTTCGTAATTTACATCCTAAAAGTGTCTAATTTTTGCAAATGTTTCTATCCCACCCCCAAACAATCGAACGTTTTGTCCTCAAAGTGTAAAAAGATAAGGAAAGAATTTACCATAGAAACGTGGCAAAAATTGGCACTACCTGTAACAGAAATATTGTAAAGGTGATATGATAATATGAAGCACAATTAAACTGGTACGTACTAACTAGCACAAACTCTACTGGAGTAAACACGACAGGCTTAGGGTGGCAACATGATTTGAAATGAATACCAAAATACGCCACCCCCAAACAAAATTGGAAAACTCTTTTTAAGTTTGAAAATTTTGTTTGGCCTATACTCCAGAAAGTTGGTATTGTACGAAAACTTGGGTCTTTTAAAGTTAGATTCCCTAGACTTACTAATATATGTTTATGTTTTTATTTTATTTAGTTTTTATATGTTTGATTTTTATAAAAAGAAAACAAAATTACGATAAAGAAATAAAAATGAAACTCACTCCATAGAGAAGCACTACTCAATCCACGAGAAAAAGTGCAAGAGATAAATGCGTGAGTCACATGAAACGTAGACTAAGAATTCGACACTTACAACCACTCACTCCAAAAGGAAGGTCCGATTGCCTTAATGGTGCACTCCCATAACATAAGATTGGAATGAAGTACATCGAAGAATAAAATGAGTCTTTTATAGTCAGATACTCGAGACTTTATCTAATATATATGTATTAAAATGCAGTTTCCCATATATCAACAATCGAAAAAGTTGTGGGTCTTTCCACAAATAATTAACATGGAATGCACCATCAAACAGAATTAAGCACCAAGATTTGCTATGACGTAGCTTAGTGGAATGAGAGCAAAGCCTTATAGATCTAAAACCTAATCGAAAGCATACAGTTTTCTTCTTTGTCCTCCCACGAAGGGATGCCAAGTAAATGAGCGTGGAGAAAATTGATGGTTGTGGAAGATAATTAGGATGAGGATAATTTTGAGAAGGAAAAAATGGAAAAAATGAAAAAGTGTCAGGTGGCTTGTCCTTGGGTGTTACTTCTTCACCGGTTGGTTTTAGATAGTTATGAAGCATAGGAGAAACGCCAAGGTCAAGTACAAACTCAATGGTTCTTTGAAAAGGTAGAGGGCGAGGAACATTCGCGGATGGAAGGTGAATGAGTGACATGAGGATGTGAGGTGGGTGAATGGTGTTCAACTAGTGTTCTTAGGTCTATATCATCGAGGCCTTGAGATATGCAAGACATTCCTCAATAGGTGGGTAAGAAGAATCATGGGGTAGAGGCTTAAAAAATTCTTCTTCCGTCATGGCATCAAGAGATGAATGGATGTCAATAGGAGAGAACTTCTTCCTTGGTGAAAGAAGGGTTGCAAAAGAGTCGAAGGAAATCCTCCTTGATGTTATCTACATCTAGGGAGTAGAAATTGTGATCCTTGTCTTCTTCCATAAGAGGGGTATCTACTAGTGTGGGGACTAAAGTGTCGGCCGCGACTAATGTGAGGTACAAAACTCTCAATGGACTTCACTTCCCTTCTACGAGGCAAACCTAGTTGTCCCCTGTTTTTGGCTAAACATGTTAACTTCTACAAAGATTTCCAAAAGAAAGAGTCATTGAGCCATCCCGACAATTGATTTGGGCATTGGCGGTTGCCAAGAAAGGACGCCCTAAGATGATGGGAATGGAATCATGAGCAACTTCGCGGTCAAGAATAACAAAGTAAATTTTGGATAGTAAAAATCCTGAACTTTAACGAGAATATTTTCAACTACACCCTTGGGATACTTAATAGAATGATCGGCTAACTACAAAGTCATTTTGGTTGGTTGAAGTTTTGTTAGACCTAGTTGTTTATATAAATAAAAAGGGAGTAAGTTAACACTCGCCCCCAGGTCTAATAAAGCAGTTGTTATGAAGGTATCACCTAAGGTGCATTGTCTGATAGGGGCGACCAGGGTCCTTGTCCTTAACAATTCCGTTATGTTCAGATAAAGAGGGATATTATTCAGTTAAGAATGCTTCATGGGGTATGTTGGTTTTCCTCTTCTTGGTGCACAACTCTTTTAGAAACTTAGCGTGTCCAGGTAGACTTTTTATAGCTTCTAGAAAATGTAGGTTTATAGTCAAATTTTTAAACACTTCCCTAATCTCATCAAAATTCTCATCCTTTTTAAACACAACTAGTCTTTGGGGATATGGTGCTTTATCGCTATTTTTAGCAGAAGGGATAAAAGTATTATTAGTCTTTGCTTTATCTCTATCCGTTTTCCATCTAGGTGTCCATATTGGAACCTCTACAGGTGTAAGGTCTTCACTTTCTATTATTGGGTCTTGTAATGTTTTCCCTTTTGGTTGTGGTTTAACTGGTACTTCTACAGTTGTAGGGTCTTCAGTTTCTATTATAATATTTGGTATGGTATCATTTTTAGTTTGCGGGTAATCTTTAGGCATAGTCACTTGGTTATCAACTACTCGCCGTGAACGAAGGGTAGTAACTGCCTGTAGGTCCCCTTGGTTTATATTACCATTACAGTAAATACTGTTTATTTCAAAGGCGGTGTTTGCTGACTTAGGATTAGGCACTGCTTGACTTGGAAACACGCCGGTTTGGTTATTATTTTGGTTAGAAGACATGTCAATAACCTTTTGGCACAAAGACTGCATCATTTGCATCGTTTGTTTCATCATATTAGAGTTTTGATCATGCTGATCTTTCATCAAGTTGGAGTTTTGTTGCATAATTTGATTTTTTTTCTCCAACAAGGTCACTACTACTTTGTCTGTAGATGGTTGTATTGGAATTAAAGCTTGTTGAGAGTTCATGTCTTGATGTTGATAGTTCTGGGTTATGGGTACTAAACCTCTATTCTGGTCACCTAAGTTCCCTTGTCCTTTATGTTGAGTTAACTGGTTGAAGTGTGATGGTTGTGGTGGTGTTTGTGCATAGACAAGAGGAAAATAGAAATCGGAATGCTCAAGACTACAATAGACATTACAACGAGTAGAGTTAATGTTCATGACTGGAGTGGGTTGTTGTTGAACATAGATGGCATCTACCTTTTTAGTGAGGGCATCGATAAGAGTTTTAAGCTCGGGATCATATTTAACCTCAAGAGAAGAAGGAGAGCGGGAGGAATCGTTACCTCCCTAATTGTTGTTCTTCTTAGATTGATCTTCTAAGAATTTATAAGCCTCCAAGGCTCTTTTACTAAGAAAACTACCCCCAGTCATGATATCTAGAACCTCCTTATGATAATGTGAAAGCCCCTTGAAGAAAGGACGAACAAGCGTGTCTTTCGCAAGATTATGATGCGGGCATTCAATGAGAAGATCAGTGAAACGATTCCAGGCCTCTGAAAAGGATTCATTAGGATTCTGGCTGAAGAAATGAATCTTGTGAAGCATTTCATCTGTCTTTAGTGGTGGGTAAAACTGTTCCATGAACAATTGGACAAGTTGAGCCCATGAGTCCACAAAGTTTGGCGTTTGGGCAGTTAACCAAGACGCCGCCTTATCGGCTAAGGTGAAAGGGAATACCCTCAGTTTAATTTGTTCCGCACCAACCGTGGGATGGTGGAATGTTGTTAGGACTTGTTCAATCCTACGCATGTGCTGATAAGGTTTTTCATGGTCTAAATCATGAAAAACGGGTAACAAATTAAAAATATTTGGGGGGATTCGGAAATCCCGTACTGGGTCTGCTAGAATGATGCAAGATTTGGGGCTATCGCTCAAGACTTTGTAGAAGTCAGAGAGAGGAGTCTCTCTTTCTTCAGCCATTATATCAGGTGGTGTGTGTGGAATAGTAGCTAGAGGTGTAATGGGTAGTATACTAGATAGACGTGTTTGTCGACGTTGCCGTGTAATTACGTTAGTTGTTTTTCTTCGACCAGACCTTAATCTCATGCAAGACTAAGTCGAACTTAACTAAACATGCAACACTCCAAAAAATTCTGATATACTAGTAGAAACCTCTAACCGGAGATGCGAGGTGTGGAAGAAAGGAATACCTGACAAGCGTCCTTGCTTCGCTTATAAATAGTGTCTTGTTCGCGTGTTCAGGTGTATATAACAAGTTAGAACACCGAAAAACTTGAAAATTGAAAATTTGAATCAAACCTGCGGAAATCCGGCAAAATCAATTTGAGGGCAAGTGCGCTTCCACTTGCAGGTGCACTTTCGGCAAATTCGAAGTTCCAATATTTTTGAGCTGGTCGTCACTTTTCGGTATGGGCGCAGGTCACGCTCAACTTCCAGTGTTTTGAGCGCAGGTGCGCTTGCTTAGGGAGCGGGTCGCGCTCAGGGTTTTAGAATGTCCAGTGTTTGAGCGCGGGTTGGGCCTCAGGGTTTTCGAGTTTTAGGCCTTTTATCGTACTCCAAAAAATTTGAAATTTTTACAGTAATTTTCTAAGATGTATATCAAGTAGCCTGTACAATTTCAGATCAATAAGAGCTATGAAAGTCCCTCTACTGCCCTGCAAAGTTTGCGAAACAGTTTTCGGACACAATACAAACAACCGAATGGTTAACCCATCAAAACAAAACTAAAAATTTCCAAATTTTTACTGGAGACTCCTGACAGATCTTACTTGTTCCTGTAAAAACTTTAGAGCAATTGGAGTTCTACAACCTCTCCTTATCGGCTGGTGTTCTTGATATTAAGTGTTTGCAACACTGCAGAAACACACTGGAAATACTCTACTATTTAGGAGGTCAAACCAAATCAAAAACTCGTCAAATTTTTACTAAAAACTCCTGACTTAGGATAGATACTCCTGTAAAAATTATAGAATTTTTAGAACTCCCTAAGTAACCTTACTCGTCTGTTTTTCAAGAACATGCGGTGTGAAAACTAAAATGCAGCACTGTAAAGATCGTATTTTTTTCACAAGGTAAACCAACTTTGAAAAACCTAAAAATATTCCAATAAATCAACAACACATTAGATATTATGTCTGAAAATTTTCAGAATTTTCGAAAATTTAAAAATACCTTCACCGCAGTGTTTTTTCTCTGTGAATCCGCAGCCCCTATGCCTAAAACAGTGAACAGTTCCGAAAATTCAAGAAATAAGAATGAAAAATTAAAAGGGTGGGTGGGTAGAGAATGGGGGATTGCCCCTTGGATTCAAGCAATTGAATTCTTGTCTTGAACGAGATTAAGATGGCAGCGGCGCCATTTGATAACCGTAAAAATAGTAGAATCCTAAATATTAATGTTAACAACACTAATACGTAATCCTACTGTTCTTACATTTAAATCAATTCTTCTTACTCTCAAAACATAATCATGCAATATTATGAGTAAGGATTCGTTCCACTCTTAACTGTCTAGACTTAAATTGAATTCAACTAATCAAACCCAAAAGGAACAATGGTGAGAGTAATGATTTGATGTGAAATTTCTATACTACCATTCCCAACACAAGAACAATAATAAGAACATGTCATTATGGAATAAGTAATTAACTTTATAAATCTAATAGAACAATAAGAACAAGATATGATTGAATGAATAACAATAACGATAATATAATACTGAATTTAAGGCAAGAATAAAAACTAATTAATTAATCTAAAACTAGATCTAGAACTAAGGTTTAATGGCTACTTTTCTTATCCTAACCTAATTTATTTTCTAACCTAACTATCTACCATTAACAAAGAGTCAAGCTCTTATTTTTATACTTTTAGATCCAAAAATCGTGCATGGGCTTGGAGCCATATTTTGGGCCGGAAAATCGGGCCCAAAACCCAATTTCTTTAGTCCAAAATGGGCTCTTCAGCTGCAGTTGGCTTTGACAGATATTTCATCCACTTTTTCTCCTCTGATTGAGTCAAGGCTTGGACCATTGGAAATCTCTTTCCGAGCCGGTCGTTTTGACATAAGATACCCTCAATTCCGAGGTCTGAGTCCAAAGATACGGCCTTTGGAAGTTCTGCTGACTTGTGCACTATTTCTGCCCGTGTTGACTTTTCTGCTTTTGACCGGGCTTTACAAAGGCTTTGTGATAAGAGCCCAAAACTGTAGTTTTAACCCTGTAACAGACATACTTTTACACTAATTATGTGAGTAATAATTAAGAGTTAACACTGATTACGTATTTTTATGCATTTCAGGCTTCAAAGTCCATTATGTGCAGAAATGTACCACTTTAGCGAGATAAAGGAGAAAATGTCGGTTACTAAGGAGTTCTATGATTAAAGGCCAAGATTCTAGAAGACAAAGCCTTTCTAAAGCCCGGTCAAAAGCTGAAAAGTCGACGCGGGCAGAAACAGCACACAAAGTCAGCAGAACTTCCAAAGGCCATATCTTTGGACTCAGACCTCGGAATGGGGCCTACCTTATGTCAAAACGACCGGCTCGGAAAGAGCTTTCCAATGGTCTAAGCTGTGATCCAATCAGAGGAGCAGAAATGGACGAAAAGTCTATTGAAGCCAACTGTAGCTGAAGAGGCCTTTTTGGACTGAAAGAATTGGGTTTTGGGCCTGATTCTCTGGCCCAAAACTTGGCTCCAAGCCCATGCACGATTTTTGGATCTGAAAGTATAAAAACAAAAGCTTAGCTCTTTGTTAATGATATATAGTTAATGGTAGATTTTTTAGTAGATAGTTAGACCTAGAAATAGATTAGATTAGTAGCCTCTATTAATGAATTCTAGATCTAGTTTTTCATGTAGATTAATTAAGTTTAGTTCCATTTCAATTATTATATTAGATTAAACCTTTGAATCTTGTTCTTCATTTTGATTAGATCAATAAAGTAGTATTTTTATCAATTTCGATTTTTGTCATTTCCATTTCTAGATCCAATTTCAATTCCTGTCCTTATTGCATTTTAGTCATTAAATTAGATTTCATTATTGTTTAATTAAGTAAATTTCAATTCTTTATATCATGTTTAGTTTAAATTCAATCGGAAATTATTGCGTAATGATTCTCAGCTAAACCTCCATTAAAGGGGGTTGAGAAACCTTGATGAAAGTTTGATTCCGATTAACGTAGATTCGTCGTAATTTCCTTTCCACTCTAGAAACGTTTAGTTCACCATGAGAATGGGTTTAATCATTTACATGCTAGTTATTAATTGGTAGAAATGCCATGTGTAATTAGGGATTAGGAAGAACCAATTGTTCTGCAAAGTAGTTCAATTCGGATTACGACAATTTATAGTTAATAGGATTAAGTCGAGTTAAGGTGGAATCAATTCCCCTCTAACTCCTTATCATCGAATCAATGTAGCATTCCCTTAGTTATTCCCATCGTCGACTAGTTGCATTTCGTGGGTAGTTGCATCGTAGTCTAGTTGCCTTTTTCGTAAATCTCTCATTAGACTTTAAGAGTTGAATACTTATACTCAGAGAACATTAACATGCGGAAGGACTAGGAGTGGAACGAATCACTCTACTCCACTATATCTCATAGGATTGAGAGTAGAAATCTTTGATAAACATAGACCCATAAGATCAAGTTTAGTTTACTTACATTTTGATTTCATCGTTCATTTCGTAGGTAAGCTAATCATTTATCTTTTATCAAATGGCGCCGCTGCCATCTTAGTTTCACTTTCGTATTGTTTTCGTAGTGTTAGTACTGTTCTTAAAGTCCCATTTCACCCACCCACCCTTGTTTGATTCATACTGTGGTTGTCCATTTCAGAGTTGAAAAATTCGGTCGAAAATTACACCGAAGCGCCTTCCTTGAAAGCGACAGCCCTTAAACTCTAGAATTTAAGATACACTAAATCAGCGACCGCCTTTTACCAAATTTTTTCGATTTCGGTTTTGATTCGAACTTTGATCTTTCATATTTTTCGGTGTTCTAACTCGTATATATACACTGAACAAGCGTAAACAAGACGCTTATTCATAAGCGAAGCAAGGGCCTAATCAGGTATTTCTTTTCTTCCACACCTCGTGATCTCCCGTTAGAGGTTTATACTAGTATATCGTAATTGTTTAGAGTGTTGACGTGTTTAGCTAAGTTGGTCTTAGCCTTGTATGAGGTTAAGGTCCGGCGAACAAAAACACCGAACGTAAATACACAACAACATCAACAATCAAGTCTATCTAGTATACCACCCACTACACCTCTAGCTACTATTTCACACACACCACCGATATAATGGCGGAAGAAAGAGAGACTCCTCTCTCGACTTCTACAAAGCCTTGAGCGATAGCCCCAAATCTTGCATCGTTCTAGCGGACCTAGTGGGGATTTCGAATCCCTCCAAATATTTTTAATTTGTTACCCGCTTTTCATGGATTAGACCATGAAAACCCTATCAAAGACACGCGTAGGATTGAACAAGTCTTAACAACATTCCACCATCCTACGGTTGGTACGGAACAAATTAAATTAAGGGTATTCCCTTTCACCTTAGCCGATAAGGCGACCTCTTGGTTAACTGCCCAAGCGCCTAATTCTGTGGACTCGTGGGCTAAACTTGTTCAGCTGTTTATGGAACATTTTTACCCACCTCTAAAGAGGGATGAGATGCTTTCCAAGATCCATTTCTGTCGACAAAATCCTCATGAATCATTTTCAGAGGCTTGGAATCGTTTCACCGATCTCCTTTTAGAGTGTCCACATCATAACTTAGCGAAAGACACGTTAGTTCGTGCCTTTTTGAAAGGACTTCTACACCACCATAAAGAACTCCTTGACATAATGAATGGGGGTAGGTTCTTAAGCAAAGGAGCTTCGGAGGCTTATAAATTTTTAGAGGACCAAACTAAAGCTTAAATAACAACTGGGGGTAGTGACGATTATTCCCTCCTAGCTAGTTCTTCTTCAACAGATTAAGGCTACCCGGTATGTTTGAGGTTAAATCAGATCCCCGAGCTTAAAACTCTAATTGAATCCCTCACAAAAAGGTAGAGGCCATTTCAGTACAACAAAAGCCAATCCCCGTCATGAATGTAAATTCAAATCCATGTAGTTTCATTTGAGCCCCGAGCATCCCGACTCCCATCTGTCTTATAGCCTATGAACGGGCTTGTTCCATTAATAGTGAACCTAACGCCCGCGGAGACAAAATCCCAACTTCGGTTGGAGAAATAACCAAAACGCCACACCTCAAGCGGTACAATAACCAATATGTTAGGCCTCACGCATGCCTTTAACCAAGCCCCACTACGACAAGGACAGGGTCAGGGGAATTTTAATAATTATAACAACCAAGTGTAACCTCAACAAGGTCAAGCACAAGGTCAAAGTAGTTATAATAATTATAATGCTAGTAGAGGTATCGTTCCGGTAAATAATAACTACCAAAATCTACCCATAAAGAATTCACGTGAAATAGTTCCAGTCACACCACCCGTGACTACTACACCCACACAACCGGATTGTCTTGACACCTTCATACAAGTGAGCCAAAAACTTTTCCAAACCATGGCTCAATCTAACCAACAGCTTTCACAATCCGTTAATAATTTAACCAAACAGCTGGCTCAAGATAAAGCCCAACCCAAAGGCATGTTTCCAGGTCACGAAATACCTAATCCTAAAACAACAAATACAGCCTTTGAGGTAACCAATAATACTAGTAACGAGTATGAAAATGTAGGTGAGCTAAAGGCCATCACCACTCTCCGTACTGGCAGAGTGGTTGATAACAAAGTAACTATGCCTATAGTTACCCCACCAAAGAGTCCCTACACCGCTATATTACTAGATACCGAAATAGAAACCTGAAGAGCCTACCAATGTAGAGAGGTACCGGCCATAAACACAACCTAAGAAACAGGGAAGCCACGGTTAAACACCCGTGTAATACCATTGCTAAATATAGACAAAACCACCGTTTCCATAAAAATTAGCCATGTTAACTAGGGATACAAATTACGAGGAGATTAGGGATGTTTTAAGAATCTAACTATAAACCTTCCCTTCCTCGAAGCTATAAAAAGCTACCACACCATGCTAAGTTTCTTAAGGAATTGTGTACTACTAGGCGTAAGACCAATATACCAAAAGGCGCCTTTTTAACGTAACAATTCCCAACTCTATCGAACATAATGGAATTGTTAAGTACAAGGACCCGGTCGCCCCATCGCATACAATGCACCTTAGGAGATTCCTATACGACGACCGCGTTATTAGACTTGGGGGCTAGTGTAAACTTACTCCCATTTTATTTGTATAGACAAATAGGTCTAGACGAGATGCAACCCACTAAAATGGCGTTGCAATTAGCTGATCGGTCTATTAAGTATCCGAAGGGTGTCGTCGAAAATGTTCTGGTAAAAATTCAGGATTTTTACTATCCGGCCGATTTTGTCATCCTCGACACAGAAGTCGTTAACGACTCTGTCCCGATCATCTTAGGGCATCCTCTTCTGGCAACTGCCAATGCGCTCATTAATTGTCGTGATGGTTCAATGTCCATGTCTTTTGGCCATCTTTCTGTTGAAGTCAATGTTTTTAAAACAAAGACACAGTTACCCGATTCGTCAATGGATGGAGAGGTTAGGATGATCGAGAGCGTTGCTCAAGATTATTTCAACAACACGTTCTCTGATAATCATATGCCCAAATTTCTTTTCTTTGGAAGTTCAGACTCCAACAGTTCCATCCCTACACTAGTCGATACACATATTACGGATGAGGATGAGATAGATAACTTTCTCAAAGATGTAGATGACTATCATAGTAACGAGAATATGACCAATCTAGATGAGCAATTCGATGAGTTTCTTAGAGCAGGTGATAAATCACCCTATCAAGAACTACTTTGCACAATATCCACCGCGATTCCCCTCCTTCCACCCTTTCAAAGGAATCTCGAGTTTGCACTCGATCCTGTTGTTTCTTCTGTGCTTCATATTTTTTTAAATCCACCTAGTAAACAAATACTACAGAAGGACAAACCACTTGACACCTTCATTTTCAGAATTGAGACAGTCCCTACACACACAATGAATAAGTTTTGTGCTAAAACCACATCCTCATTGTTTACAGGCTGTCTTTCTACAACTTATCCATATCCACCATATTCTTCACAATCATTCACTTTTCCACACTTATTTACTAGAACACCTACTCATTCAAAAATGAAAAATAAGGTGCATGATAAGTTACATAATAGGGTTATCCGACTTCGCTTTCATTTCACTAGGTTGAGTCATAGGAAATCTTGGTGCTTGATTGTGTTTGGATATGTTTTCTGTGATATTTATTTATAGAATGATCCACAATTATTTCGGTTGTTGATATATGATAAACTGCATGTTCATACATACGTCTAGATAAAGTCTCGAGTATCTGATTATAAACGACTCAACTTTTGTGGTTAGTGCATTTCCTTTCATTTCTATATATTGGTGAGTGCACCATTAAGGTAACCGGGCCCTCCCTATGGAGTGTGTGGCTGTAAGTACCGGATCCTAAGTCCACGTTTAAACATAATTCGCGTTTTCCACTCTTGCATGTTTTCTCGGTTTTTTTTTTTGAGTCATGTTTCTCTATGGGGTGAATTATGTCTTTATTGTTTATTGTTTTTACTTTTAAAAAAAAAAAAAAAAAAAATAAAAAATATATATATATATATATATATATATATATATATATATATATATATATATATATATATATATATATATATATATATATATATATATATATATATATATATATATATATATATATTTATATTAAAGAATAAGCATAGTAACCTAGGAATTTTCGAATCGACTTTAAAAGACCTTATGCTAAAACAAATTTTCTAAGCTTCGTTGTAAAAATTTGTTTGGGGTGGGGTGTTAAATGTTTCGCATACTAAATATTTATGTCCCATTAGAGTTTCTTAGGCCGTTTTATTGTATTACGATTCGGGTTGACATAATCTATGAATTTAGAGTTCAATTGTTCGCATAACGTACGTCATGCACGCACTTCGAGACATTTTCCACTATCTTATATGTTATCCACGGTCGGAATAGAGTGTTTTATGGATCATTGGATTGGAAATTCTCTCCTGATCATTTTCCATATCTCATTCGCAAAAATCGGACCGGTAACGAAGCGGCAATTTTGATTTGAAGTTTCGCAAAAAATCGAAAAAAAAAAAAAAAATCACAAATTTCGATTTTGGGCTTTGCGCCAACCCAAGATTCAATCCACCCGGCGGTAGCGACCGCCCTTTACCTTCACTTTCCCTTCATCGTTTTTTTTTACACACCGCCATTAAAAAGCTTCAAACCCTAAACAAAAATTAAATTAAAAAGAAAAACAATTAACCCACGCCCACAATCCAACTCTAACTCCAAATCTTCTCTTAAACCATACCCACACCACCTCCACCAATTCAAACCACCAAAAACCACCAAAAAATTAAAAATTCAAAGCTGCCGCGCCACCACAGCACCACCACCATCGTTTTTGATCAGTGAGTCGTTCCTCATTACTCCTACACCTTCTACAAACACCAAATCATATTCAAACTTCCAATGGCTCAACAACGCCGAATTTTGCCGGAGCAAGCTTTTACCGCCGACCACTTCGCGCCATTTTACGGTGACGAGATGATCAGTCGAGACTGGAGTAGCTTGTGGTACTCGACTGAAGCCTATTACCACGAGGACTTAGTCCGACGGTTCTACGATACGAGGGAGTTGGAAGTGACGAGGATTTTTATAGTTGTGGCGAAGAGGCGGAAGGAAGTGACGACTGGGTTGTTGGCTGAGATTCTTCCGCCTAGAATCCATCTGGATGTCATCCTGCAGGAGTCCCAACATAATGGGGTAGAGCCATTGATGCACGAGACAGTTATTGGAGGCGACTACAATGCGAGATTGCATTGTGTTCGACAGACTTCCCTTAGGACCAACCAGCTGGCTACAGCCCAGTGGATTGGTCGGAACGTCAAGGGGAAGGGGAAGGTCAGCGACATCGGCCTGAACTGCCTCCACATCTTATGGATACTCCAGGAGCGGAAGTATGACTTCTACATCTTAGAGTTTTTACTGAGCATGATTAGGGAAGTAGGGAGGTTTGTTGCCCCTCTCCCTGTGTTGATAACAAAGATCATCTTTGAAGTTGAGAGCGGCTCGGCGATCGTCGGGACATACATCACCCTCCACCGTAACCCTCGCATCTATAAGGAGTGTGTCCAACGGGTTTGGAGATTGGCTGAGGATAGAGAAGAAGAAGAAGAGGATGGTGGAGCTGAGAATGAAGAGGAGGCTGGGGGAAATCAGGATGCCCCGGAGGATGAGGAGGACTTGACGTGTTTTGACGAGGATGCCTTGGAGAGGTGCTGGTCAGATACAGAATGCATGGCTGTGATCCATCAGGGCATGCGTTCGCTCAACACTATCTGTGAAGACCTCCAGACTTGACAGGCAACGATGCATCATAACTTCGAGCTCCGTACCCAGAGAGAGGACGAGAGGTGGGAACAGATGAGGGCCAAGCTAGAAGCTCAAAGACGATTCGGGACGAGATGTCGACACGATTCCCCCACGGGGACGGGACTCTCTTCGAGGATACACCCTCGAGACACGCGCGCCGTCGCCCGAAAAGATCGAATGGTCTTTGGTCCATCGAGCTCGGGAGCGTCTCGGACCATGTGCCCTCCGCTACCAGTTCCGGAGTAGCTAGGGATAGTATAGTTTGATGTTTTATGTTTTATTTGTAGTTTCATTACTGTCATTTATTTTTATGTAAGTTTCTTTCCGTAAGTTGAATTTTGTAGTGAAATGTACTCTGCATGAATTATTTTTAATATAATGGGTTATTTTCATTATGCGTGGTTCTTCCCAACTTGTTTGGGGGTGGTTTTATCTATTCCAGCATGATTTTTATATAACCCTCGTGCTAGAATTTATTGCGGAGGCAAGGTGAAAATATGGCTGTTTAGGCATATATATGAATAAGTATCATGGTAGGATGAAATCTAGATTAAATAGGTACATTCTATCATAAAATCAGCCTAAAAGATACTGGGTTTGAATTAGAATCAAGGAAATGAGTTGTTTCCGTTTTCAGGTTTGGAAATTTTAGGATTTCCGGAAACTGCCATAATTAGTTTTGGGCAACTTCCCGATCCATTTTAGCAACTTTAAACCTATATAAACTTGATACAATCTATCCTCACAACTCACACTACACCTAAACTCCATCACTCACCTTTCACTCCCGCGATTCCCTCGTTTCTGCAACTCCGAGCGCACTAGCGCCCTACAGGAGCGCACTCGCGCTCTGTATATTTTTTCTGAGTTTTTGTCGAGGCTTTCGGCGCTTCAAGCTAAAGCGCGACAGCGCGCTCAAACACTGGAAATTTCAATTTCTTCAGAGCGCGCTCGCGCCCTGACTTCCGTGGACCAGGAAATTTCCAGTTTTTCGCGCGTAGTATCTGGATCATTCACAGCTATTCCAAAGCGTAATTTTGAGATGACATCTCCAACATTGATACCGGAACAGTCTTTCGAAGATTCGTTCCAAAGCACTACTTATGGTGCTTGGTTTGTGGTTTATCACATTCGATTGGTGGGAGCCGCTTTTATGGTAAGATCGATGCACTTTATTCTCCAACTCTAGCATCTTATTTTTACGATAACTGCATTTTCTTTGAAAGACCAGATGGAGAACAAGTGTTCTCCATCAACATTGATAATGAACCAATGGAAATTACCAGGTTCTTGCTAGCATTTGTTCTTGGACTTGCTATGCCCGCTGAAATACAAGACCCATGGTGCTATTGGGTAGACAATATGTATGTCTACACTTACGAGTTTTTGCATGAGTCGTATGGCGCGGGCATTTTCCGTATCGAGGACCAAGGGGAATATAACGTCGCCTTTGGTAGCCTGTCCATGAACATAGGAACTGTTATGTTTTGGGTCATGCTAAACATTTTAGGGGAATGGCGTTTTTCTTCTGTGAATGATGCCACTTGCAGGGTTTTCCTTGCTTTAGCCATGGGACGTATGTGTCATGACCTTCCCCGAACTTTGATGTCTAGTTTAGCTCGATCCCATAGCATGAGGCATAAGTTCCTTCTTATGCCTGTTCTAGTTTCCCGTATTATACTATGTTTCTTTCCTATTTTTTGTATACGTTTCACGGATTGGATTAAGGTCGACACTGTATGACCCACCAATAGTATTATTCGATCTTTTCGTGCAATGACTTGGGAAGGGTGGAGGATACAACCTCATCAGGTTGCACCCTACACCCCGTCAGACCAAGTGGCTCTTACTAGGTTAGCAATCATAGATGATAAATGGCGGGAAGCCTGGCAAATTATCATGGCATGGCAGGACGCAAAGGAACCTCACTTCTTTATGGAAGAAGAGGATGAGTAAGATGATGAGTAATGCGGGAGATAAGGTAAGTTTTCATTCTAGTTAGTGTCTACTTATGTCCCAAGCAAGTTCATTCTTGTTAACCCCATAATGGGTAGAACTCGTATAGAGTTGTGTCAGTTTTTATTTCCAATATTAGTACGTTCTAACCTTGTTTTACAGATGTTCCTGAATTTCACGCGCTTCAATGGTATTTTTCCTACCCTCTTTATTTAATTGCTTTGAGGACAAAGCATGCTTTTTGTTTGGGGGGGGGGGGCATAGAAACACGTGTAATTAAGGCATCTCTTAGGATATAGATAGAGTTAATATGCATTTGTTTTCTAGTTAAAATTTTAAAAATTCAAAAATATAAATAAATAAGTTCATGCTATACACTTAGGAATAGTGGTATTGTTTCCTTTCTCTATGCTCTTAACAGTCTAGAAATCTCACGTAGCTTTTGCATCAGAATAATTTTTAGAAACATAGGTTAATATGTAGGTAATAATCTTTGAATCTATTTATAAATATATTACATGAGTATCGATGATTGTTAGCAAGAAGTTTTCTGGAAATCTAGGCTAGAGTACTTATTCTACAAATCCTGTGAGAATATAGCCTAAAAAGCCTTATATGAGCGAAACATTTGAGAAATGACACAAGGGAGAAGTAAAATCCGGATAGAGATATCACACGCCCACTTGCTTGATCACTATGCCAGATCCTAAGCGAAATTTAGGCCCTCTTTGGATCGATATAGCCGTAAATTCAAACCTATGAATTATTTTTTCGCTAGTAAGCCCCTCCGAGCCTTTCTTTAGCCTTTCATAAACCACAATCCCTTTACCCCTGTTACAAAACAAAACAAAAAAAAAAAAAAATCAACCCACCCAATTTAGAATAAGTCTGAGAATAGAATGAAGAAGAAAGAAGAAGAGAAAAACCTGTGTAAACAAAAGTTAGTTAATTGCTTCAGAAAATAAAGAAAAAAAGTTTCCATCCAAGGAAAAGAAAAATAAAAATAGAAATAAAATAAAAACTCCAAAAATAGAATAAAAAGGTGTCAAAAGCCAAAGAAGAAAAAAAAAGAAAAGAAAAAGAAAAATATGGCTAAGGATGGAAACAAAGTATAGAAGCAAAAGAAAATAACAAGGTTTTCTCTAGTTACATAATATGAAGACTCTATTATCTCAGACTTGTCCTTTTTGAATATCCATTTTCTTCCTTCTTAAACCATCTCCTAATCCCCGTAACACCTAATAAAGACCTCTAGCTCAATTAGGAATAGGGTAGTGTGATAGTAAGTGGCAGATGTGTTTGATCGACTCCGGCTTCCTTGTTGTCATTGAGATTGTAAGGTAAAGTGTGCCCATGCGACATTAATGGAGTAAATTTGAACTTGAGTGGAAAAATCAGAGTGTTGTATCTTGACTATTATTGTGAGAACCTACTTAAGGACGCTATTCCGAGTTTTAGAAACAGACCTGGTAGACATTTCATAGTATTACTCATTGTATATATGTTTATTATAGATGATTGATTATTATGCATATATTAGCTTAGGTTTTTGACTTGGTTATTCTTGTTCATAGCTAGTGAGATGTATAGATAGTTTGGAGCATGAATAAGGAAACAATAGTTTTATTTCTTAGTCGTTGTAGTATAGATGAAGTTTGTGAGTACCTTCACTGGAAAACTCTCACGAGGCTATAACTTGTCTACTAGGGAATTCCTAGTGGTTTAAGGCCTTGTTGCATATGGTCAATGCAATCGCACTCAGCGAAACGAGAGTAGTTAGAACTCCATTTTTGGTCACTTATTCTAATTTCTCATCTTTGCTTGAGGACAAGCAAAATGCTGTTTGGGGGTGGTTTGATAAGAGCCCAAAACTGTAGTTTTAACCCCGTGAATGCAGACATACTTTTAGACCAATTATGTGAGTAATAATTAAGAGTTAACACTGATCACGTGTTTTTATGCATTTCAGGCTTCAAAGTCCATTATGTGCATAAATGTGCCACTTTAGCGAGATAAAGGAGTAAAGGTCGGTTACTAAGGAGTTCCGTGATTAAAGGCCAAGATTCAAGAAGACAAAGCCTTTCTAAAGCCTGGTCAAAAGCTGAAAAGTCGACGCGGGCAGAAACAACACACAAAGTCAGCAGAACTTCCGAAGGCCATATCTTTGGACTCAGACCTCGGAATGGGGCCTACCTTATGTCAAAATGACCGGCTCGGAAAGATCTTTCCAATTGTCTAAGCCGTGATCGAATCAGAGGAGCAGAAGTAGATGAAAAGTCTGTTGAAGCCAACTGCAGCTGAAGAAGCCTTTTTGGACTGAAGAATTGGGTTTTGGGCCTGATTCTCTGGCCCAAAACATGGCTCCAAGCCCATGCACGATTTTTGGATCTGAAAGTATAAAAACAAAAGCTTAGCTCTTTGTTAATGATATATAGTTAATGGTAGATTTTTTAGTAGATAGTTAGACCTAGAAATTGATTAGATTAGTAGCCTCCATTAATGAATTCTAGATCTAGTTTTTCATGTAGATTAATTAAGTTTAGTTCCATTTCAATTATTGTATTCGATTAAACCTTTGAATCTTGTTCTTCATTTTGATTAGATCAATAAAGTAGTATTTTTATCAATTTCGATTTTTGTCATTTCCATTTCTAGATCCAATTTCAATTCCTGTCCTTATTGCATTTTAGTCATTAAATTAGATTTCATTATTGTTTAATTAAGTAAATTTCAATTCTTTATATCATGTTTAGTTTAAATTCAATCGGAAATGATTGCGTAATGATTCTCAGCTAAACCTCCATTAGAGGGGGTTGAGAAGCCTTGATGAAAGCTTGATTCCGATTAACGTAGATTCGTCGTAATTTCCTTTCCACTCTAGAAACGTTTAGTTCACCATGAGAATGGGTTTAATCGTTCACATGCTAGTTATTAATTGGTAGAAATGCCATGTGTAATTAGGGATTAGGAAGAACCAATTGTTCTGCGAAGCAGTTCAATTCGGATTACGACAATTTGTAGTTAATAGGATTAAGTCGAGTTAAGGTGGAATCAATTCTCCTCTAACTCCTTATCATCGAATCAACGTAGCATTCCCTTAGGTATTCCCATCGTTGACTAGTTGCATTTCGTGGGTAGTTGCATCGTAGTCTAGTTGCCTTTTTCATAAATCTCTCATTAGACTTTAAGAGTTGAATACTTATACTTAGAGAACATTAACATGCGGAAGGACTAGGAGTGGAACGAATCACTCTACTCCACTATATCTCATAGGATTGAGAGTAGAAATCTTTGATAATATAGGCATCATAATCTAGTTTAGTTTACTTACGTTTTGATTTCATCGTTCATTTCGTAGGTAAGCTAATCATTTATCTTTTATCACTTTGTCTCCTTGAATCTTGGCCTTTATTCACAGAACTCCTTAGCAACCGACCTTTGCTCCTTTATCTCGCTAAAGTGGCACATTTCTACACATAATTGACTTTGAAGCCTGAAACGCATAAAAACATGTAATCAGTATTAACTCTTAATTATTACTCACATAATTGGTCTAAAAGTATGACTGTTACAGGGTTAAAACTACAGTTTTGGGCTCTTATCACCTTCTCTTGAGCTAACTGCTGTAAAGAAAGTTGGATGACTTGTAAAATCTGTTGTTGAGTTTGCATAAAGGTATTAAAGCGATCCGGTTGTGCAGTGGTATTTATTACAGGTTGTGTGATAGGAACTATGTCACGTTGATTATTTATGGGTGGGTTGTGATAGTTATTATTATTAACCGGAACGATACCTCGATTTCCATTATAATTATTATTGTTATAATTATTATAATTAACCTGACCTTGTCCTTGTCGTGGTTAAGCTTGATTGTTATAATTATAATTTCCCTGACCTTGTCCTTGTCTTGGTGGACCTTGGTTGTAATTGTTTGTTGGCCTATCATTTGGGTTAAACAACCTTGGAGGTTGTTGATTATTTCGCCAACCGAAATTGGGCTTTTGTCGCCAAGCTGCATTAGGTTCGCTATTAATGGAACAAACATTATCTTGTTGTGATTGTTGTTATTCATATGCGAATGGACAATAGGAGTCGGGATGCTCTGGACTCAAACAGAAATTACATGGATTGGAGTTGAGATTCATGACGGGGATAGGCGTTTATTAGACAGAAATAGCCTCTACCTTTTTAGCTAGAGATTCTATTAAATTTTTAAGTTCCAAATCGGGTTTCATCTCAAACATACCGGCGACTTTAGCTGTTGTAGAAGAACTAGCGGAACGGAAAATATCATCACAACCCCCAATGATTATTCCGCTTAGTCTAATCTTCTAAAAATTTATAAGCCTATGATGCTCCTTTACTTAAGAAACTACCCCCATTCATTATGTCAAGGACTTCTTTATGGTGGTGTAGAAGTCCTTTGAAAAAGGCACGAACTAACATGTCTTTCGCTAGGTTATGGTGTGGACACTCTATAAGTAGGTCAGTGAAATGATTCCAAGCCTCTAAAAATGATTCATGAGGATTCTGTCGAAAGAAATGAATCTTGGAAAGCATTTCATCGGTCTTTAGTGGTTGAAAATGTTCCATAAATAGTTTAACAAGTTTAGCCCACGAGTCCACAGAATTAGGCGCTTGGGCAGTTAACCAAGATGCCGCCTTATCGGCTAAAGTGAAGGGAAATACCCTCAGTTTAATTTGTTCAGCACCAACCGAAGGATGGTGGAAGGTACTAAGGACTTGGTCAATCCTACACATGTGCTGATAAGGACCCATGAAAAACGGGTAACAAATTAAATAGATTCAGGGGGATTCGGAAATCCCTCATTGGGTCTGATAGAACGATGCAAGATTTAAGGCTATCGCTCAAGGCTTTATAAAAGTTTGAGAGAGGAGACTCTCTTTCTTCAGCCATAATCTCAGGTGTGGTATTTGGTGTGCTAGCTAGAGGTAAAGTGAGTGGTATACTAGAAAGGCGTGTTTCTTGACGTTGTCGGTTAATTACGTTAGGCATTTTTCTTCAGCCTGACCTTAATCTCATGCAAGGCTAAGACCAATCTTAATTAAAACAACAACACTCCAAACAATCCTGATATGCTAGTATGAACCTCTAACAGAAGATGCGAGGTGTGGAAGAAAAGAGTACCTGAAAGTCTCCTTGCTTCGCTTATGAATAGCATCTTGTTTACGCTTGCTCAATGTATATCCCAAGTTAGAACACTGAAAAACTTGAAAGCAATGGAAATTTGAACAAACCTGTGGAAATCGGGCTATTTCAGCAGAGGGTGCAGGTGCGCTCAGAATATGCTTAGATAGGGCGCAGGTCGCGCTCAGGCAAAAATTGGGATTCCAGGCATGTGGGCGCAGGTGGCGCTCCAAGTTGGCCTTGGTAGGGCACAGGTGGCGCTCAGGCAAAATTCGAGATTCCAGGTGTGTGGGCGTAGGGTGCGCTCCACTTTGGATTGCCCAGGGCGCAGGTGCGCTCCGAGTAATTTTTTGTGGAAACATGCAAAGCTGAAACAGACAACCACAGTGAAAAACCAAACAAGGGTGGGTGGGATATGGGACTTTGAAAAACTATCAAGTCTACAGAAAGCAATTCTAAAGAGTACTAAGATGGCAGCGGCGCCATTTGATAAACATAAAAAGAGTAGTTTACCTACGAAATGAACGTTAAACTTAAAACGCAAGAAAACTAAACTAAATTACGAAAAGCTATCAAAGATTTATATACTCTCAATTCTATCGAAATAGAGTGGAGTAAAAAGTTCGTTCCACTCTCAGTTCCTTAGTATTGAAGTTTTCTACAATTAACTAGTAATCCAAAGTTTAATGAGAGCAATGGTGGAACTTTTATACTACGACGTGAATTCGAACGACAAGATACGAATAACGAAATGACATATATAAAGATGTGAACTTTACTACTTTTAATTAACCAATACTTCAAATCTAATTAATGACTAGGAATTAAATAACAACAATTGAAATTAGATCTAATAAATTGAAATGACAAAAATGGAATTGACAAGAATAACTATTTTATTTATCTAACTAAATGAAGAACAATGATTCAAAAGTTTAATCTAAAACAATGAATTGAAACTAATTAATTTAACTAAATGAATTCAAATAAAACTAGATCTAGAAGCTATTTTAATGGCTACTTTTTACTCTAACCTATCTAACTATCTCTAACTTAAGAGCTAAGTCTTATTTTATACAAAGGAGGAGACCAGATCCACAATTTCGTGCATGGGCTGAGGAGCCATGTTTTGGGCTTGAAAATCGAGCCCAAAGCCCAATTTCTTCAGTCCACAGAGCCCGTTTCAGTTGGCTTCAACTTCAGTAGACTTTTCATCCACTTCTGCTCCTCTGATTTGGTCAAGGCTTAGAACATTGGAAAGCTCTTTCCGAACCGGTCGTTTTGATGTAAGGTAGGTCCAATTCTGAGGTCTGAGTCCAAAGATATGGTCTTCGGAAGTTCTGCCAACTTGTGCACTATTTATGCCCGTGTTGACTTTTCAGCTTTTGACCGGGCTTTATAAAGGCTTTGTCTCCTTGAATCTTGGCCTTTATCATAAAACTTCTTAGCAACCAACCCATGCTCCTTTATCTCGCCAAAGTGGCACATTTCTGCACATAATTGACTTTACTGCCTGAAATACATAAAACACGTAATCAGATTAACTCTTATTTATTACTCGCATAATTGGTCTAAAAGTATGATTATTGAGGGGTTAAAACTACAGTTTTGGGCTCTTATCAGTGGGATAGAAACATTTGCAAAAATTAGGCACTTTTAGGATTTAAATTACGCACTTTTTTTTATAAAATATTAAAAATCATAAATATTGTTTATACTAGGCACTTAGTGATAATGGTATTATTCCTTTCTCCATAATGATATTAGTCTAGAAATCTAATGTAGTACTTGAATTAGGATTTAATTTTTGAAACTGAGATTAATATATAGGTAATAGTCATTGCATCTTTTCACGAACATCTTGTAGGAGCATCTTTGATTGTACTTGGCAGTATTTTTCTGAGACCTAGGTTAGAGTACTTAATACATATCCTGTGAACATATAGCCTAAAAGCCTCATAAAAGTGAAATATCTGAGTGATGACATAAGGGAGAAGTAAATTCTGAGTAGAGAAATCACACATCCACTTGCTTGATCACCATACCATATCCTAAGCGAGAATTTAGGCTCTTTTTGGATCGATATAGCCAGAAATTCATACCTATATGAAATTTATTATCCGCTAGTCGTCCCACTGAGCCTTTCATTAGCCTTTTCACAAACCAAAAATCATTTACCCAATAAAACAAAATAAAAATATAAAATCAGCCTACCTATCTAGATAAGTTTGAGAAATAGGATGAGTGAAGAAAAGAGAAGAGAAAAATCTGTGTAAACAAAAATTAGTTAGTTGTTTCAGAAAAGAAAAAGAAAAGAAAGTTTTCATCCAAAGAAAAGAAAAGAAAATAAAAATAAAATAAAAACTCCAAAAATAGAATAAAAGGAGTCAAAAAAGCCAAAATAAAAAGGCTAAAGATGGAAACAAAGTGTAGAAGCAAAAGAACAAGGTTTTCTCTAGTTACATAATATGAAGACCCTATTTTCTCAGACTTGTCTTTTTGAATATCCATTTCCTTGCTTCTTTAACCAACACCTACTCCCCGTATCTCCTAATAAAGAAATCTAGCTCAATTAGGAATAGGTTGGTGTGATAGTAAGTGGTAGATGTGTTTAATCGACCTCGGCTTCCTTGGATTGCCATGGAGATTATGAGGAAACGTGTGCCCACTGTAGACTGGAGTTAGCAAACTTGAGTGGAAAAATCAGAGTGTTATATGTTTTGACACATTCCTTGTGAGAACTTACTTAGGCACGCTACCCAAAAGTTTCAGAAACGAACCTGCCATTGCATTTCATATCATAGTCCATTGTATAGTTGTTTATCGTAAGATGATTTGATTATTATGCATGTATTAGTTTAAGTTTTAGAATGATCATTCTTGTTTAAATACTAGTGAGATGTATAGATCATTGAGACATAAATAAGGAAATAATAGTTTTATTTCTTAGTCATTTTAGTATAGATAAAGTTTATGAGTACCTTCACTGGAAAACTCTCACGAGGCTATAACTCGTCCACTAGGGAATTCCTAGTGGTTTAAGGCCTTATTGCATATGATCAATGCAAACGCACTCGGCGAAATGAGATTAGTTAGAACTCCATTTTTGGTCACTTATTCTAATTTCTCATATTTGCTTTAGGACAAAAAAAATGTTGTTTGGGGGTGGTTTGATAAGAGCCCAAAACTGTAGTTTTAACCCCTTTAACAATATCGCTTTTGACCAATTATGTGATTAATAAGTAAGAGTTAGTACTGCTATCGTGTTCTTATGTATTTCAGGCATTGGAGTCGAATATATGCAGAAATGCACCCCTTTTATGGGATAAAGGAGTAAGGGTTGGTTGATAAGAAGTTTTACGATAAAAGGTCAAGATTCAAGGAGAAAAAGCCTTTTAAAGCCCGGTAAAAGTTGAAAAGTCAAAGTCAACGCGGGCAGAAAAAGTGCACAAAAGTCAATAGAACTTCCAAAGGCCGTATCATTAGACTCAGACCTCGGAATTTGCCATACCTTACGTCAAAACGACCGGATCCAAAAGAGCTTTCCAATGGCCTAAGCCTTAATCTAATCAGAGGAGCAAAAGTTGACAAATAGGCTGTTGAAGTCAAATCCAGCTGAAAAAGCCTCTATGGGCTGAAAAATTGGGTTTTGGGCTCGATTTTCTGGCCCAAAACATGGCTCCTCAGCCCATGCATGAATTTGTGGATCTTGTCTCCTCCATATGAAGAGACAAAGATTTAGCTCTTAAGAAACTTATTTTTTACTTAGTCTAGATCTAATAGTTAGTTTTAGATCTAGTTAATTAGCATCAAATTAGTGTTTAGAACAAGATTTAGTTTTTAGAATCAATAATTAGTTTGTATTTCAAGTTTTAGTTAATTCAATTCAAGTTACTTTAATCAAATTTAGTTTAATTTAATTATGTCTTATTATTATTTGTTTATTGTTAATGAACTCAATGAAACTAAGCTAAAAACTCTATTAGAGGAGTTTTATGAAGTCTATGTGAGGGTTATGATTGTTCTTCTTTAGTTTTGTTATTGTCTTATGTGCTTCAAGTTCAAGTTCTACACTTGTCTAGAGATAGAGATTATAGAAGTTGAACAAGAGAAAAGAAACTCCACAAAGAGATTTATGGAGGAGAATTTCTCTTATACTAATCATATCTTAGTACATAGATTGCTAGGATTAGTTAGGGATCAATAATAAATTGTGGCTTTTGTTGTTTTAACTTGTGTAGATTAATAAAGGTTAAGATTAAAATATGAGAAACAAGTTAGAATAATCATAGCTTCACATAGATGGATGAATCCTTCCTCTATATTCTTCTAAGTCATTAAATTCCCATTTTAATTGCTTAGTTAAATTAGTTTAATTTATAATTAGTTTTAGTTTAAATAAATCACAACACTGCTTTTATTGTTCTCATTATTGTTTCCTTGTGTTTGATTAATTGAATTCGTTTAAGTCTTGATAGATTAAGAGTGGAACGAATCCTGACTCTCTATATTGTATAATGAATCGACAGTAGGAATATTGATTTAAGCACTTATTTAGTTAATTGATTATTTGTGTTTACACATAGATAGTTAGTAAACGTAAATTTGTCTTTATCATTATTATTACGCTTTGTTTGATCTTCTGAAAACCTATAAGCCTATGAGGCTCCTTTACTAAGGAAACTACCCCCATTCATTATATCAAGGACCTCTTTATAGTAGTGTAAAAGTCCCTTGAGAAAGGCACGAACTAACGTGTCTTTCACAAGGTTATGATGTGGACACTCTATAAGAAGATCAGTGAAATGATTCCAGGCCTCTGAAAAGGATTCATGAGGATTCTGGCAGAAAAAATGAATCTTAGAAAGCATTACATCTATCTTCAGTGGTGGGTAAAAATGTTCCATAAACAATTGAACAAGTTTGGCCCATGAGTCCACAGAATTAGGCACTTGGGTAGTTAACCAAGACGCCGCCTTATCGGCTAGGGTGAAAGGAAACACCCTCAGTTTAATTTGTTTTGCACCTACCGTAGGATGATGGAATGTGGTAAGAACTTTTTCAATCCTACGCATATGTTGATAAGGTGTTTCATGGTCTAACCTATGAAAAACTGGTAACAAATTAAATATATTCGGGGGGATTCGAAAATCCCCCACTGGGTCTGCAAGAATGATGCAAGATTTCAGGCTATCGTTCAGGGCTTTGTAAAAGTCAGAGAGAGGAGATTCTTTTTCTTCAGCCATTATTTCAGGTGTAGTGCGTGGTATACTAGATAGGTGTGTGTGTGTTAATGTTAACGATAAATTTCGTTAGTCGTTTTTTCTCTACCTGACCTTAATCTCATTCAAGGTTAAGTCCAATATTAAAGAAACACGACAATAGTCAAAACAACCCTGATATGCTAGTATAAATCCTCTAACATGAGATGTGAGGAGTGGAAGAAAGAAGTACTTGAATGCCTCCTTGCTTTGGTTATGAATAGCGTCTTGTATACGCGAGCTCAGTGTATTTAACAAGTTAGAAACACTGAATAACTTGAAGAAATGGAAGTTTGTACTAACCTGTGAAAATTGGGCTGTTCAGAAGAGGGCGCGAGGTGCGCTCGAAATTTGCCTTACAAGGGTGCAGGTCACGCTCTTGCCTGACTTGAAGTCCAGGCACTTTAGCGTGGGGTGCGCTTCAAATTTGCCTAACAAGGATGCGGGGCGCGCTCTTGCCATGGACGATGTCCAAGCACTTTAGCGTGTGACGCGCTGCAAAAATAGGCCAATGAGGCACGGCGCGCGCTCAGTGTATTCCTACGAAAAAAAATCAGTTCTGAAATAAACAACCACAGTTAGAACCAAACAAGGGTGGGTGGGTTTAGTGGGATTTTGGTATGATTAACACTACTAAAGGAAATGAAACTAAACACAACTAAGATGGCAGCAATGCCATTTGATAACTGTAAAAACGATAGTTGTACCTACGAATAAGTAATTAAACTCAAATGTAAGTAAAACTAAATGCAATTTTACGCTAATGTATCAAATTTTCTACTCTCGTTATCAATGCAATATTTGGAGCAGAGAATTCGTTTCACTCCTAGTTAGTTTAGATGTGAAGTTTCCTAGTTCATGTATTCTAACAAAACGATGAAAGCAATGATATTTTATTTAACTACGATGATGAATTAACTAATCAAGATGTTATAAATCAACTATGGTAATTAAATACTAATTTGACAATATTCGAAGGAATTAGGGGAATTTGATTCCACTTGGAGTCGACTTAATAAACTAACATAGAATTTTTGTAATCTGAATTGCAATATTTTCACATAACAATTGGGTCTTTCTAATACATAATTGTTCATTGTAATCTTTACGAACTAACAATCAGCATGTGAAGCAATCAAACCCATTCTCATGGTGAACTAATTACTTTCTAGAGTGGAATAGATTATTACAATCATTTCTATGCTAATAAAATCAAGTTTTCATCAAGGCTTCTTCAAACCCCTCTAATGGAGGTTTTAGCCTTGATTTATAAAACTATCATTTCTAGAACAAGAACAATAAGAACAAGACATTATTTAATGAAGAACAATTACTTTATTAATCTAACGGGAAGAGTCGAAGAATTAAACTGAATAAAAACCGAATTTATGAATGAAATTAAGACAAAACTAAAACTAACTAAGTACTGAATTAGAAACTAAGTATTTGATAATTAACTAAGTAACTTGTAAAGCTAATTCTTTATTGTAAAGCTAAATCTTATTCTAAAAACTCATTCCTTGTTCTAAAACTAATTACTTGGATATAAAAACTAATTCCTTTATCTAAAAACTAATTACTTCAGAGTTAAGTCTTAGTCGTCTTTATATAGAAGATGCTAGATCCATAATTTCATGCATGGGATTAGAAGCCATGTTTTGGGCCGGAAAATCGAGCCCAAAACCTCATTACTTCAGTCCACAAAGGGGTTTTCAGTTAGAAATGACTTCAATAGCCTTTTTGTTCACTTCTACTTCTCTGATTAGGTCAAGGCTTCGACCATTAGAAAGCTCTTTCCGATCCGGTCGTTTTTACATATCGTAGGCCCAATTCCGAGTTCTTAGTCTAAAGATACAACCTGCAGAAGTTCTTTTGACTTTTGTGCGCTATTTCTGTCCGCGTTGACTTTGACTTTTCATCTTTGACCGGACTTTAAAAAGGATTTTTCTCCGTCAATCTTGGCCTTTAATCATAGAACTTCTTAGCAACCAACCTTTGCTCCTTTATCTCGCAAAAGAGATGAATTTCTGCACATAATTGACTCCAATGTCTGAAATATATAAAAACACGTAAACAACACTAACTCTTGTTTATTAATCACATAATTGGTCTGAAAACAATATTGTGAAGGAGTTAAAACTACAGTTTTGGGCTCTTATCAGGTAATGACATCTCCTGCTCTAGTAATTCTTCTTTCACAGTTAAGGTTGCCAGTATGTTTGAGGTTAAATCTGATCCTTAGCTTAAAACTTTAATCGAATCTCTCACTAAAAAGTTTGAAGCCATTTCTGTCCAACAACAACCTACTCAGGTCATGAACGTCAACACTCTTCCAAGTAATTTATGGTACATCCTTGAGTATCCTGACTCCTATTGTCCTCTAGTCAATGAACAATCATCCGCTCAACCGCACAATGTTTATTCTATTAATAGCGAACCTAATGCGCCTTGGAGACAACATCCCAACTTCGGTTGGAAAAATAATCATCACGTTACACCTCCAGGGTTTAATAATCAAAATGTTAGGCAAGCGACAAATTATAATCAAGCTCCACCGAGACAAGGACAAGGACAATGTAATTATAATAATTATAATAATAATTATAATGCTAATAAAGGTATCGTTCCGGTCACTAATAACTATCACAACCCACCCGTTAATAATCAACGTGAGATAGTTCCAGTCACACCACCTGTGACCACTACACCTATACAATCAGATCGTCTTGAGGCCTTCATACAGGTTAACCAACAGCTTTTCCAATCCATGACTCAATTTAACCAACAGGTTTTAAAATCCATTAATCACTTAACCCAACAGTTAGCCCAAGAGAAAACCCAACCAAAAGGTGTGTTTCCAGGTCAAGCCATACCTAATCCTAAAATGCCAACCACAGCCTTTGAAGTAACCGGTAACCCTAGTAATGAAAATATCAATGTAGGTAAGCTAAATGCCATCACCACTCTCCGTTCTTGCAGAGTGGTTGATAACGCCGTAACGATGCCTATTGTTACCCCACTAGTGGTCCCTACACCTGATATTTTACTAGATACCGGCGTCATAACTGATGATCCTACTCCTGTAGAGGTACCAGTTAAACCTCAACCCAAGAGAAAAATGACCAAGGTTAAAACTCATATTGATCCATATGCTAAATATAGAGAGAACCCACCGTTTCCCCATAGACTAGCCATGTTACACAAGAATACTAACTTTGATGAGATTAGGGAAGTTTTTAAAAATCTAATGATTAACCTACCTTTTCTTGACGTTATTAAAAAGTTACCACAACATGCTAAGTTTCTAAAAGAGTTTTGCACTATTAGGCAGAAGACCAATATACCAAAAGACACCTTTTTAACTGAACAGTTCCCAACTCTATCGGAACATAATGGAATCTTTAAGCACAAGGACCCCGGTCATTCTACTATACAATGCACCTTAGGAGATACCCATACGACGATTGCACTATTAGACCTGTGGGTGAGTGTTAACTTACTCCCTTATTATTTATATAAGAAAATAGGTCTATAGGAGATGCAACCTACTAAAATGACGTTGCAATTAGCGGATCGGTCTATTAAGTATCCTAAGGGTGTTGTTAAAAATATGCTTGTTAAGGTTCAAGATTTTTACTACCCAGCAGACTTCGTTATCCTAAATACAGAAGTCACTAACGACTCTGTTCCTATTATTTTAGGGCGTCCTTTCTTGGCAACTGCCAATGCGCACATAAACTACTGAGATGGTTTGATGTCCATGTCCTTTGGTCATCTTTCTATTGAGGTAAATGTTTTCAAGATGAAGAAATAATTACAAGATTCGTTCGTAGATGGGGAAGTTAATATGATCGAGAGCCTAGCTCAAGATTATTTCAATAATACGTTTCCAGAAAATTAGATGCACCAATTCATTTCTTTCGGTAGCTCCGACTTCGACGATGACTCCAACTTAGAGGAAGTCAATGCCCTTTTCAATTCTACCCCTATCTTAGATCCTTCTGATGCTCTACCTTCTAACTTTGAAGACCTCTTACCTAAACAGGTCTTCACTACTCAAGACAAGGATCCTCCGAAATCCTTCTTGCCAATTCCTCCCACCCCTGTGCTCAAACCTCTTCCTGCTGAGCTGAAATATATACAGCTTGATCCAGATGGTAGTCATCCAGTGATCATATCTTCTCAGTTATCGGCTGATGAAGAGGCCCGTTTGATTAGGGTGATTAGGGAACATCGTTCCGCGATCGGTTGGTCCCTAGACGACATTAAAAGGATTGACCCTGGTGTATGCACTCATCACATACATTTGGAGGATAATGCAAAGACTTCATGCAAACCTCAGCATCGCTTTAACCCCTACCATGAAAGAGGTGGTCAGGGGGGAAGTCTTACGGTTACTCGATGCGGGGATCATATATCCCATTTCCGATAGTGAATGGGTAAGTCATATTCACGTAGTCCCTAAGAAATCGGGGGTTACCATTGTTCGTAATGCTGCGAGTGAATATGTTTCCACGCGTGTTCCTATGAAATGGAGGATCTGTATTGATTACAGATGCTTAAACGCCATGACACGAAAGGATCACTTTCCTTTACCTTTTATAGATCAGATGCTCGAACGTCTAGCTGGTCATGCTTATTATTATTTTTTAGATAGCTATTCAGACTATTCTCAGATCATTATTGATCCTGATGACCAAGACAAGACTACCTTCACATGTCCTTTGGGAACATATACGTATAAACAAATGCCTTTTGGTCTCTGTAATGCTCCTGGTACCTTCGAGCGGTGTATGCTTCATATTTTTAGTGACATGGTGGAGCGCTTTATGGAAGTTTCATGGATAATTTTTCTATCTATGGAGACTCTTTTAGTGAGTGCCTGTCTAACCTTTCCCAGGTGTTGACACGATATGAGAAGAAAAATCTGGTTTTAAATTGGGAGAAGTGTCATTTTATGGTAAAGAAATGGATAGTGCTAGGTCATATTGTATCTAGTGACGACATAGAAGTAGATAAGACTAAATTGGATAAGATAGCATTTTTACCTATACCATGGACTGTCCGTGACATTAGAGCCTTTTTAGGCCATATAGGTTTCTATAGGCATTTTATCAAGGATTTTTCAAAAATAGCTAAGCTTTTAACTAATCTGCTTTTGAAGGATGCAATCTTTGATTTCAAGTTTGACTGCAAGCAGGCTTTTGCAACTTTAAAAGCCGCTTTAACATCTACACCGATTATACAGCCTCCCGATTGGTCTAAACCTTTCGAGCTTATGTGCGACACTAGCGATTATGTTGTTAGTGTTGTGTTAGGACAAAAACTAGATGATAAGTCGACTGTAATTTATTATGCTAGTAAAACTTTAAATGATGCTCAACGCATTTACACTACTACTAAAAAATAATTTTTAGCTGTGGCTTATGCTTTAGATAAATTCCGCCCTTATTTGGTTGGTTCTAAGACCTTAGTCTACACCGACCATGTGGCTCTTAGGTACCTTCTTGCCAAGAAGGATGCTAAACAAAGATTGATCTGATGGATTCTTCTCCTGTAAGAGTTTACCCTAGAAATTAAGGATAAACGAGGGGTAGAGAATGTGGTTGCAGATCACTTATCTAGACTTACCAATGACAGTGATAGTGATACAAAGTCTATACCGGATTCTTTTCCTGATTAACATCTTTATGCTATTTTTTATGCACCATGGTATGTCGACATTGTGAACTACTTAGCTTCATATATTATTCCTGATATTTGGTCAAGAAATGAACGTAAGAATTTTTTGGCCAGAGTTAAGCTATACTACTAGGATGAGCCCTACCTTTTTAAGTATTGTGTGGATCAGATTATTAGTTGTTGCATTCCCAAAATTGCCACCAAACTCTTTGTCATGGCAGAAGGATAGAACCTCATTATATTCACCACTGGGGAATATAATGAGGTTCTATCCTTCTGCCATGAAAAAGAGTTTGGTGGCCATTTTAATGGTACAAAAACGGCGGCTAAAGTTATTCAGTGTGGTTTTTATTGGCCTACCCTGTTTAAAGATGCCCAAGTTCATTGCAAGACGTGTGTTCGTTGCCAACAACTTGGGCGTATTACTAAACGTAGTATGATGCCTTTAAATCCCATTTTGGTGGTAGAAATTTTTGATGTTTGGAGCATTGATTTCATGGGTCCTTTTCCTGTTTCCCACGGTTTTGTATATATTCTTGTTGTCGTGGACTATGTTACAAAATGGATAGAGGCCATGGCTTGCCGTAGCAATGATCATAAGACAATTGTGTATTTTGTTAAGGAATACATTTTCTGTCAGTTTGGCATTCCTAAAGCCATCATCAGTGATGGGGGAACACATTTTTGCAACAGAGTTGTTGCTTCTTTAGTTAAAAAGTACTGAGTTACCCATAAGGTGGCAACTCCTTATCATCCATAAACTAGTGCCCAGGTAGAAGTGTCTAATAGTGAAATAAAGAAAATATTAGAAACAACAATAAATCCTGATAGGAAAGATTGGTCTAAGCGTCTTACTAATGCCTTATGGGCATATCAGACTATTTTTAAAACTCCTATAGGTATGTCTCCCTTTAGACTTGTGTTTAGAAAACCTTGTCATTTGCCCGATGAATTAGAGCATCGTGCTATGTGGGCTATAAAAAGCCTTCACTTCATTTATGATAATGCAGGTATCAGACGCAAATTGCAATTAAATGAGCTTAAAGAAATCTGTAGCGATTCTTATGATCTCGCGAAGGATTATAAAGCTAACATGAAATGAGTTCATGATAAACCAATTTTGTGTGAGTTTGTGGTTGGTCAAAAGGTCTTGCTTTACAACTCCTGTTTGCATATTTTCCCTGGAAAGTTAAAAACCCGTTGGTCTGGTCCTTTTATGGTTACTAAAGTCACCCCTTACGGGGAAATCACCTTGTTAAATCCCAAGGACAACATTACCTTTAAAGTTAATGGCCAACGATTAAGACATTTTCACGAGTTAATGTCCCCAGATGTGGAGGATGTCATTTTACAGGACCCTGTCTATGAAGACTGACCTTGTTTGTTGGTGTACTTTCTTTCCTTTCCATATTTTGGTGAGTACACCATTCAGGTAACCGGGCCCTCCATTGGGAGTGTGTGGCTGTAAGTACCGGATCCTAAGTGCACGTTTAACATAGTTCACATTTTCCATTCTTGCATGTTTAACATAGAACACATGACATTGCTTCATCGTGGCCTTCGTTCTTTTAATACCATTTGTGAGGATCTGCGAACTAGGCAGGTTAACATCCATCAAAATTTTGAGGAACTCAATGCTAGTAACCAGGAGCTCCAAGCTAATTTGGAGACCCTAGTCCAGCGAGATAAAGAACGTGAGGAATCCATGAACGTTTATATAGAGGGATAGAGGAAATTCCAAGTCAAAGTTCTTCGATGCTTGCCACCTGATGGGGGTTCTTCTTCGGATACCTCTGTGAGGCATGAGCATCGTCGGTGTAGGACGAATGACTCTAGCCCATCCTCGTCGCGTGACTAGTAGTTTTTGTTTGTAATTGTTTTTTGTTGTGTTAAGACTAGTATTTTTTTTTTGTAGATTTTTGTTCCAAATTGTTAGTTAAGTAGTTAATATTTGAATTCTGTAATCGTTATTTCATTTTAATTTAATTTGAAGTTATTTTGGCTTTCGGCATATGCTATGTGTTGTATCGTGAATTCCACCCTTTCAACTTGTTTGGGGGTGAAATTATTTATTTAGAAATGCCTATAATCTTATCCACGTATTTTGTTGTCGAATTTATTGCCGGTTTGATTATCATTTAGTTATGTGAGAATGTTGCTATTTTTGTGTCGCTAGAATTCGAAAGTGATGTTTGGTGCAACCTCAAGGAGTCATATGTAGATAATTTCTATTTTAATTTCAGCCAAAAAGCTATTGGTTTCGTTTTGGAGTATGCCTATTGTATGTTTCTATTTTGGATTTAGAACTGTCTTATTCCATCATGTTGCCTTAACTAGTTGGGAAACTTGTGGAACTTAGAAACTAGTTCTCTATAAAACCTTGGTGCACTCTCACTTTACATCACACTTCTCACTTTGCATCTCTCACTTTGCCTTTGAATTTTGCACTTCATAGCACTCATTATACTCGGGCTCACACGCCCTCTGTTTTGCCTAAACTCAGAGCACGTGCGCGCTAAAATCACTAGACATCAAGAAAGGCAAGAGCGCGCCCACGCCCTTCCACAGACAAAGTTGAGCGCGCCCGCGCCCTTCACCTCAGCAAGCCACTTTCAATCCTGATTTTTTGTAGGTTCTTCCAAGGTTGTTTCCAGAAGTTCTAGAGCATGTTATGTGATATGAAACCTCCCCAGGTCATACCGGAGCAGTCCTTCAAATATTTTCTTGGGAGCGAGACCTGTGGAGGATGGTTCTGCAAAAGGATCATATCATGCAGTCAAGATGGCAGAATCTACTAGTAAGTCCTGATGACTTGTACTTACCTAAACTTCCTGAATATTTCTATAATAATTCTAAGTTCTTTTATAGACCAGATGGAGAACAAGTGTTCTCTGTCATAGTTAATGATACGACAATGGATTTCAGCAAGTTTTTGGTTGCCTTTGCTGTGAAAATGCATATGCCTGTTCTTAAAAACACATGGGGCTATCTGACTAATAATGTATACCTGTATAACTATGAGTACTTTCATGAGACTTATGGGGTAAAAAAATTTTGTGTAGAGGACCAAGGGCAATATAACATAGCCCTTGGTAGCCTGTCCCTGAACGTAGGCACTACCATGTTCTTTATCATTATGAACATGTTAGGGGAGTGGCAGTTTTCTTCTGCGAATCATGCCACTGGTGACGTTTTCCTTGCTTTAGTTGAGGGATGTTTCCTATATGACATTCCTCAGGTTTTACTGGCTAGTCTAGCTAGAGCTCATAGTATGAGGCATAAGTACCTTCTTATGCCCGTTTTAGTTTGCCGCATCATGCATTTCTTTTTCCCTAATTTTTGTGCCCGTTTTATGGTTTGGGTTGGGGTTGAAATTATGAGACCCACCAATTGTATTGTTCATTCGTTTCATGTTATAACTTGGCTGGATAGAAGATACACCCTCATTGGGTAGCTCCTTACACCCCATCAAACCAAGTAACGCTTAACATATTAGCACGGGTTGATGATACAAGGAGAAAGGCTTGGCAAGTTATCATGGCGTGGCAAGACGCAAAAGAACCTCATTTCTATATAGACGAGGAGGACGACAAGTAAGTACAAGATATGAGGTAAGTTTTTATTTTTGTTAGTGTCTGCTTATGTCCCAAACAATGTACTTCTTGTTAACCCCATAACGGGTGGAACTCATATAGAGTTGTGTCTGTTTTTATTTTTCTATATTAGTATGTTTTAAATTTGTTTTGTAAGTGTTCTTCAATTTTCAGGCTTTTCCATGGTATTACCTAACTTTCATATTTTAATACTTTAAGGACAAAGCATGTTCTTGTTTGAGGGTGGCATAGAAACACACGTAATTTAAGGAACCTATTAGGATAATACATGTATAATATGCACTTGTTTTAAAGTAAAAAAAATCATAAATATAAATAAAAAGTTTATGCTATACACTTAGGAATATTGGTATTATTACTTTCTCTATAATGATAATAGTCTACATATTTCACATTAGCTCTTGTATTATAGTTTTTAGAAATTTAAGTTAATATGTAGGAAATAATCATTGCATCTTTCTATAAATATATTGCATGAGTATCTATGATTGTTTGGCAGTAAGTTTTTGAAATCTAGGCTGGAGTACTTATTATACAAATCCTGTGAGAATATAGCCTTGAAGCCTTATATGAGTGAAATATTTTAGAAATGGCAAAAGGGAGAAGTAAATTCCGAATAAAGAAATCACACGTCCACTTGCTTGATCACTATACCATATCCTAAGTGGGAATTGATAGGGTTATATACTAAAAGCATTACTTTTGTAATAACTATAATTCTTTATATTTTGAATGAGAATCATATGGGCAAATATTATGCATATTATATATGTTATTAGTTATATGCATGTGTCTAATACTTTATGTTGTAGATGATATGGTGTGTGGTGACACACAGAAGATCATATCATCATTACTGGTAAGAGTGAAATGAATAGTCTACCTACGAAATGAACTATGGTTCCACAACGTAAGTAAACTAAACTTTTCCTTTTACGTGGTTGATTATCAAAGAATTCTACTCTCAATCCTATGAGATATAGTGGAGTAGATAAGTTCGTTCCACTCCTAGTGCTCTAGCATGGATGTTTTCTAATCTAACTAGTCGTTTTTAAGTCTATGAGAGTTTTACGAAGGGAATTATACTACGATGCAACTAGCCACAAGATGCAACTAGTCGGTTATCGAATACTAAGGGAATGCTACGTTGATTCTATGATAAGGAGTTAGAGGGGATTGATTCCACCTTAACTCAACTTAATCCACTAACGCATTTAATCGTCAGTAATCCGAATTGAAGCGCTTGAGAACAATTGGTTATTCCTAATCTCTAATTATACATGGCATTTCTACCAATCATAACTAGCATGTGAACAATTAAACCCATTCTCATGGTGAACTAATCATTTCTAGAGTGGAATAGAAAATACGACGACTCTACGATAATCGGAATCAAGCTTTCATCAAGGCTTCACAACCCCCTCTAATGGAGGTTTAGCCTTGAATCATTCCGTAATCATTTCCATTTATATTAAAACTAAACATAATATAAAGCATTGAAATTTATTTAATTGAACAATAATGAAATCTAATTTAATGACTAAATTGAACTAAGGACATGAATTGAAATTAGATCTAGAATTGGAATTGACAAAATCGAAATGGATAAAGAATACTACTTTATTTATCTAATCAATCAAGAACAATGATTCAGAGATTTAATCTAAAACAAGAATTTAAATGGAACTAAAACTTAATTTAATTAATAAAACTAGATCAATAATTCTATATCTTAATTTAGGTCTAACTAGCTACCATTAATGAAGAGCTAAGCTTTTGTTTTTATACATCCAGATCCAAAATTCGTGCATGGGCTTGGAGCCATGGGTTGGGCCAGAGAATCAGGCCCAAAACCCAATTCTTTCAGTCCAAAAAGGCCTCTTCAGCTGCAGTTGACTTCCACAGACTTTTCGTCCACTTCTGCTCCTCTGATTGGGTCAAGGCTTAGACCATTACAAAGCTCTTTCCGAGCCGGTCGTTTTGACATAAGGTATGCCCAATTCTGAGGTCTGAGTCCAAAGATACGGCTTTCGGAAGTTCTCACGACTTTTGCCCTCAGATCTCGCTAAAAGTGGTACATTTCTGCACATAATGGACTTTGAAGCCTGAAATGCATAAAAACGCGTAATCAGTGTTAACTCTTACTTATTATTCACATAATTGGTCTAACAGTATGATTATTAAGGGGTTAAAACTACAGTTTTGGGCTCTTATCAAACCACCCCCAAACAGCATTTTGCTTGTCCTCAAGCAAATATGAGAAATTAGAATAAGTGACCAAAAATGGAGTTCTAACTACTCTCGTTTCGCTGAGTGCGATTGCATTGACCATATGCAACAAGGCCTTAAACCACTAGGAATTCCCTAGTGGATGAGTTATAGCCTCGTGAGAGTTTTCCAGTGAAGGTACTCACAAACTTCATCTATACTACAACGACTAAGAAAATAAAACTATTGTTTCCTTATTCATGCTCAACTATCTATACATCTCTCTAGCAATTACATCAGAATAACCAGTCAAAACCCTAAGTTAATATATGCATAATAATCAATCATCTACAATACACATATATACAATGAGTAGTACTATCAAATGTTTAGCAGGGTTGTTTCTGAGAACTCGAAATAGCGTCCTTAAGTAGGTTCTCACAATAATAGTCAAGAAACAACACTCTGATTTTTCACTCAAGTTTCGTTACTCTAAAGGTACAGTGGGCACACTTTACCTTACAATCTCCATGACAACAAGGAAGCGGGGTCAATCAAACACATCGCCACTTACTATCACACTAACCTATTCCTAATTGAGCTAGAGGTCTTTATTAGGTGTTACGGGATTAGGAGATGGTTTAAGAAGGAAGGAAATGGATATTCAAAAGGACAAGTCCGAGATAAAAGAGTCTTCAGATTATGTAACTTAGAGAAAAAACCTTGTTATTTTCTTTTGCTTCTATACTTTGTTTCCATCCTTAGCCATATTTTTCTTTTTCTTTTCTTTGGCTTTTGACTCCCTTTTATTCTTTTTTTTTTTGGAGTTTTTATTTTATTTCTATTTTTCTTTTCTTTGGATGGAAACTTCTTTTCTTTATTTTCTGAAGCAACTAACAATTTTTTTTTTTTTACAGGTTTTTTTCTCTTCTTCTTTCTTCACTCATTCTATTCTCAGACTTATTCTAAATTGGGTAGGTTGATTTATTCTCTTTTTTTTTTTTTTTTTTTGTAACAGGGGTAAAGGAATTGTGGTTTATGGAAGGGCTAATGAAAGGCTCGAGAGTGGCGACTAGCGGAAAATAATTCATAGGTTTGAATTTCGGCTATATCGATCCAAAGAGCGCCTAAATTCTCACTTAGGATATGGTTTAGTGATCAAGCAAGTGGGCGTGTGATTTCTCTATCCGGATTTTACTTCTCCCTTGTGTCATTTCTCAAATGTTTCGGCTCATATAAGGCTTTAGGCTATATTCTCACAGAGATTTGTAGAATAAGTACTCTAGCCTAGATTTCAGAAACTTACTTGCTAACAATCATAGATACTCATGTAATATATTTATAGATAGATGCAAAGATTATTACCTACATTATTAACCTAAGTTTCTAACAATTATTCCGATGCAAATGACTATGTGAGACTTCTAGATTGTTAAAAGCATGGAGAAAGAAACAATACCAATATTCCTAAGTGTATAGCATGACTTATTTATTTATAATTTTAAATTTTTGAAATTTTAACTAGAAAACAAATGCATATTATGTCTATCTATATCTTAACAGATGTCTTAATTATATACGTGTTTCTATGCCCCCAAACAAAAAGCATGCTTTGTCCTCAAAGCATTTAAATAAAGAGGGTAGGAAAAATACCATTGAAACGCGTGAATTTCAGGAACATCATCCGCAAAACAAAGTTAGAACGCACTAATATAGGAAATAAAACTGACACAACTCTATAAGAGTTCTACCCATTATGGGGTTAACCTAATTAAATTGCTTGGGACATAAGCGGACACTCAATGAGAAACTAAAACTTACCTCCACTCCGTTGTTATTCGTCATCTTCGTCATCCTCTACTTCTATAAAGAAGTGAGGTTCCTTCGGCGATCTGCCATGCTATGATAATTTGCCGGGCTTCACGCCATTTATCATCTATGGTTGCTAACCTATTAAAGCCACTTGGTCCGATGGGGTGTAGGGTGCAACTGGTGAGGTTGTATCCGCCACCCATGCCAAGTCATTGCACGGAAAGATCGAATAATACTATTGGTGGGTCGCGACCGTGTCTACCTTAATCCAATCCGTGAAACGTGTACAAAAACAGGAAAGAAACATAGCATAATACATTGAAATTAAAAGGCATAAGAAGGTACTTATGCCTCATGGTATAGGCTCGTGCTAAACTAGACATCAAAGTTCGGGAAGGTCATAGAATCGGCGTCCATTGGCTAAAGCAAAGGAAAACGCCGCAAGTGGCGCCATTCACGTAAGAAAACGCCATTCCCCTAAAATGTTTAGCATAATCCAAAACATAACAGTTCCTATGTTCATGGGACGGGCTACCAAGGGTAACGCGTTATAGTCCCTTGGTCCTCAATACGGAAAATGCCACGCCCCATAAGCCTCGTGCAAAGACTCATAAGTGTAGACATGCATATTATCTAACCTAATAGCACCATGGGTCTTGTATCTCAGCGGGCATAGCAAGTCCAAGAACAAATGCTAGCAAGAACCTGGTAATCTCCATTGGTTCATCGTCAATGTTGATGGAGAACACTTGTTCTCCGTCCGGTCTCTCAAAGAAAATGCAGTTATTATAAAAATAAGATGCAAGTGCTGGAGAATAAAGTTCAGCCGGTCTTACCATAAGAGGTTCCCAGCCAACATATGTGATCACCTCGCGAAACCAAGCACCGTAAGTAGTGCTTTGGAACAAATCTTCGAAAGACTGTTCCGGTATCAATATTGGAGATGTCATCTCAAAATTACGCTTTGGAATAGCTGCGAATGATCCGGATACTACGCGCGAAAACTGGAAAATTTCTAGTCCAGAGAAGTCAGGGCGCTGGCGCATTAACTTAGAAGCTGGGCGCTCTTTGTATTTTTGATTTCCAGAACTTAGCTGGTCGCTTGACTTTGCAGGCGCCTCGACCAAATTTTTCCGACAGAATTGTAGGGCGCTGAAAGGCCAACTAGAAGCGTGCCGGCATCTCGAAGTTGCGATTTTGTGAAAATAGAGCGAAACGTGGGAATCGCGGGTGTGTGAAGGGTGAGTGATGGAGTTTAGGTGTAGTGTGAGTTGTGAGGATAGATTGTATCAAGTTTATATAGGTTTAAAGTTGCTAGAATGGATCGGAAAGTTGCCAAAACTAATTACGGCGGTTCGAAATCCTAAAATTTCCAAACTCGAAAACGGAAACAACTCATCTCCCCGGATTCTAATTCAAACCAAATTATCTCTTATTTGGATTTTATGACTGAATGTACCTATTTAATCTAGATTTCATCCTACAATGATTCTCAATCACGATATGCCTAAACTACCATATTTTCACCTTACTCATGAAAGAAATTCTAACAAGTAGGTTTTTATTAAGAATACTGACTTGAAATAATCAAACCACCCCCAAACAAGTTGGGAAGGTGGGGTCAATATGAAACAAGCACACAAAATGAAAATAAACCCTTATATTATAATTTCATTGAGTATCACTACAAGATTCATGATTTGAAATAAAAGTTACATTACAATAAAGACAACAAAAGTAAATAAAACAACAACTTATAAAAACACAAATAACTACCACTATACTCCTCATCCTCTCTAAACACCTCGCCATCGGTGGTGGAGGGCCTGAACTTCAGTGGTGGCTCGGGCTCGGGCTCGGAAGGTCAAAGTGAACAGTCGATCGCCCGTCGACGACCACTCATGCCTAGTAGTCAGGTGTGTCCTCGAGGAGGCAGAGTCCGTCCCGAGGTGGGAAGCGTGCTAGCATATCCACTCTAAACCGGCTGGGCTTCCATCTCAGCCCTCGCTCGCTCCCATCTCTCATCCTCCCTCCGGGTGCGGATCTCGGTTGTGGTGAATGGTCGCCTGTCGAGTCCGGAGGTCTGCACAGAGAGTGTTGAGTGAACGCATGCCCCTATGTAGCATAGTCATGCGCTCAGCATCAGACCAACACCTCTGGAAGGCATCCGTATCAAAGCAAGTGCCATCCTCCTCATCCTCCTCCGAATCATCCCTGGCTGTCCCCGGCCTCCTCTTCATTCCCAGCTCCACCATCCTCTTCATCTCTATCCTCAGCCCTCAACCAGACTTGTTGGACACACTCCCTATAGATACGCGGGTTCTTGTGCAGGGTAATGTAAATCCTCTCAGAAGCCGGAGTTGCCTTCATCTTCAGCATGATCTTAGTAATAAGCACAGGGAGAGGTGCCAAAGACCTTCCGGACCCCCCTGATCATGCTCAGCAAAAACTCCAGGATACAGAAATCGTACTTCTGCTCCTGGAGTACCCATAACACGTGGAGGCAGGTCAGACCGATGTCACTGACCTTGACCTTCCCTAGGACATTCCGACCAATCCACCGGTCAGAGCCGGTGGTTGGTCCTCGTGGATGCGGGCGCACACAATGGGAGTTTGGATTGTAACTCCCATTGATGACAGTAACGCCCATCAACGGCTCTACCCCGTCAAACTGGGGCTCTGTAGAGTGGCCTCCCAGATGGATTCTAGGCGGAATGCCTAGAATCTCAACCAACGATCCGTAGTCAACTCCCTTCTCTTCTTCCTTACCATCACAAAAATCCTACTCTCCTCCAACTCCCTGGTGTTGTAGAACCGTCGGACCAAGTCTTCGTGGTAGAAGTCTTCGGTCGAGTACCACAGACTACTCCAGTCTCTAATAGCCATTTCGTCACCGTAAAACGGCGCGAAATGGTCTGGAGTGAAAACCTGCTCCGGTATGATTCGGCGTTGAGCCATTTAGAGTTTGATTACGGTTTGGGGTTTGTAGAGGGTGTGGTAGTTGTGGTTTAACTTGACCGACCTAAAGAAAAGTGGTGGTGGTGGAGTGGTGGCGGCGGCAAGCAACAAATTTTGAAATTTTGGTCGCTTTTTGTTGGGTTAAATTGGTGGAGTTTGTTTTGATTGGTGTTTGAAGTCGATTTGGGGTTGGGATTTGATTTTTTGGCGTGGGTTTATGGTATTTCTTTTTAATTTTGATTTTTCTAGGTTTGGAGGTTGTTAATGGCGGTGGAAGATGGAAAAGATGAACTGTTGCGTGAGAATGTAAGAGCCGAGCCGCTCCATGGGCTGGTGGGCTGAGTTGGGCTCCAAGCCCAAAATCGAAATTTTCGATTTTTTTAATTTCAAATCAAAATTCCCGCCGTTACATGTCCGATTTTTGCGAATGAGATATGGAAATGATCAGGAGAGAATTTCCTATCCAATGATCCATAAAACACTCTATTCCGACTTCGGATGACATACGAGATAGTGGAAAACGCCTCGAAGTGCGTGCATGACGTAAGTTATGCGAACGAATGAAATCTAAATGAATAGATCATGTCAATCCGAATCGTAATACAATAAAACGGCCTAAGCAACTCTAATGGGACATAAAACATTTTAGTACAGAAACACAAACACCCCACCCCCAAAACAAATTTTTACAACGAAGCTCGAGAAAATTTGTTTTAGCGATGGGTCTTTTAAAGTCGATTCGAGACTTCATAGATTACTATGTTTATTTTATTTTTTATTTTTTATTTTAGTTTTAGAAGGAAAAACAATAAGCAATAAAGACATAATTCACACCATAGAGAAACATGACTCAAAAATCCGAGAAAAACATGCAAGAGTGGAAAACGTGAACTATGTGAACCGTGGACTTAGGATCCGGTACTTACAGCCACACACTCCATAGGGAGGGCCCGGTTACCTTAATGGTGCACTCACCAATATATTAAAGTGAAAGGAATTGCACCAAACACAGAAGTTGAGTCGTTTATAGTCAGATACTCGAGACTTTATCTAAAACATATGTATGAACATGCAGTTGATCATATATCAACAACCGAAATAGTTGTGGATCATTCCATAAATAAATATCAGAGGAAACATATCCAAACACAATGAAACACCAAGATTTCCTACGACACAGCCTAGGGGAATCCAAACGAAGTTGGATAACCCTATTGTGTAACCTATCATGCACCTTATTTTTCATTTTTGAATGAGTGGGTGTTCTAGTAAATAAGTGTGTAAAAGTGAATGGTTGTGGAGAATATGGTAGATATGGATAAGTTTTAGAAAGACAGCTTGTACACAATGAGGATGTGGTTTTAGCATCGAACTCATTCATTGTGTGTGTAGGGACTGTCTCAATTCTGAAAATGAAGGTGTCAAATAGGTTGTCCTTCTGAAGTATCCGTTTGCTAGGAGGATTTAAAAAATTATGAAGCACAGGAGAAACAAGAGGCTCGAGTGCAAACTCGAGGTTCCTTTGAAAGGGTGGAAGGAGGGGAATCGATGTGGATGTTGTGCAAGTTAGTTCTTGATACGGTGAATTGTCACCTACTCGAAGAAACTCATCAAATTCCTCATCAAGATTGGTCATATCCACATTACTATGGTAGTCCTCTACATCTTTGAGAAAGTTATCTATCCCGGTCCTCATCAATAATATGTGTATCGACTAGTGTAGGAATGAAAATGTTGGAGTCGACTTTCCAAAGGAAAGAATTTTCGCATATGACTATCGAGGGAACGCGTGTTGTTGAAATAATCTCGAGCAAAGCTCTCGATCATGCTAACCTCTCCATCCATAGAGGCTAATCGGGTAGATGCGTGTCCTTGTTTTAAAAACATTGACTTCAACAAACAAGATGGCCAAAAGACATGGACATTGAACCATCACGGCAATTAATGAGCGCATTGGCGGTTGCCAAGAAAGGGCGCCCTAAAATGATCGGACAGAGTCGTTAGCGAATTTCGTATCGAGGACTACAAAATCAGCCGGATAGTAGAAATCATGCACTTTTACAAGCACATTTTCGACTACACCCTTAGGGTACTTAATAGACCCGATCGACTAATTGCAACGCGTCATTTTAGTGGGTTGCATTTTGTCTAGACCTATTTGTCTATAAAAATAAAATGGGAGTACGTTAACACTAGCCCCCAGGTCTAATAATGCGGTGGTCGCATAGGAATCTCCTAAGGTGCATTATGCAGATAGGGGATCTAATTGGGTCCTTGTACTTAACAATTCCATTATGTTCAGATAAGGTTGGGAATTGTTATGTTAAAAAGGCGTCTTTTGGTATATTTGTCTTACGCCTAGTAGTACACAATTCCTTAAGAAACTTAGCATGGTGTGGTAGCTTTTTTATAGCTTCGAGGAAAGGAAGGTTTATAGTTAGATTCTTGAAAACGTCCCTAATCTCCTCGTAAGTTGTATCTCTAGTTAACATGGCTAATTTTTGTGGAAACGGTGGTTTCGTCTATATTTAGCAATGGTATCACCACGGATGTTTAAGCGTGGCTTTATGTTTCTTAGGTTTGTGTTATGGTACCTCTACAGTGGTAGGCTCTTCAGTTTCCATTTCGGTATCTTGTAAAAGAGCAGGTGTAGGGGCTACTGGTGGGGTAACTATAGGCATAGTTACCTTGTTATCAACCACTCTGCCAGAACGGAGAGTGGTGATGGCATTTATCTCACCTACATTTTCATATTCATTACTAGTATTATCGGTGACCTCAAAGGCTGTGTTTGTTATTTTAGGATTAGGTATTGCGTTACCTGGAAACACACCTTTGGGTTGGGCTTTATCTTGAGCCAACTGTTGGGTTAAATTATTAACGGATTGTAGAAGCTGTTGGTTAGATTGAGCCATGGTTTGGAAAAGTTTTTGGCTCACTTGTATGAAGGTGTCAAGACGATCCGGTTGGGTAGGTGTAGTGTTCACGGGTGTTGTTACTGGAACTATTTCCCGTGAATTATTTATTGGTGGATTTTGATAGTTATTATTTACCGGAACGATACCTCTATTAGCATTATAATTATTATAATTACCTTGACCTTGTGCTTGACCTTGTCGAGGTTGCACTTGGTTGTTATAATTATTAAAATTACCCTGACCCTGTCCTTGTCTTGGTGGGGCTTGGTTAAAGCTTTGCGTAGGCCTAACATATTGATTATTGTACCCTTGAGGTGTGACTTGTTGGTTATTTCTCCAACCGAAGTTGGGATTTTGTCTCCAAGGGGCGTTAGGTTCACTATTAATGGAACAAGCTTTGTTCATAGGCTATAGGACGATTGGGAATCGGGATGCTCGGGACTCAACGAAACTACATGGATTTGAATTTACATTCATACTTGGGGATTGGCTTTTGTTGTACGAAATGGCATCTACCTTTTTAGTGAGGGATTCAATTAGAGTTTTAAGCTCAGGATCTGATTTAACCTCAAACATACTGGTAGCCTTAACTGTAGAAGAAGAACTAGCGGAGCGGGGGATATCATCACTACCCCCCCAGTTGTTATTTCGCTTAGTTTGATCCTCTAAAATTTATAAGCCTCAGAGGCTCCTTTACTTAAGAAACTACCCCATTCATTATGTCAAGGACTTCTTTATGGTGATGTTGAAGTCCTTTGAAAAAGGCAACGAACTAACGTGTCTTTTGCTAAGTTATGGTGTGGACACTCTATAAGCAGATCGGTGAAACGATTCCAAGCCTCGAAAATGATTCATGAGGATTTTGTCGAAAGAAATGAATCTTGGAAAGCATCTCATCCGTCTTTAGGGGTGGGTAAAATGTTCCATAAACAGCTGAACAAGTTTAGCCCACGAAGTCCTGAGTAATTAGGGCAGGGGCAGTTAACCAAGACGCCGCCTTATCGGCTAAGGTGAAAGGGAATACCCCTTAATTTAATTTGTTCGAACCAACCGTAGGATGGTGGAATGTTGTTAGGACTTGTTCAATCCTACGCGATGTCTTTGGTAAGGTTTTTCATGGTCTAAACCATGAAACACGGGTAACAAATTAAAAATATTTGGAGGGATTCTCGAAATCCCGGTGGTCTGCTAGAACGATGCAAGATTTGGGGCTATCGCTCAAGGCTTTGTAGAAGTCCGAGAGAGGAGTCTCTCTTTCTTCCCCATTATATCGGTGGTGTGTGTGATATAGTAGCTAGAGGTGTAGTTTGTGGTATACTAGATAGACTTGTTTGTTGATGTTGTTGTGTATTTACGTTAGGTGTTTTGTTCGGCCGGACCTTAATCTCATGCAAGGCTAAGTCGAGCTTAACTAAATATGCAACACTCCAAACAATTTCGATGTACTAGTATAAACCTCTAACGAGGGAGACGCGAGGTGTGGAAGAAAGGAATACCGATTCGTCCTTGCTTTTCGCTTATGAATAGGCGTCTTGTATGCAGCGTGTTAGTGTATATAAGAGAATAAAACACGAAAAACTTGACAACTTCGAAGTTGAAAGCAAACCGTGGAAACCGGAAATTTCTAAGCTAGAGCGCTGGGCGCTCTATCTTGTATGAAGCTGGCCTTCGAGTAAATTCGAAAGTCCGGTAACTTAGCTGGTCGGTCTCTTTGGCTTTGGGCGCTTCGGTGTATTGATCAAATTCAGTAACATAGCGAATGGTCGCTCTCTTTTTGAAGCTTGGCCTTCGATTATTTTCTCGGAATTTTTCCAAAACTGAAACGGTAACCACAGTATGAATCAAACAAGGGTGGGTGGGTGAAATGGGACTTAAAAATTACTAATTCTATTATGAAAACAATGCTAAAGTGCAACTAAGATGGCAGCGGCGCCATTTGGTAAGAGTGAAATGAATAGTCTACCTACGAAATGAACTATGGTTCCACAACGTAAGTAAACTAAACTTTTCCTTTTACGTGGTTGATTATCAAAGAATTCTACTCTCAATCCTATGAGATATAGTGGAGTAGATAAGTTCGTTCCACTCCTAGTGCTCTAGCATGGATGTTTTCTAATCTAACTAGTCGTTTTTAAGTCTATGAGAGTTTTACGAAGGGAATTATACTACGATGCAACTACCCACAAGATGCAACTAGTCGGTTATCGGAATACTAAGGGAATGCTACGTTGATTCTATGATAAGGAGTTAGAGGGGGATTGATTCCACCTTAACTCAACTTAATCCACTAACGCGAATAATCGTCGTAATCCGATTGAATTGAATCGCGAGAACAATTGGTTATTCCTAATCTCTAATTATATATGGCATTTCTACCAATCATAACTAGCATGTGAACAATTAAACCCATTCTCATGGTGAACTAATCATTTCTAGAGTGGAATAGAAAATACGGCGACTCCACGATAATCGGAATCAAGCTTTCATCAAGGCTTCACAACCCCTCTAATGGAGGTTTAGCCTTGAATCATTCATAATCATTTCCATTTATATTAAAACTAAACATAATATAAAGCATTGAAATTTATTTAATTGAACAATAATGAAATCTAATTTAATGACTAAATTGAACTAAGGACATGAATTGAAATTAGATCTAGAATTGGAATTGACAAAATCGAAATGGATAAAGAATACTACTTTATTTATCTAATCAATCAAGAACAATGATTCAGAGATTTAATCTAAAACAAGAATTTAAATGGAACTAAAACTTAATTTAATTAATAAAACTAGATCTATAATTCTTTATCTTAATTTAGGTCTAACTAGCTACCATTAATGAAGAGCTAAGCTTTTGTTTTTATACATCCAGATCCAAAATTCGTGCATGGGCTTGGAGCCATGGGTTGGGCCAGAGAATCAGGCCCAAAACCCAATTCTTTCAAGTCCAAAAAGGCCTCTTCAGCTGCAGTTGACTTCCACAGACTTTTCGTCCACTTCTGCTCCTCTGATTGGGTCAAGGCTTGGACCATTACAAAGCTCTTTCCGAGCCGGTCGTTTTGACATAAGGTATGCCCAATTCAGGTCTGACTCCAAAGATACGGCTTTTCGGAAGTTCTCACTGACTTTTGCTCAGATCTCGCTAAAGTGGTACTTTTCGAACATAATGGACTTTGAAGCCTGAAATGCATAAAAACGCGTAATCAGTGTTAACTCTTACTTATTATTCACATAATTGGTCTAACAGTATGATTATTAAGGGGTTAAAACTACAGTTTTGGGCTCTTATCAATTACCTTATAAAGTATAAGTAATCGTTAACAACATAGATGGATTTGGACAAACCATTGGTACGGTTGTAGTATAATCTTGTATTAGTCTATCTTGACTATAGGATTACATTAGTATACTTTGTGTGTATTGAACATGACCAAATGAGGTTGTTTTTCTTTATACTGACTATATAAGAGAACAAACGCCTCTGTTATTATGGATGCTTGTCCTTTTAATCTGGATATAATAACGGGCACTTGCATGCATTGTACATTGCTTTAAATTATCAATGAGTGAGATTCATTTGTGAATCAACAAACTCGATGGATTGGGTAATGACATTGTATGTAAGGTGTGCTGTTGATTATAGAAGGAATCCGTGTCCCACAAGAAGTCGGGCTGATGATATCCCCTTGAGGAGCTCATAAGGATTGTCATGTAAGCCCTGCAGGTGGATTTGATCCGACATGACAATGAGGTTGAGTGGTACTACTCAAGGACATAAGAAGTTGATTAATGTAGTTGTTAGTAACTTGACTTAATTAACGGGCATTCGATATCTTAAACATGGGGAGATTAACGAGCATATAATATGGAGCCCATAAACGCTGAAACATAATTTGGGATTAGGGCGGTAGTGCAACAGTGGCCTTTAGTAGAATAAGCCATATGTTGACGGACTTGGGCCATGTGTTCTGGGCGAACATGGGAAGCTTAAGCCCGTCAGGAGTCCCAGCCCTAATTTTTCCTCATGGTCCCTGTTGTAGCCTATATAAAGGAAAGCTCTTTCTCTGGCCATTTTCTACACAAGAAAAATCAAGGTTTTGCTTAAGAAAAATAGATCCAAAATCAGTTCCATTTTTTAGAGTGATAGAGGCCAAGTGAGAAAGGAGAGGTTGGTAGATCGTTGCCCGCACAACGTCCAATCTAAAGATAGAAATAAAACAGATATCAAGAGGTTGATTCGGATTCATAGCCATTGGATTCTCAGAGTTATCTTAGCCGATCTAAAGGTAAATTTCTAACCAAACCATGACACCCCTTATTCCGCTGCGTGTGGGTGTTTCACGGTTTTTAGTAAATCATTCGGCGAAACCATAACGGTTCCTACAGGAATTTAGGCCCTCTTTGGATCGATATAGCTAGAAATTCAAACCTATATGAAATTATTTCCGGTAGTCGCCCCTTTGAGCCTTTCTTTAGCCTTTCATAAATCGCAAATCCTTTACCCTTTTACAAAACAAAATAAAAAGAAAAATTAGCCTGCCCATTTGTGAATAAGTTTTAGAATAGAGATGAAATGAAGAATAGGAAAGAGAAAGATCTGTGAAACCAAGAATTTGATAGTTGTTTCAAATAAAAAAAGAAATGTTCCATCCAAAGAAAAGAAAAAAATAAAATAAAATAAAAAGTTAGAACTCCAAAAATAGAATCAAAGTAAAGAACAAGGTTTTCTCTAGTTACATAATATGAAGCCTTTATCATCTCAGACTTGTCCTTTTTGAATATCTATTTCCTTCATTCTTAAACCATCACCTAATCCTCGCAACACCTAATAAAGACATCTAGCTCAATTAGGAATATGTTAGTTTGATAGTAAGTGACAGATGTGTTTGATAGACTTCGGCTTCCTTGTGTGTCATGGAGATTGAAAGGTAAAGTGTGCCCACTACGCATTGGAGTGAGCGAAACTTGAATGGAAAAATTAGAGTGGTTTTTGTCTTGACATATATATGAGGACCTACTTAAAGATGATATTCCAAAGTTTCAGAAACAGACATGTTACTGCATTTCATAGCATAGTTCATTGTATATATGTTTATTCGTAGATGATTGATTATTATGCACGTATTAGCTTAGATTTCAACTTGATTATTTTGTATTCATTGCTAGTGAAATGTATAGATATCTGAGGATAAAGTAGGAAACAGTATTTTTATTTCTGAGTCATTATAGTATAGATGAAGTTTGTGAGTACCTTCTCTGGAAAACTCTCACGAGGCTATAACTCGTCCACTAGGGAATTCTTAATGGTTTAAAGCCTTATTGCATATGGTCAATGTAATCGCACTCGGCGAAAAGAGATTAGTTAGAACTCTATTTTTGGTCACTTATATTAATTTCTCATATTTGCTTGAGGACAAGCAAAATGCTGTTTGGGGGTGGTTTGATAAGAGCCCAAAACAGTAGTTTTAAGCATTTAATATCATCACATTTAGACCAATTAGGTATATAATACATATGAGTTAGTATTATTTACGTGCGTTTACGTATTTCAGGCATTGGAGTCAAATATGTGAAGAAGCATGTCACTTTTGCGAGATAAAGGAGCAAAAGTTGGTTGCTAAGAAGTTCTATGATTAATGGCCAAGATTCAAGGAGAAAAAGTATTTTCAAAGCCCGGTCAAAGCTGAGAAGTCAAAGTTAACGCGGGCAGAAATAGAGCAGAAAAGTCAACAGAACTTCCTCAGGACGTATCTTTGGAATCAGACCTATTATATGTCAAAATGACCGGCCCAGAAAGAGCTTTCTAACGGTCTACGCCTTGACACAATTGGAAGAGCAAAAGTAGACGAAAAGGCTGTTGCAGTAATATCCCGCAGAGAACGACTTATGTAATTAGGTTTTGGGCTTGATTTAAAGGCCTAAAACATGGCTCCTAAGCCCATGCACGAAAATGTAGACCTAGCCTCTCTTACATAAAGAGGACTAAGGCATAACTCTAGATATAATTAGACTTAGATAGATATAATTAATTAGAGCTAGATAGTTAGGATTTAAACTTAGTTATTAGTTTAAGCCTTAGTTAATTATTGTTCTTCAGAATTCATTAGATTAATAAAAGTTCATTATTATTCTTCATTATGTCTCATTCTTATTTAAATATTTATAATAGTCTAATGATTTTTAGCTAAACCTCCATTAGAGGGGTTTGATAAAGACTTGATTTATTAGTTAGGATTATTTTGTTTAAGAGTGTCACTCTAGTAGGATAGTTGATTCGCCATGAGAATGGGTTGGACTTCCTCACATGCTAATTATTAGTTGGCAGAGATTGTCATGGATAATTTGGGATCAACACTTAATCTTAGTTGATTAGGATAGCAATAACCGACACTAGCATATTAGGAATACATCAAGTGGATTCAAATCTCCCTAATCCCTTCTCCATATTCACATTTTAATATTCTATTATCATAGTAGAAGTTAATTCATCTTATTTCAGTTCAATGGCCATAGTAATATAATTTCAATTCATTACTCTCAACTGTTTTGTTAGTATCGATTAAACTAGTGGAAACTTACATTTAAAGGATTAGGAGTGGAACGAATTCTCTACTCCATTTATTGCATGATTCAAGAGAGTAGATAACTTTGATACATTAGAGTAAATTAATGTCGTGTTTACTTCTGTTTAAGGTTAATTAGTTAAGTAGGAGTAAACAAGAGTTTTTATAATTATCAAATGTCTCAAGGCGGATTAGCTATCCTCTAGCCTAGATTAATTCTACTTATGCCTAAGTAGAGAAACCTAGGCTTGAAACTCTTTTTAGCAACTATTCTACATTAATATATCAAGTCATCATCAAAGATTCAATCAAACCCTTCTAATGGAGGTTTAGCTATAATTCATGGGACTATCATGCAAATAGAATAATAACAAGACCTAATGTAAAGAAGAATTGATTGAATAGAAGAATAATAACTAGAATTAAAACAAAAAACTTGAAGGTATATTAATTGAGGTTTTATGGAGGCTACAATTATAAACCCTAATTATTTAAACTATATTAAACTAAAGAAAGGGGATAGAGAGAGACCTAATTAAAACTAAACTTATGAGGGAGTACACAATCAAAAGTTTAGCCTTAATCCTCTTTATATAGGAGAGGATTAGGTTTATATTTTTGTGCATGGGCTTTACAGTTGTGTTTTGGGCCACTAAATCAAGCCTAAAACCTAAATACTTATGTCCAAAAAGGGTTCTCTTGCTAGAATTTACTGTAAGACCCTTTTTGTCTACTTTTACTTCTCTGATTAGGTTAAATCCTAGACCATTAGAAAGCTCTTTCCGATCCGATCGTTTTAACATATAATAGGCCCAATTCCAAGGTTTGAGTCCAAAGATACGGTATGCGAAAGTTTTGTTGACTTTTATATTCTTTTTCTACCCACGTTGACTTTGACTTTCCAGCTTTGACTAGGCTTTAAAAAAGTTTTTTCTCCTTGAAACTTGGGTTTTAACCATAGAACTTCTCTAGCAAACAATTTGACTCCTTTCTCTTGTAAAAGTGACGTATTTCTTCACATAATTGATTCCAAGACCTAAAATACACAAAAACACGTAAACATTACTAACTCTTATTTATTATAAACATAATTAACCTAAATGTAATATTATTAAGGGGTTAAAACTACAGTTTTGGGCTCCTATCAAACCACCCCCAAACAGTATTTTGCTTGTCCTTAAGTAAATATGTGAAATTGAAATAAGTGGCCAAAAATGTATTCCTAACTACTCTCGTTTCGCTGAGTGCAATTACATTGAACATATGCAATAAGGCCTTAAACCACTAGGAATTCCTGAGTGGATGAGTTATAGCCTCGTGAGAGTTTTCTAGAGAAGGTACTCACAAACTTCATTTATACTACAACAACTAAGAAATAAAAGGAATTTTATTTCAGAATCTATACTTCTCACTAGTATTTAAACAAGGATGATCATTTTAAAACATAAACTAATACATATGATAAGAGCCTAGAACTGTAGTTTTAACCCCTTAACAATAATACTTTTAGACCAATTGAGTGAGTAATAAATAAGAGTTAATGCTGATTACGTGCTTTTATGTATTTCAGGCATTGGAGTCAATTATGTACAGAAATGTGTCACTTTGGCGAGATAAAGGAGCAAAGGTTGGTTCCTAAGAAGTTCTATGATTAAAGGCTAAGATTCAAAGAGAAAAAGCTTTTAAAAAGCCCGGTCAAAGCTGAAAAGTCAAAGTCAACGCGGGCAGAAACAACGCACAAAAGTCAGCAGAACTTCCAAAGACCGTATCTTTGGATTCAATCCTCAGAATTGAGACTACCTTATGTCAAAACGACCGTCTTGGAAAGAGATTTCCAATGGTCCAAACTGTGACCCAATCAGAGGAGCAAAAGTGGATAAAAAGTCTATTGAAGCAAAATTCAGCTGGAAAGGCTTCTATGGACTGAAGAAATTTGGTTTTAGGTTCGATTTTTCGGCCCAAAACATGGCTCCTTAGCCCATGTACGAAAATGTGGATCTAGTCTCCTCCATTTCAAGATACAAGACTTAACTCTAAAGCATTCTAGTTTGTAGGTAGCCATTAGTATATAGTTTTAGATCTAGATTTACACTCCATAAATTAATTAGTTTTTATTATCTTGTTTTAAATTCAGTTATTAAATCATATTTATTTATTCATTATATCAATAAAGTTAGTTAGTTCTTCATAATCTAGATTCATTCCCATTAAAATATTTTAGTTTCAACTCATAGATTTAATTATCACTCATTACTATTTCAATTGATTCTTGCGTGATTAGATATCCATTTGAATTCAAATAAGCAAATTTAGAATCTTTATATCATGTCTTGCTTAAATTCATATAGAAATGATAGTTTGATGACTCTAGGCTAAACCTCCATTAGAGGGGTTTGAGGAAGCCTTGATGAAAGCTTGATTGTTGTTAGCGTAGAATAATCGTAATTTTTCATTCCAATCTAGAAAGTAATTAGTTCGTCATGAGAATTGATTTGATTGCTTCACATGCTAGATGTTAGTTAGTAGAGATTACCATGAACAACTAGGGATTAGGAAGAACCAATCGCTATGCGAAAGCATTGCAATTCAGATTACGACGAATCTTCGCTAGTTAATTAAGTCGAGTTAAGGTGGAATAAATTCCCCCTAATTCCTTATCATAGTATCATTTAGCATTTCGTAGTTGAATTATCATATCTTCTTAGAATAATTTGCATCGTAGTATAATTTCTCATCGTACTCTCATTAACTTTGGATAGATCGATAGTCGTTGAAAACGTAAACTCTAAAGAACTAGGAGTGGAACGAATCTTCTACTCCAACTCAATTGCGATAGCATTCGAGTGTAGAAAACTTTGACAAACCTTTACCGTAAACTACCTTTAGTTTTACTTGCGTTTGAGTCTCATTACTTATTCGTAGGTAAAACTATCGTTTTCCATTTTATCAAATGGCGCCGCTGCCATCTTTGTTCCCTTTAGTATTGTTAGTCTTCTCAAAGTCCTATTAATCCTACCCACCGTTGTTTGTTTCTAACATTGATTGTTTGGTTCAGAAACTAAAAAAAAATTCAAAGAACAAGCCTGAGCGCGCCCCTAGCGCTGAAACGCCTGGAACTCGACTTAGACTAGAGCACGACCCGCGCACTACCAAGACCAAATTTGAGCGCCCCCCGTGCTGAAGCGCCTGCAACTCAAATTAGACTTGAGCGCAACCCGCGCCCTAACAAGGCAAAGTTCGAGCGCCCCCCGCGCTAAAGCGCCTGGAACTCGAGTTGGACCTGAGCGTGACCCGCGCCTTACCTAGGCCAATTCCGAGCGCGACCCGCGCCCTCTTCTGAAAAAACCAATTTTCACTGGTTAGTACAAACTTCCATTACTTAAAGTTGTTCATTGTTTCTAACTTGTTACACACACTGAGCGCGCGTATACAAGACGCTATTCATAAGCGAAGCAAAGGAGGCATTTAGGTACTTCTTTCTTCCACTCCTCGAATCTTCTATCAGAGGAGTTCTTATACTAGCATATCGGGGTTGTTTTGATTGTTGTCGTGTTTCTTCAATATTGGACTTAGCCTTGCATGAGATTAAGGTCAGGTAGAGAAAAAACAACTAACTTAATCTATCATGAATGTCAACACACACACCTATCTAGTATACCACACACCACACTTGAAATAATGGCTGAAGAAAGAGAGTCTCCTCTCTCTGACTTTTACAAAGCCTTGAACGATAGCCCAAAATCTTGCATTGTTCTATCAGACCCAGTGGGGGATTTTTGAATCCCCCCAAATATATTTAATTTGTTACCCATTTTTCATGGGTTAGACCATGAAAAACTTTATCAGCACATGCGTAGAATTGACCAAGTTCTTACTACATTCCACCATCCTACGATTGGTGTTGAACAAATTAAACTGAGGGTGTTTTCTTTCACCTTAGCCGATAAGGCGGTGTCTTGGTTAACTGCCCAAGCGCCTAATTTTGTGGACTTATGGGCCAAACTTGTCCAACTATTTATGGAACATTATTACCCACCATTGAAAACCGATGAAATTCTTTCCAAGATTCATTTCTTTCGATAGAATCCTCATGAATCATTTTCTGAGGCATGGAATCGTTTCACCGATCTTCTTATAGAGTGTCCACACCATAACCTCGTGAAAGACACGTTAGTTCGTGCCTTTTTCAAGGGACTTTTGCACCACCACAAAGAGGTGCTTGACATAATGAATGGGGGTAGTTTCCTCAGTAAGGGAGCCTCAGAGGCTTATAAATTTCTAGAAGATCAAACAAAGTGTAATAATAACTGGGGGTGACGATATCTCCCGTTCTTCTAGTTCTTCGATAACAGTTAAGGCCGCCGGTATGTTTGAGATGAAACCCGATCCTGAACTAAAAACTTTAATCGAATCTCTCACTAAAAAGGTAGAGGCTATTTCTGTTAGAAAAAAAAAATATCCCCATTATGAATGTCAACTCCAATCCATGTAATTTATGTTTGAGTCCAGAACATCCCGACTCCAATTGTCCTCTCGCCTATGAACAACAACAATCACAACAAGACAATGTTTGTTCTATTAATAGTGAACCTAACGAACCTTGGCGACAAAACACCAACTACGGTTGGTGAAATAATCAACAAGTTACATCTCCAAGGTTTAATAACCAAAATGTTAGGCCAACAAACAATTACAACCAAGCTCTACCAAGGCAAGGACAAGGTTAGGGTAATTATAATAATTATAATGCTAATAGAGGTATTGATAAGAGCCCAAAACTATAGTTTTAACCCTGTAACAGTCATACTTTTAGACCAATTATGTGAGTAATAATTAAGAGTTAACACTGATTACGTGTTTTTATGCATTTCAGGCTTCAAAGTCCATTATGTGCAGAAATGTGCCACTTTAGTGAGATAAAGGAGCAAAGGTCAGTTACTAAGGAGTTCCATGATTAAAGGCCAAGATTCAAGAAGACAAAGCCTTTCTAAAGCCCGGTCAAAAGCTGAAAAGTCGACGCGGGCAGAAACAGCACACAAGTCAGCAGAACTTCCGAAGGCCGTATCTTTGGACTCAGACCTTGGAATGGGGCCTACCTTATGTCAAAACGACCGGCTCGGAAAGAGCTTTCCAATGGTCTAAGCCTTGATCCAATCAGAGGAGTAGAAGTGGACAAAAAGTCTGTTGAAGCCAACTATAGCTGAAAAGGCCTTTTTGGACTGAAAGAATTGGGTTTGGGGCCTGATTCTATGGCCCAAAACATGGATCCAAGCCCATGCACGATTTTTGGATCTGAACATATAAAAACCAAAGCTTAGCTCTTTGTTAATGGTAGCTAGTTAGACCTAAAACTATAGATAATTATAGATCTAGTTTTCATGTAATAAAATTAAGTTTAGTTTAAATTCAATTCTTGTTTTAGATTAAACTCTTTGAATCATTATTCTTAATTAGTTTGATTAATAAAGTAACTAGTTTGTCAATTTTGATTCTTGGCATTTACAATTGTGTAGATCTAAATTCCCTTATTACGTAGATAGCTAGACTTAGATTAGTTAGATTATTAATTTAGTATTTGAATCATTGTTTTATTATTCATTAGATTAATAAAATAGTGTTCTCCATAAGTTAGTTTTATTTCCATTAATTGTTTAGTTTTAATTCGTAGATTCAATTAATTGTCATTATTAGTTTAATTCAATTATTGCATTAGTAGTTTTGAGTTGTGTTTAAACAAGCAAAGTTTCAATCTTTATATTATGTCTTGTTTGAATTCCATTGGGAATGATAGCGTGATGATTCTCGGCTAAACCCCCATTAGAGGGGGTTGAGAAGCCTTGATGAAAGCTTGATTCCGATTATCGTAGAGTCGTCATAATTTCCTTTCCACTCTAGAAACGATTAGTTCACCATGAGAATGGGTGTAATCGTTCACATACTAGTTATGAATTGGTAGAAATGCCATGTGTAATTAGGGATTAGGAGTAACCATGTTGTTCTGCGAAGCAGTTCAATTCGGATTACGATGATTCGTCGTTAGTAGGATTAAGTCGAGTTAAGGTGGAATCAATCCCCCTCTAACTCCTTATCATAGAATCAACGTAGCATTTCCATAGTTGTTCGTAAAGTCGACTAGTTGCATCTTGTGGGTAGTTGCATCGTAGTCTAGTTGCCATTTCGTAAATCTCTCATTAGACTTTAAGTAGAGTAATTAGACTAGAAAACACAGCATGCGGAAGGACTAGGAGTGGAATGAACTTCCTACTCCACTATATCTCATAGGATTGAGAGTAGAATCTTTGATAAAATATAGGCACGTAAATATTTTTAGTTTACTTACGTTTTGAGTTTCATCGTTTATTTCGTAGGTAAACTAGCATTTTATGTTTTATCAAATGGCGCCGCTGCCATCTTAGTTTCACATTCGCATTGTTTTCGTAGTATAAGTACTTTTCTTAAAGTCCTATTAAACCCACCCACCCTTGTTTGATTCATCTTGTGGTTTCTGTGTTTCAAAGATTGAAAAGTTCCACGAAAAATACACTTAACGCATCACGGCTTCAAAACCGGCGCTTTCGCGCCCATACGCTGGAACCTTGAGCGACCAGGCCTCTAAAACACTGTAACTTGAGTTACCGCGGGGCTTAACCGCGCCCTAAGCGAGCGCACCCGCGCCCTAAGCTGACTTTTGCCGCATTTCCACAGGTTTGATTCAAACTTCGATTTTTCAAGTTTTTCAGTGTTCTAACTAGTTATATCCACTGAACACGCATAAATAAGATGCTATTCATAAGCGAAGCAAGGACGCAATCAGGTATTCCTTTCTTCCACACCTCGCATCTCCTGTTAGAGGTTTATACTAGTATATCAGGATTGTTTGGAGTGTTGACGTAATTAGCTAAGTTTGGTCTTAGCCTTGTATGAGATTAAGGTCTGGTCGAACAAAAACACCGAGCATAATTACACAGCAACATCAACAAGCACGCCCATCTAGTATACCACTCATTGCACCTCTAGCTACTATTCCACATACTCTACTTGACACAATGCCCGACGAAGGAGAGACTCCTCTCTCGGACTTTTATAAAGCCTTGAGCGATAGCCCCAAATCTTGCATCGTTCTAGCAGACCCAGTGGGAGATTTCCGAATCCCCCCAAATATTTTTAATTTGTTACCCGTTTTTCACGGTTTAAACCATGAAAAACCTTATCAGCACATGCGTAGGATTGAACAAGTCCTAACAACATTCCACCATCCTACGGTTGGTGCGGAACAAATTAAACTCAGGGTATTCCCTTTCACCTTAGCCGATAAGGCAGCGTCTTGGTTTACTGCCCAAACGCCTAATTCTGTGGACTCGTGGGCTAAACTTGTTCAGCTGTTTATGAAACATTTTTACCCACCCGTAAAGACGGATGAGATGCTTTCCAAGATTCATTTCTTTCGACAAAATCCTCATGAATCATTTTCAGAGGCTTGGAATCATTTCACCGATCTCCTTATAGAGTGTCCACATCATAACTTAGCAAAAGATACGTTAGTTCGTACCTTTTTCAAAGGACTTCAACATCACCATAAAGAAGTCCTCGACATAATGAATGGGGGTAGTTTTCTAAGTAAAGGAGCCTCGGAGGCTTACAAACTTTTAGAAGAGAAAACTAAACACAATAACAACTGGGGGGTAGTGACGATATCCACCGCTCCGCTAGTTCTTCTAATACAGTTAAGGCCGCCGGTATGTTTGAAATTAAACACGATCCCGAGCTGAAAACTCTAATCGAATCACTCACTAAAAAGGTAGAGGCCATTTTTGTTCAACAAAAGCCTATCCCCGTCATGAATGCAAATTCAAATCCATGTAGTTTCTGTTGGATCCCTCAGCATCCCAACTCCCACTGTCCTATAGCCTATGAACAGGCTTGTTCCATTAATAGTGAACCTAACACCCCTTGGAGACAAAATCCCAACTTCGGGTGGAGAAATAACCAACACGTCACACCTCCAGGGTACAATAATCAATATGTTAGGCTAACGCACAGTTTTAACCAAGCTCCACCACGACAAGGACAGGGTCAGGGTAATTTTAATAATTATAACAACCAAGTGCAACCTCGACAAGGTCAAGAACAAGGTCAAGGTAGTTCTAATAATTATAATGCTAATAGAGGTATCATTCCGGTAAATAATAATTATCAAAATCCGCCCATAAATAATTCACGCGAAATAGTTCCAGTCACACCACCCGTGACTACTACACCCACACAACCGGATCGTCTTGACACCTTCATACAAGTGAGCCAAAAACTTTTCCAAACCATGGCTCAATCTAACCAACAGCTTCTACAATCCATTAATAATTTAACCCAACATTTGGCACAAGATAAAGCCCAACCCAAAGGTGTGTTGCCAGGTCACGCAATACCTAATCCTAAAACAACAAACACAGCCTTTGAGGTAATCGATAATACTAGTAATGAATATGAAAATGTAGGTGAGCTAAATGCCATCACCACTCTCCGTTTTGGCAGAGTGGTTGATAACAAAGTAACTATGCCTATAGTTACCCCACCAGTAGCCCCTACACCTGCTATTTTACTAGATATCAAAATAGAAACTGAAGAGCCTACCACTGTAGAGGTACCAGTTACAACACAACCTAAGAAACAGAAAGCCATGGTTAAACATCTAGGTGATACCATTACTAAATATAGACAGAAACCACCGTTTCCACATAAATTAGTCATGTTAACTAGGGATACAAATTATGAGGAGATTAGGGACGTTTTCAAGAATCTAACTATAAACCTTCCCTTCCTCGAAGCTATTAAAAAGCTACCACACCATGCTAAGTAAGGAGTTGTGTACTACTAGGCGTAAGATAAATATACCAAAAGACGAATTTTTAACAGAACAATTCCCAACTCTATCTGAACATAATGGAATTGTTAAGTACAAGGACCCTGGCCGTCCTACTATACAATGCACTTTAGGAGATTCCTATACGACGACCGCGTTATTAGACCTGGGCGCTAGTGTTAACTTACTCCCGTTTTATTTGTATAAACAAATAGGTCTAGACGAGATGCAACCCACTAAAATGACGTTGCAATTAGCTGATCGGTCTATTAAGTATCCTAAGGGTGTGGTCAAAAATGTGTTGGTAAAAGTTCAGGATTTCTACTATCTAGCTGATTTTGTAATCATCGATACAGAAGTTGTTAACGACTCTGTCCCGATCATCTTAGGGCGCCCCTTCTTGGCAACTGCCAACGCAGTTATAAATTGCCGCGATGGTAAGATGTCCTTATCTTTTGGCCATCTTGCTGTTAAAGTAAATGTTTTTAAAACAAAGTCACATTTACCCGATTCGTTTATGGATGGAGAGGTTAGCATGATCGAGAGCTTCGCTCGAGATTATTTCAACAACAGGTTCCCTGATAATCATATGCCAAAATTTCTTTCCTTTGGAAATTCAGACTCCAGCAATTTCATCCCTACACTAGTCGATACACATATTATGGATGAGGACGAGATAGATGACTTTCTCAAAGATATAGAGGACTACCATAGTAATATGAATATGACCAATCTAGATAAGGAATTCAAGGAGTTTCTTAGAGCAGGTGATGATTCACCCTATCAAGAACTACTTTGCACAACATCCACCTCGACTCCCCTCCTTCCACCCTTTCAAAGGAATCTCGACTTTGCACTCGATCCTTTTGTTTCTTCTGTGCTTCATAATTTTTTAAATCCACCTAGTAAACAAATACTTCAGAAGAACAAAGCATTTGACACCTTCATTTTCAGACTTGAAACAGTCCCTACCTACACCATGAATGAGTTTTGTGCTAAACCCACATCCTCATTGTCTATATGTTTTCCCTCTACAACTTATCCATATCCACCATATTCTCCACAACCATTAACTTTTTCACACTTATTCACTAGGACACCATCTCGTTCAAAGATGAAAAAGAAGGTGCATGCTAGGTTACGTTATAGGTCTATCCGACTTCGCTGTCAGTTCACTAGGATGCGTCATAGGAAATCTTGGTGCTTGATTATGTTTGGATATGTTTTCTGTGATATTTATTTATGGAATGATCCACAAATATTTCGGTTGTTGATATATGATAAACTGTATGTCCATACATATGTTTAAATAAAGTCTCGAGTATCTGACTATAAACGACTCAATTTTTGTGTTTGGCGCATTTCCTTTCATTTCTAGATATTGGTGAGTGCACCATTAAGGTAATCGGGCCCTCCCTATGGAGTGTGTGGCTGTAAGTACCGGATCCTAAGTCCACGTTTAAACGTAATTCACGTTTTCCACTCTTGCATGTTTTCTCGGATTTTTTATTCATGTTTCTATATGGGGTGAATTATGTCCTTATTGCTTATTGTTTTTTCTATATATTAATCAGTATTTATAAAAATAAAAAAATAATATATATATATATATATATTAAAGAATAAACATAGTAATCTAGGAAGTCTCGGGAATCTGACTTTAAAAGACCCACTTAAAAAACAAATTTTCTAAACTTTGTTATAAAAAATTTGTTTGGGGGTGGGGTGTTCGTATTTCCGTCCTAGAATGTTTTATGTCCCATTAGAGTTGTTTAGGCCGTTTAATTATATTCCGATTCGGGTTGACATATTCTATGAATTTAGAGTTCATTCGTTCGCATAACGTATGTCATGCACGCACTACGAGGTGTTTTACACTACCTTATATGTCATCCATGGTCGGAATAGAGTGTTTTATGGATCATTGGATTGGAAATTCTCTCCTGATCATTTCCATATCTCATTCGCAAAAATCAAACCGGTAACGAAGCGGCAATTTTAGTTTGAAGTTGGGCGAAAAAACGAAAATTTTGAATTGGGCTAAGGCCCATCCCGCGCACACCTGCAGCGCACCCGCGCCCTTACCTTTACACCAACAGTCGTGTTCTTCACTTCCAAGCCGGCATTAACGACCACCAAAGCTTCAAAACCTAAAAAAAAAAATTAAAAAGAAACCTAATTAAACCCACGCCCACATTCAAATCAAGTTCAAATCTTCTCTAAAACCAATCCACCACCAAATCCACCAACTTACATCACCAAAAACCCACGAAAATTAAAAAATTTAAGCTGTCGCACCACCACCGCACCACCACCACTGGTTGTTTCATTCAGTTGACTTAAATTCCAACCCCCACTACATTCCAAACATTCCAATGGCTCAACAACGTCGAATTTCGCCGGAGAAAGCATTTCTATGGCGACCACTTCGCGGCCGCTTTTCTGGTGTGAAATGATCGTAGAGAGACTGGAATAGCTTGTGGTACTTTCGACCCGAAGCCTTTTACCACTTAAGACTTAGTCCGACGGTTCTACAACACGAGGGAGTTGGAGGGGACTAGAATTTTTGTTATGGTGGCGAAGAGGAGGAAGGAAGTAACTACTGGGTTGTTGGCTGAGATTCTAGGCATTCCGCCTAGAATCCATCTAGATGTCACATTACAGGAGTCCCAATATAATGGGGTAGAGCCGTTGATGCACGTGACAGTTACCGAAGGGAACTACAATGCGAGATCGCATTGTGTTCGCCAGGCATCCCTCAGAACCAACCAGCTGGCTGCAGCTCAGTGGATTGGTCGGAACTTCCTGGGGAAGGAGAAGGTCAGCGACTCGGTCTGAACTGCCTCCATATTTTATGGATACTCCAGGAGCAGAAGTACGAGTTCTGTATCTTGGAGTTTTTGCTTAGCATGATTAGGGGAGTAGGAAAGTTGATGGCACCTCTCCCTGTTTTAATAACCAAGATCATGCTGAAATTGAGAGCAGCTCCGGCGTTTGATAGGACTTACATCACCCTACACCGAAATCCTCGCATCTATAAGGATTGTGTCCAACGAGTTTGGAGGTTGCCTGAGGATAGCGTAGAGGACGAGGAGGATGGTGGAAATGAGGATGAGGAGGATGGTGGAAATGAGAATGCCTCGGAGGATGAGGAGGATTTGACTTGTTTTGATGTGGATGCCTTGGAGAGGTGTTGGTCGGATGCAGAACGCATGGCTGTGATTCATCGTGGCATGCGTTCACTCAACACTATCTGCGAAGACCTCCGGACTTGACAGGCTACTATCCATCATAACTTTGAGATCCGATCCCAGCAGGAGGACGAGCGGTAGGAACAGATGAGGGCTGAGCTAGAAGCTCAGTGCCAGTTCCGGGCCGACATGCTTGCACGATTCCCACCTTAGGGGGATTCTCCTTCTGAGGACACACCATCGAGGCACGAGTGTCGTCGCCAAAAGACGAATGGTGCTGGCCCATCGGGAGCTCAGGAGCCATCTCCTGAGCATTTGCCCTCCGCTACCAGTACCGAAGTGGTTAGGGATAATATAGTTTGATGTTTTTTATTTATTTGTAGTTTTATTATTGTTAGTTGTTTTAATGTAAGGTTTAATTCCGTAATTTGGATTTGGTAGTAAAAGGGCATTTAATGCCAATTTTAATATAATGTCGTTATTTTTATTTTTGTGTGGTTGTTTAATATTGATCCCACCTTCCTAAATTGTTTGGGGGTGGTGTTATCTATTCCAGCATGATTTTTATATGACCTTCGTTTTAGAAGTTAGTGCGGAGTCAAGGTGAAAATATGGCCGTTTAGGCATATCTATGAATAAGTATCATGGTAGGATGAAATCTCGATTAAATTGGTAGATTCTATCCTAAATTCAACCTAAAAGATACTAAGTTTGTTTTAGAATCAAGAATATGAGTTGTTTCCGTTTTCGGGTTTGGAAATTTTAGTATTTCCGGAAACTGCCGTAAAAACTTTTTGGCAACTTCCTAATCCGTTTTAGCAACTTAAAACCTATATAAACTTCATTCATTCTACACTCACAACTCACACTACACCTAACCTCCATCACTCACCTTTCACTCCCACGATTCCCACGTTTCGTCTCATTTTTCGATCTTCATTTTCGAACCGCGCTTTAGGAGCGACTCGCTTTACACTTTTGTCGAATTTTGTACAGCTTTTCGCTTTCAGGTAGGTGAAGGTGACTCAAGGCCAAACACTGGAATTCCAAAATCTTTAGAGCGCACTTGCGCCCTGACTTTCGTGGACAAGAAATATTCCAGTTTTCTGCGGGTTGTTCCTGGATCATTCGCAGCTATTCCAGAGCGTAATTTTTAGATGACATCTCCTACATTGATTTCGGAACAGTCTTTCGAAGATTTGTTCCAAAGCACTACTTATGGTGCTTGGTTTCGCGAGGAGATCACATACGTTGGCTGGGAACCGCTTATGGTAAGACCTGATGCACTTTATTCTCCAACACTAGCATCTTATTTTTACGATAACTGCATTTTCTTTGAGAGAGTAGATGGAGAACAAGTGTTCTCCATCAATATTGATAATGAACCAATGGAAATTACCAGGTTCTTGCTAGCATTTGTTCTTGGACTTGGTATGCCCGCTGAAATACAAGACCCACGGTGTTATTGGGTAGATAATATGTATGTCTACACTTATGACTTTTTGCATGAGTCGTATGGCGCAGGCATTTTTCCGTATCGAGGACCAAAGGGAATATAACGTCGCCTTTGGTAGCTTGTCCATGAACATCGGAACTGTTATGTTTTGGATCATGCTAAACATTTTAGGGGAATGGCATTTTTCTTCTGTGAATGATGCCACTTGCAGCATCTTCCTTGCTTTAGCCATGGGACGTATGTGTCATGACCTTCCCCGAACCTTGATGTCTAGTTTAGCTCGAGCCCATAGCATGAGGCATAAGTACCTTCTTATGCCTGTTCTAATTTCCCGTATTATGCTATGTTTCTTTCCTATTTTTTGTACACGTTTCATGGATTAGATTACGGTCGACACTGTAAGACCCACAAATAGTATTATTCGATCTTTCCATGCAATGACTTGGCAAGGGTGGAGGATACAACTTCATCAGGTTGCACCCTACACTCCGTCAGACCAAGTGGCTCTTAATAGGTTAGCAATAATAGATGATAAATGGCGGGAAGCCTGGCAAATTATCATGGCATGGTAGGACGCGAAGGAACCTCACTTCTTTATAGAAGAAGAGAATGAGGAAGATGATGAGTAAAGTGGGAGATAAGGTAAGTTTTAATTCTAGTTAGTGTCTGCTTATGTCCCAAGCAATTTCATTCTTGTTAACCCCATAATGGGTAGAACTCGTATAGAGTTGCGTCAGTTTTTATTTCCTATATTAGTACGTTCTAACTTTGTTTTGCATATGTTCCTGAATTTCACGCGATTCAATGGTATTTTTCCTACCCTCTTTATTTAAATGCTTTGAGGACAAAGCATGCTTCTTGTTTGGGGGGGGGGGGGGGGATAGAAACACGTGTAATTAAGGCATCTGTTAGGACATAGATAGGTATAATATGTATTTGTTTTCTAGTTAAAATTTCAAAAATTCAAAAATATAAATAAATAAGTTATGATATACACTTAGGAATATTGGTATTGTTTCTTTCTCTATGCTCTTAATAATCTAGAAGTTTTACGTAGCTTTTGCATTAGAATAATTTTTAGAAACTTAGGTTAATATGTAGGTAACAATCTTTGCATCTATATATAAATATATTACATGAGTATCGATGATTGTTAGCAGTAAGTTTCTGAAATCTAGGCTAGAGTACTTATTCTACAAATCCTGTGAGAATATAGCCTAAAGCCTTATATGAGCGAAATATTTGAGAAATGACACAAGGGAGAAGTAAAATCCGGATAGAGATATCACACGTCCACTTGCTTGATCACTAAACCATATCCTAAGCGAGAATTTAGGTCCTCTTTGGATCGATATAGCCAAAAATTCAAACCTATGAATTATTTTCCGCTAGTCGCCCCTCTGAGCCTTTCTTTAGCCTTCCATAAACCACAAATCCTTTACCCTGTTACAAAACAAAACAAAATAAAATAAAATAAAATAAAAATTCAACCTACCCAATTTAGATAAGTTTGAGAATAGAATGAGGAAGAAGAAGAAGAGAAAAACCTGTGTAAACAAAAGTTAGTTAATTGCTTCAGAAAATAAAGAAAAGAAGTTTCCATCCAAAGAAAAGAAAAATAAAAATAGAAATAAAATAAAAACTCCAAAAAAATAGAATAAAAGGAGTCAAAAGCCAAAGAAAAAGAAAAAAAATATGGCTAAAGATGGAAATAAAGTGTAGAAGCAAAAGTAAATAACAAGGTTTTCTCTAGTTACATAGTATGAAGACTCTATTATCTCAGACTTATCGTTTTTGAATATCCATTTCCTTCCTTCTTAAACCATCTCCTAATCCCTGTAACACCTAATAAAGACCTTTAGCTCAATTAGGAATAGGTTAGTGTGATAGTAAGTGGCAGATATGTTTAATCGACTCCGACTTCCTTGTTGTCATTGAGATTGTAAGGTAAAGTGTGCCCACTGCACACTAGAGTAGCAAAACTTGAGTGAAAAAAAAATCAGAGTGTTGTATCTTGACTATTATTGTGAGAACCTACTTGGGGACGCTTATTCGAAGTTTTTAAAGCTAACACGCTAGGCATTTCATAGTATTACTCATTGTATATATGTTTACTGTAGATGATTGATTATTATGCATATATTAGCTTAGGTTTTGACTTGATTACTTTATATGCATTGCTAGTGAGAGGTATAGTTAATTTAGTGCATAAATAAGGAAACAATAGTTTTATTTCTTAGTCGTTGTAGTATAGATGAAGTTTGTGAGTACCTTCACTGGAAAACTCTCATGAGGCTATAACTCGTCCACTAGGGAATTCCTAGTGGTTTAAGGCCTTGTTGCATATGGTCAATGTAATCACACTCAGCGAAACGAGAGTAGATAAAACTCCATTTTTGGTCACTTATTCTAATTTCTCATCTTTGCTTGAGGACAAGCAAAATGCTGTTTGGGGGTGGTTTGATAAGAGCCCAAAACTGTAGTTTTAACCCTGTAACAGTCATACTTTTAGACCAATTATGTGAGTAATAATTAAGAGTTAACACTGATTACGTGTTTTTATGCATTTCAGGCTTCAAAGTCCATTATGTGCAGAAATGTGCCACTTTAGCGAGATAAAGGAGCAAAGGTCGGTTACTAAGGAGTTCCATGATTAAAGGCCAAGATTCAAGAAGACAAAGCCTTTCTAAAGCCCGGTCAAAAGCTGAAAAGTCGACGCGGGTAGAAACAGCACACAAGTCAGCATAACTTCCGAAGGCTGTATCTTTGGACTCAAACCTCGGAATGGGGCCTACCTTATGTCAAAACGACGGGCTCGGAAAGAGCTTTTCAATGGTCTAAGCCTTGATCTAAACAGAGGAGTAGAAGTGGACAAAAAATCTGTTGAAGCCAACTGCAGTTGAAGAGGCCTTTTTGGACTGAAAGAATTGGATTTTGGGCCTGATTCTCTGGCCCAAAACATGGATCCAAGCCCATGCACGATTTTTGGATCTGAACATATAAAAACCAAAGCTTAGCCCTTTGTTAATGGTAGCTAGTTACACCTAAAACTATAGATAATTATAGATCTAGTTTTCATGTAATAAAATTAAGTTTAGTTTAAATTCAATTCTTGTTTTAGATTAAACTCTTAGAATCCTTATTCTTAATTAGTTTGATTAATAAAATAGCTAGTTTGTTAATTTTGATTCTTGTCATTTACAATTGTGTAGATCTAAATTCCCTTATTACGTAGATAGCTAGACTTAGATTAGTTAGATTATTAATTTAGTATTTGAATCATTGTTTTATTATTCATTAGATTAATAAAATAGTGTTCTCCATAAGTTAGTTTCATTTCCATTAATTGTTTAGTTTCAATTCGTAGATTCAATTAATTATCATTATTAGTTTAATTCAATTATTGCATTAGTAGTTTTGAGTTGAGTTTAAACAAGCAAAGTTTCAATCTTTATATCATGTCTTGTTTGAATTCCATTGGGAATGATAGCGTGATGATTCTCGGCTAAACCCCCATTAGAGGGGGTTGAGAAGCCTTGATGAAAGCTTGATTCCGATTATCGTAGAGTCGTCATAATTTCCTTTCCACTCTAGAAACGATTAGTTCACCATGAGAATGGGTGTAATCGTTCACATACTAGTTATGAATTAGTAGAAATGCCATGTGTAATTAGGGATTAGGAGTAACCATGTTGTTCTGCGGGCGATTCAATTCGGATTACTGACGATTAGAGTGGCCGTTAGTAGGATTAAGTCGAGTTAAGGTGGAATCAATCCCCCTATAACTCCTTATCATAGAATCAACGTAGCATTCCCATAGTTGTTCTTCAAGTCGACTAGTTGCATCTTGTGGGTAGTTGCATCGTAGTCTAGTTGCCATTTCATAAATCTCTCATTAGACTTTAAGTAGAGTAATTAGACTAGAAAACACAGCATGCGGAAGGACTAGGAGTGGAACGAACTTCCTACTCCACTATATCTCATAGGATTGAGAGTAGAATCTTTGATAAAATATAGGCACGTAAATAGTTTTAGTTTACTTACGTTTTGAGTTTCATCGTTCATTTCGTAGGTAAACTAGCATTTTATGTTTTATCAGGTATCATTCCAGTAAATAATAACTATCAAAATTCACCCATTAATAATCAACGTGACATAGTTCATGTCACACAACCTATAGCTAACACTCCTCCACAACTGGATTGTTTTGACGCCTTTATGCAAACCCAACAACAGATTTTACAATCTATCCAACTTTCCTTACAGCAGTTAGCACAAGAGAAGTACAACCCAAAGGTGTGTTTCCAGGTCAAGCTATACGTAACCCTAAAACAACAAACACAACCTTTAAAGTAAACGATAATACTAGTACATAAAATGCAAACGTAGGTGAGCTAAATTCCATCACCACTCTCCGTTCTGGCAGAGTGGTTGATAACAACGTAACTATGCCTATAGTTACCCCACCAGTGGTCCCTACACCAGATATTGTACTATATACCAACATAGAAACTAAAGATCCTACCCCTGTATAGGTAGCACTTAAACCACAACCTAAGAAACAGAAAACCAAGGTTAAACATCCTGTTGATCCATATGCTAAATATAGAGAGAAACCACCGTTTCCTCAAAAATTAGCTATGTTAAACAAGGATACAAATTTTGACGTGATTAGGGAAGTTTTTAAAAATCTAACGATAAACTTACCTTTTCTTAAAGCAATTAAAAAGTTACCTCACCATCCTAAGTTTCTCAAAGAGTTGTGCACTACTAGGCGTAAGACAAATATTCCTAAAGACGCCTTTTTAATTGAATAGTTTCCAACTTTAACTAAACACAATGGAATCGTTAAGTACAAGGACCCTGGTCGTCCTACTGCACAATGCACCTTAGGAGATACTCACACGACCACTGCTTTATTAGACCTGGGGGCAAGTGTTAACTTACTCCCTTATTATTTATATAAGCAAATAGGTCTACAGGAGATGCAACCTACAAAAATGATGTTGCAATTAACTGATCAGTCTATCAAGTATCCTAAGGGTGTAGTTGAAAATGTGTTTGTTAAGGTTCAAGATTTCTACTATCCTGCGGATTTTGTTATCCTCAATACAGAAGTCGCTAACGACTCTGTTCCGATCATTTTTGGGCGCCCTTTCTTGGCAACTGCCAACGCTTATAAACTGCCGCTGTTTCGACCCCCACCTACGTGGCAAACGTCCATTACTAGGGGTCTCTATTTTATTCATTTAATCGATAGGGCTAAAGCCCAATTTGCAATACCATGGATCAATGTACAGGCCCATTAACTCATGTGTCTAAGGCTGAACCATAGCCACAGCCACATGGCTTGCCACTAATGTACATTGATTTATGTCCAGATTCATTTCTTATCAAAGAGATAATTATCAGTTGAAAATTATAGTCTATCACAATTACTCAAGTTACAAGATTACTTGAGCTACAAGGACTCTCTACTCTACCTATATAAATACCGAACTGTTTTTCATAAGGAACTACGTGGAAACTTGATCCCTAGAGAATAGATTTTGGGTACGTAGGCAGCCATTATTTGGTTCAGTTTCATCTCCCCCCAACATCAAATTCCTCTGTTTCTTAGTGTGTTCTTTACTATTGCTCTCGTTGTGTTGAAGCAGTTTACTGCCAAAACATAATTGGCGCCGTCTGTGGGGAATTTAGAATTCATTATCACGTGAAACAATCAAGATGGTAAGCACAAGAAGCAGACCAAATAGTCAACATATTCCTCCTGCTAATAGGAATCGCAACCCTCGAAATTCAAATCGGCCAATGCAAGAACCGTTGAACAATCAAGTTGCTCATAGTGGTAGGATCAATTCTCAACATCCAACCGTAGCAGCGCCACCGCCACCACCACTGCCTCCGCTACCGCCACTCCTAATACGGTTAAGCGTGAGTTACGACGAGTCAAAATTTTAAAATAGGAACTTGAGAAGAAAGCTGGCAAAGAGGCAAAGGCCGGTGGACGAGGCTGCAAATTCAACAACATCAGGCGAATTAACGAAAGGGGACGCAGCCATTCGGTGTATGGGACCGTCTTGAAGATCCACTTCATTGTCCTCAACAACGTGTTATTTCTCAAACACAATCAACCAGTGCACACTCTAAGAGTAACGACCCTATTACCCGTACTTATGGGGAGAATCAGATTGGCAATGATAACTACTACCCTAGACATGTCCGATCTCAAATGGAAGATTTACCTCTGAGAAGCAATTTCAGGGAAGACCGCCATCCGAGATATGTCCGACATGACTGGGAAGGCGGGCATCCCAGATAAGAGCAACAAAACATGGAGAAGTGGTATAATTATACCGACCACCCGGCCAAGGGTGACTACCGGCCTAGACAGGTTGGTTACAGGGATAGACAAAGACAATCACCGGTCGGAGCTGATCGTGCATACCGCCGAAGATCTCTAACTCCAATATGAGATAATGGAAGGTATCCTTCTCCACATGGGCACGACCGGGGGCGTCCAGTTGTTCGAGCCAATACTTTAACTCTAATAGAACAACAGTTGAAAGAGTTTATTGCAAAAGAACTTAACGATAGAGAGTCAAGGGATGTACAAATAAAAAACTTGACAGTCAATGATGGCGTACTTGATAAGTTTTCGCTCAGCATTCAAGAAGCTTACCACCATCTTTTTTTTTTTTTGATTGGCAAGCCTGCTTTAAATGAGATCAGTAACTCTTTGATGCTGGCGGGGTTCGATCCCCAGACCTCTGGTATCATCACCCAAAGGTTTTACCGACTTTGCTAGTCGGCACCTGCGAGATAACATCCCTTGCATACCGACTTTGCTTACCACCATCCCGACTTCAAACAACCCGATTTTGAACTTTATGATGAGTCGGAAGGAGATCCTGGCTTGCATGTTCTATCGTTCAAAAATAAGTTGGTGTTATGGGGTGGAGATGATCCGCACATATGTAAGCTTTTTCCATCAACTCTAAAGGGAGAAGCATTACGCTGGTTTAATGAGTTGCCTTCAAGATCAATTCACCAATTCAATGAACTAGAAAATCAGTTTGTTAATCGTTTCCGCCACAATTGCAAGACACCAAAGGATGTCGACTCACTTTTGAACATCAAGCAACAACATGATGAAAAGTTACATACTTTTGTTACTAGGTTCCAGAAGGCAGCAGCACCGCCGCCTCCGCTACCACAAATGGCGGTACAAACGCCTCCGAAAGAAGGCGTCGCGGAAAAAAGTATAAGGAAAAACTTCATCCCAGACTGGACCGACCTGACAGGGAAGGCCGACCTTGCAGATTTGTGGAAAATCGTCATCCTAGACAGGTCCGACCAGACAGGGAAAAACGGCATCACGGAAGAAAGTATAAGGAAAACCTTCATCCTAGACTGGACCGACCTGACAGGGAAGGCCGACCTCGCAGATTTGAGAAAAACTGTCATCCCAGACAGGTCCGACCAGGCAGGGATGGAAGGTGTCACAGAAGCAACTAGATGGAAGACCACAATCCCAGACAAACTACCGACCTAGATAGACTGGTTACACACAAAGAAAAAGACAATCTCCAGTCGGACCCGAACGTGTGTACCGCCTAAAATCTCTAACTCTTGTAAGAGGTAATGGCAGGTGTCATTTTCCACATATGCTCGACCGGGGGCATCTGTCTATTTAAATCTTCTAGATAAAATAGATTTCACCCCACTTAGCATGAAGTCCCTTTGATGTAACTTCTCACTCATCATAAAGTTCATCTGAACCTTAACGAATCTTGTCCGATTCATCCATATCCGTTGCCACGAATTTCCGAATTGGTGAACGCCACTTCAGGCTTCCAACACCTATCATTCATGGATACTTCTTCAGGGTACTACCAGATATCTTTGAATGTGGATGACCAAGAGTTCACCGCCTTCATCACCGACCAAGGCATTTTTTGCTACACTGTTATGCCTTTTGGTCTGAAAAATGCCGGTGCAACCTACCAAAAGCTTGTCAATACAATTTTTTCCAATCTGTTGGGAAAAATAATGGAGGCTTATATCGATGATATAGTCGTTAAATCGAAGCATACTGGTGATCATCTTTCCGATCTTCAACTTGTTTTTGATAGGCTTAACAAGTATAACATGAGACTCAATCCCGCCAAATGTTCTTTTGGCCTCTCTTCTGGAAAATTTCTGGGATACCTCATGACTCGTAGAGGTATTGAGGCTAATCCTGATCAGATACGCCGTTATTGATATGCCATCACCAAAAAAATAAGAAGGAAATTCAACGACTTACTGGTCGGCTTGCCGCTCTTCATAGATTTATTTCTAAATATTCCGATCGTTGTCATCCCTTCTTCCAGACTTTAAAGGGGGCGGCAACTTGGAACGTTGATTGTGAGATGGCATTGCAACAAATGGAGAAATACTTGGTCAGTCCTCCTATATTGACAAGTCCTTCAACGGGTCAACCTAGTGGCATATTCTGCGATAACTTTCGCAGAATGGGAAAGTTATCTTAGTGCGTATAGCATTGTCTTTGAAAGTCGTACTACTGAAAAAGGACATACTCTGGCTTTTTTGATAGCTGATTTCCGATTGATGATTCTCCTATTGATGATTTCTTGCACCAGGAAGAATCTATGGAAGACATTCTGCCGCCAATAACTAGGGGCGACGAAGACCAACATGAAAAAGCAATTCCTAATCCCATTGAACTATGGATTGTTTACTCGGATGGCCCATAGTAAACTGGTCCGGAATGGATGCATTTTTGTTAAACCCGGAGAAAAGATTGGGAATTGCAGGCGACGAAGCCGCCCGCTTCAAATAACGGCCGAAAGTATGAGGCTGCCATCTATGCCTTGAGAACAGCTTTGACATCGGGGGCTTAAAAGCTCCGATTATACACGGATTCTCGCCATCGCCAATCGGTTTGGTCGTCTTCAAGCAAGAGATGAGCGTATGGCGGCTTATCTTAGTTTGATACATAGTCTTGATCGACAATTTGATAGCATCTCTATCACTCAAAAGACGAAATGACTTACGCCATGCAGATTCATTGGCTTATCTCTACCGCCTAAAAGCTTTTAAGGGTCAAGACACATCACTTTTGGTACCATCTTTTTCGTACCTAAGTTTGAACGTTTTTATGCTCGCTTAGTTCGTTATTCTCATTACGAAAAAATCTGATGAAGTTACCACATTTAGCTTCGTCAGTCTAAGTTTGAACGCTTTGTATGCTAGCTTACTTCATTACTATCATTACGAAAAAATTTGACGAAGTTACCACATTTAACTTCGTCAGTCTAAGTTTGAACGCTTTTACGCTCGCTTAGTTCGTTACTATCACTATGACAATATCCGACTAAGTCACTACGTTTTTTTTTTTTTTTTTTTTTTTTGCCAGTCGAAATTTGAACGTTTTTTCACTCGCTTAGTCTAATTTTGCCTAGTTAAGTTAGCATTGAGGGCGTTTTTCCCTACATGGGGGCATCTCATTCTATTTCATTTCAACTATATAAATCACCAACATTGTCAGTTTTCCACAGGTATGTTATCTATCACAACAACAACATTCAATAGCAAACCCATACTTTATTTTTATTTATTTTTCATCAAAAGAAGTTTTAGCTCTATGGTGTTACATTCACATAATTACCTAATCAATTGTCTCTGTCAATTATCTTACGGTCGCTCGATTAAATTATCGTTTTTTTCTTCGAAATCTGCATTCGCTTCGCTTAGCACTTTCGGTCAACTATCTTCCGCATTTATTATTTTTTCTAAGGCATTGCGCCGCTCTTTCTCAACGAAACTTTTCGTCAGCTTCATTATTTTTTCTAAGGCATTGGGCCGATATTTCTGAGAGACACTTTTCGTCGATTTTTCTGAGCAAAAATTTTCTCCAATTTCTTTATTTATTATACGGCATTGCGGTGCGATCACCTTGAGCAAAACCTTTCTTCAGCTTCTTTATTTTTCTAAGGCATTGAGATCTTTCCACTCAAAAATTTTCGTCAATATCGTTTGCTCGTAATTCTTCCGTTTCAACCTGCGACAAAAATACAAATATTTTCGTCAGTTTTTCAAACTTAACCACAATTTTACGATAACTAATAAAAAAATACTAACATATATGTTTCCGACACCGCTTTGTCATATTCTCCGCACTTTTCTCTGTTTTCTTCGTCTTCTTCGACAGGCCAAATTTAAGTTTTATCGAAACTCAATAATTTAAACTTAATATCCTAGTCGATCCATTTGAAGTCGCTTCAAACTCGAAGCTAGATTATGCCGCTTGCCTCGTGTATTCGATATATTTGTCATCTTCTTTCCACCTCACCAAGTCTACAATCGTCATCGATTCTTACTATTCTCGATTATCTTTCGCCCGTATAATACAGTTATTTCTACCTGCGGAAAAAAAAAAAAAAAAACAACAACAACAACAACAACGTCAGATACGTTCTTCCTACCAAAGTCAACAAGTCAACAATCCTATTAACTAAAAGAATTCGTTAAGTTCCTGTTCGATATTTGTATGCCTTCCTACTTTAATTTGTCTTTTTTCTCTTTGGTTCTTAGTTAATTTATTTCCTTTTGTTTGATATGACTCTCTTCAACAGTAGAGATATATACCCCACCACAAATTTTTGCGTCCACTCCTCCCACTTATATTTCCAGCAAGTTATCTCATAACCCCACTATTCAATCTTTAAGGTCAACGTGGGTTTTTGCTTGGATAATGATCTCATTGAATACCACCCCATGATGTTGTTCAATACTTCGAACCTGAATCAACAAAACTTTGGAAACTTAGATAGGAAGTTGTTAATGTTATCAAGAATAATGCCCATAAGAACATCGTATTTGTTGATGCCAAACATCTGTAGAATTGTCGGTTTAACATGTTTGTTCTTTCAATCTTCAGTAGATGGAAACAATTCATCTTCTAACGATCTCATCTCTTTCTTGCTTTAGATTCGTTCTTGAAAGATAAAGATTGAATATTGGAAATTATTGATGAGAACAGGTGTAAAGAGAAAAAAGATAGCCAAAATTAACCCTGTTTTCTCTCTATCGATCTCTGCTTTGATAATTAATCGATGAGGTGAATATGGTTTTTGAGAAGAGGCAGGAACGCCTATCATTTTGAGAAGAGGCAGATACGAACGAGAAAAAGAAAATACCATGCATGCATCGGCTTCACCACTTGTACTAACCTTTTCTTTTTTGTTGTCTCTGCATAAACGCCACCGATTCGAAACTTGATTTCTCATCGCATGCTGCCTTGCCTTGCCACGCCATATCGCTCACCCTTGTATATCTTTCTCTACTTAGTTTTTTTCTGTCTACTGTTTTGTGTATAGAGCTTAGCCAACACTTATATAATATTTCTTAGATCTAGTTTTACATTGCTAGTTGGATTCTTATCTAATCCGAACTCTAACTCTTATAATTCTTATCTACTCCACATTCTTTTCTAATCCAATTTCGTCTCTAATCTTAATTCTTATCTACTCCACATTCTTATCCGCAACCTTTGAATCCATTTCTTAGTTACATTCATTTTCTTTCTATTATTACTAAACTGCCCCTACGTATAATTTCAAAGGTCTAATCCTAGTATCGCTATTTCGGTGGCACGCATCGTCGAAATCAACTTTCGTAGTATTGTCACATAATGCGTTCGGTACAGTTTTCGACAATCAATTTCTTTCAAAAAAATTTCTGTGTATTTTTCAACCATTTTTTAACTACAATGCGTCCCGTATATGTTAGTTTGACATTATTTCGTTTCCAATAATTCACGAATTTTTTCTGATTGTCCATTTTCCTATCGTTTACGTTCACACGACACTTTGTTATACATTCCACTTACTCTTTTCTTATTCTAAGTTTTCCTTGATTTTTCTTCTCTTCTTTGCCATGTGAACTTTATTCGCATGACAAAGAGGGGGCGGTGTTTCGACCCCCACCTACGTGGCAAACGTCCATTACTAGGGGTCTCTATTTTATTCATTTAATCGATAGGGCTAAAGCCCAATTTGCAATACCATGGATCAATGTACAGGCCCATTAACTCATGTGTCTAAGGCTGAACCTTAGCCACATGACTTGCCACTAATGTACATTGATTTATGTCCAGATTCATTTCTTATCAAAGAGATAATTATCAGTAGAAAATTATAGTCTATCACAATTACTCAAGCTACAAGATTACTTGAGCTACAAGAACTCTCTACTCTACCTATATAAATACCAAACTATTTTTCATAAGGAACTACGTGGAAACTTGATCCCTAGAGAATAGATCTTGGGTACGTAGGCAGCCATTATTTGATTCAGTTTCATCTCCCCCAACATCAAATTCCTCTATTTCTTAGTGTGTTCTTTACCATTGCTCTCGTTGTGTTGAAGCAATTTACTGCCAAAACAGCCGCGATGGTTCGATGTCCTTGTCCTTTTGCCATCTTTCTGTTGGGGTCAATGTTTTTAAAACGATGAAACAGTTTTCTGATACGAATATCGATGGAAAAGTTAGCATGATAGAGAGCTTAGCTCAAGAGAATTTTAACAGCACGTTTCCTGAGAATCATATGCACCAATTCATTTTCTTCGGAAGTTCTAATTTCGACAAGGACTCCCTGGACGTAGATGAAATTGAGGAAGATTTCCTTCAACTCTTTTGAAACTCTTCTTTGCCACCTCGCGAGTCCCCACTTATCAACACCCATTCATCCCTCAACGCCATGATAGAAGAACAATTCTTCACACTTTATCCCAGTGATTCTTCAAACCCACCTATTGAGGAATGTCTTGCATATTTAAAAGATTCTGATGATCTATAACTAAGAGCATTAGGTGAGCGCCATTTACCTACCTCATATCATCCTGTTACTCATTCACTTTCCATCAATGTCCCCCGCCCTCCCCCTTTCCAAAGGAACCTTGAATTTGCGTTTGACCCTCTTGCTTCTTCTATGCTTAATGATTTTCTAAATCCTCCTAATACTGAAATATCTCTCAAGGGAAAAGCACTTGACACTTTCATTTTCAGAATTGAGATAGTTCCTACCTATACCATGAATGAGTTTAGTGCTAAACCCACATCCTCATTTATTCCATTCCTTACTTCTAAAACTAATCCATATCCAACATATCTTGCACAAACATTCATTTTCTCACGATCATTCACTTGGACACCTGAAAAGACCCCAAAACTGTAGTTTTAACCCGTTAACAATAATACTTTTAGACCAATTATGTGAGTAATAAATAAGAGTTAATGCTGATTAGGTGATTTTATGTATTTCAGGCATTGGAGTCGATTATGTGCAGAAATATGTCACTTTTGCGAGATGAAGGAGTAAGGGTTGGTTGCTAAGAAGTTCTGTGATTAAAGGCCAAGATTCAATGAGAAAAATCCTTTTTAAAGCCTGGTCAAAGCTGAAAAGTCAAAGTCAACGCGAGCAAATATAGCGCACAAAAGTCAGCAAAACTTCCAAAGATCGTATCTTTGTACTTAGACCTTAGAACTGGGCCTACCTTATGGCAAAACGACCTTCTTTGAAAGAGATTTTCAATGGTTCAAACCTTGACCCAATCAGAGGAGCAGAAGTGGACAAAAAGTTTGTTGAAACAAAATCCAGCTGAAGAGGCCTCTGTGGACTGAAGAAATTGGGTTTTAGGCTCGATTTTCTGGCCCAAAACATGGCTCCTCAGATCATGCATGAAAAAGTGGATCTTGTCTCCTCCATTTTAAGACACAAGACTTAGCTCTTAAGCATTCTAGTTTTTAGGTAGCCATTAGCCAATAATTTTAGATCAAGTTTTAGACTCCATTAATTAGTTTCAATAGCTTGTTTTGGATCTAGTTTTTACTTTGCAATAGATTAGTTAGAACAAGTAAATGATTAATTGAGAATCATATTTAGTTTTATAAGAAAGCATTAGTTTTTAATTCTGATTTAGTTTATTGATTAAAGTCTTATTTAGTTTTAGTATTGTTAAATTCATTAATTAGTTGTCTTTATTTCATAATTAGTTAATCATAATCTAGCTAGTTTAATTATTAAATTAGTTAGAATTAATTTCGATCTTAGTTGTTAATCATTTCATAGGTATTAGTTTAGTTTTAAATTATTGATAGATTCTTTATATTAGAAAAGTTAGAATCTTTACATTATGTCTTGTTTAAATTCAAATGGAAATGATAGTTTGATGAATCAAGGCTAAACCTCCATTAGAGGGTTTTGAGGAAGCCTTGCTGAAAACTTGATTTTGTTAGCTTAGAAATCATCGTGATAATCTATTCAATTTTAGAAAGTAATTAGTTCACCATGAGAATGAGTTTGATTGCTTCATATGCTAGTTATTATTTGGTAGAGATTGTCAGGAATAATTAGGGATTAGAAATTCCATTTTGTTATGCGAAAGCATTGAAATTTGGATCACGACGAATCTTCGCTAGTTAATTTAGTCGAGTTAAAGTGGAATCAATCCCCCCTAATTCCTTATCATATAGTCAGTTTAGTATTCCATAGTCGAATTATCATATCTTGTTAGTATAATTTCCATCATATTATAAATTCCATTATTACTCTCATTAACTTTGGATAGACCGATAACCTTAGAAAACATTGAATTCTAAAGAACTAGGAGTGGAACGAATTTTCTACTCCAACTCTATTGCGATAGCATCGAGAGTAGAAAACTTTGATAATATAAGCACGAAAATAGCTTTAGTTTTACTTGCATTTGAGTCTTGTTACTTATTCATAGGTAAAAGTATCGTTTTACACATTTATCAAACTTCTTTTCTTTTTCTTTTCTAAAGCAACTAACTAATAAAGACCTCTAGCTCAATTAGGAATAGATTAGTGTGATAGTAAGTGGCAGATGTGTTTAATCTAACCCGGCTTCCTTGTCATTGAGATTGTAAGGTAAAGTGTGCCCACTGCATACTAAAGTAGTGAAACTTGAGCGGAAAAATTAGAGTGGTTTTTCTCTTGACATTTATGTGATGACCTACTTAAGGATGATTTTCTGAGTTTTTAGAAATGGACCTGCTAGTGCATTTCATAGTATTACTCATTGTATATATGTTTATTCGTAGATGATTGATTATTACGCACATATTAGCTTAGGTTTCGACTTGATTATTCTGTATTCATTGCTAAGTGAGATGTATAGATAGTTGAGGCATAAGTAAGGAAACAATAGTTTTATTTCTTAGTTGTTGTAGTATAGATGAAGTTTGTGAGTACTTTCACTGGAAAACTCTCACGAGGCTATAACTCGTCCACTAGGGAATTCCTAGTGGTTTAAGGCCTTGTTGCATATGGTCAATGCAATCGCTTTTCGCTTAAATGAGATTAGTTAGAACTCCATTTTTGGTCACTTATGCTAATTTCTCATATTTGCTTGAGGACAAGCAAAATGATGTTTGGGGGTGGTTTGATAAGTCCCCAAAACTGTAGTTTTAACCCCTTAACAATAATATTTTTAGACCAATTATGCGAGTAATAAATAAAAGTTAATGTTGATTACGTGTTTTTATGTATTTCAGGCATTGGAGTCGATTATGTGCAGAAATGTGTCACTTTTGCGAGATAAAAGATCAAGGGTTGGTTGCTAAGAAGTTCTGTGCTTAAAGGCCAAGATTCAAGGAGAAAAATCCTTTTTAAATCCCGGTCAAAGCTAAAAGTCAAAGTCAACGCGGGCAGAAACAGCGCACAAAAGTCAATAGAACTTCCGAAGACCGTATCTTTGAACTCAGACCTCAAAATTAGGCCTACCTTATTTAAAAACGGCCGTCTTTGAAAGAAATTTCCAATGGTCCAAACCTTGACCCAATCAGAGGAGCAGAAGTGGATGAAAAGTCTGTTGAACCAAAATCAAACTTAAAAGGCCTCTGTGGACTGAAGAAATTGGGTTTCGGGCTCGATTTTTCAGCCCAAAACATGGCTCCTCAGCCCATGCACGAAAAACTGGATCTTGTCTCCTCCATTTTAAGACACAAGACTTAGCTCTTAAGCATTCTAGTTTTTAGGTAGCCATTAGCCAATAATTTTAGATCTAGTTTTAGACTCCATTAATTAGTTTCAATAGTTTGTTTTGGATCTAGTTTTTACTTTGCAATAGATTAATTAGAACAAGTAAATGATTAATTGAGAATCATATTTAGTTTTATAATAAAGTATGAGTTTTTAATTCCGATTTAGTTTATTGATTAAAATCTTATTTAGTTTTAGTATTGTTAAATTCATTAATTAGTTATCTTTATTTCATAATTAGTTAATCATAATCTAGTTTAATTATTAAATTCATTAGAATTAATTTTGATCTTAGTTGTTAATCATTTCATAGGTATTAGTTTAGTTTTGAATTATTAATAGAATCTTTATATTAGTAAAGTTAGAATATTTACATTATGTCTTGTTTAAATTCAAATGGAAATGATAGTTTGATGAATCAAGGCTAAACCTCCATTAGAGGGGTTTGATGAAGCCTTGATGAAAACCTGATTGTGTAGTGTAGAACTAGTTGTAAGAGTCTATTCCACTTTAGAAGTTAGTTGATTCGCCATGAGAATGGGTTGGACTTCCTCACATGCTAGTCATTATTTGGTAGAGATTGCCATGATTGATTAGGGATTAGAACGACCAATTCTTATCGTAAGAACGTAAGAATTGGATTACAACAATCTATGCTACTTTATTAAGTTGGATTCAAGGTGGAATCAAATTCCCCTAATTCTTTATCTAGATTTAAACCTTAGTATTTGACTATAATTTGCATCGTAGTATAAATTCGTAAATCTCTCATTAACTTTGGATAGGACTGATAGTCGTAGAAAATATTGAATACTAACGAACTAGGAGTGGAACGAATCTTTTACTCCAACTCTATTTCGATAGATTCGAGAGTAGAATAAATCTTTGATAACATACACGAGTTTAGTTTTAGTTTTACTTGCGTTTATGTTTCATCGTTTATTCGTGAGTAAAACTATATCAATTTTACGTTTATCAACACCCTCTCGTTCAAAGATGAAGATGAAGGTACATGCTCGGTTACGTTCTAGATCTATCAGACTTCGCTTTCATTTCACTAAGTTGTGTTATAGAAAATCTTAGTGCTTGATTCTGTTTGGGGGTGCATTCCATGTTATTTATTTATAGACAGACCCACAACTTTTTAGGTTGTAGATATATGGTAAACTGCATGTTCATTATATACATATGTTTTAAATATAGTCTTTAGTATCTGACTATAAAAGACTCATTTTGATGTTTTGTGTACTTTCTTTCACTTCCATATATTGGTAAGTGCACCACTCAGGTAACCAGACCCTCCCTAGGGAGTGTGTAGCTGTAAGTACCAGATCATATGTCCATGGTTAACATAATTTACATTTTCCACTCTTGCATGTTTTCTCAGTTTTTGAGTCATGTTTCTCTATGGTGTGAATTACGCATTTATTGCTTTATTGTTTTTTTTTAAATTAAATCTTATTCATTAAAAGTAAAAAATATCAAAACCATAAAAATAGTAATCTGGGAAGTCTCGAGAATCTGACTTTAAAATACCCACGTTTAAAACAAATTTCCTAATCTTCATTCCCAAAAATTTGTTTGGGGATGGGGTGTTTGTTTTCCATCCATGATTGCTAAACTTTCCATTTGTGTTGCTTAAGCCGTTTTTCAATCCAGGTTGACATTATCTATGAATTTAGATTTCATTCGTTCGCATAACTTACATCACGCACACATTTTGAGGTATTTTCCATATTCTTATATGTCACCCACGGTTAGATTAGAGTGTTTTATTGATTATTGGATTTAAAATTCTCTCATGATCGTTTCCATATCTCATTCGTAAAAATCGGGCAGGTAACGAATCGGAAATTTTAGTTTGAAGTTGTGCGAAAAATTGGAAAAATTCTGGAAACGAATTACGCTTGGGCCCAAATACCGCATGCACGTGCACGACACGTGCGTCTCCTTCCTCAAGCCAAAAACAGATTGCGATTTTTCTTCTCACTTCCGCCATTACCAAAGTTTAAACCCTAGCCAAAATAAAATAAAAAAATAGAAAACCTAAACTCTACTATGCTAAAAAAAAATTAAACCCACTCCAAATCTTCTCCACAACATCCCCCCCACCATTTCCATCATTTTGCACCACCAAAACATAACAAAATTCACAAAAATTTGGACCACCACCGCGCCTCCTCCCAACTATTTAGTAAGTTTGCTTCAAACTCTACTCTTCCACCTTATTCAAACCCACAAATCGTTTCAAAACTTGAATGGCTCTCAGACGTCGAATTTTGGCAGAACAAGCTTTTACTACCCCCCGCTTTACGCCGTTTTTTCGTGATGAGATGATTAGGAGGAATTGGAATAGGTTGTGGTACTCGATAGATGATTTCTACCACTCTAATTTGGTCAAATAATTCTAGAAGAAGAGAGAGTTGGAGGGTCATAAAATTTTTCGTGAAGGTGGCTAGGACTAGGAGAGAAGTATCGAGAGAGTTATTGGCTGAGATTTTAGGCATTACGCCTAAACGCCACCTCGAAGCCACTTTGCAAGAATCCCAGTATACGGGAGTTCCTACATTGATGAAAGACACTATCATGGAGGATCAGTACAATTCGAATTCTCATTGTGTTCGACAGTCATCTCTGCCAACCAACCAACTGGTTGTAGCTCAGTGGATTGGTAGGAATGTCACGGGAAAAGAGAAGGTCAGTGACATCAATCTGAACTGTCTTCACATTCTTTGGATATTTCAGGAGAATAGGTATAACTTTTGCATCCTTGAGTTTATTTTAACTATGATTAGAGGCGTTGGAAAGAGTGTCGCGCCCTTTCCGATATTGATCACTAAGATATGCTGTCTTTTAGAGCTAATACAAAATCTGTTTGTATTATGCTAAAATTGCATTCAAATGCAAATATTTATACAGAGTGTATCTAAAAGACTTGGACGTTGCCGGAAGATAGGGTGGTTGATTTGGATGAGGAAATGGAGGTTATGACATGTTTGGATGAAGATGCCTTGGAGGGGTGTACTTCTGATTTAGAACGCATGTCAGTGCAACATACTGGCTTACGTTGTGTTTATGGTATTTGTGAAGATGTACGGGATAGGCAGATTATAATTCAAAATAAACAAAAGAACCTTCAGATGAGTTTTGAAATGCTCGACAAGGGTCAGGAGGATCTCTTGTGTAACATGGAGACTCTCGTTCAGCGTCAGAATGCGTATTATACAAAAATGAAGGCAAAGATGGAAGCACAAGGCCTGTTCTGAGTGGAGATTCTACGATGCATGCCACCCCTAGGGGGTTCTGTTTCAGATGAGTTTGAGAGGCATGAGCATCGTCGCCAAAGGACCGATGGCTCGAGCCCTTCTTCATCTCAGGCCCCATTTTCATCCCAGGCCCAATCTTCATCTCAGGGTCCATCTTCATCACGTGGCTAGTTGTTTAGAAAAATTTGTTGTTTTGATGTTATTTAGTTGTTTTATTGTTTTTATTACTTTGGATGTTAAGTGGTTGAATTCAGTAGCTAATTTTGAATTTGGTAGTTAATTTTAATTTGAATTTTGATTTTAATTTAATGTGGTTCTTTTCAAATTATGCGTTGATTTTTGTGTTAATCCCACCTTCCCGAATTGTTTGGGGGTGGTATTATTTCTTCTAGCATGATTTTTATATGATCCAAATCCCCACGCCACCTAATAAAAACCTCTAGCTAAATTAGGAATAGGTTAGTGTGATAGTAAGTGACAAATCTGTTTGATCGAACCCAGCTTCCTTGTGTGTCATTGAGATTGTAAGGTAAAGTGTGCCTACTGCGCACTTGAATAGCAAAACTTGAGCGGAAAAATCAGAGTGTTTTTTGTCTTGACATTTATGTGATGACCTACTTAAGGACGTTGTTCCGAGTTTTCATAAACCGACCTGCTAGTGCATTTCATAGTATTACTCATTGTATATATTTTTATTCGTAGATGATTGATTATTATGCATATATTAGCTTATGTTTCGACTTGATTATTCTATATTCATTGCTAAGTGATATGTATAGATAGTTGAGACATAAAGAAAGAAACAATAGTTTTATTTCTTAGTCGTTGTAGTATAGATGAAGTTTGTGAGTAACTTCACTAGAAAACTCTCATGAGGCTATAACTCGTCCACTAGGGAATTCCTAGTGGTTTAAGGCCTTGTTGTATATGGTCAATGCAATCGCACTCGGCGAAACGATAGTAGTTAGAACTCCATTTTCGGTCACTTATTCTAATTTCTCATATTTTCTTGAGGACAAGCAAAATATTGTTCAGGGGTGGTTTGATAAGAGCCCAAAACTGTAGTTTTAACCTCTTAACAATAATACTTTTAGACCAATTATGCAAGTAATGAATAAGAGTTAATACTGATTACATACTTTTATATATTTCAGGCATTGGAGTCAATTATGTGTAGAAATATGTCACTTTGGCGAGATAAAAGAACAAGGGTTGGTTGCTAAGAAGTTCTGTGATTAAAAGCCAAGATTCAAGGAGAAAAAGCTTTTACAAAGCCCAGTCAAAGCTGAAAAGTCAATGTCAACACAGGCAGAAACAACACACAAAAGGCAGTAGAACTTCCGAAGACTGTATCTTTGGACTCAGACCTCGGAATTGGGACTACCTTATGTCAAAACGACCGAATTGGAAAGAGCTTTTCAATGGTTCAAACAGAAAAGCAAAAAAGGACAAAAAGTATGTTGAAGCAAAATTCAGCTGAAAAGGACTCTGTGGACAGAACAAATGGGGTTTTTGGCTCAATTTTCTGGCCCAAAACATGGCTCCTCAGCCCATGCACGAAAATGTGGATATGGTCTCCTCCATTTCAAGACACAAGACTTAACTCTTAAGCATTCTAGTTTGTAGGTAGCCATTAGAAAATAGTTCTAGATCTAGATTTAGACTCCAGAAATTAATTAGTTTTTATTATCTTGTTTTAAATTCAGTTATTGAATCATAGTTATTTATTCATTAGATCAATAAAGTTAGTTAGTTCTTCATAATCTAGATTCATTCCCATTAAATCATTTTAGTTTCAACTCATAGATTTAATTATCACTCATTACTATTTCAATTGATTCTTGCATGATTAGATTTCCATTTGAATTCAAATAAGTAAATTTAGAATATTTATATCGTGTCTTGCTTAAATTCATATAGAAATGATAGTTTGATGACTCTAGGCTAAACCTCCATTAGAGGGGTTTGAGGAAGCCGTGATGAAAGCTTGATTGTTGTTAGCGTAGAATAGTCATAATTTTCCATTCCAATCTAGAAAGTAATTAGTTCACCATGAGAATGGGTTTGATTGCTTCACATGCTAGATGTTAGTTGGTAGAGATTACCATAAACAACTAGGGATTAGGAAGAACCAATTGCTATATGAAAGCATTGCAATTTGGATTACAACGAATCTTCGCTAGTTAATTAAGTCGAGTTAAGGTGGAATCAATCCCCCCTAATTCCTTATCATAGTATCAATTTAGCATTTCATAGTTGAATTATCGTATCTTGTTAGCATAATTTGCATCATAGTATAATTTCTCATCGTACTCTCATTAACTTTGGATAGACCGATAGTCGTTGAAAACGTAAATTCTAAAGAACTAGGAGTGGAACGAATCTTCTACTCCAACTCTATTGCGATAGCATTCGAGAGTAGAAAACTTTGATAAACCCTTAGCGTAAAGTAGTTTTAGTGTTACTTGCGTTTGAGTCTCGTTACTTATTCGTAGGTAAAACTATCATTTTCCCTTTTATCAACATGCATAATAATTAAATCATCTTAAGATAAACAACTATACAATGAACTAAAGTATGAAATGCAATGGCAGGTCCATTTCTGAAATGTTTGGGTAGCGTGCCTAAGTAGGTTCTCACAAGGAATGTGTCAAAACATATAACACTATAATTTTTCCACTCAAGTTTGCTAACTCCAGTTTGCAGTGGGCACACATTTCCTCACAATCTCAATGATAATTCAAGGAAGCCGAGGTCGATCAAACACATCTACCACTTACTATCACACCAACCTATTCCTAATTGAGCTAGAGCTTTTTATTAGTTGATATGGGGTGTAGGTGTTGGTTAAAGAAGGAAGGAAATGGATATTCAAAAAGACGAGTCTGAGAAAATAGGGACTCCTTTTGATTTTATTTTTTAGAGTTCTATCTTTTATTTTTCTTTACTTTTGGAAGCTTTCTTTTCTTTTCTTTTTCTTTCGAAGCAACTAGCTAATTTTTGTTTACACAGGTTTTTATTTTCTTTTTTCTTCACTCATCCTATTTCTTAGACTTATCCACATAAGTAGGCTGATTTTATTTTATTTATTTTATTTTGTTTTATTAGGTAAAGGATTTGGGGTTTGTGAAAAGGCTAATGAAAGGCTTAGTAGGGCGACTAGCGGATAATCAATTTTATATAGGTGTGAATTTCTGGCTATATCGATCAAAAGAGGGCCTAAATTCTCACTTAGGATATGGTTTTGTGATCAAGCAAGTGGATGTGTGATTTTTCAACTCAGATTTGACTTCTCCCTTTTGTCATCACTCAGATATTAATTCATATGGGATTTTTGGCTAGATACTCACAGGATATATATTAAGTACTTTAACCTAGGTCTTAGAAAAATACTATCAAGTACAATCATAGATGCTCATGCAAGATGTTCATAAAAAGATGCAATGACTATTACCTACATATTAATCTAAGTTTTAAAAAATAAATCCTAATTCAAGTACTACGTGAGATTTCTAGACTAAAATCATCATGGAGAAGGGAACAATACCATTATCACTAAGTGCCTAGTATAAACAATATTTATGATTTTTAATATTTTATAAAGAAAAGTACGTAATTTACATCCTAAAAGTGCCTAATTTTTGCAAATATTTTTATCCCACCCCCAAACAATCGAACACTTTGTTCTCAAAGTGCAAAGAGATAAGGAAATAATTTACCATAGAAACGTGGCAAAAATTGGCAGTACATGTAACATAAATATTGTAAAGATGATATGATAACATGAAACACAATTCAATTGTTACGTACTAACTAACACAAACGTTACTGGAGTAAACATGACAGGCAAAAGGTGCCAAAAAGTTTTGAAATGAATGACCAAAATACGCCACCCCCAAACAAAATTGGAAAACCTTTTTTTATATTTGAAAATTTTTGTTTGGCCTATACTCCAGAAAGGTGTTATTGTACAAAAACTTTGGTCTTTTAAAGTCAGATTCCCTAGACTTACTAATATATGTTTATGTTTTTAACTTTTTAAATTTTTATATGTTTGATTTTTTGAAAAAATTAGAATTACGAGAAAGAAAAAAAAATGAAGCTCACTCCATAGAGATGAATGCATAAGTTACATGAAACATGTACTAAGGATCTGACACTTACAACCACTTACTCTAAAAGGAGGGTCCGTGATAAAAGTAAAATGAATTGTTTTACTCACGAATAAATGATAAAATTCAAACGTTCATAAAACTAAAACTAGACTTTACGTGATGTTTGTCAAATATTATTCTACTCTCGAATCTATCGAATTAGAGTGGAGTAAAAGATCCGTTCTACTCCTAATTCTTTAGCATTCAATGTTTTCTAATATTATCAGTCCTAGCCAAAGTTAGTGAAAGTAATGGTAGGAATTTAATACTTTGATGCAAATTTAACTAACAAGATATGAATAACTCAATTACGAAATGCTAAGGTTTGAATCTAGATAAAGAATTAGGAAAATTTGATTCCACCTTGAATCTAACTTAATAAACTAGTATAGATTGTTGTAATCCAATTCTTACGTTCCTACGATAAGAATTGGTCGTTCTAATCCCTAATCAATCATGTCAATCTCTACCAAATAATGACTAGCATGTGAGAAAGTCCAACCCATTCTCATGGCGAATCAACTACCTTCTAGATTGGAATAGACTCTTACAACTAGTTATACACTACACAATCAAGTTTTCATTAAGGCTTCATCAAACTATCATTTCTCATGGAATTCAAACACGACATCATATAAAGATTCTAACTTTACTAAATTGAACTAATCAATAATTCAAATCTAAATTAACAACTAAGAAATGATTAACAACTAAATATGAATTTGACAATTCTAAAACTAATAAGAATTTAATTAATAAACTAAATTGAGATGAAAATGAATAATTTATTATGAACTAATATTTGATTCTAAATAATAATCTACTTGTTCTAACACTAATTAATTGAAAGGTAAAACAAGATCTAAAACAATAATTGAAAACTAATTAATGGAATAAAAACTCAAAACTAGATCTAGATCTAAAAACTATTCTCTAATGGCTACTTGCTCATAACCTAATTATTCTTAAGAGTTAAGTCGTCTCTATACAAATGGAGGCAAGAAATGAGGCTCAGCCCCTTAGTTCTAACTCGATTGAGTATAAACTCCCTCCCATCGACCCATATCACATAACCTCTTTATTATTTAGGTCTCGTTAAATAACCTCCCTGTTTTCCAAAAAATAGATAAAATATGGCCTGTTTTTATTTCCCATTTTATCTTATTTCCTTTTTTACCCTTTTGGGATTGAAAATTTCCCGACTATATATAAATATATTTTTACATAGTCATATATATATGTAGAACTATATTTGCATAGTCATTGGAGCTATAAAAACTTAAATTTGCATAGTAACTTTTGGGATTGAAAATTTCCTGACACCTGACAGAATATATGTAAATGGATTTTTACATAGTCATATATATGGAAAAATATATTTATATAGTCATTTGAGCTATGAAAACTTAATTTACATAGTAACTTTTGGGATTGAAAATTTTCCTATGAACACAAATTTCATATGAAAATTTAAATTTAAATAGGTTAAGAAGACTGTGTAATTTTATATTCTCATATGTAAATACAAATTTACATAGGATGACGTCAGCCCAGTTTGTCCTTAAGACAAAATTATAAGTAAACATTGATGACGTCAGCTCAATTTTCACAGGGGTATTTTGGTATGTTTTGGCTTTGATGTTATGTTTTAAATAATAGGGAGGTTTATGCATTTGTTCGCTTACAGGGGGTTTTTGTGCAACCATTTAAGTACCAGGGAGATTAAACCCATTGTCTACAAATGGAGGACACAAGATCCACATTTTTCGTGCATGGCCTGAGGAGCCATGTTTTGGGCCGAAAAATCAAGCCCAAAGTCCAATTTCTTCAGTCCACAGACCCCTTTCCAGCCGGATTTGACTTCAACAGACTTTTCATCCACTTCTGCTCCTCTAATTGGGTCAAGACTTGGACCATTGGAAAACTCTTTCCGATCCGGTGGTTTTGACATAAGGTAGGCCCAATTCCGAGGTCTAAGCTTAAAGATACGGTCTCCGGAAGTTCTGCTGACTTTTGTGTGTTGTTTCTACCCACGTGGACTTTGACTTTTCACCTTTGACCGGGATTTTTAAAGACTTTTTCTCTTTGAATCTTGGCCTTTAATCACAGAACTCCTTAGCGACCAACCCTTGCTCCTTTATCTCGCCAAAGTGACATATTTCTGCACATAATTGACTCTAAAGCCTGAAATACATAAAAATACGTAATCAACATTAACTCTTATTTATTACTAGCATAATTGGTCTAAAAGTATTATTGTTAAGGGGTTAAAACTATAGTTTTGGGCTGTTATCAAACCACCCCCAAACAGCATTTTGCTTGTCCTCAAGCAAATATGAGAAATTAGCATAAGTGACCAAAAATGGAGTTCTAACTAATCTCGTTTCGCCGAGTACGATTGCATTGACCATATGTAACAAGGCCTTAAACCACTAGGAATTCCCTAGTGGACGAGTTATAGCCTCGTGAGAGTTTTCTAGTGAAGGTACTCACAAACTTCATCTATACTACAACAACTAAGAAATAAAACTATTATTTCCTTATTTTTGCTCCCAATTATCTATATATCTCACTAGCAATGAATTAAGAATAATCAAGTCGAAATCTAAGCTAATACATGCATAATAATCAATCATCTTCGAATAAACATATATATAATGAGTAATACTATGAAATACACTAGAAGGTTCGTTTATGAAAACTCGGAATAGCGTCCTTAAGTAGGTCATCACATAAATGTCAAGACAAAAACCACTCTGATTTTTCCGCTCAAGTTTCACTACTCCAGTGTGCAATGGGCACACTTTCCCTTACAATCCCAATGACACACAAGGAAGCCGGAGTCGATCAAACACATCTGCCACTTACTATCACACTAACATATTCCTAATTGAGCTAGAGGTCTTTATTAAGTGTTGCGGGGATTAGGAGATGGTTTAAGAAGGAAGAAAATGGATATTCAAAAAGGACAAGTCTGAGATAATAGAGTCTTCATATTATGTAACTAGAGAAAACCTTATTCTTTACTTTTTCTTCTACACTTTGTTTCCATCATTAGCCATATTTTTCTTTTTCTTTGGCTTTTGACTCCTTTGATTCTATTTTTAGAGTTCTAACTCTTTGTTTTTTTTTTATTTTTTTTTATTTGGATGGAAATTTTCTTTTCTTATTTGGAGCAACTAACAAATTCTTGATTTTAAAGGTCTTTCTCTTTTCTATTCTTCATCTCTATTCTCAGACTCATTCTACAATGGGTAGGTTGATTTTTTTTTTTTTTTTTTTTTAAATTTTGTTTTAATTTGTTAATAGGGTAAAGGATTTGCAGTTTATGAAAGGCTAAAGAAACGCTCAGAGGGGCGACTAGCGGAAAATTATTCATAGGTTTGAATTTCTGGTTATATCGATCTAAAGAGTGACTAAATTCTCACTTAGGATATGGTAAAGTGATCAAGCAAGTGGACGTGTGATTTCTCTATCCGGATTTTACTTCTCCCTTGTGTCATTTCTCTAATGTTTCATTCATATAAGGCTTTAGGCTATATTCTCACAGGATTTGTAGAATAAGTACTCTAGCCTAGATTTCAGAAACTTACTACCAAACAATCATAGATACTCATGTAATATATTTATAGATAGATGCAAAGATTATTACCTACATATTAACCTAAGTTTCTAAAATTTATTCTAATGCAAAAGCTACGTGAGATTTCTAGATTATCAAGGGCCTAGAGAAGGAAAACAATACCAATATTCCTAAGTGTACAGCATAAGCTTTTATTTATATTTTCTTTAAATTTTTTTGAATTTTTAACTAGAAAACAAGTGCATATTATACATATCTATATCCTAACAGATGCCTTAATTACACGTGTTTCTATGCCCCCTCCCCCAAACAAGAAGCATGTTTTGTCCTCAAAGTATTTAAATAAAAATGGTAGAGAAATACCATTGAAACGCGTGAAATTCTGGAACATCTACAAAACAAGGTTAAAACATACTAATATAGAAAAAGAAAACTGAGGCAACTCTATAAGAGTTCCACCCGTTATGGGGTTAATAAGAATTAAATTGCTTAGGACATAAGCAGACACTAACTGAAATAAAAACTAACCTTAACTCCCATTTAAGCCTCATCCTCCTCATCCTTTTTTATAAAGAAATGAGGTTCCTTCGCATCCTGCCACGCCATGATAATTTTTCATGTTTCACGCCACTTATCGTCTATTATAGCTAGCCTGTCAAGTGCCACTTGGTCGGATGGGGTGTAAGGTGCAACCTGATAAGGTTGTATCCTCCATCCTTGCCAAGTCATTGCATGAAACGATCGCATAATACAATTGGTGGGTCTCACAATGTTGACCCCAACCCAATCCGTGAAATGAGCACAAAAAACAGGGAAGAAAGATAGCATAATACGACAAATTAAAACAGACATAAGAAGGTACTTATGCCTCTTGCTATGGGCTCGGGCTAAACTAGACATTAGGGTCTGGGGAATATCATAGAGTGTACGTCCCCCAGCTAAAGCAAGTAAAATATAACAAGTTTCATCATTCACTGAAGAATAACGCCATTCCCCTCTAATGTTAAGCATGCGGGTGACCCGGGTTCGATCCCTGGCAGCGGTGCCATTTGATAAAAGTAAAATGAATAGTTTTACTCATGAATAAATGATAAAATTCAAACGCTCATAAACCTAAAACTAGACTTTACGTGATATTTATCAAAGATTATTCTACTCTCGAATCTATCTAAATAGAGTGGAGTAAAAGATTCGTTCCACTCCTAGTTCTTTAGCATTCAATGTTTTCTAATATTATCAGTCATAGCCAAAATTAGTGAGAATAATGGTGGGAATTTAATACTACGATGCAAATTTAACTAACAAGATATGAATAACTCAACTACAAAATACTATGGTTTGAATCTAGATAAAGAATTAGGGAAATTTGATTCCACCTTGAATCCAACTTAATAAACTAGTATAGATTGTTGTAATCCAATTCTTACATTCTTACGATAAGAATTGGTCGTTCTAATCCCTAATCAATCATGACAATCTCTACCAAATAATGACTAGCATGTGAGATAGTCCAACTCATTTTCATGGCGAATCAACTACCTTCTAGAGTGGAATAGACTCTTACAACTAGTTCTACACTACACAATCAAGTTTTCATCAAGGCTTCATCAAACCCCTCTAATGGAGGTTTAGCCTTGATTCATCAAATTATCATTTCTTATGGAATTCAAATACGACATCATATAAATATTCTAACTTTACTAAATTGAACTAATCAATAATTCAAATCTAAATTAACAACTAAGAAATGATTAACAACTAAATATGAATTTGACAATTCTAAAATTAATAAGAATTTAATTAATAAACTAAATTAAGATGAAAATGAATACTTTATTATGAACTAATATTTGATTCTAAATATTAATCTACTTGTTCTAACACTAATTAATTGAATGGTAAAACTAGATCTAAAACAATAATTGAAAACTAATTAATGGAATAAAAACTCAAAACTAGATCTAGATCTAAAAACTATTCTCTAATGGCTACTTGCTCATAACCTAATTATTCTTAAGAGTTAAGTCCTACCTATACAAATGGAGGAGACAAGATCCACATTTTCGTGCATGGGCAGAGGAGCCATGTTTTGGGTTGGAAAATCGAGCCCAAAGCCTAATTTCTTCAGTCCACAGATCCCTTTCCAACCGGATTTGACTTCAGTAGACATTTTATCTACTTTTTCTCCTCTGATTGGGTAAAGGTTTAGACCGTTGGAAAGCTCTTTCTGAGGCGGTCGTTATGATATAAGGTAGGCCCAATTCTGAGGTCTGAGCCCAAAGATACGGTCATTGGAAGTTCTGCTGACTTTTGTGTGTTGTTTCTGCCCGCTTTGACTTTGACTTTTCAGCTTTGACCGGGCTTTTTAAAGGTTCTTTCTCCTTGAATCTTGGCCTTTAATCATAGAACTCCTTAGTAACCAACCCTTGCTCCTTTATCTCGCCAAAGTGACAAATTTCTACACATAATTGACTCAAAAACCTGAAATACATAAAATCACGTAATCAACATTAACTCTTATTTATTACTCACATAATTGGTCTAAAAGTATTATCGTTAAGGGGTTAAAACTACAGTTTTGGGCTCTTATCAGTCCGATTACCTTAATGGTGCACTCCCATAACAAAAGATTGGAATGTAGTACACTGAAGAATAAAATGAGTCTTGTATAGTCAGATACTCAAGACTTTATCTAATATTTTATATATATATATATATATATATATATATATATATATATATATATATATATATGTGCCACTTGTCATATATCAACAATCGAAAAAGTCGTGAGTCTTTCCATTAATAATTGACATGGAATGCACCACCAAACAGAATAAAGCACCAAAACTTTCTACAATGTAACTTAGTTGAATGAGAGAGTGTCCAAGTGAATGATCGTGAGAAAATGAATGGTTGTGGAAAATACTTGTAATGTGGATAAGTGTTAGAAGAAAAGGGTGAGAAGAATGATTGGATTCTATGAGGGATTAGCTCAGGTGGATGGTGGTTAGGTGGTGTTCTAGGTAGTTTTTTAGAGGGTGGATCATCACAGGCTCTTAACAACTCATAGAATTCCTCATCTAGCTTGGTCGCATCCACATAATTATGATATTCATCTACATCTTTGAGAAAGTCATCAATTTCGTCAAAACAATCCAAATTGTGATCTTTGTTTTCTTCCATGAGAGGAGTATCTACTAGTGTGGGGACGAAAGCGTCGGCGGCACTAATGTGAGATACAAAACTCTCAATGGACTTCAGTTCTCTTTCTACAGGCAAACCTACTTGTCCCTGCTTGAGTCTAAACATGTTAACCTCCATAGAAAGATTTCCAAATAAAAGATTCATTGATTTATCCCGACAATGGATTTGGGCATTGGCGGTTGCCAAGAAAGGATGCCCTAATATGATTGGAATAGAATCATGACCAACTTTTGTGTCAAGAATAATGTAGTCGGCTGGGTAGTAAAAATCCTGAACTTTAACGAGAACATTTTCTACGACACCTTTGGGGTACTTAATAGAACGATCGGCTAGCTACAAAGTCATTTTGGTTGGTTGAAGTTTTGTTAAACCTAATTGTTTATATAAATAAAAAGGGAGTAAGTTAACACTCACCCCCAGGTCTAATAGAATAGTTGTTATGAAGGTATCGCCTAAGGTGTATTGTATAGTAGGACGACGAAGGTCCTTGTAATTAATAATTCCATTATGTTCAGATAAGGAAGGATATTATTTAGTTAAGAAGGCTTCGTGGGGTATCTTGGTTTTCCTCTTCTTGGTGCACAACTCTTTTAGAAACTTAGCATGTCCAGGTAGACTTTTTATAGCATCGAGAAAAGGTAGGTTGATAATTAGATTTTTAAAAACTTTCCTAATCTCCTCAAAATTAGTATCCTTTTTCAACATGGCTAGTCTCTAGCATGGGGATACGGTGGTTTATCTCTATATTTAGCATAAGAGTCAACAGTAGTATTAACCTTGTCTTTATCTTTTCCCGTTTTCCTAGGTATCCATATTAGAACCTCTATCGGTGTAAGATCGGCAGTTTCTATTGTGGGGTCTTGTAAGGGTTTCCCTTTTGGTTATGGTGGGACTGGAACGTCTACAGTTTTAGGGTTTTCTGTTTCTATGACAGTATTAGGTATGGTTTCGTCCTCATCTTCTGTTTGCGAGCAATCTCCAAGCATAGTTACTTTGTTATCAACTATTCTCCCTAAACAAAGGGTAGTGATTGCATGTAGGTTCCTTTGGTTTATATACTATTACTCTGAATATTGTTTACTTCGAAGGCGGTGTTTGTTAATATAGGATTAGGCACTTCTTGACCTGGAAACACGCCAGCTGTTTGATTATTATTTTGGTTAGGAGACATGTTAATAATCTTTTAGCACAAAGACTACATCATTTGAAATGTTTGTTGCATAATTTGATTCTAGTTTTGTAGCAAAGTAACTACTACTTCATATGTAGATGGTTTGGCGGGTTGAGTGGCCATAGGAGGAGTGACTGGAATTAAGGCTTGTTGCATGGTCATGTCTTGATATTAATAGTTCTAGGTCATGGGCACTAAACCTCTATTTTGGTCACCTAAATTTCCTTGTCCTGGAGGTTGAGTAAACTGGTTGAAGTTTGATGCCTGTGGTGGTGGTTGTGCATAGACAAGATGACAATAGAAGTCAGAATGCTCAAGACTAAAATAGACATTACAACGAGTATATTTAATGTTCATGACTGGAGTGGGTTGTTGTTGAATAGAGAAGGCATCTACCTTTTTAGTGAGGGCATTGATAAGAGTTTTAAGCTCGGGATTAGGTTTAACCTCAAAAGAAGAAGGAGTGGAGCGGGAAGAGTCGTTACCTCCCCAGCTGTTGTTTCTCTTAGATTGATCTTCTAAGAATTTATAAGCCTCTGAGGCTCCTTTACTAAAAAAACTACCCCCATTCATTATATCAAGAACCTCTTTATGGTGATGTGAAAGCCCTTTGAAAAAGGCACGAACAAGCGTATCTTTCGCAAGGTTATGATGTGGACATTCTATGAGAAGATCAGTGAACCGGTTACAGGCCTTTGAAAAAGATTCATGAGGGTTCTGGCGGAAGAAATGAATCTTTTGAACATTTCGTTTGTCTTCAGTGGTGGGTAAAATTGTTCCATGAACAACTAAACAAGTTTGGCCCATGAGTCCACGGAGTTTGGCGTTTGGGCAGTTAACCAAGACGACGCCTTGTCGGCTAGGGTAAATGGAAACACCCTAAGTTTAACTTGATCCAGACTTACATTAGGATGATGGAATGTAGTGAGAACTTGTTCTATCCTACGCATGTGTTGATAAGGCTTCTCATGGTCTAAACCATGGAAAACCGGTAATAAGTTAAATATATTCGGGGGAATTTGAAAATCCCCCATTGGGTCTACAAGAACGATGCATGACTTAGATCCATCGATCAGGGCTTTGTAAAAATCAGAGAGAGGAGTCTTTGGTTTTTTAGCCATTGTTGCAGGTGTGGTGTGTGAATTTCTAGATAGGTGTGTGGTATTGCGTCTATGATAAACAAGTAAAGTAGGTTTATGCGTACTAGATCTTAATCTCATACAAATTGAAGTCTAATATACAAATATCCTAATTAAGCATGTAAAACAGCCTGATTATACTAGAATGAAAACTCTTCTAACAGAAGAACGAGGAGTGAAAGAAGGATAACCTGAATGCCTCCTTGCTACATTTATGAATAGCCCCTTCAATACGAATCTCAGTGTCATGTAGAAACCTTCAACACCAAATCAGTAGTATATGCAACTAAGATGTGACCTGTAACTATCCAGTAAAAGGGCAGAGCGATCAGACTTGCTTCGGAGGGCGCACGTGCTCCAATATAGAGTAACTAGGTTGCGTGCGCGCTCTGTACTGAGAAAAAGAGAAACATGTTTTCTCCTGTGAGTTGGGCTATTTTCTTGTGGGCTTCCGAACTGGAATTTGTAAGTGGGCTGAGTTTAAACCTGTAGAAAAACTAGGGTGCGTGCGTGCTCAAAATTGATTGCGGTAGAAAACGCAAACTAAGGTTACTGGAGGTCAGGGCGCATGCTCGCTCTAATATAGGTATAATAGGGCGCGTGCGCGCTCCAAAAAAATTGAAAATTTTACAGTAGTTTGCTATGATGTCCAGAAAGTATCTTGTAAAATTTCAGAACAATTGGAGTTAGGAAAGTCCTTCTACTGCCCTACAAAGTTTGTGAAATAGTGTTCAGACATAATACAAACAAATGAATCGTTAACAAATAAAACCAGAGCCCAAAATCACTAAAATTTTACTGAAGATGACAGACAGCTCATGAGTGTTATTGTAAAAATTTTAGAGCAATTAGAATTCTACAAACCCTCTTTATTTTCTGTTGTTCCAGAAATTAAGTGTTGCAAAACTGCAAAAACACACTGGAAATAATCCACTTATAGGTGGTCAAAACAAATTAAAACCTCTACAAATTTTTAATTCAAACTCCAGATTTATGATAGATACTCATGTAAAAATCTTAGAAGTTTTGGAACTTCCTAAGTAACCCTACGCGACTGTTTTTCCAAAAACTTACAGTTTAAAAGCTGAAATGCAGAACTGTAATGATGGTATTATTTCACTAAGTAAAACAACTAGGAAAAATCTCACAATATTCTATTAAATCAATAACACCTTAAGGATTATGCCTGAAAATTTTTAGAATTATCTGAAATTTATAAATATTTTTACTGCAGTGTTCTTCACTATGAAGGTGGGCTCTAAAGTTGGCTATGTGGAGGGCGGGCGTCCATTGATTTAAAAACACTAATACCTGAAACTTTTACAGGTGATTCGTATAGATGTCTGGACAACTATTCCTTAGTCGTTTTCCCCAACCGACCGTCTAAAAAACAATCAATAGTAAGAATATCAAGTTAAAAGAGAACGAAAACGTTAAAAACAAGAGTGAAAAGTTAAAAGGATGGATGGGTTGAGAATGGGGGGATTGCCCCTTGGATTCAAGCAATTGAATTCTTGTTTTGAATGAGTTTAAGATGACAGCGGTGCCATTTGATAACCATAAAAATAATAGATTATTTTTCTCTAACATATTCTTATGTTATCAATTATTTCTTTCCTACTCTCACATATATATATATATATATATATATATATATATAGAGTACGGAATCGTTCCACTCTTAAACCTCTAGAATTAACGAATTCAACTAATCAAACACAAGAAAATAATGGTGAGAGCAATATTTATGGATATGAATTTATACTATAAAACAAAACTTATGAATTTAACTTATACTAATTTAACTAAAGCAATTGAATATGACTTGAATAAAATGTGGAGAAGGAAATAGAGAGAGTTGAATCCACCTTGATTACTACCTAATATGCAAGTATAGAGTTTGTTGCCAAAACCCTAATCTTTACGTTTAAACCCAAGGTTCAAACATAAAGGTTAGGCCTTTATGATCCCTAATTACTTATGTTATCTCTAATCATATAATAATTAGCATGAGAGGAAGTTAAAACTCATTCTCATGGCAGATTAACTATCATTTAGCCTAAGTTAATTCTACTTATGCCTAAGTAGAGAAACCTAGGCTTAAAACTCTTTTTAGCAACTACTCTACACTAATATATCAAGTCACCATCAAAGCTTCAATCAAACCCTTTTAATGGAGGCTTAACTATGATTCATGAGACTATCATGCAAATAAGAATAATAACAAGACATAATGTAAAGAAGAATTGATTGAATAGAAAAATAATAACTATAATTAAAACTAAAAACTTGAACGTATTTTAATGGAGGTTTTATGGTGGCTACAATTATAAACCCTAATTATTTAAACTATATTAAACTAAAGAAAGGGGAGAGAGAGAGAGTTAATTAAAACTATACTAATGAGGGAGTAGCCAATTAAAAATGTAACCTTAATCCTCTTTATATAGGAGAGTATTAGGTTTATATTTTCGTGCATGGGCTTTGGAGTTGTGTTTTGGGCCACTAAATCAAGCCCAAAACCTAAATACTTATGTATAAAAAGGGTTCTCTTACTGGAATTTACTGTAAGACCCTTTTCGTCTAGTTTTACTACTCTGATTTGGTTAAGGCCTATACCATTAGAAAGCTCTTTCCGATACGCTCGTTTTGACATATAATAGGCCCAATTCCGAGGTTTGAGTTCAAAGATACAGTATGCGAAAGTTCTGTTGACTTTTCCGTTCTTTTTCTGCCTGTGTTAACTGACTTTCTAGCTTTGACTAGACCTTAAAAATGTTTTTTCTCCTTGAAACTTGGGCTTTACCCATATAACTTCTCTAGCTAGCAATTTGACTCCTTTCTCTTACAAAAGTTGTATTTCTTCACATAATTGATTATAAGACCTGAAATACACAAAAACACGTAAACATTACTAACTATTATTTATTATAAACATAATTAACTTAAATATAATATTATTAAGGGGGTTAAAATTGCATTTTTGGGCTCTTATCACCAATCATTTCCTACTGCCTCGAAAAACTTAAAACAAAAGATCCCAATTCGTTAACGGTCTAATTTTTGCGAATGAGCTGCGAAAATGATTAGCAAAGAAAATTTAATCCAATGATCTATAAGAAACTCAAATTTAACCGTTGTTGACACATAAGAAGAAGGAAAATGCCTCAAAACGCGCGAATGGCATAAATTATGTGAACGAAAGAAATCTAAATGAATAGATTATGTCAACATGAATCAAAGCACGACTAAACGACAGAAAGAACAAGGATAGGAAGTTGAGTGAACAAGAACAGAAAGACCAAAAACACCCCACCCCTAAAAAAAAATTTAAAACAGGATTTAAAATTTTGTTTAAAGTGTGGGTCTTTTAAAGTCAAATTCGTAAGACTTACTATTCTAATGTTTATAGGGTTTTAATTGTATTTTACTTTTTATGAGTTTTAATTTTTTTTTTAATAAAATGAATAAAACAATAAAGACGCAAGTCACTCTATAGAGAAATACTACTCAAAATGTGAGAAAAATGCAAGAGTGGAAAGCGTGAATTATGTAAAACGTGGACTAAGGATCTAGCCCCACACAATCCATATGGAAGGCCCTGTTACATTAATGGTGAACTCCCGAAATGTGGAAATTAAAAGAAAGTACATAAAAAATAGAGGGTCAGTCCTCATAGACAGGGTCCTGCAGAAAAACATTTTCCATAGCTAGAGGCCACAATTCGTGAAAATGTTTCAGTCGTTGGCCATTTACTTGGAAGGTGTTGTTATCCTTGGGATTTACCAACGTGATTGTCTTGTGGGGGGTGACAGTAGTAACCACAAAAGGACCAAACCAACATATTTTTAATTTCCCCGAAAAAATATGCAAGCGGGAGTTGTAAAGGAAAAGTTTTTGACCAACTACAAACGTTTTACACAAAATTTGTTTATCATGAATATGTGTTCATGTTAGCTTTATAATCCTTCGCGAGATCATAAGAATCACTATGATGTTCTTCAATCTCATTCAACTGCAATTTGCACTTAGCACCAGCCTCATTGATATTAAAGTTTAGACTTTTGATAGCCGACAGAGCACGGTGCTCCAACTCAACACGTAAGTAACAAGTTTTTCCAAACACAAGTCTGAAGGGTGATATTCCAATGGATGTCTTAAAAGCTGTCTGATATACCCATAAGGTATCTATTAAGCGTCTAGACCAGTCTTTCCTATCAGGATTGTGTGTCGTTTCTAAAATCTTTTTGATTTCCCTATTGGACACCTCAACTTGGCCACTAGTTTGCGGATGGTAAGGAGTTGCCACCTTATGGGTAACTCCATATTTTTTTACTAATGAAGCAACAACTCTGTTGCAAAAATGTGTTCCCCCATCACTGATGATAGCTTTGGGGATGCCAAAACGAGAGAAAATGTATTCTTTACAAAAACACAACCGTCGTATGATCGTTTCTATGGCAAACCATGGACTCAATCCATTTGGAAACGTAGTCGATGGCTACGAGAATATAAACAAAACTGTGAGAGATAGGAAATGGACCTATGAAATCAAGTTGCTGGCATCGAACATACACTTTGCAGTGTACTTGGGGATCTTGAAAAATAGTAAGCCAATAGAAACCACATTGAAGAACCATAGCGGTTGTTTTCATTCCACTAAAATGGCCACCACACGATTGTTCATGGTAGAAGGATAAAACCTCATAGTGTTCCCACTGGGGAATACAATGACTAATAATCTGATTGGCATAATACTTAAAAAGGTAGGGCTCATCCCAATAGTAAAACTTAACTCTGGCCAAAAATCTCTTACGTTCAATTTTGATCATATATCAGGAATAATTTCAGAAGCTAAAAAATTCACAATGTCGGCATACCATGGTGCAGAAAAAATCACATAGAGATGCTCCTTAGGAAAAAAATCAGATATTAACTTAGAGTCACTATCATTCTCATTGGCTAGTTTAGATAAGTGATTGGCAACTACATTTTTGACCCCTCTCTTATCCTTAATTTTTAAGGTAAACTCTTGTACGAGAAAGATCTACCAGATCAATCTTTGTTTAGCATCCTTCTTGGCGAGAAGGTGCCTATAAGCTGATAATCAGTATATACTAAGGTCATAGAACCAACCAAGTAAGGACGAAACAAATTCCTTTTCCGTGGTAGTGTAATTACGTTGAGTATCATTTAACATTTTTCTAGCATAATAAATAATTGTGGACTTATCATCTAATTTTTGCCCTAACACGACACTAACAACATATTTGCTAGCATCGCAGATAAGTTCGAAAGGTTTAGACCAATCAGGAGGTTGTATAATCGGGGCAGAGGTTAAGGCGGATTTCAATGTCTAAAAAGCCTGTGTTACAGTCAGGATTGAAATCAAAGATGGCATCTTTCAAAAGCATATTTTTTAAAGGCCTAGCTAATTTTAAAAATCTTTGATAAAACACCTATAGAAACTTGCATGGACTGTAAAGGCTCTAATATCACTGGCAGTCCGTGGTATAGGTAGAGACGCTATTTTATCTAAGTTGGCTTTATCTACTTGTATGTCATCACTAGATACAATATGACCTAGAACTATCCCTTTTTTAACTATAAATGACAAGTTTCCTTTCTAGTTCAATAGAAAGTTTCTTTTCCACTTAAGGTAAAATCCTCCATTGTGTACAGTGAGAGTTCTTGAGTGGAAAAACCTTGAATGAAATATGAATTCTCTTGTTTTGAATAGCCAAAACTTCCCATCCCTACAAACAACAACCACAGCGGCTTAGATACAAAACCCCACACAAGCGGTGGATAGAGATAGCATTCAAGAAGCAAATAATGGAGCTAACTCAAGAGGACAAACATGAAACTGGAATGCACTTTTCCATGGAGAAAAAGGAGGTACACTCGCAACTGAGCTTAAACAGTTTAACCTGGGCATGGTTGAGGGAGTTGCGCAAGTCCCAAAGGAGCTAATTAAAAAAGGTCGGACATTATGGAAATATTATGTTGTGGGGTTTTTCTTAGAACAGAAACTTCCATACCCTGTGGTCAGAGATTTCCTCAGGAAAAAATGGAAAACAAAGGGAGACTATGAGATGGTTGCGGATGCAAACGTATTTTACTTCAAATTTACCAATGAAGAAGACAAGAGAAAGGTGTTGGAAATGGCACAAATATACATGGCAGGGAAGTGTTTCATTGTTACCCAATGGAATCAAGATGTTGAAAAGAGGAAAAATACAGTAAAGGCTATTCCAATTTGGGTAAACTTACATAATGTGCCAAAGGACTGGTGGAATGGGGAAGGCTTGGGATTTCTAGCAAGCAGATTGGGGGAACCCCAGAGGATGGATGAAGCCATTGCTTCAAGGAAAAGATTAACTTTTGCGAGAGTTAGTGTGTTATTATAGATTAATGCAGAGTTGCCTGAAACCTTTGATATAGATATGGGTGGCGGTGACATTAGAACGATTTCGGTGGAATATGGCTGGATACCCAAGCTGTGTGACTATTGTAAGAAGTTCGGGCACAAGACTGCAGGGTGTTTGAGGAAAGGTAACATAGAAGACAATAAAAGATAGAAGGAGGTGATGGAGGACAATTCTGTCACTATTCCTGAGAGTAGCACACTTAGGAATGAATCAGGGGCAGAAATCACAAGCCCTGCTGAAGCTGCAGCACGACAAGCCCCAGAGGAACTATCAGCAGATAGATAGTTGACAAATAGTAACACCAATGAAGAAAGAGAAACAAGGAACCTAGATAGTGGTACTGAGATGATACACAGTGCTACGATGCTGACAGTAATAGAGGAGATGGTTAGAACTGAGGGCAGCACAGAGAATAATATAGGGGACATTACAGTAGTAGCTATGAGTACAGTGGGAGCTGAACAAGGTGAAGCTGAAAGAGGGACTGAGTATAGTGGGAGATTGAATAGAGAAAGCAGTGATGAGGTTAGTGAGATGGACCAGGGGGTTCGGACAAGGCCAGTTAATGAAAATGAGCAAGATACATAGATACCAGAACCTGCAAGTGGTATAGAAATTGAACAGGAGCAGAATAGAGTGGAGACAAATGAAGGCAGGGTGAATACTCCAGAGGTGGAAGTGGGAGAATACGAAAATGCCTTAGTGCCTTATGTCGAGATCACACAAGGTATTGAACAAGTTATAAGGTTTAACCCTCTTATGTGCTATGAGGAGGAGCACGATGAATATAATAAAATCAGTGAAAGCACAAGCCTGGGGGAATTGTCTGACAAAGTAGTGTCTGATGAAGAAACTGAATACTTCAAAGACAGAAATCTGATTCCTTTGTTCGAAGAACCTCATACGGCCGCTAAAGGTGGAGTAGTGACTCGAAGTCAAGGAAAACAGACCTAATCAGTCAGTGGAAAAAAACAACAAGAAAGCAAAAATAGGGGGAGACCCAAGGGAGCAAAGAACAAAAAACACCGTCACTAATGATAGGCCCTATATGCGTTTGGAATGTGAGAGGAGCGAATGACCTTTTGAAAGCAAAGTAAATAAATAAGGTGAGAGTTGAAAAGAAGTTATGTTTGTTTGGGATACTCAAAACAAAAGTGAAAGAGGGGAAGTATGATGGCATAAGGAGCATTTGCTGTCCTACATGGGAGCATGAAAATAATTATGAGAAAGCTTTTTCAGGCAGAATTTGGGTATGCTGGGATCCTTTTGTGGTGAAGGTAAAGAAATTAGATATGACCGAGCAATTCATTCATTGTAAGGTTGAATACCTACCAAAGGCGGAAGAGTTTTTTCTTACAGTGGTGTATGCGAGCAATTCTTTTCAAGAAAGGCTAGCATTGTGGAAAGATGTGACAAGGCTACGGAACTCAATCACAAAACCTTGGTGTGTAGCGGGAGATTTTAATAACATCAGAACAGCGAATGAAAGAATAGGGGGTGAGCCTATGCATCCAAACGAAGCCCAGGACTTTATAATCTGTCTTCAGAATGCGGGGTTAACGGATATCAATTCCAGTGGATTCTTTTACACATGGTGGAATAAATCTGTGGGTGCGGCAAGCATTATGTCAAGAATAGATAGATGCCTAGTAAACAGTTTGTGGATGAAGGAATATCCAAATTCAGGGGCTGAATTCTTACCTCAGGGAGTTTTCGACCACTCCCCCATGCTTCTCACATGGACTGATTTTAGTCGGTCCCCGATTCCGTTTAGATTTTGTAACTTTTGGGTTTATCAACCGGAGTTCAAAAACATTCTAGAAGAAGTTTGGAATACAAGGATATATGCTAATCCTATGTATGTTCTAATCCAAAAACTCAAGATGCTTAAGGAGAGGATCAGACCTTGGGCCAGGAAAAACTTCTCAAATTTACATGAGAGAGTTATAGCCGCAATGCAATAGTTAAGTGACTCACAGATTCACCTCCAGAACAATCCATCGGATTTGGGTTTGGGAAGATGTGAAAAATAGGCTATGCAAAAATATATTGATATAGCAATAGCGGAAGCAATAGATTTGGACCAGAAGACTGAAGCTCAATGGATGACAGAAGGGGATAGATGTTCAATTTTTTTCTTTAACTCCTTGAAGGAATAGGTAGCCAGGAAAGGTATATGGGCAATAGCAAATGATAGTGGTGATACAGTGCATGGTCAGGCAGAAATCGCACAAAGCATAGTGAAATACTTCACTCAGATGTTGGGTATTACAGCGCCACCGGTTAGTGATAGAGATTTTTTCATGGAGCTGAATGTCAGAAATATTGTTGATTCAGAAATGAGTGCGATGTTGGAAGCTGAGGTGACTAACACAGAAATCAGGGAAGCCTTGTTTGAGATGAAAAACAACAAGGTGCCAGGACCAGATGGGTACAACTCATTCTTTTTCAAATTTTGCTGGGATACAGTAGGGGTGGATGTTGTGAATGCTATCAAAAATGTCTTTAGAACAAACAAAATGCCTCAGGGAACAAATGCTACATTTCTATGTCCGATTCAAAAGTGGCCGCCCCACTAAAGTTGAAGATTTCAGACCGATTGCTCTGTGTAACACGATTTACAAATGTGTTTCCAAAGTCATCACCAATAGGTTGAAGATGGTGATACCAGTGCTAGAACACGACAATCAGTCAGCGTTCATCCGAGAGAGATCTATACAAGATAATATCCTTTTGTCCCATGAAGTTCTGAGAGGATATGATAGAAGACATGGAACCCCAAGATGCTCTATAAAACTGGATATAAGGAAGGCCTATGGTATGGTGAGTTGGCAGGCCATCTTGTATATGATGGATAGATTTCATTTCCCGTCCAAGCTGAAAAAGTGGATTCAGTTGTGCATCAGCACACCTTCTTATTCTGTCCTCATAAATGGCTCGCCTGAAGGTTTTTTCCCCGGAGGTAGAGGTTTAAGGCAGGGGGACCCCATGTCTCCATATTTGTTTGTGCTTATAATGGAAGTTCTTGGCTGCCTAATCAGAGAGAGTGTGGAAAATAAACTAATCCAATTCCATCCTAAATGCAAAAGGAATCAACTCACGCATTTGGCTTTTGCGGATGATGTCCTAATCTTCTGTAAAGGGGAAGTGAACTCCATATATGCTCTCAGACATTGTATGGTGGAATTTAGCACAGCTACTGGGCTACAAATAAATTCACAGAAGACTACTATTATGACTGGTGCCATGGGATAACAGGATGGTTTGGTTTTTGCTTAGATTCTAGGTATTAAACTCGTAGCCCCTCCAGTGCGATACCTAGGACTTCCTCTCATCTCAGCTAGGCTTGGAATCAGAGAATATCAACCACTGATAGATAAGGTTACAAGAAGGATCAAAGACTGGAAAGCTAAACTGCTCTCTCATGCAGGTAGATTGCAACTCATATTATCAGTGCTTAGCTCATTACATGTTTATTGGGCCAGAACATTCATATTACCAAAAACAGTTCTAGGACTTCCTCTCATCTCAGCTAGGCTTGGAATCAGAGAATATCAACCACTGATAGATAAGGTTACAAGAAGGATCAAAGACTGGAAAGCTAAACTGCTCTCTCATGCAGGTAGATTGCAACTCATATTATCAGTGCTTAGCTCATTACATGTTTATTGGGCCAGAACATTCATATTACCAAAAACAGTTCTAGAACATGTGGAAAAAATATGTGCGACTTATCTATGGAGTGGAACTGATATAAAGAGATGTGTGCATCAAGCGAGTCTAAGAACCATATGCAAGACAAAGGAAGAAGGTGGGCTAGGGATCATGAATATGGAAGTATGGAACAAAGGAGCTTACTGCGGTTTGGTATTCAAAGTAGCGGCGAAGGAAAGTAGTATTTAGGTCGAATGGGTATGGAAGAATCTTTTGGCGCAAAAATACTTGTGGACTATGACAGTCCCGCAAGACTGCTCATGGTCATGGAGGAACATACTAAAGAGCAGAAAAGAGGCGAGAGAGTTTATTCTATACTCGATCACCAATGGGAGAGATATGCTAGTATGGTATGATCTATGGTGTAATAGTAGCCCTCTCTTGTTCAATGCACAAGCAGTTGCAAAAATTCAGCTTCCAATAAATGCCACAGTGGATCAACTCTTATCAGAAGGTGATTGGAATGAAGTGGTACAGAACATCCAATGTAATAGGCTACGAGAAGATATCTTGAATACAAGAATCAACAAGCATCTAGTTCAAGATCGAGTGCTGTGGAAACCTTACCAGAGTGGGAAATTCACATCGAGAAGTGCATATGAAGCTCTGAGGAAAAAAAAAGAAAAAGTAAGATGGCAGAGGCTTGTGTGGGGCAGATTGGTTATACCAAGACACTCCTTTACGACTTGGCAGCTGTTCTCTAATTGTTTGTCAACGCAAGATAGCTGGTGCACAAAAAAATCCTCTCTTTCTCCTCCTGCTACTTGTGCAATCAAAGTAGAGAATTTTCAAATCACCTGTACTTTGACTACGTTTACTCGCGAGAGATCATCAATGGTATAAAAACAGCTCTGGGAATTATGACTGATGGCAGAAGCTCAAATAGGGAGTGGTCATCACTGCTGCGATTATGTAGAGGATCTAGTTTAGTGGCAGAAATTTACAAGGTCTACATTTGTGCGGCAGTTGATGGGATATGGAAAGAAAGGAATGGGAGACGTTTTAAGAGTAAGGCTAGACCAGTGATAGTGGTCTTGAAGAAAATACTCAGAGATACAAAGATGTATGTCCAGACGCAAGCAGCTGAGATTGAAGATACGCTGGAAGCTAGAAAGCTTTGTCAGTTACTGGGAATTCAGATCAAGTTCAGGGAAAGGAAGAGGCGAGAGTGCAATTGGCTCCCACCGGAGGAAGGGAAGGTAAAGCTAAATGCAGATGGAGCTTTGACGGCTGAGGGGTCTGGCCATGGAGGTATCATCAGAAACAGTCAAGGAGAGGTGTTAGCAGCCTATACGGGAAGTGGTGACATGCAAGCCATAATCTATCAGGAGCTGAACGCAATCGCGATTGGACTCGAGCTATGCTATGACCTAGGATATAATAAGGTGGAAGTTGAAACTGACTCCCTTACAGCAGTGAATATCATAACTAAAATTGCAAAACCACCATGGACTTGTTCGAATTTGGAGGCCTTGATATCAAAGCAAGCTGTGAAACTCAGCTATTGTTCTTTTGCGCATGTTTTTAGGGAAGCTAATAAGGGCGAGACTTACTTACTTTGAGGGCTAAAGACTTAAATGCGTAATGACTTAGTAATGTTTATTCCTCCCCTAGATAGGGATTTGTATAGACTCATTGAGGAGGATGCTATAGGTACTATCTATGTAAGATTTGGTTAATTAATACAGGTGAAGGTCAGCCTAACCCTAGCTTATCAAAAAAAAAAGAAAACTATAAATGACACTTTTTCCCAGTTCAAAACTAGATTCTTTTCTTGACACCATTCTAAAACATTAGAAAGATTAGACAGACAGTCATTGAAAGAGTATCCATAAATGAAAAAATCATATATGAAAACTTCCATAAATCTCTCCACCATGTCACTAAAAATATGAAGCATACATCGCTAAAAGATACCAGGTGCGTTACAAAGGCCAAAAGGCATTCGTTTATATGTATACGTTCCAAAAAGACAGGTGAAAGTAGTTTTCTCTTGGTTATCATGATTAATAACAATCTAAAAATAGCCATAGTAGCCATCTAGAAAATAATAGTAAGCATGGCCGGCTAGATTTTCAAGCATCTGATATATAAAGGGTAAAGGAAATTGATCATTTCGTGTCATGGTATTTAACCTTTTGTAATCAATATAGATCCTCCATTTCATAGGAACTCCTGTGGAAACAAATTCACCATCTGCATTACGTACAACGGTAACACCCGATTTCTTAGGAACTACATAAACTTGGCTTACCCATTCGCTATTAGAGATAGGATTTATGATAAATACATCAAGTAACCTTAAGACTTCTTCCTGGACCACTTCTTTCATGGTCGGGTTCAAATGACATTGTGGTTCGCGTGAAGTCTTTGCATTTTCCTCCAAATGTATGTGATGTGTGCATACGCTAGGGTCAATCCCTTTAATGTCGTCTAGGGACTAACTAATCACAGAACGATATTCCCAAATCACCCGAATCAAATGTGCCACTTCATCAGTAGTCACTTGAGAAGAGATGATCATTGGATAACTACCATCCAGATCAAGATGAATATACTTTAACTCAGCAGGAAGAGGTTTAAGCATAGGGGTGGGAGGAATAGGTAAAAAGGACTCAGGAGGTTCTTCTTCTTGAGTAGTAAAGATTGATTTAGGTAAGAAGTCTTCAAACTCGGAAAAGAGATCTTCTTATGGATCAAAGATTGGAGTAGACTCTAAAAGGGTGTTGACTTCCTCTGTGTAGGAATCATCATCAAAGTCAGAACTTCCGAAGAAAAGGAATTGGTGCATCTGATTTTCTGAAAACGTGTTGTTAAAATAATCCTGAGCTAAGTGATAAGTGCTCAAAAAGTGCATTTTAACCCTCGATTATATCTCTTGTTTAGCCATCTTAGTGGACTAACAGTGCTTGTAAGTCATGTTTTATGATTCTACAGGTGAAACAGAGAGTTTTGTAGAATATTAGAGAAAAAGGGGTAAAACGGAGTAATTCGAAGTATTAAGGATCACATGGGAAGCCGTGGACAATCATGAAGAACGCCAAGGAATTGAAGCTATTAAATATGCAACTTGGACCTATTTTAAAGCCTATTTGGAAGCCTAAGGCAAAAGAATTCGTTGCTTGGACCAAAGCCTGCAAAAGAGGAAAGAATGATGGAGCAAAACAGGAAAAATAGACTCTCGGTTAGAGACACAAGGATCGTGTGTCCAGACTCATGAACTGACATTGTAGCCACTTCTTTCACTATTTTGGAAATGAAGTTGGACTCTGAAAGAAGTTGATTTGTATTAGGAAACAAACCACGGTTTGGGATGCTTCTAGAACTCATTGTAACCCTTATAAATAGATAACCTGAGTGCCTCATGAAATTTGTCAATTCAATTACATTCTTGTCTCCAGAACTTGAGTTAGAGAGAGATTAATAATAAAATATTTGGTTTTAACTAGTTAAGTCTTGATAAGTAGTCTTTCTAGTCTTATGTTCTTCGACTCTTCTTCTTCTCGTTATTCGTGTTTTTCCTTCTTTATGGAAGGCTAATATTCTCCTTCAAGGGAGGAGATGAAGTCGGTGCTTAGGGTTTGATGATTCTTCTAGTTAATGGTGTTCTCAAATTAGGTTAGTTCTTTATGTTTTTAGTTATTAGTTCCATTTCCCACACCAGGGGATGTAAGTATAGAATAGGGTTTATGTTTTGCAATATTAATATCATGCTAGTATTTTGTACTTTTCTTCTAGTAGTGTAGTGCTTTAGAGTTAGGGAAGTATTCTTTGTGTTGCCCTAGAAGGGGTAGCTCAGGGAGTGGCTGCCTAGGGGAAGTATTCTTTGTGTTTGCGTTAAGTGGTGATTCATTGAATGGCCGCCCTATTAGGAAGTACTCCTTAATGTTGCTCTCGGTAATACATTGAATAGCTGTCTGAGCTTACATAAAAGGAAAGAAGATATTAATAGTATAAACATAGGAACAACCTTATGTAGAGTTATTCATCAATGATGTTTCGTCCAAGAAGGTATCGGCAGTCACTCGATTGCCTAATTGTAGTCTACTTGTGAGAACAATCATGAAACAGAAGATCACAGATCAAAGGTAATGGTGGATTCTAATCTCTTGAATTCTCTCTCCTATAAATTAGCAATTGTTTAATTAATTTAGTTTAGTTTAGCATTAGAATCTAAAATCTCTACAATCATAGTTTTTAATCCCTCAAACCCCCTTTCCAGTCTAGTCCTTCACATAACATACACTTAAAAGTGGAACGATACCCTACTCATCCTTTACTTATTGAGGGATAATTAGGTTTTGATACGCTTCTATTTTGTTCAATGACCATCATCTATCTACATCATCCATATACCATCTCATACACACTAAGGTCTTGATCATGCTAACTTCTCCATCAATAGTCGTGTCTGGTAGCTGTTGCATCATCTTAAAAATATTCACCTCAACAAAAAGGTTTCCAAAAGAAAAGGACATCAAACCATCACGGCAGTTAATAAGGGCGTTGGTGGTTGCCAGGAAAGGATGTCCTAATATGATAGGAATAGATTTATTATTGACTTTTGTGTCGAGGATGACGAAGTCGGCTGGGTAGTAAAAATCTTGAACTTTTACAAGAATGTTTTCAACGGCACCTTTGGGATACTTAATGGAATAATCAGCTAACTACAAAGTTATTTTAGTTGGTTGCATTTTGATAAGAGCCCAAAACTATAGTTTAAACCACCTAACAATAATACTTTTAGACCAATTATGCGAGTAATAAATAAGAGTTAATGTTGATTACGTGTTTTCATGTATTTTAGGCATTAGAGTCAATTATGTGCAGAAATGTATCACTTTGGCGAGATAAAGAAGTAAGGGTTGGTTACTAAGAAGTTCTATGATTAAAGGCCAAGATTCAAGGATAAAAAACATTTTTAAAGCCCGGTCAAAGCTGAAAAGTCAAAGTCAAAGCGGGCTGAGACAGCGCATAAAAGTCAGCAGAACTTTCGAAGACTATATCTTTTGACTCACACCTTGGAATTAGGCCTACTCTATGCCACAATGACCGACTCGGAAAGAGATTTCCAATAGTCCAAACCTTGACCCAATCAAAGGAGTAGAAGTGGATGAAAAGATTGTTGACGTTAGATCCAACTGAAAAGGGCTCTGTAGACTGAAGAGATTGGGTTTTAGGCTTGATTTTTCGGCCCAAAACATAGCTCCTCAGCTCATGCACGAAAATTTAGATCTTGTCTCCTCCATTTCAACACACAAGACTTAACTTTTAATAAAGTAGAAAATTAGGTAGCCATGAGAGCATAGTTTTAGATCTAGTTTTCTCTCCATTAATTAGTTTTCATATCTTGTTCTAGATCTAGTTTTACCTTTCAATTAATTAGTGTTAGAACAAGTAGATTATTATTTTAGAATCATATTTAGTTTTATAAAAAAGTATTAGTTTTTAATTCCGATTTAGTTTATTGATTAAATTCTTATTTAGTTTTAGTATTGTTAAATTCATAAATTAGTTTGTCTTCATTTCATAATTAGTGAAATCATAATCATAGTTCTAAATTAGTTCTTAATCTTGTTTTAGTTCATTTGAAATCATTTGATTATTATTGATTAGATCAAATAAGTAAAGTTACAATCTTTGATGAAGCCTTGATGAAAACTTGATTGTGTAATGTAGAAATAGTTGTAAAAGTCTATTCCACTCTAGAAGGTAGTTGATTTGCCATGAGAATGGGTTGAACTTCCTCACATGGTAGTCATTAGTTGGTAGAGATTGCCATGAATGATTAGGGATTAGAACGACTAATTCTTATCATAAGAACGTAAGAATTGGATTACAACAATCTATGCTAGTTTATTAAGTTGGATTCAAGGTGGAATCAATCCCCCCTAATTCTTTATCTAGATTCAAACCTTAGTATTTCCATCATTTCGTTATTCGTATCTCGTTTAGTATTTAAATTGACATCGTAGTATAATTCTTGTCATACTCTCAATAACTTTGGATAGGACCGATAATCTTAGAAAATGCTAATACTAAAGAACTAGGAGTGGAACGAATCTTCTACTCCAACTCTATTGCGATAGCATTCGAGAGTAGAAAACTTTGATAAATTTGACGCGAATCTAGTTTTAGTTTTACTTGCATTTAAGTTTCAACATTTATTCGTGAGTAAAACTATCATTTTACATTTATCAAATGGCGTCGCTGCCATCTTAGTTCCCTTTATTATTGTTTTCTTTAGTATTGTTTGTTTTCCCAAAGTCCCACCCACCCTTGTTTGTTCTAACAGTGATTGTTGGTTTCAGAACTGAGTTTTTCCTCGCAGGAATACACGAAGCACGACCGCGCCCTTGGTAGCCAAAGTTTGAGCGCGACCCGTGCCCTTGGTAGCCAAAGTTCGAGTGCGACCCGCACCCAAAACACTGGACATCAGCCAAAGTTCGAGCGCGACCTTCCAAGGCTGAACCAAAGCGCACCCCGCGACCTACTCTGAACCGCCCAATTTCCACAGGTTAGTTCAAACTACCATTACTTCAAGTTATTAAGTGTTCTAACTTGTTAAATACACTGAGCTCGCGTATACAAGACGTTATTCATAAGCGAAGCAAGGAGGCATTCAGGTACTTCTTCCTTCCACTCCTCGCATCTCCTGTTAAAGGTTTATACTAGCATACCAGGATTGTTTTGAGTGTTGTCGTGTTTAGTTAAGATTGGTCTTAGCCTTGCATGAGATTAAGGTCAGGCAGAAGAAAAACGCCTAACATAATCAATCGGCAACGTGAACAAACACGCCTTTCTAGTATACCACTCACTACACCTCTAGCTAATATACCACACACTCCACCTGAAATAATGACTAAAGAAAGAGAGTCTCCTTTCTCTGACTTTTACAAAGCATTGAATGATAGCCCAAAATCTTGCATCGTTCTATCAGACCTAGTGGGGGATTTCTAAATCCCCCCAAATATATTTAATTTGTTACCCATTTTTTATGGGGTAGACCATGAAAAACCTTATCAGCACATGCGTAGGATTGACCAAGTCCTTACTACATTCCACCATCCAACGGTTGGTGCTGAACAAATTAAACTGAGGGTGTTTTCTTTCACATTAGCCGATAAGGCGACGTCTTGGTTAACTGCCCAAGAACCTAATTCTGTGGACTCGTGGGCCAAACTTGTTCAACTATTTATAAAACATTTTTACCTACCACTGAAGACTGATGAAATGCTTTCAAAGATTCATTTCTTTCGACAGAATCCTCATGAATCTTTTTTAGAGGCTTGGAATCGTTTCACCGATCTTCTTATAGAGTGTCCACACCATAACCTCGTGAAAGACACGTTAGTTCGTGCCTTTTTCAAGGGACTGTTATACCACCACAAAGAGGTGCTTGACATAATGAATGGGGGTAGTTTCCTCAGTATGGGAGCTTCAGAGGCTTATAAATTTTTAGAAGATCAAACTAAACGTAATAATAATTGGGGGGGTAGTGACGATATCTCCCGCAATGCTAGTTCTTCTTTAACAGTTAAGGCTACCAGTATGTTTGAGATGAAACACGATCTTGAACTTATAAATTTAATCAAATCTCTCACTAAAAAGGTAGAGGCTATTTCTGTTCAACAAAAGCCTATTCTCGTCATGAACGTCAACACCAATCCATGTAATTTCTGTTTGAGTCCAGAGCATCCCGATTCCTATTGTCCTGTCGCTTATGAACAACAACAATCACAACAAGATAATGTTTGTTCCATTAATAGCGATCCTAATGCAGCTCAGTGACAAAACCCCAACTTCGGTTGGCGAAATAATAAAAACCTCCAAGGTTTAATAACCAAAATATTACCCCACCAGTAGTCCCTACACCAGATATCGACCTAGATACCGAAATGATAACTGAAGATCCTACCCCTGTAGAGGTACCAGTTAAACTACAACCTAAGAAACATAAATCTAAGGTTAAACATCATGTTGATCCATACACTCAATATAGAGAGAAACCACCATTTCCTCAGAGATTAGCTATGTTAAACAAGAATACAAATTCTGACGAGATTAGGGAAGTTTTTAAAAATCTAACGATAAACTTACCTTTTCTTGAAGCAATTAAAAAGTTACCTCACCATGCAAAGTTTCTCAAAAAGTTGTGCACAACTAGGCATAAGACAAAGATTCCTAAAGACGCCTTTTTAACTTAACAATTTCCAACTTTAACGAAACATTAAGGAATCGTTAAATACAAGGACCCTGGTCGTCCTACTGTACAATGCACCTTAGAGGATACTCACATGACCACTTCTTTAATAGACCTGGGGGCGAGTGTTAACTTACTCCCTTATTATTTATATAAACAAATAGGTCTACAGGAGATGCAACCTACAACAATGTCGTTGCAATTAGCTGATATGTCTATCAAGTATCCTAAGGGTGTAGTGGAAAACATGTTGGTTAAGATTCAGGGTTTCTACTATCCTACGGATTTTGTTATCCTCGATACAGAAGTCGCTAACGACTCTGTTCCGATCATTTTAGGGCGCCCTTTCTTGGCAACTGCAATCGCACTTATAAACTGCCGCGATGGTTTGATGTCCTTGAACTTTGGCCATCTTTCTGTTAAGGTCAATGTTTTTAAAATGAGGAAACAGTTTCCTTAAACGAATATCGATGGAGAGGTTAGCATAATCGAGAGCTTAGCTCATGATTATTTCAAAACCACATTTCCGGATGATCAGATGCACAAATTCCTTTCCTTTGGAAGTTCCAACTTCGACGAGAACTCTCTAGAAGTCAAGGAAGATTTCCTTCGTCTCTTTTGCAACTCTTTCTTGCCACCTCGCGAGTCCCACCCTGCCAACATTCCTTCATCCCTTGATAGTATGACGGAAGATGAATTTTTCACCCTCTATCCCAGTGATTCTTTTGACCCACCTATCAAAGAATGTCTTGCATATCTCAAGGCTTCTAATGATCTAGACCTGAGAGCTCTAGCTGACACTAATTCATCTTCCATCACCAATTTTCCCCACCTTCCACCTTTTCAAAGGAACCTGGAGTTTGCGCTTGACCCTCTTGTTTCTTCTATGCTTAATGATTTTCTAAATCCTCTTAATACAAAAATATTTCCCAAGGGAAAGGCACTTGACACCTTCATTTTTAGAATTGAGACAGTTCCCACCTACACCATGAATGAGTTTTGTGTTAAACCTACATTCTTATTTCTTCCATTCCTTACGTCTAAAATTCATCCAAATCCACCATATCTTCCACAAACATCTATTTTCTCATGATCATTCACTTGGACACCCTCTCGTTCAAAGATGAAAAAGAAGGTGCATGCGCAGTTATGTTCTAGATCTATCAGACTTCGTTTCCATTTCACTAAGTTGCGTTATAGAAAATAATGGTATTTGATTTTGTTTGGGGGTGTATTCCATGTTATTTATTTATGGAAAGACCCACAACTCTTTAGGTTGTTGATTTATGGAAAACTGCAGAGTATATATATATATATCCAATTATTTGTTAAAGTCTCGAGTATCTGACTATAAACGGCTCATTTTGTTATTTGGTGTACTTCCTTACAATTCTATATATTAGTTAGTGCACCATTCAGGTAATCGGGCCCTCCCTGTGGAGTGTGTGGCTGTAAGTACTGGATCCTAAGTCTACGGTTAACATAATTAACGTTTTCTACTCTTGCATGTTTTCTCAGTTTTTTAGTCATGTTTCTCTATGGTGTGAATTATGTCTTTATTATTTTTCATTTTCTTATATTAAACATTATTTACAAAAAGTAAAAAAATATATCAAAACCATAAAAATAGTAATCTAGGAAGTCTCAGGAATCTGACTTTAAAAGACCCACGTTTAAAACAAATTTTCTCAACTCTGTTATCTAAAATTTGTTTGGGGGTGGGGTGTTCAGTTTTCCGTCCTTGATTGTTCAACTTTCCATTGTGTTGATTAGGTCGTTTAATCGTATTTTGATTTCGGGTTGACATTATTGATGAATTTAGATTTCATTCGTCTGCATAACTTACGTCACACACGCACTTCGAGACATTTTTCATTTTCTTATATATCATCCACAGTTGGAATAGAGTGTTTTACAGATCATTGGATTGGAAATTCTCTCCTGATCATTTCCATAGCTCATTCGTATAAATCGGACCGATAACGAAGCGACAATTTTAGTTTGAAGTTGCACGAAAAAATGACACATTTCGAAAAATCGAATTGGGTTTGGCCCCAAATGTCACATGCACATGCCACACATGTGCGTCCCCCTCCTTCAAACCAAAACAGATCGTGAGTTTTCCTTTTCACTTCCGCCATTAACAAAGCTTCAAACCCTAGCCAAAAATTTAAAAAAAAAAAAAACCTAAATACACCCACGCCCAAAGTTCAAACCCACTCCAAATCTTCTCCACAACCTATCGCACACCATTCCATCCTTTTACACCACCAAAAACATAAAAAAAAAAAATCAAAAATTTCAAACTACCACCACCACCACCGTGCCTCCTCCAATTATTTGAAGTGAGTTTGATTTTAACTCCATCCCCGCATTGCATTTAAACCCTCAAATCGTTTCAAGACTCAAATGGCGCAAAGACGGAAAATTTTGCCGGAACAAGCTTTTACGGCAGACCGCTTTGTACCGTTTTACAGTGACGAGATGATTATGAGAGATTGGAGGGAAACTACAATGCGAGCTCGCATTGTGTTCGCCAGCCGTCTCTGGGAACCAACCAGCTGGCTGTAGCTCATTGGATTGGTAGGAATGTCATCGTGAAGGAGAAAGTCAGTGACATCAGTCCGAACTACCTTCACGTTCTGGATACTCCAGGAGCAGAAGTATGAATTCTGTATTCTCGAGTTTTTCATTAATATGATTAGGGGAGTTGGAAAGAGTATTGCACCTCTCCCCATTTTGATAACAAAGATCATGATGACTCTGAGAGCAACTCTGAAAACTGAGCGTACTATGATTAAGTTGCATATGAATGTCATAGCATATATGGACTGTGTTCAGAAGGTTTGGAGGTTGCCTGGAGAGAAGGTCGTGGAAGAGATTGATTCGGATGATGATGAGGAAGATACAACATGTTTTGATGCTGATGCCTTTCAGAGATGTACGTCTGATGCAGAACGCATGTCGGTGCTTCATCGTGGCATACGTTCTATTAATACAATTTGTGAAGACCATCGGACTCTCCAGACTGTCATACATCATAACTATGAGACTCGTGCCGAGCGCGAGGATGAGCGTTGGGAACAGATAAAGACAGAGATGGATGCACAGCGCAAGTTTTGAGAAAATATGCTTGAACGCTTCCCACCCCACGGGGGTTTTTCTTCTGAGGAGGTGTCTGTGAGGCACGAGCGTTGTTGCCGAAGGACGGATGGCTCAGGCCCATTGGGAGCTCAGGGCCCATCTTCATCTCACGTTCCATCCTCTACCAACAGCGCGTGGTTTAGGGATATTATGAGTTGATGTTGATTTTTATTTGTTTTTATTAGATAGGATGTTAAATTTTAATTCGGTTGTTAATTGTATTTGAATTTAATTTGGTTCTTTTCTAATTGTGTGTTGATGTTATTGTTAATCCCACCTTCCTGAATTGTTTGGGGGTGGTATTATTTATTCTAGCATGATTTTTAATTGATCCTCAATTTTAGAAGTTGTTTTGAAGTGATTGTTGGGAATATTGCCGAAATTGGCATGGCTATGAGTAGATATGGTGGTAGGATGAAATCTAAATAAGCTAGGCAGTTACTATTCTAAATTTAATCTAAAAGATATTAGGTTTGTTTTAGAATAAAGAATATGGGTTGTTTCCGTTTTCGGTTTTAGGAATATTTTGTTTTCGGCAATTGCCTTAAAGCTTTTTGGCAATTTGCCGATTCATTTTGGAAACTTAAAACCTATATAAACTTCATTCATTCTCCACACAAAACTCACATCTCTCACTTTCATCTGTCACCTTTCACTCTCAATTTTTCCTTCTTTTTCTTCTTCTTCGCCCTTTCTCAAGCGGTCGAGATGCGCGCTGCATATAGTTGAAGCTACCTGCACCCAAAACACTGTAAAGAGAATTTCCCCTGAGCATGACCCACGCCCAACAAAGACTAAAAGTGAGCGCGCCCCACGCCTAAAACTCTTGTAACTTCGAAATTCACGAAGCCCACAGCCCCTACCAAACCATAGTCGAGGCGCCCGAGCCCCCGACCCCCATGGGCACGAAAAATTCTAATTTTTTGTGGGTTGTTCCATGATCGGTTGCAGCTGTTTAGGAGAGTAGTGTTGTGATGACATCCCCTCATATCATACCGGAACAGTCTTTTGAAGACTTGTTCCAAAGTGATGCTTATGGTGCTTGGTTTCGCGAGGTTATCGTACATGTAGGTTGGGAACCGCTAATGGTAAGACCTAATGAACTTTATTCTCTCGTACTTACATCTTATTTTTATGATAATTGTAAGTTCTTTGATAGAACAGATGGAGAACATCGGGGATGAACCGATGGAAATTTTCAGGTTCTTGCTAGCTTTTGTTCTTGGATTTGCTATGCCCGCTGAAATACAAGACTCATGGGCCTATTTGGTAGATAATATGTACATGTATAACTATGAGGAATTGCATGAGCATTACGGGGCAGGAATCTTTAGGATAGAGGATGATAAAATGTATTTTACGTATTCTAACTATCTATGCGTAAACACAAATAATCGTTTTACGTAAATACGTGTTTATATCAATATTCCTACTCTCAATAATGAAATAATATAAGAGAGTCAAGGATTCGTTCCACTCTTAAACCCTCAAGACTTAAATCGAATTCAACTAATCAAACCCAAAAGGAACAATGGTAAGAGTAATGATTTGATGTGAAATTTCTATACTACCATTCCCAACACAAGAACAATAATAACAATAAGACATAATTAAATTAAACTGAAATTAAAACTAATTTAGAACTAAGATTGTGAATAACTAATTATGAATTTAAGACAACTAAATCTAAATAAGAATTTAAGCAATAATCTAAATTGAAATGAAAAACTAATACTTTATTCTAAAAACTAAATATGATTCTAAACTACTAATTGAATGAATGTAAAAAAAACTAGATCTAGATCTAAAAACTAATCTAGATCTATCTTTTTCTAACCCTAAACTCCATTAACATTAGCTTCCTAACCTAATTTATTTTCTAACCTAACTATCTACCATTAACAAAGAGCTAAGCTTTGGTTTTTATATGTTCAGATCCAAAAATCATGCATGGGCTTGGATCCATGTTTCGGGCCAGAAAATCAGGCCCAAAACCCAATACTTTCAGTCCAAAAAGGCCTCTTCAGCTGCAGTTGACTTCGATAGACTTTTCATCCACCTTTGCTCCTCTGATTGGGTCAAGGATTGAACCATTGGGAAACTCTTTTTGAGCCGGTCGTTTTAACGTAAGGTAGGCCCAATTCCGAGGTCTGAGTCCAAAGATATGGTCTTCGGAAGTTCTGTTGACTTTGTACACTATTTCTGCCCGCGTGGACTTTGACTTTTCATCTTTTGACCGGGCTTTACAGAGGCTTTGTCTTCTTGAAAATTGGCCTTTAATCATAGAACTCCTTAGCAACTGACCTTTGCTCCTTTATCTCGCTAAAGTGGCACATTTCTGCACATAATGGACTTTGAAGCCTGAAATGCATAAAAACACGTAATCAGTATTAACTTTTACTTATTATTCACATAATTGGTCTAAAAGTACGATTGTTAAGGGGTTAAAACTACAGTTTTGGGCTCTTATCAAACCACCCCCAAACAGCATTTTGCTTGTCCTTAAGCAAATATGAGAAATTAGAATAAGTGACCAAAAATGGAGTTCTAACTACTATCATTTCGCTGAGTGCGATTGCATTGAACATATGCAACAAGGCCTTAAACCACTAGGAATTCCCTAGTGGACGAGTTATAGCCTCGTGAGACTTTTCCAGTGAAGGTACTCACAAACTTCATCTATACTACAACGACTAAGAAATAAAACTATTGTTTCTTCATTCATGTCTCAACTATCTATACATCTCACTAGCAATTGAATAAGAATAACCAAGTCAAAAACCTAAACTAATATATGCATAATAATCAATCATCTATGATACAAATATATATACTATGAGTAATTTTATGAAATGCCTAGCAGGTTCGTTTATGAAAACTCGGAATAGCGTCCTTAAGTAGGTCCTCACATAAATGTCAAGACAAAAACCACTCTGATTTTTCCTCTCAAGTTTCGCTACTCCAGTGTGCAGTGGGCACACTTTACCTTACAATCTCAATGACAAACAAGGAAGCCGGAGTCGATCAAACACATCTGCCACTTATTATCACACTAACCTATTCCTAATTGACCTAGAGGTCTTTATTAGGTGTTACGGGGATTAGGAGATGGTTTAAGAAGGAAGGAAATGGATATTCAAAAGGACAAGTCTGAGATAGTAGAGTCTTCATATTACGTAACTTAGAGAGAAACCTTGTTATTTACTTTTGCTTCTACACTTTGTTTCCATCCTTAGCCATATTGTTTTTTCTTTTTCTTTCGCTTTTGACTCCTTTTATTCTATTTTTTGGAGTTTTTATTTTATTTTTATTTTTCTTTTTCTTTTCTTTGGATGGAAACTTCTTTTCTTTATTTTCTGAAGCAATTAACTAACTTTTGTTTACACCGGTTTTTCTCTTCTTCTTTCTCCCTCATTCTATTCTCAGACTTATTCTAAATTGGGTAGGTTGATTTTTTTTATTTTTTTATTTTGTTTTGTTTTTGTAACAGGGTAAAGGATTTGTGGGTTATGAAAGGCTAAAGAAAGGCTCAGAGGGGCGACTAGCGGAAAATAATTCATAGGTTTGAATTTCTGGCTATATCGATCCAAAGAGGACCTAAATTCTCGCTTAGGATATAGCATAGTGATCAAGCAAGTGGACGTCTGATTTCTCTATCCGGATTTTACTTCTCCCTTGTGTCATTTCTCAAATGTTTCGCTCATATAAGGCTTTAGGCTATATTCTCACAGGATTTGTAGAATAAGTACTCTAGCCTAGATTTGAAACTTTCTTGCTAACAATCATAGATACTCATGTAATATATTTATAGATAGATGCAAAGATTATTACCTACATATTAACCTAAGTTTCTAACAATTATTCTGATGCAAAATCTACGTGAGACTTCTAGATTGTTAAGAGCATAGAGAAAGAAAACAATACCAATATTCCTAAATGTATAGCATAAACTTATTTATTTATATTTTTGAAATTTTTAACTTGAAAACAAATGCATATTATAAATATCTATATCCTAACAGATGCCTTAATTACACGTGTTTCTATGCCCCCCAAACAAGAAGCATGCTTTGTCCTCAAAGCATTTAAATAAAGAGGGTAGAAAAATACCATGGAAATGCGTGAAATTCTGGAACATCTGCAAAACAAAGTTAGAACGTACTAATATAGGAAATAAAAACTGACTCAACTCTATAAGAGTTCCATCCATTATGGGTTAACAAGAAATAAATTGCTTGGGACATAAGCAGACACTAACTGAAACTAAAAACTTACCTCCACTCCAGCGTTTGCTCGTCATCCTCCTCTTCTATAAAGAAGTGAGGTTCCTTCGCGTCCTGCCATGCCATGATAATTTGCCATGCTACACGCCATTTATCATCTATGATTGCTAACCTATTAAGTGCCACTTGGTCGGATGGGGTGTAAGGTGCAACTTGATGAGGCTGTATCCTCCACCCTTGCCAAGTCATTGCACGGAAAGATCGGATAATACAATTGGTGGGTCTCACAATTGCGACCCCAACCCAATCCGTGAAACGGGCACAAAAAATAGGGAAGAAACATAGCATAATATGGCAAACTAAAACAGGCATAAGAAGATACTTATGCCTCATGCTATGGGCTCGTGCTAAACTAGACATCAAGGTTCTGGGAAGGTCATGGCACATACGTCTCGTGGCTAAAGCAAGGAAGACGTTGCAAGTGGCATCATTCACAGAAGAAAAAAAATGCCATTCCCCTAAAATGTTTAGCATGATCCAAAACATAACAGTTCCTATGTTCATGGACAGGCTACCAAGGGCAACGTTATATTCCCCTTGGTCCTCGATACGGAAAATGCCTGCCCCATAAGCTTCATGCAAAAAGTCATAAGTGTAGACATGCATATTATCTACCCAATAGCATCATGGGTCTTGTATTTCAGTGGGCATGGCAAGTCCAAGAACAAATGCTAGCAAGAACCATAAGCGGTTCCCAGCCTACGTGTGTGATCACCTCGCGAAACCAAGCACCATAAGTAATGCTTTGAAACAAATCTTCGAAAGACTGTTCCGTTATTATTGTAGGAGATGTCATCTCAACACTACGCTCTGGAATAGCTGCAAATCACCCGGGGACAACCCGCAGAAAACTAGAATTTTCCATGTTCACAGATTGTAAGGCGCGGGTCGCTCCACTTGGGCGCGGGTCGCGCTATGAGGTTTTTGGAGTTACAGTGTTTGGGCACGAGTCGTGCTCAACTTGGGGGCGAGTCGCACTCTGAGTAAACTTTCTGAAATTGTCTAGGGCGCAGGTGCGCTCCACTGGGGCGCAGGTGCGCTCCGAGGTGCTGATTTGTGAAAATGGTGAAGAACAACGGGAAACGTGGGAGTGAAAGGTGAGAGATGGAAGTTAGGTGTAGTGTGGGTTATGAGTGTAGAATGAATGAAGTTTTTATAGGTTTTGAATTGTTAAAACGAATCGGTAGGTTGCCAAAAAGCTTTAAGGCAATTTCCGGAAACAATAAAATTTCCGAACCCGAAAGCGGAAACAACTCATATTCTTGATTCTATAACAACCCTAATATCTTTAATACTGGATTTAGACTAGTAACTTTTAAACTTTCTTAGATTTCATCCTACCACCACATCTAATCATAGGTATGCCAATTACGACAATATTTTTAACCTTCACTCCAAAACAAACTCTAAAATGGAGGATCTTCTACAAATCATGATAGAATAAATAATACCACCCCCAAACAATTCGGGAAGGTGGGATTAACAATAAAATCCATGCACAATTTGAAAAGAACAACATTATTTTAAAATTGAAATTCAAACAACATTTAACTACCAAATTCAAAGTTAACTACGGAATTTAAGAACGTAACATCCTATCTACTAAAAATAAAAAATAAAAAACAACATTAAAACAACAAACAAGGAGAAATCTATCTACTATTAATGGGAGCGAGGTGGGGATAAGAATAGGAAGGTTAGTGATCAAGCATGGAAAAACCAAACACCCCACCCCCAAACAAATTTTTGAAAACAGGTTTGTAAAAATTTGTTTTAAAACGTGGGTCTTTTAAAGTCAGATTCCCTAGACTTAAAGTGATATATATGTATTTACATGCAGTTTCCCATATATCAATAATCTAAACAATTGTGGATCTTTCCATAAATAGTTAACATGGAATGCACCATCAAACAGAATTAAGCACCAAGATTTCCTATGACGTAGCTTAGTGGAATGAGAGCAAAGCCTTATAGATCTAAAACCTAATCGAGCATACAGTTTCTTCTTTGTCCTCCTACGAAGGGGATGCCAAGTAAATGAACATGAGAAAATTGATGGTTGTGGAAGATACGTAGGATGTGGATAATTTTGAGAAGGAAAAAATGGAAAAAATGAAAAAGTGTCAGGTGGCTTGTCCTTGGGTGTTACTTCTTCACCAGTTGGTTTTAGATAGTTATGAAGCATAGGAGAAACACCAAGGTCAAGTACAAACTCAATGGTTCTTTGAAAAGGTAAAGGGTGAGGAACATTCACGATGGAAGGTGAATAAGTGACATGAGGATGTGAGGTGGGTGAATGGTGTTCAACTAGTGTTCTTAGTTCTATATCATCAGAGGCCTTGAGATATGCAAGACATTCCTCAATAGGTGGGTAAGAAGAATCACTGGGATAGAGGGCAAAAAATTCTTCTTCCGTCATGGCGTCAAGAGATGAATGGGTGTCAATAGGAGAGAACTCGCGAGGCAGCAAAGAAGGGTTGCAAAAGAGTCGAATGAAATCCTCCTTGATGTTATCTACATCTAGGGAGTAGAAATTGTGATCCTTGTCTTCTTCCATAAGAGGGGTATCTACTAGTGTGGGGACTAAAGTGTCAGCCGCACTAATGTGAGGTACAAAATTCTCAATGGACTTCACTTCCCCTTCTACAGGCAAACCTAGTTGTCCCTGTTTTTGTCTAAACATGTTAACTTCTACAGAAAGATTTACAAAAGAAAGAGTCATTGAGCCATCCCGACAATTGATTTAGGCATTGGCGGTTGCCAAGAAAGGACGCCCTAAGATGATGGGAATGGAATCATGAGCAACTTCTGTGTCAAGAATAACAAAGTCGGCTGGATAGTAAAAATCTTACACTTTAACGAGAATGTTTTCAACCACACCCTTAGGAAACTTAATAGAACGATCGGCTAACTGCAAAGTCATTTTGGTTGGTTGAAGTTTTGTTAGACCTAGTTGTTTATATAAATAAAAAGGGAGTAAGTTAACACTCGCTCCCAGGTCTAATAAAGCAATTGTTATAAAGGTATCACCTAAGGTGCATTGTACCGTAGGACGACCAGGGTCCTTGTACTTAACAATTCCATTATGTTCAGATAAAGAGGGATATTGTTCAGTTAAGAAGGCTTCGTGGGGTATGTTGGTTTTCCTCTTCTTGGTGCACAACTCTTTTAGAAACTTAGCGTGTCCAGGTAGACTTTTTATAGCTTCTAGAAAAGGTAGGTTTATAGTCAAATTTTTAAACACTTCCCTAATCTCATCAAAATTCTCGTCCTTTTTTAAACACAACTAGTCTTTGGGGATTTTTTGTCTTTCAGATCGCTATTTTTTAGAGAAGGGATAAAAGTATTATTAGTCTTTGCTTTATCTCTAGCCGTTTTCCAGCTAGGTGTCCATATTGGAACCTCTACAGGTGTAGGGTCTTCACTTTCTATTATTGGGTCTTGTGCTGTTTTCCCTTTTGGTTGTGGTTTAAGTGGTACTTCTGCAGTTGTAGGGTCTTCAGTTTCTATTATAGTTTTTGGTATGGTATCATTTTTAGTTTGCGGGTAATCTTTAGGCATAGTCACTTGGTTATCAACTACTCGCCCTAAACGAAGGGTAGTGACTGCCTGTAGGTCCCCTTGGTTTATATTACCATTACACTGAATACTTTTTATTTCGAAGGCGGTGTTTGTTAACTTAGGATTAGGCACTGCTTGACCTGGAAACACGCCGGTTTGGTTATTATTTTGGTTATAAGACATTTCAATAACCTTTTGGCACAAAGACTGCATCATTTGCATCGTTTGTTTCATCATATTAGAGTTTTGATCATGCTGATCTTTCATCAAGTTGGAGTTTTGTTGCATAATTTGATTTTGTTTCTCCAACAAGGTCAATACTACTTTGTCTGTAGATGGTTGTATTGGAATTAAAGCTTGTTGAGCGTTCATGTCTTGATGTTGATAGTTCTGGGTTATGGGAACTAAACCTCTATTCTGGTCACCTAAGTTCCCTTGTCCTTGATGTTGAGTTAACTGGTTGAAGTGTGATGGTTGTGGTGGTGTTTGTGCATAGACAAGAGGACAATAGAAGTCGGAATGCTTAAGACTACAACAGACATTACAACGAGTAGAGTTAATGTTCATGACTGGGGTGGGTTGTTGTTGAACAGAGATGGCATCTACCTTTTTAATGAGGGCATCGATAAGAGTTTTAAACTCGGGATCATATTTAACCTCAAGAGAAAAAGGAGTGGAGCGGGAGGAATCGTTTCCTCCCCAATTGTTGTTCTTCTTAGATTGATCTTCTAAGAATTTATAAGCCTCCAAGGCTCCTTTACTAAGAAAACTACCCCCAGTCATGATATCTAGAACCTCCTTATGATAATGTGAAAGCCCCTTGAAGAAAGCACGAACAAGCATGTCTTTCGCAAGATTATGATGCGGGCATTCAATAAGAAGATTAGTGAAATGATTCCACGCCTCTGAAAAGGATTCATGAGGATTATAGTGGAAGAAATGAATCCTGTGAAGCATTTCATCTGTCTTCAGTGGTGGGTAAAACTATTCCATGAACAATTGAACAAGTTGAGCCCATGAGTACACAGAGTTTGGCATTTGGGCAGTTAACCAAGATGCCGCCTTGTCGGCTAGGGTGAAAGGAAACACCCTAAGTTTAACTTGATCTAGACTTACGCTAGGATGATGGAATGTAGTGAGAACTTGGTCTATCCTACGCATGTGCTGGTAAGGCTTCTCGTGGTCTAAACCATGAAAAACCGGTAATAAGTTAAATATATTAGGGGGGATTCGAAAATCCCCCACTAGGTCTGCAAGAATGATGCACGACTTAGGGCTATCGTTTAGGGCTTTATAAAAATCAGAGAGAGGAGTCTCTTGTTCTTTAGCCATTGATGCAAGTGTATTGTGTGAAATTCTAGATAGGCGTGTTGTATTTATTTCTACGAAAAACAAGCATGATTATACTAGAATTAAAACTCCTCTGACAGAAGAGGCGAGGAGTGGAAGAAGGAGTACCTGAATGCCTCCTTGCTACGCGTTTGAATAGCGTCTTGTATACGCGATTTCAGTATATTTAACAAGTTAAAAACACTGAGTAACTTGAAGAAATAGAAATTTGAACTAACCTGTGAAAATTGGATTGTTCACGCTGAATTTTCCTTCGAGGGCGCGGGTGCGCTCCACTTGGGCGCGGGTGCGCTCAAGGTTTTCGAATGTCCAGTGTTTTGGGCGCGGTCGCGCTCGGTTTGGGCGCAGGTCGCGCTTTAGAGTTTTCGAGTTTTAGGCCTTTTATCGTACTCCAAAAAATTTGATATTTTTACAGTAATTTTATACGACATCTATGAAGTAGCTTATAAAATTTCAGATCAATCGGAGCTATGAAAGTCCCTCTACTGCCCTGCAAAGTTTGCAAAACAGTTTTCGGACACAATACAAACAACCGAATGGTTAACCTATCAAAATAAATCCAAATATTTCCAAATTTTTACTGCAGACTCCTGACAGATCCTAATTGTTCCTGTAAAACATTTAGAGCAATTGGAGTTCTACAACCTCTCCTTATTGGCTGGTGTTCTAGATATTAAGTGTTTGCAACACTGCAGAAACACACTGGAAACACTCTACTATTTAGGAGGTCAAAACAAATCAAAAACTCGTCAAATTTTTACTACAAACTCCTGACTTAGGATACATACTCCTGTAAAAATTATAGAATTTTTACAACTCCCTAAGTAACCTTACTCGTCTGTTTTTCAAGAACATACGGTGTGAAAACTGAAATGCAGCACTGTAAAGATCGTATTTTTTCACAAGGTAAACCAACTTTGAAAAATCTTAAAATATTCTAGTAAATCAACAACACATTAAATATTATATATGAAAATTTTCAGAATTTTCGAAAACTTAGAAATACCTTCACCGCAGTGTTTTTCTCTGTGAATCCGCAGCCCCTATGCCTGAAACAGTGAACAGTTACGAAAATTCAAGAAATAAGAATGAAAAATTAAAAGGGTGGGTGGGTAGAGAATGGGGGATTGCCCCTTGGATTCAAGCAATTGAATTCTTGTCTTGAACGAGATTAAGATGGCAGCGGCGCCATTTGATAAAATGTATTTTACGTATTCTAACTATCTATGCGTAAACACAAATAATCGTTTTACGTAAATACGTGTTTATATCAATATTCCTACTCTCAATAATGAATAATATAAGAGAGTCAAGGATTCGTTCCACTCTTAAACCCTCAAGACTTAAATCGACTTCAATTAATCAATCCCAAAAGGAACAATGGTGAGAGTAATGATTTGATGTGAAATTTCTATACTACCATTCCCAACACAAGAACAATAATAACAATAAGACATAATTAAATTAAACTGAAATTAAAACTAATTTAGAACTAAAATTGTGAATAACTAATTATGAATTTAAGACAACTAAATCTAAATAAGAATTTAAGCAATAATATAAATTGAAATGAAGAACTAATACTTTATTCTAAAAACTAAATATGATTCTAAACTACTAATTGAATGAATGTAAAAAAAACTAGATCTAGATCTAAAAACTAATTTAGATCTATTTTTTTCTAACCCTAAACTCCATTAACATTAGCTTCCTAACCTAATTTATTTTCTAACCTAACTATCTACCATTAACAAAGAGCTAAGCTTTGGTTTTTATATGTTCAGATCCAAAAATCGTGCATGGGCTTGGATCCATGTTTCGGGCCAGAGAATCAGGCCCAAAACCTAATACTTTAAGTCCAAAAAGGCCTCTTCAGCTGCAGTTGACTTCGATAGACTTTTTGTACACTTTTGCTCCTCTGATTGGGTCAAGGCTTAGACCATTGGAAAGTTATTTCTGAGCCGGTCGTTTTGACGTAAGGTAGGCCCAATTCCGAGGTCTGAGTCCAAAGCTATGGTCTTTGGAAGTTTTGTTGACTTTGTACACTATTTTTGCCCGCGTGGACTTTGACTTTTCATCTTTTGACCGGGCTTTACAGAGGCTTTGTCTTCTTGAAAATTGGCCTTTAATCACAGAACTCCTTAGCAACCGACCTTTGCTCCTTTATATGGCTAAAGTGCCACATTTCTGCACATAATGGACTTTGAAGACTGAAATGCATAAAAACACGTAATCAGTATTAACTCTTACTTATTATTCACATAATTGGTCTAAAAGTACGATTGTTAAGGGGTTAAAACTACAGTTTTGGGCTCTTATCAGAGGACCAAGGGGATTATAACATCGCCCTTGGTAGCCTGTCTATGAACATAGGCATTGTTATGTTTTGGATCATGCTAAACATTATAGGGGAATGGCATTATTCTTCTGTGAATGACAAAACTTGTGATATTTTCCTTGCTTTAGTTAGGGGATGTACACTCTATGATATTCCCCAGACCCTAATGTCTAGTTTAGCCCGAGCCCATAGCAAGAGGCATAAGTACCTTCTTATGCCTATTTTAATTTGTCGTATTATGTTATGTTTCTTCCCTGTTTTTTGTGCCCGCTTCACGGATTGGGTTGGGGTCAATATTGTGAGACCCACCAATTGTATTATTCGCTCGTTCCGTGCAATAACTTAACAAGGGTGGAGGATACAACCTCATCAGGTTGCACCTTACACACCATCTGACCAAGTCGCGCTTGACAGGTTAGCTATAATAGATGATAAGTGGCGTAAAGCTTGGCAAATCATCATGGCGTGGCAGGATGTGAAGGAACCTCATTTCTTTATTGAAGAGGATGAGGATGAGGATTAAACGGGAGTTAAGGTTAGTTCTTAGTTTCAATTAGTGTGTGCTTATGTCCCAAGCAATTTGATTCTTGTTAACCCCATAACGGGTGGAACTCATATAGAGTTGCGTCTGTTTTTCTTTTTCTATATTAATATGTTTTAACCTTGTTTTGCAGATGTTCCAGAATTTCACGTGTTTTCATAGTATTTTTCTACCCTTTTTATTTAAATACTTTGAGGACAAAGCATGCTTCCTGTCTGGGGGGGGGGGGGGGCATAGAAACACCTGTAATTAAGGCATCTGTTAGGATATAGATATGTACAGTATGCACTTGTTTTCTAGTAAAAATTCAAAATTTTCAAAAATATAAATATAAAATTATGCTATGCACTTAGGAATATTGGTATTATTTTCTTTCTCTATGCTCTAAATAATATAGAAGTCTCACGTGGCTTTTGCATTAGAATAATTTTTAGAAACTTAGGTTAATATGTAGGTAATAATCTTTGCATCTATCTATAAATATATTTCATGAGTATCTATGATTGTTTGGTAGTAAGTTTCTGAAATCTAGGCTAGAGTACTTATTCTACAAATCTTGTGAGAATATAGCTTAAAGCCTTATATGAGTGAAACGATTGAGAAATGACACAAGCGAGAAGTAAAATCCGGATAGGGAAATCACACGTCCACTTGCTTGATCACTATACAATATCCTAAGCAAGAATTTAGGCCCTCTTTAGATCGATATATCTAGAAATTCAAGCCTATGAATTATTTTCCGCTAATTGCCCCTCTGATCCTTTCTTTAGCCTTTCATAAACCGGAAATCCTTTACCCTGTTACAAAAACAAAACAAAAAATAAAAATAAATAAAAATAAAAATAAATCAGCCTACCCATTATTTGAATGAGTCTGAGAATAGATATGAAGAATAGAAAAGAGAAAGACCTTTGAAATCAATAATTTGTTAGTCGCTTCAGATAAGAAAAGAAAGTTTACATCCAAATAAATAAATAAAAGAAAATAAAGAGTTAGAACCCCAAAAATAGAATCAAAGGAGTCAAAAGCCAAAGAAAAAGAAAAAATAATATGGCTAAGGATGGAAACAAAGTGCAGAAGCAAAAGTAAAGAACAAGGTTTTCTCTAGTTACATAATATGAAGACTCTACTATCTCAGACTTGTCCATTTTGAATATCCATTTTCTTCCTTCTTAAACCATCTCCTAATCCCCGCAACACCTAATAAAGACCTCTAGCTCAATTAGGAATAGGTTAATATGATAGTAAGTGGTAGATGTGTTTGATTGACTCTGGCTTTCTTGTGTGTCATTGAGATTGTAAGGTAAAGTGTGCCCACTGCACACTGGAGTAGCGAAAAAAAAAATCAGAGTATTTTTGTCTTGACATTTATGTGAGGACCTACTTAATGACGTTATTACGAGTTTCAGAAACGAACCTGCTAGTACATTTCATAGTATTACTCATTGTATATATGCTTATTCGTAGATGATTGATTATTATGCATATATTGGCTTAGGTTTTCACTTGATTATTCTGTATTCATTGCTAGTGAGATGTATAGATAGTTGAGGCATAAATAAGAAAACAATAGTTTTATTTCTTAGTCGTTGTAGTATAGATGAAGTTTGTGAGTACCTTCACTAGACAACTCTCATGAGGCTATAACTCGTCCACTAGGGAATTCCTAGTGGTTTAAGGCCTTGTTGCATATGGTCAATGCAATCGCACTCAGCGAAACGAGAGTAGTTAGAACTCCATTTTTGGTCAATTATTCTAATTTCTCATATTTGCTTAAGAACAAGCAAAATGCTATTTGGGGGTGGTTTTATAAGAGCCCAAAACTGTAGTTTAAACCCCCTAACAATAATACTTTTAGACCAATTATGCGAGTAATAAATAAGAGTTAATGTTGATTACGTGTTTTTATGTATTTCAGGCATTGGAGTCAATTATGTGCAGAAATGTGTCACTTTGGGGAGATAAAGGAGAAAGGGTTGGTTGCTAAGAAGTTCTCTGATTAAAGGCCAAGATTCAAGGAGAAAAACCCTTTTTAAAGCCCAGTCAAAGCTAAAAAATCAAAGTCAACGCGGGCAGAGATAGTGCACAAAAGTTAGCAGAACTTCTGAAGACCGTATCTTTTGATTCAGACCTCGGAATTGGGCCTAACTTATATCAAAACGACTGACACAGAAAGAGCTTTCCAATGGTCTAAACCTTGACCTAATCAAAGGAGAACAAGTGGATGAAAAATATTTTGAAGTCAGATCTAGCTGAAAAAAGCTCTGTGGACTGAAGAGATTGGGTTTTGGGCTCGATTTTTCGGCCCAAAACATGGCTCCTCAACCTATGCACGAAAATGTGGATCTTATCTCTTACATTTCAACACACAAGACTTAACTCTTAAGAAAGTAGAAAATTAGGTAGCCATAAGAGCATAGTTTTAGATCTAGTTTTCTCTCCATTAATTAGTTTTGATACCTTTTTTTAGATCTAGTTTTACCTTTCAATTAATTAGTGTTAGAACAAGTAGATTATTATGTTAGAATCATATTTAGTTCTATAATAAAGTATTAGTTGTTAATTCCGATTTAGTTTATTGATTAAATTCTTATTTAGTTTTAGTATTGCTAAATTCATAAATTAGTTTGTTCTCATTTCATAATTAGTTAAATCATAATCATAGTTCTAAATTTGTTCTTAATCTTGTTTTATTTCATTTGGAATCATTACATTATTATTGATTAGATCAAATAAGTAAAGTTACAATCTTTAATATTATGTCTTGTTTAAATTCATATAGAAATGATAGTTTGGTAAATCAAGGCTAAACCTTCATTAGAGGGGTTTGATGAAGCCTTGATGAAAACTTGATTGTGTAGTATAGAAATAGTTGTAAGAGTCTATTCTACTCTAGAAATTAGTTGATTCGCCATGAGAATGGGTTGAATATTCTCACATGCTAGTCATTAGTTGGTAGAGATTGCCATGAATGATTAGGGATTAGAACGACCAATTCTTATTGTAAGAACGCAAGAATTAGATTACCACAATCTATGCCAGTTTCTTAAGTTAGATTCAAGGTAGAATCAATCCCCCCTAATTCTTTATCTAGATTCAAACCTTAGTATTTCCATCATTTCGTTATTCGTATCTCGTTTAGTATTTGAATTGACATCGTAGTATAATTCTCGTCATACTCTCAATAGCTTTGGATAGGACCGATAATCTTAGAAAATGTTAATACTAAAGAACTAGGAGTGGAACGAATCTTCTACTCCAACTCTATTGCGATAGCATTCGAGACTAGAAAACTTTGATAAATTAGACACGAATCTCGTTTTAGTTTTAGTTTCATCATTTATTTGTGAGTAAAACTATCATTTTACGTTTATCAAATGGCGTCGCTGCCATCATAGTTCCCTTTAGTATTGTTTTCTTTGGTATTGTTTGTCTTCCTAAAGTCCCGCCCACCCTTGTTTGTTCTAACAGTGATTGTTGGTTTTAGAACTGAGTTTTTCCTCACAGGAATACACGGAGTGCGACCGCGCCTTTCATAGCCAAAGTTCGAGCGCAACCCACACCCAAAACACTGGACATCAACCAAAGTTCGAGTGCGACCTGCGCCCTTCCAAGGCTGAACCAGAGCGCACCCCATGCCCTACTCTAAACTGCCCGATTTCCACAGGTTAGTTCAAACTACTATTACATCAAGTTATTCAATGTTCTAAATTGTTAAATACACTGAGCTCGCGTATACAAGACGTTATTCATAAGCGAAGCAAGGAGGCATTCAGGTACTTCTTCCTTCCACTCCTCGCATCTCCTGCTAGAGGTTTATACTAGCATATCAGGATCGTTTTGAGTGCTGTCGTGTTTAGTTAAGATTAGTCTTAGCCTTGCATGAGATTAAGGTCAGGCAAAAGAAAAACGCCTAACGTAATCAACCGGCAACGTGAACAAACACGCCTTTCTAGTATACCACCCACTACACCTCTAGCTAATATACCTCACACTCTACCTGAAATAATGGCTGAGGAAAAAGAGTCTTATCTCTCTAACTTTTACAAAGCCTTGAACGATAGCCTAAAATCTTGCATCGTTCTATCAGAACCAGTAAAGGATTTTTGAATCTCCCCAAATATATTTAATTTGTTACCCATTTTTCATGGGTTAGAAAATGAAAAACCTTATCAGCACATGCATAGAATTGACCAAGTCCTTACTACATTCCACCGTCCTACAGTTGGTGCTGAACAAATTAAACTGAGTGTGTTTCCTTTCACTTTAGCAGATATGGCGGCGTCTTGGTTAACTGCCCAAGCGCCTAATTCTGTGGAATCGTGGGCCAAACTTGTTCAACTATTTATGGAACATTTTTACCCACCACTGAAGACCGATGAAATGCTTTCCAAGATTCATTTCTTTCGACAAAATCCTTATGCATCTTTTTCAGAGGCTTGGAATCATTTCACCGATCTTCTTATAAAGTGTCCACACCATAACCTCGTGAAAGACACGTTAGTTCGTGCCTTTTTCAAGGGACTGTTACACCACCACAAAGAGGTGCTTGACATAATGAATGGGGTGGGTAGTTTCCTCAGTAAAGGAGCTTCAGAGGCTTATAAATTTTTAGAAAATCAAACAAAGTGTAATAATAATTAGGTGGTAGTGACGATATCTCCCGCAATAGTAGTTCTTCTTCAACAATTAAGACTACCAGTATGTTTGAGATAAAACTCGATCCTGAACTTATAAATTTAATCGAATCTCTCACTAAAAAGGTAGAAGCTATTTTTGTCCAACAAAAGCCTATTCCCGTCATGAATGTCAATACCAATCCATGTAATTTATGTTTGAGTCCAGAGCATCCCGACTCCTATTGTCCTCTTGCCAATGAACAACAACAATCACAACAAGATAATGTTTGTTCCATTAATAGCGAACCTAACGCAGCTTGACGACAAAACCCCAACTTCGGTTGGTGAAATAATCAACAACCTCCAAGGTTTAATAATCAAAATGTTAGGCCAACAAACAATTACAACCAAGCTCCACCGAGGCAAGGACAAGGACAAGGCAACTATAATAATTATAACAATAATAATTATAATGCTAATAGAGGTATCATTCCGGTAAATAATAACTATCAAAATCCACACATTAATAATCAACGTGACATAGTTCCTGTCACACAACCTATAGCTAACACTCCTCCACAACCGTATTGTTTTGATTCCTTTATGCAAACCAAACAACATATTTTACAAGCTATCCAACTTTCCTTACAGCAGGTAGAACAAGAGAAAGTACAACCCAAAGGTGTGTTTCCAGGTCAAGTGATACCTAATCCTAAAACAACAAACACAGCCTTTGTCGGTAATACTAGTACTGAAAATGCAAACGTAGGTGAGCTAAATGTCATCACCACTCTCCGTTCTAGCAGAGTGGTTGATAACGGCGTAACTAAATCGGATATCGACCTAGTTACCGAAATGATAACTGAAGATCCTACCCCTGTAGAGGTACCAGTTAAACCACAACCTAAGAAACAGAAAGCCAAGGTTAAACATCCTGTTGATCTATATGCTAAATATAGAGAGAAACCACCATTTCCTCAGAGATTAGCTATGTTAAACAAGGATACAAATTTTAATGAGATTAGGGAAGTTTTTAAAAATCTAACGATAAACTTACATTTTCTTAAAGCAATTAAAAAGTTACCTCACCATGTTAAGTTTCTCAAAGAGTTGTTCACTACTAAGCGTAAGACAAAGATTCCTAAAGACACCTTTTTAACTGAACAATTTCCAACTTTAACGGAATACAATGGAATCGTTAAATACAAAGACCCTAGTCATCCTACTGTACAATGCACCTTGGGGATACTCACATGACCACTACTTTATTAGACCTAGGGGCGAGTGTTAACTTACTCCTTTATTATTTATATAAACAAATAGGTCTATAGGAGATGCAACCTACAACAAGGAAGTTGCAATTAGCTGATAGGTCTATCGATTATCCTAAGGGTGTCGTGGAAAACGTGATGGTTAATGTTCAGAATTTCAACTATCCTGCGGATTTTGTTATCCTCAATACAGAAGTCGCTAATGACTCTGTTCCGATCATTTTAGGGTCCCCTTTCTTGGCAACTGCCAACGCGCTTATAAACTGCCGTGATGGTTCGATGTCCTTGTCCTTAGCCATCTTTCTATTGAGTTCAATGTTTTTAAAATGAGGAAACAGTTTCCTGACACGAATATCGATGGAGAGGTTAGCATGATCGAGAGCTTAGCTCATGATTATTTCAAAACCACGTTTCCAGATGATCAGATGCACAAATTCCTTTCTTTTGGAAGTTCCAACTTCGACAAGAACTCCGTGGAGTCGAGGAAGATTTCCTTCATCTCTTTTGCAACTCTTCCTTGCCACCTCGCGAGTCCCACCCTTCTAATATTCCTTCATCCCTTGACACTATGATGGAAGATGAATTTTTCACCCTCTATCCCAGTGATTATTTTGGCCCACCTATCGAGGAATGTCTTGTATATCTCAAGGCTTCTAATGATCTAGACATGAGAGCTCTAGCTGACACTCATTTATCTTCCATCACCAATTTTCCCCACCTTCCACCTTTTCAAAGGAACCTGGAGTTTGCGCTTGACCCTCTTGTTTCTTCTATGTTTAATGATTTTCTAAATCCTCTTAATACAGAAATAATTCCCAAGGGAAAGGCACTTGACACCTTCATTTTCAGAATTGAGATAGTTCCCACCTACACCATGAATGAGTTTTGTGCTAAACCCACTTTCTCATTTCTTCCATTCTTTACGTCTAAAATTCATCCATATCCACCATATCTTCCACAAACATCCATTTTCTCATGATCATTCACTTGGACACCCTCTCGTTCAAAGATGAAAAAGAAGGTGCATGCACGGTTACGTTCTAGATCTATCAGACTTCGTTTCCATTTCACTAAGTTGCATCGTTGAAAATCTTGGTGTTTGATTCTATTTGGGGGTGCATTCTATGTTATTTATTTATGGAAAGACCCACAACTCTTTAGGTTGTTGATTTCTGGAAAATTGTAGGGAAAATTGCATTCTATGTTAAAGTCTCGAGTATCTGACAAAAAATGGCTTATTTTGTTGTTTGGTGTACTTCCTTACAGTTTCATATATCGGTTAGTGCACCATTCAAGGTAACCGGGCCATCCCTATGGAGTGTGTGGCTGTAAGTACCGGATCCTAAGTCCACAGTTAACATAATTCACGTTTTCCACTCTTGTATGTTTTCTCAGTTTTTGAGTCATGTTTCTTTATGGTATGAATTATGTCTTTATTGTTTTTCATTTTCTTCTATTAAATCTTATTCATAAAAAGTAAAAAAATATATCAAAACCATAAAAATAGTAATCTAGGAAGTCTCAGGTATCTTACTTTAAAATACTCACGTTTAAAACAAATTTTCTCAACTCTGTTGTCTAAAATTTGTTTGGGGGTGGGGTGTTCATTATTCTATCCTTGATTGTTCAACATTCCACTGTGTTGATTACGCTATTTAGTCGTATTTTGATTTCGGATTGACATTATCTATGAATTTAGATTTCATTCGTCCGCATAACTTATGTCTCGCACACACTTCGAGGCATTTTCCATTTTCTTATATGTCACCCACGGTTGGAATAGATTGTTTTAAGGATCATTGGATTGGAAATTCTCTCCTGATCATTTCTATTACTCATTCGTATAAATCGGACCGGTAACGAAGCAGCAATTTTAGTTTGAAGTTGCACGAAAAAACGACACATTTCGAAAAATTGAATTGGGCTTAGGCCCAAATCTCGCATGCACGTGCCACGCACATGCGTCCCCTTCCATCAAACCAAAACAGATCGCGAGTTTTCCTTTTCATTTTCGCCATTAACAAAGCTTCAAACCCTAGCCAAAAATAAAAAGAAAAAGAAAACCTAAATACACCCACGCCCAAATTTCAAAACCCACTCCAAATCTTCTCCACAACCTCTCCCACACCATTCCATCCTTTTACACCACCAAAAACATAAAAAAAATTCTAAAATTTCAAACTGCCACTGCCGCCACCACCGCACCTCCTCCCATTATTTTAAGTGAGGTTGATTTTAACTCCATCCCCACATTGGATTTAAACCCTCAAATCGTTTCAAAACTCCAATGGCGCAAAGACGGAGAATTTTGCTGTAAAAAGCTTTTACGGTCGACCGCTTCGCGCTGTTTTACAGTGACGAGATGATATGGAGAGATTGGAGGCATTTGTGGTATTCAACGAACGATTTTTATAACGAAGATTTGGTCCAACAATTTTATAGGATGAGGGAGTTGGATGGGAATAGAATTTTTGTTAAGGTGGCCGAGACAAAGAGAGAAGTATCTACGAGGTTGCTGGCTGAGATTTTAGGCATTCCGCCTAGACGCCATCTAGATGCCGCATTGAAGGAATCCCAATTTGGTGGGATCGAACCTTTGATGAACGCGACAGTGTTGGAGGGAAACTATAATGCGAGCTCGCATTGTGTTCGCCAGTCGTCTCTGCGAACCAACCAGCTGGCTGTAGCTCAGTGGATTAGTAGGAATATCATCGGGAAGGAGAAACTCAGTGACATCAGTCTGAAATGCCTTCACGTTCTATGGATACTCCAGGAGCAGAAGTATAAATTTTGTATTCTCGAGTTTTTGATTAACATGATTAGGGGAGTTAGGAAGAGTATTGCACCTCTCCCTGTTTTGATAACAAAGATCATGATGACTTTGAGAGCAACTCCAAAAACTAAGCGTACTATGATTAAGTTGCATACGAATGTCATAGCATATACGGACTGTGTTCAGAAGGTTTGGAGGTTGCTTGGAGAGAGGGTCGTGGAAGAGACTGATTCGGATGATGAGGAGGAGGATATGAAATGTTTTAATGTCGATGCCTTAGAGAGGTGTACGTCTGATGCAGAACGCATGTCGATGCTTTATCGTGGCATGCATTCTCTTAATACAATTTGTGAAGACCTTCGGACTCGCCAGACTATCATACATCGTAACTATGAGACTCGTGCCTAGCGCGAGGATGAGGGTTAGGAACAGATGAAGTTAGAGATGGATGCACAGCGCAAGTTCCGAGACGATATGCTTGAATGCTTCCCACCCCACGAGAGTTCTTCTTCTTAGGAGGTGTCTGTGAGGAACGAGTGTCGTCGTCGAAGGACGGATGGCTCAGGCCCATCGGGAGCTCAGGGCCCATCTTCATCTCACGTTCCATCCTCTACCAGCAACGCGTTGTTTAGGGATATTATGAGTTGATGTTGTTTTTTTTTGGTTTTATTAGTTCGGACGCTAAATTTTGAATTCCATAGTTAAATTTGAATTCAGTTGTTAATTGTATTTGAATTTGAATTTGAATTTAATTTAGTTTTTTTCAAATTGTGCACTGATGTTATTGTTAGTCCCACCTTCCCGAATTGTTTGGGGGTGGTATTATTTATTCTAGCATGATTTTTAATTGATCCTCAATTTTAGAAGTTGTTTTGGAGTGATTGTTAGGAATATTGCCGAAATTGGCATGGCTATGAGTAGATATGGTGGTAGGATGAAATCTAAATGAGGTAGGTAGTTACTATTCTAAATTCAATCTAAAAGATATTAGGTTTGTTTTAGAATAAATAATATGGGTTGTTTCCGTTTACAGTTTTGGAAATATTTTGTTTTCTTCAATTGCCTTAAAGCTTTTTGGCAACTTGCCGATTCGTTTTGGAAACTCAAAACCTATATAAACTTCATTCATTATCCACACAAAACTCACTTCTTTCATTTTCATCTCTCACCTTTCACTCCCAATTTTTCCTTCTTTTTCTTCTTCACTTCAGCACTCAAGCAGCTCGGAGTGCGCCTACGCCTCAATTGAGCGCTACCTGTGCCCAAAACACTGTAAAGAGAATTTCCTCTGAGTGCGACCCGCACCCTACAAAGACTAAAAGTGAGCGCGCCCCGCGCCCAAAACACTGTAACTAGAAATTCACCTGAGAGCCACCGCGCCCTACCAAGGCATAGTCAAAGCGCACCCCGCGCCCTGACCCCCGTGGGCACAAAAAATTCCTTTTGTGGGTTGTTCCAGAATTGGTTGCAGCTGTTCTGAAGAGTAGTGTTGTGATGACATGCCCTCATATCATACCAGAACAGTCTTTTGAAGACTTGTTCCAAAGTGACGCTTATGGTGCTTGGTTTCGCAAGGTTACCATACATGTAGGCTGGGAACCGCTAATGGTAAGACCTGATGAACTTTATTCTCCCGCACTTACATCTTATTTTTATGATAATTGTAAGTTCTTTAATAGACTAGATGGAGAACAAGTGTTCTCCATCACCATCGGGGATGAACCGATGGAAATTTCCAGGTTCTTGCTAGCCTTTGTTCTTGGACTTGCTATGCCTGCTGAAATACAAGACTCATAGGCCTATTTGGTAGATAATATGTACATGTATAACTATGAGGATTTGCATGAGCATTATGGGGCAGGAATCTTTAGGATAGAGGACCAAAGGGATTATAACGACGCCTTTGGTAGCCTGTCTATGAACGTGGGCACTGTTATGTTTTGGATCATGCTAAACATTAGATGGGAATGGCGTTATTCTTCTGTGAATGACGAAACTTGTGATATTTTTTTCCTTGCTTTAGCTGGGGGATGTACACTCTATGATATTCCCCAGACCCTAATGTCTAGTTTAGCCCGAGCCCATAGCAAGAGGCATAAGTACCTTCTTATGTCTGTTTTAATTTGCCGTATTATGTTATGTTTCTTCCCTATTTTTTGTGTCCGCTTCACGGATTGGATTAGGGTCAACATTGTGAGACCCACCAATTGTATTATTCGATCATTCCATGCATTGATTTGGCAAGGGTGGAGGATATAACCTCATTAGGTTGCACCTTACACCCTATCTGACCAAGTGGCGCTTGACAGATTAGCTATAGTAGATGATAAGTGGTGTAAAGCCTAGCAAATCACCATGGCGTGGCAGGATGCGAGGGAACCTCATTTCTTTATTGAAGAGGATGAGGATGATGATTAAACGGGAGTTAAGGTAAGTTTTTAGTTTCAGTTAGTGTCTGCTTATGTCCCAAGCAATTTGATTCTTGTTAACCCCATAATGGGTGGAACTCATATAGAGTTGCGTCTGTTTTTCTTTTTCTATATTAGTATGTTTTAACCTTATTTTGCAGATGTTCTAGAATTTCACGCGTTTCCATGGTATTTCTCTACCCTTTTTATTTAAATACTTTGAGGACAAAGCATGTTTCTTGTTTGGGGGGGGGGAGGGGGGGCATAGAAACAAATATAATTAAGGCATCTGTTAGGATATACATATGTACAGTATGCACTTGTTTTCTAGTAAAAATTCAAAAAATTCAAAAATATAAATAAAAAGTTATGATCTATACTTAGGAATATTGGTATTGTTTTCTTTCTCTATGCTCTAAATAATATAGAAGTCTCACGTAGCTTTTGCATTAGAATAATTTTTAGAAACTTAGGTTAATATGTAGGTAATAATCTTTGCATCTATCTATAAATATATTACATTTGTATCTATGATTGTTTGGCAGTAAGTTTCTGAAATCTAGGCTAGAGTACTTATTCTACAAATCCTGTGAGAATATAGCCTAAAGCCTTATATGAGTGAAACGGTTGAGAAATGACACAAGAGAAAAGTGAAATTTGGATAGAGAAATCACACGTCCACTTGCTTGATCACTATACCATATCCTAAAAGAGAATTTAGGCCCTCTTTGGATCAATGTAGCTAGAAATTCAAACCTATGAATTATTTTCCGCTAGTCACCCCTCCGAGCCTTTCTTTAGCCTTTCATTAACCACAAATCCTTTACCTCGTTACAAAAGCAAAACAAAAATAAAATAAAATAAAAATCAGCCTACCCATTCTTTGATTGAGTCTGAGAATGGAGATTAAGAATAGAAAAGAGAAAGACCTTTGAAATCAAGAATTTGTTATTCGCTTCAGATAAGAAAAGAAAGTTTCCATCCAAATAAAAATAAATAAATAAAAGAAAATAAAGAGTTAGAACACCAAAAATAGAATCAAAGGAGTCAAAAGCCAAAGAAAAAGAAAAAAAAAATGGCTAAGGATGGAAACAAATGTAGAAGCAAAAGTAAAAAACAAGGTTTTCTCTAGTTACATAATATGAAGACTCTATTATCTCAGACTTGTCCATTTTGAATATCCATGTCCTTCCTTCTTAAACCATCTCCTAATCCCTGCAACACCTAATAAAGACCTCTAGCTCAATTAGGAATAGGTTAGTGTGATAGTAAGTGGCAGATGTGTTTGATCGACTCCGGCTTCCTTGTGTGTCATTAAGATTGTAAGGTAAAGTGTGCCCACTACACACTGGAGTAGCAAAACTTGAGCGGAAAAATCAGAGTATTTTTGTCTTAACATTTATGTGAGGACCTACTTAAGGACTCTATTTCGAGTTTCAGAAACGGACCTGCTAGTGCATTTCATAGTATTACTCATTGTATATATGCTTATTCATAGATGATTGATTATTATGTATATTTTAGCTTAGGTTTCGACTTGATTATTCTGTATTCATTGCTAGTGAGATGTATAGATAGTTGAGGCAAAAATAAGGAAACAATAGTTTTATTTCTTAGTCGTTGTAATATAGATGAAGTTTGTGAGTACCTTCACTGGAAAACTCTCAAGAGGCTATAACTCATCCACTAGGGAATTCCTAGTGGTTTAAGGCCTTGTTGCATATGGTCAATGCAATCGCACTCGGCGAAACGAGAGTAGTTAGAACTCCATTTTTGGTCACTTATTCTAATCTCTCATATTTACTTGACGACAAGCAAAATGCTGTTTGAGGGTGGTTTGATAAGAGCCCAAAACTGTAGTTTAAACCCCCTAACAATAATACTTTTAGACCAATTATGCGAGTAATAAATAAAAGTTAATGCTGATTAAGTGTTTTTATGTATTTTAGGCATTGGAGTCAGCTATGTGCCAAAATGTGTCACTTTGGCGAGATAAAGGAGCAAGGGTTGGTTGCTAAGAAGTTCTGTGATTAAAGGCCAAGATTCAAGGAGAAAAAGCCTTTTTAAAGCCCGGTCAAAGCTGAAAAGTCAAAGTCAACGCGGGCAGAGATAATGCACAAAAGTCAGCAGAACTTCCACAGACCGTATCTTTTGACTCATACCTCGGAATTGATCCTACCTTAACCCAATCAGAGGAGCAAAAGTGGACGAAAAGCCTACTAAAGTCAGATCCAGCTGGAAAGGGTTATGTGGACTGAAGAGATTGGGTCTTAGGCTCGATTTTCCGACCCAAAACATGGCTCCTCAGCCCATGCATGAAAATGTGGATCTTGTCTCCTCCATTTCAACACACAGGACTTAACTCTTAAGAAATTAGAAAATTTGGTAGCCATGAGAGCATAGTTTTAGATCTAGTTTTTTCTCCATTAATTAGTTTTCATATCTTGTTTTAGATCTAGTTTTAGCTTTCAATTAATTAGTGTTAGAACAAGTAGATTATTATTTTAGAATCATATTTAGTTTTATAATAAAGTATTAGTTTTTAATTCCGATTTAGTTTATTGATTAAATTCTTATTTAGTTTTAGTATTGTTAAATTCATAAATTAGTTTGTCTTCATTTCATAATTAGTTAAATTATAATCATAGTTCATAATTAGTTCTTAATCTTGTTTTAGTTCATTTGAAATTATTAGATTATTATTTATTAGATCAAATAAGTAAAGTTACAATCTTTAATATTATGTCTTGTTTATATTCGTATAGAAATGATAATTTGATGAATCAAGGCTAAACCTCCATTAGAGGGGTTTGATGAAGCCTTGATGAAAACTTGACTGTGTAATGTAGAAATAGTTGTAAGAGTCTATTCCACTCTAGAAGGTAGTTGATTCGCCATGAGAATGGGTTGAACTTCCTCACATGCTAGTCATTAGTTGGTAGAGATTGCCATGAATTATTAGGGATTAGAACGACCAATTCTTATCATAAGAACGTAAGAATTGGATTACAATAATCTATGCTAGTTTATTAAGTTGGATTCAAGGTGGAATCAATCCCCCCTAATTCTTTATCTAGATTCAAACCTTAGTATTTCCATCATTTCGTTATTTGTATCTCGTTTAGTATTTGAATTGACGTCATAGTATAATTCTCATCATACTCTCAATAACTTTGGATTGGACCGATAATCTTAGAAAATGCTAATACTAAAGATTTAGGAGTGGAATGAATCTTCTACTCCAACTCTATTGCGATAGCATTCGAGAGTAGAAAACTTCGATAAATTAGACACAAATCTAGTTTTAGTATTACTTGCGTTTAAGCTTCATCATTTATTCGTGAGTAAAACTATCATTTTACGTATATCACATTTCATGTACACTGATTTGCTTATATAGGTAAAAAGGGAGTAAGTTAACATTCACCCCCAGGTCTAATAAAGCAGTTGTCTTGTGGGTATCTCCCAAGGTGCATTGTATTGTAAGACGACCAGGGTCCTTGTACTTAACGATTCCATTATGTTTAGATAGAGAAGGAAACTCTTCAGTTAAGAATGCTTCTTTTGGGATATTTGTTTTCCCTTTCCAAGTTTTCTTTAGATATTACCTAGGAGTTAAAGTATGAAAGCATGTAAAAACTTTTTCAGTATACCGAGCTTGATCATGGTTGGACGTTAGTCTAGACCACAAAATTTTGTAACTGTCCTATGTTATTAATATATTTCTACTTACCAAGCAAAAAAAAAACAGTATTTTTGTTTTCTTCTTAGTAGTACATAACTCTTTTAGAAACTTAGCATGTTGTGGTAGCTTTAAGGTTGGTTGATAGTTAAATTTTTTAAAACTTCCCTAATCTCATCAAAATTAGCATCTTTTTTCAACATGGCTAGTCTCTGGGGAAATGGTGGTTTCTCTCTATATTTAGCATATGGGTCAATAGTAACATTAACCTTATCTTTATCTTTAGCCACTTTCCTTTTAGGTTGTAGGTTAACTGGTACCTCTATCGGTGTAGGATCGCCAGTTTCTATATCGGTATCTAGTAAGCTTTTATTTTCAATCACCACTTGTAGTGAATCAATGGGCATAGTTACGGCGTTATCAACCACTCTACCCGAAAGGAGTGTAGTGACACCTTTTAGCTCATCCATGTTTATAGTATCATTACTAGGATTACCGGTTACTTCAAAGGCTGTGTTTGATGATTTAGGATTAGGTATAGCTTGACCTGGAAACACGACTTTTGGTTGGGTTTTATCTTGGGCTAACTGTTGTATGGATTGTAACTGCTGTTGAGCTTACATGTAGGCATCGAATCGATCCGATTGGAAAGGCTTAGTGGCCACAGGTTATGTGATAGGATCTATCTCACGTTAATGATTAACGGGTGGGTTGTGATAGTTGTTATTAACTGGGATAATACCTCTATTGTTATTATAATTACCCTATCCTTGTACTTGTCTTGGTGGATATTGGTTGTAGTTGTTGATTGGCCTAACATTTTGATTACGACAACCTAGAGGTGTGACTTGTTGTGGGTTATTTCGCCAACTGAAATTGGGATGTTTTCTTCAAGGTGTGTTAGGAATGTTATTAAAAGCCTAGACATTTTTTGGCTGAGGTGGTGGTTGTTCATAGACAAGAAGACAATAGGAATCGGTATGCTCAAGACTAAAATAGAAATTCCATGGAGCCGAGTTGATGTTCATGACTGGAGAGGAATTTTGTTGAATAGAGAGGGCATCTACCTTTTTAGTGAGGGATTCTATTAGAGTTCTAAGGTCTGGATTAGGTTTAACCTCAAACTTACTGGCGACCTTAACTGTCGAAGAGGAAGGAGTGGAGCCGGAGGGGGGGGGGGTTCATCGTTACCCCCAGTTATTGTTTTTCTTAGATTGATCTTCTAAGAATTTATAAGCCTTCAATACTCCTTTACTAAGGAAACTACCACCATTCATGATATCAAGAACCTCTTTATGATGATATGAAAGTCCTTTGAATAAAGCACGAACAAGCGTGTGTTTTGCAAGGTTATGATGCGGACATTCAATGAGAAGATCAGTGAACCGATTCCAAGCCTCTGAAAATGGTTCATGAGGATTCTGGTGGAAGAAATGAATCTTTTGAAGCATTTCATATGTCTTCAGTGGTGGGTAGAACTGTTCCATGAAAAATTGAACAAGTTAAGTCCATATGTCCACGGAGTTTGGCATTTGAGCAGTTAACCAAGATGTCGCCTTGTTGGCTAGGATGAAAGGAAACACCCTAAGATTAACTTGTTCTGGAGCTACGCTAGGATGATGGAAGGTAGTGAGAACATGTTCTATCCTATGCATGTGTTAATAAGGCTTCTTGTTGTCTAAACCATGGAAAACTAGTAACAAGTTAAATATATTCGGGGGAATTCAAAAATCCCCCATTGGGTCTGCAAGAACAATGCACGACTTAGGTCCATCGTTCAAGTCTTTGTAAAAATCAGAGAGTGGAGTCTCCGCTTCTTCATCCATTTGTGCAGGTGTAGTGTGTGATATTTTAGATAGGCATGTGCGTTGACGTTTGAGATAAAATATGCTAGAGGGTTTCTTCTTACCAGATCTACGTCTCATGCAAATTTAAGTCTAAGTTTAAAGGAACAACCAAAGCAGTCCAACAAGCCTAATTATTAATAGAATTTAACACCTCTGACAGAAAAACAAGGAGTGGAAGTAGGAGAACATGTATGCCTCCTTGCTACGCTTACTAGCGCCTTCAAGCACGAGTTACAACATCTTGTAGAAGCCTGAAGCACCATACCAACACATTTCTAGGACCAATAAGTGACCGGGAAGGGACCTACAAAAAATGAGAGAAATCATAGCTGGGCAAAGGGCGTGCACCCTTTGGTGTAGTGTAAATAGGGGGCGTGCACCCTTTAAGTGTGGGGTGGAGAAACAGATTCTCTCTAGTGGGCTTCGGTTGAATCTACTGGGTTGGGCCTTCGGTCATATGGTTGATTGGATTTGGGCTTCCTAGAATTTTTTTGAACTTTGCAAATTATTGTGTTCTTCGCACACTAGGTTTCTAGATTGGGCTTTTTGGAATGTGATTGGGCTCACACGAGTAGTGGGTAGTAGTACTCTATTGGACTTCTGTAAAAAACTAAAAGACTGTGTACTGGGTAAAGGGGTGTGCACCCTTGTGACAAGACTAAACAAGGGGTGTGCGCCCTTGTGACAAGAGCCAATTGGGCGTCGCCCTCGTGGAAGAGCCAATTGGGGGGCGTGCACCCTCTAGAAGAGTCACAGTGATTCCAAATTTTTCTAGGAGAATCATAGTGATTCTAGGAGGTGAATTCTCAAATCGTATGGAACCTTTAACACAAAAATAAAAAACTCAATATCGAAAGCAGAAAAATATACGAAAACGCGAAAAACAGAATGAAAACAGCAGGGTTGGTGGGTGAATTTGGATTGTTTTGCTATAATGCAAGCACGGAATTCAATCTAGAAGCAATTAAAATGGTAGCGACACCATTTGATAAGATTAAAAATAGTGTTTTACTACTATTAATGCTAAAGAACACTAATAATATGCAAGACTATCTATTCTTACGTTTGTATCAATATTCCTACTCTCAATATGATAATGCAAAATATAGCAAGAGTCAAGATTCATTCCACTCTTAATTCTTTAGACATGGGCTAATTCAACGTGTGGAAATTAAGGAAACAACGGTGAGAGTAACGGTGGTAAACTTAACTAATATGATGATATTTGGTTTGAACTTATACTAAATTAAACTAAAGGAAGTAAATATAAAGCAACTTTGGATATGGAGAAGAGAGAGAGAGAGTTCGAAATCCACCTTGATGTTTTTCTAACATGTCATCATGGAGTTGTTGAATAAACCCTAGTCTTTATATTTTCACACAAGGTGTAAACATAAAGACTAGACCTGTAATGGTCCCTAATCATTTATGGCATGTTTAGTCATAACTAATTAGCATGAGAGAAAGTTTGTTATCATTCTCATGGCAAACTCATGAACTTAACAAGAAAAAACCTAATGATTCTCATATTAGCATGTGAAAAAAGGCAGTATGGATGAAATATAAATTAAACAGACAAGCACATGCAATGGAGGAATAACATTAAGTGACACCTACAAGTCTTTGTTATAAACTTTCTAAAAGACACTTGGGAAAGATAATTTACCACACATAAAAAAAATACAAAAACCATGCATAGATACATAGATACATACATGCATACAAATTCAACATGTTCAACAGGGTACGCCGATGAGTACCTTAAAGGTACGGGGTATTATATAGTAAATCAATAAACCAGGACTAATCTTTTTGAGCATTGAGCACTTAATGTAACGTTAGCTGACAATCTACACTAATGAATTACACTGTAGTTCCTTTGAAAGGGATGCTAATCTGATCCCTTATTTCTTCAGTCACAGTCAACTGAACGGTATTCTCTAAACATGAAGTCTATTGAGTATTTCAGTATTAATTTCTATTTAATACTGAAATTAGCTCGAAACAGTAAGAAGGATTTCTATTAGAAAAAGAAAAACAAGGATATCATTATAGTTTCTCATTAGTAGATTGGATAACCGATTGAGTACCTTACCAAATTGAACCTCCATGTTTGAGTCGTCCACAATAAACCAACCTTCAATGGAATTCTGCAAAAACATGTTTACAAACAACCAAGAGGAGAGAGCGAGGAATTGGAAAAAAAGCAACCTTATTTTTTAATCGAGAATCTAGTGAAGAGATTGACCTGGTTTGTCAGCAATGTTTCACCTCACTAACCCAAAAGAGAAATTGGAGAAAATGCGTAGAGAAGCTATGGTTCTTCAAAGAGTGGTTTTTGTTTTCTAGTTTCCTTCTGTACAAAAAAAGATGCGAGATTAGAATTCCTAAATAAGTTTTAGCCAAAAGAAAAAGAAAAAAGAAGGGGGAAATGTAACCGCGTTACCAAATTTGCCCGCTTGTGATATTTCTTTATTTTTCAATTTATTATGCATATGTTTTTCCTTTTCTAATAGATACAAGTGTTAGCATATCCCAACATAACCGTGAAAACATTATTAAATATTAATTCAAGACTTTAAGTAACGCTTGTTGTAGTAAGTAACATATATAATTGTTATATCCGTTACTTATTGAAAATTTGCACTGTTACAAAATAGTTGTTCTGGTGTAGTGAATGAAAATTGAATAACTTGCTTACATCTACAAAATCATGAATATATATAGACTTTCACCAATTTAGGTTTACTAATACTTAGTACGTTAACAATTATTCGGAAAATACTAGTTGTCTTATACAATAAGCTTGGTGTAAAAACAAGTGCGTATGCACATTCATCATACTAGTATATATAAAATATACAATTTTAGGCATTTATCACATACAGATGAAACAAGAAGTCCAGGTCAATCAATTTTCTAACAGACCTTAGTGAAGATAGATAGACCCCACGACCAACAAATGTTTTGATATACAGTTGGTCTAATTGTAAACATGTGTGTGTAGATGTAGCAGGGGTATCACTGATGGTGGGGATTGGTGGTAGTGTCTTCCAGGTTGATCAACCAGCAAACAACGCAACAACATCTAAGATATAGAAACACGAAGGGGCATGCACAACAAACCAACACTGCTTTATCCCTTTTGTTTTCGATACATTTGGATTTTGGCATCAGATTCTGTAGAGCTCCTCAAAAGATTGTAGAAGGTAATGGACAACAATGTGATGTTTAGTGGCCGGTTTCAATGAATATGTATTTAGAAGGATTATATTTCCTATTTGGAAGGGACTAGCGGTGCAACTTGTAGCGTGCTTGTCGCCCGCTCTCACCGTGTAATTTTTTTTTTTTTTTTTTTTTTTTTTTTTTAATTATCAATCAATCAAACAGAAGATATAGGTTCTCTCACCCCTTCCCAAACATAGTTTATTATGCAAAAAAAAAAATGGCGAACATAAAGATGTGAGAAATTTAGGGAGAAAGTGATTAATTTAAAAAATCACTTAATGCATGTAGTACGCAAAATGATGAAAACAAAGAATGACGACATGAGGATATATATATATTTATGAGTTTGTAAAGATTGTGGTAAAATTTGTTCAATTGAGATGATGGAGAAGAATGGAAAGAGAATTGAAGCTCCACGAGAACCAACTCCAGAATTTCCACCAGGATGTGAGAGACGACTTAGAAAATCACCAAAGCTAGCAAAATCAGTAGCACCAGTAGGACAATCAGCACCAACAACACCAGCAACATAGTCAACAACACCAACAATAGTAGGGCCATCTAGGCCGAAACAAGTTATAGAGGTTGTAGTGGCTCTATGTTGTACAGGTGTATGCATGGCGAAGAAGAAGAGGAAGAATTGATGGAAGTGTTGTTTTGTTTTGGTGTTTAATTTGTAGTTTGAATTAGGTTTGTGTGTGTATCCAGTTCTAGGTTTAGGTTTGTGCGTCCTATTTCAATTTCACAGAGTCATTTTTTTAATTTTACAGTCAAGGCGTTTGATGGTAATGTCTCAATTTAAATTTCAAGCGTGTCTAATTTTGTTTGTTTCTGCAAGTGTAGAATTGAATTGGTTTTGAATTCAATTTGGAAATTATAATTAGGATTTATGTGAGTTGGTTTTGTAAAGAAGAAGAAGTTGTGATTTTCGGTTTTGACCATTGGATTTTAATTTTGCTATTTAATTTTTGATTGTTTAGAAAAGGAGGAAGTTTTGTCACGTGCAGTATTGACACCCCCATAAATGGAACTAGCACCCCTTTGACCAATTCAAAGGTACTAGCACCCCTCCGTTAAATACACAAAAAAACACTAACGGCAAGTAGCTGCCGCGGGATCACACAATCCACGGCATCGGGTTACCGCGAGATCCCATATCCCATGGAAGATGGTTGTCGTGGGGGTTTTTTTTTTAATAGCCATCGTAGAAAAAGTTAGTTGTCACTAGATGATTTTGTTTACTAAAATGGAGTCTTTGCTTGTGTTAATTATCAGTTATATATGCTAGTAATAACAATGCGGAGAGACTGATTCTCTGGGAGGAATTGAAGTTTCTCAGTAATAGCATTCAAGGATCGTGGTGTGTTATGGGTGATCTGAATAATGTACTCTTCTCTCATGAAAGAATCGGGGATGTGGCAGTCCACCAAAGGGAAATAAGTCCACTAGCAAACTGCTTAAATGCTTCTGGGCTATTTCATCATACAGCAACTGGATGTTTCTACACATGGAATAATGGGGGTGAGGTTGTCAGGAAATGGTCAAAGCTTGATCGGTGTCTGGTAAACTCTTCCTGGTCTTCCTTGCAGTTGGCGACAAGTGTTGAATTCCTAACGCAGGAGTTTTCTGACCACTGCCCTATGGTTATGTCTTTTCTGAATAAAATAAGAAGTCGACCACCGTTTCGGTTTTGCAATTTTTGGAGACTTCATGAGGATTTTGCACCTACCCTTGCTCAATGCTGGAGTATACAAGACCATGGTAACCCACCATACATGCTATCTTGTAAACTGAAAGCTTTAAAGGCTGTTCTAAAGGGCTGGGCTCGCTCCTTTTGTTATGATGCCCACAGGCTAGTGGAGGAAACAAGAGAAGAGCTAAAACAACTTCAAGAGAGACTATAGGCGAACCCTCTAGACTCTTCTTTATGCTGTCAAGAGAGTGCCACAAGGCACAAACTATGTCTTTTGATCAAGATGGAGGAGGCGGACCTTTTTCATAAGACTAATATTGAGTGGCTTTGTTTCGGGGAAAAATGTAATGCATTTTTCTTCAATGCAATAAAGGAGAAGAAGACTAGGAGCGTCGTATGGTGTATAAAAAATAAGGAGGGAAATCTCAGAGAGGGTCAAATGGAGGTTAAAAATGCTTTTATTGAGTACTACAAGGACCTTCTAGGTGTCACCTCGCCTGCTACATGTGACCATGCAGTCTTTAATGAGCTAGCTGATAAGAGCCCAAAACTGTAGTTTTAACCCCTTAATAATCATACTGTTAGACCAATTATGTGAATAATAAGTAAGAGTTAATACTGATTACGTGTTTTTATGCATTTCAGGCTTCAAAGTCCATTATGTGTAGAAATGTGCCACTTTAGCGAGATAAAGGAGCAAAAGTCGTGAGAACTTCGAATGCCATATCTTTGGACTCGGACCTCGGATTGAGGCCTACCTTATGTCAAAACGACCGGCTCGGAAAGAGCTTTGCAATGGTCCAAGCCCTGACCCAATCAGAGGAGAAGAAGTGGACGAAAAGTCTGTGGAAGCCAACTGCAGCTGAAGAGGCCTTTTGAATTTGAAAAGAATTGGGTTTTGGGCCTGATTCTCTGGCCCAAAACATGGCTCCAAGCCCATGCACGATTTTTGGATCTGAATGTATAAAAACAAAAGCTTAGCTCTTTGTTAATGGCAGTTAGGTTAGGTAGATAATTAGACCTAGATTAGTTAGCCTCCATTAATTAGTTTTACAACTTAGTTTAATTAGTTTCAATTCATTGTATTAGATTAAACCTTTGAATCTTGTTCTTCAATTTGATTAGATAAATAAAGTAGTATTCTTTATCAATTTCGATTTTGTCATTTCCATTTCTAGATCTAATTTCAATTCCTGTCGTTATTTCATTTTAGTCATTAAATTAGATTTCATTATTGTTTAAATTAAGTAAACTTCAATGCTTTATATTATGTTTAGATTTAATTTAAATGGAAATGATCTTGGAATGATTCAAGGCTAAACCTCCATTAGAGGGGGTTGAGAAGCCTTGATGAAAGCTTGATTCAATTATCGGAGATTGTCGTAATTTCCTTTCCACTCTAGAAGCGTTTAGTTCACCATGAGAATGGGTTTAATCGTTCACATGCTAATTATTAATTGGTAGAAATGCCATGTGTAATTAGGGATTAGGAAGAACCGATTGTTCTGCGTAGCGATTCAATTCGGATTACGACGACTTCGCCGCTAGTGGATTAAGTTGAGTTAAGGTGGAATCAATCCCCTCTAACTCCTTAACATCGAATCAGCGTAGCATTCCCTTAGTTGTCGATAGTCGACTAGTTGCATTTAGGTGGGTAGTTGCATCGTAGTCTAATTCCCCTTCAGTAAAGCTCTCATTGACTTAAGACTGATTTCTTAGACTTAGAAAACAATCCATGCTAGGGAACTAGGAGTGGAGCGAACTTCCTACTCCACTTAGTGCAATTCGCGCATTGAGTAGAAGCTTTGATAATAGACTAGTAAAAGATTAGTTTTAGTTTACTTACGTTGTGAATTCATCGTTCATTTTCGTAGGTAAACTATACATTTCTTCGGTTTATCAAAATGGCTGCCATCTTAGTTACACTTTAGCATTGTTTTCCTTGTAGAAGTAGTCATTTTAAGTCCCACTAAACCCACCCACCCTTGTTTGTTTCATCTTGTGGTTGCCCATTTCAGTGACAAATTCAGCGAGAAAATACCGCGGGCGGCGCCAGCGCTTCAAGAGAGCGACCGCGCTAAGTTCTTGGAATTTCGTCTACCACGGCGAGCGCCCATAACATAACAAGCGCGACCAGCTCAAAACTGGAACTTCGATTTCACTCGAGCGACCCAGCCCATTTGGGCGCGACGACCCCTAAAACAACTTGTAATCTGAAAATTACTTTCGGGCCTTGGCCTTCCGGTGTTAAAATTTCCGGATTTCCACAGTTTTGATTCAAACTTTGATCTTTCATATTTTTCAGTGTTCTAACCTGCTCTATACACTAAACAAGCGTAAACAAGACGCTATTCATAAGAGAAGCAAGGACGCTATCAGGTATTCCTTTCTTCCATACCTCGCATCTCCAGTTAGAGGTTTATACTAGTATATCAGAATTGTTTGGAGTGTTGCATGTTTAGTTAAGTTCGACTTAGTCTTGCATGAGATTAAGGTCCGGCCGAACAAAAACACCGAACGTAAATACACAATAACATCAACAATCAAATCTATCTAGTATACCACCCACTACACCTCTAACTACTATTTCACACACACCACCTGATATAATGGGGGAAGAAAGAGAGACTCCTCTCGGACTTCTACAAAGCCTTGGCGATAGCCCCAAATCTTGCATCGTTCTAGCAGACCCAGAGGGGGATTTCAGAATCCCTCCAAATATTTTTAATTTGTTACCCGTTTTCCATGGTTTAGACCATGAAAAACCTTATCAACACATGCGTAGGATTGAACAAGTCCTAACAACATTCCACCATCCTACGGTTGGTACGGAACAAATTAAATTAAGGGTATTCCCTTTCACCTTAGCCGATAAAGCGGCATCTTGGTTAACGCTGGCCTGGCCCTAATTACGTGGGCTCGTGGGCTAAACTTGTTCAATTTGTTTATGGAACATTTTTACCCACCCCTAAAGGCGGATGAGATGCTTTCCAAGATTCATTTCTTTCGACAAAATCCTCATGAATCATTTTTGAGGCTTGGAATCGTTTCACCGATCTGCTTATAGAGTGTCCACACCATAACTTAGCGAAAAGACCGTTAGTTCGTGCCTTTTCAAAGGACTTCTACACCACCATAAAGAAGTCCTTGACATAATGAATGGGGGTAGTTTCTTAAGCAAAGGAGCCTCGGAGGCTTATAAATTTTTAGAGGATCAAACTAAAGCGAAATAATAATTGGGGGGTAGTGGCGATTACTCCGCTCCGCTAGTTCTTCTTCAACAGTTAAGGGCCGCCGGTATGTTTGAAATTAAACACGATTCGAGCTTAAAACTCTAATCGAAACACTCACTAAAAAGGTAGAGGCCATTTACGTACAACAAAAGCCTATCCCCCGTCATGAATGTAAATTCAAACCCATGTAGTTTCTTTTGGAGTCACGAGCATCCCGACTCATCGTCCTATAGCCTATGAAGCACGGGCTTGTTCCATTAATAGTGAACCTAAGCGCCCCTTGGAGACAAAATCCCAACTCGGTTGGAGAAATAACCAACAAGTCACACCTCAAGGGTACAATAATCAATATGTTAGGCCAACGAGCGGCTTTAACCAAGCTCCACTACGACAAGGGCGTGGTCGGGGTAATTTTAATAATTATAACAACCAAGTGCAACCTCTACAAGGTCAAGCACAAGGTCAAGGTAATTATAATAATTATAATGCTAATAGAGGTATCGTTCGGTCAATAATAATTATCAAAATCCACCCATAAATAATTCCGTGAAATAGTTCGATCCACCACCGTGACGTGACTACTACACCCACACAACCGGATCGCCTTGACACCTTCATACAAGTGAGCCAAAACTTTTCCAAACCATGGCTCAATCTAACCAACGGCTTCTACAATCGGTTAATAATTTAACCCAGACGGTTGGCTCAAGATAAAGCCCAAACCAAAGGTGTGTTGCCAGGTCCGCAATACCTAATCCTAAAACAACAAACACGACCTTTGAGGTAACCAATAATACTAGTAATGAATATGAAAATGTAGGTGAGATAAATGCCATCACCACTCTCCGTTACGGCGAGTGGTTGATAACAAGGTAACTATGCCTATAGTTACCCCCACGATAACCCTACACCTACTATTTTACTAGATACCGCAATAGAAACCTGAAGAGCCTACCACCTTTGTAGAGGTACCGGTTACAACACAACCTAAGAAACGAAAGCCACGGTTAAACATCGAGGGTAATACCATTGCTAAATATGAGAGCGAAACCACCGTTTCCACAAAAATTAGCCATGTTAACTAGGGATACAAATTACGAGGAGATTAGGGACGTTTTTAAGAATCTAACTATAAACCTTCCATTCCTCGAAGCTATTAAAAGCTACCACATCATGCTAAGTTTCTTAAGGAATTGTGTACTACTAGGCGTAAGACAAATATACCAAAAGGCCTTTTTAGCGAGAACAATTCCCAACCTTATCTGAAAATAATGAAATTGTTAAGTACAAGGACCACGGTAGATCCTTTGTACAATGCACCTTAGGAGATTCCTATCTGACGACCGGCGTTATTAGACACGGGGGCTAGTGTTAACTTACTCCCATTTTATTTGTATAGACAAATAGGTCTAGACAAGATGCAACCCACTAAAATGGCGTTGCAATTAGCTGATCGGTCTATTAAGTATCCTAAGGGTGTAGTCGAAAATGTCTTTGGTAAAAGTTCGAGGATTTCTACTATCCGGCTGATTTTGTAGTCCTCGATCTGAAAGTCGCTAGCGACTCTGTCCGATCATTTTAGGGCGTCCTTTCACGGCAACCGCCAATGCGCTCATTAATTGCGTGATGGTTCAATGTCCATGTCTTTTGGCCATCTTTTGTTGAAGTCAATGTTTTTAAAACAAGGACCGATTACCCGATTCGATCTATGGATGGAGAGGTAAGCATGATCGAGAGCTTAAGCTCGAGATTATTTCAACAACACGTTCCACGATAGTCATATGCCCAAAATTCTTTCCTTTGGAAAGTCGGACTCAACATTTTCATCCCTACACTAGTCGATACATATATTATTGATGAGGGCCGGGATAGATGACTTTCTCAAAGATGTAGAGGACTACCATAGTAATGTGGATATGACCAATCTAGATGAGGAATTGATGAGTTTCTTGGTAGGTGACAATTCACCCTATCAAGAACTAACTTGCACAACATCCACCTCGACTCCCCTCCTTCCACCCTTTCAAAGGAATCTCGAGTTTGCACTTTCGATCCTTTTGTTTCTCTGTGCTTCATAATTTTTTAAATCCTCCTAGAAAGCAGATACTTGAAGGACAAACTATTTGACACCTTCATCTTGAGAATTGAGGCAGGTCCCTACACACAATGAATGAATGAATTGATTGCTAAAACCACATCCTCATTATTATGCAGGCTGTCTTTCTACAACTTTATCCATATCCACCATATTCTCCACAACCATTCACTTTTCCACACTTATTTACTAAAACACCCACTCATTCAAAAATTAAAAGAAGGTGCATGATAGGTTACCACAATAGGGTAATCCGACTTCGTTTGGATTCCACTAGGCGCGTCGTAGAAAATCTTGGTGCTTGATTGTGTTTGGATATGTTTTTTCTGTGATATTTATTTATGGAATGATCCACAACTATTTAGGTTGTTGATATATGATCAAACTGCATGTTCATACATATGTTTTAGATAAAGTCTCGAAAGTATCGACTATAAGCGACTCAAATTTCGTGTTTGGTGCACTTTCTTTCACTTTAATATATTGGTGAGTGCACCATTAAGGTAACCGGGCCCTCCCTATGGAGTGTGTGGCTGTAAGCACCGGATCCTAAGTCCACGGTTCACATAGTTCACGTTTTCCACTCTTGCATGTTTTTCTCGCATTTTTGAGTCATGTTTTTCTATGGTGTGAATTTTGTCTTTATTGCTTATTGTTTTTCCTTCTAAAATATATATATATATATATATATATATATATATAAATAAATAAATAAATAAAAAATAAATAAATAAATAAATAATAAAAATAAACATAGTAATCTAGAAAGTCTTGGGAATCTGACTGTAAAAGACCCACTGCTAAAAACAAATTTTCTAAGCCGTTGTAAAAATTTGTTTGGGGTGGAAGTGTTAAATTTCCGTACTAAAATGTTTTATGTCCAATTAGAGTTGCTTAGGCCGTTTAATTGTATTACGATTCGGATTGACATAATCTATTAATTTAGAGTTCATTCGTTCGCATAACTTATGTCATGCACGCACTTCGAGGCGTTTTCCACTATCTCGTATGTCACCTGAAGTCGGAATAGAGTGTTTTATGGACCATTGGATAGGAAATTCTCTCCTGATCATTTCCATATCTCATTCGCAAAAATCGGACCGGTAACGAAGCGGGAATTTTGAATTGAAGTTCGCGAAAAAATCGAAAAAAATCAAAAATTCAAAATTTTGATTTTGGGCCAACCCAACCAACCAGCCCACGACGGTAGCGGCTTCGGCCTTTACCTTCTCGCGAGCAGGTCATCGTTTTCATCTTCCCGCCATTAAAAAGCTTCAAAACCCTAACAAAATAAAAATTAAAAAGAAAACCACAATAACTCACGCCAACCATCAAAGATCCAATTCAAATCTCCTCTAAAACTAAAACCACACCACCTCCACCAATTTAACCCAACAAAAACGACCGAAAAAAATCAAAAATTGGTGCTGCCACGCCACCACATCACCACCACCATCGTTTTTTATCAGTAAGGCCTTTCCTCATTACTCCTACACCTTCTACAAACCCCAAACCGTATTCAAACTTCAAATGGCTCAACAACGCCGAATTATACCGGAGCAAGTTTTCACTGCCGACCACTTCGCGCCGTTTTCACGGTGTGAAATGGCTAGTAGAGGCTGGGGTAGTTTGTGGTACTTTCGACCGAAGCCTTCTACCATGAAGACTTGGTCCGGCGGTTCTACAACACCGGGAGTTGGAGGGGAGTAGGATTTTTGTGATGGTAAGGAAGAAGAGGAGGAGTTGACTCTTTGAATTTGTTGGCTGAGATTCTAGGCATTCGCCTAGAATCCATCTGGATGCCACTCTACAGGGAGCCCCGGTTTGACGGGTAGAGCCTCGATGGGTGGATATTTGTCATCAATGGGAGCTACAATACAAACTCCTCCCAGGTATGCGCCGGGCATCCTCAGGGACCAACCCGGTGGCTCTATGGCTCGGTGGATTGGTCGGAATGTCCTAGGGAAGGACAAGGTCGGCGACATCGGTCGACCTGCCTCCCGTCTTATGGGTACTCGGAGGGCAGAAGTGCGATTTCTGTATCTTGGACTTTTTGCTTGAGCATGATTAGGGGTCGAGAAAGTCTTTGGCACCTCTTCTGTGTTAATCACCAAGATCATCTTTGAAGATGAAAGCGACTCCGTCGATAGGATTTACATTACCCCCCGCACCGTAACACGGCGTATCTATAGGGAGTGTGTCCAACAAGTTTGGAGGAGGGCTGAGGATAGAGAAGAAGAAGAAGAGGATGGTGGAGCTGAGAATGAAGAGGAGGTTGGGGGACATCGGGATGCCTCTCCGGGATGAGGAAGACTTGACTGCTTTGATGCGGATGCCTTCCGAGAGGTGTTGGTCGATCGCGAACGCATGGCTATGCTTCATAGGGGCATCGTTCACTAAACACTATCTGTCTGACCTCCGGACTTCGACAGGCGACTATTCATCACAACCGAGATCCGCACCCGAGAGAGGATGAGAGATGGGAAGGAGAGGGTGAGATGGAAGCCCAAACACCAGTTTAGAGTGGATATGCTTGCACGCTTCCCACCTCATACAGACTCTGCTTCTGAGGACACATCTACGAGGCATGAGCATCGTCGACGAAGGACAACTACTGCTGGACCTTCGGGAGCCCAGGAGCCACCACTAGAGAGTGTGCCCTCCGCCACCAGTGGCGAGGTGTTTAGAGAGTCTGAGGTTTGATAGTGGTTGTTGTTTTATTTATTTTTGTTGTTTTTATTGTAATGTAACTTTTATTTTCGTAATTTGAATTTTGTAGTGAAAGGTACTCCGAATGAAATTTTAATATAAGGGGTTATTTTCAGTATGTGTGGTTGTTTCATATTGATCCCACCTTCCTAACTTGTTTGGGGGTGGTTTTATCAATTCAAGCTTTATTTTTATATAACCCTACTGTTAGAATTTATTGCGGAGTCAAGGTGAAAATATGGTTGTTTAGGCATATCTATGAGTGAGAATCATTGTAGGATGAAATTTAGATTAAATAGGTACATTCAATCATAAATCAACCTAAAAGATACTGGGTTTGAATTAGAATCAAGAAAATGAGTTGTTTCCGTTTTCGGGTTTGGAAATTTTAGGATTTCCGGAAACTGCCGTAATTAGTTTTGGCAACTTTCCGATCCATTTTAGCAACTTTAAACCTATATAAACTTGATACAATCTATCCTCACAACTCACACTACACCTAAACTCCATCACGCACCCTTCACACCCGTGATTCCCACGTTTCGTCTCCATTTTCGCAAAATCAATTCTTCGGATGGCGCCTACAGGAGGAGGCTTTCGCGCCCTACACTTATGAGAAAATTTTACTCGGGAGGCGCCAGCGCCTCAAAGGCAAAAAAGCGACTTCGCTAAAACACTGGAATTCCAAAATACAAAAAGCGCGACTTCGCGCCCTAGTTGGCCTTTCGAGCCCGACTTCCGTGGACCAGAAATTTTCCGGTTTTTCGCGGCGTAGTACCCGGTGTTTTGCAGCTGTTCGAGGCGTAGTTTTGAGATGACATCTCCTATAATAATACCGAACAGTCTTTGAAGATTTGTTCCAAAGCACTACTTACGGTGCTTGGTTTTGAGGTGATCACATCGTTGGCCGGGAACCTCTTATGGTAAGACCCGGTGAACTTTATTCTCCAAAGACTTGCATCTTATTTTTATAATAACTGCATTTTCTTTGAGAGACCGGATGGAGAACAAGTGTTCTCCATCAACATTGACGATGAACCAATGGAAATTACGGGTTCTTGCTAGCATTTGTTCTTGGACTTGCTATGCCCGGCTGAGATACAAGACACATGGTGCTATTGGGTCGATAATATGCATGTCTACACTTATGAGTCTTTGCACGAGGCTTATGGGGCAGGCATTTTCCGTATTGAGGACCAAGGGGACTCTGGCGTTTGCCTTGGTAGCACGTCCATGAACATAGGAAGCTGTTATGTTTTGGATTATGCTAAACATTTTAGGGAATGGCGTTTTTCTTACGTGAATGGCGCCACTTGCGGCGTTTTCCTTGCTTTAGCCACGGGGCGCCGGTTCTATGACCTTCCCGAACTTTGATGTCTAGTTTAGCACGAGCCCATACCATGAGGCATAAGTACCTTCTTATGCCTGTTCTAATTTCGCGTATTATGCTATGTTTCTTTCTGTTTTTGTACACGTTTCACGGATTGGATTAGGGAGACGGTGCGACCCACCAATAGTATTATTCGATCTTTCCGTGCAATGACTTGGCAAGGGTGGCGGATACAACCTCACCGAGGTTGCACCCTACACCCCATCGGACCAAGTGGCACTTAATAGGTTAGCAACCATAGATGATAAATGGCGTGAAGCCCGGCAAATTATCATAGCATGGCAGATCCTTGAAGGAGCCTCACTTCTTTATAGAAGTAGAGGATGGCGAATATGACGAATAACAACGGGAGTGGAGGTAAATTTTAGTTTACGTTGAGTGTGCGCTTATGTCCCAAGCAATTTAATTCTGTTAACCCCATAATGGGTGGAACTCTTATAGAGTTGCGTCAGTTTTTATTTCCTATATTAGTACGTTCTAACCTTGTTTTGCAGATGTTTCTGAATTTGATGCGCTTCAATGGTATTTTTCCTACCCTCTTTATTTAAATGCTTTGAGGACAGAGCATGCTTCTTGTTTGGGGGGGGCATAGAAACACGTGTAATTAAGACATCTGCTAGGATATAAATATGTATAATATGCATTTTCTTTCTAGTTAAAATTTCAAAAAAATTTAAAAATATAAATAAATAAGTTATGCTATACACTTAGGAATATTGGTATTGTTTCTTTCTCCATGCTCTTAACAATCTAGAAGTCTCACGTAGCTGTTGCGTCAGAATAATTGTTAGAAACTTAGGTTAATATATAGGTAATAATCTTTACATCTATCTATAAATATATTACATGAGTATCTATGATTGTTAGCGAAGTTTTGAAATCTAGGCTAGAGTACTTATTCTACAAATCCTGTGAGAATATAGCCTAAAGCCTTATATGAAGCCGAAAACATTTGAGAAATGACACAAGGGAGAAGTAAAATCCGGATAGAGAAATCACGCGTCCACTTGCTTGATCACTAAACCATATCCTAAGCGAGAATTTAGGCCCTCTTGGATCGATATAGCGAGAGAAATTCAAACCTATGAATTATTTTTCGCTAGTAAGCCTTAATCGAGCCTTTCATTAGCCCCTTCCATAAACCACAATTCCTTTACCCTGTTACAAAAAAAACAAAACAAAAAAAAAAAAAAAATCAATCAACCTACCCAATTTAGAATAAGTCTGAGAATAGAATGATGAAGAAAGAAGAAGAGAAAAACCTGTGTAAACAAAAATTAGTTAGTTGCTTCAGAAAATAAAGAAAATAAGTTTCCATCCAAAGAAAATAAAAACTCCAAAAATAGAATAAAAGGGAGTCAAAAGCCAAAGAAAAGAAAAGAAAAATATATGGCTAAGGATGGAAACAAAGTGTAGAAGCAAAAGTAAATAACAAGGTTTTCTCTAGTTACATAATAGGAAGACTCTATTATCTCAGACTTGTCCTTTTGAATATCCATTTCCTTCCTTCTTAAACCATCTCCTACTCCCCGTAACACCTAATAAAGACCTCTAGCTCAATTAGGAATAGGTTAGTGTGATAATAAGTGGCAGATGTGTTTGATCGACTCCGGCTTCCTGTGTGTCATTGAGATTGTAAGGTAAAGTGTGCCCACTTGTACACTTGGAGTAATTTAAACTTGAGTGGAAAAATCAGAGTGTTGTTTCTTGACTATTATTGTGAGAACCTACTTAGGGGGCGCTATTCGAAGTTCTCGAGAAACAAACACGCTAAACATTTTATAGTACTACTCATTGTGTATATGTTTATTGTAGATGATAGATTATTATGCATATATTAGCTTAGGTTTCTGACTTGGTTATTCTTATTCAATTGCTAGAGATGTATAGATAGTTGAGCATGAATAAGGAAACAATAGTTTTATTTTCTTAGTCGTTGTAGTATAGATGAAGTTTGTGAGTACCTTCACTTTGGAAAACTCTCACGAGGCTATAACTCGTCCACTAGGGAATTCCTAGTGGTTTAAAGGCCTTGTTGCATATGGTCAATGCAATCACACTCAGTAAACGAGAGTAGTTAGAACTCCATTTTTGGTCACTTATTCTAATTTCTCATCTTTGCTTGAGGACAAGTAAAATCTTTGTTTGGGGTGGTTTGATAAGAGCCCAAAACTGTAGTTTTAACCTCTTAATAATCATACTTGTTAGACCAATTATGTGAATAATAAGTAAGAGTTAATACTGATTACGTGTTTTATGCATTTCGGGCTTCAAAGTTCATTATGTGCGAAATGTGCCACTTTAGCGAGATAAAGGAGCAAAAGTCAGTGAGAACTTCGAATGCCATATCTTTGGACTCAGACCTCGGATTGAGGCCTACCTTATTTCAAAACGACCGGCTCGGAAAGAGCTTTGCAATGGTCCAAGCCTTGACCCAATCAGAGGAGCAGAAGTGGACGAAAAGTCTGTGGAAGCCAACTGCAGCTGAAGAGGCCTTTTTGGACTGAAAGAATTGGGTTTTGGGCCTGATTCTCTGGCCCAAAACATGGCTCCAAGCCCATGCACGATTTTTGGATCTGAATGTAGAAAAACAAAAGCTTAGCTCTTTGTTAATGGCAGTTAGGTTAGGTAGATAATTAGACCTAGCTTAGTTAGCCTCCATTAATTAGTTTTACAACTTAGTTTAATTAGTTTCAATTCATTGTATTAGATTAAACCTTTGAATCTTGTTCTTCAATTTGATTAGATAAATAAAGTAGTATTCTTTATCAATTTCGATTTTGTCATTTCCATTTCTAGATCTAATTTCAATTCCTGTCGTTATTTCATTTTAGTCATTAAATTAGATTTCATTATTGTTTAAATTAAGTAAACTTCAATGCTTTATATTATGTTTAGATTTAATTTAAATGGAAATGATTGCGGAATGATTCAAGGCTAAACCTCCATTAGAGGGGGTTGAGAAGCCTTGATGAAAGCTTGATTCCAATTATCGGAGATTGTCGTAATTTCCTTTCCACTCTAGAAACGTTTAGTTCACCATGAGAATCGGTTTAATCGTTCACATGCTAATTATTAATTGGTAGAAATGCCATGTGTAATTAGGGATTAGGAAGAACCGATTGTTATTGCAGCAGCGATTCAATTCAATTCTGACGACTTCGCCGCTAGTGGATGGATTAAGTTGAGTTAAGGTGGAATCAATCCCCTCTAACTCCTTAACATCGAATCAACGTAGCATTCCCTTAGTTGTCTGATAGTCGACTAGTTGCATTTCGTGGGTAGTTGCATCGTAGTCTAATTCCCCTTTGTAAAACTCTCATTGACTTAAGACTGATTTCTTAGACTTAGAAAACAATCCATGCTAGGGAACTAGGAGTGGAACGAACTTCCTACTCCACTTAGTGCAATTCGCATCGAGAGTAGAAGCTTTGATAATTGAGATAGTAAAAGATTAGTTTTAGTTTACTTACGGATTGAATTCGTTCATTTCGTAGGTAGACTATACATTTCTTCAGTTATCACTAGCTATCTCTGAAGTGGATAATCACACAAGTCTACAGCTGGCCTCCCCTATCACTGATGCAGAGATAAAAGAAGCTCTTTTTTATATGAATGATAATAAAGCTCCGGGCCCTGATGGGTTTAATGCTTTCTTTTTCAAAAAGTGTTGGGATGTTGTTGGAAATGACGTTACAAGAGCTATCCAGCACATTTTCAAACATAAGCAGGTGCCAAGAGGTACAAATTCCACTATTCTTAGTCTTTTTCCTAAGAATAGAATATCTTCTTGTGTTGATTCTTTTAGACCTATTGCATGTTGCAATATTATGTATAAATGTGTATCTAAAGTACTCATAAATAGAATGAAATAATGTATTTCTTCATTGATTTCTTGTGCACAATCGGCTTTTGTTCCTGGGAGGTCTATACAGGATAACTTGTTGCTTGCTCATGAACTTCTGCAAGGTTATGGCCGAAAGAGAGGACCAAAAAGGTGTGCAATAAAGCTGGACATCAAGAAGGCCTATGACTCTATAAGCTGGAAATCCTTTTTGGTGATATTACAAAAATATAAGTTCCCTCCTTTGTTTATTGAATGGCTGAAGATGTGCTTCTCGTCCCCATTTTACTCTGTTCTAGTAAATGGGACACCTGAAGGTTATTTTGAAGAAAAGCGAGGGCTAAGGCAAGGCAATCCTGTCTCCCCGTATCTCTTTGTTCTTGTGATGGAGGTGTTAAGTGCTATGCTGTAACAAGGGCTAAGGTCTAAGTCTATCCATGCTCACTCAAAGTGTAGAAAGATTGGTATCTCCCATCTTTGTTTTGCCGATGATGTAATGCTCTTTTGTAAAGGTGATATGGAGTCTCTTCTGGCGATAAAAGATATATTGGCCTAATTTTGTAATGCAACAAGGCTATAGCTCAGTAATGCAAAAACCACTCTCCTCACTGGAAGCATGTCTGAGGAAGAAGGGCTACAACTTGTAGATGTTCTAGGAATCTCCTTGGTTACTCCTCCAGTCTCCTACCTAGGCTTACCTCTCACGGCCACCAGATTGGGTATTAGGGAATGCCTCCCACTCATTGAGAAAATAACGGGGAGAATTTCAAATTGGAAAAACACATCTCTTAGCCGAGCAGGAAAGGTGTAGCTTGTTCAGTCAGTCCTAGCCTCCTTCCAAACTTATTGGGCGAAAACTTTTGTTTTGTCGAAAACTGTGCTGGACAAGGTGGCAAAGCAATGCAACAGGTTCATATGGGTTGGACCTTCTATGGTGAGAACGATACATCATGCGAGTCACGAAACTCTGAGAGTGGCTAAAAACCAAGGTGGGCTTGGGCTGCTAGATCCTAGAACTTAGAATAAAGCAGCGTACTGTGGGCTTGATGTCAAGATTGCTCAGAAATATGATTGCTTGTGGGTGAAATGGACATGGGAGCATCAAATAAAGGGTTGAAATTTCTGGACTATGAAGGAACCCAAGGACTATTCTTGGGTGTGGAGAAGCATCCTCAGACATAGGGAGGCTACTTGGAAAAGTGTGAGATACAGTATTGCAAATGGGTGGAAAATGAGCTTCTGGCATGATCCGTGGTGTTCTGGTCCTTTAATCTTCAACGCACAAGCTAGAGAACGTACTGCTAGCGACTTCTATTCCTGATGATGCCTATGTTGGATCGATAATCGAAAATGGGAGTTGGTCAAATGTTATTTGCCAATTACCGAGCTGCGAACTAAAAAAGTGGATCATGGAAACGGAGTTAAATAGTTACTTGACAAAGGATAGAGTCATTTGGACACCAACTAGTACTGGTCGCTTCTCCCTTGCATCGGCGTATCTCTCTCTTAAGAAAATTCGAGGAAAAGTAAAATGGTTAAAGCTAGTTTGGGGTAAGTTATCGGTGCCCCAACACTCTTTTACTGTTTGGCATCTCTTCTCTGGATCTTTGCCCACCCAAAATAGACGTATGTTTAAGAAAGTCATATATGAATCCACTTGTTGTCTGTGTACTGGTCACGTGGAATGTTCTTCACATCTTTTTTTTTATTGTGCGTACTCAATGCAAGTTTGGGCGAGGATCAAGCTAGCTATGGGCCTATCTGGGCAAGTGAAGCAATCACATGATGAGTGGTACTTCTTAATGAGATTATGCAGAGTGAACTCGATGCAAAATGAAATTCTGAGGGCCATCACTTGTGCAACAGTCCATGCAATATGGAATGAGCGGAACTGGAGAATAAAGAAAGGTAGGAAAAGACAACCAAGTATCTTGAGTATGCAGATCCTAAACGAAATGAAAGTGTATCTTGGAAAAATACTGCAGTCTGTTAAGGAGAGCCATGAGTTGCGGGTATTGCTATAAAGGCTAGGAATCGAAAGTAACTATAAGCAAGATGAGGAACATTGGGTGCGCTGGTCAAAGCCGAATGATCAGGTACCTGTGCTGAACACAGATGGTTCATTGAAGATCGGCAAGGCAGGGTATGGTGGGTTAATGAGAAACCAAGACGGCAAGGTCCTCTTTGGGTTTACTGGATCGTCAAAATCTCCCTCAGTGCTTCATCAGGAACTGCTATGAGTCATGAAAGGCCTGCAACGAGCTGCCCAGATAGGAATAAAGAGACTACATGTACAATCTGATTCTATACGGGTTGTGGGAATACTGAACTTGAAGGAGGAGCCACCTTGGACTGAGAGGAATAGCATAGCACAGATCAGGCATATTATTACAGAGTTTGAATTGGTGGACTTTGAACATGTTTACAGAGAAGGGAACCAGGCTGCAGATTATTTATTTAAGCTTAGCAATTCTAAAGATGAAAGTGTTTTGTATTTCATTCCCCCTTTAGACCAAAGGCTACATGTTTTGGTCAAAGAGGATGAAGAGGGTAAGTTGTACTTGAGATCATGATCAAATAAAGGTTGGGGTACCCTTAACCCCTAGCTTTTTCCAAAAAACAAAAATTATCAAAACTCTTCTTCATTAATTTGATCACAAAATTTTCTTATAACATATGAAAATATTTGCCGTGAGATAGCAAAATTATGGCTCGATTGTACATTTTTTTTGTCATGGTTTTGGTGTTGTTCTTGGAGTGTATAAAGAAACTTTAAAGAAGAAAATGAAGTATCCATATGTCGTGTGTGTTCAATACGCAAAATTTGAAGTGAAAAAAAACAAAAAACACAAAAAAAATATGCCGCGGCAACTGCCTGCCGTGGGATATGGGATCTCACGGCAACCCGATGTCGTGGATTGTGTGATCTCGCGGCAACTGTCTGCCATGGGATATGAGATCTCGCGGCAACTGTCTGCCATAGAACTATGGGCATGTGGGGTGTAAAATGACATATAAGGAATAATCATTATTGTTTTACTTTTTGTCAAAAGGGTGCTAGTCCCATTTATGGGGGTGCCAATACCGCGCCCCAATAAGTTGTGACATTATGCTCATTCATTAAGTGTGGTTAGATAGATAGAGTAACCCTAGTATAAAGAGCTTGAATACCCTTCGGCAATATCAAGCTGGGCAAATACCAAGTAAATTATTTTTTGAGCCACAAACAAGAGGAGCATGCAGGTCCCTAGCACTCCTCTCTTATTACCTTATATATATCAAACATATAAATAAAACGACAGAGAATCTAAGAACGAAGCCCGCCCGAGCCAAACACAGTACTTGGTGAGTTTATATCGTGGAAACGCTATGCAACACAACAGTCTCAATTGTCAAACCAGGTCCAAACCCGAATAGCACTCCCCAATCTAATCCTTCGCCAGTAGTACTCTTTCCTTCCTCCAAAGACTTCTTCCTCATCTCGTCCATAACAAAAAGTACGCACGCGCTTGACATGTTCCCATATTCACTCAAGACGTGCCGAGTTGTTTTCATTTTCTCCTCCTTCAATGCCACTTTTTGTTCAACCTGGTCAAGGATAGCAGGGCCACCTGGGTGGACGATCCAGAACAAAGAGTTCCAATCAGTGATACCAATGGGCTTAAAGGCTCCAACCAGACTTTTTTCGATGTTCTTAGAAATTATTCCAGGAACATCTCTCAACAAATGAAATGTAAGGCCTGCTTCACGTACATGTCCATCAATTGCTCCCTCTGAGTCAGGAAGAATGGTTTGGAATGCGGACACAAGTTGAAAGATTGGACGTTCTATGGACGTGTCTGGATCCGCACCAACAATCACAGCAGCTGCACCATCACCAAAAAGTGCTTGACCCACTAATGAATCTAAGTGAGCATCTGATGGTCCACGGAATGTCACCGCAGTGATTTCCGAGCACACAACTAGGACACGCGCACCAGCATTGTTTTCAGCTAGATCTTTTGCAATACGAAGAACCGTACCACCAGCAAAGCAACCTTGTTGATACATCATCAAGCGTTTAACGGTTGGGGAAAGACCGAGGAGCTTGGCAAGTTGGTAGTCCGCACCAGGCATGTCTACACCAGAGGTAGTACAAAATACGACATGGGTGATCTTTGATTTCGGTTGACCCCATTCTTTTATGGCCTTTGTTGCAGCTTCTTTGCCTAGTTTTGGTACTTCCACGACCACCATATCTTGGCGTGCATCTAGTGATGGTGCCATGTATGCACGGATGTTTGGGTTCTCCTTTAGTATCTCTTCTGTCAGATACATGTAACGTTTTTTAATGCCTGATTTCTCACCTGTACATCAATCATGAGAAATTCAATCAATATTTGTAAATTTTAAAATACGTACACTTGTGACCACAATTCTATTGTGTGGCACACAAAATTCAGTCTATCTAGCCTCCACCAACGAGATGATATTCAAACAAGTATATGATATTTGACATGATATTCAAATCATGCATCATAGTATTATCATCTTGTAACTTGGAAATTTTTTTGTTGTACTTCCCCAAGGAAAACCTATCCAACTTGTATTCTACGACGCGCATATATCCACTGATAAATATAAATATCTGAGAAATTGAATTCTTACACATCCGCTGAAACTTGCGCTTCAAGTCAGTAAGATGCTCGCTCTCAGTGATTCGGAAGTAGAAGTCCGGGTAGTCAGCCTGGTAGACACAGTTGGAAGGATTGGCTGTACCAATAGCAAGCACTGTGGCTGGACCCTTGGCTCGTTGAGCAGTACGGATTTCCTCGACTGACTGCATGACTCGTTCTTAGAATTGTTATGTGCCGTACTTGGGTTTTGGAATGGGAATTTGTATTATGGGCATTATGCTTTATATAATAAAAAAGAGAGGTAGGTTGAATTGAAGGAAGATGAATAACCACGCTAGATTTAGAAAAGTAGCTCAATCAAATGCTAGTTGTGGATTAATCTCTATTCTTGGCCTTTATTTCAACAACTTGTGAAATTTTATCAAATCATTATTTATGGTTTATGGTTTATGTTGAGTAACACCAAGTTTGCTTCCATAAAGTGGCAGTTTATATTCATGAGATCTAGGGTGGAAGAATTTTTTCATGTCAGTTCTTTGGGCCAGAGCTTAAAAATTAAAATAAGTTCTTATACAAAAATGGAAAAAGAAAAACAGAACGAAAACAGTTAATTAAGAAAAAAACAAGAAAAGAAACCACTGTGCATGTTGGTCTTCTTGACATTGAAATCAGTTGTTGTCTTGATACTTGATATGTTGAAAGTTATATTAATCGGATTTAACATTGAATACCCTGTTAATTGGATCATTTAGATATAATTTAATTTTACACTTGGGTATGAAAAAATGTCCATTGAATGGCTTAAAAAGGCGATGAAGCTAAGCATGTTGGAGACTTGGAGGGAAAGAAGCTAATAAGTTATAGGTTAACATCAAACTATAGGTACAGACAATGAAAAGAGATCGACATGTCAAATGGATGTAACTGAAAAGTAGCTGGACGTACTTAGATGATAGATACTGAACTCAGATGCTATGAGAGCTATAAATTAAATATTTTGAAGGAACAAGAATCTACACCGTGGTACTGCCAGAACATCTTGCAAGCGATTGAAGGACACTCTCAGGCTTTCAGAAGTTTAAGCTTCAGACATACTTACAGAGAAGGTAATAGAGCTGCAGATTACACTGCTAAAGTAGCTGTTCAGACTGACAAACTAGTGATGTTCTCTATCGATCCAGTGGAGGAGAAACTAATAAATGTAATAGTTGATGACGATGTCTGTAGTGGCCAAAGAATAGAGAGTGGACTGGGTCAACGGAGAAAGGTTTGGGAGGCAACGTAACAACTAAATTTGAGGAGTAGAGGATCGGAGCCGCGGCAACCCGTTCCGCGGGTGTGGCATGTGTACGGAAAGGAGGGGGACCGAGGGATTGGAAGACAGATGGACGGCCAAGATGAAGGTGGGAAGGGGTATAAAGAGAAAGAGGGGAGAAAAGAAAGGGGCCCCATTTTGGTGAGAGAAAGAGTGAGGAGTGTGATACAACATTTGGCGCCGTCTGTGGGGAGAGATCAAAGCAAATAGAGAAATGGCGACAAGGGTGAAGAGAGGAGTAGGAAGACTAAGAAAGGCGGTGGTTTCCAAGAAGGAGGTGGAGTCAGTGAGGAGCGACGGGGGGAGCAAGGCGGGGAAGATACAATAGCGTCAGATTCAGAGGAAATAAGGCTGTTGCATGAGGAAATAGCAAAGTTGAGGGAAGAAAATGAAGGGCTTCGAAGGGAGAAGGAGACCATAGAGGAATCTGAGAGAGAGGCATCAGAGTCGGAGAAAGCGGAGGAGGGGAGGGCGAACCTGGCGGATAATGCAGTGGTGGGACTCACAAGGGAGCAAGTTAGAGAAATGATTGCCAATGATCTGAAGGCGAATCTGGAGCAAGCCAAGGGCGTAGGTGGAGCGGCGAGCCAAGTGGTGGCGGGACTAAACCATAACCCGTTGGCTGATGCGATTTGGAAGTCCAAGGTTCCAAAGAGATTCAACCAGCCCAGATTTGAGAGGTATGATGGGAAGGGAGACCTGGCGGATCACATCTATCACTTTCGACAGCAGATGCCACTATGGCAAGAACCTCGGTATGATGGGCTGGGATGCATGGTGTTCCTCGCAAGCTTAAAAGGGGGGGGGCTTCGAATTGGTATTACTGATTACCGTCTAAGTGTGTAAACAACTTTCAGGAGTTATAGCAAGCTTTCATAGACCACTTCATACATCAGAAAAGGCGGGTAGTAGATATCGCAGCTTTGTTCAATGTAAGACAGAGATCCGCGGAGTTACTGAGGGATTTATTGTGTAGATTCAAGGCAGAGACATTGAAGGTGGAGAACTTGGATGAAAGAACTGCGGTGATAGCATTTGAACGAGGTCAGGAACGAGGGTACATGAGTCCGTAGCCAAGAACGAGATCGCGACATTACAGGATCTATACCTAAGGGTGGAGAAATATATAAGGTATGAGGACACTACACAGGAAGAAATGAAAAGGCCGGGGAAGGCAGTGTTGTCGTTAGACAGAAGTGAGGACCACTGGAGATATGAGGCGTCGGATAGGAGAGGCAGTGGGTATCGTGGGTACTCATCGCGGCCAGAAAGGGGTAGAGAAGAAGTTAGGAGGGAGAACAAGGAGAGAAAACCTTACCATGAAGTGGAACAAGCACCGTTGAACAGGCCGTTGATTGAGATATTGCCGTTTACTTAGAATTTGCATTGGTATGAAGGGCCATGAAACAAGCCAGTGAAAATGCAAGGCAAGCCTTATTGTGCTTACCATCAGATACATAACCACGAGACGTATGACTGCTACACGCTGAGGTGGTTAATACAGAGGATGATAGAGAAGGGATTGCTGATGGAGTTTACAACGGAGAAGAAGAACGCAGAGCAAGTACCAAATCAGGGGAGGATATTGGGAACGATCAACGTGATTTTCAGTGGAGAGGTTTTGAGTCACAACGCCCACCGAGAAAAGTTAAGAAGAACCGCGAGCATCTAGCAAGTAAACGAGGCATTAGGACATTCGCGGTGACCTCCATGGTCCGCGAATGGAAGGGGGAGTATATTGTTTACTGATGCGGACCACAAGGCGGTCGACTCCCCACACGAGGATGCATTAGTGATCATGGTGGCGATGAGTAATTACATGGTGAAAATGGTACTAATTGACTGCAGCAGTGCCGTGGATTTGTTGTTCAGAGGGACAATGGAGGAGATGAAGATAGACAAGAAATAGCTAAGACTTTTGCAGACAAATTTGTATGGGTTCAATGGAAGCATGACTGAGCCTCTCGGGGAGCTCCTGCTCCCACTGACAATGGGACCGGTGACGGTGTTCTCTCGATTCAAGGTAGTGAACGCTGATTCGCAGTACAATGCCATTTTAGAGAAGCGGTGGATTCATGAGATGAAGGCGGTACCATCCACCTACTACCAAGTGATCCGGTTTCCCACCCCAACCGAGATGTATGAGGTTCACGGTGATTAGGTGACAGCGAAGAACAGTCATCAGAGGATAGTGAAGAGGTTGATCCGAGGGGCAGAAGGAGAAACCTCGAACCCTAGGAAGAGGAAAGCATAGCAATTATAGTGTTCCTCTGTGGAGGGGGAGGCGGAGGTGACGGTGGGACCAAAGACCCTCAATACGGGAAGTGGAATTCATAGACTGGTTGTCTACTGTTGTAGCATTACCGAAAAAGAAAGGCAAGGTCCGTATATGCGTCAATTTTACAGATGTTAACTCAGAGTGTCCTAAAGACAGTTACCATATGTCGTGTGTGGATGAACTGGTGGATAGGACGGCGGGATTCAAAATATTTTCCTTCATGGATGCATCAATGGGATACAATCAGGTCGCGATGTATAGGCTAGATCAGGAGAAGACTTCCTTTGTGGTGGAATGGGGTACATATTGCTATACGAGGATACCGTTTGGTTTGAAGAATGTCGGGGCAACCTTCTAGCGATTGGGGGAGAAAATGTTTGAGAGCAAGATCCGAAAGGTAATTGAAATATACATAGATGACATGGTGGAGAAGAGTATGTCGGAGGAGGAGCACTTAGAGGGTCTGAGGAAGACATTGAGGATACTGCGAATGCATAATCTAAAACTCAATCCGGAGAAGTGTACGTTTGGAGTAACCACGGGGAAGCGTCTAGGATACACTATTACTCACCAAGGAATAGAGCCTAACCCTGAACAAATAAGATCCTTGGTGGAGATGTCGTCGCCGCAGAACGTCAAAGAAGTACAGTGCCTTGCGGGAAGGGTCGCAGCTTTAAATAGATTCATTGCAAAATCATCAGACAAGTGTAGGCCGCTGTATTGATTACTAAGGAGTACTCCAGATTTCTTGTGGACAACGGAGTGCGAGGAGGCATTTCAAGAGTTGAAAAGTTATTTGGGCAAGGCACCTTTGATGTCGCTGCCAGAACAGGGTGAGAAATTATACATGTATCTATGGGTTTCAAAGTATGCGGTGAGCTCAGTCCTCGTCTGGGTCGTTGAAAAAATAGAGAAGTCGGTCTATTTCCAGAGAAAAATCTTGTTGGATGCCGAGACCCGATGCAGTAAAGTCGAGAAATATGCTCTGGCGTTGATATTCTCGGCCTTGAAGTTGAAACCCTACTTCAAAGCACACTAGGTGGTGGTGGTAACAAATCTGCCCCTAAAACAAGCATTGAAGGTAGAAAAATCTAGAAGGATGTTAAAATGGGCAGTGCTGCTGAGTTCTTATGAGATCTAATATCAAATCAGAACCGCGGATAAGGCACAAGCTTTGGCAGAATTTCTGGCAGAGGATCCTACTTAGGGGGAAGAGATGGTCTTGGAGCCAGAAAGGAATATTGAGCAGGACTTTTTAGACCCCTGGGACAAAAGAAACGGGTGGAGGGTGTTCGCAGATGGATTTGCAACAGATACATGCAGCAGAATAGGGGTCGTGTTGGTTACCCTAGAAAACAATAGAATAGAAATAACCATGAAATTGGGATTCGCGGCGTCTCATAACGAATCAGAGTATGAGGCAGTGATAGCGGGTTTGAGAATGGCAGAAGATTTAGGGGTAAGTGAGCTGACGGTGTATTCAGACTCGAATATGGTGGTATGTCAAGTGATAAGAGCCCAAAACTATAGTTTTAACCCCTTAACAATAATACTTTTAGACCAATTATGTGAGTAATAAATAAGAGTTAATGCTGATTACGTGCTTTTATGTATTTCAGGCATTGAAGTCAATTATGTGCAGAAATGTGTCACTTTGGCGAGATAAAGGAGCAATGGTTGGTTGCTAAGAAGTTATATGATTAAAGGCCAAGATTCAAAGAGAAAAAGCCTTTATAAAGCCCGGTCAAAGCTGAAAGGTCGAAGTCAACGCGGGCAGAAACAGCACACAAAAGTCAACAGAATTTTCGAAGGCCATATCTTTAGAGTCAGACCTTGGAATTGGGCCTACTTTATGTCAAAATGACCGGCTCAGAAAGAGATTTCCAATGGTATAAGCCTTGACCCAATCAGAAGAGCAAAAGTGGACAAAAAGTCTACTGAAGTCAAATCAGGCTGGAAAGGGGTCTGTTGACTGAAGAAATTGGGCTTTGGGCTCAATTTTCCGGCCCACAACATGGCTCCTTAGCTCATGCACGAAAATGTGGATCTGGTCTCCTCTATTTCAGTAGACAAGACTTAGCTCTTAAGATAAACGGAGTTTAGGTAGCAGGTAGCCATTAGAGAATAGTTTAGATCTAGATTTAGTCTCCATTTTAATTAATTAGTTTTTTATCTTGTTTTAAATTCAATTATTGAATTATTGTTATTGCTATTGCTATTCATTAGATCAATAAAGTTAATTAGTGCTTGATAATTTAGTTTAATTTCCATTTAATCATTATAGTTTCAATTCATAGATTTAGTATTTATCATTGTTAGTTTCAATTAAATCTAGCAATTTTAGACTCAAATAAGCAAAGTTATAATTTTTACATGATATCTTATTTAAATTCAATTGGAAATGATAACATAATGATTCTAGGCTAAACCTCCATTAGAGGGGGTTGAAGAAGCCTTGATAAAGCTTGATTTGTGTTAGCGTAGAGTAGTCGTAATTTCCATTCCATTCTAGAAATGATTAGTTCACCATGAGAATGGGTTTGATTGTTTCACATGCTAGATGTTAGTTGGTAGAGATTACCATAAACAACTAGGGATTAGGAAGAACCAATTGCTATGCGAAAGCATTGCAATTCGGATTACGAAGAATCTTTGCTAGTTAATTAAGTCAAGTTAAGGTGGAATCAATCCCCCCTAATTCCTTATCATAGTATCAAATTTGTATTGCCGTAGTTGAATTATCATAGTTAAGTATTTTAGTATAATTTGCATCATAGTATAAATTCGTAAATCTCTCATTGACTTTGGATAGGACTAATAGTCGTAGAAAACATTGAATACTAACGAACTAGGAGTGGAACGAATCTTTTACTCCAACTCTATTTCGATAGATTCGAGAGTAGAATAAATCTTTGATAACACACACGAGTAAAGTTTTAGTTTTACTTGCGTTTAAGTTTCATCGTTTATTCGTGAGTAAAACTATATATCAATTTTTCCTATTTACCAAATGGCGCCGCTGCCATCTTAGTTCCCTTTAGATTTGTTTTCGTTAGTATAATTTGTCTTTCCCAAGTCCCATTAAACCCACCCACCCTTGTCTGAAATTTTCCTCGCAATATTACACGGAGCACGCCTGCGCCTCAGTGGAGCGCCACCCGCGCCCAAATCACTGTAAGTTAAATTTCTCCGGAGCGTGCCACCCGCGCCTAAATCACTGGATATCAGTGTTGTATGGGGCGCGCCTGCGCTTCAGTGGCACCTGCGCCCTTAGCTGAAAACGCCCGATTTTCGCAGGTTAGTTCAAACTTCCATTTCTTCAAGTTATTCAGTGTTTCTAACTCGTTATATACACTAAGCTCGCGTAAACAAGACGCTATTCATAAGCGAAGCAAGGAGGCTTTCAGGTACTTCTTTCTTCCACACCTCGCATCTTTTGTTAGAGGTTCATACTAGCATATCAGGATTGTTTGAGTGGTGTCGTGTTTTGTTAAGATTGGTCTTAGCCTTGCATGAGATTAAGGTCAGGCAGAAGAAAAACGCCTAACGTAATCAACCGGCAACGTCAACAAACACGCCTTTCTAGTATACCACTCACTACACCTCTAGCTAATATACCACACACAACACCTGAAATAATGGCTGAAGAAAGTGAGCACCTCACTCTGACTTTTACAAAGCCTTGAACGATAGCCCAAAATCTTGCATCGTTCTATCAGACCCAATGGGGGATTTCCGAATCCCCCTAAATATATTTAATTATTTGCTACCCATTTTTCATGGGTTATGAAAAACCTTATCAGCGTATGCGTAGGATTGACCAAGTCCTTACTACATTCCACCATCCTACGGTTGGTGCTGAACAAATTAAACTGAGGGTATTTCCCTTCACTTTAGCCGATAAGGCGGCGTCTTGGTTAACTGCCCAAGTGCCTAATTATGTGGAATCGTGGGCCAAACTTGTTCAACTATTTATAGAACATTTTTACCCACCCCTGAAGATCGATGAAATGCTTTCCAAGATTTATTTCTTTCGACTGAATCCTCATGAATCATTTTCAGAGGCTTGGAATCATTTCACCGATCTTCTTATAGAGTGTCCACACCATAACCTTGCGAAAGACACGTTAGTTCGTGCCTTTTTCAATGGACTGTTACACCACCACAAAGAGGTGCTTGCCATAATGAATGGGGGTAGTTTCCTAAGTAAAGGAGCCTCAGAGGCTTACAAATTTTTAGAAGATCAAACAGAGTGTATTAATAAACTGGGGGGTAGTGACGATTTCTCCCGTTCCGCTAGTTCTTCTACAACAGGTAAGGCCGCCGGTATGTTGGAGATGAAACTCGATCCAGAACTTAAAAATTTAATCGAATTTCTCACTAAAAAGGTATAGGCTATTTCTTTTCAAAAAAAGCTTATCCCCATCATGAATGTCAACTCCAATCCATGTAATTTCTATTTAAGTCCTGAGCATCCTGACTCCTATTGTCCTCTAGCCTATGAACAACAACAATCACAACGAGATAATGTTTGTTCCATTAATAGCGAACCTAACGCAGCTTGGCGACAAAACCCCAACTTTGGTTGGCGAAATAATCAACAACCTCCAAGGTTGTTTAACTTAATTGTTAGGCAAACAAACAATTCCAACCAAGCTCCACCGAAGCAAGGACAAGGTCAGGCTAATTATAATTATAACAACCAAGCTCAACCACGACAAGGACAAGGTCAAGCACAATGCCAAGGTAATTATAATAATTATAACAATAATAATTATAATGCTAATAGAGGTATCATTTTGGTAAATAATAACTATCAAAACCAACCCATTAATAATCAACGTGACATGGTTCCGGTCACACAACCTATAGCTAACACTACTCCACAACCGGATCATTTTGAGGCCTTTATACAAACCCAACAACAGATTTTACAAGCTATCCAACTTTTCTTACAGCAGATAGCACAAGAGAAGGTACAAACAAAAGGTGTGTTTCCAGGACAAGCGATACCTAATCCTAAAACAACAAACACAACCTTTGAGGTAAACGGTAGTACTAGTAAGGACAATGAAAATGTAGGTGAGCTAAATTCTATCACCACTCTCCGTTCAGGCAGAGTGGTTGATAACAAAGTAACTATGCCTATAGTTACCCCATCAATAGTCCCTACACCAGATATTGAACTAGATACTGAAATAGAAACTGAAGATCCTACCCCTGTAGAGGTACCAGTTAAACCACAACCTAAGAAATAGAATGCCAAGGTTAAACATCCTGCTGATCCATATGCTAAATATAGAGCAAAACCATTATTTCCCCAGAGATTAGCTATGTTAAACAAGGATACAAACTATGACGAGATTAGGGAAGTTTTCAAAAATCTAACGATAAACCTACCCTTTCTCAAAGCAATTAAAAAATTACCTCACCACACTAAGTTTCTCAAAGAGTTGTGCACTACTAGGGGTAAGACAAAGATTCCTAAAGGCGCCTTTTTAACTGAACAGTTTCCAGCTTTAACGGAACACAATGGAATCGTTAAGTACAAGGACAATGGTCGTCCTACTGTACAATGCACCTTAAGGGATACTCACACGACCACTGCTTTATTAGATCTGGGGCGAGTGTTAACTTACTCCCTTATTATTTATATAAAGAAATAGGTCTACAAGAAATACAACCTAGAACAATGACCTTGCAATTAGCTGATAGGTCTATCAAGTATCCTAAGGGTGTAGTGGAAAACATGCTTGTTAAGGTTTAGGATTTCTACTATCTTGCTGATTTTGTTATTCTCGATACAGAAGTCGCTAACGGCTCTGTTCCGATCATTTTATGGCGCCCTTTCTTGGTAACTGTCAACGCGCTTATAAACTACCGCGATGGTTCGATGTCCTTGTCTTTTGGCCATCTTTCTGTTGAGGTCAATATTTTTAAAATGACAAAACAATTACCTGATACGAATATCGATGGAGAGGTTAGCATGATAGAAAGCTTAGCTCAAGAGTATTTTAACAACACGTTTCCTGAAAATCATATGCACCAATTCATTTCCTTTGGAAGTTCTACTTTCGACAAGGACTCCTTGGACTTAGATGAAATTGAGGAAGACCTCCTTTAACTCTTTTGCAACTATTCTTTGCCACCTTGCGAGTCCCCACTTATCAACATCCATTCATCCCTTGACGCTATGACGGAAGATAAATTTTTCACCCTCTATCCCAGTAATTCTTTTAACCCACCTATTGAGGAATGTCTTGCATATCTCAAGGCTTCTAATGATCTAGACCTGAGAGCTCTAGCTGACACTCATTCATCTTCCATCACCAATTTTCCCCACTTTCCACCTTCAAAGGAACCTGGAGTTTGCCTTTGACCCTCTTGCTTCTTCTGTGCTTAATGTTTTTCTAAATTCTCTTAATACAGAAATAATTCCCAAGGGAAAGGCACTTGACACCTTCATTTTTAGAATTGAGACAGTTCCTACCTACACCATGAATGAGTTTTGTGCTAATCCCACATTCTCATTTCTTCCATTCCTTACGTCTGAAATTCATCCATATCCACCATATCTTCCACAAACATCCATTTTCTCAAGATCATTCATTTGGATACCCTCTCATTCAAAGATGAAGAAGACGGTGCATGCTCGGTTACATTCTAGATCTATCAGACCTCGCTTTCATTTCACTAAGTTGCGTCGTAGAAAATCTTGGTGCTTGACTCTGTTTGGAGGTGCATTCCATGGTAATTATTTATGGAACGATCCACAACTATTTCGGTTGTTGATATATGGTAAACTGCATGCCAAGTATATACATATGTTTTAAATATAGTCTTGAGTATCTGACTATAAAAGACTCATTTTGTTTTTGGTGTACTTCCTTTCACTTCCATAGATTGGCAAGTGCACCAATAAGGTAACTGGGCCCTCCTTATGGAGTGTGTGGCTGTAAGTACCGGATCTTAAGTCCACGGTTAACATACTTCACATTTTCCACTCTTGCATGTTTTCTCGATTTTTTAGTCATGTTATAGTCTCGTGAGAGTTTTTCAGTGAAGGTACTCACAAACTTCATCTATACTACAACAACTCAAAAATAAAACTATTGTTTCCTTATCTATGTCTCAATTATCTATACATCTCACTAGCAATGAATACAGAATAATCAAGTCGAAACCTAAGCTAATATATGCATAATAATCAATCATCTACGAATAAACATATACACAATGAGTAATACTATGAGATGAACTAGCAGGTCCGTTTCTGAAAACTCGGAATAGCGTCCTTAACTAGGTCCTCTCATAAATGTCAAGACAAAAACCACTCTGATTTTTCCGCTCAAGTTTCGCTACTCCATGTACAGTGGGCACACTTTACCTTACAATCTGAATGACACACAAGGAAGCCGGAGTCGATCAACCACATCTGCCACTTACTATCACACTAACTTATTCCTAATTGAGCTAGAGGTCTTTATTAGGTGTTGCGGGGATTACGAGATGGTTTAAGAAGGAAGGAAATAGATATTCAAAAAGGACAAGTTTGAGATAATAGAGGCTTCATATTATGTAACTAGAGAAACCTTTGTTCTTTACTTTTGCTTATACACTTTGTTTCCATCCTTAGCCATATTTTTGTCTTTTTCTTCGGCTTTTGACTCCTTGATTCTATTTTTGGAGTTCTAACTCTTTATTTCCTTTTATTTTATTTATTTTATTTATTTGGATGGAAACTTACTTTTCTCTTCTGAAGCGACTAACGAATTCTTGATTTCAAAGGTTCTTCTCTTTTCTATTTTTAATCTCTATTCTCAAACTTATTCAAAGAATTGGGTAGGTTGATTGTTTTTATTTTTTTTTTATTTTGATTTGTTTTGTAACAGGGTAAAGGATTTGTGGTTTTATGAAAGGCTAAAGAAAGGCTCAGAGGGGCGACTAGCGGAAAATAATTCATAGGTTGGAATTTCTGGCTATATCGATCCAAAGAAGGCCTAAATTCTCGCTTAAGATATGGTATAGTAATCAAGCAAGTGGACGTGTGATTTCTCTATCCGGATTTTACTTCTCCGTTGTGTCATTTCTCAAATGTTCACTCATATAAGGCTTTAGGCTATATTCTCACAGGATTTGTAGAATAAGTTCTCTAGCCTAGATTTCAAAAACTTACTGCCAACAATCATAGATACACATGTAACATATTTATAGATAGATGCAAAGATTATTACCTACATATTAGCCTAAGTTTCTAAAAACTATTCTAATACAAAAGCTACGTGAGACTTCTAGATTATTGAGAGCATAAAGAAAGAAAACAATACTAATATTCCTATGTGTATAACATACTTTTTATTTATATTTTTAAAATTTTTGAATTTTTTAACTAGAAAACAAGTGCATATTTTACATATCTATATCCTAATAGATGCCTTAATTACACGTGTTTCTATGCCCCTCCCCCCAAACAAGAAGCATGCTTTGTCCTCAAAGTATTTAAAACTACTAGGGTAGAGAAATACTATTAAAACGCGTAAAATTCTAGAGCATCTGCAAAATAAGGTTAAACATCCTAATATAGAAAAGAAAAACTGACGCAACTCTATAAGAGTTCCACCCGTTATGGGGTTAATGAGAAATATATTGCTTGTGACATAAGCAGACATTAACTGAAATAAAAACTAACCTTAACTCTCGTTTAAGCATTTTCCTCCTCACCTTCTCCAAAGAGAGTAGGTTCCTTCGCATCCTGCCATGCCATGATAACTTGCCAAGCCCGCCGCCGTGTGTCGTCAACTTGTGCTAACCTGTCTAGTGTTAGTATGTCTGATGGGGTGTAAGGAGCAACCAAATGAGGTTGCACCTGCCATCCCGCCCAAGTCTTTACTCAGAATGAGTGAACCACCCAATTGGTGGGTCTCATGACTTCTACCCTTTTCCTATCCATGAACTGGGTACAGAATTTAGGTAGACAGCTGAGCATGATGCGGCAAACCAAAACAAGCATAAGAAGATACTTATGTCGCATGCTTTGGGCTCTCTTAAGACTAGCCACTAATAGAATTGCTCAACCAAATCCGAGTGGTAGAAATTATTGGTCGAGTACCACAACCTATTCCAATTCTTCCTAATCATCTCGTCACGAAAAAATGGAGCGAAGCGGTCACCCGTAAAAGCTTGTTCCGGCAGAATTCTTCGTCTTAGAGCCATTGAAAGTTTTGAAAGGAGTTGAGGGTTTGTAGAAGGTGTAGGAAAGAAGGTGAAACAACCTTACAAAAAAAAAACGATGGTGGTGGCTCGTGGGTGGCGCGTCAGTTCAAATTTTGTTGATTCTTCAATTTTTTTTCTAATGTTTTTGGTGGTGGAATGGCTTGGAGAAGAAAATATGTTTTGGGAATGACTTTGGGCATGGCTAAGTTAGGTTTTTCTTTTTTCTTTTTTTTTTTTTTTTTTTTTTTTATTTATTTATTTTATTTTTATTTTTATTTGGTTAGGGTTTAAAGCTTGTTAATGGCGGTGGTGGGAAATAACTCGCGGCTGTTCGGTTGAAGGAAAGGGACGCACATGCGTGGCACGTGCGCGAGATTGGGCCTAAGCCCAATTTTATTTTATCGTTTTTTTGTGCAACTTCAAACTAAAATTGCCACTTCGTTACCGGTTTGATTTCTGCGAATGAGCTATGGAAATGATCAGAAGAGAATTTCCAATCCAATGATCCATAAAACACCCTATTCCGACTGTGGATGACATATAAGAAGATGGAAAACACCTCAAAGTGTGTACATAACATAAGTTATGCGAACGAATGAGCTCGAATTTCATAGAAAATGTCACCCCAAATCGAAATACGATTAAACGGCCTAAGCAACATAAATGGAAAGTTGAACAATCCATTATGGAAAAACGAACATCCCACCCCCAAACAAATTTTTGACAACAGAGTTTGAAAATTTGTTTTAACAGTGGATCTTTTAAAGTGAGATTCCCGTGACTTCCTAAATTACTATTTTTATGAATTTAATAATTTATATTTATTATGAATAAGATTTAATATAAAAAAAACAATAAAACAATAATGCATAAGTCACACCATAGAAAACATGGACTTAGGATCCGGTACTTACAGTCACACACTCCATAGGGAGGGCCCGATTACCTGAATGGTGCACTTACCAATATATGGAAATGAAAGGAAGTACACCAAACAACAAAATGAGCCGTTTATAGTCAGATACTCAAGAATTTAAAATATAACTATATATATATACCCTTATGTTTTCCATATATCAACAACCTAAAGAGTTGGGGGTCTTTCCATAAATAAATAACATGGAATGCACCCCTAAATAGAATCAAGCACCAAGAATCTCTACGACGCAACTTATTGATATGAAAGCGAAGTCTGATGGATCTAGAATATAACCGTGCATGCACCTTCTTTTTCGCCTTTGAAAGAGAGGGTGTCCAAGTGAAAGATCATGAGAAAATGGATGTTTGTGGAAGATACGGTGGATATGGATGAATTTTAAACGTAAGGAATGGAAGAAATGAGAATGTAGGTTTGGCACAAAACTCATTCATGGTGTAGGTGGTAACTGTCTCAATTCTGAAAATGAAGGTGTCAAGTGCATTTCCCTTGAGAATTATTTCTATATTAAGAGGATTTAGAAAATTATTAAGTACAAAAGAAACAAAAGGGTCAAGCGCAAACTCCAGGTTCCTTTGAAAGGGTAGAAGGTGGGGAATATTGGTGAGAGAAGATCAATGAGTGTCAGCTAGAGCTCTCAGGTCTAGATCTTTAGAAGCGTTGAGATATGCCAGACATTCCTCAATAGGTGGGTCAAAAGAATCACTGGGATAGAGGGTGAAAAATTTATCTTCCGTCATAGCGTCAAGGGATAAATGGATGTTGGCAGGGTGGGACTCGCGAGGTGGCAGGGAAGAGTTGCAAAAGAGTTGAAGGAAATCTTCCTCAATTTCCTCTACGTCCAAGGAGTATTTGTCGAAGTTGGAACTTCCAAAGGAAAGGAATTTGTGCATCTGGTCATTCGGAAATGTGGTTTTGAAATAATCCTGAGCTAAGCTCTCGATCATGCTAACCTCTCCACTGATATTCGTATAAGGCAACTGTTTGATCGTCTTAAAGATGTTAACCATAGCGGAAAGATGGCCAAAAGACAAGGACATTGAACCATCGCAGCAGTTTATAAGCGCGTTGGCAGTTGCCAAGAAAGGGCGTCCTAAAATGATCGGAATAGAATCGTTAGCGACTTCTGTATCGAGGATAACAAAATCCGCAAGATAGTAAAAGTCCTGAACCTTAACCAGCACGTTTTCCACTACACCCTTAGGATACTTGATAGACCTATCAGCTAGTTGCAACATCGTTGTTGTAGGTTGCATTTCCTGTAGACTTATTTGTTTATATAAATAATAAGGGAGCAAGTTAACACTCACCCCGAGGTCTAATAAAGGTGTGGTCGTGTGAGTATCCCCTAAGGTGCATTGTATAGTAGGACGACCAGGGTCCTTACTTAACGATTCCATTGTGTTCCGTTAAAGTTGGAAACTGTTCCGTTAAAAAGGCATCTTTAGGAATCTTTGTCTTACGCCTAGTAGTGCACAACTCTTTAAGAAACTTAGCATGGTGAGGTAACTTTTTAATCGCTTCAAGGAAAGATGAGTTTACCATTAGATTTTTAAAAACTTCCTTAATCTCGTCAAAATTTGTACCCTTGTTTAACATAACTAATTTCTGAGGAAACAATGGTTTCTCTCTATATTTAGCGTATGAATCAACTGGATGTCTAACCTTTGCTTTCTGTTTCTTAGGTTGTGGTTTAATTGGTACCTTTACAGGGGTAGGATCTTCAGTATCTGTTTCGGTATCTAGTATAATATCTAGTGTAGGGACTACTGGTGGAGTAACTATAGACATTGTTACTTTGTTATCCACCACTCTGCCTGAACGGAGAGTGGTGATGGAATTTATCTCCCCTACGTTTGCATTTTCATTAATAGTATTACCGGTTACCTTAAAGGCTGTGCTTGGTGTTTTCGGATTAGGTATCGCTTGTCCTGGAAACACACCTTTGGGTTGCACTTTCTCTTGGGCTAACTGCTATAAGAAAAGTTGGATGGCTTGTAAAATCTGTTGGTGAGATTGCATTAAGGTATCAAAATGATTCGGGTGGGGAGTGATATTTCCTACTGGTTGTGTGACAAGAACTATGTCACGTTCATTATTAATGGGTGGATTTTGGTAGTTATTATTTACCGGAACGATACCTCTATTAGTATTATAAGTATTATAATTACCCTAACCTTGTGCTTGACCTTGTTGTGGTTGCGCTTGATTGTTATAATTATTATAATAACCCTGACCTTGTCCTTGTCGTGGTGGAGCATGGTTATAATTGTTTGCTTGCCTAACATTTAGGTTAAATAACCTTGGAGGTTGTTGATTATTTCGCCAACCAAAGTTGGGGTTTTGTCGTCAACCTACGTTAGGTTCGCTATTAATGGCACAAACGTTATCTTGTTGTGATTGTTGTTGATCATAGGAGAAAGGACAATAGGAGTCGGGATGCTCTGGACTCAAATAGAAATTACATGGATTAGAGTTGACATTCATGATGGGGATAGGCGTTTGTTGAACAGAAATAGCCTCTACCTTTTTAGTTAGAGATTCGATTAAATTTTTAAGTTCCGGATCAGGTTTCATCTCAAACATACCAGCGACATTTACTGTTGTAGAAGAACTAGCGTTGCGGGAGATATCGTCACTACCCCTCTAGTTATTATTACGCTTAGTTTGATCTTCTAAATATTTATAAGCCTCTGAGGCTCCCTTACTTAGGAAACTACCCCCATTCATTATGTCAAGCACCTCTTTGTGGTGGTGTAACAATCTTTTGAAAAAAGGCACGAACTAGCGTGTCTTTCGCGAGGTTATGGTGTGGACACTCTATAAGTAGATCGGTGAAATGATTCCAAGCCTCTGAAAATGATTCATGAGGATTCTGTTGAAAGAAATGAATCTTGGAAAGCATTTCATCGGTCTTCAGTGGTGGGTAAAAATGTTCCATAAATAGTTGAACAAGTTTAGCCCACGAGTCCACAAAAAAAGTTGGGCGGAGTTAACCAAGATGCCGCTTTATTGGCTAAAGTGAAGGAAATACCCCGGTTTAACTTGTTCAGCACCAACTGTACGATGGTGGAATATAGTAAGGACTTGGTCAATCCAACGCATGTGCTGATAAGGCTTTTCATGGTCTAACCCATGAAAAATGGGTAACAAATTAAATATATTTGGGGGGATTCGGAAATCCCCCACTGGGTCTGATAAAACAATGCAAGATTTAGGGCTATCGTTCAAGGCTTTGTAAAAGTCAGAGAGAGGAGACTCTCTTTCTTCAGCCATTACTTCAAGTGGTGTGTATGGTATATTAGTTAGAGGTGTAGTCGATGGTATACTAGAAAGGCATGTTTGTTGACGTTGCTGGTTGATTAAGTTAGGCATTTTTCTTCTGCTTGACCTTAATCTCATGCAAAGCTAAACCAATCTTAATGAACACAACAACACTCCAAACAATCCTGATATGCTAGTATGAACCTCTAACAGGAGATGCGAGGTGTGGAAGAAAAGAGTACCTGAATGCCTCCTTGCTTTGCTTATAAATAGTGTCTTCTTTATGCATGCTCAGTGTGTATAACAAGTTAAAACACTAAAACTATGAAGAAATGGAAATTTTAAACAAACCTGTGGAAATCGGGCAGTTTCAGCAGAGGGCGCAGGTAGCGCTCAGGTTCGAACTGGAGTTCCAGGCTCTTGGGCACAGGGCGCGCTCTAATTTAGCCTTGGTGGGACGCAGATAGCGCTCAGGGAAAACCTTGAGGTCCAGACGCTTCAGCACGAGGGGCGCTCTTGTTTTACCTTGGCAAGGTGCGAGTCGCGCTCAGCCAAAGAGTGGAGTTCCAGGCGCTTGGGCGCGGGTCGCGCTCCAATTATGCCTATCCAGGGTGCGGATCGCGGTCCGTGTAATTTTTCGACGAAAATTTTCAATGCTGAAATGGACAACCACAGTGAGAATCAAACAAGGGTGGGTGGGTTATGGGACTTTGGAAAATTAACAATTCAAAAGAAAACAAAGCTAAAGGCAACTAAGATGGCAGCGGCGCCATTTGATATACGTAAAATTGTTAGTTTTACTTATGAATAAAGCGATGAAACTCTAAACCCAAATAAAACTAAAACTGAACTTGTACCAGACTTATCAAAGATTTCTACTCTCGATACTATTGAAGTAGAGTTGGAATAGAAGATTCGTTCCACTCCTAGTTCTTTAGCATTCAAGTTTCCTACGACTATCAATCCTACCAAAGTCAATGAGAGAATTACGAATTATACTACGAAATGCTATGGAATACTAAAGTTTGAATCTAGAATAAGAATTAGGGGGGAATTGAATCCACCTTGAATCCAACTTAAGAAACTAGCATAGATTGTTGTAATCCAATTCTTACGTTCTTACAGTAAGAATTGGTCGTTCTAATCCCTAATTATACATGGCATCTCTACCAATTGATAACTAGCATGTGAGGACATCCACCCATTCTCATGGCGAATCGACGACCTTCTAGAGTGGAATAGACTCTTACTGCGATTCTAAGCTAACAAAATAAAGTTTTCATCAAAGCTTCATCAAATCTCTCTAATGGAGGTTTAGCCTCGATTCATCAAACTATCATTTCCAATTGAAATTGAATAAGACATAATATAAAAATTCTACCTTTATTGAATTTAACTAAACAATAATTGAAATCTAAATTGACAACTAAGAATTGAATAACAACTAATAACTGAATTTAGATCTAAGTAATTCAATAAATAACAAAATCGAATTTAACAAGAACTAACTATTTTATTTATCTAATGAATAATAACAATCATTCAATAATCTAAATTAAAACAAGGAATGAAACTAATTAATGGAATGGAAACTAATTAATTAAATCCAAAAACTAGATCTAGAACTAAGCTTTTTAATGGCTACTCTAATGGCTACTTTCTATCTTAAGCTAATTGATACTTAAAAGCTAAGTCTTGTGTGTGGAAATGGAGGAGACCAGATCCACATTTTCATGCATGGGCTGAGGGTCCATGTTTTGGGCCAAAAAATCGAGCCCAAAGCCCATTTTCTTCAGTCTACAGGCCCCTTTTCAGCTGGCTTTGACTTCAATAGACTTTTGTCCACTTCTGCTCCTCTAATTGGGTCATGCTTTAGACCATTGGAAATCTCTTTCCGAGCCGGTCGTTTTGACATAAGGTACGTCCAATTCTGAGTCTTGAGTCCAAAGATACGATCTTCGGAATTTCTGCTGACTTTTGTGTGTTGTTTCTACCCGTCTTGGCCTTTAATCCCAGAACTTCTTCGCAACCAACCTTTTGCTCCTTTATATCGCCAGTGTGGCACATTTCTACACATAACTGAGTTCCATGCCTGAAATACATAAAAGCACGTAATTAACATTAACTCTTATTTACTACTCGCATAATTAGTCTAAAAGTATTATTATTAAGGGGTTAAAACTACAGTTTTGGGCTCTTATCAGTAAGTGCACCATTCAGGTAACCGGGCCCTTCCTAGGGAGTGTGTGGGTATAAGTACCGGATCCTAACTCCATGGTTAACATAATTCACGTTTTCCACTCTTGCATATTTTCTCAGTTTTTAAGTCATGTTTCTCTATGGTGTGAATTATGCATTTATTACTTTATTGTTTTTCTTATATTAAATCTTATGTAGAAAAAGCAAAAAATATCAAAACCATAAAAATAGTAATCTAGGAAGTCTCAGGAATTTGACTTTAAAAGACCCACGTTTAAAACAAATTTCCTAATCTTCGTTGCCAAAAATTTGTTTGGGGGTGGGGTGTTGGTTTTCCATCCGTGATTGGTAAACTTTCCATTTGTGTTGCTTATGTCATTTTTCGATTCGGGTTGACAATATCTATGAATTTCGATTTCATTCGTTCACATAACTTACGTAACGCATGCACTCCGAGGCATTTTCCATCTTCTTATATGTCACCTACTGTTAGAATAGAGTGTTTTATGGATCATTGGATTGGAAATTCTCTCCTGATCATTTCCATATCTCATTCGCAAACATCGGACCGGTAACGAATCGGCAATTTTAGTTGGAAGTTGTGCGAAAAAAATCGAAAAATTTATAAATTCGAATTGGGCTTGGGCCTAAGTTAATAGTACAACCCAGGAATGCATCGCGTTCTTCTTCTTCATCTTTCCAATTTCGCCATTACCAAATTTTAAACCCTAAACAAAATAAAAAAAGAAAAGAAAAGAAAAGAAAACTTAAACAACACCACGCCAAAATAGTTTCACCCACTCCAAAACATCCCCACTACCATCTCCATCAATTTCAACCACCAAAACAGTAAAAAAATTCGAAAAAAAAACTCGAGCCACCATTCCACGTCCCATTATTTTGGTGAGTCTGGTTTCATACTCGCTCCCTATATTGTTTTCATTCCACAAATCGTCTACAATCGTCAATGGCTCAAAAACGGAGAATTTTGCCAGAACAAGCTTTTATGGCTGACCGCTTCGCGCCATTTTATAGTGACGAGATGATCAGAAGGCATTAGAATAGGTTGTGGTATTCGACAGATGATTTCTACCACTCCGATTTAGTGGAACAATTCTATAAGAAGAGGGAGACGGATTGGAATAGAATTTTTGTTAAGGTGGCCGGGACGAGGAGAGAAGTATCTAGGAGGTTGCTGGCTGAGATTTTAGGCATTCCGCCTAGATGCCATCTTGATGCCACATTGCAGGAATCCCAATTTGGTGGGATCGAGCCTTTGATGAACGCGACGGTTTTGGAAGGAAACTACAATGCGAGCTTCGCATTCTGTTCGCCAGTCGTCTCTGCGAACCAACCAGCTGGCTGTAGCTCAGTGGATTGGTAGGAATGTCACTGGAAAAGAGAAGGTCAGTGACATCAGTCTGAACTATCTTCACGTTCTATGGATACTCCAGGAGCAGAAGTATGAATTTTGTATTCTCAAGTTTTCGATTAATATGATTAGGGGAGTTGGGAAGAGTATTGCACCACTCCCTGTTTTGATAACAAAGATCATGATGAGTTTGAGAGCAACTCTGAAAACAGACTGTGTTCAGAAGGTTTGGAGGTTGCCTGGAGAGAGGTGATAAGCCCAAAACTGTAGTTTTAACCCCTTAACAATAATGCTTTTAGACCAATTATGTGAGTAATAAATAAGAGTTAATGCTGATTACGTGTTTTTATGTATTTCAGAAATTGAAGTCAATTATGTGCAAAAAGGTATCACTTTGGCGAGATAAAAAAGTAAGGGTTGGTTGCTAAGAAGTTCTGTGATTAAAGGCCAAGATTCAAGGTGAAAAAGCCTTTATAAAGCCCGGTCAAAGTTGAAAAATCAAAGTCAACGCGGGCAGAAAAAACACACAAAAGTCAACAGAATTCTGGAAGGCCATATCTTTGGACTCAGCCCTCGGAATTGGGCCTACCCTATGTCAAAACGACCAGCTCGGAAAGAGCTTTCCAATGGTCCAAGCCTTGACCCAATAAGAGGAACAAAAGTGGACGAAAAGTCTATTGAAGTCAAATCAGACTGGAAATGGGTCTGTGGACTGAAGAAATTGGGCTTTGGGCTCGATTTTCCGGCCCAAAACATGGCTCCTCAGCTCATGCACAAAAATGTGGATCTGGTCTCCTCCATTGAACATACAAGACTTAACTCTTAAGCATCTTTAGCTTAGGGTAGCAAGTAGCCATTAGAGCATAGTGCTAGATCTAGTTTTCATTCCATTAATTAGTTTTCATACCTTGTTTTAATTTAGTATTTGAATCAATTGTTATTTAATTATTAGATCAATAAAGTAGTTTGTTCTTCATAATATAGTTTCATTTTATTAATCATTGTAGTTTCGATTCCTAGATTTAGTTATTATCATTGTTAGTTTCAATCAATTCTTACATAATTAGATTTCCATTTGAATTGAAATAAGTAAATTTACAATCTTTATATGATGTCTTGTTTAATTTCATTGGAAAATGATAGCATAATGATTCTAGGCTAAATCTCCATTAAAGGGGGTTGAAGAAACCTTGATGAAACTTGATTTGTGTTAGCGTAGAGTAGTCGTAATTTCCATTCCATTTTAGAAACGATTAGTTCACCATGAGAATGAGTTTGATTGTTTCACATGCTAGATGTTAGTTGGTAGAGATTACCATGAACAACTAGGGATTAGGAAGAACCAATTGTATGTGAAAACAGTTCAATTCGGATTACGACGAATCTTTGAGTATTTGAGTATAATTTGCATCGTAGTATAAATTCGTAAATCTCTCATTGACTTTGGATAGACCGATAAACTTACAAAACACTAATTCTAAAGAACTAGGAGTGGAACGAATCTTTTACTTCAATCTATTTTGATAGAATCGAGTAGAAATCTTTGGTAATTAGACACGAGTTCAGTTTTAGTTTTACTTCTTTCTTCCACACCCTGATTCTCCTGTTAGAGGTTCAAGTACTTCAGGAGACAAGGAAGCCTTCAGGTACTTCTTTCTTCCACACCCTGCATCTCCTGTTAGAGGTTCATACTAGCATATTAGGATTTTTTGGAGTGTTGTCTTGTTTAGTGTTGGTCTTAACCTTGCATGAGATTAAGGTCAGGCCGAAGAAAAATGACTAACGTAATCAACCGGCAATGTCAACAAACACGCCTTTCTAGTATACCACTCACTACACCTCTAGCTAGCATACCACACACCACACCTGAAATAATGGCTGAAGAAAGAGAGTCTCCTCTCTCTGAGTTTTACAAAGCTTTGAACAATAGCCCTAAATTGTGCTTCATTCAATCAGACCCAGTGGGGGATTTCCGAATCCCCCCATATATATTTAATTTGTTACCCATTTTTCATGGGTTAGACCATGAAAAACCTTATCGGGACATGCGTAGGATTGACCAAGTCCTTACTACATTCCACCATCCTACGGTTGGTGCTGAACAAATTAAAGTGAGGGTGTTTCCTTTCACTTTAGCCGACAAAGCGGCATCTTGGTTAACTACCCAAGCACCTAATTCTGTGGACTCGTGGGCCAAACTTGTTCAACTATTTATGTAACATTTTTACCCACCACTGAAGACGGATGAAATGATTTCCAAGATTCATTTCTTTCGACAAAATCCTTATGAATCATTTTCAGAGGCTTGGAATCGTTTCACCTATCTTCTTGTAAAGTGTCCACACCATAACCTCGTGAAAGACACGTTAGTTCGTGCCTTTTTCAAAGGACTGTTGCACCACCACAAAGAGGTGCTTGACATAATGAATGGGGGTAGTTTCCTCAATAAAGGAGCCTCAGATGCTTTTAAATTTTTAGAAGATCAAACAAAGCGTAATAATAACTGGGGGGTAGTGACGATATCTCCCATTTTTCTAGTTCTTCTATAACAGTTAAGGCCGCTGGTATGTTTGAGATGAAATCCGATCTTGAGCTAAAAACTTTAATCGAATCTCTCACTAAAAAAGTAAAGGCTATTTCTGTTCAACAAAAGCCTATCCCCATCATGAATGTCAACTCCAATCCATGTAATTTCTATTTAAGTCCAGAGCACCCCGACTCCTATTGTCCTTTCGTTTATGAACAACAAATATCATAACAAGATAATGTTTGCTCAATTAATAGTTATACTATTCCAAACGCCCCTTGGAGACAACATCCCAACTTTAGTTGGAGAAATAATCAACAAGTAACACCTCCAGGGTTTAATAATCAAAATGTTAGGCAAGCAAGCAATTATAACCAAGCTCCACCACGACAAGGACAAGGTCAAGGACAAGGTCTAGGAAATTATAATAATTATAACAATAATAATTATAATTCTAATAGAGGTATTGTTCCGGTTAATAATAATAACTATCACAACCCACCCATTAATAATCAACGTAACATAGTTCTTGTCACACAACCAGTAGCAAATACTACTCCACAACTGGATCCTTTCGATACCTTTATGCAATCTTAACAACAGATTTTACAAGCCATCCAACTTTCCTTACAGTTGTTAGCACAAGAGAAAGTACAACCCAAAGGTGTGTTTCCAGGTCAAGCAATAACTAATCCTAAAACAATAATCACAACCTTTGAGGTGAACGGTAATACTAGTACGGAAAATGCAAATGTAGGTGTGCTAAATGTCATCACCACTCTCCGTTATGGGGGAGTGGTTGATAACAACGTAACTCTGCCTATAGTTACTCCACTGGTTGTCCATACACTGGAGATTGATCTAGATACCGAAATAGAAACTGAAGAGCCTCCCCCTGTAGAGGTACCAGTTAAACCACAACCTAAAAAACAGAAAGCAAAGGTTACACATCCAGTTGATCCATACGCTAAATCTAGAGAGAAACCACCGTTTCCCCAGAAATTAGCTATGTTAAACAGGGATACAAACTTTGATAAGATTAGGGAAGTTTTCAAAAATCTAACAATAAATCTACCCTTTCTCGAAGCAATTAAAGAGTTGTGCACTACTAGGCATAAGACTAATATTCTTAAAGACGCTTTCTAACTTAGCAGTTTCCAACTTTATCGGAATACAAGGACCCTAGTCGTCCTACTGTATAATGCACCTTAGGAAATTCCCATACGACCACTGCTTTACTAGACTTGGGGGCAAGTTTTAACTTACTCCCGTATTATCTATACAAACAAATAGGTCTACAAGAGATACAACCTACTCAAATGAGGTTGCAATTAGCAGATCGGTCTATTAAGTATTCTAAGGGTGTGGTCAAAAACGTGCTTGTTAAGGTTTAGGATTTCTACTATCTTGCTGATTTTGTGATCCTCGATACAGAAGTCTTTAACAACTATGTTCCGATCATCTTAGGGCGCCACTTCTTGGCAACTGCCAACGCACTTATAAATTGTCGTGATGGTTCGATCTCCTTATCTTTTGACTATCTTTCTGTTAAGGTAAATGTTTTTAAAAAGATGAAATAGTTACCAGATTCGTCTATAGATGGGGAGGTTAGCATGATCGAGAGCTTAGCTCAAGATTACTTTAATAACACGTTTCCAGAAAACCATATGCATAAATTCTTTTCTTTTGGAAGTTCAGATTTTGTCGATGACTCCTATTTAGAGGAAGTCAACACCATCTTTGAGTCTACACCTATCGTAGACCATACATTTCCTCCATCTCGAGTTTGAAGACACATTTGCCTAAGCAAGTATTCATTACTCAAGATGAGGACCCTCCAGAAGCATTTATCGACATTCTTTCCACCCCGGTGCTGAAACCTCTTCCTTCCGAGTTAAAATATATTCAACTTGATCCAGATGGTAGTCATCCGGTCATTATATCTTCTCTGTTATCTAAGGAGGAAGAGACACGTTTGATCAGGGTGAATAGGGAACATCGTTCTGTGATTGGTTGGTCCCTAGCCCACATTAAGGTAATTGACCCTAATGTGTGCACTCATCGTATCCATTTAGAAGATAACACAAAGACTTCTCGCTAACCTCAGCTTCGTTTGAACCCTTCCATGAAAGAAGTGGTCATGGAAGAAGTCTTACGGTTACTCGATGTGGGTATCATATACCCAATCTCTGATAGCAAATGGGTAAGTCCTATTCATGTAGTTCCTAAGAAATCAGGGATTACCATGGTATGTAATGCTAAGGGGTGAATATGTTGCCACACATGGTCCTACGAAATGGAAGATCTGTATTGATTACAGACGTTTAAATGCCATGACACGAAAATATCATTTTCCTTTACCCTTTATAGATCAGATGCTTGAAGGTCTAGCTGATCATGTTTTTTATTATTTTTTGGATGGCTACTCTGGCTATTTTCAAATTATTGTTAATATTGATGACCAATAAAAGACTACCTTCACAAGTCCTTTTGGAACATACGCCTATAAACGAATGCCTTTTGGCCTTTGTAATGCTCTTGGTACCTTCCAGCGGTGTATACTTCATATATTTAGTGACATGGTAGAGCGTTTCATGGAAGTTTTCATGGGTGATTTTTCTACCTATGGAGACTCTTTCACTGACTGCCTGTCTAACCTATCTAAGGTTTTGACACAGTGTGAAGAGAAGAGTCTGGTTTTGAATTCGGAAAAATGTCATTTCATGGTGAAAAAGGGAATCGTGCTAGGTCACATTGTATCTAGTGATGGCATCGAAGTAGATAAAGTGAAACTAGATAAGATAACGACCTTATCTATACCACGGACTGTCCATGATATTAGAGCCTTTCTAGGCCATTCAGGTTTTTATAGGCATTTTATAAAAGATTTTTCAAAAATAGCTAGGCCTTTAACTAATATGCTTTTAAAGGATGCCATCTTTGATTTTAATTTTAACTGTAAATAGGCTTTTGAAACTTTAAAAGTCGCCTTAACCTCTGCACCCATCATACAACCTCCCGATTGGCCTAAACCTTTCGAACTCATGTTTGATGCTAATGATTATGCGGTTGGTGCTGTCTTGGGACAGAAACTAGATAATAAGTCCACTATTATTTATTATGCTAGTAAAAATTTAAACGATGCTCAAAGGACAAATACAACTACTGAAAAAAAAAATTTAGCTGTCGTTTATTCTTTAGATAAGTTTCGTCCTTATTTGGTTGGTTCTACGACTCTAGTTTAGATGGACCATGCAACCCTTAGGTACCTTCTTGCAAATAAGGATGCTAAGCAGAGATTAATCTGATGGATTCTTCTTCTGCAAGAGTTCACATTAGAAATAAAGGACAAAAGAGGGGTAAAAAACGTAGTTGCCGACCACTTATCTAGACTTACAAACGACGATAATAGTAATTCTGAGTCCATATCGGACTCTTTTCTTGATGAACATCTGTATGCTATTTTTTCTGCACCATGGTATGCTGACATTGTGAATTATTTAGTGTCTGATGTTATTCCTTATGATTGGTCAAGAAATGAATGTAAGAAGTTCTTGGCCAGAGTTAAGCTATACTACTGGGATGAGCCCTACCTTTTCAAGTATTGTGCGGATCAGATTATTCGTCGTTGTATTCCCCAATGGGAATATAATGAGGTTCTCTTATTCTGCCATGACAAAGAGTGTGGTGGCCATTTTAGTGGTATACAAATAGCTGCTAAAATTCTTCAATGTGGGTTTTATTGGCCTACTCTTTTTAAAGATGCCCAAGTGCATTGCAAGACGTGTGTTCGTTGCAAACAACTTGGGCAAATCACGAAACATAATATGATGCCATTAAATCCAATCATGGTGGTAGAAATTTTTGACGTATGGGGCATTAATTTCATGGGTCCCTTTCCAGTTTCCCATGGTTTCATTTATATTCTAGTTGTCGTGGACTACGTGTCTAAATGCATAGAGGCCATGGCTTACCGTAGCAATCACCATAAGACAGTTGTGTTTTTTGTTAAGGAATACATTTTCTGTCTATTTGGCATTCCTAAAGCCATCATTAGTGATGGTGGAACACATTTTTGCAACAGAGTTGTTGCATCTTTCATGAAAAATTATGGAGTTACACATAAAATAGCAACTCCGTATCATCCACAAACTAGTGGACAAGTAGAAGTTTCTAATAGGGAAATCAAAAAGATATTAGAAACAACTGTAAATCCTGATAGGAAAGACTGGTCAAAGCGTTTATCTGATGCCTTATGGGCATATAGGACTGCTTTCAAAACTCTTGCATGTATGTCTCCCTTTAGACTTGTATTTGGGAAACCTTGTCATTTGCCCGTTGAATTGGAGCACCGCGCTATGTGTGCTATAAAAAGCCTTAACTTCAATTTTGATAAGGCGGGTGTCAATCACAAGTTGCAATTGAATGAACTTGAAGAAATCCGAAGCGATTCTTATGATCTCGCGAAGGATTATAAAGCTAACATGAAACGTGTTCATGATAAGCAAATCTTGCGCAAAGAGTTTGTGGTAGGTCAAAAGGTCTTGCTTTACTACTCCCGTCTATATATTTTTCTATGGAAATTAAAAACTCGTTGGTCTGGTCCTTTTCTAGTTAATAAAGTCACCCTTCATGGGGCAATCACCTTGGTAAATTCCAAGGACAACAGTACCTTTCAAGTCAATGGCCAATGGTTAAAACATTTTCACGAGCTATTGTCCCCTGATGTAGAGGAAGTCCTTTTACAAGACCCTGTCTATGAGGACTGACCTTTGTTGGTTGGTGAACTTCCTTTCATTTCCATATATTGGTAAGTGCACTATTCAGGTAACCAGACCCTCTCTATGGAGTGTGTGGCTGTAAGTACCGGATCCTAAGTCCACGTTGAACATAATTCACGTTTTCCACTCTTGCATGTTTTCTCGATTTTTGAGTCATGTTCCTCTATGGTGTGAATTATGTCCTTATTGTATTTTCCTTTTTCTTATATTAAATCTTTTTCATAAAAAATATAAACAGTTAAAATCATAAACATAGTAACTTAGGAGGTCTCGGGAATCTGACTTTAAAAGACCCTCATTTAAAACAAATTTTCTAAACTCTATTGTCAAAAATTTGTTTGGGGATGGGGTGTTCGTTTTTCCGTACTGGATTGTTCAACTTTCCATTTCTGTTGCTTAGGCCATTTAGTCGTATTTTGATTCGGCTTGACATTATCTATTAATTTAGATTTCATTCGTTCGCATAACTTACGTCATGCACGCACTCCGAGGTATTTTCCATTTTCTTATGTCACCAGCAGTTAGAATAGAGTGTTTTATGGATCATTGGATTGGAAATTCTCTCCTGATCATTTCCATATCTCATTCACATAAATTGGACCGGTAACGAAGAGGCAATTTTGGTTTGAAGTTGCGCGAAAAATCGACAAATTTCGAAACCAACTCGTATGTACGTGCGCAGCACGTGCGTCCCTTTCCTTCAAACCAACAGTTCACGTTTTCCATTTCCCACCGCCATTAACAAAGCTTCAAACCTAGCAACCAAAATAAAAAATAAAAAATAAATAAAAAACCTAACTACACCCATGCCCACAATACAAGCCCACCCCAAATCTTCTTCAAACCATTCGCACCACCACCTCCACCAAATCCCACCACCAAAACATTAAAAAAATTCAAAAAAATTGGAACTGCCGCGCCACCACCATCGTTCTTTTTAGTGAGGTTGTTCACATTGTTTCCTACACTATATACAAACCCTTAAATTAGTTCAAAACTTTCAATGGCTCAAAGATGGAGAATTTTGCCGGAGCAAGCATTTATGCCCTTCAACTTTGGGCCGTTTTACAGTGACGAGATGATTTGTAGGGATTGGACGCATTTGTGGTATTCGACAAACAATTTCTATCACGAAGATTTGGTCTAACAATTTTATAGGACGAGGGAGTTGGTTGGAAATAAAGTTCTTGTTAAGGTGAATAAAGTAAGACGAGAAGTGGATAGGAATTTGTTGGCGCGTATCTTCGGCATGGAGGAAGGATGCACTCTAGTAGCCATAGTGTAGGAATCCCAATTGACTGGGATCGAGGCTTTGATGAATGAGATGGTTTTGGAGGGGAACTACAATGCGAACCAACCAGCTGGCTGTAGCTCAGTGGATTGGGAGGAATGTCATTGGAAAGGGGAAAGTCAGTGACATCGGCCTGAATTGTCTCTACGTGATTTGGATACTCCAGACAAGAGAGTATGATTTCTGTATCCTCGAGTTTTTGATTACTATGATTAGAGGAGTTGGGAAGAGTATTGCACCTCTACCTGTTCTGATAACAAAGATCATGATGAGGTTGAAAGTGACTCTGAAGTCCGATCGTATTCACTTGAAGAGGCCCCAAAATCCTACGATTTATACGGAGTGTATCCAAAAGATGTGGAGGTTGCCTGAAGAAAGGGTAGAGGAAGAGAATGAGTCGGAGGATGAGGAGGACACGACATGTTTTGATGCCGATGCTTTAGAGAGGTGTAAGTCTAATGCAGAACGCATGTCGGTGCTTCATCGTGGCATGCGTTCTCTCAACACTATTTGTGGAGATCTCCGGACTCGACAAGCTGTCATACATCGTAACTATGAGACTCGTGGCCAGCACAAGGATGAGCGTTGGGAGGAGATGAAAGCTGAGATTTATGCATAACACAAGTTCCGAGAAGATATGCTTGAACGCTTCCCACCCCAGGGTGGTTCCTCTTCTTAGGAGGCGTCTGTGAGGCACGAGCGTCGTCGCCGCAGGACGGATGGCTCGGGGCCATCGGGAACTCAGGAGTCATCTCCTTCTCATGTGACATCCACTACCAGCAGCGCATTGTTAGGGATATTTTGAGTTGATGTCATTTTGTGTTTCTTTTTATTTAGTCGGATGTTAATTTTGAATTCCGTAGTTAAATTTGAATTGGGCAGTTAAATGTTGTTTGAATTTCAATTTTAATATAATGTGGTTTCTTTCAAATTGTGTGTTGTTTTTATTGTTAATCCCACCTTCCTGAATTGTTTGGGAGTGGTATTATTTATTCTGGCATAATTTTTATATGAACCTCAATTTTAGAAGTTGTTTTGGAGTGATTGTTGAGAATATTGCCGATATTGGCATGCCTATGATTAGATGTTGTGGTCAGACGAAATCTAAAAGAGTTTAGAAGTTACTATTCTAAATTCAATATAAAAGATATTAGGTTTGTTTTAGAATCAAGAATATGGGTTGTTTCTGTTTTCAGTTTTGGAAATTTTTTGTTTCCCGCAATTCCCTTAAAACTTTTTGGAAACTCCCCGATTCGTTTTGGAAACTCAAAACCTATATTAACTTCATTCATACTCCACACAAAACTCACATTTCTCACTTTCATCTCTCACCTTTCACTCCCAAGTTTTCCCTTAGTTCCTTCTCACTTCAGCACTCAAGCTGCTCGGAGCGCCACCCGCGCCCAAAACACTGTGAGTCCATTTTTCATTTGAGCGTGACCCGTGCCCTCCCAGGACCAAACTTGAGCACGACCCGCACCCAAAACACTGTGAGTCCAGTTTTTCACTTGAGTACGACCCGCGCCCTTCCAAGACCAAACTTGAGCACGACCCGCGCCCAAAATACTGTGAGTCCAAATTCTCTAGAGCGCGACCTGCTCTCATACAAGGCTTAAGTTGAGCACCCCCGTGCCCTGACATGCGTAGGCACGAAAAATTCCAATTTTTTGTGGGTTGTTCCAGGATCATTCCAGTTGTTCTAGAGAGTAGTTTTGTGATGACATCACCTATAGTCATACCAAAGCAGTCTTTCGAACACTTGTTGGGAAGCGAGACTTATGGACATTGGTTCCGCTAAAGGATCTTGCAGTTAGGATAGAGGCATCTACTGGTAAGTGAAGACGACTCGTATTCACTTAAACTTACTGAATATTTTTACAATAATGTTAGGTTCTATTGTAACAAGGATGGAGAACAAGAATTCTCCGTCATGGTTGGTGACACGCCACTAGAATTCAATAAGTATGTGGTAGCGTTAGTTTCGGGAATACCAATACCTGATCCTATTCACACGTGGGGATATATGACTGATAATGCATACCTCAATGACTATACATATTTCCATGAGTATTATGGGGGAGGGGTGTTTCGTATAATGGACCAAGGGCGTTATAACATAGCCCTTGGTAGCCTGTCCCAAAATGTAGGCACCACCATGTTATTCATTCTGATGAATATTTTAGGGGATTGGTAGTTTACTTCTGCCAATAGTACCACTGGTGACGTTTTCCTTGCTTTAGCTGAGGGACATCGCTGATATGATATTCCTCGAGTATTAGTGGCTAGTCTTAAGAGAGCCTAAAGCATGAGGCATAAGTATCTTCTTATGCCTGTTTTGGTGTGTCGCATCATTCTCAGTTGTCTACCTGAATTCTGTACCCGGTTCATAGATTAGAAAAGGGTTGAAGTCATGAGACCCACCAATTGGGTGGTTCGCTCATTTGGAGTAATGACTTGGCCGGGATGGCAGGTGCAACCTCATTTGGTTGCTCCTTACAGCCCATCAGACATAGTAACACTCGACAAGTTAGCACCAAATGATGACACACAGTGGCAGGCTTGGCAAGTTATCATGGCATGGCAGGACGTGAAGGAACCTCATCTTTTTAAAGAGGATGATGGGAGGATGACGAGTAAAAGCGGGAGATAAGGTAAGTTTTTAGTTTTAGTTAGTGTCTGCTTATATCCCAAGCAATTTATTTCTTATTAACCCTATAACTGGTGGAACTCTTACAGAGTTGCGTCAGTTTTATTTGCTATATTAGTATGTTCTAACCTTGTTTTGCAGATGTTCCAGAATTTCACGCATTTCCATGATATTTTTCTACTCTTTTTATTTAAATACTTTGAGGAGAAAGCATGCTTCTTGTTTGGGGGTGGGCATAGAAACAAGTGTAATTAAGGCATATGTTAGGATATAGATATGTATAATATGCACTTATTTTCTAGTAAAAATTTGAAAAATTTAAAAATATAAATAAAAATTTATGCTATACACTTAGGAATATTGGTATTATTTTCTTTCTCTATGCTCTTAATAATCTAGAAGTCTCACGTAGGTTTTGCATTAGAATAGTTTTAGAAACTTAAGTTAACATATTGGTAATAATCTTTGCATCTATCTATAAATATAATACATGAGTATCTATGATTGTTTGGTAGTAAGTTTCTGAAATCTAGGCTAGAGTACATATTCTACAAATCCTGTGAGAATATAGCCTAAAGCCTTATATGAGTGAAACATTTGAGAAATGACACAAGGGAGAAGTAAAATCTGGATAGAGAAATCACACGTCCACTTGCTTAATAAATATACCATATCCTAAGTGATAAGAGCCCAAAACTGTAGTTTTAACCCTATAACAGTCATACTTTTAGACCAATTATGTGAGTAATAATTAATAGTTAACACTGATTACGTGTTTTTATGCATTTCAGGTTTCAAAGTCCATTATGTGCAGAAATGTGCCACTTTAGCAAGATAAAGGAGCTAAGGTCGGTTACTAAGGAGTTCCGTGATTAAAGGCCAAGATTCAAGAAGACAAAGCCTTTCTAAAGCCCGGTCAAAAGCTGAAAAGTCGACCTTATGTCAAAACTTCCGAAAGACGTATCTTTGGACTCAGACCTCGGAATTGGGCCTACCTTATGTCAAAACGACCGTCTCGGAAAGAGTTTTCCAATGGTCTAAGCCTTGACCCAATCAGAGGAGCAGAAGTGGACGAAAAGTCTGTTGAAGCCAACTGCAGCTGAAGAGGCCTTTTTGGACTGAAAGAATTGGGTTTTGGGCCTGATTCTCTGGCCCAAAACATGGCTCCAAGCCCATGCACAATTTTTGGATCTGGACATATAAAAACAAAAGCTTAGCTCTTTGTTAATGGTAGCTAGTTAGACCTAAAACAATATAGATAATTCTAGATCTAGTTTAATTAATAAAATTAAGTTTAGTCCCATTTTCAATTCTTGTTTTAGATTAAGTCTTTGAATCATTGTTCTTGATTGATTAGATAAATAAAATAGTTATTTTATCAATTTCGAATTGTGTTATTTCAATCTATTAGATCTAGTTTTAATTATTGTTGGTTACCATTTCTTAGTTGTTAATTAGAATTTAATCATTGTTTAATTAGATTAGTAAATTTCGAATCTTGATAATATGTTTAGTTTAGATTCATATGGGAATGATTGCGGAATGATTCAAGGCTAAAACCTCCATTAGAGGGGTTGATGAAGCTTTGATGAAAACTTAGTGGTATAGTGTAGAAGTATTGTAGAGTCTATTCCAATCTAGAAGGTCGTGTTTCGCCATGAGAATGGGTGGACGACCTCATATGCTAGTTAGTACTCGATAGAAATGCCATGAACACTAGGGATTAGAACTCGAATTTCTTGCTGTAAGAACGTAAGAATCGAGATACAAGAATCTATGCTGGGCTATTAAGTTGGATTCGAGGTGAATTCAATTCCCCTCTAATCTTTTATCTAGATTCAAAACAATCATATTGTCATAGCATTCGTAGTTAGATTCAACATAATCAATTTCATATAGGTATCGCAGTATAACACACCTTCGTAAAGCTCTCATTAGACTTAAGACTGACTAATTAGATTAGAAAACAATTCCATGCTAGAGCACTAGGAGTGGAACGAACTTCCTACTCCACTATATCTCATAGGATTGAGAGTAGAGAAATCTTTGATATGCATAAAGCATCATAAGCTAGTTTTAGTTTACTTACGTTTTGAGTTTCATCGTTCATTTTGTAGGTAGACTATCAATTTTATCGTTTATCACTAAGCAAGAATTTAGGCCCTCTTTGGATCAATATAGCCAGAAATTCAAACCTTATGAAATTATTTTTCGTTAGTCGCCCCTCTGAGCCTTTCATAAACCACAATTCCTTTACCCTTTTACAAAACAAAATAAAAATAAAAATCAGCCTATCCATTCTTTGAATAAGTCTGAGAATAGAGATGAAGAATAGAAAAGAGAATGATCTTTGAAATCATGAATTTGTTAGTCGTTCCAAATAAGAAAAGAAAGTTTCCATCCAAATAAAATAAAATAAAATAAAATAAAGAGATAGAACTCCAAAAATAGAATCAAAGGAGTCAAAAGCCAAAGATAAAGAAAAATATGGCTAAGGATGGAAACAAAGTGTAGAAGCAAAAGTAAAGAACAAGGTTTTCTCTAGTTACATAATAAGAAGACTCTATTATCTCAGACTTGTCCTTTTTGAATATCAATTTCCTTCCTTCTTAGACCATCTCCTAATCCCTGCAACACCTAATAAAGACTTCTAGCTCAATTAGGAATATGTTAGTGTGATAGTAAGTGGTAAATTTGTTTGATCGACTCAGGCTTCCTTGTGTGTCATTGTGATAGCGGAAAAATCAGAGTGGTTTTTGTCTTGACATTTATGTGAGGACCTACTTAAAGACGTTATTCTGAGTTTTCATAAATGGACCTGCTAGTGCATTTCATTGTATTACTCATTGTATATATGTCTATTTGTAGATGATTGATTATTATGCATATACTAGCTTAGGGTTTGACTTGATTATTCTTTATTCATTGCTAGTGAGATATATAGATAATTGGGAGCATAAATAAGGAAACAATAGTTTTATTTCTTAGTCGTTGTAGTATAGATGAAGTTTGTGAGTACCTTCACTAGAAAACTCCCATGAGGCTATAACTCATCCACTAAGGAATTCCTAGTGGTTTAAGGTCTTGTTGCCACTCGGCGAAACGACAGTAGTTAGAACACCATTTTTGGTCACTTATTATAATTTCTCATATTTGCTTGAGGACAAGCAAAATGCTGTTTGGGGGTGGTTTGATAAGAGCCTAAAACTGTAGTTTTAACCCCTTAACAATAATGTTTTTAGATCAATTATGCGAGTAATAAATAAGAGTTAATGCTGATTACGTGCTTTTATGTATTTCAGGTATTGAAGTCAATTATGTGCAAAAAGGTGTCACTTTGGTGAGATAAAGGATCAAGGGTTGGTTGCTAAGAAGTTCTTTGACTAAAGCCCAAGATTTAAGGAGAAAAAGCCTTTATAAAGCTCGGTCAAAGCTAAGAAGTCAAAGTCAACGCGGGCAGAAATATCACATAAAAGTCAGTAGAATTTCCAAAGGCCATATCTTTGGACTCAGACATCGGAATTGGATCTACCTTATGTCAAAACGACCAGATCGGAAAGAGCTTTCCAATGGTCTAAGTCTTGAGCCAATCTGATGAGCAAAAGTGGACGAAAAGTCTGATGAAGTCAAATCCGGCTGGAAAGGGGTCTATGGACTGAAGAAATTAGGCTTTGGGCTCGATTTTTCGGCCAAAAACAGGCTCCTCAGCCCATGCACGAAAATGTGGATTTGGTCTCCTCCATTTGAACACACAAGACTTAACTCTTAAGCATCTTTAGCTTAGGGTAGCAAGTAGCCATTAAAGCATATTGCTAGATCTAGTTTTCTTTCCATTAATTAGTTTTCATACCTTGTTTTAATTTAGTATTTGAATCAATTGTTATTTAATTATTAGATTAATAAAGTAGTTTGTTCTTCATAATATAGTTTCATTTCATTAATCATTGTAGTTTCGATTCCTAGATTTAGTTATTCTCATTGTTAGTTTCAATCAATTCTTGCATAATTAGATTTCCATTTGAATTGAAATAAGTAAATTTACAATCTTTATATGATGTCTTGTTTATTTCATTGGAAAATGATAGCATAATGATTCTAGGCTAAACCTCCATTAAAGGGGGTTGAAGAAACCTTGATGAAGCTTGATTTGTGTTAGCGTAGAGTAGTCGTAATTTTCATTTCGTTCTAGAAACGATTAGTTCACCATGAGAATGGGTTTGATTGTTTCACATGCTAGATGTTAGTTGGTAGAGATTACCATGAACAACTAGGGATTAGGAAGAACCAATTGTATGCGAAAGCAGTTCAATTCGGATTACGACGATTCTTCATTAGTAAATAAGTCGAGTTAAGTTGAAATCAATCCCCCCTAATTCGTTATCATAGTATCAATTTAGTATTGCCGTAGTTGAATTATCATAGTTAAGTATTTGAGTATAATTTGCATCATAGTATAAATTCGTAAATCTCTCATTGACTTTGGATAGACTGATAAACTTAGGAAACACTAATTCTAAAGAACTAAGAGTGGAACGAATCTCTTACTCCAATCTGTTTCGATAGAATCGAGAGTAGAAATCTTTGATAATTAGACACGAGTTCAGTTTTAGTTTTACTTGCATTGAATTTTATCATTTATTCATAGGTAAAATTATTCATTTTTACGTTTATCAAGAGGGTAGTGGAAGAGACTGAGTCGAATGATGAGGGGGACACGACATGTTTTGATGCCGATGCCTTGGAGAGATGTAATTCTGATGCTGAACGCATGTCTGTGCTTCATTGTGGCGTGCGTTCTCCTAATACAGTTTGTGAAGACCTTCGAACTCGCCCGACTGCCATACATCGTAACTATGAAACTCGTGCCCAGCGCGAGAATGAGCGTTGGGAAGAGATGAAGGCAGAGATGGAAGCACAGCGCAAGTTCCGAGAAGAAATGCTTGAACGCTTCCCACCCTAGGGGGTTCTTCTTTTGAGGAGGCGTCTGTGAAGCACGAGCGTCGTCGCTGAAGGACGGATGGCTCGGGCCCATGTTCATCTCATGCTCCATCTTCAACCAGTAGCACGTGGTTTGGGGAATATATTGATTGATGTTGTTTTTATTGTTTTTATTAGTTCAGATGTTAATTTTGAATTCAGTAGTTAAATTTGTATTCGGTAGTTAATTGTATTTGAATTTCGATTTTAATATAATGTGTTTCTTTTCAAATTATGCGTTGATTTTTGTGTTAATCCCATCTCCTCGAATTATTTGGGGGCAGTATTATTTCTTTTAGCATGGTTTTTATATGATCCACAATTTATTATGTAATTTAGCGATGATTGTTAGGAATGTTGCCGATATTGGCATGGCTATGAGTAGATATTGTGGTAGAATGAAATCTAAATGAGTTAGGCAGTACTATCCTAAATTCAATCTAAAAGATATTAGGTTTGTTTTTGAATAAAGAATATGGGTTGTTTCCGTTTTCGGTTTTGGAAATATTTTGTTTCCGGCAATTGCCTTAAAGCTCTTTGGCAACTTGCCGATTCATTTTGGAAACTCAAACCCTATATAAACTTCCTTCATTCTCCACACAAACCCACATATCTCACTTTCATCTCTCACCTTTCACTCCCAATTTTTCCTTTTTTCTTCTTCACTTAAAAGACTTAAGGCACGCTGGGCCTTTTGCGCCTTTAGTTGAGCACCGCTTGCCCACCTGTAACTCAAAATTCACCTGAGCGCGACCTGCGCCCATCCCAGGAAAAAAGTGAGCATGCCCTGTGCCTAAGTGCCAAGAACTCGATCATAGCCTGAGCGCACCCTGCACCCTAACCAGGCATAGTTTGAGCGCCCCCCGTGCCTTGACCTCCGTAGGCATGAAAAATTCTGATTTTTTGTGGGTTGTTCCAGGATCGTTTGCAGCTATTCTAGAGAGTAATTTTGTGATGACATCTCCTACAGTCATACCGGAGCAATCTTTTGATAATGGAATTTTCTCTTGCAATTAATGACACGATAATGGAATTTAGTAAGTCTTTGGTAGCGTTAGTTTCGGGATTGCCCTTGCCTGATCCTATGCACACGTGGGGATATCTGACCGATAATGCATACCTCTATGACTATACATATTTCCATGAGTATTATGGGGGAGGGATGTTTCGTGTAATGGACCAAGGGCGATATAACATAGCCCTTGGTAGCCTATCCCTGAATGTAGGCACCACCATGTTATTCATCCTGATGAATATTTTAGGGGAGTGGCAGTTTAATTCTATGAATAGTACCACTGGTGACGTTTTCTTTGCTTTAGTTGCCGATATGACATTCCCCGAGTATTAGTGGCTAGTCTTAAGAGAGCCCAAAGCATGAGGCATAAGTATCTTCTTATGCCTGTTTTGGTTGGCCGCATCATGCTCGGTTGTTGACCAGAATTCTGTACCCAGTTCACGGATTGGAAAAGGGTTGAAGTTATGAGAGCCACCAATTGGGTGATTCGTTCATTTCGAGTTATGACTTGGCCGAAATGGCAGGTGCAACCTCATTTGGTTGCTCCTTACACCCCATCAGACCTAGCAACACTCGACAGGTTAGCACGAGTTGATGACACACGGCGGCGGGCTTGACAAGTTATCATGGCATGGCAGGATGCAAAAGAACCTCATTTCTTTATTGAAGAGGATGAGGATGATGCTTAAACATGGGAGTGAAGGTAAGTTTTTATTTCAGTTAGTGTCTACTTATTGATATAAGTAAAAAGATAGTTTTACTTACGTATAAACGATAAAACTCAAACGCAAGTAAAACTAAAACTTTTTTCGTGTCTAATTTATCAAAGTTTTCTACTCTCGATTCTATAGAAATATAGTTGGAATAGAAGATTCATTCCACTCCTAGTTCTTTAGAATTTGCGTTTCCTAAGATTATCAATATATCCAAAGTTAATGAGAGTTTTACAAAATTTATACTACGTTGGAAATTTAACTAACAAGATATGATTTTATACGACTACAGAATACTAAATTGATACTATGATAAGGAATTAGGGGGGATTGATTCCACCTTAATTCAACTTAATTAACTAACTAAGAAATGTTGCAATCCAAATTGAAATGCTTTCGCATAACAAGTTGGTAATTCTAATCCCGAATTATTCATGGCAATCTCTACCAAATAATAACTAGCATGTGAAGCAATCAAACCCATTCTCATGCTGAACTAATTAATTTCTAGAATTGAATAGATTATCGTGACGATTTCTAAGTTAACAAAGATCAAGCTTCATCAAGGCTTCTTCAACCCCCTCTAATAGAGGTTTAGCCTAGAATCATTATGCTATCATTTCTCAATAAATTTAAACAAGACATGGTATAAAGAGTCTAACTTTGTTTATTTTAATTCAAACTGAAATCTAATCATGCAAGAATTAATTGAAACTAGTAATGACAAATAACTAAATCTATGAATTGAAACTAAAATGATTAATGGAAAATGAAACTAAATTATGAAGAACTAACTAACTTTATTGATATAATGAAGAAATAACAGTTGATTCAAATATTAAATTAAAACAAGGTATGAAAACTAATTAATGGAAAGAAAACAAGATCTAGCACTATGCTCTAATGGCAACTTGCTACCCTAAGCTAAAGATGCTTAAGAGTTAAGTCTTGTGTGTTCAAATGGAGGAGACCAGATCCACATATTCGTGCATGGGATGAGGAGCCATGTTTTTGGCTGAAAAATCGAGCCCGAAGCCCAATTTCTTCAGTCTACAGACCCCTTTCCAACCGGATTTGACTTCATCAGACTTTTTATCCACTTTTCCTCCTCTGATTAGGTTAACACTAGGACCATTGGAAAGCTGATTCCAAGACGGTCGTTATGACATAAGGTAGAGCCAATTCCGACGTCTAAGCCCAAAGATACAGTCTTCGAAAGTTCTGCTGATTTTTGTGTGTTGTTTCTGCCTGCGTTGACTTTGACTTTTCAGCTTTGATCGGGCTTTGCAAAGGCTTTTTCTCCTTGTATCTTGGCCTTTAATCACAGAACTTCTTAGCAACCAACTTTTGCTCATTTATCTCGCCAAAGTGACATATTTCTGCATATAATTGACTTCATTGCTTGAAATACATAAAAGCACGTAATCAGCATTAACTCTTATTTATTACTCACATAATTGGTCTAAAAGTATTATTGTTAAATGGTTAAAACTACAGTTTTGGGCTCTTATCAAACCACCCCCAAACAGTATTTTTCTTGTCCTCAAACAAATATGAGAAATTAGAATAAGTGACAAAAAATGGAGTTCTAACTACTCTCATTTCGCCGAGTGCGATTGCATTGACCATATGCAACAAGGCCTTAAACCACTAAGAATTTCCTAGTGGACGAGTTATAGCCTCGTCAGAGTTTTCCAGTGAAGTTACTCACAAACTTCATCTATACTACAACGACTAAGAAATAAAACTATTGTTTCCTTCTTTATGTCTCAACTATCTATACATCTCACTTAGCAATGAATACAGAATAATCAAGTCGAAACCAAAGCTAATATATGCATAATAATCAATCATCTAAGAATAAACATATATACACTGAGTACTACTATGAAATGCACTAGCAGGTCCGTTTCTGAAAACTCGGAATAACGTCCTTAAGTAGGTCCTCACATAAATGTCAAGACAAAAACCACTCTGATTTTTTTGCTCAAGTTTCGCTACTACAGTGTGCAGTGGGCACACTTTAACTTACAATCTCAATGACACACAAGAAAGCCAGAGTCGATCAAACACACCTGCCACTTACTATCACACTAACCTATTTCTAATTGAGGTAGAGGTCTTTATTAGGTGTTGCGGGGATTATGAATGGTTTAAGAAGGAAGGAAATGGATATTCAAAGAGGACAAGTCTGAGATAATAAAGTCTTCATATTATGTAACTAGATAAAACCTTGTTCCTTACTTTTGCTTCTACACTTTGTTTCCATCCTTATCCATATTTTTTTCTTTTTTCTTTGGCTTTTGACTCCTTTGACTCTATTTTTTGGAGTTCTAACTCTTTATTTTCTTTTATTTGTTTATTTATATATATATATATATATATATATATATATATTTTATTTGGATGGAAACTTTCTTTTTTTATTTGAAGCGACTAACAATTCTTGATTTCAAAGGTCTTTCTCTTTTCTATTCTTCATCTCTATTTTCAGACCCATTCAAAGAATGGGTAGGCTGATTTTTATTTTTATTTTGTTTTGTAAAAGGTTAAAGGAATTGTGGTTTATGAAAGGCTAAAGAAAGGCTCAAAGGTGCGACTAGCGGAATATAATTTCGTAAGGTTTGAATTTCTAGCTATATCGATCCAAAGAGGGCCTAAATTCTCGCTTAGGATATGGTATAGTTATCAAGCAAGTAGACGTGTGATTTCTCTATCTGGATTTTACTTCTCCCTTCTGTCATTTCTCAAATGTTTCACTCATTTAAGGCTTTAGGCTATATTCTCACAGGATTTGTAGAATAAGTACTCTAGCCTAGATTTCATAAACTGACTGCCAACAATCATAGATACTCATGTAATATATTTATAGATAGATGCAAGGATTATTATCTACATATTAACCTAAGTTTCTAAAAACTATTATAATGCAAAATCTATGTGAGACTTCTAGATTATTAAGAGCATAGAGAAAGAAAACAATACCATTATTCCTAAGTGTATAGCATAACTTTTTATTTATATTTTTGAATTTTTGAAATTTTTACTAGAAAACAAGTGCATATTATACATATCTATATCCTAACATATGCCTTAATTACACATGTTTCTATGCCACCCCCAAACAAAAAACATGCTTTGTCCTCAAAGTATTTAAATAAAAAGGGCAGAAAAATACCATGAAAATGCGTGAAATTCTGGAACATCTGCGAAACAAGGTTAAAACATACTAATATAGAAAATAAAAATTGACGCAACTCTATAGGAGTTCCACCCGTTATGGGTTCATAAGAAATAAATTGCTTGGGACATAAGCAGACACTAACTGAGACTAAAAACTTACCTTATCTCCCGCTTAATCGTCATCCTCCTCTTCTTCATCTCCAAAGTGATGAGGTTCCTTCGCGTCCTGCCATGCCATGATAACTTGTCAAGCACGACACTATGTGTCATCAACTTGTGCTAACCTGTCGAGTGTTATTATGCCTGATGGGATGTAAGGGGCAACCAAATGAGGCTGCACCTGCCATCCCGGCCAAGTCATAACTCGAAATGAAGGAACCACCCAATTGGTGGGTCTCATGACTTCAATCCTTTTCCAATCCATGAACTGGGTACATAATTCAGGTAAACAACCGCGCATGATGCGGCAAACCAAAATAGGCATAAGAAGATACTTATGCCTCATGCTATGGGATATCTTTAGACTAGCCACTAATACGTGGGGAATGTCATATCGGCGATGTCCCTCAGCTAAAGCAAGGAAGATGTCACCAGTGGTACTATTTGCAGAATTAAACTACCACTCCCTTAAAATATTCATCATGATGAATAACATGGTGGTGCCTACATTTAGAAACATCTTACCAAGGGCTATGTTATATCGCCCTTTGTCCATCACACGAAACACTCCTCCCCCATAATACTCATGGAAATATGTATAGTTATAGAGGTATGCATTATCAATCATATATCCCCACGTGTGCATAGGATCAGACAAGGGCAATCCCAAAACTAACGTTACCAAAGAGTTACTGAATTCCCTTGTATTGTCATTAATTTCAAGGGAAAATTTTTGTTCTCCATCTTGATTACAATAAAAAATAATATTATTGTAGAAAAATGCAGTCAGCTGAGGTGAATACGAGTCGTCATCACTTACCAGTAGATTGCGCCATCCTAACTGCAAGATCCTATCGCGGAACCAACCTCCATAAGTCTCGCTACCCAACAAGTCTTCGAAAGATTGTTCAGGTATGACTGTAGGAGATGTCATCACAAAACCACTCTCTAGAAGAGTTGCAAACGATCCTTCAATAACCCATGAAAAACCGGAACTTTTTGTGTCTACGGAGGTCAGGGCGCGGGGTGCGCTCAACCTAAGCCTTGTATGGGCGCCGGTCGCGCTCAGGAGCAATCGGATTTACAGTGTTTTGGGCATGGATCGCACTCAGAATTGGTCTGGGTAGGGCACGGGTGGCCTTTCGGGGAGCAAATGGATCGACAATTTTTTGGGCGGTGGTGGCTCAACCGAGGCGCGTAGGGCGCTCGAAGATTTTTGAGTCTTTGAAGTGAAGCAGCAAAAGAAGGAAAACTTGGGAGTGAAAGGTGAGAGATAAAAGTGAGAGATGTGAGTTTTGTGTGGGGAATGAATGAAGTTTATATAGGTTTTGAGTTTCCAAAATGAATTGGGAAGTTGCTAAAAAGTTTTAAGGCAATTGTCGGAAACAAAAAATTTCCAAAATCGAAAACGGAAACAACCCATATTCTTGATTCTAAAACAAACCTAATATCTTTTAGATTGAATTTAGATAGTAATTTCTAACTCTTTTAGATTTCATCCTACCACATCATCTAATCATAGGTATGCCAATATCGACAATATTCTCAACAATCACTCCAAAACAACTTCTAAAATTGAGGATCATATAAAAATCATGCTAGAATAAATAATACCACCCCCAAACAATTCAGGAAGGTGGGATTAACAATAAAATCAACGCACAATTTGAAAATAACCAAATTAAATTCAAATTCAAATTCAAATACAATTAACTACCGAATTCAAATTTAACTACGGAATTCAAAAATTAACATCTGAACTAAATAAAAACAAATACAAAACAACATCAACTTATAATATCCCTAAACAACGCGCTGCTGGTAGTGGATGGCACATGAGAAGGAGATGACTCCTGAGCTCTCGATGGGCCAGAGCCATCCGTCCTGCGGCGACGACGCTCGTGCCTCAAAGACGCCTCCTCAGAAGAATAACCCCCCTGGGGTAGGAAGCGTTCACGCATATCTTCACGAAACTTTCACTGAGCTTCCATCTCGGCCTTCATCTCCTCCCAATGCTCATCCTCGCACTGGGCGCGAGTCTCATAGTTATGATGGATGGTAGCTTGTCGAGTCTGGAGATCTCCACAAATAGTGTTGAGAGAACACATGCCACGATGAAGCACGAACATGCGTTCTGCATCGGGCGTACACCTTTCCAAGGCATCAACATCAAAACATGTCGTGTCCTCCCCATCCTCCGACTCATCCTCTTCAACTACCCTCTCTTCAGGAAACCTCCACGTCTTTTGGATACACTCCCTATAAAAAGTAAGATTTTAGTGCCTTTTCAGCTAAATCTGATCAGACTTCGGATTAGCTTTCAACCTTATCATGATATTTGTTATCAGAACAGGGATAAGTGCAATACTCTTCCCAACTCCTCTAATCATAGTAATCAAAAACTCGAGGATACATAAATCATACTCTTTTGTTTGGAGTATCCAAAGCACGTGGAGACAATTCAGGTTGATGTCACTGACTTTCTCCTTTCCAATGACATTCCTCCCAATCCACTGAGCTACAGCCAGCTGGTTAGTTTGCAGAGAAGACTGGCGAACACAATGCGAGCTCACATTGTAGTTACCCTCTAAAACACAATGCGAACACAATTCCTGCACTGTGGCCACAAGAGTGAGATCTTCCTCCATACCGAAGATACGCGCCAACAAATTTCTATCCACTTCTCGCCTTACTTTATTCACCTTAACAAAAATTTTATTCCTAACCAACTCCCTCGTCCTATAAAATTGTGGACCAAATCCTCGTGATAAAAATCATTTGTCGCATACCACAACCTATTCCAATCCCTCCTAATCATCTTGTCACTGTAAAATGGCGCAAAGTGGTGGGCATAAAAAACCTGTTCAGGCAAAATTCTTCGTCTTTGAGCCATTGGAGTTTTGATAGGATTTGTGGATTTGAATAAGGTGTGGAAAGAGATTGAAATCAAACTCACTAAAAATAATAGGAGGAGGCGCGGTGGTGGCGGTGGCAGTTCAATTTTTTTAGATTTTTGGATGTTTTCGGTGGTGGGAAAGGTTTGAAATGGTGTGGGAGATGGTTTGGAGAAGATTTGGGTTGGGATTGAACTTTGGGCGTGGGTGTAGTTAGGTTTTTTTTTTTTTATTATTATTTTTTTTATATTTTTATTTTTTTTATTTTTTTTGGTTTCTAGGGTTTGGAAGCTTTGTTAATGGTGGAATGAAAAGGAAAGTCATGATCTGTTTGGTTTGGAAGATGGAGACGCACGTGGCTCGCACGTGTGTGCGAGGTTGGGGCCAAGCCCAATTCAATTTTTCAGAATTTGTCGATTTTTCGCACAACTTCAAAGTAAAATTACCGCTTCGTTACCTGTCCGATTTTTGCGAATGAGCTATGGAAATGATCAGGAGAGAATTCCCAATCCAATGATCCATAAAACACTCTATTCCAACAGTGGGTGACATATAAAAAGATGGAAAATGCCTCGTAGTGCGTGTGAGACGTAAGTTATGCGAACGAATGAACTCTAAATTCATAGATAATGTCAACCCGAATCGAAATACAATTAAAAGGCCTAAGTAACACAAATGAAAATTTGAGCAATCAATGACGAAAAAATGAACACCCTACCCCCAAACAAATTTTAGACAACAAAGTTTAGAAATTTGTTATAACGTGGGTCTTTTAATGTCAGATTCCCGAGACTTCCTAGATTACTCTTTCTATGGTTTTGATATTTTCTTTTTACTTTTTATGAATAATATTTAATATATAAGAAAAACGAAAGGCAATAAAGACATATTTCACACCATAGATAAACAAGACTTAAAACCCAAGAAAACATGCAAGAGTGAAAAACGTGAATTATGTTAAACGTGGACTTAGGATCTGGTACTTATAGCCACACACTCCATAGGGAGGGCCCAGTTACCTGAATAGTGCACTTACCAAGATATGGACGTGAAAGGAAGTACACCAAACAACAAAATGAGTCTTTTATAGTCAGATACTCAAGACTATATTTAAAACATATGTATATAATGAACATGCAATTTACCATATATCAACAACCAAAAGAGTTGTGGGTCTTTCCATAAATAAATAACATGGAATGCACCCCCAAATAGAATCAAACACCAAGAGTTTCTACGACGTAATTTAGTGAAATGAAAACGAAGTCTGATAGATCTAGAACGTAACCTAGCATGCACCTTCTTCTTCATCTTTGAACGAGAGGGTGTCCAAGTGAATGATCGTGAGAAAATGGATGTTTGTGGAAGATATGTTGGATATGGATAAGTTTTAGAAGTAAGGAATGGAAGAAATGAGAATGTGGGTTTAGCACAAAACTCATTCATGGTGTAGGTAGGAACTGTCTCAATTCTGAAAATGAAGGTGTCAAGTGCCTTTCCCTTGGGAAGTATTTTCATATTAGGAGGATTTAGAAAATTATTAAGCACAGAAGAAGTAAGAGGGTCAAGTGCAAACTCCAGGTTACTTTGGAAAAGTGGAAGGTGGGGAAAATTAGTGATGAAAGATGAATGAGTGAAAGCAAGAGCTCTCAAGTCTAGATCATTAGAAGCCTTGAGATATGCCAGACATTCCTCAATAGGTGGGTCAAAAGAATCACTGGGATAGAGGGTGAAAAATTCATCTTCTGTCATAGCGTCAAGGGATGAATGGATGTTGGCAGGGTGGGACTCGCGAGGTGGCAAGGAAGAGTTGCAAAAGAGTTAAAGGAAATCTTACTCAATTTCATCTACATCTAAGGAGTCCTTGTCTAAGTTGGAACTTCCAAAGGAAAGGAATTTGTGCATCTGATCATCCGAAAATACAGTTTTGAAATAATCCTGAGCTAAGCTCTCGATCATGCTAACCTCTCTATCGATATTCGTATCAGGATACTGTTTCATCATTTTAAAAACATTTACCTCAACAGAAAGATGGCCAAAAGACATGGATAGCGAACCATCGCGACAGTTTATGAGCTCATTAGTAGTAGCCAAGAAAGGACGCCCTAAAATAATCGGAACAGAGTCGTTGGCGACTTCTGTATCGAGGATAAAAAAATCAACAGGATAGTAGAATTCCTGAACCTTAACAAGCACGTTTTCCACTACACCCTTAGGATACTTGATAGACCTATCAGCTAATTGCAGCGTCATTTTTGTAGGTTGCATCTCCTGTAGACCTATTTGTTTATATAAATAATAAGGGAGTAAGTTAACACTCGCCCCCAGGTCTAATAAAGCAATGGTCTTGTAGGTATCTCCCAAGGTGCATTGTATAATAGGACGACCAGGGTCCTTGTACTTAACGATTCCATTGTGTTCCGTTAAAGTTTGAAAATGTTCAGTTAAAAAGGCGTCTTTAGGAATCTTTGTCTTACGCCTAGTAGTGCACAACTCTTTGAGAAACTTAGCATGGTGAGGTAACTTTTTAATCGCTTCAAGAAAAGGTAAGTTTATCGATAGATTTTTAAAACCTTCCCTAATCTCGTCAAAATTTGTATCCATGTTTAACATAGCTAATCTCAGAGGAAACGGTGGTTTCTCTATATATTTAGCATATAGATCAACATGATGTTTAACCTTGCTTTTCTGTTTCTTATGCTGTGGTTTTCAGTTATCATTTCGTTATCTAGTTCGATATCCGGTGTAGGGAATACTGTTGGGGTAACTATAAGCATAGTTACATTTGTTCTCAACCACTCTGCCTGAACGGAGAGTGGTGATGGAATTTAGCTCACCTATGTTTTCATTATCCTTACTAGTATTACCATTTACCTCAAATGTTGTGTTTGTTGTTCTAGGATTAGGTATCGCTTGACCTAGAAACACAACTTTGGGTTGTACTTTCTCTTGTGCTAACTGCTGTAAGGAAAGTTGGATGGCTTGTAAAATCTGTTCTTGGGTTTGCATAAAGGCATTTAAATGATCTGGTTGTGGAGGAGTGTTAGCTATAGGTTGTGTGACAGGAACTATGTCCCATTGATTATTAATGGGTGGATTTTGATATTTATTATTTACCAGAATGATACCTCTATTAGCATTATAATTATTATTGTTATAATTATTATAATTACCTTGACCTTGTCCTTGCCTTGGTAGAGCTTGGTTGTAATTGTTTGTTGGCCTAACATTTGGGTTAAACAACCTTGGAGGTTGTTGATTATTTTGCCAACCGAAGTTGGGGTTTTGTCGCCGAGCTGCGTTAGGTTCGCTATTAATGGACCAAATATTATCTTGTTGTGATGTTTGTTGTTCATAAGATAGAGGACAATAAGAGTCAAGATGTTCAAGACTCAAACATAAATTACATGGATTGGAGTTGACATTCATGATGGGGATAGGATTTTGTTGAATAGAAATAGCCTCTACCTTTTTAGTAAGAGATTCGATTAAATTTTTTAGTTCAGGATCGGGTTTCATCTCAAACATACCGGCGGCCTTAACTGTTGTAGAAGAACTAGCGGAACGGGAGATATCGTCACTACCCCCCCCCCCCCCAGTTATTGTTACGTTTTGTCTGATCCTCTAGAAATTTATAAGCCTCTGAGGCTCCCTTACTGAGGAAACTACCCCCATTCATTATGTCAAGCACCTCTTTGCGGTGGTGCAACAGTCCCTTGAAAAAGGCACGAACTAATGTGTCTTTCGCGAGGTTATGGTGTGGACACTCTATAAGAAGATCGGTGAAACGATTTCAAGCCTCTGAAAATGATTCGTGAGGATTCTATCAAAAGAAATGAATCTTGGAAAGCAATTCATCTGTCTTCAGAGGTGGGTAAAAGTGTTCCATAAATAGTTGAACAAGTTTAGCCCACGAGTCCACAAAATTTGGCGCTTGGGCAGTTAACCAAGACGTCGCCTTGTCGGCTAAGGTGAAATGAAATACCCTTAGTTTAATTTGTTCAGCACCAACCGTAGGATGGTGGAATGTTGTAAGGACTTGTTCAATCCTACGCATGTGCTGGTAAAGTTTTTCATGGTTTAACCCATGAAAAACGGGTAACAAATTAAATATATTTGGGGGGATTTGGAAATCCCCCAATGGATCTGCTAGAACAATGCAAGATTTTGGGCTATCATTCAAGGCTTTGTAAAATTCAGAGAGAGGAGACTCTCTTTCTTCAGCCATTATTTCAGGTGTTGTGTGTGGTATATTAGCTAGAGGTGTAGTAAGTGGTATACTAGAAAGGCGTGTTTGTTGATATTGTCGGTTGATAACGTTAGGCGTTTTTATTCGACCTGACCTTAATCTCATGCAAGGCTAAGACCAATCTTAACTAAACACGACAACACTTAAAAAAATCCTGATATGCTAATATGAACCTCTAACAGGAGATGCGAGGTGTGGAAGGAGGAAGTACCTGAAAGCCACCTTGCTTCACTTATGAATAGCGTCTTGTTTACGTGAGCTTAGTATATATAACGATAAGAGCCCAAAACTGTAGTCTTAACCCCTTAACAATAATATTCTTAGACCAATTATGCGAGTAATAAATAAGAGTTAATGCTGATTATGTGCTTTTATGTATTTCAGGCATTGGAGTCAATTATGTGTAGAAATGCGTGACTTTTGCGAGATAAATGAGCAAGGATTGGTTGCTAAGAAGTTCTAATATTAAAGTCCAAGATTCAAGGAGAAACAACCTTTTTAAAGCCCGGTCAAAGCTAAAAATTCAAAGTTAACGTGGGCAGAAACAGTGCACAAAAGTCACCAGAACTTCCGAAGATCGTATCTTTGGACTCCGACCTCGGAATTGGGCTTACCTTATGTCAATACGACCGGCTCAGAAAGAGCTTTCCTATGGTCAGAGCCTTGACCTAATCATAGGAGCAAAAGTAGATGAAAATTCTATTGAATCAAAATCCAGCTTAAAAAGCCTCTGTAGACTGAAGAAATTGGGTTTTGGGCTCAATTTTCCGGCCCAAAACATGGCTCCTCAGCCCATTCACAAAAATGTGGATCTGGTCTCCTCCATTTGAACACACAAGACTTAGCTCTTAAGAAATTTTAATTTTAGGTAGCAAGTAGCCATTAGAGAATAGTTTTTAGATCTATATTTAAACTCCATTAATTAATTATTTTTTCATCTTGTTTTAAATTCAGTTATTGAATCATTGTTATTTATTCATTAGACTAATAAAATTAGTTAGTTCTTCATAATATAGTTTCATTTCATTAAATCATTGTAGTTTCAATTCATAGATTTAGTTATTTACCATTATTAGTTTCAATTAAATCTTGCATGAGTAGATTTCCATTTAGTTCAAATAAGCAAAGTTAGAATTTTTATATCATGTCTTGCTTAAATTTATATATTAATGATAGCATAATGATTCTAGGCTAAACCTCCATTAGAGGGGGTTGAAGAAGTCTTGATGAAGCTTGATTTTTGTTAAGATTAGAATAGTCGTGATTTCCCATTCCATTCTAGAAAACAATTAGTTCACCATGAGAATGGGTTAGATTGTTTCATATGCTAGATGTTAGTTGGTAGAGATTACCATGAACAACTAGGGATTAGGAAGAACCAATTGTTATGCGAAAGCAGTTCAATTTAGATTACGACGATTATTCGTTAGTAAATTAAGTCGAGTTAAGGTGGAATCAATCCCTCTTAATTCTTTATCTAATATCAGTTTAGTATTCCGTAGTCATATAAAATCATATCTTGTTAGTTAAATTTCCATTATAGTATAAATTTCGTAAAACTCTCATTAACTTTGGATAGATTGATAATCTTAGGAAACGAGAATTCTAAAGAACTAGGAGTGGAACGAATCTTTTACTCTAACTCTATTTCGATAGAATCGAGAGTAGAAAAACTTTGATAAAATCACACGTAAAGTTTAGCTTTAGTTTTACTTGCGTTTAAGTTTCAATGTTTATCAAATGGCGCTGTTGCCATCTTAGTTCCCTTTAGAATTGTTTTCGTTAGTATAATTAGTTTTTCCAAAGTCCCGTTAAACCCACCCACCCTTGTTTGATTCTAACTGTGGTTGTCTGTTTCAGAACTGAAATTTTGCTCACAGGACTACACGGAGCGCGACCGCGACCTTGGTAGGCTAAATTGGAGCTCCACCCACACCCAAATCACTAGACATCAGTGAAGTACGAAGCGCGACCGCGCCCTTTGTAGGCAAACTTGGAGCGCCACCCGCCCAAATTACTGGACATCAGTGAAGTACAGAGCGCGACCGCATCCTTCGTAGGCAAACTTGGAGAGCCACCCGTGCCCAAATCACTGGACATCAGTGAAGTACGGAGCACGACCGCGCCCTTCATTGCCTAAATTGGAGCGCCACCCGCCCCCAAATCACTGGATCTCAATCTGGACCGGAGCGCGACCCGCGCCCTCCCAAGGCTTAACTAGAGCGCGCCCTCTTCTGAAATGCCCAATTTCCGCAGGTTAGTTCAAACTTCCATTTCTTCAAGTTATTCAGTGTTTCTAACTTGTTATATACACTGAGCTCGCGTAAACAAGACACTATTCATAAGCGAAGCAAGGAGGCTTTCAAGTAGTTTTTTCTTCCATATCTCGCATCTCTTGTTATAGGTTCATACTAACATATCAGGATTGTTTGAGTGTTGTCGTGTTTAGTTAAGATTGGTCTTAGCCTTGTATGAGATTAAGCTTAGGTCGAAGAAAAACACCTAACGTAATCAACCGGCAACGTCAACAAACACGCCTTTTTAGTATACCACTCACTACACCTCTAGCTAATATACCACACACAACACCTGAAATAATGGCTGAAAAAAGAGAGTCTCCTCTCTCTGACTTTTACAAAGCCTTGAACGATAGCCCAAAATCTTGCGTCGTCTTATCAGAACTAGTAAGGGATTTCCAAATCCCCCTAAATATATTTAATTTGTTACCCATTTTTCATGGGTTAAACCATGAAAAACCTTATCAGCACATGCGTAGGATTGACCAAGTCCTTACTATATTCCACCATCCTATGGTTGGTGCTGAACAAATTAAACTGAGGGTATTTCCCTTCACTTTAGCCAATAAGGCGGCTTCTTGGTTAACTGCCCAAACGCCTAATTCTGTGGACTCGTGGGCCAAACTTGTTCAACTATTTATGGACATTTTTACCCACCACTGAAGATGGATGAAATGCTTTACAAGATTCATTTCTTTCGATAGAATCCTCATGAATCTTTTTCAGATGCTTGGAATCGTTTCACCGATCTTCTTATAGAGTGTCCACACCATAACCTCGCGAAAGACACGTTAGTTCGTGCCTTTTTCAAGGGACTGTTACACCACGACAAAGAGGTGCTTGACATAATGAATGGGGGTAGTTTCCTCAGTAAGGGAGCCTCAGATGATATCTCCCGCAACGCTAGTTCTTCTTCAACAGTTAAGGCTACCAGTATGTTGGAGATGAAACCTGATCCTGAACTTAAAAATTTAATCGAATCTCTCACTAAAAAGGTAGAGGCTATTTCTGTTCAACAAAAGTATATTCCCGTCATGAATGTCAACACCAATCCATGTAATTTCTATTTGAGTCTAGAGCATCCCGACTCCTTTTGTCCTCTAGCTTATGAACATCAAACATCACAACAAAATAACGTTTGCTCAATTAATAGTTATCCTATTCCTAACGCCCCTTGGAGACAACATCCCAACTTCAGTTGGAGAAATAATCAACAAGTAACACCTCCAGGGTTTACTAATCAAAATTTTAGGCAAGCAAACAATTACAACCAAGCTCCCCAGAGACAAGGACAAGGATAAGGTAATTATAATAATTATAACAATAATAATTATAATGCTAATAGAGGTATTGTTCCGGTTAATAATAACTATCACAACCCACCTATTAATAATCAACGTGAGATAGTTCCAGCCACACCACCTGTGACCACTACACCTACACAACCGGATCGCCTTGATGACTTCATACAGGTTAGCAAAAAACTTTTCCAAACCATGGCTCAATCTAACCAACAACTTTTCCAATCCATGGCCCAATCTAACTAACAGGTTTTACAATCCATTAATCATTTAACCCAACAATTAGCCCAAGAGAAAGCCCAACCAAAAGGCGTGTTTCTAGGTCAAACGTTACCTAATCCTCAAATATCAAACACAGCCTTTGAGGTAATCGGTAATACTAGTAATGAAAATGGAAATGTAGGTGAGTTAAATGCTATCACCACTCTCTGTTCTGGTAGAGTGGTTGATAACGCCGTAAGTATGTTTGTGGTTACCCCACCAGTGGTCCTACACCTGATATTCTACTAGATACCGAACTGAAAACTGAAGATCCTACCCATGTAGAGGTACCAATTAAACCACAACCTAAGAAACAAAAAGCCAAGGTTAAACATCCTGTTGATCCTTAGACTAAATATAGAGAGAAACCATCGTTTCCCCAGAGATTAGCAATGTTAACCAAGGATACGAATTTCGATGTGCTTAGGGAAATTTTCAAAAATCTAACGATAAACCTTCCTTTTCTTGAAGTGATAAAAAAGTTACCTTACCATGCTAAGTTTCTTAAAGAGTTGTGCACTACTAGGCATAAGACAAATAATCCTAAAGACGCCTTTTTAACTGAACAGTTCCTAACTTTATCTGAAAATAATGGAATCGTTAAGTACAATGACTCTGATCGTCCTATTGTACAATGCACCTTGGGGGATAATCACACGACAACTGCTCTATTAGACCTGGGGGCGAGTGTTAACTTACTCCCTTATTATTTATATAAACAAATCGGTCTACAAGAGATGCAACCAACGAAAATGATGTTGCAATTAGTGGATCGTTCTATTAAGTATCCTAAGGGTGTGGTTGAAAATGTGCTAGTTAAAGTTCAAAATTTTTGCTACCCTGCCGACTTCGTTATCCTCGACACAGAAGTCGCTAACGACTTTGTTCCTATCATTTTAGGGCGTCCCTTCTTAGCTATTGCCAACGTGCTAATAAACTGCTGCGATGGTTCAATGTCCTTATCCTTTGGGCATCTTTCTGTTGAGGTAAATGTTTTTAAGACGATTCAACAGTACCCAGATACGACTATAGATAGAGAGGCTAGCATGATCGAGAGCTTCGCTCAAGATTATTTTGACAACACATTTCTTGATAATCAGATGACCAAATTTCTTTCCTTTGGAAGTTTAGACTCCGACATTTTTGTCCCTACACTAGTTGATACCCATCTTATGGATGAGGATAAGATTGATGACTTTCTAAAAGATACAGAGGAATACCATAGTAATATGGATGTGACCAAGCTGGATGAGGAATTTGACGAGTTTCTTAGAGTAGGTGATGATTCACCCTATCAAGAACTACCTTTCGCACCATCCACCTCGATTCCCCTCCTTCCACCCTTTCAAAGGAACTTAGAGTTTACACTTTATCCTCTTGTTTCTCCTGTGCTTCATAATTTTCTAAACTCTCCTGTTAAGAAAGTACTACCTAAAGAGTCACCTGACACTTTCATTTTCAGTTGTGTGATAATACCAACCCATGCCACAAATAAGTTTTATGCTAAACCCACATTCTCATTTTTTCAATTCCTTACTTCTAAAATTCATCCATATCCACCATATCTTCCACAACTATCCATTTTTTCACACTCATTCACTTGGCCACCTTTTCGTTGAAGGAAAAAGAAGGTGCATGCTCGGTTACGTTCTAGATATATCAGACTCTGCTTTCATTTCACTAAGTTGCGTCGTAAAAAATCTTGGTGCTTGATTCTGTTTGGGGGTGCATTCCATGTTATTTATTTATGGAAAGACCCACAACTCTTTAGGTTATTGATATATGGTAAACTACATGTTCATTATATACATATGTGTTAGAGGAAGTCTCTAGAATCTGACTTTAAAAGACCCACGTTTAAAACAAATTTCCTAATCTTCGTTGTCAAAAATTTGTTTGGGGGTAGGGTGTTGGTTTTCCATCCTTGACTGCTAAACTTTCTATTTTTGTTACTTAGGCCGTTTAATCGTATTTTGAATTCAGTAGTTAAATTTGAATTCGGTAGTTAATTGTATTTAAATTTAAATTTTAAAATAATTTGGTTCTTTTCAAATTATGCGTTGTTTTTAGTGTTAATCCCACCTTCCCAAATTGTTTGGGGTGGTATTATTTCTTCTAGCATGGTTTTTTATATGATCCAAAATTTATTATGTAATTTTGCGATTGTTGGGAATGTTGCCGATATTGGCATGGCTTTGAGTAGATATTGTGGTAGGATGAATCTCAATAAGTTAGGCATTTACTATCCTAAATTCAACTTAAAATATATTAGGTTTGTTTTGGAATAGAGAATAGGGGTTGTTTCCGTTTTCGGTTTTGGAAATATTTTGTTTCTGGCAATTGCCTTAAAACTTTTTGGCAACTTGCCGATTCATTTTGGAAACTTAAAACCTATATAAACTTCCTTCATTCTACACTCACAACCCACACTACATATCACTTTCATCTCTTACCTTTCACTCCCAATTTTTCCTTCTTTTTCTTCTTTACTTAAGCACTCAAGTAGCTCGGAGCGCGCCTGCACCTCAGTTGAGCGCTACCTATGCCCAAAACACTGTAAGTCCGATTGCTTCTGAGCACGACCCGCTCCCATACAAGGCTTAGATTGAGCACACCCCGCGCCCTGACCTCAGTAGACACAAAAAATTCCGATTTTTCATGGGTTATTCCAGGACCATTGCAGCTGTGCTAGAAAGTAGTTTTGTGATGACATCCCCTCGTATCATACTGGAATAGTCTTTTGAAGACTTGTTCCAAAGTGACGCTTATTGTGCTTGGTTTCGCAAGGTAATCATACACGTAGGCTGGGAACCGCTAATGGTAAGAGCTGATGAACTTTATTCTCCCACACTTACATCTTATTTTTATGATAATTGTAACTTCTTTGATAGACCAGATAGAGAATAAGTGTTCTCCATCACCATTTGGGATGAACTGAGGGAAATTTCCAAGTTCTTGTTAGCCTTTGTTCTTAGACTTGCTATGCCTGCTGAAATACAAGACTCATAGGCCTATTTGGTAGATAATATGTACATGTATAACTATGAGGATTTTCATGAACATTACGGGGCAGGAATCTTTAGGATAGAGGACCAAGGGGATTATAACGTCACCCTTGGTAGCCTGTCTATGAACGTGGGCACTATTATATTTTGGATCATGTTAAACATTAGAGGGGAATGGAGTTATTTTTCTGTGAATGACGAAACTTGTGATATTTTCCTTGGTTTTGCTGGGGGACGTACACTCTATGATATTCCCTAGACCCTAATGACTAGTTTAGCCGAGCCCATAGCAAGAGGCATAAGTACATTCTTATGCCTGTTTTAATTTGTCGTATTATGCTATGTTTCTTCCCTATTTTTTGTGCCCACTTCATGGATTGGGTTGGGGTCGACATTGTGAGACCCACCAATTGTATTATTTGATCTTTTTGTGCAATGACTTGGCCAGGGTAGAAGATACAACCTCATCAGGTTGCTCCTTACACCCCATCCGACCAAGTGGTGCTTGATAGGTTAGCTATAGTAGATTATAAATGGCGTGAAACCTGACAAGTCACCATGGCGTGGCAGGATGCGAAGGAACCTCATTTCTTTATTTGAAGATGAGGAGCATGACGATTAAACGCGGGATTTAGGGTAAGTTTTTAGTTTCAGTTAGTGTATGCTTATGTCCTAAGCAATTTAATTCTAGTAAACCCCATAACGGGTGGAACTCATATAGAGTTGCGTTTGTTTTTCTTTTTCTATATTAGTATGTTTTAACCTTATTTTGCAAATGTTCCACAATTTCACGCGTTTCCATGGTATTTCTTTACCCTTTTTATTTAACTACTTTGAGGACAAAGCATGCTTCTTGTTTGGGGCCGGGGGGGGGGGGGGGGGCATAGAAACACGTGTAATTAAGGCATCCGTTAGGATATAGATATATACAGTCTACACTTATTTTATGGTAAAAATTTAAAATTTTCAAAAATATAAATAAAAAGTTATGTTATACATTTAGGAATATTGGTATTGTTTTCTTTCTCTATGCTCTGAATAATCTAGAAGTCTCACGTAGCTTTTGCATTATAATAATTTTTAGAAACTTAGATTAATATGTAGGTAATAATCTTTGCATCTATCTATAAATATATTACATGAGTATCTATGACTGTTTGGCAGTAAGTTTATGAAATCTAAGCTAGAGTACTTATTATACAAATCCTGTGCGAATATAGCCTAAAGCCTTATATGAGTGAAACATTTGAGAAATGGCACAAGGGAGAAGTAAAATCCGGATAGAGAAATCACACGTCAACTTGCTTGATCACTATATCATATCTTAAGCGAAAATTTAGGCCCTTTTTAGATCGATATACCCAGAAATTCAACCCTTAAGAAATTATTTTCGGCTAGTCGCCTCTCTAAGCCTTTCTTTAGCCTTTCATAAACCGCAAATCCTTTAACCGTTTACAAAACTAAATAAAAATAAAAATCAGCCTACCCATTCTTTGAATGAGTCTAAGAATAGAGATGAAGAATAGGAAAGAGAAAGACCTTTGAAATCAAGAAATTGTTAGTCGCTAAAAATAAGAAAAGAAAGTTTCCATCCAAATAAAAAATAATAATAAACAAATAAAAAAAAAAGAGTTAGAACTCCAAAAATAGAATCCAAGGCGTCAAAAGCCAAAGAAAAAGAAAAATATGGCTAAGGATGGAAACAAAGTGTAGAAGCAAAAGTAAAGAACAAGGTTTTCTCTAGTTAGATAATATGAAGACTCTATTATCTCAGACTTGTCCTTTCTGAATATCCATTTCCTTCCTTCTTAAACCATCTCCTAATCCCCGCAACACCTAAATAAGACCTCTAGCTCAATAGGAATAGGTTAGTGTGATAGTAAGCGGTAGATGTGTTTCATCGACTATGGCTTCCTTGTGTGTCATTGAGATTGTAAGGTAAAGTGTGCCCACTGCACACTGGAGTAGCGAAACTTGAGAGGAAAAATCAGAGTGGTTTTTGTCTTGACATTTATGTGAGGACCTACTTAAGGACATTATTCGAAGTTTTCATAAACGGACCTGCTAGTGCATTTCATAGTATTACTCATTGTATATATGTTTATTCATAGATGATTGATTATTATGCATATATTAGCTTAGGTTTCAACTTGATTATTCTTTGTTCAGTGCTAGTGAGATATATAGACAATTGGGAGCATAAATAAGGAAACAATAGTTTTATTTCTTAATCGTTGTAGTATAGATGAAGTTTGTGAGTTCCTTCACTGGAAAACTCTTACGAGGCTATAACTCGTCCACTAGAGAATTCCTAGTGGTTTAAGGCCTTGTTGCGTATGGTCAATGCAATCGCACTCGGCGAAATGAGAGTAGTTAGAACTCGATTTTTAGTGACTTATTTTAATTTCTCATATTTGCTTGAGGACAAGCAAAATGCTGTTTGGGGGTGGTTTGAAAAGAGCCCAAAACTGTAGTTTTAACCCCTTAACAATAATATTTTTAGACCAATTATACGAGTAATAAATAAGAGTTAATGCTGATTACGTGTTTTTATATATTTCAGGAGTTGTTGTCAATTATATGTAGAAATGTGTCACTTTTGCGAGATAAAGGAGCAAGGGTTGGTTGCTAAAAAGTTCAGTGATTAAAGGCCAAGATTCAAAGGGAAACAGACTTTTTAAAGCCCGGGCAGAAACAACGCACAAAAGTCAGCAGAACTTCTAAAAGCCATATCTTTGGGCTCATACCATGAAATTGGGCCTACCTTATGTCAAAATGACCGGCTCGGAAAGAACTTTCCAATGGTCTAAGTCTTGACCTAATCAGAGAAGCAAAAGTACACAAATAGTCTATTGAAGCAAAATCCAGCTGAAAAGGCCTTTGTGGACTGAAGAAATTGGGTTTTGGGCTCAATTTTTAGGCCTAAAACATGGCTCCTCAGCCCATGCACAAAAATGTGGATCTGGTCTATTCCATTTGAACACACAAGACTTAGCTCTTAAGCATTTTTAGTTTTAGGTAGCAAGTAGCCACTAGAGAATAGTTTTTAGATATACATTTAGACTCCATTAATTAATTAGTTTTTCATCTTATTTTAAATTCAGTTATTGAATTATTGTTATTTATTGATTAGATTAATAAAGTTAGTTAGTTCTTTATACTATAGTTTCATTTCATTAAATCATTGTAGTTTCAATTCATAGATTTAGCTATTTACCATTATTAGCTTCAATTAAATCTTGCATGAGTAGATTTCCATTTAGTTCAAATAAGCAAAGTTATAACCTTTATATCATGTCTGGCTTAAATTTATATATTAATGATAACATAATGATTCTAGGCTAAACCTCCATTAGAGGGGGTTGAAGAAGTCTTGATGAAGCTTGATTTTTGTTAAACGTAGAATAGTCGTGATTTCCCATTCCATTCTAGAAAACAATTAGTTCACCATAAGAATGAGTTTGATTGTTTCACATGCTAGATGTTAGTTGGTAGAAATTACCATGAATAACTAGAGATTAGGAAGAACCAATTGTTATGCGAAAGCAGTTCAATTTGGATTACGACGATTCTTCGTTAGTAAATTAAGTCGAGTTAAGGTGGAATCAATCCCCCCTAATTCTTTATCTAGTATCAATTTAGTATTCCGTAGTCATATAAAATCATATCTTGTTAGTTAAATTTCCATCGTAGTATAAATTTCGTAAAACTCTCATTAACTTTGGATAGATTGATAATCTTAGGAAACGCAAATTCTAAAGAACTAGGAGTGGAACGAATCTTTTACTCCAACTCTATTTCGATAGAATTGAGAGTAGAAAAACTTTGATAAAATCACACGTAAAGTTTGGTGTTAGTTTTACTTGTGTTTAAGTTTCAATGTTTATGCGTAGGTAAAACTATCATTATACTATTATCATATAACAAGTTAGAAACACTGAATAACTTGAATAAATGGAAGTTTGAACGAACATGCAGAAATTGGGCGTTTTTAGAAGAGCGGGCGGGGCGCACTCTGGTTAAGCCTTGGGAAGGCGCGGGTCGCGCTAAAGTGAAACTTGAGTTACAGTGATTTGGACGTGGGTGGCGCTCCTCTGAGGTGCATGCGCACTCTGGTATTCACTGATGTCCAATGATTTGGGCGCAGGTGGCGCTCAAATTTAGCCTACCAAGGGCGTAGTCGTGCTCCGTGTAATCCTGCGAGGAATATTTCAGTTCTGAAATGGACAACCACAGTTAGAAGCAAACAAGGGTGGGTTGGTTTAATGGGACTTTGGAAAGACTAATTATACTAACGAAACAATTCTAAGGGGAACTAAGATGGCAGGGACACCATTTGATAAAGGTAAAATGATATGAATAAGCTACGAAACTCAAATTTAAGTAAAACTAAGACTATTTTTTTGTCTAATTATCAAAGTTTTCTACTCTTGATTCTATAGAAATATAGTGGGAATAGAAGATTCGTTCCATTCCTAGTTCTTTAGAATTCGTGTTTCCTAAGATTATCAATCTATCCAAAGTTAATTAGAGTTTTACGAAATTTATACTACGATGGAAATTTAACTAACAAGATATGATTTTATACAACTACAGAATACTAAATTGATACTATGATAAGGAATTAGGGGAGATTTATTCCAAATTAATTCAACTTAATCAAGTAACTAAGAAATGTCGCAATCCAAATAGAAATGTTTTTGCATAACAAATTGGTAATTCTAATCCCTAATTATTCATAGCAATCTCTACCAAATAATAACTAGCATGTGAAGCAATGAAACCCATTCTCATAGTGAACTAATCATTTTCTACAATTGAATAGATTATCACGATGATTTCTAAGTTAACATTTAACCAAGACATGGTATAAAGATTCTAACTTTGCTTATTTTAATTCAAATGGAAATCTAATCATGCAAGAATTAATTGAAACTAGTAATGACAAATAACTAAATCAATGAATTCAAACTAAATAATTAATGGAAAATGAAACTAAATTATGAAGAACTAATTAACTTTATTGATTTAATGAATAGTAATAACAATAATTCAATAACTAAGTTAAAACAAGATAATAAAAACTAATTAATTAATGTATTCTCAAAACTAGATCAAAACTATTCTCTAATGGCTACTTGCTACCTAAACTTAGGATTTCTTAAGACTTAAGTTTTGTGTCTTGAAATGGCGGAGACAAGATCCACAATTTCGTGCATGGGCTGAGGAGCTATGTTTTGGGTCGAAAAATCGAGCCCAAAACCCAATTTCTTCAGTCCACAGAGGCCTTTTCAATTGGATTTTGCTTCAATAGAATTTTCATCCACTTTTGATCCTCTGATAGGGTCAAGGCTTGGACCATTGGAAAGCTCATTCCAAGGTAGTCGTTTTGACATAAGGTAGGCCCAATTCCGAGGTCTGAGCCCAAAGATATGGCTTTCGGAAATTCTGCTGACTTTTCTGTGTTGTTTCTGCCAGCGTTGGCTTTGACTTCTCAGCTTTAACCGGGCATTAAAAAGGTTGTTTCTCCTTGAATCTTGGCCTTTAATCACAAAACTTCCTAGCAACCACCCCCTTGCTCCTTTATCTCTCCAAAGTGACACATTTCTACACATAATTGACTTCAATGCCTGAAATACATAAAAACACGTAATCATCATTAACTCTTATTTATTACTCGCATAATTGGTCTAAAAGTATTATTGTTAAGGGGTTAAAACTACAATTTTTGGCTCTTATTAAACCACCCCCAAACAGCATTTTGCTTGTCCTCAAGCAAATATGAGAAATTATAATAAGTGACCAAAAATGGAGTTCTAACTACTCTCGTTTCGCCAAGTGCGATTGCATTGACCATATGCAACAAGGCCTTAAACCACTAGGAATTCCCTAGTGGACGAATTATAAGCTCGTGAGAGTTTTCCAATGAAGGTACTCACAAACTTTATCTATACTACAACGACTAAGAAATAAAACTATTGTTTCCTTATTTAAGCTCCCAATTATCTATATATCTCACTAGCAATGAATAAAGAATAATCAAGTCGAAACCTATGCTAATATATGCATAATAATCAATCATCTAGGAATGAACATATATACAATGAGTAATACTATGAAATACACTATCAGGTCCGTTTCTGAAAACTCGAAATATCGTCCTTAAGTAGGTCCTCACATAAATGTCAAGACAAAAACCACTCTGATTTTTTCGCTCAAGTTTCACTACTCCACTGTGTAGTGGGCACACTTTACCTTACAATCTCAATGATACACAAGAAAGCCAAAGCCGATCTAACACATCTGCCACTTACTATCACACTATTCTATTTCTAATTGAGCTAAAGGTCTTTATTAGGTGTTGCGGGAATTAGGAGATGGTTTAAGAAGGAAGGAAATGGATATTCAAAAAGGACAAGTCTGAGATAATAGAGTCTTCATATTATGTAACTAGAGAAAACCTTGTTCTTAACTTTTGCTTCTACACTTTGTTGCCATCCTTAGCCATATTTTTTTTTCTTTGGTTTTTGACTCCTTCGATTCTATTTTTGGAGTTCTAACTCTTTATTTTCTTTTATTTATTTATATATATATATTTTTATTTGGATGGAAACTTTCTTTTCTTATCTGAATCGACTAACATATTCTTGATTTCAAAATTCTTTCTCTTTTCTATTCTTCATCTCTATTCTCAGACTCATTCAAAGAATGGGTAGGTTGATTTTTTAGGGTTAGTTAGACTTACCCCATTACTAGTTGCAATTAATGTCCCCGCCCGTTTTTCAAAAATATTAGTGATACCCCCCTATTTGAGTGATCCAACGATCAGATTTCTTCATCTGAAAAAAAAAATTCATCTCGTAACCGTTGGATCTTGCAATTGGGGGGTATCACTAATATTTTTGAAAATGGGGGGGGGGGGGGGGGTAAGTTTAACTAACCCTTTTTTTTATTTTGTTTTGTTTTTGTAACAGGGTAGAGGATTTACGGTTTATGAAAGGCTAAAGAAAGGCTCAGAGGGGCGACTAGCGGAATATAATTTCATAAGGGTTGAATTTCTGGCTATATCGATCCAAAGAGGGCCTAAATTCTCACTTAGGATATGGTATAGTGATCAAGCAAGTGGACGTGTGATTTTTCTATCCGGATTTTACTTCTCCCTTGTGTCTTTCTCAAATGTTTCGCTCATATAAGGCTTTAGGCTATATTCTCACAGGATTTGTAGAATAAGTACTCTAGCCTAGATTTCATAAACTTACTGCGGAACAATCATAGATACTCATGTAATATATTTATAGATAGATGCAAAGATTATTATCTACATATTAACCTAAGTTTCTAAAAATTGTTCTAATGCAGAAGCTACGTGAGACTTCTAGATTATTTAGAGCATAGAGAAAAAAAATAATACCAATATTCCGAAGTGTATAACATAACTTTTTATTTGTATTTTTAAAATTTTTGAATTTTTACTAGAAAACAAGTGCATATTATACATATATATATCCTAACAGACGCCCTAATTACTCGTGTTTCTATGCCCCGCCCCCCAAACAAGAAGCATGCTTTGTCCTCAAACTATTTAAATAAAAAGGGTAGAGAAATACCATGGAAACGCGTGAAATTGTGGAACATCTACAAAACAAGGTTAAAACATACTAATATAGAAAAACAAAACTAATGCAACTCTATAAGAGTTCCACCCGTTATGGGGATAACAAAAATTAAATTGCTTGGGACATAAGTAGACACTAACTGAAACTAAAACTTACCTCCTCTCCCACGTTTACTTGTCATCCTCCTCATCTTCATCTCTAAAGAGATGAGGTTCCTTCGCATCCTGCCACGCCATGATAAGTTGTCAGGCCCGTCATCGTGTGTCATCAAAACCTGTTAACCTATCGAGTGTTACTATCTCTGATGGGGTGTAAGGAGCAACCAAATGAGGTTGCACTTGCCATCCCGGCCAAGTCATTACTCGAAATGAGCGAACCACCCAATTGGTGGGTCTCATGACTTCAACCTTTTTCCAATCTGTGAACTGGGTACAGAATTCAGGTAGACAATTGCGCATGATGCGACAAACCAAAACAAGCATAAGAAGATACTTCTGCCTCATGCTTTGGGTTCTCTTAAGACTAGCAACTAATACTTAGGGAATGTCATATTGGCGACGTCCCTCAGCTAAAGCAAGAAAAACATCACCAGCGGTACTATTTTCAGAAGTAAACTGCCAATCCCCTAAAATATTCATCAGGATGAATAACATGGTGGTGCTTACATTGAGGGATAGGCTACCAAGGGCTATGTTATAACGCCCTTGGTCAATTATACAAAACCCCCCTCCCCCATAATACTTATGGAAATATGTATAGTCATAGAGGTATGCATTATCGGTCATATATCCCCATGTGTGAATAGGATCAGGTATTGGTATCCCTGAAACTAACGCTACCAAATACTTATTGAATTCTAGTAGTGTGTCATCAACTAAGACAGAGATTTCTTGTTCTCCCTCCTGGTTAGAATAGAAACTAACATTATTCTAAAAATATTCAGTAAGCTGAGGTGAATACGAGTCATCTTCACTTACCAGTAGATGTGTCCATCCTAACTACAAGATCCTGTCGCGGAATAAATGTCCAAAAGTCTCGCTTCCTAACAAGTCTTTGAAAGACTGCTCCGGTATAACTATAGGTGATGTCATCACAAAACTACTCTCCAGAACAGCTGGAACGATCATGGAACGACCCACAAAAAATTAGAATTTTGCGTTCCTACGGATGTCAGGGCGTGGGGGCGCTCAACCTAAGCCTTGTCTGGGCGCGGGTCGTGCTTCGGAGAATTTGGACTCACAGTGTTTTGGGCGTGGGTCGCGCTCAGGTTTGGTCTAGGGAGGGCGCGGTCGCACTCAAGGGAAAACTGGACTTACAGTATTTTGGGCGCAGGCGCGCTCTGAGCAGCTTAAGTGCAGAAGTGAGAAGGAAATAAGGGAAAACTTGGGAGTGAAAGGTGAGAGATGAAAGTGAGAGATATGAGTTTTGTGTGGAGAATGAATGAAGTTTATATAGGTTTTGAGTTTCCAAAACGAAACGGGAAGTTGCCAAAAGTTTTAGGGCAATTGCCGGAAACAAAAAAATTTCCAAAACCGAAAACGGAAACAACCCATATTCTTGATTCTAAAACAAACCTAATATCTTTTAGATTGAATTTAGAATAGTAACTTCTAAACTCTTTTAGATTTCATCCGACCACAACATCTAATCATAGGCATGCCAAATAGGTAATATTCTCAACAATCACTCCAAAACAACTTCTAAAATTGAGGTTCATATAAAAATTATGCCAGAATAAAGAATACCACCCCCAAACAATTCAGGAAGGTGGGATTAACAATAAAAAGAACGCACAATTTGGAAAGAACCACATTATATTAAAATTGAAATTCAAACAACATTTAACAACCCAATTCAAATTTAACTACGGAATTCAAATATTAACATCCGACTAAATAAAAACAAATACAGAACGACATCAACTCATAATATCCCTAACAACGTGCTGCTGGTAGTGACTGGCACATGAGAAGGAGATGACTCCTCTTCAACTACCCTTTCTGCAGGCAACCTCCACGTCTTTTGGATACACTCTGTATAAATAGTAGGATTTTGGTGCCTCTTCAGGTAAATCCGATCAGACTTCGGAGTCGCTCTCAAGGTCATCATGATCTTTGTTATCAAAATAGGGAGAGGTGCAATACTCTTCCCGACTCTTCTAATCATAGTAATCAAAAACTCGAGGATACAGAAATCATACTCTCTCGTCTGGAGTATCCAAAGCACGTGTAGACAATTCAGGCTGATGTCACTGACTTTCTCCTTCCCAATGACATTCCTCCCAATCCACTGAGCGACAGCCAGCTGGTTGGTTCGCAGAGACGACTGGCGAACACATTGCGAGCTCGTATTGTAGTTACCTTCCAAAACCATCTCGTTCATCAAAGGATCGATCCCAGTAAATTGGGATTCATGCATTGTGGCTACTAGAGTGCGTCCTTCCTCCATGCCGAAGATACGAGCCAACAAATTTCTATCCACTTCTCTCCTTACTTTATTCACCTTCACAAAAATTTTATTCCCAACCAACTCCCTCGTCCTATAAAATTGTTGGACCAAATCTTCGTGATAAAAATCGTTCGTCGTATACCACAAATGATTCCAATCCCTACGAATCATCTCGTCACTGTAAATTGGTCCAAAGTTGATAGGCGTAAATGTTTGTTCTGGTAAAATTCGTCGTCTTAAAGTCATTTGATATTTGAATGGATTTATGGCGGGTTTGAATAAGGTGGGGAAAGAGTTTGAAACAACCCCACTAAAAAAACAATGGTGGTTGCGTGGTGGGGGCGGTGGCAGTTCGAATTCATGGATTTTTGGATGTTTTCGGTAGTTGAAATTGTTGGAGATGGTGGTGGGAGAGGTTTGGAGAAGATTTGAATTTGTTTTAAACTGTTGGCGTGGGTGTAATTACGTTTTTCTTATTTATTTTTTTTTTTATTTTTGGTTTCTAGGGTTTGGAACTTTGTTAATGGTGGAATGAAAGAAATCGCGATTCTGTTTTTGATTTGGGGGAAGGGGACGCGCGTGCCGCGCACGTGTGTGCGAGGTTGGGACCAAGCCCAATTAGATTTTCGAAATTTGTCGATTTTTCACGCAACTTTAAACTAAATTTGCCGCTTCGTTACCTGTCCGATTTATGCGAATGAGTATGGAAACGACCAGGAGAGAATTTCCAATCCAATGATCCATAAAACACTCTATTCCAACCGTGGCTGACATATAAGGAGATGGAAAACGCCTCAAAGTACGTGCGTGATGTAAGTTAGGCTAACGAATGAAATCTAAATTCATAGATTATGTCAAACTGAATTGAAATACGATTAAACGGCCTAAGCAACACAAATGGAAAGTTGAACAATCAAGGATGGAAAAACGAACACCCCACCCCCAAACAAATTTTAGACAACAGAGTTTAGAAAATTTGTTTTAAAAGTGGGTCTTTGAAAGTCAGATTCCCGAGACGTACTTAATTACTATTTTGATGATTTAGAATTTTATTAATTTTTATTTTTTTTTATGAAAAAGATATAATAGAGAAAAACAATAAAGCAATAAATGCATAATTCACACCATAGAGGAACATGACTAAAAAATCGAGAAAACATGCAAGAGTGGAATACGTGAATTATGTTAACCGTGGACTTAGAATCCGGTACTTACAGCCACACACTCCCTAGGGAGGGCCCGGTTACTTGAATGGTGCACTTACCAATATATGGAAATGAAAGGAAGTACACCAGCCAATAAAGGTCAGTCCTCATAGATAGGGTCCTGTAAAAGGACTTCCTCCACATCAGGGGACAATAGCTCGTGAAAATATTTCAACCGTTGGCCATTGACTTGAAATGTACTATTGTCCTTGGGATTTACCAAGGTGATTACCCCGTAAGGGGTGACTTCAGTAACAAAAAAAGGACCAGACCAACGGGTTCTCAATTTCCCTGGAAAAATATTTAGACTGGAGTAGTAAAGCAAAACCTTTTGACCTACCACAAACTCTTTGCACAATATTTGCTTATCATGAACACGTTTCATGTTAGCTTTATAATCCTTTGCGAGATCATAAGAATCGCTACGGATTTCTTCAAGCTCATTCAATTGCAACTTGCGCTTGACACCTGCCTCATCAAAATTGAAGTTAAGGCTTTTTATAGCCCATATAGCACGGTGCTCCAATTCAACGGGCAAATGACAAGGTTTCCCAAATACAAGTCTAAAAGGAGACATACCTATAGGAGTTTTGAAAGTAGTCATATACGCCCATAAGGCATCAGATAGACGCTTCTACCAGTCTTTCCTATCTGGATATATAGTAGTTTCTAAGATCTTTTTGATTTTCCTATTAGAAACTTCTACTTGTCCGCTAGTTTGTGGATGATACAGAGTTGCTACCCTATATGTAACCCCATACTTTTTCACTAGAGATGTAACAACTCTGTTGCAAAAACATGTTCCACCATCACTAATGATGGCATTAGGAATGCTAAATCGACAGAAAATGTATTCCTTAACAAAAAACACAACTGTTTTATGGTCATTGCTAAGGCAAGCCATGGCAACTAGAATATAAATGAAACTATGGGAAACAGGAAAAGGGACCCATGATTGGATTTAATGGAATCATATTACTCTTCGTGATTCGCCCAAGTTGTTGGCAATGAACACACTTCTTGCAATGCACTTGGGCATCTTTAAAAAGAGTAGGCCAATAAAACCCACATTGAATAATTTTAGAAGCTATTTTCATACCACTAAAATGGCCACCACACTCTTTGTCATGGCAGAATGAGAGAACCTCATTATATTCCCACTGGAGAATACAACGACGAATAATCTGATCCGCACAATACTTAAAAAGGTAGGGCTCATCCCAGTAGTATAGCTTAACTCTGACCAAGAACTTTTTACGTTCATTTCTTGACCAATCAGCAGGAATAGTATCAGACCCTAAATAATTCACAATGTCACCATACCATGGTGCAGAAAAAATAGCATACAGATGCTCATCAGGAAAAGAGTCCGGTATGGACTCAGAATCACTATCATCATCATTTGTAAGTCTAGGTCAGTGGTCGGTAACTACGTTTTCAACCCCTCTTTTATCTTTTATTTCTAATGTGAACTCTTGCAGGAGAAGAATCCATCGGATTAATCTCTGCTTAGCATCCTTCTTTGCGAGAAGGTACCTAAGGGAAGCATGGTCCGTGTAAACTAGAGTCTTAAAATCAACCAAATAAGGACGAAACTTCTCTAAAGCATAAACGACAGCTAAGAATTCTTTTTCAGAAGTTGTATATTTCCTTTGAGCATCGTTTAAAGTTTTACTAGCATAATGAATAATAATGGATTTATTATCTAGTTTTTGACCAAAGACAGCACCAACAACATAATCACTAGCATCGCACATGAGTTTGAAAGGTTTAGATCAATCAGGAGGCTGTATAATGGGTGCAGAGGTAAAGGCAACTTTTAAAGTTTCGAAAGCCTGTTTACAGTTAAAATTAAAATCAAAGATGACATCCTTTAAAAGCAAATTAGTTAAAGGCCTAGCTATTTTTGAAAAATCTTTGATAAAGTGCCTATAAAAACCTGCATGGCCTAGAAAGGCTCTAATATCACGGACAGTCCGTGGTATAGGTAGAGTTTCTATCATATCTAGTTTGGTCTTATCTACTTCGATGCCATCACTATATACAAGATGACCTAGTACTATGCCCTTTTTCACCATAAAATGACATTTTTCCCAATTTAAAATCAGACTCTTCTCTTCACACCGTGTCAAAACCTTAGATAGGTTAGACAGGCAGTCAGTGAAAGAGTTTCCATAGATAGAAAAATCATCCATGAATACTTCCATGAAGCGTTCTACCATGTCACTAAATATATGAAGCATACACCGCTGGAAGGTACCAGGAGCATTACAAAGGCCAAAATGCATTCGTTTATGGGCGTATGTTCCAAAAGGACATGTGAAGGTAGACTTTTCTTGGTCATCAATATTAATAATAATTTGGAAATAGCCAGAGTAGCCATCCAAAAAACAGTAAAAAGTATGACTAGCTAGACGTTCTAGCATCTGATCTATAAAGGGTAAAGGAAAATGATCCTTTCGTGTCATGGCATTAAAACGTCTGTAATCAATACAGATCCCCTCCATTTCATAGGACCATACGTTACAACATATTTACCCTTGGCATTACGTACCATGGTAATCCCTAATTTCTTAGGAACTACATGAATGGGACTTACCCATTCGCTACCAGAGATTGGGTATATGATACCCTCATCGAGTAACAGTAAAACATCTTCCCTGACCACCTCTTTCATGCTAGGGTTCGAACGACACTGAGATTCGCAAGAAGTCTTTGCGTTATAGTCCAAATGGATACGATGAGTGCATACATTAGGGTCAATTCCCTTAATGTCGGGTAGGGACCAACCAATCGCAGAACGATGTTCCCTAATCACCCTGATCAAATATGTATTTTTCTCCTTAGATAATAGAGAAGATATAATTACCGGATGAGTACCATCCAGATCAAGTTGAATATATTTTAACTCAGAAAGAAAAGGTTTAAGCACCGGGATGGAAGGAATGTCAATAAATGCTTCTGGAGGGTCCTCATCTTGAGTAATGAATACTTTCTTAGGCAGCAAGTCCTCAAACTCAGAAGATGGAACAACAGAAGGGACTACGATAGGTGTAGACTCAAAGATAGTGTTGACTTCCTTTAAGTAGGAGTCATCGACAAAATCTGAACTTCCAAAAGAAAGGAATTTATGCATATGGTTTTTTGGAAACGTGTTATTAAAATAATCTTGAGCTAAGCTCTCGATCATGCTAACCTCCCCATCTATAGACAAAGCTGGTTATTGTTTCATCATTTTAAAAACGTTTACCTCAACAGAAAGATGTCAAAAAGACAAGGACATCGAACCAGTGATTTGGGTGCAGGAGCGCTCTGGTAAGGGGAACTAATATCCAGTGATTTAGGCATGGTGGCTGATAAACGTAAAATGAGTAGTTTACCTACGAAATGAACGATGAATTCACAACGTAAGTAAACTAAAACTATCCTTTTACACTCAATTATCAAAGCTTCTACTCTCGATGCGAATTGCACTAAGTGGAGTAGGAAGTTCGTTCCACTCCTAGTTCCCTAGCATGGATTGTTTTCTAAGTCTAAGAAATCAGTCTTAAGTCAATGAGAGCTTTACGAAATGTTATGCTAACAAGACGCGTTATTTTAAATAACTAGATATAATAAATAACAAGATAAAATATAACCGTAAGTTAATCTACGAAGCTACGGAAATACGATTGTTTGAATCTAGATAAATAAATTAGAGGGGAATTGAATCCACCTCGAATCCAACTTAACGACCTAGCGTAGAATGTTGTATCTCAATTCTCACGTTCTTACGGCGAGAATTTCGAGTTCTAATCCCTAGTGTTCATGGCATTCCTACCGGATACTAACTAGCATGTGAGGTCGTCCACCCATTCTCATGGCGAAACACGACCTTCTAGAGTGGAATAGATTCTACAACCAATTCTATACTAACCACTAAGTTTTCATCAAGGCTTCATCAACCCCTCTAATGGAGGTTTTAGCCTTGATTCATCAAACTAATATTTCCCATTGAATTTAAACTAAACATAATGTAAGAAATGTTGATTTACTTAATTAAACAATAATGAATCTAATTTAATGGCTGGAATGAAATAAGAACAAGAATTTAAATTAGATCTAGAATGGAAATGACAAGAACGAAATTGAATAATAACTATTTTATTTATCTAATCAATCAAGAACAATCATTCAAAAATTTAATCTAAAACAAGAATTGTAATGGAACTAAAACTTAATTAATTAATTAAAACAGATCTAGAATTCTATATATTAATTTAGGTCTAACTAGCTACCATTAACAAAGAGCTAAGCTTTTGTTGTTATACATTCAGATCCAAAAATCGTGCATGGGCTTGGAGCCATGTTTTGGGCCAGAGAATCAGGCCCAAAACCCAATTCTTTCAGTCCAAAAAGGCCTCTTCAGCTTCAGTTGGCTTCCACAGACTTTTCGTCCACTTCTGCTCCTCTGATTGGGTCAAGACTTAGACCATTGGAAAGCTCTTTCCGAGCCGGTCGTTTTGACATAAGGTAGGCCCAATTCCGAGATCTGAGTCCAAAGATATGGCATTCGGAAGTTCTGCTGACTTTTGCTCCTTTATCTCGCTAAAGTGGCACATTTCTGCACATAATGGACTTTGAAGCCTGAAATGCATAAAAACACGTAAACAGTATGATTATTAAGGGGTTAAAACTACAGTTTTGGGCTCTTATCAAACCACCCCCAAACAGCATTTTGCTTGTCCTCAAGCAAATATGAGAAATTAGCATAAGTGACCAAAAATGGAGTTCTATCTACTGCCTGAGTGAGCGATTGCATTGACCATATGCAACAAGGCCTTAAACCACTAGGAATTCCCTAGTGGACGAGTTATAGCCTCGTGAGAGTTTTCCAGTGAAGGTACTCACAAACTTCATCTATACTACAACGACTAAGAAATAAAACTATTGTTTTCTCCTTCATGTCTCAACTATCTATACATCTCACTAGCAAATACATAAGAATAACCCAGTAAGAACCCTAAGCTAATATATGCATAATAATCAATCATCTAAAATAAACATATAACAATGAGTAATACTATGAAATGTAATAGCAGGTCCGTTTCTGAAAACTCGAATAGCGTCCTTAAGTAGGTCCTCACATAAATGTCAAGACAAAAACCACTCTGATTTTTCCACTCAAGTTTCGCTGCTCCAGTGTGCAGTGGGCACACTTTACCTTACAATCTCAATGACAACAAGGAAGCCGGAGTCGATCAAACACATCTGCCACTTACTATCACACTAACCTATTCCTAATTGAGCTAGAGGTCTTTATTAGGTATTGCGGGGATTAGGAGATGGTTTAAGAAGGAAGGAAATGGATATTCAAAAGGACAAGTCTGAGATAATAGAGTCTTCATATTATGTAACTTAGAGAAAACCTTGTTATTTCCTTTTGCTTCTATACTTTGTTTCCATCCTTAGCCATATTTTTCTTTTTCTTTTCTTTGGCTTTTGACTCCCTTTATTCTATTTTTTGGAGTTTTTATTTATTTCTATATATTTTTTTTTCTTTTCCTTGGATGGAAACTTCTTTTCTTTTTCTGAAGCAACTAACTAATTTTTGTTTACACAGGTTTTTCTCTTCTTCTTTCTTCACTCATTCTATTCTCAGACTTATTCAAAATTGGGTAGGTTGATTTATTTTTTTTATTTTTTTTTTATTTTGTTTTTGTTTTTGTAACAGGGTAAAGGAATTGTGGTTTATGGAAGGCTAAAGAAAGGCTCGAGGGGCTTACTAGCGGAAAATAATTCATAGGTTTGAATTTCTGGCTATATCGATCAAAAGAGGGCTTAAATTCTCGCTTAGGATATGGCATAGTGATCAAGCAAGTGGACGTGTGATTTCTCTATCCGGATTTTACTTCTCCCTTGTGTCATTTCTCAAATGTTTCGCTCATATAAGGCTTTAGGCTATATTCTCACAGGATTTGTCGAATAAGTACTCTAGCCTAGATTTCAGAAACTTCCTGCTAACAATCATAGATACTCATGTAATATATTTATAAATAGATGCAAAGATTATTACCTACATATTAACCTAAGTTTCTAACAATTATTCTGATGCAAAAGCTATGTGAGACTTCTAGATTGTTAAGAGCATAGAGAAAGAAAACAATACCAATATTCCTAAGTGTATAGCATGGACTTATTTATTTATATTTTTAAATTTTTAACTTGAAAACAATATGCATATTATACATATCTATATCCTAACAGATGCCTTAATTACACGTGTTTCTATGCCCCAAACAAGAAGCATGCTTTGTCCTCAAAGCATTTAAATAAAGAGGGTAGGAAAAATACCATTGAAAGCGTGAAATTCGGGAACATCCGCAAAACAAGGTTAAAACATACAAATAAATATATAATAAAAACCGACGCGAACTCTATAAGAGTTCCACCCATTATGGGGTTAACAGAATGAAATTGCTTGGGACATAAGCGGACACTAACTTAACTAAAACTTACCTGCACCCCAAAGATTTACTCGTCATCCTCCTCTTCTATATGAGGTTCTTTTAAGATCCTGCCATGCCATAACAACTTGCCACGCCTTCCGTCATGTATCATCAACTAGTGCTAACCTCTCTAGTGTTATTTGGTCCGATGGGGTGTAAGGGGGCAACCAAATGTGGTTGCACCTGCCATCCCGCCAAGTCATGGCTCGAAATGATCTTACCACCGATTGGTGGGTCTCATGGTTTCGACCCTTTCCCAATCTGGTAATCGCGGTAATGGAATATGGGCAAAGCATAATCACGCGCAAACCAAAGACAGGCATAAGAAGGTACTTATGCCTCAAGGTATGGCCTCAAGCGAGTAGCAACTAAAACTTGGGGAATGTCATACCGACGACGTCCCTCAGCTAAAGCAAGGAAAACGTCACCAGCGATATTATTGGCAGAAGTAAACTGCCGTTCCCCTAGAATGTTCATCATGATGAACAACATGGTTGTGCCTACATTCAGCGATAGGCTACTCAGGGCGATGTTATATTGGTCTTGGTCCATGATACGAAACACCCCTCCCCCATAATACTCATGGAAATAGGCATATTCATATAGGTATGAGTTATCTGTCATATATCCCCACGTGTGCATAGGGTCAGGTAATGGCAACCCCGAAACCAAAGCTATCAATTGCTTACTGAATTTCATAGTCGTGCCATCAATAGCAAGGGAAAATTTTTGTTCTCCTTCTTGGGTACAATAAAAAGTAATACTATTATAGAAGAATTCAGTTAGCTTAGGTGAAAAGAATCGTCATCACTCACCGAAGATGCCGCCATCCTAATCGCACGATCCGGCCATGAACGATGCTCCATAGGTATCGGTTCCCATCAAGTCTTCAAATGACTGTTCGGGAATCACTATAGGAGGTGTCATCTCAAAACTACTCTGAGAGAACAGCTGCGAAAACCTGGAAGAAACCTCGAAAATCGGAATTTCACGCGGTTGCTTAGAGGAGGAGGCTGGCGCCTTTCATAGAAGCGAGTCGCTCGTAGGTTTTGGAATTACAGTGTTTGCTGGTCGCGCTTCGCCAAGCTGTGGTTGGCGCCAGATAGGCGCGAAGTCAGCGCTAAAGAGGTTTTGGAATTACAGTGTTGTAGGGGCGAAGTCGCTCTGCTGGCGCTGGCCGCCTCGACAAAAAAAAATTTATGGCAAGTGTATAGAGCGGCGCTTCTCGAGGCGTGAAGGCTTCGAAGTTCGAAACGAGTTTACAAGAAAAACAAGCTGAAAAAGCTTGGAGTGAAAGGTGAGAGATGATTGTGGGGTGTAGTGTGGGTTGTGAGTGTAGAATGATGGAAGTTTAAATAGGTTCGGGTTTCCAAAACGAATCGGCAAGTTGCCAAATTGTTTTAAGGCAATTTCCGGAAATAGAAATCTGCCAAAACCCAAAACGGAAACTAACCATAGTTTTGATTTCCTAACAACCTGGTATCTTTTAAACTTGGTTTAGAATAGTAACTTCTAAACTCTCCTACATATCATGCTACCACTACAAAAATCATAGATATGCCGATATCGGCCTAATTTTCAACTTTGACTCCAAGACAACCTTAATAAAGATGATCAAAATAAATTATATTAAAATAATATGAAATCCAAGCAATCTAAAACAAACAACTTAATATTTAAATCTAACTACTGAAATAAAATTCCACTAACAAAACAATAAAAATAAAAACAATGAAATAACAAAGACACAACTAATGGTGAACACCTAGGTGTGAAGAAGATGGTCCCCGAGATGGAGATCGGTTACGTGGTGAAGGATGGCTTGAGCCATCCGGCTGCGGCGGCGACGACGCTCATGCCTCTCGGACTCACCGAGCGGACTCATCCACGAGTGGCATACGTCGTAGCATCTCTATCCTGAACAAATACTGCGGCTTCCATCTCGATCTTGAGTATCGATAATCTTGGGCTTGGTGATTTCGGTGGATAATCTCCAAGTTAGACAAGATATCTTTCGACCCCTTTCGAGCATTTCAACTCTCCGCCCTGAAAGTTCGTTTGCTTATTCGAATTACAATTTGTCTATGTCGGATATCTTCACAGATACGATAACCGCGATCATAAAACCAGTTTAAAGATTATCATTCGTTCTAAATTAGAAGTTTGACTATCGAAATTATCCTCAACCAACCATGTCATGTCTTCCCCTTTATTATCCGAATCAACTTCATCCTCTACGCACAACGCCAAGTCTTTTTGATGCATTCCTTATAAATACTTGCATTAGAATGCAATTTGATCTTAATAGAGCATTTTTAGCTTAAACTCTAAATGAGAGCATAATCTTAGTGATCAATACGGGAAGAGGGCCATGCTCTTTCCCACTCCTCTAATCACATTCAAAATTACATCGAGGATGCAGAAATTACACTCATTCGTTTGCAAAATCCAGAGAACGTGCAGACACTGAAGTCCGATGTCGCTGACTTTGTCTTTGCCGAGGACGTTCCTACCAATCCACTGAGCTACAGCCAGTTGATTGGTTCTCAGGGTCGTCTGGCGAACGCAATGAGATATCGTATTGTATTCACCCTCTATGACCGTATCTTTCATCAAAGCAGGAACTGCAGTATACTGGGATTCCTGAATGGTCGTATCTAGGTTGGTTGGTTCAGCGTGATTCCTAATAGCTCGACCCAACAACCGCCTCAAGCATTTCCTCCTCGTTCTCGCTATCCTAATGAAAATCCTATTTCCCTCCAATTCTCGTTTCTTATAAAACTGTTCTACCAAATCATAGTGATAGAACTCCTCTGTCAAATACCAAAGTCTGTTCCAATCCCTCTTAATCATATTGGCGTCGTAAAATGGTGCGAAATGGTCGGCCTCAAACGCGTGCTCGCAACATTCTTCTTCGTCGAAGCGCTATTGAAGTTTCAACTGATTTGGGGTTTGTAGATGGTGGTGGATGCAAGTTTGATGAAAACCAACTAAACACAACGGTGGTGGTTATGGTAGGTACGGTGGCAGGTTTTAAAACTTGAATTGGTGGGTGTTTTCTTGGTGGAAATGGTTGGAGATTGTGTTGGTGTTTCACAAAGGGCGTGGGTGGTGTTTCTATTTTGATGTATTCTATTTTTATTTTTATTTATTTATTTTTGAATTTTTGGTTGCTAGGGTTTAATTAGTGAAAGTCGGTTTGAGAAGATGAAGTGCGATTAAGTTTTGGAGGATAGGGCGGTGGCCTGGAGGGTCTTGATGAGTTGGGCCCAAGCCCAATTCGATTTTTCGACTTTCGTCGATTTTTAGCGCTACTTCAAACTATATTTCCCGCTTCGTTATCGGTCCAATTTTTGCGAATGAGATATGGAAATGATCAGGAGAGAATTTCCAATCCAATGATCCATAAACTACTCTATTCCGACCGTGGGTGACATATAAGATAGTGGAAAACGCCTCGAAGTGCGTGCATGACGTAAGTTATGCGAACAAATGAACACTAAATTAGATGATGTCAACCCCAATGAACTATACTAATGGACCTAAGCAACACAAATAGAAAGTTCGAGCAATCCGGATGGAAAGACTGAGTTCCTTTGACCCCAAACAAATTTTTAAACACAAAATTTGTTTTAACATGGGTCGTTTAAAGTCAGATTCCCAAGACTTGTTGGATTGCTAGTTCTATGGGTTTAGATATATATCTATATCTAAAAATGAAAACAATTATTATTATTATTATTATTATTTTTATTATTATTATTATTATTATTATTTTTTTAATAAGCAAAAACATTAAGCAAATAAAGACATAATTCACACCATAGAGAAACATGACTCAAAAATCCGAGAAAACATGCAAGAGTGGAAAACGTGAAATATGTGAACCGTGGACTTAGGATCCAGTACTTACAGCCACACACTCCATAGGGAGGGCCCGGTTACCTTAATGGTGCACTTACCATTAAATGGAAGTGAAAGGAAGTACACCAATGACAAGGGTCATTCCTCATATATAGGGTCCCCGTAAAAGGACTTCCTCTATATCTCGGGGACGAAGTTCGCGGAAAATGTTTTAATCGTTGACCGTTAACTTGAAAGGTAATGCTTGTTGTCCTTGGGATTTACCAAGGTAATTGCCCGTAAGGGGTGACTTCAAGAAAGAAAAGGACCGGACTAACGGGTTTTAGTTTCCCCGGGAAAATATGTAGGCGGGAGTTGTAAAGCAAAACCTTTTGTCCGACCACAAACTCTTTTGCGAAGATATGCTTATCATGAACACGCGTTTCATGTTAGCTTTATAATCCTTCAGCGAGATCGTAAGAATCGCTATGGATTTCTTCAAGCTCATTTAATTGTAACTTGCGTTTGACACCCGCCTCATCAAGATTGTAGTTAAGGCTTTTTATAGCCCACGAGCACCACGGTGCTCTAATTCAACGGGCAAATGACATGGTTTCCCAAATACAAGTCTAAAGGGAGACATACCTATAGGAGTTTTGAAAGCAGTTCTATACGCCCATAAGGCATCCGATAGACGCTTCGACCAGTCTTTCCTATCAGGGTTTACTGTTGTTTCTAAAATCTTTTTGATTTCCCTATTAGAAACTTCTACTTGGCCGCTAGTTTGTGGATGATAAGGAGTTGCTACTTTGTGTGTAACTCCATACTTTTTCACTAGGGATGCAACAACTCTGTTGCAAAAATGTGTTCCACCATCACTAATGATGGCTTTAGGAATGCCAAACCGACAGAAAATATATTCTTTAATAAAAAATACCACGGTCTTATGGTCATTGCTACGGCAAGCTAGGGCCTCTATCCATTTAGACACGTAGTCCACGGCAACTAGAATATAAATATAACCGTGGGAAACAGGGAAAGGGCCCATGAAATCAATACCCCAAACATCAAAAATTTCTACTATCAAGATTGGATTTAATGGCATCATATTACGCCGTGATTAAGCCCAAGTTGTTGGCGGCGAATACACGCCTTGCAATGCACTTGGGCATCCTTAAAAAGGGTAGGCCAATAAAATCCACATTGAAGAACTTTAGCGGCTGTTTTCATTCCACTAAAGTGGCCACCACACTCTTTGTCATGGCAGAACGATAGAACTTCATTATATTCCCACTGGGGAATGCAACGACGAATAATCTGATCCGCACAATACTTAAGAAGGTAGGGCTCATCCCAGTAGTATAACTTGACTCTGGCCAAGAACTTCTTACGTTCATTTCTTGTCCAATTATAAGGCATAACATCAGCCGCTAAATAATTTACGATGTCCGCATACCATGGTGATGAAAAAATAGCATACAGATGCTCATCAGGAAAAGAGTCCGGTATGGACTCAGAATCACTACTATCGTCATTTGTAAGTCTAGATAAGTGGTCGGCAACTACGTTTTCGACCCCTCTTTTGTCCTTTATTTCTAATGTGAACTCTTGCAGGAGAAGAATCCATCGGATTAATCTCTGCTTAGCATCCTTCTTTGCAAGAAGGTACCTAAGGGCTGCATGGTCCGTGTAAACTAAAGTTTTAGAACCAACCAAATAAGGGACTAAATTTATCTAAAGCATAAATGACAGCTAAAGAATTCTTTTTTCAGTAGTTGTATAATTCCGTTGAGCGTCGTTTAATGTTTTACTAGCATAATAAATAACAGTGGACTTATTATCTAGTTTACGTCCCAAGACAAACACCAACTGCATAGTCACTAGCATCACACATGAGTTGAAGGTTTAGACCAATCAGAGGGTGTAGTATAATAGGTGCGATGGTTAGGTATGCTTTTAAGGTTTCAAAAAGCCTGTTTACAGTTAAAATTAAAATCAAAGATTGCATCCTTCAAAAGCAAAGGTTAGTTAAAGGCCTAGCTATTTTGAAAAATCTTTAATGAAACGCCTATAAAACCCGCATGGCCTAGAAAGGCTCTAATCTCACGGACAGCCCTGTGGTTTTAGGTAGGGTCGCTATCTTATCTAGTTTGGCTTTATCTACTTCGATGCCATCACTAGATACAATATGACCTAGTACTATGCCCTTTTTGACCATGAAATGACACTTTTCCCAATTTAAAACGAGGCTCTTTTCTTCACACCGTGTCAAGACCTTAGACACGGGTTAGACAAGCATTCTGTCAAAGGAGTCTCCATAGATAGAAAAATCATCCATGAACACTTCCATAAAGCTTCTACCATGTCACTAAATATATGAAGCATACATCATTTGGAAGGTACGGGGGCATTACAAAGGCCAAAAGGCATTCGTTTATAGGCATATGTTCCGAAGGGACATGTGAAGGTTGTCTTTTCTTGGTCATCAATATCAATAATAATCTGAAAATAGCCAGAGTAGCCATCCAGAAAACAATAAAAGGCATGACCAGCTAGACGTTCTAGCATCTGATCTATAAATGGTAAGGGAAAGTGATCCTTTCGTGTCATAGCATTTAAACATCTGTAATCAATACAGATTCTCCATTTCATAGGACCTTGAGTGACAACATAGTCACCCTTCCCATTACGTACCATGGTAACTCCCGATTTCTTAGGAACTACATGAATGGGACTTACCCATTCGCTATCGGAGATTGGGTATATAATACCCGCGTCGAGTAATCGCAAGACTTCTTCCCTAACCACTTCTTTCATGGCAGGGTTCAAGCGACGCTGAGGTTCGCGAGAAGTCTTCGCGTTATCCTCCAAATGGATACGATGAGTGCAAACATTAGGGTCAATTCCCTTAATGTCGGCTAGGGACCAACCAATCGCAGACCGATGTTCCCTAATCACCCTTATTAAACATGTCTCTTCATCCTTAGTTAACAGAGAAGATATAATTATCGGGTGACTACCATCCGGATCAAGTTGAATATATTTTAACTCCGGGGGAAGAGGTTTAAGCACTGGTGTGGACGGAATGTCCGTTGATGTTTCATAAGTGTCCTTATCTTGCGTAATGAAGACTTGCTTAGGTAGCAAGTCTTCGTAATCAGTATATGGAGCAACCGACGGGTCTACAATTGGTGTGGACTCCAGGATGGTGTTGACTTCCTCTAAGTAGGAGTCATTTACAAAATCTGAAGTTCCAAAAGAAAGGAATTTGTACATATTGTTTTCAGGAAATGTGTTGTTAAAATAATCTTGAGCTAAACTCTCGATCATGCTAACCTCCCCATCTACAGACGAATCTGGTAACTGTTTCATCATTTTAAAAACATTTACCTCGACAGAAAGATGGCCAAAAGATAAGGACATCTTTCCATCGCGACAATTTATAAGCGCATTGGCGGTTGCCAAGAAGGGGGCGCCCTAAAATGATCGGTCTGAGTCAGTCATTAAGCGACTCAGATCGAGGATAACAAAATCAGCCAGGATAGTAGAAATCCACGAACCTTAACAAGCACGTTTTCCACTACACCTTTAGGATACTTAATTGACCGGTCCGCTAATTGCAATGTTATTTTTGTAGGTTGCATTTCTGTAGACCTATTTGTTTATACAAGTATCTGGGAGTAAGTTAAACACTGCCCCGTGTCTAATAAGGTGCGTCGTCGTGTGGGAATCTCCTAAGGTGCATTTTACAAGAGGGATCGACCGGGGTCCTTGTACTTAACAATTCCATTATTTTTCGGATAAAGTTGGGAACTGTTCGGTTAAAAGGCGCCTTTAGGTATGTTGGTCTTACGCCTAGTAGTGCACAACTCTTTAAGAAACTTAAGCGTGGTTAGGTAGCTTTTTAATAGCCGAGAAAAGGAAGGTTTATCGTTAGATTCTTGAAAACATTCCTAATTTCCTCAAAGTTTGTATCCCCGGGTTAGCATGGCTAATTTTTTTAGGAACGGTGGTTTCGCTTCTATATTTTGCATATGGCTCTAATTGTCGTGGTAACCTTGGCTTTTCGGTTTCTTTGGTTGTGATTTAACAGGTACCTCTACCGTGGTAGGCTCCTCGGTTTCTATTGCGGTATCTAGTTCAATATCCGGTGTAGGAGTAATCGATGGGGTAACTATAGCGTAGTTACTTTGTTATCAACCACTCTTCCGTAAGCGGAGAGTGGTGATGGCATTTAGGTCACCTACGATTGTAGTTTCCGTACTAGAATTACCGTTTACCTCAAAGGTCAGGTTTTCTTTGTTTTAGGGTTTGGTATCGCTTTGTCCCGGGAACACGCCTTTTGGTTGGGCTTTTCGCTTGGCTAACCGTTGTATGCCCCGATTTATGGATTGTAAAATCTGTTAGTTTGATTGAGTCATTATCCGGAAAAGTTGTTGGGTAACTTGTATAAAAAGGCGTCGACACGATCCGGTTGTGTAGGTGTAGTAGTCACGGGTGGTGCGTTTGGAACTATCTCGTTGATTATTTATGGGTGGGTTGTGATAGTTATTATTATTAACCTAACGATACCTCTATTGGTATTATAATTATTATAATTATTCTGACCTTGTGCTTGACCTTGTCGTGGTTGCGCTTTGGTTGTTATAATTATTATAATTCCCTTGACCTTGTCCTTGCCTAGGTGGAGCTTGGTTATAATTGTTTGCTTGCCTAACGTTTTGATTATTGTACCCTGGAGGTGTTACTTGTTGATTATTTCTCCAACTGAAGTTGGGATGTTGTCTCCAAGGGTTAGGAATAGGATAGTTATTAATAGAGTAAACATTATCTTGTTCCGGTGGTTGTTGTTCATAAGCTAGAGGACAATAATCGTCGTCGGGGTGCTCTGGACTCAAAACAGAAATTACATGGGTTGGAGTTTACATTCATGACGGGGATAGGCTTTTGTTGAGCGTAAATAGCCTCTACTTTTTTAGTTAGAGATTCGATTAGATTTTTAAGTTCGATCGGTTTTCTTCAAACAAACATACTGCCTTGACCTTATTTGAAGAAGAACTAGGCTGGCCGGGGGGATATCATCACTACCCCCAATTATTATTTCGTTTAGTTTGGTCTTCTAAAAATTTGTAAGTCTCCGAGGCTCCTTTACTTAGGAAACTACCCCATTCATTATGTCAAGGACTTCTTTATGGTGGTGTAGAAGACCTTTGAAAAGGCACTAACTAACGTGTCTTTTCGCTAAGTTATGATGTGGACACTCTATAAGGAGATCGGTGAACGATTCCATGCCTCGAAAAATGATTCATGAGGATTACGCCGGGAAAAATGAATCTTGGAAAGCATTTCATCCGTCTTTAGGGGTGGGTAAAAATGTTCCATAAACAGCTGAACAAGTTTAGCCCACGAGTCCACAGAATTAGGCGCTTGGGCAGTTAACCAAGACGCCTCCTTATCGGCTAATGTGAAAAGGAATACCCTCAGTTTAATTTGTTCCGCACCTACCGTAGGATGATGGAATGTTGTAAAGACTTGTTCAATTCTACGCATGTGCTGATAAGGTTTTTCATGGTCTAACCCATGAAAAACGGGTAACAAATTAAATATGTTTGGGGATTCAAAATCCCCAATCGGTCCGCTAGAACGATGCACGATTTAGGGCTATCGCCAAGGCTTTGTAGAAGTCGGAGAGGAGTCTCTCTTTCTTCCCCATTATGTCAGGTGGTGTATGTGAAATAGTAGCTAGAGGTGTAGTGTGTGGTATACTAGATAGACTTGTTTGTTGCCGTGTAATTACGTTTGTTGTTTTTGTTCGACCAGACCTTAATCTCATGCAAGACTAAGTTGAGCTTAACTAAACATGCAACACTCCAAACAATTCTGATATACTAGTAGAAAACCTCTAACTGGAAATGCGAGGTATGGAAGAAAGGAATACCGATTAGCGTCCTTGCTTCGCTTATGAATAGCGTCTTGTGTCGCAGCGTGTTCGTATATAAGAGATTAGAACACTGAAAATAATGAAAGATCAAAGTTTGAATCAAAACCGTGGAAATCCGGAAATTTTAACCTCAAGGCTTCAGCCAGAGCGGCTTCCAAGTAATTTTCAGATTATAGTGTTTTTTATGGCGGTCGCTTCGTTGTGAAGTCGAATTCGTGTTTGAGCTGGGTGGTAGTATGTATGTATGGCGCCTTCGATGGTAGATAAAATTCCAGTAACTTTAGCGGGTCGCTCTTCCTTGCGCTGGCCCGCGGTATTTTCTCGTGGAATTTGTCAAAGCTGAAATGGGCAACCACAGTATGAAACAAACAAGGGTGGGTGGGTTTAATGGGACTTAAAAATGACTACTTCTACTATGAAAACAATGCTAAAGTGTAACTAAGATGGCAGCGGCGCCATTTGATAAAAGTAAAATGAGTAGTTTACCTACGAAATGAACGATGAATTCACAACGTAAGTAAACTAAAACTATTCTTTTACACTCAATTATCAAAGCTTCTACTCTCGATGCGAATTGCACTAAGTGGAGTAGGAAGTTCGTTCCACTCCTAGTTCCCTAGCATGGATTGTTTTCTAAGTCTAAGAAATCAGTCTTAAGTCAATGAGAGCTTTACGAAATGTTATGCTAACAAGACGCGTTATTTTAAATAACTAGATATAATAAATAACAAGATAAAATATAACCGTAAGTTAATCTACGGCTACGGAAATACGATTGTTTGAATCTAGATAAATAAATTAGAGGGAATTGAATCCACCTCGAATCCAACTTAACGACCTAGCGTAGAATGTTGTATCTCAATTCTCACGTTCTACGGTGAGAATTTCGAAGTTCTAATCCCTAGTGTTCATGGCATTCCTACCGGATACTAACTAGCATGTGAGGTCGTCCACCCATTCTCATGGCGAAACACGACCTTCTAGAGTGGAATAGATTCTACAACCAATTCTATACTAACCACTAAGTTTTCATCAAGGCTTCATCAACCCCTCTAATGGAGGTTTTAGCTGTGATTCATCAAACTAACATTTCCCATTGAATTTAAACTAAACATAATGTAAGAAATGTTGATTTACTTAATTAAACAATAATGAATCTAATTTAATGGCTGGAATGAAATAAGAACAAGAATTTAAATTAGATCTAGAATGGAAATGACAAGAACGAAATTGAATAATAACTATTTTATTTATCTAATCAATCAAGAACAATCATTCAAGAATTTAATCTAAAACAAGAATTGTAATGGAACTAAAACTTAATTAATTAATTAAAACAGATCTAGAATTCTATATATTAATTTAGGTCTAACTAGCTACCATTAACAAAGAGCTAAGCTTTTGTTTTTATACATTCAGATCCAAAAATCGTGCATGGGCTTGGAGCCATGTTTTGGGCCGAGAATCGGCCCAAAACCCAATTCTTTTTCAAATTCAAAAGGCCTCTTCAGCTGCAGTTGGCTTCTACAGACTTTTCGTCCACTTCTGCTCCTCTGATTGGATCAAGGCTTGGACCATTGGAAAGCTCTTTCCGAGCCGGTCGTTTTGACATAAGGTAGGCCCAATTCCGAGGTCTGAGTCCAAAGATATGGTATTCGGAAGTTCTGCGACTTTTGCTCCTTTATCTCGCTAAAGTGGCACATTTCTGCACATAATGGACTTTGAAGCCTGAAATGCATAAAAACACGTAATCAGTATTAACTCTTACCAATTATTCACATAATTGGTCTAACAGTATGATTATTAAGGGGTTAAAACTACAGTTTTGGGCTCTTATCAGTGGCGCTCCCCTTTAGCCTACGAAGGGCGCGGTCGCGCTCCGTGTAATCTTGCGAGGAAAATTTCAGTTCTGAAATGGACAACCACAGTTAGAATCAAACAAGGGTGGGTGGGTTTAATGGGACTTTGGAAAAACTAATTATACTAACGAAACAATTCTAAAGGGAACTAAGATGACAGCGGCGCCATTTGATAAACGTAAAATGAATAGTTTTACCTACGAATAAATAACGAAACTTAAACGCAAGTAAAACTAAAACTAAACTTATGTCTCTAAATTGTTTATCAAAGATTTTCTACTCTCGATTCAATCGAAATAGAGTTGGAGTAAAAGATTCATTCCACTCCTAGTTCTTTAGAATTCGCGTTTCCTAAGATTATCAATCTATCCAAAGTTAATGAGAGTTTTACGTTTACTCAATAAATAGTTATCCTATTCCTAACGCCCCTTGGAGACAACATCCCAACTTCAGTTGGAGAAAAAATGAACAAGTAACACCTCCAGGGTTTAATATAATCAAAATGTTAGGCAAGCGAACAATTATAACCAAGCTCCACCATGACAAGGACAAGGTCAGGGTAATTATAATAATTATAACAATAATAATTATAATGCTAATAGAGGTATCGTTCCGGTAAATAATAACTATCACAACCCACACCCATTAATAATCAACGTGACATAGTTCCCGTCACACAACCTATAACAAATCCTACTCCACAACAGGATCGTTTTGATGCCTTTATGCAATCTCAACAATAGATTTTACAAGCCATCCAACTTTCCTTATGATAAGTGCTCAAAAAGTGCTATTTAACCCTCAATTATACCTCTTGTTTACCCATCTTAGTAGACTAATAGTGTTTGTAAGTTATATTTTATGATTGTACAGGTGAAAGAGAGAGTTTTGTGGAATATTAGAGAAAAAGGGGTAAAATGGAGCAATTCAGAGCATTAAGGATCACATGGGAAGCCCGTGGCCAATCATGGAGAAGGCCAAGGAATTGGAACTATTAAAGATGCGACTTGGACCTATTTTAAAGCCTATTTGGTAGCCCAAGGCCAAAGGATTCGTTGCTTGGACCAAAGCCCGCAAAAGAGGATAGAAGGATAGAGCAGAAGAGACAAAATAGGCTTACGCATCTAGGACGCATGGATCGAGCGTGCAGACGCATTGATCGCGTCTGAGATTCATGAATAGTGTGTCCAGACGCATGGATCGACAATGTAGCCAATTTCTTCTCAGTTTTGGAGATGAAGTTGGACTTTGAAAGAAGTCTATTTGTATTCGGAAACAAATGACTATTTGGAATGCTTCTAGAGCTCATTGTTACCTCTATAAATAGAGGACCTAAGTGCTTCATGTAATTTACCAATTCACTTATACTCTTGTCTCCAGAACTTGAGGCAGAGAGAGATTAATAATAAAAGATATGTTTTAACTAGCTGAGTCTTAATAAATTATTCTTTCTAGTCTTATGTTCTTCGACTCTTCTTCTTCTCATTCTTCGTGTTCTTCCTTTTTTATGGATGGCTAATCTTCTCCTTCAAGGGAGGAGATGAAGCCATTGCTTAAGGTTTAATGATTCTTCTGGTTCATGGTGTTCTTCAATCAGGTTAGTTCTTTATGTTTTTAGTTATTAGTTCCATTGCCCACACCAGGGGATGGAAGTATAGAATAGGGTTTATGTTTTGCAATATTAATATCATGCTAGTGTTCTTTACTTTTCTTCTAGTAGTATAGTTCTTTAGAGTTAGGGAAGTATTCTTTGTGTTACCTTAGAAGGGGTAGCTCAGGGAGTGCCTACCTAGGGGAAGCATTCTTTGTGTTTGCCTTAAGTGGTGATTCATTGAATGGCCGCCCTATTAGGAAGTACTCCTTGATGTTGCTCTCGGTAATACATTGAATGGATGCCCGAGCTTACATAAAAGGAAAGAAGATATTAATAGTATAAACATAGGAACAACCTTAAGTAGAGTTAATTGTTAACGATGTTTCGTCCAAGAAGGCATTGACACTCGCTCGATTGCCTAATTGTAGTCTACTTGTAAGAACAACCATGAAACAGAAGGTCATAGATTAAAAGTATTGGTGGATCCTAATCTCTTGAATTCCCTCTCTTATAAATTCTCAATAGTTTAGTTAATTTAGTTTAGTTTAGCATTAGAATCTAAAATCTCTACAGTCATAGTTTTTAATCCCTTAAACCCCCTTTCCAGTCCTGTCCTTCACATAACATACACTTAAAAGTGGAACGATACCCTACTCATCATTTACTTATTGAGGGATAATTAGGTTTTGATACGCTTCTGTTTTGTTCAACAACCATACACCATCTACATACACAAAAAGAAGCTGGTCAAATGGCGCCGCTGCCGTTTTAAGTTGTTTATGTTTAACATTTTCTTTTTATATTAGAATTTTGGATCTTGAGGTAATTTTGGTAGCATCATCCATCCTTTTAAGAAAGAAAGAAGCTTGAAGGGCATCTCGAAGACAAGATATACCATCCAGGTTAGTCGAATCTTCATTCTTTTTATTTTATTTTTAGTATAGTTGCATCATAGTTTAGTTTTATTGCTTTCTAGTATAATTGCATTTAGGACCTTTTCAACAATTGAAGTTGTAAGCCAACATAGCGAAACATCAAACTCTAGTGTTTCTTGTCTAAATCTTGAAAAACGGAGTATCGTCTGTGGGCATTGGTACTTAAGCAATCCAAGTGATTCACCATAACCCTAGAAGAGACAACTTTAGACAACGGGAAAGATACTAGTTGCAAAGCCCAACCTAGTTGAAGGAAAGTAGTTTTACAATTTAGTATAACTTAGAATAATTGCATACTATTCAAGCATAGTAGGATAGTTTTTTGTTATTTTTGCAGAGCATTTTCTAGTGTATGCCCCGTCGTCCATATCATCATCTAGTAAGAACAAATAGTGGACAAGGTTTAACAACTGACTCATAAGAATACTAGACGAGATTGATACAATGGCCGCACACAATGATGGAGGTGTTTTGGACACCAATAATCCTGAAGCTATCCCACCCATGCAAGCCCAACAGAGGAAGAAGCTGAGTGATTTCTATTCACCAATCATTGGAGACCCACCAAGCAGTATTATTTTTCCAAAGACAGAAGCTAACCAGTTTGAACTTAGAGCATCAGTAATCTCTATGCTTGCAAAGTTCAATGGTTCAGACATGAACAAATTTCTATCAGTCCACAGAACTTTCAAGAACCAAAATATCAGGGACGAGAGTATCAAGTTAATTATTTTTCCACTCTCACTCGAAGGTAAAGCATCCGAATGGTTAACTGCACAGCCGATCAATTCAATCAACAACTGGGAGAAGTTGAGAACAAAGTTTATGAACAAGTTCTACCCACCCCAGAAGACAGATGCCATGCATCAAGCCATCAGCAATTTCAAAGGGAATGTGACTGAAGAATATCATCAAAACTGGGAGAAATTCAATAATCTGCTAGTCTCATGTCCATATCATGGTTATGATAAGAGCACACTGGCTTATTTTTTCTTTCGAGGACTTTCTACTATGAATAAGCAGATGATACAGTCAATGCATCAAGGTAAGTTTACATCATTGGATGGAGAGGAAGCCTACAAATTTCTCGAGAATTTAGCTGAAGACACTCAACAATGGAGTACTAGCAACGAGGACGTATCTAGAGTGGAGGGGGTGCCGAAGCAATTTGGCAACCAAATTCAAGAAGACCCAAATCAAGCGATGATATCAATTATGGCAAGCCTATCAACAGGACTTGAAACTCTGAACAAGAAGTTTGATCAGTTCTATATGAATCCTCCAAAAGCAAACAATTTCCAAGCTAAACCTCAGCCAACCAAGCCTTGTTATGCCATTTGTGAGCTATGTTCTGATGAAGGCCACACCACTGAAAAGTGTTCGTACTATCTGGATACTAATGCAGAGGCATGTAGTATCAACTCTTTAGGAAGAAATAACCAGTTCAATCAGGGACATAATTATTGGAAGCCACAAAATACAAATCAGAGGAATTTCCCTCCAAGATTCCAAAATCAATCAAATCAGTTCCAGAATAACCAGTATCAGTTCCAAAACCGCCAGCAACCATACAAAAATCAACAGTCATACAAGAACCAGCAATACCAAGCCAACACAAACAGAGAGTTAGTACCAGATCTTATGAGTGGATATATTGCCCCTACGCCTCAGTCGAGCAAAGCAGTTATCCCACATCTGGAAGAAGCTATCACCACCATTGTCAATGAATAAAACAGACAAATCAAAGAACCCAGAAGTTGGAGAGTAACTTTAATGTCATTCAAGGCCAGATAGGGCAAATCGCTGCCGCCTTGACGGAAATATCGAAAGGAGCATTACCAAGCCAACTGGAGCCAAATCCGAAAGGAAGAGGTGTCCTGCAGGTGGATAACCTTGAGATTACTCATGAACAAGTTAATGTTGTCACCACTCTGAGGTCAGGGAAGAAAGTTAATAACAAGATTGTCTATGAACCAGGAAAAGATTCTGCGGAGCCTAAGGTAACTTATGTCCCCACCATCCCACCCAGTTCTAACACTCCAGATATATCTAGTGTTGTGCCACCTGCTGAAGAAACTATTGCCAAAGAAGTTGAAGGAACTACTGTGGTCATAATTAAGAAGAAGCCATCACGAGTAACTTCACCTGTCACTCCACTATCTGTTACCAAGCCAACTGAAGCCGAAAGAAGAGAACCGATATTGAAGAATCCGCCAGCACTATTTCCTTCGAAACTAGTGAATACCAGGAAGGATGACCAGTACAAAGAAATTTGCGATGTATTTCAGAATTTGCATATTAATATCCCATTTTTGACCACCATCAAGCAAGTTCCCTCGTATGCCAAATTTGTGAAAGATCTAGTGAAGAAGAACACCAACATTCCGAAAGAAGCTTTTATCGCTCAAAGATGTTCATCGTACCTACAGAATCTAACGGTTGTGAAACTGAAAGATCCTGGAAGTCTAACTATTACATGCAGAATTGGAGATTCTTTGGAGGAGCAATCTTTATTAGATTTGGGTGCTAGTGTGAATATTCTACCATATTTTGTCTACAGGAAGTTGGGCTTGAAGGATCTAAAACCGACTGATGTTACTTTACAGTTTGTAGATAGATCAGTAAAGATACCTAAAGGAATCATTGAAGACCTCATAGCCAATCATTCTAGGCAGACCATTCTTGGCCACTGCAAATGCACTCATCAACTGTCGAAACGGTAATATGACGTTATCCTTTGGTAATATGAGAGTTGAGACCAATGTTTTTCATATGTTACAGCAACCACAGGAGGTGTGTGCTGTGAACGAGGTATGCATGATTGAAGCATTAGCACAGGATTATCTGACTCATTCATTCCATGCTGACAAGTTGTTGAAAGCTCTAACAAACTTAGACTGTGAGGAACTTAATGTCGAGGCAATCAATGCGATTTTGGATTCATCACCTATCATGGATGACAGCAAGTTTAGAGAAAAGTTTGAATCGCCTATGCTTGATGGACCATCTAAAGAGCTTAAGAAGGAGCCACCTAAGCTAGAATTGAAGCCTTTGCCGTCTACACTCAAGTATGTTTTCTTGGGAGATTTGGGAACCTACCCAGTAGTCATTGCATCAGATTTGACTGAGGAGCAGGAATCCATGTTAGTAGCATTTCTAAAGGAATACAAGTCAGCCATAGGTTGGGCAATTGATGATATCAAGGGGATCAGCCCTATGATAGTTCAATGTAGGATTCATTTGGAAGAGGATTCCAAGACTCCTAAGCAACCACAGAGGAGGTTTAATCCAAAGATGAAGGACGTCAAACTCCTTGATGCCAGCATTATTTACCCTATTTCTGATAGTCAATGGGTTAGTCCAGTTCAAATTGTGTCGAAGAAGTCCGGAACCATAGTAATCGAGAACAAGAACAATGAGTTGATTCCAACCAGGATTCAGACTGGATGGAGAGTTTGCATCGATTACAGGAAGTTGAATAGCGCATCGAGGAAAGATCATTTTCCATTGCCTTTCATCGATTAGATGTTAGAAAGATTAGCTGGACAAGTTTACTACTACTTTCTTGATGGTTACTCAGGATATTTTCAGATCCACATTCACCTTGAGGACCAAGAGAAAACCTCATTCACATGTCCCTTTGAGGATTGTCTGCATCATCTTTCCTTAGTCCTTAAACGTTGTTGCGATACCAACTTAGTTCTAAACTGGGAAAAGTGTCACTTCATGGTAAAGGAAGGGATAGTGCCGGGTCACCAAGTTTTAAAGCAAGGAATTCTAGTAGATCAAGCAAAAATGTCTATAGGAAGTAAGCATGTTGTCGAAAGATCAGTTTTGAGATGGAAACCTAAGTATTCTCCACCGGTTAGTTTATGGGATTTACTCCCTGTTGACCTTCAAAGAAAGATTATTTCTATGGCTCGTGTAGGGTTCGGTAAAAGTCTATTTGCACATAAGAGGAGAGTGCGTAAGCTAGGTTGTTGTAGGAATTGCCATTTTGAAACTTGTCCTGGGTTACAACCATTAAGAGAAAATTGTTGGTACAAGGTATACTTTTGTCAATCACATGCTGAGAGAGATCAGAAGAATTCCTACAAAGTGGAATCTAGTGGGTGGGAATACTAGTCTTGAGGATCTGACTATAAAGGACTCAAAAGTCTTGAGAATCTGACTTTAAAAGACTCACATTACGTCTTGGGGATCTGACCTAAAAAGACCTAAAAATTTGTTTCTTGAACTAATTCTGATATTCGGCATCAATGGTAATATCCTACCTTTTTCTCATCCATTTCATTTAATTCTTTATACATTGAGGTCAATGCATACATAAGTAGGGGGAGGGTGTACTTGAGAAATGAATTTTGAAAATTAGTTTTCAAAAACAAAAATATTTTTGTTTCTATATTAGTAGCATGAGAAAAATGAATTTTAATGATGAGTCTGGAATATATATTCTATACTGCTTCGTGTTGTGTTTGATAGATAGTTAATATTATTGATTTCATTACCGCTTAGACTATTTATTATGCTCGGACACAGTTCTTATTGATAGAATTCTTTATCAAGGCACCACCATAATACTTGGTCAGTTTTGTGTACTTTTGCTAGAAGAAAGATTTAAACCCCTAGTAAACTGGAAGTAGAATTTTTTTACTTAGCCCGTGAGACTTGAGCTTTATACCCATTCTTTGGAGAGTTCTTATGAAAAATCTGAGTCTTAGTGACTTAACATCTTTCAGTTCTTTATGTCGTTGTAACATAGTCTCATTATTTGTTGATTTGGTTAATCACGAAGTGACATCAATTGGGGAGATAGCCATTAGGTCTTGTAGTCTATTCGAAACAGAGTATCATACTGATAAGTCAAGTAGTGAACCTATTCAGCCTTTATCCCACCTAGTAGGACCATCATGTTAAACCCTTTTGAGCCTTATGATAAGATCCCAAAGATATAGTTTTAACCCCTTAAAAATCATACTTTTAGACCAACTATGCGAGTAATAAATAAGAGTTAATGCTGATTATGTGTTTTTATGTATTCCAGGCAGTAAAGTCAATTATGTGCAGAACTATGCCACTTTGGCGAGATAAAGGAGCAAGGGTTGGTTGCTAAGAAGTTTTATGATTAAAGGCCGAGATTCAAGGAGAAAAAGCCTTTGTAAAGCCCGATCAAAAGTTGAAAGTCAAAGTCCACGCAGGCAGAAACAGTGCACAAAGTCAGTAGAACTTCTGAAGATCGTATCTTTGGACTCAAACTTTGGAATTGGGCCTACATTATGTCAAAACGACCGGCTCAGAAAGAGCTTTTCAATGGTCTAAGCTTTGGCCCAATCAAAGGAGCAGAAGTGGACTAAAAGTATTCTGAAGCCGAATCCAGCTGAAGAGCCCTTTTTGGACTGAAGAAATTGGGTTTTGGGCCCGATTTTCCGGCCCAAAACATGGCTCCAAGCCCATGCACGATTTTGGATCTGATTTCCTCCATATCAATAAAGAAGACTTAACTCTGAGAATATAGAGTAGCTTAGGATAAAAAGTAGCATTAGAATAGATTCTAGATCTAGTTTTAATTAGAGTAGCCATTTCGAAGTTTTACCCTTAGCATCAATATCGAAGTTAAATTTACTATTAGTTGTTCTTCTTGTTTTAATTAGAGTATTGAATATTGTTATTGCTTGATTAGATAAATAAAATAGTTTATTATTGATCAAATTCAATTTTGTCACTTAAATTTGGTAGATCTAATTTCATTTATTGTTTGTTATTCATTTCGTAGTTATTGATTTTGGGTTGGATTATTGTTTAGTTAATTTGCATAAAGTTAGAATCTTTCTATTATGTCGTATTCAATTTCATACGGAAAGGATAGCGTAATGATTCTCGACTAAACCTCCATTAGAGGGGGTTGAGAAGCCTTGATGAAAGCTTCATTCTCGATTAGCGTAGAGTAGTCGTAAATTCCTTTCCACTCTAGAAACGATTAGTTCACCATGAGAATGAGTTTTATCGTTCACATGCTAGTTATGAATTGGTAGAAATGCCATGTATAATTAGGGATTAGGATGAACCAATTGTTCTGCGAAGTAGTTCAATTCGGATTACGACGATTCGTCGTTAGTAAATTAAGTTGAATTAAGGTGGAATCAATCCCCCCTAATTCCTTATTATAGAATCAAAGTAGTATTTCTGTAGTTTGAATCAATTATAGTTAGTATCTTGTTATGCGTATTTGCATCGTAGTATAAATCGTAAATCTCTCACTCTCATAGACTTTAGATAAGACTGATTAGGTTATGAAATATCTCATGCTAAAGAACTAGGAGTGGAACGAATCGTCTACTCCACTATATCTCAATAGGATTGAGAGTAGAATCTTTGATAAAGCTTAATAGCAAACAATTTTATTTTAGTTTTACTAGGGGTTAGAGTTCTCGCGAGCTTTATTCATTGGTAAAACTAGCGTTTTAGAGGATTATCACCTTACAATAAGGCATTTTCTTTCATAAAACCCTTTACCCTTTACCCAACTCCAGACAAGGAGTATAGCCAAAATCTTTATCAGCCATACCCATATGTTTCTAAGAATACGAGGGGCACAAAGAGGAAGAAATAGCACAGAAGGAAAATTACAAGGAAATACCAGAGAGATACAATGAAGACCATCATTATGTTCTAAGTGAAAGAAGCTAGTGGAAAACAAGCATATCCAGTACTAATCAAGGATATACCACTTAGTTTTTTTTTTTTTTTAAAAAAAGTTGAACAGAGTGGATGGAAAAGCTAAGACAAAGGGAGAATTTTCTCTGCAATATAGAATTTGAATAAATCTTCCAAAGAATGAAGCAAAACCCTTAGTCTTTTCAGAAATAACCTTAGAATCCTTTTTACCTATCCTTCATAAACCAATACCCAAGCCAAGTTACAACCCATGACTTATCACTACAGTATGATACGAAGTCTAGAATAGGTGAGAGGATGCTAAGGTGAAGGGCCCAACACTTCATATGTGATTGACATTCTTTCCATGAGACTACTTTTATTCAGAAGTCTATTTTTCAAGGTAGTATGTGGGATGTTCGTATGCATTATTATTTGCCCCACATACATGAGGTAAAATAGTAGACCATCTTCTGAGAGATTTTTTTCTGAGAGTATGACCGGTGAGAATTGAAAGTCGAGATTATCTATCTAAAGGTAAGCTAGGGATTCCGTTTCTTAGATAGGAGAGTATAGGATATTGACTAAGTACACACATAAGCCTTTATTGAGAATTTTGTCAATTTTTACTATCTCCCATCATAATTTATGAGTCTTTGCAGCAATGTCAATGGAGACTGTCTATTGGAGTAAGCACTAAGTGGGTAAGGAATTTTTCTCTCTGAAAAATACTATCATTCTTGAACATGCTATTGATTGATTTTGTGGGTATATCACCTGAAAACCCTCACGAGATTATAACTCGTCCTTTTTGGGGAACTTAAAGGTTTAAAGCCTTGTTGCATATGGTAAATGCAATTGCGATGCCTGCAAAAATGAGTAAGGATTTTATTTCTGTTATTAGGATGTGATTTTGATCACTTATCTATTTTTTTTATCTTATTTGCTAAGAGACTAGCAAAATGCTAGTTGGGAGTTGTGATAAGTGCTTAAAAAGTGTTATTTAACCCTCGATTATGCCTCTTGTTTAGCCATCTTAGTGGACTAATAGTGTTTGTAAGTTATGTTTTATGATTTTACAGGTGAAACAGAGAGTTTTGTGGAATATTAGAGAAAAAGGGGTAAAATGGAGCAATTCGAAGCATTAAAGATCACATGGGAAGCCCGTGGACAATCATGGAGAAGTCCAAGGAATTGGAGTTATTAAAGATGCGACTTGGACCTATTTTAAAGCCTATTTGGAAGCCCAAGGCCAAATGATTCGTTGCTTGGACCAAATCCCACAAAAGATGATAGAAGGATAGAGCAGAAAAGACAAAATAGGCTTACGCGTCAGGGACGCATTGATCGCGTCTGAGATTCATGAATAGTGCGTCCAGACGCATGGATCGACACTGTAGCCAATTTCTTCTCTATTTTGGAGATGAAGTTGGACTCTGAAAGAAGTCTATTTGTATTAGGAAACAAATGACAGTTTGGAATGCTTCTAGAGCTCATTGTAACCTCTATAAATAGAGGACCTAAGTGCCTCATGTAATTTGCCAATTCACTTATACTCTTGTCTCCAGAACTTGAGGCAAAGAGAGATTAATAATAAAAGATAGGTTTTAACTAGCTAAGTCTTAATAAATTAGTCTTTCTAGTCTTATGTTCTTCGACTCTTCTTCTTCTCGTTCTTCGTGTTATTCCTTCTTTATGGAAGGCTAATCTTCTCCTTCAAGGGAGGAAACGAAGCCAGTGCTTAACGTTTAATGATTCTTCTAGTTCATGGTGTTCTTCAATCAGGTTAGTTCTTTATGTTTTTAGTTATTAGTTCCATTGCCCACACCAGGGGATGGAAGTATAGAATAGGGTTTATGTTTTGCAATATTAATATCATGCTAGTGTTCTTTACTTTTCTTCTAGTAGTATAGTTCTTTAGAGTTAGGGAAGTATTCTTTGTGTTGCCTTAGAAGGGGTAGCTCAGGGAGTGGCTGCCTAGGGGAAGTATTCTTTGTGTTTGACTTAAGTGTTGATTCATTGAATGGCCACCCTATTAGGAAGTACTCCTTGATGTTGCTCTCAATAATACATTGAATGGCTACCTGAGATTACATAAAAGGAAAGGAGATATTAATAGCATAAACATAGGAACAACCTTAAGTAGAGTTAATTGATAACGATGTTTTGTCCAGGAGGGCATCGGCACTCGCTCGATTGCCTAATTGTAGTCTACTTGTAAGAACAACCATGAAACAAGAGGTCATAGATTAAAAGTATTGGTAGATTCTAATCTCTTGAATTCTCTCTCTTATAAATTCTTAATAGTTTAGTTAATTTAGTTTAGTTTAGCATTAGAATCTAAAATCTCTACAGTCATAGTTTTTAATCCCTTAAACCCCCTTTCCAGTCCTGTCATTCACATAACATACACTTAAAAGTGGAACGATACCTGATAAGAGCCCAAAACTGTAGTTTTAACCCTGTAACAGTCCTACTTTTAGACCAATTATGTGAGTAATAATTAAAAGTTAACACTGATTATGTATTTTTATGTATTTCAGGTTTCAAAGTCCATTATGTGCAGAAATGTGCCACTTTAGCGAGATAAAGGAGCAAAGGTCGGTTACTAAGGAGTCCGTGATTAAAGGCCAAGATTCAAGAAGAAAAGCATTTCTAAAGCCCGGTCAAAAGCTGAAAAGTCGACTCGGGCAGAAATAGTACACAAGTCAGCAGAACTTCTGAAGGCCGTATCTTTGGACTCAGACCTCGGAATGGGGCCTACCTTATGTCAAAACGACCGCCTCGGAAAGAGCTTTCCAATGGTCTAAGACTTGATCCAATCAGAGGAGCAGAAGTGGACGAAAAGTCTATTGAAGAGAACTGCAGCTGAAGAGGCCTTTTTGGACTCAAAGAATTGGGTTTTGGGCCTGATTCTCTGGCCCGAAACATGGCTCCAAGCCCATGCACGATTTTTGGATCTGGACATATAAAAACAAGAGCTTAGATCTCTGTTAATGGTAGATAGTTGGAGGTAGCTAGTTAGACCTAAAACTATATAGAATTCTAGATCTAGTTTTCAGTAGAGTAATTAAGTTTAAGTACCATTTTCAATTCTTGTTTTAGATTAAGTCTTTGAATCATTGTTCTTAATTGATTAGATAAATAAAATAGTTATTTTGTCAATTTTGATTTTTGTCATTTCAATTTATAGATCTAGTTCTAATTCTTGTTCATTATCATTTCGTAGTTTAAGTAGATTGAAACATTGTTAGTTAAATTAGTTAAGTTAGAATTTTAATATGATGAGTAGTTATAATTCAATAGGAAATGATGGGTTGATGAATCAAGGATAAAACCTCCATTAGAGGGGTTGATGAAGCTTTGATGAAAACTTAGTGGTATAGTGTAGAAGCATTGTAGAATCTATTCCACTCTAGAAGGTCGTGATTTGCCATGAGAATGGGTGGACGACCTCACATGCTAGTTAGTATTTGGTAGAAATGCCATGAACACTAGGGATTAGAACTCGAAATTCTTGCCATAAGAACGTGAGAATCGAGATACAAGAATCTATGCTAGGTTATTAAGTTGGATTCAAGGTGGATTCAATTCCCCTCTAATCATTTATCTAGATTCAAAAACAATCATATTTCCATAGCATTTGTAGTTTAAATTCAACATAATCAATTTCATATTGTATCGTAGTATAACACCCTTCGTAAAGCTCTCATTAGACTTAAGACCGATTAATTATATTAGAAAATATTCCATGCTAGAGAACTAGGAGTGGAACGAATTTGTTACTCCACTCTATTTCGATAGAATTGAGAGTAGAAACTTTGATAAGCAATCTAGCACGTAAGATAGTTTTAGTTTACTTACGTTTTGAGTTCATCGTTCATTTCATAGGTAAACTATCAATTTTATGTTTATCAAATGGCGCCGCTGCCATCTTAGTTGCACTTTTGCATTGTTTTCATAGTATAATTAGTCATTTTAAAGTCCCATTAAACCCACCCACCCTTGTTTGATTCATACTGTGGTTGTCCGTTTCAGCGTTGAAAAGTTCCGTGAAAAATTATGCGGAGCGCGACTGCGCCCAAAAGCCATGAACCTTGAGCGGGACCCGCCCCCATCTTGAGCGCGACCCGCCCTAAAACACTGTAACTTGGAAATACACGGAGCGCGACCGCGCCCTAAGCGAGCGCACCTGCACCCTAAGCTAAATTTTCCGGATTTTTACAGGTTTGTTTCGAACTTCGATTTTTTAAGTTTTTCAGTGTTCTAACTTGCTATTTACACTGAACACGCGTAAACAAGACGCTATTCATAAGCGAAGCAAGGACGCTATCAGGTATTTCTCTCTTCCATACCTCGTATCTCCAGTTAGAGGTTTATACTAAAATATCAAGATTGTTTGGAGTGTTGTCGTGTTTAGACTTAGACTTGCGTGAGATTAAGGTCTGGTCGGAGAAAAACACCGAACGTAATTAACCATCAGCGTCAACAAACAAATCTATCGAGTATACCAATCACTACACCTCTAGCTACTATTCCACCAACCACACCTGACATAATGGCTGAAGAAAGAGAGACTCCTCTCTCCGACTTCTACAAAGCCTTGAGCGATAGCCCTAAATCTTGCATCGTTTCTAGCAGAGACCGATTGGGGATTTTGAATCCCCAAACATATTTAATTTGTTACCCATCTTCCATGGTTTAGACCATGAAAAACCTTACCAACACATGCGTAGGATTGAACAAGTCCTTACAACATTCCATCATCCTACGGTTGGTGCGGAACAAATTAAACTGAGGGTATTTCCCTTCACCTTAGCCGATAAAGGCGTGTCTTGGTTAAGCGCCCAAAGCGCCTAACTCTGTGGACTCGTGGGCTAAACTTGTCCAGCTGTTTATGGAACATTTTTACCCACCCCTAAAGACGGATGAGATGCTTTCAAAGATTCATTTTTTCCGACAGAATCCTCATGAATCATTTTCTGAGGCTTAGAATCGTTTCACCGATCTGCTTATAGAGTGTCCATACCATAACCTAGCAAAAGACACGTTAGTTCGTGCCTTTTTCAAAGGACTTCAACATCACCATAAAGAAGTCCTTGACATAATGAATGGGGGTAGTTTCCTAAGTAAAGGAGCCTCGGAGGCTTACAAATTTTTAGAAGAACAAACTAAACGCAATAACAATTGCGGGGGTAGTGATGATATCCCCCGCTCTGCTAGTTCTTCTTCAACAGTTAAGGCCCCCGGTATGTTTGAGATGAAACCCGATCTAGAACTTAAAAATTTAATCGAATCTCTAACTAAAAAGGTTGAGGCTATTTCTGTGCAACAAAAGCCTATCCCCGTCATGAATGTAAACTCCAACCCATGTAATTTCTGTTTGAGTCCTGAGCACCCGGACTCCTATTGTCCTGTCGCCTATGAACAACAACAATTAGAGCAAGATAATGTTTGCTCCATTAATAATTATCCTATTCCTAATGCCCCATGGAGACAACATCCCAACTTTAGTTGGTGAAACAATCAACAAGTTACACTTCCAGGGTTTAATAACCAAAATGTTAGGCAAGCAAACAATTATAATCTAGCTCCACCTAGGCAAGGACAGGGACAAGGACAGGGAAATTATAATAATTATAACAACCAAGCGCAACCACGACAAGGTGTAGCACAAGGTCAGAGTAATTATAATAGTTATAATACCAATAGAGGTATCGTTCTGGTTAACAATAGTAACTATCACAACCCACCCATTAATAATCAATGTGAGATAGTTCCAGTCGCACCACCTGTGACTACTACACCTACACAATCGGATCGTATCGACGCCTTTATACAGGTTACCCAACAACTTTTCCAATCAATGACTCAATCAAACCAACAAATCTTACAATCCATAAATCAGGGCATACAACAGTTAGCCCAAGAGAAAGCCCAACCAAAAGGCGTGTTTCCAGGATAAGCTATACCAAACCCTAAAACAGCAAACACAGCCTTTGAGGTAAACGGTAATACTAGCACGGAAACTACAATCGTAGGTGAACTAAATGTCATCACCACCCTCCGTTCTGGAAGAGTGGTTGATAACAAAGTAACTATGCCTATAGTTAACCCATCAGTACTCCCTACACTGGATATCGAACTAGATACCGAAATAGAAACTGAAGAGCCTACTATTATAGAGGTACCAGTTAAACCACAACCTAAGAAACAAAAAGCCAAGGTTACACATCAAGTCGAGCCATACGCAAAATATAGAGCGAAACCACCGTTCCCTAAAAAATTAGCCATGCTAACCAGGGATACCAACTTTAAAGAGATTAGGAACGTTTTCAAAAATCTAACGATAAACCTTCCTTTTCTCGAAGCTATTAAAAAGCTACCTAATCACGCTAAGTTTCTTAAAGAGTTGTGCACTACTAGGCGTAAGACCAACATACCTAAAGACGCCTTTTTAACTAAACAATTCCCAACTTTATCCGAAAATAATGAAATTGTTAAGTACAAGGACCACGGGTCGATCCCCATTTGTAAAATGCACCTTAGGAGATTCCCACACGACGACCACTTTATTAGACCTGGGGGCGAGTGTTAACTTACTCCCGTATTACTTGTATAAACAAATAGGTCTACAGGAAATGCAACCTACAAAAATAACGTTGCAATTAGCGGACAGGTCAATTAAGTATCCTAAGGGTGTAGTGGAAAACGTGCTTGTTAAGGTTCAAAATTTTTACTATCCTGCTGATTTTGTTATCCTCGATACAGAAGTCGCTAACGACTCTGTACCGATCATCTTAGGGCGCCCCTTCTTAGCAACTGCTAACGCACTTATAAATTGCCACGATGTTAAGATATCCTTATCTTTTGGCCATCTTACAGTTGAGGTAAATATTTTTAAAATGATGAAACAATTACCAGATTCGACTATAGATGGAGGATCTGTATTGATTACAGACGTTTAAATGCTATGACACGAAAGGATCACTTCCCTTTACCTTTTATAGATCAAATGCTCGAACGCCTAGCTGGTCATGCTTTTTATTGTTTTTTGGATGGCTACTCAGGCTATTTTTAGATTATTATTGATATTGATGACCAAGAAAAGACTACCTTCACATGCCCCTTTGGAACGTTGCCTATAAAGCGAATGCCTTTTGGCCTTTGTAATGCTCCGGTACCTTCCGGTGTATGCGCCATTATATTTAGTGACACATGGTAGCTTTATGGAAGTTTTCATGGATGATTTTTCTATCTATGGAGACTCCTTCACAGACTATTTCTCTAATCTGTCTAAGGTTTTGACACGGTGTGAAGAAAAGAGCCTCGTTTTAAACTGGGAAAAGTGTCATTTCATGGTGAAAAAGGGCATAGTACTAGGTCACATTGTATCTAGTGATGGCATCGAAGTAGATACGGCCAAACTAGATAAGATAGTGACTCTACCTAAACCATGGACTGTCCGTGATATTAGACCCTTTCTAGGCCATGCAGGTTTTTATAGGCGGTTTATTAAAGACTTCTCGAAAATAGCTAGGCCTTTAACTAATCTTCTTTTGAAAGATGCAATCTTTGATTTTAATTTTAACTGTAAGCAGAATTTTGAAACTTTAAAAGCAGCCCTAACCTCTGCACCAATTATCTGACCTCGATTGGTCTAAACCTTTCGAACTCATGTGTGATGCTAGTGACTATCTGATTGATGCGATCTTGGGACAAAAACTAGATAATAAGTCCTTTGTTATTTATTATGCTAGTAAAACCTTAAACGATGCTCAACGGAATTATTCAACTACCGAAAAAGAATTCTTAGCTGTCATTTATGCTTTAGATAAGTTTAGTCCTTATTTGGTTGGTTCTAAAACTTTAGTTTACACACGGACCATGCAGCCCTTAAGTACCTTCTTGCAAAGAAGGATGCTAGCGAGATTAATCCGATAGATCCTTCTCCCGCAAGAGTTCACATTAGAAATAAAGGACAAAAAGAGGGTCGAAAATGTAGTTGCCGACCACTTATCTAGACTCACAAACGGCGATTATCGAGTGATTCGAGTCCATACCGGACTCTTTTCCGATGAGCATCATCGTATCGCGATTTTTCAAGCACCATGGTATGCCGACATTGTAAATTATTTAGCGGCTGATGTTATGCCTTATAATTGGTCAAGAAATGAGCGTAAAAAGTTCTTGGCGGAGTTAAGTTATACTCTTGGGATGAGCCCAACCTTTTTAAGTATTGTGCGGATCGATTATTAAATCGTTGTATTCCCGGTGTGAATATAATGAAGTTCTATCGTTCTGCCATGACAAAGAGTGTGGTGGCCATTTTAGTGGGATGAAAACAGCCGCTAAAGTTCTTCAATGTGGATTTTATTGGCCTACCCTTTTTAAGGATTCCCAAATGCATTGCAAGACGTGTATTCGTTGCCAACAACTTGGGCGAATCACGAAGCGTAATATGATGCCATTAAATCCAATCTTGATAGTAGAAATTTTTTACGTTTGGGGCATTGATTTTATGGGTCCCTTCCCTGTTTCCCACGGTTTCATTTATATTCTAGTTGTCGTGGACTACGTGTCTAAATGGATAGAGGCCCTAGCTTGCCGTAGCAATGACCATAAGACCGTTGTATTTTTTATTAAAGAATATATTTTCTATCGGTTTGGCATTCCTAAAGCCATCATTAGTGATGGTGGAACACATTTTTGTAACAGAGTTGTTGCATCCCTAGTGAAAAAGTATGGAGTTACACACAAAGTAGCAACTCCTTATCATCCACAAACTAGCGGACAAGTAGAAGTTTCTAATAGGGAAATCAAATTTTTTTTAGAAACAACTGTAAACCCTGATAGGAAAGACTGGTCGAAGCGTCTATCGGATGCCTTATGGGCGTATATAACTGCTTTCAAAACCCCTATAGGTATGTCTCCCTTTAGACTTGTATATGGGAAACCATGTCATTTGCCCGTTGAATTAGAGCACCGTGCTCTGTGGGCTATAAAAAGCCTTAACTTCAATATCGATGAGGCAGGTGTCAAACGCAAGTTGCAATTGAATGAGCTTGAAGAAATCCGTAGCGATTCTTACGATCTCGCGAAGGATTATAAAGCTAACATGAAACGTGTTCATGATAAGAAAATCTTGCGCAAAGAGTTTGTGGTCGGTCAAAAGGTCTTGCTTTACAACTCCCGTCTACATATTTTGCCAGGGAAACTAAAAACCCGTTGGTCTGATCCTTTTCTGGTTACTGAAGTCACCCCTTACGGGGCAATCACCTTGGTAAATCCCAATGACAACAGTTCCTTTCAAGTTAATGGTCAACGGTTAAAACATTTTCACGAACTTATGTCCCCTGATGTAGAGGAAGTCCTTTTACAGGACCCTGTCTATGAGGATTGACCTTTTTCATTGGTGTACTTCCTTTCACTTCCATATAGTGGTAAGTGCACCATTCAGGTAGTCGGGCCCTCCCTATGGAGTGTGTGGCTGTAAGTACCGGATCCTAAGTCCACAGTTAACATAATTCACGTTTTCCACTTTTGCATGTTTTCTCAGTTTTTGAGTCATGTTCATCTATGGGGTGAATTATGTATTTATTGTTTTCATTTTTCTTATAATAAACTAATAAAAATAAATAAAAAATTCTAAATCATAGAAATAGCAATCCAACAAGTCTAGGGAATCTGACTTTAAACGACCCACGTTAGAACAAATTTTGTGTGTAAAAATTTGTTTGGGGGTGGGCAATCGGTCTTTCCATTTGGATTGCTCGAACTTCCCATTTGTGTTGCTTAGGCCCATTACTTGTAGTTCAAAAGGGTTGACGTTATCTTAAACTTAGATTTCCTTCGTTCGCATAACTTACGTCACACACGCACTTCGAGGCATTTTCCACCTTCTTATATGTCACCCATGGTTGGAATTGAGTTTTTTTATGGATCATTGAATTTGAAATTCTCTACTGATCATTTCCATAACTCATTCGCCAAAATCGGCTCAGTAACGAAGCGGCAAATTGAATTTGAAATTGCGCAAAAAATCGGAAAATTTCAGAATTCAAATTAGGCTTGGGCCAAAGCCGCATGCACGTTTGTGCGTCTCCTTCCTTCCCAAAAACGCACAGTGTTTCCTTTTCCAATCCCGCCGGTTACTGATAAGAGCCCAAAACTGTAGTTTTAACCCCTTAATAATCATACTGTTAGACCAATTATGTGAATAATAAGTAAGAGTTAACACTGATCACGCGTTTTTATGCATTTCGGGCTTCAAAGTCCATTATGTGCGAAATGTACCACTTTAGCGAAATCTGAGGAGCAAAAGTCGATAGAACTTCGAAAGCCGTATCTTTGGACTCAGACCACCGAATTGGGCATACCTTATGTCAAAACGACCGGCTCGGAAAGAGCTTTGTAATGGTCCAAGCCTTGACCCAATCAGAGGAGCAGAAGTGGACGAAAAGTCTGTGGAAGTCAACTGCAGCTGAAGAGGCCTTTTGGATTTGAAAGAAGTGGGTTTTGGGCTGATTCTCTGGCCCAAACCACGGGCTCAAGCCCATGCACGAATTTTGGATCTGAATGTATAAGAACAAAAGCTTAAGTCTTTGTTAATGGTAGATAGATAATGGTAGATAGATAATGGTAGATTAATTAGTAGAGAATTAGGGTTCATAGCTTAGAATAGAAAGTAGCCATTAAAATAGCTTCTAGATCTAGATTTAATTGTTTTATTTAATTAGTTTCAAATCCTTATTAGATTAAACCTTTGAATCTTGTTCTTCATTTGATTAGATCAATAAAGTAGTATTCTTTATCCATTTCGATTTTGTCAATTACAATTCTAGATCTAATTTCAATTCATGTCCTTAGTTCAATTTAGTCATTAAATTAGATTTCATTATTGTTTAATTAAATAAATTTCAATGCTTTATATTATGTTTAGTTTTAATCTAAATGGAAATGATTCTTGGAATGATTCAAGGCTAAACCTCCATTAGGGGGTAGTGAAGCCTTGATGAAAGCTTGATTCGATTATCGTAGAGAGTCGTCATTATTTTCCATTCCACTCTAGAAATGATTAGTTCACCATGAGAATGGGTTTAATTGTTCACATGCTAGTTATGAATTGGTAGAAATGCCATGTATAATTAGGGATTAGGAATAACCAATTGTTCTCAAGAAGCGATTCAATTCGGATTACGACGATTCGTCGTTAGTGGATTAAGTTGAGTTAAGGTGGAATCAATCCCCCTCTAACTCCTTATCATAGAATCAACGTAGCATTCCCATAGTTATTTAGATAATCGACTAGTTGCATCTTGTGGGTAGTTGCATCGTGTAGTATAATTCCCGCCCAGTAAAACTCTCATAGACTTAAAAACGACTAGTTAGATTAGAAAACATCCATGCTAGAGCACTAGGAGTGGAACGAACTTATCTACTCCACTATATCTCAATTGGTTGAGAGTAGAATAAAATTCTTTGATAATTGACACGTAAAAGTATTAAGTTTAGTTTACTTACGTTTTGAATTCATCGTTTATTTCGTAGGTAAACTATTCATTTCACTCTTATCAAATGGCGCCGCTGCCATCTTAGTTGCACTTTATCATTGTTTTCATAATAGAATTAGTAATTTTTAAGTCCCATTTCACCCACCCACCCTTGTTTGATTCATACTGTGGTTGCCGTTTCAGTTTTGGAAAAATTCGCGAAACGCGATTGAAGGCGCCAGCGCTTCAAAAAGCGCGACCAGCTATCTTCTTGGACTTTCGTTTATACATACGAGGCGGCCTGGCGCTTAAAAAGAGAGCGACCAGCTATCTTCTTGGAGCTTCGACTTTGCCTTGGCGCCGCGGCGCAAAAAGAGAGCGCGACCCGCTATCTTCTTTGGAGCTCGACTTTGCCTTGGGCCAGCATAAGATAAGCGCCAGCGCCCTTCTCTGAAATTCGGGATTTCCACGGTTTGATTTGAACTTCGAGTTGTCAAGTTTTTCAGTGTTCTATTCTCTTATATACACGAACAGCGTAAACAAAGGCGCTATTCATAAAGCGAAGCAAGGGCCTAATCAGGTATTCCTTTCTTCCACACCTCGCATCTCTGTTAGAGGTTTATACTAGTATATCGAGAATTGTTTGGAGTGTTGCATGTGTAGTTAAGCTCGACTTAGTCTTGCATGAGATTAAAGATGCGGTCGTACAAAACACCGAGCGTAAATACACAACAACATCAACAATCAAGTCTATCTAGTATACCACACACTACACCTCTAGCTACTATTCCACACACACCACGATATAATGGGGAAGAAAAGAGACTCCTCTCGGACTTCTACAAAGCCTTGGCGATAGCCCCAAATCTTGCATCGTTCTAGCAAACCCGGTGGGGATTTGAGAATCCCTCCAAATATTTTTAATTTGTTACCCGTTTTCATGGTTTAGACCATGAAAAACCTTACCAAAGACGCGTAGGATTGAACAAGTCCTAACAACATTCCACCATCCTACGGTTGGTTGAACAAATTAAATTAAGGGTATTCCCTTTCACCTTAGCCGATAAAGGCGGCGTCTTGGTTAACGCCCAAAGCCTAATTACGTGGACTTCGTGGGCTAAACTTGTTCAAATTTGTTTATGGAACATTTTACCCACCCCCTAAAGACGGATGAGATGCTTTCTAAGATTCATTTCTTTTCGACAAAATCCTCATGAAACATTTTGAGGCTTGGAATAGTTTCACCGATCTGCTTATAGAGTGTCCACATCATAACTTAGCGAAAGACCGTTAGTTCGTGCCTTTTCAAAGGACTTCAACATCACCATAAAGAAGTCCTTGACATAATGAACGGGGTAGTTTCTTAAACAAAGGAGCCTCGGAGGCTTATAAATTTTTAGAGGACCAAACTAAAGCGTAATAATAATTGGGGGTAGTGGCGATTACTCCGGCTCCGCTAGTTCTTCTTCCACGATTAAGGCTACCCGGTATGTTTGAGGTTAAATCAGATCGAGCTTAAAACTCTAATTGAATCCCTCACAAAGGTAGATGCCATTTACGTACAACAAAAGCCAATCCCGTTATGAATGTAAATTCAAATCCATGTAGTTTCATTTGGAGCCCACGAGCATCCGAATCCCACGTCCTATAGCCTATGAGCGGGCTTGTTCCATTAATAGTGAACCTGCGCCCCTTGGAGACAAAATCCCAATTTCGGTTGGAGAAATAACCAAAAGCGTCACACCTCAAGGGTACAATCATCAATATGTTAATAACGCAGAGCTTTAACCAAGCTCCACTCACGACAAGGGCAGTGGTCGGGGTAATTTTAATAATTATAACAACCAAGTGCAACCTCGACAAGGTCAAGCACAAGGTCAAGGTAATTATAATAATTATAATGCTAATAGAGGTATCGTTAGGTAAATAATAACTATCAAAATCCACCAATAAATAATTCACGGAAATAGTTCGGTAACACCACCGTGACTACTACACCCACACGGATCGTCTTGACACCTTTATACAAGTGAGCCAAAAACTTTTTCAAACCATGGCTCAATCCAACCAACGGCTTCTACAATCCGTAACTAATTTAACCCAACCGGTTGGCTCAAGATAAAGCCCAAACCAAAGGTGTGTTTCAATGTAACGCAATACCTAATCCTAAAACAACAAACACAGCCTTTGAGGTAGCGGATAATACTAGTAATGAATATGAAAATGTAGGTGAGATAAATGCAATCACCACTCTCTCGTTACGGCGAGTGGTTGATAACAAAGGTAACTATGCCTATAGTTACCCCCACCGATAACCCTACACCGCTATATTACTAGATCTTGAAATAGAAGCTGAAGAGCCTACCTTTGTAGAAGTACCGGTTACAACACAACCAAACCAAAAGAAAGCTACGGTAAACATCGGGGAGATACCATTGCTAAATATAGAGCGAAACCACCGTTTCCACAAAAATTAGCCATGTTAACTAAGGATACAAATTATGAGGAGATTAGGGATGTTTTAAGAATCTAACTATAAACCTTCCCTTCCTCGAAGCTATTAAAAGCTACCACATCATGCTAAGTTTCTTAAGGAATTGTGTACTACTAGGCGTAAGACAAATATACCAAAAAAGGCCTTTTTAACAGAACAATTCCCAACCTTATCGAACATAATGGAATTGTTAAGTACAAGGACCACGGTAGATCCCTCTTTGTACAATGCACCTTAGGAGATTCCAATCTGACGACCCGGCGTTATTAGACACGGGGGCTAGTGTTAACTTACTCCCATTTTATTTGTATAGACAAATAGGTCTAGACAAGATGCAACCCACTAAAATGGCGTTGCAATTAGCTGATCGGTCTATTAAGTATCCTAAGGGTGTAGTCGAAAAAATGTGTTGGTAAAAGTTCAGGATTTCTACTATCCGGCTGATTTTGTAGTCCTCGATCTGAGGAAATTAAGCTAACGACTCTGTCGATCATTTTAGGGCGTCCTTTCTTGGCAACTGCCAATGCGCTCATTAATTTGCCGTGATGGTTCAATGTCCATGTCTTTTGGCCATCTTCTTTGTTGAAGTCAATGTTTTAAAACAAGGACGCAGATTACCGATTCGTCTATGGATGGAGAGGTTAGCATGATCGAGCTTTGCTTTCGAGATTATTTCAACAACACGTTCCACGATAGTCATATGCCCAAAATTCTTTCCTTTGGAAAGTCGGACTCCAACATTTTCATTCCTACACTAGTCGATACATGTTATTTATTGATGAGGCCGGGATAGATGACTTTCTCAAAGATGTAGAGGACTACCATAGTAATGTGGATATGACCAATCTAGATGAGGAATTTGATGAGTTTCTTGGTAGGTGACAATTCACCCTATCAAGAACTAACTAGCACAACATCCACCTCGATTCCCCTTCTTCCACCCTTTCAAAGTAACCCGAGTTTGCACTTTCGATCCTGTTGTTTCTTACATTGCTCTATAATTTTTAAATCCTCTAGCAAGCGGATACTTGGAAGGACAAACTTTGTGACACCTTCATTTTCAGAATTGAGGCAGTCCCTACACACACCTGATGAATGAGTTGATTGCTAAAACCAAACCTCATTATTATGCAGGCTGTCTTTCTACAACTTATCCATATCCACCATATCCTTCACAACCATTCACTTTTCCACACTTATTTACTAGAACACCCACTCATTCAAAAATGAAAAAGAAGGTGCATGATAGGTTACACAATAAGGTTATCCGACTTCGTTTGGATTCCACTAGGCTGTGTCGTAGGAAATCTTGGTGTTTCATTGTGTTTGGATATGTTTCCTCTGATATTTATTTATGGAATGATCCACAACTATTTCGGTTGTTGATATATGATCAACTACATGTTCATACATATGTTTTAGATAAAGTCTCGAGTATCTGACTATAAACGACTCAATTTCTGTGTTTGGTGCATTTCCTTTCATTCCAATATATTGGTGAGTGCACCATTAAGGTAACCGGGCCCCCTCCCATGGAGTGTGTGGCTGTAAGTACGGATCTAAGTCCACGGTTCACATAATTCCGTTTTCCACTCTTGCATGTTTTCTCGGATTTTTGAGTCATGTTTCTCTATGGTGTGAATTATGTCTTTATTGCTTATTGTTTTTCCTTCTAAAACTAAAATAAAAAAATAAAAAAAATAAAAATAAACATAGTAATCTAGGAAGTCACAAAGGGAATCGACTTTAAAAAGACCATTTGCTAAAAACAAATTTTCTAAAATTCTTGTAAAAATTTGTTTGGGGGTGAAGGGTGTTAAATGTTTCCGTACTAAATGTTTTATGTCCCACTAGAGTTGCTTAGGCGTTTTATTGTATTACGATTCGGATTGACATGATCTATTAATTTAGAGTTCATTCGTTAGCATAACTTCGTCATGCACGCACTTCGAGGCGTTTTCCACTATCTCGTATGTCATCCGAAGTCGGAATAGAGTGTTTTATGGATCATTGGATAGGAAATTCTCTCTCCTGATCATTTCCATATATCATTCATAAAAAAATCGGACCCGATAGTGGCGGGAATTTTGATTTGAAATTAGCGAAAAAATCGAAAAATCGAAAATTTCGATTTTGGGCTTAGGCCCAACTTCAGCCCGACCAGCCCATGGAAGCGGCGGCTCGGCTCTTACATTCTCACATAACAGTTCATCTCTTTCATCTTCCACCGCCATTAACATCTTCCAAACCTAAAAAAAAAAAAAAAAAAATTAAAAAAAAAATACCATAAACCCAGCAAAAAAATCATATCAAACCCCATTTTTTTGTTTGCAAACACCAATCAAAACAAACTCCACCAATTTAAAACTTCGAAAAACCACCGAAAAATCAAACCAATTGGTGCTGCCGCCACCACTCCACCACCTCCACTGTTCTTCAAGTCGGTCAAGTAAAACCACCACTACCACACCCTCTACAAACCCCAAACCGTAATCAAACTCTAAATGGCTCAACGCCGTATTATCACCGAGATGATTTTCACGCCGACCATTTGGCGCCCGTTTCACGGTGACGAAATGGCTAGTAGAGACTGGAATAGTCTCGGTACTTTCGACCGAAGACTTCTACCATGAAGACTTGGTGGGACGGTTCTACAACACCGGGAGTTGGAGGGAGTCGGATTTTGTTTTGGTGAAGAAGAAGAGGAGGAGTTGACTCTGGGCTGTTGTTTTGAGATTCTAGGCATTCGCCTAGAATCAATCTGATGCCGTTTTACGGATCCCGGTTTTGAGGGTTGAGCCGTTGATGGCGCGTTCTTGTCATCAATGGGAGCTACAATCAAACTCCCATTTAATGCGCCCGAGCTTCTCGAGGACCAACCAACCGGCTCTGACCCGGTGGATTGGTCGGAATGTCCTAGGCAAGGACAAGGTCGGTGACATCGGTCGACCTGCCTCCCGTCCTATGGATACTCGGGGGGGCGGAAATACGATTTACGTATCACGGAGTTTTTTTTGAACATGATCAGGAGGAGGTTGGACGATCGTTGGCACCTCTTCTGTGCTTATCACTAAGATCATGTTGAAGATGAAGGCAACTCCGGCCACGAGAGGATTTACATTACCCCGCGGGAACCAGCGTATCTATAGGGAGTGTGTCCAACAAGTCTGGAAATTGCCGAGGATAGGGAGCGGTGAGGAGGAGGGGAACAGAGGGTAGATGAGGATGAGTCGGAGGAGGATGAGGAGGATGGCACCTGCTTTGATCGGATGCCTTCGGAGGTGTTGGTGCGATCTTTGGCGCATGGCTATGCTTCATAGGGGCATCGTTCACTCAACACTCTCGTATGTCACCGGACCTCCGGACTCGACAGGCGACCATTCACCACAACCGAGATCCGCACCCCGAGGGAGAATGAGAGATGGGAGAAGGTGAGGGCTGAGATAGAAGCCCAGAGCGCCAGTTTAGAGTGGACATGCTAGCACGCTTCCCACCTCATCTGGACTACGCCTCGAGGACCACGGCTACTAGGCATGGCGTCGTCGGCGAAGGGCGGCTGCTTCTTGGACTATACGGAGCCCGGGGAGCCACCACTCGAGTCTGTGCCCTCCGCCACCAGTGGCGAGGTGTTTAGAGAGGATGAGGAGTGATAGTGGTAGTTATTTGTGTTTTATAAGTTGTTGTTTTATTTACTTTTGTTGTCTTTATTGTAATGTAACTTTTATTTGATAAATGTGAGAATCTTGTAGTGATACTCGAATGAAATTATAATATAAGGGTTTATTTTCATTTTGTGTGCTTGTTTCATATTGACCCCACCTTCCCAACTTGTTTGGGGGTGGTTTGATTATTCAAAAGCTGTATTCTTAATAAAAACCCTAGTGTTAGAATTTCTTTAGCGGAGTAAAGGTGAAAATATGGTAGTTTAGGCATATCGTGATTGAGAATCATTATAGGATGAAATCTAGATTAAATAGGTACATTCGGTCATAAAATCCAAATAAGAATCTTGGGTTTGAATTAGAATCCGGAGATGAGTTGTTTCCGTTTTCGAGTTTGGAAATTTTAGGATTTCAGGAAGCTGCCGAAATTAGTTTTGGCAACTTTCGATCCATTCTAGCAACTTTAAACCTATATAAACTTGATACAATCTATCCTCACAACTCACACTACACCTAAACTCCATCACTCACCCTTCAAACCCGCGATTCCCGCGTTTTGACTTCATTTTCGCAATTACGCGCCTTCGGGCCAGCGCGCCTAGTTGGCCTTTCAGCGCCCTACAATTCTGTCGAGAAAAATTTGGTCGAGTGGCCCGCGCTAGTCGGTAGCGACCAGCTAAGTTTACTGGAAATCAAAAATACAAAAGCGGCCAGCGCCTAGTCGGCCAGCGACCAGCTAAGTTCTTGGAAATCAAAAATACAAAAGATGGCGCCAGCTAAGTTAAGCCAGCGCTGCCGACTTCTCGGACCAGAAATTTTCCGTTTTTCGGCGTAGTTTCGGATCATTAAGTAGCTATTCCAAAGCGTAATTTTGAGATGACATCTCAATATTGATACCGGAACAGTCTTTCGAAGATTTGTTCCAAAGCACTACTTACGGTGCTTGGTTTCGCGAGGTGATCACATATGTTGGCTGGGAACCTCTTATGGTAAGACCGGCTGAACTTTATTCTCCAGCACTTGCATCTTATTTTTATAATAACTGCATTTTCTTTGAGAGACCGGATGGAGAACAAGTGTTCTCCATCAACATTGACGATGAACCAATGGAGATTACCAGGTTCTTGCTAGCCTTTGTTCTTGGACTTGGTATGCCGCTGAGATACAAGACCCATGGTGCTATTAGATTCGATAATATGCATGTCTACACCTATGAGTCTTTGCACGAGGCTTATGGGGCGGGCATTTTCGTATTGAGGACCAAAGGGGACTATAACGCGTTGCCCTTGGTAGCTTTGTCCATGAACATAGGAACTGTTATGTTTTGGATAATGCTAAACATTTTAGGGAATGGCGTTTTCTTACGTGAATGGCGCCACTTGCGGCGTTTTTCATTGCTTTAGCCAATGGGGCCCGGTTCTATGACCTTCCCGGAACTTTGATGTCTAGTTTAGCACGAGCCTATACCATGAGGCATAAGTACCTTCTTATGCCTGTTTTAATTCCGCGTATTATGCTATGTTTCTTTCCTGTTTTTGTACACGTTTCCGCGGATTGGATTAAGGTGGACGCGGTGCGACCCACCAATAGTATTATTCGATCTTTCCGTGCAATGACTTGGCATGGGTGGCGGATACAACCTCACCAGGTTGCGCCTACACCCCATCGGACCAAGTGGCACTTAATAGGTTAGCAATCATAGATGATAAATGGCGTGAAGAAGCGGCAAATTATCATAGCATGGCAGGGCCGCGAAGGAGCCTCACTTCTTTATAGAAGTAGAGGATGACGAAGATGACGAATAACAGCGGGAGTGGAGGTAAGTTTTAGTTTCTGTTAGTGTCTGCTTATGTCCCAAGCAATTTAATTAGGTTAACCCCATAATGGGTGGAACTCTTATAGAGTTGCGTCGTTTTTATTTCCTATATTATGCGTTCTAACATTGTTTTGCGGATGTTTACGAATTTCCATGGCTTCAATGGTATTTTTCCTACCCTCTTTATTTACAATGCTTTGAGGACAAAGCATGCTTCTTGTTTGGGGGCATAGAATCGCGTGTAATTAAGACATCTGTTAGGATATAGATATATATAATATGCATTTGTTTTCTAGTTAAAATTTCAAAAAATTTATAAATATAAATAAATAAGTTTATGCTATACACTTAGGAATATTGGTATTGTTTTCTTTCTCCATGCTCTTAACAATCTAGAAGTCTCACATAGTTGTTGCATCGGAATAATTGTTAGAAACTTAGGTTAATCGTAGGTAATAATCTTTGCATCTATCTATAAATATATTACATGAGTATCTATGATTGTTAGCGGTAAGTTTTGAAATCTAGGCTAGAGTACTTATTCTACAAAATCTGTGAGAATATAGCCTAAAGCCTTATATGAGCGAAAACATTTGAGAAATGACACAAGGGAGAAGTAAAATCGGATAGAGAAATCACACGTCCACTTGCTTGATCACTAAACCATATCCTAAGTGAGAATTTAGGCCGCTCTTTGGATCGATATAGCCAGAAATTCAAACCTATGAATTATTTTCCGCTAGTCACCACTCTGAGCCTTTTCATTAGCCCTTCCATAAACCACAATTCCTTTATCCTGTTACAAAAACAAAAACAAAATAAAAAAAAAAAAGAATAAATCGACCTACCCAATTTAGAATAAGTCTGAGAATAGAATGAGTGAAGAAAGAAGAAGAGAAAAAACCTGTGTAAACAAAAAAAAAAAAAAAAATTGTTAGTTGCTTCAGAAAATAAAGAAAAGAAGTTTCCATCCAAAGAAAAGAAAAATAGAAATAAAATAAAAACTCCAAAAAAAAAAAATAGAATAAAAAGGAGTCAAAAGCCAAAGAAAAAAAAAAAAAAAAAATATGGCTAAGGATGGAAACAAAGTGTAGAAGCAAAAAGAAAATAACAAGGTTTTCTCTAGTTACATAATATGAAGACTCTATTATCTCGGACTTGTTCTCTAGAATATCCATTTCCTTCCTTCTTAAACCATCTCCTAATCCCGTAACACCTAATAAAGACCTCTAGCTCAATTAGGAATAGGTTAGTGTGATAGTAAGTGGCAGATGTGTTTGATTGACCCGGCTTCCTTGTTGTCATTGAGATTGTAAGGTAAAGTGTGCCCACTTGTACCTTTGGAGTAGCGAAACTTGAGTGCAAAAATCAGAGTGTTGTTTCTTGACTATTATTGTGAGAACCTATTTAAGGACGCAGCTATTAGAGTTCTCGAGAAACAAAACTGCTAAACATTTGATAGTACTACTCATTGTATATATGTTTATTGTAGATGATTGATTATTATGCATATATTAACTTAGGGTTTTGGTTGGTTATTCTTATATAATTGCTAGAGAGATGTATAGATAGTTGAGCATGAATAAAGGAAACAATAGTTTTATTTTCTTAGTCGTTGTAGTATAGATGAAGTTTGTGAGTACCTTCTTTGGAAAACTCTCCGCGAGGCTATAACTTCGTCCACTAGGGAATTCCTAGTGGTTTAAGGCCTTGTTGCATATGGTCAATGCAATGCAATCGCTCTCTAAGCGAGAGTAGTTAGAACTCCATTTTTGGTCACTTATTCTAATTTCTCATATTTGCTTGAGGACAAGCAAAATCTTTGTTTGGGGGTGGTTTGATAAGAGCCCAAAACTGTAGTTTTAACCCTTAATAATCATCTTGTTAGACCAATTATGTGAATAATAAGTAAGAGTTAACACGATTACAGCGTTTTATGCATTTCGGGCTTCAAAGTCCATTAATGCGAGAAATGTACCACTTTAGCGAAATCTGAGGAGCAAAAGTCGATGAGAACTTCGAAAGCCGTATCTTTGGACTCAGACCTCGGAATTGGGCATACCTTATGTCAAAACGACCGGCTCGGAAAGAGCTTTGTAATGGTCCAAGCCTTGACCCAATCAGAGGAGCAGAAGTGGACGAAAAGTCTGTGGAAGTCAACTGCAGCTGAAGAGGCCTTTTGAATTTGAAAGAAGTGGGTTTTGGGCGATTCTCAGCCCAAACCCCGGCTCCAAGCCCATGCACGAATTTTGGATCTGAATGTATAAGAACAAAAGCTTAAGTCTTTGTTAATGGTAGATAGATAATGGTAGATAGATAATGGTAGATTAATTTAGAGAATTAGGGTTCATAGCTTAGAATAGAAAGTAGCCATTAAAATAGCTTCTAGATCTAGATTTAATTGTTTTATTTAATTAGTTTCAAATCCTTATTAGATTAAACCTTTGAATCTTGTTCTTCATTTGATTAGATCAATAAAAAGTAGTATTCTTTATCCATTTCGATTTTGTCAATTACAATTCTAGATCTAATTTCAATTCATGTCCTTAGTTCAATTTAGTCATTAAATTAGATTTCATTATTGTTTAATTAAATAAATTTCAATGCTTTATATTATGTTTAGTTTTAATCTAAATGGAAATGATTGCGGAATGATTCAAGGCTAAACCTCCATTAGAGGGGGTTGTGAAGCCTTGATGAAAGCTTGATTCGATTATCATTAGAAGTCGTCGTATTTTCCATTCCACTCTAGAAATGATTAGTTCACCATGAGAATGGGTTTAATTGTTCACATGCTAGTTATGAATTGGTAGAAATGCCATGTATAATTAGGGATTAGGAATAACCAATTGTTCTGCGGCGATTCAATTCGGATTCTGACGATTAGATGTCGTTAGTGGATTAAGTTGAGTTAAGGTGGAATCAATCCCCTCTAACTCCTTATCATAGAATCAGCGTAGCATTCCCATAGTTATTTAGATAATCGACTAGTTGCATCTTGTGGGTAGTTGCATCGTAGTATAATTCCCTTCGTAAAACTCTCATAGACTTAAAAACGACTAGTTAGATTAGAAAACATCCATGCTAGAGCACTAGGAGTGGAACGAACTTATCTACTCCACTATATCTCAATTGGTTGAGAGTAGAATAAAATTCTTTGATAATTGACACGTAAAAGTATTAAGTTTAGTTTACTTACGTTTTGAATTCATCGTTTATTTCGTAGGTAAACTATTCATTTCACTCTTATCAGTTACCAAGGTTTAAAACGAACCTTGGACACCAAAATAAAAAAAAAAAAAAAAGAGAGAGAGAAGAAAACCTAACTACACCCACGCCAAGCAATTCAATCCAACTAAAATCTTCTCCAAACCATTACCACCACCACCCCAACTCCAAAAACAGCCACCAATTCAAGTAACCACCACCGCCACCACCGTTGTTTTTAGTTGTTTTCTTCAAACTCGCCTCCCCCACAGTTTACAAAACCATTAGTTGTCTCAGAAACTTCAATGGCGCTACGACGCGGAGATGATTAGGAGGGATTGAACGCGGTTGTGGTACTTTCGAGGAGTTCTATCACTATGATTTGGTAGAACAGTTTTATAAAAAGCAAGAATTGGAGGGGATAGGATTTCATAAAGTTAAAGTTAGCAGAAGCGTGGAAGTAATGTAAACGGTTGTTGGCGAATTGTTAGGAATTACGCTTGAAAGAAACCTAGTAACGACAATTCAGGAATCCCAGTATACTGGAGTTCCTGCATTGATGAAAGATACTGTCGTGGAGGGTGAATACAATCCAACATCTCATTGTGTCCGCCAGTCAACCCTGAGAACCAATCAACTGGCTGTAGCTCAGTGGATTAGTAAGAACGTCCTAGGCAAAGACAAAGTCAGCGATATCGGTCTGCAATGTCTGCATGTTCTCTGGATTTTGCAAACAAATAAGTATAATTTCTGCATCCTCGATTTAATGTTTAATGGGATTAGAGGAGTGGGAAAGAGCTTGGCGCCTCTTCCCGTATTGATCACTAAGATCATGCTCTCCTTTAGAGCTGTCGCAAAATCTGCTCCTATTAAGATCAAATTGCATTCTAATGCAAGTATCTATATGGATTGCATCCAAGAGACTTGGCCATTGTCTGAAGAAAAGGTGGTTGAGTCGAAGGATGAAAGGGAGGATATGACATGTCTGGATGACGATGCATTAGATAGCTGTACTTCTAATTTAGAACGTATGCAAGTGTTGCAAACTGCCTTGCGTTGCGTTTATGGTATTTGTGAAAATATCCGAGATAGATAGATTGTAGTTCGAAATAAGCAAACGAACCTTCAGACGAGATTTAAAATGCTCGAAAGGGGTCAGGACGATATCTTGTCTAACTTGGAGACTATCCACAGCATCACCAAGCCCAGTATGCAGTACTCAGGACTGAGATGGAAGCACAACGCTTGTTCCAAATAGAGATGCTATGGCCGCGCCGAGTGGAGGATTACATTTGCCGAGTCCGACAGCATGGCATGAAGCGTCGTCGCCGCGACAGATGGTTCAAGCCATTCTCCATCCCAGGGCCAATCTCCATCTCAGGGTCCATCTTCATCACATAACTAGGTGTTCACCATTAGTTTGTGTTCGCTGTTATTTCATGATTTTGTTTTATTAGTTGAACTTTAATTTAGTTGTTAAATTTAAATATTAAGGTGTTTGTTTTATGTTGTTTGGTTTTAAATTTTAGTTCTAAGATAATTTGTTATTTTCGAGTTCTGCTTGTTTTTATCATTAATCCCACCTTCCCGACTTGTTTGGGGGTGGTAATATTTATACCGAGCATAATTTGTTATATGATCATCTGCTACAAAGTTGTCTTGGAGGAAAGGTTGAGAATTTCGCCGATATCAGCATATCTATGATTTGTGTAATGGTAGCATGAAATCTAGGAGAGTTTAGAAGTTACTATTCTAAATCCAGTATGAAGGATACCATGATTTTTAGAAAACCACGAAAATGGTTTGTTTCCGTTTTCGGGTTTGGAATTTTTCTATTTCCGAAAATTGCCTCAAAACAATTTGGGAACTTGCCGATTCATTTTGGAAGCTCAGAACCTATTTAAACTCCCTTCATTCTACACTAACAAACCACACTACACCCCACCATCATCCCTCACCTTTCACTCCAAGTTTTTCCTTCTTTTTCCTCCAAACTTCTATTTCAGCACTAACGGCGCGCCCGTTCGTTAAGCGCTACTCATACTGTACCCTTAGGAAATTTTGCTCGAGCGACCGTTACCGTGCCCTCCTTTGAGCGACTTGGCTTCAAACACCTGTAATTCTAAAAACCCACGAGCACGACCCGCGCCCTGCCATCTGTGAACACGGAAATTCCATTTTTTTTTAGGGTCATTCTAGTATTTTTGGAACTGTTCAAAGAGTCGTTGAGATGACATCTCCTATAGTCATACCTGAACAGTCTTTCGAAGACGAGTTGGGAACCGAGACCTATGGACATTGGTTCCGACACAGGATCCTGCAGTTAGGATGGCGTCATCTACTGGTAAGTGATGACGATTCATATTCACCACAACTTACTGCTTATTTCTACGACCACGTTAAATTCTATTGTAATCAAGATGGAGAACAAGAATTCTCCATCATAGTTGATGACACGATACATAAATTCAATAAAAATGTGGTCGCTTTAGTTTTAGGATTACCAATACCTAATCCTGTTCACACATGGGCATATATGACCGATAATGCATACCTTTATGATTATACATATTTCCATGAGTATTATGGGGGAGTGGTATTTCGAGTAATGGACCAGGGGCGATATAGCATTGCCCTTGGTAGCCTTTCCCTAAACGTAGGCACCACCATGTTATTTATCCTGATGAATATTTTGGGGGAATGGTAGTTTATTTCTGCAAACAGTACTGCTGGTGACATTTTCCTCGCTTTAGCTGAGGGACGTCGCCGATATGACATTCCCCGAGTTTTAGTCGCTAGTCTTAAGAGAGCCCAAACCATGAGGCGTAAGTATCTTCTTATGCCTGTGTTGGTAAGCCGCATCATGCGTAGTTGTTTACCTGTATTTTGTGCACAATTCACAGATTGGAAAAGGGTTGAAGTCATGAGACCCACCAATTGGAGTGGTTAAGCTCATTGTGAATAATGACTTGGCGGGATGGCAGTGCGACCTCATTTGGTGCGCCCGTACATCCCATCGGACATAATAACACTTAATAGGTTAGCATTAGTAGATGATAAATGGCGGCAAGCTTGGCAAGTTATAATGGTGGCGGGATGCAAAGGAACCTCATCTCTTTTAATGAGGAGGAGGATGTAAAGCGGGGAGATAAGGTAAGTTTTTAGTTTTGTTATTGCCTGCTTATGTCCCAAGCAATTTAATTCTGTTAACCCCATAATGGGTGGAACTCTTATAGAGTTGCGTCAGTATTTTTATTTCCTATACTAGTATGTTCTAACCTTGTTTTGCAGATGTTCCAGAATTTCACGCGTTTCCATGGTATTTTTTTACCCTCTTTATTTAAATACTTTGAGGACAAAGCATGCTTCTTGTTTGGGGCGGGGGCCCATAGAAACAGGTGTAATTAACGCATCTGTTAGGATATAGAAATGTATAATATGCATTTGTTTTCAAGTTAAAATTTTCAAAAATATAAATAAATAAGTTTATGCTATACACTTAGGAATATTGGTATTGTTTTCTTTCTCTATACTCTTAACAATCTAGAAGTCTCACGTAGCTTTTGCATCTGAATAATTGTTAGAAACTTAGGTTAATATGTAGGTAATAATCTTTGCATCTATCTATAAAAATATTACATGAGTATCTATGATTGTTAGCAGTAAGTTTCTGAAAGCTAGGCTAGAGTACTTATTCTACAAATCTGTGAGAATATAGCCTAAAAAAGCCTTATATGAATTTAAAACATTTGAGAAATGACACAAGGGAGAAGTAAAATCGGATAGAGAAATCACCGTCCACTTGCTTGATCACTATGCCATATCCTAAGCGAGAATTTAGGCCCTCTTTGGATCGATATAGCCAGAAATTCAAACCTATGAATTATTTTCCGCTAGTCCCCCCTCTGAGCCTTTCTTTAGCCTTTCATAACCCACAAATCCTTTACCCTGTTACAAAAACAAAACAAAATAAATAAAATAAATAAAAAAAAATCAACCTACCCAATCTAGAATAAGTCTGAGAATAGAATGAGGAAGAAAGAAGAAGAGGAAAACTGGTGTAAACAAAAGTTAGTTAATTGCTTCAGAAAATAAAGAAAAGAAGTTTTCATCCAAAGAAAAGAAAAATAAAAATAAAAATAGAAATAAAATAAAAACTCCAAAAAAATAGAATAAAAGGAGTTAAAAGCCAAAGAAAAAGAAAAAAATATGGCTAAGGATGGAAACAAAGTATAGAAGCAAAAGTAAATAACAAGGTTTTCTCTAAGTTACATAATATGAAGACTCTACTATCTCAGACTTGTCCTTTTGAATATCCATTTCCTTCCTTCTTAAACCATCTCCTAATCCCCGCAACACCTAATAAAGACCTCTAGCTCAATTAGGAATAGGTTAGTGTGATTAGTAAGTGGCAGATGTGTTTGATCGACTCTGGCTTCCTTGTTTGTCATTGAGATTGTAAGGTAAAGTGTGCCCATTTGCATCTTTGGAGTGTTAAACTTGAGTGGAAAAATCAGAGTGGTTTTGTCTTGACATTTATGTGAGGACCTACTTAAGGGCGATATTCGAAGTTTTCAGAAACAGAACTTAGGGCATTTCATAGTATTACTCATAGTATATATATTTGTATCATAGATGATTGATTATTATGCATATATTAGTTTAGGTTTTGACTTGCTTATTCTTATTCAATTGCTAGTGAGATGTATAGATAGTTGAGACATGAATAAGGAAACAATAGTTTTATTTCTTAGTCGATTTGTAGTATAGATGAAGTTTGTGAGTACCGATAAGAGCCCAAAATGTAGTTTTAACCCCTTAACAATCATACTTTTAGACCAATTATGTGAGTAATAATTAAGAGTTAATCTTGACACGTGTTTTTATGCATTTCAGGCTTCAAAGTTTATTATGTGCAGAAATGTGCCACTTTAGCGAGATAAAGGAGCAAAGGTTGGTTGCTAAAAGGTTCTGTGAATAAAGGCCAAGATTCAAGGAGACAAAGCCTTTGTAAAGCCGGTCCAAAAGCTGAAAAAGTCAACAGGCGGAAATAGTGCACTTAAGTCACGACAGAACTTCCGAAGGCCATATATTTGGACTCAGACCTCTAAATTGGGAGTATCTTATGTCAAAAGGACCGGCTCGGAAAGAGCTTTCCAATGGTCCAAGCCTTGGCCCAATCAGAGGAGTAGAAGTGGACGAAACATTTGTCGAAGCCAACTGTAGCTGAAGAGCCCATTTTGGACTAAAGAAATTGGGTTTTGGGCCTGATTCTCTGGCCCAAAACATGGCTCCAAGCCCATGCACGATTTTTGGATCTGAATGTATAAAAACCAAAGCTTCACTCTTTGTTAATGGTAGATAGTTAGACCTAGATTAAAGATTAGATTAGTAGCCTCCATTAATTAATTCTAGATCTAGTTTTCCTTAGATTTAATTAGTTTAATTTAATTAGTTTCATATCTTGTTTTTATTTAATTCCTTGAATGATTGTTCATCATTTAATTAGATAAATAAAATAGTTATTCTTGTCAATTTCGATTTTTGTCATTTACAATTTATTAGATCTAATTTCAATTCTTGTTATCATTCAATTCTTAGTTATTAATTAGATTTCGATTATTGTTTAGTTAAATTTCATAAAGTTAGAATCTTTGTAATATGTTGTATTCAATTTCAATGGGAAATGATGGTTTGATGAATCAAGGCTAAAACCTCCATTAGAGGGGTTGATGAAGCCTTGATGAAAGCTTAGTTGTATAGTGCAGAAGCGTTGTAGAGTCTATTCCATTCTAGAAGGTCGTGTTTCGCCATGAGAATGGGTGGACGACCTCACATGCTAGTTATAATTGGTAGAAATGCCATGTTAATTAGGGATTAGAGCGAGCAATTCTTACCATAAGAGCGTAAGAATTGGATTACAACAGTCTATTCTAGGTGATTAAGTTGGATTCGAGGTGGATTCAATTCCCTCTAATTCTTTATCTAGATTCAAGAACATTAGTATTTCCATATATTTCGTAGTGACATTCAACATATTGCTTTTCATATTGCATCGTAGTATAATTCCCCCTCGTAATACTCTCATTAGACTTAAGACCGATTAGTTAACTAGAAAACATCACATGCTAGAGAACTAGGAGTGGAACGAACTTGTTACTCCACTCTATTTCGATAGATTTGAGAGTAGAAACTTTGATAAATATAGACTCATAAGATTAGTTTTAGTTTACTTACGTATTGAGATTCAACGTTCATTTCGTAGGTAAGCTATTCAATTTTATCTTTTATCAAATGGCACCGCTGCCATCTTAGTTTCACTTTAGCATTGTTTTCATAGTATAATTAGTCATTTTTAAGTCCCATTTCACCCACCCACCCTTGTTTGATTCATACTGTGGTTGTTCGTTTCAGCGTTAAAAAATTCCGCGACGAAATTACACTGAGCGCGATCGTGCCTATAAGGAGCGCACCTGCGCCCTAACACCTGGAACATAGAGCGACCAGCCCCATACCCGAGAACCAACCAGCGCTAAGTTCTTGGAACCGCGAGGCGACCGGCTTCAAATGGCCGACCAGCTACTAAGCTGAAATTTCTTTGGATTTCCACGGGTTTGTTTGAATTTCGATTTTTCAAGTTTTTCAGTGTTTTAACTTGTTATATACGAACAGCGTAAACAAGGCGCTATTCATAAGCGAAGCAAGGGCCGCAATCAGGTATTCCTTTCTTCCACACCTCGCATCTCGATTCTGAGGTTTCTACTAGTATATCGTAATTGTTTGGAGTGTTGCATGTTTAGTTAAGTTGACTTAGTCTTGCATGAGATTAAAGGTGCGGTGAAGAAAAACAACTAACGTAATTACACGACAACGTCAACAAACAAGTCTATCTAGTTTCCCACCCACTACACCTCTAGCTACTATTTCACACACACCACCGATATTATGGATGAAGAAAAGAGACTCCTCTCTCGACTTTTATAAAAGCCTTGGCGATAGCCCTAAATCTTGCATCGTTCTAGCGGACCCAATGGGGGATTTCCGCATCCCCAAATATATTTAATTTGTTACCCGTTTTTTCATGGTTTAGGCCATGAAAAACCTTATCGGCCACATGCATAGGATTGAACAAGTCCTTACAACATTCCACTATCCTACGGTTGGTGCGGAACAAATTAAATTGAGGGTATTCCCTTTCACCTTAGCTGATAAAGGCGTCTTGGTTTGCTTGGCGCCTAATTCTGCAATGGACTTGTGGGCCAAACTTGTTCATTTGTTTATGGAACATTTTACCCACCCCTAAAGGCCGGATGAAATGCTTTCCAAGATTCCGTCTTCGAGAAAGAATCCTCATGAATCATTTTCGAGAGGCTTGGAATCGCGTTTCACCCGATCTCCTTATAGAGTGTCCACACCATCACCTAGCAAAGACACGTTAGTTAAATTGCCTTTTTCAAAGGACTTCTACACCACCATAAAGAAGTCCTAGGCGTAATGAATGGGGGTAGTTTCCTAAGTAAAGGAGCCTCGAGGAGGCATATAAATTTTGGAAGATCGGACTAAAGCGTAATAATAATGGGGGGTAGTGGCGATTACTCCGCTCAGCTAGTTCTTCTTCAACAGATTAAGGCTACCGGTATGTTTGAGGTTAAATCAGATCCCGAGCTTAAAACTCTAATTGAATCCCTCACAAAAAGGTAGAGGCCATTTACGTACAACAAAAGCCTATCTACGCCATGAATGTAAATTCAAATCCATGTAGTTTATGTTGGAGTCCACGAGCATCCCAACTCCCCTTTGTCCTATAGCCTATGAACATTCTTGTTCCATTAATAGTGAACCTAAGCGCCCTTGGAGAGAGAATCCCAACTTCGGTTGGAGAAATAACCAACAAGTCACACCTACGTGGTACAATAATCAATATGTTAGGCAGCCTTACGGTTATAACCAAGCTCCACCATAACAAGGACGGGATCGGGGTAATTATAATAATTATAACAACCAAGTGCAACCTCGACAAAGTCAAGCACAAGGTCAATGTAGTTATAATAATTATAATGCTAATAGAGGTATCGTTTAGATAAATAATAACTATCACAATCCACCCATAAATAATCAAGCGAGATAGTTCGGTCCACACCACCCGTGACTACTACACCCACACAACCGGATCGTCTTGACACCTTCATACAAGTGAGCCAAAAAACTTTTCCAAACCATGGCTCAATCTAACCAACACATTCTACAATCCGTTAATAATTTAAACCAACAGTTAGCCCAAGAGAAAGCCTCCAACCAAAAGGCGTGTTTCCAGGCCGAAGCGATACCCAACCCTAGAACAACAAACACGACCTTTGAGGTAAGCGGTAATACTAGTGCGGAAACTACAACCGTAGGTGAGCTAAATGCCATCACCACTCTCCGTTGCGGAAGAGTGGTTGATAACAAAGTAACTATGCTTATAGTTACCCCATCAATACTCCTACACGGATGTCGAACTAGATGCGAAATAGAAATGAAGAACCTACCCTTTGTAGAGGTACCGGTTAAACCACAACCTAAGAAAACAGAAAGCCAAGGTTACACATCAAGTCGAGCCATACGCTAAATATGAAGCGAAACCACCGTTCCTCATAAATTAGCCATGCTAACCGGGGATTAACTTTGAGGAGATTAGGAACATTTTCAAAAATCTAGCGATAAACCTTCCTTTTACCGAAGCTTTAAAAAGCTACCTAACCACGCTAAGTTTAAGTAAGGAGTTGTGCACTACTAGGCGTAAGACCAACATACCTAAAGGCGCCTTTCTATTTGAGCGGTTCCAACTTTATCCGAAAATAATGGAATTGTTAGTACAAGGACCTAGTCGATCCTACTATACAATGCACCTTAGGAGATTCTTACACGACGACCGAGCTACTAGACCTGGGGGCTAGTGTTAACTTACTCCCATTTTACTTGTATAAACAAATCGGTCTAGAGGAGATGCAACCTACTAAAATGACATTGCAATTAGCTGATCGGTCTATTAAATATCCTAAGGGTGTGGTTGAAAATGTGCTGGTTAAAGTCCAAAATTTTTACTACCCAGCCGACTTCGTTATCCTCGACACAAAAGTCACTAACGACTCTGTACCTATCATTTTAGGGCGTCCCTTCTTGGCTACTGCCAACGCGCTCATAAACTGCTGCGATGGTTCGATGTCCTTGTCCTTTGGCCATCTTTCTGTTGAGGTAAATGTTTTCAAAACGAGGACACAGTATCCCGATTCATCTACAAATGGCGAGGTTAGCATGATCGAGAGCTTAGCTCAAGATTACTTCAAAACATGTTTCGGAGAAACAGTTAACAAATTCCTTTCTTCGAAATTCCGACTTTAACAATGACTCCACGATAGTAGGCGAAATCGAAGAAGAATTCCTGCAACTCTTTTGCACCGCTTCTTTACCACTTCAAGCGAGTCCCCTTGCCAACAACCATTCATCCCTTGATGCTATGGCCGGAAGATAAATTTTTCAATCTCTATCGGTGATCCTTTTGACCTACCTATTGAGGAATGTCTTGCATATATCAAGATTTCTGATGATATGGACTTGAGAGCTCTAGCTGAGAATCATTCACCTTCCATCACCAATATTCCCCACCCTCCACCTTTTCAAAGAAACATCGAAGTTTGCACTCAATCCTTTAGTTTCTCCTGTGCTTCATGATTTTTAAATCCACCTAGTAAACAAATACTTGCCAAGGATAAACCACTTGACACCTTCATTTTCAGACTTGGGATAGTCCCCTAACTACACCATGAATGAGTTTTTGTGCTAAACCCACATCCTCATTTTTTCCATGCTTTCCCTCTAAAACTTATCCCAATCCACCATATTTTCCACAACCATTCACTTTTCCACACTTTTTCACTAGGACACCCCTCGTTCAAAGATGAAACATAAGGTGCATGCTTTCGGTTATGTTTATAGGTCTATCCGACTTAGCTTTCATTCCACTAGGCTGCGTCGTAGGAAATCTTGGTGCTTGATTGTGTTTGGATATGTTTTCTATGATATTTATTTATGGAGCGATCCACAACTATTTCGGTTGTTGATATATGATAAAACTGCATATTCATACATGTGTTTAGATAAGTCTAGGGAATCTGACTTTAAAAGACCCAAGTTTTAAATACAATACCAACTTTACGGGTATAGGCCAAACAAAATTTTCAAACTTAAAAAAGAGTTTTCCAATTTTGTTTGGGGGTAAATATTTTGGTATTCATTTCAAATCATGTTGCCACCTAAGCTTTGTCATGTTTACTCCAATTAGAGTTTGTGTTAGTTCGTCACGCACGGTTTAATTGTGCTTCATATTATCATATCATCTTTACAATATTTCTATTTACAGTACTGCAAATTTTTGCCGCGTTTTATGAAAAATTCTTTCCTTATCTCTTTACACTTTGAGGACAAAGCGCCCGGATTGTTTGGGGTGGGATAGAAACATTTGCAAAAATTAGACACTTTTAGGATGTAAATTATGCACTTTTATTTATAAAATGTTAAAAATTATAAAAATTAGTTAGTTACATAATTTAATTGTGCTATTGAATTGTTTCATGAACCCCCTTCTCCTAAATTGTTTGGGGTGGTATAGAAAACACGATGTAAATGTTAAGCACATATTAGGTTGTATATTGCTTAATTATTTGTTTTAAAAAAATTAAAAAAATATAAATATAAAGTTTATGCTATACACTTAGGAATATTGGTATTGGTTCTTTCTCTATGCTCTTAATAATCTAGAAGTCTCCGTAGCTTTTTGCATTAGAATAGTTTTTAGAAACTTAGGTTAATATGTAGGTAATAATCTTTGCATCTATCTATAAATATATTACATGAGTATCTAAGATTGTTTGGCGATAAGTTCAGGGGAAATCTAGGCTAGAGTACTTATTCTACAAATCTGTGAGAATATAGCCTAAAGCCTTATATGAGTGAAACATTTGAGAAATGACACAAAGGAGAAGTATATTCGAATAGAGAAATCACACGTCCACTTGCTTGACCACTATACCATGTCCTAAGAGAATTTAGGCCCCTCTTTGGATCGATATAGCCAGAAATTCAAACCTAAGTATATTTTCCGCTGAAAATTAAGCCCCCGGAGAGTTTCATCATTAGCCCTTTCATAAACCACAAGTCCTTTACCCTGTTGCAAAAAAGAACAAAATAAAAAAAAATCAACCTACCCAATTTAGATAAGTCCGAGAATAGAATAAGGAAGAAAGAAAGAAGAAAAAACTGTGTAAACAAAAAGTTAGTTAATTGCTTCAAAAAATAAAGAAAAAAGTTTCCATCCAAAGAAAAGAAAAAAATAAAATAGGAATAAAATAAAAACTCCAAAAAAATAATAGGATTAAAGGAGTCAAAGCCAAAGAAAAAGGGGAAAAAAAAATATGGCTAAGGATGGAAACAAAGTGTAGAAGCAAAAAGTAAATAACAAGGTTTTCTCTAGTTACATAATATGAAGACTCTATTATCTCGGACTTGCCTTTTTGAATATCTATTTCCTTCCTTCTTAAACCATCTCCTAATCCCCATGAACACCTAATAAAGACCTCTATTTCAATTAGGAATAGGTTAGTGGGATAGTAAGTGGGCAGATGTGTTTGATCAACTTCGGCTTCCTTGTGTGTCATTGAGATTGTAAGGTAAAAGTATGCCCTTTACACCTTTGGAGTAGCAAAACTTGAGTGGAAAAATCAGAGTGATTTTTGTCTTGACTTTTATGTGAGAACCCTCTTGAAGGACGCTATTCAAAAGTTTTAGAAGCGGACCATTCTTGCATTTCATAGCATTACTCATTGTATATATGTTTATTAAGTAGATGATTGATTATTATGCATATATTAGCTTAGGTTTTAGACTTGATTACTCTATATGCATTGCTAGTGAGAGTAAAAGTTAATTTAGAGCATGAATAAAGGAAACAATAGTTTTATTTCTTAGTCGTTGTAGTATAGATGAAGTTTGTGAGTACCTTCACTTTGGAAAACTCTCACGAGACTATAACTTCGTCCACTAGGGAATTCCTAGTGGTTTAAGGCCTTGTTGCATATGGTCAATGTCAATGTCGTGCTTTCAAATAAACGAGAGTAGATAGAAGTCCATTTTTGGTCACTTATTCTAATTTCTCATATTTGCTTGAGGACAAGCAAAATGCTGTTTGGGGGTGGTTTGATAAGAGCCCAAAATATAGTTTTAACCCCTTAACAATCATACTTTTAGACCTATTATGTGAGTAATAAATAAGAGTTAATACGATTACGTGTTTTTATGCATTTGAGGCTTCAAAGTCTATGTAATGTGAGAAATGTGCCACTTTAGCGAGATAAAGGAGCAAAGGTTGGTTGCTAAGGAGTTACGTGAATAAAGGCCAAGATTCAAGGAGACAAAGCCTTTGTAAAGCCCGGTCAAAAGCTGAAAAAGTCAACACCCGCAGAAATAGTGCACAAGTCGGTGAGAACTTCCGAAGGCCATATCTTTGGACTCGGACCACCGGAATTGGGAGTATCTTATGTCAAAACTACGGCTCGGAAAGAGCTTTCCAATGGTCCATGCCTTGGCCCAATCAGAGAAGAAGAAGTGGGCCAGAAACATTTGTCGAAACCAAGCAGCTGAAAGAGCCCATTTTGGACTAAAAAATTGGGTTTTGGGCCACGATTCTTCAAGGCCCAAAACATGGCCAAGCCCATGCACGATTTTTGGATCTGAATATATAAAACCAAAGCTTCACTCTTTGTTAATGGTAGATAGTTAGACCTAGATTAAAAGATTAGATTAGTAGCCTCCATTAATTAATTCTATATCTAGTTTTCCTTAGATTTAATTAGTTTAATTTAATTAGTTTCATATCTTGTTTTATTTAATTCCTTGAATGATTGTTCGTCATTTAATTAGATAAATAAAATAGTTATTCTTGTCAATTTCGATTTTGTCATTTACAATTTATTAGATCTAATTTCAATTCTTGTTATCATTCAATTCTTAGTTATTAATTAGATTTCGATTATTGTTTAGTTAAATTTCATAAAGTTAGAATCTTTGTAATATGTTGTATTCAATTTCAATGGGGAAATGATGGTTTGATGAATCAGGCTAAAACCTCCATTAGGGGTTGATGAAGCCTTGATGAAAACTTAGCCAGTATAGTGTAGAAGCGTTGTAGAGTCTATTCCATTCTAGAAGGTGGGTGGTTTAGCCATGAGAATGGGTGGACGACCTCACATGCTAGTTATAATTGGTAGAAATGCCATGTTAATTAGGGATTATAACAAGCAATTCTTCCGTATGAGGCGTAAGAATTGGATTACCTTGAGCCTATTCTAAGGTGATTAAGTTGGATTCGGAGGGTGGATTCAATTCCTCTAATTCTTTATCTAGATTCAAGAACATTAGTATTTTTCATATATTTCGTAGTGACATTCAACATATTGCTTTTCATATTGCATCATTAGTATAATTCCCCCTCGTAAAACTCTCATTAGACTTAGACGGAGCTAATTAGACTAGAGGAACATTCCGTAGCTAGAGAACGCTGGGAGTGGAGCGAATTTGTTACTCACTTTCTGTTCGATAGAGGTGAAGTAGAAACTTTGATAAATATAGACGCAGTAAATAGTTTTAGTTTTACTTGGTTTGTAAGTTTCCGCTTCCACAAAATTAGCCATGTTAACTAAGGATACAAATTATGAGGAGATTAGGATGTTTTAAGAATCTAACTATAAACCTTCCCTTCCTCAAGCTATTAAAAGCTACCACATCATGCTAAGTTTCTATGAATCGCGGTACTACTAGGCGTAAGACCAAATATACCAAAAGACGCTTTTAATAACAATTCCCAACCTTATCTCGAACATAATGGAATTGTTAAGTACAAGGACCCCGGTCAGATCCCATTGCATAATGCACCTTAGAGATTCAATACGACTGACCGCTATTAGACACGGGGCTAGTGTTAACTTACATTCCATTTTATTTGTATAGACAAATAGGGTCTAGACAAGATGCAACCCACTAAAATGACGTTGCAATTAGCCGATCGGGTCTATTAAGTATCCTAAGGGTGTAGTCGAAAAATGTGTGGTAAAAGTTCAGGGGATTTCTACTATCCTGGCTGATTTTGTAGTCCTCGATCACGTAAGTCGCTAACGACTGCCCCGTCATTCCGATCATTTTAGGGCGCCCTTCTGGCAACCGCCAACGCGCCATTAATTGCCGCGGATGGTTCAATGTCCATGTCTTTTTGGCCATCTTGCTGTTGAAGTCAATGTTTTAAAACAAGGACGCTAGATTATCTCGGATTCGTCTATGGATGGAGAGGTTAGCATGATCGAGAGCTTTGCTCGAGATTATTTCAACAACACGTTCCCCCGATAGTCATATGCCCAAAATTCTTTCCCTTTGGAAAGTCGACTCCAACATTTTCATTCCTACACTAGTCGATACACATGTTATTGATGAGGATGGGATAGATGACTTTCTCAAAGATGTAGAGGACTACCATAGTAATGTGGATATGACCAATCTAGATGAGGAATTTGATGAGTTTCTTCGAAAGTAGGTGACAATTCACCCTATCAAGAACTAACTAGCACAACATCCACCTCGATCCCCTTCTTCCACCCTTTCAAAGTAACCCCGAAGTTTGCACTCGATCCCGCTTGTTTCTTCGGGCTCTATAATTTTTAAATCCTCCTAGCAAACAGATACTTCCGTAAGGACAAACTTTGTGACACCTTCATTTTCAGAATTGAGACAAATCCCTACACACACAATGAATGAGTTCGGTGCTAAAACCACAACCTCATTGTGTACATGCAGTCGTCTTTTCTACAACTTATCCATATCCACCATATCCTTCACAACCATTCACTTTTCCACACTTATTTACTAGAACACCCACTCATTCAAAAAATGAAAAAGAAGGTGCATGATAGGTTACACAATAAGGTTATCCGACTTCGCTTTGGATTCCACTAGGCGCGGTCGAGGGAAATCTTGGTGTTTCATTGTGTTTGGATATGTTTCCTCCGATATTTATTTATGGAATGATCCACAACTATTTCGGTTGTTGATATATGATCAACTACATGTTCATACATATGTTTTAGATAAAGTCTCGAGTATCTGACTATAAACGACTCAATTTCTGTGTTTGGTGCATTTCCTTTCATTCCAATATATTCAGCGAGTGCACCATTAAGGTAACCGGCCCTCCCTATGGAGTGTGTGGCTGTAAGTACCGGATCCTAAGTCCACGGTTCACATAATTCACGTTTTCCACTCTTGCATGTTTTCTCGGATTTTTGAGTCATGTTTCTCTATGGTGTGAATTATGTCTTTATTGCTTATTGTTTTTCCTTCTAAAACTAAAATAAAAAAAAAAAAATAAAATAAACATAGTAATCTAGGAAGTCTCGAATCGACTTTAAAAGACTGATCGCTAAAAAACAAATTTTCTAAAATTCTTGTAAAAAATTTGTTTGGGGTGGGGTGTTCGTGTTTCGCACTAAATGTTTTATGTCCCACTAGAGTTGCTTTTAGGCCGTTTTTATTGTATTACTTATTCGATTGACATGATCTATTAATTTAGAGTTCATTCGCTCGCGATAACTTACGCCATGCACGCACTTCGAGGCGTTTTCCACTATCTCGTATGTCATCCGAAGTCGGAATAGAGTGTTTTATGGATCATTGGATAGGAAATTCTCTCCTGATCATTTCCATATATCATTCGCAAAAATCGGACCGGTAACTAAGCCGGGAATTTTGATTTGAAATTAAAAAATCGAAAAAAATCGAAAAATTTCGATTTTGGGTCTTCTAACCCAACTAAAACGACCGCCATGGAGATGCTGGCCGCCTTACATTCTCACGCGCAACAGTTCATCTCTTTCATCTTCCACCGCCATTAACATCTTCCAAACCTAAAAAAAAAAAAAAATCAAAATTAAAAAAATAATACCATAAACCCACGCCAAAAATCATATCCAAACCCCATTTTTGTTTGCAAACACCAATCAAAACAAACTCCACCAATTTAAAACTCAAAACCACCAAAAATCAAACCAATTGGTGCTGCCGCCACCACTCCACCACTTCCACTGTTCTTCAAGTCGGTCAAGTAAAACCACCACTACCACACTTTCTACAAACCCCAAACCGTAATCAAACTCTAAATGGCTCAACGCCAGATTATACCGAGCAGATTTTCACCGACCATTTCGCTACCGCTTTACGGTGACGAATGGCTAGTAGAGACTGGAATAGTCTCGTACTTAATCGAAGACTTCTACCATGAAGACTTTGGTCGACGGTTCTACAACACCCGGAGTCGAGGGGAGTCGGATTTTGTTTTGGTGAAGAAGAAGAGGTGGAGTTGACCACGGGTTGTTGGTTATCGAGATTCTAGGCATTCCGCCTTAGAATCAACTGATGCCGCTTTTACCGATCCCCAGTTTGACGGGTTGAGCCGTTGATGGGCGCATCGCCATCAATGGGAGCTACAATCCAAACTCCCATCAGGTGCGCAAAGCTTCTCGAGGACCAACCAACCGGCTACAGCCCGTTGGATTGGTCGGAATGTCCTAGGCAAGGACAAGGTCAGTGACATCGGTCCGACCTGCTTCCATCGCCCTATGGATACTCCAGAGCGAAGTACGATTTCAGATCCCGGAGTTTTTGCTTTAACATGATCGAGGTTCGACGGTCGTTGGCACCTCTTCCCGCGGCTTATCACTAAGATCATGTTGAAGATGAAGGCAACTCCGCTTCCGAGAGGATTTACATTACCCCGCACGGAACCCGCCAGATCTATAGGAGTGTGTCCAACAAGTCTGGAAATTGCCCGAGGATAGGGAACAGCCGAGGAGGAGGAACAGAGGGTAGATGAGGATGAGTCGGAGGAGGATGAGGAGGATGGCACCTGCTTTGATAATGGATGCCTTCCGAGGTGAGGTGTTGGTTCCGAGCGCATGGCTATGCTTCATAGGGGCACGCTGCTCACTCAACACTCTCTCAGCATTGCATCTTCGGACTCGACAGCCACCATTCACCACAACTTCGAGATCCGCACCCGTGAGGGAGAATGAGAGATGGGAGCAGCGAGGGGGGCTGAGATAGAAGCCCGCCAGCTTTAGAGTGGACATGTTAAGACGCTTCCCACCTCATACAGACATCGGCCTCGAGGACACCTACTAGGCATGAGCGTCGCCGACGAAGGACGATCGGCCTTTGGACCTTCCGGAGCCCGTGAGCCACCACTGAAGTTCAGGCCCCTCGCCACCTGGCGCAGGTGTTTAGAGAGGATGAGGAGTGATAGTGGTAGTTATTTGTGTTTTATAAGTTGTTGTTTTATTTACTTTTGTTGTCTTTATTGTAATGTAACTTTTATTTCAAGAATGCTAATCTTGTAGTGATATCTCGAATGAAATTATAATATAAGGGTTTATTTTCATTTTGTGTGCTTGTTTCATATTGACCCCACCTTCCCAACTTGTTTGGGGGTGGTTTGATTATTTCAAGTCGTATTCTTAATAAAACCCCAATTTGTTAGAATTTCATCATGGAGTAAGGTGAAAATATGGTAGTTTAGGCATATCCGTGATTGAGAATCATTATAGGATGAAATCTAGATTAAATAGGTACATTCAGTCATAAAATCCAAATAAGAGATAACTCGGGTTTGAATTAGAATCCGTGAGATGAGTTGTTTCCGCTTTGAAGTTTGGAAATTTTAGGATTTTCTAAAACCGCCAAAAATTAGTCTTGGCAACTTTTCCGATCCATTCTAGCAACTTTAAACCTATATAAACTTGATACAATCTATCCTCACAACTCACACTACACCTAAACTCCATCACTCACCCTTCAAACCCGCTGATTCCCACGCTTCGACTTCATTTTCGCAATTACCCCTTCGAGGCCTTGGAATACGCTTCTAGTTGAGCGCTGCCTCTACAATTCTACGGAAAAATTTGGTCGAGCGCCATACAATGCTTAGTCGAGCGACAATTCGCTTAAGTTCTGGAAATCAAAAAATACAAAAGATACCGCTGCTTCTAGTCGAGCGAATTTAACCCGCTTAAGTTAATCGGAAATCAAAATACAAAGCGCTACACGCTTCTAAGTTGAGGCCCACCGACTCTCCGGACCAGAAATTTTCCAGTTTTTTCGGCGTAGTTTCCGAAGTCATTCAGAGCTATTCCAAAGCGTAATTTTGAGATGACATCTCCAATATTGATACCGAACAGCCTTTCGAAGATTTGTTCCAAAGCACTACTTACGGTGCTTGGTTTTGGCGAGGTGATCACATATGTTGCCGGGAACCTCTTATGGTAAGACCGGCTGAACTTTATTCGACAAAGACTTGCATCTTATTTTTATAATAACTGCATTTTCTTTTGAGACCGGATGGAGAACAAGTGTTCTCCATCAACATCGACGATGAACCAATGGAGATTACCGTGTTCTTGCTAGCCTTTGTTCTTGGACTTGGTATGCCATTTGAGATACAAGACCCATGGTGCTATTGGGTCGATAATATGCATGTCTACACCTATGAAGTCTTTGCACGAGGCTTATGGGGCGTGCATTTTTTCAGATTGAGGACCAAGGGGACTATAACGTTGCCCTTGGTAGCCCCGGTCCATGAACATAGGAACCGTATATGTTTTGATAATGCTAAACATTTTAGGGAATGGCTTTTTTCTTCGGAATGACGCCACTTGCGCCGCTTTCATTGCTTTAGCCAATGGACGGGTTCTATGACCTTCCTTAACTTTGATGTCTAGTTTAGCACGAGCCTATACCATGAGGCATAAGTACCTTCTTATGCCCGCTTTTAATTTCAATGATTATGCTATGTTTCTTTCCCCGCTTTTTGTACACGCTTCACGGATTGGATTAAGGTGGACACGGTGCGCACCCACCAATAGTATTATTCGATCTTTCCGCGTAATGACTTGGCATGGGTGGCGGATACAACCTCCTCACCAGGTTGCTCTACACCCCATCGCACCAAGTGGCACTTAATAGGTTAGCAATCATAGATGATAAATGGCGTGAAGCCCGCAAATTATCATAGCATGGCAGATCGCTGAAGGAACCCCACTTCTTTATAGAAGTAGAGGATGACTAAGATGACTAATAACAACGGAGTGGAGGTAAGTTTTAGTTTCTAAGTAGTGTCCGCTTATGTCCCAAGCAATTTAATTAGGTTAACCCCATAATGGGTGGAACTCTTATAGAGTCAAGGTCGCTTTTATTTCCTATATTAGTACGCTCTAACATTGTTTTTATAGATGTTTGTTTCGAATTTTCACGCTTCAATGGTATTTTTCCTACCCTCTTTATTTACAATGCTTTGAGGACAAAGCATGCTTCTTGTTTGGGGGCATAGAATCACGGTAATTAAGACATCCTGTTAGGATATAGATATATATAATATGCATTTGTTTTCTAGTTAAAATTTCAAAAATTTATAAATATAAATAAATAAGTTTATGCTATACACTTAGGAATATTGGTATTGTTTTCTTTCTCCATGCTCTTAACAATCTAGAAGTCTCACATAGTTGTTGATCGTAATAATTGTTAGAAACTTAGGTTAATAATAGGTAATAATCTTTGCATCTATCTATAAATATATTACATGAGTATCTATGATTGTTAGCAAGAAGTTTCTCAAATCTAGGCTAGAGTACTTATTCTACAAACTCGTGAGAATATAGCCTAAAGCCTTATATGATAAACATTTGAGAAATGACACAAGGGAGAAGTAAAATCCGATAGAAATCACACGCCCACTTGCTTGATCACTAAACCATATCCTAAGTGAGAATTTAGGCATTTTTGATCGATATAGCCGTAAATTCAAACCTATGAATTATTTTTCCGCTTAGTCACCACTCGAGCCTTTTCATTAGCCCTTCCATAAACCACAATTCCTTTATCCTGTTACAAAAACAAAACAAAATAAAAAAAAAAAAAGAATAAATCGACCTACCCAATTTAGAATAAGTCCGAGATGAAGAATGAGTGAAGAAAGAAGAAGAAAAACCCGCGGTAAACAAAAAAAAAAAAAAAAAATTGTTAGTTGCTTCGTAAAAATAAAGAAAAGAAGTTTCCATCCAAAGAAAAGAAAAATAGAAATAAAATAAAACTCCAAAAAAAAAAAAAATAGAATAAAAGGGAGTCAAAAGCCAAAGAAAAGAAAAAGAAAAATATGGCTAAGGATGGAAACAAAGTGTAGAAGCAAAAGAAAATAACAAGGTTTTCTAGTTACATAATATGAAGACTCTATTATCTCAGACTTGTTCTCTAGAATATCCATTTCCTTCCTTCTTAAACCATCTCCTAATCCCAGAAACACCTAATAAAGACCTCTAGCCCAATTAGGAATAGGTTAGTGTGATGATAGTAAGTGGCAGATGTGTTTGATTGACCCCGCTTCCTTGTTGTCATTGAGATTGTAAGGTAAAGTGTGCCCATCGCATTAATCGGAGTAGCTTAAACTTGAGTGCAAAAATCGAGTGTTGTTTCTTGACTATTATTGTGAGAACCTATTTAAGGACGCTTATTCCGAAGTTCTCGTAAACAAACCTCGCTAAACATTTGATAGTACTACTCATTGTATATATGTTTATTGTAGATGATTGATTATTATGCATATATTAACTTAGGGTTTTGACTGGTTATTCTTATATAATTGCTAGAGAGATGTATAGATAGTTGAGCATGAATAAGGAAACAATAGTTTTATTTTCTTAGTCGTCAGAAGATAGATGAAGTTTCAGGAGTACCTTCATCGAAAACTCTCACGAGGTTATAACTCGTCCACTAGGGAATTCCTAGTGGTTTAAGGCCTTGTTGCATATGGTCAATGCAATCGCGACTCAGCTTAAACGAGAGTAGTTAGAACTCCATTTTTGGTCACTTATTCTAATTTTCTCATATTTGCTTGAGGACAAGCAAAATGTTTTTGGGGTGGTTTGATAAGAGCCCAAAACTGTAGTTTTAACCCCTTAATAATCATACTGTTAGACCAATTATGTGAATAATAAGTAAGAGTTAACACCGATTACGCGTTTTATGCATTTCAAGGCTTCAAAGTCCATTATGTGCGAAATGTACCACTTTAGCGAAATACAGAGCAAAAAGTCAAGAGAACTTCCGAAAAGCCAGATCTTTGGACTCAGACCTCGGAATTGGGCATACCTTATGTCAAAACGACCGGCTCGGAAAGAGCTTTGTAATGGTCCAAGCCTTGACCCAATCAGAGGAGCAGAAGTGGACGAAAAGTCTGTGGAAGTCAACTGCAGCTGAAGAGGCCTTTTGGATCGAAGAAGTGGGTTTGGGCCCCGATTCTCCGCCCAAACCCCGCTCCAAGCCCATGCACGAATTTTGATCTGAATGTATAAGAACAAAAGCTTAAGTCTTTGTTAATGGTAGATAGATAATGGTAGATAGATAATGGTAGATTAATTAGTAGAGAATTAGGGTTCATAGCTTAGAATAGAAAGTAGCCATTAAAATAGCTTCTAGATCTAGATTTAATTGTTTTATTTAATTAGTTTCAAATCCTTATTAGATTAAACCTTTGAATCTTGTTCTTCATTTGATTAGATCAATAAAGTAGTATTCTTTATCCATTTCGATTTTGTCAATTACAATTCTAGATCTAATTTCAATTCATGTCCTTAGTTCAATTTAGTCATTAAATTAGATTTCATTATTGTTTAATTAAATAAATTTCAATGCTTTATATTATGTTTAGTTTTAATCTAAATGGAAATGATTGCGGAATGATTCAAGGCTAAACCTCCATTAGAGGGGGTAGTGAAGCCTTGATGAAAGCTTGATTCCGATTATCGTAGAGTCGCCGATGATTTTCCATTCCACTCTAGAAATGATTAGTTCACCATGAGAATGGGTTTAATTGTTCACATGCTAGTTATGAATTGGTAGAAATGCCATGTATAATTAGGGATTAGGAATAACTAAATTGTTCTCACAAGCATTCAATTCGATTACTGAATTTATTCGCCGTTAGTGGATTAAGTTGAGTTAAGGTGGAATCAATCCCCTCTAACTCCTTATCATAGAATCAACGAGCATTCCCATAGTTATTTAGATAATCGACTAGTTGCATCTTGTGGGTAGTTGCATCGTAGTATAATTCCCTTCAGAAAACTCTCATAGACTTAAAAACCACTAGTTAGATTAGAAAACATCCATGCTAGAGCACTAGGTGGAACTAACTTATCTACTCCACTATATCTCAATTGGTTGAGAGTAGAATAAAATTCTTTGATAATTGACACGTAAAAGTATTAAGTTTAGTTTACTTACGTTTTGAATTCATCGTTTATTTCGTAGGTAAACTATTCATTTCACTCTTATCAGTTACCAAGGTTTAAAACGAACCTTGGACACCAAAATAAAAAAAAAAAAAAAAGAGAGAGAGAAGAAAACCTAACTACACCCACGCCAAGCAATTCAATCCAACTAAAATCTTCTCCAAACCATTACCACCACCACCCCAACTCCAAAAACAGCCACCAATTCAAGTAACCACCACCGCCACCACCGTTGTTTTAGTTGTTTTTTCAAAACTCGCCTCCCTACGCTTTACAAAACCATTAGTTGTCTCAGAAACTTCAATGGCGCTACGACGCGGAGATGATTAGGAGGGATTGGAACGGACTGTGGTACTCGACTGAGGAGTTCTATCACTATGATTTGGTAGAACAGTTTTATAAAAAGCAAGAATTGAGGGGATAGGATTTTCATAAAGTTAGCGGTGAACGTGGAGGGAAGTAACTAAACAGTTGTTGGTGAATGTTAGGGAATTACGCTTTTGAAAGAAACCTAGTAATCCATTAATTCAGGAATCCCATAGATAACCGGAGTTCCCGTGATTGATGAAAGACCGCCGTGTCGTGGAGGGTGAATACAATCCAACATCTCATTGGTCCGCCACCAACCCTCGAGAACCAATCAACGGGTCAGAGCTCAATGGATTAGTAAGAACGCCCCAGGCAAAGACAAAGTCACCGATATCGGTCCGCAATGTCCGATGTTCTCTCGGATTTTGCAAACAAATAAGTATAATTTCTGCATCCTCGATTTAATGTTTAATGGGATTAGAGGAGTGGAAAGAGCTTGGCGCCTCTTCCGTGATTGATCACTAAGATCATGCTCTCCTTTAGAGTCGCCGCAAAATCTGCTCCTATTAAGATCAAATTGCATTCTAATGCAAGTATCTATATGGATTGCATCCAAGAGACTTGGCCATTGTCAAGAAAAGGTGGTTGAGTCAAGGATGAAAGGGAGGATATGACATGTCCGGATGACGATGCATTAGATAGCTGTACTTTAATTTAGAACGATGCAAGTGTTGCAAACCGCCTTTGCGCCAAGTTTATGGTATTTGTGAAAATATCCGAGATAGATAGATTGTAGTTCAAATAAGCAAACGAACCTTCGGGACGAGATTTAAAATGCTCGAAAGGGGGTCAGGACGATATCTTGTCTAACTTGGAGACTATCCACAGCATCACCAAGCCCAGTATGCAGTACTCAGGACTGAGATGGAAGCACAACGCTTGTTCCAAATAGAGATGCTATGACGCACGCCACCCGTGGAGGATTCTGTTTCAGCCGAGTCCGACAGCATGAGCCGCCGTCGCATGGCGACGATGGTTCAAGCCATTCTCCATCCCAGGGCCAATCTCCATCTCAGGGTCCATCTTCATCACATAACTAGGTGTTCACCATTAGTTTGTGTTCGCTGTTATTTCATGATTTTGTTTTATTAGTTGAACTTTAATTTAGTTGTTAAATTTAAATATTAAGGTGTTTGTTTTATGTTGTTTGGTTTTAAATTTTAGTTCTAAGATAATTTGTTATTTTCGAGTTCTGCTTGTTTTTATCATTAATCCCACCTTCCCGACTTGTTTGGGGGTGGTAATATTTATACCGAGCATAATTTGTTATATGATCATCTGCTACAAAGTTGTCTTGGAGGAAAGGTTGAGAATTTCTCAGCCGATATCAAAGATATCTATGATTTGTGTAATGGTAGCATGAAATCTAGGAGAGTTTAGAAGTTACTATTCTAAATCCAAGATGAAGGATACCATGATTTTTAGAAACCACTAAAATGGTTTGTTTCCGTTTTGGTTTGGAATTTTTCTATTCTAAAATTGCCTCAAAACAATTTGGGAACTTGCCGATTCATTTTGGAAGCTCGTAACCTATTTAAACTCCCTTCATTCTACACTAACAAACCACACTACACCCCACCATCATCCCTCACCTTTCACTCCAAGTTTTTCCTTCTTTTTCCTCCAAACTTCTATTTCAAAGACTAACGAAGCCGCCGCTTCGTCGCTAGAGTTAAGACTACTCGCACTCTTCCGAAATTTTGCTCGAGCGAATTGCGTTCTCCTCCTTGAGCGACTTCTACCAAACACTGTAATTTAAAACCCACGAAAGCACGATTCGCGCCGCCATCCGTGAACACGGAAATTCCATTTTTTTTAGGGTCATTCTAGTATTTTTTGAACTGCTCAAAGAGTCGTTGAGATGACATCTCCTATAGTCATACCGAACAGTCTTTCGAAGACGAAGTTGGGAACCGGAGACCTATGGACATTGGTTCCCAATATGATCCCCGCATTTAGGATGGCGCCATCCATCGGGTAAGTGATGACGATTCATATTCACCACAACTTATCGCTTATTTCTACTTAATTAACGTTAAATTTATTGTAATCAAGATGGAGAACAAGAATTCTCCATCATAGTTGATGACACGATACATAAATTCAATAAAATGTGGTCGCTTTAGTTTTAGGATTACCAATACCTAATCCTCGCTCACACATGGGCATATATGACCGATAATGCATACCTTTATGATTATACATATTTCCATGAGTATTATGGGGAGTGGTATTTCGAGTAATGGACCAGGGCCGATATAGCATTGCCCTTGGTAGCCTTTCCCTAAACGTAGGCACCACCATGTTATTTATCCCGATGAATATTTTGGGGAATGGTAGTTTATTTCTGCAAACAAGATCGCTGGTGACATTTTCCTCGCTTTAGGTGAGTGGACGTCGCCGATATGACATTCCCCGAGTTTTTTAGTCGCTAGTCTTAAGAGAGCCCAAACCATGAGCGTAAAGTATCTTCTTATGCCTGTGTTGGTAAGCCGCGATCACGCGAAGTTGTTTACCCGTATTTTGTGCACAATTCACAGATTGGAAAAGGGTTGAAGTCATGAGACCCACCAATTGGGTGGTTCGCCATCAGGAATAATGACTTGGCCCAGGGATGGATGGCAAGCCTCATTTGGTCGCCTCCATTACATCCCATCGGACATAATAACACTTAATAGGTTAGCATTAGTAGATGATAAATGGCTGCAAGCTTGGCAAGTTATAATGGATCGGGCAGATGCAAAGGAACCTCATCTCTTTAATGAGGAGGAGGATGCTTGCCGAGATAAGGTAAGTTTTTAGTTTTGTTATTGCACCGCTTATGTCCCAAGCAATTTAATTGCTAACCCCATAATGGGTGGAACTCTTATAGAGTTCATACAAGATTTTTATTTCCTATACTAGTATGTTCTAACCTTGTTTTTGCAGATGTTCCGAATTTCACGCCGTTTCCATGGTATTTTTACCCTCTTTATTTAAATACTTTGAGGACAAAGCATGCTTCTTGTTTTGGGGCGGGGGCCCATAGAAACAGTGTAATTAACGATCCTGTTAGGATATAGAAATGTATAATATGCATTTGTTTTCAAGTTAAAATTTTCAAAAATATAAATAAATAAGTTTATGCTATACACTTAGGAATATTGGTATTGTTTTCTTTTCTATACTCTTAACAATCTAGAAGTCTCATGTGAGCTTTTGCATCTGAATAATTGTTAGAAACTTAGGTTAATATGTAGGTAATAATCTTTGCATCTATCTATAAAAATATTACATGAGTATCTATGATTGTTAGCGAAGAAGTTTTCGAAAAAGCTAGGCTAGAGTACTTATTCTACAAATCCTGTGAGAATATAGCCTAAAGCCTTATATGAGTTTAAACATTTGAGAAATGACACAAGGGAGAAGTAAAATCCGGATAGAGAAATCACACGTCCACTTGCTTGATCACTATGCCATATCCTAAGCGAGAATTTAGGCCCTCTTTGGATCGATATAGCCAGAAATTCAAACCTATGAATTATTTTCCGCTAGTCCCCCCTCTGAGCCTTTCTTTAGCCTTTCATAACCCACAAATCCTTTACCCTGTTACAAAAACAAAACAAAATAAATAAAATAAATAAAAAAAAATCAACCTACCCAATCTAGAATAAGTCTGAGAATAGAATGAGGAAGAAAGAAGAAGAGGAAAACCGTGTAAACAAAAGTTAGTTAATTGCTTCTTGAAAAATAAAGAAAAGAAGTTTTCATCCAAAGAAAAGAAAAATAAAAATAAAAAATAGAAATAAAATAAAACTCCAAAAAATAGAATAAAAAAGGAGTTAAAAGCCAAAGAAAAAGAAAAAAATATGGCTAAGGATGGAAACAAAGTATAGAAGCAAAAGTAAATAACAAGGTTTTTCTAAGTTACATAATATGAAGACTCTACTATCTCGGACTTGTCCTTTTGAATATCCATTTCCTTCCTTCTTAAACCATCTCCTAATCCCCAAGAACACCTAATAAAGACCTCTAGCTCAATTAGGAATAGGTTAGTGTGATAGTAAGTGGCAGATGTGTTTGATCGACTCGGGCTTCCTTGTTTGTCATTGAGATTGTAAGGTAAAGTGTGCCCAATCTTGATCTTTGGAGTAGCTTAAACTTGAGTGGAAAAATCAGAGTGGTTTTTGTCTTGACATTTATGTGAGGACCTACTTAAGGACGATATTCCGAGTTTTCAGAAACGAACCTGTTAGGCATTTCATAGTATTACTCATAGTATATATATTTGTATCATAGATGATTGATTATTATGCATATATTAGTTTAGGTTTTTGACTTGCTTATTCTTATTCAATTGCTAGTGAGATGTATAGATAGTTGAGACATGAATAAGGAAACAATAGTTTTATTTCTTAGTCGTTGTAGTATAGATGAAGTTTGTGAGTACCTGATAAGAGCCCAAAAATGTAGTTTTAACCCCTTAACAATCATACTTTTAGACCAATTATGTGAGTAATAATTAAGAGTTAATACTGATTACGTGTTTTTATGCATTTCAGGCTTCAAAGTTTATTATGTGCAGAAATGTGCCACTTTAGCGAGATAAAGGAGCAAAGGTTGGTTGCTAAAAGGTTCTGTGAATAAAGGCCAAGATTCAAGGAGACAAAGCCTTTGTAAAGCCCGGTCAAAAGCTGAAAAGTCAACACGGGCAGAAATAGTGCACAAGTCAGCAGAACTTCCGAAGGCCATATATTTGGACTCAGACCTCTAAATTGGGAGTATCTTATGTCAAAAGGACCGGCTCGGAAAGAGCTTTCCAATGGTCCAAGCCTTGGCCCAATCAGAGGAGTAGAAGTGGACTAAACATTTGTCGGGCCAAATCAGAGAAATGAAGAGCCCATTTTGGACTAAAGAAATTGGGTTTTGGGCCTGATTCTCTGGCCCAAAACATGGCTCCAAGCCCATGCACGATTTTTGGATCTGAATGTATAAAAACCAAAGCTTCACTCTTTGTTAATGGTAGATAGTTAGACCTAGATTAAAGATTAGATTAGTAGCCTCCATTAATTAATTCTAGATCTAGTTTTCCTTAGATTTAATTAGTTTAATTTAATTAGTTTCATATCTTGTTTTTATTTAATTCCTTGAATGATTGTTCATCATTTAATTAGATAAATAAAATAGTTATTCTTGTCAATTTCGATTTTTGTCATTTACAATTTATTAGATCTAATTTCAATTCTTGTTATCATTCAATTCTTAGTTATTAATTAGATTTCGATTATTGTTTAGTTAAATTTCATAAAGTTAGAATCTTTGTAATATGTTGTATTCAATTTCAATGGGAAATGATGGTTTGATGAATCAAGGCTAAAACCTCCATTAGAGGGGTTGATGAAGCCTTGATGAAAGCTTAGTTGTATAGTCTAAGCGTTGTAGAGTCTATTCCATTCTAGAAGGTCGTGTTTCGCCATGAGAATGGGTGGACGACCTCACATGCTAGTTATAATTGGTAGAAATGCCATGTTAATTAGGGATTAGAACGAGCAATTCTTACCATAAGAACGTAAGAATTGGATTACAACAGTCTATTCTAGGTGATTAAGTTGGATTCGAGGTGGATTCAATTCCCCTCTAATTCTTTATCTAGATTCAAGAACATTAGTATTTCCATATATTTCGTAGTGACATTCAACATATTGCTTTTCATATTGCATCGTAGTATAATTCCCCCTCGTAATACTCTCATTAGACTTAAGACCGATTAGTTAACTAGAAAACATCACATGCTAGAGAACTAGGAGTGGAACGAACTTGTTACTCCACTCTATTTCGATAGATTTGAGAGTAGAAACTTTGATAAATATAGACTCATAAGATTAGTTTTAGTTTACTTACGTATTGAGATTCAACGTTCATTTCGTAGGTAAGCTATTCAATTTTATCTTTTATCAAATGGCACCGCTGCCATCTTAGTTTCACTTTAGCATTGTTTTCATAGTATAATTAGTCATTTTTAAGTCCCATTTCACCCACCCACCCTTGTTTGATTCATACCGTGGTTGTTCGCTTTGGCGTTAAAAATTCCGCGAATTTAAAATTACACCGAGCCGATCGCGTGCCTATAAGGAGCGCACATGGCGCTCTAACACTGGAACATAGAGCGACCGCCCCATACCGAACGCAACCCGCTTAGTTTATCGAACACAGAGCGCCGATCCGCTTCAAAGCGAAGCGCACCTCTAAGCTGAAATTTGCCGGATTTCCACGAGGTTTGTTTCAATTTCGATTTTTCAAGTTTTTCGGTGTTTTAACTTGTTATATACACTGAACACGCGTAAACAAGACGCTTATTCATAAGTTTAAGCAAGGACGCAATCAGGTATTCCTTTCTTCCACACCTCGCATCTCGATTCATGGTTTCTACTAGTATATCAGAATTGTTTGGAGTGTTGCATGTTTAGTTAAGTTCGACTTAGTCTTGCATGAGATTAAGGTCTGGTCGAAGAAAAACAACTAACGTAATTACACGACAACGTCAACAAACAAGTCTATCTAGTTTCCCACCCACTACACCTCTAGCTACTATTTCACACACACCACCTGATATTATGGATGAAGAAAGAGAGACTCCTCTCTCTGACTTTTATAAAGCCTTGAGCGATAGCCCTAAATCTTGCATCGTTCTAGCAGACCCAATGGGGGATTTCCGCATCCCCCCAAATATATTTAATTTGTTACCCGTTTTTCATGGTTTAGGCCATGAAAAACCTTATCAGCACATGCATAGGATTGAACAAGTCCTTACAACATTCCACTATCCTACGGTTGGTGCGGAACAAATTAAATTGAGGGTATTCCCTTTCACCTTAGCTGATAAGGCGGCGCCTTGGTTAACTGCCCAAGCGCCTAATTCTGTGGACTTGTGGGCCAAACTTGTTCAGCTGTTTATGGAACATTTTTACCCACCCCTAAAGACGGATGAAATGCTTTCCAAGATTCACGTCTTTCGAAAGAATCCTCATGAATCATTTTCAGAGGCTTGGAATCGTTTCACCGATCTCCTTATAGAGTGTCCACACCATCACCTAGCAAAAGACACGTTAGTTCGTGCCTTTTTCAAAGGACTTCTACACCACCATAAAGAAGTCCTAGACGTAATGAATGGGGGTAGTTTCCTAAGTAAAGGAGCCTCAGAGGCATATAAATTTTTGGAAGATCAGACTAAGCGTAATAATAATAATGGTAGTGACGATTACTCCCGCTCCGCTAGTTCTTCTTCAACAGTTAAGGCTACCAGTATGTTTGAGGTTAAATCAGATCCTGAGCTTAAAACTCTAATTGAATCCCTCACAAAAAAGGTAGAGGCCATTTCTGTACAACAAAAGCCTATCTCTGCCATGAATGTAAATTCAAATCCATGTAGTTTATGTTGGAGTCCTGAGCATCCCAACTCCCACTGTCCTATAGCCTATGAACATTCTTGTTCCATTAATAGTGAACCTAACGCCCCTTGGAGACAGAATCCCAACTTCGGTTGGAGAAATAACCAACAAGTCACACCTACAGGGTACAATAATCAATATGTTAGGCCAACGCACAGTTATAACCAAGCTCCACCATAACAAGGACAGGATCAGGGTAATTATAATAATTATAACAACCAAGTGCAACCTCGACAAAGTCAAGCACAAGGTCAATGTAGTTATAATAATTATAATGCTAATAGAGGTATCGTTCCGATAAATAATAACTATCACAATCCACCCATAAATAATCAACGCGAGATAGTTCCAGTCACACCACCCGTGACTACTACACCCACACAACCGGATCGTCTTGACACCTTCATACAAGTGAGCCAAAAACTTTTCCAAACCATGGCTCAATCTAACCAACACATTCTACAATCCGTTAATAATTTAAACCAACAGTTAGCCCAAGAGAAAGCCCAACCAAAAGGCGTGTTTCCAGGCCAAGCGATACCCAACCCTAGAACAACAAACACAGCCTTTGAGGTAAACGGTAATACTAGTACGGAAACTACAACCGTGGGTGAGCTAAATGCCATCACCACTCTCCGCTCGAAGAGTGGTTGATAACAAAGTAACTATGCTTATAGTTACCCCATCAAGATACTCCTACACCGGATATCGAACTAGATACCGAAATAGAAACTGAAGAACCTACCACTGTAGAGGTACCAGTTAAACCACAACCTAAGAAACAGAAAGCCAAGGTTACACATCAAGTCGAGCCATACGCTAAATATAGAGCGAAACCACCGTTCCCTCATAAATTAGCCATGCTAACCAGGGATTAACTTTGAGGAGATTAGGAACATTTTCAAAAATCTAACGATAAACCTTCCTTTACTCGAAGCTTTAAAAAAGCTACCTAACCACGCTAAGTTTCGTAAGGAGTTGTGCACTACTAGGCGTAAGACCAACATACCTAAAGACGCCTTTCTAACTGAACAGTTCCCAACTTTATCCGAAAATAATGGAATTGTTAAGTACAAGGACCCTAGTCGTCCTACTATACAATGCACCTTAGGAGATTCTTACACGACGACCGCGCTACTAGACCTGGGGGCTAGTGTTAACTTACTCCCATTTTACTTGTATAAACAAATCGGTCTAGAGGAGATGCAACCTACTAAAATGACATTGCAATTAGCTGATCGGTCTATTAAATATCCTAAGGGTGTGGTTGAAAATGTGCTGGTTAAAGTCCAAAATTTTTACTACCCAGCCGACTTCGTTATCCTCGACACAAAAGTCACTAACGACTCTGTACCTATCATTTTAGGGCGTCCCTTCTTGGCTACTGCCAACGCGCTCATAAACTGCTGCGATGGTTCGATGTCCTTGTCCTTTGGCCATCTTTGTGTTGAGGTAAATGTTTTCAAAACGAGGACATAGTATCCCAATTCATCTACAAATGGCGAGGTTAGCATGATCGAGAGCTTAGCTCAAGATTACTTCAAAAACATGTTTCCGGAGAAACAGATTAACAAATTCCTTTCCTTCGGAAATTCCGACTTTAACAATGACTCCCTGATAGTAGACGAAATCGAAGAAGAATTCCTGCAACTCTTTTGCACCGCTTCTTTACCACTTCGCGAGTCCCCCCTTGCCAACAACCATTCATCCCTTGATGCTATGACGGAAGATAAATTTTTCAATCTCTATCCCAGTGATCCTTTTGACCTACCTATTGAGGAATGTCTTGCATATATCAAGATTTCTGATGATATGGACTTGAGAGCTCTAGCTGAGAATCATTCACCTTCCATCACCAATATTCCCCACCCTCCACCTTTTCAAAGAAACATCGAGTTTGCACTCAATCCTTTAGTTTCTCCTGTGCTTCATGATTTTTTAAATCCACCTAGTAAACAAATACTTGCCAAGGATAAACCACTTGACACCTTCATTTTCAGACTTGAGACAGTCCCTAACTACACCATGAATGAGTTTTGTGCTAAACCCACATCCTCATTTTTTCCATGCTTTCCCTCTAAAACTTATCCCAATCCACCATATTTTCCACAACCATTCACTTTTCCACACTTTTTCACTAGGACACCCTCTCGTTCAAAGATGAAACATAAGGTGCATGCTCGGTTATGTTATAGGTCTATCCGACTTCGCTTTCATTCCACTAGGCTGCGTCGTAGGAAATCTTGGTGCTTGATTGTGTTTGGATATGTTTTCTATGATATTTATTTATGGAACGATCCACAACTATTTCGGTTGTTGATATATGATAAACTGCATATTCATACATGTGTTTAGATAAGTCTAGGGAATCTGACTTTAAAAGACCCAAGTTTTCGACAATACCAACTTTCGGAGTATAGGCCAAACAAAATTTTCAAACTTAAAAAGAGTTTTCCAATTTTGTTTGGGGGCATGATTTTGGTATTCATTTCAAATCATGTTGCCACCCTAAGCCCTGTCATGTTTACTCCAAGTAGAGTTTGTGTTAGTTAGTACGTACCAGTTTAATTGTGCTTCATATTATCATATCATCTTTACAATATTTCTGTTACAGGTACTGCAAATTTTTGCCACGTTTTTATGAAAAATTCTTTCCTTATCTCTTTACACTTTGAGGACAAAGCGTTCGATTGTTTGGGGGTGGGATAGAAACATTTGCAAAAATTAGACACTTTTAGGATGTAAATTATGCACTTTTATTTATAAAATGTTAAAAATTATAAAAATTAGTTAGTTACATAATTTAATTGTGCTATTGAATTGTTTCATGAACCCCCTTCTCCTAAATTGTTTGGGGGTGGTATAGAAACACGATGTAAATGTTAAGCACATATTAGGTTGTATATTACGAATTATTTGTTTTAAAAAAAATTAAAAATATAAATATAAAGTTTATGCTATACACTTAGGAATATTGGTATTGGTTCTTTCTCTATGCTCTTAATAATCTAGAAGTCTCACGTAGCTTTTGCATTAGAATAGTTTTTAGAAACTTAGGTTAATATGTAGGTAATAATCTTTGCATCTATCTATAAATATATTACATGAGTATCTAAGATTGTTTGGCAGTAAAAGTTTGAAATCTAGGCTAGAGTACTTATTCTACAAATCCTGTGAGAATATAGCCTAAAGCCTTATATGAGTGAAACATTTGAGAAATGACACAAGGGAGAAGTATATTCCGAATAGAGAAATCACACGTCCACTTGCTTGACCACTATACCATGTCCTAAGAGAGAATTTAGGCCCTCTTTGGATCGATATAGCCAGAAATTCAAACCTAAGTATATTTTCCGCTAGTCGCCCCACTGAGTCTGTCATTAGCCCTTTCATAAACCACAAGTCCTTTACCCTGTTACAAAACAGAACAAAATAAAAAAAAATCAACCTACCCAATTTAGATAAGTCTGAGAATAGAATAAGGAAGAAAGAAGAAGAGAAAAACCTGTGTAAACAAAAGTTAGTTAATTGCTTCAAAAAAAATAAAGAAAAGAAGTTTCCATCCAAAGAAAAGAAAAATAAAATAGGAATAAAATAAAAACTCCAAAAAAATAATAGGATTAAAGGAGTCAAAAGCCAAAGAAAAAGGGAAAAAAAATATGGCTAAGGATGGAAACAAAGTGTAGAAGCAAAAGTAAATAACAAGGTTTTCTCTAGTTACATAATATGAAGACTCTATTATCTCAGACTTGCCTTTTTGAATATCTATTTCCTTCCTTCTTAAACCATCTCCTAATCCCCGCAACACCTAATAAAGACCTCTAGCTCAATTAGGAATAGGTTAGTGGGATAGTAAGTGGCAGATGTGTTTGATCAACTTCGGCTTCCTTGTGTGTCATTGAGATTGTAAGGTAAAGTATGCCCACTACACACTGGAGTAGCAAAACTTGAGTGGAAAAATCAGAGTGATTTTTGTCTTGACTTTTATGTGAGAACCTACTGAAGGACGCTATTCAAAAGTTTTAGAAACGGACCTGTTACTGCATTTCATAGCATTACTCATTGTATATATGTTTATTCGTAGATGATTGATTATTATGCATATATTAGCTTAGGTTTCGACTTGATTACTCTATATGCATTGCTAGTGAGAGGTAAAGTTAATTTAGAGCATGAATAAGGAAACAATAGTTTTATTTCTTAGTCGTTGTAGTATAGATGAAGTTTGTGAGTACCTTCACTGGAAAACTCTCACGAGACTATAACTCGTCCACTAGGGAATTCCTAGTGGTTTAAGGCCTTGTTGCATATGGTCAATGCAATCATTCTTTCAAACGAGTAGATAGAAGTCCATTTTTGGTCACTTATTCTAATTTCTCATATTTGCTTGAGGACAAGCAAAATGCTGTTTGGGGGTGGTTTGATAAGAGCCCAAAAATATAGTTTTAACCCCTTAACAATCATACTTTTAGACCTATTATGTGAGTAATAATTAAGAGTTAATACTGATTACGTGTTTTTATGCATTTCAGGCTTCAAAGTCTATTATGTGCAGAAATGTGCCACTTTAGCGAGATAAAGGAGCAAAGGTTGGTTGCTAAGGAGTTCTGTGAATAAAGGCCAAGATTCAAGGAGACAAAGCCTTTGTAAAGCCCGGTCAAAAGCTGAAAAGTCAACACGGGCAGAAATAGTGCACAAGTCAGCAGAACTTCCGAAGGCCATATCTTTGGACTCAGACCTCGGAATTGGGAGTATCTTATGTCAAAACTACCGGCTCGGAAAGAGCTTTCCAATGGTCCATGCCTTGGCCCAATCAGAGAAGAAGAAGTGGACGAAACATTTGTCGAAACCAACTGCAGCTGAAGAGCCCATTTTGGACTAAAAAAATTGGGTTTTGGGCCTGATTCTCTGGCCCAAAACATGGCTCCAAGCCCATGCACGATTTTTGGATCTGAATATATAAAAACCAAAGCTTCACTCTTTGTTAATGGTAGATAGTTAGACCTAGATTAAAGATTAGATTAGTAGCCTCCATTAATTAATTCTATATCTAGTTTTCCTTAGATTTAATTAGTTTAATTTAATTAGTTTCATATCTTGTTTTTATTTAATTCCTTGAATGATTGTTCGTCATTTAATTAGATAAATAAAATAGTTATTCTTGTCAATTTCGATTTTTGTCATTTACAATTTATTAGATCTAATTTCAATTCTTGTTATCATTCAATTCTTAGTTATTAATTAGATTTCGATTATTGTTTAGTTAAATTTCATAAAGTTAGAATCTTTGTAATATGTTGTATTCAATTTCAATGGGAAATGATGGTTTGATGAATCAAGGCTAAAACCTCCATTAGAGGGGTTGATGAAGCCTTGATGAAAACTTAGTTGTATAGTGTAGAAGCGTTGTAGAGTCTATTCCATTCTAGAAGGTCGTGTTTAAGCCATGAGAATGGGTGGGCGACCTCACATGCTAGTTATAATTGGTAGAAATGCCATGTTAATTAGGGATTAGAACGAGCAATTCTTACCGTAAGAACGTAAGAATTGGATTACAACAGTCTATTCTAGGTGATTAAGTTGGATTCGAGGTGGATTCAATTCCCCTCTAATTCTTTATCTAGATTCAAGAACATTAGTATTTTCATATATTTCGTAGTGACATTCAACATATTGCTTTTCATATTGCATCGTAGTATAATTCCCCCTCGTAAAACTCTCATTAGACTTAAGACCGACTAATTAGACTAGAGAACATTCCATGCTAGAGAACTAGGAGTGGAACGAATTTGTTACTCCACTCTATTTCGATAGAATTGAGAGTAGAAACTTTGATAAATATAGACACACGTAAATAGTTTTAGTTTTACTTGCGTTTGTAAGTTTAATCGCTTTATTTCGTAGGTAAAACTTTTATTTTTACGTTTATCAGTACCTTCACTGGAAAACTCTCACGAGGCTATAACTCGTCCACTAGGGAATTCTTAGTGGTTTAAGGCCTTGTTGCATATGGTCAATGCAATCACACTCAGCGAAACGAGAGTAGATAGAACTCCATTTTTGGTCACTTATTCTAATTTCTCATCTTTGCTTGAGGACAAGCAAAATGCAGTTTGGGGGTGGTTTGATAAGAGCCCAAAACTGTAGTTTTAACCCTGTAATAGTCCTACTTTTAGACCAATTATGTGAGTAATAATTAAGAGTTAACACTAATTACGTGTTTTTATGCATTTCAGATTTCAAAGTCCATTATGTGCAGAAATGTGCGAGATAAAGGAGCAAAGGTCGGTTACTAAGGAGTCCGTGATTAAAGGCCAAGATTCAAGAAGAAAAGCCTTTCTAAAGCCCGGTCAAAAGCTGAAAAGTCGATCGGGCGTAAAAAAGACACAAGTCGTGAGAACTTCCCGGCGTCAGATCTTTGGACTCAGATCTCGGAATGGGACCTACCTTATGTCAAAACGACCGGCTCGGAAAGAGCTTTCCAATGGTCTAAGCCTTGATACAATAAGAGGAGCAGAAGTGGACAAAAAGTCTATTGAAGCCAACTGCAGCTGAAGAGGCCTTTTTGGACTGAAAGAATTGGGTTTTGGGCCTGATTCTCTGGCCCGAAACATGGCTCCAAGCCCATGCACGATTTTTGGATCTGGACATATAAAAACAAAAGTTTAGCTCTTTGTTAATGGTAGATAGTTAGAGGTAGCTAGTTAGACCTAAAACTATATAGAATTCTCGATCTAGTTTTCAGTAGAGTAATTAAGTTTAAGTACCATTTTCAATTCTTGTTTTAGATTAAGTCTTTGAATCATTGTTCTTAATTGATTAGATAAATAAAATAGTTATTTTTTCAATTTCGATTTTTGTCATTTCAATTTATAGATCTAGTTCTAATTCTTGTTGATTATCATTTCGTAGTTTAAGTAGATTGAAACATTGTTAGTTAAATTAGTTAAGTTAGAATTTTAATATGATGAGTAGTTATAATTCAATGGGAAATGATGGGTTGATGACTAAAGGCTAAAACCTCCATTAGAGGGGTTGATGAAGCTTTGATGAAAACTTAGTGGTATAGTGTAGAAGCATTGTAGAATCTATTCCACTCTAGAAGGTCGTGATTCGCCATGAGAATGGGTGGACGACCTCACATGCTAGTTAGTATTTGGTAGAAATGCCATGAACACTAGGGATTAGAACTCGAAATTCTTACCGTAAGAACGTAAGAATCGAGATACAAGAATCTATGCTTGGTTATTAAGTTTGATTCGAGGTGGATTCAATTCCCCTTTAATCCTTTATCTAGATTCAAAAACAATCATATTTCCATAGCATTCGTAGTTTAAATTCAACATAATCAATTTCATATTGTATCCTTCGTAAAGCTCTCATTAGACTTAAGACCGATTAATTAGAATAGAAAACATTCCATGCTAGAGAACTAGGAGTGGAACGAATTTGTTACTCCACTCTATTTCGATAGAATTGAGAGTAGAAACTTTGATAAGCAATCTAGCACGTAAGATAGTTTTAGTTTACTTACGTTTTGAGTTCATCGTTCATTTCGTAGGTAAACTACCAATTTTATGTTTATCAATACCCTACTCATCATTTACTTATTGAGGGACAATTAGGTTTTGATACTCTTCTATTTTGTTCAACAACCATACACCATCTACATACACAAAAAGAAACTTGTCACCTTACAGCAGTTAGCACAAGAGAAAGTACAACCAAAAGGTGTGTTTCCAGGTCAAGCAATACCTAATCCTAAAACAACAAACACAGCCTTTGAGGTAAACGGTAATACTCGTACAGAAAATGCAAATGTAGGTGAGCTAAATGCCATCACCACTCTCCGTTCTGGGAGAGTGGTTGATAACAATGTAACTATGCTTATAGTTACACCACAAGTATTCCCTGCACCGGATATTGAACTATAGAGGTACTAGTTAAACCATAACATAAGAAACAGAAAGCCAAGGTTAGACATCTAGTTGACCTATACGCTAAATATATAGAGAAACCACCGTTTCCACAGAGATTAGCTATGTTAAACAAGGATACAAACTATGACAAGATTAGGAAAGTTTTCAAAAATCTAACGATAAACCTACCCTTTCTCGAAGCAATTAAAAAGTTATCTCACCAGGCTAAGTTTCTTAAAGAGTTGTGCACTACTAGGCCTAAGAAAAATATTCCAAAAGACGCCTTTCTAACTTAACAGTTTCCAACTTTATCATAACATAATGGAATCGTTAAGTACAAGGACCATGGTCGTCCTACTGTACAATGCACCTTAGGAGATTCCCACACGACGATCGCTTTATTAGACCCTGGGCGCAAGTGGTAACTTACTCCCGTATTATTTATACAAACAAATAGGTCTACAAAATATGCAACCTACTCAAATGATGTTGCAATAAGCGGATCGATCTATTAAGTATCCTAAGGGTGTGGTTCAAAACGTGCTTGTTAAGGTTCAGGATTTCTACTATCCTGCTGATTTTGTTATCCTCGATACAGAAGTCGTTAACGACTCTGTTCCGATCATCTTAGGGCGTCCCTTCTTGGTGACTGCCAATGCGCTTATAAATTGTTGCGATGGTTCGATGTCCTTGTTTTTTGGCCATCTTTCTGTTGAGGTAAATATTTTTAAAATGATGAAATAGTTACCAAATGCATCTATAGATGGGGAGGTTAGCATGATCGAGAGCTTAGCTCAAGATTATTTTAATAACACATTTCCAGAAAACCATATGCATAAATTCCTTTCTTTTGCAAGTTCATATTTTGTCAATGACTCCTACTTAAAGGAAGTCAACACCATCTTTGAGTCTACACCTATCGTAGACCCTTATGTTGCTCCATCTACTGAGTTTGAAAACTTGCTACCTAAGAAAGTATTCATTACTCAAGATGAGGACCCTCCAGAAGCATTTATCGACATTCTTTCCACCCCGGTGCTTAAACCTCTTCCTTCTGAGTTAAAATATATTAAACTTGATTCGGATGGTAGTCATCTGGTAATTATATCTTCTCTACTATGTAAGGAGTAAGACACACGTTTGATCAAGGTGATTAGGGAACATCATTCTGTGATTGGTTGGTCCCTAGCCGACATTAAAGGAATTGACCCTAATGTATGCACTCATTGTATCCATTTGGAGGATAACGCAAAGACTTCTCGCGAACTTCAGCGTCGCTTGAACCCTACCATGAAAGAGGTGGCCAGGGAAAAAGTATTATGGTTACTCGGTGCAGGTATCATATACCCAATCTTTGATAGCGAATGGGTAAGTCCCATTCATGTAGTTCCTAAGAAATCATATATTACCATGGTACGTAATGCCAAGGGTGAATATGTTGCAACGCATGGTCCTATGAAATGGCGAATTTGTATCGATTATAGACGTTTAAATGCCATGACACGAAAGGATCATTTTCTTTTACCCTTTATAGATCAGATGCTAGAACGTCTAGCTGGTCATGTTTTTTACTGTTTTTTGGATGGCTACTCTGGCTATTTCCAAATTATTATTGATATTAATGACCAAGAAAAGACTACCTTCACATGTCCTTTTGGAACATACGCCTATAAACAAATGCCTTTTGGCCTTTGTAATGCTCCTGGTACATTCCAGCGGTGTATGCTTCATATATTTAGTGACATGGTAGAGCGTTTTATGGAAGTATTCATGGATGATTTTTCTATCTATGGAGACTCTTTTACTGACTGCTTGTCTAAACTATCTAAGGTTTTGACATGGTGGGAAGAGAAAAGTCTGCTTTTGAATTGGGAAAAATGTCATTTCATGGTGAAAAAGGGAATCGTGCTAGGTCACATTGTATCTAGTGATGGCATCGAAGTAGATAAGGCCAAACTAGATAAGATAGCGACTCTACCTATACCACAGACTGTCTGCGATATTAGAGCCTTTCTAGGCCATGCAGGTTTTTATAGGCGCTTTATCAAAGATTTTTCAAAAATAACTAGGCCTTTAACTAATCTGCTTTTAAAGGATGCCATCTTTGATTTTAATTTTAACTGTAAACAGGCTTTCGAACCTTTAAAATCCGTCTTAACTTATGCACCTATTATATAGCCTCCCAATTGGTCTAAACCTTTTGAACTCATGTGTGATGCTAGTGAGTATGCCGTTGGTACTGTCTTGGGATAGAAACTAGATAATAAGTCCACTGTTATTTATTATGCTAGTACAACTTTAAACGATGCTCAAAGGAATTATACAACTACTTTTTGGCAGATGGGCTTGATCAACCTTGGCTTCCTTGTGTATCATTAAGATTGTAAGGTAAAGTGTGCCCACTGCACACTGGAGTAGCGAAACTTGAGCGGAAAAATCAGAGTGCTTTTTGTCTTGACATTTATGTGAGGACTAACTTAAAGACGATATTCTAAGTTTTCAGGAACGGACCTGCTAGTGCATTTCATATTATTACTCATTGTAAATATGTTCATTCGTAGATGATTGATTATTATGCATATATTAGCCTTGGTTTCGACTTGATTATTCTTTATTCATTGCTAGTGAGATATATAGATAATTGGGAGCATAAATAAGGAAACAATTGTTTTATTTCTTAGTCGTTGTAGTATAGATGAAGTTTGTGAGTACCTTCACTAGAAAACTCTCATGAGGCTATAACTCGTCCACTAGGGAATTCCTAGTGGTTTAAGGCCTTGTTGCATATGGTCAATGCAATCGCATTCGACTAAACGAGAGTAGTTAGAACTCAATTTTTGGTCACTTATTCTAATTTCTCATATTTGCTTGAGGACAAGCAAAATGCTGTTTCGGGGTGGTTTGATAAGATCCCAAAACTGTAGTTTTAACCCCTAAACAATAATACTTTTAGACCAATTATGCGAGTAATAAATAAGAGTTAATGTTCATTACGTGTTTTTATGTATTTTAGGCATTGAAGTCAATTATATGCATAAATATGTCACTTTGGCGAGATAAAAGAGCAAGGGGTGGTTGCTAAAAAGTGTTGTGATTAAAGGCCAAGATTCAAGGAGAAAAAGCCTTTGTAAAGCCCGGTCAAAGCTGAAAAGTCGAAGTCAACGCTGGCAGAAACAACACACAAAAGTCAGCAGAACTTTCGAATGCCATATCTTTGGGCTCAGACCTCGGAATTGGACCTAGCTTATGTCAAAACGACCGGCTTGGAATGAGCTTTCCAATGGTCCAAGACATGACCCAATCAGAGGAGAAAAAGTGGTCCAAAAGTTTGTTGAAGCAAAATCCAGCTGAAAAGGCCTCTGTAGACTGAAGAAATTGGATTTTGGGCTCGATTTTCTGGCCCAAAACATGGCTCCTTAGCCCATGCACGAAATTGTTGAGCTTGTATCCATTAATTCATTAGTTTTTATTTTCTTGTTTTAACTTAGTTATTGAATTATTGTTATTACTATTCATTAGATCTATAAAGTTAATTAGTTCTTCATAATTTAGTTTCATTTTCCATTAATTATTTCGTTTCAATTCATAGATTTAGTTATTTGTCATTACTAGTTTCAATTAATTCTTGCATGATTTGATTTCCATTTGAATTAAAATAAGCAAAGTTAGAATATTTATACCATGTCTTGCTTAAATTTATATATTAATGATAGCATAATGATTCTAAGCTAAACCTCCATTAGAGGGGGTTGAAGAAGCCTTGATGAAGCTTGATTTGTGTTAGCGTAGAATAGTCGTGATTTTCCATTCCATTCTAAAAAACGATTAGTTCACCATGAGAATGGGTTTGATTGTTTCACATGTTAAATGTTAGTTGGTAGAGATTACCATGAATAACTAGGGATTAGGAAGAACCAATTGTTATGCTGAAGCAGCTCAATTCGGATTACAACGATTCTTCGTTAGTAAATTAAGTTGAGTTAAGGCGGAATCAATCCCCCCTAATTCCTTATCATAGATTCAATTTAGCATTTCATAGTTGAATTATCATATCTCGTTAGTATAATTTGCATCGTAGTATAATTTCGTAAAACTCTCATTAACTTTGGATTGATTGATAATCTTAGGAAACGCGAATTGTAAATAACTAGGAGTGGAATGAATCTTTTACTCCAACTCTTTTTCGATAGAATCGAGAGTAGAAAATCTTTGATAAATAATTTAGAGACACAAGTTTAGTTTTAATTTTACTTGCGTTTAAGTTTCATTATTTATTCTTAGGTAAAACTATTTATTTTACATTTATCATTCATCAAGGCTTCTTCAACCCCCTCTAATGGAGGTTTAGCCTAGAATCATTATACTATCATTTCTCAATGAATTTAAACAAGACATGGTATAAAGAGTCTAACTTTGTTTATTTTAATTCAAATGGAAATTTTATCATGCAAGAATTAATTGAAACTAGTAATGACAAATAACTAAATCTATGAATTGAAACTAAAATGATTAATGGAAAATGAAACTAAATTATGAATAACTAACTAACATTATTGATTGTGTTAACTCGGCTAGCTTGGTAGAGCTTCAGTACTCAGGGAGTTATTACTCTTGGTCCAACAATGCAGTGGGAAATGCTAGAAAAGCTTCTAAACTTGATAGATGCCTTGTTAATCTCTTATGGAGCTCAGTTTTCCCGGCTTCAGCTGTTGAATTTAAACCACAAGGAGTCTCTGATCACACTCCTCTAGTTTTCTTTTGGTATACAAGCTCTTCTAATGTTTACCCCTTTAGATTTGCAAATGCCTGGACTCTTCACCCTACTTATGCAGATATAATTAAGCAAGCCTGGTCTCCCAATTTGCTTGGTAACCCAGTCTCTATCTTATGTCAGAAGTTAAAGGCCCTTAAATCCTCTCTGAAGACATGGTCTAAATCTCTTTTCTCTGACCTTGTTCAGATAGTTGAATCTGCAAGAGTCTCTTTATTTTCTCTGCAACTTCTTATTCAAAATGTGCCCTCCAATGCATATATTGAAGCTGAAAAATCTGCACGAAGGTTATACTGTGATTTGTTATTGTTTGAATATGAAGACAACAAGCAAAGAGCTGGCACAAAATTCATGTTACAGGGAGACAGATGTACAGCTTACTTTCATAATATAGTGAAAGAACGAAGAAGTAGAAACAAGATTTGGCCTATAATTGATGAGGATGGCAACATTTTGAACAATCACTCGAGCGTAGTAGAAGTACTAGTCAACCACTACAAATCTATTTTGGGTGTTGATCAGCCATTTGAAGACAGTAGTGAATTCTTTGAAACTTTACAAGTGGCTTCAAAACTTAGCAACGAGGAATCTATTCTTCTCTCAGCATCTTTCTCTGAAGATGAGGTCAAGGAAGCTCTCTTTGAGATTAATAGTTACTCAGCCCCAGGGCCAGATGGATTTACTACTCATTTCGTTAAGAACAGTTGGTCAGTTATTGGGGAGGACTTCTCTTAAGCCATTTTATATATCATGCTCTCTCAGAAAGTCCCTAAAGGTATTAATTCCACTTTCATGTATTTAATTCCTAAAATTCCCAATCCTTTTAAGGCTTCTGACTACAAACCTATTGCCTGTTGCAATATCATTTATAAATGCATTACTAAAATGCTTACAAGGATAATGAAGCCTCTTATGCCCTCTTTAGTGAACTTGAATCAAGCGGCCTTTATCCCTGAAAGATCCATTCAAGACAATTTGCTGCTTCCACATGAGCTCATGAGAAAATATAACAGAAAGGGTATCTCTCCTAGATGTTCCTTGAAGGTTGATATCAGTAAAGCTTTTGACACAGTCAGTTGGACTGCAATTCAAAGACTTCTTCACTGTCTCAATTTCCCCCAAGCTATTGTTCTCTGGATCAAGTAGTGTTACTCTTCACCATATTACTCCATTCTTGTTAATGGTTAACCCGAAGGCTTTTTCAAAGGAAGGAGACGTCTAAGACAAGGTGACCCCATGTCACCTTACCTTTTTGTTCTCATTATGGAAATTCTCACTGTCTTGCTAAAAGAGGGACTCAACTCAAATATGATTCATGCCCACCCTAAATGCAAGAGTACTAATACTATCAATGTATGCTTTGCCGCTGATCTACTCCTTTTCTTTAATGGAGACATGCAATATATGCTGACTATCAAGGTGATCCTTCACACCTTTTCTGAAATGACTGGTCTTTAGATCAACAACTCCAAAACTTCCCTTATCACTAGAGGGCTGAGTCTTGAAGAGAGTCATTTCTTAGCTAATATCATGGAGGTAAAACTTGTCCAACCTCTAGTCGCCTGCCTGGGACTACCTTTAGTTTCTGCCAGGTTTGGTATCAGGGAATGCCAACCTTTGATTGAAAAGGTAACAAGTAGTATTCAAAGTTGGAAATCAGGATGTCTTTCTCATGCTGGCAGACTTGAATTGATCCATTCTGTCCTCTCTTCTTTCCATGTTTACTGGGCTAGGACTTTCATTCTCCCCATCTCTGTCCTAGATGAGATTACAAGAATCTGTAATAAATTCCTCTGGAGTGGGCCTTCAATGGAAAGATGTATGCATCACGCAAGTAAGGGTAGAACTGCTCTAAAGAAAAAAGAAGGAGGACTCGGCATTATGGATTTGAGATTATGGAACAAGGCATCTTACCTTGGTCTTGTTTTTAGACTTGTCTCAATAGATAACTCTCTATGGACAACTTGGACATAGCAAAATCACATTAAGAATAATTATTTCTGGCACCTCAAGATCCCGAAAGATTGCTTATGGGTTTGGCGCCATATCCTGAAGTCTAGGGATGATGGTAAGAAGTTCATCAAATACAACATCTCCAATGGTGAACTCACTCATGTTTGGTATGATCCATGGTGCTCTGCGACTCTTCTTATTGATTTGCCCAAAGCCAGGACTCAATTGCAAGTTCCTGTGGATGCAAAAGTTAGTTCTCTTCTAACAGCAGGATCTTGGAATGATATTGTATTAAACCTTCCACAAGGACCTCTAAAGAACATGATCTTAGGAACCACTATCAACAGATTCTTACAGGTTGATAAGATTATTTGGACTCCTAGTTCTAATGGCATTTTCTCATCCAAGTCAGCTTATGAAGCCTTGCGAATTCCAAGAGAGAAAGTGATATGGTATAACCTTGTTTGGGACAAACATGTCATGCCCAAACATTCCTTCACTGTTTGGCAACTATTTGCAAATAGTTTGCCCACACAAGATAGGTTGGTTAAAAAGAAGGTTCTTCAGACATCAAATTGTTCTTTGTGCAATAGAGGCAGAGAGAACTCAAATCATCTTTTCTTCGATTGCCATTACTCCTCCTCCATCTAGAGTCGAGTCAAATCCTATATAGGTCTTAGTGCTTTCACTACGACCTCGAATAGTGAGTGGCATGAAATTATGAGAATCTATAGATCTAACACATCAACAGATGAGATTCTCAAAGCATTTGCCTGTGCCGCAGTTAGTTTCATTTCGAATGAGCGTAACCAGCAAATATTTGAACATAAGTCACAACCATGGCAAGTGGTTTGTTCTTCTCTCATGAACTCTATGAAGGTTTATCTCCAGGGGCTTTTTGCAAACATGATTTTAAATCAGGATCTTAAACTCCTTATGGATAGACTTGGTATTATGGCTACTGATAAGAGCCCAAAACTATAGTTTTAACCCCTTAACAATAATACTTTTAGACCAATTATGCGACTAATAAATAAGAGTTAATGCTAATTACGTGTTTTTATGTATTTCAGACATTGAAGTGAATTATGTGCAAAAATATGCCACTTTGGCGATGATAAGAGCCCAAAACTGTAGTTTTAACCCCTTAATAATCATACTGTTAGACCAATTATGTGAATAATAAGTAAGAGTTAATACTGATTACGTGTTTTTATGCATTTCGGGCTTCAAAGTCCATTATCTTGAGAAATGTGCCACTTTAGCGAGATAAAGGAGCAAAAGTCGTGAGAACTTCGAATGCCATATCTTTGGACTCAGACACCGGATTGAGGCCTACCTTATGTCAAAACGACCGCTCGGAAAGAGCTTTGCAATGGTCCAAGCCTTGACCCAATCAGAGGAGCAGAAGTGGACGAAAAGTCTGTGGGAGCTAACTGCAGCTGAAGAAGCCTTTTTGGACTGAAAGAATTGGGTTTTGGGCCTGATTCTCTGGCCCAACCCATGGCTCCAAGCCCATGCACGAATTTTGGATCTGGATGTATAAAAACAAAAGCTTAGCTCTTTGTTAATGGTAGCTAGTTAGACCTAAATTAAGATATAGAATTATAGATCTAGTTTTATTAATTAAATTAAGTTTTAGTTCCATTTAAATTCTTGTTTTAGATTAAATCTCTGAATCATTGTTCTTGATAGATTAGATAAATAAAGTAGTAATTTTTATCAAGTTCGAATTTGTCATTTCCATTTTAGATCTAAATTCAATTCTTGTCATTGTTTTATTCGGCCATTAAATTAGATTCATTATTGCTAAATTAAGTAATTCTCAAATTCTCACATTATGCTTAGTTTAGATTCAATGGTAAATGTTAGATTGATGACTCAAGGCTAAACCTCCATTAGAGGGGTTGATGAATCCTTGATGAAACCTTAGTTGTTTAGTATAGAAACGTTGTAGCATCTATTCCACTCTAGAAGGTCGTGTTTCGCCATGAGAATGGGTGGACGACCTCACATGCTAGTTAGTATCCGGTAGTAATGCCATGAACACTAGGGATTAGAACTCCAATTACTCGCCGTAAGAACGTGAGAATTGAGATACAACATTCTACGCTAGGTTGTTAAGTTGGATTCGAGGTGGATTCAATTCCCCTCTAATTCCTTTATCTAGAGTCAAACAATAGTATTTCCATAGCATTTGTAGTTAATTTCTAGTAATCATCTTAATTAAGTATCGTAGTATAATATTTCGTAAAGCTCTCATTGACTTAAGAGCGACTAGTTAGACTTAGAAAACAATCCATGCTAGGGAACTAGGAGTGGAACGAACTTCGTACTCCATTTAGTGCAATTCGCATTGAGAGTAGAAGCTTTGATAATCAACACGTAAAAGTTTAAGTTTAGTTTACTTACGTTTTGGATTCGTAGTTCATTTCGTAGGTAAACTACTCATTTTTATAGTTATCAGGCGATATAAAGGAGCAAAGGGTTGGTTGCTAAGAAGTTTTGGGATTAAAGGCCAAGACGGGCAGAAACAACATACAAAAGTTAGCAGAACTTCCGAAGATCATATCTTTGGACTCAAGCCTCGGAATTGGGCGTACCTTATGTCAAAACGACCGGCTCAGAAAGAGCTTTCTAATGGCTCAAACATTGACCTAATCAGAGGAGCAAAAGTAGACAAAAAACCTATTGAAGTCAAAACCAACTGAAAAGGGGCCTGTAGACTGAAGAAATTGGGCTTTGGGCTCGATTTTCCGGCCCAAAACATGGACCCTCAGCCCATGCACGAAAATGTGGATCTGGTCTTCTCCATTTCAACACACAAGACTTAGCTCTTAAAGGAATTAGCTTAGGTTAGAAAGGAGCCATTAGAGTAGCCATTAAACCTTAGTTCTAGATCTAGTTCTTGTAATTTTAATTAGTTTATTAATTAGTTTTCATACCTTGTTTTAATAGAGATTATTGAATGATTCTTATTATTCATTAGATTAAATAAAATAGTTAGTCTTGATAATTTTGGTTTTAATTTATTGATTTACTTAGAACTAAATCCAGTTATTAGTTGTTATTCATTTCTTAGATGTTTAATTTAGTTTTGAATTATTGATTAGAATCTTTATATTAAGAAAGTTAGAATCTTTATGTTATGTCTTATTCAATTTCATATGGAAATGATAGTTTGATGAATCAAGGTTAAACCTCCATTAGAGGGGTTTGATGAAGCCTTGATGAAAACTTGATTGTGTAGTATAGAATCGTTGTAAGAGTCTATTCCACTCTAGAAGGTCGTTGATTCTCCATGAGAATGGGTGGACGTCCTCACAAGCTAGTTATGAATTGGTAGAGATGCCATGTATAATTAGGGATTAGAACAACCAATTCTTATTGTAAGAACGTAAGAATTGGATTACAACAATCTATGCTAGTTTCTTAAGTTGGATTCAAGGTGGATTAAATTTCCCCCTAATTCTTATTCTAGATTCAAACTTTAGTATTCTGTAGCATTTCATAGTATAATTTGTAAAACTCTCATTAACTTTGGTATGATTGATAGTCGTAGGAAACTTGAATGCTAAAGAACTCGGAGTGGAACGAATCTTCTATTCCAACTCTACTTCAATAGTATTGAGAGTAGAAATCTTCGATAATCACGAGTATAGTTCAGTTTTTAGTTTTACTTTCGTTTAAAGTTTCATCGCTTTATTCATTAGTGAAACTAGCAATTTTACATTTATCATCTACCTATAGACAAAGTACTCCTACCAATTGTATCTGGACCAAGCCTGATGGAGACACAGTCAAGCTTAATTCTGATGCTTCTGTGACAGATGATCATGCTAGAACTGGAGGCATCATTCGAGATTGCAATGGAGATGTTCTTCTTGCTTACTCAGGTTCAGGAGGTACCAGGTCAGTTTTATATCAAGAACTGAAAGCCATCTATGATGGGTTACTTGGTTGTGAGATATTGCAAAAAAGGCAGATCTTAGTTGCTTAAGACTTTTTGAATGCGATTCATATTTTATTGAGCAAGGAAATGGCTCCTTGGTGTTGTTGGGATCTTCACGCTGCCATTAAAGATGTAGTTTCAAGGATGCTTCATGTAGAATTCACACATGTATTTTGAGAATGTAATAGGGTTGCTGATTACTTGGCAGCTCTAGAATCTTTTAATGGCTGTAGCTACTTTGTACCTCCCCTTGAAGCTAGACTTCAAGCCATTATGGGTGAGGACAAAGCAGGTCATGTGTATTTCAAATTATAAATTAATGAACAGGGGGGTTTATAACCTCAAGCTTTATTAAAAAAAAAACTAACTTTATTGATCTAATGAAGAAATAACAATTGATTCAATAACTAAATTCAAACAAGGTAAGATGAAAAACTAATTAATTTAAAATCTAAATCTAGATCTAAACTATCCTCTAATGGCTACTTGCTACCTAAAGCTAAGAATTACTTAAGAGTTAACTCTTATGTCTTGAAATGGAGGAGACCAGATCCACATTTTCGTGCATGGGCTGAGGAGCCATGTTTCGGGCCGGAAAATCAAGCCCAAAACCTAATTTCTTCAGTCCACATATGCCTTTTCAGCTAGATTTGACTTGCATAGACCTTTTTCCACTTCTGCTCCTCTGATTCGGTCAAATCTTGGAACATTGGAAATCTGATTCCAAGCCGGTCATTTTGACATAAGATAGGCCCAATTCTGAGGTCTGAGCCCAAAGATATGGTCTTCGGAAGTTCTGCTGAATTTTGTGTGCTTTTTCTGCTGGCGTTTGACTTTGACTTTTTAGCTTTGACCAGACTTTACAAAGGCTTTTTCTCCTTGAATCTTAGTCTTTAATCATAGAACTTCTTAGCAACCAACCCTTGCTCTTTTATCTCGCCAAAATAACACATTTCTACACATAATTGACTTCAATGCCTGAAATACATAAAAGCACGTAATCAGCATTAACTTTTATTTTTTACTCGCATAATTGGTCTAAAAGTATTATTGTTAAGGGGTTAAAACTACAGTTTTGGGCTCTTATCAAATATGTCCCAAGCAAATTAACCCCATAACGGGTGAAACTCCTATATAGTTGCGTCTGTTTTTATTTTTTCTATATTAGTATGTTTTAACCTTGTTTTGCAGATGTTTTAGAATTTCATGTGTTTCCATGGTATTTTCCTACCCTTTTTATTTCAATACATTGAGGACAAAACATGTTTTTTGTTTGGGGGTGGCATAGAAACACGTGTAATTAAAGCATCTGTTAGGATATAGATATGTATAATATGCACTTGTTTTCTAATAAATTTTCAAAAAATTTAAAAATATGAATAAAAAGTTTATGCTATACACTTAGGAATATTGGTATTGTTTTCTTTCTCTATGCTCTCAATAATCTAGAAGTCTCACGTAGCTTTTGCATGAGAATAATTTTTAGAAACTTAGGTTAATATGTACGTAATAATCTCTGCATCTATCTATAATTATATTACATGAGTATCTATGATTGTTTGGCATTAAATTTCTGAAATCTAGGCTATAGTACTTATTCTACAAATCCTGTTAGAATATAGCCTAAAGCCTTATATGAGCGAAACATTTGAGAATGACACAAGGGAGAAGTAAAATAGGGATAGAGAAATCACAGGTCCACTTACTTGATCACTATACCATATCCTAAGCGAGAATTTAGGCCATCTTTGGATCGATATAGATAGAAATTCAAACCTTACAAAATTATTTTCCGCTAGTCGCCCCTCTGAGCCTTTCTTTAGCCTTTCATAAACCACAAATCCTTTACCCTGTTACAAAAACAAAACAAAATAAAAAAAATCAACCTACCCATTATAGAATGAGTCTAAGAATAGGATGAGCGAAGAAAAGAGAAAAGAAAAACCTATGTAAACAAAAATTAGTTAGTTGCTTCAGAAAAGAAAAAGAAAAAAAGTTTCCATCCAAATAAAAAAAAAATAATAATAATAAACAAATAAAAGAAAATAGAGAGTTAGGACTCCAAAAATAGAATCAAAGGAGTCAAAAGCGAAAGAAAAAGAAATATATGGCTAAGGATGGAAACAAAGTGTAGAAGCAAAAGTAAATAACAAGGTTTTCTCTAGTTACATACTATGAAGACTTTATTATCTCAGACTTGTTCTTTTTGAATATCTATTTCCTTCCTTCTTAAACCATCTCCTAATTCCCGCACCACCTAATTCACACCTCTAGCTCAATTAGGAATAGGTTAGTGTGATAGTAAGTGGCAAATGTGTTTGATCGAACCTAACTTCCTTGTGTGTCATTGAGATTGTAAGGTAAAGTGTGCCCACTGTGCACTGGAGTAGCGAAACTTGAGCGGAAAAATCAGAGTGGTTTTTGTCTTGACATTTATGTGAGGACCTACTTAAAGACATTATTCCGAGTTTTCATAAACGGACCTGCTAGTGCATTTCATAGTATTACTCATTGTATATATGTTTATTCGTAGATGATTGATTATTATGCATATATTAGTTTAGGTTTTGACTTGATTATTCTGTATTCATTGCTAGTTAGATGAATAGATAAATGAGACATAAAGAAGGAACCAATAGTTTTATTTCTTAGTCGTTGTAGTATAGCTGAAGTTTGTGAGTACCTTCACTGGTAAACTCTCACGAGGCTATAACTCGTCCACTAGGGAATTCCTAGTGGTTTAAGGCATTGTTGTATATGGTCAATGCAATCGCTCTCGGCGAAATGAGAGTAGTTAGAACTCCATTTTTTGTCACTTATTCTAATTTCTCATATTTGCTTGAGGACAAGCAAAATGCTGTTTGGGGGTGGTTTGATAAGAGCCCAAAACTGTAGTTTTAACTCTTTAACAATAATACTTTTCGACTAATTATGCGAGTAATAAATAAGAGTTAATGTTGATTACGTGCTTTTATGTATTTCAGGCATTGGAGTCAATTATGTGCAGAAATGTGTCACTTTGGTGAGATAAAGGAACAAGGGTTGGTTGCTAAGAAATTCTTTGATTAAAGGCCAAGATTCAAGGAGAAAAAGACTTTTTAAAGCCCGGTCAAAGCTGAAAAGTCAAAGTCAACGCAGACAGAAACAAAGCACAAAAGTCAGCCGAACTTCTGAAGGCCGTATCTTTTGACTCAGACCTCGGAATTGGGCCGACCAAATGTCAAAAAGACCGGCTCGGAAAGTGCTTTCCAATGGTTTAAGTCTTGACCCAATCAGAGAAGCAGAAGTAGACGAAAAATCTGCTGAAGTCAAATCCAGCTGGAAAGGGCTCTGTGGAATGAAGAGATTGGGTTTTGGGCTCGATTTTTCAGCCCAAAATATAGCTCCTTAGCCCATGCACGAAAATGTGAATCTGGTCTCCTCCATTTCAATACAAAAGACTTAACTCTTAAGCATTCTAGTTTGTAGGTAGCCATTACAATATAGTTTTAGATCTAGAATTTGACTCTAGGAATTAATTAGTTTAATTTACCTTGTTTTAAATTAGTTATGGAATCAATTGTTATTTCTTCATTAGATCAATAGAGTTAGTTAGTTCTTTATAATCTAGTTTCATTTTCTATTAATTATTTAGTTTCAATTCATAGATTTTGTTATTTGTCTTTACTAGAGTCTATTGATTCTCGCATTATTAGATTTCCATTTGAATTCAAGTAAGCAAATTTAGAATCTTTATATCATGTCTTGCTTAAATTCATATAGAAATGATAGTTTGATGACTCTAGGCTAAACCTCCATTAGAGGGGTTTGAGGAAGCCTTGATGAAAGATTAATTATTGTTAGCATAGAATAGTCATAATTTTCCATTCCAATCTAGAAAGTAATTAGTTCATTATGAGAATGGGTTTGATTGCTTCACATGCTAGATGTTAGTTGGTAGAGATTACCATGAACAATAAGGGATTAGGAAGAACCAATTGCTATGCGAAAGCATTGCAATTTGGATTACGATGAATCTTTGCTAGTTAATTAAGTCGAGTTAAGGTGGAATCGATCCCCCCTAATTCCTTATCATAGTATCAATTTAGCATTTCGTAGTTGAATTATCGTATCTTGTTAGCATAATTTGCATCGTAGTATAATTTCTCATCATTACTCTCATTAACTTTGTATAGACCGATAGTCATTGAAAATGTAAATTCTAAAGAACTAGGAGTGGAACGAATCTTCTACTCCAACTCTATTGTGATAGCATTCGAGAGTAGAAAATTTTATTAAACCCTTAGCGTAAAGTAGCTTTAGTCTTACTTGCGTTTGAGTCTCATTACTTCTTCGTAGGTAAAACTATCATTTAACTTTTATTGGGAGCGGTAAGGGATTGGAATGGAGATGCTCTAATGGCGTATAATGGCAGCTCAACGAGAATGTCAGTTTTGTACCAAGAGTTATTGGGAGTTCAGAAAGGGCTAGAAGGTGCGACACATATGAGGATTAGCATAATTCAAGTGCAGTCGGATTCTCTGAGAGCGATGCGGATTTTGGCGAAGAAGGAAGAGGTGCCATGGCACTGCCGGAACATAGCTGCTCATATACAAGCTGAGATTTTGAAGTTCGAGATGGTCACTTTTAAGCATGTTTTTCGCGAGGGTAACCGAGTCGCAGATTATCTATCTAAGCTAAGTAGGAACTTTTGTAATGAGTGTGTGTACTTTATACCACCGCTGGATCTCAAACTTAATGATTTGATCTTGGCGGATAAGGTAGGGAAAATGTATCTGCGAGTTTCATAGTCCCATATATAAAGATTGGGGAGTCCAAAAAACCCCTAGTTATTTCAAAAAAAAAAAAAAAAAAAAAAAAAAACTTTTATCATACCCCACCAGTGGTCCCTGCACCTGATATTTTACTAGATACCGACGTCGTAACTGATTATCCTACTCTTGTAGAGGTACCAGTTAAACCTCAACCCAAGAGGAAAATGGCCAAGGTTAAAACTCATATTGATCCATATGATAATATTGGGAGAACCCACTGTTTCCCCAGAGACTATCCATGTTACACAAGGATACTAACTTTGATGAGATTAGGGAAGTTTTTAAAAATCTAACGATTAACCTACATTTTCTTGATGCAATTAAAAAGTTACCACAACATGCTAAGTTTCTAAAAGAGTTATGCACTACTAGGCAGAAGACCAATATAACAAAAGACGCCTTTTTAAATGAATAGTTCCCAACTCTATCGGAACATAATGGAATCGTTAAGTGCAGGGACCCTGGTCGTCCTACTGTATAATGTACCTTGGGGGATACCCATATGATGACTGCGCTATTAGACCTGGGGGTGAGTGTTAACTTAATCCCTTATTATTTATATAAGTAAATAGGTATACAAGAGATACAACCTACTAAAATGACGTTGCAATTAGCGGATCAGTCTATTAAGTATCCTAAGGGTGTTGTTGAAAATGTGCTGGTTAAGGTTCAAGATCTTTACTACCCAGCAGACTTCGTTATCCTAGACATAGAAGTCTCTAACGACTCTGTTCCTATCATTTTAGGGCGTCCTTTCTTGGCAACTAGCAACACGCTCATAAGCTGCCGCGATGGTTCGATGTCCATGTCTTTTGCTCATCTTTCTGTTGAGGTAAATGTTTTCAAGATGATGAAATAGTTACCAGATTCATCTATAGATGGAGAAGTTAGCATGATCGAGAGCCTAGCTCAAGATTATTTCAACAATATGTTTCCAGAAAATCAGATCCACTAATTCCTTTCATTCGGTAGCTCCGACTTCGACGATGACTCCTACTTAGAGGAAGTCAACGCCCTTTTCGACTCTACCCCTATCTTAGATCCTTCTGACACTCTACCTTTCGAGTTTGAAGACCTCTTTCCTAAACAGGTCTTCACTACTCAAGACGAAGATCTTCCGGAATCCTTCTTGCCAATTCCTCCCACCCCTGTGCTCAAACCTCTTCTTGTTGAGTTGAAATATATCCATCTTGATCTAGATGGTAGTCATCCGGTGATCATATCTTCTCAGTTATCTGCTGATGAAGAGGCTCGTTTGATTAGGGTGATTAGGGAACATCGTTCCGCGATCGGTTGGTCTATGGACGACATTAAAGGGATTGACCCTGGTGTATGCACGCATCACATACATTTGGAGGATAATGTGAAGACTTCACGTGAACCTCAGGGTCTCTTGAACCCTACCATGGAAGAGGTGGTCAGGGAAGAAGTCTTACGATTAGTCGATGTGGGGATCATATATCCCATTTTCGATAGTGAATGGGTAAGTCTTATTCACGTAGTCCCTAAGAAATCGGGGGTTACCATTGTACATAATGCTGTGGGTGAATATGTTTCCACGCATGTTCCTATGAAATGGAGGATCTATATTGATTACAGACGCTTAAACGCCATGACACGAAAGGATTACTTTCTTTTACCCTTTATAAATCAGATGCTCAAACGTTTAGCTAGTCATGCTTATTATTGTTTTTTAGATGGCTATTCAGGCTATTTTCAGATCATTATTGATCCTGATGACCAAGACAAGACTACCTTCACATGTCCTTTTAGAACATATGTGTATAAACGGATGCCTCTTGGTCTCTGTAATGCTCCTGGTATCTTCCAGCTGTGTATGCTTCATATTTTTAGTGACATGGTGGAGCGCTTTATGGAAGTTTTCATGGATGATTTTTCTATCTATGGAGTCTCTTTTAGTGAGTGTCTGTCTAACCTTTCCCAGGTGTTGACACAATGTGAGAACAAAAATCTGGTTTTAAATTGGGAGAAATGTCATTTTATGGTAGAGAAAGGGATAATGCTAGGTCATATTGTATCTAGTGACGACATAGAAGTAGATAAGGCTAAATTGGATAAGATAGCGTCTTTACCTATACCACGGACTGTCCATGACATTAGAGCTTTTTTAGGCCATGCAGGTTTTTATAGGCGTTTTATCAAGGATTTTTCGAAAATAGCTAGGCCTTTAACTAATCTGCTTTTGAAGGATCCCATCTTTGATTTCAATTTTGACTGCAAGCAGGCTTTTGCAACTTTAAAAGCCGCTTTAACATCTACACCGATTATACAGCCTCCCGATTGGTCTAAACCTTTCGAGCTTATGTGCGACCCTAGCGATTATGTTGTTGGTGCTGTGTTAGGACAAAAACTAGATGATAAGTCGACTGTAATTTATTATGCTAGTAAAACTTTAAATGATGCTCAACGCAATTACACTATTATGGAAAAAGGAATTTTTACCCGTGGTTTATGCTTTAGATAAATTCCACCCTTATTTGGTTGGCTATAAGACTTTAATCTACACCGACCATGCAGCTTTTAGGTACCTTCTTGCCAAGAAGGATGCTAAATAGAGATTGATCCAATGGATTCTTCTCTTGCTAGAGTTTATCCTAGAAATTAAGGATAAACAAGGGGTAGAGAATGTGGTTGCAGATGAGCATCTTTATGCTATTTTTTCTGCACCATGGTATGCCGACATTGTGAACTACTTAGTTTCCGATATTATTCCTGATATTTTGTCAAGAAATGAACGTAAAAAGTTTTTGGCTAGAGTTAAGCTATACTACTGGGATGAGCCCTACCTTTTTAAGTATTGTGTGGATCAGATTATTCATCGTTGTATTCCCTAGTAGGAATATAATGAGGTTCTATCCTTCTGCCATAACAAAGAGTGCAGTGGCCATTTTAGTGGTATGAAAACGGCGGCTAAAGTTATTTAGTGTGGTTTTTATTGGCCTACCCTATTTAAAGATGCCCAAGTTCATTGCAAGATGTGTGTTCGTTACCAACAACTTGGGCGTATTACGAAATGTAATATGATACCTTTAAATCCTATTTTGGTTGTAGAAATTTTTGATGTCTGGGGCATTGATTTCATGGGTCATTTTCCTGTTTCCCATGGTTTTATGTATATTCTTGTTGCCGTGGACTACGTTTCAAAATGGATAGAGGCTATGGCTTGCCGTAGCAATGACCATAAGACAGTTGTGTATTTTGTTAAGGAATACATTTTCTATCGGTTTGACATTCCTAAAGCCATCATCAGTGATTGGGGAACACATTTTTGCAACAGAGTTATTGCTTATTTAGTTAAAAAGTACAAAGTTACCCATAATGTGGCAACTCCTTACCATCCAAAAACTAGTGGCCAGGTAGAAGTCTCTAATAGGGAAATAAAGAAAATATTATAAACAACAGTAAATCCTGATAGGAAAGATTGGTCTAATCGTCTTACTGATGCCTTATGGGCATATCAGACTGCTTTTAAAACTCTTATAGGTATGTCTCCCTTTAGACATGTGTTTGGAAAGCCTTGTCACTTACCCGTTGAATTAGAGCACCGTGTTATGTGGGTTATAAAAAGCCTTTACTTCAATTATGATGAGGTAGGTGTCAGACGTAAATTGCAATTAAATGAGCTTGAAGAAATCCGTAGCGATTCTTATGATATCGCGAAGGATTATAAAGCTAACATGAAACGAGTTCATGATAAACAAATTTTGTATAAGGAGTTTGTGGTTAGTCAAAAGGTCTTGCTTTACAACTCCCGTTTGCACATTTTCCCTGGAAAGTTAAAAACCCGTTGGTCTAGTCCTTTTATGGTTACTGAAGTCACCCCTTAAAGGAAATCACCTTGTTAAATCCCAAGGACAACATTACCTTTAAAGTTAATGACCAACGATTAAAACATTTTAACCAGTTAATGTCCCCATATGTGGAGGATGTCCTTTTACAAGAACCTGTCTATGATGACTGACCTTTGTTGGTGTACTTCCTTTCATTTCCATATTTTGGTGAGTGCACCATTCAGGTAATCGGGCCCTCCATTTGGAGTGTGTGGTTGTAAGTACCGGATCCTAAGTCCACATTTAACATAGTTCACGATTTTTACTCTTATATGCTTTCTCGGTTTTTGAGTCATGTTTCTCTATGGTGTGAATTATGTTTTTATTGCTTTATTGTTGTCCTTTTTTTTAACACTTATTCATAAAAAATATATATATATATATATATATATATATATATATATATATATATATATATATATATATGGAAAATGTTAAAACCATAAAAATATGTAATCTAGCAAGTCTCGGGAATCTGACATTAAAAGACCCACGTGTTTAAACAAATTTTCAAAACCCTGTTTTCAAAATTTGTTTGGGGGTAAGGTGTTGGTCTTTCCATTCTTGTTCGCTCAACTTCCTATCTTTGTTGTTTATGCCGTTTAGTCATATTTTAATTCGGGTTGACACTATCTATGAGTTTAGATTCCTTATGCACACATAACTTATGTCATGCACGCACTTTGAGATGTTTTCCATTTTATTATATGTCAACCATGGTTAGATTTGAGTTTTTTATAGATCATTGGATTGTACTCTCTTTGATGATTGTTTTCATAGCTCATTCACCAAAATCGGACCGGTAACGAATCGGGAATTTTAATAATTTCACGCGGCATAGGACGGAATTGGTATTTTTCAAATTTATTCTGGGCTTGGCCCAACAAGGTAAACCCACGCACGAAATGCACCCGCGTATGTCAGACACGTGTCCACGTACTACACGCACCCGCGAACCATTTCCCGACGTAAGTATTTGACCCACGATGCGTCTCCTTTGACCTGCGCCACGCCTCCGTTTTGTCAAATGAAGATTCCGTTGGCTCTGAATCTTCGTGTGTAAGTCCATTTTAATTCCCCTAGGTCTTTTTAATTTAACTGTTAGTAGATAAAAAGTAGATAGATTTACAAAGTTTTGAGTTTCCAAAACAAAAAATTCAATTAAAAAAAGCAATTTAAAAATTAAAAATGTTTTTTAATAAAAATGAATTAGTAATCCATTAGCAAAGTTAAACATAAAAATTAGTTTAGTAGCATGTTTAGGTTTTAGTTTTTATTTATTGTTGTTTATGCATGTTTAGATTAAGATAATATCATATAGTTAAGTCAAAATACAAAATAATTAATTATGATAAATACAAAATTATTTTAAGTTTTCGAAGTTTAGTGCTTTGGCTTAAGTTTACTTACCAAGACTTGGAGATTCAACAAACTTGGACCGGTTGGATGTGCGAGGCGAATAGTGTAACATCACGCTCACGCATTTCAACCCAACTTGGGGGTTAGAGTTCCAATCTTTGATGAACACTTTCCAAACTTTTATGTATTTTGTTTAATTAAGTAAATAGTTAATTAAGTTAAACGTAGTTAAATTTTGTGTTTACCACTTTCATAGTTTAAGCCCACGAAGGCAAATTTGTTTTAGGCCCACGAAGGCAGTCAATTGTAATTTATTGGCTTTGCCAATATTTCGATCGACTTGTCGGTCTTAGTTAGATTAAATTTGTAACTGTAAGAAAAAGCTCGAATGGTGGGTTGACACGCAAGACACCAAATACTTCGTCGACCCCACCACGTAGCCTTCACCCCAAAGGTCATGTATGCACATGCACCTTCGGCGGTAATTTCTAAACCTCCCCGCTACAAAGTGTTAGAGGATACTTGTGTGTTACTTAGCATGCTTGGATGATTGTGTGATTTACATTTCAGTCTCATCTTTACATTAACGCTAAGGCTAAAGCCGAGCCCTAAAAGAACAAAAAGTGGGATTAAGACCCACTTTAGAATGGACGTTACGTGAAATGTTTGTTACATAGACCAAATTAAAAAGATAAAATCAATCAAGCAGACCCAATTTAGTCACGTCCATCAGAACAAACATCTAGCATGAACAAAGAGAGTAGTAAACTACCAGATTCCAGTGGACCAACCACCTTCCTCACTCCCCTCCCTCAGAAATACCATGGGTGAGATTCTTGGTAGCACACCATCTAGTGAAGTAGTGATCTTCTCCCTCGACACGTGTAGTTCTGATAAATATAAAAAGTATAGTTTTACCTAGACTTAACTAATTAAACTCAAGAATAAGTAATATGATTAAATTTTACTTTATTTATCAAAGTTCTACTCTCCTTATCAATGAAATATGTGGAATAGAGAATTCGTTCCACTCCTAGTTCGTTTAAACGTAAGATTTCCTAGTTAATTAATTCTAACAAAAATCGACGAGAGTAATAAAATGAAATTATGCTAAGACGGTAATTTAACTAATTTAAATGTTATGATTTAAACTACGACAATTCAATAATACGATGTGAATATGGGAAGGAATTAGGGGAATTTGATTTCACCTTGATTTGAATTAATAAACTAGCATATAATTTGTTGTAATCCTTATCTTTACGTTTTCACGTAAAGGTTGGGTATTTCTAATCCCTAATTATTCATGGCAATCTCTACCAACTAATAATTAGCATATGAAGCAATTAAACTCATTCTCATAGTGAACTAATTACTTTCTAGAGTGCAATAAATTATTACAACTATTTCTACGCTAACACAATCAAGTTTTCACTAAAGCTTCCTCAAACACCTCTAATGGAGGTTTAGCTTTTATTCATCAAACTATCATTTATAGAATAAGAATAATAAGAACAAGGCATTATTAGAAGAATAATAATTACTTTATTAATCTAATTGAAAGAGTCTAAGAATTCAACTGTATTAAAACTGAATTAAAACCAACTTAAAACTAGGTTTATGAATAACTAACTATCTACGGATCTAATCTATATATCTTTTGAGTGATGCTTTAGTCCTCTTTATATAGAAGAGGGCTAGGTCTACAAAATAGTGCATGGGCTTTGGTGCCATGTTTTGAGCCATAAAATCGAGCCCAAAATCTCGTTACTCTAGTCCACAAAGGGGGTTTCTGCTGGAAATGGCTTCAACAGTATTTTTGTTCACTTCTACTCCTCCGATTGGATCAAGACTTAGACCATCAGATAGCTAGTTCCAAGACAATCGTTTTGACATATGGTAGGCCTAATTCCGAGGTCTGAGTCCAAAGATACGGTCTGTGGAAGTTCTGTTGACTTTTGTGTACTATTTCTACCCGTGTTGACTTTGACTTTTCAGCTTTGACTGGGCTTTAAAAAAGCTTTTTCTCCTTGAATCTTGGCCTTTAATCATAAAACTTCTTAGCAACCAACATTTGCTCCTTTATCTCGCAAAAGGGACGCATTTTTTCACATATTCGACTCTAATGCCTGAAATACACAAGAGCACGATAACAGTACTAACTCTTACTTATTAATCACATAATTGGTCTAAAAGTAATATTGTTAAAGGGTTAAAACTACAGTTTTCGGCTCTTATCAAACCACCCCTAAACAGCATTTTGCTTGTCCTCAAGCAAATATGAGAAATTAAAATAAGTGACCAAAAATGGAGTTCTAACTAATCTCGTTTCGCCGAGTGCGATTGCATTAACCATATGCAACAAGGCTTTAAACCATTAGGAATTCCCTAGTGGACGAGTTATAGCCTCGTGAGAGTTTTCCAGTGAAGGTACTCACAAATTTCATCTATACTACAACGACTAAGAAATAAAACCATTGTTTCCTTACTTATTCTCAAATATATATCCATCTCATTGGCAATGAATACAGAATAATCAAGTCGAAACCTAAGCTAATATATGCATAATAATCAATCATCTATGAATAAACATATATATAATGAACTATGCTATGAAATGCAATAACATGTCCATTTCTGAAATTTTGGAATAACGTCCTTAAGTAGGTCCTCACATAAATGTCAAGACAAAAACCACTCTGATTTTTCCACTCAAGTTTCGCTCACTCCAGTGTGTAGTGGACACACTTTACCTTACAATCTCAATGACACACAATGAAGCCGAAGTCGATCAAACACATCTGCCACTTACTATCACACTAACCTATTCCTAATTGAGCTAGAGGTCTTTATTAAGTGTTGTAGGGATTAGGAAATGGTTTAAGAATGAAGAAAATGGATATTCAAAAAGAACCAGTCTGAGATAATAGAGTCTTCATATTATATAACTAGAGAAAACCTTGTTCATACTTTGCTTTTACACTTTGTTTCCATCCTTAGCCATTTTTTTTATTTTTCTTTTGGCTTTTGACTCCTTTGATTCTGTTTTTGGAGTTCTAACTCTTTATTTTCTTTTATTTTTCTTTTCTTTGGATGGAAACTTTCTTTTCTTATTTGAAGCAACTAACAAATTCTTGGTTTCAAAGGTTTTTCTCTTTTCTATTCTTCATTTCATCTCTATTCTCAGACTCATTCAAAAATGGGTAGGCTGATTTTTATTTTGTTTTGTTTTTGTAAAAGGATAAAGGAATTGTGGTTTATGAAAGGCTAAAGAAAGGCTCAGAGGTGCGACTAGCGGAAAATAATTCATAGGTTTGAATTTCTAGCTATATCAATCCAAAAAGGGTCACATGGCATAGTGATCAAGCAAGTGGACGTGTGATTTCTCTATTCGGAATTTACTTCTCCCTTGTGTCATTTCTCAAACATTTCACTCATATAAGGTTTTTAGGCTATATTCTCACCGGATTTGTAGAATAAGTATACTAGCATAGACTTCATAAACTTACTGCCAATACAAACATAAATGCTCATGCAATATATTTATAGAAAGATGCAATGGTTATGAAGTCTATGCTAGCGTAAGTTTCTAAAAACTATTCTAATGCAAAAGCTAACGTGAAAATTCTAAACTATTATCATTATGGAGAAAGAAACAATACCAATATTCCTAAGTGTATATCATAAACTACTTATTTATTTATTTTTTTTAATTTTTGAATTTTTTACTAGAAAACAAACTTGTATTATATCCTAATAGGTGCCTTAAATTACGAGTATTTATATGCCACCCCCAAACAAAAACATGCTTTGTCCTCAAAGTATAAAATAAGAAGGGTAGGAAATACAATTGGAACACGTGAAATTTAAGAACACCTGCAAAACAACTCTAAAACATACTAATATAGATAATTAAAAATAGATGCAACTCTATATGAGTTCCACCCGTTATGGGGATAACAAAGATCAAAATGCTTGGAACATAAGAAAACAAGAACAAAAATAAAAACTTACCTCATATCCAGCGTTTAGGTGTCATCATCCCCTTTTACATAAAAGAAAGGTTCTTTTGCGTCCTGCCACACCATGATAACTTGCCAAGCCTTTCTCCATGTATTATCCACCCGTGCTAACCTGTTAAGTGTTACTCGGTCTGATCGGGTGTAAGGAGCAACCAATTGAGGTTGTACCCTTCATCCCGACCAAGTCATAACACAAAATGAACGAACAACACAATTGGTGGGTCTCATAATTTCAACCAACCCAATCTGTGTAGCAGGCACAGAAATTAGGGCAAAAACAGCACATGATACGACAAACCAAAACAGTCATAAGAAAGTACTTATGCCTCATACTATGGCCTCTAGCTAGACTAGCCACTAGAACCTTGGGAATGTCATATAGGAAACGTCCCTCAGCTAAGGCAAGGAAAATGTCACCAGCGGTATTATTCGCAGAAGTAAACTGTCAATCCTCTAAAATATTCATCATAATGAAGAACATGATAAGGCCTACATTCAGGGATAGGCTACCAAGGCCTATGTTATACTGCCCTCGGTCCATTACATGAAAAACTCCTCCCCCATAAGTCTCGTGAAAGTACTCATAGTTATAAAGGTATGCATTATTAGTCAGATATCCCCATGAGTTTGTAGGAAGAGGCATATGCATTCCCACAACAAAAGCAACCAAAAACATGCTGAAATCCATTGTCGTATCATTAACTACGATAGAGAACACTTGTTTTCCATCTGGTTAACAAAAGAACTTTGAATTATTATAAAAATATTCAGTAAGTTTACGTGAATACGAGTTATCAGGACTTACCAGTAGATGCTGCCATCTTGACTACACAATTCTATCGCGGAACCATCCTCCATAGGTGTCGCTTTGGAACAAATCTTCAAAAGACTGCTCCGGTATGAGTGTAGGAGAGTTCATTTCAACAAATACACTCTAGGATTGTTGGAAACAACTTCAGAAAAAATCAACAAAAAATCATAAGTGAAACTGACTGCAAAGGCCAAGGCGCAGGTCGCGCTCTTGAATTGGCTTTGATGGGCGTGGGTTGCGCTCTTAATTAACTTGAAGGCGGGGCATGCTCTTGATTAACTTGAGGGCCGGTCGCGCTCTTGATTAACTTGAGGGCGGGTCGCACTCTTATTGGCTTTGATGGGCGCAGGTTGCGCTTCGTTTACCTCTCATTAAAACAACAGCATGCTTGGACAAAATTTTAATCAAACTTAAAATTTAACTAACAACCAAATATTCAAAAACAATTACATAATCCAAATTTAACTAATAGACTAAACAACTCAAAATAAAATTCTACTGAAAACAGGAAAAATTCCTAAACACAATACAACTAAACTATGAGCCATGAGATGAGGATGATTCCGAGTCATCAGTCCTGCGTCGACGACGCTCATGCCTCTCAGACTCGTCAAAAGTAGAACTTTCATAGGGTGGCAAGCGTCGTAGAACTTCCACTTGGAACTTCCGCTGACTCTCTAGATATGCGTTCATGGATTCCTTGCACTCCTTATCACGCTGAACTAGGGTCTCCATGGTAGTCTGGAGCTCTCGATTACTCACACTGAGCTCCTCAAAATTCCAATGGATGTTCACTTGCCTAGTCCACAGATCGACACAAATGGTATTAAGAGAACACATGCCACAATGAAGCAATGCCATGCGTTCTCCATCAGAAGTAGCCTTCTCCAAGGCATCGGCCCCAAAACATGTCGTATATTCCTCATCATCATCTGAATCAACAACCCTATCCTCAGGCAACCACCACGTTTTCTGAGCATATTTTGAATAAATCTTTGCATTTGAATGCAATTTCAACATAATCCGCTCAGATTTCGATTTATCTCCAAAATGCAACATGATCTTAGTAATCAAAACAGGGAATGGTGCAAAATGTTCTCTAACTTTTCTAAGCTCATAAATCAAAAAATCGAGGTTGTAGAACTGATACCTCTTCTCCTGAAGAACCCAAAGAATGTGCAGACAAGACGAGCTGATGTCGCTGACCTTCGAGGTGCCAATGATGTTCTTACCGATCCACTGAGCTACAGCCAGTTGGTTAGTTCTCAGAGACGACTATCGAACACAATGTGATTTCGCATTGCACTGTCCCTCCAAGATAGTCTCTTTAATTGATGCCTCGATCCCACCCCACTGTGATTCCTACAATGTAACTATGGGGCGGTTGTTTGGCTCATTGCCTAGCAACCTAGACAACATCCCCGTACACACTTCTCTCCTCGCACAATTCACCTTAATAAAAACCTTCCTACCCTCAATTTCCCGCTTCTTGTAAAAATTTAAAACAAAATCCAGATGGTAAAAATCATTCTTCGTATACCACAACATCCGCCAACTCCTACGCCTCATCTCATCATTGTAAAATGGTGCAAAATGGTCCGATGTAAAAACTTGTTCCAGGAGAATTTTTCGTTTTTGGGCCTTTTTTGTTTTTTTGTTTTTTGATTTTGAAAATGGGGTTAGGGTAAGGTGGAGGAAAGGTATTGAAACAAGGAATCGAATTGTGGTTTGAAAGGCGTGGGTGCGCGATGGATGTTTGGTTTTTGGTGGCTTAATGGAGGTGGAGATGGAAAAGATGATTTGGAATAGCGGAATTGGAGTGGGGTTGTTAAATTGGAGTTATAAGAATTGGTGGTTTTTTTTTTTTTTTATTTTATTTGGTTTGGTGTTTCGTTAATGGAGGCTGATGGAGGCGTGAAGAAGATGAACAAAGGGTTTTGCTCTCTCTTTTGGGTTTTTGGAGACCCACGTACGAGGCACGTGACCGCGAGGTTTTGGGCCCATGCCCAAACAATTTTGAAAATTGCCCATCCTGTCCTTATGCATGCAAACTTAAAACTGAAAATCTCGATTCGTTATTTGTCCGATTTTTGTGAACGAGCTATGAAAACAATCAGCAGAGAATTTCCAATCCAATGATCCATAAAACACTCTATTCTAACCGTGGTTGACATATAAAAAGATGGAAAATGCCTCGTAGTGTGTGAATGACATAGGTTATGCAAACAATTGAAATCTAAATTCATAGATAGTGTCAACCTGAATCAAAATACTATTAAATGGCATAAACCACAAGAATAGGAAGTTGAGAGATCAAGAAAAGGAAAGACCAAACACCCCACCCCCAAACAAATTTTAGACAACATAGTTTAAAAAATTTGTTTAAAAACGTGGGTCTTTTAAAGTCAGATTCCCGAGACTTGCTAGATTACTATTTTTATGGTTTTAATATTTTTTACTTTTTACGAATACATATTTAATATAAGGGAAAATAATAAAGCAATAAAAACAAAATTCACACCATAAAGAAACATGACTAAAAAACCGAGAAAACATGCAAGAGTGGAAAACGTGAATTATGTTAAACGTGGACTTAGGATCCGGTACTTACAATCACACACTCTAGAGGGAGGGCCCGGTTACCTGAATGGTGCACTTACCAATGTATGGAAGTGAAAGGAAGTACACCAGCAACAAAGGTCAGTCCTCATAGACATGGTCTTGTAAAAGGACATCCTCCACATCAGGGGACATTAACTCGTGAAAATGTTTTAACCGTTGGCCATTGACTTGAAAGGTACTGTTGTCCTTGGGATTTTCCAAGGTGATCTCCCCGTAAAGGGTGACTTTACTAACCAGAAAAGGACAAGACCAATGGGTTTTTAATTTCCCTTGGAAAATATGCGAACGGGAGTTGTAAAGCAAGACCTTTTGACCAACCACAAACTCTTTGCGCAAAATTTGTTTATCATGAACACGTTTCATGCTAGCTTTATAATCCTTTGCGAGATCATAAGAATTGCTACGGATTTCTTCAAGCTCAATTAATTGCAATTTGCACTTGACACCTGCCTCATCAAAATTGAAGTTAGGCTTTTTATAGCGCACATAGCACGGTGCTCCAATTCAACGGGCAAGTGACAAGTTTTTCCAAATACATGTCTAAAAAGAGACATACCTATAAGAGTTTTAAAAGCAGTCCTATATGCCCATAAGGCATCAGTTAGACGCTTAGACCAATCTTTCCTATCAGGATTTACTGTTGTTTCTAATATTTTTTTAATTTCCCTATTAGAAACTTTTACTTGTCCACTAGTTTGTGGATGATAAGGAGTTGTCACCTTATGGGTAACTCCATACTTTATAACTAGAGAAGCAACAACTTTGTTGCAAAAATGTGTTCTGCTATCACTAATGATGGCTTTAGGAATGCCAAATCAACAGAATTTGTATTCCTTAACAAAAAACACAATTGTCTTATGGTCATTGCTATGGCAAGCCATGGCCTCTATCCATTTAGACACGTAGTCCACGGTAACAAGAATATAAATAAAACTATGGGAAATAGGAAAAGGACCCATGAAATCAATGCCCCATACATCAAAAATTTCTACTACCATAATGGGATTTAAGGGCATCATATTACGTTTAGTGATTCGCCCCAATTGTTAGCAACGAATACACGTCTTGCAATGCACTTGGGCATCTTTAAAAAGGGTAGGCCAATCAAACCCACATTGAAGAACTTTAACAACTGTTTTCATACCACTAAAATGGTCACCACACTCTTTGTCATGGCAGAAATATAGAACCTCATTATACTCCCACTGGGGAATACAACGACGAATAATATGATCCAAACAATACTTAGAAAGGTAGGGCTCATTCCAGTAGTATGGCTTAACTCTGTCCAAGAACTTCTTACGTTCATTTCTTGACTAAACATCAGGAATAATATCAGAAGCTAAATAATTCACAATGTCAACATACCATGGTGCAAAAAAAATAGCATAAAGATGCTCATCAGGAAAAGAGTCAGGTTTTGACTCAGAATCACTATCACTGTCATTGGTTAGTCTAGATAAGTAGTCGGCAACTACATTTTCGACCCCACTTTTAACCTTAATTTCTAAGGTGAACTCTTGCAAGAGAAGAATCCAATTGATTAATCTCTGTTTAGCATCCTTCTTTATGAGAAGGTACCTAAAGGCTACATGGTTCGTGTAAACTAAGGTCTTTGTACTAACCAAATAAGGACGGAACTTATCTAAAGCATAAATCACAGCTAAAAATTCCATTTTCGTGGTAGTATAATTTCTTTGAGCATCGTTTAAAGTTTTACTAGCATAATAAATAACAGTTGACTTATCATCTAGTTTCTGTCCTAACACAGCACCAACACCATAATCACTAGCATCACACATTAGTTCGAAATGTTTAGACCAATCGGGAGGCTGTATAATCGGTGCAGATGCTAAAGCGGATTTTAAAAGTTAAAAAGCCTGTTTACAGTTATAATTGAAATAAAAAATGGCATCTTTTAAAAGCAGATTAGTTAAAGGCCTAGCCATTTTAGAAAAATTCTTGATAAAATGCCTATAAAAACCTACATGGCCTAAAAATGCTCGAATGTCACGGACAGTCCGTGGTAGAGGTAGAGACGCTATCTTATCTAATTTAGCCTTGTCTACTTCTATGCCGTCACTAGATACAATATGACCTAGCAATATTCCTTTTTTAACCATAAAGTGGGATTTTTCCCAATTTAAAACCAGATTCTTCTCCTCACATCGTGTCAAAACCTTAGACAAGTTAGACAAGCAGTCACTGAAAGAGTCTCCATAGGTAGAAAAATCATCCATGAAAACTTCCATGTAGCGTTCCACCATGTCACTAAATATATGAAGAATACACCGCTAGAAGGTACTAGGAACATTACAAAGGCCAAAAGGCATTCGTTTATTGGCATATGTTCCAAAAGGACATGTGAAAATAGTCTTTTCTTGGTCATCAATATCAATTATAATCTGAAAATAGCCACAGTAGCCATCTAAAAAACAATAAAAAGCATGACCAGCTCGACGTTCGAGCATCTGATCTATAAAGGGTAAGGGAAAATGATCCTTTCGTATCATGGCATTTAAGAGTCTGTAATCAATACAGATCCTCCATTTCATAGGAACATGCGTGGAAATATATTCACCCTTAGCATTACACACAATGGTAACCCCCAATTTCTTAGGAACTACATGAATGGGACTTACCCATTCACTACCGGAGATGGGATATATGATACCCGCATCGAGTAACCATAAGACTTCTTCCCTTACCACCTCTTTCATGGCAGGATTCAAGCGACGCTGAGGTTCACGTGAAGTCTTGGCATTATCCTCCAAATAGATACAATGAGTGCAAACATTAGGGTCAATCCCTTTAATGTCGTCTAGGGACCAACCAATCGCAGAAAGATGTTCCCTAATTACCCTAATCAAACGTGCCTCTTCGTCAGCAGACAACAGAGAAGATATAATCACCGGATGACTACCATCCGGATCAACCACCTTCCTCGCTCCCCTCCCTCAGAAATACCATGGGTGAGATTCTTGGTGGCACACCATCTAGTGAAGTAGTGATCTTCTCTCTCGACGCATATAGTTTTGATAAATGTAAAAAGTATAGTTTTAACAAGACTTAACTAATTAAACTCAAAAATAAGTAAAACGATTAAATTTTACTCTATTGATCAAATTTTTACTCTCGTTATCAATGCAATATGTGGAGTAGAGAATTCGTTCCATTCCTAGTTCGTTTAAACGTAAGATTTCCTAGTTAATTAATTCTAACAAAAATCGATGAGAGTAATGAAATGAAATTATGTTAAGACGGTGATTTAACTAATTTAGATGTTAAGATTTAAACTACGGCAATTCAATAATACGATGTGAATATGGGAAGGAACTAGGGGAATTTGATTTCACCTTTATTCGACTTAATAAACTAGAATAGAATTTGTTGTAATCCTAATCTTTACGTTTTCACGTAAAGGTTGGGTATTTCTAATCCCTAATTATTCATGGCAATCTCTACCAACTAATAATTAGCATGTGAAGTAATTAAACTCATTCTCATGGTGAACTAATTATTTTTATGAGTGGAATAGATTATTACAACTATTTCTATGCTAACATAATCAAGTTTTCATCAAAAAGCTTCCTCAAACCCCTCTAATGGAGGTTTAGCTTTGTTTCATCAAACAATCATTTATAGAATAATAACAATAAGAACAAGACATTATTGGAAGAATAATAATTACTTTATTAATCTAATTGAAAGAGTCTACGAATTCAACTGTATTCAAATTGAATTAAAACAAACTTAAAACTAGGTTTTTGAATAACTAACTATCTATGGATCTAATCTATATATATTTTGAGTGATGCCTTAGTCCTCCTTATATAGAAGAGAGCTAGGACTACAAAATCATGCATCGGCTTTGGAGCCATGTTTTGGGCCATAAAATCGAGGCCAAAACCTCATTACTCCAGTCTACAAAGGGGGTTTTTGTTGGAAATGGCTTCAACAGTCTTTTCATCCACTTTTACTCCTCCGATTGGATCACGACTTAGACCATCAGAAAGCTCATTCCGAGTAGGTCATTTTGACATATGGTAGGCCCAATTCCGAGGTCTGAGTCCAATGATACAGTCTGCGGAAGTTCTATTGACTTTTGTGCGCTATTTCTGCCCGCGTTGACTTTGACTTTTCATCTTTAACCGGGCTTTAAAATGGCTTCTTCTCCTTGAATCTTGGCCTTTAATTATAGAACTTCTTAGCAACCGACCTTTGCTCCTTTATCTTGCAAAAGGGACACATTTCTTCACATATTCGACTCTAATGCCTGAAATACAGAAGAGCACGATAACAGTACTAACTCTTACTTATTAATCACATAATTGGTCTAAAAGTAATATTATTAAAGGGTTAAAACTACAGTCTTGGGCTCTTATCAAGTTCCCAAAACCCAGTTTTGCGCCCACTATTACATTCAAACAGGGCATATTATCTAATCTATAGACATTGCATGCAAATTCAAAAATTTCATAGCTACAAACGAATTTTGCTGTTTGAGCATCCAACACATTTGTGTGTGTATGTAAGTAGATTCTAAAATAGTCTCGCAATCATGCATGAGACTAAAATCAGGCTATACAAAGCTTAGCTTGTTTAAAACTTACCCACATTAAGCACGTCGATCTCGACATTCTCCTATTTTTCATCTTCCAACTATTATGATGGAGGATGAAGTAGTTCAAGCTGAAGAGTCTCTCTCTAGTTTCTTCACACCGTTACAAGATAGACCTCCATCTTGTATACAATTCACACAGCTCAATAGCAATTTCTGCATCCCACCTAACGTGTTCAATCTCTTACCTGTCTTTCATGGTCTTGTACACGAGTTACCATACGAACACATATGCCAGATACATGAGGTCTGTAGTACGTTCAATCATCCGGGAGTTTCTGATGTTCAAGTTAAACTGAGAGTGTTTCCCTTCATTCTAGCTGGCAAAAGCCATGCATGGCTTCTATTGTAGAAGCCTGATTCGTTCGATACATGGGAAAAGGTTGTGTACGTTCTCCTCCATGAAGAAGTACTTTCCACCGAAGAAAACAGAGGAGATAGTAAGCAAGATATAGTTCTTCAGACAGAGTCCGAGTGAGACATTTTCCGAAGCATGGGATATATTCTCTGACCTGATCCATTCATGTCCTCACTATAAACTAGAAAAATCCACTCTTGTCTAATGTTTTTTCAAAGGTCTTCTCCAAGAACACAAAGTCACACTGGATATCATGAGTAATGGAAACTTTTTAGATAAAAGTGCTACAGAAGCTCTAATCTTTCTAGAAGACCAAGCAGAAAAGAGTACTCATTGGGGTGACACAAACAATTCTAGAACATCCCAACCCAGTACTTCCAAAGCCAATGGTATCTTTGAGATGAAAATCGAAACCCTCACAAGAAAGATAGATGCCCTTGCAACCAAACAAAAAGACCATACTCCCAACTTGTCATGAACATCGATATAGCACCATGCACTTTCTGTTTTGATCTAAATTACATATCTACCCACTGTCCCTTGCTCAACAACATAGCATCACTTCAACCAGAAGAAGTTTATGCTTTCAATATTCCAAATGAACCATGGATGCAACACCCAAATTTTCAATGGAATACCGATCCACAAAACCAACGACCTCCAGGGTTCACAAATCATGTCAAACCACAAAATACATTCAATTAGTTCAGACAAGGACAAGGTACCTACAACAATCAAAATAGAGCTATGGTTCCATCCAACTTTAACTAGAACTACCAAAATATACCAATCAACAACCAAAGAGATTTAGTACCAGTTGCCCAACCTACTAATGTCCCATTAGACAAAACATCAGAGATGATGTTATCTTTGATGAAATAGCAAACACAAATCATGTCAACCATAAAACAAACAATCCAGTTGTTACATCAAAGATAAAAACAAGCTACCAATGATCGCACTGAAATACAAGAGGTCAAAGCTGTCACAACCTTGCGTTCTGGCAAAATTGTTGGCAATAGAGTAGTCTTGCCTAAAGATCTTGCACCTATAGAAACACCCGTTGTAGTACCTATATTACCAGAACAAGAATCTGAAAAACTGATACCTACCAATGTCCCTACATAAATTCTAGTTCCTAAACCATCATCTCCCCCACCGGACCCAGTTAAGAAATATAAACCAAAAGCACCGTTTCCCGCACACCTGATGACACCCAAGGATGATGAAATTTTTGATGAAATCAAAGTGACATTCAAGAATCTAACCATAAATCTCCCATTTCTAGATGCCATCAAACATTTACCCAAACATATCAAATTTCTCAAGGATATGTGCACCAACAAAAGAATAACTAACATTCCAAAAGACACCTTCCTTACAGAACAATTTCTATCCCTCACAGAAACCAATGGAATCGTCAAGTATAAAGATCATGGTCGTCGTACCGTTCCTTGTACTATAGGAGATAACTACACAGCTACTGCTCTGCTCAATCTTAGAGCAAGCGTTAATCTCTTTCCATACTACCTGTTCAAACAACTCGGTTTTCGTGAGCTTGCACCTACAACTATGACATTATAATTAGCCGATCGCTCCATTTAATACCCAAAAGGCATAGTTGAAAATGTCTTAGTCAAAGTAAAAGATTTTTACTATCCTGTGGATTTCGTCATCCTTGACACCGAAGTAGCTCATGATTCCATACCTATCATTCTAGGGCATCCCTTTTTAGCAACAGCCAATGCCCTTATCAATTGCCGCAATGGATCTATGACCATGTCTTTCGGAGAACTTTCAATGGAAGTTAATATTTTCAAGATGATGAAGCAGCATATGGAAGAGGAATTAGAATGAGAAGTGAGTATGATATATAAAAGATGTTGTCCAAGAATATTGTGACAAGACTTTACCAGAAAAAATGTGCATAAATTCTTATCCTTTGGAGACTCTGATTTTGACACAGATCATTATATGGAAGAGACTAGTAACCGCTTGGCATCCGTTCCCTTGTACAATTCGGATGATGATCTACCCAACCATAAAGAAAAACCACCTGCCCAAGTGTTCACTGTGGAAGAACAAAAACCTGTGGAAACCCTATTACCCAAATCACCCACATCTGACCTCAAAACTCTCTCTCCTGACTTAAAATACATTTATCTTGATTCTAATGGAACCCATCCCATCATTATATCATCACAGTTAACAAAAAAGGAAGAAAAACGTCTGATTAGGGTTATTCAAAAACATCGTTCTACAATTGGTTGGTCTCTCGATGATATAAAAGGAATTGATCCAAAGATTTGCACTCACAGAATTCATCTAGAAGAGAATTCTAATACTTATAGAGAACCACAATGTCGATTAAATCCGGCTATGAAAGAAGTAGTGCGGGAATAGATCTTATGATTACTGGATGCTAGAATCATTTATCCTATATCTGATAGCGAATGGGTTATTTCTATCCATGTGGTACCAAAGAAGTATGGGATTACTATGGTCCGTAATGCAGATGGAGAGTTAATTCCAGAACGAATTCCTATCATGTGGAAGATTTGTATTGATTATAGGAAACTAAATACCGTCACAAGGAAAGATCATTTTCCCCTACCGTTTATTGATCAGATGCTTGAACGCCTAGCAGGACATGCTTATTACTGTTTCTTGGATGGGTACTCAGGATATTTTCAGATTTTAATTGATGAAACCGATCAAGAAAAGACCACCTTCACTTGCCCTTTTAAAACCTATGCTTATGCACGTATGCCCTTTCGTACCTGCAATGCACCTGCCATATTTAAACGCTGCATGTTACATATTTTCAGTTATATGGTGGAGAGATTCATGGAAGCTTTAATTAATGATTTTTCTCTCTATAGGGATTCCTTCGATGATTGTCTATCCATCCTTTCTAAAGTATTGGCGCGTTGTCAGGAAAAGAATCTAGTCCTCAATTAGGAGAAATGTCACTTCATGGTATAAAAAGGAATAGTGTTAGGTCACATTGTGTCTAAAAATGGTATAGAGGTCGATAAAGCTAAAATAGATAAAATTTCTACTCTACCTAATCCGCATAACATCCGTGATATACGATCCTTTTTAGACCATGCTGGTTTTTATAGAAGATTCATTCAAAATTTCTCAAAAACTGTTAAACCTTTAACCTATCTTCTTATAAAAGATACACCCTTTGAGTTTAATTTAGGTTGCATACATGATTTTGAAACTTTGAAAGTCGCCTTAATAACTGCTCCTATAATTCAACCTCCTGATTGGTCAAAACCATTCGAGCTCATGTGTGACGCTAGTGACTATGATGTTGGCACCGTACTGGGTCAAAAACATGATAATGCACAAATAATTATTTATTATGCAAGTAAAATGTTAAATGAAGATCAACGGAATTATACAACCACCGAAAAAGAATTTTTAGCCATTGTCTATGTGTTGGACAAGTTTTGTCCTTATTTGGTACCTTCTCGCGAAGAAAGATGCTAAGCAGAGATTAATCCGATGGATCCTTCTCCTGTAAGAATTCACATTAGAAATTAAAGATAAAAAAGGAGTTAAAAACATGGTGGCTAACCACCTCTCTAGATTAACCTATGATAGCGATAATGATTCTGAGTCCATTTCAGATTCTTTTCCTGGTGAGCACCTTTATGCTATACTATCCGTACCTTGGTATACTGATATTGTTAACTATCTGGTGATTAAAGACAGCCCACCCTGGTGGAATAGAAATTAGCAGAAGAAGTTTTTAACATAAGTAAAGTACTATCATTGGGATGATCCTTACCTTTTCAAGCACTGTCCAGACCAGATTATCCGACATTGTATTCCAGATTGGGAACAATCTCTCGTTCTTTCTTTTCGTCACGAACAGGTTTGTGGAGGGCATTTTAGTGCCAATAAAACTGTTGCTAAGGTCTTACAATGTGAATTCTGCTGGTCAACACTCTTTCGCGTTGCATTTCTTCATTGCAAGGCATGTACCCGTTGTCAACATCTCGGTCGTATTTCTCCATGTAACATGATGCCCTTAAATCCCATTCTCATAGTGGAGATTTTTGACGTCTGGGGCATCAATTTCATGGGACCCTTTCCCACATCTCACGGTTTTATCTACATCCTAGTCGTCGTAGACTATGTGTTCAAGTGGATCGAGGTCTTACCATGTCGTAACAACGATAACAAAATTGTAATATCATTTATAAAAGAAAACATTTTTTCAAGATTTGGTGTTCCAAAAGCCATCATTAGTGATGGCGGGTCACATTTTTGTAATCAAGTCTTTGAACATGTCATGAAAAAATATGGAGTAACCCACAAGGTTGCCACTCCATATCATCCCCAAACAAGTGGTCAAGTGGAAGTTTCTAATCGAGAGATTAAACACATCTTAGAAAAATAGTTAATCCAAATATGAAAGACTGGTCTCTCCGTCTAAATGATGTGTTATGGGCATACCGAACCGCTTTTAAAACACCTATAGGGATGTCACCCTAAAGGCTTGTCTTTGGAAAACCTTGTCATCTGCCAGTGGAACTAGAGCATCGCGCCCTGTGGGCAATAAAAAAGCTTAATTACAATCTTGATACAGTAGGTGAGATGCGTAAGCTACAAATAAATGAACTCTAAGAAATTCAAAATGATGCGTTTGATCTCTCTAAAGATTATAAAACTAACATGAAAAGGATTCATGATAAGCATAGTTTATGAAAACATTTTGAAATTGGTCAAAATGTTTTGCTTTATAACAAGGTTACATCTGTTTCCAGGAAAACTAAATACTCAATGGATTGGTCCTTACAGGTCACTGCAGTCACCCAACATGGAGCTATAACCTTGAAGGATCCTAAGGATAACAACACCTTCCATGTTAATGGTCAGCGCCTAAAACACTATCATGAGTTATGGTATATAGATGTAGAAGAAACCATTCTCAAATATCCTAACTATGAGGATTAAATTCTCTGTTCCGTGATGTATTTCCAATCCTTTCATTCCCTTACATCTGTTTCTATGGAGTACATCGGAAAAGGTAACCGGACCACTCTAGTTGGAGTGTGTGGTTGTAAGTGTCGGAGCCTTGAGTCCACATATATCTTGCATATTCCTTGTTAGCACTTTTACTCGTAGTTTGAGTAGTGTACCTCTGTAGAGCAAGTATACAATTTTCTTTTTCTTTATTTTACACTATTTTTGTTAGAATTAGTTTTTTCTTGTTATTTTTATAAAAGTTCTTGGTTTTTCCAGAGGGTTCTTGATACAAAACTAGTCATGTGTTTTTGTTTTAAAATGGGTAATGGATTCTACACGGACCAACCCCTAGAAAATCGCAATCTAGGGGTGGTTTGAGATCAGTTTTGCTTATTAAGGGTCACCTATATCACCGCACTATTCGCATGGGTCAGGACATTTAATGTCTTGTGCAATAAAACTCCCAACTCGTATAACTGAAGCTCTGTCCGTCTGGATTGGGTTCACTCAGACCGACATGAAAGTTGCCTAAGACAATCTGTTATAGTATGTTTTTATCATTGCTTTTGTAAGAATCCTTTGTATATATCTCTACATAGTTTTCAAAAAACTTGAGGATATAAAAATTTAAAATCTTACGTCCCAGAGTAACCAAAATGATACTGGATAAACGTATGATTTTATCTTCTTGCAGAAACCCTCTATCTTGTTAGAGATATCTTTTAAGAAAAACAAGAACCAAAAAAAAAATAACTTGACGAGGAGTCGACTTCTAGAATTAAACAAATGGCGTAACCCAAAGTGAAACCATGATTGTTTAATTCTACCATGCACCTCTCTATTATTGTCTCGAGAATCTGACGTTAAAAGAATCAGTTTAAATAAAAACTTCAAATATTTCCCCCTCCCCTTTTCTAAAAACTCTACAAAATTTTCAGTTGCTAAAATTTTTCAAACACTTCTTTTCTCCCCCTTCTTTTACAAACCTTTCAAAATGTCTAAAAATAGTTCTTCTCCACAGAGCAAGGCTCAATAGAGACGTGTACCCTCTGATTCAGAAGTTTTTGAATCTCTTCTGATTAATATTAAACATGATATCTGGAAGAGAATTCACACCATCACACCTGGTGCAGGAAAAAGTTCCTACGCCCGTAGATGGCGTGCAGTCAGGGAAAACTGGTGCTTGAGATATCAAACACCAGACTGCCATGGGCTTCAGCCAATAAGCAAAGGCTCTGTATTTATAGTCTACATGTGTCTTACACCAAAGCACAGAGCTCATCTTCGTAGAGTTTTCAAACCATCTGGTTGGGATTGACTCGAGTCTTGGGGATCTGACTTAAAACGACTCACATTTTTATAGTTTTTCAAAAATATAATCCAAAAAAATTAATTAATCTTTTATTTCAAGTTTGTATATTCTTTCCACCATTGGTTCCCTTTGTTCTTGTAACACTCTTTTTTATTCATTTCGCTATTCGTGTGTTTTGTTTTCAAGTTGGCATACTTTATTCTTTTCAGAGCTCATTCGTGTATACAGCTTATGTCATCTTCATGCTTAAAGGCATTCATCTAACATCTTGTGTGTCATACAATCAAAGCATGTGATATATTGTTGGATAGGATTTTTTGCGTTGATCGTTTAGACAATTCGTTTGTCCGAATCGAATTGGTAACGAAGCGGGGATTTGCATTTTACGCGCTACGAGACAGAACGAGACCTTTTTGGTATTTCAACATTTTATTTGGGCTTCGGCCAAAAATTTCAAAACCTAAAAACCCAACAACCGACAATCGTTCGCGGGTTTAAAGCCCAACTATGTGACCTCCTGACATACCATCTTCTCCACTCAAAACCCTAGCTTGCAAAACCAAAGTCAACACGCGCCCACGCTTACCCTAACCCACACCACGCCTCAATCTTCACCAAATCCAAAATAGTTTCGACTTCTACTTGTCCACCTTCAACCCACCTCATATCCACATTTAACTTAACCAAAAACCACCCGCCCCACCCCATGGCTGCCAATCGAAAGATTGTACCCAAGATAGATTTTTCAAATCTCTTTGATTCGGGGGGTTTTTTATGTTTTCTTCAGAACACAGATCCTTAGAAGAGGTTGGAGGCCACTCTTGCTAGAACCCACCGCCCATTTCTCACCTTCTCTTGTTCAAGCTTTTTATCGCGGCTTAGCTCGCGATAACGAAGGCTTGGTTACCATTTCATTTAGGGGTCGCTCTCATATGTTCACTAAGCAAACTGTTGGAACGGTTTTGGGCATTGAAACACAACACAAGGTACTTGAGAGTCAGTAGTTTCATAACACAGTGTTCGATTTGATGCACGCTACTGTGTTAGAGGGCGAGTACGTCAAGGGTTCCACCTGCGCCAGGCAGACTTCTTTGAGGAAGAACCACTTGGCAGTGGCAACGTGGATTGCACACAACCTAGTAGGGAAGACAAAACCTTCAGATATCAGTAAGTTGATCTTTCACATTCTTTGGATTTTACAGACCCAAAAGAACAGGTTCTGTATTGCTTCTTTCCTGTGGGACCAGCTTTCTCAGTGTAGATGGAGTACTGCTCCCCTTCCTACCCTTATAACTAGGCTTATGCTTAGTTGGGGAGTAATAGTTCTGAGTGACTTCGTGGTAGTAAAGTCTGCCTCATTCACTTCTGTCTACCTTAATTGTGTTCAGCACGACTGGTCCCAAGAGGCTGTACAAGATATCGAGCAAGGTCTAGACGATGATGCGCTCCACCTCCACCTCCAGTGGACTACTTTGCTTTAGGAGATCTGTCTCAATTTATGCATCCCTTGGATACCTTGCAATTCATACATGAGGGTCAGCGTCTACTACATCAGCAGTTGAGTACAATTCAGCAGGAGCAGCGCACCTTTCAGGACAACACTCTCCAGATGCTTCAAGAGTTGCGAGATGTGATAGTTCCACATGCTTCTGTGAGAGCTCGACTAGAGAGGAGATACAAGAGTAGCTCAAGTTTATCTCGACATCGTTAGTTATCCTATGAGGAATCTGAATAGACAACTCCCTAGTGTCCGCATAGTTATATGTTATTTGTTGTCGTTGTAGTACATTTCTCTACTTTTTGCACTTCTATTTTTTCGTAGTATTATATGTTATGGATGTTTGTGTTTTGTGGAATATATGAGGATTTGTGGTATATGAGCATAAGGACATACAAATACATCATGCCCAAATTTTCTTATATTTCTACGCTATGCATGTTTTTCCAAATAAAATTCAAAAAAACCAAAAATTTCATATTAGAATAATTACGTTTTTTACCTTTTAGATAAATCATGTATTTCTTGTTCTATATCTATCAACCCAAGCTCCAAATTTGTTTTGGGGTGGTATATTTTCAAAACGAAGAACAGAGTATAGGTTCCTGCCATTTTTGCTCATGTTCCTATGGTAATCTCCTTCTTTTTCTTCATACTTTGATGACAAAGCATATTTATGTTTGGGGGTGGTATAGTAACTGATAAGAGCCCAAAATTGTAGTTTTAACCCTATAACAGTCATACTTTTAGACCAATTATGTGAGTAATAATTAAGAGTTAACACTGATTACGTGTTTTTATGCATTTCAGGTTTCAAAGTCCATTATGTGCAGAAATGTGCCACTTTAGCGAGATAAAGGAGCTAAGGTCGGTTACTAAGGAGTTCCATGATTAAAGGCCAAGATTGAAGAATACAAAGCCTTTCTAAAGCCCGGTCAAAAGCTGAAAAGTCGACGCGGGCTGAAACAGCACACAAGTCAGCAGAACTTCCGAAAGCCGTATCCTTGGACTCCAACCTTAGAATGGGGCCTACCTTATGTCAAAAGGACCGACTCGGAAAGAGCTTTCCAATGGTCTAAACCTTGACCCAATCAGAGGAGCAGAAGTGGACGAAAAGTCTGTTGAAGCCAACTGCAGCTGAAGAGGTCTTTTTGGACTGAAAGAATTGGGTTTTGGGCCTGATTCTCTGGCCCAAAACATGGCTCCAAGCCCATGCACGATTTTTGGATTTGAAAGTATAAAAACCAAAGCTTAGCTCTTTGTTAATAGTAGCTAGTTAGACCTAAAACAATATAGATAATTCTAGATCTAGTTTAATTAATAAAATTAAGTTTAGTTCCATTTTCAATTCTTGTTTTAGATTAAGTCTTTGAATCATTGTTCTTGATTGATTAGATAAATAAAATAGTTATTTTATCAATTTCGAATTGTGTTATTTCAATCTATTAGATCTAGTTTTAATTATTGTTGGTTACCATTTCTTAGTTGTTAATTAGAATTTAATCATTGTTTAGTTTAGATTAGTAAATTTCGAATCTTGATAATATGTTTAGTTTAGATTCATATGGAAATGATTGCGGAATGATTCTCGGCTAAACCTCCATTAAAGGGGGTTGAAAAGCCTTGATGAAAGCTTGATTCCGATTATCGTAGAGTCGTCGTAATTTCTATTCCACTCTAAAAACGATTAATTCGCCATGAGAATGGGTTTAATCGTTCACATGCTAGTTATGAATTGATAGAAATGTCATGTGTAATTAGGGATTAGGAAGAACCAATTGTTGCGCGAAAGCAGATTCAATTCGGATTACTGACGATTCGGTGGTTAGTGAGTTAAGTTGAGTTAAGGTGGAATCAATCCCCCCTAATTCCTTATTATAGAATCAACGTAGTATTTCCGTAGTTGAATCAATTATAGTTTGTATCTTGTGGGTAGTTGCATCATAGTATAATTCCCCCTCGTAAACCTCTCATTAGACTTAAGACCGACCAGTTAACTATGAAATCATTCCATGCTAGAGAACTAGGAGTGGAACGAATTTGTTACTCCACTCTATTTCGATAGAATTGAGAGTAGAAACTTTGATAAATACCAACACATAACATAGTTTTAGTTTTACTTTCGTTTAGAGTTTTACCACTTTATTGCGTAGGTAGACTATTCATTTTATGTTTTATCAAATGGCGCCGCTGCCATCTTAGTTGCACTTTAGCATTGTTTTCATAGTAGAATTAGTCATTTTTAAAGTCCCATTAAACCCACCCACCCTTGTTTGATTCATACTGTGGTTATCCGTTTCAGCGTTGAAAAAGTTCATAAAAATATACACCGGAAGCGACCCGCACCTATAAGGAGCGGCCGCTGCTCTATAGTTCCGGCACACGAGCGACCATACGAGTTTCTTGGACTAGCGACCGCGCTCGGCAAAATTTTCCTGATTTCTCTGAGGTTTGTTTGAACCGTTTTTAAGTTTTTCAATGTTCTAACTTGTTATTTATTAATCGAACACGCGCGTAAACAAGACGCTTATTCATAAGCGAAGCAAGGACGCTTATCGGTATTCCTTTCTTCCATACCTCACATCTCCAATTAGAGGTTCATACTAATATATCAAGATTGTTTGGATTGTTTTCGTGTTTAGACTTAGACTTGCATGAGATTAAGGTCTGGTCGGAGAAAAACACCGAACGAAATTAACCGTCAACAAACAAACATATCGAGTATACCAATCACTACACCTCTAACTACTATCCCACCAACCATACCTGACATAATGGCAGAAGAAAGAGAGACTCCTCTCTCCAGCTTCTACAAAGCTTTGGCGATAGCCCCTAAATCTTGCATCGTTCTAGCGGACTCCGATTGGGGATTTTGAATCCCAAAAACATATTTAATTTGTTACCCGTTTTCCATGGTTTAGGCCATGAAAACCTTTACCAACACACGTGGGATTAAGCAAGTCCTTACAACATTCCATCATCCTACGGTTGGTGCGGAACAAATTAAACTGAGGGTATTTCCTTCACCTTAGCCGATAAGGTCTTGATCTTGATTAACTGCCCAAGCCTAGCTAGCGTGGACTCGTGGGCTAAACTTGTTCGACTATTTATGGAACATTTTTACCCACCCCTAAAGACGGATGAGATGCTTTCCAAGATTCATTTCTTCCGACAGAACCCTCATGAATCATTTTCTAAGGTTTGGAATCATTTCACCGATCTGCTTATAGAGTGTCCACACCATAATCTAGCCAAAGACACGTTAGTTCGTGCCTTTTTCGAAGGACTTTAACATCACCATAAAGAAGTCCTTGACATAATGAATGGGGGTAGTTTCCTAAGTAAAGGAGCCTCGGAGGCTTACAAACTTTTAGAAGAACAAACTAAACGCAATAACAATTGGGGGGGGAGTGATGATATCCCCCGCTCTGCTAGTTCTTCTTCAATAGTTAAGGCCGCCGGTATGTTCGAGATGAAACCCGATCTAGAACTTAAAATTTTAATTGAATCTCTAACTAAAAAGGTTGAGGCTATTTCTGTTCAACAAAAGCCTATCCCCGTCATGAATGTTAACTCCAACCCATGTAATGTCTGTTTGAGTCCTGAGCACCCTGACTCCCATTGTCCTCTCGCCTATGAACAACAACAATTAGAGCAAGATAATGTTTACTCCATTAATAACTATCCTATTCCTAATGCCCCATGGAGACAACATCCCAACTTTAGTTGGCGAAACAATCAACAAGTTACACCTCTAGGGTTTAATAACCAAAATGTTAGGCAAGCAAACAACTATAATCAAGCTCCACCTAGGCAAGGACAGGGACAAGGTCAAGGAAATTATAATAATTATAACAACCAAAGCGAAAACCACGACAAGGTGTAGCACAAGGTCAGAATAATTATAATAGTTATAATACCAATAGAGGTATCGTTCCGGTTAACAATAGTAACTATCACAACCCACCTATTAATAATCAACGTGAGATAGTTCCAGTCACACCACCTGTGACTACTACACCTACACAACCGGATCGTATAGACGCCTTTATACAGGTTACCCAACAACTTTTTCAATCAATGACTCAATCAAACCAACAGATCTTACAATCCATAAATCAGGGCATACAACAGTTAGCCCAAGAGAAAGCCTAACCAAAAGGCGTGTTTCCAGGACAAGCTATACCAAACCCTAAAACAACAAACACAGCCTTTGAGGTAAACGGTAATACTAGTACGGAAACAACAATAGTAGGTGACCTGAATGCCATCACCACTCTCCGTTCTGGAAGAGTGGTTGATAACAAAGTAACTATGCCTATAGTTACCCCATCAGTACTCCCTACACCGGATATCGAACTAGATACCGAAATAGAAACTGAAGAGCCTACCACAGTAGAGATACCAGTTAAACCACAACCTAAGAAACAGAAAGCCAAGGTAACACATCAAGTCGAGCCATACGCTAAATATAGAGCAAAACCACCATTCCCTCATAAGTTAGCCATGCTAACCAGGGATACAAACTTTGAGGAGATTAGGAACGTTTTCAAGAATCTAACGATAAACCTTCCTTTTCTCGAAGTTATTAAAAAGCTACCTAATCACGCTAAGTTTCTTAAAGAGTTGTGCACTACTAGGCGTAAGACCAACATACCTAAAGACGCCTTTTTAACTGAACAATTCCCAACTTTATCCGAAAATAATGGAATTGTTAAGTACAAGGACCCCGGTCGATCCCATCTTGTAAAATGCACCTAGGAGATTCCCACACGACCGCTTTATTAGACACGGGGCGAAAGTGTTAACTTACTCCCATATTACTTCTATAAACAAATAGGTCTACAGGAAATGCAACCTACAAAAATAACGTTACAATTAGCGGACATGTCAATTAAGTATCCTAAGGGTGTAGTGGAAAACGTGCTTGTTAAGGTTCAGGATTTCTACTATCCTGCTGATTTTGTTATCCTAGATACAGAAGTCGCTAATGACTCTGTACCGATCATCTTAGGGCGCCCCTTCTTAGCAACTGCCAACGCACTTATAAATTGCCGTGATGGTAAGATGTCCTTATCTTTTGGCCATCTTACAGTTGAGGTTAATGTTTTTAAAATGATGAAACAGTTACCAGATTCGTCTATAGATGGGGAGGTTAGCATGATCGAGAGCTTAGCTCAAGATTATTTTAACAACACGTTTCCTGAAAACAATATGTACAAATTCCTTTCTTTTGGAAAGTCAGATTTTGTAAATGACTCCTACTTAGAGGAAGTCAACACCATCCTTGAGTCCACACCAGTTGTAGACCTTTCGGTTGCTCCACATATTGAGTATGAAGACTTGCTACCTAAGCAAGTATTCATTATGCAAAATGATGACCGCAACGAAACATCTATTGATTTTCCATCCACCCCAGTGCTTAAACATTTTCCCCCGGAATTAAAATATATACAACTTGATCCGGATGGTAGTCATCCGGTAATTATATCTTCTCTGTTATCTAAGGATGAAGAGACACGTTTAATCCGGGTGATTAGGGAACATCGTTCTGCGATTGGTTGGTCCCTAGCTGACATTAAGTGAATTGACCCTAATGTTTGCACTCATCGTATCCATTTGGAGGATAACACGAAGACTTCTCGCGAACCTCAGCGTCGCTTGAACCCTGCCATGAAAGAGGTGGTTAGGGAAGAAGTCTTTACGATTACTCGATCGCGGGTATCATATACCCAATCTCGATAGCGAATGGGTCAGCCCCCATTCATGTAGTTCCTAAGAAATCAGGAGTTACCATGGTTCGTAACGGAAAGGGTGACTATATTGTCACACAAGGTCCTATGAAATGGAGGATCTGTATTGATTACAGACATTTAAATGCTATGACACGAAAGGATCACTTTCCTTTACCGTTTATAGATCAAATGCTCGAACGCCTAGCTGGTCATGCTTTTTATTGTTTTCTGGATGGCTACTCAGGCTATTTTCAGATTATTATTGATATTGATGACCAAGAAAAGACTACATTCACATGTCCCTTTGGAACGTATGCCTATAAACGAATGCCTTTTGGCCTTTGTAATGCTCCTGGTACCTTCCAGCGGTGTATGCTTCATATATTTAGTGACATGGTAAAGCGCTTTATGGAAGTTTTCATGGATGATTTTTCTATCTATGGAGACTCCTTCACAGACTGTTTGTCTAACCTGTCTAAGGTTTTGACACGGTGTGAAGAAAAGAGCCTCATTTTAAAACCGGGAAAAGTGTCATTTCATGGTGAAAAAGGGCATAGTACTAGGTCACATCAGTATCTAGTAATGGCATCGAAGCAGATAAGGCCAAACTAGATAAGATAGCGACTTTACCTAAACCACGGACTGTCCGCGGATATTAGACTTTTCTAGGCCATGCGAGGGTTTTATAGGCGGTTTATTAAAGATTTCTAAAATAGCTAGGCCTTTAACTAATGCTTTCGAAAAGATGCAATCTTTGATTTTAATTTTAATTGTAAGCAGGCTTTTGAAACTTTAAAAAGCCTAACCTCTGCACCAATTATACGACCTCCGATTGGTCTAAACCTTCGAACTCATGTGTGATGCTAGTGACTATGCAGGTTGGTGCGATCTTTGGGACAAAAACTAGATAATAAGCCCACTGTTATTTATTATGCTAGTAAAACATTAAACGACGCTCAACGAAATTATTCAACTACCGAAAAAGAATTTTTAGCCGTCATTTATGCTTTAGATAAGTTTCGTCCTTATTTGGTTGGTTCTAAAACCTTAGTTTACACGGACCATGTAGCCCTTAAGTACCTTCTTGCGAAGAAGGATGCTAAGCAGAGATTAATCCGATGGATCCTTCTCTTGCAAGAGTTCACATTAGAAATAAAGGACAAAAGAGGGGTCGAAAACGTAGTTGCCGACCACCTATCTAGACTCACAAACGATGATCGATCGATTTCGAGTCCATACCCGGACTCTTTCCCCGATGAGCAGCATCAGATGCCATTTTTTCAGCACCATGGTATGTCGACATTGTAAATTATTTAGCGGCTGATGTTATGCCTTATAATTGGTCAAGAAATGAAATGAAAGAAGTTTTGGCGAGTTAAGTTATACTCTTGGGATGAGCACTACCTTTTAAGTATTGTGCGGCTCCAGATTATTCGTCGTTGTATTCCCGGTGGGAATATAATGAAGTTCTATCGCTCGCCATGACAAAGAGTGTGGTGGCCATTTTAGTGGGATGAAAACAGCCGCTAAAGTTCTTCAATGTGGATTTTATTGGCCTACCCTTTTTAAGGATGCCCAAGTGCATTGCAAGACGTGTATTCGTTGCCAACAACTTGGGCGAATCACGAAGCGTAATATGATGCCATTAAATCCAATCTTGATAGTAGAAATTTTTGATGTTTGGGGCATTGATTTCATGGGTCCTTTCCCGGTTTCCCACGGTTTCATTTATATTCTAGTTGTCGTGGACTACGTGTCTAAATGGATAGAGGCCCTAGCTTGCCGTAGCAATGACCATAAGACCGTTGTATTTTTTATCAAAGAATATATTTTTTGTCGGTTTGGCATTCCGAAAGCCATCATTAGTGATGGTGGAACATATTTTTGCAACAGAGTTGCTGCATCCCTAGTGAAAAAGTATGGAGTTACACACAAAGTAGCAACTCCTTATCATCCACAAACTAGCGGACAAGTAGAAGTTTCTAATAGGGGAATCAAAAAGATTTTAGAAACAACTGTAAACCCTGATAGGAAAGACTGGTCAAAGCGTCTATCGGATGCCTTATGGGCATATAGAACTGCTTTCAAAACTCCTATAGGTATGTCACCCTTTAGACTTGTATTTGGGAAACCATGTCATTTGCCCGTTGAATTAGAGCACCGTGCTCTGTGGGCTATAAAAAGCCTTAACTTCAATATTGATGAGGCAGGTGTCAAACGCAAGTTGCAATTGAATGAGCTTGAAGAAATCTGTAGCGATTAAATGCGATCTCATGAAGGATTATAAAGCTAACATGAAACGTGTTCATGATAAGCATATTTTGCGCAAAGAGTTTGTAGTCGGTCAAAAGGTCTTGCTTTACAACTCCCGTCTACATGTTTTCCCAGGCAAACTAAAAACCGGTTGGTCTGGCCCTTTTCTGGTTACTGAAGTCACCCCTTACGGGGCAATCACCTTGGTAAATCCAAATGACAACAGTACCTTTCAAGTTAATGGTCAACGGTTAAAACATTTTCACGAACTTCTGTCCCCTGATGTAGAGGAAGTCCTGTTACAGGACCCTGTCTATGAGGACTGACCTCGTTATTTGGTGTACTTCCTTTCACTCACATATAGTGGTAAGTGCACCATTCAGGTAACCGGGCCCTCCCTATGGAGTGTGTGGCTGTAAGTACCGGATCCTAAGTCCACGGTATACATAATTCACGTTTTCCACTTTTGCATGTTTTCTCAGTTTTTGAGTCATGTTCCTCTATGGGGTGAATTATGTATTTATTGTTTTTCGTGTTTCTTATAATAAACTACTAAATAAATAAATAAATAAAAATAAAATAAAAATTCTAAAATCATAGAAATAGTAATCCAACAAGTCTTGGGAATCTGACTTTAAACGACCCACGTTTTAAACAAATTTTGTATTTAAAAATTTGTTTGGGGGTGGGCAGTCGATCTTTCCATTGGTGTTGCTTAGGCCCATTACTTGTATTTCAATTGGGTTGACGTAATCTAAACCTAGAATTCCTTTGTTCGCATAACTTACGTCACACACGCACTTTGAGGCGTTCTTCCACCCTCTTATACGTCACCCATGGTTGGAATTGAGTGTTTTATGGATCATTGGATTGGAAATTCTCTACTGATTATTTCCATAACTCATTCGCCAAAATCGGGCCAGTAACGAAGCGGCAAATTGAATTTGAAATTGCGCGAAAAATCGAAAAATTTCGTAATTCAAATTGGGCTTGGGCCCAAACCTCACGCACGACTGTGCGTCTCCTTCCTTCCCAGAAAAAAGCACACAGTTTCTTTCTTTCCAGTTCAATACCGTCGGTTACCTATTTTAAAGCAAACCTTGAACACCAAAATAAAAATAGAGATAGAGAAGAAAACTTAACTACACGTACACCAAGAAAATCAAATCCATCTAAAATCTTCTCTAAACTATCACCACCACCAACCCAACTCCGAAAAACAGCCACCAATTAAAGTCTCCACCACCGCCACCAACATTGTTTTTAGTTGTTTTCTTCAAACTCGCCTCCCCCATAGTCTACAAAACCATTAGTTGTCTAACAAAACTTCAATGGCGCTACGACGTAGAATTTTGCCGGAACACACGTTTGCTTATGACAGTTTCGCGCCATTTTACGACGCGGAGATGATTAAGAGGCATTGGAACGGACTGTGGTACTTGACTGAGGAGTTCTATCACTATGATTTGGTAGAACATTTTTATAAAAAGCGAGAATTGGAAGGGGATAGGATTTTCATAAAGTTAGCAGGAACGAGGAAGGAAGTAACGAGACAGTTATTGGCTGAACTGTTAGGAATTACGTTTGAAAGCAACCTGGTAACGACAATTCAGGAATCCCAGTATACTAGAGTTCCTGCTTTGATGAAGGATCTTGTCCGTGGAGGCTTAATACAATCCAACATCTCATTCGTCCGCCCATCAACCACGAGAACCAATCAACCGGGGTCAGCTTCGGTGGATTGGTAGGAACGCCCTCGGGAAAGACAAAGTCAGTGATATCGGCCTGCAATGTCCGAGACGTTCCGGATTTTGCAAACAAAGAAGTATAATTTCTGCATCCTCGATTTAATGTTTAATGTGATTCGAGGAGTGGGGAAGAGTTTGGCGCCTCTTCCCGTATTGATCACTAAGTTCATGCTCTCTTTTAGAGCTGTCGCAAGATCTGCTCCTATTAAGATCAAATTGCATTCTAATGCAAGTATCTATACGGACTGCATCCAAGAGACTTGGCCGTTGTCTGAATAAAAAATGGTTGAGTCAGAGGATGAAAGGGAGGATATGACATGTCTGGATGAAGATGCATTAGATAAATGTAGTTCTAATTTAGAACACATTCAAGTGTTGACAAACTGCCTTGCGGTGCGTTTATGGTATATGTGAAAATATCCGAGATAGACAGATTGGCGTTCAAAAGATGCAAGCGAACCTTCAAACGAGATTTGAAATGCTCGCAGGGGTTCAGGACGATATCTTGTCTAACATGGAGACTATCCACCATCATCAACAAGCCCAGTATGCAGTACTCAAGACTGAGACGGAAGCACAGCGCTTGTTCCGAATAGAGATGCTACGACGCATGCCACCCGTGGAGGACTCTGTTTCACCCGAGTCCGACAGGCATGAGCGTCGTCGCCAAAGGACAAATGGTTCAAGCCAATCTCCATCTCAGGGTCCATCATCATCACAAAACTAGGTGTTCACCCCCAGTTGGAGTTCGCTGTTATTTCATAATTTCATTTTATTAGTTGGATTTTAATTCAGTAGTTAAATTTAAATAGTAACGTGTTTATTTAATGTTGTTTGGATTTAAATTTTATTTTTAATATAATTGGTTATTTTCGAGTACTGCTTGTTTTATCATTAATCCCACCTTCCCGACTTGTTTGGGGGTGGAAATATTTATACCAAGCATAAGTCGTTATATGATCATATGCTGTAAAGTTGTCTTGGAGGAAAGGTTGATAATTTGGCCGATATTGGCATATCTATGATTTGTGTGGTGGTAGCATGAAATCTAGGAGAGTTTAGAAGTTACTATTCTAAATCCAGTATGAAAGATACCAGGATTTATAGAAAATCATGGAAATGGGTTGTTTCCGTTTTCGGGGTTGGAATTTTTCTATTTCTGGAAATTGCCTTCAAACAATTTGGGAACTTCCCGATTCGTTTTGGTAGCTCATAACCTATTTAAACTCCCTTCTTTCTACACTAACAAACCACACTACATCCCACCATCATCCCCAAGACCTTCCACTCCAAGTTTTTCTTCTTTTTGCTCTAAACCCCGTTTCGGTTTTACGAAGCAAGCACGCCGCTCTACTGAGCGCTGCGCCTTTACATTTTCGAAAAATTTAGTCAGAGTGCGACCCGCGCCCAAAATACTGTAATAGCATTAACACACACGTAGCGACCGCGCCCTATCTGGCGAGCCAGCGCCGCCTTCGTGAGCAGCGGATATTTCAAATTTTCAGAGGGTCATTCCAGGATTTTTGTGAAACTGTTCAAAGAGTAGTTGAGATGACATCTCCTATAGTCATACCTAAACAGTCTTTCGAAGATGTGTTAGGCACCGAGACCTATGGACATTGGTTCCGACACAGGATCCTGCAGTTAGGATGGCGTCATCTACTGGTAAGTGATGACGATTCATATTCACCACAGCTTACTGCTTATTTCTACGACCATGTTAAATTCTATTATAATCAGGATGGAGAACAAGAATTCTCCGTCGTAGTCGAAGACACGACACATCAATTCGATAAAAATGTGGTCGCTTTAGTTTCAGGATTACCAATACCTGATTTTGTTCACACATGGGCATATATGACCGATAATGCATATCTTTATGATTATACATATTTCCATGAGTATTATGGGGGAGGGGTATTTCGAGTAATGGACCAGGGGCGATATAGCATTGCCCTTGGTAGCCTTTCCTTAAACGTAGGCACCACCATGTTATTCATCCTGATGAATATTTTGGGGGAATGGCAGTTCATTTTGCAAAACAAGATCTGCTGGTGACATTTTCCTCGCTTTAGCTGAGGGACGTCGCCGATATGACATCCCCCGAGTTTTAGTCGCTAGTCTTAAGAGAGCCCAAAGCATGAGGCATAAGTATCTTCTTATGCCTGTTTTAGTAAGCCGCATCATGCGTAGTTGTTTACCTGTATTCTATGAACAATTCACAGATTGAAAAAGGGTTGAAGTCATGAGATCCACCAATTGGGTGGTTCGCTCGTTGTGAATAATGACTTGGCCGGGATGGCAGGTGCAGCCTCATTTGGTCGCCCCGTACATCCCATCAGACATGATAACACTTAACAGGTTAGCATTAGTAGATGATAAATGGCGGCAAGCTTGGCAAATTATAATAGACTGGCAGGATGCGAAGGAACCTCGTCTTACCAACGAGGAAGAGGATGTTTAAGCGGAAGATAAGGTAAGTTTTTAGCTTTATTAGTGTCTGTTTATGTCCCAAGCAATTTTATTCTGTTAACCCCATAATGGGTGGAACTCTTATAGAGTTGCGTCAGTTTTTATTTCCTATATTAGTATGTTCTAACCTTGTTTTGCAGATGTTCCAGAATTTCACGCGTTTCCATGGTATTTTTCTACCCTCTTTATTTAAATGCTTTGAGGACAAAGCATGCTTCTTGTTTTGGGGGGGGGGGGGGCATAGAAACACGTGTAATTAAGGCATCTGTTAGGATATAGATATGTATAATATGCATTTGTTTTCTAGTTGAAGTTTCAAAATTTTTCAAAAATATAAATAAATAAGTTTATGCTATACACCTAGGAATATTGGTATTGTTTTCTTTCTCTATGCTCTTAACAATCTAGAAGTCTCATGTAGCTTTTGCATCAGAATAATTGTTAGAAACTTAGGTTAATATATAGGTAATAATCTTTGCATCTATCTATAAATATATTACATGAGTATCTATGATTGTTAGCAGTAAGTTTCTAAAATCTAGGCTAGAGTACTTATTCTACAAATCCTGTGAGAATATAGCCTAAAGCCTTATATGAGCGAAACATTTGAGAAATGACACAAGGGAGAAGTAAAATCCGGATAGAGAAATCACACGTCCACTTGCTTGATCACTATGCCATATCCTAAGCGAGAATTTAGGCCCTCTTTGGATTGATATAGCCAGAAATTCAAACCTATGAATTATTTTCCGCTAGTCGCCCCTCTGAGCCTTTCTTTAGCCTTTCATAACCCACAAATCCTTACCCTGTTACAAAATTAAAAAAAAAATAAAAAATAAAAAAAAATCAACTTACCCAATATAGAATAAGTCTGAGAATAGAATGAGTGAAGAAAGAAGAAGAGAAAAACCTGTGTAAACAAAAATTAGTAGTTGCTTCAGAAAAAGAAAAGAAGTTTCCATCCAAGGAAAAGAAAAAAAAAATAGAAATAAATAAAAACTCCAAAAAAATAGAATAAAAGGGAGTCAAAAGCCAAAGAAAAGAAAAAGATAAATATGGCTAAGGATGGAAAAAAAGTATAGAAGCAAAAGAAAATAACAAGGTTTTCTCTAAGTTACATAATATGAAGACTCTATTATCTCAGACTTGTCTTTTTGAATATCCATTTCCTTCCTTCTTAAACCATTTCCTAATCCCCGCAACACCTAATAAAGACCTCTAGCTCAATTTGGATTAGGTTAGTGTGATAGTAAGTGGCAGATGTGTTTGATCGACTCCGGCTTCCTTGCTTGTCATTAAGATTGTAAGGTAAAAAGTGTGCCCCACCGCATTGGATCGGAGTAGCTTAAACTTGAGAGGAAAAATCGAGTGGTTTTGTCTTGACATTTATGTGAGGACCTACTTAAGGACGCTTATTCGAAGTTTTGAAGAAACGAACACGCTAGGCATTTCATAGTATTACTCGTAGTATTTATATTTGTATCATAGATGATTGATTATTATGCATGTATTAGCTTAGGGTTTTAACTTAGTTATTCTTATTCAGTTGCTAGTGAGATGGATAGATAGTTGGGACATGAATGAGGAAACAATAGTTTTATTTCTTAGTCGTTGTAGTATAGTTGAAGTTTGTGAGTACCTTCACTGGAAAACTCTCACGAGGCTATAACTCGTCCACTAGGGAATTCCTAGTGGTTTAAGGCCTTGTTGCATATGGTCAATGCAATCGCACTCAGCGAAACAAGAGTAGATAGAACTCCATTTTTGGTCACTTATTCTAATTTCTCATCTTTGCTTGAGGTCAAGCAAAATGCTGTTTGGGGGTGGTTTGATAAGAGCCCAAAACTGTAGTTTTAACCCTGTAACAGTCATACTTTTAGACCAATTATGTGAGTAATAATTAAGAGTTAATACTAATTACGTGTTTTTATGCATTTCAGGTTTCAAAGTCCATTATGTGCAGAAATGTGCCACTTTAGCGAGATAAAGGAGCTAAGGTTGGTTACTAAGGAGTTCCATGATTAAAGGCCAAGATTCAAGAATACAAAGCCTTTCTAAAGCCCGGTCAAAAGCTGAAAAGTCGGCGCGGGCTGAAACAGCACACAAGTCAGCAGAACTTCCAAAAGCCATATCCTTGGACTCAGACCTTGGAATGGGGCCTACCTTATGTCAAGACGACCGTCTCGGAAAGAGCTTTCCAATGGTCCGAGCCTTGACCCAATCAGAGGAGCAGAAGTGGACAAAAAGTCTATTGAAGCCAACTGCAGCTGAAGAGGCCTTTTTGGACTGAAAGAATTGGGTTTTGGGCCTGATTCTCTGGCCCAAAACATGGCTCCAAGCCCATGCACGATTTTTGGATCTGAAAGTATAAAAACCAAAGCTTAGCTCTTTGTTAATAGTAGCTAGTTAGACCTAAAACAATATAGATAATTCTAGATCTAGTTTAATTAATAAAATTAAGGTTAGTTCCATTTTCAATTCTTGTTTTAGATTAAGTCTTTGAATCATTGTTCTTGATTGATTAGATAAATAAAATAGTTATTTTATCAATTTCGAATTGTGTTATTTCAATCTATTAGATCTAGTTTTAATTATTGTTGGTTACCATTTCTTAGTTGTTAATTAGAATTTAATCATTGTTTAGTTTAGATTAGTAAATTTCGAATCTTGATAATATGTTTAGTTTAGATTCATATGGAAATGATTGCGGAATGATTCTTGGCTAAACCTCCATTAGAGGGGGTTGAGAAGCCTTGATGAAAGCTTGATTCCGATTATCGTAGAGTCGTCATAATTTCTATTCCACTCTAAAAACGATTAATTTGCCATGAGAATGGGTTTAATCGTTCACATGCTAGTTATGAATTGATAGAAATGTCATGTGTAATTAGGGATTAGGAAGAACCAATTGTTCTGCGTAGCAGTTCAATTCGGATTGACGATTAAATCGTCCGTTAGTGAGAGTTAAGTTGAGTTAAGGTGGAATCAATCCCCCCTAATTCCTTATTATAGAATCAACGTAGTATTTCCGTAGTTGAATCAATTATAGTTTGTATCTTGTGGGTAGTTGCATCGTAGTATAATTCCCCCTCGTAAACCTCTCATTAGACTTAAGACCGACCAGTTAACTATGAAATCATTCCATGCTAGAGAACTAGGAGTGGAACGAATTTGTTACTCCACTCTATTTCGATAGAATTGAGAGTAGAAACTTTGATAAATATTGACACGTACCAAGTTTTAGTTTACTTACGTTTTGAGTTTCATCGTTCATTTCGTAGGTAAACTATTCAATTTTATGTTTTATCAGTAACATTCTGCAAAAACTAGGCATTTATTATATATAGTATTTCTTATATTAGATATATTTTCTATATTTCTTTCTTTCTTAAAATATTTCAAAAAGACCAAAAATATTTTTCTATTTAGTACTAAACGTCTTGTTTTCCTTTTTCTATGATGAATAAATGGTTTAGAAGTCTCATTATAGCAATATAGTAAATTAAGATTCGTTCTTCAAACTCAAACTAATATACATACAATAGTTTCTACACCTTTTCATGAATGACATGCATCAGCATTTGATTGTATATAGCAATGAGTTTTCGAGACCAAGGTTAGAACAGTTAAGTTTCTTATCCTGTGAGAATCTAGCTAAAAGCCTCATCTGAATATTATTGAGTGATGATCAAGGATGTTCGGATAGAGAGATAACACGTCCACTTGCTTGATTACCACGCCATATCCTAGAAGAGAATTTAGGCCCTTTTTGGATCGATATAGCCAAATAAACGTTAAAAACCCAAAAATATAGTTTTTCCTCTAGTTACCCCCCTTGAGCCTTCACCAATTTCTAAAAGCCTTTTTATTTCTTCACCATCAATCCCTGAACCGTTACTACACACAATAAAAAGCTTACCCAACTGACGAGTTGAGAATTGGATGATCTATAAAAAAAGAGAAGAGAAGGCCTTGTAAAAAAACAGAATAGTTAGAAGCTTCAAAAGAGAAAAGAAAGAAAAGAAAGATTTAAAGATCGAAATCTCCCAAAAGCTCAAAATCAAAAGGCGTCGAATTCAAAACAAACAAAACCAAAGTTAGAACTCCCAAAATTCAAAATCTTATGGAGTCACAGAGCCAAAGGGCTTAAGAATGAATCACAAATTCTGAAGCAAAAGAACAAAATGGGGTTCTTCTCTAGTTACAAATATCTTGAAGACCCAATTTCTTAACTTATCAGAGTTTGTTTTCCCTTCCCTTTATTTCTAAACCACTACCTTAGCCCCCTAATTCCTAATAAAAGACCTCTAACTCAACTAGGAATAGGATGGTGTGATAGTAAGTGGATATTGTGATCAATCAACCCTGATTTCCTTGGACGTCATTCGAGTATGTGAGGAATATAAAGTGCCTTCTGTACTTGAGAAAATGAACTTGAGTGAATCTATCAGAGAGTTCTGATTGCAACACACCCCTGTGAGAATCCAACTTAAGGATGCTCTCCAAAAGTTTCGGAAATGACTCTGCTTTTGCATTTCACCACTCATGTTTTGCACATTTATCTTTAGATGATTAAACTATATATATATATATTATTATTAGTTCAAATGAACTTTTCTTTATTCCCCCGCTAATGAGATGTATATACCTCTGAGAATAAATAAGGAACCAAGACCCTTTGTACTAAATAGAGGAAGTTTGTGAGTACCTTCTCTGGAAAACTCTCACGAGGCTTAAGCTCGTCCACTAGGGAAGCCCTAGTGGTTTAAGGCCTTGTTGCATATCATCCAAACAAAGAATCTAAGATGAACAACACAACCCTTATCACCACTAATCAACCATCTTCAAACCACCACCTAAGCAAGAAGAAGTGCATCCTCATGAGCAACAAAAAGATGAGTTGAGGAGATCCAAAAAGAAAGACAAGCTTCAACCAAGTACCTACCACATACGTATGTATTGCTATCCGATAGTGGAGAACCTATCTACTATCAAGAGGCTCTTGAAGGTACAGATGGAAAGAAATGGTTGAAGGCCATGCAAGAAGAGATGGGTTATGGCATAAAAATCATACCTACGACTTAGTTGAGAAACTGAAAAGAAGAGAAGTACCCAATAATAAGTGGGTGTTTAAAGTCAAGCATGAAGAGAGTAATCCACATCCAAGACACAAAACTCACCTTGTTGTGAAAGGATTTTGTCAAAGAAAAGGTATTGACTTTGATGAAATTTTCTCTCCGGTGGTTAAGATGACTTCTATCAGGGTGATATTGGGGTTGGCCGCAAATATGAACCTAGAGGTTGAGCAACTAGATGTCAAGATAGCTTTTCTTCATGGTGATCTTGAGGAAGATGTCTACATAGACTAGCAAGAGTGTTTTGAGGTCAAAGGAAAGGAACATTTGGAATGCAAACTGAGAAAACGTTTGTATGGCTTGAAGCAGGCACCAAGGTTGTACATGAAGTTTGAATCTTTTATGGTGAAGCATGGCTACAAGAAGTATACTTTCGATCACTATGTATTTGTTTAGAAGTTTCCATATTAGGGTTTCATAGTGCTCTTGTTGTATGTGGACGATATGTTGATAGTTGGCTAAAACATCAACAAGATATCTAAGTTGAAGAAAGACTTGAGTAAGTCCTTTGAGATGAAAGATTTGGGTCAAACAAAGCAAATACTTAGTATGCTGATCACTCATAACAGAAAGAGTGGAAAGTTGTGGCTTTCTCAAGAAAGCTATATTGAGAAGGTATTGAAGATATTCAACATGGATCAAGTGAAGTCGGTGAGTTGTTCGCTTGGTGGCCAATTTCTACATTACTAAAGGTAAGTGTTTGCAGGGTGAGCATGAGAAGAAAGAAATGCAAAAGATTTATTATGCATCCGCAGCGGGTAGTTTGATGTATGCAATGACGTGTACAAGACCAGATATTGCTATCATCGTTGTTGTTGTAAGCCGATTTCTATCAAATCCAGGTAAAAAGCATTAGGAAAGTGTTAAGTGCATATTGAGATATCTCAAGGCCAGGGCACTTCCAAGGCATGTCTGTGTTTTGGTGGGATTAAGATCTTATGTTAAGGCTACACATATGCAGACATGGTAGGCCGGTGATATTGACTCGATGAAGTCCATTTTCGGTTATATGTTTACATTTGCAGGGGGAGTAGTTCCATGACAATCGAAGTTGCAAAACTATGTTGTTCTCTCCATTACAGAAGTCGAGTATATTGCAGTCACTGAGTGTTGCAAAGAGATGTTATGTATGAAGATGTTCTTCAATGAACTAGGGCTAAAACATAAATAGTTTGTGGTATTTTGCGTTAGTCAGAGCGCCATCCATTTGAGCAAGAATCTGATTTTTCATTTTTAGATCCAAGCACATACATGTGAGTTATTATTGGATTAGAGAAGTTCTCAAAGAGAAGTAATTATGCATTGAGAAGATACATACCAACAAGAATGGATCTTTGATGATGATAAGAGCCCAAAACTATAGTTTTAACCCCTTAACAATAATACTTTTAGACTAATTATGCGAGTAATAAATAAGAGTTAATGCTGATTACGTGCTTTTATGTATTTCAGGCATTAGAGTCAATTATGTATAGAAATGTGTCACTTTGGCAAAATAAAGGAGCAAGGGTTGGTTGCTAAGAAGTTCTATGATTAAAGGCCAAGATTCAAGGAGAAAAAGCCTTTAAAAAGCCCGGTCATCAACGCGGGCAGAAACAGCGCACAAAAGTTAGCAGAACTTCCGAAGGCCATATCTTTGGACTCAAATCTCGGAATTGGGCCTCCCTTATGTCAAAACGACTGGCTTGGAAAGAGATTTCCAATGGTCTAAACTTTGACCCAATCAGAGAAGCAAAAGTTGATGAAAAGTCTGCTAAAGTCAAATCCAGCTGAAAAGGGCCCTGTGGACTGAAGAGATTGGGTTTTGGGCTCGATTTTCCGGCCCAAAACATGGCTCCTCAGCCCATGCACGAAAATGTGGATCTTGTCTCCTCCATTTCAACAAATAAGACTTAGCTCTTAAGCATTCTAGTTTTTAGGTAGCCATTAGCCAATAGTTTTAGATCTAGATTTAGACTCCATTAATTAATTAGTTTTTATTATCTTGTTTTAATTTAGTTATTGAATCAATTGTTACTTCTTCATTAGATCAATAAAGTTAGTTAGTTCTTCATAATCTAGTTTCATTTTCCATTAATTATTTAGTTTCAATCCACAGATTTAGTTATTTGTCATTACTAGTTTCAATTAATTCTTGCATGATTAGATTTCCATTTGAATTCAAATAAGCAAATTTAAAATCTTTATATCATGTCTTGTTTAAATTCAATTAGAAATGATAGTTTAATGAATCTAGGCTAAACCTCCATTAGAGGGGTTTGAGGAAGCCTTGATGAAAGCTTGATTGTTGTTAGCATAGAATAGTCGTAATTTTCCATTCCAATCTAGAAAGTAGTTAGTTCACCATGAGAATGGGTTTGATTGCTTCACATGCTAGTTGTTAGTTGGTAGAGATTACCATTGACAATTAGGGATTAGGAACACCCAATTGCTATATGAAAGCATTGCAATTCGGATTATGACGAATCTTCGCTAGTTAATTGATAAATGTAAAAATTGAATAGTTCTACTCATAAATAAGCGATGAAACTAAATGCAAGTAAAACTAAAACTTGTACGAAGACAGTGTTTATCAAAGATTTCTACTCTCGATACTATTGAAATAGAGTTGGAATAGAAGATTCGTTCCACTCCTAGTTCTTTAGCATTCAATGTTTTCTAATATTGCGAATCTATCCAAAGTTTAATGAGAGTAATGGTGAGATTATACTACAATGCAAATTCAAATAACAAGATACTAACTATAATGATTCAACTACAAAATGCTATGTGAGACTAAGGTTTGAATCTAGATAAAGAATTATGGGGGATTGAATCCACTTTAACTCGACTTAATCAACTAACAAAGATTCGTCGTGATCCATATTTCAATGCTTCGCATATGAAAATGATAATTTTAATCCCTAATTATACATGGCATCTCTACCAATTAATAACTAGCATGTGAAGCAACCAAACTCATTCTCATGGTGAACTAATTACCTTCTAGAATTGAATAGATTATCACGATGATTTCTAAGTTAACAAAGATCAAGCTTCTTCAACCCCCTCTAATGGAGGTTTAGCCTAGAATCATTATGCTCTCATTTCCAATCGAAATTGAATAAGACATGTAGTGACCCATAATAGAGCCATGGACCAAGTCAAAAAGGAGGGGCGGGTGCAGTGGAATCAAACAACATGGGGGGACAACAAAACATAGACGCGGAACCCTAGAAGCAGACGTGTTCGGGGTACGGCTGAAGGGAAGCCGCTAGATGAAGGGACAGATTGAGGACCCAGGGCGAGGTGAGAAAGTAGGGGCATGATGACGGCAATTGAGGTGATGGAACCCTAAGGTGAGGTCAGAGGAATGACGTCAAGGAGAGGAACGAAGGAGAATAGAGGCAAGATAAGAAAGGTGGGAGAGGGAGCATAGGAAGAGGGGGGACGTGAACCCTAAGGGGAGGTGGGAAGATCACGACCAGAGGATAGGGGAGAGGATCAACGGACAGGGAGAGAGGGAGAGAGGATATAAAAAGAACAGTAGATAGAGAAAGAAGAGGAGGGCAAAAAAAGGAAAAAGAGAGAGAGAGAGAGAGAGAGAGAGAGAGAGAGAGAAAAGAGGTAGAGAGTGACATTTGGAGAGGTCAGATTTTAGGTTAATACATTTGGCGCCGTCTATGGGGACGTGAGCAGAGGGCCGAGTAAAGATGGCACCGAAGAAGCAACCCGGCAGGCCAAAGAGAGTACCAGTGCGAGAAAGGACACCGGAAGCGGGGATAGAGGAAGAAGAAGGTAGGGGAGCCGACTTAGAAACAGAAGAGACACACGACTCACGTAGGGGAGGAGATCGGGAGGCTAAGGGAGGAGAACGATGGGTTGAGGAGAGAGAAAGAAAGACACAAGGAAGGACCGGACGAGGAAGCGAACGGTGACTCGGAGGAGGAAGAAGAGGAGCCCAATTTGGTGGAAAATCCGGTGGCAGGCTTGACGATCGAACAAGTACAAGATCTGATAGATAGGGACAGAGAAGCAAACCAGCAGAAAGAGAAAAGCCGGGGAGGAGCTGCCAGACAGGTGGTGGAAGGGTTAAATCGCAACCCATTGATGAGCGGTATCTGGGCTTCGGAGGTCCCAAAGCGCTTTAACCAGCCCCGATTTGAGAGATACGATGGAACCGTAGATCCGGCAGATCATATCCATCACTTCAGGCAACAGATGCCACTATGGCAAGAACCAAAGTATGATAGACTGCGGTGCATGATGTTCCCAGCAAGTTTGAAAGGAGGGGCGTCAGACTGGTACTACCGGCTGCCAGCGGAGAGTATAGGGAATTTCCAAGAGTTGGAGCAGGCTTTCGTAGGGCACTTCATACACCAGAAGAAGAGATCGGTTGACATTGCGGCCCTGTTTAATGTGAGGCAAAAATCAGCAGAGACAGTGAGAGAATATCTGCGGCGATTCAAAGCCGAAACCCTGAAGGTAGAGAACTTGGACGAAAGAACAGCGGTCATCGCCTTTGAACGTGGGCTGCGGTCGGGGACGGGAGTACATCAGTCCGTCGCCAAGAATGAGATTGCCACGTTGCTCGAATTGTATCCACGGGTGGAAAAATACATCAGATATGAGGACACACTGCCAAGGGAGTCCAGGAGAGCGGGGAAAGCTGTTCTATCTTTGGACAGGGATAGGGAGCACCGCAAAGGGAGGACTGCAGAGAAGGGAAGCGAAGGGTACCGTGGGAACAACCCAAGGGTGGAAAGGGCACGGGACAGAATTCGGCGGGAGAACAGAGAGAAGAAGCCGTACTGGGAGATAGAAGTGACACCGCTAAACAGACCATTGGGGGAGATATTGCCACTTATTAAAAACCTGCAGGGATATGAGGGACCGCGGAATATACCAATGGAGCTGCCAGATAAACCGTTCTGCGAATATCACCAGATGAGAAACCATAAGACGGATGACTGTTATGCTTTGAAGTGGATGGTGCAGAGATTGGTGGATAAGGGCAAGATGAAGGAATTTGTGAAAGAAGCACGAAATGATGATCGCATGCAGTGACAGGATCAGCTGCTGGGAACTATACATGTGATTTTTAGCGGGGAGATATTAAGTCATAATGCACATAGAGATAGGGTGAGGAGGACTGCGAGCATCCAACAAATCAGTAGTAGGGCCTCAGTTCCGCGACCATGATTGGGATCCGCCGAAGAGCAAGATATGATTATCTTCAGTAGGTCGGATTTGCAAGCGGTGGACTCCCCTCACGAGGACGCAATAGTAATCACGGTGGCGATGGGAAATTATCTGGTGAAGAGAGTGTTGGTAGATTGTGGAAGTGCGGTAGATTTGTTGTTTAAAGGCGCTCTGGAAGAGATAGGGATGGATCCCGGACAATTGAGGCCTCCCCGCACCAAATTATATGGATTCAACGGAAGCATGACGGAGCTCGTAGGGGAACTCTTGTTGCCGGTGACCGTGGGCCCTGTTACGGTGTTCCCGCAGTTAATGGTGGTGGATTCCGCCTCCCAATATAACGCAATCTTGGGTAGAAAGTGGATTCACGAGATGAAGGCTGTACCGTCTAATTATTATCAAGTGATACGATTTCCAACTCCTTCGGGTACATTCGAAGTCCGCGGAGATCGGTGATAGCAAAAACAGTCATAGGGAACACCGGGCGGTTGGTGCATAAGGCAGAGGATGAAGGCCCCACCCGAGGAAGAGACGGGCATAGCAATTACTGTGATCGCCTCCGCTGAGGGAAGCGGGGAACCGACGGAGGGGTCAAAGACGTTAGATACAATTGAAGTGGTGAATATAGGAGAATGAGAGGAAGAGAGACTCATCTCAGTAGGTTCTAGTCTAACGGAGGAATGGAAAGACAGGTTGATACGATTCTTGTCGAAAAACAGGGATGTGTTTGCGTGGACGATTGAGGACGTCACAGGGTTAGACCCAGAATTCGCGTGCCATAGGTTGCACATGAATGAAGACGCCAATCCAGTCAGGCAGAAGTTGCGGAGTATCGACCCGGAAACGCAGCGGAGAGAGTATTCGCGAAAAGAGGTGTTAAAATTTGAAGGGAGCAGGCATCATACGCGAAACAGAATTCACCGAGTGGCTGTCCAATGTAGTCGCGGTGCCTAAAAAGAATGGCAAAGTGCGTTGTGTGTTGACTTCACGGATGTGAATAGGGAGTGCCCAAAAGATAGTTACCCCATGCCGCGGGTAGATGAATTGGTAGACAGGACGGCGGGGTATAAAGTATTCTCGTTCATGGACGCATCAATGCGGTACAACCAGGTGGCGATGTATGGGCCGGATCAGGAGAAAACCGCTTTTGTGGTAGAAGGTGGCACCTATTGCTATAACAGGATGTCGTTTGGTCTGAAGAATGCGGGGGCCACATTCCAAAGACTGGGTGAGAAAATGTTCAAAAGCAAGATTCGGAAGGGGATTGAGCTATACATAGATGATATGGTGGAAAAGAGCATGTCGGAGGAAGAGCATTTGGAGGGCTTGCAGGAGACTTTCGATATATTGCGGAAGTATAATTTGAAATTGAATCGAGAGAAATGCACATTCGGAGTAACTACTGGCAAGTTATTGGGCTACATTGTGACTCACCGTGGCATAGAGGCTAATCCTGAACAGATAAGGGCTTTGATAGAAATGCCATCCCCGCGGAATGTAAAAGAGGTACAGCGGCTAGCAAGAAGGGTGGCAGCGTTGAACAGGTTCATATCCAAGTCATCCGACAAATGCAGACCGCTGTATAGGCTGTTGTGAAGTACGCCCAGACTTCGCATGGACTGAGGAGTGCGAAGAGGCATTCCAAGTATTGAAAGAGTATTTGAGCAGAGTGCCCTTGTTATCGCGGCTGGAGGAAGGGGAGAAGTTGTACCTGTATCTAGGGGCCTCTGAGTATGCAGTGAGCTCGGTGCTGATCCGTCTGGTAGATCGAGTGGAGAATCCGGTATATTTTCAGAGCAAAACACTGCTAGACGCAGAGACGAGATATAGTAGAATCGAGAGATATGCCCTGGCCCTGGTCTTTTCGACTCTGAAGTTGAAGCCCTACTTCGAGGCCCATTCAGTCGTAGTGGTTACTAACCTACCCCTTAAGCATGCATTAAGGACAGAGAGTTTGGGGAGAATGTTGAAATGGGCGGTGATGCTCAGTGTGTACGAGATCTGATACGGGCGAGGACCGAAAAAAAAAGCGGTGGCGATGGCGGAATTCCTAGCGGAATTCCCGCCTGAGGATCCTAATTGGGGGGAAGAAATGAATATGGAACGAAGAGAAGGGCGGGGAACTTCGGTATGATGGACCCACAGGATAAAAAGGAATGGATGGAGGATATTCGCGGATGGGTCAGCCACAGATGAAAGTAGCGGCATAGGGGTGGTGCTTGTTACACCTGATAATAATAGGATAGAGTTGATGACAAAATTGGGATTTGCGGTGTCAAGCAATGAAGCAGAGTATGAGGCAGTGATAGCAGGTTTGGGGATGGCTGAGGAGGTGGGAGTCCGAGAGCTGATAGTATATTCGGATTCGAACCTCGTGGTGTGCCAGGTTAACGGAGGCTTTGTGGCTCGATGTCCGAGGATGGCAAAGTATCTGGAAGTGGTGCGGGAAAAGGCCAAAAGGTTCGCAAAGATCCAGTTTGTACACTTGGGTCGCGGGGAGAATAGACACGCCGATGCACTGGCATATGTGGCGGCGGCAATGCCGGGGTCAGAAGAAAGGACGATAAGGGTGGGGAGATTGGACCGACCTAGTACGGAAAAAGGTGCGGAGGCGTGCCAGGTAACCGAGGAAGAAGAATGCTGGACAGATCCCATCATCAGGGATTTTTTGCGGGGGAGGGTGGTAGTAGACAAAAAAGAAAGGAGAAGGTTGGAGCAGACAGCTCGAAGATACGTCTTGGTAGAAGGAGAGGTGTACCGAAAAAATTTCAGTGGGCCCTTGTTGAAATGCTTGGGGTCTCGAGTAGCTAAGGAGGTATTAGCTTAAATTGCACGGCATTAATCGGGGGGAGCCATTCTGCGGGAAGAACTACTGCACATCGGCTGTTGACACAGGGATATTTTTGGCCTCATATGAAAAAGGATGCAATGGACTTCGCACAGAGATGCCTCAAATGCCAGAGATTCTCACAGTGGATATTCGCACCTGCCGAACCCCTGCACAACGTGTCAAGCCCGTGGCCGTTTTCCATGTGGGCAATGGATATAGTAGGACCGCTGCCCGTGGCAAGCGGCGGGAGAAGATACATGCTGGCAGCAACAGACTACTTTACAAAGTGGATTGAGGCCGTTCGATTCTACAGCCAGATCAAAAGAGGCGCAAGTGATTAAGTTCCTATGGGAGAATATCATATGTAGGTTTGGGGTACCATATGCTATAATCGCCGACAACGGGACTCAGTTCACGGGAGCAAAGGTGGCAGCATTTTTACAGACATATCGGGTGAGGCAGGGTTTCTCGGCTCCTTACAACCCCGAGGGCAATGGACAGGCAGAGTCGTCCAACAAAATGATTATGAACAACTTGAAGAGGAAGTTGGAGGATAAAAAAGGCGCTGGGCGATGAGCTAAATCATGTCTTTGTGGGCATAGAAGAACCCCGAGGGCGAAGTACCAAGGAGGCGCCATTCCGCCATGGCGTCACGGAGTTGAAGTTGTAATCCCCCGGAGATGATCGCGCCGCGAATCCCGAACGAGGCGGTGGAAGATGGGTCTAATTGGCGTATATTGGCTGGAGACTTGAACTTGTTGGAGGAGAAAAGAGACGATGCACATATTCGGCTAGAGGAATATCACCGAAGGCTGAGAGAGCAAGACAACCGGCGGTCAGGGCCGCGACACTTCAAGATTGGTGAGTGGGGTCTTTGGCGCGGGTGGCGCCGAAAGTACAAAAAAAGGAGAAGGGCGGGAAGTTGGGTCCAACACAGGAGGGTCGATACCGTGGTGGAAATTTTGGAGGGGCCGGAATCTACAAGTTGCAGACCAGGGAGGGGAAGTAGATAGAGAGACCGTGGAACGTGAGATTGTTGAAAAAATTTTATAATTGAATGTAAGCACGTCTTGGGCAATGTAAAGGGGGCCAGAGTGGAGGACCCCCGCTGAATGTAAAAATATAAAACCGCAGCACTTTTGTGAATGTAGTAAAGTTTGTTGTCCATGATATCGCAGAAAGTAATGTAAGCCATATAGGAACAGAGAAAATGCCTCATGTATTTCAGGATAAAGAATTGTATAGACTATTTGTATTTTGAGAGAGCCCCATCAGGCGAAAGTCTGAGAGAACCTGGGGAGTGGGGTGAGCCCTCCTCGGGTCAGAGAAGCTAGAGATACATGGGGCAACGAGGGAGCCCTATTAGACGAAAGTCTGAAAAGGTCCGCAGAGTGGGGTGGGCCCTTTCTGGATCAGTGATGCTAGAGATACATGGGGCAACGAGAGAGCCTCATCAGGCAGAAGTCTGAGAGAGCCTGGGCAGTGGGGTAAGCCCTCCTCGGGTCAGAGAAGCTAGAGATACATGGGGCAACGAGGGAGCCCCATTAGACGAAAGTCTGAAAGTGTCCGCGGAGTGGGGTAAGCCTCCTCGGGTCAGAGATGCTAGAGATACATGGGGCAATGAGATAGCCCCATCAGGCGAAACTCTGAGAGAGCCCGGGGAGTGGGGTGAGCCCTCCTCGGGTAAGAGAAGCTAGAAATACACGGGGCAACGAGGGAGCCCCATTAGACGAAAGTCTGAAAAGGTCTGCGGAGTGGGGTGGGCCCTCTCCGGATCAGTGATGCTAGAGATACATGGGGCAACAAGAGAGCCCCATCAGGCGGAAATCTGAGAGAGCCTGGGGAGTGGGGTGAGCCCTCCTCGGGTCAGAGAAGCTAGAGATACATGGGGCAACGAGGGAGCCCCATTAGACGAAAGTCTGAAAGTGTCCGCGGAGTCGGGTGAGCCCTCCTCGGGTCAGAGATGCTAGAGATACATGGGGCAATGAGATAGCCCCATCAGGCCAAAGTCTGAGAGAGCTTGGGGAGTGGGGTGAGCCCTCCTCGGGTCAGAGAAGCTAGAAATACATGGGGCAATGAGGGAGCCCCATTAGATGAAAGTCTGAAAGTGTCTGCGGAGTGGGGTGAGCCCTCCCCGGATCAGGGATGTTAGAGAAACATGGGGCAACGAGAAAGCCCCATCAGGCGGAAGTCTGAGAGAGCCTGGGGAGTGGGGTGAGCCCTCCTCGGGTCAGAGGAGCCAGAGATGCATGGGGCAACGAAATAGCCCCACTAGACGAAAGTCCGGGTGGTCCGCGGAGTGGGGTGAGCCCTCCCCGGATCAGTGATGCTAGAGATACTGGGGGCAACGAGATAGACCCATCAGGTGAAAGCCTGAGAGAGAGTCCGCGGAGTGGGGTGAACCCTCCTCGAGTCTGCCCGAGGATTTGGATGAACTCGCCTCGGATCGGAGGTGCACGGGTTGTGCCGAGTAGTAGCCCCGATTACCAGTCTTGAAGAAGAGAGGCAGCTATTGGGAGAACCCGTCGGCGGTTTAGGAGAAGGATAGGACGAAGAAAAGAAACAGAGTAATAAAGAAAGAAAAAGATGGAGAGTTGAACTACGAAGTAGCATCAATTGATAAAGAGACAGTAAAATAACAGACAGAGTCCAAGGTAATATTACAATAACATAGAGAGTGGAAAAGAGTAAATACATCCAAGGGTAAAGACAGGTAAGCAAAAAGGGCATGTTACAACACAAAAAATTCTAAGGCATCTGGGGGACGGTAACTACAACTTCAGGAGTCTCAGTGGGGAGGGTAGCAAAGATTCCCCATGGAGTGGCAATCCGATCTCGGTGGGGAGGGTATCGACCGCCGGGGGATCCGCGAGAGCCCTCGGTATGGCTAGGAGTGGGAATGTCAAGCTTTTCTGGGAGAAAACAACCTTCTTGAGTGAGACGGTCCATGGCTTCTTGTAGTTTCTTGGCCACCCTCTTGTCGGCCAGAAGCTTGAAACGGTCGCGGAGAATGTTCATGTCAGACAGGTTCTTTTGGGACTCCGCGGCTAGGGTCTCTTGGTGTTGCTGTTTGAGGGCTTCCAGTTCATCCTGGTGCTGCCGGGACAGAGAGGCCAGGTTTTGCTGGTGAAGGTTTAGGAGGGATTCCCTTTGCTGACTCAGACGGTCGTTGACTTGATCCATATACTGTTGGTGAGAATATTCTGCAGTCCGGAGTTCATCTTGGGCGCGGAGTTTGGCTAGGGAGGCAGCTGCCAAATCCTATTGAAGAGCGGCGTTGGTCGCCCTCAAGCCCAGGGGACCATCCAACTCCCTCTCCAAGGCAGCCAGTTTGTTTCTGGCACTGAGAAGGCCGCGGATCATGTAAGAGATGTCCAGGTTGACCTAAGACGCAAGGGAGAGGTAAAAAAAAAAAAAAAAAAAAAAGGAGATTGAGATACTCACCCTTTCCCAATTAGTGTACAACGAGGTGCGGTGCGAGTCAAAGGTACCTCCATCTGCATAGGCAATGTCTCGGGGCAGATGGGAGTTGTAGAATAATGAGGATGCCACCGCGGCATTGTCCAGAGCGGAATCATCGAGATTTACCCGACGGTTGCGCACCTTGAATACGGGACGGAACTCTTCGGCAACAGCAGGGGGGGGTGCCGGGGCATCGGAGGAAGCGGGTGCGACCACGGGCTCTTTACCGCCGGCGAGTGGGGAGGAGGGAGGGGAGAATGGCAGATGGAGGGGATGGAGGCTGCTTCCCCGGATGGGGGCGGCGTGGAAGGGCGTCCGAATCGCAGAAGCGGGATGTCCGGCCTCTTTGAAGGCGGCTGCTCGGTGGGCACCTGCACCTCAATGGAGGGGATCTCTACGACCTCCTCATCCTCAGAGTCGCTATCGAAGAGCTTCTGTTTGTGAACGTCCATGTTCTCAGCGGGGGAGTAGGGTGAGGTGAACTGGTCGTCCCACTGGGAGATAGCTCGGTAGGAGGGACGGGGGCAGAGGAAGGAGAGGAAGACTGAGGTAGGGATTGTTGAGGGTCCCGGGGTTGAAATCTCTTCTTTGAAGGGTGGGAAGCGCGGGGCTTTCGTTCCTTGGGAGGTGGAGGGCAAAAAAAAGGACCTGACAAACCGTTGAAGGTGTTGAGAGCAGGAATGGGCAACAAGGGAGTCGCGGTAGTGGGATGGATGCCTAGCAGTGTAGCTTGAGCAGATCCTAGGCCGCGGATATGTTCAAAGATTGGGCAGGAGACGCCGTCGTAAATGCGGGACTTGGAATCTGGTCGCCAACCTGTAAACAAAAACAGAGGCAAGTTAGTAGGCGGGAGAGAAAGCACTTGAGACTGACGGGGAAGAGACCAGTACTCACCACGAAGACGGAAGGCGAGATGGTTAAGAGTCAGGGAAGAGGGGACGTCCGCGGACAAGAAGTTGCCAGAGACATAGAGCGGATAGTGGTGCGGACTTTGCCCGGAAGTGGTAAGCCGAAGAAAAGAAAAGATTTTTTTAGGCTTAACGCAGTAAGGACTGATATCCTATGCTGACGTCTTTGGTGTTGGTTTTGAGATAATAATGGGAATAGATGTCTCGGCTGGAAATCTTAGAATCGTGGGATTTGTTGTAGGAATTCGCGGCATGCATTATTCGCCAGAAATTACCTATACCTTGGCAGGGGGGAATATTGAAGTGGTTGCAGACTTCCACGTCCAGCAGAGTAAGCGGAAGCCGTAGACCAGCAACTATTTGACCTACAGTAATGACGAGGGAACCCGGCCGGCGGGGAACCAGGTGGGGATAGTGGGTGACATAAGGCACGTGTTCCAGTACGACGTCGGATGGGATACCAGAAGCCGCTCTAAGGGCTCTCAAATTAGGTCTATGGGATCTAGGGGGAGGCGGCAATAAGGTAGTTGGACGACCGGAGGTGGAGGGCACGGTAGAAGCAGAAGGGGGAGTGGGTGAGGGCGTGCCCGTCGAGCGGGAAGAGGTAGAGGTGCCAGATTCACGTCCCGACATCGAAAGAAGATGAGCAAACGCAAAGGGTCAATGGTGTTCACAAGAAAAAAAAATGGAAGACTGTTCGACAAAAGGAGGAAAAGAGGAGAAAGCGTACCTATCAGCGAGAAAGGAAATCAGGAAAAGCGTCGGAGACAACCAGATAGAAAGGATGATGCAGGGAAGACCACCGCTGGGGGAGCTTGTGCACCAGAGAATATTTGAAGGAGTGCGAAGATGGAGAATAAGAAGAGAAGAGCAAGACTAGATGAAGGAAAGTGAGGGAAGAAGAAGAGGAAGGGGGTTTAAATAGGTCGGGAGTAAAAGAGTAACTTCAGCCGGCGAAGAAAACGGAGCGTCAGAAGGGGTGTCAGCCAAATAACGACACGTAGATGCACAGGAACCCAGGGGCCGTCAGAACGAGCGCGCGTGATGAGTGCCTCTCACATCACACGCTGACCAAGAAAGACAGGGAACAGTAAAAGAGGAGAGAGAAGGGGAAGAGTTCTCGACCTCGTGCCCAATGTATGGACGCGAAGTCAAGAAGGGGCATTTGTAGTGACCCATAATAGAGCCGTGGACCAAATGAAAAAGGAGGGGCGGGTGTGGTGGAATCAAACAACATGGGGGGACAGCAAAACATAGACGCGGAACCCTAGAAACAGACGTGTCCGGGGTACGGCTGAAGGGAAGTCGCTAGATGAAGGGACAGATGGAGGGCCCAGGGCGAGGTGAGAAAGTAGGGGCATGATGACGGCAATTGAGGTAATGGAACCCTAAGGTGAGGTCAGAGGAATGACGTCAAGGAGAGGAACGAAGGAGAATAGAGGCAAGATAAGAAAGGTGGGAGAGGGAGCATAGGAAGAGGGGGACGTGAACCCTAAGGGGACAGGTGGGAAGATCGCAACCAGAGGATAAGGGAGAGGATCGACGGACAGGGAGAGAGAGAGAGAGGATATAAAAAGAACAGTAGATAGAGAAAGAAGAGGAGGGAAAAAAAAAGGAAAAAAAAAAGAGAGAGAGAAAAGAGGCAGAGAGTGACATTTGGAGAGGTCAGATTTTAGGTTAATACAAGACATAATATAAAGATTCTAACTTTATTAAATTCAATTAAACAATAATTGAAATCTAAATTAACAACTAAGAAATCATTAAATAACAAGAATTGCAATTAGATCTAAGCAATTTTAAATAACAAAATCAAAATTATCAAGAACTAACTATTTTATTTATCTAATGAATGATAAACAATGATTCCAATAACTAATCTAAAACAAGGAATGAAACTAATTAATAGAATGAAAACTAATTAATTAACTAATTCAAAAACTCAAAACTAGATCTAGCTTATTCCCTAATGGCTACCTTCTATCCTAAGCTAATTGATACTTAAGAGCTAAGTCTTGTGTGTGGAAATGGAGGAGACCAGATCCACATTTTCGTGCATGGGCTGAGGATCTATATTTTAAGCCGGAAAATCGAGCCCAAAGCCCAATTTCTTCAGTCCACAGAGTCCTTTTCAACTGGCTTTGACTTCAACAGACTGTTCATTCAATTTTGCTCCTTTGATTAGCTCAAGGTTTGGACCGTTGGAAATCTCTTTCTGAGTCAGTCGTTTTGACATAAGGTACGCCCAATTCCAAGGCCTGAGTCCAAAGATACGGTCTTCGGAAGTTCTACTAACTCTATTTCTGCCCGCGTTGACTTTGACGTTTCAGCTTTTGACCAGACTTTACAAAGGCTTTTTATCCTTAAATCTTGGCCTTTAATCACAGAACTTCTTAGCAACCAACCCTTACTCCTTTATCTCGCCAAAGTGGTACATTTCTGCACATAATTGACTTTAATGCCTGAAATACATAAAAGCACGTAATCAGCATTAACTCTTATTTATTACTCGCATAATTGGTCTAAAAGTATTATTGTTAAAGGGTTAAAACTATAGTTTTGGGCTCTTATCATTAATTAAGTCGAGTTAAGGTGGAATCAATCCCCCCTAATTTCTTATCATAGTATCAATTTAGCATTTTGTAGTTGAGTTATCGTATCTTGTTAGCATAATTTGCATCATAGTATAAATTCCATCATACTCTCATTGACTTTGGATAGACCGATAATCTTAAGAAACGCTAATTCTAAATAACTAGGAGTGGAACAAATTCTCTACTCCAACTATATTGCGATAGCACTCGAGAGTAGAAAACATTGATAAATTAGACACAAAATTAGCTTTAGTTTTACTTGCGTTTGAGTCTCGTTACTTATTCGTAGGTAAAACTATCGTTTTATAGTTTATCAAATGGCGCCGCTGCCATCTTAGTTCCCTTTAGTATTGTTAGTCTTCTAAAAGTCCCATTAAACCCACAGACTCTTGTTTCATTCTAACTGTGGTTGTTTATTTCATAACTGAATTTTTCTTCGCAGGAATAAACTGAGCGTGACCCCCGCCCTTGGTAGGCAAAGTTCGGCTTCACGCTAAAGCGCCTAGAACTTGAGTTTTACCTGAGTGCGACACGCGCCCTACCAAGGCAAAGTTCGAGCGCCCCCCGCGCTGAAACGCCTGGAACTTGAGTTTTACCTGAGCGCGACACGCGCCCTACAAAGGCAAAACTTGAGCATCCCTCATGACCGCGCTGGAACTTGAGTTTCACTGGCGCAACCCACGCCTCCTCGAGGCTTAACCGAGGCGCGCAGCGCCCTATTCTGAAATGCCCGGTTTCCACAAGTTAGTTCAAACTACCATTACTTCAAGTTATTCAGTGTTCTAACTTGTTAAATACACTGAGCTCGCGTAACAAGATGTTATTCATAAGAGAAGCAAGGAGGCATTCAAGTACTTCTTTCTTCCACTCCTCGAATCTTCTGTCAGAGGAGTTCTTATACTAGCATATCAGGGTTATTTTGATTCTTGTCGTGTTTCTTCAATATTGGACTTAGCCTTGCATGAGATTAAGGTCAGGTAGAGAAAAAGTGACTAACGTAATCTATCGTGAACGTCAACACACACACCTATCTAGTATACCACACACCACACCTGAAATAATGGCTGAAAAAAGAAAGTCTCCTCTCTCTGACTTTTACAAAGCCTTGAACGATAGCCCAAAATCTTGCATCGTTCTATCAGACAGTAGGGGATTTCCTAATCCCCCCAAATATATTTAATTTGTTACCCATTTTTCATGGTTTAGACCATGAAAAACCTTATCAGCACATACATAGAATTGACCAAGTCCTTACTACATTCCACCATCCTACGGTTGGTGCTGAAAAAATTAAACTGAAAGTGTTTCCTTTCACCATAGCCGATAAGGTGGCGTCTTGGTTAACTGCCCAAGCGCCTAATTCTGTGGACTCATGGGCCAAACTTGTTCAATTATTTATGGAATATTTTTACCCACCATTGAAGACCGATGAAATTTTTTTCAAGATTCATTTCTTTCAATAGAATCCTCATGAATCATTTTCAGAGGCTTGAAATTGTTTCACCGATCTTCTTATAGAGTGTCCACACCATAACCTCGCAAAAGACACGTTAGTTCGTGCCTTTTTCAAGAGACTGTTGCACCACCACAAAGAGGTGCTTGACATAATGAATGGGGGTAGTTTCCTCAGTGAAGGAGCCTCAGAGGCTTATAAATTTTTAGAAGATCAAACAAAGCATAATAACAACTGGGGGGGTAGTGACGATATCTCCCGTTCCGCTAGTTTTTCTACAACAGTTAAGGCCGCCGGTATGTTTGAGATGAAACCCGACCTTGAGCTTAAAAATTTAGTCGAATCTCTCACTAAAAAGGTAGAGGCTATTTCTGTTCAACAAAAACCTATCCCCGTCATGAATGTCAACTCCAATCCATGTAATTTTTTTTTTGAGTCTTGAGCATCTTGATTCCTATTGTCTTTCCGCATTTGAACAACAAACATCACAACAAGATAATGTTTGCTCTATTAATAGTTATCCTATTCCTAACGCCCCTTAGAGATAACATCCCAACTTCAGTTGGAGAAATAATCAACAAGTAACACCTCGAGGGTTTAATAATCAACATGTTAGGCCAACAAACAATTATAACCAAGCCCCACCACGACAAGGCCAAGGACAAGGTCAGGGTAATTATAATAATTATAACAACCAAGCTCCACCACGACAAGGACAACGTCAGGGTAATTATAATAATTATAATGCTAATAGAGGTATCATTCCGACAAATAATAACTATCAAAATCCACCCATTAATTATCAACGTGACATGGTTCCTGTCACACAACCTATAGCTAACACTCCTCCACAACCGGATCGTTTCGACGCCTTTATGCAAACCCAACAACAGATTTTACAAGCCATCCAACTTTCTTTATAGCAGTTAGCACAAGAGAAAGTACAACCCAAGAGTGTGTTTCCAAGACAAGTGATACCTAATCTTAAAATAACAAACATAATATTTAAGGTAAACGGTAATACTAGTACTGAAAATGAAAACGTAGGTGAGCTAAATGCCATCACCACTCTCCATTCTGGCAGAGTGGTTGATAACGACATAACTATGCCTATAGTTACCCCACCAGTGGTCCCTACACCAGATATTATACTAGATACCGATGTAGAAACTGAAGATCCTACCCCTGTAGATGTACCAGTTAAACCACAACCTGAGAAATAGAAAGCGAAGGTTAGACATCCAGTTGATCCATACGCTAAATATAGAGAGAAACCACCGTTTCTCCAGAAATTAGCTATGTTGAACATGGATACAAATTACGGTGAGATTAGGAAAGTTTTCAAAAATCTAACAATAAACCTTCCTTTTCTTGAAGCGATTAAAAAGTTACCTCACCACGCTAAGTTTCTTAAAGAGTTGTGCACTACTAGGCGTAAGACAAATATTCCTAAAGACATCTTTCTAACTGAACAGTTTCCAACTTTATCATAACATAATGGAATCGTTAAGTACAAGGACCCTGGTCGTCCTAATATATAATGCACCTTAGGAGATTCCCACATAACCACCGTTTTATTATACTTGGGGGCGAGTGTGAACTTACTCCCGTATTATCTATACAAACAAATAGGTCTACACGAGATGCAACCTACTAAAATGACGTTGCAATTAACGGATCGGTCTATTAAGTATCCTAAGGGGGTGGTTGAAAACATGCTTGTTAAGGTTCAGGATTTCTACTATCCTGCTGATTTTGTTATCTTCGATACAGAAGTTACTAACGACTCTGTTCCGATTATTTTAGGGCGTCCCTTCTTGGCTACTGCCAACGCGCTCATAAACTGCCGCGATGGTTTGATGTCATTGTCTTTTGGCCATCTTTCTGTCGAGGTAAATATTTTTAAAATGATGAAACAGTTACCAGATTCGTCCGTAGATGGGGAGGTTAGCATGAGCGAGAGCTTAGCTCAAAATTATTTTAGTAACACGTTTCCAGAAAACCAGATGCATAAATTCTTTTCTTTTGGAAGTTCAGATTTCACCGATGACTCCTACTTAAAGGAAGTCAACACCTTCTTCGAGTCTACACCTATCGTAAATTGTTATGTTACTCCATCTACTGAGTTTGAAGACCTGCTACCTAAGCAAGTCTTCATTACTCAGGATGAGGACCCTCCAGAAGCATTTATCGACATTCCCACCACCCCGGTGCTTAAACCTCTTCCTTCTGAGTTAAAGTATATTCAACTTGATCCGGATGGTAGTCACCTGGTAATAATATCTTCTCTCTTATCTAAGGATGAAGAGGCACATTTGATTAGGGTGATTAGAGAATATCGTTCTGCGATTGGTTGGTCCCTAGCCGACAGTAAGGGAATCGACCCTAATGTCTGCACTCATCGCATCCACTTGGAGGAGAACACAAAGACTTCTCGCGAACCTTAGCATCGCTTGAACCCTGCCATGAAAGAGGTGGTCAGGGAAGAAGTCCTACGGTTACTCGATGCGGGTATCATATACCCAATCTCTGATAGCGAATGGGTAAGTCCCATTCATGTGGTTCCTAAGAAATCAGGGATTACCATGGTACATAATGCCAAGGGTGAATATGTTGCCAAGCATGGTCCTATGAAATGGAGGATCTGTATTGATTACAGACATTTAAATGTCATGACACGAAAGGATCATTTTCCTTTACCTTTTATAGATCAGATGCTTTAACATCTAGCTGGTCATGTTTTTTACTGTTTTTTGGATGGCTACTATGGCTATTTTCAAATTATTATTGATATTGATGACCAAGAAAAGACTACCTTCACATGTCCTTTTGGAACATACGCCTATAAACGAATGCCTTTTGGCCTTTGTAATGCTCCTGGTACCTTCAAGCGGTGTATGCTTCATATATTTAGTGACATGGTAGAACGCTTCATGGAAGTTTTCATAGATGATTTTTCAATCTATGGAGACTCTTTCACTGACTGCCTGTCTAACCTGTCTAAGGTTTTGACACGGTGTGAAGAGAAGAGTCTGGTTTTGAATTGAGAAAAATGTCATTTCATGGTGAAAAAAGGAATAGTGCTAGGGCACATTGTATCTAGTGATGGCATCGAAGTAGATAAGGCCAAACTAGATAAGATAGCGACTCTACCTATACCATGGACTGTCCGTGATATTAGAGCCTTTCTAAGCCATACAGGTTTTTATAGGCGCTTTACCAAAGATTTTTCAAAAATAGCTAGGCCTTTAACTAATCTGCTTTAAAGGATGACATCTTTGATTTTAATTTCATCTGTAAATAGGCTTTTGAAACTTTAAAAGCTGCCTTAACCTCTGCACCCATTATATAGCCTCCCGATTTGGTCTAAACCTTTCGAACTCATGTGTGATGCTAGTGATTATGCTGTTGGTGCTATCTTGGGACAGAAACTAGATAATAAATCCACCGTTATTTACTATGCTAGTAAGACTTTAAACGATTCTCAAAGGAATTATACAACTACCAAAAAAGAATTCTTAACTGTTGTTTATGCTTTAGATAAGTTTCGTCCTTATTTGGTTGGTTCTAAGACTCTAGTTTACACGGACCATGTAGCCCTTAGGTATCTTCTCGCAAAGAAGGATGCTAAGCAGAGATTAATCTGATGGATTCTTCTCCTGCAAGAGTTCACATTAGAAATAAAGGACAAAAGAGGGGTCAAAAACATAGTTGCTGACCACTTATCTAGACTTACAAATGATGATGATAGTGATTCTGAGTCCATACCTGACTCTTTTCGTGATGAACATCTGTATGCTATTTTTTCTGCACCATGGTATGCTGACATTGTGAATTATTTAGCGTCTGATATTATTCCTGATGATTGGTCAAAAAATGAACGTAAGAAGTTCTTCGCCAGAGTTAAGTTGTACTACTGGGATGAGCCCTACCTCTTTAAGTATTGTGCGGATCAGATTATTCGTCGTTGTATTTCCCAATGGGAATATAGTGAGGTTCTCTCATTCTGCCATGACAAAGAGTGTGGTGGCCATTTTAGTGGTATGAAAATAGCTGCTAAAATTTTTCAATGTGGGTTTTATTGGCCTACTCTTTTTAAAGATGCCCAAGTGCATTGTAAGACGTGTGTTCGTTGCCAACAACTTGGGCGAATCACGAAGCGTAATATGATGTCATTAAATCCAATCATGGTGGTAGAAGTTTTTGACATATGGGGCATTGATTTCATGGGTCCTTTTCCTTTGTCCCCCGGTTTCATTTATATCTTAGTTGTCGTGGACTACATGTCTAATTGGATAGAAGCCATGGCTTGCCGTAGCAATGACCATAAGACAATTGTGTTTTTTTGTTAAGGAGTATATTTTCTATCGATTTGGCATTCCTAAAGCCATCATTAGTGATGGTGGAACACATTTTTGCAATAGAGTTGTTGCATCTCTAGTGAAAAAGTATGGAGTTACACATAAGGTAGCAACTCATTATCATCCACAAACTAGCGAACAAGTAGAAGTTTCTAATAGGGAAATCAAAAAGATCTTAGAAACAACTGTAAATCCTGATAGAAAAGACCGGTCGAAGCGTCTATCTGATCCCTTATGTGCGTATAGGATTGCTTTCAAAACTCCTATAGGTATGTCTCCCTTCAGACTTGGGATTTGGGAAACGTTGTCATTTGCCCATTGAATTGGAGCACCGTGCTATATGGGCTATAAAAAGCCTTAACTTTAATTTTGATGAGGTGGGTGTCAAGCGCAAGTCGTAATTGAATGAGCTTGAAGAAATCCGTAGCGATTCTTATAATCTTGCAAAAGAATATAAAGCTAACATAAAACGTGTTTATGATAAGCAAATCTTACACAAAGAGTTTGTGATAGGTCAAAAGGTCTTACTTTACAACTCCCGTCTACATATTTTCCCCGGGAAATTAAAAACCCATTAGTCTAGTACATTTCTGGTTACCGAAGTCACCCCTTACGGGGCAATCACCTTGGTAAATCCCAAGGACAACAGTACCTTTCAAGTCAATGGCCAACGGTTAAAACATTTTCATGAGTTAATGTCCCCTGATGTGGAGGAAGTCCTTTTATAGAACCCTGTCTATGAGGTTTGACCTTTGTTGTTTGGTGTACTTTCTTTCACTTCCATATATTGGTAAGTGCACCATTCAGGTAACCGGGCCCTCCCTATGGAGTGTGTCGCTGTAAGTACCGGATCCTAAGTCCACGATTAACATAATTCACGTTCTCCGCTCTTACATATTTTCTCAGTTTTTTAGTCATGTTCCTCTATGGTGTGAATTATGTCTTTATGGATTTTCGTTTGTCTTATATTGAAACTTATTCATAAACAACAAAAAAAATTAAAAATTAAAAATTAAAATTAAAATCATAAAAATAGTAATCTAGGAAGTCTCGGGAATCTGACTTTAAAAGACCCACGTTTAAAACAAATTTTTTAAACTCTGTTGTCTAAAATTTGTTTCGGGGTGGGGTGTTGGTTTTTCCGTCCTTAATTGTTCAATTTTCCATTTTGTTACTTATGTCGTTTAATCGTAATTTAATTTGGGTTGACATTACCTATGAATTTAGATTTCATTCGTACGCATAACTTAGGTCATTCACACATTTCGAGGCATTTACCACCTTTCTATATGTCATCCGTGGTTAGATTAGAATGTGGTATGGATCATTGGATTGGAAATTCTCTCCTGATAGTTTTCATACGTCATTCGCAAAAATTGGACCAGTAACGAGTCGAGAATTCCAAAATGGGCATTTCCGAATTTGATTGGGCTTGGGCCCAAGTCAACAGTACGAACCAAGAATGCATTGCGTTCTTCTTCTTTATCTTTCCAATTCCGCCATTACCAAATTTTAAACCCTAAATCAAATAAAAAATAAAAATAAATAAAAAATAGAAAACCTAAACAACACCACTCCAAACTAAGTTTCACGCACTACAAAACTTCTCTAAAACATCTCCACCACCATTCTCAACCTTTTGAACCACCGAAAATAAACAAAAAATCACCAAAATATAAAAATAATCGAACCACCACCGCGACTCCTCCCATATATTTAGTGAGTTTGCTCAAACTCGTCTCCTCCACCTTATTCAAACCCACAAATTGTTTCAAAACTTTAATGGCGCTAAGACGAAGAATTTTGGCAGAACAAGCTTTACGCCATTTTTTCGTGATGAGATGATTAGGAGGGATTGGAATAGGTTGTGGTATTCGATCATGCTGTCTTTTAGAGCTAATACAAAATCTGTTCGTATTATGCTAAAATTGCATTCAAATATAATTATTTATACGGAGTGTATCCAAAAGACTTGGAAGTTGCTGGAGGATAGGGTGGTTGATTCGGATGAGGAAATGGAGGATATGACATGTTTGGATGAAGATGCCTTGGAGAGGTGTACTTCTGATTTAGAACGCATGTCAGTACACATACTAGCTTGCGTTGCGTTTATGGTATTTGTGAAGATGTACGGGATAGGCAGATTATAATTCAAAATAAACAAAAGAACCTTCAGACGAGTTTTGAAATGCTCGACAAGGGTCAGGAGGATCTCTTGTGTAACATGGAGACTCTCCTTCAGCGTCAGAATTTGCATTATACAGAGATAAAGGCAGAAATAGAAGCACAACGCCTGTTCCGAGTAGAGATTCTACGATGCATGCCACCCCTGAGAGGTATGAGCATCGTCGCCAAAGGACGGATGGATCGGGCCCTTCTTCATTTCAAGCCCCATCTTCATCCCAGGCCCAATCTCCATCTCAGGGTCCATCTTCATCACGTGGCTAGTTGTTTAGAAAAAGTTGTTGTTTCGATGTTATTTAGTTGTTTTTATTGTTTTTATTAGTTCGGATGTTAATTTTGAATTCAGTAGTTAAATTTGTATTCGGTAGTTAATTGTATTTGAATTTCGATTTTAATATAATGTGGTTCTTTTCAAATTATGCTTTGATTCTTGTGTTAATCCCACCTTCCCGAATTGTTTGGGGGTGATATTATTTCTTTTAGCATGGTTTTTATATGATCCACAATTTTAAAAGTAATTTTGCGATGATTGTTGGGAATGTTGCCGATATTAGCATGTCTATGATTAGATGTTGTGGTAGGATGAAATCTCAATGAGTTAGGCAATTACTATCCTAAATTCATCCTGGAATAAAGCATATGGGTTGTTTCTGTTTTCGGATTTGAAAATATGTTGTTTCCCGCAATTGCCTTAAAGCTTTTTGGTAACTTGCCGATTCATTTTGGAAACCCAAACCCTATATAAAATTCCTTCATTCTCCACACAAAACCCACATATCTCACTTTCATCTCTCACTTTTCACTCCTAATTTTTCCTTTTTTCTTTTTCACTTCAACACTTAAGTTGCATGGAGCGTGACTGCGCCTCAGTTGAGCGCCACCTGCGCTTGCCCACCTGTAACTCGAAATTCACCTAAGCGAGACCTACGCCCATCCCAGGCAATAAGTGAGCGCTCCCTGCGCCTAAGTGCTTGTTACTCAATTTAGACCAGAGCACACCCCGTGCCCATCCCAAGCTAAAATTGAGCACGCCCTGTGCCTAAGTGCCTGGAACTCGATCATAGCCTTAGCGCACCCTGCGCCCTACCCAGGCATAGTTTGAGTGCCCCCTGCGCTCTGACATATGTAGGCATGAAAAATTCCTATTTTTTATGGGTTGTTCCAGGATCGTTTGTAGCTCTTATAGAGAGTAGTCTAGTGATGGCATCCCCTTGTATCATACCGGAACAATCTTTTGAAGACTTGTTCCAAAGTGACGCCTATGGTGCATGGTTTCGCGAAGTAATCATACAAGCAGGATGGCAATTTTTAATGGTAAGTTCTGATGAACTTTACTCTCCTACACTTACCTCGTATTTTTATGACCATTGTAAATTCTTTTATCGTATGGATGGAGCCATCAACATTGATGATGAAACAATGGAAATAACCAAGTTCTTGTTTGCTTTTGTTGTTGAGCTTCCTATGCGTACTGAGATTCAAGACCCATGGGGCTATATAGTTGATAATTTCTCTGCCTACAGTTATGCGCTTTTGCATGAGAATTATGGGACCGGCATTTTCCGTATAGAGGACCAAGGGACATATAACGTAGCCCTTGGTAGCTTGTCCCTTAACATGGGCACGGTCATGTTCTTTATCATGCTAAACATACTAGGGGAGTGGCGCTTTTCTTCTACAAATGACGCCACTAACGACGTTTTCATTGCTCTAGCTGAGGGATGCCTGCTATATAACATTTCCAAGATATTAATGTCTAGTTTAGCACGAGCCTAGAGTATGAGGCATAAGTACCTTCTTATGCTTGTTTTAGTTTGCCGAATTATGCTATGTTTCTTCCCTTGTTTTTGTGCCCGTTTCACGGATTGGGTTGGGGTCGACATTGTGAAACCCACCAATTATATTATTCGATCTTTCCGTGCAATGACTTGGCAAGGGTGGAGGATACAACCTCATCAGGTCCCCATACGACCGAGTGGCGCTTGACAGGTTAGCTATAGTAGATGATAAGTGGCGTGAAGCCTGACAAATTATCATGGCATGGCAGGACGCAAAGGAACCTCATTTCTTTATAAATGAGGATGATGATGACGTTTAAACGGGAGTTAAGGTAAGTTTTTGTTTCAGTTAGTATCTGGTTATGTCCCAAGCAATTAAATTTTTGTTAACCTCATAACAGGTGGAACTCCTATAGAGTTGCGTCTGTTTTTATTTTTTCTATATTAGTATGTTTTAACCTTGTTTCGCAGATGTTCCAGAATTTCACGCGTTTCCATGGTATTTTTCTACCCTTTTTATTTAAATACTTTGAGGACAAAGCATGTTTCTTGTTTAGGGGTGGCATAGAAACACGTGTCATTAAGGCATCTGTTAGGATATAGATATGTACAATATGCACTTGTTTTCTAGTAAAAAATTCAAAAATTTCAAAAATATAAATAAAAAGTTTATGCTATACACTTAAGAATATTGGTATTGTTTTCTTTTTCTATGCTCTCAATAATCTAGAAGTCTCATGTAGCTTTGCATGAGAATAGTTTTTAGAAACTTAGGTTAATATGTACGTAATAATCTCTGCATTTATCTATAACTATATTACATGAGTATCTATGATTGTTTGGCAGTAAGGTTTTGAAATCTAGGCTAGAGTACTTATTCTACAAATCCGGTAAGAATATAGCCTAAAGCCTTATATGAGCAAAACAGTTGAGAAATGACACAAGGGAGAAGTAAAATCCGGATAGAGAAATCACACGTCCACTTGCCTGATAACTATACCACATCCTGAGCGAGAATTTAGGCCCTCTTTAGATCGATATAGCTTGAAATTCAAACCTCATGAAATTATTTTCCGCTAGTAACCCCTCTGAGCCTTTCTTTAGCCTTTCATAAACCGCAAATCCTTAACCTTTTTACAAAACAAAATAAAAATAAAGAAAAAAAAAAACAGCCTACCTATTCTTTGAATGAGTCTGAGAATAGAGATGAATAATAGAAAAGAGAAAGACCTTTGAAATCAAGAATCTATTAGTCGCTTCAAATAAGAAAAGAAAGTTTTCATCCAAATAAAAAAATAATAATAAACAAATAAAAGAAAATAAAGAGTTAGAACTCCAAAAATAGAATCAAATGAGTCAAAAGCCAAAGAAAAAGAAAAATATGGCTAAGGATGGAAACAAAGTGTAGAAGAAAAAGTAAATAACAAGGTTTTTACTAGATACATAATATTAAAACTCTATTATCTCAGACTTGTCCTTTTTGAGTATCCATTTCCTTCCTTCTTAAACCATCTCCTAATTTCTGCAACACCTAATAAAGACCTCTAGCTAAATTAGGAATAGGTTAGTGTGATAGTAAGTGGTAGATATGTTTGATTGACTCTGGCTTCCTTGTGTGTCATTGAGATTGTAAGGTAAAGTGTACCCACTGCGCACTGGACTAGTGAAACTTGAGTGGAAAAACCAGAGTGGTTTTTGTCTTGACATTTATGTGAGGACCTACTTAAGGACGCTATTCCGAAACGAACTGGCTAGTGCATTTCATAGTATTACTCATTGTATATATGTTTATTTGTAGATGATTGATTATTATGCATATATTAGCTTAGGTTTCGACTTGATTATTTTGTATTCATTGCTAAGTGAGATGTATAGATAGTTGAGACATAAAGAAGGAAACAATAGTTTTATTTCTTAGTCGTTGTAGTATAGATGAAGTTTGTGAGTAACTTCACTGGAAAACTCTCACGAGGCTATAACTCGTCCACTAGGGAATTCCTAGTAATTTAAGGTCTTGTTACATATGGTCAATGCAATCGCACTCAGCGAAACGAGAGTAGTTAGAACTCCATTTTTGTTCACATATTTTAATTTCTCATATTTGCTTGAGGACAAGCAAAATGCTATTTGGGGGTGGTTTGATAGGAACCCAAAACTGTAGTTTTAACCCCTTAACAATAATACTTTTAGACCAATTATGCGAGTAATAAATAAGAGTTAATGCTGATTACGTGATTTTATATATTTCAAGCATTGGAGTCAATTTTGTGCAGAAATGTGTCACTTTGGCGAGATAAATGAGCAAGGGTTGGTTACTAAGAAGTTCTGTGATTAAAGGCCAAGATTCAAGGAGAAAAAGCCTTTAAAAAGCCCGGTCATCAACGCGGGCAAAAACAGCGCACAAAAGTCAACAGAAATTTCAAAAGCCATATCTTTGGACTTAGACCTCGGAATTGGGCCTACCTTATGTAAAAATGACCGGCTCGGAAAGAGCTTTCAAATGGTCTAAACTTTAACCCAATCAGAGGAGGACAAGTGGACGAAAAGTCTGCTGAAGTCAAATCTAGCTGAAAAGGGCTCTGTGGACTGAAGAGATTGGGTTTTGGGCTCGATTTTCCAGTCCAAAACATGGATCCTTAGCCCATGCACGAAAATATAGATCTGGTCTCCTCCATTTCAACACACAAGACTTAGCTCTTAAGTATTCTAGTTTTTAGGTAGCCATTAGCCAATAGTTTTAGATCTAGATTTAGACTCCATTTATTAATTGGTTTTTATTATCTTGTTTTAATTTAGTTATTGAATCAATTGTTCTTTCTTCATTAGATCAATAAAGTTAGTTAGTTCTTCATAATCTAGTTTCATTTTCCATTAATTATTTAGTTTCAATTCATAGATTTAGTTATTTGTCATTACTAGTTTCAATTAATTCTTGCATGATTAGATTTCCATTTGAATTCAAATAAGCAAATTTAGAATCTTTATATCATGTCTTGTTTAAATTCAATTAGAAATGATAGTTTAATGACTCTAGGCTAAACCTCCATTAGAGGGGTTTGAGGAAGCCTTGATGAAAACTTGATTATTGTTAGCATAGAATAGTCGTAATTTTCCATTCCAATCTAGAAAATAATTAGTTCACCATGAGAATGAGTTTGATTGCTTCACATACTAGTTGTTAGTTGGTAGAGATTACCATTGACAATTAGGGATTAGGAACACCCAATTGCTATGCGAAAGCATTGCAATTCGGATTACAACGAATCTTCGCTAGTTAATTAAGTCGAGTTAAGGTGGAATCAATCCCCCCTAATTCCTTATCATAGTATCAATTTAACATTTCGTAGTTGAGTTATCGTATCTTGTTAGAATTATTTGCATCGTAGTATAAATTCCATCATACTCTCATTGACTTTGGATAGACCGATAACCTTAGGAAACGTTAATTCTAAAGAACAAGGAGTGGAATGAATTTTCTACTCCAACTCTATTGTGATAGCATTCGAGAGTAGAAAACTTTGATAAATTAGACACGAAATTAGCTTTAGTTTTACTTGCGTTTGAGTCTCGTTACTTATTCGTAGGTAAAACTATTATTTTACTTTTATCAGATGACTAAAGTTTTACCGAATGGCAAGTTTGATGTTTGTTATGCTACCATCAGAATGGTACCACACTCCACCTATTGATTTGGGAATGTGTGGAGGTATCCCCCCTGATGGCTTGGGATGGGGAGATTGTTGGGTGGGCCCTCATCATGTGAGTACTGACTATTAAGAAGTGAAAGGGCAGACGACCCCTAGCCTTGCACAACAAAATTTCTCCAGGATGCAAAGACCTCAGTACTGGAAGTTGATTGTTCACAAAGGGTGGACGCCTTTGAATATGCCTGGCGATAGGGGCGCACGCCCCCATGCCCTTGCACAGGTAGATTTTCGGTTTTTTACAGATCGATAAACCGATCGAGATTATTCAGAATTTCATTTTACATCAAAATTTTGGAATACTATATAAAAAGAAGTTAAGGTTTTGACCCATAACAAGAGAGAAAACCAATTTTGAGAGCAACCAAACTTGGAGATAAAATCCTTGCAAAAAGATAAAGCTTGTAAGGAGAGAAATTATTGAAGAGAGATCTAGTAAGTGTTGGAGAGACTTGAGATGAGTAACTGTAATCTTCTTTCCAATACTTATAAAATGATACGCTCTTGTGGAAATAAACATTATTGGTCGAACCACAGTAACTCATTGTGTTATGCTTTTACATTACATTGTTATTGCTTGTTTGTGACAGTTAATTCCATAACTTAGGTTTGTGGTTGTTAGTTGTAGTGAAAACTTAGATTTTTCGATTGGAGTTTAGAGTGTCCATATATAAGCTATCTTAATGGGGATCGATTGGTATCGTTTTTCCCAACATGTAAGATTGCATTGGCTTCATAAAATGAGGGAGTCCGCCTTGAGCTCCGTTAAACGGATTAGAAATGGTAATTTACAAGGGTCTTTGGCCAATTCTATGCTTAAGAAAATCAAAACTAACTATTGTGTAAATGTTGGTCTAATTGGGCCGAGAATACATTGCAACAATCAGCTCTAATATCTGTAAAGAAAATCTGCACGGATCACAAGCACTTGGTTAATTAATCATAGAATAAAAGCGCACACATACATTCTTGTCTTGAAGCTTGAGTCGTCCTAAAAAAAACAACTAACAAACTCATTTGTTCACGCGTTCAGTCATGCTTCAAGCATGTAAGAGCAACAATGCAAGACGTATGGCTTGATTTGAATCACTTTAAAAACATTCTCTAGCTGGTTGCAATTGATACCAATTCAATCACTCAATAGACTAACTAAGGTAAAGATGGCAACAGGATCACCCATGGTAACCCAGCTGGTGCTTGCTTTTTTGGTGCTCCCGGCTGTATGATGCATGTTAAAAGCCAGAACTGCTGGGTAGATTGTGCTCAAGAGATAAAAATGTGCATGGTAAATTGCGGCCGAAGAGGACCCTCCTGCTATACAAGTAATTGGGCTCAGCCCAATTTTCCCAAATATTTTGCCCCAAGTTCACTTCAATTTTAATTCCGTCCTAAGTCCTATGTAAATTTAAATTTCATATGTAAATTTACTATATGTAAATTTATATTTTCATATATATGCAAATATAAAATTACATATGAAAAGAAAACTATGTAAATTTATATTTTCATACATAAATTTCTATTTTCATATGCAAATGTAAATTTACATAGGACTTATGACGAAATTAAAATTGAAAATGTGTCATTGAGCCCAAATTAGAAGTAAAAAATAATGATCGTCAGCCCGATATGGAACTTATGGGGAAATTAAAAATCAATGTGGACTTATGGCGAAATTATTATTGGGTTTCGTCTTTGGCCCGTAATCTCTACTTGCTATACGAGTTGCTCAACAACAAATATTCAGTGCATCAGCAAATGTTTGGGCGGTGGTGGACGTCGCTCACAACCAAGTCCTTGAACTATCCACTAACTTCTCAAGTGAAATTAAAACAGAGCAGAATGGCAACTCTATGATTTATGATATGAAAATCCTGGAACTATTCACTCCTAGTGTGAAATTTAAATAAAACAGTCCTCAAGTGTTTCATGTATGATGTATGATGCATTATTTGGGAGTCTATTACGCTTAATTATACATAATTGTTAATTGTTATCTTTACTCCCCGAGCCCCGTTCCATCTATAGTTTTTTCTTAAATAGATGACAATGCATTTACACCATTCTCAGAAAATTAACCAACCAGAAACATTTTCGATGAAGTTTAGAAGTTCCGACATCCGACCCCAATCTAATTTTGTTATTTGTGAACAGAGACCAAATTAAGGAATCAAAGGCCTTTTTTGCTTTTTGACCAAAATTGCTTTAGGAAAAGTTTTAGTGCTATTTGTGAACCTTAGGGCCTCCTCATAGTTTCGGAGTTCGGGGAGTGTTGTTCTCCGAAATTTTGTACAACACTTGGTTTAATCTATTCTTAGATGCTCATGATCTATGTAGTAAGATTTATGTTTATTTGAGGTTTAGCAAAATCATCGATCTAGGCCGCCCACTTGGACCGGCTTTACTCTTTTAGTCGGAATTAGGCTTCTGCACACACCAGTGGTGGTGACGTACATATTCATCATCAACGTAATATACATGAACTCTGGGTTTTCCTCCGTCACCCAAAGAAGAAGTTGGCCTAGGCATTATCTTATGGACCTAAGTTTATCTCTGTTAATCAAACGTGTTCAGCATTTTATAATTTCAAGACAACGTCTACACAAGATCCGTAAGGGAAAATTTCAAAAAACAAAGATGGTAAATTAGCAATACAAGTTTGCACTCACAAGCCAGCCATGAAACCTCTTCCATTTGGCCTGAATTACATGGGCACTGCAAAACATGAGACCACACAAGGGTTGGGAACATAGGCCAAGCAAATAGACTAAGCTTGTGGTTAGATGCTTGAGCTGGAGAGTGTTCAGTGGCACAGAAAAGTTCAAATGTGAACATGATCGAACTGGTTCAAAGCAAATGTCAATGACCTTGTTGAGGAGGAACAATGAAGTATCCAAAGTTCCAAACTGAAATACATGTGTTTAGCAAGTTAAGGGTGAACAACCTGCATGATGAGCTGATCAGGATTGAAGTTCCCATAACCATTTATCCCTAATTTGACTCTGGTTTCCAATGGATCTAGCTGTAATTTGAAGTGGAGGAAGTGAGGAAGGGTTTTGAGCACATTCTTATCCATTTTAGAGTTTATAACTATTTAGTATTATGATCCTTCATTTTTTTTTCCAAAATAGTATCCGAACTTTTTTTCTCACCTATCAGTACCATGAATTTCTAATATTTTTTAATTTGGTACATTTTTAGATGATTTGATACTTTTATCTTACCAAAATACTCCTACTTATTGTTTTTTTATAATTTGTAACTAAGTGTATTTTCTTCATCCACCTTTGCCACCACTTCTACCCCCGCCACCACCAACCAAAACCTTTTTTATCTAAAAAAAAGTGAAGTAGTGGATGAAAAAGATATATAATCACTATCGGATTCACGGATTCATTCTATTGGGACGAATTAGATGACTATAGTAACTTAAGAGATAGAGTGGCAATTTGGAAATTAAAGACATAATGACATTTTGGTCAAATAAATCTATGAAATACCAAATCGTAAAAAATTGAAAATTCATAGTACTAGTTGATAGGCGAGAAAAAAAATTCGGATACCATTTGGGAAAAAAAAATGAAAATTTGTGGTACTAAATAATTATAAACTCATCTATTTTACAATTCCATAATGACAAGTACAACGTTCATGGATTAGTCCGACTCAGTTACAGTTAAAAGCTATCAAGTCGTTCTAGTCCAACCAAGATCATTGCAGTGAAAGGTTAATCTATAAACAGAGCAACATTGGTTAATGAGTTAATCTATATACTTATTTAGTGTCTGGAGCATAGAGATTTATTTTGTGCAAGCTAAGACATGGTGCTGGACATCCTATAGGGTAATAAGGTGGGGCAACCGACCCTCTTTTGTTAACATATAGTCTGGACAATCAGAGCACATGCAGTACCTACCATGCATCGTTTTTTCGTTCCACTCTTCTCCGGGATTGGCATAACTTATGTAGTACCCCTCCGTCTTCTTACTTTTTCTCCTCGATTACAATTATTTTCTTTTGTTAATTTTAAGGGTTAACTAGTATTACCACCACTAGATGAGTCAATTAGGATTTTCCCTCCTCCCTTACTAAATTGGAAAATTAAGGTCTTCCCCCCTCTCCAATACACAAAAAAAAAATCGACTTGGGTTGACCGTGTTTTTTTTTTTGTGTGTATTTGGAGAGGAAATTCTAATTTTTCATTTAGTAGGAGGAAATCCTAATTGGCTCATCTAGTGGGGGGTAATACTCGTTAACACTAATTTTAATTCAATTAGTCTTTTGCAAAAAAAAAATTAAACGTTCATAATACCCGGTCCCTTGCTCAGGATCAAAGCTTTTATCACAGCAAGGGGACAAAACTGAAAAAGACAAAATTCTGAAATAACGAACCAAAAAACCCACCTTCATTTCAAAAACACTCTTAAGGACAATAGTTGACTTTTGTCCGAAATAGACAATAGTACCCTAGCATGCACAGGTGTCGGTGCATACTACCTTTTGATATGCACAGATGTCAGTGCATATCAAGCATTACGAAGAAAATGGTATGCACAAGTGTCAGTGCATACCATGCCACCTCTTGGTATGCGAGGTATGCACATACATCTGTGCATATCAAACATTACAAAGAAAATGGTATGCACAAGTGTCAGTGCATACGACCTCTTGGTATGCGAGGTATGCACAAACGTCAGTGCAAACCAAGCATCACAAAGAAAATGGTATGTACAAGTGTTAGTGCATACCACCTCTTGGTATGCGAAGTATGCATAAACGTCAGTACATACCAAACATCACAAAGAAAATGGTATACACAAGTGTCAATGCATACCACCTCTTGGTATGTGAAGTATGCATAGACATCAGTGCATACCAAACATAGAAGGGTAAAATTGAAAAGAGTAAAAATTAAAAAAGTCGAGTTTGTCCTTATTAATAATTAAAACGTGAAATCTGGTTTTTCTAGTTATAAGCCAAAAATTATCCTTATCAATGGTTTCAAAGCCCAACAGTCCTAGACAATTATTAGAATTGGAAATTAGGCCTTTTGGCTTATTTCTTGTTTCAGCAATTGATCTTTTGTTCTTCCCAAGTCCCAACCATACGAATCAAGCATGTTGTCCTCGCCAATGATGTTTTTGTTAAGCGACCTTTTAGCTTTAGAAGTTTCTTGTAAAACGACCATGTATTTCAATGCCGGACCAACGGGGTGAGCGAATGGTAATATATTCCCATGGTAAATTGTTGAATTTAATTAAGAAGCCTAAAATTAATTGCAACCTTAAGTAAACGATGCTCTTCATGTACTAAGCAGAAGTAAACGGAAAGTGGCAACACACATTCTTGTCTTGATGTGGTTTGAGGAATATTCACGACAATAAACAACCACTAAGTCATTTTGCTCATGCACTCAATCATGCTTCCGGAATGCAAGAGGAACAGTTCAGAGGCGTACTGACTAAGACTTCATTGGTAAGCACTTTAAAACCATTCTTGATGGCAGTCATACATACAACTCACACACATAATTTAGCTCTTCAAAACTATATTGAAGAATGGCTACACGACCAGCTCTGGTAGCCCTGGTGCTTGCTTTCGTAGTACTCTCATGCTCTACAATACATGTTAAGAGCCAAGCTCCTGGGACATGCCCTATACAGTGTGGAATGGAGTTATTAATGTGTGAAACAAGATGCATCGGTGTTCTGAGTTGTGCTATGAGTTGTGCCTCAGCAAACATGCAGTGTGTCACCAAATGTTTCAGCGGGGGTGGTGGCTCGCCACCAAGTCAAGGAGCTATTCAATCCTAATGTGATACTAAAGCAAAACAGCTGGATTGCAGAATTTTAACTCTATGATGTATGATGTATGATGCATTCTATGATAGTCACTTATCTATATACTTAATTATTTTGAATAATCCTTAATATGTTAGGCACCGAAATTGCAAGAAAAGGAAGGTTGGGCCAATTCCAACAATTTGGTTCCTTGTCAACGAGCTTCCTGCTGCCCAAGTCTTTCTCTAGTTTCTACTCCATATTTTGAGTAAAATTAAGTTCGTGTTTATGCAGAAAAATAACAATCCTTCATCATCCTAAAGGTTGTTTAGAAAGTGAAAGAAGTTGAATTTTCCCCATAAAATATCAAATAACACCTAATTAAGCAACGAAAATTTTCACTAAAACAATGCAAATTCACGAATTGTTGGTTTATGGACGGGGCGTATTGGTGCTTTCCAAATTATGCACCAATTGCATCGTCCATAAACCTAACACGAATTTCATCCAAAAATTAAGGACGCAATATCACAACTGGCATTTACCTCGAACTTTGACACTTCTAAAATGAAGAATTTCATTCGAAGTAGATTTTCGCTCATTTTTGGTGTATGGATGGCGACATGTATTAGCCTGCACGAGATCATAAAAGGTTCCACGCCAATTAAAAACTGTCGACTGCAAACTAACGTGATAATTTTGTTTGTCTGATTAGGCTGGAAACAGAATGCAACAAATTCGCCCACTATGAGCCAAAAGAATCCTCTACATATGACTAAGCAGAGTAACATAGGCAACAGATATTCTTGTCTTGAGGCTTGACGAATTATGTAGAAAGACAATCACAGAGTCACTTCTTCATGCATTCAGTTGTGCTTCGGGAATGTAAGAGCAACAATTACTTACAGAAGTAAACACCTATAAAAACCTTTCATTGATAGCAACTTGTACGCTGCAACTCATACAACTCGCCGAAGCGCTTTACGAGTGCAGCGGAGATCGATGGCCACACAATCACACGTAGTAACTCTGCTTCTTGCTTTCTTGGTCCTCTCATGCTCTATAATTCACGTTAAGAGCCAAGCATGCCTTGCACAGTGTGCTCAAGAGCTAGCCACGTGCAATCAGAAGTGCAGTATACAAGTGCCCTCTTGCTTCGCGGGTTGCACCTCAGTAAACCTACAGTGCCTCGTCAAATGTGTTGCCGGTGGTGGTGGCGCACCGCCAAGTCCTCGAATTATACACTCCTAAAGTGAAAATAAAATAAGTACGGTTTCAATTTGAACTTTATCATGTATGTGATGCATTCACCTAATAATAATTGTGTTTCTTATATCTTTCATTTTGTACCATTGTAATCTCCTCTTGTCATTCCACCTTTTTCCGTATATGTTTTAAGTAGTTCACAGAGAAAAGCTGGTAGAATTGAAGCCGCCAAGGTGCCAAAAGACTATGATCTAGAAAGTCTGTTTCACATATGTGGTACATTAACGACATTCTGGCCTACTGGATTTTCCAACCAAATAGCATTAAGAGCTCTGGCAGATGGAATGGATGCCCATCAGCATAAATGTTAGATTCGACATATATCCACTTGGAGTAGAATATCTTCGAGCGATTGATAAAGACAATGCTCACTGTTGTATCTCACTCACTATTACACTCTCTTTCTCTCTATGTTCTCTTCTCTAGGTCTAGCCACCTCTTGATTATGAAAAAGCCCCCATTTTCTCTCTCCTTATCTTTCCTCTTTATACAGCACTCCCCTCTCCTCCTAGCCGTCCACCTGGCACTCCATCCTTTGGTCTTATTCTCCCCACGTGTAGGGTTTCCCTGCCGGGCCTACGAGTCTGCAGTATGATCCTGTACACCGCATCTCCGCATCGTATGTGACTTCGGGTTCATCCTACCACTGATCTCCCATACCCCGGATCCTGCTAACACAGATGCCCCCTCTCGAGTCCGCGATCATGGTTGTGATCGAGGGTTCGAGAGTCCCTGCTTTGCTTCTAGCTTTAGGTCGCGGCATATGCCTCAGTATGTGTTACTAGTTTCACATGTTCGATACATGCCTGAGGTCAGCATCTCTTCGTATTCTGTGCATCCACGTGTCACCCTTTTGTAGGTTCCTTTTAGTGCCCCCTCGATTTCCATACCGTTCCCTTCTTGTTTTGCTCCTCGCTCTTATAAAATCCCGCTCAATCTTTCTTTCTCTTCACTTAGTCCCTTGCTCTACTTCTCGGATTTCTTCTTCCTATTTCCTCACACCCTTGCTCTCATCCCTTTGCTTGGTGGTGTTGTTGCTCCATATTGCTTTTCTTGTCACCAGCATTCCGGTGTCCGAGATTCAGACTAGTTTTTCCCTCTTTCAGGTTGGTTATTTTCTCTCTCTTTCTCTTTCTTGCACTGTCTTGGTATGTTTCTTCTTTCCTCTACCATTTTCGAATTGTGTGTTCTTCTTTTGCAATTTGTTCTGATGTCGGACTCCCATTCCGGCAGCTATCCCTCTTCTCCTTCTAACACGTACCATGGCCTCTCCCCCACCTATTGACCTATCAGAGGCCCCCTCTACCTCAGGGCAAATATTTGCCCTTCTGCCGCCCCCACCTCACAATCGTAGACCTAATTATTTAGAAGCGGTCAAAGTTGCCTATGGCATCCCTACTGACGTCATCTTAGAGCATGTGCCGGACTTAACCTATTACCCTCACTTAGTTCCATATAGACCGAGGTGTCTAATAGTCACGGTGGGTCAGATTGTTTCTGGACTCCGACTCCCCTTATCTCCCCTTATCCACCCTGGATGTTGAGGTATGTAACCATTTTAATATTCCTTCTTGCCAAGGCATTGACAACTTCTGGAGACTAATGTATGTCGTGAATCACTATAACAAATCCGAGGTACCCAAAATATCTTGTCGCGACATGGTTGCTCATTATTACACAAAGAAGAGCACCAAAGATGTCAGCGTGGGTTATCACTGCTTCTGTGTCCGTCCTAAAAAATAATCATTTGTCCTTCGTATCACCACCTCGGACAAGACATGGCACCATTATCCACTGTATGTATCCGAAAATTTTCTATCTCCAGATCTCCCACCCGAACTGACTTTTAATCATCTTGCCTTCCTACCCAGTGGTGAGTCCCCCTTTTCATTTTTCCCCTTGGATGTACAGTCTGTGGCATGAGACCTAATGTTGTGATTTTCTTGTAAAGGTTGGAGACCAGACTCGAAGTCGCGTATATACGCCGACGTGACATCTACCATCTTCCAGAAGCTCCGCGAACTAGGACCTTCTCAACCCGCGGTCCTTGGAATTGACCACACCACTGGCACCCCGCTGTTGTCTGACCATCAACTACAGACCATTGGTGGATATATTGCCCCTTTTTACAGTCCACCTCCCCCCAAAGAACAAAAACCTCGGGCTTCTCCGCCTCCTGTGAAAAAGCCCCGAACCAAGAAATACCACACCACCAAAACTATTAATCGCAGACCCACACAACCCTCTCCCCACTCCCCATCAGCCTCCGCCTTCGCTCGCTCTTACAAATCTCTTGTCACTTGGGAGGACCAATACCTATCCACTCACTCCCCTTCTGCAGATTCTCCCTGCTCTGACATGGACATCTCGAAGAGGAAGCTGTTTGACAGTGACTCTGATGACGATGTAGTGACTGAAGTTCTTCCCTCTACCACTATCACTTCCTCATCTGGATCGCCTCCTAGGCGTTTGCGGACTTCTGTGTCTGATGAACCACTCTCTACTGTGAATCCTCCAGTCTCTGCCGCCCCTACTCCACCTGCTCACCCAACTCAGCAGCCTGGTAAGGAGCTGGCGAGTAAATCTGGGAAAGAGTCCGCTGACCCCCTAGTTGCTTTCTGCCCCACTATCAAGTTTTGTAGCTGCACTGTCAACATCAGTGACTCGGCCTTGGAGAATCCCGCGGTGGCTTTAGCTCTGTTCTATGGGTCCTACCTTCCTAAGGATATCGCTTATGCGGAAGGGGGCTCGTTTGATCAACACAGGACTTCCTTCTACACTAGCTGGGAGAAGGTACTCTTCACTCTTGCCTTTATTTTTATTTTTACTCTTGGCTGTATTAGCCCTTTTCTTCATTTTATGTGAGCTTGGATATCTCCTATATGATCCGCAGGCTGTTTGGCACTAGATCCAAAGTGGAATCACAGGAGAAGGACGTCGCCCGCCTTGAGAGCTAAAGGAGACATGCTCTCGCCTCCAACAAGAATTAGAGGCCGCGGCCTTGGATAAGCTGAAAGCCCAAGATGAGCTCAAGAGTGTTAAGGCTTCCCACCAGGCTTACATGGATGGGGTCAATGACCGCCTGAGCCATCAGCGCGAAACCCTCCTTCAGCAGCACAATGAAGCCATGCCTGCACTCTCTCAGTAGTATTAGGACCACACAGCGGCACTCCTCCAACAACACCAGACCGACATGGATAAACTCCAAGAGCACTTCAAAGCCCTAGATGACAAACGGGTAGCTAAAAAGATTAAGGAAGAACATGACCGCCTTATCAAGGAGGACCATTTACTTCGAGATATGCCTGCCCTCGTTGTCAGGTCCGAGGTTGCTATAATCCCCATGGATCTCGTCTCCTCTACTGAGGTCTCGGCTTCTGGCGATGTCGCGGAGCGGGTTGCTGAGGCTATTGAAATAGCTACTGATGCCGCTATTGAGGAGGCCACAGAGGCAGAGATCAATGAAGATGTTTAAGTGTTGCATTTTGTGTCTCTTTCCTTTGTTCCCTGTAATTTTTAGGGTACCACTGTGTACCTTGCTACTTTATGTTTGAGAGGTGTCAAGTATTTGACCATTTACTTCTTTATTTGTTTTTACCCTCCGATTAAGTCTTTGATGGAAATTAAACTTATTTGTGTGGTTTTTGGAATGTTTTGTTGTCTCTTTCAGCAAGTGTCATTATATTGCCTTCTCTTTCACAGGCCCTTGTTGTCCACTCTTTTGCTGCAATAATAATTTGAGATGCATCTCTGTGTAGTGGGATTCATGGTTGTATGTGTCCCCACTCCTCTTGAGGGCATCTCAATTTGCCCTTACTTGTTCTTCAGGACACCACTCTGCGGAGGACTCATTTTCCCCGCTATCTTTAGTTAATCTGGAGGCAGCTCGTCTTGCCCCCTCGTTTTGTTTCAGACCTCATGTCCGCGAAAGGTGAAACTCACTTTGCCCATAGTTCGATTCAGACCTCATGTCTGCAAAGCCCATCCTGCCCCAGTTCAAGTTGGACCTCACGTCCACGAAGGTGAAACTAGTCTTGCCCCTAGTTTGATTTAGACCTCATGTCCGTGAAGGGGGAACTCATCTTGCTCCGGTTCGAGTTGAACCTCACGTCCGCGAAGGGGCAACTCGTCTTGTCCTTAGTTTGATTTGGACCTCATGTCCGCAAAGGGCTCATCCCCTTCACTGTCTTTGGTTGGCTGTTAGGCTTTTTATTACTAGCAGTATTACTCTCTCAAAAGTGTCATTGTATTATATATTTACAGATAGCTCAAGTCTCTTGCAATAGACTCACATTACATTCAAGTGTAAAATTTCTTCAACATTCTCACGTTCCATGGTCTCTCTATCAACTTCCCTTCCACAGTTTGTAGCTTGTAAGTGCCTGCCCCTCTAGTATCTACTACAGTGTAAGGCCCCTCCCAATTTGGACCCAACTTTCCATCATTTACCTTCTTGGTACTGGGGGTCACTCTGCGGAGTGTGGAATCTCCCACTTGAAAATGTCGCGGTCTCACTCTCTTGTTATATTGCCTTTGTAGGCATTGGTGATATTCCTCTAACCTGATGCGCGCTGAGTCCCTTCTCTCCTCGACTGGATTCAAATCCCTTGATAACATGCCCCAGTTCAGACCCTCCTCAACTGCCCTTGTTTGGGTTGTGGATGCCACCATTCCAGACGGAATCACTGCCTCAATGCTTTAAGCCAGCGAGAATGGAGTCTCTCTAGTGGTTGTCCGCGGCCTTGTGCGGTATGCCCATAGGACATGGTTCAACTCATCGGCCCGCGCCCCTTTCTTATCCTCCAGCTTTCTCTTGAGGTTGTTAATTATGGTTTTATTGGAAGATTCTGCCTGTCTATTGCCCTCCGGATTGTATGGGGTAGAGAATCCTTATTTCACATGGTATGCTTGCAAGAAATCTTTAACCTTGGACCTTGTGAATTGAGTTCCATTGTCTGCGATGATGGCATATGGCAGCCCGAACCTGCATATGATATTTTCCCACAAGAACTTGATCACCTACTCCTCCTTTATCTGCTACAATGGCACAACCTCTATCCACTTGGTGAAGTAATAGGTGGCCGCTAACATGAATCTCCTTTTGCCACTAGCCATGGGTAGTGGCCCTACTATATCTATGGCCCACATGGCGAAAGGCCAAGGATTAGACACGTTATGCAGCAGTTCGGCGGGCGCAAATATCAATTGAGAGAACCTCTGACACTTCCCACATTTCTTAGCAAACTCCACCGTGTCTCTTTTCATATGGGGCCAAAAGTAACCCTGAGTCAACAACCGATGCTTAGTGGTTCTTCCCACTGAATGGCTCCCACAATCTTTCCCATGTAGTTATGCCAGCACCTTTTGTGCTAACCTCGACCTGAGACACTTCAATAGCGGCCCATCAAAATTCTTTCGATACAATTCTCTGTCCAGCAAAGTATATCTCTGAGAAGTCTGCTCCAACCTTCTCTCTTTCTTCTCGGTCATCTCTCTCCTGGCCAAAAATTGTAGCTTGATAGGATCCATCCACCCCCATCCTTTTCCATGGTATGAAACACCTATTCCGGTCTGTCGGTACTTGGCTTTACCAACCTCCCTACTTTGATAGTTCTTTCTTCTGATCCTGGAATAGCCGCGGCTACATAGGCCAGGGCGTCTACGTGTCTGTTCTCGCCGCAGTTCAAATGTACGAATATGATATTTGTAAACTTCGCAGCCCTTCTATGCAAGACCTCCAAATACTTTGCCATTCGCAGACATTGGGCGGTAAACCCGCCAGCCTGGCACACTACTAAGTTCGAGTCTGAATACACTGTTAGCCATTCTCAAACCCGCTATCACCACGTCATACTCTGATTCATGATTGGATGTCGCAAATGCCAGTTTCATAGTTTGTTCTATCCTGTTGTTATCCAGCGTAACCAATACGACCCCTATACCAATTCATGCATCTGTCGCTAATCCATCCGTGAACACTCTCCATCCGTTCCTCTTATCCCATGGATCTAAAAGGTCCTACTCCAAATCTCGTTCGGGTTCCATGACCATCTTCTCTCACCACGTGGGATCCTCCTCTGGGAACTCTGCCAAAAACTCCACCACCGCCTGCGCCTTCTCCACTGTCTTGATATGATATTGGATTTTATAAGAACTTAGCATCATTACCCATTTCAGTATTCTTCTGGACTTCTCTGCCTTCAACACTTGCTTGAGGGGAAGGTTTGTCACCACCACCATTGAATGTGCTAAAAAGTACGGTTTCAACTTTAAGGCCGAGAATATTAGTGCCAAAGATTACTTCTCTACTCTGCTATACCGGGTCTCTGCATCTAGCAAGGTTTTGCTCTAGAAATATATTGGCTTTTCCTTCTTATCTACAACCCGAGCGAGGACTGAACTAACCGCATACTCCGTAACCCCTAAATACAGATACAATTTCTCCCCCTATTCTGCCCGCGATAACAAAGAAGCCTTGCCCATATAACTATTAAGTTCCTAAAACGCCTTCTCACACTACGACGTCCATACAAAATCCAGGGTGTTTCTTAGAAATCCCGATACAGGGGTCTACACTTATATGATAATTTTGAAATGAATCTGTTTAATGTCGCGACCCTTCCCGCTAACCGTTGTACTTCCTTAACGTTCTGAGGATAGGGCATTTCCACCAAGGACCTTATTTGCTTGGGATTAGCTTCTATTCCCCGATGAGTAACAATGTAGCCCAGAAACTTTTCTGTGGACCCCAAATGTGCACTTCTCTGGATTGAGTTTCAAATTATGTGTCCGTAGTTTGCTAAATGTCTCCCTCAGGCCCTCCAAGTGCTCTTCCTCCGACATGCTCTTCTCCACCATGTCATCTATGTATATTTCAATTCCCTTTCTAATTTTGCTCTCGAACTTTTTTTCTGCCAACCGCTGGAAGGTTGCCCCGGTGTTCTTCAACCCAAATGGCATCCTTGTATAACAATATGTCCCCCCTTCCACCATGAAGGATATCTTTTCCTGATCCGGCTCGTACATCGCGACTTGATTGTAGCCCATAGAGGCATCCATGAATGAAAATATTTTGAATCCTGTCGTTCTATCCACTAACTCATCGACTCACGGCATGGGGTAACTGTCTTTGGGACACTCTAGGTTGACGTCTATAAAATCGACACACATATGGACCTTGCCAATTTTCTTCGGTACTGCGACGACGTTAGACAACCAGTCTGTGAACTCCACCTCTCTGATTATTCCCGCTCCTTTCAACCTTGCAACCTCCTCCAGAATCCCCTAATCATACTTTGGCCTCACACTCCTCATCTTCTGTCTCACAGGCTTCACATCCTCCATGTGCAGACGGTGGCATATGAAGCCTGGGTCCAACCTTGTGATATCTTCAATCCCCCACGTAAAAACATCACTATTCTCTGACAAACACTGTACCAACTTGCTCTTCTACTCATCCAGCAGATTGGACCCTACTGATGTAAATTTCTCTTCCTCCCCCACCCCCACATTCACTATTTCAATCTCATCTAGCGTCTTAGGTCCTATGGACAACTCCGCCTCCCCCTCCACGGCAACATAATGTAATTGCTATGCTTACCTCTTCTTGGGGTTAAATGACGTTCCTCCTGTTCCGTGGACCATTCCCTTCACCGTACCCTGATGACTATTCTTAGTTGCCACTTGATCACCGCGGACTTCATACATCCCCGTTGGGGTGGGGAATCGAATTACTTGATAGTATGTAGAAGGCACCGCCTTCATCTCGTGGATCCACCGCCACCCCAGAATTGCATTGTATTGGGAGTTGGAATCTACCACCATAAACCAAGTGAACACCGTCACCGGCCCCGTCGTCACAGGTAGCAAAAGTTCTCCCATAGGCTCTGTACGTCATACTTCCATTGAATCCATACAAGTTGGTCCACAGAGACCTAAGCTATCTTGGATCAATTCTAATTTTGTCCAAAGCTCCTCTGAACAACAAATCCACTGCACTGCCACAATCAATTAATACTCTCTTGACCATGTAATTGCCCATCGCTACATTAATGACCAATGCATCTTCATGGGGGGAGTCGACAGCTTTGAGGTCTACGCTTGTGAATACAATCCGATTCCCTCCCTCCGCCGACCATGATTTGGGTTGCAGAACTCCTGTTGCTTTGTTAATCTACTGGATGCTCGCGTTTATCCTTATCTTCTCTCTATGAGCGTTATGCCTCATAACCTTTTCACTGAAAATAACATTGATGGTTCCCAATATCCTACCCTGAGTCGGTACCTGCTACTCATTCGGAGCACCCGCCACAAACTCTTTCATCATTCCCTTCTCTACCAACCTCTGAATTAACCATTTCAACGCATAGCAATCATTGGTCTCGTGATTTTGGACTTGATGATATGCAAAGTACGGCTTGCCCGCCATCTCTATCGGTGTGCTTTGCGACCCTTCATATCCCTGAAGATTTTTGATCAACGCACTACCAAAAGAATGACTTTACCCGACTAACTATGGCTGTCGCGAAAGGTATTACCCGACAGACCAAAACTGCCGCAAGACCGTCGGAAAATGCTCCGTCGGCATAGGCTTCTGACGGTTTTTATTGGTCAAAACAAGCCGTTGGGGTTGAAGATCTTTACCGACGGACATTCCTGTTGTTAATAACCGTCGGATACGCCGGCTCTCAAAAACCGTCGGATAGTTCCTGCTGTCAAAAACCGTCAGATATTCCTGCTGCTAAAAACAGTAGGATATTCCTGTTGTTAAAAACCATTGGATAGTTTTGTTGTTATGAACCGTCGGTTAGACCAGCTGTCACCAGCCGTCGGATATGCCAGCTGCTAGCCGTCGGGTAGTTTGATACTAGACAGTTTTTATCCATCGAGTATTAGTTCTTTATTTAAAAAAAAATATTTTTTATAATAATTGTTTCAGGTATCCCAACATTACATTCTTGCAAGTTCCCACTCAAATGCTACAAACGCCAATGTATTCATAAAGAAACAATGTGTTCATAAAAAAAACAAGAATAAGACATGTCGTTCACTAAGTATACATATTACTTCCTTCAGAAACCAAAAATTAGCACCACGTACACCATCTATCTAGAAACCAGTCCCAGTAATCTCTAGTACCATTACTTACAACAAACATAATCAAAAAACCAAAATAGATGAATTCTGCATATCCCACACAATAGATTACTCATACTACAACCTTGATTCAACCCTTCAACAAAATCACTAAGGTCCAAAGCGTCTCACCAAGTTGGTAATCCATTTGCCAAGATCTTGAAGTGAGTTTTGTTGACCAAAAAAAAAGAAGAAGAAGAAGATCATGAAGTACTCTCTAATGAACTAGAAATAATTCTAGCTGTTCTATTCTAGCTATAAGTACCTAAAAATACCCAAATAAAAAATCCCAGCCCATGAAAATACCCAAACAAAAACACGTGCTGGAAGAATGTAAGAAACTTGCTAATCAAAACAGAATAAAAAACACGTGCTGGAAGAATGTTTGAAGTTTGTACACTAACCAAAACAGAATCAAAAGCCTTAAGTTCTATTTGTGCGCCCTCTCTGCGTCTTTGAACAACTGCATGGCTATCTTGGATTTCAAGAGCCATCTGTGTTATAATAGCTTGTAGCTTTGTTCCCACTCCTAAGATTGCCTGCCAAGCAGTTCAAGGGTGAGATTGAACTTCAGCACTAGTTAGGAAAGCTACTACCATAATACATAAAATTGCTTCAAGTAGAGGAAACACGGCTATCCACAACAACGCCTGCCATCCTGGAAATAACAATATGATCCAATGAAAAGACTGCATCTTAAATTGAATTTGAATTGAGAATATAAATAACCAAAAAAATGTTTGATTAAAGGCGTGAGCTCACCAAAGAACACATTGAAGCAAAAATACCACAACCGAAGGCCATAGCAAAGGATTTGTTGACATCATGGAGCGATTCTGAAATTAAAATGCATAATTAGAAATCCATTATCAAAACCAACTGAACTAGAAAAGTTTCTGATAGAACCACAACCAGTAATGTCATACCTAATTCCAACAACTATCTTGAAATCGTCTTCTAATGACCTTTTGATATATTTTTGAAAATTGAACTTACTTCCAGGGGATAAATGAACCTATAAGAATAAAAAGTTAGCACAATACAAAACAAAAATGAAGGAATCTGACGATTTGTTGTAGACAAAAACTCACACTAATGAATCCATGACGCATAGCCAAGTAGTCGGACTTACGTACAGATCTGAAAAACAAAACTGCTGAAAGAAGGCACCCTAGAAAAAGTCACAGGAAAAATTCAGCCAATTTCATAGCTAAAACTAGTAGTAGTCTAAAACTTGGTCAAAACATAAGTAATGAGAATCAAACTTAGCATTTCTTTGAAGCCACCAAAACAGTTCACTTCAGTTGATGCCAATTGCAAAACTCATCAAATCAAGTAAAACCAAAGGATTCTAATACACGAAAAGTTCAATTTGTTCAGTTTCAAGTTTTTCATTGACTAAAAGTCTACAAGAAATAAATGGCCAGTGGAAAGAAAAAAAATAAAATAAATAAATCGTCATGTGAAAAAGAAAGCATGGAACTAAAAGGACGACAATGTGGCCATCGTTGTAAAATATAGGCAGTAAAGTTTACCGGTGGTATGCCAGCTTGAAGAGAAAGCTCAGCCGTTGCTAAAGCTGTCAGGGGCGTAAGTTCAGAGGGCTTGATAACTACTGTACAACCACAAGCTAGAGCAAGAGTGACCTGAAACAACATAAATAGAGAGCTTATGATCTTCAAAAAGGCATAAAGGCATCAAGCAAAAACAAAAAAGGTATCCATATTCAAAATCTCAAACTATATGCAAAATGGGTTAAACTAGAGAGTATACCTTGCAAGTGAACATTGCTAAAGGGAAGTTCCATGGTGTAATCGCTCCAACGACACCCACAAGCTATAGAAGAAGAATGATGCAAGACCTTTAATAAAGTAATAATAGATCCGTATAGATAAGCTTCGAATTCAGTTAGAAAGCTTAAAAAATCCAGTTTAAAGGATGCAGGTGTACTGCATTCTTGCCTCCCTCTCTACAGAATTCAAAATATGAGTGAAAATTAAGATTGTCACCAACAGTTTTTTGCATCTTCAGATCCTTGATTGAATGTCAAATAAGAGAATATCTAGTAAAAGGTATTTGAATGCTACTACCTTACTACTACTAGAGCCATATCAGAATACACAATCGAGGTTTATGCAACCAAGTTAGTCCTTTTGGTGGTACTTGATAAGCACCCAACATGAAAAGATTAATTAGATATGTAAAATCAATATTTGGGTAGCTAACAAAGTAAGTAAGACCAAAACTACTTTATGCAACCAAGTTAGTCCTTTTGGTGGTACTTGATAGTGCATGACATTTGGGAGTTGTGTAACCAACTAGAAGTAGCTGAGGTAAAATAAAACACCCTACACATATCCCCCCCCCCTTTTTTTTCTAGTACTTAATTAAATGAAAGTCCATAAATCTTCATCACTACTATAAGGCAAAAGAAAATGTATGCACACCACGGTTTTGTTAATTTGTGCTAAGCCAATTATACGATATTGCTTGGAATAATTCAACGTTGAATTATCCAAGCAAATATTAAAAAAGATCTAGTGATTATTAAAAAACATACCTCGAAAAATTCAGCACAGATTGCATAATGACGGTTTAGCGAACCAAAGATGGAGTCTAGAATAATTCAACGTTGTGCAACCCTAACACAAAAATCAATTTCTCAGCACCGCTCAACCATGTTTTTGAACTCTAACCCACAAACAAACAAAAAGAAAAAAAAATCAAATCAAATTAAATGCTATAAACTAGTACATAGAATGAACATCCATCCATATCCCATATTTAAATACAAGAACAAAATCAAGTTTTAATGCAAGAATGACTACCTTGGTCGAGGGCTGCGACTTCTTAACCTGCCTCTTGGGTTTGGAGAGGTTTCTATCACTCTTCCTTTCTTACTATTGAAAGAAAAAACACAAAAAGTAAAATTTAGAGTGCTACTTATGACATAAAAGTAAAGATTATAGATATCTATGCGATCCAATGACACATGGCACTGTGGTTAAGCCTTAGGGGCATGGCGTGAGCCTAGGCGTGCCCTGGTGTGCAAACACGCCATACACAAGTACACTATTCACGGGATGAATCAACTTAATAATTTAGCTTTGGATTGGTTATCATGAATTTAAATTCAATTACGAAAATAATCAAGCACAAATCAGTAACTTACATTGGTTTGGCATTTGGACCATACTTAGCAAATTGAACCGGCCATGATATCTCTAACTATTGGAAGTATCCCAACATATAGATAAGTATCCCAACCAGAAAAACAATGGCTGAACTAAATAAGGCCATAACAGATAGATAAGTATCCCAACCAGAAACCATTTTTCTGCCCTCCCACCTATAATATAACCCCTGCTTTCTACCCGCCTTGATCGAAACAACATGCTCTAAACCATTTATATAGAACGAAAACCAAAAACAAAATGACCAGCGATTGCTAAATTCTTTTCCAACTGGTAAGATCGCATAAATGACTGTAAAAATTAAGCTATAGTATAAAGGACGACAAACTTTGATGAAGGTCCAGGAAAAACGGAGTTTAGCAATCTTATTAACAAAATAAAGAAGTTTGGCTTCTAGAACATTGCGGATGAGCCATCTCATAACCACCACCTCGACATTCAGAAGCCTTTAACTAAATTTACTGCAGGATCCATCAAGTAGCACAAGCAATAGAAACAATAACAGTATTATTAAGAATGACAATGATAAACGAATCATAGTTGTGTCTCAAAACCTGAAGTTGTTAAAGAGGTTGACTCATAAGACAATCCATATCATATGCTCCTAAGAAAGTGCTTAAACTACCAAAGCTGGCTTGAACATGATCCTCAGAGAAAGAATTCGCAGAAAACATTCTAACTATTAAAAAATAACAAAAAAAGATTCTCAGACGGTGTATTACCTGTTTTGTGCTGTCGGTGCCGTTAGCACGATATTTTACATAGCTTTCGACTATCATTTCCTATAAAGGTTAAGAAATATATTGCACACCCCATCCTTGATGGTATAAAGCATGCTCAACTCAGACATTAGATGTAGGTCCAAAAGAGGCCAAACATATACCAATAGCTACATTCAAGGCTGCAGCTAGATGTAGAGAATTATGGGGGAATGCAAATGCAATTAACATGCAAGTGGGTATTACCAAAAGTCCATACAAGTGCAAGACCCTCCAATGAAATAATGAAAGCGGTTACGATCCCTAACAATTATCTCCTGTTCATAGATGACAGATAAAAGTTTGAAGGTCAAATGGCAATCTTCACGGACTCGGAGATTCTTTACAATCCGTATTGGATACCCAGGAGCAGTGCTCAAAAGTCCAAAAGCAAATGCCAGCTTCTCACTGTGATAAGCCAAGTTTCACGTCAATCTCAACTTTACTTCTATCTCTGTATTCATGGACAATCTTACCCATTCCTAATGCACCCAAGTCGCCACATGCAGACAACACACTAACCATGGTCACTCTATCAAGTCTCACATTGGCTGACTACATATCATGAAATAGAATTAATGCTTCATTAGATTGCCTGCTTTTGGCATAGCCTGCAATCATCGAGCTCCAAGAAACCAAGTCTCTCTCAGAATTCATATCGATCAATTGCCTAGCAGTACCCACATCACTGCATGTTGCAAATCCATGAATCATGGTATTCCAAGAAACCAAATCCCTAGCTGGCATCTTATCAAATAACTGACGAGCTAAATTGACTTTCCCAATTCGATCACACTCAGCCAGCAAGACATTAAATGAAACCATATCCGGTTGATCCATTTCATCCAAAATATTTTTTGCAACGTCAACAGTACCAAGCTTCACATACATCTCAATAAGAGCCGTTTGCACAAACAAATCTGAAGCAAATCCAAGTTTAACAACATGGGTGTGTACCCTTCTACCATTTGTATAATCTATAGATCTCCCACACGCTTGAAGAACCAAAGAAAAGCTGAAACTATCAACAACAATACCATCGAAGCCGCATTTGGAAGAAAAGTGACAAAGACTCTTGGGGGTTTGGGACATTTAAGTAAGCTCGAATCATAGTATTCCATATAAAAGTATCTGGAGACTGAATTTCATCAAAAATAGACCGTGCATATTGCAAGTTCTTAGGCGACTAACAAGAAAATATTTGGCGCAATAGCTTAGCTAAAATGAAATTATTTTCACTAAGAGAAGTTTTGATGATGTAAGCATGGATTTGAATGAGATGATCAAATTTAGTTGATTCTTAGAGAAGAGACATGATTTTCTGCTCTATGGTTTTGATCTGGTGGTTAAAAAGTTGAGACACGAACCTCATGTAAATTTAGTCAAGTTAACGCAATGGGGAATAACAGACAGGTTCAAAACAATGAGGTTACTTCTAGAAGGAAATATAAAGGTTTTTTTGCTCTATGGTTACTTCAAAAAAACCATAGTCGAAACATGTGTTGAAAAACAATGCAACATCTGCTATTGTAATCATCCCAATCTAATTGGTGGAAGCAAAATACCTTAATAATGTTTATCCTCTCCCCCAAAGCAAAAACAGCTGATCGGTTCTTCAAAGGTTCTCTTCCTCTGGCGAAAAGGCCACTACTCCTGGCCTCAACTCCAATCAGATCACTTGATGTTGCTATATCCAGTTGTAAGCACGAAAATGTGCACTCAGCACCTACGAAAACAATGGCTGAACTATTGGAACTTGTTGTGAGTGTTTTAAAAAGTGATCTAAAAGTCATTACTTCTATGGTTTCTTAACATGCCTATTCTCATACACAAGTTGACCATACTTCCTCTAGCCAAACAATGATTCTGTTTCTTAGCAAAAGATTAGAGATTACCAAATCAAGCTAGCACATCTTCACTGTAACATAAAGAGCATGGCATAGTCTACATATGCTTTATGCAGTATAACAAGGTGATCTACCAATGATATAGTGTATTTGAAACAAAATACTCCTCAAGTTATTTCCATGTTAGACATATTCTCTTACTCCCGCAAGGCCACAACTCCGATACACATTTTTTTGGGATTATACTGATAAACGGCAATTACAAAGTCCAGACTGTGATACGCGTTGAGATACATCAATGGGTATCTGGCACTTTATACACATCTAAGAGACCAAGACACTCTTTTCAATAGATCACAAGTAATATACCGTTGTACTTACATGGTAATCATTTATGAGCTATCCTAAAAAAAAGGGAAAAAAATCATTTCTGAGCTACAGATCTTGATTTTCCAATAATCAGGTTATTTGGTAATCATTTACACGCAACATGTGAGCACTATTCCACGACTCCTGATAGTTTAGTGATGTACACTATGCACAATTCAATTAAAACACAACACAATGATTAGTTGAATTGAAGTCTGCTAATCAAATAACATTTTACCTTAATCCACTTTACATATAAGTGCAGCCGAGTTACCATCACTCTTTTAGCAAGATCTTGCCTCTCTTGTAGAAAAATATGGTACATATTGTCAAATGTGCAACACTTACTGTCATGCTGTTATCTCATCTTCTGCAGACTACCTTATTAAGGATATGAAGGAAACGCTTCCCATCCCCTGGCTTGTTTGTCACTATAAAGCTGTCAAAGTGAACAATGCAAGAATTAGGTTTAAGCTCTGTATTAAGTTTGTCACAAATAAATAAGAGCTTAAATCCTCTTACTTGTCCTTACTGCTTTGTATGTAAAATAGTTGACTATTTGCTGCAATTGGAAAGAGTTTTAATCAAGATCCTAAACTGTCTCAATGCAATATATATCGCTTTCCAATAAAAGATAAACAAGCATAATTAAATTTCAAAATGTTAGAATCAACTCGCTATGGGTTTCGCTTAACGTCGAAGGAGCTAATATGAGAAATACCAATTAGTGTGCCTAGTCCTCCTCCTTGCAAGAGTATAAAGCAGATAATAATAGTGTTCGTTGATTTTAGAGATGCTTTTCAAACACACAAACAAGGGAAATAAAAAGCAGAACATTTCTGGTGATGAAATCAAGAGAAATACCAATTAGCTGAGACATACTAAATGCAAATTACAACTGCAGAAGAAAGTAAAGAGTTGGTCTTGCATAAACCACCATAAAAACCATAAACATTACCTCAGTGACTTCTCCTACTGACTCACAGAAGCCCTTCAGATCCTTCCCAGAAGCATCATACGGAATACCACCAACATACACCTCATAACCGTACAATCAAATTTCAAAAATGCATCCACCAGAAGGGAAAAAAACATAGGCAACACATATATGATGAATATCAGGGGGAAAGGATGATAGTATTCACTTACATGTGTAACTCCACCTTCTTATCTATGCAAAACATATAAAAGCTCCATATTGCCCTAAGAAACAGGATTGAGTAAAATATGAGTTTCTCGCCATGAATAGAAACAAGCAGAAATCGTAGAAGAAAGAAAAAGAATTACTTACATCTATAATAGCACCAGCAGCTTTAGTTAACGTAGGTGAATCCAGCAAAACAAAATATCTACCATCCTTCTCCCTCCTCCTTTATTTGGGCTTGGGACCAGCAATGCAAACTTATCATAAGTTTGCACAGGCGGAGTTACCAAAGGGGTTGGTAGAACACAACTCAATTATTGTTACCAAAGGAAATAACAAAAAGTCAATAGTTTACTTAGTACTTGGCACTAGTAAAAGCTAATAAAAACATTTAAGTAAATGAGCAGTGTTTCAAGAAGGTGACCCAATGATTACAACATTAGCAGTTCTTTAGGTCAGATAACACTCCCTTGAGCGACTTCGCCAAGCTTTGATCTCCAATCATCATGAGGCAATCGTAGTACAACACCTCCGTCATAAAACACGTTCACATGAACTTTGAAGTTCCCCTCTTCCAATCTCCTGTTACCAAACTCGGTATTAGGATCAATATCTTGCACGATACTTCTCGCCACGACTTTAAGTGGCCAACCACCACGCAGATCACATTCTTTACCAATATATTCATTGACAACCTATAAATTTAAATTGTGTTATCAGTCTTTCCTTATAAGAGATGTTTTTTCAAAAAATAACTCGAATAATTACCGGGGAAGCGTGACTAGAACATGGAGATTCAACATCTGCCATAAGCATTCTTCCTTGGCTCATAAATTCTCTCAACAAAGCTGAATTCTCCAACACTGTATTCTGAAGCACATTTACCCTCTTCACAAGGTCCGTGTTCATCTCTTTCAAAGCTAAATTCTGTTGCGCCATAACTTTCATCTTCTTCACCGATGTTTTGCAGACCCGTTCACCCAAGCCTCGAAAACAACCACTACTATCTGGCCCAAGAACCTGTACTTAATGGACAATTGATTTAGTACCCTTCAAATCATATCGAACAACAATTAATTACAATAACTATGATTCAATATGAGACCTTTGTGAGGGCATCATTCACCGACGTCTCTCGTGACTCCGGGTGCAAAGCAGTGTAGTCATTAAGCTTTTCCTAGTAAATCGGATAAACAAAAATATCTCAAATTACTATCTTAAAAATAATTTAGTATCTCAATTCTTATTAAGTCAGTACACTAACAACTAGCTCCTGGTCTTGGTGTTCCCCATTCTTTCTTTTATGATTGTGCATATATTGGTCCAATCTAGTGATAGATGACACAGGGACCCCTTTCTCCTTTGCCATTTCAACTTTAGCTACAGCTGCAGATTTCCTCCCAAGACACGAAGAGTTTTTTTGTTGCTTACGATTTTCTGTATTCCTCAAAATAGAAGCCTGCACATGTTAAAGTTAGTAATAGTGCACTTTAATTTATATCAAAACATATATACCTAATCACCATGAAATAAAATAGAAAACCCATTAACATTGAATTTCTCGGAATTGGAACTATCCACAAATTGTTGCCAATCTTGCAGAGGAATTCCTTGTTTGGGATGTTCCCTCACAAAGGAAGGAGGTTGATCTTTGACGTATTTTTTGAACAACTCATGCTTGTACTCCTTCCACGCTTTCTGGAATTTGCTTATTGTCCAATCCGTGTCAATAGTATCGATGTTTTCAAACACATACATTCTTCCTAAAGTTTTAATAGCTTTGGGTATAATGCTCTCATACGAACGAACTGGTTTCCAGCTATCATAACGAATTGGGATGTCACGGCGAGCAATGTGACCAAGCTTGTTGAGGAAATGGTCAACCTCTTCTTTGGGCTCATCTGGTTGACCCCACTCATTAAGCTTAATGATTACCTTCTCATAGCCTTCAGGCAGCTCCTCCGAAACACTTATCGAAGGACCTCTTGTTTCCTTAGAAGAGGAAGTTGATGCACCAGAAATGTGTGTCTCACCTGCATATATCAACCAAATTTGTTAGTAAGATCAAAACAATGGTACGAAAAACTAAAAACTAAAAGTCATCTCCATTACCTAAGTCATCACCAAGGCTGTCACTTAGTGAATGTGAGCTGCTATGTGTTTGTGCCTCGTCCATGTGCAAATAGTTGTAATATAATACAACAAGTATGCATGTAAAATACAGTCGGAAAAGAAAAAGATTAAAGTACAGACATACCCTGTTCAAACAAAAAGTTGCACTTAATCAAAGAACTACCAAAATTTTAATACCACAAAACTCACACCACTAAGCCAACACAAAATATAAATGGACTATGTTCTAGATCTCTTTCTTTTTCTGCTACTCTCAACAACTTCAAACATGTCATCTGGGTCATTGAATATCAGTTCATCCACCATAGAAATGTCGAGGTTGTTAGTCCCTATATCTGAATCATTCACCACTCTTTCCTTTGAGAGACACTGTCCACCTTCATCAAAATACACTTTTCTTGGAACCTCCAGCACTACATGCCATTCAAGATTCTTGGGATCTTGGGAATAGAAAACCTGAGTAGCCTTCTCTGCAAGAATAAATGGTTCATCACATATATGGTCCGAATTGAGTTGATTGCATAAGTTGACCAACCTCAACTTTGCTTCCTCATCCACTTTCACACCAAGTTGTGTGCACTTAGCCCAATCACACTTGAACAAAACAGTCTTGTAGTCTTCACGAAAATTTAGTTGAACAATGTTTGTTAGAACGCTATAGTAATCTACATCTTCATCAATTGGATTTTTATCCTTAGAACTAGAACGGAAAGTTGTAGGGCAACTTGTGGTAACACAGCTGTTTTGGTTCCTTTTATTTTTCTGATAGTCTTTGGTGATGAAGAGAAACCCATTGACACAATACTTATGGTACTTTGTAGCAAAGCGTGTAGGTCCCCTAACTAAATCCTTGAAGTGATCATTAGTGGATTCGAGGAACTCCTTCTGTTTTGTCAACCATGTGATGAAATCATCAGAACACAATGCCACCCTAGTGTGCCCAGTCCTCCTCCTTGCACTTGTTCTATTGTCCTTAATGAAGCTAGTGTACTTCCTAAATGATTTTTGAAGTAATAAAGTCAGTTAGGATTATGTATATAATTTAGATTGTGTTAAGTTTCTAACAACTTTAATACGATGTGATATACTTACGTGTGCCATCTGTCATAACTGGGATGACTTCTTAGTACCCATTGGCGTGCTTGTTCTTACTCCACACCTTCCAATAAATACTTTGCACTTGGGCCAAGTGGTCCACCCTCATTGGCAGTGTGGTTGTCGTCTACACTATCCAAAAAATCTGGTAAAACATCAGGTTCATTTTCAGCCATCCTATCAAGTTTATGTAAAAGATCACCTCCTCCTTTATATCCAACACAATACATTAGTGTCTCCTCCTTCAAGTAACGCTCTGCAATACACCATTCTGGGCGCGCTTTGTTGGTAACATAATCCTTGAAATATTTCATGTACCTTAAAAAAGTATTTTAGAAGCAATAGAATCTTAAAAATGAGAAAATAAATAAATAAAATAAGTAACAAAAATCAGGCTACGTACCTTTCAAAACAATACATCCACCTAAAGAAAACAGGCCCACAAAGGTGAGCCTTATGAGCTAAGTGAATAGGAAGATGCATCATAGTAACAAACAATGATGGTGGGCAGATTCTCGTCCAAGACAATAATGCCTTGACCATACCCCTTTCCAGTACATCAAGTGTTTCAATCTCTACTTTCTTCGAACACAAAGCACTAAAGAAAGTACAAATGGTAGTAATAATTGTTCGAGCTTCTTTTCTGTTGCCATCTCTATAAGCATGCCGTATTAATACCGGCAGCAAATGTTGCATTAGAATATGATAGTCATTTGACTTCATTTGTCTCAAATCCATTGAATCTCTTTTGACAATATTAGACCAGTTACCACTTAACCCAACAGGTACACTAAGATTGCACAAGGTTTGGATGAACAACTTTTTCTCCTCTTTTCGAAGCCAAAAGATACCTTGAGGCATAACCTGTTTCCCGCCAAGCTTAGTCACCCAATATTTCTTCTTTCTCTTCATGCGCTTTAAATCTTTGCGTGCATTGACATCATCTTTAGTTTTCCCTTTCGTATTCAACATCAAAGCAAGAAGAATTTCACATACATTTTTTTCAATATGCATGACATCAAGGTTATGACGGACGAGAATGTGTTTCCAATACTTGAGCTTAAAGAAGATAGATCGCTTTGAAAACCACAAATTTCTTTTATTCCCTTCCTTATTCTTGCTGAGCTTCCCAAATTGATGATTTTTCAAACTCTTAGTCATTCTCTTAACTTCAACTCCAGTCAACCTTATTGGTTGCTCACCTTCTTCCTTTGTCTTATCATTGGTGCTTTCTCTTGTATCATTTCTAGCCTCGGATCTCAATGGAAGCCACCGTCTACTTCTCATATACACATGCTTACTTCCATGGTAAAGTCTTATAGAAGCAGTTTTCGGACCACAAGGAGGGCAAGCAAATTTTCCCTTAGTTCTACAGCTAGAGATATTCCTATAAGCTGGAAAATCATGGATTGTCCATAATAAAATGGCACGCATATGGATATCTTCACCTTTGAATGCATCTTTAACCATCACCCCATCACGCCACAATTCTTGGAGTTCTTTGACCAACGGTTGCAAATAAATATCAATATCATTACCTGGTTGCTTTGGACCCTCAATGAGAGTTGAAAGCATAGTGAATTGAGACTTCATGCATAGCCAAGGCGGGAGTTTATAGTTCACAAGCATAATAGGCCATGAACTGTGTTGCGCTCCAAAGTTGCCATAAGGAGTAAAACCATCAGTGGCTAGTCCCAAGTGAACATTCCGTGGCTCTACAGAGAAGTTTGGATATTTTAAATTGACTTGCTTCCACACTGCCGAATCAACAGGATGCCTCATCGTGCCAGGCTTTGATTCTCCAGTAGAATGCCACCGCATCTCCTTTGCCACCCAAGGCACACTATATAATCGCTTAAACCTTTTCATAAGTGGAAAGTATCGCAAGACCTTAGCAGGCACCTTGGTTCGCTTCCTCAAATTCTCAATGGTTGGAGTTTTGTATCTAGAAATTCCACAAGTATGAAAAGTAACCTTAAATTCATTCTTTTCCCAATACAAGATGCAGTCGTTTCTACATGCATCAATCTTCTTGCATTTCAGTTTCAAGTCTTTAATCATCTTATCCGCCTCAGAAGTTATTCTCACGGTATCTTGTTACCAGCAGGCAACACCATGCGGAGTAGTTGAAGCAATACGGTAAAACTCTTATCACTCCACCCATTTGTGTACTTCAAGTTAAGGAGTTTCACGACAAATCTAAGAACACTAAAGTCACATCCAGGATATAATTTAGTCATTGCTTCACGCAAGTTAGCATTAAAAGCAACACTGTCTACGACTTCTTCCCCCTCTGTACAACCTCCTGGATCATCTCCAAGAAAAGTGTCCAAGTTGTCAAGACTAAACTCTTGAGCAATGGTGTGGAAAGCAGCATTCATGTCAACCACATGCACGTTCTTTTGAAATCTCGGCCCTCTTTCATTGTGTTGTTCTTCCACTTCTTTCTCACCGTGCAAGAACCACATTTTATATGTCTTGTCAAACCCATAGCTAAAACAGTGTAGGGCAACATTATCGTGACTCATTGCTACGCCTTGGTTTCTACACTTTCGACAAGAACATGGTATGACATTCTTGTTAACGTGGTGTTTTGAGGCAAAGGTTACAAACTCTGTAACACCTCTTATAAAATGCGGATGCCGAAAATCGTCTAGATCAATCCAACTCTTATCTATCAAGCACGTTGACTCCATGATGTACTTCTAAGAGATAAGAACGAATGAATGAAACTCAGAACAAGAAAAATAGCTAAATAGTTATGTAGAGGCAGACACTAACTAGGCCAAGGAGTTACAATGCTAACTTTAGGCATACACTGACTTCAAGCTAACTCTACGCATACATACAGTGACCTAATATTCAGTACCAAAGTGAGTACAAAATTAGATGAAACTAGAGTCAAACACATATATTCATGTATCTTATAATCACCAATTCATGGTATAGTATTGTGAGTGTTTCTACCAACAAGGTTTCAGAACTTAGGAACGCACTTGGTGCAAATGACTTAGAGGCCAACAAGGCAAAACTTGATGCTGCCAACAAGGTTGTTTCAAAGATTGGACAACACATGTCATTAAATTTCATTCACATGTCATTAAATTCCTACATAGTAATTAAATTTTGTTTTTGACAACTTTGAGAAGTACAATGACATTAGATTCAACTTGCTCACCACAGTCACTACTATATAAATGTACAAGAGCATATGAATCAAAGATAGGCCTACCTTTACATGAATTTTAAATAAAAATATTGGTTGGGTCATATTTATTAATTAACAATGATGTTATTATTTGTAGGAAGGGCATGCACCTATAATCAATATTATTCTTGTTATTCATTTCGACTTCATCAAAACAGAGATTATAAAGTTAGATATTATGTCAAAGTTCTTTTGGAAATGAGATTATTAGTCAATTTATAATCTCGGTTTTGGGAACTCTATTATCTCTGTAGATGTTACCTTAGTTTGTTGTGTACTGAAAACCCGAGATAACATTTAGAAGACATATATATCCGCATGAAAAAAACGGTGACAAATGAGAGCATTATGGAACAAAACAACAACAAACAAACAAATAACGAATACCAATACCAAACCAAACTATTAACCACCACCACCACAACAACAACAATGACAATTCATGATTCATGACTAGGACACTAATTAAAACATAGAATACACACTTACATACTAAGCAACAGTATAACCGAAATTTCACCAACATAACGCAGGAAGAATAGAAGAAGAGCCAAGGAACCTGCAGCTTCTCATCCAAATCAATTTAAACAAATCAATCAACCATAATGAGAAACACAAATACCAGACTAAACTAAAATTTTACATTAAATTCACTCTCCACTAATATCAGTCTCTTATATAAAGCTAAGAAGTGATTTTATAAGTACTAATAGGGATATGACCAAGTGCTCAAGAATATCAACACCATCTCTCACCTGAACAGGGGCGTCTCTCGCCTGAACAGTGGTAGTTGAAATCTATCAACTACAAAAAAAAAATCATATTTATTAGAAAATAATTTTGTTAAACTATAATCACTAACAAAAAGTATATTCACCCTTACCCCGCGTGCTAAGTTCCATACTTTTCAACTCTAAAGATTTAAACTTAATGAAACAACCGAAAAAATAACTGAAACAAACGAAAAAGATCTTTTATTTGGGAGAGAGTGTGAGAATGAGAGAGAGAGAGAGAGAGAGAGAGAGAGAGAGAGAGAGAGAGAGAGAGAGAGAGAGAGAGAGAGTGCACGTTACCTTTTGGAGTGGGAAGGAGAGTTGAAGGCAAAGAACGTGAGGAGAGAGGGAAAATATATTTTAGGTTTTTCTTTCTTATTATTATTTTATTTTTCCAAATAAATTTAGTGGGAACAAAATTAACGAAATTGGTTTGGTGCCTGATAATTGGGGAAAGGTATGCCGACAATTGAAATTGGTTGGAAGATACCCCGCGGCTACAAAATATTAAACAACAGTTGGGAAATTTATTAAATCCGTCAGAATTCACCAACTAGTGAAAACCGTCGCCCTATCCGAGGGTTAGTAATTCTCGTAACACCGTCGGCCACATCTAAAACCCATAGAATACTCAGAGAGTTTACCTGACAGACGAAATACGTAGGTAACTTCTTGATAAAAGCTAAAAATGATAGTTTACCTACGAAATGAATGATGAACTCAAAACGTAAGTAAACTAAAACTTAATACGAGCCTATATTTATCAATTTTTCTACTATCAATTCTATCAAAATAGAGTGGAGTAACAAATTCGTTCCACTCCTAGTTCTCTAGCATGGAATGCTTTCATAGTTAACTAATCGGTCTTAAGTCCAATAAGAGCTTTACGAAGAGTGTTATACTACGATACAATATAAAATTGATTATGTTGAATTTAAACTACGAATGCTATGGAAATATTATTGTTTTTGAATCTAGATAAAGGATTAGAGGGGAATTGAATCCACCTCGAATCCAACTTAATAACCTAGTATAGATTCTTGTATCTCGATTCTTACGTTCTTACGGCAAGAATTTCGAGTTCTAATCCCTAGTGTTCATGGCATTTCGACCAAATACTAACTAGCATGTGAGGTCGTCTGATAAGAGCCCAAAACTGTAGTTTTAACCCTGTAACAGTCATACTTTTAGACCAATTATGTGAGTAATAATTAAAAGTTAATACTGATTACGTGTTTTTATGCATTTCAGGCTTCAAAGTCCATTATGTGCATTAATGTGCCACTTTAGCGAGATAAAGGAGCAAAGGTCGGTTGCTAAGGAGTTTTGTGATTAAAGGCCAAGATTGAAGAAGATAAAACCTTTCTAAAGCCCGGTCAAAAGCTGAAAAGTCGACGCGGGCAGAAACAGCACACAAAGTCAACAGAACTTCCGAAGGCCATATCTTTGGACTCAGACCTCGGAATTGGGCCTACCTTATGTCAAAACGACCGGCTCGGAAAGAGCTTTCCAATGGTTTAAGCCTTGACCCAATCAGAGAAGTAAAAGTGGACGAAAAGTCTATTGAAGCCAACTGCAGCTGAAGAGGCCTTTTTGGACTGAAAGTATTGGGTTTTGGGCCTGATTCTCTGGCCCAAAACATGGCTCCAAGCCCATGCACGATTTTTGGATCTGAAAGTATAAAAACCAAAGCTTCACTCTTTGTTAATGGTAGCTAGTTAGACCTAAAACTATATAGAATTCTAGATCTAGTTTTCAGTAGAGTAATTAAGTTTAAGTTCCATTTTCAATTCTTGTTTTAGATTAAGTCTTTGAATCATTGTTCTTGATTGATTAGATAAATAAAATAGTTATTTTGTCAATTTCGAATTTTGTTATTTCGATTTATAGACCTAGTTTTAATTCTTGTTGATTATCACTTCGTAGTTGAAGTAGATTGAAACATTGTTAGTTAATTTAGTTAAGTTAGAATTTCAATATGATGTGTAGTTATAATTCAATGGAAAATGATGGTTTGATGACTCAAGGCTAAAACCCCCATTAGAGGGATTGATGAAGCTTTGATGAAAACTTAGTGGTATAATGTAGAAGCGTTGTAGAATCTATTCCACTTTAGAAGGTCGTGATTCGCCATGAGAATGGGTGGACGACCTCACATGCTAGTTAGTATTTGGTAGAAATGCCATGAATACTAGGGATTAGAACTCTAATTTATTGCCGTAAGAACGTAAGAATCGAGATACAAGAATCTATGCTAGGTTATTAAGTTGGATTCGAGGTGGATTCAATTCCCCTATAATCCTTTATCTAGATTAAAAAACAATCATATTTCCATAGCATTCGTAGTTAAATTCAATACAATCAATTTTATATTGTATCGTAGTATAACACCCTTCGTAAAGCTCTCATTAGACTTAAGACCGATTAATTAGATTAGAAAACATTTCATGCTAGAGAACTAGGAGTGGAACGAATTTGTTACTCCACTCTATTTCGATAGAATTGAGAGTAGAAACTTTGATAAATATAGACCCATAAATAGTTTTAGTTTACTTACGTTTTGAGTTCATCGTTCATTTCGTAGGTAAACTAGTCATTTTTATGTTTATCAAATGGCGCCGCTGCCATCTTAGTTTCACTTTAGCATTGTTTTCATAGTATAATTAGTCATTTTTAAGTCCCATTAAACCCACCCACTCTTGTTTGATTCATACTCATGTAATATATTTATAGATAGATGCAAAGATTATTACTTACATATTAACCTAAGTTTCTAACAATTATTCTAATGCAAAAGCTACGTGAGACTTCTAGATTGTTAAGAGCATAAAGAAAGAAAACAATACCAATATTCCTAAGTGTATAGCATAAACTTATTTATTTATATTTTTTTAAAATTTATAACTTGAAAACAAATGCATGTTATACATATCTATATCCTAACAGATGCCTTAATTACACGTGTTTCTATGCCCTAACTAGAAGCATGCTTCGTCCTCAAAGCATTTAAATAAAGAGGGTAGAAAAAATACCATGGAAACGCGTGAAATTCTGGAACATCTGCAAACAAGGTTAGAACATACTAATATAGGGAAAATAAAAATACTGACTTAACTCTATAAGAGTTCCACCCATTATGGGGTTATGTAATTAAATTGCTTGGGACATAAGTAGACAATAACAAAACTAAAAATTACCTTATCTCTGCTTAAGCATCCTCCTCCTCATTAAAGAGATGAGGTTCCTTTCAGATCCCCGGCAGTCCATTATAACTTGCTAAGCTTGCCGCCATTTATCATCTACTAATGCTAACTTTGTTAAGTGTTATTATGTCGATGGGATATGCAGGCGACCAAATGAGGTGCACATGCCATCCCGGCCAAGTCATTATTTATGAATGAGCGAACCACCCAATGGTGGGTCTCATGACTTCAACCCTTTTCCAATCGTGAAATTGTGCACGAATCACGTAAACAACTACGATGAGGCGGCTTACCAAAACAGGCATAAGAAGTTACTTCGCCTCATGCTTTGGGCTCTCTTAAGACTAGCGACTAAAACTTCGGGGAATGTCATATCGGCGACGCCCCTCAGCCTAAAGCGAGGAAAATGTCACCAGCAGATCTTGTTTTGCAGAAATGAACCGCCATTCCCCAAAATATTCATCGGGATGAATAACATGGTGGTGCCTACGTTTAGGGAAAGGCTACCAAGGGCAATGCTATATCGCCCCTGGTCCATTACTCAAAATACCCCTCCACCATAATACTCATGGAAATATGTATAATTATAAAGGTATGCATTATCGGTCATATATGCCCATGTGTGAATAGAATCATGTATTGGTAATCCTGAAACTAAAGCGACCACATTTTTATTGAATTCATGTGTCGTGTCATTGACTACGACGGAGAATTCTTGTTCTCCATCTTGATTACAATAGAATTTAATGTGGTCGTAGAAATAAGCAGTAAGCTAGGGTGAATATGAATCGTCATCACTTACCAGTAGATGACGCCATCCTAACTGCAGGATCCTGTGTCGGAACTAATGTCCTTAGGTCTCGGTTCCCAACACGTCTTCGAAAGAATGTTCAGGTATGACTATAGGAGATGTCATCTCAATGACTCTTTGAACAGTTCCAAAAATCCTAGAATGACCCTCAGAAAATTGGAATTTCCGTGTTCACAGGATGGCAGGGCGCGGGTGCGTTCGCTATGGGCGCGGTCGTGCTCAAGATGGGCGCGGGTCGCGCTCTGTGTAAACTTTCTGAAAGTGTATGTATGCAGTGCGTAGTCTCTCTCGAAGAAGCAGCTTCGTCGTAAGTGATGAAGCAGAAGTTTAGAGGAAAAAGAAGGAAAAACTTGGAGTGAAAGGTGAGGGATGATGGTGGGGTGTAGTGTGGTTTGTTAGTATAGGATGAAGGGAGTTTAAATCGGTTCTGAGCTTCCAAAACGAATCGGCAAGTTGCCAAATTGTTTTAAGGCAATTTCCGGAAATAGAAAAATTCCAAACCCGAAAACGGAAACAAACCATCTTCTTGATTTTCTAAAAATCCTAGTATCTTTTATACAGGATTTAGAATAGTAACTTCTAAACTCTCCTAGATTTCATGCTACCACCACGCAAAATCATAGATATGCCGATATCGGCCAAATTCTCAACCTTTCCTCTAAGACAACTTTACAGCAGATGATCATATAATGAATTATGCTCGGTATAAATATTACCACCCCCAAACAAGTCGGGAAGGTGGGATTAATGATAAAAACAAGCAGAACTCGAAAATAACCAATTATATTAAAACTAAAATTTAAAACCGAACAACATAAAACAAAAACCTTAATATTTAAATTTAACAACTGAATTAAAATCCAACTAATAAAACAAAATCATGAAATAACATCGAACACAAACTGATGGTGAACACCTAGTTATGTGATGAAGATGGACCCTGAGATGGAGATTGGCCCTGGGATGGAGAATGGCTTGAACCATCTGTCCTTCGGCGACGACGCTCATGCCTCTCAGACTCGGCTAAAACAGAATCCTCCACGGGTGGCATGCGTCGTAGCATCTCTATTCGGAACAAGCACTGTGCTTCCATCTCAGTCCTGAGTACTGCATACTGGGCTTGGTGATGCTGGTGGATAGTCTCCAAGTTAGACAAGATATCGTCCTGACCCCTTTCGAGCATTTCAAGTCTCGTCTGAAGGTTCGTTTGCTTATTTCGAACTACAATCTGTCTATCTCGGATATTTTCACAAATACCACAAACGCAACGCAAGGCAGTTTGCAACACTTGCATGCATTCTAAATTAGAACTACAACTATCTAATGCATCATCATCCAGACATGTCATATCCTCCCTTTCATCCTCCGACTCAACCACCTATCCTTCAGACAACGGCCAAGTCTCTTGGATGCAATCCATATAGATACTTTCATTAGAATGCAATTTGATCTTAATAGGAGCAGATTTTGCGACAGCTCGAAAGGAGAGCATGATCTTAGTGATCAATACGGGAAGAGGCGCCAAGCTCTTTCCCACTCCTCTAATCACATTAAATATTAAATCGAGGATGTAGAAATTATACTTATTTGTTTGCAAAATCCAGAGAACGTGCAGACATTGCAGACCGATATCGCTGACTTTGTCTTTCCCGAGGGCGTTCCTACCAACCCACCGAAGCTCTGACCCGGTTGATTGGTTTCGAGGTTGATTGGCGGACGAATGAGATAATGAGATGTCGGATTGTATTCACCCTCCACAACAAGTATCTTTCATCAAAGCGGGAACTCAAAGATCTTTGGGATTCCTGAATGGTCGATTACTAGGTTGCTTTCAAAGCGTAATTCCTAACAAATTTCGACTAAGAAGCGTCTCGTTACTTCCTCCTCGTTCCTCGCTACCTTTATGAAAATCCTATCCCCTCCAATTCTCGCTTCTTATAAAACTATTCTACCAAATCATAGTGATAGAACTCCTCAGTCGAGTACCACAGTCCGTTCCAATCCCTCCTAATCATCTCCGCGTCATAAAATGGCGCGAAGCTATCGGCAGCAAATGCGTGCTCCTGCAAAATTCTTCGTCGTAGCGCCATTAAAGTTTTGAAACAACCAATGGTTTGTAGACGGTGGGGGAGGCGAGTTTGATGTAAAACAACCAAAAACACGGTGGTGGCGATGGTGGGTACGGTGGCAGGTCAAAAACTTGATTGGTGGCTGTTTTCGGAGTTATAAAATTGTTGGGGTTGGTGGTGGTAATGGTTTGGAGAAAATTTCAGTTGGATTGAATTTCTTGGCGTGGGTGTAGTTAGGTTTCCTTTTCTCTCTTTTTTTTTTTTTTATTTTTTTTATTTTTTTATTTTTTTTATTTTGGTGTTCAAGGTTTGTTTTAAACTTGGTAACCGGCGGGATTGGAAAAGAAAGAACTGTGCATTTTTGGGAAGGAAGGAGAAAGTGCGGCCTAGTAGTCTTGTAGCGAAGTTTGGGCCCAAGCCCAATTTGAATTCCGAAATTTCCCGATTTTTCACGCAATTTCAAATTCAATTTGCCGCTTCGTTACTGGCCCGATTTGGCGAATGAGTTATGGAAATGATTATTAGAGAATTTCCAATCCAATGATCCATAAAACACTCAATTCCAACCATGGGTGACGTATAAGAAGGTGGAAAAACGCCTCAAAGTGCGTGTGTGACGTAAGTTATGCGAACGAAGGAAATCTAAGTTTTAGATAACGTCAACCCAATTGAACTACACTACTGGGCCTAGGAAACACAAATGGAAAGTTCGAGCAATCCGGATGGAAAGATCGACTGCCCACCCCTAAACAAATTTTTAGACACAAAATTTGTTTTAACGTGGGTCGTTTAAAGTCAGATTCCTAAGACTTGTTGGATTGCTATTTATACGATTTAGAATTTTTTATTTTTTTATTAGTTTATTATAAGTAAAACGAAAAACAATAAATACATAATTCACCCCATAGAGGAACATGACTCAAAAACCGAGAAAACATGCGAAAGTGGAAAACATGAATTATGTGAAACATGGACTTAGGATCCGGTACTTACAACCACACATTTCATAGGGAGGGCCCGGTTACCTGGATGGTGCACTTACCACTGTATGGAAGTGGAAGGAAGTACACCAAATGACAAAGGTCAATCCTCATAGACAGGTCCTGTAAAAGGACTTCCTCTACATCAGGGGACAGAAGTTCGTGAAAATGTTTTAACCGTTGACCATTAACTTGAAAGTTACTGTTGTCATTGGGATTTACCAAGGTGATTGCCTCGTAAGGGGTGACTTCAAGAACTTAAAAGGACCGGACCAACGGGTTTTAGTTTCCCAGGAAAATATGTAGGCGGAGTTGTAAAGCAAGACCTTTTGACCGACCACAAACTCTTTGTGCAAGATTTGCTTATCATGAACACGTTTCATGTTAGCTTTATAATCCTTCATGAGATCGTAAGAATCGCTACAGATTTCTTCAAGCTCATTCAATTGTAACTTGCGTTTGACACCTGCCTCATCAATATTGAAGTTAAGGCATTTTATAGCCCACAGAGCATGGTGCTCTAATTCAACAGGCAAATGACATGGTTTCCCAACTACAAGTCTATAGGGAGACATACCTATAGGAGTTTTGAAAGCAGTTCTATACGCCCATAAGGCATCCGATAGACGCTTCGACCAGTCTTTCCTATCAGGGTTTACAGTTGTTTCTAAAATCTTTTTGATTTCCCTATGAGAAACTTCTACTTGTCCGCTAGTTTGTGGATGATAAGGAGTTGCTACTTTATGTGTAACTCCATATTTTTTCACTAGGGATGCAACAACTCTGTTGCAAAAATGTGTTCCACCATCACTAATGATGGCTTTAGGAATGCCAAACCGACAGAAAATATACTCCTTAATAAAAAACACAACTGCCTTATGGTCATTGCTACGGCAAGCCATGGCTTCTATCCATTTAGACACATAGTCCACGACACCTAGAATATAAATGAAACCGTGGGAAACAGGGAAGGGACCCATGAAATCAATACCCCAAACGTCAAAAATTTCTACTATCAAGATTGGATTTAATGGCATCATATTACGCTTCGTGATTCGCCCAAGTTGTTGGCAACGAATACACGTCTTGCAATGCACTTGGGCATCCTTAAAAAGGGTAGGCCAATAAAATCCACATTGAAGAACTTTAGCGGCTGTTTTCATCCCACTAAAATGGCCACCACACTCTTTGTCATGGTAGAACGATAGAACTTCATTATATTCCCAACGGGGAATACAACGGCGAATAATCTGATCCCGACAATACTTTAAAAAGGTAGGGCTCATCCCAGTAGTATAACTTAACTCTTGCCAAGAACTTCTTACGTTCATTTCTTGACCAATTATAAGGCATAACATCAGTCGCTAAATAATTTACAATGTCAGCATACCATGGTGCTGAAAAAATAGCGTACAGATGCTCATCAGGAAAAGAGTCTGGTATGGACTCAGAATCACTATTATCGTCGTTTGTGAGTCTAGATAAGTGGTCGGCAACTACGTTTTCGACCCCTCTTTTGTCCTTTATTTCTAATGTGAACTCTTGCAGGAGAAGGATCCATCGGATTAATCTCTGCTTAGCATCCTTCTTTGCAAGAAGGTACTTAAGGGCTGCATGGTCCGTGTAAACTAAAGTTTTAGAACCAGCCAAATAAGGACGAAACTTATCTAAAGCATAAATGACAGCTAAGAATTCTTTTTCGATAGTTGAATAATTCCGTTGAACATCGTTTAAGGTTTTACTAGCATAATAAATAACAGTGGACTTATTATCTAGTTTTTGTCCCAAGACTGCACCAACTGCATAGTCACTAGCATCACACATAAGTTCGAAGGTTTAGACCAATCGGGAGGCTTTATAATTGGTGCGAGAGGTTAGGGCTGCTTTTAAAGTTTCAAAAGCCACGCTACGAGTTAAAATTAAAATCAAAGATTGCATCTTTTAAAAAGCAGATTAGTTAAAGGCCTAGCTATTTTTAGAAATCTTTAATAAAACGCCTATAAAAACCGCATGGCCTAGAAAGGCTCTAATATCACGAACAGTCCGTGGGTTTAGGTAAGAGTCGCTATCTTATCTATTTTGGCCTTATCTACTTCGATGCCATCACTAGATACAATGTGATCTAGTACTATGCCCTTTTCACCATGAAATGACACTTTTTCCGGTTTAAAAGCGAGGCTCTTTTCTTCACACCGTGTCAAAACCTTAGACAGGTTAGACAAACAGTCTGTGAAGGAATCTCCATAGATTGAAAAATCATCCATGAAAACTTCCATAAAGCGCTCTACCATGTCACTAAATATATGAAGCATACACCGCTAGAAAGTACCAGGAGCATTACAAAGGCCAAAAGGCATTCGTTTATAGGCATACGTTCCAAAGGGACATGTGAAGGTAGTATTTTCTTGGTCATCAATATCAATAATAATCTGAAAATAGCCTTAGTAGCCATCCAGAAAACAATAAAAAGCATGACCAGCTAGGCGTTCGAGCATCTGATCTATAAAAGGTAAGGGAAAGTGATCCTTTCGTGTCATAGCATTTAAACGTCTGTAATCAATACAGATTCTCCATTTCATAGGACCTTGTCTAACAACATATTCACCCTTTCCGTTACGTACCATGGTAACTCCCGATTTCTTAGGAACTACATGAATGGGGCTTACCCATTCGCTATCAGAGATTGGGTATATGATACCCGCATCGAAAGTAATCGTAAGACTTCTTCCCTAACCACCTCTTTCATGGCGGGGTTCAAGCGACCGAGGTTCAGCGAGAAGTCTTCGCGTTATCCTCCAAATGGATACGATGAGTGCAAACATTAGGGTCAATTCCCTTAATGTCGGCTAGGGACCAATCAATCGCAGACCGATGTTCCCTAATCACCCGGATTAAACGTGTCTCTTCATTCTTAGATAACAGAGAAGATATAATTATCGGATGACTACCATCCGGATCAAGTTAAATATATTTTAACTCTGGGGGAAGAGGTTTAAGCACTAGGGTGGAAGGAAAATCAATAGATGTTTCGTCAGGGTCCTCATTTTGCATAATGAATACTTGCTTAGGTAGCAAGTCTTCATACTCAGTATATGGATCAACCGAAGGGTCTATAATTGGTGTGGAGTCAAGGATGGTGTTGACTTCCTCTAAGTAGGAGTCATTTACAAAATCTGAAATTCCCAAAGAAAGGAATTTGTACATATTGTTTTCGGGAAATGTGTTGTTAAAATAATTTTGAGCTAAGCTCTCGATCATGCTAACCTCCCCATCTATAGATGAATCTGGTAACTGTTTCATCATTTTAAAAACATTTACCTCAACAGTAAGATGGCTAAAAGATAAGGACATCTTACCATCGCGGCAATTTATAAGTGCGTTGGCAGTTGCCACGAAGGGACACCCCAAGATGATCGGTACAGAGTCGTTAGCGACTTCTGTATCGAGTATAACAAAATCCGCAGGATAGTAGAAATCCTAAACCTTAACAAGCACGTTTTCCACGACACCCTTAGTATACTTAATTGACCTGTCCACTAATTGCAACGTTATTTTTGTAGGTTGCATTTCCTGTAGACCTATTTGTTTATACAAATAATACGGGAGTAAGTTAACACTCGCCCCCAGGTCTAATAAAGCGATCGTCGTGTGGGAATCTCCTAAGGTGCATTTTATTGTAGGACGACTAGGGTCCTTGTACTTAACAATTCCATTATTTTCGGATAAAGTTTGGAACTGTTCAGTTAGAAAGGCGTCTTTAGGTATGTTAGTCTTACGCCTAGTAGTGCACAACTCCTTAAGAAACTTAGCGTGATTAGGTAGCTTTTTAATAGCTTCAAGAAAAGGAAGGTTTATCGTTAGATTTTTGAAAACGTTCCTAATCTCCTCAAAGTTTGTATCCCTGGTTAGCATGGCTAATTTCTGAGGGAACGGTGGTTTCATTCTATATTTAGCGTATGGCTCGACTTGATGTGTAACCCTGGCTTTCTATTTCTTAGTTTGTTGTTAAACTGGTACCTCTACAGTGGTAGGCTCTTCAGTTTCTATTTCGGTATCTAGTTCGATATCCGGTGTAAGGAGTACTGATGGGGTAACTATAGTCATAGTTACTTTGTTATCAACCACTCTTCCAGAACGGTGAGTGGTGATGGCATTTAGGTAACCTACAATTGTAGTTTCTGTACTAGTATTACCGTTTACCTCAAAGGCTGTGTTTGCTATTTTAGGGTTTGTTATCGCTTGTCCTGGAAACACGGCTTTTGGTTGGGTTTTCTCTTGGGCTAATTGTTGTATGCCCTGATTTATGGATTGTAAGATCTGTTGGTTTGATTAAGTCATTGATTGTAAAAGTTGTTGGGTAACCTGTATAAAGGCGTCTATACGATCCGGTTGTGATGGTGTAGTAGTCACAAGTGGTGCGACTAGAACTATCTCACGTTGATTATTTATGGGTGGGTTGTGATAGTTACTATTGTTAACCGGAACGATACCTCTATTGGTATTATAACTATTATAATTACCCTGACCTTGTGCTAGACCTTGTCATGGTTGGGCTTGGTTGTTATAATTGTTATAATTCCCCTGACCTTGTCCTTGTCTAGGTGGAGCTTGGTTATAGTTGTTTGCTTGCCTAACATTTTGGTTATTAAACCCTGAAGGTGTAACTTGTTGATTGTTTCGCCAACTAAAGTTGGGATGTTGTCTCCATGGGGCATTAGGAATAGGATAGCTATTAATGGAGCAAACATTATCTTGCTCTGATTGTTGTTGTTCATAGGCGAGAGGACAATAGGAGTCAGGGTGCTTAGGACTCAAATAGAAATTACATGGGTTAGAGTTTACATTCATGACGGGGATAGGCTTTTGTTGAACAGAAATAGCCTCAACCTTTTTAGTTAGAGATTCGATTAATTTTTTAAGTTCTGGATCGGATTTCATCTCAAATATACCGGCGGCCTTAACTGTTGAAGAAGAACTAGCAGAGCGGGGGATATCATCACTACCCCCCCAATTGTTATTGCGTTTAGTTTGCTCTTCTAAAAATTTGTAAGCCTCCGAGGCTCCTTTACTTAGGAAACTACCCCCATTTATTATGTCAAGGACTTCTTTATGGTGATGTTGAAGTCCTTTGAAAAAAACGAACTAACGTGTCTTTTGCTAGGTTATGGTGTGGACACTCTATAAGCAGATCGGTGAAACGATTCCAAGCCTCGAGAAAATGATTCATGAGGATTACGTGGGAAAAAAATGAATCTTGGAAAGCATCTCATCCGTCTTTAGGGGTGGGTAAAATGTTCCATAAACATTTGAACAAGTTTAGCCCACGAGTCCATGAGTTAGCGCTTGGGCGTTAACCAAGACACGCCTTATCGGCTAAGGTAAAGGGAAATACCCTCAGTTTAATTTGTTCCACACCAACCGTAGGATGATGGAATGTTGTAAGGACTTGTTCAATCCTACGCATGTGTTGGTAAGGTTTTTCATGGTCTAAACCATGGAAAACGGGTAACAAATTAAATATGTTTGGGGGAATTCGAAAATCCCCCACTGGGTCTGCTAGAACGATGCAAGATTTAGGGCTATCGCTCAAGGCTTTGTAAAAGTCGGAGAGAGGAGTCTCTCTTTCTTCAGCCATTGTGTCAGGTGTGGTTGGTGGAATAGTAGCTAGAGGTGTAGTGATTGTTTGTTGACGGTTAATTACGTTCGGTGTTTTCCTCCGACCAGACCTTAATCTCATGCAAATATAAGTCTAAACACGACAACACTCCAAACAATCTTGATATTTTAGTATAAACCTCTAACTGGAGATGTGAGGTATGGAAGAAAGGAATACCTGATAGCGTCCTTGCTTCGCTTATGAATAGCGTCTTGTTTACGCGTGTTCTGTGTAAATAACAAGTTAGAACACTGAAAAACTTAAAAAAATTGAAGTTCGAAACAAACCTATAGAAATCCGGAAAATTTAGCTTAGCGTGGGTCGCTTAGCTTAGAAGCCTTGATCACGCTCCGTGTAACTCAAATTACAGATGTTTTTAGGGCAGGTCGCTCAAGATTCCGGCTTTTGCGCGAGTGCGCTCCGTGCGGAATCTTGGTCGCTCTGTGTAATTTGTCGCGGAACTTTTCAACACTGAAATGGACAACCACAGTATGGATCAAACAAGGGTGGGTGGGTTTAATGGGACTTAAAAATGACTAATTATACTATGAAAACAATGCTAAAGTGAAACTAAGATGGCAGCGGCGCCATTTGATTAAAGCTAAAAATGATAGTTTACCTACGAAATGAACGATGAACTCAAAACGTAAGTAAACTAAAACTTAATACGAGCCTATATTTATCAAGTTTTCTACTCTCAATTCTATCGAAATAGAGTGGAGTAACAAATTCGTTCCACTCCTACTTCTCTAGCATGGAATGCTTTCGTAGTTAACTAATCGGTCTAAAGTCCAATGAGAGCTTTACGAAGGGTGTTATACTACGATACAATATGAAATTGATTATGTTGAATTTAAACTACGAATGCTATGGAAATATGATTGTTTTTGAATCTAGATAAAGGATTAGAGGGGAATTGAATCCACCTCGAATCCAACTTAATAACCTAGTATAGATTATTGTATCTCGATTCTTACGTTCTTACGGCAAGAATTTCGAGTTCTAATCCCTAGTGTTCATGACATTTCTACCAAATACTAACTAGCATGTGAGGTTGTCCACCCATTCTCATGGCGAATCACGACCTTTTAGAGTGGAATAGATTCTACAACGCTTCTACACTATACCACTAAGTTTTCATCAAAGTTTCATCAACCCCTCTAATGGAGGTTTTAGCCTTGAGTCATCAACCCATCATTTCCCATTGAATTATAACTACACATCATATTAAAATTCTAACTTAACTAATTTAACTAACAATGTTTCAATCTACTTAAACTACGAAATGTGATAAGAGCCCAAAACTGTAGTTTTAACCCCTTAACAATCGTACTTTTAGACCAATTATGTGAATAATAAGAGTTAATACTGATTGCGTGTTTTTATGCATTTCAGGCTTCAAAGTCCATTATGTGCAGAAATGTGCCACTTTAGCGAGATAAATGAGCAAAGGTCGGTTGCTAAGGAGTTCTGTGATTAAAGGCCAATTTTCAAGAAGACAAAGCCTCTGTAAAGCCCGGTCAAAAGATGAAAAGTCAAAGTCCACGCGGGCAGAAACAGTGCACAAAGTCAACAGAACTTCCGAATACCATATCTTTGGACTCAGACCTCGGAATTGGGCCTACCTTATGTCAAAACGACCGTCTCGGAAAGAACTTTCCAATGGTCCAAGCTTTTACCAAATCAGAGGAGCAGAAGTGGACGAAAAGTCTGTTGAAGTCAACTGCAGCTGAAGAGGCCTTTTTGGACTGAAGAATTGGGTTTTGGGCCTGATTCTCTGGCCCAAAACATGGCTCCAAGCCCATGCACGATTTTTGGATCTGAAAGTATAAAAACAAAAGCTTGACTCTTTGTTAATGGTAGATAGTTAGACCTAGATTAGAATTAGATTAGTTAGCCTCCATTAATGAGTTTTTAGAACTTAGTTTTAGAATTTCATTTCTTGTTATAGATTAATTTCTTGAATCATTGAATATCATTCATTAGATAAATAAAATAGTTATTATTCTTGTCATTTCGATTTTTGTTATTTCAATCTATTAGATCTAGTTTTAATTATTGTTGGTTACCATTTCTTAGTTGTTAATTAGAATTTAATTATTGTTTAATTTAGATTAGTAAATTTCGAATCTTGATATTATGTTTAGTTTAGATTCATATGGAAATGATTGCGGAATGATTCTCGGCTAAACCTCCATTAGAGGGGGTTGAGAAGCCTTGTTGAAAACTTAGTGGTATAGTGTAGAAGCATTGTAGAATCTATTCCACTCTAGAAGGTCGTGATTCGCCATGAGAATGGGTGGACGACCTCACATGCTAGTTAGTATTTGGTAGAAATGCCATGAACACTAGGGATTAGAACTCGAAATTCTTGCCGTAAGAACGTAAGAATCGAGATACCAGAATTTATGCTAGGTTATTAAGTTGGATTCGAGGTGGATTCAACTCCCCTCTAATCCTTTATCTAGATTCAGAAACAATCATATTTCCATAGCATGCGTAGTTTAAATTTAACATAATCAATTTCATATTGTATCGTAGTATAACACCCTTCGTAAAGCTCTCATTAGACTTAAGACCGATTAATTAGACTAGGAAACATTCCATGCTAGAGCACTAGGAGTGGAATGAATTTGTTACTCCACTCTATTTCGATAGAATTGAGAGCAGAAACTTTGATAAAATATAGGCTCACGCCAAGTTTTAGTTTACTTACGTTTTGAGTTCATCGTTCATTTTGTAGGTAAACTAATCAATTTTATATTTTATCAAATGGCGCCGCTGCCATCTTAGTTGCACTTTAGCATTGTTTTCATAGTAGAATTAGTCATTTTTAAGTCCCATTAAACCCACCCACCCTTGTTTGATTAATACTGTGGTTGTCCGTTTCAGCGTTGAAAAGTTCTCGCAAAAAATATATACACGAGCGCTAAACCGCCGCGCTTCAAAAAAGATCTGGAACCTTGAGAGCGACTTTACCGAGCGACCGCGCTAAGTTCTTGGAACACGGAGCGACCAGCGCAAGCGGCGCGCGACTCTAAGCTAAATTTTCCAGATTTCTACAGGTTTGTTTGAACATCGATTTTTAAGTTTTTAGAGTGTTCTAACTTGTTATTTACTTGAACACGCAGTAAACAAGACGCTATTCATAAGCGAAGCAAGGATGCAATCGGTATTCCTTTCTTCCACACCTCGCATCTCCGGTTAGAGGTTTCTACTAGTATATCGAATTGTTTGGAGTGTTGCATGTTTAGTTAAGTTCGACTTAGTCTTGCATGAGATTAAGGTCCGGTCGAAGAAAACAACTAACGTAATTACACGGCAACGCGTCAACAAACAAGTCTATCTAGTTTCCCACCTATTACACCTCTAGCTACTATTTCACACACACACACCACCGATATTATGGTGAAGAAAGAGAGACTCCTCTCTCGACTTTTATAAAACCTTGGCGATAGCCCTAAATCTTGCATCGTTCTAGCAGACCCGATTGGGGATTTTCGCATCCCCCCAAATATATTTAATTTGTTACCCGCTTTTTCATGGTTTAGACCATGAAAACCTTATCACATTACGCATAGGATTGAACAAGTCCTTACAACATTCCACCATCCTACGGTTGGTGCAGAACAAATTAAATTGAGGGTATTCCCTTTCACCTTAGGCGATAAAGGCGTCGTCTTGGTTAACTGCCCAAGCCTAATTCGTGGACTCGTGGGCCAAACTTGTTCAATTTGTTTATGGAACATTTTACCCACCCCTAAATACAGATGAAATGCTTTCCAAGATTCACTTCTTTTGACAGAATCCTCATGAATCATTTTCAGAGGCTTGGAATCGTTTCACCGATCTCCTTATAGAGTGTCCACATCATCACCTAGCAAAAGACACGTTAGTTCGTGCCTTTTTCAAAGGACTTCTACACCACCATAAAGAAGTCCTAGTCATAATGAATGGGGGTAGTTTCCTAAGTAAAGGAGCCTTAGAGGCATATAAATTTTTGGAAGATCAAACTAAAGCGTAATAATAATTGGGGGTAGTGGACGATTACTCCGCTCCGCTAGTTCTTCTTCAACGATTAAGGCTACCCGGTATGTTTGAGGTTAAATCATATCCCGAGCTTAAAACTCTAATTGAATCCCTCACAAAAAGGTAGAGGCCATTTTCGTACAACAAAAGCCTATCCCCGTCATGAATGTAAATTCAAATCCATGTAGTTTCATTTGGAGTCCCGAGCATCCCGACTCTTAATCGTCCCTATAGCCTATGAACATTCTTGTTCCATTAATAGTGAACCTAACGCCCCCTTGGAGACAAAATCCCAACTTCGGTTGGAGAAATAACCAACAAGTCACACCTACTGTGGTACAATAATCAATATGTTAGGCCAACCTTACGGTTATAACCAAGCTCCACCACAACAAGGACAAGATCGAGGGTAATTATAATAATTATAACAACCAAAGTTTAACCTCGACAAGCTCAAGCACAAGGTCAATGTAGTTATAATAATTATAATGTTAATAGAGGTATCGTTAGGTAAAATAAATAACTATCACAATCCGCCCATAAATAATCAACGCGAGATAGTTCCAGTCACACCACCCGTGACTACTACACCCACACAACCGGATCGTCTTGACACCTTCATACAAGTGAGCCAAAAACTTTTCCAAACCATGGCTCAATCTAATCAACACATTCTACAATCCGTTAATAATTTAAGCCAACAGTTAGCCCAAGAGAAAGCCCAACCAAAAGGTGTGTTTCCAGGCCAAGTGATACCCAACCTTCGAACAGCAAACACAGCCTTTAAGGTAAACGGTAATACTAGTACGGAAACTACAACCGTAGGTGAGCTAAATGCCATCACCACTCTCCGTTCTGGAAGAGTGGTTGATAACAAAGTAACTATGCCTATAGTTACCCCATCAGTACTCCCTACACCGGATATCAAACTAGATACCGAAATAGAAACTAAAGAACCTACCACTGTAGAGGTACCAGTTAAACCACAACCTAAGAAACAGAAAGCCAAGGTTACACATCAAGTCGAGCCATACGCTAAATATAGAGTTTAAACCACCGTTCCCTCGAAATTAGCCATGCTAACCGGGGATACCAACTTTGAGGAGATTAGGAACGTTTTCAAAAATCTAACAATAAACCTTCCTTTTTTCTAGAAGCTATAAAAAGCTACCTAACCACGCTTAAGTTTCTTAAGGAGTTGTGCACTACTAGGCGTAAGACCAACATACCTAAAGAGGCGCCTTTCTAACTGAGCGGTTCCTAACTTTATCCTAAAAATAATGGAATTGTTAAGTATAAGGACCCCGGTCGCCCTATCGCAGACAATGCACCTTAGGAGATTCTCACACGACGACACGCTTACTAGACACTGGGGGCTAGTGTTAACTTACTCCCATTTTATTTGTATAAACAAATAGGTCTAGAGGAGATGCAACCTACTAAAATGACATTGCAATTAGTCGATCGGTCTATTAAGTATCCTAAGGGTGTGGTTGAAAACGTCTTTGGTTAAAGTACAAAATTTTTACTACCCGGCCCGACCGTTATCCTCGACCACGAAGTCACTAACGACTCGTGCCTATCATTTTAGGGGCGTCCCTTCTTGGCTCTCTGCGCCAACGCTCATAAACCGCCATGATGGTTCGATGTCCTTGTCCTTTGGCCATCTTTCCGTTGAGGTAAATGTTTTCAAAAAAAGGACACAGTATCCCGATTTATCTACAAATGGAGAGGTTAGCATGATCGAGAGCTTAGCTCAAGATTACTTCAAAAACATGTTTCTGGAGAAACAGATTAACAAATTCCTTTCCTCCGGAAATTCCAACTTTAACAATGACTCCCTGGTAGTAGATGAAATCGAAGAAGAATTCCTGCAACTCTTTTGCACCGCTTCTTTACCACTTCGCGAGTCCCCCCTTGCCAACAACCATTCATCCCTTGATGCTATGACGGAAGATGAATTTTTCAATCTCTATCCCAGTGATCCTTTTGACCCACCTATTGAGGAATGTCTTGCATATATCCAGATTTCTGAGGATATGGACTTGAGAGCTTTAGCTAAGAATCATTCACCTTCCATCACCAATATTCCCCACCCTCCACCTTTTCAAAGGAACCTCGAGTTTGCACTCGATCCTTTAGTTTCTCCTGTGCTTCATGATTTTTTAAATCCACCTAGTAAACAAATACTTCCCAAGGATAAACCACTGGACACCTTCATTTTTAGACTTGAGACAGTCCCTCACTACACCATGAATGAGTTTTGTGCTAAACCCACATCCTCATTTTTTCCATGCTTTCCCTCTAAAACTTATCCAAATCCACCATATCTTCCACAACCATTCACTTTTCCACACTTATTCACTAGGACACCCTCTCGTTCAGAGATGAAACATAAGGTGCATGCTCGGTTATGTTATAGGTCTATCCGCCTTCGCTTTCATTCCACTAGGCTGCGTCGTAGGAAATCTTGGTGCTTGATTGTGTTTGGATATGTTTTCTGTGATATTTATTTATGGAACGATCCACAACTATTTCGGTTGTTGATATATGATAAACTGCATATTCATACATATGTTTAGATAAAGTCTCGAGTATCTGACTATAAAAGACTCAATTTTTGTGTATGGTGCATTTCCTTTCATTTCCATATATTGGTGAATGCACCATTCAGGTAACCGGGCCCTCCCTATGGAGTGTGTGGCTATAAGTACCGGATCCTAAGTCCACATTTCACATAATTCACGTTTTCCACTCTTGCATGTTTTCTTGGTTTTTGAGTCATGTTTCTCTATGGTGTGAATTATGTCTTTACTGCTTATTGTTTTCGTTTATATTAAACCTAATTCATAAAAAGTACAAAAAGTTAAAGCTATAAAAATAGTAATCTAGCAAGTCTTGGGAATATGACTTTAAAAGACCCATGTTTTAAAACAAATTTTTACAAACCTGTTTTCAAAAATTTGTTTGGGGGTGGGGTGTTGGTTTTTCCATTCTTGATCACACACGTAGGCTGGGAACCTCTTATGGTTCTTGCTAGCATTTGTTCTTAGACTTGCCATGCCCGCTGAAATACAAGACCCATGGTGCTATTGGGTAGATAATATGCATGTCCGGGAGATAAGGTAAGTATTTAATTCCATTTAGTGTCTGCTTATGTCCCAAGCAATTTGATTCTTGTTAACCCCATAATGGGTGGAACTCTTATAGAGTTGCGTCAGTTTTTTATTTCCTATATTAGTACGTTCTAACCTTGTTTTGCAGATGTTCCTGAATTTCACGCGCTTCATTGGTATTTTTCCTACCCTCTTTATTTAAATGCTTTGAGGACAAAGCATGCTTCTTGTTTCGGGGGCATAGAAACACGTGTAATTAAGGCATCTATTAGGATATAGATATGTATAATATGCACTTGTTTTCTAGTTAAAATTTCAAAAAAATTCAAAAATATAAATAAATAAGTTATGCTATACACTTAGAAATATTGGTATTGTTTTCTTTCTCTATGCTCTTAACAATCTAGAAGTCTCACGTAGCTTTTGCATTAGAATAATTTTTAGAAACTTAGGTTAATATGTAGGTAATAATCTTTGCATCTATCTATAAATATATTACATGAGTATCTATGATTGTTAGCGAGTAGTTTTTGAAATCTAGGCTAGAGTACTTATTCTACAAATCCGTGAGAATATAGCCTAAAGCCTTATAAGAGTGAAACATTTGAGAAATGACACAAGAGAGAAGTAAAATCCGGATAGAGAAATCACACGTCCACTTGCTTGATCACTAAACCATATCCTAAGCGAGAATTTAGGCCCTCTTTGGATCGATATAGCCAGAAATTCAAACCTATGAATTATTTTCCGCTAGTCGCCCCTCTGAGCCTTTCTTTAGCCTTCCATAAACCACAAATCCTTTACCCTGTTACAAAAACAAAACAAAATAAAAAAAAATCAACCTACCTAATTTAGAATAAGTCTGAGAATAGAATGAGGAAGAAAGAAGAAGAGAAAAACCTGTGTAAACAAAAAGTAGTTAGTTTCTTCAGAAAATAAAGAAAATAAGTTTCCATCCAAAGAAAAGAAACATAAAAGTAGAAATAAAATAAAAACTCCAAAAAATAGAATAAAAGGAGTCAAAAGCCAAAGAAAAAGGAAAAAAAAAGGGGGCTAAGGATGGAAACAAAATGTAGAAGAAAAAGTAAATAACAAGGTTTTCTCTAGTTACATAATATGAAGACTCTATTATCTCAGACTTGTCCTTTTTGAATATCTATTTCCTTCCTTCTTAAACCATCTCCTAATCCCCGAAACACCTAATAAAGACCTCTAGCTCAATTAGGAATAGGTTAGTGTGATAGTAAGTGGCAGATGTGTTTGATTGACTCCGGCTTCCTTGTCTGTCATTGAGATTGTAAAGTAAAGTGTGCCCACTGCGCGCTAGAGTAGCAAAACTTGAGTGGAAAAATCAGAGTATTGTATCTTGACTATTATTGTGAGAACCTACTTAAGGACGCTATTCCGAGTTTCAGAAACGGACCTGCTATTGCATTTCATAGTATTACTCATTGTATATATGTTTATTGTAGATGATTGATTATTATGCATATATTAGCTTAGGTTTTTGACTTGGTTATTCTTGTTCATAGCTAGTGAGATGTATAGATAATTTAAGGCATGGATAAGGAAACAATAGTTTTCTTTCTTAGTCGTTGTAGTATAGATGAAGTTTGTGAGTACCTGCACTGGAAAACTCTCACGAGGCTATAACTCGTCCACTAGGGAATTCCTAGTGGTTTAAGGCCTTGTTGCATATGGTCAATGCAATCGCATTCAGCGAAACGAAAGTAGTTATAACTCCATTTTTGGTCACTTATTCTAATTTCTCATATTTGCTTGAGGACAAGCAAAATGCTATTTGGGGGTGGTTTGATAAGAGCCCAAAACTGTAGTTTTAACCCCTTAACAATCGTGCTTTTAGACCAATTATGTGAATAATAAGTAAGAGTTAATACTGATTACTTGTTTTTATGCATTTCAGGCTTCAAAGTCCATTATGTGCAGATATGTGCCACTTTAGCGAGACAAATGAGCAAAGGTCGGTTGCTAAGGAGTTCTGTGATTAAAGGCCAATTTTCAAGAAGACAAAGCCTCTGTAAAGCCCGGTCAAAAGATGAAAAGTCAAAGTCCACGCGGGCAGAAATAGTGCACAAAGTCAACAGAACTTCCGAATACCATATCTTTGGACTCAGACCTCGGAATTGGGCCTACCTTATGTCAAAACGACCGGCTCGGAAAGAGCTTTCCAATGGTTCAAGCCTTGGTCCAATCAGAGGAGAAAAAGTGGACGAAAACTCTGTTGAAGTCAACTGTAGCTGAAGAGGCCTTTCTGGACTGAAAAAATTGGGTTTTGGGCCTGATTCTCTGGCCCAAAATATGGCTCCAAGCCCATGCTTGATTTTTGGATCTGAAAGTATAAAAACAAAAGCTTGACTCTTTGTTAATGGTAGATAGTTAGACCTAGATTAGAATTAGATTAGTTAGCCTCCATTAATGAGTTTTTAGAACTTTGTTTTAGAATTTCATTTCTTGTTCTAGATTAATTTCTTGAATCATTGAATATCATTCATTAGATAAATAAAATAGTTATTATTCTTGTCATTTCGATTTTTGTTATTTCAATCTATTAGATCTAGTTTTAATTATTGTTGGTTACCATTTCTTAGTTGTTAATTAGAATTTAATTATTGTTTAATTTAGATTAGTAAATTTTGAATCTTGATATTATGTTAAGTTTAGATTCAAATGGAAATAATTGCGGAATGATTCTCGGCTAAACCTCCATTAGAGGGGGTTCAGAAGCCTTGATGAAAACTTAGTGGTATAGTGTATAAGCATTGTAGAATCTATTCCACTCTAGAAGGTCGTGATTCGCCATGAGAATGGGTGGACGACCTCACATGCTAGTTAGTATTTGGTAGAAATGCCATGAACACTAGGGATTAGAACTCGAAATTCTTGCCGTAAGAACGTAAGAATCGAGATACAAGAATTTATGCTAGGTTATTAAGTTGGATTCGAGGTGGATTCAACTCCCCTCTAATCCTTTATCTAGATTCAGAAACAATCATATTTCCATAGCATTCGTAGTATAAATTTAACATAATCAATTTCATATTGTATCGTAGTATAACACCCTTCGTAAATCTCTCATTAGACTTAAGACCGATTAATTAGACTAGGAAACATTCCATGCTAGAGCACTAGGAGTGGAACAAATTTGTTACTCCACTCTATTTCGATAGAATTGAGAGTAGAAACTTTGATAAAATATAGGCTCACGCCAAGTTTTAGTTTACTTACGTTTTGAGTTCATCGTTCATTTCGTAGGTAAACTATTCAATTTTATATTTATCAAAATGATAATCAATAAGAATTAAAACTAGATCTATAAATTGAAATGACAAAAATCGAAATTGACAAAATAACTATTTTATTTATCTAATCAATCAAGAACAATGATTCAAAGACTTAATCTAAAACAAGAATTGAAAATGGAACTTAAACTTAATTACTCTACTGAAAACTAGATCTAGAATTATATATAGTTTTAGGTCTAACTAGCTACCATTAACAAAGAGCTAAACTTTTGTTTTTATATGTTTTTCAGATCCAAAAATCGCGCATGGGCTTGGAGCCATGTTTTGGGCCAGAGAATCAGGCCCAAAACCCAATTCTTTCAGTCCAAAAAGGCCTCTTCAGCTACAGTTGGCTTCAATAGACTTTTTGTCAACTTTTTCTCCTCTGATTGGGTGAAGGCTTAGACAATTGGAAAGCTCTTTCCGATCCGGTCGTTTTAACATAAGGTAGGCCCAATTCCGAGGTCTGAGTCCAAAGATATGGTCTTCGGAAGTTCTGTTGACTTTGTGCACTGTTTCTGCCCGCGTGGACTTTGACTTTTCATCTTTTGACCGGGCTTTACAGAGGCTTTGTCTTCTTGAAAATTGGCTTTTAATCACAGAACTCCTTAGCAACCGACCTTTGCTCCTTTATCTCGCTAAAGTGGCACATTTCTGCACATAATGGACTTTGAAGCCTGGAATGCATAAAAACACGTAATCAGTATTAACTCTTAATTATTACTCACATAATTGGTCTAAAGATATGACTGTTGCAGGGTTAAAACTACAGTTTTGGGCTCTTATCAAACCACCCCCAAACAACATTTTGCTTGTCCTCAAGCAAAGATGAGAAATTAGAATAAGTGACCAAAAATAGAGTTCTAACTACTCGTTTATTTGAGTCTTGATTGCATTGACCATATGCAACAAGGCCTTAAACCACTAGGAATTCCCTAGTGGACGAGTTATAGCCTCGTGAGAGTTTTCCAGTGAAGGTACTCACAAACTTCATCTATACTACAACGACTAAGAAATAAACTATTGTTTCCTCATTCATGTCTCAACTACCTATACATCCCACTAGCAATTGAATAAGAATAACCAAGTCAAAAACCTAAACTAATATATGCATAATAATCAATCATCTATGATACAAATATATATACTATGAGTAATACTATGAAATGCCTAGCAGGTTCGTTTCTGAAAACTCGGAATAGCATCCATAAGTAGGTCCTCACATAAATGTGAAGACAAAAACCACTCTGATTTTTCCGCTCAAGTTTTGCTACTCCAGTGTGCAGTGGGCACACTTTACCTTACCATCTCAATGACAAACAAGGAAGCCAGAGTCGATCAAACATATCTGCCACTTACTATCACACTAACCTATTCCTAATTGAGCTAGAGGTCTTTATTAGGTGTTGCGGGGATTAGGAGATGGTTTAAGAAGGAAGAAAATGGATATTCAAAAGGACAAGTCTGAGATAATAGAGTCTTCATATTATGTAACTTAGAGAAAACCTTGTTATTTTATTTTGCTTTTATATTTTGTTTCCATCCTTAGCTATATTTTTCTTTTTCATTTCTTTGGCTTTTGACTCCCTTTTATTCTATTTTTGGAGTTTTTATTTATTTATATTTTATTTATTTTTCTTTTCTTTGGATGGAATCTTCTTTTCTTTATTTCTGAAGTAATTAACTAACTTTTGTTTACACCGGTTTTTCTCTTCTTCTTTCTTCCTCATTCTATTCTCAGACTTATTCTAGATTGGGTAAGTTGATTTTTTTATTTTTTTTATTTTTTTTTTATTTTGTTTTATTTTTGTAACAGGGTAAAGGAATTGTGGTTTATGGAAGGCTAAAGAAAGGCTCAGAGGGGCGACTAGCGGAAAATAATTCATAGGTTTGAATTTCTGGCTATATCGATCCAAAGAGGGCCTAAATTCTCTCTTAGGATATGGCATAGTGATCAAGCAAGTGGACGTGTGATTTCTCTATCCGGATTTTACTTCTCCCTTGTGTCATTTCTCAAATGTTTCGCTCATATAAGGCTTTAGGCTATATTCTCACAGGATTTGTAGAATAAGTACTCTAGCCTAGATTTCAGAAACTTACTGCTAACAATCATAGATACTTATGTAATATATTTATAGATAGATGCAAAGATTATTACCTACATATTAACCTAAGTTTCTAACAATTATTCTAATAAAAAAGCTACGTGAGAGTTCTAGATTGTTAAGAGCATTGAGAAAGAAAACAATACCAATATTCCTAAGTGTATAGCATAAACTTATTTATTTATATTTTTTTTTAAATTTATAACTTGAAAACAAATGCATGTTATACATATCTATATCCTAACAGATGCCTTAATTACACGTGTTTCTATGCCCCCAAACAAGAAGCATGCTTTGTCCTCAAAGCATTTAAATAAAGAGGGTAGAAAAAATACCATGGAAACGCGTGAAATTCTGGAACATCTGCAAACAAGGTTAGAACATACTAATATAAGGAAAATAAAAATACTGACGCAACTCTATAAGAGTTCCACCCATTATGGGGTTAACAGAATTAAATTGCTTGGGACATAAGTAGACAATAACAAAACTAAAAACTTACCTTATCTCCCGCTTAAGCATCATCCTCCTCATTAAAGAGATGAGGTTCCTTCGCATCCTGGCAGTCCATTTTAACTTGCCAAGCTTGCCGCCATTTATCATCTACTAATGCTAACTTGTTAAGTGTTATTATGTCTGATGGGATGTACGGGGCGACCAAATGAGGCTGCACCTGCCATCCCGGCCAAGTCATTATTCGCAATGAGTGAACCACCCAATTGGTGGGTTTCATGACTTCAACCCTTTTCAAATCTGTGAATTGTGCACAGAATATAGGTAAACAACTACGCATGATGCGGCTTACCAAAGCAGGCAAAAGAAGTTACTTACGCCTCATGCTTTGGGCTCTCTTAAGACTAGGGACTAAAACTCGGGGAATGTCATATCGGCGACGTCCCTCAGCTAAAGCGAGGAAAATGTCACCAGCAGTACTGTTTGCAGAAATGAACTGCCATTCCCCCAAAATATTCATCAGGATTAATAACATGGTGGTGCCTACGTTTAGGGAAAGGCTACCAAAGGCAATGCTATATCGCCCCTGGTCCATTACTCGAAATACCCCTCCACCATAATACTCATGGAAATATGTATCATCATAAAGGTATGCGTTATCGGTCATATATGCCCATGTGTGAACAAGATCAGGTATTGGTAATCCTGAAACTAAAGCGACCACATTTTTATTGAATTCATGTGTCGTGTCATCGACTACGACGGAGAATTCTTGTTCTCCGTCCTGATTACAATAAAATTTAACGTGGTCGTAGAAATAAGCAGTAAGCTGTGGTGAATATGAATCGTCATCACTTACCAGTAGATGACGCCATTCTAATTGCAGGATCTTGTGGCGGAACCAATGTCCATAGGTCTCGGTTCCCAACACGTCTTCGAAAGACTGTTCAGGTATGACTATAGGAGATGTCATCTCAACGACTGTTTGAACAGTTCCAAAAATCCTGGAATGACCCTCAGAAAATTGGAATTTCCGTGTTCACAGATGGCAGGGCGCGGGTGCGTTCGCTTTAGGCGCGGTCACGCTCGTGGGTTTTTGGAATTACAGTGTTTGGGCGCGAGTCGCAATCAAGATAGGCGCTGGTCGCGCTCTGAGTAAACTTTCTGAATGTGTAGAGGGCGGAGGTGCGCTCTACTGAGGCGCAGGCGCGCTCGTAAGTGATGAAGCAGAAATTTAGCGGAAAAAAAAGGAAAAACTTGGAGTGAAAGGTGAGGGATGATGGTGGGGTGTAGTGTGGTTTGTTAGTATAGGATGAAGGGAGTTTAAATAGGTTCTGAGCTTCCAAAACGAATCGGCAAGTTGCCAAATTGTTTTAAGGCAATTTCTGGAAATAGAAAAATTCCAAACCCGAAAACGGAAACAAATTATCTTCTTGATTTTCTAAAAATCCTGGTATCTTTTATACTAGATTTATAATAGTAACTTCTAAACTCTCCTAGATTTCATGCTACCACCACACAAAATCATAGATATGCCGATATCGGCCAAATTCTCAACCTTTCCTCCAAGACAACTTTACAGCAGAAGATCATATAACGAATTATGCTCGGTATAAGCATTACCACCCCCAAACAAGTCGGGAAGGTGGGATTAATGATAAAAACAAGCAGAACTCGAAAATAACCAATTATACTAAAACTAAAATTTAAAACCAAACAACATAAAACAAAAACTTTAATATTTAAATTTAACAACTGAATTAAAATCCAACTAATAAAACAAAATCATGAGATAACAGCGAACACAAACTGATGGTGAACACCTAGTTATGTGATGAAGATGGACCCTGAGATGGAGATTGGCCCTGGGATGGAGAATGGCTTGAACCATCTGTCCTTCGGCGACGATGCTCATGCCTCTCAGACTCGGCTAAAACAGAATCCTCCATGGGTAGTATGTGTCGTAGCATTTCTATTCGAACAAAGCCGCGGCTTCCATCTCATCCCCCGAAGTAATCGATAATCTTGGGCTTGGTGATCTTTGGTGGATAGTCTCCAAGTTAGACAAGATATCGTCCTGACCCCTTTCGAGCATTTCAAGTCTCGTTTGAAGGTTCGTTTGCTTATTTCGAACTACAATCTGTCTATCTCGGATATTTTCACAAATACTATAAACGTAACGCAAGGCAGTTTGCAACACTTGCATGCATTCTAAATTAGAACTACAACTATCTAATGCGTCATCATCCAGACATGTCATATCCTCCCTTTCATCCTCCGACTCAACCACCTTTCCTTCAGACAACGGCCAAGTCTCTTGGATGCAATCCGTATAGATACTTGCATTAGAATGCAATTTGGTCTTAACAGGAGCAGATTTTGCGACAGCTCTAAAGGAGAGCATGATCTTAGTGATCAATACGGGAAGAGGCGCCAAGCTCTTTCCCACTCCTCTAATCACATTAAACATTAAATCGAGGATGCAGAAATTATACTTATTTGTTTGGAAAATCCAGAGAACGCGGACATTATTGCGGACCGATATCGCCGACTTTGTCTTTCCCCGAGGGCGTTCCTACCGACCCACCGAAAGCTTCTGACCCGGTTGATTGGTTCTCGGGTGGTTGGCGGGCGGACGAATGAGATGTCGGATTGTATTCACCCTCCACGGCAAGTATCTTTCATCAAAGCGGGAACTCCGATTAGATAATGGGATTCCCGAATGGTAATTACTAGGTTGCTTTCAAAGCGTAATTCCTAACATTTCGACCCGGCCGTCTCGTTACTTCCCTCCTCGTTCTTGCTACCTTTATGAAAATCATATCCCCCTCCAATTCTCGCTTCTTATAAAACTGTTCTACCAAATCATAGTGATAGAACTCCTCAGTCGAGTACCACAGTCTGTTCCACTCCCTCCTAATCATCTCCGCGTCATAAAATGGCACGAAGTTATCGGCAGCAAATGCGTGCTCCTGCAAAATTCTTCGTCGTAGCGCCATTGAAGTTTTTGAAACAACCAATGGTTTGTAGACGGTGGGGGAGGCGAGTTTGATGTAAAACAACCAAAAACACGGTGGTGGCGATGGTGGGTACGGTTGCAGGTCGAAAACTTGATTGGTGGCTGTTTTCGGAGTTATAAAATTGTTGGGGTTGGTGGTGGTAATGGTTTGGAGAAAATTTCAGTTGGATTGAATTTCTTGGCGTGGGTGTAGTTAGGTTTCCTTTTCTCTTTTTTTTTTTTTTTTTTTTTTTTTTTATTTTGGTGTTCAAGGTTTGTTTTAAACTTGGTAACCGGCGGGATTGGAAAGGAAAGAAGCGGCGTTTTTGGAAGGAAGGAAGGCGAAAGTCTTGGCTGCTAGTCTTGTGAAGTTTGGAGCCCAAGCCCAATTTGAATTCCGAAATTTCCCGATTTTTCGCGCAATTTCAAATTCAATTTGCCGCTTCGTTATTAGCCCGATTTTGGCGAATGAGTTATGGAAATGATTAGAAAAGAATTTCCAATCCAATGATCCATAAAACACTAAATTCCAACCATGGATGACGTATAAGAAGGTGGAAAAATGCCTCAAAGTGCATGTGTGAAGTAAGTTATGCGAACGAAGGAAATCTAAGTTTTAGATAACGTCAACCCAATTGAACTACAGTACTGGGCCTAGGAAACACAAATGGAAAGTTCGAGCAATCCGGATGGAAAGACCGACTGCCCACCCCCAAACAAATTTTTAAACAAAAAATTTGTTTTAACGTGGGTCGTTTAAAGTCAGATTTCCAAGACTTGTTGGATTGCTATTTATACGATTTAGAATTTTTTATTTTTTTATTAGTTTATTATAAGAAAAACGAAAAACAATAAATACATAATTCACCCCATAGAGGAATATGACTCAAAAACCGAGAAAACATGCGAAAGTGGAAAACGTGAATTATGTGAAACGTGGACTTAGGATCCGGTACTTAGAGCCACACACTCCATAGGGAGGGCCTGGTTACCTGGATGGTGCACTTACCACTATATGGAAGTGGAAGGAAGTACACCAAATGACAAAGGTCAATCCTCATAGACAGGGTCCTGTAAGAGGACTTCCTCTACATCAGGGGACAGAAGTTCGTGAAAATGTTTTAACCATTGACCATTAACTTGAAAGGTACTGTTGTCATTGGGATTTACCAAGGTGATTGCCCCGTAAGGGGTGACTTCAGTAACTAGAAAAGGACCAGACCAACGGGCTTTTAGTTTCCCTGGGAAAATATGTAGACGGGAGTTGTAAAGCAAGACCTTTTGATTGACCACAAACTCTTTGCGCAAGATTTGCTTATCATGAACACATTTCATGTTAGCTTTATAATCCTTCGCGAGATCGTAAGAATCGGTATGGATTTCTTCAAGCTCATTCAATTACAACTTGCGTTTGACACCTGCCTCATCAATATTGAAGTTAAGGCTTTTTATAGCCCACAGAGCACAGTGCTCTAATTCAACGGGCAAATGACATGGTTTCCCAAATACAAGTCTATAGGGAGACATACCTATAGGAGTTTTGAAAGCAGTTCTATACGCCCATAAGGCATCCGATAGACGCTTCGACCAGTCTTTCCTATCAGGGTTTACAATTGTTTCTAAAATCTTTTTGATTTCCCTATTAGAAACTTCAACTTGTCCGCTAGTTTGTGGATGATAAGGAGTTGCTACTTTATGTGTAACTCCATATTTTTTCACTAGGGATGCAACAACTCTATTGCAAAAATGTGTTCCACCATCACTAATGATGGCTTTAGGAATGCCAAACCGAGAGAAAATATACTCCTTAATAAAAAACACAACTGTCTTATGGTCATTGCTACGGCAAGCCATGGCTTCTATCCATTTAGACACATAGTCAACGGCAACTAGAATATAAATGAAACCATGGGAAACAGGGAAGGGACCCATGAAATCAATACCCCAAACGTCAAAAATTTCTACTGTCAAGATTGGATTTAATGGCATCATATTACGCCATGGATTAGCCCAAGTTGTTGGCAACGAATACACGTCTTGCAATGCACTTGGGCATCCTTAAAAAGGGTAGGCCAATAAAATTCACATTGAAGAACTTTAGTGGCTGTTTTCATCTCACTAAAATGGCCACCACACTCTTTGTCATGGCAGAACGATAGAAGAACTTTAGTGGTTGTTTTCATCCCACTAAAATGGCCACCACACTCTTGCAGGAGAAGGATCCATCGGATTAATCTCTGCTTAGCATCCTTCTTTGCAAGAAGGTACTTAAGGGCTGCATGGTCCATATAAACTAAAGTTTTAGAACCAACCAAATAAGGACGAAACTTATCTAAAGCATAAATGACAGCTAAGAATTCTTTTTCGGTATTTGAATAATTCCGTTGAGCATCGTTTAAGGTTTTACTAGCATAATAAATAACAGTGGACTTATTATCTAGTTTTTGTCCCAAGAGGCGCACCAACTGCATAGTCACTAGCATCACACATGAGTTGAAAGGTTTAGACCAATCGAGAGGTCTGTATAATTGGTGCAGAGAGTTAGCTGGCTTTTAAAGTTTCAAAAGCCTGCTTACAGTTAAAATTAAAATCAAAGATTGCATCTTTTAAAAGCAGATTAGTTAAAGGCCTAGATATTTTCGAGAAATCTTTAATAAACCGCCTATAAAAACCTGCATGGCCTAGAAAGGCTCTAATATCACGGACAGTCCATGGTTTAGGTAGAGTCGCTATCTTATCTAGTTTGGCCTTATCTACTTCGATGCCATCACTAGATACAATGTGACCTAGTATTATGCCCTTTTTCACCATGAAATGACACTTTTCCCAGTTTAAAACGAGGCTCTTTTCTTCACACCGTGTCAAAACCTTAGACAGGTTAGACAAACAGTCTGTGAAGGAATCTCCATAGATAGAAAAATCATCCATGAAAACTTCCATAAAGTGCTATACCATGTCACTAAATATATGAAGCATACACCGCTGGAAGGTACCAGGAGCATTACAAAGGCCAAAAGGCATTCATTTATAGGCATACGTTCCAAAGGGACATGTGAAGGTAGTCTTTTCTTGGTCATCAATATCAATAATAATCTAAAAATAGCCTGAGTAGCCATCTGGAAAATAATAAAAAGAATGACCAGCTAGGCGTTCGAGCATCTGATCTATAAAAGGTAAGGGAAAGTGATCCTTTCGTGTCATAGCATTTAAACGTCTATACTCAATACAGATTCTCCATTTCATAGGACCTTGTGTGACAACATAGTCACCCTTTCCGTTACATACAATGGTAACTCCCGATTTCGTAGGAACTACATGAATAGGGGTTATCCATTCGCTATCAGAGATTGGGTATATGATACCCTCATCGAGTAATCGTAAGACTTCTTCCCTAACCACCTCTTTCATGGCAGGATTCAACCGACGCTGAGGTTCGCGAGAAGTCTTCGCGATATTCTATAAATGGATACGGTGAGTGCAAACATTAGGGTCAATTCCCTTAATGTTGGCTAGGGACCAACCAATCGCAGACCGATGTTCCCTAATCACCAGGATTAAACGTGTCTCTTCATTCTTAGATAACAGAGAAGATATAATTACCGGATGACTACCATCCGGATCAAGTTGAATATATTTTAACTTCGGGGGAAGAGGTTTAAGCACTGGGGTGGAAGGAAAATCAATAGATGTTTCGTCAGGGTCCTCATTTTGCATAATGAATACTTGCTTAGGTAGCAAGTCTTCATACTCAGTATATGGAGCAACCGAAGGGTCTACAATTGGTGTGGAGTCAAGGATGGTGTTGACTTCCTCTAAGTAGGAGTCATTTACAAAATCTGAAATTCCCAAAGAAAGGAATTTGTACATATTGTTTTCGGGAAACGTGTTGTTAAAATAATCTTGAGCTAAGCTCTCGATCATGCTAACCTCCCCATCTATAGACGAATCTGGTAACTGTTTCATCATTTTAAAAACATTTACCTCAACAGTAAGATGGCCAAAAGATAAGGACATCTTACCATTGTGGCAATTTATAAGTGCGTTGGCAGTTGCCAAGAAGGGACGCCCCAAGATGATCGGTACAGAGTCGTTAGTGACTTCTGTATCGAGTATAACAAAATCCGCAGGATAGTAGAAATCCTGAACCTTAACAAGCACGTTTTCCACGACACCCTTAGGATACTTAATTGACCTGTCCGCTAATTGCAATGTTATTTTTGTAGGTTGCATTTCCTGTAGACCTATTTGTTTATACAAATAATACGGGAGTAAGTTAACACTCGCCCCCAGGTCTAATAAAGCGGTCGTCGTGTGGGAATCTCCTAAGGTGCATTTTATTGTAGGACGACCAGGGTCCTTGTACTTAACAATTCCATTATTTTCGGATAAAGTTGGGACCTGTTCAGTTAGAAAGGTGTCTTTAGGTATGTTGGCCTTACGCCTAGTAGTGCACAACTCCTTAAGAAACTTAGCGTGATTAGGTAGCTTTTTAATAGCTTCGAGAAAAGGAAGGTTTATCGTTAAATTTTTGAAAACGTTCCTAATCTCCTCAAAGTTTGTATCCCTGGTTAGCATGGCTAATTTATGAGGGAACGGTGGTTTCACTCTATATTTAGCGTATGGCCCGACTTGATGTGTAACCCTGGCTTTCTGTTTCTTAGTTTGTTGTTGAACTGGTACCTCTACAGTGGTAGGCTCTTCAGTTTCTATTTCGGTATCTAGTTCGATATCCGGTGTAGGGAGTACTGATGGGGTAACTATAGGCATAGTTACTTTGTTATCAACCACTCTTCCAGAACGTAGAGTGATGATGGCATTTTGGTCACCTACAATTGTAGTTTCCGTACTAGTATTACCGTTTACCTCAAAGGCTGTGTTTGCTGTTTTAGGATTTGTTATCGCTTGTCCTAGAAACACACCTTTTGGTTGGGTTTTCTCTTGGGCTAATTGTTGTATGCCCTAATTTATGGATTGTAAGATCTGTTGGTTTGATTGAGTCATTGATTGGAAAAGTTGTTGGGTAACCTGTATAAAGGCGTCTATACGATCCGGTTGTGATGGTGTAGTAGTCATAGGTGGTGCGACTAGAACTATCTCACGTTGATTATTTATGGGTGGGTTGTGATAGTTACTATTGTTAACCGAAACGATACCTCTATTGGTATTATAACTATTATAATTACCCTGACCTTGTGCTAGACCTTGTCGTGGTTGTGCTTGGTTGTTATAATTGTTATAATTCCCCTGACCTTGTCCTTGTCTAGGTGGAGCTTGGTTATAGTTGTTTGCTTGCCTAACATTTTGGTTATTAAACCCTAGAGGTGTAACTTGTTGATTCTTTCGCCAACTAAAGTTGGGATGTTGTCTCCATGGGGCATTAGGAATAGGATAGCTATTAATGGAGCAAACATTATCTTGCTCTGATTGTTGTTGTTCATAGGCGAGAGGACAATAGGAGTCAGGGTGCTCAGGACTCAAACAAAAATTACATGGGTTAGAGTTTACATTCATGACGGGGATAGGCTTTTGTTGAACATAAATAGCCTTAACCTTTTTAGTTAGAGATTCGATTAAATTTTTAAGTTCTGGATCGGATTTCATCTCAAACATACCGGCGGCCTTAACTATTGAAGAAGAACTAGCAGAGCGGGGGATATCATCACTACCCTCCCAATTGTTATTGCGTTTAATTTGCTCTTCTAAAAATTTGTAAGCCTCCGAGGCTCCTTTACTTAGGAAACTACCCCCATTCATTATGTCAAGGACTTCTTTATGGTGATGTTGAAGTCCTTTGAAAAAGGCACGAACTAACGTGCCTTTTGCTAGGTAATGGTGTGGACACTCTATAAGCAGATCGGTGAAACGATTCCAAGCCTCAGAAAATGATTCATGAGGATTCTGTCGGAAAAAATGAATCTTGGAAAGCAGCTCATCCGTCTTTAGGGGTGGATAAAAATGTTCCATAAACAGCTGAACAAGTTTAGCCCACGAGTCCACAGAGTTAGGCGCTTGGGCAGTTAACCAAGACGGTGCCTTATCGGCTAAGGTGAAGGGAAATACCCTCAGTTTAATTTGTTCCGCACCAACCGTAGGATGATGGAATGTTGTAAGTACTTGTTCAATCCTACGCATGTGTTGGTAAGGTTTTTCATGGTCTAAACCATGGAAAACGGATAACAAATTAAATATGTTTGGGGGAATTCGAAAATCCCCCACTGGGTCTGGTAGAACGATGCAAGATTTAGGGTTATCGCTCAAGGCTTTGTAAAAGTCAGAGAGAGGAGTCTCTCTTTCTTCAGTCATTATGTCAGGTGTGGTCGGTGGAATAGTAGCTAGAGGTGTAGTGATTGGTATACTCGATAGATTTGTTTGTTGACGGTTAATTACGTTCGGTGTTTTCCTCTGACCAGACCTTAATCTCATGCAAATCTAAGTCTAAACAAGACAACACTCCAAACAATCTTGATATTTTAGTATAAACCTCTAACTGGAGATGCGAGGTATGGAAGAAAGGAATACCTGATAGCGTCCTTGCTTCGCTTATGAATAGCGTCTTGTTTACGCGTGTTCAGTGTAAATAACAAGTTAGAACACTAAAAAACTTATAAAAGTCGAAGTTCGAAAGAAACCTGTAGAAATCCGGAAAATTTAACTTAGGGCGCGGGTGCGCTTGCTTAAGGCTCGGTCGTGCTCCGTGTAACTCCAAGTTACAGTATTTTAGGGCGGGTCGCTTTCAAGGTTCCATTCTTTTGGGCGCAGGTGCGCTCCGTGTAATTTGTCGCGAAACTTTTCAATGCTGAAACGGACAACCACAGTATGGATCAAACAAGGCTCGTATCAGATTACTCTAACCTTATTCTTACGGTATTTGATAAAAGATAAAAACTCAATTAGATTACTCTAACCTTATTCTTACGGTATCAATAATTTATTTCCTACTCTCACATGTATATTCATGCAATATATAGAGTACGGAATCGTTCCACTCTTAACTCTCAAGACTTAAACAAATTCAATTGAACAAACACAAAGAACAATGATGAGAGTAATGTGTTATGTGAAATTTCTATTCTACGATTATACTACGGATTCAATTTATACTAACAAGACGCAATAATTCAAATAACAAGGTATGAACTAAAATGATTCAATGATAAGGAATTAGGGGGGATTTGAATCCACCTTAACTCGACTTAATTTACTAACCATTTAATTGTCGTAATCCGAATTGAATCGCTCACCTTGAGAACAATTGGTTCTTCCTAATCCCTAGTGTTCATGGTAATCTCTACCAACTAACATCTAGCATGTGAAGTATTCAACCCCATTCTCATGGTAGACTAATTACTTCTAGAGTTGAATGGGAAATTATCACTATTCTACGCTAATCGAAATCAAGCTTCATCAAGGCTTCCTCAGCCCCTCTAATGGAGGGTTAGCCTAGAGTCATTAAACTATAATTTCTCATGGAATCTAAACAAGACATAATATAAAGATTTGAACTTTACTTGTTTAAACTCAATTCGAAACTACTCATGCAATAATTGAATTAAACTAATAATGACAAATAAGTAAATCTAAGGATTTAAGCTAATAAAAAAATCGAAATTGACAAAATAACTATTTTATTTATCTAATCAATCAAGAACAATGATTCAAAGACTTAATCTAAAACAAGAATTGAAAATGGAACTTAAACTTAATTACTCTACTGAAAACTAGATCTAGAATTATATATAGTTTTAGGTCTAACTAGCTACCATTAACAAAGAGCTAAGCTTTTGTTTTTATATGTTTTCAGATCCAAAAATCGTGCATGGGCTTGGAGCCATGTTTTGGGCCAGAGAATCAGGCCCAAAACCCAATTCTTTCAGTCCAAAAAGGCCTATTCAGCTGCAGTTGGCTTCAATAGACCTTTCGTCCACTTCTTCTCCTCTGTTTGGGTGAAGGCTTAGACCATTGGAAAGCTCTTTCCGAGCCGGTCGTTTTGACATAAGGTAGGCTCAATTCCGAGGTCGGAGTCCAAAGATATGGTCTTCGGAAGTTCTGTTGACTTTGTGCACTGTTTCTGCCCGCGTGGACTTTGACTTTTCATCTTTTGACCGGGCTTTACAGAGGCTTTGTCTTCTTGAAAATTGGCTTTTAATCACAGAACTCCTTAGCAACCGACCTTTGCTCTTTTATCTCGCTAAAGTGGCACATTTCTGCACATATTGGACTTTGAAGCCTGAAATGCATAAAAACACGTAATCAGTATTAACTCTTAATTATTACTCACATAATTGGTCTAAAGGTATGACTGTTACAGGGTTAAAACTACAATTTTGGGCTCTTATCAAACCACCCCCAAACAGCATTTTGCTTGTCCTCAAGCAAAGATGAGAAATTAGAATAAGTGACCAAAAATGGAGTTCTAACTACTCTTGTTTCCGTGAGTTGCGATTGCATTGACCATATGCAACAAGGCCTTAAACCACTAGGAATTCCCTAGTGGACGAGTTATAGCCTCGTGAGAGTTTTCCAGTGAAGGTACTCACAAACTTCATCTATACTACAACGACTAAGAAATAAACTATTGTTTCCTCATTCATGTCTCAACTACCTATACATCCCACTAGCAATAGAATAAGAATAACCAAGTCAAAAACCTAAACTAATATATGCATAATAATCAATCATCTATGATACAAATATATATACTATAAGTAATACTATGAAATGCCTAGCAGGTTCGTTTCTGAAAACTCAGAATAGCGTCCTTAAGTAGGTCCTCACATAAATGTCAAGACAAAAACCACTCTGATTTTTCCGCTCAAGTTTCGCTACTCCAGTGTGCAGTAGGCACACTTTCCCTTACCATCTCAATGACAAACAAGGAAGCCAGAGTCGATCAAACACATCTGCCACTTACTATCACACTAACCTATTCCTAATTTAGCTAGAGGTCTTTATTAGGTGTTGTGGGGATTAGGAGATGGTTTAAGAAGAAAGGAAATGGATATTCAAAAGGACAAGTCTGAGATAATAGAGTCTTCATATTATGTAACTTAGAGAAAACCTTGTTATTTTCTTTTGCTTCTATACTTTGTTTCCATCCTTAGCTATATTTTTCTTTTTCTTTTCTTTGGCTTTTGACTCCCTTTTATTCTATTTTTGGAGTTTTTATTTATTTCTATTTTTTTTATTTTTCTTTTCTTTGGATGGAAACTTCTTTTATTTATTCTGAAGCAATTAACTAACTTTTGTTTACACCGGTTTTTCTCTTCTTCTTTCTTCCTCATTCTATTCTCAGACTTATTCTAGATTGGGTAAGTTGATTTTTTTTTTATTTTTTTATTTTTTTATTTTTTATTTTGTTTTCTTTTTGTAACAGGGTAAAGGAATTGTGGTTTATGGAAGGCTAAAGAAAGGCTCAGAGGGGCGACTAGCGGAAAATAATTCATAGGTTTGAATTTCTGGCTATATCGATCCAAAGAGGGCCTAAATTCTCGCTTAGGATATGACATAGTGATCAAGCAAGTGGACGTGTGATTTCTCTATCCGGATTTTACTTCTCCCTTGTGTCATTTCTTAAATATTTCGCTCATATAAGGCTTTAGGCTATATTCTCACAGGATTTGTAGAATAAGTACTCTAGCCTAGATTTCAGAAACTTACTACTAACAATCATAGATACTCATGTAATATATTTATAGATAGATGCAAAGATTATTACCTACATATTAACCTAAGTTTCTAACAATTATTCTAATGCAAAAGCTACGTGAGAGTTCTAGATTGTTAAGAGCATAGAGAAAGAAAACAATACCAATATTCCTAAGTGTATAGCATAAACTTATTTATTTATATTTTTTTAAAATTTATAACTTGAAAACAAATGCATGTTATACATATCTATATCCTAACAGATGGCTTAATTACACGTGTTTCTATGCCCCCCTCCCCCGCAAACAAGAAGCATGCTTTGTCCTCAAAGCATTTAAATAAAGAGGGTAGAAAAAATATCATGGAAACGCGTGAAATTTTGGAACATCTGCAAACAAGGTTAGAACATACTAATATAGGGAAAATAAAAATACTGACGCAACTCTATAAGAGTTCCACCCATTATGGGGTTAACAGAATTAAATTGCTTGGGACATAAGTAGATAATAACGAAAGTAAAAACTTACCTTATCTCCCGCTTAAGCATCCTCCTCCTCATTAAAGAGATGAGGTTCCTTCCTATCCTGGCAGTCCATTTTAACTTGCCAAGCTTGCCGCCATTTATCATCTACTAATGCTAACTTGTTAAGTGTTATTATGTCTGATGGGATGTACGGGGCGACTAAATGAGGCTATATCTGCCATCCCGGCCAAGTCATTATTCGCAATGAGCGAACCACCCAATTGGTGGGTCTCATGACTTCAACCCTTTTCCAATCTGTGAATTATGCACAGAATACAGGTAAACAACTATGCATGATGCGGCTTACCAAAACAGGCATAAGAAGATACTTACGCCTCATGCTTTGGGCTCTCTTAAGACTAGCGACTAAAACTCGGGGAATGTCATATCGGTGACATCCCTCAGCTAAAGCGAGCAAAATGTCACCAGTAGATCTTGTTTGCAGAAATGATGGTATCATTCCCCAAAATATTCATCAAGATGAATAACATGGTGGTGCCTACGTTTAGGGAAAGGCTACCAAGGGCAATACTATATCGCCCCTGGTCCATTACTCGAAATACCTCTCCACCATAATACTCATGGAAATATGTATAATCATAAAGGTATGCATTATCGGTCATATATGCCCATGTGTGAACAGGATCAAGTATTGGTAATCCTGAAACTAAAGCGACCACATTTTTATTGAATTCATGTGTCGTGTCATCGACTACGACGGAGAATTCTTGTTCTCCGTCCTGATTACAATAGAATTTAACTTGGTCGTAGAAATAAGTAGTAAGATGTGGTGAATATGAATCGTCATCACTTACCAGTAGATGACGCCATCCTAACTGCAGGATCCTGTGTCGGAACCAATGGCCATAGGTCTCGGTTCCCAACACGTCTTCGAAAGACTGTTTAGGTATGACTATAGGAGATGTCATCGGCGACTGTTTGAGCAGTTCAAAATCCTAGAATGACCCTCAGAAAATTGGAATTTCCGTGTTCCACGGATGGCAAAGATGGCAAGGCGCTTCGCTTTGGGGCTTGGGTGGAGTCGCTTCGCTTTGGCTTTGGTGGTCTTCGTGGGTTTTGGAATTTACAGTGTTTGGTTTGCGAAGTCGCTCAAGATGGGCGTGGTCGGCGCTCTGAGTAAACTTTCTGAAAGTGTATGCAGTAGGTGCGCTCTCTCTTGGCAGGCTTCGTAAGTGATGAAGCAGAAGTTTAGAGGAAAAAGAAGGAAAAACTTGGACTGAAAGGTGAGGGATGATGGTGGGGTGTAGTGTGGTTTGTTAGTATAGGATGAAGGGAGTTTAAATAGGTTCTGAGCTTACAAAACGAATTTGCAAGTTGCCAAATTGTTTTAAGGCAATTTCTGGAAATAGAAAACTTCCAAACCCGAAAACGGAAACAAACTATCTTCTTGATTTTCTAAAAATCCTGGTATCCTCTATACTGGATTTAGAATAGTAACTTCTAAACTCTCCAAGATTTCATGCTACCACCACACAAAATCATAGATATGCCAATATCGGCAAAATTCTCAACCTTTCCTCTAAGACAACTTTACAGCAGATGATCATATAACGACTTATGCTCGGTATAAACATTACCACCCCCAAACAAGTCGGGAAGGTGGGATTAATGATAAAAACAAGCAGAACTCGAAAATAACCAATTATATTAAAACTAAAATTTAAAACCAAACAACATAAAACAAAACCTTAATATTTAAATTTAACAACCTGAATTAAAATCCAACTAATAAAACAAAATCATGAAATAACGTGAACACAAACCGATGGTGAACACCTAGTTATGTGATGAAGATGGACCACGAGATGGAGATTGGCCCTGGGATGGAGAATGGCTTGAACCATCGTCGCCCGGCGACGATGCTCATGCCTCTCAGACTCGGCTAAAACAGAATCCTCCACGGGTAGTATGTGTCGTAGCATTTCTATTCGGAACAAGCGTTGTGCTTCCATCTCTCTCGACGAGTCGCATCTTGGGCTTGGTGATCTTTGGTGGATAGTCTCCAAGTTAGACAAGATATCGTCGACCCCCCTTTCGAGCATTTCAAGTCTCGTCACGAAGGTCGTTTTGCTTATTTCGAACTACAATCTGTCTATCTCGGATATTTTCACAAATACCATAAACGTAACGCAAGGCAGTTTGCAACACTTGCATGCATTCTAAATTAGAACTACAACTATCTAATGCGTCATCATCCAGACATGTCATATCCTCCCTTTCATCCTCCGACTCAACCACCTTTCCTTCAGACAACGGCCAAGTCTCTTGGATGCAATCCGTATAGATACTTGCATTAGAATGCAATTTGGTCTTAACCGGGAGCAGATTTTTGCGACGACTCTAAAGGAGAGCATGATCTTAGTGATCAATCACGGGAGAGGCGCCAAGCTCTTTCCCACTCCTCTAATCACATTAAACATTAAATCGAGGATGCAGAAATTATACTTATTTGTTTGGAAAATCCAGAGAACGTGCAGACATTGCAGACCGATATCGCTGACTTTGTCTTTCCTGAGGACGTTCCTACCGACCCACCGAGCTCTGACTAGTTGATTGGTTTCGGGGTTGGTGGCCGGACGAATGAGATGTCGGATTGTATTCACCCTCCACGGCGGTATCTTTCATCAAAGCGGGAACTCCAATTATCTTTGGGATTCACGAATGGTCGATTACTAGGTTGCTTTCAAAGCGTAATTCCTAACAAGTGACCACAACCTGTCCTCGTTACTTCCTCCTCGTTCTGCTACCTTTATGAAAATCCTATCCCCCTCAATTCTCGTTTCTTATAAAACTGTTCTACCAAATCATAGTGATAGAACTCCTCGCCGAAAGTACCACAGTCCATTCCAATCCCTCCTAATCATCTCCGCGTCATAAAATGGCGAAAAGGTTGTCGGCGAAAAGCGTGCTCGGCAAAATTCTTCGTCGTAAGCGCCATTGAAGTTTTTTGAAACAACAAATGGTTTGTAGGCGGTGGGGAGGCGAAGTTTGATGTAAAACAACCAAAAACACGGTGGTGGTGATGGTGGGTACGGTGGCAGGTCGAAAACTTGATTGGTGGCTGTTTTCGGAGTTATAAAATTGTTTGGGTTGGTGGTGGTAATGGGTTGGAGAAAATTTCAGTTGGATTGAATTTCTTGGCGTGGGTGTAGTTAGGTTTCCTTTTCTCTTTTTTTTTATTTTTTTTTTATTTTTTTTATTTTTTTTTTATTTTGGTGTTCAATGTTTGTTTTAAACTTGGTAACCGGCGGTATTAGAAAGGAAAGAACTGTGCGTTTTTGGAAGGGAAGAGGGGAGTCTTGGCTAGTCTTGTTGAAGTTTGGGCCCAAGCCCAATTTGAATTCCTAAATTTCCCGATTTTTCGTGCAATTTCAAATTCAATTTGCCGCTTCGTTACTGGCCCGATTTTGGCGAATGAGTTATGGAAATGATCAGTAGAGAATTTCCAATCCAATGATTCATAAAACACTCAATTCCAACCATGGGTGACGTATAAGAAGGTGGAAAAATGCCTCATAGTGCGTGAGTGAAGTAAGTTATGCCAACGAAGGAAATCTAAGTTTTAGATAACGTCAACCCAATTGAACTACACTACTGGGCCTAGGAAACACAAATGGAAAGTTCGAGCAATCCGGATGGAAAGACCGACTGCCCACCCCCAAACAAATTTTTAAACACAAAATTTGTTTTTAGCGTGGAATCGATTTAAAGTCGATTCCCTAGACTTGTTGGATTGCTATTTATACGATTTAGAATTTTTTATTTTTTTATTAGTTTATTATAAGAAAAACAAAAAACAATAAATACATAATTCACCCCATAGAGAAACATGACTCAAAAACCGAGAAAACATGCGAAAGTGAAAAAGCGTGAATTATGTGAAGCGTGGACTTAGGATCACGGTACTTACACCACACACTCCATAGGGAGGGCACAGTTACTGGATGGTGCACTTACCACTATATGGAAGTGGAAGGAAGTACACCAAATGACAAAGGTCAATCCTCATAGGCGAGGGTCTGTAAAAGACTTCATTTACATCGAGGGGACGGAAGTTCGTGAAAATGTTTTAACCGTTGACCATTAACTTGAAAGGTACTGTTGTCATTGGGATTTACCAAGGTGATTCGCCGTAAAGGGGTAAATTCGATAACGAAAAGGACCGGACCAACGGGTTTTAGTTTCCTGGGGAAAATATGTAGGCGGAGTTGTAAAGCAAGACCTTTTGACCGACCACAAACTCTTTGCGCAAGATTTGCTTATCATGAACCGTTTCATGTTAGCTTTATAATCCCAGCGAGATCGTAAGAATAAGCTATGGATTTCTTCAAGCTCATTCAATTGCAACTTGCGTTTGACACCTGCCTCATCAATATTGAAGTTAAGGCTTTTTATAGCCCACGAGCGCGGTGCTCTAATTGATGGGCAAATGACATGGTTTCCCAAATACAAGTCTAAAGGGAGACATACCTATAATAGTTTTGAAAGCAGTTTCTATCGCCCATAAGGCATCCGATAGACGCCGACCGATCTTTCCTATCGGGGTTTTCTGGTTGTTTCTAAAATCTTTTTGATTTCCCTATTAGAAACATCTACTTGTCCGCTAGTTTGTGGATGATAAGGAGTTGCTACTTTATGTGTAACTCTATATTTTTTCACTAGGGATGCAACAACTCTATTGCAAAAATGTGTTCCACCATCACTAATGATGGCTTTAGGAATGCCAAACCGACAGAAAATATACTCCTTAATAAAAAACACAACTGTCTTATGGTCATTGCTACGGCAAGCCATGGCTTCTATCCATTTAGACACATAGTCCACGGCAACTAGAATATAAAACCGTGGGAAACAGGGAAGGGACCCATGAAATTAGTACCCTAAACGTCAAAAATTTCTACTATCAAGATTGGATTTAATGGCATCATATTACGCTTCGTGATTCGCCCAAGTTGTTGGCAACGAATACACGTCTTGCAATGCACTTGGGCATCCTTAAAAAGGGTAGGCCAATAAAATCCACATTGAAGAACTTTAGTGGCTGTTTTCATCCCACTAAAATGGCCACCACACTCTTTGTCATGGCAGAACGATAGAACTTCATTATATTCCCACTGGGGAATACAACGACGAATAATCTGATCCGCACAATACTTAAAAAGGTAGGGCTCATCCCAGTAGTATAACTTAACTCTGGCCAAGAACTTCTTACGTTCATTTCTTGACCAATTATAAGGCATAACATCAGCCGCTAAATAATTTACAATGTCAGCATACCATGGTGCTGAAAAAATAGCATACAGATGCTCATCAGGAAAAGAGTCCGGTATGGACTCAGAATCACTATTATCGTCGTTTGTGAGTCTAGATAAGTGGTCGGCAACTACGTTTTCGACCACTCTTTTGACCTTTATTTCTAATGTGAACTCTTGCAGGAGAAGGATCCATCGGATTAATCTCTGCTTAGCATCCTTCTTTGCAAGAAGGTACTTAAGGGATGCATGGTCCGTGTAAACTAAAGTTTTAGAACTAACCAAATAAGGACGAAACTTATCTAAAGCATAAATGACAGCTAAGAATTCTTTTTCGGTACTTGAATAATTCCGTTGAGCATCGTTTAAGGTTTTACTAGCATAATAAGTAACAGTGGACTTATTATCTAGTTTTTGTCCCAAGACTGCACCAACTGCATAGTCACTAGCATCACACATGAGTTCGAAAGGTTTAGACCAATCGGGAGGCTGTATAATTGGTGCAGAGGTTAGGGCGGCTTTTAAAGTTTCAAAAGCCTACTTACAGTTAAAATTAAAATCAAAGATTGCATCTTTTAAAAGAGGATTAGTTAAAGGCGTAGCTATTTTCGAGAAATCTTTAATAAACCGCCTATAAAAACCTGCATGGCCTAGAAAGGCTCTAATATCACGGACAGTCCGTGGTTTAGGTAGAGTCGCTATCTTATCTAGTTTGGCCTTATCTACTTCGATGCCATCACTAGATACAATGTGACCTAATACTATGCCCTTTTTCACCATGAAATGACATTTTTCCCAGTTTAAAACGAGGCTCTTTTCTTCACACCGTGTCAAAACCTTAGACAGGTTAGACAAACAGTCTGTGAAGGAATTTCCATAGATAGAAAAATCATCCATGAAAACTTCCATAAAGTGTTATACCATGTCACTAAATATGAAGCATACACCGCTGGAAGGTACCAGGAGCATTACAAAGGCCAAAAGGCATTCGTTTATAGGCATACGTTCCAAAGGGACATGTGAAGGTAGTCTTTTCTTGGTCATCAATATCAATAATAATCTGAAAATAGCCTGAGTAGCCATCCAGAAAACAATAAAAAGCATGACAAGCTAGGCATTTGAGCATCTGATCTATTAAAGGTAAGGGAAAGTGATCCTTTCATGTCATAGCATTTAAACGTCTGTAATCAATACAGATTCTCCATTTCATAGGACCTTGTGTGATAACATAGTCACCCTTTCCATTACGTACCATGGTAACTCCCGATTTCTTAGGAACTACATGAATGGGGCTTACCCATTCGCTATCAGAGATTGGGTATATGATACCCCGATCGAGTAATCGTAAGACTTCTCCCCTAACCACCCTTTTATGACGGGGTTCAAGCGGCCGAGGTTCGCGAAGTCTTCGCGTTATCCTATAAATGGATACGATGAGTGCAAACATTAGGGTCAATTCCTTAATGTCGGCTAGGGACCAACCAATCTTGAGACCGATGTTCCCTAATCACGGGGATTAAAGCGTGTCTCTTCATTCTTAGATAACAGAGAAGATATAATTACTGGATGACTACCATCCGGATCAAGTTGAATATATTTTAACTCCGGGGGAAGAGGTTTAAGCACTGGGGTGGAAGGAAAATCAATAGATGTTTCGTCAGGGTCCTCATTTTGCATAATGAATACTTGCTTAGGTAGCAAGTTTTCATACTCAGTATATGGAGCAACCGAAGGGTCTACAATTGGTGTGGACTCAAGGATGGTGTTGACTTCCTCTAAGTAGGAGTCATTTACAAAATCTGAAATTCACAAAGAAAGGAATTTGTACATATTGTTTTCGGGAAACGTGTTGTTAAAATAATCTTGAGCTAAGCTCTCGATCATGGTAACCTCCCCATATATATACGAATCTGGTAACTGTTTCATCATTTTAAAAACATTTACCTCAACAATAAGATGGCCAAAAGATAAGGACATCTTACCATCGCGGCAATTTATAAGTGCGTTGGCAGTTGCCAAGAAGGGACGCCCCAAGATGATCGGTACAGTGTCGTTAGTGAATTCTGTATCGAGTATAACTATCTCACGTTGATTATTTATGGGTGGGTTGTGATAGTTACTATTGTTAACCGAAACGATACCTCTATTGGTATTATAACTATTATAATTACCTTGACCTTGTGCTAGACCTTGTCGTGGTTGGGCTTGGTTCTTATGATTGTTATAATTCCCCTGACCTTGTCCTTGTCTAGGTGGAGCTTGGTTATAGTTGTTTGCTTGCCTAACATTTTGGTTATTAAACCCTGGAGGTGTAACTTGTTGATTGTTTCGCCAACTAAAGTTGGGATGTTGTCTCCATGGGGCATTAGGAATAGGATAGCTATTAATGGAGCAAACGTTATCTTGCTCTGATTGTTGTTGTTCATAGGTGAGAGGACAATAGGAGTCAGGGTGCTCAGGACTCAAACAGAAATTACATGGGTTAGAGTTTACATTCATGACGGGGATAGACTTTTGTTGAACAGAAATAGCCTCAACCTTTTTAGTTAGAGATTCGATTAAATTTTTAAGTTCTAGATCGGATTTCATCTCAAACATACCGGCTGCCTTAACTGTTGAAGAAGAACTAGCAGAGCGGGGGATATCATCACTACCCCCAATTGTTATTGCGTTTAATTTGCTCTTCTAAAAATTTGTAAGCCCCCGAGGCTCCTTTACTTAGGAAACTACCCCCATTCATTATGTCAAGGACTTCTTTATGGTGATGTTGAAGTCCTTTGAAAAAGGCACGAACTAACGTGTATTTTGCTAGGTTATGGTGTGGACACTCTATAAGCAGATCGGTGAAACGATTCCAAGCCTCAGAAAATGATTCATGAGGATTCTGTCGGAAAAACTGAATCTTGGAAATCATCTCATCCGTCTTTAGGGGTGGGTACAAATGTTCCATAAACAGCTGAACAAGTTTAGCCCACGAGTCCACGAGTTAAGGCCTTGGGCGGTTAACCAAAACATTTGCCTTATCGGCTAAGGTGAAGGAAATACCCTCAGTTTAATTTGTTCTGCACCAATCGTAGGATGATGGAATGTTGTAAGTACTTGTTCAATCCTACGCATGTGTTGGTAAGGTTTTTCATGGTCTAAACCATGTAAAACGGGTAACAAATTAAATATGTTTGGGGGAATTCGAAAATCCCCCACTGGGTCTGCTAGAACGATGCAAGATTTAGGGCTATCGCTCAAGGCTTTGTAAAAGTCGGAGAGAGGAGTCTCTCTTTCTTCAGCCATTATGTCAGGTGTGGTTGGTGGAATAATAGCTAGAGGTGTAGTGATTGGTATACTCGATAGACTTGTTTGTTAACGGTTAATTACGTTCGATGTTTTCCTCCGACCAGACCTTAATCTCATGCAAATCTAAGTCTAAACACGACAACACTCCATACAATCTTGATATTTTAGTATAAACCTCTAACTAGAGATACGAGGTATGGAAGAAAGGAATACCTGATAGCGTCCTTGCTTCGCTTATGAATAGCATCTTGTTTACACGTGTTCAGTGTAAATAACAAGTTGGAACACTGAAAAACTTAAAAAAATCAAAGTTCGAAACAAACCTGTAGAAATCCGGAAAATTTATCTTAGGGCGCGGGTGCGCTCGCTTAGGGCACGGTCGTGCTCCTTGTAACTCCAAGTTACAGTGTTTTAGGGTGGGTCGCGCTCGAGATGGGGGCAAGTCACATTTCAAGATTCCAGCTTTTGGGCATAATGTGCTCCGATGCGAAGCGATGATGCGCCCGTGTAATTTGTCGCGGAACTTTTCAACGCTGAAACGGACAACCACAGTATGGATCAAACAAGGGTGGGTGGGTTTAATGGGACTTAAAAATGACTAATTATACTATGAAAACAATGCTAAAGTGAAACTAAGATGGCAGCGGCGCCATTTGATAAAAGCTAAAAATGATAGTTTACCTACGAAATGAACGATGAACTCAAAACGTAAGTAAACTAAAACTTAATACGAGCCTATATTTATCAAGTTTTCTACTCTCAATTCTATCAAAATAGAGTGGAGTAACAAATTCATTCCACTCCTAGTTCTCTAGCATGGAATGCTTTCGTAGTTAACTAATCGGTCTTAAGTCCAATGAGAGCTTTACGAAGGGTGTTATACTACGATACAATATGAAATTGATTATGTTGAATTTAAACTACGAATGCAATGGAAATATGATTGTTTTTGAATCTAGATAAAGGATTAGAGGGGAATTGAATCCACCTTGAATCCAACTTAATAACCTAGTATAGATTCTTTTATCTCGATTCTTACGTTCTTACGGCAAGAATTTCGATTTCTAATCCCTAGTGTTCGTGGCATTTCTACCAAATACTAACTAGCATGTGAGGTCGTCCACCCATTCTCATGGCGAATCACGACCTTCTAGAGTGGAATAGATTCTACAACGCTTCTACACTATACCACTAAGTTTTCATCAAAGCTTCATCAACCCCTCTAATGGAGGTTTTAGCCTTGAGTCATCAACTCATCATTTCCCATTGAATTATAACTACACATCATATTAAAATTCTAACATAACTAATTTAACTAACAATGTTTCAATCTACTTAAACTATGAAATGATAATCAACAAGAATTAAAACTAGATCTATAAATTGAAATGACAAAAATCGAAATTGACAAAATAACTATTTTATTTATCTAATCAATCAAGAACAATGATTCAAAGACTTAATCTAAAACAAGAATTGAAAATGGAACTTAAACTTAATTACTCTACTGAAAACTAGATCTAGAATTATATATAGTTTTAGGTCTAACTAGCTACCATTAACAAAAAGCTAAGCTTTTGTTTTTATATGTTTTCAGATCCAAGAATCGTGCATGGGCTTGGAGCCATGTTTTGGGCCAGAGAATCAGGCCCAAAACCCAATTCTTTCACTCCAAAAAGGCCTCTTCAGCTGCAGTTGGCTTCAACAGCCTTTTCTTCCACTTCTGCTCCTCTGATTGGGTAAAGGCTTAGACATTTGGAAAGCTCTTTCCGATCCAATCGTTTTGACATAAGGTAGGCCCAATTCCGAGGTCTGAGTCCAAAGATACCGTTTTCGAAAGTTCTGTTGACTTTGTGCACTGTTTCTGCCCGCGTGGACTTTGACTTTTCATCTTTTGACCAGGCTTTACAGAGGCTTTGTCTTCTTGAAAATTGGCTTTTAATCACAGAACTCCTTAGCAACCGACCTTTGCTCCTTTATCTCGCTAAAGTGGCACATTTCTACACATATTGGACTTGAAGCCTGAAATGCATAAAAACAAGTAATCAGTATTAACTCTTAATTATTACTCACATAATTGATCTAAATGTATGACTGTTACAGGGTTAAAACTACAGTTTTGGGCTCTTATCACTTCCCACAGAAATAAATTGTCGGTTATTCTTTATAGCGTCTGTCGGGTAAACTCGTTTTTTTGGTAGGGACGGCAAGATCTCACTTATTGGCCTATTCAATGGCGTCTGTTCTGGTTCACAGTATGGATTTCTCTCCTTATTCTCCCTTCGCACTCCCTCCCTACTTCTTTCTAGCCATGATGAATATCCACGGTACCCACCATTTCCTATATCTGATGTCTCTGTCTTTCGGTGATCCTCGCCTTTCTTTAAGGACAATACTGCCTTTCCTGACCTCCTAGAATCCTTCTGCATAGTGTCCTCATACCTTATGTATTTTTCAACCCTTAGATACAACTCGTGCAAGGTCGTGATCTCAATTTTAGCCATAGACTGATGTACTCTCGTTCCTGATCGCAGACCTCTTTCAAATGCTATCATTGCTGTCCTTTCATCCATGTTCTCTACTTTCAAGGTCTCTGCTTTGAATCGACATAGATAATCCCTTACTGATTCCGTGGATCTTTGCCTAACGTTGAACAATGCCACAATACCCACCACTCGCCTTTTATGATGTATGAAATGGTCTATAAACGCCTGCACCAATTCCTAATAACTATTTATGTTCTTTGATGGTAATACCAATCCGATGCCCCCCCCCCCTTTAAGGCTCGCTGGGAACATCATACACTGCAGCCCATCATACTGAACTTCTTGCCAGAGAGTCATCTGTTGTCAAAAATGATGAATGTGATCTTCTGGGTCCCCTTTGCCATCATACCTTTCGAATCTGGATTGATTGAACCATTTTGGCACCTATGAAGCCCATATAGCGTCCACCAACAGGTTACGGTTCAGGCCAGCCATCACTTGGTTGGCCGTTCCCATTTAGGCTTTTGCCTACTGAAGGTTCGCCTCCCGATCGTTATTTATCATCTTCTGAACTTGTTCCATCTTGAGGCCGGTCATCGGGTTCTCAATGAGATTTGGACCCTCTTCTTCACTATCTGATTCCTCACTTGACTCGACTTTCGCTTCCTCCTATACCGTTTCTCTTTCCTTTTGGAGTGCATCATTTTCCTCTCTCAATCTCGTAATCTCCTCTTGCATAAGCCGTGTCTCTTCTGAAGCTGATCCAATGACTATCTCCTCTCCTTGATCTCCCCCTTCATTGCTCACTACCTTCGCCTCAGGCTCCTGCACCACCACCTTCCTCGGTTTTCCTACCCCTCTCTTCCCTACTGTTGCCATCTTTGCTTTGATCTCTCGGTCTCCACAGACAGTGCCAAATGTTGTATCTCACTCACTATTACACTCTCTTTTTCTCTATGTTCTCTTCTCTAAGTCTAGCCACCTCTTGATTATGGAAAGGCCCCCCCTTTTCTCTCGCATTATTTTTCCTCTTTATACCGTACTCCCCTATCCTCCTAGCCGTCCACCTGGCAGTCCATCCTTTGGTCTTATTCTCCCCATGTGTAGGGTTTCCCTGCCGGGCATACAAGTTCACAATATGATCTTGTACACCGCATGTCCGCATCGTATGTGACTTCGGGTTCATCCCACAACTAATCTCCCATACCCTGGATCCTACTACCACACTCACCAATCAACTGTGAATCAGTCCCACAACATGGTTAAGAATCAATTTACGACATTGCAACCCAAAACAAATTCTAGAGCTTCAGAAGAAAAATTGGAACTAGGATTGAAACCAGAGTCGCAAAGAGCACAACCAATCCAAGCAGCACACACCATTCCAAACTATTGATGTATGTAGAGTCCCACAGTCCCACAATGTTATAAGTGTGGACTAGTATTTAGTAGTTGTTGTTTTGGTGTATAAGGGAAACTTATCACCTAAGTTAAGTTGACTATAAATATATGAACTGATGGCGATGGGTAGAGTGCTTTAATCACTTTTTACTCTTAAACTAATCTTGCACCTCCATCCTTTTTCTTCTTCTTCTTCACCTTATCTCCTAACCCTAACCACCTAACAACTATATAACTCTCCTAGCATAAAATAATATGGTATCAGAGCCAACTCTGTTTAGAGAATGCTAGGAGAGAGTCCAAAGTTTCAAGGTTCCAGTTTTAGTATTATCAGTTTCAGTATTGTCTCTTAGTATTGTTTTGCTTCTGCAATCTCTATTGTCAAGTTTTATTTTCAACAACACAATCTCTCTGTTTTCATAAAAAGGCGCATGCTCTTCGGATTGCCTTCATAAAGGGGCACACGCCCTCTCTGTCTTCTGCTCAAGTTTTCATCAAGGGGCACACGTCTTCTTCACACCTATATGGCACGCTCCCTTCTGATCTATACAGTAAGTAGTTATTTTTCTTCATAATGTCTGACACTGCTCCTAAAACTGATTGATGAATTTGGTAACACATCTGTGTTTCTCTGTTAGTATGACATTTGTCATATTGGAGGGTGTTGCCAATTACCTTCAATGGGTAGAAAAAGTTACAGTTTATCTTACTGGCAAAGGTAAGGAAAGTCATCTGACGGATTCCATAGTCACAGATGAGAAAGCAAAGACATCCTGGACGAAAGATGATGCCTTTGTTAAGAATTTTCTGTGGAACACTATAGAGAAGGATGCTTGTACTACAGTGCATTTTTTTAAGACTTCTAAAGAGATTTGGGAGTATCGGCAAGAATCATATTCTTAATCTCAGAATACTTCACGTATCATTCAATTGTATGAGAAAATCTTTGATCTAACTCAAGGCGATATGTCTATTTCTAAGTATTATAATTCTCTTCGTAGCAAGTGGGAGGAAGTAAATATTTATCACCCACTGACTACTATAGGAACCGTTATGGTCAAAGTTTAGAAACCGTGAAAACCATGCGTAGCGGAATAAAGGTTCTCACGATTTTGTTTAACATACCTTTGATCAGCTTTGATATCTTTGAGAATCCAAGCTCTACGAATCAACAACGTCTTGATCTTCTGTTGTATTCCTATCTTAGAATGGACGTTGTGTGGGCAACGATCTACCAGCCCCTTCTTTCTCTCTTGGCCTCTCTCACTCACAAGATCAGAATCGAATTTGGAACTTGTCTTTCTTGAGCAAAACTTGAGTTTCTCTTAGTGTAAAAATGGCCAAGAAGAAGGGGTTTCTTTTTATAGGCTACAATAGGGTCCATGAGGAGAAATTAGGGTTGGGCCTCTTGACGGGCTTGGGCTTCCCATGTTCACCCAGAACACACGACCCAAGTCCATCAACAAATGGCTTATTCCACTAAAGGCCATTGTTGCACTACCGCCCTAATCCCAAATTACGTGTGTTACATTTATGGGTTCCATATATTATATGATTGTTGATCTCCCCGTGTTTAAGATATCGAATGCCCGTTGATTAAGTCAAGTTACTGACAACTATAATAATCAACTTCTTATGTCTTTGAGTAGTACCACTCAACCTCATTGTCATGTCGGATAAAATCCACCTGCAGGGTTTACATGACAATCCTTATGAGCTCCTCAAGGGGACATCATCAGCCCGACTTCAACAAATGGCTTATTCCACTAAAGGCCATTGTTGCACTACCGCCCCAATCCCAAATTACGTATGTTACATTTATGGGTTCCATATATTATATGCTTGTTGATCTCCCCGTGTTTAAGATATCGAATGCTCGTTGATTAAGTCAAGTTACTGACAACTACATTAATCAACTTCTTATGTCCTTGAGTAGTACCACTCAACCTCATTGTCATGTCGGATTAAATCCACCTGTAGGGTTTACATGACAATCCTTATGAGCTCCTCAAGGGGACATCATCAGCCCGACTTCCTGCGGGTCACATTTTCCTTCTGTAATCAACAACACACCTTACATACAATGTCATTACCCAATCTATCAAGTTTGTTGATTCACAAATGAATCTCACTCATTGGTGATTTAAAGCAATGTACAATGCACGTAAGTGCCCGTTATTATATCCGGATTAAGAGGACAAGCATCCATAATAACATAAGTGTTTGTTCTCTTATATAGTCAGTATACAGAGAAACAACCTCACTTGGACCTGTTCAGTATACACAAAGTGTACTAGTGTAATCTTATTGTCTAGATAGACTAATACCATATTATACTACAACCGTACCAATGGTTTGTCCAAATCCATCTAAGTTGTAAACGTTTACTTATACTTTATAAGGTACTGATGATATGATCTTCTGTGTGTCACCACACACCATATCATCTACAACATAAAGTATTAGACGCATGTATATAACTAATAATATATATAATATGCATAACATTTGCCCATATGATTCTTATTAAAAATATAAAGAATTAAAGTTAATACAAAAGTAATTCTTTTAGTATATAACCCTATCAACTACAAACATCAATCAGTTGAAGAAACAAAGAGAGGAATTTCGCGCCTCAAAATTCCTATCTAGTCTATGTCCTGGGTTTGCTAATCATGTGAAGGCCCACGTTCAGGCTGAAACAAAGCTCCCTACTATGTCTAAAGCTTATTCTCGTCTTTCTCTTATTATTGCACCTCCTCTGAAACATAATGATATTCCAGCTTTATTGATCCCTCCAAGCACCAATAATTATAATAACTCCTCATTTGGTCGTGGTAATGGAGGTGGAAGGGGTAGAGCCAATTATGGTCGTGGAGGTGGCCGTAGCTAACGGAGTGGACGTGGTCGTGGTATAGGCGGTTTTGGTCCTTGTGAGCACTGGACGCACAAATCATAGTTCCAGTCAGTTCATCGAGTTTATCAACCACACGCACTGCAACCTTAGCTGATTCATGTAATGCATGTTTTCATATAAGTGGTAATAACTCTTAGGTCATTGACTCCGGAGTTTCTGATCATATGACAGGTAACCCCCAGCTGTTTTCTAATCTTAAGTATACTCATAAACAATCATATGTCATATTAGCAAATGGGGCTAAGGCTAATATTCTTGGTCGGGGTACTATTATGTTGACTTGTTCTGTCTCACTTGTCTCTATTTTACTTATTCAAGATTTTCCATTTAATCTATTGTCTGTTCATTGTGTCACCCAATTTCTTAACTGCAATGCCATTTTTTCCTCATCTCACATTGTGTTTAAGGATCTACAGACAAAGACACTTGTTGGTGGGGGGCATGAACACGGCGACATCTATTACTTTCAAGATGGTTATGGGCACTCTCAACAGAATTAGGCCCTCATAGTTTTAGTATCTCCTGTTTAGTGGCATAGGCGCCTTGGTCATCTTCCTCTAAATAGTTTATGTTATTTTGTACCTAGTATTTCTTCCAGTATTCATTTTTTAAGTTGTGAGGTTTGTGAGTTAGCCAAATATTGTCGTGCTACTTACAAAAATAGGTTGAATAAGTGTTCTAGTGCTCATTTTCAGTTAGTTCATTCAGATGTCTGGGTCGTTATAGAACCAATGACCTTTTTGGAGCCAAGTACTTTATTACATTTTTAGATGATTTCTCTTGTGTTTGTTGGGTATATATTATGGAAAATCGTTCTCAAATATTCTCTATCTTTCAAAAATTCTATGCTGAGATTACTAATTAGTATTCCACAAACCTGCATGTTTTTTGAACTGATAATGCCAAAGATTATGACTCTACCCTATTCAAGTGTTTTTTAGATGACCATGGCATTACACATCAAACCTCATGTGTGGATACACCACAACAGAATGGGGTTGCTGAGATAAAGAACATACTTATTTTTGAAGTTGCTCAAAGCTTAATGTTTCAAACAAATCTTCCAAAGTTTTACTGGGCAGAGGCAGTCCTTACTGCCACATACTTAATTAATTGTATGCCCTCTTCAGTGTTAGGTGGATAAACACCACACTCTGTTATTTTTTTTGGTCAACCATCTTTTCATCTCCCCCTTCATATTTTTGGTTGTGTCTGCTTTGTTCATAACCTCCAACCTAGTCGTGATAAATTGGACCCTCGTGCTATTAAGTGTGTTTGGGTATTCATGTAGGTAGAAAGGGTACAAGTGTTATATAGTCTTCATCTGCGTAAATCCTTTGTTTGTGCTGATGTGACGTTTTTTGAAGATGTCTCGTTTTACTTTTCAAACGGTAAGGTGTCCTCTGAGCCCTTTGGGGACTGTGTTCTGTCTCCCAGTATACTCTTAAGCCCTCCAATATTGGACGAGGGTGTTGTTGACCTTCCAGAGGCTGTTGGTTCTACTGAGGGTGTTGTTACGGACAATATTGTTCCTAAGGTTTATGCTCCAGCGACTGATGTTCAAGCACTCCAGGATGGAGAGTGTGCACCCCTCACAAAAGCCCTTCCAGAGGGCGTGCACCCCTTGAATGAAATTGATGTTTGCGAGCTCGAGGCCTTCTGTTCCACTGCTTCACTGCCTCCACCTCTTCCCACTGTGTCTGTGGATCTTGCTGTCACTCTTTCTGATCTCCATGTTCCCATTGCCCTACGAAAACTTGAACGTCCTCCTGACAGTATGCGTCGTCCTAGTAAGTACGCCCAATATTCTATTTCTCAGTATGTTTCCCATGATCATTTACCAGAATCTATCAAGTCTTTTGCTATGTCCTTATTGTTTGTCTTTGTCACTTCTAACTGCAGGGACGCTCTATCCCATCCTGGCTGGAAGCGAGCAATGGAAGAGGAGTTGAGTGCCTTGTATTCTAATGACACTTGGGTCCTTGCCGATCTTCCTCCTGGGAAGAAAGTGGTTGCTTGTAAGTGGATTTTCACTATTAAGCATAATCTAGATGGTACTGGTTCTTGTTTAAAAGCTCGCCTTGTTGCTAAAAGCTTTACCCAGACTTATGGTATTTATTACTCTGAGATATTTTCTCCTGTTACCAAGTTAGCCTCTATGCGTATTGTTATTTCTATTGATGTCCATCATCACTGGACTCTATATCAGTTGGATGTGAAGAATGCCTTTTTCCATGGTGATCTCCTAGAATAAATTTATATGGTCTAACCTCCTAGTTTTGTTGCTCAAGGGGGGAAAGTATGTCGATTACATAAGTTTATTTATAGGCTCAAGCAGTCTCTTGCGAAGTTTAGTCAGGGTTTGATGGCTAATGAAATGACTAGGTGTGAATATGATCATTCCGTGTTTTACAGAAAGACCCAGCAAGGAGTTATTATCTTAGTTGTGTATGTAGATGACATCATTGTCACAGGTTTTGACAAACATGGTATTGCTCGACTTAAAGTTAATCTCTTAAAGCAGTTCTAGATTAAAGATCTTGGAGAGCTGAAGTATTTCTTAGGCATTGAAGTTACAAGGTATCCTAGTGAAATTCATCTCCCACAAAGAAAATATGTATTAGACCCACTTAGTGAGACATGTAATTTAGGAGCTCACCCAGTAGAGACTCCTATGGATCCAAACAACAAACTCTAGTCAGATGTTAGAGAGTTATATGCCGATGTCGAAGGATATCGTAGACTGGTGGGAAAACTAATCTATGCTACTATCACTCGCCCAAATATCTCTTTTGTCGTTAGTGTAATATTTCAGTACATGCATGCACCACGGATTCCTCACTACCAGGCAGTTATTCGTATTGTGCGGTATTTGAAAAGTTTTCCAGGTCATGGATTTGTATATCGTTCTAATGGAAATTTTGATGTTGTTGGATATTCAAATAATAATTATGCAGGATCTGTCTCAGATAGACGATCCACAACTGGGTATTATACCTTCCTTGGTGGAAATTTGGTGACTTGGAAGAGTAAAAAGCAAATAGTTGTGGCAAAGTCTAGTGCAGAGGCTGAGTATAGACCTATGGCTCAGAGTACTGGTGAGTTAATGTGGATTTGTAATCTGTTACATGAGTTGGGTTTTGAGGTACAACTACCTATACCACTTCATTGTGACAATCAGGTAACCATCCATATCGCCTCTAATCCAGTATTTCATGAGCGAACTAAGCACATAGAGGTAGATTGTCATTATGTCCGACATAAGGTTGAAACAAAAGAGATAAGTACTCCTTATATAGCGTCTCATGATCAGTTAGCTGATATCTTCACCAAACCAGTGTTTCATCCAGTTTTGAATTATATTTGTAACAAGGTAGGCATGAGCGATATCTATGCTCCAGCTTGAAGGGGGGTGTTGATGTATGTAGAGTCCCACAATGTTATAAGTTTGGACTCTTATTAGTATGGTAGTTGCTATTTTGGTGTATAAGGGAAACTTATCATCCAAGTTAAGTTGAGTATAAATATATGAACTAATGGGTAGAGTGTTTTAATAACTTCTGACCCTTAAACTAGTCTTGCGCCTTCATCCTTCTTCTTCTTCATCACCTTATCTCCTAACCCTAACCAGTTAAGAACTATATGACTCTTTTAGCATAAACTAACACAAACCATCGAAGTTAAGTTTCAAAATTCAACTCGGAGGGAGTTCCTATCTTATTGAGATGCAAAAGATGAACTAGACTTTGCCTAGTTCATACGTCGAAATATTATTGTAGCAAATAACAAGTAATTAGAGAGATGACACAAGAGATTTATAGTGGTTCGGAGCCATTGTGGCTTCCTACGTCCATTGGAGAAGAGAGGAGTTTATTGCTTGTATGATTCAATGAGAGTTTACAATAGATTTATATTATGTGGTTTCTAAAGGTGGAGTCATCCCTTCTAGTAGCATTCCACCGATACATAGATCCTCACAACCAATGTTGCCCATTATGGTTGCCTTAAATCATGCCACAAATCTATCCCAATATCTTAGTAATCAATTGCAAATCAAACTGACTTGTAGGCGCACACCTATAACTAATGTTCAAACTATAGGCACACGCCCATATCCTTTCTTCTCCTATAATTCTCCAGTAAATGTTTAGATTGTATCAGCTGAGTGTACGACCAATGTTTGGTACCATCAAATCTGGCTTTATCACGCGCTAGACAAAGATCTAGACTTGAAGAAAATCATATCTGTCTATGATTGAGTATTTGAGGGACCAATTTTTATTCTTACGTATGTGTGATCAAATGATCTAAGGAAGAATTGATGAAATATATCTCATGAATCCCGAGAGGATTTGGGTAATTATGCACAATTAATTTCTTTTTTCATAGCCTGTGTTTAGGAAACTTGTGTGAACCTGATCCATTTTGTATTTTTGTTCTAGTGTTAGGACTTGGCTAAAAACTAGAAAATATCCAGGGAAAAAGTGGTACGGACATTTATCAAATCGAAAATACTGGAAAACCCACCTTTATTTTTAAACTATTGAAAAGCACAGAGTTGAAATTTGAAAAGCATAAAAATACATCTTAATCTAACATGTTACCAAAAATTAGATTTATCGCTACCAAATCGAAATCAAATAATTGAATTTAGAAAACAAGAGAGTGCAAACGATTTCAACACAAATTGAAAATAATTGTTTTTTCAAAAAACTGTAGTATGCAAAGATATTTGTGCATGTCAATTCGGGTATACTCAAACCTTAATGCATATTGACTTGTGGTATACATAGAGGTCCGTGCATACTACCTAACTGCACAAAAGTCGTGCTTACTGGTCCTTACTAATAATTTGAAAATTGGTCTGGTTTTGAAAACATGGTTTTTTAATAACTACATTTTGAAACACAAGGCTTTGTAATAATTCAAAAGTGTTTGGCTATCCATATTGTTAATTTTAAAATTGGCCTGGTTTTTAAATAATTAGAGCTAGTATAAGGTATTTCTTACCATTTTCTTGATCAATAAAATGAAGCACTAGTGTGTGTAATGAATTCGTCCTTTGAAATATTAGAAGGTCCGAATAGAATTACTGTTTTGTTAATATTATTGTACCACATTTGGAAACCTATTTATTAGAAGTAAATTTAGAATTTTCAAAAAGTTTCTCCTTTATATATATATATATATATATATATATATATATATATATATATATATATATATATTTTTTTTTTTTTTTTTTTGAAACTGTTGGGGGTTAGGCAGACCCCAACCTGTATTAGAAAAGGTCAAACTCTTTGATACATTATTCTCCTTCTAGATATGTTGGTTAATAATTGGCAATTTCATAACTTAAAAAATTTGTTTTAGAATATTTGCAAATCAAGATCGAAAAGTCAATAAATTAAACTAAGAAGAGTTTCACCCAATGTTATCAGATCCAGCCCGGACCTCAACCCGATAAGGGGACTGGGTTAGTGGGTTAACGGTTCGACCAGTGGGTTGAACCTAATAAATTACTAGAGTATATTATAAGCTACCCCTTTATTTGAGAAGTAGTGTTACAACCCCACTAGTTAATGCATTACAAAATTTTGATACTAACCCAGGTTCAAACCCCTATCAACTATTCCACCCACATTTAAAACATTTTGACCTTGATTTTTCCTACCTTAGCATTAGGGGGTGGTTGGAACCTATTTATTTGTTGCAAATAAACATTTATTAGTAAAAAATTGTTTTTTTTTGAAAAACTAAACGTGTTTGGTCTTTATTTTTGTAGAAAGTCGTTTTTCACCCAAAAAACATGTTTTATGATAAATAGCAAAAACTAGTTTTTCAAGTTAAAAAACAGTTTTTTCTTCTCACTTTCTCATTCGACGCCAAAGCTAGGCATTTGTATTGCCCGGGTTCTATTAGTGAAAAATGACGAGATATGCCAAGATATTTCAATAAATATCACGAAATTTACTAGTTTGATAAAATAGTTTTTAAGAAAAATATTCAACCATACGTGTTTATTCAAAAAATACTTTTAGAATAAATATTTTTTCAGAAAAATATTTTTTGAGAAAAACTGATTTTTTGAAAAAATGAGATCCAGACACCCACTTAATATAATTATTTAAAAAGAAGTATTGTACTGAAAAACGTTGCTTGCTACAGTGACAAACATCTCTACTACTAAGGGGAGTAGGCGAGCTAGCCGAAGGAGCTGTCTATCGGTTCTAACAACCCTCCTTTCACCTACACAGCTACATGTGTGCACGTACTTTAGCTGAATGAGTTGCATCTGTTCCAACATTTTGTTTTGTTGTTCGTTCTATTTTGGGGCCACAAGTCAGAAACTCATGAGCAATATCTCTTTAAACATTTTGTTTTGTTATTCGTTCTATTTTTATTTGGGGTCACATGTCAGAAACTCAGAATTTGTAAAAGGTCCTCACGCATGTATAAATTCGTGCATAGTGATAAAAGCCCAAAACTGCAGTTTAAACCTCTTAATAATATTCCATTTATGCAAATTATGTTTATAATAATAAGAGTTTAGTACTGTTTACGTGTTTGTGTGTATTTAAGGTCTTGGAGTCAAATATTTGAAGAAATACATCACTTTTGCAAGAGAAATGAGTCAGATTGATTGGTAGAGAAGTTTTATGGTTAAAGCCCAAGTTGCAAGGAGAAAAAACCTTTTCAAGCCTAGTTAAAGCTGGAAAGTCAAAGTTAACTTGGGTAGAAAAAGAATAGAAATGTCAACATGACTTCAACAGGCCTTATCTTTGGACTCAAACCTCGGAATTAGGCCTATTTTATGTCAAAAAGACCAGCTCGGAAAGAGCTTTCTAATGGTCTAGGACTAAAGCAATAGGAGTTGAATGAATCTTTACTCTTGTTATATTGCAAAGCCATATTGAGAGTAGAACTTTGATTAAAACATAAGAATAGTTTGTTTTACTCTTATTAGTGTTCTTGAGCATTTAATAGGGTAAAGCGATTGTTTTTACTAGTATCAAATGGCACCACTTCTATCTTAGTTGTTTTTCAGATTAAATTCCTCACTTGAATTCTCGCCAAAACAACCCTTTATTCCCTTCCCACCCTATTGTTTTCTTTACTGTTTTTCATGTTTTCGTTAGTTCTCTACTGGATTCGATACTGACTGTTCAAATTTTTGTGTTACAGGATACATACGAGTTGTGCATTCAACTCCTAGCATCACTCTAACTCTGCTGGAGAAAATTGGTTTCACTGTGAAATTTCTAGAGGGCGCACGCCCCTTAATTACACTGTCACAAAAGGCGCACACCCCTGATTTAGCCTTATCACGAGGGCACACACCCCATTACCCAGTACGCATTATTTCAAAAAATTTACAGTAGAACCTTTTATGCCCATAGAGTAATACCTAGTACTCGTGTGGCCCATTGACTTTCCCAAAAAGCCCAGTCTCGAAATCCAGTGTGCAAAACCCATAGTAAATTGCAAAGTCTAGCAACATTTAGGAATCATAGATCCAATCAACCATACGACCAAAGGCCCAGCCCATTCAAATCAACCTCAGCCCACTAGAGAGAACTTTTCTCTCCAGTGCATACTTAAGGGGTGCACGCCCCCTATTTACTCTTCCACATAGGACGCACACCCCCTATTTACACTATACCAAAGGGCGCACGCCCTTTGCTCATTACAAATTTAATCAAGTTTTCCAGGTCCTTTCCAGGTCCTAGAAACATGCTAGTACAATGCTCTAGGGTTCTACAAGAAGTTGTAACTTATGCTTGAAGGCATTATTAGTAAGTATAGCAAGGAGGCATACAAGTTCTCCTATTTCAACTCCACGTTTCTTCTGTTAGATGAGTTAAATTCTAGCATAACCAGGTTTGATTGACTGTTATGATTGTTTCTTTAATCTTAGACTTAGCCTTGCATGAGATTAAGGCCTGTTAAGAAGAAAACATATAACGTATTATATTGTAAATGTTAATGTACATGCCTATCTAGAATATCACACACTACACCTGCATAAATGGCTGATGAAACAGAGACTCATCTCTCTAATTTTTACAAAGCCCTAAACGATGGACCTAAGTCGTGCATTGTTTTTGCAGACCCAGTGGGGGATTTTCTAGTTTCCCCAAATATATTTAACTTGTTACCGATTTTTCATGGTTTTGACCACGAGAAGCCTTATCAGCACATGTGCAGGATAGAACAAGTTCTCACTACCTTCCATCATCCTAGTGTAGGTTCAGAACAAGTTAAACTTAGGGTGTTTCCTTTCACCATAGCCGACAAGGCAACATCTTGGTTAATTGTTCAAACGCCAAACTTCGTGGACACATGGGCTAAACTTGTCCAATTGTTAATGGAATAGTTTTACTCACCACTGAAGACAGATTAAATGCTTCAAAAGATTCATTTCTTCCGCCAAAACCCTTATGAACCTTTTTCAGAGGCCTAGAACCGGTTCACTGTTCTTCTCATCGAATGTCCACATCATAACTTTGTAAAATACACGCTTGTTCGTGCTTTCTTCAAAGGATTTCACATCACCATAAAGAGGTTCTTGATATCATAAATGAGGGTAGTTTCCTTAGTAAAGGAGGCTCAGAGGCTTATAAATTCTTAGAAGATCAATCTAAGTGAAATAATAACTAGGGGGGTGGAGTAACGATGCCCCCCGCTCTACTCTTTCTTTTCAACAGTTAAGGCCGCTAGTATGTTTGAGGTTAAACCTGATCATGAGCTTAGAACTCTAATCGAATCCCTCACTAAAAAGGTAGATGCACTCTCTATTTAACAAAAGCCTACTACAGTCATGAACATTAAATCTACTCTATTGATCAGTAAACAAATATACATTTTTATCTTCTTATAATGCTTCAATTTAGTCAAATTATATGATCAATAATGTAAAAAACTCATGTTCTTATTGTTTTTTCAGTATACAAGCCTATTCTGGACCAAATATATCAAAAGACGTGTTTTAGAGCCAAAAGGAGATTAAAAAGGACCTTATGGAACAATTGAGAAAAAGTACCAAAAAGTCATCGGTCAAGGTTAAAGTCAATGGTGAAAGTCAACTCAAGGGTCTAAATACTCAAAAGCTCAGGATCACACTCCAAGGCTTCAAAGACTAAGGGCTTGACCATTTGGAAGATAATAGCTAAGCACCTAAAGCTTCAAAAGACCAAAGGCTCAAATTTCCGAAGACATGGGCTTAGGCCCAAAAGGCTTGGTCCTATCCACTCAACTCTAGAAGGCACAAGATGGTTCTAGATTAGGTTGCTTGATGGATAAGATATGAGGGGGGCAAACTTGTATATCTCTACATATATATAAATGTAGAGATGCCCACAAAATAAGGGAGCTAGCTAACTAATAACTAGACTCTACTAGGAGTACGTAGGAGATCATAATTAGTTAATTGTTTTTATTATTATTGTTTTCCATTATTATTGTTTTAAAGCATTAAGCTTTATTGAATCAAGTTAGTTTTCTTCCATTCAAAATGTTTAATCGTGTTTTTCATCAAAATAGTTCTTCAAAACATCTTCTTATTCATTCATTTAATACACCAAAGTTAGTTATACTCATTTGAATCAATCAAATGAGTATAACTTCTAACCAAACTATCTTACATATCAAGATCTACATGTTTTACACTTAACCAAACAAAGTCTTCATGTTTTAATCCTCAAAAACCTTAACAGTTAGTTGTTATCTACATCTTCATACACCAAAAGTTCACTAAGAACAAATGAAAAATTAAGAAAATGTTTAGTTTTTCCCAATCATACTTCTACTCTTCAAAGATCTAAGATGAACAACTTCAAAAACCAATACCTACCACTTAATAATTATTCAAATGGCATCGTTGTCATGGATATGATGATATGAGAAGAAGGGTGAATCAAAAGGGGAGTACCTTTCTCTTTTCTTAATACTTTTCAACTTGTTTTTCTTATTTTCAAGTTTTATTTTTTGTTTGAATCTTACTGATCAAGTTTTGTGATGATTTAAGGTATCCATCTGCGTTAAAAAAACTTTGTGAAAGCACAGAAGGAAGCCGGTCAAAAGTTGCTGGAACGAGATGGGCGACTGCCCCTTGCTCTACTCAAGACTGCCCATTTGACCCGCATCCGCCCGCAACCTGCCCCCTCGAGTTACGCCACCTGGAAAACTCTTGGCTCAGATTGTCGTACTTGTTCAGTAGATCACTCTCCTTAGATTGTCGTACTTGGTGCTTAACCTCTTCGCAACTCCCAGTCAAAGGATACTTGGTTGTTTACAAAAGCATGCTTGCGTGACTTCGAGTTAAACTTCCGTATTGTATTTACTTTACGCGCTTAAGGCTAAACCTAAGCCATAACAAATAACAAGTGGGATTAAGCCTCAATTTAGTTAACGGATGTTGTGTGATTCAAATGCTACATTGACTAAACTAAAATCTAAAATCAACCAAGCAGAGCCAATCTAGTCACGTCCACAAGACAAACACTTAGCACGAAAATTGAGACTAGAAAACTATAAGATTCCAGTGGACCAACTACCTTCCTCACTCCCCTCCCTTATTTCATTGCGAGTGAGATTTTTGGTAGCACCCCACGTGGTGAAGTAGTAATCTTCCCTTTTGAAGCGTGTAGAGCCCCAAAACCTAGTTTTGTGCCCTACTATCAGTTTCGAACAGGGCATAATTTACAGACTTTCAAAGTTTTTATATACAAATTCAAAAAAATGAATTTATGCTATTTGTGCATCATCCTTGTTTGAGCATCCATGGCTTATCAATATGCATTGCAACCATCATGGAATTACAATGCAAACCCAAAACCTTGTTCTTATTGTGGTAGTCCTTATTATTGGGTGTCTCAATGGCCATCATATACCGAGTTCGAATTTACTATTTGAAACTTTTATAATTATGAACCTATATTTTCAAACTTCCCTAGTATACAATACACAAGAGTTTTCTAATCATGTAAACAATTCATGGCGTTCCACCATAAATAGTCAACCACCATTCATATATCCACCTGGTCAATCAGAGTGTGGCTTCACCCAAAGTGCATCACCATCCATGTCAAATTCATATCCCATTCCACCATCTATCATATCATATAATAATTTTACTAGGTAATGGTAGAGCAAATAATACAAATTCAGCAAATAGTAACGACCTTATATTTTCTCCAATCTGGTTCAAAAGATTCCACATCTGAGACTAATATTCTTCCAAACAGTCCAGAACCCAACCAAAACGTGGAATAAGGTGTTACTATAACAAAGCCGATTGCTAAAGCCCATCCTGATATTTATGACCAATTAAAACTCCATCACCATCCACCTGACTATCGTGTGAATTCCAAATCCTATGATGATTATTAGATGCCTGAAGTTACAGTCTCTCTCACTTGTCCTAGTACACCATCACATATGCATGAGATAACTCTGGCAAAATAAATTCTAGAGCATGTGTTGGACTCGACACACTTGGACAATGACAAAGAGAACAATGAAAATCAAGTGCCCAAGAAGGAGGAAATAAAATCTATGGTGGAAAGTGGATCCCAATTTAGTTTGGCCGTTAAATACTTATCGATGGAACAAATTTGTGACATCCTTAATATTGTCGACAAGAACCATAATTTTGGGGATATGCCTAAACTAGATGAAGAGTTCTCTGAGTCCTCGAGATCATGTGAAGAACCACCACCTAACCATCACCATTCCAATTTAACACCTCTTGAAAGCCAACCTCCATTCATAAAAAATCTACCAATTTCTGGGGACTGCACCACTAAACCATTTCAAAGAAAACTTCAATTCGCACTTAAGCCAATTGCCTCTGAGATCCTTCATAATTTTCTAAACCTTCCTAGTCAGGAGATTTTTCCCAATATCGCACTATTATTCTAGTGGATAAGAGCCCCGCTTTGATTGAAGTTTTAGAAAAGCAGGAAATAATGTATTTCACATCATCTGAGCTTCATGAAGAACAACTACTACTACACTCATACTCTCTTGGAAAATTGATAAGAGCCCAAAACTGTAGTTTTAACCCCTTAATAATACTACTTTTAGACCAATCATGCAAGTAATAAATAAGAGTTAATGCTAATTATGTGCTTTTATGTATTTCAGGAATGAAACTCAATTATGTGCAGAAATGTGCCACTTTGGCAATATAAAGGAGCAAAGGGTTGGTTGCTAAGAAGTTCTGTGATAAAGGCCAAGCACTACAAGAAAAAAGGCTTTATATCACTGTTAAAAACAGTGACAAAAAGTCTTTTGTCACTGTTTTTTTTTTTTCCAAAACCGTGACGGAGTGGGGGTCATTTTTTTTTCCCCAAAACCGTCACAAATATTTGTTCCAGACTAGCTTCTCTCCACTACATAAAACAGTAACAACTACTAAAAAACCGTCACAAAAAAACATATCATTTGTGACGGTTTTAAATAAACTGTTATGCATTCATCATTTTGAATGGTCATAAAAAATACCATTAGTCATGACGGTTTGGGTAAAACCGTGATATGTATATATATTTTTATTAAAAAAAACGCGAATATATATATATATATATACTCACAAAATTAGGGATCTGCAATAAACTACACACCTGAATATGATCTATTAAATTTCAAATAACACTCATATATATTGCTAATTTCATTAAAACATTCTAATCCCCTTGGATAACCAATATATATTTGTACTTAATCATAAAACGTAATGAAGTAAATAACACATTTCCCATCTAATTCATATAAATATAATCAACCTAATCCAAATCCAAATGAAAAAATAATCTAATCTTGTCAAAGTTGATCACCCACATATGAACAAATTGAACAAATCCACAGCGCTTTCCCAACTGGTAGCATTCATTCTTCCAAGGGAGCCCCAAAATCCTAGCTCACATCTTTTAACACACTAACCCATTTGAATTCTGCAATTGAAAAGAGGTGGTGACACTCAATATAACTTGATATAAAATAGCCAGTAAATGCACCAATATACAAGGTAACCAAGTAATCTAGGTATGCACAAATTATATATAATATATTTCTTAAGGATTTAAAATAAATCATTAGTACGTATGATAGTTGAATGCAAAATAGTTAACTCAAGATCATAAATACCTATGTGAATAAGCAGAATTGCAACTGTTAATATATCTAAGGGGTAAGTCGACCGAAACTATTTAAAACAAGCTACAAGTCATTATAAGCATCTTATAAGAAACCCTGATATCGCAAACAAACAATCTGTCTATTGTTAAGTTAAACCAAATTAGACTTAGGTCCAATACCCATTAATTGTTCTTGGGGAAGACACGTACAACTCAAACCCTTTGTGAATAACTCAAACACTTACAACCAGGTACAAAGCACCTATAAATTAATAAACGTACTGCTAATGCTTTTAGCCTACCCCAAGGAGATGAAAAAAAAAAGTATATGTAAACTTTAATCAATTTTAAGTGCCTAAGAGTCGAAAAGTAAACTACGATAATTCATTATCAATGTTAAGTATATGAACGATGAAAATTTCAGTTTGAACAGTCTAACCTGTTAGTTTTGTAGCTTTTAGCACAGACATCGACAAGTAATGAAACTTGGTTCGCTTGAATGTAGACTCGATGGGGTAACGTTTTCGTGTAGGTAGCGGAATCCCAGCTTGAACACGACTCAAACTTTCTGCCCTGCGCAAACTGCTAAACACAACTACTATCACTTTTGCTAGTAACATTACCAAATATCAGCCTTTCACATAGAGACTAATAACATCAACTTGGTGATGATGTCCACTAAAATATAAGAAACATTCTATAGTAAAATCATCATATAAACATGGAAACAAAATAAAATAATCATCACATAGCCAAGTATAGTAGCAGAAACAAAAGAATTATTGGAAAAAAAAAACACGTAGTAATTAAGAAGCACCTGATATTCATAAAGGGGCCAAAGTGAAGTCCTTGTTGAAAGAGCAAAGTTATGAAACTACAAGCAACAGAAGTAGATTCCTTCTTTACTTCCCTGACCCTAAAAAAAATCATAAGGAGCTGAAGCTAGAATCCAGGCAACCATCACATATTTCATATCACCAAGACTTAGGTAGCATCCAAATATAACTAACATGAGTTCTGACGGAAACTTATTCCTTGGCAGTAGCCCTATATCAAATTGTGACAATATGACATGCACTTGACTATGCACTATATTCAAGATGCCTGAGTAGCAATGTCAAACCATCACTAATACTATACTGTCAGCCTATATGCAACTCTAAATACCACAAACTAATATAGTCCTTGACTATTTGAGTGCATTCCATTAATTGTAAACTTTCAGTAAAATTAGGGATTTTTTAGATCAATCAAAGCTAAAAGTGAAAAACCCTAATTGCCCAAAACGAATTAAACTTTGAATGAACATAAATATCGAGCAAATCTTAGGCTGAGTGAAAGACTGGAAAATCAAAAGGGCATAAATAAAAACTGGAAAATACATTTATGACACTGGTGTTGCCACAATTGGGATATGGTCACAGTTTAGATAACATTCTATATTTGGAAAAATAACAAGCAGAACATGTCACAACAAAGAAAGGAAATCTCCATTGCTGAGATTTTGGGATTGCTTTTGAGTAAAAATTTTGTACTGCAGATTCTAGCAACTAATGAAAAACCTAAATTGCAATAGACTGGGAACACAAAAGGATCTACCTTCATAGTCCTGGCAATTCACGGCATCCCTGTCAAATTAAGGAGATAACAATTAGCAACATGATGACACATAAAAAAGCACAATGAAAATGATTGCGAACAGGAAATGCATAACAAATGAGTGACCAGTCTTAAATTGCCAAATTCTTTTGCATAATGAAAGTATGAAACTAAGGAAGATATTGTCAACGCGGGTAAAACAAAATCTCATTGGTACTTCATAATATACTGGAACCAACTGAGGCACTGAGCAAAAGCTACGTAGTCATGTTTAGTCAAATGGTACTGAAAAGTCAGAATAAAGCTGAATGAGAGAGACAGTCAAATAAAATTATGCCAAGCTAAATATGTATGGAAAGTCCATATTATCGGCTCGAAATTACTTTATTTAAGGCAATGGGAGAACTATAGAATATAGAGCTTATTGAGAAGTCAAATTTATAAAAACAAAAGGTGGCAAATTCAGGTGCTAATAATAGGGTAAGAAAAATACTAAGGGACACAAACAGATAAAACATCTACTGGTGTAAATAATATATAGCTCAATTCACTCACATGAAGGAAAACATAAAAGAAAGCAATTTTCTAAGATGCTAGATTTAATTTACCTCGACGTAACATCTTTATTACAATGCCCACACTTGTAGTAATCGGATAGTTGTCCTTCGGAGAGAAGATCAGAAGCCCACTTTTCTGGAGGATTTCTTAGAAACTTTCCCCCCCAAATCAATGTGTCCAGGCTTCATCTTGCTGGATATTCGAGCTAGTTTTTTTTCTCTTTGTAAGCCTTCAAGATATGCAAAGGAATGAGAGATTCTGCCACCCAATACTTCTTCCTTTCACTGGTAGATACTTCAAGCTTGATGCCATTACAAATTACAGTATCAGGAATAGCCTTTCTCTTTCCAAAATAAAGAAGATACTTAATATATGTTCCTTCAAAGCACTTCCTTCGGATGGTCACCTTTTTGAACAGTTTCATTGCTTTTCTCGAGTCCTTGGACAGGTGAGAGAAAGTGTGAATATTCTCAAGGTCATCCCACCTAATATTCGAATCAAGCTCTCTAACCTAAAGCAAGAGAGAAGTTGATTTACTGAGCATTTCCCGATAGGCGATTCAATAATATATTGAAATACAGCATTATCATCAGTGCAATATAAAAATAACTTTAAAACATGACGATTAAGTGATTCTTACAATCTTACCTGGTAAGCAAGATGGGCCACACTTATTTACTTCGTTTAGCAAGCTCTGAACCATCAGGATATACTGATATAGAATACCCTGTATTTTTTTGCACCCACCTACAAAATTGTTTAAAATGTAACACGTTCAGAACTGTTTACACAGTTAACAAAAATAATAACTGGATAAAAAATTGAAATAATAACAGTTATCGGAAATTCTAAACCCTAACAACCCAAGCATGCTATATTATTGAAATTGTAAAAATAATTAATGGATATTAAAGGGGGAGAATAAGAGAGACAGAGAGCTCTAAACCAGTTTGCCTTGCTTCTTCCTCCGCGACTCCTTTCAAAGATTAGTGAATACAGCAGTGGTACTCCGAAACAAAATATTAGTATAAAGAAAATCAAATCTTTATTTTAAAAACACTAAAAAAAGGAGTGAATTTGTATTTGGTCGAGTGAGACAGCACAAACAGTTAGATTAAGGGTTTTTTTGGTTATTTTCTTAATTTTCCAAAAACAAATAATCCTAATCGGCAGAAGTGAAGAAAGAGTCGTGAGAGATCGTGTGTTCATTTTGTTTGTTTTTTGTGAAGCATTTCTTTGAGGCACAAACCTGCAAGTGTTTGAAGAAAGCGGGCCGGGAGACTTGAACGTGGGCTTCATAGTAGTTCTTTTTAGTGTAGTTGTGGGGCGGGACTGAAAAATTAGAATTTGGTCTTCTACGACTGTCACATAAAACTCTGGGAAAATATAACTATTTTAGTGAAATAGTCACAAATAGTTCTCCACACATATGCACTTTTTTTTAGAAAAAAATCATTTATGACCGTTTCAAAACACACGTCACAAACAACTTTTTAAAACAGTCACAAAAGCCTTTTTTTGCCATTTGTGACCGTTTCGAACACAACAGTCACAAATAACTTTTTAAAACAGTCACAAAAACCCTTTTTTCTACTAGTGAAGGTTCAAGGAGACAAAGCCTCTATGAAGCTCGGTCAAACGCTGAAAAGTCAACACGGGCAGAAATAGTGCACAAGTCAGCAGAACTTCCGAAGACCATATCTTTGGACTCAAGCCTCGGATTTGGGCCTACCTTACGTCAAAATGACCGGCTCGAAAAGAGATTTCCAATGGTCTAAGCCTTGCCCCAATCAGAGGACCAAAAGTGGATGAAAAATCTGTTGAAGTCAAAGCCAGCTGAAACGAGCTCTGTGGACTGAAGAAATTGGGCTTTGGGCTCGATTTTCCGGCCCAAAACATGGCTCCTCAGCCCACGCACGAAATTGTGGATTTGGTCTCCTCCTTTACATAAAACAAGACTTAGCTCTTAAGTTAGGGATAGTTAGATAATCTAGAATAGAAAGTAGCCATTAAAATAGCTTGTAGATCTAGATTTGAATTTCAATTAGTTAAATTAATTAGTTTCATATATTGTTTTAGATTAATTCTTTGAATCATAGTTCTTCATTGATTAGATAAATAAAATAGTTATTTCTTGTTCATTTCGATTTTGTCATTTAAATTTGTTAGATCTAAATTCAATTATTGTTATTCAATTCTTAGTTATTAATTTAGATTTCAATTATTGTTTAGTTAAATTGAATAAAGTTATAATCTTTATATTACATCTAGTTTTAATTCACATCGTAGTATAAATTCCCACCATTGCTCTCATTAGACTTTGGATTTACTAGTCAATTGTAGAAAACTTGAATGCTAAAGAACTAGGAGTGGAACGAACTTTTTACTCCACTCTATTTCGATAGAATTGAGAGTATAGAAATCTTTGATAGCAATGCGTAATTAAGTTTAGTTTCACTTGCGTTTTGAGTTTCATCGTTCATTTCGTAGGTAAATTATTCAATTTTATGTTTATCAACAATTCAAACATGACAGGTTATTGCATACATTCCATGATGGGTTACATAAGCTTTCTTTTATCATTTTGCGTCTTACACTCCAACTACATCATTTCATTATGTTTGGGGGTATATGCTTTAATATGATTTTCTATATTGATCCGTAACTATTTACATTATTAGTATATAAACAACATATCATCCATTTTATGCATAGTCTTGGGGAATCTTACTTCAAATGACCCCACATATAATCTTGAATATCTGACTATAAAAGATTCATATTATATTTTCGTGATGCATTCCATGGGAGTGCATCCTTGAGGTAACCGGACCCTCCACTTGGAGTGTGCGGTTGTAAGTGTCGGAGCCCTAGTCCACGTATATCTCACATGTTCCTTGTTAATATTTTTACTCATAGTTTGAGTAGTGTACCCTTATAGAGCGAGAATACATTTTTCTATTTCTTTATTTTACATTTTTTTTTTATTAAAATAGTTTTCTTTGTTGTTGTTTTACAAAAGTTCTTGTTTTTCCAGTGCTTATAATAGAGGATTCTCGATATATCAATAGTTATGATTTTCTACAAACACGGGCAATGGATTCCACCTAGACCAACCCTTAGAAGTATGCAATCTCCATTCTTCTAAGGGTAGTTTGAAGATCAGTTATGTGTTACTAAGGGTCACCTATATCACCATGCTATTCTTACGAGATATCTGACGTCATGTGCAACAAATCCCCCAACACACATAACTGAAGCCACAGTCTGACTGGAATGGATTCAATAAAGAGTCGACACGAAAGTTGCCTAAGATCACCTATTATAGCTTGTTTTTCAAGCTTAGGTTTAGAAATCACAACTTTTGTATGAGTTATCTTTATAACATCTCTACCTGGTTTTCAAAACTTGAGGATATAAAAATGGAAATTATACGCTCCGCAATAACCAAAATAATACCGGATCAACGTATAATATTATCTTCTAGTCAAAACATCTATATGGTTAGAGATACCTTTTGATTGAAAAAAAAAAAAACTACACACACACACACATTATATGTGTCTATATAGATAGTTGTTTACATACTTTTATATTTCACACCTTTTATTTCTTAACCTGTTAATACAATAATAATCATGTATGCATGTTTAGTGTTCGGTAAATGAGTAGAAGATAATACATGTACATCATGCCAAATTTTGAATTTCTGCATTATATATGTTTTTCAAAAATAAATACAAAAACCCAAAAATTTCATTATAGAATAATTACGTAACGTACTATTTAGATAAACCACGTATTTCTTGTTTGGAGCGTGGTAAAATTTCAACAAAGAACAGAGTACTGGTGTACTACCATTTTTGTTGTTCATGTTCCGATCCTATGGTAATCTCTTTCCTTATCTCTTCATAGTTTAAGGACAAAACATATTTCTGTTTGGGGGTAGAATAGTAACATTCTTAAAAAACTAGGCATTTCTTATATTAGATATATTACTATATTTCTTTTTTCCTTAAAAAATATTTTCAGAAAGACCAAAAAAATAGTTTTCTGTTTAGTACAAAACAAATCTTGTTTCCTTTTTCTATGATGAATACGTGGTCTAGAAGTCTCATTATAATAATAGAGTAAAGATTCATTTCCCAAAGTTAGACTAATATACGTACAATAGTTTATGCATCTTTTCATGAATGGCATGCATAAACATCATTGATTCTATATTGCAATAAGTTTCTGAGACCAAAGTTAGAACAGTTAAGTTCCATATCCTGTAAGAATCTAGCCAAAAGCCTTATATGTATGTTTATTGAGTGATGACACAAAGGATGTCCGAATAGAAAGGCCACACGTCCACTTGCTTGATCACCATGCCATATCCTAGGAGAGAATTTAGGCCATTTTTGGATCGATATAGCCAACTAAACGTTAAAACCCCAAAAAAAAAAATCCTCTAGTTTCCCCTTTTTGAGCCTTCAAAATTTCAATAAACCTTATTCCTCTCCATCAAATCCTTCACCCGTTGTTACACACAATAAAAAGCTCACCCAGCTGACGAGTTGAGAATTAGATGAACAGTAAAAAGAGAAGAAAATACCTTATACAAAAACAGAATAATTAGTTGCTTCGAAAAGAAAAAAATATTCATATAAAAAATCAAAACTCCCAAAAGTTCAAAATCAAATGGGGTCGATTTCAAAAGAAACAAAAGCAAAGTTAGAACACCCAAAAATCAACATCGTATGGAGTTACAAAGCCAAAGGCCGAAAGAATGAATCACAATTTAGAAGCAAAGAACAAAATGAGGTTCTTCTTTACTTACACGTATCTTGAATACCTGATTTCTCAACTTATCAGATTTTGTTTTCCCTTCCATTTTTATTTCTAAACCACCACCTTATCCCTGTAACTCCTAATAAAAGATCTTTAGCTCGACTAGTAATATGATGGTTGTAGGAACCATTATGGTTTCATGTCATCGACTACAAACCGTGAAAACCCATGCACAGCGGAATAAGGGTGTTCACAATTTTGTTTAGAATCATACCTTTGATCAGCTGTGATATCTCTGAGAATACGAATCAGCAACCTCTTGATCTTCTATTGTATTCCTATCCTTGGAATGGATGTTGTGTGGGCAACGATCAACCAGCCCCTTTCTTTCCCTCTTGGCCGAATTTTGGGACTAATTGTTCTTGAGCAATCACTCAGTATTTGGCCAGGAAAGAAGGGTTTCTTTATATAGGCTACAACAGGGACCATGAGAAGAAATTAGGGTTAGGTCTCCTGACGGGCTTGGGCTTCCCATGTTCACCCAGAACACACGGCCCAAGTCTGTCAACAAATGGCTTATTCGACTAAAGACCATTGTTGCACTACCACACTAATCCCAAATTACGTGTATTACGTTTATGGGCTCCATATTATATGCTTGTTGATCTCCCCATGTTAAGATATCGAATGCCCGTTGATTAAGTCAAGTTACTGACAACTACATTAATCAACTTCTTATGTCCTTGAGTAGTACCACTCAACCTCATTGTCATGTCGGATTAAATCCACTTGTAGGGTTTACATGACAATCCTTATGAGCTCCTCAATGGGACATCATCAACCCGACTTCCTGCGGGTCATGGATTTCTTCTATAATCAACATCACACCTTACATACAATGTTATTACCCAATCCATCGAGTTTGTTGATTCACAAATGAATCTCACTCATTGATGATTTAAAACAATGTACAATGCACATAAGTGCACGTTATTATATCCGGATTAAGAGGACAAGCATCCATAATAATGGAGGTGTTTGTTTTCTTATATAGTCAGTATAAAGAGAAACAACCTCACTTGGTCCTGTTCAATACACACAAAGTGTACTAGTGTAATCCTGTAGTTAATATAGACTAATACCAGATTATACTACAACCGTACCAATGGTTTGCCCAAATCCATCTAGGTTGTGAACGTTTACTTATACTTTATAAGGTACTGATTATATGATCTTCTGTGTGTCACCACACACCATATTATCTACAACATAAAGTATTAGACGCATTCATATAACTAATAACACATATAGTATGCATAACATTTGCCAATATGATTCTCATTCAAAAAATGAAGAATTAGAGTTAATACAAAAGTAATGTTTTTAGTATATAACCCTATCAATCTCCCACTTATACTCAAAGCATTGCTTTTTAGTATACGACTAACAAAACTCCCACTTATACATAAAGCTATGCTGCCAAGCATCTGATTCCCTTCCCCTCAACATGCCTATCAAAAGACTTAGCCGATAAGCTCTTTGTAAAGGGGTTAGCTAGGTTGTCTTTTGATGCTATCTTGGTAACACTAACATCTCCTCTTTTTACGATTGATCGTATCAGGTGGTACTTGCACTCAATGTGTTTACTTGCTTTATTGGCTCATGGTTCCTTTGAGTTAGATACCGCACCAGTGTTATCACAATAAAGTGTGATACTCATAGGTAAACCAAGTACCACTGTCAAGTCTAACAATAAGTTCCAGAGTCAAACTGCCCTTTTAGTTGCCTTAGCGGCTGCCACATATTCAGCTTCCATGGTGGAGTCAGACATGCATTTCTGCTTGATACTCCTCCATACAATGGCTCCACCTCCCAAGGGAAACACACAACCTGAGGTAGACTTACTCTTGTCTCTATCTGACTGAAAATCAGAATCTGTATACCCTAAGAGAACCAAACTATCTACACAGTATACTAACATATAATCCTTAGTCCTTTTTAGGTACTTCAGAATATGCTTTACCACAGTCTAGTGCCCTTGTCTTGGGTTCTTCTGATATCTGCTAACCATGCCAACGGCAAAGCAGATGTCTGGCCTCGTGCATAGAATGGCGTACATTAAGCTTCTTATAGTTGAAGCATAAGGAACCACTTTCATGTCCTTTATATGTTTTGGTGTCTTGGGACACATCCTTTGATAGAGGAACTCCATGCCTGAAAGGCAAGAAACCTTTCTTGGAGTTTTGCATGCTAAAACGAGTCAACACAGTATCAATATAGGTAACCTGAGATAAGCACACATCTTTTTCTTGAGATCTCTTATAATTTTGATCCCAAGGACGTGACCCACTTTTCCCAAGTCCTTCATATCAAATTTCTTTGATAACCATACCCTTATGTCTGACAACACTTTCACATTATTTCCAATGAGTAAGATGTCCTCTACATAAAGCACAAGAAATACCACTATGTTTCCATCAAATTTCTTGTACACACAAGATTCGTCTGGGATTTGATCGAATCCATAAGATTGGATTACCTCATCAAAACAAATGTTCCAAGATCTAGAAGCTTGTTTAAGTCCATAAATGGATCGTTTAAGCTTACAAACAAGATGTTCTTGACCCTTTTCAATGAATCCTTCTGGTTGCTTCATATAGATGGTTTCCTCAAGACTTCTATTAAAGAAAGCTGTCTTGACATCCATTTGCCAAATTTCATAATTGAAATAAGATGTGATAGATAAAAGAATCCAGATAGACTTAAGCATGACGACTGGTGCAAAGGTCTCCTCATAATCGATACCCTCTCTCTGAGTAAAGCCCTTTGCCACCAGCCTTGCTTTAAAGGTTTCAACCTTATCGTCTGCCCCTATTTTTCTTTTATAGACCCATTTGCATCCAATGGTTTTTACACCATTGGGTAGCTCTAAAAGCTCCCAGACCTGATTAGAATCCATAGATTCTATCTCAGAAATCATTGCCTTTTGCCAAAATTCTACATCTTTATCTTGGAGTGCTTCATTCTAGGTCTAGAGATCAGGAACTTGGTTATCAGTGGTTATGTCAGAAGGCATTCCCAAACCAATCCACCTATCAGGTTGTCTAACAACCCTCCCACTACGATGAAGCACCTCTTGTTCTTGTACGTCATTAGTGACACGTTGTGGTTCCTATTCTTGTACTATTGGTACTGAAGTAGTGGGTGTCTCTCCTCTTAATTCTTCTAGAATAATACTACTTGGGGTCTTGTGGTTCATCGTATAGTATTCTTTTTAGAATCGAGCATTGGTGCTAACAATGATCTTCTGATCCTTAGGACTATAAAATAAACCATCCTTCGTTCCTCTAGGATAGCATACAAACAAGCGTACTTCTGAACGAGATCCCAACTTATTAGCATCTCCCAACACATGTGCTGGGGTACCCCAAATCCGAATATGTTTCATACTAGGCTCACGCCCAGTCCACAATTCTGTTGGAGTCTTAGGTACTGATTTAGAAGGTACCAGGTTCAGAATGTAAGCTACCATTTCCAAGGCATATCCCCAAAATGAAATTGGTAAATCCGAATAACTCATCATCGATCTAACCATTTCTATAAGAGTCATGTTTCTCCTCTCTGCTACACCATTCTGTTAGGGAGTCCTAGGTGCAGACATTTGGGATGTAATCCCAACCTCTGATAAATAATCCCTAAACTCTCCTAAGAGGTATTCACCACCATGATCTGATCGTAGTGACTTGATACATTTTCCATGACGTTTCTCTATCTCAGCCTTGTACATTTTGAATTTTTCAAAACACTCGGACTTACGACGCATCAAATAAATGTACCCATATCTTGAATAATCGTCAATGAATGTGACAAAGTATTCAAAACCACCTCTAGCCTGACAATCATGGGTCCATATAAATCAGAATGAACCAGTTCCAACACATCTTTGACTCTATACTCCTTAGCCGTGAAAGGCCTTTTTGTCATCTTACCTTCCAAGCAGGATTCACATATAGGAAAAGTTTCCACTTTCAATGAACCCAAAGGTCCATCGGCTACCAATCTCTGAATCTTCCTCAAGTTGATATGACCTAACCGTAGATGCCAGAGATGTGTTTGGTTCATTTGAGAAGGTTCCTTTCTCTTATTTGAATTAGAAGATGTGTTATTAATTTCCATTTGATGCACTGTGGGTGGAATAGGATTAATGATGTATAAATTGCCTTCTAATGCACCAGAACAGATAAATGTTTACTTTTCTTAATGACGACCTTGTTATTAAAAGAAACATAATATCCATCCTTAATTGCCATAGAAATTTAAATTAAATTCTTTCTAAAATTAGGCACATAAAGACAATTCTTTAACACCATAATCTTATTTCTACCAAAAGATAAGCAAACATCTCCCACTGTAATAGCTACTACTTTCGTAGCATCCCCCAAAGATATGGTAATCTCTCCATCACTTAGTTTTCTTGTTTCCTGGAACCCTTGCATTGAAATGCATACATGGTCAGTGGCTCTTGTATCTACACACCAGGTATTGGTAGATAACACCGCTAAACATGTTTCAACAACTAGTGCATGAGACATACCTCCATTATTCTCTGGTTTGAGAAGAGGACCGTCTCCCTTCCAGTCTATGTTATAAGGGACAATGCATTTGTTTTCCTTAAGAATAGTTGCTAATGGGTTGAAAGTAACCATTTTGAAAACCTGAGAATCACATAAAATAACTATTATGTAGGGCAAAACTTTTTGAGTTAATAAAAAAAATCAATCAACCCGTCAGCACCCTACACACCGAGAAGTAGTAAGCCACGATAGTGTGGATGTTTACCATATCTACATTCATGTAGAGAGGTTTTTCCTATTAGTTCTACATTCATATCTACATTCATGTTAGAATGGACACATGCCATCTGGACAAGTAAAAATAATATGCTGACCTTTCTTTGGTCCTACAAATAATAGCAGTGACTCCGATGGGGAGGATACCATTACTTGCATCTAAGTGTATACCATTACTCAACACTAAGTCCATTATTTTGTAATGAATCCCTTCAGATGGAGAAGTGAATCCATTCAGTAATAATTTCATATAGTCGTCCTTTAGAAGTTTGTTCTGGTTATCCGTAATTAGACTCATCCGATATGGAGGAAGGCACTAAAACCGACGCGCAAGTATAATTACATTACCAACAAACCATTAATGGAGACCGTGGGATTTATATGAAACAAAATTCCCGCTCCCACTTAGTTATTTAGAACTGAGGATCTTTCTATTTACTAGTCAGGCTTATGTCCATGTTTATCTATTATTCATGTGGGCTTAGTTTTTAGCAAACATCCACAAAAAAACATTCATATAGAATAAGAAAATATGAACAATAAAATGGAAACCTAAATTCCTAACTGTTATGGCCATATTCATTGCTCCATCCTGTTCGTCGAACTCTTTTAGTTGCCTTCGCATGGTCTGGCGGAGTTTACAGTAAATTACATCATGGAATAAAAACAACATGATACAAACCGTGATTTAAATTACATCCACCATTAAACAAATACTGAATTTCTTTTCAAAGCATGTTGTTTTACTCAGAGGTCGATCGTGCTCTCATAAAAACAAAGTCGATCCATTTTTCATACATTCTGACCATAACAGTTGATCTAGATGCTTGCAAAACTTGTTAGAGCAGTTCTACATCTACCAACAGATCTACATGCTTCGATACCAATTATAGGAACCGTTATGGTTTCATGTCATCGACTACAAACCGTGAAAACACATACACAGTGAAATAAGGGTGTTCACGATTTTGTTTAGAATCATACCTTTGATCAGCTGTGATATTTCTGAGAATAAGAATCAGCAACCTCTTGATCTTCTATTGTATTCCTATCCTTGGAATGGACGTTGTGTGGGCAACGATCTACCAGCCCCTTCTTTCTCTCTTCTCCGAATTTTGGGACTAATTGTTCTTGAGCAATCACTCAGTATTTGGCCAAGAAAGAAGGGTTTCTTTATATAGGCTACAATAGGGACCATGAGGAGAAATTAGGGTTAGGTTTCCTGATGGGCTTGGGCTTCCCATGTTAACCCATAACACACGGCCCAAGTCCGTCAACAAATAGCTTATTCCACTAAAGGTCATTGTTGCACTACCGCCCTAATCCCAAATTACGTATATTAAGTTTATGGGCTCCATATTATATGCTTGTTGATCTCCCCATGTTAAGATATCGAATGCCCGTTGATTAAGTCAAGTTACTGACAACTACATTAATTAACTTCTTATGTCCTTGAGTAGTACCACTCAACCTCATTGTCATGTCTGATTAAATCCACCTGCAGGGTTTACATGACAATCCTTATGAGCTCCGCAATAGGACATCATCAACCCGACTTCCTACGGGTCACGGTTTCCTTCTATAATCAACAGCACACCTTACATATAATGTCATTACCCAATCCATCGAGTTTGTTGATTCACAAATGAATCTCACTCATTAATGATTTAAAGCAATGTACAATGCACGTAAGTACCCGTTATTATATCCGAATTAAGAGTACAATCATCCATAATAACAGAGGTGTTTGTTTTCTTATATAGTCAGTATAAAGAGAAACAACCTCACTTGGTCCTGTTTAATACACACAAAGTGTACTAGTGTAATCATGTAGTCAAGATAGACTAATACTATATTATACTACAACCGTACCAATAGTTTGTCCAAATCTATCTAGGTTGTGAACGTTTATTTATACTTTATAAGGTACTGATGATATGATCTTCTGTGTGTCACCACACATCATATTATCTACAACATAAAGTATTAGACACATGCATATAACTAATAACATATATAATATGCAAAACATTTGCCCATATGATTCTCATTCAAAAAATGAAGAATTAAAGTTAATACAAAAGTAATACTTTTAGTATATAACCCTATCAATGGTGTGATAATAAGTGGCAATTATGATCAATCGACCTCGGTTTTCCTTGGACGTCAATCATGTATGTGAGGAATATAAGTGCCCTTTGCATTTGAGAGAACAAAACTTGAGGGAATCTATCAGAGAGTTTGTGTTTTAACACATCTCTGTGAGAACCAACCTTAAGGACGCTCTCTATATATAAGTTTCGGAAACAACACTGCTTTTGCATTTCATTGCTTATGTTTGCGCATTTATCTTTAGATAATTAAATTACTGTACATATGTTATCCTAAGTTCAAAGGAGCTTGTCCTTATTCACCCACTAGTAAGATGTATGGACTTCTGAGAATAAATAAGGAGACAAGACCCTATGTGTTAGATAGAGGAAGTTTGTGAGCACCTTCTTTGGAAAGCTCTCATGAGGCTTAAGCTCGTCCATTAGGGAATTCCTAATGGTTTAAGGCCGTTTTTCATACGGTCAATGCAGTCAAACTCTGCGAAACGAGAATAGTATAATAAACACATATTTGAGTTCTTATGTTCATATATCTCATCTTTGCTTGGGGACAAGCAAAATGTTATTTGGGGGTAGTTGATTAGTCCTCAAATATGTGTTTTTATCTTTTTATAATGCTTCAATTTAGTCAAATTATATGATCAATAAAGTAAAAAACTCATGTTCTTATTGCTTTTTTTAGGATACAAACCTATTCTGGACCAAATATCTCAAAAGACGTGTTCTAGAGCCAAAAAGAGCCTAAAAGGGACCTTATGGAACAACTGAGAAAAAGTGCTAAAAAGTCAATAGTCAATGTCAAAGTCAATGGTCAAAGTCAACTCAACGGTCCAAAAACTCAAAAGCTCAGGAAACACACCAAGGCTTCAAAGACTAAGGGCTCAACCCTTTGCAAGACAATGGCTAAGCACCTAAAGCTTCAGAAGACCAAAATCTCAAATTTCCAAAGACATGGGCTTAGGCCTAAAAGGCTTGGTCCTATCTACTCAACTCTAGAAGGCACAAAAAGGTTCTACATTAGGTTGTATGATGGAAAAGATATGAGAGGAGAAAACTTGTACATTTATGCACATATATAAGTGTAGAGAAAACCACAAAATAAAGGAACTAGCTAAGTAATAACTAGACTCTAGTAGGAGTACGTAGGAGATCGATCATAATTAGTTAATTGTTTTTATTTAGTTTTTATTATTATTGTTTTCCATTTTCATTGTTTTAAAGCTTAAAGCTTTATTGAATCAAGTTAGTTTTCTTCCATTCAAAGTGTTTAATCTTGTTTTTCATCAAAATAGTTCTTCAAAACATCTTCTTCTTCATTCATTAAACACACCAAAGTTAGTTATACTCATTTGAATCAATCAAATGAGTATAACTTGCTAACCAAGCTATCTTACATATCAAGACCTACATGTTTTACACTTAACCAAACAAAGTCTTTATGTTTTAATCCTCAAAAACATTAATAGCTAGTTGTTGTCTACATCTTCATACACCAAAAGTTCACTAAGAATAAATGAAATGTTAAGAAAAGATTTAGTTTTTCTCCATCATGCTTCTACTATTTAAAGATCTAAGATGAACAACTTCAAAACCCAATACCTACCATGTTACACTTCTTCATCCATGCAATTTCTATTTTAGTCTTTAGCATACCGACTCGTATTGTCTTATTGTCTATGAACAACCACCACCATAGCTAGAAAATGTCTACACTTTTAATAACATCCCTAACCCACCTTGGAGTCAACATCCCAACTTTAGTTGGGGTAATAATCAACAACAACTCACACCTCCGGGTTTTGGTAATCAAACTGTTAGGCCAGCAAATAACTACAACCAATATCCACCAAGACAAGTACAAGGGATAGGTAATTATAATAATAATAATATAGGTATTATCCCGATTAATAACAACTATAACAACCCACCCGTTAATCATCAAGGTGAGATAGTTCCTGTCATACCATCTGTGGTCGCTAAACCTTCCTAACCGGATCAATTCGATGCCTACATGCAAGGTCAACAATAGATATTACAGTCTATTCACCAATCCATACAATAGTTAGCCCAAGATAAAGCCCAACCAAAGGGCATGTTTCCAGGTCAGGCTATACCTAATCCTAAAGCACCAAAGACTACATTTGAAGTAACCGGTAGTCCTAGTAATGACAATTTAAACATAGGTGAGTTAAATGCAGTCACCACCCTCCATTCAGGTAGAGTGGTTGATAATGTCGTAACTATGCCCATTGATCCACCACAAGTGGTCATTAATAATGAAACTTTACTAGATACCATAATAGAAACTGAAGATACTACACCAGTAGAGGTACCAGTTAAACAACAACCAAAGAGGAAAGTGGCCAAAGATAATCATAAGGTTAATACTCCTATTGACCCAATCTTATGCTAAATATAGAGATAAACCACCGTTTCCCCAAAGACTCGCCATGTTGAAAAAGGATACTAATTTTAATAAGATTAGGGAAGTTTTTAAAAATCTACCTATCAACCTATCTTTTTAAAAAACTACCACAACACGCTAAGTTTTTCAAAGAGTTGTGCACTACTAGGAGGAAAACTTACATACCGAAAGAAGCTTTCTTAACTAAACAACTTCCCTCTGTATTTGAACATAATGGAATCGTTAAGTACAAGGACCCTGATCGTCCTACTGTACAATGAACCTTGGGCGATACCCACACAATAACTGCTCTATTAGACTTGGGGGCGAGTGTTAACTTCCTCCCTTTTTACCTATACAAGCAAATCGGTCTACATGAAATGCAACCAACTAAAATAACTTTGCAGTTAGCTGACCATTCAATTAAGTATCTAAAGACTGTCATTGAAAACATGCTTGTTAAAGTTCAGGATTTTTACTACCCAGCCGACTTCGTTATCATCGACACAGAAGTCACTAATGACTCTGTTCCTATCATCTTAGGACATCCCTTCTTGGCAACCACCAATGCCCTTATTAAATGTTGTGATGGTTCAATGTCCATTTCCTTTGGACACCTTTCTGTTGAGGTAATCTTTTTAAAATGATGTAACAGCTATCCGAAATGACTATCGATGGAGAAGTTAGTATGATCGAGAGCTTAGCTTAAGACTATTTCAATAACATGTTTCCAGAGAATCAGATGCACCAATTCCTTTCCTTTAGAAGTTCTAACTTTGATGATGATTCCTATATAGAGGAAGTCAGCGCCCTTTTAGAGTCTACTCCAATCTTTGATCCTTCTGTAGATCTATATTCTAAGTATGAAGACCTCTTACCTAAACAAGTCTTTACTGCTCAAAAAGAATCTCCTGAATCTTTTCTACCCATTCCTCCCACCCATATGCTTAAACCTCTTCTTGCTGAGTTGAAATATATTCATCTAGATTTGGATGGTAGTCATCTGGTGATCATCTTTTCTCAGTTGTCTGCTGATGAAGAGGTACTTTTGATTCGGGTGATTAGGGGAACATCGTTCCGTGATTGGTTGGTCCCTAGATGACATTGAAGGGATTGACCTTACTATATGCACACATCACATACATTTGGAGGAAAATGCAAAGACTTCACGCGAACCACATCATCGCTTGAACCCCGCCATGAAAGAGGTGGTTGACTATCTATATAAAGTGGTGGTATTGGTTGTGTTGTTCATCATAGATCATTTGTTAGGAGGAATGGTTTTGGTGGTTGGAAAATCTCATTCTAAACTTTTCTAATCTTTCTTTAACTTGTTCTTGATGTTTAAAAGAGGAAAACACTATCTCTTATCTTGAATGATTAAAACATAAATAAAACTATTGATCTAATAGAGAAAACATGTACGGAATAGTTTAGTTTGGATAGCTTACTCATAAAGTTATACTCATTTGAACATGTCAAATGAGTATGTTCAAATGAGTATGACTAGTGTTTGGGGTGTGAATGAATGAGATAAAAGAGGTTTTTGAGAACTATTGTTATGAAAAAAACAAGATAACACAATTTGAATGGAAGAAAAGCAATAAGATTCAAACAAGCTTCAAGCTTTAAGTAATGAAAATGGAAAATAAGGAATAACAATTAAACTAGTAATTTAAATCATTTTTATCTACTCCTAATGAACAAAGATTAATTCTAGGGTATGAAAATAAAGTTAAAAACCAAATCATTTCGACCCTGAAAACATTGGATGCCTATTTTCTCTATCATTTTGGTTTATATACTTCACCAATTACATATTACAACCTTGCCCTCATCCTTTAGAAATAAGACACCTCATTAGGGTTTGCTATCTTCTTGAACAAGCTTGCTAATAATGCCAACTTTTTAGTTGAGGACATAATCTTTGGTCTTGTGAGTTAAAGACATGATCTTTTGTCTTTTGGTTTTGAGTCCCTAACTGTTGGCCGTTGACTTTGACCTTCACTTTTTGGCACTTTTTCTCCTAAGCTGGAATCTTCCCAAACAGCATCATTAACAGTCCTTTTTGCTCTAAAATGCACGTATTAGGAATATACGTCCTAAATGGCCTGTGTCTTGCAAAAGGTAGCAAAAGCTATAAGTTGTCTGTTCATTAAGCAAAAGAAAGGCATAATTGAAGCATTGTAAAGGTAATTAAATGCACATTTGGGGACTGATCAACTACCCCTAAACAACATTTTGCTTGTCCTCAAGCAAAGATGAGAGAGAAAAAACTAAGATCACAAATGTGTTATTTATTATACTAGTCTCGTTTTGTGGAGTGTGACTGCATTGACCATATGCAACAAGGTCTTAAACCACTAGGAATTCCCTAGTGGATGAGCTTAAGCCTTGTGAGACTTTTCCATAGAAGGTACTCATAAACTTACTTTATCTAGTACAAATGGTCTTGTTTCCTTGTTTATTCTCAGAAGTCTATACATCTCATTAGATGGAGAATAAAGAAAAGCTCCTTTGAACTCAGAATAATATATACACAGTAATTTAATCATCTAAAGATAAATGTGCAAAATATGAGCGGTGAAATGCAAAAGAAGAGTCGTTTTCAAAACTTTTGGAGAGCGTTCTTAAGATGAGCTCTCACAAGGGTGTGTTGCAACCGCAACTCTCTAATAAACTCACTCAAGTTTCATTTTCTCAAGTGTAGAGGGAACTTATGATCCTCACATACTTGAATGATGTCAAAAAGAAACCTGGATTGATTAATCACAATATCCACTTACTATCACACCATCCTATTCCTAGTTGAGCTAGAGGTCCTTTATTAGGAGTTACAGGGATAAGGTAGTGGTTTAGAAATAAAAGAAAGGGAAAACAAACTAGGATAAGTTAAGAAATTGGGTTTTCAAGATATTTGTAACTGGAGAAGAACGTTGTTTTGTTATTTGCTTCTGACTTTATGACTCATTCTTTAGCCCTTTGGCTTTGTGACTCCATTTGATTTTTGGGAGTTCTAACTTTGCTTTTGTTTCTTTTAAAATCGACTCATTTTGATTTTGAACTTTTGGGAGATTTCGATTTTTGAATCTTTTCTTATCTTTTCTATTCTTTTCAAAGCAACTAACTATTCTGTTTTTGTACATGACCTTCTCTTCTCTTTTTATTGTTCATCCAATTCTCAACTTGTCAGCTGGGTACGCTTTTTATTGTGTGTGTAGTAACGATTCAGGGATTGATGGTGAAGAACAAAAATGTTTTTAAAATTTTTTAAAGGCTCAAAAAGGGGTAACTAAAGGAAAAAAAACTTTTTTTTTGTGCTTTTAACTTTTATTTGGCTATATCGATCCAAAAAAGGACTAAATTCTCTCCTAGGATGTGTCATGGTGATAAAGTAAGTGGGCGCGTTGTCTTTCTATCCAGAAATCCTTTGTGTCATTACTCAATAATCATACAGATGAGGCTTTTGGCTACATTCTTATAGGATATGGAACTTAAATGTTCTAACCTTGGTCTCGAAAACTTACTACTATATATAATCAAATGTTGATGCATGCAGAAACTTACTACTATATATAATCAAATACTGATGCATGTCATTCATGAAAAGATGTAGAAACTATTGTATGTATGTTAGTCTAAAAGTTTGAAGAACGAATCCTTACTCTATTGTTATAATGAGACTTCTAGATCATGTATTCATCATAGAAAAAGGAATCAAGACTTTTAGTACTAAACAGAAAAACTATTTTTGGACTTTTCGAAAATATTTTAAGAAAGGAAGAAATATACTAATATACTTAATATAAGAAATGCATAGTTTTTGCAGTTACCACCCCCAAATAGAAATATGCTTTGTCCTCAAAGTATGAAAGATAAGGAAAAAGATTACCATAGGAACATGAACAAAAACGGCAGTACATCAGTACTTTATTCTTAACGATGAAAATATACCACCCCCAAACAAGTTCGAAGCATGGGTTGCTGGATATAGAACAAGAAATACATGGTTTATCTTCATAGTAAGTTACGTAATTATTCTACCATGAAATTTTTGGGTTTTTTTTATTTATTTTTGAAAAACATATATAATGTAGAAATAATTTTTTTTTTTTGGCATGATGTATTTGTATTACCTTCTACTCATATACCAAATTATGCATAAGAAAATTCTAAACATGCATTTATACTACTAACATAATAAAACTAATATAATACTAACAGGTTAAGAAATAAAAAGTGCGAAATATAAAGTATGTAAACAACTATCTATACATACACATATGAAATGTATCTCAATCTAAATGTATCTCTAACCATATAGAGGGTTTATACAAGAGAATAAAATCGTATGTTTATCCAGTATCATTTTGGTTACTCTAGGACGTAAGATTTTAAATTTTTATATCCTCAAGTTTTTGAAAAACTATGTAGAGATGTTTTAAAGATAACTCGTACTAAAGCAGTGATTTCTAAAGCTAAGCTTAAAAAACAAACCACAACAGGTGATCTTAGGCAACTTTAGTGTCGGCTATTTATGAACCCAATCCAGTTAGACTATGGCTTTAGTTATGTGTGTTAGAGGATTTACTGTGAAAGACGTAAAATATCTTGTACGAATATCATGGTGATATGGGCGACCCTTAGTAACACATAACTGATCTTGAAACCGCCCTTAGAGGAATGGAGATTGCATACTTCTAAGGGTTGGTCTATATGGACTATATTGCTCGTGTTTTAGAAAATCACATAACTATTAATGTATCAAGAATCATGCATTAATAGAACAGAGAAAACAACATTTATGAAAGGGTGAGAGAAGGGTTTTTCTTTTTTTCTTTTTGGGGTTTTATTCCTAATTTACTATAACAAAAAAAAAAAAACTACTAAGAATCATCACTATGATGAAAAGTGATCCTCCTAATATAATGAAAACAATGTTTGAAATTAGGTGACTCAAATTGTGAACCATCCCATGGTTTGGCCTCCCTAGATCTTCCACCTCTTGTTTTGCAAGTAGGCAAATCTAGTGAAGAGGACAGTTGGCTTCCATACAAGGCTGAACAAGCACAGTGGGCATTGCTCTGGCCTCGGAAATGATCAACGAATTGGACAAGAAGACCAGAGGAGGAAATGTAGGCATGAAGCTAGATATTACTCAAGCATTTGACTCTTTCAGCTGGGAGTTCTTAATTGAGGTTCTCAGAAGGTTCGGGTTCTGTGAACAATGGTGCTCTTGGATCTCTACTCTTCTCCAAAGTGCTAACATCTCAGTTATGATTAATGGTGGAACTTGTGGATTTTTTAAGGCTAGTAGAGGCCTTAGATAGGGTGATCCTCTATCACCCATTCTCTTCGATCTAGCGGAAGATGTGCTAAACAAGGGTGTTAATTGACTATTTCACTATGGCAAGATTAAGCACATGACTCCAGCTGGAAAGTGCCCTAGTCCCACTCACATTATATTTGCGAACGATATATTCATCTTTGCGAATAAGGATATCCATGGACTGAGACATCTCAAAAATCTTCTCACCTCCAATGAAAAGTCAGCATGCCAATATTTTAACTCATCCAAAAACAAGTTGTTCTTAGGTGCCATGAATAGAGGCAAGAAAGCAAGAGTAGCTAAACTCTTCGAATTCACTGAAGGATCCCTTCTTGAGAAATACTTGGGTGCCCCGATCTTCAAAGGCAGGGTAACTAGAGCCAACATTCAGAGATTGGTGGACAAAGTTAAAAGAAGAACGAATAGCCAGGTGGGCAGCATGCTTTCTTTTCAAGGAAGGGTGGTCATTGCTCAGTTAATCCTTAACAGTCTACCAGTTTACAACATGTCAATATACAAATGGCCCTCAAAGTGCATCAAAGACTGCGAAGCTGCCATTAGAAATTTTGTTTGGTCGGGCAATCCTACAGTAAGAAAAGGCACCATTAAATGGGAAAAGATGTGTAAACCTCTGGAGGAAGGGGGTTAGGCCTTAGGAAATTCAAGGAGCTCAATCTAGCTCTACTCATGAAGCTTGCCTGGGCTTTTATCACAGGATCCATTGAATGGAGTCAATTTATGCAAGCAAAATTCATAATGGCATCAAGAGATTGGCTAACCTACTTATAAAAATCTTCTATCTGGCTGGGTATAAGATGGGCTATTAAGGAGATGATGCCTCACTTGGACTAGTCTGTAGGCCAAGGGAAGAACATCATATTATGGAAAGACAACTGGACTAGTATTGATCTAGAGGATCTAATCCAAGGCATCAACTGAAAGCTTTTAAAATCCAAGGTCTCAGACATCATTATTGAGGGCACATGGAATTTTCCAGTCTAAGTTCAACAAGTATTCACTAGAGCTAGCATAGACCTTAACACTTTGCCACCGCCTTCTGGGGATGAAGCGGACTCTAGAATATGGAAACCCACAATAGATGGAAGATTCACAGTTAAATCGGCCTATGACATCATCAGACGCAGAGGTCAAGCAGTGAATTGGCATAAATGGGTTTGGAACAAATACTTGCACCCTAGAATGGCAATCATCACCTGGAAACTCATCCATAAAGTAATAGCCACAGATGATAGGATCAAAAAGAAGGGCATACACCTGGCGTCAAGATGTAGACTCTGCAAAAAAGAGGAGGAGTCAGTAGAGCACATGCTCTGGGACTGCGAAACTAATTCAGAACTATGGGAATGGCTATCTTCTCTTCAAAAGGTGCAACCACTCATCAATTTTCAAGGTATCATCTCTGCTCCTAAACTTCTTAGCCCCATCAGAAGAGAGCTATGGAATTTTGCTGCTGCACACCTCATGTCTCAGATATGGAAGACGAAAAATTGAATATACTTTGAGGACAAGAGATGGAATAGTGCATTCATCAAAAAGGAAGTGATTAGGGGAAGTAAAGACTCGGGTAAAGTAGCCACAGGGTACATGTACAACACTATTGATGACCTGGTTATCTTACACTCTCTTAACTTAAAGGGAAGAGCCAGACCAAACTGTATTCAGGAAGTCATGTGGTTTCCACCGGAGATGGGAATAGTTAAAGCTAATACCGAATGCTCCTCCATTGGTAATCCAGGGATCGGTGGTGCTGGGATCATCTTCAGGGATTACTTGAACCAAGTTATGGGAGTTATAGCCCATGGGCTTAGGATCACCACAAATTTTGTTGCAGAATGCTCTGCCATTGTAATAGCAGCGGAATCAGCAGTATCAAAGGGATGGTTACACCCATGGATCGAAAGTGACTCAATAGATGCTATCGTGGCTCTTAGTAGGGACAATTCTCCTTAGATACTCAAAGCAAGATAGCTTAGAGCAACTCGAAATCTACTTTTTTGGAGATTGTCCCAAACATATCGAGAAGTCAATTTTGGTGCGGACTTACCAGTGAAGAAGGGAGCAACTATGAACCAATGAGAGAGGCTATGGACTTCTACTAGACCAAGCTATATCATAAGATTAGAAACTCCGAAAATGCCTTACTTCCGTTTAACTAGACCTAGTTTTTGTCAAGTTGTAAGCTCTCCTCTTGTGATGTAACATTCTTTATTATTTTAATAAAATATCCCTACTTGTGTGCAAAAAAGGAGGAGTAGCACTATTTCTAGACAATCTAGTCTCTCCTCTCCTACTCTTTAGTTAGCCCTTGTTAACGCCATCCCAACTAGATTGTAAGAGAAAACTCAAAACAACTAGAAATCGCCCACAGAAGGAAAAAGTTTTTGAAAATAAAGGGCTACAGTTGCCAACCATCCCGTGGTTTGGCATGCCTATATAAGATGAAACATGCTAAACAACCATGAAAAGCAACCATAAGTCACCTTCATGCAATCACCAGCTCACCTCTGCTTTGTTTCACATCTCTTCTTTACAGAGGAAAGACTACTCAAGCATCAATAGTGACGATTGAAAGAAAGAACTTATGTAAGACAGAAAATGTGGAAATACATAAAGTTAGAAATGTAAAGTAAATGATAGGAAAAGAAAACTATTTTAAAAAGAATGTAAAATAAAGAAAAAGAAAATTGTATACTTACTTCATAGAGGTACACTACTAAAACTACGTGTAAAAGTGCTAATAAGGAATATGCAAAGTATATGTGGACTCAAGGCTCCGACACTTACAACCACATGCTCCAAATGGAGTGGTCCAGTTACCTTTTACGATGTATTCCATTGAAGCAATGTAAGATAATGAATGGATTGGAAATACATCACAAAAAAGAGGATTTAATCCTTATAGATAGGATCCTATATAGTCAAGATTATATATGAGGTCATTTCAAGTCAGATTCCCTAAGACTATGCGTGATAAGATGGATGATATGTTGTTACCTATATATTAATAGTCTAAATAGTTGGGGATCTTTATAGAAAAACATATGAAAGCATACACCCCCAAGCAGAATGAAATGATGCATTTGGAGTGTAATATGCAGAATGATAAAAGAAAGCTTATGTAACGACGCATCATAGAATTTATGCAATAACTCGTCATGTTCAAATTCTCCAAAAGAGTGTGAGTGTGCTAGCAATTGTTCTTTATGGGGCTTAGATGATGCCATATATGGCAAACTGGATTTTTCAACCACTTGAATACCGGGATCATCGTATGCTCTTAAGAACTCAAATTTCCCCTTAGACTTTATTTCCTCTTTTTCTGACACTTCAATCAATACGGGGCTCTTCTCAACTAGAATGATAGTCTCAGGAGTTTGTATGTTAGGCAAAGTCTCTTTACTAGGAAGGTTTAGAAGATTATGAAGGATTTCGAAGGCAATTGGCTTAAGTGCGAGCTTGAGGTTTCTTTGAAATGGTTTAGTGGTGCAGTCCTCAAAACTTGGTGGATTTTTTATGAATTGAGGTTGGCTTTCAAGAGGTGTTAACTCGGGGGAATGATGGTCGGGTGGTGGTTCTTCATATGATCTTGAGGACTCAGATAACTCTTCATCTAGCTTTGGCGTTTCCACAAAATTATGGTTCATATCGGCAATATTAAGGATGTCACAAATTTATTCTGTCGATAAGTCTTTAACGACCAAACTAAAATTAGATCGACTTTCCACTATAGAATTTATATCCTCTTCTCTAGGCACCTGATTTTCTTTGTTCTCTTTGTCATTGTCTAAGTGTGTCGAGTCATTTTCCAACATATGTTCTAGATTTTCTTCTACCGGAGTGTTCTCATCCATGGGTGTAGTAAGACAAATGGGAGAAACTGTAACTTTAGGCATGTAATCATCATAAGAACTGGAATTCACACGATAGTCAGGTCGATGGTGATAGGGTGTTAATTGTTCATAAATATCAAGATGGGCTTTAGAAATTGGTTTTGTTATATCAACATTTTGTTCCTCTTGTTGGTTGGTTTTTGGACTGGTGGGAAGAACATCAATCTCAGATGTGGTATTGATTGAAATGGATTGGAGAGAACAGAAGCTCTTTGCTATTTGTTGTATTTGAATTGTTTGCTCGGCTATTGCTTCGTAAAGTTGGTCTATTATAGATAGTGGAGTTGGATTTGAATTAGATATGGATGGTGATGTGAATGGTAATAGGCTTTGGGTGAAACCGCACTCTGACTGACCATATGGATACATAAATGGTGGTTGACTATCTGTGATGGAACTCCATGAATTGTTTGCATGATTAGAAAACTCTGGGGGTGTATTGGGTAGTACAAAAATTTGAAAATGGAGGTTCGTCATTATAAGAATTTCCCGTAGTAGACTCAAACTCAGCATATGATGGACAATGAGATAACTAGTGGTAAGGACTACCGCAAAAACAACAAGATTCTGGGTTTGCATTATAATTCCATGACGGTTGCGCTGCATAATGATAAGCCATGTATGCTTAAACAAGAATGATGCACAAACAACATAAATTCATTTGTGACCTTGAAGTTTTTGAAAAGTTTGCATGCAATGTCTGTAGATTAGATATTATGCCCTGTTCGAATCAAACAGTGGGCACAAAACTGGGTTTTGGGAACTATACACATCAAGGGAGAAGATTGCTACTTCACCAGATGGTGTGCCACCAAGAATCTCACTCACAGTGAATCTGAGGGAGGGGAGTAAGTAAGGTGGTTGGTCCACTAGAATATGGTAGTTCACTACTCTTTTTGTTCGTGCTAAATGTTTGTCCTAATGGACTTGACTAGATTGGCTCTGCTTGATTGATTTTAAGTTTTATTTAAGTTTATGTATCGATTTGAGCAATCAATGTCCGTTCTAAGTGCGGCTTATTCCTACTTTTATTCTTTAAGGGCTCGGGTTTAGCCTTAGCATTAAATGTAAAGACAAGACTAAATCGAAAATCACCCAATAATTCAATCATGCCTTGAACATGCAAGTATCCCCTAACACTTTGGAGCGAGGATGTTTAGAATGTACCACCCAAGGTGTTCGTACACGACCCTTGGGGTGAAGGCGACGTGGTGGGGTTGACGAAGTGTTTGGTGTCTTACGTGTCAACCCACCATTCGAACATTTCCTTACGGTTACAAGGTTAATCTCTTTAAGACCCACAAGTCGGGTCGAAATGTGGCAAAGCCAATAAGATACAATTGGTTGCCTTCGTGGACCTAAAACTATGAAAGCGATAAACACGTAAAGTAACTACATTTAGCTAATTAACTATTCACTAATGATTTTATCAAACAAAATATTATTTTAACATTGAAAGCTAGAAAGTGTTTGTCAAAAATTGGAACTTCGACCCCCAAGTTGGGTTGAGATGTGCTAGCATGATGTCACACTACTCGCCTCGCGCATTCAACTGGTCCAAGTTGGTTGAATCCCCAACTCTTGGTAAGTAAACTTAAACCAAAAGACTATACTTTCAAAAATTAAATTATTTTTCTTTTATCCTAATTATTTTGGCTTAACTATATGATATTATCTTAATCTAACATGCTTAAACAACAATTAATAGAAAATAAAACTTAAACATGCTACTAAACTAAATTTAATGATTAAACTTACTTATGGATTATAATTAATTAATAAAAATAATTTTTTATTTTTTATTTTTTTAAATTCTTTTTTTATTTATTTTTTTGGTTTTGAAAAATCAAAACATTGCAAAAAAATTTATTTTTTATCTACTAACAGTTGTATTAAACTAACTAGGGTAAATTAAAACTAACTTACATACGAAGATTCTGAGCCAACAGAATGTTCGTTGGAGAAAAGTTAGGTGTTGTGCGGGTCTAACACGTGTGGGCGCAGCTAAGGCGCGGGAGCTGCGAGGACGTAGGTGGACTTGGCTAAGGCGTGGGTGCGAGTTTGTCTGGCGCGGCGCGGGTCGATTAACACCGCAGTTGCTCTTTTTCGCCATCAATTTGTGGTGAACCGCCTCGTGCTATTCTCGGACTCCGTTTGCTCAAAAGTTTACTGGAAGTATAAGAAAAATACATATTCGTTACGAAAATAAAGAAAAAAAACTTGAAAAACATGAAAATAAGATTGAGAAGAAGACTTTAAAGTGTGTTTTTTGGCTCTATCTTCCTCCTTGTGCTTAGATCCATGATGGCGGCGCCATTTGACTATGTAAATAAAGTGGTGGTATTTGGTGTATTGTTCATCTTAGATCATTTGTTAGTAGGAATGGTTTTGATGGTTGGAAAACCTCTTTCTAAACTTTTCTAATCTTTTTTTAACTTGTTCTTTATGATTAAAAGGTGGAAAACACTAGTTCTTATCTTGAATGGTTAAAACATAAATAAAACAACTATTGATCTAATAGAGAAAACATGTATGGAATGGTTTAGTTTAGATAGTTTGCTCACAAAGTTATACTCATTTGAACATGTCAAATGAGTATGACTAGTGTTTGGGGTGTGAATGAATGATATAAAAGAGGTTTTGGAGAACTATTGCTATGAAAAAAACAAGATCAATAACACAATTTGAATGGAAGAAAAGCAATAAGATTCAAACAAGCTTCAAACTTTAAGTAATGAAAATGGAAAATAAGGAAATAACAATTAAACTAGTAATTTAAATCATCTTTATCTACTCATAGTGACCAAAGATTAATTCTATGGTACGAAAATAAAGCTACAAACCAAATGGTTTGGACCCTAAAAGCATTGGATTCCTATCTCTCTCCATCTCTTTGGTTTATATACTTCACCAATTACATATTACCACCTTGCCCTCATCCTTTAGAAATAAGACACCTCATTAGGATTTGGTATCTTCATGAACAAACTTGCTAATGATGTTAACTTTTGAGTTGAGGATATAATCTTTGGTGTTGTGAGTTAAGGACATGATCTTCCGACTTTTGGTTTTGAGTCCCTAACTGTTGACCGTTGACTTTGACCTTGACTTTTTGACACTTTTTCTCCTAAGCTGGAGTCTTTTCAAGCAGTGTCAATAACAATCCTTTTTGCACTAAAATTCACGTATTAGGAATATACGTCCTAAATGGCCTGTGTCTTGCAAAAGGTAGCAAAAGATATAAATTATATGTTCATTAAACATAAGAAGGGCCTAATTGAAGCATTGTAACGGTAACTAAACGCACATTTGGGGACTGATCTGTGGTCTGGGAAGAAGTCTTAAGGTTACTCGATGCAAGTATCATATATCCCATCTCAAATAGCGAGTGGGTAAGCCCAGTTCATGTAGTTCCAAAGAAATTGGGTGTTACCATTGTACATAATGCAGATGGTGAATTTGTTTCAACATAAGGTCCTATGAAATAGAGGATCTGTATTGATTACAGAAGACTAAATGCCATTCTTACTACTATTTTCTAGATGTCTACTCTGGCTATTTTCAGATTGTTATCGATCTTGATGACCAAGATACCTTTGTATGTATTTTTGGAACTTATGCATATAAACGAATGCCTTTCGGCCTTTGTAATGCTCCTGGTACTTTCCAGCGATGTATGCTTCATATCTTTAGTGACATGGTGGAGCATTTTATGGAAGTTTTCATGGATGATTTTTCCATTTATGGACACTCTTTGAGTGTAGGGAAAAGAATCTAGTTTTAAATTGGAAAAAATATTATTTTATGGTCCAAAGAGGGATAGTTCTCGGTCATATTGTGTCTAGTGATGGCAAGTAGATAAAGCCAAATTAGTTAAAATAGCATCTCAACCTATACCACAGATTGTCCGTGCCATTAGAGCCTTTCCAAGCCATGCAGGTTTCTATAGGAGTTTTATCAAAGCTTTTTTGAAATTGGCTAGGTCGTTAACTTATCTACTTTTAAAAGATGCCATTTTTTATTATAATCATGATTGCAAATAGGCTTTTAAGACATTGAAATCCACCTTAACATCCGCCCCGATTATACAACCTCTCAATTGGTCTAAGCCTTCCAAACTTATGTGCGATGCTAGCGATTATCTTGTTGGTGTCGTGTTACGACAAAAACTAGTTGATAAGTCCAACGTTATTGACCATGCAGCTCTTAGGTACATTCTCTCCAAAAAGGAAGCTAAACAAAGATTAATCCGATGGATCCTCCTCCTACAAGAGTTTACCTTAGATATCAAAGATAAATGAGGGGTCAAAAATGTAGTTGTCGATCACTTATCTAGACTAGCCAATGACAATGACAGTGACTCTGAGTCAATTCCTGATTCTTTTCCTGATGAGCATCTTTATGTGATTTTTCCTGCACCATGGTATGCCGACATTGTGAATTTTTTAACTTCTGATATTATTCCTGATATTTGCTCAAAAAGCGAAAGTAAGAAATATTTGGCTAGAGTTAAGTCTTACTACTCAGATGAGCCTTACTTGTTTAATTATTGTAGGGATCAAATTACTAGGGAATACAATGAGGTTTTATCCTTCTGCAATGAAAAATCGTGTGGTGGCCATTTTAGTGGTATGAAAACAACCGCTAAAGTTCTTCAATGTAGTTTCTATTGGCCTACCCTTTTTAAGGATGCCCAAGTACACTGCAAGATGTGTGTTCGTTGCTAAAAACTTGGGCGTATAACAAAACGTAATATGATGCCCTTAAATCCCATTATGATAGTGTAGATTTTTGATGTATGGGCCATTGATTTTTTAAACTATTACAGAGCTTCAAGCCTAGGTTTCTCTACTTAGCCATAAGTAGAATTAACTTAGGCTAGAGGATAGTTAATCCACCATGAGAATGGGTTTAAACTTCCTCTCATCCTAATTATTATATGACTAGAGATACCATAAGTAATTAGGGATCATTAAAGACCTAACCTTTATGTTTGAACCTTACGTGAGAGAAAGTTTGAATTGAATAAAAACTTTAATGTATTTTAACGGAGGTTTAATGGAGGTTGGAAACCTTAATTCTAACCCTAAAAACCAAACTTATAAATAGATACTACAATCAATCATAAATTAATGTTAAGGGCAGGTTTCTAGTCTTTCCATTTTTGTTTTCAAAAATTTGTTTGGGGGTGGGGTCCTTTTGGTCTTTCCATTCTTGTTCACTCAACTTCCTAGCCTTGTTCTTTCTGTCGTTTAGTCATGTTTTGATTCGTGTTGACAAAATCTATTCATTTAGATTTCTTTTGTTCGCATAACTTATATCATTCACGCATTTTGAGGTGTTTTCCATCTTCTTATGTGTTAACCACTGTTAGATTTGAGTTTATTATAGATCATTAGATTGCATTTTCTCTACTTATCATTTTCATAGCTAAGTCGCAAAAATCGGACCGTTAACGAATCGGGATCTTTAGTTGTAAGTTTTACGAGGTAGTAGGACATGATGGGCATTTTCAAAAAGATTTGGGCTTGGGCCAAAAATTAGAAATGCACGCCCTACACATGTGTCGTCCTAACTATATAGGCACAATCTGTGCACGTACCTCCACATTTCAACTCGCACACACCCCTTCTTCACCACTGATCTAGATCTCACTTCAAGGGCGCATGCCTTTTACCAAGGCATAACCAGAGGGTGCATGTGTAGGAACCATTATGGTCGCAGTTTACAAACTGTGAAAACCATGCACAGCGGAATAAAGGTTCTCACGATTTTGTTAGAAATTCATACCTTAGATCAGCTGTGATATCTCTAAGAATCCAAGATCTACGAAATCATCAACCTCTTGATCTTCTGTTGTATTCCTATCCTTAGAATGGACGTTGTGTGGGCAACGATCTTCCAACCCCTTCTATCTCTCTTTTCCTCTTTCACTCACAAGGTCAGAACCGATTTTGGAACTAACCTTTCTTGGGAAAAACCTTGGTAAAAACGGCTAGAGAAAGAGGTTTCTATTTATAGGCTACAACAGGGACCATAAGGAGAAATTAGGGTTGGGCCTCCTGATGGGCTTGGGCTTTCCATGTTGGCCCAGAACACACGGCCCAAGTCTGTCAACAAATGGCTTATTCCACTAAAGGCCATTGTTGCACTACCGTCCTAATCCCAAATCTTATATTACGGTTATGGGCTCTATATTATATGCTCGTTGATCTCCCTGTGTTTAAGATAACGAATGGCCGTTGATTAAGTCAAGTTACTGACAACTACATTAATTAACTTCTTATGTCCTTGAGTAGTACCATTCAACCTCATTGTCATGTCGGATTAAATCCACCTGCAGGGTATACATGACAATCCTTATGAGCTCCTCAAGGGGACATCATCAGCCCGACTTCCTGTGGGTCACGGATTCCTTCTATAATCAATAGCACACCTTATATATAATGTCATTACCCAATCCATTGAGTTTGTTGATTCACAAATGAATCTCACTCATTGATGATTTAAAGCAATGTATAATGTACGTAAGTGCCTGTTATTATATCCGAAGTAAGAGGATAAACATCCATAATAACAGAGGTGTTTGTTCTCTTCTATAATCAGTATAAAGAGAAACAACCTCACTTGGTCCTGTTCATTACACACAAAGTGTACTAGTGTAATCCTGTATCAAGATAGACTAATACCAGATTATACTACAACCGTACCAATGGTTTGTCCAAATCCATCTAGGTTATGAACGTTTACTTATACTTTATAAGGTAATGATGATATGATCTTCTGTGTGTCACCACACACCATATCATGTACATAATAAAGTATTAGACGCATGCATATAACTAATAACATATATAATATGCATAACATTTGCCCATATGATTCTCATTCAAAATATAAAGAATAAGAGTAAATACAAAAGAAATTCTTTTAGTATATAACCCTATCAGCACGCCCCTTAACCATGCCCCCTCCTCAAAATTTTAACACCGACTCTTCCATCTCTCTCACTCAAATTAACTATCCACTCCTATTCAAATTCTCAGCACACCATGGCCAATATTCCAAAATTAATTCTAGAAGTGGTGTTTTATGCGGAACAATTTCAACCCTTCTTTCATGTGGAGATGTGTACGCGAGGGTGGGATAGGATGTGGTATTCCTGTGAAGAATTTTATCACACTGATTTGGTGTTAGATTTTTATAGGAAAAAGACTATCTCTGCGTCTGGGCAGGTGTTTGTTGATGTGGATAGGGAACGTCATGAGCTCACGATTGGGTTATTGGCAACAGTCACTAGGATTGATGTGAAGCAGGACAATTTAACCTTGCTAGAGTATCAATATGGGTCTGTAGAAGTATTGATGATTGATACAGTTTTGGAAGGCCAGTACAACGTGCGTTCCCATTGTATTAGATAGTCATCACTGAGACAAAACCAGCTGGCTGTGATTCAGTGGCTTTGTCAGAACATAATTGGTCTAGTGACATTATGCTACCTTTTCTCCATATGCTTTGGATTCTTCAAGGGAGGAGGTATGGCTTTTGTTTAATAGATTTTATGTTTGAGAACATTAAAGGTGTTGGAAACACCACCACACCCCTTCCTGTGTTAATCACAAAGATTATGAGACACTGGGGTTGTGTTCCTTCGTCGCCGTCGCCCTGATGGTTTTTGTCCTTCATCTTCTCGTGGCTAGGAGTAGTATTAGTATTTAAGTTAATTTTGTTTTAATTATGTACTTAATTTTTAGCTTATTTCGTTAATTTCTCATATGTGCATTTATATGAGTATCAAATGAGTATCAAATGATTTCTATTTCTGCATTATATTTATGTCCTTATTTTATTATGCATGTTCTTTAATGAATCCCACCCTTCCAACTTGTTTGGGGGTGGTATATTTAATTTAGCACTAAGTTTATACATCCATTTGTTTGTGCATGCTAAGCGAATCTGGAATTTAGGGGTTAATTCATGTTGATTAGGGTTACTTATTCAAATTAGAATTCCCAATACAACATGTGTTTCAGTGTAGAAATTGGAAACCATTCCCAAATTGGGTTTCCTTTATCCTTTTTTGATTTGGAAGCATTGCGGAACTTAGATTTAGATTCTTGTCAGTATAAATACAAGCCTCACCATCTAGATTCATTCACTTACAACCTTCATCTAATCGGTATAACTCCAAGGGCGCACGCCCCCTTTTCTTCAAGTAAACATGTCCACTTTTTTTTTTGGTTCTTATTCCGTCAATTCCAATAGTTCAGTCTTGTGGTTGGTTGCTATGGAAACTCCATGAGTCATCCCTGAATAGTCGTTTGAAGAATTGGAGAGCGATACATATGGTTTCTAATTTCAAGACATGATTGTGCATCAAAGATGAGAGCCTTTCCTAGTACGTGCTGACGAATCTTATTCCCCTAAACTTGTTGCTTATTTTTATGGCAACTGTCATTTTTTCTTTCGATGAAACGAGAACAAGTTTTCTTAGTCTCAATAAATAACGAACCACTTGACCTTAGTAAATATTTATCAGCATACACTTTAGGTCTTCTTATGGCTGCTGCCCCTGACACATGGGGTTATATGTCAGATAATTTAAATATCTACCATTATGAATATTTTTATGAGACCTATGGGGCAGGGATTTTTCGTGTAGAGGACCAAGGGCAATATAATGTAGCCCTTGGTAGCTTGTCACTTAACATAGGCACTACTATCTTCTTCATTATTCTTAATATTTTAGTTGATTGGCATTTTTCTTCTGCGAATAACGCCTCTTGTAACGTCTTCCTTGCTTTAGCTGAGGGACGTATGCATTATGAGTTACCCCAGACCTTAGTGTCTAGTGTTACTCGAGCTCATAGCATGCGGCATAAGTTTCTTCTGATGCCCATCATGGTTTGTCGCGTTATGCAATTTTACTACCTTGATTTCTCTAGCCACTTCATAGATTGGGTTAGGGTTGACACTATGCGACCAACCAATTCAGTTGCATTGTACACTCTCTACGTACTATGGTTTTGTCGGGGCATCGTCTACTACCCCATTTGGTTGCCCCATACACCCCCATTAGACCATACACGCCATCAGACTAAATGGTGCTTAATAGGTTAGAGATTGTCGATGATGCATGGCATAAGGCCTATCAAATTATCATGGCTTGGCAGGACGCAAAGGAACCTCACTTCTCATAAGATAAGATACGAGGGGAGGACAATGCCTAATTATGTTGATGTACGGTAAATTTTATATTATTTTAGTGTCCGCTTATGGCCTAAGCGATATTTGTTTTCTATGTTTTGCATTCGCTTATGGAACTCATATAGGTGTTGTGTCTATTTTTTAATTCCCTATATTAGTATGGTTTAAATTTGTTTTGCAGGTGCACTAAATATTCTTACGCGTTTCCATGGTACTCTCTATCCTTACTTTTTTCTATACTTTGAGGACAAAACATATTTTTGTTTGGGGGTGGCATAGAAATAAGTTGAATTTTAGGCACATAGTAGTCTATATATAACACACACTTTGCTTTCTATAAAAAAACCAAAAAAAATCATAAAAATTATTTATACTATGCACTTAGTGACATGGTATTGTTTCCTTTTCAATGATGATATTAGTCTAGAAGTCTCACTTTAGCATTTGACTTAGAGCAGTTTGTAGAAACGTAGGTTAATATGTAGGTAATAGTCATTATATTTTTCCATAAATATCTTGCATGAGCATCTATGATTGAATTTGGCAGTAATTTTCTGAAACCTAGGTTAGCCTACTTATTTTACAAATCCTGTGTGAATCTAGCCATAAGCCTCATATGTGTGAAATATCTGAGTGATGACACAAGGGAGAAGTCAAATCTGGATAGAGAAATCATACGTCCACTTGCTTGATCACCACACCATATCCTAAGCGAGAATTTAGGCCTTATTTAGATCAATATTGCCTGAAATTTACACCTATATGAAATTTATTATCCGCTACTTGCCCCACTAAGCTTTTCTTTAGCCTTTTCATAAACCACAATTCCTTTCGCCTTTTATAAAAACAAAATTTAAAAAAAAAAAAATCATCCTACTCGGCGATCTTGATATATCTGAGAAACAGGATGAAATGACGACAAGAAAGGAAAAGAGAAAGACGTGTGAAAAACAAATAATTGTTAGTTGTTTCAAAAGAAAATTAAGGAAAAGAAAAGAAAGTTTCCATCCAAAGAATAGAAAAATAAAATAGAAAAAATAAAATTAAAAGTTAGAAATCCAAAAACATAATCAAAAGGAGTCAAAAGGCAAAACAAATGGGCTAAGGATGGGAACAAAGTGTAGAACCAAAGTAAGAAAAAGGCTTTCTCTAGTTACATATTTTGAATACCCTATTATCTCAGACTTGTCAATTTGAATATCCATTTCCTTCCGACTTAAACTTTCACCTGATTCCTGCAATACATAATAAAGACCTCTAGCTCAATTAGGAATAGGTTAGTGTGATAGTAAGTGGCAGATGTGTTTGATCGACCTCGGCTCCCTTTGACGTCATTAAGATTGTTTGAAGAGTGTGCCCACTGCACACTGGAGTGAGTGAAATTTGAGTGGAAAAATCGAAGTAATTTGTGTCTTGACACATTCCATGTGAGAACCTACCTAAGGACGCTATTCCAAAAGTTTTAGAAACGGATCTGTCATTGCATTTCATAGCATAGTTCATTGCATGTATGTTTATTTTCAGATGATTTGACTATTATGCATATATTAGCTTAGGTTTCAACAAATTTATTCTTTATTCATTGCGATTGAGATGTATAAATATCTAAGCTTAATTAAGGGAACATTACTTTTATTTCTTATTCGTTGTAGTATAAATGAAGTTTGTGAGTATCTTCTTTGGAAAACTCTCACGAGGCTATAACTCGTCCTCTAGGGAATTCCTAGTAATTTAAGGCCTTATTGCATATGGTCAATGCAATCGCACTCAGCGAAAAGAGACTAGTTAGGACTACATTTTTTACCACTTAGCTTATTTTAATTTCTCATATTTGCTTGAGGACAAACAAAATATTGTTTGGGAGTGGTTTGATCAGAACCCAAAATTGTAGTTTAAACCCCTTAATAATATTTCATTTAGGCCAATTATATTTATAATAATAATAGTTTAGTATTATTTACGTGTTTTTGTGTATTTCAGGTGTTGGAGTCAAATATGTAAAGAAATACATCACTTTTGCAAGAGAAATGAGTCAAATTTATTGGTAGAGAAGTTTTATGGTTAAATCCCAACTTTCAAGGAGAAAAAGTCTTTTCAAGCCTAGTCAAAGCTGTAAAGTCAAATTCAACTATGGCAGAAAAATAACAGAAAAGTCAACAGAACTTGAATAAACCTTATCTTTGGACTCAGACCTCGGAATTGGACCTATTGTATGTCAAAACGACTGGCTTGGAAAGAGATTTCTAATGGTCTAGGTCTCGACCAAATCAGAGCTGTAAAGGTGGACAAAAAGGGTACTGCAGTAAATTGCAGCAGAGAGAAATCTTTTCGACATAAGTATTTAGGTTTTCGGCTTGATTTAGTGGCCCAAAACACAGCTCCAAAGCCTAGCACGAAATTGTAACCTAACCCTTTGCTTTATAAAGATGTTTAGGAAAAAACAAATATATCTCTTCCCCCATAGTTTAATATAGTTTTAAGGTTTATGTTCTTAGCCTAAGCCTCCATTAAAACACTTTAAGTTATTTCTTATTTAAATACAAGTTATTATTTACATTATGGCTTCTTTTACATTCTTTATTATATGATAGTCTAATGAATCATAGCTAAACCTCCATTAGAGGGGTTTTGATTCAAGCTTTGATGAGAACTTGATATATGTTAGTGTAGAGTAGTTGTTATAGAACTTCAAGCCTAGGTTTCTCTACTTAGCCATAAGTAGAATTAACCTAGGCTAGAGGATAGTTAATCTGCCATGAGAATGGGTTTAAACTTCCTCTCATGCTAATTATTATATGACTAGAGATATTATAATTAATTAGGGGTCATTAAATACCTAATCTTTATGTGTGAACCTTGCGTGAAAACATAAAGATTAGGGTTTTTGCAACAAACTCTATGCTAGTATGAGTAGGAAATCATTAAGGTGGATTCAAACTCCTTATATTTTATCTTTCATAGTCATCAAATAGATTAAATTGTTAGTTTAAAGTAGTATAGATTCAATTCAATTTTCACCATTAGTTCTATTTCAAATCATTAATCTCACTCTGTTTTTATTGTTTGCCAAGCGGAATTTGTTTATGATCTAAAGCATTAAGAGTGGAACAAATCTTTACTCTTGTTATATTGCAAAGCCATATTGAGAGTAGAACTTTGATTAAAACGTAAGAATAGTTTGTTTTACTCTTATTATTGTTCTTGAGCATTTAATAGGGTAAAGCGATTGTTTTTACTATTATCACATAACACGTGCACCATTATAGTACAAGTTTATGATTGATGTGATGAAGGTTCATCCTGATCGACAATTTGATTTTTGAATTTCAAAGAATTGCAAAACCGTTCGGGTTAACTAGGTTAGCTCTAGGTGAACTGCATAAACTATCCAACAATCGACCCAACCCAGTTAAAGGACTAGTTCGCCAGTTTACCAGTTCAAATTGCCTGGCCGGGCCGGGTTTGATAACGTTGGTTTTGCCAAATGCATGATTAAAACAAATGCAGGGACATACTTTTTTGACCTACTATTGTGACATAGAGGAGGATAATACTGAAATAGAAAGAAATAAGTAAGGATAAAATCCATTCTACATGGAAAAGAATTATATGGTCAATCAATAGGTCCTTTTACACCTTAACATGCCCAACAATCCCACGACAGTGAGTTGCCGTGAGTTCCCATCCCACGATAAAGTTTTGCCGCAAAAGAATTTATTTTTTTACATCAAATTTTGAATACCCACATTATTCGGATACCATGATATCCCAAAACCCAAGGCAAATGAATACCATGATGTCTCCTAAACCACGGTAACACGCTGTCGTGAGTATGTAAAGATGGCGGGAGTTTGTTGACGTGAGAATGGAGGGGGGGAGGGGGTGTACTGAAGTTAAGTATATTGTGGAGTTAGTAAAGAGTTGTCATTGTTCATCTTGAATCTTATGTTAGGAGAATGGATTGATGAATAAAATTAAACTTCCTAAACTCTCATTTCCTATTTTTAAAAGGTGGTAAAACATTAGTTATCTATGTAATGATTAAAACATGGATATTTAGGTTGGTTTGATTCAAACACATGTAAGTAAATGGTGTGGTTAAGATAACTTGGTTAACAAGTTATAGTAATTTGATTGATTCAAATGAGTATAACTAGCTTTTGGGTGTGAATGAATTAATAGAAAAATGTTTTGAAGAACTAGTTGATGAAGAACAAGATTAAGACAACTTTGAATGGAAGAAAACTAACTTTGATTCATAAAAGCTTGAGCTTGAAAACAATGAAAATAGAAAACAATAATAAAAACTAAATAAAACTTATTATCTATTTAATGATATGCTACTACTAACTAGAGTCTAGTTACTACTAACTAGCCTTCCTATTTTGTATGCGTCTCTACACTTATACACTTATGTAGAGATGTACAAGTTTACCCCTCTTATTTCTTCTCTCTCAAGTTACCTAATATAGAACCTTTTTGTGCCTTCTATAGTTGAGTGGATAGGACCAAAGATTGTGGGCAAGCTTTTGGGCCTAAGCCCATGTCTTTGGAAGTTTGAGCCTTTGATCTTTCGAAGCTTTAGGTATTTAGCCCATGTCTTGGAAAGGGTAGAGCCTATAAATTGACTAAACTGAAGCATTGCAAGGGGATAAAAAGAAGCATTGCAAGGGGATGACATATACATTTCCCTAGTGGATGAGTTTAAGCCTCGTGAGAGTTTTCCATAAAAGGTACTCACAAACTTTCTCTAACTAGCACAAAGGGTTTTGTCTCATTATTTATTCTCAGAGACCTATACATTTCATTAGCAGGAATAAGGAAAAACTCATTTGAACTTAGGATGACATATGTATAGTAATTTAAGGTGGGTCATTTCCAAAACTTTGGGAGAGCGTCCTTAAGGTGGGTTCTCACATAGTTGTGTTACAACACAACTGTCTGATAGATTCACTCAAGTTTCATTTTCTCAACTACAAATGGCACTTATAATCCTCACATACATGAATGACGCCTCAATTGATCATAATTGCCACTTACTATCACACCATCTTATTCCTAATTGAGCTATATGTCTTTTATTATGAGTTACGGGGCTAAAGTGGTGGTTAAGAAATAAAAATGGAAAGAAAAACAAAACCTAATAAGTTGAGAAATCGGGTCTTCATGATACTTGTAACTAGAGAAGAACCTCATTTTATTATTTGTTTTCGTATTGTGATTCATTCTTTAGCCTTTGGCTTTGTGACTCTATATGATTTTGATTTTTGGGAATTCTAACTTTTCTTTTGTTTGTTTTGAAATCGACTCCTTCTGATTTTGAGCTTTTGGGAGTTTCGATTTTTTATATTATTATTTTTTTCTTTTCTATCTTTTCTTTCAAAAGCTGCTAACTATTCAGTTTTTGTACAAGCCCTTCTCTTCTCTTTTTACTATTCATCTAATTCTCAACTCGTCAGTTGGATAAACTTTTTATTTTATGTAACAACGGTTCAAGGATTGATTGCAAAGAATACAAAGGTTTAATGAATTTTTGTTAAGGCTCAAAAGGGGGGAACTAGAGATTTTTTTTTCTTTTTTTTTTTTGGGTTTTTAGCGTATATTTGGCTTTATCGATAAAAAAAGGGTCTAAATTCTCTCCTCCGATATGGCGTGATAATCAAGCAAGTCAACGTGTGGTCTTTCTATCCGGACATCCTTTGTGGCATCACTCAATAATCATTCAGATGAGGCTTTCACCTAGATTCTTATAAGATATGGAACTTAATTGCTCGAACCTTACTGCTATATACAATCCTTGATGTTGATATATGCCGTTCATGAAAAGATGCATAAACTATTATACGTATATTAGTCTAAGTTCGAAGAACGAATCTTTACTCTATTGTCATAATGAGACTTCTAAACCTTTTATTCATCATAGAAAAATGAAACAAGACTTTTAGTACTAAACATAAAACTATTTTTGGCCTTTTCAAAAATATTTTAAGAAAGATAGAAATATACTTAATATACCTATTATAAGAAATGCTTAGTTTTTTGCAGAATGTTACTATACCACCCCGAAACAGAAATATGCTTTGTCCTCAAAGTATGAAGAGATAAAGAAAGAGCTTACCATAGGAACATGAGTAAAAATGGCAATACACTAGTACTCTAATATTTGTGATAAAAATATACCACGCCCAAACAAGTTTGGAGCGTGGGTTGCTGGATTTAGAACAAGAAATACATGATTTATCTAAATAGTAAGTTACACAATTATTCTGCTATGAAATTTTTAGGGTTTTATATTTATTTTTGAAAACATATATAATGCAGAAATTTGAAATTTTGGCATGATGTACTTGTATTACCTTCTACTCATATACCAAATTCTTCATACAAAACATTAAACACGCATACATTACTAGAATATTACTAACAATTATTACAAGTACAAGTGCGAAAAGTAAAATTCATCTATCTATATGGACACTAGGGAGCTGCCTAGTTAGAATCCATGCGTGATAACTACCGGCGAGGCTGCCTTAAGCTACCCTCTCTTGGTTCATGTCTAACTCTTTGAGCTCTAGTCTATGGAATGATCGCATCTCTTAACTTATTAAGAGTTCGAGTGACTCTGTCTTGAAAGACTTCCTACTCCACATGAAAACCTTGATGCTCTTGCCTGAGTTCGAGAACGTGCTGGTGTAGACGTCTCTATCCCTCATACATGAAGTTGATCACATCTAGGGGGCGTGTAAACTGTGAAGTAGCTCCAAGAGCGAAGTAGTCAACCAGAGGTGGTGGTGGAAGATCCTCTCCAGCATGCTCTGTGGCATGTACTTCCTCAGGAGACCAGTCAAGCGGTACATAAATGGTAAACAGGTGTGACTGTGGCAATTTTGACTACCACAAAGTCCGTAGGCAATGTTGCTCCCCAACTAAGCATGATCTAAGTTACAAGGGTGGGTAGGGGAGCAGAACTCCTCCTGAATAGAGTAAGCTAGTCCCACAGAAAAGTAACTATACAGAACCCATTGTTCCGAGTCTATAGGATCCAAAGGATATGGAGAATCGAGTTACCTATATCATAAGGTTTAGTCATCCTAGCCAAGTTATGAGTGATCCAGGTTACTACAGCTAACTGGTTATTCCTCAAAGAACTCTGTTTCGCACATGTTGAACCGCTGGTGTAGACGCCTTCAATCACTGTAGCGGTCATCATATCAAACACCATTCTAGGTTACTCATGACTCTCTGGAATCTTGTGTCATGTAGGAATACCAAACAACATAGCCACAACCTCTCTATTCAAATCGTACATGCCACCTCCAAAAGAAACTAAAACCATCTCGGGTATTATGGTTCAATCGGCTACCATGAGTGTACTTTTGGTTGATTTGAAGGTTGATTAGAGGTGGGTGAAGGTATTCTAGAAGCTGATAGAAGGAATTTGAATTTGGTGAAGTTCAAGGTGTTGGCGCGGGATTGAGATGCGCGGGCGTATCTGTTTTTGGGTTTTTTAGATCTGGTTTTTCGGGAGAGAGAAAGGGTGAGTCGGGCAGACGCGTGGGTGGTTTTTAAACCCACGTACGTCCACCGCTTGTTGGGTTTTTATGTTTTCAAATTTTACCCCCAAGCCCCTATGAAAATCTGAAATACCGGATATGTCCTGTCTTTTTCTCGTAACGTGTAAAATGCAGATTCCTGTTTCGTTACCAGCTGATTTCGACAAATGAGCTGCCTAAACGATCAACTCAAAAAATCCTATCAACGATATATCACATGGTTTTATCCAAGGGTGTATGACATGAAGGATGATAGAGAAACTCCTTGTAATGTGTAGATGGCATAAATATAAACATGAATGAGCTCTAAATGGAATAGAGTGTGTCAAACTCGAAAGCAATGTGTACAGATGGCAGATTGAATAAAAAAGAAGGTTAGGAGATCAAATGAAAACGGATCATTATTTTGAATATAAAAACTTGAAAATAAAGATTAATTAATATTTTTGGAATAAATTTTTAAAAAATTGTAAAAAGGTGGGTCGTTTATAGTCAGATTCTCCAGACTAAAAACAACACTAATAAATCCCAACCAGATGGTGGGATGACATGTGGAAGATCTTGACAACTTGCTAGAGTTAAACAAGTGTAAACAGTGAAAACTGAGCCTTTGCTAAGAGGTTGAAGGCCAGGGCAATCTGGTGTTTGACATCTCAGACATCAATTTTCCCTAATTGCACGTCTTTTGCGTGTGAATGAACTCTTTCCTGGACTTGGTTTTGTATCATGAATTATTTTCCAAATATCTATTTTAATATCTAATAGAAGAGCTAGAAACAATTCCAAAGGTTTTGGAAAACGTCCCCATTGAGTATTGCTCGGTGGAGAAAAACTGTTTTAGACATCTTTGAAAAAGTTAGAGGATGTTTAGAAAAAGAGGGGAGAAAAGAATTTTTGAAATTTTTATACAAGATGAGTATTTTAACGACAGATTCTTGACACAAACATAGAGGTGCAAACAAGATAAAATTTCAACAGACAATAGTTTTCGCTTTGGGTTACACCATTTGTTTAATTCTCACATTCGACGCCTAGTGAAGTTTTTAAAAAAAAAATTAAGTGAAAATTTTATTGATAATGATAACGGGTTTTACAAATGATTAGGACAGGCGTGCAACAAGTTGTGCTGCAAGTCCTTTCTAAATGGCAAATCCTACCCTCCTAAATACAAACTCGTTAGAACTAGTTGTTATTATGTTATTGTCCATAACTTTCTCAAAGTTTTTATTTTTTTTATTTTATTTTATTTTATTTTATTGAATTGTTTTTCTTAAAAGGTATCTCTAACCATATATCTTAGAGTAACCAAAATGATACTAGATAAACGTATGATTTTATCTTTTTGTTTCTGAAAAACTACGTAAAGATATTATAAAAATAACTCGTACAAAAACAATCATTTCTAAACTAAGATTTGAAAGCATACCATAAGAGGTTATCTTATTAGGCAACTTTCATGTCGGCTCAGTGTGAATCCAATCTAGATAGACTAACCTTCAGTTACGCGAGTTGGGGGATTTATTGCGCAAGACATAATACGTCCTGGCCCATGTGATTAGGGCGGTGATATTGACAACCCTTAATAAGCAAAATTGATCTCAAACTTCCCCTAGATTGCATATTTCTAGGGGTTGGTCCATGTAGAATTCGTTGCCTGTGCTTTGAGAAAATCACTTACTATAGTTGTATTGAGAATCATCTATTATGAGAACGGGGAAAAACAATAATTTTTTAAAAAGGAAGTGTAAAATAAAGAAATGAAAAATAGTATACTCGTTCCAAAGAGATACACTACTCAAAATACGAGTAAAAGTACAAGAAAGGAATGTGTGGGATATACGTAGACTAAGGTTTTAGTATTTACAACCACACACTCCAATTGGAGGGTCCGGTTACCTTTTGTGATGTATTCCTTTGAAGAAATTCTAATAGAATTAATGGATAGGAATTACATCATGGAACAGAGGATTTAATCCTCATAGATAGGATCTTAGAGAAGGTTTCTTCTATGGCCGTAGACCGTAACTCATGAAAGTGCTTTAGGCGCTGACCATTTACTTGGAATGTGTTGCTATCCGTGTATTTTCTCAAAGAAATAGCCCCATAAGGGGTGACTGCAGTTATCCTGAAAGGACCAGTCCATCGAGTATATAGTTTTCCTGGAAATAGATACAATCTTGAGTTATAAAGAAAAACTTTTTGACCAATTTTGAAATGTTTTCGGAAAATATGTTTGTCATGTATTCTTTTCATGTTGGTTTTGTAATCTTTTGAAAGATCATAAGCATCATTTCAAATTTCTTCAAGTTCATTTATTTGTAGTTTACGCTTTTCACTTGCCGCATCGAGATTATAATTAAGGTTTTTAATCGCCCACAGGGCACGATGCTCTAGTTCAACTGGCAGATAGCAAGGTTTTTCGAAGACAAGCTTATAGGGTGACATCCCTATAGGTGTTTTAAAAGCATTTTTGTATGCCCATAAGGCATCATTTAGACGGAGCGACTAGTCTTTCCTATTTGGATTAATTATTTTCTCCAAGATTCGCTTAATCTCTATATTATAGACTTCTACTTGACCACTTGTTTGAGGATGATATGGAGTTACAACTTTGTGGGTTACTCCTTATTTTTTCACGACATGTTCAAAAACTCTATTACAAAAATGTGACCCGCCATCACTGATAATGGCTTTTGGAACACCAAATCTTGAAAAAATGTTTTCTTTTATAAAAAATACGACAATTTTGTTGTCATTGTATGGCCTCGATCCATTTGGATACATAGTCTACGGTGACTTGGATGTAGATGAAACCATGAGAAGTTGGGAAGGGTCCCATGAAATCGATGCCCCAAACATTAAAAATTTTCACTATGAGAATGGGATTTAAGGGCATCATGTTACATTTAGAAATATGATCAAGATGTTGGCAACAAACATATGCTTTACAATGAACAAAAACATCGCGAAATAGTGTTGACCAGTAGAATCCACATTGTAACACTTTCGATGTAGTTTTATTTATACTAAAATGTCCTCCACAAGACTGTTCCCAATCTGGAAATCAACGTCGGATAATCTGGTTCGGGCAATATTTGAAGAGATAGGGATCGTCCCAATGATTGTACTTTACTTGAGCTAAAAACTTCTTCAGCTGATTTTTATTCCATAAAGGTGGAGTGTCTTTAGTCACGAGATAGTTCATAATATCAGCATACTAAGGTGCGGAAAGAGTAGCATAAAGGTGTTCGTCAGAAAAAGAATATGAAATGGAATCGGAATCACTGTCACTAACATTATTTAATATAGATAGGTGATCAGCCACTACGTTTTCAACTTCTTTTTTATCTTTAATCTCCAACATGAATTCTTGAAGGAGAAGAATCCATCGGATTAATCTCTGCTTAGCATCTTTCTTTGCGATAAGGTATCTAAGTGTTGCATGATCAGTGTAAATTATGGTGTTTGAACCTACCAAATAAGGATGAAATTTGTTTAAAGCATAGACAGTACCTGAGAATTCTTTTTCAGTGGTTGTATAATTTCGTTGAGCTTCATTTAGTGTCTTACTTGCATTGTAAATAACTGTTAGTACATTATTATGTTTTAATTTTGACCTAGTACTGCACCAAGACCATAGTCGCTAGCGTCACACATGAGCTCAAAAGGTTAAGACCAGTCAGGAGGTTGAATTATATGTGCAATTATTAAGGTGACTTTTGATAAGTGCCCAAAACTATAGTTTAAAGCCCTTAATAGTATTACATTTAAGCCAATTATGTTTATAATAAATAAAAGTTAGTGTTGTTTACGTGCTTTTGTGTATTTCAGGTCTTGAAGCAGTTTATATGTTTAAAGACGCAATATTGCATGGAAATCAAGTCAAGATGATTGCTAGAAGAGTTCTAAGTTTAAAGCCCAAGAATCAAGAAGAAAAAGTCTTTTCAATCCCAATCAAAGCTGGGAAGTCAAAGTTAATTTGGGTAGAAAAATGACAAAAAGCCACCAGAACTTCGAAAGGGCATATATTTGGACTCGAGCCTCAGAATTTGGCCTACTTTATGTCAAAACAGCTGGATCAGAATGAGCTTTCCAATGGTCTTAGCATTGCCAAAATCAGATCTATAAAAATGGGCAAAAAAGACACTTAAGTATTTTCCATAAACATTAGCCCTTTTAGACTTAACCTAGTAGACTTTGGGTTCACTTTAGAGGCCCAAAGTCTAACTGATAGGGTTATATACTAAAAACATTACTTTTGTATTAACTTTAATTCTTTATATTTTGAATAAGAATCATATAGGCAAATGTTATGCATATTATATATGTTATTAGTTATATGCATATGTCTAATACTTTATGTTGTAAATGATATGGTGTGAACACACAGAAGATCATATCATCAGTACCTTATAAAGTATAAGTAATCGTTCACAACCTAGATGGATTTAGACAAACCATTAGTACGGTTGTAGTATAATCTGGTATTATTCTGTCTTGACTATAGGATTACACTAGTACACTTTGTGTGTATTGAACAGGACCAAGTGAGGTTGTTTCTTCTTATACTGACTATATAAGAGAACAAACGCCTCTGTTATTATGGATGCTTGTCCTCCTAATCCGGATATAATAACGGGCATTTACATGCATTGTACATTGCTTTAAATCATCAATGAGTGAGATTCATTTGTGAATCAACAAACTCGATAGATTGGGTAATGATATTGTATGTAAGGTGTGCTGTTGATTATAGAAGGAATCCGTGTTCCGCAAGAAGTCGGGTTGATGATGTCCCCTTGAGGAGCTCAAAAAGATTGTCATGTAAACCCTGCAGGTAGATTTATTTCGACATGACAATGAGGTTGAGTGGTACTACTCAAGGACATAAGAAGTTGATTAATGTAGTTGTTAGTAACTTGACTTAATCAATGGACATTCGATATCTTAAACACGGGGAGATCAACGAGCATATAATATGGAGCCCATAAATGCTGACACGTAATTTGGGATTAGGGCGGTAGTGTAACAATGGTCTTTAGTGGAATAAGTCATTTGTTGACGGACTTGGGCCGTGTGTTCGGGGCGAACATAGGAAGCCCAAGCCCGTCAGGAGGCCCAACCCTAATTTCTCCTCATGGTCCCTGTTGTAGCCTATAAATAGAATACTTTTCCTCTCTGGCTGAAATTGATTATTCACTGGTTCAGAAAAAGAGGCAAGAAAAGTAGATCTGAATTCGTTTATGATCTTGAGAGAAAGAAGGGGATTGGTAGATCGTTGTCCACACAACGTCCAATCTATTCTGAAGGAAAACAACAGAAGATCAAGGGGTTGATTGTTGATTTCGGATTTGATAAAGCTTGGATTCTCAGAGTTATCTAGACCGATTCTCAAAGGTATGTTTTCCAATCACAAATCGTGGACACCCAATAATTTTCGCTGCGCGTGGTGTTCGCGGTTTGTAGAAATAGTCATTCTGAAATAACTGTTCCTACACTAACCTCCACGCTAATGCACGAAATTGTAAACCTAATCCTCTTCTATATAAATAGGATTAAGACTAAAATTAATACTGCTTATCTCCTATCTCTCCCCCATTAGTTTAGAATAATTTAGGGTTTATAATTGAATCATCCATAAAACCTCTATTAAAATACCTTCAAGTTCTTAGTTTTAATACAAGTTTATTTATGACTATGTCTCTATCTTATTATTGCTTTAGTAGAATAAATCTAATGACACAAAACTAAACTCCCAAATAGAGGGGGTTTATGAAGCCACATGACGATTATAGGTAATTAATTATAGTTATTGTTTTGTAATTAGAACTTCAAGTTCATTGTTGTCATCCGCAAAAAACAAATAAGAGATACTTCGTTTTTTGTATTTTGAGTGGGGTTAGATCTTCCCAAAGTTGAGAGCTTGATTAAGAAGACCTAATTCCATGACAAGGACAAAAGGATATGGTGAAATAGGGTCACCTTGTCGCAAACCTTTTTCTCCTTCAAAGTATCCATCAGAAGTGCCATTTCAAATAATGGAATAAGATGGAGAGCAATAACACATTGTAAACCATTTTATGAAGAGTAGAGTGAATCCAAATCTATGTAGGATCATTTCCATTGCCTTCCAGTTGACTGAATCAAAAACTTTCCTGATCTTAATCTTGATAGCACAATTTCTAGAGCCATGTTTCCTTGTGTAACCTCTAATCAGCTCATGGGCAAGAATGAGATTATCTTGAATGTTTTTGCCTGGTATAAAGGGATACTGAGCTCCAGAGACTAAAAATGTGATACACTCCTTCATCCTACTTGTAAGAATCTTTGTAACACATTTATATATAGTATTACAACAAGCAATAGGTCTGAATTCATCAACTTTTGAAGGGGCAAGATTTTTAGGTATTAAGCATAAAATGGTAGAGTTTGTACCTTTCTGTATGGATTTATGGGATACCATATGCTTAATAGCAAGAATGCAATCATTTTTAAAAAAAAAAATAAGTTTGGGTTAGGCAGACCCCCACCTGTATTAAACTTAATGTTTCCTTACATAAGTTTTTTCATTTGCATCCTCATTTACAATGGTTTGTAACTCATAATCTAAGGGACTAGAAAAATGGACAGTAGACAACTCATGATTATGGACAAGTCCTGCAAGGTAGTTAGCTACCCTATTCACTTCTCTAAAAACATGTGAAAAAGTTATATATCTAAAAATATCATTGCCCACCATATCCCAGGATTTCTTGAAGAAAAATGAATTAAACGAAATAGGTCCTGGGGTTTTATTATCATCCATAGAGAAAACTGCTTCCTTGATCTCCAAGTCAGAAATATCCTTCATCAGGTTGTTGGCCATTTCTAGAGATAACACATTTCGGTTCAGCTATTCTAATAACTGAGGAGAACATGTAGATCGAGAGGCTTCACCCAAGAGTTCAAAGCTTGAGCTAAATTGTTTTGCCCTTCTTGCATAACTCCTTGTGAATCAATAATTGACCAAATCTTATTTCTGGTCCTCTTTTCTTTTACAGAGTTGTGAATGAAAGCATTGCATTTTTCCTCAAAAGAGAGCTAATCAGTGTGAGTTCTTTGCAAGAGATCATATTCTTCCATGAGTATAAGAGAACATAACTCTGACCTCTTTGTTCTTTCAAGATTGCATAGATGAATGTCAAGAGATTTCATGTGCAGTTGCTTTTTAATATCCTCAAGATTTGCCTTAGTTGTGTCCACCAAATTCTGAATATCTTTGGTGCTGAGTCTAGGCCATCCTTTGAGAGTAGCCTTGAAGAGTTTAAGCTTATTAGAGAGCATGTAGGAAGGATTGCCTTGAATTGGAATAGACCAACATTTGCTAAGTGTTTTCTTGAATAGAGGATTTACCAGCCAGTAGTTGCAAAATCTAAAAGGAGGTCTGCAATTATTCTTGTTGGAGAGAGTTAACACAATCGGGGTATGATCAGATAGTCCTTGTGGTAAGAACTCAACTCCAGAAGAAGGGAACATTGATACCCACATAGAGTTGATCAGGCACCTATCTATCTTGGACCACTTTCTAAAAATGCCATCTCAATTGTTAGTCAAAGTATCAAAACAACCACTAGAACTGTGATCATAAAGACTTACAGTGTTGAGGCAGTGTGCAAAGGATATTATTGAAGTCACTCATCACACACCAGGGACCAGTGACTGAGCCCTTTAAATTAATGAGATCTTGCCAAAGAATCAGTTTTTCAGCTCTATTATTGCTTGCATAGATACTTGTAAGATGAAAAACTTGTAATGTAACAAGAACAGTGACTTGAGTATGAATAAATTGAGCACTTTCCATAATCGTGGAGACATGTATCTTAGAAGGATCCCAAAAGAGACAAATACGACCAGAGAAGTCACTAGAGTAATTATTCTCAAAAGACTAAGAAGGACATCCAACATGCTTATACTATGATATTTATCTCTTTTGACTTTTGTTTCTAAGAAGCAAAAGCATGATAGTTTATTTCTAATTTTGAAGACATGGAGATCTTTTATTTTCTTCAGATCATTGATACCTCTAACATTGTATATGCATATCTTCATAAAAACTATCTTTTTGTTTGTTTTTGTTACCTAAGCCCTTGGGCCTTCCTCTACCCCTTTTGCCTGATTGTTGCTGCTGTTGCAGTTGGGAACTGGTGGTAATCTGTGAAGGTATTCGCAGAGGTGTAAGTAACACATTCTGATCATTAAAAGGTTCCTCCTGTTGCTCAAAGAAATCGTCATCTGCTATGCCTTCTTCTTTAATGACAATGGCTGAATAAGTGTTGTTATCAATATTGAAGTGATATAACTCTTCCTCAGTTAGAATGCTATCTTCATTTGTTACTAACACATTTTGCTCTTGAGTTGTATTAAATACCACAACTTCTTTCCCTCGGTTACCGGAAACACTTTGTCTATCTCTACTTACAGTTGGAGAATTGGAGTGTGCTCTCAAGGTAAAGGGAGAGTTCCAATGAAGAGAGTTGAGCAGAGAGCCTCCAGAAGAAGGTGAGTTTCTGACAAGAAGTGTAAAAGTAGCTAACAATGACCCAATGTTACTGGGAGTTGACCCTGCTTGTATATTTGAGGCACCATATTCACACTTAGAAGTAGGTGATGTTGAGGTAAATGGATTCACCAATTGTAAAGTGGACATAGTTATTTTTTAGGGGCTAAGTATAGTAGATGAAATATTGTCAGAGTCTGAGTTTATACCAAGAGATGGGGTAATGACAGGGGCTGCATCCAGAACTGCTGTCTAGTTTTGAGATCTTGCATTTCTAGTTCTAGGAACCCAAACCTGAGGTGGGGAAGTTGGGCATTTGGCTGTTGCATGCCCAAAATGATTGCATATGATGCAAGAGGGTGGTTTCAATAGATACTTCACATCAAGATAAACATATTTACCCCCAAGTTTAAGTTTCACTGATTTGGGAAAATCAAAAGTCAGAGGAATAGTAACATATACCTTTGAGAAGTCGAGTCTTTTCTTCTGTGATGTTGCTCCATCCATACATAGAGGCTCACCAATCAAACTTGCCAAGTATGAGAGTCCACTTTTAGTCCAAAGTTCTTTTGGGACTTTGAAAAGTTTGGCCCAGATTGGTACTGTGTTGACATTATTTCTTTGCCCTTCTACCTCTGGTGTCCATGTACGAACAACAAATATCTTCCCTGCAATGAAGATAGGACCTCTTTTAAGAACCATCTGTTTATCTTCAATAGTAGAGAAGCTGATGAAGAACATATCTCTATCCTTTGTGATCTCCAATGAGCCTTTAAGTTTCCAAGTTTTTTCTAGTGTACTCTTGAGAAAGGGAAGCCCCATTCTCTTATCTAAAAAGTACTTTACCAGGGAATCCTTCCATTCACTGATTCCCTTCAACGATAAGATCTTTTGGAACCACAGCAGCGCCATCTTCTATGATGGGTGTACAACTATTTAAAGTTGTATTAGCTGAAGTAGTAGTGTTTGAGTTCTGAAAAAGAGAACTCCATAGAAATGGTGGGGGTGGGTTGGGCGTGGGGAGGGAAGAGGAGGATGATGCCATATCTAAAAGGATGAGATAAATAGATCGATTATCTTCTTCTGAGGTGGTCTGAAACAACCCAAAAAAGGAAAGAAATGAAGTAAGTAGAAGATAGGATCTAGGAATCTAATCTAAAAATTATTTTACAAATGAGACATGGAATTCATTCTAGTAGTGAAGGAGATAATCTTGAATATTAACTCTGCAAAAAACACACTACTAGTTGGTTGTATACCTCAAGCTGTAGGCAAAGGCTTAGCTAATGCAATGGGCATCTCTCTTATCTCACCTCCTATCTCCTATCTAGGTCTTCCCCTGACATCATCAAGACTAGGAATAAGAGATTGTCTCCCTTCGGTGGAAAGATTAACATCCAAAATTTCAAACTAGAAGAATAAAACTCTGTCAAGAGCTGGTAGACTTGAAATCATTCAATATGTACTTTCTTCCTTTCAAGTGTTCTAGTCCAAAACCTTTGTCCTTCCTAAGAAAATCCTTGATAAGGTTTCCAAGATTTGCAATAGATTCCTTCGGTCTAGTCCTAGCATGGCAAACAAAATACATCATGCAATTCACGAGGTACTAAGCTATTCAAAGGAGCAGGGTGGCTTGGGCATGACTGATGCACGAACATGGAATAATGATGCATATTGTGGATTGGTTTCTAGAATTGCAGTAAAAAATGACTCATTGTGGCCCAACTAGACATGGAGTCAGCAGATTAAAAGACACTATTTTTGGTTTATGAAAACTCCATCAAGCTGCTCTTGGGTTTGGAGAGGAATTCTACCTCTGTGGGAGATATCTGAAGCAAGAAACCTTTTCAACCTTAATGAGGGAGCAAAAGTCAGTGATGCACTGGTACAAGGAGTCTGATCTTCCATGAATACTTCTCTCCTAGAGGGCCATTTCAAAAGTCTAATTTTGGGAACTAAAGTCAATGGATATCTTGAGAAAGATGAAGTGGTATGGGTCCCTAGTACTTCTGGTGGCTTCACAGTGAAATCCGCTTATATAGTGCCGAGAAAAGTGAGAACAAAGGTAAAATGGTATAGAGTGGTGTGGGGGAAACTCTCTGTACCAAAACACTCATTCACTTTGTGGCAACTACTCTCCAACTATTGCCCCGCGCCAGATAGGCTGATCCAAAAGAAGGTTTTGCAACATTCTGAATGCAGCTTATGTTATGCTTTGTATGAAAATTCCAAGCACTTATTCTTTGATTGCCAATACACCAAACAAGTCTGGGAATAAGTTAAGAATGTACTTGGGATAGGAGGGACTGTGAAGGGATCCACTAAAGAATGGTACGAGATCTTCAGACTTTGTAGAATTAACTCTATCAGTGTTGATATCTATAAAGCATGTATTGGAGCTACTGTTCATGAAATTTGGTGTGAGCAAAACAGATGGAAGAAAAAGAATCTAAAGCTTTCTGCGTAGTAGTTGAGTACAAAGGTTATGGGTTATATGCAGATATACTTCTAAAACAATTTGACAGATGTCAAGGCATCTGCTTCTCTGAGGATATTGGCAACAAGATTGGGAGTGGAACTAGACTTCAGAGAACCAGAATCCCACTGGATCAAATGGGAACCAACAACTAAAAACTCATATATGCTTAACACAGATGGCTCAGTCCAAGACAATGGGAATGGTTTTGGAGGAATCATTAGAGATGCACTGGGAAATGTTACTCTGGCATATGCAGGCAGTTCATCTAAACCCTCGGTTATATACCAATAACTCTTTGCTATAACAAATGGACTTCAGCACGCAAAAGAGCAAGGAATTATCAACCTTGATATCAGCTTAGATTCTATAGGAGCTATCAACATTATCAAGGACCCATGCCAAAGCCCTTAGTACTGCTCTAACATTGTAGCCTTAATTTCATCTCTCAGAAGACACTTTGTTAAATGCAGTTTTAAGCATATCTATAGATAGGGTAATGAGGCAACTGATTTCCATTCAAAGTTGTACAGATCACTGGATGATCTTGGTATTTCCTTTCTCCCACCTCTTGATTTTAAGTTACATAATATAGTGGACGAAGATAGGAAATAAACTATGTACTTGAGAGCTTTTTCTAATACATGTTGAGGTTTTCCATAACCTCTAAATTTTTGAAAAAAAAAATTCATTATTGTGAGATTTTAGAGATAGAACTCATAAACAGTGGACTAGAGATTAGAATCCCCACAAAACAGATTCGTGGGTGTGCTAATCTCTCATACTAGTAAGGCTATGAAAAGAGATAATCATGAGTTTGCCAGGGATCAATAAACTAATTCAATAACTCGATTAATAGTTAATTGAATTACGTGGTAGAACAACCCCTCTCTATTATCTCTAAATCACCATTAAATTTACTATTTTCCAGGACCCATATATTACTCTCATCATCTAGTTATTAGTTATTTTCCATGTTTATTCATTAAGTGTTTTAGAAACAAGAGTGGAACGACCTCGCGACTCATCTATATTATAGATTGTGTTATGAGAGTAAAGTAGAATTAGTTATTGATAGCATAAGAATAGTAGAGTAATATACTATTTTTTTGAGTTATCAAATGGCATCGCTGCCATCTTGTTTTCTCTAGCATGATTAAACCTAGAAAATATTGTTCACTAGTATAGTTCTTGAATTTTTGTTGTTTTCGTACTGTTCAAATTTCTCTTTTTTTTTCTACCACTGCTTGAGTGCATAAAATTTTCCAAACAAACTCCTTCCACCACAATGAACTGGCTGGAAAAAATCCAACTGATTGCTTATAGTTAAGAGAGTGCATGCCCCTTAATTTGCCTACCACAGAGCGTGAATGCCCCCTATTATGTCCCCTTTTCTATTTTTCGTACAGAGAGCGCACGCTCCTTATTTAGTCTTATCACAAGGGCACACGCCCCCTTACTCAGTACACAGTAGTTAATGTTTTCATAGTAGCCCCACGAAAGCCTATAGAGTATTACCCAGTACTCGTGTGAGCCCATTAATTAAAAAAAAAAAAAAATTGGAAACCTACTATAGCAAGCCTGATCCATCATAAGAGTTCCAGCTCAATCCACATGAATAAATAGAAACCCACTGTAGCAAGCCTGACTCTCAAATTAACAGTCAAGGGGTGCACACCCCCTATTTGGCCTATATTATAGGGCGCATGCCCTCCAACTATTACTGATCAATTCCAACTTTTTACAAGTCATTCCAGTCACCTTCTAGGATCTGGAACAGTGCTGCTACGGTATTCCAGTAAGTTTGAAGATGGTGCACTTGGATTTTGAAGGTGCTAGTAAGCGCAGTGAGGAGGCATATAGGTTCTCCTATTTCCACTCCTCGTTTCTTCTATTAGAGGAGTAAATTCTAGTAATAATCAGGCTTGTTTGACTACTATGATTGTTTCTTTAATCTTAGACATAGCCTTGCATGAGATTAAGGTTTGGTAAGAAGAAACCATCTAACGTGGTATATCGTAAACGTCAACACACATACCTATCTAGATGATCACACATAACACCTGCAATACTAGTTGAAGAACCAGAGACTCCTCTCTCTGATTTTTATAACGCCCTGAATGATGGACCTAAGTCGTGCATCGTTCTTGTAAACCACATGGGGGATTTTGGAATTCACCTGTACATATTTAACTTGTTACCAGTTTTCCATGGTTTAGACCACGAGAAACCTTAGCAACACATGCGTAGGATAGAACAAGTTCTTTATACCTTCCATCATCATAGCGTAAGTCTGGAACAAGTTAAACTTAGGGTGTTTCCTTTCACCCTAGCTGACAAGGCGGCATCATGGTTAACTGAAGTTTTGGTATTGTGGTGAGTATACTTCAAAAGAGTTTAGATTAGAAGTTAAGGTTTATCCTAAATTGTTTAGAGTTTGAGTGAGAAAGATATGAAGAAGAAAGGTACACTCTTTAAAGATAAGAATGGTTCTAAGCTAATGAACTTGAAAGCTTTAATTGTTGTATTGAAATAACTTGAAAACATAAAAGGGAAAGATTGATTAAAACATTGAAATAAAACAAGAAAATAAGATGGAAGATTGAAACAAAGAACAAGTAACAAGTTGATTGAAATAAAGGAAATGAAATAACAAGTTGATTGAAATAAAATGAAATAAAACAACAAGAAATTAAAAACATGAATTGAAAAACAAGACAAGAAAATAAACAAACCAAATGATTTGGATCCTAAGACAATTGATGGTTTCTCTCTCCCTTGCTTTTGGGTTATATACCCCTACTTTTGCTAATTACAAATTTGCCTTTCTCTATTATAAACTAGACACCTCACCCTTTCACTTTTGCTTTTGCTTTTGCTTTTTGGTGCCTTCTTGACCAAGGTAGGTTTAGGAAGAACATCTTCATAATTTGAGATAAGGGCCTCCATCTTTGATCTTCTGATTTGAGGACTTTGACTGTTGACTTTGACTATTAACTTTGACTGGTTGACTTTAACTTTTTCAACCTTTTTCCATAGCAGCTACTGGTATTCATAATAAGCGTGATTAATGCTCCTTTTGGTGCTAAGATACAGCTTTTATGATAAGTGGTCTGAAATACTCCTTAACCTGAAAAAGGCAGTAAAAGCTATGAGTTGTCTTTTCGTTAAGCATAAGAAGAGTTATAAAGCAGCAATATACAGGTAATAAAATACATATTTGGGAGCTGATTACCACCCCAAAATAACATCTTGCTTGTCCTTGGTAATAGCCCATAATTGCTATTTTAACCCCTTAACAATATTACTTTTAGACCAATTATGTGATTAATAAGTAAGAGTTAGTACTGTTATCTTGTTCTTATGTATTTCAGGCATTGGAGTCGAATATGTGCAAAAATGGAGAAAAGGTTGGTTGCTAAGAAGTTCTATGATCAAAGGCCAATATTCAAGGAGAAAAAGCCTTTTTAAAGCACGGTCAAAGCTAAAAAGTCAAAGTCAACGCGGGAAGAAACATAGCACAAAAGTCAGCATAACTTCCGAACACCGTATCTTTAGACTTATACCTCGGAATTGGGCCTACCTTAAGTTAACAGGACCAGCTCAGAAAGAGCTTTCTAATGGTCCAAGCCTTGACCCAATCAAAGGAGCAAAAGTGGATAAAAAGGCTGTTGAAGTCATTTTCAGCTGAAAACTCCTTCATGGACTGAAGTAATGAGGTTTTGGGCTCGATTTTCCGACCCAAAACATGACTCCTCAGCCCATGCATGAATTTGTGGATCTTGTCCCCTCCATATAAAAGACAAAGACTTATATCTTAAGCTATCTTGTTTTTTTTTACTTAGTCAATTAGTTTTTAGTTAGTTTTTTAAGGAGTGAATGATCAAAATACTTAGTTTTAATTCATTAAATTAGTTTTTATAAATGAATCTAGTTAGTTGTCAATTTTATTAGTTGTTAGAACAAGTTTTGAATTTTAGAATAAAATACTTAGTTTATATTTCAATATTTAATTTCGAATTCAATTCTTGATTCATAGATTTAGTTGTTTTAAATTGATAATTAGTATTCATAATCTGAGTTCTAAATTAGTTTTAAATTCAGTTTTAATCCATTTTAAATCTTAGACTATTGTTAAATTAGATTAATAAAGTTAAGTAGTTATTCAATAATGACTTGTTTTAATTGTTCTTGTTTAAGAAATGATAGTATAATAATTTAAGGCTAAAACCTCCATTAAAGGGGTTTGAGGAAGCCTTAATGAAACTTGATTGTTGTTAGCGTAGAATTTTTTGTAATAATCTATTCCATTCTAGAAAGCAATTAGTTCACCCTGAGAATGGGTTTGATTGCTTCACATGCTAGTTGTTAGTTGGTAGAGATTACCATGAACAATTAGGGATTAGAATGACCTAATTGCTATGCGAAAGCATTGCAATTCGAATTACGACAATTCCTCGCTAGTTGATTAAGTCGAATTAAGGTGGAATCAAATCCCTCTAATTCCTCCTTATATTGTTAATTTAGTATTTTCGTAGTTTGAATTATCGTATCTTGATTAGTTGAATTACCATCGTAGTATAATTTCCATCGTTACTCTCATTGATTTTGATAGACTGATTATCGTAGTTAACTTGAATTCTAAAGAACTAAGAGTGGAATGAATTCTCTAATCCAAATATTACTTTGATAACGAGAGTAAAAAACTTTGATATTAAGCACAGATTAGTTCTAGTTTTACTTACGTTCGAGTTTAATCGTTTATTTGTAGGTAAAACTAGCGTTTTACCTTTTATCAAATGGCGCCGCTGCCATCTTAGTTCTATTTAGATTTGTTTTTGTTCGTATTGTTAGTTTTTCCAAAGTCCCATTAAACCCACCAACCCTTGTTTGGTTCTAATAGTGATTGTTTGGTTCAAAAACTAAAAAAAATTCCAAGAAAAAGCCTGAGAGCGCCCTGCGCCCATCCCAGGCAAAGTTCGAGCGCCCCCTGTGTTGACATGCCTGGAACTCGAGTTACACAAGGAGTGCGACATGCACCCATCCAAGCCAAAGTTCGAGTGCCCCCTGCGCTGACACGCCTGGAACTCGAGTTACACAAGGAGCGCGACCTGCGCCCTATTTAGGCTACTTGTGAGCGCGACCCGCGCCTTCTTCTGAACAGCCCGATTTTCACCGGTTAGTACAAACTTCCATTTCTTAAAGTTATTCAGTGTTTCTAACTTGAAAAATACACTAAGTTCGCGTATACAAGACGCTATTCATAAGCGAAGTAAGGAGGCATTTAGGTACTTCTTTCTTCCACTCCTCGCATCTCCTATTAGAGGATTTATACTAGCATATCAGGGTTGTTTTGACTGTTGTCGTATTTCTTCAATATTGAACTTAGCCTTGCATGAGATTAAGGTCAGGTAGAGAAAAAAATGATTAACTTAATCTATCATGAACGTCAACACACAACCTTATCTAGTATACCACATACTACACCTAAAATAATGGCTAAAGAAAGAGAGTTTCCTCTCTCTGACTTTTACAAAGCCTTGAACGATAGCCCAAAATCTTGCATCGTTCTTGCAGACCCAGTGGGGGATTTCCGAATCCCCCCAAATATATTTAATTTCTTACCGTATGCATAGGATTGAACAAGTCCTTACCACATTCCATCATCCTACGGTTGGTACGGAACAAATTAAATTGAGGGTCTTTCCTTTCACCCTAGCCGACAAGGCGGCATCTTGGTTAACTACCCAAGCACCTAATTCTGTGGACTCATGGGCCAAACTTGTTCAACTATTTATGGAACATTTTTACCCACCACTAAAGACACATGAAATGCTTTCCAAGATTCATTATTTTTGACAGAATCCTCATTAATCCTTTTCAGGGCTTGGAATTATTTCACTGACCTGCTTATACAGTTGATAAACATAAAAAGATAGTTTTACTCACAAATAAAGCTTTGAAACTCTAAACGCAAGTAAAATTATAAACTGAACTGTTACTTAACAAATATATTTGTTTTCTACTCTCGAATCTATTGACGTAGAGTTGGAATAGAAGATTCCTTCCACTCCTAGTCCTTTAGCATTCAAGTTTTCTACAATTGATGAGTCTATCCAAAGTCTAATGAGAGCAATGATGGAATTTATACTACGATGTGAATTCAAATAAAAAGATACGAATAAGCGAAATGACAGGATGCTAAGGGTTTGAATCTAGATAAAGAATTAAAGGGGATTAAATGCACCTTAACTCGACTTAATCAACTAACAAAGACTCGTCGTGATCCAAATTGCAATGCTTCACATATCAAAATGGTAGTTCTAATCCCCAATTATACATGGCATCTCTACCTTTTTAATAACTAGCATGTGAGGTCGTCCACCCATTCTCATGGCGAATCAACGACCTTCTAGAGTGGAATAAACTCTCACGACGATTTCTAAGTTAACAAAGATCAAGTTTCATCAAGGCTTCTTCAACCCCTCTAATGGAGGTTTAGCCTTGATTCATCAAGCTATCATTTCCCATTGAATTAACACTAGACATAATATAAAGATTCGAACTTTACTAATTTTGATTAAACAAAACTTCAAATCTAATTAATAACTAAGAATTGAATAACAACAAGAATTGAAATTAGATCTACAAATTTAAATGACAAAATCGAAATGAACAAGAATAAACTATTTTATTTATCTAATCAATGAAGAACAATAATTCAAAGAATTAATCTAAAACAAGGAATGAAACTAATTAATTTAACTAATTGAATTCAAAAACTAGATCTACAAGCTATTTTTAATGGCTACTTTCTATTCTAAGCTATCTAACTATATCCTTCTTCAGAGCTAAGTCTTGTTTTATGTAAAGAAGGAGGCCAGATCCAAAATTTTGTGCATGGGCTGAGGTCTCATGTTGACTTGTGCACTGTTTCTGCTCGTGTTGACTTTTCAGCTTTTGACCGGGCTTCATAAAGGCTTTGTCTCCTTGAATCTTGGCCTTATCACAGAACTTCTTAGCAACCAACCCTTTGCTCCTTTATATTGCCAAAGTGGCACATTTCTACACATAATTGAGTTCCATGCCTGAAATACATAAAAACACGTAATTAGCATTAACTCTTATTTATTACTCGCATAATTGGTCTAAAAGTAGTATTATTAAGGGGTTAAAACTACAGTTTTGGGTTCTTATTAATAGTGTCCACATCATAACCTTGTTGAAGACACGTTAGTTCGTGCCTTTTTCAAGGGACTTTTACACCACCATAAAGAGGTCCTAGCTATACTGAATGGGGATAGTTTCCTCAGTAAAGGAGCCTCAGAGGCTTATAAGTTTTTAGAAGATCAAACAAAGCATAATAATAACTTGGGGGGTAGTGACAATATCCCCGCTCCGCTAGTTCTTCTTCAACAAATAAGGTTGTTGGTATGTTTGAGATTAAACCCGATCTTGAGCTTAAAACTTTAATCGAATCTCTCACTAGAAAGGTAGAAGCTATTTCTATTCAACAAAAGCCTGTCCCCATTATGAATGTCAACTCTAATCCATGTAATTTATGTTTGAGTCCTGAGCATCCCGACTCCTATTGTCCTCTCACCTACGAGCAGCAAACATCCCAAAGCATATAATGTTTGCTCCATTAATAGCTATCCTATTCCTAGCGCCCCTTGGAGACAACATCCCAACTTCAGTTGGAGAAATAATCAACAAGTTACACCTCCAGGGTATAATAATCAAAATGTTAGGCCAACAAATAATTACAACCAAGCTCCACCACGACAAGGACAAGGACAAGGGATTTATAATAATTATAATAGTAATAATTATAATGCTAATAGAGGTATTGTTCCGGTTAATCATAACTATAACAACCCACCTGTTAATAATCAACGTGACGTAGTTCATGTCACACAACCTGTAACAAACACTCCTCCACAACCGGATCGCTTCGATGCCTTTATGCAAACTCAACAACATATTTTACAGTCCATCGAACTTTTCTTACAGTAGTTAGCCTAAGAGAAAGTACAACCCAGAGGTTTGTTTGTAGGTCAAGAGATACCTAATCCTAAAATAACAAACACAGCCTTTAAAGTAAATGGTAATACTAGTAATAAAAATGGAATCGTAGGTGAGCTAAAGGCCATCACCACTCTCCGTTCTTGTAGAGTGGTTGATAACGCAGTAACTATGCTTGTAGTTACCCCACCAATCGTCCCTACACCGGATATTGAACTAGATACTAAAATAGAAATTGAAGATCCTACCCCTTGTAGAGGTACCAGTTAAACCACAAAGCCAAGGTTAGACATCCTGTTGATCCATACGCTAAATATAGAGAGAAACCACCGTTTCCCCAGAGATTAGCCATGTTAACTAAGGATATGAATTTCGAAGAGATTAGGGAAGTTTTTAAAAATCTAACGATAAATCTTCCCTTTCTTGAAGCGATTAAAAAGTTATCTCACCATGCTAAGTTTCTTAAAGAGTTGTGCACTACTATGCGTAAGACAAATATTCCTAAAGACGCCTTTTTAACTAAACAATTTCCAACCTTATCCGAACATAATTGAATCGTTAAGTACAAGGACCCTGGTCATCCTACTGTGCAATGCACCTTAGGAGATTCTCACATGACGACCGCGCTATTAGACTTAGGGGCAAGTGTTAACTTACTCCCATATTATTTATATAAACAAATAGGTCTACAGGAGATGCAACCTACTAAAATGACATTGCAATTAGCGGATCGATCTATTAAGTATCCTAAGGATGTGGTTGAAAACGTCTTTATTAAGGTTCAGGATTTCTACTATCCTGCTAATTTTGTTATCCTCAATACAGAAGTAACTAACGACTCTGTTTTGATCATCTTAGGGCGTCCCTTCTTGGCAACTGCCAACGTACTTATAAATTGCCACGATTTTTCGATGTCCATGTCTTTTGGCCATCTTTCTGTTAGGGTCAATGTTTTTAAAATGATGAAACAGTTACCAGATTTGTCTATAGATGGGGAGGTTAGCATGATCGAGAGCTTAGCTCAAGACTATTTTAATAACATGTTTCTAGAAAACTAGATGAATAAATTCCTTTCCTTTGGAAGTTCAGATTTTGAAGATGACTCCTACGTAGAGGAAGTCAATGCCCTCTTCGAGTCTACACCTACCATAAACCCTTATGTTGCTCCATCTACTGAGTTTGAAGACCTGTTACCTAAACAAGTCTTCACTACTTAAGATGAGGAACCACCAAAAGCCTTTATCGACACTCCCACCACCCCGGTGCTTAAACCTCTTCCTTCTGAGTTGAAGTATATTCAACTTGATCCAGATGGTAGTCATCTGATAATTATATCTTCTTTGTTGTCTGTGGATGAAGAGGCACAGTTGATTAGGGTAATTAGGGAATATCGTTCAGTGATTGGTTGGTCCCTAGACGACATTAAGGGGATTGACCCTAATGTTTGCACTCATCGTTTCCATTTGGAGGATAATGCAAAGACTTCTCGGGAACCTCAGCGTCGCTTGAACCCTACCATGAAAGAGGTAGTCAGGGAAGAAGTCTTATGTTTACTCAATGCGGGTATCATATACCCAATCTCCGATAGCGAATGGGTAAGTCCCATTCACGTAGTTCCTAAGAAATCAGGGATTACCATGATACGTAATGCTAAGGGTGAAAATGTTTCCATGCATGGTCCTATGAAATGGAGGATCTGTATTGATTACAAACGTTTAAATGCCATGACACGAAAGGATCATTTTCCTTTATCATTTATAGATCAGATGCTCGAACGTCTAGCTGGTCATGTTTTTTATTATTTTTTAGTTGGTTACTCTGGCTATTTTTAAATTATTATTGATATTGATGACCAAGAAAAGACTACCTTCACATGTCCTTTTGGAACGTATGCCTATAAACGAATGCCTTTTGGCTTTTGTAATGCTCCTGGTACCTTCCAGCAGGATATGCTTCATATATTTAGTGACATGCTAGAGTGCTTCATGGAAGTTTTCATGGATGATTTTTCTATCTATGGAGACTCTTTCACTGACTACCTATCTAACCAGTTTAAGGTTTTGACACAGTGTGAAGAGAATAGTCTAGTTTTAAATTGGGAAAAATGTCATTTTATGGTGAAAAAGGGAATAGTGCTAGGTCACATTGTGTCTTGTGATGGCATCAAAGTAGATAAGGCCAAACTAGATAAGATAGCGTCTCTACCTATACCACGGACTATCCATGATATTAGAGCCTTTCTAGGCCATACAGGTTTTTATAGGCATTTTATCAAAGATTTTTCAAAAATAGCTAGGCCTTTGACTAATTTGCTTTTAAAGGATGCCATCTTTGATTTTAATTTTAACTGTAAACAAGCATTTGAAACTTTAAAAGCCGCCTTAACATCTGCACCCATTATACAGCCTCCAGATTGGTCTAAACCTTTCGAGCTTATGTGTGATGCTAGTGATTATGTCGTTGGTGCTGTGTTAGGTCAAAAACTAGATAATAAGTCCACTGTCATTTATTATGCTAGTAAAACTTTAAACGATGCTCAATGGAATTATACAACTATGAAAAAAGAATTCTTAGCTGTCGTTTATGCTTTAGATAAGTTTCGTCCTTATTTGGTTGGTACTAAGACTTTAGTTTACACAGACCATGCAGCCCTTAGGTACCTTCTCGCAAAGAAGGATCCTAAACAGAGATTAATCCTATGGATTCTACTCCTGCAAGAGTTCACATTTGAAATTAAGGACAAAAGAGGGGTCGAAAATGTTGTTTGCCGACCACTTATCTAGACTAACAAATGACGATGATAGTGATTTTGAGTCCATACCTAACTCCTTTCATGATGAACATCTGTATCCTATTTTTTCTGCACCATAGTATGCTGACATTGTGAATTATTTAGCATATGATATTCTTCCTGTTGTTTGGTCAAGAAATGAACGTAAGAAGTTCTTGGCTAGAGTTAAGCTATACTACTGGGATGAGCCCTACCTTTTTAAGTATTATGCAGATCAGATTATTCGTCGTTGTATTCCCTAGTGGGAATATAATGAGGTTCTATCGTTCTACCTTGACAAAGATTGTGGTGGCAATTTTAGTGGTATGAAAACAGCTACTAAAATTCTTCAATGTGGGTTTTATTGGCCCACCCTTTTTAAAGATGCCCAAGTGCATTGCTAGACGTGCGTTCGTTGCCAATAACTTGGGCGAATTACTTAGCGTAATATGATGCCATTAAATCCAACCATGGTTGTAGAAATTTTTGATGTATGGGGCATTGATTTCATGGGTCCTTTTCCTGTTTCCTACGGTTTTATATATATTCTGGTTGTCGTGGACTACGTGTCTAAATGGATAGAGGCCATGGCTTGCTGTAGGAATGACCATAAGACAGTTGTGTTTTTTGTTAAGGAATACATTTTCTGTCAGTTTGGCATTCCTAAAGCCATCATTAGTGATGGTGGAACATATTTTTGCAACAGAGTTGTTGTGTCTCTAGTTAAAAAGTATGGAGTTACACATAAGGTGGCAACTCTTTATCATCCACAAACTAGCAGCCAAGTAGAAGTTTCTAATAGGGAAATCAAAAAAATCTTAGAAACAACTGTAAATCCTGATAGGAAAGATTGGTCTAAGCATCTAAATGATGCCTTATGGGTGTATAGGACTGCTTTTAAAACTCCTATAGGTATGTCTCCCTTCATACTTGTATTTGGGAAACCTTGTCATTCGCCCGTTGAATTGGAGCACTGTGCTATGTGGGCTATAAAAAGCCTTAACTTTAATTTTAATAAGGCGGGTGTCAAGCGCAAGTTGCAATTGAATGAGCTTGAAGAAATCCGTAGCGATTCTTATAATCTCGCAAAGGATTATAAAGCTAACATGAAACGTGTTCATGATAAACAAATCTTGTGCAAAGAATTTGTGGTTGGTCAAAAGGTCTTGCTTTACAACTCCCGTCTGCATATTTTTCCCGGAAAATTAAAAACCCGTTGGTTTGGTCCTTTTATGGTTACTGAAGTCACCCCTTACAGGGCAATCACCTTGGTAAATCCCAAGGACAACAATACCTTTCAAGTCAATGGCCAAAAGTTAACACATTTTCACTAGTTAATGTCCCCTGATGTGGAGGAAGTCCTTTTACAGGACCCTGTCTATGAGGACTGGCCTTTGTTGTTTGGTGTACTTCCTTTCACTTCCATATATTGGTGAGTGCACTATTCAGGTAACCGGGCCCTCCTATTGGAGTGTGTGGCTGTAAGTACTGGATCCTAAGACCATGTTTAACATAATTCACATTTTCTACTCTTGCATGTTTTCTCGATTTTTGAGTCATGTCCCTCTATGTTGTGAATTATGTCTTTATTGCTTTTTGTTTTCCTTATATTAATTCGTATTCATAAAAAAAAAATGTATATATATATATATATCAAAACCATAAAAATAGTAATCTAGGAAGTCTAGGGAATCTAACTTTAAAAGACCCATGTTTAAAACAAATTTTCTAAACTCTGTTCTATAAAATTTGTTTGGGGGTGGGGTGTTGGTCTTTCCATCCTTGATTGCTCAACTTTCCATTTTTGTTGCTTATGCCGTTTAATCATATTTTGATTCGGGTTGATATTATTTATAAATTTAGATTTCATTTGTTCGCATTACTTATGTTATTCACGCACTTCGAGGCATTTTACACATTTTTATATGTCAACCATGGTTAGAATAGAGTGTTGTATGGATCATTGTATTGGAAATCCTCTGTTGATCATTTTCATAACTCATTCGCAAAAATCGGACCGGTAACGAATCAAGAATTTCAGTTTTAGTTTGTGCGCATAAAAATCGAATTGTGTAAAATCGAATTGGGCTTGGGCCCAAATATCGCACGCACGTGTGACGTCTTCCTGAAACACAAAAACAGATCGCAATTTCATTTTCTTCATTCCACCATTAGCACCCACCAAACACTAACCAAAATAAAAAAAAAAGAAAAAAAGAAAAGAGAAATCCAAATACCACCACACCAAAAAGGTTTCCCCCACTCCCAATCTTCTCCACAACATCTCCACCACCATTATCAACAGTTTAACCACCGAAAAAATAGAAAAAAAAACCAATTAATTCAAACACCACCATGCCCACTCCAAAATTTTGAGTGAGTTTGATTCAAACTCATTCCCCACATTGCACTCAAGCCCACAAATTGACATCAAACCTCAATGGCTCAAAAACGAAGAATGTTGCTGGAACAAGCTTTTACTGCCGACCACTGTACACCGTTTTTTAGTGACGAGATGATTAGTAAGGATTAGAATAGGTTGTGGTATTCGGCTAATGACTTTTATCACATTGATTTGGTGTTACAATTCTATAAGAGGAGGGAGTTGGAGGGTCAGAAAATTTTTGTGAAGGTGAATGGGACGAGGAGAGAAGTTTGTAGAGATGTGTTGGTTGTTATTTCAGGCCTTACGCCAGAACGCCATCTCGAAGCCACCTTGCAGGAATCCCAGTATGGTGGAGTTCCTGCATTGATGAAAGACACTGTCATGGAGGGACAGTACAATCCGAAATCACATTGTGTCTGACAGTCATCTCTGCAAACCAACCAGCTGGCTGTAGATCAGTGGATTGGTAAGAACGTCATTGGGAAACAAAAAGTCAGCGACATCGGTTTGAACTGTCTGCACGTTTTCTGGATATTGTAGGAAAAGAGGTATAAATTCTGCATCCTCGATTTTATATTAAATATGATTAGAGGAGTTGGAAGAAGTATTGCACCTTTCCCTATTTTAATTACTAAGATCATGATGAGTTTTAGAGCTATTCTGAAAAGTGATCGTATTATGTTAAAGTTGCATTCGAATCTTATTATTTATACGGAGTGTATCCAGAAGACATGGAGGTTGCCGGAGGATAGGGTTGTTGATTCAGATGATGAGGAGGAAGACACGACATATTTTGATGCCGATGCCTTGGAGAAGTGTACTTCTGATATAACACGCATGTCAGTACTTCATCGTGGCCTGCATTCCCTTAAGGACCTTTGTGAAGATCTCCGGACTAGGCAGGTTAACATTCAACATAACCAAGTGAGCCTTCAGACGAATTTGGAATTGATTAATGATAGCCACCGGGATCTCCATGCTAACATGGAGACTCTCGTCCAGCGTGAGGATGCGCTTTGGGTAGAGATGAGAGAATTTATGGAGGCACAGCGCCGATTTCGAGTGGAAATCCTAGAACGCATGCCACCCATCGGGGGTTCTTCCTCATAGGAGTCTGTGAGGCATGAGCGTCATCGCCGAAGGACGAATGACTCGGGCCCATCTTCATCTCGTGGCTAATGGTTTAGGAAATTTGTTGTTTTGATGTTGTTTTATTGTTTTTAGTAGATTGGATATTGAGTTGTTAAATTTGAATTATGTAGTTAATTGTTATTTGATGTTCTATTTTAATCTAATTTGGTTTTTGTCTAAGCATGCGATGATTTTTGCGTAAATCCCACCTTCCCGAATTGTTTGGGGTGGTATTATTGTTTTTCTCATTGTTTTTATCTTGTCAACCGTTTTAGAAGTTAAATCTTGCAAATCGTGGAAATATGAGTTGTTGGGAATGTTGCCGATATGGGTGTGGCTAAGATTAGATATTGTTGTAGAAGGGAATTTCAATGAATAGAATTAGAATGATGCTATTTTGAAATAAACCAAAAAGCTATTGGTTTATATTCGGAATATGCACCTAACTTGTTTCCGTTTTGGTTTTAGAATATTTTGTTTTTGACAATTGCCTTAAAAATTATGGCAACCTGTTGATATTCGTTTTAGAAACTAAAACCCTTTATACACTTGATTCACTCTGCACTCACAACCCACACCCCTTACTTGCATCTCAACTTGAACCTCTAAATTTTTCCTTTTGTTTTTCACTTCATCCTGCTAAGAGTACACGGAGCGCGCCTTGCGCCCTACACATACCATTCCAGAGCGCACCCTACGCTGAAGCCTCTGGAACTCGAGCAAGACCAGAGCGTGCCCTGTGCCCTACCAAGGCCAACTCAGAGCACACTCCGTGCTCTCTTCTCTAGACCTCACCCAAGATAGGGCGCACCAGCGCCTTCACGAGCAATTTCGAGGCGCCCAGCGCCGACCGACGCCACCAGCTTTAATTTTCTGGTTTTTTGTGAATTTTCCAGGGTTGTTTGTAGCACTTCTAGAGAGTAGTTATCATGATGAAATCTCCTACAATCATATCGGAGCAGTCTTTTAAAGATTTGTTCCAAAGCGACACCTATGGTGCTTGGTTTCGTGAGGTGGTCATACACATAGGCTGGGAGTCACTAATGGTAAGACCTGATGAACATTATTCTCTGGCACTTACATCTTATTTTTATGATAATTGTAAGTTCTTTGATAGACTGGATGAAGAACAAGTGTTCTCCATCACCATTGAGGATGAACCAATGGAAATTACCAGGTTCTTGCTAGCCTTTGTTCTTGGACTTACTATGCCCGTTGAAATACAAGACTCACAGGCCTATTTGGTAAGTGTTCTCCATCACCATTGAGGATGAACAAATGGAAATTACCAGGTTCTTGCTAGCCTTTGTTCTTGGACTTACTATGCCCGTTGAAATACAAGACTCACAGGCCTATTTGGTCGATAATATGTACCTTTATAACTACAAGGATTTGCATGAGCGTTACGGGGCAGGAATCTTTAGGATAGAGGACCAAGGGGAATATAACGTCGCCCTTGGTAGCCTGTCCATGAACGTAGGCATTGTTATGTTTTGGATCCTGCTAAACATTAGAGGGGAATGGCGTTATTCTTCTGTGAATGACAAAACTTGTGATATTTTCCTTGCTTTAGCTGGGGGACGTATACTCTATCATATTCCCTAGACACTTATGTCTAGTTTAGCACGAGCCCATAGCATGAGGCATAAGTACCTTCTTATGCCTGTTTTAGTTCGTCGTATTATGTTATGTTTCTTCCCTGTTTTTTATGCCCGCTTCACGGATTGGGTTGGGGTCGACATTGTGAGACCCACCAATTGTATTATTCGATCTTTTCGTGTAATGACTTGGTAAGGGTGGAGGATACAACCTCATCAGATTACACCTTACACCCCATCCGACCAAGTGGTGCTTAACATGTTAGCGATCGTAGATGATAAATGGCATGAAGCCTGGCAAATCATCATGGCGTGGTAGGATGCGAAGGAACCTCATTTCTTTATGAAGAGGAGAGTGATGATGCTTAAACGCTGGAGATAAGGTAAGTTGGTTTTTTTTTAGTTTTAGTTAGTGTCTGTTTATGTCCCAAGCAATTTGATTCTTGTTATCTCCATAACCGGTGGAACTCATATAGAGTTGCGTCTGTTTTTCTTTATCTATATTAGTATATTTTAACTTTGTTTTGCAGATGCTCTAAATTTTCACATGTTTCAATGGTAACTCCTATCTTCCTTAATTCTTTACTTTGAGGACAAAACATGTTTTTGTTTGGGGGTGGCATAGAAACACGCGTAAATTAAGGCACCTGTTAGGATATAGATACGTACAATATGCACTTGTTTTCTAGTAAAAAGTTCAAAAATTAAAAAAATAATAATAATAAATAAAAAGTTATGTTATACACTTAGAAATATTGATATTGTTTTCTTTCTCTATGTTTTTAATAATCTAGAAGTCTCACGTTAGCTTTTGCATTAGAATAATTTTTAGAAACTTAGGTTAATATGTAGGTAATAATCTTTACATCTTTGTTTATAAATATATTACATGAGTATCTATAATTGTTTGGCATTAAGTTTCTGAAATCTAGGCTAGAGTACTTATTCTACAAATCCTGTGAGAATATAGCCTAAAGCCTTATATGAGTAAAATATTTGAGAAATGACACAAGGGAGAAGTAAATTCCGGATAGAGAAATCACACGTCCACTTGCTTAATTATTATACCATATCCTAAGCGAGAATTTAGGCCCTCTTTGGATCGATATAGCCAAAAATTCAAACCTATGAATTATTTTCCGCTAGTCGTCCCTCTGAGCCTTTCTTTAACCTTTCATAAACCACAATTCTTTTACCCTTTTACAAAACAAATAAAAATAAAAATCAGCCTACCCATTATTTGAATGAGTCTGAGAATAGAGATGAAGAATGGAAAAGAGAAAGACCTTTGAAATCAAGAATTTGTTAGTTGCTTCAAATAAGAAAAGAAAGTTCCATCCAAATAAATAAAATAAAAGTAAAAATAAAATAAAGAGTTAGAACTCAAAAAACATAATCGAAGGAGTCAAAAGCCAAAGAAAAAGAAAAAAAATGGCTAAGGATGGAAACAAAGTGTAGAAGCAAAGTAAAGAACAAAGTTTTCTCTAGTTACATAATATGAAGACTCTATTATCTCAAACTGGTTCTTTTTGAATATCCATTTCCTTCATTATTAAAACCATCACCTAATCCCCGCAACACCTAATAAAGACCTCTAACTCAATTAGGAATAGGTTAGTGTGATAGTAAGTGGCAGATGTGTTTGATCAATTTTGGCTTCCTTGTGTGTCATTGAGATTGTAAGGTAAAGTGTGCCCACTGCACACTGGAGTTGCGAAATTTAAGCAGAAAAATTAGAGTATTTTTGTCTTGACTTTTATGTTAGGACCTACTTAAGGACGTTATTCCAAAGTTTCAGAAACGGACCTGTTAGTACATTTCATAGTATTACTCATTGTATATATGTTTATTCTTAGATGATTGATTATTATACATATATATATTAGCTTAGGTTTCGACTTGATTATTATGTATTCATTGCTAGTGAGATGTATAGATAATTGTATATATATATATATATATATATATATATATATATATGTTTTATTTCTTAGTCGTTGTAGTATAGATGAAGTTTGTCGTATCTTCACTGGAAAACTATTATGAGGCTATAAGTCGTCCACTAGGGAATTCCTAGTGGTTTAAGACCTTGTTGCATATGGTCAATGCAATCGCACTTGGCGAAACGAGATTAGTTAAAACTCCATTTTTGGTCACTTATTCTAATTTCTCATATTTGCTTGAGGATAAGCAAAATGCTGTTTGGGGGTGGTTTTATAAGAGCCTAAAACTGTAGTTTTAACCCCTTAACAATATTACTTTTAGACCAATTATGTGATTAATAAGTAAGAGTTAGTATTGTTATCGTGTTCTTATGTATTTCAAGCATTGGAGTCGAATATGTACAGAAATGCGCCCCTTTTGCGAGATAATAGAGCAAAGGTTGGTTGCTAAGAAGTTCTATGAGCAAAGGCCAAGATTCAAGGAGAAAAAGCCTTTTTAAAGCCCGGTCAAAGCTGAAAAGTCAAATTCAACGCGAGCAGAAACAAAACACAAAAGTCAGCAGAACTTCCGAAGGCCATATCTTTGGACTTAGACCTACCTTACGTCAAAACGACCGACTCGGAAAGAGATTTCTAATGGTCCAAGCCTTGACCAAATCAGAGGAGCAAAAGTAGACGAAAAGGCTATTGAAATCGTTTCTAGATGAAAACTCCTTTGTGGACTGAAGTAATGAGGTTTTGGGCTCGATTTTCCGGCCCAAAACATGGCTCCTCAGCCCATGAACGAATTTGTGGATCTTGTCTCCTCCGTATGAGAGACAAAGACTTAGCTCTTAAGCTATCTTATTTTTTTTACTTAGTCAATTAGTTTTTAGTTAGTTTTTTAAGGAGTGAATGATCAAAATACTTGGTTTTAATTCATTAAATTAGTTTTTATAGATGAATCTAGTTAGTTGCCAATTTTATTAGTTGTTAGAACAAGTTTTGAATTTTAGAAAAAAATACTTAGTTTATATTTCAATATTTAATTTCTAATTCAATTCTTCATTCATAGATTTAGTTGTTTTAAATTGATAATTAGTATTCATAATCTGAGTTCTAAATAAGTTTTAAATTCAGTTTTAATCCATTTTGAATCTTAGACTATTGTTAAATTAGATTAATAAAGTTAAGTAGTTATTCAATAATGACTTGTTTTGATTGTTCTTGTTTTAGAAATGATAGTATAATGATTTAAGGCTAAGACCTCCATTAGAGGGGTTCGAGGAAGCCTTGATGAAACTTGATTGTTGTTAGCATAGAATTGTTTGTAATAATCTCTTCCATTCTAGAAAACAATTAGATCACCATAAGAATGGGTTTGATTGCTTCACATGCTAGTTGTTAGTTGGTATAGATTACCATGAATAATTAGGGATTAGAAAGACCCAATTGCTATGCAAAAGCATTGCAATTCGGATTACGACAATTCCTCGCTAGTTGATTAAGTCGAATTAAGGTGGAATAAAATCCCCCTAATTCCTCCTCATATTATCAATTTAGTATTTCCGTTATTTGAATTATCGTATTTTGATTAGTTGAATTGCCATCATAGTATAATTTCCATCGTTACTCTCATTGATTTTGATAGACTGATTATCGTAGTTAACTTGAATTCTAAAGAACTAGGAGTGCAACAAATTCTCTACTCCAAATACTGCATTGATAACGAGAGTAGAAAACTTTGATATTAAGCACAAATTAGTTCTAGTTATACGTACATTCGAGTTTAATCGCTTATTCGTAGGTAAAACTAGCATTTTACCTTTTATCAGTCCCCAAGCAAGGATGAGAAAAAATGAATATCACAAATGAGTGATTTATTATACGTTGTACTATTCTCGTTTCACAGAATGCTATTGCATTGATCATATGCAACAAGGCCTTAAACCACTAGGAATTTCCTAGTGGATGAGCTTTAAGCCTCGTGAGAGTTTTCTAGTGAAGGTACTCACAAACTTTTTCTATTTAGTACAATGGGTCTTGTTTTCTTATTTATCCTCAGAAGTTCATACATCTCATTAGCGGTGAATAAAGACAACTCCTTTGAACATAGAATAACATATGTACATTAATTTAATCATCTAAATATAAATGTACAAAACGTGAGTGATGAAATAAAAAAGCATAGTTATTTCCGAGGCTTTCGGAGAGCGTCCTTAAGGTGGGTTCTCACAGGGGTGTGTTACAATCATAACTCTCTGATAGATTCACTCAAGTTTTATTCTCTCAAGTGAAATGGGCACTTATATTCCTCACATACTCAAATTACGTCCAAAAAAATCAAGATCGATTGATCACGCTTGCCACTAACTATCATACCGTCCTATTCCTTATCGAGCTAAAGGTCTTTTATTAGGAGTTACGGGGCTAGGGTGATGGTTTAGAAGGAAAAAGGAAGGGAAAAACCAAATCATATTAGTTAAGAAACTGGGTCTTCATGATACTTGTAATCAGATCGAAGAACCTCATTTTGTTCTTTTGCTTCCAAATTGTGACACATTCTTTTAGCCCTTTGGCTTTCTAACTCTATATGATTTTGAATTTTGGGAGTTCTAACTTTGCTTTTGTTTCTTTTGGTTTTTGATATCGTCTCCTTTTGATTTTTAACTTTTGGGAGATTCGATTTTTGACTCCTTTAAATTTTTTGGAGTTTTGGTTTTGGATGTGTCTTTCTTCTCTTCTCTTTCTTTTCTTTTTCTTTTTGAAGCAAATAATTGTTCTATTTTTGTATAAGGTTTTCTCTTATCTTTTTCTGATATTCATCCAGTTCTCAACTCATCAGCTAGGTGAGCCTTTTATTGTGTGTTGTAACGGGTTAGGAATTTTTGGTGATGAATAAAGAGGCTTTTAGAAAGGGTGAATGCTTAAAGGGGGTAACTAGAGGAAAACTATCTTTTTGGGTTTTAACGTTTATTTGCCTATATCGATCCAGAAAGGGCCTAAATTCCCTTATAGGATATGGTGTGATGATCAAGCAAGTGGACGTGTGATCTTTATATCCGAACATCCTTTGTGTCATCATTTAATAGTAATTCATATGAGGCTTTCGGCTAGATTCTCATAGGATATGGAACTTAATTGTTCTAACCTTGGCTTAGGAAACTCACTGCTATATACAAACAAATATTGATGCATGCCATTCATGAAAAGATGCAAAAACTATTATACGTATATTAGTCTAAGTACGAATAACAAGTCCTTACTCTATTCCTAGAATTAGACATCTAAATTTTTATTCATCATTGAAAAGGAAACAAGACTTTTTGATACTAAACAGAAAAATATTTTCAGTCTTTTTCGAAAAACTTTTTAGAAAGGAAGAAATATACTATTATATCTAACGTAGAAAATGCCTAGTTTTTACAAAATGTTATAATACCACCCCCAAATAGAACTATGATTTGTCTTTAGAGTATAAAGAGACAAGGAAAGAGATTACCATAAAAACATGAGCAAAAACAATGATCCACCTATATTCTGTTCTTCATGATGAAAATACGCCACCCCCAAATAAGTTTAGGGCGTGGTGTAGGAACTGTTATGGTTGCATCGAATGATTTACTATGTACTGTGAAAACCCATGCGTAGCGGAATAAAGGGTTCTCACAATTTGGTTAGAAATGATACCTTTAGATCCGCTGTGATAACTCTGAGAATCCAATTAAGCTCTACGAATCAATAACCTCTTGATCTTCTGTTGTATTCCTATCCTTAGAATGGATGTTGTGTGGGCAACGGTCTACCACCCTCTTCTTTCTCTCTTGGCCTCTCTCACTCACAAAATTTGGAACCAATTTTGGATATACTTTTCTTGAGCAAAACCTTGAGAAAAAAAACGGCCAGAGAAAAAGGTTTCTATTTATAGGCTACAATAGGGACCATGAGGAGAAATTAGGGTTGGGCCTCCTGATGGGCTTGGGCTTCCCATGTTCACCCAGAAGACACGGCCCAAGTTCGTAAACAAATTGCTTATTCCACTAAAGGCCATTGTTGCACTACCGCCCTAATCCCAAATTACGTGTTACAATTATGGGCTACATATTATATGCTTGTTGATCTCCCCGTGTTTAAGATATCGAATGCCTGCTGATTAAGTCAAGTTACTAACAACTACATAAATCAACTTCTTATGTCCTTGAGTGGTACCACTCAACCTCATTGTCACGTCGGATTAAATCCACCTATAGGGTTTACATGACAATCCTTATAAGCTCCTCAAGGGGACATCATCAACCCGACTTCCTGTGGGTCACGAATTCCTTCTATAATTAACAACACACCTTACATACAATGTCATTACCCAATCCATTGAGTTTGTTGATTCACAAATGAATCTCACTCAATGATGATTTAAAGCAATGTACAATGCACATAAGTGCCCGCTATTATATCCGGATCAAGAGGACAAGCATCCATAATAATAGAGGTGTTTGTTCTCTTATATAGTCATTATAAAAAGAAACAACCTCACTTGGTCATGTTTAATACACACAAAGTGTACTAGTGTAATCCTATAGTCAAGATAGACTAATACCAGAGTATACTTCAAACGTACCAATAGTTTGTCCAAATCCATCTAGATTGTGAACGTTTACTTATACTTTATAAGGTACTGATGATATGATCTTCTGTGTGTCACCACACACCATATTATCTACAACATAAAGTGTTAGACACATGCATATAACTAATAACATATATAATATGCATTACATTTGCCCATTTGATTCTCATTCAAAATATAAAGAATAAGAGTTAATACAAAAGTAATGCTTTTAGTATATAATCCTATCAATCTCCCACTTATACTCAAAGCATTGCTTTTTAGTATACTACTAACAAATCTCCCACTTATATTTAAAGCTATGCTGCTAAGCATCTGATTCCCATCCCCTCAACAAGCCTGTCAAAAGACTTAGCCGTTAAGCTCTTTGTAAAGCTAGGTTATCTTCTGATGCTATCTTGGTAACAGTAACATCTTCTCTTTTTACGATTGATTGTATCTGGTGGTACTTGCGCTCAATGTGTTTACTTGCTTCCAAGAAGTTCCGGAGCCAAAATGACTCTTTGGCTACCTCATTGGCTGCCACATATTTAGCTTCCATGGTGGAGTCTGACACGCATTTCTGCTTGACACTCCTCCATGCTATGGCTCCACCTCCCAAGGTAAACACAGAACCTGAGGTAGACTTACTCTTGTCCCTATCTGACTGAAAATCAGAATCTATATACCCTAAGGGAACCAAACTATCTACATAGTATACTAACATATAATCCTTAGTCCTTTTCAGGTACTTCAGAATATGTTTTACCGCAGACCAGTGCCCTTGTCCTGGGTTCTTATGATATCTGCTAACCATACCAATAGCAAAGCAGATGTTTGGCCTCGTGCATATCATGGCGTACATTAAGCTTCCTACAGCCGAAGCATAAGGAACCGCTTTCATGTCCTCTATCAATGAGTGCACTGTACATTGCTTTAAATCATCAATGAGTGAGATTCATTCATGAATCAACAAACTCGGTGGATTGGGTAATGACATTGTATGTAAGGTGTGCTATTGATTATAGAAGGAATCCCTGACCTGCAGGAAGTCGGGTTGATGATGTCAACTTGAGGAGCTCATAAGGATTGTCATGTAAACCCTGCAGGTGGATTTAATCCAACATGACAATGAGGTTGAGTGGTACTACTCAAAGACACAATAAGTTGATTAATGTAGTTGTCAGTAACTCGACTTAATCAACGGGCATTCGATATCTTAAAGAAGGGGAGATCAACGAGCATATAATATGGAGCCCATAAACGTAACACGTAATTTGGGATTGGGGCGGTAGTGTAGCAATGTCCTTCTGTGGAATAAGCCATTTGTTGACGGACTTGGGCCGTGTGTTCTGGGCGAACATGGGAAGCCCAAGCCCGTTAGGAGACCTAACCCTGATTTCTCCTCATGGTCCCTGTTGTAGCCTATAAATAGAAATCTCTTTCTCTGGCCATTTTTCTCAAGGTTTTGCTCAAGAAAAGTAGATCTAAAAATCGGTTCCAAATTTTGTGAGTGAGAGAGGCTAAGAGAGAAAGAAGAGGGTGGTAGATCATTGCCCACACAACATCCATTCTAAGGATAGGAATATAACAGAAGATAAAGAGGTTGCTGATTCGTAGAGCTTGGATTCTCAGAATTATCACAGCTAATCTAAAGGTATCATTCCTAAACCAAACCGTGAACACCTTTATTCCGCTGCACATGGTGTTTCCCGGTTCGTAGTCATTTGATGCAACCATAACGGTTCCTACAAAAACTTCTTGAGTTAAGAACAAAAATTAATTAATTAATCAACCCGTCAGCACCCTACACACCGAGATGTAGTAAGCCACGATAGTGTGGACATTTCCCATTCTACATTCGTGGAAATACTTTTAGAGTTAACTTAAAAAATTAATTAATTAACCCATCAACACCCTACACACCGAGAAGTAGTAAGCCACGATAGTGTGAACGTTTACCATATCTACATTCGTGTAGAGAGGTTTTTCCTATTAGTTTTACTTCTCGTCAACTTAACAGCACACCACTCGTTAGAGTGGACACATGCCATCTAGACAAGTAAAACTAAAATACTGACCTTTCTTTGGTCCTACAAATAATAGCAGTGACTCCGATGGAGAGGATACCATTACTTGCATCTAAGTATATACCATTACTCAACACTAAGTCCATTATTTTGAAATGAATCCCTTCAGATGGAGAAGTGAATCCATACATTAATAACTTCATATAGTTGTCATTTAGACGTTTGTTTTGGTAATCCGTAATTAGACTCATCCGATATGGAGGAAGGCACTAAAACTGACACGCAAGTATAATTACATTACCAACAAACTAGTAATGGAGACCGTGGGATTTATACGAAACTAAATTTCCACTCCCACTTAGTTATTTAGATCTGAGGATCTTTCTGTTTACTGGTCAGGTCTATGTCCATGTTATCTATTATTCATGTGGGCTTAGTTTTAAGCGCAAACATCCACAAATAAAAACATGCATATAGAATAAGCAAATATGAATAATAAAATGGAAAATAAATTCCCAACTGTTATGGCCCATATTCATTGCTCCATCTTGTTCGCCAAACTCTTTTAGTTGCCTTCGCAAAGTCTGTCGAGGTTTGGGGCAGCGTTTTTTTTTTATAGAAATCGTGGCATGTTTCCTTCACTGGAAACCTCACGCAATCACCACATAAACCCCCGAACAGCAAACAAATTTCCTTTTTCTGGCATTAAGGGCACTACCCACGCTCCTTTTATGCCTGCACAAGGTGCGTGGCATGCTCATGCCTTCAATGACTTCCAGGCACATCAGCGCGACCCACGCTCCAGCAAGAAAAACTCAGGTTCGGATTTCGACCAATCCAATTCTTGATCTTTTGATTTTTTGATCTTTACATATGATTATATCATGGAATTTAAAAATAACACGATACAAACCATTATTTAAATTACATCCACCATTAGCCAAATACAAAAAAAAAAATTAAAAACATGACGTTTTAACAAAATCGATCCATTTTTTTCCAGAAATCATTCTGACCATAACAGTTGGTCTAGATGCATGCAAAACCAAGTTAGAGCAGGTCTACATCTACCAACAGATCTACATGCTCTGATACCAATTGTAGGAACTGTTATGGTTGCATCGAATGATTTACTAGTAACCGTGAAAACCCATGCGCAGCGGAATAAAGGGTTCTCAAGGTTTGGTTAGAAATGATACCTTTAGATCAGTTTTGATAACTCTAAGAATCCAAGCTCTACGAATCAGCAACCTCTTAATCTTCTGTTGTATTCCTATCCTTAGAATGGGCATTGTGTGGGCAACGATCTACCACCCTCTTCTTTATCTCTTGGCCTATCTCACTCACAAAATTTGGAACCGATTTTGCATCTACTTTTCTTGAGCAAAACCTTGAGAAAAAAATGGCCAGAAAAAGAGGTTTCTATTTATAAGCTACAACAAGGACCATGAGGAGAAATTAGGGTTGGGCCTCCTGACGGGCTTGGGCTTCCCATGTTCGCCTAGAACACACGGCCCAAGTCCGTCACCAAATGGCTTATTTCACTGAAAGCCATTGTTACACTACCGCCCTAATCCCAAATTACGTTTTACGTTTATGGGCACCATATTATATGCTTGTTGATCTCCCCGTGTTTAAGATATTGAATGCCAGTTGATTAAGTTAAGTTACTGGCAACTGCATTAGTCAACTTCTTATGTCCTTGAGTAGTACCACTCAACCTCATTATCATGTCAGATTAAATCCACCTGCAGGGTTTACATGACAATCTTTATGAGTTCCTCAAGGGGACACTATCAACCCGACTTCCTGTGGGTCACGGATTCCTTCTATAATCAATAGCACACCTTACATACAATGTCATTACCCAATCCATCGAGTTTGTTGATTCACAAATGAATCTCACTCATTGATGATTTAAAGCAATGTACAATGCACGTAAGTGCCCATTATTATATCCGTTTTAAGAGGACAAACATCCATAATAACAGAGGTGTTTGTTCTCTTATATAGTCAGTATAAAGAGAAATAACCTCACTTGGTCCTGTTCAATACACACAAAGTGTGTCAGTGTAATCCTGTAGTCAAGATAGACTAATACTAGATTATACTACAACAGTACCAATGGTTTGTCCAAATCCATCTAGGTTGTGAACGTTTACTTATACCTTATAAGGTACTGATGATATGATCTTCTGTGTGTCATCACACACCATATTATCTACAACATAAAGTATTAGACACATGCATATAACTAATAACATATATAATATGCATAACATTTGCCCATATGATTCTCATTCAAAATATAAAGAATAAGAGTTAATACAAAAGTAATGCTTTTAGTATATAACCCTACCACGTGGGTTGTTTGATATAGAACGAGAAATACATGGTTTATTATACTAGGAATATTTCTTCTACTATGAAATCTTTTTAGGTTTTTGTATTTTTGAAAATATATATGAAATGCAGGAAAGAAAAGTGGAAAATTTTGGCATGGTGTATATGTTTAACCTTATACTCATATACTAAATCCACAAGAAAAGAAAAATAAAACAGGCAGATAATATTAAGCATATAATTAAACTTATACTACGTCAGACACGTAAGAAAGAAAATGAAAAATAAATATAGATATATCAAACTATACGAACACTAGGGATGATCCTAGTCAGAATCCGTGCGTGACTCGTCTCGACGTCGAGAAGATCCTTCTCCTTGATGTTAGGACCTAGCATGTCTATTACTACGTGGGAGCGTGTCTCTGATGCTCTACAGTGTTCTAGTGACACTATGCTGAAAATGTTACTACTCCTGTAGGAAGGACCGCTTATCCTCTCTAATGGTCCGTTGTTTGGCTCTGATAGTCTGCTATTTTGCTATAATGTTACCCTGAGTTTCCCTTAGCTGGTGGATATATGAGTGCAGAATCTTCTGGCCTCCCTGGAGGAAGTGAATTCCATCCATAGGCTGAGTAAACTGTTAAGTGCCATCTTTAGCAAAGTAATCAACCTTTTCAGTCGGGCGGGCTTGCTCAGCATCTCTGGCTTTAGGTGGAAGCCATGACTTCTAGAAGCAGTGGGCATAGATAGGACCTGTGGTAGTATCCTTGACCTCCATTAGGGCGTCTATGGCTTGGAACCCCCAGTGTTGCATGATCTTGGTGACCAGCACTGGTAGAGGGGCAGTTGAGTTTTTTGGTTTACAGAGTTGCTCGAAGATAAAAGAAACAATGTAGAAGTTATTATTCTACTCTTGAAGAATCTATAAAAGATGAAGCATCACCTTACCTATATCCGAAGGCTTGGCCGAGCCTAGCAGGTTGTAGGTTATCCACTGTGATACTGCTAGTTGGTTCCTTCGTAGCGAACTTTGATAAGCGCAGTGAGACGAAGGGTTTTTAACCCCTTCGAGAAGTGTCTCTACCATCATCACGTCAATGGTCTTACCATCTAGGGATTGTTCTATCTGAACATAAACCTTCAGAGGAATCCCCAGAACTCCACTCACCACCTCCTTGGTGAGCTCCAGCGAGCGGCCATCCTTAACAACCATAATGTGGTAATCCTCCCCCCTAAGCATGCAGTTATAAAATGAAATAGTAGGAGAGGGAGAATATTCCACATCTTCCAACAAAACCAAGGTTTCCTATCATCTTTTTCTAATCTCAGCCTTGAAGTGCACTTCAAACAGGTCGGAATAGAAGAGGTCTTGAAAATTTTGCTCTGGCACGATTTTAAGAACTCGAGCCATTTAGAGTAGGAATTAAAAACTTTGGTGTTTTGAGTTGGAATGGGGTTTGGAAATGGGGAAGGTTGTAAAAATTTGGAGTGGTGGTGTGTTAAGGTGTACGGGCGGTCGCAAGCTGGATAAGGGCGATCGAGTGGGGCGGCTAGGGTTGTAGATTTTTGGGATGGAGAAGAAAGGAAATGGGCTTAAAGGGTTTATGGCACGTGCCTTGCATGTGCCTCTTTTAAGAAAATGAAATTTTTGGCCCAAGCCCAAATGAAATCATGAAATTCCAATCTTGTCCTCAGTGCTTTGCGAACTTCCAATCCATGCTTCGTTACATGTCTGATCTTGACCCGTGAGGTACCAAAACGATTAGTATCGAAAATGCAATATAATGGTTAGAATACACTAACATCCAATGGTAGATGAGAAACAGATGATGGAAAGAACATATAGGAACTGTATGAAAAATATGTACTGATAACAGAAAGAAAATTTTTATTAATTTTTTTAGGTTTTGAATAAGTTTGACATAAATTTAAAAAAGGTGGGTCATTTTAAGTCAGATCCCCAAGACTTGGAAGTTTTTCAAAACTTGAGTCAATCCCAACAAGATGGTTGGATTACTCTCTTAGATTGAGTATAATGCACTCAGGGATGGATAACACATGTAGACTTTATAAAAAAAATTATTATGTGAAGACCGGGGCAAGTTGATGTTTGACAATGCAAGCAGCAGCCTTCTCTCATAGCTCGTCTCTTCCGTGCGTATGAACTCTTATCTAAACCAGGAATGATTTTCGGTATATGTGTCCATATCTTAAGCTGCAGTTCTCTAGAAAGTGCTTGCACACGATCATTGAAACTAATCCATCTAGTCTTGCTAGGTGGAGGGTTTTTGTTTGCTTCAAAAGACATTTTTGAATTTTTTTTTTTCAGAAACGAGAGATTGAAGAGGGGAAAAGATTTTAATAAGAGGAGAAAGATTTAAGAAAGGAAATTTTGACAATTTGTACAAGTTGAGTCTTTTAACGTCAGATTCTTGAGACAAAATAGAGAGGTGGAGGGAAATAGATAGAATTAAATAGAGAATAGTATCACTTTGGGTTACTCTATTTGTTTAATTCTCGTTTGGAGACGCCTCGTTTTTTTTTTTGTTTTTTTATAGTTGGTTTTCTCATTCAAAATATATCCTATCCATATAGAGGTTTTTCCAAAAAGATAAAATTATACGTTAATCCGGTATTATTTTGGATACTCTGGCTATATAACTTTCATTTTTATATCCTCTGGTTTTGAAAACAATGGAGAGATGTTTTAAGAAACTCATATTCAAAAGCTGTGATTTTAGATGTTGCTACTTTAAAACAAAATAGATAATCTTAGGCAACTTTTCTGTCGGCTCTATGGCGAACCCAATCTAGACAGACAGAGCTTCAGCTATGCGAGTTGGGGGATTTACTACACAAGACATGGAATGTCTTGACTAGGGTGAATAGCTTTGTGATATATGTGACCCTTAGTAAGCAAAGTTGATCTCAAATTGTCCCTAAATTGCATTGAAACTATAAAACTACTAAGAAAAATCACTATGACCAAAGTGATCCTCCTCATAGAAGGTGCTTGAAATTAAGTGTTTCTAATTGCGAACCATCCAATGGTTTGGCCTCCCTAGATCTTCCACCTCTTGTTTTGCAAGTAGGCAATCTAGTGAAGAGGACTAGCTCTATTTCTAGGTAATATAGTCTCCCTTCTCCTATGCTCTAGTTAGCCCTAGTTAAAGCCATTCCAACTAGATTGTAAGACAAAGCTCGAAACAATTAGAAATCACCCATAGAAGGAAAAAGTTTTCAAAATCAAGGGCTCCAGCTGCTAACCATCCCACGGTATGACATGCCTAAGGAAGATGAGACATGCTAAACAACCATGAGAGACAACCGTAAGACATCTTTACTCAATCTCCATCGCCTTCTACTTTGTTTCACATCTCTTCTTTGTAGAGGAAAGTCTACTCAGCGTCAAAGGTGAAGATTGAAAGAAAAATGCTTATGTAAAAATAGGAAATAGAAAATAGGAAATGACAATAATTTTAAATGACAAGAAAAGAATAGCTATTCTAAAAAGAGTGTAAAATAAAGAAACAAAAAATTGTATGCTTGCTCCATAGGGGTACACTACTCAAACGATGAGTAAAAGTGTTAACGAGGAATGCACAAGACATACTGTGGCCTTAAGGCTCTGGCACTTACAAACACACCCTCCAAGTGGAGAGGTCCGGTTACCTTATTAATGTTTCCCTTTTAAAGAAAACGATGGAATGGAATGGGAAAGCAATACATCAGAATAAGAGGAGTCAATCCTCGTAAATAGGGATGATTAAGAAAGAGTTTTTAGCACTCTGGCTTCGTTCACGTCACTTGTTACTTCAAAGGCTGTGTTTGTTGGTTTGGGATTAATTAGGAATATCTTGACCTGGGAACATACCTTTATGGGTTTTATCTTGGGCTAACATGTTAAGAGATTGTTGCATGGATGCTAAGATTTGGGTTTGTTGTTACATGATAGATAAAATTATTTTGGTGGGCTTATATGCTTGGACACTAGTTGATGGTGTAACGAGAACTAGGTCTCATTGGTTGTTGATAGGTGGGTTTTGATAGTTCTGGTTAAACTTGGATGGAACCAATGCTCTATTCTGATTGTTATAGGTACCTTGTCCTTGTCCTTGTCTGAAGGTATTTGTGGTTTGTTGAAACCTGGTGGTGTTTGGTTTTGTGGAATTTTTGTCCATGCGAAGTTTGGATGTTGTCTCCATGGTGCATTTGGTACATTGAAAGCACATACTTCTTTTGGCTAAAGTGATGATAGCTTTGTAATCAAGGGATAGGTGGCATTTATATGATTTAAGCTTAGACATAAATTGCATGGTAAGGTATTTACATTCATGATAAAATGAGGGGTTGTGTGTTTTGTTTGGTTGTTAGGGCATCTATCTTTTTTGTGAGGGTTTCTATTAGGGCTTTGATTTTTGGATCTGATTTCACCTCAAAAATACCACTAGCCTTGGTTGTACTGGGTTGAGCTATTATAGAATTGTTTATGTTACCCTAATAGGTACTTATTTCAGCTTGGTTTTCAAGAAAGGTTAAGGCTTCAGTTGCACCTCTATCCAAAAAATTACCATTACTCATGATGTCAAGGGTTACTTTATGTTATGGGGGAAGGCCTTTGAAGAAACATTGGACAAGAGTGGATTTTTCTAGTTTATGGTGAGGACATGAATGGAGTATGTCAGAGAATCTATCCTATGCTTCAGAAAATGTCTCAGTCAGACTCTGTCTGAAGAACTGTATTTTGCTTCTTATCTCTTCTATTGTCTTCAGTGGAAAGTACTTCTTCATGAAGGAGAACACAACCTTTTCCCATGTATTGAAAGAGTCAGCGTTCTGTGAGTGAAGCCAAGCGTGACTCTTACTAGCTAGAGTGAAAGGATACACTCGTAGCTTAACCTGATCGTTAGTGATGCCCGGATGATAAAAGGTATTACATACTTCATGTATCCGGCGTAGATGCTCGTACGGTAACTAGTGTTCTAACCCGTGGAAGATGGGTAGAAGATTAAACACATTCGGTGGAATCCTAAAATTGCTCGTAAGTGGTGTGAGTTGTATACAAGATGCATGCCCATCTTGCAATGGTGTGTAAAAGTTTGAGAGAGGCTCTTCAGCTTGCACTACTTTGTCAGCCATCTTAAGATATGGAGGATGAGAAACAGAAGATTGTCTAGATCGACGAACTCTCCTACGTGAGTAAGTTTTATTCTTGCTAATACTAGAAGTGCCTAAACACATTATCATACACTTTTAGCAAGACCCCAAAAATATTCTAACATGCGCAAATGGTGCAATGTAAGCTCAAGCAATCAAAATTCGTTTTGCAAGTATGGAGTTTTGAAAACCAAGTGGTGTGCTACCAAGAATCTCAGTCATGATGAATCTGGGGGAGGGGAGTAAGGAAGGTAGTTGGTCCACCGGAATCTGATAATTGATTACTCTAAAACCTTGTCGCTATATTTTTGTCTTTTTCTAGAAGAGCGTGACTACCTTAGGCTTTAGTAGATTGATTTTAATTAAATTTTTTTATGGTCTAGGGCTTTCAAGAATCAAGCAACGTCCAATTTATCTACGTTGGGGCATGACTTCCCAATAGTTGTTATGTGGCTCGGGTTCATCCTTATGCGTGAATGTAAATTGCAGTGCAGAAAGTAAATTTCAAACAATCACGTAAGCATGCTTGAACACACAAATATCCTCTTACTTGGGCTTCAAGGAGGTTTAGAATTTACCTCTCAAGCCGTGCTTACACGTTGCTTAAGGAGAAGGTGACGTCGGTTGGCGCTTGATCTGAGAATCAGGCCCAACCTTTCGAGCTTTACTCTGTTTTAAGTTACAATAAAAGCCCACTTAAAAAGCCCACAAGTTGGGTTCTTGACAATTTATACAACTTTGCCTTTAAGGGTTCAAACTTAAAACTAAACTAAGATTATACTAATCTAATTAACTAGTTTTAGATTAATCACCTAGATTAACTAGAGTTAATTGGACTTAGAGTGTTAATCCAAGTTGATTCAAAGTGTGTGAGTTATGATCCATAACTTGCCTCACACTTGAACTTCCCAAGGCAATTAAAACTCTAATCCCTTGGTAAGTATTAAACTTTAACCAAGTTTAACTCCTGTTCATAATAGCTAATCAATCAAAAACCAATTTTTATTTTTTTTTTGTTTTTCATTTTATCACTAACTATTACAAACAAGTTCCACTGTTTTCTCCTACTCTATTACAAAATCCAGGCTCGTAGTACAACTGCTCGTCACAAATGAACTGAACTACAAAAAAATAGCACGCACTTCTGTTGAGGTGGCTGGGCAGTCGCCCGTCTAGTGCCGGCAATGTTTGTAGATTTTTTTTTCTGTGTCTTCAGCTCCTCTCTAGGTTTTTTGTTTCGCAAATTGATTTGCAAGAAAGTGGATCAGTACGGTAAGACAATAAAAATGAAATGATGAAAAATTAATAAAAATAGAAATAGAGAGATGAGAATGATGCTCCCTTCTTAGATTCTCAACAAATCACTCTCACTCCTTCAATCCATAATTGCGGCGCCATTTGATGTTTTGGTATTGTGTTGAGTATACTTCAAAAGAGTTTGGATTAGAAGTTGAGGTTCATCCTAAATTGTTTAAAGTTTGAGTGAAGGAGATATGAAGAAGAAAGGTAGACTCTTTAAAGATTAGAATGGTTCTAAGCTAATGAACTTGAAAGCTTTGATTGTTGTATTGAAATAACTTGAAAACATAAAAGGGGAAGATTGATTAAAACATTGAAATAACACAAGCAAACAAGATGGAAGATTGAAACAAAGAACAAGTAACAAGTTGATTGAAATAAAGGAAATGAAATAACAAGTTGATTGAAATAAAATGAAATAAAACAACAAGAAATTAAAAACATGAATTGAAAAACAAGATAAGAAAATAAACAACAAATGGTTTGGATCCTAAGATGATGAATGGTTTCTCTCTCCCTTGCTTTTGGGTTATATACCCATACTTTTTCCAATTACAGATCTGCCCTTCTCAATTATAAACTAGACACCTCACCCTTTCACATTTGCTTTTGCTTTTGCATTTTCTTTTTGGTGCCTTCTTGACCAAGGTAGGTTTAGGGAGAAAGTCTTCATAATTTGAGATAAGGGCCTCCATCTTTGGTGTTATGATTTGAGGACTTTGACTGTTGACTTTGGCCATGTACTTTGATCGTTGACTTTGACCGGTTGACTTTGACTTTTTTAGCACTTTTCCATAGCAGCTACTAGTCTTCATAATAAGCATGATTAAGGCTCCTTTTGGTGCTAAGACGCAACTTTTATGAAAAGTGGTCTGAAATACTCCTTAACTTGAAAAAGGCAGTAAAAGCTATGAGTTGTCTTTTCTTTAAACATAAGAAGGGTTGTAATGCAGCAATATACGGGTAATAAAATTCACATTTGGGAGCTGATCAGCAATCTAGGAGCATATCCATAAACATAGTCAACACCATAGAGAAGTTTTTGTCAGACCACCCACTCATTGCCTTCACAATGAAAAGCTTAACCAGAGATGATAACTTGGTGTATTTTTTACACCCGTCGTACAAAGGTGAATCAGTTTCTTTAATCAGTTCACAAAGTTTTTTAGGGTTCCCCATGAAAGTCTCCTAAGTGGCCTCAAACATTTTTGCGATGCTTGCAGCCTCATCTAGTCCACCCTCATCAAAACCTTCCGCTGACCACATACACGATGATGACTCCTTCAGAACATCTTCCCCATGCCACACCCATGTGCAATATGTTTGTTCAATCTTTTTCGTTCTTAGATGATGTCCCACCTCCACTATATCAAATTAATATATATTCCCACATTCAACACATGGACATGGTATACAATTCTTACATTTTGCATTATCAAAAGCAAATGTAAGAAACTGTTTAATGCTTCTACATATTCAGTAGCAAATATATCTCTTGACATCCATGACTTGTCGATTTCAGGCTACCAAAACAAAATATAAGTTGTCAAAAAACAAGCAAATACAAAGATAGAGTTAACTGAAAAAAGATAGTCCACTAGTTTAAAATGACAAAACAACAAATCATGTTAGATAACCATTTGTGAAACCCCGTATAGCCCCTAAAGTAAACCTTCTTTTCATGAAAAAAAAAAACACTAACGACACCAAATCAAATGAAATCAAATCGGGAATAAAGCACAAATTGTAAAAAAAAAAAAAAAACCAAATGAAAACCCATACCTTACTTGGTTTAACTGGATATTGTCGTTTGAGAGAGGTGTGAACGCGTAGAAATCCTAATAACAATCAATTGAAATTCCCCTGTTCCAAAAAAAATATTGGTATAGAACTCAAAAACCAAAACATTTTAGTGCAACAAGTTCAAAATCTAAGAGAAAGAAAGAACTAACATTGTCTTCAATTACTGCATTGAATTTCAGATAGGTAATGAATACTGAACTTGTCAAACTGAAGTTGTTTTAGGTCGAGAATGAGTGAAGAGAGAGTTGTGAGAAATTGTTTTAGGTTGAGAATGAGTGAAGAGAGAGTCACGAAGTTTTTTTTTTTTTTTTTTTTTTAAAAGTATATACTTAGAGAGTTTGAACGAAGTGGCAGACAGAGGAAGGTGACAGTGAACGTGGGCGTGTCGTGTTTCAAATTAGTTGTTTTTTAGTGGAGTTGTGGGTGCACTGGACCAAAAACTAGTTAGGTCAAATAATGGGTCCAACGGTCACTTAATGGCCAGATAATATGTAACTATTTTAGTGAAATAGTTACTAATAGTTCTCCACACATATACACACCTTCTTTAGAAAAAACCATTTGTGACTGTTTCGAAATTGCATGTCACCAAAAACTTTTTAAAACAGTCACAAAAACTCTTTTTTGCCATTTGTGACCATTTCGAACTGAACAGTCACAAATAACATTTTAAAACAATCACAAAAAGCCTTTTTCTACTAGTGAATGAATAGACAACTTGTAACTTTTGCTACTCTTTGTAGGATACAGGTCATTAGGATGTATATTTATAAAACGTGCATTTTAGTGGGAAAATGATTACTATTGACACTGCTTGGGAAGATTCCAGCTTAGGAGGAAAAATGCTGAAAAGTCAAAGTCAACTCTCAAGGACTCAAAGCTAAAAGCTATGGACTCAAGGACTCAAAACTAAAAGCTATGTACTCAAGGACTTAAAGCCAAATCAAGAATTCAAATATATGTTCTAAAGTCAGAACCTACAAAGCTTAATCTTATCCTCAAGATTTTTCTAGAAGAATGGGCCAATATGTAATTGGAGTCCTATATAAACCAAAGAGATGTAGAGAATTAGGCATCCATTGTTTTTAGGGTCCAAACCATTTGGTTTGTAGTTTTATTTTCATACCCTAAAATTAATCTTTGGTCATTAGGAGTAGTTTAACATGTTTTAATTAATAGTTTAATTGTTATTTACCTTGTTATCCATTTTTATGTTCATCAAACTTTAGTTAATGAATCAATTTCTTATTTGTCTTCCATACAAAGTTTTCAATCCTGTTTCCACTATTCTCATTTCATTACTTCTTCCTAACATTGCATTCATTTGACAAGTTCAAATGAGTATTACTTGGTGACTAAGCAATCTTAACATCTCCTTCAATACATGTTCTCACCATTACACAGTCTTAGTTTCTAGTTTTCAAGCTTCCTTTCAAACAACAATAGTTTTACTTTATAAAAAACAACCCCAAGTTGATTAGAATGGATTAGAGAGTGATAATTTCTATCATCAACACATCCCCCTTTTCATATATTTAAGATGAACAACATAACCCCTTACTCAATCCACTTTCTCTAAAAGTCAATTAATCAGCCTCAATGCTTCAACCAAGTAACTGTGTTGACATAGTCCAACAAAAATAATGGAATAGATATTAGAATCTATAGACGGTAAGCAGTCTATCTTCTCCATTTCATCATAATAGTCAAATCCCTCGAGAATCTGCCCATTTAAGCAAAGTTGTTTAATCAAAATGCTAGATGTCAATCCATCAGGCTTAATATGATTTTTCAACATCCACCTAAAAAGCTCATTTGCTTCATTCATGTTCTTATTGCGCAGTAAAGACACAACAAGGAAACTGTAGCATTCATTTCTTGAAACATTGCCATTAGCAACCACTTTCTCAATCAATTTATGAGCCTCCTCAATATTATCATCACTACAAAGACGCTTAATCAAAGTACTAATTGTGACTCGATTTGGGAAACACTATCGTGACCCGATTCAATCTAAAACTGCTAACGCCTCCACAGTTCTACCATTATGACAAAAGTTATGAATCAGGGAATTGTAAGTAACAACATTCGGCATTCCACCATTTTCCTCCTTCTCCATCTCACCGAACAATTACAATCCCTTATCGAAATCCCCAATCTTACAAAATCCATCAAGCAACGCATAATAAGCCACAACATTCATAACACAACCTTGATCATGCATAAGTTTAACCAGTCCACAAGCATCCTCCAAATGCCCCATTTGACAAAACCCCTTAATCGACACAATATAAGTAATCATATCAGGATATATACCAACCAAATCCATTTCCTTCATCAGTACCAAAACCACGTCCATATCACCTTTCTCGCAAAACATCCGTATAATAATATTAAAACTAGTGGTATCCGGTCGACAACAAAACTCCCTCATATTTCTAAACACACCCAAAGCTTCATTAACAAGTTTAGCTTCTCTACACAAATTCAATATAACCTTAAACATCTTAACACAAACCAAACAACCCTCTTTCCTATAAATATCCAATACATCACTAATTTGCTTAATCTTGAAAAAGTTACAAGCTTTATTATAAATAAATTTACTGGTCTATAATCAGACTGTAAACTAGCCCATATAAAAAACCTAAGTCCTAAAATAGGTTTATATGATGAACATTTTCTTAAAACGTCTTCCATAATGGACGAATTCAGTTTTCCTCTATTTTTTGTTAGTGTTTTCTCTAAATTAATATTTGTTTGTAATAATTTATAGTAATTGGTTTTGTCAATTGAATTGGTAATGAATGAATGGTTTATTGAAATGTTGAAGCGATAATAAAATGGGAAATGTTTGCAAACTAAGCTTATCGACATTAGTTGGATTGGAATGTACCTGGAATTTTTAGGTGAAGACCGAAACCTCTTTGTTGTGTCTTTTATCGTGCATTGTATATTTTTATTTTATTTTATTTTTTTTAGTAAATCTCAATTTGAAATATTGAAATTTGCGAGCTATAACGACACTTGATTTTATTTAGATTTCATTTTTTTTTAGAAAATCGGTAGATATTTGCTGGGCTTTCGGAGGTTCTGCACTCCTTGAGATTACAATGAAGTAGTGAAATGATAAGACTCTGACACCATCATTTACGGCGTATAATGGCCAACCCTTCTTAGAGCAACCCCTCTCTCACAATGATTGAGCAACCTTGCTAATAGAAGTCAATTAGATAGCTCTTTGACATTTGTAGAAAGTGGGGTTTGGGGTTTTGTTGTTCATCTTGAATCTATGATATGGATAATGGTTTTGGTGGTGTAAAAGCTAGACTTCTAACTCTTCTCTCCAACTTTCTAATGATTATTTCAAATGCTTTCTTAATGTAAAACTCTTGCTTGATTGGTAGAATGATTTAAAACTTGTTTGTTGAATCAAAACATGGAATGAAATTTGTGGGAAGATTACTTAATTACCAAGTAACACTCATTTGAACTAGTGTGGGGTTGTGAATGAATGATTAGGAAGAAGTAAAGATATAGAAAACAAGATTGAAAACTTTGTATTGAAAACAAATAAGAACTTGATTCATTAACTAGAACTTGAAGAACATGAAAATGGAAAACAAAGTAATAAAACAATTAAAACAATTATTTAAAACATTTAAACTACTCCTAATGACCAAAGATTAATTCTAGGGTAAAGTTCTATCTCCTCTCACTTTGGTTTATATACTTCACCAATTACATATTACAACCTTGCTCCTATCCTTTAGAAATAAGACACCTCATTAGCGTTTGGTATCTTCTTGAACAAGCTTGGTAATGATGCCAACTTTTGAGTTGAGGACATAATCTTTGGTCTTGTGGGTTAAGGACATGATATTTTGTCTTTTGATTTTGAGTCCCTAACTGTTAATTGTTGACTTTTGACCTTGACTTTTCGGTAATTTTTCTCCTAAGCTAGAATCTTCCCAAGCAGCGACAATAGCAGTCCTTTTTGTGCTAAAATGCACGTATTAGGAATTTACATCCTAAATGGCTTGCATCCTGCAAAAGGTAGCAAAAGCTATAAGTTGTCTGTTCATTAAGCATAAGAAGGGCATATTTGAAGCATTGTAAAGGTAATAAAATGCACATTTGGGGACTAATCAACTACCCCAAATAGTATTTTGCTTCTCCTCAAGGCAAAAATGAGAGAAAAAAACTAAGATCACTAATGTATGATTTATTATACTAGTCTCGTTTCGCGGAGTGCGATTTCATTGACGATATATGAAACAAGGCCTTAAACCACTAGGAATTCCCTAGTAGACGAGCTTAAGCCTCGAGAGAGTTTTCCATAGAAGGTACTCACAAACTTCCTCTATCTAGTACAAACGGTCTTGTTTCCTTGTTATTCTCAGAAGTCTATACATCTCATTAGCAGCGGAATAAGGAAAAGCTCCCTTTAACTTAGAATATCATATACACAATAATTTAATAATATAAAGATAAACGTGCAAAACATGAGTGGTGAAATGCAAAAGCAGAGTCATTTCCGAAACTTTTGGAGAGTGTCCTTAAGGTGGGTTCTCACAGGGTATGTTGCAACACAAATCTGTGATAGATTCACTCAAGTTTCATTTTCTCAAGTGCAGAGGGCACTTCTAATCCTCACATCATGAATGACGTCTAATGAAATCAGGGTCTATTGATCATAATATCCACTTACTATCACACCATCCTATTCCTAGTTGAGCTAGAGGTCTTTTATTAGGAATTACGGGGCTAAGGTAGTGGTTTAGAAATAAAAAGGCAGGGAAAACAAACTCTGATAAGTTGAGAAATTGGGTCTTCAAGATATTTGTATCTAGAGCTAGAAGAACCTCATTTTGTTCTTTGCTTCCGACTTTGTGATTCATTCTTTAGCCCTATGGCTTTGTGACTTCATATGATTTTAATTTTTGGGTGTTCTAACTTTGCTTTTGTTTCTTTTGAAATCGACTCCTTTTGAATTTGAAATTTTAGGAGATTTTGATTCTTTGAATCTTTTCTTTCTTTTCTTTTTCGAAGCTTCTAACTATTCTATTTTTGTACAAGGCCTTCTCTCCTCTTTTTACTGTTCATCCAAATCTCAACTCATCAGCTAGGTACACTTTTTATTGTGTGTAGTAATGGTTTAGGGGTTGATGGTGAAGAACAAAAAGGCTTTTAGAAATATTTGAAAGCTCAAAAAGGGGTAACTATAGGAAAAACTATCTTTTTGGGTTTTAACTTTTATTAGGCTATATCGATCAGAAAAGGGTCTAAATTCTCTTCTAAGATATGGCGTGGTGATCACGCAAGTGGACATGTTATATTTCTATCCGGACATTCTTGTGTCATCACTCAATAAATCATTTAGATGAAGCATTTGGCTAGATTCTCATAGGATATGGAACTTAACTGTTATAACCTCGTCTTCGGAAACTTACTGCTATATACATTCAATGATGTTGATGCATGCCATTCATGAAAATATGCAGAAACTATTGTATGTATATTAGTCTAAGTTCGAAGAACGAATCTTTACTCTATTATAATGAGACTTCTATACCATGTATTCATCATAGAAAAGGGAATCAAGACTTTTGGTACTAAACAAAAAAACTAATATTTTAAAAAAGAAAGAAATATACTAATATATCTAATATAAGAAATGCCTTGTTTTTACAAAATGTTACTATACCATCCCCAAACAGAAATATGCTTTATCCTCATAGTATGAAGAAAGGAGAAGATATTACCATAGGAACATTAGCAAAAATGGCAGGAAACTGGTACTCTATTCTTCGTGGAGAGAATATACCACCCCCAAACAAATTTGGAGTGTGGGTTAAAAGATATAGAACAAGATGTACCAGGGTTAACTAAACAGAAAAAAAACTTAATTATTCTAACATGATTTTTTTTTATTGTTTTACTGAATTTATTTGTAAAAACATGCATATTGTAGAAATAAGAAAATTTGGGCATGATGTATTTGTATTACCTTCTGCTCATATATCACAATTCCTCTTACATTCCACAAAGTACATGCATACATAACAGAAAATACTACTAACTAAATTGCAAAAAGTAAAGACATGTATTATATATAACTATGCGGACACTAGGGAATTTCCTAGTCATAATCCACTTGGGATAACTAACGACGCGACGAACTCGAACTACTACTATCTCTTCCCTCTCATCAAGCTCTCTCAGGCGGAAGAGCTTGTGGAACTATCTCATCTCGTAGCTCCTAAAACAATTGGATAATGTTGGCCTGAAAGTCGTGCTGCTCTTAATGAATTGTACTCAACTGTTGATGTAATTGGCGCTGACCCTCATGCATGAATCTCAAATCATCTATGGGTCGCGTGAACTGAGACAGAGCTCCTGGAGCAAAGTAGTCTACTGAAGGTGGAGGTGGAGTGGCGTCGTCGTCGAGACCGTGCTCGATCTCATTTACAGCCTCTGAGGACCAGTCATGCTAAACGCAGTTAAGGTAGGCATGAGTTAATGTGGTAGAAGTCACTGCCACAATGTCACTCGAAACTGCTGCTCCCCAACTAAGCATGAGCTTAGTTACAAGGGTAGGAAGGGGAGCAGTACTCCATCTAGACTGAGAAAGTTGGTCCCACAGGAAGGAACAAATACAAAATCTATTTTATTAGGTCTCTAAGATTCAAAGAATGTGAAGGATCGACTTACCTATATCAAAAGGTTTTGTCATCCCCACTAAGTTGTGCCCAATCCAAGTTGCCACTGCTAGTTGGTTCTTCCTCAAGGAAGTCTGCCTCGCGCAGGTAGAACCAGTGACACACTCACCTTCTAACACAGTCATATGCATCAACTCGAACACTATGCTATAGAATTGTTGACTCTCGGGGACCTCGTCTCACGCTTCGATACCCAAATCCGATCTAATTGACTGTCTAGTCAACTCATACATACCTCCCCTAAACGAAATAGAGACGAAGCCATCGTTATTGCGAGATAAGTTGCGATAGAAAGATTGAACAAGAGAAAGGGAGTAGCAAGCAGAGGGTTCTAGCAAAAGCAACCTCCAACCTCTTCTAAGGATCTATCCCTTGAAGAAAACATCAAAAACCCCTTAATCAAATAGATTTGAAAAATCCATTCTGGGAACAATCTTTCGAATGGCAGCCATGGGTGGATGTTTTGTTAAATTGAAATTGGATAGGAGGTGGGGTGAAGGTTTGCTAGAAACAGTAGGAAGGGTATTGAAATTGGTGAAGAAGGAGGTGCAGCGCGGGTCGATGAGGCGCGAGCGCATGCCGTGTTGACTTTATGAAATTATGGTTTTTGTGAAAGAGAAAGGTGAGTCGGAGAGTCGCGCAGTTGGATTTTAAACCCGCATACGACTGTCAGTTGTTGGGTTTTTTAGGGTTTGAAATTTTGGCCCAAGCCCATATAAAATGCGGAAATACCGAAAAGTTCATGTTCCTTCTCGTAATGCGTAAGATGCAAATCCCTGCTTCGTTACCGGTCCGATTTGGACAAACAAACTATCTAAACAATTAGCGCGAAAAATCCCATCCAACGGTATATCACATGCTTTGATCCAAGGTTATATACCACACAAGATGATAGAAGAAGGCCATGAAGCGTGAAGATGACATAAGTTGTTTACACGAATGAGCTCTAAAAAGAATAGAGTGTGCCTACTTGAAAGCAACGTGAACGAATAGCGGAATGAATAAAAAAAAGCATTATGAGAGCAAAGGAAACGGATGGTAGAAAGGATATACAAACGTGAAATTAAAGACTAATTAATTTGTTTTTTGGATTAAATTTTTTTTAAAAACTGTAAAAAGGTGGGTCGTTTTTAGTCAGATTCCCAAAACTCGAGTTAATCCCAACCAGATGGTTTGATTACTCTGTGAAGCTGGGATCTGTGCTTTGGTATAAGACACAAGTAGACTGTGAATATTGAAACCTCGCTTATCGACTGAAGTCCAGGGCAATCTGGTGTTTTACATCTCAAACATCAGTTCTCCCTGACTGCACGCCGTCTGCACACGTAGGAAATTTTTCCTACGCCAGGTGTGATGGTGCGAATTCTCTTCCAGATATAAAGCTGAATATCAATCAAGAGAGATGCAAAAACTTCAGAATCAGAGGGTATACGTCTCTATTGAGCATTGCTCGGTGGAGAAAAACTATTTTTAGTCATTTGAAAGGTTTTTATAAAGGGGAGAGAATAGAAGTTTCTGAAATTTGTGCAATTTTTTATAGTTGAAAAAAAAAATTTGTACAAAATGAGTCTTTTAACGTCAGATTCTCGAGACAAACATAGAGAGATGCATATAATTAAACAGATCATGGATTCACTTTGGGTTACACCATTTGTTTAATTCTAGATTTTGACTCCTCGTTGAGTTTTTTTTTTTTTTTATTATTTTTTTTTGGTGTCATTTGTCTCAACAAGAATCTCTAACCGTATAGAGGTTTTCTTACAAGATGATAAAATCATACGTTTATCTAGTGTCACCTAGGTTGCTCTGGGACGTAAGATTTTAATTTTTATATCCTCAAGTTTTTGAAAAACTAGGTAGTGATATCTACAAAGATCTTGTACAAAAGAAGTGATTAAAAATATACCATAACCAGATTGTCTTAGGCAACTTTCATGTCAGCTCAGGCAAACCCAATCTAGGCAAACAGAGCCTCAGTTATACGAGTTGGGGGATTTACTGCGCAAGACATGATACGTCCTGACCCGTGTCAATAGTGCGGTGATATAGGCGACCCTTAATAAGCAAAACTGATCTCAAACCGCCCCTAGATTACGTTTTTCTAGGTGTTGGTCTGTGTAGAATCCATTGCCCGTGTTTTAGAAAATCACATGACTAGTGTTGTATCGAGAATCTTCTATTGTAAGCATGGTGAAAACAAACATTTATGAAATAGTGGTAGAAAGGTTTTTTTTTCTTTTTGGTTTTTGGGTTTTTGTGGTTGAAATACCAACATAAAGACAGGAAAAGACAATGAAATTATGTAAGACAGAAAGCAGGGAAATAACATATGTAAAACAGAAAGCAGGAAATAGAAAGTAAATGACAAAGAAAGAAAACTATTTTTTTTTAAAAAAAAGGTAAAATAAAGGAAAGAAAAATGTATACTTGCTCCATGGGGTACGATACTCAAACTACAAGTAAAAGTGCTAATGAGAAATATGCAAGATATACGTGGACTCAAGGCTCCGGCACTTACAACCACACACTCCAAGTATAATGGTCCAATTACTTTATTTGATGCATCCTTTTGAAAAAATATTGAAGCAGAATGAAAGGGAAGGAAATACATCAAGGAATAGAGGATTTAATCCTCATAAATAGGATCATGGAAAAGGGTTTCTTCTACATCTGTAGACCGTAACTTATGATTGTGTTTTACTTGGGATCACTCGTAGCTTCAAAGCCTGTGTTTACTTGTTTAGGATTGGGAACTGCTTGTCCTGGGAACATGCCTTTTTGGGCATTCTCTTAAGTTAGCAGGTTTATAGATTGTTGTGTGGACACCATGATTTGAGATTGTTGTTGCATCAAAGATAACATCATCTCGGATGTTTTATCCAAAGGGACATTAGTAGGTTGGGAAACTGGAACTAAGTCTCTTTGGTTGTTGATTGGTGAATTTTGATAGTTTTGGTTGAAATGGGATGGAACCATCGCTCTATTCTGATTGTTGTAGGTACCTTTTCCTTGTCTGAACTGATTGAATGTATTTTGTAGTTTGACATGATTTATGAATGCTGGAGGTGGTTGAAGTTGTTGATTAGTATTCTATTGAAAATTTGGGTGTTGCCTCCATGGTGCATTTGGTACATTGAAAGTGTAAACTTCTTCTGGTTGAAGTGTTTTTGGTTGACCTTGTGTTCTTGAAGAAGACCTTTAAAAAAACATTGGACAAGAGTAGATTTTTCTAGTATGTGGTGAGGACACCGAAGGAGTAGGTCATAGAATCTTTCCCAAGATTCTTAAAATGTCTCACTAAGACTTTGTCTGAAGAAATGTATCTTACTAATGATCTCTTATGTTTTCTTAGGTGGGAAGCATTTCTTTATGAATGCGAATACTACCTTCTCCCAAGTATCGAACGAATTGGATTTCTGAGTTAGAAGCCATGCACGGCTTTTTCCATCTAGAGTGAATAGAAACACTCTCAGCTTAACCTGATCAACGGTTACACTCAGATGATTGAACGTACTACAGACCTCGAAAATCCAGAGCAAGTGCTCGTATGGCAACTCGTGCTCAAAACCATGAAAAATAGGGAGAGGATTGAATACGTTAGGTGGGATGCGAAAGTCACTAGTGAGTTGTGTGAGTCGTATATAAGATGGAGGGCCATCTTGTAACAGTGTGTAGAAACTAGAGAGAGGCTCTTCAACTTGCACTATCTCTTCCGCCATCTTAGCGGTTGGAAGGTAAGAAATAAAAGTATGTCGAGATCGACTAGCTCTTCTACGTGGATAAGTTTTAAACGCGCTAAGCTTTTGATTGCCTGAGTGTAGTCTCATGCAAAACTGCGAGACTATTTAGAACCCACTTATATGCGCATGCAAATGTATTGGATGTTCAAACAGTGAAATTCATTTGTAGCTTTGAAGTTTTTGAAAAGTTTGCATGCAATGTCAATAGATTAGAAACTATGACCTATTTGATTTAAAAAGAGGGCACAAAACTGGGTTTTTGGAAATACACGCGTCAAGGGAGAAGAGTTCTACTTCACCAGATGGTGTGCCACCAAGAATCACACTCACGGTGAATCTGAGTGAGGGGAGTGAGTAAGGTGGTAGGTCCATTGGAATTTGGTAGTTCACTACTCTCTTTGTTCGTGCTAGATGTTTGTCCTAATGGACGTGACTAAATTAGGTCTGCTTGATTGATTTTAAGTTTTAGTGAAGTTTATGTATCAATTTGAGCAATCAATGTCCGTTCTAAGTGGGGCTTTATCCCACTTTTGTTCATTAATGGCTTGGGTTTAGCATTAGAGTTAAATGTAAAGACAAAAATGAAATGTAAATCATGCAATCATGAACGCATGCTTAGTAACATACAAGTATCCTCTTACACTTTGTAGCGAGGAGGTTTAGAAATTACCGCCCAAGGTGTGCGTACACAACCCTTGGGGTGAAGGCGACGTGGTTGGGTTGGCAAAGTGTTTGGTGTCTTGTGTGTCAACCCACCATTCGAGTGTTTCCTTATGGTTACAAGTTTAATCTATCTAAGACCCACAAGTTGGGTCGAAATGTGGCAAAGCTAATAAGATACAATTGGTTACCTTCGTGGGCTTAAAACTATGAAAGCGGTAAACACGTAAAGCAACTACGTTTAGCTAATTAACTATTCACTAATGATTAATTACACAAAATATGTAAAAGCTAGAAAGTGTTCGTCAAAGATTGGAACTTTGACCCCAAGTTGGGTTGAGATGTGCAAGCGTGATGTTACACTACTCGCCTCACACATCCAACCGGTCCAAGTTGGTTGAATCCCCAATTTATAATAAAACTTAAACCAAAAGACTAAACTTTCAAAACTTAAACTATTTTGTATTTATCCTAATATTTTTTTGTATTTTGACTTAACTATGTGATATTATCTTAACTTATCATGCATAAACAACAATTAATAGAAAATAAAACCTAAACATGCTACTAAATTAATTTTAATGTTGACTTTACTGATGGATTACTAATTCATTTTAATAATATATATTTTTTTAAATTTTCAAATGCTTTTGAATTTTTGGTTTTGAAAACTCAAAACTTTGCAAATCTATCTAATTTTTATCTACTAATAGTTGAATTAAACTAACTAGGGTAAAGTAAAGCTAACTTACTTACGAAGATTCTGAGCCAACAGAATCTTCGTTGGAGAAAATTGAGGTGCGGCATGGGTTTGACAGGCGCGGGTGCATCAAGGATGCGGACGCAGAAAAGACAGGCATGGACGCGACTAAGGCGTAGATGCAAAAAAGACGGGGTGCGGACGTGACTAAACCACGGGTGCGGGATTGGTAGGCACAACACGAGTCGATCATCACCATTTTGGCTCGTTTTTCTCCAACAGTCTCCTGCGAACTGTCTCGTTCTATTCTCAGACTCCATTTGCTCAAAAGTTTACTGGAAACATAAGAAAAAGAAACATAAGTTTTGAAAATAAGATAAAAAATTTGAAAACCTTGAAAATAAGATTGAGAAAAAGAGTTCAAAGAGTGATTTTTGTCTTCATCTTCCTCTTTGTGCTTAGATCCATGACGACGGCGCCATTTGACATGTTGATATTAGTGGTGGTGTAGGGGTTGTGTTGTTCATCTTGAAACTATGATAAGGAGAATGGTTTTGGTAGTGTAAAAACTAGACTTCTAACTCTTCTCTCCTACTTTCTAATGATTATTTCAAATGCTTTCTTAATGTAAAACTCTTGTTTGATTGGTAGAATGATTTAAAACTTGTTTGTTGAATCAAAACATGGAATGAAATTGGTGGGAAGATTACTTAATTACAAAGTAACACACATTTGAACTTGTGTGGGGTTGTGAATGAATGATTAGGAAGATGTAAAGAGATAGAAAAGAAGATTGAAAACTTTGTATTGAAAACAAATAAGAACTTGATTCATTAAATAGAGCTTGAAGAACATGAAAATGGAAAACAAAATTATAAACAATAAAAACAATTATTTAAAACATTTAAACTACTCCTAATGACCAAAGATTAATTCTAGGGTAAAGTGTTCTCTCCTCTAACTATGGTTTATATACTTCACCAATTACATATTACAACCTTGCCCCCATCCTTTAGAAATAAGGCAACTCATTCAGGTTTGGTATCTTCTTGAACAAGCTTGCTAACGATGCCAAGTTTTGAGTTGAGGACATAATCTTTGGTCTTGTGGGTTAAGGACATGATCTTCTGTCTTTTGATTTTGAGTCCCTAATTGTTGACCGTTGACTTTTAACTTAGACTTTTCGGCACTTTTTCCCCTAAGCTAGAATCTTCCCAAGCAACATCAATAGCAATCTTTTTTGCCCTAAAATGTATGTATTAGGAATTTACGTCTTAAATGGCCTGTATCCTGCAAAAGGTAGAAAAAACCATAAGTTATCTGTTCATTAAACATAAGAAGGGCATATTTTAGGCATTGTAAAGTAATAAAAAGCACATTTGGGGACTTATCACTCCTATAATGCTACAAAAAAAAAAAGTAACAACAAATAGGCGTGCCTGACATCTTTTGCTCTGGTAACCTGGGAATGAAAACAACCTAATCATTTGTAGTTAAAACAACATTAGTAAAAAAAATTCAACCCTAACTTTTTACAAATAACATATGTTATATTAGCAAGGGGGTACAAATTGATAATCAGATAAATACCCTCTTCTTGGTTGTCTTTGACAAAGTAAATAAATATAGCACAAAACTTCAGTCTTGCTCATCAATAACCAGTCGCACTAACTTAAACGCCAACGAACCTCAAAACACATCAGAAGCCGTCTCTTAATTACAACATGATTCTTACACACTCTTAAGATGTAATGTAAGTTCTTTCTCACCAGAATTTTGTAGAGATTTAATTAGGCTGTCGGTATAAGAAGCTTTCATTTTGAGCTTTCTCTTGACCAATGCATTAATCAGCCATAATGCTTCAACCAAGGAACTATGTTGATAGAGTCCAAACAAAAGAATGGAATAGATATTAGAATCTATAGACGGTAAGCAGTCTATCTTCTCCATTTCGTCGTAATACCCAAATCCCTCGAGAATCTGCCCATCTAAGCAGAGTTGTTTAATCAAAATGCTAGATATATGCCAATCCATTAGGCTTAATTTGATTTTTCAACATCCCCCTAAAAAGCTCATTTGCTTCATTCATGTTCTTATTGCGCAGTAAAGACACAACAAGGCAACTGTAGCATTCATTTCTTGAAACACTACCATTAGCAACCACTTTCTCAATCAATTTATCAGCCTCCTCAATATTGTCATCACTACAAAGACGCTTAATCAAAGTACTAATTGTGACTAGACTAGGGAAACACCCTCGTGACCCCATTCGATCTTACAACATTCGGCATTCCACCATTCTCCTCCTTTTCCATCTCACCCAACAATTCCAATGCCTTATCAAAATCCCTAATCTTACAAAACCCATCAAGCAACGCAGAATAAGCCACAACATTTGGAACACAACCTTGATCATGCATAAGTTTAACCAGTACACAAGCATCCTCCAAACACCCCACTTGACAAAACCCCTTAATAGACACAATATAAGTAATCATATCAGGATATATACCAATCAAAGCCATTTCTTTCATAAGCAAGTACCAAAACCAAGTCCACATCACCTTTCTCGCAAAACATCCATATAACAATATTAGAACTAGTGGTATCCGATTGACAACCAAACTCCCTCATCTTTCTAAACACACCCAAAGCTTCATCAACTAGTTTATATTGTCTACACAAATTCAATATAACCTTAAACATCTTAACACAAACCAAACAACCCTCTTTCCTATAAATCTTTAATACATCACTAATTCGCTCAATCTCGAAAAAGTTACAAGATTTATTATAAATAAATTTATTGTGCCTACAATCAGACTATAAACCAGCCCATATAAAAAACCTAAGTCCTAAAATAGGTTTATCTTATGAACATTTTCTTAAAATGTCTTCCACAATGGACGAATTCAGCTTTCCTCTATTTTTTGTTAGTGTTTTCTTTAAATTATTATTTGTTTGTAATAATTTATAGTAATTGGTTTTGTCAATTGAACTGGTACTGAATGAACGGTTTATTGAAATGTTGAAGCAATAATTAAGTGGGAAATGTCTGTAGATTGAGTTTATCGATATTAGTTGGATTGGAATGTACCTAGAGTTTTCAGGTGAAGACTGAAACCTCTTTGTTAGGGTTTTCGACAGTAATGGTGCAACCTACTACCTGGAATTTTGAGGTGAAGACTACAACAAGAGATGGTTGAAGAATACATTTAATTAAAAAAAAATAACAAATAAAACTTTCTCTAGTTGTAGTTGTCACATGTGAGGTTAATGTATCAACTATCAAATGTGAAGTTCCTATTTATCGAGGAAGAAAGTCTTACCAACTTAACATAAGCCATCTTCTATCGTCTACCATTACATTTGAGTCAGATAAATGGAAATGAAGTTCATTCTGGCATTGCTAGTAGTGTATGGCTTGATATGCATTGTTGATACCTTTTCTGCTTCTAGATGGACAAAACTTATGCTACCTTATATGGTGGTAGTGATGCCTGAACAATGGGTAAGGAAACATTTCACTCTTTATATATACGGTTAAGTTTTTTCCTTTCCTTGTTTAGTGTCAGAAAGACATGTAGCTTAATTCTCGGTTGTTTACAAAGGGAGCTTGTGGGTATGGTAATGTATATTATACTAGATATGGGACCAGGATAGCAGCATTAAATACTGCTCTGTTCAACAATATGGCCTCTTGTGGGCAATGCTATAGGATCATATGTGATTATAACACGGATTCAAGGTGGTGTTTGAGAGGAAAGTCTGTAACTGTCACTACCACCAACTTCTTTCCTCCAAATTTTGCTGAAACAAGCGATAACGGTGGATGGTGCAATCCACCACTCTAGCATTTCGACATGGGTCAACCTAGATGGGAAAAGATTGGTATTTACAGAGGTGGAATCGTGCCTGTACTATTCCAAAGGTTGGTTGCTATCATCTTTCCTACACTGTTTCTTCTATTGTATTCGCCTACCATGTAACTCAGAATTTTGCGTGTGACACTGAAGGGTGCCATGCAAGAAACATGGAGGTGTAAGGTTCACAATGAATGGGAGAGACTACTTTGAACTTGCATTGGTAAACAATGTGGGAGGAAGTGGATCAATTCAGTCTGTGTCAATCAGAGGTTCAAAAACTTGATGGCTGACAATGTCAAGGAATTGGGGAGCTAATTTACAATCAAATTCCTATCTCAATGATAAATCACTCTCCTTCAAGGTCATTACTACTGACGGAGAGACACGATTCTTCCCTAACATTGTTCCATCTGGTTGGCAATTTGGTCAGACCTTATCTAGTCAGGTGCAATTTTAGCTCACTGGAGATCTTAAGTCGGCAGAGGCGTGCTTAATAATTTTTCAATGAAGCATCCTGCCACTCTTACATGGTACTTGATCATGTAAAAATGATGAAAATTCTGTAATCTTGGTTAAAGCTGGGATTAAACCTGTGAACAGAAGGCTATCTCATAAACCCAGTGTCGTCCAAATAAGGACACGGGTTGATCTCAAAATGGTTAACATATGTGAATTAAATCTATTTTAAAATCACAATTGTATATTAGCTCACACAATATTACCCTACTCGCCTCTAGTCCACTTCATATTTTGCGGTTTTCCTTTTTTATTCCTTATTTCGTTCAGACTCATGTATGTAATATTATACTACCTCAAAGTTCCAAACTAATAAAAGGCCTTACATATTTTTTATTTTTGATATTTTAAAGACCTAAGAGCATTTCTAGGTGGAGGCATAAACTGCCTATTTGCCTCCACTATTAGGAATTTTGCCAAAAACCATTTCTAGGTGGAGGTAAATGTAGAGGCATCAACTGATTAGCCGTATTTGTGGAGGCAAATTGGTTTTCTGATGCGGATGCTGTGCGACGCGTGTCACTTCTAATGTCTCATGGGTTTTTATTTTTACATTAAGAATGGTAGCACATCATTCCCACTGTCGCGGGCCACTTTTACTTTTGAGTGGGTTGGTTTTTTTTACTTTTGGAATGGCACGTGCGACACTCCAACTATCAAACGACAATGGTAATGTTGCGTGAGATAGGTCCTACACGAAATTTAAGATTCTGGTTTGCGTCCACTTAGAGTTGGTCATTGTTTGCGGATGTTTGCCTCAAATTTTGGCCTCAAACATGCAGTTGATGGCTACACCACCTAAAAATGCTCTTACATGTCTTGAGATCTTTCTTTTAACTGTTGTATTTCTTATTTTCTTTTCGGATCAAACCAATGCAATTTGTTGCAGTAGTAATGTCAACAAGCACACTCCCACCCCCAAATTTCCCACCTGTACTTATAGTTGTCTATACCCTTTAGAAAGGCCGAAATGTTTTCTTGATGCTCTTAGCATGATCTCAAGTGACAATAATCTAAACTCTGAAGTATACATTGTTTTGTGTATAGAACCGTGCACCAACTGACCAAAGTATAGTATAACATGATCCCTAATGGCAATATAGTAGCATGACCTCAACAATGAGCAACCAACGTCCCTCTGACATTTCTACTTCTTTACGATATTAGGGCAGTAGCCACCCAGCTTTGGGTCATTCTACCGAATACCAAGTAAAACATTATTTGATAATTCCTTTTCTATAGTATTTCATATGAAACACGTGAAAGTGTGAAACAACAAACAGGCAGTTCACCACCCAACATAGAACTAATTACAAGGGACTAACAAAAAATTCTCAAGTCCAGCAATTCACATGCCTAATTCGTTTAGAAGAAAATATTGTGTGCAAGTAGTGTGATCAGATCATTTGTAGAATTTCTCATGAATATTGAGGCATATGCCTTACAAATACAACCTATTCTTTTTGTGTACCATTGTAGGATTAAATGCGTTTTTGATAGGAAAAGTGAAAGACTCAATGTAAAAATAAAACAATTTTTTTTTTAAAAGATCAATGTAAAAGACTCCCAAGAAGAAAGTAACTTCGATCAGCCAAGCCACATTCTATGGTCAGTACAAGATATATGAACATCAGCTACCATACAAGAAGACGAGAAGAACTAATCTAAAGAAGAAGATATTTTCTTTGATAAACATTATCCAATTTCTTTATTTGTCTTTGATCTAATACAAGCTACAAGCTATATATACTTTTAAAAGATTTCCAGATCGCACATGTGATCCTCAATAAATTAATTCCATCTACACGAATGTACTCATCTTCTTTAAAGTAGTACTACTAGTGAAGTACAACATAGCCACATTCTTCTTCCAAAGAACAGAGTATACCAGTTAAACCTGCAGGAGACCACCTTCATCAAGCTTCTAATGGCATTCGTATGGATGATTTCCTCATTTGTGGCATATAATGCCCAACCCTTCTTGGAGCAACCTCTCTCTCATAATGATTGAGCAGCCTTGCTGATAGAAGTCAATTAGATAGCTCCTGTAATGATACACAAAACAAGAAGTAACAACAAATAGGTGTGCCTGACATCCTTTGCTCCGGTAACTTGAGAATGAAAAGAACCTCATCATTTGTAGTTAAAACTGCATTAGTTAAATAATTTCAACCCTAACTTTTTACAAATAACATATGTTATACTAGTAGGGGCGTACAGATTGATAATCAAATAAATATCCTCTTCTTGGTTGTCTTTGACAAAGCAAATAAATCAAAGACCATTAATACTGAGTAGTTGAGAATGCTCCCAGTGAAACACGTCACCCCTTTTTTTTCTCTCAAGAGGACACCTCAGCTTTAACAATAATTCGGGAGGAAAAAATAAAATATATGCCCTTTTGTACGCATAAAAAACGAAACAAATAGAAAATTCAAGAAAGAAAAAGGAAGCCTATCCTCCCCAAACTCTCTCTCTCTCCCAAAAAAATGATGGCTGCCATTCTGCCAACATCTATCAAATCTCTCAAGACGATCGCAAAGCGCAACTAAAATTTTGATTTCACTACCAAACTATCTAATTCGGGCTTCTTATTGAAGCCCAAATCACATCACTTCTTAAACAAGGCAGAGTTGTTATTTTATAAACTAAACCGGGTGTTAGCTTCTTATTGAATCTGAACATGGAACAACAACAAGGTAGTGGTGGTGGTGAACAAGATGCTGCGGCGACGTGAGATGGGTGGGAGTAAGTTTCCGAGTAATAGTTCAATTGCTAAAGTTGTAGTTTCAGGTTCGGAATAAAAAACTTTCTTCAAAGCGATGAGTTCATTAAAGAATCAATCGATTTCTCTTTAGGTCTCCCTATTTCCACAAACACACTTGAAAGTCGTATGTTCAAAGCTAAAATTCCACTATTTTTTTAATTATTTATTTTTTATAAGGCTCTACCCCAAAATATCCCAACAAGTTTCAAACAGCGAGCGATGTTAGTTGATGAAATCTGGCACGCTACTGGTGATTAGGGCTCAGATGTCAGCTAGTATCTGAAGCGCACTGCCCTTGGAGGACTATATTCTGAAACAGAGATTTACATGCTGACTGATAAGTCACCAGGTAATATCCTCTTTACTGGTGTGATTTTAGTTTCTTCTTTTTCGACTGGACATGCTTGGTGCATAACTGGACTATATGGTGATACCAACGTCTGGATGATCAAGCAGAGGATAAATTGTGGGTGTTCTTTTCTATTGTTTGCTTATGGTTTTTTGTATGAGGATTAAACTCTTGCAATGAAGACTTGCATGTTTTCAGCTAAGTGCAATAGTAGATAGTGTGGATTTCGCTTAACAAGTCTTTGTTAAAGAAGGATCTGATTAGTTTACACCCCCTCTGGAACTGTGTAAAGTAATCTTCATTTGTGTATAGTGACCAATGACGGTTCTATATAAGTATTGATCGGTTCAAGGAGTTTTACCCTTTTAACATTTTTGTTTGTGCAGCGATTCATGCCTTGGTATGTATGAATAATACAACTAGAGAAGCTAAGTTTGGGGGTTTTAATGATGTGGGGTTGGTCTGAGAAAGAGATTTGCAATGCATTTAGAAAAAAGCCTATGGTTATGACGTTACCTGAGACAAACAAGATGGCATGATGCTGAAGATGGACTTTTTTGTAAGCAATTTTGGTTTTGATCCATTATTAGGTCTTTTTTTCTTTATAGATTATTAGTTGTTGCAACAAGTTATCTTAAAGTTTAGCATGCAGAAAGGATTATCCTAAGGTGTTCAATAATCCATGTTTTATTCTCGAATGGTCTAAACGAGAGAGTTCACCGCCTAGATAAAGTTCTGAAAATGACTGAGAACAAACTTCTTGAGGAGATTTGTAAGGGAGAAGTATCTAAAGTGTTGAATGCATATTGAGGTATTAGGTATAGGAAAGACATGGTTTAGGACCTTCAACATTGATTTAGTATTATATTATGTAATTGTTACTTCAGTTTGAGAAGAAACGTTGTAGAATTTTAACAATATCCACCACGCAAATAAAGCAAAAAAGGTAAAAAAAACAAAATGCAATTAAAGCAAGCACTTAAGAGAGAGAGAGAGAGAGAGTTAGAAATACCAATTAGGCCATTTGTAGAAAAGGGGGCCCTTAATGCACTAATGCAATGCAACCAAACTTACTAAAAAGGGAACAAACAGAAGAGAAGAAGTTTCAAATGGAAGAGAAAGATACCCAGCATTAATAAAGAGAAGCTAAACCCAAGAGAAGGAAAGATAGAGACTTTAGTGGTTGTCTTATTATTGTCAAGCCAACCATGAACAGACAAAATGGAAGCCAGAGAGAGTAGTGAGGGAGTGAGTGTTGGAGTGCCTTGGGGAGAGTTGATGGACAAAGACCCACCAAGGACTTACTCTATCTATGGAGAGAATATAAAGTAGAGACGTCAAGTTTTTGAGAGTACACGGCATTGGTCATTACTCATTTCAAGATATATCAATGTGTGCAAACCTGCCCCCACTACTCCACCAAATGGCATACATACATATTTTCTTGAAACACTGGTTTGAGTTTTGAATTTGGTACGCTAATGCGTTAGTGGCATTCAACAACAATTTCTTACAAGGTTTGAAGGGGAGGTTAACTCCACACTTACGTAGAATATCGGATAAGATTTTCTACTACAAACAAAAACAGAACATCAGACTTTGCCGGTGTTAATGGTAGAAAACGTCTTCAGATGAATGGTCTTTTTCTTCTCACCAAAAAGAAAAACAAACAGTGAGGAGTTGTTTGTCGCCTTTGTTTAAGGAGTTGATGGCTTCTGCTATTAATGTACCTCGGAATTTTAGGGGGTTTGGAGGAATGGGGTTGAATCCGTTTGCGATGAATTTTGGTGGTGGGGGTAATTCTTCATCGATGTTGGGTTTTTTGAGTGGTGGAAAGGAGGTGATGGATGAGAAATGGAGGAAGCAGCAGATTTTAGAGTTTGAGGTTTATTCAAAGCAGGTGGAATTGGTTTAAGATCAGATTAAGCTAGCATTAGAGGAGCTCAGGTCCGTGGGTAGCGGATAAATGGTTGGGATGATGCTGATTCTGTTAGTATGAGGGTAAATGTTTAATTTGGTAATATGGTTCTTATAAGAATTGATTGGTATTAATCCTTCGTTGGTATATTGTAATCGATGGGTAGCAAAAGAATTTATTATGTTTATCTTAACTTAAAAGAACAACTGTTTAACTTATAGTTTTTTTTTTTTAATAGATTTTAGTACTTTGCTTAGTCTATGTATTGTAGTTTGACAAAATTGAAATATGATTGGAGGAGTTGAAGGATTTGATTGATAGTGTTATAAGCTTGCAACAGATGATTCCAGACTTCCTATATGTGTAGGGTGTTTGTTGGAAATGACCATCTTTGTGCATCATTTATTTGGAGTTCAAGGTGGATTGCTTTGGTGACATTTCATGCAAATCACAGTCTAATCAATCCATTTGCTGAACCGAACTCCTCTGTGGATCCAAGAAAAAAGGTGCCTTTTTGGTTCTTATTGTTTTTTCCTAATCTCTTATTTTTGTCTCAATTGTGAATTAATTTTCCCCTATTTATTATCTGCAATTCTGACCAACTAATATATGTTAACACCTTTCATAGGCTCTATAACTCCATTAATATGTTTTGACAGGACAGTTTGTTTTTTAATCCCTTTTGATTTTTTTGGCAATTTTTTAAATTGGTAGAACTTATCTTAAAATTTTGACCTCTGGCCAAACAATAAAAACTGTGCCTTCACTCTTTGTGTTGTATCACCATGGCTTTTGCCGCTGCCTTATGTGGTTTATGAATGCTTTCTAAGTCTCAAGTCCTTAGTAGTATGAGACTATGAGGCATAGGGATACATTTCTGCTCCTCCAATCCTTGGTTACAAAGTCTTAATAGAGGCCTCACAAATGTGTAATGTGGGTACACATTATCACTAAGAAGTGCTTGAATGTACACGTGTTTTACTTCAATATGCTTTTGTATTCTAGGAGAATTCAATAATAATAATGAATGGAGCGTCTAGAGATTTCTAGGGTACACATGAAGCTTCTTGAGGTTTGTTGAGAGATGAGTATATTAGTCTTATTTATCTTCATTACAAAATACGTCATTCTTTCTTCATTGATGCATACCATCATCAATTTGTTGTCGGCGCATTTATATGAGTACAATGAATCATCGATATGTTGTACATACTATGCGTTATATTTTTATTATAAAGTTCAGCTTGATAGATTGCACGCATAGTTCAACTATGTCTTATTTCTACGTCTTTGTCTGATATTGGATTCTGGCCCTTCATTGATTTTTCATTTGTGTTTTTCTCAGAAAAATGCAATTCACATGGTAGTTCTTTTAGTTATCGGGTTTCATTTAGTTTATCTATAATCTTTATTTCCTTTGATTCTATGCAATTGTTTTATTATGTGTTTCATGGTTCATGGTCGATGGTTCTAAAGTAGTTAGTGATTACTTTTTCGTTCCATACTAATTAACTTTCCCCCACCTAAAGAGAAAGCTAACTTTGTGGTGTGTCACATTGGTGGAAATATAGGCCTACCTTCCTCACATCAATTGATTTGTGAAATAATGTAACAAGCATCCAGTGTGTCCAACTACAGCCTACAAAAAATTGGCCCAAGTTCCCGATCAAAGCATATTGATCATATCGATCAAGAGAAAGATACAAACATTCTTAAGATACAAACGTTCTTTCTCCTCTAGAATTTGAGCATATGTTGATTTGAAATTGTTTCGAACAAAGGTACATTGATCTTTTTTTACATGTTGTATACTTGCATGTAATCAAGTTTGTTTTTTTTAGCATACATATAATTGAACTTTTTGCATATAATCAAATTTATTGTTTAGATATAGTTGCTTAATATATAGACAATAGAGATTTGCATTGTACGTCTCCTAAATGAAATCTGGATGTGGTTTTTTAGGTTCAATATATAAGCTGGAAATTTAAGTAAGAGCGAGAGTTAGCTAGCAATTGGAGTTTGGATACAATGACAACTCCGGTATGAAGAACTCCTGTTGGTTGTGCATTGAGAATATAGTTTGGATTTGCATTTAATTCTTACAACAACACTATGGGCAAACCATTTTGTTTAAGATCTCCAAAAGCAACAGAGGTCGCCTGCATGTAGGCTCTAATTGCTTATTTAATTTTTATGTTTTCGGTTTTGTTTTGTTTTGGTTATCGTTTTATCGAAACTTATAAACCAAGTTGCAAGCAGTGTAAACAGATTAGCCTTCTAAAATTTTATATGAACCATGAAGTAATGATGATGTTGGTAACATTAGACTCTGTAAGATCTGCAGTCGAAGATGAACCATTCAACTGTGGTGAAAAACCCAATCGAATGAGGTGAGCTTCGAGGGCCTGGTTTCTAATTTTTCTTATTTGGGCTCATTGTTTTTGGAGTCATATATTGATGTCATAATTCATGCCGTTTGAACGTCAAATGTTGTGGCAACTCCTGAACCCAAGTTGGAAGGACCAAAAGTATCCCACTATTTTTGTCAATGGGATAGTGATTTTATTAGTCATACTTTTAGTCAAGGATGCTTTGCAAGGATTTTAAACTTTCCAACGCAACCACCAATGAGTTACTCATGCATTGCCAATTTTTTCTCACTATTCTCACTAACTTCTTAGTTTACTAATATTTTTTTTCCTATGCAGTAGGTATTAAAACCCAATTCTCTCTTTTAATTCTAAATTGGTTTCTAACAAAACGAAACGATAGATTGTTGCCTTTCCATCATAGTACTGACTACTGAGTATTGACATTGATCTCCCAAGCTTGAAATCAGATGCGTTTCACCTTCAATCAACTACTGTTCAGGTACACAATGTTTAACAACTATATTTTGTTTTTTAATTTTCAATATTAGATCATCAGTTTGTTTTTATATTTGTTTATATTTTTAGTTACCAAGTATCGACATTGATCTCTATTCAGACTATGCATGTCTGTGATCAATGGCTACCTAAGCTATTTTTGCTTTGGTGTTGCTCTAGCTCAATGGTTTTATCCATAAAAAAAAATATGAATGTTCATGAATAATCCAACACGTTTTAAGCCCTACCTCTTGCCCTCCCCCCCTAGTACATTACAAAACTCCAGTCTGCTCATCAAGAACCAGTCGCACTAACTTAAATGCGTACGAACCTCACAAAAAATCAGAAGTCGTCTCTTCATTACAACATGATTCCTACACACTCTTGAGGTGCAACGCAAGTTCTTTCTCACCAGAATTTTGCAGAGATTTAATTAGGCTGTCGGTATAAGAAGCTTTCACTTTGATCTTTCTCTTGACCATTGCACTAACCAGCCTCAATGCTTCAACCAAGTAACTGTGTTGACAGAGTCCAACCAAAAGAATGGAATAGATATTAAAATCTATAGACGGTAAGCAATATATCTTCTCCATTTCATCGTAATAATCAAATCCCTCGAGGGAATCTGCCCATCTACGCAGAGTTGTCTAATCAAAATGCTAGATGTCAATCCATCAGGCTTAATCTAATTTTTCAACATCCACCTAAAAAGCTCATTTGCTTCATTCATGTTCTTATGCGCAGTAAAGACACAACAAGGCAACTGTAGCATTTATTTCTTGAAACACTGCCATTAACAACCACTTTCTCAATCAATTTATGAGCCTCCTCAATATTGTCATCACTATAAAAACGCTTAATCAAAGTACTAATTGTGACTTGATTAGGGAAACACCCTCGTGACCCCATTCGATCTAAAACAGCCAATGCCTCCACAGTTCTACCATTATCACAAAAGTTCTGAATCAGGGAAATGTAAGAAACAACATTCGGCATTCCACCATTCTCCACCTTCTCTATCTCATCCAACAATTCCAATGCCTTATCGAAATCCCCAATCTTTCAAAACCCATCAAGCAACGCAGAATAGGCCACAACATTCAGAACACAACCTGATCACGTATAAGTTTAACCAGTCCAGAAGCATCCTCCAAACGCCCCACTTGACAAAACCTTTTAATCGACACAATATAAGTAATCATATTAGGATATATACCAATCAAAGTCATTTCCTTCATCAGTACCAAAACCACGTCCATATCACCTTCCTCACAAAAGATCTGTATAACAATATTAAAACTAGTGGTATCTGGTCGACAACCAAACTCCCTCATCTTTCTAAACACACCCAAAGCTTCATCAGCACGTGTAGCTTCTCTACACAAATTCAATATAACCTTAAACATCTTAACACAAACCAAGAAACCCTATTTCCTATAAATTTCCAATACATCACTAAGTTGCTCAATCTCGAAAAATTTACATGCTTTATTATAAATAAATGTACTGTGTTTATAATCTGACTGTAAACCAGCACATATAAAAAACCTAAGTCCTAAAATAGGTTTATCTAATGAACATTTTCTTAAAACGTCTTCCACAATGGACGAATTCAGCTTTCCTCTATTTTTTGTTAATGTTTTCTCTAAATTATTATTTGTTTGTAATAATTTATAGTAATTGGTTTCGTCAATTGAACTTGTACTGAATGAACGGTTTATTGAAATGTTGAAGCGATAATTAAGTGGGAAATGTCTGCAGATTGAGTTTCTCGACAGTAGTTGGATTGGAATGTACATGGAATTTTGAGGTGAAGACTGAAACCTCTTTGTTATAGTTTTCGACAGTGATGGTGCAAGCTGCTACCTGAATTTTAAGGTGAAGACTGAAACCTCTTTGTTGTGTCTTTTGTCATGCGCTGTATCTTTTTTATTTTATTTTATTTTTTTAATAAATCTCAGTTCGAAATATTGAAATTTGCGAGCTATAGCGGCACTTGATTTTATTTAGATTTCATTTTTTTTTCTGGATATCGGCAGATATTTGCTGGGCTTTCAGAGGTTCTTGCACTCCTTGAGAATACAGTGTGTATTATCCGATTTCTCTACCCCCGATCTTACAGGTCTTTCTCCAGGAATAGTGTTCATTCTCACTGACCGGCTGAAACCGAGTGGGTTGCCTACGTACCCCTCTTTGGGGGATCAAGCCGAATCATAGTTCTCCTTCTGTCCCTCTCCTCTCTTCTCCTTTATATATCTTCTAACCACCTCATTTCTCTAACCACTAACCGCTCCCCTTATCCCCTGATCCTCTTTCTCGTCCCTCTCCACTAACTGTCCAACTGTCTCTTGATATATCACGGCTTTGCTATCGTACTCCCGTATGCCCCTTCACTATTCCGCCTCCCTTTGGGTCACTGAAATCCCACTGGTCCCTATGCCTCTCCAAATTCCACGCCCCTTACATGACTCGCAGACTGGATCACGTGCTCCCTCTTTCTCTTACCTTACGCTGCCTCAGTCCCGAAGACATGTCATCTTGATGGTCATAAATTAGGCTGATACAGATGCCCCCTCTCGGGTCCGTCGACGAAGATGATGGACCTGAGAAGACCTTGATTCGCTCTCACTCTTACTCTCACTCTTCCAACTCAACATATTGTCCATGAAGGATCTCATCCCCTTCGCACTTACTAATGGAACTCGATATCATGTCCACAAATGGCCTCATCCCCTCCATTTCTCTTTTGTAGAACTCAACATATCCGCGAAGGGTCTCAACCCCTTCGCTCTTATTCATAACACTTAACATCTATGTAAGAGACTCATCCCATTCTCCTCGGTGCTCTGTAAAACTCCACAACATGTTCGCGAAAGGCTCATCCCCCCACTCTCTGGCTTAGAGACAACTCATTTTGTCCCAAGCTTGGTTCGGAGTCTGCAATCTATGAAGGGATCATCCCCCCCGCTCTCTGTGACATACAGTCTGCGAAGGGCTCGTCCCCCCCGCTCTCTGGCTTAGAGGCATTTCATTTTGCCTCAAGCTTGATTCAGACACTACGGTCCATGAAGGGCTCATCCCCTCTGCTCTCTAGCTTAGAGGCATTTCATTTTTCCCCAAGCTTGATACGCACACCTAGTCCGCGAAGGGCTCATCCCCCCCCCCCTCCCCCCGCTGTCTTTAGTTAGCTATGAAGCCTGATAGGGGTAGCTCAGTTTGCCCCCCAGTTTGATTCGGACATCTAGTCCCCGAAGGGCTCATCCCCCCTGTCTTTTTGGTCACCAGGAAGCTGATGGAGATGACTCGATTGCCCCCAGTTTGATTCGAACATCTAGTCTGCAAAGGGCTCATCCCCCTCGCTGTCTTTGGTCAATTGTGAAGCCTGATGGGGGCAGCTCGGTTTGCCCCCCATTTTGATTCGGACATCTAGTCCATGAAGGGCTCATCCCCCCGCTGTCTTTGGTCAGCTGTGAAGCCTGATAGGGGTAGCTCAGTTTGCCCCCAAGTTACTTTCGTTCATAGCCCAATACTCATGAAACAATTGGAAGAAGTATGCTCTCTACTTCATTGATATAACATTTAACACAAACTATCATTCCTTAGCTCACTTAGCAATATCTAGAAGCAAGCTTCCTCTCTTTTAATTGAAAAACTAAACAAAGACTCCGAGGTTCCCCGTATAGCTAGTACGTGGCTCGACTCTGGTCTTACTCAATGTTATATCATGCAATATGCATTTAATGCAAACAGTAAACTCTTTGATGACAATATAGTGTATGCAAATAAGGTAGTAAATGAGGTGAGATGGATCCATCTCCCAATACCAGCTCAAACTCCGCTTGGTTCCACGGTACCGCAGTTCTGTCTCTTTCTCTGTAACCTGAAACTTTCATGTTCGAATATTGTCCAAATAACATGTGAGATATAATGAAGGACATTTAGCATAAGTGTATGTATACAAGAAATAACAGCGATCATATGCTCAATACTATGTATAATCCCTCTGACCTCGAGGTGTACAACCACGTTTCTCATTCATGGTCCGCGACCTCCTAGAGCGAATAGGTTCGCAGAATACCATGAGGTCTGGGGACAATCCCAATATGTCCCCTCACACATCTCTGCCAAGGACGGGGACAAGGTTTGCTTGCCCCCAGTGTAACTATGGCTGACAGCCAAGTCACTACTCGCCCGTCCACTATGTATATGATGATAAAAGAAACAAGTTACCTGTCGCAGTGTATGCATCTCTACGTTTTTTGTAATCATCTTATCATCCGTATTCAGACTCTCCAAGCCGTTGATCTCAGCCCCAATCTATTGATCCCATTGCTCCTTTGTCTCCAACTTCCTCATTGTCGATATTGTTACGTTGAATGCTCTACAAAAACTAAACTCACACATAACACATGGGGGAGGACTATGTTGCCCCTTGTTAGACCCATCACCATTCTGGCAATAATCGGCGTGATTGTCAAACCCCTTTTTACCATTCCGCTCAAACCCAAGGTGGTACACCCATCCTGCTACCACGATCCACACACTACTCCACATCCCAAACAGCCAAGAGGCCCAATAACCTCCAAATATGCCCATTTCGCCAAGATCTGAAAATCGGATAGCAAGCATTGCATGCATGTGAAACCGACCAACTAAATATCAAGAATCTAAACCAGGACATATGACCACTAAATTCGGCCAAACTTCAACTAAGAGAAAATGGCCCATTTACAGCCCCATACACGAAATCAACCCATAATGAAAACAAATCCAACCATTTTGAAGAATTCAAAGTAGGCCCATATCTCATATAAATATAATCAGAGGCTAAAGTAGAGCCCAATACACACTGAAACCAAACCGACCCATATCATCACCTTTTGCAACAGTTTCCGTAATCAAATCAGATCTGAGTTGGTGTTGCCCATATTTAATAGAAAACAACCTAACCAACTAGAAACAACTACCTCACGTGCTTCAATTTAGTATTTTAATTCTCTGTATCTAATTAGTTCTATAAGAATAGTAGAGCTATGAAATGAATTTCTCAACGCAGTCTAATGTCCCTAATAATATTGTGAGATACGACTTATCTTCTCTTTTCGATGGCTTGGACTACACCGTGACAATCACCTTGTTATCAATTTCTTTTGCATCACCGGATCAAGGCTCCTCTTCTTTCCGCTAACCAAGGTCCCTTCTTCTTTTTTGTTATACCCGCTGAACGAGGATGCCTTTTCCTTGTGTTTCTTGCTGAATACAAAAGGTATTAGTGGCTGCCACCCTATTCGCCTCATCCTCTCTATCGATCTATTGTGTTTAAAAATCTATTGTGTGGTCATGATGTGAGCGTCCCCACAGACGGCGCCATTTGTACTATCCGATTTCTCTACCCCCGATCTTACAGGTCTTTCTCCAGGAATAGTGCTCATTCTCACTGACCGGCTGAACCCGAGTGGGTTGCCTACGTACCCCTCTTTGGGGGATCATGTCGAACCGTAGTTCCCCCTATGTCCCTCTCCTCTCTTCTCCTTTATATATCTTCTAACCACCTCATTTCTCTAACTGCTAACCGCTCCCTTATACCCTGATCCTCTTTCTCGTCCCCTCTCCACTAAGTGTCCAACTGTCTCTTGATATATCATGGCTTTGATATCGTACTCCCATATGCCCCTTCACTATTCCGCCTCCCTTTGGGTCACTGAAATCCCACTGGTCCCTATGCAACTCCAAATTCGCCTTTACATGACATGACTCATGATTTGGATCACATGCTCCCTCTTTCTCTTACCTTACGCTGCCTCGGTCCCGAAGACATGTCATCTTGATGGTCATGAATTAGGCTGATACACAGTGAAGTAATGAACTGATAAGACTCAGACTAAAAAATTCTAAGAATTATGGATATTTTCTGAAATTCAGCAGCATTTTATTTTAAGTGAAAGATAAGAACCTAAGACAACATTTTTTTGAATTGATTCTTACAATTTTAAGCTTATTTTTTTTGGGTAGTAATAGAGAGTAGACTAGTAGTATAGTCCTTTGACCAAAACCGGAAGACATGACATCTGGACCGGAAGTAAACACAGCTAGACTAAAGAAGAATAACTGTGAATTCTGACCAATAAGCATGACAAAGATGCAATATTATGATTCTATTTTTCGTTTTTGATCAGCAAATTATGTTTTTATCTGGAGGTGTCATATGTCCATATCCCTCGAGTCGTATAAACTTTTAAAGGGTACGCTTGTATGATCACTTGAAAACTTTGTAGAACAATGGCTGTTGTAGGTGGAATCATCCAAAAGGTTCCTACAGGAAAAAGAAATCACTCATCACAGTGTCGTTTCCTCTTCTTATTGGTTGTTTTTGCAGCTTTCAAAAGTTCCTCCAACAGACACAACTATAGAAGGAAGAGTTCTAGTTACTGTTGCTACCAAAAGAGCTGGTTCAACTTGTTCATGTTATCATCCAAATGTTTCTCCATCAGATTTATGACCAAGTTCTCATGCTAACTGAACAGATCCTTGCATGCAGCACAAGGTGCTTCCATATACATCTTTTTTCCCTTCCATCGACCTTTATTAGTATCTTTCATTGAAGTTTTTCTTTATGATTAGCTTTGACTTCTGTACAATGGATAAACAAATGTAACACCATCAAAGAATCATGTAACAGTTTTGAAGTAACAATGCAATAAGGGTAAACCACTAGGAATTAGTGAGTTGACCAAGTGCACTAAATTAGTGAATTGTAAGTGAGAAATAACATTTTAAGGAGTAGTACAAGATCCCGAAGCCCAAGTAAGTGGATACTTGTGTGTTCAAGCATGCTTACGTGATTATTTGAAATTTACTTTCTACAATACAATTTACATTCGCACATAAGGCTGATCCCGAGTTATAACAACCATTGGGAAGTCATTACCCAATGTAGGTAAATTAGACGTTACTTAATTCTGGAAAGCCCTAGACTGATTTTTTTTCAATTAAAATCAATCAACTAGAGCCCAAAGTAGTCACGCTCCTCCATAAACGGACAAAAATATAGCCACGAGGATTTAGAGTAATAAGTTACCAGATTCCAGTGGACTAACTACCTTCCTCACTCCCCTCCCCCAGATTCATCGTGAGTGAGATTCTTGGTAGCACACCAGTTGGTGAAGTGACTGCCTACTCTTCTGAGACGTGTAGTAGAGCCATACTTGCAAAAATGAATTTTGATTGCTTAAGCATACATTGCACCATTTGCGCATGTTAGGATAGTTTTGGGGTCTTGTTAAAAGTGTATGATATTGTTTTCAGGCACTTCTAATATTAGCAAGAATAAAACTTATTCACATAGGAGAGTTCATCGACCTAGACAATCTCCTGTTTCTCATCCTCCATCTCTTAAGATGGCTGACGAAGTAGTGCAAGCTGAAGAGCCTTTTTCTAACTTCTACACACCGTTGCAAGATGGGCCTCCATCTTGTATATGACTCACACCGCTTACGAGCGATTTTAGGATTCCATCGAACATATTCAATCTTCTACCCATCTTGCACGAGTTACCATACGAGCATCTACTCTGGATACATGAAGTATGTAATACCTTTAATCATCCGGGAGTCACCGACGATCAGGTTAAGCTACGACTGTTTCCTTCCACTCTAGCTGATAAGAGTCACACTTGGCTTCTCTCACAGAAGGCCAACTCTTTTGATACATGGGAAAATGTTGTGTTCTCCTTCATGAAGAAGTATTTTCCGCTGAAGAAAACAGAAGAGATAAAAAACAAGATACAGTTCTTCAGACAGAGTCCGAGTGAAATATTTTCTGAAGCATGGGATATATTCTCTAACCTACTCGATTCATGTCCTCATCATAAATTAGAAAAATCAACTCTTGTCTAATGTTTTTTCAAAGGCCTTCTCCCGTAACACAAAGTAACCCTTGACATCATGAGTAATGGTAATTTTTTAGATAGAGGTGCAACTGAGCCTTAACCTTGCACTATTGGAGACAAGTACACTGTTACTGCCTTGCTCAATCTTGGAGCAAGTGTTAACCTCCTTCCATACTACCTCTTTAATTCCACGAGCTTACACCTACCACCATGAAATTGTAATTAGCCGACCGATCCATCAAATACCCAAAAGGAGTGGTTAAAAATATGCTTGTTAAGGTTAAATATTTTTATTACCCTGTTGATTTTGCCATCCTCGACACTGAAATTTCTCATGATGCCATACACATCATTCTAGGGAGCCCATTCTTGGCAACTGCCAACGACTTTATAAATTGCCGTAATGGATCTATGACCATGTCTTTTGGGAATCTCTCAGTAGAAGTCAATGTTTTCAAGATGATGCAACAACAGATGGAAGAAGAGTTGGATGATGAAATTAGTATGATAGACAGTGTAGTGCAAGAGTATTGTGATCAGACTTTCCCAGAAAATAAGGTGCATCAATTCTTATCCTTCAGAGATTCAGAGTACGATATGGATAAGTATAAAGAAGATACCTTAGTAGCTTTGGAATCAATTCCCTTATGTACTTTAGATAATGAGTTACTTGAACAGAAAGAGACATCACCAGCCCAGGTGTTTTCAATAGATGAACATGATCCTGTAGAGACATTATTAACTATAACACCTACTCTTACTCTTAAGACTCTTTATCCTGACCTAAAATATATCTATTTTGATATAGATGGTATACATCCCATCATCATTTCATCCCAGTTCTCAAAAGAGAAAGAAGAGTGCTTGATTAGAGTGATTTAAAAACACCGTTCTGCCATTAGTTGGTCTCTTGATGATATAAAGGGAATTGATCCAAAGATTTGCAGCCACCGAATTCACCTAGAAGAGAATGCCAAGACCTCTAGAGAGCCACATCACCGGTTAAATCCAACTATGAAAGAGGTAGTAAAGGTAGAGATCCTGAGATTACTAGATGCTGGAATCATTTACCCCATATCTAACAGTGAATGGGTCAGCCCTATTCATGTGGTGCCAAAGAAATCTGGGATTACTATGGTTCGTAATGAGGAAGGAGAGTTAATACCAGCATGTATTCCCATAATATGGAGGATTTGTATTGATTATCGGAAGCTGAATGCCATCACTAGGAAAGATCATTTTCCACTACCATTTGTATATCAGATGCTTAAACGTTTAGCAGGGCATGCTTATTACTATTTCTTGGATGGGTATTCAGGGTAATTTCAAATTTTAATTGATGAATCAGACCAAGAAAAGATGACCTTCACTTGCCCTTTTAGAACATATGCTTATGCACGTATGCCCTTCAGTCTCTGCAATGCACTTGCCACATTTCAACGCTGCATGCTACACATTTTCAGTGATATGGTGGAGAGATTTATGGAAGGGCTTATGGATGATCTTTCCCTTTATGGAGATTTTTTCGATGGTTACTTATCCAACCTATCCAAAGTATTGGCGCATTGTTAGGAAAAGAATTTAGTCCTTAATTGGGAGAAGTGTCACTTCATGGTAAGAAAGGGAATAGTGTTAGGTCACATTGTGTCTAAAAATGGTATAGAAGTAGATAAATCTAAAATAGACAAAATTTCTACACTACCTATTCCGCGGAACATCCGTGACATATGAGATGCACCCTTTAAATTTCTAGGCCATGTTGGATTTTATCAAAGATTCATCTAAGATTTCTCAAAAATTACTAAACCTTTAACTAATCCTCTTATAAAAGATGCACCCTTTGAGTTTAACTCATAACGTATGCAAGCTTTTGAAAAGTTGAAAGCTGCCTTAATAAATGCACCTATAATTCAACCTCCTAATTGGTTGAAACCGTTTGAGCTCATGTATGACGCTAGTGATTATGCTGTCAGCGCTGTTCTCGGTCAAAAACATGATAAGGGACCTACAGCTGTTTACTATGCAAGTAAAACTCTAAATGAGGCTCAACGGAATTATACGACCACTGAAAAAGAATTCTTAACCATTGTATATGCTTTAGACAAATTTCGTCCATATTTAATAGGTTTAAAAACCTTAATCTACACTGATTATGCAGCACTAAGGTACTTTCTCGCAAAGAAGGATGCTAAGCAAAGGTCAACTCCTGCAAGAATTCACTTTGGAGATAAAAGATAAAAAATGAGTTAAAAACATAGTGGCTGACCACCTGTCTAGGCTAACTAATGATAGTGACACTGATTCTGAGACCATTTTAGAATTCTTTCTGCACCCTGGTTTGCTGATATTGTGAATTATCTGGTGACTTAAGAGACTCCGCCATTGTGGAATAGAAATCAAAGGAAGAAGTTCCTTGCTCAAGTAAAGTACTATCATTGGGATGCCCCATATCTTTTCTAGTACTACCTAGATCAGATCATCCGACGTTACATTCCAGAATGGGAACAATCTGCCGTTATTTCCTTCTGCCACGAGTAGGATTATGGAGGGCATTATAGTGCCAATAAAAATGCTGCTAAGGTCTTACAATGTCGATTATACTGATCAACACTCTTCTGCGATGCATTTCTTCATTGCAAGGCATGTGTTCGTGGCCAACATTTCGGTCGTATCTCTGCATGTAACATTATGCCTTTAAATCCTATTCTCATAGTAGAGATTTTCGACGTCTGGGTCATCGAATTCATGGGACCCTTCTCAACTTCTAATGGTTTAATTTACATCCTAGTAGAAGCAGACTATGTACCTAAATGGATTGAGGCCATACCATGTCGTAACAATGATAACAAAACAGTCATCGAATTTATAAAAGAAAACATTTTTTCAAGGTTTGGTGTCCCAAAAGTCATCATCAGTGATGGTGGATCACATTTTTATAATAGAGTTTTTGAGCATATCATGAAAAAATATGGAGTGACCCACAAGGTTGCAACTCCATAACATCCTCAAACAAGTGGTCAAGTTGAAGTCTCTAATCGAGAGATTAAACGTATCTTGGAGATAACGTACAGTTAACCCAAATAAGAAAGACTGGTCTTTCCATCTGAATGATGCACTATGGGCATACATAACCACTTTTAAACACCTATAGGGATGTCCCCCTATAGGCTTGTCTTTTGAAAACCTTGTCCTCTGCCAGTTGAACTAGAGCATCATGCCTTGTGGGCAATAAAAACCTTCAATTATAATCTCGATGTGGCAGGTGAAAAGTGTAAACTGCAGATAAACGAGCTCGAAGAAATTCGTAATGATGTTTATGACCTTTCAAAAGATTATAAAACCAACATGAAAAGGATTCATGACAAGCACATTTTACGAAAATGTTTTGAAGTTGGACAAAATGTTTTGCTTTATAACTCTAGATTGCATCTGTTTCTAGGAAAACTAAATACTCGATGGACTGGTCCTTTTAATATAATTGTAGTCACCCCTTATGGGACTATTACTTTAAAGAACCATAAGGACAACAATACCTATAAAGTCAATGGTCAGCGCCTCAAACATTTTCTTGAGTTACGGTCTAAGGATGTCAAAGAAATCCAACTCCAAGATCTCACTTACGAGGATTGACTCCTCTTGTTCTGATGTATTCCTTTCTTATTCCATTATATATTTTTCTTTAAAGGGGATACATCAATAAGGTAACCGGACCTCTCCACTTGGAGGGTGTGGTTGTAAGTGCCTGGGCCTTAATACCACAGTATGTCTTGCGCATTCCTCGTTAGCACTTTTACTTGTCGTTTGAGTAGTGTACCCCTATGGAGCAAGCATATAATTTTTCATTTCTTTATTTTATACTCTTTTTAGAATAGCTTTTCTTTTCTTGCCAATTAAAATTATTGTCATTTCCTACTTTCTATTTCCTATTTTTACATAATCAGTTTTCTTTCAATCTTCACCTTTGATGCTGAGTAGTCTTTCCTCTACAAAGAAGAGATATGAAACAAAGCAGAGGCCAATGAGGATTAAGTGAAGGTGTCTTACGATTGTCTCTCATGGTTGTTTAGCATGTCTCATCTTCCATAGGTATGTCATACCGTGGGATGGTTAGCAGCAGGAGCCCTTGATTTCGAAAACTTTTTCCTTCTATGGGTGATTTCTAATTGTTTCAAGCTTCGTCTTACAATCTAGTTGGAATGGCTTTAACTAGAGCTAACTAGAGCGTAGGAGAAGGGAGACTAGATTATCTAGAAATAGTGCTAGCCCGCTTCACTAGATTTTCCTACTTGCGAAACAAGATATGGAAGATCTAGGGAGGCCAAGCCATGGGATGGTTCACAATTAGAATCACTTAATTTCAAGCACCTTCTATGAGGAGAATCACTTTTGTCATAGTGATTTTTCTTAGTAATTTTATAGTTCGTATTTTTCCGGTCATAGTAATTTAGAAAAATAAAAACCAAAAAGCCAAAAACAAATGTTCCTTTCTTTCTTTAATAAAATTGTTGTTTTCACCGCGCTTATAATTGATGATTCTCGATACATCAATAGTTAAGTGATTTTTCAAAATAGGCACTGGATTTTACACAGACCAAACCCTAGAACAATGCAATCTAGGGGCAGTTTGAGATCAGCTTTGCTTACTAATGGTCACCTATATCACCGAGCTATTCGCCCGGATCAGGACATTCCATGTCTTGCGCAGTAAATCCCCCAACTCGAGTAACTAAAGCTTTATCTGTCTAGATTGAATTAGCCACTGAGCCGACATGAAAGTTGCCTAAGATTATCTGTTTTGTTTTAAATTAGCAACATCTAAAATCACAACTTTTGAATATGAGTTTCTTGAAATATCTCTCCATAGTTTTCAAAACCGGAGGATATAAAAATGAAAGTTATATGCCCGGAGTAACCAAAATGATACTGGATTAACGTATAATTTTATCTTCTTGGAAAAACCTCTATATTTATTGATAGAGATATATTTTGAATGAGAAAACCAACTATATAATAAAAAAAAAAAAAAAGTATCTCCAAACGAAAATTAAACAAATAGAGTAACCCAAAGTGATACTATTCTCTGTTTAATTCTATCTTTTTGCCTCCACCTCTCTATTTTGTCTTGAGAATTTAACGTTAAAAGACTCAACTTGTACAAATTGTCAAAATTTCCTTTCTTAAAAAAATTTCCCCTCTCATTAAATTTTTTTCCCCTTTTCAATCTCTCATTTCTGAAAAAAAAATTCAAAAATGTCTTCTAAAGCAAACAAAAACCCTCACCTAGCAAGACTAGATGGATCAGTTTCAATGATCATATGAAAGCACTTCCTAGAGAACTACAGCTTAAGATATTGACACATATATCGAAAATCATTCCTGGTTTAGGTAAGAGTTCATACATAAGGAATAGATGAGCTATGAGAGAAAGCTAGTGCTTGAATTGTCAAACACCAACTTGCCCTGCTCTTCAACCTCATAATAATTCTGTTGATAAAGTCTATATGTGTTATCCATCCCCTAGTGCATTACTCTCGGTCTAAGAGAGTAATCCAACCATTTGGTTGGGATTGACTCAAGTTTTCAAAAACTTCCAAGTCTTGGGGATTTGACTTAAAATGACCGTTAGATTAAGTTTTTGATCGTGAGTGTATTCTATATGGTTACGTTGCATTTTCGATGCTGATCGTTTTGGTACCTCACAGGTCAAGATCGGACAAGTAACGAAACATGGATTGGCTCTGGAGGTTGGCAAAGCACTGAGGACAAGATTAGAATTTCCTAATTTCATTTCGACTTGGGCCAAAAATTTCATTTTCTTAAAAGAGGCACGTTCCATCAACCATCTAAGCCCACACGACCACCCACTTCCTTTCTTTTCCATCCCCAAAATCTACAACTTTAGCCGCCCCACTTGACTCGCGATCGCTCTTATTCAACTCGCGACCGCCCGTACACCTCAACACACCACCACTCTAAATTTTTAAATCCCTACTCTAAATGGCTCGAGTTCTTAAAATCATGCCGGAGAAAAATTTTCAAGACCTCTTCTATTCCGACCTGTTTGAAGTGCACTTCAGGGCTGAGATTAGAAGAAGAGGATGGGAACCCTTGGTTTTGTTGGAAGATGCGGTATATTCTCCCTCTTTTACTCTTTCATTTTATAACTGCATGCTTAGGGGGGAGGATGACTACATTACAGTTGTTAAGGATGGCTGCTCAGTGGAGCTCACCAAGGAGGTGGTGAGTGGAGTTCTGGGGATTCCTCTAAAGGTTTATGTTCAGATGGAACAGTCCCCAGACGGTAAGACCATCGACGTGATGATGGTAGAGACACTTCTCGAAGGGGTTAAAAACCCCTCATCTCACTCATATCTCCACCAGCTCAGGGAAACTCAAGGTAACATTATAGTGGAACAGCGGACTATCAGAGCGGAATAGCGGACCATCAGAGAGGAGCAACAGTCCTTCTAGCAGGAGCAGCGACATTTTCAGCACAGTGTCACTAGAACACTGCAGAGCATCAGAGATGCACTCGTGTAGTAATAGACTTGCCAGGACCAGACGTCAAGGAGAAAGATCTTCTTGACGTTGAGATGAGTCATGCATGGATTCTGACTAGGAGCATCCCTAGTGTCCGTATAGTTGGATATATCTATATTTCTTTTTCTTTTTTTTTCTTACGTGTATGACGTAGTATAAGTTTAATTATATGCTTAATATTATCTGCTTGTTTTATTTTTGCTTTTCTTGTGGATTTGGTATATGAGTAGAAAGTAAAACAGATACATCATGCCAAAATTTTCCATTTTTCTTTCCTGCATTTCAAATATGTTTACAAAAGTACAAAAAGATTTCATAGTAGAATAAATATTCCTAGTATAATAAACCATGTATTTATGGTTCTATTTTGAACAACCCACGCCCCAAACTTATTTGGGGGTGGCGTATTTTCATCATGAAGAACAGAATACAGGTGCATCGCTGTTTTAGCTCATGTTTCTATGGTAATCTCTTTCCTTATCTCTTCATACTTTGAGGACAAAACATAGTTATATTTGGGGGTGGTATAGTAACAATTTGCAAAAACTAGACATTTTATATATAGTAGATATAATAGTATATTTCTTCCTTTCTTAAATATTTTTCGAAAAAGACCAAAAATATTTTTCTATTTAGTATCAAAAAGTCTTATTTCCTTTTCTTTGACAAATAAAAAGTTTAGAAGTCTCATTCTAGCAATAGAATAAGGACTTGTTCTTCGTACTTTGACTAATATACGTACAATAGTTTTTACATCTTTTCATGAATGGCATGCATCAGTATTTGTTTGAATATAGCAGTGAGTTTCCGAAGCCAAGGTTAGAACAATTAAGTTTCATATCCTATGAGAATCTAGCCAAAAGCCTCATCTGAATGACTATTGAGTGATGACACAAAGGATGTCCGGATAGAAAAAACACACGTCCACTTGCTTGATCACCACGCCATATCCTATGAGGGAATTTAGGCCCTTTTTTGATCGATATAGCTAAATAAACGTTAAAAAACCAAAAAGATAGTTTTCTCTAGTTACCCGCCTTGAGCCTTCACCCTTTCTAAAAGCCTTTTTATTCATCACCAAAAATTCCTAACCCTTTACAACACACAATTAAAAGCTCACCCCAGCTGATGAGTTGAGAACTGGATGAATAACAAAAAAAGAAAAGAGAATACCTTGTACAAAAATATAATAGTTATTTGCTTCAAAAAGAAAAAGAAAAGAAAGAGAACTGAAGAAAGACCCATCCAAAACTAAAACTCCAAAAAATTCGAAGGAGTCAAAAATTGAATCTCCCAAAAGTTAAAAATAAAAAAGACACGATATCAAAAACAAAAAGAAACAAAAGAAAAGTTATAACTCCCAAAATTCAAAATCATATGGAGTCACAAAGCCAAAGGGCTAAAAGAATGTGGCACAATTCGAAAACAAAAGAACAAAACGAGGTTCTTCTCTAGTTACAAGTATCATGAAGACCCAGTTTCTCAACTTATCAGATTTTGTTTTTCTCTTCCTTTTTCCTTCTAAACCATCACGCTAGACCTGTACCTCCTAATAAAAGACCTCTAGCTCGATTAGGAATAGGATGGTGTGATAGTAAGTGGCAAATATGATCAATCAACCCCGATTTCTTTGTACGTCATTTAAGTATGTGACGAATATAAGTTCCCATTGCACTTGAGTGAATCTATAAGAGAGTTTTGATTGCAACACACCCCTGTGAGAACCCACCATAAGGACGCTATCCAAAAGCTTCGAAAACAACTCTGATTTTGCATTTCATTGCTCATGTTTTGTACATTTATCTTTAGATGATTAAATTACTGTATATATGTTATTCTAAGTTCAAAGGAGTTGTCCTTACTCACCGCTAATGAGATGTATGAACTTCTGAGAATAAATAAAGAAACAAGACCCTTTCTAATAAATAGAAGAAGTTTGTGAGTACCTTCACTGGAAAACTCTCACGAGGTTTAAAGTTCGTCCACTAGGGAATTCCTAGTGGTTTAAGACCTTGTTGCATATGGTCAATGCAATCACACTCTGTGAAACGAGAATAGTATAACATATAATAAATCACTCATTTGTGATCTTAGTTTTTTCTCATCCTTACTTGGGGACAAGCAAGATGCTATTTGGGGATGGTGATTTGCTCCCCAAATGTGCATTTTATTACTTGTATATTGCTCCATTATAACCTTTCTTATGCTTAACGAAAAGGCAACTCATAGTTTTTATTGCCTTTTTCAGGTTAAGGAGTATTTCAGACCACTTATCATAAAAGTTGCGTCTTAGCACCAAAAGGAACCTTAATCACGCTTATTATAAAGACCAGTAGCTGTTATAGAAAAGTGTTGAAAAAGTCAAAGTCAACCGGCCAAAGTTCTCAAATCAGAAGACTAAATATGGAGGCCCTTATTTCAAATTATTAAGACTTTCTCCCTAAACTTATCTTGGTCAAGAAGGCACCAAAAAGCAAAAAAAAAAGAAAAAGCAAAAGTGAAAATGTGAGGTGTCTAGTTAATAATAGAGAAGGGCATATCTGTAATTGGAAAACGTAGGGGTATATAACCCAAAAGCAAAGGAGAGAGAAACCATCCATTGTCTTAGGATCCAAACCATTTGGTTTGTTTATTTTCTTGTCTTGTTTTTCAATTCATGTTTTTAATATCGTTTTCTTTTATTTCATTTTATTTCAATCAACTTGTTACTTGTTCTTTGTTTCAATTTTCCATCTTGTTTACTTGTTTTATTTTAATGTTTTAATCAATCTTCTGCTTTTATGTTTTCAATTTATTTCAATACAACAACCAAAGCTTTCAAGTTCATTAGCTTAGAACCATTCTAATATTTAAAGAGTTTTCCTTTCTTCTTCATATCTCCCTCACTCAAACTCTAAACAATTTAGGATGCCCTTCAACTTCTAATCTATACTCTTTTGAAGTATACTCACCACAATAACAAAACTTCAGACACTGTAAGGTTCCATGCAAGAAACATGGAGGTGTAAGGTTCACAATTAATGGGAGAGACTACTTTCAACTTGTATTGGTAAGCAATGTGGGAGGAAGTGGATCAATTCAGTCTTTGTCAATCAAAGGCTTAAAAACTAGATAGCTGACAATGTCAAGGAATTGGGGAGCTAATTGGTAGTCAAATTCCTATCTCAATGATCAATCACTCTCCTTCAAGGTCATTACTACTGATGGAGAGAAACGATTCTTCCCAAACATTGTTCCATCTGGTTGGCAATTTGGTCAAAACTTCGATCTATAGTTAGGTAAAATTTTAGCTCACTGGAGATCTTAAGTCGGCAGAGGCATGCTTAATATTTTTTTCAATGAAGCAGCCTGCCACTCTTACATGCTACTTGATCATGTAAAAGTCATGAAAATTCTGTAATCTTGGTTAAAGCTGGGATTGAACCTGTAAACCAAAAGCTATCTCATAAACCCAGTGTTGTCCAAACTGAGGACATGGGTTGATCTCAGATTGGTTAACATATGTGAATTAAATCAATTTTAAAAACACAATTGTAGATTAGCTAACACAATATTACCATACTCGCCTCTAGTCCACTTCATATTTTGCAATTTTCCCTTTTTATTCCTTATTTCGTTCATACTCATATAGGTATGAGTATGAACGAAATAAAAGGCCTTACATATCTTATACTACCTCAAAGTTCCAAACTAATAAAAGGCCTTACATATCTTTTTTTTTTTCTGATAATCTAAAGACCTTAGAGCATCTCTAAGTGGAGGCATAAACTGCATATTTACCTCTACTATTCAGAATTTTTCCAAAAATCATTTCTAGGTGGAGGTAAATGTAGAGGCATCAACTGTCTAGCCGTATTCGTGGAGGCAAATTTTCGGTTTCGGATCCAGATGCGGCGCAACGCGCATCACTTCTAATGTCTTGTGGGTTTTTATTTTTACTTTTGGAATGTCTTTTTTTTTTTGAAATGATTATTTGGGGTTATGCAGACCCCAACCTGTATTGATCAAACTCTTTGGTACAACTTACCAATAGCATCTTCCTCCACTATTACATTAAGCTCATACGTGAGTGGGGGGATGCTAACCAAGGTAACTCCTGGATTTATAATTCTATCCAGAATAGTACTAGACTTAGCGAACACATCAGCCGCTCTATTCTTTTCCCTATACACATGGGACACACTAACTGAACCAAAATGGCTCATGAGCCTCCAGATGGCTTCAACTATATCGAGACAGTACCAAGGACTTACCTCCTTTCTGTTAATCACTTAGACCGCTCTCATGGAATCGGACTCAACCAATATCATGTTACAATTCACGCTGAGGGCTGCCAGGATACCCGCCTCTATACCTTTTAATTCTTGGATAATCACCGATCGTAAGTTTGCATTACCCATATATAGAAGAATGGGAGCACCCTCATGGTTCCTCAATATACCTCCATATCCAGCACAGTCATCAGTCACCTACCCATCAACATTTATCTTGACGAATCCAAGTGGTGGCTTGGTCCACTGAACTAGTTCGTGCACTCTCTTCTTTACAATGATATCAATACCAAGTCTAGCAATCATTCTCCTAGTCATAGGAGAGGAGCCTTCAGTAGTCTTGATAACTCACTGCATATAAATTCGCATCTTCTCTATGACATACCTGCTGATCGACTCAACATTGTGAGCTTTGTTCCTGAACCTCCTGTTATTCCTCTCATTCCAGATCCCATACATAGTAGCACAAATCATCGTTCTAACTATCTCACTCGATAACGAGTTCAATCTCGTTAAATGCAAAAGAAACTTCCACTGAGCAGAGGACTCACGCACCATTACCAACCCCAATCTATCCTTTACTACAACACAAATCTTCTTTGTGAATGCACAGTTGAAGAAGAGATGCTTCGAGTTTTTTGGATGATGATCGTCACACAAACAACACTCTGAATGAGTCAGGACCTTCCTGTGGATCAGTCAATCTTGGGTAGCAAGGCAGCCCGAAAAAAGTTGCCAGGTGATGAAAGAATGTTTTGGAACATTATACTTACCACACACCAATTTGTACCATACAACATTTTCTCTCATCTTTTTTATGGACATATAAGCTGACTTTGTGGAGTATCTACCTGAGCTTGTAGCAGTCCACACTACCAAGTCCTGGGCCATATTGACATTTATGGAAGTATGCAGGATTTTATTCTTTAACTCACCGTCTAGCAAGTTAAGAACCATATCATTCCATGAACCACTAGAGATCAGGGCATTATCTTTGGCATCATCTGGAACCTGAAGGAGATTTCTTGCCTAAGCATTATGAAGAAGTAGCATAGAGGATATCCAAGGATAATGCCATAAACTTGTGCCTTCCCCGTTAGCAATCAAGCATCTAATATACTTTTGAGCAATCTTCATATGTTTTAGAATACTCCTCCAAACCTACAAACAATCCGTCGGAATCTTCATAAACCAGAAATATTTTTGTCGAATGTGGTACTCCCAAGTCAATTTTGTCCAAAGAGTTTCATCCTTAGTTGCCACCTTGAACACCAAACCGTAGTAAGCTGCTTTGTTCCATACCCTCGGATCAATTATACTCAGCCCACCTTCCTCTTTGTGTAACCTTAAAGTTTCATGGCTAGCTTTATGCATCTTCACTTGCAGAGAATCTCCAGCCCACAAAAATCTGTTACAGAGTTTAGCCACCTTATCCAAAACACCTACTAGAAAGATAAAAGTCTTCGCCCAGTAAATATGAAAAGACGAGAGGATAGATTGTATGAGCTGTAACCTGCCCGCATAAGATAAGGACCTGTTCTTCCAGTTTGACATTCTCATGCTGATTTTTTCAATCAGTAGCAGACAGTCCTTGGAACTGATTCTAGCTGCAGTGAGAGGTAACCCCAAATATTTAATGGGAGGGGAGACTAGCAGCACCCCCAATAAGTCTACAAGGGCAATCCCATCATCTTTGGTCATACTTCCAGTCAGGATAGTTGTCTTCAGAGTATTTATCTTCAGCCCCGTGAGAGAGGAGAACCTATCAATGGCCACCTTAACAGCCAAAATGGAGACCGACTCCCCTTTATAGAAAAGTAGTACATCATCAACGAAGCTCAAATGTGTAATCTCAAGTCTTTTACATCTGGAATGAGGCCGGATGTTTTTCATTTGGAGACCTTGCTTTAGCAGACCACCTAACAATTCCATTACCAGAACAAACCAATACGGAGATAGAGGATCACCTTGCCTTAACCGTCTTTTCCCTTCAAAGAAGCCATACGGACTCCCATTGACGAAGACTGAATAACAAGGAGAAGTAAAGCACATAGATAGCCAACCGATAAACTTGTTGGGAAATCTAAATCTCTTGAGCACCAGTCGAAGAGATTCCTAGCTGACAGTGTCATAAGCTTTTTGGATATCAACTTTGATAGTACATCTTTGTGGCCCATGCTTTCAGTTGTACCCTCTGAGCAATTCATGAGCTAGTAGCAGATTGTCCTGTATACATCTTCCAAGAACGAATGTTGATTGGTTTAGAATGATCAACTGATCCATGTAAGGCTTCATCCTGTTACTTAGAACCTTGGCAATACATTTGTTAGTGATATTACAACAAGCAATCGGACGAAATTCATCAACCTGGGACACAACAAGCTTTTTAGGAACTAGACAAAGAAATGTTGCATTAGTACCTTTATGAATCTTGTTGTGACAGAAAACTTCCTTAACAGCTCTTAGGAAATCACCACCAACAATGTCCTATGAATTTTTGAAGAAGAATGTTGTATAGCCGTCAGGGCTTGGGGATTTAAAATCATCCATATCAAACAATGCGTGTGTAATCTCCGCATTTGTGACCTCTTCAGAAAGCTTTACTGCTAGTTCAGTATCCACAACACCCCTTACTGAAATCTCCTATAACAACAAATTAGTACACATCGTCTAAACCTTAACTCCAGGAGCTCTTGAAAGAAACTGACGAAAGCATTTGAGACTTGTGTAACACCTTCATGTTTAACTCCATTCAAATCTGTTACATACCACACGAAATTACGATTCCTCCTTTCTTTTATTGCTTGATGAAAAAATGCATTTCCTTTATCGCCGTAGTCAAGCCAATCATTTTCAGCTTTAGCCTTAAGTTCCATAAACTCCATCTCAATCAGTGTACACAGGATAATTCTTGCTTCTCTTTCCTTATTACATAACTGGGAATCTGTAGGGTTCTTTTGTAGCTCAATTTGAAGACTGTGAAGGTCCTCCTTAGCTACCTCTATTTTAATATGGATATCGGACATATGTACCCTTGCTTAACCTCTCAGTTTAGACTTAAGTATCTTCAACTTTTGGACCAAAATATAGAGACAACTGCCCGTCACCTCTGTTGCCCACAGTTCCTGAACCACCTCTCTGAACTTATCATGCAGAGCCCAAGAATTACAAAAGCAAAATGGAACTCTTCCTTTTTTAGCATTAACCAAACAAACTAGCATAGGGAATGATAAAAAATTCCTTGCGGAAGGAATTCAGCTAATGCATGACCAAACAAAGACGATCAGAGGATGTTTATAAGAACTCTATCAATCGTTGACCATTTCCTGTTTGCTCCTACTCCATAATTTGTCCACGTATAATAACACCCAGAAGCTTTCAGATAAAACAACCCTGTATCATCTAGGCAATCACTAAAAGGAAGTGTTTCCTTAGGATGGACCGGCTCCCTTATCCTTTCATGAGAGAACAGAACATTATTGAAGTCTCTATGCACACACCATGGACCTGTTATACTGCGGTGAAGATGCCACAAATCCTGCCAAAGCCCCAATCTCTCTTGGCTATTATTACTTGCATAGATAATCGTAGAGAAAAAACTTGCTGAGTTAAGCAGAATCGTCACCCTGTAATGTACAAACTGAGCTATTTCCTGAATCTTACTCACATCAACAAAATTTGGGTTCCAAAGGATCCATATTCTACCCCCAGGATTACTACTATAATTACTCTCAAAATTCCAATTCGGAGCACATATGTCACTAATGCTTTTCCTCTTTCCCTCCTTTACTTTTGTTTCCAGAAGACCCAACAAGCAAAGCTTATTCTTCAAAATGAATTTATTTATTTCCTTTACTTTTCTTAAGTCATTAAGACCCCTGATATTCCATGTACCAATCTTAATCATTAGGATTAATGTTTCAGAGACCTGAGTTTGCTTACTCTGGACTGTACCCCCGTCCTTGCTATTTTTCTCATTGTTTTATGCTCTTTTCTGTGCCCTCGTTTTAGCTTTCACCACCGTTTCCTTAACTGGCTCGTGGTCAGTGAAAAATTCTACCTGAGCTCCTTCAGGGATGTCATCCTCAATCTCTTATTCACTTTCTGCCAATACTTGAAAAGCGTTTTGTTCCTTCAAAAACTATTCCTTGTGACTTTCCAAATTTTCCTAGTTGAACTGGTCGGTAGCAGCTGGTGAGACTTGGTGTATCACAATATCTAATCCCCTCTGTATTGGAGACAAGATGCCCCTACTAGGAGCATAAACCATAAGACTTTGCAGGGCCACTTGCGAATTACTTCCAGTCCCTTCTTCAGAAGGTGGAACAAATCTAATCATCTCGAGTCCATTTTCTTGCGTCTCCTCTGCCCCTCTTCCTCACATTCTGCGTAGTTTGATCCACCCTCTGTAGCATCGTCTTGTCCTTGAGCTTCCTCAGGTGGGTTAACTGTACAGTTCACAGTCTTAGTTCTCCAAACTTCTTTTGGACGAGATGGGCAACTTGAAAACTTATGCCTAAACATTTTACACCTAGTGCATGACATAGGCACCCAAAGATATTCTAGTTTTAACACAATTATGTCATCCCCCATTTTAACTGGAATCGAGCTCTTATAGTCATAGTCTATTGGTACAACTACACAGATCTTCGCAAATGTCAACTTGGTTCTTTCTATGGTTGCTTCATCCGTTCGAAAGGGGTTACCAATCAAACTAGCAATATAGCCCAACCCTTCATCAGTCCACAGTTCCTTTGGCAAATCCATAAGTTTTACCCAGATTAGGAGACTGGTTATCTTATTCTTTTGAGCTTCGACTTCTCTCGTCCATTGCCGAACCACAAAGAGTCTACCTGCTATAAAAACTGGATCTGCATCCAGCACTTGTTTTCTCTCTTCTTCAAGGTTAAACTTGAAATAGTAAAGCTCTCTATCAGTGGATATAGAGTAACTACCTTTAATCTTCCAAAGCTGTGCCAATGCATCTTTAACAAGTGGAAATGACAATCGCTTCTCTACAAAGAACCAAACCACATAATCACTCCACATAGAGACTCCTTTCTCTAATATGCTTGGTTGAATTTCTGCTATCCCATCCACCTTATGTGTTTCAAATCTTCTCAAAAAGTATTTCTTGTGCTAGAACCACCTGAGAACAAAGACCGCCAGGAGCCTTGTTCACCCAACACCGAAGGTCCATTACTGGTAGAAGCAGACGGAGGAGAAGCCATCAAAGAAACCAGACTCAACAGACGAACGAATCTGAGAGACTACCTTTCCTTTTCAAATTCCCACTGTTCACCAATAGAGGATTTTACCGAATATAGGAAAGGAAAGAGGGAGAAAAAAGATAAACTTACTTTACCTACTATTTTTGCTAAAAGAGGAAACAAAGAGGAACACAGGATCAAAAAATGCAACTTATGTTATGTCTCTACTAGTCACCCCTAAACTGGTCCCCACTTTTAAGTTTTAAAAGTTTTACCACTTGTCACGAGCTACTTCTAATGTTTTAAAAGTTTTACCGTTGGAATGGTAGCACATCACTCCCACTGTCGCGAGCTACTTCTAATGTTGCATGGGTTGTTTTTTTCACTTTTGAATAGGTACGTGCGACACTTCAACTGTCGCGCGACAATGGTAATGTTGCGTGGGGTAGGTCCTTCACAAAATTTGAGATTCTGGTTTGCGTCCACCTAGAGTTGGTCATTGTTTGGGGATGTTTGCCTAAAGTTTTGGCCTCAAACATGCAGTTGATGCCTCAACCATCTAAAGATGCCCTTACATGTCTTGAGATCATTATTCTAACTGTTATATTTATTATATTCTTTCCGGATCAAACCAATGCAATTTGTTGCAGTAGTAATGTCAACAAACACACTCCTACCAACACACATTACCAAATTTCTCACCTGTACTTATCGTTGTCTCTACCCTTTAGAAAGGAAGAAATGCTTTCTTGATGCTCCTAGCATGATCTCAAGTGACAATAATCTAAACTCTGAAGTATACATTGTTTTGTGTATACAACCGTCCAACAACTAGCCAAAGTATAGTATAACATGGTCCCCAACGGCAATATAGTAGCATGACCTCAACAGTGAGCAACTAACGTCCCTTCGACATTTCTACTTCTTTACGATATTAGAGCAGTAGACACCCAACTTTGGGTCATTCTTTCGGATACCAAGTATAAATTTATTTGATAATTCCTTTTCTATAGTATTGTATACCAAACACGTGAAAGTGTGAAACAACAAACATGTAGTTCACTACCCAACTTAGAACTAATTACAAGGGACTAACAAAAAATTCACAAGTCCAGCAATTCACATGGCTAATTCGTTTAGAAGAAAATAGAGTGTGCAAGTAGTGTGATCAGATCATTTGTAGGATTTATCATGAATATTGAGGCATATGCCTCACAAATACAACCTATTCTTTTTGTCTACGATTGTAGTATTAAATGTGTTTCTGATAGGAAAAGTAAAAGACTCAATGTAAAAGTAAAACCAAAAAAAATTTAACTTCAGTATGCTCACTAATAACCAGTTGCACTAACTTAAACGCGAACGAAACTCACAAATAATCAGAAACTGTCTCTTAATTACAACATGATTCCTGCACATTCTTGAGATGCAACGCAAGTTCTTTCTCACCAGAATTTTGCAGAGATTTAATTTGGTTGTCGGTATAAGAAGCTTTCACTTTGATCTTTCTCTTGACCATTGCATTAATCAGTCTCAATGCTTAAACCAAGTAACTATGTTGACAGAGCCCAACCAAAAGAATGGAATAGATATTAGAATCTATAGACGGTAAGCAGTATATCTTCTCCATTTCATCGTAATACTCAAATCCCTCGAGAATCTGCCCATCTAAGCAGAGCTGTTTAATCAAAATGCTATATGCCAATCTATCAGGATTAATTTTATTTTTCAACATCCACCTAAAAAGCTCATTTGCTTCATTCATGTTCTTATTGCACAGTAAACACACAACAAGGCAACTGTAGCATTCATTTCTTGAAACACTTCCATTAGCAACCACTTTCTCAATCAATTTATGAGCCTCCTCAATATTGTCATCATTGCAAAGACGCTTAATCAAAGTACTAATTGTGACTCGATTAGGGAAACACCCTCGTGAACCCATTCGATCTAAAACCGCCAACGCCTCCATAGTTATACCATTATCACAAAAGGTTTGAATCAGGAAAGTGTAAGTAACAACATTCGATATTCCACCATTCTCCTCCTTCTCCATCTCACGCAACAATCCCAATGCCTTATCGAAATCCCCAATCTTACAAAACCCATCAAGTAACGTAGAATAAGCCACAACATTCGTAACAAAACCTTGATCACGCATAAGTTTAACCAGTCCACAAGCATCCTCCAAAAGCCCCACTTGACAAAACCTTTTAATCGACGCAATATAAGTACTCATATCAGGATATATACCAATCAAAGCCATTTCCTTCATCGGTACCAAAACCATGTCCATATCACTTTTCTCGCAAATACATCCGTATAACAATATTAAAACTAGTAGTACCCGGTTGACAACCAAACTCCTTCATCTTTCCGAACACACCCAAAGCTTCATCAAGAAGTTTAGCTTCTCTACACAAATTCAATATAACCTTAAACATCTTAACATAAACCTAACAATCCTCTTTCCTATAAATCTCCAATACATCACTAATTCCCTCAATCTCGAAAAAGTTACAAGCTTTATTATAAATAAATTTACTGTATGGGATTTTTCGAATTTTACCTGATCTTCCTCTGTGCCTTATGATCTTGGAACCTTTGAATGAATGGAGATGGGATGAGATGATGGTGAGTTCGGGGTTGAACCATCTGACGGCTGCCTACATATCTCCTTGTTTATTATGAAGATTCAAACCCTATCTTGCGTAGTTCCTAGGAGCAAAATCCCTATGGTTTTTATAGGAAGAGCTTTAAGAGTCTTAGGGTTTGGGTTGTCTTCACCGCTTGTGAGTTCCCTTCCATCATTGGACTCTATCTTCCTATTAGGAATTCCCTCTTTATGGAAGTCTGAATCTAGACCATATCTTTATGAGAGGTATGTTTCCTTGCTGGTCATAATGTCCCATCGTATATGGGAAGATTATATCTAAAAGGAAACTCCTAAGATATGTCTTCATGATTCCTTCCTTATCATCAAAGATTGCCATATTCAGTTCCCTTATGTTCAGGAACTGTCTACATCAGTTCATAACGACTGGGTAACTATTATGTTAGAAGGCGGTCAGCCATGTGCCTGGCACATGCTCACTAAACAATCGTGCTACGCACGAGATTACTTACTCATAGAACTTATCCGATGGTCCTCGTCTCATTTTGAACATCTATAGTCTTAGGTTATTTCCTATACACATGTCATCTGTTCAGTGTTGGGAAATCCCCCTTACAGATGCCCCCTCTTGTGCCACCTAGCACGTGGGCGCTTGAAGCGACGTTGCTTTTGGCACGAGAATCCTTTTTCCAAAACTATTGTTATGATTTGCTGACGTACCCAACTAATTATGGTGTTGAAAAGATGGCTCGAACAGACACGCCGTTTCCTTAAAAAGGTAATGATAGCAGTTCAATCCCGGAAAGACGCACCACTAGGGTTCATCCTAACCGTCCATCTTATATGTATATAAGAGATCTGGTGAGAGAACTTGCATTACCTCTTCTGCTACTTTTTTTTGCATATTAAACCTTTTAATCTCCCGCTAAGGTTTAACCAAAGCTTGAAACTTTTCATCTTTCTTGGCCATGAATCCCAACAGGTCGCTTGTAAACTTCGGAGATCTTTCCTTTCTGGAACTGATCTGCGTAAAATTTCACATCCCTAAAGATGTTGGCCTAGAGTGGGGGAGGTTATCTGATGAGTTGGCCTACAAGGAGGTGGCGCTCATCACCATTGGTCAACTTAGGGCCGGACTCACTCTTTTTCTCCAACCATTGCTATGAGAATGTCTGATTCACTTTAATCTTGCTCTTAGTCAGGCAGCACCCCTGTTTTACAGAACTGTGATGTACTCTGCCCTTCTTGCTAAGAGACATGGATTTGCTCTTAACCGTTGGGTGTTCAGTTACTTTTCTGAGGTCCGGCGTATTTGAGACCAATCGTTCTATTACCTTATGACCAAAGACAAGAATTCTCCGATCTTCTTTTTTTAGGGGAAGGTGGTGATGCTGGGGTGATCACCACCTTTGTGTATTGGGTGATGTTTGGGATGTTCGCCCCTCTGATGATGATGGTGAGCCCATCGGAATTCCTGTGCCCAAAAAACATACCCGTGCTCCAACCAGTAAGTCTTCCAATTTAGATACTTTATAACTTGATATAGGAGTGTTTTTCCTGTATATCTTTTGTTATTATTCCTTAGATAACTCTTCCCCATGGAATCAACTAACTGCAACTGATGATGCTACGGTGGACATTATCAAGAAGATCCCCAAGGAACAGAGAATACCTTGGGGGATAGTCCCTGATCCCACCCATCTTTTTGAATATCTCAACATGTCTACTGAAGAATTGCTGCAACTTACTCCTGGCTCTTCCCCCTTTGGGATAAATACTGTGAATTCTGGGCGCACAAGACTTCCTCCTCCTGTTGATTAGGATGCCAGACTTTTTCCTCCTCTAGTACATGATGAATCCTCTCTGATTACTAGAAGAAGAGGAAACCATAAGGAAAAGAGTTCGGAGGCCGTCTCCAGTGATGCTGCACCATCAGGTTCAGTTCAGGAGCCTACTGTTAGTGATTGATAAAAGCCCAAAACTGTAGTTTTAACCCCTTAATAATAATACTTTTAGATCAATTATGCGAGTAATAAATAAGAGTTAATGCTAATTACGTGCTTTTATGTATTTCAGGCATGGAACTCAATTATTTGAAGAAATGTGCCACTCTGGTGATATAAAGGAGCAAAGGGTTGGCTGCTAAGAAGTTCTGGGATTAAAGGCCAAGACAGGCAGGAACAGCACACAAAAGTCAATAGAACTTTCAAAGATCGTATCTTTGGACTCAGGCCTTAGAATTGGGCATACCTTATGTTAAAACGACCGACTCAGAAAGAGCTTTCCAATGGTTCAAAATTTGACCCAATCAGAGGAGTAAAAGTGGACAAAAAATCTATTGAAGCCACAGCCAGCTGAAAAGGGGCCTGTGGACTAAAGAAATTTGGCTTTAGGCTCGATTTTTCGGCCCAAAACATGGACCCTCAGCCCATGCACGAAAATGTGGATCTGGTCTCCTCCATTTCCACACACAAGATTTAGCTCTTAAGTATCAATTAGTTTAGGTTAGAAAGTAGCCATTAGAGTAGCCATTAAAAACCTTAGTTCTAGATCTAGTTTTGAGAATTTTAATTAGTTTATTAATTAGTTTTCATTCCTTGTTTTAGATTAAGTATTTAAATCATTGTTTCTCATTGATTAAATAAATAAAATAGTTAGTTCTTGTTAAATTTGATTTTGTTATTTAAAATTGTTTAGATCTAAATTCAGTTATTAGTTGTTATTCATTTCTTAGTTGTTTAATTTAGTTTTGAATTATTGATTAGAATCTTTATATTTTGTCGTATTTAATTTCAATTGGAAATGATAGTTTGATGAATCAAGGCTAAACCTCCATTAGAGGGGTTTGATGAAGCCTTGATGAAAAGTTGATTGTGTAGCATAGAAACATTGTAAGAGTCTATTCCACTCTAGAAGGGAGTTGATTTGCCATGAGAATGGGTGGACTTCCTCACATGCTAGTTATGAATTGGTAGAGATGCCATGTATAATTAGGGATTAGAACGACCAATTCTTACCTCAAGAACGTAAGAATTGGATTACAGCAATCTATGCTAGTTCGTAAGTTGGATTCAAGGTGGATTCAATTCCCCCCTAATTCTTATTCTAGATTCAAACCTTAGTATTCCATATCATTTCGTAGTATAATTCGTAATTCTCTCATTGACTTTGGTAGGATTGATAGTCGTAGGAAACTTGAATGCTAAAGAACTAGGAGTGGAACGAATCTTCTATTCCAACTCTAGTTCAATAGATTCGAGAGTAGAAATCTTTGATAAGACTAGTATAAGTTTAGTTTGTAGTTTTACTTACGTTTAGAGTTTCATTACTTTATCCATTAGTAAAATTATCAATTTTACGGTTAACAAATGGCGCCCCTGCCATCTTAGTTGCCTTTAGCATTGTTTTCTTTAGAATTGTTAATTTTCCAAAGTCCCATAACCCACCCACCCTTGTTTGATTCTCACTGTGGTTGTCCATTTCAGCACTGAAAACATTCCTCGAAAAATTCCACGAGAGCGACCAGCGCCCAGCGCTCTGGAACTCCACTTTCTTGGGAAGCGACCAGCGCCTTGCCTGCGCAAAGCCAAGGCAAAACCCCGTCTTTGGGCGCCTGGACCTTGAGGTTTTCCCTAAGTGCTACCTGTGCCCCACCAAGGCTAAATTGGCGGCGCACCAAGAAGAGAACGGAACTCCAGCTCGAAACTGGCCACCGTTCCCCTACTTAGGCTATTCTGCGCTACCAAGGCCCTCTGCTGAAACTACCTGATTTCCACAGGTTTGTTTCAAATTTCCATTTTTTCATAGTTTTCAGTGTTTTAACTTGTTATACACACTTAGCACACGTAAACAAGATGATATTTATAAGCGAAGCAAGGAGGCATTCAGGTACGCTTTTCTTCCACACCTCGCATCTCTTGTTAGAGGTTCATACTAGCTTATTTGGAGTGTTCTTGTTTTTTGTTAAGATTGGCTTAGCCTTGCATGAGATTAAGGTCAGGCTAAAGAAAAATGCCTAACGTAATCAACCAGCAACGTCAACAAACACGCCTTCCGAGTATACCACCGACTACACCTCTAACTAATATACCACACACACCACCTGAAGTAATGGCTGAAGAAAGAGAGTCTCCCCTCTCTGACTTTTACAAAGACTTGAATGATAGCCCTAAATCTTGTATCGTTCTAGCAGACCCAGTGGGGGATTTCCGAATCCCCCCAAATATATTTAATTTGTTACCTGTTTTTCATGGGTTAGACCATGAAAAGCCTTATCAGCACATGCGTAGGATTTACCAAGTCCTTACTACATTCCACCATCCTACAATTGGTGCTGAACAAATTAAACTGAGGGTATTTCCCTTCACTTTAGCCGATAAGCCGGCGTCTTGGTTAACTGCCTAAGCGCCAAATTCTGTGGACTCGTGGGCTAAACTTGTTCAACTATTTATGGAACATTTTTACCCACCACTGTAGACCGATGAAATGCTTTCCAAGATTCATTTCTTTCAATAGAATCCTCATGAATCAATTTTAGAAGCTTGGAATCATTTCACCAATCTACTTATAGAGTGTCCACACCATAACTTCGCGAAAGACACGCTAGTTCGTGCCTTTTTCAAGGGATTGTTACACCACCACAAAGAGGTGCTCGACATAATGAATGGGGGTAGTTTCCTAAGTAAGGGAGCCTTAGAGGCTTATAAATTTTTAGAAGATCAAACTAAGCATAATAATAACTGGGGCGGTAGTGACGATTTCTCCCGTTCCGCTAGTTCTTTTACAATAGTTAAAGCCACCGGTATGTTTGAGATGAAACCCGATCCGGAACTTAAAAATTTAATCGAATCTCTAACTAAAAAGGTAGAGGCTATTTCTGTTCAACAAACTCCGATCCCCGTCATGAATGTCAACTCCAATCCATGTAATTTCTATTTAAGTCTAGAGCATCCCGACTCTTATTGTCCTTTCGCCTATGAACAACAACAGTCACAACAAGATAATGTTTGTTCTATTAATAGCGAACCTAACGCAGCTTGGCGACAAAATCCCAATTTCGGTTGGCGAAATAATCAACAACCTCCAAGGTTCTTTAACCCAAATGTTAGGCCTACAAACAATTACAACCAAGGTCTACCAAGGCAAGGACAAGGTCAGGAAATTATAATAATTATAACAACCAAGCGTAACCACGACAAGGTCAAGCACAAGGTCAGGGTAATTATAATAATTATAATGCTAATAGAGGTATCGTTCTGGTAAATAATAACTATCAAAATCTACCCATTAATAATCAACGTGACATAGTTCCTGTCACACAGCCTATAACTAACACTCTTCCACAACTGGATCATTTTGATACCTTTATGCAATCTCAACAACAGATTTTACAATCCATCCAACTTTCCTTACAACAGTTAGCTCAAGAGAAAGTGCAAGCCAAAGGTGTGTTTCCAGGACAAGCGATAGCTAATCCTAAAACAACAAACACAGCCTTTGAAGCAAATGGTAATACTAGTACGGAAAATGAAAATGTAGGTGAGCTAAATGCCATCTCCACTCTTCGTTCTGGGAGAGTGGTTGATAACAAAGTAACTATGCTTATAGTTACCCCACCAGTTGGCCCTAAAAAACAACGGAGATTGTACTAGATACCGTAATAGAAACTGAAGAGCCTACCCCTGTAGAGGTACCGGTTAAACCACGACCTAAGAAACAAAAAGCAAATGTTAGACATCCAGTTGATCCATACGCTAAATATAGAGAGAAACCATCGTTTCCCCAGAAATTACCTATGCTAAACAGGGATACAAACTTCGACGAGATTAGGGAAGTTTTTAAAAATCTAACGATAAACTTACCTTTTCTGGACACAATTAAAAAATTACCTCACAATGCTAAATTTCTCAAAGAGTTGTGCACTAAAAGGTGTAAGACAAATATTCCTAAAGACACCTTTTTAACTGAATAGTTTCCAACTTTAACGGAACACAATGGAATCATTAAGTACAAGGACCCTGGTTGTCCTACTGTACAATGCACCTTCAGAAATTCCCACACGACGACTGCTTTACCAGACTTGGGGATGAGTGTTAACTTACTCCCGTATTATCTATAGGTCTATAGGAGATGCAACCTACTAAAATGACGTTGCAATTAGCGGATCGATCAATTAAATACCCTAAGGGTGTGGTTGAAAATGTGCTTGTTAAGGTCTAGGATTTCTACTATCCTGCTGATTTTGTTATCCTTGATACAGAATTCGCTAACGACTATGTTCCGATCATTTTAGGGCGTCCCTTCTTGGTGACTTCCAACGCGCTTATAAACTGCCGCGATGGTTCGATGTCTTTATCTTTTGGCCATCTTTCGGTTGAGGTAAATGTTTTTAAAATGATGAAACAGTTACCATATTCGACTATAGATTGAGAGGTTAGCATGATCGAGAGCTTAACTTAAGATTACTTTAATAACACGTTTCTAGAAAACCATATGCATAAATTCCTTTCTTTTGGAAGTTCAGATTTTGTCGATGACTCCTACATAGAGGAAGTCAACACCATCTTTGAGTCTACACAAATCGTAGACCCTTCAGTTGCTCCATATTCAGAGTTTGAAGACCTGCTACCTAAGCAAGTATTTATTACTCAAGATGAGGACCCTCCAAAAGCATTTATCGATATTCCTTCCACCCCGGTGCTTAAACCTCTTCCTCCTGAGTTAAAGTATATTCAACTTGATCCCGATGGTAGTCATCCGATAATTATATCTTCTCTGTTATCTAAAGAGGAAAAGACAAGGTTGATCAGGGTGATTAGGGAACATCGTTCTGCGATTGGTTGGTCCCTAGCTGACATTAAGGGAATTGACCCTAATGTGTGCACTCATCGTATCCATTTAGAGGATAACGCAAAGACTTCCCGCGAACCACAACGTCGTTTAAACCCTACTATGAAAGAATTCTTGTAGCGATGCGAGTATCATATACCCAATCTCTGATAGCGAATGGGTAAGTCCCATTCATGTAGTTCCAAAGAAATCAGGGATTACCATGGTACGTAATTCCAAGGGTGAATATGTTGCCACGCATGGTCTTATGAAATGGAGGACCTGTATTGATTACAGATATTTAAATGCCATGACATGAAAGGATCATTTTCCTTTACCCTTTATAGATCAGATGCTTGAACGTCTAGCTGGTCATGTTTTTTACTATTTTTTGGATGGCTACTCTGGCTATTTCCAAATTATTATTGATATTGATGACCAAGAAAAGACTACTTTCACATGTTCTTTTGGAACATACGCCTATAAACGAATGCCTTTTGGCCTTTCTAATGCTCCTGGTACCTTCCAGAGGTGTATGCTTCATATATTTAGTGACATGGTAGAGCGTTTCATGGAAGTGTTCATGGATGATTTTTCTATCTATGGAGACTCTTTCACTGAATGCCTGTCTAACCTATCTAAAGTTTTAACACGATGTGAAGAGAAGAGTCTCGTTTTAAATTGGGAAAAATGTTACTTCATGGTGAAAAAAGGCATAGTACTAGGTCATATCGTATCTAGTGATGACATCGAAATAGATAATGCCAAACTAGATAAGATAGCGGCTTTACCTATACCACGGACTGTTCATGATATTAGAGCCTTTCTAGGCCATGCAGGTTTTTATAGGCATTTTATCAAAGATTTTTCAAAAATAGCTAGGCCCTTAACTAATCTGCTTTTAAAGGAGGCCATCTTTGATTTTAATTTTAACTGTAAACATGCTTTTGAAACTTTAAAAGCCGCCTTAACTTCTGCACCCATTATACAGTCTCCCGATTGGTCTAAACCTTTTGAGCTCATGTATGATGCTAGTGATTATGCAGTTGGTGCTGTCTTGGGATAGAAACTAAATAATAAATCCACTGTTATTTATTATGCTAGTAAAACTCTAAACGATGCTCAAAGGAATTATACAACTACTAAAAAAGAATTCTTAGCTGTCGTTTATGCTTTAGATAAGTTTCGTCCTTATTTGGTTGGTTCTAAGACTCTAGTTTACACGGACCATGCAGCCCTTAGGTACATTCTTGCTAAGAAGGATGCTAAGAAGAGATTCATCCGATGGATTCTTCTCCTACAAGAATTCACATTAGAAATAAAGGACAAACGAGGGGTCGAAAACGTAGTTGCCGACCACTTATCTAGACTTACAAACGATGATGATAGTTATTCTGACTCCATACCGGACTCATTTCCGGATGAGCCTTTGTATGCTATTTTTTCTACACCATGGTATGCTGACATTGTGAATTATTTAGTGTCTGATGTTATTCCTTATGATTGGTTAAGAAATGAATGTAAGAAGTTCTTGGTCAGAGTTAAGCTATACTATTGGGATGAGCCCTACTTTTTCAAGTATTATGCGGATTAGATTATTCGTCATTGTATTCCCCAATGGGAATATAATGAGATTCTCTTATTCTGCCATGACAAAGAGTGTGGTGGCCATTTTAGTGTTATGAAAACAGCTGCTAAAATTCTTCAATGTGGATTTTATTGGCCTACTCTCTTTAAAGATGCCCAAGGGCATTGCAAGACGTGCATTCGTTGCCAACAACTTGGGCGAATCACGAAGTGTAATATGATGCCATTGAATCCAATATTGGTGGTAGAAATTTTTGACGTATGGGACATTGATTTCATGGGTCCCTTTCCAGTTTCCCACGGTTTCATTTATATTCTAGTCGCTGTGGACTACGTGTCTAAATGGATAGAGGCCATGGCTTGTCGTAGCAATGACCATAGACAGTTGTGTTTTTTGTTAAAGAATATATTTTCTGTCAATTTGGCAATCTCAAAGACATCATTAGTGATGGTGGAACACATTTTTACAACAGAGTTGTTACATCTCTAGTGAAAAAGTATGGAGTTACACATAAAGTAGCAACTCCGTATCATCCACAAACTAGCAGACAAGTAGAAGTTTCTAATAGTGAAATCAAAAAGATATTAGAAACAACTGTAAATCCTGATAGGAAGGACTGGTCAAAGTGTCTATCTGATGCCTTATGGGCATATAGGACGGCTTTCAAAACTCCTATAGGTATGTCTCCCTTTAGACTTGTATTTGGGAAACCTTGTCATTTGCCCGTTGAATTGGAGCACCGTGCTATGTGGGCTATAAAAAGCCTTAACTTCAATGTCGATGAGGCAGGTGTCAAGCGCAAGTTGCAATTGAATGAGCTTGAAGAAATCCGTAGCGATTCTTATGATCTCGCGAAGGATTATAAAGCTAACATGAAACATGTTCATGATAAGCAAATCTTGTGCAAAGAGTTTGTGGTAAGTCAAAAAGTCTTGCTTTACAACTCCCGTCTACATATTTTTCCAGGGAAATTAAAAACCCGTTAGTCTGGTCCTTTTCCTGTTACTGAAGTCACCCCTTATGGGGCAATCACCTTGGTAAATCCCAAGGACAATAGTACCTTTCAAGTCAATGGCCAATGGTTGAAACATTTTCACGAGCTATTGTCCCCTGATGTAGAGGAAGTCCTCTTACAGGACCCTGTCTATGAGGACTGACCTTTTTCAATGGTGTACTTCCTTTCATTTCCATATATTGGTAAGTGCACTATTAAGGTAACTGGGCCCTCCCTATGGAGTGTGTGGTTGTAAGTACCGGATCATAATCCACGTTAAACATAATTCACATTTTCCACTCGTGCATGTTTTCTCGGATTTTGAGTCATGTTCTTCTATGGTGTGAATTATGCATTATTGTTTTATTGTATTTCTTATATTAAATCTTATTCATAAAAAATAAAAATTATTAAAATCATAAAAATAGTAATTTAGGAAGTCTCGGGAATCTGACTTTAAAAGACCCACAGTTAAAACAAAATTTCAAACTCTGTTGTCAAAAATTTGTTTCGGGGTGGGATGTTGGTTTTTTTTAATGGATTGTTCAACTTACCATTTATGTTGCTTAGGCCGTTTAATCGTATTTCGATTTGGGGTGACTTTATCTATGAATTTAGAGCTCATTCGTTCGCATAACTTACATCATTCACGCACTTTGAGGCGTTTCCCATCTTCTTACATGTCATCCACGGTCGGAATAAGGTGTTTTATGGATCATTGGATTGGAAATTCTCTCCTGATCATTTCTATAGCTCATTCACAAAAATCGGACCAGTAACAAAGCGGCAATTTTAGTTTGAAGTTGCACAAAAAATTGACAAATTTCGACAAATTGAATTGGGCTTGGGCCCAAACTCGCACGCACGCGCGTCCCCTTCATCCTAAACTAAAACAGTCGTGAGTTAAGCTTCAATTCCGCCATTACCAAGCTTCAAAACCTAAAATAAGAAAAAAAAATCTAATTACACCCACTCAAATAAATTAAAAACACCCCAAATCTTCTTAAATTCATTCCCCCACCAATTCCAACCACCAAAACTTCAGAAAAAACAAAAAAAAATTGTGGAATTTGAACTGCCACGCCACCACCACTGTTTGGTTAGTGAGGTTGTCTCAAACTCCATCCCCACATTCAAGTTAAACCCCACATCGTCCCAAATCTTAAAATGGCTCAAAGACGTCGGATTTTGCTGGAGCACGCGTTTACTACCGACCACTTCGCACCGTTTTACGGTGACGAAATGGTTTGGAGAGATTGGAGTGGTTTGTGGTACTCGCCAGAGGATTTTTACCACGAAGATTTGGTCCGATAGTTTTATAAGACGAGGGAGTTAGATGGTAATAGGATTTTTGTTAAGGTGCCTGGGCGGAGGAGAGAAGTATCTACTTGGTTGTTAGCTGAGATTTTAGGTATTCCCCCTACACTCCATCTTGATGCCACACTGTAAGATTCCCAATTTACTGGGGTCGAGCTTTTGATGAACACAACTATTTCGGAAGGGAACTACAATTCGAGCTCGCATTGTGTTCGCTAGTCGTCTCTCATAACCAACCAGCTGGCTGTAGCTCAGTGGAATGGTAGGAATGTCATAGGAAAGGAGAAAGTCAGTGACATCGGTCTGAACTGCCTTCACATTCTATGGATACTCCAAGAGCGTATACGAAGTTCGTATTTTGGAGTTTTTGGGTAACATGATTAGGGGAGTTAGGAAGAGTATTGCACCTCTCCCTGTTTTGATAACCAAGATCATGATGACCTTGAGAGCGACTCCGACTTCTGATAGGATTTACCTGAAAGAGCTCCAAAATCTTCATATTTATACGGAATGTATCCAGAGAGTTTGGAGATTGCCTGAAGAGAGGGTAGTCGAGGAGGATGAGGAGGACACGACATGTTTTTATGCTGATGCCATGGAGTGGTGTAGGTCGGATGCAGAACACATGGCTGTGATTCATCGTGGCATGCGTTCTCTCAATACTATTTGTGAAGACCTCTGAACTTGGCTACCATACATCATAACTTTGACACTCGTGCCGAGCACGAGGATGAGTGGTGGGAATAGACGAGGGCCGAGATGGAAGCTCAGCGCAAGTTCTGAAATGATATGCTTGCACGCTTTCCACCCCAAGGGGGTGCTTCTTCTGAGGAGCGATCGTGAGGCACTGGCGTCGCCGCGGGGATGATGGCTCTGGCCCATCAGGAGCTCAGGAGACATCACCTTCCCATGTCCCTTCCACTACCAGCAGCGAGTGGTTTAGGAATATTATGAGTTGATCTTGTTTTGTATTTGCTTATTATTTTAGTTTGGATGTTAATTTATGACTTCTATATTTAATTTTGAATTTGGTTGTTTAATGTTGTTTGAATTTCCGTTTTAATATAATCCGGTTATTTTTAAATTGTGCATTGTTTTTATCATTAATCCCACCTTCCCGAATTGTTTGGGGTTGGTATTATGTATTCTAGCATGATTTTTGATATGATCCTCCGGTTTAGAATTTGTGTTGGAGTGATGGTTGAGAATATTGCCGATATGGGCATTACTATGAATAGATATTATGATAGGATGAAATCTCGATGAATTAGGTAGTTTCTATCTTAAATTCAACCTGAAAGATATTAGGTTGGTTTTGGAATAGAGAATATGGATTGTTTCCATTTTTGGGTTTGGAAATTTTTTTGTTTCCGGCAATTGCCTTTAAACTTTTTGGTAACTTCCCGATTAGTTTTAGCAACTTAAAACCTATAAAAGCTTCATTCATTATACACTCACAACCCACACTACACCTCACTTTCATCTCTCACCTTTCACTCCTACGATTCCCATCTTCTTAACCATTTTAGCACTATCGCCACATTTCGAGCTGCGCACCTGATGGGAGCTGAGCGACTGCGCCCTAGGCACTCTCTAATAGAATTTCATCAGAACGTGACCCGCGCCCTACCAAGCCCTGATCTGAGCGTGACCTGTGCCCCCAACACTGGAATCCCAGTTTTCATCCTAAGCGTGACCCGCACCCATCCCAAGCACAAAGTGAGCGCGACCTGCACTCAAGTGCCTAGAACTCGAAAATCACCAAGGTGCAACCCACGCCCTATCCAGGCATAGGGGGAGCGCACCCCGCGCCCAGAACCCTGTAGGCAAGAAAAACTCCAATTGTTTGTGGGTTGTTCCATGATCCTTCGCAGCTATTCCAGCGAGTTATTGGGGATGACATTCCCTCGTATCATACTGAAACAGTCTTTTGAAGACTTGTTCCAAAGTGACACCTATGGTGCGTGGTTTCGCAAAGTGATCATTCTAGCAGGATGGGAGCCACTATTGGTAAGTCCTGATGAACTTTATTCTCCCGCACTTACATCTTATTTTTATGATAATTGTAAGTTCTTTGATAGATCAGATGGAGAACAAGTGTTCTCCATCACCATCGGGGATGAACCAATGGAAATTACCAGGTTCTTGTTAGCCTTTGCTATCGGACTTGCTATGCCCGCTGAAATACAAGACTTATGGGCCTATTTGGTAGATAATATGTACCTCTATAACTATGAGGATTTGCATGAGCATTATGGGGCAGGAATCTTTAGGATAGAGGACCAAGGGGAATATAACGTCGCCCTTGGTAGCCTATCCATGAACCCGCACATTGATGTTTTTTATAATGCTAAACATATTAGGGGAGTGGCATTTTTCTTCTGCAGATGACCTTCCCAAGACATTAATGTCTAGTTTAGCATGAGCCCAGAACATGAGGCATAAATATCTTCTTATGCCTATTTTAGTTTGTCGTATTATGCTATGTTTCTTCCCTGCTTTTTGTGCCCGTTACACGGATCGGGTAGGGGTCAACACTGTGAGACCCAACAATTCTATTATTCGATCTTTCCGTGTAATGACTTGGCCGGGATGGCAAGTGCAACCTCATTTGGTTGCTCCCTACACCCCATCCAACCAAGTGGCACTTGACAGGTTAGCTATAGTAGATGATAAGTGGCGTGAAGCCTAGCAGATTACCATGGCGTGGCAGGATGCGAAGGAACCTCATTTCTTCATTAAGGATGAGGAGGAAAATGTTTAAATGAGAGTTAAGGTTAGTTTATATTTCAGTTAGTGTCTGCTTATGTCCCAAGCAATTTGTTTCTCATTAACCCTTAACGGGTGGAACTCTTACAGAGTTGCATCAATTTTTCTTTTCTATATTAGTATGTTTAACCTTATTTTTTAGATGCTCCATAATTTCGCGCGTTTCAATGGTATTTCTCTACCCTAGTAGTTTTAAATACTTTGAGGACAAAGCATGCTTCTTGTTTGGGGGAGCATAGAAACACGTGTAATTAAGTCATCTGTTAGGATACAAATATGTATAATATACACTTGTTTTCTAGTTAAAAAATTCAAAATTTTTAAAAATATAAATAAAAAGTATGCTATACACTTAGGAATATTAGTATTGTTTTCTTTCTCTATGCTCTCAATAATCTAGAAGTCTCACGTAGCTTTTGCATTAGAATAGTTTTTAGAAACTTAGGCTAATATGTAGGTAAAAATCTTTGCATCTATCTAGAAATATATTATATGAGTATCTATGATTGTTGGCAGTAAGTTTCTGAAATCTAGGCTAGAGTACTTATTCTACAAATCCTGTGAGAATATAGCCTAAAACCATATATGAGTGAACATTTGAGAAATGACACAAGGGAGAAGTAAAATCCGGATAAAGAAATCACATGTCCACTTGCTTGATTACTATACCATATCCTAAGCAAGAATTTAGGCTTTCTTTGGATCGATATAGCCAAAAATTCTAACCTATGAATTATTTTCCGCTAGTTGCCCCTCTGAGCCTTTCTTTAGCCTTTCATAAAACCACAAATCTTTTACCCTGTTACAAAACAAAAAATAAAATAAAATGAAATAAAAAATCAACCTACCCAATTCTTTGAATAAGTCTGAGAAAAGAGATAAAGAATAGAAAAGAGAAGAACCTTTGAAATCAAGAATTCATTAGTCGCTTCAGAAGAGAAAAATAAGTTTCCATCCAAATAAAAAAATTAAAAAAAATAATAAAATAAAAGGAAATAAATAGTTAGAACTCCAAAAATAGAATCAAGGAGTCAAAAGCCAAAGAAAAGGAAAAAAATGTGGCTAAGGATGGAAACAAAGTGAAGAAGCAAAAGTAAAGAACAAAGGTTTCTCTAGTTACATAATATGAACCCTCTATTATCTCAGACTTGTCCTTTTTGAATATCCATTTCCTTCCTTCTTAAACCATCTCCTAATCCCCGTAACACCTAATAAAGACCTCTAGCTCAATTAGGAATATGTTAGTGTGATAGTAAGTGGTAGATGTGTTTGATCGACTCCGACTTCTTTGTGTGTCATTGAGATTGTTTTCTAGTAAAAAGTTTAAAAATTAAAAAAAAAATAATAATAAAAAAAAAATTATGTTATACACTTAGGAATATTGATATTGTTTTCTTTCTCTATGTTTTTAATAATCTAGAAGTCTCACGTTAGCTTTTGCATTAGAATAGTTTTTAGAAATTTAGGTTAATATGTAGGTAATAATCTTTGCATCTTTCTATAAATATATTACATGAGTATCTATGATTGTTTGGCAGTAAGTTTCTGAAATCTAGGCTAGAGTACTTATTCTACAAATCCTGTGAGAATATAGCCTAAAGCCTTATATGAGTAAAATATTTGAGAAATGACACAAGGAAGAAGTAAATTCCGGATAGAGAAATCACATGTCCACTTGGTTAATCACTATACCATATCCTAAGCGAGAATTTAGGCCCGCTTTGGATCGATATAGCTAAAAATTCAAACCTATGAATTATTTTCCGCTAGTCGCCCCTCTGAGCCTTTCTTTAACATTTCATAAACCACAATTCCTTTAACCTTTTACAAAACAAATAAAAATAAAAATCAGCATACCCATTCTTTGAATGAGTCTGAGAATAGAGATGAAGAATAGAAAAGAGAAAGACCTTCGAAATCAAGAATTTGTTAGTTGCTTCAAATAAGAAAAGAAAGTTCCATCCAAATAATAAAAATAAAAATAAAAATAAAATAAAGAGTTAGAACTCCAAAAACATAATCGAAGGAGTCAAAAGCCAAAGAAAAAGAAAAAAAAATGGCTAAGGATGGCAACAAAGTGTAGAAGCAAAGTAAAGAACAAAGTTTTCTCTAGTTACATAATATGAAGACTCTATTATCTCAAACTGGTTATTTTTGAATATCCATTTCCTCAATTCTTAAAACCATCACCTAATCCCCGCAACACCTAATAAAGACCTCTAGCTCAATTATGAATAGGTTAGTGTGATAGTAAGTGGCAGATGTGTTTGATCGACTTCGGCTTCCTTGTGTGTCATTGAGATTGTAAGGTAAAGTGTGCCCACTGCACACTGGATTAGCAAAACTTGAGTGGAAAAATTAGAGTGGTTTTTGTCTTGACATTTATGTGAGGAGCTACTTAAGGACGCTATTCTGATTTTTCAGAAACGGACCTGTTAGTTCATCTCACAATATTACTCATTGTGTATATGTTTATTCGTAGATGATTGATTATTATGCATATATTAGCTTAGATTTCGACTTGATTATTCTGTATTCTTTGCTAGTGAGATGTATAGAAAATTGAGACATAGATAAGGAAACAATAGTTTTATTTTTGAGTCGTTGTAGTATAGATGAAGTTTGTAAGTACCATCACTGGAAAACTCTCACGAGGCTGTAACTCATCCACTAGGGAATTCCTAGTGGTTTAAAGCCTTGTTGCATATGGTCAATGCAATCGCACTCGGCGAAATGAGATTAGTTAGAACTCTATTTTTGGTCATTTATGCTAATTTCTCATATTTGCTTGAGGACAAGCAAAATGCTGTTTGGGGGTGGTTTGATAAGAGCCAAAAACTGTAGTTTTAATCCCTTAATAATAATACTTTTAGACCAATTATGTGTAGATATGTGCCACTCTAGCGATATAAAGGATCAAAGGGTTGGTTGCTAAGAAGTTTTGGGATTAAAGGCCAAGACGGGCAGAAACAGCACACAAAAGTCAGCAAAACTTCTGAAGATCGTATTTTTGGACTCAGGCCTTGGAATTGGGCATACCTTATGTCAAAACGACCGGCTCGGAAAGAGATTTCCAATAGTATAAACCTTGGCCAAATCAGAGGAGCAAAAGTGGACAAAAAGCCTATTAAAGTCAAAGCTAGTTGAAAAGGGGCCTGTGGACTGAAGAAATTAGGCTTTGGGCTCAATTTTTCGGCACAAAACATGGACCCTCAGCCCATGCATGAATATGTGGATCTGGTCTCCTCCATTTCTACACACAAGACTTAGCTGTTAAGTATCAATTAGCTTAGGTTAGAAAGTAGCCATTAGAGTAGCCATTAAAAACCTTAGTTCTAGATCTAGTTTTTAGAATTTTAATTAGTTTATTAATTAGTTTTCATTTCTTGTTTTAGATTAAGTATTTGAATTATTGTTTATCATTGATTAGATAAATAAAATAGTTGGTTCTTGTTAAATTCGATTTTGTTATTTAAAATTGTTTAGATATAAATTCAGTTATTAGTTGTTATTCATTTCTTAGTTGTTTAATTTAGTTTTGAATTATTGATTAGAATCTTTATATTATATCATATTTAATTTCAATTGGAAATGATAGTTTGATGAATCAAGGCTAAACCTCCATTAGAGGGATTTGATGAAGCCTTGATGAAAACTTGATTGTGTAGCGTTGAAACGTTGTAAGAGTCTATTCCACTCTAGAAGGGAGTTGATTCGCCATGAGAATGGGTGGACTTCCTCACATGCTAGTTATGAATTGGTAGAGATGCCATGTATAATTAGGGATTAGAACGACCAATTCTTACCGTAAGAACGTAAGAATTGGATTATAACAATCTATGCTTGTTCTTAAGTTGGATTCAAGGTGGATTCAATTACCCCCTAATTCTTATTCTAGATTCAAACCTTAGTATTCCGTAGCATTTCATAGTATAATTCGTAATTCTCTCATTGACTTTTGTAGGATTGATAGTCGTAGGAAACTTGAATGCTAAAGAACTAGGAGTGGAACGAATCTTCTATTCCAACTTTACTTCAATAGATTCGAGAGTAGAAATCTTTGATAAGTCTAGTACAAGTTCAGTTTGTACTTTTACTTGCGTTTAGGGTTTCATTGCTTTATTCATTAGTAAAATTATCAATTTTACGGTTATCAGTGATGATTGCATGATCACTGGCGGGAAGAGCCCTGAACTGCCTCATGAACTGCTGCCAGCCAGCAATTTTAAAAGGAGAGTGCGTGCATCCAACCATTCAAACTTGAAGAGGTCTGATACCGCTTCTGATGTTGCCCCCTCTGGTTAGAAAATGAAGTTTCGCCTTCTCTCGCTTAGTGATGATACACTTTTTAAAATTTTTGCTAGTATTCCCCCACCTATTAAGTCTTGTAAGAATGTAGTTGTACCTCCACCAGTTACAGTTCCTTCAATAAGTTTTGAACAAACTGGTGATAATGTCCTTCTGACTGTTGACCCTTCCCTCCCTGATAATTGCAAGGGGAAGGGTATTGTTGAGACCACTATTGTAACTATCGCTATCCCCCCTTCTGGATTTGGTGATAGGAGGAGGGAGAGTGATGACATCCCTTTTTCACATCGATCTCCAGATTCCCTTGAAAGGGAGATGATAGTGGAGATGAGGCGTTGAGGGCGAACTGATGAACAACCTATTACCAACAAACATTTTGTTAAAGATGTTGATATGGTGCTTAGAGTTTTGAAAGCTGCACGACTTCCAGTTGATAAGGTTGAAGCCAATATAGCTGGGACCTTGGAGCTATCCTATTGTCGCTCTGCTATTCACCTTGCCAAGGTAAGACTTTTTTCTCTGTTCAATATTTGGTTTCTCTCATTGTGGTACTTACACATCCTATGTTCTTCTCCAGTTAGTGAACAATTTCTTGGCCATCTTTGCGGCCACCGCCAATACATCCACTGATGCCATGGCTACTAGTGAGCTAACCTGGGAAAAAGAAGCTATTGAGAAGAGAGTTGCTAAGCTGTAGATCCAGGTTGACCAGCTCTTGGCGAAAAAGAAGAAATCTGACACTGGCTTCAAGAACATGAGAGATACTATCTCCAACCTTCAAAGCTCTCTGGAGAAAGCCCAAAAAAGAGCTGTTGTTGCTGCCATTTGAAAAGTGAAGTTCTTGGAATTGCGCGCCCATTTCACTACCCTGCAAGCACAACATGATCAAGTCCAAGGGGAACTCAAGCGTAGGAACATTGAGATGAGGACACTTGGGCAAGCCATTGCCCATGCAAATGAGGTCATGTCAGGCTATGAGAGGGCTCTAAAAGATAAATGTCTTCACTCTGATAAGAAGACTGGTGACCTCTTAGTAGAGACCTCTGAGTTCTATTCTTAAGTGGTGAAGGAGGTGAGGAAGAAGTCAGCTGAAAATGTTGTTCGCTTTGCTCTGAGAGTACTTGATGTTTCCCAAGAGTTGTTCGTGGCAGCCAGGCAAGTTAAGTTTGAGGAGGCTATTGGATATGTCTCTCAGTTGGATGCTCAGGGGCGAGTGACCAATCCTTTTATCTTGTTTCCTGATCTAGACACTTGCATCTCAGCTATCTAGGAAGAACTTATGCATGATGCTTCCTCATCCTCTGAAGAAGACACCGATGATGACATGCCTCCCATTCAGCTTCCTTTTTTGCCAGTTCCCATTTCGGGTGAGTGTTCTATTCAGCCAACTGTTCCATCTAATTTAACCACATAGTCTGATGGTATAACAGCAAGCACTGATGGTGAACCAAAGTTTGATTCTACCCCTGCTTCATAAGCCTTTCAGTTGATGATTCACATAAACAATTATTTTTAAACAATTATTCTATTGGTCTGTAATATTGAGCTATGTAGCTCACATAGAATTTACTTTACTGAGCTTTGTATCTCTTCTATTTTATGCATGCTATTTACTTACTGAGCTCTGTAGCTCTTCTATTTTAAGTATGCCTTAGAAGTATTCTATATTACATTACATATATTACTGTGCATACTCTACCCCTGTTGCCCCCAAAGTTCATTTGGAACAACAATAGGTGACCCTAGTAGGCTAAACAGATTAGGATGAGGCATAGCCAGAATCTGATCAGGATGTCATGGGAGCCATTTCAACTTAACCGTAACTGAGAGTTTGATCACATAGATGCATATGCCTTTGCGAAAGTAACTATGTGCATTGAGCACAACACTGTGTTTTATAATGATAGGTCCAATTTATTTTTATAAAATAAAAAAGGTATCGCCTGAACAGCAGTGGAGGAGTCTTCCTTAGCACCATCATGCTGATGTAGTTCGAGGCCAATGATGGTGTGCTAGGACTTGGATCCCACCCAGAACTTCCTAGCAACCCCTACGTTTGATATTTTGAGAGCTCCCGGAACTGGCATATAGTTCAGGCTCGCAATAATACTATCTCTTGTTCCAAGTCAAACTGGCATACAGTTTACTAAACAGTTAGCGTGGTTTTATTCCCTAAAGGCTTAACCTATCGAGGATATTTGCAGTTTTAAAAGAACTAGCATACAGTTCCAACTACATGGGGTTTAGAAAGGGACTAACAGTTCGACTTTCCCTTACTCGGTGATAAGAGCAAAAAACTGTAGTTTTAACCCCCTAATAATAATACTTTTAGACCAATAATGCGAGTAATAAATAAAAGTTAATGCTGATTACATGCTTTTATGTATTCCAGGCATTAGAGTCGATTATGTGCAGAAATGTGTCACTTTGGTGAGATAAAGGAGCAAGAGTTGGTTGCTAAGAAGTTTTGTGATTAAAGGCCAAGATTCAAAGAGAAAAAGCCTTTGTAAAGCCCAGTCAAAGCTGAAAAGTCAAAGTCAACGCGGGCAGAAACAACACACAAAAGTCAGTAGAACTTCCGAAGACCGTATCTATGGACTCAGACCTCGGAATTGGGCCTACCTTATGTCAAAACGACCGATTGGGAAAGAGATTTCTAATGGTCCAAGCCTTGAGCCAATCAGAGGAGTATAAGTGGATGAAAAGTCTATTGAAGCAAAATGTGGATCTTGTCTCCTCCATTTGAAGACAAAAGACTTCACTCTTAAGCAAGTAGTTTTTTAGGGAGCCATTGGAGAATAGTTTTAGATCTAGATTTTAGACTCAATTAATTAATTAGTTTTTATTTAGTTATTGAATCAATTGTTATTTCTTCATTAGATCAATAAAGTTAGTTAGTTCTTCATAATCTAGTTTCATTTTCCATTAATTATTTAATTTCAATTCATAGATTTAGTTATTTGTCATTACTATTTCAATTCAATCTTGCATGATTAGGTTCCATTTAGTTCAAATAAGCAAATTTAGAATCTTTATATCATGTCTTGTTTAAATTCATATATAAATAATAGTTTGATGAATCAAGGTTACACCTCCGTTAGAGGGGCTTGATGAAGCCTTGATGAAAACTTGATTGTGTAGTGTAGAAATAGTTCTAAGAGTCTATTCCACTCTAGAAGGTAGTTGATTCGCCATGAGAATGGGTTGAACTTTTTCACATGAAAGTCATTAGTTGGTAGAGATTTCCATGAATGATTAGGGATTAGAACGACCAATTCTTATCGTAAGAACGTAAGAATTGGATTACAACAATCTATGCTAGTTTATTAAGTTGGATTCAAGGTGGAATCAATTTCCCCTAATTCTTTATCTAGATTCAAACCTTAGTATTTCCATCATTTCGTTATTCTTACCTTGTTTAGTATTTGAATTGACATCGTAGTATAATTTCCATCATACTCTCATTGACTTTAGATAGATCGATAGTCGTTGAAAACACTGAATACTAAAGAACTAGGAGTGGAATGAATCTTCTATTCCCACTATATTGCTATAAATTTGAGAGTAGGAAACTTTGATAAATTAGACACGAAAATAGTTTTAGTTTTACTTGCATTTGAGTTTCATCATTTATACGTGAGTAGAACTATCATTTTACAATTATCAAAATTGCGCCACTGCCATCTTAGTTCCCTTTAGTATTGTTAGTCTTCGCAAAGTCCCATTTAACCCACCCACCCTTGTTTGATTCTAACTGTGGTTGTTGGTTTCAGAACTGAATTTTTCTTTGCAGGAACACACGGAGCGCGACTTGCGCCTCCGTAGGCAAATTTGGAGCGCTACACGCGCCCAAAACACTGGACATTAGCCAAGGTTGAGTAAGCCCTGCGCCCTACCAAGGCAAAGTTCGAGCGCTACCCGCGCCCAAAGCATTGGACATCAGCCAAGGTTGAGTACACCCTGCACCCTACCAAGGCAAAGTTTGAGCCCCCGTGCTGAAGCGCCTGGAACTCGAGCTAGACCTGAGCGCGACCGTGCCCTCCCACGGTTTAACAAGAGCGCGCCCGCGCCCTCTTCTGAAACACCTGATTTCCACAGGTTAGCTCAAACTTCCATTACTTCAAGTTATTCAGTGTTTCTAACTAATTATACACACTGAGCATGCGTATACAAGACGCTATTCATAAGCGAAGAAAGGAGGCATTCAAGTACTTCTTTCTTCCACTCCTCGCATCTCCTGTTAGAGGTTTATACTAGCATATCAGGATTGTTTTGAGTGTTGTCGTGTTTAGTTAAGATTGGTCTTAGCCTTGCATGAGATTAAGGTCAGGCTGAAGAAAAACGCCTAACGTAATCAACCAGCAACATCAACAAACACGCATTTCAAGTATACCACTAACTACACCTCTAGCTAATATATCACACACTCCACCTGAAATAATGGCTGAAGAAAGAGAGTCTCCTCTCTCTGACTTTTATCAGACCCAGTGGGGGATTTCCAAATCCCCCCAAATATATTTAATTTGTTACCAGTTTTTCATGGGTTAGACCATGAAAAACCTTATCAGCACATGTGTAAGATTGACCAAGTCTTTACTACATTCCACCATCCTACAGTTGGTGCTGAACAAATTAAACTAAGGTTGTTTCCTTTCACCTTCGCAGATAAGGTGGCGTCTTGGTTAACTGCTCAAGCGCCTAATTCTGTAGACTCGTGGGCCAAACTTGTTCAACTATTTATGGAACATTTTTACCCACCACTAAAGACTGATGAAATGCTTTCCAATATTCATTTCTTTCGACAGAATCCTCAAGAATCATTTTCAAAGGCTTCGAATCGTTTTACCGATCTTCTTATAGAGTGTCCACACCATAACCTTGTGAAAGACACGTTAGTTCGTGCCATTTTTCAAGGGAGTGTTACACCACCACAATGAGGTGCTTGACATAATGAATGCGGGTAGTTTCCTCAGTAAAGGAGCCTCAAAGGCTTATAAATTTCTAGAAAATCAGACAAAGTGTAATAATAAACTGGGGGTAGTGACGATATCTCCTGCTCCGCTAGTTCTTCTACAACAGTTAAGGCCGCCGGTATGTTTGAGATGAAACCCGATCCTGAACTTAAAAATTTAATTGAATCTCTCACTAAAAAGGTAGAGGCTATTTCTGCTTAACAAAAGCCTATCCTCATCATGAATGTCAACTCTAATCCATGTAATTTCTGTTTCAGTCTAGAGCATCCCAACTCCTATTGTCCTCTGGCCTATGAACAACAACAATCACAACAAGATAATGTTTGTTCCATTAATAGCGAACCTAACGCAGCTTGGCGGCAAAACCCCAACTTCGGTTGGCAAAATAATCAACAACCTCCAAGGTTTAAAAACCAAAATGTTAGGCTATCAAACAATTATAACCAAGCTCCACCGAGGCAAGGACAAGGACAAGGGAATTATAACAATTATAACAATAATAATTGTAATGCTAATAGAGGAATCGTGCTGGTAAATAGTAACTATCAAAATCCACCCATTAATAATCAACGTGACATAGTTCCTGTCATACAACCGATAGCTAACACTCCTCCTCAACCGGATCATTTCGACGCCTTTATGTAATCCCAACAATAGATTTTACAAGCCATCCAACTTTCCTTACAGCATTTAGCACAAGAGAAAGTACAACCCAAAGGTGTGTTTCCAAGTTAAGCGATACCAAATCATAAAACAACAAACACAGCCTTTGAGGTAAACGGTAATACTAGTACGGAAAATGCAAACGTAGGTGAGCTAAATGCCATCACCACTCTTCGTTCTGGGAGAGTGGTTGATAACAACGTAACTATGCCTATAGTTACCCCACTAGTAGTCCCTACACTTGATATTTTACTAGATACAGAACTAGAAACTGAAAATCCTACCCCTATAGAGGTACCAGTTAAACCACAACCTAAGAAACAGAAAGCCAAGGTTAAACATCATGTTGATCCATATGCTAAATATAGAGAGAAACCACCATTTCCTCAGATATTATCTATGTTAAACATGTAGGAACCGTTATTTCAGAATGAATATTTCTACAAACCGCGAGAATCCACGCGTAGCGAAATCAATAGGGTTCTCACGATTTTGAATAGAAAACATACCTTTGAATCTAATTTAGATAATTCTGAGAATCCAAGCTTTATCAAATCCGAAATCAACCCCTTAATCTTCTGTTGTATTCCTTTAGAATAGATTGGACGTTGTGTGGGCAACGATCTACCAATCCCCTTCTTTGTCACAATGCTAGATCCTATTTTGGATCTATCTTTCCTTGCCTCTTTTTCTAATCCAGTGAATAGTGAATATTGGCCAGAGAGAGATTATTCTATTTATAGGCTACAACAGGGACCATGAAGAGAAATTAGGGTTGGGCCTCCTGACGTGCTTGGGCTTCCCATGTTTGCCCAGAACACACGGCCCAAGTCCGTCAACAAATGGCTTATTCCACTAAAGGCTATTTTTGCACTACCGCCCTAATCCTAAATTACGTGTCAGCGTTTATGGGCTCCATATTATATGCTCGTTGATCTCCCCATGTTTAAGATATCGAATGTTCGTTGATTAAGTCAAGTTACTGACAACTACATTAATTAACTTCTTTTGTCCTTGAATAGTACCACTCAACCTCATTGTCATGTCGGAATAAATCCACCTGCAGGGTTTACATGACAATCTTTTTGAGCTCCTCAAGGGGACATCATCAACCCGACTTCTTACATACAATGTCATTACCCAATCCATCGAGTTTGTTGATTCACAAATGAATCTCACTCATTGATGATTTAAAGCAATGTACAATGCATGTAAGTGCCCGTTATTATATCCAGATTAGGAGGACAAGCATCCATAATAATAGAGGCGTTTGTTCTCTTATATAGTCAGTATAAGGAGAAACAACCTCACTTGGTCCTGTTCAATACACACAAAGTGTACTAGTGTAATCCTATAGTCAAGATAGACTAATACCAGATTATACTACAATCGTACCAATGGTTTGTCCAAATCCATCTAGGTTATGAACGATTACTTATACTTTATAAGGTACTAATGATATGATCTTCTGTGTGTCCACACCATATCATCTACAACATAAATTATTGGACACATGCATATAACTAATAACATATATAATGTGCATAATATTTGCCCATATGATTCTCATTCAAAATATAAAGAATTAGAGTTAATACAAAAGTAATGCTTTTAGTATATAACATATCAAAACAAGGATACAAATTTTGACGAGATTAGAGAAGTTTTTAAAAATGTAACGATATACTTACCTTTTCTTAAAGTAATTAAAAAGTTACCTCACCATGCTAAGTTTCTCAAAGAGTTATGCACTACTAGGCGTAAGACAAAGATTCCTAAAGACGCCTTTTTAATTAAACAGTTTCCAACTTTAACGTAACATAATGGAATCGTTAAGTACAAGGACCCTAGTCACCCTACTGTACAATGCACCTTAGGAGATACTCACACGACCACTGCTTTATTAGACCTGGGGACGAGTGTTAACTTACTCCCTTATTATTTATATAAACAAATAGGTCTACAGGAGATGCAACCTATAAAAATGACGTTGCAATTAGCTGATAGGTCTATCAAGTATCCTAAGGGTGTAGTGGAAAACGTGCTTGTTAAGGTTCAGGATTTCTACTATCCTACTGATTTCGTTATCCTTGATACAGAAGTCGCCAACGACTCTGTTCCAATCATTTTAGGGTGTCCTTTCTTGGCTACTGCCAATGCGCTTATAAACTGCCGCGATGGTTCGATGTCCTTGTCCTTTGGCCATCTTTCTATTGAGGTAAATGTTTTTAAAACGACGAAACAGTTTCCAGATACAATTTTGGATGGAGAGGTTAGCATGACCGAGAGGTTAGTTCAAAATTATTTCAAAACCACGTTTCCGGATGATTAGATGCACAAATTCCTTTCCTTTGAAAGTTCCAACTTCGACGATAACACCCTGGAAGTCGAGGAAGAGTTACGTTGTCTCTTTTGCAACTCTTCTTTGCCACCTCGTGAGTCCCCACTTATCAACATCTATTCATCCCTCGACGCCATGACAGAAGAAGAATTTTTCACCCTCTATCCCAGTGATTCTTTTAACCCACCTATTAAGGAATGTCTTACATATTTAAAAGATTCTAATAATCTAGAACTGAGAGTATTAGGTGAGCGCTATTTACCTACCTCATATCATTCTGTTACTAATTCACCTTCAATCAATGTTCCTCGCCCTTCACCTTTTCAACTGAACCTTGAGTTTGCGCTTGACCCTCTTACTGCTTCTGTGCTTAATGATTTTCTAAATCCTCCTAATATGAAAATAATTTCTAGGGGAAAAGCACTTGACACCTTCATTTTTTGAATTGAGACAGTTCCCACCTACACCATCAATGAGTTTTGTGCTAAGCCCACATTCTCATTTCTTCCATTCCTTACTTCTAAAACTTATCCATATCCAACATATCTTCCACAAACATCCATTTTCTCACGATCATTAACTTGGACACCCTCTCGTTCAAAGATGAAGAAGAAGGTGCATGCTCAGTTACGTTCTAGATTTATCAGACTTTGCTTTCTTTTCACTAAGTTGCGTCGTAGAAAATCTTGGTACTTGATTATGTTTGGGGGTGCATTCCATGGTAATTATTTATGGAACAATCCACAACTATTTCGATTGTTGATATATGGTAAACTGCATGTTAAGTATATACATATGTTTTAAATATAGTCTTGAGTATCAGACTATAAAAGACTCATTTTGTTGTTTGGTGTACTTCCTTTCACGTCTATATCTTGGTAAGTGCACCATTCAGGTAACTGGGCCCTCCCTATGGAGTGTGTAGCTGTAAGTACCAGATCCTAAGTTCACGGTTAACATAATTCACTTATTCCACTCTTGCATGTTTTCTCGGTTTTTGAGTTATGTTACTCTATGGCGTGAATTATGAATTTATTGATTTATTGTTTTTATCTACTTAATCTTTCTCATAAAAAATAAAAATAAATTCTAAAATCATAAAAATAGTAATTTAGGAAGTCTTAGGAATCTAACTTTAAAAGACCAACGTTTAAAACAAATTTTCTAAAATCTATTTTCTAAAATTTATTTGGGGGTGGGCTTTTCTTTTTTCCATCTTTGATTGTTCAACTTTCCATTTGTGTTGCTTAGGCCGTTTAACTGTATTTCGATTCGGGTTGACATTATCTACGAATTTAGATTTTATTCGTTCGCATAACTTACATCACGCACGCACTTCAAGGCGCTTTTCATCTTCTCATATGTCACCCACGGTTGGAATACCTCCACTCCAGCGTTTACTCGTCATCCTCCTCTTCTATAAAGAAGTGAGGTTCCTTCGCGTCCTGCCATGCCATTATAATTTGCCAAGCTTGCCGCCATTTATCATGTACGGATGCTAACCTATTAAGCGCCACTTGGTCGGATGGGGTGTAAGGTGCAACCTGATGAGGTTGTATCCTCCACCCTTGCCAAGTCATTGCACGGAAAGATCGGATAATACAATTGGTGGGTCTCACAATTTTGACCCCAACCCAATCCGTGAAACGGGCACAAAAAATAGGGAAGAAACATAGCATAATACGGCAAACTAAAACAGGCATAAGAAGATACTTATGCCTCATGCTATGGGCTCATGCTAAACTAGACATCAAGGTTCTGGGTGGCACATATGTCCCGTGGCTAAAGCAAGGAAGAAGATGAAAGTGGCATCATTCACAGAAGAAAAAAAATGCCATTCCCCTAAAATGTTTAGCATGATCCAAAACATAACAGTTCATATGTTCATGAACAGGCTACCAAGGGCGACGTTATATTTGCCTTGGTCCTCGATACAGAAAATGCCTGCCCCATAAGCCTCATGCAAAAAGTCATAAGTGTAGACATGCATATTATCTACCCAATAGCATCATGGGTCTTGTATTTCAGAGGGCATGGCAAGTCCAAGAACAAATGCTAGCAAGAACCATAAGCGGTTCCCAGCCTATGTGTGTGATCACCTCGCGAAACCAAGCACCATAAGTAGTGCTTTGAAACAAATCTTCGGAAGACTATTCCGGTATTATTGTAGGAGATGTCATCTCAAAACTACGCTCTGGAATAGCTGCAAATCACCCAGGAACAACCCGCAGAAAACTAAAATTTTCCGTGTTCACAGAAGGCAGGGTGCGGGTGCGCTCCACTTGGGCGCAGGCGCGCTCCGAGGTGCTGATTTGTGAAAATGGTGAAGAACAACGGGAAATGTGGGAGTGAAAGGTGAGAGATGGAAGTTAGGTGTAGTGTGGGTTGTGAGTGTAGAATGAATGAAGTTTTTATAGGTTTTGAATTGTTAAAACGAATCGGTAGGTTGCCAAAAAGCTTTAAGGCAATTTCCGGAAACAATAAAATTTCCGAACTCGAAAACGGAAACAACTCATATTCTTGATTCTATAACAACCCTAATATCTTTTATACTGGATTTAGACTAGTAACTTCTAAACTCTCTTAGATTTCATCCTACCACCACATCTAATCATAAGTATGCCAATTACAACAATATTCTCAACCTTCACTCCAAAACAAACTCTAAAATGGAGGATCTTCTACAAATCATGATAGAATAAATAATACCCCCAAACAATTCGGGAAGGTGGGATTAACAATAAAATCCATGCACAATTTGAAAAGAACAACATTATATTAAAATTGAAATTCAAACAACATTTAACTACCAAATTCAAAGTTAACTACGGAATTTAACAACGTAACATCCTATCTACTAAAAATAATAAAAAACAACATCAAAACAACAAACAAGGAGAAATCTAGCTACTCTTAAAGGGAGCGAGGTGGGGATAAGAATAGGAAGTTTAGTGATCAAGCATGGAAAAACCAAACACCCCACCCCCAAACAAATATTTGAAAATAGGTTTGTAAAAATTTGTTTTAAAACGTGGGTCTTTTAAAGTCAGATTCCCTAGACTTAAAGTGATATATATGTATTTACATGCAGTTTCCCATATATCAATATCTAAACAATTGTGGATCTTTCCATAAATAGTTAACATGGAATGCACCACCAAACAGAATCAAGCTCCAAAACTTTTCTACCATGCAACTTAGTGAATAAGAAGGTGTCAAGTGAATGATCGTGAGTAAATGAATGGTTTTGGAAAATACTTGGAATGTGGATAAGTGTTAGAAGAAAAGGGTGGGAAGAATGATTGGATTTTATGAGGGATTAACTCAGGTGGATGGTGGTAGGGTGGTGCTCTAGGTAGTGCTTGAGAAGGTGGATCATCACAGGCTCTTAGAAACTCGTCGAATTCCTCATCTAGGTTGTTCGCATCCATATAATTATGGTATTCATCTCCATCTTTGAGGAATTCATTTATCTCGTCTATTATGAGGTTTAGTCCATCTCTTCTATGGTCAGAAGGTAGGGTTGAAAATTCTTTCTCTAGTTCAGTTATGTTCAAAGAGTCAAAATTGTGATCTTTGTCTTCTTCCATAAGAGGGATATGTACTAGTGTAGGGACGACATCGTCGGAAGCACTAATGTGATATACAAAACTCTCGATAGACTTAACTTCACCTTCTACAGGAAAATCTAGTTGTTCATGCGTTGTTTTATCCCTATACCTAATATGAGGGGGAACATATTTGTTAACCGTTGCTTTATCTTTTATCACTTTCCAACTAGGTTTCAATATTGGAACCTCTACAGGTGTAGGGTCTTCAATTTCTATGACCGTATTTGGTATGGTATCATTTATAGTTTGCGGGTGATCTTTAGGCATAGTCACTTGGTTATCAACTACTCTCCCTGAACGAAGGGTAGTGACTGCCTGTAGGTCCCCTTGGTTTATATTACCATTAGACTGAATACTTTTTATTTCGAAGGCGGTGTTTGTTAACTTAGGATTAGCAGCCTTTGCTTGACTTGGAAAACGCTTGTTTTGGTTATTATTTTGGTTAGAAGACATGTCAATAACCTTTTGGCACAAAGGCGCATCATTTGCATCGTTTGTTTCATCATATTAGAGTTTTGATCATCTTTGATCTTTCATCAAGTTGGAGTTTTGTTGTATAATTTGATTTTGTTTCTCCAACAAGGACACTACTACTTTGTCTGTAGATGGTTGTATTGGAATTAAAGCTTGTTGGCGTTCATGTCTTGATGTTGATAGTTCTGGGTTCGGGTACTAAACCTCTATTCGGTCACCTAAGTTCCCTTGTCCTTGATGTTGAGTTAAGCTGGTTGAAGTGTGATGGTTTGTGGTGGTGTTTGTGCATAGACAAGAGGACAATAGAAGTCGGAATGCTCAAGACTACAACAGACATTACAACGAGTGGAGTTAATGTTCATGACTGGAGTGGGTTGTTGTTGAACAAAGATGGCATCTACCTTTTTAGTGAGGGCATCAATAAGAGTTTTAAGGTCGGGATCATGTTTAACCTCAAGAGAAGAAGGAGAGGAGCGGGAGGAATCGGTTCCTCCCCAATTGTTGTTCTTCTTAGATTGATCTTCTAAGAATTTATAAGCCTCTAAGGCTCCTTTACTAAGAAAACTACCCCCAATCATGATATCTAGAACCTCCTTATGATAATGTGAAAGCCCCTTGAAGAAAGCACGAATAAGCGTGTCTTTCACAAGATTATGATGCGGGCATTCAATGAGAAGATCAATGAAATGATTCCAGGCCTCTGAAAAGGATTCATGAGGATTCTGGCTGAAGAAATGAATCTTGTGAAGCATTTCATTTGTCTTTAGTGGTGGGTAAAATTGTTCCATGAACAATTGAACAAGTTGAGCCCATGAGTCCACAGAGTTTGGCGTTTGGGCAGTTAACCAAGACGCCGCCTTGTCGGCTAGGGTGAAAGGAAACACCCTTAGTTTAATTTGTTCCGCACCAATCGTAGGATGATAGAATGTTGTTATGATTTGTTCAATCCTACGCATGTGCTGATAAGGTTTTTCATGGTCTAAACCATGAAAAACGGGTAACAAATTAAAAATATTTGGGGGGATTCGGAAATCCCCCACTAGGTCTGCAAGAACGATGCACGACTTAGGGCCATCGTTTAGGGCTTTATAAAAATCAGAGAAAGGAGTCTCTTGTTCTTTAGCCATTGATGCAAGTGTAGTGTGTGAAATTCTAGATAGGCGTGTTGTATTTATTTCTACGAAAAACAAGCCTGATTATACTAGAATTAAAACACCTTTGACAGAAGAGGCGAGGAGTGGAAGAAGGAGTACCTGAATGCCTCCTTGCTACGCGTTTGAATAGCGTCTTGTATACGCGATCTCAGTGTATTTAACAAGTTAGAAACACTGAGTAACTTGAAGAAATAAAAATTTGCATTTACCTATGAAAATTGGGCTGTTCACGCTGAATTTTCCTTCGAGGGCGCGGGTGCCCTCTGTTTTGTCGAATGTCCAGTGTTTTGGGCGCGGGTCGCGCTCCAGGGGTTTCAAGTTTTAGGCCTTTTATCGTACTCCAAAAATTTTGAAATTTTTACAGTAATTTGCTAAGACGTCTATAAAGTAGGCTGTAAAATTTTAGATCAATCGGAGCTAATAAAGTCCCTCTACTTCCCTGCAAAGTTTGCAAAACGGTTTTCGGGCACAATACAAACAACCGAATGGTTAACCCATCAAAACAAATCCAAAAATTACCAAATTTTTATTGGAGACTCCTGACAGATTCTACTTGTTCCTGTAAAAAATTTAGAGCAATTGGAGTTCTACAACCTCTCCTTATTGGCTGGTGTTCCAGATATTAAGTGTTTGCAACACTGCAGAAACACACTGGAAACACTCTACTATTTAGGAAGTCAAAACAAATCAAAAAGTCATCAAATTTTTACTACAAACTCCTGACTTAGGATAGATACTTCTGTAAAAATTATAGAATTTTTAGAACTCCCTAAGTAACCTTACTTGTCTGTTTTTCAAGAACATACAGTGTGAAAACTGAAATTCAGCACTGTAAAGATCATATTTTTTTCACAAGGTAAAACAACTTTGAAAAATCTGAAAATATTCCAGTAAATCAACAACACATTATATAATATGTATGAAAATTTTGAGAATTTTAGAAAATTTAGAAATACCTTCACCGCAGTGTTTTTCTCTGTGAATCTGCAGCCCCTATGCCTAAAACAGTGAACAGTTCCGAAAATTCAAGAAATAAGAATGAAAAATTAAAAGGGTGGGTGGGTAGAGAATGGGGGATTGCCCTTTGGATTCAAGCAATTGAATTCTTGTCTTGAACGAGATTAAGATGGCAGCGGCGCCATTTGATAAAACATAAAATGAATAGTCTTACCTACGAAATAAAGTGGTAAAACTCTAAACGCAAGTAAAACTAAAACTATGTTATGTGTTGGTATATTTATCAAAGATTTCTACTCTCAATTCTATCGAGATAGAGTGGAGTAACAAATTTGTTCCACTCCTAGTGCTCTAGCATGGATTGTTTTCTAATCTAATTAGTCAGTCTTAAGTCTAATAAGAGCTTTACGAAGGTGTGTTATACTACGATACCTATATGAAATTGATTATGTTGAATCTAACTACGAATGCTATAGAAATATGATTGTTTTGAATCTAGATAAAGGATTAGAGGGGAATTGAATCCACCTCGAATCCAACTTAATAGCCTAGCATAGATTCTTGTATCTCGATTCTTACGTTCTTACGACAAGAAATTCGAGTTCTAATCCCTAATGTTCATGGCATTCATACCGAGTACTAACTAGCATGTGAGGTCGTCCACCCATTCTCATGGCGAATCACGACCTTCTAGATTGGAATAGATTCTACAATGCTTCTACACTATACCACTAAGTTTTCATCAAGGCTTCATCAACCCTTCTAATGGAGGTTTTAGCCTTGAATCATTTTGCAATCATTCCCATATGAATCTAAACTAAACATATTATCAAGATTCGAAATTTACTAATCTAAACTAAACGATAATTAAATCATAATTAACAACTAAGAAATGGTAACCAACAATAATTAAAACTAGATCTAATAGATTGAAATAACACAATTCGAAATTGATAAAATAACTATTTTATTTGTCTAATCAATCAAGAACAATGATTCAAAGACTTAATCTAAAACAAGAATTGAAAATGGAACTAAACTTAATTTTATTAATTAAACTAGATCTAGAATTATCTATATTGTTTTAGGTCTAACTAGCTACCATTAACGAAGAGTCAAGCTTTTTTTTTTATACTCCCAGATCCAAAAATCGTGCATGGGCTTGGATCCATGTTTCGGGCCAGAGAATCAGGCCCAAAACCCAATACTTTCAGTCCAAAAAGGCCTTTCCAGCTGCAGTTGACTTCGATAGACTTTTCGTCCACTTCTGCTCCTCTGATTGGGCCAAGGCTTGGACCATTGGAAAGCTCTTTCCGAGCCGGTCGTTTTTTCGTAAGGTAGGCCTAATTCTGAGGTCTGAGTCCAAAGATATGGTCTTTGGAAGTTCTATTGACTTTGTGCACTGTTTCTGCCCGCGTGGACTTTGACTTTTCATCTTTTGACCGGGCTTTATAGAGGCTTTGTCTTCTTGAATCTTGGCCTTTAATCACAGAACTCCTTAGCAACCGACCTTTGTTCCTTTATCTCGCTAAAGTGGCACATTTCTGCACATAATGGACTTTGAAGCCTAAAATGCATAAAAACACGTAATCAGTATTAACTCTTACTTATTATTCACATAATTGGTCTAAAAGTACGATTGTTAAGGGGTTAAAACTACAGTTTTGGGCTCTTATCAAACCCAAAGGTGTGTTGCCAGGTAGTCATCCTAGTGCTCTAGCCCCTGTATTTGTTAATTATATCTGAAACCCACAGAGTTAAAATATATTCAACTCGATCCGGATGGTAGTCATCCGGTAATTATATCTTCTCTGTTATCTAAGAATGAAGAGACAAGTTTAATCCAGGTGATTAAGGAACATCGGTCTGCGATTAGTTGGTCCCTAGCCGACATTAAGGGAATTGACCCTAATGTTTGCACTCATTGTATCCATTTGGAGGATAACGCGAAGACTTCTCGCGAACCTCAGTGTCGCTTGAACCCTGCCATGAAAGAGGTGGTTAGGGAAGAAGTCTTACGATTACTCGATGCGGGTATCATATACCTAATCTCTGATAGCGAATGGGTCAGCCCCATTCATGTAGTTCCTAAGAAATCAGGAGTTACCATGGTTCGTAACGGAAAGGGTGACTATGTTGTCACACAAGGTCCTATGAAATGGAGGATTTGTATTGATTACAGACGTTTAAATGCTATGACACGAAAGGATCACTTTCCTTTACCGTTTATAGATCAAATGCTTTCGAGCGCCCTAGCTGGTCATGCTTTTTATTGTTTTCGGATGGCTACTCGGGGCTATTTTCAGATTATTATTGATATTGATGACCAAGAAAAGACTACATTCACATGTCCCTTTGGAGCGTATGCCTATAAGCGAATGCCTTTTGGCCTTTGTAATGCTCCGGTACCTTCCGGTGATTGTATGCTTCATATATTTAGTGACATGGTAGAGCTTTATGGAAGTTTTCATTGATGATTTTTCTATCTATGGAGACTCCTTCCGACTATTTGTCTAACTTTGTCTAAGGTTTTGACACGGTGTAAAGAAAAGAGCCTCGTTTTAAACTGGGAAAAGTGTCATTTCATGGTGAAAAAGGGCATAGTACTAGGTCACATTGTATCTAGTGATGGCATCGAAGTAGATAAGGCCAAACTAGATAAGATAGCGACTCTACCTAAAACCACGTTTGTCGTCCGTGATATTAGAGCTTTTCTAGGCCATGCAGGTTTTTATAGGCGGTTTATTAAAGATTTTCGAAAATAGCTAGGTCTTTAACTAATGCGCTACGAAAGAAGCAATCTTTGATTTTAATTTTAACTGTAAAGCGGGCTTTTGAAACTTTAAAAGCCGCCTCTAACCTCTGCACCAATTATCTGACCTCGATTGGTCTAAACCTTCGAACTCATGTGTGATGCTAGTGACTATGCGGTTGGTGCAATCTTGGGACAAAAACTAGATAATAAGTCCACTGTTATTTATTATGCTAGTAAAACATTAAACGACGCTCAACGGAATTATTCAACTACCGAAAAAGAATTTTTAGCCGTCATTTATGCTTTAAATAAGTTTCGTCCTTATTTGGTTGGTTCTAAAACCTTAGTTTACACGGACCATGCAGCCCTTAAGTACCTTCTTGCGAAGAAGGATGCTAAGCAAGAGATTAATCCGATGGATCCTTCTCCTGCAAGAGTTCACATTAGAAATAAAGGACAAAAGAGGGGTCAAAAACGTAGTTGCCGACCACCTATCTAGACTCACAAACGACGATCAGACTGATTCTGAGTCCATACCGGACTCTTTTCCTGATGAGCATCTGTATGCCATTTTTTCAGCACCATGGTATGCTGACATTGTAAATTATTTAGCGGCTGATGTTATGCCTTATAATTGGTCAAGAAATGAACGTAAGAAGTTTTTGGCCAGAGTTAAGTTATACTACTGGGATGAGCCCTACCTTTTTAAGTATTGTGCGGATCAGATTATTCTTCGTTGTATTCCCCAGTGGGAATATAATGAAGTTCTATCGTTCTACCATGACAAAGAGTGTGGTGGCCATTTTAGTGGGATGAAAACAGCCGCTAAAGTTCTTCAATGTGGATTTTATTGCCCTACCCTTTTTAAGGATGCCCAAGTGCATTGCAAGACGTGTATTCATTGCCAACAACTTGGGCGAATCACGAAGCGTAATATGATGCCATTAAATCCAATATTGATAGTAGAAATTTTTGACGTTTGGGGTATTGATTTCATGGGTCCCTTCCCTGTTTCCCACGGTTATATTTATATTCTAGTTGCCGTGGACTACGTGTCTAAATGGATAGAGGCCCTAGCTTGCCGTAGCAATGACCATAAGACCGTTGTATTTTTTATCAAAGAATATATTTTCTGTCGGTTTGGCATTCCGAAAGCCATCATTAGTGATGGTGGAACACATTTTTGCAACAGAGTTGTTGCATCCCTAGTGAAAAAGTATGGAGTTACACACAAAGTAGCAACTCCTTATCATCCACAAACTAGCGGACAAGTAGAAGTTTCTAATAGGGAAATCAAAAAGATTTTAGAAACAACTGTAAACCATGATAGAAAAGACTGGTCAAAGCGTCTATCGAATGCCTTATGGGCGTATAGAACTGCTTTCAAAACTCCTATAGGTATGTCTCCCTTTAGACTTGTATTTGGGAAACCATGTCATTTGCCCGTTGAATTAGAGCACCGTGTTCTATGGGCTATAAAAAGTCTTAACTTCAATATTGATGAGGCAGGTGTCAAACGCAAGTTGCAATTGAATGAGCTTGAAGAAATCCGTAGCAATTCGTACGATCTCGCGAAGGATTATAAAGCTAACATGAAATGTGTTCATGATAAGCATATTTTGCGCAAAGAGTTTGTAGTCGGTCAAAAGGTCTTGCTTTACAACTCCCGTCTACATGTTTTCCCAGGCAAACTAAAAACCCGTTGGTCTGGCCCTTTTAAGTTCTTGAAGTCACCCCTTACGGGCAATCACCTTGGTAAATCCAAATGACAACAGTACCTTTCAAGTTAATGGTCAACGGTTAAAACATTTTCACGAACTTACGTCCCACGATGTAGAGGAAGTCCCATTCTGAGGACCTTGTCTATGAGGACTGACCTTGTCATTTGGTGTACTTCCTTTCACTCCCATATAGTGGTAAGTGCACCATTCAGGTAACCGGGCCCTCCCTATGGAGTGTGTGGCTGTAAATACCGGATCTTAAGTCCACGGTTAACATAATTCACGTTTTCCACTTTTGCATGTTTTCTCGGTTTTTTGAGTCATGTTCCTCTATGGGGTGAATTATGTATTTATTGTTTTTCGTTTTTCTTATAATATACTAATAAAAAATAATAAAAATAATAAAAATAATAATAAAAATATTCTTAAAATCATAGAAATAGCAATCCAACAAGTCTTGGGAATCTGACTTTAAACGACCCACGTTTTAAACAAATTTGGTGTTTAAAAATTTGTTTAGGGGTGGGCAGTCGATCTTTCCATCGGGATTGCTCGAACTTTCCATTGGTGTTGCTTAGGCCCATTATTTGTAGTTCAATTGGGTTGACGTAATCTAAACTTAGATTTCCTTCGTTCGCATAACTTACGTCACACACGCACTTCGAGGTGTTCTTCCACCCTCTTATACGTCACCCATGGTTGGAATTGAATGTTTTAGGGGTCATTGGATTGGAAATTCTCTACTGATCATTTCCATAACTCATTCACCAAAATCGGGCCAGTATCGAAGCGGCAAATTGAATTTGAAATTGCGCGAAAAATTGGAAAATTTCGGAATTCACATTGGGCTTGGGCCCAAACTGCACGCACGACTGTGTGTCTCCTTCCTTCCCAAACCGCATGCACAGTGTTTCCCTTTTGAATCCCGCCGGTTACCAATTTTAAAGCAAACCTTGAACACCAAAATAAAAATAGAGATAGAGAAGAAAACCTAACTACACCTACACCAAGAAAATCAAATCCACCTAAAATCTTCTCTAAACCATCACCACCACCAACCCAACTCCGAAAAACAGCCACCAATTAAAGTCTCCACCATCACCACCAACGTTGTTTTTAGTTGTTTTCTTCAAACTCGCCTCCCCCACAGTCTACAAAACCATTAGTTGTCTAACAAAACTTCAATGGCGCTACGATGTAAAATTTTGCCGGAACACGCGTTTGCTTACGACAGTTTCGCGCCATTTTACGACGCGGAGATGATTAAGAGGCATTGGAATGGACTGTGGTACTTGACTGAGGAGTTCTATCACTATGATTTGGTAGAACAGTTTTATAAAAAGTGAGAATTGGAAGGGGATAAGATTTTCATAAAGTTAGCAGGAACGAGGAAGGAAGTAACGAGACAGTTGTTGGCAGAACTGTTAGGAATTACGCTTGAAAGCAACCTGGTAACGACAATTCAGGAATCCCAGTATACTGGAGTTCCTGCTTTGATGAAGGATACTGTCGTGGAGGGCGAATACAATCCGACATCTCATTGCGTCCGCCAGTCAACCCTGAGAACCAATCAACTGGCTATAGCTCAGTGGATTGGTAGGAACGTCCTCGGGAAAGACAAAGTCGATTGATATCGCCCTGCAATGTCCGGGCGTTTCTCGGATTTTGCAAACAAAGAAGTATAATTTCTGCATCCTCGATTTAATCTTTAATGTGATTCGAGGAGTGGGGAAGAGTTTGGCGCCTCTTCCCGTATTGATCACTAAGATCATGCTCTCCTTTAGAGCTGTCGCAAGATCTGCTCCTATTAAGATCAAATTGCATTCTAATGCAAGTATCTATACGGATTGCATCCAAGAGACTTGGCCGTTGTCTGAAGAAAAAATGGTTGAGTCGGAGGATGAAAGGGAGGATATGACATGTCTGGATGAAGATGCATTAGATAAATGTAGTTCTAATTTAGAACGCATTCAAGTGTTGCAAACTACCTTGCGGTGCGTTTATGGTATATGTGAAAATATCCGAGATAGACAGATTGGCGTTCAAAAGAAGCAAGCGAACCTTCAGACGAGATTTGAAATGCTCGCAGGGGTTCAGGACGATATCTTGTCTAACATGAAGACTATCCACCATCATCAACAAGCCCAGTATGCAGTACTCAGGACTGAGATGGAAGCACAGCGCTTGTTCCGAATAGAGATGCTACGACGCATGCCACCCATGGAGGACTCTGTTTCACCCGACTCCGACAGGCATGAGCGTCGTCGCCAAAGGACAAATGGTTCAAGCCAATCTCCATCTCAGGGTCCATCATCATCACAAAACTAGGTGTTCACCCCCAGTTGGAGTTCGCTGTTATTTCATAATTTCATTTTATTAGTTGGATTTTAATTCAGTAGTTAAATTTAAATAGTAACGTGTTTATTTAATGTTGTTTGGATTTAAATTTTATTTTTAATATAATTGGTTATTTTTAATCTTGCTTGTTTTATCATTAATCCCACCTTCCCGACTTGTTTGGGGGTGGAAATATTTATACCAAGCATAAGTCGTTATATGATCATATGCTGTAAAGTTGTCTTGGAGGAAAGGTTGATAATTTTGCCGATATCGGCATATCTATGATTTGTGTGGTGGTAGCATGAAATCTAGGAGAGTTTAGAAGTTACTATTCTAAATCCAGTATGAAAGACACCAGGATTTATAGAAAATCATGGAAATGGGTTGTTTCCGTTTTCGGGGTTGGAATTTTTCTATTTCCGGAAATTGCCTTCAAACAATTTGGGAACTTCCCGATTCGTTTTGGTAGCTCATAACCTATTTAAACTCCCTTCTTTCTACACTAACAAACCACACTACATCCCACCATCATCCCGCACCTTCCACTCCAAGTTTTTCTTTCTTTTTGCTCTAAACCCCGGTTTCAGCACTAACATTGATAATGAACCAATGGAAATTACCAGGTTCTTGCTAGCATGTGTTCTTGGACTTGCTATGCCCGCTGAAATACAAGACCCATGGTGCTATTGGGTAGATAATATGTATGTCTGCACTTACGAGTTCTTGCATGAGTAAATGCGGCCGCGGGCATTTTCCGCAATCGAGGACCAAAGGGACTATAACGTCGCTTTTGGTAGCCTATCCATGAACATAGGAACTGTTATGTTTTGGATCATGCTAAACATTTTAGGGGAATGGCGTTTTTCTTCTGTGAATGATGCCACTTGCAGCGTTTTCCTTGCTTTAGCCACGGGACGCATGTGTCATGACCTTCCCCGAACCTTGATGTCTAGTTTAGCTCGATCCCATAGCATGAGGCATAAGTTCCTTCTTATGCCCGTTCTAGTTTCCCGTATTATGCTATGTTTCTTTCCTGTTTTTTGTACACGTTTCATGGATTGGATTAAGGTCGACACTGGCCAACCCACCAATAGTATCATTCGATCCTTCCGTGCAATGACTTGGCAAGGGTGGAGGATACAACCTCATCAGGTTGCACCCTACACCCCATCAGACCAAGTGGCTCTTAATAGGTTAGCAATAATAGATGATAAATGGCGGGAAGCCTGGCAAATTATCATGGCATGGCAGGACGCAAAGGAACCTCACTTCTTTATGGAAGAAGATGATGAGTAATGCGGGAGATAAGGTAAGTTTTCATTCTAGTTAGTGTCTGCTTATGTCCCAAGCAATTTCATTCTTGTTAACCCCATAATGGGTAGAACTTCGTGATAGAGTTCGTCAGTTTTATTTCCTATATTAGTACGTTCTAACTTTGTTTTGCAGATATCCCTGAATTTCACGCGTTTCAATGGTATTTTTCCTACCCTCTTTATTTAAATGCTTTGAGGACAACGCATGCTTCTTGTTTGGGGGGGGCATAAAACACGTGTAATTAAGGCATCTGTTAGGATATAGATAGAGTTAATATGCATTTGTTTTCTAGTTAAAATTTTAAAAATTCTAAAATATAAATAAATAAGTTCATGCTATACAGTTAGGAATAGTGGTATTGTTTTCCTTCTCTATGCTCTTAACAATCTAGAAGTCTCACGTAGCTTTTGCATTAGAATAATTGGTAGAAACTTAGGTTAATATGTAGGTAATAATCTTTGCATCTATCTATAAATATATTACATGAGTATCTATGATTGTTAGCAGTAAGTTTCTGAAATCTAGGCTAGAGTACCTATTCTACAAATCCTGTGAGAATATAGCCTAAAGCCTTATATGAACGAAACATTTGAGAAATTACACAAGGGAGAAGTAAAATCCGGATAGAGAAATCACACGTCTACTTGCTTGATCACTATGCCATATCCTAAGCGAAAATTTAGGCCCTCTTTGGATCGATATAGCCAAAAATTCAAACCTATGAATTATTTTCCGCTAGTCGCCCCTCTGAGCCTTCCATAAACCACAAATCCTTTACCCTATTACAAAAACAAAAACAAAATAAAATAAATAATAAAATAAATGAACCTACCCAATTTAGAATAAGTCTGAGAATAGAATGAGGAAGAAAGAAGAAGAGAAAAACCTGTGTAAACAAAAATTAGTTAGTTGCTTCAGGAAATAAAGAAAAGAAGTTTCCATCCAAAGAAAAGAAAAAAAAATAGAAATAAATAAAAACTCCAAAAAAAAAATATATAGAATAAAAGGAGTCAAAAGCCAAAGAAAAAAGAAAAGAAAAAGAAAAATATGGCTAAGGATGGAAACAAAGTGTAGAAGCAAAAGTAAATAACAAGGTTTTCTCTAGTTACATAATATGAAGACTCTATTATCTCAGACTTGTCCTTTTTTAATATCCATTTCCTTCCTTCTTAAACCACCTCCTAATCCCCGTAACACCTAATAAAGACCTCTAGCTCAATTAGGAATAGGTTAGTGTGATAGTAAGTGGTAGATGTGTTTGATCGACTCCGGCTTCCTTGTTGTCATTGAGATTGTAAGGTAAAGTGTGCCCACTGCGCACTAGAGTAGCGAAACTTGAGTGGAAAAATCAGAGTGTTGTATCTTGACTATTATTGTGAGAACCTACTTAAGGGCGCTATTCCGAGTTTCAGAAATGGACCTGCTATTGCATTTCATTGTATTACTCATTGTATATATGTTTATTGTAGATGATTGATTATTATGCATATATTAGTTTAGGTTTCGACTTGATTACTCTATATGCATTGCTAGTGAGAGGTATAGTTAATTTAGAGCATGAATAAGGAAACAATAGTTTTATTTCTTAGTCGTTGTAGTATAGATGAAGTTTGTGAGTACCTTCACTGGAAAACTCTCACGAGGCTATAACTCGTCCACTAGGGAATTCCTAGTGGTTTAAGGCCTTGTTGCATATGGTCAACGCAATCGCACTCAGCGAAACGAGAGTAGTTAGAACTCCATTTTTGGTCACTTATTATAATTTCTCATCTTTGCTTGAGGACAAGCAAAATGCTGTTTAGGGGTGGTTTGATAAGAGCCCAAAACTGTAGTTTTAACCCTCAGAATGCATACATACTTTTAGACCAATTATGTGAGTAATAATTAAGAGTTAACACTGATTACGTGTTTTTATGCATTTCAGGCTTCAAAGTCCATTATGTGCAGAAATGTGCCACTTTAGCGAGATAAAGAAGCAGAGGTCAGTTATTAAGGAGTTCCGTGATTAAAGGCCAAGTTTCAAGAAGACAAAGCCTTTCTAAAAGCCCGGTCAAAAGCTAAAATGTCGACGCAGGCAGAAACAGCACACAAAGTCAGCAGAACTTCCGAAGGCCATATCTTTGGACTCAGACCTCGGAATGGGGCCTACCTTATGTGAAAACGACTAGTTCGGAAAGAGCTTTCTAATGGTCTAATCCTTGACCCAATCAGAGGAGAAGAAGTGGACGGAAAGTCTGTTGAAGCCAACTGCAGCTGAAGAGGCCTTTTTGGACTGAAAGAATTGGGTTTTGGGCCTGATTCTCTGGCCCAAACATGGCTCCAAGCCCATGCACGATTTTTGGATCTGAAAGTATAAAAACAAAAGCTTAACTCTTTGTTAATGGTAGATTGTTAATGGTAGATAGGTTAGAGTAAAAAGTAGCCATTAAAATAGCTTCTAGATCTAGTTTTTTTTTAATTGTTTTAATTAAGTTAGTTTCAAATCCCACTCTTGTTTTAGATTAAACTATTAGAATCATTACTCTTAATTAGTTTGATTAATAAAATAGCTAGTTGTTAAATTTCGATTCTTGTCATTTACATTTGTGTTAGATCTGATTCATTTACTACTTGTTATTCAATTCTTAGTTATTAATTAGATTTTAATTATTGTTTAATTTAGATTAGTAAATTTCAATTCTTTATATCATGTTTAGTTTAACTTTAATCGGAAATGATTGCGTAATGATTCTCGGCTAAACCTCCATTTGAGGGGGTTGACAAGCCTTGATGAAAGCTTGATTCCGACTATCGTAGAATCGTCATAATTTCCTTTCCACTCTAGAAACGATTAGTTCACCATGAGAATGGGTTTAATCGTTCACATGCTAGTTATGAATTGGTAGTAATGCCATGTGTAATTAGGGATTAGGAAGAACAAATTGTTCTGCGAAGCAGTTCAATTCAGATTACGACGATTCGTCGTTAATAGGATTAAGTCGAGTTAAGGTGGAATCAATCCCCCTCTAACTCCTTATCATCGAATCAACGTAGCATTCCCTTAGTTGTTCTAATAGTAGACTAGTGCATCTTGTGGGTAGTTGCATCGTAGTCTAGTTGCCTTTTCGTAAATCTCTCATTAGACCTTAAGTAGAGTAATTACACGTGATAACACAGCATGCGGAAGGACTAGGAGTGGAACGAATCACTCTACTCCACTATAGCTCATAGGATTGAGAGTAGAAAACTTTGATAAAATTAGGCACATAACATAGTTTTAGTTTTACTTGCGTTTGTAAGTGTCATCGCTTTATTTCATAGGTAAAACTATCAATTTTATGTTTGAAGCGCTTGGAGCTCCAGTTTGACTTGAGCGCCACCCGCGTCCTACCTAGGCCTATTCTGAGTGCGACCCGCGCCCTCTGCTGAAACTGCCCGATTTCCACAGGTTTGTTTCAAACTTCCATTTCTTCATGGTTTTCAGTGTTCTAACTTGTTATATACACTGAGCACGCATATACAAGACGCTATTCATAAGCGAAGCAAGGAGGCATTCAGGTACTTCTTTCTTCCACACCTCGCATTTCCTGTTAGAGGTTCATACTAGCATATCAAGATTGTTTGGAGTGTTGTCATGTTTAGTTAAGATTGGTCTTAGCCTTGCAAGAGATTAAGGTCAGGCTGAAGAAAAATGCCTAACGTAATCAACCGGCAACGTCAACAAACACGCCTTTCTAGTATACCACTCACTACACATCTAGCTAATATACCACACACCATACCTGAAACAATGGCTGAAAAAAGAGAGTCTCCTCTCTTTGACTTTTACAATGCCTTGAACGATAGCCCAAAATCTTGCATCGTTCTATCAGACCCAGTGGGAGATTTCTAAATCCCCCCAAATATATTTAATATGTTACCCGTTTTTCATTGGTTAAACCATGAAAAACCTTATCAGCAAATACGTAGGATTGACCAAGTCCTTACTACATTCCACCATCCTATGGTTGGTACTGAACAAATGAAACTGAAGGTGTCTCCTTTCACCTTAGCCGATAAGGTAGCGTCTTGGTTAACTGCCCAAGCGCCTAATTCTGTGGACTCGTGGGCCAAACTTGTTCAACTATTTATGGAACATTTTTATCCACCACTAAAGACCGATGAAATGCTTTCCAAGATTAATTTCTTTCGACAGAATCCTCATGAATCATTTTCAGAGGCTTGGAATCGTTTCACCGATCTTCTTATAGAGTGTCCACACCATAACCTAGAGAAAGACGCGTTAGTTCGTACCTTTTTCAAAGGACTTTTACAGCACCATAAAGAAGTCCTTGACATAATGAATGGGAGCCTCAGAGGCTTATAAATTTTTAGAAGATCAAACTAAGCGTAAGAATAACTGGGGGGTTAGTGATGATATCTCTCGTTCTGCTAGTTCTTCTACAACAGTTAAGGCCGCCGGTATGTTTGAGATGAAACCCGATCCTGAACATAAAAATTTAATCGAATCTCTCACTAAAAAAGTTGAGGCTATTTCTGTTCAACAAAAGCCTATTCCCGTCATGAATGTCAACACCAATCCATGTAATTTCTGTTTGAGTCCTGAGCATCCTGACTCCTATTGTCCTCTCGCCTATGAGCAACAACAATCACAACAAGATAATGTTTGTTCCATTAAAAGCGAACCTAATGCAACTTGGTGACAAAACCCCAACTTCAGTTGGCGAAATAATCAACAACCTCCAAGGTTTACTAAGCAAAATGTTAGGCCAACAAACAATTACAACCATGCTCAACCGAGGCAAGGACAAGGACAAGAAAATTATAATAATTATAACAATAATAATTATAATGCTAATACAGATATCGTTCTAGTAAATAATAATTATCAAAATTCATCCATTAATAATCATTGTGATATAGTTCCTATCACACAACCTATAGCTAACACTCCTCCACAACCGAATTATTTTGATGCCTTTATGCAAACCCAACAACAGATTTTACAAGCCATCCAACTTTCCTTACAACAGTTACCAAAAGAGAAAGTACAACCCAAAGGTGTGTTTCTAGGACAAGTGATACCTAATCCTAAAACAACAAACACAGCCTTTGAGGTAAACGGTAGTACTAGTAAGGACAATGAAAATGTATGTGAACTAAATTCCATCACCACTCTCCGTTCAGGCAGAGTGGTTGATAACAAAGTAACTATGCCAATAGTTAACCCACCAGTAGTCCCTACACCAGATATTGAACTAGATACCGAAATAGAAGCTGAAGAGCCTACCCTTATAGAGGTACCAGTTAAACCACAACCTAAGAATCAGAATGCCAAGGTTAAACATCTTGTTGATCCATATACTAAATATAGAGAGAAACCACCGTTTCTTCAAAGATTAGCTATGTTAAACAAGGATACAAATTTTGACGAGATTAGAGAAGTTTTTAAAAATCTAACTATAAACTTACCTTTTCTTAAAGCAATTAAAAAGTTACCTCACCATGCTAAGTTTCTCAAAGAGTTGTGCACTACTAGGCGTAAGACAAAGATTCCTAAAGATGCCTTTTTAACTTAACATTTTCCAACTTTAACAGAACACAATGGAATCGTTAATTACAAGGACCCTGGTCGTCCTACTGTACAATGCACTTTAGGGGATACTCACACGACCACTGCTTTATTAGACCTGGGGGCGAGTGTTAACTTACTCCCTTATTATTTATATAAACAAATAGGTATACAGGAAATGCAACCTACAACAATGACGTTGTAATTAGCTGATAGGTCTATCAAGTATCTTAAGGGTGTAGTTGAAAACGTGCTGGTTAAGGTTTAGGATTTCTACTATCCTGCGGATTTTGTTATCCTCGATACAGAACTCGATAACGACTCTATTCCGATCATCTTAGGGCGTCCCTTTTTGGCAACTGCCAACGCGCTTATAAATTGTCGCGATAGTTCGATGTCCTTATCTTTTGGCCATCTTTCTGTTAAGGTAAATGTTTTTAAAATGAGGAAACCGTTTCCTGACACGAATATCGATGGAGAGGTTAGCCTGATCGAGATCTTAGCTCAGGATTATTTCAAAACCACATTTTCGGAAGATCAGATGCACAAATTCCTTTCCTTTGGAAGTTCCAACTTTGACAAGAACTCCTTGGACGTAGATGAAATTGAGGAAGATTTCCTTCAACTCTTTTGCAACTTTTCCCTGCCACCTCGTCAGTCCAACCCTGCCAACATCCATTTATCCCTTGACTCTATGACGGAAGATGAATTTTTCACTCTCTATCCCAGTGATTCTTTTGACCCACCTATTGAGGAATGTCTAGCATATCTCAAGGCTTCTAATGATCTAGACCTAAGAGCTCTAGCTGACCCTCATTCATTTTCCATCACCAATTTTCCCCACCTTCCACCTTTTCAACGGAACCTAGAGTTTGTGCTGGACCCTCTTGTTTTTTCTGTACTTAATGATTTTCTAAATCCTCTTAATACATAAATAATTCCCAAGGGAAAGGCACTTGACACCTTCATTTTCAGAATTGAGGCAGTACCCACATTCTCATTTTTTCCATTCCTTCCTTCTAAAACTTATCCATATCTATCATATCTTCCACAAACACCCATTTTCTCGCGATCATTCACTTGGACACGCTCTCATTCAAAGATGAAGAAGAAGGTGCATGCTCGAGTACGTTCTAGATCTATCAGACTTCACTTTCATTTCAATAAGTTGCGTCGTAGAAAATCTTGGTGCTTGATTCTGTTTGGGGGTGCATTCCATGTTATTTATTTATGGAAAGATCCACAACTCTTTAGGTTGTTGATATATGGAAAACTACAGGGTATATATATATATATATATATATATATATATATATATATATATATATATATCCAATTATTTGTTAAAGTCTCGAGTATCTAACTATAAACGACTCATTTTGTTGTTTGGTGTACTTCCTTACAATTTCATATATTGGTAAGTGCACCATTCAAGTAACCGGGCCCTCCCTATGGAGTGTGTGGCTATAAGTACCAGATCCTAAGTCCACGTTTAACATAATTCACGTTTTCCACTCTTGCATGTAATCTAGGAAGTCTTGGGAATCTGACCTTAAAAGACCAACGTTAAAACAACTTTTCCAACTTCATAGCCAAATTTTTTTTTGGGGGTGGGGTGTTCATTTTTCAGTCTGAGATTGTTCAACTTTCCATTTGTGTTGCTTAGGCTGTTTAATTGTATTACGATTCGGGTTGAAATTTTCTATGAAATTAGATTTCATTCATTCGCATAACTTACGTCATGCACGCACTTAGAGGTGTTTTCCATTTACTTATATGTCACCCTAAGTTGGAATAGAGTGTTTTATTTATCATTGGATTCGAAATTCTCTCCTAATCATTTCTATTTCTCATTCGCATATATCGGACTGGTAACGAAGCAGAAATTTTAGGTTGAAGTTGCGCGAAAAATCGACGAATTTCGAAAAATCGATTTGGGCTTGGGCCCAAGGCATGCATGTGTGACGCACGTGCGTCTCCTTCCTCTAAACAAAATAGAATCGCGATTTCTTTCCAATTCCGCCATTACCAAATTCAAAACCCTACCTAAAAATTAAAAAAAATAAAAGAGAAACCTAAATACAACCACGCCCAAATTTTAAACCCAGCCCAAAACCTTCCCCAAAACACTCCCACCACCATCTCCAACAATATCAACCACCGAAAACATCCAAAAATCCATGAATTCGAACTGCCACCGCGCCTCCGCCGTTTCTTTTAACTGAGTTTGATTTTAACTCCAATCCCCACCTTATTCAAATCCACAAATCTACCCAAAACTTCAATGGCTCAAAGACAAAGAATTTTGCCTGAACAAGCTTTTACTGCCGCCCGCTTTACACTATTTTTTCGTGATGAAATGATTAAAAGGAATTAGAATAGGTTGTGGTAATCGACAGATGATTTTTACCACTCTGATTTGGTCGAACAATTCTATAAGAAGAGAGAGTTGGATGGTCAGAAAATTTTCATGAAGGTGACTGGGACTAGGAGAGAATTATCGAGAGAGAAGTTGGCTGAGATTTTAGGCATTACGCTTGAACGCCACCTCGAAGAAGCCACCGTGCAGGAATCCCAGTATACTAGAGTTCCTACATTGATGAACGACACTCTCATGGAGGGTCAATACAATCCGAATTCTCATTGTGCTCGACAGTCATTCAGGAACCAAACCAACCGGGTCAGTAGCTCGGTTGATTGGTAAGAACGCATTATTGGGAAGGAGAAAGTGAGCGACATCGGGTTTGACATGTCCGCAGACGTTATCCGGATATTGCAAGAGAAGAGGTATGAATTCTGTGTCCTCGAGTTTTTGATAAATATGATTAGAGGAGTTGGGAAGAGTATTGCACCATTTCCTGCTTTAATTACGAAGATAATGTTGTCTTTGGGGGGGGGGAATCAAGAATTGAGCGTACTATGTTGAAATTGCATTCAAATGAAATTATTTATACGGAGTGCATCCGAAAGACTTGGATGTTACCGGAGGATAGGGTGGTTGATTCGGATGAAGAAATGGAGGACATGACATGTTTGGATGAAGATGCCTTGGAGAAGTGTACGTCTGATTCAGAACGCATGTCAGTGTTGCATACTGGCATGCGTTGCATTTATGCTATTTGTGAAGATGTACGGGATAGGCAGATTATAATTCGAAATAAACAAAAGAACCTTCAGTCGAGTTTTGAAAACCTTGAAAAGGGTCAGGATGATCTCATGTATAACATGGGGACACTCCTTCAGCATCACGATGCGCATTATAAAGAGTTGAAGTCAGAGATGAAGGTAGCAATGGAAACACAACTCCTATTCCAAGTAGAGATTCTACGACGCATGCCACTCTTGGAGGTTTCTATTTCAGATGAATCTGAGAGGCATGAGCATCGTCGTCAAAGGACGGATGGCTCGGGCCCATCTTCATCCCAGGCCTAATCTCCATCTCAGGGTCCATCTTCACCACGTGGCTAGGTTTTCGAAAAATTTGTTGTTTTGATGTTATTTAGTTGTTTCTATTATTTTTATTAGATTGGATATTAAGTTTTTTGAATTTCGTAGTTAAATTTGAATTTGGTAGTTAAATGTTGTACGAATTTCAATTTTAATATAATGTGGTTCTTTTCAAATTGTGTGTTGTTTTTATTGTTAATCCCACCTTCCCGAATTGTTTGGGGTTGGTATTATTTATTCTGGCACAATTTTTTATATGAACCTCAATTTTAGAAGTTGTTTTGGAATGATGGTTGAGAATGTTGCCGATATGGGCATGGCTATGAGTAGATATTGTGGTAGGATGAAATCTCAATGAGTTAGGAAGTTACTATCCTAAATTCGATCAAAAAGATATTGGGTTTGTTTTGGAAGAGACAATATGGGTTGTTTCCGTTTTCGGTTTCACAAATATTTTGTTTCCGGCAATTGCCTTAAAAATTTTTGGGAACTTGCCGATTCGTTTTGGAAGCTTAAAACCTATATAAACTTCCTTCATTCTACACTCACAACCCATACTACTTCTCACTTTCATCTCTCACCTTTCACTCCCACGCTTCCCCTTTTTCTTCTCCATTTTAGCAACTCAGCAGCTCGAAGCACCACTTGAGCCCTAGGCACTGTCAATCAAAATTTCTTCAGAGCGCGACCTGTGCCCAAAACACTGGAATTCCAATTTTCATCCTGAAAGTGACCCGCGCCCATCTCAGTCAAAAAGTGAGCACGCCCTACGCCTAAGTGCCTGGAACTCGAAATTCACCACGGCGCACCCCGCGCCTTAGCCAGGCTTAGGTCGAGCGCACCTTGCGCCCTAACCCCCGTGGGCACGAAAAATTCCAATTTTTTGTGGGCTGTTCCAAGATCGTTTGCAGCTGTTCCGGCGAGTCGTTGGTGATACCATCCCCTCGTGTCATACCGGAACAGTCTTTTGAAGACTTGTTCCAAAGTGACACCTATGGTGCGTGGTTTCGCGAAGTGATCATTCTAGCAGGCTGAGAGCCGCTATTGGTAAGTCCCGATGAACTTTATTCTCCAGCACTTACATCCTATTTTCATGTTAATTGTAAGTTCTTTGATAGACCAGATGGAGAACAAGTGTTCTCCATCACCATCGAGGATGAACCGATGAAAATTTCGAGGTTCTTGCTGGCCTTTGTTCTTGGACTTGCTATGCCCGCTGAAATACAAGACTCATGGCCCTATTTGGTAGATAATATGTACATGTATAACTATGAGGATTTGCATGAGCATTATGGGGCAGGAATCTTTAGGATAGAGGACCAAGGGGATTATAACGTCGCCCTGGGTAGCCTGTCTATGAACGTGGGCACTGTTATATTTTGGATCATACTAAACATTAAAGGGGAATGACGTTATTCTTCTATGAATGACGAAACTTGTGATATTTTCCTTGCTTTAGCTGGGGGACGTACACTCTATGATATTCCCCAGACCCTAATGTCAAGTTTAGCCCGAGCCCATAGCAAGAGGCATAAGTACCTTCTTATGCCTGTTTTAATTTGCCGTATTATGCTATGTTTCTTCCTTGTTTTTTGTGCTTGTTTCACGAATTGGGTTGGGGTCAATATTGTGAGACCCACCAATTATATTATTCGATCATTCCGTGCAATAACTTGGCAAGGGTGGAGGATACAACCTCATCAGGTTGCAACTTACACCCCATCCAACCAAGTGGCTCTTGACATGTTAGCTATAATAGATGATAAGTGCCGTGAAGCTTGGAAAACTACCATGGCGTGGCAGGATTCAAAGCAACCTCATTTTTTTATAAAAGAGGATGAGGAGAACAATGTTTAAAAATGGGAGTTAAGGTTAGTTTATATTTCAGTTAGTGTCTGCTTATGTCCCTAGCAATTTAATTCTTATTAACCCCATAACAGGTGGAACTCATATAGAGTTGCGTCTATTTTTTTTTCTATATTAGTATGTTTTCATCTTGTTTTGTAGATATCCCAGAATTTCACGCGTTTCCAATGTATTTCTCTACCCTATTTATTTAAATACTTTGAGGACAAAGCATGCTTCTTGTTTGGGGAGGCGGCATAGAAACACGTGTAATTAAGGCATCAGTTAGGATATATATATGTATAATATGCACTTGTTTTCTAGTTAAAAATTCAAAAAATTTAAAAAATATATAAATAAAAGTTTATGATGTACACTAAGGAATATTGGTATTGTTTTCCTTCTCTAGGCCCTTGATAATCTAGAAATCTCAAGTAGATTTTGCATTAGAATAAATTTTAGAAACTTAGGTTAATATATAGGTAATAATCTTTGCATCTATCTATAAATATATTATATGAGTATCTATAATTGTTTGGTAGTAAGCTTCTGAAATCTAGGCTAGAGTACTTATTTTACAAATCCTGTGAGAATATAGCTTAAAACCTTATATGAGTGAAACATTAGAGAAATGACACAAGGGAGAAATAAAATCCGGATAGAGAAATCATACGTCCACTTGCTTGATCACTATACCATATCCTAAGCGAGAATTTAGGCCCTCTTTGGAATGATATAGCCAGAAATTCAAACCTATGAATTCTTTTTCGCTAGTCGCCCCTCTGAGCCTTTCTTTAGCCTTTTATAAACCACAAATCCTTTACCCTATTACAAAAACAAAACAAAAAAAAAAAAAAAAATCAACCTACCCAATGTAGAATGAGTCTGAGAATAGAGATGAAGAATAAAAAAGAAAAAAACCTTCGAAATCAAGAATTTGTTAGTCGTTTCAAATAAGAAAAAAAAAGTTTCCATCTAAATAAAAAAAAAAAAAAAAAAAACAAAGAGTTAGAACTCCAAAAATAGAATCAAAGGAGTCAGAAGCCAAAGAAAAAGAAAAATATGGCTAAGGATGGAAACAAAGTGTAGAAGCAAAAGTAAAGAATAAGGTTTTCTCTAGTTACATAATATGAAGCCTCTATTATCTCAGACTTGTCCTTTTTGAATATCAATTTCCTTCCTTCTTAAACCATCTACTAATCCCCGCAACACCTAATAAAGAATTCTAGTTTAATTAGGAATAGGTTAGTGTGATAGTAAGTGGCAGATATGTTTGATTAACTCCGGCTTCCTTGTGTGTCATTGAAATTGTAAGGTAAAGTATGCCCACTACACACTAGAGTAGCGAAACTTGAGCGGAAAAATCAGAGTGGTTTTTGCCTTGACATTTATGTGAGGACCTACTTAAGGACGCTATTCCGAGTTTTCAGAAATGGACCTGCTAGTGCATTTCATATTATTACTCATTGTATATATGTTTATTCGTAGATGATTGATTATTATGCATATATTAGCTTAGGTTTCGACTTGATTATTCTGTATTCATTGTTACTGAGATGTATAGATAATTGAGGAATAAATAAGGAAACAATAGTTTTATTTCTTAGTCAATGTAGTATAGATGAAGTTTGTGAGTACCTTCACTAGAAAACTCTCACGAGGCTATAGCTCATCCACTAGGGAATTCCTAGTGGTTTAAGGCCTTGTTGCATAAGGTCAATGCAATCACACTCGGCGAAACGAGATTGGTTAGAACTCCATTTTTGGTCACTTATGCTAATTTCTCATATTTTCTTGAGGACAAGAAAAATGCTATTTGGGGGTGGTTTGATAAGAGCCCAAAACTGCAGTTTTAACCCCTTAACAATAATACTTTTAGACCAATTATGCGAGTAATAAATAAGAGTTAATGTTGATTACGTGCTTTTATGTATTTCAGGCATTGAAGTCAATTATGTGCAGAAATGTGCCACTTTAGCGAGATAAAGTAGCAAGGGTTGGTTGCTAAAAAGTTCTGTGATTAAAGGTCAAGATTCAAGGAGAAAAATGCTTTGTAAAGTCCGATCAAAAGCTGAAAAGTCAAAGTCAAAGCGGGCAGAAACAGCACACAAAAGTCAGTAGAACTTCTAAATACCGTATCCCTTCTGAAGATGTTCGTGAAAAGATGCAATGACTATTACCTACGTATTAATCTATGTTTCAAAAATTAAATCCTAATTCAAGTACTACGTGAGATTTCTAGACTAATATCATCATGGAGAAGGGAACAATACCATTATCACTAAGTGCTTAGTATAAACAATATATATATATATATATATATTAATAAATTTATAAAGAAAAGTGCATAATTTACATCCTAAAAGTGTCTAATTTTTGCAAATGTTTCTATCCCACCCCCAAACAATCGAACGCTTTGTCCTCAAAGTGTAAAGAGATAAGGAAAGAATTTACCATAGAAAGCGTGCAAAAATTTTGCGACTGTGAATGTAAATATTGTAAAGAAGATATGATAACATGAAGCACAATTAAACTCTTACGTACTAACTAACATAAATTCTACTGGAGTAAACATGACACGCAAAGGGTGGCAAAAAGATTTGAAATGAAATACCAAAATACGCCACCCCCAAACAAAATTTGAAACTTTTTTGAAGTTTGAAAATTTTTGTGGCATATACTCCATTAAGGTGGTATTTTACAGGAATTATATGGGTCTTTTAAAGTCAGATTCCCCTAGATTTAATGTGGGGTCGTTTTAAGTCAGATTCTTCTAGACTGTGCACACCCTCAAACAAGCAAGAACTGGAGTGACACAAAATGGATGATGCGTGGGTTGGGTGTCTAGCCATAAAAACATGATACTAAATGCACCCTCAAACAGAATGAAGTTGTATAATTGGAAACAATTATGTAGAAGAATGAAAGAAAACTTATGCAACCCATCAAAGAACATATGCAAACCATCATGTTGTAGCTATTTTAAAGAATTAGAATGACCCAAAAGATGAATTAGTAATATTTTAAGTGAGAAAGGAATGAAGTATGGATGTTGATGTCTTTCATGAGGCTTAGATGAGGGAAAGTAAGATAAACTAGGTTTCTCACTACACTCGGTCAAAGCTTGGCTCTCAACTACAGGAATGGTGTACTCATGGGATTATGTACTAGGCAAACACTCTTCACCGTGAGGGTTGAAAAAATTATAGAGGGTCTCTGAGGCAATAGGCTCAAATGCAAATTCGAGGTTCTTCTTTAATGGTGGGTGAATGGATGGCTTAGTTGTGCTAGATTGTTGGATTGTAGGAGGTGGTAACTCAGGTAGACGGTGGTCAGTTGATGGTTCATCAGTTGGTGGATCCTCACATGCTCTTAAGAAATCATAGAATTCTTCATCTAGCTTAGCTGAATCTATAAAGTTGTGGTTCATAGCTTTATATGTAAGAATTTTATCTATGTTTTCCATTGTTATTTCCTCAGCTGCCAAACTAAATTTAGATTCACATTGCTCTAAAGATGTTACTTCCTTTAATTCCTGCATATTACATTGTTCATGCCTGAGATTAGAATTGTTGATTTCTATTTCATCACTCTCGTCCTCTAAAACAATATAAGTTTCCTCAATGGCATCATGGTCATCCGAAACAAGTCCTACAGAGTCATCTTCAAGAATTTCCTCATCCAGGTTGTGTGTGGAGTTAATATAATGGTTAATGGGAGGGTCATGGGAAGGTAATGGTTCATGAAATTCATGGCAGGTCTTAACTAGGTCGAATGGTTTGGTTATGGGAATAGGTTGTTCTACTTGTGTGTCGATTTCTGGCAAGGTTGAAAGTTCTGTGTTAGGTGCGGGGATCATAGAAATCATTTTGGTTAGATTCTGAAGCATAGTTTGGGTTTCTGCATTTTGTTCTCTAAATGTTTTTCCATTATTGGCTATTTGTTGGGAAATTTGGTCTGGGAAGGGTGGCGAGCTAGATGGGTGGGTGATTTTTGGCATGGTGGAAAGGTCTGGCATAGGTGAGGTTAGCATCAATCTTGTCCGTTCTAGGTTCTGAAGTATTATTTTGTTTTGGGCCATTATTTTATCAAATGTTGTTAGCGGAGGGGAAGCTTGGTAGTGTGGTTCTGGTTGGTACGGTGTTTGATAGTCATAGTTATCGGCGTTTGAGTAACTCTGGTTAATTTCGTACTGTGCTCGGTTAGGTTGAGGTTGAATAAATATGAGATATGAATGGGCGGTGTGGTATGGATATGAACAAATTGTGCACAAAAAAGTGTTTGCTTCGTTGTACACACTCATTACGGAATTAGAATTATACGACACTGGTTGACTCCATGTATAGTTTGGATAGATAGAAAACTCTTGATTGTATGTATTACTATGAATGTTTGAAAATTGAGGCTCATAATTATTATTATATTTTATAGTAGGTCCAAACTTTTGGTATGATGGGCAATGAGAAGTCCAATGGTAAAGACTACCGCAATATGAACATTGTGAAGGGTTTACATAATAATCACATGATTGTTCGTCTACATATTAATATGCCATATTGGTTTTAACAATATATTGTAGGACAATTAATATGCATACGAAACTCTAACTATAAATTTCTAGATAGCCATGTGTGTTGACGTTTACGAAAAAGAAGCCTTATTATACAAGAATTAAAACTCGTCTGACAGAAGAGGCGAGGAGTGGAAGAAAGAGTACCTGAATGCCTCCTTGCTACGCATTTGAATAGCGTCTTGTATACGCGATCTAAGTGTTTGTATGATGTTAGAAACACTGAATAACTTGAAGAAATGAAAATTTGGACTGGCCTGTGAAAATCGGGCTGCTCCAGAAGAGGGCGCGGGTCGCGCTCAGAAATGGCCTTGGTAGGGCACGGGTCGCGTTCCTGTCTAACTCAAGTTCCAGGTGGTTGAGTGCGGAGCGCGCTTGGAAATTGGCTATCTAGGGCCTGGGGCATGCTCGTGCTTGACACAATGTCCAGGCGGTTGAGCGCGGGGCATGCTTGGAAATAGGTTATCTAGGATGCATGGTGCTCTCCAAAAAATTTGAAATTTTTACAGTAGTTTGCTAAGATGTCTATCAATTAACTTGTAAAATTTCAGATCAATCGAAACTATGAAAGTCCTTCTACTGCCTTTCAAAGTTTGTGAAACAGTTTTTGGACATAATACAAACAACTGAATGGTTAACCAATCAAAACAGAGAAAAAAATTGCCAAATTTTACTAGAGACTCCTGACAGATCATGGGTATTCCTCTAAAAATTTTAGAACAATTGGAGTTCTACAAATCCTCCTTATTGGCTATTATTCCAAAAACTAAGTATTGCAAAACTACAGAAACACACTGGAAACACTCCACTAGTTAGGAGGTCAAAAAAAATAAAAAACTCATCAAATTTTTATTGCAAACTCCTGACTTAGAATAGATACTCTTGTAAAAAGTTTAGAATTTTTGGAACTGCCTAAGTAACCTTACTTGTCTGTTTTTCAAGAACTTATGGTTTGAAAACTGAAATGCAGCACTGTAAAGATTGTATTTGTTCACAAGGTAAAACAATTAGAAAAATTCTGAAAATATTCCAATAAATCAATAATACTTTATATATTATACCTGAAAATTTTCAGAATTTCAGGAAATTTAACAATACTTTTACTGCAGTATTCTTCGCTGTGATTCCGCAGACACAAGGGAGGGCGGGCGTGCTCTGAATAAGGTAAAATAGAAGGTGTGCGCCCCTATGCTTAAACAGTGAACAGTGAAGAAAATATGAGAAAAAAAGAAAGGAAAATGAAAAGGGTGGGTGGGTAGAGAATGGGAGATTACCACTTGCATTCAAGCAATTGAATTCTTGTCTTGAACGAGATTAAGATGGCAACGGCGCCATTTGATAACCTGTAAAAACTCAACTAGATTACTATAACTTCATTCTTACGGAATCAATTATTTATTTCCTACTCTCAAACATATATATATTCATTCAATATATAGAGTATGGAATCGTTCCACTCTTAATCTAGTAAGACATAAATGAATTCAATTAATCAAACACAAGGAACTAATGTTGAGAACAATGATAGTAGTGTTGTGATTTATTGAAACTAAAACTAATTATATATAAATTAAACTAAGCAATTTAAAGGTGAATTTAATGAATTGGAAGAACATAAAGGGGGGAAATTCCACCATACAATTCGATTGGCTATTAGTTAGTCATCGAATCGAATATTGATCCCCAGTGAATACCAAGTCTTCTCGAATCAAGGTTTCACTAGCATGAGAGTTTAGCTCCACCACAAATCTCTTTGATGGTGGCTCTAATCTTTAGTTCATCATTATGAGATTTATCTCTAAACACTCATAAAAATGTACTTGAAATTCTATTCTAAATAACAACTATTTTAACAAGCAATCATCCTCACATGGCTTCTTTAACCTCCTCTAATGGAGGTTTTAGCCTTGTTTCATTGGATGAACAATATCAAAACAATAAGATAAAGACATTAAATTAAAGAGACAAGAATTGAATATTAAACTAAGGGTTTTTTTTTAAGGATTTAATGGAGGCTACAAACTAAATTATTCTAATCTAAACTAAACTACAAAAGGAGAGAGAGAGAGAACCCTAAATTATTCTAAACTAAAGAGGGAGTAGCTCATCTTTGTTTTAACCTTAACCCTCTTTATATAGGAGAGGGTTAGGTTACAATTTCGTGAATGGGCTTTTAGGCTAGGTTATGGACCCATAAATCAAGTCCATAACCCAATTGGGTAAATCCAGAACTTCCAATTTTGGTCGTGTAACTGTAGCATGATATTTCACCAACTTATACTTCTCTGATCGAGTCAAGGCCTAAACCATTGGAAAGAGCTTTCTGAGATGGTCATTTTGATAAAAAAAAATGGGCCTAATTCCGAGGCCTGAGTGCAAAGATATGGCCTTTTGAAGTTCTGTTGACTCTTCTTCAGCTTTCTAATCCATTTTGACTTTCACTTAACAGCTTTGACTTGGACTTTCTAAGGGCATTTTCTCCATGAAACTTGAGCTTTCTTCATAGAACTTTCATAGTAATCACTTTAGCTCCTTTTAGCGCCTACTTAGTAACGAATTGACATTTATTCAACTCTGAAGCCTGAAATACACAAAAACACAATAATAGTACTAACTCTTACTTATTAATCACATAATTGGTCTAAAGCAATATTGTTAAAGGGGTTAAAACTATAATTTTGGGCTCTTATCAATACTCAGTGCATGAATACTTATGAAAAGATGTAAAAACTATTACGTACATATTATCTTATGTTTCTTAAAAACAAATCCTAATTCAAATACTAATGTGAGATTTCTAGACAATTTTCATCATTGAAAAAGAAAAAAAGACTTTGTCACTAAGTACATTCACTAACAAGAAAATAGAAACTATATACAACCTACAAGTTGTCTAATTTTTGCTACAGATTTAAAGCACCTCCAAAATGAATGATGCTTAGTCCTCAAAGTATCAATAGATAAAGAAATAAATTACCTAATAACCGAGAGCAAAATTAGGGCTAGATTGCTGGAATAGAAAATTATGATAACATAATATATTCTACAGAAATAAAGAAAGAAAAACAATAGCACACGAGACACAACTATTTATAGTTAGATATATGTACAATGCCCTACTCAAATTTACTATCTAGTAAGTCTTGATGTTTTGGCGTCCTCATGAGTGATATGCATTTCCTTACGAGGATGCCAGAACATCAGGACCTACTGGATGGTAAATTTGAGTAGGGCATTGTACATATATCTAACTGTAAATAGTTATGTCTCGTGTGTTATTGTTTTTCTTTCTTTATTTCTGTATAATATATTATTTTATAATAATTTTCTATTCCAGCAATCCAACCCTAATTTTGCTCATGGTTCTCAGGTAATTTCTTTCTTTATCTATTGATACTTCGAGAACTAAGCATCATTCAGTTTGGGAGTGCTTTAAACCTGTAGCAAAAATTAGGCAACTTGTAGGCTGTATATAGTTTCTATTTTCTTGTTAGTGAATGTACTTAGTGACAAAGTCTTGTTTCCTTTTTCAATGATGAAAATTGTCTAGAAATCTCACATTAGTATTAGAATTAGGATTTGATTTTAAGAAACTTAATATAATACGTACGCAATAGTTTTTACATATTTTCATGAGTATTCATGCACTGAGTATCATCGATTGTACATAGCAGTAAGTTTTTGGAACCCAGGGTTAGTCTACATAAACAATCAATCCTGTGAGAATTTAACCAAAAAGCCTCGATATGTGTGATATGTGAGTAATAACACAGAGGATTAGTTTTTCTGAATAGAGAAAATCACGCGTCTACTTACTTGATCACTATCCGAACCCTGGGCGAGAATTTAGGCCGTCTTTAGATCAACATTGCCAAAAATTCATACATGTTACAAATTCTACCGCTAGTCACTCCACTGAACTTTTCATCAAACCTTTCACTTTCACCAAAAATTCCTTACCCATCTATTAAACCCAAATAAAATAACCTACCTAAATAATGAGTATGAGAAATAGGATGAAATGTAGAAAAATAAAGAGAAATACTTGTCTCAAATAAAAGTCAGTTACTTGCTTAAGGAAAGAAAAATATAATCATGTTTCTTAAGCTTTAGTTTAAAAAAAAATGATGAGTCCAAAGTAGGAAAACTCAAGTAGAAGCAGGAAAAAAAAACAAGGATTTCTCTAGTGTAAATATCTTGAAGACCTTATTCTCTCATACTTGTCATTTTTGATTTTCCATTTCCATTTTCTTCTACACCACCACCTAAGGCCCATACTACCTAGTAAAGACCTCTAGTTCAATTAGGAGTAGGATGGTGTGATAATAAGTAGTAGATGTGATTGATTGGCCTTGACTCCTCTGACTATCATCAAGTATTTGAAGAAACGTGTGCCCACTGCACAGTGGAGTTAGCGAAACCTGAGTAGAAAAATTATGAGCGAATGTGTGTTTCGACACATACCTGTGAGAACCCATTTAGGGACACTCTCCAAAGGATCCAGAAACAACCCTTCTTATGCATTTCAAAGTGTAAAGTTCATTGTATGCATGTTCATATGTAGATGTTTTAATTATTGTATGCATATTAACTTGAGTTTCAAAGGAATTAATCATCATTCCCCACTAAGGAGATGTATAGATATCTGAGATTAATTTAGGAAACAAGCTTTTTTACTGAGTCGTTGTAGTATAGATGAAGTTTGTGAGTATCTTCTCTGGAAAACTCTCACGAGGATATAACTCGTCCACTAGGGAATTCCTATTATTTTAAGGCCTTGTTGCATATGGTCAATGCAACCACACTCTGTGAAATGAGAATTAGCTTAGGACTGCACATTTTGGGCACTATATATGTATATATGTCTCTTCTTTGCTTGAGGACAAGCGAAGTGCTATTTGGGTGTGGTGTGATAAACACCCAAAACTATATTATAAAACCCAATAGAGATGTAACATTTTGGTTAATTTTGTTCTTAATAATCATGAAATAATCATATTCTCGTGCTTTTGTAGGTTGGAGCAACCAACGTAAAAATGATGATAACACCAATATTTAAGCACGGAATAGGGAGTATACATAAAGCTTTCCGATTAAGCCATGTGAAGCCCAACAAATTCGGACTAAAGCCCAAAGACTCAAATAGGAGAGGATCAAGTCAGAAATGGGATTACACGCACAGAAACAACAAGCTTCTGGAGCTCATATCTCTTGAACTAGGACTCCCAATTTGGCATGTGAGCTGCTCAGACAATTAGTGCGACGAGCTCTACGCAAAGGCGGAAAGTTGTAAAAATGCCAAAAGACCAACCCGTCACTAGACATAGCACGTGGCCCCACTAAGTAGTTTCGCAAGATTTGATGAGTTATCATGCAAGACAAGACAAATGTGCAAATAATTGGCACAAAGTGGACACCATGCATGTAATTAATGAAGTTTGTCATATTTAGGTGCTAATAATGGAAAAAATGCAAGGTAATACAATGAAGTTAATGAAGGGGGGTGTTTCACATGGGATGAAGGGGAGAAATCTCTCATATGTATGAGGGGGGCTGTTTTAGCATTAACTAATTTTTTTCCCTTTTCACTTCATTGTCTTGTAATTTAGTTTTAGTTTTAGTTTTATAATAAAAGTTTGTAACAGTATTAATGGAGAACATTATTAGTTCTTAAATAAAACTTCATCATTTCCTTAGGTAATTCATGTGTTTAATATTCCTTTCTTCTTCCTCTCTCTCATTAGAATATATAACTTGTAGTTTTTCAAATGATCCAAGGATCATGAACTAAAACCCTCCAAGGTGGAGGGTAAATGATGCTCATGTGTGGATTCGTATATGTTTCTTAGAAGTAGGATTCACATCTTAGAACTAAGGACACATGTAGCACACTACCCCAAAATGGTAGTGTCCAGCCAAAATTGAGGCCTGGAGGTTGAGAAAGACTTGCGTGCGCCACCCTTTTCATGCCTGGGCTAGCCGCGCGTGCGGGGTCCTATTTGATCTCTTAATTCTTTATTTGACAGGTGTATATTGTATGAGTCCAGGAGTTGAGATGGTATTTCAGAGATGAAATATCAGTTCAACTCCTTGTGCTAGGGAAATAGACTTAGAGATGAGTTCATCTCGTTAGTAATCGACGCTCTATATGTTTAGGGTTTGATAATGAACCCAAAACGGCTGAGATGGTAGTAATCTGATTTTAAGCGATTATATTAAATTCTTCCATGAGTAGCATAATCCTCTACCCTTTCTTTCTCTTTAAATATCTTGTTAAAAATCTTAGTTGTTCCGTTTTCGTGTCTCGTATTGTAAGTGTCCGTTAGGATTTAAAACCAAGCAAACCTTAGCATACAAATCCATATCAAACTTACTCACTAGTTTCCTAAAGAGCATAATAAATTTGTAATGTTGTCCTAAACATTAGGTTGGAACGAATCCCTACTCGAACTAAACGAACCAAGAACCGTGAGTAAGGACTTGAGTTAACACCGAACGGAAAAGAAATCAAATCTTTATACCGAAAAGTGTAAATATCAAGATGTACGTATTTTAAATACGAAGGAATAGGCTTTAAGTCAAGGGTGGGAGGAGTGGTTATTAAAGAGTCTTGAGGAAAGTTATCTTCCATAGAGAAAACAGATTGATGTTCGTTCAAGTCGCTTGATCAGATGGTAGTAGGGTCAAATAGTGGTAATGACTTTAATAACGCATTTACATCCTGTGAATAAGCATCAACATCAAATTCAGAAGCACCAAAGGAAAGAAATTGGTGTATTTCATCGACAGGAAAAGAGTTTGTTAAATATTCTTGTACAAGGGTGTCAACCAAGTTAACCTTACCATCATTGTCGTTTCATCAACTTGAACACATTATCCTCGACCGAAAGATTTTCGAAGGACATGGTCATGGAACCATCCCTACAGTTTATGAGAGCATTAGCAGTTGCTAAGAACGAACGCCCTAATATGATTGGAATGGAGTCACAAGCAATTTCTATATCCAAATGACAAAATCGATGGGATAGTAAAAGTCTTTGACTTTTACAAGGACATTTTCCACAATGCCTTTTGGATACTTAATGCAACGATCGGCTAACTATAGAGTCATTGTGGTAGGTTTAAGCTCATGAAGGCCTAGTTGTTTGAATAAATAATAAGGAAGTAAGTTCACACTACCTCCTAGGTCTAGTAGTGTAGTAGCCGTATATTTGTCACCTAATGTGCATAGAACTGTTGGTCTACCAGGGTCCTTGTATTTGACTATACCATTGTATTCGGTGATGGATGGAAATTGTTCTCTAAGGAATGCTTGTTAAGGAACATTTGTTCTTCTTTTTGTGGTGCACATATCTTTTAAATATTTTGCATGTTTTGGCAATTGTTTGAGGGCATCGAGAAAAGGTAAGTTGACTGTCAAATTCTTAAAAGTTTCTCGAATTTCATCAAAATTTTCATCAATTTTATTCTTTGCCGAACGAGTAGGTAACGGTGCCTTAGGGCGGAATTTTGCATAAAAATCCGCTTGCTCATTTCCCAATTTTAAAGTTGGTAACTTTGTTGAACTTGGTGTTTCCACTATAGGTTCATTATCATAAGAAGATTCATTGGAACCTCCAGTTACCTTTGTTTGATCATCTGGCATACAGATTTGATTGTCAATGGTTTTGCCAAAATGAAGAGTAGTTATTGCATTCACCTCACCTTGGTTTGGAGCATTTGTACCAGGTGCATTGGTGAGTTCAAAAGCAGTGTTTGCTGGCTTAGGGTTAGGAACTTCTTGGCCAGGAAACACGCTTTTTTGACTCTTTTCTTGTGCTAATTGTTGAAGTGATTGTTGGATAGACGTTAGGATTTGGGATTGTTGGTTTATGTAAGTGAAGAAAGTCACGCTTGTCCAATCAGTAGTGAGTGGTTGTGCAACATGGACTAGTTCACGATTATTGCTGAGAAGTTGTTAATTATAGCTAGAACTGGGATTTGTTGGAACAAGGCTGCGGTTGTTTTGGTAGTTTGCGTTGGAATTAATTTCAAACTGATTTTGACTTTGTTGGTATTGCTGATTATTTTCTTGGCGGTATAGAATAAAGTTGTTGGGTGGTCGAATAGGTGGATTGGCGAAACCTGGAGGAGCTATCTGTTAGGTAGTTGGGTGCCAAGATAAATTCAGATGTTGTCTCCAAAGTGCATTAGGAATGTTAAATGCACATGCCTCCTCTGATGGTTGAGTAGGGGGGGGGGGGCATATAACAAGGGACAATAAGCATTAGGATGGTGGTCATGACTGAGACAAAGAACACACAGGGAGGTGTTAACGTTCATGACCTATTTTGGGAGTTGATCGTTTACTTGAATGGAAAGGGCATCTACTTTTTTTGTGAGGGATTCTATCAAATTTTTTAATTCGGGATCGGGTTTTACCTCAAAAATAGATGTAGTTTTTGTAACAGTGTCCTTAGATGGCCTAGAAGAATCAGTGTTACCCCAATGTGTACCTCTTGTTGCTTGTTTTTCAAGAAAAGTATATGTTTCAGTAGCTCCTTTGTCCATGAAGCAACCACCGTTCATTATATCAAGAGCTTCTTTTTGATGATCGGAAAATCCATTAAAGAATGAACGAACAAGGACAACGGTGTCGAGCTGATGATGAGGACATTCTAAAAGAAGATCAGTAAATCGACTCCATGCTTCCGTAAAGGAGTCATAAGGATTTTGACGAAAGAATTGGATTTTCTGAATCATTTTAGTAGTTTTCTTCTGAGTATAAAATTGTAGCATGAAAGCTTGGACAAGTTTAATCCATGTTTCTATGGATTGTGGCTGTTGTCCTACTAGCCAAACTGATGCTTTATCAGCTAAAGTGAAAGGAAACAACCGAAGCAAGATTTGTTCCGTAGAGACTGCTGGATGGTGAAATGTTGTGGCTACTTGCTGAATCCTACAGAGGTGATTGTACAGTTTATCATGATCCAGACCATGATAAACGGGTAACAATTCAAAAATGTTAGGCGGGATTCAAAAATCGTCGGCAATATCCTCGAGTTGATGTAGGAAGAAGGTCCTTCCTGTAATGCAGTATAGAAGTCTGAAAGAGGCTTCTTAGCTGGTGGAGTTTCGTCAGCCATAACGAAAGAATGTAATGGCAACAAGGGATCTTGATGATTTTTATTAATAGATGAGGATCTATTTTGAGGTAAGAACTTACACAAATGCTTATCGTATTTTCTCCTATGATAAGTATGTTCAAATTCTTTATTAGTATCAGACCTTAATCTCATGCAAACATAAAATTATATCTGATGCACAAAAGGAACTTATTATTACTTGAATTCTATTATTTTATGAAGTTTTAGAATTTAACAATGTAAGCCTAAGCTACTGCTAACGTATCAGTGAAGCTAGAAATATGTGTGCATAAACCAACAACCAGGTCACAAAAATAATATGAGGGAGGATTTCCGTGCAAGCACGGTTCTAATTAAGTAACCTCAATCTTTCAAGTTTCCTAGACACCGTTGGAATATGATTAAGATTTATGGAATTTTTTTTTTAGTTAAAATTTATGCAAGGGATAAAGCCACTACATATTAATATTATTATCATTATTAGTTAAGATTTATGCAAGATTCCTGTTTTTTTTTTTTTTTTTTCTCAGTTAATTAAAATTTATGCAAGGGAGAAAGTACAATCATGCAATCTTGCAAATATAACTCATACGTATAAAATTTAAGTAGAATCATGCAAATATAACTGACTCATACATTACTAGATACAGTAGCATGTGAAGATACTCTACTCATACGTACAGAAATACTTATAGGCAAGGTTGTATCATCAATAAATACTTCGATAAGTACAAGCAAATACACATCAGTAATACGTATGTAGGTTAATAGGTAGATATATATTACGTATAAGTATATCTACACTAACAGAGAAATTGTAATTACTCATACGTATCTAGATATGATAGCATGTGAAGATATTATACATACACGCATATATACTAATAGGCAAAGAAGTAACAAATACGTAAAAACTAAACAGGCAACGTATTATATATAGAGTAATATATTACTTGTGTTTTGCATAATAATTTGATTTCATCAATAATCATTGAGATTGCGAATGTCATATAGAGAGCAGCTTCACCCCGTAGGGTTTAGAAACAACTTACCCAACTCATATTTTAACCTTCGTTAGAATGTTCTCCTCTTTCATGACAAAATTGACTTATTAAACAAAACAGTTTACTCCTATGTAGATACATACTAAACATGCAACAACAGTCACTTATACGTACATATAGATATAACCATGCAAAATAGTACCACGGGCATGTATATATATATTAATATGCAATTCATAATCACTTAATCGCATATATATATTAACAGACGTATCCACATGATTCATACATATTTCTAACCTATTACATAGATAATAGTCCATTACCTGTGACATAATAGATAACACATGTTAATCATACAATAATCATTTCATAGTAGAACATGTTAGCGTCCCGCAAGTCCGCCAAAGAAATGAAACAGTCGTTCCAAACCGTGGACGTCCCGAACACCAAAAGGAATTTTGAAGTAGCTGTTTCAGGTTCAGAAACTTAGGCCCTTTGCTGGAATGAGAAAGACCAGTAGGTGCTACTATTGAAGCACGAGCAAGAATAGATTACATCAACCTGCGCGCGCGAGGGCGTGCTAGCGGATGCGAGTCAGGTATCACATACTCGCAGTAATTGTTTGCAGTAAGCTTAACTTTTTACAGGAGTCTTAGGTCAGTGTGTAGATTAGGCTCCATGTCCTAACTTTTGTTCTTGCAAGTGCCACCAAAAATCTGATTTGGGATCAGCACCAAAATGCGGGAAAATTTTAAAAAAAAACAAAGAAATACACAACAAAATGAAAGGAAGGAAGGGAATGAGAGTGGGGGGTTTCCTTTTGGAGCAATTCCAGTTTGTAACAATGGTCCTTGGGTATTTAGAATGGTAACGGTGCCATTTGATATTTACACTTTTCGATATAAAGATTTGATTTCTTCTCCGTTCGGTGTTAACTCAAGTCTTCACTCACGGTTCTTCGTTCATTTAGTTCGATTAGGGATTCGTTCCAGCCTAAAGTCTAGGACGACATTACAACTTTATTATGCCCTTTAGGAAACTAGTGAGTAAGTTTGATATGGATTTGTATGCTAAGGTTTGCTTGGTTTTAAATCCTAACGGACACTTAAAATATGAGACATGAAAACGGAACAACTACGATTTTTAACAAGATATTTAAAGAGAAAGAAAGGGTAGAGGATTATGCTACTCATGCAAGAATTCAATATAATAACTTAAAATCAGATTACTACCATCTCTAAGCCGTTTTGGGTTCATTATCAAACCCTAAACATATAGAGCGTCGATTACTAACGAGATGAACTCATCTCTAAGTCTATTTCCCTAGCACAAGGAGTTGAACTGATATTTCATCTCTGAATTACCATCTCAACTCCTGGACTCATACAACATACACCTGTCAAATAAAGAATTAAGTAGTCAAATAAGACCCCGCACGCGCGGCTAGTCCAGGCATGAAAAGGGTGGCGCACGCGAGTCTTTCTCAACCTGTAGGCCTCAATTTTTGCTAGACACTACCATTTTGGGGTAGTGTGCTACATGTGTCCTTAGTTCTAAGAAGTGAATCCTACTTATAAGAAACATATATGAATCCTCACATGAGCATCATTTACCCTCCACCTTGGAGGATTTTAGCTCATGATCCTTGGATTATTTGAAAAACTACAAGTTATATATTCTAATGAGAGAGAGGAAGAAGAAAGGAATACTAAACACATGAATTACCTAAGGAAATGATGAAGTTTTATTCAAGAACTAATAATGTTCCCCATTAACACTATTACAAGCTTTTAACATAAACCAAAAACAAAAACTAAATTACAAGATAATGAAGTGAAATGGAAAAATGATTTAATGCTAAAAACAGCCCCCTCATACATATGAGAGTTTTCTCCCCTTCATCCCACGTGAAAAACCCCCCTTCATTAACTTTTTTCTTATCTAAAACTAAAACCATTTTGACACCTTGTCTTTTTTTCTTTATTAGCACCTAAGTCCAACTAACTTCATTAATTGCACGCAAGGTGTCCACTTTGTGCCAATTATTTGCACATTTGTTTTATCTTACATGATGACTCATCAAATCTTGCTTAGTGCGTTATGATTAAGTGGTGGGCCAGTCTTTTGGCATTTTTGTAACTTCCCACCGTTGCGTAGAGCTCGTCACACTGATCGTCTGAGTAGCTCACTTGCTGAATTTGGTGTCCTGGTTCAAGAGATATGAGCTCCGGAAGCTTGCTATTTCTGTCCACATAATCCTGTTTCTGACTTGATCCTGTCCTGTTTGAGTCTTTGGGCTTTAGTTTGAATTTGTTGGGCTTCACATGGCTTAATCAGAAAGCTTTATGTATACTCCCTATTCCGTGTTTAAATACTGGCTTTATCATCATTTTTACGATGGTTGCTTTAACCTGCAAAAACACGAGAATACGATTATTTCATGATTATTAATCACAAAATTAACTGAAATGTTACGTCTTTACGGGGTTTTATAATACAGTTTTGGGTGCTTATCATAGGTTGTTATTGTCGATTATAAATAGTGTTTTACCTCCATTTTGTGTTAGGGTTGTTATTAAAAGTGCAGACATTGTCTGGCTGTGGTGGTGGATGTTCATGTATTAGAGGACAATAGAAGTCAGAATGCTCAGGACTAAAATAGAAATTACAACGAGGAGAGTTGATGTTCATGACTGGAATGGGTTTCGCTTCTTGTTTATTCATAGAAAGGGCATCAACCTTTTGAGTGAGGGTTTCAATTAAAGTTCTAAGTTCAGGATCTTGTTTTACCTCACACATAGTGGTTGACTTAACTGTTGAAGAAGACAAAGTGAAGAGGGAGTAATCGTTACATCCCTAGTTGTTACTTTTCTTGGATTGATTATCTAAGAAGTTATATGCATTTGTGGCTCCTTTACTTAAGAAATGACCTCCGTTCATGATGTCTAAAGTCTCCTTATGGTGTTGGGGTAGGCCTTTGAAAAAGGCACGAACAAGTGTGTCTTTCTTAAGGTTATGATGGGGACACTCTACTAGAAGATCAGTGAAACGATTCCAACCCTCATAAAAAGATTCTTGAGGCTTTTGGTGAAAGAAGTGAATATTTTGTAGCATTTCGTCAATCTTTTGTGGTGGGTAGAATTGTTCCATAAATAGTTCAACTAGTTTTTCCCATGTGTCAACAGAGTTCGGCTTTTGTGCTGTTAGACAAGCAGCCGCTTTGTCAGCTAGGGTGAAAGGAAACACCCTAAGCTTTATTTGTTAAGGTCTTACATTAGGATGATGAAATATAGTAGGAACTTGTTGTATCTAACGTAAGTGTTGATAAGGCTTCTCATGGTCTAAGCCGTAGAAAACAGGTAACAGATTAAATATATTGGGGGAATCTAAAATCTCCCATAGTGTGCGCAAGAATGATGCAGGACTCAGGTCTATTGTTTAAAGCCTTATAAAAATCAGAGAGGGCTCTCTCTGCTATTTCTTCACCCATTGCTACAAATGTAGTTGGGGTGGGTGTAAGTGGTATGTGTGTGTGTGGTGACGTGTGAATTTCTAGATAGGCGATTATTTTAGCGTCAATGATAAACTAATAAGGCAGGTTTGTACGTACAAGATCTTAATCTCATGCAAGTTTTAAGTCTAATAGGCAATTCCAAATGAGCATACAAAAATTAACCTGATTATTACTAGAAATAGAATCCTCTTATAGTAGATTTGTGGATGTAAAGAGTTGTTACCTGGAGCGTCCTTGCTACGCGTATAAATAACGCCTTCAACAGCCTTGAATCACGTATAATATATTCAAACCAACGGCCAGGCCACTTAAGAATTGAGGGAGGTTGTCCGTGCGTGCACATTCCTTAATTAGAGAAACCCAAATCTTTGAGTTTTCTAGACACCGTATAGTATGAAAAATTAATTATGCAATACTGAAGTGGTTGGGCATACGAGTATTGTACTGTACTCGTGAGGTAACATTGTACTAACTGTAAAAATGATTAATTTAATCTACTTAAACTAGGGCATGGGTGCGCTTATGAATAGGCTAATAATGGCGTGGGGCGAGCTTTAGTATTATTATTATTATTTTTTTGTAAATTTAAAGGAGAGCGGGGCGCGCTCTAGACAGGCAAAATGAGGGTGCAAGCGTGCTCTCAAGTAAAAGTAGGAGTTTGAACTTTTTAGGTCAGGTCACGGGGATACAAGGAGTTGGATTCTCAACTCGTATGCACTAAAACAGTAGCAAAAAAATTTCAAAAAAATGTGAACAGTAAAAACAATAGAGAATAGTGAAAATAGCTTTTCATAGTTTTAATCTAAACACGCAATACATAAATAAGCAAGATGGCAAGCGGCGTGATTTGATAAATAAGTTTTAATAAATGTAAAAAAAGAGTTTCTACAGTACTAAAACGTGCATATCAATCAATAATAATACTCTCTACACATGTTGATATAGATGAATAGTCGTGTTCGATCCACTCTTGTTTGCATGTACTTGAATGTGAATCTAGAATAAACTACTATTAACTAATGAGAGAGTAATATGAGGCTAAGAAAATTGTAAACTAAAGAGTAGAAAACAGTGATTTGATGATATGAGAAGGGATTAGAGAGGGGTAATCCTCCACATGATTCGATTGGCTATTAGTTTAGTCATCGAATTGCTTATTTTGATCCCTAGTAAACAACCCACATATCTATAGTTATTGTTTAACTAGCATGAGAGATTAGCACCCTACGAATCTCTTTGATGGGGTTTCTAATCTCTAGTTCTCTGTTATGAGTTCTATCTCTAGAAACTCACAACGAAAAACTTTGAAACTCTTATGTAAGAACAATAACGAACTAATTACTAATCATCCTCACGTGGCTTCATAAACCCCCTCTAATAGAGGTTTAGCCTTATATCATCGAATTGAAACTAACTAAATTAATAATAAAAGACATAATGTAAAAGACAAGAATTTAATTGAAGAACTAAAACTTTTTATTTATATAGGTTCTAATGGAGGCTACAATTATAAAACTAATTCTAACCCTAAACTAAACTAAAACTAAAATAAACTAATTAGAAACTAAAGGAAGGAAGGAGTGTACTATTTAGCCTTAATTCTCTTTATACAAGAGAATATTAGGGTTACATTTTCGTGCATAGGCCTGAAAGGGGGACTTTGGGCCTCTAATGTGAGCCCAAAGTCCATTTGGTTAAGTCTAAACAGGCCATAACTGCTGGAAATTAGTTCAGACTTGGAAGACATAAAAACACATAAACAGTACTGACTCTTATTTATTATAAATATAATTGGCCTAAATGTAATACTATTAAGGGGTCTAAACTACACTTTTGGGTGCTTATCACATATATGGAAGGGGAAAGCGATGGTGGATGCGGATGCAGCAATTGAAGTGACGTGTGCTGGGGCCTTGATAGTGATGGATGTTCAGGTAGTTAAAGCAGTTGAAGCAGTTCAAGCGACTAGAGAGGAGCCAATGAAAGATGTAGGTGATGTTGAGGCGAGGCTCGTGTCATATTGATTTTGTTGTTTTGGGATTGGTGGTGAGGATAAGTATTTGAATGATGTGATTCTAAGTAGCTTGATATAATAGAGTGTTCCTCGTGCTGCTAGTCTTTCTTTTTTCATGGTAGAAATAGCAAGTCATTTTCCACATGGGAAGGCCTAGTGGGGCTCATTGTAAGATTCCTATGAATTGATTGTTACTTTGAATTTGCATCTTGCCTTTTGTTGTCTTGTCTTCATGTGATATGTGACACGCGTGATTTTTATGGTTGGAATGATATGTGGATGATGATGGATGATGGGTGTCATTGATTAAAACCACACAAGATCAAAACCTAATATCACTCTAAAGTAAAGGATGAGTAGCATATCAATCCGCTTCTGACTTGTATCACTTATGAAGGACGGGAGTGGAAAAGGGTGTCGAGGGATTAAAAACTATTATTGTAGAGATTGGGAATTACTAATTATAAGCTAAACTAAACTAAACTAAACTAATGATTGATTATATGATAGGGAATTCAAGAGATTTGAATCTACTGATACCTTTGATCTACGACCTTCTGCTTCATGGTTGTTCTCATAAGTAGACTACAATTAGGCAATCAAGGGAGTGTTGATGCCCTCTTGGACAAAACATCGTTAACCCTTATTTCTATTTAAGGTTGTTCCTATATTTATGCTATTAATATCTTATTTCCTTTTATGTAAGCTCGGGCAGCCATTTAATGTATTACCGAGAGCAACATCAAGGAGTGCTTCCTAGTTAGGTAGTCATTCAATGAATCACTACTTAAGGGAAACACAAAGAATACTTCCCCTAGGCAGTGATAATAAATAATTAAATAATTAAGAATGGATATGATGAGTAGTAGATAAATGATGTCATGAACAGTAAATTATTGTGGAAAAATACTAGATAAAACTCATCAAAATCATGTGATAAAGAAGAGAGTAGTCGCGTTTGCCAAACTCTAATTCGTACACTACTTGGATGCGAATCTAGATTGCAATTACGATTCAGTAATAAGAGTCAAAACAGTAGATATGATGTGAAAATAGTAAATTTAAAGAATAGATAAAGGTATTAGAAGGGTTTTAATCCGCCATGCGATTCGACTAACTAGATTAATCGCTGTATTAATCCCTAGTGAAGACCAAGTCCTTTCGGGTCAAAGTTTCACTAGCATGAGAGTGTAGCTCCACCACAAATCTATTTGGTGGTGGCTCTATACTCTAGTTCTCCATTATGAGCTCTATCTCTATTTACGCATAATGAAGAACTTGAAGTTATTATTTGCAAAACAATAAATACTAATGATTAATCATCCACACATGGTTTCATAAACTTCCTCTAATGGAGGTTTAACCTAGTGTCATAGGAATAATATTAACTAAAGATTGAATATAAGACATAATTTAAAAAACAATAATTAAAATTAATTAAACTAAATCTTTTGATTGATTGGGGATTAATGGTGGCTATAATTGCTAAACCTAATTATAAACTAAAGAAAACATAAACCTAAATTAAACTTAGGGTTTGCTAGAAGAGGTAAAAGAACGACTTTTAGTATTTAGCCTTAACCCTCTTTATATAGAAGAGGGTTAGGGTTATATTTTTATGTATGGGCTAAAAGGGGGGATTTTGGGCCTCTAAAGTTAGCCCAAAGTCCATTAGGTTAAGTCTAAAAAGGGCCATAGCTGTTGAAAATTACTTTCATGCCCTTTTCATCCACTTTTATAGCTCTGATTGGGGCAAGGCCAAGTCCATTGAAAATCTGATTCCGAGCCGGTCGTTTTGACATAACGTAGTCAATTCTGAGACCCGAGTCCAAATATACGGCCTGTTGAAGTTCTATTGACTTTTTTGTCCTTTTTCAGCCCCGATTGACTTTGACTTCCCATCTTTGACTGGGCTTGAAAAAGGCTTTTCTCCATGATTTTTGGGCTTTAAATGTAGAACTTCCTTGGTAATCATCTTGACTTGTTTTCCATGCAAAAGTGGTGCTTTTAGTCACCTAATGAACTTCAAGTCTTGAAATGCACAAAAACGCGTAAGCATTACTAACTCTTATTTATTATAAACATAATTGTCCTAAATAACGTACTATTAAGGGGTTTAAACTATACTTTTGGGTGCTTATCACACCACCCCCAAACGACATTTTGTTTGTCCTCAAGCAACGATGAGAGATAAACACAGATAAGTGGCCAGAAATGTGGTTTAACTAATCTCATTTCACGGAGTGCGATTGCATTGACCATATGCAATAAGGCTTTAAACCACTAGAAATTCCTTAGTAGACGAATTATAGCCTCGTGAAAGTTTTCCAGAGAAGGTACTCACAAACTTCAATTATACTACAATGACTAAGAGATAAAAATAAATTTCCTAATTAATCTCAGATATCTATACATCTCAATAACAATATAATAAGAACAATGCTTTTGAAACCTAAGCTAATACATGCATAATAATCAAATCATCTAAAAATATACATGCATGCTATGAACTATGTTATGAAATGCAATGGCAGGTCCATTTCTGAAATGTTTGGAATAACGTCCTTAAGTAGGTCCTCACAATTTGTCAAGACAAAAATACTCTGATTTTTCCACTCAAGTTAGCTCACTCAAGTGTGCAGTGGGCACTTCCTCACAATCTCAATGACATCCAAAGGAGCCAAGGTCAATTAATCACATCTACCACTTACTATCACACCAAATTAATCCTAATTGAGCTAGAGGTCTTTATTAGGTGATACGGGGCAGAGGTGATGGTTTAAGAAGAAATAGAATAGATATTCAAATAAACAAGTCTAAGATAATAGGTTCTTCAATTACATGTAACTAGATAAAATTTTGTTCTTACTTTGCTTTTACACTTACTTAGTTTCCATCCTTAGCCATTTTATTTTGGCTTTTTGACTCATTTTATTCTATTTTTGGAGTTTTTGTTTTCTTTTCTTTTCTTCAAATGGAAACTTCTTTTATTTTTTTCTTTTCTGAAGCAACTAAATAATTTTAGGTTTTCCACAGGTTTTTCTCTTTATTTTCTTTACTCATCCAATTCTCAAACTCATTCAAAGATGGGTAGGTTTATTTTTATTTTTATTGGTTTAAAAGATGGGTAAAAGATTTGTGGTTGCGAAAAGGCTAAAGGAAAGGCCTAAATTCAAAGAGGGCCTAAATTCTTGCTTAGGATATTGTATGGTGATCAAGCAAGTGGATATGTGATTTCTCTACTCAGATTATATGTCTCATTTGTGTTTTCACTCAGATACTCACTCATATGAGGCTTTTAGGGTAGAATCTCACAAGATATGTAAAATTAAGTAGTCTAACCTAGGTCTAAGAAAAATACTGCCAAGTACACTCATATATGCTCATGCAAGATGTTAATGAAAAGATGCAATGACTATTACCTACGTATTATCCTAAGTTTCAAAGAACTATGCTTAATTAAATTGCTATTTGAGATTTCTAGACTAATATCATCATAGAAAACGAAATAATACCATTATCATAAGTGCATAGTACAAACTATTTTTATAAAGACAAATAATACGTAATATACAACCTAATATGTGCTTAAACATTTACAACGTGTTTGTATACCACCCCCAAACAAAATCATACTGTGTCCCCAAAGTATGGAATGAAAATAAAGGATAGAATACCATAGAAACGTATTTGTAAATGGTAGCACCTGAAAAAGAAAGTAAAACGATACAAATATAAAGAATTAAAATGCAGACGCAACTCCTATATGAGTTCCATCCATTATGGATATAAAAGGAAATAAAATTCTCTTGGGACATAAGCGGACTCTAACAAAAATATAAATATTACCATATATAGTTGTTTCTAATTATGCATTTTCCTCCATTTGCTCCTCACTTATGAAATGAGGCTCCTTTAAATCTTGCTTAGCTATGACTACTTTCAAGCCTTCATTCTGTTTTCATCTACCCTAGCCAACCCATTTAGTGCAATTTGGTCGGACGGGGTGCATGGGGCTACTAGGTGAGGTTGTAGACGCCAGCCAGGCCAAACCATAACACGTAAAGAACGGACTATAGCATTGGTCGTGCGCATTGTATCAACCTTAACCCAATTAGTGAAATGTATACATAATTTAGGAAAAAAAAATAGCATAATACGAGTGGCTTTGACTGACATCGCCCGTCTCAAGGCCCGTCAAACAATTCACAGTCGTTTTTTTTCTTGACTGTTAGTTACCGTCAATAAATTTAAATTTATTTGACGGGTGGTCAACGTCAATAATAAATAGAATTGTTGGCGGTCTATAATTGTCCAACTTTGCTATTTCACTAGTCAAATTTGTCCGATTTTAATGGAATTTGGGATGAAATTTTGAAAATTATTGACAGTTTGCTACGTCAATTTTCTATATACATAAATTTTCTTGACGATCTATATTCGTCATTTTTTTTCAGCATTAACGTTTTTTTAAAATAAATTCTTATAATCTAAATTTCATATCCATTTTTCCTTCAAAAATTAAGTTATCCAACTCAAATCAACATTTTACCAAAATACAATAGATTCTTTCAACAAAACACCAAAATATTGTAGATAAGTACATTACATGAGTTTTAGTATACTCCATATATAACCATACATCTTCATGTGTATACAAAACCAACTAGGTTGCACAAAAAAAAATTTACCAACTCACATCAAATTGGCTCCACAAAACGCATGGGCCATGTGATTGTATCTCCAATTGAAATGTCCCCAAATGTTCCTTCCCCAACATATAACTCAGTTGTGTAATCAAAGATATCGTCAATTGTTATGTTATACCATATATCAAAGCCTAAAGAAAAATGTATGGAATCTCAATTACAACCTGCAACAATAAAAAAACTCAGTGAGAAATATAGAAAATATGTTTATAACCAAATACATATATTAATTAAGCTAACATAAATTTCATAAGCGAAGAGAATGGTTTACCTGTCCAAAGGCATAGGGCAATGCCAAATACATTCCAGCAGCTCTCTCATGGTAAAAGACTGTTCTTTCAACAACCACCACTGGCTACACTACTGAAGCATTTTGTACACCAAGGAACAGAACTTCGGCATACATGGAACCCATTGAATTGAACAAATCCTGCTACTTATCCTTGCAATTTCAAGCATTGGAGTTAAACTCAAATAAATCCAAGAGAATGAAAGGAGAGTTGGGAGGGGATGATATTGTTTATATTAGTTACCTTTTGGAGCCAAGATCCCAAAAAATTGTTTCGAATATCACAGCAATCATGGTTGTGAAGAGCAATCTAACTGCAGTATATGGTGGGTTGTGCCAGTATGATCAATGTTGTTTCCATAGGCAAGCCATACATTGGACGAAGATACACTGTGAGTATCGTGTAGCGAAGTGAAGATCCTTTGAACCAGGTGAAGAGGCACTCAGTTCATTGATAAGGGCTTTGTTCCTCCTGAAGCATGATAGATCAATTAGACAATGTTCATTCTAGCCATCAAAACAAATTAAAGAGGTTCAATCTATCTCTGCCAAAGTCCAAGTCACAATAAACCTACCCATATAATTCAGATTTTTTATATATGTCAGTGAAATCGATCTTCAGAATATTTTCATGTGCGCCACTAGTCACCTTTAACATCCATGTTGCTGGATTATAACCATCTTTAATTTTACCAACTCCTTCTACTCCCTTGATGAGGAACAAGAGATTGTATTAGAACTCATGCAGATGAAATTTAGTGTCTTGAGAGGAAATAAATAGAAAGAAATCTTTTTTCTTGTTTTTGCACTCTGACAGTCTACAAAAGCTCACCTTAAAGTAGCTGATGAGATGGCAAGAATGACGACCCAATGGGCCTACATATATTTCTTGTCCTCCTCGCTTCATTAGGAATAGCTGTAAATCCAAATTACGTTGTTAATTATATATCTTTCATAAAATACAATCCTAATATTGCAAAAAGTTGGTCATCTAAACTTTTAATATTTTCTAACCCCATCGAATGCTTCAAATATGTTAATGCTTGGCTGGTGAATTGTGCACAATACGGTTCTTCCTGTATCAACATTGTTCCTTACTGTTCTCATCACAATAGCTACTGCTCTCACATCAAGACCAGAGGTTGGCTCGTCCATGAATATCATAGATGGGTTTGCATGAGGAAAAAATCCACGAGATTTTATTACCAACACTCCCAAAGGTTCGGTTGCATTAACAGGGATCTATAATGTCATGCAAATTTAATCCCTATCAGTCTTAATATATGGAGACAAAATTAACTATTTACTCTTTCTTCTCCTATTTACCAATTCCTTTATTTATTCAATGACTTACATGCCTCCACTGCTTCCCTAGAAATTCATTTACTACGAGTGCATTATGTCCATACATCAAAGGTGAAATCCAGTAACCCCATATCCACCATTTCTTAATGTTGTCAGTAGCAATAAGAAGGCACTTAAATATGATCTAAGAATATTTCTGTCAAACACATAAACAACCATGGCTTGAGTTTTCAAAAAGAACATACCTTGTGACAAAATAAATACACCCAAGACTAAAAGTATAAGCAATGCAAATGCCCTAAATGTATTTGCCACAATCATGTTCCTTTCAATTGCTGCAATGAAACGAAACAGTCCAGAAGCCACTTGGTTTACAAGTAGGAGCAGCAAATACTGTCTGAGAAGACTGCAGTTGTAAAAGTTCTTTGGTCATTGCCTGGACGTAATGTTATTTGAAACACATATCAAATCATGGATCAAGATTCTAATGTATGTTGATTAGCCATTACCTTTCAACATTTGGATCATAACCAATAACATAATAGGTGAAGAACACCCAAACAACAACTTCTACAAATGTGATGGGAATCTTCAAGACCCATGTAGGGAGGGAATAAGCCCGTGAAGGATAAAACAGGAGGTCCCTTTGCTTGTAAAACACTGGTAACTTTGCAATGGTCATGTTAAGCTCCGAGAAGCCGTTGAACATAATAATGAGTAGAGTGTAAAATAGAGCTCCCGTATATATTCCGTAGATAACGTCGGTGCCTTCATCCATGCCTTGCTTGGCACTCTCGTAGACATCTTACACAACAAAAAAAATCAATACAAGTGCCACTTGCATATCAAATAAGGTGTCATACTAACTAATTAATACGACTTGCAGCACGCACACACAAACGAGTAATATTATATCACCAAGAACATACTAATGAAATTAAACTTGTGGTAGTGGTAGTAAAAGCCATATAATCAGAAATTTCATGAGTCGATATGCAACTAATTTTTTTTACTATGTTTATGGACCCCCACTTACTCTAAATTCCTAGTTCTGCCCCTACATTAGACACAACCACCACGCGAATAAAATTTTTGACAAACCAACACCCTCACCATGTTGAACAAAACATAGTTTATAAAAACATTCCTTATAATTGATGGACAACACCCTCAACATGACAAACCAACATCTTCACCAAGAAGTGCATCCAATTAAAGGATGAAAACTTCTGTTACTCAGTAAAACAAATAGTGAAAAATCACAATTTTAACAACAATAATTTACTTAAATTTTTTGATAAAGCACTAAAAAGTCACAACGTTATACAATATTAATTCGCAATAACAATAGCATATCAATAACAACGATAATGATATGTGTTACATTTCTTAAGACAAAGAAGTCTTTTTAAAAAAAAAAAAAAAAAAAACCCCTTTATGAGATGCAAACTAACTAAAATTCCATCATAGCTAGCTGTAGTAGTGTATAAAATGACCAATTTAAAAAGTTAGAGTTTTGATGCCACCCATTACAAGAATGGGAAAAAAAAGGGGTTATGATACCAATTTATACCTCTACAACATACAAGTACAATCTTCTACAAAAATAAACAACTACTAACTGCTACAAGATACAGCAAGTACTGATTGCAATACTACAAAAATGATATTTCACTCTAAACTCAAAGCTAGTAACAGATATACCCAATATATATAACAGATGAATTAGCTCATGGAGTTACAGGTACCATAAATAATTGAAATAACTACAAAGAAATTGTACCTAAGTTCAGACTTATTCAAAAGAAGAGTAGGCAAAACTCCAGTCAAATTGTTTATCAACAGAATGATAGTTCTTTGAAATTAATTTTTTTTTAATCATTCATTTCTTACAAATTCAATAATTGAACTGACTAAAACTACTACTAAAAAAATGACTTGTGATGACGGCTTTTAGCCGTCATGAAACAGATTTAATGACATTTTTTCATTTAAAAAACAACTGTCATTATAGAGCCCGTCATAAAAGTTAACAAAAAATGTCAAAAAGTTGATGACGGTTCTAGAGAAGCTGACATCAAAGCTCGAACTTAATATGAGAAAAATTCATTTATAAACTTCATAACTGGATCCTTTTGCATGACATGTTTTACTTAACCATCATAGTTTATTAGAAAAAGTGTCAAAAACTAAACCGTCATTTACGACTATTTTTATTTAAGCGTCACCCTGAGAAACAAAAGTGTCAAGAAATTAACACTAAAAACTTTCAAGAATTGGTATGCCACACGATAGTTCTTTGGAAGCCGTCATAACTTTTTTTTTTCTGTAAATTTGAAATTCCTGTAAACCAATACATTTCGACACCACTAATACATTCAGATACTTGACAGCTGGAGTCCATTACGGAAACAAAAATCATAATTTTATTACCTACATAAATCATTCCAAGAACTTGTTCATATTACATGATTTATTCACAGATAAAAAAATTAAATAACTTAAGCACTTTATTCAAAATGAAGTCTCATAATCCAACAACAATGCAATTTACATAACTCGACCAACAAATTGCTAATCAACCGATCCATCTCAAACAAACTTAATTGAGCTACCGTGTTATCTCACTTATAACCTAAAAAAAACAATATGAAGAAGAATGTGTTAGTTTGTTTAATAAGTAAACTAAAAATATAATCATATAACGACTTCTACACAGTATTAAAAAAATACACAAACAATGTGTTAGCACACTAAGTCAATAACTACTAAACGAAAGAGATACAATCAACTATGACAGAGAATCATATTGATTAAGCCCCAAATAACGTACACTATTGTAGGATATATCTGATCTGTATATATATCTACCACGAGTACACAAATAACTCTTTAGCTAATAGGCAAAGGAAAGAACATAAGTAATCAGACCTAAATTCGAAATGTATGGTGGAAAATCTTCAGACTAAAGATTCATATACAACCCCCAAAAACCTATCAAACATAAAAAATATATATATGGTGCACATACCTATGCCGAGATAAATTTCTCGATGTACTCGATAAACTCTAAACGAATTTCAATAAAGTCCGCGCTTGTATATGTCATAGTGTTAGCCGACTCCATAAGTCAACAAAGAAATTACAATCATCTATGTTATTTTTATATACTTGCAATTAGTATGAGAAATAATAGTTCTTGAGATACCAATTGCAGCTGCAAGCTTTAATACTTCAAGGATAAACTGAAATTGAACATTTCTTCTTTGAAAAGAAGAACATATTATCTTGATAAAAAAAGTATCATCCATACGCATCTTTAAAATCTAAAAAGTATAAATGGATTGTTTCTTCAATGCAATCACAGAAATTTCTAATATTCTTATAGTGACTGTTGATCCGCCTTTACGTTAAGAGTCTACCACTATAGGCCTTACATGCACTACATGAAAGATTAGGGACTATATTTCTTTGTTAAGTGCTCAGATTAACAAAAGGCTACATCAATGGAACAGATAATCAGCTAACAAGCAATGAAGAATTTAATTAAGATAACTAGCTTAGTGATGTTCTCAAACTCGCATAAAATAGAGCTCAACGGTTATTGGTAATGGCAATGTTACAAATAGCTACAGACAGATACTCTCCCTTTTGTAAATTCAATGTGTAAGTGTTGACACAACAATGTGTCAGCATTTTTCTGACAAAGATGATCATCCAAACCTAATGAAGATGATAAGTTTACTTAAGCAAAACTTGACTATTATCTTTTCCCTCATCAATAAAAAGAAAACTATTATATTCAGAAAAGGAATTCAAACATCCTATACAACAAGGGGTGTGAAATTTATACTCAATTACATTATTTATACATTAATCCAAAAGGAGATTAATAACTGAGTTGGTAAGGAAAGTGACGACTGACACTTGTCAATTTAATGAGAGAAATCAGTTTAAATGATAATTACGTTAAAAAACAGATTGTATTAATGACGGCTACTTGTTCAGTTGTTGTTAAAAATAAAATCATCTTATGAAGTAAATCTTTGTAACTTTCAATTGTCATATGCACACATTAGTACAATTAGATTAGATCCAAGAACTAGGGGACTCGGCTGTAATTACTAAAGTAACCCAATCAGGTGGATAACATAGGAGTGCCTTAATAATAGAAACTCATGAAGTAGTAGCTGAATGGGTTAAACTTGTGATATCACAGTTAGTTTTCAAAGTGCTCCCCACGATGTTATCTAATCAAACCACCATATCAACACAGTTAAACTCGAGGTTCTTGTAAAGCTAAAAAATTAAGCACATTCTATGTAATAAAAGTTTTTACCTGGAGTAAGGATGTAATCACACTCTATAGCATCGCGTTTTGTAGGGAAACTCCTCTTGATGAAAGAACCATACTCACTGCTAGCCCTTCTGGGATGTTATGGACAACTATGGCCAGAGTCACTAAGAGACCTTAAGAAAAACCTTTGGAGCCAGCAAATGAGACTCCAACACCAGATCCCTCACCAAAAGAATGGAAGGTCATTATTCCAATAACAAGGATGACTTTATTTGCATCAGCACCCTTTATGTCCAACATGCTCACTTCCCCATATTGTTCAAGGAATTGTAAAAAGCCAGTTACAGTGGTTTCTTATCGGTCGGAAAAAACACATGAAGACAAAATTATGAATTAAGGAGTGTAGGATCATGTCTATTCACAAACATATTCAAAAGAATGGTGCAATAAGTTCCTCAATCGTAATTCTATGTTTGAAGAACGCACCATCAAGATTATGCGTGATTGAGCACCACATGAGGAAAGAAATCCTTCTAATGGATTTTTACCTCGGAGAAGATTGTCTAATGTCTATAATGACACACAAATGGTTAGAAAATGTGGCAACCAATATATTGGGTGTGGAAACGTAACTAATATCACAACTCAAGGTTTAATATTTAATGATTCAGAAATAAGAAAGATATATATCTTATAAGAGACGATTACCTTCTTACAAAGCCAAATGAAAGCACCACCAGCTAGAATCCCAATGACAACCTAGTTGTCACTACCATGATCCTGACCCTCCTGCACAAGGTCAAAGCTAGCGGCCAGCATTACCCCAGAGCAGCCATTCCATTGCAAATTTCGGCCCATTGCAGATCAAGCTCTATAAAGAAGAACGGGAGAGCTCCTAAGCCAGTTGCAGTTGCCATTGCCAAAGTAAACCATGCAACTGTAGACGCTGAGACTCTAGTAATCCCAGTATTACTGTCATGGTGCAACCTAGTGAAGACGTCTTGAGAAGTGTTAAAGGCATTTTGAAGACTAGTGCCGTCTATGAAGTTATTTGCAAGATCTTTGCGAGGGGCAGTCCTTATATTTTCCTTAAGTTGTAGTTGGGTGTCTGCTATGAGTGACGGGTGTAGCAGGATGAAGACGGCAGAAAAGATGAGGATTTGTTGAAAATGCAAACCCATTTTTTTCATCTCTTAAATTTCACATGATTTTGGATAACAGTAGTTGATGGAGCCCCTTATGTTTCTGCAAAGTAACGTTAAAATCTAATCTATCAGTAAAAGATAAAACAAGAATCCCTACCTAATCTTCATTCATCCGCTAAATATTATGAGTTAGAAAAAAGGAATTACTGGAGTCCTCAATCGATTGTCTTTTTTCTTCTCTTATTTATATATATTATTTAGAGAGAAGAAGGAAAAACACCTTGTTTTGCTATCCATCTACAAATACCGGTCTAGATTTTTACTTTATTTCCTCAAGGACCCTGGATTTCATATTTTTCTTCACTACTCGTAAGTACATGGACATTGGACAACAACTTCAAAGGCATGAATGAAAAACATAAAGCCCAACCAAACCAAGAATGTGTGCCTACCTCAAACTCTGAAAGCAGTCGTTAGGGGGTTTAAGCTCTCTGGGCAGGAATCGTTACAGAGAGAGGAAGATACTCCCTAATGGTAAAATTTAAACCCCACACCAAAATTGAACAAGGGGATATAAACCACCCCAGTTTACTATGAGGAGCAGACGAGGGTTTAACATGCTTCTTTCCTACTATTTTTCCCATCTTCTTCAAAACTACTTTCAACAATTCATTTAAATATTCTTGACTTAAAAGTAGCACCACCGACGATCTTTCTGGCCCTTGTTTTGAAACCCAGGAGCCTCCTCCTGTTTCTGCACAAGACTTTGCGTTTCTTTCATCCATAGAGATTTCTTTCTAATAAGACAATTGTCGAGAATGATTTGGTATGAACAATTCTAAAGGCAACAAACTATATTCACATACCTTGTGAAGAATACTGCTGCTAATGTCCAGTAGCCTTCCTCAGAGTTGCAACACCAATGCGTATTGGCATACTAGAACAGAACTGCCCATTCATTTCATCAATAGCTCGCGACTGTTCATTATCATCACCAAACCTGACGAACCCATAACCTTTTGAACGACCAGTGTTTGCATCAATAACAACTTTTGCCCCTTTTACAGCAAAAGTTCTGACAAACCCATAACCTTTTGAACGACCAGTGTTTGCATCAATAACAACTTTTGCCCCTTTTATAGCAAAAGTTCAAAATTTTCATATAAGCCTCCCTGAGTTTACAAAAGTTCATATTTTTCACACTGGGCTTCGGTAACACATCCCCAAATCACACTAACAAAAGAGTCAAGTTTAATTAAAAACCTTAATAGAAAATCAGTTTTTAAAGAGAGAGAGAGAGCGAGAGATAGACTTACTGATGGTGTGGTGGTGAGGACTGAGGAGAGAGAGGGAGATTAGTGCGGCAGGAGGGGACTGAGAGAGTAAAGATGGAGTGCGGCAGGATAAGTATTTTTTTGATGAGTGGGGAGTCTATTGACAGTTCAATTCTTAGTGAGGAGTCTATTGATTTTGGTATTCTTTTTTTCGGTTAAGTTGTTTACGGTTTAATTGAAATCCAAAATGGACCTAACCTAGTGCCCAAAAAATTGCCAGAAGGTTGACGGTTTATTCTATTGCTAATTTGACTGTTTTAAGAAATATTATCATATTTTCTTGACACTTGTGTCATACACGATATAATATTGTAACAACCGTTATAAAATTATTATATTTTCTTGACACTTGTGCCATACATGACATAATGTTGTAACAGCCATCATAAATTTATTATATTTTCTTGACGTTTGTGTCATACACAACATAATGTTGCAACAGCCGTCGTAAATTTACTATATTTTCTTGACGCTTGTGTCATATACTACATAATATTGCAATAGCCGTTATAAATTTATTATAATTTCGTGACGCTTGTGTTATACACGACATAATGTTACAATAGCCATCATAAAAATATTACTAAAACACCTATCTTAACGGTTTTTAACAAAGCCATCAAGATAGAAAAAAAAACAAGCGTCATAATATGTCATTTTTTTAGTAGTGAACTCCTCAATCACTTAATAATTCACATCACAACAACAATGAAATATTCACAAAACAATTTTTTAATACACCCCCATATCATAAACAAACCCTCAGCAACTCCAATAAATTTAATGAGAAAGATGCATCATCCTAATATATTAATTAAAGAAAAAATAACATCTTTTTTGAATATAAGAAACAAACCGGTGAAATTGTAGCTTGCTGCTAACTACTCTATTTCTTTGAAGTTGCTGTAGAGATGAAATTGTTAGCTTTGGCGGAATTTGTTGTATATGATGGCGAGTTGCAGTTTTGACCAAATAAAAATCGAAAGAGAGAAAATTGGAAAATAGCGAAAATTTTGGGGAGAAGGTATTTGCGCTCTGGGCTGGATTTTGGGGAAAATTTTCTTGACAAGAGTGGGCGGTCAATTTTTTGTTTGACGGTTATGGACCATCAATTTCATAGAAAGCCTGTCAAATATATTCATGACGATTAGTACCAATCAATTCCTGATAAATGTAAAAAGATAGTTTTATTCACAAATAAAGCGATGAACTCTAAACGAAAGTAAAACTATAAACTATTGCTTATACTAAACTTATCACAGATATTTGTTTTCTACTATCGAATCTATTGACGTAGAGTTGGAATAGAAGATTCGTTCCAATCCTAGTCCTTTAGCATTAAAGTTTTCTACAATTGATGGTTTATCCAAGGTCAATGAGGGATTTACGAAGGGAATTTATACTACTGGTGAATTCAAATAACAAGATACAAATAACGGAATGACAGAATGCTAAGAGTTGAATCTAGATAAAGAATTAGGGGAATTTGATTCCACCTTGAATCCAACTTAATAAACTAGCATATATTTGTTGTAAACCAAGTCTTACATTGACCTTGGATGGTGAGGTTAAGAAAAGGTACTTAACGCCTTTTAGTGCACAACTCTTTGAGAAACTTAGCATGGTGAGGTAATTTTTCAATTGCGTCCAGAAAAGGTAAGTTTATCGTTAGATTTTTAAAAACCTCCCTAATCTCATCGAAGTTTGTATCCCTATTTAACATAGCTAATTTCTGGGGTTTCTCTCTATATTTAGCGTATGGATCAACTGGATGCCTAACCTTTGATTTCTATTTCTTAGGTTGTAGTTTAACTGGTACCTCTACAGGGGTAGGCTCTTCAGTTTCTATTACGGTATCTAGTATAATCTCTGGTGTAGGGACAACTGGTGGGGTAACTATTGGCATAGTTACTTTGTTATCAACCACTCTCCCAAAACGGAGAGTGGAGATAGCATTTAGCTCACCTACATTTTTATTTTCCATACTAGTATTACCATTTACCTCAAAGGCTGTGTTTGTTGTTTTAAGATTAGCTATCGCTTGTCCTAGAAACACCCCTTTAGGTTGCACTTTCTCTTGAGCTAACTGCTGTAAGGAAAGTTGGATGGCTTATAAAATCTGTTGTTGAGATTGCATAAAGGTATCGAAACGATCTGGTTATGGAAGAGTATTAGCTATAGGTTGTGTGACAGGAACTATGGCACGTTGATTATTAATGGGTGAATTTTGATAGTTATTATTTACCGGAACGATACCTCTATTAGCATTATAATTATTATTGTTATAATTATTATAATTACCCTGACCTTGTGCTTGACCTTGTCGTGGTTACGCTTGGTTGTTATAATTATTATAATTACCCTGATTTTGTCCTTGTCGTGGTGGAGCTTGGTTATAATTATTTGCTTACCTAACATTTTGATTATTAAACCCTGGAGGTGTTACTTGTTGATTATTTCTCCAACCGAAGTTGGGATGTTATTTCCAAGGGGCGTTAGGAATAGGAAAACTAGTAATCGAGCAAACATTATCTTGTTGTGACTGTTGTTGTTCATAGGCGGGAGGACACTAGAAGTCGGGATGCTCTGGACTCAAACAGAAATTACATGGATTGGAGTTGACATTCATGATGGGGATAGACGTTTGTTGAACAGAAATAGCCTTTACTTTTTTAGTTAGAGATTCGATTAAATTTTTAAGTTCCGAATCAGGTTTCATCTCAAACATACCGCCGGCTTTAACTGTTGTAGAAGAACTAGCGGAACGGGAGATATCATCACTACCCCGCTAGTTATTATTAAGCTTAGTTTGATCTTCTAAAAATTTATAAGCCTCTGAGGCTCCTTTACTTAAGAAACAACCCCCATTCATTATCTCAAGAACTTCTTTATGGTGGTGTATAAGTCCCTTGAAAAAGGCACGAACTAACGTGTCTTTCGCGAGATTATGATGTGGACACTCTATAAGTAGATCGGTTAAACGATTCCAAGCCTCTGAAAATGATTCATGAGGATTCTATCGAAAGAAATGAATCTTGGAAAGCATTTCATCAGTCTTCAGTGGTAGGTAAAAATATAACATGAATAGTTGAACAAGTTTAGCCCATGAGTCCACATAATTTGGCACTTGGGCAGTTAACCAAGACGCTGCCTTATCGGCTAAAGTGAAAGGAAATACCCTTAGTTTAATTTGTTCAGCACCAACTGTAGGATGGTGAAATGTAGTAAGGACTTGCTCAATCCTACGCATGTGTTGATAAGGCTTTTCATGGTCTAACCCATGAAAAACGGGTAGCAAATTAAATATATTCGGGGCAATTCGGAAATCCCCTACTAGGTCTGATAGAACGATGCAAGATTTAGGGCTATTGTTCAAGGCTTTGTAAAAGTCAGAAAGAGGAGACTCTCTTTCTTTAGCCATTGCTTCAGGTGGTGTGTGTGGTATATTAGTTAGAGGTGTAGTCGATGGTATACTAGAAAGGCGTGTTTGTTGCCATTGTCGGTTAATTACGTTAGGCGTTTTTCTTTGGCCTGACCTTAATCTCATGCAAGGCTAAGAACAATCTTATGAAACACAACAACACTCCAAACAATCCTGATATGCTAGTATGAACCTCTAACAGAAGATGCGAGGTGTTGAAGAAAAGAGTACCTGAAAGCCTCCTTGCTTCGCTTATGAATAGCATCTTGTTTACGCGTGCTCAGTGTATATAACAAGTTAGAACACTGAAAATCTTGAAGAAATGGAAGTTTGAATCAAACTTGTGGAAATTGGGCAGTTTCAACAGAGGGCGCGGTCGCACTCAGAATAGGCCTAGGTTGGGCGCCTCGCGCTCAGGTCAAGCTGGAGTTCTAGGCTTGTGGGCGCAGGTCGCGCTCAGGCAAAAAGTGGAATTCCAGGTGTGTGGGCGCTGGTCGCGCTCCAAGTTAGCCTTAGTAGGGCGCAGGTCGCGCTCAGGCAAAAAGTGGAATTCAGTGTGTGTGGGTCGCTCGTGGTTCCAAGTTAGCCTTAGTAGGGGGCGAGTCACTCGGGCAAAAAGTGGAATTCCAGCGTGGGCGCGGTGTCGGGGCAAAAGTGCAATTCCAGGCGTGTGGGAGCAGGGTGCGCTCCATTTTGGCTTGCCCTGGGTGCAGGTCGCGCTCTGAGTAATTTTTCGAGGAAAATTTCAGTGCTGAAACGGACAACCACAGTGAGAATCAAACAAGGATGGGGGGGGGGGGGGGGTTATGGGACTTTGAGAAACTATCAATTCTAAAGAAAACAATACTAAATAGTACTAAGATGGTAGCGACGCCATTTGATAACCGTAAAAAGATAGTTTTACTCACAAATAAAGCGATGAACTCTAAACGAAAGTAAAACTATAAACTATTGCTTATACTAAACTTATCAAAGATATTTGTTTTCTATTCTTGAATCTATTGACGTAGAGTTGGAATAGAAGATTCGTTCCACTCCTAGTCCTTTAGAATTAAAATTTTCTATAATTGATGTTCTATCCAAGGTCAATGAGAGATTTACAAAGGGAATTTATACTACTGGTGAATTCAAATAACAAGATACAAATAACGGATTGACAGAATGCTAAGAGTTGAATCTAGATAAAAAATTAGGGGAATTTGATTCCACCTTGAATCCAACTTAATAAACTCACATAGATTTGTTGTAAACCAATTCTTACGTTCTTACGGTAAGAATTGGTCGTTCTAATCCCTAATTATACATGACATTTCTACCAATTCATAACTAGCATGTAAGGTCGTCCACCCATTCTCATGGCGAATCAACGACCTTCTAGAGTGGAATAGATTATTACAACGATTCTATACTATACAATCAAGTTTTCATCAATGCTTCATCAAACCCCTCTAATGGAGATTTAGCCTTGATTTATCAAACTATCATTTCCAATTGAATTAAACCTAGACATAATATAAAGATTTGAACTTTAATAATTTAACTACTCCATAATTGAAATCCAAATTAATAACTAGGAAATAAATAACAAACAATAATTGAAATTGGATCTAACCAAATTTAAATGACAATATCGAAATTAACAAGACCTACTATTTTATTTACCTAATGAATCAAGAACAATGATTCAAATAATTAATCTAAAACAAGGAATGAAACTAATTAATTACTAATTGAAATTCAAAAACTAGATCTACAAGCTATTCTAATGGCTACTTTCTATTCTAAGCTATTTAACTATATCTTTCTTAAGAGCTAAGTCTTGTTTTTTGTAAAAGAGGAGACAAGATCCACAATTTCGTGCATGGGCTGAGGAGCCATATTTTGGGCCGGAAAATCGAGCCCAAAGCCCAATTTCTTCAGTCCACAGAGCCCGTTTTAGTAGGCTTTGACTTCATCAGACTTTTCATCCACTTTTGCTTCTCTAATTGGGTCAAGACTTAGAACATTGGAAAGCTCTTTCCGAACTGGTCGTTTTGACATAAGGTAGGCCCAAATCCGAGACCTGAGTCCAAAGATATGGTATTCGAAAGTTCTGCTAACTTGTGCACTGTTTCTACCCGGGTTGACTTTTCAGCTTTTGACCGGGCTTTATAAAGGCTTTGTCTCCTTAAATCTTGGCCTTTATCACATAACTTCTTAGCAACCAATCCTTTGCTCCTTTATTTCGCCAAAGTGGCACATTTTTGCACATAATTGAGTTATATGCCTGAAATACATAAAAGCACGTAATTGGCATTAACTCTTATTTATTACTCGCATAATTGGTCTAAAAGTAGTATTATTAAGGGGCTAAAACTATAGTTTTGGGCTCTTATCAATTCCTACCCAGGCCAGGAGTAAAAAAAACCATGTTTTCACCTAGTGACAGTCTGTGCTCTTGTAAGACCATCCACTATGGTTTTGGATATGTCATAATACCAACGCCCTTCGCCTAAAGCAAAGAAGGCATTGCATGGGCAAGAATTCACGGATTTAAAGTGCCAATCTCCTAGGACATTAAGCTTAAGGAAAAATATAGCAAGGCCCATATTGAGGGCCATGCTTCCTAAGGATACATTATGTTGGCCTTGGTGTACTACTTGAAATATGCCAACACCATATGTCTCGTGGAAGTTTACCCAATCATAATTGTTATCATTATCATCTATATAATTAATCTGGGTATGTGGGATAGCGGTTGGAATTTCCAAGGCACATGCAATTAAATACTTAGTCAATAAACAAGTTTTTTCATCTAATGTCACTCTGAGTCCATCTTTTCTAGGGGATCGTGTATAGAATTCAATGTGCTCATAACTATATATATAGCAAGTGCAGGAGAATAAATTTGATAAGGTCTTACCAGTAGGCTTTCCCAATGATGTTCTAAGATCATATCATCAAAATATGCACCGTACTTCTCATTGAGATAAAGATCCTCAAAAGACTGTTCTGGTATAATTTTTGTAATAGACATAGCAAACAAGTAATGAATTGAAGTACTGGAAGTAATAAAAATGGAACCTGAAAATCCGAGCTTGTTGTGTGGTGGTGAGGGTGTGCGCGCACTTGGAATAACCTTTAGGTGGGCGCGGTGCACGATTAATAATGTTGATATCAATTTAAAACGAGCGCGGTGCACGCTAAGTGATAAATGTAAAATGAATAGTCTACCTACGAAATGAATGATGAATTCAAAACGTAAGTAAACTAAAACTCAATTATGCCAATCTCACTTATCAAAGCTTCTACTCTCGATGCGAATTGCACTAAGTGGAGTAGGAAGTTCGTTCCACTCCTAGTTCCCTAGCATGGATTGTTTTCTAAGTCTAAGAAATCAGTCTTAAGTCAATGAGAGCTTTACGAAATAGGTAACTAGACTACGATGCAACTTACCCACAAGATACAACTAGTCAATTAAATAAGCGACTATGAAATTACTCATTGATTCTATGATAAGGAGTTAGAGGGGAATTGATTCCACCTTAACTCAACTTAATCCACTACCGACCTAATCGTCGGAATCAAATTGAATTGCTCTGTGAGAACAATTGGTTATTCCTAATACCTAATTACACATGGCATTTCTACCAATTTATAACTAGCATGTGAACAATTAAACCCATTCTCATGGTGAACTAATTATTTTACAGTAGAATAGAAATTACGACGACTCTACGATAAAGCGGAATCAAGCTTTCATCAAGGCTTCTCAACCCCTCAAATGGAGGTTTAGCCTTGAATCATTACGCTAATCATTTCCATTTAGATTAAAACTAAACATAATATAAAGCATTGAAATTTACTTAATTTAAACAATAATGAAATCTAATTTAATGACTAAAATGAAATAAGGACAGGAATTGAAATTAGATCTAGAATTGGAATTGACAAAATCGAAATTGATAAAGAATACTACTTTATTGATCTAATCAAATTGAAGAGCAAGATTCAAAGGTTTAATCTAATACAATAATTTAAATGGAACTAAACTTAATCAAAACAATTCAATCTAGATCTAAAAGCTATTCTAATGGCTACTTTCTATTCTAAGCTATCTACCCTAATTCTCTACTAAAATCTACCATTAACAAAGAGCTAAGCTTTTGTTTTTATACATTCAGATACAAAAATCGTGCATGGGCTTGGAGCCATGTTTTGGGCCAGAGAATCAGGTCCAAAAACCAATTCTTTCAGTCCAAAAAGGCCTCTTCAGCTAGATTCGGCTTCAACAGACTTTTCGTCCACTTCTGCTCCTTTGATTGGGTCAAGGCTTGGACCATTGCAAATCTCTTTTCGAGCCGGTCGTTTTGACATAAGGTAGGTCCAATTCTGAGGTCTGAGTCCAAAGATATGGCATTCGGAAGTTCTGCTGACTTTTGCTCCTTTATCTCGCTAAAGTGGCACATTTCTGCACATAATGGACTTTGAAGCCTGAAATGCATAAAAACACGTAATCAGTATTAACTCTTACTTATTATTCACATAATTGGTCTAACAGTGTGATTATTAAGGGGTTAAAACTACAGTTTTGGGCTCTTATCAAACCACCCCAAACAAACATTTTTGCTTGTCCTCAAGCAAAGATGAGAAATTAGAATAAGTGACCAAAAATGGAGTTCTAACTACTCGTTTAGCTGAGTCGATTGCATTGACCATATGCAACAAGGCCTTAAACCACTAGGAATTCCCTAGTGGACGAGTTATAGCCTCGTGAGAGTTTTCCGATGAAGGTACTCACAAACTTCATCTATACTACAACGACTAAGAAAATAAAACTATTGTTTCCTTATTCATGCTCAACTATCTATACATCTCTCTAGCAATTGAATAAGAATAACCAAGTCAGAAACCTAAGTTAATATATGCATAATAATCTATCATCTACAATAAACATATACACAATGAGTAGTACTATAAAATGTTTAGCGAGGTTTGTTTTCGAGAACTTCGGAATAAGCGTCCTTAAGTAGGTTCTCACAATAATAGTCAAGAAACAACACTCTGATTTTTCCACTCAAGTTTAAGCTACTCCGGTATACGGTGGGCACACTTTACCTTACAATCTCAATGACAACAAAGGAAGCCGGGTCGATCAAACACATCTGCCACTTACTATCACACTAACCTATTCCTAATTGAGCTAGAGGTCTTTATTAGGTGTTACGGGGATTAGGAGATGGTTTAAGAATGAAGGAAATGGATATTCAAAAGGACAAGTCTGAGATAATAGAGTCTTCATATTACGTAACTAGAGAAAACCTTGTTATTTACTTTTGCTTCTACACTTTGTTTCCATCCTTAGCCATATTTTTCTTTTTCTTTTCTTTGGCTTTTGACTCCCTTTTATTCTATTTTTGGAGTTTTCATTTTATTTCTATTTTTATTTTTCTTTTCTTTGGATGGAAGCTTCTTTTCTTTATTTTCTGAAGCAACTAACTAAATTTTTGTTTACACAGGTTTTTCTCTTCTTCTTTCTTCATCATTCTATTCTCAGACTTATTCTAAATTGGGTAGGTTGATTTTATTTATTTATTTTGTTTTGTTTTTGTTTTCTTCATCATTCCATAAACAGCTGAACAAGTTTAGCCCACGAGTCCACAGAATTAGGCGCTTGGGCAGTTAACCAAGACGCCGCCTTATCGGCTAAGGTGAAAGGGAATACCCTTAATTTAATTTGTTCCGTACCAACCGTAGGATGGTGGAATGTTGTTAGGACTTGTTCAATCCTACGCAATGTGCTGATAAGGTTTTCATGGTCTAAACCATGGAAAACCGGGTAACAAATTAAAAATATTTGGAGGGATTCTGAAATCCCCGCTGGGTCTGCTAGAACGATGCAAGATTTGGGGCTATCGCTCAAGGCTTTGTAGAAGTCCGAGAAAGGAGTCTCTCTTTCTTCCCCCATTATATCAGGTGGTGTGTGTGAAATAGTAGTTAGAGGTGTAGTGGGTGGTATACGAGATAGATTTGATTGTTGATATTGTTGTGTATTTACGTTCGGTGTTTTTGTTCGGCCGGACCTTAATCTCATGCAAGACTAAGTCGAGCTTAACTAAACATGCAACACTCCAAACAATTCTGATATACTAGTATAAACCTCTAACTGGAGATGCGAGGTATGGAAGAAAGGAATACCTGATAAGCGTCCTTGCCCGGCTTATGAATAGCGTCTTGTTTACGCTTGTTCGGTGTATAGAGCGAGTTAGAACAACGAAAAATATGAAAGATCAAAGTTTGAATCAAAACTGTGGAAATCCGGAAATTTTAACACGAGGAGGCGCTCGGCCAAGATAGAAGCGGCCTTCGCTCCGGTAATTTTCAAATTACAGTGTTTTTAGGGCGGGTCGCGCTCAGTGTCTAGTAAGTTAGGGTGGTCGCTCCAAGGGAGCCTTGGCCTTCGGAATTTTTTTTTTTTTTTTTTTTTTTTTTTTTTTTTTTTTTTTTCTCGAAATGGACAGCCACAGTATGAATCAAACAAGGGTGGGTGGGTGAAATGGGACTTTAAAAACAGTACTAACACTACGAAAACAATACGAAAGTGAAACTAAGATGGCAGCGGCGCCATTTGATAAAAGTAAAATGATTAGTTTACCTACGAAATGAACGATGAATTCAAAACGTAAGTAAACTAAAACTGGACTTTTACTAGTCTATTATCAAAGCTTCTACTCTCGATGCGAATTGCACTAAGTGGAGTAGGAAATTCGTTCCACTCTTAGTCCTTCCGTATGCTTGTTTTCTAGTCTCAATACTCTACCTAAAGTCAATGAGAGATTTAGGAATTACGAACTAGACTACGATGCAACTACCAACGAAATGCAACTAGTCGATTATCAGACAACTAAGGGAATGCTACGTTGATTCGATGATAAGGAGTTAGAGGGGGGATTAATTCCACCTTAACTCAACTTAATCCACTAACGACGAAGTCGTAATCGAATTGAATTGAACCGCACGAACAATCGGTTCTTCCTAATCCCTAATTACACATGGCATTTCTACCAATTTATAACTAGCATGTGAACAATTAAACCCATTCTCATGGTGAACTAATTATTTCTGGCGTGGAATAGAAATTACGACGACTCTACGATAAACGGGATCAAGCTTTCATCAAGGCTTCTCAACCCCCTCTAATGGAGTTTAGCCTTGAATCATTCCGCAATCATTCCCATTTAGATTAAAACTAAACATAATATAAAGCATTGAAATTTACTTAATTAAACAATAATGAAATCTAAATTAATGACTAAAATGAAATAAGAACAAGAATTGAAATTAGATCTAGAAATGGAAATGACAAAATCGAAATTGATAAAAAATACTACTTTATTGATCTAATTAAATGAAGAACAAGATTCAAAGGTTTAATATAATAAAGGATTTGAAACTAATTAAATAAAACAATTAAATCTAGATATAGAAGCTATTTTAATGGCTACTTTCTATTCTAACCTATCTACCTAACCTAACTGCCATTAACAATGAGTTAAGCTTTTGTTCTTATACATTCAGATCCAAAAATCGTGCATGGGCTTGGAGCCATGTTTTGGGCCAGAGAATCAGGCCCAAAACCCAATTCTTTCAGTCCAAAAAGGCCTCTTCAGCTGCAGTTGGCTTCCACAGACTTTTCGTCCACTTCTAATCCTCTGATTGGGTCAAGGCTTGGACCATTGCAAAGCTCTTTCCGAGCCGGTCGTTTTGACATAAGGTAGGCCTCAATCCGAGGTTTGAGTCCAAAGATATGGCATTCGGAAGTTCTGCTGACTTTTGCTCCTTTATCTCGCTAAAGTGGCACATTTCTGCACATAATGGACTTTGGAGCCTGAAATGCATAAAAACACGTAATCAGTATTAACTCTCACTTATTATTCACATAATTGGTCTAACAGTATGATTATTAAAGGGTTAAAACTACAGTTTTGGGCTCTTATCAATTGCCCCGTAAGGGGTGACTTCAGTAACCAGAAAAGGACCAGACCAATGGGTTTTTAATTTCCCTAGGAAAATATACAGACGGGAGTTGTAAAGTAAGACCTTTTGACCAACCACAAACTCTTTGCGCAAATTTTTCTTATCATGAACACGTTTCATGTTAGCTTTATAATCCTTCGTGAGATGATAAGACTCTCTACGGATTTCTTCAAGCTCATTTAATTGCAATTTGCGTTTGACAACCGCCTCATCAAAATTGAAGTTAAGGCTTTTTATAGCCCACATAACACGGTGCCCCAATTCAACGGGCAAATGACAAGGTTTTCGAAATACAAGTCTGAAGGGAGACATACAAATAGGTGTTTTAAAAGCATTCCTATATGCCCATAAGGCATCCGTGAGACGCTTAGACCAATCTTTCCTATCAGGATTTACAGTTGTTTCTAAGATTTTTTTGATTTCCCTATTAGAAACTTCTACTTGGCCGCTAGTTTGTGGATGATAAAGAGTTGCCACCTTATATGTAACTCCGTACTTTTTAACTAGGGACGCAACAACTCTGTTTCAAAAATATGTTCCGCTATCACTAATGATGGCTTTAGGAATGCCAAATCGACAAAAAATATATTCCTTGACAAAAAACACCAATGTCTTATAGTCGTTGCTACGACAAGCCATGGCCTCTATCCATTTAGACACGTAGTCCACGACAACTAGAATATAAATGAAGCCATGGAAAACAGGAAAAGGACCCATGAAATCAATGCCCCATACATAAAAAAATTCTACTACCATGATGGGTTTTAATGGTATCATATTACGCTTAGTGATTCACCCAAGCTGTTGGCAACGAACACACATCTTGCAATGCACTTGGGCATCCTTAAAAAGGGTAGGCCAATAAAACCCACATTGAAAACTTTTAGCAGCTGTTAATTAGGGGTCAGGCACACTCTTAACTAAGAAAAAAGATAAATAGGCTTTCTCTCATGGGCTTGGAATTTTTTTTTTATTTACTTTTTTTTTTTAGAAATGGGCTTGGAAATAAAATATCGTGGGCTTGGTTTCCAATGGGTTTCGTGTACTGGGTATCTAGACTGGGTTGTGTTTAAACCTAACAACAATTGGGTTTTTTTAGGACTTGGCTTTTTAGAAAGGTGTTTGGGCCTAAATGAATACTGGAGGGTGCTCGATAGGTCAAACTATAGACTGTGTGAAAAACTTATGGTATGGTTACTGGATGTCAGGGCGCGCGCGCGCTCAGATAAAGGCTAACTAGGGGGCGGACGCCCTTTGAAAGCACACTTCAGTACTCCAAACTTTTCCGGGAAGTTCTTTGTAAGTACAAGAACTATTTTGAGACCTTGGTTTGATAAACCTATTACAACAAACAAAAACACAATCACGAGTCCAGTAATAGTGTAAGAAAATAAAACAAAACCGATGTGAAAACAACAGGGTGGGTGGGTGAATTCAAGTTGCTTAAAATTCAAAACTAGTGGAATTTATGTCTAAAGACAAGTAAAATGGTGGTGACGCCATTTGATAAACGTAAAAACACTACTTACCCTAAATAATGCTAATAATACTAAATAGAAGTAAACTAGATTATTCTTACTTTTGAATCAAAGTTTTACTCTCAATTAATCATGCAATATAGCTATAGTAAAAAATTTGTTCCACTCCTAATTGCTTAGAGTTTAACTAATTCACTAATGGCAAACAATAAAGCAGCGTGAGAGTAATGATTTCTAAATAGAACTAATATAGAGAAAACTAATTTGAATCTATTCTAAATTAATTTAAGGAAATTAAATATGAAGTTGTGAATATGAAGAAGGAATTAGAGAGATTTGAATCCATCTTGATTAATTCCTAACATGCTATCAATGAGGTTTTTAGAAAACCCTAGTCTTTATATTTGCATACAAAGTGCAAACATAAAGACTAGAACTTTAATGGTTCCTAATCACTTATGGTACCTCTAGTTATAACTAATTAGTATGAGAGAAAGTTTGTTTTCCATTCTCATGGAAAACCTACTATTCTCTAGTCTAGGTTAACTTTCATTATTGCTAAGTAGAGAAAAACCTAGAGTCGAAGCTCTTAATCAAATACTATATTCTAACAAATTAAGTCTTCATCAAAGGTTCAATCAAATCCCTCTAATAGAGGTTTAACTATGATTCATTAGACTATCATGCAAATAAGAATGAGAAAAAGACATAGTAATAATAAGAATTTATATTAAACTAAGAACTTGAATTGTTTTAATGGAGTTTAAGGCTAGAAAACATAAAATCTAAATTATTCTAAATTACGGGGAAGAGGTGAAAGAGAACCAAGGTTTCCTTAAATCCTCTTTATATATGAGATAATTAGGTTTACATTTTCATGCATAGGTTTTGGAGCTGTGTTTTAGGCCACTAAATCAAGCCCAAAACCTAATTACTTAAGTCGATCTAAAAAAGGTTTCTCTACTAGAATTTATTGCAACACCTATTTCATCCACGTTTACTACTAAAATTGGGTTGAGATCTGGACTATTAGAAAGCTCTTTCCGAGCCGGTCGTTGTAACATATAATAAGCCCAATTCTGAGGGCTAAGTCCAAATATACGGCGTGTGAAAGTTCTATTGACTTTTATGTTCTTTTTCTGCCCAAGTTGACTATGACTTTCCAGCTTTTACTAAGCTTTAAAAGACTTTTTCTCCTTCAAACTTGGGCTTTAACCATAGAACTTCTCTAGCAAGAAATTAGACTCCTTTCTTTTGCAAAAGCGATGTATTTTTTCATATAATTAATTCCAAGACCTGAAATACACAAAAGCACGTAAACAGTACTAACTCTAATTTATTTTAAACATATATAATTGGCCTAAATGTAATACTATTAAGGGTTTAAAACTATAGTTTTGGGCTCTTATCAGGTATGCCCAAGAGTTGGAATCCACTTTGGTAACTCCCCTTTTGTCTTTTAGTTGAGTTAGAAATGTCTATTTTGATTCCCAAGCGGTGAGCGTGAAGTGCGAAGAGTGCTGGAAAAATTATTATAATTCTGTGAATTTAGAAGAGGAGACGGGCGCGCGCCCTTTGACCTCTTGACTACAGCACTTAAACTTTGAGAAGTTCTTTAAAATCTCTGATACATGCTATTTCCAACCTTGTTTTGTGTATTCTCTCTAGAGTGAATCTGTGAGGATCTTGCAACCCCATAAAGTCCCCATTCTCACCTCGTTTCGTCGTATTTGCATTGATTCCTGTAAAACCAATGAAACAAACTAATCAAATGAACTTATATTAATTAACTAGACAGTATGATGTAAATATGGACATAATTATGTAGCAATTATGTGCTTATCAAATACCCCCAAACTTACATTTTGCTAGTTTTCTTGCAAAACAAAATCTAAACATAAATAAAAAAAAAGAAAAAAAAAATCCTAACTCACTTTCGTAGGAATCACGATTACACTTAGCATGTGTAACAAGCCTTTTAAATCCCCAAAGTTACCCCTAGTAGCCGAGTTTAGTCTCGTGAGAGTTTTCAGAGAAGATACTCACAAACTTCATCTATACTACAAAGACTAAGAAATAAAAGTAATGTTTCCTTAATTTATCTCAGATATCTATACATCTCACTAGCAAAGAATAAAGAAAAATCATTTCAAAACCTAAGTTAATAGATGCATAATAATCAAATCATCTAAAGATAAATAAACATGCAATGAACTATACTATGGAATGCAATGGCAGGTCCATTTCTGAAACTTTTGGAATTGCGTCCTTAAGTAGGTTCTCACAAGGAATGTATGAAGACACAAATCACTCAGATTTTACCACTTAAGTTTTACTCACTCTAGTATGTAGTGGACACACTTTTCCCCACAATCTCAATGACGTCCAAAGGAGGTGAGGTCGATTAAACAAAACTTCCACTTACTATCATACCAACATATTCCTAGTTGAGCTAGAAGTATCTATTAGGTTTTATGTACGGCTTAGGTGATTGTTTAAGAATAAAAGAAATAGAATTAAAAAAAAACAAGTCCGAGAAAATATGGTCTTCAAAACATGTAACTAGAGACAACCTTTGTTATTTTCTTCTACTTCTAAACTTTTGTTATATACTCAGCCCTTTTGTTTTGGATTTTGACTCCTTTTGATTCTATTTTTGGAGTTCTAACTTTGATTTTCTTATTTTGGAAACTTTCTTTTCTTTTCTATTTCTTTTGAAGAAACTAACCAATTTTTGTTTTTGCACAGGTTTTTCTCTTCTCTTTTCTTCACTTCATCCTATATCTCAAACTTGTCTACTGGGTAGGCTATTTTTATTTTTATTTTGTTTTTTATATATGGTAAGAAATTTTTGGTTTATGAAAAGGCTAATGAAAGGCTCAATGGGACAACTAGCAGATAATTTCCATATAGGCATGAATTTATGGCTATATCGATCCAAAGAGGGCCTAAATTCTCATTTATGATATGGTATGGTGGTAAGCAAGTGGGGGTGTGATCTCCCTACTCGGTTTTAACTTCTCCCTTATGTCATCATTCAGATATTAACTCATATGAGGCTTTTAGGCTAGATTCTCACAAGAAATGTAAAATTAAGCACTCTAACCTAGGTCTAAGAAAAGTACTACCAAATACAATCATGATGTTCATGAAAGACATTTATGAAAAGAAGCAATAACTATTACCTATATATTAACCTAAGTTTCTAATAACTACTCTTAATTCTAATGCTAAAGTGAGACTTCTAGACTATTATCATTATAGAAAATGAAAAAGATAACAACTTGGACAAAATGAAAGAGATAAAGGAAGAAGTTACCAATAGCTCCATGAATGAAAAATAAATGCTCGAGTCACTTGTAGATATTAGTACCTTACAAAAGATATAAGAGTAACACTATAAATAAGGAACCAAATTACTACAACGATGAACATGGGTAACATATCTCATTCCATAGAGTTACACGTGTCCAAAAAGGCAAAGAAAAGGTGCTAGAGTGAAATGCATGAGATATGTGTACATAAGACTCAACAAAAATAAAAACATGGGTTGCCTCCCATAAGCGCTACAGTTAACATCTCTAGCAGACGAATGCTTCACATACCAAATCCTTGGATTAAAGCTATGTCTAGCTAAGGTAGACTAGGGGCTAGAATGGAATATATGGGAACAATGCGAAGCGGCTTTAATAAAATAAAAATAAAAAACTAAAAATAAACGCAAAACAACAAAACATAAACTACTAAAGTAGAACAAGCATAATCAATCAGTCATGAAAAACAGGTTCAATAAAATCCACTTCCTCCACGAATATATCAGCAACACCGTCAAGGTATGCTTCCAAGCGTTGACCATTGACCTTAAACACAAGACCATCCATAGGATCCTCTATCTCAATAGCAACATGAGGAAACACAGTTTTAACAATGAAAGGACCAATCCACCTAGAATGTAACTTACCAGGAAAAAGACGCAAATGAGAATTATATAGCAAGACATTTTGATTAGGTTTAAAGGACTTGCGAAAAATAGATTTATCATGAAAAATCTTAGTCCACTCTTTGTAAATCTTGGCATTCTCATATGCCTTATTCCTTAACTCAGCTACCTCATTCAATTGAAGCTTACGTTGTGAACCTACCCTATGCATATAAAAGTTAAAAGTTTTAATGGCCCAAAAAACACGATGTTCCAATTCCACAGGCAAATGACATACCGTCCTGAACACAAGCCTTAAAGAGACATACAAATGGGAGTCTTAAAAGAAGTCATATAAGCCCAAAGAGAATCATTAAGACGTTGAGACCAATCCTTATGGTTGGGTCGTACAGCCTTTTCTAAAATCTGCTTAAGTTCCCTATTAGATAATGTATGGGCCCAACTATGAAAAGGATGCTAGGTCAGCGGACATCATATGGGAGGCAGAGTAAAATGATAGAGCAGGAGCATAGGAACCGAGCTAGGGAAAGGACCGCGGGACGCCAAATGGGGTGCATCTTACTAAGGTAAACCGGGAAGTATACAATCCTAGCTGAGAAACCCTAGATCGCGGATGTGGCAAGTGTACGGCAGGAAGGGGATCAGTCAGATGGGAGGACAACTGGATGGTCAGGAAGTGAGAGGAAATGGGTATAAAGAGAAGGAGATGGAAAGAGAAAATGGGGAGGCCGCATAGTGAAGGGGTGAGAGAGAGAAAGAGAGGGTTGTAAGTCCATCATTTCTCATCGATAAAATAGTGGAGTTTTTAGGTCAATACATTTGGCGCCGTCTGTGGGGACAGAACAAAGGCAGAGTAGAGATGGCACCGAAGAAACAAGTAGGCAGACCGAAAAGAGTGGCAGTGCAGGAACCCACACCAGAGGCGGTGATTGATGAAGAAGGAGGCAGGAGAGAGGATCCAGAGATAGAGGAGACACGACTTATGAGGGAAGAGATTGGGAGAATAAGAGAGGAGAACGATGGGTTGAGAAGAGAGAGGGAAAGAGAAGAGGAAGGTATGGGCAGAGAGGCAAATGATAGCTCTGAGGAGGAAGAAGAGGAGCCAAACCTTGTGGAAAACCCAGTGGCCAGCTTGACAATCGAACAGGTGCAAGAGATGATAGACAAGGACAGAGAAGCAAACCAGCAGAAGGGGAAAAATCGCGGAGGAGCGGTGATAAGTGCTCAAAAAGTGCAATTGAACCCTCGATTATGCCTCCTGTTTAGCCATCTTAGTGGACTAATAGTGTTTGTAAGTTATGTTTTATGATTTTACAGGAGAAAAAGTGAGTTTTCTGAAATATTAGAGAAAAAGGGATAAAATGGAGCAATTTGGAGCATTAAAGATCACATGGCAAGCCCGTGGACAATCATGGAGAAGGCCAAGGAATTAGAGCTATTAAAGATGGGACTTAGACCTATTTTAAAGCCTATTTAGAAGCCCAAGGCCAAAGGATTCATTGCTTAGACCAAAGCCCGCAAAAGAGGATAGAAGGATAGAGCAGAAGAGATAAAATAAACTTTCGCTTTCTGGGACAAATGGATCGCGCGTCCAGACGCATTGCTCGCATCTAGGACGCATGGATCGAGCGTCCAAACGCATTTATCGTGACTGAGACGCATGGATCGTGCGCCCAAACGCATGAATCGACACTGTAGCCAATTTTTTCTCAGTTTTGGAGACGAAGTTTGACTCTGAAAGAAGTCTATTTGTATTAGGAAACAAATGACGGTTTGGAATGCTTCTAGAGCTCATTGTAACCTCTCTAAATAGAGGACCTAAGTGCCTCATGTAATTTGTCAATTCACTTATATTCTTGTCTCCAGAACTTGAGGCAGAGAGAGATTAATAATAAAAGATCGGTTTTAACTAGTTGAGTCTTAATACATTAGTCTTTCTAGTCTTATATTCTTTGACTCTTCTTCCTCTCGTTCTTCGTGTTCTTCCTTCTTTATGGAAGGCTAATATTCTCCTTCAAGGGAGAAGATGAAGTCGGTGCTTAAGGTTTAATGATTCTTCTGGTTCATGGTGTTCTTCAATCAGGTTAGTTCTTTATGTTTTTAGTTATTAGTTCCATTGCCCAGACCAGGGGATGGAAGTATAGATTAAGGTTTTTATTTATTGCAATCGAATATCATGCTAGTTTAGGGTTTTATTTAATGCAATTGAATATTTGCTAGTGACATGCTTTTATTTATTACAATTGAATATATTGCTAGAATAGGGTTTTATTTATTGTAATTGAATATTATACTATTATTCTCTACTTTTCTTCTAGTTATGTAGTGTTTTAGAGTAAGGGAAGTATTCTTTGTGTTTTCCTTAGATGGCGATTCATTGAATTGCTACCCAAGCTCACATAAAAGGAAAGAAGATACTAGTAATATGAACATAGGAACAACCTTAAGTAGAGTTATTTGTTAACGATGTTTCGTCCAAGAAGGCATCGACACTTGCTCGATTGGCTAATTGTAATCTACTTGCGAGAACAACTATGAAGCAAAAGGTCATTGAATCAAAAGTATTGGTGGAATCCAATCTCTTGAATTCCCTCTCTTATAAATTCTTAATAGTTTAGCTTAGTTTAGTTTAGCATTAGAATCTACAATATCTATAATAATAGTTTTTAATCCCTCAAACCCCCTTTCCAGTCCTGTCTTTCATATAAACATACACTTAAAAGTGGAACGATACCCTACTCATCCTTTACTTACTGAGGGATAATTAGGTTTTGATACGCTTCTATTTTGTTCATTGACCACCATTTATCCATATCCCACATCTCATCTACACACAAAAAGACGCAAGGTCAAGCGGCTAGCCAAGTGGTGGCGGGGCTAAACCACAACCCTTTGGCAAACCGCATTTGGGCTACGGAGGTCCCAAAACGCTTTAATCAACATAAATTCAAGAGGTACGATGGGAAAGGAGACCCAGCGGACCATATCCACCATTTCAGGCAACAAATGTTGTTATGGCAGGAGTCGCGATATGATGGATTGTGATGCATGATGTTCTCGGGCAGTTTGAAAGGTGGGGCGTCGGATTGGTACTATCGGTTGCTGGCGGGGAGCATAAGGAATTTCCTAGAGTTGGAACAGGCCTTTGTAGATCATTTCATACACAATAAGAAGCGTGCAGTGGACATCGCAACCTTTTTCAAAGTGAAACAGAGGTCGACAAAGATAGTGAGAGAGTATTTATGTCGGTTCAAGGCTGAGACGTTGAAGGTCGAGAATTTGGATGAGAGCACCACGGTTATTGCATTTGAGCAAGGGTTGTGTCCAGGGACGGGAGAGCACCAGTCGGTCGCAAAGAATGAGATTGCAACATTGCACGAACTATATCCGCGGGTAGAGAAATACATCAGGTATGAGGACACTTTATCGAAGAGATCAGGGAAAGCTAATTTGTCTTTGGAGAAAGATAGGGAGCATCGCATGGAAGGGGCCTCGGAAAAGGGAAGCGGAGGGTACCGCGGTGACGCCCCCCCCCCCCCCCGGGGGTTGAGAGAGTACGAGAAGGGATTCGACGGGAGAATAGAGAAAGGAAGCCATACCAGGAGACAGAGGTGACACCACCGAATAGACCGTTGAGAGAAATATTGCCTTTGATTAAAAACTTGCAGGGGTATGAAGGTCCGCGGAACACACCAATAGAGCTGCCGGATAAACCTTTCTGCGCATATCACCAGATGCGAAACCATGAGACTGATGACTGTTACGCTTTAAAGTGGATGGTTTAGAGATTGGTGGAGAAGGGCTAGATAAAGGAGTTTGTGAGGGATGCGCATACATGTGATCATCAGTGGAGAGGTACTAAATCATAATGCACATAGAGACAGGGTAAGGAGTGTAGGAACCGTTATTTTCAGAATGAATATTTCTACAAACTGCAAGAAGCATTCGCAGCGGAATTAATGGGTTCTCACGATTTTGGATTAGAGAACATACCTTTTAGAATTGGCTAAAATGTAATCTCTGAGAATCAAAGCTTTATCAAATCCGAAATCAACCCCTTGATCTTCTGTTGTATTCCTTTAGAACAGATTGGACATTGTGTGGGCAACGATCTACCAATCCCCTCCTTTCTCACAAAGCTAGATCCAATTTTGGATCTATCTTTCCTTGCCTCTTTTTCTAATCTAGTGAATAGTGAATTTCGGCTAGAGAGAGAGTATTATATTTATAGGCTATAATAAGGACCATGAGGAGAAATTAGGGTTGGGCCCCCTGACGGGCTTAGGCTTCCCATGTTCTCCCAGAACACACAGCCCAAGTTCGTCAACAAATGGCTTATTCCACTAAAGGCCATTGTTGCACTACCGCCTTAATCCCAAATTACGTGTCAGCGTTTATGGGCTCCATATTATATGCTCGTTGATCTCCCCGTGTTTAAGATATCGAATGTCCGTTGATTAAGTCAAGTTACTGACAACTACATTAATCAACTTCTTATGTCCTTGAGTAGTACCACTCAACCTCATTGTCATGTCGAAATAAATCCACCTGAAGGGTTTACATGACAATCTTTTTGAGCTCCTCAAGGGGAGATCATTAACCCGACTTCCTGCGTGTCACGAATTCCTTCTATAATCAATAGAACACCTTACATACAATGTCATTACCCAATCCATCGAGTTTGTTGATTCATAAATGAATCTCACTCATTGATGATTTAAAGAAATGTACAATGCACGTAAGTGTCTGTTATTATATCTGGATTAAGACGCGTTTGTTTTCTTATATAGTCAGTATAATAAGAAACAACCTCACTTGGTCCTGTTCAATACGCACAAAGTATACTAGTGTAATCCTATAGTTGAGATAGACTAATACCAGATTATACTACAACCGTACTAATGGTTTGTCCAAAGCCATCTAGGTTGTGAACGATTACTTATACTTTATAAGGTACTGATGCTATGATCTTCTGTGTGTTCAAACCATATCATCTACAACATAAAGTATTAGACACATGCATATAACTAATAACATATATAATATGCATAACATTTGCCCATATGATTCTCATTCAAAAAATAAAGAATTAGAGTTAATACAAAAGTAATGCTTTTAGTAGATAACCCTATCAAGGAGGACCGTGAGCATCTAACAAATCAATGACAGGATTGATATGCCACGACCAAGGGTGGGGTCAGCCGAGGAGAAAGACACAATCGTCTTCAACAAGGCTGATTTATGGGTAGTGGACTCCCCTCATGAAAACGCGTTGGTTATCACGGTGGCAATGGGCAATTACGTAGTGAAGAGAATGTTAGTGGATTGTGGCAGTGCGGTGGATCTATTGTTCTAAGGAACTTTGGAAGAAATGGGAATTGATCCTAGGCAACTGAGGCCTCCGCGCACTAATTTATACGGGTTCAATGGAAGTATGACACAGCCTATAGGGGAGCTCTTGTTGTCGGTAACCACGGGCCCTGTGACAGTATTCGCACAGTTCATGGTGGTAGATTCTGCCTCACAATACAACGCTATATTGGGGAGGAGGTGGATTCATGAGATGAAGGTCGTCCCATCTACGTAGTATCAAGTGATACGATTCCCCACTCCAACAAGCACGTATGAAATCCACGGTGATTAGGTGACAGCCAAGAATAGCCATAGGGGAACAATGAAACGATTGGCACACGGAACAGAAGAGGAGAGTTCCCACCCAAGAAAAAGGCAGGCATAACAATTACAGAGTGCCTCCGCGGAGAGTAAGTTGGAAACTGCGGAGGGTCCAAAGACGCTAGATAAAATTGAAGTGGTGAATATAGGGGATGGGGAGGAAGAAAGGCTCACATCGGTAGGATCTAGTCTACCGAATGATTAGAAGAGAAAGTTGATATAGTTCTTGGCGGAAAATACGAATGTGTTTGCTTGGACGATTAAGGACGTTACGGGATTAGACCCAGAATTTGCATGCCATAGGTTGCACATGAGGGAAGATGCCAAGCCGGTGAGGCAAGGGATGCAGAGTATTAGACCAAAGTATACGGAGGACATCCGTGAAGAGGTATTACGGTTGAAGGGAGCTGGCATAATACGGGAGACGGAATTCACCGAGTGGTTGTCCAATGTAGTCGCGGTACCTAAAAAGAATGGAAAAGTACGTATGTGCATTGATTTCACGGATGTGAATAGAGAGTGCTCCAAAGATAGCTACCCCATGCCACAGGTAAATGAGTTGGTGGATAGGACCGCAGGGTATAAGGTATTCTCATTCATGGACGCGTCTATGGGGTACAACCAGGTTGCGATGTATTGGCCAGATCAGGAGTAAACAGCATTTGTGGTAGAAGGCGGCACGTATTGCTATACAAGGTTGCCATTCGGGCTGAAGAATGTTGGAGCCACATTCCAAAGATTGGGGGAGAAAATTGTTTGAAAGCAAGATTCAAAAAGGGATTGAAATATACATAGATGATATGGTGGAAAAAAGCATGTCTGAGGAGGAGCATTTTGAGGGCTTACGGGAGACATTCAGTATACTACGGAAGTATAATTTGAAATTGAATCCAGAGAAGTGCACTTTTGGAGTGACCACGGGCAAGTTCTTGGGCTACATCGTGACTTATCGAGGAATAGAGGCCAATCCTAAGAAGATAAGAGCCTTGATAGAAATGCCATCCCCGCAGGAAGGGTGGCGGCGTTGAATAGGTTCATTTCCAAATCATCTGACAAATGCAGGCCGCTGTATCGACTGTTGAGAACTACTACGGATTTCTTATGGACCGCAGAGTGTGAAGAGGCATTTCAGGAGTTGAAGGAGTACTTGGGCAAGGCACCATTATTATCCCAGCCAGAAGAGGGGGAGAAGTTGTACTTGTACTTGGGGGCTTCCGAGTATGTGGTAAGTTCGGTATTGGTCCACCTCGTGGATAGGGTGGAGAAACCGGTGTATTTTCAAAGTAAAACATTATTGGACGCAGAGACGCGGTATAGCAGAATCGAGAGGTATGCCGTGGCACTAATTTTCTCGGCTCTGAAGCTGAAGCCCTAGTTCGAGTCTCACTCCGTCGTAGTGGTCACAAACCTACCTCTCAAATAGGCATTAAGGACCGAGAGTTCTGGGAGAATGTTGAAATGGGCAGTGATGCTTAGCGCATATGAGATACAGTATCAAGTAAGGACTGCGGAGAAGGCGCAAGCACTGGCAGAATTTCTAGCAGAGTTCCCCGCTGAGGATCCCAATTAGGGAGAAGAGATGGTTATGGAACCAGAGAGAGATGTGGAGCCCAACTTGCTGGACCCTTGGGATAAGAGAAATGGATGGAGGGTATTCGCGGATGGGTCAGCCACTGATGAAAGCAGCGGCATAGGGGTGGTGTTGGTTACACCCGATAACCATAGAATAAGGCTAACTACAAAGTTGGGTTTTACGGCATCAAGTAATGAAGTAGAGTATGAGGCAGTGATAGCGGGATTGAGGATGGTAGAGGATCTGGGGGTCAAAGAACTGATAGTGTACTCGTATTCGAATCTCGTCGTTTGCCAAGTTAATGGTTGGTTCGCAGCTCGATGCCCGGGAATGGCAAAGTATCTAAAGGTGGTGCGTGAGAGGCCCAACAAGTTCGCAAAGATTCAATTTGTTCACCTGGGTCGCAGAGATAATAGACACGCAGACACGCTGGCATATGTGGCGGCAGCCATGCCGGGGTCAGAGGAAAGGACCATATGGGTAGGAAGATTGGACAAGCCTAGTACATATGAGGTGGTAGAGGTGTATCAGGTTATTGAGGAGGAAGAGTGTTGGATGGATCTCATTTGAAATTTCTTGGGGGGAAGGGTGGTGACAGACAAGAAAGAAAAGAGAAGGTTGGAACAGACGTCCCAAAGGTACGTCCTAGTGGAAGGTGAATTATATCGAAAAAACTTCAACGGGCCCTTGTTAAAATGTCTAGGGCCATGGTCGGCTGCAGAGGTGTTGGGAGAATTGCATGAAGGTTACTATGGGAGCCATTCAGCAGGAAGGACCACCGTGCACCCGTTGTTGACGCACGGTTACTTTTGGCCCCATATGAAGAAGGACGTGGTGGACTTCGCCAAGAAGTGCGACAAGTGCCAGAGGTTCTCACAACAGATATTCGCACCCGCAGAACCCTTGCATAATGTATCGAGTCCGTGGCCATTTGCCATGTGGGCTATGGATATTGTGGGACTGTTGCCCATGGCAAGCGGCAAGAGGAGATACATGCTGGCAGCCACAGACTACTTTACTAAGTGGATTGAAGCCATCCCTTTGAAGCAAGTCAAGGAAGCGCAAGTGATTAAGTTTCTATGGGAGAACATCATACGTCGGTTTGGGTTGCCGTATGCTATCATCGCAGATAATGGGACACAGTTCATGGGAGCTAAAGTGGCAGTGTTTTTACAGGCCTACAAAGTGAAACAAGGATTCTCAGCCCCCTACAACCCAGAGGGCAAAGGCGAAATCTTCCAACAAAATGATAATGAACAATCTAAAAAGGAAATTGGAAGATAAGAAGAGCGCGTGGGCCGACGAGTTAAACCATATTCTTTGGGCTTACTGAACCACCCCGCGGACGAGTACCCAGGAGACACCGTTTGCCTTGGCAGACGGAGTGGAAGCTGTGATTCCTTCAGAGATGATCGCGGCTACAATGAGAACAAGAGCTGTGGAGGATGGGACGAATTGGCGCATATTGGCGGGGGACTTGAACCTGGTAGAAGAGAAAAGAGACTCAGCTCGCTTCTGACTGGAGGAATATCACAGGAGATTAAAGAGACATTACAACAAAAGGGTCAGGCCACGACGTTTCAAGATAGGGGAGTTGGTGCTGCATTGGGTGACTCCAAGTACAAAAGAAGAGAAGGATGGGAAGTTGGGCCCTAACTGGGAGGGGCCATACACCGCGGTAGAGTCGGGAGGGTCAAGAACTTACAAATTACAGACCATGGAGGGTAAACGGATAGAGAAGCCATGGAATGTAAGACTGTTAAAAAAGTTTTACAATTGAATGTAAGGAAATCTCGAGCAATGTAAGGAGGTCCAAAATAGAGGACGACAGTTGTATGTAAATGTATAAAACCTCAGCACTTTTGTGAATGGAATTGTGTTTGTCATCTGCAATGTTTTAGGGAATAGTATAAACCGTGTACCAGCGGAGCAAGAAGAGACGTATGGGGCAATAAAGTACCCCTAACAGGTGTAAGAGCCTGAGCGAGCCGCGGAAAGGGATGAGCCCTCGGCGGATCAGAGATATCAGAGACACGTGGGGCAATAGAGTGCTCCCAACAGGTGTAAAAGCCTGATGAGCTGCGGAGTGGGATGAGCCCTCCGTGGATCAGAGATGTCAGAGACACGTGGGGCAATAGAGTGCTCCTAACAGGTGTAAGAGCCTGATAAGTCGCGGAGTGGGATGAGCCCTCCACGGATTAGAGATATCAGAGACACGTGGGGCAATAGAGTGTTTCCAACAGGTGTAAGAGCCTGAGCGAGCTACAGGGTGGGATGAGCCCCTCGCTGATCAGAGATGTCAAAGACATGTGGGGCAATAGAGTGTTCCCGACAGGTGTAAGAACCTGAGCGAGCCGCGGGGCGGGGTGAGCCCCTCACGGATCAGAGATGTCAGAGACACGAGGGGAGTAGAGTGTTCCCAACTGGTGTAAGAGCCTGAGCGAGCCGCGGGGCGGGATGAGCCCCTCGCAGACCAGAGATGTCAGGCGTAATAGAGCGTATTCGACAGGCGCAAGGGCCTTATGGGCCCCACAGAACAGAGACGCAAGAGACGGGGGCAAAAAGAGTGTCCCCAGCCTATTTTAGAACGTCTCAGGGGAAGAGGCAGCGGAGGGGGTGAGCTCTTCGCTGATGCTAGAGAAGAAGAGATATTGGAGAAGAATCGAAAAGGAAGAAGAGATCTGGATAAAGAGAAAAGTTGTGGATAAAACTAATAAGGAGCCTCAAATGATAAAGAGACAATAGTATAACATACAAAACCCAAAATATCATGGTAAAGAGGAAGTATGACCAACAACAGAGCCAGGAAAGCAATTATTACAACACAATAGTCACTAAATCATTTCAGAAACAGGCTCATTGACAGGCAACACATCAGAGGGCGATTGAATATTGGCAGCAATGACCTCTTTGGAGGTTTCTGCGGAGCGAGACACGGTAGCTTCCAAGGTGGTACGTTCCTCCAACTCTAGCTGCGCAGAAAGGACCTCTTGAGTTGGCAAAACGTCCCTAGTGGCCTCAGGGGGGTCAATCACTAGAGTGGCAGGCTTTTCTGGGAGAAGGCGACCATCTTGGGTGAGCCTATCTATTGCTTCTTGGAGTTTCCTAGCCACCCTCTTGTCGGCCAGAAGCTTGAAGCGGTCGCGGAGTTTATTCATGTCGGACAAGTTCTTTTGTGACTTGGCGACACAGGCCTCCTGATTCTTTTGTTTGAGTGTCTCCAGGGCTTCTTGATGTTGTTGGGCCATGGATTCCAAGTTGAGCTGATGGTGCTGGAGAAGGGAATCCCGTTGCTGGCTTAGACGGTCATTGACTTGGTCCATGTACCTTTGATGAGAACTTTCCGTGGTCTGGAGCTCGTCTTGGGCCTTGAGTTTGGCCAAGTTGGCAGCCGCTAACTCAGATTGAAGGCCCGCATAAGCCGCTCTTAAGCCTAGGGGGCCGTCCAACTCCCTCTCCAATGCATTAAGCTTGTTTTTGGCGCGGCCGCGAATTATAAAAGAGATGTCCAAGCTGACCTGAGACCCAAGGGAGAAGGTAAAAAAAAAAAAAAAAACGCACCCTTTCCCAGTTAGTGTACAACAAAGTACGATGCGAATCGAACGTGCCTCCATCTGCATACGCAATGTCCTGGGGCAAATGAGAGTTGTAAAACAAGGACGAGGCAACCGCGACATTGTCCAGAGCAGAGTCATCAATATTTACTCGGCAGTTGCACACCTTGAAGACGGGATGAAATTCTTCTACAGTAGAAAGCTCAGATGCCGGAGCATCTATGGGTGCGGGCACGGAGGCTGGTTCCTTGCCAAGGTTGAAGGGGGCCGGGTTGAAGGGTTGAGTGCAAGGTCTCCCGATGCAAGGGGCTTGTTGCATGGAGAAGTCGGGCTCTGCAGAGCATGAGGTCTGTGACTTCTTAAACGGCGACTGTTCAGTGGAAGTCCGTACCTCGGTGGAGGGAACCTCAATGACCACTTAATCATCAGAGTCGCTATCAAACAACGTCTGCTTATGAACATCCATGTCTTTAGTAGGAGAGTTGTTGTATTGGTCATCCCAGTCAGAGATAGAGCGGAATGAGTGGAAGCCTTCCGGAGCAGAGGAGGTGGGAGTGTCTTGAGATCTGCGGGAGATGGGTGGAGGGGTAGCAGACCTGGTTCGTTTGCTGCATGGTGCATGGGAGTGTGACCGTTGCTTGGGGGATGCTTGGGGTTTGCATTCTTTTGGAGGGGGAAGGCGGTAGAAAGAAGCTGATAAACCACCTATGTGGTGTAGTCCGGGAACTTGCAGTAGTGGGGTCGCAGTGGTAGAATGAATACCCAGGTGTGCGGCTTGATTAGGTCCGAGGTCGCGGAGTCTTCGGAAGATAGGACTTGGAATAACATAGTAGATTTGGGACTTGGAATCTGACTACCACCCTGCACAAGGAAGAAAAACCACAGTTAGGAAAAAGTGGAATAATACATCAGGAGAGAAAGGGAAAACCGAGATACGCACCGCGTGATCTGAAGGCGAGATGGTTAAGAGTTAAATCGTTAGGAAGATCCGCGGATAGGAATTGGCCCGACACGTACAACGGGTAGTGGTGCCATACTTTATCCGAGGTGGTGACATGAAGTAGGAAGGTCTTCTTGCGAGGACGCACATAGAAATACTGGTACCCTACCCTGACATCTTTGGTACTTTTTTTGATATAATACTGAGAAAATATGTCGCGGCTCGTGATCTTGGGGTCCTCGGTCTTATTATAGGAGTTCACAGCATACATAATTCTCCAAAAGTTCCCTATGCCTTCGCAGGGAGGAATGCGGAAATGATTACATACCTCGATGTCTAACAAAGTGAGAGGCAGCCGCAAGCTGGCTACAATCTAGCCAACTGTGACTACAAGGTACCTCGGATGTCGGGGAACTAGATGAGGGTAGTGAGTGATAGCGGGCACGTGCTCTAAAACTATGTCGGTCAGAATACCGTAGGCAGCCCTAATTGCGGCCAAATTAGGTTTACGGCATCGAGAAGGGGGCTGAAATAAGGAGGCCGGACGGCCAGAAGTTGAAGGGACCGCAGTAGGAACTGGAGGGGGCGGTGACGCTACCCCACCGGATTGGGAAGACGAGGGGTCAATATATTCAGAAACCGACATCGAGGGAAGACGAACAAGCTCGAGAAGTTGGATATTTCAAATAAAAGCGAAAACTAAAGAGATTCAAGCATAGAGAAAGTTACCAAGGAAAGCTAGTAGGGAAGTGTGTTGCCCAGGTAGAATGCTCAAAGAAGAAGAAGTTCACCGGGAAAAGAAAGGGAAGGTAATCATGAGCTGGATGTTGGCCGGGGTGAAGAAAGAGAGCAGTGTGGAAAAAAAAAGAACTGAAAGGAAATGGGGGAGATGAAATGGGAGAGGAAGAGGAAGGAGAAAGGATTATGTAGGGGAGGTATAACACCCCGTATTTTTAAATACGCATTTTCTAGTTAATTAATTAATTTAATTGTTTATTTTAAAAATTCGTCGGATTGGACTCGGAATACGTGGGCTTGGTTTTGGGCCCGAGTCGGTGTTGGGCTTGGGTTTCGGACCCAAGTATATAAACACATTGTTCTAGATAATAGGGTTTTGAAGATAATAAAATATAAAAAAATGGAGGCACAGAAAGAAACTGGTTTGCTGGAGAGGTGGAGCACGGCGATTCGGGCTAGGAAAATTCGTCGAGCTGTTTAGTTATGGTGAGTAGAGTTTTTTCGTTTTTATTTTCGTTCTTGTAGATCGCCGCGATTATTGTTCACATGCTCTTTTTCTTGTATCTTGTGTAGTGTTAAACTACATTATACAATTCTGAATAAAGCGTCTCTCGGGGAAAACTTAAAGCGAAAGTGGTGTTTGGATTAATGACGGCTGCTGAAAAAAAAAAAAATTAGAATCGACTTATTGGCTATCGCGCTTTTTTGCGTTTTAAGCCAAAAGCCAAAAGAAACAACTTCGCACTATTTTTGTTTGGTGTGAATGTGATTGTTTATGTTTCTTTGTAAATGTTATGGTGGAATTAGATAAGTGTCTATGAGTCTAATTGATTGTATTGTGGTTGGTTGGTGGTTGTTGGTGTCGTGAGATGGAGCTTTTCTTGGAGCAAAGATAATGGCGCCCAAAGTTTTCGTGTTATTTGAAGCTTTGTTTTGTTTGAATTTGGCTGTCGTGGTGAAGTATAGGTGATGGTCCGAGAGTGGGAGTGCGTGAAGCTTGAACGACCATTAATGGCGTTCAAGCAAGAACCGAACCGAACCGTTTCGCTTTTTGTTGTTGTTTAATTTTATTTTGTTTTGATTTTTGTTGTGAGGGTTTTGTTGTTTGGTTATGGGTTGTTGATGGTTGTTTGGGCAGCTGTTAAAGCTTGAAGCTTTGAACAAGCTTTAATGGAGGGCTTAATCAGATTTAGTTTGGATGAGGATAGTTGATCTAATGATTTGAAGATTGTTCTTTCATTAAAGTTGTTTGGTTTTTCATGGGGGTTAAAACCGAGGTGATGAAGTCTTGGTGGTGGCCGAACCGGGTGGTGGTGGCGATTTGGGTGGGTCTTTGGAGGAAGAAGATGGATGTTTTGGGCTTGGACCTTGGGCCGGGTTTGGATTAGATTGGTTGGGCCAAAAACCTTATTTTGTTTGGGCCTTTTCTAATTGGTTTTCTTTGGGCGATTTTTGATTGTGTGGGCTGGTTTTATAAATCCAAGTGGGTCGGGTTATAGTTTATGAGCGATAGAAGTTTAGATTGGGCTTGGGAATCGAATCAGTGCAAAGGGGCTTGAGTGATTTTTGGATATTCACTCATGGGTTTAAGTTTAGACTATGGGCTTTAGGCTTTGGGCTTTTGGGTAGAGGAGTTTGAGATTTGGTTGACTCATTTGTTGACTCTCTTGGCGGTCGACTTTGACTTGACGGGATGGTTGACTTTGACTTTGACCGGGTTGACTTTGACCAGTTGACCCAATTTGACCTTTAACATTCGGATTATGATTTGGGTTATTAAGATAGGTCTAGGGCTATTAGCATACTTGACTTTAGGCTAAGACCTCTATAGATACGTGTGTATGTGTATTAACTACTATGTGATTTTGCTGTATTTTATGATATGCAACGTTATGACACTAAGACATCCCATAAATTAATAACGCGTAAATAAAAAATACAGGAATCAAGATACGCATTCGTTATCTTAAATGATATATAAAATAAAGTTCAATAATGCGTAAATAAATTTACCGCACTCTTTTAGAACTCCACGCCTTAAGTTTTGGAATTGAGTTTTTGACTGTTGATGTCATAGGATAGGTGGGCATTTATTGAATGTGCCATAAATGGCCCGTTAGCGTTATCTATGGGTATTCATTGAATGTGCCATGAATGACCCGGGTATTCATTGAATGTGTCATGAATGACTAGATTGTTTGGACTACCCTAGAGAGGAACTAAGGTATTCGCCTTGCGGGTTAGTTGTATTCCTTGAGTGTACGGGAATGTAGGATTGAGTATTCCTTAAATGTGGCAGGAATGACCCAGGGGCATTCATTGAATGTGTCATGAATGGCCCGTTAGTGATATGATAGGTATTCCTTGAATGTGGCGGGAATGACCTAAGGTACATAGTTTGTGAAATGTGTGTATAAGAAAAGAAATTGATTAATTAATAAGAGAAATTAAGTTGATTGTGCGAGTGTGTTTGGGTTTACTTCTGAATACCTATAGGATATCGACAAATGTTAGAAGTTCTAATTTTCTTTTGCGGGAGGAGGGTAGGACTTAATAATATTTTGTCTTGAGGGGGGTGGTCCTACCCCTTATCTGTGCGGACATCGGTAAGTGTAATTCAATTATTTAGATATTAAAAGGAGTTATTAGAATGAGTTAATAAAACGTGAGTTAATATAATGAAAGTCTTGCTTGGGAAGAAGCTATGCCGGTTGAAATGACGGAACTACCTATCTTCCAAGCTGTGAATGATTGATTGTTTGAATAATTAAAGTATGATAATGTTTATATGTGTTTAGTCTACTCATACCAGCAAATTCAATTTGCTGACCCATGTTTGCTTTGTTTTGGCAACGTGGGTGTGTTCTTGGGAACATAGGTGGAAGGCAGTGGAACCGCGGCGTGTGATTTGGATTCTTGTCTGGAGCAGTATGGGAGTTTAGTTGATTAGGTCTGATCTTTTGGAAGGATGTAATAACGTAGGTTACATTTGCATATGACATGAGAATACGATGTTGAAAACTGTTTTGTAAAGTTTGTTTGATATTTTATTGGGATGAAAGAAAGTTTTTAATAAAGTGATAGTTGAGGAATTTGGAGATTTTGTTGTTAAGTTGATCCTGTTGTGATGTGGGTTTTAGGTTTTGACATGTGTTGCATCCCCCGTCATAGCCTGGGTTTTTAGACAATTGAATATAGTGATGTTTGAGATATTTATATTTCAAATATTCATTTATTTTAATTGTTTAGAAAATCGGGCTGTGACATTTTGGTATCAGAGCTTAGGTTAGCCTAGATAGTGAAGGTCTAGGTGATCCTCGGATTGTGGTGAATGGGTAGTAGGAGTGTTTGTTTGTGGTATTTGGTTTGGCTTGTTGTTTTGTGTGTATTTTTATAGTGGAATGTTGGGATATGATTAGGAAAATAAAATGCTTGTTTTAACGGTTAATTTCTTATGAAATTTATAATCGAAATTGTTCAGCATGTTATAGTGTTGTTTTCCTAACGGAGTTTTCTATTTTAAGTAAGTATTGACTAAAGAAGAAATGGTTATTTTAAAATTTCATATTTGAGTAAATTGGAATTATCCAAGGAATAAGGAAACCCTTTTGATAAAGGTTGGATTTGAAATATTTGATATTGTCCAAGTTATGTATATCGTTGGTGTGTGATCCAATATATATAACATCTCTCTGTATGCATCGTTGGAGTTTGATCCAGTGTGTACATGTACATCGTTGGAGTGTGATCCAGTGTGCATACCACACATCATTGGTGTTTGATCCTATGTGATGGTAGAGAGTTAGTATGCATCGTTGGTGTGTGAACCAGTGTATACTTGCATATCGTTGGTGTGTGAGCCAGTATGCATACATCACATTGTAGGTGTTTGATCCTATGTGATGGTGGACATAGTATAGGTCGTTGATGATATGAATCAGCCTATACGTTTATATTTTTATTTTCGAACATGTGGTGTTTGTGAGACACTGAGAGAAATGTTGATATATGTGTAAACACTAAGGTGGTGGATGAAACATATGAGTTTTTAAACAAATAGTTTTGACAAGGAATATCGTTAAAAAGGAAATTATTATATGTATTTTTTAAACGCCTTGGATTAGTTGGGAAATACTAAGAGTGGAACTAACTGCCTCGGTGTGAAAGGAACTACATTGCCTTCTTAGTATGATTTAACTCGGAAAATATGAATCTGTTGAATTGTGAAAGAATGATTTTAATTAAGTGTTGGCAATTGAAGAAATTAATTACGTTTATTCGTTTGAGTTGTGTATGCTATCGTATACACATATTTCTTGGGTTCAATACGTATATAGACACACTTTCAAAGTATGTGATTTGAATATTAGTATGCCTATCTATATGATATTGTATATGTGTATTCCTTTTAAGGTGTGTATACTTGCGTATACACGTATGTCTCTTTTTATTGGTTGACGTACTGTTGTTTGGTTAATCTACACTCTACCTTGAATCTCGGGACGAGATCCTTTTAAGGTGTGTATATTATAACACCCCGTATTTTTAAATACGCATTTTCTAGTTAATTAATTAATTTAATTGTTTATTTTAAAAATTCGTCGGATTGGACTCGGAATACGTGGGCTTGGTTTTGGGCCCGAGTCGGTGTTGGGCTTGGGTTTCGGACCCAAGTATATAAACACATTGTTCTAGATAATAGGGTTTTGAAGATAATAAAATATAAAAAAATGGAGGCACAGAAAGAAACTGGTTTGCTGGAGAGGTGGAGCACGGCGATTCGGGCTAGGAAAATTAAATTAAATTTTGTTTAGTTATGGTGAGTAGAGTTTTTTCGTTTTTATTTCTCGTTTCTTGTAGATCGCATACGGTATTGTTCACATGCTCTTTTACTGTATAATTGTGTAGTGTTAACTACATTATACAATTACGAATAAAGCGTCGTCCGGGAAAACTTAAAGCGAGTGGTGTTTGGATTAATGGCCGCTGAAAAAAAAAACGATGGTCGACTTATTGGCTATCGCTTTTGCGTTTTAGCCAAAAGCCAAAAGAAACAACTTCGCACTATTTTTGTTTGGTGTGAATGTGATTGTTTATGTTTCTTGTAAATGTTATGGTGGAATTAGATAAGTGTCTATGAGTCTAATTGATTGTATTGACGGGCGGTTGGTGGTTGTTGGTGTCGTGAGATGGAGCTTTTCTTGGGCAATAATGGCGTCAAAGTTTTTCGTGTTATTTGAAGCTTTGTTTTGTTTGAATTTGGCTGCGTGGTGAAGTATAGGTGATGGTCCGAGAGTGGGAGTAGCCGTGAAGCTTGAACAGCCATTAATGGCGTTCAAGCAAGAACCGAACCGAACCGTTTCGCTTTTTGTTGTTGTTTAATTTTATTTTGTTTTGATTTTTTGTTGTGAGGTTTTTGTTGTTTGGTTATGGGTTGTTGATGGTTGTTTGGGGGAAATTTGTTAAAGCTTGAAGCTTTGAACAAGCTTTAATGGAGGCTTAATCAGATTTAGTTTGGATGAGGATAGTTGATCTAATGATTTGAAGATTGTTCTTTCATTAAAGTTGTTTGGTTTTCATGGGGGTTAAAACCGAGGTGATGAAGTCTTGAGGGCGGTGGCGAACCGGTGGTGGCCGATTTGGGTGGGCTCTTTGGAGGAAGAAGATGGATGTTTTGGGCTTGGACCTTGGGCGGGTTTGGATTAGATTGGTTGGGCCAAAACCTTATTTTGTTTGGGCCTTTTCTAATTGGTTTTCTTTGGGCGATTTTTGATTGTGTGGGCTGGTTTTATAAATCCAAGTTAGATTTAGGGGTTATAGTTTATGAGCAAGTAAGTTTAGATTGGGCTTGGGCGAATCAGGCAAAGGGGCTTGAGTGATTTTTGGATATTCACTCATGGGTTTAAGTTTAGACTATGGGCTTTAGGCTTTGGGCTTTTGGGTAGAGGAGTTTGAGACTGGTTGACTGCTGTTGACTCTTGGCAGGTCGACTTTGACTTCGACCAGGATGGTTGACTTTGACTTTGACCAGGGTTGACTTTGACCAGTTGACCCAATTTGACCTTTTAACTCGGATTATGATTTGGGTTATTAAGATAGGTCTAGGGCTATTAGCATACTTGACTTTAGGCTAAGACCTCTATAGATACGTGTGTATGTGTATTAACTACTATGTGATTTTGCTGTATTTTATGATATGCAACGTTATGACACTAAGACATCCCATAAATTAATAACGCGTAAATAAAAAATACAGGAATCAAGATACGCATTCGTTATCTTAAATGATATATAAAATAAAGTTCAATAATCGTAAATAAATTTACGCGACTCTTTTTAGAACTCCTTAAGTTTTGGAATTGAGTTTTTATTTGTTGATGTCATAGGATAGGTGGGCATTTATTGAATGTGCCATAAATGGCCCGTTAGCGTTATCTATGGGTATTCATTGAATGTGCCATGAATGACCCGGGTATTCATTGAATGTGTCATGAATGACTAGATTGTTTGGACTACCCTAGAGAGGAACTAAGGTATTCGCCTTGCGGGTTAGTTGTATTCCTTGAGTGTACGGGAATGTAGGATTGAGTATTCCTTAAATGTGGCAGGAATGACCCAGGGGCATTCATTGAATGTGTCATGAATGGCCCGTTAGTGATATGATAGGTATTCCTTGAATGTGGCGGGAATGACCTAAGGTACATAGTTTGTGAAATGTGTGTATAAGAAAAGAAATTGATTAATTAATAAGAGAAATTAAGTTGATTGTGCGAGTGTGTTTGGGTTTACTTCTGAATACCTATAGGATATCGACAAATGTTAGAAGTTCTAATTTTCTTTTGCAGGAGGGTAGGACTTAATAATATTTTGTGCAGGGACGCGGTCCTACCCTTATACAGCGGCGGACATCGGTAAGTGTAATTCAATTATTTAGATATTAAAAGGAGTTATTAGAATGAGTTAATAAAACGTGAGTTAATATAATGAAAGTCTTGCTTGGGAAGAAGCTATGCCGGTTGAAATGACGGAACTACCTATCTTCCAAGCTGTGAATGATTAAATTATGGGATAATATAAAGTGATTGTTTGAATAATTAAAGTATGATAATGTTTATATGTGTTTAGTCTACTCATACCAGCAAATTCAATTTGCTGACCCATGTTTGCTTGTTTTTGGCGTGGGTGTGTTCTTGGGAACATAGGTGGAAGGCAGTGGAACCGGGGCGTGTGATTTGGATTCTTGTCTGGAGCAGTATGGGAGTTTAGTTGATTAGGTCTGATCTTTTGGAAGGATGTAATAACGTAGGTTACATTTGCATATGACATGAGAATCTGATGTTGAAAACTGTTTTGTAAAGTTTGTTTGATATTTTATTGGGATGAAAGAAAGTTTTTAATAAAGTGATAGTTGAGGAATTTGGAGATTTTGTTGTTAAGTTGATCCTGTTGTGATGTGGGTTTTAGGTTTTGACATGTGTTGCATCCCCCGTCATAGCCTGGGTTTTTAGACAATTGAATATAGTGATGTTTGAGATATTTATATTTCAAATATTCATTTATTTTAATTGTTTAGAAAATCGGGCTGTGACAGGAGGGGTAAAAGCGTAGTTTTGAGGAGGTAGAAAGATGGAAGGGACTGGGGGTAGAAGGGTAATTGCAGGGAATAAGGAAACCGAGGCAACATGACAGTGAGCTGGTCTAAAAGAGACACGTGGCAGCACGAAGTATGAGAGGCAGCAGAGAACCCGCATGATGAGTATAATCACTCTCACACGCAACCCCAGGAGTGGGCAGAAAAACTGCACGGAAAACGAAGAGAAGTGGGTTCTCGACCCTGGGTCCATAATTAGGACCGCAGAATCGAGAAGGGGCATTTGTATGGGCCCAACTATGAAAAAGATGCCAGGTCAGCGGACATCATATGGGAGGCAAAGTAATTTGATAGAGTAGGAGCATAGGAACCGAGCCAGGGAGAGGACCAGGTCAGCGAGAACGAATGGGGTGAATCTTAGTAAGGTAAACCGGGAAGTATGCGATCCTAGCCGAGAAACCCTAGATCGCGGACGTGGCAAGTGTACGGCAGGAAGGGGATCAGTTGGATGGGAGGACAGCTGGACGGTCAGGAAGTGAGAGGAAATGGGTATAAAGAGAAGGAGATGGAAAGAGAAAAAGGGGAGGCCGCATAGTGAAAGGGTGAGAGAGAGAAAGAGAGTGTTGTAAGTCCATCATTTCTCATCGATAGAACAGTGGAGTTTTTAGGTCAATACAGATACTTCATTTTGGCCACTAGTTTGGGGATGGTAAGGGGTAGCAACCTTATGAGTAATGGAGTACTTTTTCATTAAAGATCTTGATGTGTAAAATGAGTACCATTATCACTTATAATTGCATGAGGAGTACCAAAACGAGAAAATATATTATATTTCAAAAAATTAAATACAACCTTGTGATCATTAGTTTTACATGGCACCGCCTCTACCCACTTAGAAACATAATATTCCGTGACAAGAATATAAAGATAACTAAAGGAAGGAGGAAAAGGACCCATGATGTCTATACCCAACACATCAAAAAGCTCAACCACTAAAATAGGGGAAAGAGCCACCATGTTCTTATGGGAAATATTACCTGTATCTTGGCATCTATCACATCTTAAACAAAACTCATGTGTATCTCTAAAGAGAGTAGGCCAATAAAAACCACACTGCAAAACCTTTGTTGTCTTCTTAGGATCAAAGTGTCCACCAAATGTATGGTCATGCATAGCAAAAGGAGAGAATACTACGAAAGTTACTCTCAGGAACACATCTCCTAACAATCTAATCAGGGCATGACTTAAACAAGTATGGGTTATCCCAGAAAAAATACTTAACCTCAGCAAAAAACTTAGATTTATCATGTTGTCTCTAATGAGATGGAAACTATTTTGCTACAAGATAATTAACTGGGATATAGCAAAAAGTTGCTCATCAGGGAAAGACTCATTCACAGGCAAAATATCAGTAGAAGATTCTTTTACAATCATAGTCAACTGGTCAGCTACAACATTCTATGTATCCTTTTTATCCCTAATCTCAATGTCAAACTCTTGTAACAAGAGGACCCAACGAATAAGACGTGTTTTAACATCTTTTTAGAAAGAAGATACTTCAAAGCCGAATGATCAGTAAAAACCACAACCTTAGACCCTATGAGATAAGACCTAAATTTGCCTAAAGCAAACACAACAGCTAACAACTCCTTCTCAGTTGTAGTATAATTTATCTGTGCATCATTAAGAGTTCGACTTGCATAATAAATCACATGGGGCAACTTATCAAACTGTTGACCTAAAACAGCCCCAACTGCATAGTCAGATGCATCACACATTAACTCAAAAAGCACACTTCAATCAGGTGGTTGTATGATAGGATCGATAGTAAATAAATGGTTATGCTTCTCAAAAGCTTTCAAACAAGCATCATCAAAGACAAAAGCAACATCCTTAGCAAGTAAACTGCAAAGGGGACGAGAAATCTTACTAAAATACTTAACGAATCACCTATAAAATCTAGTATGACCTAAAAAGGACCTAATATCTTTCACAGTCTTAGGTGGTGGAAGACTATAAATGGCATCAATATTGGCCTTATCAACCTCAATGCCTTTACTACAAATGATATGACCAAGAATAATACCTTGTTGAACCATAAAATGACACTTCTTCCAATTTAACACAAGATTCTTCTCCTTGCACCTAATTAACACTAATTCCAAATGGTGCAAACCCTCATCAAAAGAATCGCCAAATACGGAGAAGTCATCCATAAACACCTCAAGAAACCTCTTTACCATATCAGAAAATATGTTAAGCATGCATCACTGGAAGGTACCAGGGGCATTACATAACCCAAGTGGCATACGATGGTAGGCAAAGTTCCAGAAGGACAAGTAAAGGTAGTATTTTCTTGATCCTCAGGTGCAATACATATTTCGTAATAATCAGAATAACCATCAAAAAAACAATAGTATTTATGTCCGGCTAACTGTTCAAGCATTTGGTCAATAAAAGGTAGGGGAAAGTGATCTTTCCTAATGGTTAGATTCAACTTATGATAGTCAATGCAAAAATGCCACCCGGTTGTCATACGAGTACGAACTAACTCACCATTCACATTCTTAACTACCATAATACCAGACTTCTTAGGGACAACCTGAATAGGACTTACCCATTTACATACTATCGGAGATTGGATAAATGATACCTGCATCAAACAATTTAATCACCTCAGCTCGCACTACCTCTTTCATGTTAGGATTAAGCCATCTTTGGAACTCACGGGTCGGTTTATCATTCTTCTCAAGATGAATATGATGCATACAATCAGTGGGATTTACCCCATTAATATCAATAATAGTCCACCCTAAAGCTGCCTTATACTCTCTAAGGACTCTAATCAATGTACCCTCTTATTTACTATCAAGATTAGAAGCAATAATAACAGGTAAAGAATCATCAAGTCCCAGAAAGACATACTTAAGAGTATCAGGTAATGGTTTCAACTCTAGGTTAGGAGGACTCTATATGGAAAGAACTGGTGTAAACTCAGGAGAAGAAAGAGGTTCTACTGTGGCTTTCCACGTATCAGTTTCTAAAATTGGGGTTGCATCAAGTAACACATTAACTTCATAAATGGAACCATCCATATCACAGTCACTACCAACATTAGAGGATCAAGCTACCATAACACGTTAAGTTTCTAAAAGAGTTGTGCAGCAATAAGTGGAAAACAAATATACCAAAAGAAGTATTCTTAACGAAAAAATTTCCCTCTCTATCTAAACAAAATGGAATCGTTAAGTACAAGGACCCTAGTCGTCTTAATGTACAATGCATCTTGAGTGATACTTTAACAACAACTGCTCTATTAGACCAGGGGGCGAGTGGTTAACTTATTCCCTTTTTACCTACATAAGCAATTAGTGTACATGAAATGCAACCAACTGAAATGACTTTGCAGTTAGTTAATCATTCCAATAAGTATTCCAAAGGTGTCGTTAAAAACATGCATATAAAAGTTCAAGATTTTTACTACCCAACCGACTTCGTTATCCTCGACATAGAAGTCGCTAATGACTCTGTTCCAATTATCTTAGGGCGTCCTTTCTTTGCAACCGCGAACGCCTGATAAGAGCCCAAAATTGTAGTTTTAACCCTTAATAATATTACATTTAGACCAATTATGTGTATAATAAATAAAAGTTAGTACTGTGTACATGCTTTTGTGTATTTCAAGTATTGGAGTCAAATATGTGAAGAAATATGTCACTTTTGCATGAGAAAGGAGCAAATGTTGGTTGCTAAGAATTTCTATGATTAAAGACCAAGATCCAAGGAAAAAAAGCCTTTTTAAAGCCCAGTCAAAGTTGAAAAGTTAAAGTCAACGCGGGCAGAAATAGAGCATAAAAGTTAACAGAACTTCTGCAGGTCGTATCTTTGGACTCAGACCTCGGAATTAGGACTATTATATGTCAAAATGACCGGCTCGAAAAGAGCTTTCTAATGGTCTAGACCATGATCCAATTAGAGGAGTAAAAGTGTACAAAAAGGCTATTTTAGTAATTTTCAGCAGAGAAACCCTTTTTGGACTTAAGTAATTAGGCTTTAGGCTTTATTTAGTAGCCCAAAACATGGCTCAAATGCCCATGCACGAAATTGTAAACCTAGCCCTATCCTATATAAAGAGCACTAAGGAAAAACTCCAGCACACTCCTAATTACTTAGATATATATCCTATCTTAGTTAATAAATTAGATAATAAATTAGTTTTTTTCTTTAATTAAACCCTAGTTAATGTTTTATTAGCCTAATCACCATTAATAAAGTCAAGTTATTTATATTGTTTCAATTATGTCTTATTCTTATTCTTATTCTTCTATTGATGATAGTCTAATGAATCTTAGCTAAACTTCCATTAAGGGGGTTTGATGAAGACTTGATGTGTTAGTGTAGAATAAGTTGTAGTAATCTATTCCACTCTAGAAAGTAGTTAATTCACCATGAGAATGGGTTTAAATTGCCTCACATGCTAATTATTAGTTGGTAGAGATTGCCATGAATAATTAGGGATTAAAAATACCCAACCTTTATGTGAAAACATAAAGATTAGGATAATCATGGTGGAATCCCCTAATACCTCTCTTCTCATTCACATCTTATAATCAAATTGCCATAGTATTAATTAGCATATCGTAATTAGCTATTTTCACCATATTAGTATAATTTAATCAAATGTTCTCATTGATATTATAAAATTGTTAATCTAGTGAAAATGTTACGTCTATGAAACTAGGAGTGGAACAAATTATTTACTCCACCATATCGCAAGATAAACGAGAGTATAAATTTGATCAAAAGAGTAGAATAACTAGCTTTCTTATTCCTAGCATAAGTTGTTATTCATAGGGTACGAAAATGTCTTTTTACTTTTATCAAATGGCGCCGCTGCCGTCTTAGTTTTGTTAGACTAGTTTTTCGTTGTGTTTAAAATTCTACCAATATCCCATTTCACCCACTCACCCGATTGTTTGATTCTAACTGTGTTGGTTTTTTTTCTTCAGAAATTTTTTTCTTGACATAGTACTCGGAGCGTGCCCGTTCCTTCTTAACTTTATCATTTGAGCGCGCCCGCCCTCTTGTTACTGGAATTTTTTTTTTGCGAACAATACCTGGAGTGCGCCTACACCTTTGTTTACTCTATAATAGAGTGTGCCCGTGCCCCTCTGAAGAATAGCCTGATTTTCGCAGGTTAGTCACCGGCTCTCATTTTCTTCAAATTATTTTTACTATTCAGTGTTTTCAACTTCTTAAATACACTGGGATTGCGTATAGAAGACGTTATTCATACGTGAAACAAGGAGTCCTTCAGGTACTATTTCCTTCAGTCCTCGTCTTTTCTGTTAGAGGATTTTTTATTCTAGCATATCAGGGTTGTTTGACTGCTATTAGTGGTTTGTATTCATATTGGCCTTAGCCTTGCACGAGATTAAGGTCCGGTAAGAGTAAACCATCTTCTGTTATTTATCATAAACTTCAATGCACACGCCTATCTAGGATATCACACACTACACCTGTATTAATGGCTGATGAAACAGAGACTTCTGTCTCTAACTTTTACAACGCCCTAAACGATAGCCCTAAGTTATGCATCGTTCTTGCAGACCCAATAGGAGATTTTCAAAATCCCCTGACTATATTTAATTTGTTAACGGTTTTTCATGGGTTAGACCACGAGAAGCCTTATCAGCATATGCATAGGATAGAACAAGTTCTTACCACATTTCATCATCCTACCATAGGTTCAGAACAAATTAAACTAAAGGTGTTTCCTTTCACCCTAGCCGACAAGGTGGCATCTTGGTTAACTGCCCAAACGCCTAATTTTGTGGACTCATGGGCCAAACTTGTTCAATTGTTCATGGAACAGTTTTATCCACTTCTAAAGACAGATGAAATACTTCAAAAGATTCATTTCTTCTGCCAGAATACTCCTGAATCTTTTTCAGAGGCCTGGAATCGTTTCACTTATCTCCTTATCGAGTGTCCACATCATAACCTTGCGAAAGACACGCTTCTTCGTGCCTTTTTCAAAAGGCTTTTACATCACCATAAAGAGGTTCTTGATATAATGAATAGGGTAGCTTCCTTAGTAAAAGAGCCTCAGAGGCTTATAGGTTTTTAGAAGATCAATCTAAGTGCAATAATAATTGGGGGGTAATGACATCTCCCGCTTCGCTAATTCTTCTTCCACAGTTAAGGCTGCCAGTATGTTTGAGGTTAAATTTGATCCCAAGCTTAGAACTCTAATCCAATCTCTCACAAAAAAGGTTGAAGCCATTTCTATTCAACATAAGCCTACTCCTGTCATGAACATCAACTCTTTTCCATGGAATTTCTGTTACAGCCTTGAGCATACCGACTCATATTGTCCTCTCGTCTATGAACAACCATCCACACAGCTGGACAATGTTTGCTCCATTAATAGCGAACCTAACCTACCTTGGAGACAACACCCCAACTTTGGTTGGCGAAATAATCAACAAGTTACACCTCTGGGGTTTAATAATCAAAATATTAGGCCAGCGAACAATTACAACCAAGATCCACCAAGACAAGGTAATTATAAAAATTATAATAATAATTATAATCATAGTAATGGTATCATTCTGATTAATAACAACTATCGCAACCCACCCGTTAATAATCAACGTGAGATAGTTCTAGTCACACCACCTGTGGCCACTACACCTTCACAACCGGATTGTTTTGAAGCCTACATGCAAGCTAACCATCAGATTTTATAATCCATTAATCACCACATATAACAGTTAACCCAAGAGAAAGCCCAACCGAAAGGTGTGTTTCCAGGTCAAGCTATACCAAATCTTAAAATGCCAAACATAACCTTTGAAGTAACCGGTACTACTAGTAATGCAAATTTAAATGTAGGCGAGTTAAATGCCATCACCACTCTCCGTTCTGGTAGAGTCATTGATAACGCCATAACTATGCTCGTTGTTACACCACTAGTGGTTATTACAAATGAAAAATTACTAGTTACTGATATAGAAACTAAAGATCTTACTCTTGTAGATGTAGTAGTTAAACCACAACCCAACAGGAAAGTGGCAAAGGTTAAAACTCCTATTGATCCATATGCTAAATATAGAGAGAAACCACCGTTTCTCTAGTGAGTAGCCATATTAACCAAGGATACAAATTTTGACGAGATTAGGGAAGTTTTTCAAAATCTAACAATAAACCTACCTTTTCTTGAAGCTATTAAAAAATTACCACAACATGCTAAGTTTCTAAAAGAGTTGTGCACTACTAGGAGGAAAACAAACATTCAAAAAGATGCCTTTTTAACTAAATAGTTTCCCACTCTATCTGAACATAATGGAATCGTTAAGTACAAGGACCTTGGTCGTCCTACTGTACAATGCACCTCAGGGGATACGCACACGACAATTGCTCTATTAGACCTGGGGGCGAGTGTTAACTTACTCTCTTATTATCTATATAAACAAATAGGTTTACAAGAGATGCAACCAACGAAAATGACGTTGTAATTAGCTGATCGTTCTATTAAGTATCCTGAGGGTGTGGTTGAAAATATGCTGGTTAAAATTCAAGATTTTTACTATCCAGCTGACTTCGTTATTCTCGACATAGCAGTCGCTAACGACTCTGTTCCTATCATCTTAGGGCGTCCTTTCTTGGCAACTGCCAACATGCTCATAAACTGCCGCGATGGTTCGATGTCCATGTCTTTTGGACACCTATCTGTTAAGGTGAATGTTTTCAAAATGATGAAACAATTACTAAATACAACTATCGATAGAGAAGTTAGCATGATTGAGAGCTTAGCTCAAGATTATTTCAACAGCACATTTCTTGGGAATCAGATGCACCAATTCCTTTCCTTTGGAAGTTTCGACTCCGACGCTTTCGTCCCCACACTAATAGATATCCCTCTTATGGACGAAGAAAAAGATCACAATTTTGATTCCTTGGACGAGATTTATGATTTTCACAAAGATGTAGATGAATACCATAATTATGTGGATGCGACCAAGCTAGATGAGGAATTCGATAAGTTTCTTAGAGCCTGTGATGATCCACATTCTCAAGAACCACCTAGAGCACCACCCGCCTCGATTCCCCTCCCTCCACCTTTTCAAAGGAACCTTGAGTTTACACTTAACCTTTTTGCTTCTCCTGTGCTTCATGACTTCCTAAATCCATCTAGTAAGAACATAATACCTAAGGAAGAGCCACCTGACATCTTCATTTTCAGATGTGTGATAATACCACCCCATGCCACCAATGAATTTTATGCTAAACCCACATTCTCATTTTTTCCATTCCTTCCTTCTAAAACTTATCCATATCCCACATATCTTCCACAACCATCCATCTTTTCATGATCATTCACTTAGCTACCCTTTCATTAGAGAAAAAAGAAGACATTGCATGCTAAGTTAGGTTCTAGATCCTTCAGTATTCACTCTCATTCCACTATGCCACATCATAGGAAATCTTGGTGCCTAATTATGTTTGGGTTTGCAGTCCATGTTAATTATTTATGGACAGACCCGCAACTCTTTAGATTGTTTATATATGGTGGTAAACTACATGTTAATACTTGTTTTAGGCAAAGTCTCAAGTATCTGACTATAAAAGACTCATTTTATTATTTGGTGTACTCCTTTTCAATCTTATATTATGGGAGTGCACCATTAAGGTAATCAGACCCTCTCTTTGAAGTGTGTGGCTGTAAATATCGGATCCTAAGTCTACGTTTAATGTAATTCACGTTTTCCACTCTTGCATGTTTTCTCGGTTTTTGAGTCATGTTTCTCTATAAAATGATTTATGTCTTTATTGCTTTATTATTTTCCTTTATATTAAACCTTATTAATAAAAAGTAAAAATAAAATAAAACCCTATAAATAGTAATCTAGCAAGTCTCTAGAATCTAACTTTAAAAGACCCACATTTTAAAACAAATTTTCTAAACCATATTTTCAAAAATTTATTTGGGGGTGGGTGTTTGGGTTTTCCATTCTTGATCACTCAACTTCCTATTCTTATCTCTTCCTCCTCTCGTGGCTAGTTATTTTGTATTATGTTTAGGAAATTTCCCTGTTTTTAGTAGAATAATTTTTTATTTACAGTTGTTTAGTTAAATTGTTAATTTTGGATTATGTATTTGGTTGTTAATTGAATTTCAAGTTAATTTAAATTTTGTCCGAGCATGCTATCTATTTTTCACGAATCCCACCTTCCCGACTTGTTTGGGGGTGATATTATTTGTTTAGCATTGTATTTTACCTTATCCACCTGTATTTGAAATTTAATGTTGCAAGGGTTGAGAATATGGTTTGTGTGAGCATGTTGCTAATATGGTGTAGCTAGAATTGGCTAATCTTGGTTTGTGCAACCTCAAGGATTTGAATTTGGATGATTGCTATTTTTAATGCAAGCCTAAAGGCTATAGGTTTAATTTTGGAGCCTATTTCTATTTTGGTTTTAGAAGCCTTTTCTTATTCCATCGCTTTCCGTATCCATTAGGGAACCTTGAGGACCTTGTTTGAGAAACTAGTGCTCAATAAATACATGGCACCCCATACACTTCACACCACACCTCTCACTTTCACCTCTCACTTTATACCAACAAACTACACTCGGAGTGCGCACTCCCTCTCTGTTGCCTTATAACAGAGCGCGCCTGCACCCAAGGACCTAGAATGCAAAGTCAGAGTTGAGCGCTCCCGCGTCCCTTCCATAGGATATTCTGAGTGCACCCGTGCCCTGACCTCAACACACCTCCAGTTCTATTTTTGGGGTTTTCCACACTCACTTCTAGGAGTTTAGTAGTATATTTGGTTGCTATGAAATCTCCTCAAATCATACCAGAGCAGTCCTTCGAAGAATTGCTCGAGAGCGACACCTATGGATACTAGTTCTGTGATTTTATTGTGCAGGCATGATGGCAACCTCTAATGGTGAGTGTTGACGAAACTTATTCTCCTACACTTACTGCTTATTTCTATGATCATTGTAAGTTCTTTTATCAACCAGATGGAGAACAAGTGTTCTCTGTCACCATTGATGATGTAATAATGGAATTAACCAAGTTTTTGTTGGCCTTTGCTATTGGACTATCTATGCCTACTGAAATTCAAAACTCATGGGGTTATATGGTTGATAATATGTACATCTACAACTATGAGTATTTTCATGAGACTTATGGGGCGGGGATTTTTCGTATAGAAGACCAAGGGCAATATAAAGTAGCCCTTGGTAGCTTGTCCCTTAACATGGGCACTATTATGTTTTTTATCATGCTTAATATCTTAGGGGAATAATGCCACTTGTGATGTCTTCCTTGCTTTAGCTGAGGGACGTATGCTCTATGACCTTCCCTAGACCTTAGTGTCTAGTTTAGCACGAGCCCAAAGTATGAAGCATAAGTACCTTCTTATGCTTGTCTTAGTTTGCCGCATAATGCTATTTTTCTTTCCTAAGTTTTTCACCCATTTCACAGATTGGGTTAGGGTTGAAATTGTGAGACCTACCAATTGCATTATACGCTCTTTCCGTGCGATGATTTGGCTGGGGTGGAGGCTACAACCTAATTAGGTCACACCTTACACCCCATCCGACCAAGTGGCGCTTCACAGGTTAGCAAAGGTAGATGATAAATGGCATCAGGCCTGGCAAATTATCATGGCTTGGCAGGATGCAAAAGAACCTCACTTCTTTATAGAAGAGGAGGACAACGTTTAAATGATGGATATGAGGTGTTCTTAAATTTTCACACGTTTTCATGTATTTTCTATCCTTCTTATTTCTATACTTTGAGGACAAAGCATGTTTTTGTTTGGGGGTGGCATAGAAAAAAGCGTAATTTAAGGCACCTATTAGGATATATATATGTATAATATGCACTTGTTTTCTAGAAAAAAATAAAAAAATGAAAAAACATATAGTATTTATACTATGCACTTAGGAATATTGGTATTGTTTATTTCTCCATGATGATATTAGTCTAGAAGTTTCACGTTAGCTTTTAAATTAGAATAGTTTTTAGAAATTTAGGTTAATATGTAGGTAATAGTCATTGCATCTTTCCATAAATATATTGCATGAGCATCTATGTTTGTATTGGCAGTAAGTTTTTGAAATCTAGGCTAGAGTACTTATTTTACAAATCCTATGAGAATATAGTCTAAAGCCTTATATGAGTGAAATATTTGAGTAATAACATAAGGGATAAGTAAATTCTGAATAGATAAATCACACGACCACTTGTTTGATCACTATACTATATCCTAAGCGAGAATTTAGGTCTTTTTTGGATCAATATAGTCAGAAATTCAAACCTATATGAAATTATTTTCCGTTAGTTGCCCCTCTAAGCCTTTCCTTAGCCTTTTCATAAACCAAAATCCTTTACCCTTTTACAAAAACAAAATAAAAATAAATCAGCCTACCCATTTTTGAATGAGTTTGAGAATAGAGATGAAATAAGAAAAGAAAAGAGAAAGACCTATGGAAAATCAAGAATTTGTTAGTTGCTTCAAATAAGAAAAGAAAATAAAGTTTCCATCCAAAGAAAAAAAAAAAAAAAAAAAAAAAAAGTTAGAACTCCAAAAACAGAATCAAATGAGTCAAAAGCCTAAAGAAAAAGAAAAAAATGGCCAAGGATGGAAACAAAGTGTGGAAGCAAAGTAAGAAAAAGGTTTTCTCTAGTTACATATTTTGAAGACTCTATTATCTCAGACTTATCTTTTTGAATATCCATTTCCTTCCTTGTTAAAACCATTACCTAATCCCCCCAACACCAAATAATGACCTCTAGCTCAATTAGGAATAGGTTAGTATGATAGTAAGTGACAGATGTGTTTGATCGACTTCGGCTTTCTTGTAAGTCATTGAGTTTGTAAGGTAAAGTGTGCCCACTACACACTGGAGCGAGCAAAACTTGAGTGAAAAAATCAGAGTATTTTTGTCTTGACATATATTTGAGGACCTACTAAAGGACGTTATTCCAAAGTTTCAGAAACGGACCTGTTATTCCATTTCATAGCATAGTTCATTATATATATGTTTGTCCGTAGATGATTGATTATTATGCATGTATTAGCTTAGGTTTCCAATTAATTATTCTGTATTCATTGCTAGTGAGATGTATAGATATTTGAGAATAAATAAGGAAAAAATAATTTCTATTTCTAAATCGTTGTAGTATAGATGAAGTTTTGAGTACCTTATCTGGAAAACTCTCACGAGGCTATAACTCGTCCACTAGGGAATTCCTAGTGGTTTAAGGCCTTATTGCAAATGCTCAATGCAATCACACTCAGCGAAACGAGATTAGTTAGAACTCCATTTCTGGTCACTTATTTTAATTTCTCATATTTGCTTGAGGACAAGAAAAATGTTGTTTGGGGGTGATTTGATAAGAGCCCAAAACTGTAGTTTTAAACCCTTAATAATATCACATTTAGACCAATTATGTGTATAATAAATAAGAGTTAATATTGTTTACGTGCTTTTGTGTATTTCAGGTATTAGAGTCATATATGTGAAGAAATATGTCACTTTTGCATGAGAAAGGAGCAAAGGTTGGTTGCTAAGAAGTTCTATGATTAAAGGCCAAAATTCAAGGAGAAAAAACATTTTTAAAGCACAGTCAAAGCTAAAAAGTCAAAGTCAACGCGGGCAGAAATAAAGCATAAAAGTTAATAGAACTTCGATAGGCCGTATCTTTGGACTCATACCTTGGAATTGGGCCTATTATATGTCAAAACGACCAGCTTGGAAAAAACTTTCTAACGGTCTAGACATTGATCTAATGCAAGGAGTAAAATTAGATAAAAAGGCTATTGTAGTAATATCTCACAGAGAAACCCTTTTTGGACTTAAGTAATTAGGTTTTGAGCTTGATTTAGTAGCTCAAAACATGGCTCCAAAGCCCATACACGAAATTGTAAACCTAGCACTCTCATATATAAATAGGACTAAGGCAAAACTCTAGCACACTCCTAATTACTTAGATATATATCCCTTCTTAGTTAATAAATTAGATAATAAATTAGTTTTCTTCTTTAGTTAAACCCTATTTACTATTTTATTAGCCTAACCACCATTAATAAAGCCAAGTTATTTCTATTGTTTCAATTATGTCTTATTCTTATTCTTATTCTTCTATTTATGATAGTCTAATGAATCTTAGCTAAACCTCTATTAGAGGGGTTTGATGAAGAAGACTTGATTTGTTAGTGTAGAATAAGGTGTAGTAATCTATTCCACTCTAGAAGATAGTTAATTCACCACGAGAATAGGTTTAAATTGCCTCACATGTTAATTATTAGTTAGTAGAGATTGTCATGAATAATTAGGGAATAAAAAGGCCCAACCTTTTTGTGAAAATATAAAGATTAGGATTACCACAAATCTATGCTAGCTTATTAAGTTTTAATCAAGGTGGAATCCCCTAATACCTCTCTTCTCATTCACATATTATAACCAAATTGCCATAGTATAAATTAGCATATCGTAATTAGCTATTTTCACCATATTAGTATAATTTAATCAAATGTTCTCATTGATATTATAGAATTGTTAATCTAGTGAAACTATTACATCTAAGAAACTAGGAGTGGAAAAAATTCTTTACTCCACCATATCGGAAGATAAACGAGAGTAGAACTTTGATCAAAAGAGTAGAATAACTAGCTTTCTTATTCCTAGCATAAGTCATTATTCATATGGTAAGAAAATGTCTTTTTACTTTTATCTACACCCTAATTAATTCCCGTGATGGTTCAATGTCCATTTCCTTTGGAAACCTTTATGTTGAGGTGAATGTTTTTAAGATGATGCAACAACTACCAAACACGACTATCGATGGAGAAGTTAGCATGATCGAGAGCTTAGCTTAGGATTATTTTAACAATACGTTCCCAGAAAATTAGATGCACCAATTTCTTTCCTTAAGAAATTATGACTTCAATGATGATTTCTACATAGAGGAAGTCAACACCCTTTAAGAGTCTACTCCAATCTTTGATCCATTACAAAATCCATCTTCCAAGTTTGAAGACCTCTTACCTAAACCAATCTTTACCACTCAGGAAGAAGAACCTCTTGAAACTAATTTTTATCCATTCCTCCCACCCCTGTGTTTAAACCTTTTCCTGCTGAGTTAAAGTATATTCATCTTGATCTGGATGGTAGTCATCCGGTAATTATCTCTTCTCAGTCGACTGCTAATGAAGAGGCACATTTGATTCAGGTTATTAGGGAACATCGTTCTGTGATTAGTTATTCCCTGGATGACATTAAAGGGATTGACCTAGAGTATGCACATATCGCATACATTTAGAGGACAATGTGAAGACTTCATGCGAACCACAACGTCATTTGAACCCTGCCATGAAATAAGTGGTCAGGGAAGAAGTCTTGAGCTTACTCGATACAGGTATCTGATCAAACCTCAAATATGCATTTCTATCCCCTTTAATGCTTCACTTTAGTCAATTTATATGATCAATAATATAGAATAATCACTTTCTTATTGCTTTTTAGGATACAAGCCTATTCAGGACCAATAACTGAGATGAAATGATGATGGGATGAGCACCATCCTGATCAAGATAGATGTATTTTAGGTAAGGAGGAAGAGGCTTATAGTCTGGTGTAGGTGTTATGGGTAACAAGGTTTCCATAGGGCTTTGTGCTTCCATAGTAAACACTTGGGCAGGTGAGGTCTCTCCATGTTTAGGTAAATCATCAACTAAATTGTATAAAGGAATAGATTCCAAGGTGGCACTGGTATCTTACTTATAATGATCCATGTCGAAATCAGAGTCTCCAAAAGATAAGAACTGGTGCACCTCATTCTCTAGAAAAGTCCTGTCGCAGTATTCTTGAACTACACTTTCTATCATGCTTACTTCTCCATCCAATTCCTTTTCCATCTGTTGCTTCATCATCTTGAAAATATTGGCTTCTACTAAGAGATTTCCGAAAGATATGGTCATAGATCCATTACGGAATTTGATGAGGGCGTTGGTTGTTACCAAAAATGGGCGCCCTAGAATGATAGGTATGGAATCATGAGCGACTTCGGTGTCAAGGATGACGAAATCAATAGGGTAGTAAAAATCTTTAACATTAACAAGCACATTTTCGACTACGCCTTCCAGGTATTTAATGGAACGATGGCTAATTGTAAGGTCATAGCTATAGGTGTAAGCTCATGGAAACTGAGTTGTTTGAATAGATAGTATGGAAGGAGGTTAACACTTGCTCTAAGATCGAGTAGAGCAGTAGCTGTATACTTGTCTCCTATAGTGTAATGAATGGTAGGATGACCAGGATCTTTATATTTGATGATTCTGTTGGTGTCTGTGAGGGATGGAAATTATTCTGTAAGAAAAGCATCTTTTGGAATGTCAATTCTTCTTTTGTTGGTACACATGTCCTTGAGAAATTTGGCATGTTTGGGTAAATGTTTGATGGCATCGAGAAATGGCAGATTTATAGTTAGACTCTTGAATGTTTCTCTGATTTCATCAAACTTTTCATCCTCTTTAGGTGTCATTAAGCGTGTTGGAAAAGGTGCCTTTGGTTTATATTTCTTAACTGGCTCAGGTGAATGAGTTGATGGTTTAAGAACTGGAATGCTAACAGGGATATGTGGAGGTATCCATTTTTCAGTTTCTGGCTTTGTGATATACCAAAAATCTTATGGACCAAACAACGCATGAGTATGATAGTAAGTAGACAGGGAAAACCTCATTGTTGGGATGCTGCATCTCAAAAATGAATCTCGATTAGACTATGCAAGATCTTGTATAGAAATACCAGTGGATTCTCTATATCCCACACATCTGAGGTTTGACCTAGGGGAAGGAAGAATAGTAACATTAGGAGTGGAATATACTTGCAAGCCAAATTCATGTTCTCACTGTAAAGTTTTTGGTCACACCAATGCAAAATGCCCAAAGCTTCCCCCGAGAGCAATTCCACATAATTCTTTATAGAGTAGGCCAACTGTGACTTCGAGAAATAATGTTTCTAATTCTGAAACCACCTGGCAACAGGTTGGTACTCAGAGAAATGGAGCTGACTCCTCAGTTGTGGGGACCACTCCATTCAGAAGTACAATCATGCTGATGCAAGAGGATCCGAGTCAGATGATGCTGAGTTGGTAGATTACATATTGATGGCACTAAAGTATTATAAGTTGGCGGATTAGCGCAAAGATGGCAAGTAATTGTGATCTTTTCCTAATTGGGGTAAGTTGGGATGTGTTTAGGTATTTTGGCCATAACTTTGGCTACGGTTGTCAGAATCACGTGTGTGACCCCAATTTGAAAAGATCTTGACGGTACGCAGGGTGTCACAATCAAGCTATGCTCCATGATAACCATTTTCGAGGTCAAAATCCACTATTTTCCCTTCTAAACTCATCATTTTTAGATTTTCTTTCCTTTTTACCATTTCGAAAGTAAATCTGAGTCCGATTTGGGCTAGATTGTTGGTAGATTACTTTTGTTATTATCTAGTTAATTTTAGTAGGGATAATATTCGGATTTAAAATGTTTTACAGCTATAAAGTTCGACTTGTGGGCTAATATTGGATTATTCTTGATTTTATTAAACTTTAATAGACATTAAAGAGGTTTTTCTCTCTGTTTAGGGCAAATCTCGCTCTTGTGTTCTTCTCTGTTTATTATATGTTATTACTAACTACAGGATAATGTCTATTCTATTTGGCTTCAGTTGGTATCAGATGCTTTTTTCATCTTCCTGGGGTTAGATTTCATCAGTTTCAATGGCTGTTGGTCGTGGTCGTCGTGGGCAGGTTCCGAACGAAGAAGTCCGACACTGTGGTCGTAACATTCAGTTAATCATGATTTAAGATTTGCAGAGGCAAGTTGCAGAGTTATCCCCGCGTCTAAGGGCGCAGGTTATTAGTGATCGTGAGATCGAAGATCACGATTCCGATTCCAGTATTGAAAACCCATATCATAATAATTGTCACCAAATTCGGCGTTTTTTTGAATAAAAAATGCGTTTAAAACTCGTTAAATTAGCAAGGCGTCTTGTTCCAATTTAAAACCTGGGTTTTTAAAAATGTCGTGTTTTAAACGCGTTTTAAACTTAAAAAATGTTTAAAACCCGAGATTTTGAAAATCTCCAGTTTAAAACTTTATTAAAACTTGTTTTTTTTTTAATCTAAAAGAAAATGTGAGAAGAAAAATGGGTTTTGGAGTTTACTTTTTTGAAGAGTGGGCGGTAGATTGACTTATTGAGACAGTTCTATTTTGCTTTGGACTATTAATATTTGGAAATTTTAAAGTTATTCACTTATTTGTAGTACTTGATTATGCAATTATGGTTGGTAGTTAGTAGTATCTTATTTAGGTTCTTTTTTTGGTACTGAATCTAAAACTTATAGTATTTAAATGAGTAATTGATAATTTGATACTTTCATGAATTTGAATTTTTTTTTTTCATTTGCATTTTTATTATTTTTATTTTCTGTGCTTATTTTTTTTTCCACTCTTATAAAAAATCAAACTCCTTATCTATCGTATTCATTATCATCGATTTTTACCGTTTCTTTTACTCATTATACATATTATACATTTTAAACCCGTTTTACCGTTTTAAACCCATTTTTTATGAGCCACATTTTTTTACACATTTTTTTTCCATTTTTTCCCCGAGACATTCCATTTAAAACACGAACTAAGTTTTTTTCAAGTACGTCGTTTTAAACCCGTAACGTACTTGGTGGTAATGATCACAATGAGGCTCGCTTTAGAGAGCACCATTGTAGGGATTTCAAAATATAGTTGCCTGAGTTTTCGGGTACGTTAGATGTTAAAGGATTCATCGATTAGTTGAATGAACTAGAGCGTATCTTTGATTATAAGGAAGTTCCAGATTGTGTCAAAGTGAAATTGGTCGCCATCAAACTGAAGGGCAGAGCATTTGCATGGTGGGAACAGTTGAGGCGGTCACGACACAGGAAAGGAATGGCCAAGATCACTGATTGGGCGAATATGAAGAAGAGTATGTAAGGTCACTTTCTTTCTTTTGGCTACACTTAAACCTTGTTCTAGCAGCTTCATTCATTGAGGCAAGGCACAAGATCAGTTGATGAATATACAGAGGAATTCTATCAATTGATTGCCCATAATGATTTATCTGACACAGACGAATAAACTGTGGCACGATATTTGGGGGGATTACGCCAACCCCTACAGGATGTCCTCAGCCTTCACTCAATGTGGACCGTTTCTGAGGCATAGCAGTGTGCACTTGTTGTAGAGAAACAACAGAACAGACGACTACTATTCCGAGGGGAGCCAAGAAGTCGACCAATTTGCCCTCAACAACCTGGTCTAGCCCAGCAACCACCGACAGGTAATCTTAGTTCTACTATTTAGTGTTTCAGATGTGTTGAACAAGGTCATAAATCGAATTCTTGTTGAAAACCTCCTAATTTTCAAAAAGGTAAAAATCTCTTAATTGAGGAAGGTTGATAAGAGCCCAAAACTGTAGTTTTAACCCTTTAACAATATTGCTTTTTGACCAATTATGTGATTAATAAGTAAGAGTTAGTGTTTTTTATCGTGTTCTTATGTATTTCAAGCATTAGAGTCGAATATGTGCAGAAATGCGTCCCTTTTGCGTGATGAAGAAGCAAAGGTTGGTTGTTAAGAAGTTCTATGACTAAAGGCCAAGATTCTAGGAGAAAAAGCCTTTTTAAATCCTGGTCAAAGCTGAAAAGTCAGTTAACGCGGGCAGAAATAGTACACAAAAGTCAGCAGAACTTTCGGAAGTCGTATCTTTGGACTCAGACCTCGGAATTGGGCCTATCTTATGGCAAAACGACTAGCTCAGAACGGGCTTTCTAATGGTCTAAGCATTGATCCAATCAAAGGAGTAGAAGTTGATGAAAAGGCTATTAAAGTCAAATCCAGCTGAAAACCCCTCTGTGGACTGAAGAAATTGAGTTTTGGGCTCGATTTTTCGACCCAAAACATGGCTCCTCAGACCATACATGAAAAAGTGGATCTTGTGTCCTCCATTTGAAGACACAAGACTTAACTCTTAAGCATATAGTTTTTAGAGTTAGCCATTATCCAATAACTTGTTTTAGATCTAGTTTTTACATTCAATTAATTAGTTTTAGACAAAGTAGATTATTATTTAGAATCAGATTTAGTTTTATAATAAAGTATTAGTTTTTTCATTTCAATTTAGTTTATTGATTCAATTATAATTTAGATTTAGTTAATAAAGTATTAGAATAGAGTGTTTTATGCATCATTGGATTCGAAATTCTCTCCTGATCGTTTCCATATATCATTCGAAAAAATCGGACCGGTTATGAGTTGGGAATTTCAATTTTAAATTTCGCGTGTATAAGGACAAAATGGGTATTTCCGTATTTGTTTGGGCTTGGGCCCAAGTAAATAGTACAACCCAAGAACGCATCGCGTTCTTCTTCTTCCACACGCATCCAACTCAATTAATGCACAAAACCCTAGCCAAAATAAATAAAAAAAAAAAAAAAAAAAAACTAAATACCACCACGCCAAATAGGATTTCCCCCACTCCAAATCTTCTCCACATCATCTCCACCACCATTTCCAACAGTTTCAACCACCAAAAAATAAAAAAACAAAAAAAAATCCAAACAATTTTGAACCACCACCGCGCCACCTCCCAAATTTTAAGTGAGTTTGATTCAAACTCCATCCCCACATTGCATTCAATCCCACAAACCGACTACAACCTTCAATGGCTCAAAGACGGAGAATTTTGCCGGAACAAGCTTTTACTGCCGCCCGCTTTACACCATTTTTTAGTGACGAGATGATTAGGAGGAATTAGAATAGGTTGTGGTATTCGACAGATGATTTCTACCACTCCGATTTGGTCGAACAATTCTATAAGAAGAGGGGGTTGGAGGGTTAGAAAATTTTTGTGAAGGTGGCTGGGACGAGGAGAGAAGTTTCTAGAGAGTTGTTGGCTGATATTTTAGGCATTACGTCTGAATGCCACCTCAAAGACACCTTGCAGGAATCCCAGTATACTGGAGTTCCTGCATTGATGAAAGACATTGTCATGGAGGGTCAGTACAATCCGAATTCTCATTGTGTTCGACAGTCATCTCTGCGAACCAACCAGCTGGTTGTAGCTTAGTGGATTGGTAAGAACGTCATCAGGAAGGAGAAAGTCAGCGACATCGGTCTGACATGTCTGCACGTTCTCTAGATATTGCAAGACAAGAGGTATAAATTCTGCATCCTCGAGTTTATTTTAAATATGATTAGAAGAGTTGGAAAGAGTATTGCGCCCTTCCCGGTATTGATCACTAAGATCATGATGTCTTTTAAAGCTGTTACAAAATTTGTTCGTATTATGTTAAAATTGCATTCAAATGCAATTATTTATATGGAGTGTATCCAAAAGACTTGGAAGTTGCCGGAGGATAGCGTGGTTGATTCGGATGAGGAGATGGAGGATATGACATGTTTGGATGAAAATGCCTTGGAGAGGTGTACTTCTGATTTAGAACGCATGTTAGTGCTGCATAGTGGCTTGCGTTGCGTTTATGGTATTTGTCAAGATTTATGGATAGGCAGATTATAATTGGAAATAAAAAAAAAGGAACCTTCAGACGAGTTATGAACAACTCAACGATGGTGGGAAAGATCTCCAGTATAATATGGAGACTCTCGTCCAGCGTTAGGATGCACATTGGGTAGAAATGAAGGCAGAGATGGAAGCACAGTGCCGATTCCGAGTTGAGATTCTAGAACGTATGCCACCCATGAGGGGTTCTTCTGATGAAGAGGCGTCTGTGAGGCGCGAGCGTCGTCGCCGAAGGCCAGATGGCTCGGGCCTACCTTCATCCCAGGCCCAATCTTCATCTCAGGGGCCATCTTCATCTCCTAGCTAGTTTCTTAGAAAAATTTGTTGTTTTAATGTTAATTTTTATTGTTTTTATTAGTTTGGATGTTAAGTTGTTGAATTCAGTAGTTAATTGTTATTTGGATTTCAATTTTAATTTAATTTGGTTCTTTTCAACGCATGCGATGATTTTTGCGTTAATCCCACCTTCCCGAATTGTTTGGGGGTGATATTATTTCTTTTAGCATTGTTGTTTTTATGATCCACCATTTTAGAAATAATATTTCGATGATTATTGGGAATGTTGCCGATATTGGCATGGCTATGATTAGATATTGTGGTAAGATAAAATTTCAATGAGTTAAGAAGTTGCTATTGTAGGAACCGTTATGGTTTCGCCGAATGATTTACTACGAACCGCAAAACACCCACGCGCAGCGGAATAAGGGGTGTCACGGTTTGGTTAGAAATTTACCTTTTAGATCAGCTTCTTGATATCTCTGAGAATCCAATAGCTATGAAATTAGCAACCACCTCTTGATCTTCTGTTGTATTCCTTTCAATAGATTGGACGTTGTGTGGGCAACGATCTACTAACCCCCTTCTTTCCCCAAGCTAGAACCGATTTTGGATCTATCTTTCCTTACCTGTCTTTTCAATCTAGATGAATAGTGAATTTAGCCAGGAGAGAAGGGTTTCTATTTATAGGCTACAATAGGGACCATGAGGAGAAATTAGGGTTGGGCCTCCTGACGGGCTTGGGCTTCCCATGTTCGCCCAGAACACACATCCCAAGTCCGTCAACAAATGGATTATTCCACTAAAGGCCATTGTTGCATTACCACCCTAATCCCAAATTACATGTTACGTTTATGGCTCCATATTATATGCTTGTTGATCTCCCCATGTTTAAGATATCGAATGTCCATTGATTAAGTTAAGTTACTGACAACTACATTAATCAACTTCTTATGTGCTTAAGTAGTACCACTTAACCTTATTATCATGTCGGATTAAATCCACCTGCAGGGTTTACATGATAATCCTTATGAGCTCCTCAAGGGGACATCATCAGCCCGACTTTTTGCGGGACACGGATTCCTTCTATAATCAATAGGACACCTTACATACAATGTCATTATCCAATCCACCGAGTTTGTTGATTCACAAATGAATCTCACTCATTGATGATTTAAAACAATGTACAATGCACACAAGTGCCAGTTATTATATCTAGATTAAGAGGACAAACATCCATAATAACAGAGGTGTTTGTTCTCTTATATATTCAGTATAAAGAGAAACAACCTCACTTGGTCATGTTCAATACACACAAGTGTACTAGTGTAATCCTTTAGTCAAGATAGACTAATAGCAGATTATACTACAACTGTACTAATGGTTTGTCCAAATCCATTTAGGTTGTGAACGTTTACTTATACTTTATAAGGTACCGATGATATTATCTTCTATGTGTCACCACACACCATATCATCTACAACATAAAGTATTAGACACATGCATATAACTAATAGCATATATAATATGCATAACATTTGCCCATATGATTCTCATTCAAAATATAAAGAATTAGAGTTAATACAAAAGTAGTGCTTTTAGTATATAACCCTATCAATCTCCCACTTATACTCAAAGCATTGCTTTTTAATATACTACTAACAGCTATTCTAAATCCAATCTAAAAGATATTAGGTTTGTTTTATAAAAATAAATATGGGTTGTTTCCATTTTAAGTTTTGGAAATATTTTGTTTCGGCAATTGCCTTAAATTTTTTTGGCAAATTGTCGATTCATTTTAGAAACTTAAACCCTATATATACTTTCTTCATTCTACACTCAAAACCCACACATCTCACTTTCATCTCTCGCCTTAAACCTCCAATTTTTCCTCTTGATTTTCAATACACCCTATTCTTCACACACGGAGCGCGACCCACATAGTATCAAGACCAATTCTGAGAGCTCCTAGCGCTGAAGCATCTTTAACTTGAGTTGGACTTGAGCGCGACACGCGCCCTACCAAGGCAATTTTGAAGCGCAACCCGCGCCCTAACCTTCGTAACCATGAAAAATTCCAATTTTTTGTAGGTTATTCCAGGGTTGTTTGTAGCTCTTCTCGAGAGTAGTTATTGTGATGACATCTCCTACAGTCATACCTGAGCAGTCTTTTGAAGACTTGTTGGGAAGCGACACCTATGGTGCTTGGTTTTGCAAGGTGATCATACACGTAGGCTAGGAACCGCTAATGGTAAGACCTAATGAACTTTATTCTCCTGCACTAACATCTTATGTTTATGATAATTGTAAGTTCTTTGATAGACCGGATGGAGAACAAGTGTTCTCTATCACCATTAAGGATGAACAAATGGAAATTACCAGGTTCTTGATAGCCTTTGTTCTTAGACATGCTATGCCTGCTGAAATACAAAACTCACAGGCTTATTTGGTCAATAATATATACCTTTATAACTATGAGAATTTGCATGAGCATTATGGGGCAAGAATCTTTAGGATATAGGACCAAGGGGAATATAATGTCGCCCTTGGAAGCATGTCCATGAACGTGGGCACTATTATGCTTTGGATCATGCTAAATATTAGAGGGGAATGGCGTTATTCTTTTGCGAATGACGAAACTTGTGAAATTTTCCTTACTTTAGCTAGGGGACGTATACTCTATGATATTCCCCAGACCCTAATGTCTAGTTTAGCATGAGCCTATAACATGAGGCATAAGTACCTCTTTATGCCTATTTTAGTTTGTCGTATTATGCTATGTTTCTTCCCTGTTTTTTATGCCCGTTTCACTGATTGGGTTGGGGTCAACAGTGTGAGACCCACCAATTGGATTATTCAATCTTTCCGTGCAATGACTTGGGAAGGTTGGAAGATACGACCTTATCAGGTTGCACCTTACACCCCATCCTACCAAGTGGCGCTGAACAGGTTAGCAATCGTAGATGATAAATGGCGTGAGGCTTGGCAAGTCATCATGGCGTGGCAGGATGCGAAGGAACCTCATTCCTTTATAGATGAGGAGGAGGATGACGCTTAAATTTTGGAGATAAGGTAAGTTTTTAATTTTAGTTCGTGTCTGCTTACGTCCCAAGTAATTTAATTCTTGTAACCCCATAATGGGTGGAACTCATATAGAGTTGCATCTATTTTTCTTTTTCTATATTAGGATGTTTTAACCTTGTTTTGCAGATGTTCCAAAATTTCACGCGTTTCCATGGTATTTTTCTACCCTTTTTATTTCAATACTTTGAGGACAAAGCATGCTTCTTGTTTGGGGGTGGCATAGAAACACGTGTAATTATGGCATCTATTAAGATATAGATATGTATAATATGCACTTGTTTTCTAGTAAAAATTTCAAAAATTTAAAAATATAAATAAAAAGTTATGCTATACACTTAGGAATATTGGTATTGCTTTCTTTCTATGCTCTTAATAATCTAGAAGTCTCACGTAGCTTTTGTATTATAATAGTTTTTAGAAACTTAGATTAATATGTAGATAATAATCTTTGCATCTTCCTATAAGTCTATTGCTTTAGTATCTTTGATTGTTTGGTAGTAAGTTTCTGAAATATAGGCTAGAGTACTTATTATACAAATCCTGTGAGAATATAGCCTAAAGCCTTATATGAGTGAAATATTTGAGAAATGACACAAGGGAGAAGTAAAATCCGGATAGAGAAATCACACGTCCACTTGCTTGATCACTATACCATATCCTAAGCGAGAATTTAGGCCCTTTTTGGATTGATATAGCCAGAAATTCAAACCTATGAATTATTTTCCCCTAGTCGCCCCTCTGAGTGTTTTTTTAGCTTTTCATAAACTGTAAATCCTTTAACCTTTTACAAAATAAATTAAAAATAAAAATTAGCCTACCCATTCTTTGAATGAGTCTGAGAATAGAGATGAAGAATAGAAAAAAGAAAGATCGTTGAAATCAAGAATTTGTTAGTCGCTCCAAATAATAAGAAAAGAAAGTTTCCATCCAAATAAAAAAAATAAAATAAAATAAAAATAAAAAACAAATAAATAAAGAGATAGAACTCCAAAAATAGAATCAAAGGAGTCAAAAACCAAAGGAAAATAAAAATATGGCTAAGGATGGAAACAAATTGTAGAAGCAAAAGTAAAGAACAAGGTTTTCTCTAGTTACATAATATGAAGACTCTATTATCTCAGACTTGTCTTTTTTGAATATCCATTTCTTTCCTTCTTAAACCATCTCCTAATCCCCGCAACACCTAATAAAGACATCTAACTCAATTAGGAATAGGTTAGTGTGATAGTAAATAGCATATGTATTTGATCAACTTCGACTTCCTTGTGTGTCATTGAGATTGTAAGGTAAAGTGTGACCACTACACACTGGAGTAGCGAAACTTGAGCAGAAAAATTAGAGTGTTTTTGTTTTGACATTTGTGTGGGGACCTACTTAAGGACGCTATTCCAAAGTTTCAGAAACGAACCTATTAGTGCATTTCATAGTATTACTCATTGTATATATGTTTATTCATAGATGATTGATTATTATGCATATATTAGCTTAGGTTTCGACTTGATTATTCTGTATTCATTGCTAGTTTTATTTCTTAGTCGTTGTAGTATAGATGAAGTTTGTGAGTACCTTCACTGGAAAAACTCTCAGGAGACTACAACTCGTCCATTAGGAAATTCCTAATGGTTTAAGGCCTTGTTGCATATGGTCAATGCAATCGCACTCAGCGAAACAAGATTAGTTAGAACTCCATTTTTGGTCACTTATTCTAATTTCTCATATCTGCTTGAGGACAAGCAAAATGTTGTTTAGGGGTGGTTTGATAAGAGCCCAAAACTGTAGTTTTAATCCTTTAACAATATTGTTTTTTGACCAATTATGTGATTAATAAGTAAGAGTTAATGTTTTTTATCGTGTTCTTATGTATTTCAGGCATTGGAGTCGAATATGTGCAGAAATGTGCCCCTTTTGCGAGATAAAGAAGCAAAAGTTGGTTGTTAAGAAGTTTTATGATTAAAGACCAAGATTCAAGGAGAAAAATCATTTCTAAAGCTCAGTCAAAGCTGAAAAGTCAAAGTCGACGCGGGCAAAAATAGTGCACAAAAGTCAGCAGAATTTTCGGAAGCCTTATCTTTGGACTGAGACCTCAGATTTGGGCCTACCTTATGTCAAAACGACCAACTTGGAATGAGCTTTCTAATGGTCCTAGACTTGACCTAATAAGAGGAGCAGAAGTGGATGAAAAGGCTGTTGAAGTCAAATCCAGCTGAAAACCACTATGTGGACTGAAGAAATTGGGTTTTGGGCGCAATTTTTCGGCGCAAAATATGGCTCCTCAGCCTATGCACAAAAAAGTGGATCTTGTCTCCTCCATTTAAAGACACAAGACTTATGTCTTAAGCATATAGGTTTTAGAGTTAACCATTATCCAATAACATGTTTTAGATCTAGTTTTTACATTCAGTTAATTAGTTTTAGAATAAAGTAGATTATTATTTAGAATCAGATTTAGTATTATAATAAATTATTTGTTTTTTCCATTCACTTTAGTTTATTGATTCAATTCTTATTTAGATTTAGTTGTCTTAAATTCATAATTAGTTTGTTTTAATTTGATAATTAGTATTCATAATCATAGCTCTAAATTAGTTTTAAATTCGGTTTAATCCATTTTGAATATTAGACTATTGTTAAATTAGATTATAAAGTTTAATCATTTATTCAATAATGAGTTGTTATATTTGTTATTGTTTAAGAAATGATAGTATAATGATTCAAAGCTAAAACCTCCATTAGAGGGGTTTATGGAAGGCTTGATGAAACTTGATTTCGATTAGCGTAGAATAGTTCGTAATATTTTATTCCATTCTAGAAAGTAATTATTTCACCATGAGAATGGGTTTGATTGCTTCACATGCTAGTTGTTAGTTGGTAGAGATTACCATGAACAATTAGGGATTATAAACACCCAATTATTATACGGAAGCATTGCAATTCGGATTACGACAATTCTTCATTAGTAAATTAAGTCTTCGGATTACGACAGTTAAGGTGGAATCAAATCCCCCTAATTCTTTATCATATAGTCAATTTAGTATTTCCGTAATTTGAATTATCGCATCTTTATTAGTATAATTTCCATCTATACTTTCATTGACTTTGATATAAGATTGATAATCTTAGTTAACATTGAATTCTAAAGAACTAGGACTGGAACGAATTCTCTACTCCACGTATTGCAATAGCATTGAGAGTGTGGAAAACTTTGATAACATAAGCAGTAAATAGTTTTACTTGCGTTTAAGTCTCGTTACTTATTCGTAAGTAAAACTAGCATTTTACAATTTTATCAAAGGCAGACGACACTGAGGAGATGGGAGAGCCTGAGTATGATGATGATGAAGATAATGTGTTGTATGGAGATGGCCATGAGAATCTGGTAATTCGTAAGAGTCTACTAACTCCCAAGGGAGAATCAGGAGACAATTGGTTAAGAACCAATATTTTCCACACAACCTGCACAATTGCCGATAAAGTCTACAAAATGATCATTGACAGTGGTAGTTGTGAGAACGTAGTGTCTGAAGAAGCTGTCCAGAAAATACAGTTGAAGACAGATCGTCATCCCAAGCCATACAAATTGTTATGGTTGAGTAAAAGCACTGAGGTAACAGTTGATAGGCATTGTCTAATTTATTTTTCGAATGGCAAGAAATATTTTGATAATCCTTGGTGTGATGTTTTAGCTATAGATGCATGTCATGTATTGTTAGGTAGACCTTGGCAGCATGATCGCAGTGTTGTTCATGATGGGCAGAAAAATACATATTCCCTCAACATGAAAGGGAAGAAAATTGTGTTGGCACCTTGTCAGGAAGGACCCATTCCTGCCCCACTAGCTAATAGTACTACATTACTTTCTATGTCCCGGTTTTTAGTTGAGATTAAGTGTGGAGATGTTATCTATGCTCTAATGCCTTGTGGAACTAGTGCAACTAGCATTGTGAATTCCGATTTACCAATAGAAGTGCAACAACTACTAGCCGAGTTTTTTGACATGATGCCAGAAGATCTTCCCCCTAGACTACCACCTATGAGGGATATTCAGCATCAGATTGACCTTGTTCCAGGCTCAAGTTTGCCTAATCGACCGGTGTATCACCTTAGTCCTAAAGACTCTGAAGAGTTACATCGACAGGTGGTAGAGCTATTAGAACAAGGATACATCCATGAAAGTATAAGCCCATGTGCAGTCCCTACCCTGTTAGTGCCGAAGAAAGATGGCTCCTGACATATGTGTGTTGATAACAGAGCAATCAACAGGATCACATTGAAATACAGGTTCCAAATTCCCTGCCTAGATGATATGTTAGATCAGTTATCCAGTTCTAAGGTCATCTCAAAAATTGACCTTAAAAGTGGATACCACCAAATCCGAATCAGACCTAGGGATGAGTAGAAGACAGCGTTTAAGACGCAGCATAGGTTGTACGAGTGGATGGTAATGCCTTTTGGGCTGTCCAATGCGCCCAGCACATTTATGTGGTTTATGCATCAAATTTTACAGCGTTTCATGTGGAAATTCATTATAGTCTACTTCGACGATATTCTCATTTATAGCCTGACATGGGAATCACACTTTGATCACGTTCGTACTGTTTTTTATATGTTGAGAATGAAATGCCTGTTCGTCAATCCGAAAAAGTGTTCTTTCTTTACTACTTCTATAACCTTCCTTGGTTTTATTGCGCCTACTGATGGTGTTCATGCAGATCAGTCAAAGATAGACGCGGTCTTAGAGTGGCCCACGCAAAAGACCTTGCATGATGTGCGAAGTTTCCATGGATTGGCATCTTTCTACCGCCGGTTCATCCAAAATTTTAACTCTTTGATTGCTATCACAGAGTGCCTCAAGGGTCGTGATTTCAAGTAGTCTGAGGACGTTGAGATGATTTTTCAACTGGCCAAGAGAAAGATGACAGAGGCGCTAGTGTTGGCATTTTCCGATTTTGAAAAAATATTTGAGCTGAATTGTGGTGCATCTGGAATTGGCATTGGTGATGTTCTGAGTCAGGAAGGGTGACCCATAACTTTTTTCAGTGAGAAGCTATTATGATCAAAGAAAAATTACTCCACCTATGATCAGGAATTCTATGTCATAGTTCATTCCTTGAAGCATTGGTGACACTACCTAATACAGAGGGTGTTCATTTTTCTCACTGACCATGAGGCCCTAAAGTATATAAATGGCCAGCACAACTTGAATCAACGACATGCCAAGTGGGTGGTGTACTTACAGAAGTTCACGCTCTCACTGAGGCACTAAGCAGGCAACGTGAACAAAATCACAGATGCTCTGAGTCGTCGTACGTTACTCCTCACCACCATACGCACTAGAGTTGCAGAATTTGAGTCTTTCACTGATATGTATGAAGCATATCCTTCCTTTGGGGGAATAATACAGGAGGTAACTGACGGTCAACATCATGATTTTATTGTGCATCATGGTTATCTGTTTCATGGTCTACAATTGTGCATTCCAGATTGTTCCTTAAGGCAGCAGATTATCAGTGAGCTTCATAACGAGGGACATTTTAGGCGAGATAAGACATTGTCTCTGATCTCTTCTGACTTTTATTGGCCAAAAGTGTCTAATGACGTGGCTTATTATGTGGATTATTGTTATGTGTGTCAATGGTCTAAAGGAGTTCTCACCAATATGGGTTTGTACACTCCTTTACCTGCTCCTGAAGCCCCATGGCTTGATGTCAGTATGGACTTTCTGTTGGGTTTACCCCGTACCCGATGGTCTTCATATTCTATTTTGGTTGTGGTTGACAGATTCTCTAAGATGGCCCATTTTTTACCTTACAAGAAGACAATGGATGTTGGCCGGATCGCTCATCGTTACTTCAAAAAGATTGTGCGTTTACATGGTGTTCCTCGATCAATTACTTCTGATTGTGACACCAAGTTCATAAGTCATTTCTGGAGAAGTTTATGGAGTAAACTGGGTACCCAGTTGAATTTCAGTAATGCCTACCACCCACAGATGGACGATCAGATTGAGGTGCTAAACCGAAGTTTGGTCAGCCTTTTGAGGTGCTTTGGAGGAACTAAACTGAAGCAGTGGGATCTAGCGTTACCACAAGTTGAATTTGCCTATAATAGATCAAAGAATAGAACCACATGACTGAGTCCATTTGAGATTGTCGTTGGTCAGAACCCATCCGAGGTGCTGGACTTAGCCCTTATTGTACGTATAGGTCGTTTAAATCCTAAGGTAGATGAAATGGCAAAAAATCATTGGGGTATCCATGAGAAGGTGAAATTGGCCATTCATGAGAACAATGCCAAGTACAAGCTTCGTGTCGACTGTCATCGTCGTCAGGTACTTTTTGATGTTGGTGATTTTGTTTGGGCAGTATTAACTCTTGACCGATTTCCTATTGGAGAGTATAATAAGCTTAAAGAACAGAAGATTGGACCCTGTGAGGTACTGCAGAAGATCAATGATAACGCATACTGGTTGCACCTCCGAGTCATTTGAAGACTTCTGATGTCTTTAATGTGAAGCACCTGAGTCATTGTTTTGTGGAGTTCGATACTACTATGAACTCGAGGACGAGTTCTTTCCAACCTGGCCCGACTGATGTAGGAGGATCTGAGTCAGATGATGTTGAGCTGATAGATTACACATTGATGGCACTAAAGTATCATGAGTTGGCAGATTAGTGCAAAGATGGCAAGTAATCATGATCTTTTCCTAATTGGGGTAAGTTGGGATGTGTTTTGGTATTTTGGCCATAACTTTGGTTACAGTTGTGAAAATCATGCATGTGACCCCAATTCGGAAAGATCTCTGCAGCGCGCACGCTCCTACAACCTAGCTATGCTCCATGGTAACCTTTTTTGAGGTCAAAATCCAATATTTTCCCTTCCAAAATCATCATTTTTAGATTTTCTTTACTTTTTACCATTTCTGAAGTAAATCTAAGTCTGATTTGGGCTAAATTTTTGGTAGATTACTTCTGTTAATATCTAGTTAATTTTGGTAGGAATAATATTCGGATTTAGAATGTTTTACAGCTATAAAGTTTGGCTTGTGGGCTAATATTAGATTATTCTTGATTTTATTAAACTTTAATTAAAATTAGAGACATTTTTCTCTGTGTTTAGGGTAAATCTCTTGTGTTCTTCTCTGTTTATTATTTGTTATTACTATTCTACAAGATAATCTCTAGTATATTTGGCTTCACATGCCTATTACAGTAAATGAAGTTCAACATGTTACTCCAGATCCAGAAGTACCTAGACACGAGACAAGTGTTTTACAGGACAGTACTAGCCATGAAATGATCCCTTATGTGAACAAAAACTCTAGAAACAGATTTAGTCTGCTAGAAGGGATTATTGAAGAAGGGGAAATTGTAGAGATAGTCTTGGCAGCAGAAAATCAAGTGGCAGGAAGGGATGGAGTTATTCATAAGGGGTATTTAGTTTTAGTCATACTTATAATAGCGATATTAGGCTTTCATACATTTATACTTGAAAATTAGACTTTAGTCCAACCTTTGCCTTGTATTTTGCTTAATACCTAGAATACCCTTACACATGCGCCTCACATGTTTGATGAATTTTAGGACCAAAGCATAATATCGCTACTATAAATAGGACCAAAGCCTAAATACCCCTAATTTCAGATAGACAAAAGGGATTAATACAAAAGGGATTAATTCTGATTTTTCCCTTATCTATATCTGTAAAACACTGTTAAAGTGAGGAATAAAGATTAAGAGTCCAAAACAATTGGACTCAGCTTGACAATGAGTGAGCACTTCAAACCCGAAATGCTAGTTCGACCCATTTATAAAGGCAAGTCTAGATTACATTTCTACATGTTTGGATTTGGGGCAATCTGAATTCAATCTCCCACAAATTCAGAAATTATTGTCTTCCCTATACCATGCGTTCCACAGCCATTCTCAACTTCAAACTCCATGTTGTTGTGGTTGTTATTAGTTTCCATGCTCAAAATCATTGTTTTCCCATTGTGTTGTCAGCTTGTTGGCAAATGGCCTAGAATCATGTTCTTAGGCAAAAAGAAACAAAGCTAAATGAAAGAATCTTGCTTTCTAGGTTAGCTTGGCCTATTTACAATTACAATTTCACTTTCAACTTTCGGAAAAAGAAAAAAGAAAAAAAGAAATCAGCTATGCACAACAGCTGTTCTTGATGTATGTGTAACAAAACCCACCGATTGATCTTCCATTCCAACAGTCCAATGTCTAATAATGCGCAACAACGACGCTGACTTCATTCTCGCTCTTATTGTCCCAGTCGTCATTAATTATCAAATAGCCTTTTCAATCCCTGCCAATTCTTCCACGCCCTCCGTACCGCCTCTTCGACAAATCTGCACAAGCCCTGCCGCCGTATTCTCTTGAGCATTCTCCGGTCCATCTCTCAATACTACAGCTATTGTTCGAATGGTAGGAAATTCAGCTGCCACCTTCATGACTCCACCGCGCTTTGCCACCCCGGCAAGAATTGCCATTACTTCCTCTGGAAATTCCTTGGCTACCCCTACAGCCATTTCCACAACTCCCCATTCAATTAGCCTCCCAAGTGATTCTCTATCTCCCTCTAAATTTAAAATTGCCACCAATGCGTCTCTTTTTGAACTAGTTGGTCCTTTTTTAACTAATTCAACTAATCCACTCACAACACGTGTTTTTTGCCTGAAATTAGGGGTATTTAGGCTTTGGTCCTATTTATAGTAGTGATATTAGGCTTTGATCCTAAAATTAATCAAACATGTGAGATGCACGTGTAAGGGTATTCTAGGTATTAAGCAAAATACAAGGCAAAAGTTGGACTAAAGTTTAATTTTCAAGTATAAATGTATCAAAGCCTAATATCGCTATTATAAGTTGGAATAAAACCTAAATACCCCTATTCATAATCAGCAGCAAAGGGATTTTTGAAATTGGGCTTGAGTGTAACAATGTGGTTTTCCAATATGTACCAGATGCCTTTAATACAGAGAAAGCCCAAAAAGAACTTGCAACTGCTTACCCTAACAAAGACATTGAAATCAACATTACCGAAGGTTTCATTGATGACCCTATTACCTGTATTACTGAAGACAATTCTAGTGACCCCCAATTATTTTTAACAGATAAGTTTCATCAAGATTCTGAGCCCTTATCTGGGGATAACTATCCTATTAGTGAGAAGGTGTATTTTTTAGACCATGAGTATATTGATCGACCTCCTGTGAGCAATGTCATTATTAACACCGAGAAAACTTTCAGCCCTATTTCTACAAGGAACCAAAGACAAATTTAGCAAAAGGCTAAAAGTAAGGAGCTCATGGAACAAATCTCTCAAAAGAGTAATGGCAAGCTTAATGCTTTTGGTAAGAACAAAAAACTCTAACTCCATGATGATGAGACCTATGGGAGTATGGAATGTCCGAGGTATTAATGATCGAAACAAAGCTATAGAAGTGGGTAAGATTAGACTTGATAATAATTTATGTCTTTTTGGCATGTTGGAAACAAAAGTTAGAGAACAAAAATCTCTAAACATCAAGAACTTATGTTGTCATGGATGGCATTTTTGCATTAATTATAGTAGTGACCCTAGTGGAAGAATATGGCTTTGTTGGGATTATAACTATATTAAAGTGGATGTAATATCTGAATCTAGTTGGTGTATCCACTCTTATGTGACCAATCTTGCAGATGGAAAAGCTTTCTTTCTCTCAGTTGTATATGGAAGTAATGAGAGTCATGATAGAACTTCCTTGTGGAATTACCTAAAGAACTTGAGTTCTTTCTCCTCTGGAGCATGGTGTGTCTTGGGTGATTTCAATAATGTTCTATATTCATATGACCGAGTTGGTTATGTAGCTGTACACCTAAGGAAAACTATAGGTTTCATGAATTATCTTACAGTTACTACACTAACTGATTTGAAATTTTCAGGAAGCTTTTATACATGGTCTAACAATGCAGATGGAAATTCTAGAAGGATGTCAAAAATTTACAGATGTCTTATCAATATTGCATGGAGCTCTACTTATTCATCTGAAGCTATATTCCAGCCTCCAGGAGTTTCTGATCACTCACCAATCTTTATACATTGGCATAGCTTAAAAAAGATTCATATGCCTTTCAAATTCTGCAACATCTAGTATATGCACCCTGGGTTCCAGGAGGTTCTTTTGAAGGTATGGGCTATTCCTTTGCAAGGAAACCCTGTATATATTCTTAATTCTAAGTTAAGAATGCTCAAGAAGGCAATCAGAGGATGGTCTAGAGGAAAATTCTCAAACTTTTCTACAATAGTTAATGCAACTAAGGTGAAACTCTATGATATCAGAAGCTTCTTCAAGTCTCTCCCTCATATGCTCTCCTCTCCCAGCAAGAAAAAGAAACAAGATGCTTTTACACTTCTCTTTCTAAGATGGAACAAGTTGACTTGAGACAAAAAGCTAACTGTGACTGGCTCTAATTCAATGACAAATGCAATGCCTACTTTTTTAATGTCATCAAGGAGAAAAATGGAAGAAATCTAATCTGGGAAATTGAGAATAGCAATGGATTACATTAAATGACCCTGACCAAGTTTCTTTAGAGTTCCTAAACTTGTATGAATCCTTGTTTGGCTAAGAAACTGATATTGCTTATGATATAGAGTTCTTTAACTCTATGCAAGCTTCAAGAGTCATCTCAGATTCTGATGCTATTTATTTTGATAGGGAAGTATCCTATGATGAAGTCAACGCCACTCTCTTTAGTATGGAAGATAACAAGGCTCCTAGGCCTAATGGTTTCAATGCTTTATTTTTAAGAAGTATTGGGCTATTGTGGGAGATGACATGGTAAACTCTATGCTCTATATGCTTGAACACAATTATATCCCACCATGTATCAATTCTACTTTCATCGTTCTTGTGCCTAAGAAGACTCCTATTTCTAAGGTTAGTGATTATAGACCTATAGCTTGCACAAATGTCATATACAAATGTGTCTCTAAGATGATAGCTCAGAGAATCCAACCTCTTATGGATAAATTGATTACTCCTTATCAATTTGCATTCATTCATGGAAGATCTATACAAGAGAATATACTCTTATCTTATGAGTTGTTAAGAAGTTACACTAGGAAACATGGCTCCCCTAGGTGTACACTCAAAGTGGATCTTCAAAAAGCATATGATACTGTCTCTTGGACAGCCATTGTATATATGCTTGATGTTCTATCTTTTCCTTCTAGACTCAAGGGTTGGATCACTAGCTGCTACTCCACTATATTTTTCTCTATTATCATAAATGGAGAACCTCATGGCTATTTCCCAGGCAAGAGAGGGTTGAGGCAGGGTGATCCCCCCTCTCCTTACATCTTTGTTATTGCTATGGAAATTCTGAAGTTTCTTATGAATCAGAGTTTTGTGAATAAAGCTATCTTACCTCACCCCAAATGCATGAAGTCTAAGATCACTCACATGTGTTTTGCCGATGACATCCTTGTATTTTCCGAAGGCAAGAATGGATCTCTAAATGCTATAAAGGAACTTATTATCTCTTTCATTGATGCCACATGGCTCCATATTAACTTCAGTAAGTCATTTATCTTTATTGGTGGTATGCAATGAGATGAAGGAGTTATTCTTGCTGGGATTATGGGTGTGCAAGTTTCTGAAGCCCCAAGTACTTTGGCATACCTCTAGTCTCTTCTAGATTGAGTATTCAGGATTGTCTTCCCCTCATCGAGAAAGTCCCTAGAAGAATTACAAACTGGAAGAGTAATCATTTGAGTCATGCTGGCAGACTACAACTCATCTAGTCCATCTTGTCATCTTTCCACTCTTATTAGACAAGAACTTTCATTTTGCTAAAAAGTGTTCTATTGTAGATTTCAAAGGTGTGCATTAAATTCTTATGGTGTGGCCCTGAAATGGTAAACAAGACGCAACAAACAAATAAAGCAAACTTACTCTATACAAAGCAGGAAGGAGGCTTAGGCATTGTTTATCCCATTATATGGAATAGAGGTGCATTATGTGGTATAGTTTTCAAGCCAGCAAGGAAGGAAAACAACCTTTGGAACAAGTGGATTTGGAATGAGCAGATTAAAAGTAAATTTTTCTGGACTATGAATATTCCTTCTGATTATTCTTGGTCTTGGAGATCTATTCTCAATCATAGAAAGTATGCTCAGAGATTCACAAGATACATTATTGCTAAAGGGTGTCAAACTTACATTTCGCATGACATTTGGTGTGATGATTCACCATTGCACACAAACTCTGCAGCAATAACTCTTGTCAATCTCCCTGATGATGTAAGAGTTTCTTAGTTAGTTGATGAAGGTAGATGGAATGACACCGTCTACAATCTACCTGAAGGACCTCTTAAGAACTCAATCCTAAGTACTAACATCTTTAATGAGCTCTCTGAAGATCAGATTATTTGGACTCCAACTACCTCGGGTGATTTCGCCACTAAGTCAGCTTATGATGGTCTTAAAAGAATAAGGGCTAAGGTGCCTTGGTATAGTCTAGTGTGGGGAAAATTAATACTACCAAAGTTCTCCTTCAATGCATGGAAACTTTTTTCTGGGAGTCTCCTTACCCAAGACTAGTTAGTCTACTAAAAGGTGTTGCCATTCTCTTCTTGTTGTTTCTACCATGGCCATAAAGAAAACTCCAAACACCTTTTCTTTGATTGCCTATATTCTAAAGAAGTGTGGACTCTAGTTAAAACTTCTATTGGTCTCACTACAAATGTCTCTCACTCTAATAGAGAGTGGTGTTATATTATAAACCTTTGTAGAGGAAACTCACCACCTATAGAAATTTATAAGGTCTTTGTATGTGGAACTATTGCTAGATTTGGAAAGAAAGGAATAACAGGAGGTTCAATGGTGCATCTATGGAGGCTAAGGATGTAGGCATTTTTCTCATGTCAGAGATGAAGCACTATATTGAAGTAAAGGTGGAAGGCATAAATGATTCGATGGCAATCAGAGTTCTAGCAGATATAATTGGGTTCAAGTCACGCAATGTAACTGGATACCCCTCCCTTAGGTATCATTAAACTTAACTGTGATGGTGTTATGAATGTTGAAAGAGTTGGCCATGGAGGGACAAGAAGAGATCTAGAAGGAAATGTGGTGTTTGCTTTCTCTGGAGGTGGCTCTGTTAAATCTGTACTATACCAAGAAATAAAAGCAATTCATATAGGTTTGTCTATAAGCTTATCTATGAATATAACAAAGATGGTAGTCAATTTTAACTCGTTGAGAGCAATCCAAATCATGAAAGGTATTGAAGTGGAACTGTTGGAACCTTGTCACGGCTATAAAAAGATATGCTGTCAACATGGAAGTGATTTCTTTTGTGCATGTATTCAGAGAAGTGAATAGAGCTGTGATAAGTGCTCCAAAAGTGCTATTTAACCCTCAATTATGCCTCTTGTTTAGCCATCTTAGTGGACTAATAGTATTTATAAGTTATGTTTTAAGATTCTATAGGTGAAAGAGAGAGTTTTGTGGAATATTAGAGAAAAAGGGATAAAACACAGCAATTCAGAGCATTAAGGATCATATGGGAAGCCCGTGGAGAATCATGGATAAGGGCAAGGAATTGGAGCTATTAAAGATGCGACTTGGACCTATTTTAAAGCCTATTTGGGAGCCCAAGGCCAAAGGATTCGCTGCTTGGACCAAAGCCCGCAAAAGAGGATAGAAGGATAGAGCAGAAGAGACAAAATTGGCTGACGCGTCTGGGACGCATGCATCGAGCGTCCAGACGCATTGATCGCGTCTGAGACACGTGAATAGTGCGTCCAGACCCATGGATCGACACTGTAGCCAATTTCTTCTCAGTTTTAGAGACAAAGTTGGACTCTGAAAGAAGTCTATTTGTATTAGGAAACAAATGATGGTTTGGAATGCTTCTAGAGCTCATTGTAACCTCTATAAATAGAGGACCTAAGTTCCTCATGTAATTTGCCAATTCACTTATACTCTTGTCTCTAGAACTTGAGGCAGAGAGAGATTAATAATAAAAGATCGGTGTTAACTAGCTGAGTCTTAATAAATTAGTCTTTCTAGTCTTATGTTCTTTAACTCTTCTTCTTCTCGTTCTTCGTGTTCTTCCTTCTTTATGGAAGGCTAATCTTCTCCTTCAAGGGAGAAAATGAAGCCGGTGCTTAAGGTTTGTTGATTCTTTTGGTTCATGTTGTTCTTCAATCAGGTTAGTCCTTTATGTTTTTAGTTATTAGTTTCATTGCCCAGACCAGGGGATGGAAGTATAGATTAAGGTTTTTATTTATTGCAATCGAATATCATGCTAGTTTACGATTTTATTTATTGCAATTGAATATTTGCTAGTGACATGCTTTTATTTATTACAATTGAATATAATGCTAGAATAGGGTTTTATTTATTATAATTGAATATTATACTATTATTCTCTACATTTCTTCTAGTTGTGTAGTGTTTTAGAGTAAGGGAAGTATTCCTTGTGTTTGCCTTAGATGGTGATTCATTGAATAGCTGCCCAAGCTCACATAAAAGGAAAGAAGATACTAGTAACATGAACATAGGAATAACCTTAAGTAGAGTTATTTGGTAACGATGTTTTGTCCAAGAGGGCATCGACACTCGCTCGATTGCCTAATTGTAGTCTACTTGTGAGAACAACCATGAAACAAAAGGTCATTGAATCAAAAGTATTAGTGGATTCTAATCTCTTGAATTCTCTTTCATATAAATTCTCAATAGTTTAGTTTAGTTTAGTTTAGCATTAGAATCTATAATATCTATAATCATAGTTTTTAATTATTCAAACCCCCTTTCCAGTTCTGTCTTCCATATAACATACACTTAAAAGTGCAACGATATCCTGCTCATCCTTTACTTATTGAGGGATAATTAGGTTTTGATACGCTTCTATTTTGTTCAACGACCATCATCTATCTACATCATCCATATACCATCTCCACACACAAAAAAGGCAAGGTAAAGCTGCTGACTTTTTAGCTAAGTTATCAATAGATTGTAATGAGGAACATATATCTTTCTGTCCTCCGCTATGTAAAACCCTCTCTGAGATAGTAGAGGAAGATGCAACAATGCTTTACTTGAGAATCTAATATAGGTGGAGGTCTACCTAACCTCAGCAACATTTCTTAAAAAAAAAAAAAAGTTTGTCTTCGAACTGGTATTTCTATAGGTGTAGGGTGTTCTGGTAAAAGTACTTTGTTGTCAACTATTTTGCCAAAACACAAAGTTGTGACTGCTTTAATTTCTAGGGCTTTAAGATTTTGAATTGTTTGTCCTGGGAACACACCTTTCTGGGTTTTATCTTGAGTTACCAAGTTTAGAGATTGTTGTAAGGATGCTAGCCAGGATTTGAGTTTGTTATTGCATTACTGATAACATTATCTCGGTTGGCTTATCTATTTGGACACTAGTTGGTGGTAAACTAGAACTAATTCTCTTTGGTTATTGATTGGTGGATTTTGGTAGTTTTGGTTAAAATGGGATGGAACCAATACTTTGTTTTGAATGTTATAGGTACCTTGTCCTTGTCTGGATGTATTTGGTGGCTTGATCTGCTTAGTGAAACCTGGAGGTGGTTGGGTTTGTGGATTATTAGTCCATGCAAAATTAGGGTGTTGCTTCCATGGTGCATTTGGTATATTGAAAGCAAAAACTTCTTCTGGTGGAAGTGACGATATGTTGGTGAGCAAGGGACAATTGGTATCTATGTGATTTAAGCTTAGACAAAAAGTGAATGGTGAGGTATTTATGTTCATGACAGGTGATCAGCTCCCAAATGTGCATTTTATTATCCTTATATTACTGCATTACAGCCTTTCTTAAGTTTAATGAAAAGGCAACGCATAACTTTTATTACCTTTTTCAGGTTACAGAGAATTTCAGACCACTTATCATGAAAGCTGCATCTTAGCACCCAAAGGAGCCTTAATCATGCTTATTATGAAGACTAGAAGCCGCTATGGAAAAGTACTGAAAAAGTCAAAGTCAATGGTCAAAGTCAAAGGTCAAGATCAAATGTCAAAGCCCTCAACTCAGGAGACCAGAGATGGAGGCCCTTATCTCAAAATAGGACATTCTCAATAACTTACCTTGGTCAAGAAGAAATCAAAAAGCAAAATAAAAAGCAAAAGTGAAAGTGAAGTGTGAGGTGTCTCATTTGTAATGGAGAAGGGCAAATTTGTAAAAGGCAAAAGTAGGGGTATATAATCTAAAAGTTAAGGAGAGAGAAGGCATCCATTTCTTTAGGGTCCAAACCATTTGGTTTGTTTTAATTTTCTTGTCTAGTTTTTCAATTAAGTCTTTTACTTTCTTGTTTTTCAATTCAATCTTGTTCTTGTTTTTACATTTCAATCAATCAATTAGTCTATTTGTTTGTGTTATTTCTTCAATCAATCACTCTTGTTTGTTTCTAAGTTATTTCCTTTCAATCATTCAACAACTTTAACTTTGTTTTCAATGTTATTCACAACTTAGATAAAAACTCAAGTCATAATGATAAGATCTCTACCTTCCCTTCTTCAAACTCCCATCATTTAAGCCAAAACAATCTAGGATGAACCTCACTTCTTACTATATTTTAAAGTTACACACCATTTACACAGCTTCAAATGGTGCCGCTGTCATGGATTGAAGGAGCAAGAATGCTTGGTTGAGCATCTAAGAAGGGAAGCATCATTCTCATCCTTTTCACTTTTTTTTTTTTTTTTTTCGTTGATTTTTTTCGTTATTTTTCTCTACTGACTTACTTTTTGCAAAAACCAGGTTTAGAAATCCAAAGATGGAGAGGAGCTGAAGTTGTTGCCGTGAGATCACACAACTTGGTCGGAACTGCACGGGCCACCGCACCCTTAGTGGCGGGCCACTGCGGGCCCACCTCAACACACCGCCATCCAGTTTTTGGAGGGTTCAGTTGTTTTTGGATGTTGATTTGAACATCGAGCCCATATTTTGTAATAAAGTAGGATAAACAGGTGGAACTTGTTTGTAATAGTTAGAGCTAAAAAGAAAAACGAAAAAAAAATTAGAAGAACTGGTTTTTGATTGATTTTTGTGGATAAACATGAATTGAACTTGGTTAAAGTTGTATACTTACCAAGGGATTAGAGTTTTAATTGCCTTGGGAAATTGAAGTGTGTGAGTTAAGTTGTGAATCATAGCTCACACATTTTGAATCAACTTGGTAACCAACACTCTAAGTCTATTTGACTCTAGTTAATCTAGATTATCAATCTTAAGCTAGTTAATCTATTAGATTAATATAGTATTAGCTTAGTTTTATGTTTTGGGCCCTTGAAGTCAAAGTTGTTTAATTATCAAAAACCCAACTTGTGGGCTTTTTAAGTGGGCCTTTACTGTAACTTAAAACAAGGTAAAGCTAGAAAGGTTGGGCCTGATTCTCAGATCACGCGCCAACCGACGTCTCTTTCTCCTCAAGAAGCGTGTAAGCACGGCTTGAGAGGTAAATTCTAAACCTCCTCGTAGCCCAAGTAAAAGGATACCTTGTGTGTTCAAGCATGCTTACATGATTGTTTGAATTTTAACTTACGCACTGCAATTTACATTTACGCATAAGGCTGAACCCGAGCCATATAACAACCATTGGGAAGTCATTCCCCAATGTAGGTAAATTGGACGTTGATTGATTCTTGAAGCCCTAGACCAAAAAAATTAATTAAATTCAATCAACTAGAGCCCAAAGTAGTCACACTCCTCCAGAAAAAGACAAAAATATAGCCATGAGGATTTAGAGTAATCAGTTACTAGATTCCGGTAAACCAACTACCTTCCTCACTCCCCTCCCTCAGATTCATCATGAGTGAGATTCTTGGTAGCACACCAGTTGATGAAGTGACTGCTTACTCTTCTGAGACATGTAGCAGAGCCATCCTAGTCTCACGCCCAATTGTTCCCTTGAATAGGGCATAATAAAATATAGACCAAAAACAAAGTTTTCAAAACTCCATACTTGCAAAAACGAATTTTGATTGCTTGAGCATACATTGCACCATTTGCGCATGTTAGGATAGTTTTGGGTCTTGCTAAAAATGCATGATACTGCGTTCAGGCACTTCAAGTATTAGCAAGAATAAAACTTACTCGCATAGGAGAGCACGTCGCCCTAGACAATCTCCTATTTCTAGTCCTCCATTTACTAAGATGGCCGACGAAGTAGTACAAGCTGAAGAGCCTCTCTCCAACTTCTACATACTGTTGAAAGATGGGCCTCCATCTTGTATATGACTCACACCGCTCACAAATGAGTTTCGGATTCCACTGAACGTGTTTAATCTTCTACCCATCTTTCACGGGTTAGAACACGAGTTACCGTACAAGCATCTACACCGGATACATGAAGTATGTAATATGTTTCACCATCTTGGCGTCACCGACGATCAAGTTAAGCTACAAGTGTTTCCTTTTCACTCTAGCTGGTAAGAGTCACGCTTGGCTTCTTTCATAGAAGGCCGACTCTTTAGATACATGGGAAAATGTTATGTTCTCCTTCATGAAGAAGTACATACAGTTCTTTAGACAGAGTCCGAGTGAGATATTTTATGAAGCATGGGATAGATTCTTTGACCTACTCCATTCATGTCCTCACCATAAACTAGAAAAATCCACTCTTGTCCAATGTTTCTTCAAAGGCCTTCTCCCATAACACAAAGTAACCCTCGATATCATGAGTAATGGTAATTTTTTGGATACAAGTGCAACTGAAGCTTTAACCTTTCTTGAAAAGCAAGCTGAAAAGAGTACCCATTAGGGTGATATAAACAATTCCAACACAACCTAACCCAGTACATCTAAGTCTAGTTGTATTTTTTAGCTGAAATTCGATCCTGAAATCAAAACTTTAATCGAAACCCTCACAAGAAAGATAGATGCTCTCACAACCAAACAAAAAGACCAAACCCCACATCCTGTCATGAACATAAATACCTCACCATGTAATTTCTGTCTAAGCCTAAATCATATATATGGCACCTGTCCCTTGATCACAAACCTATCATCACTTCAACCATAAGAATTATGTGCTTTCAATGTACCAAATGTACCATGGAGACAACATCCAAACTTTGCATGGACCAACATTCCACAAAACCAACCACCTCCAGGTTTCAACAAACCATCAAATACTTTCAGACAACGACAACAACAAGGTACCTATACCAATCATAACAGAGTATTGGTTCCATCCTAGTTTAACCAAAACTACCAAAACCTACATGTCAACAACCAAAGAGACCTACTTCCCATTACACCATCAACTAGTGTCCAAATAGATAAGCCCACCGAGATAATGCTATTTCTCATGTAACAACAAACCTAAATCCTAGAATCAATGCAACAATCTCTAAACTTGTTAGCCCTAGATAAAACCCATAAAAGCTCATTGCCATGCCAAAAAGTTCAAAACCTTACAACCCAAGAGATTACAGCAGTCACAACCTTGCGATCTGGCAAGACTGTTGATACCAAAGTATTCTTACCAGAAGACCCTACACATATAAAAGTAACCATTCCAGCACCAGAACCATAAATTGAAAGCCAAATACCTCAACATATCCCTATCAATATTCCAGTCCCTAAATCATCAATTCTTCCACATAACCCAGTTAGACAATACAAACAAAAGGCACCTTTTCCAGCTCGCTTAACAATACCCAAGGAGGATGAAAAATTTGATAAAATTAGAGAAACATTCAAAATTCTAACCATAAACCTGCCATTTCTCGATACCATCAAACATTTATCCAAACATACCAAGTTTCTTAAGGATATGTGCACCAACAAAAGAAAAACGAACATTCCAAAAGACGCCTTCCTTACAAAACAATTTTCATCCCTCACAAAGACTAACAGAATCGTTAAATATAAAGATCTTTGTCGTCCTACCATCCATTGCACTATAGGAGATAAGTACACTGCCACTGCCTTACCGATCTTGGAGCAAGTGTTAACCTCTTTCCATACTACCTATTTAAACAACTCGGTTTCCTCGAGCTTACACCTACCACCATGATATTACAATTAGTCGACCAATCCATCAAATACCCAAAAGGAGTAGTCGAAAATGTGTTTGTCAAGATTAAGGATTTTTACTACCCTGTTGATTTCATCATCCTTGACACCGAAGTAGATCATGATTCCATACCCATCATTCTAGGGTGCCCATTCTTCGCAACAGGCAACGCTCTCATAAATTGCCATAATGGATCTATGACCATGTATTTAGGAAATCTCTAAGTAGAAGTTAATGTTTTCAAGATAATGCAACAGCGGATGGAAGAAGAGTTGGATGAAGAAGTTAGTATGATAGACAATGTAGTGCAAGAGTACTGTGACTAGACTTTCCCAAAACATGAGGTGAATTAGTTCTTATCGTTTAGAGATTCAGAGTTCGATATGGATCAGTATAAAGAAGATACATTAGTAACTTTGGAATTAGTTCCTTTATGCACTTCCGATGATGAGTTACTTGAATATGAAGTGACATAACTAGCCCAGGTGTTTTCAATAGATGAACAAAATCCTGTAGAGACTTTGTTACCCACAACACTTACTCCTGCCCTTAAGCCTCTCCCTCCTAACCTAAAATATATCTATCTTGATACCAATGGTACACATCCCATCATAATTTCATCCCAGTTGTCAAAAAAGAAAGAAGAGCGGTTAATTAGAGTGATTCAAGAACACCTTTCTGCCATTGGTTGATCTCTTGATGATATAAAAGGAATTGATCCAAAGATTCGCACCCACTGGATTCACCTGGAAGAGAATGCCAAGACCTCTAGAGAGCCACAGTGTCGGTTAAACCCAGCTTTGAAAGAGGTAGTAAGGGTGGAGTTCTTAAGATTACTGGATGCTGGAATCATTTACCCCATATCTGACAGCGAATGGGTCAGCCCTATTCATATGGTGCCAAAGAAATCTGGGATCACAATGGTGTGTAATGAGGAATAAGAGTTGATTCCATCATGCGTTCCCATCATGTGGAGGATTTGTATTAATTATCGGAAGCTGAATGTTGTCACAAGGAAAGATTATTTCCTCCTGCCGTTTGTAGATTAGATGCTTGAAAGTTTAGCAGGACATGTTTATTACTGTTTCTTGGATGGGTATTCAAGGTACTTTCAAATTTTAATTGATGAAGTAGATCAAGAAAAGACTACCTTCACTTGCCCTTTTGGAACATATGGTTATTTAGGTATGCCCTTCGGTCTCTACAATGCACCTACCACATTTCAACGCTACATGTTACACATTTTTAGCGATATGGTGGAGAGATTCATGGAAGTTTATATGGATGATAATTCCTTCTATGGGGATTTTTTCGATGATTGCTTATCCAACCTGTCCAAAGTATTGGCGCGTTATGAGGAAAAAAATCTGGTCCTTAATTGGGAAAAGTGTCACTTCATGGTAAAAAAGGGAATAGAGTTAGGTCATATTGTGTTTAAAAATGGTATAGAAGCAAATAAAGCTAAAATAGACAAAATTTCTACTCTACCTATTCTACAGAACATCCGTGACATACGAGCCTTCCTAGACCATGATGGATTTTATCGAAGATTCATCAGAGATTTCTCAAAAATTGCTAAGCCTTTAACTAATCTTCTTATAAAAGATGCACCTTTTGAGTTTAACTCGGAATGCATATAGGATTTTGAAAAGTTGAAAGACGCCTTAATAACTGCACCTATAATTTAACCTTCTAATTTGTCAAAACCGTTTGAGCTCATGTGTGACGGCGACTATGCTGTTGGCGCTGTTTTAGGTCAAAAACATGATAAGGGACCTATAGTTGTTTACTATGCAAGTAAAACACTAAATGAGGCTCAACAGAATTGTACGACCACTGAAAAAGAATTCTTTGCCATTGTCTATGCCTTAGACAAATTTTCTCCTTATTTGATAGGTTCAACAACCGTAATCTACACTGATCATGCAGCACTTAGGTACCTTCTCGTGAAGAAGGATGTTAAGCAGAGGTTGATCAGATGGATTCTCCTCCTACAAGAATTCACCTTGGAGGTAAAAGAGAAAAAAGGAGTTGAAAATGTAGTAGTTGACCACTTGTCTAGGTTAACCGATGATAGGGATAATGATATCGAGCCCATTTTAGATTCTTTTCCTGATGAGCACCTTTACGCAATCTTTTTTGTACCTTGGTATGTAATCAGTCCCTAAATGTGCATTTTATTACCTTTACAATGCTTCAAATATGTCATTCTTATGCTTAATAAACATACAACTTATAGCTTTTGCTACCGTTTGTAGGATACAGGCCATTTAGGATGCATATTCCTAATATGTGCATTTTAGCACAAAAAAATGATGGTTATTTATGCCGCTTGGGAACATTCCAGCTTAGGAGCAAAGTTGTTAGAAAGTCAAAGTCAAAAGTCAAGTCAACTGTCAAAGTGAAAGACTCAAGGACTTAAGGCTGAAAGCTATGGACTTAGGGACCTAAAGCCAAAATCAAGACTTCTATTGTATGGGCTTAGGTCAAAAGTCCACAAGATTGTTTCTAGAAGGAAGGGAATAATTATAAATGGTGTCCTATATAAACCAAAGTTGTAAAGATGAAAGGATCGAACTATAGAGTGAATACCTTGTTGGGTACTTTGTGGATAAGCGTATGCCTTACCCATTGGTAAAACGAGCCTTGGAGAAAGTCTAGAAGACCAAAGCAAACTATGACATGACAACAGACAAGAATCTCTTCTATTTCAAATTTTCAGACTCTAAAGATAAACAGAGAGCTCCAGAAAGTGGCCCAATATTTGTTGCTGGTAGAATTTTCATCATTAGACCTTAGTATGAAGTCCTTGAAACTGATAGGGAGAACCTTAAAACAGTCCCCATTTGGGTAAAGTTCTACGATGTCCCTAAAATCTTATGGACCAAACATAGAATGAGCTTCATAGCTAGCAGACTGGGGAAGCCTCATTGTTGGGATGCTGCATCTTAGAAAAGAACTCGGATTGACTTTGTGAGAGCCTGTGTCTAGGTACCAGTTGACTATTTATACCCTACATACCTAAAATTTAGATTAGGTGAGGGAAATATTGCAACAGTTGGAGTCAAATACTCATGGAAACCAACCTCGTGCACTTACTGTAAATTTTTGGTCACACCATAGACAAATTTCCTAAACAAACCACTAGAGCAGTTATTTCTTCTCCAAGGACCACCAACCCTCCCAGGACCAATTCTAACACAAACTCATATCTTGATATTACTCCTAGAGTGAATTCTACTATTTGGCTGCAAGTTAGACCTCGTAGTGCTACTACTACCATAGTAAATCATGCCCGAGTAATTCAGGTCGCCCCTTTAAATGCGACTAAAGCATATACGCCTATCCAAGCTGGCCTTTTGGAAACTCAAGCAAGCCTTTTGACTAAACCACAACCTCTGAATCAAGACTCTATTACTACAACACTCATTGATTTACCGCTAGTAATCACAGGAGAGCATAACCGAGGGATTTCAATAGTGGTGGACTTAAATAACCCTTTCTCTATCCTGGAAGATACAAAAAATGACATGCCATCTGAGGGTAACCTAACAGACATTGTTCCTTACACTGGTATTGATGCCCTACCTCGTGAGACTATTGAAGACCCAGTTGTATTAGAGAATCAATATGTAGATGAGCACTTGATTTACAAAGAAATTGAGGAAATTCAAACTGAGGACTCAATGGAAACATCCCTGGTTTTCTTTGATCATTTGGTGAAAGAAAAGACAACTCCCACTGTCAGTTCTGTACCACTCACCAGGAATCAGAAACTTCTCAACCAAAAAGCTTCCAAGTCTGTGGCAAATGGGCCCCTACTTCAATCTCAATAGCAGCAAAAAATTTCAAGTTTAAGAGGGAGAGGTAGAGCCAGTGGGACTGGTAAGGGAAGAAAGTAACATCGCCTATCTCCAATGTCTAAGCTAGGAATATGGAATGTTAGGGGAATAAATTAGGTAGCAAAAGCCAGAGAAGTCAATAAAGTGAGACTAGATAAAAAATTATGCATTATGTGATTGCTAGAAACAAAAGTCAGAATAGATAAATTTGATCTCATTAGAGGCAACTGCTGTCCCTTTTGGTTTAATATGAACAACTACAATGAAGATCCATTCGGTAGAATATGGGTATGCTGGGACTCAAGCTTCGTCCAAATCAAACACATCAAAAGCATAGCCCAAATGATCCACTACGAGGTAACAATTTTACCTACAAATCAGTATTTCCTTTTCTCAATTATTTATGCAAGTAACACCAGTAATGAAATAAAACTCTTACGGCATCATCTCATCTCACTAACCAATATAATAACCTAACCGTGGACACCATTAGTGAAAGAAAACTCTTATGGCAGTAATCTAGTTCACCCTAGGGAGCTCACAGATTTTTCAAATTGTGTCAACACCATTTGCCTAGTTAACTTACAATTTTCTGGTAGTTATTTCACTTGGACTAACATTGTAGTTAGTACAACAAGGAGATGCATAAAGATAGACATATTTCTTGTGAATGTCCACTGGAATAGTTTATACCCTGCTTCAGAGGTGGAATTTATTCCCCAAGGAGTCTCTGATCATACCATGTTGATCCGAACATGGTACACTGCCACTAAACAGTCATATCCTTTCAGATTTTACAATACATGGCCTCTCCATGCCACTTTCATGTCTACAATTGAAGCTGAGTGGAAGTAATATTCTTTTGTTGGCAATCCTATTTTTATACTTGTCTCTAAGCTCAAGCATCTAAAGGGTATCCTCAAAACATGGTCCAAAAAGCACTTCTCTGACATCTCAAAAAGAACTGAGTCTGCACGTCTGAAACTCTTTGATACTCAAAGATTACTCAACCTCAACCAAGGCAACTCTATGCTTATTGCGAAAGAAAAACAAGAAAAGAAGGAGTACACCACTCTCTTAGAGATGGAATATGAGGATATTAAACACAGAGCTAATTGTAAATGGCTCCATGTAGCTGATAGATGCATATCATTCTTTCATAACATAGTGAATGAACGGAGAATGAGGAATAAAATCTGGTCTGTTACTGATAATAGTAGTACTAAGATTACTGAACACTCCGAAGTCGTGAATCATATTCTCTCACACTGACCTTGCCTCTTTTTGTGTTATGAGATGATATATGGATGATATAGATAGATGAGGTAGATGGATGATGATGGTCGTTGAACAAAATAGAAGCATATCAAAACCTAATTATCCCTCAATAAGTAAAGGATGAGTAGGATATCGTTCCACTTTTAAGTGTATGTTATGTGAAGGAAAGGACTGGAAAGGGGGTTTGAGGGATTAAAAACTATGATTATAGATATTATATATTCTAATGCTAAACTAAACTAAACTAAACTAAACTATTGAGAATTTATAAAAAAGAGAATTCAAGAGATTAGAATCCACCAATACTTTTGATTCAATGACCTTTTGCTTCATGGTTGTTCTCACAAGTAGACTACAATTAGGAAATCGAGCGAGTGTCGATGTCCTCTTGGACAAAACATCGTTAACAAATAAATCTACTTAAGGTTATTCCTATGTTCATATTACTAGTATCTTCTTTCCTTTTATGTGAGCTTGGGCAGCTATTCAATGAATCACCATCTAAGGCAAACACAAGGAATATTTCCCTTACTCTAAAACACTACACAACTAGAAGAAAAGTAGATAATAATAGTGTAATAGTCAATTACAATAAATAAAACCCTATTCTAGCATTATATTCAATTGCAATAAATAAAAGCATGTCACTAGCAAATATTCAATTGCAATAAATAAAACCCTAAACTAGCATGATATTCGATTGCAATAAATAAAAACCTTAATCTATTCTTCCATCCCTTGGTCTGGGCAATGGAACTAATAACTAAAAACATAAAGAACTAACTTGATTCGAGAATACCATGAACCAGAAGAATCAACAAACCTTAAGCACCGACTTCATCTTCTCCCTTGAAGGAGAAGATTAGCCTTCCATAACGAAGGAAGAACGCAAAGAATGAGAAGAAGAAGAGTCAAAGAACATAAGACTAGAAAGACTAATTTATTAAGACTTAGCTAGTTAAAACCGATCTTTTATTATTAATCTCTCTCTGCCTCAAGTTCTGGAAACAAGAATATAAGTGAATTGGCAAATTACATGATGCACTTTGGTCCTCTATTTATAGAGGTTACAATGAGCTCTACAAGCATTCCAAACCGTCATTTGTTTCCTAATACAAATAGACTTCTTTCAGAGTCCAACTTCGTCTCCAAAACTGAGAAGAAATTTGCTACAGTGTCGATCCATGCGTCTGGATGCACTATGCATGCGTCTCAGACGCGATCAATGCGTCTGGACACTCGATCCATGCGTCCCAGACGCGTTAGCCAATTTTGTCTCTTTTGCTCTATCCTTCTATCCTCTTTTGTAGGCTTTGGCCTTGGGCTTCCAAATAGGCTTTAAAATAGGTCCAAGTCGCATCTTTAATAGCTCCAATTCCTTGGTCTTCTCCATGATTGTCCACGGGCTTCCCATGTGATCCTTAATGCTCCGAATTGCTCCATGTTACCCATTTTTCTCTAATATTCCACAAAACTAACTTTTTCTCCTGTAGAATCATAAAACATAACTTACAAACACTATTAGTCCACTAAGATGGCTAAACAAGAGGCATAATCGAGGGTTAAATTGCACTTTTTGAGCACTTATCACACACTATGAGAATTTGTTAAGGGAGACTTATAATGTCAATATTGAAGTTATTGAAGAACTTCATGTTAGAAACACTGTGGATAACAACTCTGTTGCTTTACTAGAGGGAGATGTAGTGGCTGAAGAAATCAAAGATTCACTTTTCTCTATGGATTATGCAAAGCACCAAGACTAGATGGTTATAACCCTTATTTCTTCAAGGCCCACTAGGCTTGGAATCAGAGATTGCCAACCTCTTATTAAGAGAATCACCGTTATAATTCAAGATTGGAAAGCTCGGTGCCTTTCACATGCTGGAAGACTTCAACTCATCCACTCTGTACTCTCCTCCTTTCATATATATTGGGTTCGAGATTTTATACTCCCTGTGACTGTTCTTGAGCAAGTTACTAAGTTATGCAACAAATTCCTTTGGAATGGCCCTTTTATGGGTAACAAAATGCACCATGCAAGTAGTTATATAACTAATCTCACAAAACAAGAAGGTGGCCTTGGAATCTTGAACTTAAAAATTTGGAATCAGGCTGCCTACTGTGGCCTTGTCTTCAAAGTTTTAGCCAAGGGAGAAAGTTTGTGGGTGCAATGGACATGGGCACAACACAACAAGAATAAATTATTTTAGACGATGCAGGTCCCAAAAGATTGTTCTTGGATTTGGAGGAACATTTTGGAAACTCGAGTTACTACTAGAAAATTCATTAAACACTCAATTGCCAATGGAGATGATACCTTTCTATGGCATGACATTTGGTTCTCTGAGATCTTTTATTTTGAAAATTTGGAGGGAAAAAGCTTAATCTATCTCCCTGATGATGCAAGAGTTAGTTCATTGATTTATAATGGTGCTTGGAATGAAATTGTGCTCAACTTGCCTCCATCAGCCCTCAAAAGCTTGATACTTGGAACTGAGATCAATAACTACCTTTCTCATGATGTGGTGGTATGGACCCCAGACTCTACTGGTAAGTTTTCTTCCAAATCTGCTTATAACACACTTCAGGCTCCAAAGGAGAGGGAGATGGTCCAACATTGCCAGTCCTACGTTGACGATGCTCATGCCTCGCAGACTCGTCCGAAGCAGGACTCTGATAAGGTGGGAAGTGTCTTAGGACTTCATCTTGGAACTGCCACTGTCCCTCCATAAATTCCCTCATATCTACCCAACGCTAATCCCAATCTTCTGCAGGTTCACATTTTCATCATGAATGGCAACCTGCCTATTCTGCAGGTCTTCACAAATATGGTTCAGGGAACACAAACCACGATGCAGCACTGACATGTGTTCCATATCAGAATTACACCTCTCCAAGGCATTAACATCAAAACATGCCGTGTCCTCCTCCTCATCATCCAAATTACCCTCTTCCACAACCCCTTCTCCTCCAAACCTTCTGAATATAGTCCGTATAAGCAATTGCGTTTGCATGCAACTTCAACATAGTCTGCTCAGTTTTCAGTTTCTCACCAAAAGACATCATCATCTTATTAATTAAAGCAGGAAAGGGTGCGGTACTTACTCCAACTCCTCTAATCATAGTTAACAAGAAGTCGACGATACAAAAATCATACCTCTGTTGTTGAAATACCCAGAGTACGTGTAGACAGTTCAGAATGATGTCACTAATCTTCTCTTTCCCAATGACAATCTTACCAACCCACTAAGCTACAGCCAGCTGGTTGGTCCCCAGAGACGACTGTCAGATGCAATGCGATTTCGCATTGTACCGTCCCTCCAAAACATTGTCTTTCATCAATGCCTCTACCCCCCCCCCCCCCTATATTGGGATTCTTGCACGATCGCTACAAGCTGGCATTTTGGTAAATGCCCAGAACATGAGTCATCTCCAAAGTACACACTTCTCTCCTCCCACCATTCTACTTCACAAAAATCTGCCTACCTACGATTTCCCACTTCTTGTAAAAATTCAAAACCAAATCCTCATGGTAAAAATCATTCTCCGTATACCACAACCATTGCCAATTCCTACGTTTCATCTCGTCATCATAAAACGACGCAAATTATTCCATTTTGAAAACTTGTTCCGGAAGGATTTTTTATTTTTGGGCTATTGAGTATTGGAATTCGAAATATGGGTTTGAATAAGGTGGGGGAGAGTAAATGGAACAAGGAATCGAACTTTGGGTTGAGTGGAGTTGTTGAAATCGGAGGTGATTTGTTTTTGGTGGTGTTTTGGTGGTTTAATGGAGGTATGGAGAGGTGTAGAAGATGAATGTGAAAACAAATAGCGAAATGGGAGTGGGGGAAACCTTTTGGCGTGGTGGTTTTTGGGTTTTCTTTTTGTTTTGTTTTTTTTTTCTTTGGTTAGGGTTTAATGGAGGCTGATGGGGGCGTGAAAGAGAAATCGCGAACTGGTTTTGGGTGTGAAGAAAACGCACGTGCGTGGCACATGCTTGCGAGATTTGGGCCCAAGCCCAATAAATTTCGAAAAATACCCATTTTGTCCTTATGCGCGCAAACTTCAAACTAAAGTTTTTGATTCGTTAACGGTTTGAATTTTGTGAATGAGATATGAAAATGATCAGGAGAGAATTTTCAATCCATTAATCCATAAAACACTCTATTTTAACCATGGTTGACATATAAAAAGGTGGAAAATACCTCGAAGTGCGTGAATGACATAAGTTATGCGAACAAATGAAATATAAATTTATAGATAATGTCTACCCCAAATAAAAATACGATTTAATGACATAAGCAACAAAAATAGAAAGTTGAGCAATCAAGGATGGAAAGACCAACACCCCACCCCCAAACAAATTTTATAGAACAGAGTTTAGAAAATTTGTTTTAAACGTGGGTCTTTTAAAGTCAGATTCTCGAGACTTCCTACATTACTATTTTTATGGTTTTAATATTTTTTACTTTTTATGAATAAGATTTAATATAAAGGAAAACAATAAAGCAGTAAAGACGTAAATCACTCCATAGATAAACACGATTTCAAAACCGAGAAAACATACGAGAGTGAAAATCGTGAATTACGTTAAACGTGGACTTAAGATCCGGTACTTATAGCCACACACTCCAATAGGAGGGCCCGGTTACCTGAATGGTGCACTTACCAACATATGGAAGTGAAAGAAAGTACACCGAACAACAACAGTCAGTCCTCATAGACAGGGTCCTTTAAAAGGACTTCCTCCACATCAGGGTACATTAACTCATGAAAATATTTTAACCGTTGGCCATTAACTTGAAAGGTATTGTTGTCCTTGGGATTTACCAAGGTGATTGCCCCGTAAGGGGTAACTTTAGTAACCAGAAAAGGACCAGACCAACTGGTTTTTAATTTCCCTGGGAAAATATACTGACGGGAGTTGTAAAGCAAGACCTTTTGACCAACCACACACTCTTTGCGCAAGATTTGCTTATCATGAACACGTTTCATGTTAACTTTATAATCCTTCACGAGATTATAAGAATCGCTACGGATTTCTTCAAGCTCATTTAATTGTAATTTGCACTTGACACCCGCCTCATCAAAATTGAAGTTAAGGCTTTCTATAGCCCATATAGCACGGTGCTCCAATTCAACGGGCAAATGACAAGGTTTCCCAAATACAAGTCTGAAGGGAGACATACCTATAGGAGTTTTAAAAGCAATCCTATACACCCATAAGGCATCAGTTAGATGCTTAGCCCAATCTTTCCTATCCAGCTTTACAGTTGTTTCTAAGATTTTTTTGATTTCCCTATTAGAAACTTCTACTTGGCTGCTAGTTTGTGGATGATAAGCAGTTGCCACCTTATGGGTAACTACATACTTTTTAACTAGGGATGCAACAACTCTGCTGCAAAAATGTGTTCCGCCATCACTAATGATGGCTTTAGGAATGCCAAACCGACAGAAAATGTATTCCTTAACAAAAAACATAACTGTCTTATGGTCATTGCTACTGCAAGCCATGGCTTCTATCCATTTAGACACGTAGTCCACGACAACTAGAATATAAATGAAACCATGGGAAATAGGAAAAGGACCCCATGAAATCAATTCCCCATACATCAAAAATTTATACTACCATAATGGGATTTAATGGCATAATATTACGCTTAGTGATTCGCCCAAGCTGTTGGTAACGAACACATATCTTGCAATGAACTTGGGCTTCTTTAAAAAGGGTAGGCCAATGAAACCTACATTGAAGAATTTTAGCAGCTGTTTTCATACCACTAAAATGGCCAAAACACTTTTTGTCATGGCAGAATGATAGGACCTCATTGTATTCCCACTGGGGAATACAATGACGAATAATTTGATCCACACAATACTTAAAAAGGTAGGGTTCATCCCAATAGTATAGCTTAACTGTGCCCAAGAACTTCTTACGTTCATTTTTTGACAAAACATCAGGAATAATTTCAGAAACTAAATAATTAACAATGTCAGCATACTATGGTGCAGAAAAAATAGCATACAGATGCTCATCAGGAAAAGAGTCAGGTATGGACTCATAATCACTATCGTCGTCATTTGTTAGTCTAGATAAGTGGTCGGCAACTACATTTTCAACCCTTCTTTTGTCCTTAATTTCTAAGGTGAACTCTTGTAGGAGAAGAATCCACTGGATCAATCTCTACTTAGAATCCTTCTTTGCGAGAAGGTACCTAAGGGTTGCATGGTCCGTGTATACTAAAGTCTTAGTACTAACCAAATAAGGACAAAACTTATCTAAAGCATAAACGACAGCTAATAATTCTTTTTTTGTAGTTGTATAATTTTTTTGAGCATTGTTTAAAGTTTTACTAGTATAATAAATGACAATGGACTTATTATCTAGTTTCTGACCTAACACAGCACCAACGACACAATCACTAGCATCACACAAGAGTTCGAAAGGTTTGGACCAATCGAGAGGCAGTATAATGGGTGCAGATGTTAAAGTGGCTTTTAAAGTTTCAAAAGCCTATTTACAATTATAATTGAAATCAAAGAAGTCATCCTTTAAAAGAAGACTAGTTAAAGGCCTAGCTATTTTTGAATTTTTTTTGATAAAATGCCTATAATACCCTGCATGGCCTAGAAAGGCTCTAATATCAAGGACAGTTCGTGGTATAGGTAGAGACGCTATCTTATCTAGTTTGGCCTTATCTACTTCTATATCATCACTAGATACAATGTGACCTAGCACTATTCCCTTTTTCACCATGAAATGATATTTTTCCCAATTTAAAACTAGACTCTTCTCTTCACACCATGTCAAAACCTTAGATAGGTTAGATAGGCAGTCAGTGAAAGACTCTCCATAGATAGAAAAATCATCAATGAAAACTTCCATGAAGCGCTCTACCATGTCACTAATATATGAAGCATACACCGCTGGAAGGTACTAGGAGCATTACAAAGGCCAAAAGGCATTCGTTTATAGGCATACGTTCCAAAAGGACATGAGAAGGTAGTCTTTTCTTGGTGATCAATATCAATAATAATCTCAAAATAGCCAAAATAGCCATCTAAAAAACAATAAAAAGCATGACCAGTTAGACGTTGGAGCATCTGATCTATAAATGGTAAAGGAAAATGATCATTTCGTGTCATGGGATTTTAACGTCTGTAATCAATACAGATCCTCCATTTTAACGGGACTCGTGTGGAAACATATTCACCCTTAACATTACGTACAATGGTAACCCCCAATTTCTTAGGAACTACATGAATATGACTTACCCATTCACTAACGGAGATTGGGTATATGATACCTGCATCGAGTAAACATAAGAATTCTTCCCTGACCACCTCTTTCATGGCAGGGTTCAAACGACGCTGAGGTTCACGAGAAGTCTTTGCATTATCCTCCAAATTGATACGATGAATGCAAACATTAGGGTCAATCCCCTTAATGTCGTCTAGGGACCAACCAATAGCTGAAAGATGTTCCCTAATTACCCTAATCAACCGTGCCTCTTCATCCGCAGATAAAAGAGAAGATATAATTATTGGATGACTACCATCCAGATCAAGTTGAATATATTTTAACTTAGAAAGAAGAGGTTTAAGCACCGGGGTAGGAAGAATGTCGATAAATGCTTCTAGAGGGTCCTCATCTTGAGTAGTGAAAACTTGTTTAGGTAGCAGGTCTTCAAACTCGGTAGATGGAGCAACAGTCTAAGGTAGGTGTAGACTCGAAGAGGGCATTGACTTCCTCTACGTAGGAGTTATCCTCAAAATCTGAACTTCCAAAGGAAAGGAATTTATGCATCTGGTTTTCTGGAAATGTGTTATTATAATAATCTTGAGCTAAGCTCTCGATCATGCTAACCTCCCCATCTATAGATTAATCTAGTAACTGTTTCATCATTTTAAAAACATTGAACTTAACAGAAAGATGGCCAAAAGACATGGACATCGAACCATTGCAGCAATTTATAAGCGCGTTGGCAGTTGCCAAAAAGGGACGCCCTAAGATGATCGGAACAGAGTCGTTAGGGACTTCTGTATCGAGGATAACAAAATTAGCAGGATAGTAGAAATCCTTAACCTTCACAAGCACGTTTTCAACCACACCCTTAGGATACTTAATAGACCGATCCGCTAATTGCAACGTCATTTTAGTAGGTTGCATCTCCTATGGACCTATTTGTTAATATAAATAATAAGGGAGTAAGTTAACACTTGTCCCCAGGTCTAATAAAGTGGTCGTCATGTGGGAATCTCCTAAGGCGCATTATACAGTAGGATGACCTGGGTCCTTATACTTAACGATTCCATTATATTCGATTAAAGTTGGAAAATGTTCAGTTAAAAAGGTGTCTTTAGAAATGTTTGTCTTACGCCTAATAGTGCACAACTTTTTAAGAAACTTTGCATGGTAAGGTAACTTTTTAATTTCTTCAAGAAAGGGAAGGTTTGTCATTAGATTTTTGAAAACTTCCCAAATTTCATCGAAATTCATATCCTTGGTTAACATTGCTAATCTTTGGGGAAACAATGGCTTCTCTCTATATTTAGCGTATGGATCAACAGGATGTCTAACCTTGGCTTTCTATTTCTTAGGTTGTGGTTTAACTGGTATCTCTATAGGGGTAGGATCTTCACTTACTACTTCAATATCTAGTACAATATCCGGTGCAAGGACTACTGGTGGGGTAACTACAAGCATAGTTACGGCATTATCAACCACTCTGCCAGAACGGAGAGTGATGATGGCATTTATCTCACCTATGTTTTCATTTTCATTACTAGTATTACCGTTTACCTCAAAGGTTGTGTTTGTTGTTTTAGGATTAGGTATCGCTTGACCTGGAAACACACCTTTGGGTTGTACTTACATTGGGTTAACTGTTGTAAGGAAAGTTTGATGGACTGTAAAATCTGTTGTTGGGTTTGCATAAAAGCGTCAAAATGATCCGGTTATGGAGGAGTGTTTGTTACAGGTTGTGTGACAGGAACTATGTCACGTTGATTATTAACAGGTGGGTTGTGATAGTTATGATTAACCGGAACGATACCTCTATTAGCATTATAATTATTATAATTCCCTTGTCCTTGTCCTTGTCGTGGTGGAGCTTGATTGTAATTGTTTGCTAGCCTAACATTTTGATTATTATACCCTGGAGGTGTAACTTGTTGATTATTTCTCCAACTGAAGTTGGGATTTTGTCTCCAAGGGGCATTAGGAATAGGATAGCTGACATTCAGGACGGGGATAGGCTTTTGTAGAACAGAAATAGCTTATACCTTTTTAGTGAGAGATTCGATTAAAGTTTTAAGCTCAAGATCGGATTTAATCTCAAACATACCAGCAGCCTTAACTATTGAAGAAGAACTAGCGGAGCAGGGGATATCGTCACTACCCCCCCCCCCCCCCAGTTATTAGTACGCTTTGTTTGATCTTCTAAAAGCCTATAAGCCTCTGAGGCTCCTTTACTGAGGAAACTACCCCCATTCATTATATCAAGGACCTCTTTATGGTGGTGTAAAAGTCCATTGAAAAAGGCACGAACTAGCATGTTTTTCGCAAGGTTATGATGTTGACACTCTATAAGAAGGTCAGTGAAATGATTCCAAGCCTCTGAAAAGGATTCATGGGGATTCTAGCAGAAAAAATGAATCTTGGAAAGCATTTCATTTGTCTTCAGTGGTGGGTAAAAATGTTCCAGAAATAGTTGAACAAGTTTGGCCAATGAGTCCACAGAATTAGGCGCTTGGGCACCAAGACGCCACCTTATCGGCTAGGGTGAATGGAAACACCCTCAGTTTAATTTGTTCCACACCTACCGTAGGATGATGGAATGTGGTAAGAAGTTGTTCAATTCTACGCATATGCTGATAAGGTTTTTCATGGTCTAACCCATGTAAAATTGGTAACAAATTAAATATATTCATAAATCCCCCACTGGGTCTGCAAGAACGATGCAAGATTTTGGGCTATTGTTCAGGGCTTTGTAAAAGTGAAAGAGAGGAGACTTTATTTCTTCAACCATTATTTCAGGTGTAGTGTGTGGTATACTAGATAGGTGTTTATGTTGACGTTCATGATAGATTATGATAAATGTAAAAATAGTAGAATCCTAATATCATGTTAACAACATTAATACGTAATCCTACCATTCTTACGTTTAAATCAATTCTTCTTACACTCAAGTCATAATCATGCAATATAATGAGTAAGGATTCGTTCCACTCTTAAACCCTCAAGACTTAAATTGAATTCAACTAATCAAACCCAAAAGGAACAATGGTGAGAGTAATGATTTGATGTGAATTTTCTATTCTACCATTCCCAACAATTGAATCTAAACAAGACATAATATAAAGATTTGAACTTTATTTGTTTAAACTCAATTTGAAACTACTCATGCAATAATTGAATTAAACTAATAATGACAAATAAGTAAATCTAAGGATTTAAGCTAATAAATAAATAAAAATGAAACTAGATTATGGAGAACTAATTAACTTTATTTATCTAATAGAAAAATAATAACAAGATATGATTGAATGAATAACAACTATTTTATTTATCTAATGAATGATATTCAATGATTTAAATAACTAAGCTAAAACGAAGAATGAAACTAATTAATGGAATGAAAACTAAGTAATTAACAAATCTAGATCTAATTTTTTCTAACCCTAAACTCCATTAACATTAGCTTCCTAACCTAACTGCCATTAACAAAGAGTCAAGCTTTTGTTTTTATACTTCCAGATCCAAAAATCGTGCATGGGCTTGGAGCCATGTTTTGGGCCGGAAAATCGGGCCCAAAACCCAATTTCTTTAGCCAAAATGGGCTCTTCAGCTGCAGTTGGCTTCGACAGATGTTTTGTCCACTTCTGCTCCTCTGATTGGGCCAAGGCTTGGACCATTGGAAAGCTCTTTTCGAGCCGGTCGTTTTGACATAAGCTACTCCCAATTCCGAGATCTGAGTCCAAAGATACGGCCTTCGTTAAGTTCTGTCGACTTGTGTGCAATCGCTTCGCCCGTGTTGACTTTTCAGCTTTTGACCAAGTTTTACAAAGGCTTTGTCTCCTTGAATCTTGGCCTTTATTCACAGAACTCCTTAGCAACCGACCTTTGCTCCTTTATCTCGCTAAAGTGGCACATTTCTGCACATTATAGACTTTGAAGCCTGGAATGCATAAAAACACGTAATCAGTATTAACTCTTAATTATTACTCACATAATTGGTCTAAAAGTATGATTGTTAAGGAGTTAAAACTATAGTTTTGGGCTCTTATCAAACCACCCCCAAACAGCATTTTGCTTGTCCTCAAGCAAAGATGAGAAATTAGAATAAGTGACCAAAAATGGAGTTCTATCTACTCTCGTTTCGCTGAGGTGCGATTGCATTGACCATATGCAACAAGGCCTTAAACCACTAGGAATTCCCTAGTGGACGAGTTATAGCCTCGTGAGAGTTTTCCAGTGAAGGTACTCACAAACTTCATCTATACTACAACGACTAAGAAATAAAACTATTGTTTCCTCATTCATGTCTCAACTATCTATACATCTCACTAGCAATTGAATAAGAATAACCAAGTCAAAAACCTAAACTAATATATGCATAATAATCAATCATCTATGATACAAATATATATATTGTGAGTAATACTATGAAATGCCTAGCAGGTTCGATTATGAAAACTCGGAATAGCGTCCTTAAGTAGGTCCTCACATAAATGTCAAGACAAAAACCACTCTGATTTTTCTGCTCAAGTTTCGCTACTCCAGTGTGCAGTGGGCACACTTTACCTTACAATCTCAATGACAACAAGGAAGCCGGAGTCGATCAAACACATCTGCCACTTACTATCACACTAACCTATTCCTAATTGAGCTAGAGGTCTTTATTAGGTGTTAGGGGATTAGGAGATGGTTTAAGAAGGAAGGAAATGGATATTCAAAAGGACAAGTCTGAGATAATAGAGTCTTCATATTATGTAACTTAGAGAAAACCTTGTTATTTTCTTTTGCTTCTATACTTTGTTTCCATCCTTAGCCATATTTTTCTTTTTCTTTTCTTTGGCTTTTGACTCCCTTTTATTCTATTTTTGGAGTTTTTATTTATTTCTATTTTTTCTTTTCCTTGGATGGAAACTTCTTTTCTTTTTCTGAAGCAACTAACTAATTTTTGTTTACACAGGTTTTTCTTCTTCTTTCTTCACTCATTCTATTCTCAGATTATTCTAGATTGGGTAAGTTGAATTTTTTTATTTTGTTTTGTTTTTGTAACAGGGTAAAGGAATTGTGGTTTATGGAAGGCTAAAGAAAGGCTCAGAGCGGCGACTAGCGGAAAATAATTCATAGGTTTGAATTTCTGGCTATATCGATCCAAAGAGGGCCTAAATTCTCGCTTAGGATATGGCATAGTGATCAAGCAAGTGGACGTGTAATTTCTCTATCTGGATTTTACTTCTCCCTTGTGTCATTTCTCAAATGTTTCGCTCATATAAGGCTTTAGGCTATATTCTCACAGGATTTGTAGAATAAGTACTCTAGCCTAGATTTCTGAAACTTACTACTAACAATCATAGATACTCATGTAATATATTTATAGATAGATGCAAAGATTATTACCTACATATTAACCTAAGTTTCTAACAATTATTCTGATGCAAAAGCTACGTGAGACTTCTAGATTGTTAAGAGCATAGAGAAAGAAAACAATACCAATATTCCTAAGTGTATAGCATAAACTTATTTATTTATATTTTTGAAATTTTTAACTTGAAAACAAATGCATATTATACATATCTATATCCTAACAGATGCCTTAATTACACGTATTTCTATGCCCCCAAACAAGAAGCATGCTTTGTCCTCAAAGCATTTAAATAAAGAGGGTAGAAAAATACCATGGAAATGCGTGAAATTCTAGAACATCTGCAAAACAAAGTTAGAACATACTAATATAGGAAATAAAAAAACTGACGCAACTCTATAAGAGTTCCACCCATTATGGGGTTAACAGAATTAAATTGCTTGGGACATAAGCAGACACTAACTGAAACTAAAAACTTACCTCCACTCCAGCGTTTACTCGTCATCCTCCTCTTCTATAAAGAAGTGAGGTTCCTTCGCATCCTTCCATGCCATTATAATTTGCCAAGCTTGCCGTCATTTATCATCTACAGATCCTAACCTGTTAAGCGCCACTTGGTCGGATGGGGTGTAAGGTGCAACCTGATGAGGTTGTATCCTCCACCCTTGCCAAGTCATTGCACGGAAAGATCGAATAATAGAATTGGTGGGTCTCACAATGTCGACCCCAACCCAGTCCGTAAAACGGGCACAAAAAACAGGGAAGAAACATAGTATAATACGGCAAACTAATATAGGCATAAGAAGATACTTATGCCTCATGCTATGGGCTCGTGCTAAACTAGACATTAAGGTCTTAGGAAGGTCATATAGCAGGTGTTCCTCAGCTAAAGCAAGGAAAACATCGCAAAGTGGCATCATTCGCGAGAAGAAAAATGCCACTCCCCTAATATGTTTAGCATGATAAAGAACATTACCGTATCACATTAAGGGACAAGCTACCAAGGGCTACGTTATATGTCCCTTGGTCCTCTACACGGAAAATGCCGGACCCATAAGCCTCATGCAAAAAGTCAAAAGTGTAGACATGCATATTATCTACCCAATAGCATCATGGGTCTTGTATTTCAGCGGGCATGGCAAGTCCAAGAACAAATGCTACCAAGAACCATAAGCGGTTCCCAGCCTACGTGTGTGATCACCTCGCGAAACCAAGCACCATAAGTAGTGCTTTGAAATAAATCTTTGAAAGGCTGTTCCGGTATTATTATAGGAGATGTCATCTCAAAACTACGCTCTGGAACAGCTGGAAATCACCCGGGAACAACCCGTAGAAAAATGGAAATTTCCTGGTCTATGGAAGTCAGGGCGCGAGTGCGCTCTGAAGATTTTGGAATTCCAGTGTTTGAGCGAGTTAAGCTCACCTTGAAGCCGAAAGTCGCGCTCTGTACAAAAATTCTGAAAAAAATGTGTAGCTGCGAGTTAATCCTCCTGCAGCGCAGCGCCTCGAGGTCTTGATTTGTGAAAATGGTGAAGAACAACGGAAAGCGTGGGAGTGAAAGGTGAGAGATGGAAGTTAGGTGTAGTGTGGGTTGTGAGTGTAGAATGAATGAAGTTTTTATAGGTTTTTGTTGTTAAAACGAATCGGTAGGGTTGCCAAAAGCTTTAAGGCAATTTCGGAAACAATAAAATTTCGAACCGGAAGCGGAAACAACTCATATTCTTTATTCTATAACAACCCTAATATCTTTTATCTTTGGATTTAGACTAGTAACTTCTAAACTCTCTTAGATTTCATCATACCACAACATCTAATCATAGGTATGCCAATTCACGACAATATTCTCAACCTTCACTCCAAAACAAACTCTAAAATGGAGGATCTTCTACAAATCATGATAGAATAAATAATACCACCCCAAACAATTCGGGAAGGTGGGATTAACAATAAAATTCATGCACAATTTGAAAAGAACAACATTATATTAAAATTGAAATTCAAACAACATTTAACTACCAAATTCAAAGTTAACTACGAATTTAACAACGTAACATCCTATCTACTAAAAAAATAATAAAAGACAACATCAAAACAACAAACAAAGAGAAATCTAGCTACTCTTAAAAGGAGCGAGGTGGGGATAAGAATAGGAAGTTTAGTGATCAAGCATGGAAAAACCAAACACCCCACCCCCAAACAAATTTTTGAAAACAGGTTTGTAAAAATTTGTTTTAAAACGTAGGTCTTTTAAAGTCAGATTCCCTAGACTTAAAGTGATATATATGTATTTACATGCAGTTTCCCATATATCAATAATCTAAAAAGTTGTGGGTCTTTCAAAGTCAGATTCCCTAGACTTAAAGTGATATATATGTATTTACATGCAGTTTCCCATATATCAATAATCTAAAAAGTTGTGGGTCTTTCCACAAATAATTAATATGGAATGCACCATCAAACAGAATTAAGCACCAAGATTTCCTATGACGTAGCTTAGTGGAATGAGAGTAAAGCCTTATAGATCTAAAACCTAATCGAGCATACAGTTTCTTCTTTGTCCTCCTACGAAGGGGATGCCAGTAAATGAACGTGAGAAAATTGATGGTTGTGGAAGATACGTAGGATGTGGATAATTTTGAGAAGGAAAAAATGGAAAAAATGAAAAAGTGTCAGGTGGCTTGTCCTTGGGTGTTACTTCTTCACTAGTTGGTTTTAGATAGTTATGAAGCATAGGAGAAACGCCAAGGTCAAGTACAAACTCAATGGTTCTTTGAAAAGGTAGAGGGCGAGGGACATGCGTGATGGAAGGTGAATGAGTGACATGAGGATGTGAGGTGGGTGAATGGTGTTCAACTAGTGTTCTTAGGTCTATATCATCAGAGGCCTTGAGATATGCAAGACATTCCTCAATAGGTGGGTAAGAAGAATCACTGTGATAGAGGGCGAAAAATTCTTCTTCCGTCATGGCGTCAAGAGATGAATGGATGTCAATAGGAGAGAACTTCATGGTGCAAAGAAGGGTTGTAAAAGAGTTGAAGGAAATCCTCCTTGCGTTATCTACGTCTAGGGAGTAGAAATTGTGATCCTTGTCTTCTTCCATAAGAGGGGTATCTACTAGTGTGGGGACTAAAGTGTCAGCCGCACTAATGTGAGGTACAAAACTCTCAATGGACTTCACTTCCCCTTCTACAGGCAAACCTAGTTGTCCCTGTGTTTGTCTAAACATGTTAACTTCTACAGAAAGATTTCCAAAAGTAAGAGTCATTGAGCCATCCCGACAATTAATTTGGGCATTGGCGGTTGCCAAGAAAGGACGCCCTAAGATGATGGGAATGGAATCATGAGCAACTTCTGTGTCAAGAATAACAAAGTAAATTTGGATAGTAAAAATCCTGAACTTTAACGAGAATATTTTCAACTACACCCTTGGGATACTTAATAGAACGATCGGCTAACTGCAAAGTCATTTTGGTTGGTTGAAGTTTTGTTAGACCTAGTTGTTTATATAAATAAAAAGGGAGTAAGTTAACACTCGCCCCCAGGTCTAATAAAGCAGTTGTTATAAAGGTATCACCTAAGGTGCATTATGCAAATGATGGGCGACCGTGCTCTTTGTACTTAACAATTCCGTTATGTTCAGATAAAGAGGGATATTATTCAGTTAAGAAGGCTTCGTGGGGTATGTTGGTTTTCCTCTTCTTGGTGCACAACTCTTTTAGAAACTTAGCGTGTCCAGGTAGACTTTTTATAGTATCTAGAAAAGGTAGGTTGATAGTTAAATTTTTAAACACTTCTCTAATCTCATCAAAATTCTCGTCTTTTTTAGACACAATTAGTCTCTCGGGATACGGTGGTTTATCTTTATGCCTAATATGAGGGGGGAACATATTTGTTAATCGTTGCTTTATCTTTTATCACTTTCGAACTAGGTTTCCATATTGGAACCTCTACAGGTGTAGGGTCTTCACTTTCCATTATTGGGTCTTGTAATGTTTTCCCTTTTGGTTGTGGTTTAACTGGTACTTCTACAGTTGTAAGGTCTTCATTTTCTGTTATAGTATTTGGTATGGTATCATTTTTAGTTTGCGGGTAATCTTTAGGCATAGTCACTTGGTTATCAACTACTCGCTCTGAACGAAGGGTAGTGACTGTCTGTAGGCCCCCTTGGTTTATATTACCATTACACTAAATACTTTTTATTTCGAAGGCGGTGTTTGTTGACTTAGGATTAGGCACTGCTTGACTTGGAAACACGCCGGTTTGGTTATTATTTTGGTTAGAAGACATGTCAATAACCTTTTGGCACAAAGACTGCATCATTTGCATCGTTTGTTTCATCATATTAGAGTTTTGATCATCTTGATCTTTCATCAAGTTAGAGTTTTGTTGCATAATTTGATTTTGTTTCTCCAACAAGGTCACTACTACTTTAATACGTAGATGGTTGTATTGGAATTAAAGCTTGTTGAGCGTTCATGTCTTGATGTTGATAGTTCTGGGTTATGGGTACTAAACCTCTATTATGGTCACCTAAGTTCCCTTGTCCTTGATGTTGAGTTAACTGGTTGAAGTGTGATGGTTGTGGTGGTGTTTGTGCATAGACAAGAGGACAATAGAAGTCGGAATGCTCAAGACTACAACAGACATTACAACGAGTAGAGTTAATGTTCATGACTGGAGTGGGTTGTTGTTGAACAGAGATGGCATCTACCTTTTTAGTGAGGGCATCGATAAGAGTTTTAAGCTTCGGGATCATGTTTAACCTCAAGAGAAGAAGGAGAGGCCGGGAGGAATCGTTTCTCCCCAATTGTTGTTCTTCTTAGATTGATCTTCTAAGAATTTATAAGCCTCCAAGGCTCCTTTACTAAGAAAGCTACCCCAGTCATGATATCTAGAACCTCCTTATGATAATGTGAAAGCCCCTTGAAGAAAAGCGAACAAAGCGTGTCTTTCGCAAGATTATGATGCGGGCATTCAATGAGAAGATCAGTTAAATGATTCCAGGCCTCTGAAAAGGATTCATGAGGATTCTGGCTGAAGAAATGAATCTTGTGAAGTATTTCATCTGTCTTTAGTGGTGGGTAAAATTGTTCCATGAACAATTGAACAAGTTGAGCCCATGAGTCCACAGAGTTTGGCGTTTGGGCAGTTAACCAAGATGCCGCCTTGTCGGCTAGGGTGAAAGGAAACACCCTAAGTTTAACTTGATCTGGACTTACGCTAGGATGATGGAATGTAGTGAGAACTTGGTCTATCCTACGCATGTGTTGGTAAGGCTTCTCGTGGTCTAAACCATGAAAAACCGGTAACAAGTTAAATATATTAGGGGGGATTCGAAAATCCCCCACTAGGTCTGCAAGAACGATGCACGACTTAGGGCCATCGTTTAGGGCTTTATAAAAATCAGAGAGAGGAGTCTCTTGTTCTTTAGCCATTGATGCAAGTGTAGTGTGTTAAATTCTAGATAGGCGTGTTGTATTTATTTCTATGAAAAACAAGCTTGATTATACTAGAATTAAAACTCCTCTGACAGAAGAGGCGAGGAGTGGAAGAAGGAGTACCTGAATGCCTCCTTGCTAGCGTTTGAATAGCGTCTTGTATACGCGATCTCAGTGTATTTAACAAGTTAGAAACACTGAGTAACTTGAAGACATAAAAATTTGCATTTACCTATGAAAATTGGGCTGTTCACACTGAATTTTCCCTTGAGGGCGCGAGTGCCCTCTGTTTGGGCGCGGGTGCCCTCTGTTTTGTCGAAAGTCCAGTGTTTTGGGCGCGGTCGTGCTCGGTTTGGGCGCGGGTCGCGCTCTAGAGTTTTCAAGTTTAAGGCCTTTTATCGTACTCCAAAAAATCTTAAATTTTTACAGTAATTTTCTACGATGTCTATCAAGTAGGCTGTAAAATGTCAGATCAATCGGAGCTGTGAAAGTCCCTCTACAGTCCTTCAAAGTTTGCAAAATGGTTTTCGGACACAATACAAACAAATGAATGGTTAACCCATCAAAACAAATCCAAAAATTTCCAAATTTTTACTGGAGACTCCTGACAGATCCTAATTGTTCCTGTAAAACATTTAGAGCAATTGGAGTTCTACAACCTCTCCTTATTAGCTGGTGTTCTAGATATTAAGTGTTTGCAACACTGCAGAAACACAATGGAAACACTCTACTATTTAGGAGGTCAAAACAAATCAAAAACTCATCACATTTTTACTACAAACTACTGACTTAGGATAGATACTCCTGTAAAAATTATAGAATTTTTAGAACTCCTTAAGTAACCTTACTCGTCTGTTTTTCAAGAACATACGGTGTGAAAACTGAAATGCAGCACTGTAAAGATTGTATTTTTTTCACAAGGTAAACCAACTTTGAAAAATCTGAAAATATTCCAGTAAATCAACAACACATTAAATATTATGTATGAAAATTTTCAGAATTTTCAAAAATTTAGAAATACCTTCACTGCAGTATTTTTCTCTGTGAATCCAAGCCCTATGCCTGAAACAATTGAGCAGGTTCGAAAATTCAAGAAACAAGAATGAAAAATTAAAAGGGTGGGTGGGTAGAGAATGGGGGATTGCCCTTTGGATTCAAGCAATTGAATTCTTGTCATGAACGAGATTAAGATGGCAGCGGCGCCATTTGATAAATGTAAAAATAGTAGAATCCTAATATCATGTTAACAACACTAATACGTAATCCTACCATTCTTACGTTTAAATCAATTCTTCTTACTCTCAAGTCATAATCATGCAATATAATAAGTAAGGATTCGTTCCACTCTTAAACCCTCAAGACTTAAATTGAATTCAACTAATCAAACCCAAAAGGAACAATGGTGAGAGTAATGATTTGATGTGAATTTTCTATTCTACCATTCCCAACAATTGAATCTAAACAAGACATAATATAAAGATTTGAACTTTATTTGTTTAAACTCAATTTGAAACTACTCATGCAATAATTGAATTAAACTAATAATGACAAATAAGTAAATCTAAGGATTTAAGCTAATAAATAAATGAAAATGAAACTAGATTATGGAGAACTAATTAACTTTATTTATCTAATAGAACAATAAGAACAAGATATGATTGAATGAATAACAACTATTTTAATTATCTAATGAATGATATTCAATGATTTAAATAACTAAGCTAAAACAAAGAATGAAACTAATTAATGGAATGAAAACTAAGTAATTAACTAATCTAGATCTAACTTTTTCTAACCCTAAACTCCATTAACATTAGCTTCCTAACCTAACTGCCATTAACAAAGAGTCAAGCTTTTGTTTTTATACTTCCAGATCCAAAAATCGTGCATGGGCTTGGAGCCATGTTTTTGGCTTGAAAATCGGGCCCAAAACCCAATTTCTTTAGTCCAAAATGGGCTATTCAGCTGTAGTTGGCTTCGACAGATGTTTCATCCACTTTTGCTTCTCTGATTAGGCCAAGGCTTGGACCATTGGAAAGCTCTTTTTGAGCCGGTCGTTTTGCCATAAGCTCCTCCCAATTCCGAGATCTGAGTCCAAAGATACGGCCTTCGGAAGTTCTGCTGACTTGTGCACTATTTCTGCCCGTGTTGACTTTTCAGCTTTTGACCGGGCTTTACAAAGGCTTTGTCTCCTTGAATCTTGGCCTTTATTCACAGAACTCCTTAGCAACCGACCTTTGCTCCTTTATCTTGCTAAAGTGGCACATTTCTGCACATAATAGACTTTGAAGCCTGAAATGCATAAAAACACGTAATCAGTATTAACTCTTAATTATTACTCACATAATTGGTCTAAAAATATGATTGTTAAGGGGTTAAAACTACAGTTTTGGGCTCTTATCAAATTACGTTAGTCTTTTTTTCTCCACCTGACCTTAATCTCATGCAAGGCTAAGTCCAATATTAAAGAAACACGACAACAGTCAAAACAACCCCGATATGCTAGTATAAATCCTCTAACAGGAGATGCGAGGAGTGGAAGAAAGAAGTGCCAGAATGCCTCCTTGTGTCGCTTATGAATAACGTCTTGTATACGCGAGCTTAATGTATTTGACAAGTTAGAAACACTGAATAACTTGAAGAAATGGAAGTTTGTACTAACCTATGGAAATTGGGCTGTTCAGAAGAGGGCACGTGGCGCACTCAGATTTTGCCTTCCAAGGGCGCGGGTCGCGCTCTTGCCTGACTTGAAGGCCTGACACATTAGCGCGGGGTGCGCTCTGAAATTTCCTTGAAAGGGCACAGGGTGCACTCTTGCCTAACTCAATGTCCAGGCACTTTAGCGTGGGATACGCTCTGAATTTGCCTTGGATGGGCGCAGGGTGCGCTCGTGTCTATCTCGAGTTCCAGGAGCTTCAGCGCGTGGTGCACTCTGAATTTTGCACTCAGTTTATTTCTGCAAAAAAAAAATCAATTCTGAAGCAAACAACCATAGTTAGAACCAAACAAGGGTGGGTGGGTTTAATGGGACTTTGGTAGGATTAACACTACTAAAGAAAATGAAACTAAGCACAACTAAGATGGCAGCGGAGCCATTTGATAAAAGGGAAAACGATTGTTTTACCTACGAATAAGTAATGAAACTCAAATGTAAGTAAAACTAGAACTATTTTTGTGCTTAATATATCAAAGTTATCTACTCTCGTTATCAATGCAATATATTTAGAGTAGAGAATTCGTTCCACTTTTAGTCGTTTAGGTGTAAGGTTTACTAGTTCGTGTAAGCTAACAAAGTCGTGAGAGTAATGGAATTGAAGTTTAACTACGATGGTGAATCAACAATCAACATGATATAAATCAAACTACGAAAATACTAACTTGACAATATGGGGAGGAATTAGGGGTATTTGATTTCACCTTAATTCGACTTAATAAACTAACGAAGAATTGTCGTAATCTGAATTGCAATGTTTTCGCATAACAATTGGATCTATCTAATCCCTAATTGTTCATGGTAATCTCTACCAACTAACAATCAGCATGTGAAGCAATCAAACCGATTCTCATGGAGAACTGATTACTTTCTAGAATGGAATAGATTACTAGGACCCTTTCTACACTAATCAAAATCAAGTTTCATCAAGGTTTCCTCAACCCCCTCTAATAGAGGTTTTAGCCTTGAACCATTACACTATCATTTCTAACACAAGAACAAATAGAACAAGTCATTATTGAATAAGCAATAAACTTTATTAATCTAATTGAACAAGAGGATAATGATTCAAAATGAATTAAAACTGAATTTAAAACTAATTTAGAACTAAGATTATGAATAACTAATTATCAATTTAAAACAAACTAAATCTATGAATTAAATATTGAATTAGAAACTAAAACTTGAAATATAAACTAAGTATTTGATTCTTAACTAAGTAACTTAGTCTAACAAACTAATTTATTGTTCTAAAACTAATTTTATTGAACTAGAACTAAGTTTTTGGATAATTGACTAAGTAAAAACCAAGTCACTTAAGAGCTAAGCCTTAGTCTCTTTATAAAGAAGAGACTAGATCCCCAATTTCGTGCATGGGCTGAGGGGCCATGTTTTGGGCCGGAAAATCGAGCCCAAAACCTCATTACTTCAGTCCACAAAGGGGTTTTCAATTGGAAATGATTTCAACAGCCATTTTGTCTACTTCTGCTCATCTAATTGGGTCAAGGCTTGGACTATTAAAAATCACGTTCCGTTCCGGTCATTTTGACATAAGGTAGGCCCAATTCCAAGATCTGAGTCCAAAGATACGGCCTTCGGATGTTCTGCTGACTTTTGTGCGCTATTTCTGCCTGTGTTGACTTTGACTTTTCAGCTTTGACCGGGCTTTAAAAAGGTTTTTTCTCCTTGAATCTTGGCCTTTAATCATAAAACTTCTTAGCAACCAACCTTTTCTCCTTTATCTCACAAAAGGGACGCATTTCTGCACATATTCGACTCCAATGCCTGAAATACATAAGAACACGATAACAGTACTAACTCTTACTTATTAATCACATAATTGGTCAAAAAGAAATATTGTTAAGGGGTTAAAACTACAGTTTTGGGCTCTAATCAGTTGTCAATTCCATTAGAGTTCTTATTAGGAGTTGTTCTAGTATTAACTTTAATCATGTTTTCAGGGAAACAAATCGGGTTGCATACCATTTGGCTTCCCTTGAAATTGAGCACACTTGTATGTACTTCGTACCTCCTCTAAGCTCTCTGCTTACTACCTATGTTGAGGAGGACAAGAATGGAAACATCTATCTCAGATTCTAAGTCTTGGGGTATGCCTAACCCTAAAAAACTTATTCGGAAAGAAAAAAAAAATGTAGAGAAAGAACATTACCCTAGAGCTAATCTTTGGTGATTAGGAGTAGAATAAATGTTTTAATTTAATTGTTATTTACTTGTTTTCCATTTTTATATTCTTCAAGCTTTAGTGTTTTCAATACAAGTTTTTCATCCTCTCTTATATACAAGTTTTCTCTACTTATCTCATCTTTGATTAAATCCTACAAACACACAAGTCATACTCATTTGACAAGTTCAAATGAGTATAACCTTGTGAGTAATTTAACCATCCAATCCATTTCATACATGTTTATCCATTAAAATGTGTTTAAGATTTCAACAAGTTTAAGATAAGAACTAGTGTTTCCACCATTAGAACTTTAAAACCATAAGAAAGATTAGAATATAGTAGAGAGAGTAGTTTCCATCCATCAAACCCATCCTCTAAACAAAGAATCTAAGATGAACATGACAACCTTTTTCAATATTATTCTACTCATACCAAATGGTGTCGCCGTCATGGATTCAAATGGGAAGTGGAAGATGGAGAAAAGCAACACTCATTGAACCCTTCTTCTCAATCTTCATTTCAATTTTTTTTAGTTTTTTTTTTTCTAAATTTTGTTACTGATATTTCATTTTTGCATGTTTCCTGTACATTTCTATGTAAACGGAGCCCGAGAATAGCACGAGACGAATCACCAGAACTTGGTGTAGAAAAATGAGAGCAAACGGAGATAAAGTACCCGCGCCGCGCCTATCACACGCACCTCCACGCATGAAACGGGACCGCAATTGTCAAACACGTACCCCTTAACCGTTTCCCCGCATCCGCGCCTCATTCACCCACGTTGCGCCTCGATTTTCTCAGACGAAGATTCCTTTGGCTCATAATCTTCATGTGTAAGTCTACTTTAATTCTCCCTGGTTTTTTTAATTCAACTGTTAGTAGATAAAATGTAGATATATTTGCAAAAAAAAAAAGAAACAAAAAAATTAGTTAATTTACACTATTTGATAAATGTTAGATTTTTAGGATAATATCACGTTTGACATTATCTTTATTATGTTTTTTATTTTTTATTTTTTATTTAGTATTAAAATAATAATAAACTATTGATTAGGGTAAATAAAAAATAGTTTAAGTTTTAGAAGTTTAGTCTTTTGATTTAAGGTTAATTACCAAGAGTTAGGGATTCAACCAACTTGGACCGGTTGGATATGCGAGGCGAATAGTGTAACATCACGCTCGCGCATCTCAACCTAACTTGGGGGTTGAAGTTCCAATCTTTGATGAACACTTTCCAAACTTTTATGTATTTTGTTTAATTAATTAATCATTAGGGAATAGTTAATTAGCTAAACGTAGTTAATTTTCAAATTTACCGCTTTCATAGTTTAAGCCCACGAAGGCAAATTTGTTTTAGGCCCATGAAGGCAACCAATTGTAACTTATTGGCTTTGCCAACATTTCAGCCTGACTTGTGGGTTTTAGTTAGATTAAATTTGTAACTTATTGTCTTATTGCTCGCTTGGATTCTAAAGTGCTGAATTTAGACTCTATCAGATCGGAAGTCAGCAATGTTTGGGGACTGACAAGAAATCTAAAGTTGTCACCTTTAGGAAAAGGATATGTGATTTTTCGACTGGATAATGAAGGAGACTTTAATAAAATCTTTTTTGGGGGACCTTGGCAGGTACAAGGGCAACTGATCAGGTTTATTAGGTGGACGCCAAATTTTAACATAGAGACTCACAGACAAACCTCTGGGTTTGTTTGGATCAAGTTTCCAGGACTACAGTTTGAATACTGGGAGGTGGACATTCTTATGAGTATGGGCAGAGGTTTTGGAAACCCTATTCGTGTTGAAATGAATTCGCTGGAACACAATAATGGTTACTATGCTAGCGTACTTGTGGATGTTGATCTGTCCAAAGCTATACCAAATCAGATATATGTTGAAGTGCCGGAACGAGGGATCGAGTTTTGGCAAAAAGTTCCAATAGGTTCACTACCCCAAGTTTTGTAACCAGTGCAAAATTGTTGGGCATCTAGTAGTAGAGTGTCGACAGGCACCCAACAATAATTTACCAACTACTACGCCCCAACAGGTAGTATCCGCAGCACAGCAGCAAGCTCGGTACAAAGGAAAGGAAACGATGACACAAGATGCTCAGTGGCAAGAAAACAATGTAAGATTGTCTAAGACCTAAAGACGAAGACTGAAAAGAAGGAATCACCCACGAGTGGAGACAAACACTAAACACTACTAACTAACTCGGCGCAGAACATTAATCGGGTGCAACAGGCAACTCTGAAGTAAGTAGGGGTTTAGTTACAAACATGCAACAACCAAGTGATGAAGGATCAGGTCCTTCTATAATAGTGCAGGCTTCTTCCATTTCTTGCCAGGTGGAGGAGGTAGTACAAAGAGCTCTAGAGCCCATGGAACTGGATATCTCTCCTCGCATTGTGGACGTGCCTATTGAGACAGCAGAAAATGGAAGTAGTGATATTGTTGTATGGAATGCGCAGGAGAAGAATTCAGTTTTAGTCAAGTAGCAAGCTCTAGTCCTTCATGACCATGAAAGAAGCATGAATGCGATATTTGAACAAGAAATGGCTATGGCTTTTAACATGGAGGCTAGTAGGTTCCACGTGCTAATTGATGTTACTGAGGAGGAGGAAACATCAGACTTAGAGGAAGTGCAAGAGGAAATTCAGTTTTTTCATGACAAAGTGCTAGAGAAGGACGATACTGAAGATGAGCCAGATACCCCATTGATGGCCAATGGTGTTGTTACATGATCGGGTAAAGTTTGAAGTGCAACAAGTAAGCAATCCAACAAAGAGCACAAAGAACCACCAGCCAATAATCAAAGCAGCGGTAAAAAGGGAAGGGGCAGACCAAAGGGCTCTAAGAATGAAAATCATAGATGATTACATCAATGTGTTTTTGGAATGTCAGAGGTACTAATGACATTGAGAAAGCACGGGAGATAGATAAAGTAAAAGTAAATAAAAAGCTTAGTGTTTTCTGCCTACTTGAGACCAAAGTTAGGCAAGACAAGTATGACTATATAAGAAACATTTGTTGCCCTCTGTGGGAACACACAAATAATTATGGTAAAGATCCAGCAGGCAGAATTTGGATTTGTTGGGATTCTTACTTGATAAGTATTGAGAAGATACAGGACTCTGACCAGTTCATCCATTGTCAAGTTACTTTCAAGCCTACCAATGAAGTCTCTGACAAGCTCTCTGGCGGGATATAAATGTTCTTCAAAGCTCAGTTATGCTTCCTTGGGCGTTAGTTGGTGATTTTAATAACATAACTAAAGTCGAGGAAAGGATGTGGGGAAGTCCTATGCACCCTAGAGAAGTAGAGGGATTTGTGGAATGTCTACAAAGGTCAAGATTATTTGATCTGAGTTTTAATGAGTTCTTTTTCACTTGGAATAATAAGGTAAAAGGTAAGGGCAGAATACAGTCCAAGATTGATCCCTGCCTAGTCAACAGTTTATGGACTGATGTGTATCTATTATCAAAGGCAGAGTTCTTACCCCATGGGGTATCGGATCATTCACCAATCCTTCTCTTTTTGCATGATTATGACAGGAAAGCTTTACCTTTTAGATTCAAGAATTATTGGGTAGAACAAGAGGAATTCCAAGGCATGTCGCAAGAGGTTTGGGAGGTACAATTGTTTGCAAATCCAATGTATGTCCTCATGTAGAAACTAAAACTTTTGAAGGCCAGAGTTAAACCTTGGGCTAGAGATCAGTTCTCAGATATTCATCTTAGAGTTCAGCAAGCTAGGCAACTGTTGTATGATGTGCAAAGGCAATTGCAAGCCACACCTTGGGATTTGGTGGTGTAACAAAAGGAAAAGGAAGCTATTCAGAAATATAGTGACTTGGCAAGAATAGAAGCGGCTGAAATCAAGAGTAAACAAGATGATTTATGGGCTAGAGATGGAGACAAATGCACGGCGTATTTCTTTAAATCATTAGAGGAAAAAAAAAGCTAAGAATGGCATATGGTGCATATAGAATGCAGATGGGGATACTGTAACTGGGTAGGCTGAGGTTATACAATCGTTTGTGGGCTATTATATTAAGATTCTGGGGTATGAGGCAGGGGAAATCTATGGTATGGAGTTCTTCAACAATCTTCAGGTTAAATCTATCATCTCACCTGCCAGGAATCTTCTTCTAGACTCTGATATTACTCCTGTAGAAATTAAAGAAGCTATTTTTGGGATGAAAGAGAATGCAGTTCCTGGGCTAGATGGTTTTACTCCGTTCTTTTTCAAGAGTTATTAGGAAACAGTTGGTGGCGATTTTACATGTGCTATCCTTAATGCATTTAAATTTTGTAGATTTCCAAGAGGTGTCAATGCTACCTTTATATGTCTCATTCCCAAAGTTAACAACCCCTCAAAGGTTGAAGACTTTAGCCTATAGCCTTGTGTAATACCATATATAAATGCATCTCTAAGGTTGTAGCGAACATAATAAAGCTAGTCATTAATGACATTGTGCAGGCTAATCAATCAGCTTTTATTCTTGGCAGATCTATACAGGACAACATTTTGCTTTCACATGAACTTCTCCGGGGGTATGATAGGAAGCATGGCACACCTAGATGCTCAATCAAATTGGATATCAGGAAAGCGTATGATACAGTGAGCTGGGATGCTATCTTAGCTATGATCAAGGTTTTTCACTTTCCTCCTACAATGGCTAAATGGACAGAGATGTGCATTACAACCCCTTCTTTCTCCGTCATGATCAATGGTGCCCCAGAAGGTTATTTTGCAGGAAAGAGAGGTATACGGCAAGTAGATCCTTTATCACCCTATATGTTTGTTCTAGTGATGGAAATTCTCAACTCGGTGATAATGCAGAACATCAACAACAAAGCCATCTCTTTTCATTCAAAATGTAATAGAGTGAGACTGTCACATCTAGCATTTGTGGTTTTCATCCAAAGAAAAAAAAATAAAAATAAAAATAGAAAAAAAAAATAAAAACTCCAAAAATAGAATAAAAGGAGTCAAAAAGCCAAAATAAAAAGGCTAAGGATGGAAACAAAGTGTAGAAGCAAAAGAACAAGGGTTTATCTAGTTACGTAATATGAAGACCCTATTATCTCAGACTTGTCCTTTTTGAATATCCATTTCCTTCCTTCTTAAACCATCTCCTAATGCTCGGCAGCGGCGCCATTTGATAATACTAAAACGATAGTTTTACCCACACATAAGTATGAGACTCAAACGCAAGTAAAATTAAAGCTAATTTACGCTAAGGGTTTATCAAAGTTATCTACTCTCGAATGTTATCGCAATAGAGTTGGAGTAGAAAACTTTGACAAACCCTTAGCGTAAATTAACTTTAGTTTTACTTGCATTTGAGTCTCGTACTTATGCGTGGGTAAAACTATCGTTTTACTATTATCAAATGGCGCCGCTGCCATTTTAGTTCCCTTTAGTATTGTTTTCTTTAGTATTGTTAGTCTTCCCAAAGTCCCATTAAACCTACCCACCCTTGTTTGTTTCTAACAGTGATTGTTTGGTTCAGAAACTTAAAATTTTTCAAAGAACAAGCCTGAGCGCGACCCGCGCCTTTACGAGCCTAATTTTGGGCACTCCTAGCGCTGAAGCGCCTGGAACTCGACTTGGACTTTAGCGCGACCCGCGCCTTGCCAAGGTAAAGTTTAAGCACCCCCCGCGCTGAAGCACCTAGAACTTGAGTTTCACCTGAGCGTGACCCGCGCCCTCCTAAGGCTTAACCAGAGCACACCCCGCGCCCTATTTCGAACTACCCAATTTTCACTGGTTAGTTCAAATTTCCATTATTTCAAGTTATTCAGTGTTTCTAACTTGTTACATACACTGAACTCGCGTAAACAAGACTCTATTCATAAGCGAAGCAAGGAGGCATTCAGGTACTTCTTTCTTCCACTCCTCGCATCTCCTGTTAAAGGTTTATACTAGCATATTAGGATTGTTTTGAGTGTTGTCATGTTTAGTTAAGATTGGTCTTAGCCTTGCATGAGATTAAGGTCAGGCAGAAGAAAAATGCCAAATGTAATAAACCGGCAACGTCAACAAGCATGCCTTTCTAGTATACTAGTCACTACACCTCTAGCTAGCATACCACACACCATACCTGAAATAATGGCTGAAGAAAGAGAGACTCCTCTCTCTGACTTTTACAAAGCCTTGAACGATATCCCAAAATCTTGCATCGTTCTATCAAACCCAGTGGGGGATTTTCGAATCCCCCCAAATATATATAATCTATTACCCATTTTTCATGGGTTAGACCATGAAAAACCTTATCAGCACATGCATAGGATTGACCAAGTCCTTACTATATTCCACCATCCTACGGTTGGTGCTGAACAAATTAAACCGAAGGTGTTTCTTTTCACCTTAGCCGATAAGGCGGCGTCTTGGTTAACTGCCCAAACGCCTAATTCTGTGGACTCGTGGGCCAAACTTGTTCAACTATTTATGAAACATTTTTACCCGCCACTGAAGACAGATGAAATTCTTTCTAAGATTCATTTCTTTCGACAGAATCCTCATAAATCATTTTCAGAGGCTTGGAATCATTTCACCGATCTTCTTATAGATTGTCCACACCATAACCTCGCGAAAGACACATTAGTTCGTGCCTTTTTCAAGGGACTGTTACACCACCACAAAGAGGTGCTTGACATAATGAATGGGGGTAGTTTCATCAGTAATGGAGCCTCAGAAGCGTATAAATTTTTAGAAGATCAAACAAAGAGTAATAATAACTGGGGGGTAGTGACGATATCTCCCACTCCGCTAGTTCTTCTACAACAGTTAAGGCCGCCGGTATGTTTGAGATGAAACCTGACCCTGAGCTTAAAAATTTAATTGAATCTCTCACTAAAAAGGTAGAGGCTATCTCTGTTCAACAAAAACCTATCCCCGTCATGAATGTCAACTCTAATCCATGTAATTTCTATTTGAGTCTTGAGCATCCCGACTCCTATTGTCCTCTTGCCTATGAACAACTATAATCACAACAAGGCAATGTTTATTCCATTAATAGCAAACCTAACGCACCTTGGTGACAAAACACCAACTATGGTTAGCGAAATAATCAACAAGTTACACCTCCAAGGTTCAATAACCAAAATGTTAGGCCAACAAACAATTACAACCAAGCTCCACCAAGGCAAGCACAAGGACAAGGGAATTATAATAATTATAACGATAATAATTATAATGCTAATAGAGGTATCGTTTCGGTAAATAATAACTATCAAAATCCAGCCATTAATAATCAACGTGACATAGTTCCTGTCACACAACCTATACCTAACACTCCTCCACAACTGGATCGTTTTGACGCCTTTATGCAAACCCAACAACAGATATTACAAGCCATCCAACTTTCCTTACAACAGTTAGCACAAGAGAAAGTATAACCCAAAGGTGTGTTTCCAGGTCAAGAGATACCTAATCCTAAAACAACAAACACAGCCTTTGAGGTAAACGGTAATACTAGTATTGAAAATGCAAATGTAGGCGAGCTAAATTCCATCACCACTCTCCGTTCTGGCAGAGTGGTTGATAACGCCGTAACTATGCCTACAGTTACCCCACCAGTAGTCCCTACACCAGATATAGAACTAGATACCAAAATAGAAACTGAAGATCCTATCCCTGTAGAGGTACCAGTTAAACCACAACCTAAGAAATAAAAAGCTAAGGTTAAACATCATGTTGATCCATATGCTAAATATAGAGAGAAACCACCGCTTTCTCAGAGATTAGCTATGTTAAACAAGGATACAAATTTTGATGAGATCAGGGAAGTTTTTAAAAATCTAAGGATAAACTTACCTTTTCTTGAAGCAATTAAAAAATTACCTCGCCATGCTAAGTTTCTCAAAGAGTTGTGCACTAAAAGGCATAAGACAAATATTCCTAAAGACGCCTTTATAACAGAACAGTTTTCGACTTTAACCGAACATAATGGAATCCTTAAGTATAAGGAGCCTGGTCATCCTACTGTACAATACACCTTAGGGAATACTCACACGACCACTACTTTATTAGACCTGGGGGCGAGTGTTAACTTACTCCCTTATTATTTATATAAACAAATAGGTTTACAGGAGATGCAACCTACAAAAATGACGTTGCAATTAGCTGATTGGTCTATCAAGTATCATAAGGGTGTAGTTGAAAACATGCTTGTTAAGGTTCAGGATTTTCTACTATCCTACGGATTTTGTTATCCTCGATACCGAAGTTGCTAATGACTTTGTTTTGATCATTTTAGGGCGCCCTTTTTGGCAACTGCCAACGCGCTTATAAACTGCCACGATGGTTCGATGTCCTTGTCCTTTAGCCATCTTTCTGTTGAGGTCAATGTGTTTAAAATGATGAAATAGTTTTCTGATACGAATATCGATGGAGAAGTTAGCATGATAGAGAGCTTAGCTCAAAAGTATTTTAACAACATGTTTCTTGAGAATCATATGCACCAATTCATTTCCTTCGGAAGTTCTAATTTTGACAAGGACTCCCTAGACGTAGATGAAATTGAGGAAGATTTCCTTCAACTCTTTTGCAACTCTTCTTTGCCACCTCGCGAGTCCCCACTTTTCAACACCCATTCATCCCTCGACGCCATGACAAAAAAAGAATTCTTCACACTATATCCCAGTGATTCTTCTAACCCACCTGATAAGAGCCCAAAACTATAGTTTTAACCCCTTAATAATAATACTTTTAGACCAATTATGCGAATAATAAATAAGAGTTAATGCTAATTACGTGCTTTTATGTATTTCAGGCATTGAAGTCAATTATGTGCAGAAATGTGCCACTTTGGTGATATAAAAGAGCAAGGGTTGGTTGCAAAGAAGTTCTGTGATTAAAGGCCAAGATTTAAAGAGACAAAGCCTTGGTAAAGCCCGGTCAGAAGCTAAAAAGTCAGAGTCAACACGGGCAGAAACAGCACATAAAAGTCAGCAGAACTTCCGAATATCGTATCTTTGGACTCAAGCCTCGGAATTTGGCGTACCTTATGTCAAAACGACCGGCTCGGAAAGTGCTTTCCAATGGTCTAAACCTTGACCCAATCGGAGGAGAAGAAGTGGATGAAAAGCCTATTGAAGTCAAAGTCAACTGAAAATGGCCTTGTGGACTGAAAAAATTGAGCTGTAGGCTCAATTTTCTGGCCCAAAACATGGACCCTCAGCCCATGCATGAAAATATGGATCTGGTCTCCTCTATTTCCACACACAAGACTTAGCTCTTAAGAAAGAATTAGCTTAGGTTAGAAAGTAGCCATTACAAAATAACTTATAGATCTAGTTTTTGAGTTTTGAATTAGTTAATTAATTAGTTTCCATTCCATTAATTAGTTTCATTCCTTGTTTTAGATTAAGTATTTGAATCATTGTTTATCATTGATTAGAAAAATAAAATAGTTAGTTCTTGTTAAATTCGATTTTGTTATTTAAAATTGTTTAGATCTAATTTCAATTCTTGTTATTCAATGAATTCTTAGTTGTTAATTTAGATTTCAATTATTGTTTAGTTGAATTTAGTAAAGTTAGAATCTTTATATGATGTTTAGTTTTAATTCAATTGGAAATGATAGTTTGATGAATCAAGGCTAAACCTCCATTAGAGGGGTTTTATGAAGCCTTGATGAAAACTTGATTGTGTAGTGTGGAATCGTTGTAAGAGTCTATTCCATTCTAGAAGGGAGTTGATTCGCCACGAGAATGGGTGGACTTCCTCACATGCTAGTTATGAATTGGAAGAGATACTATTTATAATTAGGGATTAGAATGACCAATTCTTACTGTAAGAACCTAAGAATTGGATTACAACAATCTATGCTAGTTATTAAGTTGGATTCAAAGTGGATTCAATTCCCCCCTAATTCTTATTCTAGATTCAAACCTTAGTATTCCGTAGCATTTCGTAGTGTAATTCATAATTCTCTCATTGACTTTGGTAGGATTGATAGTCGTAGGAAACTTGAGTGCTAAAGAACTAGGAGTGAAACAAATCTTTTATTCTAACTCTACTTGAATAGTATCGAGAGTAGAAATCTTTAATAAATCTAGTACAAGTTCAGTTTTTAGTTTTACTTGTGTTTAGAGTTTCATCGCTTTATTCATTAGTAAAACTATCAATTTTACTATTATCACCATCTATTGAGGAATGTCTTGCATATTTAAAAGATTCTGATGATCTAAAACTGAAAGCATTAGGTGAGTGCCATTTACCTACCCCATATCATCCTGTTATTCATTCACCTTCCATCAAAGTTCCCCGCTCCCCACCTTTTCAAAGGAACCTTGAGTTTGCGCTTGACCCTTTTGCTTTTTCTGTGCTTAATGATTTTCTAAATCCTCTTAATACGGAAATAACTCCCAAGGGAAAAGCACTTGACACCTTCATTTTCAGAATTGAGACAGTTCCTACCTACACTATAAATGAGTTTAGTGCTAAACCCACATCCTCATTTCTTCCATTCCTTACTTCTAAAACTAATCCATATCCAACATATCTTCCACAAACATCCATTTTCTCATGATCATTCACTTGGACACCCTCTCGTTCAAAGATGAAGACGAAAGTGCATGCTCGGTTACGTTCTAGATCTATCAGACTTCGGTTTCATTCCACTAAGCTGCGTCGTAGAAAATCTTGGTGATTGATTCTTTTTGGGGGTGCATTCCATGTTATTTATTTATGGACAGACCCATAACTCTTTAGGTTGTTGATATATGGTAAACTGCATGTTCATTATATACATATGTTTTAAATATAGTCTTCAGTATCTGACTATAAACGACTCATTTTGATGTTTGGTGTACTTTTTTTCACTTCTATATATTGGTAAGTGCACCATTCAGGTAATCGGGCCCTCCCTATAGAGTGTGTGGCTATAAGTACTGGATCCTAAGTCCACAATTAACATAATTCCCGTTTTCCGCTCTTGCATGTTTTCTCAGTTTTTGAGTCATGTTTCTCTATGGTGTGAATTATGCATTTATTGCTTTATTGTTTTTCTTATATTAAATCTTATTCATAAAAAGTAAAATATATCAAAACCATAAAAATAGTAATCTAGGAAGTCTCGAAAATCTGACTTTAAAAGACCCACGTTTAAAACAAATTTCCTAATCTTTGTTGCCAAAAATTTGTTTAGGGGTAGGGTGTTGGTTTTCCATCTATGATTGGTAAACTTTCCATTTGTGTTGCTTATGCCGTTTTTCGAATTGGGTTGATATTATCTATGAATTTAGATTTCATTCGTTTGCATAACTTACATCACGCACGCACTTTGCGACATTTTCTATCTTCTTATATGTCTCCCATGGTTAGAATAAAGTTGTTTATGTATCATTGGATTGGGAATTCTCTCCTGATCGTTTCCATATCTCATTCGCAAAAATCGGACTGGTGACGAATCGTAAATTTTAGTTTGAAGTTGCGCAAAAAATTGGAAAAATTCAGAAAACGAATTGGGCTTGGGCGTCTCCTTCCTCAGCCAAAAACAGATCGCGAGTTTTCTTCTCACTTCCACCATTACCAAAGTTTAAACCCTAGCCAAAAAATATATATATATATAAAAAAAAAAAAAAAAAAAAAAAAGAACTTAACTCCACCACGCCAAAAAAAAAGTTAAACCCACTCCAAATCTTCTCCACAACATCCCCCCCACCATTTCCATCATTTTGCACCACCAAAACATAACAAAATTCACAAAAATTTGAACCACCACCGCCACCATTGCGCCTCCTCCTAACTATTTAGTGAGTTTGCTTCAAACTCGACTCCTCCACCTTATTCAAACCCACAAATCGTTTGAAACTTCAATGGCCCTCAGACGAAGAATTTTAGCGGAACAAGCTTTTATTGCGTCCGCTTTATGCCGTTTTTTCGTGACAAGATGATTAGGAGGAATTGGAATAGGTTGTGGTACTCAACAGATGATTTCTACCACTCTGATTTGGTTGAACAATTCTATAAGAAGAGAGAGTTGGAGGGTCAGAAAATTTTTGTGAAGGTGGCTGGGACTAGGAGAGAAGTATCGAGAGAGTTGTTGGCTGAGATTTTAGGCATTATGCCTAAATGCCACTTCGAAGCCACTTTGTAGGAATCCCAGTATACGGGAGTTCTTGCATTGATGAAAAACACTGTCATGGAGGGTCAATACAATTTGAATTCTCATTGTGTTCGACAGTCATCTCTGCGAACCAACCAACTGGATGTAGCTCAGTGGATTGGTTGGAATGTCACAGGAAAAGAGAAGGTTAGTGACATCAGTTTGAACTGTCTTCACATTCTTTGGATATTGCAGGAGAAGAGGTATAACTTCTGAATCCTCGAGTTTATTTTAACTATGATTAGAGGCGTTGGAAAGAGTGTTGCGCCCTTTCTAGTATTGATCACTAAGATCATGTTGTCTTTTAGAGCAAATACAAAATCTATTTGTATTATGCTAAAATTGTATTCAAATGCAATTATTTATACAGAACGTATCCAAAAGACTTGGAAGTTGCCGGAGGATAGGGTGGTTGATTCGGATGAGAAAATGGAGGATATGACATGTTTGGATGAAGATGCCTTGGAGAGGTGTACTTCTGATTTAGAACGCATGTCGATCTTCGCGATAATCGGCTTTGCGTTGCATTTATGGTATTTGTGAAGATGTACGGGATATGCAGATTATAATTCGAAATAAACGAAATAACCTTCAGACGAGTTTTGAAATGCTCGACAAAGGTCAAGAGGATCTATTGTCTAACATGGAGACTCTCGTTCAGCGTCAGAATGAGCATTATACAGAGATGAAGGCAGAGATGGAAGCACAATGCCTGTTCCAAGTATAAATTCTACTTCCCATGCCACCCCTGGACGGTTCTGTTTCAGATGAGTCTGAGAGGCATGAGCATCGTCGCCAAAGGAAGGATGGCTCGGGCCCTTCTTCATCTCAGGCCCCATCTTCATCCCAGACCCAATCTCCATCTCAGGGTCCATCTTCATCACGTGGCTAGTTGTTTAGAAAAATTTGTTGTTTTGATGTTATTTAGTTGTTTTATTGTTTTTATTAGTTTGGATGTTAAGTGGTTGAATTTAGTAGCTAAATTTGAATTTGGTAGTTAATTTTAATTTTAATTTCGATTTTTATTTAATGTGGTTTTTTGCAAATTATGCGTTGATTTTTGTGTTCATCCCACCTTCCCGAATTGTTTAGGGGTGGTGTTATTACTTTTAGCATGGTTTTTATATGATCCATAATTTATTATGTAATTTTGCGATGATTGTTAGGAATGCTGCTGATATTGGCATGGCTATGATTAGATTTTGTGGTAAGATAAAATTTCAATGAGTTAGGCAGTTACTATCCTAAATTCAACCTAAAAGATATTTAGGTTTGTTTTGGAATAAAGAATATGGATTGTTTCCGTGTTCGGTTTTGGAAATATTTTGTTTCCAGCAATTATCTTAAAGCTTTTTGGCAACTTGCCAATTTGTTTTGGAAACTCAAACCCTATATAAACTTCGTTCATTCTCCACAAAAAACCCATATATATCACTTTCATATCTCACCTTTCACTCCTAATTTTTCCTCTGTTTTTCTTCACTTCAGCACTTAAGCTACACGGAGCGCGCCCTGCGCCTTAGTGAGCGCACCCTACGCTTAAACCGCCTGTTACTCAATTTAGGGAGGAGCGCGACCCGCGCCCATCTCAGGCTAAAAGTGAGCGCCCCCTGTGCCTAAGTGCCTGGAACTCGATCATAGTCAGAGCGCACCCCCAAATAGAGGAAAACAACTTACCTAACCCAAGACTTTGAGTTGGGTAAGTTGTTTCTAAACCTTGCGGGGTGAAGCTGCTCTCTATCTGACATTCGCAATCTCAATGAGTATTGACAAAATCGAATTATTATGCAAAACATGAGTAGTATTTAGTGTATATATAATACGTTGCCTATTTAGTTTTTACGTATATGTTACGTCTTTGCCTATCAGTATATATACACGTACGTCTATTATCTTCGCATGCTACGATATCTAGATATGTATGAGTAGTTACAATTTGCCTGTTAGCGTAGATATACGTATACGTAATATATTTTTGCTTCTTAGCCTACATATACGTATTACTGACGTGTATTTGCCTGTAGGTATCGAAGTATTTAGTGATGATACAACTTTGCCTACTAGTATTTCTATACGTATGAGTAGAGTATCTTCACATGCTACTGTATCTGGTGATGTATAAGTAGGTTGTATTTGAGTGATTGTACTTCAATTCTATACGTATGAGTTGTATTTACATGATTGAATGATTTTACTTTATATGCATAAATTTTAATTTAAAAAAAAAAAAAAAGTTGTACCTTTATCCCTTGCATAATTTTTTTTTTTTTAAAAAAAAATCCCATAAATCTTAAACATATTTCAACGGTGTCTAGGAAACTTAAAATATTGAGGTTACTTAATTAGAACCGTGCTTGCATGGAAAATCTCCCTCATATCTTTTTTGTGACCTGGTTGTTGGTTTATGTACACGTATTCCTAGCTTCATCGCTACATTAGTAGCAGCTTAGGCCTACATTGTTCACTTCTAATGCTTCAAAAAATAATAAAATTCAAGTAATAATAAGTTCCTTTTGTGCATCAGATCTAATTTTATGCTTGCATGAGATTAAGGTCTGGTAATAATAAATAATTTGAACATACTTATAGTAGGAGAAAATACGGTAAGCAATAATTGCGTAAGTTCTCACCTCAACATAGTTCTTCATCTGTTAATAAAAATCATCATGATCCCTTGTCGCCATTAACTTTATTCGTTATGGCTGACAAAACTCCACCATCTGAGAAGCCTATTTCGGACTTCTACACTGCCTTATAGGAACGACCTTCTTCGTGTATCAAACTAGAGGATATTGCCGGCGATTTTGGAATCCCACCTAAAGTTTTTGGCTTGTTACCTGTTTATCATGGTCTAGACCATGAGAAACCTTACAATCACCTCCGTAGGATTCAACAAGTAGCCACCACATTTCATCATCCATCAGTCTCTACCAAACAGGTTTTGCTTAGGTTGTTTCCTTTCGCTTTAGCTGATAAAACGTCAATTTGGCTAGCATGACAACAACCACAATCCATAGAAACATGGAATAAACTTGTGAAAGTTTTCATGCTACAATTTTATAGTCAGAAGAAAACTACTGAAATGCTTAAGAAAATCCAATTCTTTCGTCAAAATCCTTATGAATCCTTTTACAAAAGCTTGGAGTCAATTTACTGATCTTCATTTAGAATGTCCTCATCATCAGCTCGACACCACTATCCTTATTCGTTCATTCTTTAATGGACTTTCCAATCATCAAAAAGAAACACTTGATATAATAAACGGCAGTTGCTTCATGGACAAATGAGCTACTAAAACATATAATTTTCTTGAAAAACAAGCAACAAGAGGTACACATTGGGGTAACACTGATTCTTCAAGGTCATCTAAGGACACTGTTACAAAAGCTACATCTATTTTTGAGGTAAAACCGGATCCCAAATTAAAAAATCCGATAGAATCCCTGACTAAAAAAGTAGATGCCCTAGCAATTCAGGTAAACGATCGTAAACCAAAACAGGTCATGAACGTTAACACCTCCCCATGTGTTCTTTGTCTAAGTACTGACCATCCCGATGTGTATTGTCCCTTGTTATATGCTTCATTTTCACAACCATTGGAATAGGCTTATGCATTCAACATCCCTAATGCACCTTGGAGACAAAATCCAAATTTCGCTTGGCGCTCAAATACCCGACAGATGGCTCCTCTAGGTTTCTCCAATCCACCTGTTAGACCATCTACCAACTATATTCCATACGGTTAAGGAAATAATCAACAGTATCAACAAACTCAAAATCAGTTTCCAAGTAATTCCAATCTTAACCACAGCCTTGTTGTAGCCAATCCAGGTTATGGCTATCATCCTCAACCTCTTAGAAATAACCGTGAATTAGTCCATGTTGCTCAACCTGTGCAACTCGCTACTGATAAGATGAATGATTCTTTCTTGGCTTACATGAACCAAAAATTTCAAATACTGACGTCTATCCAACAATCGCTTGAACTCTTAGCTCAGGATAAGAGTCAGAAAGGCATGTTTCCTGGACAACCTGTTCCTAACCCTAAGCTAGAAAACACTACCTTTGAACTCAATAATGCACCTCGTACAAGTAATCTAAACCAAGGTGAGGTGAATGCAATCACAACTCTTAGATCTGGTAAAACCGTAGACAGTCAGATACGTATGCCAGATGATCAATCAAAGGTAGCTGACACTTTCAATATACCTATTTCTGATAATGATCATACGCTGGAAGCACCAATTCCAAATACGTTACCAACTAATAACTTGAGAAAGGAGCAGGCCGATCCATATGCCAAATTCCTACATAAGGAACCGTTTCTTGCCGGTTTGGAAAAGAACAAACCTGACGAAAATTTTAATGCAATTCAAAAAACTTTTAAGAATTTGACCATCAACTTACCTTTTCTTGATGCCCTTAAACAATATCCGAAACATGCAAAGTTTTTGAAAGATATGTACACAACAAAAAAGAGAACCAATGTTCCTCAACAAGTGTTCCTCACCAAAAAGTTCCCTACCATCACGAAATCTAATGGTGTTGTCAAATTTACGGACCCTAGTAGACCAACCATTCCATGCACTTTGGGTGGCAAATATACTGCTACTGCACTACTAGACCTAGGAGCTAGTGTGAACTTACTTCCATATTACATGTATAAACAACTAGGTCTTCATGAGCTTAAACCTAATAACATGACTCTACAGTTAGCCGATCGTTCCATTAAGTATCCCAAAGGCATTATAGAAAACATCCTCGTACAGGTCCAAGACTTTTACTATCCGGTTGATTTTGTCATTCTGGATACCGAGGTTGCCTATGATTCCTCTGTTCTATCATTTTACCCACGCATAAGTACGAGACTTAAACGCAAGTAAAACTAAAGTTAATTTACGCTAAGGGTTTATCAAAGGTTTCTACTCTCGATGCTATTGCAATAGAGTTGAAGTAGAAGATTCATTCCACTCCTAGTTCTTTAGAATTCAATGTTTCTAAGGTTATTGGTCTATCCAAAGTTAATGAGAGTATGATGTGGAAACTACGATGGAAATTATACTAACAAGATACGATAACTAAAATATGGAAATACTAAATTGATAATATGATAAGGAATTAGGGGGATTTGATTCCACCTTAATTCGACTTAATCAACTAGCGAGGAATTGTCGTAATTCGAATTGCAATGCTTTCGAATAGCAATTGGGCTTCCTAATCCCTAATTGTTCATGGTAATCTCTACCAACTAACTACTAGCATGTGAAACAATCAAACCCATTCTCATGGTGAACTAATTGTTTTCCAGAATGGAATGGAATATTATGAACTATTCTACGCTAACAACAATCAAGCTTCATCAACGCCCCTATAATGGAGGTTTTAGCCTTGAATCATCATACTATTATTTCTAAACCAAGAACAGTAAAAACAAGTCATTATTGAATAATGATAAGAGCCCAAAGCTGTAGTTTTAACCCCATTAACAATATCGCTTTTCACCAATTATGTGATTCATAAGTAAGAGTTAGTACTGTTATCGTGTTCTTATGTATTCTAGGCATTGGAGTTGAATATGTGAAGAAATGCGCCCTTTTACGAGATAAAAGAGCAAGGGTTGGTTACTAAAAAGTTATTTGATAAAATGCCAAGATTCAAGGAGAAAAATCCTTTTTAAAGCCCGGTCAAAGCTGAAAAGTCAAAGTCAACGCTGACAGAAACAACGAACAAATATTAGCAAAACTTTCGAAGGCTGTTTCTTTGGACTTAGACCTCAGAATTGGGCCTACCTTAAGTCAAAACGACCATCACGGAAAGAGCTTTCCAATGGTCTAAGCCTTGACCTAATCATCGGAGCCAAAGAGGATGAAAAGGCTGTTGAAGTTATTTCCTACTGAAAAGCCCTTTGTGGATTGAAGTAATGAGGTTTTGGGCTTGATTTTCCGGCCCAAAACATGGCTCCTCAGCCCATGCAAGAATTTGTGGATATTGTCTCCTCCATATCAAGAGACAAAAGCTTAGTTCTGAAGTTACTTAGTTTTTAATTAGCTTTACTTAGTCTAGATCCAATAGTTAGTTTTAGATCTAGTTAATTAGCATCAAATTAGTGTTTAGAACAATATTTAGTTTTTAGAATCAATAATTAGTTTGTATTTCAAGTTTTAGGTTCTAATTCAATATTTTATTCATAGATTTAGCTTGTCTTAAATTTATAATTAGTTATTCATAATCTTAGTTCTACATTAGCTTTAATTTCAGTTTTAATTCATGTTGATTCTTAGACTATTTGTTCTATTCGTTTAATCAAGTTTATTTCAAGTTTATTTTAATCAAGTTTAGTTTAATTTAATTATGTCTTATTATTATTGTTTATTGTCAATGAATCCAATGAAACTAGGCTAAAAACTCAATTAGAGGAGGTGAAAGAAGCCATGTGAGGATGATTGCTTGTTAGAATAGTTGTTATTCAGAATATAATTTCAAGTTCATTATTATGAGTGTTTAGAGATAAACCTCATAATGATGAACTAGAGTTTAGAGACACCATCAAAGATATTTGTGGCGGAGCTAAACTCTCATGCTAGTGGAACCTTGATTGGAGAGGACTTAGTATTCACTAGGGCAATATTCGATTCGATGACTAACTAATAACCAATCGAATTGTATGATGGAATTTCTCTCATTTATGTTCTTCCAATTCATTAAATTCACCTTTTAATTGCTTAGTTAAATTAGTTAAATTTATAATTAGTTTTAGTTTAAATAAATCATAACACTACTCTCATTGTTCTCACCATTGTTTCCTTGTGTTTGATTAATTGAATTCGTTTATGTCTAGATAGATTAAGGGTGGAACGATTTCGTACTCTATATATTGAATGAATATATATGTGAGAGTAGAAAATAAATAATTGATACCGTAAGAATGAGGTTAGAGTAATTTAGTTTAGTTTTTATGGGTTATCAAATGGCGCTGCTGCCATCTTAATCTCGTTCAAGACAAGCATTCAATTGCTTGAATTCAAGGGGAAATCCCCCATTCATTACCCTCCCACCCTTTTCATTTTTCTTTCTTTTTTTTCCTGACAATTTTTAGGTATAATATCTAAGGTGTTATTGATTTACTGGAATATTTTAAGAATTTTCCTAATTGTTTTACCTTGTGAACTAATATGATCTTTACAGTGCTGCATTTCAGTTTTCAAACCGTAAGTTCTTAAAAAACAGACGATTAGGATTACTTAGACAGTTCCAAAAAATTTAAAATTTTTACAGGAGTATCTATCATAAGTCAGGAGTTGTTAGCAAATATTTGACAAAATTTTGATTTGTTTTGACCACCTAACTAGTGGATTGTTTTTAGTGTGTTTCTGCAGTTTTGCAAACACTTAATTTCTGGAACACCAGCCTATAAGGAGGGTTTGTAGAACTTCAATTTCTCTAAATTTTTTACATAAACACGTAGGATCTGTCAGAAGTCTCCAGTAAAATTTTGCCGATTTTTGACTCTATTTTGATTTGTTAACCATTCAGTTGTTTGTATTGTGTACGAAAACTGTTCCACAAACTTTGAAGGGCAGTAAAAGGACTTTCATCGCTTCGATTGATCTACAATTTTACAGCCTACTTGATAGACGTCTTAGCAAACTATTGTAAAAATTTCAAATTTTTTGGAGCAAGATAAACTTACTGGACATTGCCAAAAGCTAAAAGCGACACATTGCCCTGTGTCGGGCAATTTTTGAGCTCCCAAGCTCAACTCGGAAGTCGCCACGGGAAAGAGTGTGACCCGCGCCCACACAAGGCAAAGTTTGAGCGCCACCTGCGCTCAAAACACTATAACTCGAGTTCCACCTGAGCGCGCCCCGCGCCCATACAAGGCAAATTTTGAGTGCCACCTGCGCTCAAAACACTATAACTCTTGTGTTTCTGAGCGCGACCCGCGCCCTCTTGTGTACCAGCCTGATTTTTCACAGGTTAGTTCAAGCTTTCATTTCTTCAAGTTATTCAGTGTTTCTAACATCATACAAACACTGAGATCATGTATACAAGACGCTATTCAAACACATAGCAAGGAGGCATTCAGGTACTCCTTCTTTCACTCCTTGCCTCTTCTATCAGAGGAGTTTTAATTCTAGTATAATCAGACTTATTTTTCATAGACATAAATACCACACACCTATCTAGAATTTCACACACTACACCTGCATCAATGTCTAAAGAACAAGTGACTCCTCTCTCTGATTTTCATAAAGCCCTAAACGATGGACCTAAGTCGTGCATCGTTCTTGCAGACCTAGTGGGGATTTTCAAATTCCCCTTAATATATTTAACTTGTTACCAGTTTTTCATGGTTTAGACCACGAGAAGCCTTACCAACATATACGTAGGATAGAAACAAGTTCTCATTACATTCCATCATCCTAGGGTGTTTCCTTTCACCCTAGTCGACAAGGCGGCGTCTTGGTTAACTGCTCAAACGCCAAACTCTGTGGACTCATGGGCTAAACTTGTTCAATTGTTCATGGAACAGTTTTACCCACCACTGAAGACAAATGAAATGCTTCAAAAGATTCATTTCTTCCGCCTGAATCTTCATGAATCCTTTTTAGAGGTCTGGAATCGTTTCACTAATCCTCTCATTGAATGCCCACATCATAATCTTACGAAATACACGCTTGTTCGTGCCTTCTTCAAGGGGCTTTTACATCGTCATAAGGAGGTTCTAGATATCATGATTGGGGGTAGTTTTCTTAGTAAAGGAGCCTTGGAGGCTTATACATTCTTAGATGATCAATCTAAGGGGAACAACAATTGGGGAGGTAATGACCCTTCCCGCTCCACTCCTTCTTCTTTTGAGGTTAAACCTGATTCCGAGCTTAAAACTCTTATCGATGTCCTCACTGAAAAGGTAGACGCCATCTTTGTTCAATAACAACCTACTCCAGTTATGAACATTAAATCTACTCGTTGTAATGTCTGTTTTAGTTTTGAGCATTCCGACTTCTATTATCCTCTTGTCTATGCACAACCACCACCACAACCATCACACTTCAACCAGTTAACTCAACATCAAGGACAGGGGAACTTAGGTAACTAGAATAGAGGTTTAGTGCCCATGACTCAGAACTATCAACATCAAGACATGAACGCTTAACAAGCCTTAATTCCAGTTCAACCATTTACAGAAGTAGTAGTAGTAACCTTGTTGGAAAAACAAAATCAAATTATGCAACAAAACTCCAACTTGATGAAAGATCAGCATGATCAAAACTCTAATATAATGAAACAAACGATGCAAATGATGCAGTCTTTGTGCCAAAAGGTTATTGACATGTCTCCTAACCAAAATAATAACCAAACAGGCGTGTTTGTAGGTCAAGCAGTGCCTAATCCTAAGTCAACAAACACCGCCTTCAAAATAAAAAGTATTCAGTGTAATGGTAATATAACCCCAGGGGACCTACAAGAAGTCACTACCCTTCGTTCAGGGCGAGTAGTTGATAACCAAGTGACTATGCGTAAAGATCACCACAAACTAAAAATGATACCATACCAAATACTAAGATAGAAACTGAAGACCCTACATTTGTAGAAGTACCAGTTAAACCACAACCAAAAGGGAAAACATTACAAGACCCAATAATAGAAATTGAAGACCCTACACCTGTAGAGGTTCCAACATGGACACCTAGATGGAAAACGGCTAAAAATAACGTAAAGACTAATAATAATTTTGAACCTTATGCTAAATATATAGATAAACCACTGTATCCCCAAAGACTAGTTGTGTCTAAAAAGGACGAGAATTTTGATGAGATTAGGGAAGTGTTTAAAAATCTGACTATAAACCTACCTTTTCTAGATGCTATAAAAAGTCTACCTGGACTCGCTAAGTTTCTAAAAGAGTTGTGCACCAAGAAGAGGAAAACCAACATACCCTATGAAGCATTCTTAACTAAACAATATCCCTATTTATCTGAACATAACGGAATTGTTAAGTACAAGGACCCTGGTCGTCCTACTGTACAATGCACCTTAGGTGATACCTTCATAACAACTGCTTTATTAGACCTGGGGGTGAGTGTTAACTTACTCCCTTTTTATTTATATAAACAACTAGGTCTAACAAAACTTCAACCAACCAAAATGACTTTGCAGTTAGCTGATCATTTTATTAAGTATCTCAAAGGCGTAGTTGAAAACATTCTCGTTAAAGTCCAAGATTTTTACTACCCCATTGACTTTGTTATTCTCGACACAGAAGCTACTCATGATTCTATTCCCATCATCTTAGGGCGTCCTTTCTTGGCCACCGCCAATGCCCAAATCAATTACCGGGATGGCTCAATGACTCTTCCTTTTGGAAATCTTTCTGTGGAAATTAACATATTTAGACAAAAGCAGAGACAACTAGGTTTTCTAATAGAAGGTGAAGTTAAGTCTATTGAGAGTTTTGTATATCACATTAATGTTTCCGATGATCTCATCCCTACACTAGTAGATACCCTTCGTATGGAAGAAGACAAAGATCACAATTTTGAGTCCTTGAACATAACTAAACTAGCGAAAGAATTTTCCACCCTGCCTTCCGACACTACAAGAGATGGAGTATACCTCATAATAGACGAGATAGATGAATTCCTCAAAGATGGAGATGAATACCATAATTATATGGATGCGAACAACCTAGAAGAGGAATTCGACGAGTTTCTAAGAGCCTGTGATGATCCACCCTCTCAAGAACTACCTAAAGAGTCACCTGATACCTTCATTTTCAGATGTGTGTTAATACCAACCCATGCCACCAATAAGTTTTATGCTAAAACAACGTACTTATTTTTTCCATTCCTTCAATCTAAAACTTATCCATAACCTACATATCTTCCACAACCATTCATTTTCTCACAATCATTCACTTGGACACCTTTTCGTTCAAAGAAAAAGAAGAAACTTTATGCTCGATTAGGTTCTAGATCCATCAGAATTCACTCCCATTCTACTAAGCCATGCCATAGGAAATCTTGGTGTTTAATTTTGTTTGGTGGTGCATTACGTGTTAATTATTTATGAAAAAATCCACAATTATTTAGATTATTGATATATGGGAAACTGCATGTTAATACATATATATCACATTAAGTCTAGGGAATCTGACTTTAAAAGACCCAAGTTTTTGTACAATACCAACTTTTTGGAGTATAGGCCAAACAAAAATTTTAAAACTTAAAAATAATTTTTCAATTTTGTTTGGGGGTGGCGTATTTTGGTATTTCATTTCAAATCTTTTTGTCACCCTTTGCCTATCATGTTTACTCCAGTAGAGTTTGTGTTAGTTAGTACGTAACAGTTTAAATATGCTTCATGTTATCATATCATCTTTACAATATTTCTGTTATAGGTATTCGTTTAATCAAGTTTATTTTAATCAAGTTTAGTTTAATTTAATTATGTCTTTCTATTATTATTTATTGTGAATGAATCCAATGAAACTAGGCTAAAAACTCCATTAGAGGAGGTTAAAGAAGCCATGTGAGGATGATTGCTTGTTAGAATAGTTGTTATTTAGAATAGAATTTCAAGTTCATTATTATGAGTGTTTAGAGATAAACCTCATAATGATGAACTAAAGTTTAGAGACACCATCAAAGAGATTTGTGGTGGAGCTAAACTCTCATACTAGTGGAATCTTGATTCGAGAGGACTTGATATTCACTAGGGATCAATATTCAATTCGATGACTAACTAATAGCCAATCGAATTACATGGTGGAATTTCCCTCCTCTATGTTCTTCCAATTCATTAAATTCACCTTTTAATTGCTTAGTTAAATTAGTTTTAGTTTAAATAAATCATAACACTACTCTCATTGTACTCACCATTGTTTCCTTGTGTTTGATTAATTGAATTCGTTTATGTCTAGATAGATTAAGAATGGAACAATTCCGTACTCTATATATTGAATGAATATATATGTGAGAGTAGGAAATAAATAATTGATACTGTAAGAATGAGGTTAGAGTAATCTAGTTTAGTTTTTACGGGTTATCAAATAACTAATTAAACTTTCTTAATCTAAATTAACAATAATCTAAGATTGAAAAATGAATTACAATTTAAATTTAAACTAATTTAGAACTAAGATTATGAATACTAATTATCAATTTAAAACAACTAAATCTATGAATGTAAGATTGAATTCAAAATTAAAGATTGAAATATAAACTGAGTATTTTATTCTAAGATTCAAAACTTGTTCTAACAAGTAATAAAATTGGCAACTAACTAGATTAATCTATATAAACTAATTTAATGAATTAAGACAATTTATATATTACAAAAACTAATTTTTATGAACTAGAACTACGTTTAGATCTAGATAGCTTAAGAGCTAAGCTTTTGTCTCTTGATATAGAAGAGTTAGATCCCCAAATTCGTGCATGGGCTGAGGATCCATGTTTTGGGCCGAAAAATTGAGCCCAAAACTCAATTCGTTGAGTCCAAGACTTCACATTCTGGTCGTGTTACTATAGCGCGAGTTTTCAACAACTTATACTGCTTTGATCGAGTCAATGTCTAGACCATTAGAAAGAGCTTTCTGAGCCGGTCATTTTGGTATAAAATGGGCCCAAATCAAAGGTCTGAGCCCAAAGATATTGCCTTTTGAAGTTCTGTTGACTTTTCTTCAGCTTCCTAATCCAGTTTGACATTCACTTAACAGCTTGACTTGGGCTTTTTAAGGGCTTTTTCTCCATGAAACTGGGGTTTTCTTTATAGAACTTTCATAGCAATAACTTTAGATCCTTTTAGCGCCTAATTAGTAACAAATTTACATTTATTCAATTCCGAAGCCTGAAATACTCAAAAGCACATAATTAGTGATAAACCTATATTATTAATCACATAATTGGTCTAACAGCTATATTGTTAAGGGGTTAAAACTACATTTTTGGGCTCTTATCAAACCACCACCAAACAACATTTTGCTTGTCCTCAAACAAATATGAGAAATTAGAATAAGTGACCAAAAATGGAGTTCTAACTAGTCTTGTTTGGCTGAGTGCGATTGCATTAACCATATGCAACAAGGCCTTAAACCACTAGAAATTCCCTAGTGGACGATTTCTAGCCTCGTGAGAGTTTTCCAATGAAGGTAGTCACAAACTTCATCTATACTGCAACGACTAAAAAATAAAATTATTGTTTCCTTATTTATGTCTCAATTATTTATACATCTCAGTAGCAATGAATACAGAATAATCAAGTCGAAACCTAAGCTAATATATGTATAATAATCAATCATCTACGAATAAACATATATACAATGAGTAATACCATAAACTGCATTAACAGGTCTGTTTCTGAAACTTTGGAATAATGTCCTTAAGTAGGTCCTCACATAAACGTCAAGACAAAATTACTCTGATTTTTCCGCTCAAGTTTCGCTACTCCAGTGTGTAGTGGGCACACTTTACCTTACAAACTCAATGATACACAAGGAAGCCGAAGTCGATCAAACACATATGCCACGTACTATCAAACTAACATATTCCTAATTGAGCTAGAAGTCTTTATTAGGTGTTACGGGGATTAGGAGATGGTTTAAGAATAAAGGAAATGGATATTCAAAAAGAACAAGTCTGAGATAATATGGTCTTCATATTACGTAACTAGATAAACCTTTGTTCTTTTGCTTCTACACTTTGTTTCCATCCTTAGCCTTTTTATTTTGGCTGTTTGACTCCTTTTATTTTTTTGGAGTTCTAACTATTTATTTTATTTTCTTTTATTTTATTTGGATGTAAACTTTCTTTTCTTATTCTTTTCTTAAGCAACAAACTAATTTTTGTTTACACCGGTTTTTCTCTTCTCTTTTCTTCACTCATCCTATTCTCAAACTCATTCTATAATGGGTAGTTTGATTTTTTATTTTGTTTTGTTTTTGTAAAAGGGTAAAAGAATTGTGGTTTATGAAAGGCTAAAGAAAGGCTCAGAGGGGCGACTAGCGGAAAATAATTTCATAAGGTTTGAATTTCTGGCTATATCGAACGAAAGAGGAGCTAAATTCTTGCTCAGAATATAGTATAGTGATCAAGCAAGTGGGCGTGTGATTTCTCTATCTGGATTTTACTTCTCCCTTGTGTCATTTCTCAACTGTTTCACTCATATAAGACATTAGGCTATATTCTCACAGGATTTGTAGAATAAGTACTCTAGCCTAGATTTTAGAAACTTACTACCAAACAATCATAGATACTCATGCAATATATTTATAGAAAGATGCAAAGATTATTATCTAAATATTAACCTAAGTTTCTAAAAACTATTTTAATGCAAACGCTACGTGAGACTTCTAGATTATTAAGAGCATAGAGAAAGAAAACAATACCAATATTCCTAAGTGTATAGTATAAACTTTTTATCTATATTTTTGAAATTTTGAAATTTTTGAATTTTTACTAGAAAACAAGTGCATATTGTACATATATATATCCTAACAGATGCCTTAATTACACGTGTTTCTATGCCACCCCCAAACAAGAAGCATGCTTTGTCCTGAAAGTATTGAAATAAAAAAGGGTAGAAAAATACCATGGAAACGCGTGAAATTCTGGGACATCTGCAAAACAAGCTTAAAACATACTAATATAGAAAAAGAAAAATAGACGCAACTCTATATAAGTTCCACCCGTTATGGAGTTAACAAGAAGTAAATTGCTTGGGACATAAGCGGACACTAACTGAAACTAAAAACTTACCTTATCTCCAGCGTTTAAGCGTTGTCAAACTCTTCTATAAAAAATAAGGTTCCTTCGCATCCTGCCATGCCATGATGATTTGCCAGGCTTCACGCCATTTATCATCTACAATCACTAACCTGCTTAGCGCCACTTGGTCGGATGGGGTGTAGGGCGCAACCAAATGAGGTTGTAGCCTCCACCCCGGCCAAGTCATTGCACAGAAAGAACGAATAATACAATTGCTGGGTCACATAATATCAACCCCCACCCAATCCGTGAAACGGGCACAAAAAATAGGGAAGAAACATAACATAATACAGCAAACTAAAACAGGCATAAGAAGGTACTTATGCTTCATGCTATGGGCTCGTGATAAACTAGACGTTAAGGTCTGTGGAATATCATAGAGCATACGTCCCCCAACTAAAGCAAGGAAAATATCGCAAGTTTCGTCATTCACAGAAGAATAACACCATTCCCCTCTAATGTTTAGCATTATCCAAAACATAACAGTGCCCACATTCATGGACAGGCTACCAAGGGCTACGTTATAGTCCCCTTGGTCCTCAATCCTAAAGATTCTTGCCCCATAATCCTTATGTAAATCCTCATAGTTATAGAGGTACATATTATCTACCAAATAGGCCCACGAGTCCTATATTTCAGTGGGCATTGCAAGTCCGAGAGCAAAGGCTAGCAAGAACCTGGTAATTTCCATCGTTTCATCCTCAATGGTCATCCGATCTATCAAAGAACTTACAATTATCATAAAAATAAGATGTAAGTGTAGGAGAATAAAGTTCATCAGGTCTTTTCATTAGCGGTTCCCAGCCTAGTTGTATGATTACCTCTCGAAACCACGCACCATATGTGTCACTTTGGAACAATTCTTCAAAAGACTGCTCTAGTATGAGTGTAGGAGAGTTCATTTCAATAAATGTACTCTAGAATTGTTGCAAACTACCCTGGAAAACCTGACAAAAATCATAATTTTTTGTGGCTACAATGGTCAGGGTGCGGGTGGCGCTCAAATTTAGCCTTGGAAGGGCGCGGGTCGCGCTCAGATGTAAATCGAGTTACAGTGTTTTGGGCGCGGGGCATGCTCAGAATTGGTCTTGCTAGGGCACGTGTTGCGCTCCGTGTGTTCTGAGCAGGATGAAGGGAAAAATAAAAGGAAAAATTTGGAGGTTTAAGGTGAGAGATGAAAGTGAGATGTGTGGGTTTTGAGTGGAGGATGAACGAAGTTTATATAGGGTTTTAGTTTCTAAAATGAATTGACAAGTTGCCAAAAATCTTTAAGGCAATTGCCGAAAACAAAATATTTCCAAAACCTAAAACGGAAACAACCTATATGCATTATTCCAAAACAAACCTAACACTACCAAAAGAATGACTTTACCCGACTGACTATGGCTGTCGCGAAAGGTATTACCCGACAGACCAAACCTGCTGCAAGACTGTCGGAAAATGCTCGGTCGGCATAGGCTTTAAGCCGGTTTTATTGGTCAAAACAGTCGTCGGGGTTGAGGATCTTTGCCGACGGACATTCCCGCTGTTAATAACTGTCGGATATGCCGGCTGTCAAAACCATTGGATAGTTGCTGCTGCCAAAAACTGTTAGATATTCCTGTTGCTAAAAACCGTCAGATATTCCTACTGTTAAAAATCGTTGGATAGTTCTGCTGTTATGAACCATCGGTTAGACCAGCTGTCACCAGCCGTCGGATATGCCAGCTGCTAGCCATCGGGTAGTTTGCTACTAGACAATTTTTATCCGTCGGGTATTAGTTCTTTATTTAAAAAAATATATTTTTTATAATAATTGTTTCAGGTATCCTAACATTACATTCTTGCAAGTTCCCACTCAAATGCTACAAACGCCAATGTATTCATAAAGAAACAATGTGTTCATAAAAAAAAATAAGAATAAGACATGTCGTTCACTAAGTATACATATTACTTCCTTCAGAAACCAAAAATCAGAACCACATACACCATCGGTCTAGCAACCAGTCCTAGTAATCTCTAGTACCATTACTTACAACAAACATACTCAAAAAACCAAAATAGATGAAGTTTGCATATCCCACATAATAGATTACTCATACTGCAACCTTGATTCAACCCTTCAACAAAATCACTAAGGTCTAAAGCGTCTCACCAAGTTGGTAATCCATTTGCCAAGATCTTGAAGTGAGTTTTGCTGACCAAAAAAAAAGAAGAAGAAGAAGATCATGAAGTACTCTCTTAGGAACTAGAAATAATTCTAGCTGTTCTATTCTAGCTATAAGTACCTAAAAATCCTAGCCCATGAAAATACCCAAACAAAAACACGTGCTTGAAAAATGTAAGAAATTTGCTAATCAAAACAGAATCAAAAGCCTTAAGTTTGAATGTAAAAAACTTGCTAATCAAAACAGAATCAAAAGCCTTAAGTTCTATTTGTGTGCCCTCTCTGCGTCCTTGAATAACTGCATGCCTATCTTGGATTTTGAAGAGCCATTTGTGTTATAATAGCTTGTAGCTTTGTTCCCACTCCTAAGATTGCCTGCAAGCAGTTCAGGGTTGAGATTGAACTTCAGCACTAGTTAGGAAAGCTACTACCATAATATATAAAATTGCTTACAAGTAGAGGAAACACGGCTATCCACAACAACGCCTGCCATCCTGGAAATAACAATATGATCCAATGAAAAACTGCATCTTAAATTGAATTTGAATTGAGAATATAAATAACCAGAAAAATGTTTGATTAAAGACGTGAGCTCACCAAAGAACATATTGAAGCAAAAATACCACAACCGAAGGCCATAGCAAAGGATTTGTTGACATCATGGAGCAGTTACAAAATTAAAATGCATAATTAGAAATCCATTATCAAAAACCAACACAACTAGAAAAGTTTTTGATAGAACCACAACCAGTAATGTCATACCTAATTCCAACAACTATCTTGAAATTGTCTTCTAATGACCTTTTGATATATTTTTGAAAGTTGAACTTACTTCCAGGGGATAAATGAACCTATAAGAATAAAAAGTTAGCACAATACAAAACAAAAATGAAGGAATTTGACTATTTGTTGTAGATAAAAACTCACACTAATGAATCCATGACGCATAGCCAGGTAGTCGGACTTGCGTACAGATCTGAAAAACAAAACTGCCGAAAGAAGGCACCCTGGAAAAAGTCACAGGAAAAAGCCAGCCAATTTCATAGCTAAAACTAGTAGTAGTCTAAAACTTGGTCAAAACATAAGTAATGAGAATCAAACTTAGCATTTCTTTGAAGCCACCAAAACAGTTCACTTCAGTTGATGCCAATTGCAAAACTCATCAAATCAAGTAAAACCAAAGGATTCTAATACACGAAAAGTTCAATTGGTTCGGGCCAGGTTTTAATTGACTAAAAATCTACAAGAAATAAATGGCCGTGGAAAGAAAAAAATAAAAAAAATAAATTGTCGTGTGAAAAAGAAAGCATGGAACTAAAAGGATGACAATGTGGTCGTCGTTGTAAAATATAGGTAGTAAAGTTTACCGGTGGTATGCCAGCTTGAAGAGAAAGCTCAGCCACTGCTAAAGTTGTCAGGGGCATAAGTTCAGAAGGCTTGATAACTACTATACAACCACAAGCTAGAGCAGGAGTGACCTGAAACAATATAAATAGAGAGCTTATGATCTTCAAAAAGGCATAAAGGCATCAAGCAAAAACAAAAAAGGTATCCATATTTAAAATCTCAAACTATATGCAAAATGGGTTAAACTAGAGAGTATACCTTGCAAGTGAACATTGCTAAAGGGAAGTTCCATGGTGTAATCGCTCCAACGACACCAACAAGCTATAGAAGAAGAATGATGCAAGACCTTTAATAAAGTAATAATAGATCCATATAGATAAGCTTCGAATTCAGTTAGAAAGCTTAAAAAATCCAGTTTAAAGGATTCAGGTGTACTGCATTCTTGCCTCCCTCTCTACAGAATTCAAAATATGAGTGAAAATTAAAATTGTCACCAACAATTTTTTGCATCTTCAGATCCTTGATTGAATGTCAAATAAGAGAATATCTAGTAAAAGGTATTTGAATGCTACTACCTTACTACTAAAATTTCCATAAGAGCTACATTCCATGGTAAAGAGAATTATAGCAACGCAATGCATAAATTATGAGCAGGTTTATGACCACGAAGTCGGAAGCTGAAATCATGTTAACCAATGAATGTAATCATCGACACTTTTACTTGAGAAACCTATCAAACCATTGGCTTGCTTCTTTTACCATTAACAGTGTCATTTGATGTCCAATTCCAGGCTGGGCTATCAACTGGCAACAAAAGAAAATGCACATTTGTAAATTTGAAGGGCCGGAGATCATGTACAATCAAAAGAAGCGATGATGTACCAATTAGTGCATGTAACTAAACCTTATAAATACTCTAAAAAAACAAATGTAGACCAAAAAAAAAAAAAAAAAAAAAAAATATATATATATATATATATATATATATATATATAGATTGATGACAAAATATAATTCATGAGAAAATAAAATTAGAAACCCCTCAACTTGAACAAATAATTTCGCAAGGATATATACTCCGTTACTATATCAAAGCAATATTAATTGTGTACTATGACCAACAAGCAACATGTCAAGGTGGCTTTCTAGTGTTGATTGATGCATTTAAAACAAATGCCAAGTGCAGGGAAAATGGGAAATAGAAAAGAAATAGGATTTCGCAGTACAGAAAAAGGGCCAAGACATTCTAAGTATACTTCCAGCTTGCAGTGAATGTTGGGACATTTAGTTCACATGCAGACATAGCCTCAATTTTTACAGATAAAGCAGGGGGTTCTACGGCCAAAGAAGGAGCATGGACTTGGACACTAGGTTCTAGTCGTAAAACCTTTCAGAAGATAATACAAGGCAAGCCTCAAAATTTTCTGAACAATTAGCTGCTTTGTAAGCCTCCTGAGCTTTTGAAATGGGTGTATTCAGACCTTCCAGAGGACAACGAGGATCTTCTGCACCTGTGCATTTCAATAAAATATATATAATAATAAGAATACAGGTTATGATGTTGCAGCTACAATCCATTGGGGCTAAAGTTCCCATGGTTATCAACCATCCGAAATTTGATATGAGAGTAGAATCATGTTTTTATGGTTAAAATTTGATATGAGGACAGATTAATTATATAGCTAAATGTATGTTGATGACTGGAGCTTGATACAAAAAGAAAAACAAACAAGAGAAAGTCATACCATTCAAAATTAGAAGAGGGCGTGGTGCAATGGCTGGGATTGTGTCAGGTGAATCGAACTTGGATGCTAGACCAGGAGCTATCCTATCCCAAACCTGCTCAAAAGTAGGGCACATCATTTTCATCACAGTTACATGGTGAAAAATGACAAAGCTGGAAAATTTTGAGATAGGTTGCACAAGGTACAAAATATAACTGCCCTTTAAGCCAGGAAGCATATACCGCATCATAAACGAAATGCCCATCTCCAAAGAGAAATAAGAACTTCTAATGGATAGGAAGCCCTCAAATGAAGGAGGATGGAATAAAGAGAGGAATGTACTTCTAGATAGCAAATACAGATTTTTAATGCTACTAACCTTTTCCACCACTTCTTTATCCAGGTTGTTCTTCCCAATCTCGACCACAGCTTCTGCAACCAGCACATTAAGTTTAGAAATTTTCAGCTAAGAAATTTCATAACAAGAATATTGGATATTATAGTAAAAAGAAGAATTGGGAAAAGTGAACTGCGTATTTTTTACTTACGTCAACTCAAAAGTGGATGACATGTAGTGTCCTCAGAATATTTTTTTAATATTCATTCGCAAGATAATATCACAAGTACTTCTGATATATGTCTTTAAAAAAAATGTAGATAGAGATAAAATTTTGGAAAACAGCCTTAGTTATCATTCGACATTTTTCAATCTTGCAATTAGCCAGAGAATCAATTATTATGCAATTTTTATGGAATCAAATAACATAACATCATAGAGACAAAAAAAAAAAAGGTATGCTGAAGTACATGAAAAAGAACATGAAAACTTGGTCATGCCAAATCGACAAGCCAGGTAAACATGTATTTGTTAATATTTTTCTTTCTCTTCTTGTGATATTGGTGAGCTCACCTATAAAGACAAGCTTTATACTGTCCACTCGAGCGTGCCATTTGTCATTATCTATGGCCCATCTAAATCCCTTCAATCATTTGACATATCTGTTAGCTTCTTTTGATACATAGTGCGATTTTTAGCAATCATTTCCTATTCACATGAGACGTCAAAACTATCGCTTGTGGCACCTGAACACCAATTATTGGGATAACCACTGCATACCGAGTATCCACAAAAGAAGCAAACCATGCATGCATTCCTGCGGCAAAAGAATTATCATATGACTTGGTGCAAATTACTGAAACATTGCAAGTTAAATTTCCATTAGTACAAGTCTTATTTAACTGACCTCCAAGGGATTCACCAGTAATCTTGATCTTAGAATGGTATATATCCTCTCTTTTTGTAAGGTAATCATCCAATTTTATCAGATCCCATACCTGCCACAACTATTTCTTTAATAGAGAGCTCTTCATAAACCACAATAGCAGGACACTAGCCAATATGATCTGACAGTAATTTGCACCTCCAAAAATGACATAACTACAACAAGTACAGGTAAGGAATCACAAATTTAAACAGGACATGCATATTACCATATCAAAAATGAAAGACATTGTATCACCAATTTTCCAGGATTGTATAAGCACCTGCACTTGAATTAAAAACAAATATGTATATCCAAAAAAAGGAAGAGGGATTAGACTTGATCAAGTATAAAGTTAACAAAATGCAAAGTGGCCATTTCCATCTCAATAATGGACGTCATCTGAAATTCAGAAACATGTGTCTTTAGTTCAAAAATTAAGCGGACACTCCATTACTCCGTTGGAAAATACCATTATACAGAAACATCAATAGAAAACATATAATCATGTACATCAGGAAAACATCCAGTACATATTATGCATATAAATAGTTTTTTGTCAAAACAGGAAAATGAAATGATATACGTACATCTCCGTATGTGGTTATATGTGCAGCTCGTTCACCATGATAGCGAGAATCAATTGCAATAGCAATATATCCCCTAGAAGCGTATGCCTTGAAACAATGAGAAAATATCACGATGTTGCACATATGTAGAACGTAAGTGACTAGAAGATTTCTAAGGACAAATATAGTGTTACTACCTCGAGCAATGGCCGCAGCTATTCCTTGCATTTGTGTGTGCTATACATAAAAACTATAGCTAGCCTCTTTTTTTGCTTGCTTTCTTTCATGCTCAGAATTAATACTGGGAGGTATCCTTGCTCACTGGCCTATTTAAGAAAACGGACAATAAATGTTATGACACAGTCCAGAGAATTTGTTACTTGCATAGTTTTAAAAACATAACGAGAAACACTGTTGTGGTTAACACTTACAAACAAGAAAAAAAATGCCACTATAACCATAGAGTAGAAATAGCCCGCTCTGGTAGCATATTGAATATGGGCATCTAACTTAAAACCAATTGGTGATAAGTGGAGAGCCCCCAAGATTTCTATATTTGATTGTGAGGCTTGAAAGACCCAATATGGGATTATAATCTCAACACAGGATAGCTTACCCCGTTAGTCCCATTATGTAGAATTATAGATGTAAACCTAAAAAAGTATGGCAATCCATGATCCATCTAACAAGAAAAGTTGTTCCTAGTCCAAATATATCATGTACTTAGAGTGTGGGATACTCGACACTACCTGATACCCAAATAATTATTTCCAAACTTCCCGCAAAAAACAGAATGTGAAAGCATTAGTACCAAACTCAATACACTGTCTTTCTGCACTAACAACATTCTTTGTCACAAAAATCATTTTCTTTCTATCATTCCTACCTAAAATTCCTTCATATGCAACGAGAAGGAGAGTTTGGAATTACCTCAGCATGATATAAAGGTTCTCCTCCTTCAACTGATCCTTCAAATTTTCAATATTCTCCCTTGGGCAAGATTCCATTACCTGGTAATATCCATTACGTACATATGAAAACATAACCTCATAAGGCCATAAACAACATTAACATGACACACGTAAACGAAACGAAATAACTCCAAAATTTAAATAAAACGGTCTAACCTCACTAAAGAGTGGACGAGGAGATTCCTGGAACGTTGGGTACTCCACATACACTAAAAATGTGAGACAATGTTCAACAACCTTAAACAAACTACATTTCAAGGATGTATCAAGATTTTAAAGTGCAAGAAACGAAAACATATTAAAAGATATTGTAAATGAATGTGTCTACCTTGATTAGAATGTCTACTACGAAGAGCATGAAGAAAATCCGATTGAAACTTTTCAGCTGCTGCTTCATTTCTACTTGTTTGACTCTCCATGTTAACACGTACTCATCTTTCTCTCTGCTTATTCTTCACAACTCATATTTATAACACGTGGCTCACGGGTAGCGTAGATGAAGAATTTGATCAGTTCAAAGAGAGAAACAATTACAACTGGTTTAGTTAAGATATCTAATTAATCTTTCTTATTAATAAAGGAACAAAGATTACGAAGATGAAAGGCAGAAAAGGTGAGACGGGGGAATCGATAAAATCGAAACTGATTCTCTTTTGATCCAAATCAGTGGGTTTTATCATTGAGGATCCAGCAAAAGTATCTAAGCAGACAAAAACCAAAAATGAGAATCAAAAAATGAAAACGAAATCACTACAAAAGGTGTGGGAATGAGGAAATGGAAATTCAATATTACTTACTCTGTGGGTACAAATTAACAATCAAACTTATCTTATGTTGGTCTACCTTTATATTGACTGCTCAATTTCACATAAGTATATTCTAGTACCGGTTTTTCTAGTTTTACTTATCAGTGTGTGAATATTCAAATTCAAAGCCAAAATACGGAGCATTACCTGCCATGTATGATGCTTTCCAAACATGTCAAGCTCAAAATTTACCAGAAATACACTAAAAATATACTGCTGTAAGCTTCTGATAAAAGAAATCATCACTAACTACAGTAAGGAAGGAAGTCAAGGTTGTATCTGAAAAACCAAATGAACCTTACCAGTGGGATAAAAATCTAAAATTGGCGATGAAGAATCAGTCATCAATTCCCTATAACACAAGGGAAGTGCATGCGCACTAGAAACACAACTCTAATCACATATTGTGTTGACAACCAAATACCAATAGCAAAAAGGATAGTCTTAAATGCAAACCTTGCAGCAGGCAATACACCCATTAACCGATCAAATGGCTTGAGCGGTGTCCCTGTGTGAAATGAATTTCACAATGCTCAATATTAAGAAAATCAAAAGCAAATGGCGCATAATAATATGGATAAAACCTGGAGAAAATAGAAATATGTGAAATTGATGCTGCAAATATGAAGCGCATTTTAGAAAAAACCACCAAAGTTTGTACCACTTTAGACCAAAACCACCATGATTTGGCAACTCACACTTAACTACAAATTCCATCCTGCTCCTCTAGCCAAACATTGAAATTCTCACTTACACCAATTTTACCCTTGTCTTCTTCATCCCAATTTCTAATTCCTTTTTATGTAAACATACACCTCTTCTTTCTATGACCATCAGCCCACCTCCTTTTCCTAATTAGATCCAGTACCATATGTGGTTTTGTTCTAAAGTGGTACACCCATTAACAATACAATCATTCAACAATATATCTGAGAAAGTCAGAGAAATGAGAATTAGTTTTGCACAGATCAAAGCCAATCAAAGTTTCTCTTACCATTGTCAGGAGCATACCCCTTCGTAATAGTAGTGCATCACCCAACACATTCCTTCAATATATCTTAAGACCTACCAAAAATAGAAAAACATGACATAAGAAACCCAAGAAGTTTGTATTTAACAAGGGCAAAGTGGGCCGAATAGATAAATATGTTTAACAAGGAAGATGCCAGCAAACCTTAGTTACAGTATTCACAAATGTACTACTAATACAAGCATTTAAAAACCAATATAACATAGGAACCTTAAGAAATGCAAACTGTAGGCATCCATTCACTTGGTCAGAAACAGAAATAGAACTATACTACTAAGAACAACACCTTGAATCATTTGAGGGAGTTGCCTTAACTGATCAACCATCAAAGCTAAAAGTGGACTCACAACCAAATTTATTCCCTCCAAAACAAGAGCCGGTAACTGATAACACAACGACTTCCCAACACCAGTAGGATGGTCAATGATCTAGACTGGGCAATCAGCTTAAGAGGTTCCAGCGATCATGCTCTGGATAAAGTCACAATGTCCAAAAGCATCAATGACAGTGCAGTAGTACTTTGTTGTCTGGAACTTCCAAAAGGCAATGTAATAGCACCAACATCCATAAAAAATAATATAAGGATGGAGTAAAAGATGAGTTTCTCGCCATGAATAGAAACAAGCAGAAATCGTAGAAGTAAGAAAAAGAAGTACTTACATCTATAATAGCACCAGCAGCTTCAATTAACGTAGGTGAATCCAGCAAAACAAAACATCTGCATCCTTCTCCCTCCTCCTTTATCTGGGCTTGGGACCAGCAATGCAAACTTATCATAAGTTTGCACAGGCGGAGTTACAAAGGGGGTTGGTAGAACATAACTCAATTATTGCTTTCCTAAGAACCATATTACATAGTGATAAAAAAATATACATCACAACCATGAAACCCAAAAGGAAATAACAAAAAGCCAGTAGTTTACTTTGTACTTAGCACTGGTAAAAGCAAATAAAAACATTTAAGTACATGAGCAATGTTTCAAGAAGGTGACCCATTGATTACAACATTAGCAGTTCTTTGGGCCAGATAACACTCCCTTGAGCGACCTCGCCAAGCTTTGATCTCCAATCATCATGAGGCAATGGTAGTACAGCACCTCCATCATAAACAACATTCACATGAACTTTGAAGTTCCCTTCTTCCAATCTCCTATTGCCAAACTCGGTATTAGGATCTATATCTTGCACGATACCTTTCGCCATAACTCTAAGTGGCCAACCACCACGCAGATCATATTCTTTACCAATATATTCATTGACAACCTACAAATTTAAATTGTGTTATCAGTCTTTCCTTATAAGAGATGTTTTTTCAAAAAATAACTCGAATAATTACCGGGGAAGCATGACTAGAACGTGGCGATTCAACATCTGCCATAGGCATTCTTCCTTGGCTCATAAATTCTCTCAACAAAGCTGAATTCTCCAACACTGTATTCAGAAGCACATCTAGCCTCTCCATAAGGTCCGTGTTCATCTCTTTCAAAGCTAAATTCTGTTGTGCCACAACTTTCATCTTCTTCACCGATGTTTTGCAGACCCCTTCACCCAAGCCTTGAAAACAACCCCTACTATCTGGCCCAAGAACCTGTACTTAATGGACAATTGATTTAGTACCCTTAAAATCATGTCGAACAACAATTAATTACAATAACTATGATTCAATATAAGACCTTTGTGAGGGCATCATTCACCGACGTCTCTCGTGACTCCGGGTGCAAAGCAGTGTAGTTATTAAGCTTTTCCTAGTAAATCGGATAAACAAAAATATCTCAAATTACTATCTTAAAAATAATTTAGTATCTCAATTCTTATTAAGTCAGTACACTAACAACTAGCTCTGGGTCTTGGTGTTCCCCATTCTTTCTTTTATGATTGTGCATATATTGGTCCAATCTAGTGATAGATGACACAGAGACCCCTTTCTCCTTTGCCATTTCAACTTTAGCTACAGCTGCAGATTTCCTCCCAAGACACGAAGAGTTTTTTTGTTTCTTATAATTTTCTATGTTCCTCAAACTAGAAGCCTGCACATGTTAAAGTTAGTAATAGTGCACTTTAATTTATATCAAAACACATATACCTAATCACCATGAAATAAAACAGAAAACCCATTAACCTTGAATTTCTAGGAATTGCAATTATCCACAAATTGTCACCAATCTTGCAGAGGAATTCCTTGTTTGGGATGTTCCCTCACAAGGAAGAAGGTTAATCTTTGACGTATTTTTTGAACAACTCATACTTGTACTCCTTCCACGCTTTCTGGAATTTGCTTACTGTCCAATCCGTGTCAATAGTATCGATGTTTTCAAACACATACATTCTTCCTAAAGTTTTAATAGCTTTGGGTATGATGCTCTCATGCGAACGAACTGGTTTCCAGCTATCATAGCGAATTGGGATGTCACGGCGAGCAATGTGACCAAGCTTGGTGATGAAATGGTCAACCTCTTCTTTGGGCTCATCTGGTTGACCCCACTCATTAAGCTTAATGATTGCCTTCTCATAGCCTTCGGGCAGCTCCTCTGAAACACCTATCGAAGGACCTCTTGTTTCCTTAGAAGACGAAGTTGATGCACCAGAAATGTGTCTCACCTGCATATATCAACCAAATTTGTTAGTAAGATGAAAACAATGGTACGGAAAACTGAAAACTAAAAGTCATCTCCATTACCTAAGTCATCACCAAGGCTGTCACTTAGTGATTGTGAGCTGCTATGTGTTTGTCCCTCGTCCATGTGCAAAGAGCTGTAATACAATACAACAAGTATGCATGTCCATGGTGCAAATATCAAGATCAGTTAATTTTTTATTTAAATTTCTATTTAACTAGCAAGAGAAAGCATTCCATAAAAGGCCTATTATGCACACATGAAAAATACAGCCGGAAAAGAAAAAGATTCAAGTACAGACATACCTTGATCAAACAAAAAGTTGCACTTAATCAAAGAACTACCAAAATTTTAATACCACAAAACTCAGACCACTAAGTCAACACAAAATATAAATGGACTATGCTCTAGATCTCTTTCTGTTTTTGCTACTCTCAACAACTTCAAACATGTCGCCTGGGTCATTGAATATCAGTTCATCCACCATAGAAATGTCGAGGTTGTTAGGCCCTATATCTGAATCATTCACCACTCTTTCCTCTTAGAGACACGATCTACCTTCATCAAAATACACTTTTCTTGGAACCTCCAGCACTACATGCCATTCAAGATTCTTGGGATCTTGGGAATAGAAAACCTGAGTAGCCTTCTCTGCAAGACTAAATGGTTCATCACATATATGGTATGAACTGAGTTGATTAGATAAGTTGACCAACCCCAACTTTGCTTCCTCATCCACTTTCACACCAAGTTGTGTGCACTTAGCCCAATCACACTTGAACAAAACAGTCTTGTAGTCTTCACGATAATTTAGTTGAACAATGTTTGTTAGAACGCCATAGTAATCTGCATCTTCATCAATTGGATTTTTATCCTTAGAACTAGAACAGAAAGTTGTAGGGCAACTTGTGGTAACACCGCTGTTTTTGTTCCTTTTATTTTTCTGATAGTCTTTGGTGATGAAGAGAAACCCATTGACACAATACTTATGGTACTTTGTAGCAAAGCGTGTAGGTCCCCTAACTAAATCCTTGAAGTGATCATCAATGGATTCGAGGAACTCCTGCTGTTTTGTCAACCATGTGATGAAATCATCAGAACACAATGCCACACTAGTGTGCCCAGTCCTCCTCCTTGCACTTGTTCTATTGTCCTCAATGAAGATAGTGTACTTCCTAAATGATTTTTGAAGTAATAAAGTCAGTTAGAATTATGTATATAATTTAGATTGTGTTAAGTTTCTAACAACTTTAATACGACATGATATACTTACGTGTGCCATCTATCATAACTGGGATGACTTCGTAGTACCCATTGGCATGCTTGTTCATACTCTACACCTTCCAATAAATACTTTGCACTTGGGCCAAGTGGCCCACCCTCATTGGCAGTGCGGTTGTCCTCTACACTATCCAAAAAATCTGGTAAAACATCAGGTTCATTTTCAGCCATCCTATCAAGTTTATCTAAAAGACCACCTCCTCCTTTATATCTAGCACAATACATTAGTGTCTCCTCCTTCAAGTAACGCTCTGCAATACACCCTTCCGGGCGCGCTTTGTTGGTAACATAATCCTTGAAATATTTCATGTACCTTAAAAAAGTATTTTAGAAGCAATAAAATCTTAAAAATGAGAAAATAAATAAATAAAATAAGTAACAAAAATCAGGCTACGTACCTTTCAAAATAATACATCCACCTAAAGAAAACAGGCCCACAAAGGCGAGCCTCATGAGCTAAGCGAATAGGAAGATGCATCATAGTAACAAACAATGATGGTGGGATGATTCTCTCCAGTACAAGACAATGCCTTGACCATACCCCTTTCCAGTACATCAAGTGTTTCAATCTCTACTTTCTTCGAACACAAAGCACTAAAGAAAGTACAAATGGTAGTAATAATTGTTCGAGCTTCTTTTCTATTGCCATCTTTATAAGCACGCTGTATTAATACTGGCAGCAAATGTTGCATTAGAATATGATAGTCATGTGACTTCATTTGTCTCAAATCCATTGAATCTACTTTGACAATATTAGACCAGTTACCACTAAACCCAACAGGTACATTAAGATTGCGCAAGGTTTGGATGAACAACTTCTTCTCCTCTTTTCGAAGCCAAAAGATATCTTGAGGCATAACCTGTTTCCTTCCAAGCTTAGTCACCCAATATTTCTTCTTTCTCTTCATGCGCTTTAAATCTTTGCGTGCATTGACATCATCTTTAGTTTTCCCTTTCGTATTTAACATCAAAGCAAGAAGAATTTCACATACATTTTTTTCAATATGCATGACATCAAGGTTATGACGGACGAGAATGTGTTTCCAATACTTGAGCTTAAAGAAGATAGATCACTTTAAAAACCACAAATTTCCTTTATTCCTTCCTTATTCTTGCAGAGCTTCCCACATTGATGATTTTTCAAACTCTTAGTCATTCTCTTAACTTCAACTCCAGTCAACCTTATTGGTTGCTCACCTTCTTCTTTTGTCTTATCATAGGTGCTTTCTCTTGTATCATTTCTAGCCTCGGATCTCAATGGAAGCCACCGTCTACTTCTCATATACACATGCTTACTTCCATGGTGAAGTCTTATAGAAGCAGTTTTCGGACCACAAGGAGGGCAAGCGAATTTTCCCTTAGTTCTACAGCCAGAGATATTCCGATAAGCTAGAAAATCATGGATTGTCCACAATAAAATGGCACGCATATGGAACTCTTCACCTTTGAATGCATCTTTAACCATCACCCCATCACGCCACAATTCTTGGAGTTCTTTAACCAACGGCTGCAAATAAACGTCAATATCATTACCTGGTTACTTTGGACCCTCAATGAGAGTTGAAAGCATAGTGAATTGAGGCTTCTTGCATAGCCAAGGCGGGAGGTTATAGTTCACAAGCATAACAGGCCATGAACTGTGTTGCGCTCCAAAGTTGCCATAAGGAGTAAAACCATCAGTGGCTAGTCCCAAGCGAACATTCCGTGGCTCTACAAAGAAGTCTAGATATTTTAAATTGACTTGCTTCCACACTGCCGAGTCAACAGGATGCCTCATCATGCCAAGCTTTGATTCTCCAGTAGAATGCCACCGCATCTCATTTTCCACCCAAGGCACACTATACAATCGCTTCAACCTTTCTGTAAGTGGAAAGTATCGCAAGATCTTAGCAGGCACCCTGGTTCGCTTCCTCAAATCCTCAATGGTTGGAGTTTTGTATCTAGAAACTCCACAAGTAGGACAGGTAACCTTAAATTTATTCTTTTCCCAATACAAGATGCAGTCGTTTCTACATGCATCAATCTTCTTGCATTTTAGTTTCAAGTCTTTAATCATCTTATCTGCCCTGTAGTTATTCTCTGTATCTTGTTACCAGCAAGCAACACCATGCGGAGTAGTTGAAGCAATACAACAAAACTCTTATCACTCCACCCATTTGTGTACTTCAGGTTAAGGAGTTTCACAACAAATCTAAGAACACTAAAGTCACATCCAAGATATAATTCAGTCATTGCTTTATGCAAGTTAGCATTAAAAGCAACACCGTCTACGAATTTTTCCCCTTCTGTACAACCTCCTAGATCATCTCCAAAAAAAGTGTCCAAGTTGTCAAGACTAAACTCTTGAGCAATGGTGTGGAAAGCAGCATTCATGTCAACCACATGCACGTTCTCTTGAAATCCTGGCCCTCTTTCATTGTGTTGTTCTTCCACTTCTTTCTCACCGTGCAAGAACCACATTTTATATGTCTTGTCAAACCCTAGCTAAAACAGTGTAGGGCAACATTATCATGACTCATTGCTGCACCTTGGTTTTGACACTTTCGACAAGAACATGGTATGACATTCTTGTTAACGTGGTGTTCCGAGGCAAAGGTTACAAACTCTGTAACACCTCTTATAAAACGCGGATGCCGGAAATCGTCTAGATCAATCTAACTCTTATCTATCAAGCACGTTGACTCCATGATGTACTTTTAAGAGATAAGAAAGAATGAATGAAACTCAGAACAAGAAAAATAGCTAAATAGTTATGTAGAGGCATACACTAACTAGGCTAAGGAGTTACAATGCTAACTCTAGGCATACACTGACTTCAAGTTAACTCTACGCATACACTAACCTAATATTCATTACGAAAGTTAGATGAAACTAGAGTCAAACACATATATTCATGCATCTTATATAATCAGCAATACATACACAAACATATTGGTGTTGTAATAAGAAAGACATCAATCCTACACTGCTAGCAGGACATTTCTATTTGAAAAATCAGTTCATTTTTCAAAGAGTAAAAAAGGTAGAATAGTTGAACTTAGTTAACTAGATTGCTCTCAAACTACCTTAGAATTTTTTTTACAGAACCCAACACAATGTGGCAATTTTATTTTGATACACCATCCTCATTTGACTAACACATTTGATTAAAGCATTACTCAAATAATAATAAGATGAGTTGCTTTAAACCAAATCAATGTCAGTAGCCTTTGATTTGAAGGTATGATACTAGTATGCTACAAATGATACTAGTCTCCATACACCTCTTTTGTTCGAATATTTTTTCGGCATTGAAGGTATATAATACTAGTCTGCTACAATTACTTCTACAATTGTAAAGCTATAAAAACATGACATTTCTAATTCCACAAAATGCATTACCACTAGTATAAAGCCCACTTAACTATCGTGTTTCATCAAACAATGTTGAAAATAAAAACACTTTACTCACATTAGGAACTGAAAAATAGAATATGGGGAAAAAGAAAAATGCATTCTTACAGTTGCTTATATATCAAATGGAGCTTTCAGAATATCTATAGAATACTAAACTTTCACCGACACTAAAATATAGAATACACACTTACAGAAAGCAAAGAAAAATAGCCAAGGAACCTGTTTTTCATCCAAAGCAATTTAAACAAGAATATCAGACATTATGTAAGAAGCCCTTTGTCGAAACACAAATCAAATTGGACAAACTTACCAGAAATTATAGCGACAGACGAATATTCTCAGAGCTAAAATTAATCAAACACAATTTTTAATAGAACAGCTAGAAAAGAAATCATGTTACACTTATCGAACACAAGTTTTAAATAAATAACTTAAGTTTCCATCTTTTAAAAGTCGGTGTTCAAATGAGTGGTAGTGGAAGTGGAGGAGGAGATGCGTAGTGGCAGAGAGATGAGGTGGTGGCTTTGTAGTGAAGGAAAGTGAAGATTTTTTAAAGATTAAACATGCAAAAACTACCGTCCACCTTCTCTCCACTGGGGGCAGGTGCACGATGACAACATCACCACCACAAGCCAACTATGACGTCATCACTACTACAACAGATGGACCAGTGATGAGATTCATGAACAAAAGATTAAGGGCACTGAAAAAAAAGTACAACAAAATACTCCAAATCGAAGAAGCTTCTTCACAAGGCAAACCTATTAACAAAGATCAAGAAGAAGTCTTAAAAACTAAACCTTTGATACTCACTTTATTAGATGAGTATGAAAAACTACACGTCACCCACGTATTAATTGTTGTTCAAGAAGAAGTCTTTTTGAACAACAAGCCCAAGGAAGAAAAAGATGATGATGACGTGGTGGAGAAGAAGGTAAAAGATCTTTTGAAGCTACTTTATTGTAGTCGTTTATTTGATGCGAAACAACAAAGTGATTTTACTTCTACTATGTTGACTAGAACTCATGAACGTGGTTGTTGTTTAACTTAAAACAAACAAACAAAAAAATGAAGTGAGAATGAGGCGGAGATTCAAACTAATCAACTAAATATTCAAGTATTGAAATTACCTGTTCAGGTTGAGAAGGGCGGTGTCAGTGGTGCCAATGAAATTCAAGAGTTTCACGAGGTAATGGTGTAATCAACAGGGCTATTGTAGAAGGCAAATAGTAGAAGATAGATAAGCTAAAAACTCGGAAGTTTTAGAGTCGACTTAATTATTTTAATTTTAGGGTGGTTTAATTTTTTATGAAATTTTAGCGTGGGAAGTGAAATCTTTGCCGCCTGGTAATTGAATAGATATGCGGACGGTTAAATAGTACTGCCATGTTTAGGTGTCCGTTGGAAACAAAAATTGGTTAAAGCCCGTCGAACTAGGCGATAGCTAAAAACTCTCATGCAACCGTCGGACATAATAAAACAATTGGAATACCCCCGAGAAAATATGGGACGGATGGCCAACTAATACCCAACAGATAAAAGGCGTTGGTAACTTCCTATGGTTATAAACCGTCAGGTAATCTTTCTGGAGTCTACCGGGTAAACTCATTTTTTTGGTAGTGTAATATCTTTTAGATTGAATTTAGAATAGCAACTTCCTAACTCTTTGAAATTTCATCCTACCACAATATCCAATCATAGTCATGCCAATATCGATAACATTCCCAACAATCATCACAAAATTACTGCTAAAATTGTGGATCATATAAAAACAATGATAAAAGAAACAATACCACCCCCAAACAATTCGGGAAGGTGGGATTAACGCAAAAATAATCGCATGCTTAGACAAGAACCAAATTAAATTAAAATAGAAATTCAAATAACAATTAACTATCGAATTCAAATTTAACTACTAAATTTAACAACTTAACATCCAAACTACTAAAAACAATAAAAATGACATCATCACAACAAACAATAAGAAATCTAGCTACGAAAAAAAGAGGAAGGGATAAGAATAGGAATTTGAGTGATCAAAAATGGAAAAACCAAACACCCTACCCCCAAACAAATTTTTGAAAATAGGTTTTTGAAAATTTGTTTTAAAATGTGGGTCTTTCAAAGTCAGATTCTCGTAGACTTAATGTGGGGTCATTTTACGTCAGATTCCCCTAAATTGTGCACACCCCCAAACATGCAAGAAACTGGGGTGGCATAAAATGGATGATGCGTAGTCAACAATAAACTAATAGTTGAAAGAGTTGGGGGTCTAGCCATAAAAACATGATACTAATTGCACCCCCAAACAGAATGAAGTGGTATAATTGGAAGCAATCATGTAGAAGAATAAAAAAAAACTTATGCAACCCATCAAAGAACATATGCAAACCATCATGTTGTAGTTGTGTTAAAGCGTTAGAATGACCCAAAAGATGAATCAGCGATACTTTAGGTTAGAAAGGAATGAGGTATGGATCCTGATGTCTTTTATAAGGCTCAGATGTGGAAAAATAAGACAAACTAGGTTTCTCACTACACTCGGTCAAAGCTTGGCTCTCAACTACAAGAATGGTGTACTCATAGGATTGTGTGCTAGGTAAACACTCTTCATCGTGAGGGTTGAAAAACTTATAGAAGGTCTCTGAGGCAATCGGCTCAAGGGCAAAATCGAGGTTCCTTTGAAATGGTGGGTGAATGGATGGCTTCGTTGTGGTAGATGGTTGGATTATAGGAGGTGGTAACTCAGGTGGATGGTGGTTGGTTAGTGGTTCATCAATTGGTGGATCCTCACACGCTCTTAAGAAATCATAGAAATCTTCATCTAGCTTAGCTAAATCTATAAAGTTGTGGTTCGTGGCTGTATCTTTAAGAAATTCATCTATTTCTTCCATTGTTATTTCCTCAACTACCAAACTAAATTTTGATTCACATTGCGCTAAAAAAGTTACTTCCTCTTTTTCTTGCACATTAACTTGTTCATGCCTTAGATTATAATTGTTAATCTCTATGTCATCACCCTCTTCCTCTAAAACACTATAAGTATCTTCAATGGCATCATTCGAATGTGTCGAGGAATCATCCAGCCGAGTGTGGTTAGCAAACATAAAGGCCTGAACATGCTCAATAGGAGGGTCCATATTAAGAGAATGTCAATAGTTATCAAATTCTTCCTTCGTCACACCTTTATAAATATTTTCTAAAATGTCATCATTATATTCATCGTCAGATGGATTAGTGGGAGGTTCCTCGGAGGCATCGCTCAAATTTGAGTGGTCATCCAAAACTAGTCCTAAAGAGTCGTCTGGAAGAATTTCATCATCCAAGTGGGGTGTAGAGTAAACATAATGGTTAATGGGAGGATCATAGTTAGGCAATGGTTCATGAAATTTAGGGTAGGTCTTAACTAGGTCGAATGGTGTGGTTATGGGAATAGGTTGTTCTACTTGTGGGTCGATCTCTGGCAAGGTTGAAAGTTCTTTATTAGGTGAGGGGATCATGGAAATCATCTGGGATATGTTCTGAAGCATAGTTTGAGAAATTTGGTCTGGGAAAGGTGGTGAACTATATGGGTGGGTGATTTCTGGCATGGTGGAAGGGTCTGGCTGGTATGGTGTGTGATAGTCATAGTTATTGACATTTGGATATGATATGAGTCCTTCTTAGGGTTTGGCGTTTGAGTGACTCTGGTTGACTTCGTACTGTGATGGGTTAGGTTGAGGTTGAATGGCTGGTTAATTGTTATTGGTGGAACTCCATCAATAGTTTGGATGACTAGAAAACTCTTGATTGTATGTGTTATTATAAAAATCTGAAAATTGAGGCTCATAATTATTATTATATCCTATAGTAGGGTCAAACTCTTGGTATGATAGGCAATGAGAAGCCCAATAGTCAGGACTACCACAGCATGAACATGGTGAAGGGTTTTCATAATAATCACATAATTGCTCGTCTACATATTTATATGCCATAATTGTTAATATATATATATATATTCTAGGACAATTAATATGCAAACGAAACTCTAATTATAAATTTCTAGATAGGTGTGTGGTATACTAGATAGGCGTGTGTGTTGACGTTGACGATTGATTACGTTAGATGTTTTTCTTTGACCTGACCTTAATCTCATGCAAGCCTAAAACCAATCTTAACTAAACACAACAACACTCAAAACAATCTTGATATGTTAGTATAAACCTCTAACAAGAGATGCGAGGAGTAGAAGAAAGAAGTATCTAAATGCTTTCTTGCTTCGCTTATGAATAACGTCTTATATATGCGAGTTCAGTGTGTAACAAGTTAGAAACACTGAATAACTTTAAGTAATGGAAGTTTGTACTAACCAGTGAAAATCGGCTTTTTCAGAAGAGGGGAATTCTACTGATTTGCCTAGGTAGGTAGAATGTGGTCGCTTCGAGTCGAACTTCGAGTTCCAGGCACTTCAGCCCGGGGGGTGCTCGAACTTTGCCTTGGTAGGGTGCGGGTTGCGCTCAAGTCTAACTTCGAGTTCAGCGCCAGCTAGGGCTTCGAAGTTAGCCTTATATAGGTCTTGGGCTTCGGGCTTGTTCTTTGAAATTTTTTTTTAGTTTCAGAACCAGCCAATCACTGTTATAGTCAAACAAGGGTGGGTGGGTTTAATGAGACTTTGGGAAGACTAACAATATTAAGAAAACAATTCTAAACTAAACTAAGATGGCAGCGGCGTTATTTGATAACCCGTAAAAACTCAATTAGATATCCCCCGCAGCAGCGCCATTTGATAATAGTAAAACGATAGTTTTACCCACGCATAAGTACGAGACTCAAATGCAAGTAAAACTAAAGCTAATTTACGCTAAGGTTTTATCAAAGTTTTCTACTCTCGATGTTATCGTAATAGAGTTGAAGTAGAAGATTCGTTCCACTCCTAGTTCTTTAGAGTTCAATGTTTCTAAGGTTATCGGTCTATCCAAAGTTAATGAGAGTACGATGTGGAAATTATACTACGATGGAAATTATACTAACAAGATACGATAATTAAAATTCGGAAATACTAAATTGATAATATGATAAGGAATTAGGGGGATTTGATTCCACCTTAATTCGACTTAATCAACTAGCGAGGAATTGTCGTAATCCGAATTGCAATGCTTTCGCAAAGCAATTGGGGCTTCCTAATCCTTAATTATTCATGGTAATCTCTACCAACTAACAACTAGCATGTCAAAGAATCAAACCCATTCTCATGGTGAACTAATTATTTTCTAGAATGGAATGGAATATTACAAACTATTCTACACTAACAACAATCAAGCTTCATTAAGGAATTTTCAAACCCCTCTAATGGAGGTTTTAGCCTTGAATCATCATACTATCATTTCTAAACCAAGAACAATAAAAACAAGTCATTATTGAATAACTAATTAAACTTTCTTAATCAAAATTAACAATAATCTAAGATTCAAAAATGGATTACAATTGAAATTTAAACTAATTTAGAACTAAGATTATGAATACTAATTATCAATTTAAAACATCTAAATCTATGAATGCAAGATTGAATTCAAAATTAAAGATTGAAATATAAACTAAGTATTTTATTCTAAAATTCAAAACTTGTTCTAACAACTAATAAAATTGACAACTAACTAAATTAATCTTTATAAACTAATTTAATAAATTAAAACTAATTCTATATTACAAAAACTAAATTTTATGAATTAGAACTAGGTTTAGATCTAGATAGCTTAAGAGCTAAGCTTTTTTCTCTTGATATAGAAAAGTTAGATCTCCAAATTCGTGCATGGGCTGAGGAGCCATATTTTGGGCTGAAAAATCGAGCCCAAAACCCAATTCGTTGAATCCAAGACTTCATATTCTAGTCGTGTTAGTGTAGTGCGAGTTTTCACCAACTCATACTACTTTGATCGAGTCAAGGTTTGGACCATTGGAAAGAGCTTTCTGAGCCGGTCATTTTGATATAAAATGGGCCCAAAACTGAGGTCTGAGCCCAAAGATATGGCCTTTTAAAGTTCTATTGACTTTTCTTCAGCTTCATAATCCGGTTTAACTTTCACTTAACAACTTGACTTAGGCTTTTTAAGGGCTTTTTCTCCATGAAACTTGGGCTTTCTTTATAGAACTTTCATAGCAATCACTTTAGCTCCTTTTAGCGCCTAATTAGTAACAAATTTACATTTATTCAACTCCGAAGCTTGAAATACTCAAAAGTACATAATTAGTTATAAACCTATATTATTAATCACATAATTGGTCTAATAGCTATATTATTAAGGGGTTAAAAACTACAGTTTTGGGCACTTATCAGATGATGTACTCTTATTTTGTAAGGGAGATAGTGCCTCGGTGAATGGTGTTAAAGAGTGCTTAAAAGTTTTTGGAGAAGCGATGAGGTTGAATATCAACAAGCACAAAACTTCCTTGTGAATTATCAAGAAGCTCTAGCTTTGGCGAATATCTTGGGGGTGGAACCTGTGAAACCTCCGATGAGATACTTAGGCCTACCACTCATTTCAGCCAGATTGGGAACAAGGGAGTGCCAACCTCTTGTCGAGAAGATCACGAAGAAGATTACAAACTAGAAATCAAAGTTACTCTCTCATGCAGGTAGATTGCAGTTGATCAACTCAGTTCTTATTTCTTTCCACACTTATTGGTCGAGAACCTTTATTCTCCTAGTAACTATTCTTGAACAAGTGGAAAAGATATATGCAGAATTCCTATGGACTGGTACAACCATGAAGAAAGGCCATCCCAAGCAAGTTGGAGTATAATATGTCTCCCCAAAGATGAGGGTGGCTTGGGAGTTATGAATCTACAAAGGTGGAATATAGGAGCATATTGTGGATTAATTTTCAAACTGGTGACAAGAGAGGATACCATTTGGGTTGATTGGACATGGAAGCAGCATATTAAGGACAAAATTTTCTGGTCCATGAGTATACCAAAAGACTGTTCGTGGACTTGGTGGAATGTGTTGAACACTAGAGTGGTGGCAAAGAAGTTTATCAAGTATTCGATAGCAAATAGGGAAAACACTCTCCTATGGCATGACATATGGTGTTCTCGATCTCTGTTTATCCAACACATTGAAGCTATGGCTGCGTGGAATTTTCCCCTGAACTCTAAAGTGAGTGTTCTCATGACTGATGGAAGCTGGAATGATGAAGTACAAGGGATACAATCTCCTGCACTGAAAGGAAATATAATGGCAGTGGAGATAAATCAGCACCTTAACGCTGACTTCGTAGTCTGGACACCTCATCAGAGTGGAAATTTTACCGCCAGTAGTGCTTACGCAGCTTTGTCTCCTGAGTGAGAGAAGAAAAGATGGTGCAAAATGGTGTGGGGACTATGGGTGATGCCACGACATTCCTTCACCACTTGGCAGCTATTTTCGAACAGTATGCCAACACAAGCCAGGCTAGTCCGCAAGAAAATTCTCACACAGTCGGCATGCTATCTTTGTTCCTCCAGTAGGGAATTCTCTGCTCACCTATTCTTCGAGTGCCAATACTCTAAAGATTTCTTCTCAAGAGTAAAAGGACTGCTAGGCATCTATACATATAATAGAAATGCAAATAGGGAATGGGAATCTTTGTTGAGACTGTGTAAAGTACCAGAAGTGGGTGAGATATATAAAGTATTCTTTTGTGCTTCGATCAACTACATATGGAAGGAGAGGAATGACAGGAAGTTTTGCCAACTACTAAGCCAGTGGAGGCTGTGTTTCACAAGTTAGTTTGTGACTTAAGGAACTATCTCCAAGTACTAAGAATGAGTGTTAGAGACACAGATATGGTTAGAAACATTTTCCTCAGGCTTAACATAACCACTCAGTTTAAGCAGCAAGTGGAATCTAATTTCTCCTTGGACCCTCCTAGGGGCAATAGAATCAAAGTGAATGTTGATGGGGCCTTGAATAAAAATGGGCCAAGCCATGGGGGAGTGATGAGAGATAAAGACGGTTTAGTTGTTGCAGCTTTTACGGGGTTTAGAGGATATAGATCAGTGATATTTCAAGAACTAAAGGCGATAGATGCTTACTTAGAGAGATGTGTGCTCGAGGGCTTTACGAAGGTTGAAGTGGAATCAGATTCCATGAGAGCTATTAATGCAATCAACAAGATAGAGAAACCTCCTTGGTATTGTAGAGATGTGGTGGCTGCAATTGAAAGGAAAAAGGTTAATTTTGGGTACATAACCTTTTCACATGTCTTTAGGGAGGTGAATAGGGTAGCTGATTACCTTGCTGGACTAGTCCATAATTATGAGCTGAATATTGTACACTTTGCTAATCCTTTAGATTTTGTTTTACATAATATTATAATTGAGGATGCAAGTGGAAAAATCTATGTAAAGAAAAATTGATCTAATATAGGTGGGGGTCTGCCTAACCCTAGCTTATTTGGGGGTAAAACAAAAATTGTAACCGTAAAGAAAAGCTCGAATGGTGGGTTGACACGCAAGACACCAAACACTTCGTTAACCCCACCACGTCGCCTTCACCCCAAGTTTCGTGTACGCACACCTTAGGCGGTAATTTCTAAACCTCCTTGCTACAACGTGTAAGAGGATACTTGTGTGTTACTACGCATGCTTGGATGATTGTGTGATTTACATTTCAGTCTCGTCTTTACATTTAACGTTAAGGCTAAACCCGAGCCCACTTTTGAATGGACGTTGCATGAACTGTTTGTCACATAACCTAAAATAAAAAGATAAAATTAATCATGCAAAGCCAATCTAGTCACATCCATCAGGACAAACATCTAGCATGAACAAAAAGAGTAGTAAACTACCAGATTCTAGTGGACTAACCACCTTCCTCACTCCGTTCCCTCAGAAATACCGTGGGTGAGATTCTTGGTGGCACACCATCTGGTGAAGTAGAGATCTTCTCCCTCGATGTGTGTAGTTCTCAAAACCCAGTTTCGCACCCACTGTTAAATTCAAACAGGGCATGATTTCTAATCTATAGACATTGCATGCAAAGTTTTCAAAAACTTCAAGGTCACAAATGATTTTTTGCAGATTTTGCATCATTCTTGTCTGAGCATTCATGACTTATCAATATGCATCGCAACCGTCATGGAATTACAATGTAAACCCAGAACCTTGTTCTTGCTGTGGTAGTTGATAGGGTTATATACTAAAAGCATTACTTTTGTATTAACTCTAATTCTTTATATTTTGAATGAGAATCATATGGGCAAATGTTATGCATATTATATATGTTATTAGTTATATGCATATGTCTAATACTTTATGTTGTAGATGATATGGTGTGGACACATAGAAGATCATATCATCAGTACCTTATAAAGTATAAGTAATCGTTCACAACCTAGATGGATTTGGACAAACCATTGGTACAGTTGTAGTATAATATGGTATTAGTCTATCTTGACTATAAGATTACACTAGTACACTTTGTGTCTATTGAACAGGACCAAGTGAGGTTGTTTCTCTTTATACTGACTATATAAGAGAACAAACGCCTCTGTTATTATGGATGCTTGTCCTCCTACTTTGGATATAATAACGGGCATTTATGTGCATTGTACATTGCTTTAAATCATCAATGAGTAAGATTCATTTGTGAATCAACAAACTTGATGGATTGGGTAATGACATTGTATATAAGGTGTGCTATTGATTATAGAAGGAATCCGTGTCCCGCAAGAAGTCAGGCTGATGATGTTCCCTTGAGGAGCTCATAGGGATTGTCATGTAAACCCTACAGGTGGATTTGATCCGACTTGACAATGAGGTTGAGTGGTACTACTAAAAGACATAAGAAGTTAATTAATGTAGTTGTTAGTAACTTGACTTAATCAACGGACAATTGATATCTAAAACACGGGGAGATCAATGAGCATATAATATGGAGCCCAAAAACGTAACATGTAATTTGGGATTAGGGCTGTAGTGCAACAATGGCCTTTAGTGGAATAAGCCATTTGTTGACGGACTTGGGCCGTGTGTTCTGGGCGAGCATGGGAAGCCCAAGCCCGTCAGGAGGCCGAACCGTAATTTCCCCTCATGGTCCCTGTTGTAGCCTATAAATAGAAACCTTTCTTCTTGGCAGAAATTCACTATTCATCTGGATTGAAAAGAGGCAAGAAAAGATAGATCCAAAATCGGTTCTAGCTTTGTGAGAAAAAAAGGGGTTGGTAGATCGTTGCCCACACAACGTCCAATCTATTGAAAAGAATACAACAGAAGATCCAGAGGTTGATTCGGATTCATAGCTATTGGATTCTCAGAGTTATCTTAACCAGATTTACAGGTATGTTTTCTAATCCAAAATCGTGAGAACCATTAATTTCGCTATGCGTGGTTTTCACAGTTTGTAGAAATATTCATTTTGAAATAACGGTTCCTATAGTAGTTCATATCATTGGGCGTCTCAATGCACATCATATGCCGAGGTTGAGTATACTACGGAAAATCCTTACAATTTCGAACCTCAATTTTCAAATTTTCCTAGTACCCAATACATGCAAGAGTTTTCTAATCATGCAAACAATTCATGGAGTTCCGACACAAATAGTCAACCATCATTCATATATCCACCCGGTCAGTCATAATATGGGATCACTAACAGTCCATTACCATTCACATCACCATCCATTTCTAATTCATATCCTACTCCACCATCTATCACAGACCAACTTTACCAAGCAATGGTCGAGCAAACAATTCAAATACAACAAATAGAAAATACCTTCTGTTCTCTCTAACCCATTTCAATCAATTCCACGTCTAAGAAAAGTCTTCCTACCAGTCCAAAAACCAACCAACAAGAGGAACAGGGTGTTGCTATAACAAAACCAAATGCTAAAGCCCATCTTGATGACCAATTAAAGCCACATCACCATCCACCTGACTATCGTATGAATTCCAGATTCTATGATGATCACTATATGCATGAGACCACTCCGACAAAAGAAACTCTCAAACATGTGTTGGAAAGTAACTTGACAATCTTGGACGATGAAATTGAGAAAATTTATGAAGTTCTAGATAAAGAGGACAAAGAAAATGAAGTGCCTAGAGAAGAGGATATAAATTATATAGTGGAAAGTGGATCTAATTTTAGTTTGACCGTTAAAGACTTATCGATGGAACAAATTTGTGATATCCTTAATATTGCCGATATGAACCACAAATTTGTGGAAACGCCAAAGCTAGATGAAGAGTTCTTTGAGTCCTTGATATCATATGAAGAACCACCACCCGACCATCATTCCCCCGAGTTAACACCTCTCGAAATCCAACCTCCATTCATAAAAAAATCTACCAATTTCTGAGGACTGCACAACTAAACCATTTCAAAGAAACCTCAAATTCGCACTTAAGCTAATTGCCTTTGATATCCTTCATAATTTTCTAAACCTTCCCAATAAAGAGACTTTGCCCAACATACATACTCACGAACCTATCATTCCAGTTGATGAGAACCCCGCTTTGATTGAAGTGTCAGAAAAAGAGGAAACAAATTATATGGTGTTATGTGGATCCCAATCTAGCTTCGTCGTTGTGGACTTAGCAATGGACAAAATCATTGATTTTCTTAAAGATGTCGACACTGACCCCAATTATGTAGATTCACCCAAGCTAGATGAAGAGTTCTTGGAGTTCTTGAAAGCATGTGATGATGAACTAATCATTCAAATGGTTCAAAAGCCTAGTATGTCATATTCCGCAGCATCTGAGTTTCATTAAGAAAACCACTATCACACTCATACTCTTTTGGACAATTCAACTATAACGGGTTATTGCATAAGTTCCATAATGGGTTGCATAAACTTTATCTTATCATTATGCATCTTACATTCCAAATGCATCATTTTATTCTATTTAGCTAATAACATATCATCCATCATATGCATATAGTCTTGGGGAATCTGACTTAAAACGACCCCACATAAAGTCTTGACTATAAAAGACACATCATGTTTTATCAATGCATTCCATGGGAGTGCATCCTTAAGGTAACTGGACCACTCCACTTGGAGTGTGTGGTTGTAAGTGCCGGAACCTCAGTCCACGTATATCTCACATATTCTTTATAAAACAATTTTTACTCGTTATTTAAGTAAGTGTGATCCTATGGAGCGAGTATACAATTTTCATTTAATTTCTTTATTTTACATTTCTTTTTCAAAATAGTTGTTTTTCTCTGTTCTCATCATAGAAGGTTCTCAATACATCAATAGTCATGTGATTTTTCGAAAATAAAAACAAAACAGGCAATGCATTCCATATAGACTAACCCTTAGAAGTATGCAATCTCCATTCATCTAAGGGTGGTTTGAGTATCAGTTATGCGCTACTAAGGGTCGCCCATATCATCATGCACTTTCTGTCTCAGCTTAACCCACATAGATACCAATTGTCCCTTCCACACCAACATACCATCAAGAAGTTTGTGCTTTCAATATACCAAATGCACTATGGATGCAACACCGAAAGCCACAAACCCAACCACCTCTAACGTTCATCAAACCACCAACTACATTCAAACAAAGACAAAGTACCTATAGCAATCAGAACAGAGCATTGGTTCCACTCCATTTTAACCAGAACTACTAAAATCCACCAAAGAGACCAAGTTCTACCATCCACTAGTGTCCTATTAGATAAACCATCCCACTACGTTCTGCGCAGTAACTCCCACAACACACATAACTGAAGCCACAATCTGACTGGATTGGGTTCAATAAAAAGGAAACACGAAAGTTGCCTAAGATCACTTATTTTGTTTTCAAACTTAGTATTATAAAATCATAGCTTTTAAGTACGAGTATCTTAAAATATCTCTCCATAGTAATATGAAAATTATAAACCCCAGAGTAAATAAAATGATACCGGATCAACGTACGTATACTTTAATCTTCTTGTCAAAACCTCTATATAGTTTGAGATACCTTTTGATTAAGAAAACCTATTACCTAAAAAATAAATAAATAAATATATAAAAAACTACACCCACAGGCATTTTATATGTGTCTATATAGATAGTTGTTTACATACTTTATGTTCCGTGTTCCGTAGTGTAATAATAATCATGCATGCATGTTAGATTTTCTGTATTATACATGTTTTCAAAAAAAAAAAAAATACAAAAACCCAAAAAGATTTTATTGTAGAATAAATATCCTTAGTATAATAAACCATGTATTTGTCGTTCTATATCAAACAACCCACGCCCCAAACTTATTTAGGTGTGGCGTATTTTCATCATGAAGAACAGAGTATAGGTTACTGCCGTTTTTGCTCATATTCCTATGGTAATCTCTTTCCTTTTTTTCATACTTTGAGGACAAAGCATATTTCTGTTTGGGGTGGTATAGTAACATTCTGCAAAAGCTATGCATTTATTCTTATATTATACATATTAAGTATATTTCTATATTTCTATATTTCTTAAAATATTTCAAAAAGACCAAAAATATTTTTTCTGTTTAGTACCAAACGTCTTGTTTTCCTTGTTCTATGATGAACAAATGGTTTAGAAGTCTCATTGTAGCAATTTAGTAAAGATTCGTTCTTCGAACTTAGACTAATATATATATAATAGTTTCTGCATCTTTTTAAGAATGACATGCATCAGCATTTGATTGTATATAGCAGTGAGTTTCCGAGACCAAGGTTAGAACATTAAAGTTCCAAATCCTGTGAGGATCTATCCAAAAGCATCATCTGAATGATTATTTAGTGATGACACAAGGATGTCTGATAAATGTAAAAATAGTAGAATCCTAATATCATGTTAACAACACTAATACGTAATCCTACCGTTCTTACGTTTAAATCAATTCTTCTTACTCTCAAGTCATAATCATGCAATATAATGAGTAAGGATTCGTTCCACTCTTAAACCCTCAAGACTTAAATTGAATTCAACTAATCAAACTCAAAAGGAACAATGGTGAGAGTAATGATTTGATGTGAATTTTCTATTCTACCATTCCCAACAATTGAATCTAAACAAGACATAATATAAAGATTTGAACTTTATTTGTTTAAACTCAATTTGAAACTACTCATGCAATAATTGAATTAAACTAATAATGACAAATAAGTAAAATCTAAGGATTTAAGCTAATAAATAAATGAAAATGAAACTAGATTATGGAGAACTAATTAACTTTTATTTATCTAATAGAACAATAAGAACAAGATATGATTGAATGAATAACAACTATTTTATTTATCTAATGAATGATATTCAATGATTTAAATAACTAAGCTAAAACAAAGAATGAAACTAATTAATGGAATGAAAACTAAGTAATTAACTAATCTAGATCTAACTTTTTCTAACCCTAAACTCCATTAACATTAGCTTCCTAACCTAACTGCCATTAACAAAGAGTCAAGCTTTTGTTTTTATACTTCCAGATCCAAAAATCGTGCATGGGCTTGGAGCCATGTTTTGGGCCGGAAAATCGGGCCCAAAACCCAATTTCTTTAGTCCAAAATGGGCTCTTCAGCTGCAGTTAGCTTCAACAGATGTTTCGTCCACTTCTGCTCCTCCTATTGGGCCAAGGATTGGACCATTGGAAAGCTCTTTTCGAGTCGGTCGTTTTGACATAAGCTACTCCCAATTCCGAGATCTGAGTCCAAAGATACGGCCTTCGGAAGTTCTGCTGACTTGTGCACTATTTCTACCCGTGTTGACTTTTCAGCTTTTAATCGGGCTTTACAAAGGCTTTGTCTCCTTGAATCTTGGCCTTTATTCACAGAATTCCTTAGCAACCGACCTTTTCTCCTTTATCTCGCTAAAGTGGCACATTTCTGTACATAATAGACTTTAAAGCCTGAAATGCATAAAAACACGTAATCAGTATTAACTCTTAATTATTGCTCACATAATTGGTCTAAAAGTATGATTGTTAAGGGGTTAAAACTACAATTTTGGGCTCTTATCAAACCACCCCCAAACAGCATTTTGCTTGTCCTCAAGCAAAGATGAGAAATTATAATAAGTGACCAAAAATGGAGTTCTATATACTCTCGTTTCGCTGAGTGCGATTGCATTGACCATATGCAACAAGACATTAAACCACTAGGAATTCCCTAGTGGACGAGTTATAGCCTCGTGAGAGTTTTCCAGTGAAGGTACTCACAAACTTCATCTATACTACAACGACTAAGAAATAAAACTATTGTTTCCTCATTCATGTCTCAACTATCTATACATCTCACTAGCAATTGAATAAGAATAACCAAGTCAAAAACCTAAACTAATATATGCATAATAATCAATCATCTATGATACAAATATATATACTATGAGTAATACTATGAAATGCCTAGCAGGTTCGTTTTGAAAACTTCGAATAGCGCCCTTAAATAGGTCCTCACATAAATGTCAAGACAAAACCACTCGATTTTTCTGCTCAAGTTTAGCTACTCCGAGTGTGCGGTGGGCACTTTACCTTACAATCTCAATGACAACAAGGAAACCGGAGTCGATCAAACACATCTGCCACTTACTATCACACTAACCTATTCCTAATTGAGCTAGAGGTCTTTATTAGGTGTTGTGGGGATTAGGAGATGGTTTAAGAAGGAAGGAAATGGATATTCAAAAGGACAAGTCTGAGATAATAGAGTCTTCATATTATGTAACTTAGAGAAAACCTTGTTATTTTCTTTTGCTTCTATACTTTGTTTCCATCCTTAGCCATATTTTTCTTTGGCTTTTGACTCCCTTTTATTCTATTTTTGGAGTTTTTATTTATTTCTATTTTTTTTTCTTTTCCTTGGATGGAAACTTCTTTTCTTTTTCTGAAGCAACTAACTAACTTTTGTTTACACATATTTTTCTCTTCTTCTTTCTTCACTCATTCTATTCTCAGACTTATTCTAGATTGGGTAAGTTGAATTTTTTTGATTTTGTTTTGTTTTTGTAACAGGGGTAAAGAAATTGTGGTTTATGGAAGGCTAAAGAAAGGCTCGAGGGGCGACTAGCGGAAAATAATTCATAGGTTTGAATTTTTGGCTATATCGATCCAAAGAGGGCCTAAATTCTCGCTTAGGATATGGCATAGTGATCAAGCAAGTGGACGTGTGATTGATTTCTATCCGGATTTTACTTCTCCCTTGTGTCATTTCTCAAATGTTTTATTTCATATAAGGCTTTTAGGCTATATTCTCACAGGATTTGTAGAATAAGTACTCTAGCCTAGATTTCAGAAACTTACTACTAACAATCATAGATACTCATGTAATATATTTATAGATAGATGCAAAGATTATTACCTACATATTAACCTAAGTTTCTAACAATTATTACGATGCAAAAGCTACGGAGACTTCTAGATTGTTAAGAGCATAGAGAAAGAAAACAATACCAATATTCCTAAGTGTATAGCATAAACTTATTTATTTATATTTTTGAAATTTTTAACTTGAAAACAAATGCATATTATACATATCTATATCCTAACAGATGCCTTAATTACACGTATTTCTATGCCCCCCTCCCCAAACAAGAAGCATGCTTTGTCCTCAAAGCATTTAAATAAAGATGGTAGAAAAATACCATGGAAATGCGTGAAATTCTGGAACATCTGCAAAACAAGGTTAGAACATACTAATATAGGAAATAAAAACTGACGCAACTCTATAAGAGTTCCACCCATTATGGGGTTAACAGAATTAAATTGCTTGGGACATAAGCAGACACTAACTGAAACTAAAAACTTACCTCCACTCCAGCGTTTACTCGTCATCCTCCTCTTCTATAAAGAAGTGAGGTTCCTTCGCATCCCTGCCATGCCATTATAATTTGCCAAGCTTGCCGCCATTTATCATCTACGGATCCTAACTCGTTAACCGCCACTTGGTCGGATGGGGTGTAAGGTGCTTGACGATGAGGTTGTATCCTCCACCCTTGCCAAGTCACGCACGGAAAGATCAAATAATAGAATTGGTGGGTCTCACAATGTCGACCCTCCCAACCAGTCCATGAAACGGGCACAAAAATAGGGAAGAAACATAGTATAATATGGCAAACTAATATAGGCATAAGAAGATACTTATGCCTCATGCTATGGGCTCGTGCTAAACTAGACATTAAGGTCTTAGGAAGGTCATATAGCAGCGTTCCTCGCCTAAAGCAAGGAAAACATCGCAAGTGGCATCATTCGGCAGAAGAAAAATGCCACTCCCCTAATATGTTTAGCATGATAAAGAACATTACCATATCACATTAAGGGACAAGCTACCAAGGGCTACGTTATATGTCCCTTGGTCCTCTACACGGAAAATGCCGGGCCTATAAGCCTCATGCAAAAAGTCATAAGTGTAGACATGCATATTATCTACCCAATAGCATCATGGGTCTTGTATTTCAGCGGGCATGGCAAGTCCAAGAACAAATGCTAGCAAGAACCATAAGCGGTTCCCAGCCTACGTGTGTGATCACCTCGCGAAACCAAGCACTATAAGTAGTGCTTTGAAACAAATCTTTGAAAGACTATTCCGGTATTATTGTAGGAGATGTCATCTCAAAACTACACTCTGGAACAGCTAGAAATCACCCCCGGGCACAACCCGCAAAAAACTGGAAATTTCCTGGTATATGGAAGTCAGGGCGCGAGTGCGCTCTACTTGGGCTCGAGTGCGCTATGAAGATTTTGGAATTCTAGTGTTTGGCGCGAAGTCGCTCACCTTAGCGCTGAAAAGCGGTCTGTACAAAAATTCTGAAAAATGTGTAGGAAGCGCGGTCCGGTCCTCAGCAGCGCAGGCTCGAGGTCTTGATTTGTGAAAATGGTTAAGAACAAACGAGCGTGGGGTGAAAGGTGAGAGATGGAAGTTAGGTGTAGTGTGGGTTGTGAGTGTAGAATGAATGAAGTTTTTATAGGTTTTGAATTGTTAAAACGAATCGGTAGGTTGCCAAAAGCTTTTAAGGCAATTTCGGAAACAATAAAATTTCGAACCCGAAAACGGAAACAACTCATATTCTTGATTCTATAACAACCCTAATATCTTTTATACTGGATTTAGACTAGTAACTTATAAACTCTCTTAGATTTCATCATACCACCACATCTAATCATAGGTATGCCAATTACGACAATATTCTCAACCTTCACTCCAAAACAAACTCTAAAATGGAGGATCTTCTACAAATCATGATAGAATAAATAATACCACCCCCAAACAATTCGGGAAGGTGGGATTAACAATAAAATCCATGCACAATTTGAAAAGAACAACATTATATTAAAATTGAAATTCAAACAACATTTAACTACCAAATTCAAAGTTAACTACGGAATTTAACAAGGTAACATCCTATCTACTAAAAATAATAAAAGACAACATCAAAACAACAAACAAAGAGAAATCTAGCTACTCTTAAAGGGAGCGAGGTGGGGATAAGAATAGGAAGTTTAGTGATCAAGCATGGAAAAACCAAACACCCCACCCCCAAGCAAATTTTTGAAAACAGGTTTGTAAAAATTTGTTTTAAAACGTGGGTATTTTAAAGTCAGATTCCCTAGACTTAAAGTGATATATATGTATTTACATGCAGTTTCCCATATATCAATAATCTAAAAAGTTGTGGGTCTTTCCACAAATAATTAACATGGAATGCACCATCAAACAGAATTAAGCACCAAGATTTCCTATGACGTAGCTTAGTGGAATGAGAGCAAAGCCTTATAGATCTAAAACCTAATCGAGCATACAGTTTCTTCTTTGTCCTCCTACGAAGGGGATGCCAAGTAAATGAACGGAGAAAATTGGAGGTTGTGGAAGATACGTAGGATGTGGATAATTTTGAGAAGGAAAAAATGGAAAAAATGAAAAAGTGTCAGGTGGCTTGTCCTTGGGTGTTACTTCTTCACTAGTTGGTTTTAGATAGTTATGAAGCATAGGAGAAATGCCAAGGTCAAGTACAAACTCAATGGTTCTTTGAAAAGGTAGAGGGCGAGGGACATGCGTGATGGAAGGTGAATGAGTGACATGAGGATGTGAGGTGGGTGAATGGTGTTCAACTAGTGTTCTTAGGTCTATATCATCAGAGGCCTTGAGATATGCAAGACATTCCTCAATAGGTGGGTAAGAAGAATCACTGGGATAGAGGGCTTAAAAAATTCTTCTTCCGCCATGGCCAAGAGATGAATGGATGTCAATATGAGAGAACTCGCGAGGCGGCAAAGAAGGGTTGCAAAAGAGTCGAAGGAAATCCTCCTTGATGTTATCTACGTCTAGGAGTAGAAATTGTGATCCTTGTCTTCTTCCATAAGAGGGGTATCTACTAGTGTGGGGACTAAAGTGTCAGTCGCACTAATGTGAGGTACAAAACTCTCAATGGACTTCACTTCCCCTTCTACAGGCAAACCTAGTTGTCCCTGTGTTTGTCTAAACTTGTTAACTTCTACAGAAAGATTTCCAAAAGTAAGAGTCATTGAGCTATCCCGACAATTAATTTGGGCATTGGCGGTTGCCAAGAAAGGACGCCCTAAGATGATGGGAATGGAATCATGAGCAACTTCTGTGTCAAGAATAACAAAGTCGGCTGGATAGTAAAAATCCTGAACTTTAACGAGAATATTTTCAACTACACCCTTGGGATACTTAATAGAACGATCGGCTAACTGCAAAGTCATTTTGGTTGGTTGAAGTTTTGTTAGACCTAGTTGTTTATATAAATAAAAGGGAGTAAGTTAACACTCGCCCCCAGGTCTAATAAAGCAGTTGTTATGAAGGTATCACCTAAGGTGCATTGTACAAGAGGGACGACCGAGGGTCCTTTGTACTTAACAATTCCGTTATGTTGGATAAAGAGGGATATTGTTCGGGTTAAGAATGCTTCGTGGGGTATGTTGGTTTTCCTCTTCTTGGTGCACAACTCTTTTAGAAACTTAGCGTGTCCAGGTAGACTTTTTATAGCTTCTAGAAAAGGTTGGTTTATAGTCAAATTTTTAAACACTTCCCTAATCTCATCAAAATTCTCGTCCTTTTTAAACACAACTAGTCTTTGGGGATATGGTGCTTTATCGCTATTTTTAGCAGAAGGGATAAAAGTTTTATTAGTCTTTGCTTTATCTCTAGCCGTTTTCCAACTAGGTGTCCATCTTGGAACCTCTACAGGTGTAGGGTCTTCACTTTCTATTATTGGGTCTTGTAATGTTTTCCCTTTTGGTTGTGGTTTAACTGGTACTTTCTAGGTTGTAGGGTCTTCAGTTTCTATTATAGTATTTGGTATGGCATCATTTTTAGTTTTGCGGGTAATCTTTAGGCATAGTCACTTGGTTATCAAACTACTCACCCCGAACGAAGGGTAGTGACTGCACCAGAGGGTCCCCTTGGTTTATATTACCATTACAAGAAATACCGTTTATTTCAAAGGCGGTGTTTGTTGACTTAGGATTAGGCACTGCTTGACTTGGAAACACGTCGGTTTGGTTATTATTTTGGTTAGAAGACATGTCAATAACCTTTTGGCACAAAGACTGCATCATTTGCATATTTTGTTTCATCATATTAGAGTTTTGATCATGCTGATCTTTCATCAAGTTGGAGTTTTGTTGCATAATTTGATTTTGTTTCTCCAACAAGGTCACTACTACTTTGTCTGTAGATGGTTGTATTGGAATTAAAGCTTGTTGAGCGTTCATGTCTTGATGTTGATAGTTCTGGGTTATAGGTACTAAACCTCTATTCTGGTCACCGAAGTTCCCTTGTCCTTGATGTTGAGTTAACTGGTTGAAGTGTGATGGTTGTGGTGGTGTTTGTGCATAGACAAGAGGACAATAGAAGTCGGAATGCTCAAGACTACAAATGCACATTACAACGAAGTAGAGTTAATGTTCATGACTGGAGTGGGTTGTTGTTGAACAGAGATGGCATCTACCTTTTAGTGAGGGCATCGATAAGAGTTTTAAGCTCGGGATCATGTTTAACCTCAAGAGAAGAAAGGAGAGGAGGGAGGAATCGCTTCCTCCCCAATTGTTGTTCTTCTTAGATTGATCTTCTAAGAATTTATAAGCCTCCAAGGCTCCTTTACTAAGAAAGCTACCCCCAGTCATGATATCTAGAACCTCCTTATGATAATGTGAAAGCCCCTTGAAGAAAGAACGAACAAGCGTGTCTTTCGCAAGATTATGATGCGGGCATTCAATGAGAAGATCAGTGAAATGATTCCAGGCCTTTGTAAAGGATTCATGAGGATTCTGGTTGAAGAAATGAATCTTGTGAAGCATTTCATCTGTCTTTAGTGGTGGGTAAAATTGTTCCATGAACAATTGAACAAGTTGAGCCCATGAGTCCACAGAGTTTGGCGTTTGGGCAGTTAACCAAGAAGCCGCCTTGTCGGCTAGGGTGAAAGGAAACACCCTAAGTTTAACTTGATCTGGACTTACGCTAGGATGATGGAATGTAGTGATAACTTGGTCTATCCCCACGCGATCTTTGGTAAGGCTTCTCGTGGTCTAAACCATGAAAAACCGGTAACAAGTTAAATATATTAGGGGGGATTCGAAAATTCCCCACTAGGTCTGCAAGAATGATGCATGACTTAGGGCCATTGTTTAGGGCTTTATAAAAATCAGAGAGAGGAGTCTCTTGTTCTTTAGCCATTGATGCAAGTGTAGTGTGTGAAATTCTAGATAGGCATGTTGTATTTATTTCTACAAAAAACAAGCCTGATTATACTAGAATTAAAACTCCTCTGATAGAAGAGGCGAGGAGTGGAAGAAGGAGTACCTGAATGCCTCCTTGCTACGCATTTGAATAGCGTCTTGTATACGCGATCACAGTGTATTTAACAAGTTAGAAACACTGAAAGTAACTTGAAGACATAAAAATTTGCATTTACCTATGAAAATTGGGCTGTTCACACTGAATTTTCCCTTGAGGGGCGCGAGTGCCCCCTCTGTTTTGGGCTGGTGCCCTCTCGCTTTGTCGAAAGTCCGTGTTTTGGGCGATGGTCGCTTCGGGTTTGGCGCCGGTCGCGCTCCAGAGTTTTCAAGTTTTAGGCCTTTTATCGTACTCCAAAAAATCTGAAATTTTTACAGTAATTTTGTACGACGTCTATCAAGTAGCCTGTAAATTTCAGATCAATCGGAGCTGTGAAAGTCTCTCTACAGCCCTTCAAAGTTTGCAAAACGGTTTTCGGACACAATACAAACAACCGAATGGTTAATCCATCAAAACAAATCCAAAAATTGCCAAATTTTTACTAGAGACTCCTGACAGATCCTAATTGTTCCTGTAAAAAATTTAGAGTAATTGGAGTTCTACAACCTCTCCTTATTGGCTGGTGTTCCGGATATTAAGTGTTTGCAACACTGCAGAAACACACTGGAAACACTCTACTATTTAGGAGGTCAAAACAAATCAAAAACTCATCAAATTTTTACTACGAACTACTGATTTAGGATAGATACTCCTGTAAAAATTATAGAATTTTTAAAATCCCTAAGTAACCTTACTCGTCTGTTTTTCAAGAACATACGGTGTGAAAACTGAAATGCAGCACTGTAAAGATCGTATTTTTTTCACAAGGTAAAACAACTTTGAAAAATCTGAAAATATTTCAGTAAATCAACAACAAATTAAATATTATGTATGAAAATTTTCAGAATTTTCGGAAATTTAGAAATACCTTCACCGCAGTGTTTTTCTCTGTGAATCCACAGCCCCTATGCCTGAAACAGTGAACAGCTCCGAAAATTCAAGAAACAAGAATGAAAAATTAAAAGGGTGGGTGGGTAGAGAATGGGGATTGCCCCTTGGATTCAAGCAATTGAATTCTTGTCATGAACGAGATTAAGATGGCAGCGGCGCCATTTGATAAATGTAAAAATAGTAGAATCCTAATATCATGTTAACAACACTAATACGTAATCCTACCATTTTTACGTTTAAATCAATTCTTCTTACTCCCAAGTCATAATCATGCAATATAATGAGTAAGGATTCGTTCCACTCTTAAACCCTCAAGACTTAAATTGAATTCAACTAATCAAACCCAAAAGGAACAATGGTGAGAGTAATAATTTGATGTGAATTTTCTATTATACCATTCCCAACAATTGAATCTAAACAAGACATAATATAAAGATTTGAACTTTATTTGTTTAAACTCAATTTGAAACTACTCATGCAATAATTGAATTAAACAAATAATGACAAATAAGTAAATCTAAGGATTTAAGCTAATAAATAAATGAAAATGAAACTAGATTATGGAGAACTAATTAACTTTATTTATCTAATAGAACAATAAGAACAAGATATGATTGAATGAATAACAACTAATTTATTTATCTAATGAATGATATTCAATGATTTAAATAACTAAGCTAAAACAAAGAATGAAACTAATTAATGGAATGAAAACTAAGTAATTAACTAATCTAGATCTAACTTTTTCTAACCCTAAACTCCATTAACATTAGCTTCCTAACCTAACTGCCATTAACAAAGAGTCAAGCTTTTGTTTTTATACTTCCAGATCCAAAAATCGTGCATGGGCTTGGAGCCATGTTTTGGGCCAGAAAATCGGGCCCAAAACCCAATTTCTTTAGTCCAAAATGGGCTCTTCAGCTGTAGTTGGCTTCGACAGATGTGTTGTCCACTTCTGCTCCTCCGATTGGGCCAAGGCTTGGACCATTGGAAAGCTCTTTTCGAGCCGGTCGTTTTGACATAAGATACTCCTAATTCTGAGATCTGAGTCCAAAGATACGACCTTCGAAAGTTCTGTTGACTTGTGCACTATTTCTACCCGTGTTGACTTTTCAGCTTTTGACCGGGCTTTACAAAGGCTTTGTCTCCTTGAATCTTGACCTTTATTCACAAAACTCCTTAGCAACCGACCTTTGCTCCTTTATCTCGCTAAAGTGGCACATTTCTGCACATAATAGACTTTGAAGCCTGAAATGCATAAAAACACGTAATTAGTATTAACTCTTAATTATTACTCACATAATTGGTCTAAAAGTATGATTGTTAAGGGGTTAAAATTACAGTTTTGGGCTCTTATCAATGTCCAGATAGAAAGATAACACATCCACTTGCTTGATCACCACGTCATATCCTAGGAGAGAATTTAGGCTCTTTTTGGATCGATATAGCCAAATAAATATTAAAAACAAAAAGATAATTTTTCCTCTAGTTACCCTTGGGCCTTCACCAAATTCAAAAAGCCTTTTTATTTCTTCGCCATCAATCCCTGAACTGTTACAACACACAATAAAAAGTTTAACTAGCTAACGAGTTAAGAATTAGATGATCTTTAAAAATGAGAAGAGAAGGCCTTGTACAAAAACATAATAATTAGAAGAAAAGAGAAAAGAAAGAAAAAGAAAGAAAAGATTCAAATATCGAAATCTCCCAAAAGTTCAAAATCAAAAGGAGTCAATTTCAAAAGAAACAAAAGCAAAGTTAGAACTCCCAAAATTCAAAATCCTATGGAGTCACAAAGCCAAAGGGCTAAAAGAATGAATCATAATTTCGAAAGCAAAGAACAAAATGAGGTTCTTCTCTAGTTACAAATATCCTGTAGACCCAATTTCTCAACTTATCATAGTTTGTTTTCCTTTCCCTTTATTTCTAAACCACTACTTTATCCCCGTAATTCATAATAAAATACATCTAGCTCAACTAGGAATAGGATGGTGTGATAGTAAGTGGATATTGTCCCTGTTTCCTTGGACATCATTCGAGTATGTGAGGAATATAAGTGCCCTCTGCACTTGAGAAAATGAAACGTGTGTGATCATCAGAGAGTTGTGATTGCAACACACCCCTGTGAGAACCTAACTTAAGGACGCTCTCCAAAAGTTTTGGAAAGGACTCTGTTTTTACATTTTACAACTCATTTTTTGCATGTGTATCTTTTGATGATTAAAGAACTGTGTATATATTATTCTGAGTTCAAAGGAGCTTTTCTTTATTCCCCAGCTAATGAGATGTATAAACCTCCGAGAATAAATAAGGAAACGAGACCTTTTGTACTAAATAGAGGAAGTTTGTGAGTACCTTCCTTAGAAAACTCTCACGAGGCTTAAGCTCATCCACTAGGGAAGTCCTAGTGGTTTAATGCCTTGTTGTATATGGTCAATGTAAATGCACTCCGCCAAATGTGACTAGTATAATAAATCACACATTTGTGATCTTAGTTTTCTTTCTCTCATCTTTTGTTTGAGGACAAGCAAAATGTTGTTTGGCGGTAGTTGATCAGTCCCCAAATGGCCATTTTATTACCTTTACAATGCTTCAAATATGCCCTTTTTATGTTTAATGAACAGACAACTTATAGCTTTTGCTACCGTTTGCAGGATACAGGCCATTTAGGATGCATATTCCTAATACGTGCATTTTAGCACAAAAAAAAAGGATGGCTATTTAGGCTGCTTGGGAAGATTCCAGATTAGGAGCAAAGTTGTCGAAAAGTCGTCAAAAGTCAGGTCAACTGTCACAGTCAAAGACTCAAGGACTTAAGGATGAAAGCTACGGACTCAAGAACCTAAATCCAAAATCAAGACTTCTATTGTATGAGCCCACAAGATTGTTTCAAGAAGGAAGGGCATAATTTTATGTTCTTCAAGCTTTAGTGTTTTCAATACAAGTTCTTAATCTTTCAATACAAGTTTTTAGTGTTTTCAATACACGTTTTTCATCCTCTCTTATATACAAGGTTTCTCTACTTATCTCATCTTTGATTAAATCCTACAATCATAAGTCATACTCATTTGACAAGTTCAAATGAGTATAAGCTTGTGAGCAATTTAACCATCCAATCCATTTCATACATGTTTCTCCATTAAAATATGTTTAAGATTTCAACAAGTTTAAGATAAGAACTAGTGTTTCCACCATTAGAACTTAAGAACCATAAGAAATATTAGAATATAGTAGAGAAAGTAGTTTCCATCCATCAAACCCATCATCTAAACAAAGAATCCAAGATGAACATGACAACCCTCAACACCACTATTCTCAACCTATCAGCATGCTGATATTGTGAACTATTTGGTGATTGAAGAGACTCTGCTATTATGGAATAGAAATTAGAGGAAGAAGTTCCTGGCTCAAGTAAAGTACTATCATTGGGATGACCCATATCTTTTCAAATACTGCCTAGATCAGATCATCCGACGAAGCATTCCAGAATGGGAACAATCTGCAATTCTTTCCTTTTGCCACGAGCAAGCTTGTGGAGGGCTTTATAGTGCAAATAAAACTGCTACTAAGGTCTTACAATGTGGATTCTGTTGGTCAACACTCTTTCACAATGCATTTCTTCATTGCAATGTATGTGCTCGTTGGCAACATCTCGGTCGTATTTCTACACGTAACATGATGCCCTTAAATCCTTATCTCATAATTGAGATTTTCGACGTCTGGGGCATCGATTTCATGGGACCTTTCCCAACTTCTAATGGGTTCATCTACATCCTAGTAGTTGTAGACTATGTATCTAAATAGATTGAGGCCATACCATGTCGAAACAATGATAACAAAATAGTCATTGGGTTCATAAAAGAAAACATTTTTTCAAAATTTAGTGTTCCAAAAGCCATCATTAGTGATGGCGGCATCACATTTTTGCAATCGAGTATCATGAAAAAATATGAAGTCGGTTGTAATTCCATACCATCCTCAAACAAGTGGTCAATTAAAAGTCTCTAATTGAGAGATTAAGTGTATCTTAGAGAAAACAGTTAATCCAAATAGGAAATATTGGTCTCTCCGTCTGAACGATGCACTATGGGCATACATAACCTCTTTTAAAACGCATATAGGGATGTCCCCCTATAGGCTTTTCTTTGGAAAACCTTGTCATCTGCTAGTTGAACTAGAGCATCGTGCCCTGTGCGCAATAAAAACCCTTAATTATAATCTTGATGCGGCATGTGAAAAGCGTTAACTACAAATAAACGAGCTCGAAGAGATTCGAAATGATGCATATGACCTTTCAAAAGATTACAAAACCAACATGAAAAGGATTCATGACAAGCATATTTTACGAAAATATTTCAAAGTTATTCAAAAAGTTTTGCTTTATAACTTTAGATTGCATCTTTTCCCAGGAAAACTAAATACTCGATAGACTGGTCCTTTTAAAATAATTGAAATCACCCCTTATGGGGCTATTACTTTAAAGAACCATATGGACAACAGTACCTTTAAAGTTAATGGTCAGCACCTCAAACATTTTCATGAGTTACGGTCTACGGATGTCGAAGAAATCCTTCTCCAAGATCCAATCTACGAGGATTGAATTCCTCTTTTCTGATGTATTCCTTTCACATTCCATTTCATCTTTTGCTTTAAGGGAATACATCAATAAGGTAACCGGACCTCTCCACTTAGAGGGTATGGTTGTAAGTGCCAGAGCCTTAGTCCACAGTATATCTCTCATATTCTTTGTAAAACATTTTTTACTCGTTGTTTGAGTAAGTGTACACCTGTGGAGCGAGTATACAATTTTTTTTCTTTATTTTACATATCTTATTCAAAAAGAGTTGTTATCTTTGTTCTGTTAATGATAAATACTCGATACATTAATAGTTAAGTGATTTTTCAAAATGGGCAATGGATTTTACACAGACCAACCCCTAGAGCAATGCAATCTAGGGGCAGTTTGAGATTAGCTTTGCTTACTAAGCTATCACTGAGCTATTCGCCCGGGTCAGGACATTCCATGTTTTGCACAGTAAATCCCCCAACTCGCGTAGCTGAAACTCTATCAGTCTAGATTGGGTTCGCCACAGAACCAACATGAAAGTTGCCTATGAATATATCTTATGGTTTGTTTTCAAGTAGTAGCATCTAGAATCACAACTTTTGAGTACGAGTTTCTTAAAATATCTCTCCATAGTTTTCAAAACTAGAAGATATAAAAATGAAAGTTATACGCCTGGAGTAACCAAAATGATACCGGATTCACGAATAATTTTATCTTCTTGTCAAAATCTCTATATGGTTAGAGATATATTTCGATTGAGAAAACATACTAAAAAAAAAATGAGGTTTCTCCAAAATGAGAATTAAACAAATAGAGTAACCCAAAGTGATACTATCCTCTGTTTAATTCTATTTTTTGCCTCCACCTCTCTATTTTGTCTCGAGAATCTGATGTTAAAAGACTCAAAATTGTACAAATTTTCAAAATTTTCCTTTCTTAAAAATGTTTTCCCTTTCTAAATCTCTATCTTTTTTGAAAAACTTTTCAAAAATGTCTTCTGTAACAACCAAAAAACATTCACCTAGCAAGACTAGATGGATAAGTTTCAATGATCATGTGAAAGCACTTCCTAGAGAATTGCAGTCGAAGATATGGACAAACATACTGAAAATCATTCCTGGTTTAGGTAAGAGTTCATACGCTCGTAAGAGACGAGCTATGAGAGAAGGCTAATGCTTGAACTGTCAAACACCAACTTGCCCCAGTCTTCAACATTATAATAATTCTATTTATAAAGTCTACACGTGCTATCCTCCAGTGCATTATGCTCGGTCTAAGAGAGTAATTCAGCCATCTGGTTGGGTTGACTCAAGTTTTCAAAAACTTCCAATTCTTGGGGATCTGACTTAAAACGACCCACCTTTTAAAATTTTCAATCAAACTTATTCAAAACCAAAAAAAATTAATTAAAATTTTCTTTCTGTTATCTATACATATTTTCCTACAGTTCCTTTTTGTTTCTTTCCATCATCTGTTTTCCATCCACTATTGGGTGTAAGTGTACCCTATACCGATATGTTGCATTTTCAATTATGATCGTTTTGGTACCTCACGAGTCAAGATCGGACTAGTAACAAAGCTTAGATCGGCTCTTGAAGTTGGCAAGGCATTGAGGACATGATTGGAATTTTCTGATTTCATTTGGGCTTGGGCCAAAATTTTTGTTCAACTAAAAAAAGCACGTGCCTCGCAGGTGCCATCATTTTGTTTATATAACTCGCGATCGCCCGACCCAATTCATCTTCCCCAATTTTCCAAAACCCTAGCCACCCAATTCAACTCGCTCCCGCCCCCGTCTAGCTCGCAACTGCCCCTACACCTATTCACACTACCACTCCAAATTTTTATAGCCTACCCCATTTTCAACCCCGATTCCAACAAGAAACCCCAATTTCATCAATTCCTACTCCAAATGGCTCGAGGTCTTAAAATCGTGCTGGAGCAAAAGTTTGAACCCATCTTCAATTCCATTTTGTTTGAAGTGCACTTTAAGGCTGAGATTTGAAGAAGAGGATAGGAAACTTTTGTTTTGTTGGGAGGTGATAAGTGCCCAAAACTGTAGTTTTAACCCCTTAATAATATTGCATTTTGACCAATTATACTTATAATAAATAAGAGTTAGTACTGTTACGTACTTTTGTGTATTATAAGTATTGGAGTCAAATATGTGAAGAAATATGTCACTTTTGAAAGAAAAAGGAGCAAAGGTTGGTTACTAAGAAGTACTATGATTAAATCCAAAGTTTCAAGGAGAAAAAGTCTTTTTAAATCCCAATTAAAGCTGAAAAGTCAAAGTCAACGCGGGCATAAATAGAGCATAAAAGTCAACAAAACTTCCGCAGGGCGTATCGTTGGACTCAAACCTCGGAATTAGGCCTACTATATCTCAAAACGATCAAATCGGAAAGAAATTTCTAATGGTCTAGGTTTTGATCCAATCAGAAGAGTAAAAGTGGATGAAAAGGTTGTTGTAGTAATTTTCAGTAGAGAAACCCTTTTTGGATTTAAGTAAATAGGTTTTGGGCTTAATTTAATGGCCCAAAACGTAGCTCCAAAGCCCATGCACAAAATTGTAAACCTAACCCTCTTCTATATAGAGACGACTAAGGCACAACTCTAGCACTCTCCTATTACTTAGAATATAGAACCCCTTAATTAATTAATCTCTCTCCCATTAGTTATTTAATTTAGTTCAAATCTTAGTTTTATGTTTTATTAGCCTAGCCACCATTAATTCAAGGCAAGTTATCTTTAATAAAGTAGTTCTTCATTATGTCTTATTCTTATTCTTTTAATTATGATAGTCTATTGAATCTTAGTTAAACCTCCATTAGAGGGGTTTGATTAAAGCTTTGATGAAGACTTGATGTGTTTGTTAGTATAGAATCGTTATAGTAAGATATTCCACTCTAGAGGGTAGTTAATTCACCATGAGAATGGGTTTAAATTGCCCCACATACTAATTATTAGTTGGTAGAGATGCCATGAATAATTAGAGATAAAAAGACCTAACCTTTATGTGAAAACATAAAGATTAGAAATATCACAAATCTATACTAGCTTATTAAGAATTAATCAAGGTGGAATCAAATCCCCCTAATCTCTCCTTCTCATCACATCTTCTCATTAAATTGCTATAGTATAATTTAACATATCTTAATTAGTTAATTTCACCATATTAGTATAATTAAACCATTGCTCTCATTAATATTATAGAATTGTTTAAGTTAAGGAAATTGTTATGTTTAAGTAACTAGGAGTGGAACGAATTTTGACTCCCGTTATTGGATGATAATTGAGAGTAGAAAGTTGATCTAATTGTAGAATAATATAGTTTACTTATTCCTAGCATAATTAGTTAAGATTAGGTAAAAGTCTTATTTTTAGAATTATCAGGAGGTGCGGCTTTCTTTCTCTCACTCTTTTGTTTTATAATAGTATGCTTAGAAGGGAGGATGACCGCATCACAGTTGTCAAGGATGGCCGCTCACTTGAGCTCAACAAGGAGGGGCTGAGTGGAGTTCTGGGTATTCCTTTGAAGATCTATGATCAGACGGAACAGTCCCTAGATGGTTAAACCATCGATGTGATGATGGTTGAGACACTTCTCGAGGCGGTGAAAAACCCCAAGTCTCACTGCACCTTTTAGAGTTCGCTACGAAGGAACAAGCTGGCAGTATCTCAGTGGATAGCCTACAACCTGCTAGGCTCAGCCAAGCCTTCTAATATAGGTAAGACGATGCTTCACATTTTCTGGATTCTTCAAGAACAGAATAATATCTTATGCATCGTCTCCTCTATCTTTGAGCAACTTTGCAAACCGAAGAAGTCAACCGCCCCTCTACAAGTGTTGGTCACTAGGTTCATCTAGCACTGGGGGTTCGGTGCCACAAACACCCTAGTGGAGGTCAGGGACGCTACCACCGATTCTATCTATGCCCACTACGTCCAGAAGTTTTGGTATCTGATATATGTAAAAGCACAACTACTAAATTTCTCTAACCTATTTTTACGTTATCAATTATTTATTTCCTACTCTCACATGTATATTCATGCAATATATAGAGTATGGAATCGTTCCACTCTTAACTTTCTAAACTTAAATAAATTCAACTAATCAAACACAAGGAAACAGTGGTGAGAGCAATATTTATGGATGTGAATTTATACTAGGAAACTAAATATATGAATTTAACTTATACTAATTTAATTAAAGCAATTGAATATGACTTAATAAAATATGGAGACACTACAACATAAATGGCATTTCCTATCACTTAAAAAGTGATGTCAAAAGTATAAGACATCACTTTTGAGAGTGATGTGAATGGTGGTGACGTGAAAAGTCAGGGTTTTCCACATCACTTTTTAAATGATGTCCACAAGTGATGTTACTTCACATCACTTTTAATTGATGTCCACAAGTGATGTTATAACTTTGCATCACTTTTTAATCGATGTCCACAAGTGATGTTATACCGTTTAACATCACTTTTTAAGTGAAATCAATAAGGCCGATTAACATCACTTAGGAAGTGACGTTTCATTCAGATTCCAAATTACTTGTAAAGTGATGAGAAATAACTCTATAAATCACTTTAAAAGTGATGTCCCATTTATCAAAATAATAAAAATAATAATAATAAAAAAACAAAATTGCCAATATCATCCCAATATAATACCATTTCCCTGGTCATTTATCATCAAATAAAGATGAAATGTCTCTTAAAATCACATTCACCACACAAATATCATCTCCAATTAAAAATATTACACTATATACAAAAAATTGTAACGAGCCAACATATACCAACAAAATCTAATCTGCAGTACCGAAATGAGCAAAAGAGAACCACAATCACCCAACCAAGAACCTATCACAGTCTGGTTTGATGCAATCAATTTAATCCAAGAACCTATCACAGCCTAACAAATCAGTTTGTTTTCTTTTTTCTGCAGTATGAAACATTGTACTAGAAAATTAATACAAATTTTATAAAAGAAAAATAAACAGACGGAACATCTGCATAATATAGTACCTAAATGACAAAAGAAAATCTACAAAAGACAGTGACTTGTGTTCAAGATCAGGTCCAGCCCTGTGAAAAAAGCTGGTTGGAGGTTGAGTTAAAATAAAAACGTTGTCGTCCATTTTCTTGCATCACTAGCTGAGTAATCTAAAACTTGTGTCTACCCAGAAAAAATCATTTAATAGTTGTTAATGATTTGGGAAGTAACACCAATAGCATGTAAGTTGCACCAGTGCTTCAGGTGCACCAAACTCTTTTCCAATGAACAACTTTACCCAATAGACGATTATTACAAAAGAAGCCTCTTCAAATAATCCATCCCACATCACAATTATTACAAAGGAAGCCACTTCAAATAATCCATCCTAACATCACAATTATTACAAAAGAAACCTCTTAAAAGAATCCCAATAGCCACACTTGGTATCAAACTTGAATGTTGAATGTCATCTCAAGTATCCCTGATACCAAATCAATATAGAATATGCTCAGTAATATATATCTCAAGTAATAATACGCTTAAATTAACAATATACTTGGGATCTATAGAAGTATCTTTCTAAGTTCAATTTGTTAATAAAACTACTCTACAATAGAGACATGAAAACATACCTGTTGTTGTGGGTAATTTCCATATCCAGGATAAGCTCCACCATAAGCATACATGTTATGATCTTGAGCGGGAGGGGCATATCCGTAGGATTCATAACTCGTAACCTAGGTTGGTTGTATCCATAATACCCAACACCATTCCACTGGTTTGGGTATGGTTGTGGTTGTGTCCACCCATCTGACGTATCATGTAAATCTGTCAGATTAATATACATTCACATATATTGATAAATGGGAAGAATGATTATAAACAAGCAAAGCAATAGTGAACCTATTTGTTTGGAGGGCTACACCCCCAGGAAAGTCTAATGTTTTGCCCTCCCAAAAGAGTTCCATTTAACATAAGTGCTCTCCTCTGCACAAGCTCTGCATCACCTCTGCACAAGCTCTGCTTCACCTCTGCACCTCTTTCCTGCGATAGAAAAATGTGACCTTCTTTTTGCTGCATAAAGTTGGTTAAGAGTAATATACATATACATTAAACCATATATATAACTTCAAAAGAGTTCCGAGTGTTAGAAATATCTGTACGATTTTACAAGCGATCCTGAATCTTCAAAATGCAATACCAAGCATTAGTGAAGGCTTCACTAATCCTAGTGCAGCTCCACAAAGTCCATCTAATTCCAAAAAAATCACAAAACAAATAATGAACTCAAAAATACAATCATATTAATTAAATCCACGTAATTAATTAAAACTGTCATGCCCTAATTTTTTAGACAATTGAATATTAAGATAAAAGAGCTCGATCCGAATATTGAACAATCTAATAAATTGACATGAGCAGGTTTGACTTTAAAACTGTCATGCCCCAATTTTTCAAACAATTGAATATTAACACATCGCATTCTAAAAAAATTCGACAGAGCTTCCTCTGTATTTCCAACATTTCATAAATTTAAAACCTATCATAACCTAAAAAGCAAAGAATATACTTTTATTTAATATATTAAAACCTCAACTGTAAACCCAACTACTAAAAAATATACTGATTCGTGGAACCGTTACTTAAACATCTCGACAAATGCCAGTTAAATCAAGTAGCCAATCCTCAAATTAAAATAAAATGATTTATATACAAGCAACATCCCAAATACCCTAATACATGTCTTATACAATACAAATAGAATCATGTAAACAATAAACCATTATTCAAATAGAATATAACTTACTCCAATTTCATTCTCCATGTCCACTTTAGAAACACCCTCCCCGCCCCCCCCCCCCTATAGATCATCCCACATCTCAATGACAAAAACAATGATTACATAAAATAATATCGGTGCATAAAAAGAAAACTTAATAGTAACAAGTTGAAAAATAAGTTACCTTGACGAGGAGCTTGAGGTGAGCATGTAGCATAGATTCCCAAAATGGCAAAATCAATTTACATATCAATAAGAATCAAATGAACTCCATAGGATTCTTTTTCAACATTTCATGAATTATTTATAGTTCATACACAAGCCTAATAGTTTCCACATGCTTGAACGACATCTAACATCACCCAAACACTATATCAATTTGCCCAACCTCCATATTAATCAGGCACATACAACAATAGAGCAATACAATATTGACCTATAACTACAACTAGAAAACACCCATTTACTAAACCAAAAGAAGCTGAGTATAAGTTTCTCATCAAATCCATAATGAATTCACAATTCCCACTAATCTATCCAATACCAACTATCACAATTAATAAAACTACCCATACAATATCTTAGTAGTACAATTAAACCTATAAAATGAATACTACGTTAAACCCGATTTTTCTTTCAAGACTCATCTTTTGATCAAGTCGACAAAATTCGAATCTCACTTTGTCTTGAGAAAAAGATTCAAACAGCTACCTCTTGAGAACTTCTACTCTAATTTATGTACTTATTAGAATATAGGCTTGTAGAGAAATTGAAAATGGATAGATGGTAATTAGAGAACTTTTGATATCTCTCAACGAGCTTTGTATAAGCTATTGGCATAAAGTGAAGGAAGAAAAGAAATGGGTATGTAAATGTTTACTTCTAATCTAGTACATACTTGATAAGGACTAATAAACTTTATAGTAATAAGGAGATCAAAACAACCCTTTATTATTTAATCGGTAATACACCCTTAACTCAAACAAAATCAAAACAAACCCCCCCACCACCACTAAACCACACATCACATATGCACATTAACAAGAAACATACCAAAAGAAGATTTTGAGTGGGCATGTGAAGACAAGAGTGACTCAATGTCTGTTGGACTAAATGAGTTGGTACTTAAGTAACAAACAAAGGAAAGAACAAAGGATTTAGGCTCTTTACAACAATTGACCATATGGTTATCAAAGCTTGTTAGCATTAATAATTTAATGGTCACAATTTACACTTGAACCAACACCCATTTGACTTGCTTCTTTTCTAATTGTGTGTTCTATGAACATCACCCAATTTCCCCTCTTCACCTCATCGACCACAAACCACATAAACACAACCAATACCAAACATTTAATCACTACCCAACCTCCTTTCATCCAATGATAATCTAAACCACCTAATCACCCACTTCTAAACCCCCACCTCCTACCTAATTTTAGGTTGTGAACAAGAAATACAGTTCTCCTTAACGACCGTACTCGCTCTTTCCAATTCGAATGACTTTAGTAACATAGTATCTTCAATCATATTTTTTTTAGTATTGCAAATAATACAACCAACAATAGTACTTGCAAGAAACCAAAGCTGTCCAAAACAATATAATAAAGTCACAACCCAGTCCACAAAACCCATGATTCCTTCCCAAAGTAATATAATAAAGTCACAACCCAGTCCACAAAACCCACAATTCCTGCCCAAAACAATATAATATAGTCACAACCTAGTCTAGAAAACCCCTGATTCCATGAATCATGAATGAAATATTCTTGAAACCATACAAATAAAGCTCAAGAAACAAAGTATTGAAAATTGCAGACACTCTTTTTGCCCTAAATGATTTTATTTTGATATGAATACAAGGGTACAAATTTACTTCTAATGTATCAGCAGACAAGAAAATATTGACGGTCAAAATAATCTAACAACATGTAAGCAAGAGCAAAACCAGTATATATCCAGTAAAAAAAATGCAATTCGGTTCTTAAAAGTGCGATACTAACCTGCCCATTAGAATAGCCACTTTCTTTGTTCATCTTGATTGTTATTCTCAACTACTTTGAAAATATTGTAGACAGGTAAAAATGGCCCCGTAGAACAACTACACATACCACCAAAAAAAAAAAAAAAACATGTATTATTAACTAACGAATGGAGCCAGGGATGCACCTATTGCCAAACCATATCGCGAATAGATAGATTGTGGTATGATATGCTCATAGAAAATATGGAACATGTCAAATGAGGTTGTATAGACCCATCAAAATGCACAAGAAGTTCACAAGTCAATCTGGATATAATCGTTTTAGATATGCACTACCGAAACAACCTACTTTTGTGAAACTAAAGTTTCCATAAAATTGCCAACTTTTCGATCAAAACATTCAAATTAGGTATAACCAGGTTCAAATTTAATATCAGAATGTTAAAAAACGAGAGTGATAATAAGATGATGGAAAAATACTCACAACTTTGCAACAAGTCAGGAAAATAAAAAACGTACCTTTGACACAAGTAAAATCGAAGTAGTATCAACCCAACTAAGTAGTGAAAATGAAAACCAATTAATTGAGAGAAATAAAAAGCAATTAATTCAGATGAGTGAGAGAAGAGAAGAAAGTGGAAGAGAGAAAGAGGATGGCGGTAGTGAGAGAGGAGAGTATTGTAGCGAGTAGCAACAGTGAGAGAGATGAGAAAAACATAAGTTATCTTTTATGTTTCAACAAAATAATGAGAGCGATTTATTTTCGTTTCCCTCTTTCGCCAAATTTACAAGTTTTTAGGATTTGTAACACTTAGCCCACGGTTTGCTCCAATTCCAAAGTGTTAGAAATTAATTCTAGAAATTCCTCCTAATAAAAGTAACACTAGCGCTTATTTAGTGTTGCCAACTTACTAACGGTAATATAGTGTTACAAAAAAAAAATAGTGGGTGTTACAAATATCCGGATATGGTGTAGTGGCAACTTTGTTTCTTGCTCATTAGCATGGTATTGGTATTCACAATTCAATCAGAAAACAAAGTTTAAAATTGAAAAACCTTACTCGTTCGATCCAAAAACCTTTCAATGTAGTAATCGATTAAATATCAAACTCGTTTGCACGCGGAAATCAAACTCTGATTTCAGTTTAATGAAAGACTGTAGGGTACAGTTTTTGAAAATAAAATACTGAAGATCATCCCTAAAATCCCCGAAATTTAGAAGTGAGGGCGAGTTCCATTCTTAATTTTCTTCTTCGTATGTATTAGGTCTTATAAATTTATGGGATGGACTTTGCTTATGGGGTTTAAGCCTTTTGGGTATTGGTGGCGGTTTTTTATTTTTTATTTTTCTTTTAAGTGCGGCTAGTCTAGCAAACCAGCGTCCACCCTATTTTATTTCTATTTAACCTAATTTTTTAGATGGTCTTTTTTTAACTAATTAACTTAATTAAGAGGTATAATAATAATATTTCTGGAAGTCACATTATAAGTGATTTCGAAAACTTGGCAAATTCACTTTTAAAGTGATGTTGAATATATAGATATTACATCACTTTATAAGTGACACAATGAGTGACAACACCTTTAAAGTGATGTTGAATACAAAGATATTGCATCACTTTATAAGTAACACAACGAGTGACGTAAAAAAGTGCTACTACATTACTATCTCGACATCACTAATTAAAATGATATTGTACAACTCTACTACATCAGCTTCTGAAATAAGTGATGTTAAAAAAAATTATGATAATTATTACATCACATGCTAAGAAAAGTGATGTCATAGTTTTCTTATGACATCGCTTCGCTGAAAGTGATGTAAAATTAGCGATGTCATATGTCATATTTGTTGTAGTGAGAAGAATAACAAGAGATTGAATTCCACTTTAATTAATACTTAACTTGCTAGCATAGAGTTTGTTGCGAAACACTAATCTTTACGTTCAAACACAAGGTTCAAATATAAAGATTAGACCTTTAATGATCCCTAATTAATTATGGTATCTCTAGTCATAACTAATTTGCAAGAGAGAAAGTTTGTTTTCCATTCTTATGGCAAAACTCTCTATTCTCTAGTTTAGATTAAACTCTTCTTATTTCTAAGTCAAGAAAAACCTAAACTTGAAGTTCTAACCAACAAATCAAGTCCTCATCAAAGCTTCATTTAAACCCTCTCTAATGGAGGTTTAGCTTTAATTCATGAGACTATCATGAATAAAAGAATTAGAAGAAAACATAATAGAAAGAGAAGCAATTGAATTGAATAATAATAATAACTTGAAGGTATTTTAATGGAGGTTTTATAGAGGCTACAATTATAAACCCTAATTACTTAAACTATACTAAACTAAAGAAAGGGGGGAGAGAGAACTAAATTATTCTAACTAATGGGAGGGAGAGAGAATATAGTTTTGCCTTAATCCTTTTTATATAGGAAAAGGTTACATTTACAATTTCGTGTATGGGCTTTAGAGCTATGTTTTGGGCCACTAAATCAAGCTCAAAACCTAATTTTTTAAGTCCAAAAAGGGTTTCTCTATGATAATTTACTTAAATGCCCTTTTTGTCTACTTTTACTACTCTGATTAGGTCAAGGCTTAGACCATTAAAAAGCTCTTTCTGAGTCGGTCATTTTGACATATAATAGGCCCAATTCAGAGGTCTGAGTACAATGATACAGCTTGCGAAAGTTCTATTGACTTTTCTGCTCTTTTTCTACCAACGTTGACTTTGACTTTTCAGCTTTGACTAGGCTTTCAAAAGGTTTTTCTCCATGAAACTTGGACTTTAATCATATAATTTCTCTAGCATGTAAGTTGACTCCTTTCTCTTGCAAAAGTGATGTATTTCTTCACATAATTAATTCTAAGACCTAAAAAACACAAAAACATGTAAACATTATTAACTCTTATTTTTTATAAACATAATTAGCCTAAATATAATACTATTAAGGGGTTGAAACTATAGTTTTGGGCTCTTATCAAGCCACCCCCAAACAACATTTTGTTTGCCCTCAAGCAAATATGTGAAATTAAAATAAGTGACCAAAAATGTATTCTTAACTACTCTCATTTTGCTGAATGCGACTACATTGACCATATGCAATAAGGCCTTAAACCACTAAGAATTCCCTAGTGGACAAGTTATAGCCTCGTGAGAGTTTTCTAAATAAGGTACTCACAAACTTCATTTATACTACAACGACTAAGAAATAAATGTAATTGTCACCTAATTTATCTCAGATATCTATACATCTAACTAGCAACAAAAACATTAGGCCTGACAATATTCCATTCAGGTTTAGGAAAATTTGGCTAGAGCACAATCAGTTCATGAACGTGGTAAAGTTAAGCTGGAATGAGCCAATTTACAATGGACCTATTCGCCTAGTAATGCGTAAGCTCAAAAGACTCAAGGGTACTCTAAAGCCCTGGCACAAAAATACCTACTGGGGCACTAAAGATAAAATTGCTCAAGCAAATAAATCCCTCAAAGACATCCAAAAATAGCAAGAGCAGGAGTCTTTTGATGTCCAGCTTCATTTACAAGAACTGGAAACGGAAAAACTCATCTCTAATCTCATGTACACTAAAGCAACTATGTGATAACAAAGAGCATGCATCAAAGAGGAACTTGAAGGGGATAGAAACTCTGCTTATTTCCAAGCTAAAGCAAGAATACAGTAGTCCAAATATTTTATTGAGGAGTTCAAGGCAAATGAAGGAACTATACTACGTGACCAATGTCTCATCAAGGAGTACATGGTACAAGCCTACAAAGCCAAGTTTGAAGCCATCCCTGTACTACATAACCAGTAGCTACTAAACCTCATCCCACATGCGGTTACTGAATTGCAAATGACATGTTTATAGCTATACCTAGCTGGAGAGAAATAAAAGACACGGTCATGGGTATGGATCCACAAAGCTCCCCAGGACCTGATGGCTTTCAGGGCATGTTCTTCTAGAAATGTTTGAGCATAGTGAGCGTTGATGTTTGTCGAGCCATTACTTTTTTCTTCACTGATCACATCATCTTGCAAGGAATTGAATGAATTCAAATTTTCTGGTGTTGATTCCGAAATGCAAGAATGCTTAGGAAATTGGTCAGTACAGGCCACTTTGTTTAAGTAACTTCATTTTCAAGATTGTTACTAAAATTTTAGCTAATCGGCTAACATCTATTGCCATGAACATCATTTGTTGTGAGCAACATGGTTTTTTGAAGGGGAGAACAGGAAGCATGACAATTGTTATGGCCTAAGAACTCATCAATGATATGCATATAAAAAAATGGGGTGGAAATCCAATCATCAAGTTGGACATCTCTCAGGCATTTGATTCTCTCAGCTGGGACTTCCTCTTAATGGTACTTGAGAGATTTGGATTCAACCCAAATTTTCATGACATGATCAAGAACATTCTCAGCATCGCAAAGATTTCTATTATGATAAATGGTGGACCTTGTGGGTTCTTTGGCACTTGCAGAGGACTTCGACAAGGGGATCCCCTATCTCCTATTCTTTTTGCTATTGCGGAGGATGCTCTCAGTAGAAGTATAGTAAGGCTACAAACTTCAGGCAAAACCATCCTTATGGCTTTTGTTGGGAATACATACTCTCCATCACACCTTCTTTTTGCTGATGACATCATTCTATTTGCAAATGGAAGTTTAACAGGCCTCAAACACTTGAGAAATTGCTTGAATGACTACCAACTAGCGCCTGGTCAGCTCATTAATAGGGTAAAAAGCAAGTTGTTCCTCGGATGCATGACATAACCAAAAGAAGAAAGGTGGAAGCAATATTTGACATGAAGGAAGACTCTTTGCCTTAGGTATATTTGGGGGTACCACTATTCAAAGGTCGTGTCACACAATCCAGCATGCAAATTCTAGTTGACAAGATAAAAAAGAGAGCAAGTGGATGGGCAAGAAAGTTACTTTCATTTCAGGGGAGAGTGGTCCTTGTGCAGACTATACTGAATAGCATACCAGTGTACAACATGGGAATCTACAAATGGTCGAGAAAGAGCAAAAAGGAAGGGGAAGAAGCCATCAGAAACTTCATATGGTCTAGAAACCCCGCAGTAAGAAAGACTATCACACTAAAATGGGCGAAAGTTTGCAAGCCAAAAGCGGAAGGTGGGCTAGGCCTCAGACCCCAGAAAGAGTTGAACCTTGCACTTCTCATGAAACTGGCATGGTGAATGATCACGAAGGACAACTAGTGGTCACAGTATATGGTATAGAAATATAAAATGAAGCATGGACAGTGGATGGCCAGTCTTAAATGCTTATCCATCTGGAAAGGGCTTAAATGGGCTTTAGAAGAGATGAAAGGGCATATGTCCGGGAATATTGGCCCAGGTAGCTCTCTAGACGTTTGGAGAGATGATTGGGCTGGTCCAAATTCGGTGATGGCCTTGCATCCGCACTTTGACTGGAGTAACGACTCTTCGAGACCTTATTGTGAACAATTAGTGGAGCTTCCCTGATATTTTGATCAATGTCTTTGCTATTCTATCAATGGACCTAAATTCTCTACTGCCTCCTAGTACCGAACTTGAGGATAGAAGAATTTGGAAAGTGGATAAGGAAGGGAAATTTTTTGTGTTCTCTGCCTTCGAAATAATCAGAGAGAAGGGGCAGTTGTTTGGTAGGGATCAACCATCTGGAACAGCTACGTACAGCTGGAATTGCATGGAAAGTCTTGCAAAGAATCATTCCGACGAATGACAAGGTGAAGCGTAAAGGCATTCTGATTGTTTCCAGATGTGATGGATGCAAAGAAGAGGAGGAGAGTTAAGAACATTTGTTATGGAGCTGCCCCACCTCTCAAGCCCTTTGGGAATGGATTCTACAAATATTTCATTTGAATCTGCAAATAGCAAATGGAGTGGCAGACATAAAATGACATATGAAAGCAAAAAGACTTGCAAGTCCTTTGATCAGAGAGCTGTGGACTTCTGATGTTCTAAGTATGCTTGTAGGCATTTGGAAGATGAGAAACTCTCAACGATACAATGATTCAAGCTTCAGCTCCGGACACACAAGGAAACAGGTAAGGAAAGGCATTTAAACTATTGGACGTCTGTCCAAGAGTCACATGTATAACACTGTTGCTGAACTCGCTATACTCCACTCTTTGGATATCGAATGCAAGCCTAAGCCGTTTAGTGCAATCCAACAAGTTAACTGGTATCCACCTGAAGAAGGAGTGATTAAAATTAACTGTGATGGATGCTCACTTGGAAACCCAGGATGTGGAGACGTTGGATTAACTTTCAAAGATTATCAATCCAATCTACTTGGAATTCTGGCACAAGGTCTCGGGGTGGTTACAAATTATGACGCAGAAAGCATTGCGCTCACATTAGCAGCAGAGAGTGCCATTTCTCACGGCTGGAGGGTAATATGGATAGAAGCTAACTCCTAATTGATTGCTCATTCTTTCGCAAATGGTCACATCTCTTGGAAACTAAAAATGAGATGGGAAAGAGCCAATAAAAACTTTATCTCCTACAAGATAACACACAATTAGAGAGAAGCTAATTTCATTGCAGACTCGGTAACAAAGCATGGTGCAACTTTGGATAAAGATGTATCGGAGTGGAGTACATCAAGACCATATTTTGTACCCAAAATTGACAGTCCAGACCGGTTGTACTTTAGATTTAGCTAGAGTATCACTACAAAAAGAACGACTTTACCCGACAGACAATAACTGTCGCCAAAAGTATTACCCGACGGCCAAAAACCACCGCACGACCGTCGAAAAATGCTCGGTCGGCATAGGCTTCCGACAGTTATTAACGGTTAGAACAGGCCGTCGAGGTTGATGATCTATGCCGACGGTTATTCCCACTGTTTTGGACTGTCAGGTATTCCTGCTGCTTTGGACCGTCGGGTATTCCCACTGCTTTGGACCGTCGGGTATTCCCACTGTTTTGGACCGTCGAGTATTCCCACTACTTTGGACCATCGGATAAGTCAAGTGTTATAGGCCGTCGGGTATTCCAACAGTTGGCGCCTGTTATTGTCCGTCGGGTAGTTTATTACTAGACAGTTGGTATCCGTCGGGTATTAGTTTTTTTGATTAAAAAAAAATTTGGTTATAATAATTCTTTCAGGTATCCCAATCCCAACATTACATTTTTTCCCCTCCAATTACATTCTTGTAGGTTCCCACTCAAAACTCATAAGAAGCTTCACACACTTGTACTTATCTCCCTTGCGACTGTATAGTGGGACAACACGAATTCCTGCCCTTAACTTCGGCGGCAAACATGTTTGGCCTCCAAAATCATCCTTTTCAGACATGTCATACTCATGAACCTCAATCTGAAGCAAAGCAAGCTCGGAGTTGTCAACGGAAATTCAAACTCCTCATTCCAAACTGGTGTCCAGTTATCCTCAACTGTCTTTGTCTTCTTCATAACAGAATCAGTAGGAACTCCAGCAATTCCAACCTGCAGGGAGATCAATTCAATATATATATAAGACAAATTATCTCTACCATCATCAATTTTTTTTTCCTTAAAATACTGGCATGGAATAAAATAAAAAAGTAATCCAAAGACTCAACTATACTCAAGCAAGAAAGTGGTAAGACGCTTGCTGGGTTCCCCAATAGCATAGAGCTTGGGAAGCTCGGACTAGTCATCACATCATCCAGGCAGACCTACATCATGGCTAAGGGGCTATACCCCCCCACAAACTTTCTCTAAGAAAAAAAAAATACTACTACATATTGCTATATATACTATATAGTCATAAGTTTAACTTATTTGTCCCCCTTAACTTGAAATCCTCATTCCGCCCTTGACATCATCACATGGGAATGGGATTATTTAACAGAACAAACTAATTTACACATCAAAGAAGTCAGCAAAGAGGTAAAAGTATAAGAAGACCGTATATTGTCAAAACCACACAATGATGTTAGGAAATGTGGAAACTACTTGAAGCTTTTCAACAATAACTTTTAGCATCATACCCTTGTATAGAAGTCTGGAGGGGAATATACGTCAAAGTGTGTGTGATGAAAATCCATATGCCAGCCTTCTCCCATATATACTCGCACCTAATAAGTGATAAAAAGTCGCAATCATAATAAGGAATAGAGAAGTTACTCAAACTGAATGCAAGTCTAATCGTGCATTATAAGATGAAATTACCTTAAATATTTTCTTCACAGGTAAACTTGCTCTAGGATCAAAGATCTCATTGTGTGGACCAACTTTGTGTAGAAATTCAGGCATTTTCACATATCCACACCCTCCATTGGCCCTAAACATTCCCTGCATCAACCATAGTGATCTCACGTATCCCCCGCCATAGTAAATTCACATGTTATCCGGTCAAGAAAATTATGAGTACATTTGTCCAAAGCTGATTGTAAAGTAAGATGCTAAAGAAGAATCAAGAAACCCACTCCTCCAAAAACACGAAGTCGTGTCGTGAAGACAACAACAATTATTACAGGCATTAACAACAAGAATCAGTAATCATGAATTTTACTTAGATTGGGAAACCTAAGGTTTTTGAGCGAAACACTAATCCTATTATTCAATGTATAAACTTTGTTCTTGCTTCCCTACAAGTTTACATCACCGAGATAGCTGCCACTTCCTTCGAAAAGCCCAAGGTGATGGAGATATAGGTACTAGCGCGTATCAGGGGTCCATGTATGACCAAGGTCTAACACAACACAATCTTAACAATAGAAAATCTTTGGACCCTAAGAATACAGATATAAGAAAGAGGGCACCAAAAGATAGAGAACCCAAAGCACAAGTTCTCATCTATAGCCATCTTCACCACTTAGTGATGATGAGAATAGAAGGAAATAACTCACGAAGATTCTTCTCCGGGGTATATACGTATGGCAATTTGACTAAGCTTCTGACGAGAAAAGGAACTTGATCCAATTGATTTTAAATGATAACCAAGCTGCAAACAATTAAGCACAAAATTAGAACAACATTCTTTATCTAGAGGCCCACCATAATAACTATTAACATCACCTCATTGAAAGACGAAATGCATTAGTATCACTTTAGACAATATAAAATGGAAAGTGAAAGGCAAAAACTGAAACTAGCTAATTTACAGCACACCGCACCTAGTCACCTACAAGTGTACAAATACTGCTATCCGAAAAATAGCATGTCAACTGTCAACATCATAGATAAAATCAAGGCAAGAGATGAACAGATGCATACTTCCAAGTCCCCATACTACATCAACACTACTAGGACTCAGCTTAGATACTGTGTGTCCAATTTAAATATGAGGTATCCGAAACAGATGGGTTGTCAATGAAATACAAAAGGTTCGCAAGGTTTGGAAAAATATTTGCAAGTAGCCTAGTAATATATTATGAAGAAAATCAAATCATTTAGATTTCAAACCTTTGAAGCCTCAATATCGTAATCAGCATCATCATATAGACGCCCACCAATAAAGAAACCATCTGGTTCAATTGTCGTTTCCAGCACTAATTCACCTTTCTGCAGAGGAGCATCGCCACTATTATCTACAGTTACAACTCTTATATCAACACTAGAAATCGGTGGAGAAACTGAACCCTCGATATACAATCCCGGTCGACCAGAAAAGGATAGAATCTTTTCTTGACAACCATCAATTGTAACTGAAACCTAGAAAAGAAAAGGTAGTAAATACCATGTTATAGCAACAGCCCACATATAAGAACAGAGTTCATATTGCTCAAGGAATCATTTTGTACCTCTGTGGCGACAGAAAGATGGCCATTTCTTCCAGTCTTGTCACCTTTCAACTTCATCTGCAATATGGTTGGCATATTGCCAAGTTAATCAAATAATTTTGCTAAAAATGTTTAATCATATAACTTGTGAAGCGTCCTTATCAATATACCATATTAAGTTGCAGCGTTTTACCTTGTAATTATTCTTGTGCACATTAAAACCAAGAGGCTTGGCAGCTTCCTCTATTTTAGACATTATTTCATTTTTTTGGTATTTGAGAAGTAAAACGTGTTTCTCGGCTGACGAGACCCTATAGTTGGAAGGTGCAAACAAACGATTACAAAGGAGCATTCATTAGTCAGTCCAAAAAATGAAATTTTTAGGAGATAAGTCTTTTCCCCACTCACCCTAATTTGCAAGTTTCATAATAAAATAAGAGACCTTACAGTTGCAGGTCACAAAGATACAAATCAAAGGGAAAGTATTTGTTTCTCTATTCTGTTAGAATAAAGGGGAGGTAGTAAGCAGGACAGACCTTAACAGTAGTACCGTCAACAGTAGTACTTTCATGAGGCTTAATCAAGATACAGAAAGTTTACTAGAAAACTAGAAAACATGTAATGAAATAAAACGAACACGTTCAATCCAATTTCAAGAACTAAAACGTTGATGAAGTATTTGTTTAACAGAAGAGGAGCACTTACTTGTAGAGGTGAAGTTGTACGGCACAACTACTACAAAAAAACCAAATGCAAAAGGAAAAAAACAATTTATTAGTATTGATGCAATTAAAACTTGATTTTACATTGAATTGAATGTGGGTGAGAGAGAGAGTGAATGAGAGGGAGTGATGGATTTGAGAAGGTGTTACCTTATTGAAGCGTGAGTGAGAGTGAGTGAGGGGAAGGCAGCCGACAGCAAGCTTGAGTGAGAGGGATAATAGTTAGGGTTTTCTTTAGTTTTTTGAATTTTTTAGAAAATTTAGGGTGGGAACTAAAATTGGTTTGGCACCTGATAATTGGAATAGATATGCCAACGGCTGAAACTCGCAAGAAAAATTGGATGGCTAATAAGTATAGTGAAAATTTAATCGACAGTCGGCATATTTATGGCGTCTGTCGGAAGGAAACGAGGGTTAAAAACCGTCAGAATATACGATGGATAAAAGCTCTCGCACAACCATCGGTTATTCCCAAAACACGTGAAGTGCTGAAAGTACTCACTGGAAGGATGAAAAAATAATACCCGATGGATAAACTTTGCAGGGAACTTCCTACAGATGGGAACCGTTGGGTAATCTTTATGGGGTCTGTCGGGTAAACTCAGTTTTTTGGTAGTGTATGCTAACTTCATTTGCTCTATGGTGGAAACCTATCCTGTAACATGAAGACTTTGTCTCATCATGTAACCTTATATTTATATTAATATATTCACATTTTGACTGCAAAAAAAAAAAAACTAGCATTTAAACAAGGAACATCAATCTAACTCCTAAATTAATACATGCATAATAATCAAATCATCTTAAGATAGACAACTATACAATGAACTATGTTATGAAATGTAGTGGTTGGTCTTTTTCTAACACTTTTGGGTAGCGTGCCTAAGTAGGTTCTCACAAGGAATGTGTCAAGACACAACACTCTAATTTTTCTACTCAAGTTTGCTAACTCAGTGTGCAGTGGGCACACATTTTCTCACAATCTTAATGATAATTTAAGGAAGCCGAGGTCAACCAAACACATCTACCACTTACTATCACACCAACCAATTCCTAATTGAGCTAGAGGTCTTTCTTAGGTGGTACGGGGCGTAGGTATTGGTTAAAGAAGAAAGGAAATGGATATTCAAAAAGACAAATTTGAGAAAATAGGGTCTTTATATTCTATAACTAGAGAAAACCTCGTTCTTATTTTGCTTTTACACTTTGTTTCCATCCTTAGCCCTTTTGTTTTGGTTTTGGACTCCTGTTGATTATATTTTTGGAGTTCTAACTTTTATTTTTCTTTTCTTTTGGAAGCTTTCTTTTCTTTTCTTTTTCTATTTCTTTTACTTTCAAAATAGCTAACTAATTTTTGTTTACATAGATTTTTCTCTTCTATTTTCTTTACTCATCTTATTTCTCAGACTTATTAAGATAGGTAGGCTGATTTTATTTTTTATTTTTTTTATTGGGTAAAGGATTTGTGGTTTGTGAAAAGGCTAATGAAAGGCTCAGTGGGGTGACTAGCAGATAATAAATTTCATATAGGTGTGAATTTCTAGCTATATCAATCCAAAAGGGGCCTAAATTCTCGCTTAGGATATGGTATGGTGATCAAGCAAGTGGATGTGTGATTTCTCTACTCGGAATTGACTTCTCCCTTGTGTTATCACTCAAATATTAATTCATATGGGCATTTTGGCTAGATGCTGACAGGATATGTATTAAGTACTCTAACCTAGGTCTCAAAAAAATATTGCCAAGTACAATCATAGATGCTCATGCAAGATGTTCATAAAAAGATGCAATGATTATTATCTACATATTAATATAAGTTTCAAAAATTAATTCCTAATTCAAATATCACGTGAGATTTCTAGAGTAATATCATCATGGAGAAGGAAACAATACCATTATTTCTAAGTGGATAGCATAAACTATATATATATATATATATATATATATATATATATATATATTATAAGACAAATAGTATGTAATATAGAACTTAATATGTGCTTAAATACTTACAACGTGTTTCTTTACCACCCCCAAACAGAATCAAGCTTTGTCCCCAAGGTATGGAATGAAAATAAAGGATAAAGAGTGCCATAGAAACGTGCTTCTAAATGGGAGCACCTGAAAAAGAATGTTAATCTATACTAATATAAAGAAATAAAAACATACGCAACTCCTATATGAGTTCCACACATTATGGGGATAAAATGAAATAATAAATAGCGCTCGGGACATAAGCGGACTCTAACACAAATAAAATAATACCATACATTCACAAATCAAGCTTGTGCCTATCGTGGCTCCTATCGGATTAGCTTCCAAAATTTCATGAAATAGTGAATTTCAGGAAATTAAGGTACCTAATTACATTATGCATCCCAATAAAATCATTAAGGCCTATGGATTCTATATTTTGATATTTATACATGCAATTTTAATACGTGAATGTATAATGTGCTAAAATTAAATATATCACCCCCAAAACAATTTGGGAGAAGGGGTTCATGAAATATTTCAATAACACAATTAAATTATGTAACTAACTAATTTTTATGATTTTTATTATTTTATAAAGAAAAGTACGTAATTTATATCCTAAAATTGCCTAATTTTTGTAAATGATTCTATCCCACCCCCAAAAAATCGAACACTTTGTCCTCAAAGTGTAAAGAGTTAAGAAAAGAATTTACCATAGAAACGTTGCAAAAATTGGAAGTACCTGTAACAAAAATATTATAAAGATAATATGACAACATGAAGCAGAATTAAACTGTTATGTACTAACTAACACAAACTCCACTGAAGTACACATGACGAGCAAAGGGTGTCAAAAAGTTTTGAAATGAAATACCAAAATACGCCACCCCCAAACAAAATTTGAAAAATCTTTGTAAGTTTGAAATTTTTGGTGGCCTATACTCCAGAAAGGTGGTATCTTACAAAAACTTGGGTCTTTTAAAGTCAAATACTTGAGACTTTATCTAATATTTATGTACAATGCTCTTACCATATATCAACAACCCAAAAAGTTGTGGGTTTTTCCATTAGTAATTAACATGGAATGCACCACCAAACAAAATCAAGCACCAAGGCTTTCTACGATGCAACTTAGTGAAATGAGAGCGAAGCCTGATAGACCTATAATGTAACTGAGCATGCACCTTCTTCTTCTTCATTGAACGAAAGGGTGTCCAAGTGAATGATCGTGAGAAAATGGATGGTTATGGAAGATACGTTGATAAGTGCTCAAAAAGTGCAATTTAACCGTCGATTATGCCTCTTGTTTAGCCATATTAGTAGACTAATAGTGTTTTTAAGTTATGTTTTATGATTCTACAGGTGAAAGAGAGAGTTTTGTGGAATATTAGAGAAAAAAGGGTAAAACGGAGCAATTTAGAGTATTAGGGATCACATGGGAAGCCCGTGGATAATCATGGAGAAGGCCAAGGAATTGAAGCTATTAAAGATGCAACTTTGACCAATTTTAAAGCCTATTTGGAAGCCCAAGGCAAAAGGATTCGTTGCTTAGACCAAAGCCCGCAAAAAGAGGATAGGATGATAGAGCAAAAGAGGGAAAATAGACTTCCGCATCTGGGACTCAAGGATCGTGCATCTAGACGCAAGGATCGTGCGTCCAGACGCATGGAATGACACTGTAGCCACTTCCTTCTCAGTTTTGGAGACAAAGTTGGGCTCTAAAAGAAGTTGATTTGTATTAGGAAACAAATGGCAGTTTGGAATGCTTTTAGAACTCATTGTAACCCCTATAAATAGAGGACCTAAGTGTCTCATGTAATTTGCTAATTCATTTATACTCTTGTCTCCAGAACTTGAGGTAGAGAGAGATTAATAATAAAAGATTCAGTTTTACCTAGTCGAGTCTTAATAAATTTGTCTTTCTAGTCTTATGTTCTTCGACTCTTCTTCTTCTCATTCTTCGTGTTCTTCCTTCTTTATGGAAGGCTAATCTTCTCCTTCAAGGGAGGAGATGAAGCCAGTGTTCAGGGTTTGATGATTCTTCTGGTTCATGGTGTTCTTCAATTAGGTTAGTTATTTATGTTTTTAGTTATTAGATCCATTGCCCAGACCAGGGGATGGAAGTATAGATTAAGGTTTTTATTTATTGCAATCGATAATCATGCTAGTTTAGGATTTTATTTATTGCAATTGAATATTTTCTAGTGACATGCTTTTATTTATTGTAATTGAATATAATGCTAGAATAGGGTTTTATTTATTGTAATTGAATATTATACTATTATTCTCTACTTTTCTTCTAGTTGTGTAGTGTTTTAGAGTAAAGGAAGTATTCCTTGTGTTTGCCTTAGATGGTGATTCATTGAATAGCTACCCAAGCTCACATAAAAGGAAAGATGATATGAATAGTATAAACATAAGAACAATCTTAAGTAGAGTTATTCATTAATGCTGTTTCGTCCAAGAGGGCATTGGCACTCGCTCGGTTGCCTAATTGTAGTCTACTTGTGAGAACAACCATGAAGCAAAAGGTCATTAAATCAAAAGTATTGGTGGATTCTAATCTCTTGAATTCCCTCTCTTATAAATTCTCAATAGTTTAGTTAGTTTAGTTTAGCATTAGAATCTAAAATCTCTACAATCATAGTTTTTAATCACTCAAACCCCCTTTCCAGTCCTGTCCTTCACATAACATACACTTAAAAGTGGAACGATACCCTACTCATCATTTACTTATTGAGGGATAATTCGGTTTTGATATGCTTCTATTTGTTCAACGACCATCATCCATCTACATCATCTATCTACATCATTCATATACCATCTCAAACGTAAAAGGAGCGTAGGTCATACGTAGGATATGGATAAGTGTTAGACGGAAATGGTAGGAAAAATGATTAGATTCTATGAGGGATTAACTTAGGTGGATGGTGGTCGGGTGGTGCTCTAGGTAGTGCTTGAGAGGGTGGATCATCACAGGCTCTTAGAAACTCATAGAATTCCTCATCTAGCTTAGTCGCATCCACATAATTATAGTATTCATCTACATCTTTGAGAAGGACATCAATCTCGTTTAAGGAATCGAAATTGTGATCTTTGTTTTTTTTTCTATAATAGGGGTATCTACTAGTGTGGGGACGAAAGCGTCGGCCGCACTAATGTAAGATACAAAACTCTCAATAGATTTTACTTCTCCTTCTATAGGAAAACATAGTTATCCCTACTTTAGTCTAAACATGTTAACCTCCACAGAAATATTTCCAAAGGAAAGAGTCATTGAGCAATCCTGACAATTGATTTGGGCATTGGCGGTTGCCAAAAAAGGACGCCCTAAGATGATGAGAATGGAATCAGGAACAACTTTTGTGTCATGAATAACAAAGTTGGCTGGATAGTAAAAGCCTTAAACTTTAACGAGAATGTTTTCAACTTCGCCCTTGGGGTACTTAATAAAATGATCGGCTAACTGTAAAGTCATTTTGGTTGGTTGAAGTTTTGTTAGATTTAGTTGTTTATATAAATAAATAGGGAGTAAGTTAACACTTGCCCCCAGGCCTAATAAAGTAGTTGTTATGAAGGTATCGCCTAAGGTGCATTGTACAGTAGGACGATCATGGTCCTTGTACTTAACAACTCCATTATGTTCAGATAAAAAGGGATACTGTTTAGTTAAGAAGACTTCATTGGGTATGTTGGTTTTCCTCTTCTTGGTGCATAACTCTTTTAGAAACTTAGCGTGACCAGGTATACTTTTTATAGCATCTAGAAAAGGTAGGCTTATAGTCAGATTTTTAAACACTTCCCTAATCTCATCAAAATTCTAGTCCTTTTTAGTAACAACTAGTCTCTAGGGATACGGTGGTTTATCTCTATATTTAGCATAAAGGTCAATAGTATTATTAGTCTTTGCTTTTTCTTTAGTCTTTTTCCATCTAGGTGTCCATATTGAAACCTCTATAAGTGTAGGATCATCAATATCTATGGTGGTATTCAGTAAGGTTGTACCTTTTGGTTGTAGTTGGACTGGAACTTCTACAGTTGTAGTGTCTTCAGTTTCTATGACAATATTCGTTATGGTTTCATTTTCAACTTCTATTTTCGGCAATTTGCAAGCATAGTCACTTTGTTATCAACTACTCTACCTGAACAAAGGGTAGTGACTGCCTGTATTTCCCTTAAGGTTATATTACCATTATATTAAATTATGTTTACTTCGAAGGCGGTGTTTGTTGATGTAGGATTAGGCACTGCTTGACTTAGAAGCACGCCTGTTTGGTTATTATTTTGGTTAGGAGACATGTCAATAACCTTTTGGCACAAAGACTGCATCATTTGTTGCATCATTTGATTTTGTTTTTCTAGCAAGGTCACTACTATTTCGTCTGTTGATGATTTGATTGGAGGAGTTGTCATAGGAGGAGTGACTGGAACTTAGGCTTGTTGCGTGGTCATGTCTTGATGTTGATAGTTCTGGGTCATGGGTAGTTAGCCTCTATTCCACTCTCCTAAGTTTCCTTATCCTTGATGCGGAATAAACTGGTTGAAGTTTGTAGTGGGCCTAACATTTTGATTATTAAAACCTGGAGGTGTAGCTTGTTGTTATGGATTATAATTAGTGTTTTGCCTCCATTGTGTGTTAGGGTTGTTATTAAAAGCGTAGATATTTTCTAGCTGTGGTGGTGGTTGTTCATAGATAAGAGGACAATAGAAGTCGGAATGCTTAAGACTAAAACAGACATTACAACTAGTAGAGTTCATGTTCATGACAGAAGTGGGTTTCTTTTGAACAGAAATGGCATCTAACTTTTTAGTGAGGGCATCGATAAAAGTTCTAAGCTCAGGATCAGGTTTAACCTCAGACATACTGGTAGCTTTAACTATTGAAGAAGAAGGAGTAGAGCGGGAATAGTTGTTACCTCCCCAATTGTTGTTTTTCTTAGATTTATCTTCTAAGAATTTATAAGTCTCTAAGGTTCCTTTACTAAGAAAACTACCCCCATTCATGATATCTAGAACCTCCTTATGATGATGTGAAAGGCCTTTGAAAAATGCGTGGATAAGCGTGTCCTTAGCAAGATTATGATGCGGGTATTCAATGAGAATATCAGTGAAACATTTCTAGGCCTCAGAAAAGGATTCATGAAGATTATGGTAGAAGATATGAATCTTTTGAAGCATTTCATCTGTCTTCAATAGTGGGTAAAATTGTTTCATGGACAACTAAACAAGTTTAGCCTATGAGTCCACGGAGTTTGGCGTTTGTGAAGTTAACCAAGACGCCGCCTTGTTGGCTAGGGTGAATGGAAACACCCTAACTTTAACTTGATCCGGACTTACTATAGGATGATGGAATGTAGTGAGAACTTGTTCTATCCTATGCATGTGTTGATAGGGTTTCTAGTGGTCTAAACCATGGAAAACTGGTAACAAGTTAAATATATTCGGGGGAATTCGAAAATCCCCTACTGGGTCTGCAAGAGCGATGCATCACTTAGGTCCATCGGTCAGGGCTTTCTAAAAATCAGAGAGAGGAGTCTCTAGTTCTTTAGCCATTGTTGTAGGTGTGGTGTGTGATATTCTAGATAGGAGTGTGCATTGACGTTTACGATAGATAATGTTAGATGGTTTCTTCTTACCAGACCTTAATCTCATGCAAGGCTAAGTCTAATATGAAAGAACAATAACAGCAGTCAAACAAGCTTGATTATACTAGAATTAAACTCCTCGGACAGAAGAGAGGAGGAGTGAAAGAAGAAGAACTTGAATGTCTCCTTGCTACACTTATGAATAACGCCTTCAATATGAATCTTAGTGTCCTGTAGAAGCTTGGAACATTAAACCATCAATTATTTCCAAAGAAAATATAACTTATAACTAACTTGTGTAAATCGGGCTTTCTTCAGAGGGCACGGACGCGCTCAATTATAAAGTAACAAGGGCACGTGCGCGCTCTATTAAATTTTTTAAGAAACAGGCTTTCGCGCGATTTCCTGATAGGCTGGGCCTTGAAACTGGAAAGAAAACACAAAACAAGGTTACTAGAAGGCAGGGCACGTGTGTACTCTAATATAGTGTAAATAGAGCGTGTGCGCGGTCCAAAATATTTGCAATTCTTACATTATGCTAAGATGTCCAAAAAGTAACCTGTAAAATTTTAGAACAATCGGAGTTAGGAAAGTCCTTCTACTGCCCTGCAAAGTTTGAGAAACAGTTTTCGGACACAATACAAACAACTGAATGGTTAACCAATCAAAACAGAGCCAAGAATCGCAAACATTTTTGTGGAGACTCGTGACAGAAGATACATGTTTCTATAAAACGTTTAGAGCAATTGGAGTTCTACAAACGCTCCTTATCGGCTGTTGTTCCAGAAATTAAGTGTTGCAAAACTGCAGAAACACACTAGAAACAATCTACTAGTTAGGCAGTCAAAATAAATCAAAAACTTTTCAAATTTTTACTGGGAATGCTTGACTTATGATAGATACTTCTATAAAAATATTAGAATTTTTGGAACTTCCTAAGTAACCTTACTTGTCTATTTTTCTAACAACTTATGGTTTGAAGCTGAAATGCAGCATTGTAAAGACGGTATTAGTTTACTAGGTAAAACAACTAGAAAAATTCTGAAAACCTTGCAGTTGCAGTAAATTAATAACACCTTAAGGATTATGCCTAAAAAAGTTCAGAATTTTTCAAAATTTACAAATACCTTTACTGTAGTGTTCTTCACTATGACTCCGCAAACACAAGGGAGAGCGGGCGCGCTCTTAGTTTGAAACAGTAAATAACAAGTTTGAATAGTAACAAAAATATGATAAACAATAATAAAAAATTTAAAAGGTGAGTGGGTAGAGAATGGGGGATTGCCCCTTGGATTCAACAAATTAAATTCTTGTCTTGAGTGAGTTTAAGATGGCAGCGGCGCCATTTGTTATATGTAAAAATACAACTACTAGATTTCTCTAACCAATTCTTACGTTATCAATTATTTATTTTCTACTCTCACATATATATTCATGTAATATATAGAGTATGAAATCGTTCCACTCTTAACTCTCTAAACTTAAACGAATTCAACTAATCAAACACAAGGAAACAGTGGTGAGAGCAATATTTATATATGTGAATTTATACTACGAAACTAAATATATGAATTTAACTTATACTAATTTAATTAAAGCAATTGAATATAACTTGAATAAAATATGGAGAAGAATAGAAAGAGATTGAATTCGACTTTAATTAATATTTAATATGCTAGCATAGAGTTTGTTGCAAAACCCTAATCTTTTCGTTCAGAAACAAAGTTCAAATATAAATATTAGACCTTTAATTATCAATAACTAATTATGGTATCTCTAGTCATAAATAATTAGCATGAGAGAAAGCTTGTTTTCTATTCTCATAGCAAAACTTACAATTCTCTAGTTTAGATTAAACTCTTTTTATTTCTAAGTCAAGAAAAACTTAAACTTGAAGTTCTAACCAACAATTATAAACTAACAAATCAAGTCCTCATCAAAGCTTCATTCAAGCCCTCTCTAATGGAGGTTTGGCTTTAATTTTTGGGACTATCATGAGTAAAAGAATGAGAAGAAGACATAACAGAGAGAGAAGCAATTGAATTGAATAAGAATAATAACTTGAAAGTATTTTAATGGAGGTTTTATAGAGGTTACAATTATAAACCCTAATTACTTTAACTATACTAAACAAAAGAAAGAAAAGAGAGAGAGAGAGAGAGAGCTAAATTATTCTAACTAATAGGAGGGAGATAGAATAGAGTTTTTCCTTAATCCCCTTTATATAGGAGAGGGTTAGGTTTATAATTTCGTGCATGGGCTTTGGAGTTGTGTTTTTGGCCACTAAATCAAGCCCAAAACCTAATTACTTAAGTCCAAAAAGGGACTCTCTGTGGGAATTTACTAGAACACCCTTTTTGTCCACTTTTACTAATCTGATTTGGTCAATGATTAGACCATTAGAAATCACTTTCCGAGCCGATCGTTTTGACATATAAGAGGCCCAATTACAAGGTCTGAGTCCAAAGATACGGCCTATGGAATTTTTATTGACTTTTTTACTCTTTTTCTACCCCCGTTGACTTTGACTTTTCAGCTTTGATGATAAGAGCCCAAAACTATAAGTTTAACCCCTTAACAATAATACTTTTAGACTAATTATGCGAGTAATAAATAAATGTTAATACTAATTACGTGTTTTTATGTATTTCAGGCATTGAAGTCAATTATGTACAGAAGTGTGCCACTTTGGCAATATAAAGGAGCAAGGGTTGGTTGCTAAGAAGTTCTGTGATTAAAGGCCAAGATTTAAGGAGAAAAAGTGATAAGAGCCCAAAACTGTAGTTTTAACCCCTTAATAATCATACTTTTAGACCAATTATGTGAGTAATAATTAAGAGTTAACACTGATTACGTGTTTTTATGCATTTCAGGCTTCAAAGTCTATTATGTGCAGAAATATGCCATTTTAGTGAGATAAAGGAGCAAGGGTCGGTCACTAAGGATTTCCGTGATTAAAGGCCAAGATTCAAGAAGATAAAGCCTTTCTAAAGCCCGGTCAAAAGCTGAAAAGTCGACGCGGGCAGAAACAACACACAAGTCAGCAGAACTTCCGAAGGCCGTATCTTTGGACTCAGACCTCGGAATGGGGCCTACCTTATGTCAAAACGACCGGCTCGGAAAGAGCTTTCCAATGGTCTAAGCCTTGACCCAATCAGAGGAGCAAAAGTGGACGAAAAGTATGTTGAAGACAACTGCAGCTGAAGAGGCCTTTTTGGACTGAAAGAATTGGGTTTTGGGCCTGATTCTCTGGCCCAAAACATGGCTCCAAGCCCATGCACGATTTTTGGATCTGAAAGTATAAAAACAAAAGCTTAGCTCTTTGTTAATGGTAGATAGTTAGACCTAGATTAGTTAGCCTCTCTTAATTAGTTTTAGAACTTAGTTTAATTAGTTTCAATTCATTGTATTAGATTAAACCTTTGAATCTTGTTCTTCATTTGATTAGATCAATAAAGTAGTATTTTTATCAATTTTGATTTTTGTCATTTCCATTTCTAGATCTAATTTCAATTCTTGTTCTTATTTCATTTTAGTCATTAAATTAGATGTCATTATTGTTTGATTAAGTAAATTTCAATTCTTTACATTATGTTTAGTTTAGATTCAATGGGAAATGTTAGTTTGATGAATCAAGGCTAAAACCTCCATTAGAGGGGTTGATGAAGCCTTGATGAAAACTTAGTTGTTAGTGTAGAATTGTTTGTAGATTCTATTCCACTCTAGAAGGTCGTGTTTCGCCATGAGAATGGGTGGACGACCTCACATGCTAGTTAGTACTCGGTAGAAATGCCATGAACACTAGGGATTAGAACTCGAACTTCTTGCTGTAAGAACGTAAGAATCGAGATACAAGAATCTATGTTAGGCTATTAAGTTGGATTCGAGGTGGATTCAATTCCCCTCTAATCCTTTATCTAGATTCAAGCACAATCATATTTCCATAGCATTCGTAGTTAAATTCAAGTAATCAAATTCAGTAAGTATCGTAGTATATCACCTTCGTAAAGCTCTCATTGACTTAAGACTGATTAATTAGATTAGAAAACAATTCCATGCTAGAGCACTAGGAGTGGAACGAACCTCTTACTCCACTATATCTGTTCAATAGAAAGAGAGTAGAAACTTTGATAAATATAGACACGTAATTTAGTTTTAGTTTACTTACGTTTTGAGTTCATTGTTCATTTCGTAGGTAAGCTATTCATTTTATCATTTATCAAATGGCGCCGCTGCCATCTTAGTTGCACTTTAGCATTGTTTTCATAGTAGAATTAGTCATTTTTAAGTCCCATTAAACCCACCCACCCTTGTTTGATTCATACCGTGGTTGTCCATTTCAGCGTTGAAAAGTTCCGCAAAAATATACACCGAGCGATCGCTTATAAGGAGCGCGCTGCATCTATACTGGACCCCGAAATGACGCCCCCTCATACCCAGCGCGACCCGCCCTCATACCCAGCGTGACCCGCCCTCATACCCAGTAGCGACCATACCGGTTACTAGACCTCGCCGACCAGCCATACCAAGCGACCGCGCTCGCTACACTTATGCGGACACCTGAGCGACCGGCGCTTCTAAGCAAAATTTTCCAGATTTCTGCAGGTTTGTTTCGAATTTCGATTTTTCAAGTTTTTCAGTGTTTTAACTTGTTATTTACACTGAAAACGCGTAAACAAGACGCTATTCATAAGCGAAGCAAAGGGCCTTAATCGGTATTCCTTTCTTCCATACCTCGCGATCCCAGGTTAGAGGTTTCTACTAGTATATCAGAATTGTTTGGAGTGTTGCATGTTTAGTTAAGTTCGACTTAGTCTTGCATGAGATTAAGGTCTGGTCGAAGAAAAACAACTAACGTAATTACATGCCAACGTCAACAAACAAGTCTATCTAGTTTCCCACCCACTACACCTTTAGCTACTATTTCACACACACCACCTGATATTATGGCTGAAGAAAGAGAGACTCCTCTCTCTGACTTTTATAAAGCCTTGGCGATAGCCCTAAATCTTGCATCGTTCTAGCAGGACCGATGGGGATTTCCGCATCCCCCAAAAATATTTTAATTGGTTCCCGGTTTTCATGGTTTAGACCATGAAAAACCTTATCCAGCACATGCGTAGGATTGAACAAGTCCTTATAACATTCCACCATCCTACGGTTGGTGCGGAACAAATTAAATTGAGGGTATTCCCTTTCACCTTAGCCGATAAAAGGCGTCTTGGCTAACTGCCCAAGCGTCTAATTCGTGGACTCATGGGCCAAACTTGTTGTTGTTTATGGAACATTTTACCCACCCCTAAAGGCGGATGAAATGCTTTCCAAGATTCACTTCTTCGGCCGTAATCCTCATGAATCATTTTCAGAGGCTTGGAATCGTTTCACCGATCCGCTTATAGAGTGTCCACACCATAATCTAGCAAAAGACACGTTAGTGCGTGCCTTTTCAAAGGACTTCAACATCACCATAAAGAAGTCCTTGACATATTGAATGGGGTAGTTTCCTAAGTAAAGGAGCCTCGGAGGCTTACAAATTTTTTAGAAGAACAAACTAAACGCTTAATAACAATTGGGGAGTGATGATATCCCCTCTCGCTAGTTCTTCTTCAACAGATTAAGGCGCCCGGTATGTTTGAGATGAAACCCGATCCGAACTTAAAAATTTAATCGAATCTCTAACTAAAAAGGTAGAGGCTATTTCTATTCAACAAAAGCCTATCCCCGTCAAGAATGTAAATTCAAATCCATGTAGTTTACATTTGGAGTCCCGAAAGCATCCCGACTCCAATCGTCCCTATAGCCTATGAACATTCTTGTTCCATTAATAGTGAACCTAAGCCCTTTGGAGACAAAATCCCAACCGGTTGGAGAAATAACCAACAAGTCACACCTACGTGGTACAATAATCAATATGTTAGGCCAACGCACGGTTATAACCAAGCTCCACCACAACAAGGGCGAGTCGGGGTAATTATAATAATTATAACAACCAAGCTTAACAACCTCGACAAGGTCAAGCACAAGGTCAATGTAGTTATAATAATTATAATGCTAATAGAGGTATCGTTAGGTAAATAATAACTATCACAATCTGCCCATAAATAATCAACGCGAGATAGTTCGGTCACACCACCGTGACTATTACACCCACACAACCGGATCGTCTTGACACCTTCATACAAGTGAGCCAACAACTTTTCCAAACCATGGCTCAGTCTAACCAACACATTCTACAATCCGTTAATAATTTAAACCAACAGTTAGCCCAAGAGAAAGCCCAACCAAAAGGCGTGTTTCCAGGCCAAGCGATACCCAACCCTAGAATAGCAAACACAGCCTTTGAAGTAAACGGTAATACTAGTCCGGAAACTACAACCGTAGGTGAGCTAAATGTCATCACCACTCTCCGTTCTGGAAGAGTGATTGATAACAAAGTAACTATGCCTATAGTTACCCCATTAGTACTCCCTACACCGGATATCGAACTAGATACCGAAATAGAAAATAAAGAATCTACCACTGTAGAGGTACCAGTTAAACCACAACCTAAGAAACAGAAAGCCAAGGTTACACATCAAGTCGAGCCATACGCTAAATATAGAGTGAAACCACCATTCCCTCAGAAGTTAGCCATGCTAACTAGGGATACAAACTTTGATGATATTAGGAACGTTTTCAAGAATCTAACGATAAACCTTCCTTTTCTCGAAGCTATAAAAAAGCTACCTAACCACGCTAAGTTTCTTAAGGAGTTGTGCACTACTAGGCGTAAGACCAACATACCTAAAGGCGCCTTTCTAACGAGCGGTTCCCAACTTTATCCGAAGATAATGGAATTGTTAAGTACAAGGACCCTGGTTGTCTCTTGTATAATGCACCTTAGGAGATTTCTCACGACGACGACGCATATTACTAGACACGGGGGCTAGTGTTAACTTACTCCCATTTTATTTGTATAAACAAATAGGTCTAGAGGAGATGCAACCTATTAAAATGACATTGCAATTAGGCGATCGGTCTATTAAGTATCCTAAGGGTGTGGTGAAAAGCGTCTTTGGTTAAAGTCCAAAATTTTTACTACCCGGCCGACCGTTATCCTCGACCACGAAGTCAACTAACGACTCTGTACCTATCATTTTAGGGCGTCCCTTCTTGGCTACTACCAACGCTCATAAACCGCGCGATGGTTCGATGTCCTTGTCCTTTGGCCATTTTACGTTGAGGTAAATGTTTTCAAAATGAGGACCGCGATATCCCGATTCATCTACAAATGGAGAGGTTAGCATGATCGAGAGCTTAGCTCAAGATTACTTCAAAAACATGTTTCGGAGAAACATTAACAAATTCCTTTCCTTCGAAATTCTCGACTTTAACAATGACTCCACGGTAGTAAGGCGAAATCAAAGAAGAATTCCGCGAACTCTTTTGCACGCTTCTTTACCACTTCGAGACCCCCTTGCCAACAACCATTCATCCCTTGATGCTATGACGGAAGATGAATTTTTCAATCTCAATCCCGGTGATCCTTTTGACCCACCTATTGAGGAATGTCTTGCATATATCAAGATTTTCGATGATATGGACTTGAGAGCTCTAGCTGAGAATCATTCACCTTCCATCACCAATATTCCCACCCTCCACCTTTTCAAAGGAACCTCGAGTTTGCTTTCGATCATTTAGTTTCTCCCTGTGCTTCATGATTTTTAAATCCACCTAGTAAACAAATACTTCCCAAGGATAAACCACTTGACACCGTCATTTTCGGACTTGAGAGAGTCCCCTAACTACACCATGAATGAGTTTTGTACTAAACCCACATCCTCATTTTTTCCATGCTTTTTCTCTAAAACTTATCCCAATCCACCATATCTTCCACAACCATTAACTTTTCCACACTTATTCACTAGGACACCCTCTCGTTCAAAGATGAAACATAAGGTGCATGCTAGGTTATGTTATAGGTCTATCCGACTTCGCTTTCATTCCACTAGGCTGCGTCGTAGGAAATCTTGGTGCTTGATTGTGTTTGGATATGTTTTCTGTGATATTTATTTATGGAGCGATCCACAGCTATTTCGGTTATTTATATATGATAAACTGCATATTCATATATATATTTAGATAAAGTCTCGAGTATCTGACTAGAAACGACTCAAATTTTGTGTTTGGTGCATTTCCTTTCATTTCCATATATTGGTGAATGCACCATTCAGGTAACCGGGCCCTCCCTATGGAGTGTGTGGCTGTAAGTACCGGATCCTAAGTCAACGGTTCACATAATTCATGTTTTCCACTCTTGCATGTTTTCTTGGTTTTTGAGTCATGTTTCTCTATGGTGTGAATTATGTCTTTACTGCTTATTGTTTTCCTTTATATTAAACCTAATTCATAAAAAGGAAAAGAAAAAAGTTCAAAGCTATAAAAATAGTAATCTAGCAAGTCTCGGGAATCTAACTTTAAAAGACCCACGTTTTAAAACAAATTTTTACAAACCTGTTTTCAAAAATTTGTTTGGGGGTGGGGTGTTTGGTTTTTCCATGCTTGATCACTAAACTTCCTATTCTTACCCCCACCTCGCTGAAAAAAAAAAAAAAAAAAAATACAAACCCAGAGGAGCGCACTCGCGCCCAAGGTGAGCGCGACTCGCGCTTAAACACTGGAATCCCAAAATCATCAGAGCGCGACCCGCGCCCAAGTTGAGCGCACCCGCGCCCTGCCTTCTGTGAACACGGAAAATTCCAATTTTCTGCGGGTTGTTCCCGGGTGATTTGTAGCTGTTCCAGAGTGTATTTTGAGATGACATCTCCTACATTAATACCGGAACAGTCTTTCGAAGATTTGTTTCAAAGCACTACTTATGGTGCTTGGTTTCATGAGGTGATCACACACGTAGGCGGGAACCGCTTATGGTTCTTGCTAGCAATTGTTCTTGGACTTGCCATGGCCCGCTGAAATACAAGACCCATGATGCTATTGGGTAGATAATATGCATGTCCGGGAGATAAGGTAAGTTTTAATTCTAGTTAGTGTCTGATTATGTCCCAAGCAATTTGATTCTTGTTAACCCCATAATGGGTGGAACTCTAATAGAGTTGCGTCAGTTTTTTATTTCCTATATTAGTACGTTCTAACCTTGTTTTGCAGATGTTTCTGAATTTCACGCGCTTCAATGGTATTTTTCCTACCCTCTTTATTTAAATGCTTTGAGGACAAAGCATGATTCTTGTTTGGGGGGCATAGAAACACGTGTAATTAAGGCATCTGTTAGGATATAGATATGTATAATATGCATTTGTTTTCTAGTTAAAATTTCAAAAATTCAAAAATATAAATAAATAAGTTATGCTATACACTTAGGAATATTGGTATTGTTTTCTTTCTCTATGCTCTTAACAATCTAGAAGTCTCAATGTAGCTTTTGCATTAGAATAATTTTTAGAAACTTAGGTTAATATGTAGGTAATAATCTTTGCATCTATCTATAAATATATTACATGAGTATCTATGATTGTTAGCGATAAAGTTTATGAAATCTAGGCTAGAGTACTTATTCTACAAATCTCGTGGAGAATATAGCCTAAAGCCTTATAAGAGTGAAACATTTGAGAAATGACACAAGGGAAAAGTAAAATCCGGATAGAGAAATCACATGTCCACTTGCTTGATCACTAAACCATATCCTAAGTTTAGAATTTAGGCCCTCTTTGGATCGATATAACCCGTAAATTCAAACCTATGAATTATTTTCCGCTAGTCGCCCCCTCGAGCCTTTCTTTAGCCTTTCATAAACCACAAATCCTTTTACCTGTTAAAAAAAAAACAAAAAAAAAAAAAAAAAAAAACAACCTACCCAATTTAGAATAAGTCCGAGAATAGAATGAGGAAGAAAGAAGAAGAGAAAACATGTGTAAACAAAAATTAGTTAGTTGCTTCAGGAAAAATAAAGAAAAAAAAGTTTCCATCCAAAGAAAAGAAAAATAAAAATAGAAATAAAAAATAAAAACTCCAAAAAAAATAGAATAAAAGGAGTCAAAAGCCAAAGAAAAAAAGAAAAAATATGGCTAAGGATGGAAACAAAGTGTAGAAGCAGAAGTAAATAACAAGGTTTTCTCTAGTTACATAATATAAAGACTCTTTTATCTCAGACTTGTCCTTTTTGAATATCCATTTCCTTCCTTCTTAAACCATCTCCTAATCCCCGAAACACCAAATAAAGACCTCTAGCTCAATTAGGAATAGGTTAGTGGGATAGTAAGTGGCAGATGTGTTTGATCAACTTCGGCTTCCTTGTGTGTCATTGAGATTGTAAGGTAAAGTATGCCCACGCATTAATTGGATTAGCAAAACTTGAGTGGAAAAATCGAGTGATTTTTGTCTTGACTTTTATGTGAGAACCTACTTAAGGACGCTATTCCAAAGTTTCAGAAACGGACTATATCTTGCATTTCATAGCATTACGCATTGTATATATGTTTATTAAGTAGATGATTGATTATTATGCATATATTAGCTTAGGTTTCGACTTGATTACTCTATATGCATTGCTAGTGAGAGGTATAGTTAATTTAGAGCATGAATAAGGAAACAATAGTTTTATTTCTTAGTCGTTGTAGTATAGATGAAGTTTGTGAGTACCTTCACTAGAAAACTCTCATGAGGCTATAACTCGTCCACTAGGGAATTCCTAGTGGTTTAAGGCCTTGTTGCATATGGTCAATCAATGCAATCGCACTCAGCGAAACGAGAGTAGATAGAACTCCATTTTTGGTAACTTATTTTAATTTCTCATCTTTGCTTGAGGACAAGCAAAATGATGTTTGGGGGTGGTTTGATAAGAGCCCAAAACTGTAGTTTTAACCCCTTAATAATCATACTTTTAGACCAATTATGTGAGTAATAATTAAGAGTTAACATCGACACGTGTTTTTATGCATTTCAGGCTTCAAAGTCCATTATGTGCAGAAATGTGCCACTTTAGTGAGATAAAGGAGCAAGGGTCGGTTACTAAGGAGTTCCGTGATTAAAGGCCAAGATTCAAGAAGATAAAGCCTTTCTAAAGCCCGGTCAAAGGCTGAAAAGTCGACGCGGGCAGAAACAACACACAAGTCAGTAGAACTTCCGAAGGCCGTATCTTTGGACTCAGACCTCGGAATGGGGCCTACCTTAAGTCAAAACGACCGGCTCGGAAAGAGTTTTCCAATGGTCAGAGCCTTGACCCAATCAGAGGAGCAAAAGTGGACTAAAAGTTTATTGAAGCCAACTGCAGCTGAAAAGGCCTTTTTGGGCTGAAAGAATTGGGTTTTGGGCCTGATTCTCTGGCCCAAAACATGGCTCCAAGCCCATGCACGATTTTTGGATCTGAAAGTATAAAAACAAAAGCTTAGCTCTTTGTTAATGGTAGATAGTTAGACCTAGATTAGTTAGACTCCATTAATTAGTTTTAGAACTTAATTTAATTAGTTTCAATTCATTGTATTAGATTAAACCTTTGAATCTTGTTCTTCATTTGATTAGATCAATAAAGTAGTATTTTTATCAATTTCGATTTTTGTCATTTCCATTTCTAGATCTAATTTCAATTCTTGTTCTTATTTCATTTTAGTCATTAAATTAGATGTCATTATTGTTTGATTAAGTAAATTTCAATTCTTTACATTATGTTTAGTTTAGATTCAATGGGAAATGTTAGTTTGATGAATCAAGGCTAAAACCTCCATTAGAGGGGTTGATGAAGCCTTGATGAAAACTTAGTTGTTAGTGTAGAATTGTTTGTAGATTCTATTCCACTCTAGAAGGTCGTGTTTTCAAGAATGAGAATGGGTGGACGACCTCACATGCTAGTTAGTACTTTCGGTAGAAATGCCATGAACACTAGGGATTAGAACTCAATTTTCTTGCCAGAAGAACGTAAGAATCGAGATACAAGAATCTATGTTAGGCTATTAAGTTGGATTCGAAGTGGATTCAATTCCCCTCTAATCCTTTATCTAGATTCAAGCACAATCATATTTCCATAGCATTCGTAGTTAAATTCAAGTAATCAAATTCAGTAAGTATTGTAGTATATCACCTTCGTAAAGCTCTCATTGACTTAAGACTGATTAATTAGATTAGAAAACAATTCCATGCTAGAGCACTAGGAGTGGAACGAACCTCTTACTCCACTATATCTGTTCAATAGAAAGAGAGTAGAAACTTTGATAAATATAGACACGTAATTTAGTTTTAGTTTACTTACGTTTTAAGTTCATCATTCATTTCGTAGGTAAGCTATTCATTTTATCATTTATCAAAAAGCCTTTGTAAAGCCCGGTCAGAAGCTAAAAAGTCAAAGTTAACGCGGGCAGAAACAACACACAAAAGTCAGCAGAACTTCCGAAGATCGTAAATTTGGACTCAGGCTTCGGAATTGGGCGTACCTTACGTCAAAACGACTGACTAGGAAAGGGCTTTCCAATGGTCTAAACATTGACCCAATCAGAGGAGCAGAAGTGGACGAAAACCCTATTGAAGTCAAATCCAGCTGAAAAGGGTCCTATGGATTGAAGAAATTGGGCTTTGGGCTCGATTTTTCGGCCCAAAACATGGACCCTCAGCCTATGCACGGAAATGTGGATCTGGTCTCCTCCATTTCCACACACAAGACTTAGCTTTTAAGTATCAATTAGCTTAAGATAGAAAGTAGCCATTAGAGTAGCCATTAAAGCTTAGTTCTAGATCTAGTTTTTCAATTAATTAATTAGTTGTTATTCTTATTTTAATTTCAGTATTGAATCAATGTTTATCATTCATTAAATAAATAAAATAGTTAGTTCTTGTTAAATTTGATCTTTGTTATTTAATGATTGTTTAAATTAATTTCGATTCTTGTTATTTAATGATTTCTTAGTTGTTAATTTAGATTTCAATTATTATTTAGTTAAATTTAATAAAGGTAGAATCTTTATATTATGTCTTATTCAATTTCATATGGAAATGATAGTTTGATGAATCAAGGCTAAACCTCCATTAGAGGGGTTTGATGAAGCCTTGATGAAAACTTGATTATGTAGTATAGAATCATTGTAAGAGTCTATTCCACTCTAGAAGGTCGTTGATTTGCCATGAGAATGGGTGGACATCCTCACATGCTAGTTATGAATTGGTAGAGATGCCATGTATAATTAGGGATTAGAAGAATTGGATTACAACAATCTATGCTAGTTTCTTAAGTTGGATTCAAGGTGGATTCAATTCCCCCCTAATTCTTATTCTAGATTCAAACTTTAGCATTCTGTAGCATTTCGTAGTATAATTCGTAAAACTCTCATTGACTTTGGTAGGATTCGCAATTATAGAAAACTTGAATGCTAAAAAACTAGGAGTGGAACAAATCTTCTATTCCAACTCTACTTCAATAGTATCGAGAGTAGAAATCTTTGATAATTACGAGTATAGTTCAGTTTTTGTTTTACTTGCGTTTAGAGTTTCATCGTTTTATTCATTAGTAAAACTATTAATTTTACGATTATCATTTGACTAGGCTTTAAAAAGACTTTTTCTCCTTAAAACTTGGGCTTTAATCATATAATTTCTCTAGCAAGTAATTTGACTCCTTTCTCTTGGAAAAGTGACGTATTTCTTCACATAATTGATTCAAAGACCTGAAATACACAAAAATACGTAAACATTACTAACTCTTATTTATTATAAATATAATTGGTTTAAATATAATACTATTAAGAAGTTGAAACTACAATTTTGGGCTCTTATTAGTATTCACTAGCCGCCAGAGATGCCGAGCAAGCATGCCCGACTTAGAAAGTGGATTACTTCACTGAAGATGCCACTCGACAGGTCACTCAGCCCATGGATGGAATTCATTTCCTCTACGGTGGCCAGAGGATTCTACATTCGTATCTCCACCATCTCAGGGAAACTCAAGGGAACATTATTGCGGAATAGTAGACTATCAGAGCGGAATAGCATAACCTCAGAAAGGAGCGGCAGTCCCGCATAGTGATAGACATGCTAGGACCCGACGTCATCAAGGAGAAGGATCTTTTAGACGTCGAGACGAGTCAGACACCGATTTTGACTAGGATTCTCCCTAGTGTCCGTACAGTTGGATACATTTCTTTTTCTTTTTCTTTCTTACGTGTATGACGTTTAGTATAAGTTTAATTATATGCTTAATATTATCTGCTTGTTTTATTTTGCTTTTCTTGTGGAATTTGGTATATGAGTAGAACGTAAAACAGATACATTATGCCAAAATTTTCCATCTTACTTTCATGCATTTCATATATGTTTCAAAAAATACAAAAACCCAAAAAGATTTCCTAGTAAAATAATTATCCCTAGTATAATAATCTATGTATTTCTAGTTCTATATCAAACAACCCACGCCCCAAACTTATTTGGGGGTATCGTATTTTTATCGTGAAAAATAGAATACAGGTGCATCACCATTTTTGCTCATGTTTCTATGGTAATGTTTTTCCTTATCTCTTCATACTTTGAGGACAAAGTATAGTTCTAATTGGATTGGTATAGTAACATTTTGTAAAAACTAGGCATTTTTTATATAGTAGATATAGTAATAAATTTTTTCTTTTCTAAAAAATATTTTCGAAAAGGACCAAAAATATTTTTTTGTTTAGTATTAAAAAGTTTTGTTTCCTTTTTCTAAGATGAATAAAAAGTTTAAAAGTCTCATTATAGCAATAGAGTAAGGATTCATTCTTCGTACTTATAATAATATGGGGAAAGGGGATCGCCTTGCTTTAGTCCTCTCTCTGCTAAAAAATATCCCTGAGGCCCTCCGTTAAGTATGATTGACATTGTATTACTATGAAAGATTGCGTGTAACCATCTGATCCAACTTTCCTTGAATCCCACATGCTGCAGCACTTCCTAAAGGAAGTTCCAGTCCATAGTGTCAAAGGCTTGAGAGATGTCTAGTTTGATAGCCATACTTCCACCATACCTGGGAGTTTGTATGTAGTTCATTCACTAGCTTCGAAGCTAGTCCAATGGCTTGTTGGGAATTTCTATTGGGAATGAAGCCATATTGTTCCTTGCTAATAATTCTTTCTGCGATAGGACTCAGCCTTGTAGCAAGAATCTTGGTGATTACCTTAAAAATGAAGTTTAAGAGGTATATAGGGCGAAATTTCCCCATATGATTGGCATTTTTCTCTTTTTGGATAAGAACTACAAAGTTAGCATTGAAACCAAGGGGCAATCTAGATTTAATGAAGAAATATCTGATCGCTCGTGCTAGATCATGCCCTACGATGTCCCAACAGTGATGATAGAAATACCATGAGAATCCATCTGGTCCCGGAGAGCTGTCTAGGTTCAGATGAAATACTGCCGCTATCACTTCCTCTGCAGAAGGGATAGTGGTGAGAAAATCATTATTCTCCGATACCATCTCTTGAGGCATGTACTTAGAATAATATACGTACAATAGTTTTTGTATATTTTCATGAATGGCATGCATCAACATGTGTTTGTATATAGTAGTGAGTTTTCGAAGCCAAGGTTAGAACAATTAAGTTCCATATCCTGTGAGAATCTAGCCAAAAGCCTTATCTAAATGATTATTAAGTGATGACACAAAGGATGTCCGGATAGAAAGACCACACGTCCACTTGCTTGATCACCACGCTATATCCTAAGAGATAATTTAGGCCCTTTTTTAATGGCCAAATAAACGTTAAAACCCCAAAAAGATAGTTTTCCTCTAGTTACCCCTCTTGAGCCTTCACCTTTTTCTAAAAGCCTTTTTATTCTTCACCAAAAATTACTAACCTGTTACAACACACAATAAAAAAGTTACCCAGCTGACAAGTTGAGAACTAGATGGATGTCATAAAAAGAGAAGAAAAGACCTTGTACAAAAACTGATCAGTTATTTACTTCGAAAAGAAAAGAAAAGAAATAGAAGAAAAGAAAGACCTCTCAAAAACCAAAACTCCAAGAAAAAAACCAGATGAGTAAAAAATTGAATCTCCTAAAAGTTCAAAATCAAAATGAGACTATATCAAAAACGAAAAAAAACAAAAGCAATGATAGAACTCCCAAAAATTTAAAATTATATGGAGTTAGAAAGCCAAAAGGCTAAAAGAATGTATCATAATTTGGAAGCAAAAGAACAAAGCGAGGTTATTCTCTGGTTACAAATATCTTAAAGACCCACTTTCTCAACTTATCAGATTTTGTTTTTCCCTTCCGTTTTCCTTCTAAACCATCACCCTAGCCCCGTAACTCTTAATAAAAGACCGCTAGCTTAATTTGGAATAGGATAGTATGTTAGTAAGTGGCAAGCGTGACCAATCGCCCCAGTTTCTTTGGACATCATCTGAGTATGCGAGGAATATAAGTGCTCGCTGCACTTATGAGAACGAACCTTGAGTGAATCTATTAGAGAGTTGTGATTACAACACGCCCCTGTGAGAACCCACCTTAAGGATGCTCTCTAAAAGCCTCGGAAACAACTCTACTTTTGGATTTCATTGCTCATATTTTCACATTTATCTTTATATGATTAAATTACTATACATATGTTATTCTAAGTTCAAAGGAGCTTTTCCTTATTACCCAGCTAATGAGATGTTTGGACTTCTGAGAATAAATAAGGAAACAAGACCCTTTGTACTAAATAGAAGAAGTTTGTGAGTACCTTCACTAGAAAACTCTCACAAGACTTAAAGCTCGTCCACTAGGGAATTCCTAGTAGTTTAAGGCCTTGTTGCATATGGACAATGCAGTCGCACTCAGCGAAATTAGATTAGTATAATTTATAATAAATCAATCATTTGTGATCTTAGTTTTTTCTCTCATCCTTGCTTGAGGACAAACAAGATGCTATTTGGGGGTTGTGATCAGCTCCCAAATGTGCTTTTTATTACCCATATATTACTGCATTACAGCCTTTCTGAAGTTTAATGAAAAGATAACTCATAGCTTTTATTACCTTTTTCAGGTTATAGAGAATTTCATACCTCTTATCATAAAAGCTACGACTTAGCACCAAAAGGAGCCTTAATCACATTTATTATGAAGACCAGAAGCTGCTATGGAAAAGTGCTGAAAAAGTCAAAGTCAATGGTCAAAGTCAATAGTCAAAGTAAAAGGTCAAATCCCTCAACTCAGGAGACCATAAATAGTGGCCCTTATCTCAAAATAGGACATTCTCAATAACTTACCTTGGTCAAGAAGAAATCAAAAGGCAAAAGAAAAAGCAAAAGCAAAGGCAAAAGTGAAGTGTGAGGTCTCTCATTTGTAATAGAGAAGGGCAAATCAATAAAAGGCAAAAGTAGGGGTATATAATCTAAAAGTTAGGGAGAGAGAAGGCATCCATTGCTTTATGGCCCAAACCATTTGGTTTATTTTAATTTTCTTATCTAGTTTTTCAATTAAAACCTTTACTTTCTTCTTTTTCAATTCAATCTTGTTCTTATTTTTACATTTCAATCAATAAATCATTGTATTTCTTTGTGTTATTTCTTCAATCAATCTCTCTTGTTTGTTTGCAAGTTATTTCCTTTCAATCATTCAACAACTTTAACTTTGTTTTCAATGTTCTTCACAACTTAGATAAAAATTGAAGTCCTAATGATAAGATCTCTACCTTCCCTTCTTCAAACTCTTATCATTCAAGCCCAAACAATCTAGGACGAACCTCACTTATTACTATATTTTGAAGTTACACACCACTTACACAACTTCAACAGGATGAGGAGTTTGATTTTTTTGTTTGGTTGTGAGGGCATCTATCTTTCTTGTGAAGGATTCAATTAATGTTTTGATTTTCGGATCGGATTTCACCTCAAAACCACTACTAGCCTTAGATGTACTGGGTTGGGTTGTTATGGAATTGCTTGTGTCGCCCTAATAGGTACTCTTTTCATCTTTGTTTTCAAGAAAGGTTAAAGCTTCGGTTGCACCTCTATCCAAAACAAATTCATTACTCATGATGTCGAGGGTTACTTTGTTTTTCTAATTTTCGTTGATATATTTCACTATTTTTCATTACTGGTCTACTTTTTTATAAATCCAAGTTCAAGATCCACATGCTGGAGAGGAACTGAAGCTGCAGCTGGAGGACGGAGCGACTGGGCAGAATCGACCAGGCGACCGCCCAACCACCTCAACACACCAACGGCTCATTTTTTCACAGTTCATTCATATTCAGTGTGTAGCTATACTTTGAAACTTGGATTTTGTAATAGAATAGTATAAATCAATGGACTTTGTTGTAATAGATAGAGATAAAAAAAATGAAAAAAATAGAAAAATATGATTTTTTGATTAGTTATTTAGATTGATATGAGTTGAACACTTGGTTGAAGTTGTGCAACTTACCAAGAGTTAGAGTTTTCATTGTCTTAGGAAGTTCAAGTGTGCGAGGCGAGTGGTGAATCATACGCTCGCGCACTTTGAATTTACATGGTAATCAACACTCTAATTATGTTTAGCTCTAGTTAATCCTGGTAATCTATCTAATTTAGTTAATCTATTTGTCTTAGTATTAGTGTTAGTTTACTTTTATGTTTTGGGACCTTGAAGGCAAAATTGTTTAATTATTAAAAACTCGGATTGTGGGTTTTTTAAGTGGACTTTTTTTGTAACCTAAAACAGAGAACGCTTAAATAGTTGGGCCTGATTCTCAGATCACGCGTCAACCAACGTGTCCTTCTCCTCAAGCAGCGTGTAAGCATGGCTTGAGAGTTAAATTCTAAACTTCCTCGAAGCCCATGTAAGAGGATACCTTGTGTGTTCAAGCATTCTTACGTGATTGTTTGAATTTTAATTTCCGCACTGCAATTTACATTCACGCATAAGGCTAAACCCGAGCCATATAACAACCATTGGAAAGTCATTCCCCAATGTAGATAAATCGGATGTTGCTTGATTATTGAAGCCCTAAACCAAAAAAATAAATTAAAATCAATGAACTGGAGCCAAACGTAGTCACGGTCCTCAAGAAAATGACAAAATTATAGTAACAAGAATTTAGAGTAATCAGTTACCAGATTTCGGTAGACCAACTACCTTCCTCACTCCCCTCCCCCAGATTCATCGTGAGTGAGATTCTTGGTAGCACACCATTGGGTGAAGTGACTGCCTACTATTCTAAGACATGTAGTATATCCATCGTAGTCTCGCGCCCAATTGTTCCCTTGAACAGGGCATAGTAAATTATAGATAAAGCAATGTTTTCAAAACTCCAAACTTGCAAAAATGGATTTTGATTGTTTGATCTGAGCATACTTTGCATCGTTTGCACATGTTATGATAGTTTTGCTTTCTTGCTAAAAGTGCATGATACTGTGTTCAAGCACTACAGGTATTAGCGAGAATGAAACTTACTCATGTAGGAGAGCACGTCATCCTATACAATCTCCAATTTCTCATCTTCAACCTACTAAGATGGCAGACAAGGTAGTGCAAGCTGAAAAGCATCTCTCCAACTTCTACACACTGTTGCGAGATGGGCCTCCATCTTGTATAGAACTCAGACTGCTCACGAGCGACTTTCGCATTCCACCAAACGTGTTCAATCTTCTACCCATCTTTTAATGGTTTGAACATGAGTTACCATACGAACATCTATGCCAAATACATAAAGTATGTAATACTTTCCACCATCCGGGCGTCACCGACGATCAAGTGAAGCTACGAGTGTTTCCTCTCACTCTAGCTGGTAAGAGTCACACTTGGCTTCTTTCTTAGAAGCCAGATTATTTCGATACATGGGAAAAGGTTTTGTTCTCCTTCATGAAGAAGTACTTTCCGTGGAAGAACATAGAAAAGATAAGAAGTAAGATACAGTTCTTCAAATAGAGTCCAAGTGAGACATTTTCCGAAGCATGGGATAGATTCTCTGACCTACTCCATTCATGTTCTCACCATAAACTAGAAAAATCCACTCTTGTCTAATCTTTCTTCAAAGGTCTTCTCCAAGAACACAAAGTAACCCTCGACATCATGAGTAATGGTAATTTTTTGGATAGAGGTGCAACTAAAGTTTTAACCTTTCTTGAAAACCAAGCAGAAAAGAGTACCCATTGGGGAGATATAAACAATTCTAACACAACCTAACCTAGTACATCTAAGTCTAGTGCTATTTTTTAGGTGAAATTCGATCATGAAATCAAAACTTTAATCGAAACCCTCACAAGAAAGATAGATGCCCTCACAACCAAACAAAAAATATTAAACCTCTCATCCGGTCATGAACATAAATACCTCACCATGCAATTTCTATTTAAGCTTAAATCATATAGATGTCACCTGTCCCTTGATCACAAACCTATCATCACTTCAACCAGAAGAAGTATGTGCTTTCAATGTACTAAATGCACCATGGAGACAACATCCAAACTTCGCATGGACTAATATTCCACATACCTAACCACCTCCAGGGTTCAATAAACCAACAAATACATTCAAACAAGGACAAGAAAAAGGTACATATAACAATTAGAACAGAGCATTGGTTCCATCCTATTTTAACTAGAACTACCAAAATCCACCTATCAACAACCAAATAGGCCTAGTTCCAGTTACACCATCAACTAGTGTCAAAACAGATAAGCCCACCGAGATAATGCTATTTGTCATGCAACAACAAAACCAAATTTTAGCCTTCATGCAACAATCTCTGAACTTGTTAGTGCAAGACACAACTCAGAAAAGTGCGTTACCAAGACACAAAGTTCAAAACCTTAAAACCCAAGAGATTAAAGAAGTCACAACCTTGCATTCTGGCTATTTTTGCCGCTCCAGGATTATCTGATCACTCTCCTATCTTTATCAAATGGTATGCGTCAAAGAAATCTCATTTACCTTTTAGATTTTGTAACATTTGGTTCTTGCATCCAAAATTTCAGGAGGTATTGCTGAAGGCGTGGTCTGTCATTATTCAAGGAAACCCCCTATCTTCATTCTAAATTCTAAGATGCGATTGTTGAAGAAATCTATTAGAAGATGGTCTAAAGGGAAATTTTCTCGATTTGAGTGTAGAGTTCTTGTTGTAAAGGAAAAATTAAATAGAATTCAAAATCTATTACAATCTTGCCCAGCTGATCATGCACTATCTAGGCAAGAAAAAATAGCAAAAGCTTCTTATGGTCTTCTAGTAAAAATGGAGCAAGAGGACCTCAGGCAAAAGGCTGGTAGTGATTGGCTTCAGTTCAATGATAAGAGTATTGCCTATTTTTTCAATGCTATTAAAGAAAATAGAGGGAGAAATATTATATTGTCAATTGAAGACAGTAATGGTGGTATTCTTAATGACCTTAGTCTTGTCTCTGCTGAGTTTCTTAGTTACTATAAATCTATGTTAGGGTAAGATGCAGTTATCTCGCATGAGGATGATTTCTTCAGTTATTTACAAGTGACAGGTACCTTATCTCACCTTGATGCCTTTGAACTTGAAGAAGATATTTCTTTTGAAGAGACTAAAGCTATTCTCTTCAGTATAGAGGATAACAAAGCTCCTAGGTCGGATGGCTACAATGTATTTTTTTTCAAAAAATGTTGGCATATCGTAAGAGAGGATTTTGTTAAAGCTATCAAGTATATGTTCCATCATGTCTATATGCCTAAGAGTGTTAACTCTACGTTCATAAGCTTAGTTCCTAAAGGCCCTACCCCTTATAAAGTGGGTGACTATAGACCTATTGCTTGTACTAATGTGATATACAAGTGTGTTGCTAAGCTTTTAGCGCAGAGATTGCAACCTTAATTTCATGGATAAACTTATTGCTCCTAGTAAATCTGCATTTATTCCTGGACGTTTGATTCAAGAGAACATTCTATTTTCCCATGAGCGTTTGCGAAGTTACACTAGAAAACATGGTTCTGCTAGATGTGTTATCAAAGTGGATCTCCAAAAAGCTTATGATTCTGTGGCTTGGCCTACTATTATTCACATGATGGATGCTCTATCCTTTCCTACAAGATTCAAAGGATGGATTATTAGCTGCTTCACATCTCTTTATTTCTCAGTAATGGTCAATCGTCATCCAATAAACACAAAAAGAAGCTAGTCAAATGGCGCCACTGCCGGGGAATATAATTAATTGTTGCCTTAGAAAAGGTCAAATGGCGCCGCTACCGTTTTAAGTTGTTTACGTTTAACGTTTTCTTTCAAGATTAGAAGTTTGGATCTTGAGGTAGTTTTAACCGCATCGTCCACCCTTTTAAGAAAGAGAGAAGCTTGAAGGACATCTCGAAGACAAGATCTACCATCCAGGTTAGTCGAATCTTCATTTTTTTTATTTCATTCTTAGTATAGTTGCATCGTTGTTTAGTTTTATTGCTTTCTTAGTATAGTTGCATCATAGTTTAGTTTTATTGCTTTCTAGTATAATTGCATTTAGGGCCTTTTCAACAATTGAAGTTGTAAGCCAACACAGCGAAACATCAAACTCTAGTGTTTCTTGTCTGAATCTTGACAAACGGACTATCATCTGTGGGTCGTGGTACTTAAGCAATCCAAGTGATTCACCATAACCCTAGAAGAGACAGCTTTAGACAACGGGCGAGATACTAGCTACAAAGCCCAACCTAGTTGAAGGTAAGTAGTTTTGCATATTAGTTTAATTGCATTTAAGCATAGTAGGATTGTTTTTCATCATCTTCGCATAACATTTTCTAGTGTATGCCCCGCCATCCCAATCGTCATCTAGTAAGAACACAATAGTGGACAAGGTTTAACAACCGACTCACAATAATACTAGACAAGATTGATACAATGGCCACACGTAATGAAGGAGGTGTTGTGGACCTAAATAATCCTGAAACTATCAGAACTTTCAAGAACTAGAATATCAAAGATGAGAGTATCAAGTTGATTCTTTTTCCGCTCTCACTTGAAGGTAAAGCCTCTGAATGGTTAACTGCACAGCCGATCAATTCAATAGATAACTGGGAGAAGTTGAGAATAAAGTTTATGAACAAGTTCTACTTACCCCAGAAGACAGATGCCATGCAGCAAGCCATCAACAATTTCAAAGAGAAGGTGACTGAAGAATATCATTAAAGCTGGGAGAAATTCAATAATCTGCTAATCTCATGTCCACATCATAAATATGACAATAGCACATTGGCCCATTTTTTTTATCGAGGATTCTCGATGATGAACAAGCAGATGATACAGTCAATGCACAAATGCAAGTTTACATCAATGGATGGAGAGGAAGCTTACAACTTTCTCGAGAATTTAGCTGAAGAAACACAATAGTGGACTACTAGCAACGAGGATGTAGCTAGAATGGAGGGGGAGCCAAAGGAATTTGGTTACCAAGCACATGAACAATCAGATCAAGAACTGAAGTCTACATTGGCCAGCCTAGCCACCAGCATTGAAACTCTGAGTAAGAAATTCAACCAGTTCTCTATAAATCCCTGATAAACGATAAAATGAATAGTTTACCTACGAAATGAACGATGAACTCAAAACGTAAGTAAACTAAAACTATTTACGAGTCTATATTTATCAAAGTTTCTACTCTCAATCCTATGAGATATAGTGGAGTAGGAAGTTCGTTCCACTCCTAGTCCTTCCGCATGCTATGTTTTCTAGTCTAATTACTCTACTTAAAGTCTAAGAGAGATTTACGAATTGGCAACTAGACTACGATGCAACTACCCACTAAAATGCAACTAGTCGACTTTAAGAACAACTATGGAAATGCTACGTTGATTCTATGATAAGGAGTTAGAGGGGGATTGATTCCACCTTAACTCGACTTAATCCTACTAACGACGAATCGTCGTAATCCGAATTGAAATGCTTCGCAGAACAACATGGTTACTCCTAATCCCTAATTACACATGGCATTTCTACCAATTCATAACTAGTATGTGAACGATTACACCCATTCTCATGGTGAACTAATCGTTTCTAGAGTGGAAAGGAAATTATGACGACTTCTACGATAATCGAATCAAGCTTTCATCAAGGCTTCTCAACCCCTCTAATGGGGTTTAGCCGAGAATCATCACGCTATCATTCCCAATGGAATTCAAACAACACATGATATAAAGATTGAAACTTTGCTTGTTTAAATCCAATTCAAAACTACTAATGCAATAATTGAATTAAACTAATAATGACAATTAATTGAATCTACGAATTGAAACTAAACAATTAATGGAAATGAAACTAACTTATGGAGAACACTATTTTATTAATCTAATGAATAATAAAACAATGATTCCAATACTAAATTAATAATCTAACTAATCTAAGTCTAGCTATCTACGTAATAAGGGAATTTAGATCTACACAATTGTAAATGACAAGAATCAAAATTAACAAACTAGCTATTTTATTAATCAAACTAATTAAGAATAATGATTCTAAGAGTTTAATCTAAAACAAGAATTGAATTTAAACTAAACTTAATTTTATTACATGAAAACTAGATCTAGAATTATCTATATTTTTAGGTCTAACTAGCTACCTCTAACTATCTACCATTAACAAAGAGCTAAGCTTTGGTTTTTATATGTTCAGATCTAAAAATCGTGCATGGGCTTGGATCCATGTTTTGGGCCAGAGAATCAGGCCCAAAACCCAATTCTTTCAGTCCAAAAAGGCCTCTTCAGCTGCAGTTTTCTTCAACAGACTTTTCATCCACTTCTACTCCTTAGATTGGATCAAGGCTTAGACCATTAGAAAGATCTTTCCGAGCCGGTCGTTTTCACATAAGGTAGGCCCCATTCTGAGGTCTGAGTCCAAAGATATGGCCTTCGGAAGTTCTCACGACGACTTGTGTCTTTTTTTCCGCCCAGCGTCGACTTTTCAGCTTTTGACCGCGCTTTAGAAAGGCTTTGTCTTCTTGAATCTTTGCCTTTAATCATGGAACTCCTTAGTAACCGACCTTTGCTCCTTTATCTCGCTAAAGTGACACATTTCTGCACATAATGGACTTTGAAGCCTGAAATGCATAAAAACACGTAATCAATGTTAACTCTTAATTATTACTCACATAATTGGTCTAAAAGTATGACTGTTATAGGGTTAAAACTACAGTTTTGGGCTCTTATCAAACCAACCCCAAACAGCATTTTGCTTGTCCTCAAGCAAAAATGAGAAATTAGAATATGTGACCAAAAATGAAGTTTTATCTACTCTCGTTTCGCTGAGTGCGATTACATTGACCATATGCAACAAGGCCTTAAACCACTAGGAATTCCTTAGTGGACGAGTTATAGCCTCGTGAGAGTTTTCCAGTGAAGGTACTCACAAACTTCATCTATACTACAACGACTAAGAAATAAAACTATTGTTTCCTTATTCATGCTCTAAATTAACTATACCTCTCACTAGCAATGCATATAGAGTAATCAAGTCGAAACCTAAGCTAATATATGCATAATAATCAATCATCTACAATAAACATATATACAATGAGTAATACTATGAAATGCCTAGCAGGTTCGTTTCTGAAACTTCGAATAAGCGCCCTTAAGTAGGTTCTCACAATAATAGTCAAGATACAACACTCTGATTTTTCCACTCAAGTTTCGCTACTCCAGTGTGCAGTGGGCACACTTGACCTTACAATCTCAATGACAACAAGGAAGCCTGAATCGATCAAACACATCTGCCACTTACTATCACACTAACCTATTCCTAATTGAGCTAGAGGTCTTTATTATGTGTTGCGGGGATTAGGAGATGGTTTAAGAAGGAAGGAAATGGATATTCAAAAAGGACAAGTCTGAGATAATAGAGTCTTCATACTATGTAACTAGAGAAAACCTTGTTATTTACTTTTGCTTCTACACTTTGTTTCCATCCTTAGCCATTTTTTTTTTCTTTTTCTTTGGTTTTTTACTCCTTTTATTCTATTTTTTTTTGGAGTTTTTATTTTATTTCTATTTCTATTTTTCTTTTCTTTGGATGGAAACTTCTTTTCTTTATTTTCTGAAGTAATTAACTAACTTTTGTTTACACAGGTTTTTCTCTTCTTCTTTCTTCCTCATTCTATTCTCAGACTTATTTAAATTGGGTAGGTTGAATTTTTTTATTTTTTTTTTTTTTTTTTTTGTAACATGGTAAAGGATTTGTGATTTATGAAAGGCTAAAGAAAGGCTCAGAGGGGCGACTAGCAGAAAATAATTCATAGGTTTGAATTTCTAGCTATATCTATCCAAAGAGGGCCTAAATTCTCGCTTAGGATATGGTTTAGTGATCAAGCAAGTGGACGTGTGATTTCTCTATCCGGATTTTACTTCTCCCTTGTGTCATTTCTCAAATGTTTCACTCATATAAGGCTTTAGGCTATATTCTCACAGGATTTGTAGAATAAGTACTCTAGCCTGGATTTCATAAACTTACTGCTAACAATCATAGATACTCATGTAATATATTTATAGATAGATGCAAAGATTATTACCTACATATTAATCTAAGTTTCTAAAAATTATTCTAATGCAAACGCTACGTGAGACTTCTAAATTATTAAGAGCATAGAGAAGGAAAACAATACCAATATTCCTAAGTGTATAACATGAACTTATTTATTTATATTTTTGAATTTTTGAAATTTTAACTAGAAAACAAATGCATATTATATTTATCTATATCCTAACAGATGCCTTAATTACACGTGTTTCTATGCCCCCCCCCCCCCCAAACAAGAAGCATGCTTTGTCCTCAAAGCATTTAAATAAAGAGGGTAGGAAAAATACCATTGAAGCGCGTGAAATTCAGGAACATCTGCAAAACAAGGTTAGAACGTACTAATATAGGAAATAATAAAAAAAAACTGATGCAACTATATACGAGTTCTACCCATTATGGGGTTAACAAGAATGAAATTGGGATTAAAACATAAGCAGACACTAACTAGAATTAAAATTTACCTTATCTCCCGCTTTACTCATCATCTTCCTCATCCTCTTCTTCTATAAAGAAGTGAGGTTCCTTCGCGTCCTGCCATGCCATGATAATTTGCCAGGCTTCCCGCCATTTATCATCTATTATTGCTAACCTATGAAGAGCCACTTGGTCTGACGGGGTGTAGGGTGCAACCTGATGAGGTTGTATCCTCCACCCTTGCCAAGTCATTGCACGAAAAGATCGAATAATACTATTTGTGGGTCTTACAGTGTTGACCGTAATCCAATCCGTGAAACGTGTACAAAAAATAGGAAAGAAATATTGCATAATACGGGAAATTAGAACAAGCATAAGAAGGTACTTATGCCTCATGCTATGGGATCGAGCTAAACTAGACATCAAGGTTCGGGGAAGGTCATGGCACATACGTACCGTGGCTAAAGCAAGGAAGACGCTACAAGTGGCATCATTCACAGAAGAAAAACGCCATTCCCCTAAAATGTTTAGCATAATCCAAAACATAATAGTTCCGATGTTCATGGACAGGCTACCAAAGGCGACGTTATATTCCCCTTGGTCCTCGATACGGAAAATGCCTGCGCCATACGACTCATGCAAAAACTCATAAGTGTAGACATACATATTATCTACCCAATAACACCATGGGTCTTGTATTTCAGCGGGCATAGCAAGTCCAAGAACAAATGCTAGCAAGAACCTGGTAATTTCCATTGGTTCATTATCAATGTTGATGGAGAACACTTGTTCTCCATCTGGCCTCTCAAAGAAAATGCAGTTATCGTAAAAATAAGATGCTAGTGTTGGAGAATAAAGTGTATCAGGTCTTACCATAAGTGGTTCCCAGCCTATGTATGTGATCGCTTCGCGAAACTAAGCACCGTAAGTAGTGCTTTGGAATAAATCTTCGAAAGACTGTTTCGGTATCAATGTAGGAGATGTCATCTCACAATTATGCTCTGAAATAGCTGCGAATTATCTGGGAACAACCCGCAGAAAAACTGGAATTTTTCTGGTCCACGGAAGTCAGGGCGCGAGTGCGCTCTACTTGGGCGCGAGTGCGCTCTGAAGATTTCGGAATTCCAGTGTTTGAGCGTGGGTCGTGCTCACCTTTGGCACGAGTGCACTCTGTACAAAAATTCTGAAAAAAGTGTAGGGCGCGAGTGTGCTCCTTTGGGGTGCAGGCGCGCTCCGTGGTGCTGAAGATCGAAAAATGAGACGAAACGTGGGAATCATGGGAGTGAAAGGTGAGTGATGGAGGTTAGGTGTAGTGTGAGTAGTGAGTGTAGAATGAATGAAGTTTATATAGGTTTTAAGTTGCTAAAAGGAATCGAGAAGTTGCCAAAAAGTTTTTACGGCAGTTTCCGGAAATCCTAAAATTTCCAAACCCGAAAACGGAAACAACTCATTTCCTTGATTTTAAAACAAACCTAGTATCTTTAAGGTTGAATTTAGGATAGAATCTACCTATTTAATCGAGATTTCATCCTACCATGATACTTATTCATAGATTTGCCTAAACGGCCATATTTTCACCCTAACTCCGCAATAACTTCTAAAACGAAGGTCATATAAAAATCATGCTGGAATAGATAACACCACCCCCAAACAATTTGGGAAGGTGGGATCAATATTAAACAATCACGCATAATGAAAATAACCGCATTATATTAAAATTTTCATTCGAAGTACATTTCACTACAAAATTCAAATTACGGAATTAAACTTACATTAAAATAAATAACAATAATGAAACTACAAATAAAAAAACATCAAACGATACTATCCCTAACCACTTCAGTACTGGTAGCGGAGGGCACACGCTCAAGAGATGGCTCCTGAGCTCCCGATGGGCCAGCACCATTCGTCTTTCAGCGACGACGCTCGTGCCTCGATGGTGTGTCCTCAGAAGGAGAATCCCCATGAGGTGGGAATCGTGCAAGCATGTTGGCCCAAAACTGGCGCTGAGCTTCTAGCTCGGTCCTCATCTGTTCCCACTGCTCGTCCTCCCGCTGGGATCGGATCTCGAAGTTATGATGGATAGTAGCCTGTCGAGTCCGGAGGTCTTCGCAGATAGTGTTGAGTGAACGCATGCCACGATAAATTACGGCCATGCGTTCTGCATCTGACCAACACCTCTCCAAGGCATCTGCATCAAAACAAGTCAAGTCCTCCTCATCCTCCGAGGCATTCTCATTTCCCCCATCCTCCTCATCATTCTCATTTCCACCATCTTCCTCGTCCTCTTCTCTATCCTCAGGCAACCTCCAAACTCGTTGGACACAATCCTTATAGATCCGAGGGTTTCGGTGTAGGGTGATGTAAATCCTATCAGATGCCGGAGCTGCTCTCAACTTCAGCATGATCTTGGTTATTAAAATAGGGAGAGGTGCCATCAACTTTCCCACTCCCCTAATCATGCTAAGCAAAATCTCCAAGATACAGAACTCGTACTTCTGCTCCTGGAGTATCCATAAAATATGGAGGCAGTTCAGACCGATGTCGCTGACCTTCTCCTTCCCGGGGCGCCCGATTAATCCATTAAGCCAGAGCCCACCGGGTTGGTTTTGAGGATGCTCGGCTTAACATAATGCGATTCAAGATTGTAGTTCCTTCGAACCGCCACGTGCATCAATGGCTCTACCCCATTATATTGGGACTCTGTAGAGCGTGACATCGGATGGATTCTAGGCGGAATACCTAGAATCTCAGCCAACAACCCAGTAGTTACTTCCTTCCTCCTCTTCGCCACCATAACAAAAATTCTAGTCCCCTCCAACTCCCTCGTGTAGTAGAACCGTCGGACTAAGTCTTCGTGGTAAAAGGCTTCAATCGAGTACGACAAGCTATTACAGTCTCTACTAATCATTTCGTCACCGTAAAACGGCGCGAAGTGGTCGCCAGTAAATGCTTGCTTTGGCAAAATTCGACGTTGTTGAGCCATTGGAGTGTTTGGAATGTAGTGGGGGTTTAAATGGTATGTGGTGTTGGAATTTTAGTCGACCGGACGAAAAAACAGTGGTGGTGGCGCGACAGCTCACAATTTTGAAATTTTCGGAGGTTTTTTTGGTTTTTTACTTGGTGGAGATGGTGGTGGAAGGATTTAGAGAAGATTTGAAGTGTAGTTTTGATGGTTGGCGTGGGTTAGTTTAGGTTTCTTTTTAATTAATTTATTTATTTATTTTTTTTTTTTTAGGTTTTGAAGCTTGGTGGTCGTTAATGGCGGTTTTGAGAAGATGAAATCACGACTTGGTGTGGAGGTAAAGTATGGATGATGTCGCAGTCTTGCTGCTGGTTGGGCCTAAGCCCAATTCGAAATTGTCGAATTTTTCGTTTTTTCGCCCAACTTCAAACTAAAATTGCCGCTTCAATTATCGGGTCCGATTTTTTGCGAATGAGATATGGAAATGATCAGGAGAGAATTTCCAATCCAATGATCCATAAAACACTCTATTCCGACCGTGGATGACATATAAGATAGTGTAAAATGCCTCGTAGTGCGTGCATGACATACGTTATGCGAACGAATGAACTCTGAATTCATAGAATATGTCAACCCAAATCGGAATACAATTAAACAGCCTAAGCAACTCTAATGGGATATAAAACATTCTATGACAGAAACACGAACACCCCACCCCCAAACAAATTTTTTATAACAAAGTTTAGAAAATTTGTTTTTTTAGTGGGTCTTTTAAAGTCAGATTCCCAAGACTTCCTAGATTACGATATTTATTCTTTAATATATATATATATATATATATATATATATATATATATATATATATATATATATATTACTTTTATAAGGAAAACAATAAGCAAGAAAGACATAATTCACCCCATAGAGAAACATGACTCAAAAAATCCGAGAAAACATGCAAGAGTGGAAAACGTGGAATTATGTTAAACGTGGACTTAGGATCCGTACTTACAGCCACACACTCCATAGGAGTGCCCGACACCTTAATGGTGCACTCACCAATATCCGAAATGAAAGGAAATGCACCAAACACAAAAATTGAGTCGTTTATAGTCAGATACTCGAGACTTTATTTAAACATATGTATGAACATGCAGTTTATCATATATCAACAACCGAAATATTTGTGGATCATTCCATAAATAAATAGCACAGAAAACATATCCAAACATAATCAAGCACCAAGATTTCCTATGACGCATCCTAGTGAATTGAAAGCGAAGTCGGATAACCCTATAACGTAACCTAGCATGCACCTTCTTTTCCATTTTTGAACGAGAGGGTGTTCTAGTGAAAAAGTGTGGAAAAGTGAATGGTTGTGGAAAATATGGTGGATATGGATAAGTTGTAGAAGGAAAGCATGTAAACAATAAGGATGTGGGTTTAGCATAAAACTCATTCATGGTGTAGGTAGGAAATGTTTCAAGTCTGAAAATGAAGGTGTCAAATGCTTTGTTCTTCTGAAGTATTTGTTTACTAGGTGGATTTAAAAATTACGGCTACGCCGAAAAACAAAAGGATCGAGTGCAAACTCGAGATTCCTTTGAAAGGGTGGAAGGAGGGGAGTCGAGGTGGATGTTGTGCAAAGTAGTTCTTTATAGGGTGAATCACCACCTGCTCTAAGAAACTCATTGAATTCCTCATCTAGATTGGTCATCTCCACGTTACTATGATAGTCCTCTATATCTTTGAGAAAGTCATCTATGTCATCCTCATCTGTAATATGTGTATCGACTAGTGTAGGGATGAAAATATTGGAGTCTGAATTTCCAAAGGAAAGAAATTTAGGCATATGATTATCAGGGAATATGTTGTTGAAATAATCTCGAGCGAAGCTCTCGATCATGCTAACCTCTCCATCCATAGACGAATCGGGTACATATGTTTTTTTTTTAAAAACATTTACTTCAACAGCAAGATGGCCAAAAGATAAGGACATCTTACCATCGCGGCAATTTATAAGTGCGTTGGCAGTTGCCAAGAAGGGGCGCCCTAAGATGAATGGGACAGAGTCGTTAGCGACTTCTGTATCGAGGATTACAAAATCAGCCGGATAGTAGAAATCCTGAACTTTTACAAGCACATTTTCGACCACACCCTTAGGATATTTAATAGACCGATCAGCTAATTGCAACGTCATTTTAGTGCGTTGCATCTCGTCTAGACCTATTTGTTTATACAAATAAAACGGGAGTAAGTTAACACTAGCCCCCAGGTCTAATAACGCGGTCGTCGTATAGGAATCTCCTAAATTGCATTTATCTGATGGGGCCGGCGGCCAGTGGTCCTTGTACTTAACAATTCCATTATGTTCAGATAGAGTTGGGAATTGTTCTGTTAAAAAGGCGTCTTTTGGTATATTTATCTTACGCCTAGTAGTACACAACTCCTTAAGAAACTTAGCATGGTGTGGTAGCTTTTTAATAGCTTCGAGGAAGGGAAGGTTTATATTAGATTCTTGGAAATGTCCCTAATCTCCTCATAATTTGTATCCCTAGTTAACATGGCTAATTTCTATGGAAACGGTGGTTTCTGTCTATATTTAGCAATGGTATCACCTGGATGTTTAACCGTGGCTTTCTGTTTCTTAGGTTGTGTTGTAACTGGTACCTCTACAGTGGTAGGCTCTTCAGTTTCTATTTCGGTATCTAGTAAAATAGCAGGTGTAGGGGCTACTGGTGGGGTAACTATAGGTATAGTTACTTTGTTATCAACCACTCTGCCAGAACGGAGAGTGGTGATGGCATTTAGCTCACCTACATTTTCATATTCATTACTAGTATTATCGATTACCTCAAAGGTCGTGTTTGTTGTTTTAGGATCTCGGTATTATGTGACTGCGCAACACACCTTTGGGTTAGGCTTTATCTTGGGCCAACTGTTGGCTTAAATTATTAACGGATTGTAGAAGCTGTTGGTTAGATTGAACCATGGTTTGGAAAAGTTTTTGGCTCACTTGTATGAAGGTGTCAAGACGATCCGGTTGTGTGGGTGTAGTAGTCACGGGTGGTGTAACTGGAACTATTTCGCGTGAATTATTTATGGGTGGATTTTGATAATTATTATTTACCGGAACGATACCTCTATTAGCATTATAATTATTATAACTACCTTGACCTTGTGCTTGACCTTGTCGAGGTTGCACTTGGTTGTTATAATTATTAAAATTACCCTGACCCTGTCCTTGTCGTGGTGGAGCTTGGTTAAAACTGTGTGTTAGCCTAACATATTGATTATTGTACCCTGGAGGTGTGAATGGTTGGTTATTTCTCCAACCGAAGTTGGGATTTTGTCTCCAAGGGGCGTTAGGTTCACTATTAATGGAACAAGCCTGTTCATAGGCTATAGGACAGTGGGAGTCGGGATGTTGAGGGCTCCAACAGAAACTACATGGATTTGAATTTACATTCATGATGGGGATAGGCTTTTGTTGAACAGAAATGGCCTCTACCTTTTTAGTGAGTGATTCGATTAGAGTTTTAAGCTCGGGATCGTGTTTAATTTCAAACATACCAGCGGCCTTAACTGTATTTGATGAACTAGCGGAGCGGTGGATATCGTCACTACCCCCCCAGTTGTTATTGCGTTTAGTTTGCTCTTCTATAAATTTGTAAGCCTCCGAGGCTCCTTTACTTAGAAAAATACCCCCATTCATTATGTCGAGGACTTCTTTATGGTGATGTTGAAGTCCTTTGAAAAAGGCACGAACTAACGTGTCTTTTGCTAAGTAATGATGTGGACACTCTATAAGGAGATCGGTGAAACGATTCCAAGCCTCTGAAAATGATTCATGAGGATTTTGTCGAAAGAAATGAATCTTGGAAAGCATCTCATCCGTCTTTAGGGGTGGGTAAAATGTTCCATAAACAATTTGAACAAGTTTAGCCCACGAGTCCACGAATTAGGCATTTGGGCGTTAACCAAAGCGCCGCCTTATCGGCTAAGGTGAAAGGGAATACCCTGAGTTTAATTTGTTCCACACCAACCGTAGGATGGTGGAATGTTGTTAGGAATTGTTCAATCCTACGCATGTGCTGATAAGGTTTTTCATGGTCTAAACCGTGAAAAACAGGTAACAAATTAAAAATATTTGGGGGGATTCGGAAATCCCCCACTGGGTCTGCTAGAACGATGCAAGATTTGGGGCTATCGCTCAAGGCTTTATAAAAGTCCGAGAGAGGAGTCTCTCCTTCGTCGGGCATTGTGTCAGGTAGAGTATGTGGAATAGTAGCTAGAGGTGCAATGAGTGGTATACTAGATAGGCGTGCTTGTTGATGTTGTTGTGTAATTATGCTCGGTGTTTTTGTTCGACCAGACCTTAATCTCATACAAGGCTAAGACCAAACTTAGCTAATTACGTCAACACTCCAAACAATCCTAATATACTAGTATAAACCTCTAACAGGAGATGCGAGGTGTGGAAGAAAGGAATACCTGACAAGTCCTTGCTTTCGCTTTATGAATAGCGTCTTGTTTACGCGTGTTCAGTGTATATAACTAGTTAGAACACTGAAAAACTTGTAAAATCGAAGTTCGAATCAAACCTGTGGAAATACGGCAAAAGTCAGTTCAGGGCGCGGGTGCGCTCGCTTAGGGCGCGGTCGCGCTCCGTGTAACTCCAAGTTACAGTGTTTTAGGGCGGGTCGCGCTCGAGATGGGGCCAGGTTGCGCTCAACTTCCAGTAACTTGAGCGCAGGTGCGCTCCTTTTGGGCGCGAGTCGCGCTCTGTGCAATTTTTTTTTTCCGAGGAAGTTTAATGCTGAAAAAGACAACCACAGTTAGAATCGAAGAAGGGTGGATGGGTGAAATGGGACTTTAAGAAAAAGAGTTATACTATGAAAACAATGCGAAAGTGAAACTAAGATGGCAGCGGTGCCATTTGATAAACGATAAAATGAATAGTTTACCTACGAAATGAACGATGAAACTCAAAACGTAAGTAAACTAAAACTATCTTACGAGTCTATATTTTATCAAAGATTCTACTCTCAATCCTATGAGATATAGTGGAGTAGGAAGTTCGTTCCACTCCTAGTCCTTCTGCATGCTGTGTTTTCTTGTATAAGTAATCTACTCTAAGTCTAATGAGAGATTTACGAAATGGCAACTACACTACGATGCAACTACCCACAAGATGCAACTAGTCGACTTTAAGAACAACTATGGGAATGCTACGTTGATTCTATGATAAGGAGTTAGAAGGGGATTGATTCCACCTTAACTCGACTTAATCCTACTATCGACTAATCGTCAGAAATCGAATTGAACTCGCTTCCACGTAACAACATGGTTACTCCTAATCCCTAATTACATATGGCATTTCTACCAATTCATAACTAGTATGTGAACGATTACACCCATTCTCATGGTGAACTAATCATTTCTAGAGTGGAAAGGAAATTATGACGACTCTACGATAATCGCAATCAAGCTTTCATCAAGGCTTCTCAACCCCCTCTAATGGGGGTTTAGCCGAGAATCATCACGCTATCATTCCCAATGGGATTCAAACAACACATGATATAAAGATTGAAACTTTGCTTGTTTAAATCCAATTCAAAACTACTAATGCAATAATTGAATTAAACTAATAATGACAATTAATTGAATCTACGAATTGAAACTAAACAATTAATGGAAATAAAACTAACTTATGGAGAACACTATTTTATTAATCTAATGAATAATAAAACAATGATTCCAATACTAAATTAATAATCTAACTAATCTAAGTCTAGCTATCTACGTAATAAGGGAATTTAGATCTACACAATTCTAAATGACAAGAATCAAAATTAACAAACTAGCTATTTTATTAATCAAACTAATTAAGAATAATGATTCTAAGAGTTTAATCTAAAACATGATTTGAATTTAAACTAAACTTAATTTTATTACATGAAAACTAGATCTAGAATTATCTATATTTTTAGGTCTAACTAGCTACCTCTAACTATCTACCATTAACAAAGAGCTAAGCTTTGGTTTTTATATGTTCAGATCCAAAAATCGTGCATGGGCTTGGATCCATGTTTTGGGCCAGAGAATCAGGCCCAAAACCCAATTCTTTCAGTCCAAAAAGGCCTCTTCAGCTGCAGTTTGCTTCAATAGACTTTTCGTCCACTTCTGCTACTCTGATTAGATCAAGGCTTAAACCATTGGAAAGTTCTTTCCGAGCCGGTCGTTTTGACATAAGGTAGGCCCAATTCCGAGGTTTGAGTCCAAAGATACAGACCGGAAGTTCTCGACTTGTGTCTTTTTTTACGCCGTCGACTTTTCAGCTTTTACCCGGGCTTTAGAAAGGCTTTTTCTTCTTGAATCTTGGCCTTTAATCATGGAACTCCTTAGTAACCGAACTTTGCTCCTTTATCTCGCTAAAGTGGCACATTTCTGCACATAATGGACTTTGAAGCCTGAAATGCATAAAAACACGTAATCAGTGTTAACTCTTAATTATTACTCACATAATTGGTCTAAAAGTATGACTGTTACAAGGTTAAAACTATAGTTTTGGGCTCTTATCAATCCCTCCAAGATCAACAAGTCTCAAGCTAAATCTCTCCTAGTCATGTAAGCTAGCCAATACTGTGAAGCCTATTCAGACACTTCTCATGCAACTCTAGAATGTCCTGGTTACTATCAACATGCATCAGTTGGAGAGTACAATATAAACTCATTTCATAGGCCCAACCAAGGTGGTAATAACATTGAAGGCAATTATTGGAGACATAATGCTAGACCCCCAGGTTCTCACGATCAAATTTATATTCCACAAACAAGTCAAGCTTCATAGTTGGTTCTTCAACAACAATTATACTCTCAGCAAAATTCCAATACAAGTGGAGAGTTAATGCCCGATTCTAGGAGAAATTATGCCGCACCTGCCAACCTAGAGAATGCTATTACTTTGCTATCACAGAAAAATCAAAAGTTTGAAAGTGTTCTAGAGCTTATTGCACAGTCTCAGCTCAATCTCCAGCAATCTCATGCATGTCAATGTTCTAGAATGGAGTCCGTAGAGGCTAAGGTTGACCTACTCACTACAGCTTTGTCTGTAAAGACAAAAGCCACTCAACCTAACTTATTGGAACCAATATTAAGGAGTGAAGATGTATGCCACATTGGGACAACTTCTACACTGATCACCTCCATGATCATGTCAGCTTAGTTACTACTCTCAGATCAGGATTGAAGATAGACAACAAGGTTGACTTACCTTCTCATGATGACATTGGTACAAAGCAATCGGTCAAGATTTCAAATGAAGTTCGAAAGGAAGTGGGAGAAATCCTTTCAACTCCCATTTGTCAAGATAACCAAGACAAGATATGCAAGAATGCCAAAGAGAAAGAAGAGCAGACACATGCTGATTTGTTTGTACCAAAGGCACCTTTTCCTATGTTTTTTGCTCAAAGCAAAAAGGATAAGCAATTTTTAGAGATGAAGGAGGCATTTGAGAAAGATAACATCAATATCCCCTTTCTCAAAGCAATCAAGCAGTTGCCATGATATGCCAAATTCTTGAAGGATGCATTCAACATAAAGAGAAGTACTTATGTTCCAAAGCGAGCATTTCTAGTTGGACAAACAACATCTATTATCCATCAGCAAGCTCCAGTTAAGCTCAAAGATCTAGGAAGTCCCACAATATCATGCAAGATAGGAGAAAAAGTCACAGGTACTGATCTTTTAGACCTTGGTGCTAGTGTTAATCTCTTGCCATATCATGTGTACCAAGCGTTTGGCCTGTAGAACCTAAAGCCTACAAAAGTCAAATTGAAGTCAGCTGACCGTTCTACCTAGATTCTCAGAGGCATAGTTGAGGATGTTCTTTTTCAACTAGCCAATTTCTACTATCCAATGGATTTCATTGTGATAGACACCTAGTAGGCCTTTGATAAAATTACAATTATTCTAGGCTGACCTTTCCTCGCTACCGCAAAAGCTTTGATAAATTGTCACAATGGTGAAATGAAGATCAACTTTGGTAAGATGTCCATGGACATAAATATCTTTCACCTGTTGCATAAGGATTGTGATGACCCTGAAGGTGAAGAGGTGTACTTAGTTGATAGCATAATACAGGAATCCTTCCCATTCGAAGATACAATTGATAGTGCTCAATCTACATAAAACTGTGATGAACCTGAGAGCTCCACTACAGAGGTGTTGCTAGCCATGTTCTTGGAATCTCTGCAGAAAATTCAGGATTTAAGTGAGCAGAATGGAAAATTGACAGACAGTGTATCATATCTTAAGAAGATGAACTCTTCATTTCAGGATGAACAACAGACTTCTGCCCAGAAAAATCAGTTGCTAGAGAATTAGCTTAATGAAGTTTTGGAAAAACAACAAAATCTAGAAACTTAAATGAGTCTTCTGAAGCAGAAAGTGGACCATATTGATAAGAAACATTGCACTGTTGAAGCCTCTTCTACACCATCATTGTCTGAACGAGAGAAGTATGTGAACCAGTCTATCGCCCACCTTGAGCACAGTCAACAAGACATTCATTATCATCACTATGGTGGTAAAGGGCACATCAGATACTATTGTCCTGTTAGAAAGAAAGATTTTTGTCAATCTTCTACACAAAGAAACCACAAGGCATATCACACAATCATCAGACCTGAAATAGTTCAAGGTAGAGAAACAACTTCACCAGCAATCTTTTCAGCATATCAAAGAGTATTTTTGACAACTGATAAATGTAAAATGATAGTTTTACTAATGAATAAAGCGATGGAACTCGAAACACAAGTAAAACTAAAAACTGAACTTGTACTAGATTTATCAAAGATTTCTACTCTCAATACTATTGAAGTAGAGTTGGAATAGAAGATTTGTTCCATTCCTAGTTCTTTAGCATTCAAGTTTCCTACGACTATCAATCCTACCAAAGTCAATGAGAGAATTATTAATTATACTACGAAATGCTACATAATACTAAGGTTTGAATCTAGAATAAGAATTAGTGGGGAATTGAATCCACCTTGAATCCAACTTAAGAAACTGGCATAGACTGTTGTAATATAATTCTTACGTTCTTATTATCATGGCCAATTCTTATGGTAAGAATTGGTCGTTCTAATCCCTAATTATACATGGCATTTCTACCAATTCATAACTAGCATGTGAGGACGTCCACCCATTCTCATGGCGAATCAATGACCTTCTAGAGTGGAATAGACTCTTACAATGATTCTAAGCTAACAAAATCAAGTTTTCATCAATGCTTCATCAAACCCCTCTAATGGAGGTTTAGCCTTGATTCATAAAACTATCATTTCCATATGAAATTGAATACGACATAATATAAAGATTCTAACTTTATTAAATTTAACTAAACAATAATTAAAATATAAATTAACAACTAAGAAATCATTAAATAACAATAATCGAAATTAATCTAAATAATTATTAAATAACAAGATCAAATTTAACAAGAACTAACTATTTTATTTATCTAATGAATGATATTTAATGATTCAAATAACTAATCTAAAACAAGGAATGAAACTAATTAATGGAATGGAAACTAATTAATTAAATCCAAAAACTAGATCTAGAACTAAGGTTTAATGGCTACTCTAATGGCTACCTTCTAACCTAAAACTAATTGATACTTAAGAGCTAAGTCTTGTGTGTGGAAATGGAGGAGGCCAGATCCACATTTTCGTGCATGGGCTGAGGGTCCATGTTTTGGGCAAGAAAATCGAGCCCAAAGGCCAATTTCTTCAGTCCCAGGGCCCTTTTCAGCTAGCTATGACTTCAACAGTCTTTTCGTCCACTTCTGCTCCTCTGATTGGGTTAAGTTTTAGACCACTGGAAATCTCATTCTGAGCCGGTCATTTTGACATAAGGTACGTTCAATTTCGAGGCTTGAGTCCAAAGATACAATTTTCAGAATTTCTGCTGACTTTTTTATGTTGTTTCTGCCCGTCTTGGCCTTTAATTCCCATAAATTCTTAGCAACCAACCCTTTACTCCTTTATATCGCCAAAGTGGTACATTTATGCACATTGTTGACTTCAATGCCTGAAATACATAAAAGCACTTAATTAGCATTAACTCTTATTTATTACTCGCATAATTGGTCTAAAAGTATTATTGTTAAGGGGTTAAAACTACAGTTTTAGGCTCTTATCAACAACCCACAAGGTGAGACCTCCTCGTCTTCCAAACATTCATCAGATTTGGGTAAGAAAATTTGATCTCCTCACTCCAAATTGATAATGCATGATATATAGTCTTAGGGATCTGACTTAAAAAGACCTAAAAAAAAAAAAAAAAAAAACTTGGTAAAAGGAAATGTTCTTATTTTTTGGATTAATTTTGATATTCGGCATCAATGGTAACATCTTCCCTTTTTCTCATTCATTTCATTTACTTAATTTCTATACATTGAGGACAATGCATATGATAAGTTGGGGGAGGGTGTACTTGAGAGATGAATTTTGAAAATTAGTTTTCAAAAACAAAAATATTTTTGTTTCTATATTAGTAGCATGAGAAAAATGAATTTTAATGATGAGTCTGGGATATATATTCTATACTGCTTAGTGTTTGGTTTCATAGATAGTTGATATTATTGATTTCATTACCACTTAGACTATTTATTATGCTCGGACATAGTTCTTGTTGATAGAATTCTTTTTAAAAGGCACCACCATAGTACTTGGTCAGTTTTGTGTACTTTTGCTAGAAGAAAGATTTAAACCCTAAGTAAACTGGAAGTAGAATTTTTAGAATTAGCCCGTGAGACTTGAGCTTTATACCCATTCTTTGGAGAGTCTTACGAAAAATCCGTGTCTTAGTGACTCAACATTTTTCAATTCTTTATGTCATTGCAATATAGTCTCATTATTCGTTGATTTGGTTAATCACGATATGACATCAACTGGGGAGATAGCCATTAGGTCTTGTAGTCTATTCGAAATAGAGTATCATACTGATATGTCAAGTAGTAAACCCATTCAGCCTTTATCCCACCTAGTAGGACCATCATGTTAAACTCTTTTGAACCTTACAATTAGCCATTTTCTTTCATAAAACCATTTACCCTTTACCCAACTCCAGACAAGGAGTATAGCCAAAAACCTTTATCAGCCATACCCATATGTTTCTGAGAATACGAGGGGAACAAGGACGAAGAAAGATAATAAAATGAAGATTAGAAGGAAATATCAGAGAGATACAATGAAAACCATCATTATGTTCTAAGTGAAAGAAGCTAGTGGAAAACAAGCATATCCAGTACTAATCAAGGATATACCACTAAGTTAAAAAAAAAATAAATAAAAAATTGAACAGAATGGATGAAAAGCTAAGACAAAGGAAGACTTTTCTCGGCAATACAGAATATGGAGAAATCTTCCAAAGAATGAAGCAAAACCCTTAGTGTTTTCAGAAATAACCTTAGAATCTATTTTACATTTCCTTCATAAACCAATACCCAAACCAAGTTACAACCCATAACTTATCACTATAGTATGATACGAAGTCTAGAATAGGTGAGAGGATGATAAAGTGAAAGACCCGACACTTCATATGTGATTGACATTCTTTCCATGAGACTACTGTCATTTAGAAGTCTGTTTTTCAACGTAGTATGCAGGATGTTAGTATTCATTATTCTTTTCCCCACATACATGAGGTAAAATAGTATACCATCTTCGGAGAGATTATTTTCTGAGAGTATGACCAGTGAGAATTGAAAGTCGGGATTATCTACCTATGGTAAACTAGGGATTCCGTTTCTTGGATAGGAGAGTATATGAGATTGACTAACTACAAACATAAGCCTTGATTAAGAATTTTGTCAATTTTTACTATCTCCCATCATAATCTTTGAGTCTTTCCAATAATGTAGTTAGTAATGAAAACTGTTTGTTGGAGTAAGCACTAAGTGGGTAAGGAATTTCTCTCTCTAAAATATATTATCATTCTTGAACATGCTATTGATTGATTTTGTGGGTCTATCACCTGAAAACCTTCACGAGACTATAACGCGTCCTTTTTAGGGAACTTAAAGGTTTAAAGCCTTCTTGCATATGGTAAATGCAATCGCGATGCCTACGAAAATGAGTTAGGATTTTATTTTTTTTATTAGGATGTGATTTTGATCACTTATCTATTTTTTATCTTATTTGCTAAGAGACTAGCAAAAGGCTAGTTGGGAGTTATTATAAGTGCTCAAAAAGTGCAATTTAACCCTCGATTATGCCTCTTTTTTAGCCTCCTTTGTGGACTAATAGTGTTTGTAAGTTATGTTTTATGATTCTATAGGTGAAAAAGAGAGTTTTGTGCAATATTAGAGAAAAAGGGCTAAAACGGAGCAATTCAGAGCATTAAGGATCACATGGGAAGCCCGTGGACAATCATGGAGAAGGCCAAGGAATTAAAGTTATTAAAGATGCAACTTGGTCCTATTTTAAAGCCTATTTGGAAGCCCAAGGCCAAAGGATTCGTTGCTTGGACTGAAGCCCACAAAAGAGGATAGAAGGATAGAGCAGAAGAGACAAAATAGACTTTCGCGTCTGGGATGCATGGATCGTGCGTCCAGACGCATTGCCCGCATCTGGGACACATGGATAGTGAGTTCAGACACATTGCTCACGTCTGAGACGCATGGATAGTGCGTCCAGACGCATGAAATGACACTGTAGCCAATTCCTTCTCAGTTTTAGAGACGAAGTTGGACTCTAAAAGAAGTCTATTTGTATTAGGAAACAAATGGCGGTTTGGAATGCTTCTAGAACTCATTGTAACCCTTATAAATAGAGGAGCTAAGTGCCTCATGTAATTTTCCAATTCACTTATATTCTTGTCTCCAAAACTTGAGGCAGAGAGAGATTAATAATAAAAGATTCGATTTTAACTAGTTGAGTCTTAATAAATTAGTCTTTCTAGTTTTATGTTCTTCGACTCTTCTTCTTCTCGTTTTTCTTGTTCTTCCTTCTTTATGGAAGGCTAATCTTCTCCATCAAGGGAGAAGATGAAGCCGGTGCTTAGGATTTAATGATTCTTCTGGTTAATGGTGTTCTTAAATGATGTTAGTTCTTTATGTATTTAGTCATTAGTTCCATTGCCCAGACCAGGGGATGGAAGTATAGTTTAGGGTTTTATTTATTGCAATTGAATATTTGATAGTGACATGCTTTTATTTATTGCAATTGAATATAATCCTAGAATATGGTTTTATTTGATGTAATTGAATATTATACTATTATTTTTTACTTTTCTTCTAGTTGTGTAGTGTTTTAGAGTAACAAAAGTATTCCTTGTGTTTGCCTTAGATGGTGATTCATTGAATAGCTGCCCAAGCTCACATAAAAGGAAAGAAGATACGAGTAACATGAACATAGGAACAACCTTAAGTAGAGTTATTCGTTAACGATGTTTCATCCAAGAGGGCATTGACACTCGCTCGATTGCCTAATTGTAGTCTACTTGTGAGAACAACCATAAAGCAAAAGGTTATTGAATCAAAAGTATTGGTGGATTCTAATCTCTTGAATTCCCTCTCATAAATTCTCAATAGTTTAGTTTAGTTTAGTTTAGTTCAGCTTCTTTTTGTGTATGTAGATGGTATATGGATGATGTAGATAGATGATGGTCGTTGAACAAAATAGAAGCGTATCGAAACCTAATTATCCCTCAATAAGTAAAGGATGAGTAGGGTATCGTTCCACTCTTAAGTGTATGTTTATATGAAGGACAGGACTAGAAAGGGAGTTTGAGGGATTCAAAACTATGAATATAGATATTATAGATTCTAATGCAAAACTAAACTAAGCTAAACTAAACTAAACTATTGAGAATTTATAAGAGAGGAAATTCAAGAAATTTAAATCCACCAATACTTTTGATCTATGACCTTCTACTTCATGGTTGTTCTAACAAGTAGACTATAATTAGGCAATCGAGCGAGTGTTGATGCCCTCTTGGACGAAACATCGTTAACGAATCACTCTACTTAAGGTTGTTCCTATGTTCATGTTACTAGTATCTTCTTTCCTTTTATATGAGCTTGGGCAGTTATTCAATGAATCACCATTTAAGGCAAACACAAAGAATACTTCCCTTACTCTAAAATGCTACACAACTAAAAGAAAAGTAGAGAATAATAGTATAATATTCAATTACAATAAATAAAACCTTATTCTAGTATTATAATCAATTGCAATAAATAAAAGCATGTCACTAACAATTATTGAATTGCAATTAATAAACCCTAAACTAGCATGATATTCAATTGTAATAAATAAAAACCTTAATCTATACTTCCATCCCCTGGTCTAGGCAATGGAACTAATAACTAAAAACATAAAGAACTAACCTGATTGAAGAACACCATGAATTGAAAGAATCAACAAATCCTAAGCACCAACTTCATCTTCTCTTTTGAAGGAGAAGATTAGCCTTCCATAAAAAAGGAAGAACCGAATCTCTTATTGTTAATCTCTCTCTACCTCAAGTTTTGGAGACAAGAATATAAGTGAATTAGCATATTACATGCGGCACTTAGGTCTTCTATTTATAAGGGTTACAATGAGTTTTAGAAGCATTCCAAACCGCCATTTGTTTCCTAATAAAAATAGACTTCGTTGATAGTCCAACTTCGTCCCCAAAACTGAGAAGAAATTGGCTACATTGTCATTTCATGCATCTGGACGCATGATCCATGCATCTCAGATGCAAGCAATGCGTTTTGATGCGCGATAAATGCGTTTCAGACACGAATGTCTATTTTGTCTCTTCTGCTTTATCCTTTTATCCTCTTTTGTGGGCTTTGGTCCAAGCAACGAATCCTTCGGCGTTGGGCTTCTAAATAGGCTTTAAAATAGGTCCAAGTCGCATCTTTAATATCTTCAATTCCTTGGCCTTCTCCATGATTGTCCATGGGCTTCTCGTGTGATCTTTAATGCTCTGAATTGCTCCGTTTTACCCAATTTTCTCTAATATTCTACAAAACTGTCTTTTTCACCTGTAGAATTATGAAACATAACTTACAACCACTGTTAGTCCACTAAGATGGCTAAAGAAGATGCATAATCGAGGGTTAAATTGCACTTTTTGAGCACTTATCACAACTCCCAACTAGCCTTTTGCTAGGCTCTTAACAAATAAGATAAAAAAATAGATAAGTGATCAAAATCACATCCTAATAACAAAAATAAAATCCTAACCCATTTTTGCAAGCATCGCGATTGCATTTACCATATGCAACAAGGCTTTAAACATTTAAGTTCCCCAAAAAGGACAAGTTATAGTGTCGTGAGGATTTTCAGGTGATATACCCATAAAATCAATCAATAACATGTTAAAGAATGATAGTATTTTTTAGAGAGAGAAATTCCTTACCCACTTAGTGCTTACTTTAACAAACGGTCTCCATTGCTAACTACATTGCTGCAAAGACTCATAGATTATGATGGGAGATAGTAAAAATTGACAAAATTCTCAATCAAGGCTTATGTGTGTACTTAGTCAATCTCCTATACTCTCCTATCCAAGAAACGGAATCTCTTGTTTGCCATAAGCAGATAATCTCAACTTTCAATTCTCACCGGTCATACTCTCAGAAAAGAATCTCTCTGAAGATGGTATACTATTTTACCTCATGTATGTGGGGAAAAGAATAATGCATACGAACATCCCACATACTACCTTGAAAAACAGACTTGTGGATGAAATTAGTCTCATGGAAAGAATGTCAATCACATATGAAGTGTCGGGTCCTTCACTTTAGCATCCTCTCACCTATTATAGAGTTCGTATCATACTGTAGTGATAAGTCTTGGGTTGCAACTTGGCTTGGGTATTGGTTTTTGAAAGAAAGGTAAAAAGGATTCTAAGGTTGTTTCTGGAAACACCAAGGGTTTTGCTTCATTCTTTGGAAGATTTCTTCAAATTCTGTATTGCAGAGAAAATTCTTCCTTTGTCTTAGCTTTTCTATCCATTCTCGCTTTTTCAACTTTTTTTTTTTTTTTTTTAACGCAGTGGTGTATCCTTGATTAGTACTGGATATGCTTGTTTTCCACTAGCTTCTTTCACTTAGAATAGAATGATGGTCTTCATTGTATCTCTCTGGAATTTCCTTGTAATCTTCCTTTTGTACTATTCCTTCCTCTTTGTGCCCGTTGTATTCTCAGAAACATATGGGTATGGCTGATAAAATTTTTGGCTAGACTCCTTGTCTGGAGTTGGGAAAAGGGTAAACGGTTTCATGAAATAAAATGGCTTATTGTAAGGCTCAAAAGGGTTTAACATAATGATCCTACTAGGTGGGAGAAAGGCTGAATGGGTTCATTACTTGACTTATCAATATGATACTCTGTTTTGAATAGACTACAAGACTTAATGGTTATCTCCCTAGTTGATGTCATTTCGTGATTAACCAAATCAACGAATAATGAGACTATATCATAACGACATAAAAAACTGAAAGATATTAAGTCATTAAGACTCTGATTTTTCGTAAGAACTCTCCAAAGAATGGGTATAAAGCTCAGGTCTCACGGGCTAAGTCTAAAAATTTTACTTCCAGTTTAATAGAGGTTTAAATCTCACTTCTACCAAAAGTACACAAAACTGACGAAGTACTATGGTACTGCCTTGATTAAGAATTCTATCAACATGAACTATGTCCGAGCTTAATAAATAGTCTAAGCGGTAAAGAAATCAATAATATCAACTATCTATCAAACTTAACACTTAGCAGTATAGAATATATATCCCAGACTCATTATTAAATTTCATTTTTCTCATGTTATTGATATAGAAACAAAAATATTTTTGTTTTTGAAAACTAATTTTCGGAATTCATTTCTCAAGTAAACCCTCCCCCAACTTAACATATGCATTGTCCTCAATGTATAGAAATTAAGTAAATGAAATGAATGAGAAAAAGGGAAGATGTTACCATTGATGCCGAATATCAAAATTAATTTAAAAAATAAGAACATTTCCTTTTACAATGATTTTTTTTTTGTTTGGTTTTTTTAAGTCAAATCCCTAAGACTATATATCATGTATTATCAATTTGTAGTGAGGAGATCAGATTTTCTTACCCAAATCTGAGGAATGTTTGGAGGACGAGGAGGTCTCACCTTATGGTTTGTCAAAAATACTCCTTGATATGCTGGAAAGATTGCTGGTGAAGTTGCTTCTCTACCTTGAAGTATTTTAGGTATGATGATTATGTGATAGGTCTTGTGGTTCCTCTGTGCAGAAGATAGACGAAAATCTTTCTTTCTAACAAGACAATAGTATCTAATGTGCCCTTTACCACCATAGTGATGATAATGGATGTCTGGCTGACTGCACTCAAGGTGGGCAGTAGACTGGTTCACATACTTCTCTCGTTCAGAGAATGATGGTGTAGAAGAAGCTTCAGTAGTGCAATTCTTATTATCAATATGGTCCACTTTCTGCTTCAGAAGACTCATTTCAGTTTCTAGATTCTATTGTTTTTCCAAAACTTCTTTAAGCTGATTCTCTAGCAACTGATTTTTCTTGGTAGAAGTCTGTTGTTCATCTTTAAATGTAGAGTTCATCTTCTCACAATATGATACTCTCTCTGTCAATTTTCCATTCTGCTCACTTAAATCCTGAATTTTCTGCAGAGATTCCAAGAACATGGCTAGCAACGCCTCTGTGGTGGGGTTCTTAGGTTCATCACAGTTTTCTGTAGATTGAGCACTCTCAATTGTATCTTTGAATAGGCAGAATTATTGTATCATGCTATCAAGGAAGTACACCTCTCCACCTTCGGTGTTATCGTAATCCTTATGCAACAGGTGAAAGATATTTATGTCCATGGACATCTTACCAAAGTTGATCTTCATTTCAGCGTTGTGAAAATTTATCAAAGCTTTTGCAGTAGCGAGGAAAGGTCAGCCTAGAATAATTGGAATTTTATTAAAGGCCTCCTAGGTGTCTATCACAATGAAATCCATTGGATAGTAGAAATCGGCTACTTGAACAAGAACATCCTCAACTATACCTCTGGGAATCTTGGTAGAACAGTCAACTAACTTCAATTTGACTTTTGTAGGCTTTAGGTTCTCCAGGCCCAACGCTTCGTACACATGATATGGCAAGAGATTAACACTGGCACCAAGGTCTAAAAGTGCATTACCCGTGAATTTTTCTCCTATCTTGCATAATATTATAGGACTTCCTGTATCTTTGATCTTGACTAGAGCTTGCTGATAGATAATAGATGTTGTTTGTCCAGCTAGAAATGCTCGCTTTGGAACATGAGTACTTCTCTTTATATTTCATGCATCCTTTATGAATTTGGTATATGATGGCAACTGCTTGATCGCTTTGAGAAAAATGATATTGATGTTATCTTTCTCAAATGCCTCCTTCATATCTAAAAATTGCTTGTCCTTTTTGCTTTGAGCAAAAAACATAGGAAAAGGTGTCTTTGGTACAAACACATCAGCATATGTCTGCTCTTCTTTCTCTTTGGCATTCTTTCATATCTTGTCTTGGTTATCTTGACAAATGGGAGTAGAAAGGATTTCTCTCACTTCCTTTCTAACTTCATTTGAAATCTTAACCGATTGCTCTGTAGCAATGTCATCATGAGAAGGTAAGTCAACCTTATTGTGTATCTTCAATCCTGATCTGAGAGTAGTAACTGAGCTGACATGATCATGGAGGTGATAAATACTAGCAGTTGTTGCAATGTGGCATACATCTTCACTCTTCGATATTGGTTCCAATAAGCTAGGTTGAGTGGCTTGTGTCATTACAGACAAAGCAGTGGTGAGTTGGTCGACCTTAGCCTCTAGAGACTCCATTCTATAACATTGACTTGCCTGAGATTGCTGGAGACTGAGCTGAGACTGTGCAAGAAGCTCTACAACACTTTCAAACTTCTGATTTTTTTATGATAGCAAAGTAATTTCATTATCCAGTTTGGCAGGTGCGGCATAATTTCTCCTAGGATCAGGCACTAACTCTCCACTTGTGTTTGAATTTTGCTGAGAGTATAATTGTTGTTGAGGGACCAACTATGAAGCTTGACTTGTGTGTGGAATATAACTTTGATATTGGGAACCTGGGTCCAACATTCTATCTCCAATAATTACCTTGAAAGTTATTACCACATAAATTGGGCCTCTGAAATGAGTTTATATTGTACTCTCCAACTGATGCATGTTGATAGTAATCAGGACATTCTAGAGTTGCATGAGAAGTGTCAGAACAAACTTCGCAGTATCGGCTAGCTTGCATAACTAGGAGAGATTTAACATGAGACTTGTTGATCTTGGAGGGATTCATAGAGAACTGGTTGAATTTCTTACTCAGAGTTTCAATTATGGTGGCCAGGCTGGCTAATGTAGACTTCAGTTCTTGATCTGATTGTTCATGTGCTTGGTAACCAAATTGCTTTGGCTCCCCTTCCATTCAAGCTACATCCTCATTGCTTGTAGTCCACTGTTGTGTTTCTTCAGCTAAATTCTCAAGAAAGTTGTAAGCTTCCTCTCCATCCATTGATGTAAACTTGCCTTTGTACATTGACTGTATCATCTGCTTGTTCATCATCGAGAGTCCTCGATAGAAAAAATGAGCCAGTGTGCTCTTGTCGTATCCATGATGTGGACATGAGATTAGCAGATTATTAAATTTCTCCCAGCTTTGATGATATTCTTCAGTCACCTCCATTTGAAATTGTTGATGGCTTGCTGCATGGCATCTGTCTTCTGGGTGGGTAGAACTTGTTCAAAAACTTTGTTCTCAACTTCTCCTACTTATCTATTGAATTGGTCGGCTGTGCAGTTAACCATTCCGACGTTTTACCTTCGAGTGAGAGCGGAAAAAGAATCAACTTGATACTCTCATCTTTGATATTCTGGTTCTTGAAAGTTCTGAGGACTGATAGAAATTTGTTCATGTGAACATATGGTTGAACATTGTCTGAACCATTGAACTTTGGAAGCATAGAGATTATTGATGCTCTAAATTCAAACTAGTTAGATTCTGTCTCTGGGAAAATAATACTGCTGGGTGGGTCTCCAATGATTAGTGAATAGAAATCGCTCAGCTTCTTCCTCTGTTGTGCTTGCATAGGTGGGATAGCTTCAAGATTATTCAGGCCCACAACACCTCCATCATTACGTGCGGCCATTGTATCAATCTTGTCTAGTATTATTATGAGTCGGTTGTTAAACCTTGTCCACTGTTTTGTTCTTACTGGACGACGATTAGGACGACGGGGCATACACTAGAAAATGTTATGCGGAGATGATGAAAAATATCCTACTATGCTTGAATGCAATTAAACTAATATGCAACTATTCTAAATTATACTAAAATGTGAAACTATTTTCCTTCAACTGGGTTTGGCTTTGTAGCTAGTATCTCGCCCATTGTCTAAAGTTTTCTCTTCTAGGGTTATGGTGAATCACTTGGATTGCTTAAGTACCACTGCCCACAGACGATAGTCCGTTTGTCAAGATTCAGACAAGAAACACTAGTGTTTGATGTTTCACTGTGTTGGCTTACAACTTCAATTTTTGAAAAGGTCCTAAATGCAATTATACTAGAAAGCAGTAAAACTAAACTATGATGCAACTATACTAAGAAAGACAAAAAAAGAATGAAGATTCGACTAACCTAGATGGTAGATCTTGTCTTCGAGATGTCCTTCAAGCTTCTCTCTTTCTCAAAAGGATGGATGATGTGGTTAAAATTACCTCAAGATCCAAACTTTTAATCTTAAAAGAAAACGTTAAACATAAACAACTTAAAATGGCAGCGGTGCCATTTGACCTTTTCCAGGGCTACAATTAATTATATTCCCCGACAGCGGCGCCATTTGACCAGCTTTTTTTTCTGTTTATTGGATGGTATATGGATGATGTAGATAGATGATGGTCGTTGAACAAAATAGAAGCGTATCAAAACCTAATTATCCCTCAATAAGTAAAGGATGAATAGGGTATCGTTCCACTTTTAAGTATATATTTATATGAAGGACAGGACTGGAAAGGGGGTTTAAGGGATTAAAAACTATGATTATAGATATTATAGATTCTAATGTTAAACTAAACTAAACTAAACTAAACTATTGTGAATTTATAAGAGAGGGAATTCAAGATATTAGAATCCACCAATAATTTTTATCTATGACCTTCTGCTTAATGGTTGTTCTCACAAGTAGACTACAATTAGGCAATTGAGCAAGTGCTGATGCCCTCTTGGACGAAATATCGTTAGCAAATAACTCTACTTAAGGTTGTTCCAATGTTCATGTTACTAGTATCTTCTTTCCTTTTATGTGAGCTTGGGTAGTTATTCAATGAATCACCATCTAAGGCAAACACAAGGAATACTTCCCTTACTCTAAAATGCTACACAACTAGAAGAAAAATAGAGAATAATAGTATAATATTCAATTACAATAAATAAAACCTTATTCTAGTATTATAATCAATTGCAATAAATAAAAGCATGTCACTAGCAATTATTGAATTGCAATAAATAAAACCCTAAACTAGCATGATATTCAATTGTAATAAATAAAAACCTTAATCTATACTTCCATCTCCTGGTCGGGGCAATATAACTAATAACTAAAAACATAAAGAACTAACCTGATTGAAGAACACCATGAACCAAAAGAATCAACAAATCTTAAGCACCGGTTTCATGTTCTCCCTTGAAGGAGAAGATTAGCCTTCCATAAAGAAGGAAGAACACGAAGAACGAGAAGAAGAAGAGTCGAAAAACATAAGACTAGAAAAGACTAATTTATTATGACTAGGCTAGTTAAAATCGAATCTTTTATTATTAATCTCTCTCTGTCTCAAGTTCTGCAGACAAGAATATAAGTGAATTGGGAAATTACATGAGGCACTTAGGTCCTCTATTTATAAGGGTTACAATGAGTTCTAGAAGCATTCCAAACCGCCATTTGTTTCCTAATACAAATAAACTTCTTTCAGAGTCCAACTTCTTCTCCAAAACTGAGAAAAAATTGGCTACAATGTCTTTTCATGCAGTTGGACGCACGATCCATACGTCTCAGATGCGAGCAATGCGTCTGGACGCGTGATCCATGTGTCTCATACGCGAAAGTTTATTTTTTCTCTTCTGCTCTATCCTTCTATCCTCTTTTGAGGGCTTTGGTCCAAGCAATGAATCCTTTGGCCTTGCGCTTCCAAATAGGCTTTAAAATAGGTCCAAGTCGCATCTTTAATAGCTTCAATTCCTTGGCCTTCTGCATGATTTTCCACGGGCTTCCCATGTGATCTTTAATTCTCTGAATTGCTCCGTTTTACCCTTTTTTCTCTAATATTTTACAAAACTCTCTTTTTCACCTGTAGATTCATAAAACATAACTTACAAGCACTGTTAGTCCACTAAGATGGCTAAACAAGAGGCATAATCGAGGGTTAAATTGCACTTTTTGAGCACTTATTAGTGCTCCTTAAGGTTTTTTCTCTAGAAAAAAAGCTCTAAGATAGGGTGATCCATTGTCGCCTTATATGTTTGCTTATGTTATGGAGATTATTAATGCTCTTATTCTACGAAGGCTTCTGCAAAAAAATATATTGCCCCATCCCAAATGCCCAGAGACTATAATTACTCACTTATGTTTTGCTAACGATATTCTAGTTTTTTCCAAAGGAAGTATTGATTCAGTTCAAGCCATCAAAGATATTCTCTCATCTTTTACTGCTGCTACTGGTCTTAATATGAATTTGAGTAAATCCTCTATTCTCACTGGTAGCATGATCTCTGATGACGGAGTTGCTCTTGCAAACATTGTGGGTGTCCAAGTTCCTGAATCACCTCTCAAATACTTGGGACTTCCCCTAGTGTCTTCCAGACATAACATAAGAAATTGTCTCCCTCTCATTGAGAAAGTTACTGGAAAAACTTCCAATTGGAAGAAAGTCATGCTGGTAGACTTCAACTCATCATTTCTGTATTATCTTCCTTCCACTCTTATTGGGCTAGAACATTCCTTCTACCTAAGAGTGTTTTGCTGAAAGTTTCTTGTATTATATTTTTATGGAGTGGTCCTCAAATGGCTTCTAAGATGTATCAAACTAGTAGAGAAAATTTGATATATAGCAAGCAAGAGGGAGGGTTAGGAATAGTTGAACCTCTAATCTGGAATAGAGGCGTGTTATGTGGCTTGGTTTTCAAGATTGCAAGAAGAGAACACAACCTGTGGAATTAATTGTTGGATTTGGGAAGAGCAGATTAAATCTAAATTTTTTTGGACGATGGATATTCCCAAAGATTGCTCATGGTCATGGAGATCAATTCTCAAGAGTAAAAAATTTTCTCAGAAATTTACGAAATATATTCTTGCAAACGGGAATCAAACCTATCTATGGCATGACATATGGTGTATGAATGCACCCTTGCTTAGAAACAGTGAAGCAAGTACTCTCTTCTCTTTCCCTGAGAATGCCAGAGTTAGTAAGCTTATTGATAATGGAAGGTGGAACCATGTTGTACACTCATTACCTACAGGAGTTCTCAAGAATAGTATTCTCAGTATTGATATCTTTAATCATTTACATGAGGACAAGATTATATGGACTCAAACCGCTTCAGGGGAATTTTCTACCAAGTCGGCATATGAGAGTCTTAAAAGAACTAGAAGTCCAGTCAACTGGTATGGACTAGTGTGGGGAAGATTCGTGATGCCGAAGTATTCGTTAGATGCTTAGCAGTTATTCTCGAGAATCATGCCCACCCAAGATAGATTGGTATATAAGAAAGTTCTTAACTCTTCTTCTTGTTGCTTGTGTAACAACAGTTGTGAGAACTCTAAGCATTTGTATTTCAACTGCAACTACTCCAAGGTTGTCTGGTCCCAGGTTAAGAAGGAACTAGGTCTCACAGCCACGGTTCACCACTCTCTAATCGAGAATGGTGTAACATCTTAAGCTTATGCAGAGGGAAATCTCCTACTGTTGAAGTTTATAAGGTGTTCATTTGTGCAGTTATTAGTTATATATGGAGGGAAAGGAACAACAGATTGTTTAACGATGTGTCTATGGCAGCCTCTGATCTTAGTAAACTTTTGATATCTAAAATGTGTCATTACTTGGAGGTCAAGGTGGATGAAATTGTAGATTCTATTCCGTTGAGAGTTCTTGCATAGAGGCTTGGCATTTCCTTCAAGTATAAGAGAAAATCAGTCATTCAATGCAAATGTGTACCTCCTAATCATGGTATAGTCAAGATAAATTGTGATGGCTTTATGTGTGAACAAGGAGTGGGATATGGGGAAATAGGCCGGGATGAATATGGAACAGTTTTTTTTGCATATACAGGAGGAGGTTCAACTAGATCTATTCTATTTCAAGAGATTAAGGCTATGGAACAAGGTTTAGCTATATCTGTGGAGGTGACCATTACAAGAGTCTTAGTAGCTGATAAGAGCCCAAAACTGTAGTTTTAACCCTTTAACAGTCATACTTTTAGACCAATTATGTGAGTAATAATTAAGAGTTAACACGACACGTGTTTTTATGCATTTCAGGCTTCAAAGTCCATTATGTGCAGAAATGTGCCACTTTAGCGAGATAAAGGAGCAAAGGTCGGTTACTAAGGAATTCCGTGATTAAAGGCCAAGTTTCGAGAAGACAAAGCCTTTCTAAAAGCCCGGTCAAAAGCTGAAAAGTCGACGGGCGTAAAACAAAGACACAAAGTCGTGAGAACTTCCAAAGGACATATCTTTGGACTCAGACCTCGGAATGGGGCCTACCTTATGTCAAAACGACCGGCTCAGAAAGAGCTTTCCAATGGTCTAAGCCTGGATCCAATCAGAGGAGCAGAAGTGGACGGAAAGTCTGTTGAAGCCAACTGAAGCTGAAGAGGCCTTTTTGGACTGAAAGAATTGGGTTTTGGGCCTGATTCTCTGGCCCAAAACATGGCTCCAAGCCCATGCACGATTTTTGGATCTGAATGTATAAAAACAAAAGCTTAGCTCTTTGTTAATGGTAGATAGTTAGACCTAGATTAGATTTAGATTAGTTAGCATCCATTAATGAATTCTAGATCTAGTTTTTCATGTAGATTAATTAAGTTTAGTTCCATTTCAATTATTGTATTAGATTAAACCTTTGAATCTTGTTCTTCATTTTGATTAGATCAATAAAGTAGTATTTTTTATCAATTTCGATTTTGTCATTTCCATTCCTAGATCTAATTTCAATTCCTGTCTTTATTTCATTTGATTCATTAAATTAGATTTCATTATTGTTTAATTAAGTAAATTTCAATTCTTTATATCATGTTTAGTTTAAATGTAATCGGAAATGATTGCGTAATGATTCTCGGCTAAACCTCCATTAGAGGGGGTTGAGAAGCCTTGATGAAAGCTTGATTCCGAATATCGTAGAATCGTCGTAATTTCCTTTCCACTCTAGAAACGATTAGTTCACCATGAGAATGGGTTTAATCGTTTATATGCTAGTTATGAATTGGTAGGAATGCCATGTGTAATTAGGGATTAGGAAGAACCAATTGTTCTGCGAAGCAGTTCAATTCGGATTACGACGATTCGTCGTTAAAAGGAACTTAAGTTGAGTTAAGGTGGAATCAATCCCCCTTTAACTCCTTATCATAGAATCAACGTAGCATTCCCTTAGTTATTCCCATCATCGACTAGTTGCATTTCGTGGGTAGTTGCATCGTAGTCTAGTTGCCTCATTCGTAAATCTCTCATTAGACTTTAAGTTTAGAGTACTTACACTTGAGAACATAGCATACGGAAGGACTAGGAGTGGAACGAATCACTCTACTCCACTATATCTCATAGGATTGAGAGTAGAAACTTTGATAAATATAGGCACATAAATTAGTTTTAGTTTACTTACGTTTTGAGTTTTATCGTTCATTTCGTAGGTAAACTATTCATTTTATGTTTTATCAAATAGTGCCGCTGCCATCTTAGTTTCACTTTCGTATTGTTTTCGTAGTATTAGTACTGTTCTTAAAGTCCCATTTCACCCACCCACCCTTGTTTGATTCATACTGTGGTTGTCCATTTCAGAGTTGAAAAATTCCGGGTAAAAATTACACCGAAAGAATTAATTCATCTTGTCCACCACCGGGTTGCTTCAACCGGTCTATTAAAATCACACCACTACATCACATTTAAACCCCACTACATTCCAAACTTCCAATGGCTCAACAACGCCGAATTTTTGCCGACAAGCTTTTACCGCCCGACCACTTCGCGACCGCTTTTATGGTGACGAGATGATCGTCGAGATGGAATAGCTTGTGGTACTCGATCGAAGCCTATTACCACGAGGACTTAGTCCGACGGTTCTATGATACTGAGGGAGTTGGAAGGGACTAGGATTTTTATAGTTGTAAATAAGAGGCGGAAGGAAGTGACGATCGGTTGTTGTTGAGATTCTAGGCATTCCGCCTAGAATCCATCCGATGTCACCCCTAGAGGAGTCCCAAAGATAATGGGGTAGAGCCATTGATGCACGAGACAGTTATTAGAGGGGACTACAATGCAAGATCGCGATCAGGTCCGACAAGCTTCTTTAGGACCAACCAACCGGCTATTTCGGTGGATTGGTCGGAACATCCAGGGAAAGGGAAGGTCGCAATATCGGCCCGAATCGCCTCCATATCTTATGGATACTCCGTGAGCGGAAGTATGACTTCTGTGATCTTAGAGTTTTATCGAGCATGATTAAGGGAGTAGGGAGGACTGTTGCCCTCTCCCCTGTGTTGATAACAAAGATCATGCTCAAGTTGAGAGATTTCAGCCGATCGATCGGACATACATCACTCTCCACCGTGAACCCTCGAATCTATAAGGAGTGTGTCCAACGGGTTTGGAGATTGGCTGAGGATAGAGAAGAAGAAGAAGAGGATGGAGGACCCGAGAATGCCGAGGAGGTCGGGGGACATCGGGATGCCCTCGAGGACGAGGAGGACTTGACTCGTTTTGACGCGGATGCCTTGGAGAGGTCGGACGATCGTAGAACGCATGGCTGTGATCCATCGAGGCATGCATTCGCTTAACACTATCTGTGAAGACCTCGGACTCGGACAGCAACGATGAATCACAACTACGAGCTCCGTACCCAGAAAGAGGATGAAAGGTGGGAACAGATGAGCGCCGAGCTAGAAGCTCAGTGCTAGTTTCGGACGAAGTTGTCGACTCGATTCCCACCTCTCGCGGGGACTCTCCTTCGAGGACACACCATCCGCACGGCGTCGTCGCCGAAGGACGAATGGTGCTAGCTCTTCAGGAGCTCAGGAGCAGTCTCCGGAGCATGTTCCCTCCGCCTCCAGTTCCGGAGTAGCTAGGGATAGTATAGTTTGATGTTTTATGTTTTATTTGTAGTTTCATTACTGTCATTTATTTTTATGTAAGTTTTATTTCCGTAATTTGAATTTTGTAGTGTAATGTACTCCGAATGAAAATTTTAATATAAGGGGTTATTTTCAGTATGCGTGGTTGTTTCATATTGATCCCACCTTCCCAACTTGTTTGGGGGTGGTTTTATCAATTCAAGTATTATTTTTATAACCCTCGTGTTAGAATTTATTGCGGAGTCAAGGTGAAAATATGGCTGTTTAGGCATATCTATGATTGAGTATCATTGTAGGATGAAATCTAGATTAAATAGGTACATTCTATCATAAAATCAACCTAAAAGATACTGGGTTTGAATTAGAATCAAGGATATGAGTTGTTTCCGTTTTTGGGTTTGGAAATTTTAGGATTTCGAAACCGCCGTAATTAGTTTTTTGGCAACTTCCCGATTCATTTTAGCAACTTTAAACCTATATAAACTTGATACAATCTATCCTCACAACTCACACTACACCTAAACTCCATCACTCACCTTTCACTCCCCGCGATTCCCCTCGTTTCGCTCATTTTTCGAAGTTTACGCACGAACTCCGGCACTTTTCAGCTCTGTATATTTTTTCTGAGTTTTTGGCAGGCCGCGCCAAAGCTGAAGTGGCGACCAGCGGCTCAAACACTGGAAATTTCAATTTCTTCAGAGCGATCAGGCTTCTATCGAGCGCACTCGCATACCGACTTCGATGGACCAGAAAATTTCCAGCTTTTCGCGCGTAGTATCCGGATCATTCGCAGCTATTCCAAAGCGTAATTTTGAGATGACATCTCCAACATTGATACGGAACCGGTCTTTCGAAGATTTGTTCCAAAGCACTACTTATGGTGCTTGGTTTCGTGGCGTTTATCACATTAAGATTATCGGGAGCGCTTTATGGTAAGACCGGATGCACTTTATTCTCCGACTCTAGCATCTTATTTTTACGATAACTGCATTTTCTTTGAAAGACCAGATGGAGAACAAGTGTTCTCCATCAACATTGATAATGAACCAATGGAAATTACCAGGTTCTTGCTAGCATTTGTTCTTGGACTGGCTATGCCCGCTGAAATACAAGACCCATGGTGCTATTGGGTCGATAATATGTATGTCTACACTTATGAGTTTTTGCATGAGTCGTATGGCGCGGGCATTTTCCGTATTGAGGACCAAGGGGAATATAACGTCGCCTTTGGTAGCCTGTCCATGAACATAGGAACTGTTATGTTTTGGATCATGCTAAACATTTGAGGGAATGGCGTTTTTCTTCTGTGAATGATGCCACTTGCAGCGTCTTCCTTGCCTTAGCCACGGGGACGATATGTGTCATGACCTTCCCGAACCTTGATGTCTAGTTTAGCTTCGATCCCATAGCATGAGGCATAAGTACCTTCTTATGCCCGTTCTAGTTTCTCGTGATTATGCTATGTTTCTTTCCCTTTTTTTGTACACGCTTCACGGATTGGATTACGGCCGATTAATCGCATGCGACCCACCAATAGTATTATTCGATCTTTCCGTGCATTGACTTGGCAAGGGTGGAGGATACAACCTCATCTGGTTGCACCCTACACCCGTCGGACAAGTGGCTCTTAATAGGTTAGCAATCATAGATGATAAATGGCGGGAAGCCCGCAAATTATCATTGAATGGCAGGACGCGAAGGAACCTCACTTCTTTATGAAAGAAGAGAATGAGGAAGATGGCGAGTAATGCGGGGAATAGGGTAAGTGTTCATTCTAGTTAGTGTCTGCTTATGTCCCAAGCAATTTCATTTTTGTTAACCCCATAATGGGTAGAACTCGTATAGAGTTGTGTCAGTTTTTATTTCCTATATTAGTACGTTCTAACCTTGTTTTACAGATGTTCCTGAATTTCACGCGTTTCAATGGTATTTTTCCTAACCTCTTTATTTAAATGCTTTGAGGACAAAACATGCTTTTTGTTTGGGGGGGGGGGGCATAGAAACACGTGTAATTAAGGCATCTGTTAGGATATAGATATGTATAATATGAATTTGTTTCTAGTTAAAATTTCAAAAATTCAAAAATATAAATAAATAAGTTATGCTATACACTTAGGAATATTGGTATTGTTTCTTTCTCCATGCTCTTAACAATCTAGAAGTCTCACGTAGCTGTTGCATCAGAATAATTGTTAGAAACTTAGGTTAATATGTAGGTAATAATCTTTGCATCTATCTATAAATATATTACATGAGTATCTATGATTGTTAGGAGTAAGTTTCTGAAATCTAGGCTAGAGTACTTATTCTACAAATCCTGTGAGAATATAGCCTAAAGCCTTATATGAGTGAAACATTTGAGAAATGACACAAGGGAGAAGTAAAATCCGGATAGAGAAATCACACGTCCACTTGCTTGATCACTATGACATATCCTAAGCGAGAATTTAGGCCCTTTTTGGATCGATATAGCCAAAAATTCAAACCTAGGAATTATTTCCCGCTAGTCGCCCCTCTGAGCCTTTCTTTAGCCTTTCATAAACCACAATCCCTTTACCCTGTTACAAAAACAAAAACAAAATAAAAAAAAAATAAATAAATCAACCTACCCAATTTAGAATAAGTCTAAGAATAGAATGAGGAAGAAAGAAGAAGAGAAAAACCTATGTAAACAAAAGTTAGTTAATTGCTTCAGAAAATAAAGGAAAGAAGTTTCCATCCAAGGAAAAGAAAAATAAAAATAGAAATAAAATAAAAACTCCAAAAATAGAATAAAAGGGACTCAAAAGCCAAAGAAAAAAAAAAAAAAAAGAAAAAGAAAAAAAAATATGGCTAAGGATGGAAACAAAGTGTAGAAGGTATAAATAACAAGGTTTTCTCTAGTTACATAATATGAAGACTCTATTATCTCGACTTGTCCTTTTTGAATATCCATTTCCTTCCTTCTCAAACCATCTCCTAATCCCCCAAAACACCTAATAAAGACCTCTAGCTCAATTAGGAATATGTTAGTGTGATAGTAAGTGGCGATGTGTTTGATCGACCGACTTCCTTGTGTGTCATTGAGATTGTAAGGTAAAGTGTGCCCATCGCAAGACTAGAGTAAGAAAACTTGAGTGGAAAAATCGAAAGTGTTGTATCTTGACTATTATTGTGAGAACCTACTTAAGGACGCTATTCCGAGTTTCAGAAACGGATCTGCTAGACATTTCATAGTATTACTCATTGTATATATGTTTATTATAGATGATTGAGTATTATGCATATATTAGCTTATGTTTGTGACTTGGTTATTCTTGTTCATAGCTAGTGAGATGTATAGATAGTTTGGAGCATGAATAAGGAAACAATAGTTTTATTTCTTAGTCATTGTAGTATAAATGAAGTTTGTGAGTACCTTCACTGGAAAACTCTCACGAGGCTATAACTCGTCCACTAGGGAATTCCTAGTGGTTTAAGGCCTTGTTGCATATGGTCAATGCAATCGCGACTCAGTAAACGAGAGTAGTTAGAACTCCATTTTTGGTCACTTATTCTAATTTCTCATCTTTGCTTGAGGACAAGCAAAATGCTGTTTGGGGGTGGTTTGATAAGAGTCCAAAATTGTAGTTTTAACCCTTTAACAGTCATACTTTTAGACCAATTATGTGAGTAATAATTAAGAGTTAACACTGATTACGTGTTTTTATGCATTTCAGGCTTCAAAGTCCATTATGTGCAGAAATGTGCCACTTTAGCGAGATAAAGGAACAAAGGTCAGTTACTAAGGAATTCCGTGATTAAAGGCCAAGTTTCGAGAAGACAAAGCCTTTCTAAAAGCCCGGTCAAAAGCTGAAAAGTCGACGCGGGCAGAAACAGCACACAAAGTCAGCAGAACTTCCGAAGGACATATCTTTGGACTCAGACCTCGGAACGGGGCCTACCTTATGTCAAAACGACCGGCTCGGAAAGAGCTTTCCAATGGTCTAAGCCTTGACCCAATCAGAGGAGCAGAAGTGGACGGAAAGTCTGTTGAAGCCAACTGCAGCTGAAGAGGCCTTTCTGGACTGAAAGAATTGGGTTTTGGGCCTGATTCTCTTGCCCAAAACATGGCTCCAAGCCCATGCACGATTTTTGGATCTGAATGTATAAAAACAAAAGCTTAGCTCTTTGTTAATGGTAGATAGTTAGACCTAGATTAGATTTAGATTAGTTAGCCTCCATTAATGAATTCTAGATCTAGTTTTTCATGTAGATTAATTAAGTTTAGTTCCATTTCAATTATTGTATTAGATTAAACCTTTGAATCTTGTTCTTCATTTTGATTAGATCAATAAAGTAGTATTTTTTATCAATTTCGATTTTGTCATTTCCATTCCTAGATCTAATTTCAATTCCTGTCTTTATTTCATTTGAGTAATTAAATTAGATTTCATTATTGTTTAATTAAGTAAATTTCAATTCTTTATATCATGTTTAGTTTAAATGTAATCGAAATGATGCGTAATGATTCTCGGCTAAACCTCCATTAGAGGGGGTTGAGAAGCCTTGATGAAAGCTTGATTCCGAATATCGTAGAATCGTCGTAATTTCCTTTCCACTCTAGAAACGATTAGTTCACCATGAGAATGGGTTTAATCGTTCATATGCTAGTTATGAATTGGTAGGAATGCCATGTGTAATTAGGGATTAGGAAGAACCAATTGTTCTGCAAAGCAGTTCAATTCGGATTACGACGATTCGTCGTTAAAAGGAACTTAAGTCGAGTTAAGGTGGAATCAATCCCCCTTTAACTCCTTATCATAGAATCAACGTAGCATTCCCTTAGTTATTCCCATCGTCGACTAGTTGCATTTCGTGGGTAGTTGCATCGTAGTCTAGTTGCCTCATTCGTAAATCTCTCATTAGACTTTAAGTTTAGAGTACTTACACTTAAGAACATAGCATACGAAAGGACTAGGAGTGGAACGAATCACTCTACTTCACTATATCTCATAGGATTGAGAGTAGAAACTTTGATAAATATAGGCACGTAAATTAGTTTTAGTTTACTTACGTTTTGAGGTTTATCGTTCATTTCGTAGGTAAACTATTCATTTTATGTTTTATCAGTAGCATCTGATTCTTTGAGTGTTATACAAATCATGATGGGAGCTGAGAATACTCTGTGGAATTGCTAGAATTTGGTGGCTGCTGTTAGAAAACATATCTCAAGGCTGCCGGGGATTACCTTCATTCATGTGTTTAGAAAGGTGAACAGAGCAGCTGATTACTTAGCGAAATTGTCAATCTTTTGTATTGTAGATGATTGTAATTGCTTTATCTCCCCTCTAATTAGTGATCTAACTACTATTATGGGGGAAGACTTACATGTAACTTATTCGAGAAGATAATACAGGTAAAGGTCGGCCTAACCCCATCATTGTTTCAAAAAAAAAAATGGTTGACAACAAAGTAGTCTTACCAGAAGGCCCTACACCTATATAAGTACCAGTTCTAGTACCAAAAACAGAAATTAAAAGCCAAATACCTCCACATATCCCTGTCAATGTTCCAGTTCCTAAACCATTAATTCATCCACCTAACCTAGTTAGGCAATACAAGAAAAGGCACCTTTTCCAGCTTGCTTAATGACACCTAAAGAGATAAATTTTTTGTTGAAAGCAGATAAACATTCAAGAGTTTAACCATAAATTTACTATTTCTCAATCCCATCAAGCGTTTGCCCAAACATGTCAAGTTTCTTAAGGATATATGCACCAACAAAAGAAAAACTAACATTCCAAAATATGCCTTCCTTACAGAACAATTTCCATCCCTCACAGAGACCAATAGAATCGTCAAATACAAAGATCATGGTTGTCCTACCATCCCTTGCACTATCGGAGACAAATACACCGCCACTGCCTTGCTTGATCTTGGAGCAAGTGTTAACCTTCTTCCATACTACCTATTTAAACAACTCAGTTTCCATGAGCTGACACCTACCACCATGACATTACAATTAGCCGACTGCTCCATCAAATACCCAAAAGGAGTAGTCAAAAATATGCTTGTCAAGGTTAAGGATTTTTACAACCATGTTGATTTCGTCATCCTCGACACCGAAGTAGCTCATGACTCTATACCTATCATTCTAGGGTGCCCATTTTTAACAACTGCCAATGCCCTCATAAATTGTCGTAATGGATTTATGACCATGTCTTTTGGAAATCTCTCAGTATAAGTCAATGTTTTCAAGATGATACAACATCAGATAGAAAAAGAGAAGAGTTGGATGGAGAAGTTAGTATGATAGACAGTGTAGTGCAAGAGTATTGTGACAAGACTTTTCCAGAGAATGAGGTGCACCAGTTCTTATCCTTCGTAGATTCAGATTTCGATATGGATCACTATAAATAGGAAACCACTGCCACTTTAAAATCCATTCCTTTATACAATTCTGATGATGAGTTACCTAAACATGAAAAGACGTCACCAACGTAAGTGTTTGTTGTGGAAGAACAAAACCCTATAGAAATCTTGCTTCCCACATCACCTACTCCTGTACTTAAGCTTCTCCCTCCTAACCTACAATACATATATCTCGATATTGATGGTACTCATCCCATCATCATTTCATCCCAATTGTCGAAAGAGGAAGAAGAATACTTAGTTAAAGTGATTCAAGAACATCGATCTGCCATTTGTTGGTCTCTCGATGATATAAAAGGAATTGATCTAAAGATTTGCACCCACTGGATTCATCTGGAAGAGAATGACAAGACCTCTAGAGAGCCGCAGCGTCGGTTAAACCCTACTATGAAAGAAGTAGTAAGGGAGGAGATCTTAAGATTACTGGATGTTGGAATCATTATCTGACAGCGAATGGGTTAGTCCTATTCATGTGGTGCCAAAGAAGTCTGGGATTAAAATGGTTCGCAATGAGAAAGGGGAGTTAATTCCAACACGAGTTCCTATCATGTGGAGGATTTGTATTGATTATCAAAAGATGAATGTGGTCACCAGGAAATATCACTTCCCCCTACCGTTTGTAGATCAGATGCTTGAATGTTTAGCAGAACATGCTTATTACTATATCTTAGATGGGTATTCAGGTTACTCTCAGATCTTAATTGATGAATCAGATCAGGAAAATACTACCTTCACATGCCCTTTTGGAACATATGCTTATGCACGTATGCCCTTCGGTCTCTGCAATGCACCTGCCATATTTCAACGCTGCATGTTACACATTTTCAGTGATATGGTGGAGAGATTCATGGAAGTGTTTATAGATGATATTTCCCACTATGGAGATTCTTTCGACGACTGCCCATCCAACCTTTCCAAAGTATTGGCGTGATGTCAGGAAAATAATATAGTCCTTAATTGGGAAAAGTGTCACTTCATGGTAAAAAAAGGGATAACGTTAGGTCTCATTTGGTCTAAAAATGGTATAGAGGTCGATAAGGCTAAAATAGATAAAATTTATACTTTACCTGTTCTATGGAACATCCATGACATACGAGCCTTTTTAGGACATACTAGATTTTATCGAAGATTCATCTAAGATTTCTCAAAAATTGCTAAGTAATCTTCTTATAAAAGATGCACCCATTGAGTTTAACTCGGACTACATGCAGGCTTTTGAAAAGTTGAAAGTTGCCTTATTAACTGCACCTATAATTCAACCTCCTAATTGGTCAAAACCGTTTGATCTCATGTGTGGCGCCAATGCCTACGCTGTTAGCACCATTTTAGGTCAAAAACATGATAAGGGACCTACAGTTATCTATTATGCAAGTAAAACATTAAATGAGGCTCAACGGAATTATACGACCACTGAAAAAGGAATTCTTAGCCATTGTTTATACTTTAGACAAATTTCGTCCTTATTTGATAGGTTCAAAAACATTAATCTATACCGATCATATGGCACTTAGGTACCTTCTCGCGAAGATGGATGCTAAGTACATGTTGATCCAATCGATTATCCTCCTGCAAGAATTAACACTGGAGATAAAAGAAAAAAAAAGAGTTGAAAACGTAGTGGCTGACCACTTATCTAGGTTAACCAATGATAGTGACACTGACTCCGATCTCATTTCAGATTATTTTCCTGATGAGCACCTTTACGCAATCCTTTCTGCACCTTGGTATGCTCACTACGTCAAAACAACACTTTTTTGACGTGCAAAACCCGTCAAAAAATGTTTTTCTTGACGAATATCAACCGTCATTACACCCGTCAAGTTTTTCACCTTGGTATTTTTTTTTTGACAGTCAATGCTAGTCAAATAGCCAAATTAATATTGACGTTTTCAAACCGTCATTTATTTTTAATATTATTGATGGGTGAGGTTCATCAAAGTTGTTCTTTTCACCTGTCAATTACGCCCAAATTTATTTTGAAATTGGGCTTTTTTTGTTGTTTCTTGTTGTGGAAGTCCGTTGCTTTTAGAATTGTCAATTTGTTCTTGGCAGTTTTAAGCCATCAATTTTTTGGGCACACCTGTTTTTTGTTTTGGAAAGAATATGCTGCAAAAGTAAAAGTTGTCTATATGTATTCGTTGCACCTGCCCATAAAACAAATATTGCCGACCCAAACATATTCATCCAGATACAATAAGCATGTAATCAAACAACACTGCAATCAAAACATACATTACCTTACTCAATATTTCTATAAAACATACACTTTCATTTCTCAAAATATTACTAGAATGCAATTCAAGTATCAGTACAAGAGTATTTTTGTAGTCTTTATACAAACATCTTCGACACTTCATTCTTCAAAACCCCAAAATATTTCACGGATGTTTCATTACATACATGAGTATTTTCCAATACTCCATATATACCCATCTTCATGTTAATAGCATATACAAAATGAACTAAGGTGGATAAAGAAAGCAAACCAACATACATCAAATTGACTCGACAAAAGTCATGGGCCATGTGATTATATCTCCAATTTAAATATCAGCAAGTGTTCCTTCCCTAACATACAACTCGGCTGTACAATCAAAGATGTCATCTATTGTTCTACTATATGAATCAGTAGATATAACATCACTAGACACACTTCCAAGTGCAACTGATGTAGATTCTTACTAGCGGAAGCTTCAGTTTAATTGAATCTATACTTTAATTGAAACACAATTAAAAGATGACCTAAAAATCACTCTTTTATTGAATCTCTCAATCACAAATCACACACATAAACACAACTACTGAAACCTTAACTACAAGCCCGTTATTTAAAGTAAACCCAGAAAGCATAAACCAATAGGAACACGACATGTGTCCAACTAACTAATGGACTCGAACTATGGGGTTGGACTCAACTAATGGGCGCCCACATATAATACTTGACAGACGAACTAATGCTCTCCATCATTCTCCCCGGGTTGAAAAGAGCTCATCCTCGAAGCATAATCAAGGAAATGTTGATAGAATGTAGGATCGAGTTGCTAAAAAAGCGCACCATTAATCCAAGAATTGTCAGCTGAAGAACGATTGTACCATTTTACCAGAAAGCGGTCAGGTGTTTTCAAAATAGAAGAAGAAACAAAAGACTCCAACACAACTTCAATACGATCTGTAGCAAGAGGTGGAGCTGCTTTGCAATTGATAGGCAGTGGAATAGGTGGAATATGATCACCCACAAATGGCCCAAGTTCACTAACATTAAATGTTTTGTTCATCCGCAATTCAGGAGGAAGATCAATCTTATAAGCATTATCCCCATAGCAGGCAGTAACAGGAAAAGGACTAAAACGTCGCATTTGTAATTTATTAGCCTTACCCAGATGACATTCTTTTCGAAGATAAATCATAACAAAATCAGCAACCTGAAAAAGAGTAAACATCGTTGATGGATATCGGCATCTGATTTATATTTAGCATAAATCTGGGTGAGTTGTTGTTTAACATTATCATGAATGTCATGGAGACGTTCTGCAAAGTCGGTAGCTAAAGTGCTAATGGGCATGGTTGGAGGAAGAGAATTCCAACACTGCATGCTTCACATTTTCAGTGACATGGTTGAACGTTTTATGGAAGTATTTATGGACGACTTCTTAATATATGGAGATTCTTTCGATAACTGTCTATCAAATCTTGAAAAGGTTTTTACACGTTGTGAAGAGAAAAACCTTGTTCTCAATTGGGAAAAATGTCATTTCATGGTTACAAAAGGAATAGTTTTAAGACATATCGTTTCAAAGGACGGAATCGAAGTCGACAAAGCTAAGATAGAAAAAATTGCTTCACTTCCTATACCAAAATCAGTTCGAGACATTTGCGCATTCTTAGGACATGCAGGTTTCTATAGGAGATTTATTCAAGATTTCTCAAAGGTTGCTCGACCTTTAACCAATCTCCTGCTTAAAGATGTCGTTTTTGACTTCAGTTTCAATTGCAAACAAGCCTTTGAGATTTTAAAAACCGCATTAACTACCGCTCCCATAATTCAACTACCTGATTGGTTTAAACCTTTTCAATTAATGTGCGACGCGAGCGACTATGCTATTGGAGCTGTACTAGGGCAATGCCGAGAAGATAAGCCAGTTGTCATTTACTATGCGAGTAAAATCCTTAATGAAGCTCAACGTAACTATACCACCACTGGGAAAGAGTTTCTCGCCATTGTATATGCTTTGGATAAGTTTCGTCCTTACCTAGTGGGTTCTCCAACTATTGTCTACACTGACCATGCGGCACTTCGTTATCTATTAGCGAAAAAAGATGCAAAACAAAGGTTGATCCGATGGATTCTCCTTTTACAAGAGTTTACTCTAGAAATTAGAGATAAAAAAGGTTGCAAAAATGTGGTTGCAGATCATTTATCACGACTTGTCAGTGATGTTGATACTGATACCGAACCTATCTGTGATTCCTTTCCAGATGAACACTTGTACTCTATTTTTTTCGTCCCCTTGGTACACTGACATAGTAAATTACTTAGTTACTGAAGAAGTCTCTTCATCTTGGTCTCGTAATGATCGGAAAAAGTTCTTATCCATTGTGAAATTTTATTTCTGGGATGATCCCTACCTCTTCAAGTATTGTTCCGACCAACTAATCCGCCGTTGCATTCCCGACTGGAACACAATGATGTGTTATCCTTCTGTCATGAACAATCTTGTGGTGGTCATTTTAGTGGTAAGAAAACTGCGGCCAAAGTCCTACAATGTGGATTTTATTGGCCAACACTGTTTAGAGATGCACATTAGCATTGCAAAGCATGCAATCGCTGCCAGCAGCTAGGACGCATTACTCAACGCAATATAATGCCCTTAAATCCCATTTTAATTGTGGAAATCTTTGATGTATGGGGCATCGACTTCATGGGTCCATTTCCAAATTCACATGGCTTCCTATACATTCTAGTAGCAGTTGACTATGTATCAAAATGGATTGAGGCATTAGCATGTCGTGCTAATGATCATAAAACGGTCGTTTTGTTCGTAAAAGAAAATATTTTCTCTCGATTTGGTGTTCCAAAAGCTATAATTAGTGATGGGGGAAAACATTTCTGCAGTAAAATTTTTGAATCTTTAGTAAAAAAATGTGGAGTCACGCACAAAGTGGCAACTCCATATCATCCTCAAACCAGTGGTCAAGTAGAAGTCTCTAATAGAGAGATCAAATCCATTTTGGAAAAAACTGTCAATCCATCTAGAAAAGACTGGTCTCTACGATTATCTGATGCCTTGTGGGCATACAGAACATCTTTTAAGACACCTATAGGGATGTCTCCTTATCGCCTCGTTTTTGGAAAACCTTGTCATCTGCTGGTTGAACTTGAGCACCGTGCTCTATGGGCCATCAAAAGCCTAAATTATAATACTAACGCGGCAGGCGCAAATAGAAAATTGCAGTTAAATGAGCTTGAGGAAATTCGGAGTGATGCCTATGATCTCTCGAAATCCTATAAAGCCAACATGAAAAGAGTGCATGACAAGCACATATTGGGAAAAGATTTCAAAGTGGGTCAAAAAGTTTTGTTGTACAACTCAAGATTACACATTTTTCCAGGAAAATTAAAAACTTGATGGTCTAGTCCTTTCACCGTCTCTTCTGTCACCCCTTATGGGGCTATTTCTTTGAAAAACGTAGATGATGACAGCGAATTTCAAGTAAATGGCCAATGCCTTAAACATTATCATGAGTTGCGCTCTCCAGATGTCGAAGAGACTCTTCTCAATGATCCAGTCTACATAGACTAATAGATTCGATGGTGTACTTCTTTCCATGTGTTTAAACAAAGAAAGTACGCCATTTAGGTAGTCGGACCCTCTTCTATTTTCTTTTCTAAACATCCCTAGAGTGTGTGGTTGCAAGCGCCGGAACCATAGTCCACAAAAACTATACTTCAGAACTGAGTATAAATGTCTTCTGATAATCTAGCAAACGTGCCTCCTGAAAAACAATGGGTACCAAAAATTTCAACTCCTTCTTTCTCCTCCCTTTTCTATTCTCTTCCTCGCGAACTCCAACTCATCATTTGGTCCAAATCTCACCCATCTCAAATAGCTAATGGTCGTAGTATTATTGCTCGAAAGTGACGGGAGAAAAGGATGGGGTGGTGTATGAACTGTCAAACTCCTTTCTATCCAGGTCTTGATCTTCTATCTGAGATGAGCCGGTATAAGGTATATTATTGTCTGACACCAGCTCAGCAGGATAAATTTCGTCGTGGTCCTATTGTTCCCACAGGTTGGGATTCGTCTTGAGGATCTGACATTAAAAGACTCACATTCGTCTTGAGGATCTGACGTAAAAAGACTCAACATGTATATACTCGTTTTTTATTAGCACCAAGCATGGCGCCCAAAGAGAGTCGTGATATGCAACATCGAACATTTCCTAGTTTGTGCGGGTAATGGATTCCACCATGCTAACCCCGATCGGTTTTCTATGTGACTGTATCAAGGGGCGGTTTGAGGTTATACCATATGTACTAAGGGTAATATTATTATTAGACCATTGCACATTGGTCAGGGATGGTACCGTCCTGAACCCTAGGCCCCAAAACATAAAGGTTAAGCCACAGTCTGGCTGGATTGGGTTCGCCCCAGAACCGACATGAAAGTTGCCTGAGTTAAGCTATTGTGATGTGTTATTTTATTTGGACTGCCAGTGTTGTTGACACATTCCTCTCGACTTGTACATTTGTATATAAAAATTGTAAATAAATAAATACTAAAAATAAATAAATAAATAAAAAAAAAATAAAAAATAAAAAGGTTTGAATGTGATTTTGTCATATTCCAGTGAATGACATTTTTAATGTCGATCGTTTTGATATATCATTGTTTCAATTTGGAGTTAAAACGAATCGAAATTCCACGTTTGAAATTTTGGAACACTTCGGGACATAAGGGGAATTTCTGGAATTCATTTGGGTTTGGGCCAAAAATTGGACCTGACCCAAAATCACGGACCCGTTTACAAAAACCCACACGCGGGGCACCCACGCATCCAACCCTCACATTTCTTCCCCCTCAAAATCCGGATCTTGGTCTCCCTCACACTCACCCACAAGACGCGACTAGATGACTGAATTCAACCCGGCAAGACGCGCTAAACTCCACCAATTCGAACCCCCTTCCTCCAGCACCATCTCATCCATCACTCCTAGCAATTTCCACCCTCAGAAATTCATCTAGATCTTGCTATGGCAGCACGAAGGAGAATCACAGTTGAGAGAAATTTTGAAAATCTCTACAATTCCAGTATGTTTCATCCATTTTTCGATGAGGAAATTGCTAGTAGAGAGGGAATATCTCTTGCATCAATTCAAATTTTTTATTCGAAGATTTGGTGTTGAAATTTTACGACAATGGAGGTTTCCGGGGTGTTGAATTTTGGATTACGGCGGATGGGTTGGAACGTGAACTCATGCTGGAGTTAATATCGAATACAGCACAGATTCCAATAAACTCTGATAGTCCGACCCTATTGTTGTCAGAATATCCGACTACGAGAGACTTAATGTTTGACACGCTTCTCGAGGGAGAGTACAATAATGGCTCAAACTGCGTGTACCAGCACTCGCTCAGACGAAACCAACTAGCCATCACTCAATGGCTGGCGTACAACGTCATTGGAACTTCAAAGACGTCTGACGTGAATAAGACATTCTTGCACCTGCTGTGGATCCTCCAGGAGAAGAAGAACACTTTTTGTATGGTCCATTTCCTGGGCCATATTCTTACGACCGCATCAAGCGAGTCACTCCTCTTTCAGCGTACTTGTTACTCGGCTTATGCTTAACTTAGGGTTCCAGTCCGCTACTCCTTTCATTCCAACAAGGTCTTTCAAGAATTTTGGAATTTTTTAGACTTGTGTTCTGGACCACTGGGACCCAGTAGCTAGAGATGATATTGAGCATGATAACGTACCTCCTCCTCCCCCTTCACCACCCGACTGTTTTAATGAGGCTACCATGCACCGAATCAACACTCCCATGGAAGCCTTGAGACACATGAACACTAGTATGCGCAGGATGTTTCTTCGTCAGGAAGAGATGCTTACTTCCCAAAATGACTTCAAAGAAGAAATCGCGCTTAATCGCCAAGGCCGTTTCAGAGAATGATGATGGCAAATCGGTGGCAATTCAAGATCAACTTTCTGATCTATAGGCCACATTCGGACCGGTCATCATTTCGGCTAGAAGTTCGTCGTGGCAGACGATGTAGAAACCCGGGCTCATCTTCTGTTAACCCGGAGGATTCCCAGTAGTTGTTTATTTCCCTTAGTTTAGAAATGACTATGTCATTTATTTCCCTTATGCATTGCATTTTTAGTTTTCTTGTGATAAAAATATTATATATCGGTTGATTTCTCATAATTTTGTATCTCCAGACGGTTTGAATGAGAAATTATTTATGTTATGCAGTCATTGTACTTTCTAATATGTTAGTTTGTTCCTCGAAGCATTGGGCCTACTCTCAAAGCCCAACGGTCAGAAGCCCAACGGTCATAAGCTAATTATAAATACAACTCTCCTTTTCCACCTTCACTCATCCCCTTCTCTCACTCTCCACACTTCACACACAAATTCTCATTTTCTTGATCATAATGAATCCAATCGAGCGATGGGAAAAGGAGCAACGCGAATGGGCTATCACAGTATTCGTGATAACAGTGTTTATCATTATTCTCCTGTCACTCATGCATAACATGATCCAGAACATCTAGATCTATGTAACCATCTTTTTTTTTCCGACTTTCATTTTGTATATTAGTATGGTGTGTTAAATAATTCTCACACATTTGTACGAGTTACGTATTAAATGGAGAAGTTTCGTATTAAATATTTGTGTATATTAGTTGTCTTTTCCTCTCTAAAAAAAATAAAAAATAAATAAAAAAAAACCATAACAAAGAAAGACTATCCAAAACTCACCAAATTAATTAATTGATACGCATGCTGTTCAGAGAAAATCGCGCACGCTACAAGGTACGCATAACACTTGTTACACATGCAGCTCGACCATTCTATCCATATGCTATTACTGAGGTCTGATAATCATTTATGAAATTACGTGTAAGTCTAACTACCCTGTGAAACTTTCCTCCGTATTTTCTAACATTGAAACATATCATTAATTGTTTTTGGAAATCTGACATAACAAGACTTACTATGGATCCCCATTGTTGCTGTTCATAATCACATGGGTCATTAACTACACTTGGAATCCAGATTGGTACAGACTCATAGATTGGCTATGAATCTCTTCTTTTTCAGCCATTCTCATTCAAACAATTCTCACTATCCTTCCCTCAGTAATACTACCAATGGATCAACCAAGAAAAATAATGCCCGAGAAAGACTACCTAAAAGTTTTGGAAGATGGCCGGTTTTATCCTTATTTTGACACCGAAATAATACGTCGGGGATGGATGCCTTTTCTATATCATTCAGCAGCTTGTTATTCCCAAGAATTGGTTTTGATGTTCTACCAATTTATAGAACCTGAGAATTGAAAATTCTACTTCAATGCTTATGGACGACGATTGGATTTGACTAGGGAATTATCTCCGACATACTTCAAATACCAATGAATACCCAGGAGTGCCTTTTTCCAGAGTCATCATTTGATTATGTCAAAAGTTTACTAAGAGCTACCATATCTTATGGCAAAGTGGGAAATAGACATCACGTTGTTTTTCAGCGCTCTTTGAAACAGAATCAACGAGTCGTGCTCCACTGGTTGGGACACAATGTGATCGGTACATCTCACCAATCAGAAGTCACAAAGACTCAACTTCACCTACTTTGCATTTTGCAGACTCAAAGAGATGATTTTTGTCTAATCCAACACCTCTAGAACGTGATCACAAGGAAAACAAGAAAGTCAGCACCTCTACCTCTACACACTTTAGTAACGCAAATTATGATGCGTTGGGGTTATCCAGTCATTTCTCCAGAAACACCACTTCAAAGAGCACATATTAGCGTACTCCAAACAGACTACTCCACTGGTTTTTGGACTCCTGATACTATGACAGATGAACAGAACGACCCAAGCTCAAACCCTGACCGTTTCTTTGATGAAAATGCCATGCTAAAGTTTTTTAACCCCATGGAAGGCATTCAATTTCTTCATCACGGCATGCGGGAACTACACGCTCGTCAGAATATCATCATTACAGCTCTTAAGGATTTCCAAAAAAGTCACGCAAAGCATGATGTTGAACAGGAGGAAATCTTGGAAAATCATTCTCCGTCCTTGTAGAATCACGCTCTCCTTATGGAAAATCAAAATACACTCTCGGCCAGCCAAGGGGACATTCAGATGCAGCTCGGCCAACAAATGGAAGAACTAAACAGTCTGGTGCACGATATGCGTCTCCAAGATCAACATAATAATCCATAATTTTCCAATATTACTAAGTCAGTAAATAAATAATCGTATATGTTATTACATTTTTTGTCGTATTATGAATTTTGTCTTACCTTTGTGTCTTCTTTTGTATGAAATGCTTAATAGGATTGTCATCATTTGCATTGTGACTAATATAATTTAACATGTGCTTACAGGAGGGTCTATTCTCTTACATACTCATTTATCCATCTAGTTTTCCTTTGTTGTTACCTATTTTTTTACTTCATCCACTATGGCATCTTCATCAATTGCATTTTCATCAAACATGATATCTGATAACTATATAATGAATAGTCTACCTACGAAATGAACGATGGATTCACAACGTAAGTAAACTAGAACTTGACTTTTAAGTGATTTATTATCAAAGCTTCTACTCTCAATGCGAATTGCACTAAATGGAGTACGAAGTTCGTTCCACTCCTAGTTTCCTAACATGGATTGTTTTCTAAGTCTAACTAGTCGCTCTTAAGTCAATGAGAGCTTTATTTAAATATTATACTACGATACTTAATTAAGATGATTACTAGAAATTAACTACAAATGCTATGGAAATACTATTGTTTGACTCTAGAGAAAGGAATTAGAGGGGAATTGAATCCACCTCGAATCCAACTTAATCACCTAGTACAGATTGTGGTATCTCGATTCTTACGTTTTCGGGCAAGAATTCGAAGTCTAATCCCTAGTGTTCATGGCATTTCTACCAAGTACTAACTAGCATGTGAGGTTAAGCCCACCCATTCTCATGGCTTAAACACGACCTTCTAGAGTGGAATAGATGCTAAAACGTTTCTATACTAAACAACTAAGTTTTCATCAAGGCTTCATCAACCCATCTAATGGAGGTTTAGCCTTGAATCATCAATCTAACATTTCCCATTGAATCTAAACTAAACATAATGTGAGAAATTTAGATTTACTTAATTTGAACAATAATGAATCTAACTTAATGGTGGAATGAAATAGGAACAAGAATTGAAATTAGATCTATACTGGAAATGACAAAACTCAAACTTGATAAAAATACTACTTTATTTATCTAATCAATCAAGAACAATGATTCAGAGATTTAATCTAAAACAAGAATTTAAATGGAACTAAAACTTAATTTAATTAATAAAACTAGATCTATAATTCTATATCTTAATTTAGGTCTAACTAGCTACCATTAACAAAGAGCTAAGCTTTTGTTTTTATACATCCAGATCCAAAATTCGTGCATGGGCTTGGAGCCATGGTTTGGGCCAGAGAATCAGGCCCAAAACCCAATTCTTTCAGTCCAAAAAGGCCTCTTCAGCTGCAGTTGGCTTCCACAGACTTTTCGTCCACTTCTGCTCCTCTGATTGAGTCAAGGCTTGGACCATTGCAAAGCCCTTTCTGAGCCGGTCGTTTTGACATAAGGTAGGCCCAATTCCGAGGTCTGAGTCCAAATATATGGCATTCGGAAGTTCTGATGGCTTTTGCTCCTTTATCTCGCTAATGTGGCACATTTCTGCACATAATGGACTTTGAAGCCTGAAATGCATAAAAACACGTAATCAGTATTAACTCTTACTTATTATTCACATAATTGGTCTAACAGTATGATTATTAAGGGGTTAAAACTACAGTTTTGTGCTCTTATCAAACCACCCCTAAACAAAGATTTTGCTTGTCCTCAAGCAAATATGAGAAATTAGAATAAGTGACAAAAAATGGAGTTCAAACTACTCGTTTCGTTTGATTTGAGTGCGATTGCATTGACCATATGCAACAAGGCACTGAAACCACTAGGAATTCCCTAGTGGACGAAGTTATAGCCTCGTGAGAGTTTTTCAATGAAGGTACTCACAAACTTCATCTATACTACTTAACGACTAAGAAAATAAAACTATTGTTTCCTTTATTCATGCTCAACTATCTATACATCTCTCTAGCAATTACATAAGAATAACCCGGTCGGTAACCCTAAACTAATATATGCATAATAATCAATCATCTAAAATAAACATATAACAATGAGTAATACTATGAAATGTAATAGCAGGTCAGATTTTTAAAACTTCGGAATAGCATCCTTAAGTAGGTCCTCACATAAATGTCAAGACAAAACCACTCGATTTTTCCACTCAAGTTTAAGCTACTCCAAAGGTGGGCACACTTTACCTTACAATCTCAATGACAACAAGGAAGCCGGGGTCGATCAAACACATCTGCCACTTACTATCACACTAACCTATTCCTAATTGAGCTAGAGGTCTTTATTAGGTGTTGCGGGGATTAGGAGATGGTTTAAGAAGGAAGGAAATGGATATTCAAAAAGGACAAGTCTGAGATAATAGAGTCTTCATATTATGTAACTAGAGAAAACCTTGTTATTTACTTTTGCTTCTACACTTTGTTTCCATCCTTAGCCATATTTTTTTTTTTTTTTTTTTTTTCTTTGGCTTTTGACTCCTTTTATTCTATTTTTTTTTTGGAGTTTTATTTATTTTTTTTTTTTCTTTTCTTTGGATGGAAACTTCTTTTCTTTATTTTCTGAAGCAATTAACTAACTTTTGTTTACACAGGTTTTTCTCTTCTTCTTTCTTCACTCATTCTATTCTCAGACTTATTCTAGATTGGGTAGGTTGATTTATTATTATTTTTTTATTTTGTTTTGTTTTCGTAAGGGGTAAAGGAATTGTGGTTTATGGAAGGCTAAAGAAAGGCTCGAGGGGCTTACTAGCGGAAAATAATTCATAGGTTTGAATTTCTGGCTATATCGATCCAAAGAGAGGGCCTAAATTCTCGCTTAGGATATGGTTTAGTGATCAAGCAAGTGGACGTGTGATTTCTCTATCCGGATTTTACTTCTCCCTTGTGTCATTTCTCAAATGTTTAGCTCATATAAGGTTTTTAGGCTATATTCTCACAGATTTTTGTAGAATAAGTACTCTAGCCTAGATTTGAAACTTCTTGCCAAACAATCATAGATACTCATGTAATATATTTATAGATAGATGCAAAGATTATTACCTACATATTAACCTAAGTTCCTAACTATTATTCGATGCAAAAGCTACGCATTGAGACTTCTAGATTGTTAAGAGCATAGAGAAAGAAAACAATACCAATATTCCTAAGTGTATAACATATACTTTTTATTTTTATTTTGAGTTTTTGAAATTTTAACTAGAAAACAAGTGCATATTATACCTATCTATATCCTATCAGATGTCTTAATTACGTGTTTCTATGCCCCCCCAAACAAGAAGCATGCTTTGTCCTCAAAGCATTTAAATAAAGAGGGTAGGAAAAATACCATTGAAACGCGTGAAATTGGGGAACATCTACAAAACAAAGTTAAAACATACAAATATAGTAATAAAATATCGACTTAACTCTATAAGAGTTCCACCCATTATGGGGTTAACAGAATTAAATTGCTTGGGACATAGCGGACACTAACTTAACTAAAACTTACCCGCACCCCAAAGATCTACTCGCCATCCTCCTCTTCTATATGAGGTTCTTTTCTCATCCCGCCATGCCATAACAACTTGCCACGCCTTTACGCCGTATCATCAACTAGTGCTAACCTCTCTAGTGTTATTTGGTCCGATGGGGTGTAAGGGGGCAACCAAATGTGGTTCCACCTGCCATCCCGCCAAGTCATGGCTCGGAATGATCTTACCACCACGATTGGTGGGTCTCATGATTTCGACCCTTTTCCAATCGGTAATCGCGGTACGTAATACGGTAGGCAAGCAAAGCATAAAGGCGGCAAACCAAGACAGGCATAAGAAGGTACTTATGCCTCAAGGTATGGGGGCTCGCTCGTCAGAGTAGCAACTAAAACTTCGGGGAATGTCATACCTACGACGTCCCTCGGCTAAAGCAAGGAAAACGTCACCGGCGGTATTATTGGAAGTAAACTGCCGTTCTCTAGAATGTTCATCATGATGAACAACATGGTTGTGCCTACATTCAGTGATAGGCTACTTTCGAGGCGATGTTATATTGGTCTTGGTCCATGATAACGAAATACCCTCCCCATAATACTCATGGAAATAGGCATATTCATATAGGTATGAGTTATCCGTCATATATCCCCATCGTGCATAGTGGTCGTAATGGCAATCACGAAACCAAAGCTATCAAATGTTTATTGAATTCCATAGTCGCATTACCATCAATAGTAAGGGAAAATTTTTGTTCTCCTTTCTTTCGTACAAAAAAAGTAATATTATTATAGAAGAATTCAGTTAGCTTAGGTGAAAAGAATCGTCATCACTTACCGGAAGTTGCCGCCATCCTAATTGCACGATCCGCCGCTTGAACGATGCTCCATAGGTATAGGTTCCCATCAAGTCTTCAAAAGACTGTTCAGGAATCACTATAGGTGGTGTCATCTCAACACTACTTGTAGAATAGCTGCTAAAACCTGGAAGAACCTCGGAAAATCGAAAAATTTCGTGATTCTTGGAGAGCGCTGGCCTTCAGATAAGCGAAAGTCGCTCTTTGGTTTTTGAAATTATAGTGTTTGAGCTGGTCTTCTTCTTGCTTCTCTAGGATTTTTCGATTTACATTATATAATAGGGCGAAGTCGCGCTTCTGCTTGAAGGGCAGAGGCGCTTCCAAAGGTCGAAAAGTGAGTTTCTAAGAAAAACAAGGAAAAAGGTTGGAGTGAAAAGTGAAAGATGATTGTGGTGTGTAGTGTGGGTTGTGAGTGTAGTATGATGGAAGTTTAAATAGGTTCGGGTTTCCAAAGCGAATCCATAAATTGCCAAATTGTTTTAAGGCAATTTCGAAATAGAAAACCGCCAAACCCGAAACCGAAACTAACCATAGTTTTGATTTCCTAACAACCCCGGTATCTAAACTCTCCTACATATCATGCTACCACTATTTTCAACTTTTACTCCAAGACAACCTTTACGAAAGATGATCAAAATAAATTATATTAAAATAATATGAAATCCAAGCAATCTAAAACAAACAACTTAATATTTAAATCTAACTACTGAAATAAAATTCCACTAACTAAACAATAAAACGATAAGATAACAGGGACCTGGCCCGATGGTGAACACCTAGGCGTGTGAAGAAGATGGTCCCCGAGATGGAGCTGGCTGTGGTGACGAATGAATGGCTTGAGCCATCGGCCCAAGGGCGACGACGCTCATGCCTCTCGGACTCACGGAGACGGACTCATCATCCACGAGTGGCATGCGTCATTAGCATCTCTATCTGAACAAAGCGCCGGTGCTTCCATCTCAGTCTTGAGTAATCGCATCTTGGGCTTGGTGATTCTTGTGGATAACCTCCAAGTCGACAAGATATCTTCGACCCCTTTTCGAGCATTTCAACTCTCGTCTGAAAGTTCGCTTTTGCTTATTTCAATTACAATTTGTCTATGTCGTGATATCTTCACAGATACGATAAGCTGCATCGCGAAACCGGTTTGCAAAGATTATCATTCGTTCTAAATTAGAAGTATGACTATCAAAATTATCCTCAACCAACCATGTCATATCTTCCCTACATTATCCGACTCAACTTCCTTTTCTGCGCAGACAACGGCCAAGTCTTTTGGATGCATTCCTTATAAATACTTGCATTAGAAGGCAATTTGATATTAATAGGAGCAGATCTAGCGGCGGCTCTAAATGAGAGCATAATCTTAGTGATCAATACGGAAGAGGCCGGGCTCTTTCCCACTCCTCTAATCACATTCAAAATTAAATCAAGGATGCAGAAATTATACTCCTTCGTTTGCAAAATCCAGGAGAACGCGCATTAATCGAAGTCCGATGTCGCTGACTTTGTCTTTCCCGGGCGTTCTTACCAATCCACCGAAGCTCTGACCCGGTTGATTGGTTCTTAGGGTCGTCCTGGCTTAACGCAATGAGATATCGTATTGTATTCACCCTCTATGACCGTATCTTTCATCAAAACAGGAACCGCAGCGATATGGGGTTCCCGAATGGTCGTGATCTAGGTTGGTTCTGCGCGTGATTCCTAATAGCTCGACCAACAACCGCCTCGTAACTTCCCTCCGCGTTCGCTATCCTAATGAAAATCCTATTTCCCTCCACTTCTCGTTTCTTATAAAACTGTTCTACCAAATCATAGTGATAGAAATCCTCCGGCGAATACCACATTCCGTCCAATTTCTCTAAAAACATGGCAGCGTCATAAAATGGCTGAAATCATCCGGGTAAACGCGTTTTCCGGCAGAATTCTACGTCGTAGCGCCATTGAAGTTTGAACTGATTTGGGGTGTAGATGGTGGTGGATTCGAGTTTGATGAAAACTAACTAAACCAACAGTGGTGGTTATGGTAGGTTCGGCGGCAGGTTCGAAAACTCGAATTGGTGGGTGGTTTCTTGGTGGAAACGGTAGGATTGTGTGGAAGATTGGTGTTTCACAATGGGCGTGGGTGGTCTTCTTATTGTGATGTATTCTATTTTTATTATATATATATATTTTTTTTTTATTTTGGTTGATAGGGTTTGGATTTGTAATTTGTGTCAAGCGGCTGGAGAAGATGAAGGTCGCGATTTGTTTTTGGAAAAGGGGGCGCGGGCGCGCTGTTGGTGAGCGCGAGTTGGCCCAAGCCCAATTCGTATATTTCGACTTTTAAATCGATTTTAGCACAATTTCAAACTAGATTTCCGCCGTTATCGGTCGGTCCGATTCTTTCGAATGAGATATGGAAATGATCAGGAGAGAATTTCCAATCCAATGATCCATAAACTACTCTATTCTGACCGGGGGTGACTAATAAGATAGTGCAAAACGCCTCGTAGTGCGTGCATGACGTAAGTTATGCGAACTAATGAACACTAAATTAGATGACGTCAACCCCAATGAACTATACTAATGGACCTAAACAACACAACTAGAAAGTTCGAGCAATCCGGATGGAAAGACTGATTTCCCACCCCCAAACAAATTTTTGAACACAAAATTTGTTTACAACGTGGGTCGTTTAAAGTCAGATTCCCAAGACTTGTTGGATTGCTATGTCTATGATTTTTAAGAATTTTAATTTATTTTATTTGTTTATTATGAAAAACACGAAAAACAATAAATACATAATTCACTCCATAGAGGAACATGACTCAACAATCGAGAAAACATGCGAAAGTGGAAAACGTGAATTATGTGAACTGTGGACTTAGGATCCGGTACTTACAACCACACACTCCATAGGGAGGGCCCGGTTACCTGAATGGTGTACTTATCAGTATATGGAAATGAAAGTAAGTACACCAAATGACAAGGTCAGTCCCTCATATGTGGTCCTGTAAAAGGACTTCCTCCACATCGAGGGGGACAAAAGTTCGTGAAAATGTTTTAACCGTTGACCATTAACTTGAAAGGTAATTGTTGTCCTTGGGATTTACCAAGGTAATTGCCCCGTAAGGGGTGACTTCAGTAACCAGGAAAAGACCAGACCAACGGGTTTTTAGTTTCCCTGGGAAAATATGTAGACGGGAGTTGTAAAGCAAAACCTTTTGTCCGACCACAAACTCTTTACGCAAGATATGCTTATCATGAACACGTTTCATGTTGGCTTTATAATCCTTCGCGAGATCGTAAGAATCGCTACGGATTTCTTCAAGCTCATTTAATTGTAACTGCGTTTGGCGCCCATCCTCATCAATATTGAAGTTAAGGCTTTTTATAGCCCACAGAGCACGGTGCTCTAATTCAACGGGCAAATGACATGGTTTCCCAAATACAAGTCTAAAGGGAGACATACCTATAGGAGTTTTGAAAGCAGTTCTATATGCCCATAAGGCATCCGATAGACGCTTCGACCAGTCTTTCCTATCAGGGTTTACTGTTGTTTCTAAAATCTTTTTGATTTCCCTATTAGAAAGTTCTACTTGTCCGCTAGTTTGTGGATGATAAGGAGTTGCTATTTTGTGTGTAACTCCGTACTTTTTAACTAGGGATGCAACAACTCTGTTACAAAAATGTGTTCCACCATCACTAATGATGGCTTTAGGAATGCCAAACCGACAGAAAATATATTCTTTAATAAAAAATACAACGGTCTTATGGTCATTGCTACGGCAAGCTAGGGCCTCTATTCATTTAGACACATAGTCCACGGCAACTAGAATATAAATATAACCATGGGAAACAGGGAAAGGGCCCATGAAATCAATACCCCAAACATCAAAAATTTCTACTATTAAGATTGGATTTAATGGCATCATATTACGCCGCGGATTCTCCCAAGTTGTTGGCAGCGAATACCGCCTTGCAATGCACTTGGGCATCCTTAAAAAAGGGTAGGCCAATAAAATCCACATTGAAGAACTTTAGCGGCTGTTTTCATTCCACTAAAGTGGCCACCACACTCTTTGTCATGGCGAACGATAGAACTTCATTATATTCCCAATCGGGAATGCAACGACGAATAATCGATCCGCACAATACTTAAAAGGTAGGGCTCATCCGGTAGTATACTTGACTCGCCAAGAACTTCTTACGTTCATTTCTTGACCAATTATAAGGCATAACATCAGCCGCTAAATAATTTCACGATGTCCCATACCATGGTGATGAAAAAATAGCATACAGATGCTCATCGGAAAAGAGTCCCGGTATGGACTCGGAATCACTACTATCGTCATTTGTAAGTCTAGATAAGTGGTCGGCAACTACGTTTTTTCGACCCTCTTTTTGTCCTTTATTTCTAATGTGAATTCTTGCGGGAGAAGAATCCATCGGATTAATCTACGCTTAGCATCCTTCTTTGCAAGAATGTACCTAAGGGCTGCATGGTCCGTGTAAACTAAAGTTTTAGAACCAACCAAATAAGGGACGAAACTTATCTAAAGCATAAATGACAGCTAAAATTCTTTTTCAGTAGTTGTATAATTCCGTTTGAGTGTCGTTTAATGTTTTACTAGCATAATAAATAACCGTGGACTTATTATCTATATTTTACGTCCCAAGGCAGCACCAACTGCATAGTCACTAGCATCACACATGAGTTCAAAAGGTTTAGACCAATCAGGAGGCTGTATAATAGGTGCAGTGGTTAGGGCGGCTTTTAAGGTTTCAAAAGCCTGTTTACAGTTAAAATTAAAATCAAAGATTGCATCCTTCAAAAGCAAGTTAGTTAAAGGCCTAGCTATTTTGAAAAATCTTTAATGAACCGCCTATAAAACCCTTGCATGGCCTAGAAAGGCTCTAATCTCACGGACAAGTCCGTGGTTTAGGTAAATTCGCTATCTTATCTAGTTTGGCTTTATCTACTTCGATGCCATCACTAGATACAATATGACCTAGTACTATGCCCTTTTGACCATGAAATGACACTTTTCCCAATTTAAAACGAGGCTCTTTTCTTCACACCGTCAAAACCCTTACGAGGTTAGACAAAATTGCGTGAAGGAGTCTCCATAGATAGAAAAATCATCCATGAAAACTTCCATAAAGCTCTACCATGTCACTAAATATATGAAGCATACACACTGGAAGGTACCGGGAGCATTACAAAGGCCAAAAGGCATTCGTTTATAGGCATATGTTCCGGCGGATATGTGAAGGTTGTCTTTTGTTGGTCATCAATATCAATAATAATCTGAAAATAGCCAGAGTAGCCATCCAGGAAACAATAAAAGGCATGACCAGCTAGACGTTCTAGCATCTGATCTATAAATGGTAAGGGAAAGTGATCCTTTCGTGTCATAGCATTTAAACGTCTGTAATCAATACAGATTCTCCATTTCGTAGGACCTTGAGTGACAACATAGTCACCCTTCCCGTTACGTACCATGGTAATTCCCGATTTCTTAGGAACTACATGAATGGGACTTACCCATTCGCTATCGGAGATTGGGTATATAATACCCGCATCGAGTAATCGCAAGACTTCTTCCCTAACCACCTCTTTCATGGCAGGGTTCAAGCGGCTACCGAGGTTCGTGAGAAGTCTTGGCGTTATCCTCCAAATGGATCACGATGAGTGCAGACATTAGGGTCAATGCCCTTAATGTCAGCTAAGGACCAACCAATCGCAGACCGATGTTCCCTAATCACCCTTATTAAAGATGTCTCTTCATCTTTAGTTAACAGAGAAGATATAATTATCGGGTGACTACCATCCGGATCAAGTTGAATATATTTTAACTCCGGGGGAAGAGGTTTAAGCACTGGTGTGGACAGAATGTCCGTTGATGTTTCATAAGTGTCCTTATCTTGCATAATGAAAACTTGCTTAGGTAGCAAGTCTTCATACTCAGTATATGGAGCAACCGACGGGTCTACAATTGGTGTGGATTCCAGGATGGTGTTGACCTCCTCTAAGTAGGAGTCATTCACAAAATCAGAAGTTCCAAAAGAAAGGAATTTGTACATATTGTTTTCGTGAAACGCGTGTTGTTAAAATAATCTTGAGCTAAACTCTCGATCATGCTAACCTCCCCATCTATAGGCGAATCGGTAATCTGTTTCATCATTTTAAAACATTTACCTCGACGTAAAGATGGCCAAAAGATAAGGACATCTTTCCATCGCGACAATTTATAAAGCGCATTGGCGGTTGCCAAGAAGGGGCGCCCTAAGATGATCGGGTACAGAGTCATTAGCGACTTCTCGTATCGAGGATAACAAAATCAGCCAGGATAGTAGAAATCCACGAACCTTAACAAGCACGCGTTTTCCACTACACCTTTAGGATACTTAATTGACCGTCCGCTAATTGCAACGTTATTTTTGTAGGTTGCATTTCCGTAGACCTATTTGTTTATACAAGTAATACGGGGAGTAAGTTAACACTTCGCCCCGTGTCTAATAAAGCCGTCGTCGTGTAGGAATCTCCTAAGGTGCATTTGATGATAGGGACGACCAGGGGTCCTTGTACTTAACAATTCCATTATTTTCGGATAAAGTTGGGAACCTGCTCAGGTTAAAAAGGCGCCTTTGGGTATGTTCATCTACGCCTAGTAGTGCACAACTCTTTAAGAAACTTAGCGTGGTTAGGAAGCTTTTAATAGCTCGGAGAAAAGGAGGTTTATCATTAGATTCTTGAAAACGTTCCTAATTTCCTCAAAGTTTGTATCCCTAGTTAGCATGGCTAATTTTTGAGGGAACGGTGGTTTCGCTCTATATTTCACATATGGCTCTACTTGCTGTGTAACCTTGGCTTTCGGTTTCTTTGGTTGTGATTTAACCGGGTACCTCTACCGTGGTAGGCTCCTCGGTTTCTATTCATGTATCTAGTTCAATATCCGGTGTAGGAGTATCGATGGGGTAACTATAGGCGTAGTTACTTTGTTATCAACCATTCTTCCGAACGGAGAGTGGTGATGGCATTTAGGTCACCTACGATTGTAGTTTCCGCACTAGAATTACCGTTTACCTCAAAGGTCGTGGTTTCTTTGTTTTAGGGTTTGGTATCGCGCTTGACTCGAAACACGCCTTTTGGTTGGGCTTTCTCTGGGCTAACCGTTGTATGCCCCGATTTATGGATTGTAAGATCTGTTGGTTTGATTGAGTCATTGTTTGGAAAAGTTGTTGGGTAACTGTATAAAGCGTCGATACGATCCGGTTGTGTAGGTGTAGTAGTCACGGGTGGTGCGACCGAACTATCTCTCGTTGATTATTTATGGGTGGGTTGTGATAGTTAGTATTATTAACCCGGAACGATACCTCTATTGGTATTATAATTATTATAATTATTTCGACCTTGTGCTTGACCTTGTCGTGGTTGCGCTTTGGTTGTTATAATTATTATAATTCCCTTGACTTTGTCCTTGTCCTTGCCTAAGTGGAGCTTGGTTATAATTGTTTGCTTGCCTAACGTTTTGATTATTGTACCACGGAGGTGTTACTTGTTGATTATTTCTCCAATGAAGTTGGGATGTTGTCTCCAAGGGTTAGGAATAGGATAGTTATTAATAGAGTAAACATTATCTTGCTCGGTGGTTGTTGTTCATAAGCTAGAGGACAATAATTGTCGAGGGTGCTCACGGACTCAAAGAAAGAAATTACATGGGTTGGAGTTTACATTCATGACGGGATAAGCTTTTGTTGAACGAAATAGCCTCTACTTTTTAGTTAGAGATTCGAGTAAATTTTAAGTTACGGATCGGTTTTATTCTCAAACATACCGGTGGCCTTGACTGTTGAAGAAGAACTAGCGGAGCGGGGGATATCATCACTCCCCCCCCAATTATTATTCCGTTTAGTTTGGTCTTCTAAAAATTTGTAAGCCTCCGAGGCTCCTTTACTTAGGAAACTACCCCCATTCATTATGTCAAGGACTTCTTTATGGTGATGTTGAAGTCCTTTGAAAAAGGCACGAACTAACGTGTCTTTTGCTAGGTTATGGTGTGGACACTCTATAAGGAGATCGGTGAACGATTCCATGCCTCCAGAAAATGATTCATGAGGGTTCTGTCGGAAAAAATGAATCTTGGAAAGCATTTCATCCGTCTTTAGGGGTGGGTAAAAATGTTCCATAAACAAGGTGAACAAGTTTAGCCCACGAGTCCATGTAATTAGCGCTTGGGCGTTAACCAAGACGCCTTTATCGGCTAAGGTGAAAGGGAATACCCTTAATTTAATTTGTTCCAACCAACCGTAGTAGGATGGTGGAATGTTGTTAGGACTTGTTCAATCCTACGCGTATGCCGATAAGGTTTTTCATGGTCTAACCCATGAAAAACGGGTAACAAATTAAATATGTTTGGGGATTCAAAATCCCCATCGGGTCCGCTAGAACGATGCAAGATTTAGGGCTATCGCTCAAAGCTTTTGTAGAAGTCGAGAGAGGAGTCTCTTTCTTCACCATTATGTCGGGTATGGTGTGTGTGATAGTAGCTAGAGGTGTCGTGGGTGGTGTACTAGATAGACTTGTTTGTTGCCGTGTAATTACGTTTGTTGTTTTGTTCGACCGGACCTTAATCTCATGCAAGACTAAGTTGCGTTTTAACTAAACATGCAACACTCCAAACAATTCGATATACTAGTAGAAAACCTCTAACTAGAAATGCGAGGTATGGAAGAAAGGAATACCGATAAGCGTCCTTGCTTCGCTTTATGAATAGCGTCTTGTAATGCTGCGTGTTCAGTGTATATAAGAGATTAGAACACGAAAAACTTGACAACTCGAAGTTCGAATCAAAATGTGGAAATCCCGGAAATTTCAGCTTTAAGCGCTGGCTGGCTCGTCTTTCTTTGGCGCTTCGGTCAAAGTCGAGCTCCGGTAACTTAGCGGTGGTCGCTTCGGTTGTAACGAGAATTCCAAGAAGATAGATAGGTGGTCATTCTCTTTGAAGCTGGCTTCGATTGTGTTTTTCTCGAATTTTTCCAAAACTGAAACGGCAACCACAGTATGAATCAAACAAGGGTGGGTGGGTTTAATGGGACTTAAAAATAACTACTTCTACAAAGAAAACAATGCTAAAGTGTAACTAAGATGGCAGCGGCGCCATTTGATAACTATATAATGAATAGTCTACCTACGAAATGAACGATGGATTCACAACGTAAGTAAACTAGAACTTGACTTTTAAGTGATTTATTATCAAAGCTTCTACTCTCAATGCGAATTGCACTAAATGGAGTACGAAGTTCGTTCCACTCCTAGTTCCCTAGCATGGATTGTTTTCTAAGTCTAACTAGTCGCTCTTAAGTCAATGAGAGCTTTACGAAATATTATACTACGATACTTAATTAAGATGATTACTAGAAATTAACTACAAATGCTATGGAAATACTATTGTTTGACTCTAGAGAAAGGAATTAGAGGGGAATTGAATCCACCTCGAATCCAACTTAATCACCTAGTACAGATTGTGGTATCTCGATTCTTACGTTTTTCGGCAAGAATTCGAAGTCTAATCCCTAGTGTTCATGGCATTTCTACCAAGTACTAACTAGCATGTGAGGTTAAGCCCACCCATTCTCATGGCTTAAACACAACCTTCTAGAGTGGAATAGATGCTAAAACGTTTCTATACTAAACAACTAAGTTTTCATCAAGGCTTCATCAACCCCTCTAATGGAGGTTTAGCCTTGAATCATCAATCTAACATTTCCCATTGAATCTAAACTAAACATAATGTGAGAAATTTAGATTTACTTAATTTGAACAATAATGAATCTAACTTAATGGCTGGAATGAAATAGGAACAAGAATTGAAATTAGATCTATACTGGAAATGACAAAACTCAAACTTGATAAAAATACTACTTTATTTATCTAATCAATCAAGAACAATGATTCAGAGATTTAATCTAAAACAAGAATTTAAATGGAACTAAAACTTAATTTAATTAATAAAACTAGATCTATAATTCTATATCTTAATTTAGGTCTAACTAGCTACCATTAACAAAGAGCTAAGCTTTTGTTTTTATACATCCAGATCCAAAATTCGTGCATGGGCTTGGAGCCATGGTTTGGGCCAGAGAATCAGGCCCAAAACCCAATTCTTTTCAAATTCAAAAGGCCTCTTCAGCTGCAGTTGGCTTCCACAGACTTTTCGTCCACTTCTGCTCCTCTGATTGGGTCAAGGCTTAGACCATTGCAAAGCTCTTTCCGAGCCGGTCGTTTTGACATAAGGTAGGCCCAATTCCGAGGTCTGAGTCCAAAGATATGTCATTCGGAAGTTCTGATGGCTTTTGCTCCTTTATCTCGCTAATGTGGCACATTTCTGCACATAATGGACTTTGAAGCCTGAAATGCATAAAAACACGTAATCAGTATTAACTCTTACTTATTATTCACATAATTGGTCTAACAGTATGATTATTAAGGGGTTAAAACTACAGTTTTGGGCTCTTATCAATATCTCCGAAACTCATTCCTGAGCAATCCTTTCAGTCTATGATGGATTCCAATACCTATGGCCATCTTTTCCGTGATTACATTACAAACATCGGGTGGTCTTCCCTAATTCTTCAACCTGACCAAACTTATTCTCCGAGTTTGGCTGCATACTTTTATGCTAATATGGAAGACAGACTAGCATTCAACCATGCGCATGGTTTCTACTTACACGGGTTCACAATCCAAGTTGGTGACATAACTCACATCTTTTCTGAACAACAACTTGCCCTAACTTTGGATCTTCCATACCACGAACCTGCTGCATCATTGCATTACATCTATCATAATTCTTACTGTTCCTTTTAGTGGCAAGCATTTTGCGACTCTTATGGTGATGGTCCTGAGATTAAACGAGAAGGAAATGGCCATGTGCCATGGCGTGACATCACTATTCCATTAGCAAGCATGACCATGAACATGGGGACTGTGATGTTATTTGTTCTCCTGAACATTATGGGAGATTGGCATTTTTCTACAGCCAATGAGGCTGCCTGCGTCGTCTTCAGTGCACTGTCTCAAGGTCATACATTATTTAACATCTTAGGTTGTGTTATCTCCAACCTGAAACGACCTCGCACTTTTCAGAATTAGTATATACTTTTACCGGTCACCGCTTAGGTTAACCTGAAATTGTAGAACATTGTGTATACTTTTCTATTGAAGTATACACAGCAGATCTTGCACAAGTTCTATTACAATAGGTTGTGGGAAATGTAATAAACTATTAATCCAATTCCCTTTTAAATGATATATTCCCGAGGTTTGGCTGTAATAGATATGCGCAAAGCTAACCTAGCTTAGAAGAATCCCAACATGAGCATAGGATGGAATACCAAGTTGTCTTCTGTAGATACCCCATTTTTGCACCCCAGGCATAACTCATTCACGATTTTGCCTTGAATTAAATTTGATTATATAAGGTGATTTGCTTTCTAGAGTCTTCATTTCTATATCAAACTTCTTTCTTTTCATCTTCTCTTAGCATCTTTAGACTCTCCTCATCATGTTCTAGCTATGGCTGAAGTTTCGTTGCTTTCTAAGTTTTGAGCTGAAAATGACCAAAATGCCCCTATAATCCTTTGGAGCCCAAATCTCGTTTTTTCCACTCTTTCTTTGGATGAGATTGTTTCATATTTGAATTCCCCTTGAAAAATCCTTCTAAATAAGTACAAGCTTTCTTAGGTTCCATTTGGATTTCAGAAACCCTAATCTTGCCCTATCCCGTTTCAGCCCGTTGTGCGCACTGTTGAGTGCAACGATTTTTTTGAGTAAGATTTCGACCCAAGGGTATTTTTAAGAGTTCATGGGCCTTACTAATGGATTCATGAACAATTTTTGTGGAGAAGAGTTTGCCTAATTTTGACCAGGTCAAAGGGAATTTGCAACATTGAAGATATGGTCAAAATGGGCCTTTTTGTGAATTTTGGACCCGCGCTCGTGGGTTGTGGATCCAGATCATGTCAAACCTTTTCATTAGGGTTTCTAGACCATTCTAAAGCCTATAAAAACCTAAAGAACTTTCTTTTATTGTTTGATTTGATTTGATCCCAAAAATCAAGAATATTCTAGAGAATATGCCATTTTGGAGCCATGTTTGGAAATCCTGAATTATGGGCTCATTGAAGACGTGTAGGGTTTAATTTTTTACCCTAATCCATCTAAAAGATCCAAAAACCAAGGGCCAAGATCGTACCCCTTATCCCACCTCTTGAATTAAGGGCCAGATTTAGGAGGTGCAACCAAAAAGATATCAAGCCATTAGATTTTTCTTAATCAATACTCAGCCATTAGATCAAACTCATTACCATATTTGAATCCTCGCCCAAAAGCTATAAATATGGGTCTCGTTCACCCACAAAAAACATCTGGAGCTAGGAATTCGGAGTTAATAATCTGTACCTAGCTATTCAGAGCTAATAGCCTAGTAGTTTTCTTTTCTTGAGTGTTCTTCTTTTTTTCTTTTCTAGTTTATCATTCTAGAGTAGAATTTCTTAGTTTAATCTAGAGTTGAAGGTAAAATTTCAACTTTGAGGTTTTTCTAATGAAGTTCTTCGTGTTCTTCGTCTTTAGCCTCCTTTTCCCCTATTTCGATCTTGAGTATAAACTTCTTTTCACCAAAAGTTGTTTTTTTTTCACAAATCACCTGTTTCAATCCAAAAATCACAGTTGTCAATTCCAGATCAAGTTTATCATCATCATTCATCAACAATCAATCAAGATCATCAATCAATCTACCAACAATCAAGTATGAGACAACATTCAAAACAAGGTGACATCTTTCTTTTCTCTTTTATTTCATTTAGCATTGTATATTAGGTTAATTTTTTTTTTTAGTTTTATTATAGCATATAGTTATTTGCTTTTAAACAATTTAGTGAAGATCATCCAACTTGGTAGATTAATTTTCAAGCTTTCTTCGTTTTCCTATCTCAAAACTTTACACCTCAATAGAAGTAAGGCTGGTTTTTACCAGGCGAGTGTGGGTGCCTAACACCTTCCCACATTGTACCTTGACTCCCGAACCCAATAATCATCTAGTTTCAAAGGCTAGTCCTTCACATAGGTTTTACTCAACTTTTCCTTAATAAAGTAAGTGGCAACTCTAAAATCAATTGCATAGACCTAGGTACACATTTTTGTGTGTACAAGTTTTTTAGCGACTCTACTGGGGACCACCCTAGAGAGTCAGACTTACGTTTTCTTTTGAGGTGTTTCAGTTAAGATAGGAAAGAAGAAGGCTTATCCGAAAGCTAGTTGGAATAGAAAGCCAGGGTTAAGGTTATCTCGTGCAACCGTTAACTCGCTTATTGAAATGGAGAATCTACTAGCTAATTCTCCTCAAGGGTCTCTTCCACTAGCGTCTCAGCCAATGGTAAGTTCCCCACTTATCTCTCAAGGTGAACAATCACTGTCTAGCAATGAACAATCACCCCAAGGAGGTGGTTAGAGTCCAACATCACCCCCTCCTGGATCGGAAGACTTATTAAAGAAAATTATGGAAAGGATGGTCCAAGAAGTACTATCCAAACTTATGAAGCAAGGGCAAGGACAACAATCTTAAGGGAAATCCGTTCCATCACCACCACCACCAAGGTTTGATCTTAACCTATGTACTCCACAAGCTCAGCTGCCTACTAGGAATTTCACACACCAATCCACCCAGCTACAACTTCCTATATCATCTCAGACTCTAAACCAACCAATCTCTCATATCGACTCAACCCACCTTTCACCATTCATACTACAACCCAAACCAATACACATCCACACCCATGTTCACCCCAACTATATCCCAACCCATGAGCTCCACACCATTCATGTTCCCTCCTCCATATGTCACACAAACACCACAACCTACCACCTACATGAATGCTCAAAATCAAAATCCTATAAGCCAAGATCAATACCAAGGCCCAGTGGTAGACAGATTGAAAAAGATTGAGGAAGCACTGCCAAAGATCAAAGCGAACGAGTTTGACTTAGATAGTCTCTGTCCATATCCACAAATCAGGGTTCCACATGGTTTCGAATTCCCTAAGATGGAGGTATATGATGGAACTGGGTGTCCTAAAACCCATGTGAAAATGTACGTTAGCTACTTGCAGCCTATGGGGATCGGGCCAGAACTATTGGTCCAATTATTCTAGAGGAGTTTAAAGGGTGCGACACTGATTTGGTGGATGAACACAAACGCTCAGAAGATGAGAACGTGAGCTGAACTTGCAACATCTTTTGTGACCTATTTTTCATACAATACAGACATCCAGATGGGTCGAAGACAATTGGAGGCACTCAAGCAAGGTCCGACTGAGACATTCACCGAGTATGTAACCAGGTGGAGGACCAAAGTAGCTCAGATTCTAGACAGGCCGTCAGAGACCGAACATATTCGAATGGTGGTAAAAAGTTTGAACTCCGAATATGCAAATCGATTGAGTCTCAGCTATCATCTATCTTTTCAGGCTTTGGTTTCAGCAGGGACTCAAATTGAAGATGCTTTAGCTTGTGGAACTATGACCTTAATTGTATCATTAGGTTCAAACGATGCTCAGAAGAAGAAGCCACCTTCAGTTACTGTCAATAAGCAGAAGGACACACGCCGTTACCACACAAGTACAGTCTCAACCACCCGCACAGATCCAAGAAGAGGTGACAACTCATCCGTCTTCCAATCAGATTGGATATCCTCCAAGACAACAAGGATATCAAAATAGAGGGTTCCCTAAGCCATAGAGGCAGTTCACAGAGCTACCGTACCCATTGCCAGTCATTCTCAAGGCTTTGATCCAGTAAGGCCTAGTTACACTATTGCAGCCTAGGCCTCCTCCGAATCCACTACCATATTGGTATGATGCTTCTAAACATTGTGATTTCCATCAGTCTCCTAGACATCCTACAGAAAAGTGTGGAGCTCTCAAGCATGCGATACAAGATTTGATCGAATCAGGGAGAATTGATGCATCACATCTCGGTACTCCAAATGTTGTGACGAATCTATTATTGTACTATAATGGAGAAGTTCACATATTAGAGCCTGTCATGAAAAATCCAGCCTCAAGCAAGCATCCAAGGTTAGTTCCATGTCGCTCTTCAAGCCGTTCAATTTTCAAGATGTAATTAAAGATTACAAGGCACAAACACAAGCAAGGCCCAAGGCCAAGGTTATATCGTTGGATGGAAAAGTCGCACCTCTGTTTGCTGAATCACCAACTAAGAAGACACTATTACCGGCTCCACCTTTGTTGCATGTTCTAGATAAGGAGTTGATAAGCCCAAAGATAAGGTATATACTTCACCATCTTCTTTACGACAGTTGAAGGATTGTGAGCCAAGTTTGTTAGAAGACCAAAAGGTCCAAGAAGTGGTACTTGAGAAGTCTACCAAGTCTATGCTCGAACCGGATGACCATGATTCTCAAAATATCTCCCTAATAGATGATGTAGAAGATTATGGTATCGAGCTCTTTGACATGTTTTGTCCTCCTATTTTTTATGAAGAAAAAGATTCCATTTCTGCTATCAAGATCACTTCACTAGAATACAATGAAGATGACTATAGTGATGCTTTCGCAGTACTTTTCTCTGAATACCAGCTTATAATGGCTAAGCCAGATTCCAATGATAGGCGTTTTGAGCGTCTTACTACTAGTCTTAAAGATTTTACATCTTCCTCACACTTGGAAGATCAGATGCCGAGCTCAAGAAAATCGAAGTCATTTGCCATTGCAATATTCTGGCAGGTTATTCTTCTAATGACCTTATTGGTATTTGGTGAAAGGAACTACTCTATGTTTGTCTCTTCAAGATCTAGTTCTTATCAAACCCAGAGTGAGTTGACAATAGAGAGGTTGGGAAACACCACCAACCATGATCATATGAAATAGCCATTCAACCACCACAATCACTTTCAAGCTAGGGGCACGTCTAGGCACTCATGTGCTTTTGATGACATTCATGCACTAGACCTAGGACGGAAACTTGACTTCTCAGGGGGTGTGGCATACAAATCACATAGCATCACGAAGTTTGATATGTTGCTTGATAAGAGCCCAAAACTGTAGTTTTAACCCCTTAATAATCATACTTTTAGACCAATTATGTGAGTAATAATTAAGAGTTAATACTGATTACGTGTTTTTATGTATTTCAGGCTTCAAAGTCCATTATGTGCAGATATGTACCACTTTAGCGAGATAATGGAGCAAGGGTTGGTTGCTAAGAAGTTCTATGATTAAAGGCCAAGATTCAAGAAGACAAAGCCTTTGTAAAGCCCGGTCAAAAGATGAAAAGTCAAAGTCCACGCGGGCATAAATAGTGCACAAAGTCAGCAAAACTTCCGAAGACCATATCTTTGGACTCAGACCTCGGAATTGGGTCTACCTTATGTCAAAACGACCGACTCGGAAAGAGCTTTCCAATGGTCTAAGCCTTGACCCAATCAGAGGAGAAAAAGTGGACGAAACATCTGTCGAAGCCAACTGCAGCTGAAGAGCCCTTTTTGGACTGAAAGAATTGGGTTTTGGGCCTGATTCTCTGGCCCAAAACATGGCTCCAAGCCCATGCACGATTTTTGGATCTGAAACATATAAAAACAAAGTAAAACTTAGTTCTTAAGTTATCTAGTTTTATTTAGAAAACTAGTTCCTTGTAATGGTAGCTAAGGTTAGGTTAGAAAAAGTAGATCTAGATCTAATTAGTTTTTACATTCAATTAGTTAGTTTAAAATCATATTTAGTTTTTAGAATAAAGTATTAGTTCTTCATTTTCAATTTAGATTATTGCTTAAATTCTTATTTAGATTTAGTTGTCTTAAATTTATAAGTAGTTTTAGTTTAAACACCAAACACATCACTCTCACTGTTCCTTGTGTTTGATAAATTGAATTCTATTTAAGTATTGAAGGTCTAAGAGTGGAACGAATCCTTACTCGTTGTATTGCATGATTTTGTTTTGAGAGTAAGAAATATTGATTTAAACGTAGGAACGGTAGGATTACGTATTAGTGTTCTTGTAGCATTAATATTTAGGATTTTACTGTTTTTTTCGGGTTATCAAATGGCGCCGCTGCCATCTTAATCTCGTTCAAGACAAGAATTCAATTGCTTGAATCCAAGGGGCAATCCCCCATTCTCTACCCACCCACCCTTTTAATTTTTCATTCTTATTTCTTGATTTTTGGAACTGTTCACTGTTTTAGGCAATGGGGCTGCGGATTCACTGAGAAAAACACTGCGGTGAAGGTATTTCTAAATTTTCGAAAATTCTAAAATTTTTCATACATAATATTTAATGTGTTGTTGATTTACTGAAATATTTTTAGAATTTTCAAAGTTGGTTTACTTTGTGAAAAAAATACGATCTTTACAGTGCTGCATTTCAGTTTTCACACCGTATGTTCTTGAAAAACAGACCAATAAGGTTACTTAGGGAGTTCTAAAAATTCTATAATTTTTACAGGAGTATCTATCCTAAGTCAGGAGTTTGTAATAAAAATTTGACGAGTTTTTGATTTGTTTTGACATCCTAAATAGTAGAGTGTTTCCAGTGTGTTTCTGCAGTGTTGCAAACATTTAATATCTGGAACACCAGCCAATAAGGAGAGGTTGTGCAACTCCAATTGCTCTAAATTTTTTACAGAAACAGTTAGGATCTGTCAGGAGTCTCCAGTAAAAATTTGGCAATTTTTGGATTTGTTTTGAAGGGTTAACCTTTCGGTTGTTTGTATTGTGTCCGAAAACCGTTTTGCAAACTTTGGGGGGTAGTAGAGGGACTTTCACAGCTCCGATTGATCTGAAATTTTACAGGCTACTTGATAGACGTCTTAGCAAATTAATGTAAAAATTTCAGATTTTTTGGAGTACGATAAAAGGCCTAAAACTTGAAAACCCTGGAGCGCGACCCGCGCCCAAAACACTGGACATTCCACAAAACAGAGGGCACTCGCGCCCAACCCGCGCCCTCCAAGGAAATTCATCGTGAACAGCCCGATTTTCATAGGAAAGTTCAAATTTCTATTCCTTAAAGTTATAAAGTGTTTCTAACTTGTTAAATACACTGAAATCGCGTATACAAGACGCTATTCGTAAGCGAAGCAAGGAGGCATTCAGGTACTCCTTCTTTCACTCCTTATTTCTTTCTCGGCGAGGAGTTTTAATTCTAGTATAATCGGGCTTGTTTTCTTAAAACGAAATACCACACGCCTATCTAGAAATGTATGCTTAGAGTTGTTGTTGCATATTAATTGCCCTATAATATATTTGAAAACCAATATGGCATATCAATATGTAGACCAACAATCATATGATAATTATGCAAACCCTTCACCATATTCATCTTTGTGGTGGTAGTCGACCATTGGGCTTCTCAATGCCCATCATATCAAGAGCAATCTTGTAATTATTATGGGAACCCTTCACCATGTTCATGTTGTGGTAGTCCTGACCATTGGGCTTCCCAATGCCTATCATATCAAGAGTCTGAGCCTACTATAGGATATAATAATAATTATGAGCCTCAATTTTCAAATTTTTATAGTGACTCATACAATCAAAAGTTTCCTAGTCATCCAAACTATTCATGTAATTCCACCAATAACAATCAACCAGCCATTCAGCCTCAACCTAACCCATCACAGTACGACATCAACCAGAGTCACTCAAACGCCAATAACTATGACTATCAAACACCATACCAACAGACTCCACAACCATACCAACGGATAGTCACTAACAACATTCGATGAAATGATGGCCCAAAACAAATTAATAATTTAGGAAATAAACCAAACCTAAAGATACTAGGTTCACCTCCACGGCGGACATTTCTACCATGCCGAGATCGACACTATTCCCATAACTAACCCAACCAACCTAGTTCACACCTACCCTACATTTCATGAACCATTACCTTCGAAAACACTCCCATTAACCATGATATTAACTCCACACCCCACCGGATGAGAAAATTCTTGTAAACGACTCTTTAGGACTAGTTTGGGATGACCACTCAAACTTGGCGATGTCTCCAGGAACTTCCCAATCGATCCACCTGATGATGAATATAATGATTACACTTTAGAAGATATTTATAAAGATGTGACGAAGGAAGAATTTGATAACTATTGGCATTCTCGTAATATGGACCCTCCCCTGTTGAGCATGTCCGGGCCTTTGAGTTTGCAAACCGCGACTCGGTGGATGATGTCTCGACACATTCGAATGAGTCCATTGAGGATACTTGTAGTGTTTTAAAGGAAGAAAGGTGAGGACATGGAGATTAACAATTCAAATCTAAGGCATGAACAAGTTAATGTGCAAGAAAAAAAGAGAAAGTTACATCTTTAGAGCAATGTGAATCTCAATTCAGTTTGGCAGCTGAGGAAATAACAATGGAAGAAATAGAGGAAAATCTTAAAGATAAAGCCACGAACCACAACCTTGTGGATTCAGCTAAGCCAGATGTAGAGTTCTTAAGAGCATGTGAGGATCCACCACCCGATGAACCACTAACCAACCACCATCCACCCGAAGTTACCACCTCCTATAATCCAACCATCTACCACAACTAAGCCATCCATTCACCCACCATTTAAAAGGAACCTCGATTTTGCCCTTGAGCCAATTGCCTCAGAGACCATTTATAATTTTTTCAACCCTCACAGTGAAGAGTGTTTGCCTAGCACACAATCCCATGAGTACACCATTCCGATAATTGAGAGACAAACTCGACCGAAAGTGTAGTGAAAAACCTAGTTTGTCTTATTTTTTTCATCTAAGCTTAATGAAAGACATCGGGATCCACACTTCATTCCCTTCTCACCTAAAGTATCGCTAATTCATCTTTTTGGTCATTCCAACTATTTAAAACAATTACAACATGATGGTTTGCATATGTTCTTTGATAGGATGCATAAGTTTTCATTCCTTTGCTTACATGTTTGCTTCCAATTATACAACATTATTCTCGTTTTGGGAGTGCATTTAGTATCATGTTTTTATGGCTAGACCCCAACTCTTCCGACAATTTGTTTATAGTTGACCACGCATCATCCACTTTGTGCCACCCAGTTTCATGCTTGTTTGGGGGTGTGCACGATCTAGGGAATCGACGTAAAATGACCCCACATTAAGTCTCGAATCGACTTTAAAAGACCTTCGTTTTAAAACAAATTTTTACAAACCTATTTTCAAAATTTGTTTTGGGGGTGGGGTGTTTGGTTTTTCCATTCTTGATCACTCAAATTCCTATTCTTACCCCCACCTCGCTGCCTTGAAGAGTAGCTAGATTTCTTCTTGTTTGTTGTTTTGATGTTGTTTTTTATTATTTTTAGTAGATAGGATGTTACGTTGTTAAATTCCGTAGTTAACTTTGAATTTGGTAGTTAAATGTTGTTTGAATTTCAATTTTAATATAATGTTGTTCTTTTCAAATTGTGCATGGTTTTTATTGTTAATCCCACCTTCCCGAATTGTTTGGGGGTGGTATTATTTATTCTATCATGATTTGTAGAAGATCCTCCATTTTAGAGTTTGTTTTGGAGTGAAGGTTGAGAATATTGTCATAATTGGCATACCTATGATTAGATGTGGTGGTATGATGAAATCTAAGAGAGTTTAGAAGTTACTAGTCTAAATCCAGTATAAAGATATTTGGGTTGTTATAGAATCAAGAATATGAGTTGTTTCCGTTTTGGTTCGAAATTTTATTGTTTCCGAAATTGCCTTTAAAGCTTTTGGCAACTTACCGATTCGCTTTTAACAATTCAAAACCTATAAAAACTTCATTCATTCTACACTCACAACCCACACTACACCTAACTTCCATTTTCACCTTTCACTCCCACGTTTCCCACGTTTTCGTCGTGATTTTTCACTTAATCAACACCTCGGGCAAGCGCTCTCTGCAGGAGCCGCTTTCAGCGCTCCTACACTTTTGTCAGAAATTTTGTTCAGAGGCGCGCACGCTTCAAGGTCAGCGCCACTTCGGCCAAACACTGGAATTCAAAATACAGAGCGACTTCGCTTCTAGTTGAGCGCTCGCCGCATACCGACTTTGTCGACCGAGAAAAATTCCAGTTTTCCGCGGGTTGTTCCGGTTCATTCGCAGCTGTTCAGGCGTAGTTCGAGATGACATCTCCTATAATAATACCGAACAGTCTTTCAAAGATTTGTTTCAAAGCACTACTTATGGTGCTTGGTTTCGCGAAGTGATCACACACGTAGGCCGGGAACCGCTTATGGTTCTTGCTAGCATTTGTTCTTGGACTTGCTATGCCCGCTGAAATACAAGACCCATGGTGCTATTGGGTAGATAATATGTATGTCTACACTTATGAGTTTTTGCATGAGTCGTATGGGGCAGGCATTTTCCGTATCGTCGACCAAGAGGAATATAACGTCGCCCTTGGTAGCCTGTCCATGAACATAGGAACTGTTATGTTTTGGATCATGCTAAACATTTTAGGGGAATGGCATTTTTCTTCTGTGAATGATGCCACTTGCAGCGTCTTCCTTGCTTTAGCCACGGGACGTATGTGCTATGACCTTCCTTAACTTTGATGTCTAGTTTAGCTCTCGAGCCCATAGCATGAGGCATAAGTACCTTCTTATGCCTGTTCTAATTTCCCGTATTATGCTATGTTTCTTTCCTATTTTTTGTGCCCGTTTCACGGATTGGGTTGGGGTCGACATTGTGAGACCCACCAATTATATTATCAGATCTTTCCGTGCAATGACTTGGCAAGGGTGGAGGATACAACCTCATCAGGTTGCACCTTACACCCCATCCGACCAAGTGGCGCTTAATAGGTTAGCAATCATAGATGATAAATGGCATGAAGCATGGCAAATTATCATGGCATGGCAGGACGCGAAGGAACCTCACTTCTTTATAGAAAAGGAGGATGACGAAGTTAAGTTAAAAGTGGAGGTATGTTTTAGTTTCAGGTTAGTGTCCGCTATGTCCCAAGCAATTTATTTCTTGTTAACCCCATAATGGATGGAACTCTTATAGAGTTAAGGCCCATTTTCTTTCTATATTAGTATGTTATAACCTTGTTTTGCAGATGTTCCAGAATTTCACGCGCGCGTTTCCATGGTATTTTTCCTACCCTCTCTATTTAAATACTTTGAGGACAAAGCATGTTTCTTGTTTGGGGGTGGGCATAGAAACACGTGTAATTAAGGCATCTGTTAGGATATAGATATGTATAATATGCATTTGTTTTCTAGTAAAAATTTCAAAAATTCAAAAATATAAATAAATAAGTTATGCTACACACTTAGGAATATTGGTATTGTTTTCTTTCTATGCTCTTAACAATCTAGAAGTCTCAACGTAGAGTCATTTGCGATCGTAATAACTGTTAGAAACTTAGGTTTATATATAGGTAATAATCTTTACATCTATCTATAAATATATTACATGAGTATCTATGATTGTTAGCAGTAAGTTTCTGAAATCTAGGCTAGAGTACTTATTCTACAAATCCCGCGGAGAATATAGCCTAAAGCCTTATAGATAAAACATTTGAGAAATGACACAAGGGAGAAGTAAAATCCGGATAGAGAAATCACACGCCCACTTGCTTGATCACTAAACCATATCCTAAGCGAGAATTTAGGCCCTTTTGGATCGATATAGCTAGAAATTCTGACCTAAGTATATTTTTCGCTAGTAAGCCCTAATCGAGCCTTTCATTAGCCCTTCCATAAACCACAATTCCTTTACCCTGTTACAAAAACAAAACAAAAAAAAAAAAAAAAAAAAATCAACCTACCCAATTTAGAATAAGTCTGAGAATAGAATGAGTGAAGAAAGAAGAAGAGAAAAACCTATGTAAACAAAAATTAGTTAGTTGCTTCAGAAAAAGAAAAGAAGTTTCCATCCAAGGAAAAGAAAAAGAAAAATAGAAATAAATCAAAACTCCAAAAATAGAATAAAAGGGAGTCAAAAGCCAAAGAAAAGAAAAAGAAAAATATGGCTAAGGATGGAAACAAAGTGTAGAAGCAAAAGTAAATAACAAGGTTTCTCTAGTTACATAATATGAAGACTCTATTATCTCAGACTTGTCCTTTTTGAATATCCATTTCCTTCCTTCTTAAACCATCTCCTAATCCCCGCAACACCTAATAAAGACCTCTAGCTCAATTAGGAATAGGTTAGTGTGATAGTAAGTGGCAGATGTGTTTGATCGACTCCGGCTTTCTTGTGTGTCATTGAGATTGTAAGGTAAAGTGTGCCCACTGCGCACTGGAGTAGTGAAACTTGAGCGGAAAAATCAGAGTGATTTTTGTCTTGACTTTGATGTGAGGACCTACTTAAGGACGCTATTCCGAGTTTCAGAAACGAACCTGCTAGGCATTTCATAGTATTACTCATAGTATATATATTTGTATTATAGATGATTGATTATTATGCATATATTAGCTTAGGTTTTTGACTTGGTTATTCTTATTCATTTGCTAGTGAGATGTATAGATAGTTGAGACATGAATGAGAAAACAATAGTTTTATTTCTTAGTCGTTGTAGTATAGAAGAAGTTTGTGAGTACCTTCATTGGAAAACTCTCTCACGAGGTCAGAACTCGTCCACTAGGGAATTCCTAGTGGTTTAAGGCCTTGTTGCATATGGTCAATGCAATCGCGACTCAAATAAACGAGAGTAGATAGAACTCCATTTTGGTCACTTATTCTAATTTCTCATATTTGCTTGAGGACAAGCAAAATGCTGTTTGGGGGTGGTTTGATAAGAGCCCAAAACTGTAGTTTTAACCCCTTAATAATCATACTTTTAGACCAATTATGTGAGTAATAATTAAGAGTTAATACTGATTACGTGTTTTTATGTATTTCAGGCTTCAAAGTCCATTATGTGCAGATATGTACCACTTTAGCGAGATAATGGAGCAAGGGTTGGTTGCTAAGAAGTTCTATGATTAAGCGCCAAGATTCAAGAAGACAAAGCCTTTGTAAAGCCCGGTCAAAAGATGAAAAGTCAAAGTCCACGGGCGTAAATAAGCGATTGCACAAAGTCAGTAGAACTTCCGAAGACTATATCTTTGGACTCAGACCTCGGAATTGGGTCTACCTTATCTCAAAACGACCGACTCGGAAAGAGCTTTCCAATGGTCCAAGCCTTGACCCAATCAGAGGAGAAAAAGTGGACGAAACATCTATCGAAGCCAACTGCAGCTGAAGAGCCCTTTTTGGACTGAAAGAATTGGGTTTTGGGCCTGATTCTCTGGCCCAAAACATGGCTCCAAGCCCATGCACGATTTTTGGATCTGAAACATATAAAAACAAAGTAAAACTTAGTTCTTAAGTTATCTAGTTTTATTTAGAAAACTAGTTCCTTGTAATGGTAGCTAAGGTTAGGTTAGAAAAAGTAGATCTAGATCTAATTAGTTTTTACATTCAATTAGTTAGTTTAAAATCATATTTAGTTTTTAGAATAAAGTATTAGTTCTTCATTTTAAATTTAGATTATTGCTTAAATTCTTATTTAGATTTAGTTGTCTTAAATTTATAAGTAGTTTTAGTTTAAACACCAAACACATCACTCTCACTGTTCCTTGTGTTTGATAAATTGAATTCTATTTAAGTCTTGAAGGTTTAAGAGTGGAACGAATCCTTACTCGTTGTATTGCATGATTTTGTTTTGAGAGTAAGAAATATTGATTTAAACGTAAGAACGGTAGGATTACGTATTAGTGTTCTTGTAGCATTAATATTTAGGATTTTACTGTTTTTTTCGGGTTATCATTGCTCATGGAGAAACCACATCATTCAGAAAATTCATCACTCATGCATAGAGCTACAATATTGGTTGATAGGTTCCGAATCAATTTCTCTCCTATATTTGATCCCGGTCCGCTGCTTGGCACATATAAGTTTTCTACTCTCAATTAGTTTGTTTTATTATTTTATGAATAAAAAAGAGAAAAAAAATCCAAAATCCAAAAAAATCAGATATTTCAAGAATCCAAAAAAAATTCAAATATTTCAAAAATCCAAAAAAAATTATATATTTCAAAAATCCAAAAAAATCCAAAAAGTTTTAAAACTCCCGCAGATATGATTTACCCACTTGCCTTAGTGCAAGCTGATTGAATGACTTGTGCAGATTATTATGATCCCTTTCCCCCGACGATGAAGAAGGAATAAACAATGAAGCTGCTGAGTCCATTCTTTCTCATGAGCAGTCTGAGGATTGACAGACGTTAGTCATTGTGGAGACAAAGACAATCAACCTTGGCACCACAGATGAACCACATTATGTGAAGATTGGTATAACCTTGATCTCCTCTAAGCGTTGAAGCCTAATCAAATTACTGAAGGAATCCATAGAAGTGTTGATCATATCTATGACAATCTATTGTCTTAAGGTGGTACATGATTTTCATTGTTTGTTGATGAGAGAATCACTCACCGAGAAAAAGAAATTAAGGAGGAAGAAAGTTCAGCGGTTATGTTTGAGAAGATTTTTCAAATGTCTAAGATCACCAACATCAACATCAGCATTCAGCATTATGCATTTACCCTCGAGGAAAGGGCAAAACTCCACAACATCATTTGATCAACTACCCTACTGAAGAAGGGGAATATTCTACATTCTATCAATCAACGGCTACTTAGCCAATCATCCAATCAGCTACCCTACCGTGGAGAGGGCAAACTCCATATTGCATCATCAGCATCCATTTGCATCCATCAAAGACATGAGATCTATCTATCAAAGAAGTCAGCTGACTCGAATCTGACTACATCATAGAGCGGAATGCTAAGAGGAGTTCATCTATGATCAACATTCTTGAGAGCCGAGATATGAAGGAGGGCATTGATGTTCCACTGGGACTTAGATACCAAGGGAGACAGATTGTTACAAGTAAAGCTGAGCAAGCAGATCCAGACTAGAGTGGAATTAACGAACTAGAAAGTTCAAACCCAACAGTGAATGTCCATTCACTATGAAGATTTTACATGGAAAATCCTACCAATGCCGACCAATTAAAGAGGTACTACTTTTTACCCAACTTTGTTTATTTTAAGACGAAGAGTATAGTGGAAATCTTAGAGAGACGATGGAGCATGCCATCTTTGATTGTTTTGTTTTTAGCCTCATAAGCCCACCTAATATCATATGTTACCATTAGAAGCCCATTTGAGCCCTAGCCTATTTTTTGTTTTCCCACAATATAAGCCCATATCATTTAGGAAGCCTAATAAATCCTTGCCCTACCCATAGATTACCCATACCCACTCTTATAGAACTTGTCATAGTCCAGGGGAATCATTACATCCATATTTGATCACGCACACAATCACCCTATGTTATTTATCCCAAGATGGTGTCGAAAAAAAAAAAAGAAAAAAAAATCCTAATGCAAGGGGTAAAAAAAAAAAAAACAAACCCTGTTAGAACTCAAAATGCTTAGAGTTGCACAAAATAATCAACACTGGTCCAAAATGGAAAACCTAAATAAGGGGCAGTTTCATTTGAGATTTGGGATCCGTATCATCATCTCACTACCATCATTCCAATTACTCATCCCTTTATATGACAAGTTCTACTCCAAAAATAATTTTTTGATCCTATCCCTTTTTTCTGAGCCCATCACCTAAGCCTACATTATAGTCCTATGAAAGTTTGCTCTTGATCTCTAAGTCCACTATATCTCCTAGTTGAGAAGTACTCGGAAAAAAAAATAATTGAAAAAAATTAGAAGGAATTGAAGGATTCACTACTAGTGATTGCGATGTATGCGGAAGTCGTCTCCAGAAGATTGGTCCTATGCATTATGCTCTATCTATTTTGGAAGAAAGTTTTTGGGTGTCATTCAGTACATTGTGAAGGCCAAGCAATCAAAGGGAAAATAATATCATCTATTTCATAGGTGCCAAGTTTGATCGTACTTCTATCCTATGGTCGTCCTCATGCTCATCTTCTTGTCGGTAACGCATTTCCCCACCTTCATTTTTTATTCAATCATTTATAGTATTTCTTGTTCTGTGGATAAAAAATGTTTTGTTTCCCATTGTTTTCAAAATGAATTTCAAAAAAAAAAATATAAAAAAAATGATTTGTTTTCGAAAACTTGGTTTATTTCGGATTGGCTTATGATGAAAAATCTAGGATTTCAAGCACGTAGAAAATTCTGAAGCAATTATATCCAAACTAAACCACGCATTGTTTTACTAACATAGCATGCATGCACCACAATCTTTCTAACTATTCATGCTAACATAGTTGCATTGTTTTCATGCATATATATTGTATATTTCACTCTATTATAATGTGTAGAGAGAAATAAGTTATCTAACCTTGGCCAAAAAAGTTTCTCCCAAGTTCCACAGGTTTCCAAGACATCAAATTCCAAGAGTAAAAGCAAGGCTGCCATTGGTGAATAAGGTAAGTGAGATTCCATTATATGTTGCCCCAAAGAGTCACTGTTAGTTTGAAAGAAAAGAAAAAAAAATGTGTTACCCAAGCATGGAGTGGTCTGGATGGTGTGGCGTTTTGCCTGCTTCAACACCATCGCTTCTTTTTCCTAGACGTTTGCAAGGTATGAGTTCTCCTTTTCCAATCTTATTTATAACGGCTACGGGCATGAGCTTGATTTATATAAAGGGCAGTTGCATTTGATTGCAAGTTTAATTAATTGGGAAAAACAAAAATAAAAATGGTAAAAGATTGGCTTACCACGATGGTGAGCACTCCTCGCGCTTCTGTCTTATTAGACGTCAGCTAAGGTATGTTTCTTTCTCCTTGACTGTGTTTATATAGAGAATGTGATTTTAGACCGCCTGATGATTGCTTGGGAAAGTTTTAAATAGGAGCTTTTGTTTTATTAGGCTGTTTGACCATTCAAAGATTCTTTCTCTCAAAACCAAAATTGTTTGGGTCCTATTACTGACGGACCCCATATTGTGTTGGGCAGACTCCAAAAAAAAAAAAATTATTACAAGTGTGCCATTGGTCCTAAAAAGTCCAAAAAAACAAATATTACAAGTGTGCCATTGGTTTCAAAAAATTGAATTTGAAAACCCCAAGCTTAAACGACCCGGCTAGGTCGTTCATTGTGCAAACCCAACAATGTGGTCACACCGTTTGGACTGAATCCCCAACGATGTGGCCACACCGTTTGGACTAAGTCTTAAACGTTGTGGCCATATCGTTGGGGACTCAATCCAAATGGCTTGGCCACATCCTTCGATACTTAGTCCAAACGGTGTGGCCACACCGGTCAAGAGGCCAAAAAATAGAACTTTATATTTTTTCAAAGTTCAAATCCCAAACGGTGTGGCCACACCATTCGGACTGAGTCCCCAACGATGTGGCCACACCATTTGGACTAAGTCTCAAACGGTGTGGCCACATCGTTGGGGACTTAGTCGTCCAAACGGTGTGGCCATATCGTTGGAGATTTAGTCCAAACGGTGTGGCCACACCGTTTGGGATTTGAACTTTGAAAAAATATAAAGTTTTGTTTTTGGCCTCTTGACCGGTGTGGCCACACCGTTTGGACTAAGTCTCAAACGATGTGGCCAAGTCGTTTGGGACTAAGTCTCAAACGATGTGGCCACACCGTTTGGACTGAGTCCCCAATGATGTGGCCACACCGTTTGAGACTTAGTCCAAACGGTGTGGCCACATCTTTGGGGACTCAGTCCGAACGGTGTGGCCACATCGTTAGGTTTGCACAATGAACGGCTTAGCCGGGTCGTTTAAGCTTGGGGTTTTCGAATTCAATTTTTTGGGACCAATGACACACTTGTAATATTTGTTTTTTTTTCTGGATTTTTTGGGACCAATGGCACACTTGTAATAATTGTTTTTTTTGTTGGAGTCTGCCCAACACAATATGGGGTCTGTCAATAACAAATACCAACTGTTTTCATGTAATTATTCGGCGTAAGCACCAAAAATAGGAAGGTTCGGTTCACCTTACCTATTTTGTCATCAGATTCAGTCCTCTTTGAAAATAATTCAAATGATTCGGTACAACCACCAAACAGTAGGAAGGTCGGTAACCTTTTGGACCTGGTTCGTCTGTTTTGGGTATGCTTAACCCGGTTTTGCCCATTCAACCCGGTTTGAGCTGTTTCACCCGGTTTTCACCTGTTGGACCCGGTATTGACCAGTGTGACTCAGTTTTTTGACTGTTTGACCGGTTTTGACAGTTGACTAGGTTTGACCAAAAAAAAAAACTTTTCAAAAAAAAAAAAAAATGATAAATACTAGTATCATGGGGTTCTTACCCTCCAGTATGAGAAAATATTCATTAAGTTTTTTGTTTTCATCGCATTATTGGCAACCACTTGATCATTAATATCAATTCGGTTACTCCATTTATGCAACAAAAAAATTGTTTGCGAGAACAATGTCAATTTTTACTGACAGTCTCACAGATGGATCAGCCTGAACTTATAGTGACAGTCTTTTCCAATCCAAGTACTTGAACGTAATTGATTGATTGATTGATTGAACTTGAATATCATCATCACCAGCATTCATCTTTCATCTCCAGCACATCACTTATCTTCCCTAGCAGTGTTCGTCTGTGTCTTCTTCCTTCATCTTTAGAATCTCATATCCCCAGTGGGTCTTCTTGCTCTCCCCAGTGAGTCTTTCCTTTCGTCAGTGTTTGGTTATCACTATTATATGAGAATCTTTAATCTAAGTCAAAATCATGAATGAATTGATCTATCCATTTAATTTCACCAGTTTTCCAAAATGAATTTGAAAATATTAGATTTCAAAAAAAAATTTGTCCCTTAATTTCAAAAAGTTGTTCATCCTTATCCATCACCTTTTTTCTGGCCTGAGTGTCATTATCCTAGTACACACTGATGTAATGTAAGACGTAAAATACACGTATTAGAAGGTGTGATACTGTGGTTGAGTACTGAAAAAATGTAAGACGTAAAACACGCATTTGTAAGGTACGATACCATCCTCTCTTGAGTGACAACCATTTTCAACTATGCTTTCACAAACAACTTGAAAAAATTGAGGATTTCAAATATATAGGGAAATGCCCTCTTCCAAAAATATTTTTCAAATGAATTTTAAAAAATCGCATGAGATCTTTTGGCTGGAGCTTGGCAAAAATGGTGTGTCTCCATGGCTTTGCCGTTCTGTTGCAAGCAACCTCCGCCAAAGAGGGGCAACTGTAGACACCCCATTTTGGCACCGCAGGCATAATTCATTCACGATTTTGCCTTGAATTAAATTTGATCATATAAGATGATTTCCTTTCTAGAGTCTTCATTTCTACATCAAACTTCTTTCTTTTCATCTTCTCGTAGTGTCTTTAGACTCTCCTCATCATGTTCTAGCTATGGCTGAAGTTTCATTGCTTTCTGAGTTTTGAGCTGAAAATGACTAAAATGCCCATATAACTCTTTGGAGCCCAAATCTCATTTTTTCCACTCTTTCTTTGGATGAGATTGTTTCATATTTTAATTCCCCTTGAAAAATCCTTCTAAATGAGTACAATCTTGCCTACATTCCATTTGGATTTCGGAAACCATAATCTTGCCCTATCCCGTTTCAGCCCATTGTGCGCACTGTTGAGTGCAACGATTTTTTGGAGTAAGATTTTGACCCAAGGGTATTTTTAAGAGTTCATGGGCCTTCCTAATGGATTCATGAACAATTTTTGTGCAGAAGAGTTTGCCTAATTTTGACCATGTCAAGGGAATTTGCAACATTGAAAATATGGTCAGAATGGGCCTTTTTGTGGATTTTGGACCCATGCTCGTGGGCTGTGGATCCAGCTCGTGTCAAACCTTTTCATTAGGGTTTCTAGACCATTCTCAAGCCTCCAAAAACCTACTGAACCTTCCTTTTATTGTTTGATTTGATTTGATCCCAAAAATCAAGAATATTCTAGAGAATATGCCATTTGGAGCCATGTTTGGAAATCTTTGATTATGGGCTCATTGAGGACGTGTAGGGTTTGATTTTTTGCCCTAATCTATTGAAAAGATCCAAAAACCAAAGGCCAAGATCGCACCCCTTATCCCACCTCTTGAATCAAGGGCCAGATTTAGGAGGTGCAACCAAAAAGATATCGAGCCATTAGATTTTTCTTAATCAATTGTTAGGCATTGGATGAAACTCATTACCATATTTGAATCCATGCCTAAAAGCTATAAATATGGGTCTCATTCACCCACAAAAAACATCTGGAGCTAGGAATTCGGAGTTAATAATTTGGACCTAGCTATTCAGAGCTAATAGCCTAGTAGTTTTCTTTTCTTGAGTGTTCTTTTTTTCTTTTCTAGTTCATCATTCTAGAGTAGAACTTCTTAGTATAATTTATAGTTGAAGGTAAAATTTTGACTTTGAGGTATTTCTAATGAAGTTCTTCGTGTTCTTCGTCTTTAGCCTCCTTTTCCCCTCTTTCGATCTTGAGTAGAAACTTCTTTTCACCAAAAGTTGTTTTTTTTTTCTGAAATCACCTGTTTCAATCCAAAAATCCCAGTTGTTAATTCCAGATCAAGTTTATCATCATCATTCATCAACAATCAATTAAGATCATCAATCAATCAATCTACAATCAAGTATGAGACAACATTCAAAACAAGGTGACATTTTTTTTTTTTTTTTTTTTTTTCATTTAGCATTGTATATTAGGTTTTTTTTTTTTTTTAGTTTTATTATAGCATATAGTTATTTTCTTTTAAATAATTTAGTGAAGAACATCCAACTTGGTAGATTAATTTTCAAGCTTTCTTCGTTTTCCTATCTCAAAACTTTACACCTCAATAGAAGTAAGGCTGGTTTTTACCAGGCGAGTGTGGGTGCCTAACACCTTCCCACATCGTATCTTGACTCCCCAACCCAATAATCATCTAGTTTCGAGGGCTAGTCCTTCACATAGGTTTTACTCAATTTTTCCTTAATAAAGTTAGTGGCGACTCTAAAATCAATTGCATAGACCTAGGTACACATTTTTGTACGTACATCTTCATAAACAACTTATGGGATCACCGTTTGCCCTATTGCCCGACCGGCAATAGTTATTTATCTAATTGTATGCAGAAATTGTCCTCTCATGATGTTGCATAGGGATATTACAAGTCAAAAGAGTTCCACTACGCAGTGGCAGAGCCAGGGGGTTGAGGTTACGCCCTGGCTAACCCTGTACTGCACCATTCTAACTTTCCACATTGTACTCCACTACTCCACACTCCACACTCTACATTTAATATTTGGAATTTGGAATCTACTTGTCCAGTACTACTTTGTTCTACAATGAGTCCTTCCGCAATTAATTCTTAGTGATATTAATTAATACTTTGAGTGTGTCACTCAAAAATTGGTTACCCTAAACTTATAAACACATTCCAATTCCTTTTTTGTTTTTTTAAGCCTTTTTCCATTGTTTCTTTTTCATGATACAAGACCATGTACTGTGCCAATTGTTCTTGATTGTTTGTATATATAAAAGAAAAAAAAAAGGAAAAGTAGGAATCAAATTCTTTGAGAATGGAAGTTAGGCACTTATAGTCTAATAATCTACAAATCTTATGACACGACTAATGATCTACTAATCATATGACTAATATTTTATTACCTTTTTAAGAAAAGTAAGGAAAAATAAAAAGAAGGAATAAAATTAGCACGATTTCCACGAGAAAATTTAACTAAAACCCATACAATATCTTAATAGGTATTTAAGTGAGAGCTTTTGTTGGTATATGATTTTCCTGTCCGATGGTAATCTCGACAAATTCCCCTTCGATCAATCTAAGCCTATACTTAAGTTTGGCGCCCTTTTACTTGCATCAAAAATGGCTATAAGTGGTTATTCATAGAGATGTAAAAGTGTAATATACTACTCCCAAAGTTAGGGGACTTCAGGCTTGCGAAATTATGTGATCATGGAGTTGATCTTCAAACTTCCTGCCATGCAGGTGCTCTCGACTATATTGCACAAAAACTTGCTAGAACTGGCAAAGCAAGTACACATACTGATGTGTATCCATTTGGAGCATTTCTCACTACCGTTCTAAGTCAAGGTATGTGTTTTCTTCTTTCTTTATAAAATTTATGTTTTGTAATTAAACCAACATCTTTAATCAGGGTATTCGATCACATTCTCCAGCTCCACTAATGTGTTTTTTTTCATTGAAATTGATTGGATTTTTATAGGATTGAACTTTTAAGATTTATTTGGGTTCTTATAAATAAATAGAAAATGTAACATTTAGATCTAATTTAGCTAATAAAAAATTGGGATTTCAGTGCTATGTTGATTTTGTTTGGGAGTGTCAAGTTGTGGGTCACTTATAGCTCAAGTAATTCCCTCTATTCATAACTACAAACCATCAGGTCGTTGGAAGTCTATTCAATGTTATCAAGTTTTGAAATACACTAATGTATCTAACGAACATTCAGTTCCCCACTTATCAATGCATCATATTGTAATAAAAGTGCATTCCATTTGGTAAGATCAAGTAGAAGACCTTTGTTTTCTTCACCAATAATTGTTAGAGCAGGAAACTTGACATCCTAATAGTGCTACAAATACGATGTTAGTTTTAAAAGATTAGTATTAAGCTGGGTAATAGAGAAATTGTTACAAAAAGTTCACGACAAACAAAATACTATCTAATAAACCCACCGTACCTCTTTCCATAACCCATTATTTTTCTTCCTCTCCCCTCCCATGAAGATTAATCAAACAATCCAAAGTTTTTCATTTGATTTTTTTTTTTTTTGGCTTGATCATGTGCCGTGGTTCTCTCTCTTTGCTCTGTTTTCTCTCTTTGATCATGTAGCAATGTACTTGAATTTCGACTGTTAAGGTTTTCTAGAACAAGATGTTTGATCACCATATTTACCATCTTCATCAACTTCTCAATCTCTTAAAAAAATTCAATACTAATACTAAATTTCTGTGAAAACCCATGATTTCTTTTTGAGGTTAGGAGTTGCATAATTTATGTTTTTTCCCCTTTGCTTACCTTCAATTTTGTTGCAAAATTACTATAAATAATCAATATTATGATTACAATGATCTTGATTGAATTTTCATATGCACCAACTGAACTAAAATCCTAAAAAATTTAATTGTGTTTTCATCTGTTTTTTTCATCTTCTTTTCTGCTGCTAATTAAATGCATTTAAATATAATCAAGCGTAGACTAAACTCGCACATCAATAGGTATTTTAACTACAAATGAAGCATTTTTTTCATTACAATTTTTTGGTCACTTTAATTTCTTTGTAAGTTAAGTTTCTAAGCTAAATATGTGCTTGGATCGGATCATGCCTCTAGGTTTTTGCTTCCTCAGTTTGCACCCCCTTGCAAATTGTGTAGGGTGAGATGTGCTAATGGTCAGTGCCATTTCATAGAATATTTGAATGAAGTGAATAGTTTTACTAACATAAACGTGCTTCCTCAGAGTCCTTATGACAAGAATATAACTTCTAGTTATTAAACTATTAGTGCAGATGAATTTTTGTGAACTTATATTCATATTGTTGAATGCGAAGTATATTGATTGTTTATAAATATCAGTTTATAAATGGTCACAAAATATTAAGGAAAATTTATCAATGAGCTGTACAACCTGGATCTAGAATGTTAACTGGAATGGTTTTTCATGGTGTGTTTGCCTTAAAGAAAGAGAAGTTTAGTTTATGGAAGATGTTGTATGAAGGACTTCATTAAGGTGTTCAGAAATTTAATGGAACATTATTGCTTCTGACATAACAAGGACAATCATTTGGAAGTAAAAGCATCGATGAGTGCACTCATGTTATACCAGACTGAAGTTATAGTTACGATGAAGTCAATGGGATAAACAGCTTTTTTATGAATGTGTTCTAAAGCCAGTTAACTTATTTAACAATAGACATCTTTGTCTATTATTTAACAATAGACATATTTTTCCATTATTGTTTTTGTAGTTAGTTCAATAGTCATATCCCGATGCTTTAATTATTTGAGTTGTTTAAAAAAATTGTACAACACAACCAATAGTCAATACAAGTCTTCGATCTTCCTTTCAAAAGGGCTTTGGTTTTAACTTTGGTATACTGCATGAGAAGTTGTTTTCCTATGGGGTAGCAATGATCCATATCTACATTTTAGGGGTTCTATGAAGATCAATTGTGTGTCATTAAATTGTTATTGTGCACTTTCATATGGTTTTTAAATTGATTGTGCAAAATTTTATTTTACAATCAATGAAATCATTTCCTCTAGGATTTGGGCCCACAAGATATTACTACTTGGAAATGTCAACATTAGTGTTCCCCAAATATATAAAGCTATATGAATGGCAATACATTGTTCAATCGTGAAATCTAATTACTTGAAATAAAAGATAATCGATATCATAAGATGCATTATTTAGCAGCATAATAGACATCTTTGTGTTCGTGTTGGAGTGAAACTCAAATATTTAACAATACAACATAGTTCCAATGCTTTTTTTTTTTGGATAGTGAATAGTTCCAATGCTTGTGTATATAATTTCATAAAACTCTACTCTTATGAAACTCTAAGAGATTAAGAGATTGCATAGGTTGTAGGTGATTTGTACTACTGGAAAGTAACCACGGTAGTTTTTGGAAAATGTTAATTAAGATGAAATACTTATAAACATTCAGTGGTTGTATGTCTTTATTTGTATTGTGGACTCAAGAGCTTCCTCTCTTAAAATATAAATGTCTTGCATAATTCTTTATTTCTTATCATTTTCCTTATTATTTGAAGTCTAGAACGAAATCTGACAAATAATTTGCGTTGGGAACTTTGATCAATTAATTTACTGTATGAGTTTTACTATAGTTTGGAAGTATGATTTTTGATACATAGTAATAAAATGAAAAAAAATTATATAAAAATGGTCCCCGTTCGTTGAACAGGTCCAAAAATCTAGTTTTCTATCTAATAGAACAACTCGGTGACAGGGCAATTTCAATTCACCTCAAATAGTGTGCACTGTCAATATAAACGATACCGAGCCGAATGTGTAAGTGTGTGACCGAGCCCGTTGGCAGCTGTCTGTTTTTACTTTTTAGTTAGGTTATCACGAGATCTGTTGGAGGGTAGTTTAAGGTGATTCAATCGGGCACTCATCAAATTGGATTGGGCAACCCTAAAAACAAATTTTTTTACACAAATTTGCCATATTACAAGTTTGCCATCAAACCCCAAGCCCAACAACCAATTCAACCGGTCTCGCCAAACCGAATCCCTCGGGCCGTTTGGGTATGCACTCAAACGATCCCGCTATGTCGTTTGTGTATACACTCAAACAATATGGCCACAGCGTTTTCATATACACTCAAACAATATGGCCAAGTCGTTTGAGTATACACTCAAATGATACCGCCATATCGTTTGAGTATACACGTACTCGGTCTGAGCCTTTCCTTTGAGACTTGGCTCTCTGGAATCTCCATGGAACGGTCTGAGCATGCCGTTTGAGTGTACACTCAAACGGCTTGACCACATCGTTTATGTGTGCATTGAAACGACTACGACATGTCGTTTGGTATCACATGGAAGCGGTATGGCTGGGTCGTCTAGGCCTTCTATTGGGCGATATGGTGAAGTCGTTTGGACTAAAATAATTGAGAAGTTCTCGACCAAGGAAATTCCTAATTAACCAATGATTAGCCTGATTAACCAATAAAAATTGATTACATAAACACCAATTACACTTTTCTTATACATAAACACCGAAAACTTTTCTTATAATACAAATAATTAATCGATCATAAGTGTACAATAATTTATTTAAACAATTATCTGCAAAATTGAATTAGTAATGATCAATTATCAACACATCCCAATTGAATTAGGAAAATTGAAATCCGATTTAAAAAATTGGGTTAGGAACAACACAATTACATGCACTCTGTACTCTTTATATGTTATGACATAGTATATATATAACCAAGTTAAAACATGTAATCAAACATTCCAAAATCTAAAATAATGTAATCAAACATGCCAAAATTTAAAATAATAATTTGTTTTATATCTAAACTTGTTATTTTTCATTATTTTTTTCAATTGTGAATCATAAACTAGTTTGGGGTTTGGGGTTCAGGGTTCAGGGTTTACAAATTTTGTACCAACATATTTCACTTAATTATTCAAAATAATAATTTGTTTTATATTTAAATTTGTTATTTGTTATTTTATATTTCAAATTGTGAATCATAAACTAGCTTGGGGTTTTGGGGTTTGGGGTTTAGGGTTCAGGGTTTACAAATTTCGTACCAACATATTTCACTTAATTATTCGAAATAATAAATTGTTTTATATCTAAACTTGTTATTTTTTATTTTCTTTTTCAAATTTTGAATCATAAACTAGTTTGGGGGTTTGGGGTTGAGGGTTGAGGGTTTACAAATTTCTTACGGACATAAAAAAAATTTTAATTTCAAACATATTTCACTAAATTATCCAAATCTAAAATAATAATTTGTTTTATATCTAAACTTGTTATTTTATATTTTTTTTTTTCAATTGTGAATAATAAACTAGTTTGGGGTTTAGGGTTTACAAACATATTTCACTCAATTATTCGAAATACATCAAAATTTCAAAATCTCTACATAGAATATTCAAGTTTCTCATAGAATACTCCTTACATAGAATACTCAAGTTTCATCAAAATCTTTTACTCCTTATATAGAATACTCAAGTTTCTCTACATAGAATACCCAATCAAAATCCTAAATGGAACATGAAGATGAAGAAGAGGCATTTGAAGTAATGCTTGAGGTGCAACAACAAATTAGAGAAAGAGAAAATAGAAGAAATGTTAGAAGTGAAGAAGTGGCACAAAATATTGAAGGTGAAGGTGAAGGTAAAGAATTTGAAGATGCGACTAGTCGAGCAAATGAGATGCCGAGAAATCGTCGACGACAAAGTACAAACCTAAATAATGATGTAACACTTGATTATAATGAATACAAAAACACTTGATTGATTGAATTAATGAATGAATGAATCTACATGAGAGCATTCATTAGAATGAATGCAAATCACTTGATTGATTGATTGAATGAATGAATGCAAAACCAAAGCCCAAACTACATGGCTGGCTCATTTGGGTACACTATGGAACTTATGGCTGGGTCATTTGGGTACACTATGGAACTACATGGCTGGGTTGTTTAGACCCTCTATGGAATTACTACATGGCTGGGTCGTTTGGACCCTCTATGGAACTATATGGCTGGGTCGTTTGGACTAAATTTAGTGTGAAGTTCATTTTTTCTGTGACTTTGAAATCTCTCATTACATAAATGCAAATTGTTTGAGACTCTTGTTTTATTCTATATGTAGGATTCTTTGTCTCTATCCAAGAACTGATCCTCTGCAAACTCGAATGACGTGGATTGTCAATCAATTTCAAGTGATACAACAAAAAAATTTACTACTGAAGAGGTATGATGGAGTAGGAATTAATTTCATTTTTTTTTAAATGTAATTTTATTAGTGTATTAATAATAGTTGTTGTTTTTTTATGTGTTTAGGTCTTTCATACACGTAGCGAGGCAATCAGTTGGGCAACCGCTAGAGAAAAACAAGTTAATGTTATTGTGGTCATTGAAAAGTCGGAGTGTGCCAAGGGAAACCAAGTAGCAAGATTGAATTTGGCTTGCGAGTGCTCGGGTGTGTATCGGTCACACAAAAAGGAAGGCGGAGGGAGGGCTAATAAGAGAAGGTCGGGAACCAAGAAATTGGGATGTCCATTTAAGTTAAAAGGTGTTTTCCAACGCGTCACTGTCAATAGTTGGAAAATATAAGCTAGAAATGGTATTCACAACCATGTATTGGCGAAGACTCTTAAAGGACATGCATTTGCTACTCGTCTAACCGTTCCAGAGTTCGAGTACTTGTCAGAGATGAGTAAGTGTAGAATAAAGCGTAAACAAATTTTTGGATTCCATCAAGAATAGGTATCATGAAAACATATCTAGTATATCCCAAGTCTACACTGCAAGGCAGAAGGTGAGAAAATTGGATATGAACGGTCTCACACAATTAAAAAGATTGCGTGAGTTGTTAGCAAAAGAACATTATTTTGAGGTGTTGAGAGAGGATGAGAATACCGAGGAGATAACGGGGTTGTTATGGGCCCATCCAGAAGGTGTTAAGTTGGCTCGGACTTTTCCAACAATTTTCATGTTAGACGCTACCTATGATAAGAGCCCAAAACTGTAGTTTTAACCCCTTAATAATCATACTTTTAGACCAATTATGTGAGTAATAATTAAGAGTTAACACTGATTACGTGTTTTTATGCATTTCAGGCTTCAAAGTCCATTATATGCAGAAATGTGCCATTTTAGCGAGATAAAGGAGCAAAGGTCGGTTACTAAGGAGTTCCGTGATTAAAGGCCAAGATTCAAGAAGATAAAGCCTTTCTAAAGCCCGGTCAAAAGCTGAAAAGTCGACTGGGTAAGCTTGACACAAGTCAATGAGAACTTCCGAAGGCCGTATCTTTGGACTCAGACCTCGGAATGGGGCCTATCTTATTTCAAAACGACCGGATCGGAAAGAGATTTCCAATGGTCCAAGCCTTGACACAATCAGATGAGCAGAAGTGGACAAAAAGTCTGTTGAAGCCAACTGCAGCTGAAGAGGCCTTTTTGGACTGAAAGAATTGGGTTTTGGGCCTGATTCTCTAGCCCAAAACATGGCTCCAAGCCCATGCACGATTTTTGGATCTGAATGTATAAAAACAAAAGCTTAGCTCTTTGTTAATGGTAGATAGTTAGACCTAGATTAAAGATTAGATTAGTAGCCTCCATTAATTAATTCTAGATCTAGTTTTCCTTAGATTTAATTAGTTTAATTTAATTAGTTTCATATCTTGTTTTTTATTTAATTCCTTGAATGATTGTTCGTCATTTAATTAGATAAATAAAATAGTTATTATTATTCAATTTCGATTTTTGTCATTTACAATTTATTAGATCTAATTTCAATTCTTGTTATCATTCAATTCTTAGTTATTAATTAGATTTCGATTATTGTTTAGTTAAATTTCATAAAGTTAGAATCTTTGTAATATGTTGTATTCAATTTCAATGGGAAATGATGGTTTGATGAATCAAGGCTAAAACCTCCATTAGAGGGGTTGAGGAAGCCTTGATGAAAACTTAGTTGTATAGTGTAGAAGCGTTGTAGAGTCTATTCCATTCTAGAAGGTCGTGTTTCGCCATGAGAATGGGTGGATGACCTCACATGCTAGTTATAATTGGTAGAAATGCCATGTTAATTAGGGATTAGAACGAGCAATTCTTACCATTAGAACGTAAGAATTGGATTACAACAGTCTATTCTAGGTGATTAAGTTGGATTCGAGGTGGATTCAATTCCCCTCTAATTCTTTATCTAGATTCAAGAACATTAGTATTTCCATATATTTCGTAGTGACATTCAACATATTGCTTTTCATATTGCATCGTAGTATAATTCCCCTTCGTAAAGCTCTCATTAGACTTAAGACCGATTAATTAGACTAGAAAACATTCCATGCTAGAGAACTAGGAGTGGAACGAATTTGTTACTCCACGCTATTTCGATAGAATTGAGAGTAGAAACTTTGATAAATATAGACACGTAAAAGTTTAGTTTACTTACGTTTTGAGTTCATCGTTCATTTCGTAGGTAAAACTATTCATTTTATATTTTATCAATTAGCACCGCTGCCATCTTAGTTTCCCTTTAGCATTGATTTCATAGTATAATTAGTCACTTTTAAGTCCCATTAAACCCACCCACCCTTGTTTGATTCATACTGTGGTTGTCCGTTTCAGCATTGAAAAGTTCCGCAAAAATATATACGAGGCGAGATGACCGCTTCTATCGAGCGACTGCGCTAAGTTACTGGAACACGGAGCGCGACCCGCGCTAAGATACTGGAACACGGAGCGCGACCGCGCCCTAAGCCAAATTTTCCGGATTTCTACAGGTTTGTTTCGAACTTCGATTTTTAAGTTTTTTCAGTGTTCTAACTTGTTATACACACTGAACACGCGTAAACAAGATGCTATTCATAAGCGAAGCAAGGACGCAATCAGGTATTCCTTTCTTCCGCACCTCGCATCTCCTGTTAGAGGTTTATACTAGTATATCAGAATTGTTTAGAGTGTTGATGTGTTTAGCTAAATTTGGTTTTAGCCTTGTATGAGATTAAGGTCTGGCTGAACAAAAACACCGAACGTAATTACACAACAACGTCAACAAACAAGTCTATCTAGTATACCACCCACTACACCTCTAGCTACTATTTCACACACATCACCTGACACAATGCCCGACGAAAGAGAGACTCCTCTCTCTGACTTTTATAAAGCCTTGAGCGATAGCCCTAAATCTTGCATCGTTCTAACAGACCCAGTGGGGGATTTCCGCATCCCCCCAAATATATTTAATTTGTTATCCGTTTTTCATGGTTTAGACCATGAAAAACCTTATCAGCACATGCGTAGGATTGAACAAGTCCTTACAACATTCCACCATCTTACGGTTGGTGCGGAACAAATTAAATTGAGGGTATTCCCTTTCACCTTAGCCGATAAAGGCGTCTTGGTTAACTGCCCAAGAGCCTAATTCTGTGGACTCGTGGGCCAAACTTGTCTAGCTGTTTATGGAACATTTTTACCCACCCCTAAAGACGGATAAAATGCTTTCCAAGATTCACTTCTTTCGACAGAATCCTCATGAATCATTTTCAGAGGCTTGGAATCGTTTCACCGATCTCCTTATAGAGTGTCCACACCATCACCTAGCAAAAGACACGTTAGTTCGTGCCTTTTTCAAAGGACTTCTACACCACCATAAAGAAGTCCTAGACATAATGAATGGGGGTAGTTTCCTAATTAAAGGAGCCTCAGAGGCATATAAATTTTTGGAAGATCAGACTAAGCGTAATAATAATTGGGGCGGTAGTGACGATTACTCCCGCTCCGCTAGTTCTTCTTCAACAGTTAAAGCTACCAGTATGTTTGAGGTTAAATCAGATCCTGAGCTTAAAACTCTAATTGAATCCCTCACAAAAAAGGTAGAGGCCATTTCTGTACAACAAAAGCCTATCCCCATAATGAATGTAAATTCAAATCCATGTAGTTTCTGTTGGAGTCCTGAGCATCCCGACTTTAATCTGTCTATAGCCTATGAACATTCTTGTTCCATTAATAGTGAACCTAACGCCCCTTGGAGACAATATCCCAACTTCGGTTGGAGAAATAACCAACAAGTCACACCTACATGGTACAATAATCAATATGTTAGGCCAACGCACAGTTATAACCAAGCTCCACCACAACAAGGACAGGATCAGGGTACTTATAATAATTATAACAACCAAGTGCAACCTCGACAAAGTCAAGCACAAGGTCAATGTAGTTATAATAATTATAATGCTAATAGAGGTATCGTTCTGGTAAATAATAACTATTACAATCCGCCCATACATAATCAACGCGAGATAGTTCCAGTCACACCACCCGTGACTACTACACCCACACAACCGGATCGGTTTGACACCTTCATACAAGTGAGCCAACAACTTTTCCAAACCATGGCTCAATCTAACCAACACATTCTACAATCCGTTAATAATTTAAAACAACAGTTAGCCCAAGAGAAAGCCCAACCAAAAGGCGTGTTTCCAGGCCAAGCGATACCCAACCCTAGAACAGCAAACACAGCCTTTGAGGTAGACGGTAACACTAGTACGGAAACTACATCCGTAGGTCAGCTAAATGCCATCACCACTATCCATTCTGGAAGAGTGGTTGATAACAAAGTAACTGTGCCTATAGTTACCCCATCAAGATTCTCCTACACCGGATATCGAACTAGATACGAAATAGATAATGAAGAACCTACCACCGTAGAGGTACCGGTTAAAACCACAACCTAAGAAACGAAAGCCAAGGTTATACATCAGGTCGAGCCATACGCTAAATATAGAGCTTAAACCACCGTTCCTCTCGAAATTAGCCATGCTAACCGGGGATACTAACTTTGAGGAGATTAGGAACGTTTTCAAAAATCTAACGATAAACCTTCCTTTTTCGAAGCTATAAAAAGCTACCTAACCACGCTTAAGTTTCTTAAGGAGTTGTACACTACTAGGCGTAAGACCAACATACCTAAAGACGCCTTTATAACCTGAGCAGGTTCCCAACTTTATCCTAAAAATAATGGAATTGTTAAGTACAAAGACCCCGTAGATCCCCATCAGATAATGCACCTTAGGAGATTCTCACACGACGACCGCTTACTAGACACGGGGGCTCTTTGTTAACTTACTCCCATTTTATTTGTATAAACAAATAGGTCTAGAGGAGATGCAACCTACTAAAATGACATTGCAATTAGCAGATCGGTCTATTAAGTATCCTAAGGGTGTGGTTGAAAACGTCTTTGGTTAAAGTCCAAATTTTTACTACCCAGCCGACTTTGTTATCCTCGATTACGAAGTCACTAACGACTTTGTACCTATCATTTTAGGCGCCCCTTCTGGCAGCTCGCCAAGCGCGCTCATAAACTGCCGCGGATGGTTCGATGTCCTTGTCCTTTGGCCATCTTTTTGTTGAGGTAAATGTTTTCAAAACGAGGACACAAAGATTCCCGATTCATCTACAAATGGCGAGGTTAGCATGATCGAGCTTAGCTCAAGATTACTTCAAAAACATGTTTCCGGAGAAACAGATTAACAAATTCCTTTCCTTCGAAATCCGACTTTAACAATGACTCCCGGTAGTAGGCTAAATCGAAGAAGAATTTCACGCAACTCTTTTTGCACCGCTTCTTTACCACTTCGCGAGTCCCCCCTTGCCAACAACCATTCATCCCTTCATGCTATGACGGAAGATGAATTTTTAAATCTCTATCCCAGTGATCCTTTTGGCCCACCTATTGAGGAATGTCTTGCATATATCAAGATTTCTGATGATATGGACTTGAGAGCTCTAGCTGAGAATCATTCACCTTCCATCACCAATATTCCCCACCTTCCACCTTTTCAAAGGAACCTCGAGTTTGCACTCGATCCTTTAGTTTCTCCTGTGCTTCATGATTTTTTAAATCCACCTAGTAAACAAATACTTCCCAAGGATAACCCACTTGACACCTTCATTTTCAGACTTGAGACAATCCCTAACTACACCATGAATGAGTTTTGTGCTAAACCCACATCCTCATTTTTTCCATGCTTTTTCTCTAAAACTTATCCCAATCCACCATATCTTCCACAACCATTCACTTTTCCACACTTATTCACTAGGACACCCTCTTGTTCAAAGATGAAACATAAGGTGCATGCTCGGTTATGTTATAGGTCTATCCGACTTCGCTTTCATTCCACTAGGCTGCGTCGTAGGAAATCTTGGTGCTTGATTGTGTTTGGATATGTTTTCTGCGATATTTATTTATGGAACGATCCACAACTATTTCGGTTGTTGATATATGATAAACTGCATATTCATACATATGTTTAGATAAGTCTATGGAATCTGACTTTAAAAGACCCAAGTTTTCGTACAATACCAACGTTCTGGAGTATAGGCCAAACAAAATTTTCAAACTTAAAAAGAGTTTTCCAATTTTGTTTGGGGGTGGCATATTTTGGTATTCATTTTAAATCATGTTGCCACCCTAAGCCTGTAATGTTTACTCTAGTAGAGTTTGTGTTAGTTAGTACGTACCAGTTTAATTGTGCTTCACATTATCGTATCATCTTTACAATATTTCTGTTACAGGTACTGCCAATTTTTGCCACATTTCTATGGTAAATTCTTTCCTTATCTCTTTACACTTTGAGGACAAAGCGTTCGATTGTTTGGGGGTGGGATAGAAACATTTGCAAAAATTAGACACTTTTAGGATGTAAATTATGCACTTTTATTTATAAAATGTTAAAAATTATAAAAATAATTAGTTACATAATTTAATTGTGCTATTGAATTGTTTCATGAACCCCCTTCTCCCAAATTGTTTGGGGGGTGGTATAGAAACACGATGTAAATGTTAAGCACATATTAGGTTGTATATTACGTATTATTTGTCTTAATATATATATATATATATATATATATATATATATATATATATATAAAGTTTATGCTATTCACTTTGGAATATTGGTATTGTTTCTTTCTCTATGCTCTTAATAATCTAGAAGTCTCACGTAGCTTTTGCATTAGAATAGTTTTTAGAAACTTAGGTTAATATGTAGGTAATAATCGTTGCATCTATCTATAAATATATTACATGAGTATCTATGATTGTTTGGCAGTAAGTTTCTGAAATCTAGGCTAGAGTACTTATTCTACAAATCCTGTGAGAATATAGCCTAAAGCCTTATATGAGTGAAACATTTGAGAAATGACACAAGGGAGAAATATATTCTGAATAGAGAAATCACACGTCCACTTGCTTGACCACTATACCATGTCCTAAGAGAGAATTTAGGCCCTTTTTGGATCGATATAGCTAGAAATTCGACCTAAGTATATTTTTTCCGCTAGTAAGCCCCCTAATCGAGCCTTTTATTAGCCCTTTCATAAACCACAAATCCTTTACCCTGTTACAAAAAAAAAAAAAAAAAAAAAAAAAAATCAACCTACCCAATTTAGATAAGTCTGAGAATAGAATAAGGAAGAAAGAAGAAGAGAGAAACCTGTGTAAACAAAAGTTAGTTAATTGCTTCAGAAAATAAAGAAAAGAAGTTTCCATCCAAAGAAAAGAAAAATAAAAATAGAAATAAAATAAAAACTCCAAAAAAATAGAATAAAAGGAGTCAAAAGCCAAAGGAAAAGGAAAAAAAATATGGCTAAGGATGGAAACAAAGTGTAGAAGCAAAAGTAAATAACAAGGTTTTCTCTAGTTACATAATATGAAGACTCTATTATCTCAGACTTGTCCCTTTTGAATATCCATTTTCTTCCTTCCTAAACCATCTCCTAATCCCCGCAACACCTAATAAAGACCTCTAGCTCAATTAGGAATAAGTTATTGGGATAGTAAGTGGCAGATGTGTTTCATCAACTTCGGCTTCCTTGTGTGTCATTGAGATTGTAAGGTAAAGTATGCCCACTGCACACTGGAGTAGCAAAACTTGAGTGGAAAAATCAGAGTGATTTTTGTCTTGACTTTTATGTGAGAACCTACTTAAGGACCATTTATTCCAAAGTTTTGAAACGGACTCATATCTTGCATTTCATAGCATTACTCATTGTATATATGTTTATTCGTAGATGATTGATTATTATGCATATATTAGCTTAGGTTTCGACTTGATTACTCTATATGCATTGCTAGTGAGAGGTATAGTTAATTTAGAGCATGAATAAGGAAACAATAGTTTTACTTCTTAGTCGTTGTAGTATAGATGAAGTTTGTGAGTACCTTCACTTGAAAACTCTCACCAGACTATAACTCGTCCACTAGGGAATTCCTAGTGATTTAAGGCCTTGTTGCATATGGTCAATGTAATCACACTCAGCGAAACGAGAGTAGATAGAACTCCATTTTTGGTCACTTATTCTAATTTCTCATCTTTGCTTGAGGACAAGCAAAATGCTGTTTGGGGGTGGTTTGATAAGAGCCCAAAACTGTAGTTTTAACCTCTTAATAATCATACTTTTAGACCAATTATGTGAGTAATAATTAAGAGTTAACACTGATTACGTGTTTTTATACATTTCAGGCTTCAAAGTCCATTATGTGCAGAAATGTGCCACTTTAGCGAGATAAAGGAGCAAAGGTCGGTTACTAAGGAGTTCTGTGATTAAAGGCCAAGATTCAAGAAGATAAAGCCTTTCTAAACCCCGGTCAAAAGCTGAAAAGTCGACGCAGGCAGAAACATCACACAAGTCAGCAGAACTTCCGAAGGCCGTATCTTTGGACTCAGACCTCGGAATGGGGCCTATCTTATGTCAAAACGACCGGCTCGGAAAGAGATTTCCAATGGTCCAAGCGTTGACCCAATCAGAGGAGCAGAAGTGAATGAAAAGTCTATTGAAGCCAACTGAAGCTGAAGAGGCCTTTTTGGACTGAAAGAATTGGGTTTTGGGCCTGATTCTCTGGCCCAAAACATGGCTCCAAGCCCATGCACGATTTTTGGATCTGAATGTATAAAAACAAAAGCTTAGCTCTTTGTTAATGGTAGATAGTTAGACCTAGATTAAAGATTAGATTAGTAGCCTCCATTAATTAATTCTAGATCTAGTTTTCCTTAGATTTAATTAGTTTAATTTAATTAGTTTCATATCTTGTTTTTTATTTAATTCCTTGAATGATTGTTCGTCATTTAATTAGATAAATAAAATAGTTATTATTATTCAATTTCGATTTTTGTCATTTACAATTTATTAGATCTAATTTCAATTCTTGTTATCATTCAATTCTTAGTTATTAATTAGATTTCGATTATTGTTTAGTTAAATTTCATAAAGTTAGAATCTTTGTAATATGTTGTATTCAATTTCAATGGGAAATGATGGTTTGATGAATCAAGGCTAAAACCTCCATTAGAGGGGTTGATGAAGCCTTGATAAAAACTTAGTTATATAGTGTAGAAGTGTTGTAGAGTCCATTCCATTCTAGAAGGTCGTGTTTCGCCATGAGAATGGGTGGACGACCTCACATGCTAGTTATAATTGGTAGAAATGCCATGTTAATTAGGGATTAGAACGAGCAATTCTTACCATTAGAACGTAAGAATTGGATTACAACACTCTATTCTAGGTGATTAAGTTGGATTCGAGGTGGATTCAATTCCCCTCTAATTCTTTATCTAGATTCAAGAACATTAGTATTTCCATATATTTCGTAGTGACATTCAACATATTGCTTTTCATATTGCATCGTAGTATAATTCCCCTTCGTAAAGCTCTCATTAGACTTAAGACCGATTAATTAGACTAGAAAACATTCCATGCTAGAGAACTAGGAGTGGAACGAATTTGTTACTCCACGCTATTTCGATAGAATTGAGAGTAGAAACTTTGATAAATATAGACACGTAAAAGTTTAGTTTACTTACGTTTTGAGTTCATCGTTCATTTCGTAGGTAAAACTATTCATTTTATGTTTTATCAACCTACAAAACTAAAAGGTATCGGTGGTCTTTCATACAGTTTGTTGGGGTGAGTTCAACGTGGAAGTCTTTCACCGTGTGTCAGGTGCTGCTTCAGCCCAAAACAACAGTCGACTATGAGTGGGCCCTACATCATTTTAGTGGATTGCTTGGTGATATAGGCTCATTCACGATCGTGTCTGACAGGGACTTGGCCCTGATGAGTGCCGCTGACAAAGTTTTTCGTAACGCAAACAAGCATCTACGTAGATGGCATATCGCTATGTGCGTTCTTTCAAAATGTTACGATATTTTTTCAACTACAAAACTTGTAGAGAAGGCCCAATTCTCGTGGAACACTGTAGTCAAATCGAAAATAGAGGTTATTTTCCAGCGTAGATGGGATGCTTTGGAAAAATATTACAGGGTTGAGTACTCCAATTTTGTTAGTTATTTGCGAGAGACTTGGTTTCCTCACAGGTATCGATTCGTATGTTGTTGGACTAACCAACACATTCACTTTGGGAGTACAACGACCAATAAAGTTGAAAGGTCTCATGCTCAGGTGACGCGTGTGCTAGGAAATGCAAACTGTCATGATTTTTTGAGTATGTTTAGCTTAATATACCCAATTCTAGAGATCCAGATGTCCGAGATTGGAGCTACCTTCAAAAGGAGTATGATTGTAACTCAGCACCACCACTAGATTCCTTTGTTTCTTGAACTCAGAGGGCTTGTCTCACGCAAGTGTTTGGACTTGCTATTTGAAGAAAAAGATGCCCGCATAAAACATGTTAAAGATGGAGAGATCAGGTGTTGGTGCTATTTGCACATGAGCCATGGACTGCCATGTGCTCATGAATTAATTGAGTTTGAAGAGTAAGAACGGTCCATCCCTTTGACTGCTATCGACCCCTTTTGGAAAACATTGTTTGTTTCTCCCAATGTGTCAGTGGGTGTTGGTCCTGATGATACACCTTCGATGGACTTGTTCCTGAAAAGGTTTGCAATGGTTTCTGAAGAAGAGCATAGAGTTATGATTAGGAAGCTTATGGAGATTGTCGTACCAGAAAGTACATGGCTAGTACTGCCTCATGAGAAAGCAAAAACCAAAGGTCGGCTGAAAAGTAGATGCAGTAGAAAGCTTCCAATTGGAGATGAGAACTCTTCAAAGCGAGATCCATCTCATTTTGAACATTCTCAATGTGACCATGAGGAGTGGGTCTCATCATAACCAAACACTATGCCCACCCAAAACACCCACATCACACCAAGAAAGAAGCCTTCTCTAAAAATACAAACCCAAAACACCCACACCACACCAACAAATAAGGTTTTTCCAAAAGCACCAAAAACAACCACACCAAGATATAAGCATTCTCCAAAAACACCAAAAACAACCACACCAAGAAATAAGGCTTCTCCAAAAACAACCACACCATGAAATGTAAAAGATGGCTTAGACTTTGGAAAGACGAGGGGTCCTAAGGATTATTGGTTGGATATTCCTGAAGAAATGCATAAATATATTGTTAGAGTTGATGACCTTGTTGGCAATGACAACTACGGTTATAGAGCTTTCTGCATTGCATTAGGAAGAAGTCAAGAAGAATGGCCAAAGATGAGAAAGGACTTGTACCAAAAGCTTACTGACAACCTCCCCCTTTATTGTACTTTGTACAGTCAAAGTGAGGTTATTTTATGCAATGAAGGAAATCATACATGAAGAAGGTTATGCACCCTTAAATAAGTGGATGAGCATGCCCTTTGCTGGATACCTATTTGCTTCAAGATTTAATGTTGTCCTCCTGCATTTAGGAGCTCGTCAGTGCTTCCTTATCATGTTGCTGAGAACCAAAGCAAATCCTGAGAGAGTGAAAAAAGTGTTGGGTAGCACACATGTTGGTGGAAATCATTTTGTCAATGTTGAACTTGTTGAAGATTGTCCGGGTCCTCCAGTAATGTGCCAATGGCTTAGAGCTCTATATGATATTGCTGAAAGTTGGAATTTGGCATTGACAGTAAGGCAATTGCAATTTATGGCATTGAACATTCCCAATCTAATATGGGAAAACGAGCCCGTTGAAGACCCAACAGTATATGTTATCGACTAAATTGTTCGTATGTTGTCGATATGATATTTTGATGTAATTTGTAAATTCATTTTGACATGTTATTTTGGTGTAATTTGGAACAAGTGTAATTTTATTTTATTTTTATGTTATTTAGAAAATGTTAGTGCTTTTATTTGATTTGATTTGGAAATCAAGTGATCGACTAAGTTGGTTCGGACGGCAATCGAGTGATTTGGAATAATTGTAATTTGATTTGATTTGGAAATCGAGTGATCGACTAAGTTGATTCGGACGGTAATCGAGTGATTTGGAATAATTGTAATTTGATTTTATTTGATGTGATTTGAAATCGAGTGATCGACTAAGTTGATTTGGACTGCAATCGAGTGATTTGGAATAATTGTAATTTGATTTGATTTTATTTGATTTGGAAATATGATATTTTGATGTAATTTGGAGTAAGTGTAATTTGATTTGATTTTACTTGATTTTACCCCAAACAACATGGTCAAATTGTTTCACCTTTGAACCAAACGATTTGGGCTGGTTGTTTGACCTTTACACTAAACGGTTTGAGCTGGTCGTTTGAGACATAACTCTCTGTTTTTACACCAAACGGTCTGAGCTGGTCATTTGGCCTTTATACCAAACGATGTGGGCTGGTCGTTTGGGCTTTATACCGAACGATGTGGGCTAGTCGTTTGACCTTTACACCAAACGATGTGGGCAGGTCGTTTGAGACAGAGTTCTATGTTTTTACACCAAACGGTCTGAGCTGGTCGTTTGCCCTTTACACCAGACGATGTGGGCAGGTCGTTTGAGACAGAGTTCTCTATTTTTACACCAAACGGTCTGAGTTGGTCGGTTGGCCTTTATACCCAACGATGTGGCTGGGCGTTTGGACTTTATACCAAACGATATGGTTGGGTCGTTTAGACAAAATTTTTTTCGATTTTCATTTTGTTTTTATAACACTTTCATATCCAAAAAACAAACAAATTCCACTTTCAAAACATCAAATGCATATACCAATACATCAAATTCATATACACTTTCAAATTAATTTCAAAACATCAAATTCCACTTCAAATTCAATTCGAATACGCAATGAAATTCAAATACATATACTCTGTAAAAAACCTAACTTATAATGCCTGAAATTTTTTTACCATAACCTCCTTTGTTTTATTGACATATTCATATCCAAAACTCATCAATAAACCTGCTAATAAAGAATTCATTACAAACAACAATCCCAAACGCCATATTACAAGTAATAGCGCAATGTTATTACAAACTAGATGAGACGAGAGGACTAAACTAGACAGTTATTCCAAACAACAATCTCTGACAATAATGGTTGAGGTGTGACACTTCCAACATTCTCCAACTCTGACAAGAGGGCTCCATGAATGACGAAAGGGCTCCATGACCGACTCACGCATGACATAACTGAGAGAGCTGTAGTTAAGGAGCTCCGGCCTTACTTCCTCCCGTTTAACAAAACAAAAATTCAAATACATTAATTTCCACATCAAATTCAAATCGAATACATCAATTTCCATTTCAAAATACATCATATTAAAAAATATATACTCAACATCAACATCGGAGGAAGCCTCACTTAAAAATCAGTTATGTCTGTACCGCCCACCACTATACTTGCACCTAGTCAAGTTGTATACCTCCTCGAACGAGGACCTTGCTTTTTCAGGAATATTATTCCTACACAATTGCAGACCTCTCTTTAACAATTGACTCGTTTCATCGATGACGTTGTTCTGTCGAAATAAGAATACAAAACAATTATTAATTACTGTTTTAAAAGACCGTAACCAAAACACAATTAGAAAATCACAATACTCACAATCGGTGCATAAGATGGAAGTGTCTCCATTGATAAATGGATAGGAAACTACTCGTGATTTATCAATCAAATGTGAGAATGCCTCACATACCACTCCATGTACTCTGAATAACACTCTCATGGATAAGTGCAGATGGGTCCTCAATTGTTGGGTTGGATTACGTGATTCTGCCATGACTCCCAATATACAAGCCCAACAGTTGTCAATGTCCATTTCACTTCATACCCGTGTCCGGCTACAGTCTTGGTAGTGTAATTTGGTGTTAGAGGAGCTGTAGGTATAAACTGCACATGACCCAACTGACGCATGACCCCTTGCAAAGTAGTAAATCTCCACAACGTCGAAAAAGCAGATCACTCCCTCAAAAAAAGTAATTTCATCGACTGGGCGTATAGGTCTGACATTCTCGTAAGGATACTAATCAACCTTAAACAAAATAAAATGTGTCATTAATCACATACTCAAATAATCAATTACTAAAAAAAAAAATTGAAACAAATTGAAATACTTACATTCCACACTGTCATATCATCAATTATAGCTCGGTAATACTGCAATGCATGACACGAGTTCTCATAGTGCATAGCGCCAACTGTGTGTCTAAGAACACGCGACCCACCCAACTGATACTTAAAGTTTGGGATTGGCTTGAATAGCGGGAAATACTCATAAATCCACACCTAGATATATACACACACAATTAACATACTAATAGAATAATATAATTAACATTAAAAAGAAAGTGCAAAATATTTAAGTTTTACCTGTAGAAGAGTTAGGAAGCCCGAAACACCTTTCACCTTCGCACACGAGGCAGTGCCAAGTGCTCTATACAAAAAGGCCAAAATTGCTGCACCCCAAGCGTACTCGTCGATCTCTTTGAATTTCAACAACTTGATCAAATAATAAACAGGCACTCCCGTCCTAGACTTGTCGGGGAAGATGGTACATCCAAAGAAAAATAGCAGATAAGCTCTTACAGCCCTCTGTACCTCAGTCAAAGTCAACACTTTCCCCTTTATCGCGGACTTTCCTAGCAAACTGGCTCCGCAGGAATTCCAACCTTACCTTTGAAATGAACTGGCTCGCGTCCACCTCTGCTTTAATCACAAGCTCCAAGACACCCAGAGCACGGTGTAGGAGACTCTCCGATTGTGAACGGGTCAACTCCGTGTTCCCTCTCACTGCTCTGCCTCTAATTGCAATGCCTAGAATTTGGGAGACATCATCCAAAGTCACATTCATCTCCCCAAACGGTATATCACTACTATAGAAATGCCCATTTACCAGGGTTAGTCAACTGGTATATACCACTGTTCCCCTAATAACAGTGGCTTATAGTCATTTGCCACGGTACAAAACACTTTTCTAGTTTTGGAACAAGCAAATACCACTATTTTTGAAAACCAGTGGTATATAACAAGACATATACCACGGTACTATCAAATATTAGCCTAATTATTTTTTAGTATACGTATACACCACGTTTTCTTAAAACCAGTGGCTTATATTTTTTGGCCATAATTACACCTACCGTGAGCAAAAAGCAACCAATCGGAGAAAGTAAAAAAAAATTAGTTAAGGGTCAAAAATTAAACATGAAAAATAGAAAGAAAAATAACAAATGGGTGAAAGAAAACGCGTATGAACCCAATTTCTTCATCTCCCACTTCTCTCTCTCTCTCTCTCTCTCTCCCCGATTTCTGCCACTAGGATTCGCAAATTGAGAAAAATCAGTCCCCACCTCTACACCAGTACGGTATCAACTTCCATCCCTTTTCTAAAAAAACAACAAAAAAAAAAAATCCAATGGCTACAAGGAAGAATTGCAAACGTTGTTCTGATCTCGGTAACAAAGAGAAAGCTGGAGATGAGCAAATAGAATAATAATGTCATTCTCATTCTTCAAGGCTTTAAGAGGCAAAGCACCATTGGAACTGGTGAAAGCGATCAGAGGTAGTTTGTTAGCTCTTGATACCAAAACTGTCGCGGAAGTTAAAGCCCTTAAAAAGGTATATTATTTTAATAAATTCCTGTGTTGTATATGTTGTTTGTTATGCAAGTTTACATTTTTTTTAGAAATTAGGCATGTAAAAAATACTTGTAAAAGGTCATAAAGATGATTTATTTGAAGTTGATGAATATTTTTTTGTAAAAGGCTTTAGAAGAAGTGGAAAAGAATTTCCTTTCCATGAGACAATTGCTTTATGGAGACGGAGAGGTAGGACCAAATTTGGAGCATGTCTCCCAATTCACAATCAAAATATGCAAAGAAGATGTCATTGGCTTCTTCATTCACAAGTTACCTATACTGGGATGGGAAGTAAGCCACTACTATATATACTCACATATTCTACTTTATCCCACTACCTTCTATTCACTTTGATGGCGTCTAATACAAGCAAGAAAAGATTTGGTGCACTGTTGGTCCATTTTGTTGAAGAAAATGGTTGGCTCCAGTTATTGCTGCGTCGAGTACATCCATAACCACTCAGAGCTACTAGACTTCCTTGTTCTGTGGTGAGTTTATACTAGATGACAATGTTGATTATGTTGTTTTTTTGCCTTTCGCTTTCTTTCTAGCTTCCCTTTATATCACAGTAAGGATGGACCTTCCTTTTTCTCTAAGCCATTCTTGCATGTCTCAACTTGTAAATAACGGGAGAGGTTCCAGTAGACAAAGTTGAGGCAATTAGTTAAATAGAGTTTGGGTAAGGTCTTTTATGGCCTTAAATAGAGTTACTAATCTAAAAACTAAGTTACATTAACATGGATAGGTGTGTCCATATCTGACAAGGATACGATATGTCTGATAGGGTGAAATATCAAATATTGAGGTATATAAAATACAATATGTGTCCAACACGGACACTTGGATACGTATCCGATGGATTAATTTTAAAATATGGCGTGTCTTATGCAGAAAAGGTTCTTTAAATGATAGGAGGCCATTGAAATGGTTATTTAGTTCTGCTAGAAACAAAGTCAGAGATGGCATTAATTTAGTCTTGTTGACAATGCTTTCTAGTGGTGCATTTATGCCAATTATTGTGATTTTCTTAACAACTATGATAACAAAGACGTTGCATTGAATTGTGGGAACATGTTGAGGAAATGCATCAAATTTCCGAGCCTTGCAAAGTAGGACATGTTATCTTTTTGCTTAATAGTTCCTGGCTTCTGAGTTTGACATATTCATTTCCTTTTTTATTAGTGTTGTTAAGGTAAACAATGCTTTAACTTATATTCCTTTTTTTTACTAGTAATAACTATTATGCAAAATCTTAAGGAATACGCATCCATGTGATCAAACATTCACCTACTTTTTTAGCATGTTAGCCAACATAGCTTCGGATAGGAAGTTCGTGCTATGTTGGATACAGAGATACGTATATCACGCTTATAAGATGTAGATTATTGCACCATGCAAATCTTGATTGCTTGTTTGTTTTCTGTTCCCATGATAACGTTCACATGAATGTAATTTTCAGCTTTGAGGCACATCTATCTAAATCATGTGTACAATTTATATGAAATAGTTTCTCAATCTTGCTTAGGAGCAATTATGCATGCTTTCAAAACATTATGGTTTGATTTGGTGTTCATAAGCTGCCTGTCACTCCTCCTAAGATGGTTCTCTTGTATTTGTGTGGCATTGCATGGTGCTCAATGCATGAGCTTGAAATTGCCTTTTCTCTTTCTTATTCCTTTCGTCAATGGGCCAAGATTAGATCCAGCCTCCTGTTTTTCATTGACCTGTCTTGATAGTCTGGAAGATGGATACAATAAAATACCAAATGTTTATAGGGACCAGTCGATTTACACCTTCTTCAAATGTTGCAAAATTCTTTCAATCTGTAATTGTTATTGGTAAAAATTACCTAGTTATTGTCAATTAATGAATCTTTATATCTTGTTACTGCTTGAGAAATTTTGTTTCATAAGTTTTAGTCAAAATAGTATCCCCTATTTTTGCTTAAAATAACAGGGTTAGAGATTGTGGATTCTCTGGGTTATGTGGAGAATCGTAGCCTGTAGGAAGATAAAGTAAATGTTTTCTAGTAGTAGTTTAGGTTTTTGACTGTCAGTCTGTACCATGGTTAGTCACTAGTTTCTACTATAATGATTGTGGTCAAACTAATAATTAAGTCTATTATTTAACACAAACTTTGGAAGAACATCGTATCTGTTGTGAGGCTGTGCTTTTAGGTGGACTCTTCTTAGATTGTGCATTATGATGTTAGCACACTCTTTGTGCCATGCTTGTGTAGTCGTGTTTAATGTTTTAAGCTGTTTATCACTTATGGTTGACTCGTCATCGGCATGGAGCATCCAAGTGTTAGGCCAATCTGAGCTTTAAGGAATATAGAGCTGATTCACACTGCTTGTATCACTAATTTTTTGATCAAGGTAATATAGGGCACATAAGTGAAAGAACTGAGTCGTTGATGTTGCGTAGATCTTCTATTTTGGGACTGGTCGATTATCTGATGTTTTCTTGTTGTTGCTGGGAGTAATGTTGGTTAGTGGATGATCAATTATACAACCAACATTGGAGGATCTAGATCAATAGTCTCACTTTAGGCAGCAAACTAATTCAGGATGCCTGGTCCAAGAAACCAGGTGGCCCAGAACAGTTTTTAGTTAGGTTAAGGACTTTGACTGTTCAGTTTGAGTCTGTCTCCCTATTTGACTAAGCTATGTTGAGATGAGTTAGATGGATGGAATCTTAAAAATTTAAACATAACAAAAATTGTGTATAACAAAGTGAATACCAATTATAGAAATGTAATTCTGGTAATTGGGATGTTTGAATACGGAATTTCAGTATTATGTGGAGTTCTGTATCTTTAGAACCATATGAAGCACGCAATAACTTTTATCAGTTTTGTGTCGATTTTTTATTTGGCAACATGTGCACCTTAAGTTACAAACACTGGAAATTGTAGTTCTTGTTCTTAAAGGTTTTCCTCTTTCATCCAATATTATTATTTGGAAAGCATGTTTTGAGTTTTCACGCATTTAAATTTTTGTAGTGATCTTTCAGATATATATATATTTTTTTTGGTAGGCAAGCGGGATGAGGTCCCCTACCCCTTTTCATTAATGAAAAATAATAATCTTAATACTGTGCTTTTACTATCTAAGCAATTTTTGTTATGGCCTGGTGATAACCGTAAAAACAGTAAAATCCTAAATATTAATGCTACAAGAACACTAATACGTAATCCTACCGTTCTTACGTTTAAATCAATACATCTTACTCTCAAAACATAATCATGCAATATAATGAGTAAGGAATTCGTTCCACTCTTAAACCCTCAAGACTTAAATAGAATTCAATTATTCAAACACAAGGAACAGTGAGAGTGATGTGTTTGGTGTTTAAACTAAAACTAATTATAAATTTAAGACAACTAAATCTAAAGATTCTAACTTTATGAAATTTAACAAACAATAATTAAAATCTAACATCAATAACTACGAAATGACTAACAACCAAGAAATGAAATTAGATCTAAGCAATAGATAAATGACAAAATCGAATTTGATCAATAATAAACTACTTGATTTATCTAATGAAGCAATAACAATATTTTAATACTTTAAATTAAAACAAGGGAAATGAAAACTAATAAAAATGGAGATTCAAAACTAGATCTAGATCTAAAAACTAATCTAGATCTATCTTTTTCTAACCCTAAACTCCATTAACATTAGCTTCCTAACCTAACTGCTTTTGCTACCTAACCTAATTGCCATTAACAAAGAATGAAGCTTTTGTTTTTATACATCCAGATCCAAAAATCGTGCATGGGCTTGGAGCCATGTTTTGGGCCAGAGAATCAGGCCCAAAACCCAATTCTTTCGGTCCAAAAAGGCCTCTTCAGCTGCAGTTCGCTTCAACAGACTTTTCGTCCACTTCTGCTCCTCTGATTGGGTCAAGGCTTGGACCATTGGAAAGCTCTTTCCGAGCCGGTCGTTTTGAAATAAGGTAGGCCCAATTCTGAGGTCTGAGTCTAAAGATATGGTCTTCGGAAGTTCTGCTGACTGTTGCTCCTTTATCTCGCTAAAGTGGCACATTTCTGCACATAATGGACTTTGAAGCCTAAAATGCATAAAAACAAGTAATCAGTATTAACTCTTACTTATTATTCACATAATTGGTCTAACAAGATGATTATTAAGGGGTTAAAACTACAGTTTTGGGCTCTTATCAAACCACCCCAAACAAAGATTTTGCTTGTCCTCAAGCAAAGATGAGAAATTAGAATAAGTGACCAAAAATGGAGTTCTAACTACTCGTTTTATTGAGTGCGATTGCATTGACCATATGCAACAAGGCCTTAAACCACTAGGAATTCCCTAGTGGACGAGTTATAGCCTCGTGAGAGTTTTCCAGTGAAGGTACTCACAAACTTCATCTATACTACAACGACTAAGAAATAAAACTATTGTTTTCTCATTCATATCTCAACTATCTATACATCTCACTAGCAAATACATAAGAATAACCCAGTCAGAACCCTAAGCTAATATATGCATAATAATCAATCATCTACGAATAAACATATATACAATGAGTAATGCTATGAAATGCTTAGCAGGTCCGTTTCTGAAAACTCGGAATAGCGTCCTTAAGTAGGTCCTCACATAAAAGTCAAGACAAAAATCACTCTGATTTTTCCGCTCAAGTTTCGCTACTCCAGTGTGCAGTGGGCACACTTTACCTTACAATCTCAATGACAAACAGGAAGCCGGAGTCGATCAAACACATCTGCCACTTACTATCACACTAACCTATTCCTAATTGAGCTAGAGGTCTTTATTAGGTGTTGCGGGGATTAGGAGATGGTTTCAGAAGGAAGGAAATGGATATACAAAAGGACAAGTCTGAGATAATAGAGTCTTCATATTATGTAACTTAGAGAAAACCTTGTTATTTTCTTTTGCTTCTATACTTTGTTTCCATCCTTAGCCATATTTTTCTTTTTCTTTTCTTTGGCTTTTGACTCCCTTTTATTCTATTTTTGGAGTTTTTATTTATTTCTATTTTTCTTTTTCTTTTCTTTTCTTTGGATGGAAACTTCTTTTCTTTTTCTGAAGCAACTAACTAATTTTTGTTTACACAGGTGTTTTTCTCTTCTTCTTTCTTCACTCATTCTATTCTCAGACTTATTCTAGATTGGGTAAGTTGAATTTTTTTATTTTGTTTTGTTTTTGTAACAGGGTAAAGGAATTGTGGTTTATGGAAGGCTAAAGAAAGGCTCAGAGGGGCGACTAGCGGAAAATAATTCATAGGTTTGAATTTTTGGCTATATCGATCCAAAGAGGGCCTAAATTCTCGCTTAGGATATGGCATAGTGATCAAGCAAGTGGACGTGTGATTTCTCTATCCGGATTTTACTTCTCCCTTGTGTCATTTCTCAAATATTTTCGCTTCATATAAGGCTTTAGGCTATATTCTCACAGGATTTGTAGAATAAGTACTCTAGCCTAGATTTCAGAAACTTACTACTAACAATCATAGATACTCATGTAATATATTTATAGATAGATGCAAAGATTATTACCTACATATTAACCTAAGTTTCTAACAATTATTCTGATGCAAAAGCTCATTGAGACTTCTAGATTGTTAAGAGCATAGAGAAAGAAAACAATACCAATATTCCTAAGTGTATAGCATAAACTTATTTATTTATATTTTTGAAATTTTTAACTTGAAAACAAATGCATATTATACATATTTATATCCTAACAGATGCCTTAATTACACGTGTTTCTATGCCCCCAAACAAGAAACATGCTTTGTCCTCAAAGCATTTAAATAAAGAGGGTAGGAAAAATACCATTGAAGCGTGTGAAATTCGGGGAACATCTGCAAAACAAAGGTTAAAACATACAAATATAGTAATAAAAAAAACCGGCCTTAACTCTATAAGAGTTCCACCCATTATGGGGTTAATGCAATTAAATTGCTTGGGGACATAAGCGCGGACACTAACTGAAACTAAAACTTACCTCCACTCCAGCGTTTAGCATTTGTCATCCTCCTCTTCTATAAAGAAGTGAGGTTCCTTTGCATCCTGCCATGCCATTATAATTTGCCAAGCTTGCCGCCATTTATCATCTACGGATCCTAACCCGTTAGGAAGCCACTTGGTCGGATGGGGTGTAAGGTGCAACCCTGATGAGGTTGTATCCTCCACCCCTTGCCAAGTCATTACACGGAAAGATCGAATAATAGAATTGGTGGGTCTCACAATGTCGACCCCCAACCTAGTCCGTGAAACGGGCACAAAAACAGGGAAGAAACATAGTATAATACGGCAAACTAATATAGGCATAAGAAGATACTTTATGCCTCATGTTATGGGCTCGTGCTAAACTAGACATTAAGGTCTTAGGAAGGTCATATAGCAGCGTTCCTCAGCTAAAGCAAGGAAAACATCGCAGAAGTGGCATCATTCGCGAGAAGAAAAATGCCACTCCCCTAATATGTTTAGCATGATAAAGAACATTACCGTATCACATTAAGGGACAAGCTACCAAGGGCTACGTTATATGTCCCTTGGTCCTCTACACAGAAAATGTCGGACCCATAAGCCTCATGCAAAAAGTCATAAGTGTAGACATGCATATTATCTACCGAATAGCATCATGGGTCTTGTATTTCAGCGGGCATGGCAAGTCCAAGAACAAATGCTAGCAAGAACCATAAGCGGTTCCTAGCCTACGTGTGTGATCACCTCGCGAAACCAAGCACCATAAGTAGTGCTTTGAAACAAATCTTTGAAAGACTGTTCTGGTATTATTGTAGGAGATGTCATCTCAAAACTACGCTCTGGAACAGCTGCAATTCACCCGGGAACAACCCGCGGAAAACTGGAATTTTTCTGGTCCACGGAAGTCAGAGCGCGAGCGCGCTCAACTAGGGCGCGAGTCGCGCTCTGTGTATTTAGAATTCCAGTGTTTGAGCGCGAGTCGCGCTTGGTATGAGGGCAGGTCGCGCTCAGTATGAGGGCGGTCGCGCTCTGACAAAATTCTTCAAAAAAAGTAAAAAGCGCAGCGGCTTCGTAAAGTTATTGAAACCGGAGTTTAGAGCAAAAAGAAGGTAAAACTTGGAGTGGAAAACGTTTTTTTTTTTTTACAAGGGAGCGAGGTGGGGGTAAGAATAGGAAGTTTAGTGATCAAGCATGGAAAAACCAAACACCCCAACCCCAAACAAATTTTTGAAAACAGGTTTGTAAAAATTTGTTTTAAAACGTGGGTCTTTTAAAGTCAGATTCCCTAGACTTAAAGTGATATATATGTATTTACATGCAGTTTCCCATATATCAATAATCTAAAAAGTTGTGGGTCTTTCCACAAATAATTAACATGGAATGCACCATCAAACAGAATTAAGCACCAAGATTTCCTATGATGTAGCTTAGTGGAATGAGAGTAAAGCCTTATAGATCTAAAACCTAATCGAGCATACAGTTTCTTCTTTGTCCTCCTACGAAGGGAATGCCAAGTAAATGAACATGAGAAAATTGATGGTTGTGGAAGATACGTAGGATGTGGATAATTTTGAGAAGGGAAAAATGGAAAAAAATGAAAAAGTGTCCGGTGGCTTGTCCTTGGGTGTTACTTCTTCACTAGTTGGTTTTAGATAGTTATGAAGCATAGGAGAAACGCCAAGGTCAAGTACAAACTCAATGGTTCTTTGAAAAGGTAGAGGGCGAGGAACATTCGTGATGGAAGGTGAATGAGTGACATGAGGATGTGAGGTGGGTGAATGGTGTTCAACTAGTGTTCTTAGGTCTATATCATCAGAGGCTTTGAGATATGCAAGACATTCCTCAATAGGTGGGTAAGAAGAATCACTGGGGGGTAGAGGGCTTAAAAAATTCTTCTTCCGTCATGGCGTCAAGAGATGAATGGATGTCAATAGGAGAGAACTCAAGGAGTCGAAGGAAATCTTCCTCGATGTTATCTACATCTAGGGAGTAGAAATTGTGATCCTTGTCTTCTTCCATAAGAGGGGTATCTACTAGTGTGGGGACTAAAGTGTCAGCCGCACTAATGTGAGGTACAAAACTCTCAATGGACTTCACTTCTCCTTCTATAGGCAAACCTAGTTGTCCCTGTTTTTGTCTAAACATGTTAACTTCTACAGAAAGATTTCCAAAAGAAAGAGTCATTGAGCCATCCCAACAATTGATTTGTGCATTGGCGGTTGCCAAGAAAGGACGCCCTAAGATGATGGGAATGGAATCATGAGCAACTTCTGTGTCGAGAATAACAAAGTCGGCAGGATAGTAAAAATCCTGAACTTTAACAAGAATATTTTCAACTACACCCTTGGGATACTTAATAGAACGATCGGCTAACTGCAAAGTCATTTTGGTTGGTTGAAGTTTTGTTAGACCTAATTGTTTATATAAATAAAAAGTTAGTAAGTTAACACTCGCCCCCAGGTCTAATAAAGCAGTTGTTATGAAGGTATCACCTAAGGTGCATTGTACTGATAGGGCGACTAAGGTCCTTGTACTTAACAATTCCGTTATGTTGGATAAAGAGGGATATTGTTGATTAAGAATGCTTCGTGGGGTATGTTGGTTTTCCTCTTCTTGGTGCACAACTCTTTTAGAAACTTAGCGTGTCCAGGTAGACTTTTTATAGCTTCTAGAAAAGGTAGGTTTATAGTCAAATTTTTAAACACTTCCCTAATCTCATCAAAATTCTCGCCATTTTTTTAAACACAACTAGTCTTTGGGGATATGGTGCTTTATCACTATTTTTAACAGAAGGGATAAAAGTATTATTAGGCTTTGCTTTATCTCTATCCGTTTTCCATCTAGGTATCCATATTGGAACCTCTACAGGTGTAGGGTCTTCACTTTCTATTATTGGATCTTGTAATGTTTTCCCTTTTGGTTGTGGTTTAACTGGTACTTCTACAGTTGTAGGGTCTTCAGTTTCTATTATAGTATTTGGTATGACATCATTTTTAGTTTGCGGGTAATCATTAGGCATAGTCACTTGGTTATCAACTACTCGCCTGAGCGGGGGTAGTATTTGCCTAGAGGTCCCTTTGGTTTATATTACCATTACAAGTAAATAATCATTTTATTTCAAAGGCGGTGTTTGTTGACTTAGGATTAGGCTTCGCTTGACTTGGAAACACGCCGGTTTGGTTATTATTTTGGTTAGAAGACATGTCAATAACCTTTTGGCACAAAGACTGCATCATTTGCATCGTTTGTTTCATCATATTAGAGTTTTGATCATGCTGATCTTTCATCAAGTTGGAGTTTTGTTGCATAATTTGATTTTGTTTCTCCAACAAGGTCACTACTACTTTGTCTGTAGATGGTTGTATTGGAATTAAAGCTTGTTGAGCGTTCATGTCTTGATGTTGATAGTTCTGGGTTATGGGTACTAAACTTCTATTCTGGTCACCTAAGTTCCCTTGTCCTTGATGTTGAGTTAACTGGTTGAAGTGTGATGGTTGTGGTGGTGTTTGTGTATAGACAAGAGGAAAATAGAAGTCAGAATGCTCAAGACTATAACAGACATTACAACGAGTAGAGTTAATGTTCATGACTGGAGTGGGTTGTTGTTGAACAGAGATGTCATCTACCTTTTTAGTGAGGGCATCGATAAGAGTTTTAAGCTCGGGATCATGTTTAACCTCAAGAGAAGAAGGAGAGGAGCGGGAGGAATTGTTACCTCCCCCAATTGTTGTTCCTCTTAGATTGATCTTCTAAGAATGTATAAGCCTCTAAGGCTCCTTTACTAAGAAAACTACCCCCAGTCATGATATCTAGAACCTCCTTATGACGATGTAAAAGCCCCTTGAAGAAGAAGGTACGAACAAGCGTGTCTTTCGCAAGATTATGATGTGGGCATTCAATGAGAAGATCGATTGAAACGATTCGTGCCTCGAAAAGGATTCATGAGGATTCTCGGGCGGAAGAAATGAATCTTTTGAAGCATTTTATCTGTCTTTAGTGGTGGGTAAAATTGTTCCATGAACAATTGAACAAGTTGAGCCCATGAGTCCCACGAGTTTGGCGTTTGGGCAGTTAACCAAGACGCCGCCTTTGTCGGCTAGGGTGAAAGGAAACACCCTAAGTTTAACTTGATCCGGACTTACGCTAGGATGATGGAATGTAGTGAGAACTTGGTCTATCCCACGATGCTGGTAAGGCTTCTCGTGGTCTAAACCATGAAAACCGGTAACAAGTTAAATATATTAGGGGGATTCGAAAATCCCCACTAGGTCTGCAAGAACGATGCACCGACTTAGGGCCATCGTTTAGGGCTTTATAAAAATCGAGAGAGGAGTCTCTTGTTCTTTAGCCATTGATGCAGGTGTAGTGTGTGAAATTCTAGATAGGCGTGTTATATTTATTTCTCTGAAAAACAAGCCTGATTATACTAGAATTAAAACTCCTATGACGTAAAGAGGCGAGGAGTGGAAGAAGGAGTACTGAATGCCTCCCCTTGCTACAGCGTTTGAATAAGCGTCTTGTATACGCGATTTCAGTGTATTTAACAAGTTAGAAACACTAAATAACTTTATGGAATAAAAATTTGCATTTTTCTGTGAAAATTGGGCTGTTCCGATGAATTTTCCTTGTAGGGCGCGGGTTGGGCGCGGGCGCGCTCAAGGTAAGTTGAAATTACAGTGTTTAAGGGCGGGTCGCGCTCAACATGGGCGCGGGTCGCGCTCCAGGATTTTCAAGTTTTAGGCCTTTTATCGTACTCCAAAAAATGTGAAATTTTTACAGTAATTTGTTAAGACGTAGGTCAAGTAGCCTGTAAAATTTCAGATCAATCGGAGCTGTGAAAGTCCCTCTACATCCCTTCAAAGTTTGTGAAACGGTTTTCGGACACAATACAAACAACCGAATGGTTAACCCATCAAAACAAATCTAAAACTTTCCAAATTTTTACTGGAGACTCCTGACAGATCCTAATTGTTTCTATAAAAAATTTAGAGCAATTGGAGTTCTATAACCTCTCCTTATTGGCTGGTGTTCCAGATATTAAGTGTTTGCAACACTGCAGAAACACACTGGAAACACTCTACTATTTAGGAGGTCAAAACAAATCAAAAACTCATCAAATTTTTACTACAAACTCCTTAGTTAGGATAGATACTCCTGTAAAAATTATAGAATTTTTAGAACTCCCTAAGTAACCTTACTCGTCTGTTTTTCAAGAACATACGGTGTGAAAACTGAAATGCAGCACTGTAAAGATCGTATTTTTTTCACAAGGTAAAACAACTTTGAAAAATCTGAAAATATTCCAGTAAATCAACAACACATTAAGTAATATGTATGAAAATTTTCAGAATTTTTGAAAATTTAGAAATACCTTCACTGCAGTGTTTTTCTCTGTGAATCCGCAGCCCCTATGCCTGAAACAATTGAAAGCGGTTCGAAAATTCAAGAAACAAGAATGAAAAATTAAAAGGGTGGGTGGGTAGAGAATAGGGGATTGCCCCTTGGATTCAAGCAATTGAATTCTTGTCTTGAACGAGATTAAGATGGCAGCGGCGCCATTTGATAACCGTAAAAATAATAGAATCCTAAATATTAATGCTACAAGAACACTAATACGTAATCCTACCGTTCTTATGTTTAAATCAATTCTTCTTACTCTCAAAACATAATCATGCAATACAACGAGTAAGGATTCGTTCCACTCTTAAACCTTCAAGACTTAAATAGAATTCAATTTATCAAACACAAGGAGCAATCCTACCATGGAGTTATTTAGAATTAAATTTATCATACTGTTAATTTATCTAGAAGTTAATAATAGAATGGGGAATTTGATAACCGTTAAAATGATAAAAGACTAAATATTAATGCTACAAGAACACTAATACGTAATCCTACCGTTCTTACGTTTAAATCAATTCTTCTTACTCTCAAAACATAATCATGCAATACAACGAGTAAGGATTTCGTTCCACTCTTAAACCTCAAGACTTAAACAAATTCAATTGAACAAACCCAAAGAACAATGGTGAGAGTGATGTGTTATGTGAAATATCTATTCTATGATTATACTACGGATTCAATTTATACTAACAAGATATAATAATTCAACTACAGAAATACTAACTGGACTCTATGATAAGGAATTATGGGGATTGATTCCACCTCGAATCCAACTTAACAACCTAGCGTAGAATGTTGTATCTCAATTCTCACGTTCTTACAGCGAGAATTTCGAGTTCTAATCCCTAGTGTTCGTGGCATTTCTACCGAATACTAACTAGCATGTGAGGTCGCCCACCCATTCTCATGGCTTAAACACGACCTTCTAGAGTGGAATAGAATCTACAACCAATTCTATACTAACCACTAAGTTTTCATCAAGGCTTCATCAACCCTCTAATAGAGGTTTTAGCCTTGAGTCATCAAACTAACATTTCCCATTGAATCTAAACTAAACATAATATAAAGATTGAAACTTGCTGCTAAATTTAAACCTTAATAGCAATTACTCATGCAAGAATTATTTCAATCTAATAAAGACAACTATTGAATCTAAGAATTAAACTAATTTAAGTAAAGAAATTGAACAAGATTATCAAGAACACTAATTTATTTATCTAATGAAATCAACAACAATAATTTAATACTGAATTTAAGGCAAGAATAAAAACTAATTAATTAATCTAAAACTAGATTTAGAACTAAGGTTTAATGGCTACTTTTCTTATTCTAACCTAATTTATTTTCTAACCTAACTATCTACCATTAACAAAGAGCTAATCTTTTGTTTTTATACATCCAGATCCAAAAATCGTGCATGGGCTTGGAGCCATGCTTTGGGCCAGAGAATCAGGCCCAAAACCCAATTCTTTCAGTCCAAAAAGGCCTCTTCAGCTGCAGTTGGCTTCCACAGACTTTTCATCCACTTCTGCTCCTCTGATTGGGTCAAAGCTTAGACCATTGGAAAGCTCTTTCCGAGCCGGTCGTTTTGACATAAGGTAGGCCCCATTCCGAGGTCTGAGTCCAAAGATATGGTCTTCGGAAGTTCTGTTGACTTTGTGCACTGTTTTTGCCTGCGTGGACTTTGACTCTTCATCTTTTGACCGGGCTTTACAGAGGCTTTGTCTTCTTGAATCTTGGCCTTTAATCACAGAACTCCTTAGCAACCGACCTTTGCTCCTTTATCTCGCTAAAGTGGCACATTTCTGCACATAATGGGCTTTGAAGCCTGAAATGCATAAAAACACGTAATCAGTATTAACTCTTACTTATTATTCACATAATTGGTCTAAAAGTATGATTGTTAAGGGGTTAAAACTACAGTTTTGGGCTCTTATCAAACCACCCCCAAACAGCATTTTGCTTGTCCTCAAGCAAATATGAGAAATTAGAATAAGTGACCAAAAATGGAGTTTTATCTACTCGTTTTTTGAGTGAGCGATTGCATTGACCATATGCAACAAGGCCTTAAACCACTAGGAATTCCCTAGTGGACGAGTTATAGCCTCGTGAGAGTTTTCCAGTGAAGGTACTCACAAACTTCATCTATACTACAACGACTAAGAAATAAAACTATTGTTTCCTCATTCATGTCTCAACTATCTATACCTAAACTAATATATGCATAATAATCAATCATCTATGATACAAATATATATACTATGAGTAATACTATGAAATGCCTAGCAGGTTCGTTTTGAAAACTTCGAATAAGCGTCCTTAAGTAGGTCCTCACATAAATGTCAAGACAAAACCACTCGATTTTTCGGCTCAAGTTTAGCTACTCCGTGTAATGTAAAGTGGGCACACTTTACCTTACAATCTCAATGACAAACAAGGAAGCCGGAGTCGATCAAACACATCTGCCACTTACTATCACACTAACCTATTCCTAATTGAGCTAGAGGTCTTTATTAGGTGTTGCGGGGATTAGGAGATGGTTTAAGAAGGAAGGAAATGGATATTCAAAAGGACAAGTCTGAGATAATAGAGTCTTCATATTATGTAACTTAGAGAAAACATTGTTATTTTCTTTTGCTTCTATACTTTGTTTCCATCCTTAGCCATATTTTTCTTTTTCTTTTCTTTGGCTTTTGACTCCCTTTTATTCCATTTTTGCAGTTTTTATTTATTTCTATTTTTTTTCTTTCTTGGATGGAAACTTCTTTTCTTTTTCTGAAGCAACTACTAATTTTTGTTTACACAGGTTTTTCTCTTCTTCTTTCTTCACTCATTCTATTCTCAGACTTATTCTAAATTGGGTAGGTTGATTTATTCTTTTTTTTTTATTTATTTATTTTGTTTTCGTTTTTGTAACAGGGTAAAGGAATTGTGGTTTATGGAAGGCTAAAGAAAGGCTCAGAGGGGCGACTAGCGGAACATAACTCATAGGTTTGAATTTCTGGCTATATCGATCCAAAGAGGGCCTAAATTCTCGCTTAGGATATGGTATAGTGATCAAGCAAGTGGACGTGTGATTTCTCTATCCGGATTTTACTTCTCCCTTGTGTCATTTCTCAAATGTTTAGGCTCATATAAGGCTTTAGGCTATATTCTCACAGGATTTGTAGAATAAGTACTCTAGCCTAGATTTCAGAAACTTACTGCTAACAATCATAGATACTCATGTAATATATTTATAGGTAGATGCAAAGATTATTACCTACATATTAACCTAAGTTTCTAACAATTATTCCGATGCAAAAGCTTCATTGAGACTTCTAGATTGTTAAGAGCATAGAAAAAAAACAATACCTATATTCCTAAGTGTATAGCATAAACTTATTTATTTATATTTTTGAAATTTTTAACTTGAAAACAAATGCATATTATACATATCTATATCCTAACAGATGCCTTAATTACACGTGTTTCTATGCCCCCCCAAACAAGAAGCATTATTTGTCCTCAAAGCATTTAAATAAAGAGGGTAGAAAAATACCATGGAAACGCGTGAAATTCTGGAACATCTGCAAAACAAGGTTAGAACATACTAATATAGGAAATAAAAAACCGAAACTCTATAAGAGTTCCACCCATTATGGGGTTAAATTTAATTAAATTGCTTGGGACATAGCGGACACTAACTGAAACAAAAAACTTACCTCCACTCCAGCGTTTACTCGTCTACCTCCTCTTCTATAAAGAAGTGAGGTTCCTTCGCATCCTGCCATGCCATTATAATTTGCCAAGCTTGCCGCCATTTATCATCTACGGATGCTAACCAGTTAAGCGCCACTTGGTCAGATGGGGTGTAAGGTGCAACCTGATGAGGTTGTATCCTCCACCCTTGCCAAGTCATTGCACGGAAAGATCGAATAATAGAATTGGTGGGTCTCACAATGTCGACCCCAACCCAGTCCGTGAAACGGGCACAAAAAACAGGGAAGAAACATATCATAATACGGCAAACTACTATAGGCATAAGAAGATACTTATGCCTCATGCTATGGGCTTGTGCTAAACTATACATTAAGGTCTTAGGAAGGTCATATAGCAGGCATTCCTCAGCTAAAGCAAGGAAAACATCGCAAGTGGCATCATTTCGCAGGAAGAAAAATGTCACCCCCCTTAATATGTTTAGCATGATAAAGAACATTACCGTATCACATTAAGGGACAAGCTACCAAGGGCTACATTATATGTCCCTTGGTCCTCTACACGGAAAAATGTCGGACCCATAAGCCTCATGCAAAAGTCATAAGTGTAGACATGCATATTATCTACCCAATAGCATCATGGGTCTTGTATTTTTGGGCATGGCAAGTCCAAGAACAAATGCTTGCAAGAACCATAAGCGATCCCAACTACGTGTGTGATCACCTCGCGAAACCAAGCACCATAAGTAGTGCTTTGAAACAAATCTTCAAAAGATTGTTTCGGTATCAATGTAGGAGATGTCATCTCAAAATTACGCTCTGGAATAGCTGTGAATGATCTGGAAACTACCCGTAGAAAACTAGAATTTTTCTGGTCCACGGAAGTCGAGGCCTTGAAGCGCTCTGAAGTTTTTAGAATTCCAGTGTTTGGCTGGTCGCGCTTCGGCTTCGGCATGCTGGCTTCTAGGTCCGATAGATGAGGGTGGTCGCTTTCGGTATGAGGGCGGTCGAGCTCGACTAAATTTTCCAAAATGTGAAGAAGCGTAGCGCTCGATGGAATGCTGGGCGCTTCTGAAGAAAGGCTGAAACCGGAGTTTAGATGAAAAAGAAAGTAAAACTTGGAGTGGATGGTGCGGGATGATGGTGGAATGTATTGTGGTTTGTTAGTGTAGAAAGAAGGGAGTTTATATAGGTTTTGAATTGTTAAAACGAATCGGTAGGTTGCCAAAAAGCTTTAAGGCAATTTCCGGAAACAATAAAATTTTCGAACCCGAAAACGGAAACAACTCATATTCTTGATTCTATAACAACCCTAATATCTTTCATCATTGGATTTAGACTAGTAACTTCTAAACTCTCTTAGATTTCATCCTACCACCACATCTAATCATAGGTATGCCAATTCACGACAATATTCTCAACCTTCACTCCAAAACAAACTCTAAAATGGAGGATCTTCTACAAATCATGATATAATAAATAATACCACCCCAAACAATTCGGGAAGGTGGGATTAACAATAAAATCCATGCACAATTTGAAAAGAACAACATTATATTAAAATTGAAATTCAAACAACATTTAACTACCAAATTCAAAGTTAACTACGAATTTAACAACGTAACATCCTATCTACTAAAAAATAAAAAACAACATCAAAACAACAAACAAGAAGAAATCTAGCTACTCTTCAAGGGGTGAGGTGGGGATAAGAATAGGAATTTGAGTGATCAAGAATGGAAAAACAAAACCCCACCCCCAAACAAATTTTTGAAAACAGGTTTGTAAAAATTTGTTTTAAAAACGGTCTCTTTTAAAGTCGATTCCCTAGACTTAAAGTGATATATATGTATTTACATGCAGTTTCCCATATATCAATAATCTAAAAGTTGTGGGTCTTTCCACAAATAATTAACATGGAATGCACCATCAAACGAATTAAGCACCAAGATTTCCTATGATGTAGCTTAGTGGAATGAGAGTAAAGCCTTATAGATCTAAAACCTAATCGAGCATCTGGTTTTTCTTCTTTGTCCTCCTACGAAGGGAATGCCAAGTAAATGAACATGAGAAAATTGATGGTTGTGGAAGATCGTAGGATGTGGATAATTTTGAGAAGGGAAAAATGGAAAAAATGAAAAAGTGTCCGGTGGCTTGTCCTTGGGTGTTACTTCTTCACTAGTTGGTTTTAGATAGTTATGAAGCATAGGAGAAACGCCAAGGTCAAGTACAAACTCAATGGTTCTTTGAAAAGGTAGAGGGCGAGGAACATTCGTGATGGAAGGTGAATGAGTGACATGAGGATGTGAGGTGGGTGAATGGTGTTCAACTAGTGTTCTTAGGTCTATATCATCAGAGGCTTTGAGATATGCAAGACATTCCTCAATAGGTGGGTAAGAAGAATCACTGGGATAGAGGGCGAAAAATTCTTCTTCCGTCATGGCGTCAAGAGATGAATGGATGTCAATAGGAGAGAACTCAAGGAGTCGAAGGAAATCTTCCTCGATGTTATCTACGTCTAGGTAGTAGAAATTGTGATCCTTGTCTTCTTCCATAAGAGGGGTATCTACTAGTGTGGGCACTAAAGTGTCAGCCGCACTAATGTGAGGTACAAAACTCTCAATGGACTTCACTTCTCCTTCTATAGGCAAACCTCGTTGTCCCTGTTTTTGTCTAAACATGTTAACTTCTACAGAAAGATTTCCAAAAGAAAGAGTCATTGAGCCATCCCGACAATTGATTTGGGCATTGGCGGTTGCCAAGAAAGGACGCCCTAAGATGATGGGAATGGAATCATGAGCAACTTCTGTGTCGAGAATAACAAAGTCGGCAGGATAGTAAAAATCCTGAACTTTAACAAGAATATTTTCAACTACACCCTTGGGATACTTAATAGAACGATCGGCTAACTGCAAAGTCATTTTGGTTGGTTGAAGTTTTGTTAGACCTAGTTGTTTATATAAATAAAAAGGGAGTAAGTTAACACTTTCGCCCGTGTCTAATAAAGCGGTTGTTATAAAGGTATCACCTAAGGTGCATTATACTGATAGGGACGACCGGGGGTCCTTGTACTTAACAATTCCGTTATGTTCAGGATAAAGAGGGATATTGTTGAGTTAAGAATGCTTTCGTGGGGTATGTTGGTTTTCCTCTTCTTGGTGCACAACTCTTTTAGAAACTTAGTGTGTCCAGGTAAACTTTTTATAGCTTCTAGAAAAGGTAGGTTTATAGTCAAATTTTTAAACACTTCCCTAATCTCATCAAAATTCTCGTCCTTTTTAAACACAACTAGTCTTTGGGGATATGGTGCTTTATCACTATTTTTAGCAGAAGGGATAAAAGTTTTATTAGTCTTTGCTTTATCTCTAGCCGTTTTCCAACTAGGTGTCCATCTTGGAACCTCTAAAGGTGTAGGGTCTTCACTTCCTATTATTGAGTCTTGTAATGTTTTCCCTTTTGGTTGTGGTTTAACTGGTACTTCTACAGTTGTAGGGTCTTCAGTTTCTATTATAGTATTTGGTATGGCATTATTTTTAGTTTGCGGGTAATCTTTAGGTATAGTCACTTGGTTATCAACTACATACGAGCGAACGGGGGTAGTGACTGCACTGTAGGTCCCCTTGGTTTTATATTACCATTACACTTGAATACTTTTTATTTCAAAAGCGGTGTTTGTTGACTTAGGATTAGGCATTGCTTGACTTGGAAACACGCGCCCGGTTTGGTTATTATTTTGGTTAGAAGACATGTCAATAACCTTTTGGCACAAAGACTGCATCATTTGCATCGTTTGTTTCATCATATTAGAGTTTTGATCATGCCGATCTTTCATCAAGTTGGAGTTTTTTGTTGCATAATTTGATTTTGTTTCTCCAACAAGGTCACTACTACTTTGTCTGTAGATTGTTGTATTGGAATTAAAGCTTGTTGGCGTTCATGTCTTGATGTTGATAGTTCCGGGTTATGGGTACTAAATCTCTATTCGGTCACCTAAGTTCCCTTGTCCTTGATGTTGAGTTAAGCTGGTTGAAGTGTGGTGGTTGTGGTGGTGTTTGTGCATAGACAAAAGGACAATAGAAGTAGGAATGCTCAAGACTACAAAACAGACATTACAACGTAGAGTTAATGTTCATGACCGAGTGGGTTGTTGTTGAGCAGAGATGGTATCTACCTTTTTAGTGAGGGCATCGATAAGAGTTTTAAGCTCGGGATCATGTTTAACCTCAAGAGAAGAAGGAGAGGAGCGGGAGGAATCGTTACCTCCCCAATTGTTGTTCCTCTTAGATTGATCTTCTAAGAATGTATAAGCCTCCAAGGCTCCTTTACTAAGAAAACTACCCCGGACATGATATCTAGAACCTCCTTATGATAATGTGAAAGCCCCTTGAAGAAAGCACGAACAAAGCGTGTCTTTTCGCAAGATTATGATCGCGGGCATTCAATGAGAAGATCGATTGAAACGATTCCGTGCCTCGAAAAGGATTCATGAGGATTCCGGTGAAGAAATGAATCTTGTGAAGCATTTTCATCTGTCTTCGATGGTGGGTAAAATTGTTCCATGAACAATTGAACAAGTTGAGCCCATGAGTCCCGAGTTTGGCGTTTGGGCAGTTAACCAAGATGCCGCTTGTCGGCTAGGGTTGAAAGGAAACACCCTAAGTTTAACTTGATCCGGACTTACGCTAGGATGATGGAATGTAGTGAGAACTTGGTCTATCCCACGATGTGCTGGTAAGGCTTCTCGTGGTCTAAACCATGAAAACCGGTAACAAGTTAAATATATTAGGGGGATTCGAAAATCCCCACTAGGTCTGCAAGAACGATGCACGACTTAGGGCCATCGTTTAGGGGCTTTATAAAAATCGAGAGAGGAGTCTCTTGTTCTTTAGCCATTGATGCGGGTGTAGTGTGTGAAATTCTAGATAGGTGTGTTATATTTATTTCTACTGAAAAACAAGCCTGATTATACTAGAATTAAAACTCCTCGGATTTAAGAGAAGAGGAAGTGGAAGAAGGAGTACTGAATGCCTCCTTGCTACAGCGTTTGAATAGCGTCTTGTATCATGATTTCAGTGTATTTAACAAGTTAGAAACACTAAATAACTTTAAGGAATAAAAATTTGCATTTTTCTGTGAAAATTGGGCTGTTCACACTGAATTTTCCCTTGAGGGCGCGAGTGGGCGTGAGTGCCCTCTGTTTTGTCGAATGTCCAGTGTTTTGGGCGCGGGTCGCGCTCGGTTTGGGCGCAGGTCGCGCTCCAGGGTTTTCAAGTTTTAGGCCTTTTATTGTACTCCAAAAAATCTGAAATTTTTACAGTAATTTGCTAAGACGTCTATCAAGTAACCTGTAAAATTTCAGATCGATCGGAGCTGTGAAAGTCCCTCTACAACCCTCCAAAGTTTGCGAAACCGTTTTCAGACACAATACAAACAACCGAATGGTTAACCCATCAAAACAAATCCAAAAATTTCCAAATTTTTACTGGAGACTCCTAACAGATCCTAGTTGTTCCTGTAAAAGATTTAGAGCAATTGGAGTTCTATAACCTCTCCTTATTGGCTGGTGTTTCAGATATTAAGTGTTTGCAACACTGCAGAAACACACTGGAAACACCCTACTATTTAGGAGGTCAAAACAAATCAAAAACTCATCAAATTTTTACTACAAACTCCTGGATTAGGATAGATACTTCTGTAAAAATTATAGAATTTTTAGAACTCCCTAAGTAACCTTATTCGTCTGTTTTTCAAGAACATACGGTGTGAAAACTGAAATGCAGCACTGTAAATATCGTATTTTTTTACAAGGTAAACCAACTCTGAAAAATCTGAAAATATTCTAGTAAATCAACAACACATTAAATATTATGTATGAATATTTTCAGAATTTTGGAAAATTTAGAAATACCTTCACCACAGTGTTTTTCTCTGTGAATCCGCAGCCCCTATGCCTGAAACAGTGAATAGTTCCAAAAATTCAAGAAATAAGAATGAAAATTAAAAGGGTGGGTGGGTAGAGAATGGGGAATTGCCCCTTGGATTCAAGCAATTGAATTCTTGTCTTGAACGAGATTAAGATGGCAGCGGATTTGATAACCGTAAAAATAATCCCTAGTTAAACAACAGTTATCAAATGGGCGCTCGCCATCTTAATCTCGTTCAAGACAAGAATTCAATTGCTTGAATCCAAGGGCAATCCCCCATTCTCTACCCACCCACCCTTTAATTTTTCATTCTTGTTTCTTGAATTTTCGGAACCGCTCATTCGCTTCGCATAGGGGTCATGGATTCACAGAAAAAACACTGCGTGAAGGTATTTCTAAATTTTCGAAAATTCTGAAAATTTTCATACATATTATTTAATGTGTTGTTGATTTACTGGAATATTTTTAGAATTTTCAAAGTTGGTTTACCTTGTGAAAAAAATACGATCTTTACAGTGCTGCATTTCAGTTTTCACAATCATGATTCTTTGAAAAACAGACGAATAAGGTTACTTAGGGAGTTCTAAAAATTCTATAATTCTTACAGGAGTATCTATCCTAAGTCAGAAGTTTTTAGTAAAAATTTGACAAGTTTTTGATTTGTTTTGACCTCCTAAATAGTAGAGTGTTTCCAGTGTGTTTCTGCAGTGTTGCACACTTAATATCTGAAACACCAGCCAATAAGGAGAGGTTGTAGGACTCCAATTGCTCTAAATTTTTTACAGGAACAAGTACGATCTGTTAGGAGTCTCCAGTAAAAATTTGCAAATTTTTGGATTTTTTTTGATGGGTTAACCATTCGGTTGTTTGTATTGTGTCCGAAAACCGTTTCGCAAACTTTGAAGGGCTGTAGAGGGACTTTCACAGCTCCGATTGATCTGAAATTTTACAGGCTACTTGATAGACGTCTTAGCAAATTACTGTAAAAATTTCAGATTTTTTGTGGTACGATAAAAGGCCTAAAACTTGAAAACCCTGGAGCGCGACCTGCGCCCAAACCGAGCGCGACCCGCGCCCAAAACACTGGACATTGGAGAAAACAGAGGGCACTCACGCCCAACTCGCGCCCACTCCGCGCCCTCAAGGGAAAATTCAGTGTGAACAGCCCAATTTTCACAGAAAAATGCAAATTTTATTCCTTAAAGTTATTTAGTGTTTCTAACTTGTTAAATACTAATCGAAATCAAGCAGATGATACAAGACGCTTATTCAAACGCTGTGAAAAGGAGGCATTCAGGTATTCTTCTTCCACTTCCTCTCTCTCTGTCGTGAGGAGTTTTAATTCTAGTATAATCAGGCTTGTTTTTTGAGAAATAAATATAACACGCCTATCTAGAATTTCACACACTACACCTGCATAAATGGCTAAAGAACAAGAGACTCCTCTCTCGATTTTTATAAAGCCCTAAACGATGGCCCTAAGTCGCATCGCTCTTCTTAGAGACCTAGTGGGGATTTTCAATTCCCCTAATATATTTAACTTGTTACCGGTTTTTCATGGTTTAGACCACGAGAAGCCTTACCAGCATACACAGTGGGATAGACCAAGTTCTCACTACATTCCATCATCCTGGCGCAGAAGTCCGATCAAGTTAAACTTAGGTGGTGTTTCCTTTCACCCTAGCCGACAAAGCGGCCTTTGTTAAACTGCTCAAACGCCAAACTCTGTGGACTCATGGGCTCAACTTGTTCAATTGTTCATGGAACAATTTTATCCACCACTAAAGACAGATGAAATGCTTCAAAAGATTCATTTCTTCCGTAATCCTCATGAATCCTTTTCAGAGGCCCTGAATCGCTTCACTAATCTTCTCATTGAATGCCCACATCATAATCTTGTAAAGACACGCTTTGTTCGCGGCTCTTCAAGGGGCTTTTACATCGCCATAAGGAGGTTCTAGATATCATGATGGGGGTAGTTTTCTTAGTAAAGGAGCCTTAGAGGCTTATACATTCTTAGAAGATCAATCTAAGAGGAACAACAATTGGGGAGGTAACGATTCCTCCCCGGCCTCTCCTTCTTCCTCGTGAGGTTAAACATGATCCCGAGCTTAAAACTCTTATCGATGCCCTCACTAAAAAGGTAGATGCCATCTCTGTTCAACAACAACCCACTCCAGTCATGAACATTAACTCTACTCGTTGTAATGTCTGTTGTAGTCTTGAGCATTCCGACTTCTATTGTCCTCTTGTCTATGCACAAACACCACCACAACCATCACACTTCAACCAGTTAACTCAACATCAAGGACAAGGGAACTTAGGTGACCAGAATAGAGCTTTTGTACCCATAACCCAGAACTATCAACATCAAGACATGAACGCTCAACAAGCTTTAATTCCAATACAACCATCTACAGACAAAGTAGTAGTGACCTTTGTTGGAGAAACAAAATCAAATTATGCAACAAAACTCCAACTTAATGAAAGATCAAAGATGATCAAAACTCTAATATGATGAAACAAACAATGCAAATGATGCAGTCTTTGTGCCAAAAGGTTATTGACATGTCTTCTAACCAAAATAATAACCAAAAACGGGCGTGTTTCCAAGTCAAGCAAAGGCCTAATCCTAAGTCAACAAACACCGCTTTGAAATAAAACAAGATTTCTTCGTAATGGTAATATAAACCAGAGGGGACTTCTGTGCAGTCACTACCCTTCGTTCAGTATGTAGTAGTTGATAACCAAGTGACTATGCCTAAAGATTACCCGCCAAGAAACTAAAAATGATGTCATACCAAATACTATAATAGAAACCAAGACCCTACAATTGTAGAAGTACCGGTTAAACCACAACCAAAAAGTGGAAAACATTACAAGATCCAATAATAGAAAGTGAAGACCCTACACCTGTAGAGGTTCCAATATGGATACCTAGATGGAAAACGGATAGAGATAAAGCAAAGCCTAATAATACTTTTATCCCTTCATTAAAAATAGTGATAAAGCACCATATCCCCAAAGACTAGTTGTGTTTAAAAATGACGAGAATTTTGATGAGATTAGGGAAGTGTTTAAAAATTTGACTATAAACCTACCTTTCTAGAAGCTATAAAAAGTCTACCTGACACGCTTAAGTTTCTAAAAGAGTTGTGCACCAAGAAGAGGAAAACCAACATACCCCACCTAAGCATTCTTAATCAACAATATCCCTCTTTATCCGAACATAACGGAATTGTTAAGTACAAGGACCCCCGGTCGCCCCATCAGATAATGCACCTTAGGTGATACCTTCATAACAACCGCTTTATTAGACTGGGGCAGTGTTAACTTACTCCCTTTTTATTTATATAAACAATTAGGTCTAACAAAACTTCAACCAACAAAATGACTTTGCAGCTTAAGCCCGATCGTTCTATTAAGTATCCCAAGGGTGTAGTTGAAAATATTCTCGTTAAAGTTCAGGATTTTACTATCCGGCCGACTTTGTTATTCTTGACACGGTTGCTCATGATTTCATTCCCATCATCTTAGGGGCCCTTTCTTGGCAACCGCCAATGCCCAAATGAATTGTCGGGATGGCTCAATGACTCTTTCTTTTGGAAATCTTTCTGTAGAAGTTAACATGTTTAGACAAAAACAGGGACAACTAGGTTTGCCTATAGAAGGAGAAGTGAAGTCCATTGAGAGTTTTGTACCTCACATTAGTAACCTACTGACACTTTAGTCCCCACACTAGTAGATACCCCTCTTATGGAAGAAGACAAGGATCACAATTTCTACTCCCTAGACGTAGATAACATCAAGGAGGATTTCCTTCGACTCTTTTGCAACCCCTTCTTTTGCCTCTCTGAAGTTCTCTCCTATTGACATCCATTCATCTCTTTGACGCCATGACGGAAGAAGAATTTTTGCCCTTTATCCCGGTGATTCTTTTTACCCACCTATTGAGGAATGTCTTGCATATCTCAAGGCCTCGATGATATAGACCTAAGAACACTAGTTGAACACCATTCACCCACCTCACATCCTCATGTCACTCATTCACCTTCCATCACTTAATGTCCTCGCCTCTACCTTTTCAAAGAACCATTGAGTTTGTACTTGACCTTGGCGTTTCTCCTATGCTTCATAACTATCTAAAACCAACTAGTGAAGAAGTAACACCCAAAGACAAGCCACCGGACACTTTTTTCATTTTTTCCATTTTTCCCTTCTCAAAATTATCTACATCCTAACGATCTTCCACAACCATCAATTTTCTCATGTTCATTTACTTGGCATTCCCTTCGTAGGGAGGACAAAGAAGAAACTGTGATGCTCGATTAGGTTTTAGATCTATAAGACTTTACTCTTATTCCACTAAGCTACATCATAGGAAATCTTGGTGCTTAATTTCGTTTTGATGGTGCATTCCATGTTAATTATTTGTGGAAAGACCCACAACTTTTAGATTATTGATATATGGGAAACTTGCATGTAAATACATATATATCACTTTTAAGTCTAGGGAATCTGACTTTTTAAAAGACCCGTTTTAAAACAAATTTTTTACAAACCTGTTTTCAAAAAATTTGTTGGGGGTGGGTGTTTGGTTTTTCCATTCTTGATCACTCAAATTCCTATTCTTACCCCCACCTCACTCCCTTGAAGAATAGCTAGATTTCTCCTTGTTTGTTGTTTTGATGTTGTTTTTTATTATTTTTAGTAGATAGGATGTTACGTTGTTAAATTCCGTAGTTAACTTTGAATTTGGTAGTTAAATGTTGTTTGAATTTCAATTTTAATATAATGTGGTTCTTTTCAAATTGTGCATAGATTTTATTGTTAATCCCACCTTCCCGAATTGTTTGGGGGTGGTATTATTTATTCTATCATGATTTGTAGAAGATCCTCCATTTTAGAGTTTGTTTTGGAGTGAAGGTTGAGAATATTTTAGAAGATCCTCCATTTATTCTATCATGATTTGTAGAAGATCCTCCATTTCAGGCTTCAAAGTCCATTATGTGCAGAAATTTGCCACTTTAGCGAGATAAAGGAGCAAAAGTCAGCAGAACTTATGAATGCCATATCTTTGGACTCAGACCTCGGAATGAGGCCTACCTTATGTCAAAACGACCGGCTCGGAAAGAGCTTTGCAATGGTCCAAGCCTTGACCCAATCAAAGGAGCAGAAGTGGACGAAAGGTCTGTGGAAGCCAACTGCAGCTGAAGAGGCCTTTTTGGACTGAAAGAATTGGGTTTTGGGCCTGATTCTCTGGCCCAAAACATGGCTCCAAGCCCATGCACGATTTTTGGATCTGGATGTATAAAAACAAAAGCTTGACTCAGTGTTAATGGCAGTCAATGGCAGTTAGGTTAGGTAGATAGCTTAGAATAGAAATTAGCCATTAAAATAGCTTCTAGATCTAGATTTAATTGTTTTATTTTATTAGTTTCAAATCCTTTATTAGATTAAACCTTTGGATCTTGTTCTTCATTTGATTAGATCAATAAAGTAGTGTCCTTTATCAATTTCGTTTTTGTCATTTACAATTTATTAGATCTAAATTCAATTCTTGTTACCATTCAATTCTTAGTTATTAATTAGATTCCATTATTGTTTAATTTAGTAAATTTCAATGCTTTATATTATGTTTAGTTTAAATTTAAATGGAAATGATTATGAATGATTCAAGGCTAAACCTCCATTAGAGGGGTTGAGAAGCCTTGATGAAAGCTTGATTCCGTTTAACGTAGAGTCGTCGTAATTTCTATTCCACCGGAAATAATTAGTTCACCATGAGAATGGGTTTAATTGTTCACATGCTAGTTATAAATTGGTAGAAATGCCATGTGTAATTAGGGATTAGGAAGAACCGATTGTTCTGCGGTAGTAGCAGTTCAATTCGGATTTGACGACTTCGCCGCTAGTGGATTAAGTTGAGTTAAGGTGGAATCAATCCCCTCTAACCTTATCATCGAATCAACGTAGCATTCCCTTTAGTATTCTGATAACCGACTAGTGCATTTCGTGGGTAGTTGCATCGTAGTCTAGTCCCCTTTTCGTAAAGCTCTCATTGACTTTAAGTAGAGTATTGAGACTAGAAAACAAGCATACGGAAGGACTAAGAGTGGAACGAATCACTCTACTCCACTATATCGTACTATTGATCGACAGTGGAAACTTTGATAATTGTTAGTAAAAGTTTAGTTGTTAGTTTACTTACTTTGTGAATTCATCATTCATTCGTAGGTATCACTCATTTCGTAGGTAAGACTATTCATTATTATCATTATCAAATGGCCAGCAAGCCCTCACCTACGGTATCTCTCACCTACAAATACCACAAGCTTCAAGCAGAGCGACCAGCTTCAAACACCGGAAATCGAAAAAATCATCGATGGCCGCAAGTAGAGCGACCAGCGCTTAAAACACTGTAATTTCAAAAACCTAAAGAGCGACTTCGCTATCTATATCTGAAGCGCCAGCGCCCTCCTCCGATAAGCCGTGAAATTCAAATTTTTCGAGGTTTCTTCCAGGTTTTTTTTTGTTCTACAGAGTAGTTTTAAGATGACACCTCCTATAGTGATTCCTGAACAGTCATTTGAAGACTTGATGGGAACCGATACCTATGGAGCATCGTTCCGCGAGCGGATCGTGCAGTTAGGATGGCGGCATCTTCTGGTAAGTGATGACGACTCTTTTTCACCTAAGCTAACTGAATTCTTCTATAATAATATTACTTTCTTTTGTACCCAAGAAGGAGAACAAAAATTTTCCCTTGCTTTTGATGGTACGACTATGGAATTCAGTAAGCACTTGATAGCTTTGGTTTCGGGATTGCCATTACCTGACCCTATGCACACGTGGGGATATATGACAGATAACTCATACCTATATGAATATGCCTATTTCCATGAGTATTATGGGGGAGGGGTGTTTCGTATCATGGATCAAGACCAATATAACATCGCCCTGAGTAGCCTATCGCTGAATGTAGGCACAACCATGTTGTTCATCATGATGAACATTCTAGGGGAACATCAGTTTACTTCTGCCAATAATATCGCTGGTGATGTTTTCCTTGCTTTAGCTGAGGGACGTCGTCGGTATGACATTCCCCGAGTTTTAGTTGCTACCGGCGAGGCCATTCCTGAGGCATAAGTACCTTCTTATGCCTGTCTTGGTTTGCCGCCTTTCTTGGCGCTTGCCTACCCCGTGATTCAGATACGCCTCACGATTGGGAAAGGGTCAAAATCATGAGACCCACCAATCGTGTGGTAAGATCATTCGAGCCATGACTTGGCGGGATGGCGGTGCAACCACATTTGGTTGCCCTTACACCCCATCAGACCAAATAACACTAGAGAGGTTAGCACTAGTTGATGATACACCACGGAAGGCGTGGCAAGTTGTTATGGCATGGCGGGGATGCGAAAAGAACCTCATATAGAAGAGGAGGATGACGAGTAGATGATGGGGTGCAGGTAAGTTTTAGTTAAGTTAGTGTCTGCTTATGTCCCAAGCAATTTAATTCTGTTAACCCCATAATGGGTGGAACTCTTTATAGAGTTCGTCGAGATTTTTATTACTATATTTGTATGTTTTAACCTTGTTTTGCAGATGTTCCTGAATTTCACGCGTTTCAATGGTATTTTTCTTACCCTCTTTATTTAAATACTTTGAGGACAAAGCATGCTTCTTGTTTGGGGGGGGGGGCATAGAAACACGTGTAATTAAGACATCTGTTAGGATATAGATAGGTATAATATGCACTTGTTTTCTAGTTAAAATTTCAAAAACTCAAAAATAAAAATAAAAAGTGTGCTATACACTTAGGAATATTGGTATTGTTTTCTTTCTCTATGCTCTTAACAATCTAGAAGTCTCACGTAGCTTTTGCATCAGAATAATAGTTAGGAACTTAGGTTAATATGTAGGTAATAATCTTTGCATCTATCTATAAATATATTACATGAGTATCTATGATTGTTTGGCAGTAAGTTTCTGAAATCTAGGCTAGAGTACTTATTCTACAAATCCTGTGAGAATATAGCCTAAAGCCTTATATGAGTGAAACATTTGAGAAATGACACAAGGGAGAAGTAAAATCTGGATAGAGAAATCACACGTCCACTTGCTTGATCACTAAACCATATCCTAAGCGAGAATTTAGGCCCTCTTTGGATCGATATAGCCAGAAATTCAAACCTATGAATTATTGTCCGCTAGTCGGCCCCTCGAGCCTTTCTTTAGCCTTCCATAAACCACAATTCCTTTACCCCTGTTAAAAAACAAAACAAAATAAAAAAATAATAATAAATCAACCTACCCAATCTAGAATAAGTCTGAGAATAGAATGAGTGAAGAAAGAAGAAGAGAAAAACCTGTGTAAACAAAAGTTAGTTAATTGCTTCAGAAAATAAAGAAAAGAAGTTTCCATCCAAAGAAAAGAAAAAAAAAATAAAAAAAAAATAAAAACTCAAAAAAAAAAAAAAAAAATAGAATAAAAGGAGTCAAAAGCCAAAGAAAAAAAAAAAAAAATATGGCTAAGGATGGAAACAAAGTGTAGAAGCAAAAGTAAATAACAAGGTTTTCTCTAGTTACATAATATGAAGACTCTATTATCTCAGACTTGTCCTTTTTGAATATCCATTTCCTTCCTTCTTAAACCATCTCCTAATCCCCGCAACACCTAATAAAGACCTCTAGCTCAATTAGGAATAGGTTAGTGGGATAGTAAGTGGCAGATGTGTTTGATCGACCCCGGCTTCCTTGTTGTCATTGAGATTGTAAGGTAAAGTGTGCCCACGCATTAATCGGAGTAGCTTAAACTTGAGTGGAAAAATCAGAGTGGTTTTATCTTGACATTTATGTGAGGACCTACTTAAGAACGCTTATTCGAAGTTTTCATAAACGGACTGCTATTACATTTCATAGTATTACTCATTGTTATATGTTTATTTTAGATGATTGATTATTATGCATATATTAGCTTAGGGTTTAATTGGGTTATTCTTATGTATTTGCTAGTGAGACGATAGATAGTTGAGACATGAATGAGAAAACAATAGTTTTATTTCTTAGTCGCCAGTAGTATAGATGAAGTTTTGTGAGTACCTTCACTAGAAAACTCTCACGAGGCTATAACTCGTCCACTAGGGAATTCCTAGTGGTTTAAGGCCTTGTTGCATATGGTCAATGCAATCGCACTCAGGAAACGAGAGTAGTTAGAACTCCATTTTTGGTCACTTATTTCTAATTTCTCATCTTTGCTTGAGGACAAGCAAAATGTTGTTTGGGGGTGGTTTGATAAGAGCCCAAAACTGTAGTTTTAACCCCTTAATAATCATACTGTTAGACCAATTATGTGAATAATAAGTAAGAGTTAATACTGATTACGTGTTTTTATGCATTTCAGGCTTCAAAGTCCATTATGTGCAGAAATGTGCCACTTTAGCGAGATAAAGGAGCAAAAGTCAGCAGAACTTCCGAATGCCATATCTTTGGATTCAGACCTCGGAATTGGGCCTACCTTATGTCAAAACGACCGGCTCGAGAAGAGCTTTGTAATGGTCCAAGCCTTGACCCAATCAGAGGAGCAGAAGTGGACGAAAAGTCTGTGGAAGCCAACTGCAGCTGAAGAGGCCTTTTTGATTTGGAGTAATTGGGTTTTGGGCACGATTCTCGGCCCAAAACATGGCTCCAAGCCCATGCACGATTTTGGATCTGAATGTATAAAACAAAAGCTTAGCTCTTTGTTAATGGTAGCTAGTTAGACCTAAATTAAGATATAGAATTATAGATCTAGTTTTATTAATTAAATTAAGTTTTAGCTCCATTTAATTTCTTGTTTTAGATTAAATCTCTGAATCATTGTTCTTGATTGATTAGATAAATAAAGTAGTATTTTTATCAAGTTCGAATTTTGTCATTTCATTTATAGATCTAATTTCAATTCTTGTTCTTCTTCCATTCTAGCCATTAAATTAGATTCATTATTGCTTAATTAAGTAAATCTAAATTTCTCACATTATGTTTAGTTTAGATTCAATGGGAAATGTTAGATTGATGACTCAAGGCTAAACCCTCCATTAGAGGGGTTGATGAAGCCTTGATGAAAACTTAGTTGTTAGTATAGAATTGGTTATAGATTCTATTCCACTCTAGAAGGTTGTGTTTCGCCATGAGAATGGGTGGACGACCTCACATGCTAGTTAGTACTTGGTAGAAATGCCATGAACACTAGGGATTAGACTCGAAATACTTGCCGCGGAAAACGTAAGAATCGAGATAACGACAATCTATACTAGGTTATTAAGTTGGATTCGAGGTGGATTCAATTCCCCTCTAATCTCTTTATCTAGATTCAAACAATCGCATTTCGTAGATTTCGTAGATTAAGTTTAAGTTATATATTATCTTATTGTTTATTATATCTTGTTATTTAAATTAACGCGTCTTGTTAGCATAACATTTAAGTAAAAGCTCTCATTGACTTAAAGAGATTTCTTAGACTTAGAAAACAATCCATGCTAGGGAACTAGGAGTGGAGCTAACTTCCTACTCCACTTAGTGCAATTCGTGATCGAGAGTAGAAGCTTTGATAATAGATAGTAAAAGAGTAGTTTTAGTTTACTTACGTTGTGAATTCATCACTCATTTCGTAGGTAGACTACTCATTATTATGAATATCAAATCAAAGCTGCCGGGATTGCTTTCGGTGAGTATTCCCTTTGTCACGCAGCGGGTGACCCGGGTTCGATCCCCGGCAGCGGCGCCATTTGATAACCGTAAAAATAATAGAATCCTAAATATTAATGCTACAAGAACACTAATACGTAATCCTACCGTTCTTACGTTTAAATCAATTCTTCTTACTCTCAAAACATATTCATGCAATATAACGAGTAAGGATTTCGTTCCACTCTTAAACCCTCAAGACTTAAATAGAATTCAATTATTCAAACACAAGGAACAGTGAGAGTGATGTGTTTGGTGTTTAAACTAAAACTAATTATAAATTTAAGACAACTAAATCTAAAGATTCTAACTTTATGAAATTTAACAAACAATAATTAAAATCTAACATCAATAACTACAAAATGACTAACAACCAAGAAATGAAATTAGATCTAAGCAATAGATAAATGACAAAATCGAATTTGATCAATAATAAACTACTTGATTTATCTAATGAAGCAATAACAATATTTTAATACTTTAAATTAAAACAAGGGAAATGAAAACTAATAAAAATGGAGATTCAAAACTAGATCTAGATCTAAAACTAATCTAGATCTATCTTTTTTCTAACCCTAAACTCCATTAACATTAGCTTCCTAACCTAACTGCTTTTGCTACCTAACCTAATTGCCATTAACAAAGAATGAAGCTTTTGTTTTTATACATCCAGATCCAAAATCGTGCATGGGCTTGGAGCCATGTTTTGGGCCGAGAATCGGGGCCCAAAACCCAATTATTTTCGGTCCAAAAGGCCTCTTCAGCTGCAGTTCGCTTCAACAGACTTTTGCCCACTTCTACTCCTCTGATTGGGTCAAGGCTTGGACCATTGGAAATCTCTTTCCGAGCGGTCGTTTTGACATAAGGTAGGCCCAATTCTCGGAGGTCTGAGTCTAAAGATATGGTCTTCGGAAGTTCTCACGATTGTTGTTCCTTTATCTCGCTAAAGTGGCACATTTCGCACATAATGGACTTTGAAGCCCGAAATGCATAAAAACACGTAGTCAGTATTAACTCTTACTTATTATTCACATAATTGGTCTAACAGTATGATTATTAAGGGGTTAAAACTACAGTTTTGGGCTCTTATCACCTGGGTAGTAGCTCATTAGACACCTAAAGATTGGATATTAGTAATTGTTGTGAGGAGTTATGCTCTTTGAAAGACAAGATGCTCGAAATGAATTTTCTATACTCCTTTGACTTTTATGGTTTCATATTAGTTGTTATCATGTTGATATCGCAAACAGTATGCATTGTATACTCACTTTCTTTGTTGACGTTTAATGGCTTTCAGAGGACATTAAATCCCAAAGCAGCCCAACCTCCATCAAGACCCAAGTTAGGCAACAATGCAAATAAGAAAACAGGAGATTAAGCAACAGGTATGTAAGTATTTTATTTAGACGAGATATATAACTCAAATGTTACATTGTCCTCAGATTTACACTTTAGATTGTGGAAACAAAAAAATAAGAAAACAAATGTCAAGCGTCATTTCAGGGGGGGGGGGCAACAATTGATTTAGGGCCGGTAAATTGTAGTTTAGACATTATATATTATTAAGATGTTTGCTTGTTCTTATATTGCTTGAGCAGTCGATTATTTTATGGTATTTTCGTTATTAAGTTATTATTTTATGGTATTGATCGTGTAGATGACACTTAACACTGAAAGATACCTATGCACAAGATGAACTTGATGTTGTTCGACTTGAAATTCTGAAGTTCATCTAATGGAATGTTCGAGCCGGTCTTGGTGTCTTAGCTAGGTTTGGACCTCTTCTAGTTAACGTTTGGGGATTGACCTCAACATTTGTATTTTTCATTGTAAAACGCATTTGATGTATACGTGGAACAAATATATTACTCCTTTGATATTTTAGAACGAAGAACAAGTTGGTAATTATTATTTCTTTATTGATGAAAAAATTATCAAATTCTCTTTTAGCAATTTACTGTTGCATGGTGATAAATATAAAATGAATAATCTACCTACGAAATGAACTATGAATTCACAACGTAAGTAAACTAAACTTAATCTTATGAGCCTATGTTTATCAAAGATTCTACTCTCAATCCTATGAGATATAGTGGAGTAGATAAGTTCATTCCACTCCTAGTGCTCTAGCATGGATGTTTTCTAATCTAACTAGTCGTTTTTAAGTCTATGAGAGTTTTTTTTAAGGGAATTATACTACGATGCAACTACCCACAAGATGCAACTAGTCGATTATCTAAATAATTATGGGAAGGCTACGTTGATTCTATGATAAGGAGTTAGAGGGGATTGATTCCACCTTAACTCAACTTAATCCACTAACGAATTTAATCGTCAGAATCCGAATTGAATCGCTTCGAGAACAATTGGTTATTCCTAATCCCTAATTATACATGGCATTTCTACCAATCATAACTAGCATGTGAACAATTAAACCCATTCTCATGGTGAACTAATCATTTCTAGAGTGGAATAGAAAATACTTACGAATTCTACGATAATCGGACTCAAGCTTTCATCAAGGCTTCACAACCCCCTCTAATGGAGGTTTAGCCTTGAATCATTCATAATCATTTCCATTTAGATTAAAACTAAACATAATATAAAGCATTGAAATTTACTTAATTTAACAATAATGAAATCTAATTTAATGACTAAATTGAAATAAGGACATGAATTGAAATTAGATCTAGAATTGGATTTGACAAAAATCGAAATTGATAAGAAATACTACTTTATTGATCTAATTAATTTGAAGAACAAGATCCAAAGGTTTAATCTAATAAGGATTTGAAACTAATTAAAGAAAACAATTAAATCTAGATCTAGAAGCTATTTTAATGGCTACTTTCTATTCTAAGCTATCTACCCTAATTCTCTACTATTTTATCTACCATTAACAAAGAATTAAGCTTTTGTTTTTATACATTCAGATCCAAAAATCGTGCATGGGCTTGGAGCCATGGTTTGGGCCAGAGAATCAGGCCCAAAACCCAATTCTTTCAGTCCAAAAAGGCCTTTTCAGCTGCAGTTGGCTTCTACAGACTTTTCGTCCACTTCCGCTCCTCTGATTGGGTCAAGGCTTGGACCATTGAAAAGCTCTTTCCGATCCGGTCGTTTTGACATAAGGTAGGCCTCAATCCGAGGTCTGAGTCCAAAGATATGGCATTCGGAAGTTCTGCTGACTTTGCTCCTTTATCTCGCTAAAGTGGCACATTTCTCAAGATAATGGACTTTGAAGCCCGAAATGCATAAAAACACTTAATCAGTATTAACTCTTACTTATTATTCACATAATTGGTCTAACAGTATGATTATTAAGGGGTTAAAACTACAGTTTTGGGCTCTTATCACATGGTCTAAATTTGTTTCTTTTGTTTGTTGCACGATGAATATATTGTTTGAGCAATGTGTTTTTTAAATCAGTGTGGATACAGTGAAAATTTATGCAGGTTGAAATTAAATAATCAGGGGATATTTTTTTTAAAAAAAAAAAAAGGTATAAACCATGGTTGTGTAAGAACATTGGTTTAAGGGGATTATATAAACCACGGTTTGAATCAAACAGTGGTAATTATTATTACTATTTCCCACGGTTGACATCACACACAACATACGTAAAGACTATTAACCATGGTTTTTGATATCATAATACCTCGATTTTTCCAAAAACCGTGGTAAATAAAGGATACTTAATACCACGGTTCTGTTAAAAATATTTGTCACGGTGGTTGTTACCACAGTATGAAAACAGTGGCTAAAGCCTTTTTACCACTGTAAATAACAGTGGTATATGAGCTTTTCTGTTGTAGTGTATGGAAGGTGTTGGTCTCTGGATGCCACCTCTCCACAAACACAGAGCTCAACACCGGATCTTGATGTTTGTAACACCCAAATACCAGATCATAAAACCCAGTCCTCCTAAGCTGATTTTCAAATCTGGGAGATCTTTTGAACTCATTCTTAAGATCCCACTGGCTTAACTTGGATAGATGCAGAACAAACTTCAACACTCCGCGTTCCGCCTGAAACAACAAAGACTCAATGAGGAGAAGCAAAAGGTTTTGTAAAGACAAAGGAAAATCAAGGTACTAAGTCTATGATAATACCTTATGTTCCCAAACATCACGAGCCACATGCACTGAATAGTCATACAGAAGCACTGAATACCACCATATACACTTCGTGTGTACTCCAAATCATCCTTGGATTTTCTCACATAGTCTACCACTGGAGATGCTTGGACTTCGACCAGGCTTCAACTTCCATCAATTCTTCTTTTTCCAAATCATCATCCTCTTGTTCTTCATCACCCTCTTCATCACCATCATCATCTCCATCCTCACCATTATCATCCCTATCATCATTAACTATACTCTTCCCACGATCTATTGCTACATTTACATCTACATCTAAATCTTTATCTACATCATCTAAATCTTTATCTACTGATAAGATCCCAAAATTGTAGTTTTAACCCCTTAACAATAATACTTTTAGACCAATTATGCGAGTAATAAATAAGAGTTAATGCTGATTACGTGCTTTTATGTATTTCAAGCATTGAAGTCAATTATATGCAGAAGTGTGTCACTTTGGCGAGATAAAGGAGCAAGGGTTGGTTGCTAAGAAGTTATGTGATTAAAGGCCAAGATTCAAGGAGAAAAAACCTTTATAAAGCCCGGTCAAAGCTGAAAGGTCGAAGTCAACGTGGGCAGAAACAACACATAAAAGTCAGTAGAATTTCCAAAGGCCATATATTTGGACTCAGACCTTGGAATTGGGCTTACCTTATGTCAAAATGACCGGCTTCGAAAATTCTTTCCAATGGTCCAAGCCTTGACCCAATCAGAGGAGCAGAAGTGGACAAAAAGTCTGCTGAAGTCTAATCTGGCTGGAAAGGGGTCTGTGGACTGAAGAAATTAGGCTTTAGGCTCGATTTTCAGGCCCAAAACATGGCTCCTCAGCCCATACACGAAAATGTGGATCTGGTTTCCTCCATTTCAATAGACAAGACTTAGCTTTTAAGAGATAATGAGCTTAGGGTAGAAAGTAGCCATTAGAGATAGTTCTAGATCTAGTTTTTACATTAATTAATTAGTTTCTATTACCTTGTTTTAATTTAGATTATTGAATCATTGTTATTCCTTCATTAGATTAATAAAAGTAGTGAGTTATTCATAATTTCAGTTTTTGTTATTTAAAATTACTTAGATCTAATTTCGATTCTTAGTTGTTAATCATTTTTTAGTTGTTAATTTAGATTTGAATTATTGATTAAATCAAATTAGTAAATTTACAATCTTTATATGATGTCTTGTGTAAATTCAATTGGAAATGGTAGTTTGATGAATCAAGGCTAAACTTTCATTCGAGGGGTCTGATGAAGCCTTGATGAAAACTTGATTATGTAGTGTAGAACTAGTTGTAAGAGTCTATTCCACTCTAGATGGTAGTTGATTCGCCATGAGAATGGGTTGGACTTCCTCACATGCTAGTCATTAGTTGGTAGAGATTGCCATGATTGATTAGGGATTAGAACGACCAATTCTTATCGTAAGAATGTAAGAATTGGATTACAACAATCTATACTAATTTATTAAGTTGGATTTAAGGTGAAATCAAATTCCCCTAATTCTTTATCTAGATTCAAACCTTAGTATTATTTGTTAATTTATCATATCTTGTTAGTATAATTTGCATCGTAGTATAAATTCCCACCATTACTCTCATTAACTTTGGATAAGACTGATAGTCGTAGAAAACATTGAATTCTAACGAATTAAGAGTGGAACGAATGTTTTACTCCAACTCTATTTCGATAAATTCGAGAGTAGAATAAATCTTTGATAACACACACGAGTTTAGTTTTAGTTTTACTTGCGTTTAAGTTTCATCGTTTATTCGTGACTAAAACTATATTAATTTTACGTTTATCATCTACATTAATCTTAGTTTCACTCTCACTCTCACTTTCTACATTACTCGGAACAACCTCATTGTGGTCCCCTCTACGCACTGAGGCCGAGGTGCCCGCACTCCTTTTTAATTCATCTCTCCCTTTACATCAACTACATTCGTAGGATCATCATATGCTTTTCTATCGCCTCTACGGACTAAAGCCGATGTTTTCAACCATTTTTCTCTCTTCTTCTCAGGCTCAGGTGCGTCACCGCGACCCGAAGAGGAACTGCTGCCACTAAACAACTTCTTTACACCCTTGAATGTAGTTTTCGCTACATTTTTTACATTCTTTGATCGAGGACCCATTGCTACAAAGAAACATAAAACAAGTATTAGTAACTATAATAAGTTTAATCAAATCTACACCTATGTTAGAAACTTGGTCACAAGTGACCAAGTTACCCAAATGCTAAATATAAAATAACATAACTTCAACCACCCCAATTTAGTCCCCTCTACCATCAACATCCAACAAATACCCAAACAAAAACATGTGAGTTCAAAAAGCTCAAACCATACTAAGAAGAATGAGAAACAAAAAATAGAGACAAAACAAAAAAAAACATACACATATAACCTCCACTGTCCCAAATTACCCAACTAATGTGCATCCAACATGCATGTATTGATGGATCATGATTGAAATAAACTAACTACTCTATCTTGACGTGTTAGATGGCTGTTTTTACAATACAAAAGGAACATACCTCTATGATAAGCAATCAAGTCGTGGTTTACCCTCTACAGTTGAATATAAGTATACTCATACCCAGTTCTGAGTTCTGAGTTACAGGTTTTCATACAAAACTCAACAAGTGATAGAATTGTAAACTAAAGTTACTAAAAAGCCTCACTGAAATAGCACAATTCATACTTCACGTCGATTTGAGATTACGACATGGTCGACAGGTAATGACAAAAAAAATCAACTTCTAGAAATCTTGACTTTCTTCAAGGCATGAGTTCATAAGTGGAAAAATGATTGGCCAACTACAAAAACATAGATTAAAATACTACGAATGCAATCATTATATACAAAGGCTATTTATTTATGAATTTACGCAATCACTGGCCAATCGGAAATTGCGATTCGGAATTAAAAAATCATTGTTATACTACGATTAAAAAATTCGTTGTTATACTACGATTATACTACGGAATATTATAACAACGATTAAAAAATCATTGTTATACTACGCCAGTTGATAACAAAATTCGTTATAAATCAACTGAACCACGGTTATCAACAACATATAAACAACACATATTAACACTCGATCTATGTAATGGGCAAACCGAATCATATAACTGAACCAAGGTATCAAACATTAACATCCGTTCTAAATCTTTAATCATATAAGCATTTGCAATATAAAACATATAAATAGCACAGATCAAAACAAAACCTAACTCAAACAACAAATGAAAAGAGATAATAGAAGAAAACTTACATCGGAAGAGTTACTGATGAGTTCACGAGAATTGGATTGTGCGAGTTTGGGTTGGGTGAGAATTGGATTGGGAGAATTCACAGTTCACAAGTTTGGGTTTGAGGTTACTGATAAGAGACCAAAACTATAGTTTTAACCCTTTAACAATAATACTTTTAAAACAATTATGCGAGTAATAAATAAGAGTTAATGCTGATTACGTGTTTTTATGTATTTCAGGCATTGAAGTCAATTATGTACAGAAATGTGCCACTTTGGCGAGCTAAAAGAGCAAGGGTTGGTTGCTAAGGAGTTCTGTTATTAAAGGCCAAGATTCAAAGAGAGAAAGCCTTTGTAAACCCCGATTAAAGCTGAAAAGTCAAAGTCAACGCGGGCAGAAACATCACATAAAAGTCAGCAGAACTTTCGAAGACCGTATCTTTGGACCCAAGCCTCAGAATTAGGTCTACCTTATGTCAAAAAGACCAGCTCAGAAAAAGGTTTCCAATGGTCCAAACCTTGGCTTAATCAGAGGAGGAAAAGTGGACGAAAAGCCTACTGAATTCAGATCCAGCTGAAAAAGGCCATGTGGAGTGAAGAGATTGGATTTTGGGCTCGATTTTCTGGCCCAAAACATGTCTCCTCTACCCATGCACGAAAATGTAGATCTGGTCTCCTCCATTTCAACACACAATACTTATCTTTGAAGAAATAATTAGTTTAGGTAGCGAGCAACCATTAGAGCAGAAGATTTCTAGATCTAGTTTTGAGTTTTGATTTTAATTAATTAGTTTTCATACCTTGTTTTAATTTAGATTATTGAATCATTGTTTTATTATTCATTAGATCAATAAAATAGTTAGTTCTTCATAATTTCTATTTTGATTTATTAAAGTACTTAGTTCTAAATTAAATTACTTAGATGTTAATCAATTCTTAGTTGTTAATTTAGATTTGAATTATTGAATTGAAGGTTTATATTAGTAAAGTTAGAATCTTTATATGATGTCTTGTTCAATTTCATTGGGAAATGATAGTTTTATGAACAAGGCTAAACCTCCATTAGAGGGGTTTGATGAAGCCTTGATGAAAACTTGATTGTGCAGTATAGAATCGTTGTAAGAGTCTATTCCACTCTAGAAGGTAGTTCATTCGCCATGAGAATGGGTAGAACTTCCACACATGCTAGTCATTAGTTGGTAGAGATTGCCATGAATGATTAGGGATTAGAACAACCAATTCTTATCCTAAGAACGTAAGAATTTTATTACAATAATCTATGCTAGTTTATTAAGTTGGATTCAAGGTGGAATCAAATTCCCCTAATTCTTTATCTAGATTCAAACCTTAGTATTTCCGTCGTTTTGTTATCGTATCTTGTTTAGTATTTGAATTTGCATCGTAGTATAAATTCCCACCATTACACTCATTAACTTTGGCTAGGACTAATAATATAAAGAAAAGTTTGAATGCTAAAGAACTAGGAGTGGAACGAATATTTTACTCCACTCTATTTCGATAGATTCAAGAGCATAATAATCTTTGATAAATTAGTCTGCGTAAAGTTTTAGTTTTACTTACGTTTGAAGTTCATCATTTATTTGTAGGTAGAAATATAATTTTTACGTTTATCAAATGGCGCAGCTGCCATCTTAGTTCCCTTTACCATTGTTTTCTTTAGAATTGTTAATCTTCCAAAGTCCCATAACCCACCCACCCTTGTTTGATTCTAACTGTGGTTGTCCGTTTCAGCATTGAAATTTTCCTCATAGGATTACACAGAGCGCGACCCACGCCCTAGGCAGCCTAAATTGGAGCGCCACCCGCGCCCAAACGCCTGGAACTCTAGTTTTTAGCTGAGCGCGACCCGCGCCTTGCCAAGGCAAAACTCGAGCGCCCTCCGGGCTGAAGTGCCTGGACCTTGAGTTTTTCCCTGAGCGCGACCCGCACCCTACCAAGGCTAAGTTCAAGTGCCCCTCGCGCCCAAACGCCTGGAACTCCAGCTTGACCTGAGCGTGACCCGTGCCCTACCTAGGCCTATTCTGAGCGCGACCCACGCCCTCTGCTGAAACTGCCCGATTTCCACAGGTTTGTTTCAAACTTCCATTTCTTCAAGGTTTTCAGTGTTCTAACTTGTTATATACACTGAGCACGCGTACACAAGACATTATTCATAAGCGAAGCAAGGAGGCATTCAGGTACTTCTTTCTTCAAACACCTCGCATCTCCTGTTAGAGGTTCATACTAGTATATCAGGATTGTTTGGAGTGTTATTGTGTTTCATTAAGATTGGACTTAGCCTTGCATGAGATTAAGGTTAGGCCAAAGAAAAACGCCTAACATAATTAACAAGCAACGTTAACAAATACGCCTTTCTAGTATATCACTCACTACACCTTTAGCTAATATACCACACACACCACCTGAAATAATGACTGAAGAAAAAGAGTCGCCTCTCTCTGACTTTTACAAAGACTTGAACGATAGCCCCAAATCTTGCATCGTTCTGTCAGACACAGTGGGGGATTTCCGAATCCTCGCAAATATATTTAATTTGTTACCCGTTTTTCATGGGTTAGACCATGAAAAGCCTTATCAGCACATGCGTCGGATTGACTAAGTCCTTACTACATTCCACCATCCTATGGTTGGTGCTGAACAAATTAAACTGAGGGTATTTCCCTTCACTTTAGCCGATAAGGCGGCGTCTTAGTTAACTGCCCAAGCGCCTAATTCTTTAGACTCGTGGGCTAAACTTGATCAACTATTTGTGGAACATTTTTATCCACCACCGACAAGGACAAGGACAAGGTCAGGGAAATTATAATAATTATAATAATTATAATTATAATTCTAATAGAGGTATCGTTCTGGTTAATAATAATAACTATCACAACCCACCCATTAATAATCAACGTAACATAGTTCCTGTCACACAACCAGTAGCAAATACTACTCCACAACCGGATCGTTTCGATACCATTATGCAATCTCAACAACATATTTTACAAGCCATCCAACTTTCTTTACAGCAGTTAGCTCAAGAGAAAGTATAACCCAAAGGTGTTTTTCTAGGTCAAGCAATAACTAATCCTAAAATAATAAACACACCCTTTGAGGTGAACGGTAATACTAGTATGGAAAATGCAAATGTAGGTGAACTAAATGCCATCAGCACTCTCCGTTCTGGGAGAGTGGTTGATAACAATGTAACTATGCCTATAGTTACCCCACAAGTTGTCCCTACACTGGAGATTGAACTAGATACCGAAATAGAAACAGATGAGCCTACCCCTATAGAGGTACCAGTTAAACCACAACCTAAGAAACAGAAAGCAAAGGTTAGACACCCAGTTGATCCATAAGCTAAAAATAGAGAGAAACCATCGTTTCCCTAGAAATTAGCTATGTTAAACAGGGATACAGACGTTGATGAGATTAGGGAAGTTTTCAAAAATCTAACGATAAACCTACCCTTTCTCGAAGCAATTAAAAAATTGCCTCACTACCCTAAGTTTCTTAAAGAGTTGTGCACTACTAGGCGTAAGACTAATATTCCTAAAGACGCCTTTCTAACTGAACAGTTTCTAACTTTATCAGAACATAATGGAATCGTTAAGTACAAGGACCCTGGTCGTCCTACTGTAGAATGTACCTTAGGAGATTCCCATACGACGACCGCTTTACTAGACCTGGGGGCGAGTGTTAACTTACTCCCGTATTATCTATACAAACAAATAGGTCTACAAGAGATGCAACCTACTAAAATGACGTTGCAATTAGCCGATCGATCTATTAAGTACCCTAAGGGTGTGGTTGAAAACGTGCTTATTAAGGTCCAGGATTTCTACTATCCTGCTGATTTTGTTATCCTCGATATTGAAGTCGCTAACGACTCTATTTCGATCATCTTAGGGCGTCCCTTCTTGGCGACTGCCAACGCTCTTATAAATTACCGCGATGGTTCGATGTCCTTATCTTTTGGCCATCTTTCTGTTGAGGTAAATTTTTTTAAAATGATGAAACAGTTACCAGATTCGTCTATAGATGGGGAGGTTAGCATGATCAAGAGCTTAGCACAAGATTACTTTAATAACACATTTCCAGAAAACCATATGCATAAATTCCTTTCTTTTGGAAGTTCAGATTTTGTCGATGACTTCTACTTAGAGGAAGTCAACACCATCTTTGAGTCTACACAAATCATAAACCCTTCTATTGCTCCATCTACATAGTTTGAAGACCTGCTGCCTAAGCAAGTATTCATTACTCCAGATGAGGACCCTCCAGAAGCATTTATCGATATTCCTTCCACCCCGGTGCTTAAACCTCTTCCTCCTGAGTTAAAGTATGTTCAACTTGATCCGGATGGTAGTCATCCAGTAATTATATCTTCTCTATTATCTAAGGAGGAAGAGACACATTTGGTCAGGGTGATTAGGGAACATCGTTCTGCGATTGGGTGGTCCCTAGACGACATTAAGGGAATTGACCCTAATGTATGCACTCATCATATCCATTTGGAGGATAACGCAAAGACTTCTCGTGAACCTCAGCGTTGTTTGAACCCTGCCATGAAAGAAGTGGTCAGGGAAGAAGTCTTACGGTTACTCGATACGGGTATCATATACCCAATCTCTGATAGCGAATGGGTTAGTCCTATTCATATAGTTCCTAAGAAATCAGGGATTACCATAGTACGTAATGCCAAGGGTGAATATGTTGCCACGCATGGTCCTATGAAATGGAGGATCTGTATTGATTATAGACGTTTAAATGCCATGAACATCTAGCTGGTCATGCTTTTTATTATTTTTTGGATGGCTACTCTGACTATTTTCAAATTATTATTGATATTGATGACCAAGAAAAGACTACCTCCACATGTCCTTTTGGAACATACGCCTATAAACGAATGCCTTTTGGCCTTTGTAATGCTCCTAGTACCTTCCAGCGGTGTATGTTTCATATATTTAGTGACATGGTAGAGCGTTTCATGGAAGTATTCATGGATGATTTTTCTATCTATGGAGACTCTTTCACGGACTGCATGTCTAACCTATATAAGGTTTTGATATGGTGTGAAGAGAAGAGTCTGGTTTTAAATTGAGAAAAATGTCAGTTCATGGTGAAAAAAGGCATAGTTCTAGGTCACATTGTATCTAGTGATGGCATCGAAGTAGATAAGGCCAAACTAGATAAGATAGCGACTCTACCTATACCACGGAATGTCCGTGATATTAGAGCCTTTCTAGGCCATGCAGGTTTTTATAGGCGCTTTATCAAAGATTTTTTGAAAACAGCTAGGCCGTTAACTAATCTGCTTTTAAAGGATATCATCTTTGATTTTAATTTTAAGTGTAAACAGGCTTTTGAAACTTTAAAAGCCGCCTTAACTTCCAAACCTATTATACAGCCTCCCGATTGGTCTAAACCCTTCAAACTCATGTGTGATGCTAGTGATTATGCAGTTGGTGTTGTCTTGGGACAGAAACTAGATAATAAATCCACTGTTATTTATTATGCTAGTAAAACTCTAAACGAAGCTCAAAAGAATTATACAACTACTGAAAAAGAATTATTTGCTGTCGTTTATGCTTTAGATAAGTTTTGTCCTTATCTGGTTGGTTCTAAGACTCTAGTTTACACGAACCATGGAGCCCTTAGGTACCTTCTCACAAAGAAGGATGCTAAACAGAGATTAATCCGATGGATTCTTCTCCTGCAAGAGTTCAAATTAGAAATAAAGGACAAAAGAGGGGGCAAAAATGTAGTTGTCGACCACTTATCTAGACTTACAAACGATGATGATAGTGATTTTGAGTCCATACCAGACTCTTTTCCTGATGAGCATTTGTATGCTATTTTTTCCGCACCATGGTATGCTGACATTGTGAATTATTTAGCGTCTGATGCTATTCCTTATGATTTGTTAAGAAATGAATGTAAGAAGTTTTTGGCCATAGTTAAGCTATACTACTGGGACGAACCCTAACTTTTCAAGTATTGTGCTGATCAGATTATTCGTCGTTGTATTCCCCAATGGGAATATAATGAGGTTCTCTCATTCTTCCATGAAAAAGAATTTGGTGGCCATTTTAGTGGTATGAAAACAGCTGCTAAAATTCTTCAATGTGGGTTTTATTGGCCTACTCTCTTTAAAGATGCCCAAGTGCATTGCAAGACGTGTGTTCGTTGCCAACAACTTGGGCGAACCACAAAGCATAATATGATGCCATTAAATCCAATCATGGTGCTAGAAATATTTGACGTATGGGGCATTGATTTCATGGGTCCCTTTCAAGTTTCCCACGGTTTCATTTATATTCTAGTTGTCGTGGACTACGTGTCTAAATGGATAGAGCCCATGGCTTGTCGTAGCAATAACCATAAAACAGTTGTGTTTTTTGTTCAAGAGTAAATTTTCTGTCGATTTGGCATTCCCAAAGCCATCATTAGTGATGGTGGAACACATTTTTGCAACAAAGTTATTGCATCTCTCGTGAAAAAGTATGGAGTTACACATAAGGTAGCAACACCGTATCATCCACAACTAGAGGACAAGTAGAAGTTTCTAATAGGGAAATCAAAAAGATATTAGAAACAACTGTAAATCCTAATTGGAAAGACTGGTCAAAGCGTCTATCGGATGCCTTATGGGCATATAGGACTGCTTTCAAAACTCCTATAGGTATGTCTCCCTTTAGACTTGTATTTGGGAAACCTTGTCATTTGCCCGTTGAATTGGAGCACCGCGCTATGTGGGCTATAAAAAGCCTTAACTTCAATTTTGATGAGGCAGGTGTCAAGCGCAAGTTGCAATTGAATGAGCTTGAAGAAATTTGTAGTGATTCTTATGATCTCGCGAAGGATTATAAAGCTAACATGAAACGTGTTCATGGTAAGCAAATCTTGCACAAAGAGTTTGTGGTAGGTCAAAAGGTCTTACTTTACAACTCTCGTCTACATATTTTTTTAGGGAAATTAAAAACCCGTTGGTCTGGTCCTTTTCTGGTTACTGAAGTCACCCCTTACGGGGCAATCACCTTGGTAAATCCCAAGGACAACAATACCTTTCAAGTCAATGGCCAACGGTTGAAATATTTCCATGAGCTTTTATCCCCTGATGTAGAGGAAGTCCTTTTACAGGACCCTCTATCTATGAGGACTGACCTTTTCGTTGGTGTACTTCCTTTTATTTCTATTAGTAAGTGCACCATTCAGGTAACCGGACCCTCCCTATGGAGTGTGTGGCTATAAGTACCGGATCCTAAGTCAACGGTTCACATAATTCACGTTTTCCACTCTTTCATGTTTTCTCGGATTTTGAGTTATGTTCCTCTATGGTGTGAATTATTCATATATTGCTTTATTGTTTTTCTTATATTAAATATTTTTCATAAAAAAATAAAAATTGTTAAAATCATAAACATAGTAAGTTAGGATGTCTCGGGAATCTGACTATAAAAGACCCACTTTTAAAACAAATTTTCAAACTTCATTGCCAAAAAATTGTTTGGGGGTGGGGTATTCGTTTTTCCATCCAGGATTGTTCAACTTTCCATTTGTGTTGCTTAGGCCATTTAATCCTATTTTGATTCAGGTTGACATTATCTATGAAATTAGATTTCACTCGTTCGCATAACTTACGTCATGCACGCACTTTGAGGTATTTTCCATCTTCTTATATATCACCCACTGTCAGAATAGAGTGTTTTATATTTCATTAGATTGGAAATTCTCTCCTGATCATTTCTATAGCTCATTCGCAAAAATCGGACCGGTAACAAAGCGGCAAATTTAGTTTGAAGTTGCGCGAAAAATCGAAAAAAATCGAAAAATCAAAGTGGGCTTTGGCCCAATCTCGTGCGCACGTGTGTCCCTTTCCTTCAAACCAACAGTTTGCGTTTTCTATTCCACCACCGCCATTAACCAAACTTCAAACCCTAGTTCAAAATAAAATAAAAAAAAAATAAAAAAAAATAAAAACTACACCCACGCCCAACATTTAAAACAACTCCAAATCTTCTCCAAACCTTTCCCACCACCATCCCCAACAATTTCAACCATCGAAAACATTAAAAAAACAAAAAAATTGGAGTTTCCACACCACCACCATCATTTTTCTAGTAAGGTTGTTTCACATTGTTTCCTACACCATATACAAACCCTCAAAATCAGTTCAAAACATCCAATGGTGCAGAGACGGAGGATTTTGCCAGAGCAAGTGTTCACGGCCGACCACTTCGTGTCGTTTTACGGTGATGAGATGGTTAGGAGAGATTGGAGTAGGTTGTGGTACTCGACAGATGATTTTTACCACGAAGATTTGGTCTGACAATTTTATAGGACGAGGGAGTTGGATGGGAATAGAATTTTTGTTAAGGTGGCCGGGAGGAGGAGTGAAGTATCTACTGGATTGTTGGCTGAGATTTTAGGCATTCTGCCTAGACGCCATCTCGATGCCACATTACAGGAATCCTAATTTACTGGGATCGAGCCTTTGATGAACGCGACTATTTTGGAAGGGAACTACAATGTGAGCTCGCATTGTGTTTGCCCGTCGTTTCTGCGAACCAACCAGCTAACTGTAGCTCAGTGGATTGGTAGGAATGTCATCAGGAAGGAGAAGGTCAGTGACATCAGTCTGAACTACCTTCACGTTCTATGGATACTCCAGGAGCAGAAGTATGAATTTTGTATTATGGAGTTTTTGAGTAATATGATTAGGGGAGTTGGGAAGAGTATTGCACCTCTCCCTATTTTGATAACGAAGATCATGATGACCTTAAGAGCGACTATGACATCTGATAGGATTTGGATGAAAGAGCATAGAAATCCTACTATTTATACGGAGTGTATCCAAAAAGTTTGGAGGTTGCCTGAAGAGAGGGTAGTTGAAGAGGATGCCACGGAGGATGAGGAGGACACGGCATGCCTTGATGCTGATGCCTTGGAGAGGTGTAGGTCGGATGCAGAATGCATGTCAGTGCTTCATCGTGGCATGCGTTCCCTCAATACTATTTGCGATGATCTCCGGACTCGGCAAGCTACCTTGCATCATAACTTCGAGAGTCGTGCCCAGTGCGAGGATGAGCGTTAGGAACAGATGAAGGCCGAGATGGAAGCTTAGCGTAAGTTTCGAGAAGATATGGTTGCACACTTCCCACCACACGGGGGTTCTTCTTCTGAGGAGCCATCGGTGAGCCATGAGCATCGTCGCCGAAGGACGGATGGCTTTGGCCCATCGGGAGCTCAGGAGTTATCTCCTTCACATGTGCCATCCACTACCAGCAGCGCGTTCTTTAGGGATATTATGCATTGATGTTTGTTTTATTTATTTAGTTCGGATGTTGATTTTTTTATTCTGTAGGTAAATTTTAATTGGGTAGTTAATTGTATTTGAATTTCAATTTTTAATATAATGTTGTTCTTTTCAAATTGTGCATTGTTTTTATTATTAATCCCATCTTCCTGAATTATTTGGGGGTGGTATTATTTACTATAGCATGATTTGTTATATGATCCTCCATTTTAGAAGTTGTTTTAGAGTGATGGTTGAGAATATTGCCGATATGGGCATACCTATGATTAGATTTTGTGATTGGATGAAATCTAAAAGAGTTTAGAAGTTACTATTCTAAATTAAATCTAAAAGATATTAGGGTTGTTTTAGAATCAAGAATATGGGTTTTTTCTGTTTTCGGTTTTGGAAATTTTTTGTTTCCCGCAATTGCCTTAAAGCATTTTGGCAACTTTCCGATTCGTTTTGGAAACTTAAAACCTATATAAACTTCTATCATTCTACACACACAACCCATACTACAGCTCACATTCATCTCTCACCTTTCACTCCCAAGTTTTCCTTCTTTTTCCTTCGACTTCGTATTTCAAAGCACCGGGCACTTTTTCACGCCTCGATGGAGCCACTTGCCCTAGGCACTGTCAGTCAAAATTTCTTCAGAGCGCGACCCGCGCCCTACCAAGCCCAAACCTGAGCGCGACCTACGCCCAAAACACTGGAATTCCAGTTTTTATCCTGAACGCGACCCGCGCCCATCCCAGGCAAAAAGTGAGCGCGCCCTGTGCCCAAGTGCCTGGAACTCAAAATTCACCAAGATGCACCCTGTGCCCTACCCAGGCATAGGTTGAGCGCACCCCGTACCCTGACCCCCGTGGGCACGAAATATTCCAATTTTTTGTGGGTTGTTCCAGGATCGTTGCGGCTGTTATAGAGAGTAGTTTTATGATGACTTCTCCTATAGTGATACCGGAGCAGTCTTTCGAACACTTGTTGGGAAGCGAGACTTATGGACATTAGTTCCGCAAAAGGATCTTGCAGTTAGGATGGAGGCATCTACTGGTAAGTGAAGACGACTCGTATTCACCTAAGCTTACTGAATATTTTTACAATAATGTTATGTTCTATTGTAACCAGAATGGAGAACAAGAATTCTCCGTCACGGTTGATGACACGCCACTAGAATTCAATAAGTATGTGGTAGCTTTAGTTTTGGGAATACCAATACCTGATCCTATTCACACGTGGGGATATATGACCAATAATGCATACCTCTATGACTATACGTATTTCCATGAGTATTATGGGGGAGGGGTATTTCGTATAATGGACCAAGGGTGTTACAACATAGCCCTTGGTAGCCTGTCCCTAAATATAGGCACCACCATGTTATTCATCCTGATGAATATTTTAGGGGATTGGCAATTTACCTCTGCAAATAGTACCGCTGGTGACGTTTTCCTTGCTTTGGTGAGGGACGTCGCCAATATGACATTCCCCGAGTATTAGTGGCTAGTCTTAAGAGAGCCCAAAGCATGAGGCATAAGTATCTTCTTATGCCTGTTTTAGTTTGCTGCATCATGCTCAGTTGTCTACCTAAATTCTATACCCAGTTCACAGATTGGAAATGGGTTGAAGTCATGAGACCCACCAATTAAGTGGTTCGCTCATTTCGAGTAATGACTTGGCTGGGATGGCAGGTGCAACCTCATTTGGTTGCTCCTTACACCCCATCAGACATAGTAACACTCGACATGTTAGCACAAGTTAATGACACACGGCAACGGGGTTGGCAAGTTATCATGGCATGGCAGGATGCGAAAGAACCTCATCTCTTTGGAAAGGAGGATAACGCTTAAACGGGAGTTAATGTTAGTTTTTATTTCAGTTAGTGTCTGCTTATGTCCCAAGCAATTTGATTCTTCTTAACCCTATAACGGGTGGAACTCATATCGAGTTACGTCAGTTTTTATTTTCTATATTAGTATGTTTTAACCTTGTTTTGCAGATGTTCCAGAATTTCACGAGTTTCCATGGTATTTTTCTACCCTTTTTATTTAAATACTTTGAGGACAAAGTATGCTTCTTGTTTGGGGGCATAGAAAAACGTGTAATCAAGGCATCTGTTAGGATATAGATATGAATAATATGCACTTGTTTTCTAGTTAAAAATTCAAAAATTTTAAAAAATATTAATAAAAAGTTTATGCTGTACACTTAGGAATATTGGTATTGTTTTCCTTCTCTAGACCTTTGATAATCTAGAAATCTCACGTACGTTTTGCATTAGAATAGTTTTAGAAACTTAGGTTAATATGTAGGTAATAATCCTTGCATCTATCTATAAATATGTTACATGAGTAGCTATGATTGTTTGGCAGTAAGTTTCTGAAATCTAGGCTAGAGTAATTATTGTACAAATCCTGTGAGAATATAGCCTAAAGCCTTATATGAGTGAAATATTTGAGAAATGACATAAGGGAAAAGTTAAATCTGGGTAGAGAAATCACACGTCCACTTGCTTGATCACTATACCATATCCTAAGCGAGAATTTAAGCCCTCTTTGGATTGATATAGCCAGAAATTCAACCCTATGAAATTATTTTTTTCGCTAGTCGCCCCTCTGAGCTCTTCTTTAGCCTTTCATAAACCACAATTCCTTTATCCTGTTACAAACACAAAATAAAATAAAATATATATATATATATATATATATATATATATATATATATATATATATATATATATATATATATATATATCAGCCTACACATTCTTTGAATAAGTATGAGAATAGAGATGAAGAATAGAAAAGAGAAAGACCTTTGAAATCGCTTCAGATAAGAAAAGAAAGTTTCCATCCAAATAAAATAAATAAATAAATAAAAGAAATGAAAGAGTTAGAACTCCAAAAATAGAATCAAAGGAGTCAAAAGCCAAAGAAAAAGAAAAATATGGCTAAGGATGGAAATAAAATGTAGAAGCAAAAGTAAAGAATAAGGTTTTCTCTAGTTACATAATAAGAAGACTCTATTATCTCAGACTTGTCCTTTTTGAATATCCATTTCCTTCTTTCTTAACCCATCTCCTAATCCCCACAACACCTAATAAAGACCTCTAGCTCCATTAGGAAAATGTTAGTGTGATAGTAAGTGGCATATGTGTTTGATCGACTCCGACTTCCATTTGTGTCATTGAGATTGTAAGGTAAAATGTGCCCACTACCCACTGCACACTAGAGTAGCGAAACTTGAGCGGAAAAATCAAAGTGGTTTTTGTCTTGACATTTATGCGAGGACCTACTTAAGGACGCTATTCCAAGTTTTCAGAAACGGACTTGCTAGTGCATTTCATAGTATTACTCATTGTATATATGTTTATTCGTAGATGATTGATTATTATGCATATTTTAGTTTAGGTTTCGACTTGATTATTCTTTATTCATTGCTAGTGAGATATATAGATAATTGGGAACATAAATAAGGAAACAATAGTTTTATTTCTTAGTCGTTATAGTATAGATGAAGTTTCTGAGTACCTTCACTGGAAAACTCTCACGAGGCTATAACTCGTCCACTAGGGAATTCCTAGTGGTTTAAGGCCCTGTTGCATAGGGTCAATGCAATCACACTCGGCGAAATGAGATTAGTTAGAACTCCATTTTTTGGTCACTTATGCTAATTCTCATATTTGCTTAAGGACAAGTAAAATGCTATTTGGGGGTGGTTTGATAAGAGCCCAAAACTGTAGTTTTAACCCCTTAATAATAATATTTTTAGACCAATTATGGGAGTAATAAATAAGAGTTAATGTTGATTACGTGCTTTTATGTATTTCTGGCATTGAAGTCAATTATGTGCATAAATGTGCCACTTTGGCGAGATAAAGAAGAATGGGTTGGTTGCTAAGGAGTTATTTGATTAAAGGCCAAGATTCAAAGAGAAAAAGTCTTTGTAAAGCCCGGTCAAAAGCTGAAAAGTCAAAGTCAACGCGGGCATGCAGAAACAACACACAAAAGTCAGCTGAACTTCCGAAGACCATATCATTGGACTCAAACCTCAGAATTAGGCCTACCTTATGGCAAAACGACCGGCTCGAAAAGTGCTTTGCAATGGTCCAAATGTTGGCCCAATCAGATGAGCAAAAGTGGACAAAAAGCCTACTGAAGTCAGATCCAGCTGAAAAGGGCCCTGTGGACTGAAGAGATTGGGTTTTGGGCTCGATTTTCCGGCCCTAAACATGGCTCCTCAGCCTATGCACGAAAATGTGGATCTGGTCTCCTCCATTTCAACACAGAAGACTTAGCTTTGAAAAAATAATTAGTTTAGGTAGCAAGAAGCCATTAGAGCAGAAGAATTCTAGATCTAGTTTTGAGTTTTGATTTCCATTAATTATTTTTCATACCTTGTTTTAATTTAGATTATTGAATCATTGTTTTATTATTCATTAGATCAATAAAATAGTTTGTTCTTCATAATTTTGGTTTTGATTTATTAAAGTAGTTAGCTCTAAATTAAATTATTTAGTTGTTAATCAATTCTTAGTTGTTAATTTAGATTCGAATTATTGAATTGAAGGTTTATATTAGTAAAGTTAGAATCTTTATATGATGTCTTGTTCAATTTCATTGGGAAATGATAGTTTTATGAATCTAGGCTAAACCTCCATTAGAAGGGTTTGTTGAAGCCTTAATAAAAACTTGATTGTGTAGTGTAGAATCGTTGTAAGAGTCTATTCTACTCTAGAAGGTAGTTCATTCGCCATGAGAATGGGTAGAACTTCCTCACATGCTAGTCATTAGTTGGTAGAGATTGTCATAAATGATTAGGGATTAGAACAACCAATTCTTATCTTAAGAACATTAGAATTTGATTACAACAATCTATGCTAGTTTATTAAGTTGGATTCAAGGTGGAATCAAATTCCCCTAATTCTTCATCTAGATTCAAACCTTAGTATTTCCGTCATTTCGTTATCGTATCTTGTTTATTATTTGAATTTGCATCGTAGTATAAATTCCCACCATTACTCTCATTAACTTTGGCTAGGACTGATAATATAAAGAAAACTTTGAATGCTAAAGAACTAGGAGTGGAATGAATCTTTTACTCTAGTCTATTTTGATAGATTCGAGAGTATAATAATCTTTGATAAATTAGTCTTTGTAAAATTTTAGTTTTACTTACATTTGAAGTTCATCATTTATTCTTAGGTAGAAATATCATTTTTACATTTATTAGTTATTTAAACAATGAATCTTTGGGTCGCCATAACGAAATCTTTGGGTCGTTTGAGTGTACACTCACACGGTCTCACCATGTTGTTTGCATACACACTCAAACGATACTTCCATGTCCTTTGAGTATACACTCAAACGATAACACCATGTCGTTTTCGTATAGACTTAAACGGTACCAGCATATCGTTTGAGTGTACACTCAAATGGCTTGAACATATCATTTGGTATTACATGAAAGTGATATGGTTGAGTCGTTTGGGGCTACTATGGGACAACCTATGTGAGTCGTTTGGACTAAAATAATTGATTATCTTGATTAACCAAGGGAATTCCTGATTAACCAATGATTAGCCCGATTAACTAATAAAAATTGATTACATAAACACCAATTATATTTTTCTTATACATAAACACCGAACACTTTTCTTATAAAACAAAATCATTAATCGATCATAATTGTACAATAATTTATTTAAACAATGATTTGAAAAATTGAATTAGTAATGATCAATTATCAACACATCCCAATTGAATTAGCAAAATTGAAATCCGATTTAAAAAATTGGATTAGGAACAACTCAATTAGTTGCACCAACACAATTACATGCATTCTGCACTCTTTATCTGTAATGACATAGTTATATAACCAAGTTAAAACATGTAATCAAACATGCTAAAATCTAAAATAATGTAATCAAACATGCCAAAATTTAAAATAATAATTTGTTTTATAACTAAACTTGTTATTTTCATATTTTTTTTTCAATTGTGAATCATAAACTAGTTTGGGATTTGGGGTTCAGGGTTTACAAATTTCGTACCAACATATTTCACTTAATTATTTAAAATAATAATTTGTTTTATATCTAAACTTGTTATTTTCCATTTTCTTTTTCAAATTGTGAATCATAAACTAGTTTGGAGTTTGGGGTTTGGGGTTTAGGGTTTAGGGTTTAGGATTCAGGGTTTACAAATTTTCGTACCAACATAATTTTTTTTTTTTAATTTCAATCATATTTCACTCAATTATCCAAATCTATAATAATAATTTATTTTATATCTAAACTTGTTATTTTCTTTTTTTTTTTCAATTGTAAATAATAAACTAGTTTGGGGTTTAGGGTTTACAAAAATATTTCACTCAATTATTCGAAATATATCAAAATTTCAAATATCTCTAAATATAATACTTAAGTTTCTCATTTACTCCTTACTCCTTTTTTCATCAAAATCCTTACTCCTTACATAGAATACTCAAGTTTCTCTACATATAATACCCAATCAAAATCCTAAATGGAACACGAAGACGAAGAAGAAGCATTTGAGGTAATGCTTGAGGTTGAACAACAAATTAGAGAAAGAGAAAATAGAAGAAATGTTGAAAGTGAAGAAGTGGCACAAAATGTTGAAGGTGAAGGTGAAGAAATTGAAGAAATAGAAGATGCAACTAGTTGAGCAAATGAGATGCTGAGAAATCGTCGACGTCAAAGACAAGCAAACCTAAATAATGAGAAAACACTTGAATAGAATAAATACAAAACACTTGATTGATTGAATTAATTAATTAATGAATCTATAAGAGAGCATTGACTAGAATGAATGCAAAACACTTGATTGAATGAATGAATGCAAAACACTTGAATGAATGATTAGTAGAACTCGAGCCCTCTAGGTCATTTGGGGACTCTATGGAACTACATGGCTGGGTAGTTCGGAAACTCTATGGAACTACATGGCTGTGTCATTTGGACCCACTATGGAGCTACATGGCTGGGTCGTTTAGACCCTCTATGGAACTACATGACTGGGTCGTTCGGACTAAATTTAGTGAGAAGTTTATTTTTTTTTGGTGACTTTGAAATCCCTTATTACACAAATTGTTTTAGACTCTTGTTTTATTCTATATGTAAGATCCTTTGCCGCTATTCGAGAATTGATCCCCTGCAAACTCGAATGACGTGGATTGTCAACCAATTTTAAATGATTGATATTGGAACCGTTATTTCAGAATGACTATTTCTACAAACCGCGAACACCACGCGCAGCGGAATCAATGGGTGTCCACGATTTGTGATAGAGAACATACCTTTTAGATCCAGTTTGATAACTCTAAGAATCCAAGCTTTATGAATCCGAATCAACAATCAACCCCTTGATCTTTTGTTGTATTCCTTTAGAATAGATTGGACGTTGTGTGGACAACGATCTACCAATCCCCTTCTTTCTCACAAAGCTAGATACAATTTTGGATCTATCTTTCCTTACCTCTTTTTCTGTTCAGATGAAGAATGAATTTCGGCCAGAGAGAGAGTATTCTATTTATAGGCTACAATAGGGACCATGAGGAGAAATTAGGGTTGGGCCTCCTGACGGGCTTCGGCTTCCCATGTTCTCCCCGAACACACGGCCCAAGTCCGTCAACAAATGGCTTATTCCACTAAAGGCCATTGTTGTACTACCTCCCTAATCCCAAATTACGTGTCAGCATTTATGGGCTCCATATTATATGCTCGTTGATCTCCCCGTGTTTAAGATATCGAATGTCCATTGATTAAGTCAAGTTACTGACACTACATTAATCAACTTCTTATGTCCTTGAGTAGTACCACTCAACCTCATTGTCATGTCGGAATAAATCCACCTACAGGGTTTACATGACAATCTTTTTAAGCTCCTCAAGGGGACATCATCAATCCGACTTCTTCCGGGACACAGATTTCTTTTATAATCAACAGCACACCTTACATACAATGTCATTACCCAATCCATAGAGTTTGTTGATTCACAAATGAATCTCACTCATTGATGATTTAAAGCAATGTACAATGCATGTAAGTGCCTGTTATTATATCCGGATTAGGAGGAGAAGTATCCATAATAACAGAGGCGTTTTTTCTCTTATATAGTCAGTATAAGGAGAAACAACCTTACTTGGTCTTGTTCAATACACACAAAGTGTACTAGTGTAATCTTATAGTCAAGATAGACTAATACCAGATTATACTATAACCATACCAATGGTTTGTTCAAATCCATCTAGGTTGTGAACGATTACTTATACTTTATAAGGTACTGATGATATGATCTTTTATGTGTTAACACCATATCATCTACAACATAAAGTATTAGACACATGCATATAACTAATAACATATATAATATGTATAACATTTGCCTATATGATTCTCATTCAAAATATAAAGAATTTGAGTTAATACAAAAGTAATGTTTTTAGTATATAACCCTATCAATTGATATACGTAAAATTGTTAGTTTTACTTATGAATAAAGAGATGAAACTCTAAACGCAAGTAAAACTAAAACTGAACTTGTACTAGACTTATCAAAGATTTCTACTCTCGATAATATTGAAGTAGAGTTGGAATAGAAGATTCGTTCCACTCCTAGTTCTTTAGAATTCAAGTTTCCTACGACTATCAATCATACCAAAGTCAATGAGAGAATTACAAATTATACTACAAAATTCTATGGAATACTAAAGTTTGAATCTAGAATAAGAATTATGGGGTAATTGAATCCACCTTGAATCCAACTTAAGAAACTAGCATAGATTGTTGTAATCTAATTCTTACGTTCTTACGGTAAGAATTGGTCGTTTTAATCCCTAATTATACATGGCATCCCTACCAATTCAGAACTAGCATGTGAGAACGTCCACCCATTCTCATAGCAAATCAACGACCTTCTAGAGTGGAATAGACTCTTATAACGATTCTAAGCTAACAAAATCAAGTTTTCATCAAGGCTTCATCAAACCCCTCTAATGGAGGTTTAGCCTCTATTCATCAAACTATCATTTTCAATTGAAATTGAATAAGACATAATATAAAAATTCTACCTTTATTGAATTTAACTAAACAATAATTGAAATCTAAATTAACAACTAAGAATTGAATAACAGCTAATAACTGAATTTAGATCTAACTAATTCAATAAATAACAAAATCGAATTTAACAAGAACTAACTATTTTATTTATCTAATGAATAATAATAATCATTCACTAATCTAAATTAAAACAAGGAATGAAACTAATTAATGGAATGGAAACTAATTGATTAAATCCAAAAACTAGATCTAGAACTAAGCTTTTTAATAGCTACTCTAATGGCTACTTTCTAGCCTAAAACTAATTGATACTTCAGGGCTAAGTCTTGTGTGTGGATATGGAGGAGACCAGATCCACATTTTCGTGCATGGGCTGAGGGTCCATGTTTTGGGCCAAAAAATCGATCCCAAAGCCCAATTTCTTCAGTCCACAGGCCCTTTTTCAGTTAGCTTTGACTTCAATAAGATTTTTGTCTACTTTTGCTTCTCTGATTGGGTCAAGATTTTGACAATTGGAAAGCTATTTCCGAGCCGGTCGTTTTGAAATAAGGTATGCCCAATTCTGAGGGTTAAGTCCAAAGATACGATCTTCGAAAGTTCTGCTGACTTTTATGTGATATTTCTGCCCATCTTGGCCTTTAATCCCAGAACTTCTTAGCAACCAACCATTTGCTCCTTTATATTGCCAGAGTGGCATATTTCTGCACATAATTAAGTTTTATGCCTAAAATACATAAAAGCACGTAATTAGCATTAACTCTTATTTATTACTCGCATAATTGGTCTAAAAATATTATTATTAAGAGGTTAAAACTACAGTTTTGGGCTCTTATCAAATCACCCCCAAACAGCATTTTGCTTGTCCTCAAGCAAATATGAGAAATTAGCATAAATGACTAAAAATGGAGTCCTAACTAATCTCGTTTTGCCGAGTGTGATTGCATTGACCATATGCAACAAGGCCTTAAACCATTAGGAATTCCCTAGTGGACGAGTTATAGCCTCGTGAGAGTTTTCCAGTGAAGGTACTCACAAACTTCATCTATACTACAATGATAAGAGCCCAAAACTGTAGTTTAAACCCTGTAACAGTCAGACTATTAGACCAATTATGTGAGTAATAATTAAGAGTTAACACTGATTACGTGTTTTTATGCATTTCAGGCTTCAAAGTCCATCATGTGCATAAATGTGCCACTTTAGCGAGATAAAGGAGCAAAGTTCCGTTACTAAGGAGTTCCATGATTAAAGGCCAAGATTCAAGAAGACAAAGCCTTTCAAGCCACGGTCAAAGCTGAAAAGTCGGCCGGCGAGGTAAAACAAAGACACAAGTCACAAAGAGAACTTCTGAAGGCCATATCTTTGGACTCAGACCTCGGAATGGGGCCTACCTTATGTCAAAACGACCGTCTCGGAAAGAGCTTTCCAATGGTCCCAGGCTTGACCCAATCAGAGGAGAAAAAGTGGACGAAAAGTCTGCTGAAGCCAACTGCAGCTGAAGAGGCCTTTTTGTACCGAAAGAATTGGGTTTTGGGCCTGATTCTCTGGCCCAAAACATGGCTCCAAGCCCATGCACGATTTTTGGATCTGAAAGTATAAAAACCAAAGCTTAGCTCTTTGTTAATAGTAGAAAATTAGGTAGGGAATAGTAGATTGTTAGGTTAGAAAATAAAAAGTAGCTAGTTAGACCTAAAACTATATAGAATTCTAGATCTGGTTTTTAGTAGGTAATTAAGTTTAAGTTCCATTTTCAATTCTTGTTTTAGATAAACTCTTAGAATCAATTTGTTCTTAATTAGTTTGATAAATAAAATAGCTATTTGTCAATTTCGATTCTTGTCATTTACATTTGTGTCAGATCTGATTTCATTTATTACTTGTTATTCAATTCTTAGTTATTAATTAGATTTTAATTATTATTTAATTTCGATTAGTAAATTTCAATTCTTTATATTATGTTTAGTTTTAATTTAATCGGAAATGATTGCGTAATGATTCTCGGCTAAACCTCCATTAGAGGGGGTTGAGAAGCCTTGATGAAAGCTTGATTCCGATTATCGTAGAGTCGTCGGAATTTCCTTTCCACTCTAGAAACGATTAGTTCACCATGAGAATGGGTTTAATCGTTCACATGCTAGTTATGAATTGGTAGGAATGCCATGTGTAATTAGGGATTAGGAAGAACCAATTGTTCTCGGGCGATTCAATTCGGATACGATGATGATTGGTCGTTAATAGGATTAAGTCGAGTTAAGGTGGAATCAATCCCCCTCTAACTCCTTATCATAGAATCAATGTAGCATTCCCATAGTTGTTCTAATAATCGACTAGTTGCATCTTGTGGGTAGTTGCATCGTAGTCTAGTTGCCTTTTCGTAAATCTCTCATTAGACCTTGAGTAGAGTAATTAGACTAGAAAACATAACATGCGGAAGGACTAGGAGTGGAACGAACTTCCTACTCAACTATGTTCAATAGAATTGAGAGTAGAACAAATCTTTGATAAGCAATATAGGCACATAAGATAGTTTTAGTTTCCTTACGTTTTGAGTTTCATCGTTCATTTCGTAGGTAAACTATTCAATTTTATCTTTTATCAAATGGCACCGCTGCCATCTTAGTTTCACTTTCGCATTGTTTTCATAGTGTAAGTACTTTTCTTAAAGTCCCATTTCACCCACCCACCCTGGTTTGATTCATACTGTGGTTTTCCGATTCAGCGTTGAAAAGCTCCGGAATAAACTACACTGAGCGCGACCGCGCCCTATGCGAGCCCCATAAACCTGGAACACTAAGCGCGACCCGCCCTAAAAACACTGTAATTTGAAAATTACACGGAGCGCGACCGTGCCTTATGAGAGCGCACCCGCGCCCTTTACTAATTTTTCTGGAATTCTACAGTTTTGACTCGAACTTTGATTTTTCAAGTTTTTTAGTGTTCTAACTTGTTATTTACACTGAACCCGCGTAAACAAGACGATATTCATAAGCGAAGCAAGGACGCAATCAGGTATTCCTTTCTTCCACACCTCGCATCTCCTGTTAGAGGTTTATACTAGTATATCATAATTGTTTGGAGTGTTAATGTGTTTAGCTAAGTTTGGTCTTAGCCTTGTATGAGGTTAAGGTCTGGCCGAACAAAAACACCGAACGTAATTGCACAACAACGTCAACAAACAAGTCTATCTAGTATACCACCCACTACACCTCTAGCTAATATTTCACACACACCACCGATATATATAATGAAGAAGAAAGAGAGACTCCTCTCTCGACTTCTACAAAGCCTTGGCGATAGCCCCAAATCTTGCATCGTTCTAGCGGACCCAATTGGGGGATTTCGAATCCCCAAATATTTTTAATTTGTTATCCGTTTTCATGGATTAGACCATGAAAAACCTTATCGGCATTACGCGTTAGGATTGAACAAGTCCTAACAACATTCCACCATCCTACGGTTGGTGCGGAACAAATTAAACTAAGGGTATTCCCTTTCACCTTAGCCCGATAAAGGCGTCTTGGTTAGCGCCCAAAGCCTAATTACGTGGATTCGTGGGCCAAACTTGTTCAATTTGTTTATGGAACATTTTACCCACCTTAAAAGACGGATGAGATGCTTTCCAAGATTCATTTCTTTTCGACAAAATCCTCATGAATCATTTTCAGAGGCTTGGAATCGTTTCAGCGATCTCCTTATAGAGTGTGCACATCATAACTTAGCGAAAGACACGTTAGTTAAATTGCCTTTTTCAAAGGACTTCTACACCACCATAAAGAAGTCCTAGACATAATGAATGGGGGTAGTTTCCTAAGTAAAGGAGCCTCGAGGAGGCATATAAATTTTTGGAAGATCGACTAAAGCGTAATAATAATTGGGGGTAGTGACGATTACTCCCGCTCGCTAGTTCTTCTTCAATGATTAAGGCTACCGGTATGTTTGAGGTTAAATAAGATCCCGAGCTTAAAACTCTAATTGAATCCCTCACAAAAAGGTAGAGGTCATTTCGTACAACAAAAGCCTATCCCGTCATGAGCGTAAATTCAAATCCATGTAGTTTACATTTGAGCCACGAGCATCCCGACTCCCATTTGTCCTATTGCCTATGAACAGGCTTGTTCCATTAATAGTGAACCTAACACCCCTTGGAGACAAAATCCCAACTTCGGTTGGAGAAATAACCAACACGTCACACCTCCAGGGTACAATAATCAATATGTTAGGCCAACAGAAAGTTTTAACCAAGCTCCACCACAACAAGGACAGGGTCAGGGTAATTTTAATAATTATAACAACCAAGTGCAACCTCGACAAGGTCAAGCACAAAGTCAAGGTAGTTATAATAATTATAATGCTCATAGAGGTATCGTTCCGGTAAATAATAACTATCAAAACCCACCCATAAATAATTCACGTGAAATAGTTCGGTCCACACCACCAGTGACTACTACACCCACACAACCGGATCGTCTTGACACCTTCATACAAGTGAGCCAAAAACTTTTCCAAACCATGGCTCAATCTAACCAACAGCTTCTACAATCCGTTACTAATTTAACCCAACAGTTGGCTCAAGATAAAGCCCAACCCAAAGGTGTGTTTCCAGGTCACAAAATACCTAATCCTAAAACAACAAATACAGCCTTTGAGGTAACCAATAATACTAGTAACGAATATGAAAATGTAGGTGAGCTAAAGGCAATCACCACTCTCCGTTCTGGCAGAGTGGTTGATAACAAAGTAACTATGCCTATAGTTACCCCACCGATCTACACCGCTATTTTACTAGATGCGAAATAGAAACTGAAGAGCCTACCCTTTGTAGAGAGGTACCCGGTTAAAACACAACCTAAGAAATAAAGCCACGGGTAAACATCCAGGTGATACCATTGCTAAATATAGACAGAAACCACCGTTTCCACAAAAAATTAGCCGTGTTAACTAGGGATACTAATTATGAGGAGATTAGGGATGTTTTCAAGAATCTAACTATAAACCATTCCTTCTTCGAAGCTATTAAAAAGCTACCACACCATGCTAAGTTTCTTAAGGAATTGTGTACTACTAGGCGTAAGACCAATATACCAAAAGACGCCTTTTTAACCGAACAATTCCCAACTCTATCTGAACATAATGGAATTGTTAAGTACAAGGACCACGGTAGTCCCTATGACAATGCACCTTAGGAGATTCTTATACGACGATCGCGTTATTAGACTTGGGGGCTAGTGTTAACTTACTCCCGTTTTATTTGTATAGACAAATAGGTCTAGACGAGATGCAACCCATTAAAATGACGTTGCAATTAGCTGATCGGTCTATTAAGTATCCTAAGGGTGTCATTGAAAATGTTCCGTAAAAGTCAGGGATTTTTTTACTATCAGGCTGATTTTTTGTCATCCTCGATCTGAGGAAGTCGATTAACGACTCTGTCCCGATAATTTTAGGGCGTCCTTTCCTGGCAACTGCCAATGCGCTCATTAATTGCCGCGATGGTTCAATGTCCATATCTTTTGGCCATCTTTCTGTTGAAGTCAATGTTTTTAAAACAAAGACATAGTTACCCGATTCGTCTATGGATGGAGAGGTTAGCATGATCGAGAGCTTTGCTCGAGATTATTTCAACAACACGTTCCCTGATAATCATATGCCAAAATTTCTTTCCTTTGGAAGTTCAGACTCCAACATTTCCATCCCTACACTAGTCGATACACATATTACAGATGAGGATGAGATAGATGACTTTCTCAAAGATGTAGAGGACTATCATAGTAACGAGGATATGGCCAATCTAGATGAGCAATTCGATGAGTTTCTTAGAGCAGGTGATAATTCACCCTATCAAGAACTACTTTCCACAACATCCACCTCGACTTCCCTCCTTCCACCCTTTCAAAGGAATCTCGAGTTTGCACTCGAGCCTTTAGTTTCTTCTGTGCTTCATAATTTTTTGAATCCACCTAGTAAACAAATACTTCAGAAGACAAAAGCGGTTGACACCTTCATTTTCAGACTGGAGACAGTCCGTACCTACACTATGAATGAGTTTTGTGCTAAACCCACATTCTTATTTTTTCCATGCTTTCCTTCTACAACTTACCCATATCCACCATATTCTCCACAACCATTCACTCTTCTACACTTATTCACTAGGACACCCTCTCGTTCAAAAATGAAAAAAAAGGTGGATGCTAGGTTAAGTAATAGGGTTATCCGACTTCGCTTTCATTTTACTAGGTTGCGTCATAGGAAATCTTGGTGCTTGATTGTGTTTGGATATATTTTTTGTGATATTTATTTATGGAATGATCCACAACTATTTCGGTTGTTGATATATGATGAACTGCATGTTCATACATATGTTTAGATAAAGTCTCGAGTATCTGACTATAAACGACTCAACTTTTGTGTTTGGTGCATTTCCTTTCATTTCCATATATTGGTGAGTGCACCATTAAGGTAACCGGGCCCTTCCTACGGAGTGTGTGGCTGTAAGTACCGGATCCTAAGTCCACGTTTAACATAATTCACGTTTTCCACTCTTGCATGTTTTTCTCGGATTTTTGAGTCATGTTTCTCTATGGGGTGAATTATGTCTTTCTTGCTCATTGTTTTCCTTATAAAAGTAAAAAAATATTAAATAATAAACATAGTAAACTAGGAAGTCTCGGGAATCTGACTTTAAAAGACCCACTGCTAAAAACAAATTTTCTAAGCCGTTGTAAAAATTTGTTTTGGGGGTGGGGTGTTAATGTTTCCATCCTGAAATGTTTTATGTCCCATTAGAATTGCTTAGGCCGTTTAATTGTATTCCGATTCGGGTTGACATAATCTATGAATTTAGAGTTCAGTCGTTCGCATAACGTACGTCATGCACGCACTTCGAGGCATTTTCCACTATCTTATATGTCATCCACGGTCGGAATAGAGTGTTTTATGGATCATTGGATGGGAAATTCTCTCCTGATCATTTCCATATCTCATTCGAATAAATCGGACCGGTAATGAAGCGGCAATTTTGATTTGAAGTTTCGCAAAAAAATCGAAAAATTCACAAATTTCGATTTGGGCTTGGGCCCAACCCGCGCCCTTACCTTCACCATCAATTCATCTTTTTTTCCAAAACCGCCATTAACAAAGCTTCAAACTCGACCTAAAAAATAAAAAAATAAATTAATTAAAAAGAAAACCTGATTAACCCACGCCCATAATCCAAGACCCAACCCAAATCGACTCCAACCGCACCGCCCACAACCTCCACCAACTTACATCACCAAAACCCACGAAAATTTAAAAAAATTTGTAACCTATCGTGCCACCGTCGCGCCACCACCACTGTTTGCTTCAGTTGGTCGATACAAATTCCACCACCACATCCCATTTAAACCCCCACTACATTCCAAACACTAAAATGGCTCAACAACGTTGAATTTTGCCGGAGCAAGCTTTTACTGGTGACCACTTCGCACCGTTTTATGGTGACGAAATGATCAGTAGAGACTGGAATAGCTTGTGCTACTCGACTGAAGCCTATTACCACGAGGACTTAGTCCGACGATTCTACAATACGAGGGAGTTGGAAGGGACTAGGATTTTTGTTGTGGTGGCGAAGAGGAGGAAGGAAGTGACTACTGGGTTGTTGGTGAGATTCTAGGCATTCGCCTAGAATCCATCCGATGTCATGTTGTAGGAGTCCCAATATAATGGGGTAGAGCCATTGATGAAGCGTGGACGGTTCTGAAGGGAACTACAATGCGAGATCGCGATTGTGTTCGCCAGCATCCCTTAGGACCAACCAGCTCTGGCTTCGGTGGATTGGTCGTAGCGCCCCGGGAAGGAGAAGGTCGGCGACATCGGCCTGAACTGCCTCCACATCTTATGGATACTCCAGGGAGCGAAGTACGAAGTTACGTATCTTGGAGTTTTGCTTAGCATGATTAGGGGAGTAGGGAAGTCTGTTGCACCTCTCCCTGTGTTGATAACCAGCATCATGCTAAAGTTGAGAGCAGCTCAGGCGTCTGATAGGTCATACATCACCCTACACCGAAACCCTCGCATCTATAAGGAGTGTGTCCAATGAGTTTGGAGATTGCCAGAGGATAGAGAAGAAGACGAGGAGGATAGTGAAAACGAGAATGTCGAGGAGGAGGGTGGAAATGATAATGCCTCGGAGGATGAGGAGGACTTGACTTGTTTTGATACGGATGCCCTGGAGAGGTGTTGGTCCGATGCAGAACGCATTGCCGTAATTCATCGTGGCATGCGTTCACTCAACACTATCTGCAAAGACCTCCGGACTCGACAGGCAACTATCCATCATAACTTCGAGATCCGATCCCAGCGGGAGGACGAGCGGTGGGAACAGATGAGGGCCGAGCTAGAAGCTCAGTGCCAGTTCCGGACCGACATGCTCGCACGATTCCCACCTCACCGGGATTCTCCTTCTGAGGACACACCATCGAGGCACGAGCGTCGTTGCCGAAGGACGAATGGTGCTAGCCCATCGGGAGCTCAGGAGCCATCTCCGGATCGTGTGCCTTCCGCTACCAGTACAGGAGTGGTTAGGGATAGTATCATTTGATGTTTCTATTTTTATTTGTAGTTTCATTAGTGTTATTTATTTTAATGTAAGTTTTATTTCCGTAATTTGAATTTTGTAGTGAAATGTACTTCGAATGAAAATTTTAATATAATGCAGTTATTTTCATTATGCGTGGTTGTGTAATATTGTTCCCACCTTCCCAAATTGTTTGGGGGTGGTTTCATCTATTCCAGCATGATTTTTATATGACCCTCGTCTTAAAATTTATTGCGGAGTCAAGGTGAAAATATGGCCATTTAGGCATATCTATGAATAAGTATCATGGTAGGATGAAATATCGATTAAATAGGTAGATTTTATCATAAATTCAACCTAAAAGATACTAGGTTTGTTTTAGAATCAAGAAAATGAGTTGTTTTCGTTTTCGGGTTTGGAAATTTTGGTATTTCGAAACCTGCCAGAAAAAACTTTTTGGCAACTTTCCGATCCGTTTTAGCAACTTAAAACCTATATAAACTTCATACATTCTACACTCACAACTCACAATACACCTAACCTCCATCACTCACCCTTCACTCCCACCTACGAATCCCGTTTTTCATCCCATTTTCCGAAGTTTTCAAGAACTCGGCGACTTTCGGCCTCTGCAATTTTTTTCAGTTTTTGTCGGGCCTTTCGCTTCAAGGTGGCGACCACCGCTCAAACACTGGATTTTCAATACAGGCGCCCTCGCTACACGACTTCGTGAGACCAGAAAAATTCCAGTTTTCTGCGGGTAGTTTCGGATCATTCGCAGCTATTCCAGAGCGTAATTTTGAGATGACATCTCCAACATTGATACCGGAACAGTCTTTCGAAGATTTGTTCCAAAGCACTACTTATGGTGCTTGGTTTTGCGAGGCGATCACATACGTTGGCTGGGAGCCGCTTATGGTAAGACCTGATGCACTTTATTCTCCAACACTAGCATCTTATTTTTACGATAACTGCATTTTCTTTGAAAGACCTAATGGAGAACAAGTGTTCTCCATCAACATTGATAATGAACCAATGGAAATTACCAGGTTCTTGCTAGCATTTGTTCTTGGACTTGCTATGCCCGCTGAAATACAAGACCCATGGTGTTATTGGGTAGATAATATGTATGTCTACACTTATGAGTTTTTGCATGAGTCGTATGGCGTGGGCATTTTCCGTATCGAGGACCAAGGGGAATATAACGTCGCCTTTGGTAGCCTGTCCATGAACATAGGAACTGTTATGTTTTAGATCATGCTAAGCATTTTAGGGGAATGGCGTTTTTCTTCTATGAATGATGCCACTTGCAACGTCTTCCTTGCTTTAGCCACGGGATGTATGTGTCATGACCTTCCCCGAACCTTGATGTCTAGTTTAGCTCAATCCCATAGCATGAGGCATAAGTACCTTCTTATGCCTGTTCTAATTTCCCGTATTATGCTATGTTTCTTTCCTGTTTTTTGTACACGTTTCACGGATTGGATTACGATTCGATAATCGCGACCACCCACCAATAGTATTATTCGATCTTTCCGAGCAATGACTTGGCAAGGGTGGAGGATACAACCTCATCAGGTTGCACCCTCCACCCCGTCAGACCAAGTGGCTCTTAATCGGTTAGCAATAATAGATGATAAATGGCGGGAAGCCTGGCAAATTATCATGGCATGGCAGGACGCGAAGGAACCTCACTTCTTTATGGAAGAAGAGGATGAGGAAGATGATGAGTAATGTGGGAGATAAGGTAAGTTTTCATTCTAGTTAGTGTCTGCTTATGTCCCAAGCAATTTCATTCTTGTTAACCCCATAATGGGTAGAACTCGTATAGAGTTGCGTCAGTTTTTGTTTCCTATATTAGTACGTTCTAACTTTGTTTTGCAAATGTTCCTGAATTTCACGCGCTTCAATGGTATTTTTCCTACCCTCTTTATTTAAATGCTTTGAGGACAAAACATGCTTCTTGTTTGGGGGCATAGAAACACGTGTAATTAAGGCATCTGTTAGGATATAGATATGTATAATATGCATTTGTTTTCTAGTTAAAAATTTCAAAAAATTCAAAAATATAAATAAATAAGTTCATGCTATACACTTAGGAATATTGGTATTGTTTTCCTTCTCTATGCTCTTAACAATCTAGAAGTCTCACGTAGCTTTTGTATCAGAATAATTGTTAGAAACTTAGGTTAATATGTAGGTAATAATCTTTGCATCTAGCTATAAATATATTACATGACTATCTATGATTGTTAGCAGTAAGTTTCTGAAATCTAGGCTAGAGTACTTATTCTACAAATCCTGCGAGAATATAGCCTAAAGCCTTATATGAGCGAAACATTTGAGAAATGACACAAGGGAGAAGTAAAATCCGGATAGAGAAATCACACGTCCACTTGCTTGATCATTATGCCATATCCTAAGCGAGAATTTAGGCCCTCTTTGGATCGATATAGCCAGAAATTGAAACCTATGAATTATTTTTCGCTAGTCGCCCCTCTGAGCCTTTCTTTAGCCTTTCATAAACCACAAATCTTTACCCTGTTACAAAACAAAACAAAATAAAAAAAAAATCAACCTACCCAATTTAGAAAAGTCTAAGAATAGAATGAGGAAGAAAGAAGAAGAGAAAAACCTGTGTAAACAAAAATTAGTTACTTGCTTCAGAAAATAAAGAAAAGAAGTTTCCATCCAAAGAAAAGAAAAATATAAATATAAATAAAATAAAAACTCCAAAAATAAAATAAAAGGGAGTCAAAAGCCAAAGAAAAAGAAAAAAAAAAAAAAAAAAAAAAAATATATATATATATATATATATATATATATGGCTAAGGATGGAAACAAAGTATAGAAGCAAAAGAAAATAACAAGGTTTTCTCTAAGTTACATAATATGAAGACTCTATTATCTCAGACTTGTCCTTTTTGAATATCCATTTCCTTCCTTCTTAAACCATCTCCTAATCCCCGCAACACCTAATAAAGACCTCTACCTCAATTAGGAATAGATTAGTGTGATAGTAAGTGGCAGATGTGTTTGATCGACTCCGGCTTCCTTGTTGTCATCATTATCAGATAAGGTAAAGTGTGCCCCATCGCATTAATTGGAGTAGTGGAACTTGAGTGGAAAAATCAGAGTGTTGTATCTTGACTATTATTGACCTACTTAAGGACGCTATTCCGAGTTTCAGAAACGAACCTGCTAGGCATTTCGTAGTATTACTCATTGTATATATATTTATTGTAGATGATTGATTATTAGGTATATATTAGGTTAGGTTTTGACTTGATTACTCTATATGCATTGCTAGGGAGAGGTATAGTTAATTTAGAGCATGAATAAGGAAACAATAGTTTTATTTCTTAGTCGTTGTAGTATAGATGAAGTTTGTGAGTAGCTTCACTGGAAAACTCTCACGAGGCTATAACTCGTCCACTAGGGAATTCCTCATGGTTTAAGGCCTTGTTGCATATGGTCAATGCAATCGTACTCAGCGAAACGAGAGTAGTTAGAACTCCATTTTTTGGTCACTTATTCTAATTTCTCATCTTTGCTTGAGGACAAGCAAAATGCTGTTTGGGGGTGGTTTGATAAGAGCCCAAAACTGTAGTTTAAACCCTGTAACAGTCAGACTATTAGACCAATTATGTGAGTAATAATTAAATGTTAACACTGATTACGTGTTTTTATGCATTTCAGGCTTCAAAGTCCATTATGTGCAGAAATGTGCCACTTTAGCGAGATAAAGGAGCAAAGGTCCGTTACTAAGGAGTTCCATGATTAAAGGCCAAGATTCAAGAAGGGAAAGCCTTTCTGAAGCCCGGTCAAAAGCTGAAAAGTCAACACGGGCAGAAACAGCACACAAGTCAGCAGAACTTCCGAAGGCCGTATCTTTGGACTCACACCTCAGAATGGGGCCTACCTTATGTCAAAACGACCGGCTCGGAAAGAGATTTCCAATGGTCCAAGCCTTGACCCAATCAGAGGAGCAGAAGTGGACGAAAAGTCTGCGGAAGCCAACTGCAGCTGAAGAGGCCTTTTTGGACTGAAAAAATTAGGTTTTGGGCCTGATTATCTGGCCCAAAACATGGCTCCAAGCCCATGCACGATTTTTGGATCTGAAAGTATAAAAACCAAAGCTTAGCTCTTTGTTAATGGTAGAAAATTAGGTAGAGAATAATAGATAGTTAGGTTAGAAAATAAAAAGTAGCTAGTTAGACTTAAAACTATATAGAATTCTAGATCTAGTTTTTAGTAGGTAATTAAGTTTAAGTTCCATTTTCAATTCTTGTTTTAGATAAACTCTTAGAATCAATTTGTTCTTAATTAGTTTGATAAATAAAATAGCTATTTGTCAATTTCGATTCTTGTCATTTACATTTGTGTCAGATCTTATTTCGTTTATTAGTTGTTATTCAATTCTTAGTTATTAATTAGATTTTAATTATTGTTTAATTTAGATTAGTAAATTTCAATTCTTTATATTATGTTTAGTTTTAATTTAATCGGAAATGATTGCGTAATGATTCTCGGCTAAACCTCCATTAGAGGGGGTTGAGAAGCCTTGATGAAAGCTTGATTCCGATTATCGTAGAGTCGTCGTAATTTCCTTTCCACTCTAGAAACGATTAGTTTACCATGAGAATGGGTTTAATCGTTCACATGCTAGTTATGAATTGGTAGGAATGCCATGTGTAATTAGGGATTAGGAAGAACCAATTGATCTGCAAAGCAGTTCAATTCGGATTACGACGATTCGTCGTTAATAGGATTAAGTCGAGTTAAGGTGGAATCAATCCCCCTCTAACTCCTTATCATAGAATCAACGTAGCATTCCCATAGTTGTTCTAATAATCGACTAGTTGCATCTTGTGGGTAGTTGCATCGTAGTCTAGTTGCCTTTTCGTAAATCTCTCATTAGACCTTGAGTAGAGTAATTAGACTAGAAAACATAACATGCGGAAGGACTAGGAGTGGAACGAACTTCCTACTCAACTATGTTCAATAGAATTGAGAGTAGAACAAATCTTTGATAAGCAATATAGGCACATAAGATAGTTTTAGTTTACTTACGTTTTGAGTTTCATCGCTCATTTCGTAGGTAAACTATTCAATTTTATCTTTTATCATACAACGACTCCAAAATAAAACTATTGTTTCCTTATCTATGTTTCAATTATCTATACATCTCACTAGCAATGAATACAGAATAATCAAGTCGAAACCTAAGCTAATATATGCATAATAATCAATCATCTACGAATAAACATATACACAATGAGTAATACTTTGAAATGAACTAGCAGGTCCGTTTCTGAAAAGTCGGAATAGCATCCTTAAGTAGGTCCTCACATAAATGTCAAGACAAAAACCACTCTAATTTTTCCGCTCAAGTTTCGCTACTCCAGTGTGCAGTGGGCACACTTTACCTTACAATCTCATTGACACACAAGGAAGCCGAATTCGATCAACCACATTTGCCAATTACTATCATACTAACCTATTCCTAATTGAGCTAGAGGTCTTTATTAGGTGTTGCGGGGATTAGGAGATGGTTTAAGAAGGAAGGAAATGGATATTCAAAAAGGACATGTCTGAGATAATAGAGGCTTCATATTATGTAACTAGAGAAACCTTTGTTCTTTACTTTTGCTTCTACACTTTGTTTCCATCCTTACCCATATTTTTTCCTTTTTCTTCGGCTTTTGACTCCTTGATTCTATTTTTTGAGTTCTAACTCTTTATTTCCTTTTATTTTATTATTTTTATTTATTTTTTTATTTGGATGGAAACTTACTTTTTTCTTCTGAAGCGACTAACGAATTCTTGATTTCAAAGGTTCTTCTCTTTTCTATTCTTCATCTCTATTCTCAGACTTATTCAAAGAATTGGGTAGGTTAATTGTGTTTTTTTTTTTTTAAATTTTGTTTCGTTTTGTAATAGGGTAAAGGATTTGTGGCTTTATGAAAGGCTAAAGAAAGGCTCAGAGGGGCGACTAGCGGAAAATAATTCATAGGTTGGAATTTTTGGCTATATCGATCCAAAGAAGGCCTAAATTCTCGCTTAGGATATGGTATAGTAATCAACCAAGTGGATGTGTGATTTCTCTATTCGGATTTTACTTCTCCCTTGTGTCATTTCTCAAATGTTCACTCATATAAGCCTTTAGGCTATATTCTCACAAGATTTGTAGAATAAGTACTCTAGCCTAGATTTCATAAACTTACTGCCAATAATCATAGATACTCATGTAACATATTTATAGATAGATGCAAAGATTATTACCTACATATTAGCCTAAGTTTCTAAAAACTATTCTAATGTAAAAGTTGCATGAGACTTCTAGATTATTGAGAGCATAGAGAAAGAAAACAATACCAATATTCTTAAGTGTATAGCATACTTTTTATTTATATTTTTAAAAATTTTGAATTTTTTAACTAGAAAACAAGTGCATATTATACATATCTATATCCTAACAGATGCCTTAATTACACGTGTTTCTATGCCCCCCCCCCCAAACAAGAAGCATGCTTTATCCTCAAAGTATTTAAAACTACTAGGGTAGTGAAATACCATTGAAACACGTGAAATTCTGGAGCATCTGCAAAATAAGGTTAAACATACTAATATAGAAAAGAAAAACTGACACAACTTTATAAGAGTTCCACCCGTTATGGGGTTAATGAGAAATAGATTGCTTGGGACATAAGCAGAGACTAACTGAAAGAAAAACTAACATTAACTCCCGTTTAAGCATTTTCCTCCTCGCCTTCTCCATAGAGAGTAGGTTCCTGCGCATCCTGCCATGCCATGATAACTTGCCAAGCCCGCCGCCGTGTGTCGTCAACTTGTGCTAACCTATTTAGTGTTACTATGTCTGTTAGGGTGTAAGGAGCAACCAAATGAGGTTGCACCTGCCATCCCGGCCAAGTCATTACTCGAAATAAGCGAACTACCCAATTGGTGGGTCTCATGACTTCAACCCTTTTCCAATCCGTGAACTGGGCACAGAATTCAGGTAGACAACTGAGCATGATCCGACAAACCAAAACAGGCATAAGAAGATACTTATGTCGCATGCTTTGGGCTCTCGTAAGACTAGCCACTAATACTCGGGGAATGTCATATCGGTAACGTCCCTCAGCTAAAATAAGGAAAACGACACCAGTGGTACTATTTGTAGAGCTAAACTGCCAATCCTCTAAAATATTCATTAGGATGAATAACATAGTGGTGCCTACATTTAGGGACAGGCTACCAAGGGCTATGTTGTAACGCCCTTGGTCCATTATACGAAATACCCCTCCCCCATAATACTCATGGAAATATGTATACTCATAGAGGTATGCATTGTCGGTCATATATCCCCACGTGTGAATAGGATCAGGTATTGGTATTCCTGAAACTAATGCTACTACATACTTATTGAATTCAAGTGGTGTGTCATCAACCGTGATAGAGAATTCTTGTTCTCCATCTTGGTTACAGTAGAACTTAACATTATTGTAAAAAAATTCAGTGAGCTTAGGTGAATATGAGTCGTCTTCACTTATCAAAAGATGCCTCCATCCGAACTGCACGATCCTTTCGCGGAACCAATGTCCATAAGTCTCGCTCCCCAACAAGTGTTCGGAAGACTGCTCCAGTATTACTATAGGAGAAGTCATCACAACCCTATTGTTTAGAACTGCTGTAACGATCCTGGAACAACCCACACAAATTTTGAATTTTTCTTGCCCACAGGGTTCTAGGCACGTGGTGCGCTCCACTTAAGCCTAGATAGGGAGCCGGGTATGCCTTGGTAATTTTCGAGTTCCAGGCACTTGGGCGTAGGGCACGCTGAGGATGAAAACTGGAATTCCAGTGATGTGGATGCAGTTCGCACTCAGCTCAGGGCTTGGTAGGGCGCAGGTCACACTCCACTGGGGCACAGACGCACTCCAAGATGCTGATAGTACAAAAATGGAAAAGAAGATGGGAATCGTGGCAGTGAATAGGTGAGAGATGAAAGTGAGGTGTAGTGTGGGTTGTGAGTGTAGAATGAATGAAGTTTTTATAGCTTTTGAGTTGCTAAAACGAATCAGGAAGTTACCAAAAAATTTTAAGGCAATTGCCGAAAGCAAAATATTTCCAAAACCGAAAATGGAAACAACCCATATTCTCTATTCCAAAGCAAACCTAATATCTTTTAGGTTGAATTTAGGATAGAAACTGCCTAATTCATCGAGATTTCATCCTATCACAATATCTATTCATAGCCATGCCCATATCAGCAATATTCCCTACAATCATCACAAAATTATAATTAGGGTTTTCAGTGCGAGTCGCGCTCTAATTATAACTCCAATTATGCCTATCCAGGGCGCGGGTCACGCTCCGTGTAATTTTTTGAGGAAAATTTTCAGTGCTGAAATGAACAACCACAGTGAGAATTAAACAAGGGTGGGTGGGTTATGGGACTTTGGAAAATTAACAATTCTAAAGAAAACAATGCTAAAGGCAACTAAGATGGCAGCGGCACCATTTGATATACGTAAAATTGTTTGTTTTACTTATGAATGAAGCGATGAAACTCTAAACGCAAGTAAAACTAAAACTGAACTTGTACTAGACTTATCAAAGATTTCTACTCTCGATACTATTGAAGTAGAGTTGGAATAGAAGAATCGTTCCACTCCTAGTTCTTTAGCATTCAAGTTTCCTACGACAATCAATCCTACCAAAGTCAATGAGAGAATTACGAATTATACTAAGAAATGCTACGGAATACTAAAGTTTGAATCTAGAATAAGAATTAGGGGGGAATTGAATCCACCTTGAATCTAACTTAAGAAACTAGCATAGATTGTTGTAATCCAATTCTTACGTTCTTACGGTAAGAATTGGTCGTTCTAATCCTTAATTATACATAGCATCTCTACCAATTCATAACTAGCATGTGAGGACGTCCACCCATTCTCATGGCGAATCAACAACCTTCTAGAGTGGAATAGACTCTTACAACGATTCTAAGCTAACAAAATCAAGTTTTCATCAAGGCTTCATCAAACCCCTCTAATGGAGGTTTAGCCTCGATTCATCAAACTATCATTTCCAATTGAAATTGAATAAGACATAATATAAAAATTCTACCTTTATTGAATTTAACTAAACAATAATTGAAATTTAAATTAACAACTACGAATTGAATAACAACTAAAAACTGAATTTAGATCTAAGTAATTCAATAAATAACAAAATCGAATTTAACAAGAACTAACTATTTTATTTATATAATGAATAATAACAATCATTCAATAATCTAAATTAAAACAAGGAATGAAACTAATTAATGGAATGGAAACTAGTTAATTAAACCCAAAAACTAGATCTAGAACTAAGTTTTTTAATGGCTACTCTAATGGCTACTTTCTAACCTAAAACTAATTGATACTTCAGAGCTAAGTCGTATGTGTGAAAATGGAGGAGACCAGATCCACATTTTCATGCGTGGGCTGAGGGTCCATGTTTTGGGCCGGAAAATCGAGCCCAAAGCCCAATTTCTTCAGTCCACAGGCCCCTTTTCAGTTGGCTTTGACTTCAATAGGATTTTTGTCCATTTTTTCTCCTCTTATTGGGTCAAGGTTTGGACTATTGGAAAGCTCTTTCCGAGCCGGTCGTTTTGACATAAGGTACGCTCAATTCTGAGGACTGAGTCCAAAGATACGATCTTCAGAAGTTTTACTGACTTTTGTGTGCTGTTTTTGCTCGTCTTGGCCTTTAATCCCAGAACTTCTTAGCATCCAACCCTTTGCTCCTTTATATCGCCAGAGTGGCACATTTCTGCACATAATTGAGTTCCATTTCTGAAATACATAAAAGCACATAATTAGCATTAACTCTTATTTATTACTGGCATAATTGGTCTAAAAGTATTATTATTAAGGGGTTAAAACTACAGTTTTGGTCTCTTATCGTGATACAACAGAAATTTTTACTACGGAAGAGGTATGATGGAGTAGGCATTGATTTCATTTTTTTTTCTAAATGTAATTTTATTACTGTATTAATAATAGTTGTTGTTTTTTATCTGTTTAGGTCTTTCATACATGTAGCGAGACAATTGGTTGGGCAACCGCTAGAGGAAAACAAGTTAATGTGGTTGTGGTCATTGAAAAGTTTGAGTATACTAAGGGAAACCGAGTAGCAAGATTGAATTTGAATTTTGAGTGCTCGGGTGTGTATCGGTCACACAAGAAGGAAGGCGACGAGATGGCTAATAAGAGAAGGTCGAGAACCAATAAATCGGGATGTCCATTTAAGTTAAAAGGTGTTTCCCAATGTGGCACTATTGATAGTTGGAAAATAGAAGTTAGAAATGGTATTCATAACCATGTATTGGCGAAGACCCTTGAAGGACATGTATTTGCTACTCGTCTGACATTTCTAGAGTTCGAGTACTTGTCAGTGATAAGTAAGTATGGAATAAAACCTAAACAAATTTTGGATTCCATCAAGAATAGATATCATGAAAACATATCTAGTATATCCCAAGTCTACACTGCAAGGCAGAAGGTGAGGAGATTGGATATGAATAGTCTCACACAATTGCAGAGATTGCGTGAGTTGTTAGCAAAATAACATTATTTTGAGGAGTTAAGAGAGGATGAGAATACTGAGGAAATAAGTTGTTATGGGCCTATCCAGAAGGTGTTAAGTTGGCTCAGGCTTTTCCAACAGTTTTCATGTTAGATGCTACCTACAAAACTAACAGGTATCGATTGCCTTTCGTACAATTTGTTGGGCTGAGTTCAATGTGGAAGTCTTTCACCATGTGTTAGGTGCTGCTTCAGCCTAAAACAATAGTCGACTATGAGTGGGCCCTGCATCAATTTAGTGGCTTGCTTGATGACATAAGTCCATCCGTGATCGTGTCTGAAAGGGACTTAGCCCTGATGAGTGCCGCTGACAAAGTTTTCCCTAACGCACACAAGCATCTATGTAGATGGCATATCACTATGATATTATTTCAACATGTTACGATATTTTTTCAACCACAGAACTTGTAGATAAGGCCCATTTCACGTGGAACACCGTAGTCAAATCGAAGACAGAGGTTATTTTCCAGCGTAGATAGGATGATTTGGAAAACTATTATAGGGTTGACTACTCCAATTTTGTTAGTTATTAGCGAGAGACTTGGTTTCCTCAGAGGGATCGATTTGTATGTTGTTGGACTAACCAACACATTCACTTTGGGACTACAACGACCAATAGAGTTGAAGGGTCTCATGCTCAGGTGAAGCGTGTATTAGGAAATGCAAACTATCATGATTTTTTGAGTATGTTTAGCTTAATCCACCCGATTCTAGAGATCCAGATGTTCGAGATTAGAGCTACCTTCGAGAGGAGTATGATTGTAACTCAACACCACCACCAGATTCCTTTGTTTCGGGAACTCAGAGGCCTTGACTCACTCAAGTGTTTGGACTTGCTATTTGAAGAAATAGATACCCACGTAAAATGTGTTAAAGATGGAGAGATTGGGTGTTGGTGTTATTTGCTCACGAGCCATGGATTGCCATGTGCTCATGAATTAATTGAGCTTGAAGAGCAAGACCAGTCTATCCCTTTGACTGCTATCGACCCTTTTTGGGAAACATTGTTTGCTTCTCCCAATGTGTCAGTGGGTGTTTGTCCCGATGTTACACCTTCGATCAACTTGTTCATGAAAAGGTTTGCAATGGTTTCTGAAGAAGAGCAGAGGGTTATGATTAGGAAGCTTATAGAGATTGCCAAACTAGAAAGTACATGGCTAGTACCGCCTCATGAGGAAGCAAAAACCATAAGTCGGCCAGAAGGTAACTGCAAGAGAAAGCTTCCAACTGGAGATGAGAACTCTTCAATGCAAGATCCATCTCATTTTGAACATTCTCAACGTGACCATGAGGAGTGAGTCTTGTCACAACAAAATACTACGCCCACCCAAAACACCCACACCACAATCAGAAAGAAGCCTTCTCCAAAAACACCAACCCAAAACACCGACACCACACCAAGAAATAAGACTTTTCCAAAAACACCAAAAACAACCACACCAAGAAATAAGCATTCTCCAAAAACACCAAAAACAACCACACTAAGAAATAAGCATTCTCCAAAAACACCAAAAACAACCACACCAAGAAATAAGGCTTCTCCAAAAACAGCCACACCATGAAATGTAAAAGATGGCTTAGATTTGGAAAGACGAGGGGTCCTAAGGATTATGGGTTGGATATTCTTGAAGAAATGCATAAATATATTGTTAGAGTTGATGACCCTGTTGGCGATGGCAACTGCGGTTATAGAGCTTTCTGCATTGCATTAGGAAGAAGTCAAGAAGAATGGCCAAAGATGAGAAAGGACTTGTACCAAGAGCTTACTGACAACCTCCCCCTTTATTGTACTTTGTACAGTCAAAGTGAGGTTGTTTATGCAATGAAGGAAATCATACATGAAGAAGGTTATGCACCCTTAAATAAGTGGATGAGCATGCCCTTTGCTGGATACCTATTTGCTTCAAGATTTAATGTTGTCCTCCTGCATTTAGGAGCTCGTCAGTGCTTCCTTATCATGTCGCTGAGAACCAAAGCAAATCCTGAGAGAGTGAAAAAAGTGTTGGGTAGCGCACATGTTGGTGGAAATCATTTTGTCAATGTTGAACTTGTTGAAGATTGTCCGGGTCCTCCAGTAATGTGCCAATGGCTTAGAGCTCGATATGATATCGCTGAAAGTTGGAATTTGGCATTGACAGTAAGGCAATTACAATTTATGGCATTGAACATTCCCAATCTAATATGGGAAAACGATCCCGTTGAAGACCCAACAGTACATGTTATCAACTAAGTTGTTCGTATGTTGTCGATATGATATTTTGATGTAATTTGTAAATTCATTTTGACATGTTATTTTGATATAATTTGGAACAAGTGTAATTTTATTTGATTTTTATGTTATTTGGAAATAATGTTAGGGCTTTTATTTGATTTGATTTGGAAATCGAGTGATCGACTAAGTTGATTTTGACGGCAATCGAGTGATTTGGAAATAATGTTCGTATGTTGTCATTATAATGTTTTGATGTAATTTGGAATAAGTGTAATTTGATTTTATTTGATTTTACCCCAAACGACATAGTCAAGTCGTTTTACCTTTGAACTAAACGATGTGGGCTGGTCGTTTAGCCTTTAAACCAAACAGTCTGAGCTGGTCATTTAAGAAAAGTTGTTTGGTTTTTAAGCCAAACGATCTGAGCTGGTCGTTTGACCTTTATACCAAACGATGTGGCTGGGTCGTTTGACCTTTAAGCCAAACGGTCTGAGCTGGTCGTTTGAGAAAAGTTGTTTGTTTTTTAGCTAAACAATCTTAAGTGGTTGTTTGACCTTTATACTAAACGATGTGGCTGGGTCGTTTGAGAATACAAGGGGAAGACATGGCTGGGTCGTTTGGACAAAAAAAATTTAGAATTTCATTTTTTTTTTACAACACTTTCATATACATACAACCACACAAACATCCATTCATTCCAAAATTCATTCATTCAAATAACAACAAATTCCACTTATTCATTCAAAATCAAACATCCATCATTCATTCAAAATCAAAATCAAAATATTCAAAATCATTCATTCAAAATCAAAATCAAACATCCACATCCAACATCCATCATTCATTCATTCAAACATCCATCAAACACCATTCATTACAAATTCATTCATTATAACGCCCACCACTATACTTGAACCTAGTCAAGTTGTACGCCTGTTCGAAGGAGGACCTTGCTTCCTCTAGAATATTATTCCTAGCCAATTGCAGACCTCTCTCTAGCATGTGACTAGTTTCATCGATGACGTTGTTCTGTCGAAAAAAGCGAAATCAAGATAAGTTACCAATCGAGTGCAAAAAATCACAATTAGAGAAACTCAATTAAAAATCACAATACTCACAATCGGTTTACAATTAGGAAGTGTCTCTAGGGAGAAATGAATAAGAAGACGCTCAGGGTTCACCAATCGAATGTGGGAATTCCTCGCATACCAAGTCATGTAGTTTGGATGACACTCCCATGGATAAGACGAGATAAGTCCTCGATTGTATGGTTTGATCTCGTGATTCTTCCATGACTCCCAGTAAGTTGGCCCAATATTGGTCCATTTCACCTCATACCCACGTCCTGCTGCAGTTATTGTCCTCTAATTTGGTGTTGGAAGATCTACAGGTATAAGCTGCACGTGACCCAACTGAAGCACAACCCTTGCGACAATGTAAAGCTCGTCAATGTTGAAAAAACATAGCAATCCCTCAAAAAATGCAATGTCATCGATCAGGCTTGTAGCTCTGACATTATTGTAAGGATGTCAATCAACTTGAAACAAAATCAAATGTGTCATTAACAACTCCAATGATCAATTACTAAAAAAAATAATATATACAAACTTAAATACTTACATATATTCAAACAATTCATATCATCAAGTATCGCTCAATAATACTGCAATACATGCATTGTATCGTCATAGTGTAGAGCGACTACTGTGTGTCTATTAGCACGTGCCTGAGACAAGCTATAGTCCATGTTTGGGATTGGTCTGAATACCGGGAAGTACTCATAGATCCATGCCTATATATATATATAAAATAGTTAACATATTGGGATTGGTCTGAATACTCGAACTCTTTGTAGTTTTTCTCCTCTTTTCTTTTCGTTTTGCTTAGCTCTCTAGTAAAATCCTCTAGTTGGAGTTCAGAGAGAAAGTAGTTGCACTCCCTATATGGTAAAATCCTACACTGAGTTACAGTATGAGTTAAGTATAGGCAGCTCAACTCTCATTCTTCCATCCTTATCGGGTAAAATCCATCACTGAGAACAGTGAGTGTTCTGATAAAGGTACAAGCATGGATCTTTATGAGTTTGAGTATCCCAGTATCTCGTGTTCTAAGACCCAACCTCATTCTGTTCAAACGGCCACCTATGAAAGCAGTGCTGAATAGCAAACGCAAACTGGCAATCCAGGACCTAGCTCTAGCATTCCAACACAGGACAGTGCTCGCGTGAATTTGTGGAGTTCTCTGTTTAGTAGAACTGGAGCCCAGGAGTTGAATGTAACCTTTAAGGCGTTCTCCCCCATAATAGTTGATGGAGTAGCGCAAGTTCCTGTGGAACTGGTCGAATAAGGGATTAAGTATTGGGATGAGCATCTGGTAGGGTATTTTCTGGATAAACTCTTGTCGTTCCTCACGGTAAAGGATGTACTGGAGAAACGGTGGAAATTGAAAAGGTCGGTGGATATTACTACAGATAAAGATTTATTTTACATGAGTTATACTAGAGTTGAAGACCGGCAAATGGTCTTGGAAAGTGGACCAGTGTTCATCGCGGGTAGGGTGTTTGTAATAAAGCCATGGTTAGTGGAGGTTGATAACTACAGAAAAGAGATAGCCACTATTCTGGTGTGGGTCAAGCTGTTGGACGTACCAAAGGAAATGTAGACCTTTGAAGGACTATCCTGTCTAGCGAGTTTGATTAGAGGAACTCCAAAGTTCATGGATGAAGCGACAACAAAATGCAAAAGATTATCTTTTGCTCGATTCTGCATCGAATTCCCTGTAAACCACAGTTACAAAGAAAGTATTAAGATAAAAGTGGGAGCTCGAGAGATAGTCATTCCACTAGAGTACCCTTGGAAGCCGCTATCCTATGAAAAATGTAACTGCTTTGGGCATGTAACAAACCAGTGTGGAGTAAGGACCACTAGGGTGTGGGCACGAAGGCAAAATGGTCAAAATTATGGCACACAGAGACACATGGCGAGAAGAGACACAGGGAGGCAAGAAGTAGGAAACACAAGTGGACAAGGGGCTGATGTAGGGGAGCTATAGATTGTAGTTGTGAATGGAAACCAACCAGAAGGCAATAGTGAACAGTATTGGACATCTCAAAGAAATAGGACTGAGATAGCAAGCTCAGTGAATTCAGGGAACCAAAATGTGAATGGTACAGCTGAAGATCAAGAAGTACATGAGGTTAAGGAGGAAGGGGCAGGATTGATGGAGCAAGGTGAGGCTAACACCGAGATACCGCTGAGTTTAAGGACTAGAAACACAAGTACGATGGAAGAAAACACAACAGCAAGTAGTATGAGTCTAGTATCACAGGGAAGAGTTGAATGTACCTACGCTGTGCAAGACATGTCAGAACAACCATTAGCCGTGATGCAAGCAACTCTGCAGCAAGTGCACCCTGGTGTAGAGATGTTTTGAGCAGAAAGAAACATTTTCGAGGAACTAGCGGAACTGGAAGATGACGATCTATCTGATGAAGGGCCAGAATTGTTTGGAGATAAGGATGGTACACCTAGACTGTCACAAGTAGAAGTAGAAAATACCCCAGTACTAACAAGGGCCCAAAAGAACAAGAAAGCACACCAACAACAACAACAGTCTCAAACTGGAAAGAGAGGGAGGGGAAGACCAAAAGGGAGTGGAAATAAGAACGGCCGTTAATCTTATAAATGATTAAGATTAGTAGTTGGAATGTTAGGGGGTTGAATGATTGTACAAAAGCTAAGCAGATGAACAAGTTTCTAACGGAGAATAGGATATAATGTATAGGGTTACTGGAAACTAAGGTACTTATGGAGCGCTTTATCACTATTAAGAATATGGTATGTCCATTGTGGGGAACAATACATAACTACGCTAGTGATGAGTATGGGAGGATATGGCTCAACTAGGACCAAAGTTTTATGGAAATAGAAAAGGAAGTGGAAGGGGATCAGTTTTTGCACTCTAAGGTAACGATTTTGTAGAATGGAATAAGCTTCACTCTCACTATGATATACGCCAGTAATAATGTCCAGAAGAGACAGATTTTATGGGAAGAATTAGAAGCTCTTAGTGTCGGCATCTAGGGGCCATGGTGTGTAATGGGAGACTTTAATAATGTGTTATACTCCCATGAAAGAATTAGAGATAGGGTTGTGCACCCAAGAGAAACCTAGCCGTTTGCAAGATGTTTGAATGAAGCAGGGTTGTTCGACCACACTGCATCAGGAGGTTCTTCACTTGGAATAGTGGCGGAGATAATATTAGGAAGTGGTCGAAGATTGACCGGTGTCTTGTCAACGCCGGATGGTCTACTCTATCATTGGCAACAATGGTGGAATTGTTACCTCAAAGTGTGTCTGATCACTGCCCTTTGGTTATGACTTTCCTTGATTCCTTCAGGAGTCAGCCACCGTACAGGTTCTGTAATGCCTGGTTACTACATAATGACTTTGAGAATACACTTAAAGAGTGTTGGGATGTAGCAGACTATGGCAGCCCATCTTTTATGTTGGCAAAAAAGTTAAAGAATTTAAAGGGAGTGCTAAAAGGGTGGACCAAAGCGTTTTGCAATGACATTCAAAGAGTGGTAGTAGTAACAAGACAACAACTCCTTACAACTCAAGCAATGTTACATCAGAACCATTTGGACGGTGTCCTTAGTGCCCAAGAGTTTGAGTTGAGAGATAAGCTATGTAGCCTGCTGAAAATGGAGGAAGCAGACTTGCTTCAAAAAACTGATATTGACTGGATGCGCTTTGGAGACAAATTTAGTGCATATTTCTTTAATGCGCTGAAGGAGAAGAAGTCAAGGAATTATGTTTGGGAAATCAATGATGCACAAGGAACTAGAAGGGAAGGGAAGGAACCTATAGCTAATGCGTTTCAACAGTTTTACACTGACCTTCTTGGTGTCCAGTCCGAGGCATACTATGATCCTGGGATACTGAGCAATATTCAGGTGATGGAAATAGATTCAGTAACTAGCTATTTTCTGGTATCCCCTATTTCTGACGAGGAAATAAAAGACGCCTTATTCGATATGGAGGATAATAAAGCACCTGGACCCGATAGTTTCAATGCTTGCTTCTTCAAGAAAAGTTTGGTTACTATTGGAGATGATTTCACCAGAGCTATAAAGTACACTTTTCTCCACAAAAAGTTGGCCAGAGGTATAAATTCCACATTTCTCTGTCTCATCCCAAAAATGAGAAATGCTTCTTCTGTTACTTCTTTTAGACCTATTGCTTGTTGTAATATCATTTATAAATGTGTGTCTAAAGTACTAACCAACAGAATGAAGTCATGTATCTCTTCCTTGTTATCCTGCTCCCAATCAGCTTTTATTCCGAGGAGGTCTATCCAAGACAATCTGCTTAAAGCTTATGAGTTACTAAGGGGTTACTCAAGAAAGCATGGTCAGAAGAGATGTGCCATAAAACTGGATATAAAGAAGGCCTATGATTCTATTTCTTGGCAAGCTATGGAGATTATTTTGCACAGATTCAAGTTCCCTCTTCTATTTATTGAATGGCTCCAAATGTGATATGCCTCTCCTCTATACTCAGTGATGGTTAACGGGACACCAGAAGGTTATTTTGAAGGGAAAAGAGGACTTATGCAGGGCGATCCAGTCTCCCCTTATTTGTTTGTTCTTGTCATGGAAGTTCTAAGTGCTTTCCTTTATCGAGATCTCCAGGCAAATAGAATAAATGCATATTCAAAGTGCAGGAAGTTGGCAATATCCCATTTATGCTTTGCAGATGATGTGTTACTTTTTTGCAAAGGTAATATTGAATATATGATGGACATAAAGGATACTCTGCTTACCTTCTCCCAGGCAACAGGACTCCATTTTAGCAATGAAAAAACTACCCTCCTCACAGGTAGTATGACTGAAGTGGAAGGGCAGGAATTAGCAGCAGTTCTTAATATATCCATTGTTACTCCACCAGTGACATACCTTGGTCTGCCCCTAACTGCATCAAGAGTAGGGATACGAGAAAGCCCGCCGCTTATTGAACAGATTACTGCGAAAATCTCGAACTGGAAGAATAAAAACCTTAACAGAGCAGGAAGAGTGCAACTGGTTAAGTCGGTGTTGTCATCTTTCCAAACTTATTGGACCCGAACTTTTGTCTTACCTAAGACAGTGATTGACAAGGTGGCAAAACTGTGCAACAGATTCATATGGGCAGGGCCAAAAATGGAAAATAAGATACATCACGCAAGCCATGCCACCCTTAGACTGGATAAAGAACAAGGTGGGCTTGGTATTGTTGATCCTAGAACCTGGAATCAAGCGGCCTACTGTGGCTTGATTTTTAAGCTTGTCCAGAGATCAAATAGTATGTGGGTCAAATGGTCATGGGAACACCAAATAAAGCAGAAGCACTTCTGGACAATGAAGGCTCCGAAGGACTGTTCATCGGTGTGGAGAGGCATATTGAAACATAGAGAAATCGAATGGAGGTTTCCAAGGCACTGTATTGCAAATGGGAATAGTACGAGCTTTTGGTATGACCCTTGGTGCTCGGGACCCCTCATCTTAAATGAGCACGCCAGGGAGCTACTAGCGCATGTTGTTCCAGAGGATGCAAAAGTTGCAGAAGTAATAACTGATGGGTTCTAGTCAAGAAGCATCAGGGACTTACAGGATAGTGAGATCAAGAAATGGATTTTAGGAACTAAATAAATTCCTATATTCCGGAGGATCGGGTAACATGGACACTAAGTAGCTCAGGAGAGTTTTCTATAGCATTGGCCTATGCAGCCTTAAAAAATGTGAGAAGAAAAGTAAAGTGGTACAAGATAGTGTGGGGGAAGTTATCTGTTCCGAAGCACTCATTCACCAGCTGGCAGTTCTCGGGTTGTCTACCAACACAAAACCGGCTGATGCAGAAGAAAGTGATAGGACAATCCAAATGTTGTTTATGCGACAGTCATGAGGAGAGTTATGCGCACCTATTTTTTGATTGCTCTTACTCCAAAATTGTATGGCAAGATTTTAAGAGAGCTTTGGGATTACCAGATATGGTCAGAGACTCCCATCGTGAGTGGTACTACCTGATGCGCCTGTGCAGGCATAGCACATTAAGTTCTGAGATCTTTCTAGCGTTCACATGTGCAGCAGTCCAAGACATTTGGATCGAAAGGAACTGGAGATTAAAGAAGCAGAGGTTTAGAATTGTAGAGGTTGTCAGCCAAAAGGTAATCAATAGCATGAAAGTGTATATGGGTAAATCGATAGATTCAGTGAAGGAGGATGTAGCAACAAAACTGCTACTAGTAAAATTGGGTATCGGGCTAACATTCAAGCAAAGAGAAGAACAGTGGATCAGCTGGAACAAACCGGAAGTAGATATGGTTGCGTTAAACTCCAATGGATCAGTACAAAATGGAAAGGCTTCTTATGGGGGTGCGCTGAAGGACTGGAAAGGTGATATGTTGATGGCGTATTATGGCAGTTCTCTTAACCTATCTATGTTGTATCAGGAGCTCTTGGGAATTCAAAAAGGGCTCGCAGGTGCGATAGAAATGAACATAAGAAAGGTCCAAGTGCAATCTGATTCTCTACAGGGAGTCCAAATCTTAAATAGGAAGGAGAAACCACCATGGCATTGCAGGAATATAGTAGCCCACATTCACAATGAGATGTTGAAGTTTAAGGTAGTAACAGTCAAACATGTATTCAGGGAGAGTAATGTAGTGGCAGATTATCTGTCAAGAGTGAGTAGTGAAATATGTATTGGTATTTTGTACTTTATTCCCCCATTAGATCACACACTTAATGATATGATCAAGGGGGATAAAGAAGGAAAAATGTACCTTAGAGCTTGCTTTAAATAAAAGGTTGGGGTAGCCTGAACCCCCTAGTTATTTCAAAAAAAAAAAAAAAAAATATATATATATATATATATATATATATATATATATATATATATATATATTGATAGAGTAATAAAATTAATATTTAAAAAAATAATCTCTAAAATACTAAAGTTTTACCTGTAGAAGAGCATATAGCCTGTAACCCCTTTCATCTTCGCACATGTGGCAGCCCCAAGACCTCTATAAAAAAATGCCAAAATTGTTGCACCCCATGCATACTCTCCTATCTCACTGAATTTTAACAACGACCTCAGATAACATAGAGGCACTCCAGTCCCAGACTTGTCAGTAAAAATGGCACATCCAAAGAAAAATATGATAAAAGCTCTGACAGCCCGTTGGACTTCCTGCAAACTCGAGGCTTTCTCCACCACCTTCCCAACAGCGTCACATATGTGGTTATCATGAACCTTGTTAGCAAAATGCTCCTGAAGGAATTCTAGCCTTACTTTTGAAGTGAACTTGCTAGCTTCCATCTCCGCATTAATCAAAACAATGGGGAGACCCAGAGCATGGTGTAAGAGATTTATCGATTGTTGTAAGTTCAACTCACTGTCACCTTGCACCGCTCTTCCTCTAACTGTGACTCCACAGATTTGCACAACATCGTCCAAAGTCATAGTCATCTCCCTAAATGGCATATGGAAGGTGTTGGTCTCCGGATGCCGCCTCTCCACAAATGCAAAGGCCAATGGTGGATCCATATGCTCGTGATAACTTAACATGAGATCATACAACCCAGTCTTTCTTAGCTCGTGGGAAAATCTCAGAGACCTTCTAAATTCATTCATGAAATCCCATTAGCAGAACTTCGCTAAGTGCAAAACACACTTCAACGCTCTGCGATCCTCCTAAAACAACCAAGCACGCATTAGATATATATGAGCAGAAACAAAAGATTTTGTAAAAGAAAATCGAAGTACTAAAGAAAATCAAAATATTACCCTTCTCTCCCAAACATCACGAGCGACATGCACCACATAGTCATACAACAGCTCTGACTCATACGAGCCACCACCATACTCACCTATTTTAAACTCCAAATCATCATTGGATTTTCTCACAAAATCCAATACCAAAGGTGCTTCTTCCACTGGTGGTACGACTTCTACCACATTTTTTTCCACATCATCATCCTGTTCCTCCTCCTCATCCCCATTGTCACCCTCTTTATCACCCTCCTCATCACCCTCCTCTTCCCCCTCCTCACCCTCCTCACTCTCCTCTTCCCACGATCCATATTTACATCTAAACCTATATTGTTATCACTATCTACACTATCTTCACTCGATGAATGAACTTTAGGAACCTCATTTTCTTTGTGGTCCCCTCTACGCGCTGAAGTCGATAAGCCATCTCCCTTTTTTCTCTTTCTTTCAACTGTGTCACCACTAGAGGAATCGCCACCTAACAACTTCTTCACACCCTTGAATGTAGTTTTCGCTACATTCTTCACATTCTTTGATCGAGGACCCATTGCTACAAAGAAAAATAAAACAAGTATTAGTAACTATAATAAGTTTAATCAAATTTAAATCAAATCTAAATTTTTAACACTACTATTACAGTTCCAAAACCTCCATAGTCTTCCCTAATACCCTTGCCCAACCTACATTCCATATATGATATGCCTGCTACTCCTACTAGTTAAGCTGTCATTATCCATAAGCATAGACCCTATGTTAGAAACTTTTGTTCAACACCCATTTACTAAACCAAAAGGAGTTGAGCATAAGTTTCTCACCAAATCCATAATGAATTCACAATTGCCACTAATCTATCCAATACCAACTTTCACAAATAATAAAACCACCAGTACAATATAATATCTTATACAATATCTTAATAGTACAATTAAACCTATAAAATGAATACTACGTTAAACACGATTTTTCTTTAAAGACTCACCTTGTGATTTTTCAAAAAAAAAATGGGCAATGGATTCTTCACAGACCAACCCCTAGAACAATGCAATCTAGGGGCGGTTTGAGATCAGTTTTGCTTACTAAGGGTTGCCTATATCACTGATCTATTTGCACGGGTCAGGACATTCAATATCTTGCGCAATAAATCCTTCAACTCGTGTAGCTGAAGCTCTGTCTGTCTAGATTGGGTTCACCCAAAAGCCGATATGAAAGTTGCCTGAGATTACAGTTATGGTTTGTTTTCTAAAAATTAGCGTCTAGAATCACATCTTTTGAAGTATGAGTATCTTAAAATATCTCTCCATAGTTTTCAAAACTAGAGGATATAAAAATGAAAATTATACACCCCGGAGTAGCCAAAATGATACCGGAATCACTTATAATTTTATCTTCTTGTCAAAACCTCTATATGGTTAAAGATATATTTTTCTTGAGAAAACCAACTAAAAAAAAATGCGAGGTGTCTCCAAGCAAGAATTAAACAAATAAAGTAATCCAAAGTGATACTATTCTCTATTTAATTCTATTTTTTGCCTTCACCTCTCTATTTGTCTCGAGAATATGACGTTAAAAGACTCAAACTTGTACCAATTTTTCAAAAAATCTTCCTTTCTTCTCAAAATCTTCCTCATTCCCAACCTTACTTTTTCAAAAACTGCCAAAAATGTCTTTTGTTACGAACAAAAACCCTCCACCTAGCAAGACTAGATGGATAAATATCAATGATCATGTGTAAGCATTTCCTAGAGAACTGCAGCTAAAGATATGTACACATTTACCAAAAACCATTCCTGATATAGGTAAGAGACGAGCTAGGAGAGAAGGTTGGTGCTCAAACTGTCAAACACTAACTTGCCCCGGTCTTCAACCTCATAGTGAAAATTCAGTTTTCAAGGTTTTCATGGGCCAGCTACCTGCTCACCGAGTACATTTGAGGAGAATAATCCAACCGTCTGGTTGGGATTGACTCAATTTTTCAAAAACTTCAAATTCTTAGGAATCTAACTTAAAACGACCCACCTTTTTAAAATTTCAGTACATATTCAAAACCCAAAAAAATTAATTAAATTTTTTCTTCTTTCATTTGTATATATTTTCCAACAGTTCCTTTTCATTTTTTTTCCCTCATCTATTTTCCATCCACTATTTGATGTGAGTGTACCATATATCATTGCATGGCATTTTTTATGTTGATCATTTTGGTACCTCACGGGTCCGGATCGGCCGAGTAACGAAGCGAGGATCAGCTTTTGAAGTTGGCAAGGCACTAAGGACATGATTGGAATTACCTGATTTCATTTGGGCTTGGGCTAAAATTTCAAAACAACTTATAAGGCACGTGCAAGGCACATGCCATTAAACACTTATAAGCCTCGCGACCACCTTACCGACCTCATCTTCCCCAAAATTTCCCAACCCTAGCCGCACCTAACCGCACGCATGACCGCCTCCTTTCAGCTCGCGACTGCCTACCCACTCATACAACCACCACTCTTATTTTTCACAGCCTGCTCCATTTTCAACCCCCATTCCTACTAAAAACCCCAATTTCATCAATTCCAACTCCAAATGGCTCGAGTTCTAAATATCGTGCTAGAGCAAAATTTTGAACTTATCTTCAATTCCAATCTATTTGAAGTGTACTACAAGGCTGAGATTAAAAGAAGAGGATGGGAGTCTTTGGTTTTATTGGAAGGTGCGAGTTATTCTCCCTCTCTCTCTTTCATTTTATAACCACATGCAGCGAGGGCAGGATGACCGCATCATGGTTGTCAAGGATGGTCGCATGCTCGAGCTCACTAAGGAGGTGGTGAGTGAGGTTCTGGGGATTCCTCTGAAGGCTTATGTTGAGGCGAAACAGTCCCCAGACAACAAGACCATTGATGTGATGATGGCTGAAAAACTTTTCGATGGGGTGAGTAACACTACGCGTTTCAGAGTTCGCTGCGAAGGAATCAATTGGCGGTATCTCAATGGACAGCCTACAACTTGATAGGCTCAGCCAAGCCTTCTGATATTAGTAAGGTGATGCTCCACATCCTGTGGATTCTTCAAGAGTACAAGAGAAGCTTTTGCATCATCACCTTCATTTGGGAGCAACTATGCAAACCCAGCAGGAGCAACAACGTTTCAAACACCGTGTCACAAGAACACTGCAGAGCATTAGAGATGCGCTCCCACGTAGTGATAGACACCCTAGGACCCGATGTCAAGGAGAAAGATCTTCTCGATGTCGTGACGAGTCACACACAGATTCTGACTAAGAAGTTCCCTAGTGTCCGTATAGTTGGACATTATTCTTTTTATTGTATTTTATTTTGTTGTTTAATTTTCTTTTTTTTATTATGACGTTAATATAATATTAATTTTATATATGCTTATGTTATTTGTTTTCTTGTGGAATTTGGTATATGAGTAGAAGGTAATACAAATACATCATGCCATAAATTTCCATTTTTCTTTTTTTTCTACATTTCATATGTTTTCAAAAATACAGAAACCCAAAAAAATTCATAGTAGACTAATTATCCCTAGTACAATAAAACATGTATTCCTTGTTCTATATTAAACAACCCACGCCCCAAATTTATTTGAGGGTGGCGTATTTTCATCATGAAGAACAAAATATAGGTGTATCACCGTTTTTGCTCATGTTTCTATGGTGATCTCTTTCCTTATCTCTTCATACTTATAGGACAAAACATATTTCTATTTGGGGGTGGAATAGTAATGTTTTTCAAAAACTAGGCAATTTCTATATTAGATATAATAGTATATTTCTTTATTTCTAAAAAAAAATTTGAAAAAGACCAAAAATATTTTTCTGTTCAGTATTAAAATGTCTTGTTTCCTTTTTCTATGATGAATAAAAAGTTAAGAAGTCTCATTATAGCAATAGAGTAAGAATTTGTTCTTCAAACTTAGACTAATATACGTACAATATTTTCTGCATCTTTTCATGAATGACATCCATAAGCATTTAATTGTATATAGCAGGGAGTTTCTGAGACCAAGGTTAGAATAGATAAGTTTCATATCCTGTGAGAATCTAGCCAAAAGCCTCATCTGAATGATTATTGAGTAATGACACATAGGATGTCCGGATAGAAAGACCACACCTCTACTTGCTTGATCACCATGCTATATCCTAGGACATAATTTAGGCCTTTTTGGATCGATATAGCCAAATAAACGTTAAAACCCCAAAAAGATAGTTTTTTCTCTACTTACCCCCCTTGAGCCTTCACTAATTTCTAAAAACCTTTTTATTCTTCACCATAAATCCCTATCCCATTACAGCACACAATAAAAAGCTTACCCAGCTAACGAATTAAGAATTGGATGGATATCAGAAAAAGAGAAGAGAAGACATTGTACAAAAATAGATTAGTTAGTTGCTTCAAAAAGAAAAGAAACACCCATCAAAAACCAAAACTCCAAAAAAATCAAAGTAGTCAAAAATTGAATCTCCCAAAAGTTCAAAATCAAAAGGAGTTAGTTGCTTCGAAAAGAAAAGAAAGGAAAGAAAAGAAAGACCCATCAAAAACCAAAACTCCAAAAAAATCAAAGTAGTCAAAAATCGAATCTCCTAAAAGTTCAAAATCAAAACGAGACGATATCAGAAACAAAAGCAAGTTAGAACTCCCAATTAAATTTCAAAATCATATGGAGTCACAAAGCCAAAATCTAAGAATCACAATTAGGAAGCAAAGAACAAAACGATGTTCTTCTCTAGTTACAAGTATCTTGAATACCCAATTTCTCAACTTATCATATTTTTGTTTTTCCCTTCCTTTTTCTTTCTAAACCATCACCCTAGCCCCGTAACTCCTAGTAAAATACCTCTAGCTTAATTAGGAATACGATGGTGTGATAGTAAGTGGCAAGTGTGATCTATCGATCCCGATTTCCTTTGGACGTCATTCGTGTATGTGTGGAATATAAATGCCTGCAACATTTGAAAGAGCAAAACTTGAGTGAATATATCAGAGAGTTTGTGTTTTAACACATCCCTATGAGAACCCACCTTAAGGACGCTCTCCAAAAGTTTCGGAAACGACTCTGCTTTTGCAATTCATTATTCATGTTTTGCACATTTCTCTTTAGATGATTAAATTACTATACATATGTTATTCTAAGTTCAAAGCAGCTTGTCCTTATTCCCCGCTAATGAGATGTATAGCCTTCGAAGAATAAATAAGGAAACAAGACCCTTTGTACTAAATAGAAGAAGTTTGTTACTACCTTTAATAAAAAACTCTCACGAGGCTTAATGCTTGTCCACTAGGGAATTCCTAGTGATTTAATGCCTCGTTGCATATGGTCAATGCAATAACACTCTGCAAAATGAGATTAGTATAATTTGTAATAAATCACTCATTTGTGATCTTAGTTTTTTCTCTCAACTTTGCTTAAGGACAAGCAAAATGCTATTTGGGGTGGTGATCGGCTCCCAAATGTGCGTTTTATTATCCTTAGATTACTGCATTACAGCCCTTCTTACGCATAATGAAAAGACAACTTATAATTTTTATTGTCTTTTTCAGGTTATTTAGACAACCGATCATAAAAGCTACATCTTAGCATCAAAAGGAGCCTTATTTATGCTTATTATGAAGACTCGAAGCTGCTATAAAAAAGTGCTAAAAAAGTCAAAGTCAAAGTCAAGGTCAAATGTCAAGGACTCCAAACTAGATAGCTGAAAGTCAAGTCCTTAACTCAAAAGACTAGAGATAGATGTCCTTGACACAAAAGAAGGCTTTCTTTAAAACCTATCTTGATCAAGAAGAAATCAAAATGAAAAATGAAAAAAAGTGAAATCATAAAAGCAAACTTGGTGAGGTGTCTCAAATGTAATGGGAGAGGGCAAATCAGTCTTTTGTAAAAGTAGGGGTATAAGAAATCAAAAGTAGGATGAGAGAATGCACCTAAACTTATTCTAGTGTCATGTAGGATTTTATTTTCAAGTTATTTTACATTCAAGTCATTTACTTTTTGTTCTTATTCATTTTCAATATAGTTATTTCCTTCAAGTTTGTTCTTCAATTCATTCAATCAAGTTATTTCTTTCAATGTTTGTGCTTTCAAACAATCATTCAATCAACTAGTCTTTTCTAATGTTCTTCAACTAGATTTAACAAAACAAGTCCTAAAGCTAAGAAACCTATCTTCCTTCCTTCTAAAATTCCCAATCATTCAATCTCCAAACAATTTATGGTGAACCTCATTCAATATCTTTTGAAGACTCCCACAACTACAACTTCAGGACCCAACCCAAATAGCCTCAATTAGGCCTTATAAACTTAACAACTCTTTGGTTTTCTTCCCATGTGGGACTAAGTGTTTTTCATAATCATTTCTCAACCATTTCATCTCAAGTGGGGTAACTTGGGAGACAAATTACTCATTCATTTCTCAATGGATTTGTACAAATTCAAGTTTCATGTGTTCACTACTAATAAGAAAGAATTAAAATTTGATTGATGCATAGTGAATATATGATGTCGTGAACAGTAAATCATGGTGGAAAAACAATAGATAAAACTCATCAAAATCATGTGATAAAGAGGAGAGTAGTCATGTTCACCAAACTCTAATTCGTACACTACTTGGATGCGAATCTAGATTGCAATTATGCTTCACTAATAAGAGTCAAAACAGTAGATATGATGTGAAAACAGTAAATTTAGACAATGAATAAAGGAATTAGAAGGGGTTTAATCCGCCATACGATTCGATTTACTATTAGTTAGTATCGAATCGCTTTGTTAATCCCTAGTGAATACCAAGTCCTCTCGGATCGAGGTTTCACTAGTAAGAGAGTATAGCTCCACCACAAATCTCTTTGATAGTGGCTCTATACTCTAGTTCTCCGTTATGAGCTCTATCTCTAGTTACTCATAGCAAAGAACTTGAAGTTCTTATTTGCAAAACAATAAATCCTAAAGATTAATCATCCTTACACAGCTTCATAAACCTCCTCTAATATAGGTTTAACCTAGTGTCATAAGAATCATTACATAAGGGCAATAATAAGAAGACCTAATGTAGGGAGAATTAAATTTAATATTAAAGAACTAAGCTTTTTATTGATAGGTTCTAATAGAGGCTACAATGCTAACCCTAATAAAAGTAAAAACTAATTAAAACTAAACTAAATTACTTATTAACTAAATAGGGGAAGATATGAGATGTTTAGCCTTAGCCCTATTTATATAGAAGAGGGTTAGGTTTACATTTTCGTGCATGGGCCAAAAAGGGGGACTTTGGGCCTCTAAAGCTAGCCCAAAGTCCATTAGGTTAAGTCTAAAAGGGCCACATCTGTTGGAAATTACTTCAGTGCCCTTTTCGTCCACTTTTATTACTTTTATTAGGGTAAGCTGATTTGAAAGTTGATTCCAAGCCGGTCATTTTGACATAATGTAGGGCCAATTCTGAGGCCCGAGTCCAAAGATACGACTTGTTGAAGTTCTGCTAACTTTTCTATCTTGATTGACTTTGACTTCCCAGCTGTGACTGGGCTTGAAAAAGGCTTTTCTCCATGATTATTAGGCTTTAAATGTAGAACTTCCTTGGCAATCATCTTGACTCATTTTCCATGCAAAAGTGGTGCTTTTAGTCACCTAATCAACTTCAAGTCCTAAAATGCACAAAAACACGTAAACATTACTAACTCTTATTTATTATAAACATAATTGGCATAAATAGAGTACTATTAAGGGGCATAAACTACACTTTTGGATGCTTATCACACCACCCCAAACAGCATTTTGCTTGTCCTCAAGCAAAGATAAGGAATAAAAACATATAAGTTACCAAAAATATGGTCCTAATTAATCTCGTTTCGCAGAGTATGATTGCATTGACTATATGCAATAAGGCCTTAAACCACTAGGAATTCCCTAATGGACGAGTGATAGCCTCGTGAGAGTTTTCCAGAGAAAGTACTCACAAACTTCATTTATACTACAACAACTAAGAGATAAAAATAAAATTCTTAATTAATCTAAAATATCTATACATCTTAATAGCAATATAATAAGAACAATGCTTTCGAAACCTAAGCTAATACACGCATAATAATCAAATCATCTAAAAATATACATGCATGCTATGAACTATGTTATGAAATGCAATGACAGGCCCATTTCTGAAACTTTTGGAATAGCGTCTTTAAGTAGGTCCTCACGATTTGTCAAGACAAAAATATTCTGATTTTTCCACTCAAGTTAGCTCACTCTAGTGTGAAGTGGGCACACGTACACTTCCTCAAAATCTCAATGACGTCCAAAGGAGCTGAGGTCGATCAATCACATCTACCACTTACTATCACAGCAAATTAATCATAATTGTGCTAGAGGTCTTTATTAGGTGATACGGGGTTAAGGTGATGGTTTAAGAAGAAACAGAATGGATATTCAAATAAACAAATCTAAGATGAGAGGGTCTTCAATTACATGTAACTAGAGAAAACCTTGTTCTTACTTTGCTTTTACACTTAGTTTCCATCCTTAACCTTTTTATTTTGGCTTTTTTACTCCTTTTATTCTATTTTTAGATTTTTTGTTTTATTTTGTTTTGTTTTCTTTTCTTTAGATGGAAACTTCTTTCCTTTTTCTTTTCTGAAGCAACTAACTAATTTTTGGTTTTCTACACGTTTTTCTCTTTATTTTCTTTACTCATCCTATTTTCAGACTCATTCAAAGATGGGAAGGTTTATTTTTATTTTTATTGGTTTAAACGATGGGTAAAGGATTTGTGGTTGCGAAAAGGCTAAATGAAAGGCTCAGAGGGGCGACTAGCAGATAATTACTTATATGTATGATTTTTTAGCTATATTAATCCAAAGTGGGCCTAAATTCTTGCTTAGGATATGGTATGGTGATCAAGCAAGTAGATGTGTGATTTCTCTACTCAGATTATATGTCTCATTTGTGTCATCACTCAGATACTCACTCATATGAGGCTTTTAGGCTAGAATCTCATAGGATATGTACAATTAAGTAGTCTAACCTAGGTCTTATAAAAATACTGCCAAGTACACTCATACATGCTCATGCAAGATGTTAATGAAAAGATGCAATGACTATTACCTACGAATTAACCTAAGTTTCTAAGAAATTTGCTTAATTATATTACTACTTGAGATTTCTAGACTAATATCATCATGGAAAAGGAAATAATACCATTATCCTAAGTGCATAGTATAAATTTTTTTTTTTCTTTTTATATTTTTTTATACGACAATTAATATGTAATATACAACCTAGTATGTGCTTAAACATTTACATCGTGTTTCTATACCACCCCAAACAAAATCATGCTTTGTCCCCAAAGTATGGAATGAAAAGAAAGGATAGAGAGTACCATAGAAACGTGCTTGTAAATGGTAGCACCTGTAAAGAAAGTTAAACGATACAAATATAAAGAATTAAAATGCAGACGCAACTCCTATATGAGTTCCATCCATTATGGAGATAAAGGGAAATAAAAATTGCTTGGGACATAAGTGGACTCTAACATAAATATAAATATTACCATATATAGTTGTTTCTAATCATGCATTTTCTTCCGATTGCTCCTCACTTGTGAAATAAGGCTCCTTTAAGTCTTACATATCTATGACTATTTTCCAAGCCTTCATCCTGTTTTCATTTACCCTAGCCAACCTATTTAGTGCAATTTGGTCGGACGGGGTGCATGGGGCTACTAGGTGAGGTTGTCGGCGCCAGCCAAGCCAAACCATAGCACATAAAGAACGGACTATAGCATTGGCCATGCGGATTGTATCAACCTTAACCCAATTAGTGAAGCGTGTATAGAATTCAGGGAAAAAGATTGTCATTATACGTGTAACTGTGACTGGCATAAGAAGGTACTAATACCTAATAGTCTGTGCTCTTGCAAGACCATCCACTATGGTTTTGGATATATCATAATATTAATGCCCTTAGGCTAAAGCAAAGAAGGTGTTGCATGTGCAGGAATTCGCGGATTTAAAGTGCCAATCTCCTAGGACATTAAGCTTAAGGAAAAGCATAGCAAGGCCTGTATTGAGGGCCATGCTTCATAAGGATACGTTATGTTGCCCTTGGTGTACTACTTGAAATATGCCAACACCATATGTCTCATGGAAGTTTACCCAATCATAATGATTGTCATTATCATCTATATAGTTAAGCTCGTTATGTGGGGCAGTGGTTGGAATTTCTAAGGCACATGCAATTAAGTACTTAATCAGTAAACAACGTTTGTCATCTAATGTCACTATGAGTCCATCTTCTCCAGGGGAGCGTGTATAGAATTCAACATGCTCATAAAAATATGTAGTAAGTGCAGGAGAATAAATTTGATCAGGTCTTACCAATAGGGTTTCCCAATGGTGCTCCATAATCATATCATCAAAGTATGCATTGTACTTCTCATTGAGAAATACGTCCTCAAAAGACTATTCCGGTATAATTTTTGGAATAGACATAACAAACAAATAATGAATTGAAGTACTAGAAGTTAGAAAAGTGGAACCTGGAAATCCGAGGCCTGGAAGCTTGCAGTGAGGGCACGCACACACTTGGAATAACCCTTGGGTGGGCGCGGTGCGCAATCAAAACTACTGATACCAATTTAATACGAGCGTGGTGCGCGCTAAGTTTGGTCTTATGAGAGGTGTGTGCGCGCTCTGAGATGCAGCAATGTCTTTAGGGTTTTCAATTATGAAACTACATGCTTAGAGATTGATTTTATAGTGTTTGGTTGCTAAGTCTAAGGCCGAACTGTTGCTAAAATAAAAGATGTGAGAGCGGGGTTCATGACATTGATCAATTATATTTCCTAAACATGTTGAATATCAACAAAAAAACTATATGGTAAAGAATATGTGATTAATCATGCATTAAATTTAACAATACTTGCATATATAAATAATCACATAAACAAGTAAATATTAACTACTTAACTAAAAATGAAATTAACAATTAATTAAACTAAAGTATTGAAATAAATACGGAATTTAAATGGTTATTACAAAACAAGAATAATTCTAAATCAAATTCATCATAACAATTCAAATATAAAGAAGCTATCCCTGGGAAGAAGATGGTCCTGAACCATCAGACGGACGACGACGACAACGCTCACATCTAGAATCAGAAGAAGAAGGCGAACCTCCTGGCTATGGCAAACGTCTCAAGACCTCGACCTGAAAAGCTGCATGTGCCTCTTCCATATTCTCTATTGAATTAAGCATGTCGGCGTGGTTATCGGCTATGGTGCGAATGTTATGCTCTAGGCTATGGTGATCACGTTGAATGTAATCCTGATGCCTTTATATCGATTCACAGAGTGTAGTTAGGTTTCACTGATGATTATAAAGCGTTCGCATATGGAGTAGTGAAAAACGTGCAAAATCAAAAGTAGCACGATCCATAGCGTTATCAGCAAAACAAACAGGATATTCATCTTCATCCTCATCCTGATCTAAACCATCAGCTCTCTCTTCAGGCAGTGTCCAATTCCTTTGGACACAGTCACTATACACCTTTGCATTTGAGTGAATCTTAAGATGAGGCCTAGGTGACACATGCACGCAACCCTAAATTAAGATAATCTTAGTAACTAAAACTAGGAAGGATGCAGTAGTAAGGCCTACAGCCATAAGCTCATCACGCATTAAATTAATGAGGCAAAAACCATACCTCCTGTTCTGCAAAACCCAAAGAATGTGCAAGAAGACAGGCTGATGTCACTCGACTTCAAAGTGCTACAGATATTTTTGCCTAGCCACTGCATCACAACCAGCTGGTTAATCCTAAGTGATTGCTGCCTGGCACAATGAGAACGATCATTGTATCGACCCTCAAGTAGCGTCTCCAGCATCAGCTAATGCATTCCATCAAACTGGGATTGTTGTAAGGTCAGGGTGACCTATTTAGCGGGTATCCCAGTGATGGTAGCAAGCATATCATGAGTCACATCCCGGTGAACTCCGTCCAAATCCACAAACATCCGCCCTGAAGGAAGTATCATCTTATTATGATAAAACATCAACACCAAATCCTCATGGTAGTACTCCTCAATAGAGTACCATATTCTATCCCTCCCTCTAGAATGCATCTCCATACCATAAAATGGCTAGAATATCTCCACATTAAATGCGAATTTTGGTAAGATTTTTACTGGTTGGGCTATTTTTTGGTTGAATTTTGAGTACGGTTAAGTGTTTAAATAGGGGATGATTAGGGGAAGATGATGTAAAAATTTGGAGAAGGTTTGTTTCGATGGAGGCGCCGAACGCGCTTGAATTTAATGTTGAGTAGGCGCGATGCGCGCTAGGATCGATTTAGATTAGGTTGAATTTTGTTTGAGAAGATGAAGTGAATGGGCCAGTGTTGGAACTTAAATGGGATGGTCGGTGGGGTGTAAATAATGTGGTTCGGGTGGAAAAATGAATTTTGGCCCAAACCCAAATCTTTTCTATAATGCCCATCCTGTCTCGCTGCCTCGTAAACTTAAAACTAAGATTCCCGATTCGTTAGCAGTTCAATTTTTGTGAATGATCTATGAAAATGACCAACATGAAAAATGTTATCTAATGATCTAGGAAAAACTCAAATCTAATCGTGGGCAACATATGAAATGGTGGAAGAACGCCTCAAAATACGTAAATGGCATAAGTTATGAGGGCGAAGGAAAATTTAGAAAACTAGAGTGTGTCGCACGAATCTATAAGACGTAAAGCAGCATAAACAAATATAAGAAGTTGAGAGAACAAGGTGGGGTGATTACCCGCCCCCAAACAAAATTTTAGAATAGGATGAAATTTTTTTGTTGTGGTGAAAAAGAATGTATTTTAAGGTCAGATACCCTAGACTTTCTAATCTATCTAATATTTATGGGTTTTATAATTTCAAATTTATATGAATAGGATTTTTTGAAAAATACAAGAATAAAGCAAGCAAAAGTGTAAATCACTCCATAGAGAAACACTACTCAAAAGAATTGAGAAAAAGTGCAAGAAAGGAATACGTGAATTACATGAATGTGGACTAAGGATCTGGCACTTACAACCACACACTCCGAAAGGAGGGTCCGATTACCTTAATGGAGTACTCCAAAAATATAGAATTAAGATAGGAAGTACACCAAGCATAGAGGTCAGTCCTCGTAAACAGGGTCTTGTAGAAGGGTTTCTTCTACAGCGGGCAAACGTAATTCGTGGAAATGTTTTAAGCGTTGCCCATTTATTTGAAAGGTACTGTTGTCTTTGGGATTTACTAAAGTAATGACTCCTTGAGGAGTGACATCAGTAACTAGAAAAGGTCCTGACCAACGTGTTTTTAATTTACTAGGAAAAATATGCAAACGTGAGTTATATAGCAAAACCTTTTGACCAAGGTCAAACTCTTTACGTAAAATATGTTTATCATGAATACGTTTCATGTTAGCTTTATAATCCTTTACTAAATCGAAAGAATCGCTACGGATTTCTTCAAGCTCATTTAATTCTAACTTGCGCTTGACACCAGTGGCGTTAATGTTGAAATTAAGACTTTTAATGGCCCACAGGGCACGGTATTCCAACTCAACAGGCAAGTGACAAGGTTTACCAAAAACTAAGCGGTAAGGGGAAATACCAATAGGTTTTTAAAAGTTGTTCTATATGCCTACAAAGCATCCGTTACGCATCTAGACCAGTCTTTCATATCAGGATTAACTGTCGCTTCTAATATCTTTTTAATTTCTCTATTGGACACCTCTACTTGACAACTAGTTTGTGGGTGATACGGAGCTGCCACCTTATGGGTAACTCTATATTTCTTGACTAAAGCTTCAATAACTCTATTACAAAAATGTTTTCCTCCATCACTAATGATGGCCTTAGGTACACTGAAACATGAGAAGATATACTCCTTCATAAACAAAACTATAGTTTTATGATCATTATTACGACAAGCCATGGCTTCAATCCATTTAGAAACATAGTCGGCAGCTACAAGAATATAAATGAAACCATGTGAAACAAGAAACGGGCCCATGAAATCTATACCCCAGCCATAAAAAATCTCCACTGTAAGGATTGGATTTAAGGGCATCATATTACATTGAGTAATACGGCAAAGTTGTTGACATCTAATAATACACGCTTTACAGTGTGGATGGGCATCTTAAAATAGGGTCGGCCAATAAAAATAGCACTGAAGAACTTTGGAGGCAATTTTCTTTCCACTAAAATGACCCCCGCATAATTGTTCATGGCAGAAGGATAAAACTTCATTATGCTCCCACTGGGGAATACAACATCGTATTATCTGATCCGCACAATACTTAAAAAGGTAGGGTTCATCCCAGTTGCAAAATTTAACTTTTGCCAAAAATCTCTTGCGTTCATTCCTAGTTCATATGTTAGGAATGATCTCGGACACTAAAAAATTTACTATGTCTGCATACCAAGGTGCATAAAAAATTGAATAAAGATGCCCATCTGGAAAAGAGTCAGATATCGATTCAGAATCACTGTCACCCTCATTAGTTATCTTAGATAAGTGATCTGCAACTACATTTTCAGCTCATTTTTATCCTTAATTTCCAAGGTAAATTCAGTTAGGAGAAGAATCCAATGGATCAATCTCTGCTTAGCATCCTTCTTCACAAGAAGGTACCTAAGCGCGGCATGTGGTCTGTATAAACGATGGTCGTGGAACCAACTAAGTAGGGACAGAACTTATCTAAGGCATAGACAACAGCTAGAAATTCCTTTTTAGTAGTATTGTAATTACGTTGAGCATCATTTATGGTTTTATTAGCATAAAAAATAACATTAGACTTATTATCTAACTTTTGTCCTAGCACAACACCAACATCATAATCACTAGCATCACATATAAGTTTAAAAGGTTTTGACCAGTCTGGTGGCTGTATGATAGGTGCAAAGGCTAAAGCAACTTTTAAAATTTCAAAAGCTTGTTTGTAGTCATGATTAAAATAAAAAATGGCATCTTTTAAAAGCAATTGTGTTAAAGGTTTAGCTATTTTTGAAAAATCTTTTATGAAACGTCTATAGAAACATGCATGGCCTAGAAAGGCCCTAATTTCACAAACAGTCCGTGGTATAGGCAGAGACGATATTTTATCTATTTTAGCTTTATCTACTTCTATTCCATTTTTAGAAATAATATGACCTAAAACTATGCTTTTAGTGACCATAACATGACATTTTTCCTAGTTTAAGACTAAGTTCTTTTCCTGACACCGTTTCAAAACTTTAGAAAGATTTGAAAGACAATCTTCAAAGGAATGACCATGAATGGAAAAATCATCCATAAATACTTTCATGAATTTCTCCACCATGTCACTAAAAATATGCAGCATACAACGCTGGAAAGTACTAGGCGCATTACACAGGCCAAAGGGCATTCTTTTATATGCATATGTAGTCTTCTCTTGGTCATCAATGTCAATAATAATCTAAAAATAGCCAGAGTAGCCATCTAAAAAATAATAGTAAGCATGTCCGGCTAGACGTTCAAGTATTTGGTCGACAAAGGGTAAAGGAAAGTGATCCTTACGTGTCATAGCATTAAGCTTCCTATAATCAATACAAATCCGCCACGTTATAGGAAATTGGGTGGAAACTAACTCTCTATCAGCATTATATATGACTGTATCACCAGATTTCTTAGGGACTACATGAACTGGGCTCACCCATTCACTATCTGAAATGGGGTATATAATGCCAGCATCGAGTAATCTCAAAACTTCTGCTCTAACAACCTCTTTCATGGCAAGGTTTAAATGATGTTGTGGCTCATGGGAGATTTTTGCATTATCCTCCAAATGTATGCGATGTTTACATACGCTAGAGTCAATACCCTTAATATCATCTAAAGACCAACCAATCGCAGAACGATGTTCACGAATAACCCTAATCAAATTTGCCTATTCAGTAGCAGATAACTGAGATGATATAATAATCGGATGAGTGCCATCCGGATCAAGATGAATGTATTTTAACTCAGCGGGAAAAGTTTTAAGCTCAGGGGTGGGAAGAGTTGGAATAAGGGAATCAGGAAGGTTTTCCTCCTCTAAAATGCAGATTTGTCCAGAAAGGAGCTCTTCAATCTCATGAGCTATATCATAGATAGGAGTAGATTCTAAGAGGGCATGTACTTCTTAAATGTAAGAATCCTCAGTACTGCCAAAGAAAAGAAATCGGTGCATCTAATTATCTGGAAAAGTTTTGTTAAAATAACCTTGAGCGAGACTCTCTATCATGCGAATTTTGCCATCTATAGTCGTGTCTGGTGTCTGTTGCATCATTTTAAAAATATTTACCTCAACAGCAAGATTTTCAAAGGAAATGGACATCGAACCATCATGGCAATTAATGAGGGCATTGCAGTTACTAAGAAAAGGAGCCCTAAGATGATAAGAACAGAGTCATGGGCGACTTAATGACAAAATCGGCTGGATAATAGAAGTCTTGTACTTTAACAAGAATATTTTCAACTACGCCCTTAGGATACTTAATCGAACGATCGGCTAACTGCAAAGTCATTTTAGATCATGTATACCTAGTTGATATAAAGGTAAAATGGGAGTAAGTTAACACTCGCCCCTAGATCTAGAAAAGCAGTTGTTGTAAAAGTATCGCCTAAGGTGCATTGTACAGTAGGACGACCAGGGTCCTTATACTTAACAATTTCGTTATGCTCAGATAAAGAGGGAAACTGTTTTGTTAAGAAGGCTTCTTTTGGTATGTTTTTTTCCCTCTTTATGGTGCAAAAATCTTTAAGAAACTTAGTGTGTGTTGGAAGACGTTTTATAGCTTTGAGAAAAGATAGGTTTATAGTTAAATTTTTAAAAACCTCCCTAATCTCGTCAAAATTATCATCCTTCTTTAACATAGCTAGTCTCTAGGGAAACAATGGTTTTTCTCTATATTTAGCATAAGGGTCAATATAAGTATTGCCCTTTTCTTTAACTATTGTCGGTTTCCCCTTAGGTTGAGGTTTACCTTTTACTTCTATAGTGGTAGGATCTTCAGTTTCAACTATGGTGTCTAGTAAGTTTTCTTTATCTTGTTGTGGGGAATCCTCAGGCATTATTACTTTGTTGTCAACCACTTTCCCTAAACGGAGAGTAGTTACGGCCTTTAATTCTCCTTGTATTATATTTTCATTACTATAAATACCATTTAATTCAAAAGATGTGTTTGTTGATTTTGGATTAGGTACAGGTTGACTTGGAAACACGCCTTTTTGTTGTGGTTTTTCTTAGGCTAACTGTTGGATGGGTTGTTGGATTGCTAGTAATATTTGTTGTTGAGCTTGCATATATGGATCGAATCTATCATTTTGGGAAGGTTAAGTTGCCATAGGTTGTGTAACATGAACTATCTCATGTTAATTATTAACGGGTGGAATTTGATAGTTGTTATTAACCAGTACTAAACTTCTATTATTTTTCTTATAATTATTGTGACATTGTCCTTGCATTGGTTGATATTGATTGTAGTTATTGGTGGGCCTAACGTTTTGATTATTAAAACCTAGAGGTGTTGCTTTTTGGTGATTATTACGCCAACTAAAATTAGGATTCTGTCTCCAAGGTGCGTTAGGTATATAATTAAAAGCACAGACATCTTCTGGCTGTGATTGTGGTTGTTCATAAGCAAGAGGACAATAATGATCTGAATGTTCAAAACTATAACAAAAATTACAGTGAATAGAGTTTATATTTATGATAAGAGTTTGTTTTTCTTCTTGTTCTTTAACAGAAAGGGCATCTACCTTACAAGTGAGGCATTCAATTAAAGTTTTAAGTTCAGGATCTTGTTTAATCTCAAACATACTGGTTGCCTTAGCTGTAGAAGAAGGAATGGAGCGGGAGTAATCGTTACCTCCCCAGTTGTTACTTTTCTTGGATTGATTATCTAGAAAGTTATAAGCATATGTGGCTCCTTTACTTAAGAAATTACCTCCATTCATGATATTTAAAGTTTCTTTATGATGTTGGGATAAGCCTTTAAAGAAGGCACAAACTAGTGTGTCTTTACCAAGATTATGATGTGGACATTCTACTAGAAGATCAGTGAAATGATTCAAAGCCCCAGAAAAGGATTCTTGAGGCTTTTGATGATAGAAATGAATATTTTGTATCATCTCATCAGTCTTCTGTTGTGGGTAAAATTGTTCCATAAATAATTCTACTAGTTTTTCCCATGTATCGACAGAGTTCGGCTTTTGTGCTGTTGGCCAAGCAGCCGCTTTGTCAGCTAGGGTGAAAGGAAACACCCTAAGCTTTATTTGTTCTGGTCTTATGTTAGGATGATGGAATGTAGTAAGAACTTGTTATATCCTACGTAAGTGTTGATAAGGCTTCTCATGGTCTAAGCCATGGAAAACATATAGCAGATTAAATATATTGGGGGGGATTCTAAAATCTCTCGTAGTATCTGTAAGAATTATGCAGGACTCAGGTCCATCGTTTAAAGCCTTATAGAAATCAGAGAGAGGTCCCTCTGCTATTCCTTCACCCATTGCTACAAATATAGTTGTGGTGGGTGTATGTTGTGTGTGTGTTGTGATTGGTGAATTTCTAGATAGGCGGTTATTTCTGAATTTACGATAAAATATATCAGGTTTATGCGTACCAGATCTTAATCTCATGCAAGTTTTAAGTCTAGTAGGCAAGTCCTAACGAGCATGCAAAAATATCCTGATTATTACTAGAAATAGAATCCCCTGACAGTAATTCGGGGATGTATAGAGGTCTTACCTGGAGCGTCCTTTCTACGTGTATAAATAGCGTCTTCAACAACCTTGAAGCACATCTACATTACTTGAACAATTATATGAGTACTGGTCCTGGTACACGGTGTGGATTGTGAAGTCCTATAAAATGTTTAACCTTATTAGTTTTTAAATTTAAGAATTAGGAAAAGGCTTTTTACTATGGACTTTGTGTTGGGCCTTTATGTTAGGCCTGTGAAAAATGGTCTTTTGGTAGTGGGTGGGCTTTCTAATTAATATTTAATAAATTACTTTTTTTGTTTTTTTAATCAAACCAACGGCCAGGTCACTTAGGAATTTTAGGGAGGTTGTTCGTGCTTGCACGTTCCTTAATTAGATAACCCCAAATTCTTTCAGTTTGCTAGACACCGTTTAGAATGAAGAAAAATAATTTTTAAAATTTAGTAATTTTTAGCATACAAGTATTGTATTGTACTCTTGAGATAAGATTGCAATTAATATTTAAAAATTAATTTAAGCTAATTAACCTAGAGCGCTTGCGCGCTTAGAATCTAGTTATATTGGGCATGTGTCGCACTTGAGATGTAGAAGGCGGGTCGCGCTTAGTGAAGGCAAATTTAGGGCGCGCGCGCGCTCATGACTTAAAAGTTGGGTTTCAGATCTTCAGGGTCAGGTCACGGGAGGGCAGGGAGTTGGCTGAGCAACTCGTATGCTCTCTTACAGTAGCAGAAAATTGGCAAAAAGTACGAACAATGTTTTAGTGTGTGATTTGTGAATAGTGAAAACAGTGTTTTGTAATCTAAACACGCATAATGTAAAGAAATTAGATGGCAAGCGGCACCATTGATAAGAAAAAATTAAAATTTGAACTACCAAAACAATAATGAGAAGGGTGAAAACAGTAGAATTTAAATATGAGAAAGAGAATTAGAAAGGGTTTAATCCGCCATGTGATTCGATTTACTATTAGTTAGTATCGAATCGCTTTGTTAATCCCTAGTGAATACCAATTAAGTCCTCTCGGATTGAGGTTTCACTAGCAAGAGAGTATTGATAGGGTTATAACTAAAAGCATTACTTTTGTATTAACTCTAATTTTTTATATTTTGAATGAGAATCATATGGGCAAATGTTATGCATATTATATATGTTATTACTTATATGCATGCGTATAATACTTTATGCTGTAGATGATATGGTGTGTGGTGACACACAAAAGATCATATCATCAGTACCTTATAAAGTTTAAGTAAACGTTCACAACCTAGATGGATTTGGACAAACCATTGATAAGGTTGTAGTATAATCTGGTATTAGTCTATCTTGACTACAAGATTACACTGGTACACTTTGTGTGTATTGAACAGGACCAAGTGAGGTTGTTCTCTTTATACTGACTATATAAGAGAACAAACACCTCTGTTATTATGGATGATTGTCCTCTTAATCCGGATATAATAACGGGCACTTGCATGCATTGTGCATTGCTTTAAATCATCAATGAGTGAGATTCATTTGTGAATAAACAAACTCGATGGATTGGATAATGACATTTTATGTAAAGTATGTTGTTAATTATAGAAGGAATCCATGACCCGCAGGAAGTCGGGCTGATGATGTCCCCTTGAGGAGCTTATAAGGATTGTCATGTAAACCCTGCAGGTAGATTTAATCCGACATGACAATGAGTTTGAGTGGTACTACTCAAGGACATAAGAAGTTGATTAATGTAGTTGTCAGTAACTTGACTTAATCAACGGGCATTCGATATCTTAAACACGAGCAGATCAACAAGCATATAATATGGAGCCCATAAACGTAACACGTAATTTGAGATTAGGGCGGTAGTGCAACAATGGCCTTTAGTGGAATAAGCCATTTGTTGATGGACTTGGGTCGTGTGTTCTGGGTGAACATGGGAAGTGATAAGAGCCCAAAACTGTAGTTTTAACCCCTTAATAATCATACTGTTAGACCAATTATGTGAATAATAAGTAAGAGTTAACACTGATTACGCGTTTTTATGCATTTCAGGTTTCAAAGTCCATTATGTGCGAGTAAATGTACCACTTTAGCGAGATAAAGGAGCAAAAGTCGCAGAACTTCGAAAAGCCGTATCTTTGGACTCAGACACCGAATTGGGCATACCTTATGTCAAAACGACCGGCTCGAAAGAGCTTTGCAATGGTCCAAGCCTTGACCCAATCAGAGGAGCAGAAGTGGACGAAAAGTCTGTGGAAGTCAACTGCAGCTGAAGAGGCCTTTTTGGACTGAAAGAATTGGGTTTTGGGCCTGATTCTCTGGCCCAACCCATGGCTCCAAGCCCATGCACGAATTTTGGATCTGAATGTATAAAAACAAAAGCTTAAGTCTTTGTTAATGGTAGATAGATAATGGTAGATTAATTAGTAGAGAATTAGGGTTCATAGCTTAGAATAGAAAGTAGCCATTAAAATAGCTTCTAGATCTAGATTTAATTGTTTTCTTTAATTAGTTTCAAATCCCTTATTAGATTAAACCTTTGAATCTTGTTCTTCATTTGATTAGATCAATAAAGTAGTATTCTTTATCCATTTCGATTTTGACAATTCCAATTTTAGATCTCATTTCAATTCATGTCCTTAGTTCAATTTAGTCATTAAATTAGATTTCATTATTGTTTAATTAAATAAATTTCAATGCTTTATATTATGTTTAGTTTTAATATAAATGGAAATGATTATGAATGATTCAAGGCTAAACCTCCATTAGAGGGGGTTGTGAAGCCTTGATGAAAGCTTGATTCCGATTATCGTAGAGTCGTCGTAATTTCCATTCCACTCTAGAAATGATTAGTTCACCATGAGAATGGGTTTAATTGTTCACATGCTAGTTATAAATTGGTAGAAATGCCATGTATGATTAGGGATTAGGAATAACCAATTGTTTGCTGGGCGCTTCAATTCGGATTACGACGATTCGTCGTTAGTGGATTAAGTTGAGTTAAGGTGGAATCAATCCCCCTCTAACTCCTTATCATAGAATCAACGTAGCATTCCCTTAGTATTCTGATAACCGACTAGTTGCATCTTGTGGGTAGTTGCATCATAGTAGAATTCCCTTCGTAAACCTCTCATAGACTTAAAAACGACTAGTTAGATTAGAGAACAAGCATGCTAGAGTACTAGGAGTGGAACGAACTTTATCTACTCCCCTATATCTCAATTGGTTGAGAGTAGAATAATTCTTTGATAAACAAGAGAGCATTAATCAAGTAAAAAGTTTAGTTTACTTACGTTGTGGATTCGTCGTTCATTTCGTAGGTAAGCTAGTCATTTTACATTTATCAAATGGCGCCGCTGCCATCTTAGTTGCACTTTATCATTGTTTTCATAATAGAATTAGTAATTTTTAAGTCCCATTTCACCCACCCACCCTTGTTTGATTCATACTGTGGTTGCCGTTTCAGTTTTGGAAAAAATCCAGAAAACGCGACCGAAGCGCCGGCGCTTCAAAGAGAGCGCGACCCGCTATCTTATGGACTTCGCTTTTTTTACACCGAAGGGCGCATTGCTTCAAAGAGAGCGACCCGCGCTATCTTATTGGACTTCTTCGTTTCTACATCGAGCGCCAGCGCCAACAAGAGCTGACCGCTTATCTTATCTTCCTCGACTTCGACTTTGCCTTGAAGCGCCTTTAAGATATAGAGCGCCTCTTCCCCCCCGAAAATTCGGATTTCCACGGGGTGATTCAAACTTCGAAGTTGTCAAGCTTTCAGTGTTCTATTCTCTTATATACACCGAACACGTAAACAAGACGCTATTCATAAGCTTAAGCAAGGGCGCTTAATCAGGTATTCCTTTCTTCCACACCTCGTGATCTCCTCGTTAGAGGTTTATACTAGTATATCGAGAATTGTTTGGAGTGTTGCATGTGTAGTTAAGCTCGACTTAGTCTTGCATGAGATTAAGGTCCGGTCGCATAAAACACCGAACGTAAATACACAACAACATCAACAATCAAGTCTATCTAGTATACCACACACTACACCTCTAGCTACTATTCCACACACACCACCCGATATAATGGGGAAGAAAGAGAGACTCCTCTCTCGGACTTCTACAAAGCCTTGAGCGATAGCCCCAAATCTTGCATCGTTTCTAGCAAACCCGGGGATTTCAGAATCCCTCCAAATATTTTAATTTGTTACCCGCTTTTCATGGTTTAGACCATGAAAAACCTTACCAAAGATACGCGTAGGATTGAACAAGTCCTAACAACATTCCACCATCCCCTACGGTTGGTTCGAACAAATTAAATTAAGGGTATTCCCTTCACCTTAGCCGATAAGGGCGTCTTGGTTAACGCCAAAGCCTAATTTCTGTGGACTCGTGGGCTAAACTTGTTCAACTGTTTATGGAACATTTTACCCACCCCTAAAGACGGATGAGATGCTTTCTAAGATTCATTTCTTTTCGACAAAATCCTCATGAAACATTTTCGAGAGGCTTGGAATCGCTTCACCGATCCGCTTATAGAGTGTCCACATCATAACTTAGCTTAAAGACACGTTAGTTCGTGCCTTTTTCAAAGGACTTCAACATCACCATAAAGAAGTCCTTGACATAATGAATGGGGGTAGTTTCTTAAACAAAGGAGCCTCGGAGGCTTATAAATTTTTAGAGGACCAAACTAAGCGTAATAATAATTGGGGGGGTAGTGACGATTACTCCCGCTCCGCTAGTTCTTCTTCCACAGTTAAGGCTACCAGTATGTTTGAGGTTAAATCAGATCCTGAGCTTAAAACTCTAATTGAATCCCTCACAAAAAAGGTAGATGCCATTTCTGTACAACAAAAGCCAATCCCCGTTATGAATAGAAATTCAAATCCATGTAGTTTTCATTGGAGCCCCGAGCATCCCGAATCCCATCGTCTCTATAGCCTATGAACAGGCTTGTTCCATTAATAGTGAACCTAACGCCCCTTGGAGACAAAATCCCAACTTCGGTTGGAGAAATAACCAAAACGTCACACCTCAAGGGTACAATCATCAATATGTTAGGCCAACGCAGAGCTTTAACCAAGCTCCACTACGACAAGGATGTGGTCGGGGTAATTTTAATAATTATAACAACCAAGTGCAACCTCGACAAGGTCAAGCACAAGGTCAAGGTAATTATAATAATTATAATGCTAATAGAGGTATCGTTCGGTAAATAATAACTATCAAAATCCACCAATAAATAATTCACGGAAATAGTTCCAAGAATAACCACCCGCGGACCACTACACCCACACAGTAGGATCGCCTTGACACCTTTATACAAGTGAGCCAAAACTTTTTCCAAACCATGGCTCAATCCAACCAACAGGCTTCTACAATCCGTGAACTAATTTAACCCAACAAATTGGCTCAAGATAAAGCCCAAACCAAAGGTGTGTTTCCAGTGTAACGCAATACCTAATCCTAAAACAACAAACACAGCCTTTGAGGTAACGGATAATACTAGTAATGAATTTGAAAATGTAGGTGAGATAAATGCCATTACCACTGCTCCGGCAGAGTGGTTGATAACAAAGTAACTATGCCTATAGTTACCCCACCAAGAATTCCCTACACCGCTATATTACTAGATATTGAAATAGAAACCAAGAGCCTACCACCGTAGAGGTACCCGCCACAACACAACCAAAGAAACAAAAGCTACGGTAAAACATCCAGGTGATACAATTGCTAAATATAGACGTAAACCACCGTTTCCACAAAAATTAGCCATGTTAACTAAGGATACAAATTATGAGGAGATTAGGGATGTTTTAAGAATCTAACTATAAACCTTCCCTTCCTCGAGCTATTATTAAAAGCTACCACATCATGCTAAGTTTCTTAAGGAATTGTGTACTACTAGGCGTAAGACAAATATACCAAAAGACGCTTTTTTTAACAGTAACAATTCCCAACCTTATCCGAACATAATGGAATTGTTAAGTACAAGGACCCCCGGTCGTCCCTATCAGACAATGCACCTTAGAGATTCCTATACGACGACCGCGTTATTAGACACGGGGCTAGTGTTAACTTACTCCCATTTTATTTGTATAGACAAATAGGTCTAGACAAAATGCAACCCACTAAAATGACGTTTGCAATTAGCTGATCGGTCTATTAAGTATCCTAAGGGTGTAGTCGAAAATGTGTTGGTAAAAGTTCAGGGATTTCTACTATCCGGCTGATTTTGTAGTCCTCGATACGTAAGTCGCTAACCACTGGGTCCCCATCATTTTAGAAGCGCCCTTTCTTGGCAACCGCCAACGCGCTCATTAATTGCCGTGGATGGTTCAATGTCCATGTCTTTTGGCCACCTTGTTGTTGAAGTCAATGTTTTTAAAACAAGGACACAGCCATCCGATTCGCCTATGGATGGAGAGGTTAGCATGATCGAGAGCTTTGCTCGAGATTATTTCAACAACACGCCCCTCGATAGTCATATGCCCAATATTCTTTCCTTTGGAAAGTCGACTCAATATTTTCATTCCTACACTAGTCGATACACATGTTATTGACGAGGATGGGATAGATGACTTTCTCAAAGACGTAGAGGACTACCATAGTAATGTGGATATGACCAATCTAGATGAGGAATTTGATGAGTTTCTTCGAGTAGGTGACAATTCACCCTATCAAGAACTAAATAGCACAACATCCACCTCGATTCCCCTCCTTCCACCCTTTCAAAGGAACCCCGAGTTTGCACTCGATCCTGTTGTTTCTTCTGTGCTCTATAATTTTTTGAATCCTCCTAACAAACAGATACTTCAGAAGGACAAACTTTGTGACACCTTCATTTTCAAAATTGAGACAGTCCCTACACACACAATGATTGAGTTCGGTGCTAAAACCACATCCTCATTGTGTACAGGCTGTCTTTCTAAAACTTATCCATATCTACCATATTCTCCACAACCATTCACTTTTCCACACTTATTTACAAGAACACCCACTCATTCAAAAATGAAAAATAAGGTGCATGATAGGTTACACAATAGGGTTGTCCGACTTCGCTTTTGGATTCCACTAGGTCGCGGTCAGAGGAAATCTTGGTGTTTCATTGTGTTTGGATATGTTTCCTCGATATTTATTTATGGAATGATCCACAACTATTTCGGTTGTTGATATATGATCAACCGCATGTTCATACATATGTCTTAGATAAAGTCTTGAGTACCGACTATAAACCACTCAATTTCTGTGTTGGTGCATTTCCTTTCATTCCAATATATTGGTGAGTGCACCATTAAGGTAACCGGGCCCTCCCTATGGAGTGTGTGGCTGTAAGTACCGGATCCTAAGTCCACGGTTCACATAGTTCACGTTTTCCACTCTTGCATGTTTTTCTCGGATTTTTGAGTCATGTTTCTCTATGGTGTGAATTATGTCTTTATTGCTTATTGTTTTTCCTTCTAAAACTAAAAAAATAAAAAAAAAAAAAAATAAATAAAATAAAATAAACATAGTAATCTATGAAGTCTCGGGAATCTGACTTTAAAAGACCCACTGCTAAAAACAAATTTTCTAAGCTTCGTTGTAAAAAATTTGTTTGGGGGTGGGGTGTTCGTGTTTCCGTACTAAATGTTTTATGTCCCACTAGAGTTGCTTAGGCCGTTTTATTGTATTACGATTCGGATTGACATGATCTATTAATTTAGAGTTCATTCGTTCGCATAACTTACGTCATGCACGCACTTCGAGGCGTTTTCCACTATCTCATATGTCATCCGAAGTCGGAATAGAGTGTTTTATGGATCATTGGATAGGAAATTCTCTCCTGATCATTTCCATATCTCATTCGCAAATATCGGACCGGTAACGAAGCGGGAATTTTGATTTGAAATTCGCGAAAAAAAAAAAAATAAAAACAAAAAAAATCGAAAAAATCGAAAATTTTGATTTTGGGCTTGGGCCCAACTTCGGCTACCACCCGCCCATGGAGAGAGGCTCGGCGCTTCTTACATTCTCACGACCAGTTCATCGTTTCATCTTCCATTAACGCCATTACCAAGCTCCAAACCTAAAAGAAAATCAAAATAAAAAGAAAATACAAACAACCCACGCCAAAAAATCAAATCCAAACCTCAAATCGACTTCAAAACACCAACCATCACTACCACCACCGATTTCTATTATCAAAACCCAAATTTAAAAAAAAAAAAAAATTTTTCTTGTGCCGCCACCACGCCACCACCACCATTGTTCTTAAAGTCGGTCAAGCTAAACCACCACCACCACATCCTATATAAACCCCAATCGACATTTCAAAACTAGATGGCTCAACGCCAGATTATACCGGAGCAGATTTTCACGCCCGACCATTTCGCTACCGCTTTACGGTGACGAATGGCTAGTAGAGACTGGAATAGTCTTCGGTACTTTCGAATCAAGACTTCTACCATGAAGACTTGGTCGACGGTTCTACAACACCCGGAGTTGGAGGGGAGTAAGATTTTGTGTGGGAGGAGGAAGAAGAGGAGGAGTTGACTACGGGGGTTATTGAGATTCTAGGCATTCCGCCTAGAATCAATCTGATGCCGTAATACAGGATCCCCGGTTTGATGGGGTTGAGCCGTTGATGGCGCATCGTCATCAATGGGAGCTACAATCCAAACTCCCATGTGCGCCAAAGCTTTCGAGGACCAACCAACCGGCTACTGACCCCCGTTGGATTGGTCGGAATGTCCTAGGCAAGGACAAGGTCATTGACATCGGTCCGACCTGCCTCCATCGCCCTATGGATACTCCAGAGCGGAAGTACGATTTCTGTATCCCGGAGTTTTTGCTCAACATAATCGGGAGGATCGGACGGTCGTTGGCACCTCTTCCCCGCGGCTTATCACTAAGATCATGTTGAAGATGAAGGCAACTCCCGCTTCGAGAGGATTTACATTACCCCGCACGGAACCCGCTGCGATCTATAGGGAGTGTGTCCAACAAGTCTGGAAATTGCCCGAGGATAGGGAACAGGCTGAGGAGGAGGAGCAGAGGGTAGATGAGGATGAGTCGGAGGAGGATGAGGAGGATGGCACCTGCTTTGATACGGATGCCTTCCAGAGGTGTTGGTCTGATGCTGAGCGCATGACTATGCTACATAGGGCACGCGCTCACTCAACACTCTCGCGCAGACCTCGGACTCGACAGCCACCATTCACCACAACTTCGAGCTCCGCACCCAGAGGGAGGATGAGAGATGGGAGCAGGCGAGGGCTGAGATGGAAGCCCAGCGTCAGTTTAGAGTAGAGATGCTAGCACGCTTCCCACCTCGCACGGACTCTGCCGCCTCGAGGACACAACTACTAGGCATGATGCCGCCGCCGACGAAGGACGATCGCTGGCCGGACCTTCCTCGAGTTCAGGAGCCACCACCGAGATCAGACCCTCGCCACCAGGTGGGCAGGTGTTTAGAGAGGATGAGGAGTGATAGTGGTAGTTATTTATGTTTAGTAGTTGTTGTGTTATTTACTTTTGTTATCTTTATTGTAATGTAACTTTTATTTCAAGAATTTGAATTTTGTAGTAATACTCGAATGAAATTTTAATATAAGGGTTTATTTTCATATTGTGTGCTTATTTCATATTGACCACACCTTCCAAACTTGTTTGGGGGTGGTTTGATTATTTCAAGTCAGTATTCTTAATAAAAACCCTAGTGTTAGAATTTCTATCGCGGAGTAAGGTGAAAATATGGTAGTTTAGGCATATCCGTGATTGAGAATCATTGTAGGATGAAATCTAGATTAAATAGGTACATTCAGTCATAAAATCCAAATAAGAGATAACCGGGTTTGAATTAGAATCCGGGGAGATGAGTTGTTTCCGTTTTGAAGTTTGGAAATTTTAGGATTTCTAAACCGCCGAAATTAGTTTTGGCAACTTTCCGATCCATTCTAGCAACTTTAAGCCTATATAAACTTGATACAATCTATCCTCACAACTCACACTACACCTAAACTCCATCACTCACCCTTCAAACCCGCGATTCCCACGTTTTGACTTCATTTTCAATTTTGCAGCTTCCGAGAGCTACCACGCTTCTAGCCGAGGGCCACGCTCTAAAAAATTTGCCGGAAAAATTTTGGTCGAGCTACCACGCTTAAGTCGAAGCGAACGCGCTAAGTTACTGGAAATCAAAAATACAAAGAGCGCGCCCGCGCCCTGACTTCTCTGGACCAGAAATTTTCCAGTTTTTCGCGTGTAGTATCCGAATCATTCGCAGCTATTCCAAAGCGTAATTTTGAGATGACATCTCCAATATTGATACCGAACAGTCCTTTTCAAGATTTGTTCCAAAGCACTACTTACGGTGCTTGGTTTCGCGAGGTGATCACATATGTTGGCTGGGAACCTCTTATGGTAAGACCGGCTGAACTTTATTCTCCAGCACTTGCATCTTATTTTTATAATAACTGCATTTTCTTTGAGAGACCGGATGGAGAACAAGTGTTCTCCATCAACATTGACGATGAACCAATGGAGATTACCAGGTTCTTGCTAGCCTTTGTTCTTGGACTTGCTATGCCCGCTGAGATACAAGACCCATGGTGCTATTGGGTCGATAATATGCATGTCTACACCTATGAGTCTTTGCACGAGGCTTATGGGGCAGGCATTTTCCGTATTGAGGACCAAGGGGACTATAACGCTGCCCCTTGGTAGCCCGGGTCCATGAACATAGGAACTGTTATGTTTTGGATTATGCTAAACATTTTAGGGAATGGCGTTTTTCTTTCGGAATGACGCCACTTGCGCCGTTTTTCCTTGCTTTAGCCAATGGACGCCGGTTCTATGACCTTCCCTTAACTTTGATGTCTAGTTTAGCACGAGCCTATACTATGAGGCATAAGTACCTTCTTATGCCCTGTTCTAATTTCAACGATTATGCTATGTTTCTTTCCTGTTTTTTGTACACGTTTCACGGATTGGATTAAGGTAGACGGTGTGCGACCCACCAATAGTATTATTCGATCTTTCCGCAATGACTTGGCATGGGTGGCGGATACAACCTCACCAGTTGCACCCTACACCCCATCGCACCAAGTGGCACTTAATAGGTTAGCAACCATAGATGATAAATGGCGTGAAGCCTGGCAAATTATCATAGCATGGCAGGACGCGAAGGAACCTCACTTCTTTATAGAAGTAGAGGATGACGAAGATGACGAATAACAACGGGAGTGGAGGTAAGTTTTAGTTTCTGTTTGTGTCTGCTTATGTCCCAAGCAATTTAATTATGTTAACCCCATAATGGGTGGAACTCTTATAGAGTTGTGTCAGTTTTTATTTCCTATATTAGTACGTTCTAACATTGTTTTGCAGATGTTTCTGAATTTCACGCGCTTCAATGGTATTTTTCCTACCCTCTTTATTTACAATGCTTTGAGGACAAAGCATGCTTTTTGTTTGGGGGGGGCATAGAAACACGTGTAATTAAGACATCTGCTAGGATATAAATATATATAATATGCATTTGTTTTCTAGTTAAAATTTCAAAAATTTAAAAATATAAATAAATAAGTCATGCTATACACTTAGGAATATTGGTATTGTTTCTTTCTCCATGCTTTTAACAATCTAGAAGTCTCACATAGTTGTTGCATCGTAATAATTGTTAGAAACTTAGGTTAATAATGTAGGTAATAATCTTTGCATCTATCTATAAATATATTACATGAGTATCTATGATTGTTAGCAAGAAGTTTTTCAAATCTAGGCTAGAGTACTTATTCTACAAATCCTGTGAGAATATAGCCTAAAGCCTTATATGAGTGAAACATTTGAGAAATGACACAAGGGAGAAGTAAAATCCGGATAGAGAAATCACACGTCCACTTGCTTGATCACTATGCCATATCCTAAGCGAGAATTTAGGCCGCTCTTTGGATCGATATAGCCAGAAATTCAAACCTAAGAATTATTTTCCGCTAGTCGCCACTCTGAGCCTTTTCTTTAGCCTTCCATACACCACAATTCCTTTACCCTGTTACAAAAACAAAAACAAAATAAAAAAAAAGGAGAATAAATCAACCTACCCAATTTAGAATAAGTCTGAGAATAGAATGAGTGAAGAAAGAAGAAGAGAAAAACCTGTGTAAACAAAAATTGTTACTTGCTTCAGAAAATAAAAAAAAAAAAAAAAAAAGTTTCCATCCAAAGAAAAGAAAAATAGAAATAAAATAAAAAACTCCAAAAAAAAATAGAATAAAAAGGAGTCAAAAGCCAAAGAAAAGAAAAAGAAAAATATGGCTAAGGATGGAAACAAAGTATAGAAGCAAAAGAAAATAACAAGGTTTTTCTAAGTTACATAATACTGAAGACTCTATTATCTCGGACTTGTCCTTTTGAATATCCATTTCCTTCCTTCTTAAACCATCTCCTAATCCCCTCGTAACACCTAATAAAGACCTCTAGCTCAATTAGGAATAGGTTAGTGTGATAGTAAGTGGCAGATGTGTTTGATGACCCCGGCTTCCTTGTTGTCATTGAGATTGTAAGGTAAAGTGTGCCCACTGCATTAATCGGAGTAGCTTAAACTTGAGTGCAAAAATCAGAGTGTTGTTTCTTGACTATTATTGTGAGAACCTACTTAAGGACGCTTATTCCGAAGTTCTCGAAAACAAACCCGCTAAACATTTGATAGTACTACTCATTGTATATATGTTTATTGTAGATGATTGATTATTATGCATATATTAACTTAGGGTTTTGACTGGTGATTCTTATTGTAATTGCTAGAGAGATGTATAGATAGTTGAGCATGAATAAGGAAACAATAGTTTTATTTTCTTAGTCGCCAGTAGTATAGATGAAGTTTGTGAGTACCTTCATCGGAAAACTCTCACGAGGCTATAACTCGTCCACTAGGGAATTCCTAGTGGTTTAAGGCCTTGTTGCATATGGTCAATGCAATCGCACTCAAATAAACGAGATTAGGTAGAACTCCATTTTTGGTCACTTATTCTAATTTCTCATCTTTTTTGAGGACAAGCAAAATCTTTGTTTGGGTGGTTTGATAAGAGCCCAAAACTGTAGTTTTAACCCCTTAATAATCATACTTGTTAGACCAATTATGTGAATAATAAGTAAGAGTTAACACCGACACGGCGTTTTTATGCATTTCAGGTTTCAAAGTCCATTATGTGCAGAAATGTACCACTTTAGCGAGATAAAGGAGCAAAAGTCAGCAGAACTTCCGAAAGCCGTATCTTTGGACTCAGACCTCGGAATTGGGCATACCTTATGTCAAAACGACCGGCTCGGAAAGAGCTTTGCAATGGTCCAAGCCTTGACCCAATCAGAGGAGCAGAAGTGGACGAAAAGTCTGTGGAAGTCAACTGCAGCTGAAGAGGCCTTTTTGGACTGAAAGAATTGGGTTTTGGGCCTGATTCTCTGGCCCAACCCATGGCTCCAAGCCCATGCACGAATTTTGGATCTGAATGTATAAAAACAAAAGCTTAAGTCTTTGTTAATGGTAGATAGATAATGGTAGATTAATTAGTAGAGAATTAGGGTTCATAGCTTAGAATAGAAAGTAGCCATTAAAATAGCTTCTAGATCTAGATTTAATTGTTTTCTTTAATTAGTTTCAAATCCCTTATTAGATTAAACCTTTGAATCTTGTTCTTCATTTGATTAGATCAATAAAGTAGTATTCTTTATCCATTTCGATTTTGACAATTCCAATTTTAGATCTCATTTCAATTCATGTCCTTAGTTCAATTTAGTCATTAAATTAGATTTCATTATTGTTTAATTAAATAAATTTCAATGCTTTATATTATGTTTAGTTTTAATATAAATGGAAATGATTATGAATGATTCAAGGCTAAACCTCCATTAGAGGGGGTTGTGAAGCCTTGATGAAAGCTTGATTCCGATTATCGTAGAGTCGTCGTAATTTCCATTCCACTCTAGAAATGATTAGTTCACCATGAGAATGGGTTTAATTGTTCACATGCTAGTTATAAATTGGTAGAAATGCCATGTATGATTAGGGATTAGGAATAACTAAATTGTTCTGCATGGGCGATTCAATTCGGATTACGACGATTCGTCGTTAGTGGATTAAGTTGAGTTAAGGTGGAATCAATCCCCCTCTAACTCCTTATCATAGAATCAACGTAGCATTCCCTTAGTATTCTGATAACCGACTAGTTGCATCTTGTGGGTAGTTGCATCATAGTAGAATTCCCTTCGTAAACCTCTCATAGACTTAAAAACGACTAGTTAGATTAGAGAACAAGCATGCTAGAGTACTAGGAGTGGAACGAACTTTATCTACTCCCCTATATCTCAATTGGTTGAGAGTAGAATAATTCTTTGATAAACAAGAGAGCATTAATCAGTAATAAGTTTAGTTTACTTACGTTTTGGATTCATCGTTCATCACGTAGGTAGACTATTCATTTTACATTTATCAGGAAGCCCAAGCCCGTTAGGAGACCTAACCCTGATTTCTCCTCATGGTCCCTATTGTAGCCTATAAATAGAAACCTCTTTCTCTGGCCATTTTTTACACAAGAAAAACCAAGGTTTTGCTCAAGAAAAGGAGATCCAAAATCGGTTCTTTTTTTTATGAGTGGGAGAGGCCAAGAGAGAAAGAAGAGGTTGGAAGATCGTTGCCCACACAACGTCCATTCTAAGGATAGGAATACAACAGAAGATCAAAAGGTTGCTGATTCATAGATCTTGGATTCTCAGAGTTATCATAGCCGATCTAAAGGTATGAATTCCTAAACCAAACCGTGAGCACCTTTATTCCGCTGCGCATGGTGTTTCGCGGTTCGTAATCATTTGATGCGACCATAACGGTTCCTACAAGTATAGCTCCACCACAAATCTCTTTGGTGGTGGCTTTATACTCTAGTTCTCCATTATGAGCTCTATCTCTAGTTACTCATAACGAAAAACTTGAAGTGCTTATTTGCAAAACAATAAATCCTAAAGATTAATCATCCTCACATGGCTTCATAAACCTCCTTTAATGAAGGTTTAGCCTAGTGTCATAGGAATCATTACTTAAAGACAATAATAAGAAGACATAATGTAAGGAGAATTGAATTGAATATTAAAGAACTAAGCTTTTTATTGATAGTTTCTAATGGACGCTACAATTTTAACCCTAATAAAAGTAAAAACTAATTAAAACTAAACTAAACTACTTATTAACTAAAGAGGGGAAGATATGAGATGTTTAGCCTTACCCCTCCTTATATAGGATAGGGTTAGGCTTATATTTTCGTGCATGGGCCAAAAAGGGAGACTTTGGGCCTCTAAAGTGAGCCCAAAGTCCATTAGGTTAAGTCTAAAAGGGCCACAGCTTCTAGAAATTACTTTAGTACCTTTTTTTACCACCTTTTTATCTTTGATTGGGGAAAGACTATATCCATTGGAAATCTGATTCCGAGCCGGTCGTTTTGACATAAAGTATGCCCAATTCCAAGGTCCGAGTCCAAAGATATGGCCTGTTTAAGTTTTACTGACTTTTCTGTCCTTTTTCTACCCAGATTGACTATGACTTTCCAGCTTTGACTAGGCTTGAAAAACAATTTTCTCCATGATTCTTGGGTTTAAATGTAGAACTTCCTTGGCAATCATCTTGACTCATTTTCCATGCAAAAATGGTGCTTTTAGTCACCTAATCAACTTTAAGTCCTTAAATGCACAAAAACATGTAAACATTACTAACTCTTATATATTATAAACATAATTGGCCTAAATAGAGTTCTATTAAAGGGTTTAAACTACAATTTTGGGTGTTTATCAACTACAATTTGAACTTTTAATTACACACCCATTTTTCTAACAAACCCCCACATGAATGAAGATTTGGCTTCTTCTATCATGAACATCGAATATTTGTTCTATTTCAAATGAAAAGTTACCACATCAAGTCAAATAGCATGGGAAGCCTTGAACTTGCCTTAGTGAAAGACGATCGGATTTAATTGGATGATCAGTAGACTTTAATTAATGTCCTTGAACTGTCAGCCATTTGTATAAACCTAGACAATCATCTTCACGTAGTACCTTCTCGAACACAGTTGGTTATCACGTTTGTGTTCATTTTGGCCTCGAACACTTCTTGGATTGAGAGACTGCTTTTGAGAAAATTGCCTTAAAAATTCTTATAGAAGCAGCCCACTTCACACTCATATAGGTGATATCTATAAAGAGTATGCTGCAATACTCCACTTGGATAACTTAACTTTCCAAGATATAGTAAATCTTTAAACGCTTAACTTATACTAGTTCTCGCAACAAATTGCATTGTTTTATCATAGGAATGGGTTAGAGTATAATATTCCTCTCCAGTGCTAACTAAGTCACAGACATAATTCAGTTTTCCCTTTCAACCTAGATCTTGGGATCTCCAGTCAACTTGGTTAGTTTTTCCATTATGAGGACTCTTTGTTGATTATCTCAAAGGTTTCAAGTCCATTCCCCTAGATAATCTTTCTACTTGCTCTCTTGTTAAACCTTTAGTAAATGAAGTATATCTAGTGTTGAGTATTTTAAAGTTGTTGAGTGTGGTTCACCATAAATTGTTTGGAGATTGAAGAATGGGAGTTTAGAAGGATGGAAAGTATACTTCTTTTAGGACTTGTTTAGTTAACTCTAGTTGTATTGAAGAACATTAGAAAAGACTTGTTGAATGAAGGATTGAAAGCACAAACATTGAAAGAAAGAAATACTTGATTGAAAAGAAGAACAAACAAAGAAATAACTTGATTTAAATGAATAACAAAAAAAGAAATAACTTGATTGAATTAAAGAACAAAAAGTAAACAACTTGAATGTAAATGACTTGAAAAATAAAATCCTACACTACTCCTAAATGACACTAGAATAAGTCTAGGTGCATTCTCATATCCATCTTTTGAGTTCTTATACCCTACTTTTACAAAAGACTAATTTGCCCTCTCCCTCTACAATCATGACACCTTACCAAGTTTTCTTTATGCTTTTCTTTTTTCCTTTTTCATTTCTTCTTGATCAAGCTAGGTTTTAGAGAAAGCCTTATTTTGTATCAAGGACATCTATCTCTAGTCTTTTGAGTTAAAGACTTGACTTTCAACTCTCTGGTTTGGAGTCCATGACCTTTGACCTTTGACTTTGACTTTTTTAGCACTTTTTTATTGCAGCTTCGAGTCTTCATAATAAGTGAAAATAAGCCTCCTTTTGATGCTAAGACGCAGCTTTTATGATAAGTGGTATGAATTGCTCTATATCCTGAAAAATGCAATAAAAGCTATGAGTTGTTTTTTCATTATGCATAAGAAAGGATGTAATGCAGTAATGTAAGAATAATAAAACGCACATTTGGGAACTAGTCACTGATAAGTGCTCAAAAAGTGCAATTTAACCCTCGATTATGCCTTTTGTTTAGCCATATTAGTAGACTAATAGTGTTTGTAAGTTATGTTTTATGATTCTACAGGTGAAAAAGAGAGTTTTGTGGAATATTAGAGAAAAAAGGGCAAAATGGAGCAATTCGGAGCACTAAGGATCACATGGGAAGCCCGTGGACAATCATGGAGAAGGCCAAGGAATTGAAGCTATTAAAGATGTGACTTGGACCTATTTTAAAGCCTATTTGGAAGCCCAAGGCCAAAGTATTCGTTACTTGGACCAAAACCCGCAAAAGAGGAAAGAAGGATGGAGCAAAAAAGGGAAAATAGAGTCTCGTGTCTAAGACTCGACTATCGTGCATCCAAACGCGACTCTCGCATCTGAGACGCATGGATCGTTCGTCCAGACGCATGAAATGACATTGTAGCCAATTCCTTCTCAGTTTTGCAGACAAAGTTGGACTCTGAAAGAAGTTAATTTGTATTAGAAAACAAATGGCGGTTTGGAATGCTTCTAGAACCCATTGGAACCCCTATAAATAGAGGTCCTAAGTGCCTCATGTAATTTGCCAATTCACTTATACTCTTGTCTCCAAAACTTGAGGCAAAGAGAGATTAATAATAAAAGATTGGTTTTAACTAGCTGAGTCTTAATAAATTAGTCTTTCTAGTCTTATGTTCTTCAACTCTTCTTCTTCTCATTCTTCGTGTTCTTCCTTCTTTATGGAAGGCTAATCTTCTCCTTCAAGGGAGAAGATGAAGCCGGTGCTTAGGGTTCATTGATTCTTTTGGTTCATGGTGTTCTTCAATCAGGTTAGTTCTTTATATTTTTAGTTATTAGTTCCATTGCCTAGACTAGGGGATGGAAGTATAGATTAAGGTTTTTATTTATTGCAATCGAATATCATGCTAGTTTAGGGTTTTATTTATTGCAATTGAATATTTGCTAGTAACATGCTTTTATTTATTGCAATTGAATATAATGCTAGAATAGGGTTTTATTTATTGTAATTGAATATTATACTTTATAGCGTGGTGATCAAGCAAGTGGACGGGTGGTCTTTCTATCCGGACATCCTTTGTGTCATCACTCAATAATCATTCAGATGAGGCTTTTGGCTAGATTCTCACAGGATATGGAACTTAATTGTTCTAACCTTGGTCTCGGAAACTCACTACTATATACAATCTAATGCTTATGTATGTCATTCATGAAAAGATGCATAAACTATTGTACATATATTAGTCTAAGTTCGAAGAACAAATCCTTACTCAATTGCTATAATGAGACTTCTAAACTTTTTATTCATCATAGAAAAAGGAAACAAGACTTTTTAATACTAAACAGAAAAATATTTTTGGTCTTTTTCGAAAAAAAAATTAGGAAAGGAAGAAATATACTATTATATCTAATGTAGAAAATGCATAGTTTTTGCAAAATGTTACTATATCACCCCAAATAGAAATATATTTTGTCCTCAAAGTATAAAGAGATAAGGAGAGAGATTACCATAGAAACATGAGCAAAAACGGTAATACATCTGTATTATGTTCTTCATGATGAAAATATGCAACCCCCAAATAAGTTTGGGGCGTGGGTTATTTGATATAGAACAAGAAATATGTGGTTTATTGTACTAGAGATAATTATTCTATTATGAAATTTTTGGATTTTTGTATTTTTGAAAACATATGTAATGCAGAAAAAAGAAAAATGTAAAATTTTGGCATGATGTATTTGTATTACCTTCTACTCATATACCAAATTCCTCAAGAGAAACAAATAAAATAAGCATATATAGAATTAATATTATACTAACATTCACTACACCATTTGGGTGAATTGGCCACAGTTAGGATTTCTCATTAGTAACATTTATTCATCCGTTAGGAAGTTAATCACACTTATAATCCGTTAGCAATACTCTCAACCGTTGCTAAAGTAGTTGAATTATTTTCTGACGCTTATGCAGATATTTAGTGACGTTTAGAGATATGTTAGAAACTAAGAGAGAAAAAAAACAGAAATAGGAAAAATCATATGAAAAAAAAAAATGAACTCAAGCGGGAGTTTTTCACTTCTCGCGCTCATCTGAAAAACAAGGAGAAAACAAAGGAAAAAGAAAAAGCCGAGTGAAGAGAGTAAAAAGAGAAAACAATGGGCTTGAACGAGTGGTCCTGCACTGCTCCCGTAGAGTTATTCCTCACTAGCAGATGAGTTGTCCTCTCCACTTCTTCCCTCTTGTTCAAATTATTTAGGGTTTCAATATTTTCATTTTAGGGTTAATTGTTAGATCTACTGAGAAAAGGATCTCTTCCACTGAAGTAAGTAATTGTTGGTCATGGTTAGGGTTTTCCTTATCTGCTGAGCTTTTTACTTTTTGGGCTGCTTGTTGTATATTTTGTTGATTTTAAAGAATCCAGTAAAAGATTGTTTTTAAAATGAAAAAAAAATGACATTTTGATAAAATTTCGTTAAAGATTGATATCTAAGTTTCTAAGTAACAAGTTTATCTCTGTTTCTTAAGGTTTTAATTCAGATATCAAACAAGCTTATAGCTTTTCCAGTTCTCTATTCTCAAGGTACCGATTTCTCTTCTTGGTTGTTGATTTGAATTTCCAATGCTTTGGTTTTGAATCAATTTGCTTACTTTTAATCATTCTCTGTCGAATTCATGATTTGGGGTTCAATATTCTAAAATTTTGAAGGTGCTTGCTGTCGTTGCTGTTCTCGCTTCTTACTAAGTGTTTGATCTGCTCAAGGTAACAACTAACGTAGTGTTTTTAGTGTAACAAGTTTTTTACATTAAGATTTTAGCTTATGGGGTTGGTTAAACTTTAAATTTTTAAGTAAAATATTGTATCTTTATAGCCATATATGGTGTTCTCATGTTCAGTTTCTTGTCAGGTTTTATAATCAGTGAGGTTTTTCTAAATAATATTGGAACTGTTTGATAGATAATAGAAGCGACAGAATATTCTTGTAGCTTAATGTAGGACTGTCTTGGACTAGAGCATTGGATTCACATCAAAAAATAAAATCATCATTAGCAACTAGTAATTATTTGTGCTTTAACCGTAACTTCAAGCTTCAGTTAATGAAGTAGAGGTTTTGTGTTAGTGAACGACTTTTTTTTTGTTTGGAATGGGGTTTCATTACTCATTCTAAGTCTTGCTTCACATAACACTTTGTATATTATTAAGGTAAATAAATTGTCGTCTTATTTTATTTTTTCTGTGGACTTTCCAATATAAAACTTTTGGTCTTTGATGTCAAGGTTCGGATTTGGATCAAATATTTATGTATATTACTTGATATTATTGTGCACAGGCTTATGTATTTCTGGGGTTGAGATATTTCTCTGATGTGTTATATATGATCCACTCTTATAAGGTAAAGACTGATAACACAATTTAATTTTGTAGGTTGTTAATGAATATATTGATAAAGAATGTGATCTGCGTGGTGGCTAGCCACTTTACGAATCAGCATACTCACTTCACAACAAAATGAAGCACACACTCACTCACACTAACAACACACACTTGGTAGTACACGCACACACTCACTAGTCTCTCACTTTACACACAATCATAACCAATACACACTACAATTATAGAACACATTTATCAATGAAAATCAGCCACATTAGGTCATTGGCAGTAGCAACAAAGTGTATTGAACAAGCAGTAATAAGTCATAGCTAGAGTTGTAGGCAATACATATAGTTGAGCGGATGGGAAATTCTTGCAATTGACATAGTTATCTACTTATTCCTTCATTGGGACCAATCAATTTTGCTATAAATCAGTTACTCACATCTGCATGGGATGAACATTAATCCAAAGATCTTAAGGATGAGCAATGAGGCACGAAAAGCCGACAGAAACAGAAAATTTGAATACGACCGACATGGGCAGAGGTTCATTACCCCCACATAAATCACACACATATTATGTCCCCTAAAGAATATGAGATCATTATTTTTTTTATGTCACTCTCGGTTGTTAGTCTAACCTATTTTTTAGAGTGGATGTGTTTTAGATCTGGTTTGGTTTGTTATTTAAAGTTTGTTTGGAAATTTTGGACTTGTTAGTAGTTGGAATATGGGATATATGGGGATGGACATGGGATACATTAGATGGGTAGTCAATTTCATCTTACAGCTGTTCAAGTATCAGTTAGGTCATAGTATTAGATGGGTAGTCATGTAAGGGACTACCTCCAGTGAAAAACTAATAGTTTCTACCTCTGTCTGCATTTTAGATAACAAAACCTCATGATTACTTAATTTGTATATCAAATGTACAAAATTTTTGTGCTATATAGGCCTTTGTACTTTTTGTGACTTTAATTACACATACTTGAAAGTATGTTCAAGCCATATATTTGTTATCATGTGGCTCTACAGTGGCGATTTCAACTAAAAGGATTTCTTTGCATCACATATTCCTAACTACCCAAATCTTCCATCTCAGTTAATGTGCCAGGTTCACAATGTTACACTACATGTACGTGCTAGCACTCATCTTCCTTCGTGTGTAGAGTAGAAAGTGAGGGTGGTGGTTGTTTTCTTAAGCCACTCATATCAATTGATTTTGTTACAGTCGAGAAAGACAGATGAAATCTATGCTCAAATGACTCTTCAACCAAGAATTTAAGTAAGCTTAATCAATCTGCTACATTCTCATTGAAACTTCCTTGCATAATATAATGCAGATTTATTTTGTGTTGCTAGAATATCTCTATAAGAAAACCAGTTCCCCGAACTTGAATTGTCAAAATATTTTGAAACTATTTATATACTAATAACTTATTTTACTTTTTCAGGGTATTTAGAGTAGTAGTCAGAGAAAAATTCAGAGACTTTCTTTGAGCCTCTCAAAAAAAATCTAACTTTCTTCTTTTTGGTTCGTTTATATCTTTTTGCAGAACAGCAGCAGTGAGGCAAGAAAAGGAAAAGTCATAGGAGAATTGAAGATAAAGGATTACTCTGAGTGAGTGAGTGAGTAAGTCATTTAATTATTTTAGAGGTTGGAGTGTACTTTTTTATTTTTCAAGTCCAAAACCATCATCTTTGCCCAACACCGAAAGAAAATCCAAATCATGGATGCTTATGAAGCAACAAGAATAATTTTTTCAAGGATTCAAAGCATAGACCCAGAGAATGCGGCTAAGATCATGGGTTTTCTCTTGATCCAAGATCATGGTGACAAAGAAATGATCCGCCTTGCTTTTGGACCTGAATCCCATATCCACTCTCTCATCCTCAAAGCCTGTAATGAACTAGGTCTCTCTCCCACGGCCTCTCCGTTCTTCCCACTTTCCAGGCAGAATTCTTCCAGATTACTCCGCTCTCACTCTTCTGCCTCCGCTGATTTTAATGTTTTGAGCCCCAATGGCTTCCACCACAATGTCAAAAAAACCACATTGATGAATTTCATCTCCAAGACCACTTGTCTTTCCTCGACGAAGGCCCAAAAGACCCTGACTTGTTTTTCCCCTCTTCCGACTTTGCCACCAACACCGATGCTATGTTCTTCAATTCCCTCCTCCAATTGGGGTGTCAACAATGAGCAACACCGACGCGAGCCACTCCGTCAAAGATATCATCTCGGATCCTTTTGGGTGGAAGCCATGCCTTTACTATGCTAGAGGCTTTGTAAGAATGGGACAAGCTGTCGCGTTTCCTCAATGATTCTACCGATTCAACCGCATTTGGTGGTGAATTTGATGTCATGGAATAGTGTCGCGAGCTTCTTAGATCCGAAGTCCGAAAACATTGTCGATCATCAAAGCCAGATTGACCAATGCCTCCCGGATACTTGCTACGGTTCTTTCCCTTACACCGGCAACAAATGCTCAAATTTCTTGTTGCAAAGCAGCCAGAATGATACTTTGAGGTGCGGTGTCTTTTTATTATTACTATTATTGTTTTCACTAGCATAGAGCTCTATTTTGAGGATTGGTTCATTTTGGGTTTCATTGATTTGTTTTGATTGAGGTATTAGTTTTTCAGGGCGGCTGGGTTAATGTTGGATGGGGACGATTTGCACCATTATGGTCGGTCTCGAATTGAGAGAAGTGACTTTTAAGCATCCCCGGAGGAATGGCTAACTCTGCATCGAGGCAGATATACTTGACTTTCCGGTGGACAAAGACTTTCGAGAGAAGAAGACGTCTCCAATTACTTCAGGTTTCTCCTTACTCCTCATCTCTACCTGAGTGAAGATTCTTTTCCTATTTTTTGCTATTGTTTCTGCAATTTAAAGACTTGGGGATTGAAGGTACTTCTTGTTTCTTTTCCAAGTATTTATTATAAGACTGTGAAGCTCATACTCGCCAAAGGCAACCCACACTTTGTCTGCGATGCTCGTGTGCTTGTTAAGCCCTACAAAGAGAAAGGGAAAGTCCCAGATAGGTACATGCACTCCATATTCCAATTTCATAGTTTCGATCTTTGTTTTATGCGTCAAATACATTTACCACCTCTTCCCAATAAATAGGAAGCAGCAACAACCAATGATGGAGTTGGGAGATTTCTCACCATCTGGTATTACTGGCCATGATCACCGGGACCCCTTTGACCTTTAGCTCAGTATGCAAATGGAAAGCAGTCCGAGGATGTTGTACAATACCAACGAACTGTTTATGAGAACAAAGTTGGAGCAGGCTGAATTGCAGCAAGCAATGGAGCTTCATAGTAGGAAACCGATGGGCTGCGACCTTTTGATGGTAATAAGCACCATCGCCGCAATCTTTCTATTGGAACTGGTTCTGTTCCCTCCCCAATTCACTCCCACACCTATGTCAATCAGAATTTCATGATTCCGACATCTTCACCTAGTCAGAGTAGTCCTATGACGCAATTAGGTAAGCATGAACAACAATTAAGGTTCTACAAACTCCTGAAGGTAGGAGAACATGTTACATTTTTTTTTTTTTGATGCCATCTTGTTTACTTGCAGATAATTGTGAAATGGTTGTATGCGACTTCCTTATCCTTATCCACTATTGATGATAACGTCTCAAAGCCTCAAGCCGAGTTAGATCATGGGGACAAAGATACGGAGGAGAGCTCCAAGCATGGCGACAACAACACCCATGTCAGGTAATAATGTAACAGTAAACGATAGAGATTGAAGAGTTTCATTTTTCAATCCTTGCTTTGGCAAATCTATGATCTCCTATATTGTTTTGTGACTCTTGTTTCTATGTAGGGTACTTATAATTTTCTGAGATGGTCTTATTGTATTATGGGGACTTGAACAAAGTAAGGGAATTCTTCTTATGGGTGGAAACATGCTGTCATAATCGAATGAAACAAAGAAAGTTACTTCTTCATGTTGGGCATGCCCTTTTGGAAGTAAAGTCGTTGCTGGATATAGTAATGGAGAAGTATACCTTTGAAGTGTGCCACCACTTTCAAATCCAGGTGCAATAATATCAGCAAATAGGGAACTAACTTCGCCGCAAAATGTCCTTTTGTGTAAACTTTGCTATTTTACTTGGTTGGCGGGGCGGGGTGTTTAGAACATCTATGTTGTTCTTCATTACTTTTCGTTGTGGATGAATAGAAAGAATTTAATTGTTAGATTGAGTTATTGATGAATGGAAGAATTTAATTGATACATTGTAGACTGAAAAGAGTGCAGGTGACCCCACATATAAAAGGGCCAGAAAAATCATTTTTTTTTAATAAATGAGAAATAATTAGTAACGGATAGGAAATCGTTAGGAATGTAAATAATTAGTAACGGATATATAACCGTTAGTAATGGAAAATTAGTAACGGTTAGTAAATGTCGAACGGAAAATACCAACACTTTATCGAGTTGCAAAACAAAGCGTTGGCTTAAATTAATAAACGTTGGAAATGAATTGTAACGGTTTTTATATGTCATTTGAAATTAATTTCAGTAACGATATTATCCGTGACTAATTTTAGTAACGGAAAATAAACGCGTGACTAATATCCGCATTCGTCGATTGTCACGCTTTTGTGTCAACGCAAGATAACCGTTACTAATATTTTTAGTGACGGATGCATATCCGTTACAAATCAGTCCATATGGTGTAGTGATTATAAAAAAGAAAAATTAAAAAACAACAGAAAATGCAATAAAAAGAAAAATGTCCAACTACATGGACACTAGGGAACTTCCTAGTCAGAATCTGTGCGTGACTCGTCACAACGTCGAGAAGATCCTTCTCCTGGCTGATGTCGGGTCCTAACGTATCTATTGCTATGCAGGAGTGCATCTCTAATGCTGTGTAGTGTTCTCGTGACACTGTGCTAAAAATGTCACTGCTCCTGCAGGAAAGACGACTGCTCTTCTCTGAGGTTCTGCTGAGCCGCTAAAATGACTCCTTGTATTTTCCTGAGCTGGTGAACGTGTTGGTGCAGAATCCTCTGGCCTCCATGGAGGAAGTGAATTTCGTCCATGGGCTAAGTGAACTATCGAGTTGCAGCTTCAGCGAAGTAGTATACTAGCTCGGTAGGGCGTTCTTGCTCGGCGACTTTGGCTGTAGGTGGATGCCAGAGTTTTTGGATGCAGTGGGCATAGATAGGACCTATAGAATTGTCTCTTACCTCCACTATGGTGTCTATAGAGTTGAACCCCCAGTGTTGCATGATCCTGGTGACCAAAACTGGTAGAGGGGCGGTGGACCTCCTGGGTTTATAGAGTTGCTCCCAAACGAAGGTGGCAATGCAGAAGTTATTCTTCTGCTCCTAAAGAATCTAATGGATGTGGAGCATCGCCTTACCGATATCAGAATCCTTGGCTGAGCCTATCAAGTTGAAGGTCGTCCACTAAGATACCGTCAACTAATACCTTCGCAACGAGTTCTGAAACGCGCAATGTGACATGGGGTTTTTTCTACCCTCGAGAAGTGTTTATGCCATCATCACATCGATGGTCTTGATGTCTGGGGACTATTACATCTAAATATAAGCCTTCAGAGGAATCCCCAAAACCTCACTCACCACATCCTTAGTGAGCTCGAACGTGTGGCCATCCATAACAATCGTGATGTGGTCATCCTCCTTTCGTTGCATGTGGTTATAAAACAAAATAGTGAGAGAGGGAGAATAAATCACACCTTCCAACAACACCAAAGATTCCCATCCTCTTCTTTTGATCTCAACCTTGAAGTGCACTTCAAACAGATCGAAATTGAAGAGGGTTTGAAAATTTTGCTCCGACATGATTTTTAGAACTCGAGCCATTTAGAGTAAGGAATGATGAAATTAGGGTTTTTAGTTGGAATGGGGGTTGAAAATGAAGCAGGCTGTAAAAAATTAAAGTGGTGGTGTGTATAGGGTTTTGGATGTTTGGAGATGATGATGTTGATAAGTCATTCACGAGCTATGAATAAGTTTGATGGCACATGCCATGCACGTGCCTCTTTAAGATAAAACGAATTTTTGGCCCAGCCCAAATGAAATCAAGTAATTTCGATCATGTTCTTAGTCCCTTGCTAACTTCACAAGCCGATCTATGCTTCGTTACTCATCTGATCTTGACCCATGAGGTACCAAAACGATAATCATCGAAAATGCTACGTAACGGTATAAGGTATACTCACATCTAACGGTGGATAAAAAACAGATAAAGGATATAACAAAAAAGAAATGTAGGAAAATATATACAAACAAAAGAAGGAAATTTTCTAATTAATTTTTTTGGGTTTTGAATAAGTTTGACTGAAATTTTAAAAGGCGAGTCATTTTAAGTCAGATTCCCAAGACTTTGAAGTTTTTGAAAACTTTAGTCAATCCCAACCAGATGGTTAGATTTCTCTCCTCAGCTGTGCTTGGTGTGCAGGTGTCTGGCACATGAAAACCTTGAAAACTGAATTTTCACTATGAGGTTGAAGACCGGGACAGGTTGGTGTTTGACAGTTTGAGCACCATCCTTCTCTCATAGCTCGTCTTTTACGTACGTATGAACTCTTACCCAAACCATAAATGGTTTTTGCTATATGTGTCAAAATTTTCAATTGCAGTTCTCTAGGAAGTTCTTGCACACGATCATTGAAACTGATTCATCTCGTCTTGTTAGGTAGATGGTTTTTGTTCGTTACAGAAGACACTTTTGAAAAAATTTGAAATTTTTTAGAAAGAAAGAGATTGAAAAAGAGAAATATTTAGAAGGAAAAAAAAAATAGAAGAAAGGAAGAATTTTTGAAAATTTGTACAAGTTTAATTCATTACATCAGATTCTTGAGACAAATAGAGAGGTGGAGGCAAAATTTAGAATTAAACAGAGAATAGAATCACTTCGGGTTACTCTATTTGTTTAATTCTCGTTTGGAGACGCCTCGCCTTTTTTTTTTTTTTTAGTTGATTTTCCCAAGCAAAAGATATCTCTAACCATATAGAGGTTTTGACAATAAAATAAAATTATACATGAATTTGGTATCATTTTGGTTACTCCAGGGCATATAATTTTCATTTTTATATTCTCTAGTTTTGAAAACTATGGAGAGATGTTTTAAGATACTCATACTAAAAAGCTGTGATGCTAATTTTTTTAAAAACAACCCATAACAGGTAATCTCAGACAACTTTCATGTCGACTCTGGGGCGAACCCAATCTAGACAAACAGAGCTTCAGCTACGCAAGTTGGGGGATTTACTACGCAAGACATGGATATGTCCTGACCCATGCGAATAGCACGGTGATATAGGCAACACTTAGTAAACAAAAATGATCTCAAACCGCCCCTAGATTGCGTTCTTCTAGGGGTTGGTCTGTGTAGACTCCATTGCCCATTTTGTTCTTGGAAAATCACATAACTATTGATGTATCGAGAATCTAGCATTAACAAAACGGAAAAAATAACTGTTTTGAAAAAGAAATGTAAAATAATGAAAAGGAAAATTGTATACTCACTCCATAGGTTCACACTTACTCAAACGACGAGTAAAAAGTGTTTTACAAAGAATATGTGAGGTATACGTGGACTAAGGCTCCGGCACTTACGACCACACACTCTAAATGGAGGGTCCGGTTACCTTATTGATGTACTCCTTTTAAAGCAAAACATGGAATGGAATGGGGAAGGAATACATCGAGGGAAAGAAGATGTAATCCTCGTAAATAGGATGATCATGAAAGAAGTTTCAGTGCTCCAGCTTCGTTCACGTCACTTGTTGCTTCAAAGGCTGTGTTTTTTAGTTTAGGGTTTGGGATAGCTTGTCTTAGGAACACACCTTTTTGGGTTTTGTCTTGGGCTAACAAGTTCAAAGATTGTTGCATAGAGGCTAGAATTTGGGTCTGTTATTGCATGACAGATAGCATTATTTCGGTGGGCTTATCTGTTTGGATACTAGTTGATGGTGTAATTGGAACTAGGTCTCTTTGGTTGTTGATAGGTGGGTTTTGGTAGTTCTGTTAAACTGGGATGGAAATACTGCTCTGTTCTGATTGTTATAGGCATTTTGTCCTTGTTTGAATGTATTTGGTGGTTTATTGAAACCTAGAGGTGGTTGGGTTTGTGGACTACTAGTCCATGCGAAGTTTGGATGTTGTCTCCTTAGTGCATTTAGCACATTGAAAGCACATACTTCTTCTAGTTGAAGTGATGATAGGTTTGTGATCAAGGGACAGGTAGCATTTATATGATTTAAGCTTAAACAGAAATTGCATGGTAAGATATTTATATTCCTGATAGGATTAGGGGTTCGGTCTTTTTGTTTAGTTGTGAGGGCATCTACTTTTTTTGTGATGGCTTCGATTAAAATTTTGATTTCTAGATCGGATTTCACCTCAAAAATACTACTAGCCTTAGATATACTGGGTTAGGCTATTCTATAATTGTTTATATCGCCCAAATGGGTACTCGTTTCAGCTTGGTTTTCAAGAAAGGTTAAAGCTTCGGTTGCACCTCTATCCACAAAATTACCATTAGATTCTTTTCAGCTTGGATTACTTTGTGTTCTTGGAGAAGACCTTTCAAGAAACATTGGACAAGAGTGGAGTTTTCTAGTTTATGGTGAGGACATGAATGAAGTAGGTCAAAGAATCTATCTCATGCTTCAGAAAATGTCTCACTTGGACTCTGTCTGAAGAACTATATCTTACTTCTTATCTCTTCTGTTTTCTTTGACGTAAAGTACTTCTTCATGAAGGATAACACAACCTTTTCCCATGTATCAAAAGAATTGGGCTTTTGAGAAAGAAGCCATGTGTAACTCTTACCAGCTAGAGTGAAAGGAAACACTCGTAGCTTCACTTGATCGTCGGTGATGCCCGAATGGTGGAAAGTATTGCATACTTCATGTATCCATCATAGATGTTCGTACGGTAACTCGTGTTCAAACCTATGAAAGATGGGTAGAAGATTGAACACGTTTGGTGAAATGTGAAAATCACTCGTGAGCGGTGTGAGTCATATACAAGATGGAGGTCCATCTCATACCGGTGTGTAGAAGTTGGAGAGAGGCTCTTCAGTTTGCACTACTTCGTCGGCCATCCTAGATGGTAGAGGATGAGAAATTGGAGATTGTCTAGGATGACGTGCTCTCCTACATGAGTAATTTTACTCTTGCTAATACTTGTAGTGCCTGAATGCAGTATCATGCACTTTAAGCAAGATCGCAAAACTATCCTAACATGTGCAAACGATGCAGTGTATGCTCAAGCAATCGAAATTCGTTTTTGCAAATATGGAGTTTTGAAAATCTTTGCTGGGTCTATAATTTACTATGCCCTGTTCAAGGGAAGAATTGGGTGCGAGACTAGGATGGATCTACTACACGTCTCAGAAGAGTAAGTAATCACTTCACTAAGTGGTGTGCTACCAAAAATCTCACTCACGATGAATCAGGGGGGAGGGGGGAGGGGGAATGAGGAAGGTAGTTTGTCCACTGAAATATGGTAACTGATTACTCTAAATCCTCGTGGCTATATTTTTGTCCTTTTCTGAAGGAGCGTGACTACTTTAGGCTTTAGTTGATTGATTTTAATTTGTTTGCTTGGTTTAGCACATCAAGAATCAAGCAACATCCAATTTATCTACATTAGAGAATGACTTCCCAATGGTTGTTATGTTGCTCGGGTTCAGCCTTATGCGTAGTGAATTTAAATTGCAGTGCGGAAATTAAATTTTAAACAATCATGTAAGCATACTTGAACACACAAGGTATCCTCTTATGTGGGATTCGAGGAGGTTTAGAATTAACCTCTCAAGCCATGCTTACACGCTGCTTGAGGAGAAGGAGACGTTGGTTGGTGCGTGATTTGAGAATCAAGCCCAACCGTTCGAGCGTTCCCTGTTTTAGGTTACAAAAAAGGTCCACTTAAAAAGCCCACAATCCGGATTTTTGATAATTAAACAACTTTGCCATCAAGGGCACAAAACATAAAAGTAAACTAACACTAAAACTAATTTAATAGATTAACTAGTTTAGATTGATTATCTAGATTAAATAGAGTTAAACTTAATTAGAGTGTTGATTACCAAGTAGATTCAAAGTGTGCGAGTGTATGATTCACGACTCGCCTCACACACTTGAACTTCCCAAGGCAATGAAAACTCTAACTCTTGGTAAGTTTCACAACTTCAACCAAGTTTGAACTCATGTTCATCCACATAATCAACCAAAACTCATTTTTTTTCTTTTTCTTTTCGTTTTTCTCTTTTTTTTTCTTTATCTTTATCTATAACAACAAAGTCCACAAATTTATACTACTATATTAGAAAATTTGGGTTCTTAGTTGCAACCACGAATCAAAAATCTTCGAACTGTGAAAAACCTGGACACCACTGTGCTGAGGTGGCTGGGTGGCCACACGCCACAATTAGGGTGGACGCGAGTCAGTTCCAGATAATATCATCAGTTTTCCACCAGCAACTTCAGCTCCTCTCCCATAGTTGAATGTTGAACCTGGATTTAGATTAAAACAAATCAGTATTTAAAAATAACAAAATATAACAACGAAAATTTAAAAAAAAAAAAAAAAAAAAACAAGAAATGAAATGGTGAGAGTGATCCTTCCCTCCTTAGATGCTCAACCAAAGCTCCATGCTCCTCCAATCCATGATGGTGGCGCCATTTGAAGTATATCTAGTGTTGAGTATTTCAAAGTTGTTGAGTGTGGTTCACAATAAATTGTTTGGAGCTTGGAGAATGGGAGTTTAAAAGGATGGAAGGTAGACTTCTTTTAGGACTTGTTTAGTTAACTCTAGTTGTATTGAATAACATTAAAAAAGACTTGTTGAATGAAGGATTGAAAGCACAAACATTGAAAAAATGAAATACTTGATTGAAAGGAAGAACAAACAAAGAAATAACTTGATTGAAATGAAAAACGAAGAAAGAAATAACTTGATTGAAATGAAAAACGAAGAAAGAAATAACTTGATTGAATTGAAGAACAAAAAGTAAACAACTTGAATGTAAATGACTTGAAAAATAAAATCCTACACTACTCCTACATGACACTAGAATAAGTCTAGGTGCATTCTCTCATCCTACTTTTGAGTTCTTATACACCTATTTTTACAAAAGACTGATTTGCCCTCTCCCTCTACAATCAAGACATCTCACCAAGTTTGCTTTATGCTTTTCCTTTTTGCTTTTTCCTTTTGCTTTTTCATTTCTTCTTGATCAAGCTAGGTTTCAGAGAAAGCCGTCTTTTGTATCAAGGACATCTATCTCTAGTCTTTTGAGTTAAGGACTTGACTTTCAGCTCTCTGGTTTGGAGTCCCTAACCTTTGACCTTTGACTTTGACAGTTTCAGCACTTTTTCATAGCAGCTTCGAGTCTTCATAGTCAGCAGAAATAAGGCTCTTTTTTATGCTAAGACGCAGCTTTTATGAATAGTGGTCTGAATTGCTCTATAACCTGAAAAAGGTAATAAAAGTTATGAGTTATCTTTTCAGTATGCGTAAGAAGGGTTGTAATGCAGTAATGTAAGGGTAATAAAACGCACATTTGGGAGCTGATCAGTAAGCGGATCCGCAATGTTATCTTTAGACCTTACATAGTCGATAGAGATAACTCCATTTGAGAGTAATTGTTTAACGGTGTTATGTTTACAACATATCTATCGAAATTTCCCGTTATACATGCTACTCTATGCTCTACCAATAGCAGATTGGCTATCATAGTGAACACACACTACTGGCAAAGGCTTAGTGCAATTTGGAATATCCTATAAGAAATTTTGAAGCCATTCTGCTTATTCTCTAGCCTTGTCCAATGCTATGAATTTTGATTCCATAGTGGACCTTGTTATGCAAGTTTGCTTTGAGGATTTCCATGAAATAGCTGCACCTCCAAGTGTAAAGACATCCACTTGTGGAATTTGAGTCTTTAGTGTCAGATATTCAATTAGCATCGCAGTACCCTACTAGAACGTGGCGTAGCAGAAGCGATATAAATTATTCATTAGAACATAAAAGAGATAAATTAAAATATAAGTTTATTGATAATAGTAATGAAACTCTTTATATAGAGAACTCTATCAAATCATCTTAGAAACCTACTAAAATACAAAGAAACACTTTCCTAATCTATCTATATCATAATAGTAATCTCACTACAAGAAAACAGGTTTTACGCCACGGTCCAAAACCGTGGGAAAAGGGCTTTCCCCACGGTTTTGGACCGTCAGAGGACCGTGGGCTTTTTGTGCGTCGGGAATGGTCTGCCGACAGCCATAACCGTCGGTAAAGCTCACCAATAGCGACGGTCTTTGCGACGGTTATTGCCGTCGGTATAGCCACGGTTTAAACCCGTAAGAAAAGCCGTCGGAAAAGGTCAGTATTTCCTATGGTTTAAGACCGTAGGTAAAGATTATTTTTACCGACGGTCATAGGCCGTGGGTAAAGATATTTCCTACGGTCTTAGTTCGTGGGATTTGGTGTTTGCGTCGTGAATTTTGGTTTTTGGCTGGTTGTTATTTGACCGTGGGCAAAGTGGGACTAATCGTGAAAAAAAGTACTTTTTGCACGGCTATGGGCGTGGGAGAGTTATTTATTGTTTTAAAAAAAATATTGATATTTTAATTTCTATTGGGTCATTTTACCTGCAATCATCAACAAAGACCTAGCAAAACTCCCCTAACCATCCTACACTTCAAAATCACCATTTCCATTCATCCTCATCATCTTGAAAGAATCGCGGTTGAGCTATATAAAAAATATATATAATTACAAGGTACGGAGAAAGCAACAAAGGAAATAGAGGAGATCTCAAGTAACTAGCCAAATTAACCAATCACCGAGAAGCAAGAAGCCATAAATAGCATAAATTACACTACTAGCACAAATTTCAATATAAAATAAGGTAAAAAAATGCACTTTGGTTCATTGCTTATTTTATTTCAAGCTGCAAATACATCTCTAATTATTACACATGAGAGGATAACATACTTGTAATGGAGTGCTATCAACTATCAACTCTCACGAGAATGCACTAAAGATGTTTTTTGCTAATTAGAGTATACCAGTTCAGACTGTCAAAATGATGTCAATTGAAGTCCAAACACAGAAATAACACCCAAATAAAATTACATGCCTTTTCATGCATCTTTCTAGCAGATTCTTCCTTTTGAAGTTTCTCTTTGTAATCACTCTCGAGTTGGCTCAAATGCATCTGGAATAAACGAGAAGGAAATAAAAAAACACAAACAGCCAGCCAAATAGGATGTGATGATAGAAAGTACATGTATAAACAATCTTACTTCTAAAGCCTTGATCACACCCTCAAGCTCTCCTGCTTTCCTTGACCATTCCTCAGAACTCTCTTTGTTGTACTCAACAAGCTTGGTAACCTTTGAAAAAGAAAAAAATAGGAAAATATAAATAAATATAAGACTTTCTCCAACTTAAACCATCAAGAATATCAGGAGACACAACATCATGAAAGAATATACAAGTTAAAAGTGATGCTCATCATAAAGCATCCCGGAATAGTTTCAAAAAAACTGACTCAAAAATTGCAGTTCACGGTTTATTTAGAAAAAAATATTGAAAATCAAGGGGTTAGTATATATATTGATGGTCTTAGGAACCTACATTCAAATAAAAATGAAAAATACACCAGAACTCACAGTTGAAATTTCAGCAGAGAAGCGTGCTTCGTTTTCACCGTTTGTTTCTTTTGAAGAACATAACTCCTATAGGAAAGATACAACGCAAAAATTCATGAGGGCAGCATTCTACTTGAGGACATGCCAATAAATCCATTTTTAAGGCCTTAGAGACCATCCAAAAAAAAAATCTGAATAGATCACACTACACCTCTTGTAAAGAAGTTAACTTCTCTTCAAGCTCCTTCACTCTCTCTTTGTTCCACCTCAGAGATCTTGAACATTCATTAAATTGTCTCTCAACCTAAAGACCATTAGAAATGACAAATCACCAAACAACAGAACTTCTGCCCAGAATAAAATGTTTGGCAAAGTAAAGGAAGTCTTACATCTGCAAGTTTATTCGACAAGTCTTCCTCAACTTCAGCATGTCTTCTACGCAGTTCGATTGTCTCGCTAACTTTAACTGTCAACTCTTCATTGAGCCATAAGTTGTGCCTCTGGATAAGTTCCTTCTCCTGCTCAAACAAAAAAGTCCAGACATATTACAACCGGTAGAAGGATCCAACTTGGTTAGTGATACGGATACAACTAAAAAAAATGTTGTTTTGACCTGTAAAAGCCGAGCACAAGTGGCATTAGAGCGTGCCATCTCTGATTCTGTATCACGCAAGTGAGCTTGTTTGGAAGCAGAATCATCTGTGACATTAACCTTGAGAAAGATAAAGAAAGTTACATACAATAATGATTCCCTATATTTATAAAAAAAAACACACACACACAATAACAAGGAAATGCACTCACAATCTTGTCAAGATAGGTCTTAATAGTAGCATTCTTCTCACTAATCTCGGAATCCTTCCGTTCCACCGTTCGAAAGAATCGTCTCTTACTCTTATGTAGCTCAGTAACTTCCGTGGACAATCTTTCAACCTCCCCATCTTTACTTATCTAATAATATAATATAATAAATAAAACTCTAAAAAAAGAAATGAAAAAAGTAAGTATTATTACTACTACTTACAGCGTTTAAATGAAGCTGGTGTTTTTGAGACTGGAGTTGAGCGAGGTCTTGAAGATGGTGGTCAATAGAGAGAGTGAGTTGAGAGTTTTGAGATTCGAGTTTAGAGAAATCGGAAGAGAGAGAAATGTATTTCTGTTCGAGTAGAGCGCAAGTTTGTTCAGACGTGATTGAAGAAGCATCGGATTGTGCTTTCACTGTTTCGATTTGTCGATGGAGTTGTATTATGTAGGCATCCGCTTTTTGAGAAATTAGTGTTGGGTTGTTTGAACATCGTTCCAACTCTTCCTCCGTTATGAATAACGGCATCGGGTGCATTCTCGTGAAAGTTGATAGCAAATATGGGATCGTCATCTCGTATTCAAATTTTCCCAAGAGATCCTCTACCAAATTGTCTGAAAGAACATTACAATTTCAATTAGAAATAGAGAACTCTTTTAATATAGAGAAAATATTTCCTGTTACTTTATTGCATAACTTGACACAATTATTTAGAAGTTGAAGTTACCATATCGTGCTCCAACCCCTTGGCATCCTCATATGAGAATTCAAGTGCCCCTCTGTAATTAGCCTCATTTAAACACCCTGCAGTGATAGTATTCCAAGTGACGGTAATCACACCTTCATTTTCCAGTAATCCGATAGATTCCCTACACATACCAAAGGGGGCAAACGCTTGCTTAAATGCCTGTGTCAAATGATTGAATACCAAAATCAGAAATGCAAGGTGTCCTAAACAAAAAACTGTATGTATTGTCTAGTCTTGGATAGTATCGATGAAGATGTTGAATTTTGACAGCTTAAGGACTAAAAAGCATAAAGCTCTGTGTGTGCGTGTGGGTGGGTGTGTGGGGGGGGGGGGAGACAATGTTTGAAAACAATTCAAACATGAAAACCAGTAAGTTCAAACTGTAAATTATACAACCAAAACATATCAAACCCAAAGTTCCATGCACACAGTGAGACAGAATGACACCGGTAAGAAAACACAAGAGGATACTGAGAATGTGGCAAATTTGGAATCATGAAAATCAGGTTAAATAATGCTCAGAATATCAACATCAGCAAAATAGTTGGGTTGCTTAGTACAACCATTGAATGGGTTGCTAAAAACCAATCCATACACAGGATGAAAAATTGGTTACAATAGTCTAAATTAAATGATCAGATATATAAATCCATCACCAGTTAACTGTTGAGGGGACGATTGAACTGAAATAGACATCCAAAAATCATTAGACATCCCTATTGATCTTCGAACAAATCCAACTAAAGTATCCAAAAGAAAATTGAAGTGTCCCTGCTCCTCCAAAACAATGACTCGTCCAAATCTACAAGATGACTCGTCCAAAACAATGACTCGTCCAAAAAACGCCGCATAAACCGGCAGCAAATAATGATAATAATGTGACACTCTTTCTTTTCTTTCTTTTTTTGATATGGTTAACATTATCTCAGTTTTAAACCCTTAACAACTCCCATCCCCCAGACACACAGAAAACCCTTGACCACCAAAACCGGTGGACTTACGTGAGTCAAGATGCCTTGAAGAATTCTTATTACGGAATAAGTTCTGAGAAGATTACCCATTTCTAACTAATATGCTTTGTTACCTGCAAGGTTCTCATTGTCTCATCCACACTCCGTCCAATCGCGAGATTGTTAATTGTAGAATGCTGAATGACACCTTCCTTGTCAATAATAAATAGACCCCTCAATGCTATGCCCTGTTATGTCACAATCGAAGAAATCATGTCAATAGAAAAGATGATGAAACCCAAGCAAAATGCATCAGGCTACATAGGACCATACCGAATGATTATTATATACTTTTTGTTAGGTAATTCAACAAAATAATGTCTTAGGATACAACAATATTTTCTTATAGAAGGTGCATAACCAGGGTAGTGATATTAATCAAAGCTCACCTGAAGCAGCATAAGTATACGTTCAAGGCCATAAGTTATTTCCACGTAAATTGGCAACAATCAAGACCGATGTAATGGTCTCTTCTCAACCCATTACCAGTGACGCTTAACAACCGAAAGTCGGCTATCTTGACCTTCATGCTCGATATCATCATCTGCTAATTTTCGAATCGCTAAAACGAAGGCATTCGTAAAAAGCCTCCCGGGGCTAGCTCGCATGGAAAAGTGACATTTTTGGATGAAGGAAGAGATCAGTACTTCTTTGTGGTGTCGGCCAGTCGAAAGCAGTGTCCCCTTTCTCTCTGCTTTGGAATTCTCGCCATTGGTCCTGAATTATAAAGCTTTGGACCTGCTAGAAGCTAAGCGATGTAATGGTCCCGAAGCCATTTGACGATTCCGTCCGGACATCTATAGGACTAGAAAGCAGTCAACATTACGAACAAAAGAAGACCCCACCGCTTTCGTTCGACTCTCCTCATGTTGATTCTGTTGAAGCTTCCTCGACGTCTGTTCCAACTCATTCATAACTTGACTCTCATTATAAAGATTCGACGTACATTCCATCTCTCCACAGACTCTATCTTTCACCCCATTCACTGAAAAAAAAACTTCCGCTTTGGCAACAAATAAGATCCAATAATCCCCAAGACATTTGTAATCCACCACCTCGATGCCAACCAAACTTTACTTAGTGAACTTGAAATTTTAAAAAGAGTGAGATGTAAATATTTCAAAGTAGAATAGCACATACCTAAGTTTCAACATTCCTTCAAGTCGCCACCCTTTTCCCTCCTCCTTTATTGGGCGGGACCGACAATGCAAATAAATTTGCATTGGCGGAGTTAAAAAGGGGGTTAGTACAATTGAGTAGAGTCCACCACCTAAATATCAAACACATAGACATACATACATATGCAAGTTCCACAATGAAAAAAAATAAAACTAAATAGATGAATAAGATAAACTATTCCATCTAACAAAATTATCTATAGAAAGACAAAGTCCGCACAAAATGAAGCTTACATGTCTAATAAAGTACCTTAAGCTTACATGGAACTCAAAATGAACCTTACATATCTAATAAAGTACTTAAGCTTACATGGAACTCAAAATGAAACTTACTAGTTCAAGTTTGCTTCCTAACAACGAGGAGGGAGAAAATTGAGAAGCGCTTTAGGCCATATAACATTTCCTGCCCAATTTGTCCAAGGGTTGAAAGTGGTTATATGGTTCCGGTATCTCACATGAGCTTTTCGATAATCGCTTCAATGCAGACTAGGAAATTGCCATCCCCTACGGTTCTTCTACCAATTTTATGTCCCTGGATCAACATTTATCACCCTCCCGGATGCAACTTTTCTCAAAGGCCAATGAGCTCTAACATCCACTTCAACATCAATGTAATTGCTTTCCGAAAAGCGATTGCAAGAAACATTACTAGTCGAAAGTATACATGTTTCATTAAGAACATAAAAAAATTAAATAGATTACATACATTGGAAAGCGTGTTACGTGAAGAGAATCCGGAAGAAGAAGATGGTCCATTAGGGTACTAGGCGTGATTGGTATCATCACGGAGAGAATCTGCCTTTGTTTGTCGAACTTATCTACTTGCCCTTGAAATTTGTTAGTCACCCGATCAAGTTTATTTTCAAACAAAGGCGGCTAAGTCGAAGTCGCCTTCACTTGTTTTCGATTCCTCTTGACATAAGGAGGCGAGTTCTTCAATTTTGATTTGGAGCAACCCGATCCCATCAACCGCGATCGACCTCTACCATCCTTGCCAAGAACCTATTTAATTGGAAAATTTTAATTTATGCTTATAACTAATATTCTAGACTAATTTACCTTTTGAAAAAAAAAAACAATTAAATTTCAAACCTCGCCCACGGCATCACAAGTCGGGTCCGATTGAGGATTGGAGGAGGAATGTTCACCAATCTTATCCTATTGATAGATAAACATACCAACTCGGGTATCAATACCATATATGTATGCAAATTGAAAACTCACAAAAGGTACCATATAAAGACTTACCACCAAATCTTTGTCTTTATGAATTTTGTTTTTCCCATGGCTATGCATGCCTAGGTACAAGTCACCACGAAAATTTCTACATCGGCACACCTCTTTCCTTTGCAATCTCATGGCGAACAAGTTGTGCGGTGTCCTTCCCGAAAGCAATTGGGGTTCGTTTTGCTTAGCGATTAATTTTATTTTTCGTGACTTTTTGCCTACACGTCATTGATAAAAATCAAACTAGTATACAAAGAGAAATCACAATTTATCAGACAACATACTATCAAATAGGTAATGTAAAATGATTGGGTATGGTTTACAAACCTTAAAGTCGTCCTGAATTACAAAGCTCCACAAAAGCTCTCCAATCCTCCAAAGGAATGTTACGGGGCTTCCATTGTTCTCACTTCTTACGGATCCTTACCATCAAGGTATGTCTTCTTTAAGTCATACTTGCGACTCCTCCAAGCAGCCGTGATCTTGTCTCGAACATAATCACAAGCAACCCCCTCATCATCATCATCACCCTCAAATTGAAACATATTATTCAAACTATCAATTATGGTTTTATAAGGGAAGATATCATTCTCAAGACAACCTATGATCATATCTGGAAAAAAGATTTATAGTAAATCGGGATCTCGCTTAACAAGTGTAGCAATTTCACTAGACAAGTGATGTACACCCTTTTAGGGGAGCAAGGCTGCAAGGTGTCTTGAGTTAATCGAAGAACAATTTTCTCACCCGGTTTCAACCTTTCGAAAAGCGGTATATTTGGGCCTCTAGTATTACCCGACCTTCGCCGTGAAGTGGCGGACATACGATCATAAAATGGGTGGAAGTCGAGAAGCAAAATGTTATGTAGCCTAATGTCGATTAAAATGTTATGTAGCCTAATGTTATGTACCTGCCCCTAGGGACTCTGAAGTGGAACCCGAACCATGTGATGTCTTTGCTAACCATTGTAAATTACGATATAAAAAAAAAAATACATTATCAAACAAATAATCACACATGGGACGTACACTAGACAATGCCACAATAGCTAATAATATTTTCAGCAGGTCAAGTGTTTTATGAGGGCTACAAGTCAAGATGTTTAAAATTGAATAGATGTCCTTACAGAGTTAAAATAGACATGCAATACGTCAAAACAAAAAAAACGATATGTAAAGGAAAAAATTAAAAAAAAAAACATACACTTATTTTAAGTTCCAATATATAGATACATACATTCACTTTTTTCTAAGTCTTTTTCTTCGCCTAGGAACTTCAACATGGCCTCAACCATGTCTTCTTGGTCATTAAATATCACGCCGTCTTCCATTCTAATTGGTTCTTGATTCACTAGCCCCACAAAGGATTCATCCACAACTACATCTTCCGACACCAATCTTGTTGCATCTAGATCGAGTATACCCTTCTTGGAACCTCAATCACTTTGCATGCCAATCGGGATTCACGGGTCTTGAGAGTAAAAGACTTGTGATCGTGCTCAAGAAGAATAAATGGCTCGTCACTCCTTTGGGATGACCCATATATATTGGACAAATTGACCAACAACAACTTTGATTCATTATCGACCTTCACACCATGTTGGAGCTTAACTTGATCACACTTGAATATAACTGGTTCATAGTCAATACTCCGGTACTCCAATTGAATGATTTTTCTAATAACACCATAGTATTCAGCAGACCCATCAATTGGATTCTTATCCTTAGCACTCGAGCGAAAGGTAGTTGGGCATTTGGTAGAAACTCCTTTGATTCGATTTCGTTTAGTCATCTAAGTAATCCTTGGTGACAAATAAAAACCCATTCACTGTGTACTTATCATAAGTTCTGGCCTCTCGTGTTGGTCCCCTTGCTATTTGTATGAGCTCATCATCTTTCGGGTTTTGAGCGTCAAGTTGTCTCCTTAACCATGGCATGAACTCATCTTTTTCAGGTAATCTGTACTGCCCTGCCCTTCTCCCCATGGTCCTCCTACATGTTTCGAGGAAGCTATCGTACTCCCTAAAGTGAGCAAATTTCTCATGTAAAACACATACAATACAAAAATAAAATATGGAATTGAAAAGCACATCCACAATGTAACAACACGAAAAATACGTACTTTTTCCACATATCATACTTGGGGTGGCTTTTCAATATCCATTGTCGTGCTTGTTCCCACTCAACACCTTCTAGAAGATAACGTTTCTGAGGACCAAGAGGACCAACTTCGTCTTCCTCACTAACACTAAGAATCGAACCTGGAGGTATTGTTACCGTAGAACCCTCGGCATCTTCATCTAGTTTTTGAAGGATGCCACCCCCTCCTTCATATCCTCCACAATATGTCATTGTTTCCTCCTTCAAATATCTCTCGCAATGCAATGCAACTTTGGGCGTGCTTTGTTCAGGATGAGAGTCCTTGTAGGTTTTCATTAACCTTCAAGTGCTAAAATGAATTAGGAAGATTCTGTAAAATAAATTCTAACTATTTATAAAAAATAAAAATTATTGTACCTTTCGAAAACATACATCCACCGGTAGAACACGGGTCCCAAAACACGGGCCTCATATGCCAAATGAATAGGCGGATGCATCATTATGACAAACAATGAAGGGGGGCACATTTTCTCAAGCTCACATAAGGTTCGTACCATACCCATCTCAAGTATAGTCAGCGACTCAACATCAATTCTCCTCGAGCATAGAGCACGGAAAAAGGTACAAAAACTTAGTAGAACATTTCGAGCCTCTTTCCTATCTTTATCATGTTGGATTAATACAGGGAGCAAATGTTGCATTAAAATGTGATAATCATGAGACTTCATCCCTTTCAGCTCCATAGACGATCCCTCATTGGCGATAATCCTCCAATTACTACTAAAACCAACCGAACACGATATTCCTTAAAGTAGTAAAAACAACTTCTTCTCCTCAAAAATGGACACAAAACCCCACGTTTCTTCTTACGAGCATTTTTAGTCAACCAATACTTCTTTTTAATCCTTAAGAGCTCCAAGTCTTTGCGTGCATTAATGTCATCTTTAGTTTTCTTGTGTCCAACATCATAGCAAGAAGTATTTTCGCATGCGTTCTTCTCAATGTGCATTACATCAAGGTTATGAAAGATGGGAAGCTCCTCCACATAGTCTAGCTCCTCAAAAATATTGATTGCTTGTAGAAACAAGAGTCATTTGGTATCATATTCCTCCTCATAATCACCACCCTTCCCTTTCTTTTTCGTTTTCCCCATTTCACTTTAAGATGCTCGGTCGACTCTTTAACCTTCTTACCGGACGATGCAATGCGGTGGTGGTGCCCGATGTTCTTCTTTCTTGTTGAAAGTCGATTCTCTCACATCAAATCTGCTTGGATCCGATTGCTCTAGAAATCGCCTCCGTGTCAAGATAAACATTTTTCCTCCCATGAACAAGTCTCAAAGTGGAAGTATTAGGACCCACAAGGGGCAAGCAAATCTCCCTTAGTCCCTACAACCAGAGATGTTTCCATATGCGGGGAGGTCATGAATTGTCCACAATAACACCGCGCACGCATGGTGAACACATCTCCCTTATTAGCATCTTTAACTAACACTCCGGTATCCCACAAAGACCGCGAACTCAAAGCAACCAATGGCTGCAAGTAAACATCAATATCTTTTCCAGGCTGTTTTGGACCCTCAATAAGCAATGCAAGCATAGTGAATTGCGGTTTCATACACAGCCAAGGGGGGAGGTTGTATGTGACACACATTACCGGCCATGAACTATGCGAAGTGCTTTGCATTCCAAACGGATTGAACCCATCAGTAGAAAGACCCAATCGAACGTTACGAGGCTCTGACGAGAAACTTGGGTATGTTTTATCAATATGTTTCCAAGATGAGGAGTCAACTGGATGACCCAACTCACCACCCTTCAATCAGTTTGTAGAGTGCCAACACATTGCTTTTGCTACCCAATCAACACTGTACATTCTCTTCAACCTATCTGCTATAGGAAAGTACCGCGAATTGCTTTGCGGCTTTGCCTAACACGTTTTTCTGTCTTGAATTGTTGCAAACTTGTATCTGTATGAGTTACAAGTAGGGCATTGTTCCAGAATTCATTATCTCCCAATACAAGATGCGTCATTCGGCAAGCATCAATCTTACGGTAATTCAGCCCCAAATCCTTAACAAACTTTTTTCGCTTTCGATATGTATCTTTCGGGATCTTATTACCATGCGGTAGTGCAACTTTAAGTAAGCGGAAGCAACTCTGCGGAAACCTATGTCGGACCACCCACGCTTGACCTTAATTCGAATAGCTTAATTACAAACTTCAAGACGGTGAAGTCTTTGATCGTGGTATAAAGCACTTGTGGCCTCTTCAAAAATTTTATCCGACACCAATGGCTCTCGCTTCATCATCATCATCGACTAGTCCCTCTTCAAAGACCACTTCCCAAACCCCCAAGAAATGTATCCAAGTCTTCACCACCAAATTCTTCTACCACAGTGGCAAATGCATCATTCATATTCTCGAACACATTAGAATTCATATTAGACTCTACATGTGCATCTTGTCTTTTTTCACCATGAAAAATCCAATGTAAATATGTTGGATCAAACCTCCATTTATAAACATGAAATTTCACGGTTTCGTGTGTCAATGCCTTCCCCCCATTTCTACATATGCGACACGGGCACGGTATCAGTACCTTGTTATGATGGTATTTTTTTGCAAACTCTAGAAACTCATCAACACCCTTTAGAAAGCGTTCGTCATGGTGATCTAATTCAATCCAACTTCTATCGATTGGAATAGAACCCTCCATGGTGTATCTAGGAATAAATAAAAGATACACACAACATTCAAAAATGTTAGACATAATAATATATCACCATGCATATATACCACATTAATCCAATCTTGTTCAGTATCTACAATACCAAAATGCCTAGAAGAATCGTCATTACAAATGAATCTAATGAATGTGCAAATGGCGCCTCGATTTCATGAGCTTATTCTAGCTACAAATTTCAAACTTCCACAAGTGAAACTAATCAACTGGAGATTATTTCATGGACATGTCCAGACCAGTAAAACTAATCAACTAAAGATTAACTCATAGCACATGCCCAGACTCTAGACTAGTCAAACAAATCAAATATTCATAACAACTGTCCAGACTAGTAAAACTAATCAAACTTTAAAAAGCAAGTAAAGTGACTAGTAATGACTAATCACCAATATCTCCAATTCGACCTTCTAAAATCCATAGGCTATCTCACAAATTTATAGACAATCAGAACATTATATCATAAGTGAATGTATCGAGACTTGTCCCCGAAATTACAGCAACCATTTTTTAAATTGACACGAGCAGTTCTATACGGGGGATAGTTGGTAGCTCTAATGTTCCAACAACAAGCACTACAAGCAGTTCTATACAGGGAATTTGGTATTACATAAATACAAAACATAAATAGAAATTCTTTACCTTGAATAAAGGTTGCACTTTGAGGACAATCAAACAATCTGAGGTGTTTGGTCGAGAGATAGATTAGGTCTTGATTAAAAACATCCCTTTCAAGTAGCGGTCGAATTACCATGAGTTTAACATTTCAGAAATAGCATAACGTAGCGCACACGAGAGAATAATAAAAAAGAAAAGAAACACACAATCCAAAACAAGTCATGATTTCAATACAAAGTAAAAACAAGTACCCATGTGAATTTTGATCCGACTACAAAGAGAGAGGTCGGTTTCTCTTCCCTCCATTGCTTTATTGCTTTCTACTCGTGTCAATTTGCATCACTTCTCTTTTCTTTGTTTTAATATATGTGCCATCAAATCTTGATTGTTATGTATTATATAAATGTTTGATTGTTCCTCAACACGCTACTTGAGGTTGAGGAGGATGCAACTCATTCTTCATCTAACATCAAATTTTCAAACGTGACCACTTCATTTTGTTAATCTACAAACTTCTCTCGAGATATTCTACTTCAATTTAATTATTACTGACTATGCAGTTTATTCCCCAACTTCTTGAAGTTATCTATTCAACATAAACCACTCTTTCATACTATGTCCGAAGAGAAAGGTTTAGATAACCATTTACATTGCGACATACGCCATTTTCCTAAACATTGAAATTACAAAAGGCATGGACTATCCGATCAAAGGATATAAAAAAGGTACCAACAACCGAGAGGTGAAAAATTGAAGCGCCCACTTCTTCTAATGGCTAACAAAATTCTTATTATTGATACTACTTTGATAACAACAACATCTAATATTAGATTAAAACGAAAAAAAAAAAAATCAAATAAAAAATCAATGTTTAATAGCATAATAAGTCACCTTCAATTTGTAATGGAGGAATCGCGTTCGGAGAAGAGAAACGAAGCTTGTAATCCCTTTCCCACTTAGTAAATCCTAAGAAAATTTAAATTGAAACATTAGTTCTCCCAGTTGGCAAAAAAAAATCGGTGCTTGAAATACCTTCTTGAGATGAGAGAAGAAGGAACAGAAAAAAAAAAAATGGGGTTGAGTGGCGGTGGGGGATGAAGTGTTTTAACTGTTGGCGGTGGGAGATGAGAGAAGAAGGAACAGTCCGATCTTTTCTGTTCTTTTCTTTTTTTTAGAAGTGTTGGGAGGGAAGCAAGTGGTCAGCCCGCCCAAACTTTTCAGCTATAAGCCCACGGTCGAAACGCGTAGAACAGGTGTCATGTTAAAAAAATTGTACCCGACGGTTTTGGCCGTAGCTCTACCCACGGCCCAATTAAAGAGATAAACCGTGGCTAAAGGTATCAAAGGCACGAAACGTGAAAAAATGTATTTGCTACGGTCAAAATTCGTAGGAAACTATGCAAGGGTTTATGACCGTGGCTAAAAATACCGGGAATCCGTGGGGAAAAATCGATTTTCTTGTAGTGTCTTCTAAGACTACTAGAACTCATAAAGGCATCCCTCTTACACATTAATAGTTTCCACATCCAAAATGGTATCCAATACAACAAAGTTTAAGAGTTTGTAAAATTTAAAAACTGAGAAAAATTGACGGTCAAAGTCCGTCGCAAGTGGTTTAACTAAAAAAAGAAATAAAATGCATGCCACTTTGAGTAACATCCGGAGTTTATGAAAACTGGCCCAACCAATAAATGACGGTCTTTACGCATCGCAAACGTTATAATTCTAAAAAAAAATAAAACAGACGAGAATTTAAGTGACGTCCGAATTTCTTTTTAATTGGGACGTTACTTCAAGTGACGCCCGAGATGTTTATGAACTAATAGCCGGATGGGGAATTTTCCACCCCCTATATTAACTATTAGCTTATCACCTAGGATTTACACCCCCCATTGGAAACATGTTTTTGACATTTAGAGTGTAAATTTTATACTTTAAACAATTTACACCCTCCATTGGAGATGCCCTAAATTAGACTTTTATACACTTCTAAATTGTACTTAAATAATAAAAACGAAAATAACTTATTTTTTGTAAATTTGGATCTACTAAAAACAATTAGACAATAACCATATCCCCTATGTTCTACATCATTCTCCCCTTCTTTAAAATAACTTGCCCTCGAGTTATGTATAGGAATGACAATTCTTCGATTAGAGTAAGGTGAAGTAGACATAATAGCTTGATTCTTCTATATTTTCTTTTGACAATCCGACACAAAATTCTTGAGGCAAACACGAACATCAATCAAGTTTTCACAAAACTTCAAGTATGGGTCTTCAAAAATAAATTTCTTTGGAAAACTGTGATATACCATATTTTCCTCCTCTATAACAATTAACTTGTTCTCGAGTTCTTGCTCAAGATTAGAAACATTGACAACTTCTTTAGCAACAAGTGGCATTATCTCATGCAAATCAACATCATCTCTTAAAACTCTAGCAACATTAACATTCTCTTGAATATTTTTCTCCTCCTCAAAACAAATATCTACTACTTGTTCTTTCTCCACAATTTGATGGGATTTTGAAACAATTGTAAGCACTTGAGTTTTATTTTATTGGGGAGTAGAAGGCACAATACAATATTCAAGAGTGGATGTAGAAATTACATTTTCACATAGTGGTGGAAATGGAGATGACTTCTTAGTAACAGAGCTCGACTTTCATAAATCACTATTTTACTCATGTCAGAAAGTCATTGTCTTTGTTCCTCTTATTGTCTTCTTTCTTTTTCTTATTGCAATCTACAATGATTCTCTTCTTCTTCTTGTTGCAAATGATAATAATTCTTTTCAGCAATCTGTTGAGCATACATATGTTCTTCAGCAACTCTTTACTCGTAAAGTTGTTATTGTTTAATATTTTCCTTAAGACGAAATTCATAATCTTAAAGTGCTATAAAATATTTTTTATGAGCAGTTTGTAATCGAGATAACTTAGAAAAATAATCAGAATAGTCTTGTTAATACCATAAACAATCATAGTAATCATTGTGAGGAGATCTATAATACTCAAAATCAATATCTCGAAGATCGTCTTGTAGCTCACATATTTTTGTTTAAATAGCACAAATTCAAGCATGAAGTTGTTGTGGATTTAGCTGAGAAATTTTAATACTTTTTTTTTTGTGGTGGTGGTGGTGGTTTAATGAAAACAATGATGGGTAAGGATTGTTGGTGGTAGGGTGATGGGGATAGAAGATGAAAAACATGGATAGTAGAAAATCAAACCTGAAGATGTAGAAGTTGCACTATGGTTGGTGCGTTGGAATTAATTGAAAATTCCTACCTTTGCCTTCTTGTTGTGATCTTCAATGAGAAAAGATTGTATCAACACTACGGGTGGTGAGACACAAATCCTTCAATAAAAATCTTCAATCCAAAGATACTCTGAACAGAAGAAAACTAGTATTTACGTCATGGGTACGTTCTTCAACTTCAAACTGGATATTAATCCTAGAACACTGTCAGAATCTGATACCAATTGACGTAGTGGAAGCAATATAAATTGTTCATTATAACATAAAAGAGATAAATTGAAATATAATTTTATTGATAATATTGAAAAGTTGATTACAATTTTCGTCAATAAAACTCTTTATATAGAGAACTCTATTGAATCATTTTAGAAACCTACTAAAACACTAAGAAAAACTTTCATAATCTATCTATATCATAATAGTAACCTTCTAAGACTACTAGAACTCATAAATTAGACTTTTATACACTTCTAATTTGTACTTAAATAATAAAAACGAAAATAACTTATTTTTAGTAAATTTGTATTTACTAAAAACAATTAGACAATAACCATAGGCTCTATGTTCTACATCAGAACGGTTGGATATCTTGTATAGTGTAGACCATAGTTCTTAGTATACTTTAACCTTGGACGTAGAAGTCTAGCTTTATACTTGTAAATTGATCCATTAGTCTTAAATTTCTTTGTGAATATCCATTTATATCCTAAAGTCTTGGAACCAGGTGGTAAATCCACCAATTCCTATCTATGATTTTGCAATATGGATTCAATCTCACAATTGATAGCTTCTTTCCAATAAAGAGCTTCTGGAGAGGACATTGCTTCCTTGAACATTGGAGGATCATTTTCTAACAAATATGTTAGAAAATTAGGTCCAAAAGACGTTGATGTCCTTGACCTTTTGCTATGTCTAGGTTCCTCCTCAATCTCACTTTGTGAAGGATGGTTACTAGTTGTAGCATCTAAAGTTCTCTTTGTTGAACTCGCCTCTATACACATATTATACGGAAACATATTTTCAAAGAATGAAACATTCCTTGACTCAATAATTGTATTAACATATATATATACCTTGAATCTCTTATTTATGAACCAGAAAATGATATGCATTACTATTATTTGCGTATCCAATGAATACACAATCAATAGTTTTTGGTCCTATCTTAATTAACCTTCTTAGGTTTTGGGACTTCTACTTTAGCAAGACACCCCCACACTTTCAAGAATTCATAGGAAGTCTTATGACCTTTCCACAATTCATATGGTGTTTCAAGTGTCTTCTTGTTAGGAATCTCGTTGAGAATGTAATCGGCGGAAAGCAAAGCTTCCCCCCACAAATTCTGGGGAAAACAAGAACTTAACAACATATCATTCAGTATCTCTTTTAGAGTTCGGTTTTTTCACTCAGCAATACCGTTTGATTGAGGTGAATAAGGAGCCATAGTTTGATGAATGATTCCATGTTCAGAACACAAACTTTCTAAAGGTGATTCATATTCGCCCCCTCTAACGCTCCTTATAGCCTTAATCTTTTTGTTTAGTTAATTTTCAACTTCATTTTTATAGTATTTGAACACTTCAATTGCCTCATCTTTACTTCTCAACAAGTAAATATAACAATATCTAGTGCAATCGTCAATAAAAGTACTGAAATATTTTTTACCACCACTAGTTTGCACGAACAAACTTAAGATCACATATATCTATGTGTATTAATTCTAGAGGTTCAGTACTTTTTTCAATGGAATGAAAGGATGATCTAGTCAATTTTGATTCTACACACGTTTCACATTTATGGTGTGGGTTTATCTTTATCTTTGGTATATAATCCATGTTAATTAATCTATGCAAAGTGTCATAATTAACATGTCCTAGTCTACCATGACATACATGTGAAGACTCAATCAAATAAACAAAAGATTCAACTTTATTAGCACTCTTTGGCGCAATAGTAAAATAAGACATCCTAAAGAGCCCATCACTTAGATAGCCCTTGCCTACAAAGACATCATTCTTAGTAAGTACAAACTTATCATAAACAAATACCAACTTAAAGCCATTCTTGCTTAGCAACGACCAAGAAACAAAGTTCTTATGAATATCAGGCACATAGAGCACATCATTCAAAGCTAGTTCCTTCCCATAAGTCAACCTCATCACCACCTTTCATTTGCCTTCAACCTTGGACGTAGAAGATTTTCCCATAAAGAGTGTTTTTCCTTTTCCACAACATGATAAGTGGTGAACATTGACTTGTTGGAGTATATGTGGCGAGTTGCACCAGTATCCACCCACCATTCCCTTTCGTTTCCAACTAAGAGACATTCAAAAACCACAGCAGATAGGTTCATGTCATTAATATTGTCAGAAAGCTTCTCCATTATCACATTTGCTTAAGTTTTTTGCTTATTGTACTTATTTGGCTTACGCCATTCACTTGTCTTATGTCCAACTTTGACACAGTTGAAGCACTTACCTTTGAACTTGTTAGGCACACTCCTTTCGCCTTGATTAGTGTGATCTTGGTGCTTCCTCTTTCCTTTAGCACTTGTGCCTTCCACAACATTGGTTTTCGCCACCATAGGATCTTTGCCCTTCTTCGCAAATAAATGGTTATCTTCCACTATCATTAGACGGACAATCAGTTCTTCAAGGTTCATCTCTTTGCGTTTATGTGTGAGATAGTTCCTAAAATCCTTCTAAGATGGTGGTAACTTCTCCACCACAGCAGCCACTTGGAATGACTCACTTACACTCATTCTTTCAGCAATAACATCATGTAGGATTACTTGAAGTTCTTGAACTTGGCTTATGACAGTCTTAGAATCTATCATTTTGAAATCAAGAAATATGTCAACTATGAATTTCTTCATGCCAGCATCTTCACTCTTGTATTTCTTATCTTAAGAATCTCAAAGTTCCTTAGCTGTCTTGAACACACTATACATATTGTATAATGAGTCAGCCAACCTACTAAGGATATAATTTCTACATAATAAATCAGCATGAAACCAAGCATCTTTTGCCAACACCTTTTCCTTGTCAGTTTCATCATGACTTATTTCGGGAGCCGTATCCCACAGAGACCTTGCCAAGTTAAGGGTGCTCAAATAGAAGAGCATCTTTTGTTACCAACATTTGAAATCAGTTCCAGTGAACTTTTCAGGCTTCTCCCCATGAGGAACAAAATGGGGAACAACAGTAGGAACTACAACAGGAACAACAATAGGAACAGGAACAGGAGTAACTGGTGGTGTAACCATTTCTGAAACAGAAACAAACTTTGTTAATATTCAAAAATATAAAACAAACTAAAACAGAAACAGATTTTGTTAGTAATGTAAATTGCACTTGAAACTTGATTAGCAAGTATAATAAAAAATATTCCAAAAAAGAAAGGATTTGTTTTAAGTTGTTATGAACCACAATTTAAATATACTTACTTTTTACCAATTACCAACAACAGTACAAACATTTCTCACTTTTGTACCAAGTACGAAAATTGCAATCCGAGCCTAGTGAAGATTCACTATGTCCTTAAGACAGATTTTCCCCCTCATGGTGCTTCAAGGTTAGATGGGAAACTGTCTCCCAAGATGGAATGGATTTTCCTTCTATGAAAAGCAGCACTTCAATTCCACAGAATCAGCAAACTCAACATTGTGTTTTGACTAAAAATAGAGGGGAGAAAAGTGGTTTTCAGTCATTTCTCTTCATGCAAATATGTTCGATACTTATATGAGAGTGGTGCCTTTTTGAAACAACACAGTGACTGTTTGAACAATAACACCTTCCGGAAGGACGTACTTTTTCGGCATAATGCAACGTTTCGAACTGTTGCACTATTTCGGAAAGGTTTTTTTTCCTCTTTACTATTTCAAGTGAAACTGTTAAGCCTTATGGGCCCAAACGGATTGGGTCTTGTTAAAAAAATGGTTGTCCAAAAAGAATATACACTACACACCACTTAACCATGTCAGCGCCCAGCTGACCCCGCCCGAACGATGGCGTGAGTGTGTTTCTTGTTTGCGTTCTGTCTCCACGGAAAATTAGTGGTACCCCTTGGGGCCCAACCCAAGTAGCCTCAATTAGGCCTTATAAACTCAACGACTCTTTAGTTTTCTTCCCATGTGGGACTAAGTATTTTTCACTCATTTCTCAACCATTTCATCTCAAGTGGGGTAACTTGGGAGACAAATTATTCATTCATTTCTCAATGGATTTGTGCAAATTCAAGTTCCATGTGTTTACTACACTTTGAACTTTAATTACACACCCATTTTTTTAATAGGCTTAACATTACGGATATACACAAGTGGAGCAAGGCTGCATATTGTGGTGTAGTCTTTAAAGTGGCCACTAAGGATGATATTCTTTAGGTAAAATGGGTGTATGCCCAACATATAAAAAACAAACACTTCTAGTCTATGGATATCCCTCGAGATTTTTCATGGGTTTGGAGAAATGTTTTAAAGACAATAGTACTTGCATTAAGGTTCCGCAGACAAAGACTGGCAAATGGGAAGAAAACTAAGGTGTGGGATGATCTTATGGTGTAGTGGCATCCCTCTGTATCATAATCAACAAGCTAAGTTTGATTGGGCTACTGTCATTATTGGGCTAGAAGCTACAATATAGATGTTCTTATTATTGATGGCGAGTGGGACTAGCCTATGCATTTACTACATGATGATGATTTGAAATAGCGGATTCTTAACATTGAGATCTATGGCAATCTATAAGAGGACACAATCATAGCTTGGAAACTTCAGCACAAGTTCTGCATATCAAGCACTGAGAAGAGAGGCACCACATGTCAAATGGGCTAGTCTTGTATGGGGAAAACTGGTACATCCTCGACACTCGTTTTCTACATGGCAGTTATTCTCTAATAGCTTACAAACACAAGATAGGCTGATAAAGAAGAAGGTCCTGGAGCACTCTCAATGTTGTTTCTACAACAACAACAATGAGAATTCAAAGCATTTGTTTTTCGAATACCCTTTTTCTAAAGAGGTATTAGAGGGTATCAAAAAGTTCTTGGGTATAAACACAGATTCTAGAAATGCTAATAGTGAATGGTCAACTATCTTCAGAATTTGTTTAGTTAACAAGACAAGAGTTGAGGTTATAAGGGCTTTTATATGTGCTTCAATCAGTTTCATATGGCATGAAAGAAGCAACAGAAGATTTCAAAATACTAGACAATCATCTCAAGTTCTTGTTCAAAGGATCATTGCTGATACAAGGTTTTACATTCAAGCCAACATGGAACAGGTACCTGACTCAATCGAGAACAAAGTTTTGCTTAATAGATTGAGGTTACATGCTAAATTCAAGGATATGTCCCCAATTAAGTGCATCTGACACAAACTAACATATGGGAAAAGGAAACTCAATACTGATGGATCCGTAGGGCATGGTCAAGCAGCTGGAATTGGTGGTGCTATAAGGAATGAGCCTGGTGAAGTTGTTCTGGCTTTTAATGGGTTTAATTCTAGTACTTAAGTTATATACCAAGAGTTACTGGCCATTAAAGAAGGACGGAATGCCTACATCTTGTTGTAGTACTCAAGAGTAAATGTGGAGTCAGATTCAATGAGAGCAATACAAGCTATAAAAGGTTCGGAACAACCACCTTGGTATTGCTTGAATGTTCTTATAGCAATATTGAGTCTTATTCCATTGTTTGAGGTGATAGAGTTTAAGCACATATAATGAGAATCAAATATGGTTGCGGACCACTTGGCTTCTCTGTATAATACTAGTATGGATACAGATCCTTGTGTAATGTTTTTTTCTCCCTCTCTTACTGAAACTCTTTCTAAACTTGTAATAGAGGATAGGGAAGGAAAAGTGTACTATAGATCTTTATATTAATGGAAGCTGGGGAGGCTATATTCCCAACTACTTAACTTTCCGGGAAAAAAAAAAAAAACTATCCATTTTATCACCCCTGCACATCATGGCTAACAAAAAAAATGTTTAAAGAATTGTGTGCAACCTTACTTCGTATAGATAAAGAGAAATAATGCATATAGATAAAACATCCAACTTACATCTGCTGATCTGCAAGAACAGTTTCTCCTACTATTAAGCGTATCTGTTCAAAAAAATTAGGGATAAATGAGTAGAAAGCTTTTGACAACCTCTAGAGGTTTCCTTGTTAGCAAATAACTAGTAACGCTCGTTGGATAGGATTTTATTAGGGATTTCATACATGCGCCATTTTCTTTAAGCCCTTTCTTGCCCACGAAATTAAAGATCGATCTTAACTACATGTCTACATACATCGGGAATTTGATGTTCATATGTAAAGTATAGATTGCTTATAATATAAGACACCTTATTCATAAATTTACGTTCCCCTTCACAACTCGAATATCTTCATCTGAATTTCAACTTATATAGGCCAATGCTTCCAGAAAATAAACAGCATCAAATTATCTGTAGAACCATGAAAACACTTAAAATACTTTCGGAAGCATCTCCTCCTCTCCTGCCCTTTTCAAGGGTGCCTCAATATAAGACACCTTCCCTATTTGTTTTTTAAGTGAACAAATCCGCGGAAAAAACCTGCAAATCCCGCATTCTATGTAACAGAAATACATAGAAACATACTTAATTGTATTCCCTCTGAAGTCATCCATCAACAATATTTTCCATGTTTTAAGTCATCCATCAACAATATTTTCCATGTTTTAATGTATTTGTAAGGAACTTCTGTTAATATCACCATTGACTTTGACTTGTCTAATAAGCAATAACAATCTTCTCTGCCAACTTATATGGGTTATGTTGCATGTTACACACTGCTCACAAGTTTACTACTTACCAGAACTATTAATAATTTGGTTTTGGCCATCTATGACACTCAATTAAACATTGTATTGACGAAGAAATGGAAACATTTTTTTTAAATGTTTTCATGGTAGAATTTGTTGCTATTTATTTTCAGGAAGCAGGCCTATAAAAGTTGAAATTCAGATGAAGATATCCGAGTTGTGAAGGGGAACGTAGATTTATGAATAAGAGTTTAACAGTATCATTTAGATCAGTACATGCATCCAGCTGATATATTGAAATCATTTGACTAACTGAGCAACTGCATCCAAGTGCTATGACTTGTAAGTGTTTATTATCAAAGTGGTTATATATATATGTGTGTGTACTAATCTAGTTATCTTTGCTTGGTTTGGATTCTGTTTGAAGGATTATTTTTTGTTTTATTGATTGTTCTACTTAATTAACGGTAGTGGCCTTTTGATTAATAATAACAACACTCTACCAATTAAACCAGAAAACAAATTATTTAAATTATATTTATAAGTTAGGAGAAGCAGCAACTAGAATTAGAGTGAAATGAAAATCAGAAGACAGATTACAATTCAACAGTAAGGTCCTGGAGACGACTCATGACGCATGACAGACCATGTTTCTTGTTCTTCCAACATGCATTTTTATGTAATTCCTTCTTATTAATTCTCCTGATAGCTAGCTAGCTAGTTTTCATGAATAGAAATATCCTTGGAAAATTTTCTGTTAATATTTTGTAAGGATATGATAGCTCGGGAACGTGTCACTTTGATATAAAACAGTTCATAAGTCGTAGCATGTACATCTTGAGGAGACAAAATTTCATGTTGGGCAGGTGATATTGATCAGCCAATGAATTCAATTTCGTATAACTATAAACCATACCTAAAGGTTAAACTCCATTATGTTAGCTAGCAAGTTGTTGAATGGAAATAATTGTGACAGACTAGTAAGTTTGAAAATCTATTTTAAATTTCCTAATATAGAAATATATAGTTTTGATTTGAGAGATAAGTATTGCTATAATAGAAAGGGTTAGCGTAAAGTTCAAGGTTTTTTTATCCACCTCTCTAAGGTATGGGCCTTCGTACATACCTTGTGGTGGAAACATACAAAATTTGGTACAGCCAGCCTGTTCTCACCCTGAAATCCACAACACTGACAGAAAACAAACCTCTTTGTTTTCGAGCTCACCATAAGCCAAAGGATATGAGAATCTTTGACTTAGTGACGCCATACTTCATAGGATTGATAGGGTGAGTAGTTACAGTAGTGTCCTAAATGAACATCTCCATTGTGCTGCAAAAATTGTCCTCTCAATGTTATATTTCAGAAGCATGTTTCTAAGGTAGTACGGTGCGAAGCGAGCTTCTACTTGGTGGTTCATTTGATCTTTTACTTGTAATAGTCTTTCTTGGCTACCTGAATCTTCCTTGTTCATGAATTCAGTTATTTCTACGGCCCCAATGCGCCTAAGACTCTCCTACACTTGTACTTATGATAATAAAGAATCTTGTAGTAGCCAACGAAGCTTATCTTCTGACATAATTAATTCACAAATGTTAATTGAAATATTTTGATTGGTTCTGAAATTCCACGAGCTTTTTTCATATTCATATCTGTTCAGAATCAGTTTTCTAAGCTCACTGGCTTATTACATTTTATAAAATAAGCAATGGTATGAAAATAGAATTTTAAGTAGATTTGACTTGCATTAACTGATCTAATCACAGCCTTCCAGACAATGGCATGTGTGTAGGACCTCTCTAGTCTCTATTTCCCCTACAATTCCTCCTATTTTTTTCAATTATTTCCTCTGAAGTTCATCATTTCCCAAAATCCCCTCCTAAAACCGGTTATTTAATCAATTTTTATCTTATCAGCACCTACCAAGAAACACATAGCCACTTCAAAGGCAGAGAGAAGGGAGGGAGAGTTTTAAATATGAAAGAGAGTCCATTAAGAAGAAGTGTACTTTGTTAAAGGTGGTTCTTCTAAACTCTTCCACTCTGTGCACCCTTCTCTTATTTATATACTTCTCCTGATAAGGATTCTAGACCAATGGAGGTGTTGGTCAAAGAATATCAAAGAATTTCATCTGTTGATACTTGGTGACAATCTTGTGATTCTCGCTCTTTAACCTTAACTTCGCTCTCCTTGAGCTTACTTTAGCATTGTCCACTGAGCTTTCACCAAAAAATGTTGCTGAACTGTGATCCAAATGATGGGGAAGGTAGTATGAGGCTTATAGAGGAACTGACCACAAACGCCGACCAAGTCCAACAGCAGATACTAAATGAGATACTATCACAAAATGCAGAGACAGAGTATCTAGGGGGTTTCCTAAATGGACACACCGAAAAGGAAATGTTCAAGAAGAAAGTGCCAATTGTGAATTATGATGATATTAAGCCTTACATTGAGCGAATTGCCAATGGGGAACCGTCTCGGATTATATCAAATCAACTCATCACAGAACTCCTCACCAGGTAAAGTTCATTCTTGTGTACTTACATCATTACATGTTCCTCATTGAATTCCATTCTCAAAACTATGTATCTATCCCTTTGCAGCTCAGGAACGTCAGGAGGTCAGCCAAAGATGATGCCTACCACTGCCGAAGAGTTGGACAGAAAGACCTTTTTATATAATCTTTTAGTGCCTGTAATGAACAGGTTAGAAGCTTTCTCTAGCTTCAGTGTATTGAGATAATTGAATACTTAGTTTGCAAGTTTCCATTATTGAATTTTATACATATTACATCAGGTATGTAGATGGTTTGGACCAAGGAAAAGGTATGTATCTCTTGTTTATCAAACCAGAAATCAACACTCCCTCTGGCTTGACGGCAAGACCAGTACTGACAAGCTACTACAAGAGTAGTAACTTCAGAAATCGCCCTATCAACACGTTCAATGTCTACACAAGTCCCGATGATACCATTTTGTGCTCAGACAGCAAACAAAGCATGTACTGTCAGCTACTCTGTGGATTGGTCCAACGCAGTGAGGTTCTTCGAGTTGGCGCAGTTTTTGCATCTGCTTTCCTCCGCGCAATCAAGGTTTTGGAGGACTACTGGACAGAGTTATGTTCTAACATCAGGATGGGGGATGTAAGCGACTGGATCACTGACTCCAATTGCCGAAATGCTGTAATAGGCATCCTTGGACAACCAAATCCGGAGCTGGCAGATTTTATTGAAACTCAATGTAGTGAAAAATCATGGGAAGGGATTATTAAGAAGCTGTGGCCTAGAACAAAGTATGTTGATGTTATAGTTACAGGTTCCATGGCCCAATACATTCCAATGCTCGAGTTTTATAGTGGTGGGCTACCTCTTGTTTCAACAATGTACGCTTCATCAGAGTGTTACTTTGGAGTCAACCTTAATCCCCTAAGCAAACCATCTGATGTTTCCTACACACTTCTCCCAAACATGGCCTACTTTGAGTTCCTCCCAGTGGAGAAAAACCGTGGACAAGTACACCAGGGTGTCCAATGTAATGGGACTTCTGACCATTCCTTAAAAGAGGAGGAAGAACACATAAAAGAAGAAGCAGTGGATCTCACTACCGTCAAATGTGGTCATTATTATGAACTCGTACTTACAACTTTTACAGGTGATACTTTCTCAAATCTGATATGCATTCCTATTTTCTTGTACGGTTGGTTTTCGTTCTCTTGTAAATTGCATGCCAGAGTATCTGACCATACACCATTAGTTTTCAGCTGTAGTATTAGTTAGCCGCAACAGGACACTGATTGCATGATTTTTGTCTTCGGCTGAATTCAGATGAAGATGATATAGACCTTATCCACGCAGTTTACGTCTTTGTCCTGCTAAATGTAAAATCAATTCCAACATGTCCCTTGCTTTTCTTGTCAACACCAACAAATTATGTTACAGTGTTCACAATCTGACAAACCTCACCTAAACATTTAAATTGCACACTGCATTATCTTATCTTCAGAATCATCTTTCTTTTAACCAATATAATTTTACTAATTAATTATTATATATTAAGAATGAAGAAAAACACAGTTTATTAGGTCTCCTAATTTACTAGGATAGTCTCGTTTTTAAAATCTTGTTTAAAGTTGCACAGGTAATAATGTTTCAATCATAGCTCAAACAGCTTATAATCCTCTTCCCTTATCCAGGCCTATACAGATATAGAGTTGGAGACATTCTTATGGTGACAGGATTCTACAACAATGCCCCCCAATTCCGGTTTGTACACCGCAGAAACGTTGTATTAAGCATTGACACAGACAAGACTAACGAAGACGACCTCCTAAATGCAGTAACACAAGCAAAGCTTCTTCTTGAATCACTTCGCTGCATCCTCACCGAGTACACTAGCTACCCCGACACTTCCTCAATCCCAGGTCACTATGTTCTGTTCTGGGAACTAAAAATGAGAGGCAACGGCGAGTTGTCTGAGCTCAATACTACTGTAATGGAAGAATGCTGCAACATAGTCGAAGAATCACTTGATTATGTGTATAGAAGATGCAGGAGCAAAGACAAGTCAATTGGACCGTTGGAGATACGAGTGGTGAAACACGGGACATTCGACGCACTCATGGATTTCTGCGTCTCACAGGGATCATCCGTTAACCAGTACAAGACGCCGAGGTGTATCAAAGACAGTGAAGCTATTGAGATTTTGAATGCAAGAGTTGTGGGGAGGTTTTTTAGCAGGAAAGCTCCATTATGGAAACAGTATACAGTTGGAACGTAAGTCAAATTACCTTGAAACTCATTGTTTTTACGCCGCTTTTTAATGGATTATGCAATCTGGTGGCCGGTTATGTTAGACTGGTAGCTTTTCTGGCATTGGTTCCAGGAACTAGAATTTGGATTGTAAAAGCTCTCTAATTAAGTTTGTGTCCAGGCCTTGTCCATTGAACTTAGAATTTGAAATTGAACATTAATACAGTTTTATCCTTTTACGTTTGATTCAAAATATCAATCTGTTTGAAAAAGAAAAAAACAATTGTTCTTGCTACTCGCTAGACGCTAGTTGACTGCACTTGTTGATTGTTTTTAACAGCACTGTAAGTAGATGCAAAAGAAATTATCACGTGATCATTATTTAACAGCACGAAATATGAAAATTGCATTGATCAAACATTTCATTAGAGCAAATCCATTGGGTGCTATATGGGCTGTTAAAGGCAAATATAGCACCCCAACCACCAAAATGTGTTTCCAATGGGGCTATTAAAAGGCTCCTAAATTTGGAAGGAGTCATAAACCTAGACTAAAGTTAAGACATTCGCTAGCGGTTTTGCCATAATAAGTTTGAAGATCTAACGAAAGATAGTTTACGCCGATCATTTGGTAATTTGTGGACGACATGATTTAAACTTTTCGTCTGTCTCCCATTTTAATTAAATGGAAACTCTGTCGTTTGTACCTGAAGAGAAGAGAATTTTGTGTTTTAGCGTCTGGACTATATAGATGGCAGAGTTTCTGCCGTCTGTATGTTAAATTGCAACTCTGTCGTCCGTATCCCGATTTTAATAGCTGCTAAAAAGTCCCATTGTTTTTGGATTTTCGGGTGCCAAATTTAGCTGGGACTGCTAAAAGGCATATGTATCATCTTTTAGCAGCTCTCCATTGGACTTGCTCTTAGAATCGAAAACCAAAAATTTATTAGAATACCAAAAGATTGTCCAATTCATTGAGTGGTAAATGTTAGAGATGCAAATATAAAATACACACTATGAGGCACATTACGATTGAGTTCATATTGTCAATAAACCTATGGGTAAAACCCACTTAGAAAACTGTCTTACCAAGTGAGGGTGCCAAAGTGCTTATTCACTAGTCTGTGCACAAGTACCCAAACAATGTGTAACTACTATTCGTTGTTGGGGTTATTACCAATACCAATCGATTCCTCACTATACAGATAATTTGTATTTGAACTCAATTCAACTCCAATCAACAATCTAAATAATCCCTACAACGAAACTAACATCCCCAACTCGCTAAACAACTATTAACAACATATAATAATGTAAAGCAGTAAAAGCAAACCATACCACAAAGATATACTGTGGTTCAGCCAATGGTGCCTACTTCCACAAGAGCTAGTCCTTTATAAAGTGGGAAGGAAGATTATCATCACTCCTTGCAGTTTCTCACCTTACTAGATTACTCTTATCTCTCTACAGGGTTGTCTTTGTAAAAGTTATCTCTCAATCTTGATAGCTTTCAAGATTGGGTTTTCTCTTACTTTTGTGCTGCCTCTCGTGTGTTTTTCTGAGTGTTAGGTTTTGCCAAAAACCCCAACCCTTATTGCAAACTCGCGGTACACAAAAATAGAAATCTCAGAAAAATAGGCATGGGGCATAAGCTGGCGGACAAGGCCAAGTCGAAAGCACGGTCGCTACTGAAGTGCACGGAGGTCGACAAGGCATGGCGCCAGGTCGGCGCCTTGAAAGAGCATATTCTGAGCACGGATTGCGCTCAGGCTTATGCACGCAAGCATAACACCTTTTCTTCTTATGTGAGGGATAACGCCAACAATCTCCCCCTCCCGAACAGTGAGGGGGGATACCTCCATGCAATTTTCAAATCAATAGGAGGAGTCTGCTACCATTCTGGCGGTAGCACAGCAAACACCGAACTTATCTTTTGGTAAGACTTTGGTCATCATATCCGACCCATTCTTGTCGGTATGGATCTTCTCGATACACAAATGCTTGTCTTCGTGTACTTCTCTAATCCAGTGATAATGCACATGTATGTGCTTGGATCTAGAATGGAAACTCGGATTCTTGCTCAAATGGATGGTGCTCTGACTATCACATAGAACTACAAATTGTTTCTGCTTTAGCCATAGTTCGTCGAAGAACCTCTTCATCCATAACATCTCTTTGCAACACTCAGTGGTTGCAATATACTCAGCTTCTATAGTGGAGAGGGAAACACACTTTTGCAACTTTGATTGTCAAAAAACTGCTCCCCCTACAAAAGTAACCAGATAACCGGAAGTGGACTTCATCGAGTCAACTTTACCTGCCACGTCTGCATCAGTATAGCCTTCAAGTAAGGGTTTACTTCCACCAAAGCACAAACATGATTTGGAAGTGCCCTTGAGATATCTCAATATCCACTTAACACCTTCCCAATGCACCTTCCCCGGATTTGACAGAAAATGGCTTACAACACCAACGACAAAAGCAATATTCGGTCTTGTACACACCATTGCGTACATCAAGTTGCCCACTGCAGATGCATAAGGAATCTTTTACATATGACTCTGCTCATATTAACACTTTGGACACATCTCTTTGGTCATGCAGAACTGGCCACCAAGCGGACAACTGACTGGCTTCACTTGATCCATGTTGAATCTTTTCAACACCTTCTCAAGGTAGCTTTCTTAAGAAAGCCACAATTTCTCACTCTTTCTGTCACGAGTGATCCGCATCCCAAGTATCTACTTTGCTTGACCCAAATCCTTCATTTCAAAGGACTTACTCAAGTCTTTCTTCAGCTTGGATATCTTGTTGATATTTGGGCCAACTATCAACATATCATCCACATACAACAAGAGCACTATGAAATCCCCATCTGGAAATCTCTGAACAAACACACAATGATCGGAAGCAGACTTCTTGTATCCTTGCTTCGTGCTAAAACATAAAAATTGAGTATTTTACCTACGAAATGAACGATGAACTCAAAACGTAAGTAAACTAAAACTTCTCTGAGCCTATGTTTTATCAAAGTTTCTACTCTCAATTCTATCGAAATAGAGTGGAGTAACAAATTCGTTCCACTCCTAGTTCTCTAGCATAGAATATTTTCTAATCTAATTAATCGGTCTTAAGTCTAATGAGAGCTTTACGAAGGGTGTTATACTACGATACAATATAAAATTGATTATGTTGAATTTAACTACGAATGCTATGGAAATATGATTGTTTTTGAATCTAGATAAAGGATTAGAGGGGAATTGAATCCACCTCGAGTCCAACTTAATAACCTAGCATAGATTCTTGTATCTCGATTCTTACGTTCTTACGGCAAGAATTTCGAGTTCTAATCCCTAGTGTTCATGACACTTCTACCAAATACTAACTAGCATGTGAGGTCGTCCACCCATTCTCATGGCGAATCACGACCTTCTAGAGTGGAATAGATTCTACAATGCTTCTACACTATACCACTAAGTTTTCATCAAAGCTTCATCAACCCCTCTAATTGAGGTTTTAGCCTTGAGTCATCAACCCATCATTTCCCATTGAATCATAACTACTCATCATATTAAAATTCTAACTTAACTAATTTAACTAACAATGTTTCAATCTACTTAACTACGAAATGATAATCAACAAGAATTAGAACTAGATCTATAAATTGAAATGACCAAAAATCGAAATTGACAAAATAACTATTTTATTTATCTAATCAATTAAGAACAATGATTCAAAGACTTAATCTAAAACAAGAATTGAAAATGGAACTTAAACTTAATTACTCTACTGAAAACTAGATCTAGAATTCTATATAGTTTTAGGTCTAACTAGCTACCATTAACAAAGAGCTAAGCTTTGGTTTTTATACTTTCAGATCCAAAAATCGTGCATGGGCTTGGAGCCATGTTTTGGGCCAGAGAATCAGGCCCAAAACCCAATACTTTCAGTCCAAAAAGGCCTCTTCAATTGTAGTTGGCTTCAACAGACTTTTCGTCCACTTCTGCTCCTCTGATTGGATCAAGGCTTAGACCATTGAAAAGCTCATTCCGAGCCGATCATTTTGACATAAGGTAGGCCCAATTTTGAGGTCTGAGTCCAAAGATATGGTCTTCGGAAGTTCTGTTGACTTTGTGCACTATTTCTGCCCGCGTGGACTTTGACTTTTCATCTTTTGACCGGGCTTTACAGAGGCTTTGTCTTCTTGAATCTTGGCCTTTAATCACAGAATTCTTTAGCAGCCAACCTTTGCTCCTTTATTTCGCTAAAGTGGCACATTTCTGCACATAATGGACTTTTACGCCTGAAATGCATAAAAACAAGTAATCAGTATTAACTTTTAATTATTACTCACATAATTGGTCTAAAAGTATGACTATTACAGGATTAAAACTACAGTTTTGGGCTCTTATCAAACCACCCCCAAACAGCATTTTGCTTGTCCTCAAGCAAAGATGAGAAATTAGAATAAGTCACCAAAAATGGAGTTCTATCTACTCTCGTTTCGCTGAGTACGATTGCATTGACCATATGCAACAAGGCCTTAAACCACTAGGAATTCCCTTGTGGACGAGTTATAGCCTCGTGAGAGTTTTCCAGTGAAGGTACTCACAAACTTCATCTATACTACAACGACTAAGAAATAAACTATTGTTTCCCCATTCATGTCTCAACTATCTATACATCTCACTAGCAAATGAATAAGAATAACCAAGTCAGAAACCTAAACTAATATATGCATAATAATCAATCATCTATGATACAAATATATATACTATGAGTAATACTATGAAATGCCTAGCAGGTTCGTTTCTGAAAACTCAGAATAGCGTCCTTAAGTAGGTCCTCACATAATTGTCAAGGCGAAAACCACTCTCGATTTTTTCATTTCAAGTTCCGCTTACTCCAGCAGGCAGCAGTGGGCACACTTTACCTTACAATCTCAATGACAACAAGGAAGCCGGAGTCGATCAAGCACATCTGCCACTTACTATCACACTAACCTATTCCTAATTGAGCTAGAGGTCTTTATTAGGTGTTGCGGGGATTAGGAGATGGTTTTAGAAGGAGGGAAATGGATATTCAAAAGGACAAGTCTGAGATAATAGAGTCTTCATATTATGTAACTTAGAGAAAACCTTGTTGTTTTCTTTTGCTTCTATACTTTGTTTCCATCCTTAGCCATATTTTTCTTTCAATTTTCTTTGGCTTTTGACTCCCTTTTCTTCTATTTTTGGAGTTTTTATTTATTTCTATTTTTTTTCTTTTCTTTGGATGAAAACTTCTTTTCTTTATTTTCTGAAGCAATTAACTAACTTTTGTTTACACCGGTTTTTCTCTTCTTCTTTCTCCCTCATTCTATTCTCAGACTTATTCTAGATTGGGTAGGTTGATTTTTTTATTTTTTTTTATTTTGTTTTGTTTTTGTAACAGGGTAAAGGATTTGTGGGTTATGAAAGGCTATAAAGAAAGGCTCAGTGGGGCGACTAGCAGAAAATAATTCATAGGTTTGAATTTCTGGCTATATCGATCCAAAGAGGGCCTAAATTCTCGCTTAGGATATGGCATAGTGATCAAGCAAGTGGACGGTGTGATTTCTCTATCCGATTTTTTACTTCTCCCTTGTGTCATTTCTCAAATGTTTTCGGCCATATAAGGCTTTAGGCTATATTCTCACAAGATTTGTAGAATAAGTACTCTAGACTAGATTTGAAACTTATCGCTAACAATCATAGATACTCATGTAATATATTTATAGATAGATGCAAAGATTATTACCTACATATTAACCTAAGTTTCTAACAATTATTCTCGATGCAAAAGCTCATTGAGACTTCTAGATTGTTAAGAGCATAGAGAAAGAAAACAATACCAATATTCCTAAGTGTATAGCATAAACTTATTTATTTATATTTTTGAAAATTTTGAAACTTTAACTAGAAAACAAATGCATATTATACATATCTATATCCTAACAGATGCCTCAATTACACATGTTTCTATGCCCCCAAACAAGAAGCATGCTTTGTCCTCAAAGTATTGTAAATAAAGAGGGTAGGAAAAATACCATTGAAACGTGTGAAATTCAGGAACATCTGCAAAACTAAGTTAGAACGTACTAATATAGGAAATAAAACTGACGCAACTCTATAAGAGTTCCACCCATTATGGGGTTAACAGAATTAAATATGCTTGGGACATAAGCAGACAATAACAAAACTAAAAACTTACCTTATCTCCCGTTTAAGCATCCTCATCCTCATTAAAAAGATGAGGTTCCTTCGCATCCTGCCAGTCCATTATAACTTACCAAGCTTGCCGCCATTTATCATCTACTAATGCTAACCTGTTAAGTGTTATTATGTCTGATGGGATGTACGGGGCGACTAAATGAGGCTGCACCTGCCATCCCGGCCAAGTCATTATTCGCGAATGAGCTTAACCACCCAATTGGTGGGTCTCATGACTTCAACCCTTTTCCAATCTGTGAATTGTGCACACGAATACGGTGTAAACAACTACGCGATGATGCGGCTTACCAACGGCATAAGAAGATACTTACGCCTCATGGTTTGGGCTATCTTAAGACTAGCGACTAAAACTCGGGAATGTCATATCGGGCGACGCCCCTCGCCTAAAAAACGAGGAAAATGTCACCAGCAGTACTGTTTGCAGAAATGAACTGCCATTCCCCCAAAGTATTCATCAGGGTGAATAACATGGTGGTGCCTACGTTTAGGGAGAGGCTACCAAGGGCAATGTTATATCGCGCCCGGTCCATTACTCAAATACCCTCCCCATAATACTCATGGAAATATGTATAATCATAAAGATATGCATTATCGATCATATATGCCCATGTGTGAACAGGATCAGGTATTGGCAATCCTGAAACTAAAGCGACCACATTTTTATTGAATTGATGTGCCGTGTCATCGACTATGACGGAGAATTCTTGTTCTCCATCCCGACATTACAATAGAATTTAACGTGGTCGTAGAAATAAGCAAGAAGTGTGGTGAATATGAATCGTCATCACTTACCAAGATGACACCATCCTAATCAGTAGATCCCCGCCGGAACCAATGTCCATAGGTCTCGGTTCCCAACACGCCTTCGAAAAGACTGTTTAGGTATGACTATAGGAGATGTCATCTCAACTACTCTTTGAACAAAAAAAAAAAAAAAAAATCCCGGAATGACCCTCCGAAAATTTGAATTTTCCGATTGATCAGAAGCGCTGGTGCGCGGCTTAGGCGGTCGCTCGTGGTTTTGCAGCGATTAGGTGTTTGAAGCGAAGTCGCCAAGGAGGCGCTTGGCCCGAATCGAAATTTCTGAAAAATGTAAAAGGGCTAGGTGCGCTCGACGAGGCAGCGCTCGTAAGTCTTTGAAAACGAAGTTTAGAGGAAAAAGAAGGAAAAGCTTGGAGTGAAAGGTGCGGGATGATGGTGGGGTGTATTGTGGTTTGTTAGTGTAGAATGAAGGGAGTTTAAATAGGTTTTGAGTTTCCAAAATGAATTGACAAGTTCCCCAATTGTTTTAAGGCAATTTTCGGAAATAAAAAAATTCCAAACCTTAAAACGGAAACAAACAATTTTCGTGATTTTCTAAAAATCTTGGTATCTGTCATAACGGATTTAGAATAGTAACTTCTAAACTCTCCTACATTTCATGCTACCACCACACAAATCATAGATATGCCGGTATCGGCCAAATTCTCAACCTTTCCTCCAAGACAACTTTACAGCAGATGATCATATAACGAATTATATTAAAACTTAAATTTAAAACCAAACAACATAAATCAAATACCTTAATATATAAATTTAACAACTAAATTAAAATCCAACGAATAAAACAAAATTATGAAATAACAGCGAACACAACCTGACGGTGAACACCTAGTTATGTGATGAAGATGGACCCTGAGATGGAGATTGGCTTGAACCATCTGTCCTTCGGCGACGACGCTCATGGCTGTCGGACTCGGCTGAAACAGAGTCCTCCACGGGTGGCATGCGTCGTAGCATCTCTATTCGGAACAAGCGCTGTGCTTCTATCTCATCCCGAAAATCGCGATAACCGGGCTTGTTGATGATGGTAGATAGTCTCCATGTTAGACAGATATCGCCCCGAACCCCTAAAGCATCATCTCAAGTCTCATTCAAGGTTCGCTTTTTGCTTCTTTCAAATTACAACTGTCTATCTCGGATATCTTCACAAATACCATAAACGCTAACGCAAGGAAGTTTGTAATACTTGCACGCGTTCTAAATTAGAACTACATTTATCTAATTCATCGTCATCCGGACATGTCATATCCTCCCTTTCATCCTCCGACTCAACCATTTTTTTCGCATAACGGCCAAGTCTTTTGGATGCAATCCAGATAGATACTTGCATTAGAATGCAATTTGATCTTAATAGGAGCAGATCTTGCGATAGCTCTAAAAGAGAGCATGATCTTAGTGATCAATCACGGGAAGAGGCCAAGCTTTTCCCCACTCCTCGAATCACATTAAACATTAAATCGAGGATGCAGAAATTATACTTATTCGCTTGCAAAATCCGAGAGAACGCAGACATTGCAGTCGATATCATCGACTTTGTCTTTCCCGAGGGCGTTCCTACCAATCCACCGAGCTACCGGTTGATTGGTTCTCTGGTCGACCGGGCGGATCTTAATGAGATGTCGGATTGTATTCACCCTCCACGACAAGATCCTTTCATCAAAGCGGGAACTCCAAAGATCTTGGGATTCCCGAATTGTCGCTACCAAAGTTGCTTTCAAGTGTAATTCCTAACGGCCAACAACCGCCTCGTTATTTCCCTCCTCGTTCTCGCTACCTTTATGAACATCCTATCCCCTCCAATTCGCTTCTTATAAAACTGTTCTACCAAATCATAGTGATAGAACTCCTCGAAAGTACCACAGTCCGTTCCAATGCCTCCTAATCATCTCCGCAAGATCGTAAAATGGCTAAGTCGTCGGAAGCAAACGCGCGTTCTAAGAAAAATTCTTCGTCAGAAGCGCCATTGAAGTTTCGAGACAACTAATGGTTTTGTAGACCGTGGGGAGGCGAAGTTGAAAAAACTACGAAAAACAATGGTGGTGGAGGTAGTTACTCGAATTGGTGGCTGTTTTTCGGAGTGGGGGTGGTGGTGGTAATGGTTTAGAGAAGATTTTAGTTGGATTTGATTATCTTGGTGTGGGTGTAGTTAGGTTTTCTTCTCTCTCTCTATATTATTATTTTTTTTTTATTTTGGTGTTCAAGGTTGGATTTAAACTTGGTAACTGGCGGGATTGAAAGGGAAAGAACTGTGCGTTTTTGGGAAGGAAGGAGACGCACAGTCGTGCGTGCGGTTTGGGCCCAAGCCCAATTTGAATTCTGAAATTTTTCGATTTTTCGCGCAATTTCAAATTCAATTTGCCGCTTCGTTACTGGCCCGATTTTTGCGAATGAGTTATGGAAATGATCAGTAGAGAATTTCCAATCCAATGATCCATAAAACACTCAATTCCAACCATGGGTGACGTATAAAAGGGTGGAAAATGCCTCGAAGGCGCGTGTGGACGTAAGTTATGCTTAACGAAGGAAATCTAAGTTTAGATTACGTCAACCCAATTGAAATACAAGTAATGGGCCTAAGCAACACAGATGGAAAGTTCGAGCAATCCAGATGGAAAGACAGATTGCCCACCCCAAAACAAATTTTTAAACACAAAATTTGTTCTAACGCGGGTCGTTTAAAGTCAGATTCCCAAGACTTGTTGGATTGCTATTTCTATGATTAAGAATATTTTTATTATTATTATTATTATATTTTTTTTTAGTTTATTATAAGAAAAACGAAAAACAATAAATACATAATTCACCCCATAGAAGAACATGACTCAAAAATCGAGAAAACATGCAAAAGTGGAAAACGTGAATTATGTTAACCGTGGACTTAGGATCCGGTACTTACAGCCACACACTCCATAGGGAGGGCCCGGTTACCATAATGGTGCACTTACCACTATATGGAAGTGAAAGGAAGTACACCAATGACAAAGGTCAATCCTCATAGATGTGGTCCCGTAGAACGGACTTCTTCTACTCAGGGGACAGAAGTTCGTGAAAATGTTTTAACCGTTGACCATTAACTTGAAAGGTACTGTTGTCATTTGGATTTACCAAGGTGATTGCCCCATAAGGGGTGACTTCAGTAACCAGAAAAGGGCTAGACCAACGGGATTTTAGTTTTCCTGGGAAAATATGTAGACGGGAGTTGTAAAGCAAGACCTTTTGACCGACCACAAACTCTTTGCGCAAGATTTGCTTATCAGGAACACATTTCATGTTAGCTTTATAATCCTTCGCGAGATCGTAAGAATCGCTACGGATTTCTTCAAGCTCATTCAATTGCAACTTACGTTTGACCCCTGCCTCATCAATATTGACGTTAAGGCTTTTTATAGCCCACAGAGCACAGTGCTCTAATTCAACGGGCAAATGGCATGGTTTCCTAAATACAAGTCTAAAGGGAGACATACCTATAGGAGTTTTGAAAGCAGTTCTATATGCCCATAAGGCATCCGATAGACGCTTCGACCAGTCTTTCCTATCAGGGTTTACAGTTGTTTCTAAAATCTTTTTGATTTCCCTATTAGAAACTTCTACTTGTCCGCTAGTTTGTGGATGATAAGGAGTTGCTACTTTGTGTGTAACTCCATACTTTTTCACTAGGGATGCAACAACTCAAGGTTGCAAAATGTGTTCCACCATCACTAATGATGGCTTTAGGAATGCCAAACCCACGTAAAATATATTCTTTAATAAAAAATACAACCGTCTTACGGTCATTGCTACGGCAAGCCGGGGCCTCTATCCATTTAGAGTGAGTCCACGCAACTAGAATATAAATGAAACCGTGGGAAAACAGGGAAGGGACCCATGAAATCAATGCCCCAAACGCCAAAAATTTCTACTATCAAGATTGGATTTAATGGCATCATATTACGTTTTCGCGGATTCGCCCAAGTTGTTGGCAACGAATACACGCCTTGCAATGCACTTGGGCATCCAAGGCCAATAAAATCCACATTGAAGAACTTTTAGCGGCTGTTTTCATCCCACTAAAATGGCCACCACACTCTTTGTCATGGCGAACGATAGAACTTCATTATATTCCCAATCGGGAATACAACGAATTTAATAACTGATCCGCACAATACTTAAAAAGGTATGGCTTATCCCAAGGAGTATATCTTAACTCGCCAAGAACTTCTTACGCTCATTTCTTGACCAATTATAAGGCATAACATCAGCCGCTAAATAATTTACAATGTCAAAGATACCATGGTGCTGAAAAAATCGCGATACAAATGCTCATGAAAGAAAAGAGTCCGGTATGGACTCGTAATCACTCGATCGCGTTTGTGAGTCTAGATAAGTGGTCGGCAACTACATTTTCGACCCTCTTTTGTCCTTTATTTGAATGTGAACTCTTGCGGAGAAGAATCCAACGGATTAATCTGCTTAGCATCCTTCTTTGCAAGAAGGTACTAAAAGGTCATGATGGTCCGTGTAAACTAAAGTTTTAGAACCAACCAAATAAGGACTAAACTTATCTAAAGCATAAATGACAGCTAAGAATTCTTTTTCTATAGTAGAATAATTCCGTTGAGCATCGTTTAAGGTTTTACTAGCATAATAAATAACAAAGTGGACTTATTATCTAGTTTTTGTCCCAAGACCGCACCAACCGTGATAATCACTAGCATCACACATGAGTTCAAAAGGTTTAGACCAATCGAGGTCTGTATAATTGGTGTAGAGGTTAGGTGGCTTTTAAAGTTTCAAAAAGCGTCGACAAGCAGTTAAAATTAAAATCAAAGATTGCATCTTTCAAAAGCATATTAGTTAAAGGCCTAGCTATTTTCGAGAAGTCTTTAATAAACCGCCCTAAAACCTCGCATGGCCTAGAAAGGTTCTAATATCACGGACAGTCCGTGGTTTAGGTAGGTTGCTATCTTATCTAGTTTGGCCTTATCTACTTCGATGCCATCACTAGATATGATGTGACCTAGTACTATGCCCTTTTCACCATGAAATTACACTTTTCCCAGCTTTTAAAACGAGGCTCTTTTCTTCACACCGTGTCAAAACCTTAGACAAAGTTAGACAAACAAATTGCGTGAAGGAGTCTCCATAGATAGAAAAATCATCCATGAAAACTTCCATAAAGCGCTTTACCATGTCACTAAATATATGAAGCATACACCACTGGAAGGTACCAGGAGCATTACAAAGGCTAAAAGGCATTCGTTTAAAAGCATACGTTCCAAAGGGACCTGTGAAGGTAGTCTTTTCTTGGTCATCAATATCAATAATAATCTAAAAATAGCTTGAGTAGCCATCAAGAAAACAATAAAAAGCATGACCAGCTAGGCGTTCGAGCATTTGATCTATAAAAGTTAAAGGAAAGTGATCCTTTCGTGTCATAGCATTTAAACGTCTGTAATCAATACAGATCCTCCATTTCATAGGACCTTGTGTGACAACATAGTCACCCTTCCCGTTACGTACCATGGTAACTCCCGATTTCTTAGGAACTACATGAATGGGGCTTACCCATTCGCTATCAGAGATTGGGTATATGATACTCGCATCGAGTAATCCTAAAACTTCTTCCCTAACCACCTCTTTCATGGCAGGGTTCAAGCGAAGCTGAGGTTCACGAGAAGTCTTCACGTTATCCTCCAAATGGATACGATGAGTGCAAACATTAGGGTCAATTCCCTTAATGTCGGCTAGGGACCAACCAATCGCCGACCGATGTTCCCTAATCACCCGGATTAAACGTGTCTCTTTATTATTAGATAACAGAGAAGATATAATTACCGGATGACTACCATCCGGATCAAGTTGAATATATTTTAACTCCGGGGGAAGAGGTTTAAGCACAGGGGTGGAAGGAAAATCAATAGATGTTTTCATTTCGGGGTCCTCATTTTGCATAATGAATACTTGCTTAGGTAGCAAGTCTTCATACTGAGTATATGAAGCAACCGAAGGGTCTACAATTGGTGTGGACTCAAGGATGGTGTTGACTTCCTCTAAGTAGGAGTCATTAACAAAATCTGAAGTTCCAAAAGAAAGGAATTTGGACATATTGTTTTCGGGAAACGTGTTGTTAAAATAATCTTGAGCTAAACTCTCGATCATGCTAACCTCCCCATTCATAGACGGATCTGGTAACTGTTTCATCATTTTAAAAACATTTACCTCAACTGTAAGATGGCCAAAAGATAAGGACATCTTACCATCACGGCAATTTATAAGTGCGTTGGCAGTTGTCAAGAAGGGGCGCCCTAAGATGATCGGTACAGAGTCGTTAGCGACTTCTATATCGAGGATAACAAAATCAGCAGGATAGTAAAAATCCTGAACCTTAACAAGCACATTTTCCACTACACCCTTAGGATACTTAATTGACCTGTCCGCTAATTGCAACGTTATTTTTGTAGGTTGCATTTCCTGTAGACCTATTTGGTTATACAAGTAATACGGGAGTAAGTTAACACTTTCGCCCCGTGTCTAATAAAGCGGTCGCCGTCGTGGGAATCTCTTAAGGTGCATTTTACATGGGGGATCTAACTGTGGTCCTTGTACTTAACAATTCCATTATTTTCGGATAAAGTTGGGAACTATTTAGTTAAAAAGGCATCTTTAGGTATGTTGGTCTTACGCCTAGTAGTGCACAACTCTTTAAGAAACTTAGCGTGGTTAGGGAGCTTTTAATAGCTTCGAGAAAAAGGAAGGTTTATCGTTAGATTCTTGAAAACGCTCCTAATCTCCTCAAAGTTTGTATCCCCGGTTAGCATGGCTAACTTCGAGGGAATGGTGGTTTCGCCTCTATATTTAGCGTATGGCTCGAATTTGATGTGTTACATTGGCTTTTCGTTTTTTAGTTTGTTGTTTAACCGGTACCTCTACGGTGGTAGTTTCTTCAGTTTCTACTTCGTATCTAGTTCGATATCCCGCGGTAGGAGTATCATGGGGTAACTATAGACATAGTTACTTTGTTATCAACCACTCTTCCGAACGGAGAGTGGTGATGGCATTTAGGTCACCTACTATTGTCGTTTCCGCACTAGTATTACCGTTTACCTCAAAGGCGTGGTTTGTTGTTTTAGGGTTTGGTATCGCTTGTCCTCGAAACACGCCTTTTGGTTGGGCTTTCTCTTGGGCTAACTGTTGTTTGCCTTGATTTATGGATTGTAAGATCTGTTGGTTTGATTGAGTCATTGATTGAAAAAGTTGTTGGGTAACCTGTATAAAGGCATCTATACGATCCAGATGTGATTGTGTAGAAGTCACAGGTGGTGCGACTGGAACTATCTCACGTTGATTATTTATGGGTAGGTTGTGATAGTTACTATTGTTAACCGAAACGATACCTCTATTTGTGTTATAACTATTATAATTACCCTGACCTTGTGCTAAACCTTGTCGTGGTTGCGCTTGGTTGTTATAATTATTATAATTTCCCTGACTTTGTCCCTGTCCTTGCCTAGGTGGAGCTTGATTATAGTTGTTCGCTTGCCTAACATTTTGGTTATTAACCCTTGGAGGTGAAACTTGTTGATTGTTTCGCCAACTAAAGTTGGGATGTTGTCTCCATGGGGCATTAGGAATAGGATAGCTATTAATGGAGCAAACATTGTCTTGCTCTAAATGTTGTTGTTCATAGGCGAGAGGACAATAGGATTCAGGGTGCTCAGGACTCAAACAGACATTACATGGGTTGGAGTTAACATTCATGACGGGGATAGGCTTTTGTTGCACAGAAATAGCCACAACCTTTTTAGTTAGAGATTCGATTAAATTGTTTAGTTCTAGATCGGGTTTCATCTCAAACATACCGGGCGCGCCTTAATCTGAAGAAGAAGAACTAACAGTAGCGGGGGATATCATCACTACCCCCCCAATTGTTATTACGTTTAGTTTGATCTTCTAAAAATTTGTAAGCCTCCGAGGCTCCTTTACTTAGGAAACTACCCCCATTCATTATGTCAAGGACTTCGTTATGGTGATGTTGAAGTCCTTTGAAAAAGGCACGAACTAACGTGTCTTTTGCTAGGTTATGGTGTGGACACTCAATAAGCAGATCGGTGAAACGATTCCAAGCCTCAGAAAATGATTCATGAGGATTTTGTCGGAAAAAATGAATCTTGGAAAGCATCTCATGAATCTTGGAAAGCATCTCATCCGTCTTTAGGGGTGGGTAAAAATGTTCCATAAACAGCTGAACAAGTTTAGCCCACGAAGTCCATTGAGAGTTAGCGCTTTGGGTAGTTAACCAAGACGCCTTTATCGGCTAAGGTGAAGGGAAATACCTCGGTTTAATCTGTCCGCACCAACCGTAGGATGATGGAATGTTGTAAGGACTTGTTCAATCCCTACGCATGTGTTGGTAAGGTTTTTCATGGTCTAAACCATGGAAAACGGGTAACAGATTAAATATGTTTGGAGGAATTCGAAAATCCCCCACTGGGTCTGCTAAAACGATGCAAAATTTAGGGCTATCACTCAAAGCTTTGTAGAAGTCGGAGAGAGGAGTCTCACTTCCTTCAGCCATTATGTCAGGTGTGGTTGGTGGGATAGTAGTTAGAGGTGTAGTGATTGGTATACTCGATAGATTTGTTTGTTGACGTTGACGGTTAATTACGTTCGGTGGTTTTCTCCGACCAGACCTTAATCTCATGCAAGTCTAAGTCTAAACACGAAAACAATCCAAACAATCTTGATATATTAGTATGAACCTCTAACTGGAGATGCGAGGTATGGAAGAAAGGAATACCCGATAGCATCCTTGCTTCGCTTTATGAATAGCGCCTTGTTTTACGTGTTCATTGTAAATAACAAGTTAGAACACCGAAAAACTTAAAAATCGAAGTTCAAAACAAACCCAAGAAATCCGAAAATTTGGCTTAGGGTGCGGTGCGCCGCGATAGGCGTGATCGGTCTCCGTGTTCCAAGAACTTTAGCTGGTCGGCGCTCGTGTTCCACGCCACAGGTATGTGGTGGGTCTCTTATAGCGCCGATCAAGGCCGGTGTAATTTTGTCGCGAATTTTTCAACAAAAAAACAGATAACCACAGTATGAATCAAACAAGGGTGGGTGGGTTTAATGGGACTTAAAAATGACTAATTCTACTATGAAAACAATGCTGAAGTGCAACTAAGATGGCAGCGGTGCCATTTGCTAAAACATAAAAATTGAGTATTTTACCTACGAAATGAACGATGAACTCAAAACGTAAGTAAACTAAAACTTCTCTAAGCCTATGTTTTATCAAAGTTTCTACTCTCAATTCTATCGAAATAGAGTGGAGTAACAAATTCGTTCCACTCCTAGTTATTTAGCATGGAATGTTTTCTAATCTAATTAATCGGTCTTAAGTCTAATGAGAGCTTTATGAAGGGTGTTATACTACGATACAATATAAAATTGATTATGTTGAATTTAACTATGAATGCTATGGAAATATGATTGTTTTTTAATCTAGATAAAGGATTAGAGGGGAATTGAATCCACCTCGAGTCCAACTTAATAACCTAGCATAGATTCTTGTATCTCGATTCTTACGTTCTTACGGCAAGAATTTCGAGTTCTAATCCCTAGTGTTCATGGCACTTCTACCAAATACTAACTAGCATGTGAGGTCGTCCACCCATTCTCATGGCGAATCACGACCTTCTAGAGTGGAATAGATTCTACAATGCTTCTACACTATACCACTAAGTTTTCATCAAAGCTTCATCAATCCCTCTAATGGAGGTTTTAGCCTTGAGTCATCAACCCATCATTTCCCATTGAATCATAACTACTCAACATATTAAAATTCTAACTTAACTAATTTAACTAACAATGTTTCAATCTACTTAACTACGAAATGATAATTAACAAGAATTAGAACTAGATCTATAAATTGAAATGACCAAAAATCGAAATTGACAAAATAACTATTTTATTTATCTAATCAATTAAAAACAATGATTCAAAGACTTAATCTAAAACAAGAATTGAAAATGGAACTTAAACTTAATTACTCAACTGAAAACTAGATCTAGAATTCTATATAGTTTTAGGTCTAACTAGCTACCATTAACAAAGAGCTAAGCATTGGTTTTTATACTTTCAGATCCAAAAATCGTGCATGGGCTTGGAGCCATGTTTTGGGCCAGAGAATCAGGCCCAAAACCCAATACTTTCAGTCCAAAAAGGCCTCTTCAGCTGCAGTTGGCTTCAACAGACTTTTCTTCCACTTTTGCTCCTCTGATTGGATCAAGGCTTAGACCATTGGAAAGCTCTTTCCGAGTCGGTCGTTTTGACATAAGGTAGGCCCAATTCTGAGGTCTGAGTCCAAAGATATGGTCTTCGGAAGTTCTGTTGACTTTGTGCACTGTTTCTGCCCGCGTGGACTTTGACTTTTCATCTTTTGACCGGGCTTTACAGAGGCTTTGTCTTCTTGAATCTTGGCCTTTAATCACAGAATTCTTTAGCAGCCGACCTTTGCTCCTTTATTTCGCTAAAGTGGCACATTTCTGCACATAATGGACTTTTACGCCTGAAATGCATAAAAACACGTAATCAGTATTAACTCTTAATTATTACTCACATAATTGGTCTAAAAGTATGACTGTTACAGGGTTAAAACTACAGTTTTGGGCTCTTATCACTTCGCCATATGATAAGTGCTCAAAAAGTGCAATTTAACCCTCGATTATGCCTCTTGTTTAGCCATCTTAGTGGACTAATAGTGTTGGTAAGTTATGTTTTATGATTCTACAAGTGAAAAAGAGAGTTTTGTAGAATATTAGAGAAAAAAGGGTAAAACGGAGCAATTCGGAGCATTAAGGATCAAATGGGAAGCCCGTGGACAATCATGGAGAAGGCCAAGGAATTGAAGCTATTAAAGATGCAACTTGGACCTATTTTAAAGCCTATTTGGAAGCCCAAGGCAAAAGGATTCGTTGCTTGGACCAAAGCCCACAATAGAGGAAAGAAGGATGGAGCAAAAGAGGAAAAATAGAGTCTCGCGTCTGAGACGCGATTATCACGCATCCAGACGCGACTCTCGCGTCTGAGATGCATGGATCGTGCGTCGAGACACATGAAATGACACTGTAGCCATTTCCTTCTCAGTTTTGGAGACGAAGTTGGACTCTAAAGAAGTTGATTTGTATTAGGAAACAAATGATAGTTTCGAATGCTTCTAGAACTCATTGTAACCCCTATAAATAGAGGACCTAAGTGCCTCATGTAATTTGCCAATTCACTTATTCTCTTGTCTCCAGAACTTGAGGCAGAGAGAGATTAATAATAAAATATTCGGTTTTAACTAGCCGAGTCTTAATAAGTTAATCTTTCTAGTCTTATGTTCTTCGACTCTTCTTCTTCTCGTTCTTCGTGTTCTTCCTTCTTTATAGAAGACTAATCTTCTCCTTCAAGGGAGGAGATGAAGCCGGTGCTTAGCGTTTGATGATTCTTTTGGTTCATGGTGTTCTTCAATCAGGTTAGTTATTTATGTTTTTAGTTATTAGTTCCATTGCCCAGACCAGGGGATGGAAGTATAGATTAAGGTTTTTATTTATTGCAATCGAATATCATGCTAGTTTAGGGTTTTATTTATTGCAATTGAATATTTGCTAGTGACATGTTTTTATTTATTGCTATTGAATATAATGCTAGAATAGGGTTTTATTTATTGTAATTGAATAATATACTATTATTCTCTACTTTTCTTCTAGATGTGTCGTGTTTTAGAGTAAGAGAAGTATTCCTTGTGTTTGTCTTAGATGGTGATTCATTGAATAGTTGCCCAAGCTCACATATAAGGAAAGAACATACTAGTAACATGAATATAGGAACAACCTAAAATAGCACGCAACACGTAATTATTTATGTCGTTGTTTGTGTTACGTATCTTTTGCAAATCTTACTTAGCCTATTAAATATTGATTAGTATAGTAGCTAGCAAGGTATCAATCCTACTCTAAATAACTAGTTGTTGATAATAGAAATTCCTAATTTAAGTTACTCTAATGGATGCAAGTAAAAGATGTGGCTAAATAATGACGAATATATAGTTGATTTGATTTGAGATGTAAACTAAGCATAAACTAAACTAAACTAAATATATTAATATGAATCAAGAGAGAGAATATCTTGGGAGAGATGAATCCACCAAAATCATAGAATTAGTCTAATAGATCTACCTATCATGTTTAATATAAATCACCAATAGAAACTCACCATACCTACAAACCTTATGCTCATAACCATGATGATAATATGTGGCTTTCAACGTGCTTTCTATCTTTCCATCAAATACTTCTTCATTCTCCAATGATATCTTCTATCTAACCAAAATTGTGCTTTAAGTGGCATTCAATATACAACTCTAGGTGCCATGGAAAATCCACATGTGGCATTAACCATACAACTAATTGAGGTGCCATAAAGAATCCAATCATCACACTAGAACACTAAAAACTAGAAGAAAAGAATCTAGGGTTTGTGGTTTTTGGCTCTACACAATCATGAATTACCCTAAGACCTCCTAACCTCCACCGGAGTGTTAGATCAATGGACGAATAAGAAGAAACTCAATGAGGGATTTAAACTAAAACATGATAGAAGAAGAACGAAACTAAAATATACGAAAAAGGCTTCATCTCCCCTCCCAAGAGAAGGGAGATTAGCCCCTCATACTATGCTATGAACACAATATGAAAATGAATAATCTTTATAGCTATTAATGGTGAAAATGTCTGAACTTTCTTCTCTCTTAATTCTATATCTAAGATGCAAACATTAAATTTCCTAGCTCATGTAAACTGAGGTTTTTGTGCCTTATATATTGGCTTACATACTCCTCTGGATAGAGATTTGAATCCTATATTTATTTGGTGTCAAACTCTCTGTAATCTTTCTAGAAGCAATCCTGAAAAAGTTAAATTCGGTTGGACCAAAGTTGGACGTGGCCCACTTTTCTCTGCAGGCTATTTCCCAAGCTGGAGCTTCTGACAGCTTTCAGTTTCCTAATTCTTGTGAAACTCTGACTTCTTTTCCATGTTGATCTCATCTTCCTATGAAGTCGAAATTAAGGCTTTGAGATCAGATTGAAAACTCTTCTAACTCAATTATTATCCTCTTTAGAGTCTCATTAGGATTGGCACTTATGGAGACAAATATGACATTTTTGCCCTAGGCCTTTAGCTGTAATTCCCAGTGACTCCTTTTTGACTTGTTTGACTTTTTTTCCCTCCATATTTTACATTTAGGTTCTTTGACCTGCAAAAACACAAATTGCATCATATTATAATATTTAATTATAAAATAGAGACTAACATACACATAATTGGGGTTATAAATCATTACTTTTGAGCACTTGTCACAACCTTAAGTAGAGTTAATTGTTAATGATGTTTCATCCAAGAGGGCATCGGCACTCGCTCGATTACCTAATTGTAGTCTACTTGTGAGAACAACCATGAAGAAAAATGTCATTGAATCAAAAGTATTGGTGGATTCTAATCTCCTGAATTCCCTCTCTTATAAATTATCAATAGCTTAGTTTAGTTTAGCATTAAAATCTACAATATCTATAATCATAGTTTTTAATCCCTCAAACCCCCTTTCCAGTCATGTCCTTCATATAAACATACACTTTAAAGTGAAACAATACCCTACTCATCCTTTACTTATTGAGGAATAATTAGGTTTTGATACGCTTCTATTTTGTTCAACGACCATCATCTATCTACATCATCCATACCACAACATCATAAACACAAAAGGAGCGAGGTCAAATGGTGCTGCTTCCGGGGATATAATTAACTGTAACCCTAGAAGTGTGTCAAATGGCGCCACTGCCATTTTAAGTTGTTTATGTTTAACGTTTTCTTTCAAGATTAGAATTTTGGATCTTGAGGTAATTTTAGCCACATCATCCATCCTTTTATGATTGAAAGAAGCTTGAAAGATATCTCGAAGACAAGTCTACCATCCAGGTTAGTCGAATCTTCATTCTTTTTATTTCATTCTTAGTATAATTGCATCGTAGTTTAGTATTATTGCTTTCTAGTATAATTACATTTAGGACCTTTTCAACAATTGAAGTTGTAAGCTAACACAGTGAAACATCAAACTCTAGTGTTTCTTGTCTGAATCTTGACAAACGGACTATCGTATGTCGGCCGTGGTACTTAAGCAATCCAAGTGATTCACCATAACTCTAGAAAAGACAACTTTAGACAACGGGCGAGATACTACCTGCAAAGCCCAACCCAGTTGAAGAAAAGTAGTTTTACATATTAGTATAATTTAGAATAGTTGCATATTAGTTTAATTGCATTCAAACATAGTAGGATAGTTTTTCATCATCTTCGCATAGCAAGAATACTAGACAAGATTGATACAATGGCCGAACGCAATGATGGAGGTGTTATGGAACCGAATAATCCTGAAGCTATCCCACCCATGCAAGCACAATAGAGGAAGAAGCTGAGCGATTTCTATTTGCCAATCATTGAAGACTCACCCAGCAATATTGTTTTTCCAGAGACATAATCTAACCAGTTTGAACTTAAAGCATTAGTAATCTCTATGCTTCCAAAGTTCAATGGTTCAAACAATGTTCAGCCATATGTTCACATGAACAGATTTCTATCAGTTCTCAGAACTTTCAAGAACCAGAATATCAGGGATGAGAGTATCAAGATCATTCTGTTCCTGCTCTCACTCGAAGGTAAAGCCTCCGAATGGTTAACTGCACAGCCGATCAATTCCATAGACAACTTGGAGAAGTTAAGAATGAAGTTTATGAACAAGTTTTACCCACCCCAGAAGACTGATGCCATGCAGCAAGCTATCAGCAATTTCAAAGGAAAGGCGACTGAAGAATATCATTGTAGTTAGGAGCGATTCAACAATATGCTAGTCTCGTGTCCACATCATGGATACGACAAGTGCACAATGGCTCATTTTTTCTATCAAGGACTCTCGATGATGAACAAGCAAATGATACAGTCAATGCACAAAGGCAAGTTTACATCAATGGATGGAGAAGAAGCTTACAACTTTCTCAAGAATTTAGCTGAAGAAACACAACAATGGACTACTAGCAACGAGGATGTCGCTAGCATGGAGGGGGCACCAAAGCAATTTGGTTACCAAGCACATGAACAATCAGATCAAGAACTGAAGTCTACATTGGCCAGCCTGGCCACTAACATTGAAACATTGAGTAAGAAATTTAATCAGTTCTCCATGAATCCCTCCAAGATCAACAAGTCTCAAGCTAAATCTCTCCCAATCATGCAAGCTAGCCGATACTGCGAAGTATGTTCAGACACTTCCCATGCAACTCTAGAATGTCCTGGTTACTATCAACATGCATCAGTTGGAGAGTACAATATAAACTCATTTCAGAGGCCCAACCAAGGTGGTAATAACTTCAAGGTAATTATTGGAGACAAAACGCTGGACCCCCAGGTTCTCAAGATCAAAGTTATATTCCACAGACAAGTCAAGCTTCACAGTTGGTTCCTCAACAACAATTATAATCTCAGTAGAATTCTAATACAAGTGGAGAGTTAGTGCCTGATCCTAGGAGAAATTATGCCGCACCTGCCAACCTGGAAAAGTCTATTACTTTGCTATCATAGAAAAATCAGAAGTTTGAAAGTGTTCTAGAGCTTATTACACAGTCTCAGCTCAATCTCCAGCAATCTTAGGCAAGTCAATGTTCTAGAATGGAGTCTCTAGAGGCTAAGGTCGACCAACTCACAACTACTTTGTCTATAAAGACACAAGCCACTCAACCTAGCTTATTGGAACTAATATTGAGGAGTGAAGATGTATGCCACATTGGGACAACTTCTAGTACTAATCAACTCCATGATCATGTCAGCTCAGTTACTACTCTTAGATCAGGATTGAAGATAGACAACAAGGTTGACTTACCTTCTCATGATGACATTGCTACAGAGCAATTGGTCAAGATTTCAAATGAAGTTCGAAAAGAAGTGGGATAAATCCTTTTAACTCTCATTTGTCAAGATAACCAAGACAAGATATGCAAGAATGCCAAAGAGAAAGAAGAGTAGACACATGCTGATGTGTTTGTACCAAAGGCACCTTTTCCTATGTTTTTTGCTCAAAGCAAAAAGGACAAGCAATTTTTAGAGATGAAGGAGGCATTTGAGAAAGATAACATTAATATCCCCTTTCTCAAAGCGATCAAGCAGTTGCCATCATATGCCAAATTCTTAAAGGACGCATGCAACATAAAAAGAAGTACTCATGTTCCAAAGTGAGAGTTTCTAGCTGGACAAACAACATCTATTATCCATCAGCAAGCTCCAGTCAAGCTCAAAGATCCAGGAAGTCCTACAATATTATGCAAGATAGGAGAAAAATTCACGGGTAATGCTCTTTTAGACCTTGGTGCTAGTGTTAATCTCTTGCCATATCATGTGTACCAAGCGTTGGGCATGGAGAACCTAAAGCCTACAAAAGTCAAATTGAAGTTAGCTGACCGTTCTACCAAGATTCCTAGAGGCATAGTTGAAGATGTTCTTGTTCAAGTAGGCGATTTCTACTATCACATGGATTTCATTGTGATAGACACCAAGGAGGCCTTTGATAAAATTCCAATTATTCTAGGCCGACCTTTCCTCGCTACTGCAAAAGCTTTGATAAATTGTCACAACGGTGAAATAAAGATCAACTTTGGTAAGATGTCCATGGACATAAATATCTTTCACCTGTTACATAAGGATTTTAATGACGCCGAAGGTGAAGAGGTGTACTTCCTTGATAGCATGATACAAGAATCCTTCCCATTCGAAGATACAATTGAGAGTGCTCAATCTACAGAAAACTGTGATGAACTAGAGAACCCCACCACAGAGATGTTGCTATCCATGTTCTTGGAATCTCTACAGAAAATTCAGGATTTAAGTGAGTAGAATGGAAAATTGGCAGAGAGAGTATCATACCTTGAGAAGATGAACTCTACATTTCATGATGAACAACAGACTTCTGCCCAGAAAAATTAGTTACTAGAGAATCAGCTTAAAGAAGTTTTGGAAAAACAATAGAATCTAGAAATTGAAATGAGTCTTCTAAAGCAGAAAGTGGACCATATTGATAAGAAGCATTGCACTGTTGAAGCCTCTTCTACACCATCATTGTCTAAGCGAGAGAAGTATGTGAACCAGTCGACCACCCACCTTGAGTGCAGTCAGCTAGACATCCATTATCATTACTGTGGTGGTAAATGGCACATCAGATACTATTGTCCTATTAGAAAAAAAGATTTTCATCAATCTTCTACATAGAGGAACCACAAGGCTTATCATACAATCATCAGACCAGAAATAGTTCAAGGTAGAGAAGCAACTTCACCAGCAATCTTTCTAGCATATCAAGGAGTATTTTTGAAGACCCACAAGGTGAGACCTCCTCGTCCTCCAAACATTCGTCAGACTTGGGTAAGAAAATCTAATCTCCTCACCCGACTTAAAAATACCTAACAAAAAAAAAAAAAAAAAACTTGGTAAAAGGAAATGTTCTTATTTTTGGAATTAATTTTGATATTCGGCATCAATGCTAACATCTTCCCTTTTTCTCATTCATTTCATTTACTTAATTTCTATACATTAAAGACAATGCATATGTTAAGTTGGGGGAGGGTGTACTTGAGAAATGAATTTCTCAAATAAGTTTTCAAAAACAAAAATATTTTTATTTCTATATCAGTAGCATGAGAAAAATGAATTTTAATGATGAGTCTGGGATATATATTCTATACTTCTTAGTGTTGAGTTTGATAGATAGTTGATATTATTGATTTCATTACCGCTTAGACTATTTATTATGCTCGGACATAGTTCTTGTTGATAGAATTCTTTATCAAGGCACCACCATAGTACTTGGTCAGTTTTTTGTACTTTTGTTAGAAGAGAGATTTAAACCCCTTGTAAACTGGAAGTACATTTTTTTGGACTTAGCCCGTGAGACTTGAGCTTTATACACATTCTTTGGAGAGTTCTTACGAAAAATCTGAGTCTTAGTGACTCAACATCTTTCAGTTCTTTATGTCGTTGTAATATAGTCTCATTATTTGTTGATTTGGTTAATCACGAAGTGACATCAACTGGGGAGATAGCCATTAGGTCTTGTAGTCTGTTCGAAACAGAGTATCATATTGATAAGTTAAGTAGTGAACCCATTCAGCCTTTATCCCACCTAGTAGGACCATCATTTTAAACCTTTTTGAGCCTTACAATAAGCCATTTTCTTTCATAAAACTCTTTACCCTTTACCCAACTCCAGACAAGGAGTATAGCCAAAACCTTTATCAGCTATACCCATATGTTTCTAAGAATACGAGGGGAACAAAGAAGAAGAAAGAGCACAAAAGGAAGATTATAAGAAATATCAGAGAGATACAATGAAGACCATCATTCTGTTCAAAGTGAAAGAAGCTAGTGGAAAACAAGCATATCCAGTACTAATCAAGGATATACCACTGAGCTTAAAAAAAAAGTTGAATAGAATGGATGGAAAAACTAAGACAAAGGAAGAATTTTCCCTGCAATACAGGATTTGAAGAAATCTTCTAAAGAAAGAAATAAAACCCTTAGTGTTTTCAGAAACAACCTTTGAATCATTTTTACCTTTTCTTCATAAACCAATACCTGTGCCAAGTTACAACCCATGACTTATCACTACAGTATGGTACGAAGTCTAGAATAGGTGAGAGGATGCTAAAGTGAAGGACCCGACATTTCATATGTGATTGACATTTTTTCGATGAAACTACTTTCATTCAGAAGTCCGTTTTTCAAGGTAGTATGTGGGATGTTTGTATTCATTATTCTTTTTCCCATATACATGACATAAAATACTAGACCATCTTCTAAGAGATTCTTTTCTGAGAGTATGACCAGAGAGGATTGAAAGTCGAGATTATCTATCTAAAGATAAACTATGGATTCCGTTTTTTGGATAGGAAATTATAGGACATTGACTGAGTACACACATAAGACTTGATTGAGAATTTTGTCAATTTTTACTATCTCCCATCATAATCTATGAGTCTTTGCAGTAATATAGTTAGCAATGGAGACCGTCTGTTGGAGTAAGCACTAAGTGGGTAAGGAATTTCTCTCTCTAAAAAATACTATCATTCTTGAATATGATATTGATTGATTTTGTGGGTATATCACCTGAAAACCCTCACGAGACTATAACTTGTCCTTTTTGGGAAACTTAAAAGTTTAAAGTCTTGTTTCATACGGTAAATGCAATCGCGATGCCTGCAAAAGTGAGTTAGGATTTTATTTTTGTTATTAGGATGTGATTTTGATTACTTATCTAATTTTTATCTTATCTGCTAAGGGACTAGCAAAATGTTAGTTGGTGTGATAAGTGCTCAAAAAGTGCAATTTAACCCTCGATTACGCCTTTTGTTTAGCCATCTTAGTGGACTAATAGTGTTTGTAAGTTATGTTTTATGATTCTACAGGTGAAAAAGAGGGTTTTGTAGAATATTAGAGAAAAAGGGGTAAAATGGAGCAATTCGGAGCATTAATGATCACATGGGAAGCCCGTAGACAATCATAGAGAAGGCCAAGGAATTGAAGTTATTAAAGATGCGACTTGGACCTATTCTAAAGCCTATTTGGAAGCCCAAGGTAAAAGGATTCATTGCTTGGACTAAAGCCCGCAAAAGAGGAAAGAAGGATAGAGCAAAAAACGAAAAATAGAGTCTCGCGTCTGAGACGCAACTATCGTGCATCCAAACGCGACTCTCGCATCTGAGACGCATGGATCGTGCGTCCAGACGCATGAAACGACAATATAGCCAATTCTTTCTCAGTTTTGGAGACGAACTTAGACTCTGAAAGAAGTTGATTTGTATTAGGAAATAAATGGCGGTTTGGAATGCTTCTAGAACTCATTGTAACCCCTATAAATAGAAGACCGAAGTGCCTCATGTAATTTGCCAATTCACTTATACTCTTGTCTCCAGAACTTGAGGCAGAGAGAGATTAATAATAAAAGATTCGGTTTTAACTAGCCGAGTCTTAATAAGTTAGTCTTTCTAGTCTTATGTTCTTTGACTCTTCTTCTTCTTATTCTTCGTGTTCTTCCTTCTTTATAGAAAGCTAATCTTCTCCTTCAAGGGAGGAGATGAAGTCAGTGCTTAAGGTTTGATAATTCTTTTAGTTCATGGTGTTCTTCAATCAGGTTAGTTATTTATGTTTTTAGTTATTAGTTCCATTGCCCATACCATGGGATGGAAGTATAAATTAAGGTTTTTATTTATTGGAATCGAATATCATGCTAGTTTAGGATTTTATTTATTGCAATTGAATATTTGCTAGTGACATGCTTTTATTTATTGCAATTGAATATAATGCTAGAATAGGGTTTTATTTATTGTAATTGAATAATATACTATTATTCTATACTTTTCTTCTAGTTGTGTACTGTTTTAGAGTAAGGGAAGTATTCCTTGTGTTTGCCTTAAATGGTGATTTATTGAATAGCTGCCCAAGCTCACATAAAAGGAAAGAAGATATTAGTAATATGAATATAAGAACAACCTTAAGTAGAGTTAATTGTTAAAGATGTTTCATCCAAGAGGGCATCGACACTCGCTCGATTGCCTAATTGTAGTCTACTTGTGAGAACAACCATGAAGCAAAATGTCATCGAATCAAAAATATTGGTGGATTCTAATCTCTTGAATTCCCTCTCTTATAAATTCTCAATAGTTTAGTTTAGTTTAGCATTAGAATCTACAATATCTATAATCATAGTTTTTAATCCCTCAAACCCCTTTTTCAGTCCTGTCATTCATATAAACATACACTTAAAAGTGGAACGATTCCCTACTCATTCTTTACTTATTGAGGGATAATTAGGATTTGATACGCTTCTATTTTGTTCAACGACCATCATCTATCTACATCATCCATATCATAACATCATAAACACAAAAGGAGCAAGGTCACCATAAAGGAATCAAACTTTATGTACCACTATCTCGGTGCTTACTTCAACCTATACAAGCTCTTTATCAGCTTGCATACTAGGTTGTCCTTACCTTTGATCTCAAACCCCTATGGTTGGTCCATGTAGACATCTTCTTCAAGGTCTCCATAAAGAAAAGATGTCTGAATATCTAACTGCTCAACATCTAGGTTCATACTTGTGGTCATACCCAATACCACCCAGATAGAAGTTATCTTCACTACAGGAGAGAAAATCTCATCAAAGTCAATCCCTTTTCTTTGATCGAATCCCTTCACAACGAGGCAAGCTTTGTGCCTTGGGTGAGGATTGTTCTCCTCATGCTTGACTTTGTATATCCACTTATTCTTGAGAATTGTTCGTCCTTGCGGTTTCTCAACTAACTCGATCAGAAGTGTGATTCTTATGCAAAGAATCCATCTCATCATGCATGGCCTTCAACTACTTCTCTTTGTATGTACCTTCAAGTGCCTCTTGATAGTACATAGGTTTTCCACCATCCGATAGTAGAATGTATGTATGTGGTGGATACCTGGTTGAAGCTAGTCTCTCTCTGTTCAACCTCCTTGCCCCATCTACTGGTGCCTCAAGAGGATGCACTTCTGCTTGCTCTGGTGGTGGTTTATGCACTTCATCTGCATCTTCTATACCAATAGGTTCTATCCCATCATGAGTAATATGATTCTCATCATGAGCATCAAACTCATGGTTCTCTACATTCTCAATGCCTTCTGCACGTTCCACAGTACGAACTTCTGGATTTAAATCAACAAGAACATTGGTGAAAGCCTGTAGGTTCTCACCTTCCTCAAAGTCTCCTATGGTTTGGTCTTCTAGGAACACAACATCTCGACTTCGGATTACCTTCTTGTTAATCGAATCATAGAGTTTGTAACCAAACTTTTCATCTGCATAACCCAGAAAAATGCACTGCTTGGCTTTGTCATCAACCTTGGATCTATCATCCTTCGGAATATACACAAATGCCCTGCACCCAAATACCCTCAAGTATCCATAATCAACATCTCTGCCTGACCATACTCTTTCTGGATAATCACTATTTAGAGGTTTTGACGACGATAGGTTGATCACATGCACGGCTGTACGCATTGCTTCTACCCATTAGGTTCTAGGTAGCTTAAAGTGAGATAGTATGCATCTCATCCTCTCTATAATGGTATGGTTTATTCTCTCTGCTATTCCATTATGTTGTGGTGTCTTGAGAACGGTCTGCTCATAATGAATCCCATGACTCTAGCAATACTCTTCAAATGCCCAAAGTACTCACCCCCATTATCTGAGCGAATATACTTCAACAACTTCCCAGTCTCTTTTTACACCATGCCGTGGAATTTCTCAAACACGCCAAGTACTTCATCCTTGGCCTTCAGACTATAGGCCCATATCTTTCTTAACACATTATCAATAAAGGTCACGAAGTATGAAGCTCCCCCATGGGACTTCACTTTTATAGGACCACATAAGTCTGTGTACACTAGTTAAAGGACATTGTCCTTTCTGTGAGACGGGAATCTTTAGAAAGACACCCTGTATTGCTTTCCTACCAAAGAGTGAGTACATGTATTTAAATGTGTACCTTTGATGTATGGCAAGGCCTTTTGCTTAGCAAGAACTTCCATCCCTTTTATGCCCATATGACACAGTCTCTTGTGCCACAGTTTGGAGGAAGCTTCTTTTTCTGCTGCATTCACTTCTGTTTTACACAAACTAGCCTGTGTTTTGTAAAAAGAGCAAGTTTTCTTCCCTCTAGCTACTACAATGGAACCTCTTCTCAGTTTCCATACCCCGTTACCAAATGAGTTTACAAAGCCATCGTCATCTAATTTCCCAACCAAAATTAGGCTTAGCCGAATGTCAGGGACATGTCTTACATCCTTGAGTGTCAAGGTGTAGCCGACATTGGTTTCTACATGAACATGACCAATGCCTATAATATTCAAGACACCACTGTTACCCATCTTCACTTCACTATATTCACCACAGCTGTAGGTAGTGAAGAATTCCCTGTGCAGTGTGACATGATAAGATGCTCCTATGTCTATCACCCACTCTTTATCCTGCCATGAGGTACTAAGACAGCACACACCATAATCTGACACAATTCCCACTAGGTCGTCGACTAGTGCGGTAGTATCTCTGCCTGTGTTTCCATTCCTCTGCACCATGTCTTCATGTACACAATTATTCTTCTCATCCCTCTTCAGTGTTCTACACTCATATCTAAAGTGGCCCTTGGTGGCACAATAGTAACATTGCCTCTCTGCCATAGGAACTCTAACTTCACCCCTAGATTTACTTCTGTCATCACCTTTAGAACGAGATGGTTTTTAGTATCTACCTCTCCCCCGTTTCTCTATGACAAGGATCTCTAAGCGAGAGGAGCTGCCTTTTGAACTCCTTCTAGTCTCCTCATTCAACAAAGACGTGGTAGCCATCTCCATGGTAACGATTCCATCCTTGGCTGCTCCGTGTAGAGAGACTGCTAATGTCTCCCAACTTTCGGGTAAAGAGCCTAATAGAAACAAAGCCTCAACTTCATCTCCCAAATTAATCTTCATCAAATACATCTGATTGATGGTATTCTGTAATTCATTAAGATGCTCAGACATTGAAGAACCTTCTTGGTACTTTGTGTCGGCAAACTTCTTAACGACCAGCACTTTGTTTCCTCCCAACTTCCTCTCATAAAGGTCTTCGAGGGTCTTCCACAAGACAAAAGTTATAGTCTCTTGGGATACATGGTGAAAGACACTATCATCAATCCACTGTCAAATGTACCCAATTGCTTTTCTGTCAAGCTTGCCCAACTCAGCCGCAGCAACCACTTCCGATTTTTCTCCTCCATTCTCAATGGGTGGTGCCAAGTCCTTGCAATAAAGCAAGTCTTCCATCTTGGCTTTCCAAATGGTGTAGTTCTTCCTATTCAGACTTGTCATGCGAGTGTTCATGGAATGGTCCATTTCTACAAGTTATTTAAACTCAAATCTTCTCTCAAGAATTTTGTCAAACACCTTCCGACCAAGATTTGGATAACACCCTAGGCTAATCTAACCAAGGCTCTGATACCACTTGTTGGGGTTATTACTAATACCAATCGATTCCCCACTACACAAATAACTTGTATTTGAACTCAATTCAACTCCAATCAACAATCTAAATAATCCCTACAACCAAACTAACATGCCCAACTCGCTAAATAACTATTAACAACATATAATAATGTAAAGCAGTAAAAACAAATCACAACATAAAGATATATCTTGGTTTGGCCAATGGTGCCTACTTCTACAAGAGCTAGTCCTTTATAAAGTGGGAAGGAATATTACAATCACTCCTTGCAGTCTCTCACCTTACTATATTACTCTTATCTCTTTACAGGGTTATCTCTGTAAAGATTATCTCTCAATCTTGATAGCTTTCAAAATTAGATTTTCTCTGACTTTTATACTGCCTCTCGTGTGTTTTTATGAGTGTTAGGTTTTGCCAAAAACCCTAACCCTTATTGCAAACTCATGGTCCACAAAAGTAGAAATCTCAGAAAAATAGGCATGGGCGCGGGGCGCGCCTCGGGCAAGGCCAAGTCGAGCGCGGGTTGCGCTGAAGTGCCTGGAGGTCGACCAAGGCATGAGCGTGGGTTGCACCTTGAGCAGGCCTATTCTGAGCACGGGTCGCGCTCAGGCTTTTGCACACAAGCATAACACCTTTTCTCCTCATGTGAGGGATAACGCCAACATTCATAACACCTTTTCTCAAACTCTCAATGTCTCACATGTTGAATTTGGAAATGCCAATTTTGGTACTTGCCCTTAATGCCAGGGCTGGAGGCACATGGCCCTCCCCTCCATAATTTATGTTTGATTATGATGAAGTTTGTTTACCAGACAAAAAAAATTCAGTTGCAATGAAAACTAGCTAGTAATATACATGGGACACATTGTGTTTTTTGCTTTACATAAGTCTAAATCGCCAGTTTCTATTTTCGTCGTAAATAACTGCACCTATGAAAATGGTTGTACTCTTATGACCACACGGCCACACCTGTGTCAATTTGCAATGTGTACATGAAATATGGAAATGTGAATTCTCCGTATGTCCACTACACTCACTCTGCTTATCTTCTCCTAGTTTAGCTAGTGTAGAGGTAGTATTTGTTCGACTGAACTCGGTTATGTTGAGCTGCCTACATATTGAGTTTTTTAGTGAACTCGAATCAATTTGGACGTAGTTCAAGCTTTTGATTGGCTGATTGGATTGGAGATGGAGATAGATGATCGAGAAGATGGAGAATTGGCCTCCTTTGAGAATGGAGAAGACGCCTCCTTTTATAGGCGTAGATCCCCCTTTTGCGCTATCTTGATGATTTCTTTTACTCCTTCCATTACGAAATAATGATCTCTCATTAATGATGTTGTTGACTAGCTTGCAACGGTTACATTTCCTAGGTCGTTTGGACAACATGGCCTTAGGTCATATACACGACCTGCTTGTAGTCTGGACATGTGGTCTGTCACGAGTGTTCGAGACTGGAGGGTACTGACACAACTCACTTTCTTTATATCACTGTTTGTAGAATAGTGGTGTAAAGAAAGATAATGAAGGAGACCGCGTGTCTTACTTGGTTGAAAATTGAGATTGTTGTGAATTGAATTTTCTGTGTTTGTAGGTTGGATGTCGTTTGTTGCTTAGAGCTTTGTTGTGAGTTGATGTGGTAGGTCCTATGTCATAGTTCACAAATTGTAGCTCGTAATGCGTAGGTCATAAATCGTATGTCGTAGTGCGTAGATCGTAGTTCGTAGATTGGATTTGACTGATAATTAGCCTTTGATTGGTAATTACAGTTGAATCAAGATTAACCCTATCAGAGGCCTTAAGTTGATTTGTGGTCCTTTTGAGGGTACCGTAGATTTGATTTGACTGATAATTAGCCTTTGAATGGTAATTACAGTTGAATCAAGCTTAACCTTGGCGTTGGTGTTAAGTTGATTTGTACGCCTTTTGGGGGCGTTTTTGTTGATAGTTAGCCTTTGGGGGCATCACTATGGTTGATAGCTAGCCTTTTGGGGGCGTCACTACGGTTATTAGTCTTGAATTGACAGCATATTGCTAGGCCTAGTTTTGGAGCTTTGAGTAACCAGGTCGGAGATGATTATGGCTAGACCCAGTTCGTAGTAGAAGCAGCCCTTTGTGGGTGTTAATGTTGTTTAGCCCCAGTGTTGGAGCTTGATTTACATGTTTAGATGGCAATAACTTGTCCTAGTTCGTAGATGGCTATGGCTAGCCCCTCAACTTGATTGACTTGCAATAAACTGCAAGGGAGTGAACTTCCATTTTGCAATTCGAGTGACTAATTGGTTTGTAGTATATGCGAACTGTCGAGGAAGGAACTGCGTGCTTTGAATTGTTATATTTGATTTGGGAACACTTAGATGCTTCTCAGTTTGGAATTGTTGATTCCTTGATTTGACAAAGTATTGCTTCCCCTTAATTTGTTATTTCAATTGATGATGGATATGCTGGCAACCTTTTGTGTGTGGTATAACTCCATGGCGAGCGAGCTTTTTAGATTGATTGACATCATTGATGCAAGCTTTATGGTGTGGTAAGTTTGGACGACCTGGAATATTGGTGTTCGTTCAAGCACCAGTGAACTGATGACAACCTGTGTACAAGTTGAACTGATAGTGATTGTATTCGAGTTGAACTGATAATTGAAATATTGGCTGCTTCTTCTAGGTTGTAGACCTGCTCTGACCTGACTTGAGAATGACTTGATATGAGGATAACCTGAGCTGAAGATGACTTGAGCAGAAGATGAACTGATCTCAGGATAACCTAACTTGCGGACAACCTGACTTGAGGATGACCTGATCTGAGGATGACCTGAGATGAGGCCGACTTGAGCTACGCTGATCTAATAGACGACCTAGCTAAGGACGACCTGGTTTAGTGATGCAGGATGATCTGAGTCAGATCATGCTGAGTTGTCAGATTGCACATTGATGGTATTAAAGTATTATGAGTTGGCGGATCAGTGCAAAGATGACAAGTAATCGTGATCTTTAGCTAATTGGAGTAAGTTTGGATGTGTTTTGGTATTTTGGCAATAACTTTGGCTACAGTTGTCAGAATCACGCATGACCCCAATTCGGAAAGATCTCGGCGGCGCACACGCTGTCACCACCTAGATATGTTTCATGGTGGCCATTTTCGAGGTCAAAATCCACTATTTTCTCTTGCAAATTCATTTTTTTTCTATTTTTGTCCGACATGAGCTGATGATACGCTGATCTGATGGACGACCTGGCGGAGGATGACCTGGCTGAGGACGACATTACTGATGATGACCTGGCTGATGGACGACCTGGCGGAGGTCTTTGCATGAGATTTGGCTAAGGTTTTGATATAGCTCTGTGATGAGTTGTGCTGGTGTGTGCTTCTCCTCATTGATATAGGTCTATAGATTAACATGTTCTGAAATTTCTGTTTGAGATTGGTTGAACCAACACCTTAGTTGACCTGGTAAGGAGCGACCTGTAAGTTGGATTCTTGGATTTGTATTGTTACCGATTCGCCGTAAAGGAACGTGTGACATGGTGGTAGTTGTAGCCCTCGGGTTGGTACTGGATCGACTGCAAATGATTTGTAAGTAAGAAGTATATCTTGCAACATAGAAGTGTGCACAGATTATCCGAATTGATCAAAAGATTAAAGATTAGTATAAATGAAAGATAGTTAAATGTAGACTTATCTGTTAGAACGCTTTGCTGCCATTGATAATCCACACCAACGTCATGGAAACTTCAATAATGTGTTTGTCGTAAAAGAATCTTGGAGAGTTTTCATTTGATCGGCTAAAGCTTTGAGCTGTCTTCCATGGTAGTTTTACCAAGTTTTGTAGGCTTGCGAAAATGGTTTGAATGTTTTTTTCTCAAGAAGACGAATCAGCAAACGGCGTCAATGTAGAGGTAGTATTTGTTCGACTGAACTCGGTTATGTCGAGTTGCCTACATATCGAGTTCTTTAGTGAACTCGAATCAAGTCAGACGTAGTTCAAGCTTTTGATTAGTTGATTGGATGGGAGATGGAGATAGATGATCGAGAAGATGGAGAATTGGCCTCCTTTGAGAATAGAGAAGACGCGCGCTTCCTTTTATAGGCGTAAATCCCCCTTTTGCACTGTCTTGATGATTGTTTTTACTCCTTCCGTTATAAAGTAATGATGTTGTTGACTAGCTTGTAGCGGTTACGTTTCCTAGGTCGTTTGGACGATCTGGCCTTAGGTCGTATTTGTCTTGATGATTGCTTTTACTTCTTCCGTTAGGAAGTAATAATCTCTCATTAATGATATTGTTAACTAGCTTGTAGCAGTTACGTTTCCTAGGTCGTTTGGACACTCTGGCCTTAGGTCGTATGCACGACCTGTTTGTTGTCTGGACGTGTGGTCTACCACGAGTGTTTGAGAGTAGAGGGTGCTGACAACTGGTATAGGTTGATTTTCATCAAATGTACGTATGATCCTTTTAATTTTGGACGTTCACAATAATCGAATTATAATTCAGCTGTGCAAAATTATATTTAATTTCATAATAAATTAATAATGCTCTAAGTTCATCGTGGTCCCTGCTGCCAACCATATATATCATAATCACTGTGGACATCACTTGTACAGTGATCATAACCGGTTACAAGGCAATTCCGTGGATCATTTTTCACATTGCTTCACTTTATTTTCCCGTCCTTTTCCTTTCATTTTATTTGTTTTACCGCTTTGGTAAAGATGCCTATTTAAAATAACTCTCTCGCAGCTTAGAAAAAAAAACCAAAGATACTACTTTAAAAGCCAGCCAACAATTCCAGACATCAAATTTCACTATTCATGTCGCTTCCAAAAATATACAATGCGTGGTCGACTAATCAATGGAGTCTTAATCGCCACGCCTTGGGATGATGAAATAAGCCACACATCACCAGGACAGTTAATACATTTTGATTAGACAATTCGAGAAATGCAAATATCAAATACTCAAATCAAATCATATGGTATTCATAACGCATCTTGGTGATAGAAATTTTCTGTCGTAGGCACACGTGACCTATGATGAGAAGCATAAGGTCAACACTTAGCCACGAAGTTGAGCGATTCAAGTGCAAGTTCATGAACGTAATAAGAAATATGACAAGGAGAGCAACAGAGACAAGGAGACCATAGGAACTATTCTTTAGGGCCTTGCCTGGTCAGAATCGCATACATTACCTACAATAGGAATTATTGTTTAGGAATTTGCCTGGTCAGAATTGCATGCCATTGCTACATAACCCTCCAATATATATCTGTCACTAGGCATTTATTTCAATTATTTGGCTTAACCATCCACATTTTCTATGCTGGACGGTCACTCTAACCCCACCCTTTAATTGAACTAAACATTTTCTCTTTTTGTACACATGGAACTATGGAAATAATGCGTCACTTTAAATTTTGATCTAAATTAAAAAAGAAAAAAAAATTATGAATATCGTCCAAAATTTAGTCCGAAAGTGGCATTTTGTAGTATATGACATTCAAACTGACCATGAAACTGAAGAGTGAAGGCACTCACGATTCTGGAAGGCTGCTTTATAAAAAATCTGTGAATTATATTCAGCTCTTGTAAAAATAGGTGAGATTGTGAGAAGAACCAATTTATTGAATTCGAAATTCCATAAGACATTGAAAGAGATAGCCATAGGGACACATAATTAATGGAAGATAACTGTGGTACATTGCCCAACTGTGATTGTCGTTCGGTACAATGGCCGTAACTTGGGGGATATGAACACACGCACACGTGTATTAGACTCATACTAATTGCCAAGGACAATCTGCAATCCTACATTGTTGTCTTGACTTGAGTTTTGGAGGGTTATGCATGCTCTCTGTGGCTTAGAACCCACCTTGCTTGGCCAGAAAAAGAAAAAAGGTTAGATAAGGACGTTAATGAGGCAAGCCTTTTTTCTCTTCGTTTGGGAAAGGGACATGACCTAGGCCATATAAGGACACCATAGGTGGGGACGAGATGTTTGGATCAGTTAAAGCTTGTAACGTTAACTGAGAGGGACATAGGAAAGTGAGATGAACATGCAATATTTGTATGTTCTTTTTCTTTCTCCAGATTTAGACTGCATCAAATCAGCCACCAGCCCACAAGGGCCGCTAATGCCGACTGACATTGAACTATTAGAGTCCCTTCCATCTTCACAACCTAACGGGCATGGATATAGTGCAACTTCCACCCATTTGGAACTGAAACATACACACCAACTCACCATGTTAAAGCCCTTTTTGGCGAGCATGTAACTTGTTCACTAAAATTTGCAATTACCACTTTCTTGTTGTTTCACCAATATGCGACGAATTGAAACTTTTTTATTTCCGTAAGTTGGACACCGAGTTTCCTCTCTTTCGTATAATTATTTGGTTATATTGAAATTAAGTTGTCTTTATTTATATGAATTTACGTGTACATGAGTACATCTACTGATCTACCTCACGATTATCCGGTGAATCTAGCTTAGCATTTGGAACATACAAGTGGGCTGTGCACGCGCGCTCGCGTTCATGTGTTTAGTTACTTGTACTTAATCGATCACAGTGAGAGAATGAAGTGACTTTCCTACCGTACATTTGCATGCTTATGAGAATGGAGGTCTCCCATGCATCAACGCACATTTTCCAACTAGTCAAACAGAGAGTTGGCACCTAAAGCATGTCGAACTGATCCGACGTGGCATTCCACAATCTCATTTACACGAGTAGACATACAATCCTACACAATATATATATATATATATATATATATATATATATATATATGCTTCCCTACTAGGTACGTATAGTACTTCACACGTGCCCTCAATAATCATTTGCTCGGTCAAAGACCCAAGGAACAAAATTTCAAAAAAATTCAAAAAATTGTCACGAAATATTTTATTTTCGGTGGATACAAAAACATTTCGAACCATACAGTTTCTATTTGCAAGTTTTCGGAGCGATTTCACAAAAAATTCGACTTTTTTTTGTTTTCGTTAATGTTGTACACCAATATGCAAGTTTTCACAAAATTTAGAGAAAATTTCAAAATGATAGCAATTGCAATAATTATTTGAAATAGAGGCTAGTTTTGTCAATTTAGCATTAGTATTTACTAAATATTAAATCCCTCATCTTTCTCAAACATTTTAGCCGACCAAATCTTTCTGATGCCTTTACCTTGGTAAGCTTTTTTTTCTCCCTCCATTTTAATTTACTTTTGTCTTGTTCTTGATGCCCATTTTAAATACAGGGAGCGACTCTAGAGGACAAATCGGTCGAAAAAGGAACTCTAGAAGACACGTTTTTTTTGTAATCACTCACAAGGACCGGGTGGATGAAAGTTCAAGTTTACCCTTGACGCGAAATAAGAACGGCTCAGGTAGATGAAAGGTCAAGTATACCCCTGAAGAAAAAAAATAAGCGGCCTAACTCAAATGAAACAGCCCGGTTATGAACATTGATTGTTCATACCCACAATAGGTATGAACAATCATTGTTCATACCAATCCATGTATGAACAATAGCTATGAACATTGATTGTTCATACCAATTATGAATATTAGCTACGAAAAATGAGTGTTCATACCTATCCATGCATGAACAATGATCCAGTTATGAACATTGATTTTTCACCCACAATAGGTATGAACACTCATTGTTGATACCCAAAACATATATGAACAATAAATGTTTATACCCAAAACAGATATGAACATTGATTGTTCATACCCACAATAGGTATGAACAATGATTGTTTATACCTATCCATGTATGAACAATAGCTATGAACATTGATTGTTCATACCAATTATGAACATTAGCTACGAAAAATGATTGTTCATACCTATCCAAGTATGAACATTGATCAAGTTATGAACATTGATTTTTCATATCCACAATAGGTATGAACACTCATTGTTCATTAATAAGAGCCCAAAACTGTAGTTTTAACCCTAACAGTCATACTTTTGGACCAATTATGTGAGTAATAATTAAGAGTTAACACTGATTACGTGTTTTTTTGCATTTCAGGCTTCAAAGTCCATTATGTGCAGAAATGTGCCACTTTAGTTAGATAAAGGAGAAAAGGTCGGTTACTAAGGAGTTCCGTGATTAAAGGCCAAGATTCAAGAAGATAAAGCCTTCCTAAAGCCCGGTCAAAAAAGTGAAAAGTCGACACGGGCTGAAACAAAGACACAAGTCGCCAGAACTTCCGAAAAGCCGTATCTTTGGACTCAGACCTCGAATTGGGCCTACCTTATGTCAAAACGACCGCTCGGAAAGCTTTCTAATGGTCTAAGCCTTGACCCAATCAGAGGAGCAGAAGTGGACGAAAAGTCTGTGGAAGCCAACTGCAGCTGAAGAGGCCTTTTGATCGAAGAATTGGGTTTTGGTTTCGATTCTGACGGCCCAAAACATGGCTCCAAGCCCATGCACGATTTTTGGATCTGAAAGTATAAAAACAAAAGTTTAGCTCTTTGTTAATGGTAGCTAGTTAAACCTAAAATAATATAGATAATTCTAGATCTGTTTTCATTAATTAAATTAAGTTTTAGTTCCATTTTCAATTCTTATTTTAGATTAAGTCTTTGAATCATTGTTCTTGATTGATTAGATAAATAAAATAGTTGTTTTCTCAATTTCGAATTGTGTTATTTCAATTTATAGATCTGATTTTAATTCTTATTGATTATCATTCCGTAGTTTAAATAGATTGAACCATTGTTAGTTAATTTAGTTAAGTTAGAATTTTAATATGATGAGTAGTTATAATGAAATGGAAAATGATGGTTTGATGACTCAAGGCTAAAACCTCCATTAGAGGGGTTGATGAAGCCTTGATGAAAACTTAGTGGTATAGTGTAGAAACATTGTAGAATCTATTCCAATCTAGAAGGTCGGATTAAGCCATGAGAATGGGTGGGCGACCTCACATGCTAGTTAGTACTTTCGGTAGAAATGCCATGAACACTAGGGATTAGAACTCGAATTTCTTGCCGTAAGAACGTAAAAATCGAGATACAAGAATCTATGTTATGCTATTAAGTTGGATTCGAGGTGGATTCAATTCCCCTCTAATCCTTTATCTAGATTCAAGCACAATCATATTTCCATAGCATTCGTAGTTAAATTCAAGTAATCAAATACAATAAGTATCGTAGTATATCACCTTCGTAAAGCTCTCATTGACTTAAGACCGACTAATTAGATTAGAAAACATTCCATGCTAGAGCACTAGGAGTGGAACGAACTTCCTACTCCACTATATCTCATAGGATTGAGAGTAGAGAAACTTTGATAAATATAAGCATCATAAGATAGTTTTAGTTTACTTACGTTTTGAGTTTCATCGTTCATTTCGTAGGTAGACTATCAATTTTATTTCTTTATCAAATGGCGCCGCTGCCATCTTAGTTGCATTTTAGCATTGTTTTCATAGTAGAATTAGTCATTTTTAAGTCCCATTAAACCCACCCACCCTTGTTTGATTCATACTGTGGTTATTCGTTTCAGCGTTGAAAAATTCCGGGACAGAATTACACGGAGCGCGATCGCGCCTATAAGGGCGCTACCATGCCTCTATAGTCGGACTTCGGCGCGACCGGCCCTTTACTGGACTTCGAGCGCGACCGCCCTCATACCAAGCGCGACCCGTGCTCACTTACTGGACAAGGAGCGCGACCGCGCCCTATGCAAAATTTTGCGGATTTCTACAGGTTTGTTTCGAACTTCGATTTTTAAGTTTTTTTTTCAGTGTTCTAACTTGTTATTTACATCAACATGCATAAACAAGACGCTTATTCATAAGCTTAAGCAAGGACGCTTATCAGGTATTCCTTTCTTCCATACCTCGTGATCTCCGTTAGAGGTTCATACTAATATATCAAGATTGTTTGGATTGTTTTTCGTGTTTAGACTTAGACTTGCATGAGATTAAGGTCTGGTCGGAGAAAAACACCGAACGTAATTAACCGTCAACAAACAAACATATCGAGTATACCAATCACAACACCTCTAACTAGTATCCCACCAACCATACCCGACATAATGGGTGAAGAAAAGAGACTCCTCTCTCCGACTTCTACAAAGCTTTGGCGATAGCCCTAAATTTTGCATCGTTCTAGCGGACCCGATTGGGGATTTTGAATCCCCAAACATATTTAATTTGTTACCCGTTTTCCATGGTTTAGGCCATGAAAAACCTTACCAACACACGCGTGGGATTGAACAAGTCCTTACAACATTCCATCATCCTACGGTTGGTGCGGAACAAATTAAACCGAGGGTATTTCCCTTCACCTTAGCCGATAAAGGCGTCTTTGGTTAACTGCCCAAGCGCTAACTCTGTGGACTCGTGGGCTAAACTTGTTCAAACTATTTATGGAACATTTTTACCTACCCCTAAAGACGGATGAAATGCTTTCCAAGATTCATTTCTTCCCACGAACACTCATGAATCATTTTCGAGGCTTGGAATCATTTCACCGACCGCTAATAGAGTGTCCACACCATAACCTAGCAAAAGACACGTTAGTTCGTGCCTTTTTCAAAGGACTTCAACATCACCATAAAGAAGTCCTTGACATAATGAATGGGGGTAGTTTCCTAAGTAAAGGAGCCTCGGAGGCTTATAAATTTTAGAAGAACAAACTAAACGCAATAACAATTGGGGAGTGATGATATCCCCGCTCTCGCTAGTTCTTCTTCTTCAGATTAAGGCAGCGGTATGTTTGAGATGAAACCCGACCCAGAACTTAAAAATTTAATCGAATCTCTAACTAAAAAAGTAGAGGCTATTTCTATTCAACAAAAGCCTATTCCCGTAATGAATGTCAACTCCAACCCATGTAATTTTTGTTTGAGTCCTGAGCACCCTGACTCCTATTGTCCTCTCGCCTATGAACAACAACAATTAGAGCAAGATAATGTTTGCTCCATTAATAACTATCCTATTCCTAATGCCCCATGGAGACAACATCCCAACTTTAGTTGGCGAAACAATCAACAAGTTACAACTCCAGGGTTTAATAACCAAAATGTTAGGAAAACAAACAATTATAATCAAGCTCCACCTAGGCAAGGACAGGGACAAGGTCAGGGAAATTATAATAATTATAACAACCAAGCGCAATGATAAAATGGAATGAATAGCTTTACCTACGAAATAAAGCGATGAACTCTAAACGCAAGTAAAACTAAACTTAATTTTATCAATCTATATTTATCAAAGATTCTCTACTCTCAAGTCTATGAGATATAGTGGAGTAGAGTGATTCGTTCCACTCCTAGTCCTTCCGCATGCTATGTTCTCACGTGTTTGTACTCTCTACTTAAAGTCTAATGAGAGATTTATGAAAAAGGCAACTAGACTACGATGCAACTACCCACGAAATGCAACTAGTCGACGATGGGAATAACTAAGGGAATGCTACGTTGATTCGATGATAAGGAGTTAGGGAATTGATTCCACCTTAACTTCGACTTAATCCTATTAACGACGAATAATCGTCAGACTCGAATTGAACGCTTCAAGAGAACAATTGGTTCTTCCTAATCCCTAATTACACATGGCATTTCTACCAATTAATAACTAGCATGTGAACGATTAAACCCATTCTCATGGTGAACTAAACGCGTTTCTAGAGTGGAAAGGAAATTACGACGAATCCACGTTAATCGAATCAAGCTTTCATCAAGGCTTCTCAACCCCCTCTAATGGAAGTTTAGCCGAGAATCATTACGCAATCATTTCCGATTAAAGTTAAACTAAACAGGATATAAAGAATTGAAATTTACTTAATTAAACAATAATGAAATCTAATTTAATGACTCAAATGAAATAAGGACAGGAATTGAAATTAGATCTAGAAATGGAAATGACAAAATCAAAATTGATAAAAATACTACTTTATTGATCTAATCAAAATGAAGAACAAGATTCAACGGTTTAATCTAATACAATAATTGAAATGGAACTAAACTTAATTAATCTACATGAAAAACTAGATCTAGAAGCTATTTTAATGGCTACTTTCTATTCTAAGCTACCTTTATTTTCTAACCTAAAAATCTACCAAAAAATCTACCATTAACAAAGAGCTAAGCTTTTGTTTTTATACATTCAGATCCAAAAATCGTGCATGGGCTTGGAGCCATGTTTTGGGCCAGAGAATCAGGCCCAAAACCCAATTCTTTCAGTCTAAAAAGGCCTCTTCAGCTGCAGTTGGCTTCAACAGACTTTCTGTCCACTTTTGCTCCTTTGATTGGGTCAAGGCTTAGACCATTGGAAAGCTCTTTCCGAGACGGTCGTTTTGACATAAGGTAGGCCCCATTCCGAGGTCTGAGTCCAAAGATATGTCCTTCGGAAGTTCTCACGACTTTTGTCTTTGTTTTAAGCCCAGCGTCGACTTTTCAGCTTTTGACCGGGCTTTAGAAAGGCTTTGTCTTCTTGAATCTTGGCCTTTAATCACGGAACTCCTTAGTAACCAACCTTTGCTCCTTTATCTCGCTAAAGTGGCACATTTCTGCACATAATGGACTTTGAAGCCTGAAATACATAAAAAACACGTGTCGGTGTTAACTTTTAATTATTACTCACATAATTGGTCTAAAAGTATGTCATTCTGAGGGTTAAAACTATAGTTTTGGGCTCTTATCAAACCACCCCCAAACAGCATTTTGCTTGTCCTCAAGCAAAGATGAGAAATTAGAATAAGTGACCAAAAATAGAGTTCTAACTACTCTCGTTTATTTGAAAAGCGATTGCATTGACCATATACAACAAGGCCTTTAAACCACTAGGAATTCCCTAGTGGACGAGTTATAACCTCGTGAGAGTTTTCCAGTGAAGGTACTCACAAACTTCATCTATACTACAACGACTAAGAAATAAAACTATTGTTTCCTTATTCATGCTCCAAACTATCTATACATCTCACTAGCTATGAACAAGAATAACCAAGTCAAAAACCTAAGCTAATATATGCATAATAATCAATCATCTATAATAAACATATATACAATGAGTAATACTATGAAATGTCTAGCAGGTCCGTTTCTGAAACTCGGAATAGCGTCCTTAAGTAGGTTTTCACAATAATAGTCAAGATACAACACTCTGATTTTTCCACTCAAGTTTCGCTACTCTAGTGCGCAGTGGGCACACTTTACCTTACAATCTCAATGACAACAAGGAAGCCGGAGTCGATCAAACACTAACCTATTCCTAATTGAGCTAGAAGTCTTTATTAGGTGTTGCGGGGATTAGGAGATGGTTTAAGAAGGAAGGAAATGGATATTCAAAAAGGACAAGTCTGAGATAATAGAGTCTTCATATTATGTAACTAGAGAAAACCTTGTTATTTACTTTTGCTTCTACACTTTGTTTCCATCCTTAGCCATATTTTTCTTTTTCTTTTCTTTTTTTTTTTTTTTTTTTTTTTTTTTTTTTTTTTTCATTTAAGTGGAAATTTTATTGATAATGAATGATAATGAATTTTACAATTAATTATGACAAGCGTGTAACAAGCTGCGCCGCAAGTCCTTTCTGAATAGCAAATCCTATCCTTCTAAAAACAAACTCGTTAGAACCAGCTGTCATAACGTTACAGTCCATAACTTTCTGAAGTCTCTTTAGTAGCTCAACAGACTGTTGTTCCAAGAACCTAAAAGTGTCGAAACTGAACGGAATAAAACAATGCTGATTAGCCCTACAAGCTTCCTCATGCTTCTCCATCTTTCCTGTTGCTGCCCTCTTAGCAGCTTCTCCTACCTCAAAGTCACCATTCCCTAACCCTACCAACGGAGAGACTCCAGTTACATCAACACATGCATGCTTTCCCTCGGACCAACTGTAAATCAAGACATCCGCAGGCCGAAGTGTCGATCTGCCCTCATTCGGATCAGTGAGAAAGTTAACAGGAGCCTCTTTCTTCACTTGTACCCCAGCCCTCCAAAATGCATCACACAAAATGTCTCTAACATGATCATGTCGGTATTTAAAACCAGGGAAATGTCTACAATGTAACTGCATGGTCCCCAAAAGCATCTAATCTACTTTTTTGCATACTGAGGGCAAAACCCCCGCCGAGTCTGAGAGGAATCATAAGACGGTACCTGAGAATGGCACGATACTCCACCTGTGACATACGTTGTCCAAGTCCCTCCATCGGAATAGCAAGTAGAAAATCTTTTGCATGTTCCGACTGCAAGCATCCCATGACTGCTTTCTGACGAGTAGAGAACTCAAACTCGCTCTCAAGACTAGCAACAATCTTACAGTAGAAAGCTTCCGCCAAAACTTTTTGTGGTTTTGAGGGGACGGTAGCATTCACAGCTAGAGAATCAAGGTCAAAATCAGAAAGACAGAGACGCAATGCACTAGTAGCATCAGTAAGGATCTCACCCATAGGCATTGGACCACAACTCCTAAGAATGTGGTTCTGAAGCTCTAAAGTCTGAAAACGGGAGGCCACAAAAGCAAAAGCAGAGACATCAGAGGCACAATAGATACCTAACCCACCAAGGCGCAATGGAAGCGTCGCTAAACGCCACTGCAAATCACCGAAGCCAGGACTATCAGAAACTATAATGCCCTGCAGAACCATGCGAATGTGCTGATCAAAGGTCTTAGCTGCCTCTCTAAAAAAAAGTGGTGGCCAAGTACGAACTGCAAAAACCAACTTGGAGAGCTCAGCACAAGCTCGTAAAAGTGCTAACTCACACTGTGGATCCTCCAATGCAGCTAAACGGTCCATCGAAGTCATAGCCTTTTCAACACGCTTTACGAAAGCAAGACTCATGACAAAAGAAGAATCGCTAACTGCCTCCAAGTAACTGACCCCTGGCGAGGACAAGATAAACCGAAGGAAACGGGATCGGGAGTGGAACGACGCGGATCCAATGATGGCCAAAATATCTCAGTCTTGGCCACATTAAGAACCAACCCATAAGAAGGCCCTTCTTCCTGAATGATACGCAGAGCTGCCGCCACTTGTTCTGTATCCCCAACTAGAGTCCCATCATCTAAATACCAAGCTTGGAGCAATAATTGACAACTTGATTGGATCTGTAGAATCAGAGGGTGCAACACTAGTGCAAAGAGAAGGGGACCCAAAGGATCACCTTGTTGAACCCCAGAAGCAGACCATATGTAATCATTCCCCAAGGATAATCTTGCAGGCTGACAATACAAATACTCGACCCAAGGGGAAATAGCGGGGCAGCGAATGCGAACCTCTCTCAACATAGTAGTCCGATCAACCATATTAAAGGCATTCTGAAAATCTACTAGCAACATAGAAAGAGATGTACTGTCACCGTTAGCATATACCATGCGATTAACAGCATGCAAAATCGCCTCTGCTCCTCCAGGGACACCGACCCCATACTGGAAATCCTGCAAGTACCCTACCACCTCTTTGGAAACCCCTTTCATTGCAATTTTGGAAACAAGACGTCGCCAAACCATACCTACAGCTATCGGACGAATGCTATTATCCGGCTTAAGAAGTGGAGTGAGCGGAGCACTCGCTATGAATTCTGCTAACGGCTGCGGACATTGTCCCTGTAACCACAGATTCACCACCGAAGCCAAGGCATCTAAAAAGTCAGACGATATAGCTACTGCAGCACCACTGATAGCATCTAACAAGTGCTGAGCACGGAGACCATCACGACCACAAGAAGTACCTTTCATAAACGACTTAATACATGACAATAAGGTGTCTCTCTCTACTAATAAAGGGGGCTCAGCAAAAGGAATAGTTGGTCTCACCGGTGGTTGTCGCATCGGGTGTTTCTCCTTTAATGCATGTACAGTCTCTGCATTATTGGAGGCAACCCCTGATGATGATAACACTTGTACCGCTGCAGCAAAATGTCCATCAGCAACTTTCTGTAAGCATCGACACACATTCTGAGTAGGGACGGATTTCCTGGTTGACTGGATTGAAGGAGGCTCTATTACAGACTTTAAGAGGCGAAACATCCCACCAGGCTCATTCCATGTCGTCAAAGCATGGAGAATCTGTTTCTGCTGAAGATTTTTTCGAGTACCAGAACGACGTTCCTGACGATTCTGTGGTTGAAAAACTTGCAGAGTACAGCGTGGCAGCAGAAGGAGACGAACCCAAGACATAACTGAACCAGGATCAACCGTAATATCCCAGAGAGCAGATTTAAGTGCACCAGAAAAAGCCAAACGACAAGCGCGTGGTATACTTTTCACAGTACGTACGAACGGTATACAGAATGCACTATCAAGTAATGTCTCATCAAGATGCGAAGCAACACCAAGCAGATTAGGAGTATCACCGTCACCCCTGTGTGCCGTGGGTGTAAGATTCGTAGTGTTGGGCTTAAAGGGTGGCTGCGGTATGCCCACAATAACACATGTGAGTTCTCCACTCTCCATCAAAACAGGTGGTTCTATGGTATCATCTGGGTGACGACACGGTATACCAAGTGCGTGAATGCAAAGACAAATGCCACAAACCCATTTGTCAACTGACTTTAAGAAGTTCTCTAATGACAAATACAAGTCACGATCATCCTTAATATCATCTCGTACCCTTTCGATACTCAACTGGCAATCCAAGTGTTGCTTATCGAAATGTGTGAAAATATAGGGAACAGTAAACCCCTTACCATTCACCCCATTGGTGCAGCCATGACGATCCCGGAAGGGCAATGAACACGCGTTTCTTAGGGGTGGGGCAAACCCCCGAAGAAGTAAGTGAGAGGGGAGAGCTTTTTTCCCTCTCATAATTCCTGTCGACAACTCAACAAAACCCAAAACATACCAAAACCAAACCCCAAAACTCGTCAAACAACATACAAAACCCAATACAAACAAATCTCAAAACCTTAATTAGTGAGACGAGGCAACCTCTCTCCTTTTTTTTTATTGGTAATTTTTCAAATACCAACCAAAAATTGCATTAGAGATACAATCTGGTAATCGTCACATGTCCACATGTAGGGGGGCACTTCCAAATTACCACCCAACACGACCCATCAATGCATTCAGTAGTACGTCCAGGTCTGGCTGTAGTAGCGACACATCATCCAACTCCTTTCGATCAACACTCTAATAATTACTAGAACAAGTGCATTAAATATGCATAATTACACTGCTACAGGGAAACCGAAAATATTCTATGGTGATGGTGGCGGCGGTGGTAGAGTTGGGTGCTGCACCAGTAGTGTAACACTGGATTTTGTTTTGTTTTGTTTTTTTTTTTGGAGATGATGGCCGGGTGTTTCGGAGGAGAAGGTGGTCGGGGTCTGGTTTTGGAGGTTGGGGAAGGTGGTGGTTGGGGTCTGTTTCTGGTTTATGGGGAAGGTGGAGGTCGAGGTTTTTTTGGAGGAGAAGGTGTCGGGGGTTTGAAGTGGTGGTAATGAGGACTGTTTTGAAGTGTTGGGGTTTTGAAGTGGTGGTTGTGGAAGGTGGTGGCAGGTGATGGTGGTATGGGGGGGGGGGGGGGGGCGGCAAAGACGAGGAGTTTGGGTTTTGGCTTTTAAATTTGGAGAAGAAGGTTTTTTCTTTGGCTTTTGACTCCCTTTTATTCTATTTTTGGAGTTTTTATTTTATTTCTATTTTTATTTTTCTTTTCCTTGGATGGGAACTTCTTTTCTTTATTTTCTCAAGCAATTAACTAACTTTTGTTTTATTAATGGGTTTTCTCTTCTTCTTTCTTCCTCATTCTATTCTCAGACTTATTCTAAATTGGGTAGGTTGATTTATTTATTTTATTTTGTTTTTGTTTTTGTAACAGGGTAAAGGGATTGTGGTTTATGAAAGGCTAAAGAAAGGCTCAGAGGGGCGACTAGCGGGAAATAATTCATAGGTTTGAATTTTTGGCTATATCGATAAAAAAAGGGCCTAAATTCTCGCTTAGGATATGGCATAGTGATCAAGCAAGTGGACGTGTGATTTCTCTATCCGGATTTTACTTCTCCCTTGTGTCATTTCTCAAATGTTTCGCTCATATAAGGCTTTAGGCTATATTCTCACAGGATTTGTAGAATAAGTACTCTAGCCTAGATTTCGTAAACTTCATTGCTAACAATCATAGATACTCATGTAATATATTTATAGATAGATGCAAAGATTATTACCTACATATTAACCTAAGTTTCTAACAATTATTCTAATGCAAAAGCTACGTGAGACTTCTAGATTGTTAAGAGCATAGAGAAGGAAAACAATACCACTATTCCTAAGTGTATAGGATGAACATATTTATTTATATTTTTGAATTTTTAAAATTTTAACTAGAAAAAAAATGCATATTAACTCTATCTATATCCTAACAGATGCCTTAATTACAAGTGTTTCTATGCCCCCCAAACAAAAAGCATGCTTTGTCCTCAAAGCAATTAAATAAAGAGGGTAGGAAAAATACCATTGAAGCGCGTGAAATTCAGGAACATCTGTAAAACAAGGTTAGAACGTACTAATATAGGAAATAAAAACTGACACAACTCTATACGAGTTCTACCCATTATGGGGTTAACAAGAATGAAATTGCTTGGGACATAAGCAAACACTAACTAGAATGAAACTTACCTTATCCCCCGCATTACTCGTCATCCTCCTCATTCTCTTCTTCCATAAAGAAGTGAGGTTCCTTCGCGTCCTGCCATGCCATGATAATTTGCCAGGCTTCCCGCCATTTATCATCTATGATTGCTAACCTATTAAGAGCCACTTGGTCTGACGGGGTGTAGGGTGCAACCAGATGAGGTTGTATCCTCCACCCTTGCCAAGTCATTGCACGGAAAGATCGAATAATACTATTGGTGGGTCGTACAGTGTCGACCGTAATCCAATCCGTGAAGCGTGTATAAAAAACAGGAAAGAAACATAGCATAATACAAGAAACTAGAACGGGCATAAGAAGGTACTTGTGCCTCATGCTATGGGATCGAGCTAAACTAGACATCAAGGTTCGGGGAAGGTCATGACACATATGTCCCGTGGCTAAAGCAAGGAAGACGCTGCAAGTGGCATCATTCACAGAAGAAAAACGCCATTCCCCTAAAATGTTTAGCATGATCCAAAACATAACAGTTCCTATGTTCATGGACAGGCTACCAAAGGCGACGTTATATTCCCCTTGGTCCTCAATACGGAAAATGCCCGCGCCATACGAATCATGCTAGCAAGAACGTGGTAGACATACATATTATCAACCCAATAGCACCATGGGTCTTGTATTTCAGTGGGCATAGCCAGTCCAAGAACAAATGCTAGCAAGAACATGGTAATTTCCATTGGTTCATTATCAATGTTCATGGAGAACACTTGTTCTCCATCTGGTCTTTCAAAGAAAATGCAGTTATCGTAAAAATAAGATGCTAGAGTCGGAGAATAAAGTGCATCCGGTCTTACCATAAGCGGCTCCCAGCCAACGAATGTGATCCCGGCGAAACCAAGCACCATAAGTAGTACTTTGGAACAAATCTTGAAAGACTGTTCGGTATCAATGTTGGAGATGTCATCTCAAAATTACGCTTTGGAATAGCTGCGAATGATCCGGATACTACGCGCGAAAAACTGGAAATTTTCACGCCCACGAAGTCGTAGCGAGTCGCGCGCTCGATAGAAGCGAAGGAAAGGCTCGAAGAAATTGAAATTTCCAGTGTTTGGCTGGTCGCCAGCTTGAAGCTTAAGCAGCGCTTTGACAAAAACTCAGAAAAAATATACTGAGCGAGTGCGCCTCTGTAGAAAAGCGTCGAGTTGCGTAAACTTCGGAAAATGAGCCGAAACGAGGGAATCGCGGGAGTGAAAGGTGAGTGATGGATTTTAGGTGTAGTGTGAGTTGTGAGGATAGATTGTATCAAGTTTATATAGGTTTAAAGTTGCTAAAATGGATCGGGAAGTTGCCAAAACTAATTATGGCTGTTTTCGGAAATCCTAAAATTTCCAAATCCGAAAACGGAAACAACTCATTTCCTTGATTCTAATTCAAACCCAGTATCTTTTAGGTTGATTTTATGATAGAATGTACCTATTTAATCTAGATTTCATCCTACCATGATACTTATTCATATATATGCCTAAACAGCCATATTTTCACCTTGACTCCGCAATAAATTCTAACACGAGGGTTATATAAAAATCATGTTGGAATAGATAAAACCACCCCCAAACAAGTTGGGAAGGTGGGGTCAATATTAAACAACCACGCATAATGAAAATAACCCCTTATATTAAAATTTTCATTCGGAGTACATTACACTACAAAATTCAAATTACGGAAATAAACTTGCATTAAAATAAATAACAATAATGAAATTACAAATAAAACATAAAACATCAAACTATACTATCCCTAGCTACTCTGGAACTGGTGGCGGAAGGCACACGCTCTGGAGACTGCTCCTGAGCTCTTGATGGACCAGCACCATTCGTCTTTCGGCGACGGCGCTCGTGTCTCGAGGATGTATCCTCAGAAGGAGAGTCCCCGTGACGTGGGAATCATGTCAGCATCTCGTCCCAGAACTGGCGCTGAGCTTCTAGCTCGGCCCTCATCTGTTCCCACCTCTCGTCCTCTCTCTGGGTACGGAGCTCGAGGTTATGATGCATCGTTGCTCGTCGAGTCCGGAGGTCTTCACAGATAGTGTTGAAGTTTAACGATGCCACGATGGATCACAGCCATGCGTCAGATATCGACCAAAGACCTCTCCAAGGCATCCGTCAAAACAGGTCAAGTCCTCCTCATCCTCCGAGGCATCCTGATTTCCCCCAACCTCCTCTTCATTCTCAGCTCCACCATCCTCTTCTTCTTCTTCTCTATCCTCACCCAATCTCCAAACCCGTTGGACACACTCCTTATAGATGCGAGGGTTACGGTGGAGAGTGATGTATGTCCGATCAGTCGCCTGAGCTGCTCTCAACTTGAGCATGATCTTTGTTATCAACACAGGGAGAGGGGCAACAGACCTCCCTACTCCCCTAATCATGCACAGTAAAAACTCTAAGATGTAGAAGTCATACTTCCACTCCTGGAGTATCCATAAGATGTGGAGGCAGTTCAGGCCGATGTCGCTGACCTTCCCCTTCCCCTGGACGTTCCGACCAATCCACTGGGTTGTAGCCAGCTGGTTGGTCCTAAGGGAAGTCTGTCGAACACAATGCGATCTCGCATTGTAGTCGCCTCCAATAACTATCTCGTGCATCAATGGCTCTACCCCATTATGTTGGGACTCCTGCAGGGTGACATCCAGATGGATTCTAGGCGGAATGCCTAGAATCTCAGCCAACAACCCAGTCGTCACTTCCTTCCGCCTCTTCGCCACAACTACAAAAATCCTCGTCCCTTCCAACTCCCTCGTATCGTAGAACCGTCGGACTAAGTCCTCGTGGTAATAGGCTTCGGCCGAAAGTACCACAAGCTACTCCGATCTCGATCGATCATCTAAAATCACCGTAGAACGGCGCGAAGTGGTCGGCAGTAAAAGCTTGCTCCGATAAAATTCGGCGTTGTTGAGCCATTGGAAGTTTGGAATGTAGTAGGGGTTTAAATGTGATGTGGTCGTGGGATTTTAATAGACCGGTTGAAGCAACCAGTGGTGGTGGTGGAGTGGTGGCGCGGCAGCACCAAAATTTTGAATTTTCGGTGGTTTTTAGTGATGGAAATCGGTGGTGGTTGTGGTGGGAAGCTTTTAGGTTAGATTAGAAATCGATTTGAATTGGGGGCGTGGGTTAATTTAGGTTTTCTTTTTATTTTATTTTATTTTTATTTGTTTCAAGCTTTTGGGCGTTAATGGCGGAATGGAGGAAGAAGATCGCGATCGCTGCTAAGGTAAAGGCGTCGCCGTCGATGGCTGGTTGGGCCCAAGCCCAAAATCGAAATTTGTGATTTTTTTCTGATTTTTCGCGAAACTTCAAATCAAAATTTCCACTTCGTTACCGGTCTAATTTTTGCGAATGAGATATGGAAATAATCAGGAGAGAATTTCCAATCCAATGATCCATAAAACACTCTATTCCGACTGTGGATGACATATAAGATAGTGGAAAACGCCTCAAAGTGCGTGCATGATGTACGTTATGCGAACAATTGAACTCTAAATTCATGGATTATGTCAACCCGAATCGTAATACAATAAAACGGCCTAAGCAACTCTAATGGGACATAAATATTTTAGCACGGAAACATTTAACACCCCACCCCAAACAAATTTTTACAACGGCTTAGAAAATTTGTTTTTTTAGATGGGTCTTTTAAAGTCGATTCGAGACTTCCTAGGTTACTATGCTTATTCTTTAATATATATATATATATATATATATATATATATATATATATATATATATATATATATATATATTTATTTTAATTTTAAAAAGAAAACAATAAACAAGAAGGACATAATTCACCCCATAGAGAAACATGACTCAAAAATCTGAGAAAACATGTAAGAGTGGAAAACGTGAATTATGTTTAAACGTGGGCTTAGGTTCCGGTACTTACAGCCACACACTCCATAGAGAGGGCCCGGTTACCTTAATGGTGCACTCACCAATATATGGAAATGAAAGGAAATGCACCAAACACAAAAGTTGAGTCGTTTATAGTCAGATACTCGAGACTTTATCTAGACGTATGTATGAACATGCAGTTTATCATATATCAACAACTGAAATAATTGTGGATCATTCCATAAATAAATATCACAAAAAACATATCCAAACACAATCAAGCACCAAGATTTCCTATGACTCAACCTAGTGAAATGAAAGCGAAGTCGGATAACCCTATTATGTAACCTATCATGTACCTTATTTTTCATTTTTGAATGAGTGGGTGTTCTAGTAAATAAGTGTGGAAAAGTGAATGGTTGTGGAGAATATGGTGGATATGGATAAGTTGTAGAAAGACAGCCTGTAAACAATGAGGATGTGGTTTTAGCACAAAACTCATTCATTATGTGTGTAGGGACTGTCTCAATTCTGAAAATGAAGGTGTCAAATGGTTTGTCCTTCTGAAGTAGTTGTTTACTAGGTGGATTTAAAAAATTATGTAGCACGGGAGAAACAAAAGGATCGAGTGCAAACTCGAGATTCCTTTGAAAGGGTGGAAGGAGGGGAATCGAGGTGGATGTTGTGCAAAGTAGTTCTTGATAGGGTGATTCATCACCTGCTTGAAAAAACTCATCGAATTGCTCATCTAGATTGGTCATATCCTCGTTACTATGATAGTCCTCTACATCTTTGAGAAAGTCATCTATCTCATCCTCATCCGTAATATGTGTATCGACTAGTGTAGGGATGGAAATGTTGGAGTCTGAACTTCCAAAGGAAAGAAATTTGGGCATACGATTATCAGGAAACGTGTTGTTGAAATAATCTCGACCAATGCTCTCGATCATGCTAACTTCTCCATCCATAGACGAATCGGGTAACTGTGTCTTTGTTTTAAAAACATTGACTTCAACAGCAAGATGGCCAAAAGACATGGACATTGAACCATCGCGGCAATTAATGAGCGCATTGGTAGTTGCCAGAAAAGGTCGCCCTAAAATGATCGGGACAGAGTCGTTAACGACTTCTGTGTCGAGGATGACAAAATCAGCCGGATAGTAAAAATCCTGAATTTTTACCAGAACATTTTCGACGACACCCTTAGGATACTTAATAAACCGATCAGCTAATTGCAACGTCATTCTAGTGGGTTGCATCTCGTCTAGACCTATTTGTCTATACAAATAAAACGGGAGTAAGTTGACACTAGCCCCCAAGTCTAATAACGCGGTCGTCAGTATAAGAATCTCCTAAGGTGCATTATCAAGAGATAGGATCGACCAGGGTCCTTGTACTTAACAATTCCATTATGTTCAGATAGAGTTGAGAATTGTTCTGTTAAAAAGGCGTCTTTTGGTATATTGGTCTTACACCTAGTAGTACACAATTCCTTAAGAAACTTAGCATGGTGTGGTAGCTTTTTTATAGCTTCGAGGAAGGGAAGGTTTATAGGTAGATTCTTGAAAACATCCCTAATCTCCTCGTAATTTGTATCCCTAGTTAACATGGCTAATTTTTGTGGAAACGGTGGTTTCTGTCTATATTTAGCAATGGTATTACCTGGGTGTTTAACCGTGGCTTCCTGTTTCTTAGGTTGTGTTGGAACTGGTATCTCTACAGTGGTAGGCTCTTCAGTTTCTATTTCGGTATCTAGTAATATAGCATGTGGACACTCTATAAGGAGATCGGTGAAAGGATTCCAAGCCTCTGAAAATGATTCATGAGGATTTTGTCGAAAGAAATGAATCTTGGAAAGCATCTCATCCGTCTTTAGGGGTGGGTAAAAATGTTCCATAAACAGCTGAACAAGTTTAGCCCACGAGTCCACGAATTAGGCATTTGGGCAGTTAACCAAGATTTGCCTTATCGGGCTATGGTGAAAGGGAATACCCTTAATTTAATTTGTTCCGTACCAACCGTAGGATGGTGGAATGTTGTTAGGACTTGTTCAATCCTACGCATGTGCTGATAAGGTTTTTCATGGTCTAATCCATGAAAAACGGGTAACAAATTAAAAATATTTGGGGGGATTCGGAAATCCCCCGCTGGTATGCTAGAACGATGCAAGATTTAGGGCTATCGCTCAAGGCTTTGTAGAAGTCAGAGAGAGGAGTCTCTCTTTCTTCCGCCATTATATCAGGTGGTGTATGTGAAATAGTAGCTAGAGGTGTAGTGTGTGGTATACTATATAGACTTGATTGTTGATGTTGTTGTGTATTTACGTTCGGTGTTTTTGTTCGGCCAGACCTTAACCTCATACAAGGCTAAGACCAACTTAGCTAAACACGTCAACACTCCAAACAATTCTGATATACTAGTATAACCCTCTAACAGGAGATGCGAGGTGTGGAAGAAAGGAATACTGACAAGGCCCTTGTTTCTTTTATGAATAGCGTCTTGTTTACGCTTGTTCAGTGTATATAGGAGGTTAGAACACTGAAAAATATGAAAGATCAAAGTTCGAATCAAAACTGTCGAAATCCTACAAAATTTGCTAAGTGGCGCGAAGTCTTCGGTGTATCTTAGAATTCCGAGAGTTTTAATGGTGGCGCTCCACATGGGGGCGGGTCGCGCTCGAGGTCCAGTGAGTTAGAGCGGGTCGCGCTCAAGGAAGGCGCACGCGCTCTCAGTGTAATTTCTGGTCCGGAATTTTTCAACTCTGAAATGGACAACCACAGTATGAATCAAACATGGGTGGGTGGGTGAAATGGGACTTTAAGAATAGTACTAACACTACGAAAACAATACGAAAGTGAAATCTAATCAAAATACTACTTTATTGATCTAATTTAATGACTCAAATGAAATAAGGACAGGAATTGAAATTAGATCTAGAAATGGAAATGACAAAATCGAAATTGATAAAAATACTACTTTATTGATCTAATCAAAATGAAGAAAAAGATTCAAAGCTTTAATCTAATACAATAATTGAAATGGAACTAAACTTAATTAATCTACATGAAAAACTAGATCTAGAAGCTATTTTAATGGCTACTTTCTATTCTAAGCTACCTTTATTTTCTAACCTAAAAATCTACCAAAACATCTACCATTAGCAAAGAGCTAAGCTTTTGTTTTTATACATTTAGATCCAAAAATCGTGCATGGGCTTGGAGCCATGTTTTGGGCCAAAGAATCAGGCCCAAAACCCAATTCTTTCAGTCCAAAAAGGCCTCTTCAGCTGCAGTTGGCTTCAACAGACTTTCTTTCCACTTTTGTTCCTCTAATTGGGTCAAGGCTTATACCATTGGAAAGCTCTTTCCGAGACGGTCGCTTTGACATAAGGTAGGCCCCATTCTGAGGTCTGAGTCCAAAGATATGTGATTCGGAAGTTCTGCTGACTTTGTGTGCTGTTTCTGCCCGCGTCGACTTTTCAGCTTTTGACCGGGCTTTAGAAAGGCTTTGTCTTCTTGAATCTTGGCCTTTAATCACAGAACTCCTTAGTAACCAACCTTTGCTCCTTTATCTCGCTAAAGTGGCACATTTCTGCACATAATGGACTTTGAAGCCTGAAATGCATAAAAACACGTAATCAGTGTTAACTCTTAATTATTACTCACATAATTGGTCTAAAAGTATGTCTGTTACAGGGTTAAAACTACAGTTTTGGGCTCTTATCACGCAACCACGACAAGGTGTAGCACAAGGTCAGAATAATTATAATAATTATAATACCAATAGAGGTATCGTTCCGGTTAACAATAGTAACTATCGAAACCCACCCATAAATAATCAACGCGTGAGATAGTTCCGGACCACTGCGTGACTACTACACCTACACAACCGGACAGTATCGACCTTTATACAGGTTACCCAACAACTTTTCCAATCAGTGACTCAATCAAACCAACAGATATTACAATTCATAAATCAGGGCATACAACAGTTAGCCCAAGAGAAAGCCCAACCAAAAGGCGTGTTTCCAAGACAAGCGATACCAAACCCTAAAACAACAAACACAGCCTTTGAGGTAAACGGTAATACTAGTACGGAAACGACAATAGTAGGTGACCTAAATGCCATCACCACTCTCCGCTCTGGAAAAGTGGTTGATAACAAAGTAACTATGCCTATAGTTACCCCATCAGTCCTCCCTACACCGGATATCAAACTAGATACTGAAATAGAAACTGAAGAACCTACCACTGTAGAGGTACCAGTTAAATCACAACCTAAGAAACAGAAAGCCAAGGTTACACATCAAGTCGAGCCATACGCTAAATATAGTTTAAAACCACCATTCCTAAAAAATTAGCCATGCTAACCGGGGATACCAACTTCGAGGAGATTAGGAACGCGTTTTCAAAAATCTAACGATAAACCTTCCTTTTCTCGAAGCTATTAAAAGCTACCTAATCACGCTTAAGTTTCTTAAAGAGTTGTGCACTACTAGGGCGAAGACCAACATACCTAAAGACGCTTTTTTAACTGAACAATTCCCAACTTTATCCGAAAAATAATGGAATTGTTAAGTACAAGGACCCCGGTCGTCCCATCGTAAAATGCACCTTAGGAGATTCCCACATGATGACCGCTTTATTAGACACGGGGCGAAGTGTTAACTTACTCCCGTATTACTTGTATAAACAAATAGGTTCACGTGAAATGCAACCTACAAAAAATAACGTTGCAATTAGCGGACGTGTCTATTAAGTATCCTAAGGGTGTAGTGAAAAACGTGCTTGTTAAGGTTCAGATTTCTACTATCCCCGCGGATTTTGTTATCCTCGATACGAGAAGTCGCTAATGACTCTGTACCGATCATCTTAGGGCTTTTTTTAGCAGCAACCGCCAACGACTTATTAATTGCCGCGATGGTAAGATGTCCTTATCTTTTGGCCATCTCACGGTTGAGGTAAATGTTTTAAAATGATGAAACAGCTATTAGATTCGCCTATAGATGGGGAGGTTAGCATGATCGAGAGCTTAGCTCAAGATTATTTTAACAACACATTTCACGAAAACAATATGTACAAATTCCTTTCTTTTGGAAAGTCAGATTTTGTAAATGACTCCTACTTAGAGGAAGTCAACACCATCCTTGAGTCCACACCAATTGTAGACACTTCCGGTTGCTCCACATATTGAGTATGAAGACTTGCTACCTAAGCAAGTATTCATTATGCAAAATGAGGACCCCGATTTAAACATCTATTGATTTTCCTTCCACCCTGCTTAAACCCCTTCCCCGAGAGTTAAAATATATTCAACTCGATCCGGGATGGTAGTCATCCGGTAATTATATCTTCTCGTTATCTAAGGATGAAGAGACACGCGTTTAATCCGGGTGATTAGGGAACATCGGTCCGCGATTGGTTGGTCCCTAGCTGACATTAAAGGAATTGACCCTAATGTTTGCACTCATTGTATCCATTTGGAGGATAACGCCAAGACTTTCGCGAACCTCGGCGCCGCTTGAACCCCGCCATGAAAGAGGTGGTTAGGGGAAGAAGTCTTACGATTACTCGACGCGGTATCATATACCCCATCTCGATAGCGAATGGGTAAGCCCCATTCATGTAGTTCCTAAGAAATCGGGGAGTTACCATGGTTCAGAAGCGGAAAGGGTGACTATGTTGTCACACAAGGTCCTATGAAATGGAGGATCTGTATTGATTACAGAAGTTTAAATGCTATGACACGAAAGGATCACTTTCCTTTACCCTTTATAGATCAAATGCTCGAACGCCTAGCTGGTCATGCTTTTTATTGTTTTCTGGATGGCTACTCAGGCTATTTTCAGATTATTATTGATATTGATGACCAAGAAAAGACTACCTTCACATGTCCCTTTGGAACGTATGCCTATAAACGAATGCCTTTTGGCCTTTGTAATGCTCTTGGAACCTTCCAGCGGTGTATGTTTCATATATTTAGTGACATGGTAGAGCGCTTTATGGAAGTTTTCATGGATGATTTTTCTATCTATGGAGACTCCTTCACGATTGTTTGTCTAACCCGTCTAAGGTTTTGACAAGGTGTGAAGAAAAGAGCCTCGCTTTTAAACTGGGAAAAGTGTCATTTCATGTTGAAAAAGGGCATAGTACTAGGTCACATTGTATCTAGTGATGGCATCAAAGTGGATAAGGCCAAACTAGATAAGATAGCGACTCTACCTAAACCACGGACTGTCCGTGATATTAGAGCCTTTCTAGGCCATGCAGGTTTTTATAGGCGATTTATTAAAGACTTCTCGAAAATAGCTAGGCCTTTAACTAATCTGCTTTTGAAAGATGCAATCTTTGATTTTAATTTTAACTGTAAGCAGGCTTTTGAAACTTTAAAAGCCGCCCTAACCTCTGCACCAATTATACAGCCTCCCGATTGGTCTAAACCTTCTGAACTCATGTGTGATGCTAGTGACTATGCAGTTGGTGCAGTCTTGGGACAAAAACTAGATAATAAGTCCACTGTCATTTATTATGCTAGTAAAACATTAAACGATGCTCAACGAAATTATTCAACTATAGAAAAAGAATTCTTAGCCGTCATTTATGCTTTAGATAAGTTTTGTCCTTATTTGGTTGGTTCTAAAACTTTAGTTTACATGGACCATGCTGCCCTTAAGTACCTTCTTGCAAAGAAGGATGCTAGGCAGAGATTAATCCGATGGATCCTTCTCCTGCAAGAGTTCACATTAGAAATAAAGGACAAAAGAGGGGTCGAAAACGTAGTTGCCGACCACTTATCTAGACTCACAAACGACGATCGATCGATTTCGAGTCCATACCGAACTCCTTTTCCGATGAGCATCTCAGTATGCCATTTTTTTCAGCACCATGGTATGTCGACATTGTAAATTATCTAGCGGCTGATGTTATGCCTTATAATTGGTCAAGGAATGAGCGTAAAATTTTTGGCGAGTTAAGTTATACTCTTTGGGATGAGCCCTACCTTTTTAAGTATTGTGCGGATCGATTATTCGTCGTTGTATTCCCGGTGGGAATATAATGAAGTTCTATCGTTCGCCATGGACAAAGATGTGGTGGACATTTTAATGGGATGAAAACAGCCGCTAAAGTTTTGCAATGTGGATTTTATTGGCCTACCCTTTTTAAGGATGCCCAAGTGCATTGCAAGACGTGTATACGTTGCCAACAACTTGGGCGAATTACGAAACATAATATGATGCCATTAAATCCAATCTTAATCGTAGAAATTTTCAACGTTTGGGGCATTGATTTCATGGGTCCTTTCCCAGTTTCCCACGGTTTCATTTATATTCTAGTTGCCGTGGACTACGTGTCTAAATGGATAGAGGCCCTAGCTTGCCGTAGCAATGACCATAAGACCGTTGTATTTTTTATTAAAGAATATATTTTTTATCGGTTTGGCATTCCTAAAGCCATCATTAGTGATGGTAGAACATATTTTTGCAACAGAGTTGTTGCATCCCTAGTGAAAAAGTATGGAGTTACACACAAAGTAGCAACTCCTTATCATCCACAAACTAGCGGACAAGTAGAAGTTTCTAATAGGGAAATCAAAAAGATTTTAGAAACAACTGTAAACCCTGATAGGAAAGACTGGTCAAAGCGTCTATCGGATGCCTTATGGGCGTATAGAACTGCTTTCAAAACTCCTATAGGTATGTCTCCCTTTAGACTTGTATTTGGGAAACCATGTCATTTGCCTGTTGAATTAGAGCACCGTGCTCTGTGGGCTATAAAAAGCCTTAACTTCAATATTGATGAGGCAGGTGTCAAACGCAAGTTGCAATTGAATGAGCTTGAAGAAATCCATAGCGATTCGTATGATCTCGCGAAGGATTATAAAGCTAACATGAAACGTGTTCATGATAAGCATATCTTGCGCAAAGAGTTTGTGGTCGGTCAAAAGGTCTTGCTTTACAACTCCCGTTTACATATTTTCCCAAGCAAACTAAAAACCCGTTGGTCTGGCCCTTTTCTAGTTACTGAAGTCACCCCTTACGGGGCAATCACCTTGGTAAATCCAAATGACAACAGTACCTTTCAAGTTAATGGTCAACGGTTAAAACATTTTCACGAACTTCTTTCCCCTGATGTAGAGGAAGTCCTTTTACAGGACCTTGTCTATGAGGACTGACCCTTGTCATTTGGTGTACTTACTTTCATTTCCATATACTGATAAGTACACCATTCAGGTAACCGGGCCCTCCCTATGGAGTGTGTGGTTGTAAGTACCGGATCCTAAGTCCACAGTTTACATAATTCACGTTTTCCACTTTTGCATGTTTTCTCGGTTTTTGAGTCATGTTCCTCTATGGAGTGAATTATGTATTTATTGTTTTTCGTGTTTCTTATAATAAACATATAAAAAAAATTAAAATTCTTAAAATCATAGAAATAGCAATCCAACAAGTCTTGGGAATCTGACTTTAAACAACCCACGTTGTAAACAAATTTTGTGTTTAAAAATTTGTTTGGGGGTGGGCAGTCGATCTTTCCATTGGGATTGTTCGAACTTTCCATTGGTTTTGTTTAGGCCCATTAGTTCAATTGGGTTGACGTAATCTAAACTAAGATTTCCTTCGTTCGCATAACTTACGTCACACACGCACTTCGAGGCATTCTTCCACCCTCTTATACGTCACCCATGGTTAGAATTGAGTGTTTTATGGATCATTGGATTGGAAATTCTCTACTGATCATTTCCATAACTCATTCGCCAAAATCAGGCCAGTAACGAAGCGGCAAATTGAGTTTGAATTTGCGCGAAAAATCGGAAAATTTCGGAATTCAAACTGGGCTTGGGCCAACCCGCGACGACGTTATGGCCGCCTCCTTCCTTCCCAACCCGCGACGCGTGTGTTTCCACTTCAATCCCAAACCGCCCGGTTACAGGTTAAATTAAATTTTGGAAACCAAAATAAAAAATAAATATAGAGAGAGGGAAGAAAACCTAACTACACCTACACCAAGGAAATCAAATCCACCTAAATCTTCTCTAAACAATCATCACCACCAACCCAACTTCGAAAAATAGCCAACAATTATAGTTTCCACCAACGCCACCAACGCCGTTTTTAGTAGTTTTCTTCAAAACTCACCTCCCCCACAGTCTACAAACCATTAGTAGTCTAAGAAATTTCAATGGCGCTACGACGTAGAATTTTGCCGGAACACGCGTTTGCTTCCGACAGTTTCGCGCCATTTTACGACGCGGAGATGTTCAAGAGACATTGGAGCGGACTGTGGTACTCAACTGAGGAGTTCTATCATTATGATTTGGTAGAACAGTTTTATAAAAAGTGAGAATTGGAAGGGGATAGGATTTTCATAAAGTTAGGAGGAACGCGGAGAGAAGTAACGCGGTTGTTAGTTGAACTGTTAGGAATTACGCTTTGAAAGCAACCTAGTATCGACAATTCGGGAACCCAAAGATATCCGGAGTTCCTGCTTTGATGAAAGATACCGTCGTGGAGGGTGAATACAATCCGACATCCTATCAAGGGCCCGCCAGACCATTTCGAGAACCAATCAACCGGGTCAGAAGCTCGGTGGATTGGTAGGAACGCCCCTCGGGAAAGACAAAGTCAATGATATCGGCCCGCAATGTCGACGTTCTCTCGGATTTTGCAAACAAAGAAGTATAATTTCTGCATCCTTGATTTAATGTTTAATGTGATTCAAGGAGTGGGGAAGAGTTTAGCTCTCTTCCCGTATTGATCACTAAGATCATGCTCTCCTTTAGAGCTGTCGCAAGATCCGCTCCTATTAAGATCAAATTGCATTCTAATGCAAGTATCTATACTGGATTGCATCCAAGAGACTTGGCCGTTGTCGAAGAAAAATGGATGAGTCGGAGGATGAAAGGGAAGATATGACATGGATGGATGAAGATGCATTAGAGAAGTGTAATTCTAATGTAGAACGATGCAAGTGTTGCAAAAACCGCCTTGCGATGCGTTTATGGTATTTGTGGAGATATCGAAATAGAGCGGATAGTAGTTCAAAAGAAGCAAGGGAACCTTCAGAGGAGATTTGAAATGCTCGAAGGGTTCTAGACAATATCTTGTATAACATGGAGACTATCCACCAAAGCAACAACAAACCCAAAGATGCAAGACTTTCGGATCTTGAGATGGAAGCCCAACGCTTGTTCGAATAGAGATGCTACGACGATGCCACCCGTGGAGGACTCTGTTTCAGCCGAGTCCGACAGGCATGGCGTCGTCGCCAAAGCGACGAGGGTTCAAGCCAATCTCCATCTCGGGGTCCATCATCATCACAAAACTAGGTGTTCACCCCCCGGTTGGAGTTATTTGTTATTTCATAATTTTGTTTTATTAGAAGGATTTTAATTCAGTAGTTAAATTTAAATAGTAATGTGTTTATTTAATGTTGTTTGGATTTATATTTTATTTTATTTTTAATATAATTGGTTATTTTCGAAAGTAATTGCTTTGTTTTATCATTTATCCCACCTTCCGACTTGTTTGGGGGTGGAAATATTTATACCGAGCAGCATAAGTCGCTATATGATCATATATATGTGAAGTTGTCTTGGAGGAAAGGTTGATAATTTGGCCGAGCATCGGCATATCTATGACTTTGTGTGGTGGTAGCATGAAATCTAGGAGAGTTTAGAAGTTCCTATTCTAAATCCAGTATGAAAGATACCAGGAATTTTAGGAAATCATGAAAATGGCTTGTTTCCGTTTTCGGTTTTGGGAATTTTCCTATTTTCGGAAATTGCCTTCAAATAAATAGGGAACTTCCCGATTCGTTTTGGAAGCTCCTAACCTATTTAAACTCCATCCTTTCTACACTAACAAACCACAATACATCCCACCATCATCCCGCACCATCCACTCCAAGTTTTACCTTCTTTTTGCTATAAACTCCGGTTTCAAAGATTCTACGAAGCGCTGGCTTTTGTCGAGCGCTACCGCCTTTTTTTTTTGAAGAATTTTGTCGAGCGCCATCCTTCATACTCGAACCAGCCCTCATACCAAGCGTGACCCGCACCATAACACTGTAATCGCATTTACACAAGAGTGAGACCGCTTCTATATGAAGGCCGCCAGACGCTACCGCTTCGCGGAACGCGGAAATTTCCAATTTTCACAGGGTCATTCCAAGATTTTTTGTGGAACTGTTCAAAGAGTAGTTAAGATGACATCTCCTGTAGTCATACCTGAACAGTCTTTCGAAGATGTGTTGGGCACCGAGACCTATGGACACTGGTTCCGGACCACGGGGATCCCGCGCGATTAGGATGGCGTCATCTACTAGTAAGTGATGACGAGTCATATTTACCATAACTTACTGCTTATTTCTATGACCACGTTAAATTCTATTGTAATCAGGATGGAGATCAAGAATTCTCCGTCGTAGTCGATGACACGACACATGAATTCAATAAAAATTTGGTCGCCTTAGTTTTAGGAATACCAATACCTGATCATGTTCACACATGGGCATATATGACTGATAATGCATATCTTTATGATTATACATATTTCCATGATTATTATGGGGGAGGGGTATTTCGAGTAATGGACCAGGGGCGATATAGCATTGCCCTTGGTAGCCTTTCCTTAAACGTAGGCACCACTATGTTATTCATCCTGATGAATATTTTGGGGGATTGCCAGTCCTTTTCTACAAACAGTACTGCTGGTGACATTTTCCTCGCTTTAGCTGAGGGACGTCGCCACTATGACATTCCCCGAGTTTTGGTCACTAGTCTTAAGAGAGCCCAAACCATGAGGCGTAAGTATCTTCTTATGCGTGTTGGTAAGCCGCATCATGCGTAGTTGTTTACTTATATGATACGTGGACAATTCCACAGATTGGAAAAGGGTTGAAGTCATGAGACCCACCAATAGAGTGGTTCGCTCATCGCGAATAATGACTTGGCTGGGATGGCAGGTGCACCTTTTTTGGTCGCCCATTACATCCCATCGGACATAATAACACTTAACAAAGGTTAGCATTAGTAGATGATAAATGGCGGCAAGCTTGGCAAGTTATAATGGGTGGCGGGGATGTGAAGGAACCTCATATCTTTAATGAGGAGGAGGATGCTTAAAGCGGGGAGATAAGGTAAGTTTTTAGTTTTTTAGTGTCCGCTTATGTCCCAAGCAATTTCATTTTGTTAACCCCATAATGGGTGGAACTCGTGATAGAGTTGCGTCGGTTTATTTCCTATAGTAGTGCGTTCTAACTTTGTTTTGCAGATGTTCCTGAATTTCACACATTTCAATGGTATTTTTCCTACCCTCTTTATTTACAATACTTTGAGGACAAAGCATGATTCTTGTTTGGGGGGGGGGCATAGAAACACGTGTAATTGAGGCATCTGTTAGGATATAGATACGTATAATATGCATTTGTTTTCTAGTTAAAATTTAAAAAAAAAAATTCAATTCAAAAATATAAATAAATAAGTTATGCTATACACTTAGGAATATTGGTATTGTTTTCTTTCTCCATGCTCTTAACAATCTAGAAGTCTCACGTAGCTTTTGCATCAGAATAATTGTTAGAAACTTAGGTTAATATATAGGTAATAATCTTTGCATCTATCTATAAATATATTACATGAGTATCTATGATTGTTAGTAGTAAGTTTTTGAAATCTAGGCTAGAGTACTTATTCTACAAATCCTGTGAGAATATAGCCTAAAGCCTTATATGAGCGAAACATTTGAGAAATGACATAAAGGAGAAGTAAAATCCGGATAGAGATATCACACGTCCACTTGCTTGATCACTATGCCATATCCTAAGCGAGAATTTAGGCCCTTTTTGGATCGATATAGCCAGAAATTCAAACCTATGAATTATTTTCCGCTAGTCGCCCCTCTGAGCCTTTCTTTAGCCTTCCATAAACCACAATTCCTTTACCCTGTTACAAAAACAAAAAAAAATAAAAATAAAAATAAATAAATCAACCTACCCAATTTAGAATAAGTCTGAGAATAGAATGAGTGAAGAAAGAAGAAGAGAAAAACCTATGTAAACAAAAATTAGTTAGTTGCTTCATAAAAAGAAAAGAAGTTTCCATCCAAGGAAAGAAAAAAAAATATAGAAATAAATAAAAACTCCAAAAAATAGAATAAAAGGGAGTCAAAAGCCAAAGAAAAGAAAAAGAAAAATATGGCTAAGGATGGAAACAAAGTATAGAAGCAAAAGAAAATAACAAGGTTTTCTCTAAGTTACATAATATGAAGACTCTATTATCTCAGACTTGTTCTTTTGAATATCCATTTCCTTCCTTCTTAAACCATCTCCTAATCCCCGCAATACCTAATAAAGACCTCTAGCTCAATTAGGAATATGTTAGTGTGATAGTAAGTGGCAGATGTGTTTGATCGACCCCGGCTTCCTTGTTGTCATTGAGATTGTAAGGTAAAGTGTGCCCACCGCGACAATGGAGCAAAATAAACTTGAGTGGAAAAATCGAGTGTTTTTGTCTTGACATTTATGTGAGGACCTACTTAAGGACGCTTATTCGAAGTTTTCAGAAACGAAACCTCGCTAGGCATTTCATAGTATTACTCATAGTATATATATTTGTATCATAGATGATTGATTATTATGCATATATTAGTTTAGGTTTTGACTTGGTTATTCTTATTCAATTGCTAGTGAGATGTATAGATAGTTGGGAAATGAATGAGGAAAACAATAGTTTTATTTCTTAGTCGTTGTAGTATAGTTGAAGTTTGTGAGTACCTTCATCTGGAAAACTCTCACGAGGTTATAACTCGTCCCACTAGGGGATTCCTAGTGGTTTAAAGGCCTTGTAAGATATGGTCAATGCAATCGCGACTCAAATAAACGAGTAGATAGAACTCCATTTTTGGTCACTTATTTTAATTTCTCATCTTTGCTTGAGGACAAGCTAAATGTTGTTTGGGGGTGGTTTGATAAGAGCCCAAAACTGTAGTTTTAACCCTTTAACAGTCATACTTTTGGACCAATTATGTGAGTAATAATTAAGAGTTAACACTGATTACGTGTTTTTTTGCATTTCAGGCTTCAAAGTCCATTATGTACAGAAATGTGCCACTTTAGTGAGATAAAGGAGAAAAGGTCGGTTACTAAGGAGTTCCATGATTAAAGGCCAAGATTCAAGAAGATAAAGCCTTCTTAAAGCCCGGTCAAAAGCTGAAAAGTCGACACGGGCTGAAACATCACACAAGTCAGCAGAACTTCCAAAAGCCGTATCTTTGGACTCAGACCTCGGAATTGGGCCTACCTTATGTCAAAACGACCGTCTCGGAAAGAGCTTTCCAATGGTCTAATCCTTGACCCAATCAGAGGAGCATAAGTAGACGAAAAGTCTGTGGAAGCCAACTGCAGCTGAAGAGGCCTTTTTGGACTGAAAGAATTGGGTTTTGGGGCCGATTCTGCGCCCAAAACATGGCTCCAAGCCCATGCACGATTTTTGGATCTGAAAGTATAAAAACAAAAGTTTAGCGCTTTGTTAATGGTAGCTAGTTAGACCTAAAATAATATAGATAATTCTAGATCTATTTTCATTAATTAAATTAAGCTTTAGTTCCATTTTCAATTCTTGTTTTAGATTAAGTCTTTGAATCATTGTTCTTGATTGATTAGATAAATAAAATAGTTGTTTTCTCAATTTCGAATTGTGTTATTTCAATTTATAGATCTGATTTTAATTCTTATTGATTATCATTCCATAGTTTAAATAGATTGAACCATTGTTAGTTAATTTAGTTAAGTTAGAATTTTAATATGATGTGTAGTTATAATGAAATGGGAAATGATGGTTTGATGACTCAAGGCTAAAACCTCCATTAGAGGGGTTGATGAAGTCTTGATGAAAAATTAGTGGTATAGTGTAGAAACATTGTAGAATCTATTCCAATCTAGAAGGTCGTGGATTTCGCCATGAGAATGGGTGGGACGACCTCACATGCTAGTTAGTACTTTCGGTAGACATGCCATGAACACTAGGGATTAGAACTCGAATTTCTTGCCGTAAGAACGTAAAAAAAATCGAGATACAAGAATCTATGTTAGGCTATTAAGTTGGATTCAAGGTGGATTCAATTCCCCTCTAATCCTTTATCTAGATTCAAGCACAATCATATTTCCATAGCATTCGTAGTTAAATTCAAGTAATCAAATTCAGTAAGTATCGTAGTATATCACCTTCGTAAAGCTCTCATTGACTTAAGACCGACTAATTAGATTAGAAAACATTCCAAGCTAGAGCACTAGGAGTGGAACGAACTTCCTACTCCACTATATCTCATAGGATTGAGAGTAGAGAAACTTTGATAAATATAAGCATCATAAGATAGTTTTAGTTTACTTACGTTTTGAGTTTCATCGTTCATTTCGTAGGTAGACTATCAATTTTATTCTTTTATCATTCATACCCAAAATATATATGAACAATAAATTTTTATACCCAAAACAAATATGAACATTGATTGTTCATACCTATTGGAGCTTTGAACACTCATTGTTCATACCTTTAAACAGGTATGAACAATAAATGTTAATAGCCCCAATTATTAACATCAGATATGAAAAAGGATATAAATAATATGAACATTAGTTATAAATAAACAGAATATAATTAATAATAAGAGAACACATTAAAAACACCAATATTTAACTTTCATAAACAAAATATCATTGTGCATAAAAAAAAGGTATCATTGTGCACAAAAAACACCACAAAATATCTAGAGTCGCTCCCTGTTCATAAACAAAATATCATTGTGCACAAAACACACCACAAAATATATTGTTTTTTGCCTTCCTCACATTCATTCAGCAAAATATTCCCTTCCCTAAAATCTCACATTCATTCACCAAACATTCCAATTCTAAAATTTTCCTGAAAATCATGATCTTCTTTACCCCAGCTTCTCGGCAAGTTCGAAAGCATTCTGCATGCAATGTGAGGGCGCAACTTTTGTATTTCCTGTTTATTTATAAATTGATAGAAATCCATATGACCTTGTTCATACAAAATTTCCATCATTTTATAGACATGGAGGCCACAATCATCGTTGTAATTTAGAGAATACACAATCAGTGCTAAAATATAAGGAATCATTGTATTCATACGTATTGGAGTATAAACAAATATTGTTCATAGTTCCTATGGGTATGAACTATGATTGTTCATAGCTATCTGATGCATGAAAAGTCATTGCTCATACCTATCTGAGGCATGAACAACCAATGTTCATAGCTATCTGAGGTATGAACACTCATTGTTCATACCCAATAGGTATGAACAATCATAGTTCACACATGTAACACACGAGTATAAATAAATAATTACCTATTATTTTGTTGCGGACATATTGGTGAAAGTATTCTTCCTTTATTACTGACAAGCTAGATTTTCAAATCCCCCTTTCTGATAAGATTGTTTATTGACTCAACTAGTACCTTTTTCTGCAAAATTACAATAAGTTATTTCTTTATATTTCAACATAATTTCTTTTATGTAATTTAAGTCTTTATTTTCGAACTCACAAATTCTTTTGCAACTTCCAACCCCTTTTTTGTGTGGCTTAGGGAGTTGAACTAATACCATCTTACTTGTTGTCCCTCCACCAACTGCAACACAAGAAGAGTCCAATGATTGTCCGAATGAATTGGAATGGCAATGAATTTCAAAGAGAAGTCGATGCTCTTCAATATGGTTTCCAATCCTACTTCTTCCAACAATCTCTGTGTCAACAATTGTGTGAAATAATAAGAATGTGACAATAATAATAGATGAAATAATATTTTTTTGTAATAAAAAATTCACCTTAGAGTTTGCAGATACTAGATAAGTCTCTGCTTTTCCAGTCTTCCTCTGTTGAAGTTCTATTGCCCACCAGTCGATGACCTGTTGAATGGATAAGTTTTTTTTTTAAATTGGCATCACATAAATAGCTTATGACTATGAACAAATAATGTTCATAGTCTAATTGTGGTATGAACAATGAGTGTTCATAGCTACCAGATTATTGGTAAGTTGCTCGAGTATGAACAATGATTGTTCATACCCATTGCTGGATTATGAACAATAAGTGTTCATAGCTAAAGACTATGAAAAATGATTGTTCATACCCATTGCTGGAGTATGAACAATGAGTGTTCATAGCTAAAGACTATGAACAATGATTGTTCATAGTCCAATTGTGGGTATGAACAATGAGTGTCCATAGCTAATGACTATGAACAATAATTGTTCATAGTCCAATTGTGGTATGAATAAAATTTACCTGGTGATCAATTTCTCTATCAAAGAGAATATCTTCAACTAGAACACCTTGAATTTGTAATGTTCCTTTTGACCAAGCAATAACTCTTCAAAAACCATAAGAAATAACCATTAGTCAAACAAGATAATTACTCAAAAATATTATTTTTTGGTATCTTAAACTTACCCACTGTCCACAATTTTGAAGAATGTGTCAATGACTTCTCGATGGGTTTCTTCCAAACCCACATAGTATCGACACATCTTTAGCTCAAGCAGAGGAGGAATGATACGGTCATCAACAAGAGTTTGCTTGCCAGTGTCGCTTTTCTTCTTCTTTTTTTGCCCATCTCCAGTGAAATTTTTGCCAATCACTTTACTTTTCCTTTCTTTATTTTGCTTCACTCGCTTTACAAGTGAGCAAGGTTTCTTGGCTCCCTCAACATCCTTCTCCTTTTCCTTATCTGGAGGTGACAAGGTTAGGCGTAGATCAAATGATGGACCAGCAAAGGGTTCTACGACATTCTTACTCTGCTGAACTTCATCCGCAACTTCAATTGTGACTTCGTTAGAATGCCCCTGCTGCACTTCATCCAGGTGGACTGCATCCGTGACTTCATCATGATGCCCCTGCTGCACTTTTTTAGGTGGGTGAACTTCATCCGTTACTTCAGTTTTGACTTTGTTAGAATGCCCCTGCTGCACTTCAGCCTGGTTGACTGCATCCGTGACTTCATAAGGATGCCCCTACTACACTTCAGCCTGGTTGACTGCATCCATGACTTCATCATGATGCCCCTACTGCACTTCTTTAGGTGGGTCGACTTCATCCATTACTTCATTAGGTTGCAATTCAACCTCATCAGACATATCCCTTTCTTGCTGTTCCTTTAACTTTTACTTTAACTTTTCAATTTCATCTCTTGAAGGCATAATTTGCTTTTCAAGCTCGATAACCCTCTCCTTCAGTTCTTTGTTCTCCAGTTTCATTGCATCAATGTTTTATGCAGTAGACTGGACTGTTACTTCATTGTTTGTGACTAAATCACTATACATGTCATGAAGTAAAGTCTTTTCAGCCTCTGTTGCTGCTTCAGCATCAACAATAATCTGACTTGTAGCTATTTCTATTATTGGTGTCTTCTAGAACGAATCAAGCAAGGTCTTCAAATTCCACCTTCCACACCTCGGGAATTTGGTTTCATGGTTCTCTACCTTCTTGATGACTACAGAGTGCTCACAAAACCAAAATTGCAACGCACGTGATGAAAGCCATTTAGTTCACACACCCATAAACCAAAACATTAAACCAATCAATGTTCATACCCTAATAATAGATATGAACATTGGTTGTTCATACCCACCAATAGCTATGAACATTAGTTGTTCATATCCACCAATAGATATCCATGTGTGAACATTGGCTGTTCATACCCATCAATAGCTATGAACATTGGTCGTTCATATCCAGCAATAGGTATCCATGTATGAACATTCATTGTTCATACCCACCAATAGCAATGAACATTGAATGTTCATACCTACCATTAGCTATGAACATTGGTTGTTTATACCCATTAATAGGTATCCATGTATGAACATTTATTGTTCATACCCACAAATTGTTATAAAAACAGACAAACAACCATAAATTAAGGATATTGAGTTAAAGAAATATGCCAAAATATTATAGTGCATCCATTGATCGTCTGTGTTTTTTGTTTCTTTGTATTCAATAGTAGCATCAATTAACTCCTTGTGTATGGTAGTTGGCCAAGAAATACTTCTAAGTTTATCCAAGCTATCAACAGCCTTGATCAATGGCCATGATGCTTTGTAATTGGCATTGCTGAAGAAACATGTAACCAACATGAAAAGCGACATCAGCCTTGCAAAATCATCAGCTGCAAATTGCTCATCAGTGGTTGCCAAAGTCCTCATTCAGCCATCTTGAACATGAGACTTGGAATACCTAGTGTTGGCATCACCAAAGTACTTTTTAATGAAGCTGGTTTTCTTTTCATCATCTCCAACAGTTCTATTTAACTAAACCAAAGTATCTGTGATAGGTAGCCCAAACATGAGACTAACCTCCTCTATAGTTAGCTTTACCATTTTTTTACCAATCTCAAATGCCTCCTCAGGTACTAATTTGAAATTGTCCAAGAGATAGAATATTTCTTTGTTTGGCTTGAATTTGTTTCCTTCAACAATTCCACTGTTGTATAACTCATAAAACATAAACCATAACGATGTCTTCTTCATTTCATCGACATGTTTTTTTGGAATTCCCACTTCTTTGAGTTTTTGTACCAAACTTATCATGTGTGAGAAGGTATTTCGCACCTGCACAGGTGCTACTGTGCTACCTTTAACATTCTCTTTCTCATCTTCCTCATCTTCCTTCTCTTCCACCACCTTCCCTTTCCTAGTATTCTTGACCACAACCTTCCCTTTACTAGTTTTCTCTTCCACCAGTTTCCCTTTCCTAGTATTCTTGACCACAACCTTCCCTTTACTAGTTTTCCCTTCCACCAACTTCCCTTTACTAGTATTCTTTATCTTAAGTTTTTTAGATTGGCCGGCAACGCTGCTCAACTTTGGTTTCCTTTTTTTGGATGCAGATCTCAAACATAACTTTTTGTTTGGTGTGTCAGATCTCAAAGATAACCTTCTACTCGCACTTCTACTCACAGGGGACTTATCGACTTTCTTCTTTTTCTCCATATTGCTTTTCTTTCTTCCTCGGATTAAGGAATGCAAATAATTGAAGGTCAGACATGCAAATTATAAACATAGTTTTGTTATTGTAAAGGTATGAAATCAATGTTTATACCCAGGGATTATGAACAATAATTGTTCATAGTGTGTAACCAATGTTCATACCCAGTGGACTATGAACAATTAATGTTCATCCTAATGGACTATGAACAATTAATGTTCATACCCAGTGTACTATGAACAATTATTGTTCATACAGAGTTATGAGTAATCACTAATGTAAATGTACCTTTAATGGAACCTCCAAATCATCTTCTCCTCCATCTTGTTGTTGTTGTGCTTCTTGATTTCCAGCATTCAAATCCTAACATGTAAAATGAAGTTATGAAAAATCAGTATTCATACATATTTACTATCATGCTATACTACATGAATATGAGTATTCATAGTCTAATATGAGTATGAACAATAAAAGTTCATGCCTATTTCCTATTCTACGCGGTCCTAACATATTCAAATCCTAACATGCAAAAATAGACCTATGAACACTCATTGTTCATACCACTTTCTTGCAAAAAAAAAAATCAATAATTTAAAAAAAAAAACCTCTAAATCTTTTTCTTCTTCTGCATCTTCTTCCCCTTGTTCTTCTTGTTCTTCTTCTTTTCATTGTTTTTGTTCTTCTTCTTTTTCTTCATCTTCTTCTGCATTTCCATCATCATCATCGGTATCTGTTTTCTCATCATCTTCACTCTCAACAACTCCTTCTTTTGTTCTATCCTCTTCCTCATCTCCTCCACATTCTCCTTCAATAGAATCATTTACAATACTTTGTACGACATTTTATATTTCTTGTTTGTGTTCTTCACAGTAAATGCCGTTCTCATACCTAGGGTTCTTGCAATTTTCAGTATTGCACAAATTTTTGTTCATTTGATATATTTTGATTTTGATTTTGGAGACAATTTTGGTTTAAAAAGGAATCTAGGGTTTTACTGTTTTTTTGTTAGTTTTCTTTTTGCTTTCGCTGTTTTTTGGAAATGTGTGCAAAATGAGAAGTTAGTTTGTAGTTTAAAAAGGAACCGTATTTGAAGTGGACACGGAATCGTTTATTTAGGACGTGACATGTAATACTCTAAATTTGGGAATGAACATCCATTGTTCATACACGAAATAGGTATGAACACTTATTGTTTATACCCAAACAATCACTGTGTTTCTCACTGTTTCATTCCCAAACAATGGTATGAAAAATCAAAGTTCATTGTTCATAAATAGGTATGAACATTGATTGTTCATACCCACCAATTGTTATATCCATGAATGAACATTGAACTTTGAATTGATATATCAACATTGATTGTTCATACCCTAAATAGGTATGAACATTGATTGTTCATACCCCTAAATAGGTATCATTCAATCAAAATTAAATAAATGAATGAAATCATAAGAGACTTTAAAAATGGATTCTAAAATTGTATTAATAACTATCATTCAATCAAAAAATATTTAATACCAAAACATCAAACAGCCTCACTAGTGCTTCCCACATCAAAAAATTGCCAAGACCTTAATACCATATTACCACTACCACTAGGCAACTCATCCCTTGCATTAGCCAACTCATCCCTTGCACTAACCAACTCATCCCTTTCTTTAGATTCCACATCTGCAGTGTTAGAAGTTTTCCCACGGCAAGTCTTTCGGTTGTGCCGGTCAGTTTTGTGGCATTTTCTGTATTTGTGGGCAGTATAACGCATAGCACCCGTGCTCTCAATCCTCTTAACTCGTGGTCTACTCGGAGCCCTCTTCACATATGGTGGAAGAATTTCTACTTCATCAGAAAAATCCAAACATATCTTATTAAGTTAATTACAGTGATGCCATGAGAGTACATGTTGCTGAACGAAGTGGCGAGAAATGCAACTTCAATGTATGAATACACTGAATCCCCTTTGCAATAAATACTCGCAATTGCATGCCGGCAAGGAAACCCGTCTATGCCCCAATTGTTCCAAGTACAATTCTATCGAAATAGAGTGGAGTAACAAATTCGTTCCACTCCTAGTTCTCTAGCATGGAATGATTTCATAGTTAACTAATCGGTCTTAAGTCTAATGAGAGGTTTACGAGGGGAATTCTATACTACGAGGTGAATGAAATTAACAAGTTACGAATAACGAAATGATACTGAATACTGAATGTGAATCTAAATAAAGAATTAGAGGGGAATTGATTCCACCTCGAATCCAACTTAATCACCTAGCATAGACTGCTGTAATCCAATCCTTACGTTCTTACTGTAAGGATTGCTCGTTCTAATCCCTAATTAACATGGCATTTCTACCAATTATAACTAGCATGTGAGGTCGTTTACCCATTCTCATGGCGAAACACGACCTTTTAGATTGGAATAGACTCTACAACGATTCTACACTTATACAACTAAGCTTTCATCAAGGCTTCATCAACCCCTCTAATGGAGGTTTAGCCTTGATTCATCAAACCATCATTTCCCATATTATTATAACTAAACATCATATCAAAATTCTAGCTTGACTAATTTAACTAACAATACTTCAATCTAATTTAACAACTCAGAAATGATAATCAACAAGAATTAAAACTAGATCTATAATTTGAAATGACAAAAATTGAAATTGACAAATAGCTATTTTATTAATCAAACTAATTAAGAACAATGATTCTAAGAGTTTAATCTAAAACAAGAATTGAATTTAAACTAAACTTAATTTAATTAATGAAAACTAGATCTAGAATTATCTATTGTTTTAGGTCTAACTAGCTACCATTAAGAAAGAGCTAAGCTTTTGTTTTTATATGTCTTTAGATCCAAAAATCATGCATGGACTTGGAGCCATGTTTTGGGCCAGAGAATCAGGCCCAAAACCCAATTCTTTCAGTCTAAAAAGGCCTCTTCAGCTGCAATTGGCTTCAATAGACTTTTTATCCACTTCTGCTCCTCTTATTTGGTCAAGGCTTAGACCATTGGAAAGCTCTTTCCGAGCCGGTTGTTTTGACATAAGGTAGGCCCAATTCTGAGGTTTGAGTCTAAAGATACGGCCTTCGGAAGTTCTGCTAACTTTGACTGTTGTTTCTGCCCGCGTTGACTTTGACTTTTCAGCTTTGACTGGGCTTTAGAAAGGCTTTGTCTTCTTGAATCTTGGCCTTTAATCACAGAAGTCCTTAGCAACCAACCATTGCTCCTTTATCTCATCAAAGTGGCATATTTCTGCACATAATTGACTTTGAAGTCTGGAACGCATAAAAACACGTAATAAGTATTAACTCTTAATTATTACTCGCATAATTGGTTTAAAAGTATGATTGTTACAGGGTTAAAACTACAGTTTTGGGCTCTTATCAAACCACCCCCAAACAGCATTTTGCTTGTCCTCAAGCAAATATGAGAAATTAGAATAAGTGACCAAAAATGGAGTTCTAACTACTCTCGTTTCGTTGAGTGCGATTGCATTGACCATATGCAACAAGGCCTTAAACCATTAGGGGTTCCCTAGTGGATGAGTTATAGCCTCGTGAGAGTTTTCCAGTGAAGGTACTCACAAACTTCAGCTATACTACAACGACTAAAAAATAAAACTATTGTTTCCTCTTTCATGTCTCAACTATCTATACATCTCACTAGCAATTGAATAAGAATAACCAAGTCAAAACCCTAAACTAATATATGCATAATAATCAATCATCTATGATACAAATATATATACTATGAGTAATACTATGAAATGCCTAGCAGGTCCGTTTCTGAAAACTCGGAATAACATCCTTAAGTAGGTCCTCACATAAATGTCAAGACAAAAACCACTCTAATTTTTCCGCTCAAGTTTAGCTACTCTAGTGTGCAGTGGGCACACTTTACCTTACAATCTCAATGACAACAAGGAAGCCGGAGTCGATCAAACACATCTGCGACTTACTATCACACTAACCTATTCCTAATTGAGCTAGAGGTCTTTATTAGGTGTTGCGGGGATTAGGAGATGGTTTAAGAAGGAAGGAAATGATTATATTCAAAAGGACAAGTCTGAGATAGTAGAGTCTTCATATTATGTAACTTAGAGAAAACCTTGTTATTTACTTTTGCTTCTACACTTTGTTTCCATCCTTAGCCATATTTTTTTTTTCTTTTTCTTTGGCTTTTGACTCCTTTTATTCTATTTTTTTGGAGTTTTTATTTTATTTCTATTTTTATTTTTCTTTTGTTTGGATGGAAACTTCTTTTCTTTATTTTCTGAAGCAATTAACTAACTTTTGTTTAGACCGGTTTTTCTCTTTTTCTTTCTTCCTCATTCTATTCTTAGGCTTATTCTAGATTGGGTAGGTTGATTTTTTTATTTTTTTTATTTTGTTTTGTTTTTGTAACAGGGTAAAGGATTTGTGGGTTATGAAAGGCTAAAGAAAGGCTCAGAGGGGCGACTAGCGGAAAATAATTCATAGGTTTGAATTTCTGGCTATATCGATCCAAAGAGGGCCTAAATTCTCGCTTAGGATATGGCATAGTGATCAAGCAAGTGAACGTGTGATTTCTCTATCCGGATTTTACTCCTCCCTTGTGTCATTTCTCAAATATTTCGCTCATATAAGGCTTTAGGCTATATTCTCACAGGATTTGTAGAATAAGTACTCTAGCCTAGATTTCAGAAACTTACTGCTAACAATCATAGATACTCATGTAATATATTTATAGATAGATGCAAAGATTATTACCTACATATTAACCTAAGTTTCTAACAATTATTCTGATGCAAAAGCTACGTGAGACTTCTAGATTGTTAAAAGTATAGAGAAAGAAAACAATACCAATATTCCTAAGTGTATAGCATAAACTTATTTATTTATATTTTTAAAATTTTTAACTTGAAACCAAATGCATGTTATACATATCTATATCCTAGCAGATGCTTTAATTACACGTGTTTCTATGCCCCCCCAAACAAGAAACATGCTTTGTCCTCAAAGCATTTAAATAAAGAGGGTAGAAAAACATATCATGGAAACGCGTGAAATTCTGGAACATCTGCAAAACAAGGTTAGAACATACTAATATAGGGAAAATAAAAATACTGACGCAACTCTATAAGAGTTCCACCCATTATGGGGTTAACAGAATTAAATTGCTTGGGACATAAGCAGACAATAACAAAACTAAAACTTACCTTATCTCCGCTTTTAAACATCCTCCTCCTCATTAAAGAGATGAGGTTCCTTCAAGATCCCGCCGGGCCATTATAACTTGCCAAGCTTGCCGCCATTTATCATCTACTAATGCTAACCTGTTAAGTGTTATTACGTCTGATGGGATGTACGGGGCGACCAAATGAGGTTGCACCTGCCATCCCGGCCAAGTCATTATTCGCGCGAATGAGGCGAACCACCCAATTGGTGCGCCTCATGACTTCAACCCTTTCCAACATGTGAATTCAGGTACGTAATACGTAAACAACTACACATGATGTGGCTTACCAAGACAGGCATAAGAAGATACTTACGCCTCATGGTTTGGGCTCTCTTAAGACTAGCGACTAAAACTCGGGGAATGTCATATCGGTGACGTCCCTCAGCTAAAGCGAGAAAAATGTCACCAGCAGTACTGTTTGCAGAAATGAACTGCCATTCCCCCAAAATAGTCATCAGGATGAATAACATGGTGGTGCCTACGTTTAGGGAAAGGCTACCAAGGGTAATGCTATATCGCCCCTGGTCCATTACTCAAAATACCCCTCCCCCATAATACTCATGGAAATATGTATAATCATAAAGGTATGCATTATCGGTCATATATGCTCATGTGTGAACAGGATCAGATATTGGTAATCCTGAAACTAAAGCGACCACATTTTTATTGAATTTATGTGTCGTGTCATCGACTACGATGGAGAATTCTTGTTCTCCATCCTGATTACAATAGAATTTAACGTGGTCGTAGAAATAAGCAGTAAGCTGTGGTGAATATGAATCGTCATCACTTACCAGTAGATGACGCCATCCTAACTGCAGGATCCTGTGTTAGAACCAATGTCCATAGGTCTCGGTTCCCAACACGTCTTCGAAAGACTGTTCAGGTATGACTATAGGAGATGTTATCTTAATGACTCTTTGAACAGTTCCAAAAATCCTGGAATGACCCTCAGAAAATTGGAATTTCCGTGTTCACAGATGGCAGGGCGCGGTCGCGCTCGTGGGTTTTTGGAATTACAGTGTTTGGGCTCGAGGAGGGGGCGGGTCGCGCTCTGAGTAAACTTTCTGAAAGTGTATTGCATGAGGTGCGCTTGCATCGAGGCGAGGCGCTTCGTTAGTCTTGCCAGAAGTTTAGAGGAAAAAGAAGGAAAAGCTTGGAGTGAAAGGTGAGGGATGATGGTGGGGTGTAGTGTGGTTTGTTAGTGTAGAATGAAGGGAGTTTAAATAGGTTCTGAGCTTCCAAAATGAATCGGCAAGTTGCCAAATTGTTTTAAGGCAATTTCCGGAAATAAAAAAATTCCAAACCCGAAAACGGAAACAAACCATCTTCTTGATTTTCTAAAACTCCTGGTATCTTTTATACTGGATTTAGAATAGTAACTTCTAAACTCTCCTAGATTTCATGCTACCACCACACATAATCATAGATATGCCGATATCGGCCAAATTCTCAACCTTTCCTCCAAGACAACTTTCTGGCCAGATGATCATATAACGAATTATGCTCTCGGTATAAATATTACCACCCCCAAACAAGTCGGGCAGGTGGGATTAATGATAAAAACAAGCAGAACTCGAAAATAACCAATTATATTAAAACTAAAATTTAAATCCAAACAACATAAAACAAACACATTAATATCTAAATTTAACAACTGAATTAAAATCCAACTAATAAAAAAAACATGAAATAACAGCGAACACAAACTGATGGTGAACACCTAGTTATATGATGAAGATGGAACCTGAGATGGAGATTGGTCCTGGGATGGAGAATGGCTTGATCCATCTGTCTTTTCGGGCGACGACGCCATGCCTCGGACTTCGGCTGAAACAGAATCCCGCGACGTGGGTGGCATGCGTCAGAAAGCATCTCTATTCGAACAAGCTACCGTGCTTCCATCTCGATCCGAGTATCGCATCTCGGGCTTGTTGATCTTTGGTGGATAGTCTCCATGTTAGACAAGATATCGTCTGAAACCCTTTCGAGCATTTCAAGTCTCGCCCTCGAAGGTTCGTTTGCTTATTTCGAACTACAATCTGTCTATCTCGGATATCTTCACAGATACCATAAACGCAACGTAAGCCAGTTTGCAACACTTGCATGCGTTCTAAATTAGAACTACAATTATCTAATGCATCGTCATCCAGACATGTCATATCCTCCCTTTCATCCTCCGACTCAACCACCTTTCCTTCAGACAACGGCCAAGTCTCTTTGATGCAATCCATATAGATACTTGCATTAGAATGCAATTTGATCTTAATAGGAGCAGATTTTGCAACAGCTCTAAAGGAAAGCATGATCTTAGTGATCAATACGGGAAGAGGCGCCAAGCTCTTTCCCACTCCTCTAATCACATTAAAAATTAAATCGAGGATGCAGAAATTATACTTATTCGTTTGCAAAATCCAGAGAACGTGCAGACATTGCAGACCGATATCGCTGACTTTGTCTTTCCCGAGGACGTTCCTACCAATCCACTGAGCTACAACCAGTTGATTTGTTCTCAGGGTTGATTGGCGGATGCAATGAGATTTCGGATTGTATTCACCCTCCACGACAGTATCTTTCATCAAAGCAGGAACTCCAGTATACTGGGATTCCTGGATGGTCGTTTCTAGGTTGCTTTCAGGCGTAATTCCTAACAGCTCAGCCAACAACCATCTCGTTACTTCCCTCCTCGTTCCTGCTACCTTAATGAAAATCCTATCTCCCTCCAATTCTCGCTTCTTATAAAATTGTTCTACCAAATCATAGTGATAGAACTCTTCAGTCGAGTACCACAGTCCGTTCCAATCCCTCCTAATCATCTCCACGTCGTAAAATGGCGCGAAGTTGTTGGCAGGAAACGCGTGCTCCGGCAAAATTCTTCGTCATAGCCCCATTGAAGTTTTTGAAACAACCAATGGTTTGTAGACGGTGGGGGAGGCGAGTTTGATGTAAAACAACCAAAGACACGGTGGTGGCGATGGTGGGTATGGTGGCAGGTTGAAAACTTGATTGGTGGCTGTTTTCGGAGTTTTAAAATTGTTGGGGTCGGTGGTGGTAATGGTTTGGAGAAGATTTCAGTTGGATTGAAATGCTTGGCGTGGGTGTAGTTAGGTTTCCTTTTCTCTCTTTTTTTTTTTATTTTTTTTTTATTTTTTTATTTTTAATTTTGGTGTTTAAGGTTTGTTTTAAACCTTGGTAACCGGCGGGATTGGAAAAGGAAACAACTGTGCGTTTTTGGGAAGGAAAGAGACGCACAGACGTGCGTGCGGTTTGGGCCCAAGCCCAATTTGAATTCCGAAATTTTCCGATTTTTCGTGCAATTTCAAATTCAATTTGCCACTTCGTTACTGGCCCGATTTTGGCGAATGAGTTATGGAAATGATCAGTAGAGAATTTCCAATCCAATGATCCATAAAACACTCAATTCCAACCATGGGCGACGTATAAGAAGGTGGAAAAACGCCTCAAAGTGCGTGTGTGACGTAAGTTATGCGAACGAAGGAAATCTAAGTTTTAGATATCGTCAACCTAAATGAACTACAAGTAATGGGCCTAAGCAACACAAATGGAAAGTTCGAGCAATCCGGATGGAAAGACCGACTGCCCACCTCCAAACAAATTTTTAAACACAAAATTTGTTCTAACGTGGGTCGTTTAAAGTCAGATTCCTAAGACTTGTTGGATTGCTATTTCTACGATTTAGAATTTTTTATTTTTTTATTAGTTTATTATAAGAAAAACGAAAAACAATAAATACATAATTCACCCCATAGAGGAACATGACTCAAAAACCGAGAAAACATGCAAAAGTGGAAAATGTGACTTATGTTAACCGTGGACTTAGGATCCGGTACTTACAGCCACACACTCCATAGGGAGGGCCCGGTTACCTGAATGGTTTACTTACCACTATATGGAAGTGAAAGGAAGTACACCAAATGACAGAGGTCAATCCTCATAGACAGGGTCCTGTAAAAGGACTTCCTCTACATCAGGGGACAGAAGTTCGTGAAAATGTTTTAACCGTTGACTATTAACTTGAAAGGTACTGTTGTCCGCGGGATTTACCAAGGTGATTGCCCCGTAAGGGGTGACTTCAGTAACCAAAAAAGGACCAGACCAACGGGTTTTTAGTTTCCCTGGGAAAATATGTAGACGGGAGTTGTAAAGCAAGACCTTTTGACCGACCACAAACTCTTTGCGCAAGATTTGTTTATCATGAACACGTTTCATGTTAGCTTTATAATCCTTCGCGAGATTGTAAGAATCGCTACGGATTTCTTCAAGCTCATTCAATTGCAACTTGCATTTGACACCTGCCTCATCAATATTGAAGTTAAGGCTTTTTATAGCCCACAGAGCACGGTGCTCTAATTCAACGGGCAAATGACATGGTTTCCCAAATACAAGTCTAAAGGGAGACATACCTATAGGAGTTTTGAAAGCAGTTCTATACGCCCATAAGGCATCCGATAGACGCTTCGACCAGTCTTTCCTATCAGGGTTTACAGTTGTTTCTAAAATCTTTTTGATTTCCCTATTAGAAACTTCTACTTGTCCGCTAGTTTGTGGATGATAAAGAGTTGCTACTTTGTGTGTAACTCCATACTTTTTCACTAGGGATGCAACAACTCTGTTGCAAAAATGTGTTCCACCATCACTAATGATGGCTTTAGGAATGCCAAACTGACAGAAAATATATTCTTTAATAAAAAATACAACGGTCTTATGGTCATTGCTACGGCAAGCTAGGGCCTTTATCCATTTAGACACGTCGTCCACGACAACTAGAATATAAATAAAACCGTGGGAAACAGGGAAGAGACCCATGAAATCAATGCCCCAAATGTCAAAAATTTCTACTATCAAGATTGGATTTAATGGCATCATATTACGCTTCGTGATTCGCCCAAGTTGTTGGTAACGAATACACGTCTTGCAATGCACTTGGGCATCCTTAGAAAGGGTAGGCCAATAAAATCCACATTGAAGAACTTTAGCGGCTGTTTTCATCCCACTAAAATGGCCACCACACTCTTTGTTATGGCAGAACGATAGAACTTCATTATATTCCCAATCGGGAATACAACGATTTAATAACTGATCCGCACAATACTTAAAAAGGTAGGGGCTCGGCCCCAAAGAATATAACTTAACTCGCCAAGAACTTCTTACGTTCATTTCTTGACCAATTATAAGGCATAACATCAGCCGCTAAATAATTTACAATGTCAAAGATACCATGGTCTTTGAAAAAATAGCATACGATGCTCATCGGAAAAGAGTCCGTATGGACTTAATCACTATTATCGCCGTTTGTAAGTCTAGATAAGTGGTCGGCAACTACGTTTTTCGACCCTCTTTTGTCCTTTATTTCTAATGTGAACTCTTGGAGGAGAAGGGTCCATCGGATTAATCTCTGCTTAGCATCCTTATTTGCAAGAAGGTACTTAAGGGCTGCATGGTCCGTGTAAACTAAAGTTTTAGAACCAACCAAATAAGGACGAAACTTATCTAAAGCATAAATGACGGCTAAGAATTCTTTTTTGGTAGTTGAATAATTCCGTTGAGTATCGTTTAAGGTTTTACTAGCATAATAAATAACAGTGGACTTATTATCTAGTTTTTGTCCCAAGACTGCACCAACTGCATAGTCACTATCATCACACATGAGTTCGAAAGGTTTAGACCAATCGGGAGGCTGTATAATTGGTGCATAGGTTAGGGCGGCTTTTAAAGTTTCAAAAGCCTGCTTACAGTTAAAATTAAAATCAAAGATTGCATCTTTTAAAAGTAGATTAGTTAAAGGCCTAGCTATTTTCGAGAAATTTTTAATAAAACGCCTATAAAAACCTGCATGGCCTAGAAAGGCTCTAATATCACGGATAGTCCGTGGTCGCTATCTTATCTAGTTTGGCCTTATCTACTTCGATGCCATCACTAGATATAATGTGACCTAGTACTATGCCCTTTTTCACCATGAAATGACACTTTTCCCAGTTTAAAACGAGGCTCTTTTCTTCACACCGTGTCAAAACCTTAGACAGGTTAGACAAACAGTCTGTGAAGGAATCTCCATAGATAGAAAAATCATCCATTAAAACTTCCATAAAGCTTCTACCATGTCACTAAATATATGAAGCATACAATCACTGGAAGGTACCGGGGAGCATTACAAAGGCCTAAAGGCATTCGTTTATAGGCATACGTTCCAGAGGGACATGTGAAGGTAGTCTTTTCTTGGTCATCAATATCAATAATAATCTGAAAATAGCCTGAGTAGCCATCCAGAAAACAATAAAAAGCATGACCAGTGAGGCGTTCGAGCATTTGATCTATAAAAGGTAACGGAAAGTGATCCTTCCTTGTCATAGCATTTAAACGTCTGTAATCAATACAGATTCTCCATTTCATAGGACCTTGTGTGACAACATAGTCACCCTTTCCGATACGTACTATGGTAACTCCCGATTTCTTAGGAACTACATGAATAGGGCTTACCCATTCGCTATCAGAGATTGGGTATATGATACCCGCATCGAGTAATCGTAAGACTTCTTCCCTAACCACCTCTTTCATGGCAGGGTTCAAGCGACGCTGAGGTTTGCGAGAAGTCTTCGCGTTATCCTCCAAATGGATACGATGAGTGCAAACATTAGGGTCAATTCCCTTAATGTCGGCTAGGGACCAACCAATCGCAAACCGATGTTCCCTAATCACCCGGATTAAACGTGTCTCTTCATTCTTAGATAATAGAGAAGATATAATTACCGGATGACTACCATCCGGATCAAGTTGAATATATTTTAACTCCGGGGGAAGAGGTTTAAGCACTGGGGTGGAAGGAAAATCAATAGATGTTTCGTCAGGGTCCTCATTTTGCATAATGAATACTTGCTTAGGTAGCAAGTCTTCATACTCAGTATATGGAGCAACCGGCGGGTTTACAATTGGTGTGGACTTAAGGATGGTGTTGACTTCCTCTAAGTAGGAGTCATTTACAAAATCTAAATTTCCAAAAGAAAGGAATTTGTACATATTGTTTTCGGGAAAAGTGTTGTTAAAATAATCTTGAGCTAAGCTCTCGATCATGCTAACCTCCCCATCTATAGGCGAGACGGTCCTTTGTTTCATCATTTTAAAAACATTTACCTCAACAGTAAGATGGACAAAAGATAAGGACATCTTACCATCGCGGCAATTTATAAGCGCGTTGGCAGTGGCCAAGAAGGGGCGCCCTAAGATGATCGGTACAGAGTCATTACCGACTTCTGTATCGAGGATAACAAAATCAGCAGGATAGTAGAATTCCTGAACCTTAACAATCACGTTTTCCACTACACCCTTAGGATACTTAATTGACCTGTCCTCTAATTGCAACATTATTTTTGTAGGTTGCATTTCCTGTAGACATATTTGTTTATACAAATAATACGGGAGTAAGTTAACACTCGCCCCCAGGTCTAATAAAGCGGTCGTCGTGTGGGAATCTCCTAACGTGCATTTTATTATAGGACGACCAGGGTCCTTGTACTTAACAATTCTATTATTTTTGGATAAAGTTGGGAACTGTTAAGTTAGAAAGGCGTCTTTAGGTATGTTTGTCTTACGCCTAGTAGTGCACAACTCCTTAAGAAACTTAGCGTGATTAGATAGCTTTTTAATAGCTTCGAGAAAAGGAATGTTTATCGTTAGATTTTTGAAAACGTTCCTAATCTCCTCAAAGTTTGTATCCCTGGTTAGCATGGCTAATTTCTGAGGGAACGGTGGTTTCGCTCTATATTTATCGTATGGCTCGACTTGATGTGTAACCTTGGCTTTCTGTTTCTTAGTTTGTTGTTGAACTGGTACCTCTACAGTGGTAGGCTCTTCAGTTTCTATTTCGGTATCTAGTTCGATATCCGGTGTAGGGAGTATTGATGGGGTAACTATAGGCATAGTTACTTTGTTATCAACTACTCTTCCAGAGCGGAGAGTGGCGATGGCATTAAGGTCACTTACGATTGTAGTTTCCGTACTAGTATTACCGTTTACCTCAAAGGCTGTATTTGCTGTTTTAGGGTTTGTTATTGCTTGTCCTGGAAACATGCCTTTTGGTTGGGTTTTCTCTTGGGCTAATTGTTGTATGCCCTGATTTATGGATTGTAAGATCTGTTGGTTTGATTGAGTCATTTGTTGCAAAAGTTGTTGGGTAACCTGTATAAAGGCGTCGATACGATCCGATTGTGTAGGTGTAGTAGTCACAGGTGGTGCGACTGGAACTATCTCATGTTGATTATTTATGGGTGGGTTGTGATAGTTACTATTGTTAACCGGAACGATACCTCTATTGGTATTATAACTATTATAATTACCTTGACCTTGTGCTAGACCTTGTCGTGGTTGCGCTTGGTTGTTATAATTATTATAATTCCCCTGACCTTGTCCTTGTCCTTGCCTAGGTGGAGCTTGGTTATAGTTGTTTGCTTGCCTAACATTTTGGTTATTAAACCCTGGAGGTGTAACTTGTTGATTGTTTTGCCAACTAAAGTTGGGATGTTGTCTCCATGGGGCATTAGGAATAGGATAGCTATTAATGGAGCAAACATTATCTTGCTCTAATTGTTGTTGTTCATAGGCGAGAGGACAATAGGAGTCAGGGTGCTCAGGACTCAAACAGAAATTACATTGGTTGGAGTTTACATTCATGATAGGGATAGGCTTTTGTTGAATAGAAATAGCCTCAACCTTTTTAGTTAGAGATTCGATTAAATTTTTAAGTTATGGATCGGGTTTCATCTCAAACATACCGGCGGCCTTAACTGTTGAAGAAGAACTAGCAGAGCGGGGGATTGTTATTGCGTTTAGTTTGCTCTTCTAAAAATTTGTAAGCCTCCGAGGCTCCTTTACTTTGAAAACTACCCCCATTCATTATGTCAAGGACTTCTTTATGGTGATGTTGAAGTCCTTTGAAAAAGGCACGAACTAACGTGTCTTTTGCTAGGTTATGGTGTGGACACTCTATAAGCATATCGGTGAAACAATTCCAAGCCTCAGAAAATGATTCATAAGGATTCTGTCGGAAAAAATGAATCTTGGAAAGCATCTCATCCATCTTTAGGGGTGGGTAAAAATGTTCCATAAACAGCTGAACAAGTTTAGCCCCACGAAGTCCTAGAGTTAGGGCGGGGCGCTTAACCAAGACGCCTTTATCGGCTAAGGTGAAGGGAAATACCCTCAGTTTAATTTGTTCCGCACCAACCGTAAGATGATGGAATGTTGTAAGGACTTGTTCAATCCTACGCATGTGTTGGTAAGGTTTTTCATGGTCTAAACCATGGAAAACGGGTAACAAATTAAATATGTTTGGGGGAATTCGAAAATCCCCCACTGGGTCTGCTAGAACGATGCAAGATTTAGGGCTATCGCTCAAGGCTTTGTAAAAGTCGGAGAGAGGAGTATCTCTTGCTTCAGCCCTTATATCAGGTGTGGTTGGTGGGATAGTAGCTAGAGGTGTAGTGATTGATATACTCGATAGATTTGTTTATTGACGTTGACGGTTAATTACGTTCGGTGTTTTTCTCCGACCAGCCCTTAATCCCATGCAAGTCTAAGTTTAAACACTACAACACTCCAAACAATCTTGATATATTAGTATAAACCTCTAACTGGAGATGCGAGGTATGGAAAAAAGGAATACCTGATAGCGTCCTTGCTTCGCTTATGAATAGCGTCTTGTTTACGCATGTTCAGTGTAAATAACAAGTTAGAACACTGAAAAACTTAAAAAATCGAAGTTCGAAACAAACCTGTAGAAATCCGGAAAAATTTAGCTTAGGCGCGGGTGCGCTCGCTTAGGGCGCGGTCGCGCTCCGTATAACTTCAAGTTACAGTGTTTTAGGGCGGGCCGCGCTCAAGGTTCCAGGATATTGGGCGCAGGTGCGCTCCGTCTGGGCACGGTCGCGCTCTGTGTAATTTGTCGCGGAACTTTTCAACGCTGAAACGGACAACCACAGTATGAATCAAACAAGGGTGGGTGGGTTTAATGGGACTTAAAAATGACTAATTATACTATGAAAACAATGTTAAAGTGAAACTAAGATGGCAACGGCACCATTTGATAAATGATAAAATGATAATTTACCTACGAAATGAACGATGAACTCAAAACGTAAGTAAACTAAAACTTATTTTTGTCTATATTTATGAAGTTTTCTACTCTCAATTCTATAGAAATAGAGTGGAGTAACAAATTCGTTCCACTCCTAGTTCTCTAGCATGGAATGATTTCATAGTTAACTAATCGGTTTTCAGTCTAATAAGAGTTTTACGAGGGGAATTCTATACTACGAGGTGAATGAAATTAACAAGTTACGAATAACGAAATGATACTGAATACTGAATGTGAATCTAGATAAAGAATTAGAGGGGAATTGATTCCACCTCGAATCCAACTTAATCACCTAGCATAGACTGTTGTAATCTAATCCTTACGTTCTTAGGGTAAGGATTGCTCGTTCTAATCCCTAATTAACATGGCATTTCTACCAATTATAACTAGCATGTGAGGTCGTTTACCCATTCTCATGGCGAAACACGACCTTCTAGATTGGAATAGACTCTACAACGATTCTACACTTATACAACTAAGCTTTCATCAAGGCTTCATCAACCCCTCTAATGGAGGTTTAGCCTTGATTCATCAAACCATTATTTCCTATATTATTATAACTAAACATCATATCAAAATTCTAGCTTGACTAATTTAACTAACAATACTTCAATCTAATTTAACAACTCAGAAATGATAATCAACAAGAATGAAAACTAGATCTATAATTTGAAATGACAAAAATCGAAATTGACAAATAGCTATTTTATTAATCAAACTATTTAAGAAAAATGATTCTAAGAGTTTAATCTAAAACAAGAATTGAATTTAAACTAAACTTAATTTAATTAATGAAAACTAGATCTAGAATTATCTATTGTTTTAGGTCTAACTAGCTACCATTAACAATGAGCTAAGCTTTTGTTTTTACATGTTTTTAGATCCAAAAATCGTGCATGGGCTTGGAGCCATGTTTTGGGCCAGAGAATCAGGCCCAAAACCCAATTCTTTCAGTCCAAAAAGGTCTCTTCAGCTGAAGTTGGCTTCAACAGATTTTTCATCCACTTTTGCTCCTCTGATTGGGTCATGTCTTAGACCATTGGAAAGCTCTTTCCGAGCCGGTCTTTTTGACATAATGTAGGCCCAATTGCGAGGTCTGAGTCCAAAGATACGGCCTTCGGAAGTTCTGCTGACTTTGAGTGCTATTTCTACCCACGTTGACTTTGACTGTTCAGCTTTGACTGGGCTTTAGAAAGGCTTTGTCTTCTTGAATCTTGGCCTTTAATCACAGAACTCCTTAGCAACCAACCATTGCTCCTTTATCTCATCAAAGTGGCATATTTTTGCACATAATTGACTTTGAAGCCTGGAACGCATAAAAACACGTAATAAGTATTAACTCTTAATTATTACTCACATAATTGGTCTAAAAGTATGACTGTTACAGGGTTAAAACAACATTTTTGGGCTCTTATCAATAAGCACACCAAAATTTTTGAAACACCACATGTCTTTGACAAAGCTGTTCGAAGGTTGTTTTCCATGTGCCACAAGCAAAAACTGTGATATGAATTAGGAAATACAAGAGGAATGTTCACAAGCAAACCATGATGTCTATCACTCAAAAAGGCAACCTTCTCTCATACCCAAAAGCCTTCTTAAACATATTGAGAAACCAAAACTAATTGGATTCATTTTCAATATCAACAACACCAACAGCAAGAGGGAATAATCCTACAAAACCACAAAAAATAACCAAATATAAGATAACTGGAAAATTATGAACAATACTTGTCATATCCAAAACAGATATGAACAATGAGTGTTCATACCCAAAACAGATATGAACAATGAGTGTTCATACCCACAACAGACATGAACAATGATTGTTCATACCTATTGGAGTATGAACACTCATTGTTCATACCTCTAAGCAGATATGAACAATAATACATGTTCAATAATAAAACATGAAAGTAAAAATAAAGGAACACCTTGATCTCCATTTTTGGCAGTAGCAGCCAACAAGCACCCTTTATACTTTGATATCAAGAAGGTTCCATCTAAATACACCATTGCTCGACAGTATTTAAAACCATTAATACTCGATTCAAAAGCAACAAACACCCTCTCAAACTTCCCACTCTCTTCATTCACCTGAAGATCAACATAATTCCCAGGATCTCTTCGCTTCAACTCCTTCGTATACCACAAAAGTTCATCATAAGATAAAGAAACATCACCATACAACTCTGTCAATGCCATGTTCTTACCCGCATAACTCATATGTTTAGAAATCTTAAGCCCAGTGGCAAAGATGGTTTATCTCTAGCAAAATCCAAAATATGAGTCATTACAAGATAAGAAGTGAGAGGAGGATGGTTGTAGTATTTAAATGCAAAACCATAAGTGTGTGTGAGATTAATCTTCTTAATTTCAAAACTTCCATATGTATCGCAAGAGTGTATACACCATTCACACTTTCCCTCCTTCTTATTCTCACAAACCGCGATCACTCTAAACTCGTCATTCTTGATTAATTCATATTTGTAACCACTGACAATCGAATACTCTATCAATTTACAATGAAACTTAGGCGCACCTAAAGCAAATTGCTGCCCAACACCACCATCAAAGTTTCTTGCCCAAAAATTAGGCTTGTAAGGTTTACGAACAACAACCACACCACCACCACCACCACTATCACCAACTAAAGAACTTGATGAACTTGAAGAACTTGCATAACTAGAGGTAATTAACGAAGTGACACAAACAACCACTCTGATCTTAACAACCTATCTATGTTCACTCTTTAATTTTAAATACTTTGTTGATATATTCGTATGTGTTAGTTTACCCCTTTTTCTTAGTTTGTTGCTGTAATCATTTATTTATATTTTTTTAATGATGACAACCTATCTATTATTTGTTTAGAACCTAACAATCCAATCTATTAATTAGTTTCATTAGTTTAATAAGCATGCTGCTCTTTGATAGTTTCTTTATGTTAATTGTAGTTGAAGTGGTGGAGGCTAGCTTCATTTGTTGAGTGAGATGACAAAGGGTGCTCTCGATCCAGGATGGACGCATGGGAAATCATTACTGAAAAATAGGTCGAAATACGGCTACTATTCGAAAATAATTAATAGTGGTGGAGTTTCCAGGTTGAAGCAACATCTTGCTGGGATAGGCAACCAAGTTACAACATGCCTAGCATACCCCAAAGAGGTAAATATGGATATGAGAAGATTGTTGAGTGGTTATAGTGAAAACATGTTTGCTAAGTGAAAAAGAGATGACGAATTTCGAGATTCTCTTAATGAACTAGTACATGTAGAGGATCTGTCACAGCCCAAATTTCTAAACAATTAAAAAAAATGAATATTTGAAATATAAATATATCAAACATCACTCGATTCAATTGTCTAAAAACCCAGGCTATGACGGGGTGGATACAACACATGTCAAAACCTAAAACCCACATCATAAAAGAATCTTAACAACAAAATTAATCTCCAAAATTCTCTTTATTACTTTATAAAAAGTCTATCTTCCGTCCCAATAAAACATCAAACCACTCTAAGAATAACAGGTCTTCAACATCGTATTTTCATGTCATTTGAAAAGAAAACTACGTTATTGTATACTTCCAAAAGATCAGACCTAATAAAATAACCTCCCGGACTGCTCCAGGCAAGAATCCAAATCACACGCCGCGGTTCCACTGTTTTCAACCTATGTTCCAAAGAACACACCCACGTTGCCAAAACAAAGCAAACTTGGGTCAGCAAAATGGAATTTGCTGGTATAAGTAGACTAACCACATATAACCATTATCATACTTTAATTATCCAAACAATCATGTTATATTTTCCCATAACTTAATTATTCTCAGCTTGGAAGATAGGTAGTTCCGTTATTTCAACCGGCATAGTTTCTTCCCAAGCAAAACTTCTATTTTATTAACTCATTATAATAACTTGTTTTAATAACTAAGTCATTGAATTAAAACTTACCGATATCCACTGCGGTATAAGGGTAGGACCGCGTCCCTGCACAAAATGTTATTAAGTCCTACCCTCCTGTAAAAGAAAGTTAGAACTTCTATATAACATATGTAGATATCCTATAGTTATTCAAAAGAAAACCCAAACACTCACATAATCAAATTAATACCACTAACCCGCAAGGCGAATACCTTAGTTCCTCTCTAGGGCAGTCCAAACAATCTGGTCATTCATGGCACATTCAATGAATACCCATATATAACACTAACGGACCATTTCTGGCACATTCAATAAATGCCCACCTAACATATGACATCAACAGTCATAAAACTCAATTCCAAAACTTTAGGCGTGGAGAGTTCTAAAAGGTTGCGGTAAATTGTTTACGCATTATTGAACTTTATTGCATATATTATCTCCGAGAACGAAGGAGTATCTTGATTCATGTATTTTTGCTTTACGCGCTATTAATTATAGGGATGCCTAAGTGTCATAACGTCGTATATCAGAAAAGCTGAAATATCACATAGTAGTTAATACACATACGTATATAGAAAGGTCTTAGCCTAAAGCCAAACATGCTAATAGCCCTAGACCTATCCTAATAGACCAAGTCATAATCCGAGTTAAAAGTCAAACTGGGTCAACTGGTCAAAGTCAACCCTGGTCAAAGTCAAAGTCAACTCTGGTCAACAGTCAAAGTCAACCAGTCCTAAAGTCAATTCCTCCAAAGTCCCAAAGATTAAGGCCCAAAACCCTTGGCCTTTCCCAAGCCCAATCTAATTAAGCCCATGAGTGAATGTCCAAAAAAACACTCAAGCCCACTAGCCTGTTTCGGCCCAAGCCCAAGCAAAATTCACTATTCATCTTCTCCTTCCTCACAGCACCTCTCCTCCACCTCCAGCCACCACCGGCCATCTAACAAGACCCGTGGTTTGACCCAAACAACACTATGAGTGGTTCGGCCTAACCTCAAACCCAACCAAGGGTTGTCTCCCTCACCAGCGCCATCAACTCTCTCCACCGATCAGCCACCACCGGATCAGCCACTCGCCAGGCCTCCCCACCTAATCGAAAATACTCCCCTTCAAAACCCCTATAACATTAACCAAAGCAAGAACTTCAATTCTTGAACTCGAAAACTTTCAACCAAATCAGATTTGGAATTCTCGCCACCATTAACGCTCCTCCGGAGCTTCAACAACACATCCAATCTCAACCCAACCACACCCAAATAACCATCAACAAAACCTCACAACAAAAAAACAAACCTGACAAACAGTTAAACAACAACAAAAACGAAACGGTTAGGTTCTTGCTTGAACGCCATTAATGGTTGTTCAAGCTTCACAGCACTTCCCCTCATCTTAAACAACCACCTCTACTTCACCACGCCAAGTCCACAACTCCACAGTTCATCCATCCAACCCAACAGTCTAACATTCATAAAAAAAAAAATCAAACAAAACAAACCATTCTGACATAACAAAACTTTGGACGATTTGGTTATGGCGGTGATGCCATTAACAACCCGCGTCAAGTCTTCGACAGTTAAACTCTCGAATACGTCAGAACTTTAGGTACTATAGTACTTCCAAAATTTTATCTAAATTGCCGGCACCATTAACAGAGTTTACGGCATCATTAACAGAATTTACACGATATCAAATAAGGAAATCACTATTACGGATATGATTAACATAAAACAAAATATTTAAAAAAATATCGTCCGACTACTCAAAGTTTATAAACCGAACAACTTTCCAAAAGCGGAAAAACCCCGAAAGACCGAAGTCGACTGTCAGCTAGCAATTCGAAGAACTCGTCCTTTTCTTCTTTCAGCCAAACTCCCTTTTTTTTTCCTCTGTATAAAACTCTATAGGTTTTTCGACCAACCCTATTATGTTTCCTTTCTGCTAAAAACAAAACCCCCGAAATAGGGAAGAAGGTTTATCCCATAAACCCACGTCTCCTATTTCCACTAACACTTATCCTATTTTATTTTATCTATTATCTATTATTATTATTATTAGGAAAAAGAAAGAATAAAACACGGGGTGTTATAGGATCCAATTGACCCAAATGAATTTCTAGCACCAATAGATGATTCTGTGTCTAATATTGAAGAGGCGAGAAACATGCAAGAGGCTTCGAAGAAGTCTCGTATGGAGTACTATATGAAGGATTCATCAGGTGTAGGTTCATCTGGATTGGGTGTGAATACAACTGTTGGCGGCACACAAAGTCAGAGAGAAGAGCCTCTGGATTCCTATTCAGTGAAATGGGAGAGTGCACAACAACCTACAGTGAAGGGTTTATGGGGAAATTTTACGGAACGGTTCCATATTGCAGTAGCAAGATGGTTCCACTTTAGTGGCATTCCTCCTCATGCATGCAGCTACCTCCCGTTATTTTATCACCATGTTTGATGAGTGTGTTAGGGCTGGACCTGGTGTGAGACCACCTTCTACACATGAGTTGATGACTACTCTACTGGTTAAGGAGGTAGATGATCTACAAAACTATATCGCCACTTAATTTAAAGAAGAAACATGAATTTTATGGAGTGACATTGATGTGTGATGGATGGACAGGTCCTACGAGGTTGTCCATCGTAAATTTTATGGTGTATTGTGATGGCCAGACCATTTTCCATAAGTCAATTGATACATCAAACGAGAATAAAAACCATAAATTCATATACAAATTGATGAAGAAGATTGTAGATGAGATTGGGAAGGAAAATGTAGCCCAAATTGTGACTGATAACGGCTTGGCATATGAGAAAGTGGGTAAAAAGTTAATGGCCAGAAAGGGATACAATCTGTTTTGGACACCTTGTGCATGTCATTGCATTGATTTGATGCTTGAAGACATTGGAGCGAGAAAAGCCATAAAGAAGGTAGAGGATGATGCGAGGTAGATCACCACTTACATCTATAATCATTCTGTAATTCTTGCCCATATGAGAGACAAGTGTCACGGTGACATTGTGAGACCTGGATTGACTAGATTTGCTACTAATTATGCTGCCTTATATAGCCTTTAGTAAAAAAAATGTGGTTTGAAAGACTTCTTCAATAGTCAAGAATAGCGAGACTTCGACGAAAACATAAGTGAAGTAGCAAAAGCAGTGGAGGATCTACTCAACAGAAATCAATTTTGGGATCAAGTTAATGCCGTGGTCAAGATCCTTGATCCAATTGTGAAGGTTCTAAGGATGGTTGATGGTGATAAGAAACCTACTATGCCTTATGTTTTTCTCTCCCTCAAAAAAATGAAAGAGCAAATCAAAGCCAATACTCGTTCCCCTTATCCTTATTTAAGTATCATTAACTCTAGATGAAACAATCCATCAAATGATGCACCCTCTACATAAAGCACTTAATTAAAGTTTCCATGTTATTAATTATATCCCATTTATGTTGTCAAATTTTATTAATTAATGTGTTACCTTTTACTTGCCCCAAGTACCATTATGCAAATGACTTGGGTCTGAAGGATGAGTTTTGCAATGCTAGCAAGTCGTTATTCGAAAGCAGATTTTGGGTTTAATCTCCTTGGTTGATACATAACTAGCATAAAAACCCCCTCTAACCGAACACATGCATAAAACCTCCCTATTATTTAAAACATAACATTAAAGCCAAAACAGACCAAAATACCCCTGTAAAAACCGAGCTGACGTCATCAATCTTTACTTATAATTTCGACTTAAGGACAAACCAGGCTGACGTCATCCTATGTAAATTTATATTTACATATGAAAATTCATATTTACATAACCTGTGTCACCTGTCAGATGTCAGAAAAAACGTCTATGAAATTTCATATTTGCATATGTAAATTTGTATTCACATATGTAACTTCATATTTGCATATGTAAATTCATATTTCCATAACCCGTGTCACCTGGTTATAACTCAAATGTCAAAAAAACGTCTATAAAAATTCAGTCACTGTAAATATAGTTTTACAAAATGTGTCTATATAACATCAAAATGAGTAATCAATGGAGCAGCGCCACCAAGGCCAGCTGGACGATGAGAAAGAGGAGCTTGAACAGGTTCTACAGCAGGTAGAATTTCAGGGATCCTATTTAAACCAGAATCGCACAATTCCCCAATTTAAGGAGACTCTTCTTTCTCTTGTTTATCCTGATTTGGAATTTTGAGTTTGCAATTTGCATTTGCCAATATATTCTTCGGTTTTAAATCTCGATGGAACACATTCGCTGCAACCAAAAAAATTGAGCATCAGATACATAAACTCATCAACACAAAGTTTAGGTTCCCAGAGAACAAATACAACAAGCTACAACAATAGTTGGCCCAATGAGGGAATTGAAACCGACATTCACGGAAAAAAAGATCAAAATGTGAGAAATTCTTTCTAAGATATTTATTAACAAGTGGGCTTATGAAACCTCCTACCTATGCTTAGAGAGCTACGGTGAACAAACACAAACCTCCTTGGTATCCTTTGCATTATGGTTCCACATAACAATACATTATACATTCAATCAGAAATGAATACGGGAAGCGTGACCATGAAAGAAAAATATGGTTAATGCATGATGCATACTAACTGTGAACCACCTGCAAAAACACTTTTCTAAGTCCACAATTTCCAACTCGTTACAACCAAGACTATTGACTTGGTATCGGCATTAAAAGTTGATAACATTTAACCTATCAAGGAATAATCGGAGCCCCAACCAAAAAAGATCCAAATCCCACCAGAATGTATTAACAAGTGGATACTTACTAAACACAATATGACCAGCTATATAGTTTAGACTCTGCAAGTGAGATCACATTTCAGAAGGAAAATTTGTGCAATTGGGCTCTATTAATAACATAAGCACGAACCACTCAATCATGTAACAAAGTTTAAGATATTAAAGTAACTAAATAGGAAAAGCTTCACCCACAAAATCAATTGATACAATCTTCAAATGACAGATTGTAAAGTCGAAAAAGAATAAGAAGAAATATCTTATTACCTGTATGTATATACTTCATTTCGAATAACCGATAAAGAAAGAACTGATAGTGTTCCCGAGTCAAGTCATCATTGGCCTTGATAACTTGATGAAGATCCGACTCCATGAGCTCAAAAACAATATAAATATCCTTAAAATCCCTTCTTGACGGTGGAAGCATTGTGTTTGATTTCAACACAATGCTTGTTGATGAACAATTCAAAACAAAGACACAAATATGCTTGTTGATTATCTCAAACAAAGACACGCACCTGAAAGGAGGAGTGAAGTCAATTTCAATCGGATCTTTCTCGTATCCATTTGCATGGTTCTTGATCTTATATCCCTAATGAATCGGTGTCAAATTGTGTTATCCAGATGAATCGGTGTTCTTCTGGGTAGAAATTATGATGAATATGGAAAAAAGGGTAATAAAATAAAATAGAAAATAGAAATCAGACTGGAATTTCGCTGTTATTGGAAAACAGGGAGTTTTTGTGATATGGGCAGATAAATAGGGAGGTTATGTGGTATGGGCCGATAGGAAGGGGTTTACACTCATCCGGATTCAACCCAAGGGGCTGAGCCCCATTTCTTGTATTCGAAAGCTACTACCAGATGGAAATGACCAAGCAGATGTCGTTAATGAGGTGAATACTTTTTCCATCTTTTTGCATAGCTTAAATAATTTGAACATAGTAGTAATTAGCTTTCATTTTTTGTGTTGTAGCTTAAAACCTTTAGAGAGGCAAAGGGTGATTTTTCTACACTGGCTCAACTATGGAACTTCAACATTTTGGAAATGGGTGCGACTTGGGTTCGACTCTTAAGGCAATTTAGGATCTCTTAAAGCTTGCTCCTTTCCCTCCCTTTTAAGGAAACTTTTGAAAGGGTAGTAATAGATATAACATCTTATCTCTCCGTTCTTTCTTCTTTTAGTCATTTTACATCGTCTTCTCCCTTGAAACCTTGGCTTCTGCTTGCATCCAACTGTTGATTACGCCAACACCGATACAAGTTCAGAACCTCTATGTCTCGTGGGAATATGCCAACCCTCTAGTCGTGAAAGCTTGAATCTTGTATTTCACTCTCTTTGTCTAGTGACGTTGAGGTCATCCACAAGCTCTGTCTTTTATTCCTAGCAAGGGTTAGACGATATGACTGCTTCTTTAGAATAAGATTGCTATCGTGCATTAGCTTAAGATGGTTATAAGATCATCTCATGTGGGGGAGAGCTCCTCTGCTACGGCAACCTGGAGCTCCTTGTTTGGGACTAAAACTTTAGACTGTGAAGATGGTAACTTGGAATAGATTGAAAGTGATACTACTGTGGATGTAGTAGAAGTACCAGATGATATTTTGGAGGAGGGTATTGAACTATGGAAGGATTGATTAGTCGGTTTCTTTGTAAAACAGATACTCCCTTTCCCTGTGGTTAAACAAATGCTTGAAAAAACTTGGAAGACAAAAGCAAACTATGAAATAGCAACATATAAAGATGTCTTCTACTTCAAGTTTAAAGAGGATGAAGATCAACAAAAAGTGCTTGACATTGGACACTTGTTCATAGTTGGAAGGGTTTTTACGATTAGGCCATGGACACCAGAGTTAGAAACTCAGAGGAAGAATATGGTCACTCTACCCATCTGGGTGAAATTATAGGACATCCCCAAACAATTGTGGACCAAGAGAGGTATAAGTTTCATTGCCAGTCGTATAGGTAAACCACATTGTTGGGTTAAGGCAGCGCAGAGTCAGAAAAGATTGGACTTTGCAAAGGTTTGCATTGAAGTCCCTATTGGTGCCAACTACCCAGATTGCCTAAGATTTAAACTGAGACATGGTATTACAGCTAGTGTAGTGGTGGAGTACATGTGGGTACCATCAACCTGTTCTATATGCATGATAGTAGGACACAAGAACTCCTAATGCCCAATAACAAATAATCAAAGGACTAATGAACTTGATAAAAGGAGAAGAAATGTTGCCACAGCAAGACCTCAAAGAGCACAACATTGGGTGCATAGGGAACAAAACATTGGGGTGGAATCCACTAGTGAATTAATTGGTGTAACTTGGGCAATCAGTGGTTGCCACTGTAACTCCTTCTATACAAACACCCTCTGTACAAGTAGTTGAGGCACCACCTCTCATAGCTCAGATGATTAATATAGAAACTTCCATTGTATCATATGTAGACTTAACTATAATTCTCAGTAACTCATGTCTACTACTCATGGATAAAGTAAGATACCCTGAGCAAAATGATCATGATGAAGTGCTTGAGTTGAATCTAGTGCATAATGTGCAAGAGATATCAATCAATGGTGACTTCTTTATTATGGTCCCTGAAATTTGAGTATCAAAAGCAGAAAAAGAGATGTATAATGCAAATATGGAAGAGTTTAATGCTGTTAGAGAAGAACTCACATTTCATTAGGCACCCAATGAGTTTGATGGTGAACCTGAAGTGTTCACTGACCAGGAGATAGATGAGAACTTGAACATGGAAGAAAATCAGCTAGCTATCCTCCCTGCTCTTGTTCAAAACATAGAGAAAAGGGAAACTAGATCACAGAAGAAGCATAAGCAAGTACCTACCAGACAAGAAAACACAAGTCCTGACAAAGGGAAGAAACACCAACAACAAAACACAAAGACATGAACTAAAGGTAGATCCAAGGGATCAGGTAACAAGAGGCCCCACTTAAAATTTTAATGGTTAAGTTAGGAGTTTGGAATGTTTGAGGAATAAATAAGCATTCAAATGCTAGTGAGGTGAATAAAGTGAGGCTTGAGCACAAACTCTGTATGTTTTCTTTGTTAGAAACGAAGGTTAAGAAAGAGAAGTTTGGTACCATTAGGCAAATTTGTTGTCCTTTTTGGTCGTATATGAGTAACTATGCAAGTGATCCAGATGGAAGAATTTGGTTATGTTGGGACCAAAACTATGTACAAGTCAAGCTCATCAAGGAAACTTTTCAACTTCTCCATTGGGAAGAATGGTGTTATGGGATGACATTATTCAACTATAGTCGTCAATTCTTATGCCATGGTCAGTATGTGGGGATTTCAATAGTATTCTGCATTCATCAGAAAGACTTGGATATGAACCTACACATCCAAATGAGATAACATAATTTGTGAATTGTGTCACTTGTACAGGCTTATCTGATCTTCGTTATGTGGGTAGTTTCTATACCTGGACCAATAATTCAGGGAAATACTCCAAGATTGATAGATGTTTGGTTAACAATCTTTGGATTAATTCTTTCCCAACTTCTGAAGTAGATTTTGTGCCGCAGGAGGTCTCTGATGATACTCCCCTTAGTCTCTCTTGGTTCTTAGACACTAAAAAGCTATACCCTTTCAGGTTTTGTAATGCATGAAATTTACACCCTGAGTTCCAAGAACTAGTGAAAAATAGCTGGAAAAAGCAATGTCAAGGCAACCCTGTATTCATGTTGAGTTATGAACTTAAAAACTTGAAGAGTGTGTTGAATGGCTAGTCTTAGAAGAACTTCTCTAAATTAAAGGAGATGACTGAGGCTGCAAGAATGGATCTATTTAGCTTACAGAGACTTCTACTAGTTGCACCTGGTGATGTGGAATTGTTACGAAAGGAAAAGAAAGTAAGAAAGCAATATAGTGATTTACTCAAGATGGAGTATGAAGATATCAAATAGAGGTCTGGCTACACATGGTACTTGCAAGGTGATAGATGCACTGCATATTTTCACAATATTGTCAAATAAAGAAGAGGAAGGAATAAGATTTGGTTAGTGACAGATGAACAAGAAATTAAGTACAATGAGCAATGTAAAGTAGTGGAATTGTTTACAAATCACTACAAAGCATTGTTAGATGTCACAGCTGCAATGGATGTCCAAAGTGGTTTCTATGACCAACTCCATGTGAAAGCCACTATTAATGATGCTGATGCTAAGTTACTAGTTGGTTATATTGAGGAGAATGAAATCAGAGAAGCTTTGTTTGGAATGGACAATTACAAAGCACTTGGACCAGATGGCTTCAATGCATGCTTCTTTAAGGTATGTTGGACTATTGTGAAAGATGATTTTGTTAAGGCCATGATGATGTGATTAACACTTTAGAGATGCCGAGGAGTTTCAACTCCACTTTTATATGTTTAGTTCCTAAAGTGCCTAATCATGATAAAGTAACTGAATATAGACTTATAGCTTTTTGTAATATTACCTACAAGTGTATTTCCAAGCTACTAACAAATAGGTTGAAGTCAGTAATGCCAGCCTTGATATCCTTGAATCAATCAGCCTTTGTACTAGGAAGGACCATTCAAGATAATATGTTGTTGTCACATAAGTTAATTAGAAATTATAGTAGAAAGCATGTCTTACCCAGATGCTCTCTTAAAGTTGACATTAGCAAGGCATACTATACTGTCAGTTGGAGTACTATTGAAGCAATGGTTGGGAAGTTCAAGTTTCCTCTTTGAATGACTGGGTGGATTCAAATGTGCTACACATCACCTTATTTCTCCATACTGATTAATGGATCACTAGAGGGATATTTCCAAGGTTTAAGGGGATTGAGGCACGGAGATCCAATCTCACCGTACTTATTTGTTATGATTATAGAGGTGTTGAGTTGTTTACTCAGATATGAGTTTGAGTGAAAAAAAATCAAAGCTCACCCCAAATGCAAAAATGCGGGAGTGATAAACTTGTGTTTTGCAGATGATTTGCTCTTGTTCTTCAAGGGAGAGAAGGAGTCTATAGTAGCTATTCAAAATACTCTGGATATGTTTGCTAAAGTGTCTGGGCTTAGAGTGAAGAATCAGAGAACTACCTTATTGGTAAGAGGCATGACTCAAGCATAAGGACAAGTTTTGGCTGATGCTATAAGGGTTAAGTTGATAACTCCACCAGTTACTTATCTAGGCTTACCTTTAGTCTCTTCAAGACTAGGTATACATGAGTGCCAACCACTAGTTGAGGAGGTCACATGAAGGATATATACAAAATTGGAAATCACGAGCTCTCTCTTATGCAGGCAAGTTACAGCTTATTCACTCTGTGTTATCAACTTTTCATGTGTACTACAGGGATAAGAACTTTATTATGCCCATTACTGCTCTTGAGCAAGTATCAAAGATATGTTGTAGGTTCCTCTGGTGTGGCCCAGACATGAAGAAAAAGATGCATCATGCAAGCAAATTTTGTACTAGCCTAACAAAGAGGGAAGGAGGACTTGACATTCTTGATTTAAGAGTGTGGAATATTGCTGCATATTGTGGATTTGTCTATAAAATAGCTTGCAAGGAAGAAAGTCTATGGGTTACATGGACTTGGAATCAAAACATAAAAAGAAAATTCTTTTAGACTTTGAAGGCTCCCAAAGATTGTTCTTGGGGTGTGGAGGTACGTCTTGGAAATGAGAACTATTGCTAGGAGGTTAATTACCTACAGTATCTTTATAGGAGCCAATGCATTCCTTTGGCATGACATATGGTGCACGACAGCACCACTTCCTTCTGGATGCAATAGTGAAGGACTTGATCACTGATGGGAGCTGGAATATTCTTGTGCATGGGATGCCTCAGTACCACTTGAAGGATAACATTCTTTCCATAGTGATTAATGACAACTTGGTTGAAGATAGGATCATTTGGACCCCCACCCTAATGGAGTTTATAACTTTAGTTCAGCTTACCATGCCCTCAGATCTCCTAGGGCTACAGTAAGATGGTATGACATGGTTTGGGGGAAACTAGTTATACCTAAGCACTCGCTTATAGCATGGCAGCTATTCTCAGGTAACTTGCTGACGAGTTGAGAAAGTGGGAGTTAGGTTTGTTGTTCATCTTAGATTATTAGGATGGAGGAATGGTTTTGATGGATGGAACTATCTCTCTCTAAACTGTTCTCCCTTTTCTAATGGTGGAAAACATTAGTTAAGACATGAAATGAAAACAAGATTAAATTATGAATGAAAGGCAATAAAGACCAGAACTTGTAGAGAATGGAACTTGATTAAAACTTGTAAGGAAGAACTTTGAAATCAAATTTGGATTAAAGAACCTGAAGACAACAATGGAAATTAAGAATAAAGCAATTAAAATAAAATAAAAAGACTTGAAATTAAATTTAGGTTACACTACTCCTAACAAACCAAATGGTTTGGACCCTAAAACATTGGATAGTTAATTCTCTACATCTTTTTGGTTTATATAGGACACCATTTACAATTAAATGGTTTCTAGAAACAATCTTGTGGGCTTTTGACCTAAGCCCATATAATAGAAGTCTTGATTTTGGCTTTAGGTCCCTGAGTCCATAGCTTTCAGCCTTAAGTCCTTGAGTCTTTAACTTTGACAGTTGACTTGACTTTTGAAATTGACTTTCTAGTTCTTTTGCTCCTAAGCTGGAATCTTCCCAAGCAACATAAATAGCCATCCTTTTTGTGCCAAAATGCACGTATTAGGAATATGCGTCCTAAATGGCCTGTATCCTGCAAACGATAGCAAAAGCTATAAGTTGTCTGTTCATTAAGCATAAGAATGGCATATTTGAAGTATTGTAAAGGTAATAAAATGTATATTTGGGGATAGATCAACTACCCCCAAATAACATTTTGCTTGTCCTCAAGCAAAAGATGAGAGAGCAAAAACTAAGATCACAAATGTGTAATTTATTATACTAGTCTCATTTTGCGGAGTGCGATTGTATTGACCATATACAACCAGCCCTTAAACCACTAGGACTTCCCTAGTGGACGAGCTTAAGCCTCATGAGAATTTTCCAGAGAAAGTACTCACAAACTTCCTCTATTTAGTATAAAGGGTCTTGTTTCCTTATTTATTCTCAGAGGTTTATACATCTCATTAGCAGGGAATAAGGAAAAGCTCCTTTGAACTAAGAATTATATATATACAGTAATTTAATCATCTAAAGATAAACATGCAAAATATGAGCGGTGAAATGCAAAAGTAGAGTCATTTCCGAAACTTTTGGAGAACGTCCTTAAGCTAGGTTCTCACAAGGGTGTGTTGCAATCACAACTCTCTGATAGATTCACTCAAGTGCAGAGGGCACTTATATTCCTCACATACTCAAATGACGTCTAAAGAAATTGTGGTCAGTTGATCACAATATCCACTTACTATCACACCATCCTATTCGTAGTTGAGCTAAAGGTCTTTTATTAGGAATTACGGGGCTAAGGTAGTGGTTTTGAAATAAAGGGAACAAAAAAAAAACTCTAATAAGTTGAGAAATTGGATCTTCAGTATATTTGTAACTAGATAAGAACCTCGTTTTGTTCTTTGCTTCTGAAATTGTGATTCATTCTTTATCCCTTTGGCTTTGTGACTCCATAGGATTTTGAATTTTGGGAGTTCTAACTTTGCTTCTGTTTCTTTTGAAATCGACTCTTTTTGATTTTGAACATTTGGGAGATTTTGATATTTGAATATTTTCTTTCTTTTCTTTTCTTTTGAAACTTCTAACTATTCTGTTTTTGTACAAGGCATTCTCTTCTCTTTTTTACAGATCATCTAATTCTCAACTCGTCAACTGGGTAAGCTTTTTATTGTGTGTGTAGTAACGATTCAGGGATTGATGGCGAAGAAATAAAAAGGCTTTTAGAATTTGGTGAAGGCTCAAGCGGGGTAACTAGAGGAAAAATTATCTTTTTGGGTTTTTAACGTTTATTTGGCTATATCGATCCAAAAAGGGCCTAAATTCTCTCCTAGGATATGGCGTGGTAATCAAGCAAGTGGACGTGTTATCTTTCTATCCAGACATCCTTGTGTCATCACTCAATAATCATTCAGATGAGGCTTTTGGCTAGATTCTCATAGGATATGAAACTTAACCGTTCTAACCTTGGTTTCGGAAACTCACTGCTATATACAATCAAATGCTGATGCATGCCATTTATGAAAAGATGCAGAAACTATTGTATGTATATTAGTCTGAGTTTGAAGAACGAATCTTTACTCTATTACTATAATGAGACTTCTAAGCCGTTTATTCATCATAGAAAAAGGAGAACAAGACTTTTAGTACTAAACAGAAAAATATTTTTGGTCTTTTCGAAATATTTTAAGAAAGAAATAAATATAGAAATATACTAAATCCATCTAATATAAGAATACTATATAATAAATGCCTAGTTTTTGCAAAATATTACTATACCACTTCCAAACATAAATATGTTTTGTTCTCAAAGTATTAAGAAAAGGAAAGAGATTACCATAGGAACATGAGCAAAAAGGCCAGTAACTTGTACTTCTTCGTTATAAAAATATACCACCCCCCCCACCCCCAAACAATTTTGGAGCATGGGTTGATAGAAATAGAACAAGATGTACATGGGTTAATTATACTAGGGATTTACATAATTATTTTACGAAGAAATACTTAACATGCATGCAGAATTATACATAAAGTTAAGAAATAAAAATATGGGAAATGCAAGTATATAAACAACTATCTATATGAAATGTGTGTGTGTGTGTGTGTGTTTCTCAATCTAAATGTATCTCTAACCATATAGAGGGTTTATACAAGAGAATAAAATCATATGTTTATCCAGTATCATTTTAGTTACTCTAGGACGTAAGATTTTCATTTTTATATCCTCAGGTTTTGAAAACTATTTAGGGATGATATAAAGAGACTCGTACTCAAAAGTAATGATTGAAAACAAAGTATAACATGTGATTTTAGGCAACTTTTGTGTCGGCTCTTCATTGAACCCAATCCAGTCAGGTTGTGGCTTTAGTTATGTGTGTGTTGGGGGATTTATTGCGCAAGATGTAATGGTAAGGTTTATCTGATTGGACACTAGCGGATGGTGGAACTAAGTCTCTTTAGTGGATTTTGGTAGTTCTGGTTAAAATGGGGTGAAACCAATGCTCTGTTCTAATTGTTGTAGGTACGTTGTCCTTGTCTGAATGTATTTTGTGGTTTGATGAACCCTGGAGGTGGTTGGATTTGTGGCTTTGGGTGTTTCCTCCATGGTGCATTTGGTATATTGAAAGCACAGACTTCTTGATGGTATGTTGGTGCGTAAGGGACAATTGGTATCTATGTGGGTTAAGCTGAGACAGAAAGTGCATGGTGATATAGGCGACCCTTAGTAACATATAACTGATCCTCAAACTTCCCTTAGAAAAATAGAGATTGCGTACTTCTAAGGGTTACTTTATGTGGAATTCATTTCCCGTTTTGTTTTTATTTTCAAAAAATCACATGACTATTGATGTATCGAGAACCTTCTATTATAAGAACGGAGAAAATCAAGAACTTTTATGAAAGGGTATGAAAGGGTGAGAGAAGGGTTTTTCATTTTTGGCTTTTTGGCTTTTTGGGTTTTTGTTCCTAAATACTATGACAGAAAAATATAAATTATAAAACTACTAAGAAAAATCACTATGACAAAAGTGACCCTCCCAATAGAAGATGCTTGAAATTAAGTGATTCTAATTGCGAACCATCCCATGGTTTGGCTTCCCTAGATCTTCCACCTCTTGTTTTGCAAGTAGGCAAATCTAGTAAAGAGGACTAGCTCTATTTCTAGATAATCTAGCCTCTCCTCTCCTAATCTCTAGTTAGCCCTATTTTGTAGCTATTCTAACCAGAGAGAAAGACGAAGTTCGAAACAATTAGAAATCACCCATAGAAGGAAAAAGTTTTCGAAATCAAGGGCTCCAGCTGCCAACCATCCCACGGTATGACATTGTAGGAACCGTTATGGTTGCACCGAATGTTTACAAACCGTAAAATAAGGGGTTCTCACAGTTTTGGATAGAAATCATACCTTTAGATCCGCTAAGATAACTCTGAGAATCTAAGATCTACGAATCCGAATCAACCTCTTGATCTTCTGTTGTATTCCTATCCTTAGAATGGATGTTGTGTGGGCAACGATCTACCAACCCTTTCTTTCTCTCTTTCCTTGCCTCTCTTTCCGGATTAAGAGGACAAGCATCCATAATAACAGAGGTGCTTGTTCTCTTATATAGTCAGTATAAAGAGAAATAACCTCACTTGGTCCTGTTCAATACACACAAAGTGTACTAGTGTAATCATAGAGTCAAGATAGACTAACACCAAATTATACTACAACCGTACCAATGGTTTGTCCAAATCCATCTGCGATGTGAACGTTTACTCATACTTTATAAGGTACTGATAATATGATCTTCTGTGTGTCACCACACACCATATCATCTACAACATAAAGTATTAGACGCATGCATATAACTAATAACGTATATATTATGCATAACATTTGCCCATATGATTCTCATTTAAAATATAAAGAATTAGAGTTAATACAAAAGTAATGCTTTTAGTATATAACCCTATCAATTTCCCACTTATACTCAAAGCATTGCTTTTTTAGTATACTACTAACAGGCATGCCTATGGAAGACGAGACATGTTAAACAACCACGAAAGATAACCGCATGACACCTTCACTCAATCCCCATCACCCTCTGCTTTGTTTCACATCTCTTCTTTATAGAGGAAAGACTACTTAGCATCAAAGGTGAGATTGAAGGAAAAATGTTTATGTAAAAATAGAAAATGGGGAAATGAAAATAAAGATAGGAATTGTAAATGATAGGAATAGAAAAGGTATTCTAAAAAGAAGTGTAAAATAAAGAAAAAGAAAATTGTATACTAGCTCCATAGAGGTACACTACTCAAACTGCGAGTAGAAGTGCTAACAAGGAATATCCAAGTATATGTGGACTCAAGGCTCTGACACTTACAACCACACACTCCAAGTTGAGTGGTCTGGTTACCTTGGTGATGCACTCCCATGGAATGCATTGAGAAAACATAACATGAATCTTTTATAGTCAGATATTCAAAATTATATGTGGGGTCGTTTTAAGTCAGATTCCCCAAGACTATGCATATGAGATGGATGATATGTTGTTAACTATATACTAATGGTCTAAACAATTGGGGATCTTTATAGAAAAACATATGAAAGTATTTACCCCTAAACATAATGAAATGATGCATTTGGAGTGTAAGATGCATAATGATAAAAGAAAGCTTATGTAAACCATCATGGAACTTATGTAGTAACCCGTCATGTTTGAATTGTCCAAGAGAGTGTGAGTGTGGTAGTAGTTGTTCTTCATGTGGCTTAGATGATGCGACATATGGAAAACTGGGTTTTTCAACCACTTGAATAAAGGGATCATCATATGCTCTGAAGAACTCATATTCCACCTTAGATTCTATTTCCTCTTTTTCTAGCACTTCAATTAATGTGGGGCTTTTCTTAACTGGAATGATAGTCTCGGGAATTTGTATGCTGGGCAAAGTCACTTTATTGGGAATGTTTAGAAAATTATGAAGGATTTCAAAGGCAATTGGCTTAAGTGTGAGCTTGAGGTTTCTTTGAAATGGTTTAGTGGTGCAGTCCTCAGAATTTGGTAGATTTTTTATGAATGGAGGTTGGCTATCGAGAGGTGTTAACTCGGGGGAATGATGGTAGGGTGGTGGTTTTTCATATGATCTCGAGGACTCAGAGAACTTTTCATCTAGTTTTGGCATTTCCATAAATTTGTGGTTCATATAAGCAATATTAAGGATGTCACAAATTTGTTCCATCGATATGTCTTTAATGGCCAAACTAAAATTAGATCAACTTTCCATTATAGAATTTATATCTTCTTCTCCAGACACTTCATTTTCTTTGTCCTCTTTATCTAGAACTTTATAAATTTTCTCAATGTCATCGTCTAAGTTTGTCGAGTTACTCTCCAACACAGGTTCCAGAGTTTCTTTTGTTGAAGTGTTCTCATGCATATAGTTATCATCATAGAATATGGAATTCACACGATAGTCAGGTGGATGGTGATGTGGTTTTAATTGGTTATAAATATCAGGATGGGCTTTAGCAATTGGCTCTGTTATAGCAACACTTTATTCATCTTTTTGGTTGGGTTCTGGAATGGTGGGAAGAATATTAGTCTCAGAGGTGGTATTGATTAAAATAGATTGGAGAGAACATAAGGTCTTTTCTATTTGTTGTATTTGAATTGTTTGCTTGACCATTGCTTGGTAAAGTTGCTCTCTGATAGATGGTGGAGTGGAGTATGAATTTGAAATGGATGGTGATGTGAATGGTAATGGACTGTTAGTGAACCCATATTCTGACTGACCGGGTGGATATATGAATGATGGTTGACTATTTATGTTGGAATTCCATGAATTGTCTACATGATAAGAAAACTCTTGCGTGTATTGGGTACTAGGAAATTTGAAATTTGAGGTTCGTAATCATAAGAATATTTCATAGGAGGATCGAACTCGGTATATGATGTGCATTGAGGCGCCCAATGATACGGACTACCACAACAAGAACATGGCTCTGGCTTTACATTATAATTCCATGATGGTTGCGATGCATATTGATAAGACATGGATGCTCAAACAAGAATGATGCACATTCTGTAGAAATTCATTTATGACCTTAAATTTTTTGAAAAGTTAGCATGCAATGTCTATAGATTAAAAACTATGCCCTATTTGAATTTAATTGTGGGCGCAAAACTAGGTTTTGGGAACTACACGCGTCGAGGGAGAAGATCACTACATCACTAGATGGTGTGCCACCAAGAATCTCACCCACGGTATTTCTGAGGGAGGGGAGTGAGAAAGGTAGTTGGTCCACCGGAATTTGGTAGTTTACTACTCTCTTTGTTCATGCTAGATGTTTGTCCTGATAGATGTAACTAAATTGGCTCTGCTTGATTAATTTTATATTTTAATTTGGTCTATGTAACAAAAATTTCACGCAACGTCCGTTCTAAAGTGGGTCTTAATCCCACTTTTTGTTCTTTTAGGGCTCGGGTTTAGCCTTATCGTTAAATATAAAGACGAGATTGAAATATAAATCACACAATCATCCAAGCATACTTAGTAACACATAAGTATCCTTTTACACTTTGTAGCAAGGAGGTTTAGAATTTAGTGGCCAAGGTGTGCGTACATGACTTTTGGGGTGAAAACGACGTGGTTGGGTTGACGAAGTGTTTGGTGTCTTGCATGTTAACCCACCATTCGAGCGTTTCCTTACGGTTACAAGTTTAATCTATCTAAAACCCCACAAGTCAGGCCAAAATGTGGCAAAGCCAATAAGATACAATTGGTTGCCTTCGTGGGCCTAAAACAAAGTTGCCTTCGTGGGCTTAAAACTATGAAAGCAGTAAACACAAAAAGTAACTAAGTTTAGCTAATTAACTATTCACTAATGATTAATTAAATAAAATATGTAAAAGCTTAGAAAGTGTTCATCAAAGATTGGAACTTCAACCCCCAAGTTGGGTTGAGATGCCCGAGCGTGATGTTACACTACTCGCCTTGCACATCCAACTGGTTCAAGTTGGTTGAATCCCCAACTCTTGGTAAGTAAACTTAAACCAAAAGACTAAACTTCAAAAACTTTAACTATTTTGTATTTATCCTAATTTTTATTTTATTATTCTTTTAATACTAAAAAAATATATAATAAAGATAATGTTAAAATATGATATTCTCCTAAAAATCTAACATTTTTCAAATAGTGAAAATTAACTAATATTTTACTTTTTTTTTTCTCAAACTTTGCAAATCTATCTACTTTTTATCTACAAATAGTTGAATTAAAATAACTAGGGAAAAGTATAGATCTCTTACATACGAAGATTCTGATCGAACAGAATCTTCACTGGAAAAAATCGAGGCGCGGCGCAGGTGAATGAGGCGTGGATGCGTGTCGCATGCGGATGCAGAGAAATGGTTCTTTTGCTCTGTTTGCGCTCTGTTTTCTACAACAAGTTCTGATGATTCGTCTCGTGCTACTGTCGGGCTCTGTTTGTGCAAAAATGTATTGAAAAGATACGAAAATGAATCATCAGTAATGAAATTTAGAAAAAAAAAATTGAAATGAAGATTGAGAAGAAGGGTTCAATGGGTGAGTTTTTTCTTCATCTTCCTCCTCCTATTTGAATCCATAACGGTGGTGCCATTTGAAGAAGAGGATTTGATAGTGGTGGTAAGGGTGTTGTTATTCATCTTAGATTCTTTGTTTAGAGGATGTCTTTGATGGATGAAACACTAAACTCTGCAACTCTTCTCTCCTATTTTCTTATGGTTATTTGGAATTAATTTCAATCTTAACTATTGGTTGATTTGTAGAGGGATGAAAAGATGAAATGGAACTTGTATTGAAAAAATGAAATGGAAACTTGTATTGAAAAGATGTAGAACTTGGTTTACACTAAAGCTTGAAGAACATGTAAATGGAAAATAAGTAAATAACAATTTAAATTAAAAACATTTAGGGGGTGTTTGGATCCTATTTATTTATTGCCAAAAAGTGTTTATTAGTGAAAAAACATTTTTTGAAAAAATAAATGTGTTTGATTTCTATTTAAAAAAAAAATAGTTTTTCATCCAAAAAACACTTTTTGGTCCCAAAAACTTGTTTTATGATAATTAGGTAAAACTTGTTTTTCAAGTTAAAAAACTATTTTTCTTTGATGGAAACACTTTCGGTGCTAAAGGCAAATGAACTCGCCGGATGTTTTAGACTTTAGTGATTTATGCCACGATATACCAAAATATATCGAGAAACATAGTGCAAAATCTGATTTGATAAAATAGCTTTTAAAAAAAATCACAACCAAACATGTTTATTGAAAAACTGTTTTTAGAATAAATACTTTTTCATAAAAATATTTTTCAAGAAAAAACGATTTTTTGAAAAAATGAGAACCAAACACCCGCTTAAGCTACTCATAATGACCAAATATTAGCTATGGAGTACACTACTCCTAACAAACCAAATGGTTTGGACCCTAAAACATTGAATGGTTAATTCTCTACATTTCTTTGGTTTATATAGGACACTGATAAGAGCCCAAAATTGTAGTTTAAACCCTTTAATAGTATTTCTATTTAGCCAATTATGGTATTAATAATATAGGTTTATCACTAATTATGTGCTTTTGAGTATTTCAGGCTTCGGAGTTGAATAAATGTCAATTCGTTACTAATTAGGCGCTAAAAGGAGCTAAAGTGATTGCTAGAGAAGTTCCATAAAAAAAGACCAAGTTTAATGGAGAAAAAGCCCTTAAAAAGCCCAAGTCAAAACTATTAAGTGAAAATCAAACCGGATTAGAGAGCTGAAGAAAAGTTAATAGAACTTGAAAATGCCATATCTTTTGACTCAGGCTTTGGATTTGGGCCCATTTTAGATCAAAATGACCGGCTCGATCAGAAAGCTCTTTCCAATGGTCTAGACATTGACTAGATCAGAGCAGTATAAGTTGGTGAAAATACTACTACAGTAATACGACCAGAATTGGAAGTCTTGGATTTAACCAATTGGGTTATGGACTTGATTTATGGGTCCATAACCTAGCCTAAATAACCCATGCACGATTTTATATCATTATATAAGAGAATAAAAACCCTAAACAATCTCTCTCCCTCCTATTAGTTAGAATAATTTAACTCTCTCTCTCCCTTTTTAGTTTTAGTATAGTTTAAGTAATTAGGGTTTATAATTGTAGCCTCCATTATAAAATTTTAATAAAAACTTTAGTTTATTCAATTCAATTACTTCTTTTGTACATTATGTCTTTCTTTCATTATTTTAGTTTAATTAATCCAATGATATTAGGCTAATCCCCCCCCCCCCCCATTAGAAGGAGTGATTATGAAGCCTAATGAGGAATATATTGTTTAGTAAAATTATTTAATTGTGTATGTATTTCAATGAGTTTAGTTTATTGTATGACTGCCAAAATAAGCATATAGTAAATTAAACTAGGGATTGTTATAATTAAGTCGAGAGACTTGGTTGTAATAATCTTATATGCTAATAATAATGACTATAGAGATGTAGGTTGTTGCTAGGGATGACAAAGTTTGACGCTTTAGGTTGGATCATTGTGTGAAAACCTAAAGATGATCTCTTTTCTATGAATAATTTTATTCTTGCTTGAAACTAATAATTAGGTGGATTGATTACTCTTCTCTATAACTTTCTCTTTCATCAAAACCCTATTTCTATTAGTTTAGTTAATTTAGATTTATTTGAATCCGTAATATAATCGTATAGAATAGAAATCTCTTAACATAATATTACTCTCACCATTGTTTCCTTGTGTTTGATTAATTGGATTCTATTTAGTCTTAGTAGTTTAGGAGTGGAACGAATCCGTACTATTTATATTACTTCATTATTATTTGAGATTAGGAATATTGATCTAAGCACTTGTTTAGTTCATTGATTATTCATGTTTACCCATAGATAGTTAGTTTAAATAAATTTGTCTTTATCAAATAGCGCTGCTACCATCTTAAACTCGTTCAAGACAAGAATTCAATTGCTTGAATCTAAAGGGCAATCCCCCCTTCTCTACTGATAAGAGCCCAAAACTGTAGTTTTAACCCCTTAACAATATTTCTTTTTGACTAATTATGTGATTAATAAGTAAGAGTTAGTATTGTTATCGTGTTCTTATATATTTCAGGCATTGGAGTCGAATATGTGCAGAAATGCGTCCCTTTTGCGAGATAAAGGAGCAAAGGTTGCTTGCTAAGAAGTTTTATGATTAAATATCAAGATTCAAGGAGAAAAAACCTTTTTAAAGCCCGGTAAAAGATGAAAAGTCAAAGTCAACGCGGGCAGAAATAGCGCACAAAAGTTAGCAAAGCTTCCGAAGGGAGTATCTTTGGAGTTAGATCTCGGAATTGGGCCTACCTTATGTCAAAATGACCGGTTCAGAACGAGCTTTTTAATGGTCCAAGCCTTGACCTAATCAAAGGAGGAGAATTAGATGAAAAGGTTGTTGAAGTCATTTCCTGCTGAAAACCCGTTTGTGGACTGAAGTAATGAGGTTTTGGGCTCGATTTTCCGGCCCAAAACATGGCTCGTCAGCCCATGCACGAAATTGTGGGTCTAGTCTCTTCTATATAAAGAGACTAAGGCTTAGCTCTTAAGTAACTTGGTTTTTACTTAGTCAATTATCCAAAAACTTAGTTTTAGTTCAATAAAATTAGTTTTAGAACAATAAATTAGTTTGTTAGACTTCGTTACTTAGTTAAGAATCAAATATTTAGTTTATATTTCAAGTTTTAGTTTCTAATTCAATATTTAATTCATAGATATAGTTTGTCTTAAATTGATAATTAGTTATTCATAATCTTAGTTCTAAATTAGTTTTAAATTCAGTTTCAATTCATTTTGAATCATTATCCTCTTGTTCAATTAGATTAATAAAGTTTATTGCTTATTTAATAATGACTTCTATTTTTCTTGTCTTAGAAATGATAGTGTAATGATTCAAGGCTAAAACCTCCATTAGAGGGGTTTGAGGAGACCTTGATGAAACTTGATTTCGATTAGTGTAGAAAGGGTCGTAGTTATCTTTTCCATTATAGAAAGTAATTAGTTCTCCATGAGAATGAGTTTGATTGCTGCACATGCTGATTGTTAATTGGTAGAGATTACCATGAACAAATAAGGATTAGATAGACCCAATTGTTATGCGAAAATATTGCAATTCGGATTACGACAATTCTTCGTTAGTTTATTAAGTCGAATTAAGGTGAAATCAAATCCCCCTAATTCCTCCCAATATTGTCAAGTTAGTATTTTCGTAGTTTTATTTATATCATCTTGATTGTTGATTCACCATCGTAGTTAAAATTCAATCCTATGCCCTTTCAAGGAAATTTCAAAGCGCACCCCGCGCTAAAGTGTCCGGCCTTCGAGTCAGGCAAGAGCGCGACCCGTGCCCTTGGAAGGCAAAATCTGAGCGCACCACGTGCCCTCTTCTGAATAGCCCGATTTCCACAGGTTAGTACGAACTTCCATTTCTTCAAGTTATTCAGTGTTTCTAACTTGTCAAATACATTGAGCTCGCGTATACAAGACGTTATTCATAAGCGAAGCAAGGAGGCATTCAGGTACTTCTTTCTTCCACTCCTCACATCTCCTGTTAGAGGATTTATACTAGCATATCAGGGTTGTTTTGACTGTTGTCAAGTTTCTTTAATATTGGACTTAGCCTTACATGAGATTAAGGTCAGGTAGAGAAAAAATGACTAACGTAATCTATCATGAACGTCAACACACACACCTATCTAGAATACCACACACTACACCTGAAATAATGGCTGAAGAAAGAGAGTTTCCTCTCTCTGACTTTTACAAAGCCTTGAACGATAGCCCAAAATCTTGCATTGTTCTTGCAAACCCAGTGGGGGATTTCCGAATCCCCCCGAATATATTTAATTTGTTACTAGTTTTTCATGGGTTAGACCATGAAAAACCTTATCAACATATGTGTAGGATTGAACAAGTTCTTACCACATTCCATCATTCTACGGTAGGTGCGGAACAAATTAAACTGAGGGTGTTTCCTTTCACCCTAGCCGATAAGGTGGTGTCTTGGTTAACTGCCCAAACGCCTAATTCTGTGGACTCATGGGCCAAACTTGTTCAATTGTTTATGGAACATTTTTACCCACCACTGAAGACAGATGAAATGCTTTCCAAGATTCTTTTTTTCCCACAAAATCCTCATGAATCCTTTTCTGATGCTTGGAATCGTTTTACTAATCTTCTTATAGAGTGTCCACATCATAACCTTGCGAAAGACACATTAGTTCGTGCCTTTTTCAAGGGAGTTTTACACCACCATAAAGAGGTACTTGATATAATGAATGGGGGTAGTTTCCTCAGTAAAGGATCTTCAAAAGCTTATAGGTTTTTAGAAGATCAAACAAAGCGTAATAGTAACTGGGGTGGGGGGGGTCGTGACGATATCCCCCGCTCCGTTAGTTCTTCTTCAACAGTTAAGGCTACCGGTATGTTTGAGATTAAACCCGATCCTGAGCTTAAAACTTTAATCGAATCTCTCAGTAAAAAGGTAGAAGTTATTTCTGTTCAACAAAAGCCTATCCCCATCATGAATGTCAACTCTAATCCATGTAATTTCTGTTTGAGTCCTGAGCATCCCGGCTCCTATTGTCCTCTTGCCTATGAACAACAAGCATCATAACCAGATAATGTTTGCTCCATTAATAGGTATCCTATTCCTAACGCCACTTGGAGACAAAATCCCAACTTCAGTTGGAGAAATAATCAACAAGTTACACCTCTAGGGTATAATAATTAAAATGTTAGGCCAGCAAACAATTACAACCAAGCTCCACCACGACAAGGACAATGACAATGGAATTATAATAATTATAACAATAATAATTATAATGCTAATAGAAGTATCATTCCGGTTAATCATAACTATCACAACCCACCTGTTAATAATCAACGTGACATAGTTCCAGTCATACAACCTATAACAAACACTCCTCCACAACCGGATCATTGTGAATCCTTTATGCAAACCCAATAACAAATTTTACAGTCCATCCAACTTTCCTTACAGCAGTTAGCCCAAGAGAAAGTACAACCCAAATGTGTATTTCCAGGTCAAGCGATACCTAACCCTAAAACACCAAACACAGTCTTTGAAGTAAACAATAATACTAGTAATGAAAATGGAAACGTAGGTGAGCCAAATGCCATCACCACTCTCTGTTCTGGCAGAGTGGTTGATAATGACGTAACTATGCTTGTAGTTACCCCACCAAAGTCCCTACACCAGATATTGTACTATATATGAAAGTAGAAATTGAAGATCCTTCCCCTGTAGAGGTACCAGTTAAACCACAACCTAAGAAACAAAAAGCCAAGGTTAGACATCCTGTTGATCCATACACTAAATATAGAGAGAAGCCACCGTTTCCCCAAAGATTAGCCATGTTAACCAAGGATACGAATTTTGATGAGATTAGAGAGGTTTTCAAAAATCTAACGATAAACCTACCCTTTCTTGAAGTGATTAAAAAGTTACCTCACCATGTTAAGTTTCTTAAAGAGTTGTGCACTACTAGGCGTAAGACAAATATTCCTAAAGACGCCTTTTTAACTGAACAGTTTCCACCTTTCACCAAACATAATGGAATCGTTAAGTACAAGGACCCTGGTTGTCCTACGGTACAATGCACCTTAGGAGATTCCCACACGACGACCGCGCTATTAGACCTGGGGGCGAGTGTTAACTTACTCCCTTATTATCTCTATAAACAAATAGGTCTACAAGAGATACAACCTACTAAAATGACGTTGCAATTAGCTGATCGGTCTATTAAGTATTCTAAGGGTGTTGTTGAAAATGTGCTTGTTAAGGTTCAAGATTTCTACTATCCGACTGATTTCGTTATCCTCGACACAGAAGTCGCTAACGACTCTGTTCCTATTATTTTAGGGCATCCCTTAGCTACTGCCAACGCGCTCATAAACTGTCGCGATGGTTCGATGTCTATGTCTTTCGGCCATCTTTTTGTTGAGGTAAATGTTTTTAAAACGACGAAACAGTTCCCATATACAACTTCGGATGGAGAGGTTAGCATGATCAAGAGCTTAGCTCAAGATTATTTCAACAACATGGTTCCTGATAATCAGATGCACCAATTTCTAACCTTTGAAAGTTCCAACATTGACGCCATGACAGAAGAAGAATTTTTTACCCACTATCCCAGTGATTCTTCTAACTCGCCTATTGAAGAATGTCTTGCATATCTAAAAACTTCTGATGATATAGATCCGAGAGCTCTAGCTGAACACCATTCATCCACCGCACATTATCCTATCACTCATTCACCTTCCATCAATGTTCCCTGCCCTCCACCTTTTCAAAGGAACCTTAAGTTTGCACTTGGACCTCTTGTTTCTATTGTACTTCATGATTTTGTAAACTCTCATAGTAAGAAACTACTACCTAAAGTGCCACCCGAGACCTTCATTTTTAGATGTGTGATAATATTAACCCACTCCACCAATGAATTTTGTGACCAAACCCACTCTCTCATTTTCTCCATTTCTTACTTCTAAAATTCATTCATATCCACCATATCTTCCACAACCATCAATTTTCTCACAATCGTTCACTTGGCCACCCTTTCGTTGGAGGAAAAAGAAGACTTTGCATGCTAGGTTAGGTTCTAGGTCTATCTGCATTCAATCTAATTCCGCTACACCACGTCATGGGAAATCATGGTGCTTGATTGTGTTAGGTTCTAGGTCTATCTACATTCAATCCATAACTATTTTGGTTGTTGATATATGGTAAACTACATGTTCATTATATACATATATTTTAGATAAAGTCTTGAGTATCTGACTATAAAAGACTCATTTTATTCTTCGGTGTACTCCATTCCAATCTTATATTTTGGTAAGTGCACCATTCAGGTAACCGGGCCTTCCTATTGGAGTGTGTGGCTGTAAGTATCGGATCCTAAGTCCACGTTTAACGTAATTCACGATTTCCACTCCTGTATATTTTCTCGGTTTTTGAGTCATGTTTATCTATAGAGTTATTTACGTCTTTATTGCTTATTGTTTTCCTTATATTAATCCATATTCATAAAAAATAAAAAAATATTAAAATCATAAAAATAGTAATTTAGGAAGTCTCGGGAATTTGACTTTAAAAGACCCACGTTTAAAACAAATTTTCTAAACTCTGTTCTATAAAATTTGTTTGGGGGTGGGGTGTTGATCTTTCCATTCTTGATTGTTTCCATTTTTGTTGCTTATACCGTTTAATCTTATTTTTATTCGGGTTGACTTTATCTATGAATTTAGATTTCATTTGTTCGCATACCTTACGTCATTCACGCACTTCGAAGTGTTTTCCACCTTTTTATATGTCAACCACGGTTAAAATAGAGTTTTGTATGGATTAATGGATTGGAAATTCTCTCCTGATCGTTTTCATATCTCATTCGCAAAAATCGAACTGGTAATGTTTCAAGAATTTTAGTTTGAAGTTTGCGTGCATAAGGACAAAATGGGTATTTTTCAAAATTTATTGGGCTTGGGCCCAAATCTTGCACATATGTGCCGCGCACGTGCGTCTTCTTCACACCCAAAACCAGTTCGCGATTTCTCTTTCATGCCTCCATCAGCCTCCATTAAACCCTAACTAAAAAAAAAAATCCAAAAACCACCACGCCTAAAGGTTTCCTTCACTCCCATTTCGCTATTTGTTTTCACATTCATCTTCTACACATCTCCATACCTCCATTAAACCACTGAAACACCACCAAAAACAAATCACCACCGATTCTAACCACTCCACTCAACCCAAAGTTCGATTCCTTGTTCCATTTACTCTCCCCCACCTTATTCAAACCCACATTTCGAATTCCAATACTCAATGGGCCAAAAATGCAAAATCCTTCCGTAACAAGTTTTCAAAACGGAACAGTTTGCGCTGTTTTACAATGACAAGATGAAACGTAGGAATTGGCAATGGTTGTGGTATATGGAGGATGATTTATACCATGATGATTTGGTTTTGAATTTGTATAAGAAGCAGGAAATCGAGGGTAGGAAGATTTTTGTGAAGTAGAATGGTAGGAGGAGAGAAGTGTGTGCTTTGGAGATGACTCATGTTCTGGGCATTATGCCAAAACGCCAGCTTGTTGCCACCATGCAGGAATCCTAGTATGGGGGGGGGGGGGTTAGAGGCGTTGATGGAAGAGACTGTTTGGAGGGATGGTACAATGCGAAATCGCATTGCGTCCGACAGTCGTCTCTGAGGACCAACCAGCTGGCTGTAGCTCAATGGGTTGGTAAGAATGTCATTGGGAAAAAGAAGTTCAGTGATATTTTTCTGAACTGTCTACACATACTCTGGGTATTACATCAACAGAGGTATGATTTTTGTATCATTGACTTCTTGTTAACTATGATTAGAGGAGTTGGAGTGAGTACCGCACCCTTTCCTATTTTAATTACAAAGATAATATTGTCTTTTGGTGAGAAACCAAGAACTGAGCAGACTATGTTGAAGTTGCATGCAAATGCAATTGCTTATGCAGATTGTATTCAGAAGGTGTGGAAATTGCCTGGAGATAGGGTTGTGGAAGAGGTTAATTCAGATGATGAGGAGGAGGACACGGCATGTTTTGATGCCAATGCCTTAGAGAAGTGTAATTCAGATATGGAACGCATGTCAGTGCTGCATCGTGGTTTGCGTTCCATAAACCATATTTGTGAAGACCTGCGAAATAGGCAAGTTGCCATTCATGATGAAAATGTGAACCTGCAGAAGACTGGGGATGAGCTTTGGGTTGAGATGAGGGAATTTATGGAGGGACAACAGCAGTTCCAAGACAAAGTCCTTAGACACTTGCCACCTTATCAGAGTCCTGTTTCTGACGACTCTGAAAGACATGAGCGTTATCGATGCAGGATTGACAAAGCTGGACCATCTTCCTCTCAGGGCGAGTAGTGTAGTTGTTTTGGATTTAGGAAGTTTCCCTATTTTCGTAGAAGTTTATTCCGAGTTATTTAGTTTATTAGTTAGATTTGAATTATGTATTTGTTTTCGAATATTTGATCCTTAGTTGAATTTTTAATCTAATTTAGTTTTTGTCCAAGCATGAGATGGTTTTTGAATGAATCCCACCTTCCCGAATTGTTTGGGGGTCATATTACTGTTTTTTTTTTTTTGCATTGATTTTATCTTATCCACCATTTTAGGAGTTAAATTTTGCAAGCTGTGGAAATACGAGTGTTTAAGAATGTTGCCGATATTGGTGTGGCTAAGAATAGATATTGTTGTGGAATGGAAATTCAATGAATAGAATTAGAAAGTTGCTATTTTGAATTCAACCAAAAAGCTATTGGTTTATATTCAGAATATGCGCCTAACTTGTTTCCCTTTTGGTTTTTAGAATATTTTGTTTCCGGCAATTGCCTTAAATTTTTTGGCAATTTGTGGATATTCGTTTTAGAAACAAAAACCCCATATATACTTCATTCACTCTACACTCACAACCCACACCTCTCACCTTGCACTCTCACCTTTCACTCTTCACTGTTCTCTTAGTTTTCCACTATAGAGCAATCAAGTTATACGGAGCGCACCCCACGCCCTATACAGGCTAAATCCGAGCGCACCCTGCACTGAAGCGCCTGGAACTCGAGTATGACAGGAGCGCATCCCGCGCCCTTCATAGGCCATTTGGGAGTGCACCCTGCGCTGTAGCCTCTGGACCTCAAGTTAGACAGGAGTGCGCCTTGCGCCCTTGTAAGGTAAAATCTGAGCGCACCTTGCGCTGTAGTGTCTGGACCTCGACCAAGACAGGAGCGCACCCCGCACCCTTCACAGGTAAATTCTAAGCGCACCCCGTGCCTTGCCCTTCTCAGCCACTTAAACTTATGATTTTTTTGTGAGTTTTTCCAAGGTTGTTTGTAGCACTTATAGAGAGTATTTATTGTGATGACATCTCCTACAATTATACCTGAGCAGTCTTTCAAAGACTTGTTAGGAAGCGAGACATATGGAGGATGGTTCCACGACAGGATCCTGTAGTTAGGATGGCAACATCTACTGGTAAGTCCTGACGACTCGTATTCACATGAACTTACTGCATATTTCTATAATAATGCTAAATTCTTTTGTCAACCTGATGGAGAACAAAAATTCTCCGTCATAGTTAATGACACGAAAATGGAATTCAGTAAGTTTTTAGTGGCGTTGGTTGTGGGAATGCCTTTGCCTGATCCTACAAACACGTGGGGATATATGACTAATAATGTATACCTTTATAACTATGCATATTTTCACGAGTATTATGGGGGAGGGGTGTTTCGTGTAATGGACCAAGGGCAATATAACATAGCCCTTGGTAGCCTGTCCCTGAACGTAGGCACTACCATGTTATTTATCCTGATGAATATTTTAGGGGAGTGGCAGTTTACTTCTGCGCATAGTACCGCTGGTGACGTTTTCCTTGCTTTAGCTGATGGACGTTTCCTATATGACATTCCCAGAGTTTTTGTGGCTAGTCTAGCGAGAGCTCATAACATGAGGCATAAGTATCTTCTTATGCCTGTTTTGGTTTGCCGCATCATACGCGCTTGTTTACCTGAATTTTGTACTCGCTACACGGATTAGGTTAGGGTTGAAATCATGAGACCCACCAATTGCGTTGTTCGTTCATTTCGAGTTATGACTTGGCTGGGATGGCAGGTGCAACCTCATTTGGTTGCTCTTTACACCCCATCAGACCAAGTAACACTTGACAGGTTAGCATGAGTTGATGATACATGGAGATAGGCTTGGCAAGTTATCATAGCGTGGCAGGATGCAAAAGAACCTCGCTTCTATGTAAAGGAGGATGATGACGCTTAAATGCTGGATAGGAGGTAAGTTTTTATTTTTGTTCATGTTTGCTTATGTCCCAAGCAATTTACTTCTTGTAACCCCATAACGGGTGGAACTCATATAGAGTTGCGTCTATTTTTATTTATCTATATTAGTATGTTTTAACTTTGTTTTGTAGATGTTCCAAAATTTCACGCGTTTCCATGATATTTTTCTACCCTTTTTATTTCAATACTTTGAAGACAAAGCATGTTTTTTGTTTGGGGGTGGCATAGAAACACGCGTAATTTAAGGCATCTGTTAGGATATAGATAGTATAATATGCACTTGTTTATAGAAAAAAAAAATCAAAGACCATAAAAAAAATAAAAAAAAGTTTATGTTATACACTTAGGAATATTGGTATTGTTTTCTTTCTCTATGCTCTTAATAATCTAGAAGTTTCATGTTAGCTTTTGCATTAGAATAGTTTTTAGAACTTAGGTTAATATGTAGGTAATAATCTTTGCATCTTCCTATAAATATATTGCACGAGTATTTATGTTCGTATTGACAGTAAGTTTCTAAAATCTAGGCTAGAGTACTTATTTTACAAATCCTGTGAGAATATAGCCTAAAGCCTTATATGAGTGAAATATTTGAGAAATGACACATGGGAGAAGTAAATTCCGGATAGAGAAATCACACGTCCACTTGCTTGATCACTATACCATATCCTAAGCGAGAATTTAGGCCCTCTTTAGATCGATATAGCCAGAAATTCAAACCTTATGAATTATTTTCCGCCAGTCGCCCCTCTGAGCCTTTCATTAGGCTTTCATAACCAGCAAATCCCTTACTCTTTTACAAAACAAAATAAAAATAAAAATCAGCCTACCCATCTTTGAATGAGTTTGAGAATAGAGATGAAGAATAGAAAAGAGAAAAACCTTTGAAATCAAGAATTTGTTAGTTGTTTCAAATAATAAAATAAAGTTTCCATCCAAATAAAAATAAATAAATAAATAATAAAATATTAATAATAAAGAGTTAGAACTCCAAAAACAGAATCAAAGGGGTCAAAAGCCAAAGAAAAAGAAAAAAAAAATAGCGAATGATGGAAACAAAGTGTAGAAGCAAAGTAAAGAACAAGGTTTTCTCTAGTTACATAATATGAAGACTCTATTATCTCAGACAGGTTCTTTTTGAATATCCATTTCCTTCATTCTTAAAACCATCACCTAATCTTTACAACACCTAATAAAAACCTTTAACTCAATTAGGAGTAAGTTAGTGTGATTGTAAGTGGCAGATGTGTTTGATCGACTTCAGCTTCCTTGTGTGTCATTAGATTGTAAGGTAAAGTGTGCCCGCTACACACTGGAGTAGCGAAACTTGAGCGGACAAATTAGAGTGTTTTTGTCTTGACATTTATGCGAGGACCTACTTAAGGACGTTATTCCAAAGTTTCAGAAACGAACCTGTTAGTGCATTTCATAACATTGCTCATCGTATATATGTTTATTCGTAGATGATTGATTATTATGAATATATTAGCTTAGGTTCCGACTTGATTATTCTGTATTCATTGCTAGTGAGATGTATAGATAATTGAGAATAAATAAGGAAACATAAGTTTTATTTCTTAGTCGTTGTAGTATAGATGAAGTTTATGAGTACCTTCACTAGAAAACTCTCACGAGGCTATAACTCGTCCACTTGGGAATTCCTAGTAGTTTAAGGCCTTGTTGCATATGGTCAATGCAATCACACTCGGCGAAACGAGATTATTTAGAACTCCATTTTTGGTCAGTTATTCAAATTTCTCATATTTGCTTGAGGACAAGCAAAATGCTGTTTGGGGGTGGTTTGATAAGAGCCTAAAACTGTAGTTTTAACCCCTTAACAATATTGCTTTTTGACCAATTATATGATTAATAAGTAAGAGTTACTATTGTTATCGTGTTCTTATGTATTCCAGGCATTGGAGTCGAATATGTGCAGAAATGCATCCCTTTTGCGAGATAAAGGAGCAAAGGTTGGTTGCTAAGAAGTTTTATGATTGAAGGCCGAGATTCAAGGAGAAAAAGCCTTTTTAAAGCCTGGTCAAAGCTGAAAAGTCAAAGTCAACGCGGACAAAAATAACGCACAAAAGTTAGTAGAACTTCCGAAGGCCGTATCTTTGGACTCATACCTCGGAATTAGGCCTACCTTATGTCAAAACGACCAGCTCGGAATGAGATTTCTAATGGTATAAGTGTTGATCCAATTAGAGGAGAAAAAGTGGATGAAAAGGCTATTGAAGTCATTTCCAGCTTAAAACCCTTTTGTGGACTGAAGTAATGAGGTTTTGGGCTCGATTTTCCGGCCCAAAACATGGCTCCTCAGCCCATGCACGAAATTGTGGATCTAGTCTCTTATATATAAAGAGACTAAGGCTTAAATCTTAAGTAACTTGGTTTTTACTTAGTTAATTATCCAAAAACTTAGTTCTAGTTTAATAAAATTAGTTTTAGAACAATAAATTAGTTTGTTAGACTTAGTTACTTAGTTAAGATTCAAATACTTAGTTTATATTTGAAGTTTTAGTTTCTAATTCAATATTTAATTCATATATTTAGTTTGTCTTAAATTGATAATTAGTTATTCATAATCTTAGTTCTAAATTAGTTTTAAATTCAGTTTTAATTCATTTTGAATCATTATCCTCTCGTTCAATTAGATTAAAAAAGTTTATTGCTTATTCAATAATGACTTGTTCTATTTGTTCTTGTGTTATAAATGACAGTGTAATGATTCAAGGCTAAAACCTCCATTAGAGGGGTTTGAAGAAACATAGATGAAACTTGATTTCGATTAGCGTAGAAAGGGTTGTAGTAATCTATTCCATATTAGAAAGTAATTAGTTCTCCATGAGAATGGATTTGATTGCTTCACATGTTGATTGTTAGTTGGTAGAGATTACCATGAACAATTAGGGATTAGATAGACCTAATTGTTATGCGAAAATATTGCAATTCCGATTACAACAATTCTTCGTTAGTTTATTAAGTCGAATTAAGGTGATATCAAATCCCCCTAATTCCTCCCTAGATTGTTAAGTTAGTATTTCCATAGTTTGATTTATATCATCTTGATTGTTGATTCACCATCGTAGTTAAAATTCAATCCCATTACTCTCACGACTTTGTTAGCTTACACAAACTAGGAAACTTCATTTTTAAACAACAAGGAGTGAAACAAATTCTCTACTCTAAACATATTGCATTGATAACAAGAGTAGATAACTTTGATACATAAGCACGAAAATAGTTCTAGTTTTACTTACATTTGAGTTTCATCACTTATTCGTAGGTAAAACTATCGTTTTCCCTTTTATCATCTACCCACCCACCCTTTTAATTTTTCATTCTTGTTTCTCATATTTTCATTACTGTTCAAGCTTGAAATTCAATGTTTTGAACTAAGAGCGTGCCAGCCCTCCATTTTGCCTTGCACAAAGCGCGTCCGCGCTACCTTAAGATTGAGGACTCACAGTGAAGAATACTGTTGTAAAGGTATTTCTTAATTTCCAAAAATTCTGAAAGTTTTTCAAGCATAATATTTAAGGTGTTATTGATTTACTGGAATTATTTTAGAGTTTTCCTAGTTGATTTACGACTGTATTTCAACTTTAACACCGTATGTTTCTGGAAAAATAGACAAGTAAGGTTACTTAGGCAATTTCAAAAATTCTAAGTTTTTTACACGAGTATCTATCATAAGTCAGGAGTTTGTAGTAAACTTTTGAAGAGTTTTTTATTTGTTTTGATCATCTAACTAGTTGATTGTTTTCAGTGTGTTTCTGCAGTTTTGCAACACTTAACGTCTGGAACCACAGCCGATAAGAAGAATTTTTAGAACTCCAATTGGTCTAAAATTTTTACACGAACCCGCATGATCTATCAGAAGTCTCAAGTAAACTTTTGACAATTTTTAGCTCTATTTTGATTGGTTAACCATTCGGTTGTTTGTGTTGTATCCGAAAACTGTTTCACAAACTTTGTAGGGCAGTAGAAGAACTTTCATAACTCCAATTTTTCTAAAATTTTACACACAACTTACTGGACATCCTAGCAAACTACTGTAAAAATTTCAAATTTTTTGGAGCGCGTTCGTGCTCTTTTTACAGTCTATCTGAGCACTCCCATGCCTGTCTTCCTGAAACAGAAAAATTGCTCATGGAAGTCTACTGGAATTCTCCAAATTTGTGCACTCTGAGCGCGCCCACGCCCTATTTACACTAATACTAAGCGCATACATGCCCTTCTTCCAAGCGTGCACGTGCCCTTGTTGCCTTATATTTGAGCGCGTCCGCGCCCCTTTTGAAGAAAGCTCGATTCACAGGTTAGTTACAGACTCTCTTTTTGTTCAAATTATTTTATATTAAGTGTTTCCAATTTCTTAAATACACTAGGATTGCGTATACAATATGTTATTCACATGTGTAGCAAGGAGACATTCAGGTGCTCCTTCCACTCATCGTTTTTTCTGTCATAGGAGTTTTAATTATAGTATAATCAAGCTTATATTTCGTAGACGATGCCTATCTAAAATTTGACACACTACACCTGCATCAATGGCTAAAGAACTAGAGACTCCTCTCTCTAATTTTTATAAAGCACTAAACAATGGCCCTAAGCCGTGCATCGTTCTTGCATACCTAGTGGGGGATTTTCGAATTCCTCCGAATATATTTAACTTTTTACCGGTTTTCCATGGTTTAGACCACGAGAAGCCTTATCAACACATGCGTAGGATAGAACAAGTTCTCACTACATTTTATCATCCTAGCGTAAGTCCGGATCAAGTTAAACTTAGGGTGTTTCCATTCACCTTAGCCAACAAGGCGACATCTTGGTTAACTGCCCAAACGCCAAACTCTGTAGACTCATGGACTAATCTTGTTCAATTTTTCATGGAACAGTTTTACCCACCACTGAAGACAGATAAAATGCTTCAAAAGATTTATTTCTTTCGCCAGAATCCTCATGAATCCTTTTCAGAGGTCTGGAATCGTTTCACTGATCTTCTCATTGAATGCCCGCATCATAATCTTGCAAAAGACACGCTTGTTCATGCCTTCTTCAAGGGGCTTTTATATCGTCATAAGGAGGTTCTAGATATCATGACTGGGAGTAGTTTTCTTAGTAAAGGAGCCTTGGAGGCTTATAAATTCTTAGAAGATCAATCTAAGAGGAACAATAATTGGGGAGTTTTCTTAGTGACCTTGTTGGAAAAACAAAATCAAATTATGCAACAAAAGTCCAACTTGATGAAAGATCAGCATGATCAAAATTCTAAAATGATGCAACAAACGATGCAAATAATGTAATCTTTGTGCCAAAAGGTTATTGACATGTCTCCTAACCAAAATTATAACCAAACAAACGTGTTTCCAGGTCAAGCAATACCTAATCCTAAGTCAATAAACACCGCCTTCGAAATAAGCAGTATTCAGTGTAATGGTAATATAACCCAAGGAGACCTACAGGCAGTCACTACCCTTCATTCAGGGAGAGTAGTTGATAACAAAGTAACTATGCCTGGAGATCGCTCGCAAACAGAAGCTGAAAATGAAACCATACCAAATACTGCCATAGGAACTGAAGATCCTACAACTGTAGAAGTTCCAGTCCCACCACAACCAAAAAGGAAACCCTTACAAAACCCCATAATAGAAACTGATGATCCTACACCTGTAGAGGTTCCAACTTGGACACCTAGATGGAAAATGGCTAAAAATAAAGCAAAGACTAATAATACTTTTGACCTTTATGTTAAATATAGAGATAACCCATCATATCCCTAGAGACTAGTTGTGTCTAAAAAGGACGAGAATTTTGATGAGATTAGGGAAGTGTTTAAAAATCTGACTATAAACCTACCTTTTCTAAATGCTATAAAAAGTCTACATGGACACCCTAAGTTTCTAAAAGAGTTGTGCACCAAGAAGAGGAAAACCAACATACCGAACAAAGCCTTCTTAACTGAACAATATCCCTCTTTATCTGAACATAATTGAGACTTGAGTTTGCACCTTCCACCTTTTCAAAGGAACATTGAGTTTGCACTAAACCTTCTTGTTTCTCCTATGCTTCATGACTTTCTAAACCCATCTGGTGAAGACGTAATACCCAAGGACAAGCCACCTGACACTTTTTCATTTTTTCCATTCCTTCCTTCTAAAACTTATCCACATCCCACGTATTTTCCAAAACCATCCATTTTTTCACGCTCATTCACTTGGCATCCCTTTCGTATGAGGAAAAAGAACAAACTGTATGCTCGATTAGGTTCTAGATCCATCAGAATTCACTCCCATTCCACTAAGCCACGTCATAGGAAATCTTGGTGCTTAATTATGTTTGATGGTGCATTCCGTGTTAACTATTTATGGAAATATCCACAATTATATAGATTATTGATATATGGTAAATTGCATGTTAATACATATATATCACATTAAGTCTAGCGAATCTGACTTTAAAAGACCCATATAATTTTTATAACATACCACCTTTCTGGAGTATAGGCCACAAAAATTTTCAAACTTAAAAAGAGTTTTCAAATTTTGTGTGGGGGTGGCGTATTTTGGTATTTCATTTCATATCTTTTTTCCACCCTTTGCCTATCATGTTTACTCCAGTAGAATTTGTGTTAGTTAGTATGTAACAGTTTAATTATGCTTCATGTTATCTTATTATCTTTATAATATTTCTGTTAGAGGTACTGCCAAATTTTACCACGTTTCTATGGTAAATTATTTTCTTATCTCTTTACACTTTGAGGACAAAACGTTCGATTGTTTGTGGGTGGGATAGAAACATTTGCAAAAATTAGGCACTTTTAGGATATAAATTATGCACTTTTCTTTATAAAATATTAAAAATAATAAATATTATTTATACTAGGCACTTAGTGATAATGGTATTGTTTCCTTCTCCATGATGATATCAGTCTAGAAATCTCATGTAGTACTTGAATTAGGATTTAATTTTTGAAACTTATATTAATACGTAGGTAATAGTCATTACATCTTTTCACGAACATCTTGCATGAGCATCTTTTTTTTTTTTTAAATTAAGCTAGGGTTAGGCAGACCCCCACCTGTATTAACTCAACTATTTCGTACATATATTTGGCCACTTGCATCATCATTTACAATACATTGCAGTCTATGATCTAGTGGAGGGACAAATTGTACAACTAAATTAGCTGCATCATGATGAGAAGCTAAATAGTCCGCAGCTCGGTTCACTTCTCTATAAACATGAGAGAAAGATATAAAAGTGAATTCTGATCTTTTCATATCTATAGCTTTTAGCATGTCCATGCAGAACCAAGGGGGTTTCTCCAGCTTGTTGATTGCATTCACAGCTCGCAGAGAGTCCGACTTGACCTCCACTTCCTTATAGCCTTCTGCTATACATCTGTGTAGGCATATGTTGATAGCTTTGATTTCGTGAAATAGCACAAATGCCAAGCCTCCACTGCCACTGAACCCGGCTAACACCTGCCCCTCATTGTCTCTGATAACTCCGCCTTGTCCTGCTCCCTTACTGCTCACTGCTCCATCGATATTGGCCTTCACACGCCTGTCATTTGGAGGCCTCCACACACATTCTACTTGCCTTAGCATCATATATTTGGGTTTGATGTTAAGTCTTTGAAACAGATCCCTAACTCTTGCCGAATCCTGGACTTCTGGCCTTAAGACTTGCAGGTAGTTCTTTATATCTCGTTCCATTTTCTCATAAAGGTTTTGCTCTGTCTTGGCAACATGCTGAAATCTACGATCGTTCCTTTCCTTCCATAAGTATGCCACTGATGTGCAGAAAAAAACCTTGTAGATCTCTCCCAACTCTTCTTCTTTGCATATGCAAAGGATAGACGACTACTCTCTATTTGTTGTGCGGTTATCAGTGCTGATACCGAGCAGTCGCTTGACTCTAGATATGACTTCCTTGGAGTACAAACATTCAAAGAACAAATGACCTAAGTATTCTCGGCTATTGTTGCATAGGAAGCATGCTGAAGTTTGGAGAATTTTCCTTTGCACAAGTCTGTCCTGTGTGGGGAGACTTTGAGAGAACAGCTGCCATGTAGAGAAAGAGTGTCTAGGAAGCACCCACTTACCCCAAACCAGCTTGCGCCATTTCTTCTTTTCCTTCTCTGGTGACAGTGCCTGATACGCACTGTGTGAGGTGAACTGCCCACTCTGATGTGGCGTCCACACTATCTGATCTTGTGTGAGATGTTGGCTGATGTCCACCTCTTGAATCACCGCCTTTAAGGTTTGTGACTGCATCAGACCATTCTCCATTAGAAATCATAACACTGACCTTAGCGTCCAGCGGAAAATCCCATTCTGCCATTGCTTCAGTGTCTTCGAACAACGGTGATCTTGTGCACCAAATATCGTGCCACAACAGTGTTTCTTCCCCTTTTGCAATGGAGTATTTGATAAGTTTCTTGGCTGCAGTTCTATTGTTCAAAATGCTTCGCCACGTCCAAGAGCAGTCTTTTGGTACTTTCATAGTCCAAAAGTAGATGGACTTGATGTGTTGTTTCCAAATCCAAGCTACCCATATGGTGTCTTCTTTAGAGACTAATTTGAAGATCAGCCCACAATGTGCACCCACATTCCATCTGTGAACATTCCTAACTCCCAGCCTACCTTCTTCCTTTGTTTGATAGACTGTGCTCCAACTCGCCTGATGCAGCCCTTTTCTATTATTTGTGACAGTCCAGAGGAATTTTGCACAAATACTTTCCACTTGCTCGAGTACTGTCTTGGGAAGAATGAAGGTTCTTGCCCAATATGTGTGAAAAGACAGCATGATGGACTTTATTACCTGTAATCTACCCGCATGAGATAATACTCTTGATTTCCAGTTGGTAATCTTGCGAGTGACCTTCTCTACCAGAGGTTGGCATTCCTTGATATCCAATCGAGCGGAGATGAGAGGAAGTCCTAGATATTTCACTGGAGGTTTGATCAAGTCAACCTCTAAAATGTTAGCCAGAGCACTCGCCTCTTGATCATTTAGACCTCCCACAAGAAGAGTTGTCTGGTGTTTGTTGATCTGTAGCCCAGTTGCATTTCCAAAAATTTCTAGACATTCCTTCATGACTTGTATGGATGCACTCTCGCCCTTGCAGAACAGAAGAACATCATCCGCGAAAGCAAGGTGAGACAACTTCACCTTTTTGCATTTGGAATGATACTGGATAAGATGATTGTTCAGTCTTTCTTTAATCACACAGATGAGGATCTCCATTACTAGGACAAATAAATATGGAGATAAGGGATCTCCTTGTCTGAGACCTCTGTCACCATTAAAATATCCTTCCGGCGCACCATTAATCATGACAGAATAGGAAGGGGATGAAATGCACATTTCAATCCACTGACACATATTATCCGAAAATCCGAAGATCCTGATCATTGCCTTGATAGACTCCCAACTGACCATATCAAAGGCCTTCCAAATGTCCAGCTTAATGGTACATCTAGGTGTGCCGTGTTTCCTGTCATATCCTCGGAGGAGCTCATGAGAAAGCAGAATATTGTCCTGAATGGATTTGCCAGGAATGAAAGCTGATTGAATAGATTGAACCAAATCATCAATAACTAGCTTAATCATATTTGCAATAACCTTAGAAATACATTTGTAAACAGTATTACACAAGGCTATAGGCCTAAAATCTTCAACTGATGTGGGATTGTTGACTTTAGGAATAAGACATAAGAAAGTGGCGTTTATTCCTCTAGGAAATTTACGCTTTTGAAAAGCATTAAGAATAGCTAGAGAGAAATCATGCCCAACTACATCCCAGCACTTCTTAAAGAAAGTCGGGGTGAACCCATCTGGCCCTGGAGCTGTATTTTCCTTCATCTCAAAGAGTGCCTTTTTACTTCAGCCCATTTGTAGCCTCCACTTCCGGGATAGACTTCATATGTTCGAGAGATGGTATTTCGGACTTGCAACCTGGTGGAAGAAGTTCTCTCGCTTATCTCCTGCCTCGATTGCCTTGAGTAGAAGTGTAGTAATCGATGATGGTTTTGGTCACCTCTGCGTGTCCCGTGATGGGATTCCCTTGGGAATTCTGGAGAGCCCATATCCCTATTCTGGCTTTCTTTTCTTCTAAGGATTTAAAGAAGAAAGTTGTGCATTTATCTCCTTCTAACATCCACTCACTATCTTGCTTGCTTTTGATCTCAGAGATTTCAATACCTGCCAGTTCTCCATACCTCTGCACTGCTACATGTTCCTTCTGTCCTAGGTAAGGGTCCCATGGCTTTGATTGGAGCTGTCTCTAGACGTCATATAGGTCCTCTCTGGCCTGTTGAACTCTTCCATGGATGTTTGAGAAGTTATTCCTAGCCCACGGCTTTATCTTCTCCTTCAGAAGCTTAAGTTTTTGCATTATAACATACATAGGGTTAGAGAACAAAGGTCTCTGCCACACTTCTTTAAGAATGGAGTGAAACTGCGGCTGCTCAATCCATGAGTTCTTGAATCTAAAAGGCGTCGCCTTCCTCTCCGCATCATACCAAGATAGGAGAATAGGCGAGTGGTCAAAAACACTGTGAGGCAGAAATTCTGCTGTGGAATTTGCAAACCCATCTACCCAGAGACTATTAACCATACATCGGTCAATCTTGCTCATGATTCTGCCTTTGCCCTTCACCTTGTTGTTCCATGTGTAAAAGAATCCACAGAATCTCAAGTCGACTAATTCTGTTTTGAGCAGACATTCCACAAAATCCTATGCTTCTCTTGGGTGCATTGGACTCCCACCCATTCGTTCCTCCACTTTTGTGATGTTGTTGAAATCTCCTGCTGTACACCAAGGCAAGTTCAGTGAACTCTTAATGGAAATTAAATCTCTCCATAAAAGTTGCCTGAGATTTTTGGTGTTTCTGGCATACACTGCAGTTAAGAGGAACTCTTTGTTAGTGGGCTTGAATCTCCCCTTGCAGTGAATGTACTATTCAGATTCTGCTATCTTATTGATTTCCATCAAGTACGGATCCCAGCATATCTAAATACGGCCAGAAGGATCCTTACTGTAGTTATTCGTATGCTCCCATAAAGGGCAACATGTGTTTCTGATGAGATCATATCTATCTTGCCTGACTTTAGTTTCCAGCAAACAAAAGACACTAAGTTTTTTCTCTACTCTGACCTTGTTTATTTCTCTCGCTTTTGCAACCTCATTTGCACCTCTAACATTCCAGAAGCACATAGGTGTCATCATCGGTGATTCCGGTTCTTAGAGCCTTTAGGTCTGCCCCTACTCTTCTTACCACTATTGTTGCTCCTTGGATTCGATTCCTTCTGCTTACCGGCATCAGTTCTGCTCCTTCCACATTGTTTCCCCGATCTAGTTGTAACCCCCGATGGTATTTCAACAGTAGGTGTAACAGGTTCAGCAGCTATCCTTTTATCAGCCTGAACACGATCATGGAAATGCTCAGTCTCAACTTGCGAGATATCTGATTCCTCAGTGTCATGTATATCTGTCAAGAGATGGTATCTACTTGATTCCAGATTGTACATATTACCATCTTCTAGTTCCATGACCGAATAACAAGGTTCGTCATGATTTGCTTCCTTACTTTGGACTTCTTTTTCCTGTTGTCTAGTGTAAACAATCATAGAGGAATCAATGTTGTCAGGCTCTAGCAAAACTACACTCTCCAGAGCATTCTGGGCAGCCTCCACTTGCTCTTCCTGAGTTTCCACATCCTGTGGCTGCATATGGCTTATGGCAGGTACCGAGCTATTAGTGGCTGACGTCGTTCGTGGCCTCCACTCCTGAGCTCTTTTGCTTCTTTTTATTCTCCTTTTCTGGCTCCTTGACATTCTATTCCTATCCACCTGAAAGTCATGCTCTTCTTGTTCTTTGCCTCCTTCATGTTCCTTGTTTGCATTCTCTGTAGTAGATTGCGGCATTGAGTCTTTTTCCTTTGCTGCATTCCTACATTCAGCAACTAAGTGTCCCACACACTTGCAGTGATTACAGAACTTAGTAATTGATCCAAATTGGATTTTCTGCCAGAACTCAATCCCTAGTTCAGGCACTTCTACAAATATTTGATCCAGGATTGGAGAGGCTAAGTCGATATCAACCAGAACGCTGGCATAGTATCCATTCGTTCTTTCCAGCGAGTTCAGATCAAATCGAATCGGGCATCCAAGACCTCGTCCCATACTCATGAGTATTTCCACTTCCCAATACTCAAAAGGCAATCCTGGGAACTTAACCCAAACATATGCAGATGTTTGTCGATGAGTATCGATGTTAAAGTTTGGTGTCCATTTAGTGAATCTGACCAGTTGTCCCTGCAAATACAAAGGACCACCAAAGAAAATATGATTATAGTCTTCCTCATTAGAGAATCTGAACAAAATGTATCCTTTCCCCAAGGGTGAAAGCTTGAAGGTTGCAGACAATCCCCACTCAGTGCTGACTGCCGAACTGATGTTGTCTAGGTTCAGGGATTTAGCATCCAGCCTAGTGATTAAGGAAAACTTACAAGCTTCTATGCCTTTTTCCACCGCAGCTCGGGGTATTTTAATGGCCGGCTTATCTCCTTTGCGTGTTGGATGTGGGAGACTGGAGATGTCCACTGTTTGTTTCATCCTACCTCGAGCTTTATCAGCATACGAGACTCTGTTGGATGAAAGACTATTTCTGAGCTCTCCCTGTCTTGATGTTTCCACTCCATACGCTTTTGTAGACCTTGTGAACCTTACTTGATGTCGGTCACTATTGAGCCCAAATGGAACCGAAGCCATCGAACTCAAAGGTAGCTGACTTCAAAAGGGGAACTTGATTTATCCAACTATGAACTCCCACTGTAACCAGAGGAGGATTTTACCAGTAGATGAAAGAAAAGATGAGAAAGATATATTCTTCCACCGTTGAACTCTCACTGTAGGCAGTGGAGGATTTTACCAAAGTGGAAAAAAAGGGTGCTAGAACAAGATAAGAAAACTTGGAGAAGGGTTTTGTTTACTAAACTTGGTAAGAAAACAGGGTACAGGATCAGGATGCTACTTACGTTATCTCACTACCTGTATCTCCTAAAGTTGTCCCCATTACTAAACAAAATGAGATTTGACAAAGAATTACTAAACAATGTCAATATTTCTTGCATGAGCATCTTTGATTATACTTGGCAATATTTTTCTGAGACCTAGGTTAGAGTACTTAATACATATCCTATGAGCATCTAGCCGAAAAGCCTTATAAGAGTGAAATATTTGAGTGATGACATAAGGGAGAAGTAAATTTTGAGTAGAGAAATCACGCATCCACTTGCTTGATCATCATACCATATCCTAAGCGAGAATTTAGGCCCTCTTTGGATCGATATTGCCAGAAATTCACACCTATATGAAATTTATTATCCGCTAGTCACCCCACTAAGCCTTTCATTAGCCTTTTCACAAACCACAAATCCTTTACCCAATAAAACAAAATAAAAAATAAAATCAGTCTACCTATCTAGATAAGTCTGAGAAATAGGATGAGTGAAGAAAAGAGAAGAGAAAAACCAGTGTAAACAAAAATTAGTTAGTTGCTTCAGAAAAGAAAAAAAAAATTTCTATCCAAAAAAAATAAAATAAAATAAAAAACTCCAAAAATAGAATAAAAGGAGTCAAAAAGTCAAAATAAAAAGGATAAGAATGGAAACAAAGTGTAGAAGCAAAATAAGAACGAGGTTTTCTCTAGTTACATAATATGAATGCCCTATTGTCTCAGATTTGTCTTTTTGACTATCCATTTCCTTTATTCTTTAACCAATAACTACGCTTCGTATCACCTAATAAAGACCACTAGCTCAATTAGGAATAGGTTGGTGTGATAGTAATTGGTAGATGTGTTTGATCGACCTCAGCTTCCTTGGATTATCATTGAGATTGTGAGGAAACATGTGCCCACTACACACTGGAGTTAGCAAAGTTGAGTGGAAAATTCATAGTGTTATGTGTCTTTACACATTCTTTGTGAGAACCTACTTAGGCACGCTACCCAAAAGTTTTAAAAAAAACCTGTCATTTCATTTCGTATCATAGTTCATTGTATAGTTGTTTGTCTTAAGATGATTTGATTATTATGCATATATTAGTTTAAGTTTTAGAATGATCATCCTTGTTTAAATACTAGTGAGATGTATAGATTCTGAGATAAAATTAGGGAACAATTACTTTTATTTCTTAGCTGTTGTAGTATAAATGAAGTTTGTGAGTACCCTTTCTAGAAAACTCTCACGAGGCTATAACTCGTCCACTCGGGAATTCCTAGTGGTTTAAGGCATTATTGCATATGGTCAATGCAGTCGCACTCAGCGAAACGAGACTAGTTAAAAATACATTTTTGGCCACTTATTTTAATTTCACATATTTGCTTGAGGACAAGCAAAATGCTGTTTGGGGGTGGTTTGATAAGAGCCCAAAACTGTAGTTTAAACCCTTTAATAGTATTTCTATTTAGCCAATTATGATATTAATATTATAGGTTTATCACTAATTATGTGTTTTTGAATATTTCAGGCATCGGAGTTGAATAAATGTCAATTCGTTACTAATTAGGCGCTAAAAGGAGTTAAAGTGATTGCTAGAGAAGTTCCATGAAGAAAGCCCAAGTTTAATGGAGAAAAAGCCCTTAAGTGAAAGTCAAACCGGATTAGAGAGCTGAAGAAAAGTCAACATAACTTGAAAAGGCCATATCTTTGAACTCAGGCCTCGGATTTGGGCCGATATATGAAAATGACAGACTCAGAAAGCTCTTCCTAATGGTCCAGACCTTGACTCGATCAGAGCAGTATAAGTTAGTGAAAACGTGCGCTACAGTAACACGACCAGAATTGGAAGTCTTGGATTCAACTAATTGGGTTATGGACTTGATTTATGGGTCCATAACCTAGCCTAAAAACCCATGCATGATTTTGTATCATTATATAAGAGAATAAAAACCCTAGACTAACTCTCTCCCTCCCATTAGTTAGAATAATTTAGCTCTCTCTGTCTCTATCTCTCTCCCTCTCCCTTTTTAGTTTTAGTATAGTTTAAGTAATTAGGGTTTATAATTGTAGCCTCCATTAGAACCTTTTAATAAAAACTTTAGTTTATTCAATTCGATCAATTACTTCTTCTTTACATTATGTCTTCCTTTCATTATTTTAGTTTAATTAATCCAATGATATTAGGCTAATCCCCCCCCCCCCCCCATTAGAGGGAGTGGTTATGAAGTCTAATGAGGAATAGATTGTTTAGTAGAATTATTTAATTGTGTATGTATTTTAATAAGTTTAGTTTATTGTATGACTTCCAAAATAAGCATATAGTAAATTAAACTAGGGATTGTGATAGTTAAGTCTAGAGACTTGGTTGTATTAATTCTACATGCTACTGATAATGACTATAGAGATGTAGGTTGTTGCTAGTATTGATAAAGTTTAAGGCTTTAGGTTGGATAATTGTGTGAAAACCTAAAGATGATCTCTTTTCAATGAATAATTCTATTCTTGCTTGAAATTAATCATTAGGTGGATTGATTACTCATCTCTATAACTTTCTTTTCCATCAAAACTTTATTTCTATTAGTTTAGTTAATTTAGATTTGTGTGAATCCGTAATTTAATCGTGTAGAATAAAAATCTCTCAATATAATATTACTCTCACCATTGTTTCCTTGTGTTTGATTAATTGGATTCTATTTAGTATTGGTAGTTTAGGAATGGAACAAATCCGTACTCTTTATATTACTTCATTATTATTTGAGAGTAGGAATATTGATCTAAGCACTTGTTTAGTTGATTGATTATTTATGTTTACGCATAGATAGTTAGTTTAAATAAATTTGTGTAATTATCAGACACCATTTACAATTATGCCCTTCCTTCTAGAAACAATCTTGTGGGCTTTTGACCTAAGCCCATACAATAGAAGTCTTGATTTTGGCTTTAGGTCCCTGAGTCCGTAGCTTTCAGCCTTTAGTCCTTGAGTCCTTGAGTCTTTGACTTTGATAGTTGACTTGACTTTTGACTTTGACTTTCTGGCACTTTTGCTCCTAAGCTGGAATCTTCCTAAGCAGTGTAAATAACCATCCTTTTTGTGTCAAAATGCATGTATTAGGAATATGCGTCCTAAATGGCTTGTATCACGATAGCCAAAGCTATAAGTTGTATGTTCATTAAGCATAAAAAAGGCATATTTGAAGCGTTGTAAAGGTAATAAAATGCACATTTGGGGACTGATCACTTGCCCATACAAGATAGGTTGATTTGAAGAAAGGTACTACAATCATCAAAATGTTGCTTCTGTAACAGAGCAAGGGAGAACTTTAAACAGCTCTTTTTTGAATGTCCTTTTAGTAAACCAATATGGAGTTGCATCAAGCAAAATATTGGCTTAACTACACAATCATCAGATACAAACTAGGAATGGATACAAATCATGCACTTTTGTCACAAGAAGAGCATGGAGGTAGAGATTTTCAAAGTGTACATTTGTGCTACAATAAATTATATATGGAGGGAACGTAACTATAGGAGGCTCAGAAACACCTCTCAAGACTGGAAAATTGTAAGGAGCAGACTTATACATGATATGGGAGTATACTTGTAGGGGCAATTGTCAGAAGTGAATAACTCAGGTCAGTTGAAGATGCTACTGGACAAGCTTGGTATCGTAGTGAACTATGTGTCTAAAGAACCTACTCAATGCATATGGAAGAAGCCAGAAAGGGGTACTGCAAAATTAAATCCTGATGGATCTATGACAAAGAATAGATGTGGCATAGGTGGTATTATAAAGGACTCAGATGGAAGTGTACTACTGACTTATTCTGGAGCGATTAGTTCTTTACAAAGAACTTAAAGCTATATGGGCAGGGTTAAAAGGGTGCCTTGAACTACAAATCCTAAAGGTTAATAAGGCTTTTGATTCTTTAATGGTTGTCAAGATATTACAACATCAAGAGAGAATACCATGGTAATGTGCCAACATTACAGCAGCCATTGAAAACCTACTTAGGTAGTTTGACAATGTAAAAGTATTGCATGTGTATAGGGAGGCAAATAGAGCTGCCGATTATCTTTTTTCACTAGCAACTGATTATGAACTTGAGTATTTTGTACCTCCTTTCACTTTAAAACTGATGTCTATTGTTGAGGAAGACATAAAGGGGACGATCTATGTAAGAACTTAATTCTAGTTGTGGGGTCTGCTATATTCAAAAAAAAAATTATGGAACTTCAACACCTAAGTTGAGAAAGCTTGCAATAAGAATTCTCTCAGAAACAACCTCATCATCAGGGTGTGAATGGAATTAGAGTACCTTCATACTTATTTACAGCAAGAGGTGTAATAGATTGGGACATGCAAGGCTCAAAAAGTTGGTATTTTTGCATTATAATCTTCGATTAAGGGTGAAACATATGAAAAATATGTGTGCGAGTGAGTTAGCACTTATTGATTTAGATGCCATATTTGATGAAGAGGTTGTAGGCGAGGAAGACCCACTGTATGAGTGGGTGAAGGATATTGGGGAGCCAACTATGGATGGTGTAGATGGAACACCTAATCCATATATTGCTAGTATCCAAGGGCTTGACCTAGATTCTCTAGAGCCATTATTGCCTACTCGTGACGAAATCCAAGGTCATTATAATGATGAAGACGTTGAGGACCTTACTGTTCCACCTTCACAGACTCAAACACAAGCTTATAAAATTTTGTATGATGATAGTTCAAGTAACTTTTCTAGTGAAGGTGTTGATGGTGCAACATTTGATGGTTGTGACAATATGGAAACTCAAGGTAAGGTTGGTCTTAGTCCTTTCATTCCTTTGGAAACATAAGTTCAGGTTGGTCTTGATCTTTTCACTACTCTTTTGGAAACTCTGGTTTGGTCTTACTCTCACTTGTGGAGCTGATTTCATGTTTGCCACACAAGATTCTTGTCATGGCTCTTGTCTTGCCCGACATCCAAATTGATCATTCTCGCCGGTATTAATTGTTCGTCGTGTTGGCCTTTTGAGAGGAATGCAATTATTGTGTTTTTGGCCTTTTGAGGAGGAATATAGCTATTGGGGTGTTGCGTCATTCTTGTTGCATTTTTTTTTTAGTTAATGTGATTATTGAGATATAGCATACATGTCTATGTGAGAGGATTATTAATTTTGAGAAAGAGAGTTGCTTATTTTGGTCATTTTTGGTGTTTAGACATTTAGATTTGAAAGAATAGTTGTTACCCATATTTTTAATATTGGTTGATGTATTCACATATTTTCTCTTACTTTTCTCGAAAATTTCTATATTTTCATTTTCTGTGGTCAACGAAACAATGATCGAAAACAAAATTTAATTCCTTACCTTTAGTTCAAAAACCGGAATTACCATTGATCAGGGTGATTGGGGACCTTCCATTCATAATTCCATGGAGGTTTTCCTTCATACGAAAGGACAAGGCAGTTTATCGTCTGTGTTGGCTGAATAATCCTTGTTTGCTAGCTACTAGCTAGGTCAACTAAAAAATTAGCTTCACGCTAATACTTGAGAAGTAAAACTGCTCCAGCTTCTTTCTTTTCACTTTCAATCATTGTACTAACCACCTATGTAAAGTGCCCGTCACAAAAGCTCTTACATAACACTCATAGAACGGCCAGCTGACATACGAGTCAGCATGCAATTCAATGTAGCAAACTTATTTTATATATGCCTATCTGACAGATGATCATGATCAGTCCACTCCTAATTAATCCAGCATTCCCGCAACACTAGTGCCCAATAGAAAACGAGGGTATATAGTTAGTTAATCAAGTGGTATGGACTTTGGAGTGTCTATCATGAAACACCAAATTCAAAACGAATGAAGTCAGAAATTAAAACAGATAGTAACTCTCAAGGACAAAACGGACCAAAAAATCACTCTCAAAACCTCATTTTTTTTGGTCGATTTTAGGACAAGTATTCTCCTGGTCGTGAAATAAAAAACAACCCATAGGGTGGAAAGAAGTCAAGTTTACACCTGTCACGAAATAAAAAAATGGCCCGACCTAACCAAAACAACCCAATATATGTAGTATGAACAATCCTTGTTCATACTTATTTAGGGTATGAACAATCACTATTCATACCTCAACATAATGTATGATCAGTAAGAACACCTATTACAGTATGAACAATCATTTTTCATACCTATCATTAGTCATACCTTAACATGACCTATGATTGGAACGTCAAAGTGCTGTCTCTGTGACAGAGATGAGGAAAGCTCGGGCCATCTCTTCTTTGATTGCGAGTATTCACAGCTGGTATGGAGAAACTTCAAAAGAGCTATGGGGCTGCTGGAAATGGTTAAATCTTCTCACAATGAATGGTACTACTTAATGCGGATTTGTCGTACCTCCACAGTGGCAAATGAGATCATACGGGCTATGATTTTGCGGGCGATTCAGTAATCTGACAGAGAGGAACCGGAGACTAAAGAAACAGAGGTTTAGATCGGCTGATGATGTGAGTTTGAAGGTATTGAATAACATGAAAATCTATTTGGGTAAGTCGATGAAAACAGTAAAGGAAGATAAGGCAACAAAGAGGATTTTGAGATCGCTAGGAATTGGAGTAAACTACACGCCGAGAGGAGGAGACATGGGTAAAATGGAACAGACTGCAGGATGAGATACCAACACTGAATGCAGATGGATCGGTACAGGCAGGAAGTGCTAGCTATGGGGCGTCTTGAGATTGTAATGGTGATGTGCTGATGGCTTTTGGTGGCGGTTCGCAAAGACCGCGGCTTTATCGGGGAGTTTCTTGGAGTGCTGAAAGGGTTGGAAGGAACTGCGGACTTAAATATTCAGCGGCTACAAGTGCAATCGGATTCTATGAGAACCATTCAGATTTTGAGCTTCAAAGAAGAGCCTCCTTGGTATTGCAGAAACTTGTTTGCGCAGCTAAAAAAAGTGGTCTCAAAGTTTGTACATGTCAATTTTAAGCATGTATTTAGGGAGGGAAATCAAGTTGCCGACTATCTAGCAAAAGTAAGTAGAAATTGTGTAAATGAAACTATGTACTTTATTCCTCCTATGGATCAAAAACTTGATGAACTGATCAAGGGGATAAAGAAGGAAAAAATGTACTTACTTGAGGTTGCCATTAAATAAAAGGTCGGGGTATCCTTACCCCCTAGTTAAAAAAAAAAAAAACATGACCTATGAACATTCATTGCTCATACCTCAACATTGTGTTGGGTATCCCTCACCATGTGAGAAGAAGAGTAAAGTTTTGGTTTTTTTATTTTGAACCGAGATGAACTGAAATTTTAGCATAGTATATAAAAGAACTTAGGGTTTCATACCCAAAATAGGAAAAGATAGAGAAAAACCAATTTTGAGAGCCACCAAAATTGAGAGGAAACCCCTACAAAGAGATAAGCTTGTAAAGAGAGAAATATAATAAGAGAGATCTAGTAAGTGTTGGAGAGACTTTAGTTGAGTGATTGTAATCATCCTTCCCAATCTTATAAAAAAATTTATCTTGTAGAAGTAGGCATTATTGACTAAACCATGTAACATCTTGTGTTATGGTTTTACTCTACATTATTATTACTTGTTGTGGCTGTTGATTGCATAGCTTAGGTTTGTGGTTGTTGGTTGTTGGTTGTAGTGGTCAAAAGCTTAGATTTGATTGGAGTTTAGAGTGTCCATATACAAGCTATCTTAGAGGGGATCGATTGGTATTGTTTTCCCCAACAAGTGGTATCATAGTCGTGGTTAGATCAATCACAAGGTTGTTGTTCCAAGCTTTGCTCGAAAGGTGTTTGATTAAATTCCTAAAAGGAGGTTTCATTTGAAATAGTTTGTTGAAGATGGATCATTATATAAACACTCACATGACTAGTCTAAATAGAAGTAACTACACTATTTGGAAAGCCAAGATGGAAGACTTTCTTTATTTCAAGGATTTGGCACAACCCATTGAGAATAGATGAGTAAAATTGGATGCTTTATCTGTGGCCGAGTGGGGTGTTTCGACCAAATATGATCAAAACACTAAGTGATGACGAAATAGATGAATAACGTAGAGAAGTAGTGTGAAAAGTGATGGTGATCGAGAGAATGATGAGAATGTACCTTTCGGTTGCCTACGTACCCAAATTATCGATGGGATCAAGTCTCAAGAACCTAGTTCTGTATGAAAAATAGTTTGGTATTTATATAGGTAGAGTAGAGAGTCCTTGTAGCTCAAGTATTCTTGTATCGTAAGTAATTGTGATGGAATATAACTCTCAACTGATAATTATCTCTTTGATAAGAAACGAATCTGGACATAAATTAAAGTACATTAGTGGCAAGCCATGTGGTTAAGATTCAGCCTTAGACACATGAGTTATTGGGCCTGTACATTGATCCATAATATTGCAAATTGGGCCTTACCCTTGTCGATTAAACGAATAAAGTGGAGACCCCTACTAATGGACGTTTGCCACGTAGGTGGGGGTCGAAACACCACCCCCTCTTTGGCAAGCGAACAAAGTTCATATGGAAAAGAACAGAAGAAAAATCAATGAAAAAATGGAAAAAAAAAAGAGTAAGCGGAATGTATAACAAAGTGTCGTGTGAATGCAAACGATATGAAAATGGAATGTCGAGAAAAATGCGTGAAATATTATGTATTAAATAATTTTAAACTAATGTATACGGGACGCAATGTAGTTAAATAAAAGATGGCTGAAAATGCACAGAAAAAATTGCAAAAGAAATTGATTATCTAAAACTGTACCGAATGCATTACGTAACAATACGAAAGTTGATTTCGACGACGCATGCCAGCGGAATAGGGATATTAGGATTAGACCGTTGAAATTAAATGTAGATGCAGTTTAGTAATAATAGAAAGAAAAGGAATTTAACTTCGAATTGGATTCAAAGGTTTCGGATTAGATAAAAATGTGGAGTAGATAAGAATTCAGATTAGAGATGAAGTTGGATTAGAAAAGAATCCCACCAGCAATGGAAAACCAGTTTGACAAAACCTTATATAAGTGCTGGCGCAGCACCATAGGGCTGAGCGATTCCTTCCGATAATTCGAAACCGCAAATCCCAATTCAAGAAAAGACCTCGACGCTCATCAAACAGATGTGGTCAAGACTCCCTGAAGTCGCAGAAAGTTTATCCTCTTCTGTAGTACTGCCGCTCTAGAACACTGTGTTTTGTCTTCACGTTGACTAGCAGGTACGTTCTTTCTCCATCAAACTCTGCTTAAAGAAGTTTGCATGGCTGTCTTATTAGAAATATATTGTGGTTGTATTCCTTTTTATGTTTTTAAAGAGGTATGCTGACGAAGATTTCAATCATGGCGCCTCAAAGTGAAAGAAAAGTTATCGAATTAGAGGAAGGATGGGAATTAATGCGGAAGGGGGTCACAAAGCTGAAAAATATTCTTGTAGGGCTTCCTGAACCACAATTCAACTCAAGAGATTATATGATGCTTTACACAACTATCTACAACATGTGCATACAAAGACCTCCTCATGATTACTCTGAGCAACTGCACGACTGGTACAAAACGGTGATTGAGGACTATATTGCCGAGACAATTTTACAATCTATACAAAAAAAGCACAGTGAATACATGTTGAAAGAACTCGTGCAAAGGTGGAATAGTCATAAAGTTATGGTAAGGTGGCTTCGTGTTTTCCATTATCTAGAGCGTTTTTTTATTACTGGGGGATCGTTACCTTCACTTAAAGATGTTGGCTTTATTTGCTTCCGTGATCTGGTCTTTGAGGAAATCAAAGTAAATGTTAAAGATATTGTAATCTCTTTTATTAATCGGGAGAGAGAGGGCGAGCATATTGATGGAGGATTGTTGAAACACAATCTATGTTAACGCAGAAAAAAAAATAAATAATAAATAAATGGTGGTGGGGCGCGCTATTTAATTGCAAGAAGTTAACAAGGCATTCAATGACTGAACAACTAGAAAAGCAAAGTGAAGTTAATGGAATCCGGAGCAAAAACAAAAAGTCTAAAGAATTAGAGTTGATTGTATTGCTATTGATTGATATTGATATATTGCAGGAAAAGAATAATTGGAATGAGGACGAAACAGTGATGCTTGCAAAAGATAATGTGGCGAAGAGTATGCCGAAAAAAAATTCGAACATAAAGATCTCAATGCCTTAGAAAAAATAACGAAACTGTCGAAAATTTTCACTAGGAAAATTTCTCGTAGAAATATCGGCACAATGCCTTAGAAAAAATAACGAAACTGTTGAAAATTTTTGCTTGGAAAATTTTTCGTAGAAAGATCGGCACAATGCCTTAGAAAAAATAACGAAACTGCCGAAAATTTTTGCTCATAAAATTTCCCGTAGAAAGATCGGCACAATGCCTTTGAAAAAATAACGAAACTGTCGAAAATTTTGCTCGGAAAATTTCTCGTAGAAAGATCGGCACAATGCCTTAGGAAAAAGGGCTTGAGCTTGAGCGAGAAAAATAAAAGAACCGGATTGTAAAGGAAAGAATGATACAGAATGTCAGGGCGACTATTCGAAAAGCAATGGCTAAAGAAAAAATGTCGTTCACCGTTGATGAGCTCGAAAAATACTTTAAGCGGTGTCAATGATTGTCAACAGCATTAAACAGGTATGTTAGCATTTTTTTATCAGTTATCTTAAAATATTGGTTAAGTCTGAAAGACTGATGAAAAGATTTGTATTTTTGTCACAGGTTGAAATGGAGGAATTACGAGCAAAAGATATTGACGAACTATTTCGAGTGGAAAGATCTCAATGCCTTAGAAAAAATAAAGAAACTAAAGAAAGGTTTTGCTCAGGGTTATCGCGCCGCAATGCCATAGAAGAAATAAAGAAGTCGGAGAAAATTTTCGCTTAGAAAAATCAACGAAAAGTGTATCTTAGAAATATCGGCCCAATGCCTTAGAAAAAATAATGAAGCTAACGGAAAGTTTCGTTGAGAAAGAGCGGCGCAATGCCTTAGAAAAAACTAATGAATGCGGAAGATAGTTAACCGAAAGTGCTAAGTGAAGCGAATGCAGATTTCGAAGGAAAAAACGAAGATTTAATCGAGCGACCGTAAGACAATTTACAGAGACAATTGATTAGGTAATTGTGTGAATGTAATACCATAAAGCTAAAACTTCTTTTGATGAAAAATAAAAATAAAGTATGGGTTTGCTATTGAATATTGTTATTGTGACATATAACATACTTGCGGAAAACTGACAATGTTGTTGATTTATGTAGTTGAAATGAAATAGAATGAGATGCCCTCATGTAGAGAAAAACGCCCTCAATGCTAACTTAACTCGGCAAAATTAGACTAAGCGAGTGTAAAAACGTTCAAACTTCGACTGACAAAAAGAAATGCGGTGACTTAGTCGGATATTGTCGTAGTGATAGTAACGGACTAAACGAGCGTAAAAACGTTCAAACTTAGACTGACGAAGCTAAATGTGGTAACTTCGTCAGATTTTGTCGTAGCGATAGTAACGAACTAAGCGAGCGTAAAAAGCCTTCAAACTTAGACTGACGAAGCTACACATGGTAACTTCGTCAGATTTTGTCGTAACGATAGTAACAAACTAAGCGAGCATAAAAGCGTTCAAATTTAGACTGACGAAGCTAAACGTGGTAACTTCATCATATTTTATCTTAGCGATAGTAACGAACTAAGCGAGCGTAAAAGCGTTCAAACTTAGACTAACGAAGCTAAACGTGGTAACTTCGTCAGATTTTGTCGTAGCGATAGTCACGAACTAACTGAGCGTAAAAGCGTTCAAACTTAGACTGATGAAGATAAACGTGGTAATTTCGTCAGGTTTTTTCATAGCGATAGTAACAAACTAAGCGAGCGTAAAAGTGTTCAGACTTAGACTAGCGAAGCTAAACGCGGTAACTTCGTAAGAATTTGTCGTAGCGATAATAACGAACTAAGCTAGCGTAAAAGCGTTCAAACTTAGATTGACGAAGCTAAACGTGGTAATTTCATCAGATTTTGTCGTAGCGATAGTAATGAATAAGCGAGCGTAAAAGTGTTCAAACTTAGACTGACGAAGCTAAACGTGGTAACTTCGTCAGATTTTTTTATAGCAATAATAAGGTTGCGATGGAAACATATTTATACCATTGGAACTAACAGAGTGTTGTTCATTTTTTCGTTCAGTTTGTCTATCGAATAAAGGATGGTTTGGTGACGAGAAATTGTGACTAATCGTAAAGGCAAAACATAATTGTCAAATGTCGTTGACGACATATTATTTGCCATTGTAAGAAGTCAACGATGTTAGAATACCAAAATGGCAAATAATGTCACGCCATAAGAAATTTTTAACATCTAAAGCATGGATCGGGGCTTCCGCTCACTTAGTAAAATAATTTGTTGCGACGAACAAGAAACAAACACTGTCAGGGGCTGTCGGAAATAAACCAACAATGCCAAGGCCCCATTTCGCAAATGACCAAGGTTTATGGATTGGATGACGCTTCGTCGCGGGAAGTTTGATCCATATCATCTATCATGTTTTTGACAAGGCACACACTTCTCGGACAAACGCTTAACATCCTTTGGCATGTATGGCCACCAATACCATTGGGCCATTGCTATGTGAGCGAAACTTTGCCCCTGGGAGTGTTGTTCACATAGTACTGAATGAATTTCTTCGTGGCCTAGTAAATCGTTCGTTCTGCCCAAACAATAAAGGATAGGATTGAGACTTGTGCTGCTGTGATAGAGTTTTTGGTCATCAGGAATTCTAGAGCATCGTCAGCTGCATGATTGTATTCGGTAGATATCGAGATACTATCAGTGCCAAGCTCGTTGGAATCATCTGACAACATAAGTGGTTAATCTAGTGTTATCGTGACAGCGACGACTTGATTTTTCACAGATAAGTATGCGATAGAATCAGGATGCCTTACATTATAACGCTGATACGACATAATACTGATAGATGCAAAATTTCATGCAATTCGTTGAATTAAGTCAAAATAAACGACCGTTCTATCATCGCGAGCCGCATATTATCATTCAAAATGGCTAGCGACTAACTTAGAATAATTAATCGTAACTTAGTCGCCCCAACTGAAGAGCTGTGCGTATACCGCAAATGACAGTGTCGTACCCGGCCATATTATTTGAAGCGTCAAAATCCAAACGTAAAGACCTTCTCAATTATGTCTTTATTTAACTTCAAGATGACAAAACCAATACTAGAGCCAAACTTATTATGCGAACTATCGGTGTAAATCTATCAATCAGCTGATATATCTGATAAGTATTTCAAGTCATCGTCCCCGGGAGGTAATGACAATTAGGGATCGACGTATTCCTTATCGAGTAATGCGTTCGACATAGGAATATCATGAATAAGAAAATCAGCCACTAGTGAAACCAAAGTTTGTCTCTTTTTAACTGTATAAGTGGCAGTGGCATTGTTGTAAGCGCTAAGGTAACTTGTCCATTCTGCGACTCGATCCATAGATATTACGAAAAAACTTGCGCAGCGGATATTCGATTAGTATAAACTTCGACTATTCTGTCCTTGAAAGAAGCTGAAGACGTCTAACAGCATGAAACAAGGCCAATATAATTTTTTCAATGCAAGAATGCCTCCATTCAGCTGATATAAGAGTCTTACTAACAAGTAATATGAGATGACAACATCATGTTCGCGATGATCTTCAGAAATTGCATCGGGACCTTGAGTGCTTCTAGTATTCGTCATAACTTTTGTAGAACGTGATCGAGAGTGTTGAATAAGACCCGCAGATGGCGCCAATTATGTTTCGACTAAATATGATCAAAACACTAAGTGATGACGAAATAGATGAATAATGTAGAGAAGTAGTGAGAAAAGTGATGGTGATCGAGAGAATGATGAGACTGTACCTTTCGGTTGCCTACATACCCAAATTATCGATGGGATCAAGTCTCAAGAACATAGTTCTGTATGAAAAATAGTTTGGTATTTATATAGGTAGAGTAGAGAGTCCTTGTAGCTCAAGTATTCTTGTATCTTAAGTAATTGTGATGGAATATAACTCTCAACTTATAATTATCTCTTTGATAAGAAATGAATCTGGACATAAATTAACATACATTAGTGGCAAACCATGTGGCTAAGATTCAGCCTTAGACACATGAGTTAATGGGCCTGTACATTGATCCATGATATTGCAAATTGAGCCTTACCCTTGTCGATTAAACAAATAAAGTGGAGACCCCTACTAATGGACGTTCGCCACGTAGGTGGGGGTCGAAACATGGGGCAAGCTTGATATAAAAACTATTGGGTACATTCGACAGTGGATTGACGATAGTGTAGTCCACCATGTAACCCAAGAGACTACCGCTTTTAGCTTGTGGAAGAAACTCGAAGACCTCTATGAGAGGAAGTCTACCGGAAAAACAAGGTGTTACTCATTATGAAGTTTGCTAACTCGAAGTACAGAGAAGGTTCTTCAACCACCCCCAAATAGCATTTTGCTTGTCCTTAAACAAAGATGAGAAATAAAAACAGATAAGTAACCAAAAATGTTGTCCTAACTAATCTCGTTTCGTGGAGTGCAATTGGATTGACTATACGCAATAAGGCCTTAAACCACTAGGAATTCCCTAGTGGATGAGTTATAGCCTCGTAAGAATTTTCCAGAGAAGATACTCACAAATTTCATTTATACTACAACGACTAAATAATAAAAGTAATTGTCCTATAATTTTATCTCAGAATCTATACATCTCACTAGCATTTAAACAAGGGTCATCAATCAAACTCCTAAATTAATACATGCATAATAATCAAATCATCTTAAGATAAATAACTATACTATGAAATGCAATGGCAGGTCCCACTACTAAAAAAAAGACATATGATGATGCTAGTTTTTATCTATGTTGATGGTTTTATTGAAAACCGTTAAGATAAGTGTCTTAATGATATTTTTATGACGGCTCTTGGAACATTATGTCGTGTATGATACAGGTGTCAAGAAAATATTATGATTTTATGATGACTGTTGCAACATTATGTCGTGTATGACACATGCGTCAAGAAAATATTATGTTTTTATGACGGTTGTTGGAACATTGTGTCGTGTATGACTTATGCGTCAATAAAATATTATGATTTGATGATGACTATTGCAACATTATGTCGTGTATGACACAAGCATCAAGAAAATATTTTGATTTTATGACGGTTGTTGCAACATTATGCCGTGTATGACACAGGCGTCAAGAAATTATTATGATTTTATGACGGGTTTCCTAAAACAGTCAAGTTAGCAGTATATTAAACCGTTCCAATTTTTTTGGTGCAAGTTCTCGTAGCATATTCAACCGTGAAGAACTTGGACAAAAGAAAAACCATTGTGAGTACAAAAAGTGAACCGTCAACATTAATTAGACCTACCACTAGGCTAAAGGGCAAAAGAGCAAATTGATTTTCTCTTATTCAGAATATCAAATAAATCTTAAGGTGAAATTTCAAAAACACCTCTCAGCTTATCGACTTAATTCCCTTCCTGGCTTCCTTCCTCAAAAAATTTATTGTTTCGATCATCTCCTTTTCAGTCTATCTTCATCTTCTTACACTCGACCATATTCCTCTCTCAAACTCAAATTGAAGACCTAGCAAATTTTGCCAAGGAAGGATTCATTAATTAATTTTCCTATGAACAGCTAAACCATAACCATTTTTCTTCAATTCATGAATCTGAAGCTTTTTAATTCGAGGGAAGGAATATTTTCTCTTTTAATTCGTATCCATCGGACCCCCCCCCCTCCCCTCCCCTTTCTATTTCATTCTTTTCATGGGAGGTGAATATTTTCTGATAACTCGGATTTATGTTTATTCTAGTAAGAGAAACCCAAAGTTTTCAGGATCATTCGTTGCTTCTCAATCTCTCAAGGTACAATATTCTTTCTTCTCTCTCTCGGTAAAAAAATTTATGGGTTTGAACTGATTTTGTGTTATTTGGTTCAAGTAATCAGCACAAGATCAAAACTTTAGTTCATTTTAAAACAGTTGAAAAAGATAGGACTTTTGTAGAAACTTATCTAATTTAAGTAGAAACTGATGAACCAAAAAAATAGGTTTTTCTGTCTTGTTAGTTTTTTAGATCAGTAGAATTCAATTCTTCTATGGATTGAATGCTTTTGGATGGTAGAGAAGGAGCTGCAACATGTATACGAATGGAAATGTCAGACAAACTCATGCGTTGTATACTCTGTAAGGTATTGGCTAGGCAAGCTTGGAGCGTGATATTTATTTGATAAAATGTCAGACAAAGTATAGTTTTTTGTACTCATTTATTTTTCATGCTTATTTGGGTAACTGGAGGTCCAAACAGATATACAGATTGATTACTAGTATGCCTGGTGGTCTATAGTTCCATTCAACATGATCTGTGAAGTGCTCTAGCTAACTTGGTTTGAGAAAAGTGTCCCACCTTTTTATACTTGAAGCTGGTGTCACGCACTCTTGTAACTTGTATATATACTTTATTATTTTCATTACTGTTGTAATTACCTTGTTTTAGATGGAAGTGTGAGGTGTTTATGGTCTGCATCAATTATCATGTGATTTTCATTTGTACTTGTCCAACTTCTCACATAATGAAGAACTAACTAGTTTTGCTTCTTGAACGCACTTAATTAATATATCCTACCATAAACTTCCAATGCACTGAAAACTGCAAACAAACCCCTAGGCCCCCTCTAACCCGACTCCATCTCCCGCATTTCTCAAACCATTTTGTCATTCCAACACACAGCAGAAAACCCTCAGCATGTATTCTTGAAACCATGAACTCTTCCATCGTCAACTCTCAAACCTTATCTGTTAGAGGAGTCCGATTTTTGCTAAGAAGGATTCTGATTTTCGCTCAACGATTTGCGCAAGTAATATTCTTTTCCATATCTCGTTCTTCCCAATCGTGTTTGATGTTTTTAAGAAATAAAAGTTGATAATTCTCCTTTAGCCTTATGTATGATATGGTCATTTTTTTCTAGGGGGTCATACAAACAATATTTGAAAACTTCAGTGGTATAAGTGGAGCTAATTTTCTAATCGGTTTCATTCTGAGGCACTTCTAATTCACATATCAAGTTAAAAATTGAAATTTAGAACTCTGACATCTGTTGTATACGGATTGGATTTCTACATAAGCTTCTATTTTGTGCACAATATGTCTAATAAAATGCTCAGATGGGGTTTTTATAAGCATTCTGTTTCATTCAGTCATAGCTGATCTAGCTAGCTAATTATTCTATAGTCCACACTACTACGAAAGGAAATTGATTATTGATCAGTTCAATCAAATTGATAAAATATTTGTGTATTTACTTCTTTTGGTTCGTATGCACTTTTTACCGAGCAAAAACAAAAAAAAATAAAAAAATAAAAAAATGTATATATATATATATATATATACTTCTACAAATCTTTGCTCAACATGATAACAAGGTATATTCTCAACTCTTGCAGGGATGAAAGAAACGCCAGAATTTGCCGATGTGCTTCTAGGAGCATTGAAAATAAAAAGAGAACAACATTGTGAAATCACAAAAACAGAACTTCACGACTACTGGTGCCGTATCACGGATAACAACTTCCATTCAATAACACAAATATTCTTTGACTTGTAAGTTTGTACCTTTTCACTGTTACAAGAAGTCCTTGTAAGTGCCAACACTTGAATTGGAGGATATTCTTTATCTAGTAAAACTTTTTTCTCCTATAACATAGCCAGTCAAATTAGTGCAGGAAAGATATCACTGAAATAGTTTGGCAGTTTCATTTATGTATTCAACTAATTGTTGTTTTTTATTTCAGGTGTGATAGAAATATGGATGGGAAAATTACTTAGAAGGAAATCAAAGCAGGTTTTTTCTTCTATTTATTTTATTTATTTTGTTTTCTTTTGCTTCTACTGAAGACCTAAAGTTAACGTACGCCAAGTTGGAAAATTAGTTTTGATATATCACCATCACAAGTTGTGGTAATTAGATACTTGTTTCATGCTATATTTTGATTCTTTGCAGGTTATACTATTGACCACATTAATGAATAAGTTGCTCATAACACTGGAGGAAGCACAAGAACATGCAGCCTTAATCATGGAAAAGTTGGACGATGAAAACCGTGGCTATATTGAAGTAATTAATTCAAGGCTCAAAAAGTAACTTGAACAAGTAAATGTGACTTAGTATTTGACCTGCCCATAGTCACACAAACCGTGGTAATGGTATGGAGCTCCCGATCTCAAACCGCGGTTTGGCATTTTTAGAGCAAAACCTTGTTGAAACCGAGCTCTGAATTTTTTGAAACCGCGCTCTCAATTTTCTAAACCGCGCTCTCAATTTTCTAAGCCGCTCTTGACGCTGAGAGATGCAGTTTTATAAGTTTTTGATAATTTATTTGGTGAGTTTATAACTGAATTAAAACCCAATCAATCTTCTTAAAGAAACAATAATTATAAATCTGGAGTATTATTAGATATTCTAAACCCCAAATGAGCAAATTGAAGATCAACAAAATTATGTACGATTTTAGAACCCAATTGAAGAATTGAAGAGATAAATATTTAATTAGCAAGAGTTTTTTCACAAGTTTCCGTGTCATTTTGAAGGAGAATAATGAATCAAATTGTTATTTTGTATGCATTCAGCTGATAGATTCTGTGGGTCTCTCTAAACTAAAATTGCAAAGGTCAGGAGAAAATGACTAAGGCCATTATTCTATACTCCCCATCCCAACATATCCCCACATAGAACTAGTTAGTATTTGTACAACTCTTTTTAGTAGTCTGTAGGACCACTGGTCCCTTATATAGTTATTACTACTTAAGAGTGAAAATGTAGTATACTACACGATTTACTGCATACAGTTTTGTTCTTTTGTTCCTTGATCATTTTTTTTTAGTATGTTTTATTCTTTTATTAATTAAAAAATTATTGGTAATTAATATTCATGATTTAGTAACTCATTAATTAATAAATTATACTAGTGTATATAAGCGCTCTATGGACGCTCTCAAAGTGGGAGCTTCTCAACTTAGGCGCTTTCGTGCTCCCGCTTGACGTTCTGGTGACTAAGGACCTGCCTCTAGACACACTTGCTAGTAGACGTTAATTCTTGGCTGAAACCAAATTTTCAAGGATGACCTGACCCTTCAAAATATAATTGTCCCTGTCTCGGTAGAACCAAATTAGGACATGGATCAAGGGAAGTGAATTAAGTACACCATTGATACCATAGCAAAATGGTATTGCATCAAGTGTTGGACACTTTATATCTATTAAGGGGCAATTAGCCTTTTTCCATTTTTTGTTTTTTTGTTTGTTTTTTTCAAGTAGCCCTTTTTAAGGATCTTGGAATCTGTCCTTTAATATGTTAGTATTCAAAAATATGGCTTAACATCAACTACACTTTTGTCTTATATTTAAGCTATTAATGACTACACTAACGTACTTCTCTCCAACTGGTAAGTGCTCAGAGTGCATTTTAACCCTCGATTATACCTCTTGTTCAGCCATCTTAGTGGACTAATAGTGCTTGTAAGTCATGTTATATGATTCTATAGGTGAAAAAGAGAGTTTTGTAGAATATTAGAGAAAAAGGAGTAAAACGGAGCAATTCGGAGCATTAAGGATCACATGGGAAGCCCGTGGACAATCATGGAGAGGCCAAGGAATTAAAGCTATGAAAGATGTGACTTCGACCTATTTTAAAGCCTATTTGGAAGCCCAAGACAAAAGGATTCGTTGCTTGGACCAAAACCCGCAAAAGAGGAAAGAAGGATGGAGCAAAAGAGGAAAAATAGGCTCCTGCATCTGAGACGCAAGGATCGTGCATCCAGACGCATGAACCGACACTGTAGCCACTTCCTTCACAGCTTTGGAAACGAAGTTAGACTCTAAAATAAGTTGATTTGTATTAGGAAACAAACCACAGTTTGGAATGCTTCTAGAACTCATTGTAACCCCTATAAATAGAGGACTTAAGTGCCTCATGAAACTTGCCAATTCAATTACATTCTTGTCTTCAGAACTTGAGGCAGAGAGAGATTAATAATAAAAGATTCAGTTTTAACTAGTCGAGTCTTGATAAGTAGTCTTTCTAGTCTTATGTTCTTCGATTCTTCTTCTTCTCGTTCTTCGTGTTCTTCCTTCTTTATGGAACGTTAATCTTCTCCTTCAAGGGAGGAGATGAAGCCGGTGCTTAGGGTTTGATTGATTATTCTGGTTCATGGTGTTCTCCAATCAGGTTAGTTCTTTATGTTTTTAGTTATTAGTTTCATTGCCCACATCAGGGGATGGAAGTATAGAATAGGGTTTATATTTTGCAATATTAATATCATGCTAGTGTTATGTACTTTTCTTCTAGTAGTGTAGTTCTTTAGAGTTAGGGAAGTATTCTTTGTGTTGCCCTAGAAGGGGTAGCTCAGGGAGTGGCTGCCTAGGGGAAGTATTCTTTGTATTTTCCTTAAGTGGTGATTCATTAAATGACCGCCTTATTAGGAAGTACTTCTTCATGTTGCTCTCGGTAATACATTGAATGGCTATCTGAGCTTACATAAAAGGAAAGAAGATATTAATAGTATAAACATAGGAACAACTTTAAGTAGAGTTATTCTTCAATGATGTTTCATCCAAGAGAGTATCGGCACTCGCTCGATTGCCTAATTGAAGTCTACTTGTGAGAGCAACCATGAAACAAAAGATCACAGATCAAAGGTAATGGTGGATTCTAATCTCTTGAATTCCCTCTCCTATAAATTCTCAATAGTTTAATTAGTTTAGTTTTGTTTAGCATTAGAATCTAAAATCTCTACAATCATAGTTTTTAATCCCTTAAACCCCTTTTCTAGTCCTGTCATTCACATAACATACAGTTAAAAGTGGAACGATATCCTACACATCCTTTACTTATTGAGGGATAATTAGGTTTTGATACGCTTCTATTTTGTTCAACAATCATCATCTATCTACATCATCCATATACCATCTCATACACACAAAAGGAGCACGTGTCACCAACTTGCAGCTATCTCAACTGGAGACCCTTTTCAAGGAAAGCTCAACAAGCTCTTTTTCAATAGAAAGAATTCCATTAACATCCAAGGAAAACTCAGATGACTCCCTTAGTTGGGAAACAATGCCATTAACAGAGTTCTTATTTCGAACTTGTTGGAGACATGCATGAATAATCATATGTTGGTTATTTGTGTGTTTTTCACTTTTTGCATGGAAATTCACACCGTATCGCAATAGAAAAGCATTTGAGGTCATGGGATACTGCTTGTGTACTGCAAAAGGTGTTGTAGAGACCCTGAAGTTCAACATGGCACTGATTATGCTCCTTGTTTGCCAGAACACTATTACGTGGCTTAGTAAGAACCGTTCATTAAACTCGATCATCCCATTTAACGACAACATCAACTTCCACAAGGTATGTTCAATTGTGTTTCTACTAGACCTGCCATATAATGTAATAGTTCGGTGACTTGTGTGGGTTTTCTAGAATAAATTTGATGTATCTTTCCAAGATTAGAGCCTCGGGGATCATGGAGATGGACAAAACACATTTATTTTGAGTAAATAGAAAAAGAGAAAATCATGTTGCCAATTACAATATGTCCTAGATCAATGACTATGTTCTGAATATTTTGAAATTTGTTCTAACTTCTGAGAGTGCTTCACATTATTTTTAGTATAGTTGATTGTAGCGTGCATAGTGATTGGTGTAATTCTCCATGGTGGCACGCATCTTGCCTGTGATTTTCCAAGAATTGCTGGTTGTAGTCATTCAATCTTTCGCACTACAACAGGTGCTGGGGAGTACACCATTCCTGTAGTTGAGATCCAAGCTTTGACCGAGCGTAGTAAGAAACCTACTATGTCTTATTTTTCCTCATCTAAGCCTCATAAAAGACATCAGGATCCATACTTCATTCCTTTCTCACCTAAAATATCACTAATTCATCCTTTGGGTCATTCTAACTCTTTAAAACAGCTACAACATGATGGTTTGCATATGTTCTTTAATGGGTTGCATAAGTTATCATTCATTTTTCTTCATGATTGCTTCCAATTATACAACTTCATTCTGTTTGGGGGTGCATTTAGTATCATGTTTTTATGGCTAGACCCCCAAGTCTTTCGACTATTAGCTTATAGTTGACCATGCATCATCTATTTTGTGCCACCCAAGTTTCTTGCTTGTTTGGGGGTGTGCACAGTCTAGGGGAATCTAACTTAAAATGACCCCACATTAAGTCTAGGGGAATCTAACTTTAAAAGACCTATATAATTTTTTTGTAAAATACCACCTTAATGGAGTATAGGCCACAAAAATTTTGAAACTTATAAAGAATTTTCAAATTTTGTTTGGGGGTGGCGTATTTTGGTATTTTATTTCAATTTTTTTGCCACCCTTTGTCTGTCATGTTTACTCCAGTAAAATTTGTGTTAGTTAGTTTGTAACAGTTTAATTGTGCTTCATGTTATCATATTACCATTATAATATTTCTGTTACAGGTACTACCAATGTTTACCATGTTTCTATGGTAAATTCTTTCCTTATCTCTTTACACTTTGAGGACAAAGTGTTTGATTGTTTGGGGGTGGGATACAAACACTTGCAAAAATTAGGCTCCGAGTAGAATATATATGTATAATATGCACTTTACTTTTTAGTTAAAAAAATCTAAATAAAAAGTATTAATATTTTGCACTTAGGAATATTGGTATTGTTTCTTTTTTTGTGATGATAGTAGTCTAGAAGTTTCACTTTAGCTCTTAAATTAGAATAGTTTTTAGAAACTAGGTTAATATGTAGGTAATAATCATTGCATCATTCTATAAATATATTGCATGAGCATATATGTTTGTATTGGCAGTAAGTTTCTGATATCTACGCTAGAGTACATATTCTATAAAACCTGTGAGAATATAGTCTAAAAGCCTTATGAGTGAAATATCTGAGTAATGACACAAGGGAGAAATAAATTCCGAATAGAGAAATCACACGTCCACTTGCTTTATCACTACACAATATACCAAACGAGAATTTAAGCCCTTTTTGGATCGATATAGCCAGAAATTCAAACCTATATGAAATTATTTTTCGCTAGTTGTCCCTCTGAGCCTTTCTTTAGCCTTTTCATAAATCACAAACCCTTTACCCTTTTATAAAATAAAAATAAAAATAAAATCAGCCTACCCATTTTTGAATGAGTCTGAGAATAAAGATGAAATGAAAAAACGAAAAGAAAAATACTAGTGGAAAACCAAGAATTTGTTAGTTGCTTCAAATAAGAAAAGAAATAAAAGTTTCCATCCAAAGAAAAAAAAATAAAAAGTTAGAACTCCAAAAACAGAATCAAATGAGTCAAAAGCCAAAAGAAAAAAATGGCGAAGGATGGAAAAAAAGTGTAAACGCAAAGTAAAACAAGGTTTTTTCTATTTACATATTTTAAGGACTCTATTATCTCAGACTTGTCCATTTGAATATCCATTTCTTTCTTTCTTAAACCATCACCTAATTCCCGCAACACCTAATAAAGACATCTAACTCAATTAGGAATAGGTTAGTGTGATAGTAAGTGGCAGATGTGTTTGATCGACTTTGGCTTCCTTGTACATCATTGAAATTGTAAGGTAAAGTGTGCCCATTGCACACTGGAGTGAGCAAAATTTGAGTGGAAAAATCAGAGTGTTTTTGTCTTAACATATATGTGAGGACCTACTTAAGGACGTTATTCCAAAGTTTCAGAAACAGGCATGTTATTGCATTTCATAGCATAGTTCATTATATATATGTTTATCCGTAGATGATTGATTATTATGCACGTATTAGCTTAGGTTTCCAATTAATTATTTTGTATTCATTGCTAGTGAGATGTATAGGTATCTGAGAATAAATAAGGAAACAATAATTTTTATTTCTTAGTCGTTGTAGTATAGATGAAGTTTGTGAGTACCTTCTCTGGAAAAATCTCATGAGGCTATAACTCGTCCATTAGGGAATTCCTAGTGGTTTAAGGCCTTATTGCATATGGTCAATGCAATCGCACTCAGTGAAACGAGATTAGTTAAACTCCATTTTTGGTCACTTATTTTAATTTTTCATATTTGCTTGAGGACAAGCAAAATGCTGTTTGGGGGTGGTTTGATAAGAGCCCAAAAATGTAGTTTTAACCCCTTAATAATATTACATTTAAACCAATTATGTGTATAATAAATAAGAGTTAGTATTGTTTACATACTTTTGTGTATTTCAGGTATTGGAGTCAAATATGTGAATAAATATGTCACTTTTGCAAGAGAAATGAGCAAAGGTTGGTTGCTAAGACGTTCTATGTTTAAAGCCCAAGTTTTAAAGAGAAAAGAGCCTTTTTAAAGCCCAGTCAAAGCTGAAAAGTCAAAGTCAACACGGGCAGAAATAGAGCATAAAAGTCAAGAGAACTTCCGCAAGCCGTATCTTTGGACTCATACCTCAGAATTGGGCCTACTTTATGTCAAAATGACCGGCTCGAAAAGAGATTTCTAATGGTCTAGACCTTGATCCAATCAGAGGAGTAAAAATAGACAAAAAGGCTTTTAGAGTAATTTCCAAAAGAGAAACCCTTTTTGGACTTAAGTAATTAGGTTTTGGGCTTGATTTAATGGCCCAAAACATAGCTCCAAAGCCCATGCACGAAATTGTAAATCTAACCCTCTCCTATATAAAGAGGGTTAAGGCTAAACAAAACTTGGCTACTCCTCTATTTAGTTTAGTGGTAAATTAGGGTTCTCTCTCTCTCTCTCGCCCCCATTTGATAATAATTTAGTTTCCTACTTTAGTTTTAAACCCTAGTTATTGTCAATTAGCCTAGACACCATTAATTCAATTCAAGTTATTCTTAATAAAGTAGTTCTTCATTATGTCTTATTCTTATTCCTTTAATTATGATAGTCTAATGAATGTTAGCTAATCCTCCATTAGAGGGGTTTGATTAAAGTTTTGATGAAGACTTGATGTGTTAGTATAGAATAGTTGTAGTAATCTATTCCACCCTAGAAGGTAGTTAATTCACCATGAGAATGGGTTTCAATTGTATTACATATTAATTATTAGTTGGTAGAGATTGCCATGAATAATTAGAGATTAAAAAGACCTAACCTTTATCTTAAAACATAAAGATTAGAATTACAACAAATCTATACTAGCATATTAAGAATCAATCAAGGTGGATTTCAAATCTCCCTAATTCCTTCTCTATTCTTCTCCATATTTATTCAAGTCTTATTCAATTGCTTTAATTAAATTAGTATAAGTTAAATTTATATATTTAGTTTCATAGTATAAATTTTCATCTATAAATATTGCTCTCACCATTGTTTCCTTGTGTTTGATTAGTTGAATTCGTTTAAGTCTAGAGAGTTAAGACTGGAACGATTACGTACTCTATACATTGCTTTAATATACATGTGAGAGTAGAAAATAAATAATTGATACCGTAAGATCAAGTTGGAGAAATCTAGTAGAGTTTTTACGGGTTATCAGAAGTATCTTCAAAAGATTAAAAGTGATGTTCACCATAGATTGTTTGGAGTTGAATGATTGGGAGTTTTAATAGAAGGAAGGTACTTTCTCTTTAGGATTTGTTTAGTTTCTAGTTGAATGAAGAACATGAAGAACATAAAAAAACTTGTTGAATGGAAGATGTAAACACAAACATGGAAGTAATGGAATGATTGATTGAAAGAAATAACACAAAAAGGAAGATTGGTTGATTGATTAAGAAAGCAAATAACAAGATTGAAATGAAATGAAGAACAATAAAGTAAAAGGACTTGAAAAATAAAAGACAATAAATTAAATCCTACATGACACTAGATTAACTCTAGGTGCATTACTTCTCTAAGTTATGTAAGTCTCATGAGGATTTTGTTTTCTATTTTCTTCCTCCGTCAGACTGTGCTCTAACTAATATTGTAATGGAGGATGCGAAAGGAAAAGTGTACTTAAGATCTTGATTAATACAGGTTGGGGTTTGCCTAACCCCTAGCTTCTTAAAAAATAAATAAATATAAGTGCATTCTCTCATCCTAACTTTTAGTTTATATCTACTTTATGTCTTTTACTGATTTGCCCATCTCTATTACATTTGAGACACCTCACACTTTACTTTATGCTTTTGCTTTTCCTTTTGCTTTTTGATTTCTTCTTGATCAAGATAGGTTTTGGAGAATGCCATATTTGGTGATAAGGACCTCCATCTCTAGTCTTCAGAGTTGAAGGTTTTGACCTTTGACTTTGACTTTTTTAGCACTTTTTCATAGCAGCTTATGGTCTTCATAGTAAGCGTGATTAAGACTCCTTTTATTGCTAAGACGCAGTTTTCATGATAAGTGGTCTGAAAATCTCTATATCCTGAAAAAGGCAAAAAAAGCTATGAGTCTTTTTTTTTTTTAAATGACTAGGGGTTTTGGGGACCCCAACCTTTCTTAATGGCAACTTCTCAAGTACATCTTTCCTTCTTTATCCCCTTTGATCAGTTCACTTAATTTTTTATCCATGAGGGAGATAAAGAACATACATTTGTTACAAGTCTGGGTTCTATGAGTAATACAATTACTACTCATTTTAGATAAGTAATCTACTACTTGATTTCTTTCCTTGAACACATTGAGAAATTGGACTTCTACAAATTTTCCTAGTTCAACCCCGATATGAGCCACTAAGTTCCTGTAGTGCCATGGTGCTTCTTCCTTCTTGCTCATAATCTGGATCACTCTCAGCGAATCCGACTGCACTTGCACTCTTCCTATATGCATAGCTGCCACACCTTCCAACCCTTTCAGCTACCGAGCAACTCTTGCTGAAGCACTGAACATTTCGTAGAATTTCCACAAAACGCCAGCATGACATCTCCATTTCGATCCCTTAGAGCACCCCCATACCCTGCTATCCCATTCTGAACTGACCGATCGGTATTTAGAGTGGGAATATCGTTGACAGGCTTCCTCCATTTAATCCATTGGTCCGTACTTTGCTTCAAATTCATCCCGATCCCCAGCTTTGATAGGACAGTGCGAATAGCTTCACCCTCCCTGACAGATTTCAATGATTTCCCTAGGTAGACTTTCATATTGTTCAGCGCCTTCATGTTGACCACATCTGTAGATAGGATTCTCTTTCGCTTCACTCGCCAGTTTCTTTCATTCCATATTGCTTGAATAGTAGCACACGTTAAAGCCTTTATCACTTCTGACGCCATAGAGTTTGGTCGACAGATGCGCATCATATAATACCATTCCTCATGCGAGTTTCTAACCCTTCTTGGTAACCCCATCGCCTCTTTGAAGCTTTTCCAGACAAGTTTAGAGTATGAACAGTCGAAGAATAGGTGGGCTGAACTTTTATCATGCATATCGCACAGAGAGCACCTAGATTGCCCAATCACTTTCTTTGCCATTAACCGATTTTGGGTCGGAAGAGATCCTGAGAATAATTGCCACACGGTGGAGGAGTGTTTAGGCACCGATAGCTTCCCCCACAAAATCTTGTACCATTTTACCTTGCTTCTCACATTCTTGAGGGCTGTATACGCTGAGGATGCAGTAAAAACCCTTGAGCTAGTTGGGGTCCAAATAACCTGGTCTTCAGAGATGTAAGAGTTTATCTCTGTATTCATGATCCACTCCCTCACTTCACATTTTGGTAGATCAAGGATACTTCGTGCCCAAGACCCATTTTCAACCACTGAGCTAACTAATGCATCAACTGGCACTACATCCGCAACGAGAGACTTTGCAATCGGATTCAAGAGCAGGGGGCATGAGCACTATGGGTCATGCCAAAATCTAGTACCATTACCATTAGTTATAATGTGTCTCACATAGTTCAATGCAGTTGCCCTATTCTTAAGGATACCTCTCCACACCCATGAGCAGTCTTTCGGTGCTTTCATTGTCCAAAACTACTTCTTCCTGATGTGATTTTCCCATGCCCACTTAACCCATAAGCCTTCAGCTTTTTGAGCCAATTTCACCACTAATCTACAATATGCAGCACAATTCCACACTCTTGTATCAATCAAACCCAACCCTCCATATTCTTTACCAAGTCTGAGCTTAAAATGACTTGCATGGTGCATTTTCTTCTCCATACTTGGCCCTGCCCATATGAATCTATTGCATAGCTTTGCTACCTTATCAAGTATTGTCTTCGGGAGCACAAAGGTTATTGCCTAATAAGTTTGAAAAGATGACAGCACTGAATTCACTAGTTGCACTCTTCCTGCTCTATTCAGATCCTTATTTTTCGAGTTGGAAATCCTTCCTGTGATCTTCTCAATAAGTGGGAGACACTCTCGTATGCCTAGCCTTGTTACAGTCAGTGGCAGTCCCAAGTAAGTGACCGGTGGAGTAACAAGAGAGATATTCATAGCCACTGCAAGTTCTAGCCCTTCCTCTTTGGGCATACTTCCAGTTAGGAGTGTTGTCTTGGCATTGTTGAGTTGAAGTCCTAGAGCCTTAGAGAAAGAGTGCAATATGTCCTTTATAGCCATCATGGATTCCATGTTACCTTTACAAAGCATAGATGTGATATGACCATCTTTCTACACTTTGAGTGGGCTGAAATCCTTTTCGATTGTAGTCCTTGAAGAAGAAGTGCACTCAGGATTCCCATAACAAGCACAAACAGATAAGGGGACACTGGGTCACCCTGTCTCATCCCTCTCTTCCCTTGAAAGTAGCCTTCCGGTGAACCATTTATCAGCAGAGAGAAAAACGGAGAAGCATAACACATCTGAAGCCATTCAATAAAAAAAGTTGGGAACTTAAACTTCTGGAGAATAGCTTCAAGTGCTTGCCAGGAAACAGAATCATAGGCTTTCTGGATGTCGAGCTTTATCACACATCTTTTCTGCCCATACTTTTTCGAGTAGCCTCAAAGAAGTTCATGCGCCATCAGAAGGTTATCCTGGATTGATCTTCCCGGCACAAATGCATATTAGGAGCAAGATACCAAGGAGGAAATACAACTCTTCATCCTGTTTGTTAGTACTTTGGAGATGCATTTATAAACAATATTACAACATGCTATAGGTCGGAAAGAACTCACATGGGAGGCATTTTTCATCTTTGGAATTAGACACAGAAAAGTTGCATTTATACCATCTGTTAGCTGCTTGTGGCTAAAAATATACTTGATGGCTTTAGTGAAGTCTTCTCCAATAATGTCCCAGCTATTCTTGAAAAAGCATGCATTAAAGCCATCAGGTCCTAGAGCCTTATTATCCTCCATATCAAACAGAGCCTCTTTTATCTCCGTGTCACAAATAGGGGTGACTAGCTGCTGGCTAATATCAGGATCTACCTTTATAGTAGAAATGCTACTAAGGAATTTAACATCACATTCAGGATCCAACGGCACTCCTAGGAACTCTTTGTAATATACCAGGAAGGCTTCAGCTACCTGTTCTCTGCCTTCCCTTCTGGTTCCATGCACATCAATTATACTCTATACAAGAAAGCAATGAGTTGTCTTTTCATTAACCGTAAGAAGGGATGTAATGCAGTAATATTAAGGTAATAAAACGCACATTTAGGAGCTGATCACCACCCCCAAATAACATCTTGCTTGTCCTGAAGCAAAGATGAGAGATAAAAACTAAGATCACAAATGAGTGATTTATTATAAGTTATACTAATCTCATTTCACAAAGTGTGATTACATTGACCATATGCAACAAGGCCTTCAACCACTAGAAATTCCCTAGTGGATGATGTTTAAGCCTCGTGAGAGTTTTCCAGTGAAGGTACTCACAAACTTCTTCTTTTTAGTACAAAAGGTCTTGTTTCCTTATTTATTCTCAGAAGTTCATACATCTCATTAGCGGAGAATACGGACAAGCTCCTTTGAACTTAGAATAACATATGTATAGTAATTTAATCATCTAAAGATAAATATGCAAAACATGAGTAATGAAATGCAAACGTAAAGTTGTTTCCAAGACTTTTGGAGAGTGTCCTTAAGGTGGATTCTTACAAGGGTGTGTTGCAATCACAACTCTCTGATAGATTCACTCAAGGTTCATTCTCTCAAGTGTAGCCGGCACTTATATTCCTCGAATACTCAAATGACGTCCAAATAAATCGAGGTCGATTGATCACGCTTGCCACTTACTATCACACTATCTTATTCCTAATCGAGCTAGAGGTCTTTTATTAGGAGTAATGAGGCTAGGGTGATGGTTTAGAAAGAAAAAGGAAGGGAAAAACAAAATTTGATAAGTTGAGAAACTGGGTCTTCAAGATATGTGTAACTAGAGAAGAACCTCGTTTTGTTCTTTTGCTTCTAAATTGTGATACATTCTTTAGCCCTTTGGCTTTGTGACTCCATATGATTTTGAAACTTTTCTTTTGTTTCTTTTTGTTTATGATATTGTCTCCCTTTGATTTTGAACTTTTTGGACATTCGATTTTTGACTTTTTTTTATTTATTTTTTGAGTTTTGGTTTTCGATGGGTTTTTCTTTTCTTCTCTTTCTTTTCTTTTCTTTTTGAAACAACTAACTTCTCTATTTTTGTACAAGGTCTTCTCTTCTCTTTTTTTTTAATATCCATCCAATTCTCAACTCATCAGCTGGGTAAGCTTCTTATTGTGTGTTGTAACGGGTTAGAAATTCTTGGTGAAAAATAAAAAGGCTTTTTGAAAAGGGTGAAGGCTTAAGAGGGGTAACTAGAGGAAAAACTATTTTTTTGGGTTTTTAACGTTTATTTGGCTATATCAATCCAAAAATGGCCTAAATTCTCTCTTAGGATATGACATGGTGATCAAGCAAGTGGACGTGTAGTCTTTCTATCCGGAAATCCTTTGTGTCATCACTCAATAATCATTCATATGAGGCTTTTGGCTAGATTCTCATAGGATATGGAACTTAATTGTTCTAGCCTTGGCTTCGGAAACTCACTGTTATATACAAACAAATGCTGATGCATGCCATTCATGAAAAGATGTAGAAACTATTGTATGTATATTAGTTTAAGTATGAAGAACGAATCTTTACTCTATTGCTATAATGAGACTTCTAAACTTTTTATTCATCATAGAAAAAGGAAACAAGACTTTATAATACTAAACAAAAAAATATTTTTGGTCTTTTTCGATTTTTTTTTTTTTTTTAGAAAGGAAGAAATATACTATTATATCTACTGTATATAAAATGTCTAGTTTTTGTAAAATGTTACTATACCACCTCCAAATAGAACTATGCTTTGTCCTCAAAGTATGAAGAGATAAGGAAAGAGATTACCATAGAAACATGAGCAAAAATGGTGATACACCTGTACTCTGTTCTTCATGATGAAAATACACCACCGCCAAATAAGTTTGGGGCTTGGATTATTTGATATAGAACGAGAAATACATGGTTTATTATACTAGGGATAATTATTCTACTATGAAATCTTTTTGGGTTTTTGTATTTTTGAAAACATATATGAAATGCATGAAAAAAATGGAAAATTTTGGCATGATGTATCTGGTTTACCTTCTACTAATATACCAAATTCCACAAGAAAACAAAAAAAAATAGCATATAATATTAATCATATAATTAAACTTACACTATATATATCCAAGTATACGGACACTAGGGAAATGCCTAGTCAGAATCTGTGGGTGACTCGTCTCGACGTCGAGAAGATCTTTCTCCTTGATGATGACGGGTCCTAGCATGTCTATCATTACGCGGGAGCGTGTCTATGATGCTCTGCAGTGTTCTAGTGACACTGTGCTGAAAACGTAATTGCTCCTGTTAGAAAGACCGCTGCTCCTCTCTGATGGTCCGTTGTTCTACTATAATGTTCTCCTGAGTTTCCCTGAGTTGGTGGAGATACATATGCAGAATCCTCTGGCCGCCATGGAGGAAGTGAATTATATCCATTGGCTGAGTGAACTGTCGAGTGGCATATTCAGTGAAGTAATCCACTTTCTCAGTCAGGCGTGCTTGCTCAACGGCTCTGTGATAGGTGAAAGCCATAACTTCTGGACGCAATGGGCATAGATAAGACCTGTGGTAGCGTCCTTGACCTCCACTAAGGCGTTTGTGGCCTCAAACCCCCAGTGCTACATGATCCAGATGACCAGCACTGGTAAAGGAGCGGTGGACTTCTTCAGTTTATAGAGTTGCTCCCAAACAAAGGTGACGATGCTGAAGGTGTTCTTCTGCTCTTGAAGAATCAATAGAACAGAGCATCGCCTTACCAATATCAGAAGGCTTGGCTGAGCCTAGCAGGTTGTAGGCTATCCACTGAGATACTACCAACTGATTCCTTCGCAGCGAACTCTGAAAAGCGCAGTGAGACTTGGGGTTTTTCACCCCTTCGAGAAGTGTCTCTACCATCATCACATCGATAGTCTTGTTGTCTGGAGACTATTCCGTCTGAACATAAGCCTTCAGAGGAATCCTCAGAACTCCACTCATCACCTCCTTAGTGAGCTCCAGCTCGCGACCATCCTTGACAACCGTGATGCGGTCATCCTCCCCTCTAAGCATACAGTTGTAAAATGAAAGAGTAAGAGAGGGAGAATAAGCCACACCTTCCAACAAAACCAAGGGTTCCCATCCTCTTCTTTCTGATCTTAGCTTTGAAGTGCAGTTCAAATAGATCATAAGTGAAGAGGTTTTTAAAAAATTTCTCTGGCACGATTTTAAGAACTCAAGCCATTTAGAGTAGGGATTGATAAAATTGGGGTTTTGAGTTGGAATAAGGTTTGAAAATGGAGCAGGCTGTGAAAAAATTGCGTGGTGGTGTGTATGGGCGGTCGCGAGCTAAGAAGGCGGCTAGGGTTGGAGATTTTGTGAGGAAGAAGATGGAAAGTTGGGTAGTCAAGTAAGCTAAGTAGTTTGATGGCACGTGCTTCTCACGTGTCTTTTTAATGAAATTGAAATTTTTGCCCAAGCCCAAATGAAATCAGGAAATTTTGATCTTGTCCTCAGTGCCTTGCAAACTTCAAGAGCAAATCTGCACTTTGTTACTTGTCTGATCTTGACCCGTGAGGTACCAAAATGATCAGCATCGAAAATGCAACATAATGGTATATAATACACTTACATCCAATGGTGGATGAAAAGCAGATGATAGAAAAAACCAAAAAGGAAATGTGGGAAATATGTACAGTTAACAGAAGGAAAATTTAATTAATTTTTTTGGTTTTGAATAAGTTTGACTTGAAATTTTAAAAAGGTGGATCGTTTTAAGTCAGATCCCCAAGACTTGGAAGTTTTTGAAAACTTGAGTCAATCCCAACCAGATGGTTATATTACTCTATTTAGCTCTGCTCGATGATTAGGTGGCTGGCACATGAAAGCTTTAAAAACTGAATTATCACTATGAGGTTGAAGAACGGGGCAAGTTGATATTTGACAATTCGAGCACCAGCCTTCTCTCATAGCTCGTCTCTTACGTGCGTATAAACTCTTACCTAAACCAAGAATGATTTTTAGTATATGTTTTCATATCTTAAGCTGCAGTTCTCTAGGAAGTGCTTGCACACGATCATTAAAACTGATCCATCTAGTCTTACTGGTTTTTGTTTGCTACAGAAGACATTTTTGAAAAGTTTTTCAGAAAAGAGAGATTAAGAAGGGCAAAAAAATTTGAAGAATGGAAAATTTTAAAAATTTGTACAAGTTTGAGTTTTTTAACATCAGATTCTCACAACAAAATAGAGAGATAGATGCAAAAGATAGAATTAAACAAAGAATAGTATCACTTTGGGTTACTTTATTTGTTTAATTCTCGTTTGGAAATGCCTCGTCTTTTTTTTTTAGTTGGTTTTCTGAATCAAAATATATCTCTAGCTATATAAAGGCTTTGATAAGAAGATAAAATTATATGTGAATCCGGTATCATTTTGGTTACTTTTGGGCGTATAATTTTCATTTTTATATCATCTAGTTTTGAAAACTATGGAGAGATGTTTAAAGAAACTCATACTTAAAAGCTGTGATTCTAGATGCTATTACTTGAAAACAAACCATAACAGATAATCTTAGGCAACTTTCATGTCGGTTCTATGGTGAACCCAATCTAGACAGACAGAGCTTCAGCTATGCGAGTTGGGGGATTTATTGCATAAGACATGGAATGTCTAGACTTGAGCGAATATCTCGGTAATATAGGTGACCAAGCAAAGCTGATCTCAAACCGCCCCTAGATTGCGTTGTTCTAGGGGTTAGTCTGTGTAAAATCCATTGCTCATTTTGTTTTTTGAAAAAAATCACTTAACTATTGATGTATCGAGAATCTATCATTAACAAAACAAAGAAAACAAACATTTTTGAAAAAGAAATGTAAAATAAAGAAAAGAAAAATGGTATACTCGCTCCACAGGTTCACACTTACTCCAACAACGAGTAAAAAGTGTTCTGCAAAGAATATGCGAGATAAACTGTGCACTAAGGCTCCAGCACTTACAAGCACACCCTCCAAGTAGAGAGGTCCGGTTACCTTTAGGATGCACTCCCATGGAAAGCATCGAGAAAACATAACATGAATCTTTTATAGTTAGATATTCAAGACTATATGTGAGGTCGTTTTAAGTCATATTCCCCAAGACTATGCATAAGATGGGTGATATGCTGTTAACTATATACTAATAGCCTAAATAGTTAAGGATCTTTGTAGAAAAACATATGAAAGCATACACCCCCAAACAGAATGAAATGATGTATTTGGAGTGTAAGATGTAGAATGATAAGAGAATGTTTGTGTAACCCATCTTGGAATTTATGCAATAACCCGCCATGTTTGAATTGTCCAAAAGAGTGAGAGGTTGGTAGTAGATGTCCTTCATAAGGCTCAAATTATGGGAAATAGGACATACCAGGTTTCTCAAATACAGAAATGATGGACTCTTGTGTTTGTATATTAGGCAAAGTCTCTTTACTGGGAAGGTTTAGAAAATTATGAATGATCTCGAAGGCAATTGGCTTAAGTGCGAATTTCTGGTTTCGTGGTTCAGTGCTCAGAAATTGGTGAATGGAGGTTGGATTTCAAGAGGTGTTAAATTGAGATGGTGATGGTTGGGTGGTGGTTCTTCACATGATCTTGAGGACTCAGAGAATTCTTCATCTAGTTTTGGCATTTCCACAAGATTGTGGTTCATATCTGAAATAGTAAGGATGTCACAAATTTGTTCTATCGATAAGTTTTTAATGGCCAAACTAAATTGAAATCCACTTCTGCCATAGATTTTATTCCCTCTTCTCCAAGCACTCCATTTTCTTTATCCTCTCTGCCTAGATCTTCATAAAATTTGTCAATGCCATTTTCCAAATGTGTCGAATCTAATACATGCTCTTGAGTTTCTTCAATCTGTCGGAGTTTTCCCATTTATGGGTAATGATGTATTAAGGCATGTGAGAGAAATTGTGACTTCAGACATATAGTTATCATCATAAGATTTGGAAATCACACGATAGTCAGGTGGATGGTGATGGGTATTTAACTGGTTATTAATATCAGGATGGGCTTTAGCAATGGGCTTTGTTATAGCAACACCTTGTTCCTCTTTTCGGCTGGGTTATAGATTGGTGGAAAGAATATTTGTCTCAGGTGTGGCATTATTTGAATCAGATTGGAGAAAAACATAAGGTAGTTGCTATTTTCTGAGTTAGTATTGTTTCCTTAGCCATTTCCTGGTAGAGTTGGTCTGTGATAGATGGTGTAGTGGAATATGAATTTGATATGGATGGTGATGTGAATGGTAATGGGTTTTGGGTGAAACCGCACTCTGACTGACCATATGAATACATGAAAGGTGGTTGACTATTTGTGATGGAACTCCACGAATTGTCGACATGATTAGAAAACTCTTGAGTGTATTGGGTACTAGGGAAGTTTGAAATTTGAGGTTCATAATAATAAGGATTTCCCGTAGTAGACTCGAATTCAGTATATGATAGACAATGGGATAACCAGTGATAAGGACTACCGCAAAAAGAACAAGGTTCTGGGTTTGCATTGTAATTCCATGACGGTTGTGATGCATATTGATAAGACATGAATGCTCAATCAATGATACTGCACAAACAGTAGAAATTCATTTTTTTTTGGATTTTTGAAAATATTTGCTTGGTCTATAGATTACTATGCCCTGTTCAAATGAACAATTAGGCATGAGACTAGGATAACTCTACTACATGTCTCAGAAGAGTAGGCAGTCACTTCACCAAGTGGTGTGCTACCAAGAATCTCACTCAAGATGAATATGGTGGAGGGGAGTGAGGAAGGTAGTTGGTCCACCGAAGTCTGGTAACTGATTATTATTCTAAATCCTTGTGGCTATATTTTTGTCCTTTTCTGGAGGAGCGTGACTACTTTGCGTTCTAGTTTATTAATTTTAATTCATTTTTTTTGGTCTAGGGCTTTAGGAATCAAACAACGTCCAATTTACCTACATTAAGGAATGACTTCCCAATGGTTGTTATGTGCCTCAAGTTCAACCTTATGCGTGAATGTAAATTGCAGTGCGGAAATTAAATTTCAAACAATCATGTAAGCATGCCTGAACACACAAGGTATCCACTTACATGGGCTTTGAGGAGGTTTAGAAGTTACCTCTTAAGCCATGCTTACACGCTTCTTGAGGAGAAGGCGACGTTGGTTGGCGCGTGATCTGAGAATTAGGCCCAATCTTTCGAGCTTTACCCTATTAAGTTGCAGTAAATGTCCACTTAAAAAGCCCACAAGTCGGGTTTTTGATAATTAAACAACTTTGGCTTCAAGGGCCCAAAACTTAAAACTAAACTAATATTATACTAATCTAATAGATTAACTAGTTTAGATTGATTATCTAGATTAACTAGAGTTAAATGGACTTAGAGTGTTGATTACCAAGTTGATTAAAATTGTGCGAGCGATGATTCACGACTTGTCTCGCACACTTGAACTTCCCAAGGCAATGAAAACTCTAATCTCTTGGTAAGTTTAAATTTTCAACCAACTTTCAACTCATGTTCATCCACAAAAATCAATCAAAAACCATTTTTCCTATTTTTGTTTTTGTATTTTTTTTAATCTCTAACTATTACAAACAAGTTCCACTTATATATCCTACTTTATTACAAAATCCGGGTCTGGAGCTCAACTAAACATCTCAAAACAACTGGAACTGGAAAAAATTGGACGCTGGTGTGCTGACGTGGCCTCGCGGTCGCCCGTCCTATTTTGGTGAACTTCCGTCGATTTTCGGCTACAGCTTCAGCTCTTCTCAAGCATGTTGATCCCGTACCCTGGTTTGCAAAAAAGTAAGTCAGTAATGAAAAAAAACGAAATAAAACAACGAAAATTTTATAAAAAAAAACAAAAAATGGAAATGTGAAAATGGTGCTTCCTCCTTAGATGCTCAACGAAGCACTCTTGCTCCTTCAATCCATCACGGCGACGCTATTTGAAGTAGTGGTATTGGGAAGTATCTTCAAAAGATTAGAAGTGAGGTTCACCATAGATTGTTTGGACTTGAATGATTGGGAGTTTTAGAAGAAGGAAAGTAGTTTCTCTTTAGGATTTGTTTAGTTTCTAGTTGAATGAAGAACATGAAGAACATAAAAACTCTTGTTGAATGGAAAATGTAAACACAAACATTGAAGTAATGGAAAGATTGATTGAAAGAAATAACACAGAAAGGAAGATTGGTTAATTTATTAACAAAGCAAATAACAAGATTGAAATGAAATGAAGAACAATAAAGTAGGACTTGAAAAATAAAAGACTAGAAATAAAATCCTACATGACACTAGATTAAGTCTAGGTGCATTCTCTCTCCCTAACTTTTAGTTTATATACCCCTACTTTATGGTTTTTACTGATTTGCCCTTCTCCATTACATTTGAGACACCTCACACTTTACTTTATGCTTTTCCTTTTTCTTTTCCTTTCTGATTTCTTCTTGATCAAGATAGGTTTTGCAGAATGCCATATTTGGTGATAAGGACCTCCATCTCTGTTCTTCTGAGTTGAGGGCTTTGACCTTTGACTTTGACCCTTGACTTTGACCTTAGACTAACTTTTTCAACACTTTTTCATAGCAGCTTCTGGTCTTCATAATAAGCGTGATTAAGGCTCCTTTTGGTGCTAAGACACAGTTTTCATGATAAGTGATTTGAAATTCTTTGTAACCTGAAAAGGACAATAAAAGCTATGAGTTGTCTTTTCATTAAATGTAAGAAGTGTTGTAATACAGTAATATAAGAGTAATTAAATGCACATTTGGGAGCTGATTAGGTTGTTTGATGCAGAACGAGAAATACATAGTTTGTTGTACTAGGGATAATTATTTTATTATAACCTTTTTCGGTTTTTGTGATTTTGAAAACATATGTAATGCAGAAAGGAAAATGGAAAATTTGGCATGATGTATTTGTATTACCTTCTACTCATATACCAAATTCCATATAAGAAACAAATAAAACAAGCAGATAAAATTAAAATTACACTACTAGTTATAATTGTACATACGAGCGAAAATAAACAAACTGAAAATAAAATCTAACTATCTATACGGACACTAGGGACCTGCCTAGTCAGAATCAGTTCGTGACTCGTCACGACGTCAAGAAGATCCTTCTCCTTGCTGACGTCGGGTCCTAGGGTGTCTATTGTTACGTGGGAGTTGATAAAGGTAAAATGAATAGTTTTACCTACAAATAAACGAATAAACTTAAACGCAAGTAAAACTAAAACTATTTTCGTGTCTACTTATCAAAGTTTTTCTACTCTCGATTCTATCAAAATAGAGTTGGAGTAAAATATTCGTTCCACTCCTAGTTCTTTAGAATTAGTGTTTCCTAAGATTATCAATCTATCCAAAGTTAATGAGAGTAATGATGGAATTATACTACGATGCAAATTAAACTAACAAGATACGATAATGCAACTACGGAATGCTAAATTGAATCTATGATAAGGAATTAGGGGGGATTGATTCCACCTTAACTCAACTTAATCAACTAACAAAGAAATGTCGCAATCCAAATCGAAATGTTTTCGCATAACAAATTGGTAATTCTAATCCCTAATTATTCATGGCAATCTCTACCAAATAATAACTAGCATGTGAAGAAATCAAACCCATTCTCATGGTGAACTAATTACTCTCTATAATTGAATAGATTATCACAATGATTTCTAAGTTAACAAAGATCAAGCTTCATCAAGGCTTCTTCAACCCCCTCTAATGGAGGTTTAGCCTACAATCATTATATTATCATTTCTAATTGAATTTAAACAAGACATGATATCAAGATTATAACTTTACTATATTGATTTAATCAAGAATTCAAATCTAAATTAACAACTAAGAAATGATTAACAACTAAAACTGAATTTAGATCTAAGTAATTTAATAAACCAAAACTGAAATCATGAATAACTAACTACTTTTATTAATCTAATAAAGGAATAACAATGATTCAATAATCTAAATTAAAACAAGATAATAGAAAACTAATTAATTGAATGTAAAAACTAGATCTAGAATTATTCTCTAATGGTTACTTGCTACCTAAAACTAAAGATTGCTTAAGAGTTAAGTCTTGTGTGTTGAAATGGAGGAGACCAAATCCACATTTTCGTGCATGGGCTGAGGAGCCATGTTTAGGGCAAAAAAATCGAGCCCAAAACCCAATCTCTTCAGTCCACAGAGCCCTTTTCGTCCACTTTTGCTCCTCTGATTGGGTCAAGGATACGGTCTGAGCCCAAAGATACGGTCTTCGTAAGTTCTGCTAACTTTTGTGTGTTGTTTCTGTCCGCATTGACTTTGACTTTTTAGCTTTGACCGGGCTTTATAAAGGCTTTTTTCTCTTTGAATCTTGGCCTTTTATCACAGAACTTCTTAGCAACCAACCCTTGCTCCTTTATCTCGCCAAAGTGACACATTTCTGCACAAAATTGACTTCAATACCTGAAATACATAAAAGCACGTAATCAACATTAACTCTTATTTATTACTCGCATAATTGGTCTAAAAGTATTATGGTTAAGGGGTAAAAACTATAGTTTTGGGCTCTTATTAAACCACCCCCAAACAGTATTTTGCTTGTACTCAATCAAATATGAGAAATTATAATAAGTGACCAAAAATGGAGTTCTAACTACTCTTGTTTCGCCGAGTCCGATTGCATTGACCATATGTAACAAGGCCTTAAACCACTAGGAATTCCCTAGTGGACGAGTTATAGCATCGTGAGAGTTTTCCAGTGAAGGTACTCACAAACTTCATCTATACTACAACGACTAAGAAATAAAACTATTATTTCCTTATTTATGCTCCCAATTGTCTATATATCTCACTAGCAATGAATAAAGAATAATCAAGTCGAAACCTAAGCTAATATATGCATAATAATCAATCATCTACGAATAAACATATATACAATGAGTAATACTTTGAAATGCACTAGCAGGTCCGTTTATGAAAACTCGCAATAGTGTCCTTAAATTGGTCCTCACATAAATGTCAAGACAAAAACCACTCTGATTTTTCCGCTCAAGTTTCGCTACTCCAGTGTGCAGTGGGTACACTTTAACTTACAATCTCAATGACACACAAGGAAGCCAGAGTCGATCAAACACATCTGCCACTTATTATCACACTAACCTATTCCTAATTAAGCTAGATGTCTTTATTAGGTGTTGCGGGGTTTAGGAGATGGTTTAAGAAAGAAGGAAATGGATATTTAAAAAGGACAAGTCTGAGATAATTGAGTCTTCATATTATGTAACTAGAGAAAACCTTGTTCTTTACTTTTGCTTCTACATTTTGTTTCCATCATTAGCCATATTTTTCTTTTTCTTTGGCTTTTGACTCCTTGAATTCTATTTTTTGAGTTCTAACTCTTTTTTTTTCTATTATTTGTTTTTTTTTTATTTATTTGGATGGAAACTTTCTTTTCTTATTTGAAGCGACTAACAATTTCTTGATTTCAAAGGTCTTTCTCTTTCCTATTTTTCATCTCTATTCTCATACTCATTCAAAGAATGGGTAGGCTGATTTTTTTTTTATTTTGTTTTGTAAATGGTTAAAAGATTTGCGGTTTATGAAAGGCTAAAGAAAGGCTCAGAGGGGCGACTAGCAGAAAATAATTTTATAAGGGTTGAATTTCTGGTTATATCGATACAAAGAGGGCCTAAATTCTCGCTTAGGATATGGTATAGTGATCAAACAAGTGGACGTGTGATTTCTCTATCCGGATTTTACTTCTCCCTTGTGTCATTTCTCAAATGTTTTACTCATATAAGGCTTTAGGCTATATTCTCACAGGATTTGTAAAATAAGTACTCTAGCCTAGATTTCAGAAACTTACTGCCAAACAATCATAGATACTCATGTAATATATTTATGGATAGATACAAGGATTATTACCTACATATTAACCTAAGTTTCTAAAAACAATTATAATGCAAAAGCTACGTGAGATTTCTAGATTATCAAGGACTTAGAGAAGGAAAACAATACCAATATTCCTAAGTGTATAGTATAACTTTTTATTTATATTTTTAAAAAATTTGAATTTTTAACTAGAAAATAAAAGCATATTATACATATCTATATCCTAACAGATGCCTTAATTACACGTGTTTCTATGCCCCCCCCCCCCCCCAAACAAGAAGCATGTTTTGTCCTCAAAGTATTTAAATAAAAATGGTAGAGAAATACCATGGAGATGCGTAAAATTCTGGAACATCTGCAAAACAAGGTTAAAACATACTAATATAGAAAAAGAAAAACAGACACAACTATATATGAGTTCCACCCGTTATGGGGTTAACTAGAATTAAATTGGTTGGGACATAAGCAGACACTAACTGAAACTAAAACTTACCTCCTCTCCCACATTTACTCGTTATCCTCCTCATCTTCCTCTTTAAAGAGATGAGGTTCCTTCGCGTCCTGCCATGCCATGATAACTTGCCAAGCCCGTCGTCGTGTGTCATCAACACGTGCTAACATGTCAAGTGTTACTATGTCTGATGGTGTAAGGAGCAACCAAATGAGGTTGCACCTGCCATCCCGGCCAAGTCATTACTCGAAATGAGCGAACCACCCAATTGGTGGGTCTCATGACTTCAACCTTTTTCCAATCCGTGAACTGGGTACAGAATTCAGGTAGACAACTGCGCATGATGTGGCAAACTAAAACAGACATAAGAAGATACTTATGCCTCATGCTTTGGGCTCTATTAAGACTAGCCACTAATACTCGGGGAATGTCATATCGGTGACGTCCTTCAGCTAAAGCAAGGAAAACGTCACCTTCTGTACTATTTGCTGAAGTAAACTGCCACTCCCCTAAAATATTCATCAGGATGAATAATATGGTGGTGCCTACATTGAGGGACAGGCTACCAAGGGCCATGTTATAATGCCCTTGGTCCATTATACGGAACACCCCTCCCTCATAATACTCATGGAAATATGTATAGTCATAGAGGTATGCATTATCGGTCATATATCCCCACGTGTGAATAAGATTAAGTACTGGTATTCCCGAAACTAACGCTACCAAATACTTATTGAATTCTAGTAGCATGTCATCAACCACGACAGAGAATTGTTGTTCTCCGTGCTAGTTACAATAGAAACTAACATTATTGTAAAAATATTCAGTAAGCTGAGGTGAATACGAGTCGTCTTCACTTACCAGTAGATGCCTCCATCCTAACTGCAAGATCCTGTCGTGAAACCAATGTCCATAAGTCTCGCTTCCCAACAAGTCTTCAAAAGACTGCTCCGGTATGACTATAGGTGATGTCATCACAAAATTACTCTCTAGAACAGCTGGAGCGATCCTGGAACAACCTACAAAAAATAGGAATTTTTCCTGCCTAAGGAGGTCAAGGCGCGGGGTGCGCTCTGACTAAGCCTTGTATGGGTGCTGGTCGTGCTCCGGAGAATTTGGACTCATGTGTTTTGAAGCGAATGGTATTTCAGTTTGGTCTTGGGAGGGCGCGGTCGTGCTCAAGTGAAAACTGGACTTACAGTGTTTTGGGCGTGGGTCACGCTCAGAATTGGTCCAGGTAGGGCGGTCGCTTCGAGGAGCAAATGGATCGTGTTTTGTTTTGGGCTGGTGGCATCGAATCGAGGCGCAGGCGCTCGAAATCGAGTGCTAAAGTGAAGCAGAAAAAGAAAGAAAACTTGGGAGTGAAAGGTGAGAGATGAAAGTGAGAGATGTGAGTTTTGTGTGGCAAATGAATGAAGTTTATATAGGTTTTGAGTTTCCAAAACGAATCGGGAAGTTGCCAAAAAGTTTTAAGGCAATTGCCAAAAACTAAAAAAATTCCAAAACCGAAAACGGAAACAACCCGTATTCTTGATTCTAAAACAAACCTAATATCTTTTAGATTGAATTTAGAATATTAACTTCTAAACTCTTTTAGATTTCATCCTACTACAACATCTAATCATAGGCATGCCAATATCGGCAATATTCTCAACAATCACTCCAAAACAACTTCTAAAATTGAGGTACATATAAAAATTATGCCAGAATAAATAATATCACCCCCCAAATAATTCAGGAAGGTGGGATTAACAATAAAAACAATGCACATTTTGAAAAGAACCACATTATATTAAAATTGAAATTCAAACAACATTTAACTACTCAATTCAAATTTAACTACGGAATTCAAAAATTAACATCCGACTAAATAAAAACAAATACAAAACAACATCAACTCATAATATCCATAAATAACGCGCAGCTAGTAGTCGATGGCACATGAGAAGGAGATGACTCTTGAGCTCCCAATGGGCCAGAGCCATCCGTCCTGTGGCGACGACGCTCGTGCCTTACAGACGCCTCTTCAGAAGAAGAACCCCCCTGGGATGGGAAGCGTTCATGTATATATTCACGGAACTTTCGCTGAGCTTCCATCTCGGCCTTCATCTCCTCCCAATGCTCATCATCGCGTTGGGCGCGAGTCTCAAAGTTACGATGGATAGCAGCTTGCCGAGTCCGAAGGTCTTCACAAATTATATTAAGAGAACGCATGCTACGATGAAGCACCGACATGCATTCTGCATCAGATGTACACCTCTCCAAGGCATCGGCATCAAAACATGTCGTGTCATCCTCGTCCTCCTCCTCATCCTCTTTAACTACCCTCTCTTCAGGCAGCCTCCACGTCTTTTGGATATACTCTGTATAAATAGTAGGATTTTGGTGCCTTTTCAGGTAAATCCAATCAGACTTCGGAGTCGCTCTCAAGGTCATCATGATCTTCGTTATCAAAACAGAGAGAGGTGCAATACTCTTCCCGACTCCTCTAATCATAGTAATCAAAAACTCGAGGATACAGAAATCATACTCTCTCGTCTGGAATATCCAAAGCACGTGGAGACAATTCAGGCTGATGTCACTGACTTTCTCCTTTCCAATGACATACCTCCCAATCCACTGAGCGGCAGCCAGCTGGTTGGTTCGCAGAGACAACTGGTGAACACAATGTGAGCTCGCATTGTAGTTACCCTCCAAAACCATCTCGTTCATTAATGGCTCGATCCCAGTAAATTGGGATTCCTGATCACTGTGGCTACTAGAGTGCGTCTTTCCTCCATGCCGAAGATACGAGCCAACAAATTTCTATCCACTTCTCTCCTTACTTTATTCACCTTCACAAAAATTTTATTCCCAACCAACTCCCTCGTCCTATAAAATTGTTGGACCAAATCTTCGTGATAAAAATCGTTCGTCGTATACCACAAATGGTTCCAATCCCTACGAATCATCTCGTCACTGTAAAACGGCCCAAAGTTGAAGGGCGTAAATGTTTGTTTCGGTAAAATTCGTCGTTTTAGAGCCATTTGATGTTTGAATGGATTTGTGGGTTTGAATAAGGTAGGGAAAGAGTTTGCAACAACCTCACTAAAAAAATCAATGGTGGTGGCGTGGTGGGGGCGGTGGTAGTTCGAATTCTTGGATTTTTGGATGTTTTCGGTGGTTGAAATTGTTGGGGATGGTGGTGGCAGAGGTTTGGAGAAGATTTGAATTTGTTTTAAACTGTTGGCGTGGGTGTAGTTAGGTTTTCTTATTATTTTTTTTATTTTTGGTTTCTAGGGTTTGGAAGCTTTGTTAATGGCGGAATGAAAGAAATCGCGATTCTATTTTTTTGATTTGGAGGAAGGGGCGCGCGTGTCGCGCATGTGTGTGCGAGCTTAGGCCTAAGCCCAATTCGATTTTTGAAATCCGTCGATTTTTCGCGCAACTTCAAACTAAATTTGGCACTTCGTTACCGGTCTGATTTATGCGAATGAGATATAGAAGCGATCAGGAGAGAATTTCCAATCCAATGATCCATAAAACACTCTATTCCAACTGTGGGTGACATATAAGAAGATGGAAAATGCCTCAAAGTGCGTGTGTGACACAAGTTATGCCAAGGAATGAAATCTAATTTCATAGATAATGTCCACCCGAATCAAAAATATAATTAAACGGCCTAAGCAATACAAATGGAAGGTTTAACAATCAAGGATGGAAAAACAAACACCCCACCCCCAAACAAATTTTTGACAACAAAGTTTAGAAAATTTGTTTGAAACGTGGGTCTTTTAGAGTCATATTCCCAAGACTTCCTTAATTACTATTTTTATGATTTAGAATTTTTTTTTTAATTTTTATTTTTTTTATGAAAAAGATATAATAGAGAAAAACAATAAAGCAATAAATGCATAATTCACACCATAGACGAACATGACTAAAAAACCGAGAAAACATGCAAGAGTGGAATACGTGAATTATGTTAACCGTAGACTTAGAATCCGGTACTTACAGCCACACACTCCCTAGGGAGGGCCCAGTTCCCTGAATGGTGCACTTACCAATATATGGAAATGAAAAGAAGTACACCAACCAACAAAATGAGCCGTTTATAGTCAAATATTCTAGACTTTAACAAATAACTGGATATATATATATATACCCTGCAATTTTCAATAAATCAACAACCTAAAGAGTTGTGGGTCTTTCCATAAATAAATAACATGGAATGCACCCCCAAACAAAATCAAACTCCAAGATTTCCTACGACGTAACTTAGTGAAATGGAAGCAAAGTCTGATAGATCTAGAACGTAACCGCACATGCACCTTCTTTTTCATCTTTGAACGAGAGGGTGTCCAAGTGAATGATTGTGAGAAAATGGATGTTTGTGGAAGATATGGTGGATATGGATGAATTTTAGACGTAAGGAATGGAAGAATTGAGAATGTGGGTTTAACACAAAACTCATTCATGGTGTAGGTGGGTACTGTCTCAATTCTGAGAATGAAGGTGTCGAGTGCTTTTCCCTTAGGAATTATTTCCGTATTAGGAGGATTTAGAAGATCATTAAGCACAGAAGAAGCAAGAGGGTCAAGCGCAAACTCCATGTTCCGTTGAAAAGGTGGAGGGTGGGGAACATTGATGGAAGGTGAATGAGTGACTGGATGATATGAAGTATGGCGCTAACCTAATGCTCTCAATTCTAGATCATCAGAATCTTTAAGATATATGAGACATTCCTCAATAGGTGGGCTAGAAGAATCACTGGGATAGAGGGTGAAAAATTCTTTTTCTGTCATGGTGTTAAGGGATGAATGGATGTTGATAAGTGGGTACTCACAAGGTGGCAAAGAAGAGTTGCACAAGAGCTGAAGGAAATCTTCCTCAATTTCATCTACGTCCAGGGAGTCCTTGTCGAAATTAGAACTTCCGAAGGAAATGAATTGGTGCATATGATTATGAGGAAACGTGTTGTTAAAATACTCTTGAGCTAAGCTCTTTATCATGCTAACTTGTCCATCGATATTCATATCAGGAAAATGTTTCCTCGTTTTAAAAACATTGACCTCAACAGAAAGATGGCCAAAGGACAAGGACATCAAACCATCGCAGCAGTTTATAAGCGCATTGGCAATTGCCAAGAAAGGGCGCCCTAAAATTATCTGAACAGAGTCGTTAGCGACTTCTGTATCGAGGATAACAAAATCCGTAGGATAGTAGAAATCTTGAACCTTAACCAGCACATTTTCCACTACACCCTTAGGATACTTGATAGACCTATCAGCTAATTGCAACGTTATTGTTGTAGGTTGCATCTCCTGTAGACCTATTTGTTTATATAAATAATAAGGGAGTAAGTTAGCACTCGCCCCCAGGTCTAATAAAGCAGTGGTCGTGTGAGTATCCCCTAAAGTGCATTGTACAGTAGGACGACCAGGGTCCTTGTACTTAACGATTCTATTGTATTCCATTAAGGTTGAAAATTGTTCAATTAAAAATGCGTCTTTAGGAATCTTTGTCTTACGCCTAGTAGTGCACAACTCTTTGAGAAACTTAGCATGGTGAGGTAACTTTTTAATTGCTTCAAGAAAAGGTAAGTTTATCGTTAGATTTTTAAAAACTTCCCTAATCTCGTCAAAATTTGTATCCTTGTTTAGCATAGCTAATCTCTGAGGAAACGGTGGTTTCTCTCTATATTTAGCATATAGATCAACAGAATGTTTAACCTTGGCGTTATGTTTCTTAGGTTGTAGTTTAACTGGTACCTATACAGGGGTAGGATCTTCAGTTTCTATTTCGGTATCTAGTTCAATATCTGGTATAGGGACTACTGGTGGGGTAACTATACGCATAGTTACTTTGTTATCAACCACTCTGCCTGAACGGAGAGTGGTGATGGAATTTAGCTCACCTACATTTTCATTGTTCTTACTAGTACTACCGTTGACCTCAAAGGCTGTGTTTGTTGTTTTAGGATTAGATATCGCTTGTCCTGGAAACACACCTTTTGTTTGTACCTTCTCTTGTGCTATCTGCTGTAAGGAAAGTTGGATAGCTTGTAAAATTGGTTGTTGGGTTTGTATAAAGGCATCAAAACGATCCGGTTGTGGAGGAGTGTTAGATATAGGTTATGTGACAGGAATCATGTCACATTGATTATTAATGGGTGGATTTTGATAGTTATTATTTACCGGAACGATACCTCTATTAGCATTATAATTATTATTGTTATAATTATTATAATTACCCCGACCTTGTGTTTGACTTTGTCCTTGCCTCAGTGGAGCTTGGTTGTAATTGTTTGTTGGCCTAACATTTGGGTTAAACAACCTTGGAGGTTTTTGATTATTTTGCCAACCGAAGTTGGGGTTTTGTCGCCAAGCTGTGGTAGATTCGCTATTAATTGAGCAAACATTATCTTGTTGTAATTGTTGTTGTTCATAGGCGAGAGAACAATAGGAGTCGGGATGCTCAGGACTCAAACATAAATTACATGGATTGGAGTTGACATTCATGACGAGGATAGGCTTTTGTTGAACAGAAATAGCCTCTACCTTTTTAGTGAGAGATTCAATTAAAGTTTTTAGCTCAGGATCGGGTTTCATCTCAAACATACCGGCGACCTTAACTGTTGTAGAAGAACTAGCAGAACGGGAGATATCGTCACTACCCCCAGTTATTATTACGCTTAGTTTGATCTTCTAAAAATTTATAAGCCTCTGAGGCTCCTTTCACTACACCATAACAGGCAATTAGTAACGTCAAAAAAGCGTTGCTATTATTTTTCGCAACGCTTAAAATGCGTTGCAAATTTGGGGTGGATAAAGTGTTGCAAATATTTGTAACAGTCCATAACCGTTACAGTGTCTACATTACCAACGATTATTAAGCATTGCTTAGTTAAATTTGTAACACTTTACCAAAGCTGTTTTAATACGTTTCTTTAATTTTTTGCAACGATTTCCTTGTTTCCTAATGTCTTTAAACCGTTACAAATTTGGTGATATTGTAAAAGAATTATTTTTCTTCTTTCCCGCGCCATTTTTTGGGGGCTACCTGAATTTGCAAAAGATATCATTCCTGGTTATATATGCAAGCAAATATCAAAGTTAGACTTTAGCTACTGATCCATGAAAACACACATTTTACAACTAAATGATAGTATAGACAAACAAAATGCTGAAAAAGTATGATACTCCTCATTGAACCATATAACTTAACAACTTAAAAAGATTTTCTAATGGAAAATCAATATTCTTTTTTTTGTACAGTGGTCTTAAACAAGAGAAAATCACTCGTAGACTTGCAGGTACAAAAATCCACCCACTGTTATCATTTCAAAGTACCTTCGAAGTGCAACACCAAGTGCAAATATTTCTTTTAATTTCCAGCTGCCAGGCATTGGTCACGGCTTCACTCCGCACAAACGACAAAAAACAGGTTGACCATACAGTCCTTAGTGCAACTCCATAATTCCATTTATTTCCTGAAAATTTAACGTCAAAATACTTGTTATCAACATGTGCAAGCATAGAATAAACACTGGCTACCTTATAGTTACACCACTATCTTTATTTGATTGTCTGTGTGCAGGAGTGTGTGTATGATACGTGTGAGACAAAAGTTCTTCAAATTTTCAAAATGCCTCAATACCATATACTTGTAACTAACAGAAAAACAAAAAAATCTGAAAACAATGAAAGAGGGAATTAAACACACCTATTAAGTCACAGTTGTGATATTGCAGCCATCGCGTTTGACCTTAATTGTTTCTTCAATATAGCCATTACTTTTGAGAATTTCCTCACATCCACTCTAAACCCTACTTAGCAATTAAATTCATCAGCAAAGTGCTCAACCAATCCCATTTCTATATCTTGACCCTCGTGCTTCAGGTTCCATCTAGCATCTTTCACCTACAACAAATTCTAGAATAAGCAATAGGAACAAACTTCTAACCAAAATTTTAACAGCAAGAGGGAGACATAATACATCATATATGTACAAATATACCAATTCCTTTTAACCATCAATATGCAATAGAATAAGAATCAGATTGGCAAAACATGAATAATTAAATGGGGAGTACAATGCAAACCAACTCCACCCATTCCAAAATAAATCCATACACTCTGTATCCAAGTCAAATTTTTACACGTAAATTGATATCACACAAATAAAAGGCTGAAAAAGTAAGATACTAACTACTGTCCGAGTGCATCAGTTTGTGTGTGATGTGTGACAACAGAGTACTAAATACTTCACTAATACCATATACTAGTAACTGGGTAATTAAAGTAGTCTCCACAAGTAACTATCTTATTCCCTTGCAAGGAAGAACTGATGATTATCTAATATAAGAATTTTTTAGACTAAGCAACTACCTTTACATGGGTCGTCCTTGGAATGGCAGACATACGATGCTCCTGTTTCATCCATTTATTTACATTTTAGCACACTCAATATGAATGCAACCTCATCAGGTGTAGTAGTTGTAGCCGTTACCTATTATTAACCTATTCTATCTCCTATTGCTGGTGTACGCCTTCAACTGGATGTACATACAATGAATCTCCACAACCCAGCTAGTACTGAGAGCCCAAGCCAAAGAGATAATTATTAGCAAATGTAGAAAAGTTGTCACAATCTTAACTTCGCACATACTAGACTGCTCTGCGCAGCTACTCATACCTGATGATAAGAATAACCAGAGATCCTTAAGATTACCACCTTCAGCGACTGCCAATTAGCAACCTTCAACCTCCAATTCAGTCCTTATGTAACACGCAACCTTCTTCATACTCTTACTAGTCCATTTTGGAAATCCCTTTAAGACCCTCTATCAATTGAGCCTTTATGTTCATATTCTTTAACCTGCAACAATTAGCAACAACTCAACACATTGAAAGCTCATAGAAGTTAGTTCACACTTCATAGCTAACTGCTAACCATGAGTTCCAAAATGCAATCTAAAAGTCCTTTTGAGTCCCAACCAGTTCTATACAATATTGTGGAAGCAATTAATTCTTTCAATGAAGTTAGAAAATTCGTCAATGTTAACAAAACTAAAAACCAGTGTTTAGTTATAAACAAACTATTATTGTCCAATTCAGTTTCATTGTCCAGGTGCAGGCAAACTTCAATCCGGAAAACAAGAGCACAAAATATTTAAGCAAACAGAAGCTTTAGACACTAGAATAAAACAAGATGTTTGTTCTTAAATAAATTGCAACAGATTCAAACTATCTAACACAACACACAACAGTTCATGATATACTCGTATGATCTAACATGATATACCAAGACAAAAATCCCTATTTAGATTGGTACAATGGCTGCCTCAAGTGTAATAATTTATGTAGCATACTGCTCAAATCAATCCACTCACAGGCCATGCTAGAAGGAAAGTATTAGAGGGGGGGAATGGAAATTCATATTTGTAATGGAACAAAGCATGTAAGCCTTACAAGTAAGGTATCTCGTTGTAGATAGGTTACAGAAGAAGACTTACTTGTTCAGTACCAAGGGCCCTCACAAATGACACCTAAACGCAAAGACCACAAAACTCCATGTCGTCGATCCTTTAACCATCTAGACGTAACTTAACAAGATGAATAAAAACCCAATCAACTTTGTTTTTATCAGTGAAATAACATGCCTATGATTGAACAAAATATGGCGAAATGATTAAGGCTAAGCATCCAAAATTCAGGTTAATGTTAAGCCATAACCTGTGCCAGATACAAAGGGCATACAACACCCAACCATATACAAGAGTACTTTGGAGTTGATTCCCTAAAAGATACTTTGTGTTGAGTCGACCCAGCTAGAGAGACATGGTCTGCTTTGAGCTTGTGGCCACCATATGGCTTAAGCCACACAGGATTTAGCCTCTACTTCTTCTGTTTTGAAATGAAGCAATACCAAGTAAATTGAAGCACGTAATCAAATAAAAATTGTACCTTTGAACCAAACAAGATCGAATTGGTATAAACCCTAGTTTAACAATGGACTCCCTACAAACGATTCAATGGTGAGAAATGAGTGATAGTTGAAGAACAAAAACCCTAGAAAAGGAAGAGAAGATTGAACAGCCGCAGACGAGATGGTGAATGGATACTTACTAAATCAGCAGTGAGAGAGAAAATTCAACAGCGGTAGCAAGACAGAAGATTGAGCAACGGCAGCCGAGAAGTGCTTTCCGGTTTGAAATGATTGAGCAGGCGGCAAAAGAGAAGGAGACCCTAGTTTCGTTTAATAACGAGAGAGAGGGCTGTGTTTTCTGGTTTGAGACTTTGAGCAAATAATAGACGACTGCGATTTTTTGTTGGTTTCCCTCTCCCGAAATTTCGAAGTTGTTTTAGTTTTTTATATTTGTAACCCTTTTCACACGGTGTGGTACAATTAAAAAGTGTTACAAATTAATTTTAGAAATCCATCCGAGTTAAAGGAACACTATACAACATTCCCAACGTTAATAAAGCAAGAAATGGGCCTCAGCCCCCTCATTTTGGTTCAGTTATATGTAAACTCCCTACTTACGGACATACTCATAAAACCTCCCTATTATTCAAATCCAACCAATTAACCTCCCTGCTTTCTATAATGGACGCAAATCTCGGTCTAATTTTTATCTCCACATTTATCTGTTTCCTTTTTTGCCCTTCTTAATAAATAACCACCGTATGTTCTTTTTTTGTTGAGTTCGCTCTAACGAAGAAGCCAATGAAAACACTGATTTTAACTTCGTTTCTTTTGTCATTGAAGAGAGTCATTGGTATTTGATTCTTATGTGAAAATACTTTTTACCACATACATGTTCATAATGATATTTATAAGCCAATGAGACATTTTAGGGAGTTTGAACCAGGGCGTTATTAGTACTCGATGATTGATGAGAGATCAGTAGATTGAGTGGAATTTGTTTGATGAAATGTTTGTAGGAAATAAGTTAGTGTTTATTTGATCTGAAAAGGTTAGTGAAATAGGAGATCTTGCATGGGAGAGAACGATTGTTTTAATCTACTCAAAAGTGATGGGTAAGGAGAAACCAAAGCAAATGCAGAGACAAAATTGGAGAGTTGAAATTGTCTGATGTCTTGACAAAATATATGTAAATATATATTTACATAGGAGGGTGGATGCTATTAAAACAGCTTTGATAGACATGTATAGTAAATGTAGGAGGGTGGATGCTACGAGAAGAGTTTTCGACAGTATGTTGGTGAGAAATATTATTTCTTAGAATGCAATGATATTGGGGTATTACATTCATGGCTGTCCAGACGATGGCATAAGTCTGTTTCATGAAATGACTAGAATAATGCATTGCGATGATGATTATGGTGGTGGTAGGAAGGAAAGGAAAAGATCGAAGGCAGCAGAGCAACTTGTTATCCCAGATGAGATTACTTTCATCTGTGTTTTATGTGCTTGTGCTCGTGGAGGATTGTTGTCGGATGGAAGAAGTTACTTCAACCAAATGTCATCTGTGTATAATTTGAAGCCCAAGTTTGCCCACTATTGGTGCATGGCAAATCTCTATTTTGGTGCTGGGCTTGTTCAAGAAGCAATGCATAGTATATTTGATTGCTCATTTTGATGTTATATAGACACATTTTATAAAACTATATTTACAGTGACTGAATTTTTATAGACGTTTTTTTGACATTTGAGTTCTAACCAGGTGACGCGGGTTATGGAAATATGAAGTTACATATGTGCATACAAATTTACATATGCAAATATGAAATTTCATAGACATTTTTTCTGACATCTGACAGGTGACACAGGTTATGTAAATATGAAGTTTCATATGTAAATATAAATTTACATATGATGCCGTCATATGTAAATTTTATATTGTCATATGTAAATACAAATTTACATAGGATGACGTCATCCCGGTTTGTCCTTAAGTCGAAATTATAAGTAAAGATTGATGACGTCAGCCCGGTTTTTACAGGGGTATTTTGGTCTGTTTTGGCTTTAATGTTATGTTTTAAATAATAGGGAGGTTTTATGCATGTGTTCGGTTAGAGGGGGTTTTTATGCTAGTTATGTATCAACCAGGGAGATTAAACCCAAAATCTGGTTAATAAAGTGTAGGTAACTTACCAATGCCAAAAAAATATTATAAAGCTAAAAAGGTGTGTGTTATAAATATCCTGTTATGGTGTAGTGTTTACTGAGAAAACTACCCCCATTCATTATATCAAGCACCTCTTTGTGGTGGTGTAACAGTCCCTCGAAAAAGGCACGAACTAGCATGTCTTTCGCAATGTTATGGTGTGGACACTCTATAAAAAGATCGGTGAAACGATTTCAAGCCTCTGAAAATGATTCATAAGGGTTCTGTCGAAAGAAATGAATCTTGGAAAGCATTTCATCGATCTTCAGTAGTGGGTAAAAATGTTTCATTAATAGTTGAACAAGTTTGGCCCACAAGTCCACATAATTAGGCGCTTGGGCAGTTAACCAAGATGCCGCCTTATCGGTTAGGGTGAAAGGAAACACCCTTAGTTTAATTTGTTCAGCACCAATCGTAGGATGGTAGAATGTAGTAAGGACTTGGTCAATCCTACGCATGTGCTGATAAGGTTTTTCATGGTCTAACCCATCCCATGAAAAACGGGTAACAAATTAAATATATTTGGGGGGATTCGAAAATTCCACATTAGGTCTGATAGAACGATGCAAGATTTTTGGCTATCGTTCAAAGCTTTGTAAAAGTCAGAGAGAGAAGATTCTCTTTCTTAAGCCATTATTTCAGGTGTGGTGTGTGGAATACTAGTTAGAGGTGTAGTGATTGGTAGACTAGATAGGCGTGTGTGTTGACGTTGCCAGTTGATTACGTTAGGCGTTTTTCTTCTGCCTGACCTTAATCTCATGCAAGGCTAAGACCAATATTAACTAAACACGACAACACTCAAAACAATCATGATTTGCTAGTATGAACCTCTAACAGGAGATGCGAGGTGTGAAAGAAAGAAGTACCTGAAAGCCTCCTTGTTTCGCTTATGAATAGCGTATTATTTACGCGAGCTCAGTGTATATAATAAGTTAGAAACACTGAATAACTTGAAGAAATGGAAGTTTTAACTAACCTGCGGAAATCGGGCGGTTCAGAGTAGGGCGCGGGTCGCTCTCGGCCCGGATCGAAGTCCGATTGATTTGGCTGGTCGCTCCAAGTTTGCCTACTGAAGGAGCGATCGACTCCTTACTTCACTGATGTCCAGTGATTTGGGTGCAGGTCGCACTCCAAGTTTAGCCTACCAAGGGCGCGGTCATGCTCCGTGTAATCCTGCGAGGAAAATTTCAGTTCTGAAACGGACAATCACAGTTAGAATCAAACAAGGGTGGGTAGGTTCAATGGGACTTTGGAAAAACTAATTATACTAACGAAAACAATTCTAAAGGGAACTAAGACGGCAGCGGCACCATTTGATAAAGGTAAAATGAATAGTTTTACTTACGAATAAACGATTAAACTTAAACGCAAATACAACTAAAACTATTTTCATGTCTACTTATCAAAGTTTTTCTACTCTCGATTCTATCAAAATAGAGTTAGAGTAAAAGATTTGTTTCACTCCTAGTTATTTAGAATTAGTGTTTCCTACGATTATCAATCTATCCAAAGTTAATGAGAGTAATGATAGAATTATACTACGATGCAAATTAAACTAACAAGATACGATAATGCAACTACGGAATGCTAAATTGAATCTATGATAAGGAGTTAGGGGGGATTGATTCCACCATAACTCAACTTAATCAACTAACAAAGAAATGTCGCAATCCAAATCGAAATGCTTTCGCATAATGATAAAGATAAAATTGAATTGTTTACCTACGAAATGAACAATGAACTCAAAACGTAAGTAAACTAAAACTAATCTTATGATGCTTTATACTTATCAAAGATTTCTCTACTCTCAATCCCTTGAGATATAGTGGAGTAAGAGGTTCGTTCCACTCCTAGTGCTCTAGCATAGAATGTTTTCTAGTCTAATTGATCAATCTTAAAGTCAATGAGAGCTTTACGAAGGTGTTAAACTACGATGCAATGTGAAAAACAATATGTTGAATTTAACTACGAATGCTATGACAATATGATTGTTTTGAATCTAGATAAAAGATTAGAGGGGAATTGAATCCACCTCGAATCCAACTTAATAGCCTAGCATAGATTCTTGTATCTCGATTCTTACGTTCTTACGGCAAGAAATTCGAGTTCTAATCCCTATTGTTCATGGCATTTCTACCGAAAGTACTAACTAGCATATGAGGTCGCCCACCCATTCTCATGGCTTAATCACGACCTTCTAGATTGGAATAGACTCTACAATGCTTCTACACTATACCACTAAGTTTTCATCAAGCCTTCATCAACCCCTCTAATGGAGGTTTTAGCCTTGAATCATTCAATCATCATTCCCATATGAATCTAAACTAAACATATTATCAAGATTTGAAATTTACTAATCTAATTAAACAATGATTAAATTCTAATTAACAACTAATAAATGGTAACCAACAATAATTAAAACTAGATCTAATAGATTGAAATAACACAATTCAAATTGATAAAATAACTATTTTATTTATCTAATCAATCAAGAACAATGATTCAAAGACTTAATCTAAAACAAGAATTGAAAATGGAACTAAACTTAATTTTATTAATTAAACTAGATCTAGAATTATCTATATTGTTTTAGGTCTAACTAGCTACCATTAACAAAGAGCTAAGCTTTGGTTTTTATATGTCCAGATCCAAAAATCGTGCATGGGCTTGGAGCCATGTTTTGGGCCAGAGAATCAGGCCCAAAACCCAATATTTTCAGTCCAAAAACGCCCCTTCAGCTGCAGTTGGCTTCAACAGACTTTTCGTCCACTTTTGCTCCTCTGATTGGGTCAAGGCTTAGACCATTGGAAAGCTCTTTCCGAGTCGGTCGTTTTGACATAAGGTAGGCCCAATTCCGAGGTCTGAGTCCAAAGATACGGCTTTTGGAAGTTCTGCTGACTTATGTATTGTTTCAGCCTGCGTCGACTTTTCAGCTTTTGACCGGGCTTTAGAAAGGCTTTGTCTTCTTGAATCTTGGCCTTAAATCGCGGAACTCCTTAGTAACCGACCTTAGCTCCTTTATATCGCTAAAGTGGCACATTTCTGCACATAATGGACTTTGAAACCTGAAATGCATAAAAACACGTAATCAGTGTTAACTCTTAATTATTACTCACATAATTGGTCTAGAGGTATGACCGTTATAGGGTTAAAACTACAGTTTTAGGCCCTTATCAAACCACCCCCAAACAGCATTTTGCTTGTCCTCAAGCAAAGATGAGAAATTAGAATAAGTGACCAAAAATGGAGTTCTATCTACTCTCGTTTCGCTGAGTGTGATTGCATTGACCATATACAACAAGGCCTTAAACCACTAGGAATTCCCTAGTGGACGAGTTATAGCCTCGTGAGAGTTTTCCAGTGAAGGTACTCACAAACTTCAACTATACTCCAACGACTAAGAAATAAAACTATTGTTTCCTCATTCATGTCTCAATTATCTATACATCTCACTAGCAATGAATACAGAATAATCATGTCGAAACCTAAGCTAATATATGCATAATAATCAATCATCTACGAATAAATATATATACAATGAGTAATACTTTGAAATGTCTAGTAGGTGCGTTTCTGAAACTCGGAATAGCGTCCTTAAGTAGGTCCTCACATAAATGTCAAGACAAAAACCACTCTGATTTTTCCGCTCAAGTTTTGCTACTCCAGTGTGCAGTGGGCACACTTTATCTTACAATCTCAATGACAACAAGGAAGCCGGAGTCGATCAAACATATCTGCCACTTACTATCACACTAACCTATTCCTAATTAAGCTAGAGGTCTTTATTAGGTGTTGCGGGGATTAGGAGATGGTTTAAGAAGGAAGGAAATGGATATTCAAAAGGACAAATCTGAGATAGTAGAGTCTTCATATTATGTAACTTAAAGAAAACCTTATTATTTACTTTTGCTTCTATACTTTGTTTCCATTCTTAGCCATATTTTTTTTTCTTTTTCTTTGGCTTTTGACTCATTTTATTCTATTTTTTTGGAGTTGTTATTTTATTTCTATTTTTATTTTTTTTTCTTTGGATGGGAACTTCTTTTCTTTATTTTCTGAAGCAATTAACTAACTTTTGTTTATACCGGTTTTTCTCTTCTTCTTTCTTCCTCATTCTATTCTCAGACTTATTCTAGATTGGGTAGGTTGATTTTTTTATTTTGTTTTGTTTTTGTAACAGGGTAAAGAATTTGTGGTTTATGAAAGGCTAAAGAAAGGCTCAGAGGGGCGACTAGCGGAAAGTAATTCATAGGTTTGAATTTCTGACTATATCGATCCAAAGAGGGCCTAAATTCTCGCTTAGGATATGGTTTAGTGATCAAGCAAGTGGACGTGTGATTTCTCTATCTAGATTTTACTTCTCCCTTGTGTCATTTCTCAAATGTTTCGCTCATATAAGGCTTTAGGCTATATTCTCACAGGATTTGTAGAATAAGTACTCTAGCCTAGATTTCATAAACTTACTGCTAACAATCATAGATACTCATGTAATATATTTATAGATAGATGCAAAGATTATTACCTACATATTAACCTAAGTTTCTAACAATTATTCTGATGCAAAAACTACGTGAGACTTCTAGATTGTTAAGAGCATAGAGAAAGAAAACAATACCAATATTCCTAAGTGTATAACATAACTTATTTATTTATATTTTTGAAAATTTTTGAAATTTTTTGAAACTTTAACTAGAAAACAAATGCATATTATACATATCTATATCCTAACAGATGCCTTAATTAGATGTGTTTCTATGCACCCCCCCCCCCCCCACAAGAATCATGCTTTGTCCTCAAAGTATTGTAAATAAAGAGGGTAGGAAAAATACCATTGAAACGTATGAAATTCAGGAACATCTACAAAACAAAGTTATAACGTACTAATATAGGAAATAAAAACTGACGCAACTCTATAAGAGTTCCACCCATTATGGGGTTAACCGAATTAAATTGCTTGGGACATAAGCAGACATTAACAAATTAAACTAAAAACTTACCTTATCTCCAGCTTAAACATCCTCTTCCTCGTCAGTGAGACGAGGTTCCTTCGCATCCTGCCACTCCATTGTAATTTGCCAAGCTTGCCGCCAGTTATCATCTACTAATGCTAACCTGTTAAGTGTTATCATGTCTGATGGGATGTACGGGGCAACCAAATGAGGCTGCACCTGCCATCCCGGCCAAGTCATTATTCGTAACGAGCGAATCACCCGATTGGTGGGTCTCATGACTTCAACCCTTTTCCAATCTGTGAATTGTGCACAGAATACGGGTAAACAACTACGCATGATGCGGCTTACTAAAACAGGCATAAGAAGATACTTACGCCTCATGGTTTGGGCTCTCTTAAGACTAGCGACTAATTTCGGGGAATGTCATATCTGCGGCCCGTCCCCGGCTAGAAGCGATGAAAATGTCACCAAGATGCGGTTTGCGAAATGAATTGCCATTCCCCAAAATATTCATCGGGATGAATAACATGGTGGTGCCTACGTTTAGGGAAAGGCTACCAAGGGCAATGCTATATAAGCCCGGTCCATTACTCGAAATACCCTCCCCATAATACTCATGGAAATATGTATAATCATAAAGATATACATTATCGGTCATATGCCCATGTGAACAGGATCAGGTATTGGTAATCCACGAAACTAGAGAGCGACCACATTTTTATCGAATTGATGTGTCGTGTCTTTGACTACGACAGAGAACTCTTGTTCTCCATCCTGATTACTATAGAATTTAACATGGTCGTAGAAATAAGCAGTAAGCTGTGGTGAATATGAATCGTCATCACTTACCAGTAGATGACGCCATCCTAACTGCAGGATTCTTTGTCGGAACCAATGTCCATAGGTCTCGGTGCCCAACACATCTTTGAAAGACTGTTCAGGTATGACTATAGGAGATGTCATCACAATAACTCTTTGAATAGCTCCACAAAAATCCTAGAATGACCGTCTGAAAATTGGAATTTTCCGCGTTATCGAAGGCGGTGGATTAATTAATCATACATAGAAGCTGGTGATTTGCTCGTGTGTTAATGCTTTTACAGTGTTTTGGGCGCGGGTCGCGCTCAAGGAGGGCGCAGCGCGCTCTGACAAAAATTTTCAAAATGTAAAGGGCGCAGGCGCGCTCTGACGAGGCGCAGGCGCACTCGTAAGTGCTGAACCCGGAGTTTAGAGCAAAAAGAATGAAAAACTTGGAGTGGAAGGTCCGGGATGATGGTGGGGTGTAGTGTGGTTTGTTAGTGTAGAAAGAAAGGAGTTTAAATAGTTTCTGAGCTTTCAAAACGAATCGGCAAGTTACCAATTTGTTTGAAGGCAATTTCCGGAAATAGGAAAATTCCAAAACCGAAAACGGAAACAAACCATTTCCATGATTTCTAAAAATCCCGTATCTTTCACACTTGATTTAGAATAGTAACTTCTAAACTCTTCTAGATTTCATGCTAGCACCAAACAAATCATAGATATGCCGATATCGGCCAAATTATCAAACTTTCCTCCAAGACAACTTAACAATACAGATGATCATATAGCGACTTATGCTCGGTATAAATATTACCACCCCAAACAAATTCGGGAAGGTGGGATTAATGATAAAACAAGCAAGATACTAGAAAATAACCGGTTATATTAAAAAAAAATAAATTTTAAATGCAAACAACGTAAAATAAACACATTACTATTTAAATTTAACTACTTGAATTAAAATCCAACTAATAAAATGAAATTAGGAAATAACAAATAACTCCAAGTAGGGGGTGAACACCTAGTTTTGTGATGATGATGGGCCCAGGATGGAGATTGGCTTGAACCATTCTGTTTTGGCGACGACGCCATCATGCCTGTCGGACTCGGCTGAAACAGAGTCCTCCATGGGTGGCATGCGTCAGAGCATCTCTATTCGAACAAGCTACTGGGCTTCCATCTCAAGCATCGAAAGTAATCGTGATAACCGGGTTTGTTGATTCTGGTGGATAGTCTCCATGTTAGACAAGATATCGTCTAGAACCCCTTCGAGCATTTCAAATCTCCTCTGAAGGTTCCCTTGCTTCTTTTGAACTACACTCTGTCTATCTCGGATATTTTCACAAATACCATAAACGCACCGCAAGGCAGTTTGCAACACTTGCATGCGTTCTAAATTATAATTACAATTATCTAGAGCATCTTCATCCAGACATGTCATATCCTCCCTTTCATCCTCCGACTCAACCATTTTTTCTTCAGACAATGGCCAAGTCTCTTGGATGCAATCCGTATAGATACTTGCATTAGAATGCAATTTGATCTTAATAGGAGTAAATCTTGCGACAGCTCTAAAGGAGAGCATGATCTTAGTGATCAATACGGGAAGAGGCGCCAAGCTCTTCCCCACTCCTCGAATCAGATTAAACATTAAATCAATGATGCAGAAATTATACTTCTTTGTTTGCAAAATCCAGAGTCGCGCAGACATTGCAGGCCGATATCACGACTTTGTCTTTCCCGGGGCGTTCCTACCAATCCACCGAGCTTCTGACCCGTTGATTGGTTCTCAGGGTGTTTGGCGGACGCAATGGGATGTCGGATTGTATTCACCCTCCACGACAGTATCCTTCATCAAAGCAGGAACTCCAGTATACTGGGATTCCTGAATTGTCATTACTAGGTTGCTTTCAAGTGTAATTCCCTAGAGTTCGACTAACAACCGCCTCACCGTTACTTCTCTCCTCGTTCCTCCTAACTTTATGAAAATCCTATCCCCTTCCAATTCTCGCTTCTTATAAAATTGTTCTACCAAATCATGGTGATAGAACTCCTCAATTGAGTACCACAGTCCGTTCCAATGCCTCTTTATCATCTCCGCGTCGTAAAATGGTGCGAAACTGTCGTAAACAAACGCGTGTTCCGGCAAAATTCTACGTCGTAGCGCCATTGAAATTTTGTTAGACAACTAATGGTTTTGTAGACTGTGGGGGATCGGCGAGTTTGAAGAAAACAACTAAAAACAACGTAGGTGGCGGTGGTGGCGATGGTGGAGACTTTAATTGGTGGCTGTTTTTCGGAGTTGGGTTGGTTGTGGTGATGTTTTAGAGAAGATTTTAGGTGGATTTGATTTTCTTGGTGTAGGTTTAGTTAGGTTTCCTTCTCTCTCTCTATTTTTTTTATTTTGGTTTTCCAGGTTTGATTTAAAATAGGTAACCGGCGGGATTCAAGATGGAAACACTGTGCGTGTGGTTTGGGAAGGAAGGAGACGCACGGTCGTGCGTCCGGTTAGGGCAAAAGCCCAATGTGAATTCCGAAATTTTCTGATTTTGCGCGTAACTTCAAATTCAATTTGCCGCTTCGTTACTGGCCCGATTTTGGCGAATGAGTTATGGAAATGATCAGTAGAGAATTTCCAATCCAATGATCCATAAAATATTCAATTCAAACCATGGGTGACGTATAAGAGGGTGGAAGAATGCCTCAAAGTGCGTGTGTGACGTAAGTTATGCGAACGAAGGAAATCTAAGTTTAGATTACGTCAACCCAATTTAACTACAAGTAATGGGCCTAAGCAACACAAATGGATAGTTCGAGCAATCCAGATGGAAAGATAGACTGCCCACCCCCAAACAAATTTTTAACAAAAAATTTGTTTAAAACGTGGGTCATTTAAAGTCAGATTCCCAAGACTTGTTGGATTGCTATTTCTATGATTTTAGAATTTTTATTTTATTTTTATTTTTATTTTTTTATTTTTTATTAGTTTATTATAAGAAACACGAAAAATAATAAATACATAATTCACCCCATAGAGGAACATGACTCAAAAACCGAGAAAACATGCAAAAGTGGAAAACGTGAATTATGTTAACTGTGGACTTAGGATCCGGTACTTACAACCACACACTCCATAGGGAGGGCCCGGTTACTTGAATGGTGCACTTACCACTATATGGGAGTGAAAGGAAGTACACCAAATGACAAGGTCAGTCCTCATAGACAGGGTCCTGTAAAAGGACTTCTTCTACATCAGGGGATAGAAGTTCGTGAAAATGTTTTAACCGTTGACCATTAACTTGAAAGGTACTGTTGTCATTTGGATTTACCAAGGTGATTGCCCCATAAGGGGTGACTTCAGTAACCAGAAAGGGGCCAGACCAACGAGTTTTGAGTTTGCCTGGGAAAACATGTAGACGGGAGTTGTAAAGCAAAACCTTTTGATCGACCACAAACTCTTTGTGCAAGATATGCTTATCATGAACATGTTTCATGTTAGCTTTATAATCCTTCGCGAGATCGTACGAATCGCTACGGATTTCTTCAAGCTCATTCAATTGCAACTTGCGTTTGACACCTGCCTCATCAATATTGAAGTTAAAGGCTTTTATAGCCCCAGAGCATGGTGCTCTAATTCAACGGGCAAATGACATGGTTTCCCAAATACAAGTCTAAAGGGAGACATACCTATAGGAGTTTTGAAAGCAGTTCTATACGCCCATAAGGCATCCGATAGACGCTTTGACCAGTCTTTCCTATCAGGGTTTACAGTTGTTTCTAAAATCTTTTTGATTTCCCTATTAGAAACTTCTACTTGTCCGCTAGTTTGTGGATGATAAGGAGTTGCTACTTTGTGTGTAACTCCATACTTTTTCACTAGGGATGCAACAACTCTGTTGCAAAAATGTGTTCCACCATCACTAATGATGGCTTTCGGAATGCCAAACCGACAGAAAATATGTTCTTTAATAAAAAATACAACGGTCTTATGGTCATTGCTACGGCAAGCTAGGGCCTCTATCCATTTAGACACGTAGTCCACGGCAACTAGAATATAAATGAAATCGTGGGAAACTGGGAAAGGACCCATGAAATCAATGCCCCAAACGTCAAAATTTTTTACTATCAAGGTTGGATTTAATGGCATCATATTACGCTTCGTGATTCGCCCAAGTTGTTGGCAACGAATACACGTCTTGCAATGCACTTGGGCATCCTTAAAAAGGGTAGGCCAATAAAATCCACATTGAAGAACTTTAGCGGTTGTTTTCATCCCACTAAAATGGCCACCACACTCTCTGTCATGGCAGAACGATAGAACTTCATTGTATTCCCACTGGGGAATACAACGACGAATAATCTGATCCACACAATACTTAAAAAGATATGGCTCATCCCAGTAGTATAATTTAACTCTGGCCAAGAACTTCTTACGTTCATTTCTTGACCAATTATAAGGCATAACATCAGCCGCTAAATAATTTACAATGTTAGCATACCATAGTCTTTGAAAAATGGCATCTGGATGCTCATCGGGGAAAAGAGTCCCGGTATGGACTCGGGAATCAACCGATCGTCGTTTGTGAGTCTAGATAGGTGGTCGGCAACTACGTTTTTGACCCCTCTTTTGTCCTTTATTTCTAATGTGAACTCTTGCAGGAGAAGGATACATCGGATTAATCTCTGCTTAGCATCCTTCTTCACAAGAAGGTACTTAAGGGCTGCATGGTCTGTGTAAACTAAGGTTTTAGAACCAACCAAATAAGGACGAAACTTATCTAAAGCATAAATGATGGCTAAGAATTCTTTTTCGGTAGTTGAATAATTCCGTTGAGCATCGTTTAATGTTTTACTAGCATAATAAATAACAGTGGACTTATTATCTAGTTTTTGTCCCAAAACTGCACCAACTGCATAGTCACTAGCATCACACATGAGTTCGAAAGGTTTAGACCAATCGGGAGGCTGTATAATTGGTGCAGAGGTTAGGGCGGCTTTTAAAGTTTCAAAAGCCTGCTTACAGTTAAAATTAAAATCAAAGATTGCATCTTTCAAAAGCAGATTAGTTAAAGGCCTAGCTATTTTCGAGAAGTCTTTAATAAATCGCCTATAAAAACCTGCATGGCCTAGAAAGGCTCTAATATCACGGATAGTCCATGGTTTAGGTAGAGTCGCTATCTTATCTAGTTTGGCCTTATCCACTTCGATGTCATCACTAGATACAATGTGACCTAGTACTATGCCCTTTTTCACCATGAAATGACACTTTTCCCAGTTTAAAACGAGGCTCTTTTCTTCACACCGTGTCAAAACCATAGATTGGGTTAGACAAACGGTCGTGAAGGAGTCTCCATAGATAGAAAAATCATCCATGAAAACTTCCATAAAGCTCTACCATGTCACTAAATATATGAAGCATACAATCATTTGGAAGGTTCGGGAGCATTACAAAGGCCAAAAGGCATTCGTTTATAGGCATACGTTCCAAAGGGACATCTGAAGGTAGTCTTTTCTTGGTCATCAATATCAATAATAATCTGAAAATAGCCTGAGTAGCCATCCAGAAAACAATAAAAAACATGACCAGCTAGGCGTTCGAGCATTTGATCTATAAAAGGTAAGGGAAAGTGATCCTTTCGTGTCATAGCATTTAACCGTCTGTAATCAATACAGATCCTCCATTTCATAGGACCTTGTGTGACAACATAGTCACCCTTCCCATTTCGTACCACGGTAACTCCCGATTTCTTAGGAACTAAATGAATGGGGCTTACCCATTCGCTATCAGAGATGGGGTATATGATACCCACATCGAGTAATCGTAAGACTTCTTCCCTAACCACCTCTTTCATGGCTGGGTTCAAGCGACGCTGAGGTTCGCGAGAAGTCTTCGCGTTATCCTCCAAATGGATACGATGAGTGCAAATATTAGGGTCAATTCCCTTAATGTCGGCTAGGGACCAACCAATCGCAGATCGATGTTCCTTAATCACCCGGATTAAACTTGTCTCTTCATTCTTAGATAACAGAGAAGATATAATTACCGGATGACTACCATCCGGATCGAGTTGAATATATTTTAACTCGGGGAAGGGGTTTAAATCGGGGTGGGAGGAAAATCAATAGATGTTTCGTCGAGAGTGGTCCTCATTTTGCATAATGAATACTTGCTTAGGTAGCAAGTCTTCATACTCAATATGTGGAGCAACCGAAGTGTCTACAATTGGGGTGGACTCAAGGATGGTGTTGACTTCCTCTAAGTAGGAGTCATTTACAAAATCTGACTTTCCAAAAGAAAGGAATTTGTACATATTGTTTTCAGGAAACGTGTTGTTAAAATAATCTTGAGCTAAGCTCTCGATCATGCTAACCTCCCCATCTATAGACGGATCTGGTAATTGTTTCATCATTTTAAAAACATTTACCTCAACTGTAAGATGGCCAAAACATAAGGACATCTTACCATCGCGACAATTTATAAGGGCGTTGGTAGTTGCTAAGAAGGGGCGCCCTAAGATGATCGGTACAGAGTCATTGGCTTAATTTGTGATCGAGGATAACAAAATCAGCGGGGATAGTAAAAATCCTCGAACCTTAACAAGCACGCTTTCCACTACACCCTTAGGATACTTAATTGACGACCGCTAATTGCAACGTTATTTTTGTAGGTTGCATTTCCTGTAGACCTATTTGTTTATACAAATAATATGGGAGTAAGTTAACACTCGTCCCCAGGTCTAATAACGCGGTCGTCGTTTGGGAATCTCCTAGGGTGCATTTTACAGTAGGACGACCAGGGTCCTTGTACTCAACAATTCCATTATTTTTGGATAAAGTTGGGAATTGTTCAGTTAGAAAGGTGTCTTTAGGTATGTTGGTCTTACGCCTAGTAGTGCACAACTCTTTAAGAAACTTAGCGTGATTAGGTAGCTTTTTAATAGCTTCGAGAAAAGGAAGGTTTATTGTTAGATTCTTGAAAACGTTCCTAATCTCCTCAAAGTTTGTATCCCTGGTTAGCATGGCTAACTTCTGAGGGAATGGTGGTTTTGCTATATATTTAGCGTATGGCTCGACTTGATTTGTTACCTTGGCTTTTTGTTTCTTAGGTTGTGGTTTAACTGGTACCTCTACTGTGGTAGGCTCTTCAGTTTCTATTTCGTATCTAGTTCGATATCCGTGTAGGAGAATCTTGATGGGGTAACTATAGGCATTGTTACTTTGTTATCAACCACTCTTCCAGAATGGAGAGTGGTGATGGCATTCAGGTCACCTACTATTGTCGTTTCCGTACTAGTATTACCATTTACCTCAAAGGTCGTGTTTGTTGTTTTAGGGTTTGGTATAGCTTGTCCCGAAACACGCCTTTTGGTTGGGCTTTTCTTGGGCTAATTGTTATATGCCCCGATTTATGGATTGTAAGATGTTGATTTGATTGAGTCATTGATTGGAAAAGTTGTTGGGTAACCCTGTATAAAGCGCCGATCTGATCCGGTTGTGTAGGTATAGTAGTCCGCGGTGGTGCAACTCGAACTATCTCACGTTGATTATTTATGGGTGGGTTTTGATAGTTACTATTGTTAACCGGAACGATACCTCTATTGGTATTATAACTATTATAATTACTCTGACCTTGTGCTACACCTTGTCGTGGTTGCGCTTGGTTGTTATAATTATTATAATTTCCTTGACCTTGTCCCTGTCCTTGCCTAGTTGGAGCTTGATTATAGTTGTTTGCTTGCCTAACATTTTGGTTATTAAACCCTGGAGGTGTAACTTGTTGATTGTTTCGCCAACTAAAGTTGGGATGTTGTCTCCATGGGGCATTAGGAATAGGATAGTTATTAATGGAGCAAACATTATCTTACTCTAATTGTTGTTGTTCATAGGCGAGAGGACAATAGGAGTCAGGGTGCTCAGGACTCAAACAGAAATTACATGGGTTGGAGTTGACATTCATGACGGGAATAGGATTGTGTTGAATAGAAATAGCCTCTACCTTTTTAGTTAGAGATTCGATTAAAATTTTAAGTTGGATCGGGTTTCATCTCAAACATACCGGCCTTAAGCTGTTGAAGAAGAACTAGCAGAGCGGGGATATCATCACCCCCAATTGTTATTGCGTTTAGTTTGTTCTTCTAAAATTTGTAAGCCTCCGAGGCTCCTTTACTTAGGAAACTACCCCATTCATTATGTCAAGGACTTCTTTATGGTGATGTTGAAGTCCTTTGAAAAGGCACTAACTAACGGTCTTTTGCTAGATTATGGTGTGGACACTCTATAAGCAGATCGGTGAAACGATTCCAAGCCTCAGAAAACGATTCATGTGGATTTTGTCGGAAAAAATGAATCTTGGAAAGCATCTCATCCGTCTTTAGGGGTGGGTAAAAATGTTCCATAAATAGCTGAACAAGTTTAGCCCACGAGTCCACAGAGTTCGGTGCTTGGGCAGTTAACCAAGACGCTGCCTTATCGGCTAAGGTGAAGGGAAATACCCTCAGTTTAATTTGTTCCGCACCAACCGTAGGATGATGGAATGTTGTAAGAACTTGTTCAATCCTACGCATGTGTTGGTAAGGTTTTTCATGGCCTAAACCATGGAAAACGGGTAACAAATTAAATATGTTTGGGGATTCAAAATCCCCTTTAATCGGTCCGCTAGAACGATGCAAGATTTAGGGCTATCGCTCAAAGCTTTGTAGAAGTCGAGAGAGGAGTCTCTCTTTCTTCACCATTATGTCGTATGGTTGGTGGGATAGTAGTTAGAGGTGTAGTGATTGGTATACTCGATATGTTTGTTTGTTGACGGTTAATTACGTTCGGTGTTTTTCTCCGACCATACCTTAATCTCATGCAAGTCTAAGTCTAAACACGAAAACAATCCAAACAATCTTGATATATTAGTATGAGCCTCTAACTGGAGATGTGAGGTATGGAAGAAAGGAATACCTGATAGCGTCCTTGCTTCGCTTATGAATAGCGTCTTGTTTACGCGTGTTCAGTGTAAATAATAAGTTAGAACACTGAAAAACTTAAAAATCGAAGTTTGAAACAAACCTGTTGAAATCCGGGATTTTTGGCTTAGGGCGCAGGTGCGCTCGGATAGGGCGCGGTCGCGCTCCTTGTTTAGTGACTTAGTGCGGGTCGCGCTCGGTGTGAGGGCGGGTCACGCTCGTGTTCCAGACTATAGGGCGCAGGTGCGCTCCTTACAGGCGCGGTCGCGCTCAGTGTAAATTTGTCGCGGTATTTTTCAAAGCTCAAACGGATAACCACAGTATGAATCAAACAAGGGTGGGTGGGTTTAATGGGACTTAAAAATGACTAATTCTATTATGAAAACAATGCTAAAGTGCAACTAAGATGGCAGCGGCGCCATTTGATAAAGATAAAATTGAATTGTTTACCTACGAAATGAACAATGAACTCAAAATATAAGTAAACTAAAACTAATCTTATGATGCTTTATACTTATCAAAGATTTCTCTACTCTCAATCCCTTGAGATATAGTGGAGTAAGAGGTTCGTTCCACTCCTAGTGCTCTAGCATGGAATGTTTTCTAGTCTAATTGATCAATCTTAAAGTCAATGAGAGCTTTACGAAGGTGTTAAACTACGATGCAATGTGAAAAACAATATGTTGAATTTAACTACGAATGCTATGGCAATATGATTGTTTTGAATCTAGATAAAAGATTAGAGGGGAATTGAATCCACCTCGAATCCAACTTAATAGCCTAGCATAGATTCTTGTATCTCGATTCTTACGTTCTTACGGCAAGAAATTCGAGTTCTAATCCCTAGTGTTCATGGCATTTCTACCGAGTACTAACTAGCATATGAGGTCGTCCACCCATTCTCATGGCTTAATCCGACCTTCTAGATTGGAATAGACTCTACAATGCTTCTACACTATACCACTAAGTTTTCATCAAGGCTTCATCAACCCCTCTAATGGAGGTTTTAGCCTTGAATCCTTCCATAATCATTCCCATATGAATCTAAACTAAACATATTATCAAGATTCAAATTTACTAATCTAATTAAACAATGATTAAATTCTAATTAACAACTAATAAATGGTAACCAACAATAATTAAAACTAGATCTAATAGATTGAAATAACACAATTCGAAATTGATAAAATAACTATTTTATTTATCTAATCAATCAAGAACAATGATTCAAAGACTTAATCTAAAACAAGAATTGAAAATGGAACTAAACTTAATTTTATTAATTAAACTAGATCTAGAATTATCTATATTGTTTTAGGTATAACTAGCTACCATTAACAAAGAGCTAAGCTTTGGTTTTTATATGTCCAGATCCAAAAATCGTGCATGGGCTTGGAGCCATGTTTTGGGACAGAGAATCAGGCCCAAAACCCAATATTTTCAGTCCAAAAAGGCCTCTTCAGCTACAGTTGGCTTCAATAGACTTTTCGTCCACTTTTGCTCCTCCGATTGGGTCAAGGCTTAGACCGTTGGAAAGCTCTTTCCGAGTCGGTCGTTTTGACATAAGGTAGGCCTAATTCCGAGGTCTGAGTCCAAAGATACGGGTTTTGGAAGTTCTGCTGACTTGTGTGCTATTTCAGCCCGCGTCAACTTTTCAGCTTTTGACCGGGCTTTAGAAAGGCTTTGTCTTCTTGAACCTTGGCCTTAAATCACAGAACTCCTTAGTAACCGACCTTAGCTCCTTTATCTCGCTAAAGTGGCACATTTCTGCACATAATGGACTTTGAAACCTGAAATGCATAAAACACGTAATCAGTGTTAACTCTTAATTATTACTCACATAATTGGTCTAAAGGTATGACTGTTATAGGGTTAAAACTACAGTTTTGGGCTCTTATCACATAACAAATTGGTAATTCGAATCCCTAATTATTCATGGAAATCTCTACCAAATAATAACTAGCATGTGAAGCAATCAAGTCCATTCTCATGGTGAACTAATTACTCTCTAGAATTGAATAGATTATCACGACGATTTCTAAGTTAACAAAGATTAAGCTTCATCAAGGCTTCTTCAACCCCCTATAATGGAGGTTTAGCCTAGAATTATTATGCTATCATTTCCAATTGAATTTAAACAAGACATGATATCAAGATTATAACTTTAATATATTGATCTAATCAATAATTCAAATCTAAATTAACAACTAAGAAATAATTAACAACTAAAATTGAATTTAGATCTAAGTAATTTAATAAACTAAAACTAAAATCATGAATAACTAACTACTTTTATTAATCTAATGAAAGAATAACAACGATTCAATAATCTAAATTAAAACAAGGTAATAGAAAACTAATTAATTGAATGTAAAAACTAGATCTAGAATTATTCTCTAATGGCTACTTGCTACCTAAAACTAAAGATTGCTTAAGAGTTAAGTCTTGTGTGCTGAAATGGAGGAGACCAGATCCACATTTTCGTGCATGGGCTGAGGAGCCATGTTTCGGGCCGAAAAATCGAGCACAAAACCCAATATCTTCAGTCCACAGAGCCTTTTTCACCTGGATTTGACTTCCACAGACTTTTCGTCCACTTTTGCTCCTCTTATTGGGTCAAGTCTTGGACCATTGGAACGCTGATTCCAAGCCGGTCGTTTTGACATAAGGTAGGCCCAATTCCGAGGTCTAAACCCAAAGATACGGTCTTCGGAAGTTCTGCTAATTTTTATGTGTTGTTTCTGCCCGGGTTGACTTTTACTTTTCAGCTTTGACCGGGCTTTATAAAGGCTTTTTCTCCTTAAATCTTGGGCTTTAATCATAGAACTTCTTAGCAACCAACCCTTGCTCCTTTATCTCGCCAAAGTGACACATTTCTATACATAATTGACTTCAATGCCTGAAATATATAAAAACACGTAATCAGCATTAACTCTTATTTATTACTCGTATAATTGGTCTAAAAGTATTATTGTTAAGGGGTTAAAACTACAGTTTTGGGCTCTTATCAGGAGTGCATCTCTAATACTCTGCAGTGTCCTTGTGACACTGTGCTGAAAATGTCGCTGCTCTTGCTAAAAAGATTGTTGCTCCTCTTTGAGGTTTTGCTAAGACGCTATAATAACTCGCTGACCTTGCCTGAGGTGGTGGACGTGCTGGTGTAGAATCCTATGGCCCTCATGGAGGAAATAAATTTCGTCCATGGGTTGAGTGAACTGTCGAGTGGTACCTTTAGCGAAGTAGTCCACTGGCTCGGTTGGGCATGCTTGCTCGGCGTCTCTGGCGATAGGTGTATGCTAGAGTTTTTGGACGCAGTGGGCATAGATAGGCCAATGGTGGCATCTCTTACTTCCACTAGAGCATCTATAACATCGAACCCCTAGTGCTGCATGATCCTAGTGACCAGTATTGGTAGAGGGGCAGTGGACCTCCTACGCTTGCAGAGTTGTTCCCAGACGAAAGTGGCGATGCATAAGCTGTTCTTCTGCTCCTGAAGAATCTATAGGATGTTGAGCATCGCCTTACCGATATCAAAAGGCTTGACTGAACCTATCAAGTTGAAGGTTGTCCATTGAGATACTGCCAACTGATTCCTTCACAGCAAACTCTGAAACGCGTAGTGTGACGTGGGTTTTACCTACCCTCGAGAAGCGTTTCTACCATCATCACATCAATGGTCACTACAAAAATATAGTCAATAAATGACGGCCATTATCTGTCATTTTAAGGCAAAAATGTGTGCTTTCATCCGTTGTTAGGGCCGTCATAAAAAGGGTTGTAATATTTGAAAAACGACGGCCTGGGACACTTGTTTATCTAAAAAAAGAACAATGGCTTTTAACACTGGTTTTATTAACGACAGGTATTGATACTTGTTTTTTGTATGTCCCATCCCATCTTTTAATGTTCCTAAACAACATCTTTTGGCCGTTGTTTATGAATAACCACATATATATATGTGTGGTTATTCATAAACCTGAGAAGCAATTCTCTAAAAAGCCACACATATATGTATATATATATATATGTGTTGTTTATTAACCTGAGAAGCAATTCTCTTTTAATGTATGTGTTGTTTATTAACCACACACACACAGATATATATATATATATATATTGTCATTCTCTAAAAAGTAGCTAAGTAAACTTAAAATAAGTACGTAAGTAAAACTTCACCTATAAAATGAATTTAGCATAATATTTTGTGGATGTGATATACTCAACATTAAGATCATCTCCACAAAATTTCAGCTGATTTGGAAACCTCTAACATTGGCAAAAAATGATTGCAAAAACTCGACATTTCTGGACCATTAGATTTCTTTTTAAATAATAGAACAATTTTTATCTATGTTATAGGTTTCCAAATGAGTTGAAATTTTGTGAAGATCATCTTTATGATGAGTGCTTCATAACCACTGAAAATTTGGTTTGATTTCATTTTCTAGGTGAAGTTTTACTTACATACTTATTTTAATTTAACTTAAGTATCTACTTTTTAGAGAAGGGGGTACTGCAGATTATGCAGATTATATATTCAGATTTTCTGGTTGCTCATTATAGTAACCTGTACCTGATAGTCATTTTTACTGGCAATAATATAAATTGTGCATTATAATTGTATAAAACTAAATTGAACACATATTCTAAACAAATGCGAAATATTTTCATTTATTACTTGAACTTCGACCAATGTCAACCTGAGAAGCAATTTTGTACATACAAATCTTTCATAGAACAGAAAAATAAAATTAAGCTACATGAGTAAAAGATTTTAGCCATCGAACGATACCACCCTCTTCAATGTCACCAATTCAAAGTCTTGAATCTCGTCCACCAAGTTCTAATATGCATTTTGCAGTACCCCCTCACGATCACCAAGCAATCTTCCAAAATGCAAAAGCTCTACGACTTGTTCTTTGCAACTCGCATGATATAGAGATGGACACAAGTGACCACATAATCTTAAACACCTTAAACAAGATTGCATGCATGTTCAAGTCAAAACTAGTAGTTTAAGCCACATGTCCAAACTCATCAACTATAAAACTCCCATTAGTCAGAAATTATATCGTGTTTTTACAACTTGATCAAATGTAATATAATAGAAAGTAGTAGAGTACTGAAACTGAATATGATAAACTAAAAGGTTAGGTACTGATCTACAATATTCATAATCTACATGGAGTAGAAGAACCAATTTATAACTAAAAACTTAGGTATAACAAGCGAGAAATATGTGTATATATAGTGAGCTTTCAGTTACGAAAGAAAAAAACAATAACTGAAAGGACAATAACTGAAAGGTTAGTAAGCATGCATATGTCATATAATACACGAGTAGGAATTCATAAACAAGTTGTTAAAAGCATACTCCAAACGTAAAGTCCCTAAAGGTGAGTCCGCATGGATATCAAACCCATATCCATAGCCACTTCCCAGTTTTAGGGTAATTCTCACCCCCTATTTCATTTAAGTTCACCAGTTCTTTTCCTCACCATTTAATTGTTGGTCCACTATTAAGTTCACCACAAGTGATATGTTCACCGCCCATCACAAACTCGCGAACTGAATAAAGCAAACAAACCATTTTTCTTCCCTCCCGCGCCAAAATAGTAGAAGAAAAATCATAAAACTCCTGTGCTCACTCTCTCTCTCCCTCCTCTCTCCTCTCCCCCCGGCCTCTCTATCACTTGTGGAGTGCATTTGATACTATGTTGGCATTTTTCCAGTCTTCATTGTATTCATTGGGTACAACTTACCTTGCGAAAAAACAGAAGAGAAACCTCTCCATTACAAGTTTGCAAATTGCAATGGTAAGGCAAATTGCCTCACACTTCGTTTAGATGATTCATTTTCACTCTCATTAGTTTTTCTTCTCAGTGATGAATGTTATAAACTCGATTTTATAGGTTCAGAACTCTTCTTCCACTCGGTGCATTAATTTTTTTTTTTACAATTTCTAAATTCAAAAGTGCTGAGAACATTGTTCTTTTTACCAACTTTACCTTAAGAACATAATTCAATTAATAGTACATCAAAAACTACAATGCTTGTGAAATAAAGCCTCACAAAGTGTTGTGTAGTCAAACATTTCAGTTGACTATTTCGTAATGGTTGCCATACTCACAGACAAGGTAAACAACACCAAATACCCACTTCCCATGCACGGAGTTGGTCTGGATTCATCATCAAAACAAATTTCTCTCTCTCCCTCCTCTCTCCCTCCTCTCTCCCAAGTCGATCAGTAACAATGACAACAAGATAAAAATTGCTAACTTTATTTCAGTGACAAGATTGTTACTAAACATTGATTGAACATCTAAAAAGTGCAAAAAAGAAACTAGTGAAAGTGATCATCACTTGTCTATTACTATATGTATTTTGGTTACTGGCATGACTCCGTCAAATGCCGCAAATCGAGCTTTGAAACGTGTCCTCCATGCTATTGCACAATCTTGTGCATAGTTCTTCCAAGTAGCAAAGATTGGAGGAAGCTGACAATTTGGCTTCAAAAGATCATGCATAAAATGACCCTTGTTAATGTAAGCAACAACAATGACAGTAGGTGCAATTTTTGGGGGCGGTGGAGATTTCAACGGAAGACAAGTATACCAACCATCTTGAGAGAGGAGAACAATCGCGACATTATAACAAAAAGCAACTAGAGGACCAGCATAGGCCATATTCATCCAGTTCTCAGAGTCACATGGACTCTTATCACAGTCTATCATATCGTAAGCTCTTTTGTACTCTTCTTCATTCTCAAAAATAATTGTATAAAATTGTTTGTTGGCTGCCAATTCGAGACACAAATCATCACGGACTTGTTTCCAATTCCTATGTCCCAACCCAGGTCCTAGCGCCACAGCTCTATAACCATAATTACCATCCGGGCAAACATCTTGAACATCTGCAATCAAGGCTTTGATTTCATCTGGAAATGATGAAATGAAGTTCATGGCAGAAGTAGATTGCATTGAAAGGGAAATTTTAGCACGAGTCACTTTCAATTTTAGCTTGTTAGGTGCACTTGGCGATGGAACAAGCATTGAACCAGTGGACACAACCTCGGGTGTTCCAAGTACATGTTCAAAATATGAAGGATCTTGTTTTGTTGAAGACTCGGCCTGTGATACCTTCTTTTCTGTGCTACCTTTCGGTCGACCTCTTCTTTTTATCTTTTCCTTAGGGTCAACCAACCAAGAAGCTTCTGAATGTGTAATTTCTTTAAGTTTCTTCAGTAGGTATTCCTTGTAACTATCGTCACCATTTTCGAAGTGTTTGGCAATGCTCACAATTTTAAGGTGCAAGTCAAGATCCCCTTGGACTCTAGGTGTGGGAACTTGATAAGCACCCAAAAGTGTATTATGAAACCCCATTGAGACATATAAATTTGGTTAATTATGTGTTTAATAATCATGAAATAAATATGTTTTCATACTTTTGCAGGTATTTGCAGTAAACATGGAAATATTGGTTAAACCTGAAATAAAGCACGAGGAACGGTAGATATATCTGAATTCTCCCAAATCCACCATGTAAGCATCAAACTTCCAAAGCTCCTACCTCTCGAACCGGGGACTCGAATGCGACACGAGAGATGCTCGGACAATCGTATGCGATGAACTCTACGATAAAGTGGAAATTGTAACACTGCCCAAAATACCGGACCGCCACTGGACTGCACATGGACCCACTATGCGGGGCCACAAGATTGGATGAGTCATCAATCATGGAGCATGTCAAGACAAAGATAACAAATTATTGGTGCAAAGTTGACACCTTGCATGTAATAAATTAGATTAGGTGTTAATAGTGAAAAAAAAGGCAAGGTGTCACTTTGTTTTAATGTGGTGGATAAAAATTCATTAATGTGGTTTGATAATTCACGTGGGAGGAAATGAGATTTCTCTCAAATGGAGAAGAAATTAGACAAGGGTGGGGGACACCCCATTTACTCCCTTGACTTATTTTCCTCACATGGCATTATTTTAGTTCCTTAGTGAAAGAAATGTAAAGTTAGTTTTGAGATTTGATTAAAAAAGCTTGTAATAGTTTTAATGGAGGAACACTTGTTCTTCTAGAAAATAATAGAAGTGAGTTTGGTTGTTCATCTTTCTTCTCTCTCTCTCTTTTGTGTTTTTCTTAGTTCATAAATCCTTGTCCCAAGGATCATGAGCTAACTTCCCTTTTGGGGAGTTAATCCAACTCATGTGAGGGTAAACAAATTGTTGTTGGTTTGGTACGTTTAGGAAGAACAACTAACTCTACATCTTATCCCAAAATGGTAGTTGGTGTAGAGTTTAGTTAGGAATCAAGCAATGAGCTTAGAGATAAGTCATTGTTTGGTTTCACTTGCTAGCATGTATGAGCTATTTAGTGAGCCATGCATGCTAGGGATCAAATCTATTTTTCCATTAGGGACTTGTCTATGAGTCTAGGAAGAATCAAAACCTTTTTCAAATCAACGCTAATGATAGTTTCACATGAGGGGAGGATTAACTCTCCACCTTCTTTTCAAATCTCTATTCGGATTATTAAGTGAATGTTTTCAACGCGTTAATGTTTTCTTAATGTTTAAGTAGGAAGGAAAAATCTAGCATTTATATTATGACCTTACTCTTTAATTTCCCTTTATTGTAACATCTAATTTTTAGTTGTTCTAAGCTTTAGGTTAGTTCGAATCCTTATTCAAACTCTACGAAACGAAGATCGTGAGTAAGGAACATTGATTGCTTTTGCATCAATTTAGAGAGTTCAAAACTCTAAGTAGTAGTAACAAGCAAATATCAAATGGCGCCGCTGCTGTTATAAAGCCATAGAACTTGTGCTAAAGATCGGAAGTTGCATCACCCATTCTCTTCATTCCTTTCCTTGTCGTTCGTTGCGTTTTTTTAGTTCAATTTCGTTTTTTTTCACTTACAATTGACCTGTTCGATAAAAAAAATTCGTTCCACTTGCAGGTACCCAAAGTTAGGACTGGGAAACAACTCCTCAGGAGATTATAAGACTACCATAAAAAATTGAAGCACTATAATTTGAACAACACGCCGCGGTGTGAAAGTCAGCATGTACAAGACAGTGGGACCAGCGTTTGAAAGTGTTTTTGTTAATTTCTGCTCCTGTTCAACCTCCAGCATCTGCAGATCTACCTTGATCCATTTTCAGGCCTAAATATCTAGCCCTGTACCTGAAAAATTCGATAATCCTTTGGGATTTATCCCGTCGACGAATTGAAACGTTTGTTTCAGTTCAAGGGCGAAAACGCGGGAAGCTACAGGTTCCAATTTTCAGTATTATTGTAATTTATTTTTATTATTATTATTATGTTTTTTTTGCATGTATGCCATGTATATAGTATTAGGATAAATTTATGGATTATTATTTAAGTTTTAGCCTCGAATTATGCATGAATCAAGTTTGTATACCGGTAAATATTTATATACGATTACTCGAACATGATTTGCATATGAATGTATATTTACATATTAATGGTACTGTTTTGCATGGGTATATGTCTTTCTACGTATAAATGTTGCTTGTTAAATGTTTGATATTTTCACGATATCGCATTTAACGGTATTGTCTAATATGTCGATTTTGTCAAGAAAGAGGAGAACATTCCAACGAGGGTTAAAATATGAGTTGGGTAAGTTGTTTCTAAACCCTACGGGGTAAAGCTGCTCTCTATAGGACATTCGCAATCTCAATGAGTATTGTCGAAATCGATTTATTATGCAATACAAGAGTCGATTTTAGTTTAGGTATAATACTTTGCATGTTTAGTTTTGTCATCTATTCTGGCATTATGTATATCGTATTCAGTATGCTAATGTATTTAAATACGTATGAGTGATTCAAATTTGCCTATTACTGTTGATATACATTTACGTAATATCGATTTACAAATTAGCGTACATATACGTATTACTGATGTATATTTGCCATGCATTATGGAAATATTTATCGATGACACAAGCTTGCCTATTCGTATAGCTATACGTATGAGTAGAGTACCTTCACATGCTACTGCACCTAGTATTGTATGAGTAGATCGTATTTGTATGTTTGTATTTTAAACCTTGCATAAATTAAAAAAAAAATTGAATTAAATTAAATTAAAATTAATTTAATACCACCTTTGCATAAATTTTAATTCCATAAATCTTAATCATATTCCAATGGTGTCTAGGAAACTTGAAAGATTGAGGTTACTTAATTAGAACCGTGCTTGCACGGAAATCCTCCTTCATATCTCTCTTGTGACCTGGCTGTTGGTTTATGCACACGTATTCCTAGCTTCCCTGCTACGTTAGCAGCAGCTTAGGCATATGTTGTTCAACCCTAATGTTTAAGATAATAATAAAATTCGAGTCCTCATAATTCCTTCTGTAAGTTAGATTTAATTTTATGCTTGCATGAGATTAAGGTCTGGTTCCACTAAAGAAATTGAACATACCTATCGTCGAAAAAAATACGATAAGCAATTGCGTAAGTTCTCACATAAAAATTGTTCTTCTTCTGCTAATTACCTTCATCACAATCCTTCGTCGCCATCAACTTCTGTCATTATGGCCGACAATCCTACACCAGCAGAGGAGCCCTCTCGGACTTCTATATCTTGCATTACGGGGAAGGACCTTCTTCCCCGCATCAAACTTGAGGACATTGTCGGTGATTTTCGTATCCCACCAAACGTTTTCAGTTTGTTACCAATATATCATGGTTTGGAGCACGAAAAACCATACAATCATCTTCGTAGACTTCAACAAGTGGCAACAACATTTCATCATCCAGCAGTCTCTAAGGAACAACTCTTACTTCGACTGTTTCCATTCACTTTAGCGGAAAAAGTGTCAATCTGGCTAGCAGGACAACAATCACAATCCATAGACACATGGAATAAACTAGTTCAAGCTTTCATGCTTCAGTTTTACACTCAGAAGAAAACAACTGAAATGCTTCAGAAAATTAAATTCTTTCGTCAAAATCCTCATGAATCCTTTACGGAAGCATGGAGTCGTTTTACTGATCTTCTGTTAGAATGTCCTCACCACCAACTAGAAAAAGCTGTCCTTGTTCGTTCATTCTTTAATGGTGCATTCGATCATCAAAAAGAAACTCTTGATATAATGAGCGGAGGTTGCTTCATGGACAAAGGAAGGAGCGGAAGCTTATACTTTTCTTGAAAACAAGCGAAAAAGGTACACACTGGGGTAACACTGAGTCGTCTAGATCATCAAAGGATACTGTTACAAAATCCACATCTATTTTTGAGGTAAAACCCGATCCTGAAAAAAAAAATTTGATAGAATCCCTAACTAAAAAAGTAGATGCCCTTGCAGTTCAAGTAAACGATCAACTACCAAAACCAGTCATGAACGTTGACACCACTCCTTGTGTCCTTTGTCTTAGTCCTGATCATCCTGATGCATATTGTCCCTTGTTATATGCTTCCCCTACTCAACAAGCGGAGGAGGCATGTGCATTCAACATTCCCAATGCCCCGTGGAGACAACATCCGAATTTCGCTTGGCGTCAAAATAACCAACAAATGGGGGCTCCTCCTGGTTTCGCTAATCCACCTGTTCGACCTACCAATAATTTTATTCCATACCGCCAAGGAAATAATCAACAATACCAACAAGGTCAATTTCAAAATAATCCCAATGCTAATTATCAGACCAACCGAAGCCTTGTTCCAGCTAATCCAAATCCCAACTATAATCAACAACTTCTAAGCAATAATCGAGAACTACTACCTGTTGCACAACCTGCGCCAACCATTACGGATAGGACAAATGAGACTTTCTTGGCTTACATGAACCAACAGTCTCAAATTTTAACGTCTATCCAACAATCACTTCAGCAATTGGCACAAGAAAAGAGTCAGAAAGGCGTGTTTCCTGCACAAGCAGTTCCAAACCCTAAACCAAAAAAACACCCTTTGAACCGACCAATGCCCCTGGTACAAGCACCCACAACCAAGGTGAGGTGCATGCAATCACTACTCTACGATCCGGAAAACCGGCGACAATCGGATCATTATGCGGATGATCAACCAAAAGAAAAAGAGGGTTCCAAGGAATCTATTTCTAATAATGAATCTACGGAAGATTCCCAGATTCAACAGAGTCAACACCTCCGAATGTAGGAAACAAGCAAGTAGACCCTTTTGCCAAATTCCGCCCTAAGGCACCGTTTCTGCGACGCTTGGCAAAGAATAAAAACGATGACAATTTTCTTTGAAATTCGAGAGACTTTTCAAAATTTAACAATCAACTTACCTTTTTCGATGCCTTAAAATTATTACCAAAACATGCAAAATTTTTGAAAGATATGTGCACCACAAAAGGAGAACTAATGTTCCTCAACAAAGCGTTCCTCACTGAGCGGTTTCCCTCCATCACCGAACACAATGGTATAGTAAAATACAAGGACCCTGGTAGACCAACGGTTCCATGCACCTTAGGTGACAAATACACGGCTACTGCACTATTAGACCTAGGAGCTAGTGTGAACTTACTTCCATATTATTTATTTAAACAACTAGGTCTTCATGAGCTCAAACCTGCCACCATGACTCTACAGTTAGCAGATCGTTCCATAAAGTATCCAAAAGGAATTGTGGAAAACTTCCTGGTAAAAGTCCAAGATTTCTTCTATCCTGTAGACTTTGTTATTTTAGATACAGAAGTGGCATGTGATTCCATTCCTATCATTTTAGGACGTCCGTTTCTCGCCACTGCTAATGCTCTTATTAACTGTAGAGATGGTTCCATGACCATGTCCTTCGGAAATCTTTCGGTCGAGGTGAATGTGTTCAAGTTGATGAAACAACTTCCAGAGCGACATTGATGGTGAAGTCAACCGGGGTTGACAAAGATTCCGCAAAGAGTATTTCACAAACTCTTTTCCCGAAGATGAAGTGTACCAATTTCTTTCCTTTAGCGAATCTGAATTTGAGGACGATGATTACACACAAGGCGTAAATGAGTTATTAGAGTCGATTACCATTATTTGACCCTACAACGGTGATGTCAAGTAACTGGATGATCATCAATCTGTTTTACTACATGGATGATGACCTTCCTCAAGAATCTTTAATACCCCTCCGCCCCACCCCTGAATTAAAACCACTTCCTTCGAATTAAAAAAATACCTTGACTTGATGATGATGGTCGTCACCCGGTTATTATTTCTTCACAATTAAGCGACGATCGGGGAAGCTCGTTTAATTAATGTCATTCAATAACATGGATTACGCTATTGGATGGTCCCTCGATGACATTAAAGGCATTAAACCTAATGTGTGCACCCTTCGCATACACCTGGAAGAAAATGCTAAGACGTCGCGTGAACCACAGCGTCGCCTAAACCCTACCATGAAAGACGTGGTCCGAGAGGAAGTGTTAAAATTACTAGATGCGGGTATTATTTACCCTATCTCGATAGTGTTTGGGTGAGTCCTGTACACGTGGTTCCAAAGAAATCTGGCATTACAGTTGTGCGAAATGATAAAGATGAATGCATTTCCGCTCGTATCCCAGTAAAATGGCGAATATGCATTGACTATCACAAACTTAATGCCGTCACTCGTAAGGATCACTTTCCACTTCCATTCATCGATCAGATGCTCGAACGTTTAGCCGGTCATGCCTATTACTGCTTTCTTGATGGTTATTCAGGTTATTTTCAGATAGTCATCGACCCTGCTGATCAAGAAAAGACAACGTTCACCTGTCCATTTGGTACATTTGCATATAGACGAATGCCTTTTGGCCTTTGCAATGCACCTGGTACTTTCCAACGCTGAATGCTTCATATTTTTAGTGATATGGTTGAACGGTTTATGGAGGTATTCATGGACGACTTCTCAATTTATGGAGATTCTTTTGATAGCTGTCTATCAAATCTTGAAAAAGTCTTTACATGTTGTGAAGAGAAAAACCTTGTTCTTAATTGGGAAAAATGCCATTTCATGGTTACTAAAGGAATAGGTTTAGGACATATCGTTTCAAAGGACGGAATCGAAGTCGACAAAGCTAAGATAGAAAAAATTGCTTCACTTCCTATACCAAAAATAGTTCGAGACATTCGCGCATTCTTAGGACACGCAGGTTTCTATAGGAGATTTATTCAAGATTTCTCAAAGGTTGCTAGACCTTTAACCAATCTCCTGCTTAAAGATGCCGTTTTTTATTTCAGCCAGGTTGCAAACAAGCCTTTGAGGTATTAAAAACCGCATTAACTACCGCTCCCATAATTCAACCACCTGATTGGTCTAAACCTTTTGAATTAATGTGTGACGCGAGCGACTATGCTATTGGAGCTATACTAGGGCAACGCCGAGAAGATAAGCTGGTTGTCATTTACTATGCGAGTAAAACCCTTAATGAAGCTCAACGTAACTATACCACCACTGAGAAAGAGTTTCTCGCCGTTGTATATGCGTTAGATAAGTTTCGTCCTTACCTAGTGGGTTCTCCAACTATTGTCTACACGATCGATCATGCGGCACGCCGTTATCTATTAGCGAAAAAAAGATGCAAAACAAAGGTTGATCCGATGGATTCTCCTTTTGCAAGAGTTTACTCTCGAAATTAGAGATAAAAAGGTAGCAAAAATGTGGTTGCAGACCATTTGTCAAGACTTGTCGATTGATGTTGATACCGATCATCGAACCTATCGTGATTCCTTTCGGATGAACACTTGTACTCTATTTTTTCGTCCCCTTGGTACGCGGACATAGTAAATTACTTAGTTACCGAGGAAGTTCCTTTATCTTGGTCTCAGTAATGACCGGAAAAAGTTTTATCCTTCGTGAAATTCTATTTCTGGGATGATCCCTACCTCTTCAAGTATTGTTCGGACCAACTAATCCATACATTTGCATTCCTCGACCGGGAACACAACGATGTGTTATCCTTCCGCCATGAACAATCTTGTGGTGGTCATTTTAGTGGTAAGAAAACTGCGGCCAAGGTTCTACAATGTGGTTTTATTAGCCAACACTGTTTAGAGATGCACATGAGCATTGCAAAGCATGCAATCGCTGCCGCCAGATTAGGTCGCATTACTCAACGCAATATGATGCCCTTAAATCCCATTCTAATTGTGGAAATCTTTGATGTATGGGGCATCGACTTCATGGGTCCATTTCCAAATTCTCATGGCTTCCTATACATACTTGTAGCAGTTGACTATGTGTCAAAATGGATTGAGGCATTGGCATGTCGTGCTAACGATCATAAAACGGTCGTTTTGTTTGTAAAAGAAAATATTTTCTCTCGATTTGGTGTTCTAAAAGCTATAATTAGTGACGGGGGGAAAACATTTCTGCAATAAATTTTTTGAATCATTAGTAAAGAAATATGGAGTCACGCACAAAGTGGCAACTCCGTATCATCCTCAAACCAGTGGTCAAGTAGAAGTCTCTAATCGAGAAATAAAATCCATTTTGGAAAAAACTGTCAATCCATCTAGGAAAGACTGGTCTCTACGATTATCTGATGCCTTGTGGGCATACAGAACAGCTTTTAAGACACCTATAGGGATGTCTCCGTATCGCCTCGTTTTTGGAAAACCTTGTCATCTGCCGGTTGAACTTGAGCACCGTGCTCTATGGGCCATCAAAAGCCTCAATTATAACACTAACGTGGCAGGCGAAAAGAGAAAATTGCAGTTAAATGAGCTTGAGGAAATTCGGAGTGATGCCTATGATCTCTCGAAATCCTATAAAGCCAACATGAAAAGAGTGCATGACAAGCACATATTGCGAAAAGAGTTCAAAGTCGGTCAAAAAGTTTTGATGTACAACTCAAGATTACACATTTTTCCAGGAAAATTAAAAACTCGATGGTCTGGTCCTTTCACTGTCTCTGCTGTCACCCCTTATGGGGCTATCTCTGTGAAAAACGTAAATGATGGTAGCGAATTTCAAGTAAATGGCCAGCGCCTTAAACATTATCATGAATTGCGCTCTCCAGATGTCGAAGAGACTCTTCTAAATGATCCAGTCTACACGGACTAATAGATTATTTGGTGTACTTCTTTCCATGTATTTAAACGGGGAAAAGTATGCCATTAAGGTAGCCGGGCTCTCTTCTATTTTCTTTTCTAAAAAATCCCTAGAGTGTGTGGTTGCAAGCGCCGGAACCTTAGTCCACAAAAACTCTACTTTAACCGAGTATAAATGTCTTCGATAATCGAGCAAAGCGTGCCTCGTGGGAAAACAATGGGTACCAAAATTTCAACTCCTTCTTTCTCCTCCCTTTTCTATTCTCTTCCTCGCGAACTCCAACTCATCATTTGGTCCAAATCTCACCCATCTCGAATTGGTAATGGTCATAGTACTTTTTTTCTCAAAGTTTATTTGGCGAAAATGATGGGGTGGTGTATGAACTGTCAAACTCCTTTCTGTCCAGGTCTTGATCTTTTATCCGAAATGAGCCGGTATAAGGTATATTATTGTCTGACACCAGCTCAACAGGATAAACTTCGTCGTCGTCCCATTGCTCCCACAGGTTGGGATTCGTCTTGAGGATCTGCCGTTAAAAGACTCACATTCATCTTGAGGATCTGACGTTAAAAGACTCAACATGTATATACTCGTTTTGTTTTATTAGCACCCAGCATGGTGCCCAAAGAGAGTCGTGATATGCACCATCGGACATTCCCTAGTTCGTACGGGCAATGGATTCCACCAGGCCAACCCCGTTCAGTTTTCTATGTGACTGTTTCGGGGCGGTTTGAGGCTATACCATATGTACTAAGGGTAATATTATTATTAGACCATTGCACATTGGTCAAGGATGGTACCGTCCTGAACCCTAGGCCCCCAAAACATAAAGGATAAGCCACAGTCTGGCTGGATTGGGTTTGCCCAGAGTCGACATGAAAGTTGCCTGAGTTAAGCTGTTGTGATGTGTTGTTTTATTTGGATTTCCGGTGTTGTTGACACGTTCTTCTCGACTTGTACATTTGTATATAAAAGTATAAATAAATAGAACCAAAAAAAAAAAAAAATGATGTTTGAATGTGATTTTTCATATTCTAGTGGATGGCATTTTTAATACTGATCGTTTCGATATCTCATCCGTTCAATTTGGAGTTGAAACGAATCGAATTTCCACGTTTGAAATTTCGGAACATTTCGGGACATAAGAGGAATTTCTGTAATTCATTTGTACTTGGGACAAAATTTTGCCCGACCCAAAAACCAAAGATCCGGGTACAAAGCCCACACGCGGGGCACCCACGCGTCCACCCCCCTCACTTCTTCTTCCACAAAAATCGGATCTTGGTCCCCCCACAATCCACTCGGCTTGCATGCATACCAAGAAGTGAATTGAATTTGACCAGGCGCGCCAACCTCCACCAAACTCAACCCCCTTCCTCCAGCACCACCTCCTCCACCTCCTCTTGCTATTTGCACCATCAAAAGTTAATTTACACCGCGCTATGGCCGCACGAAGAAGAATTACAGTTGAGAGAAATTTCACAAATCTCTATAATTCCGGGATCTTTCACCCATTTTTCGATGAGAAAATTGCTAGTAGAGAGTGGGAATATCTATTGCATCGAATCCCAGCTCAATATTCCGAAGAATTGGTGTTGAAATTTTATAACAATGGAGGTTTCCGGGGTGAAGAATTTTGGATTACGGCGGATGGGATGGGACGTGAACTCACGCTGGAGTTGATTTCGAATGCCGCGCAGATTCCGATTAACTCTGATAGCCCGACCGTTATTGTCGAGTATCCGACCACGAGGGATTTGATGTTTGACACGCTTCTCGAGGGGAGTACAACATCGCTCGAATGCGCGTGTACCAGAATTCGCCGAGGCGTAACCAATTAGCCGCCTTTCAATGGTCGGGCGACAACGTCATTGGAACTTCAAAGACATCTGACGTGAACAAGACTTTCTTGCACCTGCTGTGGATCCTACAGGAGAGGAAGCACACTTTCTGTATGGTCCATTTCTGGGCCATATTCTTACGACCGCGTCAAATAGGTCAGCTCCTCTTGCTGTACTTGTTACTCAGCTTATGCTTAACTTAGGGTTCTAGTCTGCTACTCCTTTCATTGAAACAAGGTCTTCCGAGAATTTTGGAATTTATGAGACTTGTGTTTTAGACCATTGGGACCCAGTAGCTAGAGATGACATTGAGCATGATAACGCATTACCTCCTCCTCCTCCTTCACCACCGATTTGTTTTAATGAAGATACCATGTGCGAATCAATACTCCTATGGATGCCTTGAGGAACATGAGTTCTAGTATCTTGCAGGATGTTTCTTCGCCGGGGAAGAGATGATTACTTCCCTGAATGAATTCCAAAGAAGAAATGAGAAATCGCCAAGGCCAATTCGAGAGAATGATGATGGCAAATCAAGAGCAATTCAAGATCGGTTACTTACGGTTTATAGGCCACATTCCGGACTAGTCATTTCGGCTGAAGTTAATTGCGTGGCGAAGGCGTAGAAACCGGGTTCATCTTCGCTAACCGGGAGGATTCACGATAGTTGTTTATTTCCTTTGGTTTAGAAATGACTATGTCATTTATTTCCCTTATGCATTGCATTTTTATTTTTTTAGCGCTAAATTATTATATATCGGTTGATTTCTCATAATTTTGTATATCCAGACGGTTTGAATGAGAAATTATTTATGCGAATATAGTACTTCAAAAATATGAGTTTGCTCATTGATTCATTGGGCCTACTCTCAAAGCCCAACGGTCAGAACCCAACGGACTGATCCAAACGGTCAGATGCCCAACGGTCAGAAATCAAGTTATAAATACAACTCTCCTTTCCACTTTCACTCATTCCCTTCTCTCACTCTTCACACATTCTTCTTCACAAATTTTCAATTTCTTGAACATAATGAATAAAATAGAGCGATGGGAAAAGGAGCAACGCGAATGGGCTATCACATTAATTGTGATAACAGTGTTTATCATTATTCTCTTGTCACTCATGCACAACATGATCCAGAACATCTAGATCTATGTAACCGTTTTTTTTTTTTTTTTTTTTTTTTTTTTTTTTTTTTTTTTTTTTTTTTTTTTTTTTTTGTATATTAGTATGGTGTGTTAAATAATTCTCACACATTTGTACGGGTTACGTATTAAATGGAGAAGTTCCGTATTAAATATTTGTGTATATTAGTTGTCTTTTCCTCTCTATAATATATATATATATATATATATATATATATATAATAAAAATAATAATAATATTAATATTAATAAGTAAATAAATAAACAAACCATAACAAAGAAAGGCCATCCAAAACTCACCAAAATAATTAATTGATACACATAGTGTTCAGAGAAAATCGCGCACGCTACAAGGTACACATAACACTTGTCACACATGCAGCTCGATTATTCTATCCATATTCTATTACTGAGTTATGATCATAATTTCTGAAATTACGTGTAAGTTTAACTACCCTGTGAAAATTTCCTCCGTATTTTCTAAACATTAAACCATCTCATTAATTGTATTTGGATATCTGACATGACAAAGACTTACTGTGGATCCCCTATGATGCTGTTCATAATCACATGGGTCATTAAATACACTTGGACTCCAGATTGGTATAGCCTCATAGATTGCCTATAAATCTCTTCTTTTTAAGCCATTCTTATTCATACAATTTTCACTATCCTTCCCTCCGTAATGGCTCAACCAAGAAAAATAACGGCAGAGAAAGACTACCTAAAAACTTTCGAAGAAGGCCGGTTTTCTCCCTATTTTGACACCGAAATCATACGTCGCGGATGGACGCCTCTTCTATATCATTCAGCAGACTAGTTATTCCGAGAATTGGTTTTGATGTTCTACCAATTTAGCGGATATGAAGATGGAAAATTCTACTTCAATGCCTATGGACAACGATTGGAATTGAATAAGGAAATGATCTCCGACATACTTCAAATCCCAATAAAAACCCATGAGTCCCTTGTTTAAGAGTCATCATTCGATTCAAAAAAAACTTTCTTTGCGAGCTACCACAGATCTCATGGCGGCGAAAAATACACATCACATGGTTCTTCAACGCTCTTTGAAACAGAATCAACGTGTTGTGCTCCACTGGTTGGGACATAATGTGGTAGGTACATCACACCAATCTGAAGTCACAAAGCCTCAACTTCACCTACTTTGGATTTTGCAAACTCAAAGAGATGATTTTTGTCTGATCCAACACCTCTGGAACGTAATCACCAAGAAAACAAGAAGGTCAGCAGTTCTACCCACTTTGGTTACGCAGATTATGATGCGTTGGGGTTATCCAATAATTTCTCCGAGAGACACCCTTCAAAGAGCATATATAAAGGTACTTCAAACAGACTACTCCGTTGGTTTTGGACCCCGATACTCGATAGATGAAGCGAGAACACCCCAAGCTCAAATTTGACCATTTATTTGATGAAAATGCCATGTTGAATATTATTAATCCCATGGAAGGCATTAAACTTCTTCATCGGGGTTTGAGGGAACTACACTCGTCGAGAATATCATCATCACAACTCTTGAGATTTCCAAGATCGTCAAGCAACGCGATGATGTTGAACATGAGGAGATCTTGGAAAATCATTCTCAATTCTTGCAAAATCACGCTCTCCTAATGGAAAAAAATCAAACGTACTCTCTCGCCCAAGGGGACATTCGGATGCAGCTTCGGCCAACAAATAGAAGACCCTAAACAGTTTGGTGCAAAATATGCATCTCCAAGAGCAATATAAAAATCCATGATATTACTAAGTCAATAAGTATATAATCATCTATGTTATTACGTTTTTAGATCTTACTATGTATTTTGTCTTATCTTTTTGTCTTCTTTTGTATGCAATGCTTAATAGGATTGTCATCATTTCCATTGTGACTAATATAATTTTAACATGTGCTTCTGGGGAGGGTCTATTTTCTTACATACTCATTTTTCCATCCAGTTTGCCTATATCGTTACCCATTTCTTTACTTCATCCACCATGGCATCTTCATCAAACATTGCATCTTCATTATCCATGGTACCTCCCAAACTCATTCCCCGAAAGCAATCCTTTTCAGTCTATGATGGATTCCAATGCCTATGGCCATCTCTTCCATGATTACATCACAAACATTGGGTGGTCTTGCCTAATTCTTCAACCTGACCAAACTTATTCTCCGAGTTTGGCTGCATACTTTTATGCTAATATGGATGACACACCAGCATTCAACCATGCGCATGGTTTCTACTTAGACGGGTTCACAATCCGAGTTGGTGACACACCTCATATCTTTTCTGAACAACAACTTGCCCTATCTTTGGACCTTCCATACCCACGAACCCATTTGCATCTTGGCGGTACATCTATCATAATTCTTCTTGTTCCTTTTCGGTGGCAAGCGTTTAGCGACTCTTATGGTGATGGTCTTGAGATCAAACGAGAAGGAGATGGCCATGTGCCATGGCGCTAACATCACCATTCCATTAGCAAGCATGACAATGAACATGGGACTGCAATGTTATTTGTACTCCTAAACATTATGGGAGATTGGCATTTTTCTCGCCAATGAGGTCGCCAGCGTTGTATTGATTGCACTAGCTCGAGGGTCATGCATTATTTAACATTTTAGGTTGTGTTATCTCCAGCCTGAAACGAGCTCGCACTTTTCAGGACAAGTATATACTTTTACCAGTCACCGCTTGCCGAATCATGAAGACACATTTCCCACGGTTTGCGGCTACTTTTCATGATCGGGTCAAGGTGGATTCCATGTGCCCAAACAAAAGCGAGAATCATTCGCTCATTGAGGTTTCGTCAATGGAAGCGTCCCGCTCGATACCTGAAGCATGTTCGATGTTACCCAACGGACGAAAAGATGAAGACCAATTTGAGGGAATCCGGAGACAAAGAATGGGCAGAAATTTGGCAGACTATTATCTATTGGCGCGATGCTAAGGAAATGCATTTCCTTAAAGAGGACACCCGACCTTCACGTCCTGCTGGATGGTAAACTTGAGTTTGCCATTGTACATATATCTAGCTAAACCTTCTGTTTGGTGTGCTATTGTTTTTCATGTTTGGTATGTTATGGTTCATTATTTCGTGTGCTATATATCGTGTGCTATGTTTAATGTGCTATTGAACATTTTCTTGTTCTTTCTGAATAATATATTATGATCTCCAACCTCTCTGTTCCAGCAATCTAGCCCTAATTTTGCTCACGGTTCTCAGGTACTTTCTCTCTTTAATTATTGATCCTTCGAGGACTAAGCATCATTCTGTTTGGGGGTGCTTTAAACATGTAGCAAAAATTAGGCATCTTGATAGTTTTTATTTTCATATTAATAATTGTACTTAGTGACAAAGTCTTGTTTCCTTTTCAATGATGAAAATTGTCTAGAAATTTCACATTAGTATCCGAATTAGGATTTGTTTTTAAGAAACTTTAGATAATACGTATGCAATAGTTTATACATCTTTTCATGAATATTCATGTACTGAGTATCATTGATTGTACATAGCAGTAAGTTTCTGGAACCAACGGTTAGTTACTTAAACTATAAATCCTGTGAGAATCTAACCAAAAGCCTTGATATGAGTGATTTGTGTGTGATGACGCGAGAGGAGTAGTTTTTTCGATTAGAGGAAATTACGATCTACTTACTTGATCACCACCCAACCCTAGCGAGAATTTAGGCCTTCTTTGGATCGACATAGCTAAAAATTCTTACCTGTTACAAATTTTACCGCTAGTCACTCCACTGAACCGTTTATCAAACCTTTCACTTTCACCAAAAATTCCTTACCCATTTATTAAACGAAATGAAAGAACCTACATAAGTGATGAGTATGAGAAATAGGATGAAATGTGGAAAGAATAAAGAGAAAGACTTGTTCTAAATATAAGTCAGTTACTTGCTTCAAGAAAGAAAAATAGAATCATGTTCTTAAGCCATATATATATATATATATATATATATAAAAAAAAAAAAAAAAAAAATCCGAGGCTTAGGCTTAAGAACAAGGTTAGAAAAACTCAACTAGAAGAAGGAAAGGAAACAAGGATTTCTCTAGTGTAAATATATGAAGACCCTATTCTCTCATACTCGTAAATATTGATTATCCATTTCCATTTTCTTGTACACTATCAACCAAGCCCCACAATACCTAATAAAGACCTCTAGCTCAATTAGGAGTAGGGTGGTGTGATAATAAGTAGTAGACGTGATTGATCGACATCGGCTCCTCTGACTGTCATTGAGATGTAAGGAAACGTGTGCCCACTGCACATTGGAATTAACAAAACCTGAGTGGAAAAATTTTGAGTGAATATGTGTTTCAACACATACCTGTGAGAACCCATTTAGGTATGCTCTCCAAGGATCCAGAAACAACCCTGCTAGTATATTTCAATGAAAAGTTCCTTTGCATGAATAATCATATGTAGATGTTTTAATTATTGAATACATATTAACTTGAGTTTCAAAGAAATAAATCCTCGTTCCCTGCTAAGGAGATGTATGGATATCTGAGATTAATTTAGGAAACAAGTTTCTGTCATTGAGTCGTTGTAGTATAAATGAAGTTTGTGAGTATCTTTTCTGGAAAACTCTCACGAGGCTATAACTCGTCCACTAGGGAATTCCTAGTGGTTTAAGGCCTTGTTGCATATGGTCAATGCAACCGCACTCTGCGAAACGAGAATTAGTTTAGGACTACACATTTTTTGGCCACTTATCTATTTTAGTGTCTCTTCTTTGCTCGAGGACAAGCAAAGTGCTTTTGGGGTAATGTGATAAGCACCCAAAAGTGTATTATGAAACCCCATTGAGACATATAAATTTGGTTAATTATGTGTTTAATAATCATGAAATAAATATGTTTTCATACTTTTGCAGGTATTTGCAGTAAACATGGAAATATTGGTTAAACCTGAAATAAAGCATGAGGAACGGCGTATATACGAATTCTCCCAAATCCACACAGAAGCATCAAACTTCCAAAGCTCCTACCTCTCGAACCAGGACTCCGAATGCGACACGAGAGATGCTCAGACAATCAAGGCGATGAACTCTACGCATAGGCGGGAAATTGTAACACTGCCCAAAATACCGGACCGCCACTGGACTGCACATGGACCCACTATGCGGGGCCACAAGATTGGATGAGTCATCAATCATGGAGCATGTCAAGACAAAGATAACAAATTATTGGTGCAAAGTTGACACCTTGCATGTAATAAATTAGATTAGGTGTTAATAGTGAAAAAAAAAAAGGCAAGGTGTCACTTTGTTTTAATGTGGTGGATAAAAATTCATTAATGTGGTTTGATAATTCACGTGGGAGGAAATGAGATTTATCTCAAATGGAGAAGAAATTAGACAAGGGTGGGGGACACCCCATTTACTCCCTTGACTTATTTTCCTCACATGGCATTATTTTAGTTCCTTAGTGAAAGAAATGTAAAGTTAGTTTTGAGATTTGATTAAAAAAAGCTTGTAATAGTTTTAATGGAGGAACACTTGTTCTTCTAGAAAATAATAGAAGTGAGTTTGGTTGTTCATCTTTCTTCTCTCTCTCTCTTTTGTGTTTTTCTTAGTTCATAAATCCTTGTCCCAAGGATCATGAGCTAACTTCCCTTTTGGGGAGTTAATCCAACTCATGTGAGGGTAAACAAATTGTTGTTGGTTTGGTAGGTTTAGGAAGAACAACTAACTCTACATCCTATCCCAAAATGGTAGTTGGTGTAGAGTTTAGTTAGGAATCAAGCAATGAGCTTAGAGATAAGTCATTGTTTGGTTTCACTTGCTAGCATGTATGAGCTCTTTAGTGAGCCATGCATGCTAGGGATCAAATCTATTTTTCCATTAGGGACTTGTCTATGAGTCTAGGAAGAATCAAAACCTTTTCCAAATCAACGCTAATGATAGTTTCACATGAGGAGGATTAACTCTCCACCTTCTTTTTCAAATCTCTATTTCGGTATTAAGTGAATGTTTTCAACGTTAATGTTTTCTTAATGTTGAAGTAGGAAGGAAAAATCTAGCATTTATATTATGACCTTACTCTTTAATTTCCCTTTATTGTAACATCTAATTTTTAGTTGTTCTAAGCTTTAGGTTAGTTCGAATCCTTATTCAAACTCTACGAAAGGAAGATTGTGAGTAAGGAACATTGATTGCTTTTGCATCAATTTAGAGAGTTCAAAACTCTAAGTAGTAGTAACAAGCAAATATCAGAACTCTTGATAACTTTTTCCAAAAATAATGCACCTTATCCAATGGGATTGGTTTTTGGAGTTGATCATAACCAATAATTTCACAAGCACAAGGTAAGCCATGAGTGTGTCACAATACACATCCACAGTCTTTTGGAACCATACCCATTGACCCACCACACTTTCTCTCTTAAAAAATCATCTCCATTGCATCTTTAGAAACAAAACCCCTCAATTCAGCCATAGTTAAAAGCCTAAAATCATGTCTGACATTGTTCAAACTTCGCTCAAATGAGCATAAATCTCTGTTAGTTGCTTGGTTACCATTAAGTGCATTGACTGCCACAAACCAACAAAGTATAATGTTGACATATGGCTCATGTACCTTTTCAATTTGGTATGTGCACTCTCCACTCGATTAGTAGTAGTGCAACCCAAGTGCAGGTAGTTGTCAATCCAAGCCAAAACAAATTCCTTTTTGTGTAGCACCCAAGTCTTTTTTATGTAATCAAGGAGCTATGGAAATTCTTGGTAGTCTTTCTCCAAAGCTTCCAAGTGTAAATTGTATTCATCGACGATGCCAGATGTCATTACCTTTTTCCAGTCTTCATTGAAAGATTTCCATGTCTCATCATTAGGGAGAAGTTTCTTAGCCTTACCCAATATATTTGTCTCAATGTGCCACCAAAATAACATATGACTCGCACTTGGGAATTTTTTTTCTACACCATTCACTAATGCCAATTCCCTGTCGGTTACTATCATTGACGGAAGCATCTCAATATCGAGTAAAGAGTGCAATCGACCTAATGCCCAATGGTAGTTATCTTCCTTCCCTTTCTCAAACATTGCAAAACAAACTGAAAATGTCTTCATAGTCGAAGTCACCCCGACTACCTCAAACAATGGCCACTGATACCAATTGGTCTTGTATGTAGAATCCATAACCAAGACTAGAGGGAAACACTTAACTAGTTCTATAGACTTAGGATGAGCCCAAAACAAGTCTGTCACAACATTAGTATCTTTCTCCCGTTGATTCCACTCATAATATCCGTTCTCATCCAAAGTAGTCATTAGATATTGCATCTGTGATCTTCCGCCTCTTTCATTTTGTCTCAACTTGGCATGATGGTTGTAAATGTGTTGCTTTGTACTTTTGTTGTTTTTATCCCGCTCTTTGATGACATTAGGTATCTGACTCGGCCTAACACCATTCCTAGTCATTTCAAAAGTAAGTTGTGCTTCCTCGGATGTTAGTCTACTTGCATAAGAATGACCCTCCAAGTGGGTCGCCAAGTGATGGTTGTGACGACCACAATCAACACTCACTTTCCATCTGTCATTAGGGCCTGACAAGTGAATCCCTCGAAGCAAGAAAGGACAATCATACCTTTTTGTTCCAGACTTCCTCTTTTGCTTTTTATTATTATCTCCTTGAACTTCACTAGATTTGTTAGCTTCCTCTTCCGTTTGGTTCAATTTCTTTTATGGTTGGAACTTCCCATACCTCTCACAAGCAAGAAATAATTTAGGAGTTCTTCCTGGATGAGCATAATCAGATCTCTTTATTACAATAATATAACCAAATTCTTTACCAGTGTTTCTAGCCCACGTAATAAGATAATTGTGACTCTCGAAAACCTAGAACCCGAGAATATACATTAGTTATCGTATATACGTCAAACAACATATATTTATTTCATAATGAAATAGCAACAAAATGTACCATATTAGTAGAGCATTCCATTGTCAGATAAACATCTATTGGTTCATTATGCTGTAAACTTTCGTTTGGTACATCCTATAACAAACATTATAATTAAAATACAGTTGTGTTAGACAAAAATGGATAACGAGTTAGGTTTAACAAAAAGCCAATACTCAGATTTACCTGTAGAACTTTTTCCATGCTAAATGATATTGGTTCGACATTTACCGTCGAGACTTCACTAATTATTTGACTACTAACAGTACGTGGAAAATGTTGCATCATCTCAACACTATCTCTCATAGTTTCTTCGGTATTGTCTTCCATTATAAATCCAAACAAAACTTTTCAATTGTTTAGTTAGGGTTTTGGTGGAGATAGTGAGAGGAAAAAATACAGTTTTTAGAAAGAGTGGGAAAACGAATAAAAAAAAAAGTGGGAAAATGGAAAGAGAAGATACGGAGTATATATGAAAGTACACAGAACGTTATTTTTGGCAAGTACGGGAATGCTATTTTATTTTATTTTAATAGGGGGTGAGAATATTACCACCCCAGTTTTAATCTATCTTCGTTAGGATCACCTGATATTCATACAACCATTAGTAGGAAGCATTTGAAGTCTGCTGCAAACATTTTTGAAATCCCACTTCAGAAAGTATTAAATAACGTGCTTCATATACGCTCCACCTGTGTGAAACAAAGTCCTTGCATGCAGTAGGAAGCAAAGGTCTACCAAGCAACAAGACCATCTATAATTAGTGACTTTCCATAATTGAGGGCTTAACAGCCCTACTACACTGAAGAAGGGATTACACTCGATGGTAAGATCCCTGGAGTCAAAGTATGCATCACACATTTACACTAAATTAAATCAGATAAGCCCAAATAAGGAGACATTACACTCGATTATAAGGATCTTGAACTTGAGCAGTCATTTCAGTTTTTCCAAATGCTCGTCTATCTACACTTTTCACTATTATATATGAGCATACTTATTTTCAAATTCAAACTTGTCACACACACAAGCACCAATTGGCAATTTTACCATCATATGGTATATCGTCTAACAAATAGTAGCTTCAGTGTATGTTATTCTGATTCTGTTCACATAACTTCTTTTTTTATTGGCTTATTCTAAATATAACCACATGAAACGAAAATAAAGTACAAGAAACATACCAGGCACCATTGGCCCTGATCCAAGATCACTTTCATAGTCAGCAAATAATGCTCCTTCTATAGGCCCAAACTGTAGGGGAGATGCAAAAGAGCTATTGAGAATTGAAAGATAGCACATAAAGTTACCAACATTAAAGGTTCAAAAAAATGTTTCGATGTCAGATGATCAAGACAGAGATAACCTAAATGTATGCTTCTTAAACACTATTCGACAAACATATTACTACCACTTCATAAATAAGTCTAAACATAAGTTAATAGCTACTACACATCATCTCCTTCTACCATTAATTGAACCAAAAAAGGTATTTAGGCATCAACATGGTAACCATACATGACAACCAGCTCATAATGTTAGCAATAATGAAGGTTCGAAAAAATATTTAGATGTCGGATGAGCAAGATAGAGATACCCTATATGTATGCTTCTTAAACTGTATTCGACAAACAGATGACTTCCACTTCATAAATAAGGTTAAACTTAAGTTAATAGGTACTGCATATCACCCCATGATGTCATTAATTGAAATAAAAGATATATTTAGGCATCAACATGGTAACCATGCATGACAACTAGCTCATAATGTTAGCAACAGTGAAGGTTCAACAAAATGTTTCGATGTCAGATGATCAAGACAGAGATACCCTATATGTATGCTTCTTTAACTATATTCGACAAACAAATGACTTCCACTTCATAAATAAGGCTAAACATAAGTTAATAGGTGCCGCAGATCACCCCATGTTGTCATTAATTGAAATAAAATAAAAGGTCTTTAGGCCTAAACATGGCAATGATAACCAGCTAGGTTGGCACCCCATTAGCCCTCCCACCTATAACAAGGAAGCCTTCCTTTGCACAGTACCAATTGTGACAACAACCCAAGAAACAAGATACTAGACTCTGAATTAACTGTGAAGTTATAGCAATTGAAACCACTATACGATGGTTCAATAATGGTGGAAGACCATAGCAACACCTTTATTTGGTGATAAGACCTCAATCCATGGTCCTACGTTATGAAAATCCCACTATTTAGTTCCACACAACAAAACCAAGCGATCCTAACTTGTGCAAGTAACCCTTCCTCTTATCCCCACTCATAAAGCTAGTGATTTCTTCATGGGCATCGCACATATCGATGCCCCAATCTTTGAGACTGTGAGGTGATGTAACATCCCAGCCAGCCTCCCAGGTGACCAAAATCCTGTGCTTTACCAATAATTAGCAATAACTTCTTTATTTCTAGCTTGTGGAAAATTTGTATGTGGTATATCCATCAGCAACCTGTTTTAAATCTAACTCGTTAAAGATAAACATTATTTGCATGAAAATAGGTGACTCACGTACAACAAACTAAATGACATGAATTCTTGGACTAGTCTGTCTCCACAAGTTATACAACTTCACAATTATGTCATTAACTTCAACCTTATTAAAACATCTTCAAACAAGAAACCAAGTATAACCTAACTCCCACCCACAAACATATTTCACACCTTTTAATTCACATTACAATTATCACAAACAGATTTCTCACGAAGAAAGGGGAAAAAAGGAACAGGTAGAAAACTCACATCATGACCATCTATGGCTTATATTCGTAGGATGCTTCATGTAGGCTATCATTTTAGATAGAATGAAAGCACGTGGCAACATGAAGATTTATAAAGAGTGGTGTGTTGGGTTTTGTTGTTCATCTTAAATCCTTTGTTAGGAGGAATAGTTTGATTGTTGAAAAATCCCTTTCTAAACTTTTCAATCTTTATTTACTCTTGTTCTTGATGTTTTAATGGTGGAAACACTAGTTCTTTAACTATAATGAGTTGAAGTCTTAAATAAACTATTGATTTGATAGAAAAACATGTATGGAAATGGTTTTGATGAATATCTTGCTCATAAAGTTATACTCATTTGAACTTGTCAAATGAGTATGACTAGTGTTTTTAGGGTTGAATCAAAGATTAGAGAAGTAATGAAAACTTTGTATTGAAGACAAGATTGAAAACTTGTATTGAATATAATAAAAACTTGATTTAACAACTAAAACTTCAAGAACATAAAAATGGAAAACAAGTAAATAACAAATTACACTATAAATTTAAAACATATTATCTACTCCTAATGACCAAAGATTAATTCTAGGGTAAGGTTCTTTCTCCTCCTACTTTGGTTTATATAGGACACCAATTACATATTTTCCCCTTCACACCAATTACATATTTTCCCCTTCATCTAGAAACAACCTTGAGGATAAGATTAAGCTTTGTTGGCTTTTGACTTTATCCTATATAATTGAATTCTTGATTTGGCTTTAAGTCCTTGAGTCCATAGCTTTTAGCTTTGAGTCCTTAGGTCTTCAGCTTTTAGTCTTGAGTCCTTGAGAGTTGACTTTTACTTTTCTACACTTTTGCTCATAAGCTGGAATCTTCCCAAGTAGCGTTAATAGCAATCCGTTTTGCACTAAAATGCACGTTTTAGGAATATACATCCTAAATGGCCTATATCCTGCAAAATGTAGCAAAAGTTATAAGTTGTTTGTTCATTAAGCATAAGAAGGGCATAATTGAAACATTGTAAAGGTAATAAAATACACATTTGGGGACTGATCAACTACCCCCAAAAAATATTTTGCTTGTCCTCAAGCAAAGATGAAAGAGAAAAAACTAAGATCACAAATGTGTGATTTATTATACTAGTCTCATTTTGTGGATTGCGATTGCATTGACCATATGTAACAGGGTCTTAAACCACTAGGAATTCACTAGTAGACAAGCTTAAGCCTCGTGAGAGTTTTCCATAGAAGGTACTCACAAACTTTTTCTATCTAGTACAAAGGGTCTTGTTTCCTTGTTTATTCTCAGAGGTCTATACATCTCATTAGCAGGGGAATAAAGAAAAGCTCCTTTAAACTCAAAACAACATATACATAGTAATTTAATCATCTAAAGATAAACGTGCAAAACATGAGCAGTGAAATGCAAAAGCAGAGTCGTTTCTAAAACTTTTGGAGAGCGTCCTTAAGGTGGGTTCTCATTGGGGTGTGTTGCAATCATAACTCTCTAATAGATTCACTCAAGTTTTGTTTTCTCAAGTGTAGAGGGCACTTATATTCCTCACATACACGAATGACGCCCAAAGAAACCGGGGTCGACTGATCACAATATCTACTAACTATCACACCATTCTATTCCTAGTTGAGCTTGAGGTCTTTTATTAGGAATTACGGGGCTAAAGTAGTGGTTAAGAAATAAAGGAAAGGGAAAAAAAACTCTGATAAGTTGAGAAATTGGGTCTTCAGGATATTTGTAACTAGAGACAAACCTCGTTTTGTTATTTTCCTTCCGAATTTGTGATTTATTCTTTAGCCCTTTGGCTTTGTGACTCCATATAATTTTGATTTTAGGGAGTTCTAACTTTGCTTTTGTTTCTTTTGAAATTGACTCCTTTTGATTTTAAACTTTTGGAAAATTTTAATTTTTGAATCTTTTCATTCTTTTCTTTCTTTTCTTTTCGAAGCTTCTAACTATTCTATTTTTGTACAAGGCCTTCTATTCTCTTTTTACTGTTCATCCAATTCACAACTCGTTAACTGGGTACGCTTTTTATTGTGTATGTAGTAACGGTTCAGGGATTGATGGCAAAGAAATAAAAAGGTTTCTAGATATTGGTGAAGGCTCAAGGAGGGTAATTAGAGAAAAAACTATCTTTTTAGATTTTTAACGTTTATTTGGCTATATCAATCCAAAAAGGGCCTAAATTCTCTCCTATGATATGGTGTGGTGATCAAGCAAGTGGGCGTGTTATCTTTTTATCTGAACATCCTTTGTGTCATCACTCAATAATCATTCAGATGAGGTTCTTGGCTAGATTCTCACAGGATATGGAACTTAATTGTTCTAACCTCGGTTTTCAAAACTTACTGCTATATACAATCAAATGTTGATGCATGCCATTCATGAAAAGATACATAAACTATTGTATGTATAGTATGAGCTCGAAGAACGAATCTTTACTCTATTGTTATAATGAGACTTCTAAACCATTTGTTCATCATAAGAAAAGGAAGACAATACTTTTAGTACTAAACAGAAAAATATTTTTGGTCTTTTCAAATTTTTTTTACTAAACAGAAAGAAAAAAATATAGAAATATACTTAATATATATAATATAAGAAATGCTATATAAAAAATGTCTAGTTTTTGCAAAATGTTACTATACCATCCCCAAACAGAAATATGTTTTGTCCTCAAAGTATGAAGAAAATGAAAGAGATTACCATAGAAATATGAACAAAAATGGCAGTAACATATACTCTGTTCTTCGTGTTGAGAATATAATACGCCCAAACAAGTTTGGAGCGTAGTTTTAATAGATATAGAACAAGAAATACATGGTTTATCTAAATAGTCAACTACGTAATTATTTTACCATGAAATATTTTGGGGGGGTTTTTTTTTTGGGAGACTTATTTTTCTCAAAAGGTATCTCTAACCATATAGAGGGTTTTTACAAGAAGATAAAATCATACGTTTATCCTGTATCATTTTGGTTACTTCGGGGCGTATAATATTTATTTTTATATCCTCAAGTTTTGAAAACTATGTAGAGATGTTAGTTTGAAAAAGCTGTGATTTTTATATCCTCAAGTTTTGAAAACTATGTACAAATCTTAGTTTACAAAAGATGTGATTTCTAAAGCTAAGTTTGAAAAACAAACCATAATAGGTGATCTTAGGAAACTTTAGTGTCGGCTTTTTATGAACCTAATCCAGTCAGACTGTGGTTTCAGTTATGTGTGTTGGAGGATTTACTGTTCAAGACATAAGATGTCTTGTACGAATATCATGGTGACATGGGCGACCCTTAGTAACACATAACTGATCCTCAAACCGCCCTTAGAAGAATGGAGATTGCGTACTTTTAAGGTTTGGTCTATGTGGAATCCATTGCGCGTTTTGTTTTTGGAAAATCATATAACTATTGATGTATCGAGAAACTCTATTATAAACACTGGAAAAACAAAAACTTTATTTTATGAAAGGGTGAGAGAAAGGTGTTTCTTTTTGGATTTTTGTTCCTAAATTACTTAAAACAGTAATAGAAAAAGAGAAAACTACCAAGAAAAATCACTATAAGGAGAGTGATCCACCCAATAGAAGGAAAAGATTTTGAAATTTGGTAACTCAAATTGCGAGCCATCCCATGGTTTGGCCTCTTTAGGTCTTCCACCTCTTGTTTTGCAAGTAGGCAAATCTAGGGAAGAGGACTAGCTCTATTTCTAGATAATCTAGTATCTCCTCTCCTACTCTCTAGTTAGCCCTAGTTAAAGCCATTCCAACTAGATTGTAAGACGAAACTCGAAAGAACTAGAATTCACCCACAGAAGGAAAAAAAAATTGAATTAAAAGGGCTACGTACAATTGCTAACCATCCCATGGTTTGACATGCCTATATAAGATGAAGCATGCTAAACAACCATGAAAACCAACAATAAGTCACCTTCACTCAATCACCATCTCACCTCTACTTTGTTTCATATCTCTTCTTTATAGAGGAAAGACTACTCAAGCATCAATAGTGAAGATTGAAAAAAAACTTATATAAGACAGAAAACTGGGAAATACAGAAAGCAGAAAATGTAAAGTAAATGACAGGAAAAGAAAACTATTTTAAAAATAATGTAAAATAAATAAATAAATAAATGTATACTTGCTCCATAGGGGTACACTACTCAAACTACGAGTAAAAGTGCTAACAAGGAATATACAAGGTATATGTGGACTCAAGGCTCCGGCACTTACAACCATACACTCCAAGTGGAGTGGTCCGGTTATCTTTTCTGATTTAGTCCATAGAAATAGATGTAAGGGAATGAATGGATTGGAAATACATCACGGAGCAGAGGATTTAATCCTCATAGATAGGATTGTCGAGAATGGTTTATTCTATATCTGTAAATCGTAACTCATGATAGTGTTTTAGGTGCTTGTAGCTTCCAAGGCTGAGTTTGCTTCTTTAGGATTAGGAACTACTTGTCCTGGGAACACACCTTTCTGGTCTTTCTCTTGAGTTAGGAGGTTTAAAGATTGTTGCATTAACACCAAGATTTGAGATTGTTGATGCATCAAAGATAAAATCATCTCTGATGTTTTATCTAATGGGACATTAGTAGGTTGGCAATTGGAACTAGGTCTCTTTGGTTGTTGATTGGTGGATTTTGGTAGTTCTGGTTAAAGTTGGATGGAACCATTGCTTTATTCTGATTGTTGTAGGTACCTTGTCCTTGTCTAAACTGATTGAATATATTTTGTGGTTTGACATGATTTATGAACCCTGGAGGTGGTTGGGTTTGTGGATTAGCATTGCATTGAAAATTTGGGTGTTGCCTCCATGGTGCATTTGGTACATGGAAAGCACAAACTTCTTCTGGTTGAAGTGATGTTATGTTGTTAAGCAAGGGATAATGGGTAGATACATGATTTAAATCGAGACAGAAAGTGCATGGTGCTATATCAATGTTCATGACTGGTTGGGGAGCATGGTCTTTTTGTTTTGTTGCAAGGGCATCTATCTTTCTTGTGAGGGTTTCGATTAATATTTTAATCTCTTGATCGGATTTTACCTCAAAGATACCATTGGCTTTAGAAGTACTGGGCTGGGATGTTCTGGAATTGTTTGTGTCGCCCCAATGAGTAATCTTTTCTGTCTTCAATAAAGGTTAAAGCTTCTTTAACACCTTTATCTAAAATGTTTCCATTATTCATGATATCCAGTATGACTTTGTGTTCTTGGAAAAGACCTTTGAAAAAACATTAGCCAAGAGTGGATTTTTCTAGTTTATGGTGAGGACATGAACGGAGCAAGTAAGAGAATCTATCCCATGCTTCATAGAAAGTCTCACTCAGACTCTGTCTGAATAACTGTATCTTGATTACTATCTCCTCTGTTTTCTTTGGTGGAAAGTACTTCATCATGAAGGAAAACACTACCTTTTCCATGTATCAAAATAATTGGGCTTCTGAGATAGAGGCCATGCGTGACTCTAGCTAGCTAGAGTGAAAGGAAACACTCTTAGTTTGACCTGAAAATCAGAAATGCCTGGATGATTGAAAGTACTGCATACTTCATGTATCCGACATATGTGTTCGTACGATAACTCATATTCGAAACCGTGAAAGATGGGTAAGAGATTGAACACGTTTGGTGGGATTCAGAAATCGCTAGTGAGCTGTGTGAGTCGTATACAAGATGGAGGGCCATCTTGTAACGGTGTGTAGAAACTAGAGAGAGGCTCTTCAGCTTGAAGTACTTCATGATCATAAGCCATCTTAGCAGTTGGGGGATGAAAAATAGATGTCTAGATCGACGTGCTCTCCTACGTGGGTTAGTTTTAAACGCGCTAAGCTTTATATAGCCTGAGCATAGTCTCATGCACGATTGCGAGACTATTTAGAATCTACTTAATCTATCTAAGACCCACAAGTCGGGTCGAAATGTGGCAAAGCCAATAAGATACAATTAGTTGCCTTCGTGGGCCTAAAATAAAGTTGCCTTCGTGGGCTTAAAACTATGAAAGCAGTAAATACGAAAAGTAACTATATTTAGCTAATTAACGATTCACTAATGATTAATTTAACAAAACATGTAAAAGCTTAGAAAGTGTTCATCAAAGATTGGAACCTCAACCTCCAAGTTGGGTTGAGATGCGCGAGCGTGATATTACACTACTCGCCTCGCACATCCAACCCGTCCAAGTTGGTTGAATCTCCAACTCTTGGTAAGTAAACTTAAACCAAAAGGCTAAACTTTCAAAATTAAACTATTTTGTATTTATCCTAATTAATTTTTTTTTTGTATTTTGACTTAACTATATGATATTATCTTAATCTAATCATGCATAAACAACAATAAATAGAAAATAAAATCTGAACATGCTACTAAACTAATTTTAATGTTTAACTTTACTGATGGATTACTAATTCATTTTAATTAATAAAAAAATTTAATTTTTAAATTCCTTTTTTTATTGAATTTTTGGTTTCGAAAACTCAAAACTTTGCAAATCTATCTACTTTTTATCTACTCACAGTTGAATTAAAATGACTAGGGGGAATTAAAGTTAACTTACACATGAAGATTCTGAGCCAACAAAATCTTCGTTGGAAAAAAACAAGGTACGGAGTGGGTTAACAAGGTGTGGGTGCAGGACGCACGCGGGCGCGTGTCTGATAGGTGCGGACGCGGCAAGCATGCGGGCACGTGGATATTGATAAGAGCCCAAAACTGTAGTTTTAACCCTGTAACAGTCATACTTTTAGACCAATTATGTGAGTAATAATTAAGAGTTAACACTGATTACGTGTTTTTATGCATTTCGGGTTTCAAAGTCCATTATAATGCGAAATGTGCCACTTTAGCGAGATAAAAGAGCAAGGGTCGGTTACTAAGGAGTTCCGTGATTAAAGGCCTAGATTCAAGAAGACAAAGCCTTCCTAAAGCCCGGTCAAAAGCTGAAAAGTCAACGCGGGAAACTTATAAAGACACAAGTTAGCAGAACTTCCGATGGCCGTATCTTTGGACTCAGACCTCGGAATGGGGCCTACCTTATGTCAAAACAACCGGCTCGGAAAGCGCTTTCCAATGGTCTAAGCCTTGACCCAATCAGAGGAGCAAAAGTGGACAAAAAGTCTGTTCAAGCCAACTACAGCTGAAGAGGCCTTTTTGAACTGAAAATATTGGGTTTTGGGCCTGATTCTCTGGCCCAAAACATGGCTCCAAGCCCATGCACGATTTTTGGATCTGGACATGTAAAAACAAAAGCTTAGCTCTTTGTTAATGGTAGCTAGTTAGACCTAAAATAATATAGAAAATTCTAGATCTAGTTTAATTAATAAAATTAAGTTTAGTCCTATTTTCAATTCTTGTTTTAGATTAAGTTTTTGAATCATTGTTCTTGATTGATTAGATAAATAAAATAGTTATTTTATCAATTTCGAATTGTGTTATTTCAATATATTAGATCTAGTTTTAATTATTGTTGGTTTCCATTTCTTAGTTGTTAATTAGAATTTAATCATTGTTTAATTAGATTAGTAAATTTCGAATCTTGATAATATGTTTAGTTTAGATTCATATGGGAATGATTGCGGAATGATTCAAGGCTAAAACCTCCATTAGAGGGGTTGATGAAAACTTAGTGGTATAGTGTAGAAGCATTGTAGAGTCTATTCCAATCTAGAAGGTCATGATTCGCCATGAGAATGGGTGGACGACCTCACATGCTAGTTAGTACTCGGTAGAAATGCCATGAACACTAGGGATTAGAACTCGAATTTCTTGCCGTAAGAACGTAAGAATCGAGATACAAGAATCTATGCTAGGCTATTAAGTTGGATTCGAGGTGGATTCAATTCCCCTCTAATCCTTTATCTAGATTCAAAACAATCATATTGCCATAGCATTCGCAGTTAGATTCAACATAATCAATTTCATATAGGTATCGTAGTATAACACACCTTCGTAAAGCTCTCATTGACTTAAAGACCGATTAATTAGATTAGAAAACAATTCCATGCTAGAGCACTAGGAGTGGAACGAACTTCCTACTCCACTATATCTCATAGGATTGAGAGTAGAGAAATCTTTGATAAGCATATAGGATCATAAGATAGTTTAGTTTACTTACGTTTTGAGTTTCATCATTCATTTCGTAGGTAGACTATTCAAAATTATCAATTATCAAATGGCGCCGCTGCCATCTTTAGTTGCACTTTAGCATTGTTTTCATAGTAGAATTAGTCATTTTTAAGTCCCATTAAACCCACCCACCCTTGTTTGATTCATACTGTGGTTATCCGTTTCAGCGTTGAAAAATACCGCGACAAATTTACACTGAGCGCGACCGCGCCTGTAAGGAGCGCACCTGCGCCCTATAGTCTGGAACACGAGCACGACCCGCCCTCAGATCGAGCGTGACCCGCCCTATTTTACTAGACCAGCGACCGACCGCCTTCACACCACCGGCGTGACCAGCTAAGTCATCGAACAAGGGAGCGACCGCTCCTATCCGGGGCACCCGCGCCACCGAAAAATTTTTCCGGATTTCTACTGAGGTTTGTTTGAACCCGATTTTTTAAGTTTTTCAGTGTTCTAACTTGTTATTTACACGAACACGCGTAAACAGGACGCTATTCATAAAGCGAAGCAAAAGACGCTATCAGGTATTCCTTTCTTCCATACCTCGTGATCTCCGGTTAGAGGTTCATACTAATATATCAAGATTGTTTGGATTGTTTTCGTGTTTAGACTTAGACTTGCATGAGATTAAGGTCTGGTCGGAAGAAAACAACCAACGTAAATAACCCTTCAACAAACAAACATATCGAGTATACCAATCACTACACCTCTAACTACTATCCCACCAACCATACCGACATAATGGCTGAAGAAAGAGAGACTCCTCTCCCGACTTCTACAAAGCTTTGGCGATGGCCCAAAATCTTGCATCGTTTAGCGGACCGATTGGGGATTTTCGAATTCCCCCAAACATATTTAATTTGTTACCCGTTTTCCATGGTTTAGGCCATGAAAAACCTTACCAACACATGCGTAGGATTGAACAAGTCCTTACAACATTCCATCATCCTACGGTTGGTGCGGAACAAATTAAACTGAGGGTATTTCCCTTCACCTTAGCCGATAAAGGCGTCTTGGTTAAGCGCCCAAAGCCTAATGCAATGGACTCGTGGGCTAAACTTGTTCAAATTTGTTTATGGAACATTTTACCCCCTTAAGACGGATGAGATGCTTTCCAAGATTCATTTTTTCCAACAGAATCCTCACGAATCATTTTCTGAGGCTTGGAATCGTTTCACCGATCTACTTATAGAGTGTCCACACCATAACCTAGCAAAAGACACGTTAGTTCGTGCCTTTTTCAAAGGACTTCAACATCACCATAAAGAAGTCCTTGACATAATGAATGGGGGTAGTTTCCTAAGTAAAGGAGCCTCGGAGGCTTACAAATTTTTAGAAGAACAAACTAAACGCAATAACAATTGGGGGTAGTGATGATATCCCCGCTCTCGCTAGTTCTTCTTCAACAGATTAAGGCCGCCCGGTATGTTTTAGATGAAACCCGATCCGAACTTAAAATTTAATCGAATCTCTAACTAAAAAGGTAGAGGCTATTTCTATTCAACACAATCCTATTCCCGTCATGAATGTCAACTCCAACCCATGTAATTTCTGTTTGAGTCCTGAGCACCCTGACTCCTATTGTCCTCTCGCCTATGAACAACAACAATTAGAGCAAGATAATGTTTGCTCCATTAATAACTATCCTATTCCTAATGCCCCATGGAGACAACATCCCAACTTTAGTTGGTGAAACAATCAACAAGTTTCACCTCCAGGGTCTAATAACCAAAATGTTAGGCAAGCAAACAACTATAATCAAGCTCCACCTAGGCAAGGCCAGGGACTAAGTCAGGGAAATTATAATAATTATAACAACCAAGCGCAACCACGACAAGGTTTAGCACAAGGTCAGGGTAATTATAATAGTTATAATACCAATAGAGGTATCGTTCCGGTTAACAATAGTAACTATCACAACCCACCCATAAATAATCAACGTGAGATAGTTCCAGTCACACCACCTGTGACTACTACACCTACACAACCGGACGATGATCGGCCTTTATCTGGTTACCCAACAACTTTTCCAATCAATGACTCAATCAAATCAACAGATCTTACAATCCATAAATCAGGGCATACAACAATTAGCCCAAGAGAAAGCCCAACCAAAAGGCGTGTTTCCAGGACAAGTGATACCAAACCCTAAAACAACCAACACAGCCTTTGAGGTAAACGGTAATACTAGTACGGAAACGACAATAGTAGGCGACCTAAATGCCATCACCACTCTCGGCCTCGGAAGAGTGGTTGATAACAAAGTAACTATGCCTATAGTTACCCCATCAAGATACTCCTACACCGGATATCGAAGTAGATATGCGAAATAGAAACTGAAGAGCCTACCAGCGTAGAGGTACCGGTTAAACCACAACCTAAGAAACGAAAGCCAAGGTAACACACCAAGTCGAGCCATACGCTAAATATAGAGCAAAACCACCATTCCCTCAGAAGTTAGCCATGCTAACCAGGGATACAAACTTTGAGGAGATTAGGAACGTTTTCAAGAATCTAACGATAAAACTTCCTTTTCTCGAAGCTATTAAAAAGCTCCCTAACCACGCTAAGTTTCTTAAAGAGTTGTGCACTACTAGGAGTAAGACTAAGATACCTAAAGACGCCTTTTTAACTGAACAGTTTCCAACTTTATCCGAAAAGAATGGAATCGTTAAGTACAAGGACCCTGGTCGTCCTACTGTAAAATGCACCTTAGGAGATTTCTACACGACGATCGCTTTATTAGACCTGGGGGCGAGTGTTAACTTACTCCCATATTATTTGTATAAGCAAATAGGTCTACAGGAAATGCAACCTACAAAAATAACGTTGCAATTAGCGGACAGGTCAATTAAGTATCCTAAGGGTGTAGTGGAAAACGTGCTTGTTAAGGTTCAGGATTTTTACTATCCTGCTGATTTTGTTATCCTCGATACAGAAGTTGCCAACGACTCTGTACCGATCATCTTAGGGCGGCCCTTCTTAGCAACTGCCAACGCACTTATAAATTGACGCGATGGTAAGATGTCCTTATCTTTTGGCCATCTTACAGTTGAGGTAAATGTTTTTAAAATGATGAAACAATTACCAGATTCGTCTATAGATGGGGAGGTTAGCATGATCGAGAGCTTAGCTCAAGATTATTTTAACAACACGTTTCCTGAAAACAATATGTACAAATTCCTTTCTTTTGGAACTTCAGATTTTGTAAATGACTCCTACTTAGAGGAAGTCAACACCATCCTTGAGTCCACCCCAATTGTAGACGCCGGTTGCTCCACATATTGAGTATGAAGACTTGCTACCTAAGCAAGTATTCATTATGCAAAATGAGGACCCGACGAAACATCTATTGATTTTCCTTCCACCCCAGTGCTTAAACCCCTTCCCCCAGAGTTAAAATATATTCAACTCGATCCGGATGGTAGTCATCCGGTAATTATATCTTCTCTGTTATCTAAGAATGAAGAGACAAGTTTAATCCGGGTGATTAAGGAACATCGGTCTGCGATTGGATGGTCCCTAGCCGACATTAAGGGAATTGACCCTAATATTTGCACTCATCGTATCCATTTGGAGGATAACGCGAAGACTTCTCGCGAACCTCAGCGTCGCTTGAACCCAGCCATGAAAGAGGTGGTTAGGGAAGAAGTCTTACGATTACTCGATGCGGGTATCATATACCCCATCTCTGATAGCGAATGGGTAAGCCCCATTCATGTAGTTCCTAAGAAATCGGGAGTTACTATGGTACGAAATGGGAAGGGTGACTATGTTGTCACACAAGGCCCTATGAAATGGAGGATCTGTATTGATTACAGACGTTTAAATGCTATGACAAGAAAGGATCACTTTCCCTTACCTTTTATAGATCAAATGCTCGAACGCCTAGCTGGTCATGCTTTTTATTGTTTTCTGGATGGCTACTCAGGCTATTTTCAGATTATTATTGATATTGATGACCAAGAAAAGACTACCTTCACATGTCCCTTTGGAACGTATGCCTATAAACGAATACCTTTTGGCCATTGTAATGCTCCTGGAACCTTCCCGGTGTATGCTTCATATATTTAGTGACATGGTAGAGCTTTTATGGAAGTTTTCATGGATGATTTTTCTATCTATGGAGACTCCTTCCGCGATTGTTTGTCTAACCTGTCTAAGGTTTTGACACGGTGTGAAGAAAAGAGCCTCGTTTTAAACTGGGAAAAGTGTCATTTCATGGTGCAAAAAGGGCATAGTACTAGGTCACATTGTATCTAGTGATGGCATCAAGTAGATAAGGCCAAACTAGATAAGATAGCGACTCTACCTAAACCCGGGTTGTCCGTGATATTAGAACCTTTCTAGGCCATGCAGGTTTTATAGGCAATTTATTAAAGACTTCTCGAAAATAGCTAGGCCTTTAACTAATCTGCTTTTGAAAGATGCAATCTTTGATTTTAATTTTAGCGTAAGTAGGCTTTTGAAACTTTAAAAGCCGCCTCTAACCTCTGCACCAGGTTATCTGACCTCCTCGATTGGTCTAAACCTTTCGAACTCATGTGTGGTGCTAGTGACTATGCGGTTAGTGCGATCTTGGGACAAAAACTAGATAATAAGTCCACTGTTATTTATTATGCTAGTAAAACATTAAACGATGCTCAACGGAATTATTCAACTAACGAAAAAGAATTCTTAGCCCGTCATTTATGCTTTAGATAAGTTTAGTCCTTATTTGGTTGGTTCTAAAACCTTAGTTTACCACGGACCATGCAGCCTTAAGTACCTTCTTGCGAAGAAGGATGCTAAGCGAGATTAATCCGATGGATCCTTCTCCCGCAAGAGTTCACATTAGAAATAAAAGACAAAAGAGGGTCGAAAACGAGTTGCCGACCACCTATCTAGACTCACAAAACGACGATCGATCGATTTCGAGTCCATACTAGACTCTTTTCCTGATGAGCATCTGTATGCCATTTTTTCAGCACCATGGTATGCTGACATTGTAAATTATTTAGCGGCTGATGTTATGCCTTATAATTGGTCAAGAAATGAACGTAAGAAGTTCTTGGCCAGAGTTAAGTTATACTACTGGGATGAGCCCTATCTTTTTAAGTATTGTGCGGATCAGATTATTCGTCGTTGTATTCCCCAGTGGGAATACAATGAAGTTCTATCGTTCTGCCATGACAGAGAGTGTGGTGGCCATTTTAGTGGGATGAAAACAGCCGCTAAAGTTCTTCAATGTGGATTTTATTGGCCTACCCTTTTTAAGGATGCCCAAGTGCATTGCAAGACGTGTATTCATTGCCAATAACTTGGACGAATCAGGAAGCGTAATATGATGCCATTAAATCCAATCTTGATAGTAGAAATTTTCGACATTTGGGGCATTAATTTCATGGGTCCTTTCCCAGTTTTCCACGGTTTCATTTATATTCTAGTTGCTGTGGACTACGTGTCTAAATGGATAGAGGCCCTAGCTTGCCGTAGCAATGACCATAAGACCGTTGTATTTTTTATTAAAGAATATATTTTCTGTCGGTTTGGCATTCCTAAAGCCATCATTAGTGATGGTGGAACACATATATGCAACAGAGTTGTTGCATCCCTAGTGAAAAAGTATGGAGTTACACACAAAGTAGTAACTCCTTATCATCCACAAACTAGCGGACAAGTAGAAGTTTCTAATAGGGAAATCAAAAGATTTTAGAAACAACTGTAAACCCCGATAGGAAAGATCTGGTCAAAGCGTCTATCGGATGCCTTATGGGGCGATAGAACTGCTTTCAAAACTCCTATAGGTATGTCTCCCTTTAGACTTGTATTTGGGAAACCATGTCATTTGACCGGATTGAATTAGAGCACCATGCTCGTGGGCTATAAAAGCCTTAACTTCAATATTGATGAGGCAGGTGTCAAACGCAAGTTACAATTGAATGAGCTTGAAGAAATCCGTGAGTGATTAGATGCGATCTCATGAAGGATTATAAAGCTAACATGAAAGCGTGTTCATGATAAGCATATCTTTGCGCAAAGAGTTTGTGGTCGGTCAAAAGGTCTTGCTTTACAACTCCCGCCTACATATTTTCCCGGAAAACTAAAACCCGTTGGTCCGGCCCCTTCTCGTTATGAAGTCACCCCTTACAGGGCAATCACCTTGGTAAATCCAAATGACAATAAAGTACCTTTCAAGTTAATGGTCAACGGTTAAAACATTTTCACTTAACTTCGTCCCCCTCGATGTAGAGGAAGTCCTTTTACAAGACCTGTCTATGAGGACTGACCTTGTCATTTGGTGTACTTCCTTTCACTACCATATAGTGGTAAGTGCACCATTCAGGTAACCGGGCCCTCCCTATGGAGTGTGTGGCTGTAAGTACCGGATCCTAAGTCCACGGTTAACATAATTTACGTTTTCCACCTTTGCATGTTTTCTCGGTTTTTGAGTCATGTTCCTCTATGGGGTGAATTATTTATTTATTGTTTTTTGTGTTTCTTATAATAAACTAATAAAAAATAAAATAAATAAAAATAAAAATAAAATAAAAATTCTAAAATCATAGAAATAGCAATCCAACAAGTCTTGGGAATCTGACTTTAAACGACCCACGTTTTAAACAAATTTTTTGGGTAGTCGATCTTTCCATTTGGATTGCTTGAACTTTCCATTTGTGTTGCTTAGGCCCATTACTTGTAGTTCAATTGGGTTGACGTAATCTAAACTTAGATTTCCTTCGTTCGCATAACTTACGTCACACACGCACTTCGAGGCGTTCTTCCACCCTCCCCCCGTCACCCATGGTTGGAATTGAATATTTTATGGATCATTGGATTGGAAATTCTCTACTGATCATTTCCATAACTCATTCGCCAAAATCGGGCCAGTAACGAAGCGGCAAATTGAATTTGAAGTTGCGCGAAAAATCGGAAAATTTCGGAATTCACATTGGGCTTAGGCCCAAACCGCACGCATAGTGCTTCCCTTTTGAATCCTGCCGGTTTCCAATTTTAAAGCAAACCTTGAACACCAAAATAAAAATAGAGATAGAGAAGAAAATCAAATCCACCTAAAATCTTCTCTAAACCATCATCCAAACCAACCCAACTCCGAAAAATAGCCACCAATTAAAGTCTCCACCACCGCTATCACCGCCACCAACGTTGTTTTTAGTTGTTTTCTTCAAACTCGCCTCCCCCACAGTCTACAAAACCATTAGTTGTCTAACAAAACTTCAATGGCGCTACGACGTAGAATTTTGCCGGAACACGCGTTTGCTTACGACAGTTATGCGCCATTTTATGACGCGGAGATGATTAAGAGGCATTGGAACGGTTGTGGTGGTTTTTATTGAGAGGAGTTCTATCACTATGATTTGGTAGAACAGTTTTATAAAAAGCGAGAATTGGAAGGGGATAGGATTTTCATAAAGTTAGGAGGAACGAGGAGGGAAGTAACGAGACAGTTGTTGGCCGAACTGTTAGGAATTACGCTTGAAAGCAACCTAGTAACGACAATTCAGGAATCCCGATATCTTGGAGTTCCCGCTTTGATGAAGAATACTACTGTCTGGAGGGTGAATACAATCCGACATCTCATTCGTCCCCGTCCACCACGAGAACCAATCAACCGGGCCGTAGCTCGGTGGATTGGTAGGAACGCCCTTCGGGAAAGACAAAGTCGATTGATATCGGCCCGCAATGTCCGCGACGCGTTCTCCGGATTTTGCAAACAAATAAGTATAATTTCTGCATCCTTGATTTAATGTTTAATGTGATTCGAGGAGTGGGGAAGAGCTTGGCGCCTCTTCCCGTATTGATCACTAAGATCATGCTCTCCTTTAGAGCTGTCGCAAGATCTGCTCCTATTAAGATCAAATTGCATTCTAATGCAAGTATCTATACGAATTTCATCCAAGAGACTTGGCCGTTGTCTGAAGAAAAAATGGTTGAGTCAGAGGATGAAAGGGAAGATATGACATGTCTGGATCAAGATGCATTAGATAATTGTAATTCTAATTTAGAACGCATGCAAGTGTTGCAAACTGCCTTGCGGTGCGTTTATGGTATTTGTGGAAATATTCGAGATAGACAGATTGTAGTTCAAAAGAAGCAAGGGAACCTTCAGAGGAGATTTGAAATGCTCGAAGGGGTTCTGGACGATATCTTGTCTAACATGGAGACTATCCACCAGCATCAACAAACCCAGTATGCAGTACTCGGTACTGAGATGGAAGCCCATCGCTTGTTCCAAATAGAGATGCTACGACGCATGCCACCCGTGGAAGACTCTGGTTCAACCGAGTCCGACAGGCATGAGCGTCGTCGCCAAAGGACAGATGGTTCAAGCCAATCTCCATCCCAGGGCCCATCATCATCACAGAACTAGGTGTTCACCATCAGTTGTGTTCGCTGTTATTTCATGATTGTTTTATTAGTTGAATTTTAATTCAGTAGTTAAATTTAAATAGTAATGTGTTTATTTAAGGTTGTTTGGATTTAAATTTTATTTTTAATATAATTGGTTATTTTCGAGTACTGCTTGTTTTATCATAAATCCCACCTTCCCGACTTGTTTGGGGGTGGAAATATTTATACCGAGCATAAGTCGTTATATGATCATCTGCTGTAAAGTTGTATTGGAGGAAAGGTTGATAATTTGGCCGATATTGGCATATCTATGATTTTTGTGGTGGTCATGAAATCTAGGAGAGTTTAGAAGTTACTATTCTAAATCAAGTATGAAAGATACCAGGATTTATAGAAAATCATGGAAATGGTTTGTTTCGTTTTGGGTTTGGAATTTTTCTATTTCCGGAAATTGCCTTCAAACAATTTGGGAACTTCCCGATTCGTTTTGGTAGCTCAGAACCTATTTAAACTCCTTTCTTTCTACACTAACAAACCACACTACATCCCACCATCATCCCGCACCTTCCACTCCAAGTTTTTCTTTCTTTTTGCTCTAAACTCCGGTTTCAGCACTTCAGAGCGCGCCTGCGCCCTTTACATTTTCGAAAAATTTAGTCAGAGCGCGACCCGCGCCCTCCTTGAGCGCGACCCACGCCCAAAACACTGTAAAAACATTAACACACGAGCGCGACCGCGCCCTGCCTTCTGTTAACGCGGAAAAATCCAATTTTCAGACGGTCATTCCAGGATTTTTGTGGAGCTATTCAAAGAGTTATTGTGATGACATCTCCTATAGTCATACCTGAATAGTCCTTCAAAGATGTGTTGGGCACCGAGACCTATGGACATTGGTTCCGACAAAGAATCCTGCAGTTAGGATGGCGTCATCTACTGGTAAGTGATGACGATTCATATTCACCACAGCTTACTACTTATTTCTACGACCATGTTAAATTCTATTGTAATCAGGATGGAGAACAAGAATTCTCTGTCGTAGTCGAAGACACGACACATCAATTTGATAAAAATGTGGTCGCTCTAGTTTCAGGATTACCAATACCTGATCCTGTTCACACATGGGCGTATATGACCGATAATGCATATCTTTATGATTATACATATTTCCATGAGTATTATTATGGGGGGAGGGTATTTCGAGTAATGGACCGTGGGCTTATATAGCATTGCCCTTGGTAGCCTTTTTCCTAAACGTAGGCACCACCATGTTATTCATCCCGATGAATATTTTGGGGAATGGCGGTTCATTTTCGCAAAGCGATCGCTGGTGACATTTTCCTCGCTTTAATGAGGGGCGTCGCCGATATGACATTTCAGTAAAGTATTAGTCGCTAGTCTTAAGAGAGCCCAAACCATGAGGCGTAAGTATCTTCTTATGCCTGTTTTAGTAAGCCGCATCATGCGTAGTTGTTTACCCGTATTCTGTGCACAATTCACAGATTGGAAAAGGGTTGAAGTCATGAGACCCACCAATCGGGTGATTCACTCGTTGCGAATAATGACTTGGCCGGGATGGCAGGTGCAGCCTCATTTGGTTGCCCCGTACATCCCATCAGACATGATAACACTTAACAGGTTAGCATTAGTAGATGATAACTGGCGGCAAGCTTGGCAAATTACAATGGACTGGCAGGATGCGAAGGAACCTCGTCTCACTAACGAGGAAGAGGATGCTTAAGCGGGAGATAAGGTAAGTTTTTAGTTTTGTTAGTGTCTGCTTATGTCCCAAGCAATTTAATTCGGTTAACCCCATAATGGGTGGAACTCTTATAGAGTTGCGTCAGTTTTTATTTCCTATATTAGTATGCGTTCTAACTTTGTTTTGCAGATGTTCCCGAATTTCACACGCGTTTCAATGGTATTTTTCCTACCCTCTTTATTTACAATACTTTGAGGACAAAGCATGATTCTTGTTTGGGGCATAGAAACACGTGTAATTAAGGCATCTGTTAGGATATAGATATGTATAATACGCATTTGTTTTCTAGTTAAAGTTTCAAATTTTTTTTTTTTAAAATATAAATAAATAAGTTTATGCTATACACTTAGGAATATTGGTATTGTTTTCTTTCTCTATGCTCTTAACAACCTAGAAGTCTCACGTAGTTTTTGCATCAGAATAATTCTTAGAAACTTAGGTTAATATGTAGGTAATAATCTTTGCATCTATCTATAAATATATTACATGAGTATCTATGATTGTTAGCAGTAAGTTTCTGAAATCTAGGCTAGAGTACTTATTCTACAAATCCTGTGAGAATATAGCCTAAAGCCTTATATGAGTTTAAACATTTGAGAAATGACACAAGGGAGAAGTAAAAATCGGATAGACAAATCACACGCCCACTTGCTTGATCACTATGCCATATCCTAAGCGAGAATTTAGGCCCCTCTTTGGATCGATATAGCCAGAAATTCAAACCTATGAATTATTTTAAGCTAGTAAGCCCCTCTGAGCCTTTCTTTAGCCTTTCATAAACCACAAATCCTTTACCCTGTTACAAACAAAACAAAATAAAAAATTCAACCTACCCAATTTAGATAAGTCTGAAAATAGAATGAGGAAGAAAGAAGAAGAGAAAAACCTGTGTATACAAAAGTTAGTTAATTGCTTCAAAAAATAAAGAAAAAGAAGTTTCCATCCAAAGAAAAGAAAAATAAAAATAGAAATAAAATAAAAACTCCAAAAATAGAATAAAAACGGAGTCAAAAGCCAAAGAAAAGAAAAAGAAAATAAAAATATATATAGCTAAGGATGGAAACAAAGTATAGAAGCAAAAGTAAATAACAAGGTTTTCTCTAGTTACATAATATGAAGACTCTATTATCTCAAACTTGTCCTTTTGAATATCCATTTCCTTCCTTCTTAAACCATCTCCTAATCCCCGCAACACCTAATAAATACCTCTAGCTCAATTAGGAATAGGTTAGTGTGATAGTAAGTGGCAGATGTGTTTGATCGACTCCGACTTTCTTGTTTGTCATTGAGATTGTAAGGTAAAGTGTGCCCCATTTTACTTGGAGTAAATGAAACTTGAGCGGAAAAATCAGAGTGGTTTTGTCTTGACATTTATGTGAGGACCTACTTAGGGGCGTTATTCGAAGTTTTCAGAAACGAACCTGCTAGGCATTTCATAGTATTACTCATAGTATATATATTTGTATCATAGATGATTGATTATTATGCATATATTAGTTTAGGTTTTTGACTTGGTTATTCTTATTCAATTGCTAGTGAGATGTATAGATAGTTGAGACATGAATGAGGAAACAATAGTTTTATTTCTTAGTCGTTGTAGTATAGATGAAGTTTGTGAGTACCTTCACTGGAAAACTCTCACGAGGCTATAACTCGTCCACTAGGGAATTCCTAGTGGTTTAAGGCCTTGTTGCATATGGTCAATGCAATCGCGACTCAAATAAACGAGAGTAGTTAGAACTCCATTTTTGGTCACTTATTCTAATTTCTCATCTTTGCTTGAGGACAAGCAAAATGCTGTTTGGGGGTGGTTTGATAAGAGCCCAAAACTGTAGTTTTAACTCTGTAACAGTCATACTTTTAGACCAATTATGTGAGTAATAATTAAGAGTTAACACTGATTATGTGTTTTTATGCATTTCAGGTTTCAAAGTCCATTATGTGCAGAAATGTGCCACTTTAGCGAGATAAAAGAGCAAGGGTCAGTTACTAAGGAGTTCCATGATTAAAGGCCTAGATTCAAGAAGACAAAGCCTTCCTAAATCCCGGTCAAAAGCTGAAAAGTCAACACGGGCAGAAACAACACACAAGTCAGCAGAACCTTCGATGGCTGTATCTTTGGACTCAGACCTCGGAATGGGGCCTACCTTATGTCAAAACAACCGGCTCGGAAAGAGCTTTCCAATGGTCCAAGCCTTGACCCAATCAGAGGAGCAGAAGTGGACGAAAAGTCTGTTGAAGCAAACTGCAACTGAAGAGGCCTTTTTGGACTGAAAATATTGGGTTTTGGGCCTGATTCTCTGGCCCAAAACATGGCTCCAAGCCCATGCACGATTTTTGGATCTGGACATATAAAAACCAAAGCTTAGCTCTTTGTTAATGGTAGCTAGTTAGACCTAAAACAATATAGATAATTCTAGATCTAGTTTAATTAATAAAATTAAGTTTAGTTCCATTTTCAATTCTTGTTTTAGATTAAGTCTTTGAATCATTGTTCTTGATTGATTAGATAAATAAAATAGTTATTTTATCAATTTTGAATTGTGTTATTCCAATCTATTAGATCTAGTTTTAATTATTGTTGGTTACCATTTCTTAGTTGTTAATTAGAATTTAATCATTATTTAATTAGATTAGTAAATTTCGAATCTTGATAATATGTTTAGTTTAGATTCATATGAGAATGAATGATCAAGGAATGATTCAAGGCTAAAACCTCCATTAGAGGGGTTGATGAAGCCTTGATGAAAACTTAGTGGTATAGTGTAGAAGCATTGTAGAGTCTATTCCAATCTAGAAGGTCGTGATTAAGCCATGAGAATGGGTGGGCGACCTCACATGCTAGTTAGTACTTTCGGTAGAAATGCCATGAACACTAGGGATTAGAACTTCGAATTTCTTGCCGTAAGAATGTAAGAATCGAGATACAAGAATCTATGCTAGGCTATTAAGTTGGATTCGAGGTGGATTCAATTCCCCTCTAATCCTTTATCTAGATTCAAAACAATCATATTGCCATAGCATTCGTAGTTAGATTCAACATAATCAATTTCATATAGGTATCGTAGTATAACACACCTTCGTAAAGCTCTCATTGACTCAAAGACCGATTAATTAGATTAGAAAACAATTCCATTCTAGAGCACTAGGAGTGGAACGAACTTCCTACTCCACTATATCTCATAGGATTGAGAGTAGAGAAATCTTTGATAAGCATATAGGATCATAAGATAGTTTAGTTTACTTACGTTTTGAGTTTCATCGTTCATTTCATTGTTAAGCTATTCAAAATTATCAATTATCAGATATCAGGCGCGGCGCGGGTTGATTTTCTTCGTTTTTGCTCATTTTTCTCCAACAATCTCTAGTGAACCATCTCGTGCTATTCTCGGGCTCCGTTTGCTCAGAAATTTACTGGAAGTACACGAAAAAGAATTATCAGTAATGAAATAAAAGAAAAAAAAAAACTTAAAAAACTTGAAAATAAGATTGAGAAGAAGAGTTCAAAGAGTGATTTTTTTCTCCATCTTTCTCTTTCCATTTGGATCCATGACGGCGGTGCCATTTGAAGATTTATAAATTGTGGTGTGTTGGGTTTTGTTGTTCATCTTAAATCCTTTGTTAGGAGGAATGGTTTGATGGTTGAAAAATCTCTTTCTAAACTTTCTAGTCTTTCTTTACTCTTGTTCTTGATGTTTTAATAGTGGAGACACTAGTTCTTTATCTAGAATGGGTTGAAGTCTTAAATAAACTATTGACTTGATAGAAAAACAAGTATGGAAATGGTTTTGATGAATATCTTGCTCACAAAGTTATGCTCATTTGAACTAGTCAAATGAGTATGACTAGTGTTTTTGGGGTTGAATCAAAGATTAGAGAAGTAATAAAAACTTTGTATTGAAGACAAGATTGAAAACTTGTATTGAAGATAATAAGAACTTGATTTAACAATTAAAACTTCAAGAACATAAAAATAGAAAACAAGTAAATAACAAATAACACTATTAATTTAAAATATATTATCTACTCCTAATGACCAAAGATTAATTCTAGGGTAAGGTTCTTTCTCCTCCTACTTTGGTTTATATAGGACACCAATTACATATTTGCCCCTTCTTCTAGAAACAACCTTGAGGATAAGATTAAGCTTTGTCGGTTTTTTACTTTAGCCCATATAATTGAATTATTGATTTGGCTTTAAGTCTTTGAGTCCATAGCTTTTAGCTTTTAGTCCTTGGGTCTTTAGCTTTTAGTCTTGAATCCTTGAAAGTTGACTTTGAGTTTTTGGCGCTATTGCTCTTAAACTAGAATCTTCCCAAGTAGCGTCAATGACAATCCTTTTTGCGCTAAAATGCACATTTTAGGAATATACGTCCTAAATGGCTTGTATCCTGCAAAAGGTAGCAAAAGCTATAAGTTGTCTGTTCATTAAGCATAAGAAGGGCATAATTGAAGCATTGTAAAGGTAATAAAATGCATATTTGGGGACTGATCACAGCACAAGACAAGTTTATATTCAGCCTTTTGATATCCCTTGGTCTGAACTTCTATACGAATAGAAATCCAGAAACATAATCTGAAAAAGAAGGCATTATAAACTTGAAAAGTTTAAAGCTACATTGAGAAAATTTAAACATAAGGGAAGTCACAATTAACACTTAAGCATACCTGCTTCTTATTTACCATTATAGCATATTTCAATCTATCCATCTCCTCTCCCCATTTCGGAAAATATAAATTTGACATTGTTTGCCAATGCCGGATCATGTGCATCCTCATTACTAATTGCACTAATAACAATAACCATTCACTACAGAGTTCATAATTTCAGTCATAATGTTGAGTAAATCTCAGTTCACTAAATGTTGCTACTACCTACATCACACCTTTATGAATTAAGAAGTGAAAAACACACCTTTTGATTTTGGACTCCATACTCTTCATCCATCACCAATGGTTATGTTTGTTCTACTAAGGTTGGACAGAAACATAGTTACCTTTAGCACCAAGGATGTTGTTTCTATGTTCTAACCCAATTGAAATCATGCAAGAAATAGTCTCTGAGCGGTTTCCGAATTCGTAAACACTTATTTTCTAAGTTACTAGTTTTTGCTATAACCCACTATATCATTCTTGCAATACATAATTTTATAAGAAAGGAGTCAAAGTTGGGTTACAATATAATTTACATATTAATCAAGGTTACATTACTTACATATTAAATTCAACAAAGTTGGGTTACATACTAATCATTTTGGGTTGCTAGATCCATTATTCTAAATTATTACAATTGGTGTAGAATGACATGATTTAGGGGTAAAAAGATGTACCAGATCCCACATCAGAACTGAGTTCTTACACATAAGAAGCTATTCTCTTTGAAGTCCTAGACTAGATATAAAAAGGTCACTAATTTCACATGAAAAGGTCAGCAACCCAGTACATCAAGAAAGCTAGAAAATATGATGGATCCCTAAAAGCACAATGCTTCGTCACTGAAATGGAAGAAATTGGAAACACATTATTGCAAAATACACTCAGTAATGGAAGAACATGATTGGGTTGCGGTAACATGCAATCCTCTTAAAGGTTCCCTAATATCTTCTTTATATGATTATAAAGTCTTAAGTATTAATTTCCTAATAACATATGCACAAACATCAGTAACATGGAATAGCTCACAACAACATACACATAATAAGTTCAACACGTTTCAATCAAATAATTTGCGTGCAACTTCATCCACTAGCTAGCATCTTAATTATTATTTTTTAACTAAGCAAACATCCATCGTACATCCCCAATCAAACAAGTAATCACAAATAAGCACCTACAAAAATTTTAAATTTCAATTCTCAGTTCTTGCAGAACAACCCAACGATTTATCACAAACAAGAACTCACTAAACTTCACAATTTTTCAGTTCTTGCAGAGAAAACCCTGGGATTTATCACAAATAAATGCAGCAAACTCAATTTCCCAAAAAAGACACAAATTTTGCAATTCATCAAACAAAAAAAAAATATATACAAGTTGTACCTGTTAATTGAATAATTGAGCGAGGGAGAGAGACGTGTAGGATCTTTGGAAGAACCAAAATCGAAATCTACCAAACCTGATAGCAAAAATTGAGAAAAATCTCTAGCGTCGAACGAATGATTGAAAGTGTAGAGAGAAAGAGAAAGATTGCATGATCGGAAAACTGGAGATAAAACTGATGATATATCGAAGTGAGAGCGGGAATATTAATCGATTTTTTCTTCCCTAGAACATACAGTTTGGTTATTTGGTCTTTCCCCTCAAATTTCTATTTTTCTCCTTCAAAACTGAGCACAACATATTTTAAGTTTTCACTAAACAAAGGGTGGGACCGAGCAAATAGAACATCCCCGGCCCTTCGATTATAATACAACGACTCAACACACTCGCTTAACAACAAGAGCTATTAACCGTCATTTATACCCAATGGTAAGTGTTGTTTTTTGAGCAAATTGGTGTAGTGGGTCTTGTTATCTGGGGACTGTTCTGTCTGAGTATAGACCTTCAGAGGAATCCCCAGAGCCTCACTCACCACCTCCTTAGTGAGCTCAAACGTGTGGCCATCCTTGACAACCATGACGCAATCATCCTCCCTTCATTGCATGTGCTTGTAAAACGAAAGAGTGAGAGAGGAAGAATAACTCCCACCTTCCAACAAAACCAAAGACTCCCATCCTTTTCTTCTAATCATAGCTTTGAAGTGTGCTTCAAATAGATCGGAATTGAAGAGGGGTTCGAAATTTGCTCCAGCACGATTTTTAGGACTCGAGCCATTTAGAGTAGGAGTTAATGAAATCGGAGTTTTTAGTTGGAATGAGGGTTGAAAATAGAGTTTACTGTAAAATTTGGAGGGGTAGTGTTTGTAGGTGGGAGGGCGGTCGCGCAGTGGAAGATGGTAGGCCCGTGCGCAGTTAGGTGAGGCTAGGGTTGGGAAATTTTGGGGAAGTTGAGGTCGGTCAGGTGATCGCATGGCTTAAAATGGGTTGATGGCATGTGCCTTTTAAGTTGTTTTGAAATTTTGGCCCAAGCCCAAATAAAATCAGGTAATTTCGATAATATCCTTAGTGCCTTAACAACTTCAACAACTGATCCACGCTTCGTTACTTGTCCAATCTTGACCCGTGAGATACCAAAATGATCAGCATCAGAAATGCTATGCAAAGCTATAAGGTACACTCACATCCAACGATGGATGAAAAATAGATAAAGGAAAGAACAAAAAAGAATTGAAGGGAAATATATACAAACAAAAGAAGGAAAAATTTTAATTTCTTTTTTTGGGTTTTGAATAAGTTTAAATTAAAATTTTTAAAAGGTGGGTCATTTTAAGTCAGATTCCCAAGACTTTGAAGTTTTTGAAAGCTTGAGTCAATCCCAACCATATAGTTAGATTACCCTCTTCAACTGTGCTCGGTGAGGAGGTGGCTGGCACATAAAAACCTTAAAAACTGAATTTTCACTATGAGGTTGAAGACCAAGACCAGTTGGTGTTTAACAGTTCGAGCACCAGCCTTCTCTCATAGCTCGTCTCTTATGTGCGTATGAACTTTTACCCAAACCAGGAATGGTTTTTGGTTTATGTGTCCATATCTTCAACTTCAGTTCTCTAGGAAGTACTTGTACACGATCATTGAAACTTATCCATCTAGTCTTACTAGGTGGGGGGGGGGGGGGTGTTTGTTTGTAACAGAAGATATTTTGGAAATTTTTTGAAAGTTTTTAGAAAGAGAGAGATTGAGAAGGGGAAAGATTTTGGGAAGAAAGGAAGAATTTTTTGAAAATTTGTACAAATTTGAGTCTTTTAACGTCAGATTCTCGAGACAAATAGAGAGGTAGAGGCAAAAGGTAGAATTAAACAGAGAATAATATCACTTTGAGTTACTCTATTTGTTTAATTCTCGTTTGGAGACGCCTAATTTTTATTTTCTTTTTAGGTGGTTTTCCCCAACAAAAGATATCTATAACCATATAGAGGTTTTTGACAAGAAGATAAAATTATACGTGAATCTGATATCATTTTGGTTACTCTGGGGCATATAATTTTCATTTCTATATCCTCTAGTTTTGAAAAATATGGAGAGATGTTTTGAGATACTCGTACTAAAAAGTCGTGATTCTGAACGCTAATTTTTTAAAACAAACCATAACAGGTAATCTCAGGCAAATTTTGTGTCGAATCTGGGCTGAACCAAATCTAGATAGACAGAGCTTTACCTATGCGAGTTGGGGGATTAACTATGCATGACATCGAATGTCCTAACCTGTGCGAATAGCACGGTGATATAGGCAACCCTTAATAACCAAAACTAATCTCAAACCACCCCTAGATTATGCTGTTCTAGGGGTTGGTATGTGTAAAATCCATTACCTATTTTGTTTTTTTGGAAAATCACACGACTATTGATATATCGAGAATCTTGCATTAATATAACAGAGAAAACAACTATTTTGAAAAAGAAATGTAAAATAAAGATAAGAAAATTTTGTATACTTGCTCCATAGGTTCACACTTACACAAACGACGAGTGAAAAATGTTTTACAAAGAATATGCGATATATATGTGGACTAAGGCTCCATAACTTACAACCACACACTCTAAATGGAGGGTCCAGTTACCTTATTATTGTACTCCCTTTAAATAAAAAGGTGTAACAGAATGGGGAAGGAATACATCGTGGAAAAGAGGATTTAATCCTCTTAGATAAGATGATCATGAAAGAATTTTTAGCGCTCCAGCTTCGTTCACATCACTTGTTGCTTCAAAGGTTGTGTTTGTTGGTTTAGGGTTTGGAATAGATTGTCCTGGGAACACTCCTTTTTAAGTTTTGTCTTGGGCTAACAAGTTCAATGATTGTTGCATGGATGCTAACATTTGAGTTTGTTGTTGCATGACAGATAACATTATCTTGGTGGGCTTATCTGTTTGGACACTAGTTGATGGTGTAACTAGAACTAGGTCTCTTTGGTTGTTGATAGGTAGGTTTTGGTAGTTCTGGTTAAAATGGGATGGAACCAATGCTCTGTTCTGATTGTATAGGTACATTGTCCTTGTCTGAATGTATTTAGTGGTTTTTTGAAACCTGGAGATGGTTGGGTTTGTGGATTATTAGTCCATGCGAAGTTAGGATGTTGTCTCCATGGTGTATTTGGCACATTGAAAACACGTACTTCTTCTGGTTGAAGTGATGACAGGTTTGTGATCAAAGGACAGGTGACATCTATATGATTTAAACTTAAATTGAAATTGCATAGTAATATATTTACGTTCATGACAGGATAAGGAGTTTGGTCTCTTTGTTTGGTTGTGAGGGCATCTATCTTTCTTGTGAAGGTTTCGATTAAAGTTTTGATTTAGGGATCATATTTCACCTAAAAAATACCACTAGCCTTAGATGTACTGGGTTGGGTTATTCTGGAATTGTTTATATCGCCCTAATGGGTACTTTTTTCAGCTTGGTTTTAAAGAAAAGTTAAAGCTTCGGTTGCACCTCTATCCAAAAAATTACCAATACTCATGATGTCGAGGGTTACTTTGTGTTCTTGGAGAAGACCTTTGACGAAACATTAGACAAGAGTTGATTTTTCTAGTTTATGGTTTGGACATTAATGGAGTAGGTTGGAGAATCTATCCCATGCTTCAGAAAATGTCTCACTCAGACTCTGTCTGAAGAACTGTATCTTTATTCTTATCTCTTCTGTTTTCTTTGGTGGAAAATACTTCTTCATGAAGGAGAACACAACCTTTTCCCATGTATCGAAGGAATTGGGCTTCTGAGAAAGAAGCAAAGCGTGACACTTACCCGCTAGAGTGAAAGGAAAGACTTATAGCTTCACTTGATCATCGGTGACGCCCGGATGGTGGAAAGTATTACATACTTCATGTATCCGGCATAGATGTTCATACGGTAACTGATAAAAGATAAAATTGATTAGTCTACCTACGAAATAAACGATGAAACTCAAAACGTAAGTAAACTAAAACAATTTATGATCCTATATGTTTATCAAAGTTTCTACTCTCAAATCTATCGCAATAGAGTGGAGTAACAAATTGGTTCCACTCCTAGTTCTCTAGCATGGAATGTTTTATAGTCTAATTTGTCGGTCTTAAGTCTAATGAGAGCTTTACGAAGGGTGTTATACTACGATACAATATGAAATTGATTATTTGAATTTAACTACAAATGCTATGGAAATACGATTGTTTTTGAATCTAGATAAAGGATTAGAGGGGAATTGAATCCACTACGAATCCAACTTAATAACCTAGTATAGATTCTTGTATCTCGATTCTCACGTTCTTACGGCAAGAATTCGAGTTCTAATCCCTAGTGTTCATGGCATTTCTACCGAATACTAACTAGCATATGAGGTCGTCCACCCATTCTCATGGCGAATCACGACCTTCTAGATTGGAATAGATTCTACAATGCTTCTACACTATACCACTAAGTTTTCATCAAGGCTTCATCAACCCCTCTAATGGAGGTTTTAGCCTTGAATTATTCCGCAATCATTCCCATATGAATCTAAACTAAACATATTATCAAAATTCTAACTTTACTAATCTAAATTAAATAATAATTGAAATCTAATTAATTAACTAAGAATGAAATAAGAATAAGAATTTAAACTAGATCTATAAATGCAAATGACAAAAATCGAAATTGAATAATAATAACTATTTTATTTATCTAATTAAATGACGAACAATCATTCAAGGAATTAAATAAAAACAAGATATGAAACTAATTAAATTAAACTAATTAAATCTAAGGAAAACTAGATCTAGAATTAATTAATGGAGGCTACTAATCTAATCTTTAATCTAGGTCTAACTATCTACCATTAACAAAGAGGTAAGCTTTTGTTTTTATACATTCAGATCCAAAAATCGTGCATGGGCTTGGAGCCATGTTTTGGGCCAGAGAATTAGGCCCAAAACCCAATTCTTTCAGTCCAAAAAGGCCTCTTCAGCTGCAGTTGGCTTCAATAGAATTTTCGTCCACTTCTGCGGCTTTGATTGGGTCAAGGCTTGGACCATTGGAAAGCTCTTTCCGAGCCAGTCGTTTTGACATAAGGTAGGCCCCATTCCGAGGTCTGAGTCCAAAGATACGGCCTTCGGAAGTTCTGCTGACTTGTGTGCTGTTTCTACCAGCGTCGACTTTTCAGCTTTTGACAGGGCTTTAGAAAGGCTTTATCTTCTTGAATCTTGGCCTTTAATCACGGAACTCCTTAGTAACCGACCTTTGCTCCTTTATCTCACTAAAGTGGCACATTTCTGCACATAATGGACTTTGAAGCCTGAAATGCATAAAAACACGTAGTCAGTGTTAACTCTTAATTATTACTCACATAATTGGTCTAAAAGTATGATTATTAAGGGGTTAAAACTACAGTTTTGGGCTCTTATCAAACCACCCCCAAACAACATTTTGCTTGTCCTCAAGCAAAGATAAGAAATTAGAATAAGTGACCAAAAATGGAGTTTATCTCTACTCGTTTATTTCGGTCGCGATTGCATTGACCATATATGCAAAGGCCTTAAACCACTAGGAATTCCCTAGTGGGCCGAGTTATAGTCTCGTGAGAGTTTTTCGATGAAGGTACTCACAAACTTCATCTATACTACAAATGACTAAGAAATAAAACTATTGTTTCCTTATTCATGCTCTAAATTAACTATACCTCTCACTAGCAATGCATATAGAGTAATCAAGTGAAACCTAAGCTAATATATGCATAATAATTAATCATCTATGAATAAACATATATACAATGAGTAATGCTATGAAATGCGAGAATAGTCCGTTTGAAACTTTGGAATAAGCGTCCTTAAGTAGGTTCTCACATAAAAGTCAAGACAAAAATCACTCTGATTTTTCCACTCAAGTTTTGCTACTCCAGTGTGCAATGGGCATACTTTACCTTACAATCTCAATGACACACAAGGAAGCCGAAGTTGATCAAACACATCTGCCACTTACTATCCCACTAACCTATTCCTAATTGAGCTAGAGGTCTTTATTAGGTGTCGCGGGGATTAGGAGATGGTTTAAGAAGGAAGGAAATGGATATTAAAAAGGGACAAGTCTGAGATAATAGAGTCTTCATAGTATGTAACTAGAGAAAACCTTGTTATTTACTTTTGCTTCTACACTTTGTTTCCATCCTTAGCCATATTTTTTTTTTTTTTTTTCTTTGGCTTTTGACTCCTTTTATTCTATTTTTTGGAGTTTTTATTTTATTTCTATTTTTATTTTTCTTTTCTTTAGATGGAAACTTCTTTTCTTTATTTTCTAAAGCAATTAACTAACTTTTGTTTACACAGGTTTTTCTCTTCTTCTTTCTTCCTTATTCTATTCTCAGACTTATCTAAATTGGGTAGGTTGATTTTTTTTTTTTTTTTTTATTTTGTTTTGTTTTGTAATAGGGTAAAGGATTTGTGGTTTATGAAAGGGCTAATAAAAGGCTCAGTGGGGCGACTAGCTGAAAATATACTTAGGTCGGAATTTCTAGCTATATCGATCCAAAAAGGGCCTAAATTCTCTCTTAGGACATGGTATAGTGGTCAAGCAAGTGGACGTGTGATTTCTCTATTCGGAATATACTTCTCCCTTGTGTCATTTCTCAAATGTTTCACTCATATAAGGCTTTAGGCTATATTCTCACAGGATTTGTAGAATAAGTACTCTAGCATAGATTTCAGAAACTTACTGCCAAACAATCATAGATACTCATGTAATATATTTATAGATAGATGCAACAATTATTACCTACATATTAATCTAAGTTTCTAAAAACTATTCTAATGCAAAAGCTACGTGAGACTTCTAGATTATTAAGAGCATAGAGAAAGAAACAATACCAATATTCCTAAGTGTATAGCATAAACTTTTTATTTTTATTTTTATTTTTATTTTTATTTTTATTTTTATTTTTTGTTAAGACAAATAATACATAATATAAAACCTAATATGTGCTTAACATTTACATCGTGTTTCTATACCACCCCCAAACAATTTGGGAGAAGGGGGTTCATGAAACAATTCAATAGCACAATTAAATTATGTAACTAACTAATTTTTATAATTTTTAACATTTTATAAATAAAATGCATAATTTACATCCTAAAAGTGTCTAATTTTTGCAAATGTTTCTATCCCACCCCCAAACAATCGAACGCTTTGACCTCAAAGTGTAAAGAGATAAGGAAAGAATTTACCATAGAAGCGTGGCAAAAAATTGGCGATTACTCAGAATGTAAATATTGTAAAGATGATATGATAATATGAAGCACAATTAAACATTACGTGCTAACTAACACAAACTCTCTTGGAGTAAACATGACAGGGCTTAGGGTGGCAACAAGATTTGAAATGAATACCAAAATCGCCACCCCAAACAAAATTGGAAAACTCTTTTTAAGTTTGAAATTTTTGTTTGGCCTATACTCAGAAAGTTAGTATTGTCACGAAAACTTGGGTCTTTTAAGGTCGATTCGAGACTTGCTAGATTACTATTTTTATAGCTTTAAACTTTTTACTTTTTATGAATTAGGTTTAATATAAAGGAAAACAATAAGCGATAAAGACATAATTCACACCACGAGAAACATGACTCAAAACCAAGAAAACATGCAAGAGTGGAAAAGCGTGAATTATGTGAACCATGGACTTAGGATCCGGTACTTACAACCACACACTCCATAGGGAGGGCCCGGTTACCTAAATGGTGTATTCACCAATATATGGAAATGAAAGGAAATGCACCAAACACAAAAATTGAGTCGTTTATAGTCAGATACTCGAGACTTTATCTAAATATATGTATGAATATGCAGTTTATCATATATCAACAACTGAAATAGTTGTGGATCGTTCCATAAATAAATATCACAGAAAACATATCCAAACACAATCAAGCACCAAGATTTCCTACGACGCAGCCTAGTGGAATGAAAGCGAAGTCGGATAGACCTATAACATAACCGAGCATGCACCTTATGTTTCATCTTTAAACGAGAGGGTGTCCTAGTGAATAAGTGTGGAAAAGTGAATGGTTGTGGAAAATATGGTGGATTAGGATAAGTTTTAGAGGGAAAGCATGGAAAAAATGAGGATGTGGGTTTAGCACAAAACTAATTCATGGTGTAGTTAGGGACTGTCTCAAGTCTGAAAATGAAGGTGTCAAGTGGTTTATCCTTGGGAAGTATTTGTTTACTAGGTGGATTTAAAAAATCATGAAGCACAGGAGAAACTAAAGGACCGAGTGCAAACTCGAGGTTCCTTTGAAAAGGTGGAGGGTGGGGAATATTGGTGATGGAAGGTGAATGATTCTCAGCTAGAGCTCTCAAGTCCATATCATCAGAAATCTTGATATATGCAAGACATTCCTCGTAGGTGGGTCAAAAGGATCACTTTGGGATAGAGATTGAAAAATTCATCTTCCGTCATATAGCATCAAGGGATGAATGGTTGTTGGCAAGGGGACTCGTGAAGTGGTAAAGAAGCGGTGCAAAAGAGGTGTAGAATTCTTCTTCGATTTCGATTTACTACTACCAGGAGTCATTGTTAAAGTCGAATTTCGAAGGAAAGGAATTTGTTAATCTGTTTCTCGGAAACATGTTTTTGAAGTAATCTTGAGCTAAGCTCTCGATCATGCTAACCTCGCCATTTGTAGAGGAATCGGGATATTGTGTCCTCGTTTGAAAACATTTACCTCAACCGAAAGATGGCTAAAGGACAAGGACATCGAACCATCGCTGGGCAGTTTATAAAGCCGCCGTTGGCAGAGCCAAGAAGGGACGCCCTAAAATGATAGGTGCAGTCGTTAGTGACTTACGGTCGAGGATAACGAAGTCGTTTGGGTAGTAAAAATTTTGGACTTTAACCAAAGACGTTTTCAACCACACCCTTAGGATACTTAATAGACCGATCGACTAATTGCAATATCATTTTAGTAGGTTGCATCTCCTCTAGACCTATTTGTTTATACAAATAAAAGCGGGAGTAAGTTAACACTAGCCCCCGTGTCTAGTAAGCGATCGTCGTGTGAGAATCTCCTAAGGTGCATTTATGCGATAGGGGCGACCGGGGTCCTTGTACTTAACAATTCCATTATTTTTGGATAAAGTTGGGAACCGCTCAGTTAGAAAGGCATCTTTAGGTATGTTGGTCTTACGCCTAGTAGTGCACAACTCCTTAAGAAACTTAGCGTGGTTAGGTAGCTTTTTATAGCCGAGAAAGGGAAGGTTTATCGTTAGATTTTTGAAAATGTTCCTAATCTCCTCAAAGTTAGTATCCCGGTTAGCATGGCTAATTTCGAGGGAACGGTGGTTTCGCTCTCTATATTTAGCGTATGGCTCGACTTGATGTGTAACCTTGGCTTTCTGTTTCTTAGGTTGTGGTTTAACCGGTACCTCTACGGTGGTAGGTTCTTCAGTTTCTATTTCGTATCTAGTTCGATATCCGGTGTAGGAGTATCGATGGGGTAACTATAGGCATAGTTACTTTGTTATCAACCACTCTTCCGCAAGCGAGAGTGGTGATGGCATTTAAATGACCCCACGGATGTAGTTTCGTACTAGTATTACCGTCTACCTCAAAGGCGTGTTCTTTGTTCTAGGGTTGGGTATCGCTTGGCACGGAAACACGCCTTTTGGTTGGGCTTTCTCTTGGGCTAACTGTTGGTTTAAATTATTAACGGATTGTAGAATGTGTTGGTTAGATTGAGCCATGGTTTGGAAAAGTTGTTGGCTCACTTGTATGAAGGTGTCAAGACGATCCGGTTGTGTGGGTGTAGTAGTCACGGGTGGTGTGACTGTAACTATCTCGCGTTGATTATTTATGGGCGGATTGTGATAGTTAGTATTTACCGGAACGATACCTCTATTAGCATTATAACTATTATAACTACATTGACCTTGTGCTTGACTTTGTCGAGGTTGCACTTGGTTGTTATAATTATTATAATTATCCTGATCCTGTCCTTGTTGTGGTGGAGCTTGGTTATAACTGTGCGTTGGCCTAACATATTGATTATTGTACCCTGTAGGTGTGACTTGTTGGTTATTTCTCCAACCAAAGTTGGGATTTTGTCTCCAAGGGGTGTTAGGTTCACTATTAATGGAACAAGAATGTTCATAGGCTATAGGACAGTGCACTACTACAGAAATGCACATTAGCCACGGTATACCAAATGGTATATACCACTGTTTTCACAATAACGGTGGCTAATAGTCAATAACCACGGTAAATAAGGCTTTTCTAATTTTAATACAATCAAATACCACTGGGCTAGTAATACAGTGGGATATAATATGCCATATACCACGGTCCAACCCAAAATTCCTAAGTTGTTTTCTCACATTAATATACCCCCACCGTTTCTATAGAAAAGGTGGCTAATGCTTTACCAAAAAATAGACCTACCGTGGGTAAAGCAATCCAACAAAACCCGAAAATCTGTCTCACGCTTAAACAGAGTCTTTTCAACTTCCAGAACTCTTCTCAAGTCTTAACTTCTATCGGCCTCTCTTTTCAACTAGGGATTTGTACAAAGGTTTCAAGTAGTAAGTTTGTTCATCTCTCCCCAATTTCGACTATGAGGTATTTTTTTCTCTATTTCTCTCCTGATTTTGGCTGTAATATAATTAGTTTTGATGTTAGTAAGGTTTTCTAAAAGTTTGATTTTCTTCTCCAAGCACAGAATTTTGATAAAAAAAATTGGTACTTGTTTTGTGTTAGTCCCAACGAAGTGAGTATTACCGCAAGGAGGGGTTAAACCTGCCCACTTGTGGATGGCTTAGAATTCCAGTTCCATTGCCACTACTCACATCTCTTCTTCTGTCTCTTCTTATGATCTTGCCCTCTCAAGTCCATTTAATTGACTCCTTGATAGCACTCAAACTATCAGATGCAACAGACTCTTTGTTGCTGCTACCAGAGAAAGCCAAGACAATTACATCATTTCTTAGCCTGATTGTACCAACAATCCCAGCTCTACTGTCAGTCACTGATCCACCCACATTCAGTTTGGCTATCCCTTCTTCCGGGTTTGACATTCAGATATCGTAAATGGGGGTGCGGGGTAGTGGGTGTGAGTACTTCTACAATGGTAGTATAATTCATTATGTATTTGGAGGTTTAGGGAACAATCTTAATGCTCATTTGGTTGCCCCCAAGTTGAAATGGTTAGTGGAACACATCAGGAAAGTGATTGTTTTGGGCTTTGTGGAAGGATAAGAATGGTGGGATGTTCTAACTTGAGGAAAGAGACTTGCAAAAGATCATCCTTAATGTTAGGGAGCATCTCTTTGAATTGGCAGTGGGAAATTCAGCTTTTAGGTGGCTGGAATTTCAAGACTTTGGGATGCTATTGGGTTGGAGGCATATATTGTGAGACCACTTTTTTATTATTTAGTTAGTGCCTTGTGAAGGGAGCAGCAAGTGGGATGGCAAGGTGTGAGCACCTAATTAGGACTTCTTAGTTTCCATGCAGTCATCCTTCATTTACAGAAATGTACTTTGCTTGTACATGGATGAGATTATTTTTGTCAACAAGGGAAATATATATTCTTCCTTATTTTGGTTTGTTGAAATGTTGTGTATGGTAGCTAGAATTCTGAATGTGTTTTTGATTCAATTAATTAATTGCATTTGCAGCATTACCTTTCATTTGGGGGAATTTTATTTTATTTTTTTTAAAAGAAATCGATAGACTATAGGCTATGGACAGTTTGTTTTGAAGTCTCATTGTGAAATTATGCAAACTCATTCTAAACTTTACTGCAACTTTCCAAGCATTAAACTACAAATAACTTAGTTTTCCCCACCATGCAGTTACTTTTAAGTGAGATTTTATACCAAGAAATGACCACGCACTTAACCCCCTGGAAATAATCTATTACTTTATACTAAGCCTATGGGAATTGAATTTATAGGCTCTCGAAAGACGGGATACTAAGCCTATAGGAATTGAATCTCAAGAGTACACGTAGGTATTACATAACTCTTTTCGTTGTCGGTGTTTTTTCTTGGTTATATGTTGTGACTTGCCTTGTTATAAATCATTAAGGCCTTTCTTGTATTTAATTTTGTGGTGCAGATGGCAACTTGGATAGAGATGAAGGATACTTGAAGCAATTAGTAGTCGGTTAGGGTATACGTAATCCCCCTGGTTAGTGTTTTCTCTTAGCTATTTGAATAGGAACTTTTGGTGTATTTTGCGTGATGCATGTGAGGTTCGCATAATTGGAATTTATTATTGTTATCGCCACTCATGACTATGAGAACACTCTGGTACATACTTTTTTCTCTTGCAATTCCTTATTTATAAGATTGTACCATGGATCACTCTCTTTTATGATTTTCATATATAATTGGTTAAGTTAAAGAGGAGGCCGGTGGCTATACTAGTCTTCTGTGTGGGCAATTTCTATTAGTGACTTGCTAATGCCTACCACAGAAGCAGAGCATCTGATTCATGCCTGGATGGAGGACAAGGTAAAAAAAAAAGATTAGCTGATCACGGCAGTGTACGCGAGCCCTTGTTTGCTATGTAAGTTTTTTATAGTCTTATGTTTTTTCAGTGACATTTTTCTGGTCAAGTATGTTGTGATGAGCTCGGCAGCATCAATTTTTTATAGTGCTGGCCTGGTTGTGCTTTCTTTTACAGTTGCGATAGCAAATCTTGTGAGTGCAACTTCTTGTATACAATATCTTATTCTTGCTTCTTTGGACCACGACTTCTCTTCATATTATTTAATTCTGTCCTTTCTTTTATATTCAGCAGAAGAGACTACCAAATGCATCCAAGAGCTTCGTATGTTGTTTTTAAATTTATGAGAATCTGGCATACACTTAAGACAGTAAACAATCTATCTTGGAATACAAGTTCAGGAGTTCAATCCCAATCCTGGAGCTCCACAAGAACTAATTAATGGAAGTTGATAAAGCTCGTGAAGTTTCAAAACCATCGGTTTCAGATGAAAAATAGTTCAGATCAATCTCCTCACGAAGCTTCAGGTACTCGACGAATCTATTTATTACTTACATTGCATGTTCATCTAGAATGAGACCAAATAGATCTAGATTAATGTTCCCCTGCTTTTTAGTGTTATGTTGGGTCCATGGCTTGCTAGTACATTTTGATGCACGAGAATTGTTTTTTGGACAGTCCTAGGTTTGTAGAAGTGGTGTTTTTGTTTCTAAATTATTTTAAAACCTTCTATAATAGTTTGGTAAATTAATCTTTTCACATTGGCAAGTTCTTTCTGTAAAACCCCACATTTTTGGGCTTAAGAATGAGTTGGGCCATTACTTCCAGTAATGGGCCTAAGGTGGATTTAGGGGTGCAATAGAATCCACGGGAAAAAGGGGGGAGGGAGTGCTGGAAAGGGAGGACACGAACTCTCTCTCTCTCTGGTAATTGGAGGGGTTTCTCTTCCTTGGTCTCCCTCTCACAATTTCGAGGGTACACTCATCCACCTCAATATAATTACATGAAAAGGTAGGAGTGGGCAGCAAGAACACAGAAGAAGAAAGTGGAAAAGAAAGCTTTGAATGAATTGGTGCATCTAATTCTTTTTATTTTAATCTTGTCATATATTGGGTTTCACTCTTTGCTGAAAGGTTTTACAAGAGTTTGTTGGTTAAAAGTATTAAAAGGTGACTAAGGTTCGTAGCTATTATCTTTGAACGTCTTTCGTATCTCATTTAGAAATTTTTATAGTAAGTACTATTTGTTAAGGATGTAAACTTTTTGATAGTTATGGGACTTGGATGTATATATTTAACTTGTGTTTTCGATAATGATTTTGTACGAAGTGCTTAGATGATCTGGCATTAGTCGAGACATTCAAGTACTTTGGCGTACTAAGTCGCAGTGATCTCATTTTGCAAACCGGTTACTTAACTGCTCTGGCATTGGTCGAGACGGTTAAGTAGCTGGGTTAATCAATGAGAAGTATATTGCTTAAATTTTCAGGTTATGACAGGATTTTTATTTATGAAATGTTGAAAATACAGAGGAGATTCTGCTAAATTTTTTCCAGAAAAAGTCATGTATCTTAGGTATATAGTTGTTTGAGATTTGGGGCGTGACACTTTCCTAGCTCGATAGATCATTTTGTTGTTGTTGGGTGTGTTGTGTAGGGTATCAATTCGATGAAGGGGGAAAAGCAAGAAGACCAAAAGAAAAAAAAAAGAATTGCATGCTCTCCAATCTGACGATCATCACTGCTATTTGAGTAAGGTATTATCCGGGTTCTTTATGCTTATATTATCCGAGCTCTATGTACTTGTAGCATATTTATTTATATCATGCATTCACTGACCTTCGTCTGTTAGAAAGGTGCCAAATGCTGCATTTTTTTTTGTAAGCTTGCTTGTTAAAGAGTCCACAGGGGGGTAAATTCCTTGAATGAATATATGCCACCGATTTTAATTGTTTTGATCCTTGAATGAGTACTTTTTTATTTTATTTTTTAATCACGACTATTTCTTTTGTAGGGTGACCAAATTTTGTTTAATCTTGGCTGAATGTTCTTGGGACGAGAATGCCAACATAGAGGAGGATGTTCTTGGTGAAGTTATTTCGAATACAAAACAAAATAGAATAAGTTGGTTTGGAGGTTTTTTATAATATATTTGTATTGATTATAATTTTGATTTTCGATTGGGAATGGATTGTTTTCAAATTGTGTTAGCAAATCAATGTCTTTGTGTTGGATGTGTAAATTTATTTATTTTGTTTGTGTTGCACTATGAATTGTTTATTTGAGCAATGTGTTTTTAAATCCAGTGTGGATATATATGGTGAAAATGGGCAGGTTGCAGGTTGAATGAATATGATTAGAATCAAATAATTAGGGGTTTTTATAAAAAAAAATAAAATAAAAAAAAACTATAAACCACTGTTTGATAAGAACCGAGGTATAAGCAATTTATATAACCCACGGTTTGTAATGACTATACACCACGGTTTGATAAGAACCGAGGTATAATTAGTTTATATAACCTACGGTTTGTGTCCAACCGTCGTATATATTATCACTATTTCCCACGGTTTGTAAATATAAGACCAAACTTTTTAGACTATTAACCACGGTTTGTAAATCCTAATACCACTGTTTTACTTAAAACCGTGGTATATAAGAGGTACTTTTCCCCACGGTTTTGTTAGAAGTATTTGTCACGGTGGTTGTTACCACGGTATGAAAACAGTGGCTAAAGGCTTTTTACCACTGTAAATAACAGTGGTATATGAGCTTTTCTGTAGTAGTGGTGGGAGTCGGGATGCTCAGGACTCCAACAGAAACTACATGGATTTGAATTTACATTCATTACGGGGATAGGCTTTTGTTGTACAGAAATGGCCTCTACCTTTTTTGTGAGGGATTCAATTAGAGTTTTAAGCTCAGGATCTGATTTAACCTCAAACATACTGGTAGCCTTAACTGTTGAAGAAGAACTAGCGGAGCGGGAGTAATCGTCACTACCCCCCCAATTATTATTACGCTTAGTCTGATCTTCCAAAAATTTATATGCCTCTGAGGCTCCTTTTACTTAGGAAACTACCCCCATTCATTATGTCTAGGACTTCTTTATGGTGGTGTAGAAGTCCTTTGAAAAGGCACGAACTAACGTGTCTTTTGCTAGGTGATGGTGTGGACACTCTATAAGGAGATCGGTGAAACGATTCCAAGCCTCTGAAAATGATTCATGAGGATTCTATCGAAAGAAGTGAATCTTGGAAAGCATTTCATCCGTCTTAAGGGGTGGGTAAAAATGTTCCATAAACAGCTGAACAAGTTTGGCCCACGAGTCCACAGAATTAGGCTTTGGGCGTTAACCAAGGCCGCCTTTATCGCCTAAGGTGAAAGGGAATACCCTCAATTTAATTTGTTCCGCACCAACCGTAGGATGGTGGAATGTTGTAAGGACTTGTTCAATCCTATGCATGTGCTGATAAGGTTTTTCATGGTCTAAACCATGAAAAACGGGTAACAAATTAAATATATTTGGGGGGATGCGAAAATCCCCCACTGGGTCTGCTAGAACGATGCAAGATTTAAAGCTATCGCTCAAGGCTTTATAAAAGTCAGAGAGAGGAGTCTCTCTTTCTTCATCCATAATATCAGGTGGTGTATGTGAAATAGTAGCTAGAGGTGTAGTGGGTGGGAAACTAGATAGACTTGTTTGTTGACGTTGCCGTATAATTACGTTAGTTGTTTTTCTTCGACCAGACCTTAATCTCATGCAAGACTAAGTCGAACTTAACTAAACATGCAACACTCCAAACAATTCTGATATACTAGTAGAAACCTCTAACTGGAGATGTGAGGTGTAGAAGAAAGAAATACCTGATTGCGTCCTTGCTTCGCTTATGAATAGCGTCTTGTTTACGCGTGTTCAGTGTAAATAACAAGTTAGAACACTGAAAAAACTTAAAAATCGAAGTTTGAAACAAACCTGTTAAAATCAGGGATTTTTGGCTTAGAAGTATGAGTGCGCCGCATAGAAGCGGTCGCTGGCTCCTTGTTCGATGACTTAGCTGGTCGCGCTTCGTGGTCCAAGAACTTAGTATGGTCGCCAGTCGTGTTCCAGACTATAGGGCGCAGTGCGCTCCTTATAAGCGTTGATCGCCTTCGGTGTAATTTTGTCGCGGAATTTTTCGACGCTAAAACGGATAACCACAGTATGAATCAAACAAGGGTGGGTGGGTTTAATGGGACTTAAAATTGACTAATTCTACTATGAAAACAATGCTAAAGTGCAACTAAAATGGCAGCGGCGCCATTTGATAAAAGGTAAAATTGATTAGTTTACCTACGAAATGAACGATGAAACTCAAAACGTAAGTAAACTAAAACTATTTATGATCCTATATGTTTATCAAAGTTTCTACTCTCAAATCTATTGCAATAGAGTGGAGTAACAAATTCGTTCCACTCCTAGTTCTCTAGCATGGAATGTTTTATAGTCTAATTTGTCGGTCTTAAGTCTAATGAGAGCTTTACGAAGGGTGTTATACTACGATACAATATGAAATTGATTATTTGAATTTAACTACGAATGCTATGGAAATACGATTGTTTTTGAATCTAGATAAAGGATTAGAGGGGAATTGAATCCACCTCGAATCCAACTTAATAACCTAATATAGATTCTTGTATCTCGATTCTCACGTTCTTATGGAAAGAATTCGAGTTCTAATCCCTAGTGTTCATGGCATTTCTACCGAATACTAACTAGCATGTGAGGTCGTCCACCCATTCTCATGGCGAATCACGACCTTCTAGATTGGAATAGATTCTATAATGCTTCTACACTATACCACTAAGTTTTCATCAAGGCTTCATCAACCCCTCTAATGGAGGTTTTAGCCTTGAATTATTCCGCAATCATTCCCATATGAATCTAAACTAAACATATTATCAAAATTCTAACTTTACTAATATAAATTAAACAATAATTGAAATCTAATTAATTAACTAAGAATGAAATAAGAACAAGAATTTAAACTAGATCTATAAATGCAAATGACAAAAATCGAAATTGAATAATAATAACTATTTTATTTATCTAATTAAATGACGAACAATCATTCAAGGAATTAAATAAAAACAAGATATGAAACTAATTAAATTAAACTAATTAAATCTAAGGAAAACTAGATCTAGAATTAATTAATGGAGGCTACTAATCTAATCTTTAATCTAGGTCTAACTATCTACCATTAACAAAGAGCTAAGCTTTTGTTTTTATACATTCAGATCCAAAAATCGTGCATGGGCTTGGAGCCATGTTTTGGGCCAGAGAATCAGGCCCAAAACCCAATTCTTTCAGTCCAAAAAGGCCTCTTCAGCTGCAGTTGGCTTCAACAGACTTTTCGTCCACTTTTGCTGCTTTGATTGGGTCAAGGCTTGGACCATTGGAAAGCTCTTTCCGAGCCGGTCATTTTGACATAAGGTAGGCCCCATTCCGAGGTCTGAATCCAAAGATACAGCCTTCAGAAGTTCTGCTGACTTGTGTGCTGTTTCTGCCCTCGTCGACTTTTCAGCTTTTGACTAGGCTTTAGAAAGGCTTTATCTTCTTGAATCTTGGCCTTTAATCACGGAACTCCTTAGTAACCGACCTTTGCTCCTTTATCTCGCTAAAGTGGAACATTTCTGCACATAATGGACTTTGAAGCCTGAAATGCATAAAAACACGTAGTCAGTGTTAACTCTTAATTATTACTCACATAATTGGTCTAAAAGTATGATTATTAAGGGGTTAAAACTACAGTTTTGGGCTCTTATCAGTAACTCATGTTCAAACCCGTGAAAGATGGGTAGAAGATTCAACACGTTTGGTGGAATGCAAAAATCACTCGTGAGCGGTGTGAGTCGTATACAAGATGGGGGTTCATCTTGCAATGGTATGTAGAAGTTGGAGGGAGGCTTTTCAGCTTGCATGACTTTGTCGGCCATCTTAGAAGGCGGGGGATGAGAAATTGGAGATTGTCTAGGATAACGTGCTCTCCTACGTGAGTAAGTTTTATTCTCGCTATGAACTAGTACTCTAAATAGTTGAGGATCAATCCATAAAAACATATAGAAGCACACACCCCCAAACAGAATGAGATGATGCATGTGGAGTATAAGATGCAAAATGATAAGAGAAAGCTTATATAACCTATCATAGAACTTATGCAATAACCCATCAAAGTTGACTTGTCTAAAAGAGTAAGAGGTTGGTCGTATATGTCCTTCATGAGGGTCAAATGATGGGAAATAGTACATACCAGGTTTCTCAACTACTGAAATGATGGACACTTGTTTTTGTATATTAGGCAAAGTCTCTTTACTGGGAAGGTTTAGAAAATTATGAATGATCTCAAAGGCAATTGGCTTAAGTGCAAATTTGAGGTTTCTTTGAAATGGTTTCGTGGTGCCGTCCTCAGAAATTGGTGGGTTTTTTTATGAATGGAGGTTAGATTTCAAGAGGTGTTAAATTGGGATGGTGATGGTTGGGTGGTGGTTCTTCACATGATCTCGAAGACTTCGAGAATTCTTCATTTAGTTTTGGCGTTTCCACAAGATTGTGGTTCATATCTAAAATAGTAAGGATGTCATAAATTTGTTCTATCGATAAGTCTTTAACGACCAAACTAAATTGAAATCCACTTTCTACCATAGATTTTATTCCCTCTTTTCCAAGCACTTTATTTTCTTTGTCCTCTCTACCTAGATCTTCATAAATTTTCTCAATAACATTTTCCAAGTGTGTCAAGTCTAGTACATGCTCTTGAGTTTCTTCTGCCAGAGTTTTCTTATTTATGGGTGATGATGCATTAAAGCATGTGAGAGAAAATGTGACCTCGGGCATATAGTCATCATCATAAGATTTGGAATTCTCACGATAGTCAGGTGGATGGTGATGGGTTTGTAACTGGTCATGAGTATCAAGATGGTCTTTAGTAATTAACTTTGTTATAGTAACACCTTGTTTCTCTTTTCGGTTGGGTTCTGGACTGGTGGGAAGAATATTAGTGTCAGATGTGGCATCATTTGAATCGGATTGGAGAAAACATAAGGTAGTTGCTATTTGCTAAGTTAGTATTGTTTGATTGACCATTTCCTGGGAAAGTTGGTCTATGAAAGATGGTGGAGTGGGATATGAATTTGATATGGGTGGTGATATAAATGGTAATTGGCTTTGGGTGAAACCGTATTCTGATTGACCATATAGATACATGAATGGTGGTTGACTATTTGTAGTGGAACTCCATGAATTATCGGCACGACTGAAAAAACTCTTGACTGTATTGGGTACTCGGGAAGTTTGAAAATTGAGGTTTGTAATCGTAAGGAATTCCCGTAGTAGAGTCGAATTTGGTATATGATGGACAATGAGATAACTAGTGATAAGGACTATAGCAAAAAGAACAAGGTTCTGGGTTTGTATTGTAATTCCATAATAGTTGCGATGCATATTGATAAGACAGGAATGCTCAATCAATGCTGATGCACAAACAGTAAAAATTCATTTTTTTGAATTTTTGAAAATATTTGTTTGGTCTATAGATTATTATGCCATGTTCAAACGAACAATTGGGCTCCAAAATAGGATGGATATACTACATGGCTTAGAAGAGTAAGAAATCACTTCACTAAGTAGTATGCTACCAAAAATCTCACTCACGATGAATCTAGGGGAGGGGAGTGAAGAAAGTAGTTGGTCCATCAGAATCTGGTAACGGATTACTCTAAATCCACTTGGCTATATTTTTGTCTTTTTGTTGGAGGAGTGTGACTACTTTAGGCTCTAGTTGATTAATTTTAAATTTGATTAATTGGTCTAGTACTTCAAGAATCAGGCAACGTCCGATTTATCTACATTAGGGAATGACTTCCGAATGGTTGTTATGTGGCTCGAGTCCAGCCTGATGCTTGAATTGAAATTGCATTGCGGAAATTAAAATTCAAACAATCACGTAAACATGCTTAAACACACAAGGTATCCTCTTACATGGGCTTTGAGGAGGTATATATACAATTTACCTCTCAAGATGTGCTTACACGCTGCTTGAGGAGAAGGCGGTGTTAGTTGGTGCATGATTTGAGAATCAAGTCCAACCGTTCGAGCGTTCCATATTGTAGGTTACAAAAAATGTCTACTTAAAAAGCCCACAATCCGGGTTTTTAATAATTAAACAACTTTGCCTACAAGGGCCCAAAATATAATAGTAAATTAACACTAATACTAAGACTAATAGATTAACTAGATTACCTTGATTACCTAGATTAACTAGAGTTAATTATAATTAGAGTGTTGAATACCAAGTTGATTCAAAGTACGCAAGCGTATGATTCACGACTTGCCTCGCACACTTGAACTTCCCAAGGCAATGAAAACTCTAAGCCTTGTTAAGTTTCACAACTTCAACCAAGTGCTCAACTCATGCTAATCTACATAACTAACAAAAACTATTTTTTTTTGTTTATTTTATTTATTTATTTATTTTTCTTATCTCTATCTATTACAACAAAGTCCAATGATTTATACTACTCTATTACAAAATCGGGATCTCTAGTTACGACCACACCTCAAAAATGATCGAACTGTGAAATAAATGGAAATCAAGTGTCTTGAGGTGCCTGGGCGATCGCGCACCAACAGATGTGCGGTCGTGCGGGTGGTCGCCTGATCGGTTCTGGACAAGTTCAGTCAGCTTCTGGCAGCAGCTTCATCTTTTCTCCAGCAATTGAACCTCGAACCTAGATTTGAAATAAAACATATCAGTATTGATAAATAACAAAATATATTGACAAAAATTTTTAAAAAAAAACAAGAAATGAAAGGGATAGAATGGTGCTTCCCTCAGAGCTCAACCAAGAATCCATGTTCTTTCAATCCATGGCGGCGGTGCCATTTGAAGTAGTTGAGTGGTAAATATTTCAAAAATTATTTGAATGAGGTTCACCATCAAATGTTTAGAACTTAGATTGAATGGGAGTTGTGAAGGAGAAAAGGTAGTACTCTTAGGTTTTAGGACTTGTTTTTTTAGACTCTAGTTGTATTGAATGAACAAACTCAAAATAAAACAACTTGATTGAAGATTGAAAACTTGTAGTGAAGATGGAAACATAAACTTGAGTCCTTGACCTTTGACATTTGACTTTGACTTTGACTTTTCAGCACTTTTTTAAGTTTTCATAATAATCATAAATAAGGCTCCTTTTGGTGCTAAGATGCAGCTTTTATGATAAGTGTCTGAATTGCTCTGTAACCTGAAAAAAGAAATAAAGGCTATGAGTTGTCTTTTCATTATGTGTAAGAAGGGGTATAATGCAGTAATGTAAGGGTAATGAAATGCATATTTGGGAGCGAATTTGTGGTATAGTAACATTTTGCAAAAACTAGGCATTTCTTATATTAGATATAGTAGTGTATTTCTTTCTTTCTTAATTTTTTTTTCGAAACAGACCAAAAATATTTTTCTATTTTAGTACTAAAAGTCTTGTTTCCTTTTTCCATGATGAATAAATAGTACGTCTAGAAATCTCATTATAGCAATACAATAATGATTCGTTCTTCGAACTTAGACTAATATACGTACAATAGTTTCTGCATCTTTTCATGAATGGCATGCATAAGCATTTGATTGTATATAGTAGTAAGTTTCCGAGACCAAGGTTAGAACAATTAAGTTCCATATCATATGAGAATCTAGTCAAAAGCCTCATTTGAATGATTATTGAGTGATGACACAAAGGATGTCCAGATAGAAATACCACACGTCTACTTGCTTGATCACCATGTCATATCCTAGGAGAGAATTTAGGCCATTTTTGGATCGATATAGCCAAATAAACGTTAAAAACCTACAAAAATAGTTTTTCTCTAGTTACCCCTTCTGAGCCTTCAAAAATGTCTAAAAGCCTTTTAATTATTCGCCATCAATCCCTGATCCATTACAACACACAATAAAAAGCTTACTTAGCTGATGGTTTGAGAATTGGATGAGTATCAGAAAAGTGAAAAGAAGACCTTGTACAAAAACAGATAAATTAGTTGCTTCGAAAAAAAAAAAAGAAAATAATAGAAAGACCCATCAAAAACCAAAACTCCAAAAAATCAAAGGAGTCAAAAATCGAATCTCCCAAAAGTTCAAAATCGAAAGGAGTCGATATTAAGAAATAAAAGAAAAGTTAGAACTCACAAAATTCAAAATCATATGGAGTCACAAAGCCAAAGGGCTAAAGAATGAATCAGAATTAGGAAGCAAAGAATATAACAAAGTTCTTCTCTAGTTACAAGTATCACGAAGACCCAATTTCTCAACTTATCAGATTTTGTTTTTCCTTCATTTTTCTTTCTAAACCATCACCCTAGCCCTGTAACTTCTAATAAAATACCTCTAGCTCGATTAGGAATAGGATGGTGTGATAGTATGTGGCAAGTGTGATCAATCGACCCCGATTTACTTTAGACGTCATTCATGTATGTAAGGAATATAAATTCCCACTACATTTGATAGAACAAAACTTGAGTGAATCTATCAAAGAGATTGTGTTTTAACACATTCCTGTGAGAACCTACCTTAAGGACGCTCTCCAAAAGTTTCAGAAATAACTCTGCTTTTGTATTTCATTGCTCATGTTTGTGCATTTATCTTTAGATGATTTAATTACTGTAGATATGTTGTTCTAAGTTCAAAAGAGCTTGTCCTTATTCCCCGCTAATGAGATGTATAGACTTTTGAGAATAAATAAGGAGATAAGACCCTTTATACTAGATAGAGGAAGTTTGTGAGTACCTTCTCTGTAAAACTCTCACGAAGCTTAAGCTCGTCCATTAGGGAATTCCTAGTGGTTTAAGGCCTTGTTGCATATGGTCAACGCAATCCCACTCCGTAAAACGAGATTTGGGTACTAAATCACACATTTGTGATCTTAGTTTTTTCTATCATATTTGCTTGAGGACAAGCAAAATGCTGTTTGGTGGTTGTTGATTAGCACCCAAATGTGTGTTTTGTTACCTTTACATTACTGCATTACAACCCTTATTACGCATAATAAATAGACAATTCATAGCTTTTATTGTCTTTTGCAAGTTACAGGCCATTTTAGACCACTTATCATAAAAGATGCATTTTAGTGCCAAAAGGAGCTTTATTAACGCTTCTTATGAAGACTCAAGCTGCTATAAAAAAGTGTTGAAAAAGTCAAAGTCAAAGGTCAAAGGTCAAGGACTCAAAACCAGAAGACTGAAAGTCATGCCCTTAACTTAGAAGACTGGAGATGGATGACCTTGTCACAAAAGAAGACTTGCACAAAACCTAGCTTGCTCAAAAAGAAAAAGAAAAAGCATAAACAAAAGCATAAAGTAAAAGTAAAAAACAAAAGAGTAAGGTGTCTTGATTGTAGAGGGAGAGGGCAAATCAATCATTGTAAAAAGTAGGAGTATAAAAGCAAAAGCTAGAGAGAGAAATCATTATCCAATATTTGGTTTGACAACCCAAAAATTGAGATCAATTTTATTATGCTTTCTTAGGTAGATTTACATTATTACATTTTATTTTCTTGTACTCTTATTTCTTTATTTCAATCTATCTTGTTTTCTTGTTTTATGTTCTTGTTTTCATTTATTTCATTACATTTATTCTTTCATTCCAATCAACTTGTCTCTACATTTCTTCTCATTCAATATCAAGAACACTAGTTGCACTCATTGAAGTTATCAATGAGTGTAACTTGGTGATAAAGTTATCACCTTTCCTCTTCATTCTTCATGTTTTAATCCTACAACTTCATGTTTTCATGTTTTTCTCTCTTTAAACACTAGTCCTTCAACACTCATTAGAACTAGAAGAAAAGGATGAATAAGAAAAGTTAAAAAGTTGTTGTTTTCACTCATCAATCATTCCTCCCATCTTAAGATTTAGGATAGAAACTTCAACTCATCAAATAATATACTCGCCACACAAAAATCAACTTCAGTTACTATTGAACTCTCTACCCGATAGTTGGGAGACTTTGACAGTTTCTCTTGGTGGAGCCGCTAAAGATGGAATAATTCCAATGGAAATGGTTACTGGGGCATTATTGAATGAGGAGACAAGAAATGGATCGGAGTAGCTCCTCTCACTCAGAGATCTTTGTCACAGAAAAGTGGGGGATAGATAGGAGTAGAAAGACAGAAACAAATCTAGGGGTGAATCTAGAACTCCTAAGAAAGAGAGACAATGTTACTATTGTGCCACCAAGGGTCACTTTAAATATGAGTGTAGAACACTGAAGAGAGATGTGAAGAATAACTGTGTACATGAAGACATGGTAAAGAGGAATGGAAGCACAAGTAGAGATACTACCGCAGTAGTAGATGATGATCTAGTGGTAATTGTGTAAGATTGTGGTGAGTGTTGTGTTAGTACCTCATGTCAAGACACAGAATGGGTGATAAATACCAGAGCGTCGTATCACGTCACATCGCACATGAGTTTCTTTACTACCTACAATTGTGGTGATTTTGGTGAGGTGAAGATGGGTAACAGTGGAGTATCGAAGATTACAGGCATTGGTGATGTTCATGTAGAAACTAATGTCGGTTACACCTTGACACTCAAGGATGTAATACATGTCCCTGACATTTAACTAAACCTAATTTCCGTTGGGAAGTTAGATGATGATGGTTTCCAGAGCTCATTTGGTAATGGGGTATGGAAACTAAGCAAAAGTTCCTTTGTGTAGCCAAATGAAAGCAAAGTTATTTGTTTTACATGACACAAGCTAGTTTGTGTAAAGCAAAGTTAGATGCGGCACAAGAAGAAGCTTCCACCGCACTGTGGCATAAGAGATCTTGTCATATGGGAGAGAAAGGCATAGAAGTTCTTGCCAAGCAAAAAGTTTTGCCAAATATCAAAGGTACACATTTAAATAGATATACTCACTATTTGGTTGGAAAACAACATAGGGTATTTTTCCAAAGATTCCCCTCTCACCGAAAGGAGAATAGCCTTGAGCTAGTACACTCGGATTTATGTGGTCCCATGAAAATGAAGTCCCACGGGAGAGCTTTGTACTTCTTGACTTTCATTGATGATGAGTCAAGAAAGGTATGGGCATATGGTTTGAAGACCAAGGATGAGGTTCTCAGTGTGTTCAAAACTTTCCATAGTATGGTGGAAAAAGAGACTGGGAAGCCTTTGAAGTCTATCCATTCAAATAATGGGGGAGAATACATTGGGCCATTTGAAGAGTATTGCAAGAGTCATGAGATTCGTCGTGAGCAGATAGTGCCCAAGACGCTACATTTCAATGGTATAGCCAAGAGGATGAACCATACCATTATAGAGAGGATGAGATGCATCTTGTCTCATTCTAAGTTACCAAAGAGTTACAAGGTAGAAGCAATACGTACAGCCGTACATGTGATCAACCTATCGCCTTCAAAGCCTCTGAATAGTGATTATCTAGAAAGAGTATGGTCAAGCAGAGATGTTAATTATGGATACTTGATGGTATTTAGGTGCAGATCATTTGTTCATATTCCCAAGGATGAGAGATCCAAGCTTGATGACAAAACCAAACAATGCATTTTTCTTGGTTATGGGGATGAGAAGTTTGGTTAAAAGCTTTATGATCCGATTAACAAGAAGGTAATTTAAAGTCGAGATGTTGTGCTCTTGGAAGATCAAACAATAGAGGACTTTGAGAATGGGGAGAAGCTAGAAGCTTTTGTTAATGACCTCGTTGATTTAGAATTGGAAGTTCCGGCAGTGGAACAAGCTAAGCGACAGATGGCATTGAGAATGCAGAGAACCATGGGTTTGAGGCTCATGATGATGATCCTATTGTTCATGATGGGATTGAACCTATTGAGATAGATGATGCAGATAAAGTGCATAACCCACCACCTAAGCAAGAAGAAGTGCATCATCCTGAGCCACAAGAATAAGATGAGGTGAAGAGATCCGAGAGAGAAAAACAAGCTTCAACTAGATACCCACCACATACGTATGTATTACTATATGATGGTGGAGAACACATGTACTATCAAGAGGCTCTTGAAGGTATATATGGAGAGAAATGGTTGAAGGATATACAAGATGAGATGGGTTCTTTGCATAAGAATCGCATAATATCGCACACACCTGCAAATCTGTAAAGGCATAAAATCGCCCAGCAAGTAATAGCCATAAACAAATCTTTTCAATTCAAATCTAAATAAAATATACCAAGCATATGAAATCAAATAGAGTAGTCACACACTATAACTCGTTACATCAATAGTAGCAGAACCCATAAATTCACTCTTTTATAATCTAAGATTATACTAAAGCAATTCCTTTTTATTTAATCTCACAAAACCAAGTAGTTCAAAACTTAACCTTATACATAATGTGTATATAGCTCAAAACTTTGAAAATACATCACTGCACATATATACTTAAATCAATCAATAACTCACTCATCACTACAAGTCTGGATACAGGACCAAAAGCATAACAACACAAACAAAACAAACTTCAAGTTAACCTAGATGTTCAACCAAACAATAATAACCAAACTCAACAAGGAATACCAACATACTAATTAACCTAGTCATGCACCAAATCTCAAAATAAAGTACACACACAGTAATAGTGTCGACAAAGTCGAAACTATACTTGGTCATAGTTTATTTAAACGAAAGATAAGCTTGTAGACATACTTGCCTCAAATCCTTCAAGGTCCCAGCAAGAAAGCCATGTAGGCTCCAACGACCTGAATCAATTCCACCAAAACTTCTCACCTATTAGAGCAAGGTGGTCAAGGTTGTTGACAGTTTTTAACCCCCCAAAAGAACTGAATTTCTGACTTCTCAAACTAAACCACCAAGTAAACCATATGTCAAAACAAAGCCCTTCAAAACTAGATTATGAGGATCCAAAGGGCATCCAAACCCGATTCTTATAGAGAAAGCTATCATTGTTATGGTGACAGATGCCAAAACTGATCAAAAACTGATTTTGTTCTTTTATTTCTTCTTTCTAGTATATATTGAATTAAATGGGTGGTCCTACCTTGAACAACCATAACCCTAGCCTCCTCTCCTCTTTTATCATCAGATGATCGGTGAGTATTGTTAGTAGAAGAAAATGATAACATCTCTTAAATCTTTGGTCATTCAAAGAAGGTGAAGAATCTCCCTGATTATCTTAAGTTTTCCCATCGATTTTTGTCTTGCACCACAGCCATATAGGCTTTCATAAAGAACGAGATAAATCTGGGGTATTCCCTCTCAAAGTTTATTGAGTTGCACTAGTTGGTTTCGTAGGTCAAACTAAACCATGGGTTGTTCACTAACCCAACCTCTTATTTAATGGACATGTTTTAACTTCTCAAAGCCCACTAGAAGTTTAATACCAAACCCAAAAATATGGGATTTTACAAATGTTGATTCGATGAAGTCCACTTCTAGTTATCTATTTACATTTGTAGGGGAGCAGTTTTATGGTAATCGAAGTTGCAAAAATGTGGTGCCCTCTCTACTACAGAAGTCGAGTATATTGCAACTATTGAGTGTTGCAAATGTTTTCGGTCTTACATAAGTTCTTTCCTTCAATCTTCACTATTGACGTTTGAGTAGTCTTTCTTCTATAAAGAAAAGATGTGAAACAAAGCAGAGGTGAGATAGTGATTGAGTGGAGGTGTGCTTTCCATGGTTGTTTTGCATGCTTCGTCTTATATAGGCATGCCAAACCATGGGATGGTTGCCAATTGTAGCCCTTTTAATTCAATTTTTTTTTTCCTTCTGTGGGTGATTTCTAGTTGTTTCGAGTTTCGTCTTACAATCTAGTTGGAATGACTTTAACTAGGGCTAACTAGAGAGTAGGAGAGGAAAAACTAGATTATCTAGAAATAAAGCTAGTCCTCTTCACTATATTTGCCTACTTGCAAAACAAGAGGTGGAAGATCTAGGGAGGCCAAACCATGGGATGGTTCGCAATTTGAGTCACCTAAATTCAGAAATCTTTTCCTTCTATTAGGTGGATCACTCTCCTCATAGTAATTTTTATTAGTAGTTTTCTCTTTTTCTATTATTGTTTTAGAAAAACATGCATAGATGGGTAATGAATTATACACGAAATCAAATATTAGTGTATAAACTTTTTTTTGAGCAAATTTAGGTAACGAAGTGTACCACGTTTTTCATTTTTTTTCACATGTGTCAAGTTTTTTTTCTTTTTCTCTAATTATGTGTCACTTATTTTCCTATGTGGCAACCTAGTGGCAATCTTACACGTATGAAAAAATTGGAGGAAAGTGAAATAGAACCCAATGTTGCAAAACGTTGTACACTTCATTACACAAATTTGCTAAAAAAAAAGTTTATACACCAATGTTTGCTTTCGTGTATAGTTCGTTACCCATCTATGCATTTAATCCTATTATTTTAAGTAATTTAGGAATAAAAACCTAAAAAAAAAAAAAAAAAAAAAAAAAAACCTTTCTCTCACCCTTTCATAAATGTTTGTTTTCTCCGTTCTTTTAATGCAAGATTCTCGATATTTAATATAGTTTTGTGAACTTTTTAATAAAACAAAACGGGCAATGGATTCTACACAAACTAACCCCTAGAAAAACGCAATCTAGGGGTGGTTTGAGATCAGTTTTGCTTACTAAGAATCGCCTATATCACCGAGCTATTCACATGGGTTAGGACATTCCATGTGTTGCGCAGTAAATCTCCCAACTCACGTATTTAAAGCTATGTCTGTCTGGATTAGGTTCGCCCCAGAGTCGATACGAAAGTTGCCTAAGATTACCTGTTATGGTTTGTTTTACTATTAAAGTCAAGAATCACAACTTTTTGAATACGAGTATCTTTAAACATCTCTCCACAATTTTAAAAACTAGAGGATATAAAATTGAAAATTATATGCCCTGGAGTAGCAAAAATGATACCGGTTTCATGTATAATTTTATCTTCTTGTCAAAAACTCTATATGGTTAGAGATATCTTTTGCATGGGGAAAAAAAAAACCAGGTGTCTCCAGACGAGAATTAAACAAATAGAGTAACCCAAAGTGCTACTATTCTCTATTTAATTCTATCTTTTTGCCTCCACCTCTCTATGTCTCGAGAATCTGACGTTAAAAGGCTCAAACTTGTACAAATTTTCAAAAATTCTACATTTCTTCTCAAATTGTTTCCCCCTCTTAATCCCTTTTTCTCACAGCTTTCAATTTTTTTCTAAAATGCCTTTTGTTAAGAACAAAAATGTTCCACCTAGCAAGACTAGATGGATTAGTTTCAAATACCGTGTGCAAGCACTTCCTAAAGAACTGCAGTTAAAGATATAGATACTTATACTAAAAACCATTCCTGGTTTGGGTAAGACCTCATACGCACATAAGAGACACGCTATGAGAGAAGGCTGGTGCTTGAATTGTCAAACACCAACTTGCCCTTGTCTTCAACCTCATAGTAATTATGCTTTAAAATTCTACACGTGTCTTCCTCTAGTGCATCACGCTTAGTCTCATGGAGTTATTCAGCCCTCTAGTTGGGATTAACTCCGGCTTTTGAAGAGTCTTTGGAATCTGACTTAAAACAATCTACCTTTTGAAATTCTAGTTAAAAAATTATCCAAAACCCAAAAAAATTAATTAAAATTTTCTTTCCCTTGTTTGTATATATTTCCATCCAGTTCTTTTTCGTTTATTTCATTCATATGTTTTTCATCCACCGTTGGATGTGAGTGTACCCTATATCATTGTGTAGCATTTTTTGATGCTAATTGTTTTGGTACCTCATGGGTCAGGATCGGACGAATAACGAAGCGTGGATCGACTTTTGATGTTGGGAAGGCACTAGGGACATGATCGGAATTACCTGATTTCATTTGGGCTTGGGCCAAATTTTTGAAATAACTTAAAAAGGCATGTGCCTTGCACGTGCCATCTTCTCGTATATATAACTCGCGTCTACCCAACTTAATCATCGTCCCAAAAATTCCCAAACCCTAGCCGTACCAAACCAGCTCGCACCCGCCCCTTATAAACTCGTGACCGCCCACCCACCTTCAAACACCACCACTCCAAATTTTCACAGTAAGCTCCATTTTCAATCCCCATTCCAACTAAAAAAAACCTCAATTTCATCAATACCTACCCAAAATGGCTTGAGTCCTAAAAATCGTGTCAGAGCAAAATTTTGAACCCATTTTCAATTTCGATATATTTGAAGTGCACTTCAAGGATGATATTAGAAGAAGAGGATGGGAGTCTTTGGTTTTGTTGGAGGACACAAGTTATTCTCCCTCTCTCACTTTTTCATTTTACATCGATATGCAATGAAGGGAGGATGACCGAGTCATGGTTGTCAGGGATGGACACACGTTTGAGCTGAATAAGGAATTAGTGAGTACGATTCTGGGGATTCCTCTGAAGGTCTATACTTAGACAGAATAGTCCCCAGACAAAAAGACCATCGATGTTATGATGGCAGAGACATTCCTCAAGGGCAGGTAGAACCCTACTTCACATTGCGCGTTTCACAGGTTGCTGCGAAGAAATCAGTTGGCGATATTTCAGTGGACAACCTATAACTTGATAGGCTCAGCCAAGCCTTTTGATATCGGTAAGGCGATGCTCCACATCCTGTGGATTCTTTAGGAGTAGAATAACAACTTTTGCATCGTCACCTTCGTATGGGAGCAACTCTACAAACCCAAGAGATCCACTGTTTCTTTACTAGTGTTAGTTACGAAGATCATGCAGCACTGGGGTTTCGCTGCTACTGACGCTCTAGGGGAGGTAAGGGACACTACCATTGGTCCTATTTATGCCCAATGCGTCCAGCGAATATGGTATCGACTTGTAGCCAGAGCCGCTGAGCACGCACGAGATACTGCCGCACCTATTCCAGTGGACTACTTCGTTGAAGGTGCTAAAGTTATAGTATATGTGGTGGTCTTCAAAAGAGTGGAAGTGAGGTTCACCATAAATTGTTTGGAGCTTAAATGGTTTGGGAGTTTAGGACAAGTATTTGTTTACTAGTTTATGAATAACATTGAAAGAAAATCTTAAGTGAGTTTAATGATTGTAAAACATAACTTGAAAGCAATGAAAGGAAATGATTGATGGAAGAAAGAACAACAACGAAAGATGATTGATTGATTGAAATATCGAAGCAAATAACAAGATTGAAATGAAGAACAATAAAGTAAATGAGTTGAATGTAAAAAGACTAGAAATTAAATCCTATATGACACTAGAATAAATCTAGGTCACACTACTCTTACAAACCAAATGGTTTGGACCGTAAATGCAATGGATGCCTAATTCTCTACATCTCTTTGGCTTATATATGACAACATTTACAAAACTACCCCTCTCCTATAGATTCATGATACCTCAGAACTTGCTTTTACTTTATGTTTTTCTCTTTTTCCTTTTGCTTTTTGATTTCTTCTTGATCAAAATAGGTTTTAGAGAAAGCCATATTTTGTGTTAAGGATATCTATCTATGGTCTTTTGAGTTGAGGACTTCGAATTTTAGGTCCTTGGTTATGAGTCATTGACCTTTGACCTTGGACCTTTGACTTTGACTTTGACTTTGACTTTTTCATTGTAGCTTCCAGTCTTTATAATAAGCGTAACTGAGGCTCCTTTTGGTGGTAAGACGCATCTTTTATGATAAGTGGTCTGAATTTCACTATAACCTGAAAAAGGCAATAAAAGCTATGAGTTATATTTTCATTAAGCGTAAGAAGGGCTGTAATGCAGTAATGTAAGGGTAATAAAATGCACATTTGGGAGCTGATCACCACCCCCAAATAGCATCTTGCTTGTCCTCAAGGAAGGATGAGAGAAAAAACTAAGATCACAAATGAGTGATTTATTATAAGTTATATTAATCTCATTTCGCTGAGTGTGATTGCATTGACCATATACAACAAGGCCTTAAACTACTACGAATTCCCTAGTCGACGAGTTTTAAGTCTCGTGAGAGTTTTCCAGTGAAGGTACTCACAAACTTATTCTATTTAGTACAAAGGGTCTTGTTTCCTTATTTATTCTCAGAAGTCTATACATCTCATTAGCGGGGAATAATGATAAGATCTTTTGAACTTATAATAACATATGTATAGTAATTTAATTACCTAAAGATAAATGTGCAAAACATTAGCAATGAAATGCAAAAGCAGAGTTGTTTCCGAGACTTTTAGAGAGCGTCCTTAAGGTGGGTTCTCACAAAGGTGTGTTGCAATCACAACTCTCTGATAGATTCACTCAAGTTTTGTTCTTTCAAGTGCAGCGGGCACTTATATTCCTCACATACTCAAATGAAGTCCAAAGAAACCAGGGTCGATGGATCACCCTTGCCACTTACTCTCACAGCATCCTATTCCTAATTGAGCTTGAGATCTCTTATTAGGAGTTACGGGGCTAGGGTGATGGTTCAGAAAGATAAAGGAAGGAAAAAAATATGATAAGTTAAGAAACTGGGTCCTCAAGATACTTATAACCAGAGAAGAACCTTGTTTTGGTCTTTGCTTTCGAATTGTGGTTCATTCTTTTATCCCTTTGGCTTTGTGACTCCATATGATTCTTAATTTTGGGAGATTCCTTTTGGCTTTGTGACTCCTTTTGATTTTGAACTTTTGGGAGATTCGATTTTTTTGATTCCTTTGATTTTTTTTTTTGGAGTTTTGGTTTTTGGTGGGTTTTTCTTTTCTTTTGTTTCTTTTTTTTCGAAGCAACTAACTGATCTATTTTTGTACAAGGTCTTCTATTCTCTTTTTCTAATATCTATCCAATTCTCAACTCATCAGCTGGGTAATCTTTTTATTATGTGTTCTAACGGGTCAGGATTTTATGGTGAAGAAAAAATAGACTTTTAGAAAATGTTGAAGGTTCAAAAGGGGTAACTAGAGGAAAAACTATCTTTTTGAGTTTTTAATGTTTATTTGGTTGTATCAATCCAAAAAGGGCTTAAATTCTCTCATAGGATATGGCGTGGTGATCAAACAAGTGGACATGTGGTCTTTCTATCCGGATATCCTTTGTGTCATCACTCAATAATCATTCAGATGAGGTTTTTTTCTAGATTCTCACAGGATATGGAACTTAATTGTTCTAACCTTGGTCTCGGAAACTCACTGCTATATACGAACAAATGCTGATGCATGCTGATAAGAGCCCAAAACTGTAGTTTTAACCTTGTAACAATCATACTTTTAGACCAATTATGTGAGTAATAATTAAGAGTTAATACTGATTACGTGTTTTTATGCGTTTCAGGCTTCAAAGTCAATTATGTGCAGAAATGTGCCACTTTGATAAGATAAAGGAGCAATGGTTGGTTGCTAAGGAGTTCTGTGATTAAAGGCCAAGATTCAAGAAGACAAAGCCTTTCTAAAGCCCGGTCAAAGCTGAAAAGTCAAAGTCAACGCGGGCAGAAACAACACACAAAGTCAGCAGAACTTCCGATCGTCGTATCTTTGGACTCAGACCTCGGAATTGGGTCTACCTTATGTCAAAACGACCGGCTCAGAGAGAGCTTTCCAATGGTTTAAGAATTAGCCCAATCAGATGAGTAGAAGTGGACGAAAAGTCTGTCGAAGTCAACTGCAGCTGAAGATGCCTTTTTGGACTGAAAGAATTGGGTTTTGGGCCTGATTCTCTGGCCCAAAACATGGCTCCAAGCCCATGCACGATTTTTGGATCTGAAACATATAAAAACAAAAGCTTAGCTCTTTATTAATGGTAGCTAGTCAGACCTAAAACTATAGATAATTCTGGATCTAGTTTTCATTAAATAAAAGTAAGTTTAGTTCATTTCAATTCTTGTTTTAGATTAATCTTTAGAATCATTGTTCTTCATTAGTTTGATAAATAAAATAGCTAGTTTGTCAATTTCGATTTTGTCATTTCAATTTATAGATCTAATTTTAATTCTTGTTGAGTATCATTTCTGAGTTGTTAAATTAGATTGAAGTATTGTTAGTTAAATTAGCCAAGTTAGAATTTTGGTATGATGTTTAGTTATAATTCAATGAGAAATAATGGTTTGATGAATCAAGGCTAAAGCCTCCATTAGAGGGATTGATGAAGCCTTGATGTAAACTTAGTTATATAGTGTAGAATTGTTTTAGAGTCTATTCCATTCTAGAAGGTCGTGTTTCGCCATGAGAATGGGTGGACGACTTCACATGCTAGTTATAATTGGCAGAAATGCCATGCTAATTAGGGATTAGAACAAGCAATTCTTACCGTAATAACGTAAGAATTGGATTACAACAGTCTATGCTAGGTGATTAAGTTGGATTCGAGATGGATTCACTTCCCCTCTAATTCTTTATCTAGATTCACATTTCAGTATTCCGTAGCATTTCGTTATTCGTAACTTGTCAATTGAATCCACCCCGTAGTATAGAATTCCCCTCGTAAATCTCTCACTAGACATAAGACCGATTAGTTAACTACGAAATCATTCCTTGCTAAAGAACTAGGAGTGGAACGAATTTGTTACTCCACTCTATTTCGATTGAATTGAGAGTAGAAAACTTGATAGCAATTAGTAAAAATAAGATTTAGTTTACTTACGTTTTGAGTTTCATCGCCCATTTCGTAGGCAAACTTTATCTTGTTACATTTATCACATGCCATTCATGAAAAGATACAAAAACTATTATACGTATATTAGTCTAAGTTCGAAGAACAAGTCCTTACTCTATTACTATAATGAGACTTCTAAACTTTTTATTCATCATAGAAAAGTGATAAGAGCCCAAAACTGTAGTTTTAACCCCTTAATAATCATACGGTTAGACCAATTATGTGAATAATAAGTAAGAGTTAATACTGATTACGTGTTTTTATGCATTTCAGGCTTCAAAGTCCATTATGTGCAGAAATGTGCCACATTAGCGAGATAAGGAGCAAAAGTCAGCAGAACTTCCGAATGCCATATCTTTGGACTCAGACATTGGATTGAGGCCTACCTTATGTCAAAACGACCGGCTCGGAAAGATCTTTCCAATGGTCCAAGCCTTGACCCAATCAGAGGAGCAGAAGTGGACGAAAAGTCTGTGGAAGCCAACTGCAGCTGAAGAGGCCTTTTTGGACTGAAAGAATTGGGTTTTGGGCCTGATTCTCTGGCCCAACCCATGGCTCCAAGCCCATGCACGAATTTTGGATCTGGATGTATAAAAACAAAAGCTTAGCTCTTTGTTAATGGTAGCTAGTTAGACCTAAATTAAGATATAGAATTCTAGATCTAGTTTATTTAATTAAATTAAGTTTTAGCTCCATTTAAATTCTTGTTTTAGATTAAATCTCTGAATCATTGTTCTTGATTGATTAGATAAATAAAGTAGTATTTTTATCAAGTTCGAATTTGTCATTTCCATTTTAGATCTAAATTCAATTCTTGTCATTGTTTTATTCCAGCCATTAAATTAGATTCATTATTGCTAAATTAAGTAATTCTCAATTTCTCACATTATGTTTAGTTTAGATTCAATGGTAAATGTTAGATTGATGACTCAAGGCTAAACCTCCATTAGAGGGGTTGATGAAGCCTTGATGAAAACTTAGTTGTTTAGTATAGAAACGTTGTAGAATCTATTCCACTATAGAAGGTCGTGTTTCGCCATGAGAATGGGTGGGCGACCTCACATGCTAGTTAGTACTTGGTAGAAATGCCATGAACACTAGGGATTAGACTCGAAATTCTTGCCGTGAAAACGTAAGAATCGAGATACCACAATCTATGCTAGGTCATTAAGTTAGATTCGAGGTGGATTCAATTCCCCTCTAATTCCTTTATCTAGAGTCAAACAATAGTATTTCCATAGCATTTGTAGTTAATTTCTAGTAATCATCTTAATTAAGTATCGTAGTTTAATATTTCGTAAATCTCTCATTGACTTAAGACTGATTTCTTAGACTTAGAGAACAATTCGTGCTAGAGAACTAGGAGTGGAACGAACTTCCTACTCCACTTAGTGCAATTCGCATCGAGAGTAGAAACTTTGATAATAGACTCGTAAAAGGATAAGTTATAGTTTACTTACGTTGTGAATTCATAGTTCATTTAAGTAGGTAGACTATTCATTTTACATTTATCAAAATGGCTGCCATCTTAGTTGCACTTTAGCATTGTTTTCTTTGTAGAAGTAGTTATTTTAAGTCCCATTAAACCCACCCACCCTTGTTTGATTCATACTGTGGTTGCCGTTTCAGTTTTGGAAAAATTCGAGAAAATACGAAGGGCCAAAAAGAGAGAGCGACCCGCTATCTTCTCGAATTTCGTTTACAAGAGAGCGCACCCGCTTCAAAGAGAGCGCGACCAGCTTATCTTACATCGAGCTCGACATTGCCTTGAGCGCCAGCAATACTTCAATGGCCCCCGCCCGCTTCTCACGAAAATTCAGGATTTCCACAGTTTGATTCGAACTTCGAGTTGTCAAGCTTTTCAGTGTTCTAATCTCTTATATACACTGAACACAGCGCATACAAGACGCTATTCATAAAAGCGAAGCAAGGACGCTATCGGTATTCCTTTCTTCCACACCTCGCATTTCCGGTTAGAGGTTTTCTACTAGTATATCGTAATTGTTTGGAGTGTTGCATGTTAGTTAAGCTCAACTTAGTCTTGCATGAGATTAAGGTCCGGTCGAACAAAACAACAAACGTAATTACACCACAACAAACAAGTCTATCTAGTACACCACCCACGACACCTCTAACTACTATCACACACACCATACCGACATAATGGTGAAGAAAGAGAGACTCCTCTCGACTTTTACAAAAGCCTTGAGCGATAGCCCTAAATCGTGCATCGTTCTAGCAGACCGATGGGGGGATTTTGAATCCCCAAACATATTTAATTTGTTACCCGCTTTTCATGGGTTAGACCATGAAAAACCTTATCATTACATCGTGGGATTGAACAAGTCCTTACAACATTCCACCATCCTACGGTTGGTGCGGAGAAAATTAAACCGAGGGTATTCCCTTTCACCCTAGCCCGATAAGGCGTCTTGGTTAACGCCCAAGCCTAATTCGTGGACACGTGGGCTAAACTTGTTCATTTGTTTATGGAACATTTTTACCCACCCCTAAAGACGGATGAAATGCTTTCCAAGATCCATTTCTTCCCGTAACCCTCATGAATCATTTTTCGAGGCATGGAATCGTTTCACCGATCTCCTTATAGAGTGTCCACACCATAACCTAGCAAAAGACACGTTAGTTAGGTTTTTTTTTCAAAGGACTTCAACATCACCATAAAGAAGTCCTTGACATAATGAATGGGGGTAGTTTCCTAAGTAAAGGAGCCCCGGAGGCTTACAAATTTTTAGAAGACCAAACTAAACGGAATAATAATTGGGGGTGATGATATCCCCGCTCCGCTAGTTCTTCTTCTTCATCAAGGTCATTGGTATGTTTGAGAATAAAACCGATCAGAACTTAAAATTTACTCGAATCTCTAACTAAAAAGTAGAGGCTATTTCGTTCAACAAAAGCCTATCCCCGTCATGAATGTAAACTCCAACCCATGTAATTTCTGTTTGAGTCCAGAGCACCCTGACAATTATTGTCCTCTAGCTTATGAACAACAACCACTAGAGCAAGATAATGTTTACTCTATTAATAACTATCCTATTCCTAACGCCCCTTGGAGACAACATCCCAACTTCAGTTGGAGAAATAATCAACAAGTAACGCCTCCAGGGTGCAATAATCAAAACGTTAGGCAAGCAAACAATTATAACCAAGCTCCACCTAGACAAGGACAAGGTCAAGGGAATTATAATAATTATAACAACCAAGCGCAACCACGACAAGGTCAAGCACAAGGTCAGAATAATTATAATAATTACAATACCAATAGAGGTATCGTTCCGGTTAATAATAATAACTATCACAACCCACCCATAAATAATCAACGAGAGATAGTTCCAGTCGCACCACCCGTGACTACTACACCTACACAACCGGATCGTGATAGGCTTTTTATACAAGTTACCCAACAACTTTTCCAGACAATGACTCAATCAAACCAACAGATCTTACAATCCATAAATCAGGGCATACAACAGTTAGCCCAAGAGAAAGCCCAACCAAAAGGCGTGTTTCCAAGTCAAGCGATACCAAACCCTAAAACAGCAAACACAGCCTTTGAGGTAAACGGTAATTCTAGTACGGAAACTACAATCGTAGGTGACCTAAATGCCATCACCACTCTTCGTTCTGGAAGAGTGGTTGATAACAAAGTAACTACGCCTGTAGTTACCCCATCAGTACTCCCTACACCAGATATCGAACTAGATACCGAAATAGAAACTGAGGAGCCTACCACGGTAGAGGTACCAGTTAAATCACAACCAAAGAAACAGAAAGCCAAGGTTACACAACAAGTAGAGCAATATGCGAAATATAGAGCGAAACCACCGTTCCCCCAAAAATTAGCTATGCTAACTAGGGATACAAACTTTGAGGAAATTAGGAACGTTTTCAAGAATCTAACGATAAACCTCCCTTTTCTCGAAGCTATTAAAAAGCTTCCTAACCACGCTAAGTTTCTTAAAGAGTTGTGCACTACTAGGCGTAAGACGAACATATCCAAAGACGCCTTTTTAACTGAACAGTTCCCAACTTTATCCGAAAATAATGGAATTGTTAAGTACAAAGGACCACGGTCGCCCCATCGTAAAATGCACCTTAGGAGATTCCCACACGACGACCGCTTTATTAGACACGAAGTGTTAACTTACTCCCGTGATTACTTGTATAAACAAATAGGTCTACAGGAAATGCAACCTACAAAAATAACGTTGCAATTAGCGGACAGGTCAATTAAGTATCCTAAAGGTGTAGTGGAAAACGTGCTTGTTAAGGTTCAGGATTTCTACTATCCTACTGATTTTGTTATCCTCGATCTGAGAAGTCGCTAATGACTCGCATACCCGATCATCTTAGGGCCCCTTCTTGGCAACTACCAACGCGCTTTATAAATTGTCGCGATGGAAAGATGTCCTTATCTTTTGGCCATCTTTCTGTCGAGGTAAATGTTTTTAAAATGATGAAACAGTTACCAGATTCGTCTATAGATGGGGAGGTTAGCATGATCGAGAGTTTAGCTCAAGATTATTTTAACAACACGCGTTTCACGAAAACAATATGTACAAATTCCTTTCTTTTGGAACTTCGATTTTGTGAATGATTCCTACTTAGAGGAGGTCAACACCATCCTGGAATCCACACCAATTGTAGACCCGTCGGTTGCTCCATATACTGAGTATGAAGACTTGCTACCTAAGCAAGTATTCATTACGCAAGATAAGGACACTTATGAAACATCAACGGACAGTCTGTCCACACCAGTACTTAAACCTCTTCCCCGAGTTAAAATATATTCAACTTGATCCGGATGGTAGTCACCCGATAATTATATCTTCTCTGTTAACTAAAGATGAAGAGACATCGTTAATAAGGGTGATTAGGGAACATCGGTCTGCGATTGGTTGGTCCTTAGCTGACATTAAGGGCATCGACCCTAATGTCTGCACTCATCGTATACATTTGGAGGATAACGCGAAGACTTCTCGAACCTCGCGGCCGTCGCTTGAACCCCGCCATGAAAGAGGTGGTTAGGGAAGAAGTCTTGCGATTACTTTCGATCGCGGGTATTATATACCCAATCTCCGATAGCGAATGGGTAAGTCCCATTCATGTAGTTCCTAAGAAGTCGGGAATTACCATGGTGCGTAGCGGGAAGGGTGACTACGTTGTCACTCAAGGTCCTATGAAATGGAGAATCAGTATTGATTCTGACGCGTTTAAATGCTATGACACGAAAGGATCACTTTCCCTTACCATTTATAGATCGGATGCTTGAGCGTCGGCTGGTCATGCCTTTTATTGTTTCTGGATGGCTACTCGGCTATTTTCAGATTATTATTGATATTGATGACCAAGAAAAGACAACCTTCACATGTCCCTTCGAACATATGCCTATAAGCGAATGCCTTTTGGCCTTTGTAATGCTCCCCGGTACCTTCCAAATGTATGCTTCATATATTTAGTGACATGGTAGAGCTTTATGGAAGTTTTCATGGATGATTTTTCTATCTATGGAGACTCCTTCACGATCGTTTGTCTAACCTGTCTAAGGTTTTGACACGGTGTGAAGAAAAGAGCCTCGTTTTAAATTGGGAAAAGTGTCATTTCATGGTCAAAAAGGGCATAGTATTAGGTCATATTGTATCTAGTGATGGCATCGAAGTAGATAAAGCCAAACTAGATAAGATAGCGACCCTACCTAAACCACGGACTGTCCGTGAGATTAGAGCCTTTCTAGGCCATGCAGGGTTTTATAGGCGGTTCATTAAAGATTTTTCGAAAATAGCTAGGCCTTTAACTAACTTGCTTTTGAAGGATGCAATCTTTGATTTTAATTTTAACTGTAAACAGGCTTTTGACACCTTAAAAGCCGCCCTAACCATCGCACCTATTATACAGACCTCGATTGGTCAAAACCTTCGAACTCATGTGTGATGCTAGTGACTATGCAGTTGGTCTTTGTCTTGGGGACGAAAAATAGATAATAAGTCCATTTTGTTATTTATTATGCTAGTAAAACATTAAACGACGCTCAACGGAATTACACAACAACTGAAAAAGAATTCTTAGTCTGTCATTTATGCTTTAGATAAGTTTAGATCCTTATTTGGTTGGTTCTAAAACTTTAGTTTACACGGACCATGCGAATTCTTAGGTACCTTCTTGCAAAGAAGGATGCTAGCGAGATTAATCCGATGGATTCTTCTCCCCGCAAGAGTTCACATTAGAAATAAAAGACAAAAAGAGGGTCGAAAACGTAGTTGCCGACCACTTATCTAGACTTACAAATGACGATAGTAGTGATTTCGAGTCCATACCGACTCTTTTTCCGATGAGCATCTGTATGCTATTTTTTCATCACCATGGTATCCGGACATCGTAAATTATTTAGCGGCTGATGTTATGCCTCATAATTGGTCAAGAAATGAACGTAAGAAGTTCTTGGCCAGAGTTAAGTTATACTATTGGGATGAGCCCTACCTTTTTAAGTATTGTGCGGATCAGATTATTCGTCGTTGCATTCCCCAGTGGGAATATAATGAAGTTCTATCCTTCTGCCATGACAAAGAGTGTGGTGGCCACTTTAGTGGAATGAAAACAGCCGCTAAAGTTCTTCAATGTGGATTTTATTGGCCTACCCTTTTTAAGGATGCCCAAGTGCATTGCAAGACCTGTATTCGTTGCCAACAACTTGGCGAATCACGAAGCGTAATATGATGCCATTAAATCCACTCTTAATAGTAGAAATTTTTGATGTTTGGGGTATTGATTTCATGGGCCCCGTTCCTCGTTTCCCACGGTTATATTTATATTCTAGTTGCCGTGGACTACGTGTCTAAATGGATAGAGGCCCTAGCTTGTCGTAGCAATGACCATAAGACAGGTTGTATTTTTATTAAAGAATATATTTTCGTCGGTTTGGCATTCCTAAAGCCATCATTAGTGATGGGGAACACATTTTGCAAACAGAGTTGTTGCATCCCTAGTTAAAAAGTATGGAGTTACACACAAAATAGCAACTCCTTATCATCCACAAACAAGCGGACAAGTAGAAGTTTCTAATAGGGAAATCAAAAAGATTTTAGAAACAACAAGAAACCCCGATAGGAAAGACCGGGTGAAGTTGCCTATCGGATGCCTTATGGGCATATAGAACTGCTTTCAAAACTCCTATAGGTATGTCTCCCCTTTAGACTTGTATTTGGGAAACCATGTCATTTGCCGTTGAATTAGAGCACCGTGCTCGTGGGCTATAAAAAGCCTTAATTTCAATATTGATGAGGCGGGCGCCAAACATGAAGTTACAATTAAATGAGCTTGAAGAAATCCGTGGCGATTCTTACGATCTCATGAAGGATTATAAAGCCAACATGAAACGTGTTCATGATAAGCATATCTGCGTAAAGAGTTTGTGGTCGGACAAAAGGTTTTGCTTTACAACTCCCGTCTACATATTTTCCTGTGGAAACTAAAACCCGTTGGTGCGGTCCTTTTTCGTTATGAAGTCACCCCTTACGGGGCAATTACCTTGGTAAATCCCAATGACAACGGTACCTTTCAAGTTAATGGTCAACGGTTAAAACATTTTCACGAACTTTTGTCCCCTCGATGTGGAGGAAGTCCTTTTTACGGGACCCGTCTATGAGGACGACCTTGTCATTTGGTGTACTTACTTTCATTTCCATATCTTGATAAGTACACCATTCAGGTAACGGGCCCTCCCTATGGAGTGTGTGGCTGTAAGTACGGATCCTAAGTCCACAGTTCACATAATTCACGTTTTCCACTTTCGCATGTTTTCGTTTTTTTTTGAGTCATGTTCCTCTATGAAGTGAATTATGTATTTATTGTTTTTCGTGTTTCTTATAGTAAACAAATAAAAATAAATTAAAATTCATAAAAATCATAGACATAGCAATCCAACAAGTCTTGGGAATCGACTTTAAAGCGACCCTGACGCGTTGTAAACAAATTTTGTGGTTAAAAATTTGTTTGGGGTGGAAATCAGTCTTCCCATCCGGATTGCTCGAACTTTCTAGTTGTGTTGTTTAGGTCCATTAGTATAGTTCATTGGGGTTGACGTCATCTAATTTAGTGTTCATTAGTTCGCATAACTTACGTCATGCACGCTACTACGAGGCGTTTTCCACTATCTTATTCGTCACCCCCGGTTGGAATCGAGTGTTTTATGGATCATTGGATTGGAAATTCTCTCCTGATCATTTCCATATCTTATTCGCAAGAATCGGACCGATAACGAAGCGGGAAATCTAGTTTGAAATTGCGCTAAAAATCGACAAAAGTCGAAAAATACGAATTGGGCTTGGGCAATGACTCAACTCACCTCACCTAAGCCATTCTTTCCAAAACCAAATCGCGATCTTCTTCTTCTCCAGCCGCTTGACACAAATGTTAAATCCAAACCCTATCAACTGATAACTGTGAAATGAATAGTCTACCTACGAAATAAACTATGAATTCACAACGTAAGTAAACTAAACTTAATACTTTTACGTGTCTATTATCAAAGCTTCTACTCTCGATGCGAATTGCACTAAGTGGAGTAGGAAGTTCGTTCCACTCCTAGTTCCCTAGCATGGATTGTTTTCTCACGTCTAACTAGTAAGCTCTTAAGTCAATGAGAGCTTTTTACTGAAGGGTGTTATACTCACGATGAAACTAAAATGAGTCTACGTTGAATTTAACTACACGAATACTATGGAAATATGCTTGTTTTGAATCTAGATAAAGGATTAGAGGGAATTGAATCCACCTCGAATCCAACTTAATAACCTAGTATAGATTCTTGTATCTCGATTCTCTCGCGTTCTACGGCAAGAAATTCGAGTTCTAATCCCTAGTGTTCATGGCATTTCTACCGAAAGTACTAACTAGCATGTGAAGTCGTCCACCCATTCTCATGGCTTAAAACACGACTTTCTAGAGTGGAATAGATTCTACAACCAATTCTATACTAACCACTAAGTTTTCATCAAGGCTTCATCAAACCCTCTAATGGAGGATTTAGCCTTGATTCATCAAACTAACAATTCCCATTAAATCTAAACTAAACATAATGAAAAGATTCTAACTTTATGCGATTTCACTAAACAATAATCGAAATCTAATTAATAACTATGAAATGATAACAAACAATAATGGAATTTAGATCTATAAATCGAAATTGACAAAATAACTATTTTTATTTATCTAATCAATCAAGAACAATAATTTGAGAGTTTAATCTAAAACAAGAATTGAAATGAAATTAAACTTAATTAATCTAATGAAAACTAGATCTAGAATTAAGGTTTAATGGAGGCTAACTAATCTAATTTATTTTCTAACCTAACTATCTACCATTAACAATGAACTAAGCTTTTGTTCTTATACATTCAGATCCAAAAATCGTGCATGGGCTTGGAGCCATGTTTTGGGCCGAGAATCGCCCAAAACCCATTCTTCAAATTCAAAAAAGGCCTCTTCAGCTGCAGTTGGCTTCCACAGACTTTTCGTCCACTTCTGCTCCTCTGATTGGGTCAAGGCTTGGACCATTGCAAAGCTCTTTCCGAGCCGGTCGTTTTGACATAAGGTAGGCCTCAATCCGAGGTCTGAGTCCAAAGATATGGCATTCGAAGTTCTGGCGACTTTTTGCTCCTTTATCTCGCTAAAGTGGCACATTTACAAGATAATGGACTTTGAAGCCTGAAATGCATAAAACACGTAATCAGTATTAACTCTTACTTATTATTCACATAATTGGTCTAACAAGATGATTATTAAGGGGTTAAAACTACAGTTTTGGGCTCTTATCAAACCCACCCCAAACACATTTTGCTTGTCCTCAAGCAAATATGAGAAATTAGAATAAGTGACCAAAATGGAGTTCTACCTAATCTCGTTTTTAGCTGAGTGCGATTGCATTGACCATATGCAACAAGGCCTTAAACCACTAGGAATTCCCTAGTGGACGAAGTTATAGCCTCGTGAGAGTTTTCGATGAAGGTACTCACAAACTTCATCTATCTTACTGGCGACTAAGAAAATAAAACTATTGTTTCCTTATTCATGCTCAACTATCTATACATCTCTCTAGCAATTACATAAGAATAACCAGTCAAAACCCTAAGTTAATATATGCATAATAATCAATCATCTACAATAAACATATATACAATGAGTAGTACTATCAAATGTTTAGCAGGTTTGTTTCTGAGAACTCGGAATAGCGTCCTTAAGTAGGTTCTCACAATAATAGTCAAGAAACAACACTCTGATTTTTCACTCAAGTTTCGTTACTCCAGTGTACAGTGGGCACACTTTACCTTACAATCTCCATGACAACAAGGAAGCCGGGGTCAATCAAACACATCTGCCACTTACTATCACACTAACCTATTCCTAATTGAGCTAGAGGTCTTTATTAGGTGTTACGGGGATTAGGAGATGGTTTAAGAAGGAAGGAAATGGATATTCAAAAGGACAAGTCTGAGATAATAGAGTCTTCGTATTATGTAACTTAGAGAAAACCTTGTTATTTTCTTTTGCTTCTACACTTTGTTTCCATCCTTAGCCGTTTTTTTTTTTTTTTTTTTTTTTTCTTTTCCTTGGCTTTTGACTCCTTTTTATTCTATTTTTTGGAGTTTTTATTTTATTTCTATTTTTCTTTTCTTTGGATGGAAACTTCTTTTCTTTATTTTTTTGAAGCAAGTAACAATTTTTGTTTACACAGGTTTTTCTCTTCTTCTTTCTTCACTCATTCTATTCTCAGACTTATTCTAAATTGGGTAGGTTGATTTATTCTTTTTTTTTTTTTTTTTTGTTTTGTTTTTGTAACAGGGTAAAGGAATTGTGGTGTATGGAAGGCTAAAGAAAAGGCTCAGAGTGGTGACTAGCGGAAAATAATTCATAGGTTTGAATTTCTGGCTATATCGATCCAAAGAGCGGCCTAAATTCTCACTTAGGATATGGTTTAGTGATCAAGCAAGTGGACGTGTGATTTCTCTATCCGGATTTTACTTCTCCCTTGTGTCATTTCTCAAATGTTTCGCTCATATAAGGCTTTAGGCTATATTCTCACAGGATTTGTAGAATAAGTACTCTAGCCTAGATTTCAGAAACTTACTGCTAACAATCATAGATACTCATGTAATATATTTATAGATAGATGCAAAGATTATTACCTACGTATTAACCTACGTTTCTAACAATTATTCTGATGCAACAGCTATGTGAGACTTCTAGATTGTTAAGAGCATGGAGAAAGAAAACAATACCAATATTCCTAAGTGTATAGCATACTTTTTTATTTATATTTTTGAATTTTTGAAATTTTAACTAGAAAACAAGTGCATATTATACATATCTATATCCTAACAGGATGTCTTAATTACCGTGTTTCTATGCCCCCCAAACAAAAAGCATGCTTTGTCCTCAAAGCGTTGTAAATAAAGAGGGTAGGAAAAATACCATTGAAGCGTGAAATTCAGAAACATCTGCAAAACAATGTTAGAGCGCACTAATATAGGAAATAAAAAAATTGGAACTCTCTATAAGAGTTCCACCCATTATGGGGTTAACAGTAATTAAATTGCTTGGGACATAAGCGACACTACACTAAGAAACTAAAACTTACCTCCACTCCGGACATGCATATTATCTACCCAATAGCATCATGGGTCTTGTATTTCAGCGGGCATGGCAAGTCCAAGAACAATTGCTAGCAAGACCCATAAGCGGTTCCTAGCCTACGTGTGTGATCACCTCGCGAAACCAAGCACCATAAGTAGTGCTTTGGAACAAATCTTTGAAAGACTGCGTTATTATTATTATAGGAGATGTCATCTCAAAATTACGCTCTGGAATAGCTATGAATGATCTGGAAACTACCCGTAGAAAACTGGAATTTTTCTGGTCCACGGAAGTCAGCTGGCTGGCGCTTCATTATATATTATGAAGTCGCTCTGAAATTTTTAGAATTCCAGTGTTTTAGCGCGGGTCGCGCTCAACTTGGGCGCGGGCGCGCTCTAGGTCCAGTAGATGAGGGCGGGTCGCGCTCAGCTTGGGCGCGGGCGCGCTCTGAGCAAAATTCAGAACAAAAATATACAGAGCCTTGAAAGTGCGCTGTAGTAGGCATGAAAAGTCTTCGGAGTTGCTGAAAATTGAAAAAATGAGACTAAAAGCGTGGGAGTGAAAGGTGAGTGATGGAAATTAGGTGTAGTGTGGGTTGTGAGTGTAGAATGAATGAAGTTTATATAAAATCATCTTTGGAATAGATAACACCACCCCAAAAACAGTTTGGGAAGGTGGGATCAACATTAACTAATCACGACAATGAAAATAACGACATTATATTCATATTGTCATTCAAACAACATTTCACTACAAAAGTCAAAATTAACTACGGAATTTAACAACGTAACATCCTATCTACTAAAAATAATAAAAGACAACATCAAAACAACAAACAAGTAGAAATCTAGCTACTCTTCAAGGGAGCGAGGTGGGGTAAGAATAGGAATTTAAGTGATCAAGAATGGAAAAACCAAACACCCCACCCCCAAACAAATTTTTGAAAACAGGTTTGTAAAAATTTGTTTTAAAACGGGGGTCTTTTAAAGTCAGATTCCCGAGACTTGCTCGATTACTATTTTTATAGCTTTAAACTTTTTTACTTTTTATGAATTAGATTTAATATAAAGGAAAACAATAAGCAGTAAAGACATAATTCACACCATAGAGAAACATGACTCAAAAACCGAGAAAACATGCAAGAGTGGAAAACGTGAATTATGTGAAACGTGGACTTAGGATCCGGTACTTACAGCCACACACTCCATAGGGAGGGCCCGGTTACCTGAATGGTGCACTCACCAATATATGGAAATGAAAGGAAATGCACCAAACACAAAAATTGAGTCGTTTATATTCAGATACTCGAGACTTTATCTAAATATATGTATGAATATGCAGTTTATCATATATCAACAACCGAAATAGTTGTGGATCGTTCCATAAATAAATATCACAGAAAACATATCCAAACACAATCAAGCACCAAGATTTCCTACGACGCAGCCTAGTGGAATGAAAGCGAAGTCGAATAGACCTATAACATAACCGAGCATGCACCTTATGTTTCATCTTTGAACGAGAGGGTGTCCTAGTGAATAAGTGTGGAAAAGTGAATGGTTGTGGAAGATATGGTGGATTGGGATAAGTTTTAGAGGGAGAGCATGGAAAAAATGAGGATGTGGGTTTAGCACAAAACTCATTCATGGTGTAGTTAGGGACTGTCTCAAGTCTGAAAATGAAGGTGTCAAGTGGTTTATCCTTGGGAAGTATTTGTTTACTAGGTGGATTTAAAAAATCATGAAGCACAGGAGAAACTAAAGGATCGAGTGCAAACTCGAGGTTCCTTTGAAAAGGTGGAGGGTGGGGAATATTGGTGATGGAAGGTGAATGATTCTCAGCTAAGCGCTCTCAAGTCCATATCATCGAAATCTTGATATATGCAAGACATTCCTCAATAGGTGGGTCAAAAGGATCACTGGGATAAAGATTGAAAAATTCATCTTCCGTCATAGCATCAAGGGATGAATGGTTGTTGGCAAGAGGGGACTCGCGAAGTGGTAAAGAAGTGGTGCAAAAGAGTTGCAGGAATTCTTCTTCGATTTAAATCTACTACCCGAGGGAGTCATTGTTAAAGTCGAATTTCGAAGGAAAGGAATTTGTTAAGCTTGTTTCTCGGGAAACATGTTTTGAAGTAATCTTGAGCTAAGCTCTCGATCATGCTAACCTCTCCATGTGTAGATGAATCAGGATACTGTGTCCTAGTTTTAAAACATTTACTTCAACCAGAAAGATGGCCAAAGGACAAGGACATCGAACCATCGTGGCTTTATGGCGTTGGCGTTGGCGTAAGAAGGGGGGCCCTAAAATGATAGGTACAGTCGTTAGTGACTTACGTGTCTAGGACAAAGTCGGCCGGGTAGTAAAATTTTGGACTTTAACTAGCACGTTTTCAACCACCCCCTTAGGATACTTAATAGACCGATCGACTAATTGCAATGTCATTTTAGTAGGTTGCATCTCCTCTAGACCTATTTGTTTATACAAATAAAAGCGGGGAGTAAGTTAACACTAGCCCCCGTGTCTAATAAGCGGTCGTCGTGTGAGAATCTCCTAAGGTGCATTATGCGAGAGGGCGACCGAGGGTCCTTGTACTTAACAATTCCATTATTTTCGAGATAGCATTGGGAATTGTTCGTAAAAAAGCGTCTTTTGGTATATTGGTCTTACGCCTAGTAGTACCACAACTCCTTAAGAAACTTAGCATGGTGTGGTAGCTTTTTAATAGCTTCGAGAAAGGGAAGGTTTATAGTTAGATTTTGAAAACGTTCATAATCTCCTCATAATTTGTATCCCTAGTTAACATGGCTAATTTTTGGGGAAACGGTGTTTTCTCTCTATAATTAGCATATGGATCAACGGGATGTTTAACCTTGGCTTTTTGTTTCTTAGGTTGTGGTTTAACCGGTACCTCTACGGTTGTAGGCTCTTGGTTTCTATTTCGGTATCTAGTTCGATATCCGTTGTAGGGAGATCTTGATGGGGTAACTATAGGCATAGTTACTTTGTTATCAACCACTCTTCCGAGCGGAGAGTGGTGATGGCATTTAGCTCACCCACGTTTGTAGTTTCATTACTAGTATTACCGTTTACCTCAAAGGCCGTGTTCTTTGTTCTAGGGTTGGGTATCGCTTGGCCCGGAAACACGCCTTTTGGTTGGGCTTTCTCTTGGGCTAAGCTTGTTGGTTTAAATTATTAACCGATTGTAGAATGTGTTGGTTAGATTGAGCCATGGTTTGGAAAAGTTGTTGGCTCACTTGTATGAAGGTGTCAAGGCGATCGGTTGTGTGGGTGTAATAGTCACGTGGTGGTGTATTTGGAACTATGTCGCGTTGATTATTTATAGGCGGATTGTGATAGTTATTATTTAGGGAACGATACCTCTATTAGCATTATAATTATTATAACTATATTGACCTTGTGCTTGACCTTGTCGAGGTTGTGCTTGGTTGTTATAATTATTATAATTACCCCGACCGTCCTTGTCTCCGGAGGAGCTTGGTTATAAGCGTGTGTTGGCCTAACATATTGATTATTGTACCCGGAGGTGTGACTTGTTGGTTATTTCTCCAACCGAAGTTGGGATTTTGTCTCCAAGGGCGTTAGGTTCACTATTAATAGAACAAGAATGTTCATAGGCTATAGGGATGGGAATTCGGGATCTTTCGGGACTCAAATGAAACTACATGGATTTGAATTTACATTCATGACGGGGATAGGCTTTTGTTGTACAGAAATGGCCTCAACCTTTTTAGTTAGAGATTCGATTAAATTTTTAAGTTCTAGATCGGGTTTTATCTCAAACATACCGGCGGCCTTAACTGTGGAAGAAGAACTAGCGGAGCGGGAGTAATCGTCACTACCCCCCCAGTTGTTATTTCGCTTAGTTTGATCCTCTAAAAATTTGTAAGCCTCATTGGCTCCTTTACTTAGGAAACTACCCCCATTCATTATGTCAAGGACTTCTTTATGGTGGTGTAGAAGTCCTTTGAAAAAGGCACGAACTAACGTGTCTTTAGCTAAGTTATGGTGTGGACACTCTATAAGCAGATCGGTGAAACGATTCCAAGCCTCAGAAAATGATTCATGAGGATTTTGTCGGAAAAAATGAATCTTGGAAAGCATTTCATCCGTCTTTAGGGGTGGGTAAAAATGTTCCATAAACAGCTGAACAAGTTTGGCCCACGAGTCCACAGAATTAGGCGCTTGGGCAGATAACCAAGACGCCGCCTTATCAGCTAAGGTGAAGGGAAATACCCTCAGTTTAATCTGTTCCGTACCAACGGTAGGATGATGGAATGTTGTAAGGACTTGTTCAATCCTACGCATGTGTTGGTAAGGTTTTTCATGGTCTAGACCATGGAAAACGGGTAACAGATTAAATATGTTTGGGGAATTGAAAATCCCCGTTGGTTACGCTAGAACGATGCAAGATTTAGGGCTATCGCCAAAGCTTTATAAAAGTCCGAGAGAGGAGTCTCTCTTTCTTCCCCCATAATATCAGGTGTAGTGTGTGAAATTCTAGATAGGCGTGTTGTATTTATTTCTACGAAAAACAAGCCTGATTATACTAGAATTAAAACTCCTCTGACAGAAGATGCGAGGAGTGGAAGAAGGAGTACCTGAATGCCTCCTTGCTACGCGTTTGAATAGCGTCTTGTTTACGCGTGTTCAGTGTAAATAAGAGATTAGAACACTGAAAAACTTGACAACTCGAAGTTCGAATCAAACCTCGGGAAATCCAGAAATTTCAGCTAAAGAGCTTTTAGTGCTTTTAGTGTAAATTCGAAGTTCCAGAAGAACTTAGCTGTCGGTCGCTCTCATTGAAGCGCCGGGCTTCGGTGTAAGAAGAAAAATTCCAGTAACTTAGCCGCTGGTCGGCTCTCTTTGCTGGCCTTCGGTGTATTGTTGAAATTCCAAAGTAACATAGCGGGTCGCTCTCGCTCTCCTTCTTGGCGAAGTCGGTATTTTTCCGAATTTTTCGACTGAAACGAATAACCACAAAGTATGAATCAAACAAGGGTGGGTGGGTTTAATGGGACTTTAAAATGACTACTTCTACAAAGAAAACAATGCTAAAGTGCAACTAAGATGGCAATGCCATTTGATAACTTGTAAAATGAATAGTCTACCTCTTAAATAAACTATGAATTCACAACGTAAGTAAACTAAACTTAATACTTTTACGTGTCTATTATCAAAGCTTCTACTCTCGATGCGAATTGCACTAAGTGGAGTAGGAAGTTCGTTCCACTCCTAGTTCCCTAGCATGGATTGTTTTCTACGTCTAACTAGTCGCTCTTAAGTCAATGAGAGCTTTACGAAGGGTGTTATACTACGATGAAACTAAAATGAGTCTACGTTGAATTTAACTACGAATACTATGGAAATATGCTTGTTTTTGAATCTAGATAAAGGATTAGAGGGGAATTGAATCCACCTCGAATCCAACTTAATAACCTAGTATAGATTCTTGTATCTCGATTCTCACGTTCTTACGGCAAGAAATTGAGTTCTAATCCCTAGTGTTCATGGCATTTCTACCGAAAAGTACTAACTAGCATGTGAAGTCGTCCACCCATTCTCATCATGAAAACACGACTTTCTAGAGTGGAATAGATTCTACAACCAATTCTATACTAACCACTAAGTTTTCATCAAGGCTTCATCAAACCCTCTAATGGAGGATTTAGCCTTGATTCATCAAACTAACAATTCCCATTAAATCTAAACTAAACATAATGAAAAGATTCTAACTTTATGCGATTTCACTAAACAATAATCGAAATCTAATTAATAACTATGAAATGATAACAAACAATAATGGAATTTAGATCTATAAATCGAAATTGACAAAATAACTATTTTTATTTATCTAATCAATCAAGAACAATAATTTGAGAGTTTAATCTAAAACAAGAATTGAAATGAAATTAAACTTAATTAATCTAATGAAAACTAGATCTAGAATTAAGGTTTAATGGAGGCTAACTAATCTAATTTATTTTCTAACCTAACTATCTACCATTAACAATGAACTAAGCTTTTGTTCTTATACATTCAGATCCAAAAATCGTGCATGGGCTTGGAGCCATGTTTTGGGCCAGAGAATCAGGCCCAAAACCCAATTCTTTCAGTCCAAAAAGGCCTCTTCAGCTGCAGTTGGCTTCCACAGACTTTTCGTCCACTTTTGCTCCTCTGATTGGGTCAAGGCTTGGACCATTGCAAAGCTCTTTCCGAGCCGGTCGTTTTGACATAAGGTAGGCCTCAATCCGAGATCTGAGTCCAAAGATATGGCATTCGGAAGTTCTGCTGACTTTTGCTCCTTTATCTCGCTAAAGTGGCACATTTTCAAAGATAATGGACTTTGAAGCCTGAAATGCATAAAAACACGTAATCAGTATTAACTCTTACTTATTATTCACATAATTGGTCTAACAGTATGATTATTAAGGGGTTAAAACTACAGTTTTGGGCTCTTATCATCAACCAAAATAAAAAAAAAAAAAAAAATAATAATAAAAATAGAATACATCACAATAAGAAGACCACCCACGCCCATTGTGAAACACCAATCTTCCACACAATCCAACCGTTTCCACCATTAAACCATCCACCAATTCAAGTTTTCATACCCACCGTCGTACCTACCATAACCACCACTGTTGGTTTAGTTAGAGTTCATCAAACTCGCATCCACCACCATCTACAAACCCCAAATCAGTAAATAACTTCAATGGCGCAACGACGTAGAATTCTGCCGGAAAATGCGTTTGCTTCCGACAGTTTCGCGCCATTTTATGACGCGGAGATGTTTAAGAGACATTGGAACGGATTGTGGTATTCGAATGGAGGATTTCTATCACTATGATTTGGTAGAACAGTTTTATAAGAAACGAGAAGTGGAGGGAAATAGGATTTTCATTAGGATAGCAGAACGCGGAGGGAAGTTACGAGGCGGTTGTTATCGAGCTATTAGGAATCACCCAGTAACCAACCCAGATCGACCATTCAGGGAATCCAAGAATACTGTAGTTCTGTTTTGATGAAAGATACGGTCATAGAGGGTGAATACAATAGGATATCTCATTGTGTTCGCCAGACGACCCTGAGAACCAATCAACTGGCTGTCGCTCAGTGGATTGGTAAGAACGTCCTCGGGAAAGACAAAGTCAGCGACATCGGACTTCAGTGTCTGCACGTTCTCTGGAATTTGCAAACGAAGGAGTATAATTTCTGCATCCTTGATTTAATTTTGAATGTGATTAGAGGAGTGGGGAAAGAGCCCGGCCTCTTCCGTATTGATCACTAAGATTATGCTCTCATTTAGAGCCGCCGCTAGATCTGTTCCTATTAAGATCAAATTGCCCTCTAATCGTAGTATTTATAAGGAATGCATCAAAAGACTTGGCCGTTATCTGCAGAGAAGGAAGTTGAGTCGGATAATGTAGGGGAAGATATGACATGGTTGGTTGAGGATAATTTTGATAGTCATACTTCTAATTTAGAGCGAATGATAATGCTGCAAACCGGTTTGCGATGCGGTTATCATATCTGTGAAGACATTAGACATAGACAAATCGTGCTTCGAAATAAGCAAACGAACCTTCAGACGATAGTTGAAATGCTCGTAAAGGGTCAGGACGATATCTTGTCTAACATGGAGGTTATCCACAATAATCACCAAGCCCAGTATGCCGTACTCAAGACTGAGATGGAAGCACAGCGCTTGTTCAGGATAGAGATGCTACGACGCATGCCACTTCGTGGATGAGTCCGTCTCACCGAAGTCCGAGAGGCATGGCGTCGTCGCCGCCGCAGCGGATGGCTCAAGCCATTCGTCACCTGAGCCGTCTCCATCTCGGGGACCATCTTCTTCACTGCGCCTAGGTGTGCACCATCGATTGTGTCCTTTAATTACATTGTTTTTATTGTTTTGTTAGTGGAATTTTATTTTAGTAGTTAGATTGAGTATTAAGTTGTTAATTTTCGATTGCTTGGATTTCATATTATTTTAATATAATTTATTTTGATTATCTTTCGTATAGTTGTCTTGGAGTAAAAGTTGAAAATTAGGCCGATACCGGCATATCTATGATTTTTTTGTAGCGGTAGCATGATATGTAGGAGAGTTTAGAAGTTACTATTCTAAACCAAGTTTAAAAGATACCAGGGTTGTTAGGAAATCAAAGACATGGTTAGTTCCGTTTTTGGGTTTGGCAGTTTCCTATTTCCGGAAATTGCCTTAAAACAATTTGGCAACTTGCCGATTCGTTTTGGAAACCCAGAACCTATTTAAACTTCCATCATACTACACTCACAACCCACACTACACCCCACAATCATCTTTCACTTTTCACTCCAGCCCTTTTTCTAGTTTTTTCTTGTTTTTTTCTTAGAAACTCACTTTCAAGACTCTACGAAGGCTTCAAGCAGAGCGACTTCGCCTACTTTACTGTAAATCGAAAATTCACTAGCGCCTACGCTTCAAGTAAAGCGACCCAGCTAAAAAACACTGTAATTTCAAAACCAAAGAGCGACTTCGGGCTCTATATCTGGCCAGCGCCAGCTCTCTCCAATAATCACGAAATTTTCGATTTTCCGAGGTTCTTCCGTGTTTTCGCAGCTATTCTACAAGTAGTGTTGAGATGACACCACCTATAGTGATTCCTGAACAGTCTTTTGAAGACTTGATGGGAACCTATACCTATGGAGCATCGTTCGCCGGCGGATCGTGCAATTAGGATGGCGGCATCTTACGGTGAGTGATGACGATTCTTTTTCACCTAAGCTAACTGAATTCTTCTATAATAATATTATTTTTTTTGTACCCAAGAAGGAGAACAAAAATTTTCCCTTTATTGATGATGGTACGACTATGGAATTCAATAAACACTTGATAGCTTTGGTTTCGGGGTTGCCATTACGACCACTATGCACACGTGGGGATATATGACGGATAACTTCATACCTATATGAATATGCCTATTTCCATGAGTATTATGGGGAAGGGTATTTCATTATCATGGACCAAGACCAATATAACATCGCCCGAAAGTAGCCTATCACTGAATGTAGGCACAACCATGTTGTTCATCATGATGAACATTCTAGGGAACGGCAGTTTACTTACGCCAATAATACCGGTGGTGGCGTTTTTCCTTGCTTTAGGTGGACGCGTCGAGGTATGACATTCCCGAAGTTTTAGTTGCTACTCTGAAGCGAGCCCATACCTTGAGGCATAAGTACCTTCTTATGCCTGTTTTGGTTTGTCGCCTTATGGCTTGCTTACCCGATTACGTACCGATTACCGATTGGAAAAGGGTCGAAATCATGAGACCTACCAATCGCGGTGGTAAGATCATTCCGAGCCATGACTTGGCGGGATGGCAGGTGCAACCACATTTGGTTGCTCCTTACACCCCATCAGACCAAATAACACTAGAGAGGTTAGCAATAGTTGATGATACGGCGTAAAGGCGTGGCAAGTTGTTATGGCATGGCGGGATGCGAAAAGAACCTCATATAGAAGAGGAGGATGACGAGTAGATATTGGGGTGCAGGTAAGTTTTAGTTAAGTTAGTGTCTGCTTATGTCCCAAGCAATTTAATTCTGTTAACCCCATAATGGGTGGAACTCTTATAGTGTTGCGTCAGGTTTTATTTCCTATATTAGTACGTTAACATTGTTTTGCGGATGTTTACGAATTTCCCGCGTTTTCAATGGTATTTTTCCTACCCTCTTTATTTAAACGCTTTGAGGACAAAGCATGCTTTTTGTTTGGGGGCATAGAAACACGTGTAATTAAGACATCTGTTAGGATAGAGATATGTATAATGTGCACTTGTTTTCTAGTTAAAATTTCGAAAATTCAAAAATATAAATAAAAAAATATATATATATATATGCTATACACTTAGGAATATTGGTATTGTTTTCTTTCTCCATGCTCTTAACAATCTAGAAGTCTCACGTAGCTGTTGCATCAGAATAATTGTTAGAAACTTAGGTTAATATGTAGGTAATAATCTTTGCATCTATCTATAAATTTATTACATGAGTATCTATGATTGTTAGCAGTAAGTTTCTGAAATCTAGGCTAGAGTACTTATTCTACAAATCCTGTGAGAATATAGCCTAAAGCATTATATGAGCGAAACATGTGAGAAATGACACAAGGGAGAAGTTAAATCCGGATAGAGAAATCACACGTCCACTTGCTTGATCACTAAACCATATCCTAAGCGAGAATTTAGGCATTTCTTTTGGATCGATATAGCCGTAAATTCAAACCTATGAATTATTTTCCTAATTAGCCGCCACTCGAGCCCTTTCATTAGCCCTTCCATAAACCACAATTCCTTTACCCTGTTACAAAACAAAAAAAAAAAAAAAAAAAAAAAAAAAAAGAGAATAAATCAACCTACCCAATTTAGAATAAGTCTGAGAATAGAATGAGTGAAGAAAGAAGAAGAGAAAAAACCTGTGTAAACAAAAAAAATTGTTAGTTGCTTCAGAAAATAAAGAAAAGAAGTTTCCATCCAAAGAAAAGAAAAATAGAAATAAAATAAAAACTCCAAAAAAAAAAAAAATAGAATAAAAGGGAGTCAAAAGCCAAAGAAAAGAAAAAGAAAAATATGGCTAAGGATGGAAACAAAGTATAGAAGCAAAAGAAAATAACAAGGTTTTCTCTAGTTACATAATATGAAGACTCTATTATCTCAGACTTGTCCTCTAGAATATCCATTTCCTTCCTTCTTAAACCATCTCCTAATCCCCGCAACACCTAATAAAGACCTCTAGCTCAATTAGGAATAGGTTAGTGTGATAGTAAGTGGCAGATGTGTTTGATCGACCCCGGCTTCCTTGATGTCATTGAGATTGTAAGGTAAAGTGTGCCCACTGCATTAACCGGAGTATTAAACTTGAGTGGAAAAATCGAGAGAGGTTTTTGTCTTGACATTTATGTGAGGACCTACTTAAGGACGCTTATTCCGAAGTTCTCGAAACAAACACGCTAAACATTTCATAGTATTACTCATTGTTATATGTTTATTGTAGATGATTGATTATTATGCATATATTAACTTAGGTTTTTACTGTTATTCTTATGTAATTGCTATAGAGATGTATAGATAGTTGAGCATGAAGGGAAAACAATTGTTTTAATTCTTAGTCGTTGTAGTATAGATGAAGTTTGTGAGTACCTTCATTGGAAAACTCTCACGAGGCTATAACTTCGTCCACTAGGGAATTCCTAGTGGTTTAAGGCCTTGTTGCATATGGTCAATGCAATCGCGACTCAATGAAAGCGAGAGTAGTTAGAACTCCATTTTTGGTCACTTATTCTAATTTCTCATATTTGCTTGAGGACAAGCAAAATCTTTGTTTGGGGTGGTTTGATAAGAGCCCAAAACTGTAGTTTTAACCCCTTAATAATCATACGGTTAGACCAATTATATGAATAATAAGTAAGAGTTAATACTGATTACGTGTTTTTATGCATTTCAGGCTTCAAAGTCCATTATGTGCAGAAATGTGCCACATTAGCGAGATAAGGAGCAAAAGTCAGCAGAACTTCCGAATGCCATATCTTTGGACTCAGACATCGGATTGAGGCCTACCTTATGTCAAAACGACCGGCTCGGAAAGAGCTTTCCAATGGTCTAAGCCTTGACCCAATCAGAGGAGCAGAAGTGGACGAAAAGTCTGTGGAAGCCAACTGCAGCTGAAGAGGCCTTTTTGGACTGAAAGAATTGGGTTTTGGGCCTGATTCTCTGGCCCAACCCATGGCTCCAAGCCCATGCACGAATTTTGGATCTGGATGTATAAAAACAAAAGCTTAGCTCTTTGTTAATGGTAGCTAGTTAGACCTAAATTAAGATATAGAATTCTAGATCTAGTTTATTTAATTAAATTAAGTTTTAGCTCCATTTAAATTCTTGTTTTAGATTAAATCTCTGAATCATTGTTCTTGATTGATTAGATAAATAAAGTAGTATTTTTATCAAGTTCGAATTTGTCATTTCCATTTTAGATCTAAATTCAATTCTTGTCATTGTTTTATTCCAGCCATTAAATTAGATTCATTATTGCTAAATTAAGTAATTCTCAATTTCTCACATTATGTTTAGTTTAGATTCAATGGTAAATGTTAGATTGATGACTCAAGGCTAAACCTCCATTAGAGGGGTTGATGAAGCCTTGATGAAAACTTAGTTGTTTAGTATAGAAACGTTGTAGAATCTATTCCACTATAGAAGGTCGTGTTTCGCCATGAGAATGGGTGGGCGACCTCACATGCTAGTTAGTACTTGGTAGAAATACCATGAACACTAGGGATTAGACTCGAAATTCTTGCCGTGAAAACGTAAGAATCGAGATACCACAATCTATGCTAGGTCATTAAGTTAGATTCGAGGTGGATTCAATTCCCCTCTAATTCCTTTATCTAGAGTCAAACAATAGTATTTCCATAGCATTTGTAGTTAATTTCTAGTAATCATCTTAATTAAGTATCGTAGTTTAATATTTCGTAAATCTCTCATTGACTTAAGACTGATTTCTTAGACTTAGAGAACAATTCGTGCTAGAGAACTAGGAGTGGAACGAACTTCCTACTCCACTTAGTGCAATTCGCATCGAGAGTAGAAACTTTGATAATAGACTCGTAAAAGGATAAGTTATAGTTTACTTACGTTGTGAATTCATAGTTCATTTCGTAGGTAGACTATTCATTTTACATTTATCAAAAAGGAAACAAGACTTTTTAATACTACACATAAAATATTTTTGGTCTTTTTAAAAAAAAAAATTAGAAAATTAGAAATATACTATTGTATCTATTATAAGAAAATGCCTAGTTTTTGCAAAATGTTAATATATCACCCTCAAATAGAAATATGTTTTGTCCTCAAAGTATGAAAATATAAGGAAAGAGATTACCATAGAAACATGAGCAAAAATGGTGATAATACGCAACCCCCATATAAGGTTGGGGCGTGTGTTGTTTGTTATAGAACGAGAAATACGTAGTTTATTATACTAAGGATAATTATCCTACTATGAAATATCTTTTTGGGCTTTTGTATTTTTGAAAACATATGAAATGCATGAAAGAAAAATGGAAAAATTTGGCATGATGTATATGTATTACCTTCTACTCATATACCAAATTCCACAAGAAAACAAATAAAACAAGCAGATATAATATTAAACATATAATTAAACTTATACTAAACGTCATACACGTAAGAAAGAAAAATAAAAATAAAAATAAAAATATCCAACTATACATACACTAGGGAAATTCCTAGACAGAAGATAAGAGCCCAAAACTGTAGTTTTAACCTCTTCACAATAATACTTTTAGACCAATTATGCGAGTAATAAATAAGAGTTAATGCTGATTACGTGTTTTTATGTATTTTAGGCATTGAAGTCAATTATGTGCAGAAATGTGTCACTTTGGCGAGATAAAGGAGTAAGGGTTGGTTACTAAGAAGTTCTGTGATTAAAAGCCAAGATTCAAGGAGAAAAAGCCTTTGCAAAGCCCGGTCAAAGCTGAAAAGTCAAAGTCAACGCGGGTAGAAATAGCATACCTAGAAGTCAGCAGAACTTTCGAAGACCATATCTTTGGGTTCATACCTCAGAATTGGGCCTACCTTATGCCAAAACGACCGGCGTGGAATCAGCTTTCCAATGGTTCAAATCTTGACCCAATCAGAGGAGCAGAAGTGGACGACAAGTTTATAGAAGTTAAATCCAGCTGAAAAGGCTTATGTGGACTGAAGAAATTGGGTTTTGGGCTCGATTTTCCGGCCCAAAATATGGCTCCTCAGCCCATGCACGAAAATGTGGATCTGGTCTCCTCCATTTCAACACACAAGACTTAGCTCTTAAGCAAGTAGCCATTAGAGAATAATGGAGATCTAGTTTTCACTCCATTAATTAATTAGTTTTCATTTTCATCTTGTATTAATTTAGTTATTGAATCATTGTTTATTCTTCATCAGATCAATAAAATAGTTAGTTCTTCATAATTTCGGTTTTGATTTATTAAAGCACTTAGCTCTAATTTAAATTACTTATGTGTGTTAAGGGTTTTATTGCGCAAGATGTAATGGGAAGGTTTATCTAATTGGACACTAGTGGATGGTGGAACTAGGTCTCTTTGGTGGATTTTGGTAGTTCTGGTTAAAATGGGGTGGAACCAATGCTCTATTCAGATTGTTGTAAGTACCTTGTCCTTGTCTGAATGTATTTGGTGGTTTGACATGATTGGTGAATGAACCCTGGGGGTGGTTGGGTTTGTAGAATTGGATGTTGCCTCCATGGTGCATTTGGTACATTGAAAACACAGAGTTCTTCTAGGTGAAGTGATGATATGTTGGTGATCGAGCAAGGGACAATTGGTATTTATATGGTTTAAGCGTGAGAAAGAAAGTGTATGGTGATGTGGGCAACCTTAAGTAACACATAACTGATCCTCAAACCGCCCTTAGAAGAATGGAGATTGCGTACTTCTAAGGGTTGGTCTATATAGAATCCATGGCCCGTTTTGTTTTTTTTTGGAAAAATCACATAACTATTGATGTATTGAGAACCTTACATAATGAGAACGGAGAAAAACAACTATTTTAAAAAATAAATGTAAAATAAAGAAAGAAAAAATTATATACTCGTTCCACAGGTTCACACTTACTCAAACGACGAGTAAACAGTGTTTTACAAAGAATATGCGAGATATACTAGAACTAAGGTTCCGGCACTTACAACCACACACTCCAAGTGGAGTGGTTCGGTTACCTTAATGATGCACTCCCATGGAATGCATCGAGAAAACACGATGTGTCTTTTATATTCAAGACTATATGTGGGGTCGTTTTAAGTTAGATTCCCTAAGACTATGCATATGAGATGGATGATATGCTGTTAACTATATACTAATAATCTAAATAGTTGGGGTTCTTTATAAAAAAACATATGACAACATACACCCCCAAATAGAATAAAATGATACATTTGGAGTGTAAGATGCAGAATAATAAAAAGATGTTTGTGTAACCTATCATGGAATTTATGCAATAACCCGTCATAATTGAATTGTCCAAAAGAGTGAGAGGTTGGTAGTAGATGTCCTTCATGAGGCTCAATTGATGTTGAATAGGACATACCAGGTTTCTCAACTACTGAATTGATGGACTCTTATGTTTGTATATTGGGCAAAATCTCTTTACTGGGAAGGTTTAGAAAATTATGAATGATCTCAATGCTAATTGGCTTAAGTGGGAATTTGAGGTTTCTCTTAAATGGTTTCGTGGTGCAGTCCTTAAAAATTGGTGGGTTTTTTATGAATGGAGGATGACTTTCAGGAGGTGTTAAATTTGGATGGTGATGGTTGGGTGGTGGTTTTTCACATGATCTCGAGGACTCAGAGAATTCTTCATCTAGTTTTGGCGTTTCCACAAGATTTTGGTTCATATCTGCAATAATAAGGATGTTACAAATTTGTTCCATCGATAAGTCTTTAATGACCAAACTAAATGGAAAACCACTTTCCACCATAGATTTAATTTCCTCTTTTCCAAGCACTTCATTTTCTTTGTCCTCTCTACCTAGATCTTCATCAAATTTCTCAATGCCATTTTCCAAATGTGTCGAGTCTAATACATACTCTTGAGTTTCTTTTGTCAGAGTTTTCTCATTTATGGGTGATAATGCATTAAGGTGTGTGGTAGAAATTGTAACTTCGGCCATATAGTCATCATCATAAGATTCGGAATTCTCACGATAGTCAGATAGAGTTTGATGGGGATTTAATTGGTCGGAAGTATCAGGATGGGCTTTAGCAATTTGTTTTGTTATAGTAACACCTTGTTTCTCTTGTTGGATGGGTTCTGGACTGGTGGTAACAATATTAGTCTCAGATATGGAATCTTTTGAATCTTATTGGAGAAAACACAAGGTAGTTGCCATTTGCTGAGTTAGTATTGTTTGCTTGGCCATTTCTTGGTAGAGTTGGTCTGTGATGAATGATTTAATGGAATATGAATTTGATATGGATGGTGATTTGAATAGTAATATGATTTGGGTGAAACCGTACTCTGACTGACCAGGTGGATATATGAATGGCGTTTGACTATTTGTGGTGGAACTCCATAAATTGTCGGCATGACTGGAAAACTCTTGAGTGTATTGGGTACTCGGGAAGTTTGAAAATTGAGGTTCGTAATCGTAAGGATTTCCCGTAATAGACTCGAATTCGGTATATGATGGACAATGAGATAACCAATGATAAGGACTACCACAAGAACAAGCTTTTGGGTTTGCATTGTAATTCCATGATGGTTGCAATACATATTGATAAAACATGAATGCTCAATCAATGATGATGCACAAATAGTAGAAATTCATTTTTTTGGATTTTTTTTTTGAAAATATTTGCTAGGTCTATAATTTTCTATGCACTGTTCAAAGGAACAATTGGGCGCGAGACTAGGATGGCTCTACTACACGTCTCAGAAGTGTAGGTAGTCACTTCACCAAGTGGTGTGGTATCAAGAATCTCACTCACGATGAATCTGGGGGAGGGGAGTGAGGATGGTAGTTGGTCCACCGGAATTTGGTAACTGATTACTCTAAATCCTCATGGCTATATTTTTTTCCTTTTCTGGAAGAGCTTTGGGCTCTAGTTGATTGATTTTATTTCATTTTTTTGGTCTAGGGCTTCAAGAATCAGGCAACCTTCGATTTATCTACATTAGGGAATGACTTCCCAATGGTTGTTATGTGGCTCATGTTCAACCTTATGCATGAATGTAAATTGCAGTGTGGAAATTAAATTTCATACAATAACGCAAGCATTCTTGAACAGACAAGGTATCCTCTTACATGGGCTTCGAGGAGGTTTAGAATTTTCCTCTGAAGCCGTGCTTACATGCGGCGTTGGTTGATGCGTGATTTGAGAATCAAACCCAACCTTTCGAGTTTTTCCCTATTTTAAGTTACAATAAAAGTCCACTTAAAAAGCCCACACGTTGGGTTTTTGATAATTAAACAACTTTGCCTTCAAGGGCCCAAAACATAAAACTAAACTAATATAATAGATTAACTAGTTTAGATAGATTATCTAAATTAACTAGAGCTAAACTTAGTTAGAGTGTTGATTATCAAGTTGATTCAAAGTGTGCGAGTGTATGATTCACGACTCGCCTCACACACTTGAACTTCTCATGGCAATGAAAACTCTATTCTCTTGGTTAGTTTAGAACTTCAACCAAGTGTTCATTCATTTTCATCCACATAATCAATCAAAACTCATATTTTCTGAAAAAAAAAATTGTTTTTCTTTTTTTCTTTATATCTCTATCTATTACAAACAAGTTCCACTGATTTATACTACTTTATTACAAAATCCGAGGTTCACAATACAAAAACACATGGAAAACAACTAAATTGTGAAAAACTAGACACTGGAATACTTAGGTGGACTCGCAGTCTCCCGCACAGTAGCCTGTTGGGTTCTAGTCAAGTTTTGTCAGTTTTCAGCTACAGCTTTAGCTCATCTCTAGCATGTTAATCTTGGACCTAGATTTGCAAAAAAGTAAGACAGTAATGAAAAACAACAAAATAAATCAATGAAAATTCGAAAAATAAGAAGTCGAAAGGTGTGAGTGGTGCTTCCTCTTTAGATGCTCAACCAAGTATTCTTGATCCTTCAATCCATGATGGCGGCGCCATTTGAAGTTGTTGTATATGTGGTGGTCTTCAAAAGAGTGGAGGTGAGGTTCACCATAAATTGTTTGGAGCTTAAATGGTTTGGGAGTTTAGAAGGAAGGAAAGTAGTTTCTTTGTTTAGGACAAGTGTTTGTTTACTAATTTATGAAGAACATTGAAAGAAAAGCTTAAGTGGGTTTAATGATTGTAAAACATAACTTGAAAGCAATGAAAGGAAATGATTTATTGAAGAAAGAACAACAAAGAAAGAGCAATCAAAACCCTAGTATCTTGGCATCATTTGGTCTGGTTCTCGAACCGGATACCGAGACACTCCTTCATAGCATGGCTCACATTCTAGGTAGGGTTGAAGACAATTAGCAAGTTGAAAGAGTGACGGGTAGTAACTGATGACACTTGCGTACTGTGTTGGAGGGAGAGAGAATCTGAAGTCCACATGTTCTTTGAGTGCACTTATGCACAGTTCATTTGGCAGCATTTATTACAACGTGCAGGCTATAACAAGGCACGAAGTGTGAACTGGTTGGAAGAAGTGGAATGGGTGCTCATGAAAATGAAAGGGAAAGGCATTCAACAGGATGCGCTTCGACTGATGTTTAATGGATTCATCTATCATGTGTGGCAAGAATGGAATAGAAGGATTTTTCAGCACAAAAATCATATTGCAGTCCAGGTGAGTTTACTAATCATTCATGATGTAGTGACCAAACTCTCTTCTCTCAACACAATTATGGATGAAGGGCCCGAAAGAGATTGTTATGTCAATATGGAACGTTATAGTGGAAGTAAGGCCGAGGATAGCTCGCTACTGCGAATGGGAGAAGCCAAATATGGGATCGTACTGCCTCAATACTGATGGAACACTCTAGGGAGAACAAGGGGGGTGGGCGGCTGTGATAAGAGATAGAGAAGGAGTTGTTGTAGTAGCTGCACAGGGGAAATCAGAATATTAGATGATCAACCTCATTGAGTTACAGGGCTTGGCCAGAGGACTGTAGTTGGTGGTGGAGAGAGGATGTTTAAATGTTAGAGCCCAGACAGACTCAACAACAGTAACTGCTTATATGAAGGATCAGGCCCATTATCCATGGCGAGCCCATTACCTTATGGGTGAAATCCACCGTTTGAAAGCCCAACTTGAGAGTTTCACACTCAAACATGTATTTCGTGAAGCCAACAAATTAGCCGATATATTGGCTAGTAATATCCCGACAGCAAGTTATGTAGTAACCACCCCTAGTTCATTTTTTGAAGATGTAAGGAAAATTATATTCGATGATGCCACGGCAAAAGATATGTAAGAGTATAAGCTATGTAGCCAAACTAGTTTTTTTAATATTAATAAAACAGGGGTAAAGGACCTCTCAAAAAACCCTGCTTGCCTTTCAAAAAAAAAATAACAAGATCGAAATGAATAACAATAAAGTAAATGACTTGAATGTAAAAAGACTATAAATTAAATCCTACATGACACTAGAATAAGTCTAGGTCACACTACTCTTACAAACCAAATGGTTTGGACCCTAAATGCAATGGATACCTAATTATTTACATCTTTTTGGCTTCTATATGACACCATTTACAAAACTACCCCTCTTCTATAGATTCATGACCCCTCACAACTTGCTTTTACTTTATGTTTTTCTCTTTTTCCTTTTGCTTTTTGATTTCTTCTTGATCAAGATAGGTTTTAGAGAAAGCCATCTTCTGTGTTAAAGACATCTATCTCTGGTCTTCTGAGTTGAGGACTTTGACTTTTAGCTCTTTGGTTCAGAGTCCTTGACTTTAACCTTTGACGTTGACCTTGACTTTGACTTTTTCAGCACTTTTTCATAGGAGCTTCTAGTCTTCATAATAAGCGTAATTGAGGCTCCTTTTGGTGCTAAGGCACAGCTTTTATGAAAAGTGGTTCAAATTTTTCTATAATATGAAAAAGGCAATAAAAGATATAAGTTGTCTTTTCATTAAGCGTAAGAAGGGATGTAATGCAGTAATGTAAGGGTAATAAAATGCACATTTGGGAGCTGATCAGGTGCCACTTAATAGTTCACTCAGCCCATGGACGAAATTCACCATGAGGGCCAGATGATTTTGCACCAGCATGTCCACCACCTCAGGTAAAGTTAGGGAGTTATAATAGCAGCGCAGCAAAACCTTAGAGAGGAGTAGCAATCCTTCCAGTAGAAGCAACAATGTTTCCAGCACAGTGTCACACAGACACTGCACAACATTAGAGATGCACTCCCGCATAGTGATAGACACCATAGGAACCGATGACAGCGAGGAGAAGGATCTTCTCGATGTCAGGACGGTCACGCACGGATTATGACTAGGAAGTTCTCTAGTATCCGTATAGTTAGACGTTTTATTTTTATTTATATTTTCTATTGTTTATTTTTACTTTTTTATAATGTTAGTATAATTCTAATATATGCTTGAGATATTTTGTTTTTGGAATTTGGTATATGAGTAGAAGGTAATACAAATTCATCATGCCAAAATTTTCCATTTTTCTTTCTACATTACATAAACTAACCCAAAAATTTCATAGTATAATAATTATGTAACTCCCTAGTAAAATTAACCATGTATTTCTTGTTCTATATCAAACAACCCACGCCCCAAACTTATTTGGGGGTGGTATATTTTCAACAAGAATAACAGAGTACAGGTGTACTGTCGTTTTTGCTTATGTTTCTATAGTAATCTCTTTCCTTATCTCTTCATACTTTGAGGACAAAGCATATTTCTATTTTGGGGTGGTATAGTAATATTTTGCAAAAACTAGCCATTTCTTATATTATAAATTAGTATAGTTCTTCTTTTCTAAAAAAAAAAAAAAAAAAGAAAGAGACCAAAAATGTTTTCTTTGTTTAGTACTAAAAGTCTTGCTTTCTTTTTCTACGATGAATATATAGTCTACAAGTCTCATTATAGCAACAGAGTAAGGATTTGTTCTTCGAACTTATACTAATATACGTACAATAATTTCTACATCTTTTCATGAATGGCATGCATAAGCAATTGATTGTATATATCAGTGAGTTTCTGAGACCAAGGTTAGAACAATTAAGTTCCATATCTAGTGAGAATCTAGCCAAAAGCCTCATCTAAATGATTATTGAATGATGACACAAAGGATGTTCGGATAGAAAGACCATATGTCCACTTGCTTGATCACCATGGGATATCCTATGAGAAAATTTAGGCCCTTTTTGGATCGATATAGCCAAATAAGCATTAAAAACCCAAAATGATAGTTTTTCCTCTAGTTACCCCTTTTGAGCCTTCACAATTTCCTAAAGGCCTTTTTATTCTTCACCATCAATTCTTGACCCGTTACAACACACAATAAAAAGTTTACCCAGCTGAACTATTGAGAATTGGATGAATATCAGAAAAAGAGAAGAGAAGACCTTGTACAAAAACAGATCAGTTAATTGCTTCGAAAAGAAAAGAAAGAAAAGAAAGACCCATCAAAAACCAAAACTCCAACAAATTCAAATAAGTCAAAAATCGAATCTCCTAAAAGTTCAAAATTAAAAGGAGAGGATACCAAAAACAAAAGAAAAAAGAAACAAAAGCAAAGTTAGAACTCCCAAAATTCAAAATCATATGGAGTCACAAAGCCAAAGGGCTAAAGAATGAATCACAATTCAGAAGCAAAGAACAAAATGAGGTTCTTCTCTAGTTACAAGTATCACGAAGACCAAATTTCTCAACTTATCAAATTTTGTTTTTCCCTTCCTTTTTCTTTTTAAACCATCACGCTAGCCCCATAACTCCTAATAAAAGACATCTAGCTCGATTAGGAATTGGATGGTGTGATAGTAAGTGGAGGTATGATCAGTCGACCCCGATTTCCTTTAGACGTCATTCATGTATGTGAGGAATATAAATGCTGCTGCATTTGAGAGAACGAAACTTGAGTGAATCTAACAAAAAGTTTATGTTTTAACACATCCCTGTGAGAACCCACCTTAAGAACAATCTCCAAAAGTTTCAGAAACAACTCTGATTTTGTATTTCATTGCTCATGTTTGCGCATTTATCTTTAGATAATTTAATTACTGTACATATGTTATTTTAAGTTCAAAGGAGCTTGCCCTTATTCCCTGCTAATGAGATGTATAGACTTCTAAGAATAAATAAGGAGACAAGACCCTTTGTACTAGATAGAAAAAAGTTTGTGAGTACCTTCTCTGGAAAACTCTCATGAGCCTTAAGCTCATCCACTAGGGAATTCCTAGTGGTTTAAGGTCTTATTGCATATGGTCAATGCAATCGAACTCTGCGAAACAAGATTAGTATAATATATAATAAATCACTCATTTGTGATCCTAGTTTTCTCTCTCATCTTTGCTTGAGGACAAGCAAAATGCTATTTGGGGGTGGTTGATCAGCTCCCAAATGTGAGTTTTATTACCCTTACATTACTGCATTACATCCCTTGTTATGTATAATGAAAAAACAATTCATAGCTTTTACTGCCTTTTCTAGATTATAGGCCATTTCAGACCACTTATCAAAAAAACTGTATTTTAGCGCCAAAATGTTTATTATGAAGACTCAAGCTGCTATGGAAAAGTACTGGAAGAATGCCAAAAAAAGTCAAAGTCAAAGGTCAAGGACTCAAAACAAGATAACTAAAAGTCATGTCCTTAACTCAAAAGACGAGGGATGGATGACCTTGCTACAAAAGAAAGTTTGCTCAAAACCTAGCTTGCTCAAGAAGATAGGAAAAAGTAAAAGCGTAAAGCAACTTGGTGAGGTGTCTTGATTGTAGAGAGAGTGTTCAAATCAGTCTTTTGTAAAAGTAGGGGTATAAGAACCCAAAAGTAAGATGAGAGAATGAACCTAGACTTATTCTAGTGTCATGTAGGAGTAGTGTAATCTTTATTTTCAAGTCATTTATATTCAAGTTTTGTTTTTACTTTTTGTTCTTCAATTCAATCTTTTTCTTTTTAAGTTTGTGTTTTAATCATTCAGTCAAAGTTGTTTCTTTCAAGTTTATGTTTCAATCTTCACTCAAATTTTTACTTTCATCAATCAAGTTATTTCTTTTCAAGTGGTTCATTCAATACAAGTTGAGTCATTAAAAACAAGTCCAAAAGGCAAAGAATATTATCTTTTCTCCTTCAAAACTCCCATTCAATCCAAGTTCTAAAAAAATTATGGTGAACCTCAATCAAATAAAATTTTGAAATACTTACCAATACTACTTCAGGGGGGGGGGAAGCAATTCTATCTGCTTGCCATATACAAAATAGAATATCCAACAAGAAAAGAGGGGATAAAACACCATATGTAGTATGGACGGGTCATGCACCTAATGTAATGCCCCCAAACCCACTATATCCTAGCTGACCAGTCCAAGATATAATGAGTTGGAGAACCCAGCTACTTAGCTATTTTGACAAATGTCAGAGCACTCAGGTAACCGATTTACAAAATGAAACCATTATAATAAGTCAAATAAGGGTGATAACGAACAAATAAATAAAAACAAATAGTTCAAGCTCTAACCAAATAATGTATCAACTTGCCTCTACGCATGATCAACTATTAAACACCTGCAAAATCTGTAAGGGCATAAAAACTATGCTCCCGGCCAGCCAACTCTACAAGCAAGTCTAAAGAAACTTCCAAAGGAGTAGGACCCAAAAACAATAAATACAACATCATGTTAAACGACACATCATTTTAATCATTAATAATATTTATGACCAATCATAAGAGTAACACGAGTAAACGACCTAACCACTAAAATATACAGTATAAGTAAATAGTAACCTTCATACCATATTTCTTTTCACAACTTCATCACTAATCAGTATACAAACAATGGCACATAAGAAAAACTTCTTGACATCAGTTCACACAGGCATACGATGGACTACTCATACACCATAATACAACACAGAAATCGAATAATAAATAGCAAACACACTAATGCATAACAACTAACAATATCAATATAGCAACACAATGAAGGAGACATACTATTCATAAAAGAATCATCATAAACAACACTTTTCAATGTAATAAACAATATCAACATATAGAGTTGAAGGACTAACACACCAAAGTCGACATCGTATAAAGCAAAGTAAATAACAAAATCTACATACATACACCACAGGTCATATATATATATATATATATATATATATTCCAACATGTATAACTAAAACTTAGACCTGAACTACACCTAATTCATCACTTAATCAACATATTAATCTTAAAAATGGGAATACAACAAGTCAATATGACTTAAATTGAGCACCCAATGACTTGCTCACAAGTTTTCAATATCATCCCATTTCATCAGAAGAAGGTGGCAGCGTTTTACCATAAAAGAACTAAAACTTTGACGCGTCTCGAGCTGTAACCACCCACTAAACCACATACCAAAACAAAGCCCTTCGAATCTAGATTATGAGAATCCAAACGACATCCAAAACCGATCCTTGTGGAGAAAGTTATACTTGTTTTGGTGAAGGAGTGTCATCCATTAACTTCTTTGTGAGGGTTGATCCAAGGAGGTTATTGAATTGAAAAAGCATAAGAACAAGTTCCTAATCATCTTTTCCATGATCTCTTCAGGTTTCCTCCAATAACCAACTTACTTTTGGTACAGGAATATAAGAGAAGGAACGAGAGGAGTCGAGGGATTTCTGGTTTATGTTTGTTTCTAGTTTCAAGTCTATTGGGTTGTAACAGTCAGTTCATGAGTTAGAAAACTCAACTCTAAGCTACCCAATCAAGTGTCCATAAGTCTCAACTCTCAAAGCCCATATGTTTTCTACCAAGCCTAAAATATAATGTTTTACACCTAACGTGAAATACTTCAAAATGTGGGGGTCTCTTGCAAAGGTTCTAGTGAACGAACCTAAAAAGAGAAAATTGGGACCTAGAACCATTGTTCTAAAAATTGGTCTAGGCGTTAGGTGGTGCCCAGGTGACTCGCCTAAGACTATAATCGGTGGACAAGTCGGTTAACCGACTTGGCGGGTATAGGCTGTCCTAATAGGTGGTCCAGGTGGGCTAATCAGTCTAGTCAGACCTGTATTTTTTTTTCAAAAAAAGAAGGTTTTCAATGAAATAAAAGCCCAAGAAGGCCCAATAAGGCTTATAAGATTAATTAAACCCAGTATGCTTAAGAGATCAAACTTCAAAGCCGCATTCAACAAGGTTGAACAGCAACTTTCTTTAACAACTCCAACTTCCTTCAGTAGCTAGTATCCAAGTCTTCCAACTTCGTTCAGCAGCAGCACCCACCATAAGGTACTAACGTAATACACCACTAGTCTACTACTTCTTATTTTTCTTTTTTGTTTTGTTCTTCCTCTCTTCTACCAAGGACCAAACCAACAAGCTCATTTTTTTTAATTCAATGTCCGAAATTATTTAGCTATTTCACATATTCTATTCGACTGTTCTAGTAACTTGCATGGTTGAATTGTCTTTTTGGAAATGTTTACAAAACTTTTTATCATAACTTTTTGTTGCTTTACGACCCTATAACTTAAAATGCATCACTTTTCTCATTCTATTAGAAGAGCACCAAATATATATATTGAAGCAAATATATTACGTATATTAGTGTTTCATAAGGCTATAAGGCTGTAATATGGGATACTTATTTAGTTATTCACTTATTTGTTATTTCATTTTGTCAAACAATATTTCTGATATATGTGTTTTTAATTGTTGTATGATGCTGTGATATTTTCAGTTCAATGGTTGGCAATGTTGCTTCTTCTGTGACATCTAATGTCGTGCCTGAATCCGAATCGGATCCTTTGAAACATGATTCTGACAATGTTGGTTGGGAGTACGGGATGTTGAGAGATGCAAACAACAAGGATAAGTTAAAATGTAAATTGTGCAAGAAAGAATTTTGTGTGGGCATTTATCAAATGAAGCTACACATTGCGAACATTAAGGGATAAGTAACAGCATGTCCAAAGTCTAACAACGAAGATAAAGCTAAGTGTAAAGCTGGACTAAAAGGAGCAAAAGTTAAAAATGGTAAGAAAGACAAGCACCTTGTAGATGTAAGAGCAGAAGTTCAAATTATTAATGAAGATGATGATAAGGTGGTGTTGAGGAAGAGGCCACACACTCTAAGGCCTATGGATAAGTTTGCATCAGCTATCACTCCTAATTCCTTAATTGATGCAAGGAAAAAGATGCACTAACAAAATATTAATGATGCACTTGGGAAGGAAAAAACTCATAGCGTGCATCAATATTTGTCTCGATGGGTGTATGAAACCAGTATTGCTTTTCATGCTATTGATGACAATGATAGGTTCAAAAGATTTGTTAAAGCGGTTGGTCAATTTGGCCTAGGTTACCTACCTCTAAGCCAATACCAGTTGAGGGAGCCATTGTTGAAGGAAGAATATGAGCGAACCAAACGTTCACTCGAGAAGCAAAAATAAAGAATGGGCTACTAGAGGGTGTTATATTATGACGGACACGTGGTCTGATAAAAAAAAATGAGCGTCATGAATTTATGTGTTAATTGCAAGCTAGACACAACTTTCCTTTCTTCTAAAGAAGTTTCAAAGGAGTCACACACTGGAGAATTTATTTTTTCTTATGCTGATAAGTGTATTGAATAAATTAGGGCAGAAAATGTAGTTCAAGTTGTGACCGACAATGCTTCGAACAATGTGGTCGTGACAATTTTACTGAGGAACAAGATACCACAATTGTTTTGGAGTTCATGTGCTACTCACACATTGAACCATATGCTTGAAGGGATTGGAAAGCTACCAAGGTGCAAAGAAGTGATTGAGAAAGCAAAGGCGTTCACTATCTTCATTTATTCACATCATAAAACATTGTCGATGATGAGGAAAGCTACAAAAAAAAAGAGAAATAGTGAGGCCGAGAGTTACTAGATTTGCAACTTCTTTCCTGACTTTGCAAAGTTTGATGGATAAAAAAGAGAAATTGAAAACTATGTTTACTAGTGATGAATGGGGGGGGGGGGAGTGCAAATGGTCCAAGACTGCAAAAGGGAAAATGACATATTCCACTGGGTTGAATATGGCTTTTTGGAATGGGGTAACATTATGCTTGAAAGTGTTTGCTCCTTTAGTGAAAGTTATTTGCGTTGCTGATGGAGATAAGCCATCTATGGGCTTTTTACATGGTGAACTAAAGCAAGCTGAAAAATATATCAAAGAGGCATTCAAAAATGTGGCGGCTAACTACAATCCAGTCATAGATATTATCAAAGAAAAAGGCATTGGTCGGGTTGACAGTCCATTACATTTGGTTGCCTACCTTTTGAATCCTTATTACTACTTCAAAGATCAAGGTATAGGAAAGGAACCAATTGTCATGAATTGGATTTTTATTTGTATAGAGGAGCACTTCTTCCATGGTGACTTTGATATGCAAAATAAAGTCACAAATGATGAGTTGTTGGTGTATAAGTAAGAAAAAAGGTGCATTTGGTAGACCCTTGGCCGCAGCAGATGCGCCAAGAATGATGATAAGTATGATCCAGGTAAGATATTCATTACTTATTACTCATTTCCATTCTGCCTGACATTATTTAATACTAAGTAACATACTAACACTATTTATATTTGTGTTTATTGGCTTATCTATTGACTAGTTGGATGGTGGTCTAACTATGGCAACCATACTCTGAAGTTGCAAAGAATGGCTTCAATGATCCTCTCACTGACTACAAGTTCATCAGGATGCGAGAGAAATTGGAGCACTTTTGAGGGGGTAAGTACTAACCAAAAAGTTTGTAGTAAGTGGTTAAATAAATAAAACTAAGAGAGTCAGAGTACTATTAATTTTTTAACTTCCATTTTCTTTTGTGTAGATACATATAAAGAAAAGGAATAAACTTGATACAACAAGGTTGGAACATCTAGTCTATGTCCAATTTAATGCCAAACTGATCGACAAAAATATGAAAGTAAAAGAAGAAGAGGTAGATGTATTACTTACTAGTGAAGCTAGTAAGGCACAAAGATGGATTGTTTATGGTGGGGATGATGAAGATGTTGATCCCGGTTCAACACTTACAGGTGGTATGGTTGGAAAATCAGCAAGAGTGGATAATGTTTTAGAGCCTCAAAGAAGTGCTAGAAATACTGAAGTTAGAGAACTTCATGAAAAAGATTTTATGTCGGATGAGAGAGATGAAGAGTACGAGTTTGAATATGATGGAGAGAGAGTGGTGGAAAGATATGGAGAGAAAGAATTGTAGACCTAGTAGAGTAGTTCATGAAGTAGATATAGTGTTAAGTATCTCAAAGTTGTTTATGTGGTTCACCATAAATTGTTTGGAGCTTGAATGATGGGGAGTTTTAGATAGAAAAGAAGGTAGTTTTCTTTAGTTTAGGACTTGTATTGGTTTACTCTATTTGTATTGAACAAACTTGAAAAAGCTTAAGTTGTTTAAGTGATTGAAAGAAAGAAATGAAATGTTTGGTTGATTGATTGAATAACATAAAGTAAATAACAAGATTGAAAATGAAGAGCAAGAAGTAAATAACTTTAATAAAAAATGACTAGAAAATAAATCCTACATGACACTAGAATAAGTCTAGGTGCATTATCTTTCCCTAACTTTTAGTTCTTATATCCCTACTTTATGCAAATGACTGATTTGCCCTCTTCCATTACATTTGAGACACCTCACTAAGGTTGCTTTATGTTTTTCCTTTTTGCTTTTTCCTTTTGATTTTTGATATCTTCTTGATAAAGCTAGGTTTAGATAAAGCCTTTTTTTGAGTCAAGGACATCTATCTCTGGTCTTCTGAGTGAAGGACCTGACTTTCAGCTCTCTGGTGTGGAGTCCTTGACCTTTAACCTTTGACTTTGACTTTTTCAGCACTTTTTCATAGTAGCTTCGAGTCTTTATAATAATCGTAAATAAGGCTCATTTGGGTGTGAAGTTGTAGTATATGTGGTGGTCTTCAAAAGAGTGGAAGTGAGGTTCACCATAAATTGTTTAGAGCTTAAATGGTTTGGGAGTTTAGAAGGAAGGAAGGTAGTTTCTTTGTTTATGACAAGTGTTTGTTACTAGTTTATGAAGAACATTGAAAGAAAAGCTTAAGTGGGTTTAATGATTGTAAAACATAATTTGAAAGCAATCAAAGGAAATGATTGATTGAAGAAAGAACAACAAAGAAAGATGATTGATTGATTGAAATATAAAAACAAATAACAAGATTGAAATGAAGAACAATAAAGTAAATGACTTGAATGTAAAAAAACTAGAAATTAAATCCTACACGACACTAGAATAAGTCTAGGTGCATTCTCTCTCCCTAACTTTTAGTTTTTATACCCTTACTTTACGTAATTTACTGATTTGCCCTTCTCCATTACAATTGAGACACCTCACCCTTTACTTTATGCTTTTGCTTTTTGATTTCTTCTTGATCAAGATAGGTTTTAGAGAAAGCCATCTTTTGTGTTAAGGTCATCTATCTCTTGTCTTCTGAGTTGAGGACTTTACTTTCAGCTCCTTGGTTTTGAGTCCTTGACCTTTGCCCTTTGACTTTGACTTTTGACTTTTTCAGCATTTTTTCATAGCAGTTTCTAGTCTTCATAATAAGTGTAATTGAGGCTCCTTTTGGTGCTAAGACGCAGCTTTTATGATTAGTGGTCTGAATTTCTCTGTAACCTGAAAAGGTAATAAAAGCTATGAGTTGTCTTTTCATTCAGTGTAAGAAGGGATGTAATACAAAAATGTAAGGTTAATAAAATCCATATTTGGGAACAGATCGCCACCCCCAAATAGCATCTTGCATGTCCTCAAGCAATGATGAGAGAAAAAACTAAGATCACAAATGACTACTTTATTATAAGTTATACTAATCTTGTTTTGTGGAGTGCGATTGCATTAACCATAAGCAACAAAGCCTTAAACCACTAGGAATTCCCTAGTGGATGAGCTTTAAGCCTCGTGAGAGTTTTCCCATGAAGGTACTCATAAACTTCTTCTATTTAGTACAAAGAGTCATGTTTCCTTATTTATTCTCAGAAGTCTGCATATCTCATTAGCGGGGAATAAGGACAAGCTCCTTTGAACTTAGAATAACATATGTACAGTAATTTAATCACATAAAGATAAATATGCAAAACATGAGCAATAAAATGCGAAAGCATAGTCGTTTCTGAGACTTTTGGAGAGTGTCCTTAAGGTGGGTTCTCACAGGGGTGTGTTGCAATAACAACTCTCTGATAGATTCACTTAAGTTTCATTCTCTTAAGTGTCGTGGGCATTTATATTCCTCACATACTCAAATGATGTCCAAAGAAGCTGGGGTCGATTGATCACGCTTGCCACTTACTATCACACCATCCTATTCCTAATTGAGCTAGAGGTCCTTTATTAGGAGTTACGGGGCTAGGGTGATGGTTTAAAAAGAAAAAGGAATGGAAAAAACAAAATCTGATAAGTTGAGAAACTGGGTCTTCAAGATACTTCTAATAAGAGAAGAACCTTATTTTGTTCTTTGTTTTCGAATTGTGATTCATTCTTTTAGCCCTTTGGCTTTGTGACTCCATATGATTATAAATTTTAGGAGTTCTAACTTTGCTCTTGTTTCTTTTTGTTTTTGTCTCTGATATCATCTTCGTTTGATTTTGAACTTTTGGGAGATTCGATTTTTGACACCTTGGAATATTTTTTGGAGTTTTGATTTTTAGTGGGTCTTTCTATTATTCTTTTTTTTTTTCTTTTCGAAGTAACTGACTTATCTATTTTTGTACAAGGTCTTCTCTTCTCTATTTCTGATATCCATCTAATTCTCAACTTATCATCCAAGTAAGTTTTTTATTTTGTATTGTAACGGGTCAAGATTTTATGGTGAAGAATAAAAAGGCTAGCTTTTAGAAAATGTTGAAGGCTCAAAAGTGGTAAATAGAGGAGAAACTATATGTTTGGGTTTTTAATGTTTATTTGGCTGTATCGATCCAAAAAAGGCCTAAATTCTCTCCTAGGATATGGCATGGTGATCAAGCAAGTGGACGTGCGGTCTTTCTATCCGGAAATCCTTTGTGTCATCACTCAATAATCATTCAGATTAGGCTTTTGGCTAGATTCTCACAAGATATGGAACATAATTGTTCTAACCTTGGTCTCGGAAACTCACTGCTATATACAAACAAATGTTGATACATGCCATTCATGAAAAAATGTAGAAACTATTGTATGTATATTAGTCTAAGTTCGAAGAACAAGTCCTTACTTATTGTTATAATGAGACTTCTAAACTTTTCCTTCATCATAGAAAAGGAAACAAGACTTTTTAATACTAAACAGAAAAATATTTTTGGTCTTTTTCGAAAAAAAATTTAGAAAAGAAGAAATATACTATTGTATCTATTATAAGAAGAGGACGTCTAGAGTGTGCAGGGTGCACCCAAATTTCGCATGCACAGGATTTTCAGCCACACATTTTGAAGGGCAAAACCAGAATAAACGGGTGAAGAAGTTTCAATTGGGTCACTAAGCTACCCATTAAACAACTACTTGTAGAATACTTTAGTTAAACTACTACATATAGCATATACGTTAGTATTGAACAATAAATTACATATTGAATGTAGTGAACGAGATTAGGCACAACTAGAAGAGGAGATAGTGTTGATGGAAAATTCGGTGGGAAAATTGAAGGAAATTCATGAAGCACCTATGACCTATTAGCTCGAGACATAGTTGCATGTGGCCTTTTGAAAATTAGGGTACGGTGAAGCACTGTGTTGACTATTATAGAGAGTCCATGCTCGTTGTCCTTCTATAGCTCGTTGTATTTCCTCTATAGAAGCAAAACTTTAGTGCAAAGTATTAGGAAACCCCGTTACTTTCTTGTCTCACTCAAACCAAGTCCTATACAACCCAGGATTAGGTACTTTAGTAATATGATACTTACTCACATAGTCAATAATATGATACTCAAACTTACATATACTTCAATAGTATGATACTATAAATCATATATTCCATAATATGATACTATTTCTTACATATATTGCAGGAATATGATACTATAAAGCTTATAATACTTCAATAATATGATACTCTTAGTCACAAATTCAATAATATGATACTCCAAGTGACATATACTTCAATAATATGATACTATTAATCCTATATTCAATAATATGATACTCGTAGGTTCATATATTTCATGAATATGATACTATCAATCGCATAATACTTCAATAATATGCTACTCTTAGTTTCATATTCAATAATATGATACTCGAAGTTATATATAATTCAATAGTATAATATTATAAGTCACATATTCAATAATATGATACTTGAAGTTACATATAGTTCAATAGTATAATATTATAAGTCACATATTTAATAATATGATACTCTGAGTTTCATATACATTTAAGTGCTACAAAACTGGTGTTGAGATTAATAAGCAATCACTTAAAAGAAGTTTAATCATATGATAAAAGTTTGTATTTAATCATATGATAAAACCATTGTATCTCAAACTATTTTTCCTAAAAAGTCGGCATACTACCTGAGATTGCTTCAAGTTAGTGCAACTTTGTTTTGTATGTCACTACATTATGGATTCCATATAGTAAAGAAGATTTATGTTAAAAGGAGAGTTATGAAGTTCTCACATGTTATTTTCATACTTTTCATGTGTTCACAGTGTAAATGTATTACATCAGATTGTATCTTAACTGCTAGCATGGATGAACAGACATAACAAAATGGGCTATCACCGAAAAAGTTACAGCAAAATGAGCAAAAAGACACATGTAAGTGCTTCAGTTTAAAAAAGTTGTCAAGCGCTTGTTAAGTGCTTTAGATACATACATCGTGAGCATTATAGAGTTAACCTCAGCCTTGAAGTGCACTTTAAATATATCGGAACTAAATATGGGTTCAAAATTTTGCTCCGGCATGATTTTTAGAACTTGAACCAGTTGAAGTAGGAATTGATAAAATAGGGGTTTTTTGTTGGAATGGGGGTTGAAAATGGAGTAGGCTTTGAAAAATTGTAGTGGTGGGGTGTATGGTGGGTGGGCGGTCATGTGGGTTATATAGGTTTGATGGCACGTGCCTTGTATGTGCCTTTTAAGTGCCTTGCCAACTTCAAGAGCCGATCCACGCTTTATTACTCGTCTGATCTTGACCTGTGAGGTATGTACCAAAATGATTAACATTGAAAATGTTATGCAACGGTATAGGGTGCACTCACATCTAACGGTGGATGAAAAACAGACGAGGGAAAGAAATGAAAAAGGAATTGTAGGGAAATATGTACAAACAAAATAAGGAAAAAAATTTAATTAACTTTTTTTGGGTTTTGAATAAGTACTAAAAATTTAAAAAGGTCGGTCGTATTAAGTCAGATTCCCAAGACTTAGAAGTTTTTGAAAACTTGAGTCAATCCCAACCAAATGGTTGGATTACTCTCTTTAGTTGTGCTCGATGAGTAGGTGGCTGGCACATGAAAACCTTGAAAACTGAATTTTTCACTATGAGGTTGAAGACCGGGACAAGTTGTTGTTTGATAGTTCGAGCACCAACCTTCTCTCATAGCTCGTCTCTTACGTGCGTATGAACTCTTACCCAAACCAGGAATGATTTTTGGTACATATGTCCATATTTTCAGCTGCAGTTCTCTAGGAAGTGTTTGCACACGATCATTGAAACTTATCCATCTAGTTTTCCTAGGTGGAGGGTTTTTGTTTGTTACAAAAGAAATTTTTGAAAGTTTTTGAAAGTTAGGCCTATTCATGAGAGAGAAATTTCAGTTAAGCTTGTTGTTTTTTCATAGGCTTATCGGCAAGTTGAACAACACTAGTTTCGGCCGAGGATTTGGTTGTTTTCCCTACGGAAGTAGAAGCAAAATGTTCGCTTTGATGAGTACCATCCATATTTCTTTTCGGAGTTAAATGGAAAGCACACCAGAGAGATTGAGAAGGAGGAAAGATTTTTAAGAAAGGAAGAATTTTTGAAAATTTGTACAAATTTTGAGTCTTTTAACGTCAGATTCTCGAGACAAATAGAGAGGTGGAGGCAAAAGATAGAATTAAACATAGAATAGTATCACTTTGAGTTACTTTATTTGTTTAATTCTTGTTTGGAGACTCCTCGTTTTTTTTTAATTACTTAAAACAATAATAGAAAAAGAAAAGACTACTAAGAAGAATCACTATGAGGAGAGTGATCGACACAATAGAAGAAAAATATTTTTGAAGTTAGGTGACTCAAATTGTGAACCATCCCATGGTTTGGCCTCCCCAGATCTTCAACCTCTTGTTTTGTAAGTAGGCAAATTTAGTGAAGAGGGCTAGCTCTATTTCTAGATAATCTAGTCTCTCCTCTCCTACTCTCTAGTTAGCCCTAGTTAAAGTCATTCCAACAAGATTGTAAGACTAAACTCAAAACAACTAGAAATCGCCCATAGAAGGAAAATGTTTTTAAATTAAAAGGGCTCCAATTGCCAACTATCCCATGGTTTAGCATGCCTATATAAGACAAAGCATGCTAAACAACCATGAAAGGCAACAATAAGACACCTCCACTCAATCGCCATCTCACCTCTGCTTTGTTTCACATCTCTTTTTCATATAGGAAAGATTATTCAAGCATCAAAAGTGAAGATTGAATGAAAGAACTTATGTAAGACATAAAACAAGGAGAGAAAATTATTTTGAAAAAGAATGTAAAATAAAGAAAATAAAAATTGTATACTCACTTCACATGTTCACCCTTCCTCAAACGACGAGTAAAAAGTGTTTTAAAAAGAATATGCGAGATATACTTGAACTAAGGCTCCGACACTTACAACCACACACTCCAAGTGGAGTGGTCTAGTTACCTTATTAATGTATTCCCTTTAAAGCAAAAGATGGAATGGAATGGGAAAATAATACATCAAGGAAAATAGGATTTACTCCTCATAGATGGGATGACCATGAAAGAGTTTTTAGTGCTCTAGCTTCGTTCGCGTCACTTGTTACTTCAAAGGCTGTGTTTGTTGGTTTAGGGTTTGGAATAGCTTGACCTGGAAACACACCTTTCTGGGTTTTGTCTTAGGCTAACAAGTTCAGAGATTGTTGCATGACATATAGCATTATTTCAGTGGGCTTATATGTTTGGACACTGGTTAATGGTGTAATGGGAACTAGGTCTCTTTGGTTGTTGATAGGTGGGTTTTGATAGTTCTGGTTAAACTGGGATGGAACCAATGCTCTGTTCTGATTGTTATAGGTACCTTGTGATTGTTCTTGTCCTTGTCTGAATGCATTTGGTGGTTTGTTGAAACCTGGAGGTGGTTGGTTTTGTGCAACATTCGTCCATGCGAAGTTTGGATGTTGTTTCCATGGTGCATTTGGTACATTGCAAACACATACTTCTTCTGGCTGAAATGATGATAGGTTTGTGATCAAGGGACAGGTGACATCTATATGATTGATGCTTAGACAAAAATTGCATGATGAGGTATTTATGTTCATGATAGAATGAGGGGTATGGTTTTTTTGTTTGGTTGTGAGGGCATCTACCTTTTTTGTGAGGGCTTCGATTAAAGTTTGGATTTCTAGATCGGATTTCACTTCAAAAATACAACTAGCCTTAGATGTATTGGGTTGGGCTGTTCTAGAATTGTTTATGTCGCCCCAATGGGTAATCTTTTCAGCTTGGTTTTCAAGAAAGGTTAAAGCTTGGGTTGCACCTCTATCCAAACAATTACCATTACTCATGATGTTGAGAGTTACTTTGTGTTCTTGGAGAATACCTTTGAAGAAACATTAGATAAGAGTGGATTTTTCTAATTTATGGTGAGGACATGAATGGAGTAGGTCGGAGAATCTATCCCATGCTTCAGAAAATGTCTCACTCGGACTCTGTCTGAAGAACTGTATCTAACTTCTTATCTCTTCTATTTTCTTCGATAGAAAGTACTTCTTCATGAAGGAGAACACAACCTTTTCCCATGTTTCAAACGAATCGTGCTTCTGAGAAAGAAGCCAAGCGTGATTCTTACCAGCTAGAGTGAGAGTAAACACTGGGGGAGGGAAGTGAGGAAGGTAGTTGGTCCACCGGAATCTGGTAATTGATTACTCTAAATCCTCGTGGCTATATTTTTTTCCTTTTATGGAGGATCGTGACTAATTTAGGCTCTAGTTGATTGATTTTAATTTAGTTGTTTAGTCTAGGGCTTTAAGAATCAAGCATCGTCCGATTTATCTGCATTGGGGAATGACTTCCTAATGGTTGTTATGTGGCTCAAGTTCAGCCTTATGTGTGAATGTAAATTGCAGTATGGAAATTAAATTTCAAACAATCACGTAAGCATGCTTGAACACACAAAGTATCCGCTTACGTGGGCTTCGAGGAGGTTTAGAATTTACCTCTCAAGTCGTGCTTACACGCTGTTTGAGGAGAATGTGACGTTGGTTGGTGCGTGATATGAGAATCAGGCCCAACTGTTCGAGCTTTTCCCTGTTTTATGTTACAAAAAAAAAAGGTCCACTTAAAAAGCCCACAGTTCGGGTTTTTGATAATTAAACAGCTTTGCCTTCAAGGGCCCTAAACATAAAAGTAAACTGATAATAATACTAATCTAATAGATTAACTAGTTTAGATCGATAGATTATCTAGATTACCTAGAGCAAACTTAATTAAAGTGTTGATTACCAAGTTGATTCAAAATGCACGAGCGTATATTCCCGACTTGCCTCGCATACCTTGAACTTCCTAAGGCAATGAAAACTCTAACTGTTGGTCAGTTGCACAACTTCAACCAAGTGTTCCACTCACATCAATCCAAAAAATCAAAGAAAACTCATTTGTTTTCTATTTTTTTTCCGTGTTTCTATTATTTTTCTTTATCTCCATCTATTACAAACAAGTTCCATTGATTTATACTACTCTATTACAAAATTCGAGTTTCACAGTACAACCACACACAAAAAACAACTGAATTGTGAAAAAACCAACTGTCACTGTGTGGAGGTGGACTTGCGATCGCCTACCGACAAGGGGGCGGTTGCCCGTCGGTTTCTGGCCAAGTCTAGTCGTTTTCCAGCTGTAGCTTCAACTCCTCTCCAACATGTTGATCTCGAACCTGGATTTGCAAAATAGTAAGTCAATAATGAAAAATAACGAAAGAAAATGAACAAAAATTACAAAAATAAGAAGTGAAAGGGTAAGAGTGATGCTTCCCTCCTTAGATGCTCAACCAAGCATTCTTGCTTCTCAATCCATGATGGCGACGCCATTTGAAGTAGATAAAGTGTGAATATTTCAAAGTTGTTGTGGTTCACCATAAATTGTTTAGAGCTTGAATATTTGGGAGTTTTTGAAGGAACTAAAGGTAGATTCTTTTAGTTTAGCATTTGTATCGTTTAACTCTAATGTATTGTAAAAGTTTGAAAAGACTAAGTTGTTTGAATGATTGGAAACATAACTTGAAAGAAAAGGATTGATTGATTGAAAGAAGAACACAACAGGAAATGAAATGATTGATTGATTGAAAAAAAAAAGTAAATGACTTGAATAAAAATGAAGAACAAAAAGTAAATGACTTGAATGAAAATGACTAGATAATAAATCCTACATGACACTAGAATAAGTCTAGGTACATTCTCTCTCCCTAACTTTTGCTTCTTATACCCCTACTTTTTATAAAAGATTGATTTGCCTTTCTCTATTACATTTGAGACACCTTACCCTTTGCTTTATGCTTTTGCTTTTTGATTTCTTCTTGATCAAGATAGGTTTTAGAGAAAGCCTTTTTTGTGCTAAGGACATCTATATATGGTGTTCTAAGTTGAGGACTTGACTTTCAGCTCTTTGATTTTGAGTCCTCGACCTTTGACCTTTGACTTTGACTTTACTTTTTCAGCACTTTTTCATAGCAGCTTCGAGTCTTCATAATACGCATAATTAATGCTCCTTTTAGTGCTAAGACACAGCTTTTATGATAAGTTGTCTTAATTGCTCTGTAACCTGAAAAAGACAATAAAAGCTATGAGTTGTCTTTTCATTATGTACAAGAGGGGTTGTAATGCAATAATGTAATAGTAATAAAATGCACATTTGGGAGCTGATCAATAGACATGGTGTTTTAAAGAGTAAACGGTAAATCATTGAGCTCAGCTAATTTGTTTTCAATGTTTCTCATTTGGAAGAAAATGTTACCAAAAGTGTGAGTGTTCTAAGTTGTAAGATCTTTCTGAAGGGTAAACAACTTAGAGTTCATAATATAAGAGGGAGAACCTGAGATAATTATATTCCAAGAGTTTGTGATAACATCACTGATAGAAAAGTCTCTCAAACACATCTCAATTAAGACTTGAAAGGTTTTTTTTTCTGGGGGAGTTTTTTGGTTAGGTACATAAATAAAATTAGATGATCAGACATTGCATATGTGAGGTGTTTGAGAGACGCTTGGTGAAAAATATTGAACCACTAAACATTAGCTATTGCTCTATCTAATCTCTCTTTAGTATTATCCTTCCCTATCTTGTTATTGCACCAAGTATATTTAGGACCAGAGAAACCCAAGTCCATGAGCTCAAGATCACAGATAAGCTCCTGGAACTCATAGATAGCCTTCAAATTCACTTTATCTCCTCCTAACTTCTTATCAGAACTAAGAATAGAGTTAAAATCTCTCCAAAGGAGCCAAGGGCCATTGCAGTAACCTTTAACAGTCCTAAGATGATCCCACACGATCCTTCTTGTACTAGCTATCGAATGGCCATAAACAAGAGAGCTAAACCATTCATAATTGGTAAGATAATTCATAAATTTACCTGTTACCACATGCTGAGAGCAACCAATAATATCCAGAGAGATGTTGTCCTTGTAGAAAATTGCCATACCTCCGCTTCTACCACTAGATTCCACCACATGAGAGTTTGGATAAGAGAGAGCAATTTGTAAGTTCTTCACCTTATTACTATCTGCTTTAGTTTCCAGCAAAAAGACTAAGTACGGATTTTCCCTCCGAACCAGGTCCTTTAGAGTCCGAACCACCGTGGAGGTACCAATCCCCTGGCAATTCCACAACAACATTATATCTGTGGTGGCCAATTATGGGAGGCCACCCTTTCCCTTTGTAACCAGCTTGTAATTGAGGTATTCTTTCCCTGACTTATCTTCTGCTATTCCCAGGGGTGGACCAAGATGAGGGCTAACATGGGCTGTAGCCGCCGCCCCCCTAGTATATTAATTTAAAGTTGAAAGTTAGGCAAAAAAAAAGGAAAAAGTTTAGTTAAGAAAACAAGGGCAAACAAAAACAAACTTTTCAGACTTCAAAACCCTAGCTCCCTTTCTTGTTTCTTCCCTATCTATCTCATTGAGGCATTGAGCTCGCACGCACCAACCTTCTAATTTTTCATCTTCGTCTTCACCCACTAGGTAACCCGTGCTCTTGGCTATTAAAATATATATTGGTGACATACACCACACGTATAACCCATATTAATGAATTTTAAATTCGAGTTTTTGACAAAATTTAAACTGTTCTTTGTTATATTCTCACATTTGTTTGCTTGATCAATTACTACAGTTGGCGCTCTATATGAAATTGTCTCCAAATTGAAACCTAAGCGGTAGAGATCATACAATAACAAGTGAAACAAAAAAAGGCTTTTGCTTCTCAGTTTTCACTTTTGGTCTTTCTCGCAACTCCACACCTCACACTGTTGATCACTTGATTGTCGAATTGCTGAATTGTCAAAAGAGCTTAGAGGTTAGTTCAATTATTAGTTTTATTATTAGTAGGGGTTAAATTTATATTCTGATGACTTTGTTGAATAGAAAAAAAAATTGCTTTGTATATGTATAGAACCAATTTATTAATAATGATCTATTATCCTAGGTTACCATGTCGCAACACTAAGCGCCAAAGAAAACAATAACTATATTATCATTTTTAAGCATAAAGCTGCTACATTGGAAAGTGATGAAACTTTTATGCCTAATCTTGATACTTCAAGAGTTGATGGCAATGAGCAACACCCTTCCAAAGTCCAAAGGGTTATGATAGAAGAAAGTGAACCTTCTTTTCAAGTTCAACCGGTCGTGATCAACGAAGTTGAGCATTCCCCTTAAGTCCAAAGTGTTGTGCTTCAAGAAGTTGATGTGACTTCTTCATTTGAACAAGATCCGGATTTACGTGTTCCAATTTACGAATACCCGGTTGATCAACAGGAAGTGGTTAGAATATATTATCTCTCTAAGGGGCCTACACAACCTCGTCTAAAGGAAAAACAATATCCAAGCACTAAGTTTGGAAAGCAAGGTCGTCGGTTCAAGTATAATTTGTTCTCACAATTTCCTTTGTTAGAGTACTCAATAAATAAGGATAAAGCTTATTGTTTTTCTTGTTTCATTTTTGAAACAAATCCACCGAAACGTCCATAATTTTCTATTGAAGGTTTTACAAACTGGAAGAAGGTTAATGATGGAGAAAAGTGTGCTTTCTTGAAACATGAAAGAGGTCCATGTTTACCACATAGGTCGCGATCGGCCACCTTGTCCTATGAGAATTTTATGAATTCTTCTCGAAATATTGATAATATGTTTAATACACAATGTCAAGAAGAGCTTGCTAATAATCGTTTGCTAGTCAAAGCTATTGTTCAATGTATTCAATTGCTTGCGTTACGAGGGATTTCTTTTAGAGGTCATGACGAGTCAACCAAATCAAAGAATAGTGGGAATTTCAAGGAAGTGTTGAAGTTTGTGGTGATGTTGAATGAAAAAATTACGGAATTAATAGGTGGGGCTCAGAGAAATGCCAAATATACATAATCTAAAATTCTAAATGAACTTTTGAATATATATGCTGAAAAAGTGAGAAAGAGGATTCGTGAAGAAGTTGGTGATACAAAATTTTGTATCCTCGTCGATGAAACACAAGATAGTTCAAACAAAGAACAAATGGCGATTGTCATAAGATTTGTTGATAGTGGTGGTTTTGTTAGAGAGCGGTTTTTGGGCATTGTCGGCATGAAAAACACTTGTGCATTGACTTTGGAAGAAGCTATATCCAATTTCTTTGCTCGTCACAATTTGCTTGTTACAAATTTGAGAGGTCAGGGGTACGATGGTGCTAGCAATATGTGTCGTCAATGGAATGGATTGCAAGCATTATTTCTTAAGGAGTGTCCATATGCATAAGTACTATTTACATTGCTTTGCACATCGTCTACAACTTACCTTAGTTGCGGCTTCTAAAGATGTGTCGGATGGTTGGTTATTTTTCTCAAAGTTAGCTTCTATAGTTAATCTTCATGTTTCGCCAAAGCGTAAAGCTGAGTTACAGGAGGCTCGACAAATTGAGATTGATAAGTTGGTAGATAATGGTGAAATCATTAGTGGAAGATGAGCTAATCAAGTGTCCACCTTGCAACGAGCTAGAGATACTCGATGGCCTTCTCATTTTGAATCAGTTAGTAGCTCGATAGAGTTGTTTGGTGCAACTTGTATAGTTCTTGAAAGTGTCATGGAGAATGGGTCAAATAACTCTATGCATGGGGAAGCTAAATGTGCTTTAATTGCAATGAGAAACTTTGAATTTGTCTTTCTCTTTCATTTATTGCACAAGATAATGGGAATCACTAATTTATTATATCAAGCTTTGCAAGCAAAGTCTCCAGAGATTTTAAATGCTATCAGTTTAGTCTCGAGTACAAAAACACTTATTTAAGAACTAAGAGAATCAAGTTGGGACACTTTCTTTAAAGATGTGATTTCATTTTGTGAAAGATATGACATTGCTATGTTTGATATGGGTGCTCGTTACATGGCGAGTACAGGTCGTTCTTGTCAGCAGAGAGATTACATTACAGTTGAGCATCATTACCACTTCGATATTTTTAATGTTGTAATAGATTAATTACCAGTTACTGGAGTTAAAGAATAGATTCCCCGATGAAGCAATAGAGCTTCTTTCTCTTAGCTCAGCTTTGGATCCAAGTGGTGCTTTTAAGTCCTTCGATATTGATGATATTTGCAAGCTCGCCGATTGTTTTTATTATGAAGATTTTACTAAGCAGGAGATATATATTTTGAGAAGCCAACTGCAACATTATAATATTGATGTGGTTAATCATGCTCTTTTTCAAAAAATGTCTATAATGTTCGAGTTATGTCAAGGATTAGCTGAAACAAAAAAATCAAAACACTATTTTTCGATTGATAGATTAATTCGTCTTATCTTGACTTCCTGTTTCCACGGCAACTATAGAACGAGTATTTTCATCTATAAAAATTGTCAAAACACGACATCATAACAAGATGGGGATGTGTTTCTTGCCGATTGTATGACTTTCTTTAGCACTAATTTTTGTTAAGGTTTTCTGGGGTTGTTTGAGCGCAGTTGAGACTCTTGGGTTTCCCTGATCTCTCTTTATGGATTTAGGACATCTGGCGATATTCTAGGCGCTATGTCACATGCATCCCTTAGGTTGCCAGACTTGCCACTGAAGTGCTCTTCTAGTAAAGGATACGATTTAATATGGACCCTAATATGGACCCTCTGATCATCCTCAAGATATTTATCTATTGTGGTCCCATTACTTAAATTAGAGAGACTGTCTTGACCGTCAAACCTTGACTCGCCAACTTCAGGTTCCAGAAATTTTTTTGTGGGTTGGCCCCTTGCTCATCTATATTTGGTCTGATACTTATAGAAAGAATATTCCTTATCATACCCGGACTATGATCCGAGATGACATTTGTCCTTATCTAGGTATTTTTGCTATTATGCGCCCCTTCTTCTTCTTGCAACTTCCATTTGCCTTTTATGTCTTGCACTGGTGCCTGAGGTGGTATCATGTCTTTGAGTTTTCTGATACCATGACTGATTTCCTGGTGACATCTAAATCTATCTCCTCCTTCTTATCCCTTGGACCACCCATGATCTTGACCGATTTTGTTTGTCTGGACCTCCCATTGTAATATATTGCAGCCTTAAGAGCCAGCGTAAAGTTTAGATTCATTTCTTTTGTCATTGGATAATCATATCCAAATCTTAAGATATATTTCTCCTTTACACTGCATATTTTCATCTCATGGCATATTATTCCACAGAAGAAACAGAAAAATGCATGGTGTAGTTGTACTCTTCACCAATGATCAATGATGAATCAACAATGATCGGTGATGAATCAACAACCAATCAATAGTGAATGAATGTGATTGATAGATGAAGAATAGTATTGAATGTGATTGAAAAGATGAAGAACAGTATAAGAATTGAGTGTATGTGTATTGATTTATGAGAAATAGTTACAAGAATCTCTCTGCCTCTCTTTCTCTCTCTGGTTTCTGTAGTGGCCTAGTAAATAATAAGGGACTTGGTCAAAGATGAAAGGGGATGCAGAGTATCCGGGAAGGCTGGGGAGTATAGGATCAGGTCCGCGAAACCCTAGACCGCGGACATGGTACTGGTGGGGCGAGAAGGTGAATCGAGGGATGAAAGGAGAGATGGACGATATGGATGAGGGCGTCCCAATAGAGGAAAGAAGACCAAGTCAGCGGGATGAGTTGGTAAAGGTAGATTAGCAAGCTACCATGGGGAGCATGAGAACAAAGCCGCAGAACCCTAGATTGCGGACGTGGCCTAGGTACGGCGAGGAAGAGAGTCATCAGATAAGTGGACAGATGGACGATCCAGAAAAGAAAGGAAGGGGTATATAAAGAAGAGTATGAGGATAGAAAAAAAAGGAGGCCGCACAGTAGATAGAGGGGGGAGAAAAGAGGAGAAAGGAGAGAAAAATAGAGAGAAAAGAGAGAAACAAAGGAGAGAAAAATAGTGATTGACTCTTGATCTCTTGGGTGTTAACAAGTAGTTTTTATTAGGTTCTTACATTTGGCGCCGTCTGTGGGGAACATAGAAGCAAGAGAGAGATGGCACCTAAGAAATAAGTAGGGAGACCGAAGAGGGTGGCGGTGCAGGAACCGATGCCCGATGCAGTGATTGATGAAGAAGGAGACAAAAAAGAGGAATAGGAAGCGGAAGAGATGCGGCTTATGAGAAAAGAGATCAGGAGGTTAAGAGAGGAGAATGACGAGTTGAGAAGGGAGATGGAAAGGGAAGAGGAAGAGACAGGCAGAGAGGCAAGTGAGAACATGGAAGAGGAAGAGGAAGAGGATGGGCCGAATCCCATGGAAAATCCAATAACCGGCTTGACAGTCGAACAAGTGCAAGAAATGATAAATAATGATAGGGAAGCTAATCGGCAGTAGACAAAGAGTCGTGGGGGAGCAGCTAGTCAGGTGGTGGCCGGGCTGAACCGCAACTCACTAGCGGACGACATCTGGGCTTCGGAAGTCCCAAAGCGTTTCAACCAGCCTAGATTCGAAGGGTACGACGGTAAAGGAGATCCAGCAGATCACATCCTTCATTTCCGGCAGCAGATGCCACTCTGGCAAGAATCCCGATATGACGGGCTGCGATGTATGATGTTCTCGGCTAGCCTGAAAGGAGGGGCGTCGGACTAGTATTACCGGTTACCAGTGGGAAGCATAAGAAACTTTCAAGAATTGGAACAAGCGTTTATAGATCACTTCATACATCAGAAAAAGCGGGTGGTGGATATCGCGGTACTATTCAATGTTCGACAAAGATCAGCGGAGTCAGTGAGGGAATACCTATGCAGATTCAAGGCCGAGACATTGAAGGTCAAAAATCTGGATGAGAGAACCGCAGTGATTGGATTTGAAAGAGGGTTGCGGCCAGGGATAGGAGTACACCAGTCGGTGGCGAAGAATGAGATTGCAACCTTGCATGAACTATATCCGCAAGTGGAAAAATATATCAGATATGAGGACAGTATGCAGAGGAGAATAAGAGATCTGAGAAGGTAATGCTATCGTTAGAGAAAGACAGGGAACCAAGGAAGGCAGGCGCAGCCGAGAAAGAAAGGGGTGCGTACCGCGGATACCCACCGAGGACAAAGAGAAGTCGGGAAGGGATTAGAAGGGAAAATAGAGAGAGGAAACCATACCGCGAGATAGAAGTTACGCAGCTAAATAGACCCCTGAGTGAAATATTACCGTTGATCAAGAACCTATAGGGATATGAAGGGCCACGGAACACAGCTGGAGAGTTACCTGATAAACCTTTCTACGCCTATCATCAGATACACAATCATGAGACCGACGACTGTTATGCACTAAAGTGGATGGTTCAACGGTTGGTGGAAAAAGGGAGGATGAGAGAGTTTATAAGGGGAGCACAGAATGAGGAGCGTATGCTGCGTCAAGATCATATTCTAGGAACCATTAATGTGATTTTTAGTGGAGAGGTACTAAGCCATAATGCTCATAGAGACAGGGTGAGAAGAACTGCGAGCATCCAACAGATCAATGATGGGATAGATAGACCGTGAGCAAGAGTTGGGAAAGTGGAAGACAGGGATAAGATATTCTTTAGCAGTGCTGATTTGCGGGCGGTGGATTCTCCCCATGAAGACGCGTTGGTCATCACAGTGGCAATAGGCAATTACATGGTGAAGAGGGTATTGATAGATTGCGGTAGTGCAGTGGACTTGTTGTTTAAAGGAGCGCTGGAAGAAATGGGGATTGATCATAGGCAATTGAGGCCTCCGCGGACTAACTTATATGGATTCAATGGGAGCATGACTGAGCCTATGAGAGAACTCTTGCTACCAGTAACCACAGGTCCAGTGACTGTATTTGCGCGGTTTATGGTGGTAGATTCGTCTTCTCAGTACAATGCAATTTTAGGGAGGCAGTGGATTCATGCGAAGAAGGTCGTCCCATCAGCAGACTATCAAGTGATACGGTTTCCCATTCCCACGGGTATGTTTGAAGTTCACGGAGATCAAGTGATGGCCAAGAACAATTATAGGGGTATAGTGAAACAGTTGATCCGCAAACAGGAAAAAGAGAACTCGAACCCGAGGAAGAGGCAGGCATAGCAATTACAGTGCGCCTTAGTGGAGGAGAAGGGGGAGGCAACAGCAGGTCCGAAGACATTGGACGAGATTGAAGTAGTGAATATTGGAAAGGAGGATGAGAGGTTTACTGCGGTAGGATCTAGCTTGCCTGAGGAATGGAAAAGTAAGTTAATACAGTTCTTGTCAGAAAACCAAGACATGTTTGCATGGTCAATTGAGGAGGTTACGGGGTTAGACCCGAAGTTCGCATGTCATCGGCTACACATGAAAGAGGATGTTAAACCGGTGAGGCAAAAGATGCGGAGTATTAGACCGAAGTATGCGGAGGGCATTCGCGAGGAGGTCGCGTGGTTGAAAAGAGCCGAAATCATACAAGAAGTAGAGTTCACATATTGGTTGTCCAATGTGGACACGGTACCAAAAAAGAACGGCAATGTGCGTATGTGCGTCGATTTCACAGATGTGAATGTAGAGTGCCAGAAAGATAGCTATCCCATGTCGCGGGTGGATGAATTGGTGGATAGGACAGCAAGATTCAAAATATTTTCGTTCATGGATGTGTCTATGGGGTACAATCAGGTCGCAATGTGCAGGCCAGATCAGGAGAAAACAACATTTGTTGTAGAAGGCGGCACATATTGCTACACGAGGATGCCATTCGGGTTGAAAAATGTCGGAGCCACATTTTAGCGGTTGGGGGAGAAAATGTTCGAGAGCAAGATCAGGAAGGGGATAAAAATATACATAGATGACATGGTGGAAAAAAGCATGTCAGGGATGGAACACTTAGATGGATTAAGGGAAACGTTCAGAATCCTGCGGAAGTACAATTTGAAGCTGAATCCAGAGAAATGAACATTCGAGGTGACCACGGGGAAGTTCTTGGACTACATTGTTACTCATCGGGGAATAGAGGATAATCCATAAAAGATAAGAGCATTGGTGAAGATGCCGTCACGGTAGAATGTCACAGAGGTGTAGCGACTTGCTGGAAGGGTAGCGGCATTGAATAGATTCATTTCCAGGTCATCTGATAAGTGTAGACCGATGTATCGGTTATTGAGAAGCACCCCGGACTTCTTGTGGACATCAGGATGTGAGGAGGCATTTCAGGAGTTGAAGAGATATTTGGGCAAGGCTCCATTGCTGTCGCGGCCAGAACATGGGGAGAAGTTGTACCTGTATTTGGGGGCCACCGAGTATGTGGTCAGTTAAGTTCTTGTCAGGCTAGTAGATCGAATGGAGAAGTCGGTGTATTTTCAAAGCAAAACATTGTTGGACGCCGAGACACGGTATAGCAGAATGGAGAAGTATACCCTTGCCTTAATCTTTTCTACCATGAAATTGAAACCCTACTTTGAGTCACATTAGTGGTGGTGATGAACCTGCCCCTTAAACAAGCATTAAGGACAGAGAAATAAGACAAAATGTTGAAATGGGCAGTGATGCTTAGTTCGTATGAGATACAATATCAGATAAGAACCGCAGAGAAAGCGCAGGCAGTTGCGGAGTTTTTGGCAGAGTTCCCCGCTGAGGACCCGACGTGGGGAGAGGAGATGGTCATGGAATCGGAAAAGGATGTGGAGCCCTATCAATTAGACCCTTAGGATAAGAAGAATGGGTGGAGAGTATTCGCAGATGGATCTGCCACAGACACATGCAGCGGCATAAGGGTGGTGTTGGTTACACCTTACAATAACATAATAGAAATGACCATGAAACTAGGATTCGCGGCATCTAGTAACGAAGTAGAGTACGAGGCCGTTATAGCGGGATTGAGGATGGCTGAGGACTTGGGAGTGAAAGAATTGACTGTGTATTTAGATTTGAATCTGGTGGTATGTCAGGCAAATGGTGGGTTCGCGGCCCGATGTTCGCAAATGGGCAAGTACTTGAAGGTAGTGCACTAAAGGGCCAGCAAGTTTATGAAGCTCCAGTTTGTGCACTTGGGGCACGGGGAGAATAGACACGCAGACGCTCTGGCGTATATGGCTGCAGCCATGCCTGGGTCTAAGGAAAGAACGATACGGGTGGAAAGACTGGAGAGGCCAAGCACAGAGGAGGTGATAGAGGTGTGCCAAGTTACAAAAGAAGAAGGGGGGGGGGGGGTGGATGGACCCCATTAAACGTTTTCTAGAGGGGAGGGAGATGACGGATAAGAACAAAAAAGGAGGTTGGATCAGGCGTCTCAGAGATATGTACTGATGGAAGGAGAACTGTATCGAAAGAACTTCAATGGACCATTGTTGAAATGCCTAGGGCTACAATTATCTTTAGAGGTGCTTGCAGAATTGCACGAAGGGGACTGTGGGAGTCACTCTGCTGGGAGGACTATGACGCATTGATTATTGACACAAGGCTATTTCTGGCCTCACATGAAACGGGATGCAGTGGAATTTGCTAAGAGGTGTGACAAGTGTCAGAGATTTGCACCACGGATATTCGCACCCGCGGAGCCCCTGCATAATGTCTCATGTCTGTGGCTTTTTACCATGTAGGCGATGGATATCGTAGGACCATTGCCCATGGCTAGCAGCAAAAGGAGATATATGCTGGCAGCCACAGACTACTTCACTAAATTGATAGAAGCCATCCCACTGCAGCAAGTAAAAGAGGCGCAAGTGATTAAGTTTCTATGGGAGAACATCATATGTCGGTTTGGGCTGCCATATGCCATCATTGCAGACAATGGGACACAGTTTATAGTAGCTAAGGTGGCAGCATTTCTGTGAGCATACAAGGTGAAACAAGAGTTCTCTGCCCCCTACAACCCCGAAGGCAACGGGTAGGCTGAATCTTCAAAGAAAACGATATTAAACAATCTGAAAAGAAAATTGGAAGATAAGAAGGACGCATGGGCTGATGAGTTGAACCATGTTCTTTTGGCTTATCGAACCACGCCACGGACCACCACCAGAGAGACCCCATTTGCCTTAGCATACAGTGTCGAGGCTGTGATTCCTTTGGAAATGGTGGCGATTACAATGAGAACCAAGGCTGTGGAGGAAGGATCGAATTAGTGCATCTTGGTAGGGGATTTAAATTTGGCAGAAGAGAAAAGAGATTCAGCTCGCAACCAATTTGGTTAATCACAAAGTGACATAAACTAGGGAGATAGCCATTAGGTCTTGTAGTCTATTCGAAACAGAGTATCATACTGATAAGTCAAGTAGTGAACCTATTCAGCCTTTATCCCACCTAGTATGACCATCATCTTAAACCTTTTTGAGCCTTACAATAAGCCATTTTCTTTCATAAAACCCTTTACCATTTACCCAACTCCAGACAATGAGTATAACCAAAATCTTTATCAGCCATACCTATATGTTTCTGAGAATACGAGGGGCACAAGGAGGAAGAAAGAGTACAAAAGGAAGATTACAAGGAAATACTAGAGAGATACAATGAAGACCACCATTCTGTTCTAAGTGAAAGAAGCTAGTGGAAAACAAGCATATCCATTACTAATCAAGGATATACCACTAAGCCAAAGAAAAAAAAAAGTTGAACATAATGGATGGAAAAGCTAAGACAAAGGAAAAAATTTCTCTGCAATACAGAATTTGAAGAAATCTTCCAAAGAAAGAAGCAAAACCCTTAGTGTTTTTAGAAACAACCTTTGAATCCTTTTACCTTTCCTTCATAAACCAACCCCTAAGCCAAGTTACAACCCATGACTTATCACTACAGTATGGTACGAAGTCTAGAATAGGTGAGAGGATGCTAAAGTGAAGGACCCGACATTTCATATGTGATTGACATTCTTTCCATCAGACTACTTTCATCCAGAAGTCCGTTTTTCAAGGTAGTATGTGGAATGTTCATATTCATTATTCTTTTCCCCACATACATGAGGTAAAATAGTAGACCATCTTCTGAGAGATTCTTTTCTGAGAGTATGACCAGTGAGGATTGAAAGTCGAGATTATCTATCTAAAGGTAAACTAGGGATTCCGTTTCTTGGATAGGAGAGTATAGGAGATTGACTAAGTACACACATAAGTCTTGATTGAGAATTTTGTCAATTTTTACTATCTTCCATCATAATCTATGAGTCTTTGCAGCGATGTAGTTAGCAATGGAGACCGTCTGTTGGAGTAAGCACTGAGTGGGTAAAGAATTTCTCTCTCTGAAAAATACTATCATTCTTGAACATGCTATTAATTGATTTTGTGGGTATATCACCTGAAAACCTTCACGAGACTATAACTCGTCCTTTTTGGGGAACTTAAAGGTTTAAAGCCTTGTTGCATATGGTAAATGCAATCGCGATGCCTGTGAAAGTGAGTTAGGATTTTATTTTTGTTATTAGGATGTGATTTTGATCACTTATCTATTTTTTATCTTATTTGCTAAGAGACTAGCAAAATGTTAGTTGGGAGTTGTGATAAGTGCTCAAAAAGTGCAATTTAACCCTCGATAATGCCTCTTGTTTAGCTATCTTAGTGGACTAATAGTGTTTGTAAGTTATGTTTTATGATTCCACAGGTGAAAAAGAGAGTTTTATAGAATATTAGAGAAAAAAAGGGTAAAACGGAGCAATTCAGAGCATTAAGGATCACATGGGAAGCCCGTGGACAATCATAGAGAAGGCCAAGGAATTAAAGCTATTAAAGATGCGACTTGGACCTATTTTAAGGCCTATTTGGAATCCCAATGCCAAAGGATTCGTTGCTTGGACCAAAGCCCGCAAAAGAGGATAGAAGGATAGAACAGAAGAGGCAAAATAGACTTCCACGTCTGGGACGCATTGATCGCGTCTGAGACGCATGGATTGTGCGTCCAGACACATGAAACGACACTATAGCCAATTCTTTCTCAGTTTTGGAGACGAAGTTGGACTCTGAAAGAAGTCTATTTGTATTAGGAAACAAATGACCATTTGGAATGCTTCTAGAACTTATTGTAACCCTTATACATAGAGGACCTAAGTGCCTCATGTAATTTTCCAATTCACTTATACTCTTGTCTCCAGAGCTTGAGGCAGAGAGAGATTAATAATAAAAGATTCGGTTTTAACTAGCTGAGTCTTAATAAATTAGTCTTCCTAGTCTTATGTTCTTCTACACTTCTTATTCTCGTTCTTCGTGTTCTTCCTTCTTTATGGAAGGCTAATCTTCTCCTTTAAGGGAGAAAATGAAGCCGGTGCTTAGGGTTTGTTGATTCTTTTGATTTATGGTGTTCTTCAATCAGGTTAGTTCTTCATGTTTTTAGTTATTAGTTTCATTGCCCACACCAGGGGATAGAAGTATAGATTAAGGTTTTTATTTATTACAATTCAATATCATGCTAGTTTAGGGTTGTATTTATTGCAATTGAATATTTGCTAGTAACATGCTTTTATTTATTGTAATTGAATATAATGCTAGAATAGGGTTTTATTTATTGTAATTGAATATTATACTATTATTCTCTACTTTTCTTCTAGTTCTGTAGTGTTGTAGATTAAGGGAAGTATTCATTGTGTTTGCCTTAGATGGTGATTTATTGAATAGTTGCCCAAGCTCACATAAAAGAAAAGAAGATATTAATAGCATAAACATAGGAACACCCTTAAGTAGAGTTATTCATTAACGATGTTTCGTCCAAGAGGGCATCGGCACTCGCTCGATTGCCTAATTGTAGTCTACTTGTGAGAACAACCATGAAGCAAAATGTCATTGAATCAAAAGTATTGGTGGATTCTAATATCTTGAATTCCCTCTCTTATAAATTCTCAATAGTTTAGTTAGTTTAGTTTAGTTTAGCATTAGAATCTACAATATCTATAATCATAGTTTTTAGTCCTTCAAACCCCCTTTCCAGTCATGTCCTTCATATAAACATACACTTAAAAGTGGAACGATACCCTACTCATCTTTTACTCATTGAGGGATAATTAGGTTTTGATACGCTTCTATTTTGTTTAACTACCATCATCTATCTACATCATTCATATACCATCTTTAAACACAAGAAAGAGGCAAGGTCAGAGGCACATAGGGCAATGAGAGTGACCCCATTGAGCTTCAACGCCCATCAGAGGAAGAGGCAGCGAAGGGGATGAGCCTGTCGCTGACACAAGACGGGGCACGCCGCTCATTGCAGTATAGCCAACAGAGTGCCCTAATTGGATGAGGAAAGCTTCGGGGTTGAAAATTGTAGGAAGGCGTTCTGGAGAGGGCAAGGGACTAACTAGGGATGTGAAAATGTACATGGGATATGCTTTGCAAATCTAACAAGCAGATAAAGATCGAAGAGGAAAAGGCAATATGCATGTAAAACGTAATCAAACAGCAAAATCCATAAGCATGGGGTGAATCAAATAGCAAGTTAATAACAAGGTTTTAATACAAAGAAAAAAAAAACTAGGGCATTCCCTAGGTGGATGCATCAACTATCATTTCTTCAGCGGTTCCTTCAGCAATGGCAGCGGGGGACTCCTCAATGGCTGCAGCGGGGAGGGTGTCTTCTCCCATCATAGGGTTCTTAGGAATGCTAGCAGGGTCTGCGACCTCAGTGGGTTCAATCACTGGGGTGGCAGGTCTTTCAGGGAGAAGGCGGCCTTCCTGGGTGAGCAGGTCAAGTTCTTCCTGGACCTTCCGGGCCACCCTCTTGTCAGCCAGGGCCTTGAAGCGGTCATGAAGAACCATCATGTCCGATTGGTGCTACTCCATCAACTTGGCGTTATCATCCTTGTGGGTCTGACTGAGGGCGTCCACGGTCTTCTGATGTTGTTGGGTGAGGGCGTCCAAGTTGAGCTGGTGGTGTTGGAGGAGCTTTTCTCTTTGACAGCTCAGGTGCTAGTTGACCGAGTCCATGTATCGTTGATGTGAGGATTCCGCTGACCTAAGTTCATCCTGAGCCTGGACTTTGGCCAAATTGACAGCTGCCAGATCTGACTGAAGTCCGGCATAGGTAGCTCGCAAGCCGGTAGGGCCGTTAAGTTCTTGCTCCAAGGCTGTCACCCTAGTCTTGGCGCTAAACAGGCCGTGGATCATAAAGGAGATGTCCAGGCTCACCTGGGATCAAAGATGGATATGGATAAAAAGAAATTAAAAAAAAAAAAAAAAAAGAGAAAGTTGTACCCTTTCCCAGTTGGTGTACAACGAAGTGCGGTGTTGGTCGAACGAACCCCCGTCTGCATAGGCTATGTCCTTGAGCAGATGACCATTGTAGAACAAGGAGGAGGCCATGGTGGCATTGTCCAGAGCGGAGCCCATCGTATTCACCTTACGGTTGCTTACCTTGAATATGGGACAAAAGTCCTCAATAGTTGCAAGAGTGGATGCCAGGGTAGTAGGCTGAGCAGGTTCTTTGCCAAGCCAGCGGGTGCGGGGTGAGGAGACAGCAGGGTGAGAGGGTGAAGAGGTGGAGGCCGGTTGAGTAGTAAGGGCAGGCTCTTCAGAGGTGGAGGTCCGTGGCCTCTTGGCTAGCGGCTAGTCAGTAGGCGCCTGCATTTCAGTGGGGGGAACCTCCATCACATCGTCGTCAGAGTCGCTATCAAACATTTTTTGCTTGTGGACCTCCATGTCTTCTGGAGGTGAAGGGGGATAGGCGAACTGATCGTCCCAGTGGGAGATAGAGCGATAGGAAGGGACGTCTTTGGGAGCGGAGGAGGGGTGAGGATCTTGAGATTCACGGGAGGCAGGGGAGTGTGAGGAGGTTCGAGGAGGAGGGCGACGAGAAGTATGGGTGCGAGACCTCTTTTTTGAAGGAGGAGACGCTCAGGGATTTCGCTCCTTCGGAGGGGGAGGATAGAAAAAGGGACCTGTTAAGCTGCGGAAAGTGTTGAGATCGGGGATGGGCAATAAAGGAGTAGCGGTGGTGGGATGAATGCCTAAGAAATTAGCCTGGCCAGAACCAAGGTCGCAGAGCTAGGCAAAGATAGGATAGGAGATGATATCATAGATCTTGGATTTAGAATATGGCCGCCAACCCGCAAATAAGAGCAATCGCAAGTTAGTAGATTACATGGAAAACACCTCAAGGAATGGGGAAAGAACTACGATACTCACCGCAAAGTCGGAAGGCGAGATGATTAAGAGTTAGGGTGGAATGAATGTCCGCGGACAGGAAGTTTCATGATACATATAGCGGATAGTGGTGCCAAACTTTATCTGAAGTGGTAAGCCGAAAGAGAAAAGATTGTTTCTTGGGGCGTAGACAGAAGGACTGGAATCCTATGTTGACATCCTTGGTGCTGGTTTTAAGGCAGTAGTGAGAGTAGATGTCGCGGCTGGTGATCTTGGGTTCCCGTGTCATATTATAAGAATTCGCGGCATACATTATTCGCCAGAAATTTCCTATGCCTTCACAAGGGGGAATGTTAAAGTGGTTACAAACTTCGACGTCTAAAAGAGTGAGTGGAAGCCGTAGACCGGCAACTATTTGGCCTACCGTGATAACAAGAGAGCCCGGACGGCGAGGAACTAAATGGGGATAGTGGGTGACAGAGGACACGTGTTCCAACATAGCATCGGCTGGGACACCGTAGGCGGCTCTAATTGCATCTAAGTTAGGTCTACAAGACCGAGTGGGGGAAGGGGGGGGGGGGGTGGCAATAAAGCGGTGAGGCGCTCGGAAGTGGAGGGTACCGCAGTAGAAGTAGGAAGAGGGGAGATGCTACACCCATGGAACGGGAAGAGGACCAGTCGCCGGATTCGCGGTCCGACATCGGAACGGGAGATGAACATATTCTAGAAATTGAACTACTTCAAAACAAAAAAGTGAAAAGATAGTTCAAACTAAAGGAGAGAGAGCCTAGAAAAAGTACCAACCAAGGGGAAGAGAGAGTCGGTGAGCTCGTGAAAGATAGCCGGAAGCGAAGAGAGATATCGGAGAGACCATTACTGGGAAGCTCACGCAAACGGAGGAAGGATTGGATGAAAAGAAAAATAGAGAGCTGGAGCAAGGTGAACGAAAAAGAGAAGGCAAGGAAAAAGAAAAATAAGGGAAGAAGAAGAAGGGGTAAGGTTTAAATTAGCTGGGGGTAAAAGAGTAATTTTTGGGCGGTGAGGAAATCGAAGCATCAGCCAGGGCTCCAGCCAAGGGGCGACACGTGGGAACATAGGAAACGAGGGGCTACCGAAAAACCCGCGTGATGAGTACCTTCCACATCACATGCTTCCCAATGCAGACGAATATTATCTAGAACGGAGATGAAGCGGTGGAAGTTCTCGACCCCGGGCCAATTATATGGCCGTGAAGTTGAGAAAGGGCATTTGTAGTGGCCCAGTAAATAATAAGGGGCTTGGTCAAAGATGAAAGGGGATGCAGAGTAACCGGGAAGGCTGGGGAGTTTAGGATCAAGTTTGCGAAACCCTAGACCGCGAACGTGGCACTGGTGAGGCGAGAAGGTGAATCGAGGGATGAAATGAGAGATGGACGATCTGAATGAGGGCATCCCAATAGAGGAAAGAAGACCAAGTCAGCAGGGCGAGGTGGAAAAGGCAGATTAGCAAGCTACCATAGGGAGCATAAGAATAGAGCCGCAGAACCCTAGATTGCGGACGTGGCCTAGGTACGGCAAGGAGGAGAGCCATCAGATGGACGATCCAGAAAAAAAGGGAAGGGGTATATAAAGAAGAGTATGTGGATAGAAAAAAGGAGGTCGCACAGTAGATAGAGGGGGGAGAAAAGAGAGAAAAATATAGAGAAAAGAGAGAAACAGAGGAGAGAAAAATAGTGATTGACTCTTGATTTCTTGGGTGTTACCAAGTAGTTTTTATTATGTTCTTACAGTTTCTAATGGTTTTTTGTTTATTGATTTATGAGAAACAGTTGCAAGAGTCTCTCTGCCTCTCTTTCTCTCTCTGGTTTCTAATGTTTTTTTGTGGGAATCAGATTATGATTTCTTCTTCTATTCCAGTATTTATATAGTACTTTCGAATATCCTTGACCCAATCACTTCCTGACACGTGTCCATTCTTCTCTTTCTTCCTTTTCTTATTTCCCGCTCATACCTGCAAAAAAATCCACTTATATAGAGATATCGGTCTTTATGCTGATATCTCAATGTTTAGATAATAATCAACACCTGAAATATAAGTTGACAATACACATGTTAACCCTAATATTTTATATAATTATACTGAATATATTGATAGCAGTCCCGACATAGGATATAATTCTAATAATAAATTTATTGCTGGGATATTTAGGTTTTGATCCTATTTATAGTAGCGATAATAGGCTTTGATACATTTATAGTTGGAAATTAAACTTTAGTCCAATTTCTGTGATCAAACCATCCAATTTTAACTTAATACCTAGAATACCATAATAGGCTTTGATACATTTATAGTTGGAAATTAAACTTTAGTCCAATTTCTGTGATCAAACCATCCAATTTTAACTTAATACCTAGAATACCCCTTGCACGTGCATCTCACATGTTTGCTTCATGTAAATTTTTAGGACCAAAGTCTAATTTTTTATTTTGTTCTAGTACTATAACCTTAATTATGATAAGGGCATACAAATCATGACTTTTGCCCACTCTCGGAACCAAGAAGAGAAACATGATTACGAGAACACATTGTGGAAAGCCTGAACTTCACCATTCACATCTCGGCATGCCACAAACTGTACATTTCCCAATCTGATTCACTATTATATAATTAGTAATAATTCATACAAACAAAAACAAAAGCACACACATGTACCTACGTACTTGCCAGTGAAGTAGTCATGTGGGTTTTGTATTTGTTCCGTAAACCCTGTAAACATATATAAATATAATAGTAAATGAATGAATGATTTTTGAAGGTAAGTATTAATAGGACGTACCGATGGCATGCCAACCGCGATAAAAGACTTGATGGAGTTCGAGATCATGGAAAGTGGGATCAATGTAACATGAAGTTGGAGGAGTTTAAGCTTGTTCAAGGGGTATTTTCGGGTTGAAATCTGGAACTAGTTGTTGACTTTTGGAGCTGGTGATTTGTTTTGAGAAATGACATGGAGAATAATTACAAGTTTGGAAACAAGGAAGAGAGACTAGTTTGAGCAACGCCATGGCGGGTATTTCAAAGCTAAAAATAGTTTACCACTTTTGGCCGGCTTTCTACTGTGTTTTAAATCTCACGATATTCACAATATTTCTCATTTCGTTTCGCGTTGAAATATTGTTGGTCAATTTTCCGAGATTCTTTAAATGTCGAAACATTGATAGAAGCACTGTATACTGGGAAGTTGCCCACGAGTATTGAGTATACGGTACATGTGAACTGATTACTACGATGAAGACAGAAAGATAATCTCTTAACTGACATATAGTGAACATAATACATGAAGACAACAATTTTATATGACACTTGATCCTAGAGGGAAGGAAGTGAATAAGTACCCAGTTTCAACATTTACTGGTCGATTGTAATGACACGAGTTTCACCACCATGATACCTGAGTTTACCATAAATACGAGAGAATATAGAATTGAAGTTGAACACGTTAGGCATTTGAACCCAATTGACGCTCGTTTTAATACTGTTATATACCACTTATTATTCATAACCAGTAGTCCAGTATGAAATCGTTGTATATCATTGTTCTAGTACTGAAATTTTTGTTATAATGATCCATTTTGTTCTAGTATTGAAATCGTCGTACATCATTGTATTAGTAATTCAGGTTATAGTACTATAACAAAATAAAAAATTAGACTTTGGTCCTAAAAATTTACATGAATCAAACATGTAAGATACACGTGCAAGGGGTATTCTAGGTATTAAGCTAAAATTGGACGGTTTGACACAGAAGTTGGACTAAAGTCTAATTTCCAACTATAAATGTACCAAAGCCTAATATCGCTACTATATTGTGCAGAATGGGAAACTTGATCATTATGTGCAGAAAAAAATGACAACTCAAGCTTTAACTGTAACAGAACACAATGTCATTAAGATTGGACATGCTGTCATTGATTCATTGTCCAATACTCAGCGGAAAAATGCTCGTCGTTATAAAGTCAAATATCTTTCTAATTTTTACGAAGTCAACGGGATCAATTTCATGGAAGGTTTTCGCACGGAGACTATTGAAGACGAACCATTGTGTTTCACTGACCAAGATCTAATGGGAGTGCATGTTCCTTATTATGATGTTGTCATGATAACTGCGTATATAAGCTATATATGCGTACAACGTATAATGATTGACACTGGTAGTTCAGCTAGCGTCATGTTTTTTGGGTGTTATCGCAGTATTCATTTTATTGATAACTTGATCACTCCTGAAAATGTCTCTATCGTTGGTTTTGATGGTACCACTACTCATTGCGTTGGGAAGGTTTCTCTCATAGTTACTCTTGTGAAGAAGGAAGTCAATATTGATTTTCTATTGATGGATTATAAATCCCTTTACAATGTCATCCTTGGTTGCGATTAGATTCATTATATAGAAGTTGTCGTCTCAACATATCATCAAGCCATCAAGTTCCCATTCAATGGTAAAGTCTGTAAAGTGCGCAGCAATCAACTTGCATCTCTAATTTGCCACAACAATATTCTCGATGATTATAAGAAGTTTGAAGTTGTAAGACAAACTATTCTTAGTTCTAACGCCGTCAAATAGCAATTATAGCATCCGGGACCTTCAGTCTCCCCTGCCAATAGAAATGTTGAAGGACCCCAACCGTCGATCCACTTTTAGAAGTTCAAATTGGCCAACTCCCTGAAGAGGCCAATTTTATTTCGGCCAAACTTCCAGAAGCTGAGAGATAAGAGCTTATTTTGTTATTAAGGAAGAATAGTCATGTGTTTGCTTGGCGAATAGAGCAAATGCCTGGTATAGATCCTTCTGTGGCTTGTTATAAACTCGACATTTATCCCAATGCAAAGCTGGTTAGACAAAAGCCCTGAAGGATGCCCCCCGATAGAAAGATGAAAGTGAAAGAAGAAATTGACCGTCTGTTCTTGTTTGTTAATTTTATAAGGCCTGTGACTTATCCAACATGGCTGTCGAACGTAGTCACAGTGCCTAAAAGGAATGGCAAATTACTTGTTTGTATCAATTTTCACGAATCTCAATAAAACATGTCCAATTCATCCGTATCGGTTGCCTCATATATCTGAAATGGTCGATGCAACATCTGGTTTTTAGCATTTGTCTTTTTTGGATGCTTATTATGGTTATCATCAAATTCCATTATTCATTGAGGACCAAGAGTTCACTACATTCATTACAGACCAAGGAATTTACTGTTACCAGGTAATGCCTCTTGGTCTGAAAAACACTGGAGCCACATATCAAAAGCTAGTCAACACCATTTTTTCTAATCTAATTGGAAAGACTGTCGCAGCATACATCGAGGACATGGTTGTAAAGTCTACAGAAGCACCTGATCATCTTACTGATTTGCAAGCTATTTTTGACAGACTCTCCAATGTCAACATCCGCTTGAATCCGGCTAGTGTTGTTTCAGTTTGTCGGCTGGTAAATTATGAGGATACATGATGACTAGACGCGGAATTGAAGCAAATCCAGATCAGATTTAGTCTATCCTTGAAATGTTTTCTCCAACGTCAAAGAACGAGATTCAACGACTTACAGGACGCTTGACTGCCCTAAATCGCTTTATCTCTCGATATTCTGATCGATGCCGTCCTTTTTTCCAAACATTGAAAGATGCATCAATTTGGACGGAGGACTATGAACTTGCATTTCGTCACTTGAAAGCGTACTTAGTCCAACATCCACTTCTCGCCAATCCAGCAACGAGGCAGCCTATCGGTTTGTATTTAGCCGCTACTGATCATGCTATAAGCGCCATCTTATTTGTCGACGGTGACGATGGTTGTCTTATATTCTTTGTTAGCAAAACTCTTACAACGGCTGAAACAAAGTATTCTCGAGTGGAGAAAATTACATTGGCCTTGGTTCATGCTGCCCGACGTCTTCAGCCTTATTTATAGGGATGAGTTGCCAAAGTTTATACCAAATATCCACTGCAAAAGCTTTTTTGCCATGCCCAGGAATCAAGTCGCCTCACAGAATGGGAAAGTTACCTTAGCACTTATAACATTGTTTTTGAAACTCGCACAGCTGAGAAATGCCAAGTTTTGGCTTTGCTAATGGTCGATTTTCCTATTGATGATATTCCTATGTCTGACGCATTACTGGACGAAGAAAATAGTGTCGACAACACGCCACTACCTCTTGGGTGCGATGACTTGCCACACTTATCAAATGTATCTGCCGATTGCTAGATTGTTTACACTGATGGTTCGCATAATAAGTATGGCTCCGGTATTGGGTGTGTAATCTTGCAATCGAATGGAGAAAAAATTGAGAAGTCAGTGCGTTTGGGTTTTGACGCTTCAAATAATGAGGCCGAGTACGAAACAGTCATTTGCAGCTTGCGCACTGCTCTTCACCTAGGGGCGACTAAGTTACAATTATTCACAGATTCTAAGTTAGTCGCTAGCCAGTTTGGAGGATCGTATGCGGCTCGTGCAATAAGAGAATGGCGGCTTATTTGGACTTAATTCATCGGATTGCTCGAAATTTTGAATCTATCAGTATTATGTAGCGTCCACATCATGATGTGCGACATGCTGATTCTCTCGCATATTTATCCGCGGCAGTTAAATCGGATGAGCCTCGCCAGATTACCATTGAATTTCAAAAATAAAAAAGAATTTCATATTTTCAATACTACCCCACTCAAAAGCAGTATCAATTGATACTTAGAACATAAATTAAAAAGAAATTCAAATTTTTGATACTACCCCACTCAAAAGCAATATCAATTGATACTTAGATCAAAATTAAAAATAAAAATAAAACTAAAAATCATATTTTTGATACTACCCCATTCAAAAGCAGTATCAATTGATACTTAGAGCAAAATTAAAAAATAAATTCATATTTTTGATACTACACCACTTAAAAGCAGTATCAATTGATATTTATATCAAAATTAACAAGAAATTCATATTTTTGATACTACCCCACTCAAAAGTAGTATCAATTGATATTTAGAGAAAAATTAAAAGTAAATTCATATTTTTGATACTACCACACTCAAAAGCAGTATCAATTGATATTTAGAGCAAAATTAAAAGTAAATTCATATTTTTGATACTACCACACTCAAAAGCAGTATCAACTGATAGATATCCTAGAATTAAAAAACAATTAATATATTCGATACTACCTCATTCAAAAGTAGTATCAATTGAAAAAACATACCCTTGATTATTTTCATTTAATATTGAAGAGCATCTTCATTTACATAACTTTTCTGATTGGCTTTACCTCCTTTGCATTTCCTTGACCTGAACTTGAGCATTGTTGCACAGAACATGATTTTTTTACTTGAATTCTACATTGCTGCCAAGAATAGGATTTTTATTTACCTAGTATCGAGGTGTGGACCTACAGATCACCAGGATATTTTCTTTGACCTGGTATCGAGGTGTGGACCTACAGATCACCAAGATTTTTTCTTTGACCTGGTATCGAGGTACTGACCTACAGATCACCAAGACTTTTTCTTTGACATGGTATCAAGGTACGAACCTACAGATCACCAAGATTTTTTCTTTGACCTGGTATCGAGGTACGAACCTATTGATCACCAGGATTTTTTTCATTGACCTGGTATCGAGGTACGGACTTACAAATCACCACGAATTTTTCTTTGACCTGGTATCGAGGTACGGACCTACAGATCACCACGATTTTTTTCTTTGACTTGGTATCGAGGTACGGACATATAAATCACTAGGATTTTTTCTTTGACCTGGTATCAAGGTAAGGACCTACACATCACCAGGATTTTTCTTTGACCTAGTATCGAGGTACGGACCTATAGATCACCAGGATTTTTTCTTTGACCTGGTACTGAAGTACGATCCTACAGATCACCAGGATTTTTTCTTTGACCTGGTATCGAGGTACGGACCTACAAATCACCAGGATTTTTTCTTTAGCTTGGTATCGAGGTAAGGACCTATAGATCACCAGGATTTTTTCTTTGACCTATTATCTATATATGATTGTATGGATACCAGGATTTATAATATTTATATCAATATTGCAATTGGAAGGTTCAATATCTTTATTGAATGCATAACCTTGAACACCAATCAAGATACTCAAATTAAACTTTATTGATAAAATGCTTTCAAATTGCTTACATTTTGTGGTTTTGTTAATATTTCACATTTTGCATCTTTCAGGTAATAAGCACCATTAATCCCTACCTTATGAATGATATAAGGCCCTTCCCAACTTGCTGCTAGTTTTCCTGCCCCTTTTTCTTTAGTTTCTTAAGTGACCATTTTCAGTACCAAATCACCTTCCTGAAAATGCCTCTCTCTTACTTTCTTATTAAAAGTTTTCTTGAGCTGCCAATGATAAGTATAAGTATCGAGCCTTAATCTTGCTTGATCTCTTATATCCTCCAGATTGAGGACTTCTATTACCATTACTTCATTATTTTGGCCATTCATTAAGACTTTGGTTCTGGATGTCGAAACCACCATTTCTGATGGAGTCACTGCCTCACTTTGGTTTATGATGTCGAAACAACCATTTCTGATGGAGTCACTGCCGCCATGCCATAAGCTAACATGAAATGAGATTCACCAGTGGCGGTCCGAGGTGTAGTTCTATAAGCCCATAGAATGCTACTTAACTCATCCACCTAGAGACCATTCTTGTCTTCTAGCTTTTTCTTTATATTATCCATAATGGTTTTATTCATTGCCTCTGCCAATCCATTACCTTGAGCATAATACGGTGCCGATGTAAAATACTTTACCTTGTATGACTCCAAGAAAGCTTTTACTTTTCCTCCAACAAACTGTGGCCCATTATCTGATATGATAGCATAAGGCAAACCATCTCAGCATATTACCCTTTCAAATAGAAAATTTATCACATCCTTCTCCTTTATGTGTTGTAGTGCTATAGCTTCTACCCACTTAGTGAAATAATATGTGACATCAACCATAAACCGCCTTTTATCTCTTCCAGGCACTAGAGGACCCATAATATCCATGGCCCATAGCGCAAAAGGCCATGGATTCGAAGCACAATGTAACTCCTCAGCTGGGATATGTATTGCATTTCCATGTATTTGGCATTGAATACACTTTTTGGCGTATCGAAGACAATCTCTTCACATTTAAGGCCAAAAATATCCTTGCCTTGTTATTTTATTTGCCAATGACCTTCCTGCTGAGTGATTTTCACATTCTCCTTCGTGGTGCTTTGCAATGATTAGATATGCATCCTCTGATGATACACATTTCAAATGTGGACCTCCAGGATTTTTTCGATATAACTCATCTTCTAGCAATACATATCTTTGCGCTCCAAACTTAATCCTTCTGGCTTCATTTTTATCCTCTGGTAATTTATCACTAGACAAGTATGAGATATATGCTTCCATCCATGATGCCCCCAGTGTGTCGATCTCCATGACCTCCAATTCATTGATATCGATGCTTGGCCTTTGCTGAACACCAATATTCAAAGTGCGCCCCTCAGTGTTTTCTAACAATGCTGCTACATATGCTAGGGCGTAAGTATGCCTATTTTCATTTCTATTGAGGTGCTGAAGCCTTATTTTAGTAAAGTCTTTCAACTTTGCTTCTATAAAACTCAAATAATCCACCATGTTTTCACATCTTGCTGAATATCCCCCATTGATTTGACTGACCACCAGCATTGAATCACTGAAAATTGATAATTCTTTGATTTTGAGAGATTTGGCCATCTTGAGACCTACAATTAAAGCTTTATACTCTGCCTCATTGTTAGATGCATGGAATCCTAATGTCACTGCAATTTCAAGCCTTTGATTTTCAGGTGTGACCAGCACTATCCCAATACCACACCCCTTACTTCCAGATGATCCATCCACAAATAACCTCTAACAATTTCTTCCAACCCATGGATCATTTGTATTGATAATATCTTTAGGCTCTCGCAATGTTGAGTATTCTTCCTCTTCCATGCCCCAACTAGTGTCATCAGATGTAAAATCACCCAAGAAATCGGCCAGTACCTGACTTTTTTCCGACACTCGATTTCGATACTCGACACCAAATTCATTTATTAATAACAACTATTTCAAGATTCTTCTTGATTTTGAAGTTTTTGCCAGAGTCTACTTTAATGGAAGATTCGTCATAACAATCACAAAGTGTGATTGAAAATATAGCTTCAATCTTTGAGATGAGAATAAAAGTGCCATAACATATTTCACCAGTATCGAATATCGTGTCTCCGCCTCGAGCATTGTATTGCTTTGAAAATATATAGGTCTTTCAACACCATTCTCAACCTTTACCAACACTGAACTTATGGCAAATTTTGATACAATCAAATAGAGGAGCAAACTTTCCCCCTCATATGGTTTTGTAAGTGTTGGCATCTCTTGCAGATACTTTTTTAACTCAGAAAATGCCTCTTCGCATTCTTTGTTCCAACAAAATGTAACATGCTTTTTAAGCAACTTGAAAAGAAGCTTACAGCAATCAGAAGTTCTGAAAATGAATCTATTGAGAGCTGTTATTCTTCCAGTCAAGCTTTGTATCTACTTTCTTGTTGTTGGTGATGGCAATTGCTGTAACGCTCGTATCTTATCTGGATTAGCGTCAATACCTCTCTTGGTAATTAACGATGTAACCCAAGAATTTTCTAGAACTCACGCCAAAAGTGCACTTTTCTGGGTTAAGCTTTATGTTAAACTCTTTTAATGTCTGGAACACAGTATCGAGGTCTTTGACATGGTCTTCAGCTCTCATTGACTTTATGACCATATCGTCCATATACACCTCGACAATCCTCTTAATGAGCTTTTTGAACATTTTCTCCACTAGCCTTTGATAAGTAGCACCTGCATTTTTCAATTCAAATGGCATTCTGATGAAACAGCATATCCCTCCATTCACCACAAATGTTGTCTTAAGTTAATCTATGATTACCATTAAAATCTGGAAATATCCCAAGTATCCATCGCAGAAACTGATTAATTCGAAACTAGCTGTTCGATCAACCAGTTCATATATCCTTGGCATCGGATAATGATCTTTAGGACATCTCTTATTTACATATATGAAATTGACACAGATTCAAACTCTTCCATCCTTTTTTGGCACTACTATTATGTTAGCGACCCATTCTGAATGATCCACCTCTTTAATTATGCCATTATCTAGCATTTTTTGTATTTCAGCTTGCACCACATCTTCATACATTGGTCTAACCTTTCGATTCTTTTGATGGACATAAGTTGCATTTTCTTCCATATTTAGCTTGTGTGAACAAATATCTGTATCGATACCGGTGAGATCCGACATCGACCACACAAAGACATCCTGATTTTTCTTCAAAAATCCCATCAAATCATCTCGAACACATATAGGCATTTCAGTTCTAATGAATGTATGATGTTCATTCTCTCCTGTGCCGATATTCACCTTCTCCACTATTTCTATTGTTTTTCTTTCCCATATTTCTTCGTTTGAGTTTAGCTCTTGTGTGAACTTTACTGCTCCTGTATCTGCTGCACATCAGTGTCAGTAGGTAAAGCTCCCTGTAACTGCTAACTAGAGCTTTCCAAGACGCCCCCAGTGTCTTGCCTCATTTCCTTCAGCATACCTTTTACTGTGACAAAATTGCACTTTTCGGACTCAAATTGGTCCCCTCTTATCTCATGTAGCCCATAAGCGGTTGGGAATAGAATTACTTGGTAGAATGTGTTTGGGACTGCTCTCATATCATGAATCCACTTCTTACCAATTATTGCATTATGATCAGAATGATGTTTGATGACCACAAACTTGGTCATCACTGTTTGTGGTCCTGCCCGAACGGGCAACTTGATCTCCCCAGCTGGCTTGGTGGAGCTTCCATTAAAACCATACAGACTGAATTGTGGAGCCTTTAGATGTGCCTCATCAAGACCAATACCAGTGAATGCTTTCCAGAACAAAATATTCACTGAGCTACCACAATCCACTAATATCTTATGCACGTCGTATCCTGAGATACGCAAAGTAATCAACAATGCGTTGTCATGAGGCAACATTACTTTTGATAAATCCTCAGGTACGAACATTATTGCTCCTGGAATGCTCCTCGATACAAGATTTTCGCTCACAGGTATAGGCTCAACATTGACCTCGAGCACTTCCTTAACCGTCGAGATCTTCCTTATCTTGTCTCGAATGATCTTCTTATGAGGTATCTCGCCCTTGTAAATCATATTTATTACCCCCAAGGGCTTTTCTTGTATAGTTTCTGTTTCTGCTGGTCTTGCATCAGCTCAAAATTCTCGCTACTTCCCCTCATTCATTAGCCTGTCGATTTCCTTCAACATTTGTAGACATGTGTTCGTCTCATGATTTTCGACCTAATGAAAGTTGCAATAAGGCTTACCCTTTATTTCCCTAAGTGCATATTTCGGCAATACCACAAAAGCTTCTTTCCCCACCCTTCTTAATATATCTTCAGGGGTGGCATTGATGGCGATAATTTCTTTTTTATCCAACTCTTCTTTCAGGGTTCTTTCATATTTCCTCTTTTGCTAAGGTTGATTATCCCTACTTGTATAATTTTCCTGAGGTCTTTTGTTATCTACCCTCGAGGGTTCTCGACTCTCATGTCGATCTCCACCATCTCTTTCTTTCTTTCTTGACTCTGATACTTGCAACACATTTTGCATCGTTGCTGCTTATATCCCTTCTTCCACGCGAATATCTCTATGTGCTTTGTCATACAGTTCTTGTAGACTTTTAACCTCCTTACGCAAGAGATATTTGTGTATATCAGATCCTGGTATTACACCAGTTTGAAAAGCCATGACAACCGTCACCTCGGACTTGTCAAGCCTCTCCACCAATTGAGTCTCTGCCTTGAATATGGCTAGAAAATCTTTTAAAGACTCCTTCTTTCCTATCTTCAACTAGAACAACACCGACACCTTCTTCGGTTTTATCCTTTTATGACCATAGTTTGTGAGGAATCTTTCCTCAATCTCGTGAAAACATGAGATAGTCCCTTCAGGTATCGTGCAGAACCATTTCAATGCTTTAAACTTCAAACTAGAATAAAAGGATCGACATAGGATAGAATCCCAATATTCAGTTCCATGATATATTGAGAACTGATGTCGATAGCAGAAAAGATGGTCTGTTAGGTCTGTGGTCCCGTCATATTGGGTGAATTTAGGATTTTTGAATTTTGGGGCAATGGTACTCTCTCTAACTCTTTTTTCATAGGATTTCAACCTATATCATCAGCCAACTTACACACCGATGCTGATACCTTTTCCAGCAACTGATCACCAAATTGCCTCTGCATCATCTCCTGCACTATTTCTTTCATGATCAGTTGGGGTGCTTGTATTATTTCTTCCTCTCTTACTACCCTCGGTGTCATTCTCCTTACCGATTGTACTTCTTCCATATGGCTTTTCCTGACTTCCTTGAGATGACTCCTTTTGGCCACAGGAGTGCCTGAACTCAACTCAGCCCCCTTTTTCTTATACAACTCTTCTACCTCACGCCTTTCCTTATCTTCCCTTATTGCCTTATTCTCTGCTATCAAAGCCTTATTTTGCTTTTCTAACTCTTCAAACTTCTTTAGCAAGACTCTTAAAGACAGCCCTTCCTCCTGTACTTCTTCCATTTCATCTAACATTTTACTTACAAAATGTCTTGTTCGTCTTTCTACATGTTTAGATGCTATTTGAGAAGTACTTTCTCCATTTGTTGCTGTTGCCTTAGTATGCTTTGGAGGCATTGTGAAAAGAAGATTCACCACTCACAGATTCAAGAAACCTTACTGATTAAAAACTCAAGAAAACCCACAAATTTACTTATCTCACCAAATTTCTTTCAACACACCTAACAAATCTTTACCAAAAATCTCTCTGTAAATGGATTCGATTTTCAAAGAGAAGAAAAGAAAACAACACTAGAATTCCTTCCTGATCCTTGAATCGCAGACGGTGCCAATGTAGTTGTAGTCTTCACCAATGATCAATGATGAATCAACAATGATCTGTGATAAATCAACAACCAATCAATAGTGAATGAATGTGATTGATAAATGAAGAATAGTATAGAATGTGATTGAAAAGATAAGGAACAGTATAAGAATTGAGTGTATGTTTATTAATTTATGAGTGATAGGAATTTAACTGGCCTAAATAAATAGACTAATTAAACCCTATAATTAAACAGCAAGCACACAGCTATCGTTGAAAATAGTTGCGGCGAACGAGTCGATCCCACAGAGATTGCTACTTAGGGACAATTCAATACTAAAATATTACATAACCTAATTCGACAATGTTGTTTTATAGAAATTTGGAATTACTATTAACTAAAGCTAATTAATTTAACTACATTTACGAAAATAATAAATTAAACAATTGAGTTTTACCAATGGAAGACAATTCTAGGACTATCGAATCCACCTTAAACTTCTGTTTGTATATTTAGAATCAAATTCAATGTTCAAGATTTATACGAGTAGCATTATCGATGAGAATTAACTGCTTTCTCAAAGATATGATCGTGATAAATCTTAACTAAACATGAATCTTCTAAGAGTTCAGCACTAATGATCAAGCTTAAAAGATTACTCGTCTTTTTACGGCACGAAGAATATCTAAACTTGACATCAACAGTCAACACAAGCTTAACTAATAACAACGAATATCAAACTATATGACATACTATATGAAGGATATAATTTTACCTTTAATTTATGAACTTAAAAGAATAAAATGATTTTGAACTAACTGGTAATCATTAAATTTAATCCCAATACACAAACAGTAGTACAGGGCTTTATCAAAGCCCTAGACTTGGGTTTAGTTACACATAACAATATCAATGAAGGGAAAAACGAAGATAAAAGAAGAGATAATCATCGCAAAACTGAAGTCCAGCAGTGGTGTCGTCTTTTCCCAATTAGGTTTGCCCAAGCTTCAATTCTGCTGGCACTAACTCGAGTTTCTACCTCCCCCAAGATCTGATTTTCTGCTTGCAAAAGAGGGCCCCCTTCCTTTCGGTTTTTAAACTATATATATGGTTTTTGGTAGCCGAGGGTATTGGAATAGATTTAGGAAAGTCGTGTTCGGTTTAGAGACGCAATCGATTTATTTGGTTCAAATTGGAAATTGGGTTTTCTGTTCATGAGAAGGAATGAAGAAGGAAACTAATTCCTTAATTCGGTAGTCCGGATGTATGGTGGGTTATATTGGTGTGGGCTTTAATGTATATAGGCTTTTCTATTTAAGTTTTAAGTATAAAAGATGGAAGCACCTGGTCCGGTCTTTAGCACATGATCTGGTCCAATAGTTCATGTCCATGGATCACTTTGGCCTAGCCCATATTCCAACAAACAGATCCACACCTCACATTAAAGGCGTCCGCCCATATTTTTCCCACTGTATAGGCACGCGGGGGATCAATCCATGTGATTGCAGTCCACTTAATTCTCAGTAGCAGACACACGAACAATATAATCCCAATAGTACTGAGCACCTCCATTAAACTGAACAACTAACGCCAAGCAAATCACGAACTCACGCATTCTCGACAGTTTTGACACTTTTAATCAACTTAACTCCAATTTCTGCGAAATCACTAAACATGTACTAACTAAATCAAACAAATAAAGTAAACAGACTAACTGATATAACATTAGGCATAAATAATGTAGCATTTACGTGCTTATCAATGAGAAACACTTACAAGAATCTTTTTGCCTCTCTTTCTCTCTCTAGTTTCTAATGTTTTTTGTGGGAATCAGATTATGATTTCTTCTTCTATTCCAGTCTTTATATAGTACTTTCGAATATCCTTGACCCAATCACCTCCTGACATGTGTCCATTCTTCTCCTTTTTCCTTTTCTTATTTCCCGCTCATACCTGCAATAAAATCCACTTATACAGAGATATCGGTCTTTATGCCAATATCTCAATGTTTAGATAATAATCAACACTTGAAATATAAGTTGACGATATTTTCCCACGACACATGTTAGTCTCTCATATTGAAACTTTACCAGGATCCTTCTCTTGTCTTCAAACTCGATGATGCTCTCTTTAACCAGTTGTTCTTTGATATTCATACTCACCTTAACTCTAGCAGCCGGTGAGTTCAAAACTGTGATACCATTCCTATCAAGTTCCATGAAAACACCCACATCTCTACTAGCAGCTTTAACATCTTCATAGTTAAGACGTTCTAATGGAAGCCCAAAGATCTGGATCCAGAAAGGAACCATATGGAACTTCATATTTTCAAGCTTCTCATTAGCTGACCATCTTTTAACAAAGAAAATATGGTGTTTTACTTCTCATGGCCCATTATTCAGAGCATACAAAAGATCTTTCGCTTCAGAAATCTCTATTTTAAAGAAACCCTTGGAAAGATTAGTAATAGTGAAAGATTTATGTAGGACCCTAAAAATTGACAATCCTCTAATTGGAGTGAGAGAGGTGTTGATTTGAGTGATTCTAGGTAATACGACGTGTACTAGATCGGAAACTCAGTGTAGCCCTCTGCTTTCGAGGGAAGGGATGGTGTTTGCCTATGGGAGAGACTGAGTCATATAATATATAACCTATATATCCTTCACTGTGTAATATATGTTACCAAAATATTTACCCAGTAGAACCAAATCCCATTGTCGTTCAACCTTTCTATCGAGATTTTCCATTTTGATAACCTTCGGGTTGTGTGGCAAATGAAGTTTCTATACTAAATCATTCTGAAGTTTTTCAACATCATAACCATTGTAAAAGTTCTTTGGTTTTCTTTCTTCCATAGTGAGGTTCAGACGAGTAACCATGTTTATGAAATAAGCTTGTTTAGATAGGAAAATTGTTGACTAAAGGAAAGTTACTGGGTAGGGTTGTTTGATGATTGAGATAAGATAGGGGGAGAAAGGTTTAGCAAAGGTAATGGTGAAGATGATAGTAACCTCACTGAGATGGAAGGGGAAATGGATGGAGAAGAAGATAATTATTTTAAAAGCGAGGGAGAGAGATTTGTTTGAAGGTCAAAGAGGAAAATTATAACAGAAAGTATAAGGGTAAATTCTTAATTCGGTCATGATAATGGAAAATTGTGCTCCAATCGGCCACACCTTTTAATTTTGACCCATTCAATGTGTTTTTGACCATTTTACCCTTCTTTTCAATACTCTCTCTTTTCCTGCCACACTCTCTCTCTCTTATTTGTACTTTTCATGTTGACATGAGAAGTTACAATAATCCGTTAGATTCTCTTAGCGATACGGGCTAGTGACTATTGACAGTTGGATTTTGACCCTCATAAAATGAAAACGTGGTAGTAATTTATACAGGCACAATTAGCTAACTTTGCAAATCTAGAAGTAGCAAATTATAGACCTACTGTCAGCAACTTTTTCATTGATTTTGTAAATCAAACAGGAGACAACTTTTACATCATTTTTTGTGCCAACCTCCAAAAATTTGTATAAAGCTTCAAAAGTATTGTTTTTTTTCTTCATCCTCTTGATTGTCTTCTCCTTTTCATTTTCTAAAGTTTTTCATGGTGGACAACAACACAAACCTTAATAATGGTATAGTTCTTATTGTTTATTAATGTGTTTTGAATTTTGTTTTGTTGTCTTCAGTGTTGGTTTGTTTCTAGGTAGTGATGGGTTTGTTTGCATTGTGTTTTTTAAGGTTTTATTTTTAAGGTTTCCATGCTTGTATTTACCATTTCTTTGTTGATTTTGTTCTTATTATTATTGTATTTATAGAAGTTTTATGTCATAAATGTAAAATAATAAAGTGGTGGTTTTTGTTTTTCTCTAAACTTTAGTGAGCTTCATCTTTCTTCTATCTTTTTTGGAAAAAGTTTAGTGAAGGGGTTTAGATATTGGTTTGGGTTGGTTTTATTTTTACAGAGATGGTGAACTTGGTTTTAGCTAAAAATTTCGGCATTGATTCCGGCATGGGTTGGTTGGATTCAGGGTGTTTAAGGTAATCATTAGTTATTTTAATACCTCTATTATCACTAACCTTCTCTTTTTTCCATTTCATTTGGGACTGAATTGGTGGTGATTGTTTATTACATTTTTTTTTGGCATATTAAGTTTCTCTAATTTGTTTGTTAATTTGTGATCGAGTTACAAATTGTTGGTGTTTGTCACTTATAGATGATATTTGTTGATTGTTGAACTCGTGTTTTTCAGTACATAAGCTAAGTATGCATGTCTTGGATGTAGTGAATAAATATGGTAGCTACTTTCAAAATATTGATCAGCTACTTTTAGAGTTTTTGGAACTAAACTGGCAGTGATTGTGTGAGTGTTTTAAGTAATGATTTGCTGACTGTGATCATGTTTTGTATTGATGCATTGTTTGTCACTTATATGTGATATTTGTTGCATGTTGAACTTGTAGTCAAAAGGAGTTGGACTTTGCCCAACATAATGATAAACAAGTGGTGAATATTGCTAGAGATGGTAGTCAAAGGGAGGTAGGCATTGCCCAAGAGATTGTTAAGCAATATGGGAACAATGGTGAAGATGGTAGTTAAAATGAGCTAGTGGGCATTGCCCAAGAGAATGTTGAGCAAGTGGGGAACGAATTCTCAAGTTGTAAGTGAGCATGATGGGAATACTGGTGAGGATGGTATAGAGAACCAAGGGAACAACGATGAAGAGGGTATTCAGGACGAGGCCCACAATGCTACACTTTAGGCCACAAGGGAACTAGGTAATTGCAAGTTGTTGATATACAGGACAGTTTAGGATGTTAATTACTACTTTTGAACTTCAGATTGTGTTATTAAATGCTACAATTTTGCTTCACTTGGTGTATTGGATAAATTCATAAAAGTAAACTTTTGTTTCACTAGAAGACCTGTGAAAATCCCAAGCACCATAAGATGAGCTGCGAAAATAATAAGTAAAAGCCAATAACATCTTCTAAGTGGAAGTGGTATTGAAGATGAAGATAAAGAAATTGTAACTCCGGTTGCCCCAAAAATCTCCTGCATTGGTAGTGGGTGGACATCTAAATGTTACTATTGATGGAGTAGTTATAGTGAAAAATTAAGGAAGTATTGGTGATGTTAGTGAACTTGTCAAGAATTTATCTATTACAGATTAAGTGTTTGTTATTTTTAGCATCTTTTAAATTATTGTTTTGCTACTGATCATAGTGCCTCTGATTTTAACATAGTGTTTTTGATCTTTTATGACAAAATGTTATAGAGAACATCAACTCTGTTAAACTAAAAAAACAAAATCAGAAAATTCCATATGGGAAACTTAACTATTGTTGATAGTCAAGACATGTGAACCTATTAGTTTCAAAAGTACAAAATGACATTACTTTGATTCTCAAACATATAAAGTCCCTATAAGAACTTTGAAAATCTAAAAAAACTATAAGATGAACTGTGATGTGAAAAACATAAGTCTTCATAAGTAAATATCTTTTAAGAGGAACTTGTATTTCAAATAGCCACCAGTTGCTGATAGTCATTACATTTGAACCTGTCAGTTTCAAAATTATGAAGTGACATTACTTCGATTTCCAAACATATAAAGTCACTATAAAAACTTTGGAAATCCCAAAAAACCATAAAAATGAACTGTGATGTGAAAAACACACGTCTTTATAAGTAAATATCTTATAAGAGAAACTTGTTTTTCAAATAGCCGCCAATTGTTGATAGTCATTACATGTGAACCTGTCAGTTTTAAACTTACAAAATGACATTACTTCGATTCCCAAACATAATAAAATCACTATAAAAACTTTGGAAATCCCAAAAAACCATAAGATGAATTGTTATGTGAAAAACATAAGTCTTCATAAGTAAATATCTTCTAAAACGAACTTGTATTTCAAATAACCATCAGTTGCTGATAGTTAGTGTCAATGTAGCTTATTGTTCCATCAAATGAAATATTCATTGCAAAAATCTGGCGTAATAACGGCTGATACATCAATCCATATATGTAGCATCATCAATCGGACACCCTCTCTTTAAAAGACTGCACCACAATGACTGCACCTTCTCTTTTGCACTAGGACACCCTCTCATTTAAAAGAGTTGCCTCTTTTTCTGTGGTTGACCAGGCATTATCTCATCTACGGGAGGACGACCAGTTCTCTCGATAGGAATCAATCATCATTTCTTTCATTTAGTATTTGAACTTCATCATTAACTTCATTTTGAAATTCATTCTCTACCTCCTCATTTCTTCGAGGACTGCCAATTATGTATTATTAGGAATGTCAGCTGTATCTCCATACGGATTTTGGGAATCAAAGTTAACATAGTTGGGTTGATCATCATCTATAACGCCAAGCGGAGCATCACCCACATTCACCTCCTCTACAATAAGCCAACCATTAGTATGAGGACACTACAACAAAAAAAAAAAAGATTTGTATCACTGTTATAAACAGTGACAAAATGTCTTTTGCCACTGTTTGTTTTTTCCAAAACCGTGACCAAGTGGGAGTCATATTTTTTTTGTCAAAGCTGTGACAAATATTTCTTCTAGATAAGCTTGTATCCACTATATAAAACAGTAACAAAAACTTAAAAACCGTCACAAAAAATCAAATCGTTTGTGATGCTTTTGACAAAATAGTAATGTAATTAGCTTGTAACCGTCACATAAAGGATAGGTAGTCTTGACTGTTTCCTTAAAATTGTGATAAATATACCCTTTTTTTTTCAAAAAAAAATTTGTGAATACATGTGAAACAAAAATTGCATTACACATTGAATTGGACCTGCACATATAATTTTTTTTTTCGAAACAAACATAATCCATTAAGTTTCAAAATAGTATTCACAAACACTTATTCTGTTGAAACTTTACAAACCAAGATAGACTTGGATAACCGTATTCATAAACAATTATTCCGTTGAAACTTTACAAACCAAGATAGACTTGGATAACCGATGAGACCATATTTAACATAGTCGGTACACAAAATATTTATCACTTCTTCAGGAACATGGATCCATTCAAAGTATTGTGGGGGACAATGTTGCCTTGTAAGCTTCCCTAGTCGTGAAGCATATTTCGCTGCATTTGGTCCAATCGCCTTCCCATCACCATCGAATTGAATTTCTATTCTCACAAGAGGTGTAGCTAAATAACATAGTAGATTGTTAACTATACACATACATAATAAATAAATAGTAGAGTGTTAATTATACACATACATAAGAAATAAAATAAACTAGAGTCATAAAACTTCCAAACATTAAAAATCTTACTCTCATGCTCATGCAAAGACTCGCTAGATTGTTCTTCCGACATTAGCGTTCCATCAAATGTTGGATGCGACATGTATGCCTAATATCATGCTCAGACTTGCTAGAGTGCTCCTTCGACATTAGTGGTCAATTAGATGTTAGAATCAAGCCTTACCTTCCTAAACAAGGCGTTTTCAACAGCTACTATTTCTTGACATCCTTCTCTTTCCTTGCTCTTACTTCATATAAACATTCATATTCAGAACCTCATATAATACATAAGGCATATTTGACACTAGCACTGTAAAAACATTTCCAACAAGTTCCAAATATTCCCACAAAAATATATATAAAGTTTCAGCCCTAATGATGCACAATCAACCTATAAGTCAAAATTGCTCAAAAACGGATTTTACTAAACTTTCGGGTCTCCAAAAACTATCTTAAGATTCATATCAGTTCCAAACAAAACCACCATCTAAAAGTAAACTACAAACACTATACAAACCACCCAAGAAAAGTTTAAGAAGCTCTTTGTTCATTACTAGGAATATTTCCCAAACTAGGTTCATGCACATAAAAGAGAACACGGTAGGTTTTCTAACAAATTTGTCATTGCTAAAGTTTTTCCTGCAGTTATCCAAATGGTACACCACTTGATTATTTTAAAACTATGATATGTATACTTTATTTTTCATGTACAACCCGAAGTCCCAATCTCAGCCTAACTAGGAGTAATTATAGAGCGAACTTGGTAAAAATCCTAATTTTCAGCAAACTAGAATTCTGACGTGCTATCTTCCGAATGGCACAATTCTTTACATAGGTATCCAAAAGCAACGAGGCTTTTTGCGTTGAAAAGATAACACCCAAAACTTACTTTATTATGTTTTACAAAAATACTCAATCTCTTTCTAAATATGCGAAAACTGGGTTTAAACACTGTGTAGAAACTGATTTCTAGCGCACTGTTTTCTGACAGCCTAACTTCCAAACACCGACAAACCTTGGAATGGGACGAGGTCAATTAGGTTGGAAAGCAGACTTCCAGACCTTACTTTTTTGTGTTTAGGGGAAAATCTAACTTAAACTCAAAGTATAAGAAAATCAATTCTAAAACAGGACATAGGTATAAGTGTTCCAGTTTTTAGTTTCATGAAAAAGTGAATACAAGTCACAAATTCTAAAATTAAAAGTTTTGACATTTCAAAATTTAAGTCTAATATTGCCCACATAAGACTATAATGATCCTAAGCCCTCCTAAATCATTTGCTAATCCATGACCAAAGTGTATACAAGTGGTTACAACCACCTTGACAACAAGGTATACCAACCAAAACTGATATATAGAACAGAATATATTGAAGAATCAACAATAAGTATACCCCAATTACTTAGCAAACCATACAACTAGTAGACTTTCATTACCTTATACAAGAGGATTCAAGAGATCACTCATCAAGGTTAACGGGAAAAAAAAATATCACTCATCATCTTCGGTCAAAGCTCGAAACAAACAGTTAGCAAATACATCATTTAAGTATAAACACCATCAATTTATGTATGAACACACACAATTAAACCAACTGTATATGCAATATTCATTGATTCAAATATCATCTCCACCTTAGTCCACATTGCAGTAACCATATATAGATAAAAGCAAATGATACATGTAAACCCAAAATTTCAATTTCAAAATCCACAAGGAAATTAATTGGTAGAATGATTACTCACCTGTTAGCAAATTTTCCAACTCCTACCATCGACAGCTCCCGAGACCTTTAGTTCAATTCCGTTGAAAATCTTCATTTTCATTTTCTTCTCTTAACTAAACCAAGTAAAGATTAAAACCTACTTTAGCCAGCACAAATTAAGCTTCAAATTAACTAAACCAAGTAAAGATTAACACTTTCTTCATGAAAAACTAAATCAATACTTTACTAAGATCCAATTTTTTTGTATTGTAGTGTCATTGAATTGGTCCCTAACAATAGACTAACAAGGAACTGTCATTAGGTTTTGAAGTAGTTTCAACAATCACGAAGAACATACGCACTGATAGGATCGAAATAATTTAAGACAAAACATTCCTTTAAATCATGAAGAACATATAATCTCTATTAACAATCGTACGCGATTGCTCTGCAAAAGTGACGTGTGTGGAAAAACTAAGGGAAACAAAGGAATACCTGCTAATTGAAAACCCCAAATTCGAAACCGGATAACTAATATGAAAAAAAATAAAAAGAATTGAAAACTGATTAATCGGATGGAAGTCCATTAATATCCATGGTTGCACAATTTTACGGATTTTTTTTTTATCAATATCCGAAGACCAAAAAAAAAAAAGTGAAGCTGTCAGAGATGACATTTTATGTGTCGCATTTTGGAGGGCTGGGGTACAAGTGAAGAATGATGCTCCTGTAAATTTTCTCATTGATCCGAATGAGGGTAGATCGATGCTTCGGCCTGCGGATGTATTAATCTACAGCTGGTCGAAGGGGAAGCATGTGTGTGTTGATGTAACTGGAGCATCTCCGTTGGTGGGTTTGGGAATGGAGTCTTTGAGGTGGGAGAAGGAGCTAATAGAGCAGTGACATGGAAGATTAAGAAACACGAGGATGCTTGTAGGGCTAACCAGTATTGTTTCATTATGTTCAGTTTCGACACTTTTGGTTTCTTGGCACAATGATAAGAGCCCAAAACTGTAGTTTTAACCCCTTAACCATCATACTTTTAGACCAATTATGTGAGTAATAATTAAGAGTTAATACTGGTTACGTGTTTTTATGCATTTCAGGCTTCAAAGTCCATTATGTGTATAAATGTGCCACTTTAGCGAGATAAAGAAGCAAAGGTTGGTTGCTAAGGAGTTCTGTGATTAAAGGCTAAGATTCAAGAAGACAAAGCCTTTCTAAAGCCTGGTCAAAAGCTGAAAAGTCGACGCGGGCAGAAACAACACACAAAGTCAGCAGAACTTCCGAAGGCCGTATCTTTGGACTCAGACCTCGGAATAGGGCCTACCTTATGTCAAAACGACCGGCTCGGAAAGAGATTTCCAATGGTCTAAGCCTTGACCCAATCAGAGGAGCAGAAGTGGACGAAAAGTCTATTGAAGCCAACTGCAGCTGAAGAGGCCTTTTTGGACTGAAAGAATTGGGTTTTGGGCCTGATTCTCTGGCCCAAAACATGGCTCCAAGCCCATGCACGATTTTTGGATCTGAATGTATAAAAACCAAAGCTTCACTCTTTGTTAATGGTAGATAGTTAGACCTAGATTAAAGATTAGATTAGTAGCATCCATTAATTAATTCTAGATCTAGTTTTCCTTAGATTTAATTAGTTTAATTTAATTAGTTTCATATCTTGTTTTTATTTAATTCCTTGAATGATTGTTCGTCATTTAATTAGATAAATAAAATAGTTATTATTATTCAATTTCGATTTTTGTCATTTGCATTTATAGATCTAGTTTAAACTCTTGTTCTTATTTCATTCTTAGTTAATTAATTAGATTTCAATTATTGTTTAGTTAAATTTCATAAAGTTAGAATCTTTGTAATATGTTGTATTCAATTTCAATGGGAAATGATGGTTTGATGAATCAAGGCTAAAACCTCCATTAGAGGGGTTGATGAAGCCTTGATGAAAACTTAGTTGTATAGTGTAGAAGCGTTGTAGAGTCTATTCCATTCTAGAAGGTCGTGTTTCGCCATGAGAATGGGTGGACGACCTCACATGCTAGTTATAATTGGTAGAAATGCCATGTTAATTAGGGCTTAGAACGAGCAGTTCTTACCGTAAGAACGTAAGAATTGGATTACAGCAGTCTATTCTAGGTGATTAAGTTGGATTCGAGTTGGATTCAATTCCCCTCTAATTCTTTATCTAGATTCAAGAACATTAGTATTTCCATATATTTCATAGTGACATTCAACATATTGCTTTTCATATTGCATCGTAGTATAATTCCCCCTCGTAAAACTCTCATTGACTTAAAGACCGATTAATTAGATTAGAAAACAATTCCATGCTAGAGCACTAGGAGTGGAACGAACTTCCTACTCCACTATATCTCATAGGATTGAGAGTAGAGAAATCTTTGATAAGGATCATAAGAAAAGTTTTAGTTTACTTACGTTTTGATTTCATCGTTCATTTCGTAGGTAAGCTATTAATTTTATCATTTATCACACAACAATCTGTTAAGCTCCTTAAGAGGTTGCAGAAAGTTATGGACAGTAACGTTATGACTGCTGGTTCTAACGAATTTATATTTAGGAGGATAGGATTTGTCATTCAGAAAGGACTTGCGGCGCAGCTTGTTACACGCTTGTCTTAATTGTTTGTAAAACTCGTTATCGTTATTTATAAAAATTTCCACTTCAAAAATAATAATAATAAATAAATAAAAATTATACCAAAACTATAACATTCCCAATAGCTTTACCGGACTTGGGATCCCATTGCTTCCTAGTTATAACCCAACATCGATGCAAATGCTTCTAAAGAAGACAAGTATTGGTTAAAAGTCCCATTATTAAAAAAATCATATGCAAATTTTATCAAGGTTACAAATTTCTCATTTACAAACACAATATCCTACTAAACAACTTAACATTAGAACCAGTTGTAACATGCACACTACGTTGATAAAATGGAAAAGGGGTGGTATACCTTTTGAGTTTTGACCACCGTGGCAAGAAAAACTACAAGCAGTGCAAATCTTATCATTGTCATCTGGATAGCAAGTAAGATGAGAAAAGATTGCTTGCCTATTCAACCAACCATTATCATAAGTGCACTTCTTCCCCTTAGGCTAAGTCCAATGGTGCGGCAAAACATCAAATATGACGGAAATTGTAATCCAATGGTACGTCAAAATGCTAACCCACTAACACTATCGGTATAAGTTTACCTATCTATACCGCCAGTTTTAATGATATAGGGTACGGTCTGCACGCCAGCAGAAACGACGGTTAGAAAATTTGTTTGACCAAATTTATTTTTAAAATCTTTAGTTTTGGTAAATTACGTTTATATCCTTATTATTTTATTTGTACACTTAAGAAAAAAAAGGGCAAAATGGGAAAGGTAAAAAAAATTTCCATACGCCTTTGGGAGTGGCGGTTAGACAGTTTTTTTGTTTTTGGTTTTTTTGGTTTGTTTACATGCCATTGTCAAAGGCAGCTAGGAAGGTGTTTTTCTTTTTTTTTTTTTGTAAAAACCATTGGGTCTTAAAATGCTATCCCACTAACGTTATGAACTATTCTATGGGGGTTTGGTGCGATGGCACCCCAAACCATTGGACTTAGCCTCATATGTTCCTAAAACCAAATAAACTTCCCTCGCATAAACAATCAACAATATAATTGAGATGTTAGAGCAAAATCCTATGAATAGATGTGGCACAAACAGATTATATTGAAGTCGTGGGATATAAAACTAGAGATGAACAAGAGTTAATTGAGTGTTTTGTATTATATGGCCACCATTATCTAATAATTACATGTGAGAAACATTGTTTACACTTTACCTGTGTGCATGTGTCAAAGAAACAAGGGAGATTGGCATACTAGCATTTCTCCCTCTAATGGGGCTTCAATAACTTCAAACTCAGCACCCTTATAGCTTAGTGTACGCCATACATACATACCCCTAAAAAGTGAAAAGGAAAAAAAAATCAACACCTTCAACACAATATTCATTTTTTCTACAAATTGTTATCCTTATAATCACCCAGATCAATCCCGTGCCTCTCACAGTCTGCTGTAAAAAAAAAAAAAAAAAAAAAAAAAAAAAGCTAAACGACCAACACCACCACATCCTTTCTTCACAAAATCTACGGTAGCTTTGATAAGCAAGAGGAAAACTCAAAGTCAGGTTATATATATTCAAGCAAGCACAATAATCACATCACTAACTATTCATCATTTTCATAAATAGGATAAAATTTTAAAAGACTTGATTACTTTATAAAACTAAAGCAACAAATTACAGTACTCCCCTCATCTACATCTTCATTACCCTAATTTGTTTTCAAAGCTTGGTAATCAAAAAGAAACTAGAGGCAAATTATACACAATTATTAGAGTCGATATCCTACCAATTGAAAGAGTAAGACTGAAGTCCTCCCCATTATGCACTTAAAGTAGTGTCAATGAACACAATGCCGTGATACTAAATTCTTTGCACGAAATGGATAATCAAAGAAGTAGATAGTAGAGACAAGCCCTAATAAGAAAAAAAATGAAGTAAAGCTACACAATTCCGGTATGTGAACCGTTAGTGGTGGTTCCAAATCACGAGAGAGCGCGCGTGAAATTAATGCTTCTCGCACTTGATTACAACTCGAGAAACCTTACCCTCATCGAACTGGTCTGTGAAGATGTTTGGGCAGTTTCGCGTCATTAGAAGTTTAGAACTAGTGTTGAAAGAGGTACGAGCATAGTGGTGTTCTTTTTAGATTCGTGTGTTGATCTCCTAATTTCAGTTTTTCATAACTAACGAAATGACCAAACTAACCTTGTGATATTTAAACAGTGACAAGATTCAGGACTTATATACATTTCAAAGAGAATAAATGTAATACGATATAGGACTTATATACAAATTACAAAAGTAATACACGGCTAGGTTCTACTATCCTAGAGTTGAACATTTAGGAGGTTTTGCGATCTATGCTCATTCAGTCATTACATTTAACATGACACGTCCCCATATATTTTGATTGTTGTTCTGTACTATTCACTCTTCACATAAAATAAAACGTAGCAAACAGACATGGACACATCAGTAACTACACTATCACAGATCACCAACAAATAACAGGTACTATGCATTAGCTAAATAGACTAGCTCAAATTATTCTAGGAACATGTGAAGGAGTAATATTCACATCCAATGAATATCAAGCACGTGTCCAGCATAAACATAACTACCAACTGACCTACGATCCTCGTCCTCATAGCTCGCTTCATAGCGACTCAGCTAAGGCAATCGATTTGACTAACCAAATGATCTCCAACTGACTTGAGGTGTTTGTCATATGAGCTCGCTTCATAGTGACTCGATACTCACGAACGACCTCTCCCAGCAACGACCTCCAAGACTCTCGCTCACCCCAACGGTTAGTAACGTATGTCTTAATTACCACTTTCAAGACCATAGCTTCAGTCCCGCTCTTCATTAAAGCTCTTAACTTGCCATCATGGTTCGCGAGTGGAACGAAGACCCAAACCTGACCTGACGCGCAAGTGCAAGAGGCTCAAATCCCTTACCTATATAAAGAGGATGAGGAACTACGTCTGACCTAATTCAAGTCTCCCCCCAGTAGAGAGAACTTGATACGTAAGAAGTTCGTCCATACGAACTCGGTCAAACCTATTCAATCAATCCATTCCCCTGATCAAGCCTACACTTGTAAGGATTAACCAAAATCATCCTTTACATTGGTGCCGTCTGTGACTCGATTTCTTGAGTTAACAAAAACTTTAATCAAACTTCAAACAAATACTCAAGCCCACGAAGCATGGAAAGCCTCCAAGATACAGTAAAGAACCTAGTTTCCTAGATGGGAACGATGAACGACAGCATCACTCTACTCCAGCAGGAGAATCCTACGTTAAAAGATCAGATCTCTACATACACCCCAAATGGGGCCACTACAGAGGATGGCATCAACGAGGTCAACCAGCAAACCAATAGCCTCTCCCAACGTATCGAGCAATGCACTGTTAAGAAGGACGCCACCCAAATCGTCCAAAAGATGCTCAAAACCTACAGAGCATCCCCATTCACAGTGGAGGTACTTAGTAAACCCACACCCCAAGACTTTATATAACCGAGGTTCGCGATATATGATGGCAGTAAGTGTCTCGGTCAACACGTAGCTCGCTACATCCAAAGCCTCGCACTCTATAGTGCACAGGAGTTTGACCACCTCCAATGTTGCTTGTTCCCTGCAAGCCTGAAGGAGGGAGCTCTCGACTGGTTCTACTTATTAGAACCAAACTCCATCGATAGCTTCGAAAAGCTAACAGACTAGCCACTACGTCCACAACAGGAGAAAAAAGGCCGACCTGGACTTACTTTTCTTACTATCCCAAGATAAGGAAGAATCACTCCGCTTCTTCTTAAAACAGCTCAAAACTGAGTTGTTGTCTATGGATAGCGACATAAAGGAATCTTTCGCTACATTACCCTTCACTAAGGCTATCCAGAAGCGCACTTGGTTATACAGGTCGCTTATGAAAGAATGTCCTAAGAAACTGGAGGACTTGTACAACCGCATGGACAAGTATATCAAGTTACAAGAATCATTGGACAAGGACGTCCAAAACAAGGAAGTTGCAACAATCTCAGACACTGCCCCATCTTCCAAGAAGCGAGCCAGACAGCAAGGATAGAAGTTTGGAAACAAGACACAGGCGACACGACAGTTCACTGTGCTAACAAGATCTCCAAGCTACATATTGGAGAAAATAAAAACGGCAGCTTATTACCGACCTAAGGTAAAAAGGCCAGAAGACACACTTGGAAAGCCATACTGCGCTTTCCATAAAGCAAAGTGCCATGAGAGCAACAAATGTCGGGGGGTCAAGCACTACCTACAAGACCTCGTTGAGGCAGGGCATATCAAACACTATACTAATATTGCCGATGGCACCTACGCCACGAGCTCATGGCTCGCAGAGAGCGGAGCCGAACTTCTCCATGCTACAACCACAGAGATCGTTCACACGCTCGAGGACGCTTCAACGAGCGATCTTGACATGAACGCTGCCAGCACTCATCTGACAGGGAGAACAATAGAATGATCAACATGATCGATCACCTTCCAGGACGACTCTGTCACGTCCACCAGGGGGAAAAAGGAGACGAGTAGGTGCTCTACAAGAGGTTTACTAATTCTCCTCGCAAGTAGCTCCTGTTCAACGAACAACTAGTCACAACTCAGGAGACATCACCTTCACTGATGCCGAGCTCAGCAAGGTATGTCTCCCACATAATGACGCTTTAGTCGTCCACGTCAAAATCAGCGACTAGACAGTAAAACGCGTCCTGATCGACCCAGGCAGTTCATGCGATATCCTTTTTTATCATACCATCAAGGAGATGAACTTGCCTAAGTCGGTCATGATAGATCCAATAGCCTCTCTTTATGGCTTCAATGGATCTCGTGTTGATCCCATTGGTGACATCATCTTACCCATCTCAATTGGGTCAAACGAAGACAAAGTCAGCATCAACATGCGTTTCAGCGTTCTGGATGTCAACTTGTCCTATACTGCTATTTTAGGACGTTGTTGGATCCACAAGATGCAAGCAGTGCGTTCGACACTCCACTAGGTGTTACGCTTCCCTGGCCCCAGAGGTATGATGGAGCTCAGAAGCAACCAACTTGGCGCTCACAACTGCAACTAGATCCTCTTAGTCAACAAGCCCACTAGGGCTTCACTCAAAACCAAGGGAGAGATCGCCAAGACAAAGGTGGCAGAAGACTTCATCGCTGAAGTCAAAACCCTTGCCAAATCCACACCGAAGGAACTAGCAAAAGGGAACGTTGGGGGCCCAACCAAAAGAGTAGCTCCAGACGTCACCATACCTAAGGTCGCCCTCTCGACTCAGCAAAGGGAGGCACCACAAGAGACAAAGTCCCCAGAGGTTGCCCCTCCCATTACTGCAGCCACCCAGACTAAATTGAAGGAAAAGGTCAACCTATGAACTGAGGACGATCCTAAATTTGTTTACGTAGGAGTTAACCTTGATCCTACACTCAAGGCACAACTTGTAAGATTTTTATCTCTAAATAAAGATGTTTTTGCTTGGTCGTACATTGATATCCCTGAAATTGACCATAATACTACATGTCATAAACTAAATGTCAACCCAAATGCCAAGCCAATTTGCCAGGGACCTAGGAAACTATCACTTAGGTTCTAGAAAGCAATAAATGATGAGATTAACAATCTAAAAAAAGTAAGCTTCATTAGAAAGGTGGAATACCCCCAGTAGATTGCTAATATTGTAGAAGTCCCCAAAAAGAACAGCACAGTTCACCTATGTGTCGACTTCACCAATGTTAACTAAGAAACCCCTAAAGATAGCTTCCCCTTATCAAGAATCGACCGACTCGTGGACCAAACCTGTGGCCACGAACTCCTGTCGTTCATAGTTGCTTCCAGTGGCTACAGTCAGATCCCAATGGTAGAAGAATACCAAGAGAAAACCTCATTTGTAACAGAGCAAGGCATCTACTATGACAAAGTCTTCCCGTTCGACCTACCAACTATTGGTCACTGATATGTTCAAAGACATGTTAGGAGATACCATGGAGGTCTACATAGACGACATGGTTGTAAAAAGCAAAAAAATTGGAGATCTTTTAGATCATCTCAAACAAGCGTTCTCCAGACTGAAGCGAACTCAGATAAAACTTAACCCCGAGAAATGCCTCTTTGGAGCATCCTCTGGGAAATTTCTGGGGTATCAGGTATCTCAACGTGGGATAAAAGTAAACCCAGATCAGATTCGAGCGTTCTTGGATATGCCAGATCCAAAAGTAAAGAAGCAGATACAGAAACTATTTGGAATGGTGGCAGCTCTAAACCGATTCATATCGAGAGCATCAGACAAATGCCGACCCTTCTTACAAATTCTCAAAAAGGGTGAACAATTCCCATGGAACGAACAATGCCACCAGGCGTTCTCCACACTCAAAGATTACTTGACAATACCACCTGTACTGGCAAAACCAATTGATGGAGAAACGCTGGTGCTATACTTGGCCATCTCTGACTTCACCATCAGTTCAGTTCTCTTCAAAGAGGAACAGAACATTGAAAAGCTGATCTACTTCACTAGCAAGACACTAGTGCCAACTAAAAAGAACTACTCCTACATTGAAAAGGCAGTACTGGCATTACTTTACTCAGTAAGAAAGTTTAGGCCATACTTCCAGGCACATTCAATCAAAGTTCTGACCGATCTACCTATAAAGAATATCCTCCTCAAAACCAACAAGACAACTCGTATGGTAATATGGGCAGAACAACTCGGGGAACACCACATAGAGTTCACCCCGAGAACCTCACAGAAGGGACAGGTCATTACAAATTTCTTAGCAGACTTCCCAATTGACGATCTAAACTGGGAACCACCTGCTGACTTCCCGACCTCTAAACAGCAGGACGCTTCAGTATGGTCAGTTTTCGTAGATGGAGCAAGCAACCCAAGTGGAAGCGGAGTTGGCATCGTCCTAGTGTCACCAGATGGCACCGGTGGAAAAATCAGTTCGCATTGATTTTGCGACCTCAAACAATGAAGTTAAATACGAAGCCTTGATTATGGGGCTTCGCACGTCGTTAGTACTCGATGTTCAGGAGCTCAAGGTCTTTAATGATTCACAACTGGTCATTTGCCAGGTCGCTAACGAATATACCACCAATGAAGGTAACCTTTCTAAATACCTTCAAGTTGTAAATCAAATACTTCCTTCTTTCAAGAAAATCACTATACACCATTTCCTACGGGAAGAGAATCACCGTGCTGATAGTTTGACGTACCTCATGACCCAAACATCGAAATATGACCCTAAAAAATTACTCATCGAAGTAATCAATAGACCCTCTTACCAAAATGAGCACGTCCTAGAAATCAATGACCTATGCTCACTCTCTAATACTCAAATGAGTCAAACATGGATGCAACCTATCATAGATTATATCCAACTGGGAAAAGCACCAACATATCAGCTCAAGGCCAGACAGGTTCGGTACCAGTCAGGTCGTTACTACCTAGTAAATGGCAAACTTTTCAGAAAGTCTACCGAAGGACCCCATCTGAGGTGCATAAGCCTAAAACAAGGTTAAATGATTTTCGCAGAGATCCACAAGGGAGAATGCGACAATCACGCAAGATGTCGCTCTTTGGCTCACAAAGCGATCTCACAAGGCTACTTCCTGCCAAGAATGCAGATCGATGCAAAAAAAGTATGCACTCAAATGCATTAGGTGCCAAACATTTGTCCACAATATCATCCAGCCAGCTCAAGAACTCATCAATATTGCCAGCCCTTGGCCATTTCACATGTGGGGCTTGGACATCATGGGTTCATTCATCTCACAGAAAAGCACCGACTTCCGGTTCGCCCTAGTGGCAAACGATTATTTCACCAAATGGGTGGAAGCGATCCCATTGGCGCATGTCAAAGAAGCTAATGTCAGAAACTTCATCTAGAGAAACATCATCACCAGATTTGGTCTACCCTACACTTTGGTGATGGACAACAGTTCCCAGTTCAAGGGAAAACCAGTCAAGGATTTTTTGGCTAAGTGGAAGATCGTTCACGCATTTTCCACCCCCGAGTACGGTCAAAGCAATGGTCAAGCAGAAGCCAGTAACAAGGCAATTTTGGAGAACCTGAAGAAAAAGATCGAAAAGAACAAAAGCCAGTGGCTAATGCAGCTCGATAACATTCTATCAGCTTACAGAACAACAACTCATTCTAGCACAGGCGAATCACCATTCTCATTATGCTATGGAACTAAGGTCGTCATTCCTTCGGAGATTGTTGAATCTGGCCAGAATGACGCCATTCTCGCTAGAGAGGTCAATCTACTGGAAGAACGCCGCGACCTAGCAACTATTCGAGTGGCATCCTACCATCAAACTCTGAGGAAGATGTACAACAAGCGAGTCAACCCTTGAAGTTTTCAACCTGGCGACCTAGTCTTAAAAAAGACTAAGGATGATTCCGAACTCGCCCTAACATGGGAAGGACCCTACATAGTAGAATGAGTCGTTGGCAATGGAGCATATTGGATCAAAACCCAAAAGGGCCAGACATTACCACGTCCTTGGAATACTTTCTTGTTAAAGAATTTTTATCAATAAAAAGTCCACTTGTATGAGTTCCTACTCTTAACACTAAACACATAGTTTATGTTTGCATCGATGCACATCAGTCTCTCCAAGAGGACAACCATATACATAGCTCGCTCTCGAAGAGCCAAAACGCTTATGTGAACTAAAACGCTCTCCAAGAGCTAAAACATTCTACGCCCAAAATGCTTATGTGAACTAAACCGCTTTCCAAGAGCTAAAACGTTCTACGGTCAAAATGCTAAGGTGAACTAAAACGCTATCCAAGAGCTCAAACGTTCTATGCTCCAAATGGTAAGTTGAACTAAAACACTCTCCAAGAGCTAAAATGTTATACGCTCAAAACGCTAAGGTGAACTAAAATGCTCTCCAAGAGCTCAAACATTCTATGCTCCAAACGCTAAGGTGAACTGAAACGCTCTCCAAGAGCTCAAACGTTCTATGCTCCAAACGCTAAGGTGAACTAAACACCTTCCAGAGCTCAAACTTTCTCCAGTTTAAAACACTTATGTGAATTAAAATGCTCTATAAAGTTCAAACGTTCTCCATTACAAAACGCTTACTCGAGCACACATGCTACTTAGCCTTAACACTTCTTACTAGTTGGAGGCCTACCATTCTAGGGCCAACTCAGTGAAGATCACTCTCGAAGAGCAACATACTCACTCAAACTAACACGCTCTCTAGAGCTAAAATGTTTTTCATACCAGAACGCTTACTCGAGCTCCCGGGCTACAAAGCTCAAAGGGCTAAGAGAAAGACGCTTACTCAAGCTAAACGTTCACTTGAGCCCCCAACTTATATAGCTTCAAGGTCTCTCACTAGTTGAAGTCTTACAATTCTACGACAAGCTAGGTGAAAAATACTCATGCTACGCTGTAACAATCATCCACATAAACCTAAAACCTTCCAAGAGCCACAGTCTTATTGGTTTTGCATGACAAACACTTCTAAGTTCAAATCCAAGCCAAGTGTAACAACATCATGCAAATTGCATTCAAAACATCAAGACAAAAAGTATGAAGAATAAGCATGCATTTCATAAATGTAAAAAATGAACTGCCAGAAAACACTCAGGAACCCAGTTTGTCTACTAACCGAGTTGCCAGGACATCCCAGAAAACCAACTCGGTTAGCATGTGTTAGTAGCACAACGAACGGCCCAGAACATTTCGCGAAACCAGCTTATTCAATTCTTAAGAATTACTCATAGTAGAAGCGAACTGCCCAGGTTTCCCCAGGTTACCTGACCTTGCCTCTTTTTGTGTATGTAGATGATGTGTAGATGATGTAGATAGATGATGGTCGTTGAACAAAATAGAACTGTATCAAAATCTAATTATCCCTCAATAAGTAAAGGATGAGTAGGGTATCGTTCCACTTTTAAGTGTATGTTTATATGAAGGACAGGACTGGAAAGGGGGTTTGAGGAATTAAAAACTATTATTATAAATATTGTAGATTCTAATGTTAAACTAAACTAAACTAAACTATTGATAATTTATAGGAGAGGAAATTCAAGAGATTAGAATCCACCAATACTTTTGATCTATGACCTTCTGCTTCATGGTTGTTCTCACAAGTAGACTACAATTAGACAATCGAACGAGTGTCAATGCCCTTTTGGACAAAACATCGTTAACAAATAACTCTAGTTAAGGTTATTCCTATGTTCATGTTACTAGTATCTTATTTCCTTTTTTGTAAGCTTGGGCAGCTATTCAATGAATCACCATCTAAGGCAACCACAAGGAATACTTCCCTTACTCTAAAACACTACACAACTAGAAGAAAAATAGAGAATAATAGTATAATATTTAATTACAATAAATAAAACCCTATTCTAGCATTGTATTCAATTGCAATAAATAAAAGCATGTTACTAACAAATATTCAATTGTAATAAATACAACCTTAAACTAGCATGATATTCGATTGCAATAAATAAAAACTTTAATATATACTTCCATCCCCTTGTCTGGGCAATGGAACTAATAACTAAAAACATAAAGAACTAACTTGATTGAAGAACACTATGAACCAGAAGAATCATTAAACCTTAAGCATCGGCTTCATCTTCTCCCTTGAAGGAGAAGATTAGCCTTCCATAAAGAAGGAAGAACACGAAAAACGAGAAGAAGAAGAGTCAAAGAACATAAGACTAGAAACACTAATTTATTAAGACTCAGCTAGTTAAAACTGATATTTTATTATTAATCTCTTTCTGCCTCAAGTTCTGGAGACAAGAGTATAAGTGAATTGGCCCATTATATGAGGCACTTAGATCCTCTATTTATAGAGGTTACAATAAGCTCTAGAAGCATTCCAAACTGTCATTTGTTTCCTAATACAAATAGACTTCTTTCAGAGTCCAACTTCGTCTTCAAAACTGAGAAGGAATTTGCTACAGTGTCGATTCATGCATCTGGACGCACTATTCATGCATCTCAGACGCAATCAATACGTCTGGACGCTCGATCCATGCGTCCCAGACGTGTTAGCCGATTTTGTCTCTTCTGTTCTATTCTTCTATCCTCTTTTGTGGGCTTTGGTCCAAACAACGAATCCTTTGGCCTTAGGCTTCCAAATAGGCTTTAAAATAGGTTCAAGTCGCATATTTAATAGCTCCAATTCCTTGGCCTTCTCCATGATTGTCAACGGGCTTCCCATGTGATCCTTAATGCTCCGAATTGCTCCGTTTTACCCCTTTTTCTCTAATATTCTACAAAACTCCCCTTTTCACCTGGAGAATCGTAGAACATAACTTACAAACACTATTAGTCCACTAAGATGGCTAAACAAGAGGCATAATCGAGGGTTAAATAGCACTTTTTGAGCACTTATCACAACTCCCAACTAGCCTTTTGATAGTCTCTTAGCAAATGAGATAAAAAATATAGATAAGTGATCAAAATCACATCCTAATAACAAAAAGAAAATCCTAACTCATTTTCGCAGGCATCACAATTGCATTTACCATATCCAACAAGATTTTAAACCTTTAAGTTCCCCAAAAAGGACGAGTTATAGTTTCGTGAGGGTTTTCAGGTGATATACCCACAAAATCAATCAATAGCATATTCAAGAATGATAGTATTTTTTAAAGAGAGAAATTCCTTACCCACTTAGTGTTTACTCCAACAGAAGGTCTCCATTGCTAACTACATTACTGCAAAGACTCATAGATTATGATGGGAGATAGTAAAAATTAACAAAATTCTCAATAAAGGCTTATGTTTGTACTTAGTCAATCTCATATACTCTCCTATCCAAGAAACGGAATCCCTAGTTTACCTTTAGACAGATAATCTCGACTTTCAATCCTCACTGGTCATACTCTTAGAAAAGAATATCTTAGAAGATGGTATACTATTTTACCTCATGTATGTGGGAAAAAGAATAATGCATATGAACATCCCACATACTACCTTAAAAAACGGACTTCTAGATGAAATTAGTCTCATAGAAAGAATGTCAATCACATATGAAGTGCCGGGTCTTTCACTTTAGCATCCTCTCACCTATTCTAGACTTTGTACCATACTGTAGTGATAAGTCATGGGTTGTAACTTGGCTTGGGTATTGGTTTATGAAGGAAAGGTAAAAAGGATTCAAAGGTTGTTTCTGAAAAACACTAAGGGTTTTGCTTCATTATTTGGAAGATGTCTTCAAATTCTATGTTGCAAAGAAAATTCTTCCTTTGTTTAGCTTTTCCATCCATTCTGTTCAACTACTTCTTTCATTTTTTTATTTTTTTTTAACTCAGTGGTATATCCTTGATTAGTACTGGATATGCTTGTTTTCCACTAGCTTCTTTCACTTTGACCAGAATGATGGTCTTCATTGTATCTCTCTAATATTTCCTTGTAAACTTCCTTTTGTGCTCTTTCTTCCTCCTTGTGCCCCTCGTATTCTCAGAATCATATAGGTATGGCTAATAAAGGTTTTGGTTATACTCTTTATCTGGAGTTGGGTAAAGGGTAAAGGGTTTTATGAAAGAAAATGGCTTATTGTAAGGCTCAAAAGGGTTTAACATGATGGTCCTACTAGGTGGGATAAAGGCTGAATGGGTTCACTACTTGACTTATCAGTATGATACTCTGTTTCGAATAGACTACAAGACCTAATGGCTATCTCCCCAGTTGATGTCACTCCGGGATTAACCAAATCAACGAATAATGAGACTATATTACAACGACATAAAGAACTGAAAGATGTTGAGTCACTAAGACTCGGATTTTTCATAAGACTCTCCAAAGAATGGGTATAAAGCTCAAGTCTCACAGGCTAAGTCTAAAAATTCTACTTTTAGTTTACTAGGGGTTTAAATCTCTCTTCTAACAAAAGTACACAAAACAGACCAAGTACTATGGTGGTGCCTTGATAAAGAATTCTATCAACAAGAACTATGTCCGAGCATAATAAATAGTCTAAGTGGTAATGAAATCAATAATATCAACTATTTATCAAACTCAACACTAAGCAGTATAGAATCTATATCCCAGACTCATCATTAAAATTCATTTTGCTCATGCTACTGATATAGAAACAAAAATATTTTTGTTTTTAAAAACTAATTTTCGAAATTCATTTCTCAAGTACACCCTCCCCCAACTTAACATATACATTGTCCTCAATGTATAGAAATTAAGTAAATGAAATGAATTAGAAAAAGGGAAGATGTTACCATTGATGCCGAATATCAAAATTAATCCCAAAAATAAGAACATTTCCTTTTACCAAGATTTTTTTTTTTTTTTGTTAGGTCTTTTTAAGTCAGATCCCTAAGACTATATATCATGCATTATCAATTTGGAGTGAGGAGATCAGTTTTTCTTACCCAAATTTGAAGAATGTTTGGAGGACGAGGAGGTCTCACCTTGTGGGTTGTCAAAAATACTCCTTGATATGCTGGAAAGATTGCTAGTGAAGTTGCTTCTCTACCTTGAACTATTTTAGGTCTGATGATTCTGTGAAAGGCCTTGTGGTTCCTTTGTGTAGAAGATTGATGAAAATCTTTCTTTCTAATAGGACAATGGTATCTGATGTGCCCTTTGCCACCACAGTAATGATAATGGATGTCTTGCTGACTCCGCTCAAGGTGGGCGGTAGACTGGTTCACATATTTCTCTCGTTCAGACAATGATAGTGTAGAAGAGCCTTCAACATTGCAATGCTTCTTATCAATATGGTCCACTTTCTGCTTCAGAAGACTCATTTCAGTTTCTAGATTCTGTTGTTTTTCCAAAACTTCTTTAAGCTGATTCTCTAGCAATTGATTTTTCTGGGTAGAAGTCTGTTGTTCATCCTGAAATGTAGAGTTCATCTTCTCAAGATATGATACTTTCTCTGTTAATTTTCCATTCTGCTCACTTAAATCCTGAATTTTCTGTAGAGATTCCAAGAACATGGCTAGCAACGCCTCTGTGGTGGGGTTCTTAGGTTCATCACAATTTTCTGTAGATTGAGCACTCTCAATTGTATCTTCGAATGGGAAGGATTCTTGTATCATGTTATCAAGGAAGTACACCTCTCCACCTTCGGTGTCATCACAATCCTTATGCAACAGGTGAAAGATATTTATGTGCATGGACATCTTACCAAAGTTGATATTCATTTCACTGTTGTAACAATTTATCAAAGCTTTTGCGGTAGCGAGGAAAGGTCGGCCTAGAATAATTGGAATTTTATAAAATACCTCCTGGGTGTCTATCACAATGAAATCCACTGGATAGTAGAAATCGGCTACTTGAACAAGAACATCCTCAACTATGCCTCTGGGAATCTTGGTAGAACGATCAGCTAACTTCAATTTGACTTTTGCAGGCTTTATGTTCTCCAGGCCCAACGCTTGGTACACATGATATGGCAAGAGATTAACACTAGCACCAAGGTCTAAAAGAGTATTATCCGTGAATTTTTCTCCTATCTTGCATGATATTATAGGACTTCCTGGATCTTTGAGCTTGACTGGAGTTTGTTGATGGATAACAGATGTTGTTTGTCCAGCTAGAAACACTCGCTTTGGAACATGTGTACTTCTCTTAATGTTGCATGCATCCTTTAAGAATTTGCCATATGCTGGCAATTGCTTGATTGCTTTGAGAAAGGGGATATTGATGTTATCTTTCTCAAATGCCTCCTTCATCTCTAAAAATTGCTTGTCCTTTTGCTTTGAGCAAAACACATAGGAAAAGGTGCCTTTGGTACAAACACATCAGCATGTGTCTGCTCTTCTTTCTCTTTGACATTCTTGCATATCTTGTCTTGTTCATCTTGATAATTAGGAGTGGAAAGGATTTCCCCCACTTCCTTTTGAACTTCATTTGAAATCTTGACTGATTGCTTTGTAGCAATGTCATCATGAGAAGGTAAGTCAATCTTGTTGTCTATCTTCAAACCTGATCTGAGAGTAGTAACTGAGTTGACATGATCATGGAGGTGATCAATACTAAAAGTTGTCCCAATGTGGCATACATCTTCACTCTTCAATATTGGTTCCAATAAGCTAGGTTGAGTGGCTTGTGTGTTTACAGACAAAGCAGTGGTGAGTTGGTTGACCTTAGCCTCTAGAGACTCCATTCTAGAACATTAACTTGCCTGAGATTACTGGAGATTGAGCTGAGATTGTGCAAGAAGCTCTAGAACACTTTCAAACTTCTGATTTTTCTGTGATAGCAAAGTAATTGCATTCTCCAGGTTGGCAGGTGCGGCATAATTTCTCCTAGGATTAGGCACTAATTCTCCACTTGTATTAGAATTCTGTTGAGAGTATAATTGTTGTTGAGGGACCAACTGTGAAGCTTGACTTGTCTGTGGAATATAACTTTGATCTTGAGAACCTGGGGGTCCAGCGTTTTGTCTCTAATAATTACCTTGAAAGTTATTACCACCTTGGTTGGGCCTCTGAAATGAGTTTATATTGTACTCTCCAACTGATGCATGTTGATAGTAACCAGGACATTCTAGAGTTGCATGGGAAGTGCCCGGAGAGACTTCACAGTATCGGCTAGCTTGCATGACTGGGAGAGATTTAGCTTGAGACTTGTTGATCTTGGAGGGATTCATGGAGAACTGATTGAATTTCTTACTCAAAGTTTCAATGCTGGTGGCCAAGCTGGCAAATGGAGACTTCATTTCTTGATCTGATTGTTCATGTTCTTGGTAACCAAATTGCTTTGGCTCCCCCTCCATGCTAGCGACATCCTCGTTGCTAGTAGTCTATTATTGTGTTACTTCAGCTAAATTCTCGAGAAAGTTGTAAGCTTCCTCTCCATCCATTGATGTAAACTTGCCTTTGTGCATTGACTGTATCATCTGCTTGTTCATCATCGAGAGTCCTCGATAGAAAAAATGAGCCAGTGTGCTCTTGTCATATCCATGATGTGGACATGAGACTAGCAGATTATTGAATTTCTCCCAGCTTTGATGATATTCTTCAGTCACCTTCCCTTTGAAATTACTGATGACTTCCTGCATGGCATTTGTCTTCTGGGGTGGGTAAAACTTGTTCATAAACTTCGTTCTCAACTTCTCCCAGTTATGTATTGAATTGATCGGCTGCGCAGTTAACCATTCAGAGGCTTTACCTTCGAGTGAGAGCAGAAAAAGAATCAACTTGATACTCTCATCTTTGATATTCTGGTTCTTGAAAGTTCTGAGGACTGATAGAAATTTGTTCATGTGAACATATGGCTGAACATTGTTTGAACCATTGAACTTTGGAAGCAAAGAGATTACTAATGCTCTAAGTTCAAACTGGTTAGATTCTATCTCTGGAAAAACAATACTGCTGGGTGGGTCTCCAAAGATTGGCGAATAGAAATCGCTCAGCTTCTTTCTATGTTGTGCTTGCATGGGTGGGATAGCTTCAGGATTATTTGGTTCCATAACACCTCCATCATTGCATTTGGCCATTGTATCAATCTTGTCTAGTATTCTTGCTATGCGAAGATGATGAAAAACTATCCTACTATGCTTGACTGCAATTAAACTAATATACAACTATTCTAAATTATACTAATATGCAAAACTACTTTCCTTCAACTGGGTTAGGCTTTGCAGCTAGTATCTTGCCCATTATCTAAAGCTATCTCTTCTAGGGTTATGGTGAATCACTTGGATTGCTTAAGTACCACGGCCCACAGATGATAGTCCATTTGTCAAGATTCAGACATGAAACACTAGAGTTTGATATTTCACTGTGTTGGCTTACAACTTCAATTGTTGAAAAGGTCCTAAATGCAATCATACTACAAAGCAATAAAACTAAACTACGATGCAACTATACTAAGAAAGCAATAAAACTAAACTACGATGCAACTATACTAAGAATGAAATAAAACTAAACTACGATGCAACTATACTAAGAATGAAATAAAAAGAATGAAGATTCGACTAACCTGGATGGTAGATCTTGTCTTCGAGATGTCCTTCAAGCTTCTTTCTTTTTCAAAAGGATGGATGATGCGGCTAAAATTACCTCAAGATCCAAAATTCTAATCTTGAAAGAAAACGTTAAACATAAACAACTTAAACCGGCAGCGGCGCCATTTGACCTTGCCTCTTTTTGTGTATGTAGATGATGTATGGATGATGTAGATAGATGATGGTCGTTGAACAAAATAGAAGCATATCAAAACCTAATTATCCCTCAATGAGTAAAGGATGAGTAGTGTATCGTTCTACTTTTAAGTGTATGTTTATATGAAGGACAAGACTGGAAAGGGGCTTTGAGGGATTAAAAACTATTATTATAGATATTGTAGATTCTAATGCTAAACTAAACTAAATTAAACTATTGATAATTTATAGGAGAGGAAATTCAAGAGATTAGAATCCACCAATACTTTTGATCTATGACCTTCTGCTTCATGGTTGTTCTCACAAGTAGACTACAATTAGGCAATCGAGCGAGTGTCGATGCCCTTTTGGACAAAACATCGTTAACAAATAACTCTACTTAAGGTTGTTCCTATGTTCATGTTACTAGTATATTTTTTCCATTTTTGTGAGCTTGGGCAGCTATTCAATGAATCACCATCTAAGGCAAACACAAGGAATACTTCTTTTACTCTAAAACACTGCACAACTAGAAGAAAAGTAGAGAATAATAGTATAATATTCAATTACAATAAATAAAACCCTATTCTAGCATTGTATTCAATTGCAATAAATAAAAGCATGTTACTAACAAATATTCAATTGTAATAAATACAACCCTAAACTAGCATGATATTCGATTGCAATAAATAAAAACCTTAATCTATACTTCCATCCCCTGGTCTGGGCAATGGAACTAATAACTAAAAACATAAAGAACTAACCTGATTGAAGAACACCATGAACCAGAAGAATCAATAAACCTTAAGCACCGGCTTCATCTTCTCCCTTAAAGGAGAAGATTAGCCTTCCATAAAGAAGGAAGAACACGAAGAACGAGAAGAAGAAGAGTCGAAGAACATAAGACTAGAAAGACTAATTTATTAAGACTCAGCTAGTTAAAACCGATCTTTTATTATTAATCTCTCTCTGCCTCAAGTTTTGGAGACAAGAGTATAAGTGAATTGGCCAATTACATGAGGCACTTAGGTCCTCTATTTATAGAGGTTACAATGAGCTCTAGAAGTATTCCAAACCGTCATTTGTTTCCTAATACAAATATACTTCTTTCAGAGTCCAACTTCGTCTCCAAAACTGAAAAGGAATTAGCTACAGTGTCGATTCATGCGTCTCAGACGCAATCAATGTGTCTGGATGCTTGATCCATGCGTCCCAGATGCGTTAGCCGATTTTGTCTCTTCTGCTCTATTCTTTTATCCTCTTTTGCAGGCTTTGGTCCAAGCAACGAATCCTTTGGCCTTGGGCTTCCAAATAGGCTTTAAAATAGGTCCAAGTCGCATCTTTAATAGCTCCAATTCCTTGGCCTTCTCCATGATTGTCCACGGGCTTCCCATGTGAACCTTAATGCTCCGAATTGCTCCGTTTTACCCCTTTTTCTCTAATATTCTACAAAACTCCCTTTTTCACCTGTAGAATCTTAAAACATAACTTACAAACACTATTAGTCCAGTAAGATGGCTAAACAAGAGGCATAATCGAGGGTTAAATAGCACTTTTTGAGCACTTATCATTACCAGCTCTTAATATATCTAACCCATGCCACAACCATTTTAAAAAAACAAACTGCCAAGGCAAGCCTAGGAAACCAGCTTTATTGTTTCTTCACCACTTCCAAACAACTTATACAGAAGAATCAAGAATATAACATACTTCAGAGAAGGAATCAAACAACTTTCGTCAAAGACTCAGTCTGCAACGAGTCCAGTTCGTCAGGCATAGCAACATCAACATCAGCATCACAGGTAGGAGCAGCAACATCAGGAGGAGCGACAACATCCTCAGATTGCTCAGCAGAGATGACGTACATGACTAGCAGATGGAGCATTACTAGCATCTCCAGGTACATCGATCACTGGTGTACTTCGAGCCCCATGTTCATGCTCTTTTTTTAGCTGAAAATACATCTGCTCTAGTTCATCATAGTCTTGGCCCAAACCATCATAGGCCTACCGAGCCCTCTGAGCGACCGTCTTGCATGTCTTTGCGTAATCAGTCACAGAAGCCAACTTCTCCTCAAGCTCTATAATCGAGCTACCCATGGCCAACTTCTCTAACAAGCCATCGTTGTGCACCCTCTTCAGCTTTTCCAACTCTTTCTGCTCCGCCATCTGAACCTACCTAACATTTGCCAGTTCGTCTCTGAGCATTTCCAACTCGCCCTTTTTCAGACTCGCTTATCTAAGCCATCTGTTTCAACTTCTGATAACCCACTAGAGGCTACATAACAACAACAAATGTTACACAACTAATTATAGAGAAAACTAACTACAACAAGAGTTTAAAGGCTTACCAAACACTGGGCCAAATCCATCTCCCTCAAGTTTTCATCAAGTTCTTTCCCATCCAGGTACCTACGATCACCGTCAAGAACAATCCCATCCAGCAAGCATGTAGCAATAGGCGCAGATTTGTAACTACAGTATGACCTTTTCACCAAATGCTCCTTGCTTGACTTCGGATTGACGTATGCCAAGTTCCTCTCCAGTTCGTCCCCTCCACCCTTCTAGGAGGTCGTCTTGCCTAAGTCCGTGGCACCGACCTTCCCCTTACCTTTCACACTAACATCAATTCTAGCTAGAGAAGATCACTTCTCAAAACTATCAAGATCGGGGATTCCAAGATCGAGAACGGCCCTCGATCGCGTGCTCCTCACCCCCTTCCCCCCAGTTCACTCGGGTTGGGCACCAGAACCTCCCCCAGTAGACCGGTCCATGATCTTTGCCTGCTTAACGACCCTAAGATCAGGTTCATCCGCCTTCCGTTTTGCCAGGCCATTTGGCCTGTGAGCAATGAACCCAATCTCCTCCAGATCCAGAGGAGAGCTTTCCCTCGTCCTCTCCTATGAAGCGACCTAGTTGCCACTACCACCACCTCGGATAGGTCGCCTAACTGACCTTCCTCCGGAACCAAATGTCCCACCTCCCCCCACAGAACGCCCGTAAGTCATAGAACAGTTCTTATTTTTATCCTCCCTCGTAACAAGACCACCGTTCCCCCTTCTCCATCACAGCCTCGGTTGACAACTCAGTATCAACTACCCCCTAAGCTCGCTTCTTCTGATTTCTTCTCTTCAAACGAATATCCTGACCTCCCTTTTCCACAAAGTAGTTCACTACTTCAGGCAACAACGACTGCTTCTGAGCTCGACTTAGTTTGGCAAACTTCTCAATCACTCCATGCGTAGTTTTCTTGGTTATAAGGACCTCTACAAAACAACAATATCACAGGTCAGTTCAATACCGCACTTGTGCTTTAATCATACAACAAAGAAAACAGAAACATACCAGAACCTAGGGGCACAATAATTCCCAGCCACCAGCAACGACATCTTCTCCAAAGGTTTGTTACATCTAGGATGCTCAACTTCTTAGTCAAGGTCTGTAAACTAAAATTATTTGCCCTAGATCGCTTCATAGCAAAATGTTCCACAATATCAGTGACCTCAATCCTATACCCACCACTTTCGTTTTACAAGTAAAAAACCCTCAACAAATGTCACGTATTGCCAACAAACTAGCAGGGCGCCTTCTCACAAAAATTCAAGCATCACAAGTTAACTTAGAAAATGGTAAACTCATCCCAACCCTCAGCTGTCCCTCACAAACAACCACACCGTACTTCCTTGGAATGAACTTCGTATTAAAGATGTTCTTCACATGACCCAAGTCATAAATAGCCAGTTCGCTCACCGTTATCCCACAAGCTTCCCTTAACTCTACAAAGCTATTTATAGCGTTTCTATCTACAATTCTTGGAGGAGGCAACCCACTAGATATAGAAACTTCATCACGACCAAAGCTACTCGCTACAGCAATCACAGAATCAGATCTTACCACCTCTTCACTCTCAAACCCTAGCAACTCCTTTACTACTCTATTAGAACAAGTGTCATCTGAATCAGACATGGCGCATTTTTCCTCTCTTTTGTACAAAACAAACGACCTAAGCAAGACTACAACAAAACAAACTTCAAAACAAGAAAAAAGAGCGAAAATGGAAGAGAAACTAACCTAGATAACCTAAACCTTTTGCAAGTTCTGAAAAATGAAAAATAGTAGCTTTCCAGTTCTCCAGATGCAGTTTTGTCCAAAAAGAAAAACCTTTCAGTTCCCAACACATGTCATGATTATGTTAAACCTTAGACTGACACGTCCCCTTATGTATCGTCTTTTAGAATTCCACAGAACGAGGCGGTTGCTATTTCTGCTCACAAATTGCTAGCATCCTCACACGTGCTATCGTGCTCTCTCAGCAGATCACTTTTACAAACAAAACGACGTACTGAGATGGGGCGGTGTGAGGGAGTAATATTCACATCCAATGAATATCAAGTCGTGTCCAACATAAACATAACTACCTATCGACCTATGATCCCCATCCTCATAGCTTACTTTATAGCGACTCACCTAAGGCAATCGATCTGACTAACCAAACGATCTCTAACCGACCTGAGGTATTCGTCATACGAGCTCGCTTCATAGTGACTCGATACTCACGAACGACCTCTCCCAGCAACGACCTCCAAGATTCTCGCTCACCCCAATGATCAGTAATGTATGTCATAATTACCACTTTTAAGACCATAGCTTCAGTCCCGCTCTTCATTAAAGCTCATAACTTGCCATCATGGTTCGCGAGTGGAACGAAGACCCGAACCTGACATGACGCGCAAGAGAAGGAGGCTCGAACCCTTTTCCTATATAAAGAGGATGAGGAACTACGTCTGACCTGATTCAAGTCTCCCCCAAGCAGAGAGAACTTGATACGTAGGCAGTTCGTCCATACGAACTCGATCAAACCCATTCAATCAATCCATTCCCCTGATCGAGCCTACACTTGTAAGGATTATCCAAAACCATCCTATACGGAACACTCGAATCATGAAAGTAAACAAAATATGATGATATGATAATACAAGATTACCTTGATTAAATTTGCAGGCAAACCAACTGTCTATGCCATCACAGATAAAGCTGCAAAACCAAAAAAATAATAATAAATGTCTATATATGTATTTAAGGTTTTACATAAGATTCAACACATACCTGATAAAATATAGAACGGAAAACAGTTTTTTGTCAGTAAAACATTGAACAAATGCAACACAGTTCATGAAAACTCTTATGTATCCTTCATCCACAATCAATATATAACTCTAATCAGTCCAACAACTACACTCAAATTGACATAAACAAGTAATAATAAGATGGTTACCAATAATGTTGGGAATGTAGAGATACACAGACGCTGGTCTCTTAATTTTGTTTTCAGGCATCATCTTCCCCAACCATCATCAACACCCATAACCGGCTGCCACCACCACCTCCAACAACCCAATTTGGTCAAACAATAGAACCCTTATATTGGTTTTGCTGAATTATTATATTAAATATTGATTACATGACAACAACAAAATCTTTACTTCTCTAGTTTTTAATTAGTCCGACTTCAAAGAAACAGTATTGGAGTAATCTTCGTAATCGTGTCGATACCCTTCTTGAAAACCGCAAGCTCGATCTACAAGCTCCATCTGTGAGAATATTTCTTCAAGTTCAGTTTTTTATAATTTTGGTTGGTGGTTTGAGTAATGGGGATATGGAGGATTGGGGAAGAGGAAAAGGTTGAGGAAAAAAGATTGCTTGTTTTTTATTAAAGGGATTGATTCAATTCTCAACAATGTTGTTGTTCCTAAAAATTCTCAACGTGTGCATGCTGAAAGCAAAATATACGACCGAGCTTCTAGGGTGCAGCAGGAATAGCTCTTCGCGCGACCTGATTGGCTTGACCACTTGTCTCCAATGTTGAGAGGATGCTAGCATTGCTCTTGTTGATGCTAACATAGAGGTGGTGGTGGTGGTGGTGGTGGGGAATGAGTTTAATTGAATAGAGAAATTTGGTTGTTGGAGGTGGTGGTGGCGCCCGGTTATGAGTGTTGATGATGGTTGAGGAAGATGATGCCTGAAGAACAATGGGCGTCGGATAGATGACCCATGTTTTTTAGATAGTTGCCATTTGACCGTTGGATCATTCTCTTAGATCTAAAATAAAAAGAAGACATCTGAGACATCATGTGAGGGCAAAAATGCCATTAATTTTTTTTGGATGGGAGGGATGATGTGGATTTTACACGCGAAAATGATAGATGCCACATAGGAAAAGAATTTGACACGTCGACATTCGGTGTGCCGAATTTTGAGTCGGTGGAGCTGCTTGCGTGTTACAAGTACAAAGTTTAAACTGCCTAAACTAAACTTCAGGGTCTCCGCTAATAATGTGTGGCAAGTTGAAGGGTCAAAACTGCCTACAATTTGATTCTAGTGTATAGTATGGTTGACATAGCTATGGGAACCACTCATTAAACTAAATTGTTGTTATTTTACTTTGTTACACTCTTTAGTTACTAATGGTTTGATAGTTAAAAACGCTTTAACGTGAAATTGGGCCTTGGGCCTAATTTCTTGAAAAATAAATGAATCCATATACCTGAACACTCAAAATAGAGAGTCCTTAGGGTTAAGGAAGGTGTATTCTGATCGAAAAAGGTAATAGAGCGGTGGAATTTTCAGAGTCTTCATTGGAGACGGACTGCTACTACTTCTCTATGTATACGTGATCTCTCATTATTCACCATCTCTCTTTATCTGTTCAGGAAGACTATTTTAATAATAAGGCCTTGGAAAGAACAAGAAGAGACAAAGATATGCAGATATACGTGAAAAACATAGAAGGGATTGATAAAAGTTATTTTACGTATTCTAACTATTTATGCGTAAACACAAATAATCAATTTACGTAAATACGTGTTTATATCAATATTCCTACTCTCAATAACGAAGTAATCTAAGAGAGTCAGGATTCGTTCCACTCTTAAACCCTCAATACTTAATTAGAATTCAACTACTCGACACAAAGAACAAAGTGAGAGTAATGAGTGATGTGAAATTTCTATACTACCATTCCCAACACAAGAACAATAATGAGAACAAGACATAATTAAATTAAACTGAAATTAAAACTAATTTAGAACTAAGATTGTAATATGATTGAATGAATAACTAATTATGAATTTAAGACAATCAAATCTAAATTGAAATGAATAACTAATACTTTATTCGAAAAACTAAATATGATTCTAAACTAACTAATTGAATGAATGTAAAAAAACTAGATCTAGATCTAAAAACTAAGGTTTAATGGCTACTTTTCTTATCCTAACCTAATTTATTTTCTAACCTAACTATCTGATAAGAGCCCAAAACTGTAGTTTTAACCCCTTAGCAGTCATACTTTTAGACCAATTAGGTGAGTAATAAGTAAGAGTTAAGACTGATTACGTGTTTTTATGTATTTCAGGCTTCAAAGTCAATTATGTACAGGAATGTGCCACTTTGATGAGATAAAGGAGCAATGGTTGGTTACTAAGGAGTTCGGTGATGAAAGGCCAAGATTCAAGAAGACAAAGCCTTTGTAAAGCCTGGTCAAAAGATGAAAAGTCAAAGTCCACGCGGTAAACTTGATTGCACAAAGTCAATGAGAACTTCCGAAGACCATATCTTTAGACTCAGACCTCGGAATTGGGCCTACCTTATGTCAAAACGACCGGCTCGGAAAGAGCTTTCCAATGGTCCAAGCCTTGACCCAATTAGAGGAGCAAAAGTGGACGAAAAGCCTGTTGAAGCGAACTGCAGCTGAAGAGGCCTTTTTGGACTGAAAGAATTGGGTTTTGGGCCTGATTCTCTGGCCCAAAACATGGCTCCAAGCCCATGCACGATTTTTGGATCTGGATGTATAAAAACAAAAGCTTCACTCTTTGTTAATGGTAGCTAGTTAGACCTAAATTAATATATAGAATTCTAGATCTAGTTTTATTAATTAATTAAGTGTTAGTTCCATTTCAATTCTCATTTTTTAGATTAAATTCTTGAATCATTGTTCTTGATTGATTAGATAAATAAAATAGTTAGTTTGTCAATTTCGAATTTGGTTATTTCCATTCTAGATCTAATTTCAATTCTTGTTCTCATTTCATTCCAGCCATTAAATTAGATTCATTATTGTTAAATTAAGTAAATCTCAATTTCTTACATTATGTTTAGTTTAAATTCAATGGGAAATGTTAGTTTGATGAATCAAGGCTAAAACCTCCATTAGAGGGGTTGATGAAGCCTTGATGAAAACTTAGTGGTTAGTATAGAATTGGTTGTAGAATCTATTCGACTCTAGAAGGTCGTGTTTCGCCATGAGAATGGGTGGACGACCTCACATGCTAGTTAGTATCCGGTAGGAATGCCATGAACACTAGGGATTAGAACTCGAAATTCTCGCCGTAAGAACGTGAGAATTGAGATACAACATTCTACGCTAGGTCGTTAAGTTGGATTCGAGGTGGATTCAATTCCCCTCTAATTTATTTATCTAGATTCAAACAATCGTATTTCCGTAGCTTCGTAGATTAACTTTAGTTTATATTTTATAATTTATATTTAATTTAAAATAACGCGTTTTGTTAGCATAACATTTCGTAAAGCTCTCATTGACTTAAGACTGATTTCTTAGACTTAGAAAACAATCCATGCTAGTGAACTAGGAGTGGAACGAACTTTCTACTCCACTTAGTGCAATTTGCATCGAGAGTAGAAGCTTTGATAATCGAGATTAAAAGACTCAGTTTTAGTTTACTTACGGATTGAATTCATCGTTCATTTCGTAGGTAAACTATTCATTTTACAGATATCAAATGGCGCCGCTGCCATCTTAGTTGCACTTTAGCATTGTTTTCCTTGTAGAAGTAGTCATTTTTAAGTCCCATTAAACCCACCCACCCTTGTTTGTTTCATACTGTGGTTGCCCATTTCAGCGTTGACAAATTCCGCGAGAAAAAATACCGGAGGCGCGCCAGCTTCAAGGAGAGCGACCCGCGACCAGCGAATTTCGTTGGAATTTCGTTTACCAGCTACGCCCGCAAAGCGCGACCAGCTCTCAAACAATTGTAATTGAATTTACTGGAGTAGCGACCCGCCCCATTTGAGTCGCGACCCGCTAAAAACACTTGTAATTTGACAATTAATCGAGCGACCGACCGCTTCTATGCGAAGGCTTGGCATTCGTGTTAAATTTTTGAATTTCGGCAGTTTTGATTCAAACTTTGATCTTTCATATTTTTCAGTGTTCTAATCTCTTATATACACGAACACGCGCACACAAGACGCTATTCAAAAGCGAAGCAAGGGCTATTATCGGTATTCCTTTCTTCCATACCTCGCATTTCGGTTAGAGGTTTTCTACTAGTATATCAGAATTGTTTGGAGTGTTGCATGTTTAGTTAAGCTCAACTTAGTCTTGCATGAGATTAAGGTGCGGTCGAACAAAACAACAAAGCGTAATTACACGCAACAAACAAGTCTATCTAGTATACCACACACTACACCTCTAGCTACTATTTCACACACACCACGACATAATGGGGGAAGAAAAGAGACTCCTCTCTCCGACTTCTACAAAGCCTTGGCGATAGCCCTAAATCGTGCATCGTTCTAGCGGACCCGATTGGGGGATTTTTGAATCCCCAAACATATTTAATTTGTTACCTGTTTTCATGGGTTAGACCATGAAAAACCTTATCGGCTTACGCGTAGGATTGAACAAGTCCTTACAACATTCCATCATCCTACGGTAGGTGCGGAACAAATTAAACCGAGGGTATTCCCTTTCACATTAGCCGATAAAGGCGTCTTGGTTAAGCGCCCAAAGCGCCCTAATGCGTGGACTTCGTGGGCTAAACTTGTTCAATTTGTTTATGGAACATTTTACCCACCCCTAAAGACGGATGAGATGCTTTCCAAGATTCATTTTTTTTCCGGAGAATCCTCATGAATCATTTTCTGAGGCATGGAATCGTTTCACCGATCTCCTTATAGAGTGTCCACATCATAACTTAGCTAAAGACACGTTAGTTCGTGCCTTTTTCAAAGGTCTTCTACACCACCATAAAGAAGTCCTTGACATAATGAATGGGGGTAGTTTCCTAAGTAAAGGAGCCACCGGAGGCTTACAAATTTTAGAAGACCAAACTAAACGAAATAATAATTGGGGGTAGTGATGATATCCCCCATTCCTAGTTCTTCTTCTTCATCAAGGCCCGGTATGTTTGAGAAGAAAACCGATCCAAGAACTTAAAAATCTAATCGAATCTCTAACTAAAAAGTAGAGGCTATTTCTGCTCAACAAAAGCCTATCCCCGTCATGAATGTAAACTCCAACCCATGTAATTTCTGTTTGAGTCCAGAGCACCCTGACGATTATTGTCCTCTAGCTTATGAACAACAACCACCAGAACAAGATAATGTTTACTCTATTAATAACTATCCTATTCCTAACGCCCCTTGGAGACAACATCCCAACTTCAGTTGGAGAAATAATCAACAAGTAACACCTCCAGGGTACAATAATCAAAACGTTAGGCAAGCAAACAATTATAACCAAGCTCCACCTAGGCAAGGACAAGGACAAGGACAAGGTCAAGGGAATTATAATAATTATAACAACCAAAGCTTAAACCACGACAAGGTCAAGCACAAGGTCGAGGAATAATTATAATACCAATAGAGGTATCGTTAGGTTAATAATAATAACTATCATAACCCACCCATAAATAATCAACGAGAGATAGTTCGTCGCACCACCGTGACCACTACACCTACACAACCGGATCGAATCGGCGCCTTTATACAAGTTACCCAACAACTTTTCCGGACAATGACTCAATCAAACCAACAGATTTTACAATCCATAAATCGGGGCATACAACGGTTAGCCCAAGCGAAAAGCCCAACTAAAAAGGCGTGTTTCGGGACAAAGCGATACCAAACCCTAAAAAAAGCAAACACTGACCTTTGAGGGAAACGGTAATTCTAGTACGGAAACTACAATCGTAGGTGACCTAAATGCCATCACCACTCCGTTCCGGAAGAGTGGTTGATAACAAAGTAACTTCGCCTATAGTTACCCCATCGATTACTCCCCACCGGATATCGAACTAGATACCGCTAATAGAAAACCGAGGAGCCTACCACGGTAGAGGTACCCGGTTAAATCACAACCAAAGAAAACCGAAAGCCAAGGTTACACAGCAAGTAGAGCCATATGCAAAATATAGAGCAAAACCACCGTTCCCTAAAAAATTAGCCATGCTAACCAGGGATACAAACTTTGAGGAAATTAGGGCGCTTTCAAGAATCTAACGATAAACCTTCCTTTTCTCGAAGCTATTAAAAAGCTACCTAACCACAGCTAAGTTTCTTAAAGAGTTGTGCACTACTAGGCGTAAGACAAACATACCTAAAGGCGCCTTTTAACTGAGCGGTTCCCAACTTTATCCGAAAATAATGGAATTGTTAAGTACAAGGACCCCGGTCGTCCCTCTTTGTAAAATGCACCTTAGGAGATTCCCACACGACCGCCTTTATTAGACACGGGGGAAAGTGTTAACTTACTCCCCGTGTATTACTTGTATAAACAAATAGGTACAGGAAATGCAACCTACAAAAATAACGTTGCAATTAGCGGACGGTCAATTAAGTATCCTAAAGGTGTAGTGGAAAACGTGTTTGTTAAGGTTCAGGATTTCTACTATCCTGCTGATTTTGTTATCCTCGATACGTAAAGTCGCTAATGACTCTGCACCCGATCATCTTAGGGGCCCCCTTCTTGGCAACTGCCAATGCGCTTTATAAATTGTCGCGATGGAAAGATGTCCTTATCTTTTGGCCATCTTTTTCCGTCGAGGTAAATGTTTTAAAATGATGAAACAGGATTACCCGATTAGATGCGTAGATGGGGAGGTTAGCATGATCGAGAGTTTATCTCAAGATTATTTTAACAACACGTTTCCTAAAAACAATATGTACAAATTCCTTTCTTTTGGAACTTCAGATTTTGTAAATGACTCCTACTTAGAGGAAGTCAACACCATCCTGGAGTCCACACTAATTGTAGACCCGTCGGTTGCTCCATATACTGATTACGAAGACTTGCTACCTAAGCAAGTCTTCATTACGCAAGATAAGGACACTTATGAAACATCAACGGACATTCCGTCCACACCAGTGCTTAAACCTCTTCCCCCGGAGTTAAAATATATTCAACTTGATCCGGATGGTAGTCACCCGATAATTATATCTTCTCCTACGTTAACTAAGGATGAAAAGACATGTTTAATAAGGGTGATTAGGGAACATCGGTCTCGCGATTGGTTGGTCCCTAGCCGACATTAAGGGAATTGACCCTAATGTTTGCACTCATCGTATCCATTTGGAGGATAACGCGAAGACTTCTCATGAACCTCGGCCGATTGAACCCCGCCATGAAAGAGGTGGTTAGGGAAGAAGTCTTGCGTTTACTTTCGATCGCGGGTATTATATACCCAATCTCGATAGCGAATGGGTAAGTCCCATTCATGTAGTTCCTAAGAAATCGGGAGTTACCATGGTGCGTAGCGGGAAGGGTGACTATGTTGTCACTCAAGGTCCACTGAAATGGAGAATCAGTATTGATTCAGACGTTTAAATGCTATGACACTAAAGGATCACTTTCCTTACCATTTATAGATCGGATGCTAGAACGCGTCTAGCTGGTCATGCCTTTTATTGTTTTCGGATGGCTACTCTAGCTATTTTCAGATTATTATTGATATTGATGACCAAGAAAAGACAACCTTCACATGTCCGCCGGAACATATGCCTATAATCGAATGCCTTTTGGCCTTTGTAATGCCCCTGGTACCTTCCAGCGATGTATGCTTCATATATTTAGTGACATGGTAGAGCGCTTTATGGAAGTGTTCATGGATGATTTTTCTATCTATGGAGACTCCTTTACAGAATGCTTGTCTAACCTGTCTAAGGTCTTGACACGGTGTGAAGAAAAGAGCCTCGTTTTAAATTGGGAAAAGTGTCATTTCATGGTCAAAAAGGGCATAGTACTAGGTCATATTGTATCTAGTGATGGCATCGAAGTAGATAAAGCCAAACTAGATAAGATAGCGACCCTACCTAAACCACGGACTGTCCGTGAGATTAGAGCCTTTCTAGGCCATGCAGGGTTTTATAGGCGTTTCATTAAAGATTTTTCGAAAATAGCTAGGCCTTTAACTAACCTCGCTTTTTGAAGGATGCAATCTTTGATTTTAATTTTAATCGTAAACAGGCTTTTGAAACCTTAAAAGCCGCCCTAACCACTGCACCTATTATACAGCCTCCTGATTGGTCTAAACCTTTCGAACTCATGTGTGATGCTAGTGACTATGCAGTTGGTGCTGTCTTGGGACAGAAACTAGATAATAAGTCCACTGTTATTTATTATGCTAGTAAAACATTAAACGGCGCTCAACGGAATTATGCAACTACTGAAAAAAGAATTCTTAGCTGTCATTTATGCTTTAGATAAGTTTAGATCCTTATTTGGTTGGTTCTAAAACTTTAGTTTACGGACCATGCAAAATTTTAGGTACCTTCTTGCAAAGAAGGATGCTAAGCGAGATTAATCCGATGGATTCTTCTCCGCAAGAGTTCACATTTGAAATAAAAGGACAAAAGAGGGGTCGAAAACGTAGTTGCCGACCACTTATCTAGACTTACAAATGGCGATAGTAGTGATTCCGAGTCCATACGGACTCTTTTCACGATGAGCATCTTTATGCTATTTTCAAAGCACCATGGTATCTTTGACATTGTAAATTATTTAGCAGCTGATGTTATGCCTTATAATTGGTCAAGAAATGAACGTAAGAAGTTCTTGGCCGAGTCAAGTTATACTCTTTGGGATGAGCCCTACCTTTTTAAGTATTGTGCGCGGATCAGATTATTCGTCGTTGCATTCCCGGTGGGAATATAATGAAGTTCTATCGTTCTGCCATGACAAAGAGTGTGGTGGCCACTTTAGTGGAATGAAAACAGCCGCTAAAGTTCTTCAATGTGGATTTTATTGGCCTACCCGTTTTAAGGATGCCCAAGTGTATTGCAAGACGTGTATTCGTTGCCAACAACTTAGGCGAATCACGAAGCGTAATATGATGCCATTAAATCCAATCTTGATAGTAGAAATTTTTTATGTTTGGGGTATTGATTTCATGGGCCCTTTCCCTGTTTCCCACGGTTATATTTATATTCTAGTTGTCGTGGACTACGTGTCTAAATGAATAGAGGCCCTAGCTTGCCGTAGCAATGACCATAAGACCGTTGTATTTTTTATTAAAGAATATATTTTCTGTCGGTTTGGCATTCCTAAAGCCATCATTAGTGATGGTGGAACACATTTTTGCAACAGAGTTGTTGCATCCCTAGTGAAAAAGTATGGAGTTACACACAAAGTAGCAACTCCTTATCATCCACAAACTAGCGGACAAGTAGAAGTTTCTAATAGGGAAATCAAAAAGATTTTAGAAACAACAAGTAAACCCCGATAGGAAAGACCGGGTCAAGTTGCGTTTATCGGATGCCTTATGGGCATATAGAACTGCTTTCAAAACTCCTATAGGTATGTCTCCCTTTAGACTTGTATTTGGGAAACCATGTCATTTGCCGATTGAATTAGAGCACCGTGCTCTCGTGGGCTATAAAAAGCCTTAACTTCAATATTGATGAGGCGGTGTCAAAACGAAGTTACAATTAAATGAGCTTGAAGAAATCCGTGAAGCGATTCTTACGATCTCGCTGAAGGATTATAAAGCTAACATGAAACGTGTTCATGATAAGCATATCTTTGCGCGAAAGAGTTTGTGGTCGGACAAAAGGTTTTGCTTTACAACTCCCGTCTACATATTTTCCCGTGGAAACTAAAACCCGTTGGTCCGGCCCTTTTTTCGTTATCAAGTCACCCTTACGGGGCAATTACCTTGGTAAATCCCAAGGACAACAGTACCTTTCAAGTTAACGGTCAACGATTAAAACATTTTCACTTAACTTTCGTCCCCTCGATATAGAGGAAGTCCTTTTACAGGACCCTATATATGAGGAATGACCCTTGTCATTGGTGTACTTCTTTCACTTCCATTTAATGGTAAGTGCACCATTAAGGTAACCGGGCCCTCCCTATGGAGTGTGTGGCTGTAAGTATCGGATCCTAAGTCCACGGTTCACATATTTCACGTTTTCCACTCTTGCATGTTTTCTCGGATTTTTGAGTCATGTTTCTCTATGGTGTGAATTATGTCTTTATTTGCTTAATGTTTTTCCTATAAAAAAAAAAATAATAATAATAATAATAAATAAATAAATAAATAATAATAATAATTGTTTTCATTTTTAGATATAGATATATATCTAAACCCAGAGAACTAGCAATCCAACAAGTCTTGGGAATCTGACTTTAAACGACCCATGTTAAAACAAATTTTGTGTTTAAAAATTTGTTTGGGGGTGGGAAATCGGTCTTTCCATCCGGATTGCTCGAACTTTCTATTTGTGTTGCTTAGGTCCATTAGTATAGTTCATTGGGGTTGACGTCATCTAATTTAGTGTTCATTCGTTAAGATAACTTACGCCATGCACGCACTTCGAGGCATTTTCCACTATCTTATATGTCACCCACGGTCGGAATAGAGTAGTTTATGGATCATTGGATTGGAAATTCTCTCCTGATCATTTCCATATCTCATTCGCATAAAAATCGGACCGATAACGGCGGAAATTTAGTTTGAAGTTGCGCTTTAAAAATCGGCGAAGGTCGAAAAAATCGATTGGGCTTTGGCGACTCGCTTCTATACTGCCAGCGCCATCCTCCAAAACAGAATCGCGACTTCATCTTCTCAAACCGCCTTTCACTAATTCAAATTAAACCCTAGCAACAAAAAATAAAAAATAAATAAAGAAATAAAAATAAAAATAGAATACATCAAAATAGAAAGACCACCCCTTTGTGAAACACCAACACAATCTCCAACCGTTTCCACCAAGAAAACACCCACCAATTCAAGTTTTCAAACTTGCCACCGTGAACCACCACCGCCACCACCATTGTTTCTCGTTGTTTTTATCAAACTCGCCTCCCCCGGGCTACAAAACCATTAGTTATCTAAGAAACTTCAATGGCGCCACGACGAAGAATGTTGCCGAACACGCGTTTGAGGCCGACCATTTCGCACCATTTTACGCCAATATGATTAAGAGGGATTGGAACAGATCGTGGTATTCGGACGGATGAGTTCTATCACTATGATTTGGTAGAACAGTTTTATAAGAAACGAGAATTGAGGGAAATAGGATTTTCATTAGGATAGCGAGAACGAGGGAGGAAGTAACGGAGACAGTTGTTGGTCGAGCTATTAGGAATCACGCTTTGAACCAACCTAGATCGACCATTCAGGAATCGATATCTGCAGTTCTGTTTTGATGAAAGATACGGTCATAGAGGGTGAATACAATACGATATCTCATTGCGTTAAGCGGACGACCACTCGAACCAATCAACCGGGGTCAGAGCTCGGTGGATTGGTAGGAACGCCCCGGGAAAGACAAAGTCACGACATCGGACTTCGATTGTCGCGCCGACGTTCTCGGATTTTGCAAACGAATGAGTGTAATTTCTACATCCTCGATTTAATTTTGAATGTGATTAGAGGAGGTGGGAAAGAGCATGGGCCTCTTCCCCGTATTGATCACTAAGATTATGCTCTCATTTAGAGCTGTCGCTAAATCTGCTCCTATTAAGATCAAATTGCATTCTAATGCAAGTATTTATAAGGAATGCATCCAAGAGACTTGGCTGTTGTCTGCAGAGAATGAAGTTGAGTCGCATAATGAAGGGGAAGATATGACATGGTTGGTTGAGGATAATTTCGATAGTCATACTTCTAATTTAGAACGAATGATAATGCTGCAAACTGGTTTGCGATGCGGTTATCGTATCTGTGAAGATATCCGACATAGACAAATTGTACTTCGAAATAAGCAAACGAACTTTCAGACGAGAGTTGAAATGCTCGAAAGGGGTCAGGAAGATATCTTGTCTAACTTGGAGATTATCCACCAGAATCACCAAGCCCAGTATGCAGTACTCAAGACTGAGATGGAAGCACAGTGCTTGTTCAGGATAGAGATGCTACGACGCATGCCACTCGTGGATGAGTCTGTCTCACCGAAGTCCGAGAGGCATGGCGTCGTCGCCCCGCCAGGGCGGATGGCTCAAGCCATTCTTCACCACGAACCGGTCTCCATCCGGGGACCATCTTCTTCACACGCCTAGGTGTTCACCATCGGTTGTGTCTGTTATTTCATTTCATTTTTTTTATTGTTTTGTTAGTGGAATTTTATTTCAGTAGTTAGATTTGAATATTAAGTTGTTTGTTTTCGATTGCTTGGATTTCATATTATTTTAATATAATTTATTTTGATCATCTTTTTCGTAAAAGTTGTCTTGGAGTCAAAGTTGAAAATTAGGCCGATATCGGCATATCTATGATTTTTTTGTAGTGGTAGCATGATATGTAGTAGAGTTTAGAAGTTAGTATTCTAAACCAAGTTTAAAAGATACCAGGGTTGTTAGGAAATCAAAACTATGGTTAGTTTCCGTTTTCGGGTTTGGCAGTTTTCTATTTCCGGAAATTGCCTTAAAACAATTTGGCAACTTGCCGATTTGTTTTGGAAACCCATAACCTATTTAAACTTCCATCAATCTACACTCACAACCCATACTACACCCCACAATCATCTCTCACCTTTCACTCCAAGCTTTTTCTACTTGTTTTTTCTTAAAATCAAGCTTGCAAGATTTACTTTGGCGCCAGCGCCTCGGTAAGCGCGCGCTATATACACTTCCATAAATTTTTGTGGAAGGCGCCCAAGCAGAGCGCGACTCGCCCTATAACACTGTAAATCGAAAAATCTCACGAGCGCGCCCGCGCCCAAGCAGAGCGCGACCCGCGCCCAAACACTGTAATTCCAAAAACCTACGAGCGCGCCCGCGCCCTCCTCCCGTAAGCACAGGAAATTCCGATTTTCTGAGGTTTCTTCCAGGTTTTCGCAGCTGTTCTACAGAGTAGTTTTGAGATGACACCTCCTATAGTGATTCTGAACAGTCATTTGAAGACTTGATGGGAACCGATACCTATGGAGCATCGTTCGCGGCCGGATCGATGCGATTAGGATGGCGGCATCTTCCGGTGAGTGATGGCGATTCTTTTCACCTAAGCTAACTGAATTCTTCTATAATAATATTACTTTTTTTGTACCCAAGAAGGAGAACAAAAATTTTCCCTTGCTATTGCCGGCACGACTATGGAATTCAGTAAGCAATTGATAGCTTTGGTTTCGGGGTTGCCATTACGACGACCCTATGCACGTGGGGATATATGACACATAACTCATACCTATATGAATATGCCTATTTCCATGAGTATTATGGGGAGGGTGTTTCAGATCATGGACCAAGACCAATATAACATCGCATACGAAAGTAGCCTATCGCTGAATGTAGGCACAACCATGTTGTTCATCATGATGAACATTCTAGGGAACGGCGGTTTACTTACGCCAATAATACCGCTGGTGACGCGTTTTCCTTGCTTTAGTGAGGGCGTCGTCGGTATGACATTCCCCGAAGTTTTAGTTGCTACTCGGCGAGGCCATACCTTGAGGCATAAGTACCTTCTTATGCCTGTCTTGGTTTGCCGCGATTATCTTGGCGGCTTGCCTACCCATATTTCACGTACCGCATTACCGATTGGGAAAGGGTCGAAACCATGAGACCCCCACCAATCGCGGTGGTAAGATCATTCGAGCCATGACTTGGTCGGGATGGCAGGTGCAACCACATTTGGTTGCCCCTTACACCCCATCAGACCAAGTAACACTAGAGAGGTTAGCACTAGTTGATGATACGACGGAAGGGGCAAGTTGTTATGGCATGGCGGGGATCTTGAAAAGAACCTCATATAGAAGAGGAGGATGACGAGTAAATCTGGGGTGCAGGTAAGTTTTAGTTAAGTTAGTGTCTGCTTATGTCCCAAGCAATTTCATTTCGTTAACCCCATAATGGGTGGAACTCTTATAGAGTTGCGTCAGTTTTTTTTTATATTACTATATTTGTATGTTTTAACCTTGTTTTGCACATGTTCCTGAATTTCACGCGCTTCAATGGTATTTTTCCTACCATCTTTATTTAAATGCTTTGAGGACAAAGCATGCTTCTTGTTTGGGGGCAAAGAAACACGTGTAATTAAGACATCTGTTAGGATATAGATATGTATAATATGCACTTGTTTTCTAGTTAAAATTTCAAAAATTCAAAAATATAAATAAAAAGTATGCTATACACTTAGGAATATTGGTATTGTTTTCTTTCTCTATGCTCTTAACAATTTAGAAGTCTCACATAGCTTTTGCATCAGAATAAATGTTAGAAACTTAGGTTAATATGTAGGTAATAATCTTTGCATCTATCTATAAATTTATTACATGAGTATCTATGATTGTTAGCGAAGTAAGTTTGAAATCTAGGCTAGAGTACCTATTCTACAAATCCTCGTGAGAATATAGCCTAAAAGCCTTATATGGCGAAACAATTGATAAATGACACAAGGGAGAAGTAAAATCCGGATAGAAAATCACCGCCCACTTGCTTGATCACTAAGCCATATCCTGGCGAGAATTTAGGCCCTCTTTGGATCGATATAGCCAGAAATTCAAACCTATGAATTATTTTCCGCTAGTCGCCCCTCTGAGCCTTTCTTTAGCCTTCCATAAACCACAATTCCTTTACCCTGTTACAAAAACAAAAACAAAATAAAATTAAAAAAAAAAAAGAGAATAAATCAACCTACCCAATTTAGAATAAGTCTGAGAATAGAATGAGTGAAGAAAGAAGAAGAGAAAAACCTGTGTAAACAAAAATTAGTTAGTTGCTTCAGAAAAAGAAAAGAAGTTTCCATCCAAGGAAAAAAAAAAAAAAAATATATAGAAATAAATAAAAACTCCAAAAAATAGAATAAAGGGAGTCAAAAGCCAAAGAAAAGAAAAAAGAAAAAATATGGCTAAGGATGGAAACAAAGTATAGAAGCAAAAGGAAATAACAAGGTTTTCTCTAAGTTACATAATATGAAGACTCTATTATCTCAGACTTGTCCTTTTTGAATATCCATTTCCTTCCTTCTTAAACCATCTCCTAATCCCTGAACACCTAATAAAGACCTCTAGCTCAATTAGGAATAGGTTAGTGTGATAGTAAGTGGCAGATGTGTTTGATCGACTCGGCTTCCTTGTTGTCATTGAGATTGTAAGGTAAAGTGTGCACATTAATCGGAGCAAAGAAAACTTGAGTGGAAAAATCGAGTGGTTTTGTCTTGACATTTATGTGAGGACCTACTTAAGGACGCTTATTCGAAGTTTTCAGAAACGGACCTGCTATTACATTTCATAGTATTACTCATTGTTATATGTTCATTTTAGATGATTGATTATTATGCCTATATTAGCTTAGGGTTATTTGGGTTATTCTTATGTATTTGCTAGTGAGATGTATAGATAGTTGAGACATGAATGAGAAAACAATAGTTTTATTTCTTAGTCGTTGTAGTATAGATGAAGTTTGTGAGTACCTTCACTGGAAAACTCTCACGAGGCTATAACTTCGCCCACTAGGAATTCCTAGTGGTTTAAGGCCTTGTTGCATATGGTCAATGCAATCGCACTCAGCGAGACGAGAGTAGATAGAACTCCATTTTTGGCCACTTATGCTAATTTCTCATATTTGCTTAAGGACAAGCAAAATGCTATTTGGGGGTGGTTGATAAGAGCCCAAAACTATAGTTTTAACCCCATAGCAGTCATACTTTTAGACCAATTAGGTGAGTAATAAGTAAGAGTTAAGACTGATTACGTGTTTTTATGTATTTCAGGCTTCAAAGTCAATTTTGTGCAGGAATGTGCCACTTTGATGAGATAAAGGAGAAATGGTTGGTTACTAAGGAGTTCGGTGATTAAAGGCCAAGATTCAAGAAGACAAAGCCTTTGTAAAGCCTGGTCAAAAGATGAAAAGTCAAAGTCCACGCAGGCAGAAATAGTGCACAAAGTCAACAGAACTTCCGAAGACCATATCTTTAGACTCAGACCTCGGAATTGGGCCTACCTTATGTCAAAACGACCGGCTCGGAAAGAGCTTTCCAATGGTCCAAGTCTTGACCCAATCAGAGGAGCAGAAGTTTACGAAAAGCCTATTGAAGCGAACTGCAGCTGAAGAGGCCTTTTTGGACTGAAAGAATTGGGTTTTGGGCCTGATTCTCTGGCCCAAAACATGGCTCCAAGCCCATGCACGATTTTTGGATCTGGATGTATAAAAATAAAAGCTTCACTCTTTGTTAATGGTAGCTAGTTAGACCTAAATTAATATATAGAATTCTAGATCTAGTTTTATTAATTAATTAAGTGTTAGTTCCATTTCAATTCCTGTTTTAGATTAAATTCTTGAATCATTGTTCTTGATTGATTAGATAAATAAAATAGTTAGTTTGTCAATTTAATTTGGTTATTTCCATTCTAGATCTAATTTCAATTCTTGTTCTCATTTCATTCCAAGCCATTAAATTAGATTCATTATTGTTAAATTAAGTAAATCTCAATTTCTTACATTATGTTTAGTTTAAATTCAATGGGAAATGTTAGTTTGATGAATCAAGGCTAAAACCTCCATTAGAGGGGTTGATGAAGCCTTGATGAAAACTTAGTGGTTAGTATAGAATTGGTTGTAGAATCTATTCCACTCTAGAAGGTCGTGTTTAAGCCATGAGAATGGGTGGGCGACCTCTCACATGCTAGTTAGTATCCGGTAGGAATGCCATGAACACTAGGGATTAGAACTCGAAATTCTCGCCGTAAGAACGTGAGAATTGAGATACAACATTCTACGCTAGGTCGTTAAGTTGGATTCGAGGTGGATTCAATTCCCCTCTAATTTATTTATCTAGATTCAAACAATCGTATTTCCGTAGCTTCTTAGATTAACTTTAGTTTATATTTTATAATTTATATTTAATTTAAAATAACGCGTCTTGTTAGCATAACATTTCGTAAAGCTCTCATTGACTTAAGACTGATTTCTTAGACTTAGAAAACAATCCATGCTAGGGAACTAGGAGTGGAACGAACTTCCTACTCCACTTAGTGCAATTTGCATCGAGAGTAGAAGCTTTGATAATCGAGATTAAAAGACTCAGTTTTAGTTTACTTACGGATTGAATTCATCGTTCATTTCGTAGGTAAACTATTCATTTTACAGATATCACTATCTACCATTAACAAAGAGCTAAGCTTTGGTTTTTATATGTTCAGATCCAAAAATCGTGCATGGGCTTGGATCCATGTTTCGGGCCAGAGAATCAGGCCCAAAACCCAATACTTTCAGTCCAAAAAGGCCTCTTCAGCTGCAGTTGACTTTGACAGACTTTTTGTCCACTTCTGTTCCTCTGATTGGGCCAACGCTTAGACCATTGGAAATCTCTTTCCGAGCCGGTCGTTTTGACATAAGGTAGGCCCAATTCCGAGGTCTGAGTCCAAAGATATGGTCTTCGGAAGTTCTGTTGACTTTGTGCACTATTTCTACCCACGTGGACTTTGACTTTTCATCTTTTGACCGGGCTTTACAGAGGCTTTGTCTTCTTGAAAATTGGCCTTTAATCACAGAACTCCTTAGCAACCGACCTTTGCTCCTTTATCTCGCTAAAGTGGCACATTTCTACACATAATGGACTTTGAAGCTTGAAATGCATAAAAACAAGTAATCAATATTAACTCTTACTTATTATTCACATAATTGGTCTAAAAGTACCATTGTTAAGGGGTTAAAACTACAGTTTTGGGCTCTTATCAAACCACCCCCAAACAGCATTTTGCTTGTCCTCAAGCAAATATGAGAAATTAGAATAAGTGACCAAAAATGGAGTTCTAACTACTCTCGTTTCGCTGAGTGCGATTGCATTGACCATATACAACAAGGCCTTAAACCACTAGGAATTCCCTAGTGGACGAGTTATAGCGTCGTGAGAGTTTTCCAGTGAAGGTACTCACAAACTTCATCTATACTACAACGACTAAGAAATAGAACTATTATTTCCTCATTCATGTCTCAACTATCTATACATCTCACTAGCAATTGAATAAGATTAACCAAGTCAAAAACCTAAACTAATATATGCATAATAATCAATCATCTATGATACAAATATATATACAATGAGTAATACTATGAAATGCCTAGCAGGTTCGTTTCTGAAAACTCGGAATAGCGTCCTTAAGTAGGTCCTCACATAAATGTCAAGACAAAAACCACTCGATTTCTCCAAGCTCGAGTTTAAGCTACTCCGATTAATGTAAGTGGGCACACTTTACTTTACAATCTCAATGACAAACAAGGAAGTTCGAGTCGATCAAACACATCGCCACTTACTATCACACTAACCTATTCCTAATTGAGCTAGAGGTCTTTATTAGGTGTTGTGGGGATTAGGAGATGGTTTAAGAAGGAAGGAAATGGATATTCAAAAGGACAAGTCCGAGATAATAGAGTCTTCATATTATGTAACTTAGAGAAAACCTTGTTATTTTCTTTTTGCTTCTATACTTTGTTTCCATCCTTAGCCATATTTTTCTTTTTCTTTTCTTTGGCTTTTGACTCCCTTTTATTCTATTTTTGGAGTTTTATTTATTTTCTTTTTTTTTCCTTTTCCTTGAATGGAAACTTCTTTTCTTTTCTCAAGCAACTAACTAATTTTTGTTTACAGAGGTTTTTTCTTCTTTCTTCACTCATTCTATTCTCGGACTTATTCTAGATTGGGTAAGTTGAATTTTTATTTTGTTTTGTTTTGTAACAGGGGTAAAGGAATTGTGGTTTATGGAAGGCTAAAGAAAGGCTCGAGGGGTGACTAGCGAGAAAATAATTCATAGGTTTGAATTTCTGGCTATATCGATCGAAAGAGGGCCTAAATTCTCGCCTTAGGATATGGCATAGTGATCAAGCAAGTGGACGTGTGATTTCTCTATCCAGATTTTACTTCTCCCTTGTGTCATTTTTCAAATGTTTGGCTTCATATAAGGCTTTAGGCTATATTCTCAGGATTTGTAGAATAAGTACTCTAGCCTAGATTTTAAACTTCATCTGCTAACAATCATAGATACTCATGTAATATATTTATAGATAGATGCCAAGATTATTACCTACATATTAACCTAAGTTTCTAACAATTATTCGATGCAAAAGCTCATTGAGACTTCTAGATTGATAAGAGCATGAGAAAGAAAACAATACCAATATTCCTAAGTGTATAGCATAAACTTATTTATTTATATTTTTGAAATTTTTAACTTGAAAACAAATGCATATTACACATATCTATATCCTAACAGATGCCTTAATTACACGTGTTTCTATGCCCCCAAACAAGAAGCATGCTTTGTCCTCAAAGCATTTAAATAAAGAGGGTAGAAAAATACCATGGAAATGCGTGAATTAAATTAAAAAACTGACCCAACTCTATAAGAGTTCCATCCATTATGGGGTTACCAGAATTAAATTGCTTGGGACATAAGCAGACACTAACTGAACCTAAACACTTACCTCCACTCCAGCGTTTACTCGTCATCCTCCTCTTCTATAAAGAAGTGAGGTTCCTTCGCATCCTGCCATGCCATTATAATTTGCCAAGCTTGCCGCCATTTATCATCTACGGATGCTAACCTGTTAAGCGCCACTTGGTCAGATGGGGTGTAAGGTGCAACCTGATGAGGTTGTATCCTCCACCCTTGCCAAGTCATTGCATGGAAAGATCGAATAATAGAATTGGTGGGTCTCACAATTTCGACCCCAACCCAATCCGTGAAATGGGCACAAAAAATAGGGAAGAAATATAGCATAATACGGCAAACTAAAATAGGCATAAGAAGATACTTATGCCTCATGCTATGGGCTCGTGCTAAACTAGACATCAAGGTTCTGGGAAGGTCATGGCACATACGTCCCGTGGCTAAAGCAAGGAAGACCCTGCAAGTGGCATCATTCACAGAAGAAAAAATGCCATTCCCCTAAAATGTTTAGCAGGATCCAAAACATAACAGTTCCTATGTTCATGGACAGGCTACCAAGGGCGACGTTATATTCCCCTTGGTCCTCGATACGGAAAATGCCTGCCCCATAAGCCTTATGCAAAAATTCATAAGTGTAGACATGCATATTATCTACCCAATAGCATCATGGGTCTTGTATTTCAGCGGGCATGGCAAGTCCAAGAACAAATGCTAGCAAGAACCATAAGCAGTTCCCAGCCTACGTGTGTGATCACATCGCGAAACCAAGCACTATAAGTAGTGCTTTGAAACAATCTTCGAAAGACTGTTCTGGTATTATTGTAGGAGATGTCATCTCAAAACTACGCCGGAACAGCTGCAAATCACCCGGGAACAACCCGAAAACTGGAATTTTCCGTGTTCACGTAAGGCAGGGGCGCTGGTGCACTCCACTTACTGGCTTGGTCGGCGTCCGAGGTTTTGGAGTTATAGAGTTTAGGCGCGAGTCGCGCTCAAGTTGGGGGCTGGTGCGCTCAGTGTAAGCTTTCTGAAATTGTCTAGGGCGCAGGTGCGCTCCACTGGGGCGCAGGTGCGCTCCGAGGTGTTGATTTGTGAAAATGGTGAAAAACAACGGGAAACGTGGGAGTGAAAGGTGAGAGATGGAAGTTAGGTGTAGTGTGGGTTGTGAGTGTAGAATGAATGAAGTTTTTATAGGTTTTGAATTGTTAAAACGAATGGGTAGGTTGCCAAAAGCTTTAAGGCAATTTCGGACACAATAAAATTTCGAACCCAAAAGCGGAAACAACTCATATTCTTTATTCTATAACAACCCTAATATCTTTTATACTGGATTTAGACTAGTAACTTCTAAACTCTCTTAGATTTCATCCTACCACCACATCTAATCATAGGTATGGCAATTACGACAATATTCTCAACCTTCACTCCAAAACAAACTCTAAAATGGAGGATCTTCTACAAATCATGATAGAATAAATAATACCACCCCCAAACAATTCGGGAAGGTGGGATTAACAATAAAATCCATGCACAATTTGAAAAGAACAACATTATATCAAAATTGAAATTCAAACAACATTTAACTACCAAATTCAAAGTTAACTCTTAAATTTAACAACGTAACATCCTATCTACTAAAAATAATAAAAACAACATCAAAACAACAAACAAGGAGAAATCTAGCTACTCTTAAAGGGGCGAGGAGGGGGATAAGAATAGGAAGTTTAGTGATCAAGCATGGAAAAACCAAACATCCCACCCCCAAACAAATTTTTGAAAACAGGTTTGTAAAAATTTGTTTTAAAACATGGGTCTTTTAAAGTCAGATTCCCTAGACTTAAAGTGATATATATGTATTTACATGCAGTTTCCCATATATCAATAATCTAAACAATTGTGGATCTTTCCATAAATAGTTAACATGGAATGCACCACCAAACAGAATCAAGCTCCAAAACTTTCTACAATGCAACTTAGTTGAATAAGAAGGTGTCCAAGTCTAAACGTATGCGTAAACACAAATAATCATTTTACGTAAATACGTGTTTATATCAATATTCCTACTCTCAATAACGAAATAATATAAGAGAGTCAGGATTCGTTCCACTCTTAAACCCTCAAGACTTAAACAAATTCAACTAATCAAACCCAAAAGGAACAATGGTGAGAGTAATGATTTGATGTGAAATTTCTATACTACCATTCCCAACACAAGAACAATAAGAAGAACAAGACATAATTAAATTAAATTGAAATTAAAACTAATTTAGAACTAAGATTGTGAATAACTAATTATGAATTTAAGACAACTAAATCCAAATAAGAATTTAAGCAATAATCTAAATTGAAATGAAGAACTAATACTTTATTCTAAAAACTACATATGATTCTAAACTAACTAATTGAATGAATGTAAAAAACTAGATCTAGATCTAAAAACTAAGGTTTAATGGCTACTTTTCTTATCCTAACCGAATTTATTTTCTAACCTAACTAAGATATGTATAATATGCATTTGTTTTCAAGTTAAAAATTTCAAAAATATAAATAAATACGTTTTTGCTATACACTTAGGAATACTGGTATTGTTTTCTTTCTCTATGCTCTTAACAATCAAGAAGTCTCACGTAGCTTTTGCATCAGAATAATTGTTAGAAACTTAGGTTAATATGTACGTAATAATCTTTGCATCTATCTATAAATATATTACCTCGAGTATCTATGATTGTTAGCGATAAGTTTGAAATCTAGGCTAGAGTACTTATTCTACAAATCCGGTGAGAATATAGCCTAAAAGCCTTATATGAAATAAACATTTGAGAAATGACACAAGGGAGAAGTAAAATCCGGATAGAAATCACCGTCCACTTGCTTGATCACTATGCCATATCCTAAGCGAGAATTTAGGCCCTCTTTGGATCGATATAGCCGAGAAATTCAAACCTATGAATTATTTTCCGCTAGTAAGCCCCTCGAGCCTTTCTTTAGCCTTCCATAAACCACAATTCCTTTACCCCGTTACAAAAATAAAACAAAATAAAAAAATTCAACTTACCCAATCTAGAATAAGTCGAGAATAGAACGCAGTGAAGAAAGAAGAAGAAAAACCTGTGTAAACAAAAATTAGTTAGTTGCTTGGGAAAAGAAAAGAAGTTTCCATTCAAGGAAAAAAAAAAAACAGAAATAAATAAAAACTCCAAAAATAGAATAAAAGGGAGTCAAAAGCCAAAGAAAAGAAAAAAAAAATATGGCTAAGGATGGAAACAAAGTATAGAAGCAAAAGAAAATAACAAGGTTTTCTCTAAGTTATATAATATGAAGACTCTATTATCTCAGACTTGTCCTTTTGAATATCCATTTCCTTCCTTCTTAAACCATCTCCTAATCCCCGCAACACCTAATAAAGACCTCTAGCTCAATTAGGAATGGGTTAGTGTGATAGTAAGTGGCAGATGTGTTTGATCGACTCCGGCTTCCTTGTTTATCATTGAGATTGTAAGGTAAAGTGTGCCTACTGCGCACTGGAGTAGCGAAACTTGAGCGGAAAAATCAGAGTGATTTTTGTCTTGACTTTTATGTGAGGACCTACTTAAGGACGTTATTCCGAGTTTTCAGAAACGGACCTGCTAAGCATTTCATAGCATTACTCATTGTATATATGTTTATTCGTAGATGATTGATTATTATGCATATATTAGCTTAGGTTTCGACATGATTATTCTGTATTCATCGCTAGTGAGATGTATAGATAATTGGGACACAAATAAGGAAACAATAATTTTATTTCTTAGTCGTTGTAGTATAGATGAAGTTTGGGAGTACCTTCACTGGAAAACTCTCACAAGGCTATAACTCGTCCACTAGGGAATTCCTAGTGGTTTAAGGCCTTGTTGCATATGGTCAATGCATTCGCACTCAGCGAAATGAGAGTAGATAGAACTCCATTTTTGGTCACTTATTCTAATTTCTCATATTTGCTTGAGGACAAGCAAAATACTGTTTGGGGGTGGTTTGATAAGAGCCCAAAACTGTAGTTTTAAGCCCTTAACAATCGTACTTTTAGACCAATTATGTGAATAATAAGTAAGAGTTAATACTGATTACGTGTTTTTATGCATTTCAAGCTTCAAAGTCCATTATGTGCAGAAATGTGCCACTTTAGCGAGATAAAGGAGCAAAGGTCGGTTACTAAGGAGTTCTGTGATTAAAGGCCAAGATTCAAGAAGACAAAGCCTCTGTAAAGCCTGGTCAAAAGATGAAAAGTCAAAGTCCACGCGGGCAGAAACAGTGCACAAAGTCAACAGAATTTCCGAAGACCATATCTTTGGACTCAGACCTCGGAATTGGGCCTACCTTACGTCAAAACGACCGGCTCGGAAAGAGCTTTCCAATGGTCTAAGCCTTAGCCCAGTCAGAGGAGCAAAAGTGGATGAAAAGTCTGTCGAAGTCAACTGCAACTGAAGAGGCCTTTTTGGACTGAAAGTATTGGGTTTTGGGCCTGATTCTCTGGCCCGGAACATGGATCCAAGCCCATGCACGATTTTTGCATCTGAACATATAAAAACCAAAGCTTAGCTCTTTGTTAAATATAGATAGTTAGGTTAGAAAATAAATTAGGTTAGGATAAGAAAAGTAGCCATTAAACCTTAGTTCTAGATCTAGTTTTAGATTAATTAATTAGTTTTTATTCTTGCCTTAAATTCAGTATTAAATTATTGTTATTGCTATTCATTAGATAAATAAAGTTAATTAGTTCTCCATAATCTAGTTTCATTTTCATTTATTTATTAGCTTAAATCCTTAGATTTTCTTATTTGTCATTATTAGTTTAATTCAATTATTACAGGAGTTTCGAATTGAGTTTAAACAAGTAAAGTTCAAATCTTTATATTATGTCTTGTTTAGATTCCATGAGAAATGATAGTTTAATGACTCTAGGCTAACCCTCCATTAGAGGGGTTGAGGAAGCCTTGATGAAAACTTGATTTTGTGAGCTTAGAATTCGTCCTGATAATCTATTCAATTCTAGAAGTAATTAGTTCACCATGAGAATGGGTTTAATGCTTCACATGCTAGTTATTACTTGGTAGAGATTGCCATGAATAGTTAGGGATTAGATTTACCAATTGTTATGCGATAACATTTCAATTTGGAGTGCGACAGTTCTTTGTTAGTAGATTAAGTAGAGTTAAGGCGGAATCAATCCCCCTAATTCCTTATCATAGAGTCCAGTTAGTATTTATGTAGTTGAATTATTGTATCTTGTTATTATAAATTGAATCCGTAGTATAATCATAGATTAGATATTTCATATAACACATTACTCTCACCATTGTTCTTTGTGTTTGTTCAATTGAATTTGTTTAAGTCTTGAGAGTTAAGAGTGGAACGATTCCGTACTCTATATATTGCATGAATATATATGTGAGAGTAGGAAATAATTGATTTAAACGTAAGAATGGTAGGATTACGTATTAGTGTTGTTAACATTAATATTTAGGATTCTATTATTTTTACGGTTATCAAATGGCGTCGTTGCAAGGAGGCATTCAGATACTCCTTCTTCCACTCCTCGCCTCTTCTGTCAGAGGAGTTTTAATTCTAGTATAATCAGGCTTGTTTTTCGTAGAAATAAATACAACACGCCTATCTAGAATTTCACACACTACACTTGCATCAATGGCTAAAGAACAAGAGACTCCTCTCTCTGATTTTTATAAAGCCCTAAACGATAGCCCTAAGTCGTGCATCGTTCTTGCAGACCTAGTGGGGGATTTTCGAATCCCCCCTAATATATTTAACTTGTTACCGGTTTTTTATGGTTTAGACCACGAGAAGCCTTACCAGCACATGCGTAGGATAGACCAAGTTCTCACTACATTCCATCATCCTAGCGTAAGTCCAGATCAAGTTAAACTTAGGGTGTTTCCTTTCACCTTAGCCGATAAGGCAGTGTCTTGGTTAACTGCCCAAACGCCAAACTCTGTGGATTCATGGGCTCAACTTGTTCAATTGTTCATGGAACAATTTTACCCACCACTGAAGACAGATGAAATGCTTCACAAGATTCATTTCTTTAGCCAGAATCCTCATGAATCCTTTTTAGAGGCCTGGAATCGTTTCACTGATCTTCTCATTGAATGCCCGCATCATAATCTTGCGAAAGACACGCTTGTTCGTGCTTTCTTCAAGGGGCTTTCACATTATCATAAGGAGGTTCTAGATATCATGACTGGGGGTACTTTTCTTAGTAAAGGAGCCTTGGAGGCTTATAAATTCTTAGAAGATCAATCTAAGAAGAACAACAATTGGGGAGGTAACGATTCCTCCCGCTCCTCTCCTTCTTCTCTTGAGGTTAAACATGATCCCGAGCTTAAAACTCTTATCGATGCCCTCACTAAAAAGGTAGATGCCATCTCTGTTCAACAACAACCCACTCCAGTCATGAACATTAACTCTACTCATTGTAATGTCTGTTGTAGTCTTGAGCATTCCGACTTCTATTGTCCTCTTGTCTATGCACAAACACCACCAAAACCATCACATTTCAACCAGTTAACTCAACATCAAGGACAAGGGAACTTAGGTGACCAGAATAGAGGTTTAGTACCCATAACCCAGAACTATCAACATCAAGACATGAACGCTCAACAAGCTTTAATTCCAATACAACCATCTACAGACAAAGTAGTAGTGACCTTGTTGGAGAAACAAAATCAAATTATGCAACAAAACTCCAACTTGATGAAAGATCAACATGATCAAAACTCTAATATGATGAAACAAACGATGCAAATGATGCAGTCTTTGTGCCAAAAGGTTATTGACATGTCTTCTAACCAAAATAATAACCAAACCGGCGTGTTTCCAAGTCAAGCAGTGCCTAACCTATGTTAACAAACACCGCCTTCAAAATTAAAAGTATTTAGTGTAATGGTAATATAAACCAAGGGGACCTACAGGCAGTCACTACCCTTCGTTCAGGGAGAGTAGTTGATAACCAAGTGACTATGCCTAAAGATCACCCGCAAACTATAAATGATACCATACCAAATACTGTCATAGAAATTGAAGACCCTACACCTGTAGAGGTTCCAATATGGAAACCTAGTTGGAAAGTGATAAAAGATATAGCAACAGTTAACAAATATGTTCCCCCTCATATTAGGTATAAAGATAAACCACCGTATCCCGAGAGACTAATTGTGTCTAAAAAGGACGAGAATTTTGATGAGATTAGGGAAGTGTTTAAAAATTTGACTATAAACCTACCTTTTCTAGAAGCTATAAAAAGTCTACCTGGACACGCTAAGTTTCTAAAAGAGTTGTGCACCAAGAAGAGGAAAACCAACATACCCCACGAAGCATTCTTAACGAAACAATATCCCTCTTTATCTGAACATAACGGAATTGTTAAGTACAAGGACCCTGGTCGTCCTACTGTATAATGCACCTTAGGTGATACCTTCATAACAACTGCTTTATTAGACACGGCGAAGTGTTAACTTACTCCCTTTTTATTTATATAAACAACTAGGTCTAACAAAACTTCAACCAACCAAAATGACTTTGCAGTTAGCCGATCATTCTATTAAGTATCCCAAGGGTGTAGTTGAAAATATTTTCGTTAAAGTTCAGGATTTTTACTATCCAGCCGACTTTGTTATTCTTGACACAGAAGTTGCTCATGATTCCATTCCCATCATCTTAGGGCGTCCTTTCTTGGCAACCGCCAATGCCCAAATCAATTGTCGGGATGGCTCAATGACTCTTTCTTTTGTAAATCTTTCTGTAGAAGTTAACATGTTTAGACAAAAACAGGGACAACTAGGTTTGCCTATAGAAGGGGAAGTGAAGTCCATTGAGAGTTTTGTACCTCACATTAGTGCGGCTGACACTATAGTCCCCACATTAGTTGATACCCCTCTTATGGAAGAAGACAAGGATCACAATTTCTACTCCCTAGACGTAGATAACATCAAGGAGGATTTCCTTCTACTCTTTTGCAACCCTTCTTTGCCGCCTCGCGAGTTCTCTCCTATTGACATCCATTCATCTCTTGACGCCATGACGGAAGAAGAATTTTTCGCCCTCTATCCCAGTGATTCTTCTTACCCACCTATTGAGGAATGTCTTGCATATCTCAAGGCCCTCGATGATATAGACCTAAGAACACTAGTTGAACACCATTCACCCACCCCACATCCTCATGTCACTCATTCACCTTCCATCACGAATGTTCCTCGCCTCTACCTTTTCAAAGAACCATTGAGTTTGTACTTGACCTTGGCGTTTCTCCTATGCTTCATAACTATCTAAAACCAACTGGTGAAGAAGTAACACCCAAGGACAAGACACTGACACTTTTTTCATTCTTCCCACCCTTTTCTTCTAACACTTATCCACATTCCAAGTATTTTCCAAAACCATTCATTTTACTCACGATCATTCACTTGGACACCTTCTAATTCAACTAAGTTCGCGTAGAAAGTTTTGGAGCTTGATTCTGTTTGGTGGTGCATTCCATGTTAACTATTTATGGAAAGATCCACAATTGTTTAGATTATTGATATATGGGAAACTGCATGTAAATACATATATATCACTTTTAAGTCTAGGGAATCGACTTTAAAAGACCGACGTTTTAAAACAAATTTTTACAAACCTGTTTTCAAAAATTTGTTTGGGGGTGGGGTGTTTGGTTTTTCCATGCTTGATCACTAAAATTCCTATTCTTATCCCCACCTCTCTCCCTTTAAGAGTAGCTAGATTTATCCTTGTTTGTTATTTTGATGTTGTTTTTTATTATTTTTAGTAGATAGGATGTTACGTTGTTAAATTCCATAGTTAACTTTGAATTTGGTAGTTAAATGTTGTTTGAATTTCAATTTTAATATAATGTTGTTCTTTTCAAATTGTGCATGGATTTTATTGTTAATCCCACCTTCCCGAATTGTTTGGGGGTGGTATTATTTATTCTATCAGGAATTGTAGAAGATCCTCCATTTTAGAGTTTGTTTTGGAGTGAAGGTTGAGAATATTGTCGTAATTGGTATACCTATGATTAGATGTGGTGGTAGGAAGAAATCTAAGAGAGTTTAGAAGTTACTAATCTAAATCCAGTATAAAAGATATTAAGGTTGTTATAGAATCAAGAATATGAGCTGTTTCCATTTTCAGGTTCGAAAATTTTATTGTTTCCGGAAATTGCCTTAAAGCTTTTAGGCAACCTACCGATTCGTTTTAACAATTCAAAACCTATAAAAACTTCATTCATTCTACACTCACAACCCACACTACACCTAAGTTCCATCTCTCACCTTTCACTCCCAAGTTTCCCGTTGTTCTTCACCATTTTCACAAATCAGCACCTCGGGCTTTTGCTGATGGAGGCGCACTGCGCCCTAGACAATTTCAGAAAGTTTACTCAGAGCGTGACCCGCCCCAACTTGAAGTGACTCGCCTTCAAACACTGTAACTCAAAAACCTCGAGGCGCGACCAGCAAGTGGTGAGCGGACCGGCGCCTTCTATGAACACGGAAAATTCCAGTTTTCTGCGGGTTGTGCCCGGGTGATTTGCAGCTGTTCCAGAGCGTAGTTTTGAGATGACATCTCCTACAATAATACCGGAACAGTCTTTCAAAGATTTGTTTCAAAGCACTACTTATGGTGCTTGGTTTCGCGAGGTTATCCCACACGTAGGCTGGGAACCGCTTATGGTTCTTGCTAGCATTTGATCTTGGACTTGCCATGCCCAGTGAAATACAAGACCCATGATGCTATTGGGTAGATAATATGCATGTCTACACTTATGACTTTTTGCATGAGGCTTATGGGGCAGACATTTTCCGTATCGAGGACCAAGGGAAATATAACGTCGCCCTTGGTAGCCTGTCCATGAACATAGGAACTGTTATGTTTTGGATCATGCTAAACATTTTAGGGGAATGGGGTTTTTTCTTCTGTGAATGATGCCACTTGCAGCGTCTTCCTTGCTTTAGCCACGGGACGTATGTGCCTTGACCTTCCCAGAACCTTGATGTCTAGTTTAGCACGAGCCCATAGTATGAGGCATAAGTATCTTCTTATGCCTGTTTTAGTTTGCCGTATTATGCTATGTTCTTCCCTATTTTTTGTGCCCGTTTCACAGATTGGGTTGGGGTCGAAATTGTGAGACCCACCAATTGTATTATCCGATCTTTCCGTGCAATGACTTGGCAAGGGTGGAGGATACAACCTCATTAGGTTGCACCTTACACCCCATCCGACCAAGTGGCGCTTAATAGGTTAGCAATCATAGATGATAAATGGCGTGAAGCATGGCAAATTATCATGGCATGGCGAGGGCGAAGGAACCTCACTTCTTTATAGAAGAGGAGGATGACGAAAACTTATTTGGAGTGGAGGTAAGTTTTAGTTTAGGTTAGTGTCTACTTATGTCCCAAGCAATTTATTTCTTGTTAACCCCATAATGGATGGAACTCTTATAGAGTTGCGTCAGTTTTTTTATTTCCTATATTAGTATGTTCTAACCTTGTTTTGCAGATGTTCGAATTTCACATGGCGTTTCTATGGTATTTTTCTACCCTCTTTTATTTAAATGCTTTGAGGACAAAGCATGCTTCTTGTTTGGGGGGCATAGAAACACGTGTAATTAAGGCATCTGTTAGGATATAGATATGTATAATATGCATTTGTTTTCAAGTTAAAATTTTCAAAAATATAAATAAATAAGTTTATGCTATACACTTAGGAATATTGGTATTGTTTTCTTTCTCTATGCTCTTAACAATCTAGAAGTCTCACGTAGCTTTTGCATCAGAATAATTGTTAGAAACTTAGGTTAATATGTAGGTAATAATCTTTGCATCTATCTATAAATATATTACATGAGTATCTATGATTGTTAGCGATAAGTTTTGAAATCTAGGTAGAGTACTTATTCTACAAATCCTGTGAGAATATAGCCTAAAGCCTTATATGAGAAAACATTTGAGAAATGACACAAGGGAGAAGTAAAATCGGATAGAGAAATCACACGTCCACTTCCTTGATCACTATGCCATATCCTAAGCGAGAATTTAGGCCCTATTTGGATCGATATAGCCAGAAATTCAAACCTATGAATTATTTTCCGCTAGTAAGCCCCCTCGAGCCTTTCTTTAGCCTTCCATAAACCACAATTCCTTTACCTGTTACAAAAGCGAAACAAAATAAAAAATTCAACTTACCCAATCTAGAATAAGTCCGAGAATAGAATGAGTGAAGAAAAAGAAGAGAGAAAACACGTGTAAACAAAAATTAGTTAGTTGCTTCAGAAAAAGAAAAGAAGTTTCCATCCAAGGAAAAGAAAAAAATAGAAAAAAAATAAAAACTCCAAAAATAGAATAAAAGGGAGTCAAAAGCTAAAGAAAAGAAAAAGAAAAATATGGCTAAGGATGGAAACAAAGTATAGAAGCAAAAGAAAATAACAAGGTTTTCTCTAAGTTACATAATATGAAGACTCTATTATCTCAGACTTGTCCTTTTGAATATCCATTTCCTTCCTTCTTAAACCATCTCCTAATCCCCGCAACACCTAAGAAAGACCTCTAGCTTAATTAGGAATAGGTTAGTGTGATAGTAAGTGGCAGATGTGTTTGATCGACTCCGGCTTCCTTGTTTGTCATTGAGATTGTAAGGTAAAGTGTGTCCACTGCATACTGGAGTAGCAAAACATGAGCGGAAAAATCAGAGTGGTTTTTCTCTTGACATTTATGTGAGGACCTACTTAAGGACGCTATTCCGAGTTTTCATAAACGAACCTGCTAGGCATTTCATAGTATTACTCATAGTATATATATTTGTATCATAGATGATTGATTATTATGCATATATTAGTTTAGGTTTTTGACTTGGTTATTCTTCTTCAATTGCTAGTGAGATGTATAGATAGTTGAGACATGAATAAGGAAACAATAATTTTATTTCTTAGTCGTTGTAGTATAGATGAAGTTTGTGAGTACCTTCACTGGAAAACTCTCATGAGGCTATAACTCGTCCACTAGGGAATTCCTAGTTGTTTAAGGCCTTGTTGCATATGGTCAATGCAATCGCACTCAGCGAAACGAGAGTAGTTAGAACTCCATTTTTGGTCACTTATTCTAATTTCTCATATTTGCTTGAGGACAAGCAAAATGCTGTTTGGGGGTGGTTTGATAAGAGCCCAAAACTGTAGTTTTAACCCCTTAACAATTGTACTTTTAGACCAATTATGTGAATAATAAGTAAGAGTTAATCATCGATTATGTGTTTTATGCATTTCAGGCTTCAAAGTCCATTATGTGCAGAAATGTGCCACTTTAGCGAGATAAAGGAGCAAAGGTCGGTTGCTAAGGAGTTCTATAATTAAAGGCCAATTTTCAAGAAGACAAAGCCTCTGTAAAGCCCGGTCAAAAGATGAAATGTCAAAGTCCGCTTGGTAGCTTGATTGCACAAAGTCGTGAGAACTTCCGAAGACCATATCTTTAGACTCGGACCTCAGAATTGGGCCTACCTTATGTCAAAACGACCGGCTCGGAAAGAGGTTTCCAATGGTCCAAGCCTTGGCCCAATCAGAGGAGCAAAAGTGGATGAAAAGTCTGTCGAAGTCAACTATAGCTGAAGAGGCCTTTTTGGACTGAAAGTATTGGGTTTTGGGCCTTATTCTCTGGCCTGAAACATGGATCCAAGCCCATGCACGATTTTTGGATCTGAACATATAAAAACAAAAGCTTTGCTCTTTGTTAATGGTAGATAGTTAGGTTAGAAAACAAATTAGGTTAGGATAAGAAAAGTAGACATTAAACCTTAGTTTTTAGATCTAGATCTAGTTTTGAGTTTTATCCCATTAATTAATTAGTTTTCATACCTTGTTTTAATATAGATTATTAAATCATTGTTACTTTTCATTAGATTAATAAAGTTAGTTGTTTTTGATAATCTTGCTTCATTTTCCATTAAACATCTATTGCAATTCATTGATTTAGCATTTGTCACTATTAGTTTAAATCAATTCTTACATGAGTAGTTTCCTTTTAAATTCGAACTAGCAAAGTTCAACCCTTTATACCATGTCTTGTTTGATTTGCTTGGAAAATGATAGTATAATGATATTAGAAATTTCACATCACACATTACTCTCACCATTGTTCCTTTTGGGTTTGATTAGTTGAATTTGTTTAAATCTTGAGGTTTAAGAGTGGAACGGATCCTGACTCTCTTATATTACTTCATTATTGAGAGTGGCGCCATTTGATAAAAGTGGTTTTACGTATTCTAACTATCTATGCGTAAACACAAATAATCAATTTACGTAAATACGTGTTTATATTAATATTCCTACTCTCAAAACATAATCGAAGTAATCTAAGAGAGTCAGGATTCGTTCCACTCTTAAACCCTCAAGACTTAATTAGAATTCAACTACTCGACACAAAGAACAAAGTGAGAGTAATGAGTGATGCGAAATTTCTATACTACCATTCCCAACACAAGAACAATAATGAGAACAAGACATAATTAAATTAAACTGAAATTAAAACTAATTTAGAACTAAGATTGTAATATGATTGAATGAATAACTAATTATGAATTTAAGACAATCAAATCTAAATAAGAATTTAAGCAATAATCTAAATTGAAATGAATAACTAATACTTTATTCTAAAAACTAAATATGATTCTAAACTAACTAATTGAATGAATGTAAAAAAACTAGATCTAGATCTAAAAACTAAGGTTTAATGGCTACTTTTCTTATCCTAACCTAATTTATTTTCTAACCTAACTATCTACCATTAACAAAGAGCTAAGCTTTGGTTTTTATATGTTCAGATCCAAAAATCGTGCATGGGCTTGGATCCATGTTTCGGGCCAGAGAATCAGGCCCAAAACCCAATACTTTCAGTCCAAAAAGGCCTCTTCAGCTGCAGTTGAATTTTATAGACTTTTCGTCCACTTTTGCTCCTCTGATTGGGCCAAGGTTTGGACCATTAGAAAGCGCTTTCCGAGACGGTCGTTTTGACATAAGTTAGGCCCAATTCCGAGGTCTGAGTCCAAAGATATGGTCTTCGGAAGTTCTGTTGACTTTGTGCACTATTTCTGCCCGCGTGGACTTTGACTTTTCATCTTTTGACCGGGCTTTACAGAGGCTTTGTCTTCTTGAAAATTGGCTTTTAATCACAGAACTCCTTAGCAACCGACCTTTGCTCCTTTATCTAGCTAAAGTGACACATTTCTGCACATAATGGACTTTGAAGCCTGAAATGCATAAAAACACGTAATCAGTATTAACTCTTACTTATTATTCACATAATTGGTCTAAAAGTACCATTGTTAAGGGGTTAAAACTACAGTTTTGGGCTCTTATCAGGGATAGCGTTTACTCTTCAAGTCCAAAGCAGCGACACCATTTATGAGGTCAAGCCTAATATTGAAGCCAAGAAAGGTATTCCCTCTTCTTTTCAAAAAATGATTATTGTTGATAAACTATTGGAAGGTGGGCGTAAATATTTGGAAGATGATCGTACGGTTGTAGAGTACAACATTCAAAATGAGTCGACGCTTCACATGATTTTGAATATAGGAGACAACCGAAAACATTGATCAGGTCAAAAAGCTGGGTTGAGGAGAAGGCCAAGGAAAAAAAGTTTACTTTACAGTTTGGTTCTGTTCGGTGGTCTTTGAATATTACTTATTATGGTTATGAATGTTTAACTTTGGAATTGTTTTGTTTCTTTAGAACTCAAGCGTGGTGTCATATATTCAAGTCTAGCATTGTTTGTTTTTTGTTTTTGCTTTGCTTGACATCCTTTTTACATTCATATTCTAGAGTGATTTATAAGTGTTTTTATTTACTGCTCATGTTCCTTATAAATATAATTTAAATAAAAGAAAATAAGAAAACAAAAAATATAAACAAATATAAAAAGACATAGAGCTCCGTCGCCTTCTCTTCTTTGATATCCAGACCTTGGTGGTAGCTAGATTTACAACTTGACGACCATAAAACTGTAGAAGAGTATCGAAGTTCTATAGTTTTCACTTTATTTCCAGGTTCGCTTACTAGCTATATTAATGAAAATCTATTGTGCCATCAACGCCTTCGCTAATCTTTCATCTCGGGTCGTTTGGCCACTCAAGGATCTCTTTCTACTAATTGAAAATATAGAGCTCCACTTCTCTTCTTTGATATAGAGTTACGGGATACTTGACCTAGTATCATATATCCATATCCACCTTTCATTGTCTCCGACTAGTTGGTATTCAAAATAACTGTTTCTAACTTAGAGAGATCACCCGGCTTTGTATATTTGTAGACTCTGAGTTAGAGCCATAGTGTGCATTTAAACGCTTTGCACAATAATTGGTGACGACAGAGTCATAAAACTATCAATTACATTTTAAAGTCACTCTCGGTGACCTTTTTGATGTAGGACAAAGCGTCAAAATATGGTCCTCTCTCAATGTTACTTATGATCATGATATTATGAAGAGTAACATTTTTCCAGCTTACCTATTCAATTGTATCCGGTATGGAATGCGTGGCTATCTTGCAAACCGCCGCGCTTTGAACTATGAACACGATTTACCAAATTACCTCTAGCTTAAATTATTTTTAGTAGATAAGGAGAATACATATAAACATTACATCAAATAAGGACAAACAAATCAAGTCGCGGCGCATTCTACCTACTTCATTACAGAAAACCAAACAGCATACAACCATATACTCTTAAATAGGTTTAAGTGGAAATTAAACCAAACAGACATAGGGTCCTCCCGTTGTACCATGAGCTCATCCCAAGCCGACCGCGTGTAATGGGGTTCCTTGCCTCTTCTATTTAACTAGTATATAATCATCGATAAATTGGGCAGATTCGGCGCTTGTTCGAAAGTGTAACAAAGGCCCGCAACATTCGGGACTATCTCCATTGTGTCTTCCAAATAATACTTCGCCACCGGAAAGAACGGGACCTGCCGCGGCAAAGTGGTGATGGCCTCAAATATATCCTCATCGATCGATCATCACCAACACATAACACAAAGTCTGGAAGCATACCCTTATCTAGCATTGTTTTTTAGAAGGCGTCAAAGAACCAAGCCCTATCGACACCTGTGAAATACGCATTTACAATCAGATGAAATTGAGTTGGAAGAATGTAAAGCTCAATGAGCATAGCGAGAATGTTAGCGTAAAGCAGTTCAGGTCACAAAAAGGAGGAACATAATGAGTATTAGGAAACCTAGCTAGGGGCGAAAAACCCAGGAAAGGGAACATACCGAGCATTAATGAAAATAAAGATCCAAAACAAATGTAACTAAATGGTTTCTAATCAACCCATGATAGATTGCCCATCAACTGAAACTGGAGATAAGGCTCCGGGAAGATCTCAACAAGGAAAATATATGGAGGCTTTTGTTTCACCTCTATAATGTACATATTTGTCTAATGGCTCATGAGAAGAATTTTCAGTGATTCTTTTAAAGAATATATATAAGTTGTAGAACCCATAACATGAAATAAATCTAGACTTCTTGTTCTTACACACATGCATCCTGTTACGAGGAGAGCAGACCCATTCGGGAAAATTGCCTCTAGTATTGAATTATCTACCTTAACAATTCATAAATTTCAATAGGCCTTCGTCACATAAAGTATGTCAAGAAAGATTTCTTCCTTGTGTAGTATGGAATCTGCTGCAATTATTGAGTTTTACATTCTTCTGAGTTATTGATGTGAGATGGATCCAAAAAGGGAGTTCAATTATAATCCGAAACAATTTGTGTATATATTTCACTTTGAAACATGAAATAAAAGTAGGTGATAAGGTATATTTGGAAGACACGGGAATAATGGTATCATTTCAAAAATTGCCTAGACAAGACATGCCCTATTTGCAAGATGGAACACCCGTTGATATGGTCTTCAACCCACTAGGAGTACCTTCACGAATGAATGTAGGACAGATATTTGAATGCTATTTCGGGTTAGTGGGGATCCGCTAGAGCGGGCATTATCGAATATCACCCTTCGATGAGAGAGATCGAGCAAGAGGCTTCGAGAAAACTAGTGTTTTCTGAATTATATGAAGCCAGTAAGCAAATAGTGAATCCATAGGTATTTGAACCCAGTATCCAGGAAAAGCGAGAATCTTTGATGGAAGAAGCGGGAGATCCTTTCGAGCAACCTGTTATAATAGGAAAGTCCCATATCCTGCAATTAATTCATCAAGTTGATGATAAAATCCATGGGCGTTCAGTGGACATTACGCACTTGTTACATAACAACCCCTTAGAGGAAGGGCCAAGCAAAGGGGACAACGGGTAGGAGAAATGGAAGTTTGGGCTCTGAGGGATTTGGTGTTGCTCATATTTTACAAGAGATGCTTACTTATAAATCTGATCATATTAGAGCTCGTCAGGAAGTACTTGGTACTACAATCATTGGAGGAACAATATCTAACCCCGAGGATGCTCCCGAATCTTTTCGATTGCTTGTTCGAGAACTACTATCTTTGGCTCTGGAACTTAACCACTTCCTTGTGTCTGAGAAGAACTTCCAGATTAATAGGAAGGAAGCTTGATCGGAATGAATCAAAAATTATCTTCTATGATCGACCGATATAAACATCAACAACTTCGAATTGGATTAGTTTCTCCTCAACAAATAAGTGTCTGGGCCAAGAAAATTTTACCTAATGGAGAGATGGTTTGAGAGGTGACAAAACTATATACTTTTCATTACAAAACTAATAAACCGGAAAAAGATGGGTTGTTTTGTGAAAGAATTTTTGGGCCTATAAAAAGTGGAATTTGTTCTTGTGGAAATTATCGAGTAATTGGAGATGAAAAAGAAGACCCTAAATTTTGTGAACAATGTGGAGTTGAATTTGTTGATTCTCGGGTACGAAGATATCAAATGGGATACATCAAACTCGCATGTCTAGTAACTCATGTGTGGTATTTGAAGTGTCTTCCTAGCTAGTTATATCGCGAATCTTTTAGATAGACCTCTTAAAGAATTAGAAGGCCTTGTATATTGCGATGTGTGATTTGATTGAAATTCTAATTTTACAAGTTCGGAATGAGAAACTGTCATCCCGTTCAATCGATTGGGATGCCCTGGCTCTGATATGCCTCTTAGTAGGAGTAACATGAAGCTCAGAATTATGGGTGTATTCAATACTCCAAATATAAGGGGAATTGATCTATGGCTGATTCTGTAACAGATAAATAGGAATTTCTAGTTGTACCTCATTAAAAAGACTTCCGTGGAATTAACCATTCATTCCGTTTATTTTAGAAAAAAAAATTATGTTCAAGTAAACGTAAATATATATGGCATGGTTACAGGAGTCTATCCATCGCATATAGGCTTTAATAGGACATAACCGCCGAGGTGAAGTAGGGACCTGAAAGATCAGATGGAACGATATATGGACAAGTAAATCCCTTGTGGGTTTTAAGGTATTCTTTTATGTTGGAAATAAGGTTGGGTCAGACTTGATATGGATAAACGCCCACCAAGATAAGGATAAACCACAGGGATAAAGATAACCACCAGGTATTGGGATGAGTATAGGACTCTATCCTTAGCCGATTTTGGATAAGTATGGGACTTTATCCTAGCCGAATTTGAGGAGGTGGGAGAGCTCTATAAATAGAACACCCCTTCACATATTGATCATCCCAAAAATGAGCAAATCTCTCTCTCCCTTTAATGGTGGCCTCCTACGTTTTCTAAAGAAAAAAGCTAGTTTTTCGTGGAGATTCCATAGGTGGTAACCTCCATTGCTAGCCATTGTCAGTTCTTGGTTCTTGGTTCGTGAACAAAGGTTGTTTCCCGTTCGTGGTTGGAACTTGACTCTAGCTAAGTTGAAAAGAAGAAGATCTTGAGTGTGCCAAGAATATCATCTTCTCTGGTATATCAAAGCTTGGAACTTCAAATTGAAAGCTGTGACCAAGGTACGATCTTCTGTTTCCGCTGCACTGCTTTATGCATGTGATATAGCGTAATTGTATATATTGTAGGAATCATGCATAAGATATCGGTAAAAACCCTACATTGGTATCAGAGCCAGGTTTTCCATGGTTTGCATGCTTTTGTTTGTAGTTTTAATCTTGTGATCTACTACTTTTTTTTGAAAAACTGCTTTATTTTTCAAAATCTTTTAATTAATTTTTAAATAATCAGGTTGTTTAAAATTAATTAGAAATTGCTTAAATTTGTTTTTGCAAAATAAATTATTTATGGGAAATAATTTGGCTATTTTTAATTAAAATTTTAGTGGAATTTTTTTTCTAGGATTTTTTTTCCTTCGAAATTTTTACATGCAAATTTATTTTCTGAGATTATTTCTCTAGAAATTTTGGGATTTTTCACATGTATTTTTTCACAATTAAAAATTGACATTAGGATGTTTATTTTTACCATGCAATAATTATTTAAATCTTGATTTTTACTATTGTATGTAAATGAACTTGTCTATTTTATATCAACGGTCATATGAAACCTAAGGCACAATGCCTAAGTCGCATAGACCCGAGACTTGTTGGAAAACTGAACCAGATCTTGGGAGACGGGCTTCCAAGAAACGCATGACTACAAAGCAATATAGGAGAGCTTTGAAGCGTACTGTCTTGAAATATGATAGGATAAAGACAGAGCCACCATCACTAGAATATACACCAAAGAGCCCCAGTCCTATTCAGGATAGGAATGAGGCTCGACCACTTAAATCTCTCCTACATCGGTTATGGGACGATGCTAAGGAACCAAATCCATATGATATGTCATCAGGGTTTATTTTCCCACCTCACATGGAAAAAGAGGAAGTGGCTAGTATTTTTCAAATAGCTGATAGTGACTGTGAAGATATGTTCATGGTTGACTGGCTCTTTTTAGTTCCACATTGTTTTTGAAAGATAAAAAACTTCTTTTTGTCGAAACAATTTTATTAAATGGAAATTTAAGTAGTAGATTTTTTGCATATTCTATGTTATTGATAGTCAAATGCATTGATTTTATTTAATGGCTAGAATCATGCTAGCAGATTATCATGATCATCTCATATGTAAAAATTTGGATTACTTAGATTTATTTTAAGACATGATTCTTCTTCGTAGTATCTTATTTTTTTTGGAATTCAAACTTGATAGAAGCTTGGCACCCAATGGAAAATCCCTGTTTACCATACTACTTGAAAATGACTTGTTAAACGATAAGAATTATGAACTTTGGTCTAGGAAAGTTAGGCTAATTCTGGCAGATAGGAAGGTTATTGACGTAATAACTGAGACAGAAGCAGAACCTACCGCCGAAGGATTAACATAAGCTGCTTATACTGCTGCACTTAGGAAGTATAATGAGTATACAAGTAGTGACAATGTTGCCCAAATTGGCATACTTGGCACCATGAGGAATGACTTCATGATGCGGTATGATGGCCTTGGATTGACTAAAGAGCTATGGGAAGCAATAAAGGCAGACCTTGGTTATACGACTACTACAAAGCTGAGGAGGCTACAAATGAGCTTTAATAAATTTATCAAGCTGCCTCATACATCTATGACACAACATTGCACGGTGATGAGGAACATGGTTTCTGAGTTAGCCCAAGCAGGACAGGTCCTATCAAATGAACAGCAAATTCAAGCTGTCATTAGATCTTTACCTAAAACTTGGGAACAATTTCTTCTTATCTTGATGCATGACGACAGTATCACAAACTTTGCACAGGTGCAAAGGAAATGTGAGCTTGAGGAACAAAGGCTTCTCAATGAAAAGCCTGTTGTTCAAACTGAAGCAAATGTTGTCAACTCCAAAAATAGGAAGGCTCCTTGGAACAAGAAAAGTGGAAAAGGGAAAGGCAGGGAAAAGGCCAATCCTGACCCACAGCAAAAGAAACCTAGGAAGTCAATAGACATGACTAGTGTTGAATGCTTCCATTGTCATCAGATGGGACACTATACTAGGGCATGTCCTTCTCCTGAGGTAAGTTTTACTTTATGTACTGTCATGCTGTCTGATTCATCACAATATTGGATTGTAGATTTAGCAGCGACAGACCACATAAGCCGGGATAGGTCCCTGTTTGAAGATTTCTGGAAACTTGCACAAGGAATTCGGAGAGTCCACATGGGAAACCAAAGTGTAGCTGATGTTTTGGGCACAGGCACCTGTAGGTTGGATTTTGCAAGTGGGAGATCCATCCTTATTGCAGAAGTACTCTTTGTACCCTCAATTAGGAGAAATCTTTTATCAGTTTTGAAATTACTTCAAGAATCCTATGTGTTTAATTTTTTTCCAGAACTCGCTTGAGATATCTTTGAATAACAATTTGATAGGTCATGCTTATTTAATGGATTCTTTAATAACATTACACTTAGCACAAACTGAAGTTTTTATGTCTAAAATGGTTGGTTGCCAATTGTGGCATGCTAGACTAGGACATATTGGACACAGTAGGATAGACCGCTTAGCAAGGGGAGGGTTGTTAGGTAACTTAACCTCTGTTAAAATGGAAACATGTGAAAGTTGTCTTGCTGGAAAGGCCACCAAGAAACCTTTTGGGAAAGCCCAAAGGGCAACTTATCCTTTACTACTTATTCACTCAGATATCTGTGGACCAATGAATGTAACAGCAAGGAATGTGGCTTTGTATTTTATTACCTTCACAGATGACTATACACATTATGGGACTGTGTACTTGAGGTGTCACATATCAAACGCCTTAGACTATTTTAAAAAGTACAAGAACCTTGTTGAGAATCAACTTGGTAGGATAATAAAGGCCTTAAGAACTGACCGCGAACGTGAGTATCTTTCTAATGAGTTTAAGGAACTCTGTGAAAATAAGGGTATAGCTAGACAACTAACTATTACTTATACCCCTAAGTAGAATGGTGTCTCTGAGAGAAAGAATAGAACCCTGCTGGACATGGTTAGGTCTATGATGGCTCAGGCTAACTTGCCCATCTCATTTTGGGGTGATACATTGTTAACAGCTGTGCACATACTTAACCTAGTTCCTTCAAAATCTGTTGACAAAACACCCTATGAACTATGGACTAGTAGACAACCCATTTGAACTACCTTAGATCATGAGGGTGTGTAGCCTTTGTCACTTCTCAAAATCAAGAATTTGGGAAGTTGAGTGCTCCTGGAAAGAAGTGTGTCTTTATAAGATACAGTGAGACTTCTAAGGGGTATATCTTCTTAGGAGAAGATACTCAAGGGCATGTCACAGAAATAGAAGCACGTAACGCCAGATTCTTAGAGGATCAATACCCAATGAGAGGTGAGGTTGATAAGGATCTACGACTTTACAAAGTTGACAACCTTATAACTGCTGTTGAACCAGGTGAAGATGAAACTTTCGTCAACCCTGATTCCAGTGAGAATGGCATTGGTCAATTGATTGGTCAATCTTAACCTCGTAAAAGTGTTAGAGGCCATATCCCGAAACGTCGGTTTGAGATTGAAGGGGAGATAAATATGACTGATATACAGTAAAACACTAATTTTACCAATGAATAAAGCTCGCGAGAACTCTTTCCGCTAGTAAAACTAGAACTAACTTCGTGCCTAATTTATCAAAGATTTCTACTCTCAATCCTATTGAGATATAGTGGAGTAGATGATTCGTTCCACTCCTAGTTCTTTCACATGTAATGTTTTCTAAGTCTAATCAATCTTAATTAAAGTCTAATGAGAGATTTATGAATTATAAACTACGATGCAACTACCCACAAGATACGACTAATTAACTACATAATGCTACATTTATTCTATGATAAGGAATTAGGGGGGATTGATTCCACCTTAACTCAACTTAACTTACTAACGACGAATCGTCGTAATCCAAATTGAACTGCTACGCAGAACAATTGGTTCTTTCTAATCCCTAATTACACATGGCACTTCTACCAATTCATAACTAGCATGTGAACGATTAAACCCATTCTCATGGTGAATTAATCATTTCTAGAGTGGAATAGAAATTACGACAACTCTACGATAATCAGAATCAAGCTTTCATCAAGGCTTCTCAACCCCTTCTAATGGAGGGTTAGCCGAGAATCATTACGCAATCATTTTCGATACGAAATTGAGTACGACATAATATAAAGATTCTAACTTTATGAATTTTAACTAAACAATAATCCAACTCGAAATCAATAACTATGAAATGAATAACAAACAATAAATGAAATTAGATCTAACAAATTGAAATGACAAAATCGAATTTGATCAATAATAAACTACTTTATTTATCTAATCAAGCAATAACAATATTTTAAAGGTTTAATCTAATACAAGGAATGAAATGAAACTAAACTAAACTTAATTAAAAACCATTAAAACTAGATCTAGAAGCTATTCTAATGGCTATTTTCTATCATAAGCTCCCAGATATCTTAAGAGTTAAGTCTTCTTTGTTGATAAGCTGGAAATCAGATCCAAAATCATGCATTGGCTTGGAGCCATGTTATGGGCTGGAAAATCTGGCCCAAAACCCAATTTCTTCAGTCCAAAAAGGGCTCTTCAGCTGGATTCGACTTCAACAGACTTTTAGTCCACTTCTGCTCCTCTAATTGGGCCAAAGCTCGGACCATTGGAAAGCTCTTCCCGAGCCAGTCGTTTTTGACATAAGGTAGGCCCAATTCCAAGGTTTTAGTCTAAAGATACGGTCTTCGGAAGTTCTACTGATTTTGTGCACTGTTTCTGCCTGCGTTGACTTTGACTTTTCAAGGTCTGAGTAGGCTTTACAAAGGCTTTGTTTTCTTCAATCTTGGCCTTTAATCACAGAACTCCTTAGCAACCAACCATTGCCCCTTTATCTCATCAAAGTGGTACATTTCTGCACATAATTGACTTTGAAGCCCTAAAGCATAAAACACGTGAATATTAACTCTTAATTATTACTCACATAATTGGTCTAAAAGTATGATTGTTAAGGGGTTAAAACTATAGTTTTTGGCTCTTATCAAACCACCCCCAAACAGCATTTTGCTTATCCTCAAGCAAATATGAGAAATTAGAATAAGTGACAAAAAATAGAGTTCTAACTACTCTCGTTTCGCTGAGTGCGATTGCATTTACCATATGCAATAAGGCCTTAAACCACTAAGAATTCCCTAGTGGACGAGTTCTAGCCTCGTGAGAGTTTTCCAATGAAGGTACTCAAAAACTTCATCTATACTACAATGACTAAGAAATAAAACTATTGTTTCCTTATTCATGCTCCCAATTATCTATACATCTCACTAGTAACGCATACAGAAATATCAAGTCAAAACCTAAGTTAATATATGCATAATAATCGATCATCTATGAATAAACATATATACAATGAGTAATACTATGAAATTCATTAACAGGTCCGTTTCTGAAACTCAGAATAGCGTCCTTAAGTAGGTTCTCACAATAATAGTCAAGATACAACACTCTAATTTTTCCACTCAAGTTTCGCTACTCGGTCTTGTGATGGGCACACTATACCTTACAATCTCAATGACACACAAGGAAGCCGGAGTCGATCAACACATCTGCCACTTACTATCACACTAACCTATTCCCAATTGAGCTAGAGGTCTTTATTAGGTGTTGTGGGGATTAGGAGATGGTTTAAGAAGGAAGGAAATGGATATTAAAAAATGACAAGTCTGAGATAATAGAGTCTTCATATTATGTAACTATAGAAACCCTTGTTATTTACTTTTGCTTCTACACTTTGTTTCCATCATTAGCCATATTTTTTTTTTCTTTTTCTTTGGCTTTTGACTCCTTTTATTCTATTTTTTGGAGTTTTTATTTTATTTCTATTTTTATTTTTCTTTTCTTTAGATGGAAACTTCTTTTCTTTATTTTCTGAAGCAACTAACTAATTTTTGTTTACACAGGTTTTTCTCTTCTTCTTTCTTCCTCATTCTATTCTCAGACTTATTCTAAATTGGGTAGGTTGATTTTATTTATTTATTTATTTATTTTGTTTTGTTTTTGTAACAGGATAAAGGATTTGTGGTTTATGAAAGGCTAAAGAAAGGCTCAGAGGGGCGACTAGCAGAAAATAATTCATAGGTTTGAATTTCTGGCTATATCGATCCAACGAGGGCCTAAATTCTCGCTTAGGATATGGTTTAGTGATCAAGCAAGTGGACGTGTGATTTCTCTATCCGGATTTTACTTCTCCCTTGTGTTATTTCTCAAATGTTTCGCTCATATAAGGCTTTAGGCTATATTCTCACAGGATTTGTAGAATAAGTACTCTAGCCTAGATTTCAGAAACTTATTGCTAACAATCATAGATACTCATGTAATATATTTATAGATAGATGCAAGAATTATTACCTACATATTAACCTAAGTTTCTAAAGACTATTCTAATGCAACACTACATGAGACTTCTAGATTATTAAGAGCATAGAGAAAGAACAATACCGATATTCCTAAGTGTATAGCATAAACTTTTTTATTTATATTTTTGATTTTTTTTTTAAATTTTACTAGAAAACAAATGCATATTATACATATCTATATCCTAACAGATGCCTTAATTACACGTGTTTCTATGCCCACCCCCAAACAAGAAATATGCTTTGTCCTCAAAGTATTTAAATAGATAGGGTAGGAAAAATACCATGGAAACACGTGAAATTCTGGAACATCTGCAAAACCAGGTTATACATACTAATATAGAAAAGAAAATAGACGCAACTTTGTAAGAGTTCCACCCATTATGGGGTTAACAAGAATAAAATTGCTTGGGACATAAGCAGACACTAACTGGAATTAAAAATTGACCTTATCTCCCGCTTTTATTCTTCATCCTCCTCATCCTCTTCTTCTATAAAGAAGTGAGGTTCCTTCGCATCCTGCCATACCATGATAATTTGCCAGGCTTCCCGCCATTTATCATATATTATTGCTAACCTATTAAGCGCCACTTGGTCTGACGGGGTGTAGGGTGCAACCTGATGAGGTTGTATCCTCTACCCTTGCCAAGTCATTGCATGGAAAGATCGAATAATACTATTGGTGGGTCGCACAGTGTCAACCATAATCCAATCCGTGAGACGTGTACAAAAAATAGGAAAGAAACATAGCATAATACGGGAAATTAGAACAGGCATAAGAAGGCACTTATACCTCATGCTATGGGCTCGTGCTAAACTAGACATCAAGGTTCTGGGAAGGTCATGGCACATACGTCCCGTGGCTAAAGCAAGGAAGCGGCGCAAGTGGCATCATTCACGTAAGAAAAACGCCATTCCCCTAAAATATTTAGCATGATCTAAAACATAACAGTTCCTATGTTCATGGAGGGCTACCAAAGCGACGTTATATTCCCCTTGGTCCTCGATACGGAAAATGCCACGCCCCATACGACTCATGCAAAACTCATAAGTGTAGACATGCATATTATCTACCCAATAGCACCATGGGTCTTGTATTTCAGCGGGCATAGCAAGTCCAAGAACAAATGCTAGCAAGAACACGGTAATTTCCATTGGTTCATCATTAATGTTGATGGAGAACACTTGTTCTCCATCCGGGTCTCTTAAAGAAAATGCAATTATCATAAAAGTAAGATGCAAGTCTTTGGAGAATAAAGTTCATCAGTCTTACCATAAGCGGTTCCCGACTACGTATGTGATCACCTCATGAAACCAAGCACCATAAGTAGTGCTTTGGAACAAATCTTTGAAAGACTGTTCGGTATTATTGTAGGAGATGTCATCTCGAGCGACCCTCTGGAACAGCTGCGAATCGATCCGGGAATAACCCATGAAAACTGAAAATGGAAAGTTATAGAGGTCGGAGGGAAGTCGCTCTGCTTCTTGAAGCCGCCAGTGCTTTCGGGTATTTTGGATTTATAGTGTTTTTTGCGAGTCGAGTGCTCAACAAAACAAAAGTCTTTCGAGTGTAAAATTTCGACAATGGCTAGAACGCGGTGTGTGCTCCATGGGGGCTCAAAGTGGCTCGAGGTCTTGATTTGTGAAAATGGTGAAGAACAACGGGAAACGTGGGAGTGAAAAGTGAGAGATGGAAGTTAGGTGTAGTGTGGGTTGTGAGTGTAGAATGAATGAATTTTTTTATAGGTTTTAAGTTGCTAAAACGAATCGGGAAGTTGCCAAAAAGCTTTTACGACAATTTTCGGAAATACTAAAATTTTCAAACCCGAAAACGGAAACAACTCATATTCTTGATTCTAAAAAGAATCCTAGTATCTTTTAGGTTAAATTTAGGATAAAACTACCTAACTTATCGAGATTTTATCCTACCCAATATTTATTTATAGGTATGCCCATATCGGCAATATTCTCACCCTAACTCCGAAATAACTTCTAAAAATGAGGGTCATATAAAAATCGTGCTGGAATAAATAATACCACCCCCAAACAATTTGGGAAGGTGGGATCAATATGAAACAACTACGCACAATGAAAATAACCACATTATATTAATTTTTTTATTCAAAGTAAATTTCACTACAAAATTCAAATCTACGAAATTTAAAACTTACATTAAAAATAAATAACAACAATAATAAATAACAACATCAAATATCAATCTATACAATCCCTAAACACGTCGCTACTGGTAGCGGAGGGCACACGCTCAAGAGGTGGCTCCTGAGCTCCGGATGGGTCCTTTCCCTGTGTCTTCCGGCGACGATGCTCCTGCCTCACAGCTGTATCCTTAGAAGAACTCCCATGGGGTGGGAAGCGTGCAAGCATATCGGCGCGGAATTGGTGCAGAGATTCCAGCTCAGCCCTCATCTGTTCCCACCACTCATCCTCGCGCTGGGTACGAATCTCGAAGTTATGATGCATAGTAGCCTGTCGAGTCCGGAGGTCTTCGCAAATAGTGGTGAGTATTCTCGCTTATCACGCGGGTGACCCGGGTTCGATCCCCGGCAGCGGCGCCATTTGATATACTGTAAAACGCTAATTTTACCAATGAATAGAGCTCGCGAGAACTCTTTCCGCTAGTAAAACTAGAACTAACTTCGTGCCTAATTTATCAAAGATTTCTACTCTCAATCCTATTGAGATATAGTGGAGTAGATGATTCATTCCACTCCTAGTTCTTTCACATGTAATGTTTTCTAAGTCTAATCAATCTTAACTAAAGTCTAATGAGAGATTTACGAATTATAAACTACGATACAACTACCCACAAGATACGACTAATTAACTACGGAATGCTGCGTTGATTCTATGATAAGGAATTAGGGGGGATTGATTCCACCTTAACTCAACTTAACTTACTAACGACAAATCGTCGTAATCCGAATTAAAATGCTACACAGAACAATTGGTTCTTTCTAATCCCTAATTACACATGGCACTTCTACTAATTCATAACTAGCATGTGAACGATTAAACCCATTCTCATAGTGAATTAATCGTTTCTAGAGTGGAATAGAAATTACGACGACTCTACGATAATCAGAATCAAGCTTTCATCAAGGCTTCTCAACCCCCTCTAATGGAGGGTTAGCCGAGATTCATTACGCAATCATTTTCGATATGAAATTGAATATGACATAATATAAAGATTCTAACTTTATGTATTTTAACTAAACAATAATCCAACCCGAAATCAATAACTACGAAATGAATAACAAACAATAAATGAAATTAGATCTAACAAATTTAAATGACAAAATTGAATTTGATCAATAATAAACTACTTTATTTATCTAATCAAGCAATAACAATATTTTAAAGGTTTAATCTAATACAAGGAATGAAATGAAACTAAACTTAATTAAAAACCATTAAAACTAGATCTAGAAGCTATTCTAATGGCTACTTTCTATCCTAAGCTCCCAGATATCTTAAGAGTTCAGTCTTCTTTGTTGATAAGGAGGAAATTAGATCAAAAATCGTGCATGGTCTTGGAGCCATGTTTTGGGCCGAAAAATCGGGCCCAAAATCCAATTTCTTCAGTCCAAAAAGGGCTATTCAGCTGGATTCAGCTTCAACAGACATTTAGTCCACTTCTGCTCCTCTAATTGGGATAAAGCTTGGACCATTGGAAAGGTCTTCCCGAGCTGGTCGTTTTGACATACGGTAGGCCCAATTCCAAGGTCTGAGTCCAAAGATACGGTCTTGGAAGTTTCTCGAGTTTGTGCCATTGTTTACGCCGCGTAGACTTTGACTTTTCAAGGTCTGAGTAGGCTTTACAAAGGCTTTGTCTTCTTGAATCTTGGCCTTTAATCACAGAACTCCTTAGCAACCAACCATTGCTCCTTTATCTCATCAAAGTGGCACATTTTTGCATATAATTGACTTTGAAGCCTGAAACGCATAAAAACACGTAATTAGTATTAACTCTTAATTATTACTCACATAATTGGTCTAAAAGTATGATTGTTAAAGGGTTAAAACTACAGTTTTGGGCTCTTATCAATGACCAATATACTACAGAAATATCTGATGAACCTAACTGGGTCCAATACAAGTAAGTGGATGGAAGCTATGAAGGAAAAATTGGAGTGGATAAAGAAAAACAAAGTATGGGACTTAGTTGATCTACCTCCAAACAAGAGATCTATTGGGAACAGGTGGGTTCTCAAGATCAAGAAAAATGTGGAAGGGAACATAGACAAATTCAAAGCTAGGCTTGTTGCAAAAGGTTACACCCAAAAAGAAGGAATAGACTATGAGGACACCTTCTCACCAGTAGTGAGATTTGCCTCCATACGTCTCCTCTTGTCAATGGTTTCCCACTTAGATTTAGAGATTTACTAGAAGGATGTCAAAACTGCTTTTCTCAATGGAGAATTACAAGAGGAAATCTATATGGATCAACCCACTGGTTTTTCAAGAAAGGGTCAGGAACACAAAGTGTGTAAACTAAACAGATCTATATATGGTTTAAAATAGGCCTCTAGATAGTGAAATCTGAGATTCTATGAAGCTATGCTTCAAGACAAATTCAAAAGGGAAAATGAGGACCATTGCGTATATGTCAAGACATCTAAAAATGGTTTTGTGATTCTATCTATATATGTGGATGACATTTTGTTAGCAGGCAACAGCAAGGCATTGATAAATTCCACTAAGGAGTGGTTGTCATTAAACTTCAAAATGAAGGATATGGTTGAAGATAGTTATGTCTTAGGAGTTAAAATAACTCGGGATCGGCCCAAATGCTTGTTGTCTTTGTCTTAGGAGACATACATCAAGAAGGTTTTGGAAAGATTCAACATGACTGATTACAAGCAAATGGATCTCCCAGTAAGTCTAGGAGAGTCTTTGAGTTCTGAAATGTCTCCCAAGTATCCTACTGAAACTCAAGCTATGGAAAATGTACCATACTCAAGCGCAGTCGAAAGCCTTATGTATGCAATGTTGTGTACAAGGCCAGACATCTGCTATGTAGTTGGGTTAGTATCAAGGTTCTAAACAAATCCTAGGGTCGCACACTCGAAGGCTGTCAAGAAGATAATGAGGTATCTCAAAGGCACCGTGGACTACTCGCTTGTCTACCAAGGGAAAGATCTTAAGCTGATTGGGTACTCCGATGCTGACTGGGCTGGAGACCTTGATGAGAGGAAGTCAACTTCAGGATATACCTACATAATGAATGGAGGTGCTATATCTTGGAGCAGCAAGAAACAAACTTCCATAGCACTTTCAACTATGGAAGCTGAGTATATTGCATCCTGCTCTGCCACACAGGAGGCTATGTGGGTCAGACGATTCATCAAACACTTGTTAGTGTTCTCAAGAGCTGTTGAACCAGTTCACATCTGGATTGACAGCATGGCTGCTCTTGCATATGCTAAAGATCCAAAGTACCATGGAAGAACCATGCATATAGAGTTAAAGTACCACTATGTACGACAAATGATACTGAAGAAGAAAGTGGTTCTACAACATATATCCACTGATCAGATGGTTGCATATCCATTGACCAAACCTATTCCAAAAGAAATCTTCCTTGCACATGTAAAAATGCTTGGGTTAAAGAGGATGTGATTATGCTACGAACACTTTGATGGTTTAATGAATAAACGTGCATTGTTTCTAGATTGATTGCATTCTCATTATACTATTTATCATCTCATATGTATGTCAGTAGGGTTGACTGGTTCACTCACATGAATAGTCACTTCCATTTTAGACAGTGGGAGTTGATAAGAGCCCAAAACTATAGTTTTAACCCTTTAATAATACTACTTTTAGACCAATTATGCGAGTAATAAATAAGAGTTAATGCTAATTACGTGCTTTTATGTATTTCAGGCATGGAACTCAATTATGTGTAGAAATGTGCCACTTTGGCGATATAAAGGAGCAAAGGGTTGGTTGCTAAGAAGTTCTGTGATAAAGGTCAAGATTCAAGGAGACAAAGCCTTTATGAAGCGCGGTCAAAAGCTGAAAAGTCAACATGGGCAGAAACAGTGCACAAGTCAGCAGAACTTCTGAAGACCATATCTTTAGACTTAGGACTCGGATTTGGGCCTACCTTACGTCAAAACAATCGGCTCAAAAAGAGCTTTCCAATGGTCTAAGCCTTGATCCAATCAGAGGAGCACAAGTGGGCAAAAAGTCTACTGAAGTCAAAGCTAGCTGAAATGGGCTCTGTGGATTGAAGAAATTGGGCTTTGGGCTCGATTTTCTGGCCCAAAACATGAGACCTCAGCCCATGCACGAAATTGTGGATCTGGTCTCCTTCTTTACATAAAACAAGACTTAGCTCTTAAGAAAGATATAGTTAGATAGCTTAGAATAGCCATTAGAATAGCTTGTAGATCTAGTTTTTGAATTTCAATTAGTAATTAATTAGTTTCATTCCTTGTTTTAGATTAATTATTTGAATCATTGTTCTTCATTCATTAGATAAATAAAATAGTAGTTCTTGTTATTTTCGATTTTTGTCATTTAAATTTGTTTAGATCTAATTTCAATTATTGTTTGTTATTCATTTCATAGTTATTAATTTGGATTTCAATTCTTGAGTAGTTAAATTAGTAAAGTTTAAATCTTTATATTATGTTTAGTTTTAATTCAATTGGAAATGATAGGTTGATGAATCAAGGCTAAACCTCCATTAGAGGGGTTTGATGAAGCCTTGATGAAAACTTGATTGTGTAGTATAGAATCGTTGTAAGAATTTATTCCACTCTAGAAGGTCGTTGATTCGCCATGAGAATGAGTGGACGACCTCACATGCTAGTTATGAGTTGGTAGAAATGTCATGTATAATTAGGGATTAGAACGACCAATTCTTACCGTAAGAACATAAGAATTGTTTTACAACAAATCCATGCTAGTTTATTAAGTTGGATTCAAGGTGGAATCAAATTCCCCTAATTCTTTATCTAGATTCAACTCTTAGCATTCTGTCATTCCGTTATTTGTATATTGTTATTTGAATTCACATCGTGGTATAAATTCCCTTCGTAAATCTCTCATTGACCTTGGATAGACCATCAATTATAGAAAACTTTAATGCGAAAGAGCTAGGAGTGGAACGAATCTTCTATTATAACTCTACGTCAATAGGATCGAGAGTAGAAAAAAAATATCTTTTATAAGTCTAGTATCAGTTTAGTTTATAGTTTTACTTACATTTAGAGTTTCATTGCTTTATTTGTGAGTAAAACTATCTTTTTACGGTTATCAAATGGTGCCGCTGCCATCTTAGTACTCTTTAGTCTTGTTTTCTTTAGAATTGATAGTTTTTCAAAGTACCATAACCCACCCACCCTTGGTTGATTCTCACTGTGGTTATCTGTTTCAGCACTGAAATTTTCCTCGAAAAAAATTACTTTCGAGCGAGCGACCGCCACCGGCAAGCCAAATTGGAGTGCACCCCTGGCAGCCAAACGCCTGAATTCCATCTTTTGGTGAAGCGACTGTGCCCTGCCAAGGCAAAACATGGCGCACCGCGCCCACACGCACTGAATTCCACTTTTTGCCTCGGCGGGACTGCACCTACCAAGGCTAACTTGAGTCGCGACTGCGCCAGCCCTAGGCCTATTCTCGAAAGCACGATCCGCCTGCTGCTAAAGCGCCCGATTTCCACAGGTTTGGTTCAAACTTCCATTTCTTCAAGATTTTCAGTGTTCTAACTTGTTATATACATTGAGCACACATAACAAGACGCTATTCATAAGCGAAGCAAGGAGGCTTTCAGGTACTCTTTTCTTCCACACCTCGCATATTCTGTTAGAGGTTCATACTAGCATATCAGGATTGTTTGGAGTGTTGTTGTGTTTCATTAAGATTGGTCTTAGCCTTGCATGAGATTAAGGTCAGGCCGAAGAAAAACGCCTAACGTAATTAACCGACAACGGCAGCAAACAAGTCTTTCTAGTTTACCACTCACTACACCTCTAGCTTGCATACCACACACCACACCTGAAATAATGGCTGAAGAAAGAAAGTCTCTTCTCTCAGACTTTTACAAAGCCTTGAATGATAGCCCTAAATCTTACATCGTTCTATCAGACCCAGTGGGGGATTTCTGAATCCCCCCAAATATATTTAATTTGTTACCCGTTTTTCATGGGTTAGACCATGAAAAGCCTTATCAACACATGCGTAGGATTGACTAAGTCCTTACTATATTCCACCATCCTACGGTTGGTGCTGAACAAATTAAACTAAGGGTATTTCCCTTCACCTTAGCCGATAAGGCGACGTCTTGGTTAACTGCCCAAGCGCCTAATTCTGTGGACTCGTGGGCTAAACTTGTTCAACTATTCATGGAACATTTTTACCCACCACTAAAGACCGATGAAATGCTTTCCAAGATTCATTTCTTTCAACAGAATCCTCATGAATCATTTTCAGAGTCTTGGAATCGTTTTACCGATCTACTTATAGAGTGTCCACATCATAACCTCGCGAAAGACATGTTAGTTTGTGCCTTTTTCAAGGGACTTCTACACCACCATAAAGAAGTCATTGACATAATGAATAGGGTAGTTTCTTAAGTAAAGGAGCCTCAGAGGCTTATAAATTTTTAGAAGATCAAACTAAGCGTAATAATAACTGGGGGGTAGTGATGATATCTCCCGCAACGCTAGTTCTTTTACAACAGTAAAGGTGAGATGAATCCCGATCCGGAACTTAAAAATTTAATCGAATCTCTAACTAAAAAGGTAGAGGCTATTTCTGTTTAACAAACACCGATCCCCATCATGAATGTCAACACCAATCCATGTAATTTCTGTTTGAGTCCAGAGCATCCCGACTCCTATTGTCCTTTCGCCTATGAGCAACAACAATCACAACAAGATAACGTTTGTTCCATTAAGAGCGAACCTAACGCAGCTTGGCGACAAAACCACAACTTCGGTTGGCAAAATAATCAACAACTTCCAAGGTTGTTTAACCCAAATGTTAGGCAAACAAACAATTACAACCAAGCTCCACCATGACAAGGACAAGGTCAGGGTAATTATAATAATTATAACAACCAAGCGCAACCACGACAAGGTCAAGCACAAGGTCAGGGTAATTATAATAATTATAAAAATAATAATTATAATACTAATAGAGGTATCGTTCTGGTAAATAATAACTGCCAAAATCCACCCATTAATAATCAACATGACATAGTTCCTGTCACACAACCAGTAGCAAATACTATTCCACAACCGGATCGTTTTGATACCTTTATGCAATCTCAACAATAGATTTTACAAGCCATCCAACTTTCCTTACAGCAGTTAGCTCAAGAGAAAGTGCAACCCAAAGGTGTGTTTCCAAGACAAGCGATACCTAATCCAGAAACACCAAACACAGCCTTTGAGTAAACGGTAATACTAGTAACGAAAATGCAAACGTAGGGGAAAAAAATTCCATCACCACTCTCCATTCAGGTAGAGTGGTGGATAACAAAGTAACTATGTCTATAGTTACCCCACCAGTAGTCCCTACACTAGATATTATACTAGATACCGAAATAGAAACTGAAGATCCTACCCCTGTAGAGGTACTAGTTAAACTACAGCCTAAGAAACAAAAAGCAAAGGTTAGACATCTAGTTGACTCATATGCTAAATATAGAGAGAAACCATCGTTTCGTCAGAAATTAGCTATGTTAAACAAGGATACAAATTTTGACGAGATTAGGGAAGTTTTTAAAAATCTAACGATAAACTTACCTTTTCTTGAAGCGATTAAAAAGTTACCTCAACATGCTATGTTTCTTAAAGAGTTGTGCACTACTAGGCGTAAGACAAAGATTCCTAAAGACGCCTTTTTAAGGGAATAGTTTCCAACTTTAACAGAACACAATGGAATAGTTAAGTACAAGGACCCTGGTTGTCCTACTGTGCAATACACCTTAGGGGATACTCACATGACCACTGCCTTATTAGACCTCAGGGTGAGTGTTAATTTACTCCCTTATTATTTATATAAACAAATAGGTCTGCATGAAATGCAACCTACAACAATGAGTTGCAATTAGCTGATAGGTCTATCAAGTATCCTAAGGGTGTAGTCGAAAACGTGCTGGTTAAGGTCCAGGATTTCTACTATCCTGCGGATTTTGTTATCCTCGATACAGAAGTCGCTAACGATTCTGTTCCAATCATTTTAGGACGCCCTTTCTTGGCAACTGCCATCGCACTTATAAACTGCCGCGATGGTTCGATGTCCTTGTCTTTTGGCTATCTTTCCATTGCGGTTAATGTTTTTAAGACAATCAAACAGTTGCCTTATACAAATATTGATGGAGAGGTTAGCATGATCGAGAGCTTAGCTCATGATTATTTCAAAACCACGTTTCCAAATGACCAGATGCATAAATTCCTTTCCTTTGGAAGTTCCAACTTCAAAAACTACTCCTTGGACGTAGAGGAAATTGAGGAAAATTTCCTTCAACTCTTTTGCAACTCTTCCCTGCCACCTCGCGAGTCCCACCCTGCCAACATCTCTTTATCCCTTGACGCTATGATGAAAGATGAATTTTTCACCCTCTATCACAGTGATTCTTTTGACCCACCTATTAAGGAATGTCTGGCATATCTCAAGGCTTCTAATGATCTAGACCTGAGAGCTCTACTGACACTCATTCATCTTCCATCACTAATATTCCCCACCTTCCACCCTTTCAAAGGAACCTAGAGTTTGTGCTTCACCCTTTTGTTTCTTCTGTACTTAATAATTTTATAAATCCTCTTAATACAGAAATAATTCCCAAGGGAAAGGCACTTGACACCTTCATTTTCAGAATTGAGACAATACCCACCTACACCATGAATGAGTTTTGTGCCAAACCTACATTCTCATTTCTTCCATTCCTTACATCTAAAATTCATCCATATCCACCATATCTTCCACAAACATCCATTTTCTCACGATCATTCACTTGGAAACCCTCTCGTTCAAAGGCGTAAAAGAAGGTGCATGCGCGGTTACATTCTAGATCCATCAGACTTGGCTTTTATTTTAATAAGTTGTGTTGTAAAGAATCTTGGTGCTTGATTCTGTTTGGGGGTGCATTCCATGGTAATTATTTATGGAAAGACCCACAACTCTTTAGGTTGTTAATATATGGAAAACTGCATGGTATATATATTAATATATCTAATTAATTGTTAAAGGTCTCGGGAATTTGGCTTTAAAAGACCCATTGTTAAAACAAATTTTCTAAACTCTGTTGTCTAAAATTTGTTTAGGGATGGGGTGTTCGGGTTTCTTTCATTGATGGTCAAACTTTCTATTTATGTTGATTAGACTGGTTAATCATATTTAGATTCGGGTTGACATTTTCTATTAAGTTAGATTTCATTCGTTTGCATAACTTACGTGATGCATGCACTTCGAGGCGTTTTTCATCTTCTTATATGTCACCCACAGTCAGAATAGAGTGTTTTATGGTTCATTAGATTGGAAATTCTCTCCTGATCATTTCCATATCTCATTCACATAAATCGGACAGGCAACGAAATGGGAATTTTAGTTTGAAGTTGCGCTAAAAATCGAAAAATCATTTTGGGCTTGGGCCCAACACACGCGTGTGCGTCTCCTTCCTCCAAAACAAACAGAATCGCGATTTCTTTCCAATTCTGCCATTACCAAATTCAAAAACCTAACCAAAAATAAAAATAAAAATAAACCTCAATCCACCCACGCTCACAATACAATTCTAACTTCAAATCTTCTCCAAAACACTCCTCCACCAATCCCAAAAATTTCCACCACAGAAAAACACCAAAAACTCAAAGAAACTCGAACTGCCGTGCCACCCCCGTGCCACCACTACTATTTTGTTAGTAAAGGAGTCTCAAACTCCATTCCCACAGTCCTTTTAAACCCCAAATCGTTCTAAGATATCAATGGCTCAAAGACGAAGGTTATTGCCGGAATAAGCGTTTATGGCCGATCGCTTTGCGCCATTTTACAGTGACGAGATGATTAGAAGAGGTTGGAATCGGTTGTGGTACTCGACAGATGATTTCTACCACTCCAATTTGGTCGAACAGTTCCATAAGAAGAGAGAGTTGGACAGTCAGAAATTTTTTATGAAAGTGGCTGGGACTAGGAGAGAATTATTGAGAGAGAAGTTAGCTGAAATTTTAGGCATTACGCCTGGACGCCACCTAGAAGCCACTGTACAGGAATCCCAGTATACTAGAGTTCCTGCATTGATGAACGACACCCTCATGGAGGATCAATATAATACGACTTCTCATTGTGCTCGACGATCAATCATTCGCGAACCAATAAAACCGGGTCAGAGCTTCGGTGGATTGGTAAAAACGTCATTGGAAAGGAGAAAGTGAGCGACATCGGGTTCACATGTCTGCACGTTCTCTGGATATTGCAAGAGAATAGGTATGAATTCTGTATCCTCGAGTTTTTGCTAAATATGATTGGAGGAGTTGGGAAGAGTATCGCACTATTTCCTTTTTTAATTACGAAGATAATGTTGTCTTGGGGGAATAAACCAAAAACTGAGTGGAGGATGTTGAAATTGTATGCAAATGAAACTAGTTATAAGGAGTGTATCCAAAAGACTTGGATGTTGCCGGAAGATAGGGTGGTGGATTCGGATGAGGAAATGGAGGACATGACATGTTTGGATGAAGATGCCTTGGAGAGGTGTACGTCTGATTCAGAACGCATGTCATTGTTGTATACTAGCGTGCGTTGCATTTACGCTATTTGTGAAGATATACGAGATAGGCAAATTATAGTTCGAAATAAACAAACAAACCTTCAGACGAGTTTAGAAGTGCTCAAAAAGGGTTAGGAAGATATCTTGTGTAACATGGAGACTATCCACAAGCGTCACCAGGCCCAGTATACAGTAATAAAGGCTGAGATGGAAGCACAATGCTTGTTCCGAGTAGAGATTCTATGATGCATGCCACCCTTGGAGGGTTCTGTTTCAGATGAGTCTGAGAGGCATGAGCGTCGTCGCCAAAGAACGGATGGCTCGGGCCCTTCTTCATCCTAGGCCCAATCTCCATCTCAGGATCCATCTTCATCACGTGGCTAGGTTTTCTAAATATATGTGGTTTCGATGTTATTTAGTTGTTTTTATTATTTTTCTTAGTTCGGATATTAAGTTGTTTAAATTCAGTAGTTAAATTTAAATTCGATAGTTAATTGTATTTGAGTTTGAATTTGAATATAATTTGGTTATTTTCTAATTGTGCATTATTTATCGTTAATTCCACCTTCCCAAATTGCTTGGGGGTGGTATTATTTATTCTAGCATGATTTGTTATAGGATCCTCCATTTTATTAGTTGTGTTGGAGTAAGGGTTGAGAATATTGCCGATATGGGCATCACTATGAATAGATATTGTGATAGGATGAAATCTCGATGAATTAGGCAGTATCTATCCTAAATTCAACCTAAAAGATATTAGGTTTGTTTTGGAATGGAGAATATGGGTTGTTTCCATTTTTGGTTTTGGAAATTTTTTGTTTCTGGCAATTGCCTTAAAATTTTTTGGTAACTTCCCAATTCGTTTTAGCAACTTAAAACCCATAAAAAGTTCATTCATTCTACACTCACAACCCACACTACACTTCACCTTCATCTCTCACCTTTCACTCCCACGATTCCCATCTTTTTATCCATTTTAGCACCATCAGCACCTCGGAGCGCACCCGCGCTCCAGAGGAGCTCGACCTTCGCCCATCCAAGCCCTGACCTAAGCGCCACCTGCGCCCAAAACACTGGAATTCCAGTTTTCATCCAGAGCCCAACCCGCGCCCATCCCAGGCTAAAAGTGAGCGCACCCTCCGCCCAAGTGCCTGGAACTCGAAATTCAACAGAGCGCAACCTGCGCCTATCCCAGGCATACCTTGAGCGCACCCTGCGCCCTGATCCCTGTGGTCACCAAAAATTTCAAATTTTTTGTGGGTTGTTCCAGGATCCTTTGCAGCTATTCCAACAAGTTTATCGGGGATGACATTCCCTCATATCATACCGGAACAGTCATTTGAAGATTTATTCCAAAGTGACACCTATGGTGCGTGGTTTCACGAAGTGATCATTCTAGCAGGATGGGAGCCACTATTAGTAAGTCCTGATGAACTTTATTCTCCTGCACTTACATCTTATTTTTATGATAACTGTAAGTTCTTTGATTGACTAGATGGAGAACAAGTGTTCTCCATCACCATCGGGGATGAACCAATGGAAATTTCCAGGTTCTTGATAGCCTTTGTGGTTGGACTTGCTATGCCAGCAGAAATACAAGACTTATGGGCCTATTTGTTAGATAATATGTACATGTATAACTATGATGATTTGCATGAGCATTACGGGGCTGGAATCTTTAGGATAGAGGACCAAGGGGATTATAAGGTCGCCCTTGGTAGCCTGTCTATTAATGTGGGCACTGTTATATTTTGGATTATGCTTAACATTAGAAGGGAATGGCGTTATTCTTCTGTGAATGATGAAACTTGGGATATTTTCCTTGCTTTAGCTGGGGGACTTACACTCTATGATATTCAACATACCTTAATGTTTAGTTTACCCCGAGCCCATGGCAAGAGGCATGAGTACCTTCTTATGCCTATTTTAATTTGCTGTATAATGTTATGTTTCTTCCCTGTTTTTTGTGCCCGTTTCACGGATTGGGTTGGGGTCTACATTGTGAGACCCACCAATTGTATTATTCGATTGTTCCGTGTAATGACTTGGCAAGGGTGGAGGATACAACCTCATCAGGTTGCGCCTTACACCCCATCCGACCAAGTGGCACTTGACAGGTTAGCTATAGTAGACGATAAGTGGCCTGAAGCCTGGCAAATTACCATGGCGGGGCAGGATGCAAAGGAACCTCATTTCTTTATTAAGGATGAAGAGGGAAATGCTTAAATGGGAGTGCATGTAAGTTTTTATTTCAGTTAGTGTCTGCTTATGTCCCAAGCAAATTTGTTTCTCATTACCCCCATTACGGGTGGAACTCTTATAGAGTTACGTCAGTTTTCTTTTCTATATTAGTATGTTATTACCTTGTTTTGCAGATGTTCCGGAATTTTACGCGTTTTAATGGTATTTTCCTACCCTCTTTATTTAAAATACTTTGAGGACAAAGTATGCTTCTTGTTGGGGGGGGGGGGGGGCATAGAAACACGTGTAATTAAGGCATCTGTTAGGATATAGATATATATAATATGCACTTGTTTTCTAGCTAAAAAATTCAAAAATTTTAAAAATAAAAATAAAAAATATGCTATACACTTAGGAACATTGGTATTGTTTTATTTCTCTATGCTCTCAATAATCTAGAAGTCTCACGTAGCTTTTCCATTAGAATAGTTTTTAGACATTAGGCTAATATGTAGATAATAATCCTTGCATCTATCTATAAAGATGTTACATGAGTATCTATGATTATTGGCAGTAAGTTTCTGAAATCTAGGCTAGAGTACTTATTCTACAAATCTTGTGAGAATATAGCCTAAAACCTTATATGAGTGAAACATTTGAGAAATGACACAAGGGAGAAGTAAAATCCGGATAAAGAAATCACACGTCCACTTGCTTGATCACTATACCATATCCTAAGTGATAAACGTAAAATGAATAGTTTACCTACGAAATGAACGATGAAACTTAAAACGCAAGTGAAACTAAACTTAATTACGCGTTGCTATCAAAGATTTCTATACTCTCAATTCTATCGAAATAGAGTGGAGTAAAAAGTTCGTTCCACTCTTAGTTCTTTAGCATTCAAGTTTCCTAGATTGACTAATCTATTCAAAGTCTAATGAGAGCAATGGTGGGAATTATACTACGATGTGAATTAAAACTAGACGTAATATAAAGATTATAACTTTATTAAATTTAACTAACAATAATTGAATTTTAAATTAATAACTAAGCACTGAATAACAACAACTAAATTTATATCTAACAATTTTAAATGACAAAATCGAAATGAACAAGAAATAACTATTTTATTTATCTAATCAATGAAGAACTATGATTCAAAGAATTAATCTAAAACAATGTATGAAATTAATTAATTTAACTAATTGAATTCAGAAACTAGATCTACAACCTATTTTAATGGCCACTTTTTATTCTAAGCTATCTAACTATATCTTTCTTAAGAGCTAAGTCTTGTTTTATGTAAAGGAGGACACCGGATCCACAATTTCATGCATGGGCTGAGGTCTCATGTTTTGGGCTGGAAAATCGAGCCCAAAGCCCAATTTCTTCAGTCCACAGATCTCGTTTCAGTTGGCTTTGACTTCAGCAAACTTTTCGTCCATTTTTCCTCCTCTGATTGAGTCAAATCTTAGACCATTGGAAAGTTCTTTCCGAGCCGGTCGTTTTGATGTAAGGTAGGCTCAAATATGAGGTATGAGTCCAAATATATGGTCTTCGGAAGTTCTGTTGACTTGTGCACTGTTTCTGCTCGTGTTGACTTTTCAGCTTTTGACTGGGCTTCATAAAGGCTTTGTCTCCTTGAATCTTGGCCTTTATCACCGAACTTCTTAGCAACCAACCCTTTGCTACTTTATATCGCCAAAGTGGCACATTTCTGCACATAATTGAGTTCCATGCATTAAATACATAAAAACACGTAATTAGCATTAACTCTTATTTATTACTCACATAATTCGTCTAAAAGTAGTATTATTAAGGGGTTAAAACTACAATTTTGGGCTCTTATCAAACCACCCCCAAACAACATTTTGCTTGTCCTCAAACAAATATGAGAAATTAGCATAAGTGACCAAAAATGTAGTTCTAACTAATCTCGTTTCGCCGAGTGCGATTGCATTGACCATATGCAACAAGGCCTTAAACCACTAGGAATTCCCTAGTGGTTGAGTTATAGCCTTGTAAAAGTTTTCCAGTGAAGTACTCACAAACTTCATATATACTACAACAACTCAGAAATAAAACTATTGTTTCCTTATCTATGTCTCAATTATCTATACATCTCACTAGCAATGAATACAGAATAATCAAGTCGAAACATAAGCTAATATATGCATAATAATCTATCACCTATGAATAAACATATTTGCAATGAGTAATACTATGAGATGAACTAGCAGGTCCGTTTCTGAAAACTCGGAATAGCGTCCTTAAGTAGGTCCTCACATAAAAGTCAAGACAAAAACCACTCCGATTTTTCCGCTCAAGTTTCACTACTCCAGTGTGCAATGGGCACACTTTACCTTACAAACTCAATGACACACAAGGAAGCCAGAGTCGATCAAACACATCTGCCACTTACTATCACACTAACCTATTCCTAATTGAGTTAGAGGTTTTTATTATGTGTTGTGGGGATTAGGAGATGGTTTTAAGAAGGAAGGAAATGGATATTCAAAAAAAAAAACAAGTCTGAGATAATAGAGTCTTCATATTATGTAACTAGAGAAAACCTTATTTTTTACTTTTGCTTCTACACTTTGTTTCCATCCTTAGCCATATTTTTTTTTCCTTTTTCTTTGGCTTTTGACTCCTTGATTCTATTTTTGGAGTTCTAACTGTTTATTTTATTTTATTTGGATGGAAACTTACTTTTCTCTTCTGAAGCGAATAACGAATTCTTGATTTCAAAGGTTATTCCCTTGTCTATTCTTCATATCTATTCTCAAACTTATTCAAAGAATTGGGTAGGTTGATTTTTTTATTTTGTTTTGTTTTGTAACAGGGTAAAGGATTTGTGGTTTATGAAAGGCTAAAGAAAGGCTCAGAGGGGCGACAAGCGGAAAATAATTCATAGGTTGGAATTTCTGGCTATATCGATCCAAAGAGGGCCTAAATTCTCGCTTAGGATATGGTATAGTGATCAAGCAAGTGGACGTGTGATTTCTCTATCCGGATTTTACTTCTCCCTTGTGTCATTTCTCAAATGTTTCACTCATATAAGGCTTTAGGCTATATTCTCAAGGATTTGTAGAATAAGTACTCTAGCCTAGATTTCAAAAACTTACTGCCAACAATCATTGATACTCATGTAACATATTTATAGATAGATGCAAATATTATTACCTACATATTAGCCTAAGTTTCTAAAAACTATTACAATGCAAAAGCTACGTGAGACTTGTAGATTTTTGAGAGCATAGAGAAAGAAAACAATACCAATATTCCTAAGTGTATAACATACTTTTTATTTATATATATATTTTTTAAATATTTAAATATTTTAGCTAGAAAACAAGTGAATATTATACATATCTATATCCTAACAGATGTCTTAATTACACGTGTTTCTATGCCCCCCCCAAACAAGAAGCATGCTTTGTCCTCAAAGTATTTTAAATAAAAAGGGTAGGAAAATACCATTGAAACGCGTGAAATTCTGAAACATCTACAAAACAATGTTATAACATACTAATATAGAAAAGAAAACTGACGCAACTTTGTAAGAGTTGCACCCGTTATGGGGTTAATGAGAAATAGATTGCTTGGGACATAAGCAGACACTAACTGAAATAAAAACTTACCTGCACTCCCGTTTAAACATTTTCCTCCTCATTTCCCTCTTCATCCTTAATAAAGAAATGAGGTTCCTTCGCATCCTGCCATGCCATGGTAATTTTTCGGGCTTCACGCCACTTATCATCTACTATAGCTAACTTGTCAAGCGCCACTTGGTCGGATGGGGTGTAAGGCGCAACTTGATGAGGTTGTGTCCTCCACCCTTACCAATTCATTGCACGAAACGATCGAATAATACAACTGGTGGGTCTCACAATGCCGACCCCAGCCCAAGCCGTGAAACGGGCACAAAAAGTAGGGAAGAAACATAGCATTATATGGCAAATTAAAACAGGCATAAGAAGGTACTCATGCCTCTTGCCATGGGCTCGAGCTAAACTAGACATTAAAGTCTGGGGAATATCATAGAGTGTATGTCCCCCAACTAAGGCAAGGAAAATATCACAAGTTTCGTCATTCACAGAAGAATAACGCCATTCCCTTCTAATGTTGAGCATAATCCAAAATATAATAGTGCCCACGTTCATAGACAGGCTACCAAGGGCGACGTTATAATCCCCTTGGTCCTCTATCCTAAAGATTCCTACCCCATAATACTCATGCAAATCATCATAGTTATACATGTACATATTATCTACCAACTAGGCCCATGAGTCTTGTATTCCGGCCGGCATAGCAAGTCCAACCACAAAGGCTATCAAGAATCTGGAAATTTCCATTACTTCATCCCCGATGGTGATAGAGAACACTTGTTCTCCATCTAGCCTATCAAAGAACTTACAGTTATCATAAAAATAAGATGTAAGTGCGGGGGAATAAAGTTCATCAGGACTTACCAATTGTGGCTCCCATCCTGCTAGAATGATCACTTCGCGAAACCACGCACCATAGGTGTCACTTTAGAATAAATCTTCAAATGACTGTTGCGGTATGATACGAGGGAATGTCATCCCCAATAAACTTGCTGGAAAAGATGCGAAGGATCTTGGAACCACCCTCGAAAAACTGGAAATTTTTGGTGCCCACAGGGGTTAGGGCGCAGGGTGCGCTCAAGCTATGCCTGTGATGGGCGCAGGTGGCACTCTAGTGATATTTGTGGTCCAGGCACTTGGGCGCAGGGTGCGCTCACTGTTAGCCTGGGATGGGCGCGGGTGGCGCTCCGGATGAAAACTGGAATTCCAGTGTTTTGGGCACAAGTAGCGCTCTAGTTTGGGTTGAGTAGGGCGCAGGTCGCTTCGAGGTAGGATTTCTCGGCGGGTGCTTAGGGTGCGGTGGCCCTCCTCAGGCGTGAGGTGCACTCGAGGGGAGCCGATAGGCGGCGCGAAGGAAAAATAAGGTAAAGTGGGAGTGAAACGTGAGAGATGAATGTGAGATGTAGTTGGGGTTGTGAGTGTTGAATGCAGTTTTTATAGGTTTTAAATTGCTAAAACGAATCGGGAAGTTGCCAAAAAGCTTTAAGGCAATTGTCGGAAATAATAAAATTTCCAAACCAGAAAACAGAAATAACTCATATTCATGATTCTAAGACAACCCTAATATCTTTTAGGTTGAATTGAGGATAGAAACTTTCTAACTCATCGAGATTTCATCCTACTACAATATCTATTCATAGCGGTGGCCATATTGCTCATATTCTCAACCTTCACTCCAAAACAAATTCTAAAATAGACGAACATATAAACGAATTATGCTAAGCTATTTAATACCACCCCCAAACAATTCGTGAAAGTGGGATTAATGATAACAACCACGCACAATTCGAAAATAACCAAATTATATTAAATTTTAATTCAAACATCATAAAACAACCAAATTCAAATTTAATTACTTAACTAATATCCGACTAATAAAACAATAAAAACAACTAAATAACAATGAAACACAAAATTATTCGAACACCTAGCCATGTGATGAAGAAGGGCCCTGAGATGGAGATTGGTCATGGGATGGAGAAGGGCCCGATCCATTCGTTCTTTGGCGACGACGCTCATGCCTCTCAGACTCATCTGAAATAGAACCCTCCAAGGGTGGCATGCGTCATAGAATCTCTACTTGGAATAAGCGCTGTGCTTCCATCTCAGCCTTTATTGCTGTATACTTGGCCTGGTGACGCTGGTGGATATTCTCCATGTTAATCAAGATATCTTCCTGACCCTTTTCGAGTATTCCAAAACTCGTGTTAAGGTTCGTTTGTTTATTTCGAACTATAATCTGTCTATCTCGTATATCTTCACAAATAATGTAAATGCAACACACGCTAGTATGCAACACTGACATGCATTCTGAATCAGACGTATACCTCTCCAAGGAATCTTCATCCAACCATGTCATGTCCTCCCCTTCCTCATCTGAATCCACTACCCTATCCTCCGACAACATCCAAGTCTTTTGGATACACTCCTTATAACTACTTTCATTTGCATGCAATTTCAACATTATCCGCTTAGTTCTTGGTTTATTCAACATTATCTTCATAATTAAAATAGGAAATAGTGCAATACTCTTCCCAACTCCTCTAATCATATTTAGCAAAAACTCGAGGATACATAATTCATACCTCTTTTCTTGCAATATCTAGAGAACGTGTAGACATGTGAACCTGATGTCGCTCACTTTCTCCTTCCCAATGATATTCTTACCAATCCACTGAGCTACAACCAGTTGGTTGGTGCACAGAGATGACTGTCGAGCACAATGAGAAGTCGTATTATATTGACCTTCCATAAGGGTGTCGTTCATCAATGCAGGAACATCAGTATAATGGGATTCCTGCACGGTGGATTCTATGTGGCGTCCAGGCGTAATGCCTAAAATTTCAGCCAACTTCTCTTTCAATAATTCTCTCCGAGTCCCAGCCACTTTCATGAAAATTTTGTGACGGGCCAACTCTCTCTTCTTATAGAACTGTTTGACCAAATCAAAGTAGTAGAAATCATCTGTCGAGTACCACAAACGATTCCAACCCCTGCTAATCATCTCATCACCATAAAACGGTGCGAAGCGGTCGGCCGTTAACGCTTGTTCAGGCAACAACCTTCGTCTTTGAGCCATTGATATCTTAGAACGATTTGGGGTTTAAAAGGACTGTGGGAATGGAGTTTGAGGCTCCCTTAGTAACAAAACAGTAGTGGTGGCGCGGTAGTTCGAATTTCATTTGGTTTTGGGTGATTTTCGGTGGTGAAATTTTTTGGGATTGGTGGAAGAGTGTTTTGGAGAAGAATCGAAGTTGGAATTGTATTGTGGGCGTGGGTGTATTGAGGTTTATTTTTATTGTTATTTCTGGTTAGGTTTTTAAATTTGGAAATGGAGGAATTAGAAAGAATCACGATTCAGTTTGTTTTGGAGGAATGAGACGCATGCGCGTGCATTGGGCCCAAGCCCAAATTGATTTTCCGATTTTTGTCGATTTTTTGCGCAACTTTAAACTAAAATTCCCGCTTCGTTATCGTTCTGATTTATACGAATGAGATATGGAAATGATCAGGAGAGAATTTCCAATCTAATATTCCATAAAACACTCTATTCTGGCCGTGGGTGACATATAAGAAAATGAAAAACACCTCGAAGTACGTGCATGACGTAAGTAATGCGAACAAATGAAATCTAACTTAATTGAAAATGTCAATCTGAATCATAATACCATTAAACAGTCTAACCAACACAACTGGAGAGTTGAACAATCCAGGATGGAACGAACACCCCACCCCCAAACAAATTTTAGACACAGAGTTGGGAAAATTTGTTTTTTTTAAAAGTGGGTCTTTTAAAGTCAGATTCCTGAGACTTCTCAACTTACTATGGTTGTGATTTTAATGATTTTTAATTTTTTATGAATAAAAGTTAATATAAGAAAAACAAGAAAGCAATAAATGCATAATTCACACCATAGAAGAACATGACTCAAAAACCAAGAAAACATGCAAGAGTGGAAACGTGAATTATGTTGACCGTGGACTTAGGATCCGGTACTTACAGCCACACACTCCATAGGGAGGGCTCGGTTACATGAATGGTGCACTTATCAGTATACGGAAGTGATAGGAAGTACACCAGATAACCAAATGTGTCGTTTATAGTTGGATATGCGAGACTTTAACAAATAACTGGATATATATATTAATACCCTGCAATTTTCATATATCAACAATCTAAAGAGTTGTTGGTCTTTCCAGAAATAAATAACATGGAATGCACCCCCAAATATAATCATGCACCAAGATTTCCTACGGTGCAACCTAGTGGAATGAAAACGAAGTCTGATAGACCTAGAACGTAACTGAGCATGCACTTTCTTATTCATCTTTGAACGAGAGGTTGTCCAAGTGAATGAGTGTGAAAAAATGGATGGTTGTGGAAGATATGGTGGATAAGGATAAGTATTAGAAGGAATGAATGGAAAGAATGAGAATGTGGGTTTAGCACAAAACTCATTCATGGTGTAGGTAGGAACTGTCTCCATTATGAAAATGTAGGTGTCATGTGCCTTTTCTTCGGGAATTAGGCAGATTTAGAAAATCATTAAGCACAGAAGAAATAAGAGGGTCAAGTGCAAACTCCAGGTTCTTTTGAAAAGGTGTAGGATGGGGCACATTGATGGAAGGGGAATGATGTCAGGCAATAGGAGGGGACTCTCGAGGTGGCGGAGAAGAGTTGCAAAAGAGTTGAAGGAAATCTTCCTCAATTCCCTCCATGTCCAAGGAGTCCTTATTAAAGTTGGAACGTCCAAAGGAAAGGAATTTGTGCATCTGATTATTTGGAAACGTGGTTTTGACATAATCATAAGCTAAACTCTTGATCATACTAACCTCTCAATCGATATTGCTATCAGGAACCTGTGTGATCGGTTTAAATACATTAACCTCAGCGGAAAGAGGGCCAAAAGATAAGGACATTGAACCATCACGGCAATTTATAAGTGCGTTGGCAGTTGCCAAGAAGGGGCGCCCTAAAATGATCGGGACAGTGTCGTTAGAGACTTCTGTATCGAGGATAACAAAATTCGCAGGATAGTAGAAATCTTGAACCTTAACCAGCACATTTTCCACTACACCCTTAGGATACTTGATAGACCTATCAGCTAATTGCAACGTCATTGTTGTCGGTTGCATTTCTTGTAGACCTATTTATTTATATAAATAATAAGGGAGTAAGTTAACACTCGCCCCAAGGTCTAATAAAGCAGTGGTTATGTGAGTATCTCCTAAGGTGCATTGTACAGTAGGACGACCAGGGTCCTTGTACTTAACTATTCCATTATGTTATGATAAAGTTAGAACATGTTCAGTAAGAAAGGCGTCTTTTGGAATATTTGTCCTACTCCTAGTAATGCACAACTCCTTAAGAAACTTAGCGTGGTGAGGTAATTTTTTAATTGCGTCGAGAAAGGGTAAGTTAATCGTTAGATTTTTGAAAATGTCTCTAATCTCATCAAAGTTTGTATCTCTTTTTAACATAGCTAATCTCTGGGGAAACAATGGTTTCTTACTATGTTTAGCGTATGGTTTTATTGGATATCGAACCTTTGCTTTTTGCTTCTTTGGTTGTGGTTTAACTGGTACCTCTACAGGGGTAGGATCTTCAGTTTCTGTTTTGGTATCTAGTATAATATATGGTGTAGGAACTCCTTGTGGGGTAACTATAGACATAGTTACTTTGTTATCCACCACTCTGCCTGAATGGAGAGTGGTGATGGAATTTATCTCTCCTACGTTTGCAATTTCGTTACTAGTATTATCGTGTAATTCAAAGGCTGTGTATGGTGTTTTAGGATTAGGTATTGCTTGTCCTAGAAACACACCTTTAGGTTGTACTTTATCTTGAGCTAACTGCTGTATGAAAAGTTGGATGGCTTGTAAAATCTGTTGTTGAGATTGCATAAAGGTATAAAAACAATCCGGTTGTGGAGTAGTATTTGGTACTGGTTGTGTGACAGGAACTATGTCACGTTGATTATTAATGAATGAATTTTGGTAGTTATTATTTATCGGAACGATACCTCTATTAGCATTATAATTATTATAATTACCCTGACCTTGTGCTTGACCTTGTCGTGGTTGAGCTTGGTTATAATTGTTTGTTTTCCTAACATTTGGGTTAAACAACCTTGGAGGTTGTTGATTATTCCCCCAACCGAAGTTGGGGTTTTGTTGCCAAGCTGCGTTAGGTTCGCTATTAATGGAACAAACGTTATCTTGTTGTGATTGTTATTGCTCATAAGCGAAAGGATAATAGGAGTCGAGATGCTCTAGACTCAAACAAAAATTACATAGATTGGAGTTGACATTCATGACGGGGATATGCGTTTGTTGAACAGAAATAGCCTCTCCCTTTTTAGTTAGAGATTCGATTAAATTTTTAAGTTCCGGATCGGGTTTCATCTCAAACATACCGCGCCTTTTCTTGTTGTAGAAGAACTAGCCAAGGGAGATATCGTCACTAACCCCCTAGTTATTATTACGCTTAGTTTGATCTTCTAAAAATTTATAAGCTTCTGAGGCTCCTTTACTTAAGAAACTACCCCCATTCATTATGTCAAGGACTTTTTTATGGTGGTGTAGAAGTCCCTTGAAAAAGGCACAAACTAACGTGTCTTTCGCGAGGTTAGGATGTGGACACTCTATAAGTAGATCGGTAAAGCGATTCCAAGCCTCTGAAAATGATTCATGAGGATTTTGTCGAAAGAAATGAATCTTGGAAAGCATTTCATCGGTCTTTAGTGGTGGGTAAAAATGTTCCATGAATAGTTGAACAAGTTTAGCCCACGAGTCTACAAAATTAGGCGCTTGGGCAGTTAACCAAGACACCGCCTTATCGGCTAAGGTGAAGGGAAATACCCTTAGTTAAATTTGTTTAGCACCTACCGTAGGATGGTGGAATGTAGTAAGGACTTGAAAGACTTGTTTGTTGCCGTTCTCGGTTAATTACGTTAAGTGTTTTTCTTAGGCCCGACCTTAATCTCATGCAAGGTTAAGGCCAATATTAATGAAACACAACAACACTCCAAACAATCCTGATATGCTAGTATGAACCTCTAACAGAAGATGCGAGGTGTGGAAGAAAAGAGTACCTGAAAGCCTCCTTGCTTCGCTTATGAATATCGTCTTGTTTACGCGTGCTTAGTGTATATAACAAGTTAGAAAATTGAAAACTTTGAAGAAATAGAAGTTCGAAACAAACTTGTGGAAATTGGGTAGTTTCAAGTAGAGAGAGGCGCTCGAATATGAATATGCCTAGGGGAGGGGAGCAGGTCGCCAAAGTAAAAGGTAGGATTCCAGCGCAGTGTGCAGGTGGTGGCTCCAAGTTGGCCTTGGTAGGGCGCAGGTGGCGCTTAGCCAAAGGGTGGGATTCTAGGCGTGTAGGCGCAGGGTGCGCTCCATTTCGGCTTACCCAGGGCGCAGGTGCGCTCCGAGTAATTTTTCATGGAAACTTGCAAAGCTGAAACAGACAACCACAATGAGAATCCAAACAAGGGTGGGTGGGTTATGGGACTTTGAAAAACTATCAAGTCTACAGCCAATACTAAAGAGTACTAAGATGGCACCTACGCCATTTGATAAATGTAAAATGAATAGTTTACCTACGAAATGAACGATGAAACTCAAAACGCAAGTAAAACTAAACTTAATTACGCGTTGCTATCAAAGATTTCTGTACTTTCAATTCTATCGTAATAGAGTGGAGTAAAAAGTTCGTTCCACTCTTAGTTATTTAGCATTCAAGCTTCCTAGATTGACTAATCTATTCAAAGTCTAATGAGAGCAATGGTGGGAATTATACTACGATGTGAATTAAAACTAGACGTAATATAAAGATTATAACTTTATTAAATTTAACTAACAATAATTGAATTCTAAATTAATAACTAAGGATTGAATAACAACAACTGAATTTAGATCTAACAATTTTAAATGACAAAATCGAAATGAACAAGAAATAACTATTTTATTTTTCTAATCAATGAAGAACTATGATTCAAAGAATTAATCTAAAATAATGTATGAAACTAATTAATTTAACTAATTGAATTCAAAAACTAGATCTACAAGCTATTTTAATGGCCATTTTTTATTCTAAGCTATCTAACTATATGTTTCTTAAGAGCTAAGTCTTGTTTTATGTGAAGGAGGAGACAAGATCCACAATTTCATGCATGGGCTGAGGTCTCATGTTTTGGGCCGGAAAATTGAGCCCAAAGCCCAATTTCTTCAGTCCACAGAGCCCGTTTCAGCTGGCTTTGACTTTAGCAGACTTTTTGTCCACTTTTTCTCCTCTGATTATGTCAAGGCTTAGACCATTGAAAAGCTCTTTCCGAGCGGGTCGTTTTGACGTAAGGTAGGCCCAAATCCGAGGCCTGAGTCTAAAGCTATGGTTTTTGGAAGTTCTGCTGACTTGTACATTGTTTCTGCCCGTGTTGACTTTTCAGCATTTGACCGGGCTTCATAAAGGATTTGTCTCATTGAATCTTGGACTTTATCACCGAACTTCTTAGCAACCAACCATTTGCTCCTTTATATCGCCAAAGTGGCACATTTCTGCACATAATTGAGTTATATGCCTGAAATACATAAAAATATGTAATTAGCATTAACTCTTATTTATTACTTGCATAATTCGTCTAAAAGTAGTATTATTAAGGGGTAAAACTACAGTTTTGGGCTCTTATCACTAAGCGAGAAGTTAGGCCTTCTTTAGATCGATATAGCCAGAAATTCCAACCTATAAATTATTTTCCGCTAGTCGCCCCTCTGAGCCTTTCTTTAGCCTTTCATAAGCCACAAATCCTTTACCCTGTTACAAAATAAAACAAAATAAAAAAATCAACCTACCTAATTCTTTGAATAAGTCTGAGAATAGAGATGAAGAATATAAAAGAGAAGAACCTTTGAAATCAAGAATTCGTTAGTCACTTCAGAAGAGAAAAGTAAGTTTCCATCCAAATAAAAAAATAAAATAAAATATAAGGAAATAAAGAGTTAGAACTCCAAAAATAGAATCAAGGAGTCAAAAGCCAAAGAAAAAGAAAAAAAATATGGCTAATGATGGAAACAAAGTGCAGAAGCAAAAGTAAAGAATAAGATTTTGTTTTCTAGTTATATAATATGAAGACTCTATTATCTCAGACTTGTTCTCTTTGAATATCCATTTCCTTCCATCTTAAACCATCTCCTAATCCCCACAACACCTAATAAAGACCTCTAGCTCAATTAGGAATAGGTTAGTGTGATAGTAAGTGGCAAATGTGTTTGATCGACTCCAGCTTCCTTGTGTGTCATTGAGTTTGTAAGGTAAAGTGTGCCCACTGTACACTGGAGTAGCGAAACTTGAGCGGAAAAATCAAAGTGGTTTTTGTCTTAACATTTATGTGAGGACCTACTTAAGGAAGCTATTCCGAGTTTTCATAAACGGACCTGCTAGTTCATCTCATAGTATTACTCATTGTAAATATGTTTATTCGTAGATGATAGATTATTATGCATATATTAGCTTAGGTTTTGACTTGATTATTCTGTATTCATTTGCTAAATGAGATGTATAGATAATTGAGACATAGATAAGGAAACAATAGTTTTATTTCTGAGTCGTTGTAGTATAGATGAAGTTTGTGAGTACCTTCACTGGAAAACTCTCACGAGGCTATAAATCGTCCACTAGGGAATTCCTAGTGGTTTAAAGCCTTGTTGCATATGGTCAATGCAATCGCACTCGGCGAAACGAGATTAGTTAGAACTCCATTTTTGGTCACTTATGCTAATTTCTCATATTTGCTTGAGGACAAGCAAAATGCTGTTTGGGGGTGGTTTGATAAGAGTCCAAAACTGTAGTTTTAACCTTTTAATAATACTACTTTTAGACCAATTATGCGAGTAATAAGTAAGAGTTAATGCTAATTACGTGCTTTTATGTATTTCAGGCATGGAACTCAATTATGTGTAGAAATATGCCACTTTGGCGATATAAACGAGCAAAGAGTTGGTTGATAAGAAGTTATGTGATAAAGGTCAAGATTCAAGGAGACAAAGCCTTTATGAAGCCCGGTCAAAAGCTGGAAAGTCAAAACGGGCAGAAACAGTGCACAAGTTAATAGAACTTCCGAAGACCATATCTTTGGACTCAGGCCTCGGATTTGGGCCTACCTTATGTCAAAACGACCGACTCGGAAAGAGATTTTTAATGGTCCAAGCCTTGACCCAATTAGAGGAGAAGAAGTGGACGAAAAGTCTGTTGAAGTCAAAGCCAGCTGAAACGGGCTCTGTGGACTGAAGAAATTGGGCTCTGTAGACTGAAGAAATTGGTCTCGTTCTTTACATAAAACAAGACCTTAGCTCTTAAGAAAGATATAGTTAGATAGCTTAGAATAGAAAGTAGCCATTAGAATAGCTTGTAGATCTAGTTTTTGAATTTCAATTAATAATTAATTAGTTTCATTCCTTGTTTTAGATTAATTATTTGAATCATTGTTCTTCATTCATTAGATAAATAAAATAGTAGTTCTTGTTAATTTTGATTTTTGTCATTTAAATTTGTTTAGATCTAATTTCAATTATTGTTTGTTATTCATTTCCTAGTTATTAATTTGGATTTCAATTCTTGAGTAGTTAAATTAGTAAAGTTCAAATCTTTATATTATGTCTAGTTTTAATTCAATTGGAAATGATAGTTTGATGAATCAAGTCTAAACCTCCATTAGAGGGGTTTGATGAAGCCTTGATGAAAACTTGATTGTGTCGTATAGAATCGTTGTAAGAATCTATTCCACTCTAGAAGGTCGTTGATTCGCCATGAGAATGGGTGGACGACCTCACATGCTAGTTATGAATTGGTAGAAATGCCATATATAATTAGGGATTAGAACGACCAATTCTTACCGTAAGAATTGGTTTACAACAAATCTATGCTAGTTTATTAAGTTGGATTCAAGGTAGAATCAAATTCCCCTAATTTTTTTATCTAGATTCAGCTCTTAGCATTCTGTCATTCCGTTATTTGTATCCTGTTATTTGAATTCACATCGTAGTATAAATTCCCTTCGTAAATCTCTCATTGACCTTGGATAGACCATCAATTATAGAAAACTTTAATGCTAAAGAACTAGGAGTGGAATGAATCTTTTATTCCAACTCTACGTCAATAGGATCGAGAGTAGAAAACAAATATCTTTGATAAGTCTAGTATCAGTTTAGTTTATAGTTTTACTTGCGTTTAGAGTTTCATCGCTTTATTTGTGAGTAAAACTATCTTTTTACGGTTATCAGGAGTTTAGCTTGACAAGTTACTAAACCTTATGGGAAGGGTGGACCTAGTGTCGAGTCATGCCCCTTCTTATAATTGGATAAGAAGAAATAGGCTTCATAGGGAAGATTCTGTCTAAACCTAAAAACGGTTGTTGCCAAGTGGGAACAAAGTATCCTTGGAATTGTCATTAGGGATGACAACACTTGCATGGTATGAGTGGACATACGAATATCTATCGTTGAGGAAACAAATTAGATACTTTTTCCATGACATGTTTTCACACAACATGTGTATAGTTGACCACCTGAGAGCAAGAAAATAAATATCCCTAAAAATTCTTGTTATTTGAGCTCAATTGATAGGTTTTTTGTTTAAGACATATTGAATGGTACCCTCCTTGAACTTTTGACCTTGTCAAGAAAATAAGAGGACTACTCCTAACTTTGGTTTGCTCTCCACAAGCTCTTACTAAAAGGCTAACTGGATGCATACTGGGAAGTTGGTAGAACTCTGACGACAATGACTTGCGTGCAAAGGGTAAAAGAACTGAAGGTTTATCACACAATCACTGGGATTCTACCTGGCCAGGACAATTGATGATAACTATGAATCATGTGATACATTTATGACTTTATGGTGTGGACTCATAGGGATGAGTGCTATTTGTCAAAGTTATGAAACAAACAGATCTTGGGGTATACACACACTCTCCGGATATTAGGTTTCAAGATTCGTCTTCTTTAAGATCACTTTCATGGTAGATCACTGTGTCGTGCTTTTCATTGCGACTTGCTACTTCACAGATATCATGATACGTGTGCTAGGGTCACACGAACCATTTTCCGTGTGAGACACACAAATGGCTGAGCATTCTACTTAAATGCTTCTCTTAGAAACCTTTTTCGCCATTGTGGGTGAGTGGGAGATGTTGGAAATAAGGCCGCGTCAGACCTGATATGGGTAAACACCCATTAAGATAAGGATAAACCACCGGGATAAGGATAACCACCAGGTATTGGGATGAGTATAGGACTCTATCCTTAGCCAATTTTAGATAAGTATGGGACTCTATCCTAGCCGAATTTGAGGAGGTGGGAGGAACACCCCCTACATATTGATCATCTAAAAAACGAGCAAATCTCTCTCTCCCTTTAATGGTGGCCTCCAACGTTTTCTGAAGAAGAAGCTAGTTTTTCATGGAGATTCCATAGGTGGTAGCCTCCATTGCTAGCCATTGTCAGTTCTTGGTTCTTGGTTCGTGAACAAAGGATGCTTCCTGTTCGTGGTTGGAACTTGACTCTAGCTAAGTTGAGAAGAAGAAGATCTTGAGTGTGCCAAGAACATCATCTTCTCTGGTAGATCCAAGCTTGAACTTCGAATTGAAAGCTGTGACCAAGGTACAATCTTCTATTTCCACTGCGCTACTTTATGCATGTGATATAGCGTAATTGTACGTATCGTAGGAATCATGCATGAGATATCGGTAAAAACCCTACATTTTAAGAAGGGGATTCCTCATTCGAATGGAAGTAGACTACTCAAGAATTTAATATTTAATTTATGTTATGTCGTAATTGATTAATTTGAATTTTGAATAAGGAATTCAGAAAATCTAAATCAAAGATCTAACTAAAAGGAAGAATGAATCAATGAAATGTTGGTTGGTCCTCACTGGGAACTTGAGTAAGGAGTAGATCTTTGGGGTCTTTTATATAAAAAAAATGTAAAGCGAGAATCCCTCTATTTATCTTTTTTTGGTGTAACTACTTGAGCCGAATGAGAGGAAACCTTCACGTCCGATTTGGAAGGGGGGAAATCCTATAGGAACCTATCCCAATTTTTCTTTTGCTAGGCCCGTAATTAAAAAACCTACTTTCTTACGATTATGAGGTTCATTCGAATATGAAATCCAATCATGGAAATACAGTATCCCACTTTTTTTTTACTACCTAAGGCTTCGATACATTTCGAAATCGAGAAATATCTACTGGAGCAGGTGCTATCAGAGAACAATTAGCCGATCCGGATTTGCTACTTATTACAGATTCTTCATTGTTAGAATGGAAAGAATTAGGTGAAGAAGGGCCCATCGGTAATGAATGGGAAGATAGAAAAATTGGAAGAAGAAAGGATTTTTTGGTTAGACGTATGGAATTATTTAAGCATTTTATTCGAACAAACGTAGAACCAGAACGGATGGTTTTGTGCCTATTGCCGGTTCTTCCTCCCGAATTGAGACCGATCATTCAGATAGATAGGGGTAAACTAATGAGTTTGGATATTAATGAACTCTATTAAAGAGTTATCTATCGGAACAATACTCTTACCGATCTATTAACAACAAGTAGATCTACGCCAAGGGAATTAGTAATGTGTCAGGAGAAATTAGTACAAGAAGCCGTGGACACACTTCTTGATAATGGGATCCGTGGACAGTCGATGAGGGATGGTCATAATAAAGTTTACAAATCATTTTCAGATGTAATTGAAGGAAAAGAGGGAAGATTTTGCGAGACTCTACTTGGTAAACGGGTCGACTATTCGGGCGTTCGTCATTATTGTCGGGCGGCTTTCATTACATCGATGTGGATTGCCTCGCGAAATAGCAATAGAGCTTTTCCACATATTTGTAATTCGTGGTCTAATCAGATAACACGTTGCTTCCAATATAGGAGTTGCTAAAAGTAAAATTCAGGGAAAAGCACCAATTGTGTGGGAAATACTTCAAGAAGTTATGCAGGGACATCCTGTATTGCTGAATATAGCACCTGTGTGTACCATACATTATATTTCCAGTCTAAAGTGTACTCGAACCATGGACCGGATATGGGCCCAGCAGCGGACCAGTCCAGTGGCTGTCCAAATAAACACTTTCGGATCGTTCGAATCCATCAAAGTTCAGAACAGGTCCAGGGCCCATCCGAGTGGCCCAGATCCATGGATCCAATCCATTCAGATTATTCTGATCCAATAATCTGATCCGCGGAAGCTAAAAATCCTAGTGCAATCCGATAAGATCTTGCGCAAGGATAGAATGAAATCTTGGGGAATGATCCTATTTTAGATAGGATCATACTAGGATTCATCAAGAATGCAATCTCCGAGAATCACTTTCTTGGCCGCCAAGGCAGGAGATTGCTATATATACGGAGGCTTCTGCATCCTCCAGAACTACGTGAAAAAAGAGAATTGATCCCGAATTCCTCACTGGGTACGTAGGCAACCAGAACGTTGGTGCAGTCTCTCTTCCTCAAAAATCCCAATCCCCCATCTCTTTCGAGCCTTCAGAAGCACCATCACATCGGGAGTGTCGGGTTAACGTTTTGCCCCGACAGCGCCCACTTTGCATTAATAAGGCATACAAGCATTCCAACCTATTTTAGTTGAAGGGCGTGTTATTTGTTTACATCCATTAGTTTGTAAGAGATTCAATGCGGATTTCAATGGGGATCAAATGGCTGTTCATATACCCTTCTCTTTGGAGGCTCAAGCGGAGGCTCGTTTACTTATGTTTTTTCATATGAATCTCTTGTCTCCAGCTATTGGAGATCCCATTTCCGTACCAACTCAAGATATGCTTATGGGACTCTATGTATTAACGGTCGGTAATCATCGAGGTATTTCTGCAAATAGGTATAATCCATGGAATCACATAAACTATCAAAATAAAAAAAATTGACGATAATAAACATAAGTATACAAAAGAACCCTATTTTTGTAGTTCCTATGATGCGCTTGGGGCTTATCGGTAGAAACAAATTCATTTAGATAGTCCTTTGTGGCTTCGGTGGAGACTAGATCAACGCGTCATTGCACTAAGAGAAGTTCCTATCGAAGTTAAGTGTGAATCTTTTGGTACCTATAATGAGATTTATGGTCACTATCTAATGTAAGAAATGTAAAAAAAGAAATCCTTTGTATAGACATTCGAACTACCATTGGTCATATTTCTTTTTATCGATAAATAGAAGAAGCCATACAAGGGTTTTCCCGGGCTTGTTCTTAGAGTATCTAAGCTGAATAGGATCCCGTGATAATTTTATTTTTGTCTCCCTATCTCAACTAGTATTATAATGCCTTAATTTCTATGCTAATCAAGATCGAGGAAAGGCAATCTTCGAATCACTAACTCTAACCTATTGTCAATCCTACTCAACTAAATAGGGAGGTATTGTAATTATGGCAGAACAGGCCGATCTAGTGTTTCACAATAAAGCGATAGATGGAACTGCCATGAAACGACTTATTAGCCGATTAATAGATCACTTTGGAATGGCATATACATCACATATCAATTTCATTAGGAATTGATGATCTTTTAACAATACCTTCTAAGGGATGGCTAGTACAAGATGCTGAATAACAAAGTTTAATTTTAGAAAAACACCACCATTATGGGAATGTACACATGGCAGAAAAATTACGTCAATCCATTGAGATCTGGTACGCTACAAGTGAATATTTACGACAATAAATGAATCCTATTTTTTGGATGACTAACCCTTCTAATCCAGTTAATATAATGTCTTTTTCGCGAGCCAGAGGAAATGCGTCTCAAGTACATCAATTAGTAGGTATGAGAGGATTAATATCGGATCCTCAAAGAAAAATGATTGACTTACCCATTCAAAGCAATTTACGGGAATGACTCTCTTTAATAGAATATATTATTTTGTGCTACGGATACTGTTGTACGAACATCAAATGTTGGATACCTCACGTGCAGACTTGTTGAAGTAGTTCAACACATTGTTGTACGTAGAACAGATTGTTGCACCACCCGAGGTATTTCTGTGAGTCCTAAAAATGGGATGATAACAGAAAGAATTTTTATTTAAACATTAATTGTCAATCGATTCATAACCTTTCGAGCACAACCAATATCTATCTGAACCCCCTTTACTTGCAGGAGTACATCTGGGATCTGTCGATTATGTTATGACGGGAGTTCCACTCATGGCGACCTGGTTGAATTGGGAGAAGCTGTCGGTATTATTGCGGGCCAATCTATTGGGGAACCCGGGACTCAACTAACATTAAGAACTTTTCATACTGGTGGAGGATTCACCGGCGGTACTGCGGAACATGTACGAGCTCCTGATAATGGAAAAATAAAGTTCAATGAAGAATTGGTTTATCCAACACATACACTTCATGGATATCCGACTTTTCTATGTTATATAGATCTATATGTAACTATTGAGGGTCAAGATATTATACATAATGTGAATATTCCAGCAAAAAGTTTTATTTTAGTTAAAAATGATTAATATGTAGAATCAGAACAAGTGGTTGCTGAGATTCACGCCGAATTATCCACCTTGAATTATAAGGAGAAGGTTCAAAAACATATTTATTCTGATTCAGAGGGAGAAATGCACTGGATTACCGCCGTGTACCATGCACCCGAATATATATATGGTAATGTGGTAATGTTCATCTCTTACCAAAAACAAGTCATTTGTGGATATTATCAGGAGTTCCGTACAGAGCTAGTATAGTCCCTTTTTCGCTCCACAAGGATCAAGATCAAATAAATATTTATTCCCTTTCTGCCAAATGAAAATATATTTCTAATCTTTCGGTGACTAATGATCAAATGAGACACAAATTATTTTAGTCGGATCCTTCTGGTAAAAAAGGGGGGGGGGGGAGGAGGGCTCTCGATTATTCAAGACCTGATCGAAGCATATGTAATGATCATTGTAATTTCATATATCCTACCATTTTCGACGATAATTCTTATTTATTGACAAAGAGGCGAACAAATAGATTCATCATTCCATTACAATCTAATCAAGAACAAGAAAAAGAAGCAATACCCAGTTCAGGCTTCTTGATTGAAATACCCATAAATGGTCTTTTCTGTATAAATAGTATTCTTGCTTATTTCGACGATCCTCGATACAGAAGAAAGAGTTCGGGAATTACTAAATATGGGACTTTAGAGGTGCATTCAATCGTCAAAAAAGAGGATTTTATTGAGTATCGAAGAACAAAATAATTTAGGCTAAAACCCCTAATGAAAATAGATCGACTTTTTTTCATTCCCGAGGAAGTGCATATCTTACCCGGATCTTCTTCCATAATGGTACGGAACAATAGTATCATTGGAGTAGATACACAAATTACTTTCAATACAAGAAGTCGAGTAGGTGGATTAGTCCGAGTTGATAAAAAAAAAAAGTTTGAACTAAAAATATTTTCTGGGGATATCTATTTTCCTGGAGAGATAGATAAGATATCGCACGGCTGGCATGGCATCGATACCGCCAGAACGGAAAAAAAAAAAAATTTCTAAGGACTCAAAAAAATTGAAAAGTTGGATCTATGTTCAACGGATCACACCTACCAAAAAAAAGTATTTTGTTTTGGTTCGACCCATAGTCACATATGAAATAGCAAATGGGATAAATTTAGCAACGCTTTTTCCCCGGGATCCCCTGCAGAAAAGGGATAGTGTGCAACTTCGAGTTGTCAATTATATCCTTTATGGAAATGGTAAACCAATTCGCTGAATTTCTCACACAAATATTCAATTAGTTCAAACTTGTTTAGAATTGAATTGGGACTAAGACAAAAAAGGTTCTTCTATAGAGGAGGTTCATGCATCATTTGTTGAGGTAAGGGTAAATATACATATTTAGTTAAAAATGATCAATATGTACAATCAAAACAAGTGATTGCTGAGATTTGCGCCGAAGCATCGACCTTGAATTTTAAGTAGAAGGTTCAAAAACATATTTATTCTGACTCAGAGGGACAAATGCACTGGAGTACAGCCGTGTACCATGCACCTGAATATATATATGGTAATGTTCATCTCTTACCAAAAACAAGTCATTTGTGGATATTATTAGGAGTTTCGTACAAAGCTAGTATAGTCCCTTTTTCGCTCCACAAGGATCAAGATCAAATAAATATTTATTCCCTTTCTGCCGAATGAAAATATATTTCTAATCTTTCAATGAGACACAAATTATTTCTGTGGCCGACCAAGCATTGTCTCATCTACAGGAGGACGACCAGTTCTCTCGATATGTATCAATCATTATTTCCATCATTTTGAAATTCATTCTCAACATCCTCATTTCTTCTAGGACTGCCAATTATGTATTCTTAGGAATGTCAGTTGTATCCCCATATGGATTTTGGGAATCAAAGTTAACATATATAGTCGGGTTGATCATCATCTATAACGCCAGGTGGATCATCACCCAAATTCACCTCCTCTACAATAAGTCAACCATTAGTATGAGGACTATCAGCAATATATTCTATATTACCCCTTGAAAGATAGAAAACATGCACTTTCTTCTTTTCTCTCTATAATACCAACTTCAATTGAGCTTCCATTAGAGATCATCAAATCTAAAATGGTAACAAACAGTCAATAATTAGATAGGGATGTATCAATAACTTTCTCATTTACACTCCTACAACATGTTTGCCAACCCTCACCTACAATAACCTTTCCGAATGTCGACAAGCTATGTGGGACCCTTTCAATGACGTCATAAATCTCCACATCTTCCAATTGATGAGTCCCAGTTGACGGTTGATCAAACGGACCATTTGGTAAACAAAACGTTCATAACTGTCAGCTACGAAAGCATGTATTGGCACTAACCATCTTCATCAGCATTGTTCCCCTTTTGCTGAACATTTTGTAGGGAAATGTGACCCCATTAACTACCATCATCCCCATTCTTTACCTCTTGCTCAACATTCTGTTGGGTAATGTCCACCTCCTATAAAACATATGTTTCGAAAGTAACTATTATATATAGGTTCCATTTACAACACTTTTTATACAACATTTTAGCTTTGGTTTTCTATGTGAATTTAGAGGTGGAGAAAGAAGGTTTTGGAGGACTTGTGGGGTTTAGAATCTTATTTAATTTGCCGAAGTGGACACCTTCAAAGATGAGGAAAAGGACTACTATTATATATAGATAAAGATAAAGATAAAGATTTGATAGTTAAAAAATGCTTTATACTTGTCGTTGATATATCAGCAAGTGAACTAAGTCAACTAAGGGCATCTCCAATGGGGTATAAACCGTATAGAGTGTAAAGTTCACACTCCAAATGTCTAAAAACTCTTTCCAATGGGGGTGGTACACCATAGATAATAGAGGAGGTGGGGAATTCCCCATCTCGCTATCAGTTGATAAATAGCTCGGACTACACTTTAACCAACGTCCGAACAAAAAAAATTTCGGACGTCACTTTAAGTGACGTCCCTCTCTAATTCTAAAGTGACGTCCCAGTTTAAATTAGAGAGAGACATTACTTTAAGTGACTTCTGAGTTTAAAATCCAATTTTTTTTTTATAGCTATACAATACTATGCAATTAGAGTTGTAAAATCCTAATAGCACCTACGTGGAGCCTAGGTGTAATTTTACACCCCCCCCCCCTACACACACACACAATTGGAGATGGCCCTAAAAGCATTACAAAGGGTAAAAAAGAAATGAATCCATATACGTGAACACACAAAATAGAAAGTCCTTTGGATTAAGGAAGGTGTATTCTGATCGAAAAAGGTAATAGAGCGGTGGAATTTTCAGGAAGACTCGAGTCTTCATTGGAGACGGACTGCTACTACTTCTCTATATATACCTGATCTCTCATTATTCACCATCTCTCTTTATCTATTCAGGAAGACTATTTTAATAATAAGGCCTTGGAAAGAACAAGAAGAGACAAGGACGATCTAGATATATGTGATAAGCATAGTATGGAAAACCACTCTTCAAGTTGAAAGCAGTGACACCATTTATGAGGTCAAGACTAAGATTGAAGCCAAGAGAGGTATTCCCCCTTCTTGGAAAAAACTGATTATTGTTGATAAACTATTGGAAGGTGGGCATAAACCATTGGAAGATGATGGTACGCTTGCAGAGTACAACATTCAAAATGAGTTGACCGTTGACATGGTTTTGAATCTCGGAAGTGGGTGGACACCTACTTTGAAGGAAACTGAAATTAATATCGAGACAACCGAAACCATTGATCAGATCAAGAAGCTGAGGCTGGGTTGAGGAGAAAGTCAAGGAAAAAAAGTTAACTTTACAATTTGGTTCTGTTCGGGGTGGTCTTTGAATATTACTTATTAGTGTTATGAATGTTGAACTTCCACATTGATTTGTTTCTTTGGAACTCAAGTGTGGTGTCATATGTTCAAGTCTGGCATTGTTTGTTTTTTGTCATATCCATTCGTCAATAACTATAACTATCAAACACTATACCAACCAGAACCACACAACCAAGTTTCCCCTCCACTAACAACATTCGATGAAATAATGGCCCAAAATGAAATAATACTTCAGAACCTAAAGATGTTAAGCTCACCTACACAAGACATTTCCACCATAACAGAAATTACCCACCCATCTAGTTCAATTCGCCACCCTTCCCAGACCGAATTTCCCAAACTATGCTTCAGAATATAGCCCAGATGATTTCCATGATCCCCTCACTTAAGAAAGAACTTTCAACCTTACCAGAGATCAACACACAAGTAGAACAACCTATTCCCATAACCACACCATTCGACCTAGTTAAGACCTATCCTGAATTTCATGAACCATTACCTTCCCATGGGCCTCCCATTAACCATTATATTAACTCCACACCCTACCTGGATGAGGACATTCTTGAAGACGACTCTTTAGGACTTGTGTCGAATGACCATGATGCCATTGAGGAAACTTATATTGTTTTAGAGGATGAGAGTGAGGAAATAAAAATCAACAATTCTAATCTAAGGCATGAACAAGGTAATATGCAGGAATGAAACGAAGTATATTCTTTAGCGCAATGTGAATATCAATTTAGTTTGGCAGCGGAGGATCCACCAACTGATGAACCACCAACTGACCACCATCCACCTGAGTTACCCCCTCCTAAAATCCAACCATCTACCACAACTAAGCCATCCATTCACCCACCATTTCAGAGGAACCTTGAATTTGCACTTGAGCCAATTGCTTCAGAAACCCTCTATAATTTTTTCAACCCTCACGGTGAAAAGTGTTTGCTTAGCACACAATCCCATGAGTACACCATTCCTGTAGTTGAGAGCCAAGTTTTGACTGAGTGTAGTGAGAAACCTAGTTTGTCTTAATTTTTCTCATCTGAGCCTCATGAAAGACATCAGGATCCATATGAATTAGTGATCCATCTCACCTAAAGTATCACTAATTCATATTTTGGGTCATTCTCACTCTTTAAAATAGCTACAATATGATGGTTTGCATATGTTCTTTGATGGGTTGCATAAGTTTTCATTCATATTCTTCTACAAGATTCCTTCCAATTATACAACTTCATTCTATTTGGGGGTGCATTTAGTATCATGTTTTTATGGCTAGTCCCCTCTTTAGTTTAGTTGTAAATTAGGGTTCTCTTTCTCTATATAACCCATTAGATAATAAATTAGTTTTCTTCTTTAGTTTACTATTCTTGTTGTTTATGTCGTTTAGTCGTATTTTGATTCGGGTTGCCACTATTTATGAATATAGATTTCTTTTGATCACATAACTTATGTCATTCACGCATTTTGAGGGGTTTTCTATCTTCTTATATCTCAACCACAGTTATATTTGAGTTTTTTTTATAGATAATTGGATTGTACTTTCTCTGCTGATCGTTTTCATAGCTTATTTGCCAAAATCGGACCGTTAACGAATCAGACATTTTAGTTTTAAGCTTTACCAAGCATAGGACATGATGGGCATTACAGGATTTGTTTTGGGCTTGGTCCCAAATGAATTAAACCCAACGCAGTCACATGACCCGCACGTGACTCCTAAAAAAATTAAAGAAAAAAAAAACAAACAAACAAACCCACGCGTTCCTCTTCTTCTTCGCCTCCACACTGACCAAAGAAAAACAACGTGCCCTAACCTCCACACAAACTCTGTCCAAATTTTGATGGAGTGTTTAATTCACTCTCCCCCACCTTACATTCACCCCAATTTCCAAATCCAAAACCCAATGGCTCCTTAAACCCCAAAAATTCTTCCGGAACAAGTTTTTAATCAAACATAATTTTCACCTTTTTTCGGTACCGAAATGGTTATTAGGAAGTGGAAAAGGTTATGGTATTCTATGAAGGATTTTTATCACATTGATTTGGTGTATGATTTTTATAAGAAGAGGGAGATTGATGGGCGTAGGATTTTTGTTAAGGTGAATGGCAGTCGGAGGGAATTGACTATAGCCGTGTTGTCTGAGATTACTGGCATTGACCAAAGACCCATCGTAGTCACAATGTAGGAATCTCATCTTGGTGGAATTGGTCCTTTGATGACGGAGACTATATTGGAAGGAATTTACAATCCGAACTCGCATTGTGTTCGTCAGACGTCTCTAAGAAGAAACTAGCTGGCTGTGGCTCAGTGGGTTGGTAGGAATGTTATTGCCACCGCAAAAACCAGTGACATCAATTTGAGTTATCTGCACATTCTCTGGACCCTTCAGAATAGAAGGTATGGGTTTTGCATCCTTGAATTTTTGTTAAATGAGATTAAGGCAATTGGTAAATTGACCGCAGCCTTCCCTACATTGATTATGAAGGTTATGTTGTATTGGAGATGTGTTCCAAAGACTAGTTAGGTTAAGTTGAAGTTGCATGAAAATGCACGTATTTATCGGGAGTGTATTCAAAGGGATTGGCATTTTCCTGAGGTTAGGGGTGTTGAGATGTTATCGGATGAGGAAGATGAGGTAGACACGACATATTTTGATGCAAATGCTTTGGAAAGGGCTACTACGGATATAGACTGCGTCTCATTACTTCATCGTGCCCTACGAACTCTCCATAACGAGTATGAGACAATTTGTATAGGCCAATGTTCTCTGCGTGACCTCTATGAGGCTATTCTGACTAGGCAAGGTACTATTGTCCATAGCCAAGCAAACTTCCAGGCTAACATGGACACTCTCGTCCAGAGTAATACGGAGCGTTGGGAAGCCATGGATGTTTTTATGGAGCAACAATGCACATTTCAAGTAGAAGTTCTACGACTCCTGCCACCTCATGAGGGTTCTTCTTCTACAGACTCTGAAAGGCATGAGCATCGTAGACGTAGGATGGATGGTTCTGGCCTATCCTCATCTCATGGCTAGTTCATTGGTTGTATAATGTTTAGGAAATTTCCCTATTTTTAGTAGAATAATTTTTTATTTCTAGTCGTTGAGTTAAGTAGTTAATTTTGGATTATGTATTTGGTTGTTATTTGAATTTCAAGTTAGTTTAAATTTTCTTCGAGCATGCTATCTATTTTTCATGAATCCCACCTTCCCGACTTGTTTAGGGGTGGTATTATTTGTTAAGTATTGTATTTTACCCTATCCACCTGTATTTGGAATTTAATATTGCAAGGTTTTGAGAATATAGTTTGTGTGAGCATGTTGCTAATATGGTGTAGCTAGAATTAACTACTGTTGGTTTATGCAACCTCAAGGATTAGAAATTTGGATGATTGCTATTTTTTAATTCCAGCCTAAAAGCTATAGGTTCGATTTTGGAGCCTATTTCTATTTTGGTTTTAGAAGCCTTTTCTTATTCCATCTCTTTCCATATCAATTAGGAGACCTTGGGGACCTTAGATTAAGAAACTTGGGTTATATAAATACATGGGATGCTCTAAACTTCACACAATACCTCTCAAATTCACTTCTCACTTCATACCATATACAACACTCGGAGCGTGCACGCCCTCTGCCATAAGCTATTCTGAGTGTGCCTGCGCCCTTACCTCAACAAGACCTCCAATTTTTAATTTTTCTATGGTTTTCTACCGTCACTTCCAGGAGTTCAATAGTGTGTTTGTTTGCTATGAAATCTCCTCAAATCATACCGGAGCAATCCTTTGAAGAATTGCTCGAGAGTGACACCTATGGGTATTGGTTCTGTGACTTGATTATACAGTCAGGATGGAAGCCTCTAATGGTAAGCACTGATGAATCTTATTATCTTGAACTTACTGCTTATTTCTGTGATCGCTATAAATTCTTTTATCGACCAGATGGGGAACAAGTGTTCTCTATCGACATTGATGGTAAAATAATGGATTTAAGTAAGTTCTTATTAGCCTTTGCTCTTGGACTTTCTATGCCTGCTGCCCAAAACTCATGGGGCTATATGGCTGATAATATATACATCTACAACTATAAGTATTTGCATGAGACCTATGGGGAGGGGATTTTTCGTGTAGAGGACCAAGGGCAATATAATGTAGCCCTTGGTAGCTTGTCCCTTAACATGGGCACTATTATGTTATTTATCATGCTAAATATCTTAGGGGAATGAAGTTTTTCTTCTGCAAATAATGGCACTTGTGACATCTTCCTTGCTCTAGCTGAGGGACGTATGTTGTATGATCTTCCTTAGACCTCAGTGTCCAGTTTAGCACGAGCCCATAGTATGAAGCATAAGTACCTTCTTATGCCTGTCTTGGTTTGCCGCATAATGCTATGTTCTTTCCTGAGTTCTGTACCCGTTTCACAGATTGGGTTGGGGTGAGACCCACCAATTGCATTATACGCTCTTTTCGTGCAATGATTTGGTTGGGGTGGAGGCTATAACCTAATTAGGTTGCATCTTACACCCCATCCGACCAAGTGGCGCTTAACAGGTTAGCACGGGTTGATGATAAATGGTGTGAGGCCTGGCAAATTATTATGGCTTGGCAGGATGCAAAGGAACCTCACTTCTTTATAGAAGAGGAGGACAACGCTTAAATGATGGATATGAGGTAAGTTTTACTTTCTGTTCATGGCTGCTTATGTCCCAAGCAATTTAATTTTTTGTTATTCCCATAACGGGTGGAACTCATATAGAGTTGCGTCTATTTTTCTTTACCTATATTAGTATGTTCTAAATTTGTTTTGCAGGCGTTCTAAAATTTTCACGCATTTCCATGGTATTTCCTATCCTTCTTATTTCTATACTTTGAGGACAAAGCATATTTTTGTTTGGGGGTGGCATGAAACAAACGTAATTTAAGGCACCTATTAGGATATATATATGTATAATATGCACTTACTTTCTAGTAAAAAAATAAAAATATATATAAATAATAAGTATTTATACTATGCACTTAGGAATATTGGTATTATTTCTTCTTCTGTGATGATAGTAGTCTAGAAGTTTCACGTTAGCTGTTAAATTAGAATAGTTTTTAGAAATTTAGGTTAATGTGTAGGTATTAGTCATTGCATCTTTCCATAAATATATTGCATGAGCATCTATATTTGTATTGGCAGCAAGTTTCTGAAATCTAGGCTAGTATACTTATTCTACAAATCCTGTGAGAATATAGCCTAAAAGCCTTATGAGTGAAATATCTGAGTAATGACGCAAGGGAGAAGTAAATTCTGAATAGAGAAATCACACGTCCACTTGCTTGATCACTATACCATATCCTAAGCGAGAATTTCTGCCCTTTTTGGATTGATATAGCCATAAATTCAAACCTATATAAAAATATTTTCCGCTAGTCGTCCCTCTGAGCCATTCTTTAGCCTTTTCATAAACTACAATCCTTTACCCTTTTACAAAAACAAAATAAAAATAAAATCAGCCTACCCATTTTTGAATGAGTTTGAGAATAGAAATGAAATGAAGAAAAGAAAAGAGAAAGACCTGTGGAAAACCAAGAATTGTTAGTTGCTTCGAATAAGAAAAGAAAAGAAAATTTCCATCCAAAGAAAAGAAAAAAAAAAAAAGTTAGAACTCCAAAAACAGAATCGAAGGAGTCAAAACCCAAAAGAAAAAGAAAAAATGGCTAAGGATGGAAACAAAGTGTAGAAGCAAAGTAAGAACAAGGTTTTCACTAGTTACATATTTTGAAGACTCTATTATCTCAGACTTATCCTTTTAAATATCCATTTCTTTCATTCTTAAACCATCACCTAATCCCCATAACACCTAATAAAGACCTCTAACTCAATTAGGAATATGTTAGTGTGATAGTAAGTGGCAGATGTGTTTCATCGACTTCGGCTTTCTTGTACGTCATTGAGTTTGTAAGGTAAATTGTGCCCACTATGCACTGGAGTGAGAGATAGTTGAGTGGAAAGTCAGAGTGTTTTGTCTGGACATATATGTGAGGACCTACTTAAGGATGTTATTCCAAAGTTTCATAAGCGGACATGTTATTGCATTTCATAGCATAGTTCATTATATATATATTTATCCATAAATGATTGATTATTATGCACGTATTAACTTAGATTTCAAATTGATTATTCTGTATTTATTGCTAGTGAGATGTATAGATATCTGAGAATAAATAAGGAAACGACTAAGAAATAAAATTATTGTTTCCTTATTTATTCTCAGATATCTACACATCTCACTAGCAATGAATATAGAATAATCAATTCAAAATCTAAGCTAATACATGCATAATAATCAATCATCTATGAATAAACATATATATAATGAACTATGCTATGGAACGTAATACCAGGTCCATTTCTAAAACTTTGGAATATCGTCTTTAAGTAGGTCCTCACAAATATGTCAAAACAAAAACACTCTGATTTTTTCATTCAAGTTTCGCTCACTCCAGTGCGGAGTGGGCACACTTTACCTTACAAACTACATGACGTACAAGGAAGCCGAAGTCGATCAAACACATCTGCCACTTACTATCACACTAACCTATTCCTAATTGAGCTAGAGGTCTTTATTAGGTGCTGTGGGGATTAGGTGATGGTTTTAAGAAGGAAGAAAATGGATATTCAAAAGGACAAGTCTGAGATAATAGGATCTTCAAAATATGTAACTAGAGAAAACCTTGTTCTTACTTTGCTTCTACACTTTGTTTCCATCCTTAGCCATTTTTTTCTTTTTCTTTTGGCTTTTGACTATTTTGATTCTCTTTTTAGAGTTTTAACTTTTTATTTAATTTATTTATTATTTTCTTTTCTTTTCTTTGGATGGAAACTTTCTTTTCTTTTCTTAATTGAAGCAACTAACAAATTCTTGGTTTTCTGTAGGTCTTTCTATTTTATTTTCTTCATTTCATCTCTATTCTCAGACTCATTCAAAAATGGGTAGGCTGATTTATTTTTTTTTAAAAGGGTAAAGGATTTGTGGTTTATGAAAATGCTAAAGAAAGGCTCAGAGGGGCGACTAGTAGAAAATAATTTCATATAGGTTTTAATTTCTAGCTATATCGATCCAAAAAGGGCCTAAATTCTCACTTGGGATATGGTATAGTGATCAAGCAAGGGGACGTGTGATTTCTCTATTCGGAATTTACTTCTCCCTTGTATCATTATATCAAATATTTCACTCATATAAGGCCTTAAGGATTTATTCTCACAGGATTTGTAGAATAAGTACTCTAGCCTAGATTTCAGAAACTTATTGTCAATACAAACATAGATGCTCATGCAATATATTTATGGAAAGATGCAATGACTATTACCTACATATTAACCTAAGTTTCTAAACACTATTCTAATTTAAAAGCTAACGTGAAACTTCTAGACTACTATCATCATAAAAAAAGAAATAATACCAATGTTCCTAAGTGCATAGTATAAATACTTTTTATTATTTTTTTACTTTTTTACTAGAAAACAAGTGCATATTATACACACATATATATATATATATATATATATATATATATATATATATATATATATATATATATATATATATATATCCTAATAGGTGCCTTAAATTACACGTGTTTCTATGCCACCCCCAAACAAAAACATATTTTGTCCTTAAAGTATAGAAATAAGAAGGATATAAAATACCATAGAAACACGTGAAAATTTTAGAACACCTGCAAAACAAATTTAGAACATACTAATATCGATAAATAAGAACCGATGTAACTCCTACATGAGTTCCACCTATTATGGGGATAACACGAAATAATAAATAGCGCTTGGGACATAAGCGGACTCTAACGGAAATAAAATAATACCACACGTTCACAAATCAAGCATGCGCCTATCGTGGCTCCTATCCGATTAGCTTATGAAATTTCGTGAAATAGTGAATTTCATGAAATTAAGGTACCTAATTATATTATGCATCCCAATAAAATCAACAAGGTCTATGGATTCTATATTTTGATATTTATATATGCAATTTTAATATGTGAACGTACACTGTGCTAAAATTAAATATACCACCCCCAAACAATTTAGGAGAAGGGGTTTCATGAAACAATTCAATAGCACAATTAAATGATATAACTAACTAATACAAATTCTACTGGAGTAAACATGACGGAAAAAAGGTGGCAAAAAGATTTGAAATGAAATACCAAAATACGCTACCTCCAAACAAAATTTGAAAACTCTTTTTAAGTTTGAAATTTTTTGTGGCCTATACTCCATTAAGGTGGTATTTTACAAAAAATTATATGGGTCTTTTAATGTCAAATTCCCCTAGACTTAATGTGGGGTCATTTTAAGTCATATTCTCCTAGACTGTGCACACCCCTAAACAAGTAAGAAACTGGGGCAGCACAAAATGGATGATGCTTGGTTAACTATAAAATAATAGTCGAAAGATTTTGGGGTCTAGCTATAAAACATGATACTAAATGCAACCCTAGACAGAATAAAGTTGTATAATTGGAAGCAATCATGTAGAAGAATGAATGAAAACTTATGCAACCCATCAAAGAACATATGGAAACCATCATGTTGTAGCTATTTTAAAGAGTTAGAATGACCCAAAAGATGAATTAGTGATACTTTAGGTGAGAAAGGAATGAAGTATGGATCCTGATGTCTTTCATGAGGCTCAGATAAGGAAAAATAAGACAAACTAGGTTTCTCACTACACTCGGTCAAAGCTTGGCTCTCAACTACAAGAATGGTATACTCATGGGATTGTGTGCTAGGCAAACACTCTTCACTGTGAGGGTTGAAAAAATTATAGAGGGTCTCTGAGGCAATTGGCTCTAGTTCAAATTCGAGGTTCCTCTGAAATGGTGTGTGAATGGATGGCTTAGTTATGGTAGATGGTTGGATTTTAGGAGGAGGTAACTCAATTGGTTGGTGGTTGGTTGGTGGTTCATCAGTTGGTGGATCCTCACACGCTCTTAAGAAATCATAGAATTCTTCATCTAGCTAAGTTGAATCCATAAAGTTGTGGTTTGTGGCTTTATCTTTAAGAAATTCATCTATTTCTTCCATTGTTATTTCCTCAGCTGCCAAAGTAAATTGAGATTCACATTGTGCTAAAGAAGTTACTTCCTTTACTTCCTGCACATTACCTTGTTCATGCCTTAGATTAGAATTGTTGTTTTCTATTTCCTCGCTCTAGTCCTCTAAACAATATAAGTTTCCTCAATGACATCATGGTCATCCAAAACAAGTCCTACAGAGTCATCTTCAAGAATTTCCTCATCCAGGTAGTGTGTGGAGTTAATATAATGGTTAATGGGAAGGTCATGTGAAGGTAATGGTTCATGAAATTCAGGGTAAGTCTTAACTATGTCGAATGGTTTGGTTATAGGAATAGGTTGTTCTACTTGAATGTCGAACTCTGGTAAGGTTGAAAGTTTTGTGTTAGGTGAGGGGATCATGGAAGTCATCTAGGCTATGTTCAGAAGCATAGTTTGGGAAATTCGGTCTGGGAAGGGTGGTGAATTAGATAGGTGGGTAATTTCTGGTATGGTGGAAATGTCTGGCGTAGGTGAGCTTAGCATCTTTAGGTTTTGAAGTATTATTTGGTTTTGGGCCATTATTTCATCGAATGTTGTTAGCGAGGAGGAACTTGGTTGTGTAGTTCTGGTTGGTATGGTGTTTGATAGTCATAGTTATTGGCGAATGGATATGATATGAGTCCTTCTTGGGATATGGCTTTTGAGTGACTCTAGTTGATTTCGTACTATGATGGGTTAGGTTGAGGCTGAATAAATATGGGACATGAATGGGCGGTGTGGTATGGATTTGAACAAATTGTGCACAGAAAAGTGTTTGGTTCGTTGTACACACTCTTCACGGAACTAGAAGTAGACGACACTAGTTGACTCCATGTATTGTTTGAGTGATTAGAAAACTCTTGATTGTATAGGTTACTATAAAAATTTGAAAATTGAGGCTCATAATTATTATTATATCCTATAGTAGGCCCAAACTCTTGGTATGATGGGCACTGAGAAGCCCAATGGTAAGGACTACCACAACATGAACATGGTGAAAAGTTTGCATAATAACCACATGATTGTTAATCTACATATTGATAAGCTATATTGGTTTTAAAGATATATTCTATGTTACTTAATATACAAAAAACACTAACTATAAATTTCTAGATAGGCGATTATTTCTGCGTCTACGAGAAACTAATATGGTAGGTGTAGTGGTAAGATCCATTACTACCAAGGTCAAAGGTCGATGAACCAATGCAAGCAGCAGTAACTGGAGTCAGGGAGTAGAGGATAGTCAGGAATAGTGGGCCCAAAGCAAAACAAGCTGCAGATTCGAGTGTACAGTATCGTACCGCGGAGTGCAAAGGTGCACTGAAACCCTACGCGTGGAAGACCGAGAAGCGGTAGATGGGAAGACAGGTGGACGGCTGTGATGGGAAGGTGGGGGTATAAAAAAAATAGTGTTAGAGGAAAGAAAGAGAAAAAAGGAAGGAGGAGGGAGGACCGGATCTCAGTAGGGGTAACATACGCTCATACATTTGGCACCGTCTATGGGGACCAGATCTGAACAGTAGTAGGTATGGCAATGAAAGCAAAGAGAGGTGTAGGACGATCGAGGAAGGTGTCAGTCGTAGGGGAGGCGGCGGAGTTGGTAGGGGATGATAGGGGAGAGCAAGGAGTGGAAGAGACTGCCGCATCATCATCGAAAGAAACGAGACAGTTAAGAGAGGAAGTGGTGAGGTTGAGGGAAGAGAATGAGGAGTTGCGAAGGGAGAGGGAGACTGTAGAGGAATCGGAAAGGGAGGTGTCAGAGGCGGTGAGAGAGGAGGAGGGGAGAGCCAATGTGGGGGAGAACGGGGTGCCGGGACTTACTAGGGAGCAAGTGAAGGAGATGATCGCCAACGATCTGAAAGCGAGCTTGGAGCAAGCGAAAGGCACAGGCGGGATGGTGAACCAAGTAGTGGCGGGGTTGAACCGCAACCCATTGGTGGATGCAATTTGGAGGGTAGAGGTCCCGTAGCGGTTCAACCAGCCTAGATTTGAGAGGTATGATGGGACCGGAGATCCGGCGGACTACATCCACCACTTCCGACAGCAGATGCCGCTGTGGCAGGAACCCAGATACGACGGACTGTGGTGCATGATGTTCCCAGCAAGCTTGGAAGGGGGAGCCTCAGACTGGTACTATAGGTTCCCCTCAAAGAGTATAAACAACTTCCTTGAGCTGGAGCATGCCTTCGTGGACAACTTCATACATCAGAAAAGGCGGGTGGGGGACATAGCGGCCCTATTCATCGTGAGACAGAGGATTGCAGAGTCAGTGAGAGAATTCTTATGTAGATTCAAGGCAGAAACACTAAAGGTGGAGAAGTTGGACGAAAGGACTGCGGTGATTGCCTTTGAGAGAGGGCTGCGACCGGGAACCAGAGTACACGAATCCGTGGTTAAGAATGAGATCACGACACTGCAGGACTTATATCCAAGGGTGGAGAAATATATCAGGTATGAAGATACACTGCAGAAAGAGAAAAGGAGGACAGGGAAGGCCGTGTTGGCCTTGGATCGAGGTGATGACCGCGGGAGATATGAGACATCAGATAGAGGGAGCAGTGGACGCCGTGGTTATGCATCGCGGTCACAAAGGGGTAGAGTTGAAGCTCGTAGGGAAACTAGAGAATGGAAGCCTTACAGGGCTATGAGGGTCCGCGGAGCAAACCAGGCGAAATACTGGGCAAGTCGTACTGTGCATATCATCAGATACAGAATCATGAGACGAATGAATGCTACGCCCTTAAGTGGTTGGTACAAAGGATGATAGGGAGGGGGCTGCTTAAAGAGTTTACCAAAGAGAAAGGGAAAGTGGAGCAGCCGCCGAACCAAGGGAGAATACTAGGTACCATAAATGTCATATTCAGTGGGGAAATCTTGAGTCACAACGCTCACTGAGATAGGATACGATGAACAGCTAGCATACAACAAGTTAACGAGGAGGCAGGATATTCGCGACCGATACCATGGCCCACGACCAAAAAAGGAAGCATAGTGTTTACAGACGCGGACTTGAAAATGGTCGACTCCCCACACGAGGATGAGCTGGTGATCACGGTGGCTATGGGAAATTACATGGTGAAAAGGGTGTTGATTGATTGCAGCAGTGCGGTGGACTTGTTGTTCGTGGGGACGATGGAAGAAATGAAGATAAACAAGAGACAGCTGAGGCCATCGCAGACCAACTTGTACGGGTTCAATGGAAGTATGACCGAACCACTGGGGGAGCTCCTGCTGCCCGTGACCCCAGGACCTGTGACGGTGTTCTCTTGATTCAAGGTGGTAGACGCAAGTTCATAATACAACGCCATCCTTGGGAGGCGGTGGATCCATGAGATGAAGGCAGTACCATCCACCTATTATCAGGTGATCAGATTCCCCACTCCGACGGGGATGCACGAAGTTCGCGGCGATCAGGTGACAGTGAGGAACAATCATTATGGAACAGTGAATAGGTTGATCCGAGGGGACAAGGGGGAGACCTCAAAACCAAGGATGAGCCAGGCATAGCAATTACTGTGTGCCTCCGCGGAAGAGGGGGCTGAGACGCCGGCGGTACCAAAAACACTGGACGAGATCGAGTTAGTGAATATGGGAACCGGGGAGGAGGAGAAGTTCACATCAGTGAGATCAAATTTGCCAGAGAAGTGGAAGGGCAAATTGGTACAGTTTCTCTCAGAGAATAAGGACGTCTTTGCTTGGACGGTCGAGGAGATCATGGGGTTGGATCCAGAGTTCGCATGTCACCGATTACACATGAGGGAATATGCCAAACCGGTGAGATAGAAAATGCGTAATGTCAGGCCCAAATACACGGAAGAGATCCACAAAGAAGTTGCAAGGTTAAAGGGAGTGGGCATAATTTGGGAAGTAGAATTCACGGACTGGTTGTCCAACATAGTCGTGGTACCTAAGAATAACGGAAAGGTATGTATGTGTGTGGACTTTACGGACGTCAATGCCGAGTGCCCCAAGGACAGTTATCTAATGCCGCGGGTGGAAGAACTAGTGGATCGGACAGCGAGATTCAAGATTTTCTCTTTCATGGATGCCTCGATGGGGTATAACCAGGTCGCGATGTATGGACCGGATCAGGAGAAGACATCATTCATAGTGGAGGGAGGTACTTATTGCTACACAAGGATGCCTTTTGGTTTGAAGAATGCTGGGGCCACATTCCAGCGACTGGGGGAGAAGATGTTTGTGAGTAAGATACGGAAGGGTATTGAGATATGCATCGATGACATGGTAGAGAAAAGCATGTCGAAAGGGGAACATTTAAAAGGGTTGAAGGAAACATTTGGTATATTTCGGGCACACAATTTGAAACTGAATCCAGAGAAATGTGCGTTTGGAGTAACCTACCCAGGGAAATTTCTGGGTTATATTGTGACTCACCGAGGAATAGAAGCCAATCCTGAGCAAATAAGGGCACTAATAGAGATGATGTCACCCTAGGACATTAAAGAAGTACAGAGGCTGGCGGGACGGGTCGCAGCATTAAATCGGTTCATATCCAAGTCATCCGACAAATGTAGGCCGCTGTATCGGCTGTTGAGGAGGACTCTGGATTTTGTGTGGACGCCGGAATGCGAGGAGGCTTTTCAAGAGTTAAAGAGGTACTTGGGACGGGCGCTTTTGTTATCGCGGCATGAACAAGGGGAGAAGTTGTACTTATATTTGGGAGTGACCGAATAGGCGGTAAGCTCAGTCCTCGTCCGGGTGGTGGACAAGATTGAAAAGCCGGTATACTTCCAGAGCAAAACACTACTAGATGCGGAGACACGGTATAGCAAGGTGGAGAAATGTGCCTTGGCACTGATATTCTCGGCGTTGAAGTTAAAACCATACTTCATGGCACATTCAATGGTAGTGGTGACTAACCTACCTCTCAAGCAAGCATTGAAAATGGAGAAGTCCGGAAGAATGCTCAAATGGGCGGTAATGCTGAGTTCCTATGAAGTGCAATATCAAGAAAGAACTGTGCAAAAGGCGCAGGCGGTAGCAGAGGACCCACTTGGGGGGAAGAGATACTCATGGAGCCCGAACAAGAGGGAGAGCCAGATGGGTCGAATCCTTAGGATAAAAGGAATGGGTGGAGAGTGTTCGCGGACAGGTCTGCAACAGATGCGGGAAACGGAATAGGCGTAGTGTTGGTCACTCCCGACAATGACCGAATCGAGTTGTCCATGAGACTCGGATTCACGGCCACCAATAATAAGTCAGAGTATGAGGGCGTAATAGCAGGGTTGGGGATGGCTGAAGATTTGGGAGTTGGGGAGTTAACGGTTTATTCGGATTCCAACCGAGTGGTGTGTCAGGTGAATGGAGGATTCGTTGCTAGATGTGCTCGAATGGCGAAATACTTGGAGGTAGTGCATCGCAAGGCAGCCAAGTTCAAGAAAATCAAATTCATACATTTGGTCCGCAGAGAGAACCGGCATGCAGACGCCCTGGCATACATTGCGGCCGCAATGCCGGTGTCGGAGGAGAGAACCATAAGTATAAAGAAATTGGAGAAATCAAGCATTGAGAGGGTGGCCAAAGTTTGTCAGGCTGCGGAGGTGGCAGGAGGATGGATGAGCCCTATCAAACATTTCCTGTTGGGAGGAGAGGTGGCAGATGAGAAGGAAAGAAAGAGATTGGAACAAACGGCACGCAAATACACTCTGGTAGAAGGAGAAATGTACCGAAATAATTTTGATGGACCATTGCTTAGGTGCCTAGGGCCGAGCCTATCACAATAAGTATTGGCTGAACTACATGCAGGGGACTGCGGGAGCCATTCGGCGGGGAGAACAACGGCACACCGGTTGTTAACGCAAGGCTACTTCTGGTCTCACATGAAAAGGGACGCGGTGGAATTTGCCAAGAAGTGTGGAAAATGTCAGCGATTTGCTCAGCTAATATTTGCACCAACAGAACCGTTGCACAATGTGCCCAGTCCGTGGTCGTTTTCCATGTGGGCCATGGATATCATGGGACCGTTGCCAATGGCAAAGGGTAGGAGAAGGTTCATGCTGGCTGCTACGGATTATTTCACCAAGTGGGTGGAGGCCGTGGCTCTGCAGCAAGTCAAGAAGGAGCAGGTGATTAAGTTTTTATGGGAGAACATTATTTGTAGGTTTGGAGTGCCGCATTCCGTCATCGCAGACAATGGGACATAATTCACAGGGTCAAAAGTGAGAAAGTTCTTGCAGGCCTATAATGTGAAACAGGGATTCTCAGCTTCGTATAATCCCGAAGGTAATGGGTAGGTCGAATCTTCTAACAAGACGATCATGAACAATCTCAAAAGAAAGTTGGAGGACCAGAAGGGAGCATGGGCTGAGGAGCTGAGTCATGTATTGTGGGCGTACTGTACTACACCACGAACCTCCATGAAAGAGACACCTTTCTCATTGGCATATGGTATAGAAGTCGTGATCCCTTCGGAGATGGTGGCGGCTACGATACGCACGAAGGCGGTTGATGGTGGATTGAGCTGGGGCATATTGGCTAGAGACATGAATTTGGCAGAGGAGAAACGGGATACAGCGTACAACCGGCGTCTGCAAAGACAATACGGCAAGCGATTGAGGCTCCGTCAATTTCAAGTGGGGGATTTGGTTTTCAGAAGAGTAACTCCGATCACTAAAAAGGTAAATGAAGGAAAGCTGGGGCCTAATTGGGAAGGGTCGTACACAGTGGTGGAGGCTGGAGGAGCGGGAACATACAGGTTGCGGACCGGGGAAGGAAGGTTGATAGAAATACCTTGGAATGTAAGAATGTTGAAAAAGTTTTATGCTTGAATCTGCTGCTAGTCCGGGGCAAGGGACTTGGGCTGTTTGCACATATATAATACAACGACACTTTTGAAAAGTTAACAAAGAACGGTCAAATTTAGGGGCAAGGAAAAGCCCATCGTGCTCATCCGCCTCGCAGGAAAGCGGGGGGCGAGAGCCCTTCGTGGACATGGCGTCTGAATCAAAGTTAGGGGCAAGGCAATGCCCCAGTAGGCGTATTAGCTGCAGAGAGAGCGGGGGGTTGAGACCTTCGCAGACGTCAGGTCCGAATCAAACATTGGGGCAAGGCAGTGCCCCGGCCGGCTCATCGGTCTCAGTGGGAGAGCGGGGGAGAGCCCTTCATGGACATAGTGTCCGAATCAAACTTAAGGGTAGGGTAATTGATAATAGCCCAAAACTGTAGTTTTAACCTTATAACAGTCATACTTTTAGACCAATTATGTGAGTAATAATTAAGAGTTAACACTGATTACGTGTTTTTATGCATTTCAGGCTTCAAAGTCCATTATGTGCAGAAATGTGCCACTTTAGCGAGATAAAGGAGCAAAGGACGGTTACTAAGGAGTTCCGTGATTAAAGGCCAAGATTCAAGAAGACAAAGCCTTTCTAAAGCCCGGTCAAAAGATGAAAAGTCAAAGTCCACGCGGGCAAAAACAGTGCACAAAGTCAACAGAACTTCCGAAGACCATATCTTTGGACTCAGACTTCGGAATTGGGCCTACCTTATGTCAAAACGACCGGCTCGGAAAGAGATTTCCAATGGCCTAAGCCTTGACCCAATAAGAGGAGCAAAAGTGGACGAAAAGTCTGTTGAAGCCAACTACAAGTGAAGAGGCCTTTTTGGGCTGAAAGAATTGGGTTTTGGGCCTGATTCTCTGGCCCAAAACATGGCTCCAAGCCCATGCACGATTTTTGGATCTGAAAGTATAAAAACCAAAGCCTAACTCTTTGTTAATGGTAGATAGTTAGAGGTAGCTAGTTAGACCTAAAAATATAGATAATTCTAGATCTAGTTCTCATGTAATAAAATCAAGTTTAGTTTAAATTCAATTATTGTTTTTAGATTAATCTTTAGAATCATTATTCTTCTTTAGTTTGATAAATAAAATAGCTAGTTTGTCAATTTCGATTTTTGTCATTTACAATTGTGTAATTGTTCACATGAGAATGATTAGTTCACCATGAGAATGGGTGTAATCGTTCACATGCTAGTTATGAATTGGTAGAAATGCCATGTGTAATTAGGGATTAGGAGTAACCAGATTGTTCTGCGAAGCAGTTCAATTCGGATTACGACGATTCATCGTAAGTAGGATTAAGTCGAGTTAAGGTGGAATCAATCCCCCTTTAACTCCTTATCATAGAATCGACGTAGCATTCCCATAGCTGTTCTAAAAGTCGACTAGTTGCATCTTGTGGGTAGTTGCATCGTAGTCTAGTTGTCATTTCGTAAATCTCTCATTAGACTTTTTAGTTAAGATTACTTATACGTAGAGAACACAGCATGCGGAAGGACTAGGAGTGGCACGAATCATCTACTCCACTATATCTCATAGGATTGAGAGTAGAATCTTTGATAAAATATAGGCACATAAGATAGTTTTAGTTTACTTACGTTTTGAGTTTCATCGTTCATTTCGTAGGTAAACGGTCAATTTTATGTTTTATCAAATGGCGCCGCTGCCATCTTAGTTTCACTTTCGCATTGTTCTCGTAGTATAAGTACTCTTCTTAAAGTCCCATTAACCCCACCCACCCTTGTTTGATTCATCGCGGGTTGTCCGTTTCAAAGCATTGAAAACTTCGAAAAAAATTTGTAACCGAGAGGCGACTTCGCTTCAAAGAGGAGCGACCAAGCGCCAAGTTATTGGAAGCCGCGCGACCAGCGCTAAGCTAAGCGCGTGACCACCAATCAACTGTAACATGAACCACTGGCGTGACCAGCGTCAAGGCTGGCGACCAGCGACCACCGAGCTGAATTTTGCCGAATTTCCACAAGTTTGATTCGAACTTTGATTGTTCAAGTTTTTCAGTATTCTAACTAGTTATATACACTGAACACGCGTAAACAAGACGCTATTCATAAGCGAAGCAAGGATGCAATAAGGTATTCCTTTCTTCCATACCTCGCATCTCCTGTTAGAGGTTTATACTAGTATATCAGAATTGTTTGGAGTGTTGATGTGTTTAGCTAAGTTTGGTCTTAGCCTTGTATGAGATTAAGGTCTGGTCGAACAAAAACACCAAACGTAATTACACAACAACATCAACAAATAATTCTATCTAGTATACTACCCATTACACCTCTAGCTACTATTTCACACACACCACCTGATATAATGCCTGAAGACGGAGAGACTCCTCTCTCTGACTTCTACAAAGCCTTGAGCGATAGCCCTAAATCTTGTATCGTTCTAGCAGACCTAGTGGGGGATTTCCGAATCCCCCCAAATATTTTTAATTTGTTACCCATTTTTCATGGTTTAGACCATGAAAAACCTTATCAGCACATGCGTAGGATTGAACAAGTCCTTACAACATTCCATCATCCTACGGTTGGTGCGGAACAAATTAAACTAAGGGTTTTCCCTTTCACCTTAGCCGATAAGGCGACGTCTTGGTTAACTGCCCAAACACCTAATTCTGTGGACTCGTGGGCTAAACTTGTTCAGATGTTTATGGAACATTTTTACCCACCCCTAAAGACGGATGAGATGCTTTCCAAGATTCAGTTCTTTCGACAAAATCCTCATGAGGCTTGGAATCGTTTCACCAATCTCCTTATAGAGTGTCCACATCATAACTTAGCGAAAGACACGTTAGTTCGTGCCTTTTTCAAAGGACTTCTACACCACCATAAAGAAGTCCTAGACATAATGAATGGGGGTAGTTTCTTAAGCAAAGGAGCCCTCGGAGGCTTATAAATTTTTAGATGATCAAACTAAAGCTTAAATAACAACTGGGGAGGGGGTAGTGACGATATCCACCGCTCCGCTAGTTCTTCTAATACAGTTAAAGCCGCCGGTATGTTTGAAATTAAACATGATCCCGAGCTTAGAACTCTAATCGAATCACTCACTAAAAAGGTAGAGACCATTTCTGTTCAACAAAAGCCTATCCCTGTCATGAATGTAAATTCAAATTCATGTAGTTTCTGTTGGAGCCCTGAGCATCCCGACTCCCACTGTCCTATAGCCTATGAACAGGCTTGTTCCATTAATAGTGAACTGATAAAAGGATAAAATTAAATAGTCTACCTATGAAATGAACGATGAACTCAAAACGTAAGTAAACTAAACTAATCTTATGATGCTTATATTTATCAAAGTTTTATCTACTCTCAATCCTATGAGATATAGTGGATTAGAAAGTTCATTCCACTCCTAGTGCTCTAGCATGGAATGTTTTCTAATCTAATTAGTCGGTCTTAAGTCAATGAGAGCTTTACGAAGGTGATATGCTATGATACTTACTGATTTTGATTACTTGATTTTAACTACGAATACTATGGAAATATGATTGTGCTTGAATCTAGATAAAGGAAAAGAGGGGAATTGAATCCACCTCGAATCCAACTTAATAGCCTAACATAGATTCTTGTATCTCGATTCTTACGTTCTTACGGCAAGAAATTCAAGTTCTAATCCCTAGTGTTCATGGCATTTCTACCAAATACTAACTAGCATGTGAGGTCGTCCACCCATTCTCATGGCGAATCACGACCTTCTAGATTGGAATAGATTCTATAATGTTTCTACACTATACCACTAAGTTTTCATTAAGGCTTCATCAACCCCTCTAATGGAGGTTTTAGCCTTGAGTCATCAAACCATCATTTCCCCATTTCATTATAACTACACATCATATTAAAATTCTAACTTAACTAAATTAACTAACAATGATTCAATCTATTTAAACTACGGAATGATAATCAACAAGAATTAAAATCAGATCTATAAATTGAAATAACACAATTCGAAATTGAGAAAACAACTATTTTATTTATCTAATCAATCAAGAACAATGATTCAAAGACTTAATCTAAAACAAGAATTGAAAATGGAACTAAAGCTTAATTTAATTAATGAAAACAGATCTAGAATTATCTATATTAATTTAGGTCTAACTAGCTACCATTAACAAAGAGCTAAACTTTGGTTTTTATACTTTCAGATCCAAAATCGTGCATGGGCTTGGAGCCATGTTTTGGGCCAGAGAATCAGGCCCAAAACCCAATTCTTTCAGTCCGGAAAGGCCTCTTCAGTTGCAGTTAGCTTCCACAGAATTTTCGTCCACTTCTGCTCCTCTGATTGGATCAATGCTTAGACCATTGGAAAGCTCTTTCCGAGCCGGTCGTTTTGATATAAGGTAGGCCCAATTCCGAGATCTGAGTCCAAAGATACAGCTTTCGGAAGTTCTGCTGACCTGTGTGCTGTTTCAGCCCGTGTCGACTTTTCCGCTTTTGACCGGGCTTTAGGAAGGCTTTATCTTCTTGAATATTGGCCTTTAATCACGGAACTCCTTAGTAACCGACCTTTTCTCCTTTATCTAACAAAAGTGGCACATTTCTGCACATAATGGACTTTGAAGCTTGAAATGCATAAAAACACGTAATCAGTGTTAACTCTTAATTATTACTCACATAATTGGTCCAAAAGTATGACTGTTAAAGGGTTAAAACTACAGTTTTGGGCTCTTATCAAACCACCCCCAAACAGCATTTTGCTTGTCCTCAAGCAAAGATGAGAAATTAGAATAAGTGACCAAAAATGGAGTTCTATCTACTCGTTTATTTGAAAAGCGATTGCATTGACCATATGCAACAAGGCCTTTAAACCACTAGGAATTCCCTAGTGGACGAAGTTATAGCCTCGTGAGAGTTTTTTGAAGGTACTCACAAACTTCAACTATACTACAACGACTAAGAAATAAAACTATTGTTTCCTCATTCATGTCCCAACTATCTATACATCTCACTAGCAAATGAATAAGAATAACCAAGTCAAAAACCTAAGCTAATATATGCATAATAATCAATCATCTATGATACAAATATATATACTATGAGTAATACTATGAAATGCCTAGCAGGTTCGTTTATGAAAACTCGGAATAGCGTCCTTAAGTAGGTCCTCACATAAATGTCAAGACAAAAACCACTCTGATTTTTCCACTCAAGTTTCGCTACTCCAGTGTGCAGTGGGCACACTTTACCTTACAATCTCAATGACAACAAGGAAGCTGGGGTCGATCAAACACATCTGCCACTTACTATCACACTAACCTATTCCTAATTGAGCTAGAGGTCTTTATTAGGTGTTGCGGGGATTAGGAGATGGTTTAAGAAGGAAGGAAATGGATATTCAAAAGGACAAGTCTGAGATAATAGAGTCTTCATATTATGTAACTTAGAGAAAACCTTGTTATTTTCTTTTGCTTCTATACTTTGTTTCCATCCTTAGCCATATTTTTCTTTTTCTTTTCTTTGGCTTTTGACTCCCTTTTATTCTATTTTTTGGAGTTTTTATTTATTTCTATATTTTTTTTTCTTTTCCTTGGATGGAAACTTCTTTTCTGAAGTAACTAACTAATTTTTGTTTACACAGGTTTTTCTCTTCTTCTTTCTTCACTCATTCTATTCTCAGACTTATTCTAAATTGGGTAGGTTGATTTATTTTTTTCTATTTTGTTTTTTGTTTTGTAACAGGGTAAAGGAATTGTGGTTTATGGAAGGCTAAAGAAAGGCAGGAGGGGCTTACTAGCGGAAAATAATTCATAGGTTTGAATTTCTGGCTATATCGATCCAAAGAGGGCCTAAATTCTCGCTTAGGATATGGCATAGTGATCAAGCAAGTGGACGTGTGATATCTCTATCCGGATTTTACTTCTTCCTTGTGTCATTTCTTAAATGTTTCGCTCATATAAGGCTTTTAGGCTATATTCTCACAGGATTTGTAGAATAAGTACTCTAGCCTAGATTTCAGAAACTTACTGCTAACAATCATAGATACTCATGTAATATATTTATAGATAGATGCAAAGATTATTACCTATATATTAACCTAAGTTCTAGCAATTATTCTGATGCAAAAGCTACGTGAGACTTCTAGATTGTTAAGAGCATGGAGAAAGAAAACAATACCAATATTCCTAAGTGTATAGCATAACTTATTTATTTATATTTTTGATTTTTTTTTTTTAAATTTTAACTAGAAAACAAATGCATATTATACATATTTATATCCTAACAGATGCCTCAATTACACGTGTTTCTATGCCCCCCCCCCCCAAACAAGAATCATGCTTTGTCCTCAAAGTATTGTAAATAAAGAGGGTAGGAAAAATACCATTAAAACGTGTGAAATTCAGGAACATCTGCAAAACAAAGTTAGAACATACTACTATAGGAAATAAACCGACGAACTCTATAATGAAGTTCCACCCATTATGGGGTTAACAAAAAATGAAATTGCTTGGGACATAAGCGGACACTAAAAACTAAAACTTACCTTATCTCTCCCGCTTTAAGCATCCTCCTCCTCATTAAAGATATGAGGTTCCTTCGTGATCCCCGCCAGTCCATTATAACTCGCCAAGCTTGCTTCCATTTATCATCTACTAATGCTAACCTGTTAAGTGTTATTATGTCTGATGGGATGTACGGGGCGACCAAATGAGGCTGCACCTGCCATCCCAGCCAAGTCATTATGCGCAATGAGCGAACCACCCTATTGGTGGGTCTCATGACTTCAACCCTTTTCCAATCTGTGAATTGTGCACAGAATATAGGTAAACAACTACGCATGATGCGGCTTACCAACACAGGCATAAGAAGATACTTACGCCTCATGCTTTGGGCTCTCTTAAGACTAGTGACCAAAACTCGGGGAATGTCATAGTGGCGACGTCCCTCAGCTAAAGCGAGGAAAATGTCACCAGCCAGATCTTGTTGTAGTGAACTGCCATTCCCCCAAAATATTCATCAGGATAAATAACATGGTGGTGCCTACGTTTAAGGAAAGGCTACCAAGGGCAATTGATAAGAGTGAAATGAATAGTTTACCTACGAAATAAACGATGAATTCAAAACGTAAGTAAACTAAACTTAATACTTTTACGTGTCAATTATCAAAGAATTTTATTCTACTCTCAACCAATTGAGATATAGTGGAGTAGATAAGTTCGTTCCACTCCTAGTGCTCTAGCATGGATGTTTTCTAATCTAACTAGTCGTTTTTAAGTCTATGAGAGTTTTACGAAGGGAATTATACTACGATGCAACTACCCACAAGATGCAACTAGTCGATTATCTAAATAACTATGGGAATGCTACGTTGATTCTATGATAAGGAGTTAGAGGGGGATTGATTCCACCTTAACTCAACTTAATCCACTAACCAATAATCGTCAGTAATCCGAATTGAACTGCTTCGCAGAACAATTGGTTATTCCTAATCCCTAATTATACATGGCATTTCTACCAATTCATAACTAGCATGTGAACAATTAAACCCATTCTCATGGTGAACTAATCATTTCTAGAGTGGAATGGAAAATCGACGACTCTACGATAATCGAATCAAGCTTTCATCAAGGCTTCACTACCCCTCTAATGGAGGTTTAGCCTTGAATGAATCATTCATAATCATTTCCATTTAGATTAAAACTAAACATAATATAAAGCATTGAAATTTATTTAATTAAACAATAATGAAATCTAATTTAATGACTAAATTGAACTAAGGACATGAATTGAAATTAGATCTAGAATTGTAATTGACAAAATCGAAATGGATAAAGAATACTACTTTATTGATCTAATCAAATGAAGAACAAGATTCAAAGGTTTAATCTAATAAGGATTTGAAACTAATTAAATAAAACAATTAAATCTAGATCTAGAAGCTATTTTAATGGCTACTTTCTATTCTAAGCTATGAACCCTAATTCTCTACTAATTAATCTACCATTATCTATCTACCATTATCTATCTACCATTAACAAAGACTTAAGCTTTTGTTCTTATACATTCAGATCCAAAATTCGTGCATGGGCTTGGAGCCAGGGTTTGGGCCAGAGAATCAGGCCCAAAACCCACTTCTTTCAGTCCAAAAAGGCCTCTTCAGCTGCAGTTGACTTCCACAGACTTTTCGTCCACTTCTGCTCCTCTGATTGGGTCAAGGCTTGGACCATTACAAAGCTCTTTCCGAGTCGGTCGTTTTGACATAAGGTATGCCCAATTCCGAGGTCTGAGTCCAAAGATACGGCTTTTCGGAAGTTCTATCGACTTTTGCTCTCTGTATTTTCGCTAAAGTGGTACATTTCGCACATAATGGACTTTGAAGCCCGAAATGCATAAAAACGCGTAATCAGTGTTAACTCTTACTTATTATTCACATAATTGGTCTAACAGTATGATTATTAAGGGGTTAAAACTACAGTTTTGGGCTCTTATCAGCAATGCTATATCGCCCTTGGTCCATTACTCGAAATACCCCTCCCCCATAATAATCATGGAAATATGTATAATCATAAAGATATGCATTATCAGTCATATATGCCCATGTGTGAACAGGATCAGATATTGGTATTCCTAAAACTAAGGCGACCAAATTTTTATTGAATTCATGTGTCGTGTCATCGACTGCGACGGAGAATTCTTGATCTCCATCCTGATTACAATAGAATTTAACGTGGTCATAGAAATAAGCAGTAAGTTGTGGTGAATATGACTCGTCATCACTTACGATAGATGACGCCATCCTAATCTGCAGGATCGTGGTCGGAACCGGTGTCCATAGGTCACCTCGTGCCCAACACATCTTCGAAAAGACTGTTCGGTATGACTATAGGAGATGTCATCACAATAACTCTTTGAACAGTTCCACAAAATCCTGGAATGACCGTCTGAAAATTGGAAATTTCTGCGATCCACAGAAACAGAGTAGCTGCATCAGTGTAAAGTGGTGGCGCTCTTGTGTAAATGCGACATAGATGTTATGGCTGGTCGGCGCTTTGGTATGAGGGTGGTCGTGCTTTAGGTCAGTGGTGAAGTGAGGTATGGCTCGGACAAAATTCTTCAAAAAAAAGTAAAGAGCGTGGGCGCTCGACAAATAAGCGCCTTTCGTAAGTTTGAAAACCGGAGTTTAGATGAAAAAGAAAGTAAAACTTGGAGTGGATGGTGCGGGATGATGGTGGAATGTATTATGGTTTGTTAGTGTAGAAAGAAGGGAGTTTAAATAGGTTATGAGCTTCCAAAATGAATCGGGAAGTTCCCTATTTGTTTGAAGGCAATTTCCGGAAATAGGAAAATTTCCAAAACCGAAAACGGAAACAACCCATTTTCATGATTTCCTAAAAATCCATGTATCTTTCATACTGGATTTAGAATAGTAACTTCTAAACTCTCCTAGATTTCATTCTACCACCACACAAGTCATAGATATGCCGATATCGGCCAAATTATCAACCTTTCCTCCAAGACAACGTAACATATATATGATCATATAACGACTTATGCTCGGTCTAAATATTTCCACCCCCAAACAAGTCGGGAAGGTGGGATAAATGATAAAACAAGTAGTACTCGAAAATAACCAATTATATTAAAAATAAAATAAAATATAAATCCAAACAACATTAAATAAACACATTACTATTTAAATTTAACTACTGAATTAAAATCCTTCTAATAAAACGAAATATGAAATAACAGCGAACTCCAACTGGGGAACACCTAGTTTTGTGATGGTGATGGACCCTGAGATGGAGATTGGCTTGAACCCTCTGTCTTTTGGCGACGACGCTCATGCCTGTCGGACTCGGCTGAAACAGAGTCCTCCACAGATGGCATGCGTCGTAGCATCTCTATTCGGAACAAGCGTTGGGCTTCCATCTCAGTACCGAGTACTGCATACTGGGTTTGTTGTTCCTGGTGGATAGTCTCTATGTTATACAAGATATCATCCAGAACCCCTCCGAGCATTTCAAATCTCCTCTGAAGGTTCCCTTGCTTCTTTTGAACTACTATCTGTCTATTTCGGATATCTCCACAAATACCATAAACGCACCGGAAGGCAGTTTGCAACACTTGCATGCGTTCTACATTAGAATTACACTTCTCTAATGCATCTTCATCCATCCATGTCATATCTTCCCTTTCATCCTCCGACTCAACCATTTTTTCTTCAAACAACGGCCAAGTCTCTTGGATGCAATCCGTATAGATACTTGCATTAGAATGCAATTTGATCTTAATAGGAGCAGATCTTGCGGCGACTAAAAGAGCATGATCTTAGTGATCAATATGGGAAGAGGCGCTAAACTATTCCCCACTCCTCGAATCACATTAAACATTAAATCAAGGATGCAGAAATTATACTTCTTTGTTTGCAAAATCCAGAGAACGTGCAGACATTGCAGGCCAATATCACTGACTTTGTCTTTCCCGAGGATGTTCCTACCAATCCACGAGCGAGCTCTGACCCGGTTGATTGGTTCTCGGTGGTGGTCCATGGACGAATGGGATGTCGGATTGTATTCACCCTCCACGACAAGTATCCTTCATCAAAGCGGGAACTCCGGTATCTTGGGGTTCCTGAATTATCATTACTAGGTTGCTTTCAAAGCGTAATTCCTAACGATTCAACTAACAAACCGCGTTACTTCTCTCCGCGTTCCTCCTAACTTTATGAAAATCCTATCCCCTTCCAATTCTCGCTTTTTATAAAATTGTTCTACCAAATCATAGTGATAGAACTCCTTAGTTGAGTACCACAGTCCGTTCCAATGTCTCTTGAACATCTCCGTCATAAAATGGCTAAACATCGGAAGCAAAAAGCGTTTTCGGGAAGCAAAATTCTACGTCGTAGCGCCATTGAAATTTCTTAGACTACTAATGGTTTGTAGACTGTGGGGGAGGCGAGTTTGAAGAAAACTACTAAAGCGGCGTTGGTGGTGGTGGTGGTGGTGGTGGAAACTGTAATTGGTGGGTGTTTTTCAAAGTTGGGTTGGTGGTGATGATTGTTTAGAGAAGATTTAAGGTGGATTTGATTTCCTTGTTGTAGGTGTAGTTAGGGTTTCTTCCCTCTCTCTATATTTATTTTTTTATTTTTTTTATTTTGGTTTCCAAACTTGTAACCGGCGGTTTGGGGTTGAAGTGGAAACACTGTGTGTGTGGGTTGGGAAGGAAGGAGACGCGCAACGTGCGTGCGGTTTGGGCCCAAGCCCAGTTTGAATTGCTAAATTTTTTGATTTTTTGCGCAATTTCAAACTCAATTTGCCGCTTCATTACTGGCCCGATTTTGGTGAATGAGTTATGGAAATGATCAGTAGAGAATTTCCAATCCAATGATCCATAAAACACTCAATTCCAACCATGGGTGACGTATAAGAGGGTGGAAGAACGCCTCGAAGTGCATGTGTGACGTAAGTTATGCGAACAAAGGAAATCTAAGTTTAGATTACGTCAACCCAATTGAACAAATGGGCCTAAACAAAACCAATGGAAAGTTCGAGGAATCCTGGTGGAAAGATCGACTGCCCACCCCCAAACAAATTTTTAAACACAAAATTTGTTTACAACGTGGGTCGTTTAAAGTCAGATTCCCAAGACTTGTTGGATTGCTATTTCTATGATTTTAAGAATTTTAATTTTAATTTTATTTGTTTATTATAAGAAACACGAAAAACAATAAATACATAATTCACTCCATAGAGGAACATGACTCAAAAACAGAGAAAACATGCAAAAGTGGAAAACGTGAATTATGTGCACTGTGGACTTAGGATCTAGTACTTACAGCCACATACTCCATAGGGAGGGCCCGGTTACCTGAATGGTGTACTTATCAGTATATGGAAATGAAAGTAAGTACACCAAATGACAAGGGTCAGTCCTCATAGACAGGGTCCTGTAAAAGGACTTCCTCTACATCAGGGGACAAAAGTTCATGAAAATGTTTTAACCGTTGACCATTAACTTGAAAGGTACTATTGTCATTTGGATTTACCAAGGTAATTGCTCCGTAAGGGGTGACTTCAGTAACTAGAAAAAGGCCAGACCAACGGGTTTTTAGTTTGCCTGGGAAAACATGTAGACGGGAGTTGTAAAGCAAAACCTTTTGACCGACCACAAACTCTTTGCGCAAGATATGCTTATCATGAACACGTTTCATGTTAGCTTTATAATCCTTTCGAGATCGCATGCAATCGCCACGGATTTCTTCAAGCTCATTCAATTGCAACTTGCGTTTGACACCTGCCTCATCAATATTGAAGTTAAGGCTTTTTATAGCCCACAGAGCACGGTGCTCTAATTCAACGGGCAAATGACATGGTTTCCCAAAAACAAGTCTAAAGGGAGACATACCTATAGGAGTTTTGAAAGCAGTTCTATACGCCCATAAGGCATCCGATAGACTCTTTGACCAGTCTTTCCTATCAAGGTTTACAGTTGTTTCTAAAATCTTTTTGATTTCCCTATTAGAAACTTCTACTTGTCCGCTAGTTTGTGGATGATAAGGAGTTGCTACTTTGTGTGTAACTCCATACTTTTTCACTAGGGATGCAACAACTCTGTTGCAAAAATGTGTTCCACCATCACTAATGATGGCTTTAGGAATGCCAAACCGACAGAAAATATATTCTTTGATAAAAAATACAACGGTCTTATGGGCATTGCTACGGCAAGCTAGGGCCTCTATCCATTTTGACACGTAGTCCACGGCAACTAGAATATAAATGAAACCGTGGGAAACCGGGAAAGGACCCATGAAATCAATGCCCCAAACGTCGAAAATTCTACAATCAAGATTGGATTTAATGGCATCATATTATGTTTCGTAATTCGCCCAAGTTGTTGGCAACGAATACACGTCTTGTAATGCACTTGGGCATCCTTAAAAAGGGTAGGCCAATAAAATCCACATTGCAGAACTTTAGCGGCTGTTTTCATCCCACTAAAATGTCCACCACACTCTTTGTCATGGCAGAATGATAGAACTTCATTATATTACCACTGGGGAATACAACGACGAATAATCTGATCCGCACAATACTTAAAAAGGTAGGGCTCATCCCAGTAGTATAACTTAACTCTGGCCAAAAACTTCTTACGTTCATTTCTTGACCAATTATAAGGCATAACATCAGCCGCTAGATAATTTACAATGTCAAAGATACCATGGTGCTTTGAAAAATGGCATCTGGATGCTCATCGGGAAAGAGTCCGGTATGGACTCGAGAATCATCGATCGTCGTTTTGTGAGTCTAGATAAGTGGTCGGCAACCACGTTTTCGACCCTCTTTTATCCTTTATTTCTAATGTGAACTCTTGCGGGGAGAAGGATCCATCGGATTAATCTCGCTTAGCATCCTTCTTTGCAAGAAGGTACTTATGGTCGCATGGTCCGTGTAAACTAAAGTTTTAGAACCAACCAAAGAAGGACTAAACTTATCTAAAGCATAAATGACGGCTAAAAAATTCTTTTTTCTGTAGTTGAATAATTTTGTTGAGCATCGTTTAATGTTTTACTAGCATAATAAATGACAGTGGACTTATTATCTAGTTTTTGTCCCAAGACGCGCACTAACCGCATAGTCACTAGCATCACACATGTGAGTTCGAAAGGTTTAGACCAATCGGGAGGTCTGTATAATTGGTAGTGAGAGGTTAGGGTATGGCTTTTAAAGTTTCAAAAGCCCGCTTACGTTAAAATTAAAATCAAAGATTGCATCTTTCAAAAGCAGATTAGTTAAAGGCCTAGCTATTTTCGAGAAGTCTTTAATAAATCGCCTATAAAAACCTGCATGGCCTAGAAAGGCTCTAATATTACGGACAGTCCGTGGTTTAGGTAGAGTCGCTATCTTATCTGGTTTGGCCTTATCTACTTCGTTGCCATCATTAGATACAATGTGACCTAGTACTATGCCCTTTTTCACCATGAAATGACACTTTTCCCAGTTTAAAACGAGGCTCTTTTCTTCACACCTTGTCAAAACCTTAGACAGGTTAGACAAACAGTCTGTGAAGGAGTTTCCATAGATAGAAAAATCATCCATAAAAACTTCCATAAAGCGCTCTACCATGTCACTAAATATATGGACATACACATTTGGAAGGTTCGGGAGCATTACAAAGGCCAAAAGGCATTCGGTTTATAGGCATACGTTCCAAAGGGACATGTGAAGGTAGTCTTTTCTTGGTCATCAATATCAATAATAATCTGAAAATAGCACGAGTAGCCATCCGAGGAAAACAATAAAAAGCATGACCAGCTAGGCGTTCGAGCATTTGATCTATAAAGGGTAAAGGAAAGTGATCTTTTCGTGTCATAGCATTTAAACGTCTGTAATCAATACAGATCCTCCATTTCATAGGAACTTGTGTGACAACATAGTCACCTTTTCTGTTACGAACCATGATAACTCCTGATTTTTTGGGAACTACATGAATGGGGCTTACCCATTCGCTATCAGAGATGGGGTATATGATACCCGCATCGAGTAATCGGAAGACTTCTTCCCTAACCACCTCTTTCATGGTAGAGTTCAAGCGACGCTGAGGTTCGCGAGAAGTCTTCGCGTTATCCTCCAAATGGATACGATGAGTGCAAACATTAGGGTCAATTCCCTTAATGTCAGCTAGGGACCAACCAATCGCAGACCGATGTTCCCTAATCACCCGGATTAAACGCGTGTCTCTTCATCCTTAGATAACAGAGAAGATATAATTACCGGATGATTACCATCCGGATCAAGTTGTATATATTTTAACTCTGGGGGAAGGGGTTTAAGCACTGGGGTGGGAGGAAAATCAATAGATGTTTCGTCGGGGTCCTCATTTTGCATAATGAATACTTGCTTAGGTAGCAAGTCTTCATACTCAATATATGGAGCAACCGAAGTGTCTACAATTGGTGTGGACTCAAGGATGGTGTTGACTTCCTCTAAGTAGGAGTCATTTACAAAATCTGACTTTCCAAAAAGAAAGGAATTTGTACATATTGTTTTCGTGGAAACGTGTTGTTAAAATAATCTTGAGCTAAGCTCTCGATCATGCTAACCTCCCCATCTATATAGCGAATCGGTAACTTTTTCATCATTTTAAAACATTTACCTTAAGCGTGAGATGGCCAAAAGATAAGGACATCTTACCATCGCGGCAATTAATAAGTCGTTGGCGGTTGCTAAAAAGGAAGCCCTAAGATGATCGATGCAGAGTCATTTAGACTTACGTCAGATCGAGGATAACAAAATCCAGCAGGATAGTAGAAATCCTAAACCTTAACAAGCACGTTTTCCACTACACCCTTAGGATACTCAATAGACCTGTCCGCTAATTGCAACGTTATTTTTGTAGGTTGCATTTTCTGTATGCCTATTTGTTTATACAAGTAATACGGGAGTAAGTTAACCTTTCGCCCCGGTCTAATAAATAAAGCGTCGTCGCCGTGGGAATCTCCTAAGGTGCATTTTCTGATGGGATGACCAGGGGTCCTTGTACTTAACAATTCCATTATTTTCGGATAAAGTTGGGAATTGTTAGGTTAAAAGCGTCTTTAGGTATGTTGGTTTTACGCCTAGTAGTGCACAACTCTTTAAGAAACTTAAGCGTGATTAGGTAGTTTTTAATAGCTTCGAGAAAAGGAAGGTTTATCGTTAGATTTTTGAAAACGTTCCTAATCTCCCTCGAAGTTGGTATCCCCGGTTAGCATGGCTAATTTTTGAGGGAATGGTGGTTTAAGCTCTATATTTAGCGTATGGCTTGACTTGATGTGTAACCTTGGCTTTCTGTTTCTTAGGTTGTGGTTTAACCGGTACCCTCTACGGTGGTAGGTTCTTCAGTTTCTATTCGATTATCTAGTTCGATATCCGGTGTAGGAGTATCTTGATGGGGTAACTATAGGCATAGTTACTTTGTTATCAACCACCTTTCCGAGCGGAGAGTGGTGATGGCATTCAGGTCACCTACTATTGTCGTTTTCGTACTAGTATTACCGTTTACCTCAATTTGTGTTTGTTGTTTTAGGGTTTGGTATCGCCATCCGGAAACACGCCTTTTGGTTGGGCTTTCTCTTGGGCTAACTGTTGTATGCCCCGATTTATGGATTGTAATATCTGTTGGTTTGATTGAGTCATGGATTGGAAAAGTTGTTGGGTAACCCTTATAAAGCGTCGATACGGTCGGTTGTGTAGGTGTAGTAGTCACGGTGGTGCATTTGGAACTATCTCACGTTGATTATTTATGGGTGGGTTTTGATAGTTACTATTGTTAACGGAACGATACCTCTATTGGTATTATAATTATTATAATTATTCTGACCTTGTGCTACACCTTGTCGTGGTTTGCGCTTTGGTTGTTATAATTATTATAATTTCCCGACCTTGTCCCTGTCCTTGCCTAGGTGGAGCTTCATTATAGTTGTTTGTTTGCCTAACATTTTGGTTATTAAACCCTGGAGTTGTAACTTGTTGATTGTTTCGCCAACTAAAGTTGGGATTTTGTCTCCATGGGGCATTAGGAATAGGATAGTTATTAATGGAGCAAACATTATCTTGCTCTAATTGTTGTTGTTCATAGGCGAGAGGACAATAGGAGTCAGGGTGCTCAGGACTCAAACAAAAATTACATGGGTTGGAGTTGACATTCATGGTGGGAATAGGCTTTTGTTGAATAGAAATAGCCTCTACTTTTTTAGTTAGAGATTCGTTTAAATTTTTAAGTTCTGTGTCGGGTTTCATCTCAAACATACCCGCTGACTTTGTTGAAGAAGAACTAGCGGAGAGGGGGATATCATCTCCCCCCAATTGTTATTGCGTTTAGTTTGTTCTTCTAAAAATTTATAAGCCTCTAAGGCTCCTTTACTTAGGAAACTACCCCCATTCATTATGTCAAGGACTTCTTTATGGTGATGTTGAAGTCCTTTGAAAAGGCACGCGAACTAAGCGTGTCTTTTGCTAGGTTATGGTGTGGACACTCTATTAGCAGATCGGTGAAACGATTCCAAGCCTCGAGAAAATGATTCATGAGGGTTACGGCCGGAAGAAATGAATCTTGGAAAGCATTTCATCCGTCTTTAGGGGTGGGTAAAAATGTTCCATAAATAGCTGAACAAGTTTAGCCCACGAGTCCACAGAGTTAAGCGCTAGGCAGTTAACTAAAGACGCTGCCTTTATCGGCTAAGGTGAAGGAAATACCCTCACTTTAATTTGTTCCGTACCAACCGTAGGATGATGGAATGTTGTAAGGACTTGTTCAATCCTACGATGTGTTGGTAAGGTTTTCATGGCCTAAACCATGGAAAACGGGTAACAAATTAAATATGTTTGGGGATTCAAAATCCCCAATCGGGTCCGCTAGAACGATGCAAGATTTAGGGTATCGCTCAAAGCTTTGTAGAAGTCGGAGAGAGGAGTCTCTCTTTCTTCACCTATTATGTCAGGTATGGTTGGTGGAATAGTAGTTAGAGGTGTTATGATTGGTATACTCGATATGTTTGTTTGTTGGACGGTTAATTACGCGGGTGTTTTTCTCCGACCGGACCTTAATCTCATGCAAGTCTAAGTCTAAACACGAAAACAACCCAAAAATCTTGATATATTAGTATGAACCTCTAGCGGAGATGCGAGGTATGGAAGAAAGGAATACCTGAAAGCGCCCTTGCTTTCGCTTATGAATAGCGTCTTGTTTACGCGTGTTCAGTGTAAATAACAAGTTAGAACACTGAAAAACTTAAAAAATTGAAGTTCGAAACAAACCTGTAGAAATCTGCAAAATTTTGTTTAGGGCGCAGGTGCGCTCGGAGAGGGCGCGGTCGCGCTCCTAGTCCAAAGACGCGATGGCTGGTCACGCTTTGGTAAGAGGGCTGGTCATTTCGAAGTCCAGTAAGTGAGGGCGGGTTGCTCTCAAAGTCCAGACTATAGGGCGCAGGCGCGCTCCTTATAGGCGCGATCGCGCTCCGTGTAATTTTTTTCAGAATTTTTTCAACGCTGAAACGAATAACCACAATATGAATTAGACAAGGGTGGGTGGGTTTAATGGGACTTAAAAATGACTAATTCTACTATGAAAACAATGCTAAAGTGCAACTAAAGATGGCAGCCATTTGATAAAAGGATAAAATTGAATAGTCTACCTACTGAAATGAGCGATGAACTCAAAAACGTAAAGTAAACTAAACTAATCTTATGATGCTTATATTTATCAAAGTTTTCTCTACTCTCAATCCTATGAGATATAGTGGAGTAGAAAGTTCGTTCCACTCCTAGTGCTCTAGCATGGAATGTTTTCTAATATAATTAGTCGGTCTTAAGTCAATGAGAGCTTTACGAAGGTGATATGCTATGATACTTACTGAATTTGATTACTTGATTTTAACTACGAATGCTATGGAAATACCGAGTACTAACTAGCATGTGAGGTCGTCCACCCATTCTCATGGTGAATCACGACCTTCTAGAATAGAATAGATTCTACAATGTTTCTACACTATACCACTAAGTTTTCATCAAGGCTTCATCAATCCCTCTAATGGAGGTTTTAGCCTTGAGTCATCAAACCATCATTTCCCCATTTCATTATAACTACACATCATATTAAAATTCTAACTTAACTAAATTAACTAACAATGGTTCAATCTATTTAAACTACGGAATGATAATCAACAAGAATTAAAATCAGATCTATAAATTGAAATAACTCAATTCGAAATTGAGAAAACAACTATTTTATTTATCTAATCAATCAAGAACAATGATTCAAAGACTTAATCTAAAACAAGAATTGAAAATGGAACTAAAGCTTAATTTAATTAATGAAAACAGATCTAGAATTATCTATATTAATTTAAGTCTAACTAGCTACCATTAACAAAGAGCTAAACTTTGGTTTTTATACTTTCAGATCCAAAATCGTGCATGGGCTTGGAGCCATGTTTTGGGCCAGAGAATCAGGCCAAAAACCCAATTCTTTCAGTCTGGAAAGGCGTCTTCAGTTATAGTTGGCTTCTGCAGACTTTTTGTTCACTTCTGCTCCTCTGATTGCATCAAGGCTTAGACCATTGGAAAGCTCTTTCCGAGCCGGTCGTTTTGACATAAGGTAGGCCCAATTCCGAGGTCTGAGTCCAAAGATACGGCTTTCGGAAGTTCTGCTGACTTGTGTGCTGTTTCAGCCCGTGTCGACTTTTCAGCTTTTGACCGGGCTTTAGGAAGGCTTTATCTTCTTGAATCTTTGCCTTTAATCACGGAACTCCTTAGTAACCGACATTTTCTCCTTTATCTCACTAAAGTGGCATATTTCTGCACATAATGGACTTTGAAGCCTGAAATGCATAAAAACACGTAATCAGTGTTAACTCTTAATTATTACTCACATAATTGGTCCAAAAGTATGACTGTTAAAGGGTTAAAACTACAGTTTTTGGCTCTTATCATGAACCTAACGCCCCTTGGAGACAAAATTTCAACTTCGGTTAGAGAAATAACCAACAAGTCACACCTCCAGGGTACAGTAATCAATATGTTAGGCCAACGCACAGTTTTAACCAAGCTCCACCACGACAAGGACAGGGTCAGGGTAATTTTAATAGTTATAACAACCAAGTGCAACCTCGACAAGGTCAAGCACAAGGTCAAGGTAGTTATAATAATTATAATGCTAATAGAGGTATCGTTCCGGTAAATAATAATTATCAAAATCCACCCATAAATAATTCACGCGAAATAATTCCAGTCACACCACCCGTGACTACTACACCCACACAACCGGATCGTCTTGACACCTTCATACAAGTGAGCCAAAAAAAAATTCCAAACCATGGCTCAATCTAACCAACAGCTTCTACAATCCGTTAATAATTTAAGCCAATAGTTGGCCCAAGATAAAGCCCAACCCAAAGGTGTGTTTCCAGGTCACGCACTACCTAATCCTAAACAACAAACACAGCCTTTGAGGTAACCGATAATACTAGTAATGAATATGCAAAGGTAGGTGAGCTAAATGCCATCACCACTCTCCGTTCTGGCAGAGTGGTTGATAACAAAGTAACTATGCCTATAGTACCCCACCAGTAGCCCCTACACCTGCTATTTTACTAGATACCGAAATAGAAACCGGAGAGCCTACCCTTTGTAGAGGTACCGGTTACAACACAACCTAAGAAACGAAAGCCAAGGTTAAACATCCAGGTGATACCATTGCCAAATATAAAGAGAAACCACCGTTTCCACAAAAATTAGCCATGTTAACTAGGGATACAAATTATGAGGAGATTAGGGACGTTTTCAAGAATCTAACTATAAACCTTCCCTTCCTCGAAGCTATTAAAAAGCTACCACACCATGCTAAGTTTCTTAAGGAGTTGTGTACTACTAGGCGTAAGACCAACATACCAAAAGACGCCTTTTTAACAGAACAATTCCCAACTCTATCCCAACATAATGGAATTGTTAAGTACAAGGACCCTGGTCGTCTTACTGTACAATGCACCTTAGGAGATTCCTATACGACGACCGCATTGTTAAACCTGGGGGCTAGTGTTAACTTACTCCCGTTTTATTTATATAGACAAATAGGTCTAGACGAGATGCAACCCACTAAAATGACGTTGGAATTAGCTGATTGGTCTATTAAGTATCCTAAGGGTGTGGTTGAAAATGTGCTGGTAAAAATTCAGGATTTCTACTATCCGGCTGATTTTGTCATCCTTGATACAGAAGTCGCTAACAACTCTGTCCCGATCATCTTAGGACGTCCTTTCCTGGCAACTGCCAATGCGCTCATTAATTGCCGCGATGGTTCAATGTCCATGTCTTTTGGCCATCTTGCAGTTGAAGTAAATGTTTTTAAAACAAAGACACATTTACCCGATTCGTCTAGGACACCCTCTCGTTCAAAGATGAAAAAGAAGGTGCATGCTAGGTTACGTTATAGGTCTATCCGACTTCGCTGTCAGTTCACTAGGATGCATCATAGGAAATCTTGGTGCTTGATTATGTTTGGATATATTTTCTGTGATATTTATTTATGGAATGATCCACAAATATTTCGGTTGTTGATATATGATAAACTGCATGTCCATACATATGTTTAAATAAAGTCCCGAGTATCTGACTATAAACGACTCAATTTTTGTGTTTGGTGCATTTCCTTTCGTTTCCAGATATTGGTGAGTGCACCATTAAGGTAACCGGGCCCTCCCTATGGAGTGTGTGGCTGTAAGTACCGGATCCTAAGTCCACGTTTAACATAATTCACGTTTTCCACTCTTGCATGTTTCCTCGGATTTTTTATTCATGTTTCTCTATGGGGTGAATTATGTCCTTATTGCTTATTGTTTTTTCTATATATTAATTCGTATTTATAAAAATAAAAATAAATAAATATATATATATATATATATATTAAAGAATAAACATAGTAATCTAGGAAGTCTCAGGAATCTGACTTTAAAAGACCCACTTAAAAAACAAATTTTCTAAACTTTGTTATAAAAAATTTGTTTTGGGGTGGGGTGTTCGTGTTTCCATTCTAGAATATTTTTTGTCACATTAGAGTTGCTTAGGCCGTTTAATTGTATTCCGATTCGGGTTGACATATTCTATGAATTTAGAGTTCATTCGTTCGCATAACGTATGTCATGCACGCACTACGAGGCGTTTTACACTATCTTATATGTCATCCACGGTCGGAATAGAGTGTTTTATGGATCATTTGATTGGAAATTTTCTCCTGATCATTTCCATATCTCATTCGCAAATATCGAACCGGTAACGAAGCGGCAATTTTAGTTTGAAGTTGGGCGAAAAAACAAAAAATTCAAAAATTTCGAATTGGGCTTGGGCCCAACCAGCATACAAGACCAAGGCGACCAGCACCTTTACCTTTGCACCAACAGTCGCGTTCTTCACTTCCAAGCCGCCATTAACGACCACCAAAGCTTCAAAAAAAAAAAAAAAAATTAAAAAGAAACCTAATTAAACCGACGCCCACATTCAAATCAAGTTACAATCTTCTCTAAAACCAAACCACCACCAAATCCACCAACTTACATCACCAAAACCACCCAAAATTACAAAAATTCAAGCTGTCGCGCCACCACCGCGCCACCAACACTGTTGTTTCATCCGGTTGACTTAAATGCCAACCCCACATCCCGTTTAAACCCCCACTACATTCCACACACTCTAATGGCTCAACAACGTCGAATCTTGCCAGAGCAAGCATTTACTGGCGACCACTTCGCGCCGTTTTACGGTGATGAAATGATCAGTAGAGACTGGAATAGCTTGTGGTACTCGACTGAAGCCTTTTACCACGAAGACTTAGTCTGACGGTTTTACAACACACGAAGGAGGTGGAGGGGACTAGAATTTTTGTTATGGTGGCGAAGAGGAGGAAGGAAGTAACTACTGGGTTGTTGCCTGAGATTCTAGGCATTCCGCCTAGAATCCATCTGGATGTCACGTTACAGGAGTCCCAGTATAATGGGGTAGAGCCGTTGATGCACGTGATAGTTACCGAAGGGAATTACAATGCGAGATCGCATTGTGTTCGTCAGGCATCCCTCAGAACCAACCAGCTGGCTGCAGCTCAGTGGATTGGTCGAAACGTCCTAGGGAAGGAGAAGGTCAGCGACATCGGTCTGAACTGCCTCCACATTTTATGGATACTCCAGGAGCAGAAGTACGAGTTCTGTATCTTAGAGTTTTTGCTTAGCATGATTAGGGGAGTGGGAAAGTCGATGGCACCTCTCCCTGTTTTAATAACCAAGATCATGCTAAAGTTGAGAGCAGCACCGGCGTCTGATATGATTTACATCACCCTACACCGAAATCCTCAGATCTATAAGGATTGTCTCCAACGAGTTTGGAGGTTGCCTGAGGATAGAGAAGAGGATGAGGAGGATAGAGAAGAGGATGAGGAGGATCGTGGAAATGAGAATGCCTCGGAGGATGAGGAGGACTTAACTTGTTTTGATTCTGATGCCTTGGAGAGGTGTTGGTCAGATGCAGAACGCATGGCCGTAATTCATCGTGGCATGCGTTCACTCAACACTATCTGCGAAGACCTCCGGACTCGACAGGCTACTATCCATCATAACTTCGAGATCTGATCCCAGCGGGAGGACGAGCGGTGGGAACAGATGAGGACTGAGCTAGAAGCTCAGCGCCAGTTCCGGGCCGACATGCTTGCACGATTCCCACCTAACAGGGATTCTCCTTTTGAGGACACACTATCGAAGCACGAGCGTCGACGTCGAAAGACGAATGGTGCTGGCCCATCGGGAGCTCAGGTGCCATCTCCTGAGCGTGTGCCCTCCGCTACCAATACCGAAGTGGTTAGGGATAGTATAGTTTGATGTTTTTTTATTATTTGTAGTTTCATTATTGTTATTTATTTTAATGTAAGTTTAATTCCGTAATTTGAATTTTGTAGTGAAATGTACTTCGAATGAAAATTTTAATATAATGCGGTTATTTTCATTGTGCGTGGTTGTTTCATATTGATCCCACCTTCCCAAATTGTTTGGGGGTGGTGTTATCTATTCCAGCATGATTTTTATATGACCCTCGTTTTAGAATTTATTGCGGAGACGGGGTGAGAATATGGCCGATTAGGCATATCTATGAATAAGTATCATGGTAGGATGAAATCTCGATAAAATAGGTAGATTCTATCCTAAATTCAACCTAAAAGATACTAGGTTTGTTGTAGAATCAAGAAAATGAGTTGTTTCCGTTTTCGGGTTTGGAAATTTTACTATTTCCGGAAACTGCCGTAAAAACTTTTTGGCAACTTCCCGATCCGTTTTAGCAACTTAAAACCTATATAAACTTCATTCATTCTACACTCACAACCCACACTACACCTAACTTCCATCATCACTCATTTTCACTCCCCGTTTCCCCGTTTTTATTATCATTTTTCGATCTTCAAGACTTCGAGCGCTGCGCTTGGAAGAGTGCACTCGCGCCCTACACTTTTGTCAGAATTTTGTATAGAGCACACTCGCGTCCAAGTTGAGCGTGACTCGTGCTCAAACACTGGAATTCCAAAATCATCAGAGCGCACTCGCGCCCAAGTAGAGCGCACTCTCGCCCTAACTTCCGTGGACCAGAAAAATTCCAGTTTTCTGCGGGTTGTTCCCGGGTCATTCGCAGCTATTCCAAAGCATAATTTTGAGATGACATCTCCTACATTGATACCGGAACAGTCTTTTGAAGATTTGTTCCAAAGCACTACTTATGGTGCTTGGTTTCGCGAGGCGATCACATACGTTGGCTGGGAACCGCTTATGGTAAGACCTGATGCACTTTATTCTCCAACACTAGCATCTTATATTTATGATAACTGCATTTTCTTTGAGAGACCAGATGGAGAACAAGTGTTCTCCATCAACATTGATAATGAACCAATGGAAATTATCAGGTTCTTGCTAGCATTTGTTCTTGGACTTGCTATGCCCACTGAAATACAAGACCCATGGTGTTATTGGGTAAATAATATGTATGTCTACACTTATGAGTTTTTGCATGAGTCCTATGGGGCAAGCATTTTCCGTATCGAGGACCAAGGGGAATATAACGTCGCCTTTGGTAGCCTGTCCATGAACATAGGAACTGTTATGTTTTGGATCATGCTAAACATTTTAGGGGAATGGCGTTTTTCTTCTGTGAATGATGCCACTTGCAGCGTCTTCCTTGCTTTAGCCACGGGACGTATGTGTCATGACCTTCCACGAACCTTGATGTCTAGTTTAGCTCGATCCCATAGCATGAGGCACAAGTACCTTCTTATGCCTGTTCTAATTTCCCGTATTATGCTATGTTTCTTTCCTATTTTTTGTACACGTTTCACAGATTGGATTACGGTCGACATTGTACGACCCACCAATAGTATTATTCGGTCTTTCCGTGCAATGACTTGGCAAGGGTGGAGGATACAACCTCATCAGGTTGCACCCTACACCCCGTCAGACCAAGTGGCTCTTAATAGGTTAGCAATAATAGATGATAAATGGCGGGAAGCCTGACAAATTATCATGGCATGGTAGGACGCGAAGGAACCTCACTTCTTTATAGAAGAAGATGATGAGCAGGATGACGAATAAAGCGGGAGATAAGGTAAGTTTTAATTCTAGTTAGTGTCCGCTTATGTCCCAAGCAATTTCATTCTTCTTAACCCCATAATGGGTAGAACTCGTATAGAGTTGAGTCAATTTTTTATTTCCTATATTAGTACATTCTAACTTTGTTTTGCAGATGTTCCTGAATTTCACGCGTTCCAATGGTATTTTTCCTACCCTCTTTATTTAAAATACTTTGAGGACAAAGCATGCTTCTTGTTTGGGGGGTGGGGGCATAGAAACACGTGTAATTAAGGCATCTGTTAGGATATAAATATGTATAATATGAAATTGTTTTCTAGTCAAAATTTCAAAAATTCAAAAATATAAATAAATAAGTTCATGTTATACACTTAGGAATATTGGTATTGTTTTCCTTCTCTATGCTCTTAATAATCTAGAAGTCTCACGTAGTTTTTGCAGTAGAATAATTTTTAGAAACTTAGGTTAATATGTAGGTAATAATCTTTGCATCTATCTATAAATATATTACATGAGTATCGATGATTGTTAGCAAGAAGTTTTGAAATCTAGGCTAGAGTACTTATTCTACAAATCTGTGAGAATATAGCCTAAAGCCTTATATGAGCGAAACATTTGAGAAATGACACAAGGGAGAAGTAAAATCCGGATAGAGATATCACACGTCCACTTGCTTGATCACTAAACCATATCCTAAGCGAGAATTTAGGCCCTCTTTGGATCGATATAGCCAAAAATTCAAACATATGAATTATTTCCGCTAGTCGCCCCTCTGAGCCGTTCTATAGCCTTTCATAAACCACAAATCCTTTACCCTGTTACAAAACAAAACAAAATAAAAAATTCAACCTACCCAATTTAGATAAGTCTGAGAATAGGATGAGGAAGAAAGAAGAAGAGAAAAACCTGTGTAAACAAAAGTTAGTTAAATTGCTTCAGAAAATAAAGAAAAGAAGTTCCCATCCAAAGAAAAGAAAAATAAAATAGAAATAAAATAAAAACTCCAAAAAAAAAATAGAATAAAAGGAGTCAAAAGCCAAAGAAAAAGAAAAAATATGGCTAAGGATGGAAACAAAGTGTAGAAGCAAAAGTAAATAACAAGGTTTTCTCTAGTTACATAGTATGAAGACTCTATTATCTCAGACTTGTCCTTTTTGAATATCCATTTCCTTCCTTCTTAAACCATCTCTTAATCCCCGCAACACCTAATAAAGACCTCTAGCTCAATTAGAAATAGGTTAGTGTGATAGTAAGTGGCAGATGTGTTTGATCGACTCAGGCTTCCTTGTTGTCATTGAGATTGTAAGGTAAAGTGTGCCCACCGCATTAATCGGAGTAAAACTTGAGTGGAAAAATCAGAGTGTTGTATCTTGACTATTATCGTGAGAACCTACTTAAGGACGCTATTCCGAGTTTTAGAAACGAACCTGCTAGGCATTTCATAGTATTACTCATTGTATATATGTTTATTGAAGATGATTGATTATTATGCATATATTAGCTTAGGTTTCGACTTGATTACTCTATATGCATTGCTAGTGAGAGGTATAGTTAATTTAGAGCATGAATAAGGAAACAATAGTTTTATTTTTGAGTCGTTGTAGTATAGATGAAGTTTGTGAGTACCTTCACTGGAAAACTCTCACGAGGCTATAACTCGTTCACTAGGGAATTCCTAGTGGTTTAAGGCCTTGTTACATATGGTCAGTGCAATCGCACTCAGCGAAACGAGAGTAGATAAAACTCCATTTTTTGTCACTTATTCTAATTTCTCATCTTTGCTTGAGGACAAGCTAAATGCTGTTTGGGGGTGGTTTGATAAGGGCCCAAAACTGTAGTTTTAACCCTGTAACAGTCATACTTTTAGACCAATTATGTGAGTAATAATTTAGAGTTAACACTGATTACGTGTTTTTATGCATTTCAGGCTTCAAAGTCCATTATGTGCAGAAATGTGTCACTTTAGCGAGATAAAGGAGCAAAGGTCAGTTACTAAGGAGTTCTGTGATTAAAGGCCAAGATTCAAGAAGACAAAGCCTTTCTAAAGCCCGGTCAAAAGATGAAAAGTCAAAGTCCACGCGGGCAGAAATAGTGCACAAAGTCAACCGAACTTCCGAAGACCATATATTTGGACTCGGACCTCGTAATTGGGCCTACCTTATATCAAAATGACCGGCTCGGAAATAGCTTTCCAATGGTCTAAGCATTGACCCAATCAGAGGAGCAAAAGTTGATGAAAAGTCTGTTGAAGCCAACTGTAGCTGGATAGGCCTTTTTGGACTGAAAGAATTGGGTTTTGGGCCTGATTCTCTGGCCCAAAACATGGCTCCAAGCCCATGCACAATTTTTGGATCTGAAAGTATAAAAACCAAAGCTTAACTCTTTGTTAATGGTAGATAGTTAGAGGTAGCTAGTTAGACCTAAAAATATAGATAATTCTAGATCTAGTTCTCATGTAATAAAATCAAGTTTAGTTTAAATTCAATTATTGTTTTTAGATTAATCTTTAGAATCATTGTTCTTCATTAGTTTTATAAATAAAATAGCTAGTTTGTCAATTTCGATTTTTGTCATTTACAATTGTGTAGATCTAAATTCCCTTATTACGTAGATAGCTAGACCTAGATTAGTTAGATTATTAATTTAGTATTTGAATCATTATTTTATTATTCATTAGATTAATTAAATAGTGTTCTCCATAATCTAGTTTCATTTCCATTAATTGTTTAATTTCAATTCGTAGATTTAATTATTTGTCATTATTAGTTTAATTCAATTATTGCATTAGTAGTTTTAAATTGGATTTAAACAAGTAAAGTTCAAATCTTTATATCATGTCTTGTTTGAATTCCATTGGGAATGATTGCGTAATGATTCTCGGCTAAACCCCCATTAGAGGGGGTTGAGAAGCCTTGATGAAAGCTTGATTCCAATTATCGTAGAGTCGTCGTAATTTCCTTTCCACTCTAGAAATGATTAGTTCACCATGAGAATGGGTGTAATCGTTCACGTGCTAGTTATGAATTGGTAGAAATGCCATGTGTAATTAGGGATTAGGAGTAACCAGATTGTTCTGCGAAGCAGTTCAATTCGGATTACGACGATTCATCGTAAGTAGGATTAAGTTGAGTTAAGGTGGAATCAATCCCCCTCTAACTCCTTATCATAGAATCGACGTAGCATTCCCATAGCTGTTCTAAAAGTCGACTAGTTGCATCTTGTGGGTAGTTGCATCGTAGTCTAGCTGTCATTTCGTAAATCTCTCATTAGACTTTTTGGTTAAGATTACTTATACGTAGAGAACACAACAAGCGGAAGGACTAGGAGTGGAACGAATCATCTACTCCACTATATCTCATAGGATTGAGAGTAGAATCTTTGATAAAATATAGGCACATAAGATAGTTTTTGTTTACTTACATTTTGAGTTTCATCGTTCATTTCGTAGGTAAACGATCAATTTTATGTTTTATCAGTAATGTCCCAGCAGGCTTATCAGCCATAGAGAGTGCGGGGTAGAACCCTTCGCAGACATCACGTCCGAATCAAAAGAAAGTAGTGGATGGAAAAGAAAATAGGGGAAGGAAGAGGAAGCAAAAGTGTACAAGACTGGAGATAGCAAAAGTCTTAATTAAACATAATCTATGAAAAGAAAACATCTCCGGTAGGAGGCACACATCGTCAGTAAGATCACAATACACCACAACTCTCCTCTCAAAAGGAAAAAAACCCAAAATAAAAGTATGCATCACCGTTAAGTCACCAGAACATACATTGTCAAGTACAGATTCAGCAAAAACAAATTTAAGGGGAAGCTAAAGGGATATCCGACGTGATATCAATGGGGTCATCAGTGTTGACATCTTCAGCAGAAAGGGTAGCGGTCTCAACACATGCTTCATTCACGGTCTCTTCAGAAGTCTCCTCAGCGTTAACCAACCTCTCAGGCTTGGACTGGTCAGCGATGCACATCTCTTTATCGATGGTGATCGGCGGCACCTCGGGGAGGAGGGGACCCTCCTTGAGAAGTCGTGCATGTTCCTCTTGGATTTTCCTGGCCACCCTCTTGTCAGCCAAGGATCGGTAGTGGGTTTGGAGGGTCGCCATGTTCGCTTTATGCTGGTCCATAAGTGCCGCAGTATCTTGTTGGTGCTGCTGAAGGAGAGAAGTGTGTTGCTGACTCAAACGATCATTGACAGAATCCATATAATCCTGATGGTTGTTTTCCACAATCCTCAGTTCGTCTTGTGCCCGGGTTTTATATAGCTAGATCAGCAACTTCTAGGTCTTGTTGGAGTCGGCCACAAATAGCTCTCAGACCGTCAGGACCGCCGACCTCTTTATCTAGAGACTCTACCTTGGACCAAACACTGAATAGACCGTGGATCATAAAGGATATGTTCAGACTCACCTAAGTACAAACAAAACAAGTAAATTAGAAAGGAAAGACCAAAGAGCAAGAGTAGAGTGAAGGGGAAGTACCTTCTCCCAGTTGGTGTACAGGGAGGTGCGGTGATGTTCAAAGGTGCCTACTTCTGTATAAGCCAGGTCCTTCGGTAAATGTGAGCCATAGAAGATGGAGGAGGCAACGACGGGATTCTCGATGGTAGAGTCCGCGATATTGACTCTGCAGTGGCGAACTTTAAAGATGGGGGCAAAATCAGCAGGGGTGTTACTGGAGTCAGTGGGGGGAGTAGTCTCGTTGCCTGGTCTACGGGTGGTGGTAGGGGGAGCTTCTTTTTCCTCCACTATTCGGGTGACGAGAATCGGGTCTTCGGACACTACCGTCCTCTGACGTTTGCTCGGTGGCCCATCAGCAGGAATAGCCACCGCGGACGGAGAGATTTATGTTACTTCATCATCATTATCAAACAACTTCATCTGTGAGAGATCCATGTTCGCGGAGGGTGACTGTGGAGGGGTGTAATTATCTTCCCAGGTAGAGATGACCCGGTAGGAGGGCAAAGGTTAGGGAGCCAAGGGGAGGTGGGGAGCATGGGTTGAAGGGGCTGCGGATGAGGGGTGGGAGCCTTGAGTAAGCTGACGACGGTGGGAGTGAGAGAGGGAACGGTTTTTGGGGGGAGGAGAGGCTCGAGGTCTGCATTCTTTGGGAGGGGGTGGATGGTAGAAGGGTGCCGAAAATCCCAAGAAGTCGCGAAGCTGCGGAATCTCAAGCAGAGGTGTGCCCGTGGTGGGGTGGACGTTCAAACGGTCAGCTTGGGCAGTACCGAGGTCGCGGAGTCTGTCAAAGATTGGACAGTTGTAGCCGAAATATACTCTTGATTTGGAATTAGGCCGCCAACTTGCAAGGGAATACAAACAAGAGAATATTAGTTCGCAATGCTAAGGCCGAAAGAAGGAAAGACAGTAACGAAACTCACCACTAGACTGAAAAACGAGATGATTAAGTGTCACCCCGCCAAGGAGGTCCGCGGGCAGGAAGTTACCGGAAATATACAACGAGTAGTGGTGCCATTGTTTTTCCGATGTGGTGACGCGGAGTAAGAAAGTTTTCTTTTGGGGACGGACACAGAAGGATTGGTACCCTACACCAACATCCTTGGTACTTTTCTTTATGAAATACTGGGAGACAATATCACGGCTGGTTAGCTGTGGGTCGCCGGTCCTGTTATTGTAATTCGTGGCATACGTGACTCTCTAGAAATTGTCGATGCCTTGACAGGGAGGAATGTTGAAATGGTTACACACCTCTATATCCAACACAGTAAGAGGGATCCGCAGCCCGACAACAATCTGACCTACGGTCACTACTAAGCACCCGGGCCGCGGCGGCACTAAGTGGGGATAATGGGTGACTGAAGGCACATGCTCTATCAAAATGCCCGTTAGAATGCCGTAGGCAGCCCTAATTGCACTCAAATTAGGGCTACGAAATCTAGAAGGCGGCAATAAGGGGTCAAGGAGGCGGCCGGAGGTGGATAGGGCCGCCGTAACAGCCACAGGAGGTGGAGAGGCCACCTCAGTAGATCTAGAGGACGAAGAGCCATCAGAATGAAAGGGAGAAGGGTTCTCAGACGTTATTGTTGACATCGAGAAAAAGAAGAACAGACTTGAAAGGGGAAGAAGATACTAACAGTTGTAAAGTAAAGAGGAAGAAGAAGACAATGCCAGCAATAAGGTAAGAAGAACAAAAACCAAGAGAAACGAACCTGAACCTGAGCCCAATGATGACAAAATCCAACCGGAGCCATACCAAAGAGGAAGAATTCAGGGGAAGGAAGAGCAATAAGGTTTGAGAAAGGGAGAAAGGTGCAGAGAAAGAGAAACTAAATGAAGAAAGTGAGGGAGAGAATGGAAATGGGAGTCTAAATAGTGCGGGGGCAAAAAGGTAATTGACCAGGTGCGGAAGCCGAAGAGACGGCAGAGGAACCGCCAGGAGATTGACACGTGGGGGTGCAGAACACGAGGAGGCGCAAAAATGGTGCGTGTAATGAGTGCCCTGTAATGCACGCAAACCCCGATGGAAGACCAAACAAGTCTAGATAAAAAAAAAAAGGAGAAGGTTCTCGATCCTAGGCCAGTCGTCAAAGGCCACGACATCGAGAAGGGGCATTTGTAGTGGTAGGATCCGTGATTACCAAGGTCAAAGGTCGATGGACCGATGCAAGCCACAGTAACTGGAGTCGGGGAGTAGAAGATAGCCAGGAATAGTAGGCCCGAAGCAAAACAAGCTGCATATTTGAGTGTACAGTATCATACTGCGGAGAGCAAAGGTGCACTAAAACCCTACGCGTGGAAGACCGAGAAACGGTAGATGGGAAGATAGGTGGACGGCTGTGATGGGAAGGAGAGGGTATAAAAAGAATAGTGTTAGAGGAAAGAAAGAGAAAAAAAGAAAGAGGAGGGGGGACTGGATCTCAGTAGGGGTAACATACGCTCATACAGCAGGTGTATGCGTACCAGATCTTAATCTCATGTAAGTTTTAAGTCTAATAGACAACTCCTAATGAGCATACAAAAATTAGCCTGATTATTACTAGAAATAGAATCCTCTGACTGAAGAAACGAGGAGTGAAAGAAGGAGAGCCTGAATGCTTCCTTGCTATGCTTATAAATAGCGTCTTTAATACTAATCTCAGTGTCCTGTAGAAGTGTGGAACACTAAACCAACAAATATTTCGAACTAAAATATAACCTGTAACTAACCTATAAATCGGGCTTACTTCAGAGGGCGCGGGCGCGCTTAAATATAAGGTAACTAGGGCGTGTGCGCGCTGTAAACTTAAGAAAAACACAAACATAGGTTATTGGAGGTCAGGGTGCGAGCGAGCTCCGAAAAAATTGAAAATTTTACAGTAGTTTGCTAAGACATACAGTAAGAAGCCTGTAAAATTTGAGAATAATCGAAGTTATAAAAGTACTTTTACTACCCTGCAAAATTTGTGAAATAGTTTTCAGACACAACACAAACAACCGAATGGTTAACTAAGCAAAACAGATTCAAAAATCGCCAAAATTTTATTGGAGACTTTTGACAGATCATGTGGGTTCCTGTAAAACTTTAGAACAATTGGAGTTCTACAAACACTCCTTATCGACTGTTGTACCAGAACTTAAATGTTGCAAAACTGCAGAAACACACTGAAAACAATCAACTAGTTAGATGGTCAAAACAAATAAAAAACTCTTCAAAATTTTACTACAAACTCTGGACTTATGATAGATACTCCTATAACAATATTAGAATTTTCAAAATTGCCTAAGTAACCCTACTCGTCTATTTTTCTAGAACTTACGGTTTGAAAGCTGAAATGCAGCACTGTAAAGACGGTATTAGTTCACTAGGTAAAACAATTAGGAAAATTCTAAAAATATTCCAGTAAATCAATAACACCTTAAGGATTATGCCTGAAATGTTTTAGAATTTTTGAAAAAGGCGCGGATTGATAAACGTAAAAACTATTGTTTTACCTACTCTTAACTAGTTATGCTATGAATCAGTAAAACTAAATGATGTTTACGCTATTGATCAAAGTTCTACTCTTGTTATCGTTCAATATAATTGGAGTAGAGAATTCGTTCCACTCCTAGCTCATTTAGATGTAAATATTTCCTAGTTTATGTATTCTACACAAATCGATGAGAGTAATGGATTGAAATTATGCTAAGACGGTGTTTTAACTAATTTAGATGTTATGATTTAAACTATGGCAATTCAATACTACGATGTGAATATGGGAAGGAATTAGGGGAATTTGATTCCATCTTAATTCGACTTAATAAACTAGCATATAATTTGTTGTAATCTTAATCTTTACGTTTTCACGTAAAGGTTGGGTATTTCTAATCCCTAATTATTCATGACAATCTCTACCAACTAATAATTAGCATGTGAAGTAATTAAACCCATTCTCATGGTGAACTAATTACTTTCTAGAGTGGAATAGATTATCACAACTATATCTACACTAACACAATCAAGTCTTCATCAAAGCTTCCTCAAACCCCTCTAATGGAAGTTTAGCTTTGATTCATCAAACTATCATTCATGGAATAAGAACAATAAGAACATGACATTATTGAAAGAATAATAATTACTTTATTAATCTAATTGAAAGAGTCTAAGAATTCAAACTGTATTAAAACTGAATTAAAACTAACTTAAAACTAAGTTTATGAATAACTAATTATATATCAAGAGTGATGCCTTAGTCCTCTTTATATAGAAGAGGGCTAGGTCTACAAATTCGTGTATGGGCTTTCGAGCCATGTTTTGGGCCATAATTGTTTTTTAAAAATAAGTTAGGGTTAGGCTGACCCTCACCTGCATTAATTAACCAAGTCTTACATAGGTGGTACCTAGAGCATCCTCCTCTATGAGTCTATGCAATACTCTATCTAGAGGAGGTATAAACACTAACAAATCATTACATTTAGAAGGCTTAAATCCTGCAAGTGAGTCTGCCGGCTTATTAGCTTCCCTAAAAACATGCGAGAAAGTACAAAAGCTGAATTTCACAGCTAGTTTTGAGATCAGGGACTCCAAATTCGAACATGTCCATGGTGGTTTTGCAATCTTAGTGATGATTTTCACTACTGTAAGGGAATTAGATTCAACTTCCACTTTATGTTAGCCTAACTCATAGCATAGCTCGAGCCCGATCGCAATTGCTTTCTGCTCCTGATAGATTACAACTTGAATGTCACCACTGCCTGTATAAGCTGTCAGCACCTCGCCATGACAGTTTTTGATGGCACCTCCATGACCAGATCCCTCATCCGTCAAAGCTCCATTAACATTTAGTTTTACCTTGCCTTCCTCTGGTGGGATCCAATTGCACTGACACATCATCCTTGCTCTGAACTTGAGCTGAATACCCAGTGACTGACATAGCTTTCTTGCTTCAAGAGAATCTTCGATTTCAGATGCTTGAGTCTAAATATACGTCTTGGTTTCTCTGATGATTTTCCTCAATACTACTACAGCTGGTCTAGCATTGCTATTGAATCGTCGCCCATTTCTTTCTTTAAATATCCCATCCACTGTCGCACAAATGTAGACCTTATAAATTTATGCCGCTAAACTGGATCCTCTGCATAATCTCAAAAACGAGGACCATTCCCTATTTGAAGTTATACCATAATATCGAGCCCAAAACCGGATTTGTTTGGTCCAAAAAGGGTTTCTCTATTGGGAATTACTGCAATAGCCTTTTCATCCACTTTTGCTCTTCTGATTGGGTCAAGGCTTAGACCATTAAAACGATCTTCTCGATCCAGTCGTTTTGACATATGGTAGGCCCAATTCTGAGGTCGGAGTCCAAAGATACGACCTTCGACAGTTCTGCTGACTTTTATGCGCTATTTCTTCCCGCGTTGACTTTGACCGGGCTTTAAAAAGGTTTTTTCTCCTTGAATCTTGGCCTTTAATCATAGAACTTCTTAGAAACCAACCTTTTCTTCTTTATCTCGCAAAAGGGACACATTTCTGAACATAATTGACTCTAATGCTTGAAATACATAAAAGCACATAAACAACACTATCTCTTATTTATTAATCACATAATTGGTCTAAAAACAACATTGTTAAGGGGTTAAAACTACAATTTTGTGCTCTTATCAAACCACCCCCAAACAGCATTTTGCTTGTCCTCAAGCAAATATGAGAAATTAAAATAATTGACAAAAAATAGATTTATAACTAATCTCTTTTCGCCGAGTGTGATTGCATTTACCATATACAATAAGGCCTTAAACCACTAGGAATTCCCTAGTGGATGAGTTATAGTCTGGTGAGAGTTTTCTAGTGAAGGTACTCACAAACTTCATCTATACTACAACGATTAAGAAATATAACTACTGTTTCCTTATTTATTCTTCGATATCTATACATCTCACTAGCAATGAATACAGAATAATCAAGTCGAAACCTAAGATAATATATGCATATATAATAATCAATCATCTACGGATAAACATATAATCAGTGAACTATGCTATAAAATGCAATAACAGGTCCGTTTCTGAAACTTTGGAATATCGTCCTTAAGTAGGTCCTCACATAAAAGTCAAGACAGAAACCACTCTGATTTCTCCACTCAAGTTTTGCTCACTCCAGTGTGTAGTGGGCACACCTTATTTTACAATCTCAATGACACACAAGGAAAGGGAAGTCGATCAAACACATCTGCCACTTACTATCACACTAACTTATTCCTAATTGAGTTAGAGGTCTTTATTTGGGGTTGCGAGGATTAGGAGATGGTTTAAGAATGAAGAAAATAGAATTTCAAAAAGGACAAGTATGAGATAATAGAGTCTTCATGTTATGTAACTAGATAAAACCTTGTTCTTACTTTGCTTCTACACTTTGTTTCTATCCTTAGCCATTTTTTTTCTTTTTCTTTTGGCTTGTGACTCATTTGATTATGTTTTTGGAGTTCTAACTTTTTATTTCATTTATTTATATTTTTTCATTTCTTTGGATGGAAACTTCCTTTTCTTATTTGAAGCAACTAACAAATTCATGGTTTCATAGGTCTTTCTCTTTTCTATTTTTCATTTCATCTCTATTCTCAGGCTCATTCAAAGATGGGTAGGCTGATTTTATTTTTATTTTGTTTTGTAAAAGGGTAAAGGATTTGTGGTTTATGAAAGGCTAAAGAAAGGCTCAGAGGGGCGACTAGTGGAAATAATTTCATATAGGTTTGCATTTCTGGCTATATCGATCCAAAGAGGGCCTAAATTCTCGCTTAGGATATGGTATAGTGATCAAGCAAGTGGACGTGTGATTTCTCTATTCGAAATTTACTTCTCCCTTGTGTCATTTCTCAAATATTTCACTCATATAAGGCTTTAGGCTGTATTCTCACCAGATTTGTAGAATAAGTATACTAGCCTAGATTTCAGAAACTTACTGCCAATACAAACATAGCTGCTCATGCAATATATTTATTGAAAGATGCAAATATTATTACCTACATATTAACCTAAGTTTCTAAAAACTATTCTAATATAAGAGCTAACGTGAAATATCTAGACTATTATCATCATAGACAAAGAAACTATACCAATATTCGTAAGTGTATAACATAAATTTTTTATTTATATTTTTGAATTTTTATTACTAGAAACAAATGCATATTATACATATCTATATCCTAACAGGTGCCTTACATTACACGTGTTTCTATGCCACCCCCAACAAGAACATGCTTTGTCCTCAAAGTATTAAAATAAGGAGGTTAGGAAATACCATTGAAACGCGTAAAAATTGAAGAACACCTACAAAACAAATTTATAACATACTAATATAGGTAAAGAAAAACAGACGCAACTCTATACTACGAGTTCCACTCGTTATGGGGTTAACAAGAAGTAAATTGTTTGGGACATAAGCAGATACTAACAAAAAGAAAAACTTACCTCCTATCCAGCATTTAGGCATCATCATCCTCTTCTACATAGAAGCGAGGTTCTTTTGCGTCCTGCCATGCCATGATAACTTGCCAAGCCTTTCTCCATGTATCATCAACCCGTGCTAACCTGTTAAGTGTTACTCGGTCTGATTGGGTGTAAGGAGCAACCCATTGAGGTTGTACCCTCCATCCCAGCCAAGTCATAACACGAAACAAATGAACAATGCAATTGGTGGGTCTCATAATTTTAACCCCAGCCCAATCTGTGTAGCGGGTACAGAAATCAGGGAAAAAACAGCACATGATACGACAAACCAAAACAGGCATAAGAAGGTACTTATGTCTCATACTATGGCCTCTAGCTAAACTAGCCACTAAAACCTTGGGAATGTCATATAGGAAATGTCTTTCAGCTAAAGCAAGGAAAACGTCACCAGCAGTATTATTCGCAGAAATAAACTGCCAATCCCCTCAAGTATTCATCATAATGAAGAACATGGTAATACCTACGTTCAGGGACAGGCTGCCAAGGGCTATGTTATACTCCCCTCGGTCCATTACACGAAAACCCTCCCCCATAAGTCTCGTGAAAATACTCATAGTTATAAAGGTATGCATTATTAGTTAGATATCCCCATGAGTTTGTAGGAACAGGCATAGGCATTCCCACAACAAAAGCAACCAAAAACTTGCTGAAATACATTGTCGTATCATTAACTACAACAGAGAACACTTGTTCTCCCTCTGGTTGACAAAAGAACTTTGAATTATTATAGAAATATTCTATAAGTTGAGGTGAATACGAGTCATCAGGACTTACCAGTAGATGCTGCCATCTTGACTACATGATTCTATCGCGGAATCATCCTCCATAGGTGTCGCTTCGGAACAAATCTTCAAAAGACTGCTCTGGTATGACTGTAGGAGAGTTCATTTCAACAAATACACTCTAGGACTGCTGGAAACAACCTCGGAAGAATCCAAAAATACAAGTCAGAAGTGGAAGTGCTACAAAGGCCAAGGCGCAGGGCGCGCTCTTGTCTTGCTCGACTTCCAAGCACTTGAATGCGGGACATACTCCGTGTACCGTTCAGTGCTCTGACTTGAAAAGTGAAAAATAAAAGTGAGAGATAACAATGAGAGGTGTAAAGGGAGAGGTGTGGTGTGGAGTGAAGAGTGAATCAAGGATTTATAGAAGTTTAGTTTCTTAATCTAGTTCCACAAGTTGCCCAGATTGTTAAGGCAACTTGATGGAAACAGAATATTTCTAAAACCAAAAACAGAAACAAACTAGATTCATTATTCCAAAAACAAACCTAATAGCTTAATGGTTTGAATTTAAAATAGCAACCTTCCAATTCCATTCCTTAAAATTTCCACCACTACAACACTAGCTAAACCTAGCTACACCAAATTAGTAACATTCTCACATAATCATATTCTCACAAATTTGCAACAAATACTTCCAAAATGGTGGACAGAGCAAACAAAACAATGTTGAACAATTAATGCCACCCCTAAACAAATCGGGAAGGTGGGATTAATGAAAAACAATAGCATGCTTGGACAAACATTTAATTAAACTTACAATTCAACCAGAACCAAATATTCCAAAACAATTGCATAATCTAAATTACTACTTAACTAAACAACTAAACATAAAATTTTACTAAAATAGGGAAAAATTTCTGAACACAAAACAACTAAACTACGAGCCACGAGATGAGGATGGTTCCGAGTCATCAGTCCTTCGTCGACGACGCTCATGCCTCTCAAACTCGCCAGAAGTAGAACTCTGATAGGGTGGGAAGCGTCGTAGAACTTCCACTTGGAACTTCCGCTAACTCTCTAGATACGCGTTCATGGATTCCTCACTCTCCTTATCCCGCTGGACTAGGGTCGCCATACTAGCACTGAGCTCCTCAAAATTCTGATAGATGTTAACCTAACTAGTCTGCAGATCCACACAAATGGTATTAAGAGAACACATGCCACGATTAAGCAATGTCATGCGTTCTCCATCAAAAGTCGCCTTTTCCAAGGCATCGGCCTCAAAACATGCTGTATCTTCCTCATCATCATCCAAATCAACAACCCTATCCTCAGGCAACCACCACGGCTTCTGAATACATTCTGAATAAATCTTTGCATTGGAATGCAATTTCAACATAATCCGCTCAGATTTCAGAACATCACCAAATAACAGCATGAGCTTAATAATCAATGCAGGTTAGGGTGCAAAATGGCTTCCAACGCCACTAATAATATTTAACACAAAGTCGAGGATGCAAAAATCATACATCTTCTCCTGCAATACCCACAGAACGTGCAAACAGTTCAAACTATATCACTGGCCTTCAAGGTGCGAATGATGTTCTTACCAACCCACTGAGCTACAACCAGCTAGTTGGTTCTCAGAGACGACTGTCAAACACAATGCGATCTCGCATTGTACTCTCCTTCCAAAATAGTCACTCTCATCAGTGCCTCTATTCCACCCCACTGCGATTCCTGTATTGTAATTACGAGGTTGTGTGTGTAATTAACGTCCATAATCCTAGACAACATACACGTACAAACTTCTCTCCTTGTCGCATTCACCTTAATAAAAATCCTTTTACCCTCAATTTCCCTCTTCTTGTAAAAATTCAAAACCAAATCCGGATGGTAAAAATCATTCTCCATATACCAAAACTTTTGCCATCTCCTACGCCTTATCTCATTACCATAAAAGGGGGAAAATTGGTCAAAGGTGAAAACCTGTTCTGGGAGAATTTTTCATTTTTGGGCCATTTTTTTTGTTTTTGATTTTGAAAATGGGGTTAGGGTAAGGTGGAAGAGAGGTATTGAAGCAAGGAATTAAATTGTGGTTTGAATGGTGTGGGTGCGTGATGGATGTTGGGTTTTTGGTGGTTTAATGGAGTTGAAGATGGAAAAGATGATTTGGAATAGTGAAATTGGAGTGGGGTTGTTAAATTGGAGTTATAAGAATCAGTGGTTTTGTTTGTTTTTTTCTTTTTTTTTTTGGTTTGGTGTTTCGTTAATGGAGGCTGATGGAGGTGTGAAAATGGGGGAGAACTCACGAAGGGTTTCTCCTTTAGGGTGATGGAGAAACACATGCGAAACACGTGCATACAAGGTTTTGGGCCCAAGCCCAAACAAATTCAAAAATTGCCCATTCTGTCCTAATGCACGCAAACTTAAAATTGAAATTCTCGATTCATTAATGGTTCGATTTTGGCGAATGAGCTTTTAAAACGATCATCAAAGAGAGTACAATCCAATGATCTATAAAGAATTCAATTCTAACCATGGTTGACATATAGGATAATGGAAAACACCTCGAAGTGAGTGCATAACATAAATTATGTGATCAAATGTAATCTAAATTTATAGATATTGTCAAGCCGAATCAAAATACGACTAAACAGCATAAACAACAAGAATAGGAAGTTGAGAGATCAAGAAAAGGAAAGACGAAACACCCTAACCGCAAACAAATTTTAGACAACATAGTTTAAAAAATTTGTTTAAAAACGTGGGTCTTTCAAAGTCAGATTCCCGAGACTTGCTAGATTACTATTTTTATGGTTTTCTTTATTTTTTACTTTTAATGGATATGGATTAATATAAGGGAAAACAATAAAGTAATAAGGACATAATTCACACCATAGAGAAACATGACTCAAAAACCGAGAAAACATACAAGAGTGGAAAACGTGAATTAAGCTAAACGTGGACTTAGGATCTGGTACTTACAGCCACACACTCCAGAGGGAAGGCCTGGTTACCTGAATGGTGCACTTACCAATATATGGAAGTGAAAGGAAGTACACCAAACATAAAAGGTCAGTCCTCATAGACGGGGTCTTGTAAAAGGACATCCTCCACGTTAGGGGACATTAACTCGTGAAAATGTTTTATATGTTGGCCATTAACTTGAAAGGTATTGTTGTCCTTGGGATTTACCAAGGTGATTACCCCATAAGGGGTGACCTCAGTAACCATAAAAGGACCAGACCAATGGGTTTTTAATTTCCCAAGGAAAATATGCAAACGGGAGTTGTAAAGCAAGACCTTTTGACCAACTACAAACTCTTTACGCAAAATTTTTTTTATCATGAACACGTTTCATGTTAACTTTATAATCTTTTGCGAGATCATAAGAATCGCTACGGATTTCTTCAAGCTTATTTAATTGCAATTTGCGCTTGACACCTGCCTCATCAAAATTGAAGTTAAGGCTTTTTATTGCCCACATAGCACGGTGCTCCAATTCAATAGGCAAGTGACAAGGTTTTCCAAATACAACTCTAAAGGGAGACATACCTATAGGAGTTTTAAAAGTAGTCCTATACGCCCATAAGACATCAATTAGACGCTTAGACCAATCTTTCCTATCAGGATTTACAGTTGTTTCTAATATTTTTTTTAATTTCCCTATTAGAGACTTCTACCTGGCCACTAGTTTGTGGATGATAAGGAGTTGACACCTTATGGGTAACTCCATACTTTTTAACTAGAGACGCAACAACTCTGTTGCAAAAATGTGTTCCACCATCACTAATGATGGCTTTAGGAATGCCAAACTGACAGAAAATGTATTCCTTCACAAAAATAGGAAAATGACCCATGAAATCAATGCCCCATACATCAAAAATTTCTACAACCATAATGGGATTGAAAGGCTTTATATTATGTTTAGTGATTCGCCCCAGTTGTTGGCAACAAACACACGTCTTGCAGTGCATTTGGGCATCTTTAAAAAGGGTAGGCCAATAAAACCCACATTGTAGAAATTTAGCACCTATTTTCATATCGCTAAAATGGCCACCACAATCTTTGTCATGGCAGAAGGATAAAACCTCGTTATATTCCCACTGGGGAATACAACGACGAATAATCTAAACCGCACAATACTTAAAAAGGTAGGGCTCATCCCAGTAGTATAACTTAACTCTGCCCAAAAACTTCTTACGTTCATTTCTTGACCAAATAATATCATATATCTCATTCATTATCGGAGATGGGATATATGATACCCGCATCGAGTAACCGTAAGACTTCTTCCATGATCACCTCTTTCTTGGTAGGGTTCAAGCGACGCTGAGATTCGCGAGAAGTCTTTGCATTATTCTCCAAATGTATACGATGTGTCCATACATTAGGGTCAATCCCCTTAATGTCGTCTAGGGACCAACCAATCGCAGAACGATGTTCCCTAATCACCCTAATCAAACTTGCCTCTTCATCCGTAGACAACAGAGAAGATATAATTACCGGATGACTACCATCCGGATCAAGTTGAATATATTTCAACTCAGAAGGAAGAGGTTTAAGCATAGGGGTGGAAGGAATGTCGAAAAAGGTTTCTAGAGGTTCCTCATTGTAAACAGTGAAGACTTGTTTCGGTATCAAATCTTCATACTCGATAGATGGACCTACAGAAGGATCTTAGATAGGTGTAGACTTAAAAAGGGCATTGACTTCCTCTACGTAGGAGTCATCCTCAAAATCTGAACTTCCAAAAGAAAGGAATCTGTGCATCTGATCTTCTGGAAACGTGTTATTGAAATAATCTTGAGCTAACCTATCGATCATGCTAACCTCCCCATCGATAGTCGTATCAAGTAATTGTTTCATCATATTAAAAACATTTACCTTAGAAGAAAGATGGCCAAAAGACATGGACATCAAACTATCGTGGTAGTTTATAAGCGCGTTGGCAGTTGCCAAGAAAGGACGCCCTAAGATGATAAGAACAGAGTCGTTAGCGACTTCTGTATCGAGGATAACGAAATCAGCTGGACAGTAGAAATCCTGAACCTTAACAAGCACATTTTCAACCACACCCTTAGGATACTTAATAGACCGATCTACTAATTGCAACGTCATTTTAGATGGATGCATCTCTTGTAAACCTATTTGTTTATATAAATAATAAGGAAGTAAATTAACACTCGCCCCTAGGTCTAATAAAGTAGTTGTTGTGTGAGTATCCCCCTAAGGTGCATTGTACTGTAGGATGACCAGGGTCCTTGTACTTAACAATTCCATTATGTTCGGATAAAGTTGGAAACTGTTCAGTTAGAAAGGCGTCTTTAGGAATATTTGTTTTACGCCTAGTAGTGCAAAACTCTTTGAGAAACTTAGCATGATGTGGTAACTTTTTAATCTCTTCAAGAAAGGGTAGGTTTATCGTTAGTGATAACCCGAAAAAACAGTAGAATCCTAAATATTAATGCTACAAGAACACTAATACGTAATCCTACCGTTCTTACGTTTAAATCAATATTTCTTACTCTCAAAACAAAATCATGCAATACAACGAGTAAGGATTCGTTCCACTCTTAAACCTTCAAGACTTAAATAGAATTCAATTTATCAAACACAAGGAACAGTAAGAGTGATGTGTTATATGAAATATCTATTCTATGATTATACTGCGGATTCAATTTATACTAACAAGATACAATAATTCAACTACAGAAATACTAACTAGACTCTATGATAAGGAATTAGGGGGATTGATTCGCGCTTTAACTCTACTTAATCTACTAACAAAGAATGTCGTGACTCCAAATTGAAATGTTCAATTTGGTAAATCTAATCCCTAACTATTCATGGCAATCTCTACCAAGTAATAACTAGCATGTGAAGCATTAAACCCATTCTCATGGTGAACTAATTACTTCTAGAATTGAATAGATTATCGGGGATCTAATTCTAAGCTAACAAAATCAAGTTTTCACCGAGGCTTCCTCAACCCCTCTAATGGAGGGTTAGCCTAGAGTCATTAAACTATCATTTCTCATGGAATCTAAACAAGACATAATATAAAGATTTGAACTTTACTTGTTTAAACTCAATTGAAACTACTCATGCAAAAAATTGAATTAAGCTAATAATGATAACAAACAAGAATTTAAACTAGATCTATAAATGTAAGATGACAAAATCGAAATGACTAATAATAACTATTTTATTTATCTAATGAAATGAAGAACAATGATTCAAATGTTTAAACTAAAACAAGAATTTGCGACTAATTAATTAAAACTAATTAGATCTAGATCTACTTTTTCTAACCTAACCCTAGCTACCATTACAAGGAACTAGTTTTCTAAATAAAACTAGATAACTTAAGAACTAAGTTTTACTTTGTTTTTATATGTTTCAGATCCAAAAATCGTGCATGGGCTTGGAGCCATGTTTTGGGCCAGAGAATCAGGCCCAAAACCCAATTCTTTCAGTCCAAAAAGGGCTCTTCAGCTGCAGTTGGCTTCGACAGATGTTTCGTCCACTTTTTCTCCCCTGATTTGGTCAAGGCTTGAACCATTGGAAAGCTCTTTCCGAGTCGGTCGTTTTGACATAAGGTAGACCCAATTCCGAGGTCTGAGTCCAAAGATATGGTCTTCGGAAGTTCTGGCGACTTTTTGTGCAATTGTTTACGCCCGCGTGGACTTTGACTTTTCATCTTTTGACCGGGCTTTACAAAGGCTTTGTCTTCTTGAATCTTGGCCTTTAATCATATAACTTCTTAGCAACCAACCCTTGCTCCATTATCTCGCTAAAGTGGTACATATCTGCACATAATGGACTTTGAAGCCTGAAATACATAAAAACACGTAATCAGTATTAACTCTTAATTATTACTCACATAATTGGTCTAAAAGTATGATTATTAAGGGGTTAAAACTACAGTTTTGGGCTCTTATCAAACCACCCCCAAACAGCATTTTGCTTGTCCTCAAGCAAATATGAGAAATTAGAATAAGTGACCAAAATGGAGTTCTATCTACTACCGTTTATTTTGAGTGCGATTGCATTGACCATATGCAACAAGGCCTTAAACCACTAGGAATTCCCTAGTGGACGAGGTACAGCCTCGTGAGATTTTTCTAGTGAAGGTACTCACAAACTTCTTCTATACTACAACGACTAAGAAATAAAACTATTGTTTTCTCATTCATGTCTCAACTATCTATACATCTCACTAGCAAATGAATAAGAATAACCAAGTCAAAAACCTAAGCTAATATATGCATAATAATTAATCATCTATAATACAAATATATATACTATGAGTAATACTATGAAATGCCTAGCAGGTTCGTTTCTAAAACTCGGAATAGTGTCCTTAAGTAGGTCCTCACATCAAAGTCAAGACAAAAATCACTCTGATTTTTCCGCTCAAGTTTCACTACTCCAGTGCGCAGTGGGCACACTTTACCTTACAATCTCAATGACACACAAGAAAGCCGAAGTCGATCAAACACATCTGCCACTTACTATCACACTAACCTATTCCTAATTGAGCTAGAGGTCTTTATTAGGTGTTGCGGGGATTAGGAGATGGTTTAAGAAGGAAGGAAATGGATATTCAAAAAGGACAAGTCTGAGATAATAGAGTCTTCATATTATGTAACTAAAGAAACCTTGTTATTTACTTTTGCTTCTACACTTTGTTTCCATCCTTAGCCATATTTTTCTTTTTCTTTTCTTTGGCTTTTGACTCCCTTTTATTCTATTTTTGGAGTTTTGATTTATTTCTATTTTTCTTTTTCTTTGGATGGAAACTTCTTTTCTTTATTTCCTGAAGCAACTAACTAATTTTTGTTTACACAGGTTTTTCTCTTTTTCTTTCTTCCTCATTCTATTCTCAGACTTATTCTAAAATGGGTAGGTTGATTGATTTTTTTTTTATATATATTTTTTATTTTGTTTTTTTAACATGGTAAAGGAATTGTGGTTTATGGAAGGGCTAATGAAAGGCTCCGTGGGGCGACTAGCGGAAAATAATTCATAGGTTTGAATTTCTGGCTATATCGATCCAAAGAGGGCCTAAATTCTCGCTTAGGATATGGTTTAGTGATCAAGCAAGTGGACGTGTGATTTCTCTATCCGGATTTTACTTCTCCCTTGTGTCATTTCTCAAATGTTTCACTCATATAAGACTTTAGGCTATATTCTCATAGGATTTGTAGAATAAGTACTCTAGCCTAGATTTCAGAAACTTACTGCTAACAATCATAGATACTCATGTAATATATTTATAGATAGATGCAAAGAGTATTAACTACATATTAACCTAAGTTTCTAACAATTATTCTAATGCAAAAGCTATATGAGACTTCTAGATTATTAAGAGCATAGAGAAAGAAAACAATACCAATATTCCTAAGTGTGTAACATAACTTATTTATTTATATTTTTGAATTTTTGAAATTTTTACTAGAAAACAAGTGCATATTATATATATCTATATCCTAACAGATGCCTTAATTACACGTGTTTCTATGCCCACCCCCAAACAAGAAACATGCTTTGTCCTCAAAGTATTTAAATAGAGAGGGTAGGAAAAATACAATGGAAACGCGTGAAATTCTGGAACATCTGCAAAACAAGGTTATAACATACTAATATAGAAAAGAAAACGGACGCAACTCTATAAGAGTTCCATCCATTATGGGGTTAACAAGAAATAAATTGCTTGGGACATAAGCGGACACTAACTGAAACTAAAACATACCTCCACTTCAGCGTTTAACTCGTCATCCTCCTTTTCTATAAAGAAGTGAGGTTCCTTCGCGTCCTGCCATGCCATGATAATTTGCCATGCTTCACGCCATTTATCATCTATGATTGCTAACCTATTAAGCGCCACTTGGTCGGATGGGGTGTAAGGTGCAACCTGATGAAGTTGTATCCTCCACCCTTGCCAAGTCATTGCACGGAAAGATCTGATAATATAATTGGTGGGTCTCACAATGTCGACCCCAACCCAATCCATGAAACGGGCACAAAAAATAGGAAAGAAACATAGCATAATACGGGAAATTAGAACAGGCATAAGAAGGTACTTATGCCTCATGCTATGGGCTCGAGCTAAACTAGACATCAAAGTTCTGGGAAGGTCATGGCACATACGTCCCGTGGCTAAAGCAAGGAAGACGCTGCAAGTGGCATCATTCATAGAAGAAAAATGCCATTCCCCTAAAATGTTTAGCATGATCCAAAACATAACAGTTCCTATGTTCATGGACAGGCTACCAAGGGCGACGTTATATTCCTCTTGGTCGACGATACGGAAAATGCCTGCCCCATACGACTCATGCAAAAACTCATAAGTGTAGACATACATATTATCTACCCAATAGCACCATGGGTCTTGTATTTCAGCGGGCATAGCAAGTCCAAGAACAAATGCTAGCAAGAACCATAAGCGGTTCCCAGCCTACGTGTGTGATCACTTCGCGAAACCAAGCACCATAAGTAGTGCTTTGAAACAAATCTTTGAAAGACTGTTCCGGTATTATTATAGGAGATGTCATCTCGAACTACGCTCTGGAACAGCTGCGAATGAACCGGGAACAACCCGCGGAAAACTGGAATTTTTCTGGTCGACGGAAGTCAGGGCGCGAGCGCGCTCAACTAGGGCGCGAGTCGCGCTCTGTGTATTTGGAATTCCAGTGTTTGAGCGCGAGTCGCGCTGACCTTGGGCGCGGGCGCGCTCTGAACAAAATTTCTGACAAAAGTGTAGGGCGCGAGCGCGCTCCTCTGGGGCGCGGGCGCGCCCGAGGTGTTGATTCGTGAAAAATGCGACGAAACGTGGGAAACGTGGGAGTGAAAGGTGAGAAATGGAAGTTAGGTGTAGTGTGGGTTGTGAGTGTAGAATGAATGAAGTTTTTATAGGTTTTGAATTGTTAAAACGAATCGGTAAGTTGCCAAAAAGCTTTAAGGCAATTTCCGGAAACAATAAAATTTCGAACCCGAAAACGGAAACAACTCATATTCTTGATTCTATAACAACCCTAATATCTTTTATCTTTGGATTTAGACTAGTAACTTCTAAACTCTCTTAGATTTCATCATACCACCACATCTAATCATAGGTATGCCAATTATGACAATATATTCAACAACCTTCACTCCAAAACAAACTCTAAAATGGAGGATCTTCTACAAATCATGATAGAATAAATAATACCACCCCCAAACAATTGGGAAGGTGGGATTAACAATAAAACCATGCACAATTTGAAAAGAACAACATTATATTAAAATTGAAATTCAAACAACATTTAACTACCAAATTCAAAGTTAACTACGAAATTTAACAACGTAACATCCTATCTACTAAAAATAATAAAAAAACAACATCAAAACAACAAACAAGAAGAAATCTAGCTACTCTTCAAGGCAGCGAGGTGGGGGTAAGAATAAGAATTTGAGTGATCAAGAATAGAAAAACCAAACACCCCACCCCCCAAACAAATTTTTGAAAATAGGTTTGTAAAAATTTGTTTTAAAACGTGGGTCTTTTAAAGTCAGATTCCCGAGACTTAATGTGGGGTCATTTTACGTCAGATTCCCCTAGACTGTGCACACCCCCAAACAAGCATGAAACTGGGGTGGCACAAAGTGGATGATGCGTGGTCAACTATAAACAAATAGTCGGAAGAGTTGGGGGTCTAGCCATAAAAACATGATACTAAATACACTCCCAAACAGAATAATGTTGTATAATTGGAAGCAAACATGTAAGTAAAGGAATGAAAACTTATGCATCCTATCAAAGAACATATGCAAACCATCATGTTGTAATTGTTTTAAATAGTTGGAATGACCAAAAAGATGAATTAGCGATACTTTAGGTGAGAAGGGAATGAAGTGTGGATCCTGATGTCTTTCATTAAGCTTAGATGAAAAAAAATAAGACAAACTAGGTTTTTCACTACACTCGGTCAGAGTTTGTCTCTCAATTATCAGAATGGTGTACTCATGGGATTGTGTGCTAGGCAAACACTCTTCACTGTGAAGGTTGAAAAAATTATAGATGGTCTCTGAGGCAATTGGCTCAAGGGCAAAATCGAGGTTCCTTTTAAATGGTGGGTGAATGGAGGACTTAGTTGTGGTAGATGGTTGGATTATAGGAGGTGGTAACTCAGGTGGATGGTGGTTGGTTAGTGGTTCATCGGGTGGTGGATCCTCACATGCTCTTAAGAACTCTACATCTGGCTTAGCTGAATCCACAAGGTTGTGGTTCGTGGCTTTATATTTAAGATTTTCCTCTATTTCTTCCATTGTTATTTCCTCAGCTGCCAAACTGAATTGAGATTCACATTGCTCTAAAGATGTAACTTTCTTATTTTCTTGCACATTAACTTGTTCATGCCTTAGATTTGAATTGTTAATCTCCATGTCCTCACCTTCTTCCTTTAAAACACTACAAGTATCCTCAATGGCCTCATTCGAATGTGTCGAGACATCATCCAGCCGAGTGCGGTTTGCAAACTCAAAGGCCTGGACATGCTCAACAGGAGGGTCCATATTACGAGAATGCCAATAGTTATCAAATTCTTCCTTCGTCACATCTTTATAAATATCTTCTAAAGTGTAATCATTATATTCATCATCGGTGGATCGGTGGGAAGTTCCTCGGAGACATCGCTCAAGTTTGAGTGGTCATCGAAACTAGTCCTAAAGAGTCGTTTACAAGAATTTCCTCATCCGGTGGGGTGTGGAGTTAATATCATGGTTAATGGGAGGGTTTTCAGAAGGCAATGGTTCATGAAATGTAGGGTAGGTGTGAACTAGGTTATTTGGGTTAGTTATGGAAATAGTGTCGATCTCGGGATGGTAGAAATGTAAAGCGCGAAGTGAACCTAGTATCTTTAGGTTCGGTTGATTTCTGAAGTATTATTTTGGTTTGGGCCATCATTTCATCGAATGTTGTTAGTGAGGTGAAGCTTGGTGGTGTGGGTCTGGTTGGTATGGTGTTTGATAGTCATAGTTATTGGCGTTTGAGTGACTCTGGTTGATGTCGTCTTGTGATAGATAGGTTAGGTTGAAATTTGAATGGTTGGTTGATTGTTATTGGTGGAATTACATGAATAGTTTGGATGACTAGGAAACTTTTGATTGTATGAGTCACTATAAAAATTTGAAAATTGAGGCTCATAATTATTACTATATCCTATAGTAGGCTCGGGCTCTTGATATGATGGGCATTGAGAAGCCCAATGGTCGATCTTACCACAACATGAACATGGTGAAGGGTTCCCATAATGATTACAAGATTGCTCTTGATATGATGGGCATTGAGAAGCCCAATGGTGAGGGACTACCACAACATGAACATGGTGAAGGGTTCTCATAATAATTACAAGATTGCTCTTGATATGATGGGCATTGAGAAGCCCAATGGTCGGGACTACCACAACATGAACATGGTGAAGGGTTTGCATAATTATCATATGATTGTTGGTCTACATATTGATATGCCATATTGGTTTTTCAAATATATTATAGGACAATTAATATGCAACCACAACTCTAAGCATACATTTCTAGATAGGCGTGTGGTATTTCGTTTTAAGAAAACAAGCCTGATTATACTAGAATTAAAACTCCTCTGACAGAAGAAACAAGGAGTGAAAGAAAGAGTACCTGAATGCCTCCTTGCTTCGCTTACGAATAGCGTCTTGTATACGCGATTTCAGTGTATTTAACAAGTTAGAAACACTAAATAACTTTAAGGAATAGAAATTTGAACTTTCCTATGAAAATCGGGCTGTTCACGATGAATTTTCCTTGTAGGGCGCGGGTTAAGCGCGGGTTGGGCGTGGTCGCGCTCAAGGTAAGTTGAAATTACAGTGTTTTGGCGCGGGTCGCGCTCCAGGGTTTTCAAGTTTTAGGCCTTTTATCGTACTCCAAAAAATCTGAAATTTTTACAGTAATTTTCTAAGACGTCTATCAAGTAGCCTGTAAAATTTTAGATCAATCGGAGCTGTGAAAGTCCCTCTACAGCCCTTCAAAGTTTGCAAAACGGTTTTCGGACACAATACAAACAACCGAATGGTTAACTCATCAAAACAAATCCAAAAATTGCTAAATTTTTACTGGAGACTCCTAACAGATCCTACTTGTTCCTGTAAAAATTTGAGAGTAATTGGAGTTCTACAACCTCTCCTTATCGGCTGGTGTTCCAGATATTAAGTGTTTGCAACACTGCAGAAACACACTGGAAACACTCTACTATTTAGGAGGTCAAAACAAATAAAAAACTAGTCAAATTTTTACTAAAACTTCTGACTTAGGATAGATACTCCTGAAAAAATTATAGAATTTTTAGAGCTCCCTAAGTAACCTTATTCGTCTGTTTTTTAAGAACATACGGTGTGAAAACTGAAATGCAGCACTGTAAAGATCGTATTTTTTTAACAAGGTAAACCAACTTTGAAAAATCTGAAAATATTCCAGTAAATCAACAACACATTAAATATTATTTCTGAAAATTTTCAGAATTTTCAAAAATTTAAAAATACCTTCACCGCAGTGTTTGTCTCTGTAAATCCGCAGCCCCTATGCCTAAAACAGTGAACAGTTCCGAAAATTCAAGAAATAATAATGAAAAATTAAAAGGGTGGGTGGGTAGAGAATGGGGGATTGCCCCTTGGATTCAAGCAATTGAATTCTTGTCTTGAACGAGATTAAGATGGCAGCGGCGCCATTTGATAACCCGAAAAAACAGTAGAATCCTAAATATTAATGCTACAAGAACACTAATACGTAATCCTACCGTTCTTACGTTTAAATCAATATTTCTTACTCTCAAAACAAAATCATGCAATACAACGAGTAAGGATTCGTTCCACTCTTAAACCTTCAAGACTTAAATAGAATTCAATTTATCAAACACAAGGAACAGTGAGAGTGATGTGTTATATGAAATATCTATTCTATGATTATACTACGGATTCAATTTATACTAACAAGATACGATAATTCAACTACAGAAATACTAACTGGACTCTATGATAAGGAATTAGGGGGATTGATTCCGCCTTAACTCTACTTAATCTACTAACAAAGAACTGTCGCACTCCAAATTGAAATGTTCAATTTGGTAAATCTAATCCCTAACTATTCATGGCAATCTCTACCAAGTAATAACTAGCATGTGAAGCATTAAACCCATTCTCATGGTGAACTAATTACTTCTAGAATTGAATAGATTATCAGGACGAATTCTAAGCTAACAAAATCAAGTTTTCACCGAGGCTTCCTCAACCCCTCTAATGGAGGGTTAGCCTAGAGTCATTAAACTATCATTTCTCATGGAATCTAAACAAGACATAATATAAAGATTTGAACTTTACTTGTTTAAACTCAATTCGAAACTACTCCTGCCAAAAATTGAATTAAACTAATAATGATAACAAACAAGAATTTAAACTAGATCTATAAATGTAAGATGACAAAATCGAAATGACTAATAATAACTATTTTATTTATCTAATGAAATGAAGAACAATGATTCAAATGTTTAAACTAAAACAAGAATTTGCGACTAATTAATTAAAACTAATTAGATCTAGATCTACTTTTTCTAACCTAACCCTAGCTACAATTACAAGGAACTAGTTTTCTAAATAAAACTAGATAACTTAAGAACTAAGTTTTACTTTGTTTTTATATGTTTCAGATCCAAAAATCGTGCATGGGCTTGGAGCCATATTTTGGGCCAGAGAATCAGGCCCAAAACCCAATTCTTTTAGTCCAGAAAGGGCTCTTCAGCTGCAGTTGGCTTTGACAGATGTTTCGTCCACTTTTTCTCCTCTGATTGGGTCAAGGCTTGGACCATTGGAAAGCTCTTTCCGAGTCGGTCGTTTTGACATAAGGTAGACCCAATTCCGAGGTCTGAGTCCAAAGATATGGTCTTCGGAAGTTCTGCTGACTTTGTGCACTGTTTCTGCCCGCGTGGACTTTGACTTTTCATCTTTTGACCGGGCTTTACAAAGGCTTTGTCTTCTTGAATCTTGGCCTTTAATCATAGAACTTCTTAGCAACCAACCCTTGCTCCATTATCTCGCTAAAGTGGTACATATCTGCACATAATGGACTTTGAAGCCTGAAATACATAAAAACACGTAATCAGTATTAACTCTTAATTATTACTCACATAATTGGTCTAAAAGTATGATTATTAAGGGGTTAAAACTACAGTTTTGGGCTCTTATCAGTTAGATTTTTGAAAACTTTCCTAATCTCATCAAAATTCGTATCCTTGGTTAAGATGGCTAATCTCTACGGAAATGGTGGTTTCTCTCTATATTTAGCATATGGATCAACAAGATGTTTAACCTTGGCCTTTTGTTTCTTAGGTTGTGATTTAACTAGTACCTCTACAGGGGTAGGGTCTTCAGTTTCTAGTTTGCTGTCTAGTAAAATATCAGGTATAGGTGATAAAATGGTAAAATGATTGTTTTACCTACGAATAAGCGATGAAAATCAAACGTAAGTAAAACTAAACTATTTACGTGCTTATATTATCAAAGTTTTTCTACTCTCGATGCAATTGCAATATAGTTGGAATAGAAGATTTGTTCCACTGATAGTTCTTTAGAATTCTAAGTTAACTACGATTATTAGTCTATCAAAGTTAATGAGAGTAACGATGGAATTATACTACGATGGGAAACTACTAATTAATATGTGAATAACGAAATGACGGAATTCAAATACTAACTTGACAATAGAGAATGAATTAGGGGAATTTGATTCCACCTTGATTCAACTTAATCAACTAACAAAGAATTGTCGTAATCCAAATTTCAATGCTTTCGCATAACAAACTGATATTTCTAATCCCTAATTATTCATGGCAATCTCTACCAAATAATAACTATCATGTGAAGCAATCAAACCCATTCTCATGGTGAACTAATTACTTTCTAGATTTGAATAAATTATCACGACGATTTCTAAGCTAGCAAAAATCAAGTTTTCATCAAGGCTTCCTCAAACCACTCTAATGGAGGTTTTAACCTTGAATCATTATACTATTATTTCTTAAACAAGAACAAATATAACCATTCATTATTGAATAAATGAGTTAACTTTATAATCTAAATTAACAATAGTCTAAGATTCAAAATGGATTAAACCGAATTTAAAACTAATTTAGAACTAAGATTATGAATACTAATTATCAAATTAAAACAACTAATTATGAATTTAAGACAACTAAAGCTAAATAAGAATTTAATCAATAAACTAGTTGTAGGCAGAGAAATTATCAACTAAATAGCCCCATGAGTCTTGAATCTCAGCAGGCATAGGAAGGTCAACAACAAAAGCCAACAAGAACTTGGTTATTTCCATTGTTTCGTCATTAATAGTGATGGAGAACACGTGTTCTCCATCTATCTGATAAAATAATTTACAATGGTCATAAAAATACGAAGTAAGTGTAGGAGAGTAAAGTTCATCAGAACTTACCATTAAAGCTTGCCATCCTGCTTGTATGATCACTTTGCGAAACCAAAATCCGTATGTGTCGCTTGAGAACAAATTTTCTAAAAAAGATTGCTTTCGTAAGATAAGATAAAGCGACTCCAGATAGCCAGAAAAGGAAGTGAAGAAACAAAAGAGGAAAAAATAAGAGTGAAAGGTGAGAGTGCAAGGTTTGTAGTGTGGGTTGTGAGTGTAGAATGAAGAAAGTATATAAAGGGTTTTAGTTTCTAAAATGAATTAACAAGTTGCCAAAAAGCTTTAAGGCAATTGCCGGAAACAAAATATTTCCAAAACCTAAAACGGAAACAATCCATATTCATTATTCTAAAACAAACCTAATATCTTTTAGATTGAATTTAGAATAGTAACTTCCTAACTCTTTGAAATTTCATCCTACCACAATATCTAATCATAGTCATGCCAATATCGGCAAATCTGATAAGATTTTAGAGTAGATCTCAAACTCATCATGATCTTTGTTATTATAAGGGAGACGTGTAATACTCTTCCCAACTCATCTAATCATAGTTATCAAAAACTCGAGGATACATAATTCATACTTCCTCTCCTAGAGTATCCATAGAATGTGAAGACAGTTCAGGCTGATGTCACTGACTTTCTCTTTTCCAATGACATTCCTACCAATCCACTGAGCTACAGCCAGCTGGTTGGTTTGCAGAGACGATTGGCGAACATAATGCGAACTAGCATTGTAGTTACCCTCCAAAACCATCTTGTTTATTAAAGGTTCGATCCCACTAACTTGGGATTCCTGCAATATGGCTACTAGAGTGCGTCCTTCCTCCATACCAAAGATACGAGCCAACAAATTTTTATCCACTTCTCTCCTTAATTTATTCAGCTTCACAAAAATCTTATTCCCATCCAACTCCCTCGTCCTATAAAATTGTTGGACCAAATCTTTCTGATAAAAATCGTTCGTCGAATACCACAAATTACTCCAATCCCTACGAATCATCTCCTCACTGTATAACGGCTCAAAGTGGTCGGCAGTAAAAGCTTGTTCCGGCAAAATTCTTCGACTTTGAGCCATTGAAGGTTGTAGTCAGTTTGTGGGCTTGAATGCAATGAGGGGAACGATTTTGAAGCAAACTCACTAAATATTTTGGGAGGTGGCACGTGGTGGCGATGGTGGTTCAAATTTTTTGGAATTTTTTTATGTTTTGCTACTGCAAAAGGTTGGAATTGGTGGTGGGGATGTTGTGAGAAGTTTTGGAGTGGGTTAAAACTTTTGGCGTGGTGTTTTTTTGTTTTTTTTGTTTTTAGGGTTTAAAATCGTTAATGGAAGAAGTGTGAAGAAAGAATCGCGACTATTTAGTTTTGAGGAAGGGGATGCACGTGCATGCGAGATTTGGGCCCAAGCCCAATTCGCTTTCCGAAATTTTTAGATTTTTTTGCGCAACTTTAAACTAAAATTGCCGATTCGTTACTGGTCCGATTTTTGCGAATGAGATATGGAAACGATCAGGAGAAAATTTACAATCCAATGATCTATAAAACACGCTACTTTAACCGTGGATGATATAGAAAAAAAATGGAAAACGTCTCAAGTGCGTGCCTAACGTAAGTTATGTGATCGAATGAAATCTAAATTCATAGATAATGTCAAACTGAATCAAAATACGATTAAATGGCCTAAGAAATACAAATGAAAAGTTTAGCAATCACGGATGGAAAACCCGAGACCCCACCCCCAAACAAATTTTAGACAACAGAGTTTAGAAAATTTGTTTTAAACGTGGGTCTTTTAAAGTCAGATTCCCAAGACTTCCTAGATTACTATTTATTGTTTTAATATTTTTTTACTTTTTATTAATACAGATTAATATAAGGAAAAACAATAAAGCAAAAAATGCATAATTCACACCATAGAGGAACATGACTCAAAAACTAAGAAAACATGCAAGAGTGGAATATGTGAATTATGTTAAATGTGGACTTAGGATCCGGTAATTACAGCCACACACTCCATAGGGAGGGACCGGTTACCTAAATGGTGCACTACCAATATATGGAAGTGAAAGGAAGTACACCAAGTAACAAAGGTCAGTCCTTATAGACAGAGTCCTGTAAAAGGACTTCTTCCACATTAGGGGACAATAGCTCGTGAAAATGTTTTAACCATTGGCCATTGACTTGAAAGATATTGTTGTCCTTGGGATTTACCAAGGTGATTGCCCTGTAAGGGGTGACTTCAGTAACCAGAGAAGGACCACACCAACGGGTTTTTAATTTCCCAGGAAAAATATGTAGACGGGAGTTGTAAAGTTATACCTTTTGACCTACCACAAACTCTTTGTGCAAGATTTGCTTATCATGAACACGTTTTATGTTAGCTTTATAATCTTTCGTGAGATCATAATAATCACTATGGATTTCTTCAAACTCATTCGATTGTAACTTGCGCTTGACACCCACCTCATCAAAATTAAAGTTAAGGCTTTTTATAACCCACATAGCATGGTGCTCCAATTCAACCGGCAAATGACAAGGTTTCCCAAATACAAGTCTAAAGGGAGACATACCTATAGGAGTTTTGAAAGCAGTCCTATACGCCCATAAAGCATTAGATAGACGCTTCGACCAATCTTTCCTATCAGGATTTACAGTTGTTTCTAATATTTTTTTGATTTCCCTATTAGAAACTTCTACTTGTCTGCTAGTTTGTGGATGATATGGAGTTCCTACCTTATGTGTAACTCTATACTTTTTCACTAGAGATGCACCAAATCTATTGCAAAAATGTGTTCCACCATCACTAATGATGGCTTTAGGAATGCCAAATCGACAGAAAATATACTTTTTAACAAAAAACACAACTGTCTTATGGTTATTGCTACGACAAGCCATGGCCTCTATCCATTTAGAAATGTAGTCCACGACAACTAGAATATAAATGAAACCGTGGGAAACAGGAAAAGGACCCATGAAATCAATGCCCCATACGTCAAAAATTTCTACCACCATGATTGGATTTAATGGCATCATATTACGCTTCATGATTCACCCAAGTTGTTGGCAATGAACACACATCTTACAATGTACATGGGCATCTTAAAAAAGGGTAGGCCAATAAAACCTACATTGAAGAATTTTAGCATCTGTTTTCACACCACTAAAATGGCCACCACACTCTTTGTCATGGCAGAATGAGAGAACCTCATTATATTCCCACTGGGGATTACAACGACAAATAATCTTATCCGCACAATACTTAAAAAGGTAGGGCTCATCCCAGTAGTATATCTTAACTCTGGCGAAGAACTTCTTATGTTCATTTCTTAACCAATCATCAGGAAGAATATTAGACACTAAATAATTCACGATGTCAGCATACCATGGTGCAGAAAAAATAGCATACAGATGCTTATTAGGAAAGGAGTCCAGTATGGACTCAGAATCACTATCATCGTCATTTGTAAGTTTAGATAAGTGGTCGACAACAACATTTTCGACCCCTCTTTTGTTCTTTATTTCTAATGTGAACTCTTGCAGGAGAATAATCCATCAGATTAATCTCTGCTTAGCATCCTTCTTTGCGAGAAGGTACCTAAGGGCTGCATGGTCCGTGTAAACTAGAGTCTTAGAACCAACCAAATAAGGACGAAACTTATCTAAAGCATAAACGGCAGCTAAGAATTCTTTTTTAGTAGTGGTATAATTTCTTTGAGCATCGTTTAAAGTTTTACTAGTAGAACAAATAACAATGGATTTATTATCGAGTTTCTGTCCCAAGACAGCACCAACATCATAATCACTAGCATCGCACATGAGTTCGAAAGGTTTAGACCAATCGGGAGGCTGTATAATGAGTGCAGAGGTTAAGGCGGCTTTTAAAGTTTCAAAAGCCTGTTTACAGATAAAATTAAAATAAAAAATGGTATCCTTTCAAAGCTGATTAGTTAAAGGCCTAGCAATTTTTGATAAAATGCCTATAAAAACCTGCATGGCCTAGAAAGGCTTTAATATCACGGACAGTCCATGGTATAAGTAGAGTCACAATCTTATCTAGTTTTGCCTTATCTACTTCGATGCCATCACTAGATACAATGTGACCTAGCACTATTCTCTTTTTCACCATGAAATGGCATTTTTCCCAATTTAAAACCTGACTCTTCTCTTCACACCGTGTCAAAACCTTAGACAGGTTAGACAGGCAGTCAGTGGAAGAGTCTCCATAGATAGAAAAATCATCCATGAAAACTTCCATGAAGCGTTCTACCATGTCACTAAATATATGAAGCATACACCGTTGGAAGGTACCAGGAGCATTACGAAGGCCAAAAGGCATTCGTTTATAGGCGTATGTTCTAAAAGGACATGTGAAGGTAGTCTTTTCTTGGTGATCAATATCAATAATAATTTGAAAATATCCAGACTAGCCATCCAAAAAACAATAAAAAACATGACCAGCTAGACGTTCTAGCATTTGATCTATAAAGGGTAAAGGAAAATGATCCTTTTGTGTCATGGCATTTAATCATCTGTAATCGATACAGATTCTCCATTTTATAGGACCATGCGTTGCAACATATTCACCCTTGGCAATACGTACCATGGTAATCCCTAATTTTTTAGGAACTACATGAATGGGACTTACCTATTCGCTATCAGAGATTGGGTATATGATACCAGCATCGAGTAACAGTAAGACTTCTTCCCTAACCAACTTTTTCATGGCAGGGTTCAAGCGACACTGAGGTTCTCGAGAAGTCTTTGCGTTATCCTCCAAATGGATACGATGAGTGCAAACATTAAGGTCAATTCCCTGAATGTCGGCTAGGGACCAACCAATCGCAGAACGATGTTCCCTAATCACCCTAATCAAATGTGCCTCTTCATCCTTAGATAATGGAGAAGATATAATTACCGGATGACTACCATCCGGATCAAGTTGAATATACTTTAACTCAGAAGGAAGAGGTTTAAGCACCGGGGTGGAAGGAATGTCGATAAATGCTTCTAGAGGGTCCTCATCTTGAGTAATGAATACTTGCTTAGGTAGCAGGTCTTCAAACTCAGTAGATAGAGCAACAGAAGGGTCTACATTAGGTGTAGACTCAAAGATGGTGTTGACTTCCTCTTAGTAGGACTCATCGGTGAAATCTGTACTTCTAAAAGAAAGCAATTTATGCATCTGGTTTTCTGGATATGTGTTATTAAAATAATCTTGAGCTAAGCTCTCGATCATGTTAATCTCCCCATCTACAGACGAATCTGGTAACTATTTCATCATTTTAAAAGCAATTACCTCAACAAAAAGATAGCTAAAAGACAAGGACATCGAACCATCGCAGCAATTTATAAGTGCGTTGGCAGTTGCTAAAAAGGGACGCCCTAAGATTATCGGAATAAAGTCGTTAACGACTTCTGTATCGAGGATAACAAAATCAGCAGGATAGTAGATATCCTAAACCTTAACAAGAACATTTTCAACCACACCATTAGGATACTTAATAGATCGATCCGCTAATTTCAACGTCATTTTAGTAGGTTGCATCTCCTGTAGACCTATTTGTTTGTATAGATAATACGGGTGTAAGTTAACACTTGCCCCAAGGTCTAATAAAGCGGTGGTCGTGTGGGAATCTCCTAAGGTGCATTATACAGTCGGACGACTAGGGTCCTTATACTTAACGATTCCATTATGTTCTGATGAAGTTGGAAATTGCTCAATTAGAAAGGCGTCTTTAGGAATATTTGTCTTATGCCTAGTAGTGCACAACTCTTTAAGAAACTTATCGTGATGAGGTAACTTTTTAATTGCTTCAAGAAAGGGTAGGTTTATCGTTAGATTTTTGAAAACTTCCCTAATCTCGTCAAAGTGTGTATCATTGTTTAACATTGCTAATCTCTGGGGAAACGGTGGTTTCTCTCTATATTTAGCATATGGATCAACTGGATGTCTAACCTTGGCTTTCTGTTTTTTAGGTTGTGGTTTAACTGGTACCTTTACAGTGGTAAGCTCTTCAGTTTCTATTTCCGTATCTAGTTCAATATCCGGTGTAGGTACTACTGGTGGGGTAACTATAGGCATACTTACGGCGTTATCAACTACTCTGCTAGAACGGAGAGTGGTGATGACATTTAGCTCACCTACGTTTGCATTTTCTGTGCTAGATTTACCGTTTACCTTGAAGACTGTGTTTGTTGTTTTAGTATTAGGTATCGTTTGACCTGGAAACACACCTGTGGGTTGTACTTTCTCTTGTGCTAACTGTTGTAGGGAAAGTTGGATGGCTTGTAAAATCTATTGTTGGGATAGCAGAAAAGCATCAACAATCCGGTTGTGGAGTAGTATTTGTTACCTGTTGTGTGACAGGAAGTATGTCACGTTGATTATTAACAGGTGGGTTATGATAGTTATTATTTATCGGAACGATACCTCTATTAGCATTATAATTATTATAATTACCCTGACCTTGTCCTTGTCGTGGTGGAGCTTGGTTGTAATTGTTTGCTGGCCTAACATTTTGATTATTAAACCCTGGAGGTGTTACTTGTTAATTATTTCTCTAACTGAAGTTGGGATATTGTCTCCAAGGGGCGTTAGGAATAGGATAACTATTAATTGAGCAAATGTTATCTTGTTGTGATGTTTGTTGTTCATAGGCGAGAGCACAATAGGAGTCGGGATGTTCAGGACTCAAACAGAAATTACATGGATTGGAGTTGACATTCATGACGGGGATAGACTTTTGTTGAACATAAATAGCTTCTACATTTTTTGTGAGAGATTCTATTGAAGTTTTTAGTTCAAGATCGGGTTTAATCTCGAACATACCGGTGGCCTTAACTGTTGTAGAAGAACTAGCGGAACGGGAGATATCGTTACTACCCCAGTAGTTATTATTACGCTTTGTTTGATCTTCTAAAAATTTATAAGCCTCTGAGGATCCTTTACTAAGGAAACTACCCTCATTCATTATGTCAAGCACCTCTTTGTGGTGATGTAACAGTCCCTTGAAAAAGGCACGAACTAACGTATCTTTTGCGAGGTTATGTTGTGCACACTCTATAAGAAGTTTGGTGAAACGATTCCAAGCCTCTGAAATGGATTCATGAGGATTCTGTCGAAAGAAATGAATCTTGAAAAGCATTTCATCTGTCTTCAGTGGTGGGTAAAAATGTTCCATAAATAGTTGAACAAGTTTGGCCCATGAGTCAACAGAATTAGGCGCTTGGGCAGTTAACCAAGACACCGCCTTATCAACTAAGGTGAAAGGAAACACCCTCTGTTTAGTTTGTTCAGCACCAACCGTAGGATGGTGGAATGTGGTAAGGACTTGTTCAATCCTACCCATGTGCTGATAAGATTTTTCATGGTCTAACCCATGAAAAATGGGTAACATATTAAATATATTTGGGGGGATTTGAAAATCCCCCATTGGGTCTGCAAGAATGATGAAAGATTTTGGGCTATCGTTCAAGGCTTTGTAAAAGTTAGAGAGAGGAAACTCTCTTTCTTCAGCCATTATATCAGGTGTAGTGTGTGGTATACTAGCTAGAGGTGTAGTGAGTGGTATACTAGAAAGGCGTGTTTGTTGACGTTGCCGGTTGATTACGTTAGACATTTTACTTTTGCCTGACCTTAATCTCATGCAAGGCTAAGACCAATCTTAACTAAACGCGACGACACTCGAAACAATCCTGATATGCTAGTACAAACCTCTAACAGGAGATGCGAGGAGTGGAAGAAAGAGGTACCTGAATGCCTCCTTGCTTCCCTTATGAATAACGTCTTGTAAACGCGAGAACAAGTTAGAAACACTGAATAACTTGAAGTAATGGAAGTTTGAACTAACCTGTGGAAATCGGGCGGTTCATAAGAGGGGGCGGGGTGCGCTCCGAAGTAGCCTAGATAGGGCGCAGGGTACGCTCGTGTCTGACTCGAGGTCCAGGCACTTTGGGCGCGGGATGCGTTCTGGTTAAGCCTTGGCTGATGTCCAGTGTTTTGGGTGTGGGCTGCGCTCCAAATTTGCCTACCAAAGGCACAGGGTGCACTCTGTCCTTTGCTGATGTCCATTGTTTTGGGCACGGGGTGCTCTCCAAATATGCCTACCAAGCGCACAGGTTGCGCTCAGTGTATTTCGGCGAAGAAAAATTCAGTTCTGAAGCAAACAACCACAATTAGAATCAAACAAGGGTGGGTGGGTTTAATGGGACTTTGGGAAGACTAAGAATACTAATGAAAACAATTCTAAACGGAACTAATATGGCAACAGCGCCATTTGATAAAATGTAAAATGATAGTTTTACCTGCGAAAAAGCTACGAAACTTAACGCAAGTAAAACTAAAGCTATACTCGATTCTAATTATCAAAGTTTTTCTACTCTCAATGCTATTGCAATATAGAATATATCAAATCGCTGCAGCGGCGCCATTTGATAAAATGGTAAAATGATAGTTTTACCTTCAAATAAGCGACGAAACTCAAACATAAGTAAAACTAACCTATTTACGTGCTTATATTATCAAAGTTTTTCTACTCTCGATGCTATTGCAATATAGTTGGAATAGAAGATTCGTTCCACTCCTAGTTATTCAGAATTCTAAGTTAACTACGATTACCAGTCTATCAAAGTTAATGAGAGTAACGATGGAATTATACTACGATGGGTAACTACTAATCAATAAGCGAATAACGAAATGACGGAATTCAAATACTAACTTGACAATAGAGAATGAATTAGGGGAATTTGATTCCACCTTGATTCAACTTAATCAACTAACAAAGAATTGTCGTAATCCAAATTTCAATGCTTTTGCATAACAAACTTGTATTTCTAATCGCTAATTATTCATGGCAATCATTACCAAATAATAACTAGCATGTGAAGCAATGAAACTCATTCTCATGGTGAACTAATTACTTTCTAGATTTGAATAGATTATCACGATGATTTCTAAGTTAGCAAAAATCAAGTTTTCATCAAGGCTTCCTCAAACCCCTCTAATGGAGGTTTTAGCTTTGAATTATTATACTATCATTTCTTAAACAAGAACAAATATAACCACTCATTATTGAATAAATGAGTTAACTTTATAATCTAAATTAACAATAGTCTAAGATTCAGAATGGATTAAACCGAATTTAAAACTAATTTAGAACTAAGATTATGAATACTAATTATCAAATTAAAACAACTAATTATGAATTTAAGACAACTAAATCTAAATAAGAATTTAATCAATAAAATAAATTGAAATGAAAAACTAATACTTTATTATAAAACTAAATCTAATCCTAAATAATAATCTATTTTGTTCTAAACTAATTAATTTAATGTAAAAACTAGATCTAAAAATAAGTTCTTGGATTAATGGCTAACTAAAAAAATTAGATGCTGAAGAGTTAAGTCTTGTGTCTTCAAATGGAAGAGACAAGATCCACTTTTTCGTGCATGGGCTGACGAGCCATGCTTTGGGCAGGAAAATCGAGCCCAAAACCCAATTTCTTCAGTCCAGAGAGGCCTTTTCAGCTGGACTTGACTTCAACAGACTTTTCATCCAAATTTGATTCTCTGATTGGGTCAAGGCTTGGACCATTGTAAATCTCTATCCAATGCAGTCGTTTTGACATAAGGTAGGCATAACTCTGAGGTCTGAGTCCAAAGATACGGTCTTCCGAAGTTCTACTGACTTTTGAGCGCTATTTCTGCCCGCGTTGACTTTGACTTTTCAACTTTGACCGGGCTTTAAAAAGGCTTTTTCTCCTTGAATCTTGTCCTTTAGTCACATAACTTCTTAGCAACCAACCCTTGCTCATTTATCTTGCAAAAGTAACATATTTCTGCACATAATTGAGTCCAATGCCTGAAATACATAAAAGCACGTAATCAGCATTAACTCTTATTTATTACTCGCATAATGGGTCTAAAAATATTATTGTTAAGGGGTTCAAACTACAGTTTTGGGCTCCTATCAAACCACTCCAAAACAGCATTTTGCTTGTCCTTAAGCAAATATGAGACATTAGAATAAGTGACTAAAAATGGAGTTCTAACTACTCTCGTTTGGCCAAGTGCGATTGCATTGACCATATGCAATAAGGTCGTAAACCACTAGGAATTCCCTAGTGGACGAGTTATAGCCTCGTTAGAGTTTTCCAGTGAAGGTACTCACAAACTTCATCTATACTACAACCACTAAGAAATAAAACTATTGTTTTCTTATTTATGCCTCAATTATCTATACATCTCACTAGCAATAAATACAGAATAATCAAGTCAAAACCGAAGCTAATATATGCATAATAATCAATCATCTACGAATAAACATATATACAATGAGTAATACTATGGAATGTACTAACAGGTCCGTTTCTAAAAACTTGGAATAGCGTCCTTAAGTAAGTTCTCACATAAATGTCAAGACAAAAACTACTCTGATCTTTTCGGTCAAGTTTCGCTACTCCAGTGTGTAGTGGGCACACTTTACCTTACAATCTCAATGACACACAAGGAAGCCGAAGTCGATCAAACACATCTGCCACTTACTATCACACTAGCCTATTCCTAATTGAGCTAGAGGTCTTTATTAGGTGTTGCAGGGATTAGGAGATGGTTTAAGAAGGAAGGAAATGGATATTTAAAAAGGACAAGTCTGAGATAATAGGATCTTCATATTACATAACTAGAGAAACCCTTGTTCTTTTGCTTCCACACTTTGTTTCTATCCTTAGCCTTTTATTCTTTTGGAGTTTTTATTTTGTTTCTATTTTCATTTTTCCTTTCTTTTTTTTGGATTACCTAACTAATTTTTGTTTACACAGGTTTTTCTCTTCTCTTTTCTTCACACATCCGATTCTCCGACTCATGCTAAATTGGGTAGGTTGATATATATATTTTTTATTTTGTTTTGTTTTTATAAAAGGGTAAAGGAATTGTGGTTTATGAAAGGCTAAAGAAAGGCTCAGAGGGGTGACTAGCGGAAAATAATTTCATAAGGTTTGAATTTCTGGCTATATCGATCTAAAGAAGGCCTAAATTCTTTCTTAGGATATGGTATAGTGATCGAGCAAGTGGACGTGTGATTTCTCTATCCGGATTTTACTTCCCCCTTGTGTCATTTCTCAATTGTTTAACTCATATAAGGTTTTAGGCTATATTCTCATAGGATTTGTAGAATAAGTACTCTAGCCTAGATTTCATAAACTTACTACCAAACAATCATAGATACTCATGTAATATATTTATAGAAAGATGCAACGGTTATTATCTACATATTAAACTAAGTTTCTAAAAAGTATTCAAATACAAATGCTAACGTGAGACTTTTTGATTATTAATACCATAAGGAAAGAAAACAATACCACTATTCCTAAGTGTATAGCATAAACTTTTAATTTATATTTTTGAATATTTTTTTTCTAGAAAGCAAGTGCATATTATACATATCTATATCCTAACAGATGCCTTAAATTACGCGTGTTTCTATGCCACCCCCAAACAAGAAGCGTGCTTTGTCCTCAAAATATTTAAATAAAAAGGGTAGAAAAATACCATGGAAATGCGTAAAATTCTGGAACATCTACAAAACAAGGTTAAAACATACTAATATAGAAAATAAAAACTGACGTAACTCTATAGGAGTTCCACCCGTTACGGGGCTAACAAGAATTAAATTGCTTGGGATATAAGCAGACATTAACTGAAACTAAAAAAAACTTACCTCCTCTCCAGTGTTTAAGCATCATCCTCATCCTCATCCTCTTTTATAAAGAAATGAGGTTCCTTCGCATCCTGCCACGCCATGATGATTTGCCAGGCTTCACACCATTTATCATCTACAATCGCTAACCTGTTTAGCGCCACTTGGTCAGATGGGGTGTAGGGGGGAACCCAATGAGGTTGTATCCTCCACCCTGGCCAAGTCATTGCACGGAAATAATAAATAATGCAGTTGGTCGGTCGTACTATGTTGACCCTAACCCAATCCGTGAAACGAGCACAAAAAATGGGAAATAAACATAGCATGATTTGACAAACTAAGACAGGCATAAGAAGATACTTATGCCTCATACTCTGGGCTCGTGCTAAACTAGACATTAATGTCATGGGAAGGTCATAGAGCAGACGTCCCTTAGCTAGAGCAAGGAAAACGTCGCAAGTGGCGTCATTCGCAGAAGAAAAATGCCACTCCCCTAATATGTTTAGCATGATAAATAACATCACCGTGCCCACGTTAAGGGACAACCTACCAAGGGCTACGTTATATGTCCCTTGGTCCTCTACATGGAAAATTCCGGCCCCATAAGTCTCATGCAAAAACTCATTGTTGTAGGCAGAGAAATTATCAACTAAATAGCACCATGAGTCTTGAATCTCAGCAGGCATAGGAAGGTCAACAAAAAAAGCCAACAAGAACTTGGTTATTTCCATTGTTTCCTCATTAATGGTGATGGCGTGTTCTCCATCCATCCGATAAAAGAATTTACAATGGTAGTTTTTAGACAACAGAGTTTAGAAAATTTGTTTTAAACGTGGGTCTTTTAAAGTCTAATTCCTAAGACTTCCTAGAATACTATTTATGGTTTTAATATTTTTTTTACTTTTTATTAATACGGATTAATATAAGGAAAAACAAGAAAGCAAAAAAATGCATAATTAACACAATAGAGGAACATGACTCAAAAATCGAGAAAACATGCAAGAGTGGAATATGTGAATTATGTTAAACGTGGACTTAGGATCTGGTACTTACAACCACACACTCCATAGGGAGGGCCCAGTTACCTGAATGGTGTACTACCAATATATAGAAGTGAAAGGAAGTACACCAAGCAACAAATGTCAGTCCTCATAGACAGGGTCCTGTAAAAGGACTTCTTCCACATCAGGGGACAATAGCTTGTGAAAATGTTTTAACTGTTGGCCATTGACTTGAAAGGTGTTGTTGTCCTTGGGATTTACCAAGGTGATTGCCCCGTAAAGGGTGACTTCAGGAACCAGAAAAGGACTGGACCAACGGGTTTTTAATTTCCCAGGAAAAATATTTAGACGGGAGTTCTAAAGTAAGACCTTTTGACCTACCACAAACACTTTGCGCAATATTTGCTTATCATGAACATGTTTCATGTTAGCTTTATAATTTTTCGCAAGATCATAAGAATTACTATGGATTTCTTCAAGCTCATTCAATTGCAACTTGCACTTGACACCTGCCTCATCAAAATTAAAGTTAAGGCTTTTTATAGTCCACACAGCACGGTGCTCCAATTCAACGGCCAAATGACAAGGTTTCCTAAATACAAGTCTAAAGGGAGACATACCTATAGGAGTTTTGAAAGCAGTCCTATACGCCCATAAGGTTTCAGATAGATGCTTCGACCAATCTTTCCTATCAGGATTTACAGTTGTTTCTAAGATCTTTTTGATTTCCCTATTAGAAACTTATACTTGTCCGCTAGTTTGTGTATTACACGGAGTTGCTACTTTATGTGTAACTCCATACTTTTTCACTAGAGATGCAACAACTCTGTTGCAAATATGTGTTCCACCATCACTAATGATTGCTTTAGGAATGCCAAACTGATAGAAAATATACTCTTTAGCAAAAAACACAACTGTCTTATGGTCATTGCAACGGCAAGCCATGGCCTCTATCCATTTAGAAACGTAGTACACGACAACTAGAATATAAATGAAACCTTGGAAAACAAGAAAAGAACCCATGAAATCAATGCCCCATATGTCAAAATTTTCTACCACCATGATTGGATTTAATGGCTTCATATTACGCTTCGTGATTCGCCCAAGTTGTTGGCAATGAACACATGTCTTGTAATGCACTTGGGCATCTTTAAAAAGGGTAGGCAAATAAAACCCACATTGAAGAATTTTAGTAGCTGTTTTCATACCACTAAAATGGCCACCACACTCTTTGTCATGGCAGAATGAGAAAACCTCATTATATTTCCACTGGGGATTACAACGACGAATAATCTGATCCGCACAATACTTAAAAAGGTAGGGCTCATCCCAGTAGTATAGCTTAACTCTGGCCAAGAACTTCTTATGTTCATTTCTTGACCAATCATCAAGAAGAATATCAGACGCTAGATAATTCACAATGTCAGAATACCATGGTGCAGAAAAAATACCATACAAATGCTTATCAAGAAAAGAGTCCGGTATGGACTCAGAATCACTATCATTGTCATTTGTAAGTCTAGATAAGTGGTCGGCAAGAACGTTTTTGACCCATCTTTTATCCTTTATTTCTAATGTTTACTCTTGCAGAAGAAGAATCCATCATATTAGTCTCTGCTTAGCATCCTTCTTTGCGAGAAGGTACCTAAGGGCTGCATGGTCCGTGTAAACTAGAGTCTTAGAACCAACAAAATAAGGACGAAACTTATCTAAAGCATAAACGACAACTAATAATTTTTTTTCAGTAGTTGTATAATTCCTTTGAGCATCGTTTAAAGTTTTAATAGCATAATAAATAATAGTTGATTTATTATCTAGTTTCTGTCCCAAGATAACACCAACATCATAATCACTAGCATCACACATGAGTTCGAAAGGTTTAGACCAATCGGGAGGCTGTATAATGGGTGTAGAGGTTAAGGCGGCTTTTAAAGTTTCAAAAGCCTATTTACAGATTAGTTAAAGGCCTAGCTATTTTTGAAAAATCTTTGATAAAACGCCAATAAAAACCTGTATGACCTAGAAAGGCTCTAATATCACGGACAGTCCGTGATATAGGTAGAGTCGCTATCTTATCTAGTTTGGCCTTATCTACTTCGATGCCATCACTAGATACAATGTGAGTTTGCACTGTTCCCTTTTTCACTATGAAATGGCATTTTTCCCAATTTAAAACCAGACTCTTCTCTTCACACTGTGTCCAAACCTTAGACAGGTTAGACAGGTAGTTAGTGAAAGAGTCTCCATAGATAAAAAAATCGTCCATGAAAACTTCCATGAAGCGTTCTACCATGTCACTAAATATATGAACCATACACAGCTAGAAAGTACTAGGAGCATTACAAAGGCCAATAGGCATTCGTTTATAGGAGTATGTTCCAAAAGGACATGTGAAGGTAGTCTTTTCTTGGTCATCAGTATCAATAATAATTTGAAAATAGCCAGAGTAGCCATCCAAAAAATAGTAAAAAGCATGACCAGCTAGACGTTCTAGCATCTGATCTATAAAAGGTAAAGGAAAATTATCCTTTCGTGTCATGGCATTTAATCATCTGTAATCGATACATATTCTCTATTTTATAGGACCATGCGTTGCAACATATTCACCCTTAGCGTTACGTACCATGGTAATTCCTAATTTTTTAGGAACTACATGAATAAGACTTACCCATTCGCTATCAGAGATTAGGTATATGATGCCAGCATCGAGTAACCGTAATACTTCTTCCCTGACCACCTCTTTTATGGCAAGGTTCAAGTGACACTGAGGTTTGCGAGAAATCTTTGCGTTATCCTCCAAATGGCGCCGCTGCCATCTTACTTCTGTTTAGAATTATTTTCATTAGTATTGTTAGTCTTCCCAAAGTTCCATTTATTGTTAGTCTTCCCTGGTAGCGGCGCCATTTGATAAAATGGTAAAATGATAGTTTTACCTACGAATAAGCGATGAAACTCAAACGTAAGTAAAACTAAACTATTTACGTGCTTATATTATCAAAGTTTTTCTACTCTCGATGTTATTGCAATATAGTTATAATAGAAGATTCGTTCCACTCCTAGTTCTTTAGAATTCGAAGTTAACTACGATTATCAGTCTATCAAAGTTAATGAGAGTAACGATGGAATTATACTACGATGGGAAACTACTAATCAATATGCGAATAACGAAATGACGGAATTCAAATATTAACTTGACAATAGAGAATGAATTAGGGGAATTTGATTCCACCTTAATTCAACTTAATCAACTAACAAAGAATTGTCGTAATCCAAATTTCAATGCTTTCGCATAACAAACTAGTATTTCTAATCCCTAATTATTCATGAAAATCTCTACCAAATAATAACTAGTATGTGAAACAATCAAACTCATTCTCATGGTGAACTAATTACTTTCTAGATTTGAAAAGATTATCATGAAGATTTCTAAGCTAGCAAAACTCTAGTTTTCATCAAAGCTTCCTCAAACCCCTCTAATGGAGGGTTTAGCCTTGAATTATTATACTATCATTTCTTAAACAAGAACAAATATAACCACTCATTATTGAATAAATGAGTTAAATTTATAATCTAAATTAGCAATAGTCTAAGATTCAAAATTGATTAAACCGAATTTAAAACTAATTTAGAACTAAGATTATGAATACTAATTATCAAATTAAAACAACTAATTATGAATTTAAGACAACTAAATCTAAATAAGAATTTAATCAATAAACTAAATAGAAATAAAAAACTAATACTTTATTATAAAACTAAATATGATTCTAAATAATAATCTACTTTGTTCTAAACTAATTAATTGAATATAAAAACTAGATCTAAAAATAAGTTCTTGGATTCATGGCTATCTAAAAAAACTAGATGTTTAAGAGTTAAGTCTTGTGTCATCAAATGGAAGAGACAAGATCCACTTTTTCGTGCATGGGTTGAGGAGCCACATTTTGGGACAGAAAATCGAGCCCAAAACCCAATTTATTCAGTCAATAGAGGCCTTTTCAGCTGGATTTGACTTCAACAGACTTTTCCTCTACTTATGCAACTCTGATTGGGTCAAGGCTTTCACCATTGGAAAGCTCTTTCCAAGTTGGTTGTTTTGACATAAGGTAGGCCCAATTCCATGATCTGAGTCCATAGATACGGTCTTCGGAAGTTCTGCTAACTTTTGAGCGCTATTTCTGCCCGAGTTGACTTTGACTTTTCAGCTTTGACCGAGCTTTAAAAAGGCTTTTTCTCCTTGAATATTGGCTTTTAGTCACAGAACTTCTTAGCAACCAACCCTTTCTCCTTTATCTCGCAAAAGTGGCACATTTCTACTCATAATTGACTCCAATGCCTGAAATACATAAAAGCACGTAATCAACATTAACTCTTATGTATTACTCACATAATTGGTCTAAAAGTATTATTGTTAAGTGGTTAAAACTACAGTTTTGAGCTCTTCTCAGTAGGAACCAGTAGTGGGGTAACCACAGGCATAGTTACGGCGTTATAAACCACTCAGCCAGAAAGGAGAGTGGTGATAGCATTTAACTCACCTACATTTCCATTTTCATTACTAGTATTATTGTTTACCTCAAAGGCTGTGTTTGGTGTTTTAGGGTTAGGTATAGCTTGACCTGGAAACACACCTTTTGGTTGTACTTTCTCTTGGGTTAACCGATATAAGGAATGTTTGATGGACAGTAAAATTTGTTATTGGGTTTGCATGAAGGCGTCGAAACGATCCAGTTGTGGAGGAGTGGTTGTTACAAGTGGTGTGATAGGAACTATCTCACGTTGATTATTAACGGGTTGGTTGTGATAGTTATTATTAACTGGAATGATACCTCTATTAGCATTATAATTATTATTATTATAATTATTATAATTACCTTGTCCTTGTCCTTGTCCTTGTCGTGGTGGAGCTTGGTTGTAATTGTTTGCTGGCCTAACATTTTGATTATTATACCCTGGAGGTGTAATTAGCTTGTTGATTATTTCTCCATCTGAAGTTGGGATTTTGTCTCCAAGGGGCGTTAGAAATAGGATAACTATTAATATAGCAAACATTATCTGGTTGTGATGGTTGTTCTTCATAGGCGAGAGGACAATAGGAGTCAGGATGCTCAGGACTCAAACAGAAATTACATAGAATAGAGTTGACATTCATGACAAGGGTAGGCTTTTGTTGAACAGAAATAGCTTCTACCTCTTTAGTGAGGGATTCAATTAGACTTTAAAGCTCAGGATCAGATTTAACCTCAAACATACTGGTAGCCTTAACTGTTGAAAAAGAACTAGCGGAGCGGGAAATATCGTCACTACCCCCCAGTTATTATTACGCTTTGTTTGATCTTCTAAAAACCTATAAGCATCTGAGGCTCTTTTAATGAGGAAACTATCCCCATTCATTATATCAAGGACCTCTTTATGGTGGTGTAAAAGCCCTTTGAAAAAGGCACGAGCTAACGTGTCTTTCGCAAGGTTATGATGTAGACACTCTATAAGAAGATCAGTGAAATGATTACAGGCTTCTGAAAAAGATTCATGAGGATTCTGGTGGAAAAAATGAATCTTGTAAAGTATTTCATCTGTCTTCAGTGGTGGGTAAAACTGTTCCATAAACAATTGCACAAGTTTGGCCCATGAGTCCACATAATTAGGCGTTTGGGTAGTTAACCAAGATGCCGCCTTATAAGCTTGGATGAAAGGAAGAACCCTCAGTTTAATTTGTTCCGTGCCTACTGTAGGATGATGAAATATGGTAAGAACTTGTTAAATCCTACGCATATGCTGATAAGGCTTCTCATGGTCTAGCCCATGAAAAACTGGTAACAAATTAAATATATTCAGGGGGATTCAGAAATCCCCCACTAGGTCTGCAAGAACGATGCAAGACTTCGGGCTATCATTCAGGGCTTTGTAAAAGTCAGAGAGAGGAGTATCTCTTTCTTCAGCCATTGATTCAGGTGTAGTGTGTGGTATACTAGATAGGTGTGTGCGTTGACGTTCACGATAAATCACATTAGTCATTTTTTCCTTACCTGACCTTAATCTCATGCAAGGCTAAGTCTAATGTTAAAGAAACACGACAACAGTCAAAACAACCCTGATATGCTAGAATAAATCCTCTAATAGGAGAGGCGAGGAGTGGAAGAAGGAGTACCTGAATGTCTCCTTGATACGTGTTTGAATAGCATCTTGTATATGCGAGTTTAGTGTATTCAAGCAGATAGCAACACTGAATAACTTGAAAAAAATGAAAGTTTGAACTAATCGGTGAAATCGGGCTTATTTAGAATAGGGCGCGGGCGCGCTCAGAATTTGCCTAAGAAGGGCGCGTGGCACGCTCTTGCTTTGGACGATGTCTAGGCACTTTAACGCGGGGCGCGCTTCAATTTGGTCTGAAATGGGCGCAGGGCGCGCTCTTTTCTTGGACGATGTCCAAGCACTTTAGCACGAGGCGCGCTTAAAATTGGCCTAAAATGGGCGCGGGGCGCGCTTAGTATATTTCTACGAAAAAAAATCAGTTTCTGAACCAAAACAAACACCGTTAGAACCAAACAAGGGTGGGTGGGTTTAATGTGATTTTGGTAGGATTAACACTACTAAAGGAATTGAATCTAAACAAAACTAAGATGGCAGCGGCGCCATTTGATAAACGTAAAAACTATCGTTTTACCTACTTTTAACTAGTTATGCAATGAATAAGTAAAACTAAATGATGTTTACGCTATTGATCAAAGTTTTACTCTTGTTATCGTTCAATATAATTAGAGTAGAGATTTCGTTCCACTCCTAGCTCGTTTAGATGTAAACATTTCCTAGTTTATGTGTTCTACACAAATCGATGAGAGTAGTGGATTGAAATTATGTTAAGACGGTGATTTAACTAATTTAGATGTTATGATTTAAACTACGGCAATTTAATATTACGATGTGAATATGGGAAGGAATTAGGAGAATTTGATTCCACCTTGATTCGACTTAATAAACTCGCATTTAATTTGTTGTAATCCTAATCTTTACGTTTTCACGTAAAGGTTGGGTAATTCTAATCCCTAATTATTCATGGCAATCTCTATCAACTAATAATTAGCATGTGAAGCAATTAAACCCATTCTCATAGTGAACTAATTACTTTCTAGAGTGGAATAGATTATCACAACTATATCTACACTAACACAATCAAGTTTTCATCAAAACTTCCTCAAACCCCTCTAAGGAGGTTTATCTTTGATTCATCAAACTATCATTCATAGAATAAGAACAATATGAACAAGACATTATTGAAAGAATAATAATTACTTTATTAATCTAATTGAAAGAGTCTAAGAATTCAAACTGTATTAAAACTGAATTAAAACTAACTTAAAACAAAGTTATGAATAACCTTATATGAGTAATTAAAACTAACTAAGTATATCCAAGAGTTTGGCCTTAGTCCTCGTTATATAGAAGAGGATAGGTCTACAAATTCGTGCATGGGCTTGGAGCCATGTTTTGGGCCATAAAATTGAGCCCAAAACCTGATTATTTCGGTCCAAAAAGGGTTTCTTTGCTGGAAATTACTGCAACAGCCTTTTTGTCTACTTTCTTCTCCTATGATTAGGTCATGGCTTAGCCCATTAGAAATCTCTTTCCGAGCCGGTCGTTTTGACATATGGTAGGCCCAATTCCGAGGTCTGAGTCCAAAGATACGACCTTCGGAAGTTCTGTTGACTTTTATGCGCTACTTCTGCCCGCGTTCACTTTGACTTTTCAGTTTTGACCGGGCATTAAAAAGGTTTTTTCTATTTTAATCTTGGCCTTTAATCATAAAGCTTCTTAGCAACCAACCTTCGCTCTTTTATCTCGCAAAAGGGACACATTTCTCTACATAATTGACTCCAATGCCTAAAATACATAAAAGCACGTAAACGGTACTAACTCTTATTTATTAATCATATAATCGGTCTAAAAACAATATTGTTAAGGGGTTAAAAGTACTGTTTTGGGCTCTTATAACGGGTTAGCTCAGAAATATAGCAAACAAGGGCGTGGGCATACTAAGAGTACTGTTTCGATTTTTTTTATTTTTTATTTTTTATTTCTTTTATTTAGTAACAAGAGGCGTGCATGCTCAGAAATAAAGTAAACAAGGGTGCGGACGCGCTCGAGTATAGTTTTGAAAGTCGACTTCCAGGAGCAAAAATCTTGTTTTTTCAAGAAATAACACACTCGGTCAGATTCGAACTAAAGGGTGGGTAGGTGAATTGGGATATTGTAGTTGTGAAAACTAAGGGAGTTTAATTCTAAAATAACTAAGATGGTAGTGACGCCATTTGATAAACTGAAAATAAAAGTTTCTATCCTAACAAATGATGTTTTATGCTAGGAATAAGAAAGCTAGATATTCATGCTTTAATCAAAGTTTCTACTCTCGATTATCATGCAATAACTTGAGTAAAGATTCATTCCACTCCTAGTCGCTTAAACGTAACAATTTCCCTAACTTAAACAATTCTACAATATCAATGAGAGCAATGGTTTAATTAGACTAATATGGTGAAAATAACTAATTAAGATATGCTAAGCAATACTAAGGAAATTTAATGAGAAGATGTGAATGAGAAGAAGAGATTAGGGGGATTTGATTTCACCTTGATAAATTCTTAATATGATAGTATAGATTTTGTTGCAACCCTAATCTTTATGTTTTCACATAAAAGTTAGGTCTTTTTATCCCTAATTATTCATGGCATCTCTGCCAACTAATAATTAGCATGTGAGGCAATTGAAATCCATTCTCATGGTAAATTAACTACCTTCTAGAAGTGAAATATCTTACTACAACTATTCTATACTAACACATCAAGTCTTCATCAAGGCTTTAATCAAACCTCTCTAATGGATGTTTAGCTATAAAACATGAGACTATCAAAAACAAAATAATAAGTAGAAGAAGACATAATGAAGAACTACTATATTAAAGATAACTTGACTTGAATTAATGGAGTCTAGGCTAATAAAATAATAACTAGGGTTTTAAACTAAAGAAGAAAACTAATTTATTATCTAATGGGTTATATAGAGAGAGAGAATCCTAATTTAAAACTAAACTAAAAAGGGGAGTAGCCAAGTTTTGTTAAGCCTTAACCCTGTTTATATAGGAGAGGGTTAGGTTTACAATTTCATGCATGGGCTTCGGAGTTATGTTTTGGGCCATTAAATCAAGCCCAAAACCTAATTATTTAAGTCCAAAAAGGGTTTATCTGCTGGAAATTAATGCAACAACCGTTTCATCCACTTATCCTCCTCTGATTGGACCAACGACTACACCATTAGAAAGCTCTTTCCGAGACGGTCATTTTGACATATAGTAGGCCCAATTCCGAGGTCTGATTCTAAAGAAACGGCTTGCAGAAGTTCTATTGACTTTTATGCTCTATTTCTTCCTGCGTTGACTTTGACTTTTCAACTTTGACTGGGCTTTAAAAGGTTTTTTCTCCTTAAAACTTAGGCTTTAATCATAGAACTTCTTAGAAACCAACCTTTACTTCTTTCTCTTGCAAAAGTGACATATTTATTCACATATTTGACTCCAATACCTGAAATACACAAAAGCACGTAAACAGTACTAACTTTTATTTATTATAAACATAATTGGTCTAAATGTAATATTATTAAGGGGTAAAAACTACATTTTTAGGCTCTTATCAAACCAACCCCAAATAGTATTTTTCTTGTCCTCAAGCAAATATGAGAAATTAAAATAAGTGACAAAAAATGGAGTTCTAACTAATCTCGTTTCGCCGAGTGCGATTGTATTGACCATATGCAATATGGCCTTAAACCACTATGAATTCCCTAGTGGACGAGTTATCGTCTCGTGAGAGTTTTCCAGAGAAGGTACTCACAAACTTCATCTATACTACAATGACTAAGAAATAAAAATTACTATTTCCTTATTTATTCTCAGATATCTATATATCTCACTAGCAATAAATACAGAATAATCAAATGGAAACCTAAGCTAATACGTGCATAATAATCAATCATCTATGGATAAACATATATTTAATGAACTATGCTATGAAATGCAATAACAGATTCGTTTCTGAAACTTTAGAATAGTGTCCTCAAGTAGGTCCTCACAAATATGTCAAGACAAAAACACTTTGATTTCTCCACTCAAGTTTTGCTCACTCCAATGCACAGTGGGCATACTTTACCTTACAAACTCAATGACGTACAAGGAAGCCGAAGTTGATCAAGCACATTTGCCACTTACTATCATACTAACCTGTTCCTAATTGAGCTAGTGGTCTTTATTAGGTATTGCGGGAATTAGGTGATGGTTTAAGAATGAAGGAAATGGATATTCAAAAGGATAAGTCTGAGATAATAGAGTCTTCAAAATATGTAACTAGAGAAAACCTTGTTCTTACTTTGCTTCTACACTTTGTTTCCATCCTTAGCCATTTTTTTTCTTTTGGCTTTTGACTCCTTTGATTCTATTTTTAGAGTTCTAACTTTTTATTTTATTTTATTTATTTTTCTTTTCTTTGGATGAAAACTTTCTTTTCTTTCCTTATTTGAAGCAACTAACAAATTCTTGGTTTTCCATAGATATTTTTCTAGTTAAACTACAGTTCCATATTGTGGAAGTATGTTGAGTCTCACACATTCTATAAGTGTGAGACCGTATCTTATTTAGTAGTTTCAATTCTAGTGAAACCAATTACCCAGTATAAATATATGAATTGTAGGTTAGAGTAAAAAACTCTAAACCCTACCTTCTTCTTGTGCCTCCATCATTTCTTCTTCTTCTCTACTTCATCTCTTCAACCTAACCAACTAACCACTATATGAATCTCCTAGCATAATTAATATGGCATTAGAGCCGACTATGTTTAGAGAATGTTAGGAGAGAGATCCGCAGTTTCAAAGTTCCAGTTTAAGTATTAGTTGATGTCTTAGTATTGTTTCGCTTCCGCAATCTCTCTGTATTGATAAAGAGGAGTACATCATGTTTTCAAAGGGGGAAGGCGTGGTATCACCATCTCTCTTTATCTCTCAGTTTCTATGTGCAAGTGCACACGCGCTCAGTTTAAGGAGTCTTCGAGGTGCATACGCGCTCAGAGTATTGTATCTCGCAGTTTCTTATAACAGGCACGCACGCGCTTAGTTTAAGGAGTCTTCAAGGCATGCACAAGCTCAGAGTATTATATCTCGTAGTCTATCTTACTTTTTCATACAGTGAGTTTTTCTTCTCTTTACAATGACTGATGTTGTTCCGAAATTCGATGAATTTGGTAATACGTCTATTTTCTCTATTGGTATAACCTCTATCAAATTGGAGGGTGTTGCCAATTACCTTCAATGGGCAGAAGCAGTTACTGTTTATCTTACTAGAAAAGGTAAGGAAAGTCATCTAACAGATCCCCCAGATGATAAAGGAAAGACAACCTAGACGAAAGATGATGCCTTGGTTAATAATTTTTTGTGTAATACTATAGAGATGAAAGTGTGTAATACTGTGTGGTTTTTCAAAACCTCTAAGGAGATTTGGGAGTATCTACAAGAATCATACTCTCAATCTTAAAATACATCTCGTATCTTCCAGTTGTATAAGAACATCTTTCATCTAACTCAAGGCGATATGTCTATCTCTGAGTATTATAATTCTTTTCGTAGCAAGTGGGAAGAACTGAATATTTATCACTAACTTTCTACAGACATAAATCAGTTAAAGAAACAATGAAAGGAATTTTGAGTCCTATCTGGGCTACATCCCGAGTTTGCTAATGTGAAATCCCGAGTTCAAGCCAAATCTAAGCTCTCTACTATGTCTGAAGCATATTCTCGTCTTTCTCGTATCACTGCACCTCCTCCAAAGCACAATGACAGTGCGGCTTTATTGATCCTTCCAAGTAGGAATAATTATAACAATTCGTCCTTTGGTCGTGGTAATAGAGGTAAAGGAGGTAGAGCCAGTCATGGACGTGGATGTCGTCGCAACCAAGGAAGTGGTCGTGGTCGTGGTCGTGGTATGGGTGGTTTTGATCCTTGTGAGCATTGTGTGCGCACAAATCATAGTTCTGATTTTTGATAGGATATAACAGGTTGCCCACCTTTGCATAAAGCCAACAATGCCACAGTAGTTTATCAGAAAGTGACCGACTTTCAACAAGTTCAAGAAGACCTTGCAGTCCTAATGAAGCGGATACAAGCTATTCTAGTCAGTTCATTGAGTCTATCCAACCACCCTACTGCAACCCTAGCCGACTCAGGTAAAACATGTCTACATACAAATGGTAACAACTCTTGGGTCATTAACTCAAGAGCTTCTGATCATATGATAGGTAATCCCCGGTTGTTTTCTAATCTTGAGTATACTCATACACCATCATCTGTCATATTAGCAAATGGGGCTAAGGCTAGTATTCTTGGTCGGGGTACTATTCAAATAACTCGTTATGTGTCCCTTGTCTTTGTCTTGCTTATTCAAAATTTCCCCTTTAATTTATTGTCTGTTCATCGTCTCACCCAATCTCTTCACTGTAATGTACTGTCATGTTTTCTTCCACTCATGTTGTGTTTCAAGATTTACAAACAAAAACACTAGTTGGTGGGGTGTTTGAGCACGACGACATTTATAACTTTCAAGATGGTTATGGGCACTCTCACCAAAAGCAGGCTCTCACAGTCTCGGTCTCTCCTGTTCAGTGGCATAAACGTCTTGGTCATCTTCCTCTGGCTAGTTTGCGATGTTTAGTTCCCAGTATTTCTTCTAGTATTCAGTCTTTAAGTTGTGAGATTTGTGAGTTAGCTAAACATCGTCGTGCTACTTACAAAAATAGGTTAAATAAGTGTTCTAGTGCTTCTTTTCAGTTAGTTCATTCAGATGTCTAGGGTCCTTGTATAACCACTGGCCTTTTTAAAGCCAAGTACTTTATTACTTTAATCGATGATTTCTCTCGTGTTTGTTGGGTATATATTATGGAAAATCGTTCTCAAGTATTTTCTGTCTTTCCAAAATTCCATGCTGAGATTACTAATCGGTATTCTACACACATGCATGTTTTTCGAACTAATAATGCCAAAGATTATACATCTGCAATATTAAAGTGTTTTTTAGATGACCATGGCATTACACATCAAACCTCATGTGTGGATGCACCTTAACGAAATAGGGTTGCTGAGAGAAAGAACAGACCCATTCTTGAAGTTGCCCGATGCTTAATGTTTCAAACAAATCTCCCAAAGTCTTATTAAGCAGAGGCAGTCCTTACTGCCACATACTTGATTAATCGTATGCCCTCTTTAGTGTTAAGTGGAAAAACACCACACCCTGTTCTTTTTCCCGGTCAACCTTCTTTCAATCTTCTTCCTAGTATTTTCGGTTGTGTCCGTTTTGTTCATAATCTTCAACCAAGTCATGAAAAATTAGACTCTCATGCTATTAAGTGTGTTTTCTTTGGGTATTCACGTACACAGAAAGGGTACAAGGTTTATAGTCCTCATCTGTGCAAATCTTTCTTCTGTGCTGATGTTATTTTTTTTGAAGATGTCCCATTTTACTACTCTTCAGTAGGGAAGGTTTCCTCTGAAGCATTTGAGGATTGTGTTCTGCCATCTGGTGTTGTTCATCTTCCTGCGACTATTGGTGTTCATGGGGGAGCGAATGATCAGGTTATCATTACTGATATCGGAGAACTAGGAGACGGAGCACGCACGCCCTATAGATCCCTTACCGGAGCACGTGCACGCCCTACAGATGTTGGAGAGATAGTAGATGAAGCGCGTGTGCACCCCTTTCCTACAACTGATGTTCGCGAGTTTAAGGCCAAAAGTTCAATTGCTCTGCTGCCTTCCCCTCTTCCAACTGCGTCTGTGGATCCTATTGCCATTCTGTCTGACCTCGATGTTCCTATTGCCCTACGGAAACTTGAACGTCCACCTACTAGTATGCGTCTTCCTAGTAAGTATGCCCAGTATTCTATTTCTCAATATGTTTCCACTGATCATTTACCACCATCTATCAAGTCTTTTTCTACATCCTTGTTGTCTGTCTCTGTCCCTTCTGACTACAGGGAATCTCTATCCCATCCTGGCTAGAAGCAAGCAATGGATGAGGAGTTGAGTTCCTTGTATTCTAAGAACACTTGGGTCCTTACAGATCTTCCTTCTGGGAAGAAAGCGGTTGCTTGTAAGTGGGTTTTACTATTAAGCATAATCCGGATGGTACTATTTCTCGTTTAAAGGCTTGCCTGGTTGTAAAAGGCTTTACCCAGACTTATGGTATTGATTACTCCAAGACGTTTTCTCCTGTGGCAAAGTTAGCCTCTATGCGTATTGTTATTTCTATTGTTGTTCATCATCACTGGCCTTTGTTTCAGTTGGATGTGAAGAACGCCTTTTTACATGGAGATCTTGATAAGAGCCCAAAACTGTAGTTTTAACCCCTTAATAATATTACATTTAGACCAATTATGCTTATAATAAATAAGAGTTAGTACTGTTTACGTGCTTTTGTGGTGTTTCATGTATTTTTTTTTAAACATTAAGCTGGGGTTAGGCTGACCCCCACCTGTATTCTATTAATCAATTACCATTTCTTTCATAAATTTGTCCACACGCATCATCATTTACAATACATTGTAATCTCTGATCTAATGGGGGAACAAATTGCAATACAAAATCACATAATATGTCATTTTTTTAGTAGTGACCAATTACAGACCGGGGTCACGATCGGTGAGGAAGAGCTGACCGTCGGGGCCAAGACCATAAATGAGATTGAGGTGGTGAACATAGGGGAGGCAGAGGAGGAGAAGTTTGTCAACATAGGGACCAGTCTGTCTGAGGATTGGGAAGTAAATCTAATTGAGTTGTTAACTAAGAACAGCAATGTGTTTGAATGGACAATCGAGGATTTGGCTGGATTGGATCTGGAGTTCACTTGTCACTGATTACACATGAGAGAAAGGGTCGGTCCAGTCCAGCAAAAGATGAGGGGCATGAAGCCGCACTATGCACAAGAAATACGAGAGGAAGTAAAGAAGCTGAAGGATGCTGGCATCATCCACGAATCCAAGTTCACTGATTGGCTATCGAATGTAGTAGCGGTACCCAAGAAAAGTGTCAAAGTAAGAATGTGCGTTGATTTTATGGACGTCAACAGGGAATGCCCGAAAGATTGCTATCCCATGCGGCGGATAGACGAGTTAGTGGACAGGACTGCGGAATTCAAGATTTTCTCTTTCATGGACGCACCAATGGGTTATAATCAGGTGATGATGTACAGTCCTAACCAAGAAAAGACCGCGTTCATAGTAGAGGGGGGAACATACTGTTATACCAGGATGCCGTTTGGGCTAAAGAATGTCATGGCAACGTTTCAAAGATTGGGGGAGAAGATGTTTGAAAGCAAAATCAGGAAGGGAATGGAAATCTATATAGATGACATGGTAGAGAAGAGTATGACCGAGGAGGAGCATTTGGCGGGGCTAAATGAAACGTTCTCTTTACTGCAAAGATATAAGCTAATGTTGAATCCAGAGAAGTGTATGTTCGGTGTGACCTCGGGGAAGTTCTTGGGGTATATTGTCACCTACCGCAGAATAGAGGTCAACCCGGATAAGATAAGGGCACTGTTGGAAATGTCGTCTCTGCGGAATGTAAAGGAGGTTCAGAGATTGACAGGGAGGCTCGTGACTCTCAATAGATTCATATCTAAGTCCTCGGACAAGTGTCAGCCCTTATATCAGCTCTTAAGGAGGACGACCGACTTTTAGTGGACCGCGGCATGTGAAAAGGCTTTCCAGGAGTTAAAAGAATATTTAGGGAAGGCCCCTATTTTGTCGCGCCCAGGGTAGAGGGAGAAGTTGCATTTATATCTAGGGGTGTCTGAGTGTGCAATCAGTTAAGTGTTGATAAGGATAGTGGACAAGGCAGAGAAGTCGGTGTACTTCCAAAGCAAGACGATGTTAGACGCCGAGACGAGATACAGTAGAATTGAAAAATTTGCCTAGGCTTTGATCTTTTCGGCGTTAAAGATGAAACCGTATTTTGATGCTCATTCAGTGGTAGTGGTGACAAACTTGCCAGTCAAGCAGGCACTGAAGGCAGAGAAATCAGGGAGAATGTTGAAATGGGCTGTGCTGCTTAGTTCGTTTGACATTGAATATCAAAGAAAAAATTATTGATTTGGGTACCGTACTATAGTGGATTTTACAAAATGGGTACTGTATTATTTTTTTTGCAAAATAGGGTACCGTAATTTTCAAATCTTGCAAAAATGAGTACCGTCTATATATACTGTAATGTATATATACGTATTTGATGATTTGGCGTACATAATGCGTACACATGGGCAACTCAGTCTCCACTTAAGCAGGCATGCACGAAGCATGTGAGTCTCATACTATTATTTCAAATCGCAAAATCAAGAAATATCCAAAATCAAACACCCACACTCTCTCTCTCTCACGCGCATTATCTTTGGGCTTTCTCAAAGCCCATGTTCATCTTCCCCCAAAATCCCTAAAACTTCACAAACCCTTGTCTAAAGAAATTTCAAATTCAGCTGTTCTTGTGGAAATTCTTGTTGAAAGAAAACCTAGTTTAACTATCTAAACAAGTAAGTTATATTATTATTACTTTTCTTTGTGTTTCATTTCGATATTTGTATAGGTTGATATAATAATGTTTGTTCTTTATTTAATTTGAATTCATGTTTATTTCCTTTTCAGTGAAAACTAATCATGAGAGTATGATGATAGAATTCCACCATTCTGTGGGATTTAAAACCTCACCAATGCTAAATTACAGTGGTATAATAGAGTATGTCATAGAGTTGGACTTTGATAGGATTTCTTATTTTGAACTTTTGGGGATAGTGAAGAATGATTTGAATATACATAATTTATCTAACATGTATTAGGCACCTCAAGGTAGAGTTTTGCAGAATAATATCCACCAAATCCTTAGTGACAAAGAGACAATTGAAATGGTTGGGTATGCCAAGAGAACAGGTGTAGTTGAGGTGTATATTGAGCACAATAAAGTTGTGCCCCAATGCCTTATTATAGAAGCGGATCTGAGTAGTGATGAATATGAGACTGTAGTAGAAATGGAGGATGAATCTGATCAGTCTAATGCTGCTAGTTTAGATCATATAAGTGATGTGGATGAAGAATTGCTTGAAGTAAGAACACAACAATTGGTTAGTATGAAGAAGAAGAAGAAGTCAAAAGTTATTGAGGATGTGAATGAGAATTTGGATGGCAATGTGAATGTTGAGGATGTTCCAACTGATGGAGGTGGTACAAGTATTGAGGGGTTAGCACCAATGGTGGATGGAAATGAAACTGATTATGCTAGTAGTGATGATCATGATAGTCCTGAGGTTAGTAGTGAAGAGGATGAGATGAGGCCTAGGTTAGCAGCTAGAAATAGGAACAAGTTCCCAATATTTAATACCAAGACTGAGATAAAGAAGATTCAATTTGAAGTTGGGATGAGATTTGGTCATAGAAATGAACTGAAAGGTGCTTTGAAAGATTATGATGTTGCTACTGGGTGCCCAGTTAAGTGGTCTATCAACAAAGCAAGTAGGATGCAAGCAAGATGCTACCCAAAAGGTGGTGAATTTCCTTGGAGACTGTGGGCTAGTCCTATGCAGAATGAAGAAAGTTTCCAAATCAAGACACTTGTTAATATGAATAAATGTTCAAGGAACTTGAACAGTAGGCTTGCTAACTCTCAATAGTTGGCTAAAGCTTATCATGATAGAATCATTAGTAATCCAAGTTGGAAGTTAAGTGATTTCAAGTTTGAAGTGTTGCAAACTTACAAGTTTAATATATCAGAAACAATGTGCTTCAGGGCTAAGAGAAAGTGTATGGGGGACATTGAAAAGAATTTGGTTGAGATATATTCCAAAATTAGGAACTATGGTTTTGAAATATTAAAGAGGAATCTAGGGAGTACAGTGAGAATAGATGTAGATGAAGTTGTAGGATTAGCTCAACCTATTTTTAAGAGAATGTACATTTGTTTTGATGCATGTAAGAAGTGATGGGTGGAAGGTTGCAGACCTGTCATAGGTCTAGATGGTTGCTTTTTAAAGGGGTATTGCAAAGGGCAACTTCTTACTGCAGTTGGGAGGGATGGCAATGATCAAATGTTTCCCATTGATTGGCCTGTTGTTGAAGCTGAGAATGCAAGCAGTTGGAGATGGTTTCTTGATTTGTTGATTGATGAACTTGGAATTGCCCAGGGTGTTGGTTTGACTCTAATCACTGACCAACAAAAAGGTTTCCTGCAAGTCATTAATGAGATGTTACCATTTACAGACCATAGATGTTGTGCAAGGCATATCTATGCAAACCTGAGGAAGAGACAACCAGGTAAATGTATTTTTGTTTTTACAATTGTTGTTTTCATATGCAATTTAAATATTTTTGTTTTTACAATTGTTGTTTTAATATATGGAATTGTTGTTTTTACAAGAATTTAAAATTTTAAATGTTTCCAATTAGAAGGTGCAATTTACAAGAGTTTGTTTTGGCAAGCTGCCAAGGCAAGCATTCCTGAGGAGTTTGATCTTACCATGGAAGAGATAGCAAAGCTGTCTGATGAAGCAAACAAATATTTGACTGAGTAGCAAGATGCAAGATGGTGGCTTAGAGCTTTCTTTTCTTTTGTGCCCTGTTGTGATGCAATTGAGAATAACATGTGTGAGACATATAATGGTGTAATTAGAGAAGCAAGAGGGAAGACTATAATTGCAATGCTAGAGGATATAAGATTGCAATGTATGGAAAGGATGCATAAAAAGAGAATTATATACAACAAATGGAAAGATGTGTTGTGTCCAAGGGCTAGGGCAAAACTTGAAAATAACAAGGATAATGCCAGGAATTGGGTAACCATTTACAGTGGGGCCACAACTTTTGAGATTAGAAGACCTCAAAGCTATTCCCAATCACAATGTGTTGATATAGAAGCTAGAACTTTCACTTGTAGGATGTGGGGGTTAAATGGCATTCCCTGTCAGCATGCCATTTCAACAATATATTACATGAAGTTAAATCCAGAAGATTATATGGCTCATTGGTACAGAGTGGAGTATTATATCAAGGCATACCAGCACTACATGCAACCCTTGACTGGTGAAATGCAATGGCCAAAGAGGACTTATTCTATTTGTTTGCCACCTGTTGATAGAAGGATGCCAGGAAGGCCTAAAAAGAATAGGAAAAAGGAAGTAAGTGAGCTAGGTGCAAATCGAACCAAGGTTAGCATACAGGGGAGGCAGATTGGATGCCAAAGGTGTTTTCAAGTTGGCCATAATATGAGAAATTGTTGCAACTTAATGCCACCAACTGTGCAATCAGAACCATCTCAGACAACAATGCCACCACCTAGTGTGCAACCATCTCAGGTTAGTAGTTTAGTTTATTTAGTTTATTGGTTTATAATGGTATGAGGTTAGTTTATTAGTTTGATTTTTTTTTAATGTTTGCATTATAGGAAACTATTAATGCAAGAGTCAGTACAAGGGGGAACATAAAAAGTAAGAACATACTAGAGTCCACTCCTCAGCCAACCATGCCACCACCTAGTGTGCAGCCATCTCAGGTTAGTTGTTACTAAATGAAATTTCTTTCTAAATTTCTTCAGTTTATTAGGTTATTGGTTTATGATGGTATCAAGTTAGTTTATTAGTTTGAATTTTGTTCTTTTAATTTTTGCATTGTAGGACACTGGTAGTGAAAGTGTTAGTACAAAGGGGAAGAGAAAGAGTAAGAACATACCATCACAGCCAGAGTCCACTCCTCAATCAACCATGCGACCACCCAGTATACAACCATCTCAGGTTAGTAGTTATCCAACTTGTGTTTATACTACTTATGTTTATCCTTATTATTTTATCCTTATATATTGCAATATATATTATAGGACCAAACTAAGAAGAGAAAGACTTCTGGGAGAATGCCTCCACAAGGTTATGGCATATATATATCAGAACACACTGGCAGTCATTTCATTTGTTCAGGAAGCAATACACCACCAATCAAAGTTTATAATGGTTCAGGTTTAAGATTGTCGGTAGCTTCTTCTTCTGCAACTAAAAATATGAATGTTCCTATACCGAAAGCATCTGGAACTCAAGGACAATCACTAAATGCAAGAAATAAGACTAGAGCTGGTCCAACTAAGACCAAGACAATCACTGAATGCAAGTCACCAACAACAAGGTCAATGACAAGTAAACAAGGAACTACTGCAACTAAGACAAGAGCTGATGCAACTAAGACTAAGCCAAACACTGTTAGGCCAATTTGGAAATGAATGTAATTTTGACTGAATTTCTTTTGACTATGGAAATGAATGTAATTTGACTATGGAAATGGATGTAATTTTAACTAAGATATTGACTTATCTTTGAATATGGAATTATGGCAATTCATGTAATTGAACTATGAAAATGAATGTCAGGCCTGGATTATCTGTGAATTTCAATTGGATTCGAAACTGTTTTGGAACTGCAGCACACTACTAGATTAGGGAACTGTTTTGGATAGCTTATAGTAAATATTTGGTGCTTTGTAACTTGTTCTTAATCAATGTGTTAGTTGAGTAGTAGTGTCTATTCATTTCACATTCATTTCTTTCATTTCTTTATAGGTACCAATGCATGCCAATGGTTCATTTCCTATTTATCTCCTACATAAGAACAGCTCCACCCACACCAATCTTACCTCTCTACTAACACTTTTAGAAAACACTTGATCACTCACTCTCAGGTTGACATGGTGAAAGGAGCCATGAAGAGTGTTCAATGGACACTTCCAAGTTATCTCATTTTTATGATAAACTATGTGAAATCATGAAGACAACACAAGGAAGGAAGGTGTTCATGGAAATGGTGTACCATAATGGAGACCTACATATTGGAGTTTGTCCTAAGTGTCAGAGGTTATGCTACATTGAGGTGCTTGGGGAAGAAAGAAAACCAAAAAAGTCTTCCCTACTATTTTGTGAAAGAGAAAGATGTTGTTCTGACTAATGACGATGAGCCACCACCAGGATTCCAGAAGTCTACTGTGTCACAGAGGAGATCCACTAGGCTTGGTGCAAGCACCTCAAGACCCACCAGCCCCACCAGCACAGAAGCCCCACCAGCCATAGCAGCCCCGCCAGCTCCAGCCCCAGCAGAACCCCACCAGCAGGGCCATCTAAAAAACAAATTAAAGAAGTTGTTTTAGCACTGTATGCTAGAGGTGAATGCATGAAAACTAAAGGAAAAACTATGGGAAAGAAGTGATGATGTCTAGTATTATTGGAGTCTAGTATTGTTGTCTAGTTTAGTTTTTTAAGAGTCTTTTGTTAAGGAATGTCAAGCAAACTTGTATGTTTGCTATAGTTTGGTATCTCAGAATTTGGTTGTTTCTATCAGAATTTCCTATGTTTGCTGCCATTTCTATGTTTGCTCTATGTCAGAAATTAGTATGTTTGCATGTCAGAATTTCCTATTTTTTGCTTTATGTTTGTAGTTCATGGATAATACTTAAACTGGAACTAGTATGTTTCTATTGCAACTATCTGTCATAAAACTTTTTCATTTGAAGCGTAATCCCATTGGTATCCCATTTAAGGAAAGGATGAAAGTTAGAGGAAATGTTAGTGTCAGTAGAGAGAGACATATTTGACTTGTATGGGACTCTGTTTCATCAAATACAACATGCCTATAAACAAAAAGTCTGCCTGTAGTAGGATCCAGACACCTATAAAAAATACAATGTTTATTTTTAAAGTATTATAATCACCTGTAAAAAATGGTAGAGATGGAAACATGTATAATACTTAAACTGACACCATTTAATTATGCATGTCAGAAGACCTGGCAGCCCATTTGGCAAGATCATGTGCCTCTTTGTTTAAAATTCTACTTAACCAACTAAACCATACATAATTAAACTTACTAAAGTTTTGGATAATGGATCTAGCAATATTCTATAGGGACCAAACAATACTGGATTCTGTAGGGGCCAAGTTCATTGCCACCTTAGCTGCCAAAATTTAACTTTGTTCAGCTGTAGTGGCTCTGAATCTTCTTACTGCAGCAGCTATTAGGTTTCCATCTTCATCGCATGACATAGCTACTCCTGCTCCTAATTATTTTTATCAAAAACACCCATGCCATAGCAGCAGCTATTAGGTTTCCATCCCATCCCATGCCATAGCATAAGCTATTAGGTTTCCATCCAATCCCATGCCATAGCAGCAGCTATTAGGTTTCCATCTTCATCCCATGCCATAGCTGCTCCTGCTCTTAATCCAGCATTCTTATCAAAAGCTCCATCAATTATCTCACATTTATATAAGGACACACATGAGTTTGGGAACTTCTCATTTCCTGTACTCTGTTATTATTTCTACTACTATTAGTATGTACTTCCTTTGAATGTAAAAAAGAAGAATAACTAGGGTTATTAACATTTATAGCTATAGAGTTTCTATTATCCCACAAGGCTTGCATAAGAGTACAAACATATACCCCAAGGTTAGCTATGGTGCCATCTATGCAAACCTGTCAGAATTTAGTACATTGAACTATCTGTCAGACTTTAGTACAGTTTAAATTTCATATGTTTGCTCTCTCTGTCAGAATTTCAGTAGAACTAGCACTAAGTTGTTTCTTTTGTTAACAACTTGAACTAGAACTAACACTCTAACAGTTGGAACAAAAGTTGAACAGAACTGAAGCTAACACTCAAACAAGTCTTTCTTTTTTTTTCAATAATGGATATTTCATTAACATACAACAATACAAGGTGGAAGAGTGCTCGGATTTGCAGCCTTAGCTAGTTCATGAGCCTCCCCAATAAAAGACCTACTTAACCAACTAAACTTAAAACATACTAGATTAGCCAAAATATCTAAAATGTGATAGACTACACTTCTAAATGGATACCAACATTCTTCTAGACATTTAGTTATGATAATACTTTGATTGTCTCCAAGGAACTCCACATGCCGACATTCCAGGCTTGTGGCAAGTAGACTAGCCACTTCAACAACAACAACCTTTGCTTGAAATCACCTCTGCTTCATGAATTCTCCTCCCTCAGCTTTTGCAACTACTCCTGCTATTGCATTTCTATTGGACTTGCCCATCCTTTTATATTTAGGTTTGAGAATTCAGATAGAGTCATTTTTAAGGTAACAAGGGGTTCCGTTGTCAAAATGGTTCTCTTATTTCTTAACTCCCTCTTTAGTGCATCTTCAAGCCATTCAAATTCCCCACAACTCTTGCATTTCAAATACTTTTTCCCAATATTCATTCCATACTTGGTAGTCTTAACAGACCTCTTTCCCCTACAATCATTTCTCTTGCAGTCACAATCTACCCATGGGCACTCCTGCATCCAATGGCCTGCTTGACCACACTTAAAGCATTCATTTCTTGATGAGCTTGATCCAATCCCAAATTGTCTTTTAGCAACAGCTTCATACAACCATTCCATATAACTTGGACATGATTGATGTTGGCATTTCAAGTACTTCCGTCTTGGATTATTTATTGTTTGTGATATGCCCAACTTTCGAATCCCATCACATGTAGATTGCTTACAGGGAGAGTACATAAATTGACACTTAATAGCTGAGTGTCCAACCTCATCACAGACCTAACATTCAACCTGTGGTGAACAAATTCAACAAAACATGTACTAATTACTTAAGAAATAAAAGTTAACAACAAAATTTGGAACTAAAAGAATGTATAAAGCTATCACAAGGACAAGCATAAATATTATAATCATATTATAAACACCTCATGTATTCATTAGAAACTAATAGACATTTCAAACTAATAATGCATATGCTTCAATATTACAATTACATTCATTTTTGCTTTTTGGAAAAAGAGAGATCCTGTTTGCTTTTTGGTTTGATCTTTGAATAAAAGCGTACTGAGGGTTTGTGAAGTTTTAGGGACTTTGGGGTCGGAATTTTGGGATTTTGGAGGGAGATGAACATGGGCTTTGAGAAAGCCCAAAGATAACAAGCGTGAGAGAGAGAGAGTGTGGGTGTTTGATTTCGGAAATTTCTTGATTTTGCGATTTGAAATAATGGTATGAGACTCACGCGCTTCATGCATGCCTGCTTACGTGGAGACTGAGTTGCCCATGTGTACGCACTATGTATGCCAAATCATCAAATACGTATATATACATTACAGTATATATAGACGGTACCCATTTTTGCAAGATTTGAAAAATACGGTACCCTATTTTGCAAAAAAAATAATACAGTACCCATTTTGTAAAATCAATTATAGTACGGTACCCAAATCAATAATTTTTTCAATATCAAACCAGGACCGCTGAGAAGGCCCAGGCAATGGCGGAATTTTGGGACATGTGGAATGGATGGAGAGTCTTCACAGACGGGTCTGTTACAGATACGGGGAATTGAATTGGGGTGGTGCTAGTTGATAAGAGCCCAAAACTGTAGTTTTAACCCTTTAACAGTCATACTTTTAGACCAATTATGTGAGTAATAATTAAGAGTTAACACTGATTACGTGATTTTATGCATTTCAGGCTTCAAAGTCCATTATGTGCAGAAATGTGCCACTTTAGTGAAATAAAGGAGCGAAGGTCGGTTACTAAGGAGTTCCGTGATTAAAGGCCAAGATTCAAGAAGACAAAGCCTTTCTAAAGCCCAGTCAAAAGCTGAAAAGTCGACACGGGCAGAAACAGCACACAAAGTCAGTAGAACTTCCGAAGGTCGTATCTTTGGACTCAGACCTCAGAATAGGGCCTACCTTATATGAAAACGACCGGCTCGGAAAGAGCTTTCCAATGGTCTAAGCCTCGATCCAATTAGAGGAGTAGAAGTGCACAAAAAGTCTGTTGAAGCCAACTGTAGCTGAAGAGGCCTTTCTGGACTGAAAGAATTGGGTTTTGGGCCTGATTCTCTGGCCCAAAACATGGCTCCAAGCCCATGCACGATTTTTGGATCTGAAAGTATAAAAACAAAAGCTTAGCTCTTTGTTAAGGGTAGAATATAGTAGATAGTTAATGGTAGATAGGTTAGAATAAAAAGTAGCCATTAAAATAGCTTCTAGATCTAGTTTTTATTTAATTGTTTTTAATTAAGTGTAGTTCAAATTCAATTCTTGTCTTAGATTAACTCTTAGAATCATTGTTCTTCATTAGTATTAATAAATAAAATATCTATTTGTCAATTTCGATTCTTGTCATTTACATTTGTGTTAGATCTGATTTCATTTATTACTTATCATTCAATTCTTAGTCATTAATTAGATTTTAATTATTGTTTAATTTAGATTAGTAAATTTCAATTCTTTATATCATGTTTAGTTTAAATTTAATCGAAAATGATTGCGTAATGATTCTCGGCGAAACCTCCATTAGAGGGGGTTGAGAAGCCTTGATGAAAGCTTGATTTCGATTATCGTAGATTCGTCGTAATTTCCTTTCCACTCTAGAAATGATTAGTTCACCATGAGAATGGGTTTAATCATTCACATACTAGTTATTAATTGGTAGAAATGCCATATGTAATTAGGGATTAGGAAGAACCAATTGTTCTGCGAAGTAGTTCAATTCGGATTACGACGATTCGTCGTTAATACGATTAAGTCGAGTTAAGGTGGAATCAATCCCCCTCTAACTCCTTATCATCGAATCAACGCAGCATTCCCTTAGTTATTCCCATAGTCGACTAGTTGCATTTTGTGGGTAGTTGCATCGTAGTCTAGTTGCCTTTTTCGTAAATCTCTCATTAGACTTTAAGAGTTGAATACTTATACTTAGAGAACATTAACATGCGGAAGGACTAGGAGTGGAACGAATAACTCTACTCCACTATATCTCATAGGATTGAGAGTAGAAATCTTTGATAAATTAGGCACGAGAAAGATCGTTTAGTTTTACTTACGTTTAGAGTTTCATCGCTTTATTCATTAGTAAAACTATTCTTTTTACGTTTATCAAATGGCGTCGCTGCCATCTTAGTTTCACTTTCGCATTGTTTTCGTAGTGTTAGTACTTTTCTTAAAGTCCCATTTCACCCACCCACCCGTGTTTGATTCATACTGTGGTTATCCGATTCAACGTTGGAAAATTCCGGGAAAAATTACACCGAGAGCATCAAGGCCTAGTAGAGCGCACTGCGCTCTATACTGGAGCAAAGCGCGACCAGCCCCATGTGGAGCGCGAACCGCCCTAAAAACACTGTAATTTGAAAATTACCCGGAGCGCGACCGCGCCCTATCCGAGCGCATACCCGCCCTTTGTTAATTTTTCCGGATTTCGACAGTTTTGATTCGAACTTTGATTTTTCATATTTTTCAGTGTTCTAACCTGTTATATACACTGAACACGCGTAAACAAGACGCTATTCATAAGCGAAGCAAGGACGCAATCAGGTATTCCTTTCTTCGACACCTCGCATCTCCTGTTAGAGGTTTATACTAGTATATCAGAATTGTTTGGAGTGTTGACGTGTTTAGCTAAGTTTGGTCTTAGCCTTGTATGAGGTTAAGGTCTGGCCGAACAAAAACACCGAACGTAAATACACAACAACATCAACAATCAAGTCTATCTAGTATACCAACCACTACACCTCTAGCTACTATTTCACACACATCACCTGACACAATGCCCGACGAAGAAGAGACTCCTCTCTCTGACTTCTACAAAGCCTTGAGCGATAGCCCCAAATCTTGCATCGTTCTAGCAGACCGGTGGGGATTTCGAATCCCCCAAATATTTTAATTTGTTACCCGCTTTTCATGGATTAGACCATGAAAAACCTTATCACATACGCGTAAGATTGAACAAGTCCTAACAACATTCCACCATCCCTACGGTTGGTGCGGAACAAATTAAATTAAGGGTATTCCCTTTCACCTTAGCCGATAAAGGCGTCGTTTTGGTTAAGCGCCTGGCGCGCCTAATTCCGTGGACTCGTGGGCTAAACTTGTTCAGCTGTTTATAGAATATTTTTACCCACCCCTAAAGACGAATGAGATGCTTTCCAAGATTCATTTCTTTCGACAAAATCCTCATGAATCATTTTCAGAGGCTTGGAATCGTTTCACCGATCTCCTTATAGAGTGTCCACATCATAATTTAGCTTAAAGACACGTTAGTTCGCGTGCCTTTTTCAAAGGACTTCTACACCACCATAAAGAAGTCCTAGACATAATGAATGGGGTAGTTTCTTAAGTAAAGGAGCCACCGAGAGGCATATAAATTTTGGAAGATCGGACTAAAGCTTAATAATAATTGGGGGTAGTGATGATTACACCCGCTCCGCTAGTTCTTCTTCTTGATTAAGGCTACCAGTGTATTTTTGAGGTTAAATCAGATCCAGAGCTTAAAACTCTAATTGAATCCCTCACAAAAAGGAAGAGGCCATTTTTGTGCAACAAAACCAATCCCCGTCATGAATGTAAATTCAAATCCATGTAGTTTCATTTGGAGCCCCGAAGCATCCCGACTTTAATCGGTCCTATAGCCTATGAACAGGCTTGTTCCATTAATAGTGAACCTAACTCCCCTTGGAGACAAAATCCCAACTTCGGTTGGAGAAATAACCAAAACATCACACCTCAAGGGTACAATAATCAATATGTTAGGCCTACACACAGCTTTAACCAAGCCCCACTACGACAAGGACACGGTCAGGGTAATTTTAATAATTATAACAACCAAAGCGCAACCTCGACAAGGTCAAGCACAAAGTCAAGGTAGTTATAATAATTATAATGCTAATAGAGGTATCGTTCCGATAAATAATAACTATCAAAATCCACCCATAAATAATTCACGTGAAATAGTTCCAGTCACACCACCCGTGACTACTGCACTCACACAACCGGATCGTCTTGACACCTTCATACAAGTGAGCCAAAAACTTTTCCAAACCATGGCTCAATCTAACCAACAGCTTCTACAATCCGTTAATAATTTAACCAAACAGTTGGCTCAAGATAAAGCCCAACCCAAAGGTGTGTTGCCAGGTCACGAAATACCTAATCCTAAAATAACAAATACAGCCTTTGAGGTAACCGATAATACTAGTATAGAATATGAAAATGTAGGTGAGCTAAAGGCCATCACCACTCTCCGTTCTGGCAGAGTGGTTGATAACAAAGTAACTATGCCTATAGTTACCCAACCAGTAGCCCCTACACCTGCTATATTACTAGATACCGAAATAGAAACTGAAGAGCCTACCACTGTAGAGGTACCAGTTACAACACAACCTAAGAAACAGGAAGCCACGGTTAAACATCCAGGTGATACCATTGCTAAATATAAACAGAAACCGCCGTTTCCACAAAAATTAGCCATGTTAACTAGGGATACAAATTATGAGGAAATTAGGGACGTTTCCAAGAATATAACTATAAACCTTCCCTTCCTCGAAGCTATTAAAAAGCTACCACACCATGCTAAGTTTCCTAAGGAATTGTGTTATACTAGGCGTAAGACCAATATACCAAAAGACGCCTTTTTAACAGAACAATTCCCAACTCTATCTGAACATAATGGAATTGTTAAGTACAAGGACCCTGGTCGTCCTACTGTACAATGCACCTTAGGAGATTCCTATACGACGATCGCGTTATTAGACTTGGGGGCTAGCGTTAACTTACTCCCATTTTATTTGTATAGACAAATAGGTCTAGACGAGATGCAACCCACTAAAATGACGTTGCAATTAGCTGATCGGTCTATTAAGTATCCTAAGGGTGTCGTCGAAAATGTTCTGGTAAAAATTCAGGATTTTTACTATCCGGCTGATTTTGTCATCCTCGACACAGAAGTCGTTAACGACTCTGTCCCGATCATCTTAGGGCGTCCTTTCCTGGCAACTGCCAATGCGCTCATTAATTGCCGCGATGGTTCAATGTCCATGTCCTTTGGCCATCTTGCTGTTGAAGTCAATGTTTTTAAAACAAAGACACAGTTACCGGATTCGTCTATGGATGGAGAGGTTAGCATGATCGAGAGCTTTGCTCGAGATTATTTCAACAACACGTTCCCGGATAATCATATGCCCAAATTTCTTTCCTTTGGAAGTTCAGACTCCAACATTTCCATCCCTACACTAGTCGATACAAATATTACGGATGAGGATGAGATAGATGACTTTCTCAAAGATGTAGAGGACTATCATAGTAACGAGGATATGACCAATCTAGATGAGTAATTCGATGAGTTTCTTAGAGAAAGTGATAATTCACCCTATCAAGAACTACTTTCCACAACATCCACCTCATCTCCCCTCCTTCCACCCTTTGAAAGGAATCTCGAGTTTGCACTCGATCCTTTTGTTTCTCCTGTGCTCCATAATTTTTTAAATCCACCTAGTAAACAAATACTTCAGAAAGACAACCCATTGGACACCTTCATTTTCAGACTTGAGACAGTCCCTACACACACAATGAATGAGTTTTGTGCTAAAACCACATCCTCATTGTTTACAGGCTGTCTTTCTACAACTTATCCATATCCACCATATTCTCCACAACCATTCACTTTACCACACTTATTTACTAGAACACCCACTCATTCAAAAATGAAAAAGAAGGTGCACGCTAGGTTACGTAATAGGGTTATCCGACTTCGCTTTCATTTCACTAGGGTGCGTCATAGGAAATCTTGGTGCTTGATTGTGTTTGGATATGTTTTCTGTGATATTTATTTATGAAATGATCCACAACTATTTCGGTTGTTGATATATGATAAACTGCATGTTCATACATATGTTTAGATAAAGTCTCGAGTATCTGACTATAAATGACTCAACTTTTGTGTTTGGTGCATTTCCTTTCATTTCCATATATTGGTGAGTGCACCATTAAGGTAATCGGGCCCTCCCTATGGAGTGTGTGGCTGTAAGTACCAGATCCTAAGTCCACGTTTAAACATAATTCACGTTTTCCACTCTTGCATGTTTTCTCGAATTTTTGAGTCATATTTCTCTATGGGGTGAATTATGCCCTTCTTGTTTATTGTTTTCTTTTTAAAATTAATATATATATATATATATATATATATATATATATATATATATATATATTAAAGAATAAACATAGTAATATAGGAAGTCTCGGGAATCTGACTTTAAAAGACCCACTGCTAAAAACAAATTTTCTAAGCTTCGTTGTAAAAATTTGTTTGGGGGTGGGGTGTTCGTGTTTCCATACTAAATGTTTATGTCCCATTAGAGTTGCTTAGGCCGTTTATTGTATTACGATTCGGGTTAACATAATCCAAGAATTTAGAGTTCAATTGTTCGCATAACGTACGTCATGCACGCACTTCGAGGCATTTTCCACTATCTTATATGTCATCCACGGTCGGAATAGAGTGTATTATGGATCATTGGATTGGAAATTCTCTCCTGATCATTTCCATATCTCATTCGCAAAAATCAGACCGGTAACGAAGCGGCAATTTTGATTTGAAGTTTCGCGAAAAATCGAAAAAAATTAAAAATTAAAAATTAAAAAAAAAAAAAAAAAAAAAAATCACAAATTTCGATTTTGGGCTAGGGGCCAACCCACGCCCACCGGCCATTAGCGACCGCCTTTACCTTCACCATCCCTTCATCGTTTTTCTTTTTACAAACTAACAAGCTTAAAACAAAACCTAAAAAAAATAAAATAAAAGGAAACCTAAATTAACCCACGCCCACAATCAAAACCCAACCCAAATCGACTATAAAAGCTTCCCACCACAACCTCCACCGATTTACATCACCAAAAACGACCAAAAATTCCGAATTTTGGTGCTGCCGCGCCACCACTCCACCGCCACCACTGGTTGCTTCAGTCGGTTGATTAAAATCCCACCACCACATCACTTTTAAACCCCTACTACATTCCAAACTTCCAATGGCTCAACAACGCCGAATTTTGCTGGAGCAAGCTTTTATTGCCGACCACTTCGCGCCGTTTTACGGTGACGAAATGATCAGTCGAGATTGGAATAGCTTGTGGTACTCGACTGAAGCCTATTACCATGAGGACTTAGTACGACGGTTCTACGATACGAGGGAGTTAGAAGGGACTAGGATTTTTGTTGTTGTGGCGAAGAGGCGGAAGGAAGTGACGACTGGGTTGTTGGCTGAGATTCTAGGCATCCCGCCTAGAATCCATCTGGATGTCACCCTGCAGGAGTCCCAACATAATGGGGTAGAGCCATTGATGCACAAGACAGTTATTGGAGGCGACTACAATGCGAGATCGCATTGTGTTCGACAAGCTTCCCTTAGGACCAACCGGTTAGGTACTATTTCGATGGATTGGTCGGAACGCCCCGGGAAAGAGAAGGTCACGACATCGGCCTGAATCGCCTCCATATCTTATGGATACTCGGGGAGCGAAGTACGAAGTTCGTATCTTGGAGTTTCGCTAGCATGATTAGGGGAGTAGGGAAGTATGTTGCCCCCTCTCCCCGTGTTGATAACAAAGATCATCTTTGAAGTTGAAGCGACTCAGCGATCGATCGGACATACATCACCCTCCACCGTAACCCTCGTGATCTATAAGGAGTGTGTCCAACGGGTTTGGAGGTTGGCTAAGGATAGAGAAGAAGAAGAGGCTGGTGGAGAGGAGAATGCCGACAGGCCGGGGAAATCAGAATGCCTCGAAGGATGAGGAGGATTTGACGTGTTTTGACGGATGCCTTGGAGAGGGTGCCGGTCGATGCGTAACGCATGGTTGTGATTCATCGTGGCATCGCGTTAAGCTCAACACTATCTGCGAAGACCTCCGGACTCGACAGTAACGATGCATCATAACCGAGGTCCGTACCCAAAGAGAGGACGAGAGGTGGGGCGGATGAGGCCGAGCTAGAAGCTTCGAAGCCCCGCCGGGAACAGATGTCGACATGATTCCCACCTCGCGGGGATTCTCTTCGAGGATACACCCTCGAGACCACGGCGCCGTCGTCGAAAGACGAATGGTGCTGGTCCATCAGGAGCTCAGGAGCAGTCTCCGGACCGTGTGCCCTCCGCTACCAGTTCCGGAGTAGCTAGGGATAGTATAGTTTGATGTTTGATGTTTTATTTGTAGTTTCATTACTGTCATTTATTTTTATGTAAGTTTATTTCCATAATTTGAATTTTGTAGTGAAATGTACTCCAAATGAATTATTTTTAATATAATGGGTTATTTTCATTATGCGTGGTTGTTTAATATTGACCCCACCTTCCCAACATGTTTGGGGGTGGTTTTATCTATTCCAGTATGAGTTTTATATAACCCTCGTGTTAGAATTTATTGCGGAGTCAAGCTGAAAATATGGCTGTTTAGGCATATAAATGAATAAGTATCATGGTAGGATGAAATCTAGATTAAATAGGTACATTCTATCATAAAATCAACCTAAAAGATACTGGGTTTGAATTAGAATCAAGGAAATGAGTTGTTTCCGTTTTGGGTTTGGAAATTTTAGGATTTCAGGAAACTGCCCGTAATTAGTTTTGGCAACTTCGATCCATTTTAGCAACTTAAAACCTATATAAACTTCATACAATCTACACTCACAACTCACACTACACCTAAACTCCATCACTCACCTTTCACTCCCATGATTCCCACGTTTCGGCTCATTTTCCGAGATTCAAGAACTCCGAAGACTTTCGCTTCTACAGAGGCGCGCTTCAGATATTTTTTCTGAGTTTTTGTCGAAGGCCAGGCTTGCCGAGCCGACCAGCCGCCAAACACTCGAAATTTCAAATTCTTCAGCGCGACGGCTACCGACTTCCGTGGACAGAAAAATTTCCAGTTTTCTGCGGGAAGTATCCGGATCATTCGCAGCTATTCCAGAGCGTAATTTTGAGATGACATCTCCAACATTGATACCGGAACAGTCTTTCGAAGATTTGTTCCAAAGCACTACTTATGGTGCTTGGTTTCGCGAGGCGATCACATTCGTTGGCTGGGAGCCGCTTATGGTAAGACCGGATGCACTTTATTCTCCAACACTAACATCTTATTTTTACGATAACTGCATTTTCTTTGAAAGACCAGATGGAGAACAAGTGTTCTCCATCAACATTGATAATGAACCAATGGAAATTACCGTGTTCTTGCTAGCATTTGTTCTTGGGTGGCTATGCCGGCTGAAATACAAGACCCATGGTGCTATTGGGTCGATAATATGTATGTCTACACTTACGAGTTTTTGCATGAGTCGTATGGCGCGGGCATTTTCCGTATTGAGGACCAAGGGGAATATAACGTCGTCTTTGGTAGCCTGTCCATGAACATAGGTACTGTTATGTTTTGGATCATGCTAAACATTTTAGGGGAATGGCGTTTTCTTACGTGAATGATGCCACTTGCAGCGTCTTCCTTGCTTTAGCCACGGGACGTATGTGTCATGACCTTCCCCGAACCTTGATGTCTAGTTTAGCACGAGCCCATAGCATGAGGCATAAGTACCTTCTTATGCCTGTTCTGATTTCCCGTATTATGCTATGTTTCTTTCCTATTTTTTGTACACGTTTCACGGATTGGATTACAGTTGACACTGTACGACCCACCAATAGTATTATTCGATCTTTCCATCCAATGACTTGGCAAGGGTGGAGGATACAACCTCATCTGGTTGCAACTTACACCCCCTCAGACCAAGTGACTCTTAATAGGTTAGCAATAATAGATGATAAATGGCGGGAAGCCTGGCAAATTGTCATGGCATGGCAGGACGCGAAGGAACCTCACTTCTTTATGGAAGAAGAGGATGAGTAAGATGATGAGTAATGCGGGAGATAAGGCCAGTTTTCATTCTAGTTAGTGTCTGCTTATGTCCCAAGCAAATTCATTCTGGTTAACCCCATAATGGGTAGAACTCGTATAGAGTTGCGTCAGTTTTTATTTCCTATATTAGTACGTTCTAACTTTGTTTTGCAGATATCCCTGAATTTCACGCGTTTCAATGGTATTTTTCCTACCCTCTTTATTTAAATGCTTTTGAAGACAACGATGCTTCTTGTTTGGGGGCATAGAAACACGTGTAATTAAGGTATCTGTTAGGATATAGATAGAGTTAATATGCATTTGTTTTCTAGTTAAAATTTTAAAAATTCAAAAATATAAATAAATAAGTTCATGCTATACACTTAGGAATAGTGGTATTGTTTTCCTTCTCTATGCTCTTAACAATCTAGAAGTCTCACGTAGCTTTTGCATTAGAATAATTGTTAGAAACTTAGGTTAATATGTAGGTAATAATCTTTACATCTATCTATAAATATATTATATGAGTATCTATGATTGTTAGCAGTAAGTTTCTGAAATCTAGGCTAGAGTACTTATTCTACAAATCCTGTGAGAATATAGCCTAAAGCCTTATATGAGCGAAACATTTGAGAAATGACACAAGGGAGAAGTAAAATCCGGATAGCTTAAATCACACGTCCACTTGCTTGATCACTATGCCATATCCTAAGCGAGAATTTAGGCCCTCTTTGGATCGATATAGCCAAAAATTCAAACCTATGAATGATTTCCGCTAGTAAGCCCCTCGAGCCTTTCTTTAGCCTTTCATAAACCACAATCCCTTTACCCTGTTACAAAAACAAAAACAAATAAAAAAAAAATAAATCAACCTACCCAATTTAGAATAAGTCTGAGAATAGAATGAGGAAGAAAGAAGAAGAGAAAAACTTGTGTAAACAAAAGTTAGTTAATTGCTTCAGAAAATAAAGAAAAGAAGTTTCCATCCAAGGAAAAGAAAAAAAAATGGAAATAAATAAAAACTCCAAAAATAGAATAAAAGGGAGTCAAAAGCCAAAGAAAAGAAAAAGAAAAATATGGCTAGGGATGGAAACAAAGTATAGAAGTAAAAGAAAATAACAAGGTTTTCTCTAAGTTACATAATATGAAAACTCTATTATCTCAGACTTGTCCTTTTTGAATATCCATTTCCTTCCTTCTTAAACCATCTCCTAATCCCCGCAACACCTAATAAAGACCTCTAGCTCAATTAGGAATAGGCTAGTGTGATAGTAAGTGGCAGATGTGTTTGATCTACTCCGGCTTCCTTGTTGTCATTGAGATTGTAAGGTAAAGTGTGCCCACTGCGCACTAGAGTAGCTAAACTTGAGTGCAAAAATCAGAGTGTTGTATCTTGACTATTATTGTGAGAACCTACTTAAGGACGCTTATTCCGAAGTTTTAAACGGACACGCTAGACATTTCATAGTATTACTCATTGTATATATGTTTATTATAGATGATTGATTATTATGCATATATTAGCTTAGGTTTTTGACTTGGTTATTCTTGTTCATAGCTAGTGAGATGTATAGATAATTTGGAGCATGAATAAGGAAACAATAGTTTTATTTCTTAGTCGTTGTAGTATAGATGAAGTTTGTGAGTACCTTCACTGGGAAACTCTCACGAGGCTATAACTCGTCCACTAGCGAATTTCTAGTAGTTTAAGGCCTTGTTGCATATGGTCAATGCAATCGCACTCAGCGAAACGAGAGTAGATAGAACTCCATTTTTGGTCACTCATTCTAATTTCTCATTTTTGCTTGAGGACAAGCAAAATGCTGTTTGGGGGTGGTTTGATAAGAGCCCAAAACTGTAGTTTTAACCCTTTAACAGTCATACTTTTAGACCAATTATGTGAGTAATAATTACGAGTTAACACTGATTACGTGATTTTATGCATTTCAGGCTTCAAAGTCCATTACGTGCAGAAATGTGCCACTTTAGTGAGATAAAGGAGCAAAGGTCGGTTACTAAGGAGTTTCGTGATTAAAGGCCAAGATTCAAGAAGACAAAGCCTTTCTAAAGCCTAGTCAAAAGCTGAAAAGTCGACGCAGTGATAAGAGCCCAAAACTGTAGTTTTAACCCCTTAATAATCATACTGTTAGACCAATTATATGAATAATAAGTAAGAGTTAATACTGATTACGTGTTTTTATGCATTTCAGGCTTCAAAGTCCATTATGTGCAGAAATGTGCCACTTTAGTGAGATAAAGGAGCAAAAGTCAGCAGAACTTCCGAATGCCATATCTTTGGACTCAGACCTCGGAATTGGGCCTAGCTTATGTCAAAACGACCGGCTCGGAAAGAGCTTTGCAATGGTCCAAGCCTTGATCCAATCAGAGGAGCAGAAGTGGACGAGAAGTCTGTTGAAGCCGAATCTAGCTGAAGAGGCCTTTTTGGACTGAAAGAATTGGGTTTTGGGCCTGATTCTGTGGCCCAAAACATGGCTCCAAGCCCATGCACGATTTTTGGATCTGAATGTATAAAAACAAAAGCTTAGCTCTTTGTTAATGGTAGATTAATTAGTAGAGAATTAGGGTTCATAGCTTAGAATAGAAAGTAGCCATTAGAATAGCTTCTAGATCTAGATTTAATTGTTTTAATTAAGTTTAGTTCCATTTAAATTATTGTATTAGATTAAACCTTTGAATCTTGCTCTTCAATTTGATTAGATCAATAAAGTAGTATTCTTTATCAATTTCGATTTTGTCATTTCCAATTCTAGATCTAATTTCAATTCCTGTCCTTATTTCATTTTAGTCATTAAATTAGATTTCATTATTGTTTAAATTAAGTAAATTTGAATCTTGATAGTACGTTTAGTTATAATAATATGGGAAATGATGTTTTGATGACTCAAGGCTAAAACCTCCATTAGAGGGTTGATGAAGCCTTGATGAAGACTTAGTTGTTTAGTATAGAATTGGTTGTAGAATCTATATTCTACTCTAGAAGGTCGTGTTTAAGCCATGAGAATGGGTGGACGACCTCACATGCTAGTTAGTATCCGGTAGGAATGCCATGAACACTAGGGATTAGAACTTCGAAATTCGCCGTAAGAACGTGAGAATTGAGATACAACATTCTACGCTAGGTTGTTAAGTTGGAGTTGAGGTGGATTCAATTCCCCTCTAATCCTTTATCTAGATTCAAAACAATCATATTTCCATAGCATTAAGTAGTTTAAATTCAAATAATCAATTTCATATTGCATCGTAGCATAACATTTCGTAAAGCTCTCATTGACTTAAGACTGATTTCTTAGACTTAGAAAACAATCCATGCTAGGGAACTAGGAGTGGAACGAACTTCCTACTCCACTTAGTGCAATTTGCATCGAGAGTAGAAGCTTTGATAATTGAGACTCGTAAAAGTCCAGTTTTAGTTTACTTACGGATTGAATTCATCGTTCATTTCGTAGGTAAACTATTCATTTTACATTTATCAAATGCCGCCGCTGCCATCTTAGTTGCACTTTAGCATTGTTTTCCTTGTAGAAGTAATCATTTTTAAGTCCCATTAAACCCACCCACCCTTGTTTGTTTCATACTGTAGTTGCCCATTTCAGCTTTGACAAAAGAAAATACACGGGACAAAAGAGCGCCAACCGTGCTAAGTTCTCGAATTTGACTTTAAGACCAGCGCTTCTAACCAAGCGACCAGCTAAGTTCTTGGAATTTGACTTTATCGAGCGACCGACCCTTATGTGGAGCGACGCCTAAAACACTGTAATTTGAAAATTACTCGAGCGGAAAGGCTATCTATGGCCTTGGCGCGTTAAATTGTTAAATTTTTCGGATTCGGCGGTTTTGATTCGAACTTTGATCTTTCATATTTTTCAGTGTTCTAACCTGCTATATACACGAACAAGCGTAAACAAGACGCTATTCATAAGCAAAGCAAGGACACAATCAGGTATTCCTTTCTTCCACACCTCAGATCTCTGTTAGAGGTTTATACTAGTATATCATAATTGTTTGGAGTGTTGCATGTTTAGTTAAGTTGGTTTTAGTCTTGCATGAGATTAAGGTCGGCCGAACAAAAACACCGAGCGTAAATACACAACAACATCAACAATCAAATCTATCTAGTATACCACCCACTACACCTCTAACTACTATTTCACACACACCACCGATATAATGGGGAAGAAAGAGACTCCTCTCGGACTTCTACAAAGCCTTGGCGATAGCCCCAAATCTTGCATCGTTCTAGCAGACCCAGCGGGGGATTTCAGAATCCCTCCAAATATTTTTAATTTGTTACCCGTTTTTCATGGTTTAGACCATGAAAAACCTTATCAGGACATGCGTAGGATTGAACAAGTCCTAACAACATTCCACCATCCTACGGTTGGTGCGGAACAAATTAAATTAAGGGTATTCCCTTTCACCTTAGCCAATAAGGGCGTCTTGGTTAACTGCCCAAGCGCCTAATTCTGTGGACTCGTGGGCTAAACTTGTTCAGTTGTTTATGGAACATTTTTACCCACCCCTAAAGACGGATGAGATGCTTTCCAAGATTCATTTCTTTCGACAAAATCCTCATGAATCATTTTTAGAGGCTTGGAATCGTTTCACCGATCTCCTTATAGAGTGTCCACATCATAACTTAGCAAAAGACACGTTAGTTCGTGCCTTTTTCAAAGGACTTCTACACCACCATAAAGAAGTCCTTGACATAATGAATGGGGGTAGTTTCTTAAGCAAAGGAGCCTCGGAGGCTTATAAATTTTTAGAGGACCAAACTAAGCGAAATAATAATTGGGGGGGTAGTGGACGATATCCCGCTCCGCTAGTTCTTCAAATCTGATTAAAAGGCTTTGGTATGTTTGAAATTAAACACGATTCGAGCTTAAAACTCTAATCGAATCACTCACTAAAAGGTAGAGGACATTTCGTACAACAAAAGCCTATCCCCGTCATGAATGTAAATTCAAACCCATGTAGTTTCTATTGAGTCCACGAGCATCCCGACTCCCCTGTCCCTATAGCCTATGAACGGGCTTGTTCCATTAATAGTGAACCTAACCCCCCTTGGAGACAAAATCCCAACTCCGGTTGGAGAAATAACCAACACGCCACACACCTCGAGGGTACAATAATCAATATGTTAGGCCAACACAAAGTTTTAACCAAGCTCCACCACGATAGGGGCGGGTCGAGGGTAATTTTAATAATTATAACAACCAAGTGCAACCTCGACAAGGTCAAGCACAAGGTCAAGGTAATTATAATAATTATAATGCTAATAGAGGTATCGTTCGGTAAATAATAATTATCAAAATCCACCAATAAATAATTCACGTGAAATAGTTCCAAGTCACACCACCCGTGACTACTAGACCCACACAACCGGATCGTCTTGACACCTTCATACAAGTAAGCTAAAACTTTTCCAAACCATGGCTCAATCTAACCAACAACTTCTACAATCCGTTAATAATTTAACCCAACGGTTGGCTCAAGATAAAGCCCAAACCAAAGGTGTGTTTGCCAAGTCACGAAATACCTAATCCTAAAACAACAAAGACAGCCTTTGAGGTAACCCGATAATACTAGTAATGAATATGAAAATGTAGGTGAGATAAATGCCATCACCACTCTCCCGCTTCGGGCAGAGTGGTTGATAACAAGGTAACTATGCCTATAGTTACCCCACCAAGATAACCCTACACACCTGCTATTTTACTAGATACCGAAATAGAAACTGAAGAGCCTACCACCGTAGAGGTACCGGTTACAACACAACCTAAGAAACAGAAAGCCACGGTTAAACATCCGGTGATACCATTGCTAAATATAGACGAAACCACCGTTTTCCACAAAAATTAGCCATGTTAACTAGGGATACAAATTACGAGGAGATTATGGACGTTTTCAAGAATCTAACTATAAACCTTCCCTTCCTCGAAGCTATTAAAAGCTACCACATCATGCTAAGTTTCTTAAGGAATTGTGTACTACTAGGCGTAAGACAAATATACCAAAAGGCGCCTTTTAACGAACAATTCCCAACCTTATCTGAAAATAATGGAATTGTTAAGTACAAGGACCCTCGTTAGATCCCTTCAGATAATGCACCTTAGGAGATTCCTATCTCGACGACCGGCGTTATTAGACACGGGGGCTAGTGTTAACTTACTCCCATTTTATTTGTATAGACAAATAGGTCTAGACAAGATGCAACCCACTAAAATGGCGTTGCAATTAGTCGATCGGTCTATTAAGTATCCTAAGGGTGTAGTCGAAAAATGTCTTTGGTAAAAGTTCAGGATTTTTTACTATCCGGCTGATTTTGTAGTCCTCGATCTGAAGTCGCTAACGACTCTGTCCCGATCATTTTAGGGCGCCCTTTTCACGGCAACCGCCAACGCGCTCATTAATTGCCGTGATGGTTCAATGTCCATGTCTTTTGGCCATCTTCTTTGTTGAAGTCAATGTTTTTAAAACAAGGACACAGGTTACCCGATTCGTCTATGGATGGAGAGGTTAGCATGATCGAGAGCTTCGGCTCGAGATTATTTCAACAACACGTTCCACGATAATCATATTCCCAAAATTCTTTCCTTTGGAAAGTCGGACTCCAACATTTTCATTCCTACACTAGTCGATACACACATATTATTATTGATGAGGGCGGGATAGATGACTTTCTTAAAGATGTAGAGGACTACCATAGTAATGTGGATATGACCAATCTAGATGAGGAATTGATGAGTTTCTTGAGTAGGTGACAATTCACCCTATCAAGAACTAACTTGCACAACATCCACCTCGACTCCCCTCCTTCCACCCTTTCAAAGGAATCTCGAGTTTGCACTTTCGATCCTTTTGTTTCTCCCGCCCTTCATAATTTTTTAAATCCTCCTAGCAAGCAGATACTTCCGGAAGGACAAACTATTTGACACCTTCATTTTTAGAATTGAGGCAGTCCCTACACACACAATGAATGAGTTGATTGCTAAAACCACATCCTCATTATTATGCGGGTGTCTCTTTCTACAACTTATCCATATCCACCATATTCTCCACAACCATTCACTTTTCCACACTTATTTACTAAAACACCCACTCATTCAAAAATTAAAAAGAATGTGCATGATAGGTTACCACAATAGGGTTATCCGACCGTTTTCATTCCACTAGGTTGCGTCGTAGGAAATCTTGGTGCTTGATTGTGTTTGGATATGTTTTCTATAATATTTATTTATGGAATGATCCACAACTATTTAGGTTGTTGATATATGATAAATTGCATGTTCATACATATATTTTAGATAAAGTCTCGAGTATCGACTATAAAGCGACTCAAATTTTGTGTTTGGTGCATTTTCTTTCATTTCCATATATTGGTGAGTGCACCATTAAGGTAACCGGGCCCTCCCTATGGAATGTGTGGCTGTAAGTACGGATCCTAAGTCCACGTTTAACATAATTCACGTTTTTCCACTCTTGCATGTTTTTCTCGGATTTTTGAGTTATGTTTCTCTATGGGGTGAATTATGTCATTCTTGTTTATTGTTTTTCTTTTAAAAAAAAAAGTATAAATATATACTTTTAAAAATAAATATATATATATATATATATATATATATATATATTTATATATATAAATAATAAACCCGTGAGAATAGTAATCTAGGAAGTCTCGGGAATCGACTTTAAAGACCCATGTTAAAACAAATTTTTTGCCGTTTAAAAAAAAAATTTGTTTGGGGGTGGGGTGTCTTTCCATGTTTTCCGTGACGAGAATGTTTATGTCCCATTATAGTTGCTTGGTCCGTTTAATTGTATTACGATCCGGGTTGACATAATCTTGAATTTAGAGTTCAGTCGTTCGCATAACATACGTCATGCACGCACTTCGAGGCGTTTTCCACTATCTTATATATCATCTACGGTCGGAATAGAGTGTTTTATGGATCATTGGATTGAAAATTCTCTCCTGATCATTTCCATATCTCATTCGCAAAAATCGGACCATTAACGAAGCGGCAATTTTGATTTGAAGTTCGCGAAAATAATCGAAAAAAATCAAAAATTTCGATTTTGGGCTTGGGCCCAACCCGCGCCCACCAACAGCGCGACCGCGCCCTTACCTCCACGAACAGTTCATCGTTTCTTCCTCCATTCCGCCATTAACAAAGCTCCAAAACCTAAAACAAAATAAAAATTAAAAAGAAAATACAATAAACCCGCCCAAAATCAAATCAACCCAAATCTTCTCTAAAACAATACCACCACAACCCCCACCGATTTCCATCACTAAAACCCACGAAAAATTCATAATTTTTTGTTTGCTACCGCCACCCTCCACCACCACCACTGTTGCTTCAACCGGCCTATTAAAATCCCACCACCACATCACATTTCAACCCTCACTCCATTCCAAACACTAGATGGCTCAACAACGCCCGAATTTTTACGAACAAGTTTTTTTGCCGACCACTTCGCTACCGTTTTACGGTGACGAAATGGCTAGTAGAGACTGGAGTAGTTTGTGGTACTTTCGACCGAAGCATTCTACCACGAAGACTTGGTCCGACGGTTCTACAACACCAGGGAGTTAGAGGGGAGTAGGATTTTTGTGTTGGTAAGGAAGAAGAGGAAGGAGTTGACTCTTTGGATCGTTGGTGAGATTCTAGGCATTCGCCTAGAATCCATCTGGATGCCACTTTACGGGAGCCCGGTTTTGACGGGTAGAGCCTTTGATGGGCGTGGATGGTGTCATCAATGGGAGCTACAATACAAACTCCCATTGTGTTCGCGGGCATCCCTCGGGACCAACCCGGTAGCTCTGACTCGATTGGATTGATTCGGAATGTCCTAGGGAAGGACAAGGTCGGTGACATCGGTCTGCGCCTGCCTCCACATCTTATGGGTACTCGGGAGCAGAAATCACGATTTGTGTATCTTGAGTTTTTGCTGAGCATGATTAGGGGTCGAGAAAGTCTTTGGCACCTCTTCCGTGTTAATTACCAAGATCATGCTGAAGATGAAAGCAGCTCCGGCGTCTGATAGGATTTACATTACCCTGCACCGTAACCGCGTATCTATAGGGAGTGTGTCCAACAACGCTGGATATTGCCCGCGGATAGGGAACAGGATGAGATAGAGGAGGAGGATGAGGATGATTCGGAGGAGGATGAGGAGGGCGTGACTTGCTTTGATCGGATGCCTTCGGAGGTGTTGGTCTGATGCGAACGCATGGCCGTGCTTCATAGGGGCATCGTTCACTAAACACTATCTGTGTGGCAGACCTCCGGACTCGACAGGCGACTATTCATCACAACTTCAAGATCCGCACCCAGAGAGAGGATGAGAGATGGGAACAAAGCGGTGAGATGGAAGCCAGCGCCGGTTTAGAGTGGATATGCTTGCGCGCTTTCCACCTCATAAAGACTCGCTGCTGAGGACACCGCAGCCCACGAGGCATGGCGTCGTCGATTTAAAGACGACTGCTGCTGGACCTTCGGGAGCCCAGGAGCCACCACTAGAGAGTGTGCCCTCCGCCACCAGTGGCGAGGTGTTTAGAGAGTGTGAGGATTGATAGTGGTTGTTGTTTTATTTTATTTTTGTTGTTTTTATTGTAATGTAACTTTTATTTTCGTATTTTGAATTTTGTAGTGAAAGGTACTCGAATGAAAATTTTAATATAAGGGGTTATTTTCAGTATGTGTGGTTGTTTCATATTGATCCCACCTTCCCAACTTGTTTGGGGTGGTTTTATCAATTCAAGCTTTATTTTTTATATAACCCTAGTGTTAGAATTTATTGCGGAGTAAGGTGAAAATATGGCCGTTTAGGCATATCTATGAGTGAGAATCATTGTAGGATGAAATCTAGATTAAATAAGTACATTCAATCATAAAATCAACCTAAAAGATACTGGGTTTGAATTAGAATCAAGAAAATGAGTTGTTTCCGTTTTAGGGTTTGCAAATTTTAGGATTTCCGGAAACTGCCGTAAATACTTTGTGGCAACTTCCCGATCCCTTTTAGCAACTTAAAACCTATATAAACTTTATACATTCTACACTCACAACTCACACTACATCTAACTTCCATCACGCACCCTTCACACCCGCGATTCCCCCACGCCGTCTCCATTTTCGCGAAATCTGCATCCCTTCCACGCCCTGCAGGAAGGAGCCAGCGCCAGCTACACTTATGATAGAAAATTTTGCTTCGCGCGGCGCCAGCAAGTCAAAAGCGACTTCGGCTCAAACACTGGAATTCCAAAATACAAAAGAGCGACTTCGCGCCCTAGTTTGGCCTTCGCGCCTTTTCGTGGACCAGAAAAATTCCAGTTTTCGCGAGTTGTGCCGGTTGTTTTGCAGCTGTTCAGGCGTAGTTTTGAGATGACATCTCCTATAATAATACCGAACAGTCTTTCGAAGATTTGTTCCAAAGCACTACTTACGGTGCTTGGTTTTGCGAGTGATCACATCGTTGGTTGGGAACCTCTTATGGTAAGACCCGGCTGAACTTTATTCTCCAAAGACTTGCATCTTATTTTTATAATAACTGCATTTTCTTCGAGAGACCGGATGGAGAACAAGTGTTCTCCATCAACATTGACGATGAACCAATGGAAATTACCAGGTTCTTGCTAGCATTTGTTCTTGGACTTGCTATGCCCGCTGAGATACAAGACCCATGGTGCTATTGGGTCGATAATATGCATGTCTACACTTATGAGTTTTTGCACGGGGCTTATGGGGCAGGCATTTTCCGTATTGAGGACCAAGGGGACTATAACGTTGCCCTTGGTAGCCTGTCCATGAACATAGGAACTGTTATGTTTTGGATTATGCTAAACATTTTTAGGGAATATGTTTTTTTCTTACGTGAATGGCGCCACTTGCAGCGTTTTCCTTGCTTTAGCCACGGGACGCCGGTTCTATGACCTTCCCAGAATTTTGATGTCTAGTTTAGCACGAGCCCATACCATGAGACAATAGTACCTTCTTATGCCTGTTCTAATTTCACGTATTATGCTATGTTTCTTTCCTATTTTTTGTACACGTTTCACGGATTGGATTAGGGTAGACACGGTGCGACCCACCAATAGTATTATTCAATCTTTCCGTGCAATGACTTGGCAAGGATGGCGGATACAACCTCACCAGGTTGCACCCTACACCCCATCAGACCAAGTGGCACTTAATAGGTTAGCAACTATAGATGATAAATGGCGTGAAGCCTGGAAAATTATCATAGCATGGCAGGACGCGAAGGAGCCTCACTTTTTTATAGAAGTAGAGGATGACGAAGATGACTAATACTTGGCGGAGTGGAGGTAATTTTTAGTTTACGTTAGTGTCCGCTTATGTCCCAAGCAATTTAATTCTGTTAACCCCATAATGGGTGGAACTCTTATAGAGTTGCGTCAGGTTTTATTTCCTATATTAGTACGTTCTAACCTTGTTTTGCAGATGTTTCTGAATTTTACGCGCTTCAATGGTATTTTTCCTACCCTCTTTATTTAAATGCTTTAAGGACAAAGCATGCTTCTTGTTTGGGGGGGGGGGCATAGAAACACGTGTAATTAAGACATCTGCTAGGATATAAATATGTATAATATGCATTTGTTTTCTAGTTAAAATTTCAAAAATTCAAACATATAAATAAATAAGTTATGCTATACACTTAGGAATATTGGTATTGTTTCTTTCTCCATGCTCTTAACAATCTAGAAGTCTCACGTAGCTGTTGCGTCAGAATAATTGTTAGAAACTTAGGTTAATATATAGGTAATAATCTTTACATCTATCTATAAATATATTACATGAGTATCTATGATTGTTAGCGATAAGTTTCTGAAATCTAGGCTAGAGTACTTATTCTACAAATCCTGTGAGAATATAGCCTAAAGTCTTATATGAGTGAAACATTTGAGAAATGACACAAGGGAGAAGTAAAATCCGGATAGAGAAATCACACGTCCACTTGCTTGATCACTAAACCATATCCTAAGCGAGAATTTAGGCCCTCTTTGGATCGATATAGCCAGAAATTCAAACCTATGAATTATTTTCCGCTAGTTAAGCCCCTAATCGAGCCTTTCATTAGCCCCTTCCATAAACCACAATTCCTTTACCCTGTTACAAAAACAAAACAAAAAAAAAATAAATAAATCAACCTACCCAATTTAGAATAAGTCTGAGAATAGAATGATGAAGAAAGAAGAAGAGAAAAACCTGTGTAAACAACAATTTAGTTAGTTGCTTCAGAAAATAAAGAAAAGAAGTTTCCATCCAAAGAAAAGAAAAAAAAAAAAAAATAGAAATAAAATAAAAACTCCAAAAATAGAATAAAAGGGAGTCAAAAGCCAAAGAAAAGAAAAAGAAAAATATGGCTAAGGATGGAAACAAAGTGTAGAAGCAAAAGTAAATAACAAGGTTTCTCTAGTTACGTAATATGAAGACTCTATTATCTCAGACTTGTCCTTTAGAATATCCATTTCCTTCCTTCTTAAACCATCTCCTAATCCCCGTAACACCTAATAAAGACCTCTAGCTCAATTAGGAATAGGTTAGTGTGATAGTAAGTGGCAGATGTGTTGATCGACTCCGGCTTCCTTGTTGTCATTGAGATTGTAAGGTAAAGTGTGTATTACCTTTGGAGTAGCTTAAACTTGAGTGGAAAAATCAGAGTGTTGTTTCTTGACTATTATTGTGAGAACCTACTTAAGGGGCGATATTCGAAGTTCTCTAAAACAAACACGCTAAACATTTTATAGTACTACTCATTGTGTATATGTTTATTGTAGATGATAGATTATTATGCATATATTAACTTAGGTTTCTGACTTGGTTATTCTTATTCAATTGCTAGAGATGTATAGATAGTTGAGCATGAATAAGGAAAACAATAGTTTTATTTTCTTAGTGGTTTTGTAGTATAGATGAAGTTTGTGAGTACCTTCTTTGGAAAACTCTCACGAGGCTATAACTTCGTCCACTAGGGAATTCCAATGGTTTAAGGCCTTGTTGCATATGGTCAATGCAATCGCGACTCAAATAAACGAGAGTAGTTAGAACTCCATTTTTGGTCACTTATTCTAATTTCTCATCTTTGCTTGAGGACAAGCAAAATCTTTGTTTTGGGGTGGTTTGATAAGAGCCCAAAACTGTAGTTTTAACCCCTTAATAATCATCTTGTTAGACCAATTATGTGAATAATAAGTAAGAGTTAATACTGATTACGTGTTTTTATGCATTTCAGGCTTCAAAGTCCATTATGTGCAGAAATGTGCCACTTTAGCGAGATAAAGGAGCAAAAGTCAGCAGAACTTCCGAATGCCATATATTTAGACTCAGACCTCAGAATTTGGCCTACCTTATGTCAAAACGACCGGCTCGGAAAGAGCTTTGCAATGGTCCAAGCCTTGACCCAATCAGAGGAGCAGAAGTGGACGAAAAGTCTGTTGAAGCCGAATCTAGCTGAAGAGGCCTTTTTGGACTGAAAGAATTGGGTTTTGGGCCTGATTCTCTGGCCCAAAACATGGCTCCAAGCCCATGCACGATTTTTGGATCTGGATGTATAAAAACAAAAGCTTAGCTCTTTGTTAATGGTAGATTATTTAGTAGAGAATTAGGGTAGATAGCTTATATAGAAAGTAGCCATTAGAATAGCTTCTAGATCTAGATTTGATTGTTTTAATTAAGTTTAGTTTTAATTCAAATTCTTATCTTAGATTAAAACTATTAGAATCATAGTTCTTCATTATTATTAATAAATAAATAGCTATTTGTTAATTTCGATTTTGTCATTTCCAATTCTAGATCTAATTTCAATTCCTGTCCTTATTTCATTTTAGTTATTAAATTAGATTTTATTATTGTTTAAATTAAGTAAATTTCGAATCTTTATAGTATGTTTAGTTTTAATCTAAATGGAAATGATTGCGTAATGATTCAAGGCTAAACCTCCATTTGAGGGGGTTGAGAAGCCTTGATGAAAGCTTGATTTCGTTTATCGTAGAGTCGTCGTAATTTCTATTCTACACCAAAAATAATTAGTTCACCATGAGAATGGGTTTAATTGTTCACATGCTAGTTATGAATTGGTAGAAATGCCATGTGTAATTAGGGATTAGGAATAACTAATTGTTCTGCGTAGTAGTTCAATCAGATTCTTGACGATTAGCCGGTAGTGGATTAAGTTGAGTTAAGGTGGAATCAATTCCCCCTCTAACTCCTTATCATAGAATCACGTAGTAATTTCATAGTCGTTTATTTAATTGACTAGTTGTATCTTGTGGGTAAGTTGCATCGTAGTCTAGTTGAAATCAGTCTCATTGACTTAAGACTGATTTCTTAGACTTAGAAAACAATCCATGCTAGGGAACTAGGAGTGGAACGAACTTCCTACTCCACTTAGTGCAATTTGCATCGAGAGTAGAAGCTTTGATAATAGAGATTAAAAGACTCAGTTTTAGTTTACTTACGGATTGAATTCATCGTTCATTTCGTAGGTAAACTATTCATTTTACTTTTATCAAATGGCGCCGCTGCCGGGGATCTTTTATAGTTATAGATATGTTTAAATTCGAATATGATTGTTTTGGGCTCTTATCTAATCTAATTTCAGTTATTTTTGCAGATAATTAAGCATAGATTTCTTCTTACAAGGGATAGTCGTGACTTTGTTGTGGGCGTTGTGAAGTGCTTTGCCGTGCGTCACCCCGGTCGCCGCAAGTAGCCCTCGAAGGCTCACGTTGGAGGTACGTCTTTTTCCTTTGTGGGATTGAATTTTGTTTGTTTCGTGGGTCGTGCTTGTTTTATTGTTTCTTGCATTTAGGAAGGTTAAATCACATTGACCAGCCTTAGGCATCTTGCATTAGGACAGGTTTTAGCCCGCTCACTAGGAAAACCTTTTTTAAGCGTGGATCGAGTGACGGTGCTTTTGCACAAGAACGGGAATCGTGTGATTTGGGTTTAGGAGCAAATATATATTAAACAAGTTTTGAAATTCAACTGGGTTGTAATTTTTGTTTGGTATTGTTTGTGTGAATTGTCCGCATCTTTTATTAGAGTCTTAGGTTTTAGAAGTAGTTTATGGTAGTAACTTCGGTCCGATAACACACTGTTACACCGTTTGATCGATATTGAACGCGACTCTCCTTAGGAGAAGTAGGCATCCCAATTAGAGGTACCGAAACTTTTGTTGGAAATACACCAATTTTTGCTGACATGGAGGGTAATAACAATAGCGTGGTTGCCCAAGTACCTAGATCTATTAAGGAATATATATATCCTACTAGGACAACCCGACCATCTTGCATCGTTCCCCGCAACCAATGCTAATCACTTTGAGTTGAAGCCCAATCTCTTTGGGGCTCCTTCCTAAGTTTTAGGGGAACGAAAGAAGAAGACCCATATCTTCATGTGAGGGAATTTGAGGATATTTGTGGGACTATTAAGCTTCAACAATTTAGTGACGAAGCTAAAAAATTAAAATTGTTCCCATTTTCTCTTAAAGAAAAAGCCAAGAGTTGGTTTCACACTCTCCCATCGAATTCCATAACGGGATGGGAAAAGTTATGCATTGTGTTTTTAAAGAACTTTTTCCCTAATCATAAGGCGACTACTTTTAGAAAAGACTTGTCATCTTTTTGCCAAACTGATGGAGAGTCATTATGGAAGTGTATGGAGAGGTTTAAGGACATGCTCTTGCAGTGTCCTAACCACGGCCTAGAGAACGGTAGGCTAGTGCAGATTCTCTATGAGGGTCTCGATTTTAATTCTAAGGCTATGATTGAGACCATGAGTACTGGGGATTTCTATGATAAGACTGTAGAAGAAGCGTGGACCTTTTTAGAAGAAGTCTCTGAGAAGGTCCAGCAATGGGAAACTAGTCGTGAGCCTAAGAAGGTGGCTAGTAGTACTACTACACAAAAGGGTTTGTTCCGCGTTGACAAGGAATTCGACACGAACGCTAGGATAGCCGCTTTAATTAGAAGAGTTGAAGCTCTCGAGCTAGAAAAAGAGACAAAGTCTCTAGCTCCAGTAGCCAATGTTGAAGTCCCTGGGTGTTTGTTGTGTGAAAGTCTTGATCACGTTATAGATAATTGCCCTGGTGTAAATGCACAAGTCAATGCTTTTAATTCATACCAAAAGCCAGGCAATAATCCTTTTTCTAACATGTATAACCCTGGATGGCGTAACCATCCCAATTTGTCTTGGTCTAAAGGTATACATCAGGGAGGCCCCGTGGTTAACTCAAACCCAGTACCACAGTATGCACCTCAACAACCTAAACTTTCACCTATAGAAGAGGCCATTGCTCAATTAACACAAAACACCATGAAATTCCAGGACACAACGCAACAGTTTATGCAAGCCAGTCAAACGGCTACTCAGGATAATGCTCAAGCCATTAGGAAGATTGAAATCACCATAGGTCAAATTGCTAATACTTTGAAATGAGAGACAAGGGTAGGTTTCCTAGTCAACCAAGTAGCTAATCCGAGGAGTCGGTTGGAAATAAGTTCTAACTTAAACCGGGCTCACGGGGAGCAAGCCAAGGCTATCACCGTTCTTAGGAGTGGGAAAACGTGTTGATAATAGGGTTGAGATGTCTAAGGGCCGAGGTCGATCTGATCCGATAGAGTGTGAGAAGGAGGAAGGTGAGGTGAGTGAATCTAATAGTCATAATACTTCTAAGAAGGGTGTAGAACCTTTCATGCTGTGGAGACTAACCCTGTGCCATCTTATATACCTAAAGCTCCTTTTCCCCAACGTTTGATTCCGGCTAAGAAAGGTTCTAATCTTAATGAAATAATGGAAATGTTTAAACAGGTTCAAATAAATATTCCGTTACTTGATGCTATAAAACAAGTTCCTTTCTATGCCAAGTTTCTTAAAGATTTGTGTACACAAAAATGTAAGTTGAATGTGCACAAGAAAGCTTTCCTAACTGGGCAAGTGAGTTCTATTATCCAAAACCAAACTCCAACTAAGTTTAGAGATCTAGGATGCCCTACTATTTCTTGTGTTATTGGTGATCATATGATTGAGAAAGCATTACTTGATTTAGGAGCTAGTGTTAATTTGTTGCCTTATTCAGTTTATTTACAGCTTGGTCTTGGTAAGTTGAAACCTACATCAATTACTCTTCAATTGGCAGATAGGTCTATTAGGATTCCACGTGGTGTTGTTGAGGATGTTTTGATTCAGGTTGATAAATTTTATTTCCCTGTTGACTTTGTTGTTCTGGATACACAACCTGTTCAAGATCCTAAACACCATATTCCGGTCATTTTAGGTCGTCCCTTTTTAGCCACTTCTAATGCTATCATTAAGCGTTAAGAATGGAGTGTTAAAAATTTCTTTTGGTAATATGACTACAGAACTTAATGTGTTTAATGTGGGTCAAGAACCTCCTGAACCTGATGATTTTTGGGAGGTTAATCTTATTGATAGTATAGTTCACGAGACTTTCTTGGAGGGTTATTCTGATGACCCTCTTGAGTCTTGTTTAACTAATTCTGGTAGTGGTTGTGATGTGGATGATGTAATTTGTGAAGTTAATGCGTTGCTGGATGCAACCCCAATTTTAGAAACTGATACGTGGAGAGCCATGATAATAGTAAAAATGAGTAGTCTACCTACGAAATGAACTATGAATTCAAAACGTAAGTAAACTAGAACTATTCTTTTAAGTGTTGATTATCAAAGCTTCTACTCTCAATGCGAATTGCACTAAATGGAGTACGAAGTTCGTTCCACTCCTAGTTCCCTAGCATGGATTGTTTTCTAAATCTAAGAAATCAGTCTTAAGTCAATGAGAGCTTTACGAAATGTTATACTAACAAGACGCGTTAATTTAAATAACGAGATATAATAAATAACAAGATGAAATATAAACTAAAGTTAATCTACTTAAAGCTACGGGAAATAATGATTGTTTGAATCTAGATAAAGAGATTAGAGGGGAATTGAATCCACCTCGAATCCAACTTAACAACCTAGCGTAGAATGTTGTATCTCAATTCTCACGTTCTTCTGGGCGAGAATTTCGAAGTTCTAATCCCTAGTGTTCATGGCATTCCTACCGGATACTAACTAGAATGTGAGGTCGTCCACCCATTCTCATGGCGAAACACGACCTTCTAGAGTGGAATAGATTCTACAACGATTCTATACTAAACAACTAAGTTTTCAACAAGGCTTCATCAACCCCTCTAATGGAGGTTTTAGCCTTGATTCATTAAACTAACATTTCCCATTGAATCTAAACTAAACATAATGTAAAGATTCTAACTTTATGAAATTTAACTAATCTAAATTAAACAATAACAAAATCTAATTAATAACTAAGCATTGAATAACAAATAATAAATGAAATTAGATCTAACAATTGTAATTGACAAATCGAAATTGAATCAAGAACAACTATTTTATTATCTAATTCAAGGGAGAACAATTATTCAATACTAAATTTAAAGCAAGAATAAAAACTAATTCCTTTAATCTAAAACTAGATCTAGAACTAAGGTTTAATGGAGGCTAACTAATCTAATTTATTTTCTCACCTAACTATCTACCATTAACAAAGAGCTAAGCTTTTGTTTTTATACATTCAGATCCAAAAATCGTGCATGGGCTTGGAGCCATGTTTTGGGCCGAGAAGAATCAGCCCAAAACCCAGTCTTTCGATCTAAAAAGGCCTCTTCAGCTGCAGTTGGCTTCCACAGACTTTTCGTCCACTTCTGCTCCTCTGATTGGGTCAAGGCTTAGACCATTGCGAAGCTCTTTCCGAGCCGGTCGTTTTGACATAAGGTAGGCCTCAATCCGAGGTCTGAGTCCAAAGATATGGCATTTGGAAGTTCTACTGACTTTTGCTCCTTTATCTCGCTAAAGTGGCACATTTCTACACATAATGGACTTTGAAGCCTGAAATGCATAAAAACACGTAATCAGTATTAACTCTTACTTATTATTCACATAATTGGTCTAACACTATGATTATTAAGGGGTTAAAACTACAGTTTTGGGCTCTTATCAAGCCACAATAGAGCACCTGACTCCATCTGAGTCTACCCCAGTCTCTTCTATAGAGAGTCCTCCTAAGCTAGAGTTGAAACCATTACCTGATACTCTTAAATATGTTTTTCTGGGACCTGATCATTCTTTGCCGGTTATTATTGCTTCTAATCTAGATAATGAACAAGAAGGTAAATTGATTAGGGTTCTTAAAGAGCATAGAGCAGCTTTAGGGTGGAATATTGCTGATATTAATGGTATAAGCCCAACTGATTGTATGCATCATATTCATCTTGAGAAGGATGCTAAACCAACCCGTGAGTTTCAGAGACGGCTTAATCCTAACATGAAAGAGGTAGTGAGAGCCGAGGTTCTCAAGTTGTTAGATGCGGGTATCATTTATCCCATTTCCGATAGTAAATGGGTGAGTCCTGTTCAGGTTGTCCCTAAAAAGTCTGGGCTTACAGTAGTTAAGAATGCGAAGGGCGAGTTAGTGCCCACCCGTATGACTACTGGATGGCGTTTTTGCATTGACTATCGTAAGTTGAATTTGGCCACTAGGAAAGATCACTTTCCTCTTCCGTTTATTGACCAGATGCTCGAGAGGTTAGCCGGTCATAAATATTATTGTTTTCTTGATGGTTATTCCGGTTATTACCAAATATGTATTATCCCTGAGGATCAAGAAAAGACTACTTTTACTTGTCCTTTTGGAACTTTTGACTATCGTCGTATGCCTTTTGGATTATGTAATGCACCTGGTACCTTCCAGCGATGCATGCTTAGTATTTTTTCTGATATGGTAGAAAGGTTTCTTGAGGTGTTTATGGATGACTTCTCAGTGTTTGGGGATTCTTTTGATGAAGGTTTGCACCGCTTAGAATTAGTGTTAATTAGGTGCAAGGAGAAGAACCTTGTGTTGAATTGGGAGAAGTGTCATTTTATGGTTCAACAGGGTATTGTTCTTGGTCATATTGTTTCTAGTAAAGGAATTGAGGTCGATAAGGCCAAGGTTGATGTCATTTTGGCCTTCCACCACCTAAGACCGTGAAAGATATTAGGTCATTCTTAGGTCATCTTTGGTTTTATAGGCGTTTCATTAAAGACTTTAGCAAGATTTCTCGTCCCTTATGCAATTTACTTGGTAAGGACGTCGCTTTTGTCTTTGATGACGATTGTTTGAAAGCTTTTGAGAAGCTTAAGCATTTATTGACTACCGCTCCTATCATACAACCACCTGATTGGAGTGAGCCTTTTGAGTTAATGTGTGATGCGTCTGACTATGCAGTTGGGGCTGTTTTAGGTCAACGGTTTGACAAGTTGCCCCATGTTATTTATTATGCTAGTCGAACCCTTAATGATGCACAGATGAACTACACTACAACTGAGAAAGAGTTGTTAGCTGTTGTGTTTGCTTTAGACAAATTTAGGTCTTACCTCATAGGATCTAAAGTTGTCGTGTTTACTGATCATTCGGCTTTGAAATATCTCCTTACTAAGAAGGACGCTAAAGCGCGTTTGATTATTTGGGTACTCTTTGTTGCAAGAGTTTGATATAGAGATCGGGGATAAGAAAGGTACGGGAGAACGGGTGGTGACCACTTGTCTAGACTTATAGTAGAATCTTCTACCGATATTTTGCCCGTAAATGAATCTTTTTCCGATGAGCAACTTTTTGTTATATCACAATCGCCTTGGTATGGATATTGTTAATTATCTTGTAACGAAACAGTTTCCCCTCATTGGAGAACTTGCGGGATAAATCTAAGTTTCTTCCGAGGTTAGGAATTTTTTCCGGGATGATCCATACTTGTTTAAGTCATGCCCGACCAGATTGTTAGGAGATGTGTCTCGAGAGTGAGTCTCATAGTATTCTCTCTTTTGCCATGACCATGCATGTGGTGGTCACTTTGGTCCTAAAAAGACGGCCGCGAAAGGTTTTGGTGTGTGGTTTTATTGGCCTAATCTATTTAGGGATGCACATGAGTTTTGTTTGAATTGTGATAGATGCCAGCGTACAGGTAATATTTCCCATAGGAACATGATGCCTCTTTCCCCTATTTTAGTTGTGGAGCTTTTTGATGTATGGGGTATAGACTTCATGGGTCCTTTCCCTCCTTCCTTTGGTTATCTTTACATCCTTGTTGCCGTAGACTATGTTTCTAAGTGGGTTGAGGCGGTGCCATGTAAAACGAATGATCATAAAGTCGTAGTTAACTTTTTAAAATATAATATATTTTCTCATTTTGGTACTCCTCGTGCAATTATAAGTGATAATGGTACTCATTTTACACACCGAGCATTTGAATCTTTAATGAAAAAGTACTCTATTACTCATAAGCTTGCTACCCCATATCATCCTCAAACTAGTGGCCAAGTAGAAGTATCTAATAAGGAGATTAAGCGGATTTTAGAAAAGACTGTACGACCCGACCGTAAGGATTGGTCTCAACGTCTTAATGATTCTCTTTGGGCTTATAGAACTGCTTATAAGACTCCTATTGGTATGTCCCCTTATAGGCTTGTGTTTGGAAAGGCATGTCATTTGCCTGTAGAATTGGAACATCGTGCTTTTGGGCCATTAAAACGTTTAACTTCGATATCGTAAAAAAGGTTGGTTCATAACGTAAACTTAAGTTGAATGAGTTAGCTGAGTTAAGGAATGAGGCATACGAGAATGCCAAGATTTACAAAGAGCGGACTAAGATTTTTCATGATAAATCTATTCTTCGAAAGTCTTTTGAACCTAATATGAAAGTCTTGCTATATAATTCTCGTTTGCGCCTTTTTTCGGGTAAGTTACGTTCTAGGTAGACTGGTCCTTTCATTGTTAAAACTGTTTTTCCTCATGGTGCTGTTGAGATAGAAGATCCTACGGATGGTCGTGTGTTTAAGGTAAATGGTCAACGTTTGAAACCATACCTTTGACGGTTTGGCGAGGCGGGGATGTGGAAGAAGTAAGTCCGCTTGATCCTATTTATCATGACTGATTGAGTATCCGGCTTGTTGATAAGCCCACAATAGCAATGATCGGTTATTGTGAAGCATTCGTCGCTAGAGAGCGTTAAGCAGAAGCGCTTGTGGGAGGCAACCCATGTTTTTAGTATTTCCGAAAATTGAAAAAAAAAAAAAAAAAAACCTTGCCAGCGCTTCAAGTTGAGTTGAGCGACTTCGCGCAAAACACACAGTAAATTCAAAAACTCGAAGCGCCTGGCATGTGGAAGCGACCAGCCTACGACCTCCGTGGACCACGAAATTTTCCAGTTTTTTTCGAGGACCGGTCAGGTCGAACCCCAATCGAACTAAGCGAAGACAACCAAAAAGAGTTCGGTGAACAGGATGGAGCAATGAATATGGCCATAATAGTTGGGAATTTATTTTCCATTTTATTGTTCGCATTTCCTTATTATATATGCATGTTTTTATTTTTTGAGTCATGTGTACCTTTCGCATAGCTCATGCATTCCACTTTAGCACCTTTTCTCCGTGTTTTTGGAGACGTGTAACTCTATGGAATGAGATATGTGCCACAGGTTAGTCGTCATAGTAAATTGGTTCCTTTTCTATTTTATCGATTTTATATCTTTAGTGAGGTACTAATTTCTATAGGTGACTCGAGTTTTATTTTTCGTTCATGGAGCTATTGGTAACTTCTTTCCTTATTCTTTTACTTGTCTATGTTATTAATTTTTGGAATTAAGCATATCTGTCAACATTGAGGACAATGTCTAAACTAAGTTTGGGGGTGGGAACAAAATGTTTTGTTTAGCGAAAAATAAAACTTATGTATACTATGCACTTAGGGGTAGTGGTATCGTTTCCTTTTCTATGATGATTATAGTCTAGAAATCTCAGTTAGCATTAGAATTAAGAGTAGTTATTAAGAAACTTAGGTTAAGATATAGGTAATAGTTTACGCATCTTTTCATAAATGTCTTGCATGAAGCGTTATATTTGTATTTGGCAAAGTACTTTTTCGAGACCTAAGTTAGAGTGCTTAATTTTACATATCCGGTGAGAATCTAGCCTAAAAGCCTCATATGAGTTGATATCTGAGTGATGACACAATGGAGAAGTTAATTCGAAGTAGAGAAAAACACACGCCCACTTGCTTGATCACCATACCATATCCTAAAAGAGAATTTAGGCTATCTTTGGATCGATATAGCCAGAAATTCAAACCTAAAAGAATATTTTTTCCGCTTAGTAAGCCTAATCGAGCCTTTTATTAGCCTTTTCATAAACCGCAAATTCCTTACCCTATATAAAAAAAAAAAATAAAATAAAAAATAAAAATAAAAATAGCCTACCCATTTGATAAGTTTGAGAAATAGGATGAAATGAAGAAAAGAAATGAGAAAGACCTGTGGAAAATCAATAATTTGTTAGTTGCTTCAAAAGAAAAATAAAAAAAAGAAAGTTTCCATCCAAAGAAAAGAAAAATAGAAATAAAATAAAAAAGTTAGAACTCCAAAAATAGAATCAAAGGAGTCAAAAAGCCAAAACAAAATGGCTAAGGATGGAAACAAAGTGTAGAAGCAAAGTAAGAACAAGACTTTCTCTAGTTACAGAATTTGAAGACCTTATTTTATCAGACTTGTCTATTTTGTTTATCCATTCCAGTTATTCTTAAACTATCACCTAAGCCATACATAACACCTAATAAAGACCTTTAGCTCAATTAGGAATAGGTTGGTGTGATAGTAAGTGGTAGGTGTGTTTGATCGACCTCAGCTCCTTTGGATGTCATTGAGATTGAGAGGAAAAGTGTGCCCACTACACACTGGAGTGAGCGAAACCTGAGCGGAAAAATCAGAGTATTTTTGTCTTGACATATTTGTGAGGACCTACTTAGGGATTATTTATTCAAGTTTGAGAACCGGACGCTTTGCATTTCATAGTTTTGTTCGTTGCATGTATGTTTATTTGTAGATGATTTGATTATTATGCATATGTTAACTTAGGTTTTAAAATGAGTATTCTTTATTCCTTGCTAGTGAGAAGTATGAATATCTGAGATAAATCAAGGAAAGATTACTGTTATTTCTTAGTCATTATAGTATAGATGAAGTTTGTGAGTACCTTCTCGAAAACTCTCACGAGACTAAACTCGTCCCACTAGGGTAAACCTTGGGGTTTAAAAGGCTTGTTGCACATGCTAAGTGTAATCGTGATTCCCTCTTAAAATGAGTTAGGATTTTTAATTTTTGTTATTAGTTTAGATTTAGTTTTGCTTGAGGACTAGCAAAATGTAAGTTTGGGGTATTTGATAAAGCATAAATATTACATTATTCAGCTCAATTTTATATTAGTTAGTTCGTTTAATTTATTCGTTTGATTTAGTTAGTGTATTTTTGGTGGCTTTACAGGAATTGGACTTAACATGATTAAAGGTGTGGAAACTGTCGAGATTCGGGATGTCAGTGGCATGAGGTCCCCTAGTCTGGTTGGGCCTTGTTAAAGCATGTGAGTAAAGACAAGACGAAATAAAAGAATGAAAAGCAAATGGGTCATGAACTTAAGTAGGCACATAACCATCGAGAGTTGAGTTTAAGCCCATGTGCTGAAGACCCATGTTCATCTCATTAGGCCAGCCCATAACCAAACATCAAAGCCCACACAACTAACTAATGGCCATACCATTCAAGTCCACCCGAGAAGCACCGTAGCAATCCTTAACTTCCTTCTCCATCGCAAACAAACCTGGAAATCCGAAAATCCCGCCTTTACAAATTCAAACCAAGATATTAAAAGCCCAAATCGCTACCACCGAATAAAGAGGATCTTTAGTTTCCTTCTCTATCGATTTTTCTTGCATAAAGAAGAAAAGGAGCGAAAGCAATTGGGGCTGGTCGGGCTGGAGAAAAACCGACAAAGAGAGTAGAAAGAAGCGGCTCTTGGCTGAAAAAAAACAGCACGACAAGGAAGGGCTCTCGTGGAAGAGAGGGAGAACAGAAAGGAGAGAATAGAAAAGCCGGTAGCAGGAAAACACAGCAGTAAAGGGAGGTTCTTGGGGCTGGAAAAACAGCAGTAAAGGAAGGTCATTTGGGGCTGGGAAAAACGCAGAACAAAAGCAGAAGCGAGCTACTGCAGGAGTTCGAATTATGCGGTCATTGGAACTCTCCAAAACGGAGAGAGAGAGAGAGAGAAGACCTCACATGGGCTGAAACGGGGAGCTATCTTGGCGAGGGTGTGGACGTTGTGCTACTGAGTACAACCGTTGGAACCAAGGAGCAAGAGGAGAGGACTTCACAAAGAAAGGCTATGGTTTTGCTAAGGGAGTTTTATTTCTTACGTTTTATGGTTCCGGTTATTATGTGTAGCTAAACTATAAGCTAGGGCTTAGAGGAAGCCCTAGACTTCGTGAGGGTTTATCTTGTTTAATTGATTCATAGTTCTCCATATTAATTAATAACTGATTGATTTCGCTGATATTAGTAGAATACTTTCATTGATTACATCTCGCATGTTAAAAGTTCATGACTTGACTAGTTAATCGTTAGATAAATATTATGTTCTTATCAAAGCATCGTTTTTATCGGTTATGTAAACTTGTGAGAAGTCGTGCTGTAAGAAGACGATTTTTGCTAGGAGTTTATATTCTCGTTTGTTGAAATTCAATCAAACCAATATATAGTTTATATAAGAGCTCAACGTTCACATCTCCGAGAAAGCTAGGGTTTCCTTTCCTTCGTGCTACTCGTAATTAAAAGAGAACTTTGAATTAATTGAATTAGGATTCTTACAACAGTCTAGGGTCGATTCAAATGCCTTAGTAGTCTCTCCATTGATAATTTAATATAAGTTCTATAGTTTTCATAATTAAGTTAAATAGGACTAGTTATTAGTTAATCAAAACTTCATAAACCAATATAGTTCGGATTAGGTTAAGTAGTATTTTAATATTCAATTGTTCCTAAATAGCAATCCCTGTGGGATCGACCCCATTCTCATGGCGAAACACGACCTTTTAGAGTGGAATAGATTCTACAACCAATTCTATACTAAACAACTAAGTCTTCATCAAGGCTTCATCAACCCCTCTAATGGAGGTTTTAGCCTTGAGTCATCAAAACATCATTTCCCATATTATTATAACTAAACATACTATCAAGATTCGAAATTTACTTAATTTAAACAATAATGAAATCTAATTTAATGACTAAAATGAAATAAGGACAGGAATTGAAATTAGATCTAGAATTGGAAATGACAAAATCGAAATTGATAAAGAATACTACTTTATTGATCTAATCAAATTGAAGAGCAAGATTCAAAGGTTTAATCTAATACAATAATTTAAATGGAACTAAACTTAATTAAAACAATTAAATCTATATCTAGAAGCTATTCTAATGGCTACTTTCTATTCTAAGCTATGAACCCTAATTCTCTACTAATTAATCTACCATTAACAAAGAGCTAAGCTTTTGTTTTTATACATCCAGATCCAAAAATCGTGCATGGGCATGGAGCCATGTTTTGGGCCAGAGAATCAGGCCCAAAACCCAATTCTTTCAGTCCAAAAAGGCCTCTTCAGCTAGATTCGGCTTCAACAGACTTTTCGTCCACTTCTGCTCCTCTGATTGGGTCAAGGCTTGGACCATTGCAAAGCTCTTTCCAAGCCGGTCGTTTTGATATAAGGTAGGCCCAATTCCGAGGTCTGAGTCCAAAGATATGGCATTCGGAAGTTTTGCTGACTTTTGCTCCTTTATCTCGCTAAAGTGGCACATTTCTGCACATAATGGACTTTGAAGCCTGAAATGCATAAAACACGTAATCAGTATTAACTCTTACTTATTATTCACATAATTGGTCTAACAAAGTATGATTATTAAGGGGTTAAAACTACAGTTTTGGGCTCTTATCAAACCCCCCAAACAAAGATTTTGCTTGTCCTCAAGCAAAGATGAGAAATTAGAATAAGTGACCAAAAATGGAGTTCTAACTACTCTCGTTTCGCTGAGTGCGATTGCATTGACCATATGCAACAAGGCCTGAAACCACTAGGAATTCCCTAGTGGACGAAGTTATAGCCTCGCGGAGAGTTTTCCGATGAAGGTACTCACAAACTTCATCTATACTACAACGACTAAGAAAATAAAACTATTGTTTCCTTATTCATGCTCAACTATCTATACATCTCTCTAGCAATTGAATAAGAATAACCAAGTCAGAAACCTAAGTTAATATATGCATAATAATCTATCATCTACAATAAACATATACACAATGAGTAGTACTATAAAATGTTTAGCAGGTTTGTTTCTGAGAACTCGGAATAGCGTCCTTAAGTAGGTTCTCACAATAATAGTCAAGAAACAACACTCTGATTTTTCCACTCAAGTTTTGCTACTCCAGTGTACAGTGGGCACACTTTACCTTACAATCTCAATGACAACAAGGAAGCCGGAGTCGATCAACACATCTGCCACTTACTATCACACTAACCTATTCCTAATTGAGCTAGAGGTCTTTATTAGGTGTTACGGGGATTAAGAGATGATTTAAGAAGGAAGGAAATGGATATTCTAAAGGACAAGTCTGAGATAATAGAGTCTTCATATTACGTAACTAGAGAAACCTTGTTATTTACTTTTGCTTCTACACTTTGTTTCCATCCTTAGCCATATTTTTCTTTTTCTTTTCTTTGGCTTTTGACTCCCTTTTATTCTATTTTTAGAGTTTTTATTTTATTTCTATTTTATTTCTAAAGCAACTAACTAAATTTTTGTTTACACAGGTTTTTCTCTTCTTCTTTCTTCATCATTCTATTCTCAGACTTATTCTAAATTGGGTAGGTTTTTTTTTTTTTTTTTTTTTTTTTTTTTTTGTTTTGTTTTTGTAACAGGGTAAAGGAATTGTGGTTTATGGAAGGGCTAATGAAAGGCTCAGTGGGGCGACTAGCGGAAAATAATTCATAGGTTTGAATTTCTGGCTATATCGATCCAAAGAGGGCCTAAATTCTCGCTTAGGATATGGTTTAGTGATCAAGCAAGTGGACGTGTGATTTTCTATCCGGATTTTTACTTCTCCCTTGTGTCATTTCTCAAATGTTTCACTCATATAAGACTTTAGGCTATATTCTCACAGGATTTGTAAAATAAGTACTCTAGCCTAGATTTCAGAAACTTACTGCTAACAATCATAGATACTCATGTAATATATTTATAGATAGATGTAAAGATTATTACCTATATATTAACCTAAGTTTCTAACAATTATTACGACGCTAAATGACCTACATTGAGACTTCTAGATTGTTAAGAGCATGGAGAAAGAAACAATACCAATATTCCTAAGTGTATAGCATAACTTATTTATTTATATTTTTGAATTTTTGAAATTTTAACTAGAAAACAAATGCATATTATACATATTTATATCCTAGCAGATGTCTTAATTACACGTGTTTCTATGCCCCCAAACAAGAAGCATGCTTTGTCCTCAAAGCATTTAAATAAAAGAGGTAGGAAAAATACCATTGAAGCGTGGAAATTCAGAAACATCTGCAAAACAAGGTTAGAACGCATACTAATATAGGAAATAAAAAATGACGCAACTCTATAAGAGTTCCACCCATTATGGGGTTACCGTAATTAAATTGCTTGGGACATAAGCGGACACTCAACGAAACTAAAAATTACCTCCACTCCCATCGTTATTCGTCATCTTCGCCATCCTCTACTTCTATAAAGAAGTGAGGCTCCTTCAAGGCGTCCCGCCATGCTATGATAATTTGCCAAGCTTCACGCCATTTATCATCTATGGTTGCTAACCTATTAAGTGCCACTTGGTCCGATGGGTTGTAGGGTGCAACTGGTGAGGTTGTATCCGCCACCCCTTGCCAAGTCATTGCACGGAAAGATCGAATAATACTATTGGTGGGTTGCACCGTGTCTACCCTAATCCAATCCGTGAAGCGTGTACAAAAATAGGAAAGAAACATAGCATAATCATTGAAATTAGAACAGGCATAAGAAGGTACTTATGTCTCATGGTATGGGCTCGTGCTAAACTAGACATCAAAATTCTGGGAAGGTCATAGAACCGGCGTCCCGTGGCTAAAGCAAGAAAAACGCTGCAAGTGGCGTCATTCACAGAAAAAACGCCATTCCCCTAAAATGTGTTTAGCATAATCCAAAACATAACAGTTCCTATGTACATGGACAGGCTACCAAGGGCAACGTTATAGTCCCCTTGGTCCTCAATACGGAAAATGCACGCCCCATAAGCCTCGCGGCAAAACTCATAAGTGTAGACATGCATATTATCGACCCAATAGCACCATGGGTCTTGTATCTCAGCGGGCATAGCAAGTCCAAGAACAAATGCTAGCAAGAACCTGGTAATTTCCATTGGTTCATCGTCAATGTTGATGGAGAACACTTGTTCTCCATCCGGTCTCTCAAGAAAATGCAGTTATTATAAAAATAAGATGCAAGTCTTTGGAGAATAAAGTTCACCGGTCTTACCATAAGAGGTTCCCAGCCAACGATGTGATCACCTCATGAAACCAAGCACCGTAAGTAGTGCTTTGGAACAAATCTTCGAAAGACTGTTCCGGTATTATTATAGAAGATGTCATCTCAAAACTACGCTCTGGAACAGCTGCAAAACAACTGGGCACAACTCGCGGAAAACTAGAATTTTTCTGGTCCACGGAAGGCAGGGCGCGAGCGCGCTCAACTAGGGCGCGAGTCGCGCTCTTTGTATTTTGGAATTCCAGTGTTTGAGAGCGAGTCGCACTTGACTTGGGCGCGGGCATGCTCTGAGCAAAATTTTATGTCAGAAGTGTAAGGCGCAAGCGCGCTCCGAGTTGCAGATTTGCGAAAATGGAGACGAAACGTGGGAATCGCGGGTGTGAAGGGTGCGTGATGGAAGTTAGATGTAGTGTGAGTTGTGAGTGTAGAATGTATGAAGTTTATATAGGTTTTAAGTTGCTAAAACGGATCGGGAAGTTGCCACAAAGTATTTACGGCAGTTTCCGAAAATCCTAAAATTTCCAAACCCTAAAACGGAAACAACTCATTTTCTTGATTCTAATTCAAACCCAGTATCTTTTAGGTTGATTTTATGATTGAATGTACCTATTTAATCTAGATTTCATCCTACAATGATTCTCACTCATAGATATGCCTAAACGGCCATATTTTCACCTTTTACTCATAATAAATTCTAACACTAGGGTTATATAAAAATAAAGCTTGAATTGATAAAACCACCCCCAAACAAGTTGGGAAGGTGGGATCAATATGAAACAACCACACATACTGAAAATAACCCCTTATATTAAAATTTTCATTCGGAGTACCTTTCACTACAAAATTCAAAATACGAAAATAAAAGTTACATTACAATAAAAACAACAAAAATAAAATAAAACAACAACCACTATCAATCCTCACACTCTCTAAACACCTCGCCACTGGTGGCGGAGGGCACACTCTCTAGTGGTGGCTCCTGGGCTCCCGAAGGTCCAGCAGCAGTCGTCCTTCGTCGACGACGCTCATGCCTAAAGTGTGTCCTCCTCGGCGAGTCCGTATGAGGTGGGAAGCGTGCAAGCATATCCACTAAACCGGGGCTGGCTTCCATCTCACCCCGCTGTTCCCATCTCTCATCCTCTCTGCAGGTGCGGATCTCGAAGTTGTGATGAATAGTCGCCGTCGAGTCCGGAGGTCCAGACAGATAGTGTTTAGTGAACGCGATGCCCCTATGAGCCACAGACCCATGCGTTTCAGATCGACCAACACCTCGGAAGGCATCCGTAGATCAAAGCAAGTCACGTCCTCCTCATCCTCCTCCGAATCATCCTCATCCCTCCTCCTCTATCTCATCCCCGTTTCCTATCCATGGCAATATCCAGCGTTGTTGGACACACTCCCTATAGATACGCGGGTTACGGTGGGGGTAATGTAAATCCTATCATCCCGGAGCTGCTTTCATCTTCATCATGATCTTGGTAATTAACAATACGGGAAGAGGTGCCAAAGACTTTCCGACCCCTAATCATGCTCAGCAAAAACTCCAAGATACAGAAATCGTATACGCTCTGGAGTACCCATAAGATGTGGAGGCAGGGCAGACCGATGTCACTGACCTTGGTCCTTCCCTAGGACATTCCGACCAATCCACTGAGCTGTGGCCAGCGGGTTGGTCCTGAGGGATGCTTGCCGACCAAATGGGGAGTTGGTATTGTAGCTCCCATTGATGACAGTCACGCCCATCAAAGGCTCTACCCCGTCAAACTGGGGCTCCTGTAAAGTGGCATCCAGATGGATTCTAGGCGGAATGCCTAGAATCTCAGCCAACAGTCCAGTAGTCAACTCCTTCCTCTTCTTCCTTACCAACACAAAAATCCTACTCCCCTCCAACTCCCTGGTGTTGTAGAACCGTCGGACCAAGTCTTCGTGGTAGAAGGCTTCGGTCGAGTACCACAAACTACTCCAGTCTCTACTAGCCATTTCGTCACCGTAAAAACGGCGAAGTGGTCGGCAGTGAAAACTTGCTCCGGTAAAATTCGGCGTTGTTGAGCCATCTAGTGTTTGGAATGGAGTGAGGGTTGAAATGTGATGTGGTGGTGGGATTTTAATAGGCCGGTTGAAGCAACAGTGGTGGTGGTGGAGTGGTGGCGGCGCAGCACAAAAATTATGAATTTTCGGTGGGTTTTAGTGATGGAAATCGGTGGGGGTTGTGGTGGTATTGTTTTAGAGAAGATTTGGGTTGGGATTTGATTTTAGGCGTGGGTTTATTGTATTTTCTTTTTAACTTTTATTTTGTTTTAGGTTTTGGAGCTTTGTTAATGGCGGAATGGAGGAAGAAACGATGAACTATTCGTGGAGGTAAGGGCGCGGTCGCGCTGTCGGTGGGCGCGGGTTGGGCCCAAGCCCAAAATCGAAATTTTTGATTTTTTTCGATTTTTTTCGCGAACTTCAAATCAAAATTGCCGCTTCATTACCGGTCCGATTTTTGCGAATGAGATATGGAAATGATCAGGAGAGAATTTCCTATCCAATGATCCATAAAACACTCTATTCTGACCGTCGGTGACATATAAGATAGTGGAAAACGCCTCGAAGTGCGTGCATGACGTAAGTTATGCGAACGAATGAACACTAAATTAGATGACGTCAACCCCAATGAACTCTACTAATGGACCTAAGCAACACAAATAGAAAGTTTGAGCAATCCGGATGGAAAGACCGATTTCCCACCCCCAAACAAATTTTTAAACACAAAATTTGTTTTAACATGGGTCGTTTAAAGTCAGATTCCCAAGACTTGTTGGATTGCTAGTTCTCTGGGTTTAGATATATATCTATATCTAAAAATGAAAACAATTATTATTATTATTATTATTATTATTATTTATTTATTTATTTATTTATTTATTATTATTATTTTTTTTTTTTTTTATTATTTTTTTTAATAGGAAAAACATTAAGCAAATAAAGACATAATTCACACCATAGAGAAACATGACTCAAAAATCCGAGAAAACATGCAAGAGTGGAAAACGTGAAATATGTGAACCGTGGACTTAGGATCCGGTACTTACAGCCACACACTCCATAGGGAGGGCCCGGTTACCTTAATGGTGCACTCACCAATATATTAAAGTGAAAGGAAGTGCACCAAACACAGAAATTGAGTCGTTTATAGTCAGATACTCGAGACTTTATCTAAAATATATGTATGAACATGCAGTTGATCATATATCAACAACCGAAATAGTTGTGGATCATTCCATAAATAAATATCACAGAAAACATATCCAAACACAATCAAGCACCAAGATTTCCCTACGACGGACCTAGTGGAATGAAAACTAAGTCGGATAACCCTATTGTGTAACCTATCATGCACCTTCTTTTTAATTTTTGAATGAGTGGGTGTTTTAGTAAATAAGTGTGGAAAAGTGAATGGTTGTGGAGAATATGGTGGATATGGATAAGTTGTAGAAAGACGACACATTACACAATGAGGATGTGGTTTTAGCACCGAACTCATTCATTGTGTGTGTAGGGACTTTCTCAATTCTGAAAATGAAGGTGTCAAATAGTTTGTCCTTCTGAAGTATCTGTTTGCTAGGAGGATTTAAAAAATTATGAAGCACAGGAGAAACAAAAGGATCGAGTGCAAACTCGAGATTCCTTTGAAAGGGTGGAAGGAGGGGAGTCGAGGTGGATGTTGTGCAAGTTAGTTCTTGATATGGTGAATTGTCACCTACTCGAAGAAACTCATCGAATTCCTCATCTAGATTGGTCATATCCACATTACTATGGTAGTCCTCTACATCTTTGAGAAAGTCATCTATCCCGGTCCTCATCAATAATATGTGTATCGACTAGTGTAGGAATGAAAATGTTTGAGTCGACTTTCCAAAGGAAAGAATTTTGGGAATATGATTATCGGGAACGCGTGTTGTTGAAATAATCTCGTTTAAGCTCTCGATCATGCTAACCTCTCCATCCATAGGCTAATCGGGTAATTGTGTCCTTGTTTTAAAAATATTGACTTCAACATCAAGATGGCCAAAAGACATGGACATTGAACCATCACGCAATTAATGAGCGCATTGGCGGTTGCCGGAAAGGATGCCCTAAAATGATGGGGACAGAGTCGTTAGCGACTTACATGTATCGAGGAGGACTACAAAATCAGCCGGATAGTAAAAATCCCGAACTTTTACCAAAGACATTTTTCGACTACACCCTTAGGATACTTAATAGACCGATCGCTAATTGCAACATCATTTTAGTGGGTTGCATCTTGTCTAGACCTATTTGTCTATACAAATAAAATGGGAGTAAGTTAACACTAGCCCCAAGGTCTAATAACGATGGTCGTCGTATAGGAATCTCTAAGGTGCATTTACAATGATGGGGCGACCCGGGGTCCTTGTACTTAACAATTCCATTATTTTCGGATAAGGTTGGGAATTGTTACGTTAAAAGGCGTCTTTTGGTATATTTGTCTTACGCCTAGTAGTACACAATTCCTTAAGAAACTTAGCATGATGTGGTAGCTTTTTAATAGCTTCGAGGAAGGGAAGGTTTATAGTTAGATTCTTGAAAACGTCCCTAATCTCCTCGTAATTTGTATCCCTAGTTAACATGGGTAATTTTTGTGGAAACGGTGGTTTCTGTCTATATTTAGCAATGGTATCACCTGGATGTTTAACCGTGGCTTTCTGTTTCTTAGGTTGTGTTGTAACTGGTACCTCTACAGTGGTAGGCTCTTCAGTTTCTATTTCGGTATCTAGTAAAATAGCAGGTGTAGGGGCTACTGGTGGGGTAACTATAGGTATAGTTACCTTGTTATCAACCACTCTGCCAGAACGGAGGGTGGTGATGGCATTTATCTCACCTACATTTTCATATTCATTACTAGTATTATCGGTTACCTCAAAGGCTGTGTTTGTTGTTTTAGGATTAGGTATTGCGTGACCTGGCAACACACCTTTGGTTTGGGCTTTATCTTGAGCCAACTGTTGGGTTAAATTATTAACGGATTGTTAGAAGTTGTTGGTTAGATTGAGCCATGGTTTGGAAAAGTTTTGGCTCACTTGTATGAAGGTGTCAAAGGCGATCCGGTTGTGTGGGTGTAGTAGTCACGGGTGGTGTATTTGGAACTATTTCACGTGAATTATTTATGGGTGGATTTTGATAATTATTATTGACCGAACGACACCTCTATTAGCATTATAATTATTATAATTACCTTGACCTTGTGCTTGACCTTGTCGAGGTTGCACTTGGTTGTTATAATTATTAAAATTACCCCGACCTCGCCCTTGTCGTAGTGGAGCTTGGTTAAAAGCGTGGCGTTGGCCTAACATATTGATTATTGTACCCTTGAGGTGTGACGTGTTGGTTATTTCTCCAACCGGAGTTGGGATTTTGTCTCCAAGGGGCGTTAGGTTCACTATTAGTGGAACAAGCCTGTTCATAGGCTATAGGACAGTGGGAGTCGGGATGCTCAGGACTCCAACAGAAACTACATGGGTTTGAATTTACATTCATGACGGGGATATGCTTTTGTTGTACAGAAATGGCCTCTACCTTTTTAGTGAGTGATTCGATTAGAGTTTTAAGCTCGGAATCGTGTTTAATTTCAAACATACCGGCGGCCTTAATTGTTGAAGAAGAACTAGCGGAGCGGGAGTAATCGTCACTACCCCCCCAATTATTATTTCGCTTAGTTTGGTCCTCTAAAAATTTATAAGCCTCTGAGGCTCCTTTACTTAAGAAACTACCCCCATTCATTATGTCAAGGACTTCTTTATGGTGGTGTAGAAGTCCTTTGAAAAAGGCACGAACTAACGTGTCTTTCGCTAAGTTATGATGTGGACACTCTATAAGGAGATCGGTGAAACGATTCCAAGCCTCTGAAAATGATTCATGAGGATTTTGTCGGAAAGAAATGAATCTTGGAAAGCATCTCATCCGTCTTTAGGGGTGGGAAAAAATGTTCCATAAACAAACTGAACAAGTTTAGCCCACGAGTCCACGTAATCAGCTTGGGCGTTAACCAAGACGCCGCCTTATCGGCTAAGGTGAAAGGGAATACCCTTAATTTAATTTGTTCCGTACCAACCGTAGGATGGTGGAATGTTGTTAGGACTTGTTCAATCCTACGCATGTGCTGATAAGGTTTTTCATGGTCTAAACCATGAAAAATGGGTAACAAATTAAAAATATTTGGAGGGATTCTCAAATCCCATTTGGTCTGCTAGAATGATGCAAGATTTGGGGATATCGCTCAAGGCTTTGTAGAAGTCCGAGAGGAGTCTCTCTTTCTTCCCCCATTATATCAGGTGGTGTGTGTGAAATAGTAGTTAGAGGTGTAGTGGGTGGTATACTAGATAGATTTGATTGTTGATGTTGTTGTGTATTTACGTTCGGTGTTTTTGTTCGGCCGGACCTTAATCTCATGCAAGACTAAGTCGAACTTAACTAAACATGCAACACTCCAAACAATTCTGATATACTAGTATAAACCTCTAACAGGAGATGCGAGGTGTGGAAGAAAGGAATACCTGATTGCCGTCCTTGCTTCGCTTATGAATAGCGTCTTGTTTACGCTTGTTCAGTGTATAGAGCAGGTTAGAACACTGAAAAATATGAAAGATCAAAGTTGAATCAAAGCTGGCCGAAACCGAAAAATTTAACACAGTGGCTCGGGCTCCGAAAGTAATTTTCAAATTACAAGTGTTTTTAAGCTGGTCGCGCCCACATGGGGCGGTCGATTCGTGTAAAGTCAAATTCCAGTAACTTAGCTGGTGGTCGCTTTGGTTAGAGGCGCTGGTCGCTCGGTGTAAAGTCAAATTCCAAGAACTTAGCTGGTCGCGCTCTCCTTGGCGCTCCGTATTTTTTCGAATTTGTCAAAGCTGAAATGGGCAACCACAGTATGAAACAAACAAGGGTGGGTGGGTTTAATGGGACTTAAAAATGATTACTTCTATAAGGAAAACAATGCTAAAGTGCAACTAAGATGGCAGCGGCGCCATTTGACCTAAATAAGAAGTTTTGATAGATTTCTGTGAGAGACCAACACTGTATGTAAAATCTAGTTACAAGGAAAATACTAGGTGTTCCTAATAAACTAGATTATTTAAAGTATGATAATCTACACTCGATCCTGTTATTTAAATGGACGCCATTTTACACTTATAAATACTTGCATTAGAATGCAATTTGATCTTAATAGGAGCAGATTTAGCGACAGCTCTAAATGAGAGCATAATCTTAGTGATCAATACGGGAAGAGGCGCCATGCTCTTTCCCACTCCTCTAATCACATTCAAAATTAAATCGAGGATGCAGAAATTACACTCATTCTATTGCAAAATCCAGAGAACGTGCAGACACTGAAGTCCGATGTCGCATAATGAAGGGGAAGATATGACATGGTTGGTTGAGGATAATTTCGATAGTCATACTTCTAATTTAGAACGAATGATAATGCCGCAAACTGGTTTTGCGATCGCGGTTATCGTATCTCGTGAAGATATCCGACATAGACAAATTGTGCCGAAATAAGCAAACGAACTTTCGGACGAGAGTTGAAATGCTCGAAAGGGGTCGAGGAAGATATCTTGTCTAACTTGGAGATTATCCACCGTAATCACCAAGCCCAAGATGCAAAGACTCAAGACTCGAGATGGAAGCACGCTTGTTCAGATAGAGATGCTACGGACGATGCCACTCGTGGATGAGTCCGTCTCACCGAAGTCCGAGAGGCATGAGCGTCGTCGCCGCCGCTTGAGCCGGATGGCTCAAGCCATTCTTCACCACGAACCGATCTCCATCCGGGGACCATCTTCTTCACACGCCTAGGTGTTCACCATCAGTTGTGTCCTGTTATTTCATTTCATTTTTTTTTTATTGTTTTGTTAGTGGAATTTTATTTCAGTAGTTAGATTTGAATATTAAGTTGTTTGTTTTCGATTGCTTGGATTTCATATTATTTTAATATAATTTATTTTGATCATCTTTCGTAAAGTTGTCTTGGAGTCAAAGTTGAAAATTAGGCCGATATCGGCATATCTATGATTTTTTTGTAGTGGTAGCATGATATGTAGTAGAGTTTAGAAGTTACTATTCTAAACCAAGTTTAAAAGATACCGGGGGTTGTTAGGAAATCAAAACTATGGTTAGTTTCCGTTTTTTGGTTTGGCAGATTTCTATTTCCGAAATTGCCTTAAAACAATTTGGCAACTTGCCGATTCATTTTGGAAACCCGGAACCTATTTAAACTTCCATCAATCTACACTCACAACCCATACTACACCCCACAATCATCTCTCACCTTTCACTCCAAGCTTTTTTCGCTTGTTTTTCTTGTAAACACTGTTTCAAGATTCTACGAGCGCTGCGCCGCTCTATACACTTCCATAAATTTTTTTTCGAGGCTGGCAAGCAGCAGAGCGACTTCGCCCTATAACACTCAGAATCGAAAAATCTCCGAAGCGCAGCGCGCTAAGCAAGCGCCGACCACCACCAAACATCAGTAATTCCAAAGCCTACGAGTGCGACTTTCGCCTCTATCTGGGCCAGCGCTCCTCCCCGTAAGCCGCGGGAAATTCCAATTTTCTGAGGTTTCTTCCAGGTTTTAGCAGCTGTTCTCTGAGTAGTTTTGAGATGACACCTCCTATAGTGATTCCTGAACAGTCATTTGAAGACTTGATGGGAACCGATACCTATGGAGCATCGTTCATGGCCGGATCGTGCGATTAGGATGGCGGCATCTTCGGTGAGTGATGACGATTCTTTTTCACCTAAGCTAACTGAATTCTACTATAATAATATTACTAGGAGAACAAAAATTTCCCTTGCTATTGCTGGCACGACTATGGAATTGAAGTAAGCAATTGATAGCTTTGGTTTTCGGGGTTGCCATTTACGACTATGCACACGTGGGGATATATGACGGATAAGTCATACCTATATGAATATGCCTATTTCCATGAGTATTATGGGGAGGGGTGTTTCAGTATCATGGACCAAGACCAATATAATCGCATACGAGTAGCCTATCGCTGAATGTAGGCACAACCATGTTGTTCATCATGATGAACATTCTAGGAACGGCGGTTTATACGCCAATAATACCGCGGGTGACGCGTTTTCCTTGCTTTAGGCGAGGGACGTCGTCGGTATGACATTCCCCGAAGTTTTAGTTGCTACTCTGAAGGAAAGGAGGCCATACCTTGAGGCATAAGTACCTTCTTATGCCTGTCTTGGTTTGCCGCGATTATCTTGGCGCTTGCCTACCCATATTCTGCGTACCGCGATTACCAGATTGGGAAAGGGTCGAAACCATGAGACCCACCAATCGTGTGGTAAGATCATTCCGAGCCATGACTTGGCCGGGATGGCAGGTGCAACCACATTTGGTTGCCCCTTACACCCCATCAGACCAAGTAACACTAGAGAGGTTAGCACTAGTTGATGATACACGATGGAAGGTGTGGCAAGTTGTTATGGCATGGCAGGATGCGAAAGAACCTCATATAGAAGAGGAGGATGACGAGTAAATGCTGGGGTGCAGGTAAGTTTTTAGTTAAGTTAGTTAATGCTTATGTCCCAAGCAATTTCATTACATTAACCCCATAATGGGTGGAACTCTTATAGAGTTCCGCTTTTTTTTTATTACTATATTTGTATGTTTTAACCTTGTTTTGCATATGTTCCTGAATTTCACGCGCTTCAATGGTATTTTTCCTACCATTTTTATTTAAATGCTTTGAGGACAAAGCATGCTTCTTGTTTGGGGGGGGGGGGGCATAGAAACACGTGTAATTAAGACATCTGTTAGGATATAGATATGTATAATATGTACTTGTTTTCTAGTTAAAATTTCAAAAATTCAAAAATATAAATAAAAAAGTATGCTATACACTTAGGAATATTGGTATTGTTTTCTTTCTCTATGCTCTTAACAATTTAGAAGTCTCACATAGCTTTTGCATCAGAATAAATGTTAGAAACTTAGGTTAATATGTAGGTAATAATCTTTGCATCTATCTATAAATTTATTACATGAGTATCTATGATTGTTAGCGATGAAGTTTTCTCTGAAATCTAGGCTAGAGTACCTATTCTACAAATCCTGTGAGAATATAGCCTAAAGCCTTATATGAGGGAAACATTTGAGAAATGACACAAGGGAGAAGTAAAATCCGGATAGAGAAATCACACGTCCACTTGCTTGATCACTAAGCCATATCCTAAGCGAGAATTTAGGCCCTCTTTGGATCGATATAGACAGAAATTCAAACCTATGAATTATTTTCCGCTAGTTAAGCCCCTCGAGCCTTTCTTTAGCCTTCCATAAACCACAATTCCTTTACCCTGTTACAAAAACAAAAACAAAATAAAAAAAAAAAGAGAATAAATCAACCTACCCAATTTAGAATAAGTCCGAGAATAGAATGAGTGAAGAAAGAAGAAGAAAAACACGTGTAAACAAAAATTAGTTAGTTGCTTGAGGAAAAAGAAAAGAAGTTTCCATCCAAGGAAAAAAAAAAAAAAAATATATAGAAATAAATAAAAACTCCAAAAAATAGAATAAAGGGAGTCAAAAGCCAAAGAAAAGAAAAAGAAAAAATATGGCTAAGGATGGAAACAAAGTATAGAAGCAAAAGGAAATAACAAGGTTTTCTCTAAGTTACATAATATGAAGACTCTATTATCTCAGACTTGTCCTTTTTGAATATCCATTTCCTTCCTTCTTAAACCATCTCCTAATCCCATGACACCTAATAAAGACCTCTAGCTCAATTAGGAATAGGTTAGTGTGATAGTAAGTGGCAGATGTGTTTGATCGACTCCGGCTTCCTTGTTGTCATTGAGATTGTAAGGTAAAGTGTGCCCACCGCGATGGAGCAATGAAACTTGAGTGGAAAAATCGAGTGGTTTTGTCTTCACATTTATGTGAGGACCTACTTAAGGACGCTATTCGAAGTTTTTAAACGGACTGCTATTACATTTCATAGTATTACTCATTGTTATATGTTTATTTTAGATGATTGATTATTATGCATATATTAGCTTAGGTTTCGATTTGGGTTATTCTTAGGTATTTGCTAGTGAGAGAGGTATAGATAGTTGAGACATGAATGAGAAAACAATAGTTTTATTTCTTAGTCGTTGTAGTATAGATGAAGTTTGTGAGTACCTTCCTTCATCGGAAAACTCTCACGAGGCTATAACTTCGTCCACTAGGGAATTCCTAGTGGTTTAAGGCCTTGTTGCATATGGTCAATGCAATCGCACTCAGCGAGATGAGAGTAGATCGAACTCCATTTTTGGTCACTTATGCTAATTTCTCATATTTGCTTGAGGACAAGCAAAATGCTGTTTGGGGGTGGTTGATAAGAGCCCAAAACTGTAGTTTTAACCCCTTAGCAGTCATACTTTTAGACCAATTATATGAGTAATAAGTAAGAGTTAAGACTGATTACGTGTTTTTATGTATTTCAGGCTTCAAAGTCAATTATGTGCAGGAATGTGCCACTTTGATGAGATAAAGGAGCAATGGTTGGTTACTAAGGAGTTCGGTGATTAAAGGCCAAGATTCAAGAAGACAAAGCCTTTGTAAAGCCTGGTCAAAAGATGAAAAGTCAAAGTCCACGCGCGTAAACAAAGGCACAAAGTCAACAGAACTTCCGAAGACCATATCTTTAGACCTAGACCTCGGAATTGGGCCTACCTTATGTCAAAACGACCGGCTCGGAAAGAGCTTTCCAATGGTCCAACCCTTGACCCAATCAGAGGAGCAGAAGTGGACGAAAAGTCTATTGAAGCAAACTGCAGCTGAAGAGGCCTTTTTGGACTGAAAGAATTGGGTTTTGGGCCTGATTCTCTGGCCCAAAACATGGCTCCAAGCCCATGCACGATTTTTGGATCGGGATGTATAAAAACAAAAGCTTCACTCTTTGTTAATGGTAGCTAGTTAGACCTAAATTAATATATAGAATTCTAGATCTAGTTTTATTAATTAATTAAGTGTTAGTTCCATTTCAATTCCTGTTTTAGATTAAATTCTTGAATCATTGTTCTTGATTGATTAGATAAATAAAATAGTTAGTTTGTCAATTTCGAATTTGGTTATTTCCATTCTAGATCTAATTTCAATTCTTGTTCTTATTTCATTCCAGCCATTAAATTAGATTCATTATTGTTAAATTAAGTAAATCTCAATTTCTTACATTATGTTTAGTTTAAATTCAATGGGAAATGTTAGTTTGATGAATCAAGGCTAAAACCTCCATTAGAGGGGTTGATGAAGCCTTGATGAAAACTTAGTGGTTAGTATAAAATTGGTTGTAGAATCTATTCCACTCTAGAAGGTCGTGTTTCACCATGAGAATGGGTGGACGACCTCACATGCTAGTTAGTATCCGGTAGGAATGCCATGAACACTAGGGATTAGAACTCGAAATTCTCGCCGTAAGAACGTGAGAATTGAGATACAACATTCTACGCTAGGTCGTTAAGTTGGATTCGAGGTGGATTCAATTCCCCTCTAATTTATTTACCTAGATTCAAACAATCGTATTTCCGTAGCTCTCGTAGATTAACTTTAGTTTATATTTTATCTTGTTATTTATTATATCTCGTTATTTAAATTAACGCGTCTTGTTAGCATAACATTTCGTAAAGCTCTCATTGACTTAAGAACAGTAGAATCCTAAATATTAATGCTACAAGAACACTAATACGTAATCCTACCGTTCTTACGTTTAAATCAATATTTCTTACTCTCAAAACAAAATCATGCAATACAACGAGTAAGGATTCGTTCCACTCTTAAACCTTCAAGACTTAAATAGAATTCAATTTATCAAACACAAGGAACAGTGAGAGTGATGTGTTTGGTGTTTAAACTAAAACTACTTATAAATTTAAGACAACTAAATCTAAATAAGAATTTAAGCAATAATCTAAATTGAAAATGAAGAACTAATACTTTATTCTAAAAACTAAATATGATTTTAAACTAACTAATTGAATGTAAAAACTAATTAGATCTAGATCTACTTTTTCTAACCTAACCCTAGCTACCATTACAAGGAACTAGTTTTCTAAATAAAACTAGATAACTTAAGAACTAAGTTTTACTTTGTTTTTATATGTTTCAGATCCAAAAATCGTGCATGGGCTTGGAGCCATGTTTTGGGCCGAGAATCGGCCCAAAACCCAATTCTTCGATCAAAAAGGGCTCTTCAGTTGCAGTTGGCTTCGATAGATGTTTCGTCCACTTTTTCTCCTCTGATTGGGTCAAGGCTTGGACCATTGGAAAGCTTTTTCCGAGTCGGTCGTTTTGACATAAGGTAGACCCAATTCCGAGGTTTGAGTCCAAAGATATGGTCTTCGGAAGTTCTGCTGACTTTGTGCACTATTTCTGCCCGCGTGGACTTCGACTTTTCATCTTTTGACCGGGCTTTACAAAGGCTTTGTCTTCTTGAATCTTGGCCTTTAATCATAGAACGTCTTAGCAACCAACCCTTGCTCCATTATCTCGCTAAAGTGGTACATATCTGCACATAATGGACTTTGAAGCCTGAAATACATAAAAACACGTAATCAGTATTAACTCTTAATTATTACTCACATAATTGGTCTAAAAGTATGATTATTAAGGGGTTAAAACTACAGTTTTGGGCTCTTATCAAACCACCCTTAAACAGCATTTTGCTTGTCCTCAAGCAAATATGAGAAATTAGAATAAGTGACAAAAATGGAGTTCTATCTACTCGTTACTGAGTGCGATTGCATTGACCATATGCAACAAGGCCTTAAACCACTAGGAATTCCCCTAGTGGACGAAGTTACAGCCCTCGTGAGAGTTTTCGATGAAGGTACTCACAAACTTCTTCTATACTACAACGACTAAGAAATAAAACTATTGTTTTCTCATTCATGTCTCAACTATCTATACATCTCACTAGCAAATGAATAAGAATAACCAAGTCAAAACCTAAGCTAATATATGCATAATAATCAATCATCTACTTAATAAACATATATACAATGAGTAATGCTATGAAATGCTTAGCAGGTCCGTTTTGAAAAACTTCGAATAACGCCCTTAAGTAGGTCCTCACATAAAAGTCAAGACAAAAATCACTCGATTTTTTCCGCTCAAGCTACTCCGATTAATGCAGTGGGCACACTTTACCTTACAATCTCAATGACACACAAGGAAAGCGAGTCGATCAAACACAACTGCCACTTACTATCACACTAACCTATTCCTAATTGAGCTAGAGGTCTTTATTAGGTGTCATGCGGGGATTAGGAGATGGTTTAAGAAGGAAGGAAATGGATATACAAAAGGACAAGTCTGAGATAATAGAGTCTTCATATTATATAACTTAGAGAAAACCTTGTTATTTTCTTTTGCTTCTATACTTTGTTTCCATCATTAGCCATATTTTTCTTTTTCTTTTCTTTGGCTTTTGACTCCCTTTTATTCTATTTTTGGAGTTTTTATTTATTTCTATTTTTCTTTTTCTTTTCTTTTCTTTGGATGGAAACTTCTTTTCTTTTTCTGAAGCAACTAACTAATTTTTGTTTTACATGTGTTTTTTTCTTCTTCTTTCTTCACTCATTCTATTCTCGGACTTATTCTAGATTGGGTAAGTTGAATTTTTTTATTTTGTTTTGTTTTTGTAACAGGGGTAAAGGAATTGTGGTTTATGGAAGGCTAAAGAAAGGCTCGAGGGGCTTAACTAGCTGAAAATAATTCATAGGGTTGAATTTTTGGCTATATCGATCCAAAGAGGGCCTAAATTCTCTCTTAGGATATGGCATAGTGATCAAGCAAGTGGACGTGTGATTTCTCTATCCGATTTTACTTCTCCCTTGTGTCATTTCTCAAATATTTTCGGGCTTCATATAAGGCTTTAGGCTATATTCTCACAGGATTTTGTAGAATAAGTACTCTAGCCTAGATTTCAGAAACTTACTACTAACAATCATAGATACTCATGTAATATATTTATAGATAGATGCAAAGATTATTACCTACATATTAACCTAAGTTTCTAACAATTATTCTGATGCAAAAGCTACGTGAGACTTCTAGATTGTTAAGAGCATAGAGAAAGAAAACAATACCAATATTCCTAAGTGTATAGCATAAACTTATTTATTTATATTTTTAAAAATTTTAACTTGAAAACAAATGCATATTATACATATCTATATCCTAACAGATGCCTTAATTACACGTATTTCTATGCCCCCCCCCCCCCCAAACAAGAAGAATGCTTTGTCCTCAAAGCATTTAAATAAAGAGGGTAGAAAAATACCATGGAAATGCGTGAAATTCTGGAACATCTGCAAAACAAGGTTAGAATATACTAATATAGGAAATAAAAAACCGACGAACTCTATATAAGAGTTCCACTCATTATGGGGTTAAGCGAATTAAATTGCTTGGGACATAAGCGCACACTAACTGAAACTAAAAACTTACCTCCTCCACTCCGCGTTAAGTTTTCGTCATCCTCCTCTTCTATAAAGAAGTGAGGTTCCTTCGCGATCCCTGCCATGCCATTATAATTTGCCAAGCTTGCCGCCATTTATCATCTACGGATCCTAACTTGTTAAAGCCACTTGGTCGGATGGGGTGTAAGGTGCAACCGACGATGAGGTTGTATCCTCCACCCTTGCCAAGTCATTGCACGGAAGAGATCGAATAATAGAATTGGTGGATCTCACAATGTCGATGGACCCCAACCCGGTTCGGTGAAACGGGCACAAAAAATAGGAAAGAAACATAGTATAATACGGCAAACTAATATAGGCATAAGAAGATACTTATGCCTCATGCTATGGGCTCGTGCTAAACTAGACATCAAAGTTCTGGGAAGGTCATGGCACATACGTCCCGTGTCTAAAGCAAGGAAGACGCTGCAAGTGGCATCATTCACAGAAGAAAAATGTCATTCCCCTAAAATGTTTAGCATGATCCAAAACATAACAGTTCCTATGTTCATGGACAGGCTACCAAGGGCGACATTATATTCCCCTTGGTCCTCGATACGAAAAATGCCTGCCCCATACGACTCATGCAAAAACTCATAAGTGTAGACATACATATTGATATCTATGAAATGAATAGTCTACCTACGAAATGAACGATGAATTCACTCCGTAAGTAAACTAAAACTAGACTTTTACTAGTCTATTATCAAAGCTTCTACTCTCGATGCGAATTGCACTATGTGGAGTAAGAAGTTCGTTCCACTCCTAGTTCCCTAGCATGGATTGTTTTCTAAGTCTAAGAAATCGATTCTTAAGTCAATGAGAGATTTACTTAATTACAAACTAGACTACGATGCAACTACCCACCTAAAATGCAACTAGTCGATTATCGACAACTAAGGGAATGCTACGTTGATTCGATGATAAGGAGTTAGAGGGGATTGATTCCACCTTAACTCAACTTAATCCACTAGCGACGAAGTCGTAAGTAATCCGAATTGAATCGCTACGAGAACAATCGGTTCTTCCTAATCCCTAATTACACATGGCATTTCTACCAATTAATAATTAGCATGTGAACGATTAAACCCATTCTCATGGTGAACTAAACGTTTCTAGAGTGGAAAGGAAATTACGACAATCTCCGATAATTGGAATCAAGCTTTCATCAAGGTTTCTCAACCCCCTCTAATGGAGTTTTAGCCTTGAATCATTCCGCAATCATTTCCATTTAAATTAAATCTAAACATAATATAAAGCATTGAAATTTACTAATTTAAACAATAATGAAATCTAAATTAATGACTAAAATGAAATAAGAACAAGAATTGAAATTACATCTAGAAATGGAAATGACAAAATCGAAATTGATAAAAAATACTACTTTATTGATCTAATTAAATGAAGAACAAGATTCAAAGGTTTAATCTAATAAAGGATTTGAAACTAATTAAATAAAACAATTAAATCTAGATCTAAAAGCTATTTTAATGGCTACTTTCTATTCTAACCTATCTACCTAACCTAACTGCCATTGACTGCCATTAACACTGAGTCAAGCTTTTGTTTTTATATATCCAGATCCAAAAATCGTGCATGGGCTTGGAGCCATGTTTTGGGCCAGAGAATCAGGCCCAAAACCCAATTCTTTTAGTCCAAAAAGGCCTCTTCAGCTGCAGTTGGCTTCCACAGACTTTTCGTCCACTTCTGCTCCTCTGATTGGGTCAAGGCTTGGACCATTGCGAAGCTCTTTCCGAGGCGGTCGTTTTGACATAAGGTAGACCTCAATCCGAGGTCTGAGTCCAAAGATATGGCATTCGGAAGTTCTGCTGACTTTTGCTCATTTATCTCGCTAAAGTGGCACATTTCTGCACATAATGGACTTTGAAACCTGAAATGCATAAAAACACGTAATCAGTATTAACTCTTACTTATTATTCACATAATTGGTCTAACAGTATGATTATTAAGGGGTTAAAACTACAGTTTTGGGCTCTTATCACATAACTTAGCTAAAGACACGTTAGTTTGCGCCTTTTTCAAAGGTCTTCTACACCACCATAAAGAAGTCCTTGACATAATGAATGGGGGTAGTTTCCTAAGTAAAGGAGCCTCGGAGGCTTACAAATTTTTAGAAGACCAAACTAAACGGAATAATAATTGGGGGGGGTAGTGATGATATCCCCCGCTCAGCTAGTTCTTCTTCAACAGTCAAGGCCGCCGGTATGTTTGAGAAGAAAACCGATCCAGAACTTAAAAATTTAATCGAATCTCTAACTAAAAAAGTAGAGGCTATTTCTGATCAACAAAAGCCTATCCCCGCCATGAATGTAAACTCCGACCCATGTAATTTCTGTTTGAGTCCAGAGCACCCTGACGATTATTGTCCTCTAGCTTATGAACAACAACCACCAGAACAAGATAATGTTTACTCTATTAATAACTATCCTATTCCTAACGCCCCTTGGAGACAACATCCCAACTTCAGTTGGAGAAATAATCAACAAGTAACACCTCCATGGTACAATAATCAAAACGTTAGGCAAGCAAACAATTATAACCGAGCTCCACCTAGGCAAGGACAAGGACAAGGTCAAGGAATTATAATAATTATAACAACCAAGCTAAACCACGACAAGGTCAAGCACAAGGTCGAGAATAATTATAATAATTATAATACCAATAGAGGTATCGTTCGGTTAATAATAATAACTATCACAACCCACCCATAAATAATCAACGAGATAGTTCCGGTCGCACCACTGTGACTACTACACCTACACAACCGGATCGTATCGGCCTTTATACAAGTTACCCAACAACTTTTCCGCACAATGACTCAATCAAACCAACAGATTTTACAATCCATAAATCGGGGCATACAACAGTTAGCCCAGTTTAAAGCCCAACCAAAAGGCGTGTTTCCGGGATGGCGATACCAAACCCTAAAAACAACAAAACACGACCTTTGAGGTAAACGGTAATTCTAGTAATGCGGAAACTACAATCGTAGGTGATCTAAATGCCATCACCACTCTCGGATTCTCGGAAGAGTGGTTGATAACAAAGTAACTACGCCTATAGTTACCCCCCATCAACTCCCTACACCGGATATCGAACTAGATACCGCAATAGAAAATCGAGGAGCCTACCACGGTAGAGGTACCGGTTAAATCACAACCAAAGAAACCGAAAGCCAAGGTTACACGACAAGTAGAGCCATATGCGAAATATAGATTTAAACCACCGCTCCTCAAAAATTAGCCATGCTAACCGGGGATACAAACTTTGAGGAAATTAGGAACGCGTTTTCAAGAATCTAACGATAAACCTTCCTTTTCTCGAAGCTATTAAAAGCTACCTAACCACGCTTAAGTTTCTTAAAGACTTGTGCACTACTAGGCGTAAGACAAACATACCTAAAGGCGCCCTTTTTAACCGAGCGGTTCCCAACTTTATCCGAAAAATAATGGAATTGTTAAGTACAAGGACCCGGTTAGATCCCCATGTAAAATGCACCTTAGGAGATTCCCACACGACGACCGCCTTTATTAGACACGGGGCGAGTGTTAACTTACTCCCGTATTACTTGTATAAACAAATAGGTCAACAGGAAATGCAACCTATAAAAATAACGTTGCAATTAGCGGACAGGTCAATTAAGTATCCTAAAGGTGTAGTGGAAAACGTGCTTGTTAAGGTTCAGGATTTCTACTATCCTGCTGATTTTGTTATCCTCGATACAGAAGTCGCAAATGACTTTGTACCGATCATTTTAGGACGCCCCTTCTTGGCAACCGCCAACGCGCTTTATAAATTGTCGCGATGGAAAGATGTCCTTATCTTTTTGGCCATCTTTTTCCGCCGAGGTAAATGTTTTTAAAATGATGAAACAGTTACCAGATTCGAATCTGTAGATGGGGAGGTTAGCATGATCGAGAGTTTAGCTCAAGATTATTTTAACAACATGTTTCCTGAAAACAATATGTACAAATTCCTTTCTTTTGGAACTTCAGATTTTGTAAATGACTCCTACTTAGAGGAAGTCAACACCATCCTCGAGTCCACACCAATTGTAGACCCGTCGGTTGCTCCATATACTGATTACGAAGACTTGCTACCTAAGCAAGTCTTCATTACGCAAGATAAGGACACTTATGAAACATCAACGGACATTCCGTCCACACGGTCTTAAACCTCTTCCCGGAGTTAAAATATATTCAACTTGATCCGGATGGTAGTCACCCGATAATTATATCTTCTCTGTTAACTAAGGATGAAGAGACATGTTTAATAAGGGTGATTAGGGAACATCGATCTGCGATTGGTTGGTCCCTAGCCGACATTAAGGAATTGACCCTAATGTTTGCACTCATCGTGATCCATTTGAGGATAACGCGAAGACTTTGAACCTCGCGTCTTTGAACCCCGCCATGAAAGAGGTGGTTAGGGGAAGAAGTCTTGCGATTACTTTCGATCTTGCGGTATTATATACCCAATCTCCGATGGCGAATGGGTAAGTCCCATTCATGTAGTTCCTAAGAAATCGGGAGTTACCATGGTGCGTAGCGGGAAGGGGTGACTATGTTGTCACTCAAGGTCCTCTGAAATGGAGAATCTGTATTGATTCTGACGCGTTTAAATGCTATGACACGAAAAGGATCACTTTCCTTACCATTTATAGATCGGATGCTAGAACGTCTAGGTGGTCATGCCTTTTATTGTTTTTCGGATGGCTACTCTTGCTATTTTCAGATTATTATTGATATTGATGACCAAGAAAAGACAACCTTCACATGTCCTTCCGGAACATATGCCTATAATCGAATGCCTTTTGGCCTTTGTAATGCCCCCGTACCTTCCAAATGATGTATGCTTCATATATTTAGTGACATGGTAGAAGCTTTATGGAAGTGTTCATGGATGATTTTTCTATCTATGGAGACTCCTTTACAGAATGCTTGTCTAACCTGTCTAAGGTCTTGACACGGTGTGAAGAAAAGAGCCTCGTTTTAAATTGGGAAAAGTGTCATTTCATGGTCAAAAAGGGCATAGTACTTGGTCATATTGTATCTAGTGATGGCATCGAAGTAGATAAAGCCAAACTAGATAAGATAGCGACCCTACCTAAACCACGGACTGTCCGTGAGATTAGAGCCTTTCTAGGCCATGCAGGGTTTTATAGGCGTTTCATTAAAGATTTTTCGAAAATAGCTAGGCCTTTAACTAACTTGCTTTTGAAGGATGCAATCTTTGATTTTAATTTTAACTGTAAACAGGCTTTTGAAACCTTAAAAGCCGCTCTAACCATCGCACCTATTATACACCTCCCGATTGGTCTAAACCTTTCGAACTCATGTGTGATGCTAGTGACTATGCGGTTGGTGCCGTCTTTGGGACGTAAACTAGATAATAAGTCCACTGTTATTTATTATGCTAGTAAAACATTAAAACGACGCTCAACGGAATTATACAACTACTGAAAAAGAATTCTTAGCTGTCATTTATGCTTTAGATAAGTTTCGTCCTTATTTGGTTGGTTCTAAAACTTTAGTTTACACGGACCATGCAGCCAATTTTTAGGTACCTTCTTGCAAAGAAGGATGCTAAGCGAGATTAATCCGATGGATTCTTCTCCGCAAGAGTTCACATTAGAAATAAAGGAAAAAAGAGGGTCGAAAACGAAGTTGCCGACCACTAATCTAGACTTACAAATGACGATAGTAGTGATTTCGAGTCCATACTGGGACTCTTTTCCCGATGAACATCTGTATGCTATTTTTCATCACCATGGTATGCGGACATCGTAAATTATTTAGCGGCTGATGTTATGCCTTATAATTGGTCAAGAAATGAGCGTAAGAAGTTCTTGGCGAGTCAAGTTATACTTTTGGGATGAGCCCCCTACTTTTTAAGTATTGTGCGGATCAGATTATTCGATCGTTGCATTCCCGGTGGGAATATAATGAAGTTCTATCGCTCGCCATGACAAAGAGTGTGGTGGCCACTTTAGTGGAATGAAAACAGCCGCTAAAGTTCTTCAATGTGGATTTTATTGGCCTACCCTTTTTAAGGATGCCCAAGTGCATTGCAAGACGTGTATTCGTTGCCAACAACTTGGGCGAATCACGAAGCGTAATATGATGCCATTAAATCCAATCTTGATAGTAGAAATTTTTGATGTTTGGGGTATTGATTTCATGGGCCCTTTCCCTGTTTCCCATGGTTATATTTATATTCTAGTTGCCGTGGACTACGTGTCTAAATGGATAGAGGCCCTAGCTTGCCGTAGCAATGACCATAAGACCGTTGTATTTTTTATTAAAGAATATATTTTCTATCGGTTTGGCATTCCTAAAGCCATCATTAGTGATGGTGGAACACAATTTTGCAACAGAGTTGTTGCATCCCTAGTGAAAAAGTATGGAGTTACACACAAAGTAGCAACTCCTTATCATCCACAAACTAGCGGACAAGTAGAAGTTTCTAATAGGGAAATCAAAAAGATTTTAGAAACAACAAGTAAACCCCGATAGGAAAGATCGGGTCGAAGCGTCTATCGGATGCCTTATGGGCATATAGAACTGCTTTCAAAACTCCTATAGGTATGTCTCCCTTTAGACTTGTATTTGGGAAACCATGTCATTTTCCCGTTGAATTAGAGCACCGTGCTCTGTGGGCTATAAGAAGCCTTAACTTCAATATTGATGAGGCGGGTGTCAAACGCAAGTTACAATTAAATGACCTTGGAGAAATCCGTAGCGATTCTTACGATCTCGCGAAGGATTATAAAGCTAACATGAAACGTGTTCATGATAAACATATCTTGCGCAAAGAGTTTGTGGTTGGACAATAGGTTTTGCTTTACAACTCCCGTCCACTCTATTGAGATAAAGTCAAATTCCATAGAACTTAGCTCTCGTCTCCTTCCTCCTTGCTGGCTCCGGTGTATTTTCTCTCGGAATTTGTCAACACTGAAATGGGCAACCACAGTATGAAACAAACAAGGGTGGGTGGGTTTAATGGGACTTAAAAATGACTACTTCTACAAGGAAAACAATGCTAAAGTGCAACTAAGATGGCAGCGGCGCCATTTGATAACTGTAAAATAAAGTTAATCTACGAAGTAATAAGAAGAATCTATCAAATGGCGCCGCTGCCATCTTAATCTCGTTCAAGACAAGAATTCAATTGCTTGAATCCAAGGGGCAATCCCCCATTCTCTACCCACCCACCCTTTTAATTTTTCATTCTTATTTCTTGATTTTTGGAACTGTTCACTATTTTAGGCATTGGGGCTGCGGATTCACTGAGAAAAACACTGCGGTGAAGGTATTTTTAAATTTTCGAAAATTCTAAAATTTTTCATACATAATATTTAATGTGTTGTTGATTTACTGGAATATTTTTAGAATTTTCAAAGTTGGTTTACCTTGTGAAAAAAATACGATCTTTACAGTGCTGCATTTCAGTTTTCACACCGTATGTTCTTGAAAAACAGACGAATAAGGTTACTTAGGGAGTTCTAAAAATTCTATAATTTTTACAGGAGTATCTATCCTAAGTCAGGAGTTTGTAGTAAATATTTGACGAGTTTTTTATTTGTTTTGACCTCCTAAATAGTAGAGTGTTTCCAGTGTATTTCTGCAGTGTTGCAAACATTTAATATCTGGAACACCAGCCAATAAGGAGAGGTTGTACAACTCCAATTGCTCTAAATTTTTTACAGAAACAATTAAAATCTGTCAGGAGTCTCCAGTAAAAATTTGGCAATTTTTGGATTTGTTTTGAAGGGTTAACCATTCGGTTGTTTGTATTGTGTCCGAAAACCGTTTCGCAAACTTTGGGGGGTAGTAGAGAGACTTTCACAGCTCCGATTGATCTGAAACTTTACAGGCTACTTGATAGACGTCTTAGCAAATTACTGTAAAAATTTCAGATTTTTTGGAGTACGATAAAAGGCCTAAAACTTGAAAACCCTGGAGCGCGACCCGCGCCCAAACTGAGCGCGACCGCGCCCAAAACACTGGACATTCGACAAAACAGAGGGCACTCGCGCCCAACCCGCGCCCAACCCGCGCCCTACAAGGAAATTCATCGTGAACAGCCCGATTTTCATAGGAAAGTTCAAATTTCTATTCCTTAAAGTTATAAAGTGTTTCTAACTTGTTAAATACACTGAAATCGCGTATACAAGACGCTATTCGTAAGCGAAGCAAGGAGGCATTCAGGTACTCCTTCTTTCACTCCTCGTTTCTTCTGTCAGAGGAGTTTTAATTCTAGTATAATCAGGATTGTTTTCTTAAAACGAAATACCACACGCCTATCTAGAAATGTATGCTTAGAGTTGTTGTTGCATATTAATTGCCCTATAATATATTTGAAAAACCAATATGGCATATCAATATGTAGACCAACAATCATATGATAATTATGCAAACCCTTCACCATGTTCATCTTGTGGTATTCGACCACCATTGGGCTTCTCAATGCCCATCATATCAAGAGCAATCTTGTAATTATTATGGGAACCCTTCACCATGTTCATGTTGTGGTAGTCGACCATTGGGCTTCCCAATGCCTATCATATCAAGAGTCTGAGCCTACTATAGGATATAATAATAATTATGAGCCTCAATTTTCAAATTTTTATAGTGACTCATACAATCAAAAGTTTCCTAGTCATCCAAACTATTCATGTAATTCCACCAATAACAATCAACCAACCATTCAAATTTCTCAACCTAACCCATCACAAGATGCGACATCAACCGAGTCACTCAAACGCCAATAACTATGACTATCAAACACCATACCAACCGGACCCACAACCATACCAACCGGATAGTCGACTAACAACATTCGATGAAATGATGGCCCAAAACAAATTAATAATTCAGGAAATAAGCGAAACCTAAAGATACTAGGTTCACCTACGCCAGACATTTCTACCATGCCAGAGATCGACACTATTCCCATAACTAACCCAGTCAACCTAGTTCACACCTACCCTACATTTCATGAACCATTACCTTCCGAAAACCCTCCCATTAACCATGATATTAACTCCACACCCCACTGGATGAGAAAATTCATGTAAAGCGACTCTTTAGGACTAGTTTGGGATGACCACTCAAACTTGAGCGATGTCTCCGAGGAACTTCCCATCGATCCACCCGATGATGAATATAATGATTACACTTTAGAAGATATTTATAAAGATGTGAAGGAAGGAAGAATTTGATAACTATTGGCATTCTCGTAATATGGACCCTCCTGTTGAGCATGTCGGGCCTTTGAGTTTGCAAACCGCGACTCGGTGGATGATGTCTTGACACATTCGAATGAGGCCATTGAGGATACTTGTAGTGTTTTAAAGGAAGAAGGTGAGGACATGGAGATTAACAATTCAAATCTAAGGCATGAACAAGTTAATGTGCAAGAAAAAGAGAAAGTTACATCTTTAGAGCAATGTGAATCTCAATTCAGTTTGGCAGCTGAGGAAATAACAATGGAAGAAATAGAGGAAAATCTTAAAGATAAAGCCACGAACCACAACCATGTGGATTCAGCTAAGCCAGATGTATAGTTCTTAAGAGCATGTGAGGATCCACCACCCGATGAACCACTAACCAACCACCATCCACCTGAGTTACCACCTCCTATAATCCAACCATCTACCACAACTAAGCCATCCATTCACCCACCATTTAAAAGGAACCTCGATTTTGCCCTTGAGCCAATTGCCTCAGAGACCATCTATAATTTTTTTAACCCTCACAGTGAAGAATGTTTGCCTAGCACACAATCCCATGAGCACACCATTCCGATAATTGGGAGACAAACTCTGACCGAGTGTAGTGAAAAACCTAGTTTGTCTTATTTTTTTTCATCTAAGCTTAATGAAAGACATCAGGATCCACACTTCATTCCCTTCTCACCTAAAGTATCGCTAATTCATCTTTTTGGTCATTCCAACTATTTAAAACAATTACAACATGATGGTTTGCATATGTTCTTTGATAGGATGCATAAGTTTTTATTCCTTTGCTTACATGTTTGCTTCCAATTATACAACATTATTCAGTTTGGGAGTGCATTTAGTATCATGTTTTTATGGCTAGACCCCCAACTCTTCCGACTATTTGTTTATAGTTGACCACGCATCATCCACTTTGTGCCACCCCAGTTTCATGCTTGTTTGGGGGTGTGCACAGTCTAGGGGAATCTGACGTAAAATGACCCCACATTAAGTCTCGGGAATCTGACTTTAAAAGACCCACGTTTTAAAACAAATTTTTACAAACCTATTTTCAAATATTTGTTTGGGGGGTGGGGTGTTTGGTTTTTCCATTCTTGATCACTCAAATTCCTATTCTTACCCCCACCTCGCTGCCTTGAAGAGTAGCTAGATTTCTTCTTGTTTGTTGTTTTGATGTTGTTTTTATTATTTTTAGATAGGATGTTACGTTGTTAAATTCGTAGTTAACTTTGAATTTGGTAGTTAAATGTTGTTTGAATTTCAATTTTAATATAATGTTGTTCTTTTCAAATTGTGCATGGTTTTATTGTTAATCCCACCTTCGAATTGTTTGGGGGTGGTATTATTTATTCTTTCATGATTTGTAGAAGATCCTCCATTTTAGAGTTTGTTTTGGAGTGAAGGTTGAGAATATTGTCATAATTGGCATACCTATGATTAGATGTGGTGGTATGATGAAATCTAAGAGAGTTTAGAAGTTACTAGTCTAAATCCAAAGATAAAGATATTAGGGTTGTTATAGAATCAAGAATATGAGTTGTTTCCGTTTTGGGTTCGAAATTTTATTGTTTCCGGAAATTGCCTTAAAGTTTTTGGCAACTTACCGATTCGTTTTAACAATTCAAAACCTATAAAAACTTCATTCATTCTACACTCACAACCCACACTACACCTAACTTCTATTTTCACCTTTCACTCCCACGTTTCCCACGTTTCGCCGCATTTTTCACGAATCAACACCTCGGGGGCTGCCGCCTCTGCAGGAGGGCCTTCGCGCCCTACACTTTGTCGAAATTTTGTTGAGCTGGCGCCCGGCAAGGTCAGCGACTTCGCGCGCTCAAACACTGGAATTCCAAATACAGGCGACTTCGCCCTAGTTGAGCGCGCTCGCACCCTGACTTCCGTCGACCAGAAAAATTCCAGTTTTCCGCGGGTTGTTCCCGGTTCATTCGCAGCTGTTCCAGAGCGTAGTTCGAGATGACATCTCCTATAATAATATTGGAACAGTCTTTCAAAGATTTGTTTCAAAGCACTACTTATGGTGCTTGGTTTCGCGAAGTGATTACACACGTAGGCTAGGAACCGCTTATGGTTCTTGCTAGCATTTGTTCTTGGACTTGCTATGCCCGCTGAAATACAAGACCCATGGTGTTATTGGGTAGATAATATGTATGTCTACACTTATGAGTTTTTGCATGAGTCGTATGGGGTAGGCATTTTCCGTATCGTCGACCAAGAGGAATATAACGTCGCCCTTGGTAGCCTGTCCATGAACATAGGAACTGTTATGTTTTGGATCATGCTAAACATTTTAGGGGAATGACATTTTTCTTCTGTGAATGATGCCACTTGCAGCGTCTTCCTTGCTTTAGCCACGGGACGTATGTGCCATGACCTTCCCAGAACTTTGATGTCTAGTTTAGCTCGAGCCCATAGCATGAGGCATAAGTACCTTCTTATGCCATTCTAATTTCCGTATTATGCTATGTTTCTTTCCTATTTTTTGTGCCCGTTTCACGGATTGGGTTCAGTCGACATTGTGAGACCCACCAATTATATTATCAGATCTTTCCGTCGTAATGACTTGGCAAGGGTGGAGGATACAACCTCATCGGGTTGCACCTTACACCCCATCCGACCAAGTGGCGCTTAATAGGTTAGCAATCATAGATGATAAATGGCGTGAAGCATGGAAAATTATCATGGCATGGCAGGACGCGAAGGAACCTCACTTCTTTATAGAAAAGGAGGATGACGAGTTAAACGCTGAAGTGGAGGTATGTTTTTAGTTTCAGTTAGTGTCTGCTTATGTCCCAAGCAATTTATTTCTTGTTAACCCCATAATGGATGGAACTCTTATAGAGTTGCGTCCATTTTCTTTTCTATATTAGTATGTTATAACCTTGTTTTGTAGATGTTCAAGAATTTCACGCGTTTCCATGGTATTTTTCCTACCCTCTCTATTTAAATACTTTGAGGACAAAGCATGTTTCTTGTTTGGGGGTGGGCATAGAAACACGTGTAATTAAGGCATCTGTTAGGATATAGATATGTATAATATGCATTTGTTTTCTAGTAAAAATTTCAAAAATTCAAAAATATAAATAAATAAGTTATGCTACACACTTAGGAATATTGGTATTGTTTTCTTTCTCTATGCTCTTAATAATCTAGAAGTCTCATATAGCTTTTGCATTAGAATAATTGTTAGAAACTTAGGTTAATATGTAGGTAATACTCTTTGCATCTATCTATAAATATATTACATGAGTATCTATGATTGTTAGCAGTAAGTTTCTGAAATCTAGGCTAGAGTACTTATTCTACTTAATCCCTGTGAGAATATAGCCTAAAGTCTTATATGAGTGAAACATTTGAGAAATGACACAAGGGAGAAGTAAAATCCGGATAGAGAAATCACACGTCCACTTGCTTGATCACTAAACCATATCCTAAGCGAGAATTTAGGCCCTCTTTGGATCGATATAGCCAGAAATTCAACCCTATGAATTATTTTTCCGCTAGTCAGCCTAATCGAGCCTTTCATTAGCCCTTCCATAAACCACAATTCCTTTTACCATGTAAAAAAAAAAAACAAAATAAAAATATATATAAAAAAAAAAAAAAAATCAACCTACCCATTTTAGAATAAGTCCGAGAATAGAATGAGGAAGAAAGAAAAAGAGAAAACCAAGTGTAAACAAAAATTAGTTAGTTGCTTCAGGAAATAAAGAAAAGAAGTTTCCATCCAAAGAAAAAAAAAAATAGAAATAAATCAAAACTCCAAAAATAGAATAAAAAGAGAGTCAAAAGCCAAAGAAAAAAAGAAAAAAAAAAAATATGGCTAAGGATGGAAACAAAGTGTAGAAGCAAAAGTAAATAACAAGGTTTCTCTAGTTACATAATATGAAGACTCTATTATTATCTCGGACTTGTCCTTTTTGAATATCCATTTCCTTCCTTCTTAAACCATCTCCTAATCCCCATGAATACCTAATAAAGACCTCTAGCTCAATTAGGAATAGGTTAGTGTGATAGTAAGTGGCAGATGTGTTTGATCGACTCCGGCTTTCTTGTGTGTCATTGAGATTGTAAGGTAAAGTGTGCCCATCTAGCAAGACTTTGGAGTAGTGAAACTTGAATGAAAAATCGAGTGATTTTTGTCTTGACTTTGATGTGAGGACCTACTTGGGGACGCTTATTCGAAGTTTCAGAAACGAACCACGCTAGGCATTTTTCATAGTATTACTCATAGTATATATAATTGTATTATAGATGATTGATTATTATGCATATATTATCTTAGGTTTTTGACTTGGTTATTCTTATTCATTTGCTAGTGAGATGTATAGATAGTTGAGACATGAATGAGAAAACAATAGTTTTATTTCTTAGTCGTTGTAGTATAGAAGAAGTTTGTGAGTACCTTCATCGAAAACTCTCAAGGGGCTGTAACTTCGTCCACTTGGGAATTCCTAGTGGTTTAAGGCCTTGTTGCATATGGTCAATGCAATCTTTTCAAATAAAAGAGAGAGTAGATAGAACTCCATTTTTTGCCACTTATTCTAATTTCTCATATTTGCTTGAGGACAAGCAAAATGCTGTTTGGGGGTAGTTTGATAAGAGCCAAAACTGTAGTTTTAACCCTTAATAATCATACTTTTTAGACCAATTATGTGAGTAATAATTAAGAGTTAATAATCGATTGATTCGTGTTTTATGTATTTCGGGCTTCAAAGTCCATTATGTGCAGATATGTACCACTTTAGCGACATAATGGAGCAAGGGTTGGTTGCTAAGAAGTTCTATGATTAAAGGCCAAGATTCAAGAAGACAAAGCCTTTGTAAAGCCCGGTCAAAAGATGAAAAGTCAAAGTCCACGCGGGCGTAAACAAAGGCACAAAGTCGCAGAACTTCGAAGACCATATCTTTGGACTCAGACCTCGGAATTGGGTCTACCTTATGTCAAAACGACCGACTCGGAAAGAGCTTTCCAATGGTCGGAGCCTTGACCTAATCAGAGGAGAAAAAGTGGACGAAACATCTGTCGAAGCCAACTGCAGCTGAAGAGCCCTTTTTGGACTGAAAGAATTAGGTTTTGGGCCTGATTCTCTGGCCCAAAACATGGCTCCAAGCCCATGCACGATTTTTGGATCTGGATGTATAAAAACAAAAGCTTCACTCTTTGTTAATGGTAGCTAGTTAGACCTAAATTAATATATAGAATTCTAGATCTAGTTTTATTAATTAATTAAGTGTTAGTTCCATTTCAATTCTCGCTTTTAGATTAAATTCTTGAATCATTGTTCTTGATTGATTAGATAAATAAAATAGTTAGTTTGTCAATTTCGAATTTGGTTATTTCCATTCTAGATCTAATTTCAATTCTTGTTCTTATTTCATTCCAGCCATTAAATTAGATTCATTATTGTTAAATTAAGTAAATCTCAATTTCTTACATTATGTTTAGTTTAAATTCAATGGGAAATGTTAGTTTGATGAATCAAGGCTAAAACCTCCATTAGAGGGGTTGATGAAGCCTTGATGAAAACTTAGTGGTTAGTATAGAATTGGTTGTAGAATCTATTCCACTCTAGAAGGTCGTGTTTCGCCATGAGAATGGGTGGACGACCTCACATGCTAGTTAGTATCCGGTAGGAATGCCATGAACACTAGGGATTAGAACGAAAATTCTCCGTAGAAGAGCGTGAGAATTGAGATACAACATTCTACGCTAGGTCATTAAGTTGGATTCGAGGTGGATTCAATTCCCCTCTAATTTATTTACCTAGATTCAAACAATCGTATTTCCGTAGCTCTCGTAGATTAACTTTAGTTTATATTTTATCTTGTTATTTATTATATCTCGTTATTTAAATTAACGCGTCTTGTTAGCATAACATTTCGTAAAGCTCTCATTGACTTAAGACTGATTTCTTAGACTTAGAAGACAATCCATGCTAGGGAACTAGGAGTGGAACGAACTTCCTACTCCACTTAGTACAATTCGCATCGAGAGTAGAAACTTTGATAATTGAGATAGTAAAAGTCCAGTTTTAGTTTACTTACGGATTGAATTCATCATTCATTTCGTAGATTAACTTTATTTTACAGTTATCAAATGGCGCCGCTGCCATCTTAATCTCGTTCAAGACAAGAATTCAATTGCTTGAATCCAAGGGGCAATCCCCCATTCTCTACCCACCCACCCTTTTAATTTTTCATTCTTATTTCTTGATTTTTTGAACTGTTTCACTGTTTTAGGCATTGGGGTAATGGATTTCTTCGAGAAAAACAACTGCGGTGAAGATTTTTGGGTCACGATAAAAGGCCTAAAACTTGAAAAACAAGGCGACCAGCTTCAAACGAAACCGACGGCTTCAAAACACTGGACATTCGACAAAACAGAGGGCACTTTCATACCAACTCACTAACCCGCCTACTACAAGGAAATTCATCGTGAACGACCCGATTTTCATAGGAAAGTTCAAATTTCTATTCCTTAAAGTTATAAAGTGTTTCTAACTTGTTAAATACACTGAAATCGCGTGATACAAGACGCTATTCGTAGTTTAAGCAAGGAGGCATTCAGTACTCCTTCTTTCACTCCTCGTTTCTTACGTCGAGGAGGAGTTTTAATTCTAGTATAATCGGGGCTTGTTTTCTTAAAACGAAATACCACGCCTATCTAGAAATGTATGCTTAGAGTTGTGGTTGCATATTAATTGCCCAATAATATATTTGAAAAACCAATATGGCATATCAATATGTAGACCAACAATCATATGATAATTATGCAAACCCTTCACCATGTTCATCTTTGTGGTAGTCCCGACCATTGGGCTTCTCAATGCCCATCATATCAAAAGCAATCTTGTAATTATTATGGGAACCCTTCACCATGTTCATGTTGTGGTAGTCGACCATTGGGCTTCCCAATGCCTATCATATCAAGAGTCTGAGCCTACTATAGGATATAATAATAATTATGAGCCTCAATTTTCAAATTTTTATAGTGACTCATACAATCAAGAGTTTTCTAGTCATCCAAACTATTCATGTAATTCCACCAATAACAATCAACCACCCATTCAAAGCCTCAACCTAACCCATCACAAGACGACATCAACCAGAGTCACTCAAACGCCAATAACTATGACTATCAAACACCATACCAACCGGACCACAACCATACCAACGGATAGTCAATTAACAACATTCGATGAAATGATGGCCCAAAACAAATTAATAATTCAGGAAATAAACCGAAACCTAAAGATACTAGGTTCACCTGCGCCAGACATTTCTACCATCCCAGAGATCGACACTATTCCCATAACTAACCCAGTCAACCTAGTTCACACCTACCCTACATTTCATGAACCATTGCCTTCCGAAAACCCCTGCCATTAACCATGATATTAACTCCACACCCCACCGGATGAGGAAATTCTTGTAAACGACTCTATAGGACTAGTTTGGGATGACCACTCAAACTTGAGCGATGTCTCCGAGGAACTTCCCATCGATCCACCCGATGATGAATATAATGATTACACTTTAGAAGATATTTATAAAGATGTGACGAAGGAAGAATTTGATAACTATTGGCATTCTCGTAATATGGACCCTCCTTGAGCATGCATGGGCCTTTGAGTTTGCAAACCGCGACTCTATTTGGATGATGTCTCGACACATTCGAATGAGGCCATTGAGGATACTTGTAGTGTTTTAAAGGAAGAAGGTGAGGACATGGAGATTAACAATTCAAATCTAAGGCATGAACAAGTTAATGTGCAAGAAAAGAGAAAGTTACATCTTTAGAGCAATGTGAATCTCAATTCAGTTTGGCGGTGAGGGAAATAACAATGGAAGAAATAGAGGAAAATCTTAAAGATAAAGCAACGAACCACAACCTTGTGGATTCAAATTTTAAGCCAGATGTAGAGTTCTTAAGAGCATGTGAGGATCCACCACCCGATGAACCACTAACCAACCACCATCCACCTGAGTTACCACCTCCTATAATCCAACCATCTACCATAACTAAGTCATCCATTCACCCACCATTTAAAAGGAACCTCGATTTTGCCCTTGAGCCAATTGCCTCAGAGACTATCTATAATTTTTTCAACCCTCACAGTGAAGAGTGTTTGCCTAGTACACAATCCCATGAGTACACCATTCCGATAATTGAGAGACAAACTCTGACCGAGTGTAGTGAAAAACCTAGTTTGTCTTATTTTTTTTCATCTAAGCTTAATGAAAGACATCAGGATCCACACTTCATTCCCTTCTCACCTAAAGTATCGCTAATTCATCTTTTTGGTCATTCCAACTATTTAAAACAATTACAACATGATGGTTTGCATATGTTCTTTGATAGGATGCATAAGTTTTCATTCCTTTGCTTACATGTTTGCTTCCAATTATACAACATTATTCTGTTTGGGAGTGCATTTAGTATCATGTTTTTATGGCTAGACCCCCAACTCTTCCGACTATTTGTTTATAGTTGACCACGATCATCCACTTTGTGCCACCCCAGTTTCATGCTTGTTTGGGGTGTGTACAGCCTAGGGGAATCGGCGTAAAATGACCCCACATTAAGTCTCGAATCGACTTTAAAAGACCCACGCTTTTAAAACAAATTTTTACAAACCTATTTTCAAAAGTTTGTTTGGGGGGTGGGGTGTTTGGTTTTTCCATTCTTGATCACTCAAATTCCTATTCTTACCCCCACCTCACTGCCTTGAAGAGTAGCTAGATTTCTTCTTGTTTGTTGTTTTGATGTTGTTTTTTATTATTTTTAGTAGATAGGATGTTACGTTGTTAAATTCCGTAGTTAACTTTGAATTTAGTAGTTAAATGTTGTTTGAATTTCAATTTTAATATAATGTTGTTCTTTTCAAATTGTGCATGGATTTTATTGTTAATCCCACCTTCCCGAATTGTTTGGGGGTGGTATTATTTATTCTATCATGATTTGTAGAAGATCCTCTATTTTAGAGTTTGTTTTGGAGTGAAGGTTGAGAATATTGTCATAATTGGCATACCTATGATTAGATGTGGTGGTATAATGAAATCTAAGAGAGTTTAGAAGTTACTAGTCTAAATCCAGTGTAAAAGATATTAGGGTTGTTATAGAATCAAGAATATGAGTTGTTTCCGTTTCGGGTTCGAAATTTTATTGTTTCGAAATTGCCTTAAAGCTTTTGGCAACTTACCGATTCGTTTTTTAACAATTCAAAACCTATAAAAACTTCATTCATTCTACACTCACAACCCACACTACACCTAACTTCCATTTTCACCTTTCACTCCCACGTTTCCCCACGCTTCGTAGTATTTTTCACTTAATCAACACCTCTGGGCCGCCTGCCTCTACACTTTTGTCGAATTTTGTTGAAGCGCCTACCGCTTCAAGGTCAGCGACTTCGGGCTCAAACACTGGAATTCCAAATACACAGACTTGCCTCTAGTTGCGCTTCTAGTTGGAGCTTTCGGCTACTGACTTCCGTCGACCAGAAAAATTCGAAGTTTTCCGCGGGTTGTTCCGGTTCATTCAAGTATTGTTCTAGAGCGTAGTTCGAGATGACATCTCCTATAATAATACCGGAACAGTCTTTCAAAGATTTGTTTCAAAGCACTACTTATGGTGCTTGGTTTCGCGAGGTGATCACACACGTACGCTGGGAACCACTTATGGTTCTTGCTAGCATTTGTTCTTGGACTTGCCATGCCCGCTGAAATACAAGACCCATGGTGCTATTGGGTAGATAATATGTGATAAGAGCCCAAAACTGTAGTTTTAACCCCTTAATAATCATACTGTTAGACCAATTATGTGAATAATAAGTAAGAGTTAATACTGATTACGTGTTTTTATGCATTTCAGGCTTCAAAGTCCATTATGTGCAGAAATGTGCCACTTTAGCGAGATAAAGGAGCAAAAGTCATCAGAACTTCCGAATGCCATATCTTTGGACTCAGACCTCGGATGGAGGCCTACCTTATGTCAAAACGACCGGCTCGGAAAGAGCTTCGCAATGGTCCAAGCGTTGATCCAATCAGAGGAGCAGAAGTGGACGAAAAGTCAGTGGAAACCAACTGCAGCTGAAGAGGCCTTTTTGGACTGAAAGAATTGGGTTTTGGGCCTGATTATCTGGCCCAAAACATGGCTCCAAGCCCATGCACGATTTTTGGATCTGGATATATAAAAACAAAAGCTTGACTCAGTGTTAATGGCAGTCAATGGCAGTTAGGTTAGGTAGATAGGTTAGAATAGAAAGTAGCCATTAAAATAGCTTCTAGATCTAGATTTAATTGTTTTATTTAATTAGTTTCAAATCCTTTATTAGATTAAACCTTTGAATCTTGTTCTTCATTTAATTAGATCAATAAAGTAGTATTTTTTATCAATTTCGATTTTGTCATTTCCATTTCTAGATCTAATTTCAATTCTTGTTCTTATTTCATTTTAGTCATTAATTTAGATTTCATTATTGTTTAAATTAGTAAATTTCAATGCTTTATATTATGTTTAGATTTAATTTAAATGGAAATGATTGGAATGATTCAAGGCTAAAACTCCATTAGAGGGGTTGAGAAACCTTGATGAAAGCTTGATTCCAATTATCGGAGATTGTCGTAATTTCCTTTCCACTCTAGAAACGTTTAGTTCACCATGAGAATGGGTTGTCGTTCACATGCTAATTATTAATTGGTAGAAATGCCATGCGTAATTAGGGATTAGGAAGAACCCGATTGTCTGCGTAGAGTTCAATTCGATTACTTAACGACTTCGCCGCTAGTGGATTAAGTTGAGTTAAGGTGGGAATCCCCTCTAACTCCTTATCATCGAATCAACGTAGCATTCCCTTAGTTGTCTGATAATCGACTAGTTGCATTTCGTGGGTAGTTGCATCGTAGTCTAGTTTGTAATTCGTAAATCTCTCATTGACTTAAGAACGATTTCTTAGACTTAGAAAACAATCCATGCTAGGGAACTAGGAGTGGAACTAACTTCTTACTCCACATAGTGCAATTCGCGATCGAGTAGAAGCTTTGATAATAGACTAGTAAAAGTCTAGTTTTAGTTTACTTACGGAGTGAATTCATCGTTCATTTCGTAGGTAGACTATTCATTTCATAGATATCAAATGGCGCCGCTGCCATCTTAGTTACACTTTAGCATTGTTTTCATAGTAGAAGTAGTCATTTTTAAGTCCCATTAAACCCACCCACCCTTGTTTGTTTCATACTGTGATTGCCCAGTTCAGCGTGACAAATTCCGGAAAAATACGGGAGCGCCTACGCTTCAAGGAGAGCGACCCGCTTAAGTTCTTGGAATTTCGTTTACCACAATCGAAAAGCTACGCTTCATACCGAAGCGCCGACCAGGCCAAACATCGGAACTTCGACTTCACAATGAGCGCGACACGCCCTAAAAACACTGTAATTTGACAATTACTCGGAGCGCGACCGCTTCTATGCGATGCGACCGCGCCCGTAAAATTTTCCGGATTTCCACGGTTTTGATTCAAACTTTGATATTTCATATTTTTCAGTGTTCTAACTCGCTCTATACAACGAACAAGCGTAAACAAGACGCTATTCATAAGTTTAAACAAGGACCTTAATCGTATTCCTTTCTTCCACACCTCGCGATCTCCCGTTAGAGGTTTATACTAGTATATCGAATTGTTTGGAGTGTTGCATGTTTAGTTAAGCTCGACTTAGTCTTGCATGAGATTAAGGTCGGCCGAACAAAAACACCGAACGTAAATACACAACAACATCAACAATCAAATCTATCTAGTATACCACCCACTACACCTCTAACTACTATTTCACACACACCACCGATATAATGGGGAAGAAAAAGAGACTCCTCTCGGACTTCTACAAAGCCTTGAGCGATAGCCCCAAATCTTGCATCGTTTTCTAGCGGACCAGGGGGGATTTTTGAATCCCCAAACATATTTAATTTGTTACCCGCTTTTCATGGTTTAGACCATGAAAACCTTATCAGACATCGCGTGGGATTGAACAAGTCTTAACAACATTCCAACATCCTACGGTTGGTACCGGAACAAATTAAATTAAGGGTATTCCCTTTCACCTTAGCCGATAAGGCTGGCGTCTTGGTTAACTGCGCCAAAGCGCCTAATTCGTGGACTCGTGGGCTAAACTTGTTCAAATTTGTTTATGGAACATTTTACCCACCCCTAAAGACGGATGAGATGCTTTCCAAGATTCATTTTTTCGACAAAATCCTCATGAATCATTTTCAGAGGCTTGGAATCGTTTCACCGATCTGCTTATAGAGTGTCCACACCATAACCTAGCAAAAGACACGTTAGTTCGTGCCTTTTCAAAGGACTTCAACATCACCATAAAGAAGTCCTTGACATAATGAATGGGGGTAGTTTCTTAAGCAAAGGAGCCTGAGGCTTATAAATTTTAGAGGACCAAACTAAGCGAAATAATAATGGGGGTAGTGACGATTACTCCGGCTCCAGCTAGTTCTTCTTCAACAGTTAAGGCCGGTATGTTTGAAATTAAACACGATTCGAGCTTAAAACTCTAATCGAATCACTCACTAAAAGGTAGAGGCCATTTCAGACAACAAAAGCCTATCCCGTCATGAATGTAAATTCAAACCCATGTAGTTTCGGTTGGAGTCCCGAAAGCATCCCGACTCCCATCGCCCCTATAGCCTATGAACAGGCTTGTTCCATTAATAGTGAACCTAACGCCCTTGGAGACAAAATCCCAACTCCGGTTGGAGAAATAACCAACAAGTCACACCTCAAGGGTACAATAATCAATATGTTAGGCTAACGCACGCCTTTAACCAAGCTCCACTACGACAAGGGCGTGGTCGGGTAATTTTAATAATTATAACAACCAAGTGCAACCTCGACAAGGTCAAGCACAAGGTCAAGGTAATTATAATAATTATAATGCTAATAGAGGTATCGTTAGGTCAATAATAATTATCGAGAATCCACCAATAAATAATTCACGTGAAATAGTTCCGGTCCACACCACCTGTGACTACTACACCCACACAACCGGATCGCCTTTGACACCTTCATACAAGTGAGCCAAAAACTTTTCCAAACCATGGCTCAATCTAACCAACGGCTTCTACAATCCGTTAATAATTTAACCCAACGGTTGGCTCAAGATAAAGCCCAAACCAAAGGTGTGTTGCCAGTCACGCAATACCTAATCCTAAAACAACAAACACAACCTTTGAGGTAACCGATAATACTAGTAATGAATATGAAAATGTAGGGAGATAAATGCCATCACCACTCTCCGCTCGCAGAGTGGTTGATAACAAGGTAACTATGCCTATAGTTACCCCACCAGTAGCCCCTACACCTACTATTTTACTAGATACCGCAATAGAAACTGAAGAGCCTACCACTGTAGAGGTACCAGTTACAACACAACCTAAGAAATAGAAAGCCATGGTTAAACATCCAGGTGATACCATTGCTAAATATAGACAGAAACCACCGTTTCCACAAAAATTAGCCATGTTAACTAGGGATACAAATTACGAGGAGATTAGGGACGTTTTTAAGAATCTAACTATAAACCTTCCCTTCCTCGAAGCTATTAAAAAGCTACTACATCATGCTAAGTTTCTTAAGGAATTGTGTACTACTAGGCGAAGACAAATATACCAAAAGACCTTTTTAACGTAACAATTCCCAACCTTATCCGAAAATAATGGAATTGTTAAGTACAAGGAGGACGTTAGATCCCCATCAGATAAATGCACCTTAGGAGATTCCTATATGACGACCGGCGTTATTAGACTTGGGGGCTAGTGTCAACTTACTCCCATTTTATTTGTATAGACAAATAGGTCTAGACGAGATGCAACCCACTAAAATGACGTTGCAATTAGTCGATCGGGTCTATTAAGTATCCTAAGGGTGTCGCCGAAAAAATGTTCGGTAAAAATTCAGGATTTTTACTATCCGGGTTGATTTTTTGTAGTCCTCGATACGTAAGTCGCTAACGACTCTGTCCGATCATTTTAGGGCGCCCTTTCTTGGCAACCGCCAATGCGCTCATTAATTGCCGTGATGGTTCAATGTCCATGTCTTTTGGCCATCTTGTTGTTGAAGTCAATGTTTTAAAACAAGGACAGTTACCCGATTCGCCTATGGATGGAGAGGTAAGCATGATCGAGAGCTTAAGCGAGATTATTTCAACAACACGTTCCCGATAGTCATATGCCCAAAATTCTTTCCTTTGGAAAGTCGGGACTCAACATTTTCATCCCTACACTAGTCGATACACATATTATTGATGAGGGGCCGGGATAGATGACTTTCTCAAAGATGTAGAGGACTACCATAGTAATGTGGATATGACCAATCTAGATGAGGAATTCGATGAGTTTCTTCGAGTAGGTGACAATTCACCCTATCAAGAACTAACTTGCACAACATCCACCTCGATTCCCCTCCTTCCACCCTTTCAAAGGAATCTCGAGTTTGCACTCGATCCTTTTGTTTCTCCTGTGCTTCATAATTTTTTAAATCCTCCTAGCAAACAGACACTTCAGAAGGACAAACTACTTGACAACTTCATCTTCAGAATTGAGACAGTCCCTACACACACAATGAATGAATTCGGTGCTAAAACCACATCCTCATTCATTGTGTGGCTGTTGTCTTTCTACAACTTATCCATATCCACCATATTCTCCACAACCATTCACTTTTCCACACTTATTTACTAAAACACCCACTCATTCAAAAATGAAAAAGAAGGTGCATGATAGGTTACACAATAGGGTAATCCGACTTCCGTTTGGATTCCACTAGGTCTGCGTCAGAGAAAATCTTGGTGCTTGATTGTGTTTGGATATATTTTCTGTGATATTTATTTATGGAATGATCCACAACTATTTCGGTTGTTGATATATGATCAACTGCATATTCATACATATGTTTTAGATAAAGTCTCGAGTATCTGACTATAAACGACTCAATTTTTGTGTTTGGTGCACTTCCTTTCACTTTAATATAATGGTGAGTGCACCATTAAGGTAACCGGGCCCTCCCTATGAAGTGTGTGGCTGTAAGTACCGGATCCTAAGTCCACGGTTCACATAGTTCACGTTTTCCACTCTTGCATGTTTTTCTCGGATTTTTGAGTCATGTTTCTCTATGGTGTGAATTATGTCTTTATTGCTTATTGTTTTTCCTTCTAAAAATAACATAAAAAAATAAAAAATAAAAATAAACATAGTAATCTAGGAAGTCTCGGGAATCTGACTTTAAAAGACTCACTACTAAAAACAAATTTTCTAAGCTTCGTTGTAAAAATTTGTTTGGGGGTGGGGTGTTCGTGTTTCCGTACTAAATGTTTATGTCCCATTACAGTTGCTTAGGCCGTTTTATTGTATTACAACTCGGATTGACATAATCTATTAATTTAGAGTTCATTCGTTCGCATAACTTACGTCATGCACGCACTTCGAGGCGTTTTCCACTATCTCATATGTCATTCGAAGTCGGAAGAGAGTGTTTTATGGATCATTGGATAGGAAATTCTCTCCTGATCATTTCCATATCTCATTCGCAAAAATCGGACCGTAACGGCGGGAATTTTGATTTGAAATTCGTGAAAAAATCGAAAAAAAAATCAAAAATTTCGATTTTGGGCTTGGGCCCAACCCGCGCCCAACCCGCGCCCACGACCAGCGCGCTCGCGCCCTTACCTTCTTTAGCAACAGTTCATCGTTTTTTTCATCTTCCACCGCCATTAACAAAGCTCAAAACCCTAACAAAAATAAAAATTAAAAAGAAAACCAAAATAACTCACGCCAACCATCAAAGATCCAATTCAAATCTCCTCTAAAACTAAAACCAAACCACCTCCACCAATTTAACCCAACAAAAACCACCGAAAAAATCAAAAATTGGTGCTGCCACGCCACCACATCACCACCACCATCGTTTTTTTATCACTAAGGTCTTTCCTCATTATTCCTACACCCTCTACAAACCCCAAACCGTATTCAAACTTCAAATGGCTCAACAACGCCGAATTATACCGGAGCAAGTTTTCACTGCCGACCACTTCGCGCCGTTTTACGGTGACGAAATGGCTAGTAGAGACTGGAATAGTCTCTGGTACTCGACCGGAAGCCTTCAACCCCGAAGACTTGGTCCGACGGTTCTACACCCCCGGGAGTTGGAGGGGAGTAGGATTTTTGTGATGGTAAGGAAGAAGAGGAGGGAGTTGACTCATCGATCGTTGGTGAGATTCTAGGCATTCCGCCTAGAATCCATTTGATGCCACTCTACAGAGCCCCGGTTTTGACGGGTAGAGCCTCGATGGGCGTGGATCGCCATCAATGGGAGCTACAATACAAACTCCCATTGTGGTTCGCGGGCATCCTCGGGACCAACCGGTTGGCTTCTATTTCGATGGATTGGTCGGAATGTCCTATGGAAGGACAAGGTCGGCGACATCGGTTTGACTCCGCCTCCACGTCTTATGGGTACTCCAGAGCAGAAAATACGATTTCTGTATCTAGAGTTTTTTGCCGAGCATGATTAGGGGGTCGGAAAGTCTTTGGCACCTCTTCCCGTGTTAATCACCAAGATCATCTTTGAAGATGAAAGCGACTCCAACTCCACCGATAGGATTTACATTACCCCGCACCGTAACACGCGTATCTATAGGGAGTGTGTCCAACAAGTTTGGAGGAGGGCTGAGGATAGAGAAGAAGAGGAAGAGGACGGTGGAGCTGGGAATGAAGAGGAGGCTGGGGGACATCAGGATGCCTCCGAGGATGAGGAAGACTTGACCTGCTTTGATGCAGATGCCTTCCAGAGGTGTTGGTCTGATGCAGAACGCATGACTGTACTTCATAGGGGCATGCGTTCACTAAACACTATCTGTACAGACCTCCGGACTCGACAGGCGACTATTCATCACAACTTCGAGATCCGCACCCAGAGAGAGGATGAGAGATGGGAACGGCGAGCTGAGATGGATGGAAGCCCCGGTTTAGATTGGATATGCTTGCACGCTTCCCACCTCATACAGACTCTGCTTCTGAGGACACAGCTACGAGGCATGAGCATCGTCAACGAAGGACGACTGCTGCTGGACCTTCTGGAGCCCAGGAGCCACTACTAGAGAGTGTGCCCTCCGCCACCAGTGGCGAGCTGTTTAGAGAGTGTGAGGATTGATAGTGGTTGTTGTTTTATTTATTTTTGTTGTTTTTATTGTAATGTAACTTTTATTTCTGTAATTTGAATTTTGTAGTGGTACTCCGAATGAAATTTTAATATAAGATGTTATTTTCAGTATGTGTGGTTGTTTCATATTGATCCCACCTTCCCAACTTGTTTGGGGGTGGTTTTATCAATTCAAGCATTATTTTTGTATAACCCTCGTATTAGAATTAATTGCGGAGTCAAGGTGAAAATATGGATGTTTAGGCAGAAATATGATTAAGTATCATTGTAGGATGAAATCTAGATTAAATAGGTACATTCTATCATAAAATCAACCTAAAGATACTGGGTTTGAATTACAATCCAGGATATGAGTTGTTTCCGTTTTCGAGTTTGGAAATTTTAGGATTTCCGGAAACTGCCGTAATTAGTTTTGGCAACTTTCCAATCCATTTTAGCAACTTTAAACCTATATAAACTTGATACAAACTATCCTCACAACTCACACTACACCTAAACTCCATCACTCACCCTTCACACCCGCGATTCCCACGTTTCGACTTCATTTTTGCAAAATCAGCACTTCGGCTGGCCTCGCTCTACACTTCTACCTCGGAGAAAATTTTGCTTAGAGCGCGCCAAGTCAAGTCAATCGCGACTCTCGCTAAAACACTGGACTTCCAAAATACAAAAGCGACTTCGCGCCTAGTTAGCGTTCGGCGCCACTGACTTCCGTGGACCAGAAATTTTCCAGTTTTTAGTAGCGTAGTACTTTGGTTGTTTTGGTACTGTTCCGAGCGTAGTTTTGAGATGACATCTCCTATAATAATACCGGAACAGTCTTTCAAAGATTTGTTCCAAAGCACTACTTACGGTGCTTGGTTTCGCGAGGTGATCACATATGTTGGCTGGGAACCTCTTATGGTAAGACCGGCTGAACTTTATTCTCCAGCACTTGCATCTTATTTTTATAATAACTGCATTTTCTTTGAGAGACCGGATGGAGAACAAGTGTTCTCCATCAACATTGACGATGAACCAATGGAAATTACCAGGTTCTTGCTAGCATTTGTTCTTGGACTTGCTATGCCCGCTGAGATACAAGACCCATGGTGCTATTGGGTCGATAATATGCATGTCTACACTTATGAGTCTTTGCACGAGGCTTATGGGGCAGGCATTTTCCAGATTGAGGACCAAGGGGACTATAACGTTGCCCCTTGGTAGCCCGGGTCCATGAACATAGGAACTGTTATGTTTTGGATTATGCTAAACATTTAGGGGAATGGCGTTTTCTTCCGTGAATGACGCCACTTGCAGCGTTTTCCTTGCTTTAGCCACGGGGGCCGGGGTTATGACCTTCCCTTAACTTTGATGTCTAGTTTAGCACGAGCCCATACCATGAGGCATAAGTACCTTCTTATGCCCTGTTCTAATTTCAACGTGATTATGCTATGTTTCTTTCCTATTTTTTGTACACGTTTCACGGATTGGATTAGGGTAGACGGTGCGACCCACCAATAGTATTATTCGATCTTTTCCGGTGCAATGACTTGGCAAGGGTGGCGGATACAACCTCACCAGTTGCACCCTACACCCCATCAGACCAAGTGGCAATTAATAGGTTAGCAACCATAGATGATAAATGGCGTGAAGCCTGGCAAATTATCATAGCATGGCAGGACGCGAAGGAGCCTCACTTCTTTATAGAAGTAGAGGATGACGAATAACAGCGGGAGTGGAGGTAAGTTTTAGTTTCTGTTAGTGTCTGCTTATGTCCCAAGCAATTTAATTCTGTTAACCCCATAATGGGTGGAACTCTTATAGAGTTGCGTCAGTTTTTATTTCCTCTATTAGTACGTTCTAACTTTGTTTTGCAGATGTTCCTGAATTTCACGCGTTTCAATGGTATTTTTACTACCCTCTTTATTTAAATGCTTTGAGGACAAAGCATGCTTCTTGTTTGGGGGGCATAGAAACACGTGTAATTAAGACATCTGCTAGGATATAAATATATATAATATGCATTTGTTTTCTAGTTAAAATTTCAAAAATTTAAAAATATAAATAAATAAGTTATGCTATACACTTAGGAATATTGGTATTGTTTCTTTCTCCATGCTCTTAACAATCTAGAAGTCTCACGTAGCTGTTGCGTCAGAATAATTGTTAGAAACTTAGGTTAATATGTAGGTAATAATCTTTGCATCTATCTATAAATATATTACATGAGTATCTATGATTGTTAGCAGTAAGTTTCTGAAATCTAGGCTAGAGTACTTATTCTACAAATCCTGCGAGAATATAGCCTAAAGCCTTATATGAGCGAAACATTTGAGAAATAACACAAGGGAGAAGTAAAATCCGGATAGAGAAATCACACGTCCACTTGCTTGATCACTAAACCATATCCTAAGCGAGAATTTAGGCCCTCTTTGGATCGATATAGCCAGAAATTCAAACCTATGAATTATTTTCCGCTTAAGCCCTAATCGAGCCTTTCATTAGCCCTTCCATAAACCACAATTCCTTTACCCTGTTACAAAAACAAAACAAAATAAAAAAAATAATAAATCAACCTACCCAATGTAGAATAAGTCTGAGAATAGAATGATGAAGAAAGAAGAAGAGAAAAACCTGTGGAAACAAAAATTAGTTAGTGCTTCAGAAAATAAAGAAAATAAGTTTCCATCCAAAGAAAAGAAAAATAAAAATAGAAATAAAATAAAAACTCCAAAAATAGAATAAAAGGGAGTCAAAAGCCAAAGAAAAAAAAAAAAAATATATGGCTAAGGATGGAAACAAAGTGTAGAAGCAAAAGTAAATAACAAGGTTTTCTCTAGTTACATAATATGAAGACTCTATTATCTCAGACTTGTCCTTTTGAATATCCATTTCCTTCCTTCTTAAACCATCTCCTAATCCCCGTAACACCTAATAAAGACCTCTAGCTCAATTAGGAATAGGTTAGTGTGATAGTAAGTGGCAGATGTGTTTGATCGACTCGCTTCCCGTGTGTCATTGAGATTGTAAGGTAAAGTGTGCCCACGCATTAATCGGAGTAGCTTAAACTTGAGTGGAAAAATCAGAGTGTTGTTTCTTGACTATTATCGTGAGAACCTACTTAAGGACGCTATTCCGAGTTCTCAGAAACAAACCTGCTAAACATTTTATAGTACTACTCATTGTGTATATGTTTATTGTAGATGATGGATTATTATGCATATATTAACTTAGGTTTCTGACTTGGTTATTCTTATTCAATTGCTAGAGAGATGTATAGATAGTTGAGCATGAATAAGGGAACAATAGTTTTATTTTCTTAGTCGTTGTAGTATAGATGATGGCGTTTGTGAGTACCTTCATCGAAAACTCTCACGAGGCTATAACTTCGTCCACTAGGGAATTCCTAGTGGTTTAAGGCCTTGTTGCATATGGTCAATGCAATCGCGACTCAAGTAAACGAGAGTAGTTAGAACTCCATTTTTGGTCACTTATTCTAATTTCTCATCTTTGCTTGAGGACAAGCAAAATCTTTGTTTGGGGGTGGTTTGATAAGAGCCCAAAACTGTAGTTTTAACCCTTAATAATCATATCTTGTTAGACCAATTATGTGAATAATAAGTAAGAGTTAAATATCGATTACGTGTTTTTATGCATTTCAGCTTCAAAGTCCATTATGTGCAGAAATGTGCCACTTTTAGCGAGATAAAGGAGCAAAAGTCAGCAGAACTTCCGAATGCCATATCTTTGGACTTAGACCTCGGATTGAGGCCTACCTTATGTCAAAACTACCATCTCGGAAAGAGCTTCGCAATGGTCCAAGCCTTGACCCAATCAGAGGAGCAGAAGTGGACGAAAAGTCTGTGGAAGCCAACTGCTTTTTGAAGAGGCCTTTTGGACTAAAAAGAATTGGGTTTTGGGGCGATTCTTCCGGCCCAAAACATGGCTCCAAGCCCATGCACGATTTTTGGATCTGGATATATAAAAACAAAAGCTTGACTCAGTGTTAATGGCAGTCAATGGCAGTTAGGTTAGGTAGATAGGTTAGAATAGAAAGTAGCCATTAAAATAGCTTCTAGATCTAGATTTAATTGTTTTATTTAATTAGTTTCAAATCCTTTATTAGATTAAACCTTTGAATCTTGTTCTTCATTTAATTAGATCAATAAAGTAGTATTTTTTATCAATTTTGATTTTGTCATTTCCATTTCTAGATCTAATTTCAATTCTTGTTCTTATTTCATTTTAGTCATTAATTTAGATTTCATTATTGTTTAAATTAGTAAATTTCAATGCTTTATATTATGTTTAGATTTAATTTAAATGGAAATGATTGCGGAATGATTCAAGGCTAAAACTCCATTAGAGGGGGTTGAGAAACCTTGATGAAAGCTTGATTCCAATTATCGGAGATTGTCGTAATTTCCTTTCCACTCTAGAAACGTTTAGTTCACCATGAGAATGGGTTTAATCGTTCACATGCTAATTATTAATTGGTAGAAATGCCATGTGTAATTAGGGATTAGGAAGAACCGATTGTTCTGCGTAGCGATTCAATTCGATTACTGACGACTTCGTCGCTAGTGGATTAAGTTGAGTTAAGGTGGAATCAATCCCCATCTAACTCCTTATCATCGAATCAACGTAGCATTCCCTTAGTTGTCTGATAATCGACTAGTTGCATTTCGTGGGCAGTTGCATCGTAGTCTAGTTTGTAATTCGTAAATCTCTCATTGACTTAAGAACGATTTCTTAGACTTAGAAAACAATCCATGCTAGGGAACTAGGAGTGGAACGAACTTCTTACTCCACATAGTGCAATTCGCATCGAGAGTAGAAGCTTTGATAATAGACTAGTAAAAGTCTAGTTTTAGTTTACTTACGGAGTGAATTCATCGTTCATTTCGTAGGTAGACTATTCATTTCATAGATATCAATATGTATGTCTACACTTATGAGTTTTTGCATGAGTCGTATGGGACAGGCATTTTCCGTATCGAGGACCAAGGGGAATATAACGTCGCCCTTGGTAGCCTGTCCATGAACATAGGAACTGTTATGTTTTGGATCATGCTAAACATTTTAGGGGAATGACATTTTTCTTCGTGCGGAATGATGCCACTTGCGTCTTCCTTCCTTGCTTTAGCCACGGGGACGTATGTGCCATGACCTTCCCTTAACTTTGATGTCTAGTTTAGCACGAGCCCATAGCATGAGGCATAAGTATCTTCTTATGCCTATATTAGTTTGCCGTATTATACTATGTTTCTTTCCTATTTTTGTGCCCGTTTCACCGGACCGGGTTGGGGGTCGACATTGTGAGATCCACCAATTCTATTATTCGATCTTTCCGCGCAATGACTTGGCAAGGGTGGAGGATACAACCTCATCGGGTTGCACCTTACAACCCATCCGACCAAGTGGCTTTAACAAAGGTTAGGATCCGTAGATGATAAATGGCGGCAAGCTTGGCAAATTATAATGGCATGGCAGGATGCGAAGGAACCTCACTTCTTTATAGAAGAGGAGGATGACGAGTAAACGCTGGAGTGGAGGTAAGTTTTTAGTTTCAGTTAGTGTCTGCTTATGTCCCAAGCAATTTAATTCTGTTAACCCCATAATGGGTGGAACTCTTATAGAGTTGCGTCAGTTTTTTTTATTTCCTATATTAGTATATTCTAACCTTGTTTTGCAGATGTTCCAGAATTTCACGCATTTCCATGGTATTTTTCTACCCTCTTTATTTAAATGCTTTGAGGACAAAGCATTCTTTCTTCTTTTGGGGGCATAGAAACACGTGTAATTAAGGCATCTGTTAGGATATAGATATGTATAATATGCATTTGTTTTCAAGTTAAAATTTTCAAAAATATAAATAAATAAGTTTATGCTATACACTTAGGAATATTGGTATTGTTTTCTTTCTCTATGCTCTTAACAATCTAGAAGTCTCACGTAGCTTTTGCATCAGAATAATTGTTAGAAACTTAGGTTAATATGTAGGTAATAATGTTTGCATCTATCTATAAATATATTACATGAGTATCTATGATTGTTAGTAGTAAGTTTCTGAAATCTAGGATAGAGTACTTATTCTACAAATCCTGTGAGAATATAGCCTAAAGCCTTATATGAGCGAAATATTTGAGAAATGACACAAGGGAGAAGTAAAATCTGGATAGAGAAATCACACGTCCACTTGCTTGATCACTATGTCATATCCTAAGCGAGAATTTAGGCCCTCTTTGGATCGATATAGCCAAAAATTCAACCCTATGAATTATTTTCCGCTAGTCGCCCCTCTGAGCCTTTCTTTAGCTTTCCATAAACCACAATTCCTTTACCCTGTTACAAAAACAAAACAAAATAAAAAAAATTCAACTTACCCAATCTAGAATAAGTCTGAGAATAGAATGAGTGAAGAAAGAAGAAGAGAAAAACACGCGGTAAACTAAAATTAGTTAGTTGCTTGAAAAAAAAAAAAGAAGTTTCCATCCAAAGAAAAGAAAAGAAAAAGAAAAATAGAAATAAATAAAAACTCAAAAATAGAATAAAAGGAGCGGAGTCAAAAGCCAAAGAAAAGAAAAAGAAAAATATGGCTAATGATGGAAACAAAGTATAGAAGCAAAAAAAAAATAACAAGGTTTTCTCTAAGTTATATAATATGAAGACTCTATTAACTTTCGGACTTGTCCTTTTGTATATCCATTTCCTTCCTTCTTAAACCATCTCCTAATCCCCATGAACACCTAATAAAGACCTCTAGCTCAATTAGGAATAGGTTAGTGTGATAGTAAGTGGCAGTTGTGTTTGATCGACTCGGCTTCCTTGTGTGTCATTGAGATTGTAAGGTAAAAGTGTGCCCACTGCACACTGGAGTATGTGAACTTGAGCGGAAAAATCGAAGTGATTTTTGTCTTGACTTTTATGTGAGGACCTACTTAAGGGCGTTATTCGAAGTTTTCAGAAACGGACACGCTAAGCATTTCATAGCATTACTCATTGTATATATGTTTATTAAGTAGATGATTGATTATTATGCATATATTAGCTTAGGTTTTGACTTGGTTATTCTTATTCATTTGCTAGTGAGATGTATAGATAGTTGAGACATGAATGAGAAAACAATAGTTTTATTTCTTAGTCGTTGTAGTATAGAAGAAGTTTGTGAGTACCTTCATTGGAAAACTCTCAGGCTGTAACTTCGTCCACTAGGAATTCCTAGTGGTTTAAGGCCCTTGTTGCATATGGTCAATGCAATCGCGACTCAAAGAAAACGAGTAGATAGAACTCCATTTTTGGTCACTTATTCTAATTTCTCATATTTGCTTGAGGACAAGCAAAATGCTGTTTTTGGGGTGGTTTGATAAGAGCCCAAAACTGTAGTTTTAACCCCTTAATAATCATACTTTTAGACCAATTATGTGAGTAATAATTAAGAGTTAATCGATTCGTGTTTTTTATGTATTTCAGGGCTTCAAAGTCCATTATGTGCAGATATGTACCACTTTAGCGAGATAATGGAGCAAGGGTTGGTTGCTAAGAAGTTCTATGATTAAAGGCCAAGATTCAAGAAGACAAAGCCTTTGTAAAGCCGGTCAAAAGATGAAAAGTCAAAGTCCACGCGGCGTAAACAATTGCACAAAGTCGTGAGAACTTCCGAAGACCATAGCTTTGGACTCAAACCTCGGAATTGGGTCTACCTTATGTCAAAACGACCGACTCGGAAAGAGCTTTCCAATGGTCCAAGCCTTGACCCAATCAGAGGAGAAAAAGTGGACGAAACATCTGTCGAAGCCAACTGCAACTGAAGAGCCCTTTTTGGATTTGAAAAGAATTGGGTTTTGGGCACGATTCTCCGCCCAAAACATGGCTCCAAGCCCATGCACGATTTTGGATCTGAAACATATAAAAACAAAGTAAAACTTAGTTCTTAAGTTATCTAGTTTTATTTAGAAAACTAGTTCCTTGTAATGGTAGCTAGGGTTAGGTTAGAAAAAAGTAGATCTAGATCTAATTAGTTTTACATTCAATTAGTTAGTTTAAAATCATATTTAGTTTTTAGAATAAAGTATTAGTTCTTCATTTTCAATTTAGATTATTGCTTAAATTCTTATTTAGATTTAGTTGTCTTAAATTTATAAGTAGTTTTAGTTTAAACACCAAACACATCACTCTCACTTTGTTCCTTGTGTTTGATAAATTGAATTCTATTTAAGTCTTGAAGGTTTAAGAGTGGAGCGAATCCTTACTCGTTGTATTGCATGATTTTGTTTTGAGAGTAAGAAATATATTGATTTAAACGTAAGAACGGTAGGATTACGTATTAGTGTTCTTGTAGCATTAATATTTAGGATTCTACTGTTCTTAAGTCAATGAGAGCTTTACGAAATGTTATGCTAACAAGACGCGTTAATTTAAATAACGAGATATAATAAATAACAAGATAAACTATAAACTAAAGTTAATCTACGAGAGCTACGGAAATACGATTGTTTGAATCTAGGTAAATAAATTAGAGGGGAATTGAATCCACCTCGAATCCAACTTAACGACCTAGCGTAGAATGTTGTATCTCAATTCTCACGTTCTTACGGCGAGAATTTCGAGTTCTAATCCCTAGTGTTCATGACATTCCTACCGGATACTAACTAGCATGTGAGGTCGTCCACCCATTCTCATGGCGAAACACGACCTTCTAGAGTGGAATAGATTCTACAACCAATTCTATACTAACCACTAAGTTTTCATCAAGGCTTCATCAACCCCTCTAATGGAGGTTTTAGCCTTGATTCATCAAACTAACATTTCCCATTGAATTTAAACTAAACATAATGTAAGAAATTGAGATTTACTTAATTTAACAATAATGAATCTAATTTAATGGCTGGAATGAAATAAGAACAAGAATTGAAATTAGATCTAGAATGGAAATAACCAAATTCGAAATTGACAAACTAACTATTTTATTTATCTAATCAATCAAGAACAATGATTCAAGAATTTAATCTAAAACAGGAATTGAAATGGAACTAACACTTAATTAATTAATAAAACTAGATCTAGAATTCTATATATTAATTTAGGTCTAACTAGCTACCATTAACAAAGAGTGAAGCTTTTGTTTTTATACATCCCGATCCAAAAATCGTGCATGGGCTTGGAGCCATGTTTTGGGCCAGAGAATCAGGCCCAAAACCCAATTCTTTCAGTCCAAAAAGGCCTCTTCAGCTGCAGTTTGCTTCAACAGACTTTTCGTCCACTTCTGCTCCTCTGATTGGGTCAAGGGTTGGACCAATGGAAAGCACTTTCCGAGCCGGTCGTTTTGACATAAGGTAGGCCCAATTCCGAGGTCTGAGTCTAAAGATATGGTCTTCGGAAGTTCTATTGACTTTGTGCACTGTTTCTGCCTGCGTGGACTTTGACTTTTCATCTTTTGACCAGGCTTTACAAAGGCTTTGTCTTCTTGAATCTTGGCCTTTAATCACCGAACTCCTTAGTAACCAACCATTACTCCTTTATCTCATCAAAGTGGCACATTCGCATTAATTGACTTTGAAGCCTGGAATACATAAAACCCGTAATCCGTTTTAACTCTTACTTATTACTCACATAATTGGTCTTAAAAGTATGACTGCTAAGGGGTTAAAACTACAGTTTTGGGCTCTTATCAACCACCCCCAAACAGCATTTTGCTTGTCCTCAAGCAAATATGAGAAATTAGCATAAGTGACCAAAAATGGAGTTCGATCTACTCTCGTCTCGCTAAGTGCGATTGCATTGACCATATGCAACAAGGCCTTTAAACCACTAGGAATTCCCTAGTGGACGAAGTTCTGACCTCGTGAGAGTTTTCCAGTGAAGGTACTCACAAACTTCATCTATACTACAACGACTAAGAAATAAAACTATTGTTTTCTCATTCATGTTTCAACTATCTATACCTCTCACTAGCAAATACCTAAGAATAACCCAAAGGTAACCCTAAGCTAATATATGCATAATAATCAATCATCTAAAATAAACATATAACAATGAGTAATACTATGAAATGTAATAGCAGGTCCGTTTTAAAAACTTCGGAATAGCGTCCTTAAGTAGGTCCTCACATAAATGTCAAGACAAAACCACTGATCTTTCCACTCAAGTTTATTTGCATGCGGTAAAAGCACACTTTTACCTTACAATCTCAATGACAACAAGGAAGCCGAGTCGATCAAACACATCCGCCACTTACTATCACACTAACCTATTCCTAATTGAGCTAGAGGTCTTTATTAGGTGTTGCGGGGATTAGGAGATGGTTTAAGAAGGAAGGAAATGGATATTGAGGAAAGGACAAGTCCGAGATAATAGAGTCTTCATATTATGTAACTTAGAGAAAACCTTGTTATTTCCTTTTGCTTCTATACTTTGTTTCCATCCTTAGCCATATTTTTTCTTTTCTTTTCTTTGGCTTTTGACTCCCTTTATTCTATTTTTTGGAGTTTTTATTTATTTCTATATATTTTTTTTTCTTTTCCTTGGATGGAAACTTTTTTTTTTCCTCAAGCAACTAACTAATTTTTGTTTACAATGTGTTTTTTCTCTTCTTCTTTTCTTCACTCATTCTATTCTCGGACTTATTCTAAATTGGGTAGGTTGATTTATTCTCTTTTTTTTTTATTTTTATTTTGTTTTTGTTTTTGTAACAGGGTAAAGGAATTGTGGTTTATGGAAGGCTAAAGAAAGACTCAGAGGGGCGACTAGCTGAAAATAATTCATAGGTTTGAATTTCTGGCTATATCGATCCAAAGAGGGCCTAAATTCTCGCTTAGGATATGGCTTAGTGATCAAGCAAGTGGACGTGTGATTTCTCTATCGGATTTTACTTCTCCCTTGTGTCATTTCTCAAATGTTTTTTCATATAAGGCTTTAGGCTATATTCTCACAGGATTTTGTAGAATAGGTACTCTAGCCTAGATTTGAGTAAACTTTACCGCTAACAATCATAGATACTCATGTAATAAATTTATAGATAGATGCAAAGATTATTACCTACATATTAACCTAAGTTTCTAACATTTATTCTGATGCAAAAGCTATGTGAGACTTCTAAATTGTTAAGAGCATAGAGAAAGAAAACAATACCAATATTCCTAAGTGTATAGCATACTTTTTTATTTATATTTTTGAATTTTTGAAATTTTAACTAGAAAACAAGTGCATATTATACATATCTATATCCTAAACGGATGTCTTAATTACACGCGTGTTTCTATGCCCCCAAACAAGAAGCATGCTTTGTCCTCAAAGCATTTAAATAAAGATGGTAGGAAAAATACCATTGAAGCGTGAAATTAGGGGAACATCCGCAAAACAAAGGTTAAAACATAAAATATAGTAATAAAAAAAACCGACGAACTCTATAAGAGTTCCACCCATTATGGGGTTACAGGAATGAAATTGCTTGGGACATAGCGGACACTAACTTAACTAAAAACTTACTCGCACCCCAAAGCATTTACTCGTCATCCTCCTCTTCTATATGAGGTTCTTTCAATCCCGCCATGCCATAACAACTTGCCACACCTTCCGCCGTGTATCATCAACTAGTGCTAACCTCTCTAGTGTTACTTGGTGCGATGGGGTGTAAGGGGGCAACCAAATGTGGTTGCACCTGCCATCCGACCAAGTCATGGCTCGGAATGATCTTACCACCACGATTGGTGGGTCTCATGGTTTCGACCCTTTCCCAATCTGCGGTAATCGCGGTAATGAGAATATGGGTAGGCAAGCACGCATAATGCGCAAGAACCAAGACAGGCATAAGAAGGTACTTATGCCTCAAGGTATGGCCTCGCTTCAGAGTAGCAACTAAAACTTCGGGGAATGTCATACCGACGACGTCCCTCGCCTAAAGCAAGGAAAACGTCACCAGCCGGTATTATTGGCGTATAAACCGCCGTTTCTAGAATGTTCATCATGATGAACAACATGGTCATGCCTACATTCACCGATAGGCTACTACTTCAGGCGATGTTATATTGGTCTTGGTCGATGATACTGAAACACCCTCCCCATAATACTCATGGAAATAGGCATATTCATATAGGTATGACTTATCCGTCATATATCCCCACGTGTGCATAGGGTCGTAATGGCAACCCCGAAACCAAAGCTATCAATTGCTTATTGAATTCCATAGTCGCGTGCCAAAGAATAGCAAGGGAAAATTTTTGTTCTCCTTCTTGGGTACAAAAAAAAGTAATATTATTATAGAAGAATTCAGTTAGCTTAGGTGAAAAAAAGAATCGTCATCACTCACCGGAAGATGCCGCCATCCTAATCGCGCAATCCGGCCATGAACGATGCTCCATAGGTATCGGTTCCCATCAAGTCTTCAAATGACTGTTCAGGAATCACTATAGGAGGTGTCATCTCAAAACTACTCTGTAAAACAGCTGCGAAAACCTGGAAGAAACCTCAGAAAATCGGAATTTCCTGCGTTTACGGAGGAGGAGGCTGGCGCTGGCCAGATAGAGCGAAGTCGCTTCGAAGGCTTTTGGAATTACAGTGTTTGAAGGCGGGTCGGCGCTTCTGGCTTGGCGGGCTTCGTGAGATTTTTCGATTTACAGTGTTATAGGGCGAAGTCGCTCGCTTGAAAGCTGGCGCTCGACAAAAAAAATTTTATGAAGTGTATGTATAGCAGCGGAAGTGCTTCGTAAATCTTGAAAACAGTGTTTACAAGAAAAACAAGCAGAAAAAGCTTGGAGTGAAAGGTGAGAGATGATTGTGGGGTGTAGTATGGGTTGTGAGTGTAGATTGATGGAAGTTTAAATAGGTTTTGGGTTTCCAAAACGAATCGGCAAGTTGCCAAATTGTTTTTAAGGCAATTTCGGAAATAGAAAAGCGCCAAACCCGAAAACGGAAACTAACCATAGTTTTGATTTCCTAACAACCCTGGTATCTTTTAAACTTGGTTTAGAATAGTAACTTCTAAACTCTACTACATATCATGCTACCACTACAAAAAAATCATAGATATGCCGATATCGGCCTAATTTTCAACTTTGACTCCAAGACAACTTTACGAAAGATGATCAAAATAAATTATATTAAAATAATATGAAATCCAAGCAATCGAAAACAAACAACTTAATATTCAAATCTAACTACTGAAATAAAATTCCACAAACAAAACAATAAAAAAAAATGAAATGAAATAACAGGACACAACTGATGGTGAACACCTAGGCGTGTGAAGAAGATGGTCCCTGGGATGGAGACTGGTTCTGTGGTGAAGAATGGCTTGAGCCATCTGGCCTGCGGCGACGACGCTCATGCCTCTCAGACTCAGCTGAGACAGACTCATCCACGAGTGGCATGCGTCGTAGCATCTCTATCCTGAACAAGCGCTGTGCTTCCATCTCAGTCTTGAGTATCGCGATCTTCGGGCTTGGTGATTCTGGTGGATAATCTCCAAGTTAGACAAGATATCTTCCTGACCCCTTTCGAGCATTTCAACTCTCGTCTGAAAGTTCGTTTGCTTATTTCGAAGTACAATTTGTCTATGTCGGATATCTTCACAGATACGATAACCGCATCGCAAACCAGTTTGCAGCATTATCATTCGTTCTAAATTAGAAGTATGACTATCGAAATTATCCTCAACCAACCATGTCATATCTTCCCCTTCATTATGCGACATCGGACTTCAGTGTCTGCACGTTCTCTGGATTTTGCAATAGAATGAGTGTAATTTCTGCATCCTCGATTTAATTTTGAATGTGATTAGAGGAGTGGGAAAGAGCATGACGCCTCTTCCCGTATTGATCACTAAGATTATGCTCTCATTTAGAGCTGTCGCTAAATCTGCTCCTATTAAGATCAAATTGCATTCTAATGCAAGTATTTATAAGTGTAAAATGGCGCCCATTTAAATAACAGGATCGAGTGTAGATTATCATACTTTAAATAATCTAGTTTATTAGGAAGACCTAGTATTTTCCTTGTAACTAGATTTTACATACAGTGTTGGTCTCTCACAGAAATCTATCAAAACTTCTTATTTAGGTCAAATGGCGCCGCTGCCATCTTAGTTGCACTTTAGCATTGTTTTCCTTATAGAAGTAATCATTTTTAAGTCCCATTAAACCCACCCACCCTTGTTTGTTTCATACTGTGGTTGCCCATTTCAGCTTTGACAAATTTCGCGAGAAAATACGATGCCGGCGTCACGCTTCAAGGAGAGCGACGCGACCGCTAAGTTAATTGGAATTTGACTTTACGACCGGCGACTTCTAACAAAGCGACCCGCTAAGTTACTGGAATTTGACTTACACGAGCGACCCGCCCCATGTGGAGCGACCAGCTAAAAACACACGTAATTTGAAAAATACTTTCGAGCTGGCTTGGCTTCTATGCGGCTTGAAATACCGTGTTAAATTTTTCGGATTTCGGACAGTTTTGAATCGAACTTTGATCTTTCATATTTTTCAGTGTTCTAATCTCTTATATACACCGAACACGCTGCATACAAGACGCTATTCATAAGCCGAAGTAAGGACGCTTATCGGGTATTCCTTTCTTCCATACCTCGTGATTTCGGTTAGAGGTTTTCTACTAGTATATCGAGAATTGTTTGGAGTGTTGCATGTTTAGTTAAGCTCAACTTAGTCTTGCATGAGATTAAGGTCCGGTCGAACAAAACAACAAACGTAATTACACGGCAACAAACAAGTCTATCTAGTATACCACACACTACACCTCTAGCTACTATTTCACACACACCACCGACATAATGGGGAAGAAAAGAGACTCCTCTCCGACTTCTACAAAGCCTTGAGCGATAGCCCTAAATCGTGCATCGTTCTAGCGGAACCGAAGTGGGGATTTTGAATCCCCAAACATATTTAATTTGTTACCCGTTTTTCATGGGTTAGACCATGAAAAACCTTATCAGCACATGCGTAGGATTGAACAAGTCCTTACAACATTCCATCATCCTACGGTAGGTGCGGAACAAATTAAACTGAGGGTATTCCCTTTCACATTAGCCGATAAGGCGGCGTCTTGGTTAACTGCCCAAGCGCCTAATTCTGTGGACTCGTGGGCTAAACTTGTTCAGCTGTTTATGGAACATTTTTACCCACCCCTAAAGACGGATGAGATGCTTTCCAAGATTTATTTTTCCCATTGAATCCTCATGAATCATTTTTCGAGGCATGGAATCGCTTTCACCGATCTCCTTATAGAGTGTCCACATCATAACTTAGCTAAAGACACGTTAGTTCGTGCCTTTTCAAAGGTCTTCTACACCACCATAAAGAAGTCCTTGACATAATGAATGGGGTAGTTTCCTAAGTAAAGGAGCCCTCGAGGCTTACAAATTTTAGAAGACCAAACTAAACGGAATAATAATGGGGGTAGTGATGATATCCCCGCCGCCTAGTTCTTCTTCAACTTGTCCAAGGCACGGTATGTTTGAGAAGAAAACCGATCCGTAACTTAAAAATTTAATCGAATCTCTAACTAAAAAGTAGAGGCTATTTCGCTCAACAAAAGCCTATCCCCGTCATGAATGTAAACTCCAACCCATGTAATTTCTGTTTGAGTCCGAGAGCACCGACGATTATTGTCCTCTAGCTTATGAACAACAACCACCGAACAAGATAATGTTTACTCTATTAATAACTATCCTATTCCTACGCCCTTTGAGACAACATCCCAACTTGGTTGGAGAAATAATCAACAAGTAACACCTCCGTGGTACAATAATCAAAACGCGTTAGGCAAGCAAACAATTATAACCAAGCTCCACCTAGGCAAGGACAAGGACAAGGTCAAGGGAATTATAATAATTATAACAACCAAAGCGCTTAACCACGACAAGGTCAAGCACAAGGTCAGAATAATTATAATAATTATAATACCAATAGAGGTATCGTTCGGTTAATAATAATAACTATCACAACCCACCCATAAATAATCAACGAGATAGTTTCGCACCACCCGCGGACTACTACACCTACACAACCGGATCAGATCGACGCCTTTATACAAGTTACCCAACAACTTTTCCGACAATGACTCAATCAAACCAACAGATTTTACAATCCATAATCGGGGCATACAACAGTTAGCCCAAGCGAAAAGCCCAACCAAAAGGCGTGTTTCCGTGACAAGCGATACCAAACCCTAAAACAAAGCAAAACACAGCCTTTGAGGTAAACGGTAATTCTAGTATGGAAACTACAATCGTAGGTGACCTAAATGCCATCACCACTCTCCGTTCGGAAGAGTGGTTGATAACAAAGTAACTACGCCTTTATAGTTACCCCATCGGTACTTCTACACCAGATATCGAACTAGATACCGCGAATAGAAACCGAGGAGCCTACCACGGTAGAGGTACCGGTTAAATCACAACCAAAGAAACCGAAAAGCCAAGGTTTACAAAGCAAGTAGAGCCATATGCTAAATATAGAGCTTAAACCACCGTTCCCTCAAAAATTAGCCATGCTAACCGGGGATACAAACTTTGAGGAAATTAGGAACATTTTCAAGAATCTAATGATAAACCTTCCTTTTCTCGAAGCTATTAAAAAGCTACCTAACCACGCTTAAGTTTCTTAAAGACTTGTGCACTACTAGGCGTAAGACAAACATACCTAAAGACGCGCCTTTTAACCGAAGCAGTTCCCAACTTTATCGAAAAAATAATGGAATTGTTAAGTACAAGGACCCCGGTCGCCCCATGTAAAATGCACCTTAGGAGATTCCCACACGAATTTACACGCCTTTATTAGACACGGGGCGAAGTGTTAACTTACTCCCCGTATTACATTTGTATAAACAAATAGGTCAACAGAAATGCAACCTAGAAAAATAACGTTGCAATTAGCGGACAGTCAATTAAGTATCCTAAAGGTGTAGTGGAAAATGTGCTTGTTAAGATTCAGGATTTCTACTATCCCGCTGATTTTGTTATCCTCGATACGTAAGTCGCGAAATGACTCAGACCGATCATCTTAGGACGCCCTTCTTGGCAACCGCCAATGCGCTTTATAAATTGTCGCGATGGAAAGATGTCCTTATCTTTTGGCCATCTTTTCCGCCGAGGTAAATGTTTTAAAATGATGAAACAGTTACCGATTCGCCGTAGATGGGGAGGTTAGCATGATCGAGAATTTAGCTCAAGATTATTTTAACAACACGTTTCCTCGAAAACAATATGTACAAATTCCTTTTTTTGGAACTTCAGATTTTGTAAATGACTCCTACTTAGAGGAAGTCAACACCATCCCGGAGTTCACACCAATTGTAGACCGCCGGTTGCTCCATATATCGATTACTTAAGACTTGCTACCTAAGCAAGTCTTCATTACGCAAGATAAGGACACTTATGAAACATCAACGGACATTCCGGCCCACACCGGTGCTTAAACCTCTTCCCCTCGAGTTAAAATATATTCAACTTGATCCGATGGTAGTCACCCGATAATTATATCTTCTCTGTTAACTAAGGATGAAGAGACATGTTTAATAAGGGTGATTAGGGAACATCGGGTCTGCGATTGGTTGGTCCCTAGCCGACATTAAGGGAATTGACCCTAATGTTTGCACTCATCGTATCCATTTGAGGATAACGCGAAGACTTCTCGCGAACCTCGGCGTCGCTTTGAACCCCGCCATGAAAGAGGTGGTTAGGGAAGAAGTCTTGCGATTACATTCGATGCGGGTATTATATACCCAATCTCCGATAGCGAATGGGTAAGTCCCATTTATGTAGTTCCTAAGAAATCGGAGTTACCATGGTACGTGAACGGAAGGGGGTGACTATGTTGTCACCAAGGTCCTAATTTAAAATGGAGAATCAGATTGATTACGACGTTTAAATGCTATGACACCTAAAGGATCACTTTCCCTTACCATTTATAGATCGATGCTAGAACGCCTAGCCGGTCATGCCTTTTATTGTTTTCTCGGATGGCTACTCCGCTATTTTCAGATTATTGTTGATATTGATGACCAAGAAAAGATAACCTTCACATGTCCCTTCGAACATATGCCTATAATCGAATGCCTTTTGGCCTTTGTAATGCCCCCGGTACCTTCCAAATGATGTATGCTTCATATATTTAGTGACATGGTAGAGCTTTATGGAAGTGTTCATGGATGATTTTTCTATCTATGGAGACTCCTTTACAGAATGCTTGTCTAACCTCGGTCTAAGGCCTTGACACGGTGTGAAGAAAAGAGCCTCGTTTTTTAAATTGGGAAAAGTGTCATTTCATGGTCAAAAAGGGCATAGTATTTGGTCATATTGTATCTAGTGATGGCATCAAGTAGATAAAGCCAAACTAGATAAGATAGCTTAACCCTACCTAAAACCACGGATTGTCCGTGGAGATTAGAGCCTTTCTAGGCCATGCAGTGGTTTTATAGCGTTTCATTAAAGATTTTTCAAAATAGCTAGGCCTTTAACTAACCTCGCTTTTGAAGGATGCAATCTTTGATTTTAATTTTAATCAGAACAGGCTTTTGAAACCTTAAAAGCCGCCTCTAACCATCGCACCTATTATTATACAGCCTCCTCGATTGGTCTAAACCTTCGAACTCATGTGTGATGCTAGTGACTATGCAGCTTGGTGCCGCCTTTGGGACGTAAACTAGATAATAAGTCCATCTGTTATTTATTATGCTACTAAAACATTAAACGACGCCAACGGAATTATACAACTACTGAAAAAGAATTTTAGCTGTCATTTATGCTTTAGATAAGTTTCGGCCCTTATTTGGTTGGTTCTAAAACTTTAGTTTACACGGACCATGCACCTCTTTAGGTACCTTCTTGCAAAGAAGGATGCTAAGCAGAGATTAATCCGATGGATTCTTCTCCCCGCAAGAGTTCACATTAGAAATAAAGGATAAAAGAGGGGTCGAAAACGAGTTGCCGCAACCACTTATCTAGACTTACAAATGACGATAGTAGTGATTCCGAGTCCATACGGACTCTTTTCCCCGATGAACATCTTTATGCTATTTTTCATCACCATGGTATGGACATTGTAAATTATTTAGCGGCTGATGTTATGCCTTATAATTGGTCAAGAAATGAACGTAAGAAGTTCTTGGCCGAGTCAAGTTATACTCACCGGGATGAGCCCTACCTTTTAAGTATCATTGCATGGATCAGATTATTCGTCGTTGCATTCCCTAGTGGGAATATAATGAAGTTCTATCGCTCGCCATGACAAAGAGTGTGGTGGCCACTTTAGTGGAATGAAAACAGCCGCTAAAGTTCTTCAATGTGGATTTTATTGGCCTACCCTTTTAAGGATGCCCAAGTGCATTGCAAGACGGTATTTTGCCAACAACTTGGGCTTAATCACGGCCGTAATATGATGCCATTAAATCCAATCTTGATAGTAGAAATTTTGATGTTTGGGGTATTGATTTCATGGGCCCTTTCCCTGTTTCCCATGGTTATATTTATATTCTAGTTGCCGTGGACTACGGTCTAAATGGATAGAGGCCCTAGCTTGCCGTCAGAGCAATGACCATAAGACCCGTTGTATTTTTATTAAAGAATATATTTTCTATCGGTTTGGCATTCCTAAAGCCATCATTAGTGATGGTGGAACACAATTTTGCAACAGAGTTGTTGCATCCCTAGTGAAAAAGTATGGAGTTACACACAAAGTAGCAACTCCTTATCATCCACAAACTAGCGGACAAGTAGAAGTTTCTAATAGGGAAATCAAAAAGATTTTAGAAACAACAGTAAACCCTGATAGGAAAGACTGGTCGAAGCATCTATCGGATGCCTTAAGGGCATATAGAACTGCTTTCAAAACTCCTATAGGTATGTCTCCCTTTAGACTTGTATTTGGGAAACCATGTCATTTTGCCCGTTGAATTAGAGCACCGCGGCTCGTGGGCTATAAAAGCCTTAACTTCAATATTGATGAGGCGGGTGTCAAACGCAAGTTACAATTAAATGACCTTTGAGAAACCGTGAAGCGATTCTTACGATCTCGCCAAGGATTATAAAGCTAACATGAAACGGTTCATGATAAACATATCTTGCGCGAAAGAGTTTGTGGTCGGACAAAAGGTTTTGCTTTACAACTCCCCGCCTACATATTTTCCTGTGGAAACTAAAACCCGCTGGTCCGGCCCTTTTCTCGTTATCAAGTCACCCTTTTACGGGCAATTACCTTGGTAAATCCCAAGGACAACAGTACCTTTCAAGTTAACGGTCAACGATTAAAACATTTTCACTTAACTTCGCCCCCTCGATATAGAGGAAGTCCTTTTACAGACCCTATATATGAGGAATGACCCTTGTCATTGGTGTACTTCTTTCACTTCCATTTAATGGTAAGTGCACCATTAAGGTAACCGGGCCCTCCCTATGGAGTGTGTGGCTGTAAGTACCGGATCATAAGTCCACGGTTCACATATTTCACGTTTTCCACTCTTGCATGTTTTCTCGGATTTTTGAGTCATGTTTCTCTATGGTGTGAATTATGTCTTTATTTGCTTAATGTTTTTCCTATAAAAAAAAAATAATAATAATAATAATAAATAAATAAATAAATAAATAATAATAATAATAATAATAATTGTTTTCATTTTTAGATATAGATATATATCTAAACCCAGAGAACTAGCAATCCAACAAGTCTTGGGAATCTGACTTTAAACGACCCATGTTAAAACAAATTTTGTGTTTAAAAATTTGTTTGGGGGTGGGAAATCGGTCTTTCCATCCGGATTGCTCGAACTTTCTATTTGTGTTGCTTAGGTCCATTAGTATAGTTCATTGGGGTTGACGTCATCTAATTTAGTGTTCATTCGCTCGCGATAACTTACGCCATGCACGCACACTTCGAGGCGTTTTCCACTATCTTATATGTCACCCACGGTCGGAATAGAGTAGTTTATGGATCATTGATTGGAAATTCTCTCCTGATCATTTTCATATCTCATTCGCAAAAATCGGACCGATAACGGCCGGAAATTTAGTTTGAAGTTATGTTAAAAATCGAATTTAAAGTCGAAAAATCGAATGGGCTTTGGCTGACTCGCGCTTTATAATGACCGCTACCATCCTCCAAAACAAAATCGCGACTTCATCTTCTCAATCCGCCTTTCACTAATTCAAATTAAACCCTAGCAACCAAAAATAAAAAAATAAATAAAGAAATAAAAATAAAAATAGAATACATCAAAATAGAAAGACCACCCACGCCCTTTGTGAAACACCAACACAATCTCCAACCGTTTCCACCAAGAAAACACCCACCAATTCATGTTTTCAAACCTGCCACCGTAACCACCACCGCCACCACCATTGTTTCTCGTTGTTTTTTATCAAACTCGCCTCCCCCACAGGCTACAAAAAACCATTAGTTATCTAAGAAATTTCAATGGCGCTTTACGACGAAGAATGTTGCCGAGCACGCGTTTGAGGCCAACCATTTCGCACCATTTTACGACGCCAATATGATTAAGAGGGATTGGAACAGACTGTGGTATTCGATGATGAGTTCTATCACTATGATTTGGTAGAACAGTTTTATAAGAAACGAAAATTGAGGGAAATAGGATTTTCATTAGGATAGCAGAACGAGGAGGGAAGTAACGGAGACAGCTTGTTGGTCGAGCTATTAGGAATCACGCCAGAACCAACCTAGATATTGCACCATTCAGGAATCCCAAAGATACTCGCAGTTCCCCGTTTTGATGAAAGATACGGTCATAGAGGGTGAATACAATACGATATCTCATTGCGTCGCCGACGATTCCTCGAGAACCAATCAACCGGTCAGAGCTCGCTGGATTGGTAGGAACGCCCTGAAAGACAAAGTCACCGACATCGGACTTCAGTGTCCGTGACGCGTTCTTTGGATTTTGCAAAAACGAATGAGTGTAATTTCTGCATCCTCGATTTAATTTTGAATGTGATTAGAGGAGTGGGAAAGAGCATGGCTTCTTCCCGTATTGATCACTAAGATTATGCTCTCATTTAGAGTCGCCGCTAAATCGCTCCTATTAAGATCAAATTGCATTCTAATGCAAGTATTTATAAGGAATGCATCCAAGAGACTTGGCCGTTGTCCGCAGAGAATGAAGTTGAGTCGCATAATGAAGGGAAGATATGACATGGTTGGTTGAGGATAATTTCGATAGTCATACTTCTAATTTAGAACTAATGATAATGCCAAAACCGGTTTTATGATGCGGTTATCGTGATTCGTGAAGATATCCGACATAGACAAATTGTACTTTCGAAATAAGCAAATGAACTTTCGTGACGAGAGTTGAAATGCTCGAAAAAGGGGTCGAAGATATCTTGTCTAACTTGGAGATTATCCACCGTAATCACCAAGCCCAAGATGCGACTCAAGATCGGAGATGGAAGCACGCTTTGTTCAGATAGAGATGCTACGACGATGCCACTCGTGGATGAGTCCGTCTCACCGAAGTCCGAGAGGCATGAGCGCCGTCCGCCAAGCAGCCGATGGCTCAAGCCATTCTTCACCACGTAACCCGTCTCCATCCAGTGGACCATCTTCTTCACACGCCTAGGTGTTCACCATCGGGCCAGGTCCTGTTATTTCATTTCATTTTTTTTTTTATTGTTTTGTTAGTGGAATTTTATTTCAGTAGTTAGATTTGAATATTAAGTTGTTTGTTTTCGATTGCTTGGATTTCATATTATTTTAATATAATTTATTTTGATCATCTTCGTAAAGTTGTCTTGGAGTCAAAGTTGAAAATTAGGCCGACATCGCATATCTATGATTTTTTTTGTAGTGGTAGCATGATATGTAGTAGAGTTTAGAAGTTACTATTCTAAACCAAGTTTAAAAGATACCGGGTTGTTAGGAAATCAAAACTATGGTTAGTTTCCGTTTTCGGTTTGGCAGTTTTCTATTTCCGAAATTGCCTTAAAACAATTTGGCAACTTGCCGATTCGCTTTGGAAACCCGTAACCTATTTAAACTTCCATCAATCTACACTCACAACCCATACTACACCCCACAATCATCTCTCACCTTTCACTCCAAGCTTTTTTCGCTTGTTTTTCTTGTAAACATCAAGTTTTCAAGATTTTACGAGCCTACGCCAAGGCTCAAGAGAGCTACCGCCGCCCTATACACTTCCATAAAATTTTTTGTCGAGCCACGCTTCAAGCAGAGCGCGACTTCGCCCTATAACACAGAATCGAAAATCTCACGAGCACACGCCCAAGCAGAGCGCGATTCGCTTCCAAACACCGTAATTCCAAAGCACGCCGCCTCCTCGCCCTCCTCCCGTAAGCACAGGAAATTCGATTTTCTGAGGTTTCTTCCAGGTTTTCGCAGCTGTTCTACAGAGTAGTTTTGAGATGACACCTCCTATAGTGATTCCTGAACAGTCATTTGAAGACTTGATGGGAACCGATACCTATGGAGCATCGTTCCGCGAGCGGATCGCGGCAGCTTAGGATGGATGGCATCTTCCGTGAGTGATGACGATTCTTTTTCACCTAAACTAACTGAATTCTTCTATAATAATATTTTTTTTTTTGTACCCAAGAAGGAGAACAAAAATTTCCCTTGTTATTGATGGCACGACTATGGAATTCAAGAAGCAATTGATAGCTTTGGTTTTGGGGTTGCCATTACCCGACCCTATGCACACGGGGGATATATGATGATAACTCATACCTATATGAATATGCCTATTTCCATGAGTATTATGGGGGGGGGGGTGTTTCAGATCATGGACCAAGACCAATATAACATCGCCCTGAGTAGCCTATCGCTGAATGTAGGCACAACCATGTTGTTCATCATGATGAACATTCTAGGGGAACGACAGTTTACTTCTGCCAATAATACCGCTGGTGACGTTTTCCTTGCTTTAGCCGAGGGGACGCCGCCGGTATGACATTCCCCGAAGGTTTAGTTGCTACCGGAAGCGAGGCCATACCTTGAGGCATAAGTACCTTCTTATGCCTGCCTTGGTTTGCCGCGATTATCGCGCGCTTGCCTACCCATATTCAGATACACGCGATACGTGATTTGGGAAAGGGTCGAAACCATGAGACCCACCAATCGTGTGGTAAGATCATTCCGAGCCATGACTTGGCCGGGATGGCAGGTGCAACCACATTTGGTTGCCCCTTACACCCCATCAGACCAAGTAACACTAGAGAGGTTAGCACTAGTTGATGATACACGACGGAAGGTGTGGCAAGTTGTTATGGCATGGCAGATGCGAAAAGAACCTCATATAGAAGAGGAGGAGGATGACGAAAATGCTGGGGGCAGGTAAGTTTTTAGTTAAGTTAGTGTCTGCTTATGTCCCAAGCAATTTCATTCTGTTAACCCCATAATGGGTGGAACCCTTATAGAGTTGCGTCAATTTTTTTTTTATTACTATATTTGTATGTTTTAACCTTGTTTTGCAGATGTTCCTGAATTTCACGCGCTTCAATGGTATTTTTCCTACCATCTTTATTTAAATGCTTTGAGGACAAAGCATGCTTCTTGTTTGGGGGGGGGGGCATAGAAACACGTGTAATTAAGACATCTGTTAGGATATAGATATGTATAATATGCACTTGTTTTCTAGTTAAAAATTTCAAAAATTCAAAAATATAAAAAAAAAGTATGCTATACACTTAGGAATATTGGTATTGTTTTCTTTCTCTATGCTCTTAACAATTTAGAAGTCTCACATAGCTTTTGCATCAGAATAAATGTTAGAAACTTAGGTTAATATGTAGGTAATAATCTTTGCATCTATCTATAAATTTATTACATGAGTATCTATGATTGTTAGCAAGAAAGTTTTCAAATCTAGGCTAGAGTACCTATTCTACAAATCCTGGAGAATATAGCCTAAAGCCTTATATGAGCTAAACATTTGAGAAATGACACAAGGGAGAAGTAAAATCCGGATAGAGAAATCACACGCCCACTTGCTTGATCACTAAGCCATATCCTAAGCGAGAATTTAGGCCCCTTTGGATCGATATAGCCAAAAATTCAAACCTATGAATTATTTTCCGCTAGCCCCCTCGAGCCTTTCTTTAGCCTTCCATAAACCACAATTCCTTTACCCTGTTACAAAAACAAAAACAAAAAAAAAAAAAAAAAAAGAATAAATCAACCTACCCAATTTAGAATAAGTCTGAGAATAGAATGAGTGAAGAAAGAAGAAGAGAAAAACCTGTGTAAACAAAAATTAGTTAGTTGCTTCAGAAAAAGAAAAGAAGTTTCCATCCAAGGAAAAAGAAAAAGAAAAATATAGAAATAAATAAAAACTCCAAAAAATAGAATAAAGGGAGTCAAAAGCCAAAGAAAAGAAAAAGAAAAATATGGCTAAGGATGGAAACAAAGTATAGAAGCAAAAGGAAATAACAAGGTTTTCTAAGTTACATAATATGAAGACTCTATTATCTCAGACTTGTCCTTTTTTGAATATCCATTTCCTTCCTTCTTAAACCATCTCCTAATCCCCATAAACACCTAATAAAGACCTCTAGCTCAATTAGGAATATGTTAGTGTGATAGTAAGTGGCAGATATGTTTGATCGACCGCTTCCCTTTGTTGTCATTGAGATTGTAAGGTAAAGTGTGCCCATCGCATTAATCGGAGCAATAAACTTGAGTGGAAAAATCAGAGTGGTTTTTGTCTTGACATTTATGTGAGGACCTACTTAAGGACGCTATTCCGAGTTTTCATAAACGGACCTGCTATTACATTTCATAGTATTACTCATTGTTATATGTTTATTTTAGATGATTGATTATTATGCATATATTAGCTTAGGGTTCTGACTGGGTTATTCTTAGGTATTTGCTAGTGAGAGGTATAGATAGTTGAGACATGAATGAGAAAACAATAGTTTTATTTCTTAGTCGCCAGTAGTATAGATGAAGTTTGTGAGTACCTTCACTGGAAAACTCTCACGAGGCTATAACTCGTCCACTAGGGAATTCCTAGTGGTTTAAGGCCTTGTTGCATATGGTCAATGCAATTGCACTCAGCGAGACGAGAGTAGATCGAACTCCATTTTTGGTCACTTATGCTAATTTCTCATATTTGCTTGAGGACAAGCAAAATGCTGTTTGGGGGTGGTTGATAAGAGCCCAAAACTGTAGTTTTAACCCCTTAGCAGTCATACTTTTAGACCAATTATGTGAGTAATAAGTAAGAGTTAAGACTGATTACGTGTTTTTATGTATTTCAGGCTTCAAAGTCAATTATGTGCAGGAATGTGCCACTTTGATGAGATAAAGGAGCAATGGTTGGTTACTAAGGAGTTCGGTGATTAAAGGCCAAGATTCAAGAAGACAAAGCCTTTGTAAAGCCTGGTCAAAAGATGAAAAGTCAAAGTCCACGCAGGCAGAAATAGTGCACAAAGTCAACTGAACTTCCGAAGACCATATCTTTAGACTCAGACCTCGGAATTGGGCCTACCTTATGTCAAAACGACCGGCTCGGAAAGGGCTTTCCAATGGTTCAAGCCTTGACCCAATCAGAGGAGCAGAAGTGGACGAAAAGCCTGTTGAAGCGAACTGCAGCTGAAGAGGCCTTTTTGGACTGAAAGAATTGGGTTTTGGGCCTGATTCTCTGGCCCAAAACATGGCTCCAAGCCCATGCACGATTTTTTGATCTGGATGTATAAAAACAAAAGCTTCACTCTTTGTTAATGGTAGCTAGTTAGACCTAAATTAATATATAGAATTCTAGATCTAGTTTTATTAATTAATTAAGTGTTAGTTCCATTTTAATTCCTGTTTTAGATCAAATTCTTGAATCATTGTTCTTGATTGATTAGATAAATAAAATAGTTAGTTTGTCAATTTCGAATTTGGTTATTTCCATTCTAGATCTAATTTCAATTCTTGTTCTTATTTCATTCCAACCATTAAATTAGATTCATTATTGTTAAATTAAGTAAATCTCAATTTCTTACATTATGTTTAGTTTAAATTCAATGGGAAATGTTAGTTTGATGAATCAAGGCTAAAACCTCCATTAGAGGGGTTGATGAAGCCTTGATGAAAACTTAGTGGTTAGTATAGAATTGGTTGTAGAATCTATTCCACTCTAGAAGGTCGTGTTTTAGCCATGAGAATGGGTGGACGACCTCACATGCTAGTTAGTATCGGTAGGAATGCCATGAACACTAGGGATTAGAACTCAAATTCTCGCCCAGAAGAACGTGAGAATTGAGATACAACATTCCCACGCTTAGGTCGTTAAGTTGGATTCGAGGTGGATTCAATTCCCTCTAATTTATTTACCTAGATTCAAACAATCGTGATTTCGTAGCTCTCGTAGATTAACTTTAGTTTATATTTTATCTTGTTATTTATTATATCTCGTTATTTAAATTAACGCGCCTTGTTAGCATAACATTTTCAGAAAGCTCTCATTGACTTAAGACTGATTTCTTAGACTTAGAAGACAATCCATGCTAGGGAACTAGGAGTGGAACGAACTTCCTACTCCACTTAGTGCAATTCGCATCGAGAGTAGAAGCTTTGATAATTGAGATAGTAAAAGTCCAGTTTTAGTTTACTTACGTTTTGAATTCATCGTTCATTTCGTAGGTAAACTATATATTTTACAGTTATCAAGCACCCTCAAATTTATGGGTGAAACTGTTTTTATTGTATGCTATATATGTGCTGAATAGAATTGTTAATTCTAAGACAAATGTTTCACTTTATGAGCTATGGAAGAACATGAAGCCTAATTTGAGTTATTCCAAAACATGGGGATGTCTGACATTTGTAAGGAAGTATGATCCCAAAATCTCAAAGCTTGAGAGTAAGGCTTTTGAGTGTGTCTCTTTTTAGGCAATACTATGGATAACAATGCCTACATTTTTCTAGATATGAAGAGTAATGTTTTTTGTTGATCATCTTATGTTGGGTTTCTTGAAGATAAATTTCCATATTTATCTAGAAATAGTGGGGGTGCTAGTTGGGGTATTATCTTCCAAGACCCCTAATATTGATGTTTCTGACACTGACATATCTAGATTACATGATAGAATCATGGACACAGAAGATGAACCTAGAGGATATAAAAGAGCTTAGGATCACTAAGGTCTTGGGACCCAACTTTGTCACTGTACTTTGGAAGGAGATCCCCCCTCCATTGAAGAAGCTCTCACATCTTTTGATTTCGAGTTTTGGAGAGAAGTCATTCAAGTGAAATTGATTCTCTCATGGAAAACAAAACTTGAAAACATGTTGATTTGCCTATAGGTTGTAAAACTATAGGAATCAAATAGGTTTTAAAAAAGAAAGTTTAAAACCGATGGTTAAGTATACAAGTTTTAAGGCCTGACTTGTAGTCAAAGGCTTTAAACAGAGTGAAAACTTTGATTCTTTGATGCATATTCACATGTTATTAGGATAACATCTGTTAGAGTATTATCATCTGTTATTGTTGTTCTTAAATCTTATTGTTCATCCACTGGATGTTAAAACTGCATTTCTAAATGGGGATTTAGAAGAAGAGATTTACATGGATCAGCTAGCAGGTTTTATGGAAAAGTGAAAAGGTATGCAAATTACTTCAGTCACTTTATGTTTAAAATATGCACCGAAACAATGGCATAAAAAATTTAATCACTTTGTCATTGACAATGGTTTCAAGATAAGTAGGTGAAAGGGACAAATGCATATATTATAAGTATTTTGATGAGATATATGTGATATCATATGCTTATATATTGATGATCTACTGTTTTTTAGGTCTAATCCACATGGTGAGAAAAAGACCAATAACATGTCTTCTAATTTGATATGAATGACTTAGGTGAAGTTGATTACAAGATCATCGATTGGCATATGTTAGAACAGTCACAATTTATTGAGAAAGTGTTGAAGAAGTATAGCCACTTTGATGGTGTGCCTGCTTGTTCTCTTTTTGATTATAGTGTTAAATTATTTTGTTAATAATGGTTAACCTGTGAATCAGAAGAAAAATGCAAGTATCATTCGTAGTTTTGAGATATGATACAGATTGTATAAGACTTGACACTGCCTATGAAGTAGGTGTTCTTTGTAGGTACACTAGCAAGCAATAGATTCGGATTGGAACATCCTTTCAGAAGACTCCGAGGAAACCAGTGGCTATGTGTTTAACATTGGTGGATGTGTTGTATCTTGGAAGTCCAAGAAACAGACTATAATAGCACAGTTTGCTATGGAGTCTGAGATTATTGTTTTGGCTAGTACGAGTGAAGAAGCTAGTTGAATACAATGACTTCTTACTTATATACTAGTCTGAGATAGACATTATTAGTTACAATGATACTTTGTTGATAGCAGTACAACTATTACTGGGAGAGTCCCTATTATTTTGATTTTGTGAGATCTGAAGAAGATTCACATACCAAAGCTCTACCCAGAGATACAATGTGGACTACTCTACTAGTATGGGATTGAAGCCCGTTTGAAATATGAACATATGTGATGGTAACCCAACCTAAGGACTGGAGATCCCAAGAACTAAGTTCAAAGGGAAGAACAAGTCACAGAATGTTGGTAATAAGTCATGCATTATTGTTTATTAATCATTCCATGCTTGATATCCTAAAACGATTACATAGGTTGAGTTTTCTAGGAAAACACTTAATGAAGTTCTATGGTCTTCATGGGTGGAGTGTATAGCTACAGGAGCACTCTTGATAGACTCACCTAGTGAATGTGAAAGTATAGGCCGCTTTCTATGAGAATGAGGGTTGATTCTCTAGATCATTCACGAATCTAGGATGGAAGCACAGGGCCTTTAATGTGCGGGCTTGAGAGGAGAACGTTGGATGTGTTATGTGTGTTAAGAACTTATCATATACACAAGACCAAAGTTTAAGACTTTGGTTGTCACTTATGGTTCTTATACTTTGAGTACTCTTCACTACGTAAAGGTTTAAGTCTTTGACACCTTTATTTATGCATTACACATTGAAATGATATTGATTGCCTATATAATATACATTATTTTTATTAAAATAAGTGGGGGATTGTTACATTATTTTTATTAAAATAAGTGGGGGATTGTTATATTATTTGTATAAAAACCGGTTTTGGAAAACCCTCTCTTAACATAAAAGATTCTGTTTTGGAATTGGAAACTACCTAACTTTGTGGGCTCCTTTCTAAACAGGTAACTATATCAGTTAACCCAATAAAATAGGATCCACTAAAGTTTGAGTAGGACTCTTGTTCTCCAAGTTTTGTACTCTATAAAAATCCCTCTTTGAGCAGCCAAATCGAATCTGAAAAGTTAGAGAAAACTATATTTTCTATACTACTATTTATGGGCAATCAAATCAGTTTTGTGTTCATCTTCTTTTCTTCTTTGTTTAAGTGCAGTTAACATTGAAGATTGATCTATTGTGATTGTTGTATCCTAGAGGTTGGTGTGGTCTGTCTGCACAGAGAAGAACATACACAAAACAGCCTTAAAGAGAGCGTACCGATTCGTGCCTCAGCATTCTTGTATTCACAGTTTATTCTTATTGCAGATAATTGTTCCCAATAGATGATGATCAATTGCAACTGGTCTAAGGGGCGAATGTAATTCACTTGAAATCTACGTCAATCATAAGACTAGCTTGTACCTGGCGCCATTACTTGTTGAACGAGTACTTACTTGAGTTATCTACCTAGGCACAAGCATCAAGCTCCAATGAACATGAAAATCCATGAAACTGATTCTTCTGTCCATATGAGCACCAATTTGTCTACGGAGATTGCATGGTTGCGCCATTCTGAGAAAGGCATGCTTTCATGTTCTATACACTCCATGTTATAACATATTTAGGAGAGACCCAATTTGAGTAATTTGGGGATGGAGGCCATTCACCATTGTTATAATAGCTAACAAATAACGAAGTCATAATCATGGAAATTTGATCAAACCAAATAGTAAGCGTTTGATTTATATAAATTGAATAAAAGAACCATGCCCGCTGTCTTGTTTGAGGTAAGCGAGCCTCAGTTGACCTAAGAATGAACCCAACCTGTTTCGAATTTTTTTCCTTGGTACAGACTTCTTATCGTCCATATATGAAGTTTAATGTATTTAATGTTATGGAATGTGATTCAATACCAAAAACAAGGGATTTTCTGATGCAATGATCTTGTAAGTTAACGACACAAAAATTTGCTCACCTTCATAATGTTTGTTTGCTTGTTTGTTTTTTATTTTGTTTTTTTAGCCCCCTACAAAAGTTCACCATATAATTACCACATGAGTCAGTGACATCCAAACCGTACGTGGATTAAAGTTTGCATCCTGAACACAAAATTCTGTTAGAAAAATGGATTTGCACAAATCCATTGAGATATGAATGAGTAATTTGTCTCCCAAGGTATCCCACTTGAGATGAAATGGGTTTCTCTTGAAACAGTACATAAAGTGAGAAAAAACTTTTCGAAGGGGTGCACTGGTTTGAAATAGTGCATTATGCCGAAAATGTGTGACCTTTTGAAATGTGCATTGGTTCGAAATAGTGCATCATGCCGAAAAGGTGTGACCTTTCGAAATAGGCATTGGTCCGAAATAATGCTTTATGTCGAAATGGTGTGTCCTTTCGAAATATGTGCCTTTTCAAAGAGTTGCTTACTTTTTTCCCAAGAGTCATTATGTTGTTTCGAAGAGGCACCACTCACCTCTAAAAAATGGATGAATTTGGAGAGAAAGACACAACAGATCACACAGAGTTCTAATATTTCTCTTCTCCCCCTATTCTTAGTCAAATACTATGTTGTGTTCGCTGATTCTGTAGAATTAAAGTGCTAGCTTTCTATAGAAGGAAATCTGTTCTATCTTGGGAGACGGTTTCCCATCAACCTTCAAGCACTGTGAGGGGGAAAATCTGTCTTAAGGACATAGTGTATCTACACTAGGCTCGGATTTAACTAAGAAGTACAAGACACGTACAAGACAAAAAAGTTTGTATAGTTTGGTAATTGGTAAAGAGTAAGTACAATTAAGTTGTATATTCCTAACAACTTAAGACATATTTCTTTTTATTCTTCTTCTTTACCGAGTAGAATTTGTTTCTGTTTTGGTTTAAAGGAATAACAAAGTGTAGTTGTATTTCAGAATATGGCAACACCACTAGTTACTCCTGCTGTGCTTGTTCCTATTGTTGTTCCCCATTTTGTTTCTCATGGGGAGAAGCCTGAAAAGTTCAATGGAACTAATTTCAAGCACTAGCAACAGAAGATGCTCTTCTATCTGACCACCCTTAACTTAGCAAGGTTTCTGACAAGCGCTCCTTTTTATGTTTATGAGATGGTATATGGATGGTAGATAGATGATGTAGATGGATGATGGTCGTTGAACAAAATAGAAGCGTATCAAAACCTAATTATCCCTCAATAAGTAAAGGATGAGTAGGGTATCGTTCTACTTTTAAGTGTATATTATGTGAAGGACAGGACTGGAAAGGCGGTTTGAGGGATTAAAAACTATGATTGTAGAGATTTTATATTCTAATGCTAAACTAAACTAAATTAACTAAACTATTGAGAATTTATAAGAGAGGGAATTCAAGAGACTAGTGATAAAAGTAAAATGATAGTTTTACCTATGAATAAGCGATCAAACTCAAATGTAAGTAAAACTAGAAATATTTTACGCTTGGTTATCAAAGTTTTTCTACTCTCATTATCGTTTTATATATTTAGAGTAGAGAATTCGTTCCACTCCTAGTTCTTTAGAATTAGCGTTAATTACGATTATCAGTCTATCAAAGTTAATGAGAGTAATGATGGAAATTATACTACGATGTCAATTCAAATACTAAGGTTCGAATCTAGATAAAGAATTAGGGGAATTTGATTCCACCTTGAATTCAACTTAATAAACTAGCATAGATTGTTGTAATCCAATTCTTCTGTTTTTACGATAGGAATTGGTCGTTCTAATCCCTAATCATTCATGGAAATCTCTACCAAATAATGACTAGCATGTGAGGAAGTTCAACCCATTCTCATGGTGAATAAACTACCTTCTAGAGTGGAATAAAATCTTACAACTATTTCTACACTACACAATCAAGTTTTCATCAAGGCTTCCTCAAACCCCTTTAATGGAGGTTTAGCCTTGATTAATAAAACTATCATTTCTATATGAGTTAAAACAAGACATGATATAAAGATTATAATTTTACTTATTTGTCTAATCAAGAATTCAAAACTAAATTAACAACTAAGAAATGATTAATAACTAAATGATCGAAATTAGATCTAAGTGATTTAATAATTAAAACTAAATTTATGAATAACTAACTACTTTTATTGATCTAATGAATAAATAACAATACTGATTCAAAACTGAATTAAAAACAAGGTAATTAAAACTAATTAATGGAGTCTAAGCTAATTTATTTTATAATCTAGGTCTAGCTAATTTGATTAATCTTTAAAAACTAATTTAATGAATTAAAACTAATTCTATATTACAAAAACTAAATTTTATGAACTAGAACTAGGTTTAGATCTAGATAGCTTAAGAGCTAAGCTTTTGTCTCTTGATATAGAAGAGTTAGATCCCCAAATTCGTGCAAGGGCTGAGGAGCCATGTTTTGGGCCGAAAAATTGAGCCCAAAACCCAATTCGTTGAATCCAAGACTTCCATTCTGGTCGTGTTACTGTAGCGCGAGTTTTCACCAACTTATACTACTCTGATCAAGTCAAGGTCTAGACCGAGGTCTGAGCCCAAAGATATGGCCTTTTGAAGTTCTGTTGACTTTTCTTCAGCTTTCTAATCCGGTTTGACTTTCACTTAACAGTTTGACTTGGGCTTTTTAAGGGATTTTTCTCCATGAAACTTAGGCTTTCTTCATAGAACTTTTATAGCAATCACTTTAGCTCCTTTTAGCGCCTAATTAGTAACAAATTTACATTTATTCAACTCCAAAGCCTTAAATACTCAAAAGCACGTAATTAGTGATAAATCTATATTATTAATCACATAATTGGTATAACACCTATATTGTTAAGGGGTTAAAACTACAGTTTTGGGCTCTTATCAATTAGAATCCCCCAATACATTTGATATATGACCTTCTGCTTCATGGTTGTTCTTACAAGTAGACTACAATTAGGTAATCAAGCGAGTGCCAATGCCCTCTTGGACGAAACATCGTTAACAATTAACTCTACTTAAGATTGTTCCTATGTTTATGCTATTAATATCTTCTTTCCTTTTATGTAAGCTCGGGCAGCCATTCAATGTATTACCGAGAGCAACATCAAGGAGTACTTCCTAATAGGGCGACCATTCAATAAATCACCACTTAAGGCAAACACAAAGAATACTTCCCCTAGGCAGCCACTCCCTGAGCTACCCCTTCTAAGGCAACACAAAGAATACTTCTCTAACTCTAAAGAACTATACTACTAGAAGAAAAGTAAAGAACACTAGCATAATATTAATATTGCAAAACATAAACCCTATTCTATACTTCCATCCCCTGGTCTGGGAAATGGAACTAATAACTAAAAATATAAAGAACTAACCTGATTGAAGAACACCATGAACAAGAAGAATCATTAAACCTTAAGCATCGGCTTCATCTCCTCCCTTGAAGGAGAAGATTAGCCTTCCATAAAGAAGGAAGAACACGAAGAACGAGAAGAAGAAGAGTCGAAGAACATAAGACTAGAAAGACTAATTTATTAAGACTCGACTAGTTAAAACCTAATCTTTTATTATTAATCTCTCTCTGCCTCAAATTTTGGAGATAAGAATATAAGTGAATTGGCAAATTACATGAGGCACTTAGGTCCTCTATTTATAGGGTTTACAATTAGTTCTAGAAGCATTCCAAACCGCCATTTGTTTCCTAATACAAATCAACTTCTTTCAGAGTCTAACTTTGTCTCCAAAACTGAGAAGGAAGTGGCTACAGTGTCATTTCATGCATCTGGACGCATGATCCTTACGTCTCAGACGCGATCAATGTGTCTAGACGCACGATCCATGTGTCCCAGACGCGGAAGTCTATTTTCCCTATTTTGCTCTATCCTTCTATCGTCTTTTGCGGGCTTTGGTCCAAGCAATGAATCCTTTGGCCTTAGGCTTCCAAATAGGCTTTAAAATAGGTCCAAGTCGCATCTTTAATAGTTTCAATTCCTTGGCCTTCTCCATGATTGTCCACGGGCTTCCCATCTGATCTTTAATTCTCCGAATTGCTCCGTTTTACCCCCTTTTCTCTAATATTCCACAAAACCATCTTTTTTACCTGTAGAATCATAAACCATAACTTACAAACACTAGTAGTCCACTAAGATGGCTAAACAAGAGGCATAATTGAAGGTTAAATTGTACTTTTTGAGCACTTATCACAACTCCCAACTAGCCTTTTGCTAGTCTCTTAGCAAATAAGATAAAAAAAATAAATAAGTGATCAAAATCACATCCTAATAACAAAAATAAAATCCTAACTCACTTTCGTAGGCATCGCGATTGCATTTACCATATGCAACAAGACTTTAAACTTTTAAGTTCCCCAAAAAGGACGAGTTATAGTCTCGTGAGGGTTTTCAGGTGATATACCCACAAAATCAATCAATAGCATGTTCAAGAATGATAGTATTTTTCAGAGAGAGAAATTCCTTACCCACTTAGTGCTTACTCCAACAGATGGTCTCCATTGCTAACTACATTGCTGCAAAGACTCATAGATTATGATGGGAGATAGTAAAAATTGACAAAATTCTTAATCAAGGCTTATTTGTGTACTTAGTCAATCTCCTATACTCTCCTCTCCAAGAAACGGAATCCCTAGTTTACCATAGGTAGATAATCTTGACTTTCAATCCTCACCGGTCATACTTTCAAAAAAGAATCTCTCAGAAGATGGTCTACTATTTTACCTCATGTATGTGGGGAAAAGAATAATGAATACGAATACCCCACATACTACCTTGAAAAACGGACTTCTGGATGAAAGTAGTCTCATAGAAAGAATGTCAATCACATATGAAGTGTCGGGTCCTTCACTTTAGCATCCTCTCACCTATTCTAGACTTCGTACCATACTGTAGTGATAAGTCATGGGTTTTAACTTGGATTAGGTATTGGTTTATGAAGGAAAGGTAAAAATGATTCTAAGGTTGTTTTTGAAAACACTAAGGGTTTTGCTTCTTTCTTTGGAAGATTTCTTCAAATTCTGTATTGCAGAGAAAATTCTTCCTTTGTCTTAGCTTTTCCATCCATTTTGTTCAACTTCTTCTTTGTGCCCCTTGTATTCTCATAAACATATGGGTATAGATGATTAAGATTTTGGCTATACTCCTTGTCTGGAGTTGGGTAAAGGGAAAAGGGTTTATGAAAGAAAATGGCTTATTGTAAGGCTCAAAAGGGTTTAACATGATGGTCTTACTGATAAGAGCCTAAAACTGTAGTTTTAACTCTGTAACAGTCATACTTTTAGACCAATTATGTGAGTAATAATTAAGAGTTAATACTGATTAAGTGTTTTTATGCGTTTCAGGCTTCAAAGTCAATTATGTGCAGAAATGTGCCACTTTGATGAGATAAATGAGTAATGGTTGGTTGCTAAGGAGTTATGTGATTAAAGGCCAAGATTCAAGAAGACAAAGCCTTTCTAATGCCCGGTTAAAGCTGAAAAGTCAAAGTCAACGCGGGCAGAAACAACACACAAAGTCAGCAGAACTTCCAAAGGCCGTATCTTTGGACTCAGACCTTGGAATTGGGTCTACCTTTTGTCAAAACGACCGGCTCGGAAAGAGATTTCCAATGGTCCAAGCCTTGGCCCAATCAGAGGAGAAAAAGTGGACAAAAAGTCTATCAAAGCCAACTGCAGCTGAATAGGCCTTTTTGAACTGAAAGAATTGGGTTTTGGGCCTGATTCTCTGGCCCAAAACATGGCTCCAAGCCCATGCACGATTTTTGGATCTGAAACATATAAAAACAAAAGCTTAGCTCTTTGTTAATGGTAGCTAGTTAGACCTAAAACTATAGATAGTTAGGTTAGAAAATAAATGAGTTTAGAATAGAAAGTATCCATTAAACCTTAGTTCTAGATCCAATTTTAGATTAAATTAATTAGTTTTTATTCTTGTTTTAAATTCAGTATTACATTATTGTATTGATTTTTATTAGATTAAGAAATTAGTGTTCTTGATAATCTAGTTCATTTCCTTTACTTAATTAGTTTAATTCTTAGATTCAATAGTTGCCTTAATTAGATTGAAATAATTCTTGCATGAGTAGTTGCTATTGAAGTTTAAATTAAGCAAATTTCAATCTTTATATCATGTCTTGTTCGAATTTGATTGGGAATGATAGCGTGATGATTCTCGGCTAAACCTCCATTAGAGGGTGTTGCGTAGCCTTGATGAAGGCTTGATTTGTGTTAATGTTGAATAGTCGTAATTTCCTTTCCACTCTAGAAATGATTAGTTCACCATGAGAATGGGTGTAATCGTTCACATGCTAGTTATGAATTGGTAGAAATGCCATGTGTAATTAGGGATTTGGAATAACGAGATTGTTCTCGCTAAGAAGCGTTCAATTCGATTACGATTAATTCGTTAGTGGATTAAGTTGAGTTAAGGTGGAATCAATCCCCCTCTAACTCCTTATCATAGAATCAACGTAGTATTCCCATAGTTGTTTAAATAGTCGACTAGTTGCATCTTGTGGGTAGTTGCATCGTAGTCTAGTTATCATTTTGTAAATCTCTCATTAGACTTAGAGTAGAGTAATTAGACTAGAAAAACGGCATCTTGGAAGGACTAGGAGTGGAACGAACTTCCTACTCCACTATATCTGTTCAATAGATCGAGAGTAGAACAATCTTTGATAAATTTAGGCACGTAATAAAGTTTTAGTTTACTTACGTTTTGAGTTTTATCGTTCATTTCGTAGGTAAACTTTATCTTTTTATATTTATCAAATGGCGCCGCTGCCGTCTTAGTTTCACTTTCGCATTGTTTTCGTAGTATAAGTACTCTTCTTAAAGTCCTATTTCACCAACCCACCCTTGTTCGATTCTAACTGTGGTTGTCTTTTTCAGCATTAAACTTCCTCGAAAAAAAAATTGCACGGAGCGCACCTCGCTTAAAGTTTCTTGGAAAGTCGAAGCGCAACCCGCTCCAAACATCGTGAACTTCGAATTTTACGAGCGCACTGCGCCCAAAGTGAGCGCACCCGCGCCCTGAGCTGAATTTTGACGGATTTCCACAGGTTTGATTCGAACTTTGATTTTTCAAGTTTTTCAGTGTTCTAACTTGTTATATACACTGAACACGCGTAAACAAGATGCTATTCATAAGCGAAGCGAGGACGCAATCAGGTATTCCTTCCTTCCACACCTCGCATCTCCTGTTAGAGGTTTATACTAGTATATCAGGATTGTTTGGAGTGTTGACGTGTTTAGCTAAGTTTGGTCTTAGCCTTGTATAAGATTAAGGTCTGGTCGAACAAAAACACCGAACGTAATTACACGACAATGTCAACAAACAAGTCTATCTAGTATACCACCCACTACACCTCTAGCTACTATTTCACACACACCACCTGATATAATGCCTGAAGAAGAAGAGACTCCTCTCTCTGACTTCTACAAAGTTTTGAGCGATAGCCCCAAATCTTGCATCGTTCTAGCAGACCCAGTGGGGGATTTCCGAATCCCCCAAATATTTTTAATTTGTTACCCGTTTTTCAAGGTTTAGACCATGAAAAACCTTATCAGCACATGCGTAGGATTGAACAAGTCCTAACAACATTCCACCATCCTACTGTTGGTGCGGAACAAATTAAACTGTGGGTATTCCCTTTCACCTTAGCCGATAAGGCGGTGTCTTGGTTAACTGCCTAAGCGCCTAATTCTGTGGACTCATGGGCTAAACTTGTTTAGCTGTTTATAGAACATTTTTACCCACCCCTAAAGATGGATGAGATGCTTTCCAAGATTCCTTTCTTTCGACAAAATCCTCATGAATCATTTTCAGAGGCTTGGAATCGTTTCACCGATCTCCTTATAGAGTGTCCACATCATAACCTAGCGAAAGACATGTTAGTTCATGCCTTTTTCAAAGGACTTCTACACCTCCATAAAGAAGTCCTTGACATAATGAATGGGGGTAGTTTCTTAAGTAAAGGAGCCTCGGAGGCTTATAAATTTTTAGAGGATCAAACTAAGCGAAATAACAACTAAGGGGGTAGTGACGATATCCACCACTCCGCTAGTTCTTCTAATACAGTTAAGGCTGCCGGTATGTTTGAAATTAAACACGATCCCGAGCTTAAAACTCTAATCGAATCACTCACTAAAAAGGTAGAGGCCATTTCTGTTCAACAAAAGCCTATCCCCATCATGAATGTAAATTCAAATCCATGTAGTTTCTGTTGGAGTCCTGAGCATCCCGACTCCCACTGTCCTATAGCCTATGAACAGGCTTGTTCCATTAATAGTGAACCTAACGCCCCTTGGAGACAAAATCCCAACTTCGGTTGGAGAAATAACCAACACGCCACACCTCCAGGGTACAATAATCAATATGTTAGGCCAACGCACAGTTATAACCAAGCTCCACCACGACAAGGACAAGGTGAGGGTAATTATAATAATTATAACAACCAAGTGCAACCTCGACAAGGTCAAGCACAAGGTCAAGGTAGTTATAATAATTATAATGCTAATAGAGGTATCGTTAGGTAAATAATAACTATCAAAATCCGCCTATAAATAATTCGCGAGATAGTTCCAATCCACACCACCCGTGACTACTACACCCAATAATAATCGGATCGTCTTGACACCTTTATACAAGTGAGCCAAAAACTTTTCCAAACCATGGCTCAATCTAACCAACAACTTCTACAATCCGTTAATAATTTAAGCCAACAGTTGGCCCAAGATAAAGCCCAACCCAAAGGTGTGTTTCTAGGTCACGCAATACCTAATCCTAAAACAACAAACACAGCCTTTGAGGTAACCGATAATACTAGTAATGAATATGAAAATGTAGGTGAGCTAAATGCCATCACCACTCTCCGTTCTGGCAGAGTGGTTGATAACAAAGTAACTATGCCTATAGTTATCCCACCAGTTGCCCCTACACTTGGTATTTTACTAGATACCGAAATAGAAACTGAAGAGCCTACCACTGTAGAGGTACCAGTTACAACATAACCTAAGAAACAGAAAGCCAAGGTTAAACATCCAAGTGATACATATGCTAAATATAGAGAGAAACCACCGTTTCTACAAAAATTAGCCATGTTAACTAGGGATACAAATTATGAGAAGATTATGGACGTTTTCAAGAATCTAACTATAAACCTTCCCTTCCTCGAAGCTATTAAAAAGCTACCACACCATGCTAAGTTTCTTAAGGAGTTGTGTACTACTAGGCGTAAGATCAATATACCAAAAGACGCCTTTTTAACAGAACAATTCCCAACTCTATCTGAACATAATGGAATTGTTAAGTACAAGGACCCTGGTCGTCCTACTGTACAATGCACCATAGGAGATTCTTATACGACGACCGCGTTATTAGACCTGGGGGCTAGTGTTAACTTACTCCCGTTTTATTTGTATAGACAAATAGGTCTAGACGAGATGCAACCTACTAAAATAACGTTGCAATTAGCTGATCGGTCTATTAAGTATCCTAAGGGTGTGGTCGAAAATGTGCTGGTAAAAGTTCATGATTTCTACTATCCGACTGATTTTGTCATCCTCGATACAGAAGTTGCTAACGACTCTGTCCCGATCATCTTAGGGCGTCCTTTCCTAGCAACTACCAATGCGCTCATTAATTGCCGCGATGGTTCGATGTCCATGTCTTTTTGGCCATCTTCTTTTTGAAGTAAATGTTTTTAAAACAATGACACATTTACCCGATTCGATCTATGGATGGAGAGGTTAGCATGATCGAGAGCTTCGCCGAGATTATTTCAACAACACGTTCCACGATAATCATATGCCCAAATTTCTTTCCTTTGGAAGTTCAGACTCCAACATTTTCATCCCTACACTAGTCGATACACATATTATGGATGAGGACGAGATAGATGACTTTCTCAAAGATATAGAGGACTACCATAGTAATGTGGATATGACCAATCTAGATGAGGAATTGATGAGTTTCTTAGAGCAGGTGATGATTCACCCTATCAAGAACTACTTTGCACAACATCCACCTCGACTCCCCTCCTTCCACCCTTTCAAAGGAATCTCGAGTTTGCACTCGATCCTTTTGTTTCTCTTGTGCTTCATAATTTTTTAAATCCACCTAGTAAACAAATACTTCCGAAGGACAAACCATTTGACACCTTCATTTTCAGACTTGAGACAGTCCCTACCTACACCATGAATGATTTTTGTGCTAAACCCACATCCTCATTGTTTACATGCTTTCCTTCTACAACTTATCCATATCCACCATATCTTCCACAACCATTCACTTTTCCACACTTATTCACTAGGACACCCTCTCGTTCAAAGATGAAAAAGAAGGTGCATGCTAGGTTACGTTATAGGTCTATCCGACTTCGTTTTCAGTTCACTAGGTTGCGTCATAGGAAATCTTGGTGCTTGATTGTGTTTGGATATGTTTTCTGTGATATTTATTTATGGAATGATCCACAACTATTTCGGTTGTTGATATATGATAAACTGCATGTTCATACATATGTTTAGATAAAGTCTCGAGTATCTGATTATAAATGACTCAATTTTTTGTGTTTGGTGCAATTCCTTTCATTTCCATATATTGGTGAGTACACCATTAAGGTAACCGGGCCCTCCCTATGGAGTGTGTGGCTGTAAGTACCGGATCCTAAGTCCACGTTTAACATAATTCACGTTTTCCACTCTTGCATGTTTTCTCAGATTTTTGAGGCATGTTTCTCTATGGGGTGAATTATGTCCTTATTGCTTATTGTTTTTCCTTATATATATATATATATATATATATATATATATATATATATATATATATATATATATATATATATATATATAAAATATATATTAAATATAAACATAGTAATCTAGGAAGTCTCGGGAATCTAACTTTAAAAGACCCACTTAAAAAAAAAAAAAAAAAAAAACAAATTTTCTAAACTTTGTTGTAAAAAATCTGTTTGGGGGTGGGGTCTTCGTGTTTCCATCCTAGAATGTTTTAGGTCCCATTAGAGTTGCTTAGGCCATTTAATTGTATTCCGATTCGGGTTGACATTATCTACGAATTTAGAGTTCATTCGTTCGCATAACTTACATTATGCACGCACTTCGAGGCATTTTCCACTATCTTATATATCATCCACAGTCGGAATAGAGTGTTTTATGGATCATTACATTGGAAATTCTCTCCTGATCATTTCCATATCTCATTCGCAAAAATCGGACCGGTAACGAAGCGGCAAATTTAGTTTGAAGTTGCGCTAAAAATCGACAAAAGTCGAAATATCGAAAATTGGGCTTGGGCCCAACTCAAGCACTAAGCCTTTGCTCCACACCAACAATCGTGACTTCATCTTCTCAAACCGCCATTAACAAACAAAACAAAAAATTCAAAACCTAAAACCAAAAATTAAAAGGAACCTAATTAAATCCCGCCCACGGTTCAAATCAACTTCAAATCTTCTCTAAAATCTTTCCAAAGACCACCTTCACCAAGTTAAATCACCAAAACTACCGAAAAATAAAGAAATTCACGCGTTGCGCCGCATGCACGGACCACCACCACCATCGTTTTTTGTGAGGTTGTCCCTCATTGCTTCCCCACTACATTCCAAACACTCCAATGGCTCAACAACGTCGAATTTTGCCGGAGCAAGCATTTACAGGCGACCACTTCCCGCCGTTTTACGGTGACGAAATGGTTAGTAGAGATTGGAATAGCTTGTGGTACTCCACCAACGCCTTCTACCACGAAGAGTTAGTCCGACGGTTTTACAACACGAGGGAGTTGGATGGGAGTAGAATTTTTGTTACGGTGGCGAAGAAGAGGAAAGAAGTAACTACTGGGTTGTTGGCTGAGATTCTAGGCATTCCGCCTAGAATCCATCTGGATGCCACGTTACAGGAGTCCCAATATAATGGGGTAGAGCCTTTGATGAACACGACTGTTACCAATGGGAGCTACAATACAAGCTCGCATTGTGTTCGTCAGGCATCCCTCAGAACCAACCAGCTGGCTGCAGCTCAGTGGATTGGTCGGAACGTCCTAGGGAAGGAGAATGTCAACGACATCGGTCTGAACTGCCTCCACATTCTATGGATACTCCAGGAGCAGAAGTACGAGTTTTGCATTTTGGAGTTTTTGCTTAGCATGATTAGGGGAGTGGGAAAGTCTATTGCACCTCGACTCTCCCTATTTTGATAACCATGATCATGCTGAAGTTGAGAGCGACTCCGACGTCTGATAGGATTTACCTCACCCTACACCAAAATCCTCGTATTTATAAAGATTGTGTCTAACGAGTTTGGAGGTTGTCTGAGGATAGGGTAGAGGACGAGGAGGATGGTGGAAATGAGAATGACTCGGAGGATGAGGAGGACTTGACTTGTTTTGATGTTGATGCTTTGGAGAGGTGTAGTTCAGAGGCAGAACGCATGGCTGTGATTCATCGTGGTATGCGTTCACTCAATACTATCTGCGAAGACCTCCGAACTCGACAGGCTACTATGCACTATAACTTTGAGATTCGTACCTAGCGAGAGGATGAGCGGTGGGAACAGATGAGGGCTGAGCTGGAATCTCAGCGCCAGTTTCGAGCTGATATGCTTGCACGCTTCCCACCTCACAGGGATTCTCCTTCTGAGGATACATCATCGAGGCACGAGCGTCGTCGCCGAAAGACGAATGGTGCTGGCCCATCGGGAGCTCATGAGCCATCTCCTGAGCGTGTGCCCTCCACTACCAGTACCGACGTGTTTAGGGATAGTATAGCTTGATGATTTTTATTTGTAGTTTTATTATTGTTAGTTATTTTAATGTAAGTTTTAATTCCGTAATTTGAATTTTGTAGTGAAAGGGCATTTAATGCCAATATTAATATAATGTCGTTATTTTCATCGTGCGTGGTTGTTTAATGTTGATCCCACTTTCCCAAATTGTTTGGGGGTGGTATTATTTAGTCTAGCATGATTTTTATATGACCCCCATTTTTTTTTAGAAGTTATTTCGGAGTCAAGGTGAGAATATTGCTGATTAGGCATATCTATGAATAAATATCACGGTATGATGAAATCTCGATAAAATAGGTAGGTTCTATCCTAAATTCAACCTAAAAGATACTAGGGTTGTTTTAGAATAAAGAATATGAGTTGTTTCCGTTTTCGGGTTTGGAAATTTAGTATTTCAGGAAACTGTCGTAAAAGCTTTTTTGGCAACTTTCCGATTCGTTTTAGCAACTTAAAACCTATATAAACTTCATTCATTCTACACTCACAACCCACATTACACCTAACTTCCATCACTCACCTTTCACTCCCACGTTTCCCATGTTTCGTCTCATTTTTCAACCATCAGAACATCGAAGCGCACTTGCGCCCCAGAGGAGCGCATTCGCGCCCTACTCATTTTTCTGAAATTTTGCACAGAGTGCACCTGCACCCAAGCTGAGCGCACCTGCACCCGACTTCCGTGGACCAGAAAAATTCCAGTTTTCTGCAGGTTGTTCCCGGGTCATTCGCAGCTATTCCAGAGCGTAATTTTGAGATGACATCTCCTACATTAATACCGGAACAGTCTTTCGAAGATTTGTTCCAAAGCACTACTTATGGTGCTTGGTTTCGCGAGGTGATCACATACGTAGGCTGGGAACCGCTTATGGTAAGACCTGCTGAACTTTATTCTCCAACACTAGCAACTTATTTTTACGATAACTACATTTTCTTTGAGAGACCAGATGGAGAACAAGTGTTCTCCATCAACATTGATGATGAACCAATGGAAATTACCAGGTTCTTGCTAGCATTTGTTCTTGGACTTGCTATGCCCGCTGAAATACAAGACCCATGGTGCTATTGGGTAGATAATATGTATGTCTACACTTATGAGTTTTTGCATGAGTCGTATGGGGCAGGCATTTTCCGTATCGAGGACCAAGAGGAATATAACGTAGCCTTTGGTAGCCTGTCCATGAACATAGGAACTGCTATGTTTTGGATCATGCTAAACATTTTAGGGGAATGGCGTTTTTCTTTTGTGAATGATGCCACTTGCAGCGTCTTCCTTGCTTTAGCCACGGGACGTATGTTCTATGACCTTCCAAGAACCTTGATGTCTAGTTTAGCACGAGCCCATAGCATGAGGCATAAGTATCTTCTTATGCCTGTTCTAATTTCCCGTATTATGCTATGTTTCTTCCCTATTTTTTGTACACATTTCACGGATTGGATTACGATCTATTAATCGCATGCGACCCACCAATAGTATTATTCGATCTTTCCATGCAATGACTTGGCAAGGGTGGAGGATACAACCTCATCGTTGCACCCTACACCCCGTCCGGACGTAAAGTGGTGGCTTTAATAGGTTAGCAATAATAGATGATAAATGGCGGGAAGCCTGGCAAATTATCATGACATGGTAGGACGCGAAGGAACCTCACTTCTTTATAGAAGAAGAGGATAAGGAGGATGATGAATAAAGCGGGAGATAAGATAAGTTTTAATTCTAGTTAGTGTCTGCTTATGTCCCAAGCAATTTGATTCTTGTTAACCCCATAATGGGTGGAACTCTTATAGAGTTGCGTCAGTTTTTATATTAGTATGTTTTAACCTTGTTTTGCAGATGTTCCAGAATTTCACGCGTTTCCATGGTATTTTTCATCCCTCTTTATTTAAATGCTTTGAGGACAAAGCATGCTTCTTGTTTGGGGGGGGGGGGCATAGAAACACGTGTAATTAAGGCATCTGTTAGGATATAGATAGGTATAATGTGCACTTGTTTTCTAGTTAAAATTTCAAAAATTTAAAAATATAAATAAATAAGTTATGATATACACTTAGGAATATTGGTATTGTTTTTTTTTCTCTATACTCTTAATAATCTAGAAGTCTCACGAAGCTTTTGCATTAGAATAATTGTGAGAAACTTAGGTTAAGATGTAGGTAATAATCTTTGCATCTATCTATAAATATATTACATGACTATCTATGATTGTTAGCAGCAAGTTTCTGAACTCTAGGCTAGAGTACTTATTCTACAAATCCTGTAAGAATATAGCCTAAAGCCTTATATGAGTGGAACATTTGAGAAATGACACAAGGGAGAAGTAAAATCTGGATAGAGAAATCACACGTCCACTTGCTTGATCACTATGCATGTCATATCCTAAGCGAGAATTTAGGCCCTATTTGGATCGATATAGCCAGAAATTCAAACCTATGAATTATTTTCCGCTAGTCGCCCCTCTGAGCCTTTCTTTAGCCTTTCATAATCCACAAATCTTTTACCCTGTTATAAAACAAAACAAAATAAAAAAATTGAACCTACCCAATTTAGATAAGTCTGAGAATAGAATGAGGAAGAAAGAAGAAGAGAAAAACCTGTGTAAACAAAAGTTAGTTAATTGCTTCAGAAAATAAAGAAAATAAGTTTCCATCCAAAGAAAAGAAAAATAAAAATAGAAATAAAATAAAAACTCAAAAAAATAGAATAAAAGGAGTCAAAAGCCAAAGAAAAAAAAAAAAAAAAATATGGCTAAGGATGGAAACAAAGTGTAGAAGCAAAAGTAAATAACAAGGTTTTCTCTAGTTACATAATATGAAGACTCTATTATCTCAGACTTGTCCTTTTTGAATATCCATTTCCTTCCTTCTTAAACCATCTCCTAATCCCATGACACCTAATAAAGACCTCTAGCTCAATTAGGAATAGATTAGTGTGATAGTAAGTGGCAGATGTGTTTGATCGACTCGCTTCCTTGTTATCATTGAGATTTAAGGTAAAAGTGTGCCCACCGCATTAATCGGAGTAAATGAAAACTTGAGTGGAAAAATCGAGTGTTGTATCTTGACTATTATTGTGAGAACCTACTTAAGGACGCTTATTCGAAGTTTCAAACTTAACCCGCTAGGCATTTCATAGTATTACTCATTGTATATATATTTATTGTAGATGATTGATTATTATGCATATATTAGCTTAGGTTTCGACTTGATTACTCTATATGCATTGCTAGTGAGAGGTACAGTTAATTTAGAGCATGAATAAGGAAACAATAGTTTTATTTCTTAGTCATTGTAGTATAGATGAAGTTTGTGAGTACCTTCACTGGAAAACTCTCACGAGGCTATAACTCGTCCACTAGGGAATTCCTATTGGTTTAAGGCCTTGTTGCATATGGTCAATGCAATCACACTTAGCAAAACGAGAGTAGATAGAACTCCATTTTTGGTCACTTATTCTAATTTCTCATCTTTGCTTGAGGACAAGCAAAATGCTGTTTGGGGGTGGTTTGATAAGAGCCCAAAACTGTAGTTTTAACCCCTGTAACAGTCATACTTTTAGACCAATTATGTGAGTAATAATTAAGAGTTAATACTGATTACGTGTTTTTATGCGTTTCAGGCTTCAAAGTCAATTATGTGCAGAAATGTGCCACTTTGATGAGATAAAAGAGCAATGGTTGGTTGCTAAGGAGTTCTGTGATTAAAGGCCAAGATTCAAGAAGGCAAAACCATTCTAAAGCCCAGTCAAAGCTGAAAAGTCAAAGTCAACGCGGGCAGAAACAGCACACAAAGTCAGCAGAACTTCCGAAGTCCGTATCTTTGGACCCAGACCTCGGAATTGGGTCTACCTTATGTCCAAACGTCCGGATTGGAAAGATCTTTCCAATGGTCCAAGCCTTGGCCCAATCAGAGGAGCAGAAGTGAACGAAAAGTCTATCGAAGCAAACTGCAGCTGAATAGGCCTTTTTGGACAGAAAGAATTGGGTTTTGGGCCTGATTCTCTAGCCCAAAACATGGCTCCAAGCCCATGCACGATTTTTGGATCTAAAACATATAAAAACAAAAGCTTAGCTCTTTGTTAATGGTAGCTAGTTAGACCTAAAACTATAGATAGTTAGGTTAGAAAAGAAATGAGTTTAGAATAGAAAGTATCTATTAAACCTTAGTTCTAGATCCAGTTTTAGATTAAATTAATTAGTTTTTATTCTTGTTTTAAATTCAGTATTACATTATTGTATTGATTTTTATTAGATTAAGAAATTAGTGTTCTTGATAATCTAGTTCATTTCCTTTACTTAATTAGTTTAATTCTTAGATTCAATAGTTGCCTTAATTAGATTGAAATAATTCTTGCATGAGTAGCTGCTATTGAAGTTTAAATTAAGCAAATTTCAATCTTTATATCATGTCTTGTTCGAATTTGATTGGGAATGATAGCGTGATGATTCTCGGCTAAACCTCCATTAGAGGGTGTTGCGTAGCCTTGATGAAGGCTTGATTCGTGTTAATGTTGAATAGTCGTAATTTCCTTTCCACTCTAGAAATGATTAGTTCACCATGAGAATGGGTGTAATCGTTCACATGCTAGTTATGAATTGGTAGAAATGTCATGTGTAATTAGGGATTAGGAATAACCAGTTGTTCTCAGCGGGCGATTCAATTCGGATTATGACGATTAAATGGATTAGTGGATTAAGTTGAGCTAAGGTAGAATCAATCCCCCTCTAACTCCTTATCATTGAATCAGCGTAGTATTCCCATAGTTGTTTAAATAGTCGACTAGTTGCATCTTGTGGGTAGTTGCATCGTAGTCTAGTTATCATTTCGTAAATCTCTCATTAGACTTAGAGTAGAGTAATTAGACTAGAAAACACAAAGATGGAAGGACTAGGAGTGGAACGAACTTCCTACTCCACTATATCTGTTCAATAGATCGAGAGTAGAACAATCTTTGATAAATTTAGGAACGTAATAAAGTTTTAGTTTACTTACGTTTTGAGTTTTATCGTTCATTTCGTAGGTAAACTTTATCTTTTTATCTTTATCACCTACTAGGTGGGATAAAGCCTGAATAGGTTCACTACTTGACTTATCAGTATGATACTCTGTTTTGAATAGACTACAAGATCTAATGGCTATCTCCCCAGTTGATGTCACTTCGTGATTAACCAAATCAACGAATAATGATACTATATTACAACGACATTAAGAACTGAAAGATGTTGAGTCACTAAGACTCGGATTTTTCGTAAGACTTTCTAAAAAATGGGTATAAAGCTCAAGTCTCACGGGCTAAGTCTAAAAAAATCTACTTCCAGTTTACTAGGGATTAAATCTCTCTTCTAACAAATGTACACAAAACTAACCAAGTACTATGGTGGTGCCTTGATAAAGAATTCTATCAACAAGAACTATGTCTGAGCATAATAAATAGTCTAAGCAATAATGAAATCAACAATATCAACTATCCATTAAACTCAACACTAAGTGATGTAGAATATATATCCCAGACTCATAATTAAAATTCATTTTTCTCACGCTACTGATATAGAAAAAACAAAAATATTTTTATTTTTGAAAACTAATTTTCAAAATTCATTTATCAAGTACACCCTCCCCCAACTTAACATATGCATTGTCCTCAATGTATAGAAATTAAGTAAATGAAATTAATGAGAAAAAGGGAAGATGTTACCATTGATGCCGAATATAATTACATGATTCTTTCTCTGTTATATTAAGGTTAAGCTCACAAAATAGAGAAAATACAATTACTTCAAATCAAATTTTTAGGTCTTTTTACGTCAGATCCCCAAGACGTGATGTGAGTCTTTTAAAGTCAAATTCTCAAGACTTTATATTATATCATGTAGTATCAATTTGGAGTGAGGAGATCAGATTTTCTTACCCAAATCTGATGAATGTTTGGAGGACAAGATGGTCTCACCTTATGGGTTGTCAAAAATACTCCTTGATATGCTGGAAAGATTGCTGGTGAAGTTGCTTGTCTACCTTGAACTATTTCAGGTCTGATGATTGTGTGATAGGTCTTGTGGTTCCTTTGTATAAAAGATTGTCGAAAATCTTTCTTTCTAACAGGATAATAGTATCTGATGTGCCATTTACCACCATAATAATGATAATAGATATCTGGCTGACTGTGCTTAAGGTGGGCGGTAGACTGGTTCACATACTTCTCTCGTTTAGATAATGATGGTGTAGAAGAAGCTTCAACAATGTAATGCTTCTTATCAATATGGTCCACTTTCTACTTCAGAAGACTCATTTCAATTTCTAGATTCTGTTGTTTTTCCAAAACTTCTTTAAGCTGATTCTCTAGCAACTGATTTTTCTGGGCAGAAGTCTGTTGTTCATCCTGAAATGTAGAGTTCATTTTCTCAAGATATGATACTCTCTCTGTCAATTTTCCATTCTGCTCACTTAAATCCTGAATTTTCTGCAGAGATTCTAAGAACATGGCTAGCAATGCCTCTGTGGTGTGGTTATCAGGTTCATCACAATTTTCTGTATATTGAGCACTCTCAATTGTATCTTCGAATGGGAAGGATTCTTGTATCATGCTATCAAGGAAGTATACCTCTCCACCTTCAACGTCATCACAATCCTTATACAACAGGTGAAAGATATTTATGTCCATGGACATCTTACCAAAGTTGATCTTCATTTCACCGTTGTGACAATTTATCAAAACTTTTATGTTAGCGAGGAAAGGTCGGCCTAGAATAATTGGAATTTTATCAAAAGCCTCCTGGGTGTCTATCACAATGAAATCCACTGGATAGTAGAAATCGGCTACTTGAACAAGAACATCCTTAACTATGCCTCTGGGAATCTTGGTAGAATGGTCAGCCAACTTCAATTTGACTTTTGTAGGCTTTAGGTTCTCCAGGCCCAACGCTTGGTACACATGATATATGGCAAGAGATTAACACTAGCACTAAGGTCTAAAAGAGCATTACTTGTGAATTTTTCTCCTATCTTGCATGATATTGTAGGACTTCCTAGATCTTTGAGCTTCACTGGAGCTTGCTGATGGATAACAAATGTTGTTTGTCCAGCTAGAAACGCTCGCTTTGGAACATGAGTACTTCTCTTTATGTTGCATGCATCCTTCAAGAATTTGGCATATGATGGCAACTGCTTGATCGCTTTGAGAAAGGGGATATTAATGTTATCTTTCTCAAATGCCTCCTTCATCTCTAAAAATAGCTTGTCCTTTTTCCTTTGAGCAAAAAACATAGGAAAAGGTGCCTTTGGTACAAACACATCAACATGTGTCTGCTCTTCTTTCTCTTTGGCATTCTTGCATATTTTGTCTTGGTTATCTTGACAAATGGGAGTTGAAAGGATTTCTCCCACTTCCTTTCGAACTGCATTTGAAATCTTGACCGATTGCTCTGTAGCAATGTCATCATGAGAAGGTAAGTTAACCTTGTTGTCTATCTTCAATCTTGATTTGAGAGTAGTAACTGAGCTGACATGATCATGGAGGTGATCAGTACTAGAAGTTGTCCCAATGTGGCATACATCTTCACTCCTCAATATTGGTTCCAATAAGCTAGGTTGAGTGGCTTGTGTCTTTACAGACAAAGTAGTAGTGAGTTGGTCGACCTTAGCTTCTAGAGACTCCATTCTAGAACATTGACTTGGCTGAGATTGTTGGAGATTGAGCTGAGATTGTGCAATAATCTCTGGAACACTTTCAAACTTTTGATTTTTTAGTGATAGCAAATAATAACATTCTCTAGGTTGGCAGGTGTAGCATAATTTCTCATAGGATCAGGCACTAACTCTCCACTTGTATTGGAATTCTGCTAAGAGTATAATTATTGTTGAGGAACCAACTGTGAAGCTTGACTTGTCTGTGGAATATAACTTTGATCTTGAGAACCTGGGGGTCCAGCATTCTGTCTCCAATAATTGCCTTGAAAGTTATTACCACCTTGGTTGGGCCTTTGAAATGAGTTCATATTGTACTCTCCAACTGATGCATGTTGATAGTAATCAGGACATTCTAAAGTTGCATGGGAAGTGTCTGAACAGACTTTGCAGTATCGGCTAGCTTGCATTATTGGGAGATTTAACTTGAGACTTGTTGATCTTGGAAGGATTCATGGAGAACTGATTAAATTTCTTACTTAAAGTTTCAATGCTGGTGGCCAGGGTGGCCAATGTAGACTTCAGTTCTTGATCTGACTGTTCATGTGTTTGGTAACCAAATTGCTTTGGCTCCCCCTCCATGCTAGCGACATCCTCGTTGCTAGTAGTCCATTGTTGTGTTTCTTCAGCTAAATTCTCGAGAAAGTTGTAAGCTTCCTCTCCTTCCATTGATGTAAACTTGCCTTTGTACATTGACTGTATCATCTGCTTGTTCATCATTGAGAGTCATCGATAGAAAAAATGAGCCAATGTGCTCTTGTCGTATCCATGATGTGGACACGAGACTAGCAGATTGTTTAATCACTCCCAACTACAATGATATTCTTCAGTCGCCTTTTCTTTGAAATTGTTGATAGCTTGCTGCATGGCATCAGTCTTCTGAGGTGGGTAAAACTTGTTCATAAACTTCGTTCTCAACTTCTCCCTGTTGCCTATTGAATTGATCGATTGTGCAGTTAACCATTCGGAAGCTTTACCTTTAAGTGAGAGCGGAAAAAGAATTAACTTGATACTCTCATCTTTGATATTCTGGTTCTTGAAAGTTCTGAGGGCTGATAGAAATTTGTTCATGTGAATATATGGCTGAACATTGTCTGAACCATTGAACTTTGGAAGCATAGAGATTACTGATGCTCTAAGTTCAAACTGGTTAGATTCTGTCTCTAGAAAAACAATACTGCTGGGGGGGTCTCCAATGATTGCCGAATAAAAATTGCTCAGCTTCTTCCTCTGCTGTGCTTGCATGGGTGGGATAGCTTCAGGATTATTCAGGTCCTTACCACCTCCATCATTGCGTGCGGCCATTGTATCAATCTTGTATAGTATTCTTGCTATGCGAAGATGATGAAAAACTATCCTACTATGCTTGAATGCAATTAAAGTAATATGCAACTATTCTAAATTATACTAATATGCAAAACTACTTTCCTTCAACTGGGTTGGGCTTTGCAGCTAGTATCTCATCCATTGTCTAAAGCTATCTCTTCTAGGGTTATGGTGAATCACTTGGATTGCTTAAGTACCACATCCCAGAGACGATAGTCCGTTTGTCAAGATTCAGACAAGAAACACTAGAGTTTGATATTTCACTATGTTGGCTTACAACTTCAATTGTTGAAAAGGTCCTAAATGCAATTATACTAGAAAGCAATAATACTAAACTATGATGCAATTATACTAAGAATGAAATAAAAAGAATGAAGATTCGACTAACCTGGATGGTAGATCTTGTCTTCGAGATGTCCTTCAAGCTTCTTTATTTCTTAAAAGGATGGATGATGCGGCTAAAATTACCTTAAGATCTAAAGTTCTAATCTTGAAAGAAAATGTTAAACATAAACAACTTAAAACGGCAGCGGTGCCATTTGACACGCACTCCTTTTTGTGTTTATGAGATGGTATATGGATGATGTAGATAGATGATGGTCGTTGAACAAAATAGAAGCGTATCAAAACCTAATTATCCCTCAATAAGTAAAGGATGAGTAGGATATCGTTCCACTTTTAAGTGTATGTTATGTGAAGGACAGGACTGGAAAGGGGGTTTGAGGGATTAAAAACTATGATTGTAGAGATTTTAGATTCTAATGTTAAACTAAACTAAATTAACTAAACTATTGAAAATTTATAAGAGAGGGAATTCAAGAAATTAGAATCCACCAATACTTTTGATCTATGACCTTCTGCTTCATGGTTGTTCTTACAAGTAGACTATAATTAGGTAATCGAGCGAGTGCCGATGCCCTCTTGGACGAAACATCGTTAACAATTAACTCTACTTAAGGTTGTTCCTATGTTTATGCTATTAATATCTTCTTTCCTTTTATGTAAGCTCGGGCAGCCATTCAATGTATTACCGAGAGCAACATCAAGGAGTACTTCCTAATAGGGCGGCCATTCAATGAATCGCCACTTAAGACAAACACAAAGAATACTTCCCCTAGGCAACAACTCCCTGAGCTACCCCTTCTAAGGGAACACAAAGAATACTTCCCTAACTCTAAAAAACTATACTACTAGAAGAAAAGTAAAGAACACTAGAATGATATTAATATTGCAAAACATAAACCCTATTCTATACTTCCATCCCCTGGCGTGGGCAATGGAACTAATAACTAAAAACGTAAAAAACTAACCTGATTGAAGAACACCATGAACAAGAAGAATCATTAAACCTTAAGCATCGGCTTCATCTCCTCCCTTGAAAGAGAATATTAGCCTTCCATAAAGAAGGAAGAACACGAAGAACGAGAAGGAGAAGAGTCGAAGAACATAAGACTAGAAAGACTAATTTATTAAGACTTGACTAGTTAAAACCGAATCTTTTATTATTAATCTTTCTCTACCTTAAGTTCTGGAGACAAGAATATAAGTGAATTGGCAAATTACATGAGGCACTTAGGTCCTCTATTTATAGTGGTTACAATGAGTTCTAGAAATGTTCCAAACTGCCATTTGTTTCCAAATACAAATCAACTTATTTCAGAGTCCAACTTCGTCTCTAAAACTGAGAAGGAAGTGGCGCTTACAGTGTCATTTCATGCGTCTGGACGCACGATCCTTGCGTCTCAGACACGATCAATGCATCTGGACGCACGATCCATGCGTCCCAGATGCGGAAGTCTATTTTCCCTCTTTTGCTCTATCCTTCTATCCTCTTTTGCGGGCTTTGGTCCAAGCAACGAATCCTTTGGCCTTGGGCTTCCAAATAGGCTTTAAAATAGGTCCAAGTCGCATCTTTAATAGCTTCAATTTTTTAGCCTTCTCCATGATTGTCCACGGGCTTCCCATGATAACTTTAATGCTCCGAATTGCTCCGTTTTACCCCCTTTTCTCTAATATTCCACAAAACTCTCTTTTTCACCTGTAGAATCATAAACCATAACTTACAAACACTATTAGTCCACTAAGATGGCTAAACAAGAGGCATAATCGAGGGTGAAATTGCACTTTTTGGGCACTTATCAGTTTCTGTGGGATAAGGCTCCTGATGTAAGCCCTGATGAAACTAAGAAGGAGAAGGTTTTAGCCAAGGATGCTTGGTTTCATACTGATTTCTTATGTATAAATTATGTCCTTAGCGGGTTGGCTGACTTATTATACAATGTGTATAATACGTTCAAGACTGCTAAGGAACTTTGGGATTCGTTGGACAAGAAATACAAGAGTGAAGATGCTGGTGATAAGAGCCCAAAACTGTATTTTTAACCCTTTAACAATATTGCTTTTTGACCAATTATGTGATTAATTAGTAAGAGTTAGTATTGTTATCGTGTTCTTATGTATTTAAGGCATTGGAGTCGAATACTTGCGGAAATGTGCCCTTTCTGCGAGATAATGGAGCAACGGTTGGTTGTTAAGAAGTTCTTTAATTAAAGGCCAGGATCCAAGGAGAAAAAGCCCATTTAAAGCCCAGTCAAAGCTAAAAAGTCAAAGTCAACGTAGATAGAAATAGCAAACAAAAGTCAGTAGAACTTCTGGAAGTCGTATCTTTGGACTTAAACCTCAGAATTGGGCCTACCGTATGTCAAAACGACTGGCTCGGAATGAGCTTTCTAATGGTCTAAGACATGACCTAATCAGAGGAGCATAAGTGGATGAAAATGTTGTTGAAGTCAAATCCAGCTGAAAGCCCCTCTGCGGACTGAAGAAATTGGGTTTTGGGCTCGATTTTTGGCCTAAAACAAGGCTCCTTAGCCCATGCACGAAAAAGTGGATCTTGTCTCCTCCATTTGAAGACACAAGACTTAGCTCTTAAGCATCTAGTTTTTTTAGTTAGCAATTATCCAATAAGTTGTTTTTTTGGATCTAGTTTTTTACTTCATAGAATTAGTTTTCATTCCAATAGATTAGTTTTTAAACAAGAATGAATATTATTTAGAACTAGACCTAGATTAGAAAATAAATTAGTTTAGACTCCATTAATTAGTTTTATTACGTTGCTTTGAATTCAGTTTTGAATCAGTTTATTGTTATTATTCATTAGATCAATTAAGTTAGTTAGCTATTGATAATTCTAGTTTCATTTCATTAAATCATTTTAGCTTTAATTCATAAATTTAGTTAATAATCATTACTAGTTTTAATTCAATCTTGCATGATTAGACTTTCATTTTAAATCAAATAAGTAAATTTATATTCTTTTATCATGTCTTGTTATTGTTTATATATAAATGATAGTTTAATGATTCAAGGTTAAACCCTCAATTAGAGGGGTTTGAGGAAGCCTTGATGAAACTTGATTTCGATTAGCATAGAATAGTTTGTAATATTCTATTCCATTCTAGAAAGTAATTAGTTCACCATGAGAATGAGTTTGATTGCTTCACATGCTAGTTGTTAGTTGGTAGAGATTACCATGAACAATTAGGGATTAGAAACACCCAATTGTTATGCGAAAGCATTGCAATTCGGATTACGACAATTCTTCGTTAGTAAATTAAGTCGAGTTAAGGTGGAATCAAATTCCCCTAATTCTTTATCTAGATTCGAACCTTAGTATTTTAAATGCCATCTTATTATTTAGAACATTTTGATTACGTTATTTCCCATCGTTGTTAGCATAATTATATAATCCGTACTCTTATTGACTTTGATAGAACTGCCATCTTAGTTAATGTGGATTCTAAAGAACTAGGAGTGGAACAAACTTTCTATTCCAACTATATTGCAATAGCATCGAGAGTAGAGAAAACTTTGATAATATTAAGCGTAAATCAGTTTTAGTTTTACTTGTGGTTGAGTCTCGTTACTTATTCGTAGGTAAAACTATCATTTTTAATTTTATCAGCTGGCATGAAGAAATTCATAGTTGGTAGATTTCTTGATTTGAAAATGATGGATATCAAGACAGTCATAAGCCAAGTCCAAGAACTTCAAGTAATCCTCCATGATGTCATTGTTGAAGGAATGACTCTAGGAGAATCTTTCCAAGTGGCTGTTATGATTGAGAAATTACCACCATCTTGGAAGGATTTTAAGAACTATCTTAAGCATAAACGCAAAGATATGAATCTTGAAGAATATATTGTCCGCTTAAGGATAGAGGAAGATAACCGTCTATCTAAGAAGAAGGGCAAGGATCCCATGGTAGCAAAGGCCAATGTTGTGGAAGGATCAAGTGCTAAGGGAAAGAGGAAGCGCCAAGACAAAGCTCAAGGCGAAGAGAGTAGTACGCCTACTAAGTTCAAGGGCAAGTGCTACAACAGTGGGAAGGCTGGACATAAGGTAAGTGAATGTCACAAGACAAATAAGTACAAGAAGCAAAAGACTAAAGCAAATGTGACAATGGACACGCTTTTTGACAATGTTAATGACATGAACCTATCTGCTGTTGTTTCTGAATGTCTCATGATTAGAAATGAAAGGGAATGGTGGGCGGATACTGGTGCTACTCGCCATATATGCTCCAACAAGTCGATGTTCACCACTTATCATGCTGTGGAAAAGGAAGAACAACTCTTTATGAGAAACTCTTCTACGTCCAAGGTTGTAGGCAAAGGAAAGGTGGTGATGAGGTTGAGTTCTAGGAAGGAACTAACTTTAAATGAGGTGCTCTATGTGCCTGACATTCGCAAGAACTTGGTTTCTGGGTCGCTGCTGAGCAAGAATGGCTTTAAGTTTGTCTTTGTTTATGATAAATTTGTACTAACTAAGAATGATGTATTCGTAAGTAAGGGCTATCTTCAGGATGGGCTATTTAGGATGTCTTGTTTTACTATTGCGCCAAAGAGAGCCAATAAAGTTGAATCTTATGTTTACTTGATTGAGTCTTCACATGTATGGCATGGTAGATTAGGACATGTTAATTATGATACTTTACATTGATTAATTAATTTGGACTATATACCAAAGATAAAAATAGACCCACAACATAAATGTGAAACTTGTGTAGAATCCAAGTTGACCAGATCATCCTTTCATTCCATTAAAATAAGTACTGAACCTCTAGACGGAATACACACAGATATATATGATCTTAAGTACGTGCAAACAAGAGGTGGTAAAAAGTATTTCATTACTTTTATTGATGATAACACTAGATATAGTTATGTTTACTTGTTGAGAAGTAAAGATGAAGCAATTGAAGTGTTCAAACACTATACAAATGAAGTTGAAAATCAACTAAGCAAAAGGATTAAAGATATAAAGAATGATAGAGGAGGTGGATATGAATCACATTTTGAAGGTTTCTATTCTGAACATGGAATCATTCATCAAACTACGACTCCTTATTCACCTCAATCAAATGGTATTACGGAACGCAAAAACCAAACTCTAAAAGAGATGATGAATGCTATGTTGTTAAGTTCTGGTTTACCCCCAGAATTTGTGGGGGGAAGGTTTGCTTTCCACCAATTACATTCTCAACAAGATTCCTAACAAGAAGACGCTTAAAACACCATACAAATTGTGGAAAGGTCATCAAACTTCCTACGAATTCTTAAAAGTGTGGGGGTGTCTTGCTAAAGTGGAAGTCCCTAAACCTAAGAAGGTGAAGATAGGACCCAAGACTATTGATTGTGTATCATTTTTTTTTTGGTTGGTAAGCGAGGTTGTTTTAGAGGTCCCCTACCCCTTTTCATTAAACATAAAAAGCTTTCAGTTACATCTCTCATACTCTCTTCCTATGGCATCATCATAGGCTATTTTCCTTACATCCTCTGCAAAAGAACTAGGTACAAGTTCTATAAATGTTACATTTGGGCAGTTCGCAATGAGTGCTTTTGCAAGTTGGTTGGTCTCTTGATATATGTGGTGTATGGAGAAAAAAGTGAGACGACTTTGCATTGCTTCTATGTTTTTTATCATTTTTCTCACCTTCCAGGGGTATCTTTTCGTTTTTAGAAATGCTTCCACATTGGAGGAGTCTGTCTGCGCTCGTCATTGATTGCTTTTTAACCGTAATGATTCTACCCTTCTGACATTGTGTGCTAAGGCTAGAACAAGCCCTTGCTCTACCTCTTGCAATTCCACCATCGCTATGTTGTTGTAGGCTGAATGCCCATGGGCTGCTGCCATTACAAGCCCATTGCTATCTCATATTTACTGCTGCCCATAGTCCCTGTGTTCCTTTCACACTCCCATCAGAGTTTAGAGTGTGATTGCCTTCCCTTGCCTTGTGCCACTTGCATCTGATTTTTTTATGCTGAGTCCCTTCTATTTGCTTCTGCCACAGTTGTTCGAACCTCTCTTTTTCATGCCCCTTCTCCATTTTAACCTCTATTGCTTGGACTTTAATCTTAACTTCATTTATGATCAGTTGCATAATTGTTGTTGCAGTCGCAAACTTATGTTCGAAGCATTTGTTGTTCCTCTCTTTCCAGGTCCAATAAATGTATCCTGTGAACAGCAGCCTCAACACATCTTGGTAGACTCCTTTCCCTATAGTTTTCTGTGCTAACCAGTCCTGTTCATGCTGCCAAGTGGTTTCTATCCCTCTTCGATACCCAACTCTTGCTATTAACCTTCCACATATCTCTCGACCATAGCTGCAAGTAAAGAACAGGTGTTCCTCTATTTCACAGTCCCTATTACATAGTACACAACCATCATTAGCCACCACCTTCCATTGCTTCAATATTTGCAGTGTTTTCAACCCTCTCTTCATCGCTAACCAAGTTATAAATGAGTACCTGAGTATTTTGTTGCGAAACCAGACTATGTGGTGCCACTGAGTGCTTTGTCTGACAGTTCTGATGCTATAATATGTGTCCTTCATCTCAAAATCTCCCCTTTCTGCAATTGTCCAGATCACTTCATCTTCACCCGAATGGATGTTCACCTCTTCTTCGATGCCTTGCATTAATTCTAGGTAGTATCTTTTGAATCGGTGTGGTATTTGCCAGTGCCCATTCTCTATAAAACTTGAGACCTTAGCTCTCCTATTACATGCTGAGTCACAGAAGAACCTTGTGTCAAATTTTCCTGCCAAGATCCCCACTGGATGCCAAGGGTCGTACCACAGGCTTGTACCTTCCTAATCCTCTATCAGATGTGTGGCAATAGCCCTCGCTTCATCTCGGTCTTTCCAAATGTGGCGCTAACTCCAGGAGCAATCACCAGGGATTTTTAGTTGCCAAAAGTTTCGCCCCTTTATCAGGTTGTTTTGTATCTAGTGTACCCATAAAGTGTGTTTCTTGCTCACTTTATGCCATATGTGCCTTAAGTTCGCAGCCCGATTAGTGATTGCTAAGCTTCGGATTCTAAGCCCACCTTCCTCATTGTGCATTCATTGTGTATTCATTGGATATGCAAACAATAGTAGTGCATATCGCTTTCTGGCTCATAAATAAGAGATTCAAGATATACATGTTAATACGATTATTGAGTCAAGGAATGCTTCATTCTTTGAAAATATGTTTCAGTATAACATGTGTATAGAGCCAAGTTCAACAAAGAGAACTTTAGATGCTACAACTAGTAACCATCATACACAAAGTGAAATTGAGGAGGAACCTAGACGTAGCAAAAGGTCAAGGATGTCAACGTCTTTTGGACCTGATTTTCTAACATACTTGTTGGAAAATAATCCTCAAATGTTCAAGGAGGCAATGTCATCTCCAGAAGCTACTTATTGGAAATAAGCAATAAATAGCGAGATTGAATCCATAATGCAAAATCATACCTGGGAATTGGTGGATTTACCACCAGGTTCCAAGACTTTGGGATATAAGTGGATATTCACAAAGAAATTTAAGACTAATGGATCAATCGACAAGTATAAAGCTAGACTTGTGGTCAAAGGCTTTAGACAAAATGAAGGATTGAATTATTTTGACACTTACTCTCCAGTTACAAGAATAACTTCCATAAGAATGCTAATAGCAATAACATCAATACATGGATTTGAGATACATCAAATGGATATAAAGACGACATTCTTAAATGGTGAGTTAGATGAAGAAATATATATAGAACAACCCGAAGGGTTTATTGCTCCTAGACAAGAAAGGAAAGTTTCCAAACTTGCTAAATCCTTATATGGATTAAAGCAAGCACCTAAGCAATGACATGAGAAATTTGACAATGTAATGTTGTCAAACGGTTTCAAAATAAACGAGTGTGGCAAGTGTGTCTATGTCAAAAGAACTCAAAAGAGATGTGTTATAGTTTGTCTCTATGTAGACGATATGCTAATTTTGGATAGTAATATGGATGTCCTAAAATATACTAAAAAAATATTATCTAGTAAGTTTGACATGAAAGATTTAGGTGTCATTGATGTTATCATAAGAATTAAGATTTCTAGGACAGAGGATGAACTTGTTCTATCATAATCTCATTACATTGAGACGATTCTTGAAAAGTTCAAGAAATATAACATCACACCAAAAAGGTCACCAGTTGACGTAAATCTTCATTTAGCCAAAAATACTAGAGATATCATATCTCAACTAGAGTACTGTAGTATACTTGGCAGTTTAATGTATGTCATGAACTGTACAAGGCTTGACATAGCATACTCTGTGAGCAAGCTAAGTCAATATACAAGTAATCCTGACAGAGATCATTGAACTGCCATACTGAGAGTTTTGGGATACTTAAAGTATACTCAGAATTTTGGTATGCACTATACAAGATATCCAACTATTCTAGAAGAGCACTGTGATGTTAATTGGATATCTGACACTAAAGACTCAAAGTTCACAAGTGGATATGTCTTTACACTTGGAGGTGCAGCTGTTTCTTGGAAATCCTCAAAACAAACATGCATAGCAAGGTCCATTATGGAATCATAATTCATAGCATTGGACAAGGCTGGAGAAAAAGTAGAGTGGCTTCAAAATTTCTTAGAGGATATTCCAAACTGGGCTAAACCTGTGACAGTTGTGTGTATATACTGTGACAGCCAATCTGCTATTGGTAGAGCACAGAGTAGCATGTATAATGGGAAGTCTCGACATATACGTCATAGACATAACACCGTTAGACAATTTCTCTCAAATTTTGTTATCTCAATCGACTATGTAAGGTCAAAAGATAACATTGCGGAACTGCTTACAAAAAATTTAACAAGAGAGTAAGTTGAAAGATTATCAAGGGGAATGGGCTTAAAGCCTTTGAGATAATCAACCAAGAGTCCTAATAATGGAAAAACCAACCTAGTTGACTAGAGATCCCAAGATCTAGGTTCAAAGGGCCAACTGAATTATGTTTGTGACTTAGTTAGCATTGGAGAGTAATAATATACTCTAACCCATTCCTATATAAGATAGTGCATATCTGCCGCGAGACCCAAGATAAGTCAAGCTTTTAATGATTTATTATATCTTGGAAGGTTATGTTATCCAAATAGAGTATTACAGGATACTCTTTATAGAAATCACCTATGTGAGTGTGAAGTGGGGCCGCTTCTATGAGAATTTTAAGGCAAATGTCTCAAAAGCACTATCTGAAACCAAGAAGTGTTCAAGGCCAAAATGAACACAAACGTGAGAACCAACAGTATTTGAGAAGGTACTGCGTGAAAATGATTGTCTAGGTTTATACAAACGGTTGACAGTTCAAGGACATTAATTGAAGTCTACTGACCGTCCAATTAAATCCGATCATCTTTCACTAAGGCAAGTTCAAGGCCTCCCATGCTACTTGACGTGATGAGGTATCTTTTTATTTATAAAAGAACAGAAATCCGATGTTTATGATAGAAGAAGCCAAATTTTCATTCATGTGGGGGATTGTTAGATAAATGAATTTGCATAAATCCATTGAGATATGAATGAGTAATTTTTCTCCCCAATTACCCCACTTGAGATGAAATGGGTTTCTCTTGAAACAGTATGTAAAGTGAGAAAAACCTTTTCGAAAGGGTGCACTGGTTTGAAACAGTGCATTATGCCGAAAAGGTGCGACCTTTTGAAATGTGCACTGGTTCGAAACAGTGCATCATGTCGAAAAACTGTGACCTTTCAAAATAGGCACTGGTTCGAAACAATGCTTTATGCCGAAATGGTGTGTCCTTTCAAAACATGTGACTTTTCAAAGAGTTGCTTACTTTTTCCCAAGAGTCACTGTGTTGTTTCGAAGATGCACCACTCACCTATAAATAGTGGATGAATTTGGAGAGAAAGACACATCAGATCACACAGAGTTCTGATCTTTCTCTTCTCCCCCTGTTCTTAGTCAAATACTATGTTGTGTTTGCTGATTCTGTAAAATTGAAGTGTTAGCTTTCTATAGAAGGAAATCCATTCTATCTTGGGAGACAATTTCCCATCAATCTTCAAGCACCATGAGGGGGAAAATCTGTCTTAAGGACATAGTGTATTGACACTAGGCTCGGATTTAACTAAGAAGTAGAAGACACGTATAAGAAAAAAAGATTTGTATAGTTTGGTAATTGGTAAAGAGTAAGTACAATTAAATTATATATTCCTAACAAATTCCAATATTATTCAATGTGATACGATTCATTGAATTGATACACATGCTACGTTTGAGAAACTACATAAAGTTTTGTATACATGTGTTTCTTCGACGATTTAATTTGTTGAGCACCACTAGTCCACTACTAAATGTTTGATTATTATTGATGACCAAACTCTGTATCCAATCTGTAAATAATATGATTATTAGATATTTAGATCTAGTTGATATGTTATATATCATTTCTTCTTATAAAGTAAGGAGAATAAAGACTAAATTCACTCTTAGTTCAAATGTTCAATAGACCATCAAATCAGGGCCAACTTCTAGTAGTTAAAATGCGGAAGGGAAAAGTGAACAACAAGTCAGCAATATGTACAGGTACCTCAAACTCTTTTGACTGTTTTGATTGTCAATTAATGGATAACTTTCTTATCTCATGTTCCTAAGCAACTCTACATATATAGCAAGTGAGAGTTCACTTGCTACAAATTTCAAGAAAAAAGAAAAAATGTGGATTCGCACAATATTCTTGTTAGGAGATTGGATATGAGATATTAGAGTGTGGTCATTAGATGGTAAGTTTAAATTCTCATATAGATTATCTTGTATCGTGATTCCAAATTCTCAAATGATGGGCAACAATGTGTGTTTGATTTTGGTTCATTCTTGATACACATATAACATACAAGCAGCCGAATCAACTATTAGAAGTTTTACCTCCATCTTGACGGTTGTTAGTTTGTTACTTACCCACTACCCAGGGCAGACTAAGTACCCAAAGTAGCACAAGAAAGGTAGTAGGTGTACTTGTGTATGTCCCATATGGTATCACATAATGGGGAACCCACAACCTGGATCATTGTTGGAACCGTTATTTTCAGAACGAATATTTCTACAAACCGTGAGAACCACGCGCAGCGGAATTAATGGGTTCTCACAATTTTGGATTAGAGAACATACCTTTTAGAATCGGCTAAAATGTAATCTCTAAGAATCAAAGCTTTATCAAATCCGAAATCAACCCCTTGATCTTCTGTTGTATTCCTTTAGAACAAATTGGTCGTGTTGTGGGCAACGATCTACCAATCCCCTTCTTTCTCACAAAGCTAGATCCAATTTTGGATCTATCTTTCCTTGCCTCTTTTTCTGATATAGTGAATAGTGATTTTTGGCCAGAGAGAGAGTATTCTATTTATAGGCTACAACAGGGACCATGAGGAGAAATTAGGGTTGGGCCTCCTGACGGGCTTGGGCTTCCCATGTTCGCCCAGAACACACGGCCCAAGTCCGTCAACAAATGGCTTATTCCACTAAAGGCCATTGTTGCAGTACCGCCCTAATACCAAATTACGTGTCAGCGTTTCTAGGCTCCATATTATATGCTCGTTGATCTCCCCGTGTTTAAGATATCGAATGTCCGTTGATTAAGTCAAGTTACTGACAACTACATTAATCAACTTCTTATGTCATTGAGTAGTACCACTAAACCTCATTGTCATGTCGGAATAAATCCACCTGCAGGGTTTACATGACAATATTTTTGAGCTCCTCAAGGGGACATCATCAACCCGACTTCTTGTGGGACACGGATTCCTTCTATAATCAACAACACATCTTACATACAATGTCATTACCCAATCCATCGAGTTTGTTGATTCGCAAATGAATCTCACTCATTGATGATTTAAAGCAATGTACAACGCATATAAGTGCCCGTTATTATATCCGGATTAGGAGGAGAAACATCCATACTAACAGAGGCGTTTGTTCTCTTATACAGTTAGTATAAAGAGAAACAACCTCACTTGGTCCTATTCAATACACGTAAAATGTACTAGTGTAATCCTATAGTCAAGATAGACTAATACCAGATTATACAACCTTACTTGGTCCTGTTCAATACACATAAAATGTACTAGTGTAATCCTATAGTCAAGATAGACTAATACCAGATTATACTATAACCGTACTAATGGTTTGTCCAAATCCATCTAGGTTGTGAACGATTACTTATACTTTATAAGGTACTAATGATATGATCTTTTGTGTATTCACACCATATTATCTACAATATAAAGTATTAGACACATGCATATAACTAATAACATATATAATATGCATAACATTTGCCCATATGATTCTCATTCAAATTATAAAGAATTAGAGTTAATACAAAAGTAATGCTTTTAGTATATAACCCTATCAATCTCCTACTTATACTCAAAGCATTGCTTTTTAGTATTCTACTAACAAATCTCCCACTTATACTTAAAGCTATGCTACCAAGCATCTGATTCCCATCCCCTCAACATGCCTGTCAAGGGGTCAGCTAGGTTATCTTCTGATGCTATCTTGGTAACATAAACATCTCCACTTTTCTAGGTGGTACTTGCGCTCAATGTGTTTAGTTGCTTACAAGAAGTTCCAGACCCAAAACTGTTTCTTTAGCTGCCTCAATAGCTTCCCCATATTCAGCTTCCATGGTGGAGTCAGACAAGTATTCTCCTTGACACTCCTCCATACTATGGCTCCACCTCACAAGGTAAACACACAACCTGAGGTAGACTTACTCTTGTCCCTATCTGACCCTTCAGCACCCTCCACACCGAGAAGTAGTAAGCCACGATAGTGTGGATGCTTACCATTCTACATTTGTGGAAATACTTTTGGAGTTCACGATAGTCTGTAGGAACCGTTATTTCATAATGACTATTTCTACAAACCGCGAGAACCATGCGCAGCAGAATCAATTGGTTCTCACGATTTGTGATAGAGAACATACCTTTTAGATCTGATTTAGATAACTCTGAGAATCCAAGCTTTATCAAATCTGAAATCAACAATTAACCCCTTGATCTTCTGTTGTATTCCTTTAGAACAGATTAGACGTTGTGTGGGCAACGATCTACCAATCCCCTTCTTTTTCTCAAGATCAGAAACGAATTCAGATCTACTTTTCTTGCCTCTTTTTCAGAACAATGAATAGTGTATTTCGGCCAGAGGAGATTGTTCTATTTATAGGCTACAACAGGGACCATGAGGAGAAATTAGAGTTGGGCCTCTTGACGGGCTTGGGCTTCCCATGTTCGCCCAGAACACACGGCCCAAGTCCGTCAACAAATGGCTTATTCCACTAAAGGACATTATTGCACTACCGCCCTAATCCCAAATTATGTGTCAGCGTTTATGGGCACCATATTATATGCTCGTTGATCTCCCCGTGTTTAAGATATCGAATGTCCGTTGATTAAGTCAAGTTACTAACAACTACATTAATCAACTTCTTATGTCCTTGAGTAGTACCACTCAACCTCATTGTCATGTCGGAATAAATCCACCTGCAGGGTTTACATGACAATCTTTTTGAGCTCCTCAAGGGGACATCATCAACCCGACTTCTTGCGGGACACGGATTCCTTCTATAATCAACAACACACCTTACGTACAATGTCATTACCCAATCCATCGAGTTTGTTGATTCACAAATGAATCTCACTCATTGATGATTTAAAGCAATGTACAATGCATGTAAGTGCCCGTTATTATATCCGGATTAGGAGGACAAGCATCCATAATAACAGAGGTGTTTGTTCTCTTATATAGTCAGTATAAGGAGAAACAACCTCACTTGGTCCTGTTCAATACACACAAAGTGTACTAGTATAATCCTATAGTCAAGATAGACTAATACCAGATTATACTACAATCGTACCAATGGTTTGTCCAAATCCATCTAGGTTACGAACGATTACTTATACTTTATAAGGTACTGATGATATGATCTTCTGTGTGTTCACACCATATCATCTACAACATAAAGTATTAGACAAATGCATATAACTAATAACATATATAATATGCATAACATTTGCCCATATAATTCTCATTCAAAATATATAGAATTAGAGTTAATACAAAAGTAATGCTTTTAGTATATAACCCTATCATAGTGTAGACTGTATACCCTATGGGAACCAAACTATCTGCATGGTATACTAACATATAATCCTTAGTCCTTTTCAGGTACTTCAGTATATGTTTTACCTTGATCAAAGGCCCTTGTCCGGGTTCTTTTCGATATCACGCTAACCATGCTAACGGCAAAGCAGATGTCTAGCCTCATGCATATCATGGCGTACATTAAGCTTCCTACAGCCGAAGCAAAAAGAACCGCTTTCATGTCCTCTATCTCTTTTGGTATCTTGGGACATATATCCTTTGATAGAGGAACTCCATGCCTGAAAGGCAAGAAACCTTTCTTGGAGTTTTGCATGTTAGAACGAGTCAACATAGTATCAAAATAGGTAGCCTGAGATAAGCACAACATCCTTTTCTTGCGATCTCTTATAATTTTGATCCCAAGGATGTGACCCGCTTCTCCCATGTCCTTCATATCAAATTGCTTTGATGACCATACCCTTATGTCTGACAACACTTTAACATTATTTCCAATGAGTAAGATGTCATCTACATAAAGCACAAGAATTACCACTATGTTTCCATCAAATTTCTTGTACAGAACAAGATGCTCTTGACCTTTTTCAATGAATTCTTCTGGTTGCTCCATATAGATGGTTTCCTCAAGACTTCCATTAAGGAAAGCTATCTTGACATCCATTTTATAGACCCACTTGCATCCAATGGGTTTTATACCATTGGGTGGCTCTACAAGCTCCTAGATCTGATTAAAATCCATAGATTCCATCTCAGAATTCATTGCCTTTTGCCAAGATATTACATCTCTATCTTGGAGTGCTTCATTGTAGGTCCAGGGATTAGGATATTGATTATCAGTGGTTATGTCTAAAGACATTCCCAAACCATTCACCTATCTGGTTGTCTAACAACCCTCCCACTACGACTAAGCACCTCTTGTTCTTGTACGTAATTTGTCACACCCCGAATTTCGATAGAATTCGGAAAAACATTATTTGTTCTCGACTCTTCGATCTCCGAGGTGTGACGCACTCTCCACTTCCAAAAACCCATAAACAGTTTTAAATATGCGGATAATTAAAAACCAATAAAAATTTTAACTTAAACAAATGTCCTCTTCATTACAAAAATTAACAAATGAAAATGCAAATAACCTTATCTTAACTGAAAATCTATATCACCTCAAAGGAAAACAAAGCCTATCTTGAAATGCGACGCTAACGCAAACCACAAGCAGCAACCAATCTTCTTCAACACTAAACATGTCAAGACTTATCAACTGTGTTCATTTAATGAACACACCCGATAAGCAAACATGCAAATCGGGTCAGCATTATAAAAATGCTGGTGTGAGTAGCTCTAACATACAATATATACTTATACATATATATACACAATCTATAAGGCAGTTAGTTCCTCCACCGAGGCGCCTTAACTTTCAACGACTAATACAATATCCTTAAGTACAATAATTAAGGCCGGTAGTTCCTCCACTGAGGCACCTTAACTTCTCACTAACCACACAACAAACCATACGCATAAATAAATAAGGCATGTAGTTCCTCCATCGAGGCGCCTTAGGTTCTAACTAAACAAATAACCAACATATTACCATAATTATATTATTTAAGGCTTTCTTTGCGTGTCCCTAAAATCACGTCGTATCTATGTCTTACCTAGTTTCCCTGGCTACCACAATCACTACCCAACGCCGAATATGTACATCCACATGCCTCCCCTTACATAATGTACCACTCCGTGCGTAACTACCCTGAGCGGGATGCCGCACACCAGGTAACCCTCACACGAAAGCCATTATGTAAGTACTGCTACTATTCGGCATAAAATATCGCTCGTCTCGTTCTATTTTGCGAACGGAATAATCAAGCCACTATTCGGCTACGCCAGAAGGGCCATTCAGATTCATTGAAACGCCAGAAGGGCCAATCATATTACTTACGCCCGAAGGCCATTCAGATTCACTGAAACGCCAGAAGGGCCAATCATATTACTTTAGCCGAAGGCCATTCAGATTCACTGAAACGCCAGAAGGGCCAATCATATTATTTACGCCCGAAGGCCATTCAGATTCACTGAAACGCCAGAAGGGCCAATCACATTACTTACGCCAGAAGGGCCATTCAGATTCACTAAAACGCCATAAGGGCCAATCACATGAGTTGTGGTAGCTAGGTTCTAGGATTTTCGTTACGTAATTTATTCAAGTGTCATATATTAATGACTCATAAAAATTCCATTATATCACGTGCAGGTTAAATACATTATTGCACTAAGCCACCATATTTAGAAAATATCTCAATTATATCTCATAACCACTTTCATTCTTTTTCACATGCCAATATATTATTGCACTAAACCATAATCCCGTGGGAAAATATCCACACATACTATACTATCTCATAGTAGCATCTCACATATAAAATAATGGAGTGTTTATACATTTATTTCTTCCCAACATATTATATAATGTCACAATATCAACATCAAATCTTAATTTGATAATGACCACCAAATTTATACAAGCCTCTACAGCATTTTAGCATTTGATTTGTCCATACAATTTACAACATAAAATGTAGCACAATTAAACAGTCCACAGTCCACAATCAAAGCCCAATTTATATATACTTTACATACTACTCACGTCAAATCTTAATTAGGTAATGACAAACAACGTTATATAATGTCCGACAATATTTTATTATTGCAATAGTCCATAAAATCAAATATGTGAAAAACTGGAAAAAAAATCAACGGTCAACGGTCAAAGTCAAAGTCAACACGTCATGGTCAAAGTCAACACATCATGGTCGAAGTCAAAATGTCATTGTCAAAGTCAAACTATCGTTTCCATGTTCGACAGGTTCAGGGTCATAGCCATAGTTCATGGCTAAAGGCAATGTGCATGGCTCATGGGCTCATGACCAAGGTAATGGTTCGGACCCAACTGGCCAAGCCCAAACCTTGAAACCCAGCCCCAAAAGTCTAAACGTTGAAAGACCCATATTTAAAAAGAGTTCAAACCCTGGTCCTAAACGACTGGGCTAAACTGACTCGGTTTAACCTTGCCCATAAACTTATCTGGCTCAACTTGAAAATTCAAAACTAAATAGATCTCCGGCGATCCATTTCAAATTTTAGGGACCAGCCCACATAAACCTTTTAAACCGGCCCAACCACTAACCCACCTATGGCCCAAAAACCGAAACCGACCCAGGCCCAAGTCATCATCTTCTCCATCAGTTCCAGCAACCTCTTCCACCACCGGCCACCAAATCGCGCCGGCCACCCACTCCTATTTCATCAAGTCGGTTCGACTCCTATACACAAACCCTACAACTTTAATAAAGCCAATAACTCTAAATCATTCAATCCAAACATCACCAAAACTAGATCTGGAAGAAATTTCGGCCTCCATTAATGGTTGCTACAAGCTTTTAACAACCCCCACCACTCTACAACGCTCAACCCAACATCCACAACCAACAATATCAACTAAAAACCGTTCAAACTGCTTTACTGCAGTGTTTGGGCAAGCCGCCATTAATGTTTTCTCCGAGCTTCCAACAGCCCAGTAAACCGACAGTCGCGCCCCATCACCAACAATTAGTCACCCCACTATCACCCATCATAATCCCACTACTCCGAACAACCTAACCCAACAAAACAAAACAACCAATTCAAGCCGACAAATCAAAAAACCAAACAACAGGCGACGCCCTTAGTGTCGGATGCAAAGCTTCGACACCCCCAACACCACACCACCAATGTCAATCTCGACAGCACCCAATCCACTCAACAACCTACTTCAAATACCACACCCCCGACATCCATCAACAAAATTCCAAACCACAGTAAGTCAAAAAAAAAGAGTGCAAACAGAGAAAACAAGGAAAAATGACGATTTCTATAGATTGGGCTTTAACTGCCCTTAACGCCCATAAAGCTTGGATAGTTCAATCTCAATTTTCAGGATTTCAACAGATTTTAATCAATTTTAATAACAATAGTTTTACCAATGACAGGACGAATATTAATAACATAATAATTAACATATTTCGTGAAATAGAAAACTAATCTACTCACCTGTATTAAAACCTGACAGGACGAATATTAATAACAAGTTTCTAGCTCTGCCTCCATTTTCATTATTTTTTATTATCTTAAAAACCCTATTCTCTAGAACAATGTGTTTATATACTTGGGTTCGAAACCCAAGCCCAACACAGACTCGGGCCCAAAAACCAGGCCCACGTATCACAAATCCAATCCAGCGAATTTTTAAATAAATAAATAATAAATATGTATTTTAAATACGGGCGTTACATCATTTGTGACACGTTGTGGTTCCTATTCTTATACAATTGGTACTGAAGTAGTTTAATGTCTCTCCTCTCAATACTTCTAGAATAATATTACTCTGGGTAAAATTTAATGCACTGTGGGTGGAATAAGATTAATGATGTATAAATTGCCTTCTAATGTACCAGAACAGATAAAAAGTTTATTTTTCTTAATGACAATCTTGTCATTTAAAAGAAACAGAATATCCATCCTTAATTAACATAGAAACTGAAATCATGTTCTTTCTAAAATTAGGCACATAAAGACAATTCTTTAACACCTTAGTCTTATTTCTACCAAAAGATAAACAAACATCTCCCACTGCAACAACTACTACTCTAGTAGCATCCCCAAAGATAAGGAAATCTTTCCAGCACTAAGTTTTCTGGTTTCTTGGAACCTCTGCAACGAAATGCAGACATGGTTAGTGGTTCCCGTATCTACACACCAGGTTCTGGTAGATAACACCGCTAAACATGTTTAAACTACTAGTGCATGAGACATACCTCCATTATTCTGTTTGTTGATAAGAGTATAATCTGGCTTCTAGTGTCCTGACTGCTTGCATTTGCCCTTAGGCTTTTTCACAGCTCCTTGAGGTCCCATGCCCTTCTTTTCCATATTCTTATGCTTCTGAACATTATTCTTCTTCTTTCCACTATTAGGCGTAGAAGTAGAAACCTTCTCAGTAGCATAAACCTGAACATAACTCTACTTAAAGAGACTCTCAGCTGATTGAAGTTCTATCATCAGTTTCGCCAAAGAATACAACCTTTTGTTCATGTTGTAGTTAAGGCGGAACGGTTCAAACCTCTCAGGCAGCGTCGTGAGAATGATATCGACCTGCGTTTCCGCATCGATATCAGGTCCAAGGATCTCCAACTCATTCAGATAAGCCATCATCCTGAGTATATGATCCCTTACAGGAGTCCCTTCAGTCATAGTTGTGGTTATCAAGTTTTTCGTGGCAGTTTGCCTAGCAGCCCTATTCTGGTGTCCGAAGAGTTCCTTGAGATGGAGCATCATATCATAAGCCGTGGTCATGGCCTGATGCTGATGTTGCAGCACACCTGACATAGATGCCAGAATGTAACACCGCGACATCCCATCTGCCTTGTTCCACTTCTTATATGCTTCTTTCTCCTCTTCTCCAGCAATATCTTCAGGCTTAGGTGGGCATTCTTCATTGAGTACATATTTGTACTCTTCAGCAGTAAACACAATATCCAAGTTGCGTTTCCAGTCTATGTAATTAGGGCCAAGAAGTTTGTTTTCCTTAAGAATAGTTGCTAGTGGGTTGAAAGTAACTATTTTGAAAACCTGAGAATCACATAAAATAACTATTATGTAGGGCAAAAACTTCTTGAGTTAATAACAAAAATTAATTAATTAATAAACCATCACTTGCACCTTCCACACCGAGAAGTAATAACCTATGATAGTGTGGACGTTTACCATTCTACATTCATGGAAATACTTATGGAGTTAACTTAAAAATCAATTAATTAATCTGTCAGCACCCTACACACCGAGATGTAGTAAGCCACGATAGTGTGGACGTTTACCCTATCTACATTCGTGTAGAGAGGTTTTTCCTATTAGTTATACTTCTCGTCAACTTAACAGCACACCACTCGTTAGAGTGGACACATGCCATCTAGACAAGTAAAATTAAAATGCTGACCTTCTTTGGTCCTACAAATAATAGCAGTGACTCCGATGGGGAGGATACCATTACTTGCATCTAAGTGTATTCCCTTACTCAACTTCTTAGTCCATTATTTGTAATGAATCCCTTCAGATGGAGAAGTGAATCCATACATTAATAACTTCATATAGTTGTCCTTTAGAAGTTTGTTCTGGTAATCCGTAATTAGACTCATCCGATATGGAGGAAGGCACTAAAACCGACGCGCAAGTATAATTATATTACCAACAAACTAGTAATGGAGACTGTGGGATTTATACGAAACTAAATTCCCGCTCCCACTTAGTTATTTAGAACTGAAGATCTTTCTGTTTACTGGTCAGGCCTATGTCAATGTTATCTATTATTCATGTGGGCTTAGTTTTTAACAAACATCAACAAATAAAAATATGCAAATAGAATAAGCAAATATGAACAATAAAATGGAAAACAAATTCCCAATTGTTATGGGCCATATTCATTGCTCCATCATGTTCACCGAACTCTTTTAGTTGCCTGCGCAAAGTCCGACAGGGTTCGGGGCAGCGCCCCAATTTTTTTATTTTTTTTTTAGAAATCGTGACCTGTTTCCTTCACTGGAAACCTTACGAAATCAGTTCATAGACCCCCGAACAGCAAACAAAAATCATCTCATCTTAGAGAAAAAAAAAATTCTCTTTTCGCCTTTGAAGGAATGACGACCGGCCCAAATATACAGATAGAGGCGGGCGGCGCTCATACCTTCAGCGACTTCAAAGATCATCAGACGCGACCAGCTCCACTTTTGCTCGTCCAAGGTGCGTGGCGGCGCTCACTTCAATTTCTCTCTTTGGTTAAAGGGCATAACTGGCTCGGTTATTGCTTTTGCATAGAGGCGACTGCCCCCCCCGCGCTCTAGTGGAAAAAATTCAGATCTAGATTTGACCAATCCAAATCTTGATCTTTTTAATCTTTTGATCTTTACAATAGATTACATCAATGATAAAAACAATAAAACGATACATACGGTGATTTAAATTACATCCATTGATAATTAAAACTTGTAAAAACGATCAATTTTTCATAAAATAAAAAACGATGCATTTCTTTCCAAAAATCATTCTGACCATAACAGTTTGTCTAGATGCCTACAAAAACATGTTGGAACAGTTCTACATCTACCAATAAATCAACCTGGCTCCGATACCAATTGTAGGAACTGTTATTTTCAGAATGAATATTTCTACAAACCGCGAGAACCACCCGCAGCGAAATTAATGGGTTCTCACGATTTTGGATTTGAGAATATACCTTTTAGAATCGGCTAAAATGTAATCTCTGAGAATCAAAGCTTTATCAAATCCGAAATCAACCCCTTGATCTTCTGTTGTATTCCTTTAGAACAGATTGGACATTTTGTGGGCACCGATCTACCAATCCCCTTCTTTCTCACAAAGCTAGATCCAATTTTGGATCTATCTTTCCTTGCCTCTTTTTCTAATACAGTGAATAGTGATTTTCGGCAAGGGAGAGAGTATTCGATTTATAGGCTACAACAGGGACCATGAGGAGAAATTAGGGTTGGGCCTCCTAACGGACTTGGGCTTCCCATGTTCGCCCAAAACACACAACCCAAGTCCGTCAACAAATGGCTTATTCCACTAAAGGCCATTGTTGCACTACCGCCCTAATCCCAAATTACGTGTCAGCATTTATGGGCACCATATTATATACTCGTTGATCTCCCAGTGTTTAAGATATCGAATGTCCGTTGATTAAGTTAAGTTACTGACAACTACATTAATCAACTTCTTATGTCATTGAGTAGTACCACTCAACCTCATTGTCATGTCGGAATAAATCCACCTGCAGGGTTTACATGACAATCTTTTTGAGCTCCTCAAGGGGACATCATCAACCCGACTTCTTGCGGGACACGAATTCCTTCTATAATCAACAACACACCTTACATACAATGTCATTACCCAATCCATCGAGTTTGTTGATTCACAAATGAATCTCACTCATTGATGATTTAAAGCAATGTACAATGCATGTAAGTGCCCGTTATTATATCCGGATTAGGAGGACAGACATCCATACTAACAGAGGCGTTTGTTCTCTTATACAGTCAGTATAAAGAAAAATAACCTCACTTGGTCCTGTTCAATACACACAAAGTGTACTAGTGTAATCCTATAGTCAAGATAGACTAATACCAGATTATACTACAACCGTACTAATGATGATATGATCTTCTATTTGTTCACACTATATCATCTACAACATAAAGTATTAGACACATGCATATAACTAATAACATATATAATATGCATAACATTTGCCCATATGCTTCTCATTCAAAATATAAAGAATTAAAGTTAATACAAAAGTAATGCTTTTAGTATATAACCCTATCAATCACAGTTCAGGAAATGCTTTTGTAGGACCATACCAGCGAATGCTACATATGGAAAATGTTGTACCTGGATTAGGAATCAGAAAAGTGAAGGACAGAACGAACAGGAACTACCAAGGTGTGTTAGACACTGTCCTTAAAGAGAGATTCGCCCCCCTCAGATGGTGCAAAAAGGCTTCAACAGACGTCTCCTCTCACAGGATTCAATAGTAGAAGTAGGCTGATATGCACTCAAATAGACTACTCTTCTAGAACGACAACACAACACTCTCTGGCGGCTAAAAGGAGAAGAGAAAAAATAGGGTTTAGGGTTTGTAAGAAACTGTAATTACATTTGGACGTAAGTCCTGCTTTTATAGGGAACAAGTCTGTGTAGTTTCTAAAATAGTATTATAAACCTACAGCTAATAGAAGACTAAAAACGTGGTGGAGAAGCAAAAATTAGTTTAGGGAATTGGCCAAGCCCACTAACATATCACACACAAGAAGCCTAAGCCCGACATGACTCGGCTCAGCTCGGTTCGGTGCGGGCGCGCGCGTGTGTGGATTTGTGTGTGGTCCCCCCTCCTAACACAAAAACATTTGTACCCTAAAAGCTCGCCCTTAGACTAAGCATAGTCTAGATATACTTACAAAGTTAGTGGTAGTTTACCAATGTGGGACTATCACAAAAGCACAAAGTGAAGAGAAACACTCAATGTTCTTCTTCTCCACTTTGCACACACAAGTAATTTGAAATATAACACAAGGAATTCCAACAATCCCCAAGTATTTCAAAATACTTATAGCCCCTCACTATTTTGGAATATGATATTACAAAAAGGGTTTACGAAGTGCCAGAGAGAAACGAATTGACAGTGCATCGGATAATGGTGCCTTGCGGGCTTGAACCAGTCTTAGGGTAACACATCTTATCTCACGTGAAAGTGGTAGATAGAATATTTGAACCAACTTCCCTTATAGTGAAATAGATGACATGCACCCACATTACTCTTTCATTATGTTGCATATATGTTTTGCGGTGTTGTGCTTTTTGGCCCTACGCTACCTATGATTCATGAATGCTTTAGAATACATACCCAAATATCCATAAGAACAACCCAGTTCTACATTCATATAGGTGGATTTCCATCAAGTGTATATTGCAGTTTAAATACACCATCTCATAATAAAATGGACTATAGAATCCAATAAGAGTAATTAACTCATCCTTACTCACTACAATTCTAGTTATACAATGTATACAATTGTACCATCTCGCCATAGGGTGGGACGTCTCAAATAAAATTAAAAAGACGATAGTATATCAGGACGACGAGGTGACTTGTATGTTTTTCCCTTTGAACCTACTTCATGGGATCACCAATGACATAGGTAGGGTTGCCATCAATGTCACCATATATATTAGGCAAAAGTCCCATCCCCCTCGACGTTTCAACCACTTGCCTCATTCTAAGCGGTTTTGTTAGAGGATTGACCAAATTTAACTCCGACCTCACATAATCTAGAGCCACAACTCTAGATTTCAACAATCTAACAGCTGCTTTATAGAATTGTGTCTCAAACGCATATGTTTGCTTTTTCCCATTGTATAGTTTGCTCTTTACCTTTGCTATTGCGGCCTGACAGTCACAATGCATAGGTACAACTGGAGGTAGTTTTGAACCAAAAGGAAGATCTGCGAAGAGGTTTCTAAGCCACTCAACCTCATCACATGTTTTATCTAAAGCAATAACCTCGGACTCCATGGTTGAACGAGCTATCAAGGTTTGCTTAGAAGATTTCCAAGGGACTGCACCTCCACCAAGAGTGAAAATATAGCCAATAGTGGACTTGATATCAAGAGAATCAGGTATCCAGTTTGTATCACAACAACCTTCTATCACAGGTGGAGTTCATCTAAAGTGTATGTCATAATCCATTGTTCCTCTTGGCTACTTGGCTAGTCTCTCTAAGGCACTTCAATGTTCTTGACTGGGACAATGAGTGTATCTATTTAACATGCTAATTGTATAAGCAATGTCAGGTCTAGTGAAATTCATCAAGTACATGAGACTACCAATAATTTGGGTATATTTAGACCGAGAGACATTATGTTGATTATTTTTCTTAAGTTCAATATTTGCCTCATAAGGTGTCGACACAAGCTTACTATCATAATAATTAAACTTTTTAAAAAAATTCTCAACATAATGCTTTTGTGAAAGCGTATAGTTATCACTATTTCTGATGATTTTGATTCCAAGAATCACATCAGTTTCTCCCAAATCCTTCATCTCAAATTGGGAGGATAAGAATATTTTGGATGGTGTTTATCACAAGATCAAGGCTAGGAATCATGATGAGCATGTCATCCACATATAAACAGATAATCACATATGCATTCACATCAAAAGATTTAAAGTAATACATTTATCAGCATCATTAATTTGATATCCATTGGACATCATCATTACACTGTCAAATTTTTCATGCCATTGTTTCGGTGCATGTTTCAACCCATATAAGGACTCAACCAATTTGCATATCTTATGCTCATTCACTGGTACAATAGTATCCTCAGGTTGAATCATATATATTTTTTCATCAATATCACCGTTAAAAAATACAGTTTTCACATCCATTTGATGAATAAATAAATTATGAATAACAACTAGAGCCTTTAGAATTCTTATAGAAGAAATTCTAGTTATAAGAGCATAAGTATCAAAATAGTCAATGCCCTTTTTTATGGAAAAATCCCTTGACTACTAATCTAGCCTTGTACTTACCAATGGAACAATTTGTTTTAGTTTCTTTATGAAGATCCACTTGTAAAGTATAGGTTTCTCCCCAAGAGGTAGATCAACTATCTCTCATGTATGATTAGATATAATCAAATCTAGTTTTTAGTTGATTGCATCTTTCTAGAGAGGTGCATCTCTAGAATTGATTGCCTCATTATACATTACAGGATCATCATCAACAAGAAACATATAAAAGACATCACCAAATTAAATTGGTGGATTTTATATCTCTTTTACTATTATGAATTTCTTGTTTAGAAATTTCAGGATATGTTGATTGTTGTCCATTAGGAGCAACCAACCTCTCAATGCCAATTTTTAAAGGAAACACATTTTCAAAGAAATAAATATTTTTACTCTATATAATAGTGTTAGCATCCACAAGGTTATTATTAGATTTTATAACTAAAAATCTATATGCAGCATTATCAAGAGCATAACTAGTGAACATACAATCAACAGTTCTAGGCAGTATTCTAAAAAATGCTAGGCGGTAGTCGGGGTGGTGGGAGAGCGCATAGGCCTTCTAGGCAGTGCCTAGACGAGCTAGGCACTAGGCGTTTTTTTTTAATTATTATATATATATATATATATATATATATAATAAAATCAACTTTATATACTTTTTAAAAATGGATATTAGTAATCCAACCACAAAAGTTAAGTAAAATCATAACATGTCTCCTAACGTCATAACTCAAACAAAATGGCATAAGAGTTTCAACAAACCAAACGTGTCTCATAAAGTCATAATCATCTAAATAAACATACAAAAAGATAACATTATGACTTATGAACGGATCAACTCCCAAATGTGTGTTTGATTACTCTTACATTACTACATGATAGCCCTTCTTACGGATAATGAGAATACAACTCATAGCTTTTATTGTCTTTTTCAGGTTACAGAGCAATTCAGACCACTTGTCATAAAAGTTGCGTCTTAGCACCTAAAGGAGCCTTATTTACGCTTATTATGAAGACTCGAAGCTACTATGAAAAAGTTAAAGTCAAAGGTCAAGGACTCCACACCAGAGAGCTGAAAGTCAAGTCCTTCACTCATAAGACCAGAGATAGATGTCCTTGACACAAAAGAAGGCTTTCTCTAAACCTAGCTTGATCAAGAAGATATCAAAAGCAAAAGGAAAAAAGCAAAAAGCAACCTTAGTGAGGTGTCTCAAATGTAATGGAAGAGGGCAAATCAGTTATTTGCATAAAGTAGGGGTATAAGAACTAAAAGTTAGGGAGAGAGAATGCACCTAGACTTATTCTAGTGTCATGTAGGATTTATTTTCTAGTCATTTTTCATTTATAGTTATTTACTTTTTGTTATTCATTTTCAATCCTGTTATTTACTTTATGTTCTTCAATCAATCAATCATTTCTTATTTGTTGTTCTTTCTTCCAATCAAACGTTTTATTTCTTTCTTTCAAGTTTGTGTTCTTTCAATCACTTAAACAAGTTAAGCTTTTTCAAGTTTGTTCAATACGAATAGAGTAAACCAATACAAGTCCTAAACTAAAGAAAACTACCTTCTTTTCTTCTAAAACTCCCAATCATTCAAGCTCCAAACAATTTATGGTGAACCACATTAACAACTTTGAGATACTTAACACTACATCTACTTCAAATGGTACCGCCATCATTGATTGGAGGAGCATGAACTTTGGTTGAGTATCTAAGGAGGGAAGCATCACTCTTACCATTTCATTTTTTTTTTTCATTATTTTTCGTTACTGACTTACTTTCTTGCAAATCTAGGTTCGAGATTGAACAGATGGAGATGAACTGAAGCTGCTGACGGAAGTCGGTCGAACTTGGTCAGAATCAGACGGGCGACCGTGCGCGCGACTGCGCCACCCTAGAGTGCGACCACCCAGCCACCTCAGCAGACCAGCATCCCATTTTTTCACAGTTCAGTTGTTTGGTAATGTTTAGTTGATCTATAGATATGGATTTTGTAATAGAGTAGGACAAATCAGTGGACCTTGTTTGTATAGATAGAGATAAAGAAAAAAAAGAAGAAAAAAAAACGATAAACAAAGAAAAAATGAGTTTTTTGATTGATTATGTCGATGAACATGAGTGAGCACTTGTTTGAAGTTCTAAACTTACCAAGAGATTGAAGTTTTCATTTCCTTAGGAAGCTCAAGTGTACGAGGCGAGTCGTGAATCATACGCTCGCACACTTTGAATAAACTTGGTAATCAACACTCAAACTAAGTTTAACTCTAGTTAATCTAGGTAATCCATCTAAACTAGTTAATCTATTAGATTAGTTTTAGTGTTAGTTTACTTTTAAGTTTTGGGCTCTTGAAGGCAAAGTTGTTTAATTATAAAAAAAGGTAGGATTGTGAACTTTTTTAAGTGGACTTTAATTGTAACATAAAAAAGGGAAAAACTCAAATGGTTGGGCCTGATTATCAGATCACGCATAAACCAACGTTGCCTTCTCCTCAAGAAAAGTGTAAGTATGGCTTGATAAGTAAATTCTAAACCTCTTCGAAGCCGAAGTAAGTGGATACCTTGTGTGTTCAAGCATGCTTACGTGATTATTTGAAATTTAATTTCCGCACTGTAATTTACATTCACACATAAGGTTGAACCCGAGCCAAATAACAACCAATGGGAAGTCATTACCCAATGTAGATAAATTGGACGTTGCTTCATTTTTGAAGCACTAGACCAAAAAAATGAATTAAAATCAACCAACTAGATCCTAAAGTAGTCACACTCCTCTAGAAAAGGACAAAAATATAACCACGAGGATTTATAGTAATCAGTTACCAGATTCTGGTGGACCAACTACCTTCCTCACTCCCCTCTGCCATATTCGTTGTGAGTGAGATTCTTGGTAGCACACTTATCAGCTCCTAAATGTGCATTTTATTACCCTTACATTACTACATTACAACCATTTTTACGTTTGATGAAAAGATAACTCATAGCTTTTATTGCCTTTTTCAAGATACAGAGAAATTCAGACCACTTATCATAAACGCTGCATCTTAGTACCAATACAAGCCTTAATCACGCTTATTATGAAGACTAGAAGCTGCTATGAAAAAGTCAAAGTCAAAGGTCAAAGTCAAAGTCAAAGGTCAAAAGTCAAGGACTCATAACCAAAGAGCTAAAAGTCAAAGTTCTCAACTCAGAAGACTAGAGATAAATGTCCTCAACTCAAAATATGGCTATCTCTAAAACCTATTTTGATCAAGAAGAAAAGAAAAAAGTAAAAGCATAAAACAAGTGGTGAGGTGTCTCAAATATAATGGAGAAAGGCAAATCAGTCATTGGCATAAAGTAAGGGTATATAAACTAAAAGCGAGGGAGAGAGAATGCACCTAGATTTAATCTAGTGTCACGTAGGATTTATTTTTCTAGTCTATTTTCATTCAAGTCATTTTACTTTATTGTTTTTCATTTCAATCTTGTTATTTTTCTTTGTTATTCAATTAATCAATCTTTTTTTTTTATTCTTTGTTACAATATTTTGTTTCAATGTTTGTGTTATTTCAATCATTTACAACTTAAGCTTTCAATGTTTTTCATTACTAGCAAACCAATACAAGTCCTAAACTAAGAGTCTACCTTCCTTTCTTCAACTCCCACATTCAAACTCTAAACAATCTATGGTGAACCACATCAAAATCTTTGAGATACTTAAAACTAAACTACTTCAAATTGCGCCACTGTCGTGGATTGAAGGAGCAAGAATGCTTGGTTGAGCATCTAAGGAGGAAGCACCATTCTCACCCTTTCAGTTCTGTTTTCCTAATTTTCATTCATTTATTTCGTTGTTTTTCGTTATTGATTTACTTTTTTGCAAATCCAGGTTCAAGATCAACATACTAAAGAGGGGCTGAAGCTATGGCTGAAAACCGACACAACTTGGACAGAATCCGACGGGTGACCGCGAGGCCACCTCATCATTCTAGTGTCCAGTTTTTCCAATTTCAGTTGTTTTGTGATGTGTAGTTGAATACCATATCTGGATTTTGTAATAAAGTAGTATAAGTCAATGGAACTTGTTTGTAATAGATAGAGATATAAGAAAAAAAAAAGAAAAACGAAAAAATCGAAAAAAAAAAATATAGAAAATATGAGTTTTGATTGATTGTATGGATGAACTTAGGTGAACACTTGGTTAAAGTTCTAAACTTACCAAGAGATTAGAGTTTTCATTACCTTGAGAAGTTCAAGTGTGCGAGGCGAGTCGTGAATCATACGCTCACACACTTTGAATCAACTTGGTAATTAACACTCTAACTAAGTTTAGCTCTAAGTTAATCTAGATGATCTATCTTAACTAGTTAATCTATTAGATTAGTATAGTATTAGTTTCGTTTTATGTTTGGGCCCTTGAAGGCAAAGTTGTTTAATTATCAAAAACCCAAATTGTGGACTTTTTAAGTAGACCTTTATTGTAACATAAAACAGGAAAAAGCTCGAAAGGTTAGGCCTGATTCTCAGATCATGCGCCAACCAACGTCGATTTCTCCTCAAGTAGCATGTAAGCATGGCTTGAGAAGTAAATTCTAAACCTCCTCGAAGCCGAAGTAAGTGGATACCTTGTGTGTTCAAGCATGCTTACGTGATTGTTTGAAATTTAATTTCCGCACTCCAATTTACATTCACAAATAAGGCTGAACCCGAGCCAAATAACAACCAATGGGAAGTCATTACCCAATGTAGATAAATTGGACGTTGCTTGATTCTTGAAGCACTAGACTAAAAAAATGAATTAAAATCAACCAACTAGAGCCTAAAGTAGTCACACTCCTCTAGAAAAGGACAAAAATATAGGCATGAAGATTTAGAGTAATCAGTTACCAAATTCTGGTGGACCAACTACCTTCCTCACTCCCCTCCCCCAGATTCATTGTGAGTGAGATTCTTGCTAGCACACCACTTGGTGAAGTGATTGCCTACTCGTTTGAGCCATGTAGTAGATCCATCCTAGTCTCGCGCCCAATTGTTCCTTTGAATAGGGCATAGTAATTTATAGACTATACAGATATTTTCGAAAATCTAAAAAATGAATTTCTACCGTTTGTGCATCATCATTGAGTAAGCATTCATGTCTTATCAGTATGCATCACAACCATCATGGAATTATAATGCAAACCCAGAACCTTGTTCTTTTTTGTGTTAGTTCTTATCACTGGTTATCGATCTCATTGTCCATCATATACCAAATTTGAGTCTACTACGTGAATCCTTATGATTATGAATCTCAATTTTCAAACTGCCCGAGTACCCAATACACTCAAGAGTTTTCCAGTCATGTCGACAATTCATTGAATTCCACTACAAATAATCAACTACCATTCATATATCCACCTGGTCAGTCAGAGTATGGTTTCAACCAAAACCAATTATCATTCACATCACCATCCATATCAAATTCATATCCTACTCCACCATCCATCACAGACCAACTCTACTAGGAAATGGCCAAGCATATAATACTAACTTAGCAAATAGCAACTACCTTATATTTTCTCCAATCCGATTCAAATGATGTCACATCTGAGACTAATATTCTTCCCACCAATCTAGAACCCAACCGAAAAGAGAAACAGGTGTTACTTAACAAAGCCAATTGCTAAAGCGCCTCCTGATACACGTGACCAGTTAAATCCCCATCATCCTCCATCTAACTATCGTGTGAATTCCAGATCTTATGATAATGACTATATGCCCAAAGTCATAGTTTCTTTCACATGCCTTAATGCATCATTACCTATAAATGAGAAAACTCCAGCAAAAGAAACTCAAGACCATGTATTAGACTCAGCACATTTAGAAAATGGCATTGAGAAAGTTTATGAAAATCTAGGCAGAGAGGATAAAGAAATTGAAGTGCTTAGAAAAGAGGAAATTAAATCTATGGTGGAAAAAGGATTTTAATTTAGTTTGGCAGTTAAAGACTTATCGATGGAACAAATTTGTAACATCCTTACTATTACAGATATGAACCACAATCTTGTGGAAATTCCAAAACTAGATGAAGAATTCCCTGAGTCCTCGGGATCATGTGAAGAACCACCACCCAACCATCACCACCCCAATTTAACACCTCTTGAAATCTGTCCTCCATTCATCAAAAATCCACCAAATTCTGAGGACTGCACCATGAAACCATTTCAAAGAAATCTTAAATTTGCACTTAAGCCAATTGCCTTTGAGATCATTCATAAATTTCTAAACCTTCCCAGTAAAGAGACTTTGCCCAACATACAAACTCAAGAATCCATCAATTCAGTAGTCGAGAAACCTGGTATATCCTATTCCCCACCATTTGAGTCTCATGAAGGACATCTACTACAAACCTCTCACTCTTTTGGACAACTCAAACATGATGGATTATTGCATAAGTTCTATAATGTGTTACATAAGCATTCTTTTATCATTCTGCATCTTACACTGATTATTAGTATATAGTTAATAACATATCATCTATCTCATATGCATAGTCTTGGGGAATCTGAATAGTCTTGACTATAAAAGACACATCGTGTTTTCTCGATGCATTCCATAGGAGTGCATCCTTAAGGTAACTGGGCTGTCCTCTTGGAGTGTGTGGTTGTAAGTGTTGGAACCTTAGTCCACATATATCTTGCATATTCATTGTAAAATACCTTTTTACTCATAATTTAAGTAAGTGCATGTGAACCTGTGGAGCGAGTATACAATTTTCTTTTTCTTTGTTTTACAATTCTTTTTCAAAATAGTTGTTTTTCTCCATTCTCATAATAGATGATTCTCGATACATCAATAGTGATGTGATTTTCCAAAAATAAAATAGACAATGGATTCCACATAGACCAACCTTTAGAAGTACGCAATCTCCATTCTTCTAAGGGTGGTTTGAGAATCAATTATGTGTTACTAAGGGTTGCCCATATCACCATGCACTTTCTGTCTCAGCTTAAACCATATAGATACCAATTGTCCTTTGCTCACCAATATATCATCATGTCAACCATCAATACATTCAGACAAGGACAAGGTACCTACAACAATCAGAACAGAGCATTGGTTCTCATCCTATTTTAGCCAGAACTATCAAAATCCACCAAAGAGACCTAGTTCCACCACCCACTAGTGACCAATCAGCTAAACCCTTCCATTATGTCTTGCACAGTATACCCCCCAACACACATAACTGAAGCCATAATATGACTAGATTAGGTTCAATAAAGAGTCGACACAAAGGTTGCATGAGATTACTTGTTATGATTTGTTTTCAAAAGCTTAGCGTTTAGAATCACGGCTTTTGAGTACGAGTATCTTAAAACATCTCTCCATGGTTTTCAAAACTAGAGGATATAAAAATAAAAATTATATGCCCCAAATTAACCAAATGATACTAGATCAACATATAATTTTCTCTTACTGTCAAAACCCTCTATATGGTTAGAGATACATTTTAATTGAGAAAAACAATTACTCTAAAAAAAAAAAAAAAAAACACTCACACACATTTCATGTGTCTGTATAGATAGTTTATAGTCTATGTTTTATCTTTAGTTGTTGTTTAATTTTCTTTTTATTATGATGTTTAATTTGATGTTTAATATTATATATGCTTGTTTTATTTGTTTTCTTGTGGAATTTGGTATATGAGTAGAAGGTAATACAAATACATCATATCATGCAAAAAAAATTCCATTTTTCTTTCATGCATTTTATATATGTTTTCAAAAATACAAAAACCCAAAAAGATTTAATAGTAGAATAATTATCCCTAGTATAATAAACCATGATTTCTCGTTCTATATTGAACAACCCTTGCCCAAACTTATTTGGGGGTGGTAATAAGACTCCAAAACTGTAGTTTTAACCCTTTAACAATATTGCTTTTTGACCAATTATGTGATTAATAAGTAAGAGTGAATACTGTTATCGTGTTCTTATGTATTTCAGGTATTGGAGTCGAATATGTGTAGAAATGTCCTTTTTTTGCGAGATAATAGAGCAAAAGTTGGTTGTTAAGAAGTTCTTTGATTAAAGGCCAAGTTCCAAGGAGAAAAAGCCCATTTAAAGCCCGATTAAAGCTAAAAAGTCAAAGTCAACGCGAGCAGAAATAGCGCACAAAAGTCAGTAGAACTTCCAGAAGCCGTATCTTTGGACTCAAACCTCGGAATTGTGCTACCTTATGTCAAAACGACCGGATCAAAACGAGCTTTCTAATGGTCTAAGTCTTGACCCAATCAGAGGAGTAGAAGTGGACAAAAAGGCTGTCAAAGTCAAATCCAGTTGAAAACCCCTTTGTGGACTGAATAAATTGGGTTTTGGGATCGATTTTTCAGTCCAAAACATAGCTCCTCAGCCCATGCACGAAAAAGTGGATCTTGTCTCCTCCATTTGTAGACACAAGACTTAGCTCTTAACCATCTAGTTTTTTTTTTTTTTTTTTTTACTTTGGAATTATCCAAGAACTTGTTTTTTAGATCTAGTTTTTACTTCATAGAATTAGTTTTCCATTCTAATAGATTAGTTAGAACAAGGAATGAATATTATTTAGAATCAGATTTAGTTTTATAATAAATTATTAGTTTTTCATTTCAATTTAGTTTATTGATTCAATCTTTATTTTGTTTTAGTTGTCTTAAATTCATAATTAGGTTGTCTTAATTTGACAATTAGTTAATCATCATCTTAGTTCTAGATTAGGTTTAAATCTTGTTTTAATTCATTTGGAATGATTATTATTATTGTTCAATTAGATTTATGAGTTTAATCATTTATTCAATAATGGGTTGTTTTATGTGTCTTGTGTTAGAAATGATACTGTAATGATTCAAGGCTAAAACCTCCATTAGAGGGGTTTGAGGAAGCTTTGATGAAACTTAATTTCGATTAGCGTATAATAGATCGTAATATTCTATTCCATTCTAGAAAGTAATTAGTTCACCATGAGAATGAGTTTGATTGCTTCACATGCTAGTTGTTAGTTACTAGAGATTACCATGAACAATTAGGGATTAGAATGACCCAATTGTTATGTGAAAGCATTGCAATTCGGATTACAACAATTCTTCGTTAGTAAATTAAGTCGAGTTAAGGTGGAATCAAATTCCCCTAATTCTTTATCTAGATTCGAACCTTAGTATTTTAATTGCCATCTTATTATTTAGAATATTTCAATTACGTTATTTCCCATCGTTGTTAGCATAATTATATAATCCGTACTCTCAATGACTTTGATAGAATTGATAATCTTAGTTAACGTGAATTCTAAAGAACTAGGAGTGGAACGAATTTTCTATTCCAACTATATTGCAATAACATCAAGAGTAGAGAACTTTTATAATTAAGCAGAAATTAGTTTTAGTTTTACTTACGTTTGAGTTTCATCGCTTATTCGTAGGTAGAACCGCTACCATCTTAGCTCCGTTTAGAATTGTTTTCAATAGTATTGTTAGTCTTCCCAAAGTCCCATTAAACCCACCCACCCTTGTTTGGTTCTAACAGTGATTGTTTGGTTCAGATTTTTTTTTTCCAAGAACAAGCCTGAGTGCACCCCGCCCCCATACAAGGCAAAGTTTGAGTGCCACCTGTGCTGAAACGCCTGTAACTCGAGCTAGGAAGAAGCGCGACCCGCGCCCGTACAAGGCAAAGTTTGAGCGCCACCTACACTTAAAACACTGTAAGTCGAGTTCCACCTGAGCGCGATCCGCGCCTTACCTAGGCTATTTCTGAGCGCGACCCACGCCCTCTTCTGGAGCAGCCTGATTTTAATAGGTCAGTTCAAAATTCTATTTCTTCAAGTTATTCAGTGTTTATAACTTGTTAAATACACTGAGCTCGCGTATACAAGATGATATTCATAAGCGAAGCAAGGAGGCATTCAGGTACTTCTTTCTTCCACTCCTCGCATCTCCTGTTAGAAGATTTATACTAGCATATTAGGGTAGTTTCGACTATTGTCATGTTTATTTAATATTGGACTTAGCCTTGTATGAGATTAAGGTCAGGTAGAGAAAAAATGACTAACATAATCTATCGTGAACGTCAACACACACACCTATCTAGTATACCACACACCACACCTGAAATAATGGCTGAAGAAAGAGAGTCTCCTCTCTCTGACTTTTACAAAGCCTTGAACGATAGCCCAAAATCTTGCATCGTTCTTGCAGACCCAGTGGGGGATTTTCGAATCCCCCCAAATATATTTAATTTGTTACCCGTCTTTCATTGGTTAGACCATGAAAAACCTTATTAGCATATGCGTAGGATTAAACAAGTCCTTACCACATCCTATCATCCTACAGTTGGTGTAGAACAAATTAAACTAAGGGTGTTTCCTTTCACCCTAGCTGACAAGGCGGCGTCTTGGTTAACTTCCCAAACGCCTAATTCTACGGACTCATAGGCCAAACTTGTTCAACTATTTATGGAACATTTTTACCCACCACTGAAGACAGATGAAATGCTTTCCAAGATTCACTTTTTTTGACAAAATCCTCATGAATCCTTTTCAGAGACTTGGAATTGTTTCACTGACCTTCTTACAGAGTGTCCACATCATAACCTTGCGAAAGACACGTTAGTTCGTGCCTTTTTCAAAGGACTTTTATACCACCATAAAGAGGTCCTAGATATAATGAATGGGGGTAGTTTCCTCAGTAAAGGAGCCTCAGAGGCTTATAAGTTTTTAGAAGATCAAACAAAGCGTAATTAGCGTAATAATAACATGGGGGGGTAGTGACGATATTTCCCGCTCCATTAGTTCTTCTTCAACTATTAAAGCTACCAGTATGTTCAAGGTTAAATCCGATCCTGAGCTTAAAACTCTAATTGAATCCCTCACTAAAAAGGTAGAAGCTATTTTTGTTCAACAAAAGCCTACCCCTGTCATGAATATCAACTCTATTCCATGTAATTTCTATTTGAGTCCTGCGCATCCCGACTCCTATTATTCTCTAGCCTATGAACAACCATCCACATAGTCAGACAATGTTTGTTCCATTAATAGCGAACCTAACGCACCTTGGCGCCAAAACCCCAACTACGGTTGGCGAAATAATCAACAAGTTACACCTCCAGGGTATAATAATCAAAATGTTAGGCCAGCAAACAATTATAATCAAGCTCCACCAAGACAAGGACAAGGACAAGGTAATTATAATAATTATAACAATAATAATTATAATGCTAATAGAGGTATCGTTCAGGTTAATCATAACTATCTCAACCCACTTGTTAATAATCAACGTGACATAGTTCCTATCACACAACCTATAGCAAACACTCCTCCACAACCGGATCATTTTGACGCATTTATGCACACCCAACATCAAATTTTACAGTCCATCCAACTTTCCTTACAGCAGTTAGCCCAAGAGAAAGTACAACCCAAAGGTGTGTTTCCAGGTTAAGCAATACCTAATCCTAAAACAACAAACACAGCCTTTGAGGTAAACGGTAATACTAGTAAGGACAATGCAAACGTAGGTGAGCTAAATGCCATCACCACTCTCTGTTCTGGCAGAGTGGTTGATAATGTCGTAACTATGCCTGTAGTTACCCCACCAGTAGCCCCTACACCGGATATTGTATTAGATAATGAAATAATAACTGAAGATCCTGCCCTAGCAGAGGTACCAGTTAAACCACAACCTAAGAAATAGAAAGCCAAGGTTAGACATCCTATTGATCCATATGCTAAATATAAAGAGAAACCACCATTTCCACAGAGATTAGAAATGTTAAACAAGGATACAAACTTTGATGAGATTAGGGAAGTTTTCAAAAATCTAACGATAAACCTACCCTTTCTTGAAGCAATTAAAAAGTTACTTTACCATGCTAAGTTTCTTAAAGAGTTGTGCACTACTAGGCATAAGACAAATATTCCTAAAGACGCCTTTTTAACTTAACAGTTTCCAACTTTATCAGAACATAATGGAATCGTTAAGTACAAGGACCCTAGTCATCCTACTGTACAATGCACCTTAGGAGATTCCCACATGATGACCGCTTTATTAGACCTGGGGGCAAGTGTTAACTTACTCCCTTATTATCTCTATAAACAAATAGGTCTACAAGAGATGCAACCTACTAAAATGACGTTGCAATTAGCTGATCGGTCTATTAAGTATCCTAAGGGTGTGGTTGAAAAAGTGCTTGTTAAGGTTCATGATTTCTACTATCTTGCTGATTTTGTTATCCTCAATACAGAAGTCGCTAACAACTCTATTCCGATCATTTTATGGAGTCCTTTCTTGGCTATGGCCAACGCACTCATAAACTGCCGTGATGGTTGATGTCCATGTCTTTTGGCCATCTTTCTATTGAGGTAAATGTTTTTAAAACGACGAAAAAGTTCGCAGATATGACTTCGAATGGAGAGGTTAGCATGATCAAGAGCTTGACCCAAGGTTATTTTAAAACCACGTTTCCTGATAATCAGATGCACAAATTTCTTTCCTTTGGAAGTTCCAACTTCGACGAGAACTCCCTGGAAGTCGAGGAAGATTTCCTTCGACTCTTTTGCAACTCTTCCTTGCCACCTCGCGAGTCTCTCCCTGTCAACATCCATTCATCCCTTGACGCTATGATGGAAAATGAATTTTTCAACCTCTATCCCAGTGATTCTTTTGACCCACCTATTGAGGAATGTCTTGCATATCTCGAGGCTTCTGATGATCTAGACCTGAGAGCTCTAGCCGAGCCTCATTCATCCACCTCACATCATCTTGTCACTCATTCATCTTCCATCACCAATTTTTTCCACCTTCCACCTTTTCAAAGGAACCTTGAGTTTGCAATTGACCCTCTTGTTTCTCCTGCGCTTCATGATTTTCTAAATCCTCCTAATACGGAAATAATTCCCAAGGAAAAGGCACTTGACACCTTCATTTTCAGAATTGAGACAGTTCCTACCTACACCATGAATGAGTTTTGTGCTAAACCTACATTCCCATTTTTTCCATTATTTCCTTCTAAAACTTATACATATATAATATATCTTCCACAAACATTCATTTTCTCACGATTATTCACTTGGACACCCTTTTGTTCAAAGATGAAGAAGAAGGTATATGCTCGGTTACGTTCTAGGTCTATCAGACTTCGCTTTCATTTCACTAAGTTGCGTCGTAGAAAATCTTGGTGCTTGATTCTGTTTGGGGGCGCATTCCATGTTAATTATTTATGGCAAGATCCACAACTATTTCGGTTGTTGATATATAGTCAACTGCATGTTCATTATATACATATGTTAGAGATGAAGTCTCGGGAATCTGACTTTAAAAGACCCACGTTTAAAACAAATTTTCTAAACTCTATTCTATAAAATTTGTTTGGGGGTGGGGTGTTGGTATTTCCATCCTAAACTCTGTTCTATAAATTTGTTATTTTGATGTTATTTTTATTGTGTTTAGTAGATTGGATGTTAAGTTGTTAAATTTAGTAGTTAAATTTGAATTATGCAGTTAATTGTTTTTTGAATTTCTATTTTAATTTAACTTAGGTTTTGTCTAAGCATGCGATGATTTTTGCGTAAATCCCACCTTCCCGAATTGTTTGGGGGTGGTATTATTATTTTTAGCATTACCTTTATCTGATCCACCATTTTAGAAGTAATTTTGCAATGAGTTAGTCGGGAATGTTGCTATTATTGGTGTGGCTATGATTAGATATTGTGGTAGGATGAAATTTCAATGAGTTAGGAAGTTGCTATTCTAAATTTAATCTAAAAGATATTAGGTTGGTTTTGGAATAATGAATCTGGGTTGTTTCTGTTTTAGGTTTTGGAAAATTTTTGTTTCCGGCAATTGCCTTAAAATTTTTGGGTAACTTGTTAATTTGTTTTAGAAACTAAAACCCTATATATACTTGATTCATTCTACACACAAAACCCACACATCTCACTTTCATCTCTCACCCTGAACCTCTACATTTTTCCTTTTACTTTTCACTTCATCCTGCTCTTCACACACGGGGCCCCTCAGCTCCTACACATAGGTTATACGAAGGCCTTAGGCTGAAGCGCTGGAACCGTGTTCTGAGAGGAGTGTGACCAGCATCAACCTTGGCTATTTCTGAGCACAACCCTTCGCCCTGACCTCCGTGGCCCCTGAAATTTTTGATTTTTTGTGAGTTGTTCCAGGGTTGTTTGCAGCAGTTAAAGAGAGTAGTTATTGTGATGACATCTCCTATAGTCATACCTGAGTACCTGAGCAGTCTTTTGAAGACTTGTTGGGAAGCGACACCTATGGTGCTTGGTTCCGCGAGGTGATCATACACGTAGGCTGGGAACCGCTAATGGTTGCTCCTTACACCCCATCAGACCGAGTAACACTAGATAGGTTAGCACGGGTGGACGACACATGGCAAAGGGCTTGGCAAGTTATCATAGTGTGGCAGGGCGCAAAAGAGCCTTGGTCCTATGAAGAGGAGGAGGATGATGCTTAAACGATGCAGTTAAGGTAAGTTTTTAGTTTCAGTTCGTGTCTGCTTACATCCCAAGCACTTTACTTCTTGTAACCCCATAACGGGTGGAACTCATATAGAGTTGCGTTTGTTTTTCTTTATCTATATTAGTATGTTTTAACTTGGTTTTGCAGATGTTCCAAAATTTCACGCATTTCCATGGTATTTTTCTACCATTTTTATTTCAATACTTTGAGGACAAAGCATGCTTCTTGTTTGGGGGTAGCATAGAAACACGTATAATTTAAGGCATCTGTTAGGATATAGATATGTACAATATGCACTTGTTTTCTATAAAAAATTCAAAAATTCAAAAATAAATAAATAAAATAAATAAAAAGTGATGCTGTACACTTAGGAATATTGGTATTATTTTCTTTCTCTCTGCTCTTAATAATCTAGAAGTTTCACCTTAGCTTTTGCTTTAGAATAATTTTTAGAAACTTAGGTTAATATGTAGGTAATAATTTTTGCATCTTTCTATAAATATATTACATGAGTATCTATGATTGTTTGGCAGTAAGTTTATGAAATTTAGGCTAGAGTACTTATTCTACAAATCCTGTGAGAGTATAGCCTAAACACTACAAGAAAAAACGCTTTATATCACTGTTAAAAACAGTGACAAAAAGTCTTTTGTCACTGTTTTTTTTTTCCCAAGTGAGAGTCATTTTTTTCCCCAAAACCATCACAAACACTCTTTGAAGAACAGTCACAAAAAAGTTAGAAACAGTCATAATATAACAACCTTTTAGTAACTGTTTTTACTGAATAGTGATAAATATTATGCATAACCATCGTCAAAAGTAACCCTTTTATACTTGTTTTCACAAAACCGTGACAAATGGTTAAAATTTTACCAAAAAAAAATAGAAATTCACTGAATTGGTTCTGCACTCCATATCTATACTGAATGCTTATACACCTTAAAAAAATCTTAACAAACATAATCCATTAAATTTCCAAATATCATTCACAAATACTAATTCCATTGAACCAACCAAATCCAAACTAGACTTAGATAATTGTTACATGTATTTAAATCAAAATCAAAATGAAACATTTCAATAGTTAAAAAAATAAATCATCCTAGCCCGTCGGAGTTGTCACATGAATTTAAACACAGTTATCGTTCGTTTTGAGCATAGTCCTCAACACGTTCTTGGACGAAGCCAACAAACTCGTATCCTTGCTTCTTAGCATAGTACACTTCTAACACAACTACAATATTCTAGAGTACCTCACAAGGTGGGAACTACTCTTAGTATAGTTCCCTCCATAACTGACTTATGATATTCAATCCCTCCTGTAAGTAAAACAATTAGTGAGCGCAAATCAAAACTTCTATTGTGTAGAAATTACAAGGCAATATCTTGAACCATTTTATAAGATTCTTGTTTGAATCAAATAGATTCACAAGTGTGAATTTCAAAATATAGAGAAAACAACGAATAATCTCAATGGACTAAGAAAAGGTTAAAGAAAATATACCTTCAGCAAGTCACCGGCCACAAGCATTATAACGGTTCTCATCCTGAAAAAGCACCATGTCAATGAGGCGAAAAACAGGAAAAAATAAAAAATTATTCATAGCCTAGTTATCGCAAGATAGAAAACTTAATATTGCAACAATGAACTCACCACCTAAGTCATAATGAAAACGTGTTCCTGTAAGAACCAACCGAACTCCAAAAATCATAATGGGTGTCTTAAGATTTACTAAACAAGTGTGGTCAGGGATAAAGAGAACCATGGGACTCATCACAACAGTAATGAACTCTAATAACTTTTAATGTTTTGGCTACTTAGGGCAACAAGGAAAACTCAAGCTAAGCAGATTCTGAGATCACATGGTGTGTGCAAGTGTATAATATAAGGAATGAAAGGAACTGCCGAGTGTTTGAAGGAGGAGGGCATAGTGTTGATGTAGTGTGTACTGACATTCTTACAAAAAGCTATACAGGAACCGACTCGTACTAGTGCTGCAAGAAACATTATTATCTCCCAACACAATGTACATGGAACAAACCACCTGTAGGCACTATGAAAATAAATGCAGTCGAATATATGAAATAAAATGGAACAGGTTATGGTGACCTAATTGGAATCCATAATGGTGAGACTATCTTAATGTTTTGTGTAAGCTAAGATGCAAGATGTTGACAATTTTAATCACTACACCATAACAGCTTTTTTGTGTGATGCCTATTTGGAGTCACAAATAATTTTTGTGACACCAGGCTTGGTGTTGGCCCTAGTGATATGGCATATAAGTGACTTGGATGCAACCTGACATGGCCTAATACGGCCTGGTGTTGGCCTAGTGCGGCCTGGCAAGTGGCTTTTATGACCTGGTAATGTGGCTTGACGCGGCCTGTTGATATGGCTTGACACGGCCTTGTTGCGGCTTGATAGCAGCCTTATTGTGGCCAGACAGCAACCTGGTGGTCGACCTGGCACAGTTTGACAGTTTGTTCGATCATAATAACTTGTATATATATAAGCTAATAATTAATAATCAACTTAATGTGAAATAATATATTTCGCAAAACACCATCTCCATATATTCTAATATCTAATATACAAATTTCTTATAAAATTAATATTAGAAACGGTATTGCTTATACTAGCACAAACAATTAAATTAAAATATAATGGACTTAGCTATTACTGTTCAGAAAAAGATAATGTAAATGGAAACACAATTCACTTACTTGATGACTAGTGTATGTGCCACCATATCTGCACCCTTATAAACAACCATCGTTGGGTACCATTATAGTGCCACTCACTACTAGGCACGATGCCCAAGATTATGGCATGCCAGCGCCGCCCAAAATTATGGCGTGTCTGCACTACCCAAAATTATGGCGTGCCTGTCCTGCCCAAAATTATGGCGTGCTAGCCCTGCCCAAAATTATGGCATGCCTGCCCTGCCCAAAATTATGGTGTGCCTGCGCTGCCCAAAATTATGGCGTGCCTGCCCTACCCAAAATTATGGCGTGCCTGCCCTACCTAAAATTACGGCGCCATAAGCTAGATATTGCAGGTTTAGATTTAGAAAACATATTTGTCAAGATATGCTTCCATATTAAGATTTTACATAATTACATAAGATTTTCTAGCAATTAAGGAAATGATATTTCTCATTATTATCCTATAAATACCCCATTCCTTTGAAACAAAGAACTACGTTCATTTGAGAGACTTGATTCCAGAGAACGATTTGGATACGTAGGCAGCCATTGAAGGTACAGTCTCAACAATTCATTGCAACAACCTCCCTTACGAAACCATTGGTGTGTTTGGGCGAGTTTCTACCCAAAACATAATTGGCGCCGTCTGTGGTTCTTACCAACGAACTTTCATCCACGTTTTTTCTTCCAAGATCAGGTAATGGCAAAAACAACAAGATCTCAAGTGAGCAAGAACGCAAGATTAAAACAAGAAGAAAAAACAACTTACCGAATCCTGAAGTTCTGACTAATTAGACCTTGATGAATCAACCAGTCGCTCCAGATCTGCAAGCTCAGCCTTCAAACCTCCAAGTGCCACGACAACACAGATCTAGACGTACACGACTTCAGGCTCCAATAACTCATTCTCAAGATCTAGAGGCAAGCAAAGCGGATTCAGAGAATATGGAGATAGGAGATGAAGATGTGCCTTTAGAAGTATTACATCAGAGGTTCATAAGAGAGAAAGAACATAACAACTACTTGCAGAAGCAACTGGACAAAGGGAAGCAAGTACAAAGGGATGACGCTGATGCTGCATCTTCCACACTGACAAGAGCCCCCAGATCTGGTGAACAACGGAGTGTATTCAACCGACTATAATTTAAGTACGGTAAATCCCATCCATTGGAACCTATCCCTGAGCATCATCAGAATCACTCAAGGTCAAGCAGACATTCATCCCATTCAAGAAGGCGATCCAAATCTCAAAATACCAACAACACTAGGCGTAGCAGTGGTCATAACATGACAAGATCATTGAGGGTTGATCATAGCGCATCAGAAAGGTGGACAACATCCACCATAAGACACAATGATAGATGCCAAGATCAGGACCTTAGAGACTAATTGCAACATGACCTTAGACATGGCTTGAATGCAGCAAACCGATACAGACAGGTTAACGAAGGTCAGCCCAGAGTACGATGTCACCAAAGAAGCGGCTCCCCAGTTCAACAGCCTAGCCCTTTTTATCAGCATAGGTCTCGTAGCCCAAGGAACCAGCCAAATATAGAAGCAAGCAATAGTTGGGGGTGACAACACCATGAGATGCAACGTGGTGAAAGTACTCCTCAAATCGGAAATCTAGAAGTCACAGGAGCATCATTCACGGAACAACAAATCGAAGACATTGTCAAGAAAACAATAACTAATGTGGGTGTCGCTGACGCATGATGGAAAGACCTTGCAGTGAACGAAGATGTCGTTGGGAGATTTTCTCTAAAGATACAAAATACAGAGCATCAGGAAGGATTCAAACAACTAGACCTTCCTACGTTCAAAGAAGGAGGAGGTGACCCGAACGATCATGTTATGGAATTTAAAAGTAGGCTAATTCTCTGGCGCAGAGATGACCCCCTCTTATGCAAACTTTTTCCGTCTACGTTAAAAGGAGAAGCTTTACGTTGGCTTTCCAGCTTGCCAGCTCAATCTATCGTGTCATTCCAGGAATTAGCAAACCAGTTCACAGATCGGTTTAGGCATAATTGGACACGTCCTAAGGACGTCAACATCTTGCTTAACACCAAGCATCAAAAGGATGAAGCACTAGCAAAGTTCGTAATTCGTTTCTGCCAAGTACAAGCAGAGGTCACCGATGTCCCTGACGTAATGATCATTCATGCATTCAAGGAAGGAGTTTATTTTGATAAAAACGGAATCTATAACTCCCTTGTATGGGACCCCCCATAATCAAAGTCCGATTTGTTTGCACGAACGCAATAGTTCATTAATGTGGAAGAAGATGTTAGATCAAAAGATTCCAGAGATAAAGACTTTCAGAGTAAAGACTCAAATGAAGGTAAATGAAAACATAAGCAAAACATATCGGAAGGGCAACAACAGAAATTTGAAAAGGTTAATACAGTTCGTGAGGAAATGAAGCTCACTCCATTAAATACCAAGTATGATGCGATATATGAGAAGATCAAGGGACGCAACTTAATTTTTCCTCCGATGCCCTTACCTGAACACACTAAGTTTAAACGTGACAAAAATTTTTGGTGTCACTTCCACAATGATTTCGGCCATGAAACAGAAGAGTGCAGATCCCTCAAGGGAAAAATACAGAGACTAGTCGACAAGGGACAATTAGACGAGTTTTTTCTTTCAAAAACTGGGAAGCAAAATTTAGCAATGACTAGCCACAATGTCATACTAGTTGGTCATGCCAAAATCAAGGACATTTCACAAGCAAGGCAAAAGTGTGAACAATGAGCCAAGTTCGGTTTCTTATGTGAATTTTATCACGTCAATAACATTGATTTTGTTGAAGGAATTCGTTCAGAAACTACAGAGCCTAGTCCCCTATGTTTTAGTGATAAATATCTAATTGGTGACCATCATCCTCATTATGATGTTGTCGTCATCTCAGCTTTCGTTGGATTATGGTGAGTTCAGCGCATCATGATAGATATTGGAAGTTCTATCAGCGTCGTTTTTGCAGATTGCTACAAGAACATGCAGCTGTCAGAAAATTTAATTATTACAGAAAATAATCCAATCATTGGGTTTGACGGAACAACAACAACCCTAATAGGAAGAGTCTTTTTACCAGTCATGCTAATGGACAAGTCAATCGACATTGAATTCCTTTTGATGAATTGCAAATCCCCTTACAATGCAATCCTAGGAAAGGACTGGCTCCACAGTATGGGCGCAGTAGTCTCTACATTTCACCAGGCAGTAAAGTTCCCATCTCTTGACAAAATTTGTAAGGTGCGCGGCGACCAGATGGCTTCCCACAGCTGTCACGAAAAGGTCTTGGAGGAATATCGTCAGTTGGATATGCCGGGAAATACAATTCTCAGTAATTCGCAAGAAGTATGTAAATTAGATTCAGTCCCACACAGTATTTACACTGCTAGTTCAAGAAATAAAGGACTGCCGACCATAGACCGCCTCTTAGAAGTTCAGATTGGGAATTTAGGCGGAGAAACAACTTTCATATAGGCAGAACTTATGGAAATTGAACAAAAGGAAATGGTAGCACTCCTCAGAAAGAACAAAAAGATCTTTGCTTGGTCAGTCAAGCAGATGCCAGGAATTAGCTCAGAAGTTGCATGCCACACAATTGACATTGATCCTACCATCAAGCCAGTTCGGCAGAAGCCTAGGCGCATGGCCCCAAAAAGAAAACTCAAAATCAGAGAGGAAATTGATCGTTTACTCTCAACTAAGTTTATTCGACCAGTTTCATATCCGCAGTGGTTGTCTAATGTGGTTGTAGTACCTAAGAAAGAGGGTAAAATGAGAGTGTGCATTGATTTCACGAACCTTAATAAAGCTTGCCCGATTCATCCCTACCGATTCATCCCTACCCTTTCCCATGAATATCGGAATTGGTGGATGCCACGTCTGGCTACCCACGATTATCATTTATGGATGCGTATTCGGGTTACCACCATATCCCATTAGCTGTAAAGGACCAAGAAGCAACTACATTCATAACTGACTAAGGGATTTTTTGTTACCAAGTTATGCCTTTCTGTTTAAAAAACACAGGGGCTACGTACTAGAGGATGATCGACACCATATTCGGAGATATGTTGGGCAAGACAATGGAGGCTTATATTGATGACATGGTTGTAAAATCCAAACATAGTGGAGATCACATCTCTGACTTACAATCAATTTTGGACAGAATTGATGAATTCAACATGCGGCTAAATCCTTTGAAATGTGCTTTCAGACTTGTATCAGGGAAATTTCTAGGGCATTTGATGACTCGTCGAGGCATCAAAGCTAACCCAGAACAGATCCGATCCATTCAAGCCATGCCCTCTCCAAAAACAAAAAAGGAGATTCAATAGCTCACAGGGCACTTAGCAGCACTAAATCGTTTCATCTCTAAGTACTTGGACCGGTGTCGTCCTTTCTTTCAGACGTTAAAAGACTCAACAAGGTGGAATGATGATTATGAAAATGCCTTTCAATCAATCAAGAACTACCTGGTCTCGCCAGCAATCTTGGCGGCCCAAATTTCTGAGGCAACTTTGTTGGAGCTTATTTGCCGCTACGATAATCGCAGTAAGTGCAGTCCTGTTCATTGATGGAGAAGATGGTCGTCCAATCTTCTTCATTAGTAAAATAGTAACGGGGGCGGAAAGCAGATATTCAAAAATTGAAAAAATTGCTCTAGCGTTGGTTCATGCTGCCAGACGCCTCAAGCCATATTTCCAAGGAAGACTGGTCAAAGTATACACGAAATATCTTCTACGCAAAGTTTTTCGAATTGCCCAGGAATCAAGTAGACTCGCAAAATGGGACATCTACTTAAGTGGTTATAGCATCAATTTTGAACCTCGCATTTCAGAAAAGGGTCATGCACTAGCATCCCAAATGGCAGATTTCCCTATCGACGATTTCGTCTCTGAAGTCAACCAAGACGAAGGCATCTCTAGTGAAGCACCAATAGTTGGGGGCGAGGAAGGCCTAACAAATCTTACGGGGGCCCGATTCATGGATGATTTACACAGATGACTCAGACAACAAATCTGGCTCTGGATTAGGATTTGTTTTTATCAAGCCAGACAATTAGTAGTTTGGGTCAACAGTTTCTTAGAACTGGTCCTTGAAGTAATCTTCTTTTGTTTTTCAGATTAGCAATCATCAATAAAATGCATTATTCCATAGTTCTTTATTTTCATTCAGTTAGTTAGTCAAAAATAATATATATCAATTACTCAGTTACCATTCTTAAAGACAAACAGTTGATATGAAGGCTCAACTATACAAAACATATATAAATTCAAAAGTCATGGAGTTTGCATTTGCAGCACCTCTCTCCATGCACCAAAAAGTCATGGAGTTTGCATTTTCAATACCTCTTTCCATGCACCAAAAAGTCATGGAGTTTGCATTTTCAATACCTCTCTCCATGCACCAAAAAGTCATGGAGTTTGCATTTTCAATACCTCTCTCCATGCACCAAAAAGTCATGGAGTTTGGAGTTTGCATTTTTAATACCTCTCTCCATGCACCAAAAAGTAGTGGAGTTTGCGTTTTCAACACCTCTCTCCATGCACCAAAAAGTCATGGAGTTTGCGTTTGCAACACCTTACTCCGTGCATCACCAAGCCATGGAGTTTGCATTTTCAACATCTCTTTCCATGCACCAAAAACTCCGTGCATCACCAAGCCATGGAGTTTGCATTTTTCAACATCTCTCTCCATGCACCAAAAAGTCCGTGCATCACCAAGTCATGGAGTTTGCGTTTACAACACCTCTCTCAATGTACAAAAAAGTCATGGAGTTTGCGTTTGCAACACCTCTTTCTCCATGCGCCACAAAGTCGTGGAGTTTGCATTTGCAATCCATGCACCAGAAAGCTCAAGTTTTACAACAAAGCTCAAGTTTCACCAATATTTTATGCACAACTTAAAACTTCGGGTAAGCATTGGTTGACATTGAATAGTTGGAATATCTATCCAACTGCCATAGAACATGGTTGTTTCAACAGTGAAATGCCAACAATTGGGGGCGACTGCAATACGTTTAACACCCAAAAGTTTCTCCATCTCATTAGTATTGAGTGTTTTCATACCACTGGTGTTGCCTGAACTAAGTAGTGAACAAAAACAACGATAAATTTCATGGCCGTACAAACAGCCTTAGGCAATCATGCCAAGCAAACAACCTTTGGTTGCTTTCTTTTCACAATCATCACCTCTATCTATAACTTCCACTATCGCATCCTTTTTGAACCAGTTTTTGTTATTATTCTTCACCACAAGGAACTAGTTCCATCCGGGAAAGAGGGGGTGGTGTATGTGCCACCATATCTACACCCTTATAAACAACCATCGTTGGGTACCATTATAGTGCCACTCACTACTAGGCACGATGCCCAAGATTATGGCATGCCAGCGCCGCCTAAAATTATAACGTGCTTGCGCTGCCCAAAATTATGGCGTGCCTATCCTGCCCAAAATTATGGCGTGCCGGCCCTGCCCAAAATTATGGCATGCCTGCCCTACCCAAAATTATGGCGTGCCTGCGCTGTCTAAAATTATGGCGTTCCTGCCCTGCCCAAAATTATGGAGTGCCTGCCCTGCCCAAAATTATGGCGTCATAAGCTAGATATAGTAGATTTAGAATTAGAAAACATATTTGTCAAGATATGCTTCCATATGAAGACTTTACATAATTACATAAGATTTTCTAGCAATTAAGGAAATGATATTTCTCATTATTATCCTATAAATACCCCATTCCTTTGAAACAAAGAACTACGTTCATTTGAGAGACTTGATTCCAGAGAACGATTTGGATACGTAGGCAGCCATTGAAGGTACAGTCTCAACAATTCATTGCAACAACCTCCCTTACGAAACCATTGGTGTGTTTGGGCGAGTTTCTACCCAAACAACTGGTATACATATGCCTTGGAAATACATACTTAATAATTCCAATTTTTAAAGCTGCCATCACCTTACCATACATATTAAAGCACTACTCCACCTGATCTTCCCTTTTACCTAAGAAATTGTTATCTCTCCTTATATGTGACCCCTTAACTTAATGACTTTCATATTCAAATGAGCTCCAATAATGACACCCTAACAAATCTATTTTCATCAAATTCATGGACCAATAAAAACAACTCAATCCAACATATAAGTATAACTAGCATTATTTAAACAACCTAAACTCTTGAATTCAATAAAAAATTGCAACAACCATACCAATCCCAAGCTTTAATCAAAATTACAAAACCGAACGAAACAAAGTAACATACTTGAAATATGATAAACTTGTTCAGGAGTAAGCTTAGCAGAAAATCCACTAGCAACAGCCTTATAACTGTAAATTATAGCATCTTTTGCAGCTTCCTCACTATTTTAACCAAAATAAAAATAGCTCATCGTCAATTAAACAACCAAAAATGCAAAAACAACAAAAAAACTAACCTTCAAAAAAATCTTACTTGCCAAGAACAGAAGCAAGAGTTCAAATATGATAAGCTTCAGATTCTTCTCCTTCAGGTTTTGAACAATAAACAATAGAAGGGGTTGTAGAAACTATGTCACCCACCATATCAGAGCCTCTTCTTCATCGAAAGTGGAAAGGTATTTACAGATGAAATCGATAGCACGTGTAGTAGGTAAAGAGAGACGAGTTTTGCTATCTGCAGCTATAGAAATGGGTATGGACTTTGATGGTTCAGATTTAATGAGGTTTTTCAATGAGCAAAATGCTATTGCTTAGTTCATTTTCGCAGGAACTTCTCCCACTCAATAACTCTAATCTCACCACTCCCCTCCCCCCCCCCCCCCACACACACACACAATAAAAAAAAAAAACTTTCCCACACTAAAGAGTTATGAAAAGTTCCCACAAAACCTATCAAGATTGGAAGCGGTTTCAATAAACGTCAATTAAGTTAACCAAATCAAACAACCCAATCTCTAATTCCTCTTTTATTGTTCAAAACATGGTATAAGTGACGACTTTATTTAATAAATGAAAAGGGAGAAAAAGCTTGAACCTTGGAAGTAAAAGAGATCTTTGACGTTGCTCAAAGCTCGAAATTCGCAACAAAATGGCGTATAGAAGATAGAAAAATCATTTGTTGTGAGAAGAGATGAGAGAGATAAGCTTGTAGGAAATTGATTCGGAAGGGAGAGCTTGAGTTTGTAGGATTTTCCATTTGCAGGATTGGGGGGAGAGAGTAAAGGTGAGAGAGATGAAGTCTATGTTTGCTTGCTCGTGTTAAATGAAAGCGATGAACGTATTCAGAAGCCTTGATGCTGTAGGAACCGTTATTTCAGAATGAATATTTCTACAAACTGTGAAAAACACGCGCAGCGGAATTAATGGTTCTCATGATTTTGGATTTGGAAAACATACCTATAAATCCGGTTGAGATAACTCTGAGAAACCAATAGCTATGAAATCTGAAATCAACCTCTTGATCTTTAGTTGTATTCCTTTCAATAGATTGGACGTTGTGTGGGCAACGATCTACTAACCCCTTTCTTTCTCACAAAGCTAGAACCGATTTGGATCTATCTTTTCTTGCCTCTCTTTTCAATCTGAAAGAATAGTGAATTTTGGCCAAGAAGAAAGGTTTCTATTTATAGGCTACAACAAGGACCATGAGGAGAAATTAGGGTTGGGCTTCCTAACGGGCTTGGGCTTCCCATGTTCGCCCAGAACACACGGCCCAGGTCCGTCAATAAATGGCTTATTCCACTAAAGGCCATTGTTGCACTACCGCCCTAATCCCAAATTACATGTTAGCATTTATTGGCTCCATATTATATGCTCGTTAATCTCCCCGTGTTTAAGATATCGAATGTCCGTTGATTAAGTCAAGTTACTGACAACTATATTAATCAACTTCTTATGTCCTTGAGTAGTACCACTCAACCTCATTGTCATGTCAGATCAAATCCACCTGCAGGGTACATGACAATCCTTATGAGCTCCTCAAGGGGACATCATCAACCCGACTTCTTGTGGGACACGGATTCCTTCTATAATCAACAACACACCTTACATACAATGTCATTATCCAATCTATCGAGTTTGTTGATTCATAAATGAATCTCACTAATTGATGATTTAAAACAATGTACAATGCACGTAAATGCCAGTTATTATATCCGGATTAGGAGGACAAACATCCATAATAACAGAGGTGTTTGTTCTCTTATATAGTCAGTATAAAGAGAAACAACCTCACTTGGTCCTGTTCAATACACACAAAGTATACTAGTGTAATCCTATAGTCAAGATAGACTAATACCAGATTATACTACAATCGTACCAATGGTTTGTCCAAATCCATCTAGGTTGTGAACGATTACTTGTACTTTATAAGGTACTAATGATATGATCTTCTGTGTGTTCACACCATATCATCTACAACATAAAGTATTAGACACATGCATATAACTAATAACATATATAATATGCATAACATTTGCCCATATGATTCTCATTCAAAATATAAAGGATTAGAGTTAATACAAAAGTAATGCTTTTAGTATATAACCCTATCAGATGCTGGTCTGCCGTCACTTTATTTTTTAAAATTTTAACATAATTCCTGCAATTATCTAATTATTAGTTACGACAATTAGAAAGAAAAGCTACAGTGAGAGAGAAGAGAATGAAACCTAGTTGTGGGAGATCAAAAATTTGATTTGTGTGTAGAGGATTACGTACCTGGAAATGTTTGAAGGAAGTGGGCTGTGTTTCTAAGCAGTTACTTTTTAGTGGGGTTGTGGTGCGCGAGGAGTACCCAAAATTCAATGGATCTTCTGTATTATCTAAGACGTCACATAAAGTCCGGTAGTATGTAATTGTTGTGGGGGAATAGTCACAAATAATCCTCCACACATGTGTCCTTCTCTAGATAAAAAGATTTGTGATAGTTCTAGAGTAGACAGTCACAAAAAATATTTCAAAACAACCACAAAAACCCTTTTTTACCATTTGTGACCGTTCCGAACAGAACAGTCACAAATAGCATTTTAAAACAGTCACAAAAGCCCTTTTTTATATTAGTGAAAACCTTATATGAGTTTTTTTTTTGCTTAGTAAGTTTAAATTTATTACAAAATTTAAATGAAACTACAAAATTTTCCTTTTCCTTAAATGAAAAGGAAAGTACAAAATTATGTGGGCGACTGTGGAAATAGCTCCCTTCAGACTAAATGAGACTAGAGTTCATTCCTTTCAAGGCTGTGAAACTCTTTACAACAAGTATTTTAACAAAATCTATAGTAAACTTGAAATGGTACTTCCCAATTGTGCAACCAACTTGGTTTACCCACATGAATCTCACTATGACCTGATGGCATGGATGCGCCCATCTTAGGTGCACAGTCTGCGAAAACATTTGCTTCCCTGAAGACATGTGTGATGGTCATATACAGAACTGAGTGTTGTATATCTATCCATCTCGCATGAAGAGCCCAAGGTATGGAGCTGTTAGCAAAGGCAGTTACCGCAGCAAGGGAGTCAGATCGATTCCAACCAAATGTGCTTCCAACCTCTTGTAATTGCTGTTTCTACACCCTCAATGATTGCCACGCATTCGGCATTGTAGTTATTATCCACTCCTATACTCTTGCAGAGGACAAGAAGGAATTCACTATCTGCGTTTCGAAATGTTACCCCAATTCCAGACGGACCAGGGTTACCAAATGAAGCTCCATCAGTGTTTATCTTGATGATATCGTTGTCTGGTGGAATCTAAGTACAATCCTTTATTCTTGGAGCTTGTTTTGGCCTCACTGCTATATTCCAAGAGTCTAGGATGATTGTATCATGAGCATTGCTATTTGAGTGTCCTTTCGAGAGTCTTGCAGTGCAAGCCACTTGTAGTTTAATAAAGTACTTACATTTGTTCAGATTGGGTATCTTGTCATCATATGTTGCCCTGTTTCGTTGTTTCCAAATTGCCACCATACCTGCAACCAGTGCCGCATTCCAGATATGTCGAACAATGGGACTCCAATATTTTGCTTGTCTTATACCACTCATCAATGAAGAGATCGGCTGTTGAGTTCTGAAAGCTTCTAAGATCCATTCCCAAAGTTGTACTGCGAAAGGGCATTCCCACAATATGTGATCCAACGTCTCACTATTGTTATTGCACATTCTACAGTTCGAGGCTAGCTTGACCCCCACCCGTTGCACTCTGTCATCGGTGGCTGCATTATTTTGTGATAGCTTCCATGCAATAGCTGAAATTCTTGGGTGTAGGTAGGGCCTCCAAATACTTGTAGCCCAGTTTACATGTTGTCTCCTATTTCTGATGGCATCAAAAGCTGATTTAGTCGAAAAGCGACCTTTACTGTCATGACACCACACTTGATAGTCCTGATCACCAGACTTGGCTCGCATAACTAAACTTAAGTCCACCCCCACTTGATTCAGAATTTGCTAGAGTTGTTGTGGAATACTTAGTTCATTATTAACAATCAGCTGGTTTACCTTTGCAGTACAACCTTTTAGGTCCTTTGAAGTGAGCTGCATCAAGTCCTGAAGAGAATGATTGCGAAGCCAATTATCTCTCCAAAAATCAATGGAGGCTCCCGTACCTACAATCCATTGACTTCTTGCTTTGACCTCAGTTAAAGCTTCTCTAATACATGTCCATATCAAGGTCACCTTATAGTAATTTATCAGATTCCCTTCCTTTGTAAGGTATTTGTGTCTCATGAAGAGAGAGAAATCATCAGTTCCAGTAAGAATTGATCAAGCTAGTTTCATGAGCATTGAAAGATTAATCTCCCTAAGCTTTAGGATGCCAAGTCCACCCTCCTCCAAGGGTTTACATGTTTTTTCCCAACTGGTCGTGATAGTTTTTCTAATCGAAGGATCTCCAGACCAGAGAAAGTTTCGAATGATACATTCAGCCTCTTTAATGATCACATAAGGCCATTTGTATATAGCCATATTGTATATGGGAATACTGTAAAGAACGAATTTCACCAAAATAGCCCTCCCTTGGAATGATAACATTTTACCTTTCCAGCTAGTAAGTCTCTTCTTGATCTTGTCCAACACCGGAGAGAGAAGGGATCTTGAGACCTTGCCACAAGAAATTGGAACACCTAGGTACTTTTCAGGTAGAGATCCTTGAGTAATCTCCAGTGCTTGGAGTGTTCTCAACCTTCTGTTCAAACTGAATTTGCCCATGAATATCTTGCTTTTCGCCTTGTTGAGGTTATGCCCTGAGACAGATTGATATCTCTCAAGCAAGGAGTTGATGTGAGTAATATTTCTAATGTCTCCATTAGAAAAAATGATGATGTCGTCTGCAAATAGTCGATTGCTTGGAGTGTCAAAACCTCGGACAGTGACCATAGGTTGAATGAATCTTTGTTGTCGCAAGTAGTGTAGACCCCTACTAAGTGTGTCCTCGGCAATGGCAAAAAGGAGAGGAGATAAAGGATCTCCCTGTTTGAGTCCTCTCTCCATGCAAAAGTACCCAACAAGCCCTCCATTGAAGAGAATTGAGATATATGCCGACTTCATAATTATTTTGATCCAGTTGATCCAAATATTGCAAAAACCCAATTTTGCTAGGACTTCATATAGGAATTCCCCACTCATAGTGTCATAGGCTTGTGATATGTCGAGCTTGATAGCTACATTACCTCCATCCCTCTTAATCTTCAACTCATTGATCAATTCCGAAGCTAGTGCAATGCTAGACTGTGATGATCTCGAGGGCACGAAACTAGTTTGTTCCATGGTGATTATTCTTGAGGCAATCTTGCTTAGTCTGAGCTGTAACAACTTGGAAATAATCTTCATCAAAAAGTTCCCCATACATATAGGTCTAAAATGACTGAGTTTTTTAGCACATTTATTCTTGGGGATGAGAGTGATAAAGTTTGAATTAAGCCCTTGAGGAATGAAAGACTATATAAAAAAAGATTGGACAGCAGCACATACCTCCACCTTTATTATACTCCAACAGCTATGATAGAAATGGCCTTGGAAACCATCGGGACCAGGACTACTATCAACTTTCATATTGAGCACCACATTCTGAATTTCGTCATAATCCGGGATCACTGATAGCATGTAGTTATCCTCTTCATGAATAAGCTTTGGAATGAGAGACATAAGTTCTTCATCTGTGTTCACTAGAGATTGCTTGAATTTGGCTTCATAGAAACTCACTATATGTTCTTTCATTTCTTCCTGTTCAGACAGTACGGTTCCATCCTCCTTTATGAGTTCAGTGATTAGGGCTGCTCCTTGTCTAATCTTATATGTATTCTGAAAAAAAAAAGCCGTGTTTCTATCCATTTCCTCATCAAAATTCAACCTGCTTTTTTGTTTGAATAAGCTAGCTCTATTGTTTCTTGCGGTATCGAGCTCATTCTCCATATCTACCACCATTGCTATGGATGTACTGTCATTTGGACTCTAATCAGCTTGTGCTTGAGTATTGCATAAAGCAGCTTTAGCTTTTCTAATGTTGCTTGAACACTACCCTCATCTATATGACCAAATACATCAATATTCCATTTCTTCAAGTCTCGTTTAAGTCTCTGAAGCCTCTTCATTACTCTTATAATTGGACCTCCCGTGATGTCTTCATTCCAACTGTTGTGCACTAATTCCATGAAGGTGGAGTGACTTAACCAGACCTTATTAAACCTGAAAGGAGTGTCACATGGTTTAGGAACATGAGGGTGGAAGCCCATAAGGGGAGAGTGGTCTGATGCTTGCCTCGATCCCACTTTGTACTTCCAACCCAAGAATTTCATATTCCAAGCACTGTTATAGAAAGCTCTATCAATCTTCGAGAGAACTCTGCAAGGACCCTTTCGATTGTTACACCAAGTGAAATCATTTCCCTCGTAGAAGCTTTCAATGAGATTGTAAGAATTAACAAACTCATTGAAGTCTTGCATAGCCCCTCTAACAGGGGGCAAGACACCTTTTTTTCACCATATCTGAGGACTATATTAAAATCCCCAATAATAAGCCAGGGAGATTTATTGACAAAAATACCCATCTCACTCCATAGCCTTCTCCTCTGCATATATAATGAATTTGCATGGACAAAAGATAGGATGCATTCTTCAAAAAGTACAGTAGTTTGTTGATCAGGTGCGTGGATTAAAGAGATTGATGTTCCAAGTTTATGGAAGATCCAAATGTTTCCCATTCTGACAGAAGTGTCATTATGAATAACCGTAGGATAAAAAAAATCCATGCAGATATTACTTAAAGAAGTAAGTTCAGGTTTGATCATAGGCTCCACTAAACAAAAAATGTCAGGCTTCTGACAATTCACCAATTCTCGTAGTCTATCGACAGCCGAATTCTTCTTCACACCTCTCACATTCCAAAAGACGACCTTCATTGAGATTGGTTAGAAGAAACTTGAGCCCTAATATGGGACCTTGTTAAAAGAGGTGGGGTGGTTTTACCCTTTCTCTTTTTATTTTGTTTTTTGTGCTGGGGGTTAGGAGATGTTCTAGTGTGTTTCTGCTCTTCCTCCTTTTCTTTCAGACTTGACCATTTCTCTTTGATAGATTATATTTCTTGTACTAGTTGTTGTTGTGTATCCACCTCATCAGCTAGGACAGAGTAATTGTTGCTAATAGGTACTTAGTCATTAACGGTAGTACCATAAGGATTATCTAAAAACCTGACCACCCAGTGCCCACCATCCGGTAGTTGGTTGGTCATAAAGCCTCCATCCACCTTATATGAGTGAAACATTTGAGAAATGACACAAGGGAGAAGTAAAATCCAGATAGAGAAATCACATGTCCACTTGCTTAATCACTATACCATATCCTAAGCGAGAATTTAGGCCCTCTTTGGATCGATATAGCTAGAAATTCAAACCTTATGAAATTATTTGCCGCTAATCCCCCCTCTGAGCCATTCCTTAGCCTTTCATGAACCGCAAATCCTGCACCCTTTTACAAAACAAAATAAAAATAAAAGTCAGCCTACCCAATCTTTGAATGAGTCTGAGAATAGAGATGAATAATATAAAAGGGAAAGACCTTTGAAATCAAGAATTTGTTAGTCGCTTCAAATAAGAAAAGAAAGTTTCCATCCAAATTAAAAAAAATAAAAAATAAAAAAAATAAAGAGATAGAACTCCAAAAACAGAATCAAAGGAGTCAAAAGCCAAAGAAAAAGAAAAAATGGCTAAGGATGGAAACAAAGTGTAGAAGCAAAAGTAAAGAACAAGGTTTTCTCTAGTTACATAATATGAAGACTCTATTATTTCAGACTGGTTCTTTTTGAATATCCATTTCCTTCATTCTTAAACCATCACCTAATCCCCGCAACACCTAAATAAAACCTCTAGCTCTATTAGGAATAGGTTAGTGTGATAGTAAGTGGCAGATGTGTTTGATCGACTTCGGCTTCCTTATGTTTCATTGAGATTATAAGGTAAAGTGTGTAGGAACCGTTATTTCAGAATGCAAATTTCTACAAACCGCGAAAACCCACGCGCAGCGGAATTAATGGGGTTCACGGTTTTGGATAGGAAAACATACATGTAAATCTGGTTCTTGATAACTCTGAGAATCCAATAGCTATGAATCCGAATCAACAATCAACCCCTTGATCTTCTGTTGTATTCCTTTCAATAGATTGGACGTTGTGTGGGCAACGATCTACCAACCCCCTTCTCTCTTACAAAGTTATAACCAATTTTGGATCTATCTTTTCTTGCCTCTCTTTTCAATCAAGATGAATAGTGAATTTCAGCTAGGAGAAAAGGGATTCTATTTAAAGGCTATAACAGGGACCATGAGGAGAAATTAGGGTTGGGCCTCCTGACGGGCTTGGGCTTCCCATGTTCGCCCAGAACACACGGCCCAAGTCTGTCAACAAATGGCTTATTTCACTAAAGGCCATTGTTGCACTACCTCCCTAATCCCAAATTACATGTCAGCGTTTATGGGCTCCATATTATATGCTCGTGGATCTCATCGTGTTCAAGATATCGAATGTCCGTTGATTAAGTCAAGTTACTGACAACTACATTAATCAACTTCTTATGTCCTTGAGTCGTACCACTCAACCTCATTATCATGTCGGAATAAATCCACCTACAGGGTTTACATGACAATCTTTTTGAGCTCCTCAAGGGGACATCATCAACCCGACTTCCTGTGGGTCACGGATTCCTTTTATAATCAACAACACACTTTATATATAATGTCATTACCCAATCCATCGAGTTTGTTGATTCAAAAATGAATCTCACTCATTGATGATTTAAAGCAATGTACAATGCACGTAAGTGCCCATTATTATATCCGGATTAAGAGGATAAACATCCATAATAATAGAGGCGTTTGCTATCTTATATAGTCAGTATAAAGAGAAACAACCTCACTTGGTCTTATTCAATACACTCAAAGTATACTAGTGTAATCCTATAGTCAAGATAAACTAATACGAGATTATACTACAACTGTACCAATGGTTTGTCCAAATCCATCTAGGTTGTGAACGATTACTTATACTTTATAAGGTACTAATGATATGATATTATGTGTGTTCACACCATATCATCTACAACATAAAGTATTAGACACATGCATATAACTAATAATATATATAATATGCATAACATTTGCCCATATAATTCTGATTCAAAATAGAAAGAATTAGAGTTAATACAAAAGTAATGCTTTTAGTATATAACCCTATCAAAGTGTGCCCACTGCACACTGGAGTAGCGAAACTTGGGCGGTAAAATCAAAGTGTTTTTGTCTTGACATTTATGTGAGGACCTACTTAAGGACGTTATTCCAAAGTTTCAGAAACGGACCTGTTAGTGCATTTCATAGTATTACTCATTGTATATATGTTTATTCGTAGATGATTGATTATTATGCATATATTAGCTTAGGTTTCAACTTGATTATTCTGTATTCAATACTAGTGAGATGTATAGATAATTGAGACAATAAATAAGGAAACAATAGTTTTATTTCTTAGTTATAGTAGTATAGATGAAGTTTGTGAAGACCTTCACTAGAAAACTCTCACGAGGCTATAACTCGCCCACTAGGGAATTCCTAGTGGTTTAAGACCTTGTTGTATATGGTTAATACAATTGCACTCAGCGAAACGAGATTAGTTAGAACTCTATTTTTGGTCACTTATTCTAATTTCTCATATTTGCTTGAGGATAAGCAAAATACTATTTGGGGGTGGTTTGATAAGAGCCCAAAACAGCAGTTTTAACCCTTTAACAATATTGCTTTTTGACCAATTATGTGATTAATAAGTAAGAGTTAGTACTGTTATGATGTTCTTATGTATTTCAGGCATTGGAGTCGAATATGTGCAGAAATGCGCCCTTTTTTGCGAGATAATAGAGCAACGGTTGGTTGTTAAGAAGTTCTTTGATTAAAGGCCAAGATCCAAGGAGAAAAAGCCCATTTAAAGACCAGTAAAAGCTAAAAAGTCAAAGTCAACGCGGGCAAAAATAGCGTACAAAAGTTAGCAGAACTTCCGAAAGCTGTATCTTTGGACTCATACCTCAGAATTATGCCTACCTTATGTCAAAACGACCGGATTTGAACGAACTTTCTAATGGTCCAAGGCTTGACCCAAACAAAGTAGCAGAAGTGGACGAAAAGGCTGTTGCAGTCAAATCCAACTGAAAATCGCTCTATGGACTGAAGAAATTGGGTTTTGGGATTGATTTTTCGGCCCAAAACATGGCTCTCAACCCATGGACGAAGAAGTGGATCTTGTCTCCTCTATTTGAAGACACAAGACTTAGCTCTTAAGCATCTATTTTTTTTTACTTGGGAATTGTCCAAGAACTTGTTTTTTAGATCTAGTTTTTACTTCATAAAAATAGTTTTCCGTTCCAATAGATTAGTTAGAACAAAGAATGAATATTATTTAGAATCAGATTTAGTTTTATAATAAATTATTAGTTTTTTATTTCAATTTAGTTTATTGATTCAATCTTTATTTAGTTTTCGCTGTCTTAAATTCATAATTAGGTTGTCTTAATTTGATAATTAGTTAATCATCATCTTAGTTCTAGATTAGGTTTAAATCTTGTTTTAATTCATTTGGAATCAATATTATTATTGTTCAATTAGATTTATGAGTTTAATCATTTATTCAATAATGGGTTGTTCTATGTGTTCTTGTGTTAGAAATAATAGTGTAATGATTCAAGACTAAAACCTCCATTAGAGGGGTTTGAGGAAGCCTTGATGAAACTTGATATCGATTAGTGTAGAATAGATCATAATATTCTATTCCCATTCTAGAAAGTGATTAGATCACCTGAGAATGAGTTTGATTGGTTCACATGCTAGTTGTTAGTTGGTAGAGATTACCATGAACAATTAGGGATTAGAAAGACCCAATTGTTATGCGAAAGCATTGCAATTCGGATTACGACAAATCTTCGTTAGTAAATTAAGTCGAGTTAAGGTGCAATAAAATCAAATTCCCCTAATTCTTTATCTAGATTCGAACCTTAGTATTTTAATTGCCATCTTATTATTTAGAACATTTCGATTACGTTATTTCCCATCGTTGTTAGCATAATTATATAATCTGTACTCTCATTGACTTTGATAGAACTGATAATCTTAGTTAACGTGAATTCTAAAGAACTAGAAGTAGAACGAATTTTCTATTCCAACTATATTGCAATAACATTGAGAGTAGAGAACTTTGATAATTAAGCAGAAATTAGTTTTAGTTTTACTTACATTTGAGTTTCATCGCTGATTCGTAGGTAAAACTATCATTTTTACTTTTATCAGGTGGTGTATTTTCATCATGAACAATAGAATACAGGTGTATTGCAGTTTTTGCTCATGTTTTTATGGTAATCTCTTTCCTTATCTCTTCATACTTTGAGGACAAAACATATTTCTATTTGGGGGTGGTATAGTAACATTTTGCAAAAGCTAGACATTTTCTATATAGTAGATATAATAGTATATTTCTTCCTTTCTAAATTTTTTTTCGAAAAAGACCAAAAATATTTTTCTGTTTAGTATTAAAAAGTCTTGTTTCCCTATAATGAATAAAAAGTTTAGAAGTCTCGCTATAGCAATAGAGTAAGGACTTGTTCTTCGAACTTATACTAATATACGTACAATAGTTTATGCATATTTTCATAAATGACATGCATCAACGTTTATTTGTATATAACAGTGAGTTTCCAAGACTAAGATTAGAATAATTAAGTTATATATCCTGTGAGAATCTAGCCAAAAGCATCATCTGAATGATTATTGAGTGATGACACAAAGGATGTCCGGATAGAAATACCACACGTCCACTTGCTTGATTACCACGCCATATCCAAAGAGAGAATTTAGGCCATTTTTGGATCGATATAGCCAAATAAATGTTAAAAACCTAAAAAGATAGTTTTTCCTCTAGTTACCCCCTTTTGAGCCTTCACCATTTTTTAAAAGCCTTTTTATTCTTCGCCAAAAATTCCTAACCCATTATAACACACAATAAAAAGCTTACCCAGCTGACGAGTTAAGAACTAGATGGATATCAGAAAAAGAGAAGAGAGGACCTTGTACAAAAATAGAGTAGTTAGTTGCTTCAAAAAAAAAAAAAAAAAAAAAAAAAAAAAAAAAAAAAACCAAAACCAAAAAAAAAAAAAAAAAAAAAAAAAAAAAAAAAATCAAAGGAGTCAAAAATCGAATCTCCCAAAAGTTCAATATCAAAAACAAAAACAAAAAAAAAACAAAAGAAAAGTTAGAACTCCCAAAAATTCAAAATCATATATACTCACAAAGCCAAAGGGCTAAACGAATGTCTCACAATTCGGAAGAAAAGAACAAAACAAGGTTTTTCTCTAGTTACAAGTATCTTGAAGACCCAGTTTCTCAACTTATCACATTTTGTTTTTTCCCATCCTTTTTCTTTCTAGACCATCACCCTAGCCCCGTAACTCATAATAAAAGTCCTCTAGCTCAATTAGGAATATGATGGTGTGATAATAAGTGGCAAATGTGATCAATCGACCCTAGTTCTTTTGGACGTCATTTGAGTATGTGAGGAATATAAGTGCCCACTGCACTTGAGAGAATGAACCTTGAGTGAATCTATCAGAGAGTTGTGATTGCAACAACCCTGTGAGAACCCACCTTAAGGACTCTTTCCAAAAGTCTCGTAAATGACTATGATTTTGCATTTCATTGCTCATGTTTTGCACATTTATCTTTAGGTGATTAAATTACTATATATATGTTATTCTAAGTTCAAAGGAGCTTGTCATTATTTCTCGCTAATAAGATGTATGGACTTCTGAGAATATATAAGGAAACAAGACCCTTTGTACTAAATAGAAGAAGTTTGTGAGTACCTTCGCTAAAAAAGTCTCACGAGGCTTAAAGCTTGTCCACTAGCGAATTCCTAGTGGTTTAAAGCCTTATTGCAAATGGTCAATGCAATCACACTCTGTGAAACGAGATTAATATAACTTATAATAATAACTCACTCAATTGTGATCTTAATTTTTTTTCTCTCATCTTTGCTTGAGGACAAGCAAGATGCTATTTAGGGGTGAACAACTCCCAAATGTGCATTTTATTACACTTACATTACTGTATTACAACCCTTCTTATGTTTGATGAAAAGACAACTCATAGCTTTTATTGCCTTTTGCAGGATACAAAGAAATTTAGACCACTTATCATAAAAGTTGTGTCTTACTACCGAAAGGAGACTTAATCACACTTATTATTAAGACTAGAAGCTGCTATGAAAAAGTTTTAAAAAGTCAAAGGTCAAAGATTCATAACTAAAGAGCTGGAAGTCAAAGTCCTCAACTCAGAAGACTAGAGATAAATGTCCTCAACTCAAAAAATGGCTTTCTCTAAAACCTATCTTGATCAAGAAGAAAAGGAAAAAGCAAAAGCATAAAGCAAGTGGTGAGGTGTCGTAAATGTAATGGAGAAGGGCAAATCAGTTATTAGCATAAAGTAAGGGTATATAAACTAAAAGCTAGGGAGAGAGAATACACCTAGACTTAATCTAGTGTCATGTAGGATTTATTTTTCTAGTCTTATTTCATTCAAGTCATTTTACTTTATTGTTCTTCATTTTAATCTTGTTATTTTGCTTTGTTATTCAATCAATCAATATTCTTTTTGTTGTTCTTTGTTCCAATCTTTCATTTCAATCATTTCTTTCAATGTTTGTGTTATTTCAATCATTTACAACTTAAGCTTTCAATGTTTTTCATTACTAGCAAACCAATACAAGTCCTAAACTAAGAGTCTATCTTCTTTTCTCCAACTCCCACATTCAAACTCTATACAATCTATGGTGAACCACTTCAAAATCTTTAAGATACTTAAAACTAAACTACTTCACACACCACTTGGTGAAGTGATTTCTTACTTTTTTGAGCCATTTAGTATATCCATCCTAGTCTTGTGCCTAATTGTTCCTTCGAACAGGGAATAGTAATTTATAGACCAAACAAATATTTTCAAAAATCCAAAAAAATGAATTTCTACTGTTTGCGTATGATCATTGATTGAGCATTCATGTCTTATCAATAAGCATCACAACTGTCATGGAATTACAATGCAAACCCAGAACCTTGTTCTTTTTGCAGTAGTCCTTACCACTGGTTATCCTACTGTCCAACATATACCAAATTCGAGTCTACTACGGGAATTCCTTACGATTACGAACCTCATTTTTCAAACTTCCCGAGTACCCAATACACTCAAGAGTTTTCTATTCATGGAGTACCACCACAAATAGTCAACTACTATTCATGTATCCATATGGTTAGTCAGAGTGCAGTTTCACCCAAAGCCCATTACCATTCACATCACCACTTTTATCAAATTTGTATTCCACTCCACCATCCATCACAGACCAGCTCTACTATGAAATGGCCAAGCAAACAATACTAAATCAACAAATAACAACTACCTTATATTTTCTCCAATCCGATTCAATTGATGCCACATCTGAGACTAATATTCTTCCCACCAGTTCAGAACCCAACTGAAAAGAGAAACAAGGTGTTACTATAACAAAGCCAATTGCTAAAGTCCATCCTGATACTCATGACCAATCAAATCCCCATCAACCTCTACTTGACTATAGTTGGAATTCCAAATCTTATGATGATGACTATATGCCCGAAGTCACACTTTCTCTCACATGCCTTAATGTACCATCACCAATAAATGAGAAAACTCCAGCAGAAGAAACTCAAGAGCATGTATTGGAATCGACACACTTGGAAAATGGTATTGAGAAAATATATGAAGATATAGGCAGAGAGGACAAAGAAAATGAAGTGCTTGAAAAATAGGGAATAAAATCTATGGTGGAAAGTGGATTTCAATTTAGTTTGGCCGTTAAATACTTATCGATGGAGAACCTGAGCCACATAACAACCATTGGGAAGTCATTCCCCAATGTTGATAAATCGAACGATGCTTGATTCTTGAAGCCCTAGACCAAACAACTAAATTAAAATCAATAAACTAGAGCCTAAAGTAGTCACGATCCTCTAGAAAATGACAAAAAATATAGCCACGAGGATTTAAAGTAATCAGTTACCGGTGGACCAACTACCTTCCTCACTCTCTACCCAGAGATTCATCGTGAGTGAGATTCTTGGTAGCATACCACTTGGTGAAGTGATTGCTTACTCTTCTGAGCCGTGTAGTAGATCCATTCTAGTCTCATGCCCAATTGTTCCTTTGAACATGACATAGTAATTTAAAGACCAAGCAAATATTTTCAAAAATCTAAAAAATTGAATTTCTACTGTTTTCTTATCATCATTTATTAGGCATTCATGTCTTACCAATATTCATCGCAACAGTAATGGAATTACAATGCAAACCTAGAACCTTGTTCCTTTTGAAATAGTACTTACCACTGGTTATCCCATTGTCCATCATATAACGAATTTGAGTCTACTACGAGAATTCCTTACGATTAGGAACCTCAATTTTCAAACTTTCCGAGTACCCAATACATTCAAGAGTTTTCTAATCATGCTGACAATTAATAGAGTTCCACCACAAATAGTCAACCACTATACATGTATCCATATGGTCAGTCAGAGTGCAGTTTCACCCAAAGCCCATTACCATTCAAATCACCACCTATATCAAATTTGTATTCCACTCCACCATCCATCACAGACCAGCTCTACCAGAAAATAGCCAAGCAAACAATACTAAATCAGCAAATAGCAACTACCTTATATTTTCTCCAATCCGATTCAATTGATGCCACATCTGAGACTAATATTCTTTCCACCAGTCCAGAACCCAACTGAAAAGAGAAACAAGGTGTTACAATAAAGAAACAAATTGTTAAAGCCCATCTTGATATGCCTGACCAATGGAATCCCCATCAACCTCTACCTGACTATAGTTGGAATTCCAAATCTTATGATGATGACTATCTGTCTGAAATCACAGTTCCTCTCACATGCCTTAATGTATCATCACCAATAAATGAGAAAACTCCGGCAGAAGAAATTGAAGAGCATGTATTGGACTCGACACACTTGGAAAATAGTATTGAGATAATTTATGAAGATATAGGCAGAGAGGACAAAGAAAATAAAGTGCTTGAAAAAGAGGGAATAAAATCTATGGTGGAAAGTGGATTTCAATTTAGTTTGGCCGTTAAAGACTTGTCGATGGAGAACCCGAGCCACATAACAACCATTGGGAAGTCATTCACCAATATAGATAAATCAAAAGATGTTTGATTCTTGAAACCCTAGACCAAAAAACTAAATTAAAATCAATCAACTAGAGCCTAAAGTATTCACGATCCTCTAGAAAAGGACAAAAATATGGCCACGAGGACTTAGAGTAATCAGTTACCTGTAGACCAACTACCTTCCTCACTCCCTTCTCCCAGATTCATCATGAGTGAGATTCTTGTTAGCACACCACTTAGTGAAGTGATTGCTTACTTTTCTACACCGTGTAGTAGATCCATCCTAGTCTTGGGCCCAATTGTTCCTTTAAGCAAGGCATAATAATTTATAGACAAAGCAAATATTTTCAAAAATCCAATAAAATGAATTTCTTCTGTTTACGTATCATCATTGATTGTGCATTCATGTATTATCAATATGTATCGCAACTATCATGGAATTACAATGCAAACCCAGAACGTTGTTCTTTTTATGGTAGTCCTTACAACTGGTTATCCCATTGTCCATCATATACCGAATTTAAGTCTACTACAAGAATTTTTTATGATTACTAATTTCAATTTTCAAACTTCCCGAATACCCAATACACTTAAGAGTTTTCTAATCCTACCGACAATTCATGGAGTTCTGATAAGAGCCCAAAACTGTAGTTTTAACCCTTTAACAATATTACTTTTAACCCAAAACTGCATTATAACGGATGTTAGAAGTTCAAATAGGGAGTGGTCATCGCTGCTGCGGTTATGTAGAGGATCCAGCTTCGTGGCAGATACTTATAAGGTCTATATATGTGCGGCAGTTGATGGGATATGGAAAGAAAGGAACGGGAGAAGGTTCAAGAGTAGGGAGAGACCAGCGAAAATAGTCCTGAGGAAAATCAGCAGAGAAACAAAGAGGTATGTTTAGACGCAAACAACTGAGATTGAAGATTCGCTGGAAGCAAGACAACTTTGTCAGACATTAGGAATTCGAGTAAAGTTCAGAGAAAGGAAGAGGCGAGAGTGCAAGTGGCTTCCTTCGGAGGAAGGCAGAGTAAAGCTAAACGCAGATGGTGCTTTGACGGCAGAGGGGTCCGGCCATGGAGGTATAATCAGGAACAGTCAAGGAGAGGTGGTCGCAGCCTATACGGGAAGCGGTGATGTACAAGCTGTTCTCTATCAGGAGCTGAAAGCAATCGCGATTGGACTTGAGCTATGCACTGAATTAGGATATAAAAAGGTGGAAGTTGAAGCTGATTCCCTTATAGCAGTGAATATCATCACAAAAATTGCAAAACCACCATGGACGTGTTCGAATTTGGAGGCCATGATATCAAAGCTAGCTGCCACATTCAGCTACTGCTCTTTTGCACATATCTTCAGGGAAGCTAACAAGCCGGCAGATTTGCTTGCAGGGCTTAAGATTTCTGATTGTAATGACTTAGTAAAGTTTACTCCTCCCCTAGATAGAGAATTGTATAGACTCATAGAGGAGGATGCTATAGGTACAATCTATGTAAGACTTGGTTGATTTATACAGGTGAGGGTCAGCCTAACCCTAGCTTATCTTTAAAAAAAAAATTACTTTTAGACTAATTATGTGATTAATAAGTAAGAGTTAGTACTGTTATCGTGTTCTTGTGTATTTCAGGCATTGGAGTCGAATATGTGAAGAAATGCGTCCCTTTTGCGAGATAAAAGAGCAAAGGTTGGTTGTTAAGAAGTTCTATGATTAAAGGCCAAGATTCAAGGAGAAAAAGCCTTTTTAAAGCCCGGTCAAAGCTAAAAAGTCAAAGTCAACACAAGCAGAAATAGCGCATAAAAGTCAACATAACTTCTACAGGTTGTATCTTTGGACTCAGACCTTGGAATTAGGCCTACCATATGTCACAACGACTGGCTCGGAACGAACTTTCTAATGGTCTAGGCCTTGATCAAATCGGAGAAGTAGAAGTGGATGAAAACATTGTTGAATCCATTTCCAGCGGAAAACCCCTTTGTAGACTGAAATAACGATGTTTTGGGCTCGATTTTATGGCCCAAAACATGGCTCCAAAGCTTATGCACGATTTTGTAGACCTAGCCTATTCTATATAAAGAGGACTAAGGCCAAACTCTTAAGAACTCTTGGATTAGATAGATAATATATATTAGATCCATAATATAGTTAGTTATCCATAAACTTAGTTTTAAGTTAGTTTTAATTCAGTTTTTTTTACAGTTTGAATTCTTAGAATCTTTCAATTAGATTAATAAAGAAATTATTATCCTTTCAATAATGTCTTGTTCTTATTGTTCTTATTCTATGAATGATGGTTTGATGAATCAAGGCTAAAACCTCCATTATAGGGCTTTGAGGAAGCTTTGATGAAGACTTGATTGTGTTATTATAGATATAGTTGTGATAATCTATTCCACTCTAGAAAGTAATTAGTTCACCATGAAAATGGGTTTAATTGCTTCACATGCTAATTATTAGTTGGTAGAGATTACCATGAATAATTAGGGATTAGAAATACCCAACCTTTATGTGAAAACGTAAAGATTAGGATTACAACAAATTTCATACTAGTTTATTAAGTCAAATCAAGGTGGAATCAAATTCCCCTAATTCCTTCCCATATTCACATCATAGTTTGAATTGTTGTAGTTTAAATCATAACATCTAAATTAGTTAAATCACCGTCTTAACATAATTTCATTTCGTTACTCTCATCGATTTTGTTAGAATTAATTAACTAGGAAATCTTACGTTTAAACAAACTAGGAGTGAACGAATTCTCTACTCCACATATTGCATTAATAACGAGAGTAGAATTTTGATACATTAGAGTAAAATTTAATCGTTTTACTTATTCTTGAGTTTAATTAGTTAAGTCTAGGTAAAACTATATATTTACGGTTATCAAGTTCCACCACAAATAGTCAATCACTATACATGTATCCATATAGTTAGTCAGAGTGCGGTTTCACCTAAAGCCCATTACCATTCACATCACAACCCATATCAAATTTGTATTCCACTCCACCATCCATCACATACCAACTCTACCAGGAAATGGCCAAGCAAACAATACTAAATCAGCAAATAGCAACTTCCTTATATTTTTTCCAATCCGATTAAATTGATGCCATATCTGAGACTAATATTCTACCCACCAGTCCAGAACCCAACCGAAAAGAGAAATAAGGTGTTACTAAAACAAAGCCAATTGCTAAAGCCCATTCTGGTACTCATGACCAATCAAATCCCCATCAACCTCTACCTGACTATAGTTGGAATTCCAAATCTTATGATGATGACTATATTCCCAAAATCACAGTTTCTCTCACATGCCTTAATGCATCAACACCAATAAATGAGAAAACTCCAACAGAAGACACTCAAGAGCATGTATTGGACATGACACACTTTGAAAATGGCATTGAGAAAACATATGAAGATATAGGCAGAGAGGACAGAGAAAATGAAGTGCTTGAAAAAGAGGGAATAAAATCTATGGTGGAAAGTGGATTTCAATTTAGTTTGGCCATTAAAGACTTATCGATGGATTTCTTCTATTTGCGTATCATCATTGATTGAGCATTCATGTCTTATCAATATTGATAGGCACATAAATATTACATTATTCATGCCCAATTTTATATTAGTTAGTTTGTTTAATTAATTTTTTTTATTTAGTTAGTATGTTTTAGTGATTTTGCAGGAATTGGAGATAAATTGATTAAATGTGTCGAAACTGGCTAGATACGTGAGGGGTTATTTAGACTTTGGTCCTACTATTAATAGCGAAATTAGGCTTTGGTCATACTTTTCAAATTTATTAGGTTTTGGTCCTACTTTTTTCTTTGACTGTGAGTCAATATAGTTGACTTTAGTTAACCTAATTGTTATTTCAAAATGGCCAGAATACCCCTCCTGCATTTTGAAAACTGTCGTCCTGTAGATGACTTCTGGAATGAGATCTTCTATCTCTCATGAATAGGAGACCTTGTTCTCTTACTAACATGGCGATCTTCATGGTATCTATCATGATATGGAGAGTGCACAACAGTTGCGTACTTGTCTTCCCCTCTGTCCTCAGGAGACATTGATTTCCTTCGATGTCCAACACTGTTTCTTTCAATGTCCACTAGTTCTGAATGCTTCCTCAAGCTACGTCTCGCTAACTCAAGGTCTTTAACATCAACATCTTTTCCATAAATTGGAGACCTCAACCTACCATGAGCAGATTCTGATTGTATTTCCAAATGAGGAGAAGAGTCCAAGCCTCCTTCTGTCCTCAGAAGATCTTTACGAGATTTGTATTCGATGTCCCCATTGACACGGCTAGATGTTCTATCTTTGTGATGCTTCTCCCGTTTCTTCTCCTTAAGCTCCACTGACTCATAATCCCTGTCATCAGCTTCGTCAGTTTCATAATAATCCTTATCACCAGATTCCAAGTCTCTCCTATTAGTAGGTGATTTAAACACGATATCATTTTCCACTAAAACATATGATTTAAACACCATATCAAACCAATCATCACAAACATAAATTTATATCCTTTTTATTTAAACATGCCTCAAACTCATTCTCCCAACAATTGAATTACAATTCAACCGATAAAGCGGATTGAATTGTTCTCCAGGCTTAATTTCACCAGATTTAGCATCAGATTCCACTTTATTATCTTCTTCTTCAAGAATCTCTCCTTCCTCTTTATCATAATTATCATCAATAACAACCGGTACAATTTTTCTTCTTCTTTCTCATGTTCACATGAACATCTTAACAAAAAAACTACCACCATTCCAGCGAGATTCAAAAATGAGTCTCTTATTACAGGTGACTCAACTTATATTAACATAAGTAAGTTTAAATAGTTAATATTTTTTGGAGTTTTGTTCAACAGCGATGTGAAGTCAGTTTGAAAGAATTAGGGCATTATGTTTGTTTTGGTTGATCGGGAGTTGTAAACATGACTAGAGCAGTTGGTTCTAGATTTATTAAAGATGATAATGGTGGCTGGTGGAAAACTTGAGATTTCTGTGTCTCGTGACAAGCACACTGAAGGGTAATGTTGTCATTTTGAATATACAAACAGATTGACCAGGGTTAACTATATTGACTCACAGTCAACAAACAGATGTAGGACCAAAGCCTAATAAATTTGAAAAGTATGACTAAAGCCTAATTTCGCTATTAATAGTAGGACCAAAGTCTAAATAACCCATATGTGAGTTCCTTGTTTGGTTGGTCTGCCATTGGTTTTACTGTTCACTTGAAGTGTCCAATACTGGTGAATAGATTATTTGTTTGCGTTAGATGGCTTGATTTATTGGTTTGGGCTTTGTAATATTGGGCTAAGGAAAAGAGGAAAAAATGAAATAAATGGAAAGGGGCCATGAACTTAAGTGGCACGTGACCAGCCTATAACCAAACATAAAAGCCCACACTTCCAAGCCCATACTAACATATAACCCACCAAGCCATATTATAACTATGCTGCACCTTGGACCACTTGATCAAAACAATAGTTTCCTTCTCCATATCCATTTCTCACGAACCAGAAACTGATCCCTCTAATTCCGGCGATACAAATCGAACCAATAAACCCAACCAATGAAAGTCCACACCATCATAATCCATCAATCATTTCTTTCATTTAGCCTAAACCACCAAATCATATAAACCTACCCATTCCATGTTCAGTTCGATTGAACATCGATACCAACAGCCTTTCCAATTTGGTGGGATTGAATCCCGAAAATCTCGAGACCGAAAGAGAAGCTCCTAATTCTATTCTACCACTTTCATGACTTAAACAAAAGCATATAAATACTGAGGAAAAAGGCAGTTTGCAGGTCTCTCCAAAACACAGAAAAGAAAAATCATAGAAAAGAGAATAAAGACAGAGAGAAAGGAGAAAGAGAGCTCGAGAATAGAGAGACAGAGAGAGGTCGAAACTAAAGCAGGTTATATCTTTTTGAGGCCGGATTTTGAGCAGACCAGGAATCGAAAGAGGAGAACAGTGACTAAAGCAAGTAGACAACAAATTCACTGTGACAATGAGTTCTTCTATCTTTGTTTTATTTACTGTTCGATTATTATGTGTAGCTAAATCCAAGCTAGAGCTTAGAGGAAGCCATAGACTTGCGTGGGTTTATACTATTTAATTGATTCATTATTCTCGGAACTTAAAGATTCATTGATTGTTTTCATATTGATATTAGTGGTTTACCTTCATTGATTATATCTTGCATGTTATGCCATGACTTGACTAGTTAATAGTTGGATTAATATTCTATATTTATCAAAGCATCATTTTTATCGTTTACGTAAACTTATGAGAAGTTGTGCTGTAAGAAGACGATTTTTGCTAGGAGTTTATTTTCTCATTTGCTGAATTTCAATCAAACCAATATATAGATTTATATAAGAGCTCAACGTTCACATCTTCGAGAAAGCTAGGGTTACCTTTCCCTCGTGCTACTCATCATAGAAGGAGAACTTTGAATTAATTTAATTATGACAACTTACAACAGTCTAAGGTGGATTCGAATGCCTTAGTGTTCTCTCCATTAATAGTTTTAATATTAGTTTTATTATTTTCATAGTTTAACTAACTTTAGTTAATAATTACTTTTCCTACAAACCAATATAGTTCGGATTAGATTAAGTAGTATTTTAATATTCAATTGTACCCAACACGCATTCTCTGTGGGATCGACCCCGTATTTGCACACCTACTATAATAGACCTCGTGCGCTTGCGAGTATTATTATAAGTAAAATAGGATTTAATTAGCCTGTTAATTTAGGTCGGTTAAATCTCTATCAAGTTTTTGGCGTCGCTGCCGGGGATTCTGGTACAATTGAGTTTTAAAGTTTTATTTATCGTGATTCATAGTTTAAGTTTAGTCGTAATTTTATTATTTCTTAGTTTCCGTCTATAATTTTGATTTTCGCAGGCAGTAAGCAAATATTTCTTCTTACAAAACTGAGAGTTGTGATTTTCCTGAGGACTTTTGTGGAGTTGCTTGCTTGTCATCACTTGATAAGAGTAAAATTGATAAATGTAATGAATATGATAAAAATGAATAGTCTACCTACGAAATGAACGATGAATTCACAACGTAAGTAAACTAGAACTAAACTTTTACGTGGTTGATTATCAAAGTTTCCTACTCTCAAGTCTATCGAAATAGAATGGAGTAACGAATTCGTTCCACTCCTAGTGCTCTAGCATGGATGTTTTCTAATCTAACTAGTCGTTTTTAAGTCTATGAGAGTTTTACGAAGGGAATTATACTACGATGCAACTACCCACAAGATGCAACTAGTCGGTTATCAGAATACTAAGGGAATGCTACGTTGATTCTATGATAAGGAGTTAGAGGGGGATTGATTCCACCTTAACTCAACTTAATCCACTAACCATTTAATAAATCGAATCCGAATTGAATCGCTTCGTGAGAACAATTGGTTATTCCTAATCCCTAATTATACATGGCATTTCTACCAATTCATAACTAGCATGTGAACAATTAAACCCATTCTCATGGTGAACTAATCGCTCTCGAGTGGAATAGAAAATATGGCGACTCTACGATAATCGAATCAAGCTTTCATCAAGGCTTCACAACCCCCCTCTAATGGAGGTTTAGCCTTGAATCATTCGCAATCATTTCCATTTAGATTAAGACTAAACATAATATAAAGCATTGAAATTTACTTAATTTAACAATAATGAAATCTAATTTAATGACTAAATTGAAATAAGGACGGGGAATTGAAATTAGATCTAGAATTGGAATTGACAAAATCGAAATGGGTAAAGAATACTACTTTATTGATCTAATCAAATGAAGAACAAGATTCAAGGTTTAATCTAATGAAATGAATTAGATTTGAAACTATACTTAATCAAAAACAATTAAATAAAACTAGATCTAGAAGCTATTTTAATGGCTACTTTCTATTCTAAGCTATCTACTATTTTCTAACCATCACTCGACTGCCATTAACACCGAGTCAAGCTTTTGTTTTTATACATCCAGATCCAAAATCGTGCATGGGCTTGGAGCCATGTTTTGGGCGAGAATCAGGCCCAAAACCCAATTCTTTCAGTCCAAAAAGGCCTCTTCAGCTGCAGTTGGCTTCCACAGACTTTTCGTCCACTTCTGCTCCTCTGATTGGGTCAAGGCTTGGACCATTGCAAAGCTCTTTCCGAGCCGGTCGTTTTGACATAAGGTAGGCCTCATTCGAGGTCTGAGTCCAAAGATATGGCATTCGGAAGTTCTGCTGACTTTTGCTCCTTTATCTCGCTAAAATGGCACATTTCTGCACATAATGGACTTTGAAGCCTGAAATGCATAAAAAACACTTAATCAGTATTAACTCTTACTTATTATTCACATAATTGGTCTAACAGTATGATTATTAAGGGGTTAAAACTACAGTTTTGGGCTCTTATCAAACCACCCAAAACAAGCATTTTGCTTGTCCTCAAGCAAAGATGAGAAATTAGAATAAGTGACCAAAATGGAGTTCTACCTAATCTCGTTTATTTGAGTGCGATTGCATTGACCATATGCAACAAGGCCTTAAACCACTAGGAATTCCCTAGTGGACGAGTTATAGCCCTCGTGAGAGTTTTCCAAATGAAGGTACTCACAAACTTCATCTATACTACAAACGACTAAGAAAATAAAACTATTGTTTCCTTATTCATGCTCAACTATCTATACATCTCTCTAGCAATTACATAAGAATAACCAGTCAAAACCCTAAGTTAATATATGCATAATAATCAATCATCTACAATAAACATATATACAATGAGTAGTACTATCAAATGTTTAGCGGGTTTGTTTTCGAGAACTTCGGAATAAGCGTCCTTAAGTAGGTTCTCACAATAATAGTCAAGAAACAACACTCGATTTTTCCACTCAAGTTTAAGCTACTCCGATTAATGCAGTGGGCACACTTTACCTTACAATCTCAATGACAACAAGGAAGCCGGGTCGATCAAACACATCGCCACTTACTATCACACTAACCTATTCCTAATCGAGCTAGAGGTCTTTATTAGGTGTTACGGGATTAGGAGGTGGTTTAAGAAGGAAGGAAATGGATATTCAAAAGGACAAGTCCTGAGATAATAGAGTCTTCAGATTATGTAACTTAGAGAAAACCTTGTTATTTTCTTTTGCTTCTATACTTTGTTTCCATCGTTAGCCATTTTTTTCTTTTCTTTTTCTTTGGCTTTTGACTCCCCTTTTATTCTATTTTTTTTTTTTGGAGTTTTTATTTTATTTCTATTTTTCTTTTCTTTGGATGGAAACTTCTTTTCTTTATTTTTACAAGCAACTAACAATTTTTGTTTACACGTGTTTTTCTCTTCTTCTTTCTTCACTCATTCTATTCTTAGACTTATTCTAAATTGGGTAGGTTGATTTATTCTCTTTTTTTTTTTTTTTTATTTTGTTTTTTTTTTTGTAACAGGGTAAAAGAATTGTGGTTTATGGAAGGGCTAATGAAAGACTCGAGTGGCGACTAGCGGAAAATAATTCATAGGTTTGAATTTCGGCAATATCGATCCAAAGAGCGCCTAAATTCTCACTAGGATATGGTTTAGTGATCAAGCAAGTGGACGTGTGATTTCTCTATCCGATTTTACTTCTCCCTTGTGTCATTTCTCAAATGTTTGTTTCATATAAGGCTTTTAGGCTATATTCTCTCACAGGATTTGTAGAATAAGTACTCTAGCCTAGATTTCAGAAACTTATCGCTAACAATCATAGATACTCATGTAATATATTTATAGATAGATGCAAAGATTATTACCTACACGATTAACCTAAGTTTCTAACAATTATTCGATGCAAATGACTATGTGAGACTTCTAGATTGTTAAAAGCATGGAGAAAGAAACAATACCAATATTCCTAAGTGTATAGCATGACTTATTTATTTATATTTTTAAATTTTTGAAATTTTAACTAGAAAACAAATGCATATTATGTCTATCTATATCGTAACAGATGTCTTAATTACACGTGTTTCTATGCCCCCCAAACAAAAAGCATGCTTTGTCCTCAAAGCATTTAAATAAAGAGAGTAGGAAAAATACCATTGAAACGCGTGAAATTCAGGAACATCTGCAAAACAAAGTTAGAACGTACTAATATAGGAAATAAAAACTGACACAACTCTATAAGAGTTCTACCCATTATGGGGTTAACATAATTAAATTGCTTGGGACATAAGCAGACACTAACAGAACTAAAACTTACCTCCACTCCCGTTGTTATTCGTCATCTTCGTCATCCTCTACTTCTATAAAGAAGTGAGGTTCCTTCGCGTCCTGCCATGCTATGATAATTTGCCAGGCTTCACGCCATTTATCATCTATGGTTGCTAACCTATTAAGTGCCACTTGGTCGACGATGGGGTGTAGGGTGCAACCTGGTGAGGTTGTATCCGCCACCCATGCCAAGTCATTGCACGGAAAGATCGAATAATACTATTGGTGGGTCGCACCGTGTCTACCTTTTAATCCAATCCGTGAAACGTGTACAAAAACAGGAAAGAAACATAGCATAATAATGGAATTAGAACGGGCATAAGAAGGTACTTATGCCTCATGGTATGGGCTCGTGCTAAACTAGACATCAAAGTCCCGGGAAGGTCATAGAACCGGCGCCCATTGGCTAAAGCAAGGAAAACGCTGCAAGTGGCGCCATTCACGTAAGAAAACGCCATTCCCTAAAATGTTTAGCATAATCCAAAACATAACAGTTCCTATGTTCATGGACGCTACCTACCGGCAACGCGTTATAGTCCCCTTGGTCCTCAATACGGAAAATGCACGCCCCATAAGCCTCGTGCAAAGACTCATAAGTATAGACATGCATATTATCGACCCAATAGCACCATGGGTCTTGTATCTCGGCAGGCATAGCAAGTCCAAGAACAAATGCTAGCAAGAACCGGTAATTTCCATTGGTTCATCGTCAATGGTGATGGAGAACACTTGTTCTCCATCCGTCTCTCAAAGAAAATGCAGTTATTATAAAAATAAGATGCAAGTCCGGAGAATAAAGTTCAGCCGGTCTTACCATAAGAGGTTCCCAGCCAACGATGTGATCACCTCATGAAACCAAGCACCGTAAGTAGTGCTTTGGAACAAATCTTCAAAGACTGTTCGGTATTATTATGGGAGATGTCATCTCAAAACTACGTTCTGGAATAGTTGCAAAAGGACCGGGCACAACGCGGCGAAAAACTGGGAATTTTTCTGGTCAGAGAAGTCAGTATGGCTGGCGCTCAAATAAAGGCTGGCGCTGGGCTTTGTATTTTAGAATTCCAAGAACTTAGCTGGTCGCTTTGACTTGGGCGTGAAGCCTCGAGCAAATTTTTCTCGACAGTGTAGGTAGCTGAAAGGCCAACTAACTAAGCGTGGCGCTGGCCCGAATTTGATTTTGTGAAAATGGAGACTAAACGTGGGAATCGCTGGTGTGAAGGGTGAGTGATGGGGTTTAGGTGTAGTGTGAGTTGTGAGGGTAGATTGTATCAAGTTTATATAGGTTTTTAAAGTTGCTAGAATGGATCGGAAAGTTGCCAAAACTAATTACGACGGTTTCGGAAATCCTAAAATTTCCAAACTCGAAAACGGAAACAACTCACATCCCGGATTCGATTCAAACCCAAGATTCTTATTTGGATTTTATGATTGAATGTACCTATTTAATCTAGATTTCATCCTACAATGATTCTCAATCATAGATAGGCCTAAACTCCATATTTTCACCTTACTCCCATGAAGAAATTCTAACACTAGGGTTTTATAAAAATACGACTTTGAAATGATAAAACCACCCCCAAACAAGTTGGGAAGGTGGGATCAATATGAAACAAGCACACATACTGAAAATAACCCTTTATATTATAATTTTCATTCGGAGGTCCTTTTTCACTTACAAAATTCAAATTACGAGAATAAAAATTACATTACAATAAAAACAACAAAAATAAATAAAACAACAACTTATAAAACAAAAATAACTACGACTATCACTCCTCATCCTCTCTAAACACCTCGCCCGGTGGTGGTGAGAGGGCACAGTCTCTAGTGGTGGCTCACGGGCTCCGAAGGTCCAAAGAAGGCCGTCCTTCGCCGACGACGCTCATGTCTCGTCGAAGTGTCCTCGAGGCAGAGTCTCAGTATGAGGTGGGAAGCGCGCTAGCATATCCACTCTAAACCGGCTACGGGCTTCCATCTCCACCGCTTTGCTCCCATCTCTCATCCTCCTCCGGGTGCGGATCTCGGTTGTGATGAATGGTCTTTGTCGAGTCCGGAGGTCTGCACGAGAGTGTTGAGTGAGCGATGCCCCTATGAAGCATAGCCATGCGCCAAAGATCAGACCAACACCTCCGGAAGGCATCCGTATCAAAGCAAGTCCCATCCTCCTCATCCTCCTCCAAATCATCCTGGCGTTGTCCCCGGCTCCACCATCCTCTTCTTCTTCCTCTCTATCCTCAGCCCTCCTCCAAACTTGTTGGACACACTCCCTATAGATACGCGGGTTACGTGCGCGGGGTAATGTAAATCCTCTCGGATGCAGGAGTTGCTTTCATCTTCAAAGATGATCTTAGTAATAAGCGCGAGGGGGGAGAGGTGCCAAAGACCTTCGAACCCCTAATAATGTTCAGCCAAAAACTCCGGGATGCAGAAATCATACTTCGCTCTGGAGTACCCATAGCGATGGAGGCAGGTCAGACCGATGTCACTGACCTTGTCCTTGCCTAGGACATTCCGACCAATCCACTGAGCTGTAGCCAGTTGGTTGGTCCTGAGGGATGCCTGGCGAACACAATGGGAGTTTGGATTGTAACTCCCATTGATGACAGTAACGCCCATCAACGCGGCTCTACCCGATCAAACCGAGGATCCTATAAAGTGGCATCAGATTGATTCTAGGCGGAATGCCTAGAATCTCCAACAGATCCGTAGTCAACTCCCTCCTCTTCTTCTTCACCAACACAAAAATCCTACTCCCTTCCAACTCCCTGGTGTTGTAGAACCGTCGGACCAAGTCTTCATGGTAGAAGTCTTCGGTCGAGTACCAGAGACTATTCCAGTCTCTACTAGCCATTTCATTTCACCGTAAAACTTAAAAATGGCGAAATGGTCGGCGATGAAAACTTGCTCGGTATGATTGGCGTTGTTGAGCCATTTGAAATTTGAATACGGTTTGGGGTTTGTAGAGGTGTGGTAGTGGTGGTTTAACTTGACCGATGAAGGAACAGTGGTGGTGGTGGTGGTGTGGTGGCGGTAGAAGACCACCGAAATTTTGAATTTTTGGTGGTTTTGTTGGGTTAAATTGGTGGAGGTGGTTTTGATTGGTGTTTGAAGTCGATTGGGGTTGGGATTTGATTTTTTTTGGCGTGGGTTGTTTTAGTTTTCTTTTTATTTGATTTTTGTTTTAGGTTTAAGCTTTAAGCTTGGCGTTAATGGCGGTGGAAGATGAAGAACGCGATGAACTGTTCGCGGAGAAGGTAAGAGCGCCTTGGCCTCTCCATGGGCTGGTGGGCTGGTTGGGCCCAAGCCCAAAATCGAAATTTTTATTTTTCGATTTTTTTGCTTAATTTCAAATCAAAATTCCCGCTTCGTTACCGGTCCGATTTTTGCGAATGAGATATGGAAATGATCAGGAGAGAATTTCCTATCCAATTATCCATAAAACACTCTATTCCGACTTCAGATGACATACGTGATAGTGGAAAACGCCTCGAAATGCGTGCATGACGTAAGTTATGCGAATGAATGAAATCTAAATTAATAGATTATGTCAATCCGAATCGTAATACAATAAAACGCCTAAGCAACTCTAATGGGACATAAAACATTTTAGTACGAAACATTTAACACCCCACCCCAAACAAATTTTTACAACGAAGCTTAGAAAATTTGTTTTAGCGATGGGTCTTTTAAAGTCGATTCGAGACTTCCTAGATTACTCTGTTTATTTTTATTTTTTATTTTTTATTTTATTTTTAGAAGGAAAAACAATAAGCAATAAAGACATAATTCACAAAGATAGAGAAACATGACTCAAAAATCCGAGAAAAACATGCAAGAGTGGAAAACGTGAACTATGTGAACCGTGGACTTAGGATCCAAGTATTACAGCCACACACTCCATAGGGAGGGCCCGGTTACCTTAATGGTGCACTCACCAATATATTGGAATGAAAGAAAATGCACCAACACAGAAATTTGAGTCGTTTATAGTCGATACTCAAGACTTTATCTAAAACATATGTATGAACATGCAGGTTGATCATATATCAACAACCGAAATAGTTGTGGATCATTCCATAAATAAATATCAGAGAAAACATATCCAAACACAATGAAGCACCAAGATTTCCCTACGATTACGACCTAGTGGAATCCAAACGAAGTCGGATTACCCTATTGTGTAACCTATCATGCACCTTCTTTTTTCATTTTTGAATGCGTGGGTGTTTTAGTAAATAAGTGTGGAAAAGTGAATGGTTGTGGAGGATATGGTGGATATGGATAAGTTTTAGAAAGACAGCCTGTGCACAATGAGGATGTGGTTTTAGCACTGAACTCATTCATTGTGTGTGTGTAGGACTGCCTCAATTCTGAAAATGAAGGTGTCAAATAGTTTGTCCTTCCAAGTATCCGTTTGCTAGGAGGATTTAAAAATTATGAAGCACGGGGAGAAACAAAAGGATCGAAAGTGCAAACTCGAGATTCCTTTGAAAGGGTGGAAGGAGGGGAATCGAGGTGGATGTTGTGCAAGTTAGTTCTTGATAGGGTGAAATTTCACCTACTCGAAAAAACTCATCAAATTCCTCATCTAGATTGGTCATATCCACATTACTATGGTAGTCCTCTACATCTTTGAGAAAGTCATCTATCCCTTCCTCATCAATAATACGTGTATCGACTAGTGTAGGAATGAAAATGTTGGAGTCTGACTTTCCAAAGGAAAGAATTTTCGGCATATGACTATCAGGGAACGTGTTGTTGAAATAATCTCGAGCAAAGCTCTCGATCATGCTAACCTCTCCATCCATAGACGAATCGGGTAATTGTGTCCTTGTTTTAAAAACATTGACTTCAACAGCAAGATGGCCAAAAGACATGGACATTGAACCATCACGGCAATTAATGAGCGCATTGGCAGTTGCCAGGAAAGGACGCCCTAAAATAATCGGGACAGAGTCGTTAGCGACTTCTGTATCGAGGACTACAAAATCAGCCGGATAGTAGAAATCCTGAACTTTTACCAACACATTTTCGACTACACCCTTAGGATACTTAATAGACCGATCAGCTAATTGCAACGTCATTTTAGTGGGTTGCATCTTGTCTAGACCTATTTGTCTATACAAATAAAATGGGAGTAAGTTAACACTAGCCCCCAGGTCTAATAACGCGGTCGTCGTATAGGAATCTCCTAAGGTGCATTGACTGATAGGGGCTAACCGGGGTCCTTGTACTTAACAATTCCATTATGTTCAGATAAGGTTGGGAATTGTTCGTTAAAAGCGTCTTTTGGTATATTTGTCTTACGCCCTAGTAGTACACAATTCCTTAAGAAACTTAGCATGGTGTGGTAGCTTTTTATACCTTCGAGGAAAGGAAGGTTTATAGTTAGATTCTTGAAAACGTCCCTAATCTCCTCGTAATTTGTATCTCTAGTTAACATGGCTAATTTTTGTGGAAACGGTGGTTTCTGTCTATATTTAGCAATGATATCACCTGGATGTTTAACCGTGGCTTTCTGTTTCTTAGGTTGTGTTGTAACTGGTACCTCTACAGTGGTAGGCTCTTCAGTTTCTATTTCGGTATCTAGTAATATAGCAGGTGTAGGGGCTACTGGTGGGGTAACTATAGGCATAGTTACTTTGTTATCAACCACTCTGCCAGAACGGAGAGTGGTGATGGCATTTATCTCACCTACATTTTCATATTCATTACTAGTATTATCGGTGACCTCAAAGGCTGTGTTTGTTGTTTTAGGATTAGGTATTGCGTTACCTGGAAACACACCTTTGGGTTGGGCTTTATCTTGAGCCAATTGTTGGGTTAAATTATTTACGGATTGTAGAAGCTGTTGGTTGGATTGAGCCATGGTTTGGAAAAGTTTTTGGCTCACTTGTATAAAGGTGTCAAGACGATCCGGTTGTGTGGGTGTAGTGGTCACGGGTGGTGTTAATTGGAACTATTTCCCGTGAATTATTTATTGGTGGATTTTGATAGTTATTATTTACCGGAACGATACCTCTATTAGCATTATAATTATTATAATTACCTTGACCTTGTGCTTGACCTTGTGCTTGACCTTGTCGAGGTTGCACTTGGTTGTTATAATTATTAAAATTACCCTGACCCTGTCCTTGTCGTAGTGGAGCTTGGTTAAAGCTCTGCGTTGGCCTAACATATTGATGATTGTACCCTTGAGGTGTGACGTTTTGGTTATTCCGCCAACCGAAGTTGGGATTTTGTCTCCAAGGGGCGTTAGGTTCACTATTAATGGAACAAGCCTGTTCATAGGCTATAGGACAGTGGGAATCGGGATGCTCAGGGCTCCAACAGAAACTACATGGGTTTGAATTTACATTCATGACGGGGATAGGCTTTTGTTGTACAGAAATGGCCTCTACCTTTTTAGTGAGTGATTCGATTAGAGTTTTAAGCTCGGAATCGTGTTTAATTTCAAACATACCGGCGGCCTTAACTGTTGAAGAAGAACTAGCTGAGCGGGGGATATCATCACTACCCCCCCAATTATTATTTCGCTTAGTTTGGTCTTCTAAAAATTTATAAGCCTCCGAGGCTCCTTTACTTAAGAAACTACCCCATTCATAATGTCAAGGACTTCTTTATGGTGATGTTGAAGTCCTTTGAAAAGGCACCTAACTAACGTGTCTTTTGCTAGGTTATGGTGTGGACACTCTATAAGCGGATCGGTGAAAACGATTCCAAGCCTCTGAAAATGATTCATGAGGATTTTGTCGAAAAGAAATGAATCTTGGAAAGCATCTCATCCGTCTTTAGGGGTGGGTAAAATGTTCCATAAACAAATTTGAACAAGTTTAGCCCACGAGTCCACATTTAGCGCTTTGGGCAGTTAACCAAGACGCCTTTATCGCCTAAGGTGAAAGGGAATACCCTTAATTTAATTTGTTCGAACCAACCGTAGGATGGTGGAATGTTGTTAGGACTTGTTCAATCCTACGATGTGGCTGTGGTAAGGTTTTTCATGGTCTAAACCATGAAAAACGGGTAACAAATTAAAAATATTTGGAGGGATTCTGAAATCCCCCGGTGGGTCTGCTAGAACGATGCAAGATTTGGGGCTATCGCTCAAGGCTTTGTAGAAGTCCGAGAGAGGAGTCTCTCTTTCTTCCCCCATTATATTAGGTGGTGTGTGTGGAATAGTAGCTAGAGGTGTAGTTTGTGGTATACTAGATAGACTTGTTTGTTGATGTTGTTGTGTATTTACGTTAGGTGTTTTTGTTCGGCCAGACCTTAATCTCATGCAAGACTAAGTCGAGCTTAACTAAACATGCAACAGTCCAAACAATTCTGATGTACTAGTATAAACCTCTAACAGGAGATGCGAGGTGTGGAAGAAAGGAATACGACAAGGCCCTTGCTTCGCTTTATGAATAGCATCTTGTGTACGCGTGTTCAGTGTATATAAGAGAATAGAACACTGAAAAACTTGACAACTCGAAGTTCGAATCAAACTGTGGAAATCCGGAAATTTCAGCTAAGGGCGCGGGCGCGCTCTATCTTGGGCGCGGGCGCGCTCTTTGTAAATTCGAAAGTCCAGTAACTTAGCGCGGGTTAAGCTCTCTTGAAGCTGGCGCTATGTGAGTGTATTGATCAAATTCCAAGAACATACATGGCGGTCGCTCTTTTTTTAGTGCTGGCGCCATTGAGTGTATTTCCTCGCGAATTTTTCCAAAACTGAAACGGCAACCACAAGTATGAATCAAACAAGGGTGGGTGGGTGAAATGGGACTTAAAAAATTACTAATTCTATTATGAAAACAATGCTAAAGTGCAACTAAAGATGGCAGTGGCCATTTGATAAGAGTAAAATTGATAAATGTAATGAATATGATAAAATGAATAGTCTACCTACTTAAAATGAGCGATGAATTCACAACGTAAGTAAACTATAACTAAACTTTTACGTGGTTGATTATCAAAGTTTCCTACTCTCAAGTCTATCGAAATAGAATGGAGTAACTAATTGTTCCACTCCTAGTGCTCTAGCATGGATGTTTTCTAATCTAACTAGTCGTTTTTAAGTCTATGAGAGTTTTACGAAGGGAATTATACTACGATGCAACTACCCACAAGATGCAACTAGTCGGTTATCAGAATACTAAGGGAATGCTACGTTGATTCTATGATAAGGAGTTAGAGGGGGATTGATTCCACCTTAACTCAACTTAATCCACTAACCATTTAATCGTCAGTAATCCGAATTGAACTGCTTCGCAGAACAATTGGTTATTCCTAATCCCTAATTATACATGGCATTTCTACCAATTCATAACTAGCATGTGAACAATTAAACCCATTCTCATGGTGAACTAATCGTCTCTAGAGTGGAATAGAAAATACGACGACTCTACGATAATCGGAATCAAGCTTTCATCAAGGCTTCACAACCCCTCTAATGGAGGTTTAGCCTTGAATCATTCATAATCATTTCCATTTAGATTAAGACTAAACATAATATAAAGCATTGAAATTTACTTAATTTAACAATAATGAAATCTAATTTAATGACTAAATTGAAATAAGGACAGGAATTGAAATTAGATCTAGAATTGGAATTGACAAAATCGAAATGGGTAAAGAATACTACTTTATTGATCTAATCAAATGAAGAATAAGATTCAAGGTTTAATCTAATGAAATGAATTAGATTTGAAACTATACTTAATCAAAAACAATTAAATAAAACTAGATCTAGAAGCTATTTTAATGACTACTTTCTATTCTAAGCTATCTACTATTTTCTAACTACTGGCTACTGACTGCCATTAACACTGAGTCAAGCTTTTGTTTTTATACATCCAGATCCAAAAATCGTGCATGGGCTTGGAGCCATGTTTTGGGCGGAGAATCGGGCCCAAAACCCAATTCTTCAATCCAAAAGGCCTCTTCAGCTGCAGTTGGCTTCCACAGACTTTTCGTCCACTTCTGCTCCTCTGATTGGGTCAAGGCTTAGACCATTGCAAAGCTCTTTCCGAGCTGGTCGTTTTGACATAAGGTAGGCCTCATTCTGAGGTCTGAGTCCAAAGATATGGCATTCGGAAGTTCTGCTGACTTTTGCTCCTTTATCTCGCTAAAATGGCACATTTCTGCACATAATGGACTTTGAAGCCTGAAATGCATAAAAAACACTTAATCAGTATTAACTCTTACTTATTATTCACATAATTGGTCTAACAGTATGATTATTAAGGGGTTAAAACTACAGTTTTGGGCTCTTATCATCACCCGGCGTCGCAAGTAGCCCTCGAAGGTTCACGCCAAAGGTACGTCTCTTTCCTTTGTGGGGTTGAACGTTGTTTGCTTTGTGTGTTTTGCTTGTTTTCAATGTTTCTTGCATCTAGGAAGGTTAAATCACCTTGACCAGCCTTAGGCGTCATGCATTAGGACAGGTTAAGCCCGCTCATTAGGAAAACCTTTTTGACACGTGGATCGAGTGACGGTGCTTTTGCACAAGAACTGGGAATCGTGTTATTTGGGTATAGGAGCAACAATATTCAAACATATTATTTTTAAATTGGAATTGATATAGTTGTTTGATATTGTTTGTGTGGATTGTCGTTTTTAGATTTTTTAAAAAAAATGTGGAGTTATAATACATACAATCCTCCTGCACTTTCATCTTCTTTAGCACACTCTCTTGCTCAAATGGAGAAATATACATTGAACATGCAAAGTTTATTGAAAATGCAAGAGGACCAAAGAGAGGCACTAGCTACCTATGAGGCAACCCAACTACCTACTCATGTCAATCAGTTAGTAAACTCTATGGAGGAATATAATAAGAACGAACTCCATAACCAGGTAGAACCCAATGTTTTTGAAGAAAACAACCAACTTGGGGAGTCAGAAAATTTACGTGAGCTTAATTTGGTTGAGACTAATAACCAACTGTTGGGTGATGACCCTGATGATGATTTTTGTTTGCCTGTTTCTTCTGAGTTCTTAAATGTTAGAACAACCCACTTTAGTGATAGTGATGATGAGGAACAAAGAGAGGTAGTGAATCCTATATCTCAGGACTTTTCTTTTAGGGATACTCTTGATGTTACTCCTTCATGTCCTATTTCTAATCCTTGTCTAAGTATTAGCAGTGATAGTTTGTTGCGTAATTCGCATGAAAATTTTCATGAGCTGTATGTTGCACTTTTAAAGAAAAATCATGAATTGCTTAATGATAATGAGAGGTTGACTAAGAGAGTAATATCTCTTGAAAGTGAAAACACTATTTTGAGTTCCAAAGTTAATGAAAATATGTGTATTGCAAACAAGTTACAGGCAGAGAATGAATCTCTTAGGGATAAGAATAATTCTTTGAAATGTGAGTTTGACATCATTCAAGAAACTCAAAAGGATATTGAAACTGTACTTGATCTTTTAAAGAAGAATATGGACCCCAATATGACATTTCCTGATCTTTGTAGTGGTGCTATAAATTTGAATGTTGAGGAGTGTCCAAGTGCTTGTAGTACTCTTGCTATGTGTTCTAAGTCAGTTTCATCTTCTTTAGAACCAGGGTGTATACCAATTAATGTCCCTTCCACCTCCCATGTTGACCGCACTAGACATCCTATCATTTGTTATTATTGTGGTGGTGTAGGTCATATTAAGTATCACTGTCATGTTAGAAGAAGCAATTCTCTGGTTTGGTGTAAAACCACTAGTCATGCACACACATTATCATTTTTTAACCAGGTTCCACAATCATGTGCTATGTCTCATAACCATGCTAATGATGTTGTTATATCTAGTCTATCTAATAAACCTATGAGATGTGATTATAATTTGCCTAGGAATCATGGTAAGAAAATAGGATTGAAATATAAATATACACAACCTAGATACCATTTAGCTAAGGTCTGTGCCGTTTGGGTACGAAAAGATGATTTGAAAGGGTTGTCGGATTTATGAAAATCTGATGGCATTATTACTATCTATTAGCTGCATGGTCTCATGTTTACTTACCGTTCCTTGCATTTGCATATTTTATTAAGTGATACATGGTTGGGTGTGTTTTATTTCAGTTTGGGGGTGGCAATTTCTACATTGAACATTGCGTGATCTTTTGCTTGAGATTGGAATACTTGACTATTATCTGGTTGAAATCTGAGTGGTATCTGATGAGTTATGACATGTTTTATATTTATGAAATATTTAAAATACAGAGTAGACTCTGTCAAAAAATTTCCAGAAAAGCCACTTGTCATAGCATTTTTCTTAAACCAACACTGGACTTTTCTTAGAAAATTTTTGTCACAAAAATGTCAAGGGTGTGCGCCCTTAAAGTACTATAAGTTGGTCACGGCATGGGTGAGGGTTGCGCCTTGGGCAAGGCAAAACTGAGCATGTGCGCGCTCAATCTTCTCCATGCAAATTGAACTGATTCCTGTATAACCAACTCATAGCACTAATCCACGAATCAGTTGTGTGAAGCATTCATCTGTTAGAGACGTTAACTGTAGCGCTTGTGGGAGGTAACCCATGTTTGTATTTTTGAGTCGTGTGTACCTTTCGCATATCTCATGCATTCTAATTTAGCACCTTTTCTTCGTGTTTTTGGAGACGTGTAACTCTATGGAATGAGATATGTGCCACAGGTTAGTCGTTGTAGTTATTTGGTTCCTTTTCTATATTATCCCTGTTATATCTTTTGGGAGGGTCTAATTTCTACAGGTGACTCGAGGTTTATTTTTCCTTCATGGAGCTATTGGTAACTTCTTTCCTTATTCTTTTACTTGTCCATGTTTTTAATTTTTGGAATTGAGCATATATGTCAACATTGAGGACAATGTCTAAAATAAGTTTGGGGGTGGGAACAAAATGTTTTGTTTAGCGAAAAATAAAAATTATTTATATGCACTTAGGGATAGCGGTATTGTTTCCTTGTCTATGATGATTATAGTCTAGAAGTCTCAGTTAGCATTTGAATTAAGAGTAGTTATTAGAAACTTAGGTTAATATATAGGTAATAGTCTCTACATCTTTTCATAAAGGTCTTGCATGAACATCATGATTGTATTTGGCAGCATTTTTCTGAGACCTAGGTTAGAGTGCTTAATTTACATATCCTATGAGAATCTAGCCTAAAAGCCTCATATGAGTTGATATCTGAGTGATGACACAAGGGATAAGTTAATTCCGAATAGAAAAATCACACGTCCGCTTGCTTGATCACCATACCATATCCTAAGCGAGAACTTAGGCTCTCTTTGGATCGATATAGTCAGAAATTCAAACCTAAAGAATAATTTTCTACTAGTCGCCCCACTGATCCTTTCATTAGCCTTTTTCATAAACCGCAAATTCCTTACTCTATATAAAATAATAAAAATAGCCTACCCATTTGATAAGTTTGAGAAATAGGATGAAATGAAGAAAAGAAAAGAGAAAGACCTATGGAAAACCAATGTTTGCTAGTTGCTTCAAAAGGAAAATAAAGAAAAGAAAGTTTCCATCCAAAGAAAAGAAAAATGAATAGAAATAAAATAAAAAGTTAGAACTCCAAAAACAGAATCAAAGGAGTCAAAAGCCAACACAAAAGGGCTAAGGATGGAAACAAAGTGTAGAAGCAAAGTCAGAACAAGGCTTTCCCTAGTTACATAATTTGAAGACCTTATTTTCTCATACTTGTCTATTTTGTTTATCAATTTTGTTTATTCTTTAACCATCACCTAACCATCCACAACACCTAATAAAGACCTTTAGCTCAATTAGGAATAGGTAGGTGTGATAGTAAGTGGCAGATGTGTTTGATCGACCTCGGCTCCTTTGGATATCAATAAAATTGAGAGGAAAAGTGTGCCCACTGCACGTTGGAGTGAGCGAAACCTGAGTGGAAAAATCAGAGTATTTTTGTCTTGACACATTTGTGAGGACCTACTTAGGGACGCTATTCCAAAAGTTTCAGAAACGGACCTGCCACTGCATTTCATAGCATTGTTCATTGCATATATGTTTATTTTTAGATGATTTGATTATTATGCATGTATTAACTTAGGTTTTTAAAATGAGTATTCTTTATTCCTTGCTAGTGAGATGTATACACCTGAGATTAAATTAAGGGAACATTGCTGTTATTTCTTAGTCGTTATATTATAGATGAAGTTTGTGAGTATCTTTTCTGAAAACTCTCACGAGACTAAACTTGTCCACTAGGGTAAACCTAGGGGTTTAAAAGGCTTGTTACATATGCTAAGTGTAATCGTGATTCTTACAAAAGTGAGTTAGAATTTTTGTTTTTGTTATTAGTTTAGTTTTAGTTTTGCTCAAGGACTAGCAAAATGTAAGTTTTGGGGTATTTGATAAGCGCATAAATATTACATTATTCACGCCCAATTTTATATTAGTTAGTTCGTTTACTTTATTTGTTTGATTTAGTTAGTATGTTTTAGTGATTTTGTAGGAATTGGAGATAAATTGATTAAATGTGTCGAAACTGGCGAGATACGTGAGTTCCTGTTTTGGTTGGTCTGACATTGGTTTTACTGTTCACTTGAAGTGTCCAATACTGGTGAATAGATTATTTGTTTGCGTTAGATGGCTTGATTTATTTGTTTGGGCTTTGTAATATTGGGCTAAGGAAAAGAGGACAAAAATGAAATAAATGGAAAGGGGCCATAAACTTAAGTGGCACGTGACCAGCCTATAACCAAACATAAAAGCCCACACTTCCGAGCCCATACAAACGTATAACCCACCAAGCCATATTCCAACTATGCTGCACCTTGGACCACTTGATCAAAACAATAGTTTCCTTCTCCATCTCCATTTCTCATGAACCAGAAACCGATCCCTCTAATTCCGGCGATACAAATCGAACCAATAAACCCAACCAATGAAAGTTCACACCATCATAACCCATCAATCATTTCTTTCATTTAGCCTAAACCACCAAATCATATAAACCTACCCATTCCATGTTCAGTTCGATCGAACATGGACACTGACAGCCTTTCCAATTTGGTGGGATTGAATCCTGAAAATCTTGAGACCGGAAGAGAAACTCCTAATTCTATTCTACCACTTTCATGACTTAAACAAAGGCATATAAATATTGAGGAAAAAGGCAGTTTGCAGGTCTCTCCAGAATGCAGAAAAGAAACAACATAGAAAAGAAAATAAAGACAGAGAGAAAGGAGAGAGCTCGAGAATAGGGAGACAGAGAGGGGCCGAAACTAAAGCAGGTTATATCTTTTTGAGGCCGGATTTTGAGCAGACCAGGAACCGAAAGAGGAGAACAGTGACTAAAGCGAGTAGACAACAAATTCACCGTGACAATGAGTTCTTCTATCCTTTGTTTTATTTACTGTTCAATTATTATGTATAGCTAAATCCAAGCTAGGGCTTAGAGATGCCCTAGACTTGCGTAGGTTTATACTGTTTAATTGATTCATTCACTACACTATAACAGGCTATTTGCAACGGCAAAAAACCATTGCTAATAATTTTCGCAATGCTTTTTAAGCGTTGCAAATATGGCGTGGGTAAAGTGTTGAAATTTTTTGCAACGGTTAATAAGCGTTGCAAATAGAAATTTCCAACTGTTATTAACCATTGCAAACTAAAATTTCCAACGTTTATTAACCGTTGCAAACAAAAATTTCCAACACTTATTAACCGTTGCAAAAAAACTTTCCAATGGTTTTTAAGCATTGCAAATATTATTTGTAACACTTGTTTATACTATTTCGTAGCAACGTTTTTAAATTTGTAACGGTTATGAACCATTGCTGATGGGTTGCAAATTAAAAAAAAAAAAAATTTCTCATATTCCCTAAACACCAAAAGCACCGGACACCAAAAAACCACCAAAAACATTTCAACCCAGATGCCTTCAACTAAGATTAACATATATTTAAGAGAACCTAAAAAAAATATCAATGCTTGTCAAACATTCATTTAGATTATCCACCCTTCGCTTATACTCAAGTTTCTACAAGAATACCAAGGTCTCATAAAATTTACACCAAAACAATAGTACTAGTAGCCTTAGCTCATTTGACCACCACACAGGTGCTGCAATACTTCGGAAGTTCAGATCCTTGAAATCTAGGCATATCCAAGGACTCACGACCTGGATGAAAAGAAGAAAGAAAAAGAAAGTAAATGTGCATAACATAAAAACAGATCTATAGAATCCAAATGGTCATGCAAATTAGTGTCAATTTATAGGAAAAATGCTGGGCCAATTCTAATTATGGTTCATAAATCAATAAAGGTTCTTCAGTTCAACCGTGCAAAATATTCACATTCATCTTGAAGGCTTACAAAATAGACAAACAGACGATGTACTGTACGTTAAAAGCTTCACTCGCATAAATCAAATGTAAGTCTCTATCTACATAAATTTGGACTTCACCACTCACCAAAACAGACTTGAATGTGCCAAGAACCAGAAAATTTCTTTCAACAAGATAACTAAGAATGCAAATTTGGTCTAAAATGTAATGATAACAAGTAATAAGATAACAAGATTAAGATAATTGTGGACAACAAAGAATAAGATAACAAATACATCCTAGGATACCTACAAGAGTTTCCCTAAATTCAAAAACACTTTTTTTTATGATACCTACTCCTTTAATTTAAGATTTTTTTAGTGATGTAGCTCTCTCTGTGAAACTATAATAACTCGCAGAAATAAGAAATTGGACACCTAAGTTATTTTGTAGGACATCATATGGAATTAAAAGTACATATCTTAATATACATCCTAAATGATGATACCAGTAAGAAAATCCTAGAATCACAATATATTCACATCCAAAATAGTTGTACCTGAAACATTGCAACTATGTCAGGAGTTTGAAGGAGTCCTTGCGGGGATTCTGCAGCAAGTTCAGCAACTTCCTTATACTTTGCCTGAGAGAACAATTCTTCGAACCGTTGGACAACCTGACGTATGAAAACGATGAAGAACATGTAAACTGTGATGCCCAAAGAAAATATATAGCATGACATACAACATTCATGACCATGATCACTGTGAATCACTTACTCGGACAGTTAAAATCTTGGTTTCTTTGTTACTTTTGTGTTTTCTTATGAAATATCTTGTTGAACACATAGCTAAAGTTTCAATTAAACGTGTGCTACCATTATAATACCTATATCATTTCTCCCATGTGAGAAGGTGGACACACTTCTCACAAATGATGCCAACAGAAGTTCTACTTCTTAGCCAAAAAAAGGGGATGGTTGTACTTTAGACACTATATAAAGGTCTGCAAACCTTAGATTCTCTTGTCTTCTCTTTACGAACTCAAGTAATATTACAAATCAATTCCATGTTCCATAGCATAAAGTATATAACAATGAATCTCGATCGATGAATACAAACAAGCATAGTTCTGGCAATTTCAAATTATGAGCAGTGAACCATTATTGATTTTAACCATGACAAGTTAAATGTTTAATTTTAAACACCTCGTTGGATACTTACTAGAATAACCGATCCATTGTAGCGTGCGGGCATAGGTGTCTAATGGATTTTGAAATATAGGGTAAGAAACTTTTCTCTTTCGACAACTCTATGAGAATAACTTCTGCAAAGCTCATTAGTCTGCTAAAGTGACGTTAGTTTATACCCGCCAATCATTTGTGAGAAACCCAATATATAATTATTAGTCTGCTAAAGTGATGTTGTATTCAACCCGCCAATCAGACTGCTGGAAACACGATACGAGACCCAATCCCAAATATTTATTAAGAAATAAACAACTGAAAATAGTTTTTACTTTAGTAAGCATCCTTTTTGAAAAAGACCCTAGTAAAGCTCTGATATACCAAATGTCAAATTCACCAAATTGGGAAAGGCAATGTCCACCTTCTATAAAGTAACTTTTTTCATTGGTAACTTACTAATTCACTTATTTAACATTTACAATAAATTTAACTAAAAGAAAGTTACGAACAATATTTCAAGTTACCCCTCCCCATGTCTAAGCAAGCCGGTTGAATACAACAATACATTCCTTTTCCACGATCTGCAAGCACATATCACACACTTGATGCATGTAAACCAACATCATGCCGTCATAGAGGCGCAAGATCACACACACACGCGCATGCACATACACCAAACTAGATAAACCGTGCTACCCAGTAGTGAATATCAAGTGCTCATGCAATACAATAAAAGTGAGGATAGAAATTATTTAACCTACTATTATAACAGAGAATAATTGAATTGAAACTAGCAAAAGACGACAGAAAAAGCATACCTTGGGGGGTTTAAAAGGATAATCGGTGGGAAATGAATGGTAACTAGAAACACGCTCCCGCATAAAAGGGTCGGGGAGGGCCCATTATAGTTAAACTTGCCAATGGAACATATCTTCACTACTGGGACTGTGGAAATCAGGATGTCAATTTCATAAAATCAAGTAGTTGCAGATAACGCAAACTATAGGATTGAATATCCCAATAGTAAGTGCATGGCCGAATCTATCATTTTTATGAATTGTGCTAGTGAAAAACATTCACATCAAAGTTTCATCTATGCCTAAGTTCCTATTAAAATTATTTATGCAACGGTCCCTAATCAAATAGTACGTGCCTGGTTGAATACCATATGACTGTTGATGAACTACTACACATGAGTAACAGCCAGCAAACATATTGCCAAGTCGTGACAACTCAAAACTCTAACAGCAAAACAACAAAAGCTCAAGCTCATGACATGATACATTTATGTAAATTAACTGCTAGCAGGTCTGTGATATCAACTCACACAAACTTTTCTAAGCTAGCTGGCGTATTGATTAAACGACAACAACGGAACCACAATAATTACTCAAAGCCATTTCACCAAAAACTATTATTACATTGGTAAAACAAGACAATATAGTAATAATTATGTTTGCATATAATGATAGACAAAATAAACTATATATATACCAGCACTGCATGATGTGGGAGGGTCCTTCTGCAAATCCTTAAGTTCCTTCAAAATCCTTTTGGATGCCATCACAGGAATAAATTAGCCCTCCTAAACCAAAGTGTATAACACAAACACCTGCAAAAAAAATCAACAATTATTATAAAAAAAAAATAAAAAAAAATCAATCATTATAGATCCACAGGAATTCAACATGAGCCCTAAATTATGTATACCTTAAATTGAAAAAGAAAGAGGGTTAAGCTTGTGGTGTGTGTGAGAGAGAGAGATATGTACCTGATAATAATGATAATAATAATAAAGCAGATTTATTTATTATTATTGTAGATCCACTATCACCAGCAGAGGTCTCCTAATTTTACAAAAACACAACAATCAATAATGAATCAAGGGAAGGATTCTAGGTATCAAATTTATTCCATTCCTTACTCATTTGTACAATTGTAGCCCATTGGGCCCATTAGACTTGTGACAAAATTTAGACGATTAATACCCAACAGATATGATTAAAATGGAACAACAGCTATCAATACTCAGTGGACGTCAAATTGTGTACCGATGAAAAACTTGAGGAGTCCGTAAATTTAGATTTACCATGCTATTGTGATAGTAGTGACAAGTACATCGACCATTGTGAGGATGACAATGGCGATATTGCTACTCTAGATATGGTGGCCTCTTGTGATGGCATAATTTGTTTACACCATCGTTTAAGCCAAGAGATTTCATTATGGAACCCCGCAACAAACCTATTTACACAAAAACCTAGCATGCTTCATTTTCTAACAACAATGCTACATATACAATTACTTCACCTGTTTCTAACTTGTTATGTAGATAATCTGAAAATAAATTTTCTTCCCCTACATGACTACATAACACTTTTATTGAAAAAAGAGACCTTGATGCATCAAATAGCTTTCAATGAAAATATATACTCTCTACACAAACCATATACACATTTCCCAGTATGTAAATTCCAAACAAAGCAAACACGGCATAATGCAGTCAATACTATTTAACTTAGCCATCCTAATCAAGCTCTATGAAATGCAATATATCTTATCAATTTCAATGAAAAGTTGATCAAATCAAACTATAACCCATATGCATATATATTCTTTATAAATCAAGGACATAATAACCTTTAAACAACAAAACATACCCCTTGGATTCTCTTTCCAGTAACAGGACACTTAGGTCCACTAGCCCTCTTCTTAGTCGTTTGGTAAACAAGCTTTCCACCTAATCAAAGTCAGTTCACACTTTTAAACATCTGGGTACTCATAAAAATCCAAATAACATCTAAATATCATTTAAAATTAGAATATGAACTAATGAACACCAACACCAAGTGTTCATTAACTAAGAAAACAAGTCCTCAAAACTAATCATCACAACAATACATTTTTTTTTTCGACCAATTTCTAAACCGAACCAAAACCACCACCCGGATTGCAAACTTTTCGAAGTAGTGAAATTCTGTCCAGGTAAAATGGTATCAGTTGGATTGTCAAAACTAGACCAAATGGTGGTGACTCATTTCTCAAAGACAAGTTACCGAGCCATCAAGTGTTCCATTAGAAATGCCTTTATTTGACGTTCTAGATTCCTAAACGAGGCTACCGAACCGTTAGTTAAACGAAGGTTCCCACTAAGTTGGAGTTCAAAACGAAGTGAAGAATCGACAATCTTTGAAGTCCCCCCCCAGCTTTCCATACTGGAATGCCAGAGAAGGATATTGCAGCAGAAAAAGAAGTTGGATTGGTTGAAGATATGGGGATGAAAGTAACAGAGAAAGAATTGTTGGCAGAAGTCCATGGATAAGGTTATAATCGAATGTACAAACTGATAGTTATAGTTGGTTAGATTTAGGATTTGGTTATAAATTATAATCATTTATGTCTAACATAGGAACACCATGAATAAGGTTGTAATCTAAATTATTAAAAGCTGAATTTCTTACAAGAACTCTGACCTCGCCTAAACTCTTTGTATGTTTCGAAATTCCCTAAACAGTGCTTTCTCGAGGGTTATGTTTGAAAAGTTCTCTAACGTCACCTTTTTTATGTGTCAAAAAACTTCCTATTTCTCAAAATGGCCACAAACTTTGAAACAGACAACCAAACTCTCTACTAAGTAACGGTATAACAACGGTATTAACATTTCTTTGTCGTGACATGATCAAGAAACAACATTCGACATCACTGACACAAATGTCCAAATTCTAAAAAAAAAACATAACCATTTCTCACATGCAGTAGTTTCCACTTCTAAGGATGCTAATTTCAACTCAAGAATTTCATAAACACCTCAAATTTAAAGTATTAATCAACATGCAAACATCAAATTCAAAATTAGAAAGTTCAGAGTCAATAAAAACACCATCAAATTCAAACTGACTTCTAATAAGAGTTTCAAAAAATTCATTCAGACTGAAATATCTTAAGTATAAATAATTAACAAACCCATAACTGATCAAAAACCTCAAACTACTTTATAAAATGAATCAAAACAATTTCCAACATAATATAACAAATCATGCAAACTCAAATTTACATTTCAGTAACTAAAGTTTCAATATTTATACATGCAAAATCATACCTTTCTATATGTTATGCAATTTCTCCGAAATCTGACGATATTTTGCCGAAAATTTGACGCTACTCTTCCATGATCTGTTACTCCAGCTCAACTTCTCCCTCTCTGCTTGAAAAGAAATAGTGCTTCCAAATCAGACCACGTGTTCCGACTTCTTCCCAACTGCAATTGCAGAAGCTAGAAACGTGTCGGAATACAGATTCTTCTTTTATTGAAATTATCGTTTGTTCATTTGACCTTCTGGGTTTTTATTTTCGAAGTGGGGAGAAAATAATGGGGCGTGATGCGGTGGTCAGTGTGTAATAACACTTCTAAATAAAATTTTCAACATCACCTTTTAACCATTTTTTCCACGGATAATCAGGTATCATCAAATAAAATTTTACAATTATGTACGTACCTCGTGCTTTTCTCTGGATTGGTATGTAAACAGGATTGGATCGAGATGATAATTAGATCGAGGGGATAATAAAAAACTGGATTAGATGGAGATGATGATTTTGAGGAAAAAGATTTCAATTTTAGGGTTCTTGAAATGCGGTGGTGAGAGAGAAAGAAAGTTATGTTTTATATTTCGACCAAAATAATAGAGCGCGATTTTTTTTGTTTCCCTCTTTCGCAAAATTTTCAAGTTTTTCGTTTGTAACACTTCTCCAACGCTTTTTAAGCGTTAGCAATTAATTCCGGAAAATTCACCCAAATAACAACATTGCCAATGCTTATTTAACGTTGGCAACTTGCTAACGGTCAATAATTGTTGCAAATCAAAAAAGGTGCGTGTTGCAAATATTCTATTATGGTGTAGTGATTGTTCTCGGAACTTAAAGATTCATTGATTATTTTCATATTGATATTAGTGGTTTACCTTCATTGATTATACCTTGCATGTTATGCCATGACTTGACTAGTTAATAGTTGGATTAATATTCTATTTTTATCAAAGCATCATATTTATCATTTACGTAAACTTGTGAGAAGTTGTACTGTAAGAAGACAATTTTTGCTAGGAGTTTATATTCTCATTTGCTAAATTTTAATCAAACCAATATATAGATTTATATAAGAGCTCAATGTTCACATCTTCGAGAAAGCTAGGGTTACCTTTCCCTTGTGCTACTCGTCATAAAAGGAGAACTTTGAATTAATTTAATTAGGACAACTTGCAACAGTCTAGGGTGGATTCGAATGCCTTAGTCTTCTCTCCATTAATAGTTTTAATATTAGTTTTATTATTTTCATAGTTTAACTACCTTTAGTTAATAATTACTTTTCCTACAAACCAATATAGTTCAGATTAGGTTAAGTAGTATTTTAATATTCAATTGTACCCAACACGCATTCTCTGTGGGATCCGACCCCATATTTGAACACCTGCTACAATATGATTTAATTAGCCTGTTAATTTAGGTCGGTTAAATCTCTATCAAATATGTATCGCAACTATTATGGAATTACAATGCAAACCCAGAACCTTGTACTTTTTGCGGCAGTCCTTACCACTGGTTATCCCATTGTCCACCATATACCAAATTCGAGTCTACTAAGGGAATTCATTATGATTACGAACCTCAATTTTCAAACTTCCTGAGTACCCAATACACTCAAGAGTTTTCTAATCATACCGACAATTTATGGAGTTCCACCACAAATAGTCAACCACTATTCATGTATCCATATGGTCAGTTAGAGTGCGGTTTCACCCAAAGCCCATTACCATTTACATGACCACCCATATCAAATTCGTATTCCACTCCACCATCCATCACAGACCAGCTTTACCAGGAAATGGCCTAGCAAACAATACTAAATCAGCAAATAGCAATTACCATATATTTTCTCCAATCCGATTCAATTGATGCCACATTTGAGACTAATATTCTTCCCACCAGTCCAGAACCCAACCGAAAAGAGAAACAAGGTGTTACTATAACAAAGCCAATTGCTAAAGCCCATCCTGATAGTCATGACCAATCAAATCCCCATCAACCTCTACCTACCTATAGTTGGAATTCCAAATCTTATGATGATTACTATATGCCCGAAGTCACAATTTCTCTAACATGCCTTAATGCATCATCACCAATAAGTGAGAAAACTCCAGCAGAAGAAACTTAATAGCATGTATTAGACTCAACACACTTGGAAAATGCCATCGAGAAAATTTATGAAGATCTAGGCAGAGAGGACAAAGAAAATAAAATGCTTGAAAAAGAGGGAATAAAATATATGGTGGAAAGTGGATTTCAATTTAGTTTGGCCGTTAAAGACATATCGATGGAACAAATTTGTGACATCCTTACTATTGCAGATATGAACCACAATCTTGTTGAAATGCCAAAACTAGATGAAGAATTCTTTTAGTCCTCGAGATCATGTGAAGAAACACCACCAAACCATCACCATCACAATTTAACACCTTTTGAAAGCTATCCTCCATTCATAAAAAAATCCACCACTTCCTGAGGACAGCACCACAAAACCATTTCAATGAAACCTCAAATTCGCACTTAAGCCAATTGCCTTTGAGATCATTCATAATTTTCTAAACCTTCCCAGTAAAGAGACTTTGCCCAATATACAAATGCAAGAGTCCATCAATTCAGTAGTAGAGAAACCTGGTATGTCCTATTCTCCATCATTTGTGCCTCATGAAGGACATATACTACCAACCTCTCACTCTTTTGGACAATACAAACATGACGGGTTATTGCATAAATTCCATGATGGGTTACACAAACATCCTCTTATTCTGCATCTTACACTCTAAATACATCATTTCATTATGTTTGGGGCATATGCTTTAATATGTTTTTCTATCTTGATCCCCAATTGTTTAGACTATTAGTATATAGTTAACAACATATCATCCATCTTATACATAGTCATGGGAATCTGACTTAAAACGACCCCGCACGTATAGTCTAGATGAATATCTGACTATAAAAGATTCATAGTATGTTTTCTCGATGCATTCCATGGGAGTGCATCATTAAGGTAACCAGACCCTCCATTTGAAGTGTGTGGTTGTAAGTGCTTGAACCTTCGTCCACGTATATCTCGCATATTCTTTGTAAAACACTTTTTACTGGTCGTTTGAGTAAATGCTATCCTATGGAGCGAATATACAAATTTTATTTTCTTTGTTTTACATTTCTTTTTCAAAATATTTATTTTTCTCTGTTCTCATTATGAAAGATTCTCGATACATCAATAGTCATGTGATTTTTCAAAAACAAAATGGGCAATGGATTCCACATAGACCAACCCTTTGAAGTACGCAATGTACATTCTTTTAAGGGCGGTTTGAGGATTAGTTATGTGTTACTAAGGGTCACCAATATCAACATGCACTTTCTGTCTCATGCTTAAATCACAAAGATACCAATTGTCCCTTGCTCACCAACATATCATCACTTCAACCAGAAGAAGTCTGTGATTTCAATGCACCAAATGCACCATGGAGGCAACACCTAAAATTCGCAAAACCAATAACCTCTAAGGTTCGTTCACTAATCTTGTCAAACCACCAAATACATTCAAACAAGGATAAGGTACCTACAACAATCAGAACAGGGCATTGGTTCCATCCCATTTTAACCAGAACTACCAAAATCCACCAAAGAGACCTAGTTCCACCACCCACTAGTGTCCAATTTGATAAGCCCTCCCATTACATCTTGCACAGTAAATCCCCCAACACACATAATTGAAGCCACAGTCTGATGGATCAGGTTCAATAAAGAGTCAACACGAAAGTTGCCTAAGACCACCGGTTATGGTTTGTTTTCAAACATAGCTTTAAAAATCACAGCTTTGGGTATGAGTATCTTTATAACCTCTCTACATAGTTTTCAAAACCTGAGGATATAAAAATGAAAATTATATGCCTCGGAGTAACCAAAATGATACCGGATCAATGTATAATTTTATCTTCTTGTCAAAACCCTCTATATGGTTAGAGATACATTTAAATTGAGAAAAACAATTACTATAAAACACACACATACACACACACACATTTCATATGTGTCTGTTTAGATAGTTGTTTACGTACTTTACATTTTGCACTTTTTATTTCTTCTTTTGTTAGTGTAATAATAATCATGTCTTCATGTTTAGTGTTTTATTTGGAATTTGGTATATGAGTAGAAGGTAATACAAATACATCATATAAAAAATTTCCATTTTTCTTTCATGCATTTCATATATTTTTAAAAATACAAAAACCTAAAAAAAAAATTCATAGTAGAATAATTACCTTTAGTATAATAAACCATGAATTTCTCGTTCTATATCAAACAACCCATGCCCCAAACTTATTTGGGGGTGGCGTATTTTCATCATGAAGAACATAATACAGGTGTATCGCTGTTTTTGCTCATGTTTCTATGGTAATCTTTTTTCTTATATATTCATACTTTGAATACAAAACATATTTCTATTTGGAGGTGGTATTGTAATATTTTCCAAAAACTAGGCATTTTCTATAATAGATATAATAGTATATTTCTTCATTTCAAATTTTTTTCGAAAAAGACTAAAAATATTTTTCTGTTTAGTATTAAAAAGTCTTGTTTCTTTTTTCAATGATGAATAAAAAGTCTAGAAGTCTTATTGTAGCAATAGAGTAAGGATTTGTTCTCCGAACTTAGACTAAAATATATATAATAGTTTTTGCATATTTTCATGAATGACATGCATCAGCATTTGTTTGTATATAGCTGTGAGTTTTCGAGACCAAGGTTAAAACAATTAAGTTCCATATCCTGTGAAAATCTAACCAAAAACCTCATCTGAGTGATTATTGAGTGATGACACAAATGATGTCTGGATAGAGAGACCCCGCGTCCACTTGCTTGATCACCACGCCATATCCTAGGAGAGAATTTAGGCCCTATTTGGATCGATATAACCAAATAAATGTTAAAAACCAAAAAAGATAGTTTTTCCTCTAGATACCCCTTTTGAGCCTTCATCTATTTCTAAAAGCTTTTTTATTCTTCGCTATAAATTCCTAACCCATTACAACACACAATAAAAAGCTTACCTAGCTGATGAGTTGAGAATTTGATGGATATCAGAACAAGAGAAGAGAAGTCCTCGTACAAAAACAGATCCGTTAGTTGTTTCAAAAAGAAAAGAAAAGAAAGACCCATTAAAAACCAAAACTCCAAAAAAATCAAAGGAGTTAAAAATCGAATCTCTAAAAAGTTCAAAATCAAAAGGATATGATATCAGAAATAAAAGCAAAAAGAAACAAAAGCAAAGTTGGAACTCCCAGATTTCAAAATCGTATGAAGTCACAATGCCAAAGAGCTAAAGAATTACAATTCGAAAGCAAAGAACAAAATGAGGTTCTTTTCCAGTTACAAGTATCTTGAAGATCCAATTTCTCAACTTATCAGATTTTGTTTTTCCCTTCCTTTTCTTTCTAAACCATCACCCTAGCCCCGTAACTCCTAATAAAGACTTCTAGCTTAATTAGGAATAGGATGATATGATAGTAAGTGGCAACTGTGATTTGAGAGAACGAAACTTGAGTGAATCTATTAGAGAGTTTGTGTTTTAACACGCCCCTGTGAGAACCCCCCTTAAGGATGCTCTCCAAAAGTCTCGAAAATGACTCTGCTTTTGCATTTCATTGCTCATGTTTTGCACATTTATCTTTAGATGATTTATTTACTGTACATATGTTATTTTAAGTTCAAAGGAGCTTGTCTTTATTCCCTACTAATGAGATGCATACATTTGGGAATTCCTAGTAGTTTAAGGCCTTGTTGTATATGGTCACTGCAATAGTACTCTGCGAAACGAGATTAGTATAATTAATAATAAATCACACATTTGTGATCTTAGTTTTTTCTCTCATCCTTGCTTGAAGACAAGCAAGATGCTATTTGGGGGTAGTGACCAGCTCCCAAATGTACATTTTATTAACCTTACATTATTGCATTATAGCCCTTCTTACACATAATGAAAAGACAACTCATAGCTTTTATTGCCTTTTTTCAGGTTACAGAGAAATTCAGACCACTTATCATAAAAGTTGCATCTTAGCACCAAAAGGAGTCTTAATTATGCTTATTATGAAGATTAGAAGCTGCTATAAAAAAGTGCTGAAAAAGTCAAAAGTCAAAGGTCAAAGGTCAAAGATCAAGGAATTAGAACCAAGGAGCTGAAAGTCAAGTCCTCAACTCAGAAGACCAGAGATAGATGTTCTTAACACAAAAGATGGCTTTCTCTAAAACCTATCTTGGTCAAGAAGAAATCAAAAAGCAAAAGTAAAAGGCAAAAACAAAAAGTAAAGGTTGAGATGTCTTAATTGTAATGGAGAAGGGCAAATCAGTCAATTGCATTAAGTATGGGTATAAGAACTAAACATTAGGGAGAGAGAATACACCTAGACTTATTCTAGTGTCATTTAGGATTTAATTTCTAGTATTTTTACATTCAAGTCATTTACTTTATTCTTCTTTATTTCAATCTTGTTATTTGTTTATATATTTCAATCAATCAGTCATCTTTCTTTGTTGTTCGTTCTTCAATCAATCATTTCCTTTCATTGCTTTCAAGTTATGTTTACAATCATTAAACCCACTTAAGCTTTTCTTTCAATGTTCTTCATAAACTAGTAACAAACACTTGTCCTAAACAAAAAAACTACCTTCCTTCTAAACTCCCAAACGATTTAAGCTCCAAACAATTTATGGTGAGCCTCACTTCCACTCTTTTGAAGACCACCACATATACTACAACTTCGAATGGCACTGCCGTCATGGGTTGAAGGAGCAAGAACGCTTGATTGAGTATCTAAGGAGGAAACACTATTCTCACCTTTCCATTTCTTATTTTTCTAATTTTCATTGATTTATTTCGTTGTTTTTCATTACTGTCTTACTTTTTTGCTAATCCAGATTCAAGATCAACATGCTGGAGACGAGCTGAAGCTGTAGTTGAAAACCGACAAAACTTGGCCAGAACGCGACGGGCGACCGCGAGTTCACCTTAGCATTCTGATAAATATAAAAACTAATGTTTTACCTACTCTTAACTAATTATGCTAAGAATAAGTAAAGGCTTGTGGATTTACTCTAGATTAAAGTTTCTACTCTTGATTATTTTGCGATATGGTGGATTAAAAAATTCGTCCCACTCCTAGACATAACAGTTTCACTAAATTATCAATTATATAATATCAACGAGAGAAATAGTTGAATTAAACTAATATGGTGAAAATTGCTAATTACGATATGCTAATTATACTATGACAATTTGATTATAAGATGTGAATGAGAAGAGAGGTATTAGGGGGATTTGATTCCACCTTGATTAAAACTTAATAAGCTTGCATAGATTTGTTATAATTCTAATCTTTATGTTTTCACATAAAGGTTGGGTGTTTTTAATCCCTAATTATTCATGGCAATCTCTACCAACTAATAATTAGCATGTGAGACAATTTTCACATAAAGGGTTTCTCTGCTGGAAATTACTGCAACAACCTTTTCATCCACTTTTTCTCCTCTGATTGTATCAAGGCCTAGACAGTTAGAAAACACTTTCTGTGCCGGTCGTTCTGACATATAATAGGCCAAATGTCGAGGTCTGAGTCCAAAGATACGACCTACGAAATTTCTATTGACTTTTATGCCCTATTACTACCCGCGTTGACTTTGACTTTACAACTTTGACTGGGCTTTAAAAAGGATTTTTCTCTTTGAATCTTGGCAACTTCTTAGCAACCAACCTTTGCTCCTTTCTCTTGCAAAAGTGACATATTTCTTCACATATTTGACTCCAATACCTGAAATACATAAAAACACATAAACAGTACTAACTCTTATTTATTATACACATAATTGGTCTAAATGTAATATTCTTAAGGGGTTAAAACTACAGTTTTGGGCTCATATCAAACCATCCCCAAACAGCATTTTGCTTGTCCTCAAGCAAATATGAGAAATTAAAATAAGTGACCAAAAATAGAGTTCTAACTAATCTCGTTTCGCAGAGTGCGATTGCATTGAACATATGCAATAAGGCCTTAAACCACTAGGAACTCCCTAGTGGACGAGTTATAGCCTCGTGAGAGTTTTCCAGAGAAGGTACTCACAAACTTCACCTATACTATAACGACTAAGAAAAAAAATTACTGTTTCCTTATTTATTCTCAGATATTTATACATCTCACTAGTAATGAATATTGAATAATCAATTCAAAATCTAAGCTAATACGTGCATAATAATCAATCATCTACGGATAAACATATATATAATGAACTATAATATGAAATGCAATAACATGTCTGTTTCAGAAATTTTGGAATAGCGCCTTTAAATAGGTCCTCACATATATGTCAAGACAAAAATACTCTAATTTTTCAACTCAACTTTTGCTCACTCCAGTGTGTAGTGGGCACACTTTACCTTACAATCTCAATGATGTACAAGGAAGCCGAAGTCGATCAAACACATCTGCCACTTACTATCACACTAACTTATTCCTAATTGAGCTAGAGGTCTTTATTAGGTGTTGCGGGGATTAGGTGATGATTTAAGAATAAAGGAAATGGATATTCAAAAAGAACAAGTCTGAGATAATAGAGTCTTCAAAATATGTAACTAGAGAAAAGTTTGTTCTTACTTTGCTTCTACACTTTGTTTCCATCCTTAGCCATTTTTTTTATTTTTCTTTTGGCTTATGACTCCTTTGATTCTGTTTTTGGACTTCTCACTTTTTATTTTATTTATTTATTATTTTTCTTTTCTTGGGATGGAAACTTCCTTTTTTTCTTTTCTTATTTGAAGCAACTAACAAATTATTGGTGTTCCACAGGTATTTCTCTTTTCTTTTCTTCATTTCATCTCTATTCTCAGACTCATTCAAAAATGGGTAGGCTGATTTTTATTTTGTTTTGTTTCTTATAAAAGGGTAAGGATTTGTGGTTTATGAAAAGGCTAAAGAAAGGCTCAGAGGGGTGACTAGCGAAAAATAATTTCATATAAGTTTGAATTTCTAGCTATATCGATACAAAAGGGGCCTAAATTCTCACTTAGGATATGGTATAGTGATCAAGCAAGTGGACGTGTGATTTCTCTATTAAGAAGTTACTTATCCCTTAAGTCATTTCTCAAATATTTCACTCATATAAGGCTTTAGGCTATATTCTCACAGAATTTGTAGAATAAGTACTCTAGCCTAGATTTTAGAAACTTACTGCCAATACAAACATAGATGCTCATGCAATATATTTATGGAGAGATGCAATGATTATTACCTACATATTAACCTAAGTTTCGAAAAACTATTCTAATATAAGAGCTAACGTGAAACTTCTAGATTAATATCATCATGGAGAAAGAAACAATACCAATATTCCTAAGTGCATAATATAAATACTTATTATTTATATATATTATTTATTTTTTACTAGAAAACAAGTGCATATTATACATATATATATCCTAATAGGTGCCTTAAATTACCATGTTTCTATGCCACCCCCAAACAAAAACATACTCTGTCCTCAAAGTATAGAAATAAAAAGGATAGGAAATACCATGGAAACACGTGAAAATTTTACAACACCTGCAAAACAAATTTAGAACATACTAATATAGATAATTAAAAATAGATGCAACTCTATATGAGTTTCACCCGTTATGGGAATAACAAAAATTAAATTGTTTGGGACATAAGCAAACACTAATAAAAAGTAAAACTTACCTCATATCTCTCATTTAAGCGTTGTCCTCCTCTTCTATGAAGAAGTAATGTTCCTTTGCATCTTGCAACACCATGACAATTTGCCAGGCCTTACGCCATTTATCATCTACCTTTGCTAACTTGTTAAGCGCCACTTGGTCGGATAGGGTGTAAGGGGCAACCCAATTAGGTTGTAGCCTCCACCCCGGCCAAGTCATTGCACGAAATAAGCGTATAATGTAATTGGTGGGTCTCACAATGTCAACCCTAACCCAATCCGTGAAACGGGTACAAAACTCAGGAAAGAAACATAGCATTATGCGGCAAACCAAGACAGGCATAAGAAGGTACTTATGCTTTATACTATAGGCTCGTGCTAAACTGGACACTATGGTCTGGGGAAGGTCATAGAGCATACATCCCTCAGCTAGAGCAAGGAAGACATTACAAGTGGCGTTATTTGCAGAAGAAAAATGTCATTCCCCTAAGATATTCAGCATGATAAAGAACATAACAGTGCCTATGTTAAGGAACAAGCTACCAAGGGCTACATTATATTGCCCTTGGTCCTCTACACGAAAAATACCTGCCCCATAGGTCTCATGCAAAAACTCATAGTTGTAGATATACATATTATCAACCAAATAGCCCCATGAGTTCTAGATTTTAGCAGGCATAGAAAGTCCAATAGCAAAGGCCGACAAGAACTTGGTTAAATCCATTGTTTCATCATTAATGGTGATAGAGAACACTTGTTCCCCATCCGGTTGATAAAAGAACTTACAATGATCATAGAAATAAGATGTAAGGGTAAGAGAATATAGTTCATAAGTGCTTACCATTAGAGGCTGCCATCCTGCCTGTATAATCAAGTTGCAGAACCAAGACCCATAGTTGTCACTTTAAACAAATCTTCAAAGTACTGCTTTGGTATGATTTAAGGTGATTTCATAGCAACCAAACACACTCTTGAACTCCCGAAAGTATCCTTGGAACACCCTAGAAAAAATAAAAAACTGGAGGTCTTGTTAAGGTCAGGGTGCAGGCACGCTCAGAATAGCTTATGGAAGGGCACGGGTGCGTTTTGTGTATAGACAAAAGAGGGCGTAGGTACGCTCCGAGTGTTGTATGTGTTAGGAAGTTTAGAGGTGAAAGTGAGAAGTTTAGAGCTGACCATGTATTTATAGAGGACTAGTTTCCTAATCAAAGTTCCACAAGTTGCCTAAATTGTTAAAGCACGATGATGGAAAAAGAAAATTTCTAAATCCAAAATAGAAATAGATAAGGTGCAAACTCCAAAATCAAACCAATAGCTTTTAGGCTGGAAATAAAAATAGCAATCATCCAATTTCTAATTTTTGAGGTTGCACAACCCAAGAGTAGCTCATTATAGCTACACCACATTAGCAACATGCTCACATAACCCATATTCTCACAACCTTGCAATATTAACTTCCAAAAATAAGTAGATAGGGAAAAATACAATGCTAAACAAATAATACCACCCCCAAACAAGTCGGGACGGTGGGATTCATGAAAAATAAAAAGTAGTCTCAGACAATATTTAAATTAACTCGAAATTTAGATAACAACCAAATACAAAATTCAATATTAACTACTTAACTAACAACTCGGAATAAAAATTATTCTACTAAAAATAAGGAAATTTCCTAACAACAATATTCTAATCAACAACTAGCCACGAGATGAGGATGGGCAAGAGCCATCCGTCCTATGTCTACGACGCTCATGCCTGCTAGAGTCAGCGAAAGAAGAAGCCTCATGAAGGTTGCAGGCATCGTAGAACTTCTACTTGAAACATGCGTTGCTGCTCCATAAAAGCATCCATGGCTTCCCACCGCTCTGTATTGCTCTGGACGAGAGTCTCCATGTTATCCTCGATGTCCTAGTGACTATCACTGAGCCACTAAAGATTATGCTGCAACTTAGCTTGGTTACTAAGAATGGTACCCTGCCTAGTCTGAATAGCCTCACATAGGTCATTCAGAGAATGTTGGAATGTACGACTCGTCTCATACTGAGTATGGAGAGTTTGCAGGCCACGATGAAGTAACGAGATGCGGGCTACATCCGTAGTAGCCCATTCCAAAGCATCCACATCAAAACACGTCGTGTCGTCCTCATCGCCTCATCTAGTGTCGTCTCAAACGCCTAGCTTCCGGCAAATTCCAATCTCTTTTAATACATTTCTGATAGATACGTGCATTTTCATGCAACTTCAAATTAATCTTACCAGTCTTCAGAACACCTCCCTAATACAACATAACCTTTATAATCAAAGTAGGGAAGGTTGCGGTCGATTTACCAACTGCCTTAATCTCATTTAAAAAAAATTCAAGGATACATAATCCATACCTCCTGTTCTGAAGGGTCCAGAGAACGTGCAGACAACTCAAATTGATGTCACTGGCTTTCGTGGTGGCAATAACATTCCTACCACAACCAGATGGTTCCTTCTCAGAGACGTATGACGAACACAGTGCGAGTTTGGATTGTAAACTCCTTCCAAGACAGTCTCTTTCATCAAAGGACTGATTCCACCAAGCTGAGATTCCTGCCTTGTGACTACGATGGATCTTTGGTCAATGCCAGTAATCTCAGACAAAACTGCTGTAGTCAATTCCCTCCGACTAACATTCACCTTAACAAAAACCCAACCACCATCAATCTGCCTCTTTTTATAAAAATTATACACCAAATCAATGTGATAAAAATCCTCCAGAGAATACCACAATCCCTACCACTTCCCAATAACCATTTCGGCATCGTAAAAGGGGAAAAGTTGTGTGTGAGTAAAAACTTATTCCAGAAGAACCTTTGGTGGTTGAGGAGCCATTGGGTTTTGGATTTTGAATTTGGGGTGAATGTAAGGTGGGGAAGAGTGAATTAAAACTCTATCGAAATTTGGAGTGAGTTCAGGTGGAGGTTAGGTTGCGGGGTTTGTTTTTTGTTTTTTGTTTGGTGTTCTTGGAGGTGTAGAAGAAGAAGAACTCGCCAAGGGTTTTTCTCTCTCTCCCTTCTATTTTTGGAAATCATGTGCGAGTCACGTGAGTACATAGGGTAAACCGTTTGGGCCCAACTCCAAAAAAAATTCCGAAATGCCCATCCTGTCCTATGCCTTGTAAAATTTTAAACTATAATTCCCGATTCATTAACAGTCCTATTTTGGCGAATGAGCTATGAAAACGATCAGAAGAGAAAATATAATCCAATGATCTATAGAAAACTCAAATCTAACCGTGGTTGACATATAAAAGGATGGTAAACGCCTTTGACCACGTAAATGACATAAGTTATATGATCACAAGAAATCTAAATTCATAGATAGTGTCAACCCGAATCAACATACGACTAAATGGTATAAACAACAAGAATACGAAGTTGAGTGATCAAGAAAGGAAAGACCAAACACCCCAACCCCAAACAAATTTTTGAAAACATAGTTTAGAAAATTTGTTTTAAAAATGTGGGTCTTTTAAAGTCAGATTCCCGAGACTTGCAAGATTACTGTTTATAGGGTTTTAATATTTTTTTATTAATTTATGAATAAGTTTAATATAAAGGAAAACAATAAAGACACAATTTACTCTATAGAGAAACATGACTCAAAAACCGAGAAAACATGCAAGAGTGGAAAACGTGAATTATGTTAAACGTGAACTTAGGATCTGGTACTTACAGCCACACACTCCAAAGGAGGGCCCGGTTACCTTAATGGTATACTCACCAATATATAGAAATGAAAGAAAGTACACCAAACATCAAAGGCCAGTCTTCATAGACAGGGTCCTGTAAAAGGACCTCCTCCACATTTGGGGACATTAACTCGTAAAAATGTTTTAATTGTTGGCCATTAACTTGAAAGGTATTATTTTCTTTGGGATTTACCAAGGTGATTGCCCCATAAGGGGTGACTTCAGTAACCAGAAAAGGACCAGACCAACGGGCAAACGGGAGTTGTAAAGAAAAAAGTTTTGACCAACCACAAACTCTTTATGCAAAATTTGTTTATCATGAATATGTTTCATGTTAGCTTTATAATCCTTTGCGAGATCATAATAATCTCTACGAATTTCTTCAAGCTCATTTAATTGTAATTTGCGCTTGACTCCTGCCTCATTAATATTGAAGTTATGCCTTTTTATAGCCCACATAGCATGGTGCTCCAATTCAACGAGCAAGTGACAAGGTTTTCTAAACACAAGTCTAAAGTGAGACATACCTATAGGAGTTTTAAAAGCTGTCTGATATGCCCATAAGGCATCAATTAGACGCTTAGACCAATCTTTCTGATCAGGATTGACTGTTTTTTCTAATATTTTTTTAATTTCCCTATTAGAGACTTCAACTTGGCCACTAGTATGTGGATGATAAGGAGTAGCCACCTTATGGGTAACTCCGTACTTCTTAACTAACGAAGCAATAACTCTATTGCAAAAATACATTCCACCATCATTGATGATGGCTTTAGGGATGCCAAAATGACAGAACATGTATTCCTTAACAAAAAACACAACTATCTTATGGTCATTGCTACGACAAGCCATGACCTCTATCCATTAGGAAATGTAGTCCACGACAACAGGAATATAAATAAAACCGTGGGATACATGAAAAGGACCCATGAAATCAATGCCCCATTCATAGAAAATTTCTACTACCATAATGGGATTTAAAGGCATCATATTACGTTTAGTGATATGCCCAAGTTATTGGCAATGAACACACGTCTTGCAGTGAACTTGGGCATCTTTAAAAAGTGTAGGCCAATAAAAACGACATTACAAAACTTTAGCTGGTGTTTTCATACCACTAAAATGGCCACCACACTCTTTGTCATGGCAGAAGGATAAAACCTCATTATATTCCCACTGGGGAATACAACGACGAATAATCTGATCCGCACAATACTTAAAAAGGTAGGGCTCATCCCAGTAGTAAAGCTTAACTCTGGCAAAAACTCTTTTAAGTTCATTTCTTGACCAAACATCAGGAATAATATCAGAAGCTAAATAATTCACAATGTCGGCATACCAAGGTGTATAAAAATAAGAATAAAGATGCTCATTAGGAAAAGAATCAGGTATGGACTCAGAATCACTATCATTGTCATTAGTCAGTCTAGATAAGTGATCGGCAACTACGTTTTTGACCCCTCATTTATGCTTAATTTCTAGGGTAAACTCTTGCAGGAGAAGAATCCAACGGATCAATCTCTGTTTAGCATCCTTCTTGGCGAGAAGGTACCTAAGAGTTGCATGGCCAGTGTAGACTAAGGTCTTTGAACCAACCAAATAAAGGCGGAACTTATCTAAAGTATAAACCACAGCTAAAAATTCCTTTTCCATAGTAGTGTAATTTCTTTGAGCATCATTTAAAGTGTTACTAGCATAATAAATAACAGTAGACTTATCATATAGTTTCTGGCCTAACACAGCATAATCGTTAGCGTCGCACATAAACTCAAAAGGTTTAGGCCAATCGGGAGGCTATATAATCGGTGCAGATGTTAAAGCAGATTTTAAAGTTTCAAAAGCCTGTTTGTAGTAATAATTAAAATCAAATATGGCATCTTTTAAAATCAGATTAGTTAAAGGCCTAGCTATAATTTGGAAAAATCCTTGAGAAAACGTCTATAAAAACCTGCATGGCCTAAAAAGGCTTTAATGTCATGGATAGTCTGTGGTATAGGTAGAGATGCTATTTTATCTAATTTGGCCTTATTTACTTATATGCCATCACTAGAGATAATATAACCTAGCATTATTCCTTTCTTTACCATAAAATGGCATTTCTCCCAATTTAAAACCAGATTCTTCTCCTCACACCATGTAAACACCTTAGAAAGGTTAGACATGCATTCAGTGAAAGATTCTCCATAGATAGAAAAATCTTCCATAAAAACCAAAAGGCATCAGTTTATAAGCATATGTTCCAAAAGGACATATGAAGGTAGTCTTGTCTTGGTCGTCAGGATCAATAATGATCTGAAAATAGCCAGAGTAGCCATCTAAAAAATAATAATAAGCATGACTAGATAGACGTTAGAGCATCTAATCTATAAAAGGTAAAGGAAAGTGATCCTTTCGTGTCATGGCATTTAAACTTTTATAGTCAATATAGATTCTCCATTTCATAAGAATTCCTGTGGAAACAAATTCACCCACAACATTACGAACAACGGTAACCCCCGATTTCTTAAGGACTACGTGAATAGGACTTACCCATTTGCTATCGGAGATGGGATATATGATACCCGCATTGAGTAACTATAAGACTTCCTCCCTGACCACCTCTTTCATGGCAGGGTTCAAGTGATGCTGAGGTTCACATGAAGTCTTCGCATTATCCTCCAAATGTATGCGATGCGTGTATACACTAGGGTCAATCCCCTTAATGTCATCCAGGGACCAACCAATCGCGAAACGATGTTCCCTAATCACCCTAAGCAAATGTGCCTCTTCATCAATAGATAACTGAGAAGATATGATCACCGGATGACTACCATCGGGATCAAGCCAGATATATTTCAACTCAGCAGGAAGAGGTTTAAGTACCGGGGTGGGAGGAATGGGTAAAAGAGATTTCAGAGGGTCCTCATTTTGAGTAGTGAAGATTTGTTTAGGTAAGAGGTATTCAAACTCAGAAGATGGAGCTATATAGGGATCTAAGATAGGAGTAGACTCGAAAAGGGCATTGACTTTCCCTAAGTAGGAGTCATCATCGAAGTTAAAACTACCGAAGGAAAGGAATTGGTGCATCTGATTTTCTGGAAACGTATTGTTAAAATAATCTTGAGCTAAGCCCTCAATCATGCTAACTTCTCCATCGATAGTTGATAAGAGCCCAAAACTGTAGTTTTAATCCCTTAATATCATTATATTTAGACCAATTATGTGTATAATAAATAAGAGTTAGTACTGTTTACGTGCTTTTGTGTATTTCAGGTCTTGGAGTCAAATATGTAAAGAAATATGTCACTTTTGCATGAGAAAGGAGTAAAAGTTGGTTGCTAAGAAGTTCTATGGTTAAAGCCCAAGTTTCAAGAAGAAAAAGCATTTTTAAAGCCTAGTCAAAGCTGAAAATTCAAAGTCAACGTGGATAGAAAGGGCCGCAGTATTGGCACCCCATAAAATAGGACTAGTACCCCTTTTGGATATTATATAGTGTCTTGACCATCTTATTTAGTGTTTTGAATAGCTTATTTGGTGACCTATATCATCCAAAGGGGTGCTAGTCCCATTTTATGGGGTGTCTGTATTAACCTAAAATCTGACCTCTCCAAATATCACTCTCTGCCTCTTTTTTCTCTCTTTTTTTTTTCCTTTTTCTTTTCTTTTCTCCTCTTTCTTTCTCTATCTACTGTTCTTTTTATATCCTCTCTCCCTCTCTCCCTCTCTCCCTCTCTCCCTGTCCGTCGATCCTCTCCCCTATCCTCTGGTCGTGATCTTCCCACCTGTCCCCTTAGGGTTCACTTCCCCCTCTTCCTATGCTCCCTCTCCCACCTTTCTTATCTTGCCTCTATTCTCCTTCGTTCCTCTCCTTGACGCCATTCCTCTGACCTCACCTTAGGGTTCCATCACCTCAATTGCCGTCATCATGCCCCTACTTTCTCACCTCGCCCTGGGCCCTCCATCTGTCCCTTCATCTAGCGGCTTCCCTTCAGCCGTACCCCGGACACGTCTACTTCTAGGGTTCCGCGTCTATGTTCTGCTGTCCCCCCATGTTGTTTGATTCCACTGCACCCGCCCCTCCTTTTTGACTTGGTCCACGGCTCTATTATGGGTCACTACAAATGCCCCTTCTTGACTTCGCGTCCATACGTTGGGCACGAGGTCGAGAACTCTTCCCCTTCTCTCTCCTCTTTTACTGTTCCCTGTCTTTCTTGGTCAGCGTGTGATGTGAGAGGCACTCATCATGCGCGCTCGTTCTGACGGCCCCTGGGTTCCTGTGCATCTACGTGTCGCTATTTGGCTGACACCTTTTCTGACGCTCCGTTTTCTTCATCGGCTGAAGTTACTCTTTTACCCCCGACCTATTTAAACCCCCTTCCTCTTCTTCTTCCCTCACTTTCCTTCATCTGGTCTTGCTCTTCTCTTCTTATTCTCCATCTTCGCACTCCTTCAAATATTCTCTGGCGCACAAGCTCCCCCAGCGGTGGTCTTCCCAGCATCATCCTTTCTATCAGGTTGTCTCCGATGCTTTTCCTGATTTCCTTTCTTGCTGATAGGTACACTTTCTCCTCTTTTCCTCCTTTTGTCGAACAGTCTTCCATTTTTTTTCTTGTGAACACCATTGACCCATTGCGTCTGCTCATCTTCTTTCGATGTTGAGACGTGAATCTGGCGCCTCTACCTCTTCCCGCTCGGCGCAGACGCCCCCGCTCCCCATACGCTTCTACCGTGCCCTCCACCTCCGGTGTCGTCCTACTACCTTCTTCGCCGCCCTCCCCCAGATCCGTAGACCCTAATTTGAGAGCCCTTAGAGCAGATTATGGTATCCCATCCGACGTCGTACTGGAACACATGCCTTCTGTCACCCACTATCCCCACCTGGTTCCCCACCGGCCGGGTTCCCTCGTCATTACTGTAGGTCAAATAGTTGCTGGTCTACGGCTTCCGCTTACTCTGTTGGGCGTGGAAGTGCGCAACCACTTAAATATTCCCCCCCGCCAGGTATAGGTAATTTCGGCGAATAATGCATGCGCGAATTCCTACAACAAATCCCACGATCCTAAGATTTCCAGCCGAGACATCTATTCCCATTATTATCTCAAAACCAACACCAAAGACGTCAGCATAGGATATCAGTCCTTCTGCGTTCGCCCTAAAAAACAGTCTTTTCTTCTGAAGCTTACCACTTCCGACAAAGTCTGGCACCACTATCCGCTCTATGTCTCTGGCAACTTCTTGTCCACGGACGTCCCCTCTTCCCTGACTCTTAACCATCTCGCCTTCCGTCTTCGTGGTGAGTAGTGGTCTCTTCTCCGTCAGTCTCAAGTGCTTTCTCTCCCACCTACTAACTTGCCTCTGTTTTTGTTTACAGGTTGGAGGCCAGATTCCAAGTCCCGCATTTACGACGGCGTCTCCTTCCCGATCTTTGAACATATCCGCGGCCTAGGATCTGCTCAAGCCACACTGCTAGGCATCCATCCCACTACCGCGACTCCCTTGTTGCCCATTCCTGCTCTCAACACCTTCAACGGTTTGTCAGGTCCTTTTTTCCGCCCTCCACCTCCCAAGGAACGAAAGCCCCGCACTTCCCCCCCTTCAAAGATGAGATTTCGTCCCCGGGACCCTCAACAATCCCTACCTCAGTCTTCCTCTCCTTCCTCTGCCCCCCGTCCCTCCTGCCGAGCTATCTCCCAGTGGGACGACCAGTTCACCTCACCCAACTCCCCCGCTGAGAACATGGACGTTCACAAACAGAAGCTCTTCGACAGCGACTCTGAGGATGAGGAGGTCGTAGAGATCCCCTCCACTGAGGTGCAGGTGCCCACCGAACAGCCGCCTTCAAAGAGGCCGCGGACATCCTGCTTTGCAGTGCCCGACATCCCTTCCACGCTCGCCCCTGCATCCGGGGAAGCAGCCTCCATCCCCTCCGTCCACCATTCTCCCCCTCCCTCCTCTCCCACTCGTCGGCTTGGTAAAGAGCCCGTGGTCGCACCCGCTTCCTCCGACGCCCCGGCACCCCCCCTGATGTTGCCGAAGAGTTTCGTCCCGTATTCAAGGTGCGCAACCGTTGGGTAAATCTAGATGATTCCGCTCTGGACAATGCCGCGGTGGCATCCTCATTATTCTACAACTCCCATGTGCCCCGAGACATTGCCTATGCAGATGGAGGTACCTTTGACTCGCACCGCACCTCGTTGTACACTGATTGGGAAAGGGTTAGTCTCTCAATTTTTTTTTTTTTTTAACCACTCCCTTGCGTCTTAGGTCAACCTGGACATCTCTTACATGATCCGCAGCCTTCTCAGTGCCAGAAACAAACTAGCTGCCTTGGAGAGGGAGTTGGATGGTCCCCTAGGCTTGAGGGCAACCAACGCCGCTCTTCAATCGGATTTGGCGGCTGCCTCCCTAGCCAAACTCCGCGCCCAAGATGAACTCCGGACTGCAGAAGATTCTCACCAACAGTATATGGATCAAGTCAATGACCGTCTGAGTCAGCAAAGGGAATCCCTCCTAAACCATCACCAGCAAAACCTGGCCTCTCTGTCCCAGCAGCACCAGGATGAACTGGAAGCCCTCAAACAGCAACAGCAAGAGACCCTAGCCGCGGAGTCCCAAAAGAACTTGTCTAACAAGAACATTCTCCGCGACCGTTTCAAGCTTCTGGCCGACAAGAGGGTGGCCAAGAAACTACAAGAAGCCATGGACCGTCTCACTCAAGAAGGCCGTCTTCTCCAAGAAAAGCTTGACATTCCCACTCCTAGCTATTCTGCGGCTTTGGCAGATCCCCCCTGGCCGTCGATACCCCTCCAGCCCCGACCGAGACTGCGGATTGCTACTCCACGGGGAATGCCGCTACCCTCTCCAGTGAGACTCCTGAAGTTGTAGTTACCGTCCCACAGATGCCTTAGAATTTTTTATGTTGTAACATGCCCTTTTTGCTTACCTGTCTTTACCCTTGGATGTATTTACTCTTTTCCACTCTTTATGTTATTGTAATATTACCTTGGACTCTGTCTGTTATTTTACTGTCTCTTTATCAATTGATGCTACTTCCTAGTTCAACTCTCCATCTTTTTCTTTCTATATTACTCTATTTCTTTTCTTCATCCTATCCTTCTCCTAAATCGCCGACGGGTTCTCCCAATAGCTGCCCTCTCTTCCTGTACTGGGTACTGGCCGGGGCTACTCGCTACAACCCGTGCATCTCCGATCCGAGGCGGGATCATCCAAATCCTTGGGTAGACTCGAGGAGGGTTCACCCCACTCCGTGGACTCTCTCTCAGGCTTTCACCTGATGGGTCTATCTCGTTGCCCCCAGTATCTCTAGCATCACTGATCCGGGGAGGGCTCACCCCACTCCGCGGACCACCCAGACTTTCGTCTAGTGGGGCTCTTTCCTTGCCCCATGCATCTCTGGCTCCTCTGACCCGAGGAGGGCTCACCCCACTCCCCAGGCTCTCTCAGACTTTCGCCTGATGGGGCTTTCTCATTGCCCCATGTTTCTCTAACATCCCTTATCCGGGGAGGGCTCACCCCACTCCGCGGACACTTTCAGACTTTCGTCTAATGGGGCTCCCTCGTTGCCCCATGTATTTCTAGCTTCTCTGACCCGAGGAGGGCTCACCCCACTCCCCGGGCTCTCTCATACTTTCGCCTGATGGGGCTATCTCATTGCGCCATGTATCTCTAGCATCTCTGACCCGGGAGGAGGCTCGCCCCACTCATGGAACACTTTCAGACTTTCGTCTAATGGGGCTCCCTGGTTGCCCCATGTATCTCTAGCTTCTCTGACCCGAGGAGGGCTCACCCCACTCCCCAGGCTCTCTCAGACTTCTGCCTGATGGGGCTCTCTCGTTGCCCCATGTATCTCTAGCATCACTGATCCGGAGAGGGCCCACCCCAATCCGCGGACCTTTTCAGACTTTCGTCTAATGGGGCTCCCTCGTTGCCCCATGTATCTCTAGCTTCTCTGACCCGAGGAGGGCTCACCCCACTCCCCAGGTTCTCTCAGACTTCCGCCTGATGGGGCTCTCTCAAAATACATATAGTCTCTATACAATTCTTTATCCTGAAATACATGAGGCATTTTCTCTGTTCCTATATGGCTTACATTACTTTTTGGGATATCACGGACAACAAACTTTACTACATTCACAAAAGTGCTGCGGTTTTATATTTTTACATTCAGTGGGGGTCCTCCACTCCGGCCCCCTTTACATTGCGCAAGACGTGCTTACATTCAATTATAAAAATTTTTCAACAATCTCACGTTCCACGGTCTCTCTATCTGCTTCCCCTCCATGGTCTGCAACTTGTAAGTTCCGACCCCTCCAGCCTCTACCACGGTATACGGCCCCTCCTAGGTTGGACCCAACTTCCCGTCCTTCTCCTCTTTTGTACTTGGCGTCACCCGCCGCACCACCCACTCACCAATCTTGAAGTGTCGTGGCCTGACCCTTCGGTTGTACTCTCTTTGTAGCCTTCGGTGATATTCCTCTAGCCGAATACGTGCGGCGTCTCTTTTCTCCTCCAACAAGTTCAAGTCTCTAGCCAATATACGCCAATTAGACCCATCTTCCACCACCCTGGTTCGACCCGTGGCCGCGATCATCTCTGAAGGGATTACAACTTCAACTCCGTACGCCATGGCGAATGGCGTCTCCTTGGTACTCGTCCTCGGGGTGGTTCTATATGCCCACAACACATGATTTAGCTCATCGGCCCAGGCGCCCTTTTTATCCTCCAACTTCCTTTTCAAGTTGTTCATAATCGTTTTGTTGGACGACTCTGCCTGTCCATTGCCCTCAGGGTTGTAAGGAGCCGAGAAACCCTGCCTCACCCGATATGCGTAAAAATCGCCACCTTTGCTCCCGTGAACTAAGTCCCGTTGTCGGCGATTATAGCATATGGTACCCCAAACCTACATATAATATTCTCCCATAGGAACTTAATCACTTGCGCCTCTTTGATCTGCTGTAACGGAACGGCCTCAATCCACTTTGTAAAGTAGTCTGTTGCTGCCAGCATGTATCTTCTCCCGCCGCTTGCCACGGGCAGCGGTCCTACTATATCCATTGCCCACATGGAAAACGGCCACGGGCTTGACATGTTGTGCAGGGGTTCGGCAGGTGCGAATATCCGCTGTGAGAATCTCTGGCATTTGAGGCATCTCTGTGCGAAGTCCACTGCATCCTTTTTCATATGAGGCCAAAAATATACCTGTGTCAACAGCCGGTGTGCAGTAGTTCTTCCCGCAGAATGGCTCCCACAGTCGCCTTCATGCAATTCTGCTAATACCTCCTTAGCTACTCGAGACCCCAATCATTTCAACAAGGGCCCACTGAAGTTTTTTCGGTACACCTCTCTTTCTACCAAGACGTATCTTCGAGCTGTCTGCTCCAACCTTCTCCTTTCTTTTTTGTCTGCCACCACCCTCCCCCGCAAAAAATCCTTGATGGGATCTGTCCAGCATTCTTCTTCCTCGGTTACCTGGCACGCCTCCGCACCTTTTTCCGTACTAGGCCGGTCCAATCTCCCCAACCTTATCGTCCTTTCTTCTGACCCCGGCATTGCCTCCGCCACATATGCCAGTGCATCGGCGTGTCTGTTCCCCCCGCGACCCAAGTGTACAAACTGGATCTTTTCGAACCTTTTGGCCTTTTCCCGCACCACTTCCAGATACTTTGCCATCCTCGGACATCGAGCCACAAAGCCTCCGTTAACTTGGAACACCACGAGGTTCGAATCCGAATATACTATCGGCTCTTGGACTCCCACCTCCTCAGCCATCCCCAAACCTGCTATCACTGCCTCATACTCTGCTTCATTGCTTGATGCCGCAAATCCCAATTTTGTCGTCAACTCTATCCTATTATTATCGGGTGTAACAAGCACCACCCCTATGCTGCTACTTTCATTTGTGGCTGACCCATCCGCGAATATCCTCCATCCATTCCTTTTATCGCAGGGGTCCATCATACCGAGTTCCCCGTCCTTCTCTGGTTCCATAATCATTTCTTCCCCCCAATTAGGATCCTCAACCGGGAATTCCGCCACTGCCTGCGCTTTCTCCGCGGTCCTCGTCTGGTACTGTATCTCGTACGCACTGAGCATCACCGCCCATTTCAACATTCTCCCCGAACTCTCTGTCCTTAATGCATGCTTAAGGGGTAGGTTAGTAACCACTACGACTGAATGGGCCTCAAAGTAGGGCTTCAACGTCAGAGTCGAAAAGACCAGGGCCAGGGCATATCTCTCGATTCTACTATATCTCGTCTCTGCGTCTAGCAGTGTTTTGCTCTGAAAATATACCGAATTCTCCACTCGATCTACCAGACGGATCAGCACCGAGCTCACCGCATACTCAGAGGCCCCTAGATACAGGTACAACTTCTCCCCTTCCTCCGGCCGCGATAACAAGGGCACTTTGCTCAAATAACCTTTCAATACTTGGAATGCCTTTTCACACTCCTCAGTCCATGCGAAGTCCGGCGTACTTCGCAATAGCCTATACAGTGGTCTGCATTTGTCGGATGTATTGGATATGAACCTGTTCAACGCCGCTACCCTTTCTCCTAGCCGCTGTACCTCTTTTACATTCCGCGGGGATGGCATTTTTATCAAAGCCCTTATCTGTTCAGGATTAGCCTCTATGCCGCGGTGAGTCACAATGTAGCCCAAGAACTTGCCAGTAGTTACTCTGAATGTGCATTTCTTTGGATTCAATTTCAAATTATACTTCCGCAATATATCGAAAGTCTCCTGCAAGCCCTCCAAATGCTCTTCCTCCGACATGCTCTTTTCCACCATATCATCTATGTACAGCTCAATCCCTTTCCGAATCTTGCTTTCGAACATTTTCTCACCCAGTCTTTGGAACGTGGCCCCCGCATTCTTCAGACCAAACGGCATCCTGTTATAGCAATAGGTGCCACCTTCTACCACAAACGCGGTTTTCTCCTGATCCTGCACATACATCACCTGGTTGTACCCTATTGATGCGTCCATGAACGAGAATACTTTATACCCCGCCGTCCTGTCTACCAACTCATCTACCCGCGGCATGGGGTAACTGTCTTTCGGGCACTCCCTATTCACATCCGTGAAGTCAACACACATACGCACTTTGCCATTCTTTTTAGGCACCACGACCACATTGGATGACCACTTTCGGTGAATTCGTTTTTCGTTATGATGCTGCTCCTTCCGGCCTTAACACCTCTTCGCGAATACTCTCTGCGTACTTCGGTTTGATACTCCGCAACTTCTGCCTGACTGGCTTGGCGTCTTCATTCATGTGCAACCTATGGCACGCAAATTCTGGGTCTAACCCTGTGACATCCTCAATCGTCCACGCAAACACATCCCTGCTTTCCGACAAGAATCGTATCAACCTGTCTTTCCATTCCTCCGTTAGACTAGAACCTACCGAGATGAGTCTCTCTTCCTCTCCTTCTCCTATATTCACCACTTCAGTTGTATCTAACGTCTTTGACCCCTCCGTCGGTTCCCCCTTCCCCTCTGTGGAGGCAATCTGTAATTGCTATGCCCGTCTCTTCCTCGGGTGGGGGCCTTCATCCTCTGTTTTATGCACCAACCGCTTCACTGTTCCCCTATGACTGTTTTTGGCTATCACCTGATCTCCGCGGACTTCGAATGTACTCGAAGGAGTTGGAAATCGTATCACTTGATAATAAGTAGACGGTACAGCCTTCATCTCGTGAATCCACTTTCTACCCAAGATTGCGTTATATTGGGAGGCGGAATCCACCACCATGAACCGCGCGAACACCGTAACAGGGCCCGCGGTCACCGGCAACAAGAGTTCCCCTATGGGCTCCGTCATGCTTCCATTGAATCCATATAATTTGGTTCGGGGAGGCCTCAATTGTCCAGGATCCATCCCCATCTCTTCCAGAGCTCCTTTAAACAACAAATCTACCGCACTTCCACAATCTACCAACACTCTCTTCACCAGATAATTTCCCATCGCCACCGTGATTACTAATGCATCGTCGTGAGAGGAGTCCACCGCTTGCAAATCCGACCTACTGAAGGCAATCATATCTTGCTCTTTGGCGGATCCCAATCTTGGTCGTGGAACTGAGGCCCTACTACTGATTTGTTGGATGCTCACGGTCCTCCTCACCCTATCTCTATGTGCATTATGACTTAATATCTCCCCGCTAAAAATCACATGTATAGTTCCCAGCAGCTGATCCTGTCGCTGCATGCGATCATCGTTTCGTGCTTCTTTCACAAATTCCTTCATCTTGCCCTTATCCACCAATCTCTACACCATCCACTTCAAAGCATAACAGTCATCCGTCTCATGGTTTCGCATCTGGTGATATTCGCAGAACGGTTTATCTGGTAGCTCCATTGGTGTATTCCGCAGTCCCTCATATCCCTGCAAGTTTTTAATAAGTGGAAATATCTCCCCCAACGATCTGTTTAGCGGCGTCACTTCTATCTCCCGGTACGGCTTCTTCTCTCTATTCTCCCGCCGAATTTCGTCCCGTGCCCTTTCCACCCTTGGGTTGTTCCCGCGGTACCCTTCGCTTCCCTTCTCGGCAGCCCTCCCTTTGCGGTGCTCCCTATCCCTGTCCAAAGATAGAATAGCTTTCCCTGCTCTCCTGGACTCCCTTGGCAGTGTGTCCTCATATCTGATGTATTTTTCCACCCGTGGATACAATTCGTGCAACGTGGCAATCTCATTCTTGGCGACGGACTGATGTACTCCCGTCCCTGGCCGTAGCCCGCGTTCAAAGGCGATGACCGCGGTTCTTTCGTCCAAGTTCTCTACCTTCAGGGTTTCGGCTTTGAATCGGCACAGATATTCTCTCACTGTCTCTGCTGATTTTTGCCTCACATTAAACAGGGTCGCGATGTCAACTGATCTCCTCTTCTGGTGTATGAAGTGCCCTAGGAAAGCCTGCTCCAACTCCTGGAAATTCCCTATACTCTCCGCTGGCAGCCGGTAGTACCAGTCCGACGCCCCTCTTTTCAAACTTGTTGGGAACATCATGCACCGTAGTCCGTCATACTTTGGTTCTTGCCATAGTGGCATCTATTGCCTGAAGTGATGGATATGATCCGCCGGATCTCCGGTTCCATCGTATCTGTCAAATCGGGGCTGGTTAAAGCGTTTTGGGACCTCCGAAGCCCAGATACCGCTCATCAATGGGTTGCGATTTAACCCTGCCACCACCTGTCTGGCAGCTCTTCCCCGGCTTTTCTCTTTCTGCTGGTTTACTTCTCTGTCCCTATCTATCAGATCTTGTAATTGTTCGATCGTCAAGCTTGCCACCGGATTTTCCACCAAATTGGGCTCCTTTTCTTCATCCTCCGAGTCACCGTTCGCTTCCTCATCCAGTCCTTCCTCGTGTCTTTCTTTCTCTCTCCTCAACCCATCGTTCTCCTCCCTTAGCCTCTCAATCTCCTCCCTCATGAGTCGCGTCTCTTCTGTTTCTAAGTCGGCTCCCCTACCTTCTTCTTCCTCTATCCCCGCTTCCGGTGTCCTTTCTCGCACTGGTACTCTCTTTGGTTTGCCGGGTTGCTTCCGATTGCCATCTTTACTCGACCCTGCTTCACGTCCCCGCGGGGCGAGCCAAATGTATTAACCTAAAATCTGACCTCTCCAAATGTCACTCTCTGCCTATTTTTTCTCTCTCTCTTTTTTTCCTTTTTCTTTTCTTTTCTCCTATTTCTTTCTCTATCTACTGTTCTTTTTATATCCTCTCTCCCTCTCTCCCTGTCCGTCGATCCTCTCCCCTATCCTCTGGTCGCGATCTTCCCACCTGTCCCCTTAGGGTTCACGTCCCCCTCTTCCTATGCTCCCTCTCCCACCTTTCTTATCTTGCCTCTATTCTCCTTCGTTCCTCTCCTTGACGTCATTCCTCTGACCTCACCTTAGGGTTCCAACACCTCAATTGCCGTCATCATGCCCCTACTTTCTCACCTCGCCCTGGGCCCTCCATCCGTCCCTTCATCTAGCGGCTTCCCTTCAGCCGTACCCCGGACACGTCTGCTTCTAGGGTTTCGCGACTATGTTCTGCTGTCCCCCCATGTTGTTTGATTCCACTACACCCGCCCCTCCTTTTTGACTTGGTCCACGACTCTATTATGGGTCACTACAGTGTCAATACCGCCGCCTATTAGGAAAAGAACAGAAAAGTTAACAGAACTTTCGTAGGCCATATCTTTGGACTTAAATCTCGGAATTGGGCCTATTATATGTCAAAATGGCCGGCTCGGAAAGAGCTTTCTAATGGTGCAAGATTTGACCCAATCCGAGTAGTAAAGGTAGATGAAAAGGGTGTTGAAGTAATTTTGCATAGAGAAACCCTTTTTGGACATGTAATTAGGTTTTGGGCTTGATTTTATGGCCCAAAACATGGTTCCAAAGCCCATGCACGAAATTGTAACCTAACCCTCTCCTATATAAAGAGGGTTAAGGCTAAAACAAAACTTGGCTACTCCCACTTTAGTTTAATATAGTTTAGGGTTCTCTCTCTTTCTCCCATTTTAGTTTTGTTTAATTTTAGTTCATTAGTTTAGTTTGTAGCCTCCATTAGATTAATAAAAGTCAAGTTATTGTTCTTCATTATGTCTTCTATTTATTATTATATTTATGATAGTCTAATAACTTCTAGCTAAACCTCCATTAAAAGGGTTTGAAGAAGCTTGATGAAAACTTGATATGTTAGTTAGAATTATTAATTGTTAAGAGTTTCACTCTAGTAGGTTAGTTGATTCGCCATGAGAATGGGTTGAACTTTCTTACATGCTAATTATTAGTTGACAGAGATTGCTATGAATAAATAGGGATCAAATACTTAATCTTAATTGGTTAGGATTGCAATAATCTACACTAGCATATTAGGAATAAATCAAGTGGAATCAATTTCTTCTCCATATTTTATTCAAGTCATATTCAATTGCTTAGTTAAATTAGTATAAGTTAAATTCATATAAATAGTTTCATAGTATAAATTCACCTCTATAAATATTACTCTCACCATTGTTTTCTTGTGTTTGATTAATTGGATTATATTATGTCTTGGTAGTTTAGGAGTGGAACGATTTCGTAATCTATATATTGCATGAATATACATGTGAGAGTAGAAAATAAATAATTGATATCGTAAGAATAAAGTTAGAATAATCTACTTGAGTTTTTACGGGTTATCAAATGGTGTCGTTGCCATCTTAGTTCTATTTAAATTCGTTTCCTTTAGACTTTTCGTCCCTACCAAAATCTCATTAAAACCCACCCATCCTTGTTTGGTTATGACTGTGTTTGTTTGGCTCATAAATTAATTTTTCAGAAATCTACATGGAGTGCGCCCACACCTATCATGGGCTATCTCGAGAGCGCGCGCGCCCTAAAAACACAAGACATTGGTTTAGGCAAGAGTGTGCATGCGCCCTTTTACGCCTACTTCTAGTTCCGTAATAAGTTTGTATAACCAACCAAACACTTTTCCGTGCACAATTATATTTATTCAGATCCAGACCACACCGCCCATTCATGTCCCATATTTATTCAGCCTCAACCTAACCCATCACAGTACGATATCAACCAGAGTCACTCAAACGCCAATAACTACGACTATCAAACACTATACCAACCAGACCCTTCTCCCATGCCAGAAATCACCCACCCATCTAGTTCGTCACCCTTCACAGACCAAATTTCCCAACAAATGACTAACACACAACAAACATTTATGGAACTAATATCCAACCCTGAAAAAATGTTTCGAGAACAAATTGCCAACACCCAAACTATGCTTTAGAATCTAGCCCAACTATTTTCCGTGATCCCCTCACCTAACGCAGACCTTTCAACCTTGCCAGAGATCGACACATAAGTAGAACAACTTATTCCCATAACCACACCATTTGACCTAGTTAAGACCTACCCTAAATTTCATGAAACATTACATTCCCATGACCCTCCCATTAACCATTTTGTTGATTCCACACCACATCTGGATGAGGAAATTCTTGAAGACGACTATTTAGGACTTGTTTTGGATAACCGCTCAAATTTGGGAGATATGATAAGAGCCCAAAACTATAGTTTTAACCCCTTAACAATAATACTTTTAGACCAATTATGTGAGTAATAAATAAGAGTTAATGCTAATTACGTGCTTTTATGTATTTCAGGCATTGAAGTTAATTATGTGCAGAAATGTGCCACTTTGGCGATATAAAGGAGCAAGAGTTGGTTTCTAAGAAGTTTTGTGATTGAAGGCCAAGATTCAAGGAAAAAAAGCCTTTGTAAAGCCCGGTCAGAAGCTGAAAAGTCAGAGTCAACACGGGCAGAAACAACACAGAAAAGTTAACAAAACTTGCAAAGACCGTATCTTTGGACTTAGGCCTTGGAATTGGGCGTACCTTTTGTCAAAACGATAAGCTCGGAAAGAGCGTTGCAATGGTCCAAACGTCGACCCAATCAGAGGAGAAAAAGTGGACAAAAATCCTGTTTAAGTTAAAGCCAGCTGTAAACAGCCCTATGGACTGAAGAAATTGGGCTTTGGACTCGATTTTCCGACCCAAAATATAGACCCTTAGCCCATGCATGAAAATGTGGATCTGGTCTCCTCCATTTTCACACACAAGACTTAGCTCTTAAGTATCAATTAGCTTAGGATATAAAATAGCCATTAAAGAATAATCTAGATCTAGTTTTGAGAATTTTTATTAGTTAATTAATTAGTTTTTTCATACCTTGTTTTAGATTAGTTATTTGAATAATTGTTTATCATTCATTAGATAAATAAAATAGTTAGTTCTTGATCATTTTGATTTTGTTATTTAAAATTACTTAGATCTAATTTGAATTCTTGTTTGTTAATGATTTCTTAGTTGTTAATTTAGATTTCAATTATTGTTTAGTTGAATTTAATAAAGTTAGAATCTTTATATTATGTCTTATTCAATTTCATATGGAAATGATAGTTTGATGAATCAAGGCTAAACCTCCATTAGAGGGGTTTGATGAAGCCTTGATGAAAACTTGATTGTGTAGTGTAGAATCGTTGTAAGAGTCTATTCCACTCTAGAAGGTCGTTAATTCGCCATGAAAATGGGTTGGACTTCCTCACATGCTAGTTTATGAATTGGTAGAGATGCCATGTATAATTAGGGATTAGAACGACCAATTCTTACTGTAAGAACGTAAGAATTGGATTACAACAATCTATGCTAGTTTTTTAAGTTAGATTCAAGGTGGATTCAATTCCCCCCTAATTCTTATTCTAGATTCAAACCTTAGTATTTCGTAGCATTTCGTAGTTGAATCATTATAGTTAGTATCTTGTTCTTAGAATTCACATCGTAGTATAATCCCACCATTACTCTCATTAGACTTTGGATAAACTGATAATTATAGAAAACTTTGAATGCTAAAGAACTAGGAGTGGAACGAATCTTTTACTCTACTCTATTTCGATAGATTTGAGAGTATAAATTTTTGATAAGAACTGTCTTCGTAAAAGAAATAGTTTTACTTACATTTTAAGACTTCATCGTTTATTCGTAAGTAGAGTTATATTCAAATTTTATCGTTTTATCAAATGGCGCCGCTGCCATCTTATTTCCCTTTAGTATTGTTTTCTTTAGAATTGTTAGTTTTCCAAAGTTCCATAACCCACCCACCCTTGTTTGATTCTCACTGTGGTTGTCCGTTTCAGCACTGAAAATTTTCCTCGCAGAAATTACACGGAGCGCGACCCGCGCCTTGGGCAAGCTAAATTGGAGCGCCACCCGCGCCCAAACGCTTGGAACTCCACCTTTTTAGGTGAGCGCGACCCACGCCTTGCCAAGGCAAAAAGCGAGCGCCCCCCGCGCTGAAGCGCCTGGACCTTGAGTTTTTCCCTGAGCACGACCCGTGCCCTACCAAGGCTAAGTTCGAGCGCAACCCGTGCCCAAACGCTTGGAACTCCAGCTTGACCTGAGCGCCACCCGCGCCCTACTTAGACCTATCCTTAGCGGAACCTGCGCCCTCTGCTAAAACTACCTGATTTCCACAGGTTTGGCAAGAAAAAGAGATTAGGTAAAACACTTGATTAATGCGAAAGTGATCAATCAGCAGCAAGAACACTTGATATAAACTAAACTTTTATTTATATATGTGGAATTATAAAAGGGGGGAGAAAAGAAAGAACACTTATCACCCAAATAAATAGAAAATTGAAAGCTAAAATGAAAGATGTTCCTCAATAAAGGTGAGGTATCCCTTATATAGTTGTCGGATCTCAAAATATAATTTGGAGTCCGCACAGGAAGTGGCTACGTGTGCTAAAATTGTCGCAGTCTGCTAGGCTACCATGAAAAGGCATACTTGTCTTTTACTTCTGTATTCAAAAGATAAGAATCCTTATAATGCTAAAATCCTATTCAACTTTTGACTTTTGAGAAAAGCAAAAGGTTGGATGTCGACTTCAAGGGTCCCCCTTGACAAAGCATTTCTTGTTCTGATTCCAGTTGCAAGGATAAAAATCCTAAGCTAAATACTGCTGATTCTATTTCTGGTCCTTATCATGGGCCATGATGTCTGCCAATATGATCAGGAGTGCCAAGTTGAGTGTGTAAATTTTCATCAACTTGGGAAAGAAAATCTTCTTCCCCTTCTTCAAGTTCTGAGTCTGAAGTAAAGCCACCTAGATAAGTGAGGAATTCATAAGGGCCTTCTTCATTAATAAGTTAGCAAGTCTCAAGAGCAGATGAGTTAAGTGCCAAAGAACTCTTTCTGCCCAATTTTTCATAGAAATTAGTTCATTGGAATTATCCAATGATTCTATTTGGATCATAAATCTATCATATTCAGAAAAACGTGTGAACCTTGGATTCTTTTGTATAGAACTATATTTGATGGACCATTTAATCTGATTAAGACCAATAGCACGAATATCTTCCGTTTCTTTTAATCTGTCTTTTGTAGTAATAGTATGAAACTTTTCTTTTGCTTCCAAAAGAGAAAAAACCTTTGAAATATCATATGGTCTTTGTCTGTATATTCGAACCAAATGAACTGAAGGATAAGTTTCATATTCAGTATATTTTAGACATGTTGTGGTAAATTAACAGTAACATCAGAATGCCATTTCATCATAACATTATTTATGGCTTGAACAAGAGGAAAAAGCCAAGAATGTCTTGTTATCAGCTCCTTGATAAGAGCTCAAAAATATATTTTAAACCCTTTAATAGTATTTATATTTAGCCAATTATGTTATTAATAATATAGGTTTATCTCTAATTACGTGCTTTTGAGTATTTTAGGCTTTGGAGTTGAATAAATATAAATTCGTTACTAATTAGGCGCTAAAAGAAGCTAAAGTGATTGCTATGAAAGTTATATGGAGAAAGCTCAAGTTTCATGGAGAAAAAACCCTTAAAAAGCCCAAGTCAAAGTTGTTAAGTGGAAGTCAAACCGGATTAGAAAGCTGATGAAAAGTCAACAGAACTTCAAAAGGCCATATCTTTGGACTAAAACCTCGGAGTTATGCACATTTTATATCAAAATGACCGGCTCAGAAAGCTCTTTCCAATGGTCCAGACCTTGACTCGATCATAGTAGTATTAGTTGGTGAAAACTTGTGCTACAGTAACACGACCAGATTTGGAAGGCTTGGATTCAACAAATTGGGTTTTGGACTTGATTTATGGGTTCATAACCAAGCCTAAAAACCCATGCACGAAATTGTAAACCTAACCCTCTCCTATATAAAGAGGATTAAGGTAAAACAAAACTTGGCTACTCCCCTCTTAGTTTAATTAAATTAGCTCTCTCTCTCTTTTTAGTATAACCTAATTTATGTTTTCTTTAGCCTAGCCACCATTACTTCAATCCAATATAATTCAAGTTATTATTATGACTTCTTTTTCTTGCTTTAGTTTAATTATTCCAATAATATTAGGCTAATCACCCCCATTAGAGGGAGTGATTATGAAGTCTAATGAGGAATAGATTGTTTAGTAGAATTATTTAATTGTGTATGTATTTCAATGAATTTAGTTTATTGTATGACTTCTAAAACAAGCATATAGTAAATTAAACTAGGGATTATTATAATTAAGTCGAGAGACTTTGTTGTAATAATCCTACAAGCTAGTAATAATGACTATAGAGATGTAGGCTATTGCTAGAGATGATAAAGGATGAGGCTTTAGGTTGAATCATTGCGTGAAAACCTAAATATGATCTCTTTCCAATGAATAATTTGATTCTTGCATAAAACTAGTTATTAGGTGGATTGATTACTCTTCTCTATAACTTTCTCTTCCATCAATACCTTATTTTTTTTAGTTTAGTTAATTTAGATTTATTTGAATCCATAGTATAATCGTAGAATAGAAATCTCTCAACATAACATTACTCTCACCATTGTTTTCTTGTGTTTGATTAGTTGAATTTCTTTATGTCTTGGTAGTTTAGGAGTGGAACGAATCCTGACTCTTTATATATTACTTCATTATTATTTGAGAGTAGGAATATTGATCTAAGCACTTGTTTAGGTAATTGATTATTGTGTTTACGCATAGATAGTTAATTTGCAATATATTTGTTATTTATCACTCCTACCTCCAAAGATATCAGTGTACTGATTGTGATGGATTTGATAAATCCCATCTCTAACAGTTCATCAATTAGATACATATCCAAAAGCCTGAAATACTGCCAGAATGTACTAGGGAGAAAAACATGCAAATTTGGATGCATGTTATGTGTTCCTTCTATGATATGAGCAATGCCTTTAACAATTAAAGGACAAGTTCCCAATATAATTGAATTCCAATTTTGAATCCATTTCTGATAATGTGAAGGGAGGAGATTTTGAATTAATTCTAGTAAAGGTGATGGAAAGGATATTTTAGCTTTATTCCAAAAAGATTCTGAAAAGTCTCCGGAGAGAGTACTCCAAGAGACATAATCAAGGGATCTTTTCAGATCATGAGATTTATTAAACTTTCTTTTAAAGTCAGACCAAGTTGTTAAGGTACTCTGGCTATTTTTGCTAAAATATTTAGCAGTAACCTTGAGGGTCAGGATAAGACTTTTCTTATCATTTTGTTCAAAAGATTTGATAACATTGTCCAAAATGGACTTCTGAAAGCTATGAATCTTCTGATATGTAAAGAATTTATGCCTGTTATCGTAGACATACGGTAACTTTAGATCATCAAATCCTACTTTTCTTTTACCAATACTATTAGAATTTCTAGAAAGAGAATGTGAAGAACTCGCAAAGGTGTTGATATAATCAGACTCCAAGGTTTTACCCTTGTTGGTACTGTTAGGTTGACTAACAGACTCTTGGGAATACTCCCAATTAGGGAGGCCTAAATTGTCCTCAAAGTTGTTGATAATTTCAAAATCAGCATTATCCTGTAAGGATTCTGATAACGATAAAATGAATAGCTTACCTACGGGATGAACGATGAATCCAAACGTAAGTAAACTAAACTTATCCTTTTACTCTTAATTATCAAAGCTTCTACTCTCAATGCGAATTGCACTAAATGGAGTCTGAAAGTTAGTTCCACTCCTAGTTCTCTAGCACGGATTGTTTTCTAAGTCTAACTAGTAAGCCCTTAAGTCAATGAGAGCTTTACTGAAATATTATACTCACGATACTTAATTAAGATGATTACTAGAAATTAACTACAAATGCTATGGAAATACTATTGTTTGACTCTAGATAAAGGAATTAGAGGGGAATCGAATCCACCTCGAATCTAACTTAATGACCTAGCATAGATTGTGGTATCTCGATTCTTACGTTTTCACGGCAAGAATTCCGAGTCTAATCCCTAGTTTTCATGGCATTTCTACCAAGTACTAACTAGCATGTGAGGTTAAGCCCACCCATTCTCATGGCTTAAACACGACCTTCTATAGTGGAATAGATTCTACAATGTTTCTATACTAAACAACTAAGTTTTCATCAAGGCTTCATCAACCCCTCTAATGGAGGTTTAGCCTTGAGTCATCAATCTAACATTTACCATTGAATCTAAACTAAACATAATGTGAGAAATTGAGAATTACTTAATTTAGCAATAATGAATCTAATTTAATGGCTGGAATAAAACAATGACAAGAATTGAATTTAGATCTAAAATGGAAATGACAAATTCGACCTTGATAAAAATACTACTTTATTTATCTAATCAATCAAGAACAATGATTCAGAGATTTAATCTAAAACAAGAATTTAAATGGAACTAAAACTTAATTTAATTAATAAAACTAGATCTATAATTCTATATCTTAATTTAGGTCTAACTAGCTACCATTAACAAAGAGCTAAGCTTTTGTTTTTATACATCCAGATCCAAAATTCGTGCATGGGCTTGGAGCCATGGGTTGGGCGGAGAATCGGGCCCAAAACCCAGTTCTTTCGATCCAAAAGGCCTCTTCAGCTGCAGTTGGCTTCCACAGACTTTTCGTCCACTTTTGCTCCTCTGATTGGGTCAAGACTTGGACCATTGCAAAGCTCTTTCCGAGCCGGTCGTTTTGACATAAGGTAGGCCTCAATCTGGAGGTCTGAGTCCAAAGATATGGCATTCGGAAGTTCTCACGACTTTTGCTCCTTTATCTCGCTAAAGTGGCACATTTTCAAGCAAGATAATGGACTTTGAAGCCTGAAATGCATAAAACACGTAATCAGTATTAACTCTTACTTATTATTCACATAATTGGTCTAACAGTATGATTATTAAGGGGTTAAAACTACAGTTTTGGGCTCTTATCAAACCACCCCAAAACAGCATTTTGCTTGTCCTCAAGCAAAGATGAGAAATTAGAATAAGTGACCAAAAATGGAGTTCTAACTACTCTCGTTTCGCTGAGTGCGATTGCATTGACCATATGCAACAAGGCCTTAAACCACTAGGAATTCCCTAGTGGACGAGTTATAGCCTCGTGAGAGTTTTCCAGTGAAGGTACTCACAAACTTCATCTATACTACAACGACTAAGAAAATAAAACTATTGTTTCCTTATTCATGCTCAACTATCTATACATCTCTCTAGCAATTGAATAAGAATAACCAAGTCAAAAACCTAAGTTAATATATGCATAATAATCTATCATCTACAATAAACATATACACAATGAGTAGTACTATAAAATGTTTAGCAGGTTTGTTTTCGAGAACTTCGGAATAAGCGTCCTTAAGTAGGTTCTCACAATAATAGTCAAGAAACAACACTCTGATTTTTCCACTCAAGTTTAAGCTACTCCGATTAATACGATTGGGCACACTTTACCTTACAATCTCAATGACAACAAAGGAAGCCGGGGTCGATCAAACACATCTGCCACTTACTATCACACTAACCTATTCCTAATTGAGCTAGAGGTCTTTATTAGGTGTTACGGGGATTAGGAGATGGTTTAAGAAGGAAGGAAATGGATATTCAAAAGGACAAGTCTGAGATAATAGAGTCTTCGTATTATGTAACTTAGAGAAAACCTTGTTATTTTCTTTTGCTTCTACACTTTGTTTCCATCCTTAGCCATATTTTTCTTTTTCTTTTCCTTGGCTTTTGACTCCCTTTTATTCTATTTTTTGGAGTTTTTATTTTATTTCTATTTTTCTTTTCTTTGGATGGAAACTTCTTTTCTTTATTTTCTGAAGCAACTAACAATTTTTGTTTACACAGGTTTTTCTCTTCTTCTTTCTTCACTCATTCTATTCTCAGACTTATTCTAAATTGGGTAGGTTGATTTATTCTCTTTTTTTTTATTTTGTTTTTGTTTTGGTAATAGGGTAAAGGAATTGTGGTGTATGGAAGGCTAAAGAAGAGGCTCAGAGTGGCGACTAGCGGAAAATAATTCATAGGTTTGAATTCTGGCTATATCGATCCAAAAGAGCGCCTAAATTCTCACTTAGGATATGGTTTAGTGATCAAGCAAGTGGGCGTGTGATTTCTCTATCCGATTTTACTTCTCCCTTGTGTCATTTCTCACATGTTTCGCTTCATATAAGGCTTTAGGCTATATTCTCACAGGATTTGTAGAATAAGTACTCTAGCCTAGATTTCAGAAACTTCTTGCCAAACAATCATAGATACTCATGTAATATATTTATAGATAGATGCAAAATTATTACGCATTACATATTAACCTAAGTTTCTAACAATTATTCTGATGCAACAGCTACGTGAGACTTCTAGATCGTTAAGAGCATGGAGAAAAAAAACAATACCAATATTCCTAAGTGTATAGCATACTTTTTATTTATATTTTTGAGTTTTTGAAATTTTAACTAGAAAACAAGTGCATATTATACATATCTATATCCTAACAGATGACTTAATTACACGTGTTTCTATGCCCCCCCCCAAACAAAAAGCATGCTTTGTCCTCAAAGCATTTAAATAAAGAGTGTAGGAAAAATACCATTGAAACTTCGTGTAATTCGAAACATCGCAAAACAATGTTAGAACGCATACTAATATAGGAAATAAAACCCGACGAACACTATAAGAGTTCCACCCATTATGGGGTTAACAGACTTAAATTGCTTGGGACATAAGCAGACACTAACTTAACTAAAACTTACCTGCACCCCAGCATTTACTCGTCATCCTCCTCTTCTATATGAGGTTCTTTCGCATCCTGCCATGCCATAACAACTTGCCACGCCTTACGTCGTGTATCATCAACTAATGCTAACCTCTCTAGTGTTATTTGGTCTGATGGGGTGTAAGGAGCAACCAAATGTGGTTGCACCTGCCATCCCGGCCAAGTCATGGCTCGGAATGATCTTACCACACGATTGGTAGGTCTCATGATTTCGACCCTTTTCCAATCTGTGTACTGTGTATAGAATACGGGTAGGCAAAGCGCCAATATAAGGACAAACCAAGACAGGCATAAGAAGGTACTTATGCCTCAAGGTATGGGCTCGCTTCAGAGTAGCAACTAAAACTTCGGGGAATGTCATACCTACGACGTCCCTCGCCTAAAGCAAGGAAAACGCGTCACGGCGGTATTATTGGCGTATAAACTGCCGTTCCTAGAATGTTCATCATGATGAACAACATGGTCATGCCTACATTCGGTGATAGGCTACCGTAGGCGATGTTATATTGGTCTTGGTCCATGATCTGAAATACCCTCCCCATAATACTCATGGAAATAGGCATATTCATATAGGTATGAGTTATCCATCATATATATCCCCACGTGTGCATAGTGGTCGGGTAATGGCAATCCGAAACCAAAGCTATCAAGTGTTTATTGAATTCCATAGTCGTACCATCAATAGTAAAGGGAAAATTTTTGTTCTCCTTCTTGGGTACAAAAAGTAATATTATTATAGAAGAATTGGTAAGCTTAGGTGAAAAGAATCGGCATCACTCACCGAAGATGCCGCCATCCTAATCGCAAGATCCGGCTCGCGGAACGATGCTCCATAGGTATAGGTTCCCATCAAGTCTTCAAAAGACGTTCGGGAATGACTATAGGTGGTGTCATCTCAACACTACTTTGTAGAATAAAAAAAAAAAACACGGAAGAACCTCGGAAAATCTAAAATTTCGTGTTTACTAAAGAGGGCGCTGGTATCTTCATTATAGCGAAGTCGGCTCTTTGGTTTTGGACTTCTTAGAGTTTGAGCGGGGTCGCTCGATTGAAGCGGCTGGCTTTCGGTGAAATTTTCGATTTCCGGTGTTTGGCGGGGTCGCTCTACTTGGGGCGGGCGCTCTAGTGAATTTTGATTTACTGATAAAGTAGAAGCGAGTCGCTTACAAATTTTGAGCGCTGGGCGCCGCGATGGAGTGCAGAAATTGAGTTTCTAAGAAAAAACAAGAAAAAACAAGAAAAAGGGCTGGAGTGAAAAGTGAAAGATGATTGTGGGGTGTAGTGTGCGTTGTGAGTGTAGTATGATGGAAGTTTAAATAGGTTTTGGGTTTCCAAAGCGAATCGGCAAGTTGCCAAATTGTTTTTAAGGCCATTTCGGAAATAGGAAACCGCCAAACCAAGCGGAAACTATCCATAGCTTTGATTTCCTAACAACCCTGGTATCTTTTACACTTGGTTTAGAATAGTAACTTCTAAACTCTCCTACATATCATGCTACCACTACAAAAATTCATAGATATGCCGGTATCGGCCTAATTTCAACTTTTACTCCAAGACAACCTTTCGAAAGATGATCAAAATAAATTATATTAAAATAATATGGAATCCAAACAATCTAAAACAAACAACTTAATATTCAAATCTAACTACTGAAGTAAAATTCCACTACAAAACAATAAAGACAATGAAATAAAAGGGCACAATTGATGGTGAACACCTAGGCGTGTGAGGAAGATGGTCCCTGAGATGGATGGAGATCGGCTGTGGTGACGAATGGCTTGAGCCATCCGGCTGCGGGCGACGACGCTCATGCCTCTCGACTCAAACCGAGACGGACTCATCCACGAAAGTGGCATCGTCCGTAGCATCTCTATCCTGAACAAACCGTGGCTTCCATCTCGGCCTCGAGTCACGGCATCTTGGGGCTTGGTGGTTATTGTGGATAACCTCCATGTTAGACAAGATATCATCGACCCTTTACGAGCATTTCAACCGGGTCGCCCGAAGGTCCGTTTGCTTATTTCGAAAATACAATCTGTCTATGTCTAATATCTTCATAGATACGATAACCGCATCGCAAACTAGTTTGCAGCATTATCATTCGTTCTAAATTAGAAGTATGACTATCAAAATTATCCTCAACCAACCATGTCATATCTTCCTTTTCATCATCCGACTCAACTTCCTTCTCTGCAGACAACGGCCAAGTCTTTTGGATGCATTCTTTATAAATACTTGCATTAGAAGGCAATTTGATCTTAATAGGAGCGGATTTAGTGACAGCTCTAAATGAGAGCATAATCTTAGTGATCAATACGGAAAGGCCGGGGCTCTTTCCCACTCCTCTAATGACATTCAAAATGAAATCGAGGATGCAGAAATTATACTCCTTCGTTTGAAAATTCGAGAACGCGGCGCATTAATCGAAGTCCGATGTCGCCGACTTTGTCTTTCCCGAGGGCGTTCTTACCAATCCATCGGCGACGGCCGGTTGATTGGTTCGTGGTCGTCTGGCTTAACGCAATGAGATATCGTGATTGTATTCACCCTCTATGACCGTATCTTTCATCAAAACAGGAACTGCAGATATCGAGATTCCCTGTTTGGTCGTGATCTAGGTTGGTTACTGGGGGTGATTCCTAATAGCTCGACCAACAACCGTCTCGTGAACTTCCTCGCGTTCTCGCTATCCTAATGAAAATCCTAGTTCCCTCCACTTCTCGTTTCTTATAAAACTGTTCTACCAAATCATAGTGGTAGAAATCCTCTGTCGAATACCACAGTCCGTTCCAATTTCTCTTAAACATCTCCGCGTCATAAAATGGCGCGAAACTGTCGGAAGCAAACGCGTTTTCCGGCAGAATTCTACGTCGTTGCGCCATTGAAGTTATTTACTGATTTGGGGTTTGTAGATGGTGGTGGATGCGAGTTTGATGAAAACTAACCAAACCAGCAGTGGTGGTTATGGTAGGTTCGGCGGCAGGTTCGAAACTCGAATTGGTTGGTGGTTTGTTGGTGTTTGACAATGGGGGTTGGGTGTGCTTTCTATTTGAATGTATTCTATTTTTATTTATTATTTTTTTTTTATTTGGGTTGCTAGGGTTTGGATTTATACTTTGTGTCAAGCGGCTGGAGAAGAAGAAGATCGCGATTTGGTTTTGGTTTTGCTGGCTCTAGGTGGTGAGGTGAGAAGTCGCCCAAGCCCAATTCGTATTTTTCGACTTTTGTCGATTTTAAGCATAATTTCAAACTAGATTTCCAGCCGTTATCGGTCCGATTCTTGCGAATGAGATATGGAAATGATCAGGAGAGAATTTCCAATCCAATGATCCATAAAACACTCGATTCCAACCGGGGTGACGAATAAGATAGTGGAAATCGCCTCGTAGTGCGTGCATGGCGTAAGTTATGCTTAACGAATGAACACTAAATTTGATAACGTCAACCCAAATGAACTATACTAATGGACCTAAACAACACAACTAGAAAGTTCGAGCAATCCGGATGGAAAGACTGATTTTCCACCCCAAACAAATTTTTAACCACAAAATTTGTTTACAACGTGGGTCGTTTAAAAGTCGATTCCCAAGACTTGTTGGATTGCTATGTCTATGATTTTTATGAATTTTAATTTATTTTTATTTGTTTACTATAAGAAACACGAAAAACAATACATACATAATTCACTCCATAGAGGAACATGACTCAAAAAATCGAAAAAACATCGAAAGTGGAAAACGGAATTATGTGAACTGTGGACTTAGGATCCGGTATTACAGCCACACACTCCATAAGGAGGGCCGGTTACCTGAATGGTGTACTTATTAGTATATGGAAATGAAAGTAAGTACACCAAATGACAAGGTCAGTCCTCATAGAGGCGGGGGTCCCTGTAAAAGGACTTCCTCCACATCGGGGACAAAAGTTCGCGGAAAATGTTTTAACCGTTGACCATTAACTTGAAAGGTATCGCTTGTTGTCATTGGGATTTACCAAGGTAATTGCCCCGTAAGGGGTGACTTCAAGAAACAGAAAAGGACCAGACCTAACGGGTTTTAGTTTCCCAGGGAAAATATGTAGGCGGGAGTTATAAAGCAAAACCTTTTGTCCGACCACAAACTCTTTTTACAGCGGGATATGCTTATCATGAACACGTTTCATGTTGGCTTTATAATCCTTGGCGAGATCGTAAGAATCGCCACGGATTTCTTCAAGCTCATTTAATTGTAACTGCGTTTGGCGCCCGCCTCATCAATATTGAAATTAAGGCTTTTATAGCCCACGAGCACGGTGCTCTAATTCAATCCGGGCAAATGACATGGTTTCCCAAATACAAGTCTAAAGGGAGACATACCTATAGGAGTTTTGAAAGCAGTTCTATATGCCCATAAGGCATCCGATAGACGCTTCGACCAGTCTTTCCTATCAGGGTTTACTGTTGTTTCTAAAATCTTTTTGATTTCCCTATTAGAAACTTCTACTTGTCCGCTAGTTTGTGGATGATAAGGAGTTGCTATTTTGTGTGTAACTCCGTACTTTTTCACTAGGGATGCAACAACTCTGTTGCAAAATGTGTTCCCCATCACTAATGATGGCTTTAGGAATGCCAAACCTACAGAAAATGTATTCTTTAATAAAAAATACTACGGTCTTATGGTCATTGCTACGGCAAGCTAGGGCCTCTATCCATTTAGACACGTAGTCCACGGCAACTAGAATATAAATATAACCGTGGGAAACAGGGAAAGGGCCCATGAAATCAATACCCCAAACATCGAAAATTTCTACTATCAAGATTGGATTTAAAGGCATCATATTACGCCGTGATTAAGCCCAAGTTGTTGGCAAAGCGAATACACGCCTTGCAATGCACTTGGGCATCCTTAAAAGGGTAGGCCAATAAAATCCACATTGAAGAACTTTAGCGGCTGTTTTCATTCCACTAAAGTGGCCACCACACTCTTTGTCATGGCGAAGGATAGAACTTCATTATATTCCCATTGGGGGAATGCAACGCACGAATAATCTGATCCGCACAATACTTAAAAGGTAGGGCTCATCCCAATAGTATAACTTGACTCCGGCCAAGAACTTCTTACGTTCATTTCTTGACCAATTATGAGGCATAACATCAGCCGCTAAATAATTTCACGATGTCCCGATACCATGGTGATGAAAAATAGCATCTGTGATGCTCATCGGGGAAAAGAGTCGGTATGGACTCGGAATCACTACTATCGTCATTTGTAAGTCTAGATAAGTGGTCGGCAACTCGTTTTCGACCGACCCTCTTTTTGTCCTTTATTTCTAATGTGAACTCTTGCGGGAGAAGAATCCATCGGATTAATCTCGCTTAGCATCCTTCTTTGCAATAAGGTACCTAAGGGGCTGCATGGTCCGTGTAAACTAAAGTTTTAGAACCAACCAAATAAGGACTAAATTTATCTAAAGCATAAATGACAGCTAAGAATTCTTTTTCAGTAGTTGTATAATTCCGTTGAGCATCGTTTAAAGTTTTACTAGCATAATAAATAACGAAGTGGACTTATTATCTAGTTTCGTCCCCAAGACAAAGACACCAACTGCATAGTCACTAGCATCACACATGAGTTCGAAGGTTTTGACCAATCAGAGGTCAGATAATAGGTGCGATGGTTAGGCGGCTTTTAAGGTGTCAAAAGCCCGTTTACGATTAAAATTAAAATCAAAGATTGCATCCTTCAAAAGCAGGTTAGTTAAAGGCCTAGCTATTTTGAAAAATCTTTAATGAACCGCCTATAAAACCCTACGTGGCCTAGAAAGGCTCTAATCTCACCGGACGGTCCGTGGTTTAGGTAGGTCGCTATCTTATCTAGTTTGGCTTTATCTACTTCGATGCCATCACTAGATACAATATGACCTAGTACTATGCCCTTTTTGACCATGAAATGACACTTTTCCCAATTTAAAACGAGGCTCTTTTCTTCACACCATGTCAAAACCTTTTAGCAGGTTAGACAACGATCGCGGAAGGAGTCTCCATAGATAGAAAAATCATCCATGAAAACTTCCATAAAGCTCTACCATGTCACTAAATATATGAAGCATACATTTGGAAGGTACCGGGAGCATTACAAAGGCGAAAAGGCATGGATTTATAGGCATATGTTCCGGGCGGACATGTGAAGGTTGTCTTTTCTTGGTCATCACTATCAATAATAATCTGAAAATAGCCGAGTAGCCATCCAGAAACAATAAAAGGCATGACCAGCCCGGACGTTCAAGCATCCGATCTATAAATGGTAAGGGAAAGTGATCCTTTCGTGTCATAGCATTTAAACGCCTCGTAATCAATACTGATTCTCCATTTCATAGGACCTTGAGTGACAACATAGTCACCCCTTCCCGTTACGTACCATGGTAATTCCGACTTCTTAGGAACTACATGAATGGGACTTACCCATTCGCTATCGGAGATTGGGTATATAATACCCAAGATCCAAGAGTCGCAAAAGACTTCTTCCCTAACCACCTCTTTCATGGCAGGGTTTAAGCGACCGAGGTTCGGCGAGAAGTCTTCGTGTTATCCTCCAAATGGATACGATGAGTGCGCACATTAGGGTCGATGCCCTTAATGTCGACTAAGGACCAACCAATCGCAGACCGATGTTCCCTAATCACCCTTATTAAAGATGTCTCTTCATCTTTAGATAACAAAGAAGATATAATTACCGGATGACTACCATCCGGATCAAGTTATATATATATTTTAATTACGGGGAAGAGGTTTAAGCACCGGGTGGGTGGAAAATCAATAGATATTTCGTCCGGGTCCTCATTTTGCATAATGAATACCGCCGGGTAGCAAGTCTTCATAATCGTGTATGGAGCAACCGACGGGTCTACAATTGGTGTGGACTCTAGGATGGTGTTGACTTCCTCTAAGTAGGAGTCATTTACAAAATCTGAAGGTCCCAAGGAAAGGAATTTGTACATATTGTTTTCGTGAAACGTGTTGTTAAAATAATCTTGAGCTAAACTCTCAATCATGCTAACCTCCCCATCCGAAGCGAATCCGGTAACTGTTTCATCATTTTAAAACATTTACCTCGACGGAAAGATGGCCAAAAGATAAGGACATCTTTCCATCGCGACAATTTATAAGCGCATTGGCGGGTTGCCAAGAAGGGCGCCCTAAGATGATCGGTGACAGAGTCATTAGCGACTTTCGTATCGGCGATAACAAAATCAGCGAGGATAGTAGAAATCTCGAACCTTAACAAGCACGTTTTCTACTACACCTTTAGGATACTTAATTGACACGGTCCGCTAATTGCAACGCGTTATTTTTGTAGGTTGCATTTTCGTAGACCTATTTGTTTATATAAGTAATACGGGGAGTAAGTTAACACTTTCGCCCCGTGTCTAATAAAGCGGCCGTCGTGTGGGAATCTCCTAAGGTGCATTTTCTGATGGATCTACTGGGGTCCTTGTACTTAACAATTCCATTATTTTCGGATAAAGTTGGAAACCGCTCAGTTAAAAGCGTCTTTGGGTATGTTCGTCTTACGCCTAGTAGTGCACAACTCTTTAAGAAACTTAGCGTGGTTAGGAAGCTTTTTAATAGCTTCGAGAAAAGGGAGGTTTATCGTTAGATTCTTGAAAACGTTCCTAATTTCCTCAAAGTTTGTATCCCTAGTTAGCATGGCTAATTTTTGAGGGAACGGTGGTTTCGCTCTATATTTCGCATATGGCTCTACTTGCTGTGTAACATTGGCTTTCGGTTTCTTTGGTTGTGGTTTAACTGGTACCTCTACCGTGGTAGGCTCTTCAGTTTCTATTGCGGTATCTAGTTCGATATCTGGTGTAGGGAGTACTGATGGGGTAACTACAGGCGTAGTTACTTTGTTATCAACCACTCTTCCAGAACGGAGAGTGGTGATGGCATTTAGGTCACCTACGATTGTAGTTTCTGTACTAGAATTACCGTTTACCTCAAAGGCTGTGGTTTCTTTGTTTAGGGTTTGGTATCGCTTGACTTGGAAACACGCCTTTTGGTTCTTTCTCTTGGGCTAACTGTTGTATGCCCCGATTTATGGATTGTAAGATCCGTTGGTTTGATTGAGTCATTGTCCGGAAAAGTTGTTGGGTAACTTGTATAAAGGCGTCGATCACGATCCGGTTGTGTAGGTGTAGTAGTCACGGGTGGTGCGAATGGAACTATCTCGTTGATTATTTATGGGTGGGTTGTGATAGTTATTATTATTAACGAACGATACCTCTATTGGTATTATAATTATTATAATTATTTTGACCTTGTGCTTGACCTTGCCTAGGTCAAGGCTTTTGGTTTTATAATTATTATAATTCCCTTGACTTTGTCCTTGTCCTTGTCTAAGTGAAGCTTGGTTATAATTGTTTGCTTGCCTAACGTTTTGATTATTGTACCACTCGGAGGTGTTACCGTTGATTATTTCTCCAACTGAAGTTGGGATGTTTGTCTCCAAGGGTTAGGAATAGGATAGTTATTAATAGAGTAAACATTATCTTGCTCTAGTGGTTGTTGTTCATAAGCTAGAGGACAATAATTGTCGTGGTGCTCGGACTCAAACAGAAATTACATGGGTTGGAGTTTACATTCATGACGGGATAGGCCTTTGTTGAACGAAATAGCCTCCACTTTTTAGTTAGAGATTCGAGTAAATTTTAAGTTCGGATCGGTTTTATTCTCAAACATACCGGCTGCCTTGTTGAAGAAGAACTAGCGGAGCGGGGATATCATCACTTCCCCCCCAATTATTATTCCGTTTAGTTTGGTCTTCTAAAAATTTGTAAGCCTCCGAGGCTCCTTTACTTAGGAAACTACCCCCATTCATTATGTCAAGGACTTCTTTATGGTGATGTTGAAGTCCTTTGAAAAAGGCACGAACTAACGTGTCTTTTGCTAGGTTATGGTGTGGACACTCTATAAGGGGATCGGTGAAACGATTCCATGCCTCAGAAAATGATTCATGAGGGTTCTGTCGGAAGAAATGAATCTTGGAAAGCATTTCATCCGTCTTTAGGGGTGGGTAAAATGTTCCATAAAACGGTGAACAAGTTTAGCCCACGGTCCCTGCAATTAGCGCTTTGGGCAGTTAACCAAGACGCCTTTATCGGCTAAAGTGAAAGGAAATACCCTTAGTTTAATTTGTTCCGCACCAACCGTAGGATGGTGGAATGTTGTAAGGACTTGTTCAATCCCTACGCGTAATGCCGATAGGGTTTTTCATGGTCTAACCCATGAAAACGGGTAACAAATTAAATATATTTGGGGGGATTCAAAATCCCCGTTGGTCCGCTAGAGCGATGCAAGACTTAGGGCTATCGCTTCAAGGCTTTGTAAAAAGTCGGAGAGAGGAGTCTCTCTTTCTTCACCATTATGTCGTATGGTGTGTGTGATAGTAGTTAGAGGTGTCGTGGGTGGTGTACTAGATAGACTTGTTTGTTGTGGTGTAATTACGTTTTTGTTGTTTTGTTCGACTGGACCTTAATCTCATGCAAGACTAAGTTGCTTTTAACTAAACATGCCACACTCCAAACAATTCGATATACTAGTAAAAACCTCTAACCGGAAAATGCGAGGTATGGAAGAAAGGAATACCGATAGCGTCCTTGCTTCGCTTTTATGAATAGCGTCTTTGTAATGCGCGTGTTCGGTGTATATAAGAGATTAGAACACCGAAAAGCTTGACAACTCGAAGTTCGAATCAAACCGTGGAAATCCTCGAAATTTCATTGAAGAGCGCTGTATTTCGCCATTAAAGATTGGGCGCCATCTAGGCAAAGTCGACCTCAGTAAGATAGATAGCTGGTCGCTCTCTTTGAAGCGTGGCGGCTTTCGGTTAATCGAGAATTCAAAGAAGATAGCACGGTCGCTCTCTTTTGCGGCTGGCTTCGTTGTTTTTTTCGCGAATTTTTCCAAACTGAAACGGCAACCACAGTATGAATCAAACAAGGGTGGGTGGGTTTAATGGGACTTAAAAATAACTACTTCTACAAAGAAAACGATGCTAAAATGCAACTAAGATGGCAGCGGCGCCATTTTATAATAGAAAAATGAGTAGTTTACCTACGAAATGAACGATGAATCCAAAACGTAAGTAAACTAAACTTGCTCCTTTTACTCTTAATTATCAAAGCTTCTACTCTCAATGCGAATTGCACTAAATGGAGTACGAAGTTCGTTCCACTCCTAGTTCTCTAGCACGGATTGTTTTCTAAGTCTAACTAGTAAGCCCTTAAGTCAATGAGAGCTTTTACTTAAATATTATACTACGATACTTAATTAAGATGATTACTAGAAATTAACTACAAATGCTATGGAAATACTATTGTTTGACTCTAGATAAAGGAATTAGAGGGGAATCGAATCCACCTCGAATCTAACTTAATGACCTAGCATAGATTGTGGTATCTCGATTCTTACGTTTTCCACGGCAAGAATTCGAGTCTAATCCCTAGTTTTCATGGCATTTCTACCAAGTACTAACTAGCATGTGAGGTAAGCCCACCCATTCTCATGGCTTAAACACGACCTTCTATAGTGGAATAGATTCTACAATGTTTCTATACTAAACAACTAAGTTTTCATCAAGGCTTCATCAACCCCTCTAATGGAGGTTTAGCCTTGAGTCATCAATCTAACATTTACCATTGAATCTAAACTAAACATAATGTGAGAAATTGAGAATTACTTAATTTAGCAATAATGAATCTAATTTAATGGCTGGAATAAAACAATGACAAGAATTGAATTTAGATCTAAAATGGAAATGACAAATTCGAACTTGATAAAAATACTACTTTATTTATCTAATCAATCAAGAACAATGATTCAGAGATTTAATCTAAAACAAGAATTTAAATGGAACTAAAACTTAATTTAATTAATAAAACTAGATCTATAATTCTATATCTTAATTTAGGTCTAACTAGCTACCATTAACAAAGAGCTAAGCTTTTGTTTTTATACATCTAGATCCAAAATTCGTGCATGGGCTTGGAGCCATGGGTTGGGCGGAGAATCGGGCCCAAAACCAATTCTTTCAAATTCAAAAAGGCCTCTTCAGCTGCAGTTGGCTTCCACAGACTTTTCGTCCACTTCTGCTCCTCTGATTGGGTCAAGGCTTGGACCATTGCAAAGCTCTTTCCGAGTCGGTCGTTTTGACATAAGGTAGGCCTCAATCCGAGGTCTGAGTCCAAAGATATGGCATTCGGAAGTTCTCTTTGACTTTTGCTCCTTTATCTCGCTAAAGTGGCACATTTTCAAGATAATGGACTTTGAAGCCTGAAATGCATAAAAACACGTAATCAGTATTAACTCTTACTTATTATTCACATAATTGGTCTAACAGTATGATTATTAAGGGGTTAAAACTACAGTTTTGGGCTCTTATCAGATTCGGAGGCCATTGATGGTTGCTCTAAGGGTTGTCCATATAATGGATTCTCAAATGAACCAAATTGGAGCATTCTGTATTCTGTAAGAAAAGACATTATATAATATCTTAGATTGACAGGATATAATCCCGAAGAAATATTCTCTAGATAAGAATGAAGAGTATGTTGTTTCCAAAATATTTAGATACTCATATAAGAACATCAGTTTGTGAATTATATTTCTCAATCTTGATTCTTGTGTTCCGGCAAAGGAAAAGAAATAAACTCGAAAACCAAAGGGTTATTCTCAAAGTTATACCATATCAATTTTATTAATAGGAAGACTAGTGTTTAGAAATGGAGTTCCCATAATAATTTGCTGGGTAAGATCTTTTATAAATAAAAACGACATAGGTATAGTAATCTCATTTCTACTAATAGCAACCTTAGTTAATTTATGCTGAATAAGAATTTATGCTCTAATTTAAAAGCTAATGTGAAACTTCTAGAATAATATCATCATGGAGAAAGAAACAATACCAGTATTCCTAAGTACATAGTATAAATACTTATTATTTATATTTTATTTGATTATTTATTTATTTTACTAGAACACAAGTGCATATTATACATGTATTATCCTAATATGTGCCTTAAATTATGCGTGTTTCTATGCCACCCCCAAACAAAAGCATGTTTATCCTCAAAGTATAGAAATAAGAAGGGTAGGAAATACCATGGAAACGTGCGAAAATTTCAGAGCACCTGCAAAACAAATTTATAACATACTAATATAGGCAAAGAAAAACATAAGCAACTCTATATGAGTTCTACCCGTTATGGGGATAACAAGAATTAAATTGCTTGAGACATAAGAAAACAGTAACAAAATATAAAACTTACCTCCTATCTAGCATAAAACACTACTAAACTCCTGGAAGTGAGTGCGAAAGAAAACAAAAAAAAATAGAACTAAAGTTGCGTTGAGGTGAAGGCGCGGCCATGCTCTGGCTTGGCAAGAATTCCAGTGTTTTGGGGGGGCGCGCGCTCTGAGTATAGGCAAAATAGGGGGCATGCACGCTCCATGTAGTAGAAGTGCTATGAAGTGAAAGTGTAAATAAAAGTGAGAGGTGTGGTGTTAAGTTGAGAGATCAAGAATGGAAAGACCAAACACCCCACCCCCAAACAAATTTTTGAAAACATGGTTAGAAAATTTGTTTAAACACGTGGGGCTTTTAAAGTTAGATTCCCCTAGATTTAATGTGGGGTCGTTTAAAGTCAAATTACCCTAGACTTAATGTGGGGTCATTTTAAGTCAGATTCCCTTACACTGTGCAAACCCCCAAACAAGCAAGAAATTGGGTAGCACAAAATGGATGATGTGTGGTCAACTATAAACTAATAGTCGAAAGAGTTGGGGGTCTAGCCATAAAAACATGATACTAAATGCACCCCCAAATAGAATGAAGTTATATAATTATAAGCAATCATGTACAAGAATAAAAGAAAGTTTATGCAACCTATCAAAGAACATATGCAAACCATCATGTTGTAACTGTGTTAAAGAGTTAAAATGACCCAAAAGATGAATTAGTGATACTTTAGGTGAGAAAGGAATGAAGTATGGATTCTGATGTCTTTCAGGAGGTTCATATGAGGAAAAATAAGACAAATTAGGCTTCTCACTACACTCGGTCAAAACTTGGCTCTCAACTACAGGAATGGTGTACTCATGGGATTGTGTGCTAGGCAAACACTCTTCACCGTGAGGGTTGAAAAAATTATAGAGGGTCTCTGAGGCAATTGGCTCAAGTGCAAATTTAAGGTTTCTCTTAAATAGTGGGTGAATGGATGGCTTAGTTGTGGTAAATGGTTGGATTTTAGGAGGTGTTAATGATAAGAGCCCAAAACTGTAGTTTTAACCCCTTACTAATAATACTTTTAGACCAATTATGTGAGTAATAAATAAGAGTTAATGCTAATTACGTGCTTTTATGTATTTCAGGCATTGAAATCAATTATGTGTAGAAATGTGCCACTTTAGCGATATAAAGGAGTAAGGGTTGGTTGCTAAGAAGTTCTATAATTAAAAGCCAAGATTCAAGGAGAAAAAACATTTGTAAAGCCCGGTCAGAAGCTGAAAAGTTAGAGTCAACTCGGGCATAAACAACACACAAAAGTCAGCAGAACTTTCGAAGACCGTATCTTTGGACTCAGGCCTCGGAATTAGGCGTACCTTATGTCAAAACGACCAGATCGGAAAGATCTTTCTAATGGTATAAATCTTGACCCAATCAGAAGAGCATAAGTGGATGAAAAGCTTGTTGAAGTCAAAGCCAGCTGAAAAGGGCCCTGTAGACTTAAGAAATTAGGTTTTGGACACGATTTTCGGGCCCAAAATATGGACCCTCAGCCCATGCACGAAAATGTGGATCTGGTCTCCTCCATTTCCACAAACAAAACTTAGCTCTTAAGTATCAATTAGTTATGAAAATGGGTTGGACTTCCTCACATGCTAGTTATGAATTGGTAGAGATGCCATATATAATTAGGGATTAGAACGACAAATTATTACCGTAAGAATGTAAGAATTGGATTACAACAATCTATGCTAGTTTATTAAGTTAGATTCATGGTGGATTCAATTCCCCCCTAAATCTTATTCTATATTCAAATCTTAGTATTCCGTAGCATTTCGTAGTTGAATCATTATAGTTAGTATCTTGTTCTTAGAATTCACATCATAATATAATCCCACCATTATTCTCATTAGACTTTGGATAAACTGATAATTATAGAAAACTTTGAATGCTAAAGAACTAGGAGTGGAACGAATCTTTTACTCCACTCTATTTCGATAGATTCGAGAGTATAAATTTTTGATAAGAACTGCCTTCGTAAAAGAAATAGTTTTACTTGCGTTCTGAGACTTTATCGTTTATTCGTAAGTAGAGTTATATTCCAATTTTATCATTTTATCAAATGACGCCGCTGCCATCTTAGTTCTCTTTCGTATTGTTTTCTTTAGAATTGTTAGTTTTCCAAAGTCCCATAATCCACCCACCCTTGTTTGATTCTCACTATGGTTGTCTGTTTCAACACTGAAAATTTTCCTTGCAGAAATTACACACAGCGCGACCCGCGCCCTGGGCAAGCTAAATTGGAGCGCCACCCGCGCCCAAACGCTTGGAACTCCACTTTTTAGTTGAGCGCGACCCGCACCTTGCCAAGGCAAAACACGAGCGCCCCCTACACTGAAGCGCCTAGACCATGAGTTTTTCCCTAAACGCGACCCACGCCCTACCAAGGCTAAGTTCGAGCGCGACCTGCGCCCAAACAACTGGAATTCCAGCTTGACCTGAGCGCCACCCGCGCCCTACTTAGGCCTATCCTGAGCGCGACCTGCGCCCTTTGCTGAAACTGCCAGATTTCCACAAGTTTGTTTCAAACTTCCATTTCTTTCAAGGTTTTCAGTGTTATAACTTGTTATACACACTGAGCATGCATAAACAAGACGCTATTCATAAGCGAAGTAAGGAGGCATTCAAGTACTCTTTTCTTCCACACCTCGCATCTCCTGTTAGAGGTTCATACTAGCATATCAGGATTGTTTGGAGTGCTGTTGTGTTTCATTAAGATTAGCTTAACCTTGCATGAGATTAAGGTCAGGCCGAAGAAAAACGCCTAACGTAATCAACTGGCAACGTCAATAAACACGCCTTTCTAGTATATCACTCATTACACCTCTAGCTAATATACTACATACACCACCTGAAATAATGGCTACAGAAAGAGAGTCTCCTCTCTCTGACTTTTACAAAACCTTGAATGATAACCCTAAACCTTGTATCGTTCTATCAGATCCAGTGGGGGATTTCCGAATCCCCCCAAATATATTTAATTTGTTACCCGTTTTTCATGGGTTAGACCATGAAAAGCCTTATCAGCACATGCGTAGGATTGACCAATTCCTTACTACATTCTACCATCTTATGGTTGGTGCTTAACAAATTATATTAAGGGTGTTTCCTTTCACCTTAGCCGACAAGGCGGCGTCTTGGTTAACTGCCCAAGTGCCTAATTCTGTGGACTCGTGGGCTAAACTTGTTCAACTATTTATGGAACATTTTTACCCACCACTGAAGACGGATGAAATGCTTTCCAAGATTCATTTCTTTCGACAGAATCCTCATGAATCATTTTTGGAGGCTTGGAATCATTTCACCGATATACTTATAGAGTGCCCACACCATAACGTTGCGAAAGACACGCTAGTTCGTGCCTTTTTCAAAGGACTTTTACACCACCATAAAGAAGTCCTTGACATAATGAATCGGGGTAGTTTCCTAAGTAAGGGAGCCTCAGAGGCTTATAAATTTTTAGAAGATCAAACTAAGAGTAATAATAACGGTAGTGGTGATATCTCCTGCAACGCTAGTTCTTCTACAATAGTTAGGCCGCCGGTATGTTTGAGATGAAACCCGACCCTGAACTTAAAAATTTAATCGAATCTTTAACTAAAAAGGTAAAGGCTATTTCTATTCAACAAATGCCTATCCCCGTCATGAATGTCAACACCAATCCATGTAATTTCTGTTTGAGTCCAGAGCATCCCGACTCCTATTGTCCACTCGCCTATGAACAACAACAATCACAACAAGATAATATTTGTTCCATTAATAGCGAACCTAACGCAGCTTGGCGACAAAACCCCAACTTCGGTTGGTGAAATAATCAACAACCACCAAGGTTGTTTAACCCAAATGTTAGGCCAACAAATAATTACAACCAAGGTCCACCAAGGTAAGGACAAGGTCAGGGTAATTATAATTATAACAACCAAGCTCAACCATGACAAGGACAAGGTCAAGGTAATTATAATAATTATAACAATAATAATTATAATGCTAATAGAGGTATCGTTCCGGTTAATAATAATAACTATCAAAATCCACCAATTAATAATCAACGTGACATAGTTCCTGTCACACAACCATGCCAGTAGCAAATACTACTCCACAACCGGATCATTTTGATACCTTTATGCAATCTCAACAACAGATTGTACAAGCCATCCAACTTTTCTTACATCAGATAGCTCAAGAGAAAGTACAACCCAAAGGTGTGTTTCCAAGATAGGCGATACCTAATCCTAAAACACCAAACACAACCTTTAAGGTAAATGATAATACTAGTAACATAGGTGAGATAAATTCCATCACCACTCTCCGTTCTGGCAGAGTGGTTGATAACAAAGTAACTATGTATATAGTTACCCCACTAGTAATTCCTACACCGGATATCGAACTAGATACTGAAATGATAACTGAAGATCCTACCCCTACAGAGGTACCAGTTAAACCACAACCTAAGAAATAGAAAAGCAAGGTTATGTAGGAACCGTTATTTAAGAACGAATATTTCTACAAACCGTGAGAACCCACGCGCAGCGGAATTAATGGGTTCTCACGATTTTGGATTATAGAACATACCTTTTAGATTGGCTAAAATGTAATCTCTGAGAATCAAAGCTTTATCAAATCCGAAATAAACCCCTTGATCTTTAGTTGTATTCCTTTAGAATAGATTGGACGTTGTGTGGGCAACGATCTACCAATCCCCTTCTTTCTCACAAAGCTAGATCCAATTTTAGATCTATCTTTCCTTGCCTCTTTTTCTAATCCAGTGAATAGTGAATTTCGGCCAGAGAGAGAGTATTCTATTTATAGGCTACAACAGGGACCATGAGGAGAAATTAGGGTTGGGCCTCCTGACGGGCTTGGACTTCCCATGTTCCCCTAGAACACACGGCCCAAGTCCGTCAACAAATGACTTATTCCACTAAAGGCCATGGTTGCACTACCGCCCTAATCCCAAATTATGTGTCAGCATTTATGGGCTCCATATTATATGCTCGTTGATCACCCCGTGTTTAAGATATCGAATGTCCGTTGATTAAGTCAAGTTATTGACAACTATATTAATCAACTTCTTATGTCCTTGAGTAGTAACACTCAACCTCATTGTCATGTCGGAATAAATCCACCTGCAGGGTCTACATGACAATCTTTTTGAGCTCCTCAAGGGGCCATCATCAACCCGACTTCTTGTAGGACACGGATTCCTTCTATAATCCACAACACACCTTACATACAATGTCATTACCCAATCCATCTAGTTTGTTGATTCACAAATGAATCTCACTCATTGATGATTTAAAGTAATGTACAATGCATGTAAGTGCCCGTTATTATATCCGGATTAGGAGGACAAGCATTCATAATAACAGAGGCGTTTGTTCTCTTACACAGTCAGTATAAAGAGAAACAACCTCACTTGGTCCTGTTCAATACACACAAAGTGTACCAGTGTAATCCTATAGTCAAGATACACTAATACCAGATTATACTACAACCGTACTAATGATTTGTCCAAATCCATCTAGGTTGTGAACGATTAGTTATACTTCTTAAGGTACTGATGATATGATCTTCTGTGTGTTCACATCATATCATCTACAACATAAAGTATTAGACACATGCATATAACTAATAACATATATAATATGCATAACATTTGCCCATATGATTCTCATTTAAAAAAAAGACTTAGAGTTAATACAAAAGTAATGCTTTTAGTATATAACCCTATCAATTTCCCACTTATACTCAAAGCATTGCCTTTTTGTATACTACTAACAAATCTCCCACTTATACTTAAAGCTATGCTGCCAAGCATCTGATTCCCATCCCCTCAACATGCCTGTCAAAAGACTTAGCCGGTAAGCTCTTTGTAAAGGGGTCAGCCAGGTTATCTTCTAATGCTATCTTGGTAACAGTGACATCTCCTCTCTTTACGATTGATCGTATCAGATTGTACTTAAGCTCAATGTGTTTACTTGTTTTATGGGCTCTTGGTTCCTTCGAGTTAGATACCGCACCAGTGTTATCACAATAAAGTGTGATACTCTTAGGTAAACCAGGTACCACTGTCAAGTCCAATAAGAAGTTCCAGAGCCAAACTACCTCTTTGGTTGCCACATATTCAGCTACCATGGTGGAGTCTGACACGCATTTCTGCTTGATACTCCTCCATACTATGGCTCCACCTCCCTAGGTAAACACACAACCTGAGGTAGACTTACTCTTGTCCCTATCTGACTGAAAATCAGAATCTGTATACCCTGAGGGAACCAAACTATCTGCATGGTATACTAACATATAATCCTTAGTCCTTTCCAGGTACTTCAAAATATGTTTTTACCGCATCCGGTGCCCTTGTCACGGGTTCTTCTGATATCTGCTAACCATGCCTATGGCAAAACTGATGTCTGGCCTCGTGCATAGCATGGCGTACATTAAGCTTCCTACAGCCGAAGCATAAGGGACCGCTTTCATGTCCTTTATCTCTTTTGGTGTTTTGGGACACATATCATTTGATAGAGGAACTCCATGCCTAAAAGGCAAGAAACCTTTCTTGGAGTTTTGCATGCTAAAACGAGTCAACACAGTATCAATATAGGTAGCTTGGGATAAGCACAACCCCCTTTTCTTGCGATCTCTTATAATTTTGATCCCAAAGACTTGACCCGCTTCTCCCAAGTCCTTCATATCAAATTGCTTTGATAACCATACCCTTATGTCTGACAACACTTTCACATTATTTCTAATGAGTAAGATGTCATCTACATAAAGCACAAGAAATACGACTATGTTTCCATCAAATTTCTTGTACACACAAGATTCGTCTGGGCTTTGATAGAATCCATAAGATTATATTACCTCATCAAAACGAATGTTCCAAGATCTAGAAGCTTGTTTAAGTTCATAAATGGATCTTTTAAGCTTACAAGTAAGATGCTCTTGACCTTTTTCAATGAATCCTTCTGGTTACTTCATATAGATGGTTTTCTCAAGACTTCCATTAAGGAAAGCTATCTTGACATCCATTTGCCAAATTTCATAATCGAAATGAGCTACAATAGATAAAAGAATCTGGATAGACTTCAGCATGGCTACTGGTGAAAAGGTCTCCTCATAATCGATACCTTCTCTCTGAGTAAAGCCCTTTGCCACCAGCCTTGCTTTAAAGGTTTCAACCTTACCGTCTACCCCTCTTTTCCTTTTATAGACCCACTTGCATCCAATGGTTTTAACACCATTGGGTGGCTCTATAAGCTCCCAGACCTAATTAGAATCCATAGATTCTATCTCAGAAATCATTGTCTTTTGCCAAGATTCTACATCTTTATCTTGGAGTGCTTCATTGTAGGTCCAGGGATCAAGATCTTGGTTATCAGCCACTGAGTATTCAAAACCACCTTTAGCCTAGACAATCATGTGTCCACATAAATGAGAATGAACCAGTTCTAACACATCTTTGGCTCTATACCCCTTGGCCGTGAAAGGCCTTTTCGTCATCTTACCTTCCTAGCCAGATTCACAGATAGGAAAATTTTCCACTTTCAATGAACCCAAAGGTCCATCGGCTACCAATCTCTGAATCCTCCTCAAGTTGATATGACCTAACCGTAGATGCTAGAGATGTGTTTGGTTCATTTGAGAAGGTTCCTTTCTCTTATTTGAATTAGAAGATGTGTTATTAATTTCCATTTGATGCACTGTGGGTGGAATAGGATTAATAATGTATAAATTGCCTTCTAATGTACCAGAACAGATAAAATGTTTACTTTTCTTAATGACTACCTTGTCATTAAAAGAAACAGAATATCCATCCTTAATTGCCATAGAAACTGAAATTAAATTCTTTCTAAAATTAGGCACATAAAGGCAATTCTTTAACACCATAGTCTTATTTCTACCAAAAGATAAACAAACATCTCCCACTGCAACAACCACTACTTTCGTAGCATCCCCCAAAGATATGGTAATCTCTCCAGTACTTAGTTTTCTGGTTTCCTGGAACCATTGCATCGAAATGCATACATGGTCAGTGGCTCCTGTATCTACACCCCATGTATTGGTAGATAACACCGCTAAACATGTTTCAACAACTAGTGCATGAGACATACCTCCATTATTCTTTGGTTTGAGAAGAGGACCATCTCATTTCCAGTCTATGTTATTAGGGACAATAAGTTTGTTTTCCTTAAGAATAGTTGCTAGTGGGTTGAAAGGAACCATTTTGAAAACCTGAGAATCACATAAAATAACTATTATGTAGGGCAAAAACTTCTTGAGTTAATAACAAAAATTAATTAATTAACCAACCCATCACTTGTACCCTCCACACTGAGAAGTAGTAAGCCACGATAGTGTGGACGTTTACCATTCTACATTCATCGAAATACTTTTGGAGTTAACTTAAAAATCAATTAATTAACCCGTCAGCACCCTACACACCGAGATGTAGTAAGCCACGATAGTGTGGACATTTACCCTATCTATATTCGTGTAGAGAGGTTTTTCCTATTAGTTCTACTTCTCGTCAACTTAACAGCACACCACTCTTTAAAGTGGACACATGCCATCTAGAGGAGTAAAACTAAAATGTTGACCTTCTTTGGTCCTACAAATAATAGCAGTGACTCCGATGGGGAGGATACCATTACTTGCATCTAAGTGTATACCATTACTCAACTTCTTAGTCCATTATTTGTAATGAATCCCTTCAAATGGAGAAGTGAATCTATACATTAATAACTTCATATAGTTGTCCTTTAAAAGTTTGTTCTGGTAATCCGTAATTAGACTCATCCGATATGGAGGAAGGCAATAAAACCAACACGCAAGTATAATTACATTACCAACAAACCAGTAATAGAGACCGTGGGATTTATACAAAACTAAATTCCCGCTCCCACTTAGTTATTTAGAACTGACGATCATTCTGTTTACTGGTCAGGCCTATGTCCATGTTATCTATTATTCATGTGGGCTTAGTTTTTAACAAACATCCACAAATAAAAACATGTATATAGAATAAGCAAATATGAACAATAAAATGGAAAAGAAATTCCCAACTGTTATGGCCCATATTCATTGCTCCATCCTATTCGCCGAACTCTTTTAGTTGCCTTCGCAAAGTCCAACGCGGTTCGACCTATTTCCTTCACTGGAAACCTCACGAAATCACTTCATAGACCCCCGAACAACAAACAAAAATCATCTCATCTTAGAGAAAAAAAATTTCTCTTTCTGCCTTGAAGAGCGACCCGCTCAAAATATACTGTATAGGTGGCGTGTGGCACTTCATACCTTGGCGACTTCGGTGCATCAGCGTGACCTGCGCTCCACTTTTGCCTTTACAGGGCGCGTGGCGCGCTCACTTCCAATTTCTCTCTTCCTAGAGTTAAAGGCGCGACCCGTGCTCCAATTGTGCATGCAGATGGCGCGACCCGTGCTCATTTCCAGGCGCTTAAGTGCGACCCGCGCTCCAGCGGAAAAAATTCAGATCCAGATTTTGAGCAATCCAAATCTTGATCTTTTTGATCTTTTGATCTTTACAATAGATTACATCAATGATAAAAACAATAACACGATATATACCGTGATTTAAATTACATCCATTGATAATCAAAACTTGTTAGAATTGATCAATTTTTCATAAAATAAAAAATGATGCATTTCTTTCCAGAAATCATTCTGACCATACCAGTTGGTCTAAATGCCTGCAAAACCATGTTAGAATAGTTCTACATCTACCAACATCTACATGCTCCGATACTAATTGTCGGAACATTTATTTCAGAACGAATATTTCTACAAACTGCGAGAACCCATGCGCAGCGGAATCAATGGGTTCTCACGATTTTGGATTAGAGAACATACCTTTTAGAATCGGCTAAAATGTAATCTCTGAGAATCAAAACTTTATCAAATCCGAAATCAACCCCTTGATCTTCTGTTGTATTCCTTTAGAACAGATTGGATGTTGTGTGGGCAACGATCTACCAATCCCCTTCTTTCTCACAAAGCTAGATCCAATTTTGGATCTATCTTTCCTTACCTCTTTTTCTAATCCAGTGAATAGTGAATTTCGGCCAGAGAGAGAGTATTCTATTTATAGGCTACAACAGGGACCATGAGGAGAAATTAGGGTTGGGCCTCCTGACGGGCTTGGGCTTCTCATGTTCGCCCAAAACACACGGCCCAAGTCAGTCAACAAATGGCTTATTGCACTAAAGGCCATTGTTGCACTACCGCCTTAATCCCAAATTACGTGTCAGTGTTTATGGGCTCCATATTATGTGCTCGTTGATCTCCCCATGTTTAAGATATCGAATGTCCGTTGATTAAGTCAAGTTACTGACAACTACATAAATAGACTTCTTATGTCTTTGAGTAGTACCACTCAACCTCATTGCCATGTCGGAATAAATCCACCTGCAGGGTTTACATGACAATCTTTCTGAGCTCCTCAAGGGGACATCATCAACCCGACTTCTTGTGGGACACGGATTCTTTCTATAATCAACAGCACACCTTACATACAATGTAATTACCCAATCCATCGAGTTTGTTAATTCACAAATGAATCTCACTCATTGATGATTTAAAGTAATGTACAATGCATGTAAGTGCCCGTTATTATATCTGGATTAGGAGAACAAGCATCCATAATAACAGAGGCGTTTGTTCTCTTACACAGTCAGTATAAAGAGAAACAACCTCACTTGGTCCTGTTCAATACACACAAAGTGTACTAGTATAATCCTATAGTCAAGATAGACTAATACCAGATTATACTATAACCGTACTAATGGTTTGTCCAAATCCATCTAGGTTGTGAACGATTACTTATACTTCATAAGGTACTGATGATATGATCTTCTGTGTGTTCACACCTTATCATCTACAACCTAAAGTATTAGACACATGCATATAACTAATAACATATATAATATGCATAACATTTGCCCATATGATTCTCATTTAAAAAATAAAAATTAGAGTTAATACAAAAGTAATGTTTTTAGTATATAACCATATCAGGTTAACCATCTTGTTTATCCATATGCTAAATATAGAGAGAAACCATCGTTTCCTCAGATATTAGCTATGTTAAACAAGGATACAAATTTTGACAAGATTAGGGAAGTTTTTAAAAATCTAACGATAAACTTACCTTTTCTTGAAGCGATTAAAAAGTTACCTCACCATGCTAAGTTTCTTAAAAAGAGTTGTGCACTACTAGGCGTGAAGACAAAGATTCCTAAACACCCCTTTTAGCTGAGCGGTTTCCAACTTTAACGAACACAATGGAATCATTAAGTACAAGGACCACGGTCGTAAATCTTTGTACAATGCACCTTAGGGGATACTCACATGACCACTGCTTTATTAGACCTCGGGGCGAGTGTTAACTTACTCCCTTATTATTTATATAAACAAATAGGTCTACAGGAAATGCAACCTACAACAATGGCGTTGCAATTAGGCTGATAGGTTTATCAAGTATCCTAAGGGGTGTAGTGGAAAGCGTCTTTGGTTAAGGTTCGGGGATTTCTACTATCCTGCGGATTTTGTTATCCTCGATACAGAAGTCGCTAACGATTCTGTTCCGATCATTTTAGGGCGCCCTTTCTTGGCAACTGCCAACGCGCTTATAATCTGCCGCGATTGGTCGATGTCCTTGCCCTTTGGCCATCTTTCCGTTGAGATTAATGTTTTTAAAACAATCAAACAGTTTTCTGATACGAATATCGATGGAAAGGTTAGCATGATCGAGAGCTTAGCTCATGATTATTTCAAAGCCACGTTTTCGGATGACCAGATGCACAAATTCCTTTCCTTTGGAAGCTCAAACTTTGACAAGGACTCCTTGGACGTAGATCAAATTGAGGAAGAGTTCCTTCAACTCTTTTGCAACTCTTCCCTGCCACCTCGTGAGTCCCACCCTGCCAACATCCATTTACCCCTTGGCGTTATGGCCGGAAGATGAATTTTTCACCCTCTATCCCGGTGATTCTTTTGACCCACCTATTGAGGAATGTCCGACATATCTAAAGGCTTCTAATGATCTAGACACGAGAGCTCTAGGTGACACTCATTCATCTTCCATCACCAATTTTCCCCACCTTCCACCTTTTCAACGGAACTTGGAGTTTGCGCTTGACCCTCTTGTTTCTTCGATGCTTAATGATTTTCTAAATCCTTTTCATATAGAAATAATTCCCAAGGGAAAGGCACTTGACACCTTAATTTTCAGAATTGAGACAGTTCCCACCTACACCATGAATGAGTTTTGTGCCAAACCCACATTCTCATTTATTTCATTCCTTACATCTAAAATTCATCCATATCCACCATATCTTCCACAAACATCTATTTTCTCATGATCATTCACTTGGATGACCTCTCATTCAAAGATGAAAAAGAAGGTGCATAATGCGGTTACGTTCTAGATCTATCGGACTTCTTTTCCATTTCACTAAGTTGCGCCAGTAGGAAATCTTGGTGTTTGATTACGTTTTTGGGGTGCATTCCATATTATTTATTTATGGGAAGACCCACAACTCTTTAGGTTGATGATATATGGAAAACTGCATATATATATATATATATATATATATATATATATATATATATATATATATATATATATATATATATATATATATATATATATATAGTTATTTGTTAAAGTCTCGAATATCGGCTATAAGCGACTCATTTTGTTGTTTGGTGTACTTCCTTAAAATTCCATATATTGATAAGTGCACATTTCGGGTAACCGGCCCTCCCTATAGAGTGTGTACTTTGTAAGTACCGGATCCTAAGTCCACGTTAAACATAATTCACGTTTTTTCAAGATTATTGCATGTTTTTCGGATTTTTGAGTCATGTTCCTCTATGGTGTGAATTATGCTTTTATTTCTTTCTTGTTTTTCTTATATTAAATCTTATTCATAAAAAAAAAAAAAAAAAATTGTTAAAAATCATAAAAATAGTAATTTAGGAAGTCTCGGGAATCGACTTTAAAAGACCGCTTTCAAAACAAATTTTCTAAACCGTTGTCAAAAATTTGTTTGGAGGTGGGTGTTCGCTTTTACATACTAGATTGTTCAACTTGCCATTTGTGTTTCTTAGACTGTTTAATCATTATTGACTCGGGTTGACATTCTCTATGAAATTAGATTTCATTCGATCGAATAACTTACATCATGCACGACTTTGAGGCATTTTCCATCTTCTTATATGTCACCCACTGTCAGAATAGAGTGTTTTATGGATCATTGGATTGGAAATTCTCTCCTAATTATTTCCATAGTTCATTCACAAAAATCGGACCCGAACGGCGGCGGCAATTATAGTTTGAAGTTGCGTGAAAACTTGACAAAAATCGAAAAATCAAATTGGGCTTGGGCCCCAATCTCCAGCATGTGCCAATGACGTCGTCCCTTTCCTTCAAGCCAACAGTCGGCGATTCCATTCCCCATCACCATTAACAAGCTTTAAACCCTATAACAAAATAAATAAAAAAAAAAAAACCAAACTTAACCCACGCCCAAATTCATTCCCACCAATATCCCCAACATTTGCAACCACCGAAAATTAGAAAAAAAACCACAAAGTATTTGAACTGTTGATAAGAGCCCAAAACTGTAGTTTTAACCATGAATATGATCATACTTTTAGACCAATTATGTGAGTAATAATTAAGAGTTAATACTGATTACGTGTTTTTATGCATTTCAGGCTTCAAAGTCCATTATGTATAGAAATGTGCCACTTTAGCGAGATAAAGGAGCAAAGGTCAGTTGCTAAGGAGATCTGTGATTAAAGGCCAAGATCCAAGAAGACAAAGCCTTTCTAAAGCCCGGTCAAAAGCTGAAAAGTCGAAAACGCGGGCAGAAACAGACTCAAAGTCAGCGGAACTTCCAAAGCCCGTATCATTGGACTCAAACCTCGGAATTGGGCCTACTTTATGTCAAAACGACCGGATCGGAAATAGCTTTCCAATGGTCTAAGCCTTGATCCAATCAGAGGAGAAAAAGTGGACAAAAAGTCTATTGAAGCCAACTGCAGCTGAAGAGGCCTTTTTGGACTGAAAGAATTGGATTTTGGGCCTGATTCTCTGGCCCAAAACATGGATCCAAGCCCATGCACGATTTTTGGATCTGAACATATAAAAACCAAAGCTTAGCTCTTTGTTCAGGGTAGCTAGTTAGACCTAAAACAATAGATAATTCTAGATCTAGTTTTCATTAAATAAAATTAAGTTTAGTTTAAATTCAATTCTTGTTTTAGATTAAACTCTTAGAATCATTGTTCTTCATTAGTTTTGATAAATAAAATAGCTAGTTTGTTAATTTCGATTTTTGTCATTTCAATTTATAGATCTAATTTTAATTCTTGTTGAGTATCATTTCTAAGTTGTTAAATTAGAATGAAGTATTGTTAGTTAAATTAGCCAAGTAGAATTTTGGTATGATGTTTATTAGTTTTAAATCAATGGGAAATGATAGTGGTATGAATCAAGGCTAAAGCTCCATTAGAGGGGTTGAAGAAGCCTTGATGACGCTTGATCTTTGTTAAACTTAGAAATCGTCGTGATAATTATTCCACTCTAGAAACGATTAATTCACCATGAGAATGGGTTTAGTCGCTCACATGCTAGTTATGAATTGGCAGAAATGCCATGTATAATTAGGGATTATAATTACTATTTTGATATGCGAAGCATTCAATTTGGATCAGGATGAGTCTTTGTTAGTAGGATTAAGTTGAGTTAAGGTGGATTCAATTCCCTTTAATTCTTTATCTAGATTCAAACCCTTAGCATTCTCTCTTTTCGTTATTCGTAACTTGTTAATTTAATTCACCTCGTAGTATAGAATTCCCCTCGTAAACCTCTCATTAGACTTAAGACCGATTAATTAGACTAGAAAACATTCCATGCTAAAGAACTAGGAGTGGAACAAATTTGTTACTCCACTCTATTTCGATAGAATTGAGAGTAGAAAACTTGATAAATATAGACTCGTAATAAGTTTTAGTTTACTTACGTTTTGAGTTTCATCGTTCATTTCGTAGGTAAACTATCATTTTTATCATTTTATCAACTGTCGCGCAACAGCTGTCCCACCACTATCATTTTTTTTTAAAGTAGGGTTGTTTCACATTGTTTCCTACAGCATATACAAACCCTCAAATCAGTTCAAAACTTTCAATGGCTCTAAGACGAAGAATTCTGCCGGAACAAGCTTTTACGACCGACCACTTCGTGCCGTTTTACGGTGACAAGATGATTAGGAGGAATTGGAATAGGTCGTGGTACTCGAGAAATGATTTTTACCACTCCGATTTAGTGGGACAATTTTATAAGAAGAGAGAGTTGGATGGTCAGAAAAATTTCATGAAGGTGACTAGGACTAGGAGAGAATTATCAAGAGAGAAGTTGGCTGAGATTCTAGGCATTACGCCTGAACGCCACCTCGACGCCACCGTGCAGGAATCCTAATATACTGGAGTTCCTACATTGATGAACAACACTCTCATGGAGGGTCAATACAATCCGAATTCTCATTGTGATCGACAGTCATCTCTGCGAACCAACTAACTAGCTGTAGCTCAGTGGATTGGTAAAAATGTCATTGGGAAGGAGAAAGTGAGCGACATCGGTTTGATATGTCTACACGCTATCTGGATATTGCAAGAGAAGAGGTATGAATTCTGTATCCTCGAGTTTTTGATAAATATGATTAGAGGAGTTGGGAAGAGTATTGCACCATTTCCTGCTTTAATTACGAAGATAATGTTGTCTTGGGGGGGAGGGGAAACCAAGAACTGAGCGGACTATGTTGAAATTCCATTCAAATGAAACTATTTATACGGAGTGTATCCAAAAGACTTGGATGTTGCCGGAGGACAGGATGGTTAATTCGGATGAGGAAAGGGAAGACATGACATGTTTGGATGAAGATGCCCTGGAGAGGTGTATGTCTAATTCTGAACGCATGTCAGTGTTGCATACTGGCGTGTGTTGCATTTATGCTATTTGTGAAGATATACGAGATAGGCAGATTAAAATTCGAACAAAACAAAATACCCTTCAGACGATCTTTGAAAACCTCGAAAAGGGTCAGGATGATCTCTTGTATAACATGGGAACACTCCTTCAACGTCATGATGCACAATATAAAGAGTTGAAGTCAGAAATGAAGGCAACAATGGAAGCACAACACCTGTTCCAAGTAGAGATTCTATGACACATGCCACCACTAGAGGTTTCTATTTCAGATGAGTCTGAGAGGCATGAGCGTCGTCGTCAAAGGACGAATGGCTCGGGCCCTTCTTAATCTCAGGCCCCATCTTCATCCCAGGCCAAATCTCCATCTCAGGGTCCATCTTCATCACGTGGCTAGGTTTTCTAAAAATATGTTGTTTCGATGTTATTTAGTTGTTTTTATTGTTTTTATTAGTTCGGATATTAAGTTTTTTTAAATTCAGTAGTTAAATTCGGTAGTTAATTGTATTTGAATTTGAATTTGAATTTTAATATAATTTGGTTCTTTTCAAATTGTGCATTGTTTTTATCGTTAATCCCACCTTCCCGAATTGTTTGGGGGTGGTATTATTTACTCTATAATGATTTGTTATAGGATCCTCCATTTTAGTAGTTGGTTTAATGTGAGGGTTGAGAATATTGCCAATATGGGCATACCTATGATTAGATGTTGTGGTAGGATGAAATCTAAAAGAATTCAGAAGTTACTATTCTAAATTCAATCTAAAAGATATTAGGGTTGTTTTAGAATTAAGAATATGGGTTGTTTCCATTTTCGGTTTTGGAATTTTTTTTTTCAGCAATTGCCTTAAACCTTTTGGCAACTTCCCAATTCGTTTAGCAACTTAAAACCTATAAAAACTTCATTCATTCTACACTCACAACCCACACTACACCTCACTTTCATCTCTCACCTTTCACTCCCACGTTTCCCATTTTTCTTCTCTATTTTAGCAACTCGAGTAGCTTTCAGGCGTGCTGTGCTTGATGGGCTTCTGCGCCCTAGGCACTGTCAGCCAGAATTTCATCAGAGCGCGACCCGCGCCCTACCAAACCCAGAGTTGAGCGCGACCTGTGCCTAAAACACTGGAATTCTAGTTTTCATCTGGCGCGACAGCGCCCATCGAGCAAAAAGTGAGAGCGCCCAAGTGTTTGGAACTCGAAAATTACCAAGGCGCACCCCGCGCCCATCCCAAGCATAGGTTGAGCGCACCCCGTGCCCTGACCCAGTGGGCATGAAAAAAAAAATCCAATCAGGATCATTTGCAGTTGCTCTAGCGAGTAGATTGGTGATGACATCCCCTCGTATCATACCGAAATAGTCTTTTAAAGACTTGTTCCAAAGTGACAACTATGGTGCGCGATTTAGCGAAGTGATTATTCTAGCAGGCTGGGAGCCACTATTGGTAAGTCCTGATGAACTTTATTCTCCCGCACTTATATCTTATTTTTATGATAATTGTAAGTTCTTTGATAGACCAGATGGAGAACAAGTGTTCTCCATCACCATCAGGGATGAACCAATGGAAATTTCCAGGTTCTTGCTAGCCTTTGTGCTTGGACTTGCTATGCCCGCCGAAATACAAGACTCATGGGCCTATTTGGTAGATAATATGTACATGTATAACTATGATAATTTGCATGAGCATTATGGGGTAGGAATCTTTAGGATAGAGGACCAAGGGGATTATAACGTCGCCCTTGGTAGCGTGTCTATGAACGTGGGCACTATTATGTTTTGGATCATGCTAAACATTAGAGGGGAAAGGCGTTATTCTTCTGTGAATGACGAAACTTGTGATATTTTCCTTGCCTTAGCTAGGGGACGAACATTCTATGATATTCCCCAGACCCTAATGTCTAGTTTAGCCCTAGCCCATAGCAAGCGGCATAAGTACCTTCTTATGCCTATTTTAATTTGTCGTATTATGCTATGTTTCTTCCCTATTTTTGTGCCCATTTCACGCGGATTGGTTTGAATTCGACATTGTGAGACCCACCAATTGTATTATTCGATCGATCCGTAAATGACTTGGCAAGGGGTGGAGGATACAACCTCATCAGGTTGCACCTTACACCCCATCCGACCAAGTGGCGCTTGACAAGTTAGCTATTGTAGACGATAAGTGGTGTGAAGCCTGGCAAATTACAATGGCGTGGCAGGATGCGAAGGAACCTCATTTCTTTATTGAGGATGAGGAGGAAAATGCTAAAATGGGAGTTAAGGTTACTTTTTATTTTTGGTAGTGTCTGCTTATGTCCCAATCAATATATTTCTCATTAACCCCATAATGGGTGGAACTCTTATAGAGTTGCGTCAGTTTTTATTTTCTATATTAGTATGTTTAACCTTGTTTTGCAGATGTTCCAGAATTTTACGCGTTTCCATGGTATTTCCCTACCCTATTTATTTAAATACTTTGAGGACAAAGCATGCTTCTTGTTTGGGAGGGGGGGGGGGGGCATAGAAACACGTGTAATTAAGGCATATATTAGGATATAGATATATATAGTATGCACTTGTTTTCTAGTTAAAAATATTAAAAATATTAATAAAAGGTTTATGTTGTACACTTAGGAATATTGGTATTGTTTTCCTTCTCTAGGCCCTTGATAATCTCGAAATCTCACGTAGCTTTTGCATTATAATAGTTTTTAGAAACTTAGGCTTATATGTAGGTAATAATCCTTGCATCTATCTATAAATATGTTACATGAGTATCTATGATTGTTGGTAGTAAGTTTCAGAAATCTAGGCTAGAGTACTTATTCTACAAATCCTGTGAGAATATAGCCTAAAGCCTTATATGAGTGAACATTTGAGAAATGACACAATGGAGAAGTAAAATCCGGATAGAAAAATCACACGTCCACTTGCTTGATCACTATACCATATCCTAAGCGAGAATTTAGGCCCTCTGTAGATCGATATAGCCAGAAATTCAAACCTATGAATTATTTTCCGCTAGTAAGCCTTTGAGCCTTTCTTTAGCCTTTCATAAACCGCAAAATCCTTTACCTTGTTACAAAACAAAACAAAATAAAAAAAATCAACCTACCCAATTCTTTGAATAAGTATGAGGATAGAGATGAAGAATAGAAAAGAGAAGAACCTTTGAAATCAAGAATTTGTTAGTAAGCTTGGATGAGAAAAGTAAGTTTCCATCCAAATAAAAAATAAATAAAATAAAATAAAGAGTTAGAACTCCAAAAATAGAATCAAGGAGTCAAAAGCCAAAGAAAAAGGGAAAAAAAATATGGCTAAGGATGGAAACAAAGTGTAGAAGCAAAAGTAAAGAACAAGGGTTTCTCTAGTTACAAAATATGAAGCCTCTATTATCTCAAACTTATCCTTTTGAATATCCATTTCCTTCCTTCTTAAACCATCTCCTAATCCCATGACACCTAATAAAGACCTCTAGCTCAATTAGGAATAGGTTAGTGTGATATTAAGTGGTAGATGTGTTTGATCGACTCCGGCTTCCTTGTGTGTCATTGAGATTGTAAGGTAAAGTGTGCCCACTATACATTGGAGTAGCGGAACTTGAGCGGAAAAATCAGAGTGGTTTTTGTCTTGACATTTATGTGAGGACCTACTTAAGGACGCTATTCCGAGTTTTCAGAAACGGACTTGCTAGTACATCTCATATTATTACTCATTGTATATATGTTTATTCGTAGATGATTGATTATTATGTATATATTAGCTTAGGTTTCAACTTGATTATTCTGTATCCATTGCTAGTGAGATGTATAGATAATTGAGACATAGATAAGGAAGCAATAGTTTTATTTCTGATTCGTTGTATTATAGATGAAGTTTGTGAGTACCTTCACTGGAAAACTCTCACGAGGCTATAACTCGTCCACTAGGGAATTTCTAGTGGTTTAAGGCCTTGTTGCATATGGTCAATGCAATCGTACTCGGCGAAATGAGATTAGCTAGAACTCCATTTTTTGGTCACTTATGCTAATTTCTCATATTTGCTTGAGGACAAGCAAAATGCTGTTTGGGGGTGGTTTGATAAGAGCCCAAAACTATAGTTTTAACCCCTTAACAATAATACTTTTAGACCAATTATGCGAGTAATAAATAAGAATTAATGCTAATTACGTACTTTTATGTATTTTAGGCATTAAAGTCAATTATGTGCAGAAATGTGCCACTTTGGCGATATAAAGGAGCAAGGGTTGGTTGCTAAGAAGTTCTATGATTAAAGGCCAAGATTCAAGGAGAAAAATCATTTGTAAAGCCCGGTCAGAAGCTGAAAAGTCAGAGTCAATGTGGGGCGAAACAGCACACAAAAGTCAGCAGAACTTCCAAAGACCGTCTCTTTGGACTCAGGCTTCAGAATTGGGCGTACCTTATGTCAAAACGACCGACTCGGAAAGAGCTTTCCAATGGTCTAAACCTTGATCTAATCAGAGGAGCAGAAGTGGAGAAAAATCCTATTGAAGTCAAAGCTAGATGAAAAGGGCCCTTTGGACTGAAGAAATTGGGCTTTGGACTCGATTTTCTGGCCCAAAACATGGACCCTCAACCCATGCACGAAAATGTGGATCTGGTCTCCTCCATTTCCACACACAAGACTTAGCTCTTAAGTATCAATTAGCTTAGGAAAGAAAGTAGCCATTAGAGAATAATCTAGATCTAGTTTTGAGAATTTTTATTAGTTAATTAATTAGTTTTTCATACCTTGTTTTAGATTAGTTATTTGAATCATTGTTTATCATTCATTAGATAAATAAAATAGTTAGTTCTTGATAATTTTGATTTTGTTATTTAAAATTGCTTAGATCTAATTTCAATTCTTGTTTGTTAATGATTTCTTAGTTGTTAATTTAGATTTCAATTATTGTTTAGTTGAATTTAATAAAGTTAGAATATTTATATTATGTCTTATTCAATTTCATGTGGAAATGATAGTTTGATGAATCAAGGCTAAACCTCCATTAGAGGGGTTTGATGAAGCCTTGATGAAAACTTAATTGTGTAGTGTAGAATCGTTGTAAGAGTCTATTCCACTCTAGAATGTTGTTGATTCGCCATGAAAATGGGTTGGACTTCATCACATGCTAGTTATGAATTGGTAGAGATGCCATGTATAATTAGGGATTAGAACGACCAATTCTTACCGTAAGAACGTAAAAATTGGATTACAACAATCTATGCTAGTTTATTAAGTTGGATTCAATTCCCCCCTAATTCTTATTCTAGATTCAAACCTTAGTATTCCATAGCATTTCGTAGTTGAATCATTATAGTTAGTATCTTGTTCTTAGAATTCACATCGTAGTATAATCCCACCATTACTCTCATTAGACTTTGGATAAACTGATAATTATAGAAAACTTTGAATGTTAAAGAACTAGAAGTGGAACGAATCTTGTACTCCACTCTATTTCAATAGATTCGAGAGTATAAATTTTTGATAAGAACTGTCTTCGTAAAAGAAATAGTTTTACTTAGTTTTGAGACTTCATCGTTTATTATTAAGTAAGTAGAGTTATATTCAAATTTTATCGTTTTATCAAGATGCCTCTGAGGAACCTCCCACTGATACATCTAAAGATGAATATAATAATGACACAATAGAAGATATTTATAAAGATGTGATAGAGGAAGAATTTGAGAACTATTTGCACTCTCTTAATATGGACCCTTCTGTTGAGCATGTCCAAGCCTTTGTGTTTGCTAACCGCACTCGGCTGGATGATTTCTCGACACATTCGAATGATGCCATTAAAGATAGTTATAGTGTTTTAGATGAAGAGGGTGAGGAAATAGAGATTAACAATTTTAATATAAGGCATGAACAAGGTAATGTGCGAAGTTAAACGATGTAACTTCTTTAGCGCAATGTGACTCTCAATTTAGTTTGGCATCTGAAGAAATAACAAGAAAAAATTGATGAATTTCTTAAAGATAAAGCAACGAACCATAACCTTGTGGATTCAGCCAAGCCGGATGTAAAGTTCTTTAGAGCGTGTGAGGATCCACCAACCGATGAACCACCAACCGACCATCATCCACCCGAAGTTACCACCTCCTAAAATTCAACCATCTACCATAACTAAGCCATCCATTCACCCACCATTTCAGAGGAGGAACCTCAAATTTGCACTTGAGCCAATTGCCTCAGAGACCATCTATAATTTTTTCAACCCTCAAGGTGAAGAGTGTTTGCCTAGCGGAATCCCATGAGTACACCATTCTCAGAGTTGAGAGCCAAGCTTTTGACCGAGTGTAGTATGAAACCTAGTTTATCTTATTTTTCCTCATCGAGCATCATGAAAGATATCGATCATTCATACTTCATTCCTTTCTCACCTAAAAGTATCTGATAACTATAAAATGTATAGTTTACCTACGAAATTCAACGATGAATTCAATCCGTAAGTAAACTAAAACTGGACTTTTACTATCTCAATTATCAAAGCTTCTACTCTCGATGCGAATTGCACTAAGTGGAGTAGGAAGTTCGTTCCACTCCTAGTTCCCTAGCATGGATTGTTTTCTAAGTCTAAGAAATCAGTCTTAAGTCAATGAGAGCTTTACGAAATGTTATGCTAACAAGACGCGTTATTTTAAATTAAATATAAATTATAAAATATAAACTAAAGTTAATCTACGAAGCTACGGAAATACGATTGTTTGAATCTAGATAAATAAATTAGAGGGGAATTGAATCCACCTCGAATCCAACTTAACGACCTAGCGTGAGAATGTTGTATCTCAATTCTCACGTTCTAACTGCGGCGAGAATTTCGAAGTTCTAATCCCTAGTGTTCATGGCATTCCTCTGGGATACTAACTAGCATGTGAGGTCGCCCACCTATTCTCATGGCTAAACACCGACCTTCTAGAGTGGAATAGATTCTACAACCAATTCTATACTAACCACTAAGTTTTCATCAAGGCTTCATCAACCCCTCTAATGGAGGTTTTAGCCTTGATTCATCAAACTAACATTTCCCATTGAATTTAAACTAAACATAATGTAAGAAATTGAGATTTACTTAATTTAACAATAATGAATCTAATTTAATGGCTGAAATGAAAATGAGAACAAGAATTGAAATTAGATCTAGAATGGAAATAACCAAATTGAAATTGACAAACTAACTATTTTATTTATCTAATCAATCAAGAACAATGATTCAAGAATTTAATCTAAAAATGGGAATTGAAATGGAACTAACACTTAATTAATTAATAAAACTAGATCTAGAATTCTATATATTAATTTAGGTCTAACTAGCTACCATTAACAAAGAGTGAAGCTTTTGTTTTTATACATCCAGATCCAAAATCGTGCATGGGCTTGGAGCCATGTTTTGGGCGAAGAATCGGTGCCCAAAACCCATTCTTTCAAATCCAAAAGGCCTCTTTCAGATGCAGTTCGCTTCAACAGACTTTTCATCCACTTTTGCTCCTCTGATTGGGTCAAGGCTAGGACCATTGGAAAGCTCTTTTCCGAGCCGGTCGTTTTGACATAAGGTAGGCCCAATTCGAGGTCTGAGTCTAAAGATATGGTCTTCGGAAGTTCTATTGACTTTGTGCATTTTTTACTTTGCGTGGACTTTGACTTTTCATCTTTTGACCAGGCTTTACAAAGGCTTTGTCTTCTTGAATCTTGGCCTTTAATCACCGAACTCCTTAGTAACCAACCATTGCTCCTTTATCTCATCAAAGTGGCACATTCCTGCACATAATAGACTTTGAAGCCCGAAATACATAAAAACACGAATCGGGTCTTAACTCTCTTACTTATTACTCACCTAATTGGTCTAAAAGTATGACTGCTAAGGGGTTAAAACTACAGTTTTGGGCTCTTATCAACCACCCCCAAACAGCATTTTGCTTGTCCTCAAGCAAATATGAGAAATTAGCATAAGTGGCCAAAAATGGAGTTCTATCTACTCGCCTCATTTGAGTCGCGACAGATGCATTGATATATCGCAACAAGGCCTTAAACCACTAGGAATTCCCTAGTGGGACGAAGTTATAGCCTCGTGAGAGTTTTCCAGTGAAGGTACTCACAAACTTCATCTATACTACAACGACTAAGAAATAAAACTATTGTTTTCTCATTCATGTCTCAACTATCTATACATCTCACTAGCAAATACATAAGAATAACCAAAGGAACCCTAAGCTAATATATGCATAATAATCAATCATCTAAAATAAACATATAACAATGAGTAATACTATGAAATGTAATAGCAGGTCCGTTTCTGAAAACTCGTAATAGCGTCCTTAAGTAGGTCCTCACATAAATGTCAAGACAAAAACCACTCTGATTTTTCCACTCAAGTTTATTTTCCCGATTGTCAAAATGGGCACACTTTACCTTACAATCTCAATGACAACAAGGAAGCCGAGTCGATCAAACACATCTGCCACTTACTATCACACTAACCTATTCCTAATTGAGCTAGAGGTCTTTATTAGGTATTGCGGGGATTAGGAGATGGTTTAAGAAGGAAGGAAATGGATATTCAAAGGACAAGTCCGAGATAATAGAGTCTTCATATTATGTAACTTAGAGAAAACCTTGTTATTTCCTTTTGCTTCTATACTTTGTTTCCATCCTTAGCCATATTTTTTTTTTCTTTTCTTTGGCTTTTGACTCCCTTTATTCTATTTTTTGGAGTTTTTATTTATTTCTATATATATATATATATATTTTTTTTCTTTTCCTTGGATAGAAACTTCTTTTCTTTTTGAAGCAACTAACTAATTTTTGTTTACCACGGTTTTCTCTTCTTCTTTCTTCACTCATTCTCTTCTCGGACTTATTCTAAATTGGGTAGGTTGATTTATTCTTTTTTTTTTTTATTTTGTTTTTTGCAGGGGTAAAGGAATTGTGGTTTATGGAAGGCTAAAGAAAGGCTCGAGGGGCTTAATTAGCGGAAAATAATTCATAGGTTTGAATTTCTGGCTATATCGATCCAAAGAGGGCCTAAATTTCGCAACAGGATATGGCTTAGTGATCAAGCAAGTGGACGATGTGATTTCTCTATCCGGATTTTACTTCTCCCTTGTGTCGTTTCTCAAATGTTTCGGCTCATATAAGGCTTTAGGCTATATTCTCACAGGATTTGTAGAATAGGTACTCTAGCCTAGATTTCAAAACTTCATCGCTAACAATCATAGATACTCATGTAATAAATTTATAGATAGATGCAAAGATTATTACCTACATATTAACCTAAGTTTCTAACATTTATTACGATGCAAAAGCTATGTGAGACTTCTAAATTGTTAAGAGCATAGAGAAAGAAAACAATACCAATATTCCTAAGTGTATAGCATACTTTTTTTTTATTTATATTTTTTAAATTTTTGAAATTTTAACTAGAAAACAAGTGCATATTATACATATCTATATCCTAACAGATGTCTTAATTACACGTGTTTCTATGCTGAAAACAAGAAGCATGCTTTGTCCTCAAAGCATTTAAATAAGGATGGTAGGAAAAATACCATTGAAGCGTTAAATTGAGGAACATCGCAAAACAAGGTTAAAACATACAAATATAGTAATATAAAAAAAACTGACACAACTCTATAAGAGTTCCACCCATTATGGGGTTAACGGAATGAAATTGCTTGGGACATAAGCAAACACTAACTTAACTAAAAACTTACCACCGCACCCCAAAGATTTACTCGTCATCCTCCTCTTCTATATGAGGTTCTTTTCGCGATCCCCGCCATGCCATAACAACTTGCCACGCCTGGCCGTGTATCATCAACTAGTGCTAACCTCTCTAGTGTTACTTTGATGGGGTGTAAGGGGTAACCAAATGTGGTTGACCGCCATCCCGCCAAGTCATGGCTCTGGAATGATCTTACCATTACGATTGGTGGGTCTCATGGTTTCGACCCTTTCCCAATCTCAGGTATCGCGGTACGAATATGGGTAGGCAAGCCGCATAATCGGCAAACCAAGACAGGCATAAGAAGGTACTTATGCCTCAAGGTATGGCCTCGCTCGACGAGTAGCAACTAAAACTTCGGGGAATGTCATACCGACGTCCCTCGCCTAAATCAAGGAAAACGCCACCGGCGGTATTATTGGCGTATAAACCGCCGTTTCCCTAGAATGTTCATCATGATGAACAACATGGTAATGTTTACATTCAGCGATAGGCTACTCAGGCGATGTTATATTGGTCTTGGTCCATGATCTTAAACACCCTCCCCATAATACTCATGGAAATAGGCATATTCATATAGGTATGAGTTATCGTCATATATCCCCGTGTGCATGGTCGTAATGGCAACCCCGAAACCAAAGCTATCAATTGCTTACTGAATTCCATAGTCGCCGCCAATAGCAAGGGAAAATTTTGTTCTCCTTCTTGGGTTTAAAAAAAAGTAATATTATTATAGAAGAATTCAGTTAGCTTAGGTGAAAAGAATCGTCATCACTCACCGTGAAGATGCGCCATCCTAATCGCGACGATCCGCCGTGGAACGATGCTCCATAGGTATCGGTTCCCATCAAGTCTTCAAATGACTGTTCGGGGAATCACTATAGGAGGTGTCATCTCAAAACTACTCAGAGAACAGCTGCTAAAACCTGGAAGAAACCTCGAAAATCGGAATTTCCATCGCGGCTTACGGGAGGAGGGCGGCCTTCGTAGGTTTTTTTAAATTACAGTGTTTAAGCGCTGGTCGCTTCGCTTTAAGCTGGGCTTTCCGTGAGATTTTTCAATTTACAGTGTTATAGGGCGAAGTCGCTCTGCAGGCGCGGCGGCTCGACAAAAAAATTTGTGGAAGTGTATATAGCGCAGCGCTCTTTATCGAAGCCGGCCGTGGCCTTCGTAAACAGTTGATGTTTACAAGAAAAACAAGCGAAAAAGCTTGGAGTGAAAGGTGAGAGATGATTGTGGGTGTAGTATGGGTTGTGAGTGTAGATTGATGGAAGTTTAAATAGGTTCCGGTTTCCAAAACGAATCGGGCAAGTTGCCAAATTGTTTTAAGGCAATTTCGGAAATAGAAAACCGCCAAACCGAAAACGGAAACTAACCATAGTTTTGATTTCCTAACAACCCGGTATCTTTTAAACTTGGTTTAGAATAGTAACTTCTAAACTCTACTACATATCATGCTACCACTACTACAAAAAAATCATAGATATGCCGATATCGCCTAATTTTCAACTTTGACTCCAAGACAACTTTACGAAAAGATGATCAAAATAAATTATATTAAAATAATATGAAATCCAAGCAATCGAAAACAAACAACTTAATATTCAAATCTAACTACTGAAATAAAATTCCACTAACAAAACAATAAAAAAATGAAATGAAATAACAGGACACAACCGATGGTGAACACCTAGGCGTGTGAAGAAGATGGTCCCCGGATGGAGACGGTTACGTGGTGAAGAATGGCTTGAGCCATCGGCCTCCGGCGACGACGCTCATGCCTCTCGGACTCGGCGAGATTGGACTCATCCACGAAAGTGGCACGCGTCGTAGCATCTCTATCCTGAACAAGCTACCGTGGCTTCCATCTCGATCTTGAGGCATCGCGATACCGGGCTTGGTGATTCGTGGATAATCTCCAAGTTAGACAAGATATCTTCGACCCCTTCGAAAGCATTTCAACTCGTCCCTGAAAGTTCATTTGCTTATTTCGAAGTACAATTTGTCTATGTCGGATATCTTCACAGATACGATAACCGTGATCGCAAAACCGGTTAAAAGATTATCATTCGTTCTAAATTAGAAGTATGACTATCGAAATTATCCTCAACCAACCATGTCATATCTTCCCTTCATTATGCGACTCAACTTCATTCTCTGCAATAACGACCAAGTCTCTTGGATGCATTCCTTATAAATACTTGCATTAGAATGCAATTTGATCTTAATAGGGCAGATTTAGTGGATGACTCTAAATGAGAGCATAATCTTAGTGATCAATCACGGGAAGAGGGCGCCATGCTCTTTCCCACTCCTCCTCTAATCACATTCAAAATTAAATCGAGGATGCAGAAATTACACTCATTCGTTTGCAAAATCCGAGAACGCGCATTAATCGAAGTCCGATGTCGGGCCGACTTTGTCTTTCCCGAGGGGCGTTCCTACCAATCCACCGAGCTGACCCGGTTGATTGGTTCTCAAATCGTCGGTTAACATAATGGGATATCGTATTATATTCACCCTCTATGACCATTATCTTTCATCAAAACAGAACTGCAGATATCGGGATTCCCGAATGGTATCTAGGTTGTTTACAGCGTGATTCCTAATAGCTCGACCAACAACCGCAACTGCGTTCGTTATTTCCTCCTCGTTCTCGCTATCCTAATGAAAATCCTATTTCCCTCCAATTCTCGTTTCTTATAAAACTGTTCTACCAAATCATAGTGATAGAACTCATCTGTCGAATACCACCGGTCTGTTCCAATCCCTCTTAATCATATTGGCGCCGTAAAATGGTGCGAAATGGTCGGCCTCAAACGTGCTCGTGAACATTCTTGATCGTAAGCGCCATTGAAGTTTCTTAGATAACTAATGGTTTTGTAGCCCGTGGGGAGGCGAGTTTGATAAAACAACGAGAAACAATGGTGGTGGTGGTGGTGGTTACGGTGGCAGGTTTGAAAACTTGAATTGGTGGGTGTTTTCTTGGTGGAAACGGTTGGAGATTGTGTTGGTGTTTCACAAAAGGGTGGGTGGTCTTTCTATTTTGATGTATTCTATTTTTATTTTTATTTCTTTATTTTTTTTTTATTTTTGGTTGCTAGGGTTTAATTTGAATTAGTGAAAGGCGGTTTGAGAAGATGAAGTCGCGATTCGTTTTTGGAGGAGGATGGCGCTTCGTATAGAGAGCGCGTCGCTCAAAAGCCCATTCGATTTTTCGACTTTCGCCGATTTTAGCAAGAACTTCAAACTAAATTTCCGGCCGTTATCGGTCCGATTTTTGCGAATGAGATATGGAAATGATCAGGAAAATTTCCAATCCAATGATCCATAATCTACTCTATCCGACCGTGGGTGACATATAAGATAGTGGAAAACGCCTCGAAGTCGTGCATGGCGTAAGTTATGCGAACGAATAAACACTAAATTAGATGGCGTCAACCCCAATGAACTATACTAATGGACTTAAGCAACACAAATAGAAAGTTCGAGCAATCCGGATGGAAAGACCGATTTCCACCCCAAACAAATTTTTAAACACAAAATTTGTTTTAACATAATGGTTTAAAAGTTCGAAACAATCCGGACTTGTTGGATTGCTAGTTCTCACGGGTTTAGATATATATCTATATCTAAAATGAAAACAATTATTATTATTATTATTATTATTTATTTATTTATTTATTTATTTATTTATTATTATTATTATTATTATTATTTATTTATTTATTTATTATTTTTATTTTTATTTTTATTTTTATTATTTTTATTTTTTTTATAGGAAAAACATTAAGCAAATAAAGACATAATTCACACCATAGAGAAACATGACTCAAAATCGAGAAAACATGCAAGAGTGGAAAACGCGTGAAATATGTGAACCATGGACTTAGGATCCCGGTACTTACGACCCACACACTCCATAGGGAGGGGCGGTTACCTTAATGGTGCACTTACCATTAAATGGAAGTGAAAGAAGTACACCAATGACAAGGGTCATTCCTCGTATATAGGGTCCTGTAAAAGGACTTCCTCTATATCGAGGGACGGGTTCGTGAAAATGTTTTAATCGTTGAGCGTTAACTTGAAAGGTGCTTGTTGTCCTTGGGATTTACCAAGGTAATTGCCCAGGGGTGACTTGATAACCGAGAAAAGGGCCGGACTAACGGGTTTTAGTTTCCGGAAAATATGTGAAGCCGGGAGTTGTAAAGCAAAACCTTTTGTCCGACCACAAACTCTTTGTGCAAGATATGCTTATCATGAACACGTTTCATGTTAGCTTTATAATCCTTTCAGCAGATCGTAAGAATCGCCACGGATTTCTTCAAGCTCATTTAATTGAACTTCTGCGTTTGACACCCGCCTCATCAATATTGAAGTTAAGGCTTTTTTATAGCCCACGAGCACGGTGCTCTAATTCAATCCGCAAATGACATGGTTTCCCAAATACAAGTCTAAAGGGAGACATACCTATAGGAGTTTTGAAAGCAGTTCTATATGCCCATAAGGCATCCGATAGACGCTTCGAACCAGTCTTTCCTATCGTGGTTTACCGTTGTTTCTAAAATCTTTTTGATTTCCCTATTAGAAACTTCTACTTGTCCGCTTAGTTTGTGGATGATAAGGAGTTGCTACTTTGTGTGTAACTCCATACTTTTCACTAGGGATGCAACAACTCTATTGCAAAATGTGTTCCACCATCACTAATGATGGCTTTAGGAATGCCAAACCGACCGAGAAAATATATTCTTTAATAAAAATACAACGGTCTTATGGTCATTGCTCACGGCAAGCTAGTGGCCCTATCCATTTAGAAACGAGTCCACGGCAACTAGAATATAAATATAACCGTGGAAATGTGGAAAGGCCCATGAAATCAATACCCCAAACATCAAAAATTTCTACTATCAAGATTGGATTTAATGGCATCATATTACGCCGCGGATTCGCCCAAGTTGTTGGCAAATCGAATACACGTCTTGCAATGCACTTTGGGCATCCTTAAAAGGGTAGGCCAATAAAATCCACATTGAAGAACTTTAGCGGCTGTTTTCATTCCACTAAAGTGGCCACCACACTTTGTCATGGCGTAACGATAGAACTTCATTATATTCCCACCGGGGAATGCAACCACCGAATAATCCGGATCCGCACAATACTTAAAAGGTAGGGCTCATCCCAAGAGTATAACTTGACTCGGCAAGAACTTCTTACGTTCATTTCTTGACCAATTATAAGGCATAACATCACCGCTAAATAATTTACAATGTCAAAGATACCATGGTCAAAAAAAAATAGCATAAAGATGCTCATCGGGAAAGAGTCCGGTATGGACTCGGAATCACTACTATCGTCATTTGTAAGTCTAGATAAGTGGTCGGCAAACTACGTTTTCGACCCTCTTTTTGTCCCTTTATTTTAATGTGAACTCTTGCGTGAGAAGAATCCATCGGATTAATCTCGCTTAGCATCCTTCTTTTGCAAAAGGTACCTAATGGTCTGCATGGTCCGTGTAAACTAAAGTTTTAGAACCAACCAAATAAGGATCTAAACTTATCTAAAAGCATAAATGACAGCTAAGAATTACTTTTCAGTAGTTGTATAATAATTCGTTGAGCGGCCGTTTAATGTTTTACTAGCATAATAAATAACAGTGGACTTATTATCTAGTTTTCGTCTCCAAGACGGCATCAACCGCGATAGTCACTAGCATCACACATGAGTTCGAAAGGTTTGACCAATCAGGAGGCTGTATAATAGGTGCAATATGAGGCGGCTTTTAAGGTTTCAAAAGCCTATTTACAGTTAAAATTAAAAATCAAAGATTGCATCCTTCAAAAGCAAGTTAGTTAAAGGCTCAACTATTTTTGAAAAATCTTTAATGAAACGCTCTTATAAAACCATGGCCTAGAAAGGCTCTAATCTCACCGGACAGTCCGTGGTTTAGGTAAATTCGCTATCTTATCTAGTTCGGGTTTTTATCTACTTCGATGCCATCACTAGATAATAATAGATTCAAGTACTTATGCCTTTTTGACCATGAAATGACACTTTTCCCAATTTAAAACGATGCTCTTTTCTTCACACCGTGTCAAGACCTTAGACCCAAGTTAGACAAGCATTCTGAAAGGAGTCTCCATAGATAGAAAAATCATCCATGAACACTTCCATAAAGCTCTACCATGTCACTAAATATATGAAGCATACATCACCGGAAGGTACCGGGGGCATTACAAAGGCCAAAGGCATTCGATTAGGCATATGTTAGGAAGGGACATGTGAAGATTGTCTTTTCTTGGTCATCAATATCAATAATAATCTGAAAATACGAGTAGCCATCCGTAAAAACAATAAAGGCGCGTGACCGCCTAGACGTTCTAGCATCGATATAAATGGTAAGGAAAGTGATCCTTTCGTGTCATAAGCATTTAAGCGTCAAATCAATGTCTATTCTCCATTTCAGTAGGACCTTGAGTGACAACATAGTCACCCTCTCCGTTACGCAACCATGGTAACTCCCGATTTCTTAGGAACTACATGAATGGGACTTACCCATTCGGGCTATCGAGATTGGATATATAATACCCAAGATCGAGATAAGCGCAAGACTTCTTCCCTAACCACTGCTTTCATGGCGGGGGTTTCTGCCACGTTGAGGTTCATGAAGTCTTCGATGTTATCCTCCAAACGGATACGATGAAAACAGTATTGGTCAATTCCCTTAATGTCGACTGGGACCAACCAATCGCAGAACCGATGTTCCCTAATCACCCCTTATTAAACATGTCTCTTCATCCTTAGTTACCGAGAAGATATAATTATCTAAAAAGACTACCATCCGGATCAAGTTGAAATATATTTTAACTCAGGGGAAGAGGTTTAAGTAATCGGTGGACGAATGTCCGTTGATGTTTCATAAAGTGTCCTTATTTTAAGCGTAATGAGCAAGTCTACGTAATCGAAGATATGGAGCAACCGACAGGTCTATTATTTGTGTGGACTCGTGGGATGGTACCGACTTCTAAGTAGGGAGTCATTTGAAAATTCAAAGTTCAAAAGAAAGGAATTCGAACATATTGTTTGGTGAAACGTCGTTAAAATAATCTCGAGATAAACTCGATCATGCTAACCTCCCCATCCTTACGCAGCCGAATCTCAACCTGTTTCATCATTTTAAAAACATTTTACCTGGACAAAAGATGGCCAAAAAAGATAAGGACATCTTTCCATCACACAATTTATAAGCGCATCGCGCTGCCCGATGCATGCCCTAAGATGATCGGCATCTGAGAGTCATTAGCTTACTTCCCTATCGAGGATAACAAAATCGCCAGGATAAGAGAAATCCTCGAACCTTAACAAGCACGTTTTCCACTACACCTTTAGGATAATTTAATTGACTCCGGTCCGCTAATTGCAGCGTTATTTTGTAGGTTGCATTCTGCACCTATTTGTTTATACAAGTAATACGGGAGTAAGTTAACACCGCCAGTCTTAATAAGGCGTCGTCGTAGTGGGAATCTCCTAAGGCGATTTTACAGAGGGACAACCAGGTCCCGGTAAAATTTAACAATTCCATTATTTCTGGAGATAAAGCTCGGGAACCGCCTGCTTAAAAGGCTCAGTATGTTCGTCTTTCACGCCTGCTAGTGTACCGTCCTTTAAAACTTAGCGTATAGGTAGCTTTTACCGCCTTCTCGGTAGCGAAGGTTTATCGTTAGATTCTGGAAACGCCCTAATTTCAAAGTTTGTATCCCCGGTTAGCATGGCTAATTTTGAGTTTCAACAACATCGCCCACGATGATCATATGCCCAAAATTCTTCCTTTCTGAAAGTCGACCAACATTTTCATTCCTACACTAGTCGCATACACATATTATTGATGAGGACGGATAGACTTTCAAAGATGTAAATGACTACCATAAGAATGTGTGATACCACCAACTAGATGAGGAATTTGATGAGTTTCTTCGAGTAGGTGACAATTCCACCCTATCAAGAACTAACTTGCACAACAAACCACCTCATGCCCCTCCTTCCACCCTTTCAAAGCGAACCCCGAAGTTTGCACTCTCGATCCCGGTTGTTTCTTCAAGTGCTCTATAATTTTTTAAATCCTCCTATCAAACAGATACTTCAGAAGGATAAACTTTTGTGACACCTTCATTTTCAGAATTGAGACAGTCCCTTTACACACACAATGAATGAAGTTCGGTGCTAAACCAACAACCCCATCAGGTACAGGCTGCCTTTCTAAAACTTATCCATATCCACCATATCCTTCCAACCATTCACTTTTCCACACTTATTTACTAGTACACCCACTCATTCAAAAATGAAAAGAAGGTGCATGATAGGTTACACAATAGGGTTATCCGACTCTCGCTTGATTCCACTAGGGTCAGCGAGGGAAATCTTGGTGTTTCATTGTGTTTGATATGTTTCCTCCCGAGATTTTTATTTATGGAATGATCCACAACTATTTCGGGTTGTCGATATATGATCAACCGTGATGTTCATACATATGTTTTAGATAAAGTCTTTGAGTATCTGAACTATAAACCACTCAAATTTCTCCGTGTTGGTGCAATTCCTTTCATTCCAATATATCGGGTGAGTGCACCATTAAGGTAACCGGCCCCTCCCTATGGAGTGTGTGGCTGGGCACCGATCCTAAGTCCACGGCTCACATAGTTCACGCTTTTCCACTCTTTGCATGTTTTTCTTGGATTTTTGAGTCATGTTTCTCTATGGTGTGAATTATGTCTTTATTGTTTATTGTTTTTCCTTCTAAAACAAAAAATAAAAATAAAAAAATAAAATAAACATAGTAATCTATGAAGTCTCTCGAATTCGACTTTAAAAGACCATCGGCTAAAAAACAAATTTTTCTAAGCTTCATTGTAAAAAAATTTGTTTGGGGTGGGGGTGTTTGGTTTCTCGTATCAAAACGCTTTTATGTCCCATTAGAGTTGCTTAGGCCGTTTTATTGTATACGATTCGGATTGACATGATCGGCCCATTTAGATTTCATCGCTCGCAAGACAACTTACGCCATGACACTTCTTCAAGCGCTTCCACTATCTTTATGTCATCCGAAGTCGAATAGAGTGTTTTATGGATCATTGATAGGAAATTTTCCCTGATCATTTCCATATATCATTATCAAAAATCGGACCAGAAAGCCGGAATTTTGATTTGAAATTACAAAAATCAAAAAATCAAAATTTCGATTTTCATTTGGTTCAACCGCCGCCACTACGTCTATGGAGGGCTGCCGCTTACCTTCAATGAACAGCCTATCATCGCTTCTTCATCTTCCAACCGCCATTAACATCTTCCAAACCTAGAAAAATCAAAATTAAAAAATAATACCATAAACCCACGCCAAAAATCAAACCCAAACCCCAAATCGACTTCAAACACCAATCAAAACAAAATCCACCAATTTAACCCAACAAAACGCACAAAATTTCAAAATTTGTTGTTCGCCGCCACCATAACACCACCACAACTTTTCCTTAGGGTCCCAGAAAGATCCACCACCACCACATCATATTTATACCCTCACCCATTCCAAACACTAGATGGCTCAACTAATTATTCCGGAGCAGTTGTTCACCGGGCCGACATTTCGCGCATTTTACGTGATGAAATGGCTAGTAGAGACCGGAGTAGTTCAGGGTACTCGACCGAGGACTTCTATCAACGAAGACTTGGTCAGATCGGTTCTATAACACCGTGGAGTTGGAGGGGAGTAAGATTTTCAGGTGGTTGGTGAGGAAGAAGATGGAGTTGACCACGGATCTGTTGGGTCGAGATTCTAGGCATTCCGCCTAGAATCAATCCGGGATGCCGCTTTTACAGATCCCCATTGACGGGCTGAGCCGCCGATGGCGCATCACATCAATGGGAGCTACAATCCAAACTCCATTAAAGCCGCCAGATCTCGAGGGACCAACCGGCTACAGCCCTGCTGATTGGTCGGAATGTCCTAGGCAAGGACAAGGTCGGGTGACATCGGCCCGACTCCGCCTCCACCCTTCCCTATGGATACCCAGAGCGGAAGTACGATTTACAGATTCCTCGAGTTTTATCGAACATGATCGAGGTTCTGACGGCCACAAGGATCTTCCTTCGAGGCTTATCACTCAAGATCATGTTTGGGATGAAGGCAACTCCCCGCTCGAGAGGATTTTACATTACCCCCGATGCATGAACCCGCTGCATCTATAGGATGTGTGTCCAACAAGTCCGGAAATTCGCCCGAGGATAGGGAACAAACGCAGAGGAGGAGCAGAGGGTAGATGAGGACGAAGTCGGAGGAGATGAGGAGGATGGCACCGCTTTGAGATACTGGATGCCTGAGGTGTTGCCCGCCGAGCGCATGGCCCAGCTTCATAGGGCATATGCTCACCAACACTCTCCGAGACTCTTGACAAATCACCATTCATCAGCAACTTCATCCCGCACCCGCTCGAGTGATGAGAGATGGGAGCAGAGGGATGAGATAGGCATTCAGAGTGGGAGATGATAGAAGGACCGACTGATGCTGAGGACACCTTCAGGCATGAGCCCACGGGCGACCCACTGCTACTGGATCTTTCCGGAGCCCGTGAGCCACCACTGAAGCCCAGGCCCCCCGCCACCAAAGGGGTTTAGGTGTCTCGAGAGGGACGCAGGAGTGATAGTCCCGTTATTTTTGTTTTATAAGTTGTTGTTTTATTTACTTTTGTTGGCCTTTATTGTAATGTAACTTTTTATTTCAAGAATGTGAATCTTGTAGTGATAATTCAATGACATTTTAATATAAGGGTTTATTTTCACTTTGAGTGTTTCAGGGTCATATTGATTCACACCTTCCAAACTTGTTCGGGGTGGTTTGATTATTTCAAGTCGATTTTTATAAAAACCCTAGTGTTAGAATTTATGCGGAGTAAGGTGAAAATATGGTCGATAGGCATATCTATGATTGAGAATCATTGTAGGGATGAAATCTAGATTAAATAGGTACATTCCACCATAATATCCAAATAAGAGATACCGGTTCGAATTAGAATCCAGATATGAGTTGTTTCGTTTTCGAAGTTTGGAAATTTTAGGATTTCGAAACTGCCGAAATTAGTTTTGGCAACTTTTCCGATCCATTCTAGCAACTTTACGCTTATATAAACTTGATACAATCTATCCTCACAACTCACACTACACCTAAACTCCATCACTCACCCTTCAAACCCGCGATTCCCCACGCTTCGACTTCATTTTCGAATTTCAAGAACTCCGGAGCGCCGCGCTCTAGTTGATGCCGCGCTACTTACACCCCGGCTCACGTAAAAATTTACTTCAGAGTAGCGCCTACGCTTCAAGCCAAGCGACCCGCTTAAGTTACTGGAATTAAAATAAAAAAAGCGCGCCTGCTCTAAGTTGAAAGCGCGCCTCCGATTTACCCGGACCAGAAATTTTCCAGTTTTACGCCGTAGTATCCGGCGATCATTCGCAGCTATTCCAAAGTTGCATTTTGAGATGACATCTCCAATATTGATACCGGAACAGCTTTCGAAGGATTTGTTCCAAAGCAATACTTTACGGTGCTTTGGTTCTCAGCGAGGTGATCACATATGTCATTGGGAACCTCTTTATGGTAAGACCGGCTGAACTTTATTCTCCAGCACTTGCATCTTATTTTTATAATAACTGCATTTTCTTTGAGAGACCGGACGGAGAACAAGTGTTCTCCATCAACATTGACGATGAACCAATGGAGATTACCAGGTTCTTGCTAGCATTTGTTCTCGACTTGCTATGCCCGGAGATACAAGACCCATGGTGCTATCGGGTCGATAATATGCATGTCTACACTTTATGAGTCTTTGCAACCAGGCTTATGGGGCGGCATTTTCCAGATTGAGGACCAAGGGGACTATAACGTTGTTCCCCTTTGGTAGCCCTCGGGTCTATGAACATAGGAACCAAGTTATGTTTTGGATTATGCTAAACATTTTAGTGGGGAATGGCGCTTTTCTTTCCGTGAATGATTTACTTGCCTTTTCCTTTTGCTTTAGCCAATGGACGATTCTATGACCTTCCCGTAACTTTGATGTCTAGTTTAGCACGAGCCTATACCATGAGGCATAAGTACCTTCTTATGCCCTGCTTTTAATTTCAACGATATGCTATGTTTCTTTCCTGCTTTTTGTACACGTTTCACCGGATCGATTAAGGTAGACACGGTAGCACCCACCAATAGTATTATTCGATCTTTTCCGCAATGACTTGGCATGGGTGGCGGATACAACCTCACCACGTTGCACCCTACACCCCATCGCACCAAGTGGCACTTAATAGGTTAGCAAACCATAGATGATAAATGGCGAAGCCCCGGCAAATTATCATAGCATGGCAGATCGCTGAAGGAACCTCACTTTTTAGAAGTAGAGGATGACCTAAGATGACTTAATAACAACGGGAGTGGAGGTAAGTTTTAGTTAAGTTAGTGTCTGCTTATGTCCCAAGCAATTTAATTTGTTAACCCCATAATGGGTGGAACTCTTATAGTGCGGCGCCTTTTATTTCCTATATTAGTATCGCTCTAACATTGTTTTGCAGATGTTCCTAATTTCACGCTTCAATGGTATTTTCCTACCCCTTTTATTTAAATGCTTTGGAGACAAAGCATGCTTTTGTTTGGGGGGGCATAGAAACACGGTAATTAAGACATCCGTTACTTATATAGATAGACATAATATGGAATTTCAAAAATTTAAAATTATAAATAAATAAGTCATGCTATACACTTAGGAATATTGGTATTGTTTCTTTCTCCATGCTTTTAACAACTAGAAGTCTCACATAGTTGTTGATCGTATAATTGTTAGAAACTTAGGGTTAATAACGTGAGGTAATAATCTTGCATCTATCTATAAATATATTACATGAGTATCTATGATTGTTAGCAGTAAGTTTTCTGAAATCTAGGCTAGAGTACTTATTCTACAAATCCTGTGAGAATATAGCCTAAAGCCTTTATATTTGTTTAAACATTTGAGAAATGACACAAGGGAGAAGTAAAAACCGGATAGAGAAATCACACGCCCACTTGCTTGATCACTAAACCATATCCTAAGTGAGAATTTAGGCCGCTCTTTGGATCGATATAGCCGTAAATTCAAACCTATGAATTATTTTCCGCTAGTCACCACTCTGAGCCTTTTCTTTAGCCTTCCATACACCACAATTCCTTTACCTGTTACAAAACAAAACAAAATAAAAAAAAAAAAAATAAATCAACCTACCCAATTTAGAATAAGTCCGGAGAATAGAAATGAGAAGAAAGAAGAAGAAGAGAAAACCTCGTGTAAACAAAAATTGCTATACTTGCTTAAAAAATAAAGAAAAGAAGTTTCCATCCAAAGAAAAGAAAAATAGAAATAAAATAAAACTCAAAAAAAAAATAGAATAAAAAGGAGTCAAAAGCCAAGGAAAAGAAAACAAAATATGGCTAAGGATGGAAACAAAGTAGTAGAAGCAAAAGAAAATAACAAGGTTTTCTAAGTTACATAATAATGTACACTCTATTATCTCAGACTTGTCCTTTGAATATCCATTTCCTTCCTTCTTAAACCATCTCCTAATCCTCGTGAACACCTAATAAAAGACCCTAGCTCAATTAGGAATAAAGTTAGTGGATAGTAAGTGGCAAGTGTTTGATTGACCCCCGCTTCCTTTGTTGTCATTGAGATTGTAAGGTAAAGTGTGCCCATCTGTATTAATCGAGTAGCTTAAACTTGAGTGCAAAAAATCAGAGTGTTGTTTCTTGACTATTATCAAGAGAACCTATTTAAGGACGCTTATTCGAAGTTCTCGTAAAACAAACCTCGCTAAACATTTGATAGTACTACTCATCAGATATATGTTTATTGTAGATGATTGATTATTATGCATATATTAACTTAGGGTTTTGACTGGTTATTCTTATGTAATTGCTAGAGAGATGTATAGATAGTTGAGCATGAATAAGGAAACAATAGTTTTTATTTTCTTAGTCGCCAGTAGATAGATTGAATGAAGTTTCATGAAAACTTTCGAAAACTGAAGGTTATAACTCGGCCACTAGGAATTCCTAGTGGTTTAAGGCCTTGTTGCATATGGTCAATGCAATCGCGACTCAAATAAACGAGAGTAGTTAGAACTCCATTTTTGGTCACTTATTCTATTCTCTCATATTTGCTTCGAGGACAAGCAAAATGTGTTGGTACGGGTTTGATAAGAGCCCAAAACTGTAGTTTTTAACCCCTTAATAATCATACTGTTAGACCAATTATGTGAATAATAAGTAAGAGTTAACACCGACACGCTGTTTTTATGCATTTCAGCTTCAAAGTCCATTATGTGCAGAAATGTACCACTTTAGCGAGATAAAGGAGCAAAAGTCGAGAACTTCCGAAGCCGCGATCTTTGACTCAGACCTCGAATTGGGCATACCTTATGTCAAAACGACCGGCTCGAAAGAGCTTTGTAATGGTCCAAGCCTTGACCCAATCAGAGGAGCAGAAGTGGACGAAAAGTCTGTGGAAGTCAACTGCAGCTGAAGAGGCTTTTTGATCGAAGATTGGGTTTTGGGCCCGATTCTCCCGGCCCAAAACCTGGCTCCAAGCCCATGCACGAATTTTGATCTGAATGTATAAGAACAAAAGCTTAAGTCTTTGTTAATGGTAGATTAATTAGTAGAGAATTAGGGTTCATAGCTTAGAATAGAAAGTAGCCATTAAAATAGCTTCTAGATCTAGATTTAATTGTTTTCTTTTAATTAGTTTCAAATCCTTTATTAGATTAAACCTTTGAATCTTGTTCTTCATTTGATTAGATCAATAAAGTAGTATTCTTTTATCCATTTCGATTTTGTCAATTCCAATTCTAGATCTAATTTCAATTCATGTCCTTAGTTCAATTTAGTCATTAAATTAGATTTCATTATTGTTTAATTAAATAAATTTCAATGCTTTATATTATGTTTAGTTTTAATATAAATGGAAATGATTATGGAATGATTCAAGGCTAAACCTCCATTAGAGGGGGTCAGGAAGCCTTGATGAAAGCTTGATTCCGATTATCGTAGAGTCGCCGATTTTCTATTCCACTTAGAAATGATTAGTTCACCAGCTTAATGGGTTTAATTGTTCACATGCTAGTTATGAATCGGGTAGAAATGCCATGTATAATTAGATTAGGAATAACTAAATTGTTCTGCAAAGCTTCAATTCGATTACCATTTATTCGTCGTTAGTGGATTAAGTTGAGTTATGGTGGAATCAATCCCCTAACTCCTTATCATGTAATCAACGCAGCATTCCCTTAGTATTCTCGATAACCCACTAGTTGCATCTTATGGGTAGTTGCATCGTAGTATAATTCCCTTCAGAAAACTCTCATAGACTTAAAACCACTAGTTAGATTAGAAAACATCCATGCTAGAGCACTAGAGTGGAACTAATCTATCTAATCCCCTATATCTCATAGACCGGAGAGTAGAATAATCTTTGATAAACCACTTATTAGATTAAGTTTAGTTTTACTATGCTGGTAAGTTTTCATCGATTTATCTCGAGGTAAAACTAGTCATTTTATATTATCAACCTAGTAGTACTTTTAGATGAGATTGTTTGTCACACATTTTCCTTCATTTAGATCAGTGTAATCAAGTTAGATCGCGGCAACCGCTAGCATTGCAGATCGCTATTCAACACAAACACTTCCCATCAACTTTTGTTCTTCTTCTTCTAGCATTAAAGGCCACATCCATTCACAAACTTCTCACAACGGACTTGCCCTGGGGGTGAAGAATTATCATCCGAACCATACAATTTTTCAGAAAAGTGCCCCTCTTAAAGACTCATCCTTGACTAATCACTAGTTCTCATTGTCGCATCTAGTTCTCATATATTCTCACAACTTTATTTCAAGATTTCAAAGACACTCCAAAATCAAAGTTTCAGCTTTGAAATAGAGAAATCAACAATGGTGATCCAAAAAGTAAGTTCCTTGATATTTAATATTTGTAATTAAGCTTTTGTGTAATGATCTCGATTGTTGGGGAAGATGATGAACAGATGTATTGGTGACATGCTTGTTATTACATATGATTGCAAATTTACTTCATTTTTACATATTCTCTTCATCACATGCATGGTCATCTTCTAGATCCGCTACAATAACAAAAGTTTCACACTTACAGTTTTAGTTACAGACTTTTAGACACTAAAGTGACAGCCTTTTTGTATGTTGCTTCATTATCCTTAGCAAAGTGTGACCAGGGACGGAGCTAGGAATCTAACCTGTGGGGCGAGTGTATGTGATAATCAAAATACAGGAATGGCTGAACGGAGCCAGAAATCTGACCTAGTGGGGAGTGCTTATACTATTTTAGAAAATGAAATAGCATGAAGCGTGTTTACCACTTTGACCATGTAATTAATAAGGGATAACAAAATGTATTAGTAGATTAAGTAAAACATTCAAATTATGAACATACCCCATGGATCTCAAAAGGAACAATCAAGGCACTAGAGAAAGCAAAGACTTTGGTCACTTTAAGCTCCCCACAATCACTTATATAAACTATTTGAAGAGGTGTGTTCCATATATTACGGCACTCGAGCTTTTTTCATCTCTAAAAATCTCACCAAATTGTTGAATTGAAAAAATAGTTTAATATCAAGGTTTTAAAACACTTACATCTTCTTTCTAACATCATTTATTGATTCCTTTCCTCTCGTAAGAGGGAGAGGATGAAGAGAAGAGAAGAGATGAGGACAGACATAAACCAACCAAACACATTTTTGTCTCAATGCATCCACCCTTCTTGTGTTTAGAACGTTAGCTCCATTTCACTTGATTAACGTTTGAAGAGGTCTCATCGGCATTCACCAATGATTCCTTTCATATATGATAACAAGGGAACCAATAAAACACACCGGGTCATCAATCTTCTAGTTTTAGGCTACTCATTTTAGCATGGCATTTGGGGGTCGAAGAGTTCAAGCAATATTCCAATACCGAAGTCACCACCTATCTTGAATACTAATTTCAGATGTTGTTCAAAAATACTACATACCAGTGCTTGAGGGGTCTCCTCATTGGTAACCCTCTTCTAAACAAGTTGTTGACATATGGATGATGAAAAATTATAAAGTAAAGGAGTTGATAAGAGCCCAAAACTGTAGTTTTAACCCCTTAACAATAATACTTTTTTAGACCAATTATCGCGAGTAATAAATACGAGTTAATAATCGATTACATGCTTTTATGTATTTTCGCATCGGAGTCAATTATGCCAAAAAAATGTGTCACTTTTACAGATAAAAAGAGCAAGGGTTAGTTTAAAAAAAGTTCTGTGATTAAATGCCAAGATTGAAGGAGAAAAACCTTTTAAAGCCCGGTCAAAGCTGAAAAGTCAAAGTCAACTCGGCAGAAATAGTGCACAAAAGTCGCTAGAAATTCCGGCGGCCGTGATCTTCTAATTCGGACCTCGAAATTTGGCCTACCTTATGTCAAAACGACCGCCTCAGAAAGCTATTTCTAATGGTCTATACCTTGACCCAATCAGTGGAGTAGAAGTGGACGAAAAGTCTGTTGAAGTCAAATCCAAATTTGAAAAGGCCTATGTAGATTGAAGAAATTGGATTTTGGGCTCGATTTTCCGCCTAAAATATGGCTCCTCAGCCCATGCACGAAAATGTGGATCTGGTCTCCTCCATTTTAACACACAAAGACTTAACTCTTAAGCATTCTAGTTTGTAGGTAGCCATTGGAGAATAGTTTTAGATCTAGTTTTTAGACTCCATTAATTAGTTTTTATTATCTTGTTTTAAATTCAAGAGTTGAATCGGTATTGTTATTTTATTCATTAGATTAATAAAGTTAGTTAGTTCTTCATAATCTAGTTTTATTTCATTAAATCATCAGTTTCAATTCATAGATTTAGTTATTTATCATTATTAGTTTCAATTAAATCTTGCATGAGTAGATTTCCATTTAGTTCAAATAAGCAAAGTTAGAATCTTTATATGATGTCTTGCTTAAATTCATATAGAAATGATAGTTTTATGAATCAAGGCTAAACCTCCATTAGAGGGGTTTTAGGAAGCCTTGATGAAAACTTAATTGTGTAGTGTAGAAATAGTTGTAAAGAGTCTATTCCACTCTGAAGGTAGTTGATTCGGCCATGAAAACGGGTTGAACTTCCTCACATGCTAGTCATTAGTTGGTAGAGATTGCCATGAATGATTAGGGATTAGAATCCACCAATTCTTATCGTAAGAATGTAAGAATTGGATTACAACAATCTATGATAGTTTATTAAGTTCGATTCAAGGTGAAATCAAATTCCCTAATTCTTTATCTAGATTCAAATCTTAGTATTCAAAGAGTTGAATTATCGTGATCTTGTTAGTATAATTATCATCGTAGTATAATTTTCGTGTTACTCTCACCCCACTTTGGATAGATTGATAATCTTAGTAAACGTTAATTCTAAAGAACTAGGAGTGGAATGAATTTCTACTCCACTTAGTGCAATAGCATCGAGAGTGTAGAAACCTTTGATAATCCCTTCACACAAATTAGTTTTAGTTTTACTTGTGTTGAGTTTAATCGCTTCTTCAGAGGTAAAACTATTCATTTTACTTTTTATCGAGTTTGGGCCAAGCAATTTACTATATTGAAAGAACAAATATTGCAGTCATGTTACACGATTTCACCTATGATAATTTGAACGAATGGAGAGATCATACTACTATGTGATGACAGGTATCTGGTTTCTTATAACACCGAAACTGACAAGCAGACTATGAAAGTTATTTCCAACAACAAAAGCAGGAACCAAGTTCACATATTTCAAATTGATGGTAACTTTTTATCACTAATATCAGCTTATGGAGCAGAGAATAACACCGAGAAGAACTTTCAGATAAAGATTAAAAGAAAGATGGCTTATGGAGCAGAGAATAAAACCGAGAAGAACTTTTTTTGGAAGATAAAAAGAAGCGTAAAAAGAAAGAAAACGACTGCCATAAAAAAGTTCCTATTTAATATATATTAGCAAGTGATATCCTCATCGATGACCCGACCTATGCAGTTTGTCATGACTTTATTTTGGCTACTAGCCTTGCATATGGTAATTAATCAGATACCCCATAAATTTATAATAGGTTGGCCACCCCTAATATAAATTTAAGGAGCATTAATTGTTAAATATCAAACTTAGCATATAAGAACTCAAAAATAAGAAAAATATTTGCAAAACATTTAATCTCATAATTTATGATCAAAGGGTTTAGCATATAGTCTTCTCAAAAAAATATTTACAAGTCATGGCAACTCATAAAGAAGTCCTTTCCAAACGGACAAAAGAAGAACATATGACTCCCGTTGCACGCACATGTAATCAAAGGTTAGGAGTCATTTGAGCAGAGTAGTCCCCAACTCTCATACGCTTATCGACCTTAACGAGGTCGAGTCCAAGAACCTCAAGAACAACTATAAGAGGTTAAACCTCAATATAAGCAAGCTTACCCAAAAGCTTAGGACCTACTTAGCAATAGAACCATCTTTTGCATATTAGTTAACACTTCACTTAACTTGTACTAGCAAATGATTCAGAATTTATTTTCAACACCACACGATAAGAGTACAACTTTTAATACTTAATATCAAAGAAAAATGGTTATCATTAACCATGGGTAACAAATCAAAATATTAAAAACTAAAAAAAACAAATATCTCAGAAACTATGACAAGCCCATGTCCCATAGCTCTTATTGACTATGGCCACAGCGGGATCCATTCGTCAAATTTAAACCACGACAAGCCCACTTCCAGTAGTACTTATTGACATCGACTACGGCGGGATCCTTCTGCCGGAAATCAACCACATACATATAGCACACTCATTAACTTTAACAAAGCTAAACGTGCAAAATAAACATGAACCTATATAAAATAAAACATCACATGTAGATATTGAAAGTCCACTAGCTGCAAACACAATCGAGTGTTCGAAAGTGTCATAACTTGTAAAAAATAAAATAAAATGACATGATCAAATTTCAAAGCAACGCCAGAAAAATTGTTTCGGTCTCACAAGTAGCCTTGGGAAACAATTCATATAAAATTGAATACAACTCCAAATCAGTCAAATCCAAATCCTGTGAAATTCAGACACATAGATCTAGAGTCTCAAGGAACTTTTATCTAATTAAGTACCTAAGTCATTGTAATACCTGACTAAACCTCAAGTTTTGGGAATGTCAGAAAACGGTTTCTGGTCTGCATGAGTCATAGGAAACAATTCATATAAAATTGAATACAACTCCAAATCAGTCAAATCCAAATTTTCTAAAATTCAGACACATAGATCTAGATTTAGTCTTAAGGAACTTTTATCTAATTAAGTACCTAAGTCATTGTAATATCTGACTAAACCTCAAGTTTCGGGAATGTTAGAAAAACAGTTTCTGGTCTGCGCAGTAATAGGAAACAATTCATATGAAATTAAATACAACTTAAAATCAGTCAAATCCAAATTCTAAGAAATCCAGACACAGGTGAAGCTTCATTCTCATCGTGGTGACTCCATTGCACCTTGACCAAGTGAATGCTCTTCGATCTAAGATTCTGAATCTTCTTGTCCATTATACAATAGGGATGTTCTTCGTATGTTGTGTCATCCTCAAGTTCAATCTCACTAAGGTCGATGTGGTGATGGTGAGCATCCTCTCTTAAGAACTTTTTCAACATAGACACGTGAAAGATGTTATGCATCCTAGATAACTGAATAGGAACCAACAACATGTAACGCTAGTGGTCCGACCGCCATAACAAAGTTCGTTTTAATATTAGCAAGTGAAATCCTCATCGATGACTCCACCTATGCAGGTTTGTCATGACTTTTTCCTTTTGGCTACCAGCCTTGCATATGGTTTTGGGGAAGTCCGAAGACCTATGTGGGTAACCTTTCGGGTGATGGAATAGGGATGCTTGATTAACCTTTGTATTCATCGACATTCCCCATTTACCTAGGTGCACTGCATTTTCAAAAGCTTCCTGTCGAACCGTCTCTTATTTCAATCCGTGCTGGACCGATCTTGGTGGTCTTCTTTGTTAAGGAAATGGCTTTAAGTGTTTCATACTTTCATCTATGTAGATACTTCAAGATTAGTAAGACTTCTGTTCACATGATTGGGATGATGGAATTCTTGAAGTCTCTAGGAGACTTTAATAGGACCGTCCCAGAAACAAAACTAGACACCTACAATGAGAAAAATATCTACATAGATCAAACACCTTCCCTGAGTAGTATCAGTGCACTGATGGACGAGAGTATAAAATAAGATAAACATTTTCTTTTTCCTTTGGTCAAAATCCAGAGGGTTAATATAGGGTCAAAGAAGTAATTAGTTTTATAGAACAAACTCTTTTTAGCTCCCCCCTACGGCCCACCACAAAATAATAATAATAATAATAATAATAATAATAATAATAATAAATATATAAATAAAACAATAAAGAAAAAATATAGAAAAAAATTCAACCTATATATAAAGGTTATCTACTAATCATAAAAAACCTATAAACATACCTAATGCTTTGAGATCAGCCACTCTTGATAAGAGATAATTAATCAGTGCACCGTCTTCAAATTTAGCAATATGGTAACCTCTGAAAATGATTTTTTGCAAGGATCAGATCTTCTTATTGAGTTCGGCCCTTCTTCTCCTTGCCACTCAATTTAATAGTCAAGGTAATGCCAACTTTCTTCAACACCAAAGCACTTTTTAGTAAAACTTCGAGAAACTTGAATTCGTTTTCGGACTCTTCAAAATTTTGCATCTCAATACACTTTAGTTGACGAAGCTTGCAAGTAAATGATAACTCTGCATCCCAATCTCCTCTCTCATCTTCAGGCCCGATAATTCTCTGATAAAAACAATTGGTAAAGCAACAGTACAATTTGTGTTTCTACAATTTGTTTATTTTATTTTTCTACTGTTACTACTTTTTTCCCCTTGTTCCAATAATTAGCAACATATACGAAAAGGGCAAACAGAACAGATGTAATAGGCATCCCTAGTGAGACTTTTATTTATTTGTTTATATTTTAAGTAGCAATGTTGGCTTGTATAATAAAACCCCAGTTAGAGTGGTTTAGAGTTCTAGTTATTAAGGGGCAGTATTATATTATTATATATAGGTTTTCTAGCCTTCTTTGTCAATGCCTCAATGGGTTATTAGAAAAAAAATTATAATTTTTGAAAGATCATGATAGTGAATATTAAATTGAGTTGAAACCCTAGTTGTTGATTTGTTATATATTATTCCGCTGCATTTGATGAACTTAGTAGTTGGTAACTTTAAGCTGTAACTGTATAACTACAAGATAAGAGTTGAAAAAACCTGAAATATGATATAGTAATCGATCAATACCTCGGTTCTTTCCAAGACAAGAGTTTCTAAAAGTAGGAAAACCTCTAACAGTTTTGCCAATGAATAGATGTAAGATTTGTCACACCATTCTGTAAGCTTCAGATACTTCAAACTTTGGACTGAAACTGGCACCCCTTCCAACATATTCGGCAATTCTTCAAAAACCTGACAATGAAAAATTGAGCAATCTAGAAACAATTACTTCACAGGTAAAATTTTGACAGTGAGGAAGTGCTTGACAAAAGGTGTTTTTCCCATATGCTACAACTGAATTGCTCGAGGAGAGCATCTATATATCAACCATTTACAACCTAGCAAAGTTACAAACCGTTGGAATTCGACACCATAGCTTTAATTAGTAGAGGGGTATTCCTCGGAGAAAGGTACCTCAGAGTATAGAGATTGTCTAAATTGGCATTTAAGTTTGTAGTCAACAAATCTGTTATGTCACCCGACATACTTATTTAAAACAGTGTTAGTTCAAATTACTGTGTTCCAAACTTCTTGACCAAAAATAAAAAAGAAAAGAAATCGTAAAAACACATTTGTTTTCCCAATGTTCAAAGCTTTATACAATTGAAATAAGAACCGTTCTCACTAATAAAAAAAAGTACACAATGCTAGCCGAAGCCATTTTCACAATAGAGAAAGATGAAAGAAAACATACTTGAAAGCCATGTCCTGATAGAGTAAACAACTTTGCATTAGTGATTCCTTTTATGATGCTACTCAAACATCTCGCCAAATGAAATATTGTGGGTTACCACATAATCCACATATGTCTCAATCAAAGAAGAACTAGAGCTGAAAGATTCTCCAAGGTATAGTTTTTGTAGGTATAGCTAATACATTTGAGTGATGCGAGACTGGCGCCCATGAGATATCTTAATCGAGGTATTATAATTATATCCTTGATAAATATTCTCCAGCTACAAGTACTCAAGTTTAGGACCAGATATTGCAAGCCATTTAACCCTAATATGGCCACAATATTCAATAATAAAAATTTCCACAATTGGCAAGTCCAAAATTAAATCCCCATGACTATTGCTCAGAAGTAAGATCCCAAATAATTCCAAAGTTTTAACTCAGCTAGAAAAATAGAGTGTTTCTAAAGACAGAATAGATACACCACCAAGTCTAAGAACTTGAACTCGTCGTTTTCTAGCATAAGTAACCCATCTATCAATCAGTCTGGAATCAACATATTCGGCAAAGAGGTCAAACAGATCGAACTTGTCTATATCAGATCCATCTCGGAGAAATAAAACCGTGTCTACAAAATACTTAAACTTAGTCAACTTGTTCTTCTTCAGTTTGGGATTACGTCCATTCCAACGATCACAACGATTCGTCCAGGAATGTTCATGAAACTTAAGAGTTCGGATTGACTGCCATAGGTGTGTCCATCTTTTGGAAAGAAGGCTTGTTTGGAGAACTTCTTTCATGTCCATGAAAGAGAGGATGTGATGAATAAGTGGTTCGTGTAAGCCACTTATTCTGTCTTCATTGTTTATATTCATTAACTTCTTATTATAAATGGTGGAACTGGATGAAGAAGAATTCCCTTTAGTTTCCATTTCAATATTTTCAAACCAAATCCTCCAAAGGTAGATGAACCGCAACCATAGATTCTGAAACAAAACACATTACCATATTACACTAGATAACTGCAAGCAGTGGGGGCATGAGTGGAGGTGGAGAAGAGAGAGGGAGAGATGGGTTTGTGGGGAGATAGAGAGTTGGGTTTGGTTGAGAAGGAAGGAGGGAGAGGGAGAGGGAAGGAGAAATTGCTCGAGGATGAGGACAGACAGAAACCAACCAAAATACTTTTTGGGCCACATACCCCCCCTGTCAGCCAAGATCGTTTGGTCTGCCTCACTTGATAATTATAAAGTAATAATAATAATCAGTGGCCGGGTTTTAACGATTTTGGCGTAAGGGGTTATACTATATAACCGCTAAGCGGTGGGGGCGGAGAAGAGGGTGGAGAAGAGAGGGAGAGATGTCACCAGTAACGACGAATTTTTTTGAAAGTCCGACAAGATGAATGAATGCAAAACTGTTTACATGTCACCCAAACAGTATGTAATCAAAAGTTAAGGGGAACATAGGATGGTAAATATAATTCACCTCTTAGGCTTATAATCAAACATGTCCTAGGGAGCTTCTAAAAAGCTCCAACTAATATACAATTTTCTAACACACAAAGAAAAAAAAAAATCATGGGAAACAGATTGGAAATAACATATAACAATGCTTCAAACATCAAACTTATGAATAAGACATTACCTACAATATAAAAAAACAAAACGACGATAGAAAAATAAAATAGATGGAACAAATCATTCAATATACATTTTGAACCTAAGACTATCTCAAATAGTGGTGAAATAAAAAAAAAAAAATCACGGCCCACTTCTTTGCAAGGGAAAATTTTTATTCTAAAATTCCCATACAAATAATGAGAGTGAAAAAAATTTCATTGAAAAATCTGCAATTAATTGGCAAAACTTTAGTATTAATTGATGATAACCATAAAGCTGAAGGGGAATTAAAACCATATAGGACATCACAAACTCAGAATTTTGAAGAGGAGTAAAAGAAAGGATTGTACCTTTGATTGTTGCTTTTAATCACCGTTGGCTCTAAAATCGCACTGTGTCTAGCGACGGTTATATCAAAATTACCAAGGGTAGGAATATTCACGAGATTCACGAGATGGATTTAACCTAATAGAAATGTGCTGTTTAATTCGGACTCCTTTTTTTTCCAATTTTAAGTAAAGTGGACCACAAGCCTGACGTGGACTAAGTGTTCAGGTGGACCAATTATATTCTATTGTCCATGGGACAACTTTTTCATGTATGTCTACAAATTTGATCTCCCAAAAAAATGTAGGGTGGAGATTGAGAAGGCGTGTGAGGACTGTGTTGATAGATATGCTGTAATGATGGGAACCGATAGCTGTGGTTAGTAGCTTGCGGCAGTGATTAGTAGCTTGAGGCAGTGATCTATGGAAGTACATCTTCGGTGATGATTGCCTCTAGAAGATAAGATGAGTCATGGCATAGACCGATCTGGCGTAGTGATCACGATCACGTTACGGAGGCGATCTAGTAGCTTCGTGGGGAATTAGTATTGTAGATGTTAGTTATTTTTAGGACTACTGACGATGATTTGTTGGATAGAGAATGACTGCACTCTTCTTGGGATAAGAGTTCCCTATGTATCAAGTTTCTCGAGGTAAACTTGAATCAAACCTTACGTAGTTCATCTCTTTCTATTTATGGATGTGTGCTTGAACTGTTATGGATTGTAGATCCACCTTGTATGATATCTTGATGATTCACCATTACTTTGATGTTACAAAGTAAATGTCTCCTTGATTGTTGCGTTGACTGAGCTCTAGGATTACACTAGTTGATATCTTTCCATGAATGGCTGTAACAGTTGCTCGTAATGACCTGGATGTTAGGTCGTTGGTACGATCTGATGTGGTGGGATGAGCTAAGGTAAAACGTCCTGCCTTGTGGACACGTGCTCTGTAGTGTAAAATGAAGGGTACTTACACAGCCCCCTTTATTTTTTATTCGTTCTGTGGACATTTGTTGCATGTGGAAAGAACGGTTTAAAAAGTAAAGATTTGAAAGCACGTGTTTGACAGCTGTTTTGTTTTGAAATAAGGTTTTGGGGAATGTGCGCAAACTGTTTGGGTTGGATTTGTGGACCCGAAGTTATGGCAATTTATGGGCGTGTAATGATTTAAGTTTTGGGAACACGAAATGTTTTGATTGTCTCGAGGTGTTTGGGCAGTTGAGGGGTTTTTGACTTGTTAGAAGCTTTTTGTTTGTTCATTTTTCAACCAAAGGAAAAAAATAAGGACAATAATCCAGAGTGAAAAAAGAAAAAAAAAAAGAAAGAGAGAAAGAAAGAAAAAGAAAAACTTCTCGTCCAACTTGAATCAGGTTCGTCTTTCAACTTTAAAAATTTGAGCTTTCTTTCTTTTTTTGATTGTGCAATGTCTATGACTAGTGATAGTTTGAGTGGTGAGGCTTAAGTTAATGAATGGAGAGAGAGAACTGTAAGTGAAGAAGTTGAGGAGAGGGTTTGTAGTGGTGATGAGGCTTCGTCATCTTCCTCTTTGGAGACGGTGGATAAGATGAAGCCTAGGTCGGTGAATTGTTACACCGCTTTGAGGAAGGAGTTTGGTTGGGTGAAATTCGACTTGGCCATGTATGATCTGGCTAAGGAGAAGAATTTGTATCTTGTTTGTTACGGGCGGTTGAAGAATTTTGGGATGAGGCGTGTCCTTTTCCGCCTTACCTTGTGGAGGTGCTAAATTTTTTTTGGGGAAAGCCCTTTTGTTTCATGGGGAACAGTTGGAGGATTCTCCATGTGTTGGATTTGATTGAATGATAGGGGCTATAACATCTATTTAAACGATGTGGCCGGAGACTTTGTTGTGAGGAGGTCAGTGGTGTGAACTTTAGTTTTCATGTTTATAAGGGGTAGTCTCTATTATTGTAGGGGGTGAGTAAGGAGGAATGGGGCGTAAGCCGTTGTTGGCTGTAGGCAGATATTGCCCTTGATAAGAGCCCAAAACTGTAGTTTTAACCCCTTAATAATCATACTTTTAGACCAATTATGTGAGTAATAATTAAGAGTTAACACTGATCACGTGTTTTTATGCATTTCAGGTTTCAAAGTCCATTATGTGCAGAAATGTGCCACTTTAGCGAGATAAAGGAGCTAAGGTCGGTTACTAAGGAGTTCCGTGATTAAAGGCCAAGATTCAAGAAGACAAAGCCTTTCTAAAAGCTCGGTCAAAAGCTGAAAAGTCGCCGGGCTGGCTGAAAACAACACACAAGTCGTGAGAACTTTCAAAGCCGTATCTTTGGACTCAGACCTCGGAATTGGGCCTACCTTATGTCAAAACGACCGTCTCGGAAAGAGCTTTCCAATGGTCTAAGAGTTGATCAAATCAGAGGAGCAGAAGTGGACGAAAAGTCTATTGAAGCCAACTGCAGCTGAAGAGGCCTTTTTAGAATGAAAGAATTGGGTTGAATCAGGCCCAAAACATGGCTCCAAGCCCATGCACGATTTTTGGATCGGAAAGTATAAAAAAAAAAGCTTAGCTCTTTGTTAATGGTAGATAGTTAGACCTAGATTAAAGATTAGATTAGTAGCCTCCATTAATTAATTCTAGATCTAGTTTTCCTTAGATTTAATTAGTTTAATTTAATTAGTTTCATATCTTGTTTTTATTTAATTCCTTGAATGATTGTTCGTCATTTAATTAGATAAATAAAATAGTTATTATTATTCAATTTCGATTTTTGTCATTTGCATTTATAGATCAAGTTTAAATTCTTGTTCTTATTTCATTCTTAGTTAATTAATTAGATTTCAATTATTGTTTAATTTAGATTAGTAAAGTTAGAATTTTGATATGATGTGTAGTTATAATTCAATGGGAAATGATGGGTTGATGATTCGAGGCTAAAACCTCCATTAGAGGGGTTGATGAAGCCTTGATGAAAACTTAGTGGTATAGTGTAGAAGCATTGTAGAATCTATTCCACTCTAGAAGGTCGTGATTCGCCATGAGAATGGGTGGACAACCTCACATGCTAGTTAGTATGTGGTAGAAATGCCATGAACACTAGGGATTAGAACTTCGAAATTCTTGCGTAGAACGTAAGAATCGAGATACAAGAACCTATGCTAGGTTATCAAGTTGGATTCGAGGTGGATTCAATTCCCCTCTAATCCTTTATCTAGATTCAAAAACAATCATATTTCCATAGCATTCATAGTTTAAATTCAAATAATCAATTTCATATTGCATCGTAGTATAATTCCCCCTCGTAAAACTCTCATTAGACTTAAAAACGACTAATTAGATTAGAAAACAATTCCATGCTAGAGCACTAGGAGTGGAACGAATTTGTTACTCCACGCTATTTCGATAGGATTGAGAGTAGAAATCTTTGATAAAATATAGGCTCATAAGATAGTTTTAGTTTACTTACGTTTTGAGTTCATCGTTCATTTCGTAGGTAAACTCTATCATTTTTATGTTTATCAAATGGCGCCGCTGCCATCTTAGTTTCCCTTTAGCATTGTTTTCATAGTATAATTAGTCACTTTTAAGTCCCATTAAACCCACCCACCCTTGTTTGATTCATCTTGCGTGGTTGTCGTTTCAGCATTGAAAAGTTCGCCAAAAATATACGCGAGACTGACCGTGCCCCTATCGAGTAGCGACCACGCTAAGTTCTTTGGAACACGGAGCGACCGCCTATACCGAAGTAGCGACCAGCGCTAAGTTCTTGGAACACGGAGCGACCGCTTCAAAGCGCGCAGCGCCACTCTAAGCTGAAATTTGCGGATTTCCACGGGTTTGTTTGAATTTCGATTTTTCAAGTTTTTCAGTGTTTTAACTTGTTATATACACTGAACAAAGCGTAAACAAGGCGCTATTCATAAAGCGAAGCAAGGGCCTTAATCAGGTATTCCTTTCTTCCACACCTCGCGATCTCGGTTAGAGGTTTCTACTAGTATATCGAATTGTTTGGAGTGTTGCATGTTTAGTTAAGTTCGACTTAGTCTTACATGAGATTAAGGTGCAGTCAAAGAAAACGACTAGCGTAATTACCGCGGCAGCGTCAACAAACAAGTCTATCTAGTTTCCCACCCACTACACCTCTAGCTACTATTTCACACACACCACGATATTATGGATGAAGAAGAGAGACTCCTCTCTTTTGACTTTTATAAAGCCTTGGCGATAGCCACTAAATCTTGCATCGTTTTAGCGGACCGATTGGGGGATTTCCGCATCCCCAAATATATTTAATTTGTTACCCGTTTTTCATGGTTTAGACCATGAAAAACCTTATCGGCTATCGTAGGATTGAACAAGTCCTTACAACATTCCACCATCCTACGGTTGGTGCGGAACAAATTAAATTGAGGGAATTCCCTTTCATCTTAGGCGATAAAGGCGTCTTGGTTAACTGCCCAAAGCGCCTAATTCAATGGACTTCGTGGGCCAAACTTGTTGTTGTTTATGGAACATTTTTACCCTTAAAAGGCGGATGAAATGCTTTCCAAGATTCACTTCTTTTCGATGAGAATCCTCATGAATCATTTTGGAGGCTTGGAATTGTTTCACCGATCTCCTTATAGAGTGTCCACACCATCATCTAGCAAAAGACCGTTAGTTCGTGCCTTTTCAAAGGACTTCTACACCACCATAAAGAAGTCCTAGACATAATGAATGGGGGTAGTTTCTAAGTAAAAGGAGCACCGAGGCATATAAATTTTTGGAAGATCGGACTAAAGCGTAATAATAATAATTGGGGTAGTGGCGATTACTCCGCTCAGCTAGTTCTTCTTCAACAGATTAAGGCTACCGGTATGTTTGAGGTTAAATCAGATCACGAGCTTAAAACTCTAATTGAATCCCTCACAAAAAGGTAGAGGCCATTTACGTACAACAAAAGCCTATCCCGTCATGAATGTAAATTCAAATCCATGTAGTTTTATTTGGAGTCCTGAGCATCCGAGCTCCCATCGTCCTATAGCCTATGAACATTCTTGTTCCATTAATAGTGAACCTAACGCCCCTTGGAGACAAAATCACAACTTAGGTTGGAGAAATAACCAACAAGTCACACCTACAGGGTACAATAATCAATATGTTAGGCCGCCACGGTTATAACCAAGCTCCACCACAACAAAGGCGGGATCGGGGTAATTATAATAATTATAACAACCAAAGCGCCAACCTCAACAAAGTCAAGCACAAGGTCAATGTAGTTATAATAATTATAATGCTAATAGAGGTATCGTTAGGTAAATAATAACTATCACAATCCGCCCATAAATAAATCGATCGGCGAGATAGTTCGAGTCACACCACCCGCGTGACTACTACACCCACACAACGGATCGTCTTGACACCTTCATACAAGTGAGCCAACAACTTTTCCAAACCATGGCTCAATCTAACCAACACATTCTACAATCCGTTAATAATTTAAACCCAACGGTTAGCCCAAGAGAAAATGACCAAAGGCGTGTTTCGGGCCAGCGATATACCCAACCCTAGAGCGACAAAACACGCGCCTTTGGGGTAAGCGGTAATACTAGTGCGGAAACTACAACCGTAGGTGAGCTAAATGCCATCACCACTTTCCGTTACGGAAGAGTGGTTGATAACAAAGTAACTATGCCTATAGTTACCCCATCGATACTCCTACACGGGATATTGAACTAGATGCGAAATAGAAGCGAAGAACCTACCACTATAGAGGTACCGGTTAAAACCACAACCTAAGAAACGAGAAAGCCAAGGTTACACATCAAGTCGAGCCATCGCTAAATATAGAAGCGAAACCACCGTTCCTCGAGAAATTAGCCATGCTAACCGGGGATACTAACTTTGAGGAGATTAGGAGCGTTTTCAAAATCTAACGATAAACCTTCCTTTTCGAAGCTATAAAAAGCTACCTAACCACGCTAAGTTTCTTAAGGAGTTGTGCACTACTAGGCGTAAGACCAACATACCTAAAGGCGCCTTTCTAACTGAGCGGTTCCCAACTTTATCCAAAAATAATGGAATTGTTATGTACAAGGACCACTGGTCATCCTATGCATACAATGCACCTTAGGAGATTCTCACCACGGCGACGGCTACTAGACACGGGGGCTAATGTTAACTTACTCCCATTTTATTTGTATAAACAAATAGGTCTAGAGGAGATGCAACCTACTAAAATGACATTGCAATTAGCTGATCGATCTATTAAGTATCCTAAGGGTGTGGTTGAAAAGCGTCTTTGGTTAAAGTCAAAATTTTTACTACCCGGCCGACCGTTATCTCGACACCGAAGTCACTAACGACTCTGTACCTATCATTTTAGAGGCGTCCCTTGCAGCTCTTGCCGGCGGCTCATAAACTGCGCGATGGTTCGATGTCCTTGTCATTTTGGCCATATTTACGTTGAGGTAAATGTTTTCAAAGCGAGGACACAATATCGATTCATCTACAAATGGCGAGGTTAGCATGATCGAGAGCTTAGCTCAAGATTACTTCAAAACATGTTTCGGAGAAGCTGATTAACAAATTCCTTTCCCCGGAAATTCGATTTTAACAATGACTCCAGTAGTAGTAGATGAAATCGAAGAAGAATTCTGCAACTCTTTTGCACGGCTTTTCTTTTACCCTTAGCGAGTCCCCCTTGCCAACAACCATTCATCCCTTGATGCTATGACGGAAGATGAAATTTTCAATCTCTATCCGGTGATCCTTTTGACCCACCTATTGAGGAATGTCTTGCATATATCAAGATTTCGATGATATGGACTTGAGAGCTCTGGCTGAGAATCATTCACCTTCCATCACCAATATTCCCCACCCTCCACCTTTTCAAAGGAACCTCGAGTTTGCACTTTCGATCCTTTAGTTTCTCTGTGCTTCATGATTTTTAAATCCACCTAGTAAACAAATACTTTCCAAGGATAAACCACTTGACACCTTCATTTTCAGACTTGAGGCGGTCCTTAACTACACCATGAATGAGTTTTGTGCTAAACCCACATCCTCATTTTTTCCATGCTTTTCTCTAAAACTTATCCCAATCCACCATATCTTCCACAACCATTCACTTTTCCGGACTTATTCACTAGGACACCCTCTCGTTCAAAGATGAAACATAAGGTGTATGCTTTCGGTTATGTTATAGGTCTATCCGACTTCGCTTTCATTCCACTAGGCTGCGTCGTAGGAAATCTTGGTGCTTGATTGTGTTTGGATATGTTTTCTGTGATATTTATTTATGGAGCGATCCACAACTATTTAGGTTGTTGATATATGATAAAGCTGCATATTCATACATATATTTAGATAAAGTCTAAAGTATCGACTATAAGCGACTCAATTTTTGTGTTTGGTGCATTTCCTTTCATTTCCATATATTGGTGAATGCACCATTCAGGTAACCGGGCCCTCCCTATGGGTGTGTGGTTGTAAGTACGGATCCTAAGTCCACGGTTCACATAATTCACATTTTCCACTCTTGCATGTTTTCTTGGTTTTTGAGTCATGTTTCTCTATGGTGTGAATTATGTCTTTCTTGCTTATTGTTTTCCTTTATATTAAACCTAATTCATAAAAGTAAAAAAAGTTTAAAGCTATAAAAATAGTAATCTAGCAAGTCTCGGGAATCGACCTTAAAAAGACCCAATAGTTTTAGTACAATACCAACTTTTCGGAAGTATAGGCCAAACAAAAATTTCAAACTTAAAAAGAGTTTTCCAATTTTGTTTGGGGGTGAAATATTTTGGTATTCATTTCAAATCTTGTTGCCACCCTAAGCCTATCATGTTTACTCAAAGTAGAGTTTGTGTTAGTTAGTGCCAGTTTAATTGTGCTTCATATTATCATATCATCTTTACAATATTTACATTCATAAGTCTTGCCAATTTTTGCCACGTTTCTATGGTAAATTTTTTCCTTAGCTCTTTACACTTTGAGGACAAAGCGTTCGATTGTTTGGGGGTGGGATAGAAACATTTGCAAAAATTAGACACTTTTAGGATGTAAATTATGCACTTTTATTTATAAAATGTTAAAAATTATAAAAATTAGTTAGTTACATAATTTAATTGTGCTATTGAATTGTTTCATGAACCCTCTTCTCCCAAATTGTTTGGGGGTGGTATAGAAACACGATGTAAATGTTAAGCACATATTAGGTTGTATATTACGTATTTTTTGTCTTAAAAAAATAAAAATAAAAATAAAAATAAAAATAAAAATAAAAAGTTTATGCTATACACTTAGGAATATTGGTATTGTTTCTTTCTCTATGCTCTTAATAATCTAGAAATCTCACGTAGCTTTTGCATTAGAATAGTTTTTAGAAACTTAGGTTAATATGTAGGTAATAATCTTTGCATCTATCTATAAATATATTACATGAGTATCTATGATTGTTTGGCGGATAAGTTTACGAAATCTAGGCTAGAGTACTTATTCTACAAATCCTGTGAGAACATAGCCTAAAGCCTTATATGAGTGAAACATTTGAGAAATGACACAAGGGAGAAGTATATTCGAATAGAAATCCTGCGTCCACTTGCTTGACCACTATACCATGTCCTAAGAGAATTTAGGCCTTTTTGGATCGATATAGCTAGAAATTCCGACCTAAGTATATTTTCCGCTAGTAAGCCCTAATCGAGCCTTTTATTAGCCCTTTCATAAACCACAAAATCCTTTACCCTGTTACAAAACAAAACAAAATAAAAAAAAAAAAAAAAAAATCAACCTACCCAATTTAGATAAGTCTTAGAATAGAATAAGGAAGAAAGAAGAAGATAAAAACCTGTGTAAATAAAAGTTAGTTAATTGCTTCAGAAAATAAAGAAAAGAAGTTTCCATCCAAAGAAAAGAAAAATAAAAATAGAAATAAAATAAAAACTCCAAAAAAATAGAATAAAAGGAGTCAAAAGCCAAAGAAAAAGAAAAAAAAATATGGCTAATGATGGAAACAAAGTGTAGAAGCAAAAGTAAATAACAAGGTTTTCTCTAGTTACATAATATGAAGACTCTATTATCTCAGACTTGTCCCTTTTGAATATCCATTTCCTTCCTTCTTAAACCATCTCCTAATCCCATGACACCTAATAAAGACCTCTAGCTCAATTAGGAATAGGTTAGTGGGATAGTAAGTGTGAGATGTGTTTGATCAACTTTGGCTTCCTTGTGTGTCATTGAGATTGTAAGGTAAAGTATGCCCACTTGCACCTTTGGAGTAGCAAAACTTGAGTGGAAAAATCAGTGATTTTTTGTCTTGACTTTTATGTGAGAACCTACTTAAGGGGCTATTCCAAAGTTTTTTGAAAGCGGACTGTTACTACATTTCATAGCATTACTCATTGTATATATGTTTATTAAGTAGATGATTGATTATTATGCATATATTAGCTTAGATTTCGACTTGATTACTCTATATGCATTGCTAGTGAGAGGTATAGTTAATTTAGAGCATGAATAAAGGAAACAATAGTTTTATTTCTTAGTCGTTGTAGTATAGATGAAGTTTGTGAGTACCTTCTTTGGAAAACTCTCGAGACTATAACTTCGTCCACTAGGGAATTCCTAGTGGTTTAAGGACTTGTTGCATATGGTCAATCCAATCGCACTTCAGTGAAGCGAGAGTAGATAGAACTCCATTTTTGGTCACTTATTCTAATTTCTCATCTTTGCTTGAGGACAAGCAAAATGCTGTTTGGGGTGGTTTGATAAGAGCCCAAAACTATAGTTTTAACCCCTTAATAATCATACTTTTAGACCAATTATGTGAGTAATAATTAAGAGTTAAACGATCACGTGTTTTTATGCATTTCAGGTTTCAAAGTCCATTATGTGCAGAAATGTGCCCACTTTAGCGAGATAAAGGAGCTAAGGTCGGTTACTAAGGAGTTCCGCGTGATTAAAGGCCAAGATTCAAGAAGACAAAGCCTTTCTAAAGCCCGGTCCAAAAGCTGAAAAGTCGACTTGAGGCTGAAAGCAAAGACACAAGTCGTGAGAACTTCCAAAAGGCGTATCTTTGGACTCGGACCTCGAATTGGGCCTACCTTATGTCAAAACGACCGGCTCGGAAAGAGATTTCCAATGGTCTAAGCCTTGATCCAATCAGAGGAGCAGAAGTGGATGAAAAGTCTGTTGAAGCCAACTACAGCTGAAGAGGCCTTTTAGAATTGAAAGAATTGGGTTTTGGGCACGATTCTCGGCCCAAAACATGGCTCCAAGCCCATGCACGATTTTTGGATCTGAAAGTATAAAAAAAAAAGCTTAGCTCTTTGTTAATGGTAGATAGTTAGACCTAGATTAAAGATTAGATTAGTAGCCTCCATTAATTAATTCTAGATCTAGTTTTCCTTAGATTTAATTAGTTTAATTTAATTAGTTTCATATCTTATTTTTATTTAATTCCTTGAATGATTGTTCGTCATTTAATTAGATAAATAAAATAGTTATTATTATTCAATTTCGATTTTTGTCATTTGCATTTATAGATCTAGTTTAAATTCTTGTTCTTATTTAATTCTTAGTTAATTAATTAGATTTCAATTATTATTTAATTTAGATTAGTAAAGTTAGAATTTTGATATGATGTGTAGTTATAATTCAATGGGAAATGATGGGTTGATGATTCGAGGCTAAAACCTCCATTAGAGGGGTTGATGAAGCCTTGATGAAAACTTAGTGGTATAGTGTAGAAGCATTGTAGAATCTATTCCACTCTAGAAGGTCGTGTGATTAAGCCATGAGAATGGGTGGATGACCTCACATGCTAGTTAGTATTTGGTAGAAATGCCATGAACACTAGGGATTAGAACTTCGAAATTCTTGCCGTAAGAGCGTAATAATCGAGATACAAGAACCTATGCTAGGTTATCAAGTTGGATTCGAGGTGGATTAAATTCCCCTCTAATCCTTTATCTAGTTCAAAACAATCATATTTCCATAGCATTAAGTAGTTTAAATTCAAATAATCAATTTCATATTGCATCGTAGTATAATTCCCCTATTAAAACTCTCATTAGACTTAAAAACGACTAATTAGATTAGAAAACAATTCCATGCTAGAGCACTAGGAGTGGAACGAATTTGTTACTCCACGCTATTTTGATAGAATTGAGAGTAGAAAACTTGATAAATATAGACACGTAAATAGTTTTAGTTTTACTTGCGTTTGTAAGTTTCATCGCTTTATTTCGTAGGTAAACTAGTCATTTTACATTTTATCAGCCCTCCTAGTTTGGAGATTGATAAACGTGTTGTACAATCTCGTGGTAGCCTCATGGTTGTAGGTCATAATGTGTGTGTTTTAAATTATAATTTGGGTGTTCTGATTTATTTGGTTTGTTTTTGCAGAGGTTACAATCCTTGATCGTACGAAGAACGGTGTGCTTGTAGGTTTGCTTGTTTGAGTTTGGAGGATAAGCAGGCTTTGTTAGGGGAGGTTGCGCATTACTTTAAGAGGCGTGGAGGGAAGAAAATCAACCGTAAGAGGATGGAGCAAAAGGCTAGGGCTCGCATAAAGGTAGTGGTTAAACTTTTCGATTCTAGCTCGAATCGCCATGGAGAGGGAGAGTTAAAAAAAGCACTTATTTCTGAAGTGAGAAAGAGTGGAGGTGCTGGTGGCAGCCGTTTTGGAGTGGCGAGGACGGCTATAGGGATGATGCCTTCCAGACGTTCTGAGTTGGGTAACGTAAATCATTTGTTATCCCAACATTCTGAGTTGGGTGATGCAAATCATTTCGCGTCACAACGTTCTGAGCTTGGTGACGCAAATCGTTTGGCGTCCCAACGTTCTGAGCTGGGGGATGTGGCACGCTCTGCATCTAATCGCTTCTCCTCTGGTGATGCCGATTGTTCTGCATCTAACTGCTTCTCCTCTGCAGATGCGGGTGCTGGAAGCGCTGGTAGTGCTGCAGGTGGCAGTGTTGGTGGGGAGGGTGATGCTCCCACTTCATTCCGAAAGCCAAATCTGAAAGGGCGTTCTGAAGTGGTTGAGTTGGATGTAGCTGCTGATGTTGGGGTGGTTTAGGCCCGAGGAAACGAAAAATGTTGGTGAGGTTGACAGTACTGTCCTTGATAGGTTGGTTACTTATGAGGACCCCTACAGTTTGTTGCCGAAGTTTGTTGTAAATGGTGACTGTAGCTTCAAGTCCACTTTGGTTGGTGCCGCATTATTAGATAGTATTGCGCTTGCTGGGGATAGGCGCAAGCTAGATAGTAAGGGCCTGGACTTGAACTTTGTGGAGATGGAAAGGTCGTTGTGCTATGTGAGTATTTCTTCCATTCTGAGCTTGCTTCTTTTGGGTCATTGTTGATATTTATCCATTTTAATGTCTATATTTGTTATCTTATTTGCTAGGTTTTGGCAATGTATCGGAAGTTGAAGGATATGGCGTCTATCTCCGACCGTTACATGACGGGGCTGGATGTCAGCAAGCAAGCTTGTAGCAAACTGGTGGAGGAAACAGTGATGGAAGAACGGAGGTTCGGGGCTAAGGGCTCAAGTGCAAAGAGCTGGGTAGCAAAGTGGCTTTGTTGCAACCCGCTCTAGATTCTAATTTGGAGGTTCAAAGAATGAGCTGATAAGTGCAAGAGAGGCTCGATTCTTTGAACGAAATGAGGATCGCATATAACGACTTGGTGGACGGCGTGGAGTGGCGATGCATACGTCTTTGTTGGATGATTATATTGAGGCCTTGGATAAGTATGATGCCTTTAAGATATTTATTGAAACTAGGGATGCAATCGTGGTTCTACGCAGATGCGGTGTAGATGCTAATAGACCATCAAATCTGCCATCTGACCAAGTCGTTGTGCCACCGGTTGCTCCAGCTGTTCCTTATATTGTTTCTGGTTTGGATGATTCTGAAGTTGTTGTGGATCAGGTTACCGGTTCTGGTGTTGTAGAGGGCGGTGAACTGGACCTTTTGAATGTTGAGAACCTTTCTTGTGTGAATTGATTATGAACGTCTTGTCTTGTTGTTGGGTTGGGAGGTCTTGGAACAATATTTAAATAGCTCTTTGGTCTTGATACTAATACAATATTTATTTGATGGGGATACTGAGGTCATTTTCCCAGGATAACCTGGGGGCCTCGGTATCTAACCGATTTTGTAATTAGAAAAATTTAAATTACTTACTTGTTGAAGTATGCATGTGATTGCTTTTGTTTAGACTGATTCGTTGATTGACGACCTGTGCTTGATAATAGTTCTGATGGACTGTTTGATTTTGCTAGGTCGTCTTTTTTTCATAGGTCGTAGAGCATTTGAGTATGATCTGATGCATTTGCGTAGTTGGCCCTTAGGTGTACGCCCTGACTCGTTCTTTTTGGGGGAACTTCTGATTGATATAATTAGCCTTTGAGTGGCCATTATATATGAGTCTGTCTTAAACCCTTTATAAGGTCGTAAGACGACTTGGGGTCCTTTTGGGGGTCCCCTAGATTGAGTTTGTCTGATAATTGGCCTTTGAGTGGTAATTACAGTTGAACCATACTTAACCTTGGTGTTGGTGTTAAGTTGGTTTAGGGTCCTTTTGGGGGACCTTGATTTGAATTGTTTGAAAAGTAACCACTATGTGGCTGTTGTTGTTGAGTCATTATGAAATCTGTCTTTGATATCCTACCTGACATTGTGATGTCTTAGGTCGGCTAGCGTGAAGTGTGAACTGCAAAGTGCTCATGTAATGCAAAATGATAGCTGCACTCAAAATGTTTGAAGAGATTTCATCTCTTCATTTATATTGACTTATGGACTTGGAGAAAAACTTATTGATAAAAATGTTTGAGGAGAGCTGCATTCCAAGGTCGAGGAAGCCTATCACCGAGCTGGGTTTTGATCCAATATGTGCCATTTCCAATGACTTTGTCAACAATGTAGGGGCCCTCCCATGTTAGGTCGAGCTTGGTTGGTGCTACAGTTTTTTTGAGGACTAGGTCGCCAGCTTGGAAAGATCTTGGGACGACCTTCTTATTGTAAGAACGTTGGATTGTTTGGTGGTATCGAGCTAGGGATATTGCGGCAGCTTCTCTACGTTCTTCTAGGAGATCAACTTCTTTTGCCAAGATGTTGTCATTGACTCCTGATTCAACAATGTTAGAACGTGTAGTTGTGATTGTGAGTTTTGATGGTATCACTGCTTCCGTTCCGAAGCAAAGTGTGAAAGGAGACTCATTTGTACTTGATCTAGCTGTTGTTCTGTATGCCCATAGATGTTTTCGAGTTGCTCTGGCCATTGGTTTTTCTTGCTCTCCAGCTTCTTTTGGAGGTTTTCTTTGATGGCCTTGTTGGTGGCCTCTGCCTGGCCATTGCTTTGTGTATATCTAGGTGTAGAAAATGCTTGAGTGATGCGCAATTTTTGTAGAAAATCCTTGACTTGTGTTATAGCAAATTGTGTTCCGTTGTCCATGACTAGGGTGTGGGGTAGACTAAATCTAGTGATGATATTAGTCCAGATGAAGTTGATTATGTTGACTTACTTGACCTGGACTAGTGGGATTGCTTCAACCCACTTGGTGAAATAATCCGTGGCTGCTAGGACATATTTGAGCCCTGATTTCTTTTGTGGGATGAACGGTCCCATGATGTCTAGCCCCCATATGTGGAACGGCCATGGGCTGGCTATGTTGATCAATTCCCTTGATGGACTTAGGTGATTGTGGCCAAAAGTTTGACATTGGAGGCATTTAAGAACGTACCTTTTCGCCTCGATATGCATGCCTGGCCAATAATACCCTTGGGCGATTGCTTTGTGTGCTAGTGATCTTGCTCATGCGTGGTTGCCACATTCACCTTTGTGGATTTCGTCGAAAATGAGTTGTCCCTCCCTTGGAGTTATGCATCTTAGGAGGGGTCCTCTTGCTGATTTGCGGAACAGTGTTCCTTTGATCACTGTGTATCTTGGGGCTAGGAGTTGTATTGCACAAGCATGCTTTGTTTCTGATGGGATCTCACCATGTAAGATGAACTTGAGGAATGGGCCCATCCAAGATTGATTGATCTCTTCTTCGGATGAGGGTTGGAAATCTGTGAGGTTGTTGATATTTTCTTTCTGATAAGTAGGTCGTTCCAGAATGTCTATGTAGACTGAGGTTGGACTTGGACATGCTTCTTGTGTTTTGGAGGCTAGGAAAGCCAAGCTGTCTGCATGTCTGTTGTCCTTTCGAGGAATATGATCTAAGGAGAACGTTTTGAATGAGCTGATTATGTCATAAACGACTTGAGCATACTTTTCCAAGTTTGCTCCGTTCATGACATATTCTTTAGTGATCTGCTTGACGATTAACTTGGAATCGTTATAAGCTTTAAGCTTTGAGACTTGTAGTTGCTGTGCCATTCGGAGGCTTGTGATCAATGCTTCATATTCTACTTCATTGTTGGACGTTGTGAAATCGATTTTGATTGATTTCTTTAGCTGGGCCTGTGATCTAATTACAGAGCAACTTGGCCCTTAATCAAGGCTGCAGAAGACTTGGAATCATTGAGAAAGTTGCCTTGGCCCAATGCCATACACGACGAATTGATTGCTGCAGCCAAAAAGCACAAAAAAAGGAAGATAAAGACGAAGATAAAGACGGTTAGTGGATGCACAATAATGTTTATGGTATAGTATTTCAACTGCATCTCCTTAATATATGTTTGTATGTTTGTATAACAATTGGTGGAGTATGAACAATGATTGTTCATATATGAAATCTTTGTAAATGCATGTTTGTATAACATTTTTTGCACTAAATATGGGTTTCATCACACACATTGCAGTTTTAGATATGTGAGCACACCACACTCATTAAAAAGGTGGAAAATCATCAAAGAATATTCCCAAGGTGTGCGAGATGGAATCTGAAGAAATTGATAGGACAATTCCGAAACACAGCATTCAACATGTTAAAAACTGATCAGGTAGATTTCAACCTATATGAACACACTATAGTATTAGTATACAACTAGAATAACTGCATATATAGCGGTTGGGGCATGATCGTAGCAAGGGAGGAGATGAGAGGAGGAAGATTTAGAGATGAGAGGAGTGATAAGAGCCCAAACTGTAGTTTTTAACGAGGATTGCTACCGCCCTATCTCTTTAAAGGGGTTATACCATCCTAACCCGCATATAAACAAAAAGTTTCAACTTCTAGCAGGTAGCAATGTTTTTAAAGAATTAGAAACAAGTAAATCTTCTATATACCTCACTTCTTGCTCCGACAAGACAAGAGCAAAATGTCGGACTAAAAAAGCGAAATTACATAGGCACCCTACCATGAAATACCATCATATACCTAACAAGTTCATCTCATATTTTCATTACCAAATAAAAAGATTGGTTGAACTAAACTGAATTATCATCAATTACTGGGGTTAACATTCTCAAGGAAATAGTATTTGGGTGGCACTGGCTGAATCACCCAAGTAAATTTTTTTTCCATTAACCCCATTTTCAAGTTGACCATTCTATCATCCACTAAAAGGGAAACATCTGAATTCCATGAATAAAACCAATTAAACAACCAGATTGAAACGATTCAACTAAAAATACTCAAAATTTTGTTAACAATTGATTACAACACATGAAAAATATGAAAATTAAGATTCCAACAATGAGCCGGCGGGTGGTTTCAACGTTGATGCTAGTTCTTTTATTGTTTTTGGAATGGTTAAGACGTAACATGTTCAAAAGTGAACAAATCATTTCTTTTGTTAGTATGCGGGTTAGGACGGTCCTACCCCTTAAAGAGGTAGGACGTTAGCAATCCTCAGTTTTAACCCCTTAACAATAATACTTTTAGACCAATTATGCGAGTACTAAATAAGAGTTAATGCTAATTATGTGCTTTTATATATTTCAGGCATTGAAGTCAATTATGTGCAGAAATGTGCCACTTTAGCGATATAAAGGAGCAAAGGGTTGGTTGCTAAGAAGTTATGGGATTAAAGGCCAAGACTGGAAGAAACAGCACACAAAAGTCAGCAGAACTTCTGAAGATCGTATCTATGGACTCAAGCCTCGGAATTGGGCGTACCTTATGTCAAAATGACCGGATTGGAAAGAGCTTTCCAATCCTACAAACTTGACATAATCAGAAGAGCCAAAGTGAATGAAATGCCTGTTGAAGTCAAAGCCAGCTGAAAAGGGCCCTATAGACTGAAGAAATTGGGCTTTGGGCTCGATTTTTCTACCCAAAACATGGACCCTCAGCCCATGCACGAAAATGTGGATCTGGTCTCCTCTATTTCCACACACAAGACTTAGCTCAAAAGTATCAATTAGTTTTAGGTTAGAAAGTAGCCATTAGGGTAGCCGTTAGAGAATAGCTTCTAGGTCTAGTTTTTGAGTTTTTTGGAATTAGTTAATTAATTAATTTCCTTTCCATTAATTAGTTTCATTCCTTGTTTCAGATTAGTTATTTAAATCATTGAGTATCATTCATTAGATAAATAAAATAGCTAGTTCTTGTTAAATTCGATCTTTGTTATTTAATGATTTCTTAGTTGTTAATTTAGATTTCAATTATTGTTTAGTTAAATTTAATAAAGGTAGAATCTTTTTATATTATGTCGTATTCAATTTCATATGGAAATGATAATTTGATGAATCAAGGCTAAACCTCCATTAGAGGGTTTGATAAAGCCTTGATGAAAACTTGAGTGTGTAGTATAGAATCGCGTTGTAAGAGTCTATTCCACTCTAGAAATGGATTGATTAAGCCATGAGAATGGGTGGGCGTCCGCACATGCTAGTTATGAATTGGTAGAGATGCCATGTATAATTAGGGATTAGAACGACTAATTCTTATCGTAAGAACGTAAGAATTGGATTACAACAATCTATGCTAGTTTCTTAAGTTGGATTCAAGGTGGATTCAATTCTCCCATAATTCTTATTCTAGATTCAAACCTTAGTATTCAGTAACATTTCGTAATGTAATTCGTAATTCTCTCATTGACTTTGGTAGGATTGATAGTCGTAGGAAACTTGAATAATATTGAGAGTACTAGTTCAATAGTATCTTCTATTCCCACTCTACTTCAATAGTATCGAGAGTAGAAATCTTTGATAAATCTAGTACAAGTTCAGTTTTAGTTTAGCTTGCGTTTAGAGTTTCATTGCTTTATTCATAAGTAAAACTATCAGGTTTACGTTTATCAAATGGCGCCGCTGCCATCTTAGTTGCCTTTAGCATTGTTTTCTTTAGAATGGTTAATTTTCCAAAGTCCCATAACCCACCCACCCTTGTTTGATTCTCACTATGGTTGTCCGTTTCAGCACTGAAAATTTTCCTCGAAAAATTACATGGAGCGCGACCCGCGTCCAAGCGCTGGAACTCCACTCTTTAGCTGAGTGCGACCTGCGCCTTGCCAAGGCAAAACACGAGCGCCCCCCGCGCTGAAGCGCCTGGACCTCGAGGTTTTCCCTGAGCGCTACCTGCACCCTACCAAGGCTAAATTGGAGCGCGCCCTGCGAGTAAGAGCCTGGAACTCCAACTCGAACCTGAGCGCTACCTGCGCCCTACTTAGGCCTATTCTGAGTGCTACCTACGCCCTCTAATGGAATAGACTCTACAACGATTCTACACTTATACAACTAAGCTTTCATTAAGGCTTCATTAACCCCTCTAATGGAGGTTTAGCCTTGATTCATCAAACCATCATTTCCCATATTATTATAACTAAACATCATATCAAAATTCTAACTTGACTAATTTAACTAACAATACTTCAATCTAATTTAACAACTCAGAAATGATAATCAACAAGAATTAAAACTAGATCTATAATTTGAAATGACAAAAATCGAAATTGACAAATAGCTATTTTATTTATCAAACTAATTAAGAACAATGATTCTAAGAGTTTAATCTAAAACAAGAATTGAATTGAAGCTAAACTAAATTAAAAACAATTAAATCTAGATCTAGAATTATCTATATTTTTAGGTTTAATTAGCTACCATTAACAAAGATCTAAGCTTTTTTTTTATATGTTTTCAGATCCAAAAATCGTGCATGGACTTGGAGCCATGTTTTGGGCATCAGGCCCAAAACCCAATTCTTTCAGTCCAAAAAGGCCTCTTCAGCTGCAGTTGTCTTCAACAGACTTTTTGTCCACTTCTTCTCCTCTGATTGGATCAAGACTTAGACCATTAGAAAGCTCTTTCCGAGCAGGTCGTTTTGACATAAGGTAGGCCCCATTTCGAGGTCTGAGTCCAAAGATACGGCCCCGGAAGTTTCTACGACTTTGTGTCTTTGTTTTTTTCGGCGTCGACTTTTCAGCTTTTGGTGGGCTTTTAGAAAGGCTTTGTCTTCTTGAATCTTGGCCTTTAATCATGGAACTCCTTAGTAACCGACCTTTGCTCCTTTATCTCGCTAAAGTGGCACATTTCTGCACATAATGGACTTTGAAGCCTGGAATGCATAAAAACAAATGTCGGTGTTAACTCTTAATTATTACTCACATAATTGGTCTAAAAGTATGACTGTTATTCTACGAGGGTTAAAACTACAGTTTTGGGTTCTTATCAAACCACCCCCAAACAGCATTTTGCTTGTCCTCAAGCAAATATGAGAAATTAGAATAAGTGACCAAAATGGAGTTCTAACTACTCTCATTTATTTGAGAAAGCGATTGCATTGACCATATCAACAAGGCCTTAAACCACTAGGAATTCCCTAGTGGACGAGTTATACCCTCGTGAGTTTTTCGAGTGAAGGTACTCACAAACTTCATCTATACTACAACGACTAAGAAATAAAACTATTGTTTTCTTATTCATGCTCTAAATTAACTATACCTCTCACGAGCAATGCATATAGAGTAATCAAGTCGAAATCTAAGCTAATATATGCATAATAGTCAATCATCTAAAATAAACATATATACAACGAGTAATACTATGAAATGCCTAGCAGGTTCATTTCTGAAACTCGGAATAGCGTCCTTAAGTAGGTTCTCACAATAATAGTCAAGATACAACACTCACGATTTTTTCCACTCAAGTTTAAGCTACTCCGATTAATGCGGTGGGCACACTTTACCTTACAATCTCAAATGACAAAGGAAGCGAGTCGATCAAACACATCGCCATTTATTATCACACTAACCTATTCCTAATTGAGCTAGAGGTTTTTATTAGGTGTTGCGGGGATTAGGAGATGGTTTAAGAAGGAAGGAAATAGATATTCAAAAAGGACAAGTCTGAGATAATAGAGTCTTCATATTAAGTAACTAGAGAAAACCTTGTTATTTACTTTTGCTTCTACACTTTGTTTCCATCCTTAGCCATATTTTTTTCTTTTTCTTTGGCTTTTGACTCCTTTTATTCTATTTTTTTGGAGTTTTTATTTTATTTCTATTTCTATTTTTCTTTTCTTTGGATGGAAACTTCTTTTCTTATTTTCTGAAGCAATTAACTAACTTTTGTTTACACATGTTTTTTCTCTTCTTCTTTCTTCCTCATTCTATTCTCAGACTTATCTAGATTGGGTAGGTTGATTTTTTTTTATTTTGTTTTGTTTTTGTAACAGGGTAAAGGATTTGTGGTTTATGAAAGGCTAAAGAAGGGGCATCGGAGGGCGACTAGCGGAAAATAATTCATAGGTTTGAATTTCTGGCTATATCGATCCAAAGAGGGCCTAAATTCTCGCTTAGGATATGGCATAGTGATCAAGCAAGTGGACGCCCTGATTTCTCTATCCCGATTTTTACTTCTCCCTTGTGTCATTTCTCAAATGTTTGGCTCATATAAGGCTTTAGGCTATATTCTCACAGGATTTGTAGAATAAGTACTCTAGCCTAGATTTCAAAAAACTTATCGCTAACAATCATAGATACTCATGTAATATATTTATAGATAGATGCAAAGATTATTACCTACATATTAACCTAAGTTTCTAAAAATTATTCTAATGCAAAAGCTCATTGAGACTTCTAGATTATTAAGAACATAGAGAAGGAAAACAATACCAATATTCCTAAGTGTATAGCATGAACTTATTCATTTATATTTTTGAATTTTTGAAATTTTAACTAGAAAACAAATGCATATTATACCTATCTATATCCTAACGGATGCCTTAATTACCGCGTGTTTCTATGCCCCCAAACAAGAATCATGCTTTGTCCTCAAAGCATTTTAAATAAAGAGGGTAAGAAAAATACCATTGAAATGGCGTGAAATTCGGGAACATCGCAAAACAAGGTTAGGACCGTACTAATATAGGAAATAAAAACTGGACTTAACTCTATAAGAGTTCCACCCATTATGGGGTTAACAAGAATCAAATTGCTTGGGACATAAGCGGACACTAACTAGAATTAAAACTTACCTTATCTCGTTTTATTCATCATCCTCCTCATCCTTCTTCTATAAAGAAGTGAGGTTCCTTCGCGCCCTGCCATGCCATGATAATTTGCCGGGCTTCCGCCATTTATCATCTATTATTGCTAACCTATTAAAAGCCACTTGGTCGGCCGGGGTGTAGGGTGCAACCTGATGAGGTTGTATCCTCCACCCTTGCCAAATCGTTACGCGGAAAGATCGAATAATACTATTGGTGGGTCATACGCGATTAATAGGCCGTAATCAATCCGTGAAGCGTGTACAAAAAATAGGAAAGAAACATAGCATAATACGGAAATTAGAACAGGCATAAGAAGGTACTTATGCCTCATGCTATGGGCTCGTGCTAAACTAGACATCAAGGTTACGGGAAGGTTATGGCACATACGTCCCCGTGGTGATAAGATCCCAAAACTGTAGTTTTAACCCTTAATAATCATATCTTTGTTAGACCAATTATGTGAATAATAAGTAAGAGTTAATCCGACGATTACGTGTTTTATGCATTTCGGGCTTCAAAGTCCATTATGCGAGAAATGTGCCACTTTAGCGAGATAAAGGAGCAAAAGTCAGCAGAACTTCCGAATGCCATATCTTTGGACTTAGACCTCGGAATTGGGTCTACCTTATGTCAAAACGACCGGCTCGGAAAGAGCTTTGCAATGGTCCAAGAATTGACCCAATCGGAGGAGTAGAAGTGGATGAAAAGTCTGTTGAAGCCGAATCTAGCTGAAGAGGCCTTTTTGGACTGAAAGAATTGGGTTTTGGGCCTGATTCTCTGGCCCAAAACATGGCTCCAAGCCCATGCACGATTTTTGGATCTGGATGTATAAAAACAAAAGCTTGACTCATTGTTAATGGCAGTTAGGTTAGGAACCTCATTGTTAATGGTAGATTATTTAGTAGAGAATTAGGGTAGATAACTTATATAGAAAGTAGCCATTAGAATAGCTTCTAGATCTAGATTTAATTGTTTTAATTAAGTTTAGTTCCATTTAAATTATTGTATTAGATTAAACCTTTGAATCTTGCTCTTCAATTTGATTAGATAAATAAAGTAGTATTCTTTATCAATTTCGATTTTGTCATTTCCAATTCTAGATCTAATTTCAATTTTTGTCCTTATTTAATTTTAGTCATTAAATAGATTTCATTATTGTTTTAAATTAAGTAAATTTCAAATCTTGATAGTATGTTTAGTTATAATAATATGGGAAATGATGTTTTGATGACTCAAGGCTAAAACCTCCATTAGAGGGGTTGATGAAGCCTTGATGAAGACTTAGTTGTTTAGTATAGAATTGGTTGTAGAATCTATTCCACTCTAGAAGGTCGTGTTTAGCCATGAGAATGGGTGGGCGACCTCACATGCTAGTTAGTATCCGGTAGGAATGCCATGAACACTAGGGATTAGAACTTCGAAATTCATGAAGAGCGTGAGAATTGAGATACAACATTCTACGCTAGGTTGTTAAGTTGGAGTCGAGGTGGATTCAATTCCCCTCTAATTTCTTTATCTAGATTCAAACAATCATATTTCCATAGCATTCGTAGTTTAAATTCAAATAATCAATTTCATATTGCATCGTAGTATAATTCCCTTCGTAAAGCTCTCATTGACTTAAGACTGATTTCTTAGACTTAGAAAACAATCCATGCTAGGGAACTAGGACTGGAACGAACTTCCTACTCCACTTAGTGCAATTTTCATCGAGAGTAGAAGCTTTGATAATTGAGACTCGTAAAAGATTCAGTTTTAGTTTACTTACGTTTTGAATTCATCGTTCATTTCGTAGGTAAACTATTCATTTTACTTTTATCAAATGGCGCCGCTGCCATCTTAGTTGCACTTTAGCATTGTTTTCATAGTAGAAGTAGTCATTTTTAAGTCCCATTAAACCCACCCACCCTTGTTTGTTTCATACTGTGGTTGTCCATTTCAGCTTTGACAAATTCCGCGAGAAAATACACGGAGCGCGCCCGCGCCCAAGGAGAGCGCGACCCGCGCTAAGTTACTGGAATTTGACTTTACACTGAGCGCGACCCGCGCCCTAACCAAGCGCGACCCGCGCTAAGTTACTGGAATTTGACTTTACACTGAGCGCGACCCGCCCCATGTGGGTAGCGACCAGCTAAAAACTGTAATTTGAAAATTACTCGGGCCGGCGCTTTATCGAAATAGTTAACGTGTTGTTAAATTTTTCGGATTTCGACAGTTTTGATTCAAACTTTGATCTTTCATATTTTTCAGTGTTCTAACCTGCTCTATACACTGAACAAGCGTAAACAAGACGCTATTCATAAGCGAAGCAAGGACGCTATCAGGTATTCCTTTCTTCCATACCTCGCATTTCCAGTTAGAGGTTTTCTACTAGTATATCAGAATTGTTTGGAGTGTTGCATGTTTAGTTAAGTTCGACTTAGTCTTGCATGAGATTAAGGTCCGGCCGAACAAAAACACCGAACGTAAATACACAACAACATCAACAATCAAATCTATCTAGTATACCACACACTACACCTCTAACTACTATTTCACACACACCACCGATATAATGGGGAAGAAAAGAGACTCTCTCTCGGACTTCTACAAAGCCTTGAGAGATAGCCCCAAATCTTGCATCGTTCTAGGACCGGCGGGGGATTTGAGAATCCCTCCAAATATTTTTAATTTGTTACCCGTTTTTCATGGTTTAGACCATGAAAAACCTTATCGGCATCGCGTAGGATTGAACAAGTCCTAACAACATTCCACCATCCTACGGTTGGTGCGGAACAAATTAAATTAAGGGTATTCCCTTTCACCTTAGCCCGATAAAGGCGTCTTGGTTAAGCCCAAAAGCCTAATTCTGTGGACTCGTGGGCTAAACTTGTTGGAGTTGTTTATGGAACATTTTACCCACCCCTAAAGACGGATGAGATGCTTTCCAAGATTCATTTCTTTTCGACAAAATCCTCATGAATCATTTTTAGAGGTTTGGAATCGTTTCACCGATCTCCTTATAGAGTGTCCACATCATAACTTAGCAAAAAGACCCGTTAGTTCGTGCCTTTTTCAAAGGACTTCTACACCACCATAAAGAAGTCCTTGACATAATGAATGGGGGTAGTTTCTTAAGTAAAGGAGCCTCGGAGGCTTATAAATTTTTAGAGGACCAAACTAAAGTTTAAATAATAATTGGGGGTAGTGGCGATTACTCCCGCTCCGCTAGTTCTTCTTCAACAGATTAAGGCGCGGTATGTTTGAAATTAAACACGATTCGAGCTTAAAACTCTAATCGAATCACTCACTAAAAGGTAGAGGCCATTTTACGTACAACAAAAGCCTATCCCGTCATGAATGTAAATTCAAACCCATGTAGTTTTCTGTTGGAGTCCCGAGCATCCGACTCCCATCGTCCTATAGCCTATGAGCAGGGCTTGTTCCATTAATAGTGAACCTAACGCCCCTTGGAGACAAAATCCCAACTCGGTTGGAGAAATAACCAACAAGTCACACCTCAAGGGGGTACAATAATCAATATGTTAGGCCAGCGACGGCTTTAACCAAGCTCCACCACGACAAGGGGAGGGTGGGGGTAATTTTAATAATTATAACAACCAAGTGCAACCTCGACAAGGTCAAGCACAAGGTCAAGGTAATTATAATAATTATAATGCTAATAGAGGTATCGTTAGGTCAATAATAATTATCAAAATCCACCTATAAATAATTCCGTGAAATAGTTCGATCCACACCACCCGTGACTACTAGACCCCACACAACCGGATCGCCTTGACACCTTCATACAAGTGAGCTAAAACTTTTCCAAACCATGGCTCAATCTAACCAACGGCTTTCTACAATCTGTTAATAATTTAACCCAACGGTTGGCTCAAGATAAAGCCCAAACCAAAGGTGTGTTGCCAGTCACGCAATACCTAATCCTAAAACAACAAACACAGCCTTTGAGGTAACCGATAATACTAGTAATGAATATGAAAATGTAGGTGAGATAAATGCCATCACCCCCTCCGTCGGGCAGAGTGGTTGATAACAAGGTAACTATACCTATAGTTACCCCCGATAGCCCCTACACTTGCTATTTTACTAGATACCGAAATAGAAACTGAAGAGCCTACCCTTTGTAGAGGTACCGGTTACAACACAACCTAAGAAACGTAAAGCCACGGTTAAACATCCGGGTGATACCATTGCTAAATATAGACGAAACCACCGTTTCCACAAAAATTAGCCATGTTAACTAGGGATACAAATTACGAGGAGATTAGGGGCGTTTTCAAGAATCTAACTATAAACCTTCCCTTCCTCGAAGCTATTAAAAAGCTACCACATCATGCTAAGTTTCTTAAGGAATTGTGTACTACTAGGCGTAAGACAAATATACCAAAAGGCGCTTTTAACGAACAATTCCCAACCTTATCCGAAAATAATGGAATTGTTAAGTACAAGGACCCCGGTAGATCCCCTTGTCACAATGCACCTTAGGAGATTCCTATCTGACGACGGCGTTATTAGACACGGGGGCTAGTGTTAACTTACTTCCATTTTATTTGTATAGACAAATAGGTCTAGACAAGATGCAACCCACTAAAATGGCGTTGCAATTAGCTAATCGGGCCTATTAAGTATCCTAAGGGTGTAGTCGAAAATGTCTTTGGTAAAAGTTCGAGGATTTTTTTACTATCCGGCTGATTTTGTAGTCCTCGATACTGAAGTAAGCTAGCGACTCTGTGTCGATCATTTTAGGGCGCGTCCTTTCGGCATTTGCCAATGCGCTCATTAATTGCGTGATGGTTCAATGTCCATGTCTTTTAGCCATCTTCTTTGTTGAAGTCAATGTTTTTAAAACAAGGACCGCGGTTACCCGATTCGATCTATGGATGGAGAGGTTAGCATGATCGAGAGCTTCTCGAGAGATTATTTCAACAACACGTTCCACGATAATCATATTCCCAAAATTCTTTCCTTTGGAAAGTCGGACTCCAACATTTTCATTCCTACACTAGTCGATACACATATTATTGATGAGGGGCGGGATAGATGACTTTCTTAAAGATGTAGAGGACTACCATAGTAAATGTGGATATGACCAATCTAGATGAGGAATTGATGAGTTTCTTCGAGTAGGTGACAATTCACCCTATCAAGAACTAACTTGCACAACATCCACCTCGATTCCCCTCCTTCCACCCTTTCAAAGGAATCTCGAGTTTGCACTTTCGATCCTTTTGTTTCTCCCGTCTTCATAATTTTTTAAATCCTCCTAGCAAAGCGGATACTTGAGGAAGGACAAACTATTTGACACCTTCATTTTCAGAATTGAGACAATCCCTACACACACAATGAATGAGTTGATTGCTAAAACCACATCCTCATTGTTACAGTGCGGTCTTTCTACAACTTATCCATATCCACCATATTCTCCACAACCATTCACTTTTCCACACTTATTTACTAAAACACCCACTCATTCAAAAATTAAAAAAGAAGGTGCATGATAGGTTACACAATAGGGTTATCGACTTCGTTTTCATTCCACTAGGCTGCGTCGTAGGAAATCTTGGTGCTTGATTGTGTTTGGATATGTTTTCTGTGATATTTATTTATGGAATGATCCTCAACTATTTAGGTTGTTGATATATGATCAAGCTGCATGTTCATACATATATATTTTAGATAAAGTCTCGATTATCGACTATAAAGCGACTCAATTTCTGTGTTTGGTGCACTTCCTTTCACTTTAATATATTGGTGAGTGCACCATTAAGGTAACCGGGCCTCTCCTATGGAGTGTGTGGGTGTAAGTACGGATCCTAAGTCCACGGTTCACATATTTCACGTTTTCCACTCTTGCATGTTTTTCGGATTTTTTTGAGTCATGTTTCTCTATGGTGTGAATTATGTCTTTATTTGCTTAATGTTTTTCCTATTAAAAAAAAAAAAAAAAAAAAAAAAAAAAAAAAAAATAAAAATAAATAAATAAAATAAATAAATAATAATAATAATAATAATAATAATTGTTTTCATTTTTAGATATAGATATATATCTAAACCCAGAGAACTAGCAATCCAACAAGTCTTGGGAATCTTACTTTAAACGACCCATGTTAAAACAAATTTTGTGTTTAAAAATTTGTTTGGGGGTGGGAAATCGGTCTTTCCATCCGGATTGCTCGAACTTTCTATTTGTGTTGCTTAGGTCCATTAGTAGAGTTCATTGGGGTTGACGTCATCTAATTTAGTGTTCATTCGTTCGCATAACTTACGTCATGCACGTACTTCGAGGCGTTTTCCACTATCTTATATGTCACCCACGGTCGGAATAGAGTGTTTTATGGATCATTGGATAGGAAATTCTCTCCTGATCATTTCCATATCTCATTCGCAAAAATCGGACCGGTAACGAAGCGGCAATTTTGATTTGAAGTTCGCGAAAAAAATAAAAAAAAATAAAAAATTTCGATTTTGGGCTTGGGCCCAACCCGCGCCCACCGACAGCGCGACCGCGCCCTTACCTCCACGAACAATTCATCGTTTCTTCCTCCATTCCACCATTAACAAAGCTCCAAAACCTAAAACAAAATAAAAATTAAAAAGAAAATACAATAAACCCACGCCCAAAATCAAATCCCAACCCAAATCTTCTCCAAAACAATACCACCACAAACCCCACCAATTTCCATCACTAAAACCACCGAAAATTCAAAATTTTTGTCTTTGCGCCACCACTCCACCACCATCGTTTTTTGCTTCAAGGTCAACCGGCCTATTAAAATCCCACCACCACATCACATTTCAACCCTCACTCCATTCCAAAACACAAGATGGCTCAACAACGCCGAATTTTACCGAGAAAGTTTTTTTGCCGACCACTTCGGCGTTTTCACGGTGTGTGAAATGGCTAGTAGAGACTGGAGTAGTTTATGGTACTTTCGACGAAGCCTTCTACCACGAAGACTTGGTCCGACGGGTTCTACAACACCGGGGAGTTGGAGGGGAGTAGGATTTTTGTGTTGGTAAGGAAGAAGAGGAAGGAGTTGACCATTGGATTTGTTGGTTTGAGATTCTAGGCATTCGCCTAGAATCCATCCGATGCCACTTTACAGAGCCCCGGTTTGACGGGTAGAGCCTTTGATGAATGACTGTCATCAATGGGAGCTACAATACAAACTCCCATTGTGTTCGCCAGGCATCCCTCAGGACCAACCAGCTGGCTACAGCTCAGTGGATTGGTCGGAATGTCCTAGGGAAGGACAAGGTCAGTGACATCGGTCTGCCCTGCCTCCACATCTTATGGGTACTCCAGGAGTAGAAGTACGATTTTTGTATCTTGGAGTTTTTGCTGAGCATGATTAGGGGGGTCGGAAAGTCTTTGGCACCTCTTCCTGTGTTAATTACCAAGATCATGCTGAAGATGAAAGCAGCTCCGGCGTCTGATAGGATTTACATTACCCCCCGCACCGTAACCCGCGTATCTATAGGGAGTGTGTCCAACAACGCCTGGATATTGCCCGCGGATAGGGAACGGGATGAGATAGAGGAGGAGGATGAGGATGATTCGAGGAGGAGGATGAGGAGGGCGTGACTTGCTTTGATCGGATGCCTTCAGGAGTTGTTCGATCACGATGCATATGGCATGGCGGCTTCATAGGGGCATCGTTCACTAAACACTATCTGCAGAGACCTCCGGACTCGACAGGCGACTATTCATCATAACTTTGAGATCCGCACCCAGAGAGAGGATGAGAGATGGGAACAGGCGAGGGCTGAGATGGAAGCCCAGCGCCAGTTTAGAGTGGATATGCTTGCACGCTTCCCACCTCATACGCTCGCTTCGAGGACACACCATTTAGGCATGGCGTCGTCGACGAAGGACGACTGCTGCTGGACCTTCGGGAGCCCAGGAGCCACCACTAGAGAGTGTGCCCTCCGCCACCAGTGGCGAGGTGTTTAGAGAGTGTGAGGATTGATAGTGGTTGTTGTTTTATTTTATTTTTGTTGTTTTTATTGTAATGTAACTTTTATTTTCGTATTTTGAATTTTGTAGTGAAAGGTACTCTGAATGAAAATTTTAATATAAGGGGTTATTTTCAGTATGTGTGGTTGTTTCATATTGATCCCACCTTCCCAACTTGTTTGGGGGTGGTTTTATCAATTCAAGCTTTATTTTTATATAACCCTAGTGTTAGAATTTATTGCGGAGTAAGGTGAAAATATGGCCGTTTAGGCATATCTATGAGTGAGAATCATTGTAGGATGAAATCTAGATTAAATAGGTACATTCAATCATAAAATCAACCTAAAAGATACTGGGTTTGAATTAGAATCAAGAAAATGAGTTGTTTCCGTTTTAGGGTTTGGAAATTTTAGGATTTTCGGAAACTGCCGTAAATACTTTGTGGCAACTTCCCGATCCGTTTTAGCAACTTAAAACCTATATAAACTTCATACATTCTACACTCACAACTCACACTACATCTAACTTCCATCACGCACCCTTCACACCCGCGATTCCCACGCCGTCTCCATTTTCGCAACCCGAACTTCGGCGCCCGGAGGAGGCCAAGCGCTACACTCTACACTTCGGACGAAAAATTTTGCTTTCGAGTCGCCGCTTCAAGTCAAAGTCAAAGCGACTTCGGCCAAACACTAGAATTCCAAAATACAAAGAGCGACTTCGGCGCTCTAGTTGTTGCTTTCGGCCGCTACCGCCTTCCGTGGACCAGAAAAATTCGGTTTTTCGCGAAGTTGTGCCCGTTGTTTTTTAAATTGTTCCAGGCGTAGTTTTGAGATGACATCTCCTATAATAATACCGAACAGTCTTCGAAGATTTGTTCCAAAGCACTACTTACGGTGCTTGGTTTCATGAGGTGATCACATACGTTGGCTGGGAACCTCTTATGGTAAGACCGGCTGAACTTTATTCTCCTAAGACTTGCATCTTATTTTTATAATAACCGCATTTTTTGAGAGACCGGATGGAGAACAAGTGTTCTCCATCAACATTGACGATGAACCAATGGAAATTACTAGGTTCTTGCTAGCATTTGTTCTTGGACTTGCTATGCCCGCTGAGATACAAGACCCATGGTGCTATTATTCGATAATATGCATGTCTACACTTATGAAGTTTTGCACGAGGCTTATGGGGCAGGCATTTTCCCGTATTGAGGACCAAGGGGACTATAACGCGTTCCCTTGGTAGCCCTGGTCCATGAACATAGGAACTGTTATATGTTTTGGATTATGCTAAACATTTTAGGGGAATGGCGTTTTTCTTCTGTGAATGACGCCACTTGCAGCGTTTTCCTTGCTTTAGCCACGGGACGCCGGTTCTATGACCTTCCCAGAATTTTGATGTCTAGTTTAGCACGAGCCCATACCATGAGACATAAGTACCTTCTTATGCCTGTTCTAATTTCACGTATTATGCTATGTTTCTTTCCTATTTTTTGTACACGTTTCACGGATTGGATTAGGGTAGACACGGTGCGACCTACCAATAGTATTATTCGATCTTTCCGTGCAATGACTTGGCAAGGGAGGCGGATACAACCTCACCAGGTTGCACCCTACACCCCATCAGACCAAGTGGCACTTAATAGGTTAGCAACCATAGATGATAAATGGCGTGAAGCCTGGCAAATTATCATAGCATGGCAGGACGCGAAGGAGCCTCACTTCTTTATAGAAGTAGAGGATGGCTAAGATGACTAATAACAATGGAGTGGAGGTAATTTTTAGTTTTGTTAGTGTCCGCTTATGTCCTAAGCAATTTAATTCTGTTAACCCCATAATGGGTGGAACTCTTATAGAGTTGCGTCAGTTTTTATTTCCTATATTAGTACGTTCTAACCTTGTTTTGCAGATGTTTCTAAATTTCACGCGCTTCAATGGTATTTTTCCTACCCTCTTTATTTAAATGCTTTGAGGACAAAGCATGCTTCTTGTTTGGGGGCATAGAAACACGTGTAATTAAGACATCTGCTAGGATATAAATATGTATAATATGCATTTGTTTTCTAGTTAAAATTTCAAAAATTCAAAAATATAAATAAATAAGTTATGCTATACACTTAGGAATATTGGTATTGTTTCTTTCTCCATGCTCTTAACAATCTAGAAGTCTCACGTAGTCATTTAGCGTCCGTAATAATTGTTAGAAACTTAGGTTAATATATAGGTAATAATCTTTACATCTATCTATAAATATATTACATGAGTATCTATGATTGTTAGCAAGAAGTTTATGAAATCTAGGCTAGAGTACTTATTCTACAAATCTGTGAGAATATAGCCTAAAGTCTTATATGAGTGAAACATTTGAGAAATGACACAAGGGAGAAGTAAAATCGGATAGAGAAATCACACGCCCACTTGCTTGATCACTAAACCATATCCTAAGCGAGAATTTAGGCCCTCTTTGGATCGATATAGCAAGAAATTCAAACCTATGAATTATTTTCCGCTAGTCAGCCCTTAATCGAGCCTTTCATTAGCCCTTCCATAAACCACAATTCCTTTACCCATTACAAAAACAAAACAAAATAAAAAAAATAAATCAACCTACCCAATTTAGAATAAGTCCGAGAATAGAATGATGAAGAAAGAAGAAGAGAAAACCCTGTGGTAAACAAAAATTTAGTTAGTTGCTTCAGTAAAATAAAAGAAAAGAAGTTTCCATCCAAAGAAAAGAAAAAAAAAAAATAGAAATAAAATAAAAACTCCAAAAATAGAATAAAAGGGAGTCAAAAAGCCAAAGAAAAGAAAAAGAAAAATATGGCTAAGGATGGAAACAAAGTGTAGAAGCAAAAAGTAAATAACAAGGTTTTCTCTAGTTACGTAATATGAAGACTCTATTATCTCGGACTTGTCCTTTGAATATCCATTTCCTTCCTTCTTAAACCATCTCCTAATCCCGTAACACCTAATAAAGACCTCTAGCTCAATTAGGAATAGGTTAGTGTGATAGTAAGTGGCAGATGTGTTGATCGACTCGGCTTCCTTGTTGTCATTGAGATTGTAAGGTAAAGTGTGCCCACTGTATTAATCGGAGTAGTTAAACTTGAGTGGAAAAATCAGAGTGTTGTTTCTTGACTATTATTGTGAGAACCTACTTAAGGACGCTTATTCCGAAGTTCTCGAAACAAACCCCGCTAAACATTTTATAGTACTACTATCATTGGTATATGTTTATTGTAGATGATAGATTATTATGCATATATTAACTTAGGTTTTCGACTTGGTTATTCTTATTCAATTGCTAGAGAGATGTATAGATAGTTGAGCATGAATAAGGAAACAATAGTTTTATTTTCTTAGTCGTTGTAGTATAGATGAAGTTTGTGAGTACCTTCATTTGGAAAACTCTCACGAGGCTATAACTCGTCCACTAGGGAATTCCTAGTGGTTTAAGGCCTTGTTGCATATGGTCAATGCAATCGCACTCTCAAATAAACGAGTAGTTAGAACTCCATTTTTGGTCACTTATTCTAATTTCTCATCTTTGCTTGAGGACAAGCAAAATGTTTGTTTGGGGTGGTTTGATAAGAGCCCAAAACTGTAGTTTTAACCCCTTAATAATCATATCTTGTTAGACCAATTATGTGAATAATAAGTAAGAGTTAATATCGATTACGTGTTTTTATGCATTTCGGGCTTCAAAGTCCATTATGTGCGTAAATGTGCCACTTTTTAGTGAGATAAAGGAGCAAAAAAGAGAACTTCCGAATGCCATATCTTTAAACTCAGACCTCGGAATTGGGCCTACCTTATGTCAAAACGACCGGCTCGGAAAGAGCTTTGCAATGGTCCTATCCTTGACCCAATCAGAGGAGCAGAAATGGACGAAAAGTCTGTTGAAGCCGAATCTAGCTGAAGAGGCCTTTTGATCGAAGAATTGGGTTTTGGGCCTGATTCTCTGGCCCAAAACATGGCTCCAAGCCCATGCACGATTTTTGGATCTGAATGTATAAAAACAAAAGCTTAGCTCTTTGTTAATGGTAGATTAATTAGTAGAGAATTAGGGTTCATAGCTTAGAATAGAAAGTAGCCATTAGAATAGCTTCTAGATCTAGATTTAATTGTTTTAATTAAGTTTAGTTCCATTTAAATTATTGTATTAGATTAAACCTTTGAATCTTGCTCTTCAATTTGATTAGATCAATAAAGTAGTATTCTTTATCAATTTCAATTTTGTCATTTCCAATTCTAGATCTAATTTCAATTCCTGTCCTTATTTCATTTTAGTCATTAAATTAGATTTCATTATTGTTTAAATTAAGTAAATTTCGAATCTTGATAGTATGTTTAGTTATAATAATATGGGAAATGATGTTTTGATGACTCAAGGCTAAAACCTCCATTAGAGGGGTTGATGAAGCCTTGATGAAGACTTAGTTGTTTAGTATAGAATTGGTTGTAGAATCTATTCCACTCTAGAAGGTCGTGTTTCTCCATGAGAATGGGTGGACGACCTCACATGCTAGTTAGTATCCGGTAGGAATGCCATGAACACTAGGGATTAGAACTCGAAATTCTCGCCGTAAGAACGTGAGAATTGAGATACAACATTCTACGCTAGGTTGTTAAGTTGGAGTCGAGGTGGATCCAATTCCCCTCTAATCCTTTATCTAGATTCAAAACAATCATATTTCCATAGCATTAAGTAGTTTAAATTCAAATAATCAATTTCATATTGCATCGTGAAAGCATAACATTTAAGTAAAGCTCTCATTGACTTAAGACCGATTTCTTAGACTTAGAAAACAATCCATGCTAGGGAACTAGGAGTGGAACGAACTTCCTACTCCACTTAGTGCAATTTGCATCGAGAGTAGAAACTTTGATAATTGAGGCTCGTAAAAGTCCAGTTTTAGTTTACTTACGGATTGAATTCATCGTTCATTTCGTAGGTAAACTATTCATTTTACATTTATCACGCAGGCAGAAACATCACACAAAGTCAGCATAACTTCTGAAGGCCGTATCTTTGGACTCAGACCTCAGAATGGGGCCTACCTTATGTCAAAACGACCAGCTCGGAAAGAGCTTTCCAATGGTCTAAGCCTCGATCCAATCAGAGGAGCAGAAAAGGACGAAAAGTCTGTTGAAGCCAACTGTAGCTGAAGAGGCCTTTTTGGACTGAAAGAATTGGGTTTTGGGCCTGATTCTCTGGCCCAAAACATGGCTCCAAGCCCATGCACGATTTTTGGATCTGAAAGTATAAAAACAAAAGCTTAGCTCTTTGTTAAGGGTAGAATATAGTAGATAGTTAATGGTAGATAGGTTAGAATAAAAAGTAGCCATTAAAATAGCTTCTAGATCTAGTTTTTATTTAATTGTTTTTAATTAAGTGTAGTTCAAATTCAATTCTTGTCTTAGATTAACTCTTAGAATCATTGTTCTTCATTTGTATTAATAAATAAAATAGCTATTTGTCATTTTCGATTCTTGTCATTTACATTTGTGTTAGATCTGATTTCATTTATTACTTGTCATTCAATTCTTAGTCATTAATTAGATTTTAATTATTGTTTAATTTAGATTAGTAAATTTCAATTCTTTATATCATGTTTAGTTTAAATTTAATCGGAAATGATTGCGTAATGATTCTCGGCTAAACCTCCATTAGAGGGGGTTGAGAAGCCTTGATGAAAACTTGATTCCGATTATCGTAGATTCGTCGTAATTTCCTTTCCACTCTAGAAACGATTAGTTCACCATGAGAATGGGTTTAATCGTTCACATGCTAGTTATTAATTGATAGAAATGCCATGTGTAATTAGGGATTAGGAAGAACCAATTGTTCTGCGAAGCAGTTCAATTCGGATTACGACGATTCGTCGTTAATACGATTAAGTCGAGTTAAGGTGGAATCAATCCCCCTCTAACTCCTTATCATCGAATCAACGTAGCATTCCCTTAGTTATTCCCATAGTCGACTAGTTGCATTTTGTGTGTAGTTGCATCGTAGTCTAGTTGCCTTTTTCGTAAATCTCTCATTAGACTTTAAGAGTTGAATACTTATACTTAGAGAACATTAACATGCGGAAGGACTAGGAGTGGAACGAATCACTCTACTCCACTATATCTCATAGGATTGAGAGTAGAAATCTTTGATAAATTAGGCACGAGAAATATCGTTTAGTTTTACTTACGTTTAGAGTTTCATCGCTTTATTCATTAGTAAAACTATTCTTTTTACGTTTATCACTAGTCACCCCCGAGAATACTCTCCTAGAGTTATCAATGAAGCTGGGCTTCGCTACTTCGAATAATGAGTCTGAATACGAGGCAGTGATAGTAGGTTTGGACTTGGCCAGGGATCTGGGTGTGCAAGAGCTGATAGTATATTCTAATTCGAACTTGGTGGTATGTCAGGTAAATGGAGGGTTCGCAGCCCGATGTCCTAAGATGGCGAAGTATCGGGCAAAGGCAGGCAACTTTGAGAAAATCAGTTTTGCTCATCTGGGACGAGGAGAGAACAGAAACGCTGACGGCTTAGCATATGTGGCCGCGATACTCCCTGGGACCGAAAGCAGATCTATTGAAGTCAGGGTGCTGGGCAAACCATGTATCACAGATCAAGAGGGGGTATGACTAACTGCAAGGCAAGAGCCTGGATGGATGGAACCCATCAGGAGTTACCTGTCAAGGGTAGAAATAGAGGACAGGCAAGAAAGGAAGAGGATGGAACAGATATCATAAAGATACATTTTGCTGGATGGGGAGTTATACCGGGGAAGTGTCAGCGGACCACTCCTGAAATGCCTGAGTCCGCAGAAGATACATGAGGTATTGGGTGAAGTTCACGATGGGGATTGCGGAAACCATTCAGTAGGGAGAACAACAACACACCAGCTGCTATCACAGGGATACTTTTGGCCCCACATGAAGAAAGATGCGACTGAGTATGCCAAGAGGTGTAGAAAATTCCAGAGCTTCACACCGCTGAGACACGCACCTGTAGAATTGTTGCACAAGGTCTATAGCCCATGACCGTTTGCTATGTCGGTGTTGGATATCATCAAACCCCTCCCAATGGCTAGCGGCAAAAGGAGATTCATGCTACCCGCGACATATTATTTTACAAAATGGGTGGACGGCGTGGCCTTGCAGCAAGTAAAGGAGGAACAGGTGAGGAAGTTCTTATGGGATAATATCATATGCAGGTTCGGGCTACTACACACCATCATTGCGGACAACGATACCCAGTTTACAGGAGGGAAGGTGAAAGCTATCCTCCAAGCCTTCGAGGTGAACCAAGGTTTTTCAACCCCGTATAATCTGGAAGGAAATGGGCAGGCAGAGTCCTTAAACAAAATTATCATGGATAATCAAAAGAAGAAGCTGGAGGAACACAAGGGATGTTGGGAAGATGAATTAAACCATGTACTATGGGCATACCGCACGACACCGCAAACATCCACTAGAGAATCTCCGTTCGCGATGGCCTATAGTGTAGAGGAAGTGATTGATAAGAGCCCAAAACTGTAGTTTTAATACTGTAACAGTCATACTTTTAGACCAATTATGTGAGTAATAATTAAGAGTTAACATTGATTACGTGTTTTTATGCATTTCAGGCTTCAACGTCCATTATGTGTAGATATGTGCCACTTTAGCGAGATAAAGGAGCAAAGGTCGGTTACTAAGGAGTTCCGTGATTAAAGGCCAAGATTCAAGAAGACAGAGCCTTTCTAAAGCCCGGTCAAAAACTGAAAAGTTGACGCGGGCAGAAACAACACACAAGTCAGCAGAACTTCCGAAGGCCGTATCTTTGGACTCAAACCTCGGAATGGGGCATACCTTATGTCAAAACGATCGGCTCGGAAAGAGCTTTCCAATGGTCTAAGCCTTGATCCAATCAGAGGAGCAGAAGTGGAAAGAACGTCTATTGAAGCCAACTGCAGTAGAAGAGGCCTTTTTGGGCTAAAAGAATTGGGTTTTGGGCCTGATTCTCTGGCCCAAAACATGGCTCCAAGCCCATGCACGATTTTTGGATCTGAAAGTATAAAAACCAAAGCTTAACTCTTTGTTAATGGTAGATAGTTAAAGGTAGTTAGTTGATAAGAGCCCAAAACTGTAGTTTTAACCCTATAACAGTCATACTTTTAGACCAATTTTGTGAGTAATAATTAAGAGTTAACACTGATTACGTGTTTTTATGCATTTTAGGCTTCAAAGTCCATTATGTGCAGAAATGTGCCACTTTAGCGAGATAAAGGAGTAAAGGTCGGTTGCTAAGGAGTTTGGTGATTAAAAGTGAATTTTCAAGAAGACAAAACCTCTGTAAAGCCCGGTTAAAATATGAAAAGTTAAAGTCCACGCGGGCAGAAACATTGCACAAAGTCAACAGAAATTCCGAAGACCATATCTTTCGACTTAGACCTCGGAATTGGGCCTACCTTATGTCAAAACGACCGGCTCGGAAAGAGCTTTCCAATGGTCTAAGTCTTGACCCAAATCAGAGGAGCAAAAGCAGACAAAAAGTCTGTTAAAGCCAACTGCAGCTGAAGAGGCCTTTTTGGACTGAAAGAATTGGGTTTTGGGCCTGATTCTCTGGCCCAAAACATGGCTCCAAGCCCATGCACGATTTTTGGATCTGAAAGTATAAAAACCAAAGCTTAACTCTTTGTTAATGGTAGCTAGTTAGACCTAAAACTATATAGAATTCTAGATCTAGTTTTCAGTAGAGTAATTAAGTTTAAGTTCCATTTTCAATTCTTGTTTTAGATTAAGTCTTTGAATCATTGTTCTTGATTGATTAGATAAATAAAATAGTTATTTTGACAATTTCAATTTTTGTCATTTCAATTTATAGATCTAGTTTTAATTCTTGTTGATTATCATTTCGTAGTTTAAGTAGATTGAAATATTGTTAGTTAAATTAGTTAAGTTAGAATTTTTATATGATGTGTAGTTATAATTCAATGGGGAATGATGGGTTGATGACTCAAGGCTAAAACCTCCATTAGAGGGGTTGATGAAGCCTTGATGAAAACTTAGTGGTATAGTGTAGAAGCGTTGTAGAATCTATTCCACTCTAGAAGGTCGTGATTCGCCATGAGAATGAGTGGACGACCTTACATGCTAGTTAGTAGTTGGTAGAAATGCCATGAACACTAGGGATTAGAGCTCAAAATTCTTGCCGTAAGAACGTGAGAATCGAGATACAAGAATCTATGCTAGGTTATTAAGTTGGATTCGAGGTGGATTCAATTCCCCTATAATCCTTTATCTAGATTCAAAAACAATCATATTTCCATAGCATTCGTAGTTTAAATTCAACATAATCAATTTCATATTGTATCGTAGTATAACACCCTTCGTAAAGCTCTCATTAGACTTAAGACCGATTAATTAGACTAGAAAACATTCCATGCTAGAGAACTAGGAGTGGAACGAATTTGTTACTCCACTCTATTCCGATAGAATTGAGAGTAGAAACTTTGATAAATATAGACTCGTAAATGGTTTTAGTTTACTTACGTTTTGAGTTCATCATTCATTTCGTAGGTAAACTATTCATTTTATCGTTTATCAAAATACCGCCATCTTAGTTTCACTTTAGCATTGTTTTCATAGTATAATTAGTCATTTTAAGTCCCATTAAACCCACCCACCCTTGTTTGATTCATACCGCGGGTTGTCCGCTTTGGTGTTTAAAAGTCCCAAAAAAATTACACGGAGCTGACCGACCAAGACCGTGACGGAGCGCACTGCTTCTCGAGCGACCGCGTTCGCACGGCGCACTCGCTTCAAAAGCTGGAACCTTGAGCGTGACCCGCCCTAAAACACTGTAACTTGGAGTTACACGGAGCGCGACTACGCCCTATGCGAGCGCACCCGCACCCTAAGCTAAATTTTTCGGATTTCTACAGGTTTGTTTTGAACTTCGATTTTTAAGTTTTTCACTGTTCTAACTTGTTATTTACACTGAACACGCGTAAACAAGACGCTATTCATAAGCGAAGCAAGGACGCTATCAGGTATTCCTTTCTTCCATACCTCGCATCTCTAGTTAGAGGTTTATACTAAAATATCAAGATTGTTTGGAGTGTTGTCATGTTTAGACTTAGACTTGCATGAGATTAAGGTCTGGTCGGAGAAAAATACCGAATGTAATTAACCGTCAACGTCAACAAAGAAATCTATCGAGTTTACCAATCACTACACCTCTAGCTACTATTCCACCAACCACACCTGACATAATGGCTAAAGAAAGAGAGACTCCTCTCTCCGACTTTTACAAAGCCTTGAGCGATAGCCCTAAATCTTGCATCGTTCTAGCAGACCCAGTGGGGGATTTTTGAATTCCCCCAAACATATTTAATTTGTTACCCGTTTTCCATGGTTTGGACCATGAAAAACCTTACCAACACATGCGTAGGATTGAACAAGTCCTTACAACATTCCATCATCCTACGGTTGGTACGGAACAAATTAAACTGAGGGTATTTCCCTTCACCTTAGCCCGATAAGGCAGCGTCTGCCTTGGTTTAAAGCGCTTTAACTGTGGACTCGTGGGCTAAACTTGTTCAGCTGTTTATGGAACATTTTTACCCACCCCTAAAGACGGATGAGATGCTTTCCAAGATTCATTTTTTCCGACAAAATCCTCATGAATCATTTTCGGAGGGTTGGAATAGTTTAACCGATCTGCTTATAGAGTGTCCACACCATAACCTAGCAAAAGACACGTTAGTTCGTGCCTTTTTCAAAGGACTTCAACATCACCATAAAGAAGTCCTTGACATAATGAATGGGGGTAGTTTCCTAAGTAAAGGACCCTCGGAGGCTTACAAATTTTTAGAAGATCAAACTAAACGCAATAACAATTGGGGAGGTAGTGATGATATCCCCCACTCTGCTAGTTCTTCTTCAACAGTTAAGGCCGCCGGTATGTTTGAGATGAAACCCGATCTAGAACTTAAAAATTTAATCGAATCTCTAACTAAAAAGGTTGAGTCTATTTCTGTGCAACAAAAGCCTATCCCCGTCATGAATGTCAACTCCAACCCATGTAATGTCTGTTTGAGTCCGGAGCACCCTGACTCCTATTGTCATTTCGCCTATGAACAACAACAATTAGAGCAAGACAATGTTTGATCCATTAATAGCTATCCTATTCCTAATGCCCCATGGAGACAACATCCCAACTTTAGTTGGCGAAACAATCAACAAGTTTCACCTCCAGGGTTTAATAACCAAAATGTTAGGTAAGTAAACAACTATAATCAAGCTCCACCTAGGCAAGGATAAGGACAAGGTCAGGGAAATTATAATAATTATAACAACCAAGCGCAACCACGACAAGGTATAGCACAAGGTCAGAGTAATTATAATAGTTATAATACCAATAGAGGTATCGTCCCGGTTAACAATAGTAACTATCACAACCCACCCATAAATAATCAACGTGAGATAGTTCCAGTCGCACCACCTGTGACAACTACACCTACACAACCGGATCGTATCGACGCCTTTATACAGGTTACCCAACAACTTTTCCAATCAATGACTCAATCAAACCAACAGATCTTACAATCCATAAATCAGGGTGATAAAAGATAAAATGATTAGTTTTCTTACGAAATGAACGATGAACTCAAAACGTAAGTAAACTAAAACTATTTATGATCCTATATGTTTATCAACGTTTCTACTCTCAAATCTATCGAAATATAGTGGAGTAAGAGGTTCGTTCCACTCCTAGTGCTCTAGCATGGAATTGTTTTCTAATATAATTAATCAGTCTTAAGTCAATGAGAGTTTTACGAGGGGGAATTATACTACGATGCAATATGAAATTGATTATTTTAATTTAAACTACGAATGCTATGGAAATATGATTGTTTTTGAATCTAGATAAAGGATTAGAGGGGAATTGAATCCACCTCGAATCCAACTTAATAACCTAGCATAGATTGTTGTATCTCGATTCTTACATTCTTACGGCAAGAATTTCGAGTTCTAATCCCTAGTGTTCGTGGCATTTCTACCAAATACTAACTAGCACGTGAGGTCGTCCACCCATTCTCATGGCGAAACACGACCTTCTAGAGTGGAATAGAATCTACAAACAATTCTACACTAACAACTAAGTTTTCATCAAGGCTTCATCAACCCCTTTAATGGAAGTTTTAGCCTTGAGTCATCAAACCATCATTTCCCATTTCATTATAACTACACATCATATTAAAATTCTAACTTAACTAAATTAACTAACAATTGTTCAATCTATTTAAACTACGGAATGATAATCAACAAGAATTAAAATCAGATCTATAAATTGAAATAACACAATTCGAAATTGAGAAAACAACTATTTTATTTATCTAATCAATCAAGAACAATGATTCAAAGACTTAATCTAAAACAAGAATTGAAAATGGGACTAAAGCTTAATTTAATTTATGAAAACAGATCTAGAATTAAGGTTTAATGGCTACTTTTCTTATCCTAACCTAATTTATTTTCTAACCTAACTATCTACCATTAATAAAAAGCTAAGCTTTGGTTTTTATATGTTCAGATCCAAAAATCGTGCATGGGCTTGGATCTATGTTTTGGGCCAGAGAATCAGGCCCAAAACCCAATTCTTTCAGTCCAAAAAGGCCTCTTCAGCTGCAGTTGACTTCGACAGACTTTTTGTCCACTTTTGCTCCTCTAATTAGGCCAAGGCTTGGACCATTGGAAAGTTCTTTCCGAGCCGGTCGTTTTGACATAAGGTAGGCCCAATTCCGAGGTCTAAGTCCAAAGATATGGTCTTCGGAAGTTCTATTGACTTTGTGCACTGTTTCTGCCCGCGTGGACTTTGACTTTTCATCTTTTGACCGGGCTTTACAGAGGCTTTGTCTTCTTGGAAATTGGCCTTTAATCACAGAACTCCTTACCAACCGACCTTTGCTCCTTTATCTCGCTAAAGTGGCACATTTCTGCACATAATGGACTTTGAAGCCTGAAATGCATAAAAACACGTAATCAGTATTAACTCTTACTTATTATTCACATAATTGGTCTAAAAGTACGATTGTTAAGGGGTTAAAACTACATTTTTGGGCTCTTATTAAACCACCCCCAAACAGCATTTTGCTTGTCCTCAAGCAAATATGAGAAATTAGAATAAGTGACCAAAAATGGAGTTCTAACTACTCTTATTTCGCTAAGTGCGATTGCATTGACCATATGCAACAAGGCCTTAAACCACTAGGAATTCCCTAGTGGACGAGTGATAGCCTCGTGAGAGTTTTCCAGTGAAGGTACTCACAAACTTCATCTATACTACAACGACTAAGAAATAAAACTATTGTTTCCTTATTCATGCTCCAAATTATCTATACATCTCACTAGCTATGAACAAGAATAACCAAGTCAAAAACCTAAGCTAGTATATGCATAATAATCAATCATCTACAATAAACATATATACAATTAGTAATACTATGAAATGCAATAGCAGGTCCATTTCTGAAACTCGGAATAGCGTCCTTAAGTAGGTTCTCACAATAATAGTCAAGATACAACAGTCTGATTTTTCCACTCAAGTTTCGCTACTCTAGTGCGCAATGGGCACATTTTACCTTACAATCTAAATGACACACATGGAAGCCGGAGTCGATCAAACATATCTGCCACTTACTATCACACTAACATATTCCTAATTGAGCTAGAGGTCTTTATTAGGTGTTTCGGGGATTAGGAGATGGTATAAGAAGGAAGGAACTGGATATTCAAAAATGACAAGTCTGAGATAAAAGAGTCTTCATATTATGTAACTAGAGAAAACCTTGTTATTTACTTTTGCTTCTACACTTTGTTTCCATCCTTAGCCATATTTTTTTTCTTTTTCTTTGGCTTTTGACTCCTTTTATTCTATTTTTTTGGAGTTTTTATTTTATTTCTATTTTTATTTTTCTTTTCTTTGGATGGAAACTTCTTTTCTTTATTTTCTGAAGCAACTAACTAATTTTTGTTTACACATGTTTTTCTCTTCTTCTTTCTTCCTCATTCTATTCTCAGACTTATTCTAAATTGGGTAGGTTGCTTTTTTTTTATTTTTTATTTTTTTTTTGTTTTTGTAACAGGGTAAAGGATTTGTGGTTTATGAAAGGCTAAAGAAAGGCTCGAGGGGCTTAACTAGCGGAAAATAATTCATAGGTTTGAATTTCTGGCTATATCGATCCAAAGAGGGCCTAAATTCTCGCATAGGATATGGTTTAGTGATCAAGCAAGTGGACGTGTGATTTCTCTATCCGGATTTTACTTCTCCCTTGTGTCATTTCTAAAATGTTTCACTCATATAAGGCTTTAGGCTATATTCTCACAGGATTTGTAGAATAAGTACTCTAGCCTAGATTTCAGAAACTTACTGCCAAACAATCATAGATACTCATGTAATATATTTATAGATAGATGCAACGATTATTACCTACATATTAACCTAAGTTTCTAAAAACTATTCTAATGCAAAAGCTACGTGAGACTTCTAGATTATTAAGAGCATAGAGAAAGAAACAATACCAATATTCCTAAGTGTATAGCATAAACTTTTTATTTTTATTTATTTTTTTTAAGACAAATAATACGTAATATACAACCTAATATGTGCTTAACATTTACATCGTGTTTCTATACCACCCCCAAACAATTTGGGAGAAGGGGGTTCATGAAACAATTCAATAGCACAATTAAATTATGTAACTAACTAATTTTTATAATTTTTAACATTTTATAAATAAAAGTGCATAATTTACATCCTAAAAGTGTCTAATTTTTGCAAATGTTTCTATCCCACCCCAAACAATCGAACGCTTTGTCCTCATAGTGTAAAGAGATAAGGAAAGAATTTACCATAGAAACGTGGCAAAAATTGGCAGTACCTATAACAGAAATATTGTAAAGATGATATGATAATATGAAGCACAATTAAAGCATTGCGTACTAACTAACACAAACTCTACTGGAGTAAACATGACAGGCTTAGGGTGGCAATAAGATTTGAAATGAATACCAAAATATGCCACCCCCAAACAAAATTGGAAAACTCTTTTTAAGTTTGAAATTTTTGTTTGGCCTATAATCCAGAAAGTTGGTATTGTACAAAAACTTGGGTATTTTAAGGTCAGATTCCCGAGACTTGCTAGATTACTATTTTTATAGCTTTAAACTTTTTTACTTTTTATGAATTAGGTTTAATATAAAGGAAAACAATAAGCAGTAAAGACATAATTCACACCATAGAGAAACATGACTCAAAAACCAAGAAAACATGCAAGAGTGGAAAACGTGAATTATGTGAACCGTGGACTTAGGATCCGGTACTTACAACCACACACTCCATAGGGAGGGCCCGGTTACCTGAATGGTGCATTCACCAATATATGGAAATGAAAGGAAATGCACCAAACACAAAAATTGAGTCGTTTATAGTTAGATACTCGAGACTTTATCTAAATATATGTATGAATATGCAGTTTATCATATATCAACAACCGAAATAGTTGTAGATCGTTCCATAAATAAATATCACAGAAAACATATCCAAACACAATCAAGCACCAAGATTTCCTACGACGCAGCCTAGTGGAATGGAAGCGAAGTCGGATAGACCTATAACATAACCGAGCATGCACCTTATGTTTCATCTTTGAACGAGAGGGTGTCCTAGTGAATAAGTGTGGAAAAGTTAATGGTTGTGGAAGATATGGTGGATTGGGATAAGTTTTAGAGGGAAAGCATGGAAAAAATGAGGATGTGGGTTTAGCACAAAACTCATTCATGGTGTAGTTAGGGACTGTCTCAAGTCTGAAAATGAAGGTGTCAAGTGGTTTATCCTTGGGAAGTATTTGTTTATTAGGTGAATTTAAAAAATCATGAAGCACAGGAGAAACTAAAGGATCGAGTGCAAACTCGAGGTTCCTTTGAAAAGGTGTAGGGTGGGGAATATTGGTGATGGAAGGTGAATGTTTCTTAGCTAGAGCTCTCAAGTCCATATCATCAGAAATCTTGATATATGCAAGACATTCCTCAATAGGTGGGTCAAAAGGATCACTGGGATAGAGATTGAAAAATTCATCTTCCGTCATAGCATCAAGGGATGAATGGTTGTTGGCAAGGGGGGACTCGCGAAGTGGTAAAGAAGCGGTGCAAAAGAGTTGCAGGAATTCTTTTTCGATTTCGTCTACTACCAGGGAGTCATTGTTAAAGTCGGAATTTCCGAAGGAAAGGAATTTGTTAATCTGTTTCTCCGGAAACATGTTTTTGAAGTAATCTTGAGCTAAGCTCTCGATCATGCTAACCTCGCCATTTGTAGATGAATCGGGATACTGTGTCCTCGTTTTGAAAACATTTACCTCAACAGAAAGATGGTCAAAGGACAAGGACATCGAACCATCGCGGCAGTTTATGAGCGCGTTGGCAAAAGCCAAGAAGGGACGCTCTAAAATGATAGGTACAGAGTCGTTAGTGACTTCGCGGTCGAGGATAACGTAAGTCGGTTTGGGTAGTAAAAATTTTGGACTTTAACCAAAGACGTTTTCAACCACACCCTTAGGATACTTAATAGACCGATCAGCTAATTGCAATGTCATTTTAGAAGGTTGCATCTCCTCTAGACCTATTTGTTTATACAAATAAAACAGGAGTAAGTTAACACTAGCCCCCAGGTCTAGTAGCGCGGTCGTCGTGTGAGAATCTCCTAAGGTGCATTGTACAGTAGGACGACCAGGGTCCTTGTACTTAACAATTCCATTATTTTCGGATAAAGTTGGGAACTGTTCAGTTAGAAAGGCATCTTTAGGTATGTTGGTCTTATGCCTAGTAGTGCACAACTCCTTAAGAAACTTAGCGTGGTTAGGTAGCTTTTTTATAGCTTCGAGAAAAGGAAGGTTTATCGTTAGATTCTTGAAAACGTTCCTAATCTCCTCAAAGTTTGTATCCCTGGTTAGCATGGCTAACTTCTGAGGGAATTGTGGTTTCGCTCTATATTTAGCGTATGGCTCGACTTGATGTGTAACCTTGGCTTTCTGTTTCTTAGGTTATGGTTTAACTGGTACCTCTACAGTGGTAGGTTCTTCGGTTTCTATTTCGGTATCTAGTTCGATATCCGGTGTAGGGAGTATTGATGGGGTAACTATAGGCATAGTTACTTTGTTATCAACCACTCTTCCAGAACGGAGAGTGGTGATGGCATTTAGCTCACCAACGGTTGTCGTTTCTATACTAGTATTACCGCTACCTCAAAGGTCGTGTTTTTGTTCTTTGTTCTAGGGTTGGGTATCGGTTGGCCTCGAAACACGCCTTTTGGTTGGGCTTTCTCTTGGGCTAACTGTTGGTTTAAATTATTAACAGATTGTAGAATGTGTTGGTTAGATTGAGCCATGGTTTGGAAAAGTTGTTGGCTCACTTGTATGAAGGTGTCAAGACGATCCGGTTGTGTGGGTGTAGTAGTCACGGGTGGTGTGACTGAAACTATCTCGTGTTGATTATTTATGGGCGGATTGTGATAGTTATTATTTACCGGAACGATACCTCTATTAACATTATAATTATTATAACTACATTGACCTTGTGCTTGACTTTCTCGAAGTTGCGCTTAGCTGTTATAATTATTATAATTACCCTGACCCTGTCCTTGTTGTGGTGGAGCTTGGTTATAACTGTGCGTTGGCCTCACATATTGATTATTGTACCCTGTAGGTGTGACTTGTTGGTTATTTCTCCAACCGAAGTTGGGATTTTGTCTCCAAGGGGCGTTAGGTTCACTATTAATGGAACAAGAATGTTCATAGGCTATAGGACAATGGGAGTCGAGATGCTCAGGACTCTAACAGAAACTACATGGATTTGAATTTACATTCATGACGGGGATAGGCTTTTGTTGAATAGAAATAGCCTCTACCCTTTTAGTTAGAGATTCGATTAAATTTTTAAGTTCTAGATCGGGTTTCAACTCAAACATACCGGCGGCCTTAACTGTTGAAGAAGAACTAGCAGAGCGGGGGATATCATCACTCCCCCCCCAATTGTTATTACGTTTAGTTTGTTCTTCTAAAAATTTGTAAGCCTCCGAGGCTCCTTTACCCCATTCATTATGTCAAGGACTTCTTTATGGTGATGTTGAAGTCCTTTGAAAAAGGCACGCACTAACGTGTCTTTTGCTAGATTATGGTGTGGACACTCTATAAGCAGATCGGTGAAACGATTCCAAGCCTCGAAAATGATTCATGAGGATTTGGCCGAAAGAAGTGAATCTTGGAAAGCATTTCATCCGCCTTTAGGGGTGGGTAAAAATGTTCCATAAAACAATTTGAACAAGTTTGGCCCATGAGTCCACAGAATTAAGCGCTTTGGGCAGTTAACCAAGACGCCTTTATCGCCTAAGGTGAAAGGGAATACCCTCAATTTAATTTGTTTCGCACCAACCGTAGGATGGTGGAATGTTGTAAGGACTTGTTCAATCCCGACGTAAGCCGATAAGGTTTTTCATGGTCTAAACCATGAAAACGGGTAACAAATTAAATATATTTGGGGGATGCGGAAATCCCCAATCGGGTCCGCTAGAACGATGCAAGATTTAGGGCTATCGCCAAGGCTTTATAAAAGTCGAGAGAGAGAGAGTCTCTCTTTCTTGACCATAATATCGGTGGTGTGTGTGAAATAGTAGCTAGAGGTGTAGTGGGTGGGAAACTAGATAGACTTGTTTGTTGACGTTGCCGTGTAATTACGTTAGTTGTTTTTCTTCGACCAGACCTTAATCTCATGCAAGACTAAGTCGAACTTAACTAAACATGCAACACTCCAAACAATTCTGATATACTAGTAGAAACCTCTAACTGGAGATGCGAGGTGTGGAAGAAAGGAATACCTGATTGCGTCCTTGCTTCGTTTATGAATAGCGTCTTGTTTACGAGTGTTCAGTGTAAATAACAAGTTAAAACACTGAAAAACTTGAAAAATTGAAATTCGAAACAAACCTGTAGAAATCCAGAAAATTTTGCTTAAGGCGCGGGTGCGCTCACATAGGGCGCGGTCGCGCTCCTTGTTCCAGTGACTTAGCGGGTCGCGTTCGGTCTGAGGGCGGGTCACGCGATTTCGTGGTCCAGTAACTATAGGGTGGGTCGCGCTCAAGGAAGGCGTGGCTTCGTGTTCGAGCTATATATAGTTGTGCACGCCCTTATAGGCGGTGCGTGCTTCGTATATATATTTTTTGCGAAACTTTTTCAACGCTGAAATGGACAACCACAGTATGAATCAAACAAGGGTGGGTGGGTTTAATGGGACTTAAAAATGACTAATTCTATTATGAAAACAATGCTAAAGTGCAACTAAGATGGCTGCGGCGCCATTTGATATGTTTATCAACGTAAGTAAACTAAAACTCAAAACTATTTATGATCCTATATGTTTATCAACATTTCTACTTTCAAATCTATCGAAATATAGTGGAGTAAGAGGTTCGTTCCACTCCTAGTGCTCTAGCATGGAATTGTTTTCTAATCTAATTAATCAGTCTTAAGTGAATGAGAGTTTTACGAGGGGGAATTATACTACGATGCAATATGAAATTGATTATTTTAATTTAAACTACGAATGCTATGGAAATATGATTGTTTTTGAATCTAGATAAAGGATTAGAGGGGAATTGAATCCACCTCGAATCCAACTTAATAACCTAGCATAGATTGTTGTATCTCAATTCTTAAGTTCTTACGGCAAGAATTTCGAGTTCTAATCCCTAGTGTTCGTGGCATTTCTACCAAATACTAACTAGCACATGAGGTCATCCACCCATTCTCATGGCGAAACACGACCTTCTAGAGTGGAATAGAATCTACAAACAATTCTACACTAACAACTAAGTTTTCATCAAGGCTTCATCAACCCCTCTAATGGAAGTTTTAGCCTTGAGTCATCAAACCATCATTTCCCATTTCATTATAACTACACATCATATTAAAATTCTAACTTAACTAAATTAACTAACAATGGTTCAATCTATTTAAACTACGGAATGATAATCAACAAGATTTAAAATCAGATCTATAAATTGAAATAACACAATTCGAAATTGAGAAAACAGCTATTTTATTTATCTAATCAATCAAGAACAATGATTCAAAGACTTAATCTAAAATAAGAATTGAAAATGGAAATAAAGCTTAATTTAATTAATGAAAACAGATCTAGAATTAAGGTTTAATGGCTACTTTTCTTATCCTAACCTAATTTATTTTCTAACCTAACTATCTACCATTAACAAAGAGCTAAGCTTTGGTTTTTATATGTTCAAATCCAAAAATCGTGCATGGGCTTGGATCCATGTTTTGGGCCAGAGAATCAGGCCCAAAACCCAATTCTTTCAGTCCAAAAAGGCCTCTTCAGCTGCAGTTGACTTCGACAGAATTTTTGTCCACTTTTGCTCCTCTGATGGGGCCAAGGCTTGGACCATTGGAAAGCTCTTTCCGAGCCGGTCGTTTTGACATAAGGTAGGCCCAATTCCGAGGTCTAAGTCCAAAGATATGGTATTCGGAAGTTCTGTTGACTTTGTGCACTATTTCTGCCCGCGTGGACTTTGACTTTTCATCTTTTGACCGGGCTTTACAGAGGCTTTGTCTTCTTGGAAATTTGCCTTTAATCACAGAACTCCTTAGCAACCGACCTTTGCTCCTTTATCTCACTAAAGTGGCACATTTCTGCACATAATGGACTTTGAAGCCTGAAATGCATAAAAACACGTAATCAATATTAACTCTTACTTATTATTCACATAATTGGTCTAAAAGTACGATTGTTAAGGGGTTAAAACTACAGTTTTGGGCTCTTATCACAGGGCATACAACAATTAGGCCAAGAGAAAACCCAACCAAAAGGCGTGTTTCCAGGACAAGCGATACCAAACCCTAAAACAACAAACACAGCCTTTGAGGCAAACGGTAATACTAGTACGGAAACGACAATAGTAGGTGACCTAAATGCCATCACCACTCTCCGTTCTGGAATAGTGGTTGATAACAAAGTAACTATGCCTATAGTTACCCCATCAGTACTCCCTACACCGGATATCGAACTAGATACCGAAATAGAAACTGAAGAACCTACCACTGTAGAGGTACCAGTTAAACCACAACCTAAGAAACGAAAGCCAAGGTTACACATCAAGTCGAGCTATACGCTAAATATAGAGTTTTAAACCACAATTCCCTCGAAGTTAGCCATGCTAACGGGGATACAAACTTTGAGGAGATTAGGAACGTTTTCAAGAATCTAACGATAAACCCTTCTTTTTTCTCGAAGCTATAAAAAGCTACCTAACCACGCTTAAGTTTCTTAAGGAGTTGTGCACTACTAGGCATAAGACCAACATACCTAAAGATGCCTTTCTAACTGAACAGTTCCCAACTTTATCCGAAAATAATGGAATTGTTAAGTACAAGGACCACTGGTCGCCCCACTTGCATAATGCACCTTAGGAGATTCCCACACGACGACATCAGGCTCTTGAAAAGCCTACCTATTGTAGAGGTAGAGGTTCAATAACAAACTAAGAAACAGAAAGCCAAGGTTACACATCAAGTCGAGCCATACGCTAAATATAGAGCGAAAACCACGTTCCTCAGAAATTAGCCATGCTAACTGGGGATACAAACTTTGAGGTGATTAGGAACGCGTTTTCAAAAATCTAACGATAAACCTTCCTTTTCTCGAAGCTATTAAAAGCTACCTAATCACGCTTAAGTTTCTTAAGGAGTTGTGCACTACTAGGCGTAAGACCAACATACCTAAAGGCGCCTTTCTAACGCGGTTCCCAACTTTATCCGAAAATAATGGAATTGTTAAGTACAAGGACCCTAGTCGCCCCATCAGATAATGCACCTTAGGAGATTCCCACACGACGAACGCTTTATTAGACACGGGCGAAAGTGTTAACTTACTCGATGATTATTTGTATAAACAAATAGGTCTACAGGAAATGCAACCTACAAAAATAACATTGCAATTAGCGGACAGGTCAATTAAGTATCCTAAGGGTGTAGTGGAAAACGTGCTTGTTAAGGTTAAGGATTTCTACTATCCTGCTGATTTTGTTATCCTCGATACAGAAGTCGCTAACAACTCTCTACCGATCATCTTAGGGCGGCCCCTTCTTGGCAACTGCCAACGCGCTTATAAATTGCCGCGATGGTAAGATGTCCTTATCTTTTGGCCATCTTACTGTTGAGGTAAATGTTTTTAAAATGATGAAACAGTTACCAGATTCCTCTATAGATGGGGAGGTTAGCATGATCGAGAGCTTAGCTCAAGATTATTTTAACAACACGTTTTCCCGAAAACAATATGTACAAATTCCTTTCTTTTGGAACTTCAGATTTTGTAAATAACTCCTACTTAGAGGAAGTCAACACCATCCTTAAGTCCACACCAATTGTAGACCCTTCGGTTGCTCAATATACTGAGTATGAAGACGTCCTACCTAAGCAAGTATTCATTATGCAAAATGAGGACCCAGTCGAAACATCTATTGATTTTCCTTTTCCCCAGTGCTTAAACCTCTTCCCCCGGAGTTAAAATATATTCAACTTGATCCGGATGGTAGTCATCCGGTAATTATATCTTCTCTGTTATCTAAGGATGAAGAGACACGTTTAATCCGGGTGATTAGGGAACATCGGTCTACGATTGGTTGGTCCCTAGCCGACATTAAGGGAATTGACCCTAATGTTTGCACTCATCGTATCCATTTGGAGGATAACGCGAAGACTTCTCATGAACCTCAGCGTCGCTTGAACCCTGCCATGAAAGAGGTGGTTAGGGAAGAAGTCTTACAATTACTCGATGCGGGTATCATATACCCAATCTCTGATAGCGAATGGGTAAGCCCCATTCATGTAGTTCCTAAGAAATCGAGAGTTACCATGGTACGTAACGGAAAGGGTGACTATGTTGTCATACAAGGTCCTATGAAATGGAGGATTTATACTGATTACAGACGTTTAAATGCTATGACACGAAAGGATCACTTTCCTTTACCTTTTATAGACCAGATGCTCGAACGCCTAGCTAGTCATGCTTTTTATTGTTTTCTGGATGGCTACTCAGGCTATTTTCAGATTATTATTGATATTGATGACCAAGAAAAGACTACCTTCACATGTCCCTTTGGAACGTATGCCTATAAATGAATGCCTTTTGGCCTTTGTAATGCTTCAAGTACCTTCCAGCGGTGTATGCTTCATATATTTAGTGACATGGTAGAGCGCTTTATGGAAGTTTTCATGGATGATTTTTCTATCTATGGAGACTCCTTCACATACTGTTTGTCTAACTTGTCTAAGGTTTTGACACGGTGTGAAGAAAAGAGCCTCGTTTTAAACTGGGAAAAGTGTCATTTCATGGTGAAAAAAAGCATAGTACTAGGTCACATTGTATCTAGTGATGGCAATGAAGTAGATAAGGCCAAACTAGATAAGATAGCGACTCTACCTAAACCACGGACTGTCCGTGATATTAGAGCCTTTCTAGGCTATGAAGGTTTTTATAGGCGTTTTATTAAAGATTTCTCGAAAATAGCTAGGCCTTTAACTAATCTGCTTTTGAAGGATGCAATCTTTGATTTTAATTTTAACTGTAAGCAGGCTTTTGAAACTTTAAAAGCCGCCCTAACCTCTGCACCAATTATACAGCCTCCCGATTGGTCTAAACCTTTCAAACTCATGTATGATGCTTGTGACTATGCAGTTGGTGCAGTCTTGGGACAAAAACTAGATAATAAGTCCACTGTTATTTATTATGCTAGTAAAACCTTAAACGATGCTCAATGGAATTATTTAACTACCGAAAAAGAATTCTTAGCTGTCATTTATGCTTTAGATAAGTTTCATCCTTATTTGGTTGGTTCTAAAACTTTAGTTTACACGGACCATGCAGCCCTTAAGTACCTTCTTGCAAAGAAGGATGCTAGGCAGAGATTAATCCGATGGATCCTTCTCCTGCAAGAGTTCACATTAGAAATAAAGGACAAAAGAGGGGTCAAAAACGTAGTTGCGGACCACTTATCTAGACTCACAAACGACGATAATAGTGATTCTGAGTCCATGCCGGACTCTTTTCCTGATGAGCATCTGTATGCTATTTTTTCAGCACCATGGTATGCTGACATTGTAAATTATTTAGCGGCTGATGTTATGCCTTATAATTGGTCAAGAAATGAACGTAAGAAGTTCTTGGCAAGAGTTAAGTTATACTACTGGGATGAGCCCTACCTTTTTAAGTATTGTGCGGATCAGATTATTCGTCGTTGTATTCCCCAGTGCGAATATAATGAAGTTCTATCATTCTGCCATGACAAAGAGTGTGGTGGCCATTTTAGTGGGATGAAAATAGCCGCTAAAGTTCTTCAATGTGGATTTTATTGGCCTACCCTTTTTAAGGATGCCCAAGTGTATTCGTTGCGAACAACTTGGGCGAATCACGAAGCGTAATATGATGCCATTAAATCCAATCTTGATAGTAGAAATTTTTGACGTCAGGGGTATTGATTTCATGGGTCCCTTCCCTGTTTCCCACGGTTTCATTTTTATTCTAGTTGACGTGGACTATGTGTCTAAATGGATAGAAGCCATGGCTTGCCATAGCAATGACCATAAGACAATTGTGTTTTTTGTTAAGGAGTATATTTTCTGTCGGTTTGGCATTCCTAAAGCCATCATTAGTGATGGTGGAACACATTTTTGCAACAGAGTTGTTGCATCCCTAGTGAAAAAATATGGAGTTACACATAAAGTAGCAACTCCTTATCATCCACAAACTAGCGGACAAGTAGAAGTTTCTAATAGGGAAATCAAAAAGATTTTAGAAACAACTGTAAACCCTGATAGGAAAGACTGGTCGAAGTGTCTATCGGATGCCTTATGGGCGTATAGAACTGCTTTCAAAACTCCTATAGGTATGTCTCCCTTTAGACTTGTATTTGGGAAACCATGTCATTTGCCCGTTGAATTAGAACACCGTGCTCTGTGGGCTATAAAAAGCCTTAACTTCAATATTGATGAGGCAGGTGTCAAATGCAAGTTGCAATTGAATGAGCTTGAAGAAATCCGTAGCGATTCTTACGATCTCGCGAAGGATTATAAAGCTAACATGAAACGTGTTCATGATAAGCAAATCTTGCGCAAAGAGTTTGTGGTCGGTCAAAAGGTCTTGCTTTACAACTCCCGTCTACATATTTTCCTAGGGAAACTAAAAACCCGTTGGTCTGGTCTTTTTCTGGTTACTGAAGTCACCCCTTACGGGGCAATCACCTTGGTAAATCCCAATGACAACAGTACCTTTCAAGTTAATGGTCAACGGTTAAAACATTTTCAGGAACTTCTGTCCCCTGATGTAGAGGAAGTCCTTTTACAGGACCCTGTCTATGAGGATTGACCTTTGTCAATTGGTGCACTTCCTTCCACTTCCATATAGTGGTATGTGCACCACCCAGGTAACCGGGCCCTCCCTATGGAGTGTGTGGCTGTAAGTACCGGATCCTAAATCAACGTTTCACATAATTTAAGTTTTCCACTTTCGCATGTTTTCTCGGTTTTTGAGTCATGTTCCTCTATGGGGTGAATTATGTATTTATTGTTTTTCGTTTTTCTTATAATAAACTAATAAAAAAATAATAATAATAAAAAAAAAATTCTACATCGTAGAAATAGCAATCCAACAAGTCTTGGGAATCTGACTTTAAATGACCCACGTTAGAACAAATTTTGTGTTTAAAAATTTGTTTGGGGGTGGGCAGTCGGTCTTTCCATCTGGATTGCTCGAACTTTCCATTTGTGTTGCTTAGGCCCATTACTTGTAGTTCAATTGGGTTGACGTTATCTAAAACTTAGATTTCCTTCGTTCGCATAACTTACGGCACACACGTACTTCGAGGCATTTTTCCACCTTCTTATACGTCACCCATGGTTGGAATTTAGTGTTTTTTGAATCATTGAATTGGAAATTCTCTACTGATCATTTCCATAACTCATTCGCCAAAATCGGACCAGTAACGAAGCGGCAAATTGAATTTGAAATTGCCCAAAAAATCGGAAAACTCGGAATTCAAATTGGGCTTGGGCCCAAACCGCACGCACGTCTGTGCATCTCCTTCCTTCCCAAAAACGCACAGTTGTTTCCCTTTCCAATCCCGCCGGTTACCAAGGTTTAAAACAAACCTTAAACACCAAAATAAAAAAATAAAAAATAAAAAAAGAGAGAAGAAAACCTAACTACACCCACGCCTAACATTTAAATCAAATTGAAATCTTCTCCAAACCATTACTACCACCAAACCCAACAATTTTAAAACTCCGAAAATAGCCGCCAATCAAGTTTTCAAACTACCACCGTACCCAGCATCGCCACCACCGTGTCTGTGGTTGTTTTACATCAAACTAGCCTCCCCCACCGTCTACAAACCATTAGTTGTCTCAGAAACTTAAATGGCGCTACGACGAAGAATTTTACCGGAGCACGCGTTTTCTGCCGATACCTTCGCGCCTTTTTACGACACGGAGATGATTAGGAGGGATTGAACGGACTGTGGTACTCGCCTGAGGAGTTCTATCACTATGATTTGGTAGAACAGTTTTATAAGAAGCGAGAATTGGAGGGGATAGGATTTTCATAAAGGTAGCGAGGAACGAGGAGGGAAACGAGGAGCGGTTGTTGGTCCGAATTAGGAATTACGCTTGAAAGCAACTTAGTAACAAAAATTCAGGAATCCCAGTATACTGGAGTTCCTGCTTTGATGAAAGATACTGTCGTGGAGGGTGAATACAATCTGACATCTCATTCGCGTCCCGCGATCAACCTCGAGAACCAATCAACCTGGCCAGTAGCTCGGTGGATTGGGTAGAACGTCCCGGGAAAGACAAAGTCAGCGATATCGGTCTGCAATGTCTGCACATTCTCTGGATTTTGCAAACAAATAAGTATAATTTCTGCATCCTCGATTTAATGTTTAATGTGATTAGAGGAGTGGGAAAGAGCTTGGCGCGTCTTCCCGTATTGATCACTAAGATCATGCTCTCCTTTAGAGCTGTCGCAAAATCTACTCCTATTAAGATAAAATTGCATTCTAATGCAAGTATCTATACGGATTGCATCCAAGAGACTTGGCCGTTGTCTGAAGGAAAGGTGGTTGAGTCGGAGGATGAAAGAGAGGATATGACATGTCTGGATGACGATGCATTAGATAGTTGTAGTTCTAATTTAGAACGCATGCAAGTTTTGCAAACTGCCTTGTGTTGCGTTTATGGTATTTGTGAAAATATCCGAGATAGACAGATTGTAGTTCGAAATAAGCAAACGAACCTTCAGACGAGACTTGAAATGCTCGAAAGGGGTCTGGACGATATCTTGTCTAACTTGGAGACTATCCACCAGCATCACCAAGCCCAGTATGTAGTACTCAGGACTGAGATGGAAGCACAGCGCTTGTTCCAAATAGAGATGCTATGACGCATGCCACTATTGGAGGATTCTGTTTTAGCCGAGTCTGAAAGGCATGAGCATCGTCGCCGAAGGACAGATGGTTCAAGCCATTCTCTATCCCAGGGCCAATCTCCATCTCAGGGTCCATCTTCATCACATAACTAGGTGTTCACCATCAGTTTGTGTTCGCTGTTATTTCATGATTTTGTTTTATTAGTTGGATTTTAATTCAGTTGTTAAATTTAAATATTAAGGTGTTTGGTTTATGTTGTTTGGTTTTAAATTTTAGTTTTAATATAATTGGTTATTTTCGAGTTCTGCTTGTTTTTATCATTAATCCCACCTTCCCGACTTGTTTGGGGGTGGTAATATTTATACCGAGCATAATTCGTTATATGATCATCTGCTATAAGTTGTCTTGGAGGAAAGGTTGAGAATTTGGCCGATATCGGCATATCTATGAGTTGTGTGGTGGTAGCCTGAAATCTATGAGAGTTTAGAAGTTACTATTCTAAATCCAGTATGAAAGATACCAGGATTTTTAGAAAATCAAGAAGATGGTTTGTTTCCGTTTTCGGGTTTGGAATTTTTCTATTTCCGGAAATTGCCTTAAACAATTTGGGAACTTGCCGATTCGTTTTGGAAGCTCAGAACCTATTTAAACTCCTTTCATTCTACACTAACATACCACACTACACCCCACCATAATCCCGCACCTTTCACTCCAAGCTTTTCCTTCTTTTTCCTCTAAACTTACGTTTTCAAGATTCTACGAGCGCTGCTTGTACACTTTCAGAAAGTTTACTCAGAGCGCGACCCGCGCCCTCCTTGACTGCGACTCGCGTCCAAACACTGTAATTCCAATAACCCACGAGCTGACTTCGCAAAGCGAAGCGCGGCTACGCCATCTGTGACCACGGAAAATTTAAATTTTCTGAGGGTCATTCCCGGATTTTTGGAACTGTTCAAAGAGTCGTTGAGATGACATCTCCTATAGTCATACCGAACAGTCTTCGAAGAGGCGTGTTGGGAACCGATACCTATGGACATTGGTTCCGGCTAACGGATCCTACTGATTAGGATGGCGCATCATCTACGGTAAGTGATGACGATTCATATTCACCACTTGATTTCTTCGCTTATTTCTACGACCACGTTAAATTCTATTGTAATCGGGATGGAGAACAAGAATTCTCCATCGTAGTCGATGACCACGACACATGAATTCAATAAAAATGTGGTCGCTTTAGTTTCGTGGATTACCAATACCGATCCTGTTCACACATGGGCATATATGACCGATAATGCATACCTTTATGATTATACATATTTCCATGAGTATTATGGGGAGGGTATTTCGAGTAATGGACCGAGGGCTTATATAGCATTGCCCTTGGTAGCCTTTCCCTAAACGTAGGCACCACCATGTTATTCATCCTGATGAATATTTTAGGGGAATGGCAGTTCATTTCTGCAAACAATACTGCTGGTGACATTTTCCTCACTTTAGCTGAGCGACGTCGCCAATATGACATTCCCCGAGTTTTAGTCACTAGTTTTAAGAGAGCCCAAAGCATGAGGCGTAAGTATCTTCTTATGCCTGTTTTGGTAAGTCGCATCATGTGTAGTTGTTTATCTGTATTCTGTGCACAATTCACTGATTGGAAAAGGGTTGAAGTCATGAGACCCACCAATTGGGTGGTTCGCTCATTGCGAATAATGACTTGGCTCGGATGGCAGGTGCAGCCTCAATTGGTCGCCCCATACATCCCATCAGACATAATTACACTTAACAGGTTAGCATTAGTAGATGATAAATGGCGGCAAGCTTGGCAAGTTATAATGGACTGGCAAGATGCGAAGGAACCTCATCTTTTTAATGAGGAGGAGGATGTTTAAGCGGGAGATAAGGTAAGTTTTTAAGTTTTGTTATTGTCTGCTTATGTCCCAAGCAATTTAATTCTGTTAACCCCATAATGGGTGGAACTCGTATAGAGTTGCGTCAGTTTTTTTAATTATTTCCTATATTAGTACGTTCTAACCTTGTTTTGCAAATGTTCCTGAATTTCACGCGCTTCAATGGTATTTTTCCTACCCTCTTTATTTAAATGCTTTGAGGACAAAGCATGCTTCTTGGGGGGGGGCATAGAAACACGTGTAATTAAGGCATCTGTTAGGATATAGATAGATATAATATGCATTTGTTTTCTAGTTAAAATTTCAAAAAATTTAAAAATATAAATAAATAAGTTCATGCTATACACTTAGGAATATTGGTATTGTTTTCCTTTTCTATGCTCTTAATAATATAGAAGTCTCACGTAGCTTTTGCATTAGAATATTTTTTAGAAACTTAGGTTAATATGTAGGTAATAATCTTTGTATCCATCTATAAATATATTACATGAGTATCTATGATTGTTAGCAGTAAGTTTATGAAATCTAGGCTAGAGTACTTATTCTACAAATCCTGTGAGAATATAGCCTAAAGCCTTATATGAGTGAAACATTTGAGAAATGACACAAGGGAGAAGTAAAATCCGGTTAGAGAAATCACACGTCCACTTGCTTGATCACTAAACCATATCCTAAGCGAGAATTTAGGCCCTCTTTGGATCGATATAGCCAGAAATTCAAACCTATGAATTATTTTCCGCTAGTCGCCCCTCTGAGCCTTTCTTTAGACTTTCACAAACCACAAATCCTTTACCCTGTTACAAAAACAAAACAAAATAAATAAAAGAAAATCAACCTACCCAATTTAGATAAGTCTTAGAATAGAATGAGGAAGAAAGAAGAAGAGAAAAACCTGTGTAAGCAAAAGTTAGTTAATTGCTTCAGAAAATAAAGAAAAGAAGTTTCCATCCAAAGAAAAGAAAAATAAAAATAGAAATAAATAAAAACTCGAAAAAAAAAAGAATAAAAGGGAGTCAAAAGCCAAGAAAAAGAAAAAAATATGGCTAAGGATGGAAACAAAGTGTAGAAGCAAAAGTAAATAACAAGGTTTTCTCTAGTTACATAATATGAAGACTCTATTATCTTAGACTTGTCCTTTTGAATATCCATTTCCTTCCTTCTTAAACCATCTCCTAATCCCCGCAACACCTAATAAAGACCTCTAGCTCAATTAGGAATAGGTTAGTGTGATAGTAAGTGGCAGATGTGTTTGATCGACTCCGGCTTCCTTGTTGTCATTGAGATTGTAAGGTAAAGTGTGCCCACTGCACACTGGAGTAGCAAAACTTGAGAGAAAAAATCAGAGTGATTTTCGTCTTGACATTTATGTGAGGACCTACTTAAGGACGTTATTCCGAGTTTTCAGAAACGAACATGCTAGACATTTCATAGTATTACTCATAGTATATATATGTGTATCATAGATGATTGATTATTATGCATATATTAGTTTAGGTTTTTGACTTGGTTATTCTTATTCAATTGCTAGTGAGATGTATAGATAGTTGAGACATGAATGAGGAAACAATAGTTTTATTTCTTAGTCATTGTAGTATAGATGAAGTTTGTGAGTACCTTCACTGGAAAACTCTCACGAGGCTATAACTCGTCCACTAGGGAATTCCTAGTGGTTTAAGGCCTTGTTGCATATGGTCAATGCAATCGCACTCAGCGAAACGAGAGTAGATAAAACTCCATTTTTTGGTCACTTATTCTAATTTCTCATCCTTGCTTGAGGACAAGCAAAATGTTGTTTGGGGGTGGTTTGATAAGAGCCCAAAACTGTAGTTTTAACCCTGTAACAGTCATACTTTTAGACCAATTATGTGAGTAATAATTAAGAGTTAACACTGATTATGTGTTTTTATGCATTTCAGGCTTCAAAGTCCATTATGTGGAGATATGTGCCACTTTAACGAGATAAAGGAGCAAAGGTCGGTTACTAAGGAGTTCCGTGATTAAAGGCCAAGATTCAAGAAGACAGAGCCTTTCTAAAGCCCGGTCAAAAGCTGAAAAGTCGACGTGGGCAGAAACAACACACAAGTTAGCAAAACTTTCGAAGGCGGTATCATTGGACTCAGACCTCGAAATGGGGCCTACCTTATGTCAAAACGACCGGCTCGGAAAGAGATTTCCAATTGTCTAAGCCTTGATCCAATCAGAGGAGCAGAAGTGGACGAAAATTCTATTAAAGCCAACTGCAGCTGAAAAGGCCTTTTTAGACTGAAAGAATTGGGTTTTGGGCCTGATTCTCTAGCCCAAAACATGGCTTCAAGCCCATGCACGATTTTTGGATCTGAAAGTATAAAAACCAAAGCTTAAATATTTGTTAATGGTAGCTAGTTAGACCTAAAACTATATAGAATTCTAGATCTAGTTTTCAGTAGAGTAATTAAGTTTAAGTTCCATTTTCAATTCTTGCTTTAGATTAAGTCTTTGAATCATTGTTCTTGATTGATTAGATAAATAAAATAGTTATTTTGCTAATTTTGATTTTTGTTATTTCAATATATAGATCTAGTTTTAATTCTTGTTGATTATCATTTCGTAGTTTAAGTAGATTGAAATATTGTTAGTTAAATTAGTTAAGTTAGAATATTAATATGATGTGTAGTTATAATTCAATGGGAAATGATGGGTTGATGACTCAAGGCTAAAACCTCCATTAGAGGGGTTGATGAAGCTTTGATGAAAACTTAGTGGTATAGTGTAGAAGCATTGTAGAATCTATTCCACTCTAGAAGGTCGTGATTCGCCATGAGAATAGGTGGACGACCTCACACGCTAGTTAGTAGTTGGTAGAAATGCCATGAACACTAGGGATTATAACTCAAAATTCTGGCCGTAAGAACGTGAGAATCGAGATACAAGAATCTATGCTAGGTTATTAAGTTGGATTCGAGGTGGATTCAATTCCCCTATAATCCTTTATCTAGATTCAAAAACAATCATATTTCCATATCATTCGTAGTTTAAATTCAACATAATCAATTTCATATTGTATCGTAGTATAACACCCTTCGTAAAGCTCTCATTAGACTTAAGACCGATTAATTAGAGTAGAAAACATTCCATGCTAGAGAACTAGGAGTGGAACGAATTTGTTACTCCACTCTATTCCGATAAAATTGAGAGTAGAAACTTTGATAAAATATAGACTCGTAAATAGTTGTAGTTTACTTACGTTTTGAGTTCATCGTTCATTTTGTAGGTAAACTATTCAGTTTATCTTTTATCAGTGATCCCTGTGGAAATGATGGTGTCGACAACTAGGACCAAAGCTGTGGAAGCAGGGGTTAATGAGAAAATATTGGCTGGGGAATTGAATCTTACCAAGGAAAGGAGAGACACCACACGCATTAGACTGGAGGAGTACCACAGGAGGTTGCAGATATAATATAACAAGCGCGTGAGGCCGCGTAAATTTAAGGTGGGCGACTGCGTGCTGCGGAGAGTGACCCCAGCCACCAGGGAGGAGACATATGGGAAGTTGGGTTCCAATTAGGAGGGACCATATACCGTGGTGGAGGCTAGGACATCATGGTCCTACAGGTTACAAACACTTTAGGGAGAAAATGTCAAGCGGCCGTGGAACATCAGGATGTTGTAGGAATTCCATGAATGATTGTTGTCCATAGTTTCTTTTCAATTAAAAGAAAGTTTAATTGCTTCCTTAGATAGGACCAGCAAGCCTTGTAGTGATATTTTGTGTTATCTAATATGTCAATGAAAGAGATAGAAAACTTCCTCCATATGATGTGTGAGTATTTATGTGTATGTAGATTAGGAAAGGACAACGGACGACAGAGTCCGAATTCAACTTGGGGGCAAGCTGAGTGGCCCGGGCAAACTCAGCGGCCCCCAACATCTCCATAGGCAACTTGGGTGCAAGCTGAGTGGCCCGGGCAAACTCAGCGGCCCCAACATCTCTATTGGCAACCTGGGTGAAAGTTGAGTGGCCCGAGCAAACTCAGCGGCCCCAACATCTCCATAACTAACTTGGGGGCAAGCTGAGTTGCCCGGGCAAACTCAACTGCCCCTAACCTCTCCATAGACAACTTGGGTGCAAGCTGAGTGGCCCGGGAAAACTCAGCGGCCCAAACAACTCCATCGTCAACTTGGGGGCAAGCTGGGTGGCCCGGGCAAACTCAACGGCCCCCAACATCTCCATAGGCAACTTGGGTGCAAGCTGAGGGGCCCGGGCAAACTCAGCGGCCCCAACATCTCCATAGCCAACTTGGGCGCAAGCTGAGTGGCCCGACCAAACTCAGCAGCCCCCAACATCTCCATAGGCAAATTGGGTGCAAGTTGAGTGGCTCGGGCAAACTCAGCAGCCCCAACATCTCCATAGCCAACTTGTGGGCAAGCTGAGTGGCCTGGGCAAACTCAGCGGCCCCCAACCTCTCCATAGACAACTTGGGTGCAAGCTAGGTGGCCCCGGAAAACTCAGCAGCCCCAACATCTCCACCGTCGATTTAGGGGCAAGCTGAGTGGCCCTGGCATACTCAGCGGCCCCCAACATCTCCATAGTCAGCTTGGGTGCAAGCTGAATGGCCCAGGCAAACTCAGTGGCCCCTATGCTTCGGGGGTAGTGTTGGATGAATGTGTATGTTAGACAAATGCTGGTGTGGTGCAAAGAAATCAGCAAGTATGGATATAGCGACACACGCTACGTAAGAAGAGATACGTTTATCACTAAGTTTGACTATGGACAAAGTGGTTGAGAAGAAATAAGTTCCCCCATGGCCTGCTGGGATTACTGATAAGAGCCTAAAACTGTAGTTTTAACCCTTTAACAGTCATACTTTTAGACCAATTATGTGAGTAATAATTAATAGTTAACACCGACATTTGATTTTATGCATTCGGGGCTTCAAAGTCCATTATGTGCAGAAATGTGCCACTTTAGTGAGATAAAGGAGCAAAGGTCGGTTACTAAGGAGTTCTGTGATTAAAGGCCAAGATTCAAGAAGACAAAGCCTTTCTAAAGCCCAGTCAAAATCTGAAAAGTCGACGCTGGGCGAAAATTGAAGACACAAAGTCGAGAGAATTTCGAAGGCCGTATCTTTGGACTCAGACTTGGGAATGGGGCCTACCTTATGTCAAAACGACCGGCTCGGAAAGAGCTTTCCAATGGTCAAAGCCGTGATCCAATCAGAGGAGCAGAAGTGGATGAAAAGTCTGTTGAAGCCAAATGCAGCTGAAAAGGCCTTTTTGGACTGAAAGAATTGGGTTTTGGGCCTGATTCTCTGGCCCAAAACATGGCTCCAAGCCCATGCACGATTTTTGGATCTGAAAGTATAAAAACCAAAGCTTAGCTCTTTGTTAATGGTAGATAGTTAGACCTAGAAATAGATTAGATTACTAGCCTCCATTAATGAATTCTAGATCTAGTTTTTCATGTAGATTAATTAAGTTTAGTTCCATTTCAATTATTGTATTAGATTAAACCTTTGAATCTTGTTCTTCATTTTGATTAGATTAATAAAGTAGTATTTTTATCAATTTCGATTTTTGTCATTTCCATTTCTAGATCTAATTTCAATTCCTGTCCTTATTTCATTTGAGTCATTAAATTAGATTTCATTATTGTTTAATTAAGTAAATTTCAATTCTTTATATCATGTTTAGTTTAAATGTAATCGAAATGATTAGTAATGATTCTCGGCTAAATCTCCATTAGAGGGGTTGAGAAGCCTTGATGAAAGCTTGATTTCGAATATCGTAGAATCGTCGTAATTTCCTTTCCACTCTAGAAACGATTAGTTCACCATGAGAATGGGTTTAATCGTTCACATGCTAGTTATGAATTGGTAGGAATGCCATGTGTAATTAGGGATTAGGAAGAACCAATTCTTCTGCGAAGCAGTTCAATTCGGATTACGACGATTCGTCGTTAATAGGATTAAGTCGAGTTAAGGTGGAATCAATCCCCCTCTAACTCCCTATCATAGAATCAACGTAGCATTCCCTTAGTTGTTCTAATAGTTAACTAGTGCATCTTGTGGGTAGTTGCATCGTAGTCTAGTTGCCTTTTCATAAATCTCTCATTAGACTTTAAGAGTTGAATACTTATACTTAGAGAACATTAACATGCGGAAGGACTAGGAGTGGAACGAATCACTCTACTCCACTATATCTTATAGGATTGAGAGTAGAAATATTTGATAAATTAGGCACGTAAACTATCGTTTAGTTTTACTTACGTTTAGAGTTTCATCGCTTTATTCATTAGTAAAAGTAATCTTTTTACGTATATCAATTACCCAGAAATCTAGGCCCGTGAGTAAGAACAAAAACTTGGATTATCAAAATTCAAATTCAAACTATATAACAAGATAGATAAACAGCCAAAGCTAAACATAAGCAAGCTTCATTACGAATCTTCCGAAGCCTCCACTGGTAGTCGATCCTCCTCTACCACCTTGGTAGTTCCATCCACATCAATGGGGGAGGTCGGCACTCCTGGCTAGACAGCGGCCTCCGGTTCTAGAGCAGGGGAGCTGGCCGTGGAGTCAGGAGGGGCAGAGGCTAGGGGCTGGTCAGGGAGAAAAGGTCTGACTGTAGTAAGGGCTTCTAGCTATTGCTTTAGCTCCCGGGCTATCTTTTTGGAAGCCAAGGCTTTGAAGTGTTCCGCTGCATCCTTCAGTGATTGTTCAAGGTCAGCCTTGGCCGTGGTCCTATCCGTCTCCCTCTAATGCTCCAGCTGTGAAGTGATGCCAGTCACATTGTCCTGGTGAGCTTGTTCTGCACATTGGAGCTCCTTGTGATGTTTGATGGCTATGTGGTGGGCATCGTCTCTCTCCACCTCCAGCTGAGTACACTTTGCCTTCCACCCCTCTGGTCCGTGGATCTCCGTCTTCACCGTGTCAAGGGCTTCCAGGGTGCTGGTAAGGCCGCAGATAACATAGCCCACATCAAGGCTCAGTTGGAAAAGGAAACAAAGTTAGGAAAAATGAAGCAATATCGAAGGAAAGGGAAAAAGGGGGAGGGCGTAGCCTTTCCCATCCGGTGTAGATCGCAGCTCGGTGGGATGCGAAGGAGCCGGAGTCCCCGTAAGCTTGGTCCTTGAGGAGATGGGAGCTGAAGATTAAGGCGGCGGCCACCACTGGATTTTCCAGCACGGAGTCCCGAGTGGTGACGTCTCGGTCCCTAGCCTTAAATTGGGGGTGCCAGATTTCTACTGGCCCCACGGGCAGGGGACCAATGGGAACAACCTTTTTCCCAGAGCGGCGTGGTGGGGCTACAGGTTACGGCGAGTTTGATCAAGAGGTAGTAGTTGTGATGGTAGAGGCGGTGGTCTTGGCCTTCTTGGCAGGAGGGCCCTTGGCCGCGACATTGGAGGGGGCCTCACCATCTGAATTACTCTCCAAAAGAATAAGTTTGGAGACGTCCATGTCAACAGGGGGGCCTGCAGGGGGAGCAAAGTCGTCTTTCCAATCAGCTATGGAAGAATATGATCGGGGGACAAGATCAGGGATAGTAGTTGGAGAGCCAATGGGGGCCTTACGAGTCTGGGAAGCAGCGGCCTTCCGTGCAAGAGCTTGACTATGAGAGATTTTGGTGGTAAACCCAAAAGATCGATGGACTGGGTGCTTCACTCACCGTCTTTTGGGGGGAGTTTGTTTGGGTTTCCTCTCTTTGGGCAGTGCGAGAAGGTATAAAGGACTGCAGTACTTTCCGATATCTTTGAGGGAAGGATCTAGAAGTAACGGACTGCCTTTGTCAGGGTCAATGCCGAGGATGTCACACTGGCTGTCTCTTAGGCCGCGGAGTCGGTTGAAGATCTCAAAGGAAACACCAGTGTATACTTAGGAATGCGAATCTGGGGCCCAACCTGAAACATAGAAGAGTAGACGTGTTAAGACAGGGATCATCCAAAGGGCAAACAGAGTAGCTAACTACACTCACCACGGTCAATGAAATGGGAGTGTCTCAAGGATAGTTTGGGGGGAAGATCCGCTAAAAGGAAATTCCCAGACACATACAGAGGGTAATGGTGCCACACTTTGTCAGAGGTGGTGATGCGGATAATGAAGGACTTCTTTTGCGGACGCATGCAGAATGACTGGTACCTTACGCTCCCCAGTTTGGTACTCTTCTTTATGAAGTAATGAGCCGTGATGTCGTGCAGGCCAATCCGTGGGGTAATCGTTTTGTTGTAGTAATTGCCGGCATACATGATTTGCCAGAAGTTGCCGATGCCTTGACACGGCGGGATGTTGAAGTGATTGCAGACCACAACGTCTAGTAGGGATAAATGGAAATGGAGTCCAGCGGCGATTTGCCCCACAGTGGCTACTAAAAACCCAGACCGCGGTGGGACAAGGTGAGGAAAGTGTTTGACACCTGGTACATGTCCTAGAATCACGTCCCCCTGGATGCCGTAAGAAGCTTGAACGGCAGCCAAGTTAGGCCTACGACAATGAGAGGGTAGGGGAGGAAGTGTAGAGGGTCTCCCCGAGGTGGAGGGGACAGCAGATGAATGAGTAGGCCCCAAAGAAGTGGACTCCGATCGGTCCACGATGGGTCTAGAGGATTCAGATTGGGTAGAGGAGCCAGTAGATCTAGAGGTCGAATCCCCAGATCTGGAAGTGGAGGAGCCACCAGAAGGGGATTCAGACATGGTAAAGGCCAGTGTTCAAAGACAAAATGGGTCTTGGTGGGTAGAGAGCACTTGATGAAGAAGAAGGTGAACAGACAAGAGTTAAATAAATGCGTTCAATAGATATGCACTATAAATGAGAAATAAAGGAAATTACAAACCTGTCCAGGAAGAAGAAAAAGCCCGATGATGACCTACTGTAGAACGGGAGCAAGAGGGAGGAAAGGTTTCACCGGAGAGAAAGGAACGGAGGATATGTGAACCTTGGGTGCTGATAAGAGCCCAAAACTGTAGTTTTAACCCTGTAACAGTTATACTATTAGACCAATTATGTGAGTAATAATTAAGAGTTAACACTGATTACGTGTTTTTATGCATTTCAGGCTTCAAAGTCCATTATGTGCAGAAATGTGCCACTTTAGCGAGATAAAGGAGCAAAGGTCGGTTACTAAGGAGTTATGTGATTAAAGGCCAAGATTGAAGAAGACAAAGCCTTTCTAAAGCCCGGTCAAAAGCTGAAAAGTCGACGCGGGCAGAAACAGCACACAAAGTTAGCAGAACTTTCGAAGGCCGTATCTTTGGACTCCGACCTCGGAATTGGGCCTACGTTATGTCAAAACGACCGTCTTGGAAAGAGATTTCCAATGGTCCAAGCCTTGACCCAATCAGAGGAGTAGAAGTGGACGAAAAGTCTGTTGAAGACAACTATAGCTGAAGAGGCCGTTTTGGACTGAAAGAATTGGGTTTTGGGCCTGATTCTCTGGCCCAAAACATGGCTCCAAGCCCATGCACGATTTTTGGATCTGAAAGTATAAAAACAAAAGCTTAGATCTTTGTTAATGGTAGATAGTTAGACCTAGATTAGAAATTATATTAGTAGCCTCCATTAATTAGTTTTAGATCTTAGTTTTAGAATTTCATTCCCTGTTTAAGATTAAAACTTTAAATCATTGTTCTTTATTGATTAGATAAATAAAATAGTTATTCTTGTCAATTTCGATTTTTGTCATTTACAATTTATTAGATCTAATTTCAATTCTTGTTATCATTCAATTCTTAGTTATTAATTAGATTTCGATTATTGTTTAGTTAAATTTCATAAAGTTAGAATCTTTGTAATATGTTGTATTCAATTTCAATGGGAAATGATGGTTTGATGAATCAAGGCTAAAACCACCATTAGAGGGGTTGATGAAGGCTTGATGAAAACTTAGTTGCGTAGTGTAGAAGCGTTGTAGAGTCTATTCCATTCTAGAAGGTCGTGTTTCGCCATGAGAATGGGTGGACGACCTCACATGCTAGTTATAATTGGTAGACATGCCATGTTAATTAAGAATTAGAACGAGCAATTCTTACCATAAGAATGTAAGAATTGGATTACAACACTCTATTCTAGGTGATTAAGTTGGATTCGAGGTGGATTCAATTCCCCTCTAATTCTTTATCTAGATTCAAGAACATTAGTATTTCCATATATTTCGTAGCAACATTCAACATATTGCTTTTCATATTGCATCGTAGTATAATTCCCCTTCGTAAAGCTCTCATTAGACTTAAAAACGACTAATTAGATTAGAAGACATTCCATGCTAGAGAACTAGGAGTGGAACGAATCTGTTACTCCACTCTATTTCGATAGAATTGAGAGTAGAAACTTTGATAAATATAGACACATATGATAGTTTTAGTTTACTTACGTTTTGAGTTCATCGTTCATTTCGAAGGTAAACTATCAATTTATGTTTATCAGGTGCTAGAAAGGGAAAAGGAATTTTGGAAGTGGATAGACGAAGTTTGGAGTGAGGAAGACAAACTGAATAAGCAAAGAGTTTTAGTTTAGGCGGGATTTGAAGAGGCAGGGGCAAAACCGTAAGGAGCAAAGAAAAAGACCACCCAGAAAGAGACAAGTGTCTGCACAGAACTCGAAGAGGCAAAGGCGGTGGCGTGTGCGGTGGGAGGCATGTGCTCCGAGACACGTGTTTAAGGATGCGAAGTTCAAAATCGACATGGGAATGTGGGTGTCAGATGAAGTGATGTTTCATAATTGAGTGGAAGACCCCTAGATGGGACAACACTACAAGCGGTCAGCTGGCGAATCTCGGCCCGTGGATCCAAGTGGATCCAAGGGCCAAGAGGGGGCATCTTTATCAGCCCATTCCATGACCACTAAGGTGGCAAGTCCATGGACGAGTGGTAGGTTAAGAGGATGGAGGCGCGAGACACCAGATCGAGACTGCAAAATCCTAAAAGGATTTAGACCGTACAGAGACAGGCAACCCAGAGTGGTCAGGGTCAAAGAAGAGGCAACTTAAGGGAAAATGAATGGGGGGTACAGGAGCAGTGCCATGGAACCCTAAAAGGACAGGTGCGCGGCGATGGACCAGTGGATGGAAAAAAGATCAAGGGATGAAAGAGAAGGAGGGGTGATATAAGAAGGAACAGTGGAGAGAAAAGAAAAGAGGAAAAATAAAATAAAAAGAAAGAAAAGAAAGGGTGACTAGAAAGGGGAGACTAAGGAGATCAGTAGGGACTTTTGTGATTAACACATAGCTCTTAGGTACTTTCTCACCAAGAAGGATGCTAAATAGAGATTGATCTGATAGATTCTTCTCCTGCAAGAGTTTACCCTAGAAATTAAGGGTAAACGAGGGGTTGAAAATATAGTTGTCGATCACTTATCTAGACTAACCAATAACAGTGATAGTGATTCTGAGTCCATACCTGATTCTTTTCCTGATGAACATCTTTATTCTATTTTTTCTACACCTTGGTATGCCGACATTGTGATATTTTTAGCTTCTGATATTATTCCTAATATTTGGTCAAGAAATGAACGCAAGAAATTTTTGGCCAGAGTTAAGCTATACTACTGGGATGAGCCCTACCATAATGCCAGAGTTATTCGTCGTTGTATTCTCTAGTGGGAATATAATGAGGTTTTATCCTTCTACCATAACGAAGACTGTGGTGGACATTTTAGTGGTATGAAACGGCAGCGAAAGTTTTTCAATGTGATTTTTATTGGCCAAACCTTTTTAAAGATGCCCAAGTTCACTACAAGACGTGTGTTCATTGCCAATAACTTGGGCGTATCACTAAACGCAATATGATGCCTTTGAATCCCATTATGGTAGTATGATTTTTTGATGTATAGGGCATTGATTTCATGGGTCCTTTTCCTATTTCCCATAGTTATATTTATATTCTTGTTGCCATGGACTACGTTTTCAAATAGATAGAGGTCATGGCTTGCCGTAGCAATGACCATAATAATTGTTACTTCTTTAGTTAAGAAGTACGGAGTTACCCATAAGGTGGCAACGCCTTATCATCCATAAACTAGTGGCCAAGTAGAAGTCTCTAATAGGGAAATTAAAAAAATATTAGAAACAACAGTCAATCCTGATAAAAAAGATTAGTCTAAGCGTCTAACAGACGCCTTATGGGCACATCAGACAGCTTTTAAAACTCCTATAGGAATGTCTCCCTTTAAACTTGTGTTTGGAAAACCTTATCACTTGCCCGTTGATTGGAGAACCGTGCTATGTGGGCTATAAAAAGCCTGAACTTCAATATTGATGAGGCAGATGTCCAGCGCAAATTACAATTAAATAAGCTTGAAGAAGTCCGTAGTGATTCTTATTATCTCGCTAAGGATTATAAAGCTAACATGAAACGTGTTCATGATAAACAGATTTTGCGTAAAGAGTTTTTGGTTGGTCAAAAGTTTTTGCTTTACAACTCCCATTTGCACATTTTCCAAGGAAAATTAAAAACCCGTTGGTCTGGTCCTTTTCTAGTTACTGAAGTCACCCCTTATGGGGCAATCACCTTGGTAAATCCCAAGGACAACAATACCTTTCAAGTTAATGGCCAATGATTAAAACATTTTCATGATTTTTTTTTTCAACAACTAGGGGTTAAGGGGACTGCAATCTTTTATTAATGACAAAGTCTCAAGTATATCTTTCCTTCTTTATCCCCTTTAATCAATTCACTAAGTTTTTGATCCATGGGGGAGATAAAGTACATGCATTGGTTACAACAGTCTGTATTATGAGTACTACAACTACTACTAATTCTTGACAAGTAATCCACTACTTGATTGCCTTCTCTAAACAAATGTTGAAACTGAACCTCTTCAAATTTTGCTTGTTCGCACCCAATCTGAGCCACTAGATTCTTGCAATACCAAGGTGAAGCTTCCCACTTGTTCAAGATATGTATCACTCTAAGTGAGTCAGACTGCACTAACACCTCCTTCTTGTTCATTTTGGTCACTCCTTCGAGGCCTTTTAGAACCGCAAGTAACTCTTGATGTAAGACTGAATGTCTTGTAGAATTTCCACAGAACGCCATGAGCACCTATCCATTGTGATCTCCTAATGCCCCTCCGTATCCTGCTTTACCCTATTGAACTGATCCATCTGTGTTTAGGACATGAATGGTAGTTTCAGGTTTCTTCCACTTGACCTACTGATCCTCTCTCTGCTAGAAAGTAACACCGATACCTAGCTTTGTCAAGACAGTTCGAACAGCGACATCGTCCTTTACTGCTTCCAATGATTTCCCCATGTACACTTTCATGTTATTTAATGCCTTCATGCTTATTGAATCTGCACTGAAAAACCACTTCCTCTTTAACCTCCAATTCCTCTCATTCCAAATGGCTTGCACTGTAGCACAGGTTAGCGCTATCAACACTTCAGAGGCCATTAAATTTGGTTTGCAAATTTGCATGACGTAATACCATTCTCCATGTGAAATCCGAACTCTTCCTGGTAACCCCATCGCTTCTTTGAAACTACTCCACACCAGTTTCAAAAAAGAACACTCAAAGAAAAGATGTGTAGAATTTTCCTCATATAAATCATAGAGACAACATCGCGAGTACCCAATCACTTTTTTTGTCATTAATCTATTTTGGGTGGGTAGCGATCTAGAGAATAATTGCCATAAGGTGAAGGAATGCTTAGGCATTGACATCTTTCCCCAGAGAATATTCTACCATTTTACTTTACTTCTGACATTCTTTAAGACTACATAGGCAGAGGACACATAAAACATTCCTGAACTCGATGGGGTCCAAATGACTTGGTCCTCCGAAATGCACGAGTTAATCTTTGTGTTCATGATCCACATCTTCACCTCACATACAAGTAGATCGATGATATTCCTTGCCCACTCCCCATTTACAATCACTGAACTGACTAACACATCCATTGGTACTACATCAGCAAGGAGTAGCTTTGCATCAGGATTTAATATGAGAGGGCCTGAACACCATGGGTCGTGCCAGAAACTAATCCCATTGCCATATTTCCAAACATTTTCTGTATTCTTTAGGATCCCTCGCCATACCCATGAACAGTCTTGAGGAACTTTCAAGGTCCAAAAATGCTTCTTCTTGATGTGGTGTTCCCAAGCCCACTTAGCCCATAAACAATCAGTTTTTTGGGCCAATTTCACCACTAAGCCACAATATGCAGCTTAATTCAAAACTCGAGGATCCACCAATCCAAGTCCTCCTTGTTCTTTGTCAAGTCTGAGAGTAGAGTGGCTCGCATGGTGCATTTTCATGAGTTAATGTCCCTAGATGTGGAAGATGTCTTTTTACAGGACCCTGTCTATGAAGAGTGACCTTTGATGTTTGGTGGACTTTCTTTCATTTCCATATATTGGTAAGTGCACCATTAAGGTAACCGGGCCCTCCCTTTGGAGTGTGTGGTTGTAAGTACCGGATCCTAACTCCATGTTTAACGTAATTCACGCTTTCCACTCTTGCATGTTTTCTCAGTTTTTGAGTCATGTTTCTTTATGGAGTGATTTATGTTAATATTGTTTTATTGTTTTCCTTTATAATAAACCTTATTCATAAAAAATAAAAAATATTAAAACCCTCTAAACAGTAATCTAGTAAGTCTCGGGAATCTGACTTTAAAATACCCACGTTTTTAAATAAATTTTCTAAACCCTGTTTTCAAAATTTTGTTTGGGGGTGGGGTGTTTGGTCTTTCCATTCTTGATCGCTCAACTTTATATTCTTGTTGTTTATGCCGTTTAGTCGTATTTTGATACATGTTGACACTATCTATGAATTTAGATTTCTTTTGATCATATAACTTATGTCATTCACGCGTTCCGAGGAATTTTCTATCTTCTTATATGTCAACCATGGTTAGATTTGAGTTTTCTATAGATCATTGGATTGTACTTTCTCCGCTGATCGTTTTCATAGCTCATTCGTCAAAATCAGACCGTTAACAAATTGGGAATTTTAGGTTTAAAATTTTACGAGGCATAGGACATGATGGATATTAAAGGATTTGTTTTGGTCTTGGGCCCAAACGAATTAAACCCTACCCGGTCACGTAATCCCCTTTTAAAAACAGAACACGAGTTTTTGGTTTCTTTTCTCTCCTCCTCGAAAACTTAAGATCAAGCCTAAACCCAAAAAACCTTGAGCGCGCCCGTGCCCTAACCTCCACACAACCCCTATTCAAATTTCGATCGAGTGTTTAATTCACTACCCCCCACCTTGCATTCACCCCAATTTCCAAATTCAAAACTCAATGGCTCCTCAAACCCCAAAGATTCTTCGGAACAAGTTTTTACTTTTCAACAATTTTCACCCTTTTTCGGTCACTGATTTGGTTTTCTATAGGAAGTGGGAAGGGTTTTGGTATTATACGAATGATTTTTATCATACTGATTTGGTGTGTGATTTTTACAAGAAGAGGGGGATTGATAGTCATCTAATTTTTGTGAAGGTGAATGGTAGTCGGAAAGAATGACTACAGCAGTGTTGTCTGAGATTACTGGCATTGACCAAAGACCCATCGTAGTCATAATGCAGGAATCTCAGTTTGGTGGAATCGGTCCATTGATGATGGAGACTGTATTGGAATGAATTTACAATGCAAACTTGCATTGTGTTCGTCAGACGTCTCTGAGACGAAACCAGTTGGCTGTGGCTCAGTGGGTTGGAAGGAATGTTATTGCCACCACGAAAGCTATTGACATCAATTTGAGTTGTCTGCACATTCTCTGGACCCTTCAGGAAAAGAGGTATGGGTTTTGCATTCTTGATTTTTTGTTAAATGAGATTAGAGCAATTGGTAAATTGACTGTAGCCTTCCCCACATTGATTACAAAGGTTATGTTGTATTGGGGATGTGTTCCGAAAACTGGTAAAATTAATTTGAAGTTGCATTAAAATGCACATATTTATCAGGAATGTATTCAGAAGGATTGGCATTTGCCTAAGGTTAGGGGTTCTGAGATGGTATCGGATGGGGAAGATGAGGACAACAAGACATGTTTTGATGCAGATGCTTTGGAAAGGGCTACTACGGATATAGACCGCATCTCATTACTTCATCGTGGCCTTCGGACTCTCCATAATGAGTATGAGATGATTTGTACAGACCAACGTTCTCTTAGTGACCTCTGTGAGGCTATTAAAACTAGGCAAGGTACCATTCTCCGTAACCAAGATAAACTTCAGTCTAATATTGAGTTGCTTGCTGATAGTCATGAGGATCTCTAGGCTAACATGGAGACTCTAGCTCGTATTCATACAGAGCGTTGGGAAGCCATGGATGTTTTTATGGAGCAACATCGCATGTTTCAAGTAAAAGTTCTACGACGCCTGCCACCTCATGAGGGTTCTTCTCCTGCTGACTTTGGAAGGCATGAGCGTCGTCGACGTAGGATGGATGGCTCTGGCCCATCCTCATCTCGTGGCTAGTTTGTTGATTGGATTCTTATTGTTTTTGGAAATTTTCCTGTTTTTAGTAGAATTTGATTCCCAGTTGTTTAGTTAATTAGTTAATATTAGATTATGTATTTGGTTGTTATTTAAATTTCAAGTTAGTTTAATTTTTGTCCGGGCATGCTATCTATTTTTCATGAATCCCACCTTCCCGACTTATCTGGGGGTGGTATTATTTGTTTAGCATTGCATTTTACCGTATCCACCTGTATTTGGAATTTAATATTGCAAGGTTTTGAGAATATGGTTTGTGTGAGCATGTTTCTAATATGGTGTAGCTAGAATTAGCTACTCTTGTTTTGTGCAACCTTAAGGATTAGAATTTGGATGATTGCTATTTTTAATTCCAGCCTAAAAGCTTTAGGTTTGATTTTGGAGCCTATTTCTATTTTGGTTTTAGAAGCCTTTTCTTATTCTATCTCTTTCAATATCAATTAGGGAACCTTGAGAACCTTTGTTTAAGAAACTAGAGCTCTATAAATACATGGGATGGTCTAAATTTCACAAACCACCTCTCAAATTCACGTTTCACTTCATAACACATACAACACTTGGAGCGCGCACACCCTCTCTGTTGCCTTGTAACAGAGCGCACCAGCGCCCTGACCTCAGCACACCTCCAGTTCTATTTTTTGGGGTTTGCTGCACTCACTTCCAGGAGTTTAGTAGTGTATTTGGTTGCTATGAAATCTCCTCAAATCATACCGGAGCAGTCATTCGAAAAATTTCTCGAGAGCGACACCTAGGGATACTGGTTCCGCGACATGATTGTGCTGGCAGGATGGCACCCTCTAATGGTAAGTACTGATGAAACTTATTCTCCTACACTTACTGCTTATTTCTACGATCATTGTAAGTTCTTTTATCGACCAGATGGGGAACAACTGTTCTCTGTCACCATTGATGATGTAACAATGGACTTAACCAAGTTTTTGTTAGCCTTTGCTATTGGACTGTCTATGCCTACTAAAATCTAAAACTCATGGGGCTATATGGTTAATAATATATATATCTACAACTATTAGTATTTGCATGAGACCTATGGGGCGGGGATTTTTCGTATAGAGGACCAAGGGCAATATAATGTAGCCCTTGGTAGCTTGTCCCTTAACATGGGCACTATTATGTTCTTTATTATGCTGAATATCTTAAGGGAATGGCGTTTTTCTTCTGCGAATAACGCCACTTGTGACGTCTTCCTTGCTCTAGTTAAGAGACATATGCTCTATGACCTTCCCTAGACCTTAGCATCTAGTTTAGCAAGACCACATAGTATGAAGCATAAGTACCTTCTTATGCCTGTTTTGGTTTGCCACATAATACTATTTTTCTTTCCTAAGTTCTATACCTGTTTCACAGATTGGGTTGGGGTTGACATTGTGAGACCCACCAATTGCATTATATGCACTTTCCGTGCGATGATTTTGCTAGGGTGGAGGCTACAACTTAATTGGGTTGCCCCTTTCACCCCATCCGACCAAGTGGCGCTTAACAGGTTAGCAAAGGTAGATGACAAATTGCGTGAGGCCTGGAAAATTGTAATGGCATGGCAGGATGCAAAGGAACCTCACTTCTTTATAGAAGAGGAGGACAATGCTTAAATGATGGATATGAGGTAAGTTTTACTTTTTGTTAGTGTCTACTTATATCCCAAACAATTTAATTTTTGTTATTCCCATAATGGGTGGAACTCATATAGAGTTGCGTTTGTTTTTCTTTACCTATATTAGTATGTTCTAAATTTGTTTTGCAGGTGTTCTAAAATTTTCACGCATTTCCATGGTATTTTCTATCCTTCCCATTTCTATACATTGAAGAAAAAGCATGTTTTATTTGGGGGTGACATAGAAACACATGTAATTTAAGGCACCTATTAGGATATATATATATATGTATAATATGCAATTGCTTTCTAGTAAAAAAATAAAAAAAAATATATAAATAATGAGTATTTATACTATGCACTTAGGAATATTGGTATTGTTTCCTTCTCCATGATGATATTAGTCTAGAACATTAATGTTAGCTCTTAAATTAGAATAGTTTTTAGAAATTTAGGTTAATATGTATGCAATAGTCATTGCATCTTTCCATAAATATATTGCATGAGCATCTATGTTTGTATTGGCAGTAAGTTTCTAAAATCTACGCTAGATTTATGTTAATATGTAGGCAATAGTCATTGCATCTTTCCATAAATATATTGCATGAGCATCTATGTTTGTATTGGCAGTAAGTTTCTAAAATCTAGGCTAGAGTACTTATTCTACAAATCCTGTGAGAATATAGCTTTAAAGCCTTATATGAGTGAAATATTTGATATAATGACACAAGGGAGAAGTAAATTCCGAATAGAAAAATCACACATCCACTTGCTTGATCATTATACCATATCCTAAACGAGAATTTAGGCCCTTTTGGATCGATATAGCCAGAAGTTCAAACCTATATGAAATTATTTTCCGCTAGTCGGCCCTCTCAGCCTTTCTTTAGGCTTTTCATAAACCACAAATCCTTTACCCTTTTACAAAAACAAAATAAAAATAAATCAGCCTACCCATTTTTGAATGAGCCTGAGAATAGAGATGAAATGAAGAAAAGAAAAGAGAAAGACTTATGGAAAATCAAGAATTTGTTAGTTGCTTCAATTAAGAAAAGAAAATAAAGTTTCCATCCAAAGAAAAGAAAAAATATATATAAATAAATAAAATAAAAAGTTAGAACTCCAAAAACAGAATCAAATGAGTCAAAAGGCAAAAGAAAAAGAAAAAATGGCTAAAGATATAAACAAAGTGTAGAAGCAAAGTAAGAACAAGGTTTTCTCTACTTATATATTTTGAAGACACTATTATCTCAGACTTATCCTTCTGAATATCTATTTTCTTTTTTCTTAAACCATCACCTAATCCCCGCAACACCTAATAAATACCTCTAGCTCAATTAGGAATATGTTAGTGTGATAGTAAGTGGTAGATGTGTTTGATTGACTTCGGCTTCCTTGTACTTCATTCAATTTGTAAGGTAAAGTGTGCCCACTACGCACTGGAGTTAGAGAAATTTGAGTGGAAAAATTAGAGTGTTTTTGTCTTGACATATTTGTGAGGACCTACTTAAGGACGGTATTCCAAAGTTTCAGAATCGGACCTGTTATTGCATTTCATAACATAGTTCATTATAAATATATTTATCTTTAGATGATTGATTATTATGCACGTATTAGCTTAGATTTCAAATTGATTATTCTGTATTCATTGCTAGTGAGATGTATAGATACCTGAGAATAAATAAGGAAACAGTAATTTTATTTCTTAGTTGTTGTAGTATAGATGAAGTTTGCGAGTACTTTCTCTATAAAACTCTCACGAGGCTATAACTCATCCACTAGGGAATTCTTAGTGGTTTAAGGCCTTATTGCATATGGTCAATGCAATCGCACTCGGTGAAATGAGATTAATTAGAACTCCATTTTTTATCACATATTTTAATTTCTCATATTTGCTTGAGGACAAGCAAAATGCTGTTTGGGGGTGGTTTGATAAGAGCCCAAAACTGTAGTTTTAACCTCTTAATAATATTACATTTAGACCAATTATGCTTATAATAAATAAGAGGTAGCACTGTTTACGTGTTATTGTGTATTTCAGGCATTAGAGTCAAATATGTGAAGAAATATGTCACTTTTGCAAGAGAAAGGAGCAAAGGTTGGTAGCTAAGAAGTTCTATGATTAAAGCCCAAGTTTCAAGGAGAAAAAACCTTTTTAAAGCCCAGTCAAAGCTGAAAAGTCAAAGTTAACACGGGCAAAAATAGAGCATAAAAGTCAACAGAATTTCCACAGGCCGTATCTTTAGACTCATCCCTCAAAATTAGGCCTACTATATGTAAAAATGACCAGTTTAGAAAGAGCTTTCTAATGGTTCAAGCCTTGATCCAATCATAGGAGTAGCAATCAACAAAAATGTTGTTATAGTAAAGTTCAACAGAGAAACCCTTTCTGGACTTAAGTAATTAGATTTTGGGCTTGATTTAATGGCCCAAAACATAGCTCCAAAGCCCATGCACGAAATTGTAAACCTATCCCTCTCCTATATAAAGAAGACTAAGGAAAAACTCTAGGGATCTCATCTTTTAGTTAATTAGACTCTCCCATTAGTTATTTAATTTAGTTTTAAATCCTAGTTATTGTTTTATTAGCCTAGACACCATTAATTCAGTTCAAGTTATCTTTAATAAAATAGTTCTTTATTATATCTTATTCTTATTCTTTTAATCATGATAGTCTAATGAATCATAGCTAAACTTCCATTAGAGGGGTTTGATTGAAGCTTTGATGAAGACTTGATGTGTTAGTGTAGAATAGTTGTAGTAAAATATTCCACTCTAGGAGGTAGTTAATTGACCATGAGAATGGGTTTCAATTGCCTCACATGCTAATTATTAGTTGGTAGAGATTGCCATGAATAATTAGAGATTAAAAAGACCTAAACTTTATGTGAAAACATAAAGAATAAGATTGCAACAACTCTATACTAGCATATTAAGAATTAATCAAAGTGGAATCAAATCCCCCTAATACTCTTCTTCTCATTCACATCTTCTCATTAAATTCCCATAGTATAATTTAGAATATATTAATTAGTTAATTTCACCATATTAGTATAATTAAACCATTGCTCTCATTGATATTATAGAATTGTTTAAGTTAGGAAAATTGTTACTTTTAAGCAACTAGGAGTGGAACGAATTATGAATCCCGTTATTGCATGATAATTGATAGAAGTAAAAAAAGACAATTTCTTACCCTATGAATAATTATTTATGCTAGGAATAAGAAAGCTATTGGATTCTACGTTTAGATCAAAGTTTCTACTCTCGTTTATCATGCAATATGGTGGAGTAAAGATTTCGTTCCACTCCTAGTTGTTTAGTCGTAACAGTTTCAATAGTTTTAACAATTCTACGTATATCATGAGAGAAATAGATTGTAATTTTACTAATATGATAAAAATAACTAATTACGAAGATTTAATGGTCTAGTTTATACTAAGGCAATTTACTACAAAGATTTTAAATGGGAAGAAAGGATTAGGGGGATTTGATATTCACCTAGATAAATTCCTAATATGTTAGTGTAGATTATTGCAACCCTAACCAATAAAGATTAAGTATTTGATCCCTACCTATTTATGACATCTCTAACCAAATAATAATTAATATGAGAGGAAGTTTAAACTGTTCTCATGGTGAATAAACTAACCTCTAGATTGAAACTCTTGAATAAGCAATAAATCTAATTAACACATCAAATCTTCATCAAAGTTTCATCAAACCCCTCTAATGGAGGTTTAGCTAAGATTTATTAGACTATCATTAATAGAAGAAGAATAAGACATAATGAAGACAATAACAATAACTTGATTTTATTAATGGAGGATAGGGTTTAGAAACAATAATTAGGTTATACTAAAGAGAGAGAGAGAGCGCTAATTTAATTAAGAGAATTCTAATTAATGTGAAAGAATTTAAGAATTAAAAACTATATATTTAGAGTTATGCCTTAGTCCTCTTTATATAGGAGAGGGCTAGGTTTACAATTTCATGTATGGGCTTTGGAGCTATGTTTTGGGCCATTAAATCAAGCCCAAAACCTAATTACTTAAGTCCAAAAAGAGTTTCTCTATTGGAAATTACTGCAATAGCCTTTTCGTCCACTTTTACTCCTCTGATTAGATAAAGGTTTGGATCATTAGAACGCTTTTTCCGAGCCAGTCGTTTTGACATATAGTAGCCCCAATTCCGAGATTTGAGTTCAATGATACAGCATACAGAAGTTCTGTTGACTTTTCTACTCTATTTCTACTGACTTTGACTTTCTAGCTTTGACTGGGCTTTAAAAAGGCTTTTTATCCTTGAAACTTGGGATTTAACCATAGAACTTCTTATCAACAAACCTTTGCTCCTTTCTCTTGCAAAAGTGACATATTTCTTCACAAATTTGATTTCAATACATGAAATACACAAAAACACATAAACAATACTAACTCTTATTTATTATACACATAATTGGTCTAAATGTAATATTATTAAGGGGTTAAAACTATAGTTTTGGGCTCTTATCAATAATTGATAGTAGAACTTTGATAACAAATTGTGTAAATCTAGTAGCTTTCTTATTCCTAGCATAAATAATTATTCATAAGGTAAGAAGATTTGTTTTTACTTTTATCAGATCTCCTGAAGCAAATTTATATGGCACAACCTCTTGGTTTTGTTGCTCAAGTGGGGAAAGTCTGTCGATTAAAGAAGTCTCCTTATGGGCTCAAGCAGTTTCCTAGAGCTTGGTTTGCAAAGTTTAGCCAGGTTTTGATGCCTAATGGAATGACTAGGTGTGAATATGATCATTCCATTTTTTATCGAAAGACCCAGCAAGGAATTATTGTCTTAGTTATGTATGTTGATGATATCATTATCACAAGGTCTGACAAACAGTTTATTGCTCGACTTAAAGTCAATCTCTCAAGACAGTTCCAGACCAAAGATCTAGGAGAACTGAAGTATTTCTTAGGCATTAAAGTTACAAGTTTCCCTGGTGAAATTCATCTCTCACAGAGAAAGTATGTATTAGACCTGCTTAGTGAGACAGGTAATTTAAGAGCTCGCCCAGTAGAGACTCCTATGGATTCGAACGACAAACTCCAATCAAATGTTGGAGAGTTGTATTCCGATATTAAGGGATATCATAGACTGGTGGGAAAGCTGATCTATGCTACTATCGATTGCCTGGATATCGTTTCGCTTGGTCGATTGTAGTATCGCGATATGCATGCACCACAGATTCCTCACTACCAGGCAGTTATTCGTATTGTGCGATATTTGAAAGATTCTCCTAGTCGTGGATTGGTATATCGTTCTAATGGAAATTTTGATGTTGTTGGATATTCAGATGTTGATTACGCAGGATTAGTTTCAGATAGACAATCCACCACTGGGTATTGTACCTTCCTTTGTGGAAATTTGGTGACATAGAAGAGTAAAAATCAAACAGTTGTGTCAAAGTCTATTATAGAGGCTGAGTATAGAGCTATGGCTCAGGGGACTGGTGAGTTAATGTGGATTCATAATCTGCTACATGAGTTAGGTTTCGAGGTATAGCTACCGATCCCTCTTCATTGTGACAATCAAGTAGCTATTCATATCATTTCTAATCCAGTATTTCATGAGCGAACTAAGCACATAGAGTTAGATTGTCATTATGTCAGACATAAGGTTGAAACAAAAGAGATAAGTACTCCTTATGTGGCGTCTCAAGATTAGTTAGCTAATATCTTCACCAAAGTAGTGATTCGTCTAGTTTTGAGTTATATTGGTAACAAGCTGGGCATGAGCGATATCTATGCTCCAGCTTGAAGGGGGTGTTGAAGTATGTAGAGTCTCACACATTCTATAAGTGTGAGACCGTATCTTATTTAGTAGTTTCTATTATGGTGAAACCAATTACCGAGTATAAATATATGAATTGTAGGTTAGAGTAAAAAAACTCTAAACCCTACCTTCTTCTTGTGCCTCCATCATTTCTTCTTCTTCTCTACTTCATCTCTTCAACCTAACCAACTAACCACTATATGAATCTCCAAGCATAATTAACTGTTCCGGCCATATTGTTCGTCAAACTTCTACATTTATGCCTTAAACCAAGTGGTGAAATGGGCATTTTAACAGGACATTCGTATAATGTGAAAGTTGACAACTGAAAACAAACAATTCTGGAAATTGTAGGCCACATTACCAATAGTCTAACACCATAGAAGACAATGAGAAGACCATAATTTTTTACTTAAGTCCATATTCTCTTTCTATCACTCTCATACCTCTCTTACTCACGATTCATTCCCTTATCACGACATGAAGCACTCTATCAATGTTAGTGATGTATATTTGTCGCAGAAGCAAGAATAATAGATACACACAATGTATAAAAATACCCAAAACTAGGGTTTAATGAATATAAATGAATTTCATAAATTCAATCTAATAATAAATCAAGTCTTCTCATCTCTTGTTTACAATGGTATTTATAAACAATCAATGAAACCTTAATAGAAACCAAACTCTATTCCTAAATCCTAATTAGAAGTAACTAATAATCGAAATAGAAACAAAGCTAAAAAGAAACAACTAGTCTAAATAATATAAATATGTAAACATGTGTGTGGCACATGCTAATCGTCATGTGTCCTCACATTAGTCCCCCCAGCTTAGGAAGAGCTCGTCCTCGAGATTAAGTCTTTGTACTTATAGTAGAAAGATCCATATGTTGAAATGCAACACTAGAAATCCATGCATTTTCTAAAGATGGACGGTTACACCACTTCACCAAATAATGATCATAAGTACCCTGACGAGTCGTAGTAGAAGAAACCTCAATGACAGTTTCAATTCTATCTGTAACAGTAGCAGGAGCCACAATATTATCAACAAGCAAAGGAATAGGTGGAACACTATCGCCAAGAAAAGGAGTGAGATCAGCCACATTATGAGTGCAAGATATACACATCTCAGGAGGGAGGTCCACCTCATAAGCATTATCTCCATGATGGGCAACAATAGGAAATGGGCTAAAACGTCATGTCATTAACTTGGGAGATAAAGGCCGACATTCCTTTCTCAAATAAACCATGACCAAATCACCAGCTTGAAAAGTCACTGAACGCTTGTGTTTGTCTTCATTAATCTTGTACATGACATATGATTTCTCTAAACGCTTATTAACATCCTTGATGATAGCACTTTTGTGGGGTAAAGAATTGAAGTTTCTTTATCCATTTTGGTACTAACTCACGTTCTTCGTGTGTATTGTTAGAGTAAACGTTTCGTTCCAACTTAAGACTAGGATAGCATTACAATCAGAGTTTGTTCAAGGGAAACTAGTGAGAAGGATTTTTTATGGTTGAGTAATATTAAAACTACTTAGCTTGATTTTAGATATCTTAAGTTAAAAGTTACGTAAACATGCACCACTAAAAAGAGAAATGGATAGATAGAAAGGTGTGGAAAGTTAAATCCACTCATGTGAAGAAAAACCTTTATTGCTTGAATCTAGTTTATTGTATCTCTAATTTTTCTTGGAATTCATAGACAAATCTTAATAAAGATTAGAGTTTGATCCCTAACAATATGTTTTTATCATTGCTAGTATGAGAAACAAAAGAAATAACTTATCTCTATGAAATCACCTCAATTCCTAACTAGACTCTACACCAACTTCATTTTGGGGTAGGATATAAAGTCTAGCTTATTTGCCCTAACCAAATAACTAGAATTCAATAACAAAAGTTGTTCCTCACATGAGCATCATTAACCCCCCACAAAAGAAGGTTTTAGGTCATGATCCTTGGAGTTGTATGCAATATGTTTGATTGTATGATAAGTTTAAAAGAAGAAGAGAAGAAGAGTGTAAAGAACTGAATTTTAAACTTCAAAGAACAAGATTTTATTTAGAGAAAAACTAAAGTAGCCATTAACACTATTACACCAAAAGAAACTAAGCTTAGCTAAAAATGAAAAATAAATTGAACATGGAATGAATGCCCTCATTTACCAATTCACTACACATGAGAGCAATCTCTCTTCCATCCCACGTGAAGCCACATCCCACATTAAATTCCATTCTATCTAAAACTAAATCAAGACAATAATCACTATTACAAGAATCCAAAGTCAAGTCTTGCTAATTAATGAGATGCAAGGTGTCATGTGGTGCCAATTATTTGTTTGACTTATGAGCTTGACTTGGGACATAATGACTCATCTAATCTCGTGGGCTCGCAAAGTGGGTCCACATGCTGCGTCTAGTGGCGGGCCAGTCTTTTGGCATTTTTAAGTTCCCGTCTTTGCGTATAGTTTGTCGCACTAATCGTCTGAGCAACTAACTTGCCAAATTTGGAGTCCTGGTTCAGGAGATATGAGCTTCGGAAGTTTGATGTTTCTGTGCACGTAATCCCGTTTCTGACTTAATTCTGTCCTATTTGAGTCTTTGGGCTCTAGTCCGGCTTTGTTGGGCTTCACATAGGCTTAATCGGAAATCTTTAAATGTACTCATTATTTCGTTCTTAAATACTAGCTTTATCATCATTTTTGCATTGGTTGCGCAATTCTACAAAAGCACGAAAATATGATTATTTCATGATTATTAAGCACATAATTAACCAAAATGTTACGTCTCTATGGGGTTTTATAATACAGTTTTGGTTGCTTATCAATCCTCATGAATAATTTAAATCCGAGAAACAAATTCCTCTACTGAAGTGCAAACTGGAACAGTCGATGGAATAGGAACAAGATCAAGAACGGTAAAAGGAGTCATACCAGTAACAATCATGAATGGAGAAAGGCATGTAGAACGATTGATAGAGTTATTATAGGCAAACTGTCACACCCCATATTTCCAAACAATTTCAAATAGAGAATTATTCAAGATATAAATATCTCAATCGCCACCCTATTCAATCATCTGAAAACCCAGGGGTAAAACGAAAACCTAATATCCTAATATCAAACATAATATTAAAAAAATCTGAGATCAAATTAGATCAAAAGAACAACTCTTCATTCACAAATTCAAGAATTACTAACCAACTCTATTACATCTACATCAAAACTAACAAAACTATACACTCTAAAAAACTTAAACCAGAAAGACTCCAATAGTGAATCCAAATCAAGTGTCTTCGTCCCCTGTATTTTACCATCTATGTTTCCAAAAACACACCCACGTTGCAAGAGAAAGCAAACATGAATCAGTAAATTGAATTTATTGGTATGAGTAAGACTAAAATAAAATATACAGTACTACATTCAATTTTCTAATAAATAAATAAAACATTTCCAACCATTCCAACTTGGAAAACAATATAGTTCTATTTTTCTAAAATGACATGTAGTTTCTTCCAAGCAAGCTCACTATACATAATTTCAAACTAGTAAACAAACAAATTATACCTTACCTTTAATCTATCATGTCGTGTTAGGGTAGGACAACGTCTCTGCATAAAAAGTTAATAAGTCCTACCTTTCTGCAAAACAAAGTTAGATTTCTCAAATGTAATCCTTTAAAGTATATTATACATTTATTTCACTCTCACTGCAACCATCATGGGTATACATAATCTGGCATAATATATCATCAATATTAACATTCATGTCACACCACCATATCCATTATATCACGCTAACCACATTCATATTTCTTCGTAAGAAATTATACAAAACCAATCATATTCAACAACTCACTCATATATAAAGCTAATATTTTATTTAAAAACCACTCGTCTCCTTACGAGAATGAGGAAATATCACAACCAGGGAGTACATTCATCTTTTGTGAGTATTAACTCACACAAACCACATAAACATTTCTTCATAAGAAATCATGTACTTCATAATACATAAATATTCATATGCAATAACTCCATCATATGTAAAATCAATATTTTACTTTTCTTATTAATTATCTTGTTGACTCATTTATTACTGGACACATCCCAACCTTTAGTTCCTATTCCACGATTTGCACTTCACACATTTGCCAAATCACACATACCCGTGTGCCTCACTCACACCGAATACCACTACAAGACATATGTCCCAAGTAGGGATATCACCTTTAGGAACATATTTCCATCTTGTAAACTCGTAACTTGTGAGTCACAACCATCTCTGGCCTTTCAATGCGCATAAACAAAGCCTCTTTTGGGCATAAAAATAACAACAGGTCATTCCAGTACATTCAAGGAATCCAGACCTACATTCTCGTACATTCAAATAATACAGCCAACCCGCAAGGCAAATGTCTTACTTCCTCTCTAAGACGGCTTTTCACATGACATCATTAGTCATAAACATTTCATTTTATTTCTTTTCATCAAAGATGTGGATAGATTTAAAGATGTGGGTGACACATTAAATCTTCACAACACTTTTTAACACCCAAGAGTTATCGTTTATTATAATATTTTTATCATAAAATAAACATCGATCTTCTCACACAGTAGAATCATTAATAAAGATTCCAGACACAATAGCCCTTTAACTCGCCTCAATATCAAATATATAAACCATATATATCAAAATTCTCAATTATGAGTAACGCATTAATTAAAGGCCTCATGAATTAAAATATACTCCCAATCGAGGAGCAACACTCTGAAAGAGCACAATTAGGTTCCACATACCGTTCACAAATACTTTAAATCACCGAGATACAACAATAAAATCCAATAACTAGCCATAACCAATTCTATATACATTTGAACATTTACGATAATTAGAAAATAATTATATCCATTCATTCCACACCAATCTTTCCATAATAATAATAATATACTAAAACTATAAACACGACATAACACACACCGCCATCATACCATTAACCAATTTAAACACCTAACCATTTGACTTAACTAATATTAATAGGCTCATTTTCTATGCTGCCTTGACAGATAACCCACCGTTGGATTTCTCTGAAATTTTAAAATGTAAAACTACTGTGTGTGATAAATATACAGATCCAATTTGACATCTATCCAACAAAGGATCAACCTCCATCTAATCAGAAGAAAAAACTGCGCACTACAGTTTTTCTGGTGTAGAAAACAACGACCAGTCACGCTTATGCGTGCCTCGACTGAAATCCAACCTTTGGATATGTCTATAATTTTAATATGTCGTACTACCATATTTTAAACAGCTACATTTTAAATTTAACCTCATTTCAGTATTGATTCAATCTCCATCTAAGCAAAAACTTACAACTGTGCATTTGAGTTTTCTACAATGAGTTAAACTAGAAACCAGTCTTGCTAATAAAAAGCCTCGACAGATATCCACTTGTTGGATCTGCCTGACAATTAAATATGTTGTACTTCAATGAGTCAGGACACTATGGTTTAAATTTGAGAGACATCCGAGAAGGAAATGATCTCCATCTAGGCAGAACGAAAAGAGTGCACAAAACAGTTTTATGAGTAGTGTTTACTATCCACTATTCATCTTCTTCACATACAACCCTAAAGTTCATTAATGGATTTCTACATCCAATCTACATGTATATATACATCACCACAACAACAACTAAGTGTTTCTACTTAAAACAAAATATAACTCACACGAAATTAAACATCAAGAAACTAACGTCCATATACCCATATTAATTGCTACTCAAACGATACTCGATACTCGTCAGTGTAAATACATATAAAAGTAAAACAAATAATAAAATCTACTCAATCACCCGAGATCGCAAAACATCAAAACAACTAATAGCATGCATACGGAAGACTACTCATGAATATATATATAGCAAAAAGAATTTTGACGTTAGTAACATAGTATGCCATGTTAAAAACTAATATATGTTCTACTACACTCAATTAATTATTTTAGTAACTCAAGCAAAGGAAATATAAATGGTAAAGTTCATCAAGATAATCCAAATGCATTTAGCAAATTGTGCTATTAATTATTAGTATTCGTATTAAATGCAATTTACATGTAGCAATACAAAACTAATTTCTTGATCATACGGTGCAGAATCTTAGAAAAACCTATTTCACAGAAGTTGTTCAAAATATGATTTCTTACGACTCACGCGGGTAGTTTTCTATTTTGAATTACAAAATATTTTATAATCACAGTTCTTTACATATTACTAAAAATCTATCCTAGTTTTACGTAATAGTATGAAAATCGAGATTTCGGATCAAATGATACAGAAACTCAGAAAAGGTTATTTCACAAAAGTTGTTCCAAATTAAATTTTCTACGGGATACAAGGGTTGTTTTTCGTTTTGAATGATAAACAAGTGATTAATAGCCACTCTTTACATATAATAAAGAAAGACATATATTTACTAATAATTTTCAATAAGCAATCCAAAACTTGATTTTTTTGTTTTCATCCATTATGTCTTAGACATTACAATCCAAACAAAACAATAATAATATAATATAAATTCTCTTAACACAATATCAATAAAAAAAAAATAGCATCTACTCATTTTAGATTGAATGCTAGTAAAAGAATATCAAAGCTTCATTTAATTTTCTCCAATCCTTTTTCTTATTCCTCTTCTCTTTCTTTTTAATAAAAAATATTCTTATTTTTAATGGAGGCTAGGGTTTTGTTTTTTGGATAGAAAGACTTTTACAAATGAAATTCGCAGGTTTGTTTACTTCAAAATTTTAAGTCTATTTAGCTTAACCTATGAGTCTTAAATGGGTCTAAAAACACCCAAGGCCCATACCTCTATGAATGGGGTACATTTTAACAATGTTTTCAAGCCCAAAATGATTCTCAAATACCCACAAAAGTTTTAACAACAAATTCAAATAATATACTTAATAAAATAAACAACAATAAGAATACCAATGTTCTATTAAAAAAAACAAAAAAAAACAAAAACAAAAACAAAATTTTTAACATGCTAGACTTCAAAATATTAGTTTCAATCTAAATAATATAATTTACATTGTTTAAAAATTGGGTTGTTATACAAACTTTGCTTGTGCTAAAACAAACTCCCAGGATTTGGGATTATATATATATATATATATATATATATATATTTATTTATTTATTATTTATTTATTATTTATTTTTTTTATTTTTTTTTGTTAGTCCATAAGCAGGGTTTTTTAGAGAGGTACCTTACCCCTTTTCATAAATACTAAAAGTGCTGATTATATCCTAACATATTCCTTACATATAGCATCCTCATATACAATTTTCTTAACATCCTCTGAGAATGAGCTAGGTACAATCTCTATGAAATTGATTGTCGGAATATTGGCAACTAGTGCATTTGCCAGCATATTAGTCTCTCTATAAACATGTAAAATAGTAAAACCATCTAGTTGTTCTATATAAAGTTGTATGTCTTCCATGATGTTCCTTGCTTGCCATGGATAGTGTGCTCTGTCCTTCATGAATGATACCACATTGCTTGAGTCTGTTTGGTCTTGAATCCTCTTTATGTTGTGTCTTTTGGTCATCTTAAGTCCTTGCCACAATCCTTGTAATTCAATAAGCGCTATGTCATAATGGTCTGCCTTTCCATGTGCTGCTGCTATAACTTGCCCATTGCAATCTCGTATAGCCGCTGCCCACCCTCCTTCTGTGCCTTGAAGTGTTCCATCTGTGTTCATTATGCATACATTTACCTCATCTTTTGTCCATTTACACCACCTGATATGATTCCTCTCTATTTTTATTTTGACATTCCAAATCTCCTCTAACCTGTTCCGGCTCGGTCCTTCCTTCATCTTGAACTTGCATGCTGTGAGTTTAGTCTTTGTGTCATTCAATATCATTTGAAAAAAATGAGAGGCTTGTGCCTTCTTGTTATTGAATATCTTTCTATTTCTTTCTTGTCATACCGTATAGATGAAGCCATTGAATAGCAGTTTCAGTGCGTCTTTGTCACAGCCCTTGCCTACTGCTTTTTCGATCACCCACTCTATTTCTTCTCGCCATGTCTGTTTCCTCTGTGTATTATATCCTACACTTGTGATTAGATTTTGCCATATATATAGAGTAATTACAATGAAAAAATAAATGCTCTACTGTTTCTCTCTCTCTCCAACACAATACACATGTGTCAGTCCTCACTACCTTCCTCTCCATTAGAACATTCATAGTTGTAAGTCATCCCCGAAGTGTTAGCCATGATATGAAAGAATGTCTTGGCATTTGATTTGAATACCATACAATTCCATGCCATTGTATACTCTGCCTCGAGCTCCTTAGACTATTATAGGTGTTCTTCAACTGAAAATCTTCATGTATTGAATCAGTCCATACCACTCGATCTTCTCCTCTTCCCAGACTAACAGTTTCATCCATTTGCAATACAATATCAGGTAAATGGACTCTTATGTGATGCAATATGTTCCACTATTAATTCTCGATCATACTCGCTACTGTATCATTCTCTCTGCAATTAGATCTATGTATTAAAGCTTGTGGGAAATATTTCTTAAGAATACCTACTAGATGCCAAGGATCTAACCAAAATCTAGTTCCATTTCCATTCCCTATTTGATGAAGTGCTATGGATACAGCTTGAACTCGATCTTTCATCAGATTTCTCCACACCCACAAACAATCATTAGGAATCTTCAAATGCCAAAAATTCCTATCCTTAATCAGATTCTTCTTCACCCAATCCATCCATAAAGTTCCTTTGTTACTCACAATGCACCATATGTGCTTGAGGTTCGTTACATGATTCACTATACTGATGTTTCTAATTCCCAGTCCTCCTTCTTTATATGGATGACACATATCTTCCCATCCAAGCATTGCATGTGAAGTGTTTCCATCAGGCCCATTCCATAGAAAGTTCCTTAATAGTCTATTGATGTCTTCAATTGTCTTTTGAGGTAGCACAAATGATGAGAACTAGTAAACACTAAGGTTGTTAAGCACTGCCTTTAATGAGTTGTAACATTCCCGCATAAGATAGAGTTTTACCCTTCCAACTCTAAATTCTATTACTCACCTTTTCAGTCAAAGGTCCACAATCCTTATGAGTAAGTCTTGTGGTGATTAGAGGCAGCCCTAGATATTTGACAGGTACTGTACCTTTAGCAAACTGAATGATGCCTTGAATTTGATCAAATGTGGTCCTATCCATTCCTGCAAAGAATATATTACCTTTCTCTATATTGACCTGTAGCCCAGTACTTTCCTTGAAATTTTGCAACACCTCCCTTAAGCTCTTTACTGTTTCAACATCTCCATGCATAAATGATATAAGATCATCTAGAAATGAAAGATGAGTGATAATAGGATCAAAACATTTGTAGTGTAGTATGTATCCTCCTGCATGTACCTTTCTCATCAATAGTTTTGAAAATAGCTCTATTACCATCACAAACAAGTAAGGTGACATAAGGTCTCCTCGTCTAATCTCTCTCTTGCTTTTGAAATATCCATATGGAGCTCCATTGAGCATAATAGAATACCTTGTTGTCTGAATACATATAAGAATCCATTTGATGAACTGTATAGGTACTCTAATGTTTGTTAAAGTGATAATGATAAAATGAATAGCTTACCTACGGGATGAACGATGAATCCAAACGTAAGTTAACTAAACTTATCCTTTTACTCTTAATTATCAAAGCTTCTACTCTCAATGCGAATTGCACTAAATGGAGTACGAAGTTCGTTCCACTCCTAGTTCTCTAGCACGGATTGTTTTCTAAGTCTAACTAGTCGCCCTTAAGTCAATGAGAGCTTTACGAAATATTATACTACGATACTTAATTAAGATGATTACTAGAAATTAACTACAAATGCTATGGAAATACTATTGTTTGACTCTAGATAAAGGAATTAGAGGGGAATCGAATCCACCTCGAATCTAACTTAATGACCTAGCATAGATTGTGGTATCTCGATTCTTACGTTTTCACGGCAAGAATTCCGAGTCTAATCCCTAGTTTTCATGGCATTTCTACCAAGTACTAACTAGCATGTGAGGTCGCCCACCCATTCTCATGCTTAAACACCACCTTCTATAGTGGAATAGATTCTACAATGTTTCTATACTAAACAACTAAGTTTTCATCAAGGCTTCATCAACCCTCTAATGGAGGTTTAGCCTTGAGTCATCAATCTAACATTTACCATTGAATCTAAACTAAACATAATGTGAGAAATTGAGAATTACTTAATTTAGCAATAATGAATCTAATTTAATGGCTGGAATAAAACAATGACAAGAATTGAATTTAGATCTAAAATGGAAATGACAAATTCGAACTTGATAAAAATACTACTTTATTTATCTAATCAATCAAGAACAATGATTCGTAGATTTAATCTAAAACAAGAATTTAAATGGAACTAAAACTTAATTTAATAAATAAAACTAGATCTATAATTCTATATCTTAATTTAGGTCTAACTAGCTACCATTAACAAAGAGCTAAGCTTTTGTTTTTATACATCCAGATCCAAAATTCGTGCATGGGCTTGGAGCCATGGGTTGGGCAGAGAATCGTGCCCAAAACCCAATTCTTTCAAATCCAAAAGGCCTCTTCAGCTGCAGTTGGCTTCCACAGACTTTTCGTCCACTTCTGCTCCTCTGATTGGGTCAAGGCTTGGACCATTGCAAAGCTCTTTCCGAGCCGGTCGTTTTGACATAAGGTAGGCCTCAATCCGAGGTCTGAGTCCAAAGATATGGCATTCGAAGTTCTGGCTGACTTTTGCTCCTTTATCTCGCTAAAGTGGCACATTTTCACAAGATAATGGATTTTGAAGCCCGAAATGCATAAAAAAACACGTAATCAAGATTAACTCTTACTTATTATTCACATAATTGGTCTAACAAGATGATTATTAAGGGGTTAAAACTACAGTTTTGGGCTCTTATCAAACCACCCCCAAACAAAGATTTTGCTTGTCCTCAAGCAAATATGAGAAATTAGAATAAGTGACCAAAAATGGAGTTCTACCTAATCTCGTTTATTTGAGTGCGATTGCATTGACCATATGCAACAAGGCCTTTAAACCACTAGGAATTCCCTAGTGGACGAAGTTATAGCCTCGCGGAGAGTTTTCCAATGAAGGTACTCACAAACTTCATCTATACTACAACGACTAAGAAATAAAACTATTGTTTCCCCTTCATGCTCAACTATCTATACATCTCTATAGCAATTACATAAGAATAACAGTAAAACCCTAAGTTAATATATGCATAATAATCAATCATCTACAATAAACATATAACAATGAGTAATACTATGAAATGTTTAGCGTGTTTGTTTTCGAGAACTCGAATAGCGCCCTTAAGTAGGTCCTCACATAAATGTCAAGACAAAAACCTCTCGATTTTTCCACTCAAGTTTAAGCTACTCCATTGTGCAAGTGGGCACACTTTACCTTACAATCTCAATGACAACAAGGAAGTCGGGTCGATCAAACACATCCGCCACTTACTATCACACTAACCTATTCCTAATTGAGCTAGAGGTCTTTATTAGGTGTCATGGGATTAGGAGATGGTTTAAGAAGGAAGGAAATGGATATTCTAGAGAACAAGTCTGAGATAATAGAGTCTTCATATTATGTAACTAGAGAAAACCTTGTTATTTACTTTTGCTTCTACACTTTGTTTCCATCCTTAGCCATATTTTTCTTTTCTTTGGCCTTTGACTCCCTTTTATTCTATTTTTTTTTTTGGAGTTTTTATTTATTTCTATATTTTTTTTTTTTTTTTTTTTTTTTTTTTTTCTTTTCTCTTTGGATGGAAACTTCTTTTCTTTTATTTTTCAAGCAACTAACTAATTTTTGTTTACACACGTGTTTTTCTTCTTCTTTTCTTCCTCATTCTATTCTCGGACTTATTCTAAATGGGTAGGTTGATTTTTTTATTTTGTTTTGTTTTTGTAACAGGGTAAAGGAATTGTGGTTTATGGAAGGCTAAAGAAAAGGCTCAGAGTGGCTTACTAATTAGGAAAGTAATTCATAGGTTTGAATTTCTGGCTATATCGATCCAAAGAGCGGCCTAAATTCTCACTTAGGATATGGTTTAGTGATCAAGCAAGTGGACGTGTGATTTCTCTATCCGGATTTTACTTCTCCCTTGTGTCATTTCTCACATGTTTCGGCTTCATATAAGGCTTTTAGGCTATATTCTCACAGGATTTGTAGAATAAGTACTCTAGCCTAGATTTCAGTAAAACTTATCGCTAACAATCATAGATACTCATGTAATAAATTTATAGATAGATGCAAAGATTATTACCTACATATTAACCTAAGTTTCTAACAATTATTCCGATGCAACAGCCTACGGAGACTTCTAGATTGTTAAAAGCATGGAGAAAGAAAACAATACCAATATTCCTAAGTGTTTAGCATACTTATTTATTTATATTTTTGAATTTTGAAATTTTAACTAGAAAACAAGTGCACATTATACATATCTATATCCTAACAGATGTCTTAATTACACATGTTTCTATGCCCCCCCCAAACAAAAAAGCATGCTTTGTCCTCAAAGCATTTAAATAAAGAGTGTAGGAAAAATACCATTGAAACTCGTGGTAATTCAAACATCCGCAAAACAATGTTAGAACGAACTAATATAGGAAATAAAAACTGACGCAACACTATAAGAGTTCCACCCATTATGGGGTTAACAGACTTAAATTGCTTGGGACATAAGCAGACACTAACTTAACTAAAACTTACCTGCACCCCAAACATTTACTCGCCATCCTCCTCTTCTATATGAGGTTCTTTCAAGATCCCCGCCATGCCATAACAACTTGCCACGCCTTTACGCCGTATCATCAACTAATGCTAACCTCTCTAGTGTTATTTGGTGTGATGGGGTGTAAGGAGCAACCAAATGTGGTTGATTCCGCCATCCCGCCAAGTCATGGCTCGAATGATCTTACCACACGATTGGTAGGTCTCATGATTTCGACCCTTTTCCAATCTGCGGTAATCGCGGTACAGAATACGGTAGGCAAGCCGCGATAAGATAAGGCAAACCAAGACAAGACAGGCATAAGAAGGTACTTATGCCTCAAGGTATGGGCTCGCCTTTCAGAGTAGCAACTAAAACTCGGGAATGTCATACCTACGACGCCCCTCGCCTAAAGCAAGGAAAACGCCACCGGTATTATTGGCGTATAAACCGCCGTTCCTAGAATGTTCATCATGATGAACAACATGGTTGTGCCTACATTCAGTGATAGGCTACTCGTATGCATGTTATATTGGTCTTGGTCCATGATATTTAAATACCCTCCCCCATAATAATACTCATGGAAATAGGCATATTCATATAGGTATGAAGTTATCCGTCATATATCCCCACGTGTGCATAGGGTGGTCGTAATGGCAATCCCAAAACCAAAGCTATCAAGTGTTTATTGAATTCCATAGTCGCATTCATCAATAGTAAGGGAAAAATTTTTGTTCTCCTTCTTGGGTACAAAAAAAAAGTAATATTATTATAGAAGAATTCAGTAAAGTTTAGGTGAAAAAAGAATCGGCATCACTCACCGTAAGATGCCGCCATCCTAATCGCAAGATCCGCCGTGGAACGATGCTCCATAGGTATAGGTTCCCATCAAGTCTTCAAAAGACTGCTCAGAATGACTATAGGTGGTGTCATCTCAACACTACTTTGTAGAATAGCTGCGAAAACCCGGAAGAACCTCGAAAATCTAAAATTCCTGTGGTTTACTAAAGAGGGGCTGGCGCTGCCAGATAGAGCGAAGTCGCTCTTTGGTTTTGGACTTACAGAGTTTGAGCTGGCTGGTCGCTTCGATTGCGCTGGGCGCCGAGTGAAATTTTCGATTTCAGTGTTTGAGCTGGTCGCGCTTCTACTTGAAGCGGCGCGCTCTAGTGAATTTTTTATTTACAAGAAAGTAGGGCGAAGTCGCTGCTCAGCTTTGAGCTGGGCTTCGTGAGAGTGCAGAAATTGAGTTTCTAAGAAAAAACAAGAAAAAACAAGAAAAAAGGGCTGGAGTGAAAAGTGAAAGATGATTGTGGGGTGTAGTGTGCGTTGTGAGTGTAGTATGATGGAAGTTTAAATAGGTTCTGGGTTTCCAAAACGAATCGGCAAGTTGCCAAATTGTTTTAAGGCCATTTCCGGAAATAGGAAACTGCCAAACCCGAAAACGGAAACTATCCATAGCTTTGATTTCCTAACAACCCTGGTATCTTTTACACTTGGTTTAGAATAGTAACTTCTAAACTCTCCTACATATCATGCTACCACTACAAAAATTCATAGATATGCCGGTATCGGCCTAATTTCAACTTTTACTCCAAGACAACCTTTCGAAAGATGATCAAAATAAATTATATTAAAATAATATGGAATCCAAACAATCTAAAACAAACAACTTAATATTCAAATCTAACCATCAAGTAAAATTCCACTACAAAACAATAAAGACAATGAAATAAAAGGACACAATTGATGGTGAACACCTAGGGCGCAGGAAGAAGATGGTCCCCGAGATGGAGATCGGCTCTGTGGTGACGAATGGCTTGAGCCATCCGCCTCAAGGGCGACGACGACGCCATGCCTCTCGCGACTCACCGAGACAGACTCATCCACGAAAGTGGCATGCGTCAGTAGCATCTCTATCCCGAACAAGCGCGGCTTCCATCTCGCCTTGAGTAACGGCATAATCGGGCTTGGTGGTTATTGTGGATAACCTCCATGTTAGACAAGATATCATCCCCGACCCTTTACGAGCATTTCAACCGCCGCCCCAAGGTCCGCTTTGCTTATTTTCAAGTACAATCTGTCTATGTCTAATATCTTCACAGATACGATAACCGCGATCGCAAAACCAGCTTTGCAAAGATTATCATTCGCTCTAAATTAGAAGTATGACTATCAAAATTATCCTCAACCAACCATGTCATATCTTCCTTTTCATCATCCGACTCAACTTCCTTCTCTGCAGACAACGGCCAAGTCTTTTGGATGCATTCTTTATAAATACTTGCATTAGAAGGCAATTTGATCTTAATAGGAGCGGATTTAGTGACAGCTCTAAATGAGAGCATAATCTTAGTGATCAATACGGGAAGAGGCGCCAGGCTCTTTCCCACTCCTCTAATGACATTCAAAATGAAATCGAGGATGCAGAAATTATACTCCTTCGTTTGCAAATTCCAGAGAACGTGCAGACACTGAAGTCCGATGTCGCTGACTTTGTCTTTCCCGAGGACGTTCTTACCAATCCACTGAGCGACAGCCAGTTGATTGGTTCTCGTGGTCGCCCGGGCTTAACGAATGAGATATCGTGATTGTATTCACCCTCTATGACCAGAGATCTTTCATCAAAACAGGAACCGCAAAGATACCGAGATTCCCGTTTGGTCGTGATCTAGGTTGGTTACTGGGGTGATTCCTAATAATAGCTCAACCAACAACCGCCTCGAACTTCCCTCCGCGTTCCTCGCTATCCTAATGAAAATCCTAGTTCCCTCCACTTCTCGTTTCTTATAAAACTGTTCTACCAAATCATAGTGGTAGAAATCCTCGTCAAATACCACAAACCGCTCCAATTTCTCTTAAACATCTCCGCCATAAAATGGCTAAACCGCCGGAAGCAAACGATTTTCCGCGCAGAATTTCTACGCCGTTGCGCCATTGAAGTTATTTACTGATTTGGGGTTTGTAGATGGTGGTGGATGCGAGTTTGATGAAAACTAACCAAACCAACAGTGGTGGTTATGGTAGGTTCGGCGGCAGGTTCGAAAACTCGAATTGGTTGGTGGTTTGTTGGTGGAAACGGTTGGAGATTGTGTTGGTGTTTGACAATGGGGGTTGGGTGGTCTTTCTATTTGAATGTATTCTATTTTTTTTATTTATTATTATTTTTTTTATTTGGGTTGCTAGGGTTTGGATTTATACTTTGTGTCAAGCGGCTGGAGAAGAAGAAGATCGCGATTTGGTTTTGGAAAGGGGGGCGCGGGCGCGTTCTAGGTGAGCGTGAGTCGGCCCAAGCCCAATTCGTATTTTTTCGACTTTGTCGCATTTTAGCTAATTTCAAACTAGATTTCCCGCTTCGTTATCGGTCCGATTCTTGCGAATGAGATATGGAAATGATCAGGAGAGAATTTCCAATCCAATGATCCATAAAACACTCGATTCCAACCGGGGGTGACGAATAAGATAGTGGAAAACGCCTCGTAGTGCGTGCATGACGTAAGTTATGCGCTTAACTAATGAACACTAAATTTGATAACGCCAACCCAAATGAACTATACTAATGGACCTAAACAACACAACTAGAAAGTTCGAAAGCAATCCGGATGGAAAGATCGATTTTGACTTCCCCAAACAAATTTTTAACCACAAAATTTGTTTACAACGTGGGTCGCTTTAAAGTCGATTCCCAAGACTTGTTGGATTGCTATGTCTATGATTTTTATGAATTTTAATTTATTTTTATTTGTTTACTATAAGAAACACGAAAAACAATAAATACATAATTCACTCCATAGAGGAACATGACTCAAAAAATCGAAAAACATGCTAAAGTGGAAAACGTGAATTATGTGAATCGTGGACTTAGGATCCCAGACTTACAGCCACACACTCCATAAGGAGGGCCCGGTTACCTGAATGGTGTACTTATCAAGATATGGAAATGAAAGTAAGTACACCAAATGACAAGGTCAGTCCCATAGATGTGGTCCCGTAAAAGGACTTCCTCCACATCGGGGACAAAAGTTCGTGAAAATGTTTTAACCGTTGACCATTAACTTGAAAGGTACCGTTGTCATGGGATTTACCAAGGTAATTGCCCCGTAGGGGTGACTTCAAGAACTTAAAAGGACCGCACCAACGGGTTTTAGTTTCCCGGGAAAATATGTAGACGGAGTTATAAAGCAAAACCTTTTGTCCGACCACAAACTCTTTTACGCAGATATGCTTATCATGAACACGCTTCATGTTGGCTTTATAATCCTTCGCGAGATCGTAAGAATCGCCACGGATTTCTTCAAGCTCATTTAATTGTAACTCATGCGTTTGACGCCCGCCTCATCAATATTGAAATTAAGGCTTTTATAGCCCACAGAGCACGGTGCTCTAATTCAATCGGGCAAATGACATGGTTTCCCAAATACAAGTCTAAAGGGAGACATACCTATAGGAGTTTTGAAAGCAGTTCTATATGCCCATAAGGCATCCGATAGACGCTTCGACCCGATCTTTCCTATCGTGGTTTATCGTTGTTTCTAAAATCTTTTGATTTCCTATTAGAAACTTCTACTTGTCCGCTAGTTTGTGGATGATAAGGAGTTGCTATTTTGTGTGTAACTCCGTACTTTTTCACTAGGGATGCAACAACTCATTTGCAAAAAATGTGTTCCCCATCACTAATGATGGCTTTAGGAATGCCAAACCTACAGAAAATGTATTCTTTAATAAAAATACTACGGTCTTATGGTCATTGCTACGCAAGCTAGGGCCTCTATCCATTTAGACACGAGTCCACGGCAACTAGAATATAAATATAACCGTGGGAAACAGGGAAAGGGCCCATGAAATCAATACCCCAAACATCGAAAAATTTCTACTATCAAGATTGGATTTAAAGGCATCATATTACGCCGGATTCGCCCAAGTTGTTGGCAACTAATACACGCCTTGCAATGCACTTGGGCATCCTAAAAAGGGTAGGCCAATAAAATCCACATTGAAGAACTTTAGCGGCTGTTTTCATTCCACTAAAGTGGCCACCACACTCTTTGTCATGGTAGAAGGATAGAACTTCATTATATTCCCATCGGGAATGCAACGAATTTAATAATCTGATCCGCACAATACTTAAAAAGGTAGGGCTCATCCCAATAATATAACTTGACTCGCCAAGAACTTCTTACGCTCATTTCTTGACCAATTATGAGGCATAACATCAGCCGCTAAATAATTTACGATGTCCCGATACCATGGTGATGAAAAAATAGCATACAGATGCTCATCGTGAAAAGAGTCGACTATGGACTCGTAATCACTACTATCGCCATTTGTAAGTCTAGATAAGTGGTCGGCAACCACGTTTTCGACCCCTCTTTTTTGTCCTTTATTTCTAATGTGAACTCTTGCAGGAGAAGAATCCATCGGATTAATCTCGCTTAGCATCCTTCTTTGCAAGAAGGTACCTATGGTCGCATGGTCCGTGTAAACTAAAGTTTTAGAACCAACCAAATAAGGACTAAATTTATCTAAAGCATAAATGACAGCTAAGAATTCTTTTCAAGTAGTTGTATAATTCCGTTGAGCATCATTTAAAGTTTTACTAGCATAATAAATAACAGTGGACTTATTATCTAGTTTCGTCCCAAGACAAAGACCAACCGCATAGTCACTAGCATCACACATGAGTTCGAAAGGTTTTGACCAATCAGAGGCTGTATAATAGGTGCAAGATGGTTAGGGCTTTTAAGGTGTCAAAAGCCCTGTTTACGTTAAAATTAAAATCAAAGATTGCATCCTTCAAAAGCAGGTTAGTTAAAGGCCTAGCTATTTTGAAAAATCTTTAATGAACCGCCTATAAACCCCCAAGATGGCCTAGAAAGGCTCTAATCTCACCGGACAGTCCGTGGTTTAGGTAGGGTCGCTATCTTATCTAGTTTGGCTTTATCTACTTCGATGCCATCACTAGATACAATATGACCTAGTACTATGCCTTTTTGACCATGAAATGACACTTTTCCCAATTTAAAACGAGGCTCTTTTCTTCACACCGTCAAAACCTTAGACAAGTTAGACAAACAAATGCGGAAGGAGTCTCCATAGATAGAAAAATCATCCATGAAAACTTCCATAAAGCTTCTACCATGTCACTAAATATATGAAGCATACAACATTTTGGAAGGTACTGGGGAGCATTACAAAGGCCAAAAGGCATTCGCGTTTATAGGCATATGTTCCGGGCGGACATGTGAAGGTTGTCTTTTTCTTGGTCATCAATATCAATAATAATCTGAAAATAGCCGAGTAGCCATCCAGAAACAATAAAAGGCATGACCAGCCGACGCTCAAGCATCCGATCTATAAATGGTAAGGGAAAGTGATCCTTTCGTGTCATAGCATTTAAACGCCTCAGAATCAATACAGATTCTCCATTTCATAGGACCTCGAGTGACAACATAGTCACCCTTCCCGTTACGCACCATGGTAATTCCCGACTTCTTAGGAACTACATGAATGGGACTTACCCATTCGCTATCGGAGATTGGGTATATAATACCCGCGATCCAAGAATCGCAATACTTCTTCCCTAACCACCTCTTTCATCATGGTGGTTTAAGCGACGCCGAGGTTCGCGAGAAGTCTTCGCTATCCTCCAAATGGATACGATGAGTGCGACATTAGGGTCGATGCCCTTAATGTCACTAAGGACCAACCAATCGCAGACCGATGTTCCCTAATCACCCTTATTAAAGATGTCTCTTCATCTTTAGATAACAAAGAAGATATAATTACCGGATGACTACCATCCGGATCAAGTTGTATATATTTTAATTCCGGGAAGAGGTTTAAGCACCGGTGGGTGGAAAAATCAATAGATATTTCGTCCGGTCCTCATTTTGCATAATGAATACCCTTTAGGTAGCAAGTCTTCATAATCGGTGTATGGAGCAACCGACGGGTCTACAATTGGTGTGGACTCTAGGATGGTGTTGACTTCCTCTAAGTAGGAGTCATTTACAAAATCAAGGTCCCAAGGAAAGGAATTTGTACATATTGTTTTCGTGAAACGTGTTGTTAAAATAATCTTGAGCTAAACTCTCAATCATGCTAACCTCCCCATCTATAGAATTTAATCCGTAACTCGTTTCATCATTTTAAAACATTTACCTCGACGTAAAGATGGCCAAAAGATAAGGACATCTTTCCATCGCGACAATTTATAAGCGCATTGGCGGTTGCCAAGAAGGGGCCCTAAGATGATCGGTACAGAGTCATTAGCTTAATTTCAGATCGAGGATAACAAAATCAGCCAGGATAGTAGAAATCCCGAACCTTAACAAGCACGTTTTCTACTACACCTTTAGGATACTTAATTGACCGTCCGCTAATTGCAACGCTATTTTTGTAGGTTGCATTTCTGTAGACCTATTTGTTTATATAAGTAATACGGGAGTAAGTTAACACTCGCCCGTGTCTAATAAAAGCGGTCGTCGTGTGGGAATCTCCTAAGGTGCATTTCTGAAGGGATCTACTGTGGTCCTTGTACTTAACAATTCCATTATTTTCGGATAAAGTTGGGAACCGCTCAGCTTTAAAAGCGCCTTTGGGTATGTTCGCCTTACGCCTAGTAGTGCACAACTCTTTAAGAAACTTAGCGTGGTTAGGAAGCTTTTTAATAGCTCTCGAGAAAAGGGAGGTTTATCGTTAGATTCTTGAAAACGCTCCTAATTTCCTCAAAGTTTGTATCCCTAGTTAGCATGGCTAATTTTTGAGGAACGGTGGTTTCGCTTCTATATTTCGTGATATGGCTCTACTTGTGTATAACCTTGGCTTTCGGTTTCTTTGGTTGTGGTTTAACCGTACCTCTACCGTGGTAGGCTCCTCGTTTTCTATTTCGTATCTAGTTCGATATCCGGTGTAGGAGTATCGATGGGGTAACTATAGGAGCGAAGTTATTTTTGTTATCTACCACTCTTCCGCAATCCGGAGAGTGGTGATGGCATTTAGGTCACCTACGATTGTAGTTTCCGCACTAGAATTACCGTTTACCTCAAATTTTGTGTTTTTGTTTTAGGGTTTGGTATAGCTTGACCGAAACACGCCTTTTGGTTGGTTTCTCTTGGGCTAACCGTTGTATGCCCCGATTTATTGATTGTAAGATCCGCTCGCTTGATTTAGTCATTGATTGGAAAAGTTGTTGGGTAACTCTGTATAAAGCGCCGATAACGATCCGGTTGTGTAGGTGTAGTAGTCACGGGTGGTGCGACCGAACTATATCTCGTTGATTATTTATGGGTGGGTTGTGATAGTTATTATTATTAACCGAACGATACCTCTATTGGTATTATAATTATTATAATTATTTTGACCTTGTGCTTGACCTTGCCTAGGTCAAGGCTTTGGTTGTTATAATTATTATAATTCCCTTGACTTTGTCCTTGTCCTTGTCTAAGTGAAGCTTGGTTATAATTGTTTGCTTGCCTAACGTTTTGATTATTGTACCCGGAGGTGTTACTTGTTGATTATTTCTCCAACTGAAGTTGGGATCGCCTCCGCGGGTTAGGAATAGGATAGTTATTAATAGAGTAAACATTATCTTGCTCTAGTGGTTGTTGTTCATAAGCTAGAGGACAATAATTGTCGGTGCTCGGACTCAAACAGAAATTACATGGGTTGGAGTTTACATTCATGACGGGGATAGGCTTTTGTTGAACGTAAATAGCCTCCACTTTTTAGTTAGAGAGATCGAGTAAATTTTAAGTTCGATCGGTTTTATTCTCAAACATACCGGGGCCTTGATCGTTGAAGAAGAACTAGCGAGCGGGGATATCATCACTCCCCAATTATTATTCCGTTTAGTTTGGTCTTCTAAAAATTTGTAAGCCTCCGAGGCTCCTTTACTTAGGAAACTACCCCATTCATTATGTCAAGGACTTCTTTATGGTGATGTTGAAGTCCTTTGAAAAGGCACGAACTAACGGTCTTTTGCTAGGTTATGGTGTGGACACTCTATAAGGAGATCGGTGAACGATTCCATGCCTCGTAAAAATGATTCATGAGGGTTCATCGGAAGAAATGAATCTTGGAAAGCATTTCATCCGCTTTAGGGGTGGGTAAAAATGTTCCATAAACAAATTTGAACAAGTTTAGCCCACGGTCCACACAGAATTAGGCTTTGGGCGTTAACCAAGACGCCTTTATCGGCTAAAGTGAAAGGAAATACCCTTAGTTTAATCTGTTCCGCACCAACCGTAGGGGATGGTGGAATGTTGTAAGGACTTGTTCAATCCCACGATAGCCGATAGGGTTTTTCATGGTCTAACCCATGAAAACGGGTAACAGATTAAATATATTTGGGGATTCAAAATCCCGTTGGTCCGCTAGAACGATGCAAGACTTAGGGCTATCGCTCAAGGCTTTGTAAAAGTCGGAGAGAGAGAGTCTCTTTCTTCACCATTATGTCGTATGGTGTGTGATAGTAGTTAGAGGTGTCGTGGGTGGTGTACTAGATAGACTTGTTTGTTGTGGTGTAATTACGTTTGTTGTTTTTGTTCGACCAGACCTTAATCTCATGCAAGACTAAGTTAAGCTTAACTAAACATGCCACACTCCAAACAATTCTGATATACTAGTAAAAAAACCTCTAACTGGAAAATGCGAGGTATGGAAGAAAGGAATACCTGATAGCGTCCTTGCTTCGCTTATGAATAGCGTCTTGTGTACGCGTGTTCAGTGTATATAAGAGATTAGAACACTGAAAAGCTTGACAACTCGAAGTTCGAATCAAACTGTGGAAATCCTGAAATTTCAGTGAAGGCTGGCCAGATTATTAGGCGAAGGCGGCTCTAGGCAAAGTCGACCTCGAGATAAGATAAGCAAATTCGCTCTCTTTAGTTTGTAATGTCGAATTCCAAGTAAGATAGCTGGTCGCTCTTTTTGGCGGCCAGCCTTCGGTTAATCGAGAATTCCAAGAACATAGCTGGTCGCGCTCTTTTTGAAGCTGGGCAATTTCGTGTATTTTCTCGCGGAATTTTTCCAAACTGAAACGGCAACCACAGTATGAATCAAACAAGGGTGGGTGGGTGAAATGGGACTTAAAAATAACTAATTATATTATGAAAACAATGCTAAAGTGCAACTAAGATGGCAGCGGCGCCATTTTGATAATGATAAAATGAATAGCTTACCTACGGGATGAACGATGAATCCAAACGTAAGTTAACTAAACTTATCCTTTTACTCTTAATTATCAAAGCTTCTACTCTCAATGCGAATTGCACTAAATGGAGTACGAAGTTCGTTCCACTCCTAGTTCTCTAGCACGGATTGTTTTCTAAGTCTAACTAGTAAGCCCTTAAGTCAATGAGAGCTTTATTTAAATATTATACTACGATACTTAATTAAGATGATTACTAGAAATTAACTACAAATGCTATGGAAATACTATTGTTTGACTCTAGATAAAGGAATTAGAGGGGAATCGAATCCACCTCGAATCTAACTTAATGACCTAGCATAGATTGTGGTATCTCGATTCTTACGTTTTTCACGGCAAGAATTCGAGTCTAATCCCTAGTTTTCATGGCATTTCTACCAAGTACTAACTAGCATGTGAGGTCGCCCACCCATTCTCATGGCTAAACACGACCTTCTATAGTGGAATAGATTCTACAATGTTTCTATACTAAACAACTAAGTTTTCATCAAGGCTTCATCAACCCCTCTAATGGAGGTTTAGCCTTGAGTCATCAATCTAACATTTACCATTGAATCTAAACTAAACATAATGTGAGAAATTGAGAATTACTTAATTTAGCAATAATGAATCTAATTTAATGGCTGGAATAAAACAATGACAAGAATTGAATTTAGATCTAAAATGGAAATGACAAATTCAACTTGATAAAAAAATACTACTTTATTTATCTAATCAATCAAGAACAATGATTCAGAGATTTAATCTAAAACAAGAATTTAAATGGAACTAAAACTTAATTTAATAAATAAAACTAGATCTATAATTCTATATCTTAATTTAGGTCTAACTAGCTACCATTAACAAAGAGCTAAGCTTTTGTTTTATACATCCAGATCCAAAATTCGTGCATGGGCTTGGAGCCATGGGTTGGGCAGAGAATCGGGCCCAAAACCCATTCTTTCAAATTCAAAAAGGCCTCTTCAGCTGCAGTTGGCTTCCACAGACTTTTCGTCCACTTCTGCTCCTCTGATTGGGTCAAGGCTTGGACCATTGCAAAGCTCTTTCCGAGCCGGTCGTTTTGACATAAGGTAGGCCTCAATCCGAGGTCTGAGTCCAAAGATATGGCATTCGGAAGTTCTGCTAACTTTTGCTCCTTTATCTCGCTAAAGTGGCACATTTCTGCGCATAATGGATTTTGAAGCCTGAAATGCATAAAAACACGTAATCAGTATTAACTCTTACTTATTATTCACATAATTGGTCTAACAGTATGATTATTAAGGGGTTAAAACTACAGTTTTGGGCTCTTATCATAAAGCAAACTCTACTGCCTCCCATCTGATAGTATTATAAGCTTTCCTTAGATCAATCTTAGATGCACATCTAGGAGGCCCAGAGTCACTATGATAGTTATGCAAGAGTTCATGTGATAATATTATGTTGTCTTGAATGCTTCTACCAGCTATAAAAGCTGATAGGTTCAAAGAGACTACCTGTGGTATGAAGGCCTTCATTCTGCTTGTAATAATCTTTGTTATGCACTTATAGACCACACTATAGCATGTAATAGGCCTATAATCACTCAAAGACACTAGTGCCTTCACCTTTGGTACTAGTGTAATACAAGTAGCATTCACTTCCTGAAGCATCATGCCAAACCTAAAAAAATTCCTTATACCCTTCACAAAGTCATCCCCTACTATTCTCCATGTAGCTTTAAAGAACAATGATGTAAACCCACCTCTTCTAGGAGCTTTTTCATTATCAATGGTTGATAAATGATAGTATTAAATTGGATGTTATTCCAACTCACACTTATATCAATTACCTTAGTCTCAAATCATGTCGAAATATAGTTCGAGTAAAGGTATCGTCCCTTGCCTAACATTGAAGCACGTTTGGTTTACAACTTAGCTAGACTAATCACAAGAAACCTTTAATGAGAGAAGGCTTTTGTTGGAAGTTTTTACACTACACTATACTTTAAAATTCACTTTCAAATTACAATCAACAAATTTATTCTAAAATTACTTAGAGAAGGTAGAAGAGAGAGAAGTGTAGAGGATTGATTTACCATGTGATTTAAGCTACTATTAATGAAAGACATATTTCAATTGTTTGTTTTCATATTCACTTTGGTTCATAGACAAATCAAAGTGAATACTTAAACCTTGATCCCTAGTAAAATTTCTAAATCTCTAAAGAGATTCTACTAGCATGAGAGATTAAATTAGCACCCTATCTCTACAGCAGCTCTTCAACCTCTAGTTTGTTTTCCACTTCTAACTATTTTGTAGTTGAAGTAAAAATCAAACTTGTTAAATTTAAACAATTGAATTACATTTTCATTAGTAGAGTTATCCGCACATGGGTTTATCTAACCCTCCACAAGGGAGGAGTTAGCTCATGGTGAGATAACTACACTAATAAAAATAGAGAAGACGAAATTTCCTAAACTTATTTTCCTAAAAATATAAAAGTAAAAGGGAAAGAAGAAGAAGAAGAAGAAGAAGAAGAAGAAGAAGAGTGAAGGGATACAAGGCCACAAATCACAAGTAAATTGTCAAGTTTATTTAGAGCATCACCCCTCATATTTATAGTTTCATAGGAGTGAGATGGGTGGCCAAGATTACATCTTACATTTTCAATCCAAATGTTACAAATTAATCTACTTTTATAATAGAATTTATTTAATCTAAGTGGAGAAAAGTAGGTGAAATAGTAATTCCCATTACAAGATAAATAATTAGGAGTGGTTTGTGCACTTATTAAGTGGAGAAAGTAGGTGATTACATAAGCTTCCACTTAATGACATTATGATGAATGGTAATTGGATTTTTACTTTGTCTTGGTTCAGATCTATTTAAGCTCCTAGTCCAGTAAATTGATGAAAGCTATATACCATTGTGTAGAGCTTGTTACGCTAATCGTTTTGATAGGTCACACGCCCAAAATGGAGTTCGGGGTCAAAAGATATAATTTTTCGAAGTTTCGTTAACTTTTCTGCAAGATTTTACCAAGGTTGACCCAGAATTTACCATTTTGACCAGGCTTCATGGGCTTGATTTAAGCTTCCAATGGGCTTCTTTTGGACTTGATAAAAAGGCTTTGTTTCCAATTAGCATATTCACCTTGTTTCCATGCCAAAATGACGGTTTTGTTGAAATTTCTTCATTTATGTGTTGAAACCTGCAAAAGCATGAAAATACAATTAATTTACATTTATTACACACATAATTAACCAATATGTAATGTCTTTACAGGGTTTATATTACATTTTTTGGTGCTTATCACACCACCTCCAAACAGCATTTTTCTTGTCCTCAAGCAAAGAAGAGACTCTGAACAGATAAGTGGCCAAAAATGTGTAGTCTAAGTTAATTCTAGTTTCGCAGAGTGCAATTGTATTGACCATATGCAACAAGGCCTTAAACCACTAGGAATTCCCTAGTGGACGAGTTATAGCCTCGTGAGAGTTTTCTAGAGAAGATACTCACAAACTTTATTTATACTACAACGACTCATAACAAAGACTTATTCCCTTAATTAATCTCAGATATCTATACATCTCATTAATGGGGAACAAGAACTAATTCCACTGAAACTTAAGTTAATAAATTCATAATAATTAAAACATCTACATATGATCATGCATGCAGTGAATGTTAATAATGAACTGTACAAGCAGGGCCGTTTCTGGATCCTTTGGAGAGCGTTTTTAGGTAGGTTCTCATAGGTATGTGTTCAAACACAAATTCTCTCATTATTTTTCCACTCAAGTTTTGTTAACTCCAATGTGCACTGGGCACACATTTCCTCACATACTTAATGACATTCAGAAGAGTCGAGGTCGATTGATCACAACTACTACTTATTATCACACTACCCTACTCATAGTTGAGCTAGAGGTATTTAATAGGAATTATGGGGCTTAGGTGATAGTGTAGAAGAAAATGGAATGGAAAATAAAAAAAATATGATAAGCATGAGAGAACAGGGTCTTCAAAAATTTTAACACTAGAGAAATCCTTTGTTTGTTGCTTCTAACATTTGTTTCCATTCTCATGTTTTTTTTTTCTTTGGCTTGTGACTCATTTTGATTTGACTTGGAGATTTCTAACTTTCTTTTTTCTTTTCTTTTTGGAAACTTATTTCTATTTTTCTTTTCTTTTCTGAAGCAAGTAACTAATTTTTTGTTTGGACAAGTCTTTCTCTTCACTTTTCTGCATTCATCCTATTTCTCATACTTATCAAATAGATGGGTTTATTTTATTTTGGGGTTAATAGATGGGTAAGGAAATGTTGGTGAAAATCAAAATAGCTAAATAAAAGATTCAATGGGGGCGACTAGCGGTAAAATTTGTACAGGTATATATTTATGGCTATATCGATCCAAAGGAGGCCTAAATTCTCTTCTAGGATTCGGATGGTGATCAAGTAAGTAGACGTGTGATTTTTCTACTCGAAATAACTACTCTTCTATGTTATTACTCATAAATCACTCATGTCGAGGCTTTTAGGCTAGATTCTCACTGCATTTGAAATTAAGTAATCTAACCGTGGGTCCCAGAAACTTACTGCTAAGTACAGTCAACGATACTCATTGCAAAAATGTTCATGAAAAGATGTAAAAACTATTGCCTACGTATTAACCTCAGTTTCAAGGAACAAATTCTCATCCTAGTGCTAAGGTGAGATTTCTAGACAATTTTCATCACAGAAAAAGAAACAAGACTTTGTCACTAAATATGTTGAAAAGAAAAAAAAAAAACTATAAACAAGCTAATAATATGCTAAATTTTTGCAAAAAAAAGGTTCTAACCACCCCCATACAGAAGGACACTTTGTCCTCAAAGTGTAAGAGAGAGAAAGAAGATACCTGAGAAGCTTGAGCAAAGATTTAGCGAACAAACTGCAACAAAATGGGATCGAGCACAATATACAATATACCAAAAGAAAACTGAAAATATCACACTAAGGAAAGAAAACAAACAACAAACAAAGAAACAAACAAATATCACACAACAAAAAGGGAAAAGCACACCAAATACATATATATACAACCCAACATGTAAATTCAAGGCGCATCCAATCTAGGATCATCACATGTGAAGTGCCACTCTTTAGCATCACGCCAGTTGATGATGGTCTACCATAGTTTGCTCCATTTTGTAGCTCCAGATCAGTCCAAGTGTCGCAGCATTTTATTGTCTTACGGGTAGCAAGGACCGTTCTTCAGATACCTTGAACAACGTCGCCATACCCGAAATTGTAAAGAACGAATTATTTTATTTGCAGGGCACATGGAATCTACTGTAACCCAGTCAGTTAAACCAGCTGAAAACTGTGGGAAGAAAACCCTCATTAAGTGGCTGACAGTGACGGGTAAGAGTAAATAACGGTGTCGAAAGTCCCGAGCTCGTTTCAAATTCTGAACTACACAGCGAGTGATGTTGAAAAATGTATGTTGCTGAGCAAGTGCATTGAAGATGATGCAAGAAGACTCATTGGCAGTAGAAAAATGTCAATCTCCTATGACATTCAGAAGGATAAATAACATGGCATTCCCTACGTTCATCGTCATGCTCGCAAGGGGAATGTTTAGTTCAGGCCAGCGTAAACCACTAGGTGCAGCATCATTCTTCCTGCAGAGACCAGCACCGTAAGAGTAATGAAAGGTAGGCCAAGAGAAGGAATTGTAAGTGTTTTGAGAGATGTAGGACAAAATGGCGGTCGGCTCGTGATATGGTAGGTCCAAAGCCATAGCTATCAGAGGTTCAGGAAAAACATGGTGTGTATCACCAAGTTGGACTGTGAAGTCATCAAGGAAGAAACCATGTGCACGGTTGAAAGTAGTTGTGTCTTCCATATGAGCATAAAAGTATGCAGCCAAACTTGGAAAATAAGTTTGCTCGGGTTGAAGAATGAGGGAAGACCAACCAATGTCGGCAATGAAGTCACGAAAATGATGTCCATAAGAGGGAGAGTCCATCATAGCTTGGAAAGATTATTCAGGAATAATTTGTGGAGTTGACATCTTAAGAGAAAAAGATGGAGCTTGTAAGAGAGGGAGTTTAAGATAAATTATGCAACAAAAACTGAGCTTAGAAAGTGAAGATTAATTCTGTTTGAGTGAAGAGAGGGATGAAATATGAGATCTAAGATGTGCAATTTATAACAGTTAAGCCCGATAGACTAGTAATCAGTTTGATTAAAAGTTAAAAAGGTAGTTGCATTGGCTTAAACACCGAATAGTTCACTCCTTAAAACTTGTGATTATGCTCTCCACTTAAGAGTAAACATGTATTATCCTTGAGGCACATAATGACTGGAATAGGGAAAGCGAGAAAAGTTGAAATCCAAGAATTGCATTAATGATGAAAGAAGATGGATGATAGTTAGATTGTACTCCCAAGCAGAATTATAAAAAAGGGAGTAAAATGGGCTGTAGGAACAGAATATTATTATAAAACTAATATACTTAATTACAACCTAAAAACACACCAAACTGAACTATCACTCAAAAACATTCCAAATAACACATAAAAACAAAAGAGATGGACCTAGAAAGAAAAAACAAGTAAACAACCCAGAAACAAAGTCTAGTGGTGAGCACAATGAGAAGAGGGAGGCCATTGTTGATGAGTAGGAAAAGTAGAAGGTTGAACAAAACTTGTCACAAGATGATGAAGTTCATCAACTTGCCCGAGGACTTGCTGCTGCAAATTGCCCTAGTTCTCAAAAATCTCAGTATTATGCTCCAAGTTGAGGGTTTGATTTCCTAAGAACTGAGTATGGGGTTGCATTAACTCTTTATAGTTCTCGTTGAGCACTGTCTGACGTTCTTGTAGGTCTAGCAATGTCCCGATAAGGATGTTTTGACTATTATGGAAAACCCTTAGACCTTGGTGAAGAAATCCAATACCCTCCATAGGGTTAACTATGTGGGCAAGGGCATCCTCAGTGAAGAAATTCCCAGAAGAGAGAGTGTTATTAGATTGGTCATTACCCTGGTTCATTGCGGCAGATGGTGTCCAGGAACCGTCCAAGCAGTTGGACTGAATTGTTATATTGCAAGTTGTTTTAAGAGTGATCAGAGGATATTCAATGTAGAAACCCCACTTCAACATGATTCGTGTGACTATGGTAGGCAAAGGGGCTGCTCCACTTCTGTTACGAGTAATCAAATTCCAGATATACAGGATTATGCAAAAATTGTCTCATTTAGTCTGTAACACCCAGAGTAGGTAGAGAAGAGTTTTGTTTATTTCAGATGTTTTGGCGGTGCTAACGACATTGTTTGCCAACCAGTGGACCACTGCTAGTTGATTTTTTTGTAAGGACTTGTGACGAACAATATGAAGTTTGTCGTGGAATTCACCATACCGAATTGTTGCAAGCATTAGTTGTCGCACAGTTTCAAAAGGGGTTTCTTGAAGATGAACTTTAGGATTTGTCATGGGAATTTGAACGACCTCAGAAATGAGTTCCCGAGTTAATTCATGTTGCCTTCCATTCCTTAGGAAAAATAATTTACCATTATGGAAGTTACTATGTTCGTAGAACATCATAACCAACTCTCGGGAAAACTTGATTTGCGAATGATCCAAAAGAGGCTCCCAGCCTCGACGTATGATTTCAGTGTCGAAAAAGGGATGAAATAGGCCTTCAAGAAAATTTCTTTCAAAATCTAACCCGGGCACTATTATTCGCCTATTAGCCATGGAAAGTAGAAAATATCAGAATAGAAGGATGGATATGATGGAATGAAAGGGAGGTGGTTGTAAGAAAGAGTCTTGCAGGCAAGATATAAGTAGACGTGGATGAGAATGGGAGTGAGTTGTGAAATCCGGATTATGTGGGGAAGGTCAAGACGAAAAGCAAAGGATAAATGTGTTTTTGTCTTAATACTTTGACGTGGCATTCACGTGAAAGTGACTGGTTTCCAAAGTGGGCCTTTTAACGTCAGATTCCCAAGACAAAGAACAAGTTTTGCAAAAATATTAGAAAATACGGAGGAAGGTGTCACAATGAAGTTAAACTAACACGTATTTTCTATCTTGGATCTTAGAAAATAGGTCGTTTAACGTTAGATCCCTAAGACGGTGATCGAGGCTTTCTTACTGAGGTAGAACATATGGAGGAAGGTTTCACTGGGTAGTTAGACCAAAACATATATTCTAAAAAGATATAGCAAACCCCGAAACAGTGGCGCACGCGACTTGAGTAGAGGATTTTTTTTTTCAACTATACAAGGGAAGATTAATGTGTTACCATCACTGTTACGGCTATTGAACTCATTTTCAATCGAGATGATCCTAGACAACTTTCATGTCGACTCATAAACGAACCCAATCCAGACAGACAGTGGCTTCACCTTTATGTTTTGGGGGCCTAGTGGCCAGGACGGCTATACATCACCTGTCCTGGTCCTTATGAGGAGCGCGTTGGACTAATATTACCCTTATTACATATGGATATAGCCTCAAACTACCCCATAAAGGGTTGGTCTGGGTGGAATCCATTGCCCGTGTCCTTAGTAGGTAAACATATGATGACCTACACGAAATCTTTTTGTGCGCAGCAATAGCACAAAGGTGAATTGTAAAAAACACGAGTATATATAATAGGAGTCTTTTAACGTCAGATCCTCAAGACGAATATATACATGGTGAGTCTTTTAACGTCAGATTCTCAAGACAATTCCCATCCTGTAGGAGCAACAGCGTGGCGGCAAAGTTTATCCTGCTCAGCTGGTGTCAGACAAAAGTATACCTTATACCGGGTAGTATTGGATAGGAAGTCAAGACCTGGACAGAAAGGTATTTGAGAATGCATACACCACCCCATCCTTCGCACACGTCGTTTACGAGAAAAAGAGCTATGACCTTGACCTATTCGAGATGGGTGAGATTTACACCAAATGATGAGCTGAATGTCAGTTGGAAGAGAGTAGAAAAGAGTGGAGAAGGAAGGAGGGGAAATTTTGGGTACCCATCTTGTACCAGAATTCATGTTTGCTCAATTATCAAAAGACATTTATACTCAGTTCTGAAATAGAGTTGTTGTGGACTAAGGCTCCGGTGCTAGCAACCACACACTCCAAGATAATTTTGAGAGAAGAAAAGTAAAGAGGGCCTGGGTACCAGAATGGTGCACTCCCTTTAAATAAGAGTGGAATGGAGTACACCATGAAAAAGGTGTAATCTTCATAGATAGGATCATGTAGAAAAGTTTTTTCTACAGCTGAAGAGCGTAACTCGAAGAAATGCTTGAGGCATTGACCATTGACTTGAAATTCGCTATCATCTCTTGGATTAGCAAGGATATGATAGGGTTATATACTAAAAACATTACTTTTGTATTAACTCTAATTCTTTATATTTCGAATGAGAATCATATGGGCAAATGTTATGCATATTATATATGTTATTAGTTATATGCATGTGTCTAATACTTTATGTTATAGATGATATGGTGTGTGGTGACACACAGAAGATCATATCATCAGTACCTTATAAAGTATAAGTAAACGTTCACAACCTAAATGGATTTGGACAAACCATTGGTATGGTTGTAGTATAATCTAGTATTAGTCTATCTTGACTATAGGATTACACTAGTACACTTTGTGTGTATTGAATAGGACCAAGTGAGGTTGTTTCTCTTTATACTGACTATATAAGAGAACAAACACCTATGTTATTATGGATGCTTGTCCTCTTAATCCGGACATAATAATGGCCATTTATGTGCATTGTATATTGCTTTAAATCATCAATGAGTGAGATTCATTTATGAATCAACAAACTGGATGGATTAGGTAATGACATTATATGTAAGGTGTGCTGTTGATTATAGAAGGAATCCATGACCTGCAAGAAGTCGGGTTGATGATGTCCCCTTGAGGAGCTCAAAAGGATTGTCATGTAAACCCTGCAGGTAGATTTATTCCGACATGATAATGAGGTTGAGTTGTACTACTCAAGGACATAAGAAGTTGATTAATGTAGTTGTTAGTAACTTGACTTAATCAACAAACATTCAATATCTTAAACACGGGGAGATCCACAAGTATATAATATGGAGCCCATAAACGTAACACTTAATTTGAGATTAGGGTGGTAGTGTAACAATGGCCTTTAGTGGAATAAGCCATTTGTTGACGGACTTGGGCCATGTGTTCTGGGCGAACATGGGAAGCCCAAGCCCGTCAGGAAGCCCAACCCTAATTTCTCCTCATGGTCCCTGTTGTAGCCTATAAATAGAAACCTTCTCTCCTGGCCAAATTCACTATTCATCTAGATTGAAAAGATAGGCAAGAAAAGATAGATCCAAAATTGGTTCTAGCTTTATGAGAAAGAAGGGGGTTGGTAGATCGTTGCCCACATAATGTCCAATCTATTGAAAGGAATATAACAGAAGATCAAGAGGTTGTTGATTTCATAAATCTTAGATTCTCAGAGTTATCTTAGCAAATTTACAGGTATCTTTTGCAATCAAAATTTTGAACCCCATTAATTCCGCTGCGCATGGTTTTCACGGTTTGTAGAAATTTACATTTTGAAATAACGGTTCCTACAGGATATTGCCCCATAAGGGGTGACAGCGTTGACAATGAAAGGACTAGACCATCGTGTCTTAAGTTTTCCAGGAAAAAGATGTAACCGTGAGTTGTAAAGCAAGACCTTTTGACCAATTTGAAAATCCTTCCGTAATATATGTCTGTCATGCATTATTTTCATGTTTGCTTTATAGGTTTTCGAGAGATCATAAGCATCACTCCGAATTTCCTCAAACTTATTTAATTGCAATTTGCGCTTCTCGCCTGCCGCATTGATGTTATAATTAATGCTTTTGATAGCCCAAAGAGCACGATGCTCAAGTTCAATCGGCAAATGACAAGGTTTTCCAAATACAAGACGGTAAGAAGACATCCCTATAGGAGTCTTAAAAGTTGTTCTATATGCCCAAAAGGCATTAGAAAGTCTGAGATACCAGTCTTTCCTAGATGGATTAATTGTTTTCTTTAAAATGGATTTAAACTCTCGATTCGAAACTTCCACTTGTCCACTGGTCTGAGGATGATATAGAGTGGCTACCTTGTGGGTAACTCCATATTTTCTTACCAAGGTTTCAGAAATTTGGTTGCAAAAATGTTTGCCCCCATCACTGATGATAGCTTTGGGGATGCCAAATCGTGAAAAAATATATTCCATTACAAAAAACAAGACGGTCTTATGATCATTTGCTCGACACGTCATTGCTTCAATCCATTTAGACACGTAGTCAACTGCTACCATAATGTAGAGAAAACAGTGAGAGATAGGAAAAAGACCCATGAAATCGATCCCCCAAACATCAAAATTTTTGACAATGAGAATTGGATTTAAGGGCATCATGTTTCCTTGAGTAACACGGCCAAGCTGTTGGCATTGTACGCATGCTTTGCAATGATCGTGGGCATCACGAAAGAGAGAGGGCCAGTAAAAACCACATTGGAGAACTTTTGTCGCTGTTTTCTTACCACTGAAATGACCACCATAAGATTGCTCATGGCAAAAAGAAAGAACCTCGTGATGTTCCCATTCGGGAATGCAACGACGTATAAGTTGATCATCACAATATTTGAAAATGTAAGGGTCATCCCAGAAGTAATATTTCACTGTGGATAAAACTTTTTTCGAGCACTGCGTGGCCAAGAATAAGGAAGTTCTTCAGTCACCAGATAATTAACTATGTCAGCGTACCAAGGAGAGGAGAAGATGGAGTATAAATGCTCATCAGGAAAAGAATCTGAGATCGATCCGGAATCACTATCACAGTCATGGTCTAGCCTTGAAAGATTGTCTACTACCACATTATCTGACCCTTTTTTATCTTTTATTTCTAAGGTAAATTCTTGCAGGAGAAGGATCCAACGAATCAATCTTTGCTTAGCATCCTTCTTCGCAAGAAGGTACCTAAGGGCTACATGGTCTGTGTACACAATGGTTGTAGAACCAACAAGATAAGGGCAAAAAATTTCAAGGGCATAAACTACGCCCAAAAATTCTTTTTCAATTGTGGTGTAATTTCTTTGGGCATCATTTAGAGTCTTGCTGGCATAGTATATGACAATGGGCTTATCTTCTCGTCTTTGGCCTAGTACGGCACCAACGACATAGTCGCTAGCATCGCACATAAGCTCAAAAGGCTTCAACCAGTCAGGAGGTTGAATGATTGGCCTTGAGGTCAAAGCGGCCTTTAGAATGTCAAAGGCTGTCTTGCAATCAAAGTTGAAATCAAATATGGCATCCTTAAGTAGTAAGTTGGTAAGAGGCTTAGCAATCTTTGAAAAATCCTGAATAAATCTCCTGTAAAACCCGACATGTCCTAAGAAGGCATGAATATCACGGACATTCTGTGGAATGGGCAGAGATTCTATTTTTATTACTTTGGCCGTATCTACCTCTATACCAGCTTCTGACACAATGTGACCTAAAACTATTCCTTTTTGGACCATGAAGTGACATTTTTCCCAATTTAGAACTAGATTCTTCTCCTGACAACGCTTAAATACTTTGGAAAGATGAGAAAGACAGTTGTCAAAAGAATTTCCATAGATAGAGAAGTCGTCCATGAAAACTTCCATAAAACGTTCAACCATGTCACTGAAGATATGAAGCATATAATGCTGGAAGGTTCCAGGTGCATTACAAAGACCGAATGGCATATGTTTGTATGCAAAAGTTCTAAAGGGGCAAGTGAAAGTGGTTTTCTCTTGATCTGTTGGATCGATGACAATTTGAAAGTAGCCGGAATATCCATCAAGAAAACAATAGTAAGCATGTCCGACTAATCGTTCTAACATATGGTCAACGAATGGAAGAGGGAAGTGATCTTTATGAGTTACCGTATTAAGTTTGGGGTAATCGATGCAAATTCTCCATTTGACGGGCATGCAAGTGGAGATGCATTCATCATTTTCATTACGCAAAACTATAGTGCCTGATTTTTTTGGAACAACGTGGACAGGACTTACCTAAACAATGTCAGAGATGGGGTAAAGGATACCAGTATCAAGCAAGCGTAAAACTTCTTCCCGCACTACTTCTTTCATGGTGAGGTTTAGACGACGTTGAGCTTCTCGTGATGTCTTAGCTCCATCCTCGAGATGTATGCGATGAGTGCACACACTAGGGTCAATTCCCTTGATGTCAGCTAAGGACCATCCTATAGCAGAACGGTGTTCTCGAATGACATGAAGTAAACACACTTCTTCATCTGCAGTCAGCTGTGATGAAATAATGATTGGGTGACTGCCATCTATGTCGAGATAGACGTACTTTCTGTAGGAACCATTAGTTTAGAATGTAAATTACTACAAACCGTGAAAACCATGCACAGCAAAATTAATGGTGTTCACGATTTTGATTGGAAAACATACCTATAGATCAGCTGTGATAACTCTGAGAATCCAGAATCAGCACCCTCTTGATCTTCTGTTGTATTCTTATGCACAGAGTGGACGTTGTGTTGGCAACAATCTTCCAACCTCTTCTTTGTCGCTTGGCCTCTCTCTCTCTCACAACCTTAGAACCGAATTGGATCTATTTTTGCTTGAGTGATGTTTAAGAAAAAATGGCTAGAGAAAGAGGTTTCTTTTTATAGGCTACAACAGGGACCATGAGGAGAAATTAGGGTTGGGCCTCCTAACAGGCTTGGGCTTCCCATGTTCGCCCAAAACACACAACCCAAGTCCGTCAACAAATGTCTTATTCCACTAAAGGCCATTGTTGCACTACTGCCCTAATCCCAAATTATGTGTCAGCATTTATGGGCTCCATATTATATGCTCGTTGATCTCCCCGTGTTTAAGATATCGAATGCCCATTGATTAAGTCAAGTTACTGACAACTACATTAATTAACTTCTTATATCCTTGAGTAGTACCACTCAACCTCATTGTCATGTCGGATCAAATCTACCTGCAGGATTTACATGACAATCCTTATAAGCTCCTCAAGGGGATATCATCAGCTCGTCTTCTTATGGGACATGGATTCCTTCTATAATCAACAGCATACCTTACATACAATGTCATTACCCAATCCATCGAGTTTGTTGATTCACAAATAAATCTCACTCATTGATGATTTAAAGCAATGTACAATGTACGTAAGTGCCCGTTATTATATCGTGATTAAGAGGACAAGCATCCATAATAACAGAAGTGTTTGTTATCTTATATAGTCAGTATAAAGAGAAACAACCTCACTTGGTCCTGTTCAATACACACAAAGTGTACTAGTGTAATGCTGTAGTGAAGAAAGAGTAATACCATAGTATACTACAACCTTACCAATTGTTTGTCCAAATCCATCTAGGTTGTTTACGTTTACTTATACTTTATAAGGTACTGATGATATGATCTTCTGTGTGTCATCACACACCATATCATCTACAACATAAAGTATTAGACACATGCATATAACTAATAATATATATAATATGCATAACATTTGCCCATATGAATCTCATTCAAAATATAAAGAATTAGAGTTAATACAAAAGTAATGCTTTTAGTATATAACCCTATCACTTTAGATCAGAAGGAAGTGGTTTTAAATCTAGAGGTGGGTAAGTTGGAATCAAGGATTCATGAGAGATGTCGTCATCAACTAAAAAGACATGTTGAGTGTCTTCAACATCACAATCGGATTCACCAAAAGAAAGAAATTGGTGAACGTCATCATCTGGAAACGTGCTGGTGAAATACTCGTGCGCTAGACCTTCAATCGTCTTAATCTCAGCGTCGATGTCAGCATTTGAGATTTGTTGTATCAATTTAAAAACATTTACTTCGACAGAGAAATTGCCGAAGGACATTGTCATAGAACCATCACGACAGTAGATGAGGGCGTTTGTAGTGGCAAGAAAGGGACGACCTAAAATGATAGGAATTGAGTCACAGGCAACTTCAGTGTCAAGAATGACAAAATCAATTGGATATTAAAAGTCTTGGACCTTGACAATGATGTTTTTGACAATTCCTTTGGGATGCTTGATAGATCAATCGGCTAACTCCAATGTCATGTTTGTGGGCTTTAGCTCATGAAGACCTAACTATTTAAACAAATAGTAGGGAAGTAAATTAACACTTGCTCCTAGGTCTAAGAGTGTAGTAGCGGTGTACTTATCTCCCAAAGTGCATGGAACAGTGGGTCTGCCAGGGTCCATATATTTTACTATTCCATTGAATTCGGTGATAGAAGGAAATTGTTCTATGAGGAATGCTTGTCGTGGCAAATGTCTTTAAGAAACTTAGCATGTTGTGGCAAATGTCTTTAAGAAACTTAGCATGTCATGGCAAATGTTTGAGAGCATCGAGAAATGAAAGATTTATTGTCAAATTTTTGAAGATTTCTCGAATTTCATCAAAATTTTCATCAGGTTTGTTCTTGGCCAATCATGTTGGAAAAGGTGCTTTCGGTATGTATCTTTCAAATGGATCAACTTGCTTTTTGTTCTTAAGCTGGGATTGAGACTTAGTGAGGTCTGTTGCTTCAGTTGTCTGCTCCTCGGCAGATGTAGGTACATGTTCTGTCTCAACTTCAAAAGGTTAAACTTCTGGCATACGAATTTGATTATCAACAGTTATACCAGAACGAAAAGTGGTGACTGCATTCACCTCACCCTGATTTGGATTACTAGTACCTTGAGTATTGCTAGCTTCAAAGGCTGTGTTTGTAGGCTTAGGGTTTAGTACCGCTTAGCCAGGAAACACGCCTTTCTAAGTTTTATCTTGCGTTAACATTTGAAGCGATTGTTAAATTGATGTCAAGATTTGAGATTGTTGATTCATGTAAGTTAGAAAAATTTTACTGAGTTTATCAATTGGAGATTGCACAGGTGGTGCTACTGGAACGACATCACGGCAGTTGCTGATGGGTTGTTATTGTGAGAAATTTTGATCGACGGGTATAAGACTACGGTTGAAATTGGAAATAGAATTACTCGGGAACTGGGTTTGTCCTTGCTGGAATTGTTGATTATATCCTTGCTGGTATGAATTGAAGTTTGGTGGTGGCCTAACTGGTAGATTGGGGAAACCTGGAGGTCCTTGTTATTGGTTGTTACGCCAAAAAAAATTTGGATGTTGTTACCATGGTGCGTTAGGTATGATGAAGGCACAAACTTCTTCACGTTGATTTGGCATCAATTCATAAAGCAAAGGAGAAGAGAGTTCAGTATGGGCTAGGCGCTGACAAAGATAACATGGGGAACTATTGACGTTCATGACTTGTTGTGTTTTTGTATCATTAACTTGCACATAAAGAGCATCTACCTTCTTAGTCAGGGACTCGATCAAAGTTTCTAATTCTGGATCAAGTTTCACTTCAAACATAGATGTGGCTTTTTGAGGAGTGATGTGAGAGGAACGGGAAGAATCTGTGTTTCCCCAAGAGGTACTTCGTGATGGTTGCTTTTCAAGGAATTTGAATGCTTCATTAGCGCCTTTATCCAAGAAATTACCACCGTTCATAATATCAAGTGTTTCTTGTTGATGATTGAAAACAACATTAAAGAAGGAACGAACGAGGACACCAGTGTCGAGTTGGTGATGGGGACATTCGAGAAGAAGATCATTGAATCTTTCCCAAGCTTTCGTAAAGGATTCCTAACGATGTTGACGAAAGAATTGAATCTTCTGAAGCATCTCTTTGGTTTTCTTCTGAGTGTAGAATTTAATCATGAATGATTGTACTAATTTCTCCCACGTGTCGTAAGAATGAGGCGGTTCGCCTACTAGCCAGACCGAAGCTTTATCAGCTAGGGTGAAAGGAAACAACCGTAGCAAGACTTGTTCGTCGAAAATGTTGGGATGATGAAAAGTATTTAGGAATGTCTGGATCCGACGAAGATGATTATATGGTTTCTCATGTTCTAACCCATGGTAAATGGGTAACAAATTGAAGACATTTGGCGGGATTTGAAAATCCACATTAAGGTCTGCAAGTTTGATACAGGAAGAAGGTCCTTCCTTTAAAGCAGTATAGAAGTCCAAAAGGGGCTTTTCTACTATAGTAGTCGTTTCAGCCATAACTAGAGGAGTTAATAGCAACGGATTCGCTTTTTGAGGTTTAGTGTCAGAGGAGTAGATTGTTTGAGGTGATAATTTACGTAATTGCTTATCGTATTTTCTTCTACGATATGTGTGTTCAAGTTCCTTATTAGTACCAGACCTTAATCTCATGCAAGCATAAAATTAGCTAAGGCATACAAGGAATGAATTTTTACATGATTAATTCAATTACGTGAGGATGAAGATGGACAACGTAAGCTTGAGCCTCTGCTAATGATAACAGTTTGAACAAGGATTACGTTGGCATAGACAAACAACCAGGTCACTTGACAGATTGAGAACCTCAATTTTTGCAAGTTTCCTAAACACTGTTTGAATATGAAATATTTTATGATTTTTTTTTTAAAATAGTTTTTTTTTTTTACTATTCACGAATTATACGAACAAATATGACAATACAACACAAACTAAAACACAATTTATACAAGGTACAAAAACATCTAGCATACAAACAACTTATAATCAACAAATTTTAACATGCAACGTAAAAACAAATCTCATATTACTAATATGCTTAGACAACTCACATTATAAGTATGCTATATATGACAAATCACGAAACATGCATCTGTTTACACAATATATACGACACTAGTTAGCGCATGTTTTGTATTAAGATTCAATTCCGTCAATACTCATTGAGATTGCAAATGTCATATAGAGAGCAGCTTTACCCCGAAGGGCTTAGAAACAACTTACCCAACTTAGATTTTAACCCTTGTTAGAATGTTCTCTTCTTTCTTGACAAAATCGAATACTTATACAAACATCCAAACCATGCATACATACATACATACATATATACTAAACAATCCTAATCATGCAAACAAATATTATAATATATACTACTATACGTATACAAGGTCTAAACAGGTTATATCATGCAAGAAGTTACTCCTTTAGAAAGTGAGTTGAGGAGTGGTAGAAAACGGAACCTGAAAAGTATCCCGCAACTCCACCTTATAGATATAGAAATGATTTCGGAACTTCCTCGCAAGATATGAAACACTAATATCCCCTCTAGTAAAGGGACTTGCACACACCATCTTTTCAGTCGCGTCTCGCGACTGGAATCTAGTGCCAGAAATGAGAACCTATGACCAAAAACAAAACAAAAGTTAAAAAAATAATAGTAGACAAAAAAGAATAAAGAGAAAAAAATGGAAGGGAGAGAAGTGGGGGGATTCCCCGTGACGTGGACGTGCTCCGTTGTCGTGCTTCGGTAGATGTTTCCCCGGTAGCGGCTCCATTTGATAGGATTAAATTGGATGTTATTCCAACTCACACTTATATCGATTACCTTACTCTCAAATCATGTTGAAATATAGTTCGAGTAAAGGTATCGTCCCATGCCTAACATTGAAGCACGTTTGGTTTACAACTTAGCTAGACTAATCACAATAAACCTTTAATGAGAGAAGGATTTTGTTGGAAGTTTTTACACTAAACTATACTTTAAATTCACTTTCAAATTACAATCAACAAATTTATTCAAAAATTACTTAGAGAAGATAGAAGAGAGTGAAGTGTGGAGGATTGATTTATCATGTGATTTAAACTACTATTAATGAAAGACATATTTCAATTGTTTGTTTTCATATTCACTTTGATTCATAGACAAATCAAAGTGAATACTTAAACCTTGATCCCTAGTAAAATTTCTAAATCTCTGAAGAGATTCTACTAACACGAGAGATTAAATTAGCACCCTATCTTCTTCAATCTCTAGTTTGTTTTCCACTTCTAACTATTTTGTAGTTGAAGTAAAAATCAAACTTGTTAAATTTAAATAATTGAATTAGATTTTCATTAGTAGAGTTATCCTCACATGGGTTTATCTAACCCTCCACAAGGGAGGAGTTAGCTTATGGTGAGATAACTACACTAATAAAAATGGAGAAGATGAAATTTCCTAAACCTATTTTCCTAAAAATATAAAACTAAAAGGGAAAGAAGAAGAAGGGTGAGGGCTACAAGGCCACAGATCACAAGTCAATTGGCAAGTTTATTTAGAGCATCACCCCTCCTATTTATAGTTTCATAGGAGTGATATGGGTGGCCAAGATTATATCTTACATTTTCAATCCAAAGGTTACAAATTAATCTACTTTTATAATGAAATTTATTTAATATAAGTGGAGAAAAGTGGGTGAAATAGTAATTTCCATTACAAGATAAATAATTAGGAGTGGTTTGTGCACTTATTAAGTGGAGAAAGTGGGTGATTACATAAGCTTCCACTTAATGACATCATGATGAATAGTAATTGGATTTTTACTTTGTCTTGGTTCGAACCTGTTTAAACTCCTAGTCCAGTAAATTGATGAAAGCTATACACCATTGTGTAAAGCTTGTTACGTTGATCGTTTTGATAGTTCACACGCCGAAAATGGAGTTCGGAGTCAAAAGATATGATTTTTCCAAGTTTCGTTGACTTTTCTGCAAGATTTCACCAAGGTTGACCCGGAATTTACCATTTTGACCAGGCTTCATGGGCTTGATTTAAGCTTCCAATGGGCTTCTTTTGGACTTGATAAAAAGGCTTTGTTTCCAATTAGCATATTCAACTTGTTTCCATGCCAAAATGCCAGTTTTGTTGAAATTTCATCGTTTACGTGTTGGAACCTGTAAAAGCATGAAAATGCAGTTAATTTATATTTATTACACACATAATTAACCAATATGTAATGTCTATATAGGGTTTATATTTCATTTTTGGGTGTTGATCAATAAACACTCTATGATTTCATCCCTTGTAATGTCCTTGACCAATTCCTGTCTTTGTTCCATCCCAATCTGCGGCATTTCAACATCCAAGCACATAGAGAAGTCCGATTCCTCTAACTGATCCGGGCAGTCAAGAAATTGGGCTAGAGAGTCTCATTTAAAAAAAAAACGACTCTAAAGCCCTATCCATAATTTTTTTGGGTTTTAATACCCCTACATTGTTTTTATTCGCCATAAGTGTTTTTTTATAGAAAATCTTTAGAATCTAAGCTTTTGACTCAAGACCAGGTGCCACCTGTTATTTTTTAATATAAATTATTCTCTTTTTCACCCTTCCAAGATAACTACTTGTAGATAAGATAACTACCAGAATAAAGATTGAATAAGATAACTACTTTTAGATAAGATAACTACTAGAACAAAAAGAGTAGATTTTGGGTTTGAATAGAATTTAGCAAAAAGTACCGTGTATTGCTCCAAAAGTTAAATTTGACACTACCTGTTTTCATCCGAATGTGGACGTTATAAACTTATACATTTTAAAATGCAGATGAACCATGTTATAAACTTATATATTTTAAAATGCAGATGCACCACGTTATAAACTTATATATTTTAAAATGCAGATGCACCACGTTATAAACTTATACATTTTAAAATGCATACACACCACGCATTTTAAAATGCAGATACAAAATGCATTTGATTATTTATTTTGTGGGTTTGATTAACTACTATTAAATGAAACGGGTTGGTTTAGAGTTTAATGTTTATAAATTTAGGATATAGAGATTAGGGTTTAGTGTCTTAAAGTTTAGGCTTAGGGTATAGTTTATAGGGGTTAGGGTTTAGTGTCTTAAGATTTAGGGTTTAGGCTTAGGGTCTAGTTTATAAAGATTTTGGGTTTAGTGTCTAGTGGTTTGGATTTTAGACTTAACGACTAGTGTCAAATGCCTCCACAAAATATTGGAGGCATAATATTTTTAGTTTTTTCATTACCGAAAAGCTAGTGTGCGCAGGGTGTACTCAGCGTATAACATCTGGGCCACTCATATAGGCACAAGTACTGGTGTATTGCAGCAAAGAAGTATTGTCTAAGGGCTCTCATTCCTGCGCACTCATACACTCTGATGCACCCTAGATGCCCTATTTTCATTATATGCATTTTAAAATGTGAAGGCAGGTAGTTATAAGTGAATTTTTTGTGTGAAATTCAATTTTTTGTTTTGTATCCCACTATGTTACTGGGTAGATAGTCGGTTATGTTTGTTTCCAAGTGAGGATATTTTCGTCTATTCCTGGTAAAGTTGGATAATAGGTGGTTAGTTCTATATTCTGGTCAAATTGGGGTATTAAATTCTAAACAAATTTAAGAGGAGTCTTAGGACTACTAAATATTTATAACTAACTCCTATAGACTAATTTTCTGTCCGGGCAGTACAAATCCTTGTAAAACTTCACACATTATTCCCCTATCTCATTCACGTCATCTAATATTTGCCCCCTACTATCTTTTACACATTTAATTTTGTTTACTCCTCTTCTCACCTTCACTGAGTTAAAAAATAATTTGTGTTGTTGTTCATAAGAGCACAAAATTGTAGTTTTAACCCCTTAAAAATAATACTTTTAGACCAATATGCGAGTAATAAATAAGAGTTAATACTGATTACGTGCTTTTATGTATTTTAGGCATTGAAGTCAATTATGTGCATAAATGTGCCACTTTGGCGAGATAAAGGAGCAAGGGTTGGTTGCTAAGAAGTTATGTGATTAAAGGCCAAGATTCAAGGAGAAAAAGCCTTTGTAAAGCCAGGTCAAAAACTGAAAAGTCAAAGTCAACGCGGGCAGAAACAGCACACAAAAGTCTATAGAACTCTGAAGACCATATCTTTGGATGCAAGCCTTGGAATTGTTCCTACTATATGTCAAAACGACCGAATCGGAAAGAGCTTTCCAATGGTTTAAACCTTGACCCAATCAGAGGAGCATAAGTGGACGAAAAACCTGTTGAAATCAGATCCAACTGAAAAGGGCCCTGTAGACTAAAGAGATTGGGTTTTGGGCTCGATTTTCCAGCCCAAAACATGGCTCCTCAGCCCATGCACGAAAATGTGGATCTGGTCTCCTCCATTTCAACACACAAGACTTAGCTCTTAAGATATAATTAGGTTAGGTAGCAAGTAGCCATTAGAGCATAGTTCGAGATCTAGTTTTCTTTCAATTAATTAGTTTTTCATACCTTGTTTTAATTTAGTTAATTGAATCATTGTTTTCTTATTCATTAGATCAATAAAATAGTTAGTTCTTCATAATTTTGATTTTGATTTATTAAAGTACTTAGCTCTAAATTAAATGACTTAGTTGTTAATCATTTCTTAGTTGTTGATTTAGTTTTGAATTATTGATTAGAATCTTTATGTAAATAAAGTTAGAATCTTTATATTATGTCTTGTTTGAATTCCATGAGAAATAATAGTTTTATGAATCAAGGCTAAACCTCCATTAGAGGGGTTTGATGAAGTCTTGATGAAAACTTGATTGTGTAGTGTAGAATCATTGTAAGAGTCTATTCCACTCTAGAAGGTAGTTGATTTGCCATGAGAATGGGTATAACTTCCTCACATGCTAGTTATTAGTTGGTAGAGATTGCCATAAATGATTAGGGATTAGAACAACCAATTCTTATCGTAAGAACGTAAGAATTTGATTACAACAATCTATGCTAGTTTATTAAGTTGGATTCAAGGTGGATTCAATCCCCCTAACTCTTTATCTAGATTCAAACCTTAGTATTTCCATCATTTCGTTATTCGTATCTTGTTAGTTAAAATTGCATCGTAGTATAAAATTCCCTTCGTAATACTCTCATTAACTTTGGCTAGGACTGATAATATTAGAAAAATTCGTAGTATAAAATTCCCACCTTTTCTTTGTTCCATTTCATGATTTCTGCCTTGACATGTTTTAACTTCTTCATGAAAGTGTGCATAGGGTTCCCAACAACTGATGTGCGCCACACATTACTTACCACTTCCATGAACCCATCTTCATATATCTAGAAATTAAAGAATCTAAAGGATTTTTTCCCTTGTACTTTCTGATGATATGAGTGTACCACCATTGATGAATGATTAGATGTTGCCCCTGGACTTTTAAACTCTGCTTCAGATTTTGTGTATTTGTTCAGCCACTCTAAGTTCACCATTACTTTGTCATGCTTCCTCCACTTCCTATTAACTTGTTTATTGTTCCATGTCAGCATGTCTCCTTTGAATTTGAGATCTACTAATCTAGCTGTGTTAGTACACATGAGTAACTCTCGGAAATGATGTAGTCTTGTAGGCTCTCCTCCTACTCCCTCTTGGGAGTTCAAAATCGAGTTATAATCCCTTAGTACTATCCAAGGTTCTTGTATAGTACAAGACAAGTCCATGATTTGAGTCCACAATTCCCTTCTAATCCATCCCTCTATGTTGCCATACACTATAGTTACTATAAACGAATCCCTACTCAGTAGAGCTACATTCATAGTTATACATTGCATCTCAGCCTTTATATTACTCACTACACATTCCCTACTATTCCAACGCACCCATATCCTTCTTATATCACTGTGTTCATAGTTATGCACTACTTCCCATCTCGGACATACTCTATTAATCACATAATGCACATTCTTCTTGTTCACTTTCATTTCTACTAGCCCTACAAGACTTAAGTTATTCTTCCTGATTAGTTCGTTCACTTCAGCCTGCTTGAACTTCTTTTGGATTAGAGTGATCGTACATGGCAACCACTGTGTTAGTTTTCCCATAAACTGGTATCTTAGTACTTATCGGTCTCACCTCTGTACTTTGCTTTTCTTTCCCTTTTATAGTTGTTGCACATGGTTCCTTCCTCTACCCAGTTCTACTTGTCTCAGTTCTACTATTTTCTTTATTCTGACATTCATTCTCTCCCTCTTCTTCCTCATCTCTGACTTGCTCCACTTCAACAAGACTTGTCAGACCTTCTATTATTTTTGGTTTACATGTATGCTTCTTCTTCGGAGTCTGCCATTCTTCCTCTTTGTTGTTGTCATTCACCCCAACTTGTGGCTCTTGTGTACCCTCTTTCAGTTTGACCCTCCTTCCTTGCTGTGTATTTCCTTTTGCTCCTTCTCTTCATTTTTTTCATCTTTACTTTGTTGTTTCTTTTTTATCCATATCGTAGCATGAGGCTCATTCTTCTGTGGTTTCTTTGGGCAAAGGTTGTCATTATGCCCAAATATTTCACAATGTTTACATTTCGGTAGCTTCCAATTGTATTCCACCTTCACTTTGTAAGCTTTCATCTGATCCAATACACATGTAATGTCTCTCGGATATTTACATTAGGTATCCACTTCCACACACACTCTTGCATAACTAGCTCTAGTCATCTCTTCTATAGGTTTATCAGTGAACAATGGCAGCCCAATAGCACTTGAGACTTTGCTAAACCCCTTCTTATTCCATAATTCCATAGGAAACTTCTTTAATATTACCCATATAGGGATATTTTTTATCTCATTTGCTTTCACAAAAAACTTCCATGGCCTTACCACAAACAGTTGGCTCGCTATATGAAACGATCTGATATCTAACACCATGTTTCTGTCTTCCTTAGTTCTGAATTCAAATGAATACATGTTCTCTCCATATGTTCTCATCTCAAATCCATTCTTCACATTCCAAGTTTTTGTCACTATATCCTTCAAAAAAGAAAAACTCGGCTTTCATCCAACAAATGTTCCCACAATCAAATGTTCAAACTTCTTGTGTACATCTCCATATTCCTTTGAATCGAAATGGACTACAACTTTCCCTTCAACAAAATCCGGTTAGTAGTACTCAAGGCTCTACTTCCCAACTGATTTCCTTCTCAGAATGTCAGCCCATGAGTTTTTCTTACTTTGTTGTTCGTTTCCTTCCTCTTGCCCCTTTCGTACCTCTGATACAACAAGTTCACTTTGCCGCGAAGTTCTTATAGCGTATACCATTCCAACTCTCTTCACATTCTCATTATGTTTCGAACTTTCTTTTCCAGATCCTAAATATATGGATCTGTGATTTAGGGTTTGCGCCTCCATGTTTTCGTGTGTTGTTCCACTCTTAACTTGTGGTTCAGGACTCTTACCCACATTTAAGTGCTCCTCATTGCTGATTGCTTTGTCTTCCTCCTCTCCCTGTACTAACAGATCCTCAAGAATCTTGATCATTCTTTGTTAAATCAATCTTTCCAGCGAGCCTTTCCCATAAAGCCTCTCAATATCAGTTTATAGTTTCTCAGATTCCTCATCATCATCAATATTTGGTTTTCGGATTGGTGTTCTAGGATTCCCGCTCTCATTCTCTCTAATATTTTCTTTTTCCATATTTTTTTGTGTCAAAATACAAAAATACCCTTAGTGTGAAAATTGTATATCATCAATCAAACACCTTAGTAGATCTCCCAAACTACGATTGACAACCACTACACCAAAATAGTCATTTTCTAAGAAACCCAAATTTTAGTTAGTAATGGATATATCTGTTACAAATTTGGTCACGGATATATATGTTACTTATGGAAGAAATCGTTAGCAAATATTGAGAATAAAATTTTAATTACTTTTTCACGGTTATGTTGGGGTTGTCTAACGTTTATATCTGTGATTAAGGTTTCAGAAAGTAAAGAAAACAAAAAATTGAAGCGACCACTTTTGGTCACACACACATCTCTATTCCTTCCCTCTCTTTTCAGCTTCCCATTTTTATTTTCTCTCTCCCCATACAAACTTATAACTCTGTAAAAATTGGATTTTAATTCTCTATCCCAATTCATTCTCTAATCGAAGAAGCAAATGAACTCTGAAGATCTGGAGAAAAAGAACGAACTTTGAGGAAATTGTACAGAGTGAACAAACATTCTTATCTGTTTTCCAATTAGTTACTCTCTCTCTTTAATCTAGATTATCTCCCTCGAATACTCTGTTATCAGTTCTAGGGTTTTGACATTGCAATCATCTCTCTCTCTCTGTTTTCACTCTAATGTTTTATTCTTCTTCGAGTTAAGGTTATCATTGGCCGGAACACGCTTCAATTTTAGAGGTTTGTATCTTCCATTCAAAAAAGATGCTTCCTTTATTTAATTAGTAAATTTGGTGATGCATCTTTCTTATGAAATTTATTGGCATTGCTAAGGGTTTTGTTTCTTATATGGGTTGAAAAAAATGTTTTTCGAATATTTCATTGTTGGTGGGAGTGAATAATTAAGTGAGGGGTTTTAGTTGGTTTAATTGATTGGAATTATCAGAAATGAATGACTCAAATTTTTTTTGAAGAAGTTCTGAAATTATAGATCCTCCTTTTGATAAAGATTATTACTAGGCCTGCCTAATTGTCTGGAGTTCGCTTATCGCTAATTAGGTACGTGTAACTCCATAAACTAATTCATGTTTTACGTAGCTATACCTATAACTAGCTTTTTCAACACCTATAAGTAGTTTTGTTGAACATGTTGAACTGTTGGTTTCAAATTTTCTTAAACAGCTAGATTTATTTTTCTTGCCTACATGTTGCCTGACACTTGCTTGCAATACAACCAATTGTCACCCCTTTCCTAAGGACACTAGGTTTAAAACCAAGAATACAGCAATATTGTCGTAGCATGGGTTTTTCCAATCTCCTGCACTTAAGATCTCAACCAAGTTTCTTATTTGTTCTGATCGGTAGAGAAGTGTATTTATTTTGTTCTTAGCCATTTTACAGTTGCTCATAAGCCTTATATATATTGTCTTTGTTCAGATGCACAAATTTCTAAACCAATTGTGAGAGGATCATTGTGATCCTACAGGTATTATAAAAATGTAACTTGAAGACTTTGTCTCCTCGTGTAACCTTATATTTATATTAATATATTCACATTTTGCCTGCAAAAAAAAAAGTCTTGAGAATTCAAGTTTTTTGGGGATCTCGCCTGCCAGGTGTGTTGAAAGTCTACTTCAATATGGATTTGTTGTTGTATACAAATACATACCTGTCAAATTTGTTGTTTCCCTTCTTCTTGTGTGGTGGGCAGATTAAAAAAAGCTCTTACTTCTTCGGAAACTTATGTTACCAGGGGAGGGGATACCTATGGGTAAACCTTATATAAAGCAAGTGGAGGTATTTAATCTTATTAAGTATTCTCATTCACTTATATCTTTGAAAATGATAACCTTAATAAGTGAGAGGACTTTAGCCGAAATTTGTCTCTCTTGCATGCAATTTAGTTTTGACTTGGGTTATTATTGCTTCATTTAGGTTCATCATTGTGGATTATTACTACTTTATTTAGGTTTATCATTTAGCTGAAATTTGTCCTTCTTTTTGTTTGGACTAGTATTTGATCTTATATCCCTAGTGATGTCAAAAAAATGTATTAGCTTACTCCTAGACTCACTATATTTCTATATTAGCATACTGAATGAGTGACTGTACATGAGTGAAAATTTACTACAATACATACTAAATATGACTATTAAATTTTGGTGGTTGCAACCCGAGGGATAGTCCTTGTGTGCAATACATGCTCACTCTAGGTCATCCTATACAGAGTTGATTAGAAATACGTATACAATACATAAAGCTAAATTGTATCAAGCATTTGTTTTCCAACTGAGTTCCACCAGTTTCACTATTGAGTATAATGCAAGTCGCCTTCATTGTTCGCTTAACAATGGCTGCACTGATCATCTTGTGTGTAAAAAAAAGGTTTATGATAAGTTAAAGCGCATTTCTAGCAGTTGGGTGTCGTTAGCTTGGGCATCGTCTTGTGTTTTCATTTGATGCATGCTAGTTTCATAAAATTGGAATTGGTTGCTCCTATCATCTTCCTGATCTACTTGGTAAGCTTGCTTTATTAGGTGGCCCATGATTATACTTACTTTTGAGTTTTGAAACTACACCATAAGGGATAGATGACATGGAGTTTTCTAGTCTCTGTGTCTAGGTGTCATTTGTGAGGGCCCTTGGTGTTGAATTAGTAGGTCTTCTGTAATAGCGAGATGCCTTGGTGGTGCCTTACTTGTAAAGCTTAGAAGCTTTTATCCATTACAAATATGAATCCCCCCCTCCCCCCGTCTTTATACTTCTGGTACATATATGCATATATTTTTACTCTTATTATGGCTAGTGTATGCCGGAATAGTTTGATGTTCATTCTCTTAGGCCTGTGAGTAGATTGATTTAATATGCCACATAAATTATTACACTAGAGGCAGCCCTTGTACCAATCTAAATAGGGAGTTTTGTCTTGGTATATCATGTTAGACCACACTAATATATCAGTCTGCCTTGTGTAAGATAGTTGGAATTTGTTGCAATTTATACATGAACAAACTTCTTGTTTTGTTCTTTTGTCCAAGCTTTTGTTTTCTTAAATATTTTGTACTCTTGTTGATTGAAGTCTGGTTGCTCCTGGACAATGAAACTAAACTTCCATTTATCGTTTTCTTGTCATGCTGAACCTCATGGGGGTACTTTTCCAATACTTATACTGGACATAGTAATTGAAGGACAATTATGGATGACCACTTCATCAGAAATTACATCAAGGATTTGTTGATTAAGATTATAACACCAAGTATTGTTGAAGCTAATCAAGGTAATTAATAGCTATAACTTTGTAAACTTTTGTGATTGTCTGTGTGTTCGTTTCTAGGTTCATGGAACTTGAAGTTTGAGGCATTTATTGAGATAAAGAACAATGAAGGTAAAATTTCATTTAATTATAGTTACTTAGTTAGTTAGTTAGTTTGTTTGTTTGTGTGTTTGTTATGTTGAAAAGGGTTTGTTGTTGGTTATATGCAGGAGAAACAACTTTGCTTCTAGCCGCAAAGAATGCCCATGTGAATGTCGTCGATTTTCTTCATGAGTCCCTTGCGAACATAAGTTCTAATGACTATCGTTGCTACTGTGCATTGCATTTTGCAGCTGAAAGTGGTACACTTTATTCATTGCCAAGTTCTATTGTTATGATAATGGAATGTTTATTAATACAAAAAAAAAAAAAAAAAAAAAAAAAAACTGATATTTTTTTTTGGTTGATAGATTATTAGAGTCTAGGTTTGTGGTTCCAAAAATATACCTGAAATTACTAAGTGTGACTGCGAACAAGCACCCAACCAGAAACAAAATAAATAAGTTTGAAAATGGATTAAGTATTTTAATGAGGTAACTTCTCTTCATGCTGTATATTTACAGTTTTCATAGGCATTTGTTCTTTGATGGGTCAGTTAGTTAAGCAACCACATGCGAAAATTTTAATTTGCATATAATCGATTCCTAGGAATAAACACGTATCGAATGAGGGAAACAAATAAATAAATAATAATAATAATAATAATAATAATTTAATTCCATAATAATTATATACTAGAGTTAGTATTGTTAAAATACTCGCCTCGTCAACATGAGTTCATTGCTTATAATCACCCAAACTTTAGACTAGATGAAGTCAATTAGCATCATTTCAAGTCTTTCGGTTTACGAGAAAAATAGATTAGAAGGTACACAACCTACTATGCTATGGTTCGTAAATTAGGATTTGGATTGTGGCTTTATTCCTTTAGTATTGAATCAGATGTTTTTTTTTTGTTATTCACTTGTTACTTATCTCTATTCCTTTAATTGCATGTGCCTTAATTGATTTTTTTATTTATTTATTTTTTATTTATTTTGTAGATACTCGAAAAAAAGGTTGCTCCTGCTTACGACATTGTACCAATTGAAAATAGAGAGATTAATGTTTTGACCAACTTTAACTTAAGCATGCACATAAATAAGTTAGTCAACGCCAGGTGCCAGTTCACCAAGCGACCCCCAGAAACTGATTGGGAACACTCAGAGAGCAATAAAAGGCGAGTAGTGCCGACCAATACAATGGGATTTTCTATGACAACATATTAGTCATCCTAATATTAGGTTAGATGAAGTCAATTTTATGTAAGTTTGATTTGTAAATTGGGATTTGGATTTATGTCTATGTTTTTATAATAATGTTTAATTAATTAGTGGTTTTGTTTCTTGTTATTCATATGTTGATTAAGTTTGTGGAATGAGATCTCTATAAGATGGAATAATCAGATGTGCTAGAGCTAGATGTACAGGGTGGAAGCTTTTTGACCCAGGAAAAAAAATATAACTATTTTTTTTTATTGGCAAAAGTTTAGTAACGGATATATATCCATTACAAATAGTATGTGACACATTTATTACTAACGAATATATCCGTGACAAACTAAATTTGTTTTCCCGCTAGAAAAGTAATTGAAGCGGCACCAAAACTTTACTAACACTTACATCTGTTAGAAATTACAAATTTAAACAGGCTATTAACAATTGGCTATCCGTTACAAAGAATTATAGTAACGGATATAACTGTTACTAAAATTAATTTCAGTAACGGTTGTATCCATTACTAAATTTGTCCTAAGTGATAGTGACGCCTTAGAGCTAACGGATATAACCATTAGTAAAAATATAAGTAATGGATATAACTGTTGGTAAACACCTTTTCTGGTTAGGGTTTTGTTTTTGGATGGAAAGATTTTTACAAATGAAATTCGCAGGTTTGTTTACTTCAAAATTTTAAGTCTATTTAACTTAACCTATGGGTCTCAAATGGGTCTAAAAACGCCCAATTCCCATGCCTATATAAATGGTATATTTTAACAATGTTTTCAAGCCCAATATAATTCTCAAATACCCACAAAAGTTCTAACAACAAATTCAAATAACATACTTAATAAAATCAACAACAATAAGAATACCAATGTTCTATTTTGCTAGGTTTGGTTGGTTGTTGGTTTTGATAGAGTTGGGTTTGCTTTGATGCTAGGTTTGTTGGTTGGTTTTGATGGAGTTGGGCTTGTTTCGATGCTATGTTTGTTGGTTGGGTTTGGATTATGGTAGTGTTCTTGTTTGTTATGGTTTAGAATTGGTGTTGTTTGTTTTTGGGTTTGTTCGAGTATAGGGTGTCGTCATCATGCTCTCTCAGAAGAAGCATGTGCATTGCCCTTTTTGTGAGTTTGACAAGTGCAAAGATGGGGCCAATGGGGGTGGCGGCTTTGCGATTTCGTATATCGAAACTCACATTAAAAAGCAGCAGTTGAGTGGTCAGGGAGATATAGATAGCCTGCGGGATAAGATTTAGGAGGACATAAGTTTATATTTGTCCCTGCTTAACTTTTTGAAAATAGTGAACAAATGGATATGTGGCCACTGTCTCAACATGCATGCATTAACCATACCATGTCGTCATTCAGGGGGCATCACAAAACCACCGGAAATGACTGATAATGGAGAGTTGGGATGCCTTATTGTCGGTATACCAGAACCACCGCCTATCCCTATGACTATGCAATCTGCACTCTCATCACAAGGAGACGCTAGTGCTATCATGAAGCCTCTGGGTGTTGGTCCCTCTCTTTATGAGAAGTTACTTGATAGGGCATTCCGTATACCCTTTCGTACTGTGAAAAGTATACCATGTGCATGTCATTAGGCTTTTTCTGGTGCATTGAAGTCTGCTCTCTGGGATATTATGGCTGATCCTAGTTCAGTTTTGTAATGGGTTCGTCTTCTCCTTCTCTTGTGCTGCACTCTACAGGTTTTTCAACCACAGAATCGTCAGGAACGTCGATCTGGTACTAGGAAAAACCTTCAGCAGAAACAAATTCTCCATGCTTTGATGATATGGAACGAGCCTGGTGGGCTGTTTCGCCTCTTAGAGTCTGCAGTAGAGCCTCCTTCAGTCCAGCCACCCCAGCGATCTATTTTTACTCAGAATGTGCGTCGATGCTTACAAAAGGTTGCTTATGGGCATTTTACGGCGGCGGTAACCTCGGTGGAGACTATTCAAGCATTAGAGGAGAAACACCCAATGCGACAACCACCTTTGAGACCAATTATTCCCTTTGCTGAGCCCCCTTTATTGGTAGAGAGAGACACCTTTTTGTCATACATTAGGTCGTTTCCGAAAGGCACTTCTTGTGGCCGTGATGGTCTCCGAGCTCAGCACTTGTTGGATGCCATGAGTGGTGCTGCAGTAGGTATATCGTCTGATTTGCTAGATGCATTGACCCCTGTGGTGAATCTTGGGTTACAGGGATGATGTCCACAGCCGTTAGCGGAATTCATAGTGAGTGCTCTGCTTACTCCACTTCTTAAGCCGGATAATAGTATTCGTCCTATAGCTGTGGGCATGGTTTGGCATCGTCTGGTCTCCAAGATTGCAATGAGAGGAGTTTCCAGAGATGTGGTTGGATACTTACTAGATTTCCAGTATGGGGTGGGTGTTTCTAGTGGAGCAAATGTGATTTTGCATGTTGTCAACTGTATGGTGCATGCTAACAGCGACAATAGCTCTCTTTCTATGCTGCTGGTAGATTTTCAGAATGCTTTTAACATGGTTGATTGGACCATCATGTTGAAAGAGGTTCATAGCCAATGCCCAGCTATTGCCCCTTGGGTTGAGTACGTACTTGTATTGTCAACCTGTAAGGTTATACGTCGGGGATGGTTACATATGGTCTACTACTGGGTTCTAGCAAGGCGACCCTTTGGGTCCCCTTCTATTTGCACTGGAGTTGCATCCTATGATTCTACGGATACAGTCCAGTTGTCAGTTATTGCTACAGGCGTGGTACCTAGATGATGGGACTTTGATTGGGGATACAGAACAGGTGGCGACAGCTTTGGGTATGATTCAGGAAGAAGGCCCTTCTTATAGGTTGGTTCTTAATGTGGCTAAAACTGAGATATTTTGGCCATCATTGGATCCACGTCGCTCTACTCCTGGTCTTTTTCCTTCAGATTTGTCCCTTCCTCAGCAAGGGGTCAGGTTGCTTGGAGGTGTAGTTAGCACTGATGCATCTTTTGTCATGGGTCTTGCGCGCAAGCGTATTGACAAGGCTATGACTCTGATGGACCGTTTAGCTATATTAGAAGATCCACAGTGTGAGTTAGCGCTCTTACGAGCTTTTGTTGGGCTCTCTAAGTTGATCTTTGCAATTCCTACTTGTCCACCATCCATTTTCAGAGAGGCAGCTGAAACTTTTGATCGGCATCTCCGCAATGTTCTCCAGGGTATTGTGGTTTCTGATGGTCCTGCCTTCAGTGATCTACAGTGGCGTTGATCGACACTCCCATTATGTCTGGGTGGTTTAGGTATTTATTGTGCCATAAATGTCTCTACATTTGCTTTTGTGGCATCCCGTTTTCAGACTTTTGAGCTTCAGAACCACATTCTTAGGAGTTGTGGTACAGTGCCTTTGGATGAGATTCTTGATGCTGCTAGCAGTGCAATGAGTCTCCGCCTACCTGATTTTGACATCAATTCTCTGGCTGCGAATGTTACCATCCCCTCAAAACCACAAAAAGTTTTGGTGGAAGCTTTCTATGGTAAGATTGTTTCTGGTCTTGAGAGGGAGTTTGATTTATCTGCTCGTCAAAAGGCAGTTATGGGATGCTTTCAGTCGGAACACGCAAAAGATTTTCTACTTGCTATTCCGATAGAGGGACTTGGACAGCGAATGTCGCCGATGGAGTATCGTTCTATTCTCCGATACCGTCTTATGATTCCTTTGTACTCTAATGGTGGTTTATGCCCTGTTTGCAAAAAGAGTTGATTGGATGATTTTGGGGACCATGCAGCACACTGTCAACATTTTCCATGTTTCAAATACCGACATGATCATGTTAGAGACATTTTATGTGATGCATTTTGGAGGGCTAGGGTACAAGTGCAGAAAGAAGCTCCTGTTAACTTTCTCACTGATCCGAATGAGGGAAGATCGACTCTTCGGCCTACGGATGTCTTGATTTACAGTTGGTCTGAGGGGAAACATGCATATGTTGATGTAATTGGAGTCTCTCCGTTGGTAGGGTTGGGGAATGGGGACTTTGAGGTGGCAGAAGCAGCTAAGAGAGCAGCGACAGGGAAGACGGTGAAACATGAGGAAGCTTGCAGGGCTAACCAGCATTGTTTCATTCCATTTAGTTTTGACACTTTCAGTTTCTCGAAACAACAGTCTGTTGAGCTTCTCAAGAGACTTCAGAAAGTTATGAACAGTAATGTTATGACAGCTGGTTCTAACGAGTTTGTTTTTAGAATGATAGGATTTGCTACTCAGAAAGGACTTGCAGCGTAGCTTTTTGCACGCTTCTCCTAATTATTTGTAAAATTCTTCATCAGTATCAATAAAATTTTCATTTAAATAAATATATATATATATATATATATATATATATATATATATATATATATATATATATTGTAACATGCTAGACTTCAAAATAATTAGTTTCAATCTAAATAATATAATTTACATTGTTTAAAAATTGGGTTGTTATACAAACTCTACTTGTGCTAAAACAAACTCCCAGGATTTGGGATTATCATCAATCATACACCTCAGTAGATCTCCCAAACTACGATTGACAACCTTGGTCTGCCCATCAATTTGTGGGTGAAAAGCTATAGAAAACTGGAGCTTACTCTTAAAAAGCTTCCATAATGTTTTCCAAAAATAGCTAGTAAACTTGACTTCTCTATCATAAGTGATAGTGTGAGGTAAATCGTGCAAACGCACTATCTCACGAAAATATAAATGAGCAACATGCGTAGCATCTGTAGTATACAACATGATAATAATAGAAAAGAAACAAATTCCAATAGCAAACTTAAGAAATCCAAACATGATCAAACTGAAATTTAAGCCCATCTACTTTATTGGGATCGAAAAACTCTTCAATTTGACTATTCATGCGCCTAAAACAGACTTAAAACCAGTTATATATACAATTGAAATAAGGTAATATTTGGCCCAAAAAATACCAAACATGCCCAAAAAATGGGTCAAACTAGGTCCAGTCAGCTTGAGTCAAACCCTATTAGTAGAAGTTAGACTAGCACACATGGGTCAGATGCAAGCCCAAGCTAGTTTGGTTTAGCAGGTAGGCCTTTAGAAAACAAAACTAGTTTTTGGACCTGGGCATATGCCCGGCCTTGATCCAATATCATACATGCTGAAATAGACTTTAAAAATTATCTTTGCTCATTATTATTATTATTCTCATAAAATTTCATCATCATTTTATTATTTATTTATTTATTACATAATATTTATAACATACTAAAATTAATTATTCTTGAATTGAGTTATTCTAACTTCAGCATGTCAGTTTACAAAAAAATTTAACCATTGGAAATTATTTTTTCAGAGATCCATATCAGTGAATTGTGCACACTTAAATTCATATCCAAATAAATGGGTGTCTAAGAAATTGTTGTTAGAAAATCCTATACCATAAATCCTTCTTATTAATTTTCGAATTTAAATGTGTTTTGTGGTTGAGGATTAAGTTGGCTATAATAATAGGATATGTGAAATTCCCCCTTTTGAATGGGAATTGTAAGTTTTATGAGAATGTGGGTAGAATTGCAGGAGATTGAATCAATAACTCCTGATTGCAGCATTGGTTTTGACCGAGCAATATTTTGAAAGTTTACTACAGTCCTGATTGCTTTTGTTGTGACCAAAACTCATAAAACTTACTACACATCAGTGCGAACGTGTTTGACAAATATGAACGTTAGATGCAGATACTCAGGTCAAACTTCAAAGTAATGTATAACATAAATAATAAAAAGTGCGTCTCTGTTCCACTATATATACGGATTGGCTGGGACTGCTAGTACTCTTCAGAGTCACACTTGCTACCTAGTGCTTCTGACAGATCGACATGTTTTGGTAGATAAGGTGTGGTTCGTACATATGGTTCATCTCCTTTTTGTTAATTTACAATTCTACTTATGATCATGACTCATGAGTAGTTAGCTACTTTTGTAATTTTGTCATCATTAAAACAGTTGTAAAGACTTGATGCCTGTTCTCTACGCTTACCTGGGCCACCTGCCTCTGAAGGTGGAATGCCTACCCAACACTCAAATAGAGGAAATAAATGAACCCCCCCCCCCCCCATGGCCCAATGCAACCCCATTTTTCAGGTACATGTAGGCAACCAATTTCCTCTATTTAAGAAAATATTATACATGACAATATGGTCTTGGAAATCAAGCTAGAAATAAAATTAATGCATATAAACTTAAAAAGATTATCACTGAACATAGTTGTTAATCATATATGAAATTTAAACTAAAAATTAAAGACGGATTCAATAGTGACAAACTTTCATAAATGAGAAGCATTGAACCTCGGTATTCATTGTGGTGCTTTCTGATAAGAGCCCAAAACTGTAGTTTTAACCCCTTAACAATAATACTTTTAGACCAATTATGCGAGTAATAAATAAGAGTTAATACTAATTATGTGTTTTTATGTATTTCAGGCATTGAAGTCAATTATGTGCAGAAATGTGCCACTTTGGCGATATAAAGGAGCAAAAGGTTGGTTGCTAAGAAGTTCTGAGATTAAAGGCCAAGACGGGTAGAAACAGCACACAAAAGTCAGTAGAACTTCCAAAGATTGTATCTTTGGACTCAGGGCTCGAAATCGGGTGTACCTTATGTCAAAACGACCGACTCGGAAAGAGCTTTCCAATGGTTGAAACCTTAACCCAATCAGAGGAGTAAAAGTGGACGAAAATCCTATTGAAGTCAAAGCTAGCTAAAAAAGGGCCTATGGACTGAAGAAATTGGGCTTTGGGCTCGATTTTCCAGCCCAAAACATGGACCCTCAGCCCATGCACGAAAATGTAGATCTGGTCTCCTCCATTTCAACACAAAAGACTTAGCTCTTAAGAGAGAGTTAGTTTAGGTTAGAAGGTAGCCATTAGAGTAGCCATTAAAAAGCTTAGTTCTAGATCTAGTTTTTTTGGATTTAGTTAATTAGTTTCCATTCCATTAATTAATTTCATTCCTTATTTTAGATTAGTTATTTGAATCATTGAATATCATTCATTAGATAAATAAAATAGTTAGTTCTTGTTAAATTCGATCTTGTTATTTAATGATTGTGTAGATTAATTTCGATTATTGTTATTTAATGATTTCTTAGTTGTTAATTTAGATTTCAATTATTGTTTAGTTAAATTTAATAAAGTTAGAATCTTTATATTATGTCGTATTCAATTTCATATGGAAATGATAGTTTGATGAATCAAGGCTAAACCTCCATTAGAGGGGTTTGATGAAGCCTTGATGAAAACTTGATTTTGTTCGCTTAGAATCATTGTAAGAGTCTATTCCACTCTAGAAGGTCGTTGATTCACCATGAGAATGGGTGGACGTCCTCACATGCTAGTTATGAATTGGTAGAGATGCAATGTATAATTAGAGATTAGAACGACCAATTCTTACCGTAAGAACGTAAGAATTGGATTACAACAATTTATGCTAGTTTCTTAAGTTGGATTCAAGGTGGATTCAATTCCCCCCTAATTCTTATTTTAGATTCAAACCTTAGTATTCCGTAACATTTCGTAGTATAATTCGTAATTCTCTCATTGACTTTGGTAGGATTGATAGTCGTAGGAAACTTGAATGCTAAAGAACTAGGAGTGGAACAAATTTTCTATTCCAACTCTACTTCAATAGTATTGAGAGTAGAAATCTTTGATAAATCTAGTACAAGTTCAGTTTTTAGTTTTACTTTCGTTTAGTGTTTCATCGCTTTATTCATTAGTAAAACTATCATTTTACTATTTCACTTTCCTTTTTTTAATTCTCAAATCCTTCTTCTTGTCTTTGCTGCTAATATCTTTCCAACTAATTTTCTCCTTTTCCTTCATCTCTTTAATTAGTTCCTTGAGCTCTCTTGTCTTTGTTTTCTTTTTCTTTAATCATACAATCTAGCATAACTTTTTTTACGGTGTCAAGCTGAATTTGTTTTACTTCAACTTTTTTTCTTTTCTTCAAGAGTTCTTTAAAATTGAAGTCTTCAATTTCTATTTCACATTCATTTTTATAAATTTTATTGCATTAAAAGCAGCCAAATCTTGTGCCTTTTCTATAGAATATGCAGGGCTTCTAGAGAATTTTTTAACTATGACGTCTTTATTGTTAAAGAATATGTCTTTTGGTACCTATAGTGTTACACTGCTGATGAATCGTTCGTTCTCTACTTTTGTGTTGTACACCGGATCCTGTTGAACATCAAGTTCTGCTTCTAGAATTTCCTTTACATAAGTTGTAATTTTCGTACTCCATGACCATGCAATATAATTTTGTATATAGGAAAACATAATTAAATATATGAAACTCATAAGAATAGATATTTGGATTAAATTGAATTCTTTGCTAAATAGGTAAACAATATTGAGGAAGATAAGAAGAATTGTTTACCTTAACCGTTTGTTTACTATGTGTATGCTCTTGATCTAATACACTTTAGTTTTTGCAATGAGAAAGGCAGAATGATTGTAAATTTCTACATATATAGGTTTATTTATGTCAATTTATTAGGCTTCCTTACGTGATTAGAAGTTCAGTTCGTGTATGATTCTAACTTCATATATATCTAAAATTGGAAAGTAAGGTAGATCACGGATTGTGTTTTGAAGTTTGTATTTGTACTATTGGGCTAAGGTCCCAAATATAGTTTTGTGTCCTTAACTTCGGCTTCAAGCGCATTATATTTTGCATGATGATTTGTACTAATAAAGTAAGTGAACTTCATTTCCTCTAATTCATTGAAGGTTTTGATCGATTACCGCAAAATATTCCTTTTGATTACCAATTCGATTCCAATTTAGTTGTTTATCAATTGAGCTTACGTTCAAGTGCTCCATTAAGTTAACAATAAACCCCTACCTTTAGTCTTTTCTAGTGATGAACCCCTACCATTAATTGAGGAGCCAGAATCAGTATCAGATGGTAAGCCTTCATATCCTCCTCTTCCTGAAGAACCTGAGGTTGATAGATAAGAGCCTACTCTGCAAGGTAGGAGTTCGTCTTCCTGATAGGCGGAGGCTATAGCAGAATTTTCTCCACATAGATTTGATTCAGGTAGAACCAATCATCCCTGTAAAGTGTTTATTTTTTGCTCTAGACCTCCACCATTTTAATACAGCTATTTACTTGGGAGTCTTGATGACAGACAAATTTCTAGATTAACTACGAAGATTTTTTAGATTTTTTCCAGGTAACTACTCTATTACATTTTAAATCAATTTTTTAGTCTCCATCATTTATTCCCCCTTATTTTAGTAGGCGCCAGTCTTCTTCATTTGGCCGCATTGCATCAATATGGATCAAATAATCCATTGGGTGTACATTCAGAGATGGAGAAAATTGCTTCTTACCCTTATTTTTATGTAAAGGATCTAGTAGGTCGAGTAGCTTCTGCTATCTTTTTTTCCATTTGGAATTTTTTATGCTCCTAATGTTTTGGGGCATCCCAACAATTATATACCCACTAATCCGATGCCCCCCCCCCCCTGCTAATCCTTGATAACGCCTTTGACAACATAGTTGGGGAGAGCTGCATTGGAGAAATGGACAAAAGTGAATGTTAGCTGGATACCTCATCTTATGAATTTCAATTTAAATGTAAGTGTATTGATACTTTCCTTTCCAAACCAATCTGTCTGCCCGTATTCTCTAATTTGAATTACGCTGTTTTTTGTATTGCCATATAATCTTTGTTTTGACTTCTATTTTCTTTTCTTTGTGAATTGGTTGAGATACGTCCTCTGTATATTCAATTTGCATTGGTCGGATGGAGATATGGACAAAAGTAAACGTTTTCCTTATGAAATTGAGTTGAAATGTAAGTGTATTGATCAACCCATTTTCCAGTGCTATCTGTCTGACTTTATTCCCACTTTATTTTAGTTTTTATTTTTTTAATGGCTATATATTGTCACACCCCGAATTTCAACAAAATCGGAAAAACAATATTTGTTCCCGACTCTTCGATTTTCAAGGTGTGATGCACTCTCAACTTCCGAAAGCCCATTATCCATTTAACTATTCCAATAATTTGAAACCAATAAAATTTTTAAATAAACAAAAGTCCTCTACATTATAAAAATTTACAAATATGATTAAGTTACAAATTTTCTTTTCAACAACATTTTAATTATAATTACAACTAAAAATACAAAATATTGTCTCAACTAAAAATCTATTGCACCTTAAGGGAAAACAAAGCATATTATGTAATGAGACGCTAACGCAAATCACAAGCCATAATCAACCTTTTTCAACACTAATCCTATCAAGACTTATCGACTATATTCATTTTATGAACACATCCAATAAGCAAACATGCAAATTAGGTCAACATTATAAGCAATGTTGTTATGAGTAGCCATAAAATACAAATCATACTTATACATATATATACACAAACAATACAGTAGTTAGTTCATCCACCGAGGCGCCTTAACTTCCAACAAAGAATACAACATTCTTAAATACAATAATTAAGGCAGGTAGTTCCTCCACTGAGGCGCATTAACTTCTAATTCGATCAATAATAATAAGGCATTTAGTTCCTCCACCGAGGTGCCTTAGCTTCAAACCGTACTAGATCAACTGCATCTAATAAAATAACAAAACGAAAACTTACTCTATACTTACACTGGTCTAGGCCTAATCACAGAGTGGGTCACACCTGCATAAATAATCAATTCAACCCACCCTTCTGCAAAACCATTGTGAATGCAAAATAAATTACAATAAAACAAAGATATCATATACATAATTCCAATCATCTCATTGAACCAACAAGAACAATCTCAATGAACAATTTCATAACCACAATAAATCATTTATTATAGATTTAACATACATTTTGATATATCATCACAATTATTGTTTAGAGTTTCTTCAAGTGTCTCTAGAATCACGTCGTCTCTATATTTTACCTAGTTTCCTTGGCTACCACAATCGCTCCCCAATGCCAAACATGTACATCCACATGCCTCCCTTCACGTAATGAACCACTCCATGCGTAGTTATCCTAAGCGGGATATCGCATACCTAGTAACCCTCACACGAATGCCATTAGGTGACTATTGCCACTATTTGGCATAAAATATCGCGCGTCTCGTTCTAAATTTTGCGAACGAGATAATCAAGCCACTATTCGGCTATGATTGCCCTACACATGGGTCAATCAGCATCCTATACACCCTATACAAGATCCAATCATATTACATACGCCCTATATAAGGGCTAATCACATGAGTTATGGTAGCTAGGTTCTAGGATTTTCGTTACATAATTTATTCAAATATCTTACTATTATATCTCGTAATCATTCCACATTCTATCATGTGCCAATAAAATATATTGCACTAAAACACAACGTTTGGAAATATCACCATCCATCTCATAACCATTTTATTCTTTCACATGCCAAATAAAATTATTGTACTAAACCACAATCCCTTTGGAAGTATCCACAAAAACTATAATACCTCATCTAACACCTCACAAATATAATAATGGAGCGTTTACATTTATTTCTGAAAAATGTCACATTTAATAGATATCATAATATATCATATTATTTAACAGGACAACAATTATAACATACAACATTATGTCACTATTGCTCTAAACATACTGCATAATATTTTTATAGCATTTCAGGGATGTTATGTCACACTAAAATCATACGTTCACTTTGATTTACATTACAAAGATTTCTAATTAATCCATCCGAACCCCATTTAGCCATCAAACACGTCTTAACAATAAATAAATTTCCCAATTACAACATTTCCAATTTGTTACGTATATCACATGATAATAAAATCTATAAATAATTATACTCATACGAAACCAATATTTAATATATATACTATCATCATCCAAAAATTTTTAATTTATTTTGGTATCAATATACACTCTATACATACAATATTCATCAAATAATTATGCATGCAACTCTTATTCCAATACATGTAATAGAACTCTTTAGACAAATAAAATAATTACTCCTCCAATCAATACACATTTATTTGAAATATTAATACGATACAAATTACATGATTATTACATTTTTTCTTGTTCAACTAAAACTTACACTAATAAGTTATGTACATTGTTCTATGCATGAGAAATTGGTTAGGACAGTTGGACCTTTGTCAATTTTAAAAATTCTAGAGAATTTATATAATCAAAATTTTGAATCAGTTATACTATTCTGAAAATTAGACAGAAAATCCATTTCAATACAAAAATTCCTAAACACTAATTCATTTAGTATGTACCCTAAACTATGTGATGGAACAGACCCAACAACTTCAATTCTACTTTTCAATTTTCTGATGCACTTTCTTTTAAAATTCACATCAAATAGAATATAAACTGGAATAAGTCAAGGCCAATTGGAAATGAAAGATGACTCAGAGAACTAAAATTGTTTTGTTTTGTCAAAAAACTAGTTACATCATATAATTAGTCGAATTCAAGTCACAAGTTAGTACTTGTGCAGAATTATGCAAACATATCATCGTTCCAAACGACAATTAAAATTTCAAAACAAATAGCAAACGTTCATAATTAAATATGGAACTTTTATAAAATGATAATGAAACATTTATGAAGCAAACAAGATAAAAATCACAAAAAAAATTATTTATATATATATTTTGAGAAAAATATATCTACTCACCCTTTTGTTGTTGCCATCGAAAGAACAATCATAGAAAAGAATCAATGCCATGTAAAATTCATATCACCAAACAATAAAAATACTTTATTTATTTATTCTTTCTTCTTCTTCTTCTTTTCTCTTATTCTTTTTAATCTTCTTTTGTTTTTCTCTCCCTTTTGTTTTCTTCTTCTTTCTTTTAGATCTAAAACAAACTCAAGACATTTTCATATTTACAAATTCTCTACACATTCTTTTCAAATAAAAACTTTTCTCTCTCCACAAATTTTTTACATTTTCTTTCTCATCAAAGTCTTTCCATATTTTCTCCCATAAATTACGAAATTTTTCTCTCCATGTTTCCTTATTAATAAAATCTCTACACATTATTTTAAAACTTAAAAACTTTCCTATTAAACCATTTTCAAACTAAACAAACTATTTTCCCTTTTTTTTTTCAAAAAGTCAATCATACATATTCACTTAAATTTAATAGTCAACTTAAGACATAGTCAATAATATATTAAATTTTGTGAAATAATTAATTTTGGACATTAATAAAATTAGAGGTGTTACATATATTCTGTGCGAGTGCTTTGACTTCCTATTTTGTTTTCCTTGTTCTTTATTTGAGATATCCCTGCTGCATGAAGAAATGGAACTTAGCTTGATAGGATAGATGCATTTCTGATAATGCGAAGAAGGTAATATTGAAATTCTTAAATTTTCATTGACTATTTTGTTTAATTACATGAATTATTCATTGTTTCTTTATTTCATTGTTTGTCTGTTACCAAGTCTTGAGTGCTTCCTAATATTCCTAACTACCATTTTCCATGTGTTCTATACTTGGTTATATATTCTCCAATGCAAACTTGTTTCGGCTTACTATGTCTTGTCTAAATCACATACACTACCGACGTTTCTACACTTGTTACGGATTTCCTTCTTTAGTAATTCTTTACCGCTCAATCATGTAATACGTGCAACTACATGACCAACATAATTAGTGTGTTTTGCAACTGGATTTATTTCTTCATACTTGTCGTTTTTGTGAGATTTGATGTCTTAGCCCTTAGAGTAACTGAGAGGTTGGGAAAATTTGCAATGGCATCAATAAAAGATAGTTAATAGTTAGTTTTGAGCATCTACTATAAGGACATGAATTTGCTCTATTCCCTACCATAGCAAGGCAAGATATTTTGCTTGAAACAAAAAGCTTCATTTGTAGTGCACAAAATTTTAAACCAATCAAATATACGATAAAACGTCAAAACATTGCAGACTTAATTTTGATTACTTGACATTTATAGCAAAAAAGTTGATGTGATGAGCTGCTCCAAGTACAATACTACAACACCATCATCTAACAATCAATTTATCATTTTCATTTGCTCTTTTTTCCCTTTTATCTTGTAAGTCTCAATACTAAAGAAGTTTATATTGAACCTTATGCATAATTCTCTGAATCTTAGCCTCATTGTGCTCACATAATAAGAGCCTAAAATTGTAAATTTAACCCCTTAATAATATTACATTTAGACTAATTATGTTTATAATAAATATGAGTTAGTACTGTTTACGTACTTTTATGTATTTCAGGTCTTGGAGTCAACTATGTGAAGAAATATGTCACTTTTGCAAGAGAAATGAGCAAAAGTTGGTTGCTAAGAAGTTCTATGATTAAAACCCAAGTTTAAAGGAGAAAAAGCCTTTTTAAAGCCAGTCAAAGTCAACGCGGGCAGAAATAAAGCATAAAAGTGAACAGAAATTCTGTAGGTCGTATCTTTGGGCTTAGACCTCGGAATTGGGCCTATTATATGTCAAAATGACCGTCTTGGAAAAAGGTTTCTAATGGTCTAGGCCTTGATCCAATCAAAGCAGTAAAAGTTGATGAAAAAGTTGTTGTAGTAATTTCCAGCATAGAAATCCATTTTGAACTTAAGTAATTAGGTTTTGGGCTTGATTTAGTGGCCCAAAACATAGCTCCAAAGCCCATGCACAAAATTGTAAACCTAGCCCTCTCTTATATAAAGATGACTAAGGCAAAACTCTAACTCTCTCCTACCTCTTCTCTTTAGTTTAACCTAGTTTATGTTTTATTAGCCTAGCCACTATTAATATAATTCAAGTTATTTTCAATACAAGTATTCCTTTAATTGTGTCTTCTTATTATTATTATTTATTCCATGATAGTCTAATGAACCATAGCTAAACCTCCATTAGAGGGGTTTAATTGAAGCTTTGATGAAGACTTGATGTGTTAGTAAAGAATAACTATATTAAAGATCTTCAAATCTAGGGTTTTCTATTTAGCAATAAGTAAAATAAACCTAGACTAGAGGGTAGTTCATTCACCATGAGAATGGGTTTCAACTTCCTCTCATGCTAATTATTAGTTGGCTAGAGATACCATGAATAATTAGGGATAAAAAGATCTAACATTTATGTTAAACCTTGTGTGAAAACATAAAGATTAGGGTTGCAACAAACTCTATACTAGCATGTTAGGGATTAATCAAGGTGGATTTCAAATCTCCTTAATTCTTTCTTCATATTCACATCTTAATATTTAATTTCCCTAGTTTAATTTAGAATATATTCAATATTAGTTTTCACCATATTAGTTATATTTAGAATCATTACTCTCATGTTGTTTAATTGTTAATCATTAGTGGAATTAGTATTATCTAAGCAATTAGGAGTGGAACGAATTCTTACTCTAGTTTTATTACATAATAATTGAGAGTAGAACTTTGATATCAAAATACATGCAAATTATAGTTTACTTCTTCCTAGTATAATTAGTTAAAGTAGGAGTAAAGACCAATTTTCATTCTATCATCACACGTCATCAAGTTTCTACCATCCGATATCTCTATCATTTTTATCTCTTGCTACTGATTGTGAATCTCACAAGTTGTGATACCACCTAGTTAGGATTCAGTTACATAGCCACTGAAAGCTCATGGCACACACCGTACCATTTCAAATTTGGGCCATTTGATCTACTATAAAATTTTAAGCTTGGTTGGATGATAATTGATCTATTTTCAAGAGATAAAAATAAACAAATTCGTACTAAATACTTTTGAAGGTCCCTTTTAGAGACAACCTGAGTCTCTATACACCTCCATGAATTTTTTTTAATGAGATGACCATCTATTTGATTAACTTCACCATATGTGACATTTAATCATTTTTAAGCTTCCATTTAGTGTTAATCTTCAAGTGCTATATTGCCATTAAACATGTGTAGTATTACGTGACCAAGTAACACTTTAATACTACGTACACCAATAAACATGGTAATCAATTGATTTTCAATTCTACTCATATAACTAACACCTTATAATATAGACTTCCTAATAACTCCTAACACCCCAATAATGAAATCAATAAATCAATTTGTACTAACATATATATTTTGATCACATATATTCATATGTAAGAAGCTTTTAAAAGAAACAATGCATACCCAATTACCCAGCCACCACGGTAACTTTCAAAGTGTGTGGTGTGCTTATGACAGTTTTTCCTAGATTTCTCATAAGGATCTTTATCATAGGCCAGAGTAACCATTGAAATAATTGAGTTCTTTGAGGGCCATTATAACTTCCGGAGTGTGTGCTTATGACGGTCCTTGCTTGATTTCTCTTATGGATTGGATCTTCAACACATGCCAAAATAACCATTTAAACAATTGAGTTCTTTAATTGTTCTGAAATCAATGGCTACTTCACTAAAAAGTCGTTTTACTGGTCGCCCCTATCGAGCTACCTTCAGCTTTTAGAGAGAACTCAAGTGCTACACCTTAATAGATATACATTATTTTTACAAATTCCACGGTGTCCTAATATCTTGGAATTACAATAACACATGAACAGTTGGTAAGATCTACATCTCTTGGACTGGTAGATCAAGAATCAAGGTTGCCGAGCAAATATATTTAAGAAAATATGCAAGTGTACTTTAAATGGAATTACAAAAGTTACTTTACAATTACTAACAAAACGTTTTCAAAAGTAACCCTCTAATGTCTATACAGTTCTTATGTTATTTATCAGAAAAATAAATAAATAAAGAAAACACAAATACATATAGTTCTTATAACACCCCCCCCCCCCTATCATCTAGGTATCCACTCACTTATATCGTTAGATCCTAAAGATTTTCTTTCCATTTAACTTTTGAGTTGAAGAGCATTATCTTGTTTGAGGAAACCCTTATAGTCGCCTTGAATTTGGCATCTACGCGATGAAGCAGCCCTTTAGGACCACTTTGGTCATAGACTCAAAGGTCAGCACCATTTAGATTCTTGAATACTTGAATATAACTTGATGGAAAATGACAATCAATTCTAATGGAATACATTAAAGGTAGAATAGTAATAGAACAAAGGGCGCGACATCCATTTAACTTTTGAGCTGAAGAGCGTTATCTTGTACGATTGAGGAAACCCCTATAGTCGATGGAGCAAAACTTCCAAGATGATGATCATTTGATCATTGAACACTCGAATCACTGAAGAAACTTCTTCGGCATATATTACATTGGAAGAAAATAGTCCATTAAAATAATTATGCAGTCCAAATGGTTACCAGTTTAAAAAACAATATTCATGTATAAGGAAAACTAGAACATGTAATAACTACGTCAGAAATAGGGATTGGCATTTGAGTTTTATTGTTTTCTATCAGATCAATCCAAAAACCATTTCAAACATCACCTAATCAAAATATATATGGATAAAAAAAATAACTAATCATGGCTTACCTCACCAAAGCCGTTGAGAACTCTACATGAAAAAAATCTCACGCTTTTATGAGAACTCTGAAAAGAATATTAATCAATACCGAGTTTATCAACAATTGGATTTATTGTGCTAGTGGATGTACAATACCATTAAAGATTTGAGCCTAAACTATATTGGTAGTTTTGCTCACTTCGGTTACAGAAGCGTAAATTTTATTTCTGGAATAGTTACAACCTCTTTGCATATCTGTCTAGATCTAGGTGAACTGTGAGTATACACTAGCAGGGTTGGTACAATTTTGCCAAACTCTATAAGTCTTGATATCCAAGTATTTTACCTACACTGTCAAACTCTGTGAGTATGTTATATTTTTGTCCTTTTTTACATTTTGTATCTCCCCCATAAAGTTTGGTTAATTTCAAGTGCTTTGTGTTATGTGGTACGTAGTATTGTAGGTTGAGGTCAGCCTAAACCTCTAAATACTTGAAAAATCTAGCATGAGCACCTTGTTCCTAATGGAGAACACTGTGTTTGGGATGTACCAAGGTGGATTCACCGCTCAGCTCCCCTCACTATCTGAACTACAAGTGTTGAGTCTTTCATCTCTACTGAATTTTCATAATTGTATGCGCACCCATGCCTTTTTTTATTTGTGAAGTACCAACATACCTAGTTTTAGTAGTAAACTGGATATATATAGGTGTAATTCCTAGAAAACATGCATTGCAAGGAAAATCTGCAAACATGCATAGTTGTAAAATACCTCCATATTATACCAAGCAGGATAGGTGTTTCATCTATTATTCCTTGCTTAATGGTATATCAATACTTGATTTTATTCATTAAGTTTGTCTTTGAAATTGAAGTTAAGGCTTGTGCTATGATTACATAATCATCATCTTAGGACGCTATTGTGGTTTTGATTGGTTAGAAGTGTTGGAAGTCTACGTTTCATATCCATTTTTTGACATGATTTTAGTCTGACATTGTTGGACTTTATTTTGTGTGACATTGTTTGAATGGTGCTTTAGTATGACATTTTTGAAGTTTTAACTGTACATCACGCCCGCTCACATTAGTACATTACAGTGCACATTTTGCAAATTTCTGAATAATGGGTGTAGCCTGAAAACTTAGTTTCTCGCTTGTACATACACAACTGACTGATGCATTTAAAAACTAAAACTCATTGTTCAGATCGGGGGCGAGACAATTTTCTTTTCTTATTGTTTTTTTGGTTGTTTCATACTTTGTTTAGTGTTTGGGTACTTCATCCATGTCATAAAAGAGTAAATGAACTCTTCTAGGTACCTTCCTCTAACAATCTCTAGGTGTTTTGCAAGAGGACACTGTTGCAGCAGTTTTTGAAGTTTCAAATGACCTTCGTCGGAGTATATGTACTATGTAGTAAGCTTATATTACGTGAGTAGTTTTCTTCCAAATGGGGACCATCTGTTTCAAGAATTAGGTCGGGGTACGTCTCGAGCTGTCTTCATATTTTCTTCCATATGGGTTCTCAATGAGATGTGCATGTGCGTATATAGAGTACGTGGTGTGTATTGATTTTTTTTTGGTGTATTAAATGTTTGATTTCTTTTTACTTTTTAAATAGAAAATTTATCAGCATAAGATGGATTGAAATTATTTTGGGGGTAGTAAGTTGGTAATAGTTTATTGATCACATCATCATTGGGCATTGTTGCAAGTTGTTGTGGGTGCTATATTGGTATGTCTGGTAGCTTATATGTTGGGTAATTATGGTTACAAAACAGGGTTATCACAATAAATTCTTTGACCACACATTAAATAGTTAAACAAGTAGGCATATACGTGGGTAGGATAACTGTAAGAGATACATGTCCTGATTGATTTGGGTCTTATTATAAGTTTGTAAAGTAGTTTAGATTTAAATTTGTGAACATCTTCTTTGGCCTAAGGCTGAAGCATCCAGTTAATTGTTCAAGTTTTCCCTATTTGCTTTAGTACATTAATTTTTCATTCTTCTTACATTCTCATTGAAGTACGATACACCATAAAAACCACCATATATATATATATATATATTTGTATGTGTTAGTGTGTGCGTGTTGGGGGTGGGGATTAGGCAGACCCTTGCCCGTATTAATTGAGAAAAACCTTACTTAATTTGCCCTTTTGACTGTTTAATTAATTTTCTTTTTTTTTGTTGCAAACCATATTTCTCTTTTCGTATTTGCCAATTCTTGGGTTGTGTCAGTATCATATCAACTTAGATTAGTTGGGCTTCAAACAGAATTATTGATACAGTAGGCTGGACTTTCGGCTAAATTTTCTCATTCTTAAACGAAAGAGGGTTAGCTAGACCCTACTATATTTTGCTAATAAAAGGACTAAAATACATTGTTCTATCAGCCAGTCAGCAAACCTATTGGATTATATATATCTACATATATGGTTTATCTTCGTAAAGTATTGAAGTTGAGATTTTAAGTGTTCTATTTATGAAGGAAATTAAGCATACAATTAGTAATTTTTTTTAAATGTGGATGGTGCAGCGCAAGGTAACCTGGCCTAGCCTCTCGGTTATGGTGCTTGTTTCAGCTTGTTTCCGAAATAATAACTTTGAGTTCCGAGCTATTGTGTGCAGACATGTAGGTCATGGGACTAACTTCATAGCTGAATGTCTAGCTATATTGGAAAGTGTGGAGTATACTCTGCATAGAAATTGGTAGAAGTTATGGGTGGGATCGAATTTTACCACAGAAATTCATGCATTTGGTGGTTCAATTGTGCCAAGGTGAACGAAGCAAAGATGGCGTAGATGCACAGAAGGACTAAAGAACTACAGCTTAACTCTAACATGGAGGGAGGCCAATTTCATTGCAGATCAGGTGGCAAAGCATTCATGCAATCAATCTTCAAAGCAGTGAAGTAGATTTTTTTTTTTTTTTTTTTTTTTTTTTTTTTTTTATGTAAAATCCCACATGAATCACCAAATGTGAGGTTCCTGGGCATACTTATTTTAGTGCTACTGTTGTGCAGTGGACTGTAAGTACCTCCTGTACTGTGTAGTTTGTACAACTTTCTTTTTTCTTTAGTACAAAGTTTTGGTAACTTAAATTATTTCTAGTGATTATTAGAGGTAAGTTGTTGTTAGGTAAGTGATGTTGAATTGGTTGCAGAAAGCGCCTACCAATAATGTTAACATTCTTTTCATATGTTATGATTGAGATTAGTTCTATAAGTTAAGGGCTCTTCATTGGCCACATTTTCCGTTATCCACAATATTATTTAATTATTCAGTTGTTTTTCCAAACAATCATTTTCATAGTTTCTTAAAATGTATTGGTCCTTAAAATCATTAGAAAAGGAACTGTAAAGAAAGTGCCCACTCATCCTTTGTATGGCAGTGACCAAGTCTAAACAGTACCAAGGTGGTTTCTCAAGTTTGTTTATGTCTTTAATTGTCCTCAATGAATCAATCATCTTTTCTACTTCCTTCTTCATCTACACACCATCGAAGAGTGCCCTTCCTATTAAGAGTTCTGTCAGTGTTGAGCCTTACTCTATTGTCTTGTGGGCGTAGTGATGAATACTAAGTGCTGATAGGGATCTTGAAGCTAGACTTGAATTGTACTGTGATACATAGAGAATCAAATTGTCTTTTTTGCTACTGTGGAATCTTGGACCTTGGGATTTAACACTTGCAGATAAATTCTCAGATCCCTGACCAACTTATTGTACTCCATTGTGAGGGTTTGAAAATCATCTGAAACCTATGGGCATATCTCTTTCCATATTGCGTCCACTGCTCCAGACCTTATGTACTTCTATGCACTTCTGTGTTTAGTTCCAAATGTACTCGAGTAGAGCTGAGTGATCACTACTTGAAGTGAATAGGCCACTCTGATGAGGTGTCTAGAGTCCAGACAATTTTATCTTGATCGAGGAAGGTATTGATGTCTGCTGCTTCCTCAGAAATCAGAACTCACTATTTCCTACAATCTATTTCCTAAGGTCTATCTCAAACTACTGTAGATGCATCCATTCAAAGTTCTAATACACTCAAACAAAAAGTAGTTGAAAATGAAGCATAATAACGACAAAGATAGGTAGAATTATTAAAAAACTCAACTCAAAAAGATAGTTTTTAACCACAGAGGTTAGTTCAATTAAATAATTACTTTAAGTAACAAAAAAATAACTCACCTAATTCTAAAAACTATTATTTGTTTTCCCATTCCCTCTTCATAATTGCCTTTAGATACTCAATCTATTCTTTCAGACTCAGAATTTCTTCTTCCTGAATTTGTATGCACTAATTTCTAAGTGTGTCGTTGTTTTTTGCAATCTCAAGTTTGTTGCAAATTTCTTCTATTTGTTCGTAGTTATAGTCTACTACTTCGAAGCCTATCTCACTGCGCAGAAAATCAAATGCTTTCTTTGATGCTGAATTTTTTGATACTCTTTGAGTTGTTGTTAAATTTCCTTCGAATTGGTGATTGTCTTTGATATTAAAGATTGGAACGTCAATTGATATTTTACATTTGTATTGATTTTGTCCCAATATTTCGTTGTTAAATTTTGGGTTTTCTATCTTTAATATTTTGGTGCAGTAGATCAACATATCTTTGAAGTTTAGAGGGATAATTTTTCAAAATTGAATTCGCTGCATCAATTTATAGATCACTTTATAGTTAGTAAAACACTTAAAAATTACAATTAACCAAAAAAATTTGAATTTTGAATTTGTTTACCTTTTTATTAAATCTATTGAGACTCGAGTACCGTTCTTTATTCTCCTTGATCATGAGTTTGGTATTGTCTAAAATAATACTTCTAATATTTGTACTGGATATTCCACAACGTGCTTCAATTCTTCCAACCTAAAGTTTTAGAAGTTAGTGATATATACCTTATATGAAAAATAACATTAAATTAAAAACTTGCCTTGATTCATTGTTTGATATTCATTGATTTCTCGAGAAATTCGATTCTATCTTGTTGTTCTTTTATGAACTTTCGCTTCTTTTTCAACTCTTCAAAGTTGTAGTCAACAACTTCGAAAAGATTTATTGTACATGCTAATTTAATTGTTTTTCTTGTTGCAATGCTTTCAGACTCTTCGAGTGATTGTGATGGTTCTCCTTTAAAAGTTATGATTTGTTTCATATCATCCATATCCAATACGCCAGCCATCGCGTCGACACTTGCATTGTACAATCTGTTTTGAAAAGAATATGTGTAAATAGGTGGATCATGATTGAGTTTTTTCATGATTGTTTCTAGCATTGGTTTTAATGAGACTTCCATCTATCTTGAAAACTGGTCTTCAATTATCTCCTTAGTGATCCTTTTCTATTTTTTGATATATAAAACAACAAAAAAAAGTGTTATGTTAACACAGTAGTAATTTAAGCAATGGATGAATATTTAAATTGAAATAACAAAGTCTAGTAATTTGTTAATAAAAGTTGTACCTTTTGTGTTTCTTTTGTTTCCATACAGAAATTTGCAATTTCAGACCTAATAATATGAAAGTAGTTGTTCAATATGATAGATAATAAGTATGAGAACAATAACCAAAGATCTGTGCACACAATTGCACTTGGTGCATGTGTAGAGAATTCTAAGTATTAAAATCAGGAATATTAAATAAGATCTTATATTTTATTATACATATACACTAATCTTGACTAAAAAAGTCTGATTGAACAATTATCAATCATTATATCCTTTAAAATTATGTATTATGCAAGTTTAATTATGTCTAAACAGTCATGCTAAAAGAAATAGTTTACATCAAAACAATCGTTCTTCTGATGGGATGTTTAATTATAATGGGATGCATGACTCATATTGTCTATTTTAAAGCGTCACATATGGAACAACTAACAATGATATAAAAGATGATTGTGGATGTAATGTATAGTCTAATTGTGTTGTAGGAAAGATGAGTTTATTAGTAAGTTTAAGAACATAAAAACTTGTATCTCCTTGATTTTTTTTATGATTTTTTTAATCAGTACCTTAATTGGTTAGAGAATAGTAGAGAGAAAACATACCTTTTAGCAGACAATCAATAATAGAGAATAATATGGCTACTAGATATTGGAGATGAAATAAGTCGGAGGTCACAAAAGTTATAAAATACTACTTCTCCTTAATCTCTTTTATATAGGCGATTGAGTTTGTTCTCTAGATAAGGTTTTCTAATTTGATTTGTAATTTATTTCTAAATTTGCTTGGATTTCTGTCCGGTATTAATTTTATTATTAGTATGTATCTAATCTAAGTTTGACTCTTATAATTCCTAAAAAATAGGAAAGTTCTCAGAGTCGGATCGGACACAACATACATGCCTTTCTAATATGTGTACTGGTGCTACTTGCTAGTGTACTAATTCTTGTTTGTTTCACTATTGTAGATTATACGTAATGAAATTCGAGATGGTAAATCTAACAAAGAGATCTACAAAAGGCTTGAGAAGGATTATGGAGAGACAATGCTCTACTGCTATTTGGCTATCCCCGGTCAGTTCATAAGTATTTCTTTCTATGGTCTAAAAGAATAATTCATATTTCATTTTGTACTAATCTCACTCTGGATATTGGATTAGGTTCTAGTTGTGGGAGCAGCAGCTGGGGTTTGGGCTTATCAACCACCCCTAAACAGCATTTTGCTTGTCTTCAAGCAAATATGAGAAATTAGCATAAGTGACCAAAAATGGAGTTCTATCTACTCTCATTTCGCTGAGTGCGATTGCATTGACCATATGCAACAAGGCCTTAAACCACTAGGAATTCCCTAGTGGATGAGTTCCAAAGAGCGAATCCCTCTGGTTTATATAAGAAGAGCTACGAGAGTCCTAGGGTTAGAACTGTCCTCATTGCTTGTGAGTTCCCTTCTATTTTTGGACTCTGCCTTCCTATTAAGATTCCTCTCCTTATGGAAGTCTGAATCTAGACTATATCTTATGAGAGGTAAGTTTTCTTGTTAATCATAATGTCCCATCGTGTATGGGAAGATTATATCTAAAAGGTAACTCTTAAAATATGTCATCACGATTCCTTCCTTATCATCAGAGATTGCCATCTTCAGTTTCCTTTTGTTCAGGAACTGTCTATATTAGTTTCTAACGACTTAAAGAGCTGTCATACTTAGAGGCGGTCATCCACGTGCCTAGCACATGTCCACTAAACACTTGTGCTAAGCACGAGATCACTTATTCACAGAACTGATCCGATGACCCTCGTCTTATCCTGGACATCTATAGTCTTAGGTTATTTCCCATACACATGTCATCTGTTAAATGACGGGAAATCCCCCATACAGATGCCCCCTCTCGTGCCATCTAGCACGTGGGCACTTGAAGCAACACTGCTTTTGGCACGAGAATATTTTTCCTAAACTGTTACTGGAACTGCTTACGTATCCAACTAATTAAGGCTCTGAAAAGTCAGCTCGAATAGACACGCCATTTCCCGAAAAATGTAATGATGGCAGTTCCATCTTGAAAAGATGCACTGCTCGGGCTAATCGTAACCGTCCATCTTATCAATAAAAAAGATCTGGTAAGAGAACCCTTATTACCTCTTCCGTTACTTTTTCTCTGTATACTGAACCTTTTGATATCCAGCTTAGGGTTTAACTATTAAGAGAGTGCCTGATTCACTTCAATCTTGCTCTTGGTCAAGCAGCACCTTTGTTCTACAGAACTGTCATGTACTCTGCCATATTGGCTAAGAGGCATGGATTCGTTCTGAATCGTTGGGTGTTTGGGTACTTTTATGAGGTCCGGCGTATTTGAGACCAATCATACTACTATCTCATGACCAAAGACAAGAACTCTCCGATTATCTTTTTCGAGGGGAAGCAGAGTGACGAAGGCTGGGCTGATCACCATCTCCGTGTATTGGGTGATGCGTGGGACGTTCGTCCTTCTGATGATGATGGTGAACCTCTGGGAATTCCTATTCCAGAAAATACACTAATGCTCCAACCAGTAAGTTTCTTTTCTTACGAATTTTGCAATCACTATAAGAGTCTTTCAGCTGAGTTTCTTTGCTATTTTTCCTTAGATGACTCTTCCCCCTGGAATCAACTAACTGCAACTGATGCTGCTACTGTGGACTTCATCAAGAACATCCCCAAGGAACAAAGGATGCCTTGGGTGATAGTTCCTAATCCCATTTGTCTTTTTGAATATTTCAATATGTCTGCTGAAGATTTGCTCCAACTTACCCTCGGATTTTCCCCTTTTGGGATTAGTACTATGAATTATGGGTGCACAACACTTCCTCCTCCTATGGACAAGGATGGTGAACTTCTTCCGCCTCCAGTTTAGGATAAATCCTCTTTGAGTACAAGAAGAAGAGGGGAATGCAGGGAGAAGAACTTTGTGGCTACCTCCGGTGATGCTGTGACATTGGGCTTAGTTCAGGAGCATGGGGTCAGTGATGATTTTGTGATCACTGGCGGGAGGGGCCCTGAACTACCTCATGAACTACTGGCAGCAAGCAATTTTAAAAGGGGAGTACGTGCATCTAATCGCTCTAGATTGAAGAGAGCTGACCCTGCTTCTACTTCTGATGTTGCCCTGTCTGGTAAGAAAATGAAGTTTCACCCTCTCTCTCTGTTAATGAAGAAACATTTTTTAAGGTTCTTGTGACTATTTCCTATTCAGGTTTTGAGAAAGTAGTTGTACCCCTACCAGTTCCAGATCTTCCCACAGGTTCTGAACAAACTGGTGACAATGTCCCTCTAACTGTTGACCCTTCTCTCCTTGATAATCGCAAGGGGAAGGGCATTGCTGAAACAACTGTTGTAACTGTCGCTTTCCCTCCTCCTCGATTTAGTGATAGCAGGGGGTAAGTGAAGACATTCCCTTTTCACCAAGATCTCCAGATTCCCTTAAAAGAGAGATGATCGTGGAGATAAGGCGTTGGGGATGAATTGATGAACTACCTATTACCAACAAGTATTATGTTAATGATGTTGATATCACACTTGGAGTTCTAGAAGGTGAACGACTTCCTGTTGACAAGGCTGAAGCCAACATGGTTGGGAGCCTGGACCTGTCCTTTCACTGATTTGTTGTTCACCTTTCCAAGGTAAAGCCTTTTCCTCTCTATTCAATGTTATGTTTCTCTCATTGTGTGACTTACACACTTTGTGTCCTTTTCCAGTTAGTGAATAACTTTTTAGCCATGAAAGTGCCCATCTTTGTGGCCTCTGCCGGTACAGCCACTGATGACATGGCTATTGGTGAGCTGATCTGGGCGAAAGAGGCTACTGAGAAAAGAGCTGAGCAGCTGTAGATCCAGGTTGACCAACTCTTGGCGAAAGAGAAGAAATCTGATACTGGCTTCAAGAATATGAGGGACACTATCTCCAACCTCCGAAGCTCTCTAGAAAAGCCTAAAATGGAGCTGCTGATGCTGCCACTTGGAAAGTGAAGTTCTTGGAACTGCACTCCCACTTCATCACCCTATAAGCAAAGCATGACCAGTTCCAAGTCCCTTCACCGTAGGAACACCGAGATGAGAACCCTTGGCCAAGCCATTGCCCATGCAAATGAGGTCATGTCAGGCTATGAGAGGGCTCTAAAAGAAAAACATCTTTGCTCTGATAAGAAGGTTGGTGACCTCTTAGTTCTATTCCCAAGTGGTGAAGGAGGTGAAGAAGAGGTCAACTAAAAATGCCATTCGCTTTCCTATGAGAGTGCTTGATGTTTCTGAAGAGTCTTTTAATGCAGCCAGACAAGTTAAGTTTGAGGAAGCTAATGAAGCTACTGGGTATGTTTCTCATTTGGATGATAAGGGGCGCGTGACCAACCCTTTTGTCTTGTTTCCTAATCTAGACACCAATATCTTAGCTATCCAGGATGAACTTATGCCTAATGCCTCCTCTTCTTCTAAAGAAGACACCGATGACGACATGCCTCCTGTTCAGCTTTAGGTCAGTGTTCTGTTCAACCTTTAATTGTTCTAGCTAATCCAACCTCACAGTCTGTTCTTAAGAGTGAAACAAGAGTTTTTAAAGATGGTGCAGCAACAAGCACTAATGGTGAACCAAAGTTTTATTCTACCCCTGCTTCATAAGCCTTTCACTTGATAATTTACATAAACAATTATTTTTAAACAATTATTCTATGGGCTTATAATATTGAGCTATGTAGCTCACATACTATTTTACTTACTGAGCTCTACAACTCTTCTAGTTTATGCATGCATACTACTTACTTACTGAACTCTGCAACTCTTCTAGTTTATGCATACATTTATAACATTTTATGTTATATGACATATGTTACTATGCATAGTCTACCCCTGATGCCCCCAAATTTCATTTGGAACAACAATAGGTGACCCTAGTAGGCTAAACAGATTAAAATGAGGCATAACCAGAATCTAATTAGGATATCATGGAAGCCATTCAAGTTAACTGTAATTAAGAGTTCGATCGCAATAGAGACATGTCTTTGTGAAATAACTTGGTGCCATGAGCATGACACTGTGTTTAATAATGACAGGTCCTATTTATTTAAAAAATGAATAGTTTATCGCCAGAACAGCAGTGGGGGTGTCTTCCTCAGCACTATTATGCCAATATAGTTCCAGGCCAATGATTACATGCTAGGATCTAGATCCAACCCAGATCTTCCCAGCAACCCCTATGTTTCATGTTTTGAGAGCTTCAGGAACTGGCATACAGTTCATGCTTTCAAGAATACTATCTCTTGTTCTAAGTCAAACTGGCGTATAGTGTACTAAACAGTTAGTGTGGTTCGATTCCCTAAAGGCTTAACCAATCGAGGATAATCGCAGTTTGAAAGAACTGGTGTACAGTTCTAGCTGCATGGGAATGAGAAAGGATCTGGCATACATTTCAACTTTCCCATACTCAGTATCACTGGTTCTAAAGCAAATTGGCATACAATATTCTTGAACAGATAGTGAGAAGATAATTCCCTAAAGGCTTAGTCCATTGTGGATCATAAATAAAGAACTGGTGCTAGGAATAAATTTCATAGCAATGTGGAGAACTTTATTGATGACTTGGAGAGGAGTAAACAATGCATAAAAAAGCATAACAATTTACTGATAGTATTTGCGAAGGTGCTATGTGTTCCATGGTTTGACAAGAACGTCCCCTTCAACAGTGCGTAGGTAGTAAAAACCTGTTCGACGATGTATGGTCCTTCCCAATTGGGCCCAAGCTTGCCGTTGGGCTCTAGGATCTCGCGGAGAACCAGATCTCTAGATTTGAAAGATCGAATCCAGACTCTTTTGTCATATGATTTTTTCAGAATCTGCTGGTTAGCGGCTAAGCGAAGTGCGACACTTTCTCACTTTTCATCTAGGAGATCCATTTCTCTACATAACAACTCCTCATTGTCCAAAGTGTGCACAACGTCTGACTTCTGAATGGGAGCTACCAGTTTAGGAGGTATGACAGCCTCAGTTCCGTATGTCAGTGAAAATGCGGACTCACTAGTTGATCGTCTGGGTGTAGTTCGGTGTGCCCATAGGACCTTAGGTAGTTCCTCGACCCATAATCATTTTGCATCATCTAATTTACGCTTCATGTTATCCAAAATGACCCTATTAGAAGCTACAACCTGCCACTGCCTTATGGATACCTTGGAATTGAGAACAGATGGGTAATGTGAAACTCCTCACAGAGTTCAGCGACTATTCCTCCAGCGAACTGTTGCCCATTATCTGAGATGATAACCTTGGATATGCCGAACCTGCAGACAATGTTGTTCCAAATGAACTTTCTGACGTCCTATTCTCGAATGAAGACAAGGGGAACTACTTATATCCACATGGTGAAGTAAACTATTGCGACTAGTAAGAATCTGACATTGCCGAGAGCGGGTGGTAGAGGTCTTACAATGTCAGTTCCTTACTATGCAAATGGCCAATGGGTGCAGCTCTGTTGCTGGAGCATGGATATGTGGCACATATCTTTGACACTTTTCACATTTGCTGGCAAAATCCTGTGCATCCTTTTGTATGTAAGGCCAAAAGTATCGTTGCCTTAGGATCTTGAGAGCTAGTATTCTGCCCCAGCTTGGTTACCACAAATTCCTTCATGAACCTCTCGCATAACCTATTCAACGAGGTCTGGGGAGAGACATCTGACATGAGGTCCCAAAAAAGACTTCTTGTACAGATCATCTTCAAGGTGGGTGAATCCGTGTATCTTTGCAAGCAGACGCTTGACTATATTCTTATCCTCAGGGAGTGTCTCGTCTTTGAGGTAGGACTTGTATGAATCCATCTAATTTGGAGTGGTAGCTAGAATAACACAAACTGTTGTAACTGTGAGTGCTTGGATGCTGGATTTCTCTTTGAACTCTATAGGGATGGAGTGAGATTCGTTGTTGCCCAACATCGAGCCAACATACGCCAAAGCGTCTATGTGTCAATTTTTGAATTGAGGCAGCTGATAAAACTGAATGTTCTCAAACTTGTCCTGTAGGCCCCTCACCAGTTCCAGATATTTGGCTATTTGTTCATCCCTGTCCTCATATCCTCCATCAACTTGGAACACAACCAGCTGTGAGTCACTAAAAACTATGAGGTGTGTTAGGCTTAAGTCGAGAGCTATTGTGAGGCCAGCAAGTGTAGACTCATACTTTGCCTCATTGTTAGAGGCGTTCCAACCTAATCAGATGGACTTCTCCAGTCACATGTTGTCAAGAGTAACTAACACAACTTCCACTCCAGCGCCTCTATCATTTGAATATCCATCCACAAATAGTCGCCACCCGGAGCTTGACTCCCATGGGTCTAGACGGGTATTTGGAGATTCAGGAAGGATGCCATCATCTGAACTGGGGGTGGTTGAGTCATACCTAGTGTAGGTTATTGGGAAATCTCTTAAGAATTCTGCTAGTGCCTGACCCTTCTCTGTGATTTGTGGGACGTAGATAATGTCATATTCTGACAGTTGCATGAACCATTTATCTAACCTCCCTGACCTGTTTCGCCTTTCCAAAAATGATCGTAACTGGTATTCTGTGATTACTCGAATAGTATGGGACTGGAAGTATGGTCGTAACTTTTCTACTGCAAAAACAATGGCTAAAGTGACTCTTTCGAGTTTAGGATATCTTGTTTTTGCAGGGAGGAGCGTTCGGCTCAAGAAATAGATAGGTTTTTCAACCTTCTTTTCATCCACAAGTATCAATACATAACTGATACTATAGTCAGATGAACACAGATAAAGACCCAAAACTTTTCCCTCAACTAGTTTGGAAAGGATTGGTGGCGCCCCCAGGTACGTTTTAAGCTGATCGAATGCTTTTTGGCATTCTTTTGTCCATAAAAATGAGGTATTCTTTAGCAGTAACTTTAACAGAGGTTTGCACTTATCAAAACTCTAAGAGATGAACCTGTTCAGGGCTGTTAGCCTGCCTGTGACCTTTTGAACCTCTTTCATGTTTTTAGGTGAAGGCATCTCTATGAGCGCCCGAATCTGATCTGGGTTTGCCTCAATTCCTTGCTTAGTAACCAGATACCCTAAAAACTTCCCTGATGAGATAGTGAAAACACATTTCGCAGGGTTGAGTTTCATGCGATACCCTCAGAGAACGTCAAATACAGGTTTCAAGTGGGAGAGATGATATCCCTGTTTCAGGCTCTTGATCAAGAGATTGTCTAGATAAACCTCCACTGTAGGAACCGTTATTTCAAAATGAATATTTGATAAGAGCCCAAAATTGTAGTTTTAACCCCTTAATAATACTACTTTTAGACCAATCATGCAAGTAATAAATAAAAGTTAATGCTAATTACGTGCTTTTATGTATTTCAGGCATGGAACTCAATTCAGTGCAGAAATGTGCCACTTCGGCGATATAAAGGAGCAAAGGGTTGGTTTCTAAGAAGTTCTTTGATAAAGGCCAAGGTTCAAGGAGAGAAAGCCTCTATGAAGCCCGGTCAAAAGCTGAAAAGTCATCACGGGCAGAAACAGTGCACAAGTCAGCAGAACTTCCAAAGACCATATCTTTGGACTCAAGCCTCAGATTTGGTCCTACCTTATGTCAAAACAACCGGCTCAGAAAGAGCTTTCTAATGGTTCAAGCCTTGACTCAATCAGATGAGCATAAGTGGACGAAAAAGCTGCTGAAGTCAGAGCCAGCTGAAACGGGCTCTATGGATTGAAGAAATTGGGCTTTGGGCTCAATTTTCCGGCCCAAAACATGGCTCCTCAGCCAATGCACGAAATTGTGGATTTGGTCTCCTCCTTTACATAAAACAAGACTTAGCACTTAAGTGAAATATAGTTAGATAATCTAGAATAGAAAGTAGCCATTAAAATAGCTTGTAGATCTAGATTGAATTTCAATTAGTTAAATTAATTAGTTTCATACATTGTTTTAGATTAATTCTTTGAATCATAGTTCTTCATTGATTAGATAAATAAAATAGTTATTTCTTGTTCATTTTGATTTTGTCATTTAAATTTGTTAGATCTAATTTCAATTATTATTATTCAATTCTTAGTTATTAATTTAGATTTCAATTATTGTTTAGTTAAATTGAATAAAGTTATAATCTTTATATTACGTCTAGTTTTAATTCACATCAAAGTATAATTCCCACCATTGCTCTTATTAGACTTTGGATTTACTAGTCAATTGTAGAAAACTTGAATGCTAAAGAACTAGGAGTGGAATGAACTTTTTACTCCACTCTATTTCAATAGAATTGAGAGTATAGAAATCTTTGATAGCAACGTGTAATTAAGTTTAGTTTCACTTGCGTTTTGAGTTTCATCGTTCATTTCGTAGGTAAATTATTTAATTTTACGTTTATCAAATGGCGACGTTACCATATTAGTACTCTTTAGTATTGTTTTCTGTAGACTTGATAGTTTTTCAAAGTTCCATAACCCACCCACCCTTGTTTAGATTCTCACTGTGGTTGTCTGTTTCAGCTTTGCAAGTTTCCACGAAAAATTACTTGGAGTGCACCTGCGCCCTGGGCAAGCCAAAGTGGAGCGCACCCTGCGCCCACACGCCTGGAATCCCACCCTTTTGCCTGAGCGCCACCTGCGCCCTACCAAGGCCAACTTGGAGCGTCACCTGCGCCCACACGCCTGGAATCCTACCTTTTGCCTGAGCGCGACCTACGCCCTGCCTAGGCATATTCCGAGCGCACCCGCGCCCTCTGGTGAAACTGCCCGATTTCCACATGTTTGTTTCGAACTTCCATTTCTTCAAAGTTTTCAGTGTTCTAACTTGTTATATACACTTAGCACGCGTAAACAAGACGCTATTCATAAGCGAAGCAAGGAGGCATTCATGTACTCTTTTCTTCCACACCTCGCATCTTTTGTTAGAGGTTCATACTAGCATATCAGGATTGTTTGGAGTGTTGTTGTATTTCATTAATATTGGTCTTAGTCTTGCATGAGATTAAGGTCGGGCCGAAGAAAAACACCTAACGTAAATAACCAACAATGGCAACAAACAAGTCTTTCTAGTATACCACTCACTACACCTCTAGCTAGCATACCACACACACCACCTGAAGTAATGGCTGAAGAAAGAGAGTCTCCTCTCTCTGACTTTTACAAAGCCTTGAACGATAGCCCTAAATCTTGCATCATTCTATCAGACCCAGTGGGGGATTTCTGAATCCCCCCAAATATATTTAATTTGTTACCCGTTTGTCATGGGTTAGACCATGAAAAGCTCTATCAGCACATACGTAGGATTGACCAAGTTCTTACTACATTCCACCATCCTACGGTAGGTGCTGAACAAATTAAAGTAAGGGTATTTCCCTTCACCTTAGCCGATAAAGGCGTCTTTGGTTAAGCGCCGCAAAGCCTAATTTCGTGGACTTGTGGGCTAAACTTGTTCAACTATTCATGGAACATTTTTACCCACCACTGAAGACCGATGAAATGCTTTCCAAGGTTCATTTCTTTCGACATAATCCTCATGAATCATTTTCAGAGGCTTGAAATCGTTTCACCAATCTACTTATAGAGTGTCCACACCATAACCTCGCGGAAGACATGTTAGTTCGTGCCTTTTTCGAAGGACTTCTACACCACCATAAAGAAGTTCTTGACATAATGAATGGGGGTAGTTTCTTAAGTAAAGGAGCCTCAGAGGCTTATAAATTTTTAGAAGATCAAACTAAGTGGAATAATAATTGGGGTAGTGATGATATCTCCCGTTCGCTAGTTCTTCTACAACAGCTAAAGCCGCCGGTATGTTTGAGATGAAACCTGATCCAGAACTTAAAAATTTAATCAAATCTCTAAATAAAAAGGTAGAGGCTATTTCTGTCCAACAAAAACCTATCCCCGTCATGAATGTCAACTCCAACCCATGTAATTTCTATTTGAGTCCAAAGCACCCCGACTCCTATTGTCCTTTCGTTTACGAACAACAAACATTACAACAAGATAACGTTTCCTCAATTAATAGTTATCCTATTCCAAACGCCCCCTAGAGACAACACCCCAACTTTAGTTGGAGGAATAATCAACAAGTAACAACTCCAGGATTTATTAATCAAAATGTTAGGCAAGCAAACAATTATAGCCAACCTTCACCACGACAAGGACAAGGTCAGGGTAATTATAATAATTATAACAACCAAGTGCAACCACGACAAGGTCAGGGTAATTATAATAATTATAATGCAAATCGAGGTATTGTTCCGGTTAATAATAATAAATATCACAATCCACCCATAAATAATCAACGTGACATAGTTCCTGTCAAACAACCTATAGCTAACACTCTTCCACTACCGGACCGTTTAGATACCTTTATGCAATCTTAACAACAGATTTTGCCAGCCATCCAACTTTCCTTACAACAGCTAGCTCAAGAGAAAGTACAACCCGAAGGTGTGTTTCCGGGACAAGCGATACCTAATCCTAAAACACCAAACAAAGCCTTTGAGGTGAACGGTAATACTAGTACGGAAAATATAAACGTAGGTGAGCTAAATGCCATCACTACTCTCCGTTCTAGTAGAATGGTTGACAACAATGTAACTATGCCTATAGTTACCCCATAAGTAGTAACCTACACAGGAGATTGAACTAGATACCGAAATGGAAACTGAAGAGCATACCCCTGTAGAGGTACCAGTTAAACCACAACCTAAGAAACAAAAAGCAAAGGTTAGACATCCAGTTGAACCATACGCTAAGCATAGAGAGACACCACCGTTTCCCCATAAATTATCTATATTAAACAGAGATACAAACTTTGAAGAGATTAGGGAAGTATTCAAGAATCTAATGATTAACCTACCCTTTCTCGAAGCAATTAAAAAATTACCTCACCATGATAAGTTTCTTAAGGAGTTGTGCACTACTAGGCGTAGGACAAATATTCCTAAAGACGCCTTTCTAACTGAACAATTTCCAACTTCAACAGAACATAATGGAATTGTGAAGTACAAGGACCCTGGTCGTCCTACTGTACAGTGCACCTTAGAAGATTCTCACATGACCACCGCTTTATTAGACCTGGGGGCAAGTGTCAACTTACTCCCATACTATTTATACAAACAAATAGGTCTACAAGAGATGCAACCTACTCAAATGACGTTGCAATTAGCGGATAGGTCTATTAAGTATCCTAAGGGTGTGGTTGAAAACATGCTAGTTAAGGTCTTGGATTTCTACTATCATGTTGATTTTGTTATCCTCGATACAGAAGTCGTTAATGACTCTGTTCCAATCATCTTTGGGCGTCCATTTTTGGCAACTGCCAACGCGCTTATAAACTGTCGAAATGGTTCGATGTCCTTGTCTTTTGGCCATCTTTCGGTTGAGGTAAATGTTTTTAAAATGATGAAACAATTACCAGATTCATCTATAGATGGAGAGATTAGCATGATCGAGAGCTTAGCACAAGATTACTTTAATAACACATTTCCAGAAAACCATATGCATAAATTCCTTTCTTTTGGAAGTTCAGATTTTGTCGATGACTCCTACGTACAAGAAGTTAACACCATCTTCGAGTCTACACAAATCGTAGAACCTTTGGTTGCTCCATATACAGAGTTTAAAGACCTGCTGTCTAAGCAAGTATTCATTATTAAAGATGAGGACACCCCAGAACCTTTTATCGACATACCAACCACCCCGATACTTAAACCTCTTCCTCCTGAGTTAAAATATATTCAACTTGATCCAGATGGTAGTCATCCAGTAATTATATCTTCTCTATTATTTAAGGAGGAAGAGACACGTTTAGTCAGGGTGATTAAGAAACATCGTTCTGCAATTGGTTGGTCCCTAGACAATATTAAGGGAATTGACCATAATGTGTGCACTCACCGTATCCATTTGGAGGATAACGTAAAGACTTCTCGCGAACCTCAGCGTCGTTTGAACCCGGTAATGAAAGAAGTGGTCAGGGAAGAAGTCTTACGGTTACTTGATGCGGGTATTATATACCTAATCTCTTATAGCTAATGGGTCAGTCCCATTCATGCAGTTCCAAAAAAATCAGGGATTACAATGGTACGTAATGCCAAGGGTGAATATGTTGCCACACATGGTCCTATGAAATGGAGGATCTGTATTGATTATAGACGTTTAAATGCCATGACACAAAAGGATCATTTTCCATTACCCTTTATAGATCAGATGCTAGAACGTCTAGCTGGTCATGTTTTTTACTGTTTTTTGGATGGCTACTCTAGCTATTTCCAAATTATTATTGATATTGATGACCTAGAAAAGACTACTTTTACATGTCCTTTTGGAACATAAGCCTATAAATGAATGCCTTTTGGCCTTTGTAATACTCCTGGTACCTTCTAGTGGTGTATGCTTCATATTGTAAACCTCCATTAGAGGGGGTTGAGAAGCCTTGATGAAAGCTTGATTCCGATTATTGTAGAGTCGTCGTAATTTCCTTTCCACTCTAGAAACGATTAGTTCACAATGAAAATGGGTTTAATCGTTCACATACTAGTTATGAATTGGTAGAAATGCCATGTATAATTAGGGATTAGGAGTAACCATATTGTTTCGCTGGCGATTCAATTCATTTCGATTACGATTTATTCGTTAGTAGGATTAAGTCGAGTTAAGGTGGAATCAATCCCCCTCTAACTCCTTATCATAGAATCACCGTAGCATTCCCATAGTTGTTTTAATAATCGACTAGATGCATCTTGTGGGTAGTTGCATCGTAGTCTAGTTGCCACTTCGTAAATCTCTCATTAGACTTTAGAGTTAAGAGTACTTATACGTAGAAAACACAGCATGCGGAAGGACTAGGAGTGGAACGAATCATCTACTCCACTATATCTCATAGGATTGAGAGTAGAAACTTTGATAAAATATAGACACGTATTAAGTTTTAGTTTACTTACGTTTTTAGTTTCATCGTTCATTTCGTAGGTAAACTAATCAAATTTTATGTTTTATCAAATGGCGCCGCGGCCATCTTAGTTTCACTTTCGCATTGTTTTTGTAGTATAAGTACTTTTCTTAAAGTCCCATTAAACCCACCCACCCTTGTTTGATTCATACTGTGGTTGTCCGTTTCAGCATTGAAAAGTTCCGTGAAAAAATACACGGAGCTCGACCGCGCCCAAAGCGAGCGCACCTGGGCCCATAAGCTTGGAACCTGTAACTTCACCTGGGCCCACCCGCCCCCATCTCGAGTGCGACCCGCCCTAAAACACTGTAACTTGGAGTTACATAGAGCGATCGCGACCTTTAAGCGAAGACTTAGCCCTCGGTGACTTTTGCCGAATTTCCATAGGTTTGATTCGAACCCGATTTTTCAAGTTTTTCAGTGTAACTATTTATTTATATACACTGAACACGCGTAAACAAGACGCTATTCATAAGCGAAGCAAGGACGTAATCAGGTATTCCTTTCTTCCGCACCTCGCATCTCCTGTTAGAGGTTTATACTAGTATATTAGAATTGTTTGGAGTGTTGATGTGTTTAGCTAAATTTGGTCTTAGCCTTGTATGAGATTAAGGTCTGGTCGAACAAAAACACAACAACGTCAACAAATGATTCTATCTAGTATACCATCTACTACACCTCTAGCTACTATTTCACACACACCACCTGACATAATGTCGACGAAGGAGAGACTCCTCTCTCAGACTTTTATAAAGCCTTGAGCGATAGCCCCAAATTTTGCAACGTTCTAGCAGACCCAGTGGGGGATTTCTGAATCCCCCCAAATATTTTTAATTTGTTACCCATTTTTTATGGTTTAGACCATGAAAAACCTTATCAACACATGCGTAGGATTGAACAAGTCCTTACAACATTCCATCATCCTACGGTTGGTACGGAACAAATTAAACTGAGGGTATTTCCCTTCACCTTAGCCGATAAAGCGCGTCTTGGTTAACTACCCAGCCTAACTCTGTGGACTCGTGGGCTAAACTTGTTCATTTGTTTATGGAACATTTTACCCACCCCTAAAGACGGATGAGATGCTTTCCAAGATTCATTTCTTTTCGACAAAATCCTCATGAATCATTTTTCAGAGGCTTGGAATCGTTTCAGCGATCTCCTTATAGAGTGTCCACATCATAGCTTAGCGAAAGACCGTTAGTTCGTGCCTTTTCAAAGGACTTCTACACCACCATAAAGAAGTCCTAGACATAATGAATGGTGGTAGTTTCTTAAGCAAAGGAGCCTCGGAGGCTTATAAATTTTTAGAGGATCAAACTAAGTTTAAATAACAACAACCGGGGGGTAGATGATGATATCCACCGCTCCGCTAGTTCATCAAATACAGTTAAGGCGCTGGTATGTTTGAAATTAAACACGATCCCGAGCTTAAAACTCTAATTGAATCACTCACTAAAAGGTAGAGGCCATTTTGTTCAACAAAAGCCTATCCCCGTCATGAATGTAAATTCAAATCCATGTAGTTTCTGTTGGAGCCCTGAGCATCCCGACTTCCACTGTCCTATAGCCTATGAACAGGCTTGTTCCATTAATAGTGAACCTAACACCCCTTGGAGACAAAATCCCAACTTCGGTTGGAGAAATAACCAACACGTCACACCTCCAGGGTACAATAATCAATATGTTAGGCCAACGCACAGTTTTAACCGAGCTCCACCACGGCAAGGACAAGGTCAGGGTAATTTTAATAATTATAACAACCAAGTGCAACCTCAACAAGGACAAGCATAAGGTCAAGGTAGTTATAATAATTATAATGCTAATAGAGGTATCGTTCTGGTAAATAATAATTATCAAAATCCACCCATAAATAATTCACGTGAAATAGTTCCAGTCACACCACCCGTGACTACTACACCCACACAACCGGATCGTCTTGACACCTTCATACAAGTGAGCCAAAAACTTTTCCAAACCATGGCTCAATCTAACCAACAACTTCTACAATCCGTTAATAATTTAACCCAACAATTGGCTCAAGATAAAGCCCAACCCAAAGGTGTGTTTCCAGGTCACGCAATACCTAATCCTAAAACAACAAACACAGCCTTTGAGATAACCGATAATACTAGTAATGAATATGAAAATGTAGGTGAGCTAAATGCCATCACAACTCTCCGTTCTGGCAGAATGGTTGATAACAAAGTAACTATTCCTATAGTTACCCTACCAGTAGCCCCTACACCTGCTATTTTACTAGATACCAAAATAGAAACTGAAGAGCCTACCACTGTAGAGGTACCAGTTACAACACAACCTAAGAAACAGAAAGCCACGGTTAAACATCCAGGTGATACCATTGCTAAATATAGACAGAAACCATCGTTTCCACAAAAATTAGCCATGTTAACTAGGGATACAAATTATGAGGAGATTAGGGACCTTTTCACACCATGCTAAGTTTCTTAAGGAGTTGTGTATTACTAGGCGTAAGACCAATATACCAAAAGACGCCTTTTTAATAGAACAATTCCCAACTTTATCTGAACATAATGGAATTGTTAGGTACAAGGACCCTGGTCGTTCTACTGTACAATACACATTAGGAGATTCCTATACGACGACCGCGTTATTAGACCTGGGGGCTAGTGTTAACTTACTCCCATTTTATTTGTCTAAACAAATAGGTCTAGACGAGATGCAACCCACTAAAATGGCGTTGCAATTAGCTGATCGGTCTATTAAGTATCCTAAGGGTGTGGTTGAAAATGTGCAGGTAAAAGTTCAGGAATTCTACTATCCGGCTGATTTTGTAATCCTCGATACAGAAGTCGCTAACGACTCTGTCCCGGTCATCTTAGGGCGTCCTTTCCTGGCAACTGCCAATGCGCTCATTAATTGCCGCGATGGTTCAATGTCCATGTCTTTTGGCCATCTTGCTGTTGAAGTCAATGTTTTTAAAACAGAGACACAGTTACCCGATTCGTCTATGGATGGAGAGGTTAGCATGATCGAGAGCTTTGCTCGAGATTATTTCAACAACACGTTCCCTGATAATCATATGCCCAAATTTATTTCCTTTGGAAGTTCAGACTCCAACATTTTCATCCCTACACTAGTCGATACACATATTACGGATGAGGATGAGATAGATGACTTTCTCAAAGATATAGAGGACTATCATAGTAACGTGGATATAACCAATCTAGATGAGGAATTCGATGAGTTTCTTAGAGCAGGTGATGATTCACCCTATCAAGAACTACTTTGCGCAACATCCACCTCGACTTCCCTCCTTCCACCCTTTCAAAGGAATCTCGAGTTTGCACTCGATCCTTTTGTTTCTCCTGTGCTTCATTATTTTTTAAATCCACCTAGTAAACAAATACTTCAGAAGGACAAACCATTTGACACCTTCATTTTCAGACTTGAGACAGTCCCTACCTACACCATGAATGAGTTTTGTGCTAAACCCATATCCTCATTGTTTATATGATTTCCTTCTACAACTTATCCATATCCACCATATCTTCCACAACCATTCACTTTTCCACACTTATTCACTAGGACACCCTCTCATTCAAAAATGGAAAAGAAGGTGCATGCTAGGTTACGTTCTAGGGTTATTCGACTTCACTTTCATTTCACTAGGTTGCGTCATATGAAATCTTGGTGCTTGATTGTGTTTGGATATGTTTTCTGTGAGATTTATTTATGGAATGATCCACAAATATTTTGGTTGTTGATATATGATAAACTGCATGTTCAGACATATTTTTAGATAAAGTCTCGAGTATCTTACTATAAACGACTCAACTTTCGTGTTTGGTGCATTTCCTTTCATTTCCATATATTGGTGAGTGCACCATTAAGGTAACCGGGCCCTCCCTATGGAGTGTGTGGCTATAAGTACCGGATCCTAAGTCCACGTTTAACATAATTAACGTTTTCCACTCTTGCATGTTTTCTCGAATTTTTGAGTCATATTTCTCTATGGGGTGAATTATGTCTTTCTTGTTTATTGTTTTTCATTATAAAAGTAAAAATATATATATATATCAAAGAATAAACATAGTAATCTAAGAAGTCTCAGGAATCTTACTTTAAAAGACCCACTGCTAAAAAACAAATTTTCTAAGCTTTGTTGTAAAAAATTTGTTTGGGGGTGGGGTGTTCGTGTTTCCGTCCTAGAATGTTTTATGTCCCATTAGAGTTGCTTAGGCCGTTTAATTGTATTCCGATTCGGGTTGACATAATCTATGAATTTAGAGTTCAATCGTTCGCATAACGTACGTTATGCACGCACTTCGAGGCATTTTCCACTATCTTATATGTCATCCACAATCGGAATAGAGTCTTTTATGGATCATTGGATTGGAAATTCTCTCCTGATCATTTCCATATCTCATTCGCAGAAATCGGACTGGTAACAAAGCGGCAATTTTAGTTTGAAGTTTCGCGAAAAATCGAAAAATTCAAAAATTTCGAATTGGGCTTGGGCCCAACCCGCGCGCACCCGCACCCTTACCTATTCCCCAACAGTCCTTCATCTTCTCAAACCGCCATTATCAAACAAAACCAAAACTTCAAAACCTAAATCCAAAAATTAAACAAGAAACCTAATTAAACCCACGCCAACCATCAAAAATCCACTTCAAATCTTCTCTAAAACCAAATCCACCAACTTACATCACCAAAAACCCACGAAAATTAAAAAATTTAAGCTGTCGCGCCACCACCGCGCCACCACCACTGTTTGTTTCAGTCGGTCGATTCCAATTCCAACACCACATCCCATTTAAACCCCCACTACAATCCAAACACTAAAATGGCTCAACAACGTCGAATTTTGCCAGAGCGAGCTTTTACTGGCGACCACTTCGTGCCGTTTTACGGTGATGAAATGATCAGTAGAGACTGGAATAGCTTGTGGTACTCGACCGAAGCCTTTTACCACGAAGACTTAGTCCGACGGTTCTACAACACGAGGGAGTTGGAGGGGACAAGAATTTTTGTTATGGTGGCGAAGAGGAGGAAGGAAGTAACTACGGGGTTGTTGGCTGAGATTCTAGGCATTCCGCCTAGAATGCATCTGGATTTCAAGTTGCAGGAGTCCCAATATAATGGGGTAGAGCCATTGATGAACGTGACAGTTACCGAAGGGAACTACAATGCTAGATCGCATTGTGTTCGCCAGCATCCTCGAGAACCAACCGGTGGGCCGCATTTCGATTGGATTGGTCAAACGCGTCGGGAAGGAGAAGGTCAAGGTAAATCAAATCAATCCGAGCGCCTCTACATTTTATGGATACTCTAGGAGCGAAGTAACGAAGTTTTGTATCTTGGAGTTTTTCTTAGCATGATTAGGGGAGTAGGAAGTCTGTTGCACCTCTCCCCCGCGTGTTGATAACCAAGATCATCTTTGAAGTTGAGAGCAACTCAGCGCCCGAGGATTTACATCACCCTACACCGAAATCCTCGCATCTATAAAGATTGTGTCCAACGAGTTTAGAGGTTGCCTGAGGATAGGGTAGAGGACGAGGAGGATGGGGGAAATGAGAATGCCGAGGAGGATTAGGAGGACTTGACTTGTTTTGATGCGGACGCCTTGGAGAGGTGCTGGTCAGATGCAGAACGCATGGCTGTGATTCATCGTGGCATGCGTTCACTCAACACTATCTGCGAAGACCTCCGGACTCGACAGGCAGCTATCCACCATAATTTCGAGATCCGTACCCAGAAGGAGGACGAGCGGTGTGAACAGATGAGGGCCGAGCTAGAAGCTCAGTGTCAGTTCCGGGCCGATATGCTTGCACGATTCCCACCTCACAGGGATTCTCCTTCTGAGGACACACCATCGAGGCACGAGCATCGTCGCCAAAAGACAAATGGTGCTGGCCCATCGGGAGCTCAGGAGCCATCTCCTGAGCGTGTGCCCTCCGATACCAGTACCGAAGTGGTTAGGGATAGTATAGCTTGATGTTTTTGTAGTTTTATTATTGTTAGTTGTTTTAATGTAAGTTTTAATTCCATAATTTGGATTTTGTAGTAAAAGGGCATTTAATGCCAATATTAATATAATGTCGTTATTTTCATTGTGCGTGGTTATTTAATGTTGATCCCACCTTCCCAAATTGTTTGGGGGTGGTGTTATCTATTCCAGCATGATTTTATATGACCTTCGTTTTAGAAGTTATTGCGGAGCCAGGGTGAGAATATGGCCGATTAGGCATATCTATGAATTAGTATCATGGTAGGATGAAATCTCGATAAAATAGGTAGATTCTATCCTAAATTCAACCTAAAAGATACTAGGGTTGTTGTAAAATCAAGAAAATGAGTTGTTTCCGTTTTCGGGTTTGGAAATTTTATTATTTCCGGAAACTGCCGTAAAAACTTTTTGGCAACTTCCCGATCCGTTTTAGCAACTTAAAAACTATATAAACTTCATTCATTCTACACTCACAACCCACACTACACCTAACTTCCATCACTCACCTTTCACTCCCACGTTTCCCACGTTTCGTCTCATTTTCCGATTTTCAGCACTTCGGGGCGCTTTGCGCTTTGAGGAGCACTTTCGCGCTTCTGCAATTTTTTTCAGAATTTTTGTCGAGGCTTTTCGCTTTCAAAAGGTGAGCGCGACCCGTGCTCAAACACTGGAATTCCAAAATCTTCAGAGCGCACTCGCGCCCTAAGAGAGCACACTCGCGCCCTGACTTCCGTGGACCAGAAAAATTCCAGTTTTCTGCGGGTTGTTTCCGGATCATTCGCAGCTATTCCAGAGCGTAATTTTGAGATGACATCTCCTACATTGATACCGGAACAGTTTTTCGAAGATTTGTTCCAAAGCACTACTTATGGTGCTTGGTTTCGCGAGGCGATCACATACGTTGGTTGGGAACCGCTTTTGGTCAGACCCAATGCACTTTATTCTCCAACACTAGCATCTTATTTTTACGATAACTGCATTTTCTTTGAGAGACCAGATGGAGAACAAGTGTTCTCCATCAACATTGATGATGAACCAATGGAAATTACCAGGTTCTTGCTAGCATTTGTTCTTGGACTTGCTATGTCCACTGAAATACAAGACCCATGGTGCTACTAGGTAGATAATATGTATGTCTACACTTATGAGTTTTTGAATGAGTCCTATGGGGCAAGCATTTTCCGTATCGAGGACCAAGGGGAAAATAACGTCGCCTTTGGTAGCCTGTCCATGAACATAGGAACTGTTATGTTTTGGATCATGCTGAACATTTTAGGGGAATGGCGTTTTTCTTCTGTGAATGATGCCAGTTGCAGCGTCTTCCTTGCTTTAGCCACGGGACGTATGTGTCATGACCTTCCCCGAACCTTAATGTCTAGTTTAGCTCGATCCCATAGCATGAGGCATAAGTACCTTCTTATGCCTGTTCTAATTTCCCGTATTATGCTATGTTTCTTTCCTATTTTTTGTACACGTTTCACGGATTGGATTACGGTCGACACTGTAAGACCCACCAATAGTATTATTCGATCTTTTCGTGCAATGACTTGGCAAGGGTGGAGGATACAACCTCATCAGGTTGCACCCTACACCCCGTCAGACCAAGTGGCGCTTAATAAGTTAGCAATAATAGATGATAAATGGCGGGAAGCCTGGCAAATTATCATGGCATGGCAGGACGTGAAGGAACCTCACTTCTTTATAGAAGAAGAGGATGAGGAAGATGATGAGTAAAGCGGGAGATAAGGTAAGTTTTCATTCTAGTTAGTGTCTGCTTATGTCCCAAGCAATTTCATTCTTGTTAACCCCATAATGGGTAGAACTTCATTATAGAGTTGCGTCGGTTTTATTTCCTATATTAGTAAGCGTTCTAACTTTGTTTTGCAGATGTTCCTGAATTTCACGCGTTTCAATGGTATTTTTCCTACCCTCTTTATTTAAAATACTTTGAGGACAAAGCATGCTTCTTGTTCGGGGGGGGGGGGGGCATAGAAACACGTGTAATTAAGGTATCTGTTAGGATATAGATATGTATAATATGCATTTGTTTTCTAGTCAAAATTTCAAAAATTCAAAAATATAAATAAATAAGTTCATGCTATACACTTAGGAATATTGGTATTGTTTTCCTTCTCTATGCTCTTAATAATCTAGAAGTCTCACGTAGATTTTGCATTAGAATAATTTTTAGAAACTTAGGTTAATATATAGGTTATAATCTTTGTATCTATCTATAAATATATTACATGAGTATCGATGATTGTTAGCTTGATAAGTTTAGAAATCTAGGCTAGAGTACTTATTTTACAAATCCTGTGAGAATATAGCCTAAAGCCTTATATGAAATGAAACATTTGAGAAATGACACAAGGGAGAAGTAAAATCCGGATAGAGAAATCACACGCCCACTTGCTTGATCACTAAACCATATCCTAAGCGAGAATTTAGGCTATCTTTGGATCGATATAGCCAAAAATTCAAACCTATGAATTATTTTTCGCTAGTAAGCCCCTCTCGAAACCTTTCTTTAGCCTTTCATAAACCACAAATCCTTTACCCTGTTACAAAACAAAACAAAATAAAAAATTCAACCTACCCGATTTAGATAAGTCTGAGAATAGAATGAGAAAGAAAGAAGAAGAGAAAAACCTGTGTATACAAAAGTTAGTTAATTGCTTCAGAAAATAAAGAAAAGAAGTTTCCATCCAAAGAAAATAAAAATAAAAATAGAAATAAAATAAAAACTCCAAAAATAAAATAAAAGGGAGTCAAAAGCAAAAGAAAAGAAAAAGAAAAAAATATGGCTAAGGATGGAAACAAAGCATAGAAGCAAAAGAAAATAACAAGGTTTTCTCTAAGTTACATAATATGAAGACTCTATTATCTCAGACTTGTCCTTTTTGAATATCCATTTCCTTCCTTCTTAAACCATCTCCTAATCCCCCCAACACCTAATAAAGACCTCTAGCTCAATCAGGAATATGTTAGTGTGATAGTAAGTGGCAAATGTGTTTGATCGACTCCGGCTTCCTTGTTGTCATTGAGATTGTAAGGTAAAGTGTGCCCACTGCACACTGGAGTAGCGGAACTTGAGTGAAAAAATCAGAGTGTTGTATCTTGACTATTATTGTGAGAACCTACTTACGGATGCTATCCCGAGTTTCAGAAACGAACCTGCTAGGCATTTCATAGTATTACTCATTGTATATATGTTTATTGTAGATGATTGATTATTATGCATATATTAGCTTAGGTTTCGACTTGATTACTCTATATGCATTGCTAGTGAGAGGTATAGTTAATTTAGAGCATGAATAAGGAAACAATAGTTTTATTTCTTAGTCGTTGTAGTATAAATGAAGTTTGTGAGTACCTTCACTGGAAAACTCTCAGGAGGCTGTAACTCGTCCACTAGTGAATTCCTAGTGGTTTAAGGCCTTGTTGTATATGGTCAATGCAATCGCGACTCAAATAAAGCTTGAGAGAGTAGTTTGAACTCCATTTTTGGTCACTTATTCTAATTTCTCATCTTTGCTTGAGGACAAGCAAAATATTGTTTGGGGGTGGTTTGATAAGAGCCCAAAACTGTAGTTTTAACCCTGTAACAGTCATACTATTAGACCAATTATGTGGGTAATAATTAAGAGTTAACACTGATTACGTGTTTTTATGCATTTCAGGCTTCAAAGTCCATTATGTGCAGAAATGTGCCACTTTAGCGAGATAAAGGAGCAAAGGTCGATTACTAAGGAGTTTCGTGATTAAAAGCCAAGATTCAAGAAGACAAAGCCTTTCTAAAGCCCGGTCAAAAGCTGAAAAGTCGACGCGGGCAGAAACAACACACAAGTCAGCAGAACTTCCGAAGGCCATATCTTTGGACTCAGACCTCGGAATAGGGCCTACCTTATGTCAAAACGACCGGCTCGGAAAGAGTTTTCCAATGGTATAAGCCTTAATCCAATCAGAGGAGCAGAAGTGGAGAAAAATTCTGTTGAAGCCAACTGCAGCTGAAGAGGCCTTTCCGGACTGAAAGAATTGGGTTTTGGGCCTGATTCTCTGACCCAAAACATGGCTCCATGCCCATGCACGATTTTTGGATCTGAAAGTATAAAAACCAAAGCTTCACTCTTTGTTAATGGTAGATAGTTAGAGGTAGCTAGTTAGACCTAAAACTATAGATAATTATAGATCTAGTTTTCATGTAATAAAAATTAAGTTTAGTTTAATTTCAATTATTGTTTTAGATTAAACTCTTAGAATCATTATTCTTCATTAGTTTGATAAATTATATAGCTAGTTTATCAATTTCGATTCTTATCATTCACAATTGTGTAGATCTAATTTCCCTTATTACGTAGATAGCTAGACTTAGATTAGTTAGATTATTAATTTAGCATTTGAATCATTGTTTTATTATTCATTAGATTAATAAAATAGTGTTCTCCATAAGTTAGTTTCATTTCCATTAATTGTTTAGTTTCAATTCGTAGATTCAAGTAATTGTCATTATTAGTTTAATTCAATTATTGCATTAGTTGTTTTGAATTGAGTTTAAATAAGCAAGTTTCAATCTTTATATCATGTCTTGTTTGAATTCCATTGGGAATGATAACGTGATGATTCTCGGCTAAACCTCCATTAGAGGGGGTTGAGAAGCCTTGATGAAAGCTTGATTCGATTATTGTAGAGTCGTCGTAATTTCCTTTCCACTCTAGAAATGATTAGTTCACCATGAAGAATGGGTTTAATCGTTCACATACTAGTTATGAATTGGTAGAAATACCATGTGTAATTAGGGATTAGGAGTAACCATATTGTTCTGCAAAGCAGTTCAATTCGGATTATGACGATTCGTCGTTAGTAGGATTAAGTCGAGTTAAGGTGGAATCAATCCCCCTCTAACTCCTTATCATAGAATCACCGTAGCATTCCCATAGTTGTTTTAATAATCGACTAGATGCATCTTGTGGGTAGTTGCATCGTAGTCTAGTTGCCACTTCGTAAATCTCTCATTAGACTTTAGAGTTAAGAGTACTTATACGTAGAAAACACAGCATGCGGAAGGACTAGGAGTAGAACGAATCATCTACTCCACTATATCTCATAGGATTGAGAGTAGAAACTTTGATAAAATATAAACACGTATTAAGTTTTAGTTTACTTACGTTTTGAGTTTCATCGTTCATTTCTTAGGTAAACTAGCCAAATTTTATGTTTTATCAATCCACAAACTAGCGGACAAGTAGAAGTTTCTAATAGGGAAATTAAAAAGATCTTAGAAACAACTGTAAATCCTGATAGGAAAGACTGGTCAAAGCGTCTATTTGATGCCTTATGGGCATATAGGACTGCTTTCAAAACTCCTATAGGTATGTCTCCCTTTAGACTTGTATTTGAGAAACCTTGTTATTTGCCCGTTGAATTGGAGCATCGTGCTATGTGGGCAATAAAAAGCCTTAACTTCAATTTTGATGAGGTTGGTGTCAAGCGCAAGTTGCAATTGAATGAGCATGAAGAAATCTGTAGCGATTCTTATGACCTCGTAAAGGATTATAAAGCTAACATGAAACGTGTTCATGATAAACAAATTTTGCGCAAAGAGTTTGTGGTAGGTCAAAAGGTCTTACTTTACAATTCCCGTCTACATATTTTTCCAGGGAAATTAAAAACCCGTTGGACTGGTCCTTTTCTGGTTACTAAAGTCACCTCTTACGGGGCAATCACCTTGGTAAATCCCAAGAACAACAGTACCTTCCAAGTAAATGGCCAACGGTTGAAACATTTTCACGAGCTATTGTCCCCAGATGTAGAGGAAGTCCTTTTACAGGATCCTGTCTATGAGGACTGACCTTTTTCATTGGTGTACTTCATATCATTTTCATTTATTGGTAAGTGCACCATTAAGGTAACTGGGCCCTCCCTATGGAGTGTGTGGCTGTAAGTACCGGATCCTAAGTTCACGTTTAATATAATTCACATTTTCCACTCTTGCATGTTTTCTCGGTTTTTGAGTCATGTCCCTCTATGGTGTGAATTATGCATTTAATGCTTTCTTGTTTTCTTATATTAAATTTTATTCATAAAAAATAAAAATAAAAAATATATTTTAAAATCACACACAGTAAGTTAAGAAGTCTCGGGAATCTGACTTTAAAAGACCCACTTTTTAAAACAAATTTTCTCAACTCTGTGGCTAAAATTTGTTTGGGGGTGGGGTGTTCGTTCCATTATGGATTATTCAACTCCCCAGTTGTATTGATTAGACTGTTTAATTGTATTATGATTTGGGTTGACATTATCTATGAAATTAGATTTCATTCGTTCGCATAACTTACGTCATGCACACACTTCGAGGCATTTTCAATCTTCTTACATGTCACCAATGGTCGGACTAGAGCGTTTTATGGATCATTGGATTGGAAATTCTCTCTTGATCATTTCCATACCTCATTCGCAAAAATCGGCCCTATAACGAAGCGGCAAATTAAGTTTGAAGTTGAGCGAAATATCGATAAATCAAAATCCGAAAATCAAGTGGGCTTGCGCCCAACTTCACACGCACGTGCAGCACACGTGCGTCTCTTTCCTTCACACCAACAGTCGTGATTCCATTCTTCAAAATGCCATTACCAAATTTCAAAGCTTCAAAAACCTAAAAAAAAAAATATATATTAAATATATATATATATATATATATATATATATATATATATATATAATTAGAAACCTAAATACACCCACGCCCAAAGTTAAAACCCACACCAAATCTCCTCATAACTACAACCACCACCACCTCCACCAATTTAAACAACCAAACACCACCAAAAATTAAAAAATTTCGACTGCCACCACCACAACCGTGCCTCCTGCAATTATTTTTAGTTAGGGTGTTTCAAAACAAGTCCCCTACCTTATTCAAACCCACACATCTTATAAAAACTGCAATGGCTCAAAGACGTCACATATTGCCGGAGCACGCTTTTACTGCTGACCACTTCGCGGTGTTTTACGGTGACGAGATGGTTAGGAGAGACTGGAGTGGTTTGTGGTACTCGACAGACAATTTTTACCACGAAGATTTGGTCCGAGAGTTTTATAGGACGAGGGAGTGGAATGGGGATCAAATTTTTGTTAAGGTGGCTGGGAGGAGGAGAGAGGTTACTACTGGGTTGTTGGTTGAGATTTTAGGCATTCCACCTAGACACCATCTTGATGCCACATTACAGGATTCCCAGTTTACTGCTGTAGAACCTTTGATAAACGCGACTGTTAAGGAAGGGAACTACAATACGAGCTCACATTGTGTTCGCCAGTCGTCTCTCCGAACCAACCAGCTGGCTGTAGCTCAGTGGATTGGTAGGAATTTCATAGGGAAGGAGAAAGTCAGTGATATTAGCCTGAACTGCCTTCACATTCTATAGATACTCCAGGAGCAGAAGTATGAGTTCTGTATTTTGGAGTTTTTGCGTAACATGATTATGGGAGTTGGAAAGAGAATTGCACCTCTCCCTGGTTTGATAACGAAGATTATGATAACCTTGAGAGCGACTCCAAGGTCTGATAGGATTTGCATAAAGGAGCACCGAAATCATCATATTTATACGGAGTGTATCCAGAGAATTTGGAGGTTGCCTGAAGAGAGGGTAGTCGAGGAGAGTGACTCGGAGGATGAGGATGACACGGCATGTTCTGATGCCGATGCCTTGGAGAGGTGTAGGTTGGATGCAGGACGCATGGCTGTGATTCACCGTGGCATGCATTCTCTTAATACTATTTGTGAAGACCTCCGAACTCGGCTGGCTACCATGCATCATAACTTCGAGATTCGTGCCCGGCGCGAAGATGAGCAGGAGGAACAGACGAGGGCTGAGATGGACGCTCATCGCCAGTTCCGAGATGACATGCTTGTACGATTTCCACCCCAGGGGGGTTCTTCTTCGGAGGAGCAGTCTGTGAGGCACAAGCATCATCGCCGCAAGACAGATGGCTCTGGCCCATCAGAAGCCCAAGGGCCATCTGCTTCTCGAGCGCATTCCACTTCTAGCAGCGAGTGGTTTAGGGATCTAATGAGTTGATTTGTTTTATTGTATTTATTTTTATTTAGTACGGATGTGAAAAGATTAGTTCAGTAATTAAATTTGAATTTGGTTGTCGTATGTTATTTGGAATTCAATTTTAATATAAGTTGGTTAATTTCGAATTATGTGTTGTTCTTATCATTAATCCCACCATCCCGAATTATTTGGGGGTGGTATTATTTAGCCTAACATAATTCGTTATATGATAATTTATTGTCAGAAGTTGTTTTAGAGTGAGGGTTGAGAATATTGCCGATATGGGCATCGCTATAAATATATATTGTGTTAGTATGAAATCTCGATAAATTAGGCAGTATCTAACCTAAATTCAACCTAAAAGATATTAGGTTTGCTTTGGAATAGAGAATATGGGTTGTTTCCGTTTTCTGTTTTGGAAATTTTATTATTTCCGGCAATTGCCTTAAAACTTTTTGGGTAACTTCCCGATTCGTTTTAGCAACTTAAATCCTATAAAAACTGCATTCATTCTACACTCACAACCCCAACTGCATCTCACATTCATCTCTCACGTTTCATTCCCACTTTACCTTATTTTTCCTTCGCACTTCGGCCTCACAGCCCGGCCTTTTGCACCAGCTGCAGTAGCCACAATGGCCTCGGCCAAAGATTTAGAGGAATTCTACCCTAAGCGCGACATGGGCCCTCTCTAGCACAAACCTGAGCACCACCTATGCCCAAATACCTGGAATTCGAAACTCAACAGAGCGCACCCTCGCCCATCCCAGGCATACATTGAGCGCACCTGCGCCCTTGGCACCAAAAATTTCAAGTTTTATGAGGGTTGTTCCGGGATAGTTGTAACTGTTCTAGAGAGTAGTTTTGTGATGACTTCTCCTATAGTAATACCAGAGCAGTCTTTCGAACACTTGTTGGGGAGCGAGTCTTATGGACATTGGTTCCGCGAGAGGATCACGCAGTTCGGATGGAGGCATCTTCTGGTAAGTGAAGACGACTCGTATTCACCTAAGCTTACTAAATTTTTCTACAATAATGTTAAGTTCTATTGTAACCAGGATAGAGAACAAGAATTCTCCATCACGGTTGATGACACACCCCTAGAATTCAATAAGTATGTGGTAGCATTAGTTTCGGGAATACCAATACCTGATCCTATTCACATGTGGGGATATATGACCGATAATTCATACCTCTATGACTATACATATTTCCATGAGTATTATGGGGGAGGGGTATTTCGTATAATAGACCAAGGGCGTTACAACATAGCCCTTGGTACTCTGTCCCTAAATGTAGGCACCACCATGTTATTCATCCCCATGAATATTCTAGGGGAGTTTCAGTTTACTTCTACAAATAGTACCACTGGTGACGTTTTACTTGCTTTAGCTGAGGGACGTCACCGATATGACATTCCCCAAGTATTAGTGGCTAGTCTTAAGAGATCCCAAAGCATGCGCCATAAGTATCTTCTTATGCCTATTTTAGTTTGCCGCATCCTGCGCAGTTGTCTACCAAAATTATGTACCCAATTCACGGATTGGAAAAGGGTTGAAGTCATGAGACCCACCAATTGGGTGGTTCACTCATTAAGAGTAATGACTTGGCCGGGATGGCAGGTACAACCTCATTTGGTTGCTCCTTACACCCCATCATACATAGTAACACTAGAAATGTTAGCACAAGTTGACGGCACACGACGTCGGGCTTGGCAAGTTATCATGGGATGGTAGGATGCGAAAGAACCTCATCTCTTTAAAGAGGGAAATGAGGAGGACAATGTGTAAACAGGAGTGCAGGTAAGATTTTATTTCAGTTAGTGTCTGTTTATGTCCTAAGCAATCTATTTCTCATTAACCCCATAACGGGTGGAACTCTTATACAGTTGCGTCAGTTTTCTTTTCTATATTAGTATATTATAACCTTGTTCTGCAGATGTTCTAGAATTTCACGCATTTCAATGGTATTTTACTACCCTTTTTATTTAAAATACTTTGAGGACAAAACATGCTTCTTGTTTGGGGGGGGGGCATAGAAACACGTGTAATTAAGACATCTATTAGGATATAAATATGTATAATATGCACTTGTTTTCTAGCTAAAAAATTCAAAAATTTTCAAAATATAAATAAAAAGTATGTTATACACTTAGGAACATTGGTATTGTTTTCTTTCTCTATGCTCTCAATAATCTAGAAGTCTCATGTAGCTTTTGCATTAGAATAGTTTTTGGAAACTCAGGCTAATATGTAGGTAATAATCCTTGCATCTATCTATAAATATGTTACATGAGTATCAATGATTGTTGGTAGTAAGTTTCTGAAAACTAGGCTAGAGTACTTATTCTACAAATCCTGCGAGAATATAGCCGAAAGCCTTATATGAGTGACACATTTAAGAAATGACACAAGGGAGAAGTAAAATCCGGATAGAGAAATCACACGTCCACTTGCTAGATCACTATACCATATCCTAAGCAAGAATTTAGGCCTTATTTGGATCGATATAGCCATAAATTCCAACCTATGAATTATTTTCCGTTAGTCGCCCCACTGAGCCTTTTTTTAGCCTTTCATAAACCACAAATCCTTTACCCTATTACAAAACAAAACAAAATAAAAAATCAACCTACCCAATTCTTTGAATAAGTTTGAGAATAGAGATGAAGAATAGAAAAGAGAATAACCTTTGAAATTAAGAACTCGTTAGTCGCTTCAGAAGAGAAAAGTTAGTTTCCATCCAAATAAAAAAAAATAAAGAGTTAGAACTCCAAAAATATAATCAAGGAGTCAAAAGCCAAAGAAGAAAAAAATATGGCTAAGGATGGAAACAAAGTGTAGAAGCAAAAGTAAAGAATATGGTTTTCTCTAGTTACATAATATGAAGACTCTATTATCTCAGACTTTTTCTCTTTGAATATCCATTTCCTTCTTTCTTAAACCATATCCTAATCCCCGTAACACCTAATAAAGACTTCTAGCTCAATTAGGAATATGATAGTGTGATAGTAAGTGGCAGATGTGTGTCATTGAGTTTGTAAGGTAAAATGTGCCCACTACACACTGGAGTAGCGAAACTTGAGCGGAAAAATTAGAGTGGTTTTTATCTTGACATTTATGTGAGGACCTACTTAAAGACACTATTCCGAGTTTTCAGAAACGGACCTGGTAGTTCATCTCATAGTATTACTCATTGTAAATATGTTTATTCGTAGATGATAGATTATTATGCATATATTAGCTTAGGTTCTGACTTGATTATTCATTATTCATTGCTAGTGAGATGTATAGATAATTGAGACATAGATAAGGAAACAATAGTTTTATTTCTGAGTTGTTGTAGTATAGATGAAGTTTGTGAGTACCTTCACTGGAAAACTTTCACGAGGCTATAACTCATCCACTAGGGAATTCCTAGTGGTTTAAGGCCTTGTTGCATATGGTCAATGCAATCGCACTCAGCGAAACGAGATTAGTTAGAACTCCATTTTTGGTCACTTATGCTAATTTCTCATATTTGCTTGAGGACGAGCAAAATGTTGTTTGGGGTGGTTTGATAAGAGCCCAAAACTGTAGTTTTAACCCCTTAATAATACTACTTTTAGATCAATCATGCGAGTAATAAATAAGAGTTAATGCTAATTATGTGCTTTTATGTATTTCAGGCATGGAACTCAATTATTTGCAGAAATGTGCCACTTTGGCGATATAAAGGAGGAAAGGGTTGGTTGCTAAGAAGTTATGTGATAATGGCCAAGGTTCAAGGAGACAAAGCCTCTATGAAGTCCGACCAAAAGCTGAAAAGTCAACACGGGCAGAAATAGTGCACAAGTCAGTAGAACTTCCGAAGACCATATCTTTGGACTCGAGCCTCGAATTTGGGTCTACCTTACGTCAAAACGACCGGCTCGGAAAGAGCTTTCCAATGGTCCAAGCCTTGACACAATCAAAGGAGAAAAAGTGGATAAAAAGTTTGCTGAAGTCAAAGCCAGCTGAAACGGGCTCTGTGGACTAAAGAAATTGGGCTTTGGGCTCGATTTTCCGGCCCAAAACATGGCTCCGCTGCCCATGCACGAAATTGTGGATCTGGTCTCCTCCTTTACATAAAACAAGACTTAGCTCTTAAGTTAGATATAGTTAGATAATCTAGAATAGAAAGTAGCCATTAAAATAGCTTGTAGATCTAGATTTGAATTTCAATTAGTTAAATTAATTAGTTTCATACATTGTTTTAGATTAATTCTTTAAATCATAGTTCTTCATTGATTAGATAAATAAAATAGTTATTTCTTGTTCATTTCGATTTTCTCATTTAAATTTGATAGATCTAATTTCAATTATTGTTATTCAATTCTTAGTTATTAATTTAGATTTCAATTTTTGTTTAGTTAAATTGAATAAAGTTATAATCTTTATATTACGTCTAGTTTTAATTCACATTGTAGTATAATTCCCACCATTGCTCTCATTAGACTTTGGATTTACTAATCAATTGTAGAAAACTTGAATGCTAAACAACTAGGAGTAGAACAAACTTTTTACTCCACTCTATTTCGATAGAATTGAGAGTATAGAAATCTTTGATAGCAACGCGTAATTAAGTTTAGTTTCACTTGCATTTTGAGTTTCATTGTTCATTTCGTAGGTAAATTATTCAATTTTACGTTTATCAATATTTCTACAAACCGTGGAAACCACGCGCAGCAGAATTAATGGTTCTCACGATTTTGGATTGGAAAACATACTTTAAATCCGGTTAAGATAAATCTGAGAATCCAAGCTTTATGAAATCCGAAATCAACCCCTTGATCTTCTGTTGTATTCCTTTCAATAGATTGGACATTGTGTGGGCAACGATCTACCAACTCCCTTCTTTCTCACAAAGCTAGAACCGATTTTCGATCTATCTTTCCTTGCCTCTCTTTTCAATCCAGAAGAATAGTGAATTTCAGCCAGGAGAGAAGGGTTTCTATTTATAGGCTACAACAGGGACCATGAGGAGAAATTAGGGTTGGGGCTCCTGACGGGATTGGGCTTCCCATGTTCTCCCTGAACACACGGCCCAAGTCCGTCAACAAATGGCTTATTCCACTAAAGGCCATTGTTACACTACTGCCCTAATCCCAAATTACGTGTCAGCGTTTATGGACTCTATATTATATGCTCGTTGATCTCCCCGTGTTTAAGATATCGAATGTTCATTGATTAAGTCAAGTTACTGACAACTACATTAATCAACTTCTTATGTCCTTAAGTAGTACCACTGAACCGCATTGTCATGTCGGATTAAATCCACCTGCAGGGTTTACATGACAATCCTTATGAGCTCCTCAAGAGGACATCATCTGCCCGACTTCCTACGGGTCACGGATTCCTTCTATAATCAACAACACACCGTACATACAATGTTATTACCCAATCCATCGAGTGTGTTCATTCACAAATAAATCTAACTCATTAATGATTTAAAGCAATGTACAATACATGTAAGTGCCCGTTATTAGGAGGATAATCATTCATAATAATAGAGGCGTTTGTTCTCTTATATAGTCAGTATAAAGAGAAACAACTCACTTGGTCCTGTTCAATACACACAAAGTGTACTAGTGTAATCCTATAGTCAAGATAGACTAATACCAGATTATACTACAACCGTACCAATGGTTTGTCTAAATCAATCTAGGTTGTGAACGATTACTTATACTTTATAAGGTACTAATGATATGATCTTCTGTGTGTCCACACCATATCATCTACAATATAAAGTATTAGACACACACATATAACTAATAACATATATAGTTTGCATAACATTTGCCCATATGATTCTCATTCAAAATATAAAGAATTAGAGTTAATACAAAACTAATGCTTTTAGTATATAACCCTATCATCCACAATGTCACCTATCAATCTTTCAAACATTTTGTTCACCAAATGCTAATACGTGGCCCCCGTATTTTTCTGTCCGAATGGCATGAACTGATAACAGTACAGGCCATCCTCCGTTGTGAAACTTGCATGCTTGTGGTCTTCCTCATGTAATGGGATCTGGTTGTAGCCAGATGATCCATCTGTGAAAGATAACAGTTCATGTCCAGCCATCGCATCTACTAATTTGTCAATCTGCGGTAGAGGGTAACTATCTTTTTGACGTGCGCGGTTTAGATTTGTGAAGTCAATACATATTCTCCATGAACCATTCTTCTTACGTACTAGGACAATATTAGAAATCCAGGTAGGGAAATTGATGTCTCTGACAAAGTTAGCTGCTTTTAGTTTTTCAACTTCGGCTTTTACTGCTTCGGATCTATCAGCACCTATCCTTTTGTGTTTCTGCTTGACCACTACTGCATCACTGCAGACATTGAGCCAGTGACATGCCACATGGGGGTCAATCTCTGGCATTTCTTTGAACGACCAAGCAAACACGTCTTTGTGTTCTCGAAGGAAGTGTATTAGAGCCTGACACTCTTCAGAACTCAACAAGGTGCCGATAAAAGTGGTTTCTGATGGGCTGCCTCCCACAATTTCCACTTTCTCTAACGGCTCTAGTAAGGAGGGATCGTCCCTCCCTCTTGGGGACAAGTCTGGGAAAGGGGGATCCAACTATAATTGCTATTTGGCGGGTTGCCCTACCTCCATTGGTTCAAAAGGAAGTGGGGACTGCTTCGTCACCAGTGCGTAACATGCTTTGGCAGCCACTTAATCCCCTCTGATTGTCTCAATTATCCCGTTATATGGGAATTTCATACATTGGTGATAGGTGCTGGGAACATCTCAGAGTCTGTGCAGCCAGGTCCTGCCCAAGATCATGTGATAGGGTGTGTTAGCTTTTACCACAACAAAATTTATAATGAGAGTTACCGGACCAGTAGCAACAGGTAGTTGGATCTCCCCAACTGTTAGAGCTTTGTCCCCACTGAATCCATATAGGTTAGAGTTGGTGGTGATCATCTCAGAATCAGGAATCTGTAGTTTTTTGAATGTGTCGTAGTATAACACATCTGCTGAGCTGCCTGGATCAACCAATATGCAATGCAAATCATAACCTCCAAAAGGAAGTGTCAAAACAAGTGCCTCCTCATGTAGGCTTTGGATGCTATGACAGTCAGCCTCAATAAAGAGGAGAAGCAGATCTTTATAGGGTACCGCATTAACATGTGCACCTATAGTCAATTTGCCGTTTATGATCCTCATTTACTTGGTGATGCGCATCTGATATTGCGCACCTTTTTCAATGATTTGCCCACTTCGTTTGCTTGCCTTTCCAGAAATCATATTTATCTAGAGGCGTCCATTCAGCTGTCCAGTTCCTGGGGGATCTTGAACTGACGTGTTAATCTCCTCAGGCTGTACTATGTTCGCATGTTCGTGTGCTACAAACTGCTTCAAATACCCCCTTTCAATCAGATCATGTAGTTCATATTTTAGAGTCCTACAGGCCCTGGTGCTGTGACCCTTACTCTTATGGAACTTGTAGTAAGTCCTTTGGTCTCTGGTACCCAGGGAGCCTGGCTTAAGTGGAGCTGGCCATTTGAGGTAACTCTGATTCTTGATCGAGTCTAGAACCTCAGCTGGCATTTTGTTCAAAGGGGCGTAGCCTATGTCTATCGAGGGAAGAGCTACTTCAGCTCCTTCCACACGTGGCTTCTTCTGTGGTTTTCCACCTGCACTACTGGTTACATTCTAGTAATATCCTCTAGGCATCCATCCCTTTAATGGAGATTTAGCCCTTTGGCGGCCACGATGACGGTCTCTCCTCGGTTTTTGAAGGGAAGAGTTCCCTTCTCGAGGGGCCACCCTGCATGAGTCTCAACCCTATCTAGGAGTTCCTCTAAATCGGGGTGGTTTCCTGTAAAGGGATGTGAATAAGGCGTTATTTTCATTCAACCCTTGTTTGAAAGCTATTATGGCAGTCTATTCATCGCAAGACTATATCTGGATTGAAATTTCCATGAATCGTTGCATGTAGGACCTCAATGCTTATCTGTCCTTTTTCTTGATGTTGAACAATGTGTTGATCCACTTTGGTTAGTGCTTGTTGCATGAGTACCTATCTATGAAGGTCCTAAACATTTCTTCTGAGGACCTGATATGCCGCTTAGGTAACCTTTGGTACCACTGGAGCGTAGATCCAGACAGGGAAGCTTTGAACTCTTGACACATAACGTGGTCATACCTTTCATATTGTCCCATAGTTGCTCGATATCGGAATACGTGATCCACCAGATCTAACTTGCCATTAAAGACACTAAACTTCGATTGCCGATAACCGTGGGGGTAAGGCTTTCTCATTATTTGAGATGCGAAAGGAGATCTGCCTACCCCCATTATTCGAGATCGCTAACCTGTTAAGTACCACTTGGTCAGATGGGGTGTAAGGTGCAACCTGATGAGGTTGTATCCTCCACCATTGCCAAGTCATTGCACAGAAAGATCGAATAATACAATTGGTGGGTCTCACAATGTCGACCCCAACCCAATCCATGAAACGGGCACAAAATATAGGGAAGAATTATAGCATAATACGGCAAACTAAAACAGGCATAAGAAGGTACTTTTTATGCCTTATGCTATAGGCTCATGGTAAACTAGACATTAGGGTCTGGGGAATATCATAGAGTATATGTCCCCCAGCTAAAGCAAGGAAAATATCACAAGTTTTGTCATTCACAAAAAAATAACGCCATTTCCCTCTAATGTTTAGCATGATCCAAAACATAACAGTGTCCACGTTCATGGACAGGCTACCAAGGGCGACGTTATATTCCCCTTGGTCCTCTATCCTAAAGATTCCTACCCCGTAATGCTCATGCAAATCCTCATAGTTATAAAGGTACATATTATCGACCAAATAGGCCTGTGAGTCTTGTATTTCAGTGGGCATAGCAAGTCCAAGAACAAAGGATAGCAAGAACCTGGTAATTTCCATTGGTTCATCCTCAATGGTGATAGTGAACAATGTTCATAAAAAATAATTTCCACTGTTCTCCATCCGGTCTATCAAAGAACTTACAATTATCATAAAAAATAAGATGTAAGTGCTGGAGAATAATGTTCAGCAGGTCTTACCATTAGCGGTTCGCAGCCTACGTGTATGATCACCTCGCGAAACCAAGCACCATAGGTGTCGCTTTGGAACAAATCTTCAAAAGACTGCTCCTGTATGATTGTAGGAGATGTCATCACAATAAACACTTTCTAGAAGTGCTGCAAACAACCCTAGAAAACTCACAAAAATTGGAAAATTATAGTGGCTGAGAAGGTCGGGTCGCGGGGTTAAATTTCCGAAATGGTTATGGTAGCTATTTGGTCGCTCTGTCAAATTTGAGTTACTGATGTTTTCGGTCGCGAGGCGCTTTCGAAATGGGGTGTGTTGGTAGTGGCTTGCGTGTGAAGAAAAGCGAGGATGAAGTGAAAAATAAAAGGAAAAATGTAGAGGTTCAGGGTGAGAGATGAAAGTGAGATGTGTGGGTTTTGTGTGTAAAATGAATCAAGTATATATAGGGTTTTAGTTTCTAAAACGAATCGACAAGTTGCCAAAAAAATTTAAGGCAATTGCCAGAAACAAAATATTTCCAAATCCTAAAATGGAAACAACCCAGATTCATTATTCCAAAACCAACCTAATATGTTTTAGATTGAATTTAGAATAGCAATTTCCTAACTCATTGAAATTTCATCCTACCACAATATCTAATCATAGCCACACCAATAATAGCAATATTGTCGACCAACTCATTGCAAAATTACTTCTAAAATGGTGGATCAGATAAAAACAATGCTAAAAATAAGAATACCACCCCCAAACAATTTGGGAAGGTGGGATTTTTGCAAAAATCATCGCATGCTTAGACAAAACCCAATATAAATTAAAATATGAATTCAAAGAACAATTAACTATAGAATTCAAATTTAACCACTAAATTTAACAACTTAACATCCAAACTACTAAAAATAATAAAAACAACATCAAATAAAAAAATTTATAGAATAGAGTTTAGGATGGAAATACCAACACCCCACCCCCAAACAAATTTTATAGAACAGAGTTTACAAAATTGTTTTCTCGTAGGTCTTTTAAAGTTAGATTCCTGAGACTTGGTCTCTAACATATGTATATAATGAACATGCAATTTACCACATATCAACAACCGAAATAGTTGTGGATCTTGCCATAAATAATTAACATGGAATGCACGCCCAAACAGAATCAAGCACCAAGATTTTCTACGACGCAACTTAGTAAAATGAAAACGAAGTCTGATAGACCTAGAACGTAACTGAGCATACACCTTCTTCTTCATCTTTCAACGAAAGGGTGTCCAAGTGAATGATCGTGAGAAAATGGATGTTTGTGGAAGATATGTTAGATATGTATATGTTTTAGAAGGAAATAATGGAAAAAAATTGGAATGTGGGTTTGGTACAAAACTCATTCAAGGTGTAGGTAGGAATTGTCTCAATTCTGAAAATGAAGGTGTCTAGTGCCTTTTTCTTGGGAATTATTTCGGTATTAGGAGGATTTAGAAAATCATGAAGCATAGGAGAAACAAGAGGGTCTAGCACAAACTCAAGGTTCCTTTGAAAAGGTGGAAGGTGGGGAAAATTTGTGATGGTAGATGAATGAGTGACAGGATGATGTGAGGTGGATGAATGGGCCTCGGCTAGAGCTCTCAGGACTAGATCATCAAAAGCCCTGAGATATGTAAGACATTCCTCAATAGGTGGGTCAAAAGAATCACTGGGATAGAGGGTGAAAAATTCATCCTCCATCATAGCGTCAAGGGATGAATGGATGTTGACAGGGAGGGACTCGCGAGGTGGTGAGGAAGAGTTGCAAAAGAGTCGAAGGAAACCTTCCTCGACTTCTAGAAAGTTCTCGTCGAAGTTGGAACTTCCAAAGGAAAGAAATTTGTGCATCTGATTATCAGGAAATGTGGTTTTGAAATAATCTTGAGCTAAGCTCTCGATCATGCTAACCTCTCCATCCGAAGTCGTATCTGGGAACTGTTTCATTGTTTTAAAAACATTTATCTCAACGGAAAGATGGCCAAAAGACGTAGACATCAAACCTTCACGGCAGTTTATGAGCGCGTTGACAGTAGCCAAGAAAAGACGCCCTAAAATGATCGGAACAGAGTCTTTAGCAACTTCTGTATTGAGAATAACAAAATCAGCATGATAGTAGAAATCCTGAACCTTAATAAGCACGTTTTCAACTACCCCCTTAGGATACCTAATAGACCGATCAGCTAATTGCAACGTCATTTTAGTAGGTTGCATCTCCTGTAGACCTATTTGTTTATATAAATAATACGGGAGTAAGTTAAAACTCGCCCCCAGGTCTAATAGTGCGGTCGTCGTGTGGGAATCTCCTAAGGTGCATTATGCGATGGGGCGACCGTGGTCCTTGTACTTAACGATTCCATTATGTTCGGTTAAAGTTGGAAACTGTTCAGTTAAAAAGGCATCTTTAGGAATATTTGTTTTACGCCTAGTAGTGCACAACACTTTAAGAAACTTAGCATGGTGAGGTAACTTTTTAATTGCTTCAAGAAAAGGTAGGTTTATCGTTAGATATTTGAAAACTTCCCTAATCTCATCGAAATTTGTATCCTTGTTTAACATTGCTAATCTCTGGGGAAACAGTGGTTTCTCTCTATATTTAGCGTATTGATCAACAGGATGTCTAACCTTGGCTTTCTGTTTCTTAGGTTGTGGTTTATCTGGTACCTCTACAGGGGTACGATCTTCAGTTTCTATTTCAGTATCTAGTTCAGTATCTAGTGTAGGGACTACTGGTGGGGTAACTATAGGCATAGTTACGACATTATCAACCACTCTGGCAGAACGGAGAGTGGTGATGGCATTTAGCTCACCTACGTTTGCATTTTCCTTACTAGTATTACCGTTTACCTCAAAGGCTGTGTTTGTTGTTTTAGGATTAGGTATCGCTTGACCTGGAAACACACCTTTGGGTTGTACTTTCTCTTGGGCTAACTACTGTAAGGAAAATTGGATGGCTTGTAAAATCTGTTGTTGGGATTGCATAAAGGCATCAAAACGATCCGGTTGTGGAGGAGTGTTTGTTCAGGTTGTGTGACAGGAACTATGTCACGTTGATTATTAACAGGTGGGTTGTGATAGTTATAATTAATCGGAACGATACCTCTATTAGCATTATAATTATTATTGTTATAATTATTATAATTACCCTAACCTTGTCCTTGACGTGGTGGAGCTTGGTTGTAATTGTTTGCTGGCCTAACATTTTGATTATTATACGCTGGAGGTGTAACTTGTTGATTATTTCGCCAACCGTAGTTGGGGTTTTGTCGCCAAGGTGCGTTAGGTTCGCTATTAATGGAACAAACATTGTCTGGCTGTACGGATTGTTGTTCATAGACTAGGGGACAATATGAGTCGGGATGCGCAGGACTCAAATAGAAATTACATGGATTAGAGTAGACATTCATGACGGGGATATGCTTTTGTTGAACAGAAATAATTTCTATCTTTTTAGTTAGAGATTCGATTAAAGTTATAAGCTCAGGATTGGGTTTAATCTCAAACATACCGGCGGCCTTAACTGTTGAAGAAGAACTCGCAGAGCGGGAGATATTGTCACTACCCCCCTAGTTATTATTACGCTTTGTTTGATCTTCTAGAAATTTATAAGCCTCTGAGGCTCCTTTACTGAGGAAACTACCCCCATTCATTATGTCGAGGACCTCTTTATGGTGGTGTAATAGTCCCTTGAAAAAGGCACGAACTAACGTGTCTTTGGCGAGGTTATGATGTGGACACTCTATAAGAAGGTTAGTGAAATAATTCGAAGCCTCTGAAAAGGATTCATGAGGGATTCTGTGAAAAAAAATGAATCTTGGAAAGCATTTCATCTGTCTTCAGTGGTGGGTAAAAAATGTTCCATAAATAGTTGAACAAGTTTGGCCAACGAGTCCACAGAATTAGGCGCTTGGGTAGTTAACCAAGACGCCGCCTTGTCGGCTAGGGTGAAAGGAAACACCCTTAATTTAATTTTTTCAGCACCAACTGTAGGATGATGGAATGTGGTAAGGGCTTGTTCAATCCTGTGCATGTACTGATAAGGTTTTTCATGGTCTAACCTATGAAAAACGGATAACAAATTAAATATATTTGGGGGGATTCGGAAATCCCCCACTGGGTCTACAAGAACGATACAAGATTTTGGACTATCATTAAAGACTTTGTAAAAGTTAGAGAGAGGAGACTCTTTTTCTTCAGCCATTATATCAGGTGTAGTGTCTGGTATACTAGCTAGAGGTGTAGTGAGTGGTATACTAAATAGGCATTTTTGTTGACGTTGACTTTTGATTACGTTAGGCGTTTTTCTTCTACCTGACCTTAATCTCATGCAAGGCTAAGACCAATCTTAGCTAAACACGACAACCATCAAAGCAATCCTGATATGCTAGTATAAACCTCTAATAGGAGATGCGAGGAGTGGAAGAAAGAAGTAGCTGAATGCCTCCTTGCTTCGCTTATGAATAACGTCTTGTATACGCGAGCTCAGTATGTGTAACAAGTTAAAAACACTGAATAACTTGAAGTAATGGAAGTTTGTACTAACCGGTGAAAATCGGGTTGTTTTAGAAGAGGGCACGGGTCACGCTTAGAAATAGCCTAGATAAGGGGTGGGTCGCACTCAAGTCCAACTCGAGTTCTAGGCGCTTCAGCGTAGGGGGCGCTCAAAATTTGCCTTGATTGGGCGCGGGTCGCACTCAGGTCCAAATCAAGTTCCAGGCGCTTCAGCGCTGGTGGCGCTCAAGCTTTGCCTTGTATGGGCACGGGGCGCGCTCAAGCTTGTTTTTGGGAAAAAAAAAATTTATGAACCAAACAATCAAAGTTAGAATCAAACAAGGGTGGGTGGGTTTAATGGCACTTTGGGAAGACTAACAATACTAATGAAAACAATTCTAAACGGAACTAAGATGGCAGCGGCGCCATTTGATAAAAATATAAAATGATAGTTTTACCTACGCATAAGCAACGTGACTCTAACGTAAGTAAAACTAAAACTAATTTCTGCATAATTATCAAAGTTTTCTACACTCTCGATGCTATTACAATAAGTAGAGTAGAGAATTCGTTCCACTCCCAGTTCTTTAGAATTCAATGTTAACTACGATTATCTGTCTTATATCAAGGTTAATGAGAGTACGAATTATCTAATTATGCTAACAACGATGGGAAATAAAGTAATCGAAATGTTCTAAATAATAAGATGGCAATTAAAATACTAAGGTTCGAATCTAGATAAAGAATTAGGGGAATTTGATTCTACCTTAACTCGACTTAATCGGCTAGCAAGGAATTGTCATAATCCGAATTGTAATTCTTCCGCATAACAATTGGGTGTTTCTAATCCCTAATTGTTCGTGGTAATCTCTATCAACTAACAACTAGCATGTGAAGCAATCAAACCCATTCTCATGGTAAAATAATTACTTTATAGAATGGAATAGAATATTACAAACTATTCTACGCTAACAACAATCAAGTTTTCATCAAGGCTTCTTCAAACCCCTCTAATGGAGGTTTTAGACTTGAATCATTATACTATCATTTCTTAAACAAGAACAAATATAACAACTCATTATTGAATAAATGATTAAACTTTATAATCTAATTAAACAATAGTCTAAGATTCAAAATGGATTAAATTGAATTTAAAGCTAATTTTGAACTAAGATTATGAATACTAATTATCAAAGAAGACAACTAATTATGGATTTAAGACAACTTAACTAGATAATAAATGAATCAATAAACTAAATTGAAATGAAAAACTAATACTTTATTATAAAACTAAATCTGATTATAAATAATAATCTATTTTGTTCTAAAACTAATTAATTAAATGTAAAAACTAGATCTAAAAACAAGTTCTTGGATTATGGCTAACTAAAAAAACTCGATGCTTAAGAGCTAAGTCTTGTATCCTCAAATAGAGGAGACAAGATCCACTTTTTCGTGCATGGGCTAAGGAGCCATGTTTTGGGCCAAAAAATTCATCCCAAAACCCAATTCTTCAGTCTACAGAGTGGTTTTCAACTGTATTTGACTTCAATAGCCTTTTCATCCACTTTTACTCCTATGATTAGGTCAAAGCTTGTATCATTAGAAATGTCGTTCCGAGCCGGTCGTTTTGACATAAGGTAGGCCCAATTCCGAGTTCTTATTTCAAAGATATGGCTTCCGAAAGTTCTGCTGACTTTTGTGCGCTATATTTGCCCGCGTTGACTTTGACTTTTTAGCTTTGACAGGGCTTTAAATGAGATTTTTCTCCTTGGATCTAGGCCTTTAGTCAAAGAACTTCTTCACAACCAACCCTTGCTTCATTATCTCGCAAAAAGGGCGCATTTCTGCACATATTCGACTCTAATGCCTGAAATACATAAGAATACGATAACAATACTAACTCTTACTTGTTAATCACATAATTGGTCAAAAAATAATATTGTTAAAGGGTTAAAACTACATTTTTGGGCTTTTATCAATTCCCTTCCATTTTTGGACTCTGCCTTCCTATTAGGATTCCTTTCCTTATGGAAGTCAAAATCTAGACCATATCTTATGAGAGGTAAGTTTCCTTGTTGATCATAATGTCCCATCGTGTATGGGAAGATTATATCTAAAAGTTAACTCTTAAAATATGTCATCACGATTCGTTCCTTATCATCAGAGATCGCTATCTTCAGTTTCCTTCTATTCAGGAATTGTCTATATCAGTTCCTAACGACTTGGAGAGCTGTCATACTTAGAGGCGATCAGCCACGTGCCTATCATGTGTCCACTAAACACTCGTGCTAAGCATGAGATCACTTATTCACAGAACTGATCCGGTGGTCCTCGTCTCATTATGGACATCTATAATCTTAGGTTATTTCCCATACACGTGTCATCTATTCAATGATGGGAAATCCCCCTTACATATATGATTTAAGCTTAGCCAGAAATTGCATGGTAAGGTATTTATGTTCATGATAGGATGAGAGGTTTGGTATTTTTGTTTGGTTGTGAGGGCTTCTATTTTTCTTTTGAGGGTTTCGATTAAAGTTTTGATTTCTGGATCGGATTTCACCTCAAAAATACCACTAGCCTTAGATATACTGGGTTGGGCTGTTCTGGAATTGTTTATGTAGCCCTAATGGGTACTCTTTTCAGCTTGGTTTTCAAGAAAAGTTAAGACTTTGGTTGCACCTCTATTCGAAAAATTACCATTACTCATGATGTCGAGGGTTACTTTGTGTTCTTGGAGAAGACCTTTGAAAAAACATTGGACAAGAGTGGATTTTTTTAGTTTATGGTGAGGACATGAATGGAGTAGGTCAGAGAATCTATCCCATGCTTCAGAAAATGTCTCACTTGGACTCTATCTTAAGAATTGTATCTTGCTTCATAACTCTTCTATTTTCTTCGGCGGAAAGTACTTCTTCATGAAGCAGAACACAATCTTTTCCCAAGTATCGAAAAAATCGAGGTTTTGAGAAAGAAGCCAACCGTGACTCCTACCAGCTAGAGTGAAAGGAAACACTCGTAGCTTCACTTGATCGTCGGTGTCGCCCGGATGGTGGAAAGTATTGAATACTTCATGTATTTGGCGTAGATGCTTGTACGGTAACTCGTGTTCAAACCCATGGAATATGGGTAGAAGATTGAACACGTTCGGTGGAATGTGAAAATCACTCGTGAGTTGTGTGAGTCGTATACAAGATGGAGATATAAGGGGGATTTCCCTTCATTGGATAGATAACACGTGTATGGAAAATAACCCAGGACTATAGATGTCTAGAATGAGACGAGGACCATCAGATAAGTTCTGCGAATAAGTGATCTCGTGTTTAGCACAAGTGTTTAGTAGGCATGTGTCAGGCACGTGACTGATCGCCTCTAAGCATAACAGTTCTCCAAGTCGTTAGGAAGTGATATGGATAGTTCCTAAGAAGAAGGAAACTGAAGAGGGGGATCTTTGAAGATAAGGAAGGAATCGTGCTGGCATATCTTTAGGAGTTACCTTTTAGATATAATCTTCCCATGTACGATGGGACATTATGATCAACAAGGAAACCTACCTCTAATAAGATATGGTCTAGATTCAGACTTCCATAAAGAGAGGATTCCTAATAGGAAGGTAGAGTCCAAAGATGGAAGGGAACTCACAAGGGGTGAGGACATCCCTAACCCTAGGACTCTCAAAGCTCTTCTTATATAAACCATAGGGATTCGCTCTTAGAAACTATGCAAAATAGAGTTTCATTATCTTAAATAAATAAGAAGATATGTACACAGCCCACTAGGTGATTCAACAGTGAACTCTATATCATCTCATCCCTTCTCTTTCAAGAACAGAGATCTTGAATCACAAAGCACAGAGGAGGATCAAGGGATACTCAGAAAATCACCTACATCTTGTGGCGCCATGTATGGGAATGAAAGCAGGTAAACATTCATTTCAAATGGCTTATTTAGTTTAAAAACTCTTACCATTGTGATGGCAGGAGCAAAGAAAAAAAAAGGGTGGCGCTACCATACACAGCGTCACTGTTAGAGAAGAAGAGCACGAGATGCCTGCAGAGGGGGGGGGGAGAATGTCAGCCACCATGATGCAAATAATCCCCTCCAAGGACCTGTGACCAGCACCGATGGACCAGTTGCTCCCGGTGCAGGCCCTAGGAATAATGCTCAAGAGGAATGCCAAAATGGTGAGAATGTTGTTCTCACCAACCTAGAGTCTATTCAAGTGAGTCAGGCGGTACAGGCTCCGGAACAACAAAGAAGCAACCTTTAGCGAGAGTTACAACTGTTGAGGCATTTGTATTAATCTAACACAGGGAAGGAGCTACTTATCGATCTCGATGATGACGACCTTCCAAAAGGCAGTCGTGCTAGGAACCCAAGACGTGAGGATCCAGTTCGACACTAACCATCATAGTCAGAATACAATAACTTGGATGAGGATTCGGATACAACATTAGATCCAGAGTCAACTGACTAGGATCATGATGTCAACCCCCACCACCAAAAAAGAACCTAGAACAAGAAACTTTCTACCAAAGAAAGTTCATGGGAAACTAAAGACTTGATGTGTTAGTATAGAATAGTTGTAGTAAGATATTCTACTCTAGAAGGTAGTTAATTCACCATGAGAATGGATTTCGATTGCCTCACATGCTAATTATTAGTTGGTAGAGATGTCATGAATAATTAGGGATAAAAAGACCTAACCTTTATGTGAAAACATAAAGATTAGGGTTGCAACAAAATCTACACTAGCATATTAAGAACTAATCAAGGTGGAATCAAATCCCCCTAATCTCTTTTTTTCATTCACATCTTCTCATTAAATTGCCATAGTATAATTTAGCATATATTAATTAGTTAATTTCACCATATTAGTATAATTAAACCATTGCTCTCATTGATATTGTAGAATTGTTTAAGTTAGGGAAATTGTTACGTTTAAGCAACTAGGAGTGGAACGAATTCTGACTCCACGTTATTGCATGATAATTGAGAGTAGAAATTTGATCTAAACCTAGAATAATATAGTTTACTTATTCCTAGCATAATTAGTTAAGATTAGGTAAAAGTGATATTTCTAGATTATTAACTCACCCTCCTCCAATTGCCAAATTGAGGAGGGGGGAGAGCAACAGTTACAGCAGTTGTCTCAGCAACACCCTTCCCCTTTCGGTTATCGGGGAGGGAAGGATCAATAGTCAAAGGTACATAGTCACCACCCTGTTCAGAACCTATAGGAGGATCTTGAACTGGTGGGGATACAACTACCTTCTCAAAAGACTTACCAGAGGGGTGAATACTCACAGGAACCTTGAAAAGTGTTTCTTCATTCATAGTCAGAGGGCGAAATTTCATTTTTTTACCAGATGGGGCAACATCAGAAGTAACAGCAGGATCAGCTCTCTTCAACTTTGAATGATTGGACGCACATACTTCCCTCTTAAAATTGCTAGCAGCCAGAAGTTCATAAGGAACTTCAGGGTCCCTCCCGCCAGTGATCACACAATCATCACTGATAGCAGGCTCCTGAACTGAACCCAATGTCATAGCATTGCTGGAGGTTGCCACATAACTCTTCTCTTTGTGGTTTCCTCTTCTTCTAGTACACAAAGCGGATTCATCTTGAACTGGAGGAGGAATAAGTCCAGCATCCTGATCCACAGGAGGAGGAAGTATTGTGCAGCCATAATTCACAGTGTTTATCCCAAACGGGGAAAAGACTGGGGCAAGTTCCAACAGTTCTTCAGCAGACATGTTGAAATATTTAAAAAGGCGGGTGGGGTCAGGAACTATCACCCAAGGAATCCTTTGTTCCTTGGGGATCTTCTTGCTGAAGTCCACCGTAGCAGCATCAATTGTAGTTAATTAATTCCCGGGGGAAGAGTCATCTAAAGAATAATAGCAAAGAAACTCAGTAGAAAGACTCTTATAACGATTGCAAAATTCTTGACCCTAGCATGAGTGTATTTTCTGGGAATAGGAATTCCCACTGGCTCACCATCAGCATCAGAAGGACGAGCATCCCACGCATCACCCAACACACGAAAGTGGTGATCATCTTAACCCTCGTCACTTTACTTCCCCTCGAAAAAGACAATCGGAGAGTTCTTGTCTCTGGTCATAAGGTAGTAGTAAGATTGGTCCCGAATATGCCGGACCTCATAAAAATACCTAAACACCCAACGATTCAGAACCAATCTATGCCTCTTTGCCAATATGGCAAAGTACATGACAGTTCTATAGAACAGGGGTGCTGCTTGACAAAGAGCAAGATTGAAGCGGATCAGACATTCTCTTAGCAATGGGTGGACGGGAATGGTGAGTCCGGCCCTAAGTTAACCGATTGTTGATAAGCATGTAAATTTTACATTATTTACGCCCAATTTTATATCAGTTAGTCTATTTACTTTTTTTGTTTGATTTAGTTAGTGTGTTTTTGGTAATTTTGCAGGAATTAGAATTACTTAATTAAAAGTGATGAAACTCCAGAGATTTGGGATACTAGTGTGTTCATTGATTTTACAGTTCAGTAGAGGTGCCTAGCGTTGGTGAATTCATTATTTGCATTTGGATATGGCTTGGTTTATTTGGTTGGGCCTTGTTAGTTGGTGGCATAGGGCCGGGTAGTGTGAAGACTTCATGGTGATTCGATGGACATGTTATGGGCTTCTGTCATGTGAATTAATTAAAGCCCAATAAGAAAAGCATGGATGAGCGATGAAACAAAGAACTAGTAGGAAAGTTTTTAGCTTTTCGAAATGGTCCACCCAAAGACACATCGTTTACTACTTAAACTAATGGCCACACCATTTCCTGTCCATCTGAGAAGCACTGTAGCACCACCTTCTATTCTCCATCTCCAATTCGTATGAACAGAAAAACCCAGAAATCGATCCCTCTAATTTCGATGATACAAATCAATACCCGAACCAATCAAACCACACAACCTATTACCTATTCATAATCCTAAGACCACCTGAACACAATCTCAACTCTCCTATCACGAATATGAACGAAGAAGGTAAACAAAAGACCGACACTTTTCTAATTTCGACCGAATTCCAAATCTTGCGCGAGCTAAGCCGAATTAGAACTATCCATTCAAATCAAAACCGAATACTCACATAAGGAAAGAAAACTGATATATGAACAGGAGACAGAGAGTTGAAAAGGGGGGCTCCAGAAGACAAGAAACAAAATAGTAGAAAAGAAGGAGAGAGATGACATAGCAACCCAGGACGTAGAGCTAGAATGATTGGAACAGACGAAGTGGACAAAGACAAACTCGCTACAGTTCAATATTGGTTTTGTTAATGGCTTTATTTTCTTCTGTTTTTGCTGCTCTATTTTCCATGTGTAAATAAGCTATTTCTAGGGCGTAGATGAAACCTTAGATCGATGTGGATGTTTGAGATATGATAATTGGTATTCCTGAATTGTTATTAATGATTAAATTCTTCTTTGAACTCATGATTAATATATTTATTATTTCTTTCACCATTTTTGTGATGCATTTTCGGTAGTTTGAATAGGTGAGTATTAATCAAGCTTGGTATAACTGTTAGTATTAAATCGTTTGATTGTTTGTGCTGTAAGAAGACAAATAATGCTTTGGGTTTAATCTTTAGCTGAGTAAGAAGATAATTTTATGAAGAAAGTACAAAAAAAATTGTAACGATAATATCATCGAGAAAGCAATTGATTATCATCGATAATGCTACTCAGAAATATATAACTGGAATATCAAAGGTTAAGTCGATAGTGTCCATGGAGGTTTAAGGTGGATTCAACAGTCCTAGAATTCTCTCCACTTAGCAAAACCCAATTATTTAGTTTATTTCCTTTTTCTTTCTTAAACTGTAGTTAAATTAAATAGTTTTAGTTAATAATTAATTCCAAACTCCATCAACAAATATTGTTCGAATTAGGATAAATAATAAGTTAGTACTCAGTTGTTCTTAAGTACCAATCCCTGTGGGATTGACCTCATTCTTGCACAACTATTACAATAGACCTCGTGCGCTTACGAGTTTTATTATTATTAAAGTAGGGTTTAATTAGTCTATTTATTTAGGTCAGTTAATTTCCTATCAATTGTGATGAGCGCTACGTCCTTGTAGGCCAACTCATCAAACAATCACCCCCACTCCAGACCAATATCATCAGGGATGTGAAATTTCTCTCGGATCAGTTCTAGGGAAGAGAGATCCCCGAAGTTTATAAGTGACCAATTGGGATTCAGGGTTAGAAAAGAGAGAAAATTTCAAGTTTTGGTTAAACCCTAAACGAGAGATAAAAAGGTTCAGTATACAGGGAAAAGGTAGCGGAAGAGATAATGAGGGTTCTCTCACTAGATCCTTTATATACCGAAAAGATGGATGGTTACAATTAGTGATAATAATTAAATTGATAGTTTTACTAATGAATAAAGCGATAAAACTCTAAACGCAAGTAAAACTAAAACTGAACTATACTAGTGATTATCAAAGATTTCTACTCTCGATACTATTGAAGTAGAGTTAGAATAGAAGATTCGTTCCACTCTTAGTTCTTTAGCATTCAAGTTTCCTACGACTATCAATCCTACCAAAGTTAATGAGAGTTTTATGAATTATACTACGAAATACTAAAGTTTGAATCTAGAATAAGAATTAAGGGGGAATTGAATCTACCTTGAATCTAACTTAAGAAACTAGCATAGATTGTTGTAATCCAATTCTTACGTTCTTAAGGTAATAATTGGTCATTCTAATCCCTAATTATACATGACATTTCTACCAATTCATAACTAGCATGTGAGGACGTCCACCCATTCTCATGGCTAATCAACGACCTTCTAGAGTGGAATAGACTCTTACAATGATTCTATACTACACAATCAAGTTTTCATCAAGGCTTCATCAAACCCCTCTAATGGAGGTTTAACCTTGATTCATCAAACTATCATTTCCATATGAAATTGAATAAGACATAATATAAAAATTATAACTTTATTAAATTCAACTAAACAATAATTGAAATCTAAATTAACAACTAAGAAATCATTAACGACAAAGAATTGAAATTAGATCTAAACAATTTTAAATAACAAAATCAAAATTATCAAGAACTAACTATTTTATTTATCTAATGAATGATAAACAATGATTCAATACTGAAATTAAAACAAGAATAACAACTAATTAATTAATTGAAAAACTAGATCTAGA